>NC_047086.1:252564122-257681298 GCF_902459505.1 Geotrypetes seraphini
AAAGAAATTCGATCATGTAACACCACTTCTTAAGAATGCCCATTGGCTTCCGCGGAGTATCTCATAGAATAACTTATAAATTATGCTTACTTACTTTCAAATCTTTACTCTATAAAACTCCTGCATTTATTTTCAAATTATTAATTCCTTACTCCTCAAATAGAATATTACGGTCAAACGAACAACATCTATTGACAATTCCTTCTCTCAAGATCATCAATACTAGACGACAATTTATTTTTTCCGTTACGGCTCCTCAAGTCTGGAACTCTCTTCCTATCTATTTGAGAGAAGAACACAACCTCGATAAATTTAAGACTAATTTAAAAACATTTATTTTTAAAGATGCTTTTGAGTGATAGTTTTCCCTCTTAGATTTATTAATTGTGTTGATTTTGATTATGAAATTTTATATCCCCTACCTTGTGTTTTTTTTCCTAACTATTCTATTTATATTTTGTAGTTCAATTCCCTTTTTTCCCCTTTTTCTTGTCTGTGAAGTTTGTTAATAGTCCTGTTTGATTTTAAGTCTATGTTAAATATTGTATTACCCCTTAATATTGTAATTTTAATGTTTATTATTTCTGTTCATCGCTTTGAATTGTGATTAAGCGATTAATCAAAAACACTAATAAACTTGAAACTTGAATGGATATTGCATGCCTTATAGGTGTTTGAGGGTGCTGAAACCAGATAGATACAGCCCTTCCTGGGGTCAGAATTACAGGGTCCTGCTGGATCCTGGATATCCTGCACATCCTGAAACATCCTGCCATATCTTGTGCTTTTGATAGGGAAAGAGTGCATGGAATGGATGTTTTCTGCCTTGAGGATGTTTCTTGGTTGAGGGTGCTGAAACCAAAGAGATGCAGCCCTTCCGGGGGTCAGAATTGCAGGATCCTGGTAGGTCCTGTGCTTTTGATAAGGTAGGAGTACAAAATGTGGATGTTTCCTGCCACTGTCCTCCCTCCCCCCCTTTCACTTTAATTTGTATGCTATTTTTATTTCATAAGAATTGCCACTTCTGAGTCAGACCAGTGGTCCATCATGCCCAGCAGTCCGCTCACGCGGTGGCCCTCTGGTCTAAGACCAGCACCCTAACTGAGACTAGCCCTACCAGTGCACGTTCTTGTTCAGCAGAAACTTGTCTAACTTTGTCTTGAATCCTTGGAGGGTGTTTTCCCCTATAACAGCTTCTGGAAGAAAGTTCCAGCTTTCTACCACTCTCTGGGTGAAGAAGAACTTCCTTATGTTTGTACGGAATTTATCCCCTTTCAACTTTAGAGAGTGCCCTCTTGTTCTCCCTACCTCGGAGAGGGTGAACAACCTGTCCTTATCTACTAAGTCTATCCCCTTCAGTACCTTGAATATTTCGTTCATGTCCCTTCTCAATCTCCTCTGTTCGAGGGAGAAGAGGCCCAGTTTCTCTAATCTTTCGCTGTACGGCAGATCCTCCAGCCCCTTAACCATCTTAGTCACTCTTCTCTGGACCCTTTTGAGTAGTACTGTGTCCTTCTTCATGTACGGCGACCAGTGCTGGATGCAGTACTCCAGGTGAGGGCGTACCATGGTCCGGTACATCAGCATGATAACCTTCTCTGATCTGTTCGTGATCCCCTTCTTTATCATTCCTAGCATTCTGTTTGCCCTTTTTGCTGCCACCGCACATTGTGTGAACGGCTTCATCGACTTGTTGATCAGAACTCCCAAGTCCCTTACCTGGGAGATCTCTCCAAGTACTGCCTCGGACATCCTGTATTCGTGCATGAAATTTTTGTTACCGACATGCATCACTTTACACTTATCCACGTTGAACCTCATCTGCCATGTCGATGCCCATTCCTCAAGCTTGATTATGTCACGTTGCAGATCTTCGCAATCCCCCTGCGTCTTTACTACTCTGAATAACTTTGTATCGTCATACCTGTGTCCAGATCATTTATAAAGATGTTAAAGAGCACGGGTCCAAGCACTGAGCCCTGCAGCACCCCACTGGTGACGCTCTTCCAGTCCGAGTATTATCCATTTACCCCCACTCTCTGTTTCCTATGCTCCAGCCAGTTTTTAATCCACGTGAATATTTCACCCTCAATTCCATGGCTTGCAATTTTCCGAAGTAGTCGTTCATGCGGAACCTTGTCGAACGCCTTCTGAAAATCCATTGTCAGACCAGAGCCTCCTCCTAAGAAACCAACCTCAGAAGCAACAAAAATCTCAACTTTCTGCTGCACCTAAGGCTACCCAGCCTTTTTGACTTTAAAACAGAGCATAACAACCACCGTTCTGTCTCTGACTTCTCTTCCCCCTATAGGAGGTCGTCTCCATCATTTTTACCACCGATGGATGACAATTACATCCGACCTCTGGGTGCTGTCCATCATCAGGGAAGGATACTTTCTTCATTTCACTCAGATTCCACCAGAGCTTCCTCCAAGAGAGTATCCTTCCAGTCCATCCCAGACCGCCCTTCTTCAGGAAGCTCAAGCTCTGCTTCGTCTCCATGCCATCGAACCACTTCCTTTGGAACAGCAGAACAGGGGGGTTTTACTCCCGTTACTTCCTTGTTCCGAAGAAGATGGGCGATCTGCGGCACATTCTGGATCTCAGGGCTCTCAACAAATTTTTAGTCAAAGAAAAATTTTGAATGTTGTCCCTGGCATCTCTTCTAGAGCAGAACAACTGGTTATGCTCTCTGGATCTCAAGGAGGCCTACACTCATATTCCCATTCATCCGGCCTCCCGTCAATATCTCATATTTCGGGTGGGGAATCTGCATTTTCAATGCAGAGTGCTACCCTTTGGCCTCGCTTCCTCCCCCAGAGTGTTCACCAAGTGCCTGGTAGTAGTAGCAGCAGCTTTCAGGAACCATGGTCTTCAGGTATTTCCCAACTAGACTACTGGCTCATCAAATATTCTGCATATCAGGGGGAGTAGCATTAAATTTTAAAGAACATGTTAAAAGCCACACAATTGCAGGACCTACAGGGAACGGAAGATGCACTGTTGGTTACTGTTGGTTAATCTGGAAAGAGAGAATAGAAAATGTATCTAGATTGGTGTAGAGTTTTAAGAGTGGTTAACGTAGCTGGTTTTAAGAAAGGTTTGGACAGTTTACTGGAGGAAAAGAGCGAAACAGACATGGGAAAAGCCACTGCTTGCCCTGGCACAGTAGCATGGAATGTTGCTACTATTTGGGTTTTTGCCAGGTACTAGTGGCCTGAATTGACCACCATGGGCAAGTTGGACCATTGGTCTCACCAATTAAGGCAATTCTTATGTTCTTAAGTGGACAGACATGTAATTGAAGATATTCAAAATATAGCTGTAAAAGGGGAAGTATTACTAATAGGTGTTTTAAATGTCTTGTTCTAACACATAGAAACATGATGGCAGAGAAAGGTCAAATGGCCCCTTTAGTCTGCCAATCTGCTGTAATCCATTATCTCTTTCTGTCTTCGAGAGATACCAGGTGCCTATCCCAGGCCCTTTTGAATTCAGACACAGTATCTGTCTCCACCACCTCTTCTGGGAGAATGTTCCTTAGATTACTCCAGAGCCTATCACCTCTTAACTTCATCCTATGCCCTCTCATTGCAGTTTCCTTTCAAATGAAAGAGACTCGACTCATGCGCATTTACACTATGTAGATATTTAAACGTCTCTATCATATCTCCCCTCTCCCGCCTTTCCTCCAAAGTATGCAGATTGAGATCTTTAAGTCTGTCCCCATATGCCTTATGATGAAGACCACATAACATTTTAGTAGCCTTCCTTTGGACCGACTCCATCCTTTTTATATATTTTTGAAGGTGTGGCCTCCAGAATTGTACACAATATTCTAAATGAGGTCTCACCAAAGTCTTATACAGGGGCATCCTCCTTTTTCCTACTGGCCATATATCTCCCTATGCAACCTAGCATCCTTCTAGATTTTGCTGTCACCTTTTCAACCTGTTTGGCCACCTTTAGATCATCACTTAAAATCACACACAAGTCCCGCTCTTCTGTCGTGCACATAAGTTCTTCATTCCCTAAACTATAATGTTCCCTCACAATTAAAGACAGTATATATTTACATAGGTCTATGGATAAATTGGAAAATATGTTGAAGATTAAAAATGTAAGATTTTAAAAATTTTCCATATCATAGACTTCTGACTCCCGAGTTCCTCTTAAGGAAATATCTAAAGGAAATTCTTAAAATTGATGAGGTAAATGATGTTAAATTTTATGTTTATGTTAAATTGTTAGTTTATTTTCAAAATGTTCAAAAACAGTGAAGAAGAAGGAGACTAATTGTATTTAACTGAATTTCTTGAAACGTCTCAGAATTTTATTGATAATAGACTTACTCTTCTTGTTACCTTAGAGACTGAACAAGAGAAGACAAGGATAATGAAACAATATTGTTATATGTATTGTCATATGTAATTTTATATTTTGTATGTAAGTGTGTAACTCGCCCTAGATAAGGGTGGGTATTAAAAAAAATTTTGTACAGAAAGATGCTAGCTTTTGTGGTGAAAAGATCCTTTTCAGATATCTCCATGGTAATACAATTCTCCCCCTCCTCCCCCCCCCCCACACACATACATACACCTATTATCAAGCTGCACTAGAGGTTTTTAGCACAGGCTGGTGTGGTAAATGCTCTGACGTTCATAGAATTCCTATGAGCGCTGGAGCACTTACCTCACCGGAGTGTAGTAGAAACCTCTAGCGTGGCTTTGTAAAAGGAGCCTTAAATGAGAGTTCATGGTTAACTGAATCGAATTAGGTCGCTTCTGCCCATTGGACCACCAGGTACATACAGAAAGGCCTGGGGGGCTACAGGGAGGGCAGGAGACTTTGGTTGGCCCTTAAAGATATGCAAGGTTGGAAGGAGGAGTGATCAGGTCATGAGGGAAAGAGAAGGCAGGTGCCATGACCTGGAAGTTAACTAGACACTGGTCGCTACTCAGACTGGTATCTGGATAGCTCTGCAGCTAAATGTAGGACAGCCTTTCGTGGCACCCTAGAGCAGTATTCTTCAACCTTTTGACACCTATGGACTGGCGGAAATAAAATAATTATTTTGTGGACCAGCACCGGTCCGCAGACCAGCAGTTGAAGAACACTGGGCTAAGTCGTGGGCCAGACCCTGCCCATCTCCACCCCAGTACTAATTGTAACACCATTTTTCCACATAATATAATCTTATTAACAACAAAATGGTTAACCAAAAAATTAAACTACACAAAGCACACTGTATGCTTCTCAACATTCATTCCTACCAGAAAACAGATAACCCCATGCAAATGCAGGATCAAAAACCAAAAGTACTAATATATACAAATAAACCCTAATACTCTGCAAGAAGTACAACCCCAGAGAAAAAGAAACAAATGAATTTCTTCCTGAACAGTGTAAAATACAGACAGCAGATGTAAATTCTCAGAATTGACAATTAAATCACTAAATTCAAAAATAAAATAATTCCCCCTATCTTTGTTTTCTCCCTCCCTCCATGCTGTGCTTTACCTTCTGGTCTGCTCCTGCCTGGCTGTTTTATGCCGTCCCCGGTATTATCTTTGGGCCGGCTCCCTCTTCCTCACTGCTGCAGTGCACAAAGCCATGGGCAGCGGCTCCTCGCGCATCCCACACCTCATCTGGAAGCCTTCCCTCTGATGTCAGAGAGAAGGCTTCTGGTTCAGATATAGGAGCCGCTGCCCGCGGCTTTGTGCAACGCGGCAGTGAGAAAGAGGGAGTCGGTCCAAAGATAAGGCCGCATCGATCGAACTGCGGACCGGCCGCTGAAGAACACTGTCTCGAGCCCGATGCATGTGCTAGCCCTGTGGACTGGCAGGAAATTTCTCTGGACCGGCACCGGCCCATGGACCGGCGGTTGAAGAACACTGCCCTAGAAGATTTAGGCATAGAACAGAATAGCAGAAAGATGTGTGCACAAATTACAATTAGGGCCAATTAAGTGCAATTGTCGATTATTATTGCTCATTAATGCAGACATGATAGCTTATTTTCCAATTTATTTCCGTGTGCATCTTGACACCATGCCTAAATTATGGCACTGGTCTTTTGGTGTCCTATATAGAATCTTGAGGATAAAGTATCTCTCTTTTGTCTGATTTTGATTGTATTTTTTTTTTTACATTTTTATTATTTTATTTAGTTACAATAGTGTAATACATTTAGATTGAAAATAACAAAATATAACAAAGAATACACTATCTCAACCAATAATATTATAGAATCATAGCTATACCCAACCCCTTTCCATCAATTATTAATACTGACAATATTAATTATCTTTAATATGAAGAATTAATATCTATATTTTCATTACCTATCCCTACCCTAACCCCCTCCCCCCATCCCATCCCAGATGTGTAATGAAAAAACTCAGAAGGGAGCATATTATCTTTTAATGTGCAAAAGCAAATAAAGCCAATGGACTCCATATTTTGTTAAATAAAACACTAAACCCTATGGGGTTCATAATCGAAAGAGAAAAACGTCCAAAAACCGGCCTAAGTCGGCACTTGGACGAACATTTCTCTAAAACGTCCAAGTGCCGATAATCAAACTGGGTTTTGGACATATTTCTAAACGACTTAGGCCTTCATAATGCCGCTCAACGTCCAAAGCTAAATGGGGCGTTTCGGGAGGCGTGTCGAGGATAGGAGTTGGGAGGGACGTGGGCCGGCTTAAACTTAGTCGTACAGCATGTATAACCGAAAGTTAAACAACAGAGCCCAGAGGAAACTTGGACGTTTTGACTTAGACCATCTAAAACATGGTCTAAGTCACTAAAACCCACCTAAACTCACCAGATAATCACTGAAAACACATAACACAGACCCCCACACACTACCCCAATGATCACTAATACCCCCCCCAATAAAAATTTTAATCATAACTTGAAATTTCAGCCTCCAGACCATCATCACCTGGCTGCCTAGCATAGGAAAGCAGAGTTGTCCAGCCCAGAGGCAGCTTAAGTCATCTTGGGGGTGGGTTTGGGACCCATAGAGAGGAGGACCCATGCCCATAAGCCCCTGTAATCACTTCATTGATACTGACACATGTGCACTGCCCTATACACCCCCAAAACCCTTTTGAACTGGTATATAAGTGGCTCCTGCATCCATAAGGGCTATAGGGATGGTAGCTAAGTGGGTCTAGGGGATTCTATAGGTGGTTTGGGGGGCTCACTGTCACCTATAAGGGAGCTGTAGTAAGGAGAAGCCATGGCACCCTGTTTGTGAAGTTCACAGCAGTGCCCTGTAAGGTACCCCACTATTTAGGTGCCCTGTCTAGGTGTTCTATCAATCACTTTGCAGACCACTCCCACGTCCAACAGGGCTTGTTCTAGACGTTTTTGACTTGGACGGACATTTATACGAAAATGGACTATAAAGATAGGCGTTTTAGATCAGATCTACAGGATGTATAATTTGGACGATTTTCGAAAGTCAAAAGAAGTTGGATGCCTCTTTCGAAAATGTCACTTAGGCACTTTTTGACTTTGGACGACTTGCGAAATGGATGTAAACGGACTTAGACGTCCCTTTAGATTATGCCCCTTCACACATTTTGCGTTCATTCTCTCATATTTGTCCACCAAAATGTATAATTTAACCTGCCATGATTTTTCCAGTTTGTTGTGATCATTTGAACCGCAATTCCAGTTAAAATCAAGAAAAGACGGCTTTTATATTTATCAAGGGGAGGTTTAACATGTAAAATAGTACCACAGATTATTGCTTCATATGTTAATGGAATATCTGTTTCTAAAACTATATTTATTTGTCCCCAAATTGACTTCCAAAAACCAAATATCAGCAGACAAAAAAATAACAGATGATCTAAAGTCCCTCCCTATGTCAGTATTACAGTGCCAGCATCTATTTGATCTAGAACTATCTAATTTTTGCAACCGAACTGGGGTCCAAAAAATTCTATGCAATAAAAATAACCATGTTTGTCTCATAGATGCTGATGCCATACATTTTAACCTCCAATTCCAAATTCGTGGCTAACGAAATACAGAAATATACTGCTTAATCTCGATGCTCCAAATATCTCTAAGACTATTTTTTGGTTTTTTATTCACAAATTCAGAAATTAGTAATTTGTACTTTTGTAATTACTATTAGATTGTATTTATTTATTCAGTAAAGGGTTGGATTAAAATGAGCATAACATTGTGCAAAAATATAGGAGGAGGGGAAAAAGCAGTTTACTTATGTTTTCTTAGCACTGTGCATTGCTATATTGTAATCATTTAGGTTCTTCTGTATTTGCTGTAATTTTAGCTTTTTTTTATTGTATAATGGTGCTGTCATTCCATAAAGACTGAATGTTCGATTAACCTTTCTTATACTATAACATTTCACAATGCAACCAAATAGTACTAGTATCATTGCTAGTAATTATAGTAAATGGATTTCTTTAAACTTTCCCTAAAGCACATTTTTATTTCAACCTGGAAGTCTGTCAACTATCATCAAGAAAGTGAAAGGCATAGTCATCAATCAAATTGTGCATTCATATGCTTCTTTTCAGAACACTTCATGAAAGCCTTATAAAACCCAAGTTTTAATTAACAACAAACTTGAGGGGTTTTTTTTGGGGTTTTTTTTTAAACTAATCAACTAATACTGGCTTTGGTTTATTTTTAGCTTCAAAGATTTCTTATGCTATTCTTCCTATATTTCATTGAATGGGGACAATTTCTAAAGTTCCATTAGACCAGTTAAATGGGTAAAATAACCTGACCTCTTCATGTACAGTTATAAGTACGTGTGGGTTGCATAGCATATGCAATTTTAGACAAGAGGCAAAGAGCAGCTATTATTTTTGATTTCCTGTGTGTGCCAACCATCTCCAGAGATTATATCAAATCTGATCATGTTATGGTCACTGTTATCAAGTGAACCCAGCCCCATTACCTCCTGCACCAAATCAATCATTCCATTAAGTACTAGGACTAGAGTTGTCTCGCCTCTTGTCGGTTCCTGAACCAGTTGCTCCATAAAGCAGTCCTTGATTTCAGCAAGGAATTCTACCTCTCTAGCATACCCTAATGTGACATTTAACCAGTCAATATCTCTAATTTATTTATATATATTCCATATATATGTGCCATATATATAAAATGGAAAGAATAATTGCCATACAAAAAGGGAACTATAATAATTTTAAAAAGATTTGGGGGCCATTGACAACATTAGACACCATTTTTGCACAAAAAGTATGTTATAAGAATGGAAAAGGGGATGTATAGTTATATTATTGGTTTTTCAGTATCTTTGAATATAATATATGTATAATATACTTGAATTATATTATTGGTGGAAGGGGAAGGTGGGGGAGGGACTTAAATCTATGTATTTATGATGATAATAGAAAAGATTTTCAAGTGATCTATATGAATCAACTGTTATATTATTGTGAGATGTAAATATGAATAAAGGTTTGGAAAAAAAAAAAGTTTCTATACTGCCAAAAATCTCAGCGGTGTCTAAAATAACATACATAAAAATACACACACACATTAAAACATAACAATCCAAGAGCATCACACCTGTAGCTATTGACACAAAAAGTGCCCTTTGCAGTACTTTAACAAATACTCATCTGCTTTAAGTTAGGGGAAAATAAGACAGATTAGAAAAATAATTTTCATGCCATATTAGAAATAAGCGTCAATAAATAACTTTGTCTTAAGCAATTTTTTTTAAAGTAGAATATTCCACACACAATCTTATTTGACCAGATAACTTGTTCCATAAAGCTATCCCAGCGATCGTAAACATTTTCATTCTTGTAGACACATAGGGCTCCTTTTACTAAGGCGTGCTAGCCGATTTAGCACACGCTAAACGCTACTGTGTCTATTATATTCTATGGACGCATTAGTGTTTAATGCTCGCTAAATCGGCTAGCACGCTTTAGTAAAAGAGGGGGATACTTTGTGTTCATAGCTGATTGACATGCTAACTTCATACTACTACCTGATCGTAGGGCTTTGCCAGGTCTATATATCTTCCAGAGACACTGGAACCAGTATGGTACCATCTGGTGCAAAGTTTAATGCACCAGAGATAATACTTTGAAATGATTCCTCTGTTCAATTGGTAACCACAGTACATTTTTTTAATACGGGGGTATTAGGAGATATTTTCATTACCCCACTAATCAGTTTGGCTGCAGAATTCATCATAACCTGTAATTTATGCTAACATTTCTGAATCTGTCTGTTCATCCTGACCAGGCGGACAGAAGTACACTCCTATTGCTATCCTTTTCTCCTTTAGACATGGAATTTGCATCCATAGGGATTCCAAGCTATGTTTTGGTTTCTGTAGAATTTTTAGTCCGTTCGATTCAAATCCTTCCTTAACATATAATGCCACAACACCACCAATTCAATATACCCTATCGCTGCGATATAATTTGTACCTTAATAACATATTAACCCATTGGCTATCCTCCTTCCAACAGGTCTCTGAGATACCTATTATATCTATCTTTTCATTTAGTGAAATATATTCTAACTCTCTCATTTTGTTTCTGAGGCTTCTGGCATTTGCATAGACATTTTAAGCAATATCTGCCAATCCTATTTACAATTTGCTCAGCAGTTTACATGGCTAATTTGCAATTAAAAAAAAAAAAATCTGCTCTATGTTTAGGGAAACCTGGTCTGCTATGGTCTCTATTGCATCTTTGCTAAAGGGTTGCCCTATGTTCCTTGTTTTGGTTATATTTTTTTAAGATATCTTGTTTTGAACTATGCACTTTTGAGCAACTGTTGGCCTTTCTTCAATTTCTAGTTTAAAAGCTGCTCTAATGTTGATGCCAGCAGCCTGATTGCACCCTAGTTAAGACGGAGCCCATTGTTGCAGAATAGGGTCCCCCTTCCAAAGAATGTCACCCAGTTCCTGACAAATCTAAAACCCTGCTCCCTAACCATTTTAGTAGCCTTCCTCTGGATCAACTCCATACCTCTTTTTTCCTACTGGCCATTCCTTTCCCCATGCAACCAAGTATTTTTCTAGCTTTTACCATAGCTTTTTTAACCTGTTTGGTCACCTTAAGATCATTACATACTCTCACACTCAAATTGAATAAATAAATCATGTTATACCACTATTAATAAAGTTGCATTCATTATAGATGCCAATTCAAAATCCTGTGCCTTAGTTTAAAGAACTACTTCTTAGTATCCCAGTGTACCTATCCTTTGTTACAATACTCTATACCCCGTCACAGAATCTGCGCTCTATAGACTCTGATAGATTAGTTCTCCCTTCCCTTTCCCTTTAGTCCATTATGACTCTCTTTTGCTGCAGCTTGTTTCTTTTTGGCTTCTTACCTTTGTGATGAAGTAACTTTGCCAAAATTTAAATCCTTATTGAAGGCTCATTTTTTCCAGCTAGCCAACAATACTTCTTTTTAGCTTGAAATACTATGTTCAAAATTGGGAGACCGTAGAGTGGACTCGCATGCTCGGTCATATTCCTGAAATCTGTTATGAATGATCTCTGTACGTCTGTATTATATGAACTTTATTTTAATCAGAGTTCCTTTCTGTAGTTTGATTTTATTTATTTATTTCAAAGCCGCATTGACTTGTTGCAAATGCAGGTATCAAACGTTTGTAATAAACACATATATGTGGGCCATTTTTGATAGAATGTCTAAGTCTGACATTGGAAATCTCTAAAAATTGGGAAAGCAAAACAACCATTTTTGAAACCATAAGATATCCAACTTATTTTTTTTTTTTTTTAATGACCTATCTAGACATCTTGGTCCTTAGGACATCTATCTTTTCAGCCATTTTTTGAAAATCAAAATGTCCAAATGAAAAATGTCCAAAACAAGCCCATTTAGATGTGGGAAGGGTCAGTATTTTAATGGGCTGGCCACACAGATATGCCAACAGAACAGTGGAGCACCTTAGCTGTAAACTTCACATAAAGAATACCATGTACACATGTCACCATAACTCCCTTTTAGTGTGTGGTGAGCACTCCAAAACTCCCTCAGAACCTACTATACCCACCTGTATACCAACCCGATAACCTTTATGGCTATAGGTGTCACTTATATGGCAGTACAGTAGATTTTGGGTGGATTTTGGCAGCCTCACACTTTCCACCATAAATGTAATGGGTAAGGTGCGTGTTTCGACAGAATGTCTTCTTCAGGGGTCCATATGAAGTCCTATGGTAAAGATATGTGGATAAAAATGGCAGTCAAAAATAAGCTGTGTGCAGGACATGGGCTCAAAAAATCCTGCACACAGCTTTTACAGATTAGTTTATTTTCGACTGGCATTTTTATCCACGTATCTTTACCATAGGACTTCATATGGACCCTTGAAGAAGACATTCTGTCGAAACACGGACCGTGTTGGGTCCAGGGTCCAAAGCTATTCAGCAGACTGCTTTTTAGAGGTTTTTATGTGGTTTGCCAAGTTTTAATATTAATAAAGTCCATCTCAGGAACATAATTTCAGCACATTGTTTTTTGTTTCTTCTTGGATTTGTTTGTGGAGATCATTGCGTCAATTCTAATCTAATCTAATCTAATCCTTAGGTTTGTATACCGCATCATCTCCACGTTCGTAGAGCTCGACGCGGTTTACAGTAGGAGAAATAGGAAGGAACTACAACAGAGATTTAGAGGTAGAAGTGGGAAGAAAATTTACAGGACTTGGGATGGCAAGATATATGTTTTCGTTATAACTATCCCCCTCCTTTACTAACGAGTAGCGTGGGTTATAGTGCTGGCAGCGGCGGTAACTGCTCTGACGTTCATATGAGCGTCGGAGCAGTTACCACTGCTGCTGGTGCTAAAACCCACGCTACGCATTAATAAAGGAGGGAGTATTTATTTACCTGTATCCTGACTTTAGCCCACCCCAGCAATGGCTCCTGAAGCCTATGAGTTAAAAAGTCCATGTATTGCTGTTAGACACAAATGTTTACCAAAATAATTTGTGGAAAGTGTTTTTTGATTATTGACCAAAAATAAAACAATTTCATCAGGGCCAACATAGCTACAAGGATATTAAACTACAAAATTTCAGCATCTGAAAGCTAGATAGTCTGCAAAAATTAGCAGATCTAATCTAACTCATTATAGCATCGTTAGTATGTAGTTTATTACTGATACAGTGTTATTCTCAATTTTATCTTTATAATTTGATTTTACCACCTACTTATTCTTTATTTAGCAAAAACTTGTAGGTGGTTAAATTATGTACAGCAATGTTAATGCTGACATCAATCTTTTAAAAAGTTTCTTCACGTTAATGAGATTCTCTTCAATTCCTTGGCACCTTAGTAATAAGAAAAATTTCAGGTTTAAGTCAATATCTTTGTGAACATGTTGAGCTTTCAGGCTTTGCTTTGTGAAAAATTTGCCTTCTCAAGGCTATTCATCTTTATATAAAAATGTGCCAGAGGCATTTTTCATTGCTGAGGTGTACCTTATTTAAAGAAGAGGAAGATCTTTGCAGTACTTCAGCAAGGTTTTTATGTACTATCCTTTAACAGAGATACAGGCTACACAATGAAGGCAAATTTTAATAATCTGTAATAGTGTAAGATGCTGCGTAGTTTTACTAAATGTGGATCTTGTAGCTAATTTTCTTAAAAATTTTAATCAAGCAGTATAACAATACATGGTGATTTGTAACAAAGTTCAGTAGATACGGGTATAATAAAATCATATAGAGTAAACTGTACCTTCTCTACTCCTTAAATAAGAAAAATGTGTAACTAATTTCAAAGGAAAATATCCAGATTACATCCCTCCAGAGCTGGACTTAGGCAACCAAGACATTGAAGCGAAAATTCTATAAGAAGCGCCCAAAAGCTAGGCACCTATATAGGCACTGTTCAGTGTGATTCAAGTAAAAGTGTTGTTTAGTGAATCACACTGAGCAGCACCTATTTTGGAGGCGCCCATTAGATAGGCCAGCTCTAGGCACAACTAAAAGTTAGGCACCCATGCGAGCGTTTAAGCATGCTTAAGAGCAGTGATTCTGTAAGAAGGCGCCTAACACGTAGCCACGCCCATGCCTAACATGAATTGCGCCTATTTTTTGAAGGCCGCCTAAATTTTTAGAGGCGTCTTGTTACAGAATCTCGCTTTCTTGATAGGTGCCTAAGTTTCAATCAGTGCTGATTAAAAAGCTAATTGAGCTTGTTCTTAAATTTAGATAGGCGCCTATCTAGTTGAGCGCCTCCAAAATAGTGCCTAACTTTAGGCGCTGCTTACAGAATTTGGGCCTGAGTGCCAGATTTCTGTGGGAAACAATCAACATTCATTGGGGAATGAAAGAGCGCAGCACTGCATTCTTGTGCAACAATGTGTTAGGGCAGCACCTACTTCTAGTACTGCTTCCATCTCCCCAGAGGATTGAGCTAGAAGAGAACTGACAATTTTTCTGTAATAGTTTCCATCAGTTAAGGAACCCCAGAAGTAATGAAAGGACTAGGCTTATGAACTTATATAAGAAATCTATCTCAAGTCCTCAAGCACACAAAAAAATTAAGATCCAAGATTAACTTGAGTGAATCTATTAACAAAAGAAAAAGATATTTAACTTAGGTAAATCAATAGCTTATAGTTGGGTGAGAGACATTATTCTTATGAGGCTGTTAAACTTTCTTCTCTCCCAAGATGCTTAAGAGACACAAAGCTGGACAAATGAGAGGGATCTTGAAAAACATATTTTACAGACTGATATCTTATTATGCACTTAACAAGGAAACCTAGGGTGGAATACATCCTCTGTCTCAGTTACTGCTGATTTCAAGATTAAAAACTGTCGCCTCTTTATTTGTGTCTCTTTTGAGACATCAGGGAACATCTGAATTTTGTGTCCTAGAAATTCTTTGGATCTATTTGAAAAAACATTCTCAAAATCCATTCTTTGTCTGGTAATAAGGCTACCGTTAGCAATAGTGTTGCTGGATTGGCAAGAACTGTGTCAGAGGCTTCTAACAAGTTTGTAACGTCCAGTGGGGCTTGTTGTTGATTTTTATTTTCTAACTGTTGTTCTTGTTTATTTGGCACGTAGTATACTCTGACAAATAGAAGAATAGATTGTTCAGGTACATATAGTACCTCTACAAAGTACCTCTTCAGCATATCAATGAGAGTTATCATTGGAATTCTTGGAAAGTTCAACAGACGTAGAGTATTTAAATCATGTATAATCCGTTGCTCAGCATGTAATAGGATGGTATCTAGATCTCCTCCTCTTGGATTGGCTTGAATCATCTTGAAAACAAAGAATTTCAAATCATCAATAGAATGGTTATGTGTTTCCCAGTGTGAGACCAGTGGAATGGATATAACCCTGTGTCTGATGTTGCTACGGTGCTCTATGATCCATGTTTTAATCATCCTCTTAGTTTTGCCTATGTAAAGTGATGGGCATGGGCATTGGATAAAGTATATTACTCTGCATGAATTACAATTAGAGGAATGATGTAATTTGTACTTGTAATGCGTCTTTGGATCAATAAATTCCTTGATTACAAAACAATGTGTGCAAACTGAGCATTTCACACATGTTGTATGGCCCCTTGCGGTCTCTGAATCCTTGGGGCATAGTCTCATGTTGGTGGGATTGGGTAGTCTGGATGGTACAAGCTTTTCCTTAAGATTTTTGTCCCTTGAGTAAGCTATTACTAAGAGCTTGTCTTTAAAGCAATCATGTCCTTCAGGGATTTTCTAATTGTTCCTTATGATCCTTTGAATGTCTCTAGAAAGATGACTGTACTGGAGGGTACAAACAATGTCAGGTAAAGTCCTACAGCTGTCTAATCAGCCAATCGGGATGCACGTTTTTTTAAAAAATGCTCCCCAGACAGGCCGCCTATTTTGAAGGTGCCTCCGGGAGTCTAGGGAGGCCTGCAAGACGCCTAAGCTAGCCTAAGGGCCTTAGCCGAACCTAGGCGGCCCTACGCATCTCCCTAATAGAGGAAGAGATGCTTACAATGTAGGCCAGCAAAATGCACCTGGGCCAATCAGGCCTTAGACTTAGCGGGTTGGGAAGGGTTGGGCCCCCCTCATTTCGGTGAGGCGAGCCTGCCAGCTGGACGGCAGCAAAACCAGGCCAGCCGGCGAACAATTTAGAGGTTAGTTGGGGGGGAGGTTAGGGGGTCATCAGGTCGTTAGCATGGGGGGTCCGGAGGGACTCCTCCTGCCGGCGATCAGACAGGCGGCCGCTATACTTATCTCTTGCCGTGATAAGTGTAATGGCCGTGTCTACACTAACCCAATTCTCTAACCGGCATCTGTAATATGGACGCCGGTTACAGAATCGGGGTTAGTGTAGGCCCGATTCTGTATAGGACACTTCTCCCGGGCATCCTATACAGAATCAGGGCCTCAAGGTTTTATGTTTGATCTTTAAGCTTTTACATGACAATTGCCCAATGGCAATGGGGTCTTTATTACATTATTATCACTCAATGTGGTCATTATGGTCCATAGATAAGATGAATTTGGAAGTTCCACCATTGAATGTGGTAAGACTTGTAGGGTTTCAGAAATCCATGCTGTTGGTTCAAGGGCCACTTTGTTGGAATGTGCTGCCCTTGGAGATAAAGCAAGCAAATAGTGTCCTGCAGTTTAGAAAATTATTGAAAAAAACTTGTTGTCTGAAAGGGTATTTTCTTGATGATGCTGATTTTTGTAGGGTTTTCTGCTGTCGATTTTTAATTGTGTTTTAAAGAATAAGTTTGTTCATGATTTTGTTTTGTATGTGTTTATTTGTCAATTTTATTATGTATGATTTTTGTTATCTGCATAGAATTGTTGGATGTGTGGGTTATAAATTTTTTCATAAAAAAATTAAATAAATAAAAATTTTAAATATTTTTATTAAAATATAAAAAGAGATGGTATTCTGTACAACTGTCAGAAACAGATGAAATTAAATGTGGCGATTTATAATCATTGATAGAGCCTTCCATTTTGATCTGGTTTTAGCATAACCTTCCCAAAGATTCAGTTGGGCTGTGTTTGTACATCATAATTGGATTGTCTTTCAGACATGGGTATAGAGAACCTACACTGTGTAGTAGATGAACTGGAAAATAAGTATCTATTAAATGCTGGATTTTGTAAGGTTCACCATACACTATAAGGGGGTAATGGTAAGGGGTGGACCTGGGCCTTTTTAGGTGAAGCTCATTGCAGTGTCCCTTAAGTTACTCTACTAGAGCATACTCATTTAAGCCAAGAATACCCTGGTATAAATGGGAATGTGCCTTGGAAAAGAGAAGGCTGAGGGGAGATATGATTGAAATCTACAAAATCCTGAGTGGAGTAGAATGGGTACAAGTGAATTGATTTTTCACTCTGTCAAAAATTACAAAGACTAGGGGACACTTGACAAAGTTACAGAGAAATACTTTAAAAAAATAGGAGGAAATTTTTTTTCACTCAGAGAATAGTTAAGCTCTGGAACACATTGCCAAAGGTTGTAGTAAGAGTGGATAGAATAGCTGGTTTTAAGAAAGGTTTGGACAAATTCCTGGAGGAAAGTCCATAGTCTGTTATTAAGATATGGGGAAGTCACTGCTTGCCCTGGATCAGTAGCATGGAATGTTGCTACTCTTTGGGTCTTGTCCAGGTACTAGTAACCTGGATTGGCTACTGTGAGAATGGGCTACTAGGCTTGATGGACCATTGGTCTGACCCAGTGTTCTGCCACTTATTTCTTTCAAATGGGATGATCAGTGACACTCAGAAA
The DNA here is from genome assembly GCF_902459505.1 of Geotrypetes seraphini. Lineage (NCBI taxonomy): Eukaryota > Metazoa > Chordata > Amphibia > Gymnophiona > Dermophiidae > Geotrypetes > Geotrypetes seraphini. The sequence goes on from NC_047086.1 coordinate 252,581,914, forward strand.
AGCACACAGACAATATAAAGCATAAACAATCACACTTTATTATACATATATATATATATATAAGAATAAAATAGCATCACCGTATCTCAGGCATACACTCTACCTTCACAATTGGGAACCCCTCAATAGAAAAGCGAGTAGACACGGGAGACTGCCCCTTGAGACATCTTGGATCCTGTTCCTGGAGACGTCTTGGGTTCTCCTGTCAGGGTCAGAATTCTGGTCTTATATAGGATGCAAACTGCAGAGTTCATAGTAAAAGCATAAACAGCTGGTCCTGCTATTACGATTAGTCCTGCTCTTTTGTTCCTTGTTTTGACAACACCTAGGGCAAGGAGGTGTGGCAGAGACCGGCCCATCTGGCTTTATTGTCCTTTTGATGTTAATCGAGAGATACGCAGGCAAAAGGAAGTCAGGAAACAAGGAGGTGTTTCAGTTCACTGTCCCTTTGATGCTATCGGGCGACACGCAGGCAAAAGGAAGTCAAAGAAGCAGACTTTGATGTTATCCAGGAGGTGTTTGCAGAGACTGGTTTACCATCTGTCTTTACTATCCTGTTGGGGTTGTCAAGGTAACACTCAGGACAAGGAGGTCAGATAAGCAGACTTGAGGATACATGTCAGTAATATGCTGAACATGTCAGTAATATGCTAAGGCATAACAGTCCACCCCTGGATCCTTAAGTCTGTACCTCCAAATAAGAAGTCATCCGAATAGAGGGAGAGAGTGTTCGTTTGTAAACCCACAATTAAGAAATGTTAACATAAGGATAGTTAAACAAAAATATAAACACCTTTTGTGCCGTAGCCCTCCCTCTAGTAAAAGCATCCCACCAAGGGTGTGCAGTGGTAGCTTCAATGTGATCTGATTGCTATATTTTGCATGGCTTTCTTTATAGATGGCAATAAAATACATCGGCAAGAGAAAAATTAATATACACATACTGAAAAGGGAGCTTGAATAGCATGAATCACAAGTTTAACAGTACTGCTAGCAACAAAGACATTTTTATGTGATATTTCTTGTATAAATGTATAACCTTGCGGTGGAATGGTTCATTGGCAAAAATTGTAAAGAACATAATTCATAGAATGACACGTTTGTTTTATTTTGTTCATCTATTAGTTGCCCATGATAAGTGGGAGACCCTAATTGGGGTCCCAATGCCAAAGGCATCATCGTAAAAGGACACATTGTTTCATTTCAAAATTACACCATTTTCTATCTAAGGGTACAGAATGTGATGTGGTTTTAAATCAATGAGATAAAGTTAATTCTTTGTGATATCATTAACGACATGTAACATTAACTGATCATATCGTAGCGTTAATTATGTACAGTATTTGGCACCCATTCACCTTCTCATCTAAATACATCTGCTACTCTGGAGCCAAAATATGCTTGTTTGCCAGCCAGTATTTCAGAAACAATAGTATTTATTCTACATTTAGGTAAAGGTAAAATGGGAAAATTAATTTTCCCTTCATAAGTTATTTCCTTATGTTCTAAACCTGGTATTCTTGCCTTCCCTAATATTTCTTGCTAATTAGGCATTTTACTTGAAAGTATCACGTATAGGGAATCATGGAAATTAATAATCTTATTAATATTATATTTGTGCTCTTACTCATGGCTTACATACATTTAGGGTAGCATCATATTCACCATCAATCACTGCAGTTATTTGGTATCCCGTTTTTCTTAGCAGCTTTGGTTAGGGTCTGGCTATGCTCCAGTTTCAATAGGCTTGCAATGCCACTCACATGCCTTCACTCACGTAAGATTCACGTGCACCACCCCCAGAGACCAGCCCTAATGTGAAGTTGCAGGATATAGGCGCACTTCTATTCCCAAGTCGGTGCCACATAATAGCGTCATGGCACGGCACTGTATGTCTGGTTGCATGTCATCATCATCTTGATCTGGTGAAATTTTCTCTTAACCCAGCATGTTATCCAAATCATAAGAATAAGAGAGCAGAGCTGACCAATTCTATCACAAAGGGATGAAAGTCTATATGGAATAACATTTCCCAGTACGTGATTTTCCAAGGAAAATATTTCATCATGACTGTTTAGCTTCAATGCTTTAGTTACATTAAACACCCCTAGTGGTAAACGAGAAGGAAAAAAAAAAGAAAAACCACTTTATGTACAGAATGTGATAACATGTGACACAATACTGGTGTGTAAGGTAGTATTTGTTTGAGATAAGAGAAACAACACTAATGCACTTAAAGGTATTCTGTAGGACATTCAGAACATACACCTTTTTATGTTCTGGGCATAATTATTATGTCATTTAAGAGAGACCATACACACGTACAGAATGTGATACCAAAATAACTTATGTCAGAGATGTGCACTGCACTGTTTATACCTGGTAAGTTAAATAAAGAGAGACCATTTTTTATTTTATTTAGCAAATATCAAATATCAATAAACACCATTTTACCAGGTATAAAGCTTTCTAATTTTTTCTCTTCAGATATCCTCTTATAATATAACCCCTAACTAAATTATCATTGGGCTGTATGAGCCATAGCATAAAATCATTGTGAGCATGGTTTTCATAAGATACTTTCTTGTAAGTGGGGGAATCTTTTTTGGAAAGGGAAATGGTACCATTTGGACTAATAGAAGGGGTGGAATAAACTCTGGAAATGGCCAATGTGCGATGTTGGGGTACCCCATAAGCTAAAACAGACAACACATAACAGAAACAGACAAACACAGAGCTCCGGCATGCTTTCTTCCATCGGTAATGATTCAGGGTTGAATTTAATCTGTAAATAAGCACACTATTAATCAAAAGAGTCATAAACAAATTTGGTATCCATTGGATTCCCACTATCAGGTCACAGTGCTGGAAGTATTTTAAATGTGGCACAGTGAAATTGGTTCTCCAGACCATGTCTGGATACTAAGCTTCTAAAAGAAAGAGAGATAGAAACTTAAGTTAATTGCTCTATATAGTTTTACTGGTCTTCTTTTCTATTTTTCTTCCATTTCAAAGCTCTGTCACACAATCGTAAGAGAATGCAAGCAGGGAAGTTTTAATCTATAAAATATACAAGAGAGGTTTACGTGCAGGTACAGTGGTTCACAATGTTAGTGTTTGAGGTAAAAGACACATTTGCAAAATTACTTGGAGTGCAACTTCTTTATACTATCTAACAAAACTTTATACATTATAAAGGTCACTTAGCAATATTTCTACTTTTTTATTGTCCAACCTACCCCATATGTTACCCCAGATGTGAAATATGTTGCCTCCAGAATCCAAACAGGCCCAAGTCTGTTTTTTACTTTGGGGAGAAGGGAAGTTTACAATTTTCTGTTTAACTTTCTCTATCACCTCTCGGCATCCTTTTGCCCACTTTCTGCTATAATCTTGTGATAGAAAGTGGGACTATGTAAGTATTTTTGTGGTAGTCTGGTAGATGTATATTGCCTCCCTTGCCAAGTGGATGCAAATTGTTCTGGACATTGCTCCACTATAGGAATAGTAAAAATGCATTGGTTCTCATAGGAATGTCTGGCAATTTACCAAAACTATAGATTCCATCGGAAAGCTGTAATGTTAACCCTTTTTGGATATCTAGCCCTATTATATTTTAAGGAATCCCATAGATTAATACAGTATGTTCCCAAATTGGTAATTGTCCAATTTTAAAATTTGTAAAAAAAATATTTTTTTCTTCCTGCTTGTATAATTTTCCTCCCAATCCTGATATTTATATTCCTCCACCCCAGTGTCCACTACAGCTTGTACCTTTTGCTCCCCAGATTTCTACTAAATATTTATCTCTACCTGCGGACGCTGTTCTAATTTGTTCCAGGCAAACACTGAGGCTCGGCATTCACATTATTGATCCTCCCAACACTTCCACCCTTTTAAATCAGGATAAAGAATGGAAGCAGTTTCCTCAGGGGGGGCCGTTGGCACCAAAATATCCTCCCTCTCTCCTTTGTTCACTTGTGCTTGTGGCATAGATTTCTTTCCCAGTCCTCTACTTTTGTACATTCCCCATAATGTCCCTGTATCTTTTCCATCTATTTCTTCCCTCTTTACACCATCTTTTATTAATGCCAAAAACATATTCCTCCGAGACACCCGCTTAGCCTTGTTTGAATTGGATTGTCCTTTTCTCTTTTTATCAAAAGTATTTTGAGGTCCCCAGTCCCCCCGATCTCCTAACTGTCGGACCGCTTCTAAGGCTTCCAAAATAGTCCTGTCTATTTGATTGATCAACAAAGTTATCATTACCTGTTTGTATGCCGGTGCAGCATACTTAATAATTTTATTTCTCATGGACACAGTAAAAGGTAATGACATATATGTGTCAGCGTGACCTATTACTACGGCTGCCTTCATAGACTCCTCCTTAATTCTCATTTGAGCATCTTTTAATGTATACCAAATTTTATCATTTGAGGGCCAATCAGATTCAAGTGGATATCGCCTCGTGACACCCCTACTAATTACCTCTAATAAAGACCATTGGTTATAATTTGTCGGATCTGGATCCTCCCGTAGCGCATCTTGTACTGCTGCTTCTTGACTAATTCAAACAAATTTAGGGCATCTGTGGCATCTAACATAATCCCTGCTGCACCCAGCTCCTGCACCCGAATTACCCATTGTATTAGTGGCTCCCCGGGCCGCTGTGTAAAGCGTGCCATCGTATCCATGATTTCATGTGGAGTAACATCCTCCCTAACATTATCTCTAGTTAGATTTTCTCCTGTTTGCAGATTTCCCTGTAATCTTTGTCTCCTCACAGGCTCTGCTTCTAAACTTTCTGCCTGTTCTCCTTCAACACATATATCCTCCTCACTGTTATTAGAATTTGAATCCCAAATTTCCCCATCCCGTTTGTTTGGATTCCAATTATCCGGCAGATGATAAATTAAGATTTTAACTTTTCTGTCACTCACTTTCCACCTCCGTTTCTTATATTGATATTGTGCACATTGCACAGCTTTCTTTTCTGTTACATTTTGATAGGAGTCTACCTTATCCATTAACAACTTATTCTGACATTGTAGCATTTTAATGGCATGCTGTTGATTATACCTTTTCTTTTCCAGCTCTCCTAATTTCAATTGTAATTCCTGTTTAGCTTCATGCAAATTCCTCCAGTCTGACAAAATCATCCTTCCTTGTCTAGAAATTCCTTCTTGCTCTTCTCCTTTTGAGATTTTCACCTTTTGTAAGGAGGCACATAATTCATGTGGATCCCCACTTCCAAAAGTACAGGATTCACTTAATCCTGCTTCTACAGACCACTCAGTGGCCATTAATTTACCTATACTGTCATTCCCATTTGGAATGGAGGGAGTGGGAGCCTGCTCCTCAACCCCTTGTTTCATCTGGTGCTTTTTTGACCACATTGATCAACCCCACTTCTGGTACCAATTTGTTCTGCCACTTATTTCTTTCAAATGGGATGATCAGTGACACTCAGAAAAGCACACAGACAATATAAAGCATAAACAATCACACTTTATTATACATATATATATATATATATATATATATATATATATATATATATATATATATATATATATATATATAAGAATAAAATAGCATCACCGTATCTCAGGCAAACACTCTACCTTCACAATTGGGAACCCCTCAATAGATAGACGAGTAGACACGGGAGACTGCCCCTTGAGACATCTTGGATCCTGTTCCTGGAGACGTCTTGGGTTCTCCTGTCAGGGTCAGAATTCTGGTCTTATATAGGATGCAAACTGCGGAGTTCATAGTAAAAGCATAAACAGCTGGTCCTGCTATTACGATTAGTCCTGCTCTTTTGTTCCTTGTTTTGACAACACCTAGGGCAAGGAGGTGTGACAGAGACCGGCCCATCTGGCTTTATTGTCCTTTTGATGTTAATCGAGAGATACGCAGGCAAAAGGAAGTCAGGAAACAAGGAGGTGTTTCAGTTCACTGTCTCTTTGATGCTATCGGGCGACACGCAGGCAAAAGGAAGTCAAAGAAGCAGACTTTAATGTTATCCAGGAGGTGTTTGCAGAGACTGGTTTACCATCTGTCTTTACTATCCTTTTGGGGTTGTCAAGGTAACACTCAGGACAAGGAGGTCAGATAAGCAGACTTTCAGATAAGCAGACTTGAGGATACATGTCAGTAATATGCTGAACATGTCAGTAATATGCTGAGGCATAACATCCAGTAAGGCTATTCTTATGTTCTTATGACACTTCATAAGAACATAAGAATTGCCGCTGCTGGGTCAGACCGGTGGTCCATCGTGCCCAGCAGTCTGCTCACGTGGCGGCTCTTTGGTCAAAGACCAGCGCCCTAACTGAGACTAGCCCTACCTGCGTATGTTCTGATTCAGCATAAACTTGTCTAACTTTGTCTTGAATCCCTAGAGGGTGTTTTCCCCTATGATAGACTCCAGAAGAGTGTTCCAGTTTTCTACCACTCTCTGCGTGAACAAGAACTTCCTTATGTTTGTACGGAATCTATCCACTTTCAATTTTAGAGAGTGCCCTCTCGTTCTCCCTACCTTGGAGAGGGTGAACAACCTGTCTTATCTACTAAGTCTATCCCCTTCAGTACCTTGAATGTTTCGATCATGTCCCTTCTCAATCTCCTCTGTTCGAGGGAGAAGAGGCCCAGTTTCTCTAATCTTTCACTGTACGGCAGCTCCTCCAAACCTTTAACCATCTTAGTCGCTCTTCTCTGGACCCTTTCAAGTAATACCATGTCCTTCTTTATGTATGGTGACCAGTGCTGGACACAGTACTCCAGGTGAGGGCGCACCATAGCCCGGTACAACGGCATGATAACCTTCTCCGATCTGTTTGTGATTCCCTTCTTTATCATTCCTAGCATTCTGTTCACCCTTTTCACTGTCGCCGCACATTGCGCGAACGGCTTCATCGACTTATCGATCAGAACTCCCAAGTCTCATTCCTGGGAGGTCTCTCCAAGTACCGCCCGGACATCCTGTATTCATGCATGAGATTTTTGTTACCTTCATGCATCACTTTACACTTATCCACATTGAACCTCATCTGTCATGTCGATGCCCATTCCTCGAGCCTGATTATGTCATGTTGCAGATCTTCGCAATCCCCTTGTGTCTTCACTACTCTGAATAACTTCATATCGTCTGCAAATTTAATTACCTCACTTGTCGTACCAATGTCTAGATCGTTTATAAAGATGTTGAAGAGCACGGATCCAAGCACCGAACCCTGTGGCACCCCACTGGTGATACTCCTCCAGTCCGAGTATTGTCCATTTACCCCCACTCTCTGTTTGCTAGGATCCAATCAGTTTTTAATCCACGTGAGTATTTCACCCACTATTCCATGGCTCGCAATTTTCCAAAGTAGTCATTCATGCCGAACCTTGTCAAACGCCTTCTGAAAATCCAGATATACAATGTCAACCGGGTCGCCTTTGTCTATCTGCCTGTTTACTCCTTCAAAGAAATGCTAAAACCGTCTTGACTGGTCCTCATCAGCCCATGTCCATCAAGGTAATCAATGATGTGGCCCTTTATCAGTGCCTCTACTATCTTACCTGGTACCGAGGTCAGACACACCAGTTTGTAGTTTCCCGGATCTCCCCTCGAACCCTTTTTAAAGATTGGTGTAACATTTGCCACTTTCCAGTCTTCCGGAATCTTTCCCGATTTGATTGACAGATTGGCCATTAGTTGAAGCAGTTCAGCTATGGTCCCTTTCAGTTCCTTGATGACACTCGGGTCAGATTTCCAATATACCTTGGATCTGCAGCTGTTAATACTTTCCTCTTATAAAACATCTCTTCATCACAGCTGGTGGATTACAGAGGTTCCTAGAACTAGGTTTCAGATCATTATCACTACTGTTGTTGTTGACCCTAAATCTCTCTGGAGGATCAACTACCCTTTACTCCTCTGCTTTTCCAACTGTTATAATAATTCAATGAAACAGAAACAGTTTCTATATATTGTGTAAAGTGTAGCATAACATTCTTGGCCCTTGCCAATACGGTCATAGCCCTGAGGAGCAGCTAGCCTCCCTAATGAAATTCATTTTTGAAGGGCATGGAATATTAGGACTCGGACTCGCTATTGATTTTTGTAGACCTTGCTTGAGCATTTGATTCAGTTGGGTTTTTTTTTGTATTCTTCTTGAGAGTCTAAATTTGCTAGGGATAGGTAGCACTGTGTTCTTCTGGTTTTCATCATATTTAAAAATATTTATGTTTTACTTATATAATATGGAATGATTTTATATTATATATATATATATATACACATACACATATACATATATATGTGTGTGTGTGTGTATATATATATATATATATATATATATATAAACATATATAAACATATATATGTGTGTGTGTGTGTGTATATATATATATATAAACATTTGCTCATTTCTGATCTGAGTAAGAAGAGTTACCTTGGAAAGCTAAGCTAATCAAAATATATATTGTTAGCCCAATAAAAAAGGTGTCATCATATTTTCCTTTTTATATTTTGTTTTATTTCTATATAAAGTAGAGAAATGGGACAGGTCCATTGTTGAATAATTGAAAAGTCAGAAAACACAGAACACACTGAAATTGATTAGAAAATGTGTATTTCAAGTGCTGCACTGAAAGCAGGATCTCAGTAGCTTCAAACTAGTTGATGGCACTGTTCTAAGATGTGTTTAATGTTATTCTCACTAGAGAATGACACGGTGACAAAATTCATCACCGTCCCCGTCCCCGCGGATAACCGCGGAAATAAACCCATATCATTTTCTAGTGTCTATTTCATCCTCTGTCCTTCTACACCAGCATTATTCAAAGCAAAGCTTGCTGGTTGTGGCCATTCATACTCTGATTCTTCTCTCTTTCCTTAAAGAATGATATGAAGATGGTTTCCTGCAGTTATCCGCGGGGACGGGAACGTTGATGAATTTTGTCACCATGTCATTCTCTAAGTCTCACCTCATAGAACTTTAAAGCTGCATTCATTTCCTGCTAAGTTGTGTGAATAATGCATTGTGTGTAATGTAGTCTTGTGCATACTGCAGCCATGCCTGCTTATCTATATATGCTTCACTGTCAGTAGTCTTTTCTCCTAAGACCTCCCTTTCTCTCCTTGGGTCTAGGACAATTCATTGTGGCCATTTCATCATGACCAGTTCAGCATGGCTATTTCAGCACAGCTGTTTCAACATGATGAACTGGCCATGATGAATCATCCAATTTCAGTGTTTTTGAGGGGGGGGGGGTGATGCCCCAAGATTTCAGCTGTGTTTGAGGGGTCAATGCCCCCCACTCCTTTTCCTCCCTGTTCACAAACTGGCACCTGTGATGTGGCTAGCAGGGAGTACTGTACTTAATTTTGCATTTCAAAGTCCTAGGTCAGATGTCACTATAACTTGCTTATATTTTATGGTGAGCCCTCCAAAACCTACATAAAGATGACACCTGAAGACATAAGGACTATTGTTGTGGTATACAGGTGGGTACAGTAGGTTTTGAGTGGGATTGGGAAGGCTCACCATACAATGTAAACAGTTTATGGTGACATGTGTACCTAGGACTTTGAAATGTGACATTCATTGCAATATCCCCTAGAGCAGGGGTGTCAAAGTCCCTCCTCGAGGGCCGTAATCCAGTCGGGTTTTCAGGATTTCCCCAATGAATATGCATTGAAAGCAGTGCATGCACATAGATCTCATGCATATTCATTGGGGAAATCCTGAAAACCCGACTGGATTCCGGCCCTCGAGGACCGACTTTGACACCTGTGCCCTAGAGCGTCTCTCTGCTGTGCTCAGCTCTCTGAACAGTTTGCTAAGAATGCTTTCTGCTTTGACATCTGAAAAGCTTCTTTTCTGCATTTTTCATGTGGACATCTTTTTACATGAGAATGACCAGAAAAAGATAGACATAATAAGGGCCAAAACTTCTATATAGGTCATTTAAAAAAAAAAAAAAAGAAGATGTCTTGCTGTTTTTTTCTACTGAATTTCTGGACATCTTTCCCAAAACGTCCAAACTCAGACTTAGACGTCCTATTGAAAATGCCTCTCCGTGTCTGCCTAGAGCAGGGCTGCCCAAGAAAGGTCCTCAAGATCTACTGGCAAGCCAGGTTTTCAGGACATCCACAATGCATATGTATGAGAGAGAGAGATTTGCATACCAAGAAGGCAGTGCAGAAATCTCTCTCATGCATATTCATTGTGGATATCCTGAAAACCTGGCCTGCCAGTAGATCTTGAGGACCGGACTTGGGCAGCTCTGGCCTAGAGAGTCCTGGACTACAGCAGCATGCTATATGAGTAGACACAAATGCCCTGATTCTATAAATCCTAGCAAACATTGAAGTAAAACTTCAATCCAGCCTATAAATCTCCAATTCAATGTCAAATGTGTAGTGGTCTGGATTTTTCACTAAATTACTGTCTTTTTAATACATTCAAAAAGACGCCTCAGCCCCACCACTCCTCCGCTGTAATAATTTGTACTGCGGGAAGCATAATGTGGTGCTTCATCATTGGCTGTCTATTTTAGTCCTTTTTATTCTTTTTTTTATTTATTAAATAAATAAACATTTGACTGAGCTCCTTTTGTTATCTTTACTCGACATTGTACGTGACAGATAAAATGTACTAATTCACTTGCTCAAGCACTTGCTCGAGTACTGCATAGAGTTGTCATAAGAAACATCGTCTCTGAAAATTATAGCGTGTGTAGCTGAACCACATCCAGTTGAAAATGAAACTAAAAAGCTTTTTTACAATGGCTTTTTTCCTTTTGTACCATATGTTTTGACAAGTCAGTCGTATTTATCTGGTTTGTTTCCCCTTGATAATTGTAATTCATTATTTTATTCCTTTGTACATCGCTTAGAATTTTGAATAAGCGATTAATCAAATCCATAATAAACTTGAAACTTGAAACTTTTTAGTTTCATTTTCAACTGGATATGGTTCAGCTACAAATGCCGTCATTTTCAGAGATGGTGTTTCTTTTGACAACTCTATGCATTACTTGAGCAAGTGAATTAGTACATTTTATCTATCATGTTTGGATAAGCAAGACTCCTGAGGCAGGCCTTTTAAGGTCTTATGCATTTTTAGGCTGTTGCAGGACAATTCACGTTCGGCTTTCTAGTTTTAAGTGATAAGTAGTAGTAGTGTAGAGGCTGAACAAGAAAATAATGCCTATTAAATTATGGAAATGCTCCTTCATGCCAGCAATGATGGATGAATCTGTTGCAGTAACAGTAAGATGCTTGAGCAACTGAGCACGTGATAAAAGGATGTTGCAGGTGGTAGGAATCTGATGATAAGACTTGTTGTGAAACTGAAAGAAGCCAAGAGAGAGATACGTTTGGCGAAGGCACAGGCGGAAGAACAAATGGCTAAAAATGTAAAACAGGGAGATAAAAATTTTTTCAGATATATTTGTGAAAGGAGGAAGATAAAAAATGGAATTGCTAGGCTAAAAGATGCTAGGAACAAATATGTGGAGAGTGATGAGGAGAAAGCAAATGTGCTAAACAAATACTTCTGTTCTGTGTTCACAGAAGAAAATCCTGGAGAAGGACCGAGAATGTCTGGCAAAGTTACACGAGAAAATGGAGTAGATTCTGCGCCGTTCACGGAGGAGGGTGTTTATGAGCAACTTGAAAAACTGAAGATGGACAAAGTGATGGGACCAGACGGGATCCATTCCAGGATACTAAGGGAGCTCGGAGAGGTTCTGGCGAGTCCTATTAAAGACTTATTCAACAAATCTCTGGAGACGGGAGTGATTCCTGGGGATTGGAGGAGAGCGGATGTGGTCCCTATTCATAAAAGTGGTTACAGGGATGAAGCAGGAAACTACAGGCCGGTGAGCCTCACTTCAGTTGTTGGAAAAATAATGGAAGTGTTGCTGAAAGAAAGGATAGTGTATTTCCTTGAATCTAATGGGTTACAGGATCCGAGGCAACATGGCTTTACAAAAGGTAAATCGTGCCAAACGAACCTGATTGAATTTTTTGATTGGGTAACCAGAGAGCTGGATCGAGGACATATGCTAGATGTAATTTACTTGGATTTCAGCAAAGCCTTTGATACAGTTCCTCATAGGAGGCTGTTGAACAAACTTGAAGGGCTGAAGTTAGGACCCAAAGTGGTGAACTGGGTCAGAAACTGGCTGTCGGACAGACGCCAGAGGGTGGTGGTTAATGGAAGTCGCTCGAAGGAAGGAAAGGTGACTAGTGGAGTCCCTCAGGGTTCGGTGCTGGGGCCAATCCTGTTCAATATGTATGTAAGTGACATTGCTGAAGGGTTAGAAGGAAAAGTGTGCCTTTTTGCAGATGATACCAAGATTTGTAACAGAGTAGACACCGAAGAGGGAGTGGAGAATATGAAAAAGGATCTGCAAAAGTTAGAGGAATGGTCTAATGCCTGGCAACTAAAATTCAATGCAAAGAAATGCAGAGTAATGCATTTGGGGATTAATAATAGGAAGGAACCGTATATGCTGGGAGAAGAGAAGCTGATATGCACGGACGGGGAGAGGGACCTTGGGGTGATAGTGTCCGAAGATCTAAAGGCGAAAAAACAGTGTGACAAGGCAGTGGCTGCTGCCAGAAGGATTCTGGGCTGTATAAAGAGAGGCGTAGTCAGTAGAAGGAAGAAGGTGTTGATGCCCCTGTACAGGTCATTGGTGAGGCCCCACTTGGAGTATTGTGTTCAGTTTTGGAGACCGTATCTGGCGAAAGACGTAAGAAGACTTGAGGCGGTCCAGAGGAGGGCGACGAAAATGATAGGAGGCTTGCGCCAGAAGACGTATGAGGAGAGACTGGAAGCCCTGAATATGTATACCCTAGCGGAAAGGAGAGACAGGGGAGATATGATTCAGACGTTCAAATACTTAAAGGGTATTAACGTAGAACAAAATCTTTTCCAGAGAAAGGAAAATGGTAAAACCAGAGGACATAATTTGAGGTTGAGGGGTAGTAGATTCAGGGGCAATGTTAGGAAATTCTACTTTACGGAGAGGGTGGTGGATGCCTGGAATGCGCTCCCGAGAGAGTAAGAGAGTAAAACTGTGACTGAGTTCAAAGAAGCGTGGGATGAACACAGAAGATTTAGAATCAGAAAGTAATATTAAATATTGAACTAAGGCCAGTTACTGGGCAGACTTGCACGGTATGTGTCTGTGTATGGCCGTTTGGTGGAGGATGGGCAGGGGAGGGCTTCAATGGCTGGGAGGGTGTAGATGAGCAGAGATTTCGGCAGTTGGAACCCAAGCATAGTACCGGGTAAAGCTTTGGATTCTTGCCCAGAAATAGCTAAGAAGAAAAAAAAAAAAAAAAAATTTAAATTGAATCAGGTTGGGCAGACTGGATGGACCATTCGGGTCTTTATCTGCCGTCATCTACTATGTTACTATGTTACTATGTTGTCACATCAAAATCAGACAACAAATGATGCCATTTCAGTTTCTGCAGTTTTTTTTTTTTAATCATTGAATTCAGCTATCAGTTTCCTAGATGTATTCAGTTTTTACATATTGATACTAACATTTTATAGATGCTATTCCATCTAGTTGGAACATCCTGTTTAAGGCTAGTCTCATGCTTTTAGAGAATGACACAGGGACACAATTTGTCTCCATGGCAATGGGCTCTGTCCCTGTCCCCTCCCCATTGTCATGGGCTTTCTGTCCATCTCTGCCCTGTCCCTATGGGCTCTGTCCCCATCCTCACCCCATGGGCTCTATTTGTCTCCACCCCATGGTTAACCGTGGGTACCCATTCCTGTGTAATTCTCTAACAGGGAATTTGAACTTTGAACCACTAATCTAAATTTAGGGCTCCTTTTACAAAGCTGTGCGCTTAACGTGCACTAAATTGCTGTGCGTGCTATACTCTAATGCCAGCATTGAGCTGGCATTAGTTCTATCCGGATAGCACGGTTTAGTGCACGCTAAGATTCTGCGTGCCCTTAGATTCCCTCTCAAAATCTCTTTACTTCCTAATAATTTTCAGTTTAGAAAAGGCCAGACTAATAACTTTGTGGCTCTGGAATTTCATAGTCAAAGTGGCATCTAACATTACTCCTAAGCACTGTTCTCTCTAAGCTGAGTGTGAGTCCTTCAGCTATAGTGCTGCCAATAGGCAATGGTGCCTCAATAAGCTGCAGAGCTTCCCTGTCCCATACTACAAAAATATAATAGTGAAACATCACCCCCTATTGGCAGGACTGTAGGTGGAGGGCTTCTGCTCAGCTTAGAGCAATGGTCTCAAACTCAAACCCTTTGCAGGGCCACATTTTGGATTTGTTGCTACTTGGAGGGCCTCACAAAAAATAGTTAATGTCTTATGAAAGAAATGACAATTTTGCATGAGGTAAAACTGTTTATCCCAGGACAAGCAGGCAGCATATTCTTGACTGATGGGTGACGGCACCGACGGAGCCCCGGTACGGACACTTTTAGAGTGATTGCACTCTAAGAACTTGGAAAGTTCTAGAGACCGCACCGCGCATGCGCGAGTGCCTTCCCGCCCGACCCCGACGCGCGGTCCCTCAGTTTCTTAGTTTCCGCGGAGCTAAGAAGTCGCATTTTCAACGGCTGTTGAAAAATTTTTTCATTCGCCTTCCCGCTCGCATAAACTTTTTCGGGTTCTTTTTGCCCTTCCATTTTTCTTTCTTTAAAAAAAAAAAAAAAATTTTCTCTTGTTTTGTCGAGTTTTCTTGATTTGACCCGGCGGGGCCTACTGCCATTATCGAGGCCTCGGCCTTCGATTTGGCAGAAGCCGTTTTTCCGTTCATGCCCCCTCAACCCGGGTTCAAGAAGTGCCAGCGGTGTGCACGGCCTATTTCCCTAACAGACCCGCACAACTGGTGCCTTCAGTGTCTGGGTCCGGAACATCAGGCCTCTACCTGCACCCGCTGTGCCACTTTGAAAAAGCGGACTCTCAAAAATCGACAGATACAGCAGAGACTGCTTTTCGGCACCGACATGTCCGACCCCACGTCTTCGGCGCCGGTCTCGGTACCTGTTTCGTCGGCACCCACCTCATCGACGCCACGCGATACCGCGTCGACGTCGCAGCATGCAGGTAAGCCGGCTAAGAAGCCTTCCCCGCTGGAACGTCCTCCGGTCTCCATTGCAGAGAGTCCAATCCTGCCGACCGTGAGGCGCCAGTGGAAGCGCTCCGCCCCTATTGAGGTGAGTCCCTCGACATCGGGCTCCTCATCTCCGGGGCGTCGAGCGGCACCGCAGGTACCGCAGAAGAAAAAAGCGGTACCGGTGCCCTCCCTTGATGATCGCATTGCGGCCATCTTGCAGGTACAGCTGAAGGAACAGCTCAAACAACTCCTTCCAGCTCTCCTGACACCGAGCCCTCCGGTATCGGTCCCCACTGAGCAACCGGTACCGATCGTGGAACAGTCCGTATTGTCACCATCCACTCCTTCGGTACCGGTACACTTGGCCTCATCGGCATCGATGCCTGTCCTCGCACCGGAGCCCAGGTCTCATCACCAATCGGTTCAGACATCGGCTCCGGTGCGACCGATAACATCGCCCGGTACCGCGTCGGTGAGGTCGGGTAAGTCGGTACAGAAGTCCCGACACCGAGAACCATCCACCCCTGAGTCTCGGGACCGTGGTCCCCATGTTCGAGACCCTGATCTGTGGGGCGACTCTGAAGAACCTCTTCAGTCAGAAGGTGAGTGTTCATCAGAGGAAGACGAGCCTGTTCTGCAGGATATTTCCTCCAAACCTGATTCCACCTCTTTCTCTTCTTTTTTAAGAGATATGTGTGAATCTCTTTCCATTCCTTTGGAGGCTGAGTCTAAAAAGTCCAAAGCTTTTCTGGACGCTCTTGATTTTGACCAGCCTCCAAAGGAATTTTTGAAACTCCCTTTACATGACATCCTGAGGGAGACCTTTTACAAGAATCTGGAGACTCCTCTTACTGTCCCGGGAGCTCCTCGCAAATTGGATTCCCTTTATAAAGTAATCCCTATTCCTGGTTTCGATAAACCGCAACTCTCTCATGAGTCTCTTCTTGTAGAATCCACCCTCAAGAAGTCCTTGGGAGCTAGTGTCTATGCCTCTGTCCCTCCTGGCAGAGAGGGTAAAGCCATGGACAAATTCGGTAAGCGACTTTACCAGAATGCGATGCTTGCTAATCGTTCTGGTAACTATGCTTTTCATTTTTCGTTTTATTTAAAGCATCTCCTTACCACCATGGCTTCCTTTGAGCAGTACCTTCCTGTGGGGAATCGTGAGGCTTTCCATCAGTGCTCTTCAGCTCTTTTCCAGCTCAGAAAATTCATGGTAAGGTCTATATATGACACTTTTGAGCTTACCTCTAGAGCAACAGCCATGTCTGTAGCCATGCGCCGTTTGGCTTGGCTCAGAGTCTCTGAGCTTGATGTTAATCATCAAGACCGGTTGGCTAATGCCCCATGTTTAGGGGATGAGCTGTTCGGAGATTCTATGGACTCAACGACCCAGAAGCTCTCGGCTCATGAAACCCGCTGGGATACCCTTCTTAAGACTAAGAAGAAACCTCCACCTTCACGGCCATTCAGACAGCAAACGGCCTATCAGCGGCGTTTTGTGGCTCGTCCCTTGCAGCCTTCCACTCAGCAACCTAGGAGGCAGCGGCAACAGCAGCGGCAAACACCTAGGCCTCAGCAGCAACAACCAGCTAAGCAGCCTCCTCCACAAAAATCGACTCAGCCCTTTTGACTTGATACTCGAGGGCATAGCCAGCGTTCAACCATCTCCTCTCCTCCCTCAACCGATAGGAGGACGACTGTCTTTCTTTCTCAGCCGGTGGGAAGTTATCACTTCGGACCAGTGGGTCCTCAACATCATCCGCCACGGCTACTCTCTCAACTTTCACACCCTTCCGGGCCAAAGTCTACCAAAAGAGTCTGCTTTGCACACTCCTCAATCTGCCCTCCTTTGTCAGGAGGTTCAGTCCCTCCTGCTTCTGAACGCCATAGAGGAAGTTCCTCTGGACCAAAGAGGGCAAGGATTCTACTCCCGGTATTTTCTAGTACCCAAGAAAACAGGAGACCTCAGACCTATTCTAGATCTGCGAGATCTCAACAAATGTTTGGTCAAAGAAAAATTCAAGATGCTATCTCTAGCTACGCTTTATCCTCTCCTCGATCACAACGACTGGTTATGCTCTCTCGATCTCAAAGAGGCCTACACTCACATTCCAATTCATCCGGCCTCCAGACAGTACCTTCGTTTCATGATCAATCACTGTCATTACCAATACAGAGTGCTCCCCTTCGGTCTTGCCTCCTCTCCAAGAGTGTTCACAAAATGTCTGGTAGTGGTGGCAGCGTTTCTACGCTCCCACCACCTTCAGGTTTTTCCCTACCTGGACGATTGGTTAATCAAGGCCATTTCATCTCAAACTGTTCTTCTGGCCACCAACCAGACCATCTTTTTTCTACAACTACTGGGGTTCGAAATCAATATACCCAAGTCTCACCTTCTGCCTACGCAGAGACTTCAATTCATTGGAGCGGTACTGGACACGGTCCAGATGAGAGCCTTCTTGCCGGACAACCGTCTTCACAACCTCCAATCGCTCTGTCAGCAGGTGCTGTCCCAGCATTCCATTTCTGCAAAGCAGATGATGATTCTCTTGGGTCACATGGCCTCCACAGTTCATGTCACACCCCTGGCACGGCTTCACCTGCGCACTCCTCAATGGACCCTGGCTCTCCAGTGGTCTCAAGCGACAGACTCTTGCTCACGACACATATCTGTGACATCGTCTCTTCGTCAGTCTCTGCAATGGTGGTTGATATCCTCAAATCTCTCCAGGGGCCTTCTGTTCCATCTGCCTCCTCATCATCTGGTCATCACCACCGACGCCTCCCCTTATGCATGGGGAGCTCATCTGAACGAGTTCCAAACTCAGGGCCTTTGGACTCCTCAGGAAAAGAAGCATCACATCAATTTCCTGGAACTCAGGGCAATGTTCTATGCCCTCAAGGCCTTCCAACACCTTCTATTTCCTCAAGTCCTTCTAATTTGCACAGACAACCAGGTGGCTATGTACTACATCAACAAGCAAGGGGGAACGGGCTCTCGCCTCTTATGCCAGGAAGCCCAGAGAATCTGGTCTTGGGCGTCCTCGCGCCACTTATTCCTGAAAGCGATTTATATTCAGGGAGAACAGAACTTCTTAGCGGACAAGCTCAGCAGAGTTCTCCAACCCCACGAATGGACTCTCGACCCATCGACTCTACAGTCCATCTTTGCACAATGGGGCACTCCTCAGGTGGACCTTTTTGCAGCTCCTCACAATCATCAGTTGCCCCAATTCTGCTCCAGACTTTACTCTCCTCACCGTCTGGCAGCGGATGCGTTTCTTCTGGATTGGTCCAATCTATTCCTTTATGCTTTCCCTCCTCTGCCTCTCATGCTTCGGACCTTGTTCAAACTAAAGAGGGAACGAGCCACCATGATCCTGATTGCTCCACGGTGGCCCAGACAGCATTGGTTCTCCCTTCTACTTCAACTCAGTTCCAGGGATCCATTTCTACTTCCACTGTTTCCATCTCTGCTTACACAGGATCAGGAAACCCTCCTCCATCCCAACCTGCAGTCTCTACACCTGACAGCTTGGTATCTCTCGGGCTGACTTCAGCTGATCTTTTGTTATCTCAGCCTGTTCGCTCCATCCTGGACGCCTCCAGGTAACCAGCCACTCTACAATGTTACCATCAAAAGTGGACGAGGTTTTCTTCTTGGTGCCTCCTACATCATCATGACCCCAAGTCTCTTGCAGTGGAACCTCTATTGGATTATCTGCTTTCTCTGTCTACTTCTGGTCTCAAGTCTACTTCCATCAGAGTTCATCTCAGTGCCATTACGGCCTTTCATGAGCCGGTCCAGGGGAAACTCCTTTCAGCTCATCCCCTGGTCTCCAGATTCATGCGAGGTCTTTTCAATCTGAAACCACCTCTCAAAGCACCTCCGGTGATCTGGGATCTGAACGTGGTTCTTTCCGTCTTGATGAAGCCTCCATTTGAACCCTTGGCTACTGCCTCTTTCAAGTTTCTCACTTGGAAGGTACTTTTTCTTATTGCTCTCACCTCTGCCAGGAGGGTCAGTGAGCTCCATGCACTAGTTTCTGATCCACCTTTCACTGTCTTTCATCACGACAAGGTGGTTCTACGTACACATCCAAAGTTTCTCCCTAAGGTTGTTTCTGAGTTCCATCTCAACCAATCTATTGTACTACCTGTTTTTTTCCCTAAACCTCACTCTCATTCCGGGGAACAGGCTCTTCATACTTTGGACTGTAAGCGGGCTTTAGCTTACTATTTAGACCGTACTAAGCCCCACAGATCATCCCCCCAACTTTTTCTGTCCTTTGATCCTAATAAGTTGGGACGTCCTGTTTCTAAGCGTACGCTATCTAATTGGCTTGCTGCGTGCATTTCATTCTGCTATGCTCAGTCCGGACTGACACTGGAAGGTTCTGTCACGGCACATAGAATTAGAGCTATGGCAGCATCTGTAGCTTTCCTCCGTTCCACACCCATTGAGGAAATCTGCAAAGCTGCTACGTGGTCCTCAGTCCATACTTTTACATCTCATTATTGTCTGGATACTTTCTCCAGACGGGATGGACATTTCGGCCAATCTGTTTTGCAAAATTTGTTTTCCTAATGGCCAACCTTCCCTCCATCCCTCTTTTTGTTAGCTTAGAGGTCACCCATCAGTCAAGAATATGCTGCCTGCTTGTCCTGGGATAAAGCACAGTTACTTACCGTAACAGGTGTTATCCAGGGACAGCAGGCAGATATTCTTGCGTCCCACCCACCTCCCCGGGTTGGCTTCTTAGCTGGCTTATCTTAACTGAGGGACCGCGCGTCGGGGTCGGGCGGGAAGGCACTCACGCATGCGCGGTGCGGTCTCTAGAACTTTCCAAGTTCTTAGAGTGCAATCACTCTAAAAGTGTCCGTACCGGGGCTCCGTCGGTGCCGTCACCCATCAGTCAAGAATATCTGCCTGCTGTCCCTGGATAACACCTGTTACGGTAAGTAACTGTGCTTTATAGTTTATATATCTTTCCTTTTGGCTAAGTCTTAATAATAATATTGTAATTTATAGCTAAAGAGGCATATGATCAAGAAACTGTTGTATTTTACTTTTGTGATTATGATAAACATACCAAGGGCCTTAAAATAGTACCTGGCGGGCCGCATTTGGCCCGTGGGCCACGAATTTGGGACCACTGGCTTAGAGTGAGCAGCTCCTAAGTTTTGAACAGTGAAACTATCCATTAAAATATGAGTTGTGCATATATGACTAGGTGTTGCCAATTTAAAGTGACTAAAATGGAGAAGGAGGAGTTTGACACTAAACATAAAGAGCTGGACTTTGCAGGTAAAGTTCTCTCTAAGCTGAGTGTGAGTCCTTCAGCTATAGTGCTGCCAATAGGCAATGGTGCCTCAATAAGCTGCAGAGCTTCCCTGTCCCATACTACAAAAATATAATAGTGAAACATCACCCCCTATTGGCAGGACTGTAGGTGGAGGGCTTCTGCTCAGCTTAGAGCAATGGTCTCAAACTCAAACCCTTTGCAGGGCCACATTTTGGATTTGTTGCTACTTGGAGGGCCTCACAAAAAATAGTTAATGTCTTATGAAAGAAATGACAATTTTGCATGAGGTAAAACTGTTTATAGTTTATATATCTTTCCTTTTGGCTAAGTCTTAATAATAATATTGTAATTTATAGCTAAAGAGGCATATGATCAAGAAACTGTTGTATTTTACTTTTGTGATTATGATAAACATACCAAGGGCCTTAAAATAGTACCTGGCGGGCCGCATTTGGCCCGTGGGCCACGAATTTGGGACCACTGGCTTAGAGTGAGCAGCTCCTAAGTTTTGAACAGTGAAACTATCCATTAAAATATGAGTTGTGCATATATGACTAGGTGTTGCCAATTTAAAGTGACTAAAATGGAGAAGGAGGAGTTTGACACTAAACATAAAGAGCTGGATGATTCATTACAGCAGCTTCGGGAATCAATAAGACAGACGAAAATCAAGAAGTGGAAGAGGGACGAACGGGACTATATGGCTGGTAAAGTGTATACCTGGAATAAGAGGCAGATACCAACGCAGACCAAAAAGAAAGTTGCATTTGAAGCTTCCACAGATGAGTCTGAAGTTACAAGTGGGGAATCGGGGGACTCCTCTACCAACAGAACATCGGGGGACGAAGGGCAACAAATGCCATCGAGAACCCAAAGTATAAGGCCCAGGAACAGAGGACGGGGCCAAGCTCGGGGCAGAGGAGTGAAGTCGAAACAACAAAATCCCTAGTCGTCAACTTGTCCTCATCTGTGACACTTACATCGGACCAAATGCAGGTTTTGCAATTTGGTTGGGATTTGTCATCCAAGAAAGACCGGACTTCTTCCAACTTAAGATAGGATTCCATAAATTTATTAGAAAACTAAATATTAAGTTATTCTTTCAATCCGACAATATGACCCCAGACCATGAGGACCCTTCAATTATTAAGAAAGAATCTAAATGGGTCCCCCCAGGATTGATGGACCCGATACTCACCACCTTTAAGGATTTAGTTCTTGATGGGATAACCCGTTATGAAATATCTGCTAAATCTTCTAAGACCCAATATAATTTGTCTTACCGACACCATCAGGCATTGCGACAGTTAAGGGGTATGGATCAAATTATAATTACTAAAGCGGATAAGGGTGGGGCTATTGTTATTCAGGATGCTCAACAATATCAGGAAGAAGCTGAAAGACAGTTGAGTGACACGATTGCATACAAAAAGCTGTCAGGGAACCCCCACGGGCCCATTAATGAAGGATATTTTTAATTTTATCACTCAGCACTATGAATCAGGTCATATTTCCTGGAAAGAATACCAGTTCCTGTTGGAAAAATACTCTAGGGTCCCGAGAATTCGTTTTGTCCCCAAGATACATAAAAGTCTCGCCAAGCCGCCTGGTAGGCCTATAGTTAATACCAGGGATAGTTTGTTAGAACCTTTGTCCAGATTTTTGGACATTTTTTTAAGGGAAGAGGCTGGTAAAGTAAAATCTTATCTTAAGGACTCTTCTCACCTCCTTAGGACCCTCCAGGATATTATTATCCCCCAAAGAGATGTTATTCTAGTGACGCTAGATGTGGTATCGTTGTACACTAAGATACCCCATAATGAGGCTTTAACTATTGTTGAGGAGGTAATGAATAATAGGGTTGAACATCTGAGAATACCCACTCCTTTCCTTATGCAGTTGGCCCAATGGGTCCTTAAATAAAGCTTTTTTGAATACAAAGGGACGTTTTACCAACAAATTGAGGGAGTGGTGATGGGTGCCACTTTGGCACCGTCTATAGCCACGTTGTATATGCATAAGTTTGAGATGGAGGCAATATACCCTTCTGATTTTTTTTAATTCATTTCCCTTTGGAAGCGGTTTTTGGATGACATTTTTTTCCTATGGGAGGGCACGGAGGAAGGTTTGAATGAGTTTTTTGTCTGGATCAATTCTATTAGTTCTAATCTACAGTTTGTCCCACATTATAGTATAAAGGAGATAGAATTTTTGGATATTCTCATTAAGAAGGAACATTTGAAAATCGATACGACCTTGTTCAGGAAGCCGGTAGCTCGTAATACACTTCTTCATTTCGATAGTTTTCACCCCTACCATTTGAAACATAGTCTCCCCGTAAGTCAATATTTAAGAGCGCGGAGGGTGTGCTCTATGCTAGAGGATTTTAAAAAAATAGTTAAAGATTTGGAAGGGCGGTTCCAAGATAGAGGGTACCCTAAAAGTTCTACGAGGCAGGCCTACCATCGGGCACGGTATGCCCAGAGGGAGCTGTTATTGATGGACAAGCCACAAGTGCAGGAAGAAGGACGGTTGATCTGTGTGCTTCCCTATACTAAAGCGTCTGGGGTTTTGATCTCCTTGATTAAGCAGCACTGGCACATATTGCAGTTGCATGATGGTTTCTCTGAACCCCCCCTTTTTTCATATCGGAGGGGCAAGACTATTGGGCAGGCTCTGATTAGATCTGACAGTATAGGCAGGAGGGCAGCACTCACTGGGCACACTACCTGCCATCAATGCCAATGGTGTAGCCTAGCGATAGAAGGGCTCCAATGGACTGATCCCCAATCAGGTTACAGGGTTAAATCTAGGGCTGATACGACCTGCAAAACCACTAGAGTTGTCTATATTATAGTTTGCCCATGTGACCTTGTGTATGTGGGGTGAACCAAGAGGGCTGTCAATGTGCGTTTGAATGAGCACAAGTCACGTATTAATACCGGGGCCATGTTAGCCCCTCTAGTTCAGCACTGGGTGGATAAAGGGCATGGTATCCAACATTTGAAATGGAGAATTATTGACAGTATTAGTGAAGATGAACAAGAAGGGTATTGGGAGGGTAAACTGAACTTACTTGAACAACGATGGATCTATCGTTTGAATACTGTGGTCCCGAATGGTCTAAATAATGAGCTCGAATGGGGCTCTTTAATATAACAAATGATCCCGGGGGTTGACTATTTCTTTCATCCATGTAATAGCAATAAGTTTGCTAAAAAATTTAATAAAACTCTAATGATTCTGACATTAGTCCCTGACGTCATTGTCGGGGCTACGCATAAATCAGCTGACTTAGAGCGTGACCGCCATTTCGTTTCTGACGCAATGGTGGAGAGAGCTGTATGAGTGGTGAGAGCAAAGTATCTTAACGTTGAGAAGATTTAAGTGAAGTATGTTAGTATTTATATGCTGGGTTAAGATATTTATGAACACTTGGGTGTGTTTTATATTTATTTAGGAGAGGGAGCCTTGATAAAGCCCTTGGAACTATACGGGTGAAACATGTTGGCGATTGTTGTTCCCTCCCAACTAGCGTCGAACGTATAAAAGCTAAGTATCCTTAGCATATATTTAAAATAATATTTAAACCAAGTCTTAAAAATATTTATAAAAATGTTTACTGGGTCCGATGAGGAATGGGAGCATAAAGCCACACACAATGAAATAGCTTGAGTGCGTGGTGGCCCGCTGAGGACCTAAAAGTATTATCTAAGCCAGATAGAATGAAGTTTGGCAAATCGGTAAGGTAACTTCTTACTGAGGCTGTACTGATATATGACTATATTCTTCATTCAAACCCACGTTAATATTGCCTGGGGTTTCATTATATGCCAATTTAAAGTGAGCACTTACTTTTCAAAACTGTTTTGCAAACCCTGCAAGTAATACGAAAATTATTTAAAAATAGTCATATTGATGGCAATTCTATAAATTGGTGGCCTAAAGTTATGTCAACATTGCTGTTGGGAAAATTGGCAGTTACATACTATCACAAGTCCTTGTGCCAGTTAAATCATCTAGGAACATAGCCCTGAAGACCACCAGAACTGATCAGTGCAGCCCTGGAGCCCCTGTGCTGGAGTTAGACTCCTACCCTGAGTCAGAGATGGAATAAGAAATTGTGCTGGATTTAATGCCTCCTAGGAATAGAGCTTATGGTAAACATAAGGTTACCAGATGTCCGGATTCCCCCGGACTTGTCCTCCTTTTGAGGACATGTCCAGGGATCTGGATGGCTTTTCAAAATCCAGCACTTTGTCCGGGATTTAAAAAAAAAAAAAATTATATTCTGCATATCCTACAATTCTATGCAGATTACAAATTATTCAGGTACTCAATCATTTTTCCCTAATTGTCCTGGTGGGCTTCCACTCTATCTAATGTACCCGGGGGAATGGGGATTAAGTGACTTGCCCAGGGTCACAAGGAGTAGTGCGGGATTCAAATCCACAACCTCAGGGAGCCAAGGCTGTAGCTGTAACCACTGTACCACACACTCCCACACACTCTGGCGAGTGACATCAGGATGGCATCCGCGCATGCCATCTGATGTCACTCGTTGCTCATGTAGGTCGAGGGGACGGGGCACCACAGCAGGAGGACATTGAGATGTTGGAGTGTGATGAATTCTTGTTGCCAGACCAGGGGAATTTGCCTGAACTAGATGAAGTTATGAGCAACCATGGAAGTGAGTTGATTTTGTTTAAAACCTTGTATTTTCTTTTTCCCTCTGCTGTGCTGAGGAATGCAGAGTGTTTGTTGAACTCTGCTGGCTTCATGGCATGCTCAGGAGCTGGGAGAATCTGGCTTAATTAATACTGAGACTTGCTAGGAGGGTTTGCCGCATGAAAACCAAAGTTTGAGTTTGGAAGGGTTTTTTTTTTCTTTTTGTGGTTTATTTTTACTGTGCACTATGAAAGCGAAAAAGCAGGGCCTGCAAATTCTGCCAGGCTGGAAAAGTTTAAATCCTGAACCAGGGCAGTTAAGTGACTGTGTGCTTTACTGTTTGGAAGTTTTTGGTTTTGCCTTTTGCCATACAAATCTGTCTGGAGGCCTGTGAAAATTGTGGGGAAAATTCACCAACCATCTAAGAAGGTGTGGGAGTGGATTCGCCTATTCTCCCTCCACCAGCTCCCTAGAGCTGATGGCCAACCAGCTGAAAAAGAACATTATGAGTGGCATGTGTTTTGGAACTATGAAAAATAAAGCTCTGAAGGTTGTTTTTCTTTTGTGTAACTGATTGATACTTCTTCCCTGGCAAAGTAACAGAAGCATGAACTGTTTGGGGAGTTTGCTATGTTGAGGCCTAGCTGCACAGGCAGCCAGAGTGTTTAAGACGAGGCCAGATAAATATGCCTTTAAGGCCCTGAGAAGCCAGGGTCCTGGAACTGTGGCATGTTAAGTTTGTTTAGAAACTGAACAATATAAGTTTGTTTTGGCGTATGCTTCCACCTGTTATACTGTGGGAACAGGAATCTGATGAGCCCGGAACTAATATTTTGAATTAGTTTTTGGGTTTCTTTTTGAAGGAAAGTCCAGAATAAAATACCTTTTTCCTCTTTGACTTCTAACCACAGTGCCATTCTGATTATTTTTGATAAAGAACTGTATGATATCACCTCAGCAGGGCCTTCCCCCTTTTTGAGGAAGCACATGGGCCTTGTTGGTGGTGCCAGCCGTGCCCCTGCCAGTAGCCCAGGAATGGCTGTGCCACAATATGCAAGTGTGCTGTTTGTCATTCTATTTTTTTTAATATACATATTCATTACCTATCACTAATTAGTGATAACAAAAAGAGCAATAGACAATGAGAAGGAAATTATAAACACTATAAAGAAAGAAGGGAAAAAAAGGGTTACTTTTGCCTTCAATTGTAGGGAAAATGATAACTCAAGAAACCCACAAAAATTTCAAAAAAGTTTAAAAAAAAACCAACAACAAATCTCAGAGCCTTTAATCAAACATATCTAATACAGTCAGCCTAAACAGCAAAATTGTGGGGGCTATACTTGGATATTCCATTCTTTTCTTGCATTTAAAAAGTCTATCAGCTGTTTTAGGTTAAAAAAAATTGAAACATCTTACTCTAATAGGAAATTAAACTCAGACATGGAAATCTTAACTAAAAGGTAGCACCTTGGGCCTGAACCCCTGGCCCTCAACCCTAAAAATTCCCAATGCCATTTCAGAAATGCCTTAGATAAATCAGAAAAAATGTTTACTTTCCATCACAAAAACATGTCGTTCATATAGCAGAAATATAATCGAAATATAGTATTGCAATCAGATTCCTGAGCAAAAGTGGTGCTTAGAGTGCTTCTCTATGTAATGAGTTCCAAAGAAGATTCTAAAAATTCTAAGTTCATAACAGCATTTTATCCTTGCTGCATGTGTGACTGACCCACGTTAGGAATTCTCATGACATAGTAAGCCTTGCTTATCAGCGGCATATATTCTGATGGCTTTTCAATACATCAACCAAGTATTTTTTAACCATGTCAAGTGGGTCTATCAGAAGAGATTTTGACAGATTAAGGAATCTTAAATTATTCTTCCTTGCATAATTTTTAAAGTATCCCAATCTTTTGTGCAAGTAGCTACTGTCCTTAATGAATATTATTCCTAAATGTTGGATATCCTGAATTCTAGCACTATGAGCTCCAATTCTGTCAGCCTGCTGTTCCAATGCCTGGGACTGAGCAACAACTGCTTGAGAAACTTTAGACAAATCCACAGAGAACCCTGATGTTATATCTTTCATTGTATGGCATCCCACAGTGACTCCATAGTCAAAACAGAAGGCTTTTTTTTTTTTTTTTTTTACAACATGCTGTTCCTGAATGGAAGCAACCATCTGCTCCCGTTTATGAATAATATCACTCACACTTTGGAGCACTGGTAAAGCTAAAACTGAAGAATCCAAACCTAGCCTCAGTCAAGGAGATGAAACAGCCACAGGTGTTCCCTCCAAAGCGCTCAAAGCTAACCATCCAGAAACCTACAGACATTGACACCCTGCTGATGGAATGCTTCTGGGTTGAGGAGGCAATGATCTTTCAATGGGGCTCAATAAGACCACGTCTGTGCTGCTCCCTGCTGAAAAATCAGCAGAATAGCCACAGAACAAGCTGTATGTAGTCCCAGCTTTTCCCCGTATTGATTGATGGTTGTCTACTGCATTGCCGATGAGGTTCTAGGCAATGAGGGATTCCCTTGGACCTTTGCACTCCTTTTCTCCATAATGAATAGGACAAAAGCTTGCCAGCACTCACCAAAACCAGTGGTCAAATTAGAGAGGCATCAGGTACTTACTCCAAGGATACCATCATTCTATAAAGGTATGTGTCACTGGTTTGGTGTGTAAGTGCAAGGGGTGTGTCAATGGGAAGACCATGGGTGTTACAGAGACATGCCAACTGATACACATACACCCCTAGATTCTATATATGGTAACTAAAGCTGCAAGTGCAAATTTGTCCATGTGGCCAAATTGTGCACACTAATGAGCCAATTGGTACATATGGGTACATTAGATAGAGTGTGAGCCCACCTGGACAGACAGGGAAACATGCTTCAGTACCTGAATAAATTCATGTAAGAACATAAGAACATAAGCAATGCCTCTGCTGGGTCAGACATGAGGTCCATCATGCCCAGCAGTCCGCTCACGCGGCGGCCCAACAGGTCCAGGACCTGTGCAGAAATCCTCTATTTATACCCCTCTATCCTCTTTTCCAGCAGGAAACCGTCCAATCCTTTCTTAAATCCCAGTACCGTACTCTGCCCTATTACATTCTCTGGAAGCGCATTCCAGGTGTCCACCACACGTTGGGTAAAGAAGAACTTCCTGGTGTAAACTGTTCTGAGCTCCCCTGGGAGAATGGTATAGAAAATTAAATAAATAAATACTAACAAGCAATTATTGGTACTAATTAGAATTTACACACACAACTTTCTAAGTGTATTCTATAAAGACGCACACATAAATTCTAGTGTGTGGATCTAAAAAGGGGACATGGCCATCTGAAGGGTATGGACGAGCTGTGAACATTCTTATAAATGATATGCACTTTTATAGAGTACGTCCAATCTGCATAGAATTTAGGCATGGCCATTGACACCACGTTTTAGTTGGCATAAATGGTTGCACCTACGAGAGGCCACTGAAAAGTTCTTAGCCCTCCAAAAAAGAGAATTATATGGCGCCATGAAACGTATAAGTTATTCTGTGCTTTTCTTAGCACTTTTTGTTTCAATGATACGAAACAAAATGAAAAGTGTCAAGAAAAGTGTGGAATAGCTTGTAAGCGTCATGGCTCCACATCATTCTTTTCTTGGTTTGGCTGAGAATTTTTAAGCAGCCCCTCGTAGATTTTAGTTGCGGAGCCTGTCGCTACAGGTATTTTATAAAGTGCAAAATAATAAAGGAAGTGGAACTAATGTTCTGGACCATCAATAGCAATAGTTCTGGTGAAACTCCCAATGAAGAAAAAAAAGATATTCATCCATATGTACAAAATAGTTCACTGTATTGGGGGACCCAACACTGTGTTTCGGCTGGTGAGATGCCTTCCTCAGAGATCCTCTGAAAATGTGTACAACATGACTGTTTATAAATGGTAGAAAAAGAAAAGTTGCAGTGGTTTATTTTGTACATATAGGGCCTGTTTTACAAAGCTGCGCCAGTCCCGAAGCCCATAGAGATTTAAAGGGCTTCGGGGCTGTTGCCGCGCGGCTGCTGCTAGCATGGCTTTGTAAAACAGGCCCATAGTTTTGTGAACCTCCACAATGTACCGTATATACTCAAATATAAACTGAGATTTTTGGGCCAAAAAAAATGGCACAAAAATTGGTGTCCCACAAAAGCTAGCCGCAGCCAATTAGCTAGCTCTACTACACAGGCAGGAGCAAAAGAAGGTTACTCCTGACACGATTCACAGCTGGATCACCAGGGAAATTAAAGGTACGTGGGGAATGTGTAAGGGAGATAATAATTAAAATCGGCTGGGACAGATGGGAGGGTCCCTCCTGTCCCAGCCACCATTGGACTACCAGGTCTCATGGCAGGTCTGACAGATGCCTGCAAGGCATCAGGAGAGTGGGTGAAAGGGTACAGAACTGGCAGTGAGGGAGAGGGGCTGAGGCAGAGACTGGCAGAGCAGTGAGGGAGGGGAAACAGGGTGCAGAGCCTGGCAGGGGCAAGGCAAGGCACTGCACTTGAATATTAAAATCCCCTTGTTTATATTCAACTTTTTTCCTCCTTTTTTGGGGGAAAAAAGGTTACCTCGATTAATATTTGGGTCAGTTTATGTGGTAATTTTTTAAATTATTATTGTTCATTGGGAGGTTCGCCAGAACTATTGCTATTGATTGTTACAATTTGAGGATTTGTCCTCTTTGGAATAAATTTGTTTTTGTCCAGAACTTTGGTTCCACTCCCATTGTTGTTTTGGATTTTTGAGTCTCTCTGTAGAACATTGTGTGGTTGTTTTTATTCTATAAACTGCGCCTAAGCATGTTTTTTCCTTGGTGATTTTTTCAGCGCCTATAAAGAATCTGGCCAACCATGCAGAATCCTGTAGCTTATGCATATCATTGCCACACTTGCGCCAACAGGTACACCATGTCTATGGCAAGTGTAACTGATGGCTCATTTAACATTTTGAACACATCACTGTTGGCT
This sequence comes from Geotrypetes seraphini, assembly GCF_902459505.1. NCBI lineage: Eukaryota > Metazoa > Chordata > Amphibia > Gymnophiona > Dermophiidae > Geotrypetes > Geotrypetes seraphini. The sequence goes on from NC_047086.1 coordinate 252,612,021, forward strand.
TGTGCTAGTATTCTATAATGGAATGTTGGCACCATGGTCTCATTATAGGATTGGTGCTTAGGGTGCACCAATAGGATGCCAAAATTAGTGCACAGCTTTATAGAACTACCCCGTTATTGTCAGGAAGATATTTAATTTTGTTTGTACTATCCTATGTTATTCCTGACCCATTAGACAGAAGATTGCTACTATCAGCCCTCCTCTCTGTTTCCTGCTGTGTAGCTAAGTGCATCAACAGAGCTCTTTTTGCTAAGTAGCTGCTTTCAATGTGGCTTTCCTTTTCAGCTCCTGATCTCCAAAGCTCCATTATATCTGTGATAAATAAATATTCTTTGAATTGAACGCAATTTGATTTTTTTTTTTTTCAAACGTATTTCTCTGCATTTTGGTTTTCCACTATGAGTAATGAATTTAGAATATTTCTGAATTAACATTTGAAAACTGCAATCAGATTGCTACAGAATGAAACAGTGCAAAGTATTTCTTTTGTGTGTTGTTAATGATAAGAATAGCTTTTCTGTTTGTATTAGAAAATCCACAGGGCCTTTAAAATATGCACTGGAAAGCATATATTTCCAAAGTGAAAGAAAAAATCACAAAGATGGGATCTGTTGTACAATGTAACTGAAAGACTTCATAAAAACAGCACTCTCATTTAGTCCAGGGTTTTCTTGTCGTAAGTGTGCCTAAGGTGCCTACTGTCGCCTACGGCAAACCATACACAAAATCCATATAGAATCCGCCCCTAACCTCGCCTACTTTCTGGTAGGGGCCTCGGAGTAAGAACATAAGAATTGCCACTGTTGGGTCAGACCAGTGGTCCATCGTGCCCAGCAGTCTGCTCACGCAGCGGCCCTTTGGTCAAAGACCAGCACCCTAACTGAGACTAACCCTACCTGCATACGTTCTGGTTCAGCAGGAACTTGCCTAACTTTGTCTTGAATCTCTGGAGGTGTTTTCCCCTACGACATACTCCGGATGAGCATTCCAATTTTCTACCACTCTCTGAGTAAAGAAGAACTTCCTTACGTTCGTATGGAACCTATCCCCTTTCAGTTTTAAAGAGTGCCCTCTCGTTCTCTCTATCTTGGAGAGGGTGAACAACCTGTCCTTATGTATCAAGTCTATTCCCTTCAGTACCTTGAATGTTTCGATCATGTCCCCTCGCAATCTCCTCTGTTCGAGGGAGAAGAGGCCCAGTTTCTCTAATCTTTCGCTGTACGGCAACTCCTCCAGCACCTTAACCATTTTAGTTGCTCTTCTCTAAACCCTTTCAAGTAGTATCGTGTTCTTCTTCATGTACGGCGACCAGTGCTGGATGCAGTATTCTAGGTGGGGGCGTACCATGGCCAGGTACAGCGGCATAATAACCTTCTCCGATCTGTTCGTGATCCCCTTCTTAATCATTCCTAGCATTCTGTTCGCCCTTTTCGCAACTGCCGCACATTGCGCGGACGGTTTCATTGACATTTCGACCAGAACTCCCAAGTCTCTTTCCTGGGGAGTTTCTCCGAGTACCGCATCAGACATCCTATATTCATGTATAAGATTTTTGTTACCGACATGCAAACCTCATTTGCCATGTCACGGCCCATTTCTTGAGCATGTTTATGTCACGTTGCAGGTCTTCGCAATCCTTCTGTGTCTTCACTACTCTGAATAGCTTCATATCGTCCGCAAATTTAATCACCTTGCTCGTTGTACCACTTTCCAGGTTGTTTATAAATATGTTGAAGAGCACGGGTCCAAGCACGGAACCCTGCGGCACTCCACTCATGATGCTTTTCCAGTCCGAGTATTGTCCATTTACCCCACTCTCTGTTTCCTATCCACCAACCAGTTTTTAATCCACATGAGTATTTCACTCTCGATTCCATGGCTCCCAATTTTTCGAAGTAGTCGCTCATGTGGGACCTTGTCGAATACCTTCTGAAAATCCAGATATACAATGTCGACCGGCTCGCCTTTGTCTATCTGCCTGTTTACTCCCTCGAAGAAGTGCAGCAAGTTCCTCAAGTAAGATCTTCCCTTACTGAAGCCGTGCTGGCTGGTCCTCCTCAGATTGTGTCTGTCAAGATGATCAATGATGCAGTCCTTTATCAGCGGCTCTACCATCTTTCCCAGTACCGAGGTCAGATTCACCGGTCTGTAGTTTCTCAGATCTCCCCTTGAACCTTTCTTGAAGATTGGCATAACATTCGCCACTTTCTTGTCTTCCAAAATCCTTCCTGATTTGATCAACAGATTGGCTATTAGTTGAAGCAATTCAGCTATAGCCCCTTTCAGTTCCTTGATTAAGAGGCTAGAGCTCTTCAGCGTAGAGAAGAGATGGATATGATAAAGGTCTACAAAATCTTGAGTGGAGTAGAACAGTAAACATAAATCGATTTTTTATTTTTTCAAAAAGTACATAAACGAGGGGCTACTCCATCAATTTACTTGATAGTATTTTTAACACAAAATAGAAGAAAATATATTTTTTTCACTCAATGAATAGTTAAGCTCTAGAAACTCATTGCCAGATGTTGTGATAACAGCAGTTGGCGCATCTGGGTTTTAAAAAGGTTTGGGTAAGTTCCTGAAGGAAAGTCCATAATCTTCTTTTAAAGTAGATATAGGGTAAACCACTACTTATCCCTGGGATTAATCGCATGGAATTTTGCTACTCTTTGGGATTTTGTCAGGTACTTCTGATCTGTATTAGCCACTGTTGGAAACAGGATACTGGGCTAGATGGACCATCAGTCTGACCCAGTAGGCAATTCTTATGTCTTTATCCATTAAGGTTATCTGAATAATAACTTGTTCTGCTAGCTTTCTAGAGCTGCTGTCACAGGGGGTCTTTTACTAAAGGTTAGCACATATTATCCCAGGACAAGCAGGCAGCATATTCTTGACTGATGGGTGACGGCACCGATGGAGCCCCGGTACGGACAATTTTAGAGTGATTGCACTCTAAGAACTTGGAAAGTTCTAGCAGGCCGCACCGCGCACGCACGAGCGCCTTCCCGCCCGACGGAGGCGCACGGTCCCCAGTTTCTTAGTTTCCGCGGAGCTAAGAAGACGCACGTTTCAACGGCTGTTGAAAACTTCTGTTCCTTTCGCCTTCCCGCTCGCGTAAACTTGGTCGGAAATATTGTTTCCTTCTTTTTCTTTTCTTTTCTTTGTTAAAAAAACAAACAAACAAAAACTAATTGTGTTTTCTTTTTCATTTTTTTCGGTTTCGCCCCGGCGGGGCCTGTTGCCACCATCGAGGCCTCGGCCTTCGATTTGGCAAAAGCCGTTTTTACCTTCATGCTCCCTCAACCCAGGTTTAAGAAGTGCCAGCGGTGCGCTCGACCAATTTCACTCACAGACCCGCACAAATGGTGTCTGCAGTGTCTTAGTCCTGACCATCGAGCGTCTACCTGCACCCGCTGTGCGACTTTGAAAAAGAGAACTCTTAAAAACCGCCAGATCCAACAGCGGTTATTATTTGGCGCCGAGATGTCTGATTCCGCAGCACCGGCACCGACATCGGCCCCATCTCAGTCGGCACATACTTCATCGACACCGCGCGATACCGCGCCGGCGTCTCACCCCGCAGGTAAGCTGGCTAAGAAGCCTTCCCCGTTGGAGCGTCCTCCGGTCTCAGTAGCAGCGAGTCCAGTCCTGCCGGCCTCGAGGCGCCCACGGAAGCGCTCCGCTCCTATCGAGGTGAGCCCCTCGACATCGGGTTCCTCATCCTCAGAGCTTAGAGCGGCACCACAGGTACCGCAGAAGAAAAAGGCGGTACCGGTGCCTTCGCTGGACGAGCGGATTGCTGCTGTCCTGCAAGTGCAACTTAAGGAACAGTTGCAACAACTCCTTCCCGCACTTTTGACACCGAACCTTCCAGTCCCGGTCCGGTCTGAGCCACCGGTACCGACAGTGGAGCGCCCCCTTTTATCGGCATCCACTTTGTCGGTACCGGTCCACACTGCTTCATCGACTTCGATGCCAATCTTAGCACCGGAACCGAGAGCTCAGCACCAGGCGGTGCAGACTTCGGTATCGATGCAACATGTCACATCTCCCGGTACCGTGTCTATGAGGTCGGGTAAGTCGGCGCGCAAAACCCGACACCTGGAACCCTCCACTCTGGAGTCTCGAGACCGTGGCTCTCATATTAGGGATCCTGATTTGTGGGGTGACTCTGAAGACCCTTTTCTGTCTGAGGGCGAGTGTTCCTCTGACGAAGAGGATCAACTTATTGCAGATCCCTCTTCTAAACAAGATTCCACATCCTTTACCTCTTTCTTAAAAGAGATGTGTGAATCTCTTTCTATTCCCTTGGAGGCTGAGTCTAAGAAATCCAAGGCATTCCTTGATGCTCTGGACTTTGACCAACCTCCAAGGGAATTTCTCAAACTTCCTCTCCATGACATCTTATGAGAGACGTTTTATAAAAATCTAGAGACTCCCCTGACTGTACCAGGAGCTCCTCGTAAAATGGACTCCTTATACAGGGTTATCCCCATTCCTGGTTTTGACAAACCTCAGCTCCCGCATGAGTCTCTTTTGGTAGAATCCACACTAAAGAAATCAGCGGGAGCTAGTGTGTATGCCTCAGTCCCTCCTGGCAGAGAAGGAAAGTCAATGGACAAATTTGGCAAACGTTTATATCAAAATGCCATGTTAGCCAATAGGTCAGGAAACTATGCTTTTCATTTTTCCTTTTATTTAAAGCACCTCATTCAAAACATGGCTGCTTTTGAAAAGTACCTCCCTGACCGCAAGAAATCTGCTTTTCATGCCTGTTCTTCCTCTCTTCTCCAGTTATGAAAGTTCCTAGTTCGGTCAATTTATGACACTTTTGAATTGACTTCTAGGGCCACGGCTATGTCTGTTGCCATGCGTCGGTTGGCATGGCTCAGAGTCTCAGAGCTCGATGTAAATCATCAGGACCGCCTAGCAAATGCTCCCTGCTTAGGTGATGAGCTCTTCGGAGAGTCCATGGATTCCACTACACAAAAGCTGTCTGCCCATTAGACTCGGTGGGATACTCTCCTGAAGACTAAGAAAAAGACTACACCTGCTCGGCCTTTTCGCCAACAAACCGTCTACCAGCGCCGCTATGCTGCCCGTCCCTTGCCACCGGCTACTCAACAGCCTAGACGTCAGCGCCAGCAACAGCGACAACCACCTAGGCCAGCCCAGCAGCAACAGGTGAAACCTCCTCCACCACAAAAGTCTACCCAACCCTTTTGACGTGGTTCTCCAAAGCATAGCCAGTATTCCACCATCTGCTCTTCTTCCTCGACCCATAGGAGGACATCTTTCTTGTTACATCAGCCGTTGGGAGAACATCACATCGGATCAGTGGGTCCTCAACATCATCCGAAATGGCTACTCTCTCAACTTTCAGACACGTCCTGCACAAAGTCTGCCAAGAGAGTCTGCTTTGAACACCTCTCAGTCTTCTCTCCTTCTTCAGGAGGTTCAATTCCTCCTCCTCCTGAACGCCATAGAGAAAGTTCCTCTAGATCAGAAGGGGCAGGGATTCTACTCCCGTTATTTTCTGGTCCCCAAAAAAACAGGGAATCTCAGACCCATCCTAGATCTTCGCGATCTCAATAAATGCTTGGTCAAGGAGAAATTCAAGATGCTTACTCTGGCAACTCTTTATCCTCTTCTCCATCAAGACGACTGGCTATGCTCCCTCGATCTCAAAGAGGCATACACTCATGTACCCGTCAATCTGGCCTCCAGACAGTACCTCCGCTTCATGATCAATCATTGTCATTACCAATACAAGGTGCTGCCCTTCGGTCTTGCCTCCTCACCAAGAGTGTTCACCAAATGTCTGATTGTGGTGGCTGCCTTTCTATGCTCTCACCACCTTCAGGTCTTTCCTTATCTGGACGATTGGTTAATCAAGGCCAATTCATCTCAGACAGTATTCTTGGCCACCAACCAAACCATCCTGTTTCTACAACTTCTGGGGTTTGAGATCAATCTACCCAAATCTCATCTCATCCCCTCTCAGAGACTTCAATTCATTGGAGCGGTGCTGGACACAGTCCTCATGAGAGCATTCCTGCCGTCCAACCGTCTTCAAACTCTTCAATCTCTATGTCAGCAGGTACTTCCACAACGTTCCATCTCTGCCAAGCAAATGATGATACTCTTGGGTCACATGGCCTCCACAGTCCATGTCACACCCTTCGCACGTCTTCACCTGCGCACTCCTCAATGGACCCTAGTTACCCAGTGGTCCCAAGCGACGGATCCTTGCTCACGTCACATATCTGTGACATCATCTCTTCGTCAGTCTCTACAATGGTGGTTGATATCCTCAATCTCTCCAGAGGTCTTCTGTTCCATCTACCTCCTCATCAACTTGTCATCACCACCGACGCCTCCCCTTATGCCTGGGGAGCTCATTTGAACGAATTCCAAACTCAAGGACTTTGGACAGCCCAGGAAATGAAACATCACATCAATTTCCTGGAACTCAGAGCGATGTTTTATGCCCTCAAGGCCTTCCAACATCTTCTCTTTCCTCAAGTCCTCCTGTTGTGCACAGACAATCAAGTTGCAATGTACTACATCAACAAGCAGGGTGGGACAGGCTCTCGCCTCTTGTGCCAGGAAGCCCAGAAGATTTGGGCTTGGGCCACAGATCACCAACTATTCCTGAAAGCTATCTACATTCAGGGAGAACAGAATTCCTTAGCGGACAAGCTCAGCAGAATTCTCCAGCCTCACGAGCCTCGATCCTTTGACTCTACAGTCCATCTTCGCTCAGTGGGGCACTCCTCAGATAGACCTCTTTGCAGCTCCTCACAATCACCAGCTGCCCCTCTTCTGCTCCAGACTCTACTCTCCTCACCGTCTGGCAGCGGATGCATTTCTCCTCGATTGGTCCAATCTGTTCCTGTACGCTTTCCCTCCTCTGCCTCTCATGTTAAGAACCTTGTTCAAGCTCAAGAGGGAACGAGCCACCATGATTCTGATTGCTCCACGGTGGCCCAGGCAACATTGGTTCTCCCTTCTACTTCAACTCAGTTCCAGGGAGCCTTTTCTTCTTCCACTGTTTCCTTCTCTGCTTACGCAACATCAGGAGACCCTTCTGCATCCCAACCTTCCGTCTCTGCACCTGACAGCTTGGTTTCTCTCGGGCTGACTTCTCATGATACTCTTTTGTCTCAGCCCGTTCGTTCCATTCTGGATGCCTCCAGGAAACCGGCCACTCTGCAATGTTACCATCAGAAGTGGACACTGTTTTCTTCCTGGTGTCTTCTTCATCATCATGATCCCACTTCCCTTGCAGTGGAGACCTTGTTAGATTATCTTCTTTCTTTGTCTGACTCTGGCCTCAAGTCTACTTCCATCAGAGTCCACCTCAGTGCTATTGCTGCTTTTCATGAGCCAGTCCATGGAAAACTTCTCTCGGCTCATCCCTTGGTGTCCAGATTCATGCGGGGTCTTTTCAATGTGAAAACACCTCTCAAAGCCCCTCCTGTGATCTGGGATCTCAATGTGGTTCTTTCCGCCTTAATGAAGCCTCCATTTGAACCTTTGGCTACCGCTCCTTTCAAGTTTCTCACTTGGAAGGTACTTTTTCTTATTGCTCTTACCTCTGCCAGGAGGGTCAGTGAGCTACATGCACTAGTTGCTGATCCACCGTTTACAGTCTTTCATCATGACAAGGTGGTTCTGCGTACACATCCAAAGTTTCTCCCTAAGGTTGTTTCTGAATTCCATCTCAACCAATCTATTGTTCTGCCTGTCTTCTTCCCGAAACCTCACTCTCATTCTGGAGAACAGGCTCTGCATACTTTGGACTGTAAGCGGGCTTTGGCTTACTATTTAGACCGTACTAAGCCCCACAGATCATCTCCCCAACTCTTTCTGTCCTTTGATTCGAATAAATTGGGACGTCCTGTTTCTAAACGTACGCTGTCAAATTGGCTCGCAGCGTGCATTTCATTCTGTTATGCTCAATCCGGACTGACACTGGAAGGTTCTGTCACGGCCCATAGAGTTCGAGCTATGGCAGCATCTGTAGCTTTCCTCCGTTCAACTCCTATTGAGGAAATCTGCAAGGCTGATACTTGGTCCTCAGTTCATACTTTTACATCTCATTATTGTCTGGATGCTTTCTCCAGACGGGATGGACACTTCGGCCAATCTGTTTTGCAAAATTTATTTTCCTAATGGCCAACCTTCCCATCATCCCTCTTTTTGTTAGCTTGGAGGTCACCCATCAGTCAAGAATATGCTGCCTGCTTGTCCTGGGATAAAGCACAGTTACTTACCGTAACAGGTGTTATCCAGGGACAGCAGGCAGATATTCTTGCGTCCCACCCACCTCCCCGGGTTGGCTTCTTAGCTGGCTTATCCTAACTGGGGACCGCGCGCCTCCGTCGGGCGGGAAGGCACTCGCGCGTGCGCGGTGCGGCCTGCAAGAACTTTCCAAGTTCTTAGAGTGCAATCACTCTAAAATTGTCCGTACCGGGGCTCCGTCGGTGCCGTCACCCATCAGTCAAGAATATCTGCCTGCTGTCCCTGGATAACACCTGTTACGGTAAGTAACTGTGCTTTATCTGTCACAGAACCCATTTTATTCCTATGGGCCCTGCTGCAGATGGTTTGTGCTATTCTTTAATAGGGAAAGGGGATGGGACTCGATATACAGTACCACCTTTCTGTGGTTACAATCAAAGTGGTTTACATATTATATATTTATTTTTATTTATTTAAAATTTTCTATATCGCCAAAAATCTCAGCAGTTTCCAAAATAACATATAAAAACATAAAAATACACATACACTAAAACATAACAGTCCAAGAGCACCGCACCTTGTACCTGGGGCAATAGAGGGTTCAAGTTTATTAAAAATTTGATTAATCACTTGTCGAAACTTCTAGACGATGTACAATAAAAATAAGGGGAATACATGTAGTTTTATTAAGCAAACGCTGTACATACACAGACGAAGATGATAACAGACGTACTGAAAACATATAGGGAGAAGGGTAAACTACAATAATTAAAGAAAAGTAAGCGTAAAAGGTTAGGAGGATGGGGAGGGGGGAGGCTATTTAATATTCTTTAAGAGCAAGGCGAGAAGCATGAGAAAACTAAAACTGGGAAGCAAGAAAAGTTAGCTATGGTATACAGCTCAAAAGAATCTTTGAATAGAAAACTTTTTAGGATTCCTTGGAACTTGTCTAGATTTTTTTCCTCCCTCAAGTGGGCCGGTAAAGAATTCTATATTAGAGGTGCTGTTACTGTGACTTGCCTCAGATTAAAAGACTCCCATAATATTTTCAGAGTTATGCTAGAGCTGAGTCACTAAAACATATGGGGCTCATAATAAAAAAACCAAACGTCTAAAAAGCGGCCTAAATGGGTACTTGGACGATCAAAAAGCCTGATCGTCCAAGTACCCATAATCAAAGCTGGTTTTAGACGTATCTAAAACCAGCTTAGGCCTTTCCCCTGCCTCTAAACGCATAGAGAGAAAAGAGGCATTTTTAGAGGTGGGGAAAGGGCGGGGGTGGGAGGGAGGTGAGCTGACCTAGACCTAGGCGTACAACAGGTATAACCAAAGATTTTGACAGGTTGCCTAGTCGGCACTTATACGTTTTGACTTAGACCAAGTCAAAACAGGTATAAGTGCTGAAAAAAGGGCTGCTGAGCTGATCGCTGCAGCTCAGCGGCCCCAGCAACCTGCCTATCGCTGAAGGAGAGATGGTTCATTTCTCCTTCCATTTGCCCTGTTACTGTGCCTCTCCCTTTCTCCCCCTTCCAAATTGGTCTGGCACCCATCTTCTTCCCTCTGCTCCCCCCATAGTCTGGCATCTCTGTCTTCTTCACTTCCCACTCTCTCTTCCTCATGCCCTTTCAGCGTCCTCCCTACTCTGTCTTCCCCATGTACTTTCAGTGTCCTTCGCCCACCTGTCTTCCCCATGTGCTTTCAGCATCCTTCTCCCCCTCTGTCTTCCCTATGTGCTTTCAGTGTTCTTCTCCCCCTCTCTGTTTTCCCCATGTTCTTTCAGCGTCCTACTCCCCCCTCTGTTTTACCCATTTCCCTTTAGTGTGTTTTCCTCTCCACCCCACCTTTCCTCCCTTTCTCCCTCCCTGCCCCTTACCTTCATGGCACTTTCTTCCCTCCCCCCCGAACAACACGCCTGGTCCGACAAATCTCCCTGCCCTGTAGCTGGCGACGTCTAAACTGCCTTCTTACAGCAGCCGGAGCGTTTTAGTTGCATATGGCTGCCGTAAAGGTAGTCTCTGATGCAACTTCCGGTTGCGTCAGAGATGACCTTTACAGCAGCCACACACACACGCAACTCCAGCTGCTGTAAGAAGGTAATTTAGACTCGCGGCCACGAAGGTAAGGGGCAGGGAGGGAGAAAGGGAGCTGTTTCAAATTCACCACTGAATTTTCCAGACCTGGCCGGCTGTGCACCCCCCTAAGCCTGCACCAGGGGCCCCACCTCCCCCTTAGTACGCCACTGGAGTGTGGTATGATTGTAGGTCATTTTGGACATGCAAGAGTTATTGTTTGCTTTTTGGGGACTAAGATGGAGTGGAGAAATTGCTGTGGCCAAATGCGACAGGTATTATTATATTTGAAAGTGTGGCGGGAGACATTGGTGTGGTTTCCTACCCTCTAAGTTACTCACACAGCAGGTGCCACTAGTAACACAATAGGGCCATCCTTGTATAGGCTTTCGATCGACCCCAGACTTCTGCTCTATTTTATTCTCTTCTTTGGAAGGTTTCCTGAGTGTGTGGTTGGGTTTGGGAATTTATATGGCAAGTGTTTGCTGTTCATATGCTAGTGAGTTGTCTGACCTTTGCTTGAGATGATTAACCCCTATGCCCTGTTGAATGGAACTGTTTTTCCCAATAAGCTAGTAAAGATGATGTTAATTACAATTTTGAACTTTCTTTATTATGTCTGCTTCTTAGCAGGTGTGGGTGGGGTCCGGGATGCAATCACATTAATTTGTACCTCGGACGTTCTTTTCCCTGAGTGTTGGTGAATACGAAATGTTGCATTGATGTTGGGGTAAGGTAAAGGGAATTTGGGTAATTAGGGGGGGAAGGAATGGAATATTTGTTTTGAATCATATCAATACCAACTTTGTGCAATGAGTGGGTGTGAGGGAGGGAAAGTGGGAGGGTTGGGTTTGTTTTTCAAAGTTGCACTGTTGGTTTTTATCACTTATTTCACTGGGATTGTCAATTACTGAGATATAATCAGTTGAAGGAGCAATGGATAGGCATGGTTTATGCTGTTTCCCTATTCTTTGCTGGGGGAGGTTGTAGCACTCTGAGTAAGGGCTGCGAGCACAGAGTCAGTATAATTTCTTCACTATTACTACCATCTTAATTGAATGCCTGTCTAGGAATGGGCTCCTTTAAGTTGAAATTAGTCACTTGGAATGTATCTGGGATTTCCTCCCAGTAAAGTGAACTAAAATCCTCTCTTAATTAAAGTGGTATGCTGTTGACATAGCCTGCTTGCAGGAGAACAAACTTACTGATATGAAGCATTCTAAATTTAGCATAATTTGGGTCAGCAGGACCTTTTATTCCTCTAACCCTCTCAAAAAGAGTGGAGTAGCAGTTCTTATCTGTAAAGGATTAATGGGTCAAGTTACACAACTCCTACAAGATAACAATGGGAGACATGTTATGTTACATGTACAATTACCGGGTCTGGCATTCTACTTAATGGTAGTCTATGTGCCTAACAACTATGAGAATGTCATTTTCAGAAGCTTGTGCAAATGGCCATGTGGGATAACCCAGTTCCTGTGGTAATTGCTGGCAATTACCACAAGGTAATTACCACAGCTGTTTGACCTCCCACCTAGATATATCTATCAATGTGCATAGGTCATCTCTGGGTCCCAATAAGGGTTTGCCATTTCTGTGTAATGCATTGAACTTAGTAGACCCTTGGCATTTGCTACATCCCATTGTTACAGTATATGCATATATATGCATCCCAATGTTACATATATGCATATATCTCGAGCTCATGGCTCGATGTCGCAAATAAATTACATATTAGTATCTATGCCACTTTTCATGTGCACTGTGGCAGGAGAAATAGAGTCTACTATAATATCTGAGCATGTTCTTTGCTGGATAGAACTTGATCTTCCTTTCTCTCCAGCCGGGACTTATAGGTGGTGATTCCTAGTTTATCTCCATCAGAACAAACATTTTCAATCTTACTTGTATACTAAATGTGAGGAGTATTGTGAGTGTAATGAACAGCATAAGAACTCTACTTTGTTTTGGGAAACTGTCAAAGTCTTTTTGTGAGGTGATGTTATTCAATATATTCTATCTAGAGCTTGCCACCTCTCGCAAGGTATTGTGCAGCTTGAGAAAAAGCTTTGGAAAGCTATAAGCGTAAACAACAATTTATACTCAAACTTTCTCTACTTACAAAAGAAGCTTACTTAGCTACCCAAGCTACTTTGAATATTTTGATTCACGAGAAGACTAAGGAACAGTTTTCTCACAAAGGATTCAATTTTCAGATATAGCAATCAATCAGGTAGGCTTCTGGAACGCATACTGAACACATGATGGGGCCATTGAAGAATGGTCTGAAATTTGGAAGCTAAAATTTAATGCTTAGAAATGCAAGGTCAAGGTACAGTTTAGGGGGTGAAGAATGTATGTGCACGACAGAAGTGTGGGACTTGGGTGTGATTGTATGTGATGATCTTAAGGTAGCCAAACAGGTTAAAAAGGTGATGGTGAAAGCTAGAAGGATGCTAGGGAGAGGTATGGCCAGTAGGAAAAAGGAGGTATTGATGCCCCTGAATAAGACTCTGGTGAGACCTCATTTAGAATATTGTGTACAATTCTGGAGGCTGCACCTTCAAAAAGATATAAAAAAAAGATGGAGTCAGTCCAGAGGAAGGCTACTAAAATGGTGTGTGGTCTTCATCAAATGGCATATGGGACAGACTTAAGGATCTCAATATGTATACTTTGGAAGAAAGGCAGGAGAGGGGAGATATGATAGAGATGTTTAAATACATATGCGGTGTAAATGCTCATGAGTTGAGCTTCTTTTATTTGAAAGGAAGCTCTGGAATGAGAGAGCATAGGATGAAATTAAGAGGTGATGGACAGGGAGGGAGGGCTGGGTGCAGACACTGGTGGGGAAGGCAAGTGAGTGCGTAAGGGGGCTGGATGCAGAGCCTGGCAGAACAGCGAGGGAGGGGAACAGGGTACAGAGCTTGGCAGGGCAAGGCAAGGCTCTGCACTTGAATAGTAAACCACCCAGATTTATATTCGAGTCAACCTTTTTTCCTTCTTTTTTGGGGGAAAAATGTTACCTTGGATTATATTCGGGTCAGTTTATATTCAAATATATATGGTACACAATATTCAAAATGAGTTCTCACCAGAGTCTTATACAGGGCATCAGTACCTCCTTTTTCCTACTGGCCATGCCTCTTCCTATGCATCCTAGCATCCTTCTAGCTTTTGCCATCACCTTTTCAACCTGTTTGGCCATCTTAAGATTATCACATACAATCACACCCATGTCCCGCTCTTCTATCATGCGCATAAGTTTTTCACTCCTAAACTATAGCATGCCTTTGGGTTTTTGCAGCCCAAATGCATGACCTTGCATGTCTTAGCATTAACTTTTAGCTGCCACATTTCAGACAATTCTTCATGCTTCACTAGGTCTGTCTTCATGTTATTCACACCATCCAGGGTGTTTACTCTATTGAAGATTTTGATAACATCTGCAAAGAGGCAAATCTTACCAGGAAGCCCTTCAGCAAAATTGCTTACAAAAATGTTAAAAAGAACATGCCCAAGTACAGAACTTTGAGGCACACCACTGGTAACATCCCTTTCCTCATAGCGATCTTCATTGACCACTACCGTCTGTTGTCTTCCACTCAACCAGTTCCTGATTGTTGGGCCCAACTCAAGGGAACTCAGTTTATGTATTAGATGTCTGTGTGGAACACTGTCAAAGACTTTGATAAATTCTAAATACACCACATCTAGCGCACTTCCTCTGTCCAATTCAATGGTCACACAGTCAAAGAAATTGATCAGATTTGTCTGAAACGATCTACGTCTAATGAATCCATGTTGCCTCCGGTCCTGAAATCCACCGGATTCCAGAAACTTCTCCAGTCTCTGTTATGTGTTTCCATGAATTTGCTTACCACAGAAGTCAGACTTACTGGCCTGTAATTCCCTACTTCTAACTTACTTCAACTTTTATACAGAGGGACCAAATCTGTTCTTCTCCAGCCCTCCGGTACTACTCACGACTCTAGAGAAGCATTGAAAAGGTCAGTCAGTGGAGCCACCAGAACTTAGCTAAGTTCCTTCAGCACCCTTAAATGTACACCATCTGGCCCCATCACTTTGTCTACCTTTAATTTAACTAGCTCCTCTCGAACACAACCTTCTGAAAATCCCTATTTGTCTTCTGCGATCCCGCTCCCAGTGCTTCAACCGTGAATACAAAACAGAAATATTTGTTAAGCAATTCAGCCTGTTCTTTATCAGCATCTACATATTTCTCCCCTTCACTTTTGAGTCTCACAATGCCACTTTTGCTCTTCTTCCTATCACTGATATATTTAAAACATGTTTTAACTCCCCGTTTTACCATATCAGCTATTTTTTCTTCCATTTGTATCTTTGCTTTCCTGACTACTTGACCAGCCTTTCTTAACTTTTCAAGATATTTTTGCCTGTCTTCCTCTTTCTGTGATATTTTGTAGTTTATGAATAGCTAACCTCTTATTCCTTACCTTCTCAGCTACTACTTTTGAGAACTAATGCGGTGTTCTCTTCCTCTTACTTTTATTTACTTGCCTCACAAAAAGGTTTGTCACCCTTAAAACAATTCCTATCAGTTTTGCCAACTGCATTTCTACTCCTCCAGACTTTCCCATCCAGACAATTCCTTGGCGTCATCTCTCATCCAAAAGGTCTAGAACAATAACTTTTGAATGAGCCTTCTCTATACCCATCTTAATATTAAACCATACGATGCCAGATGTTCACCCACTGTAACATCAGAAACACTTTCCCTGTTTGTAAATACTTAGACCAGTATGACCCCATCCCACCCATTATCAACTGCTGGAACAGTTCTTCTTGTAGAGAATCCAGGATCTTCCTACTTCTAGAAGACCCTGCAATAGGGATACCCCAATCAACATCCAGCATGTTAAAATCACCTACTAGTAAAACTCCCCTTTTTTAGATATATTCTGAATGTCTACTATTAAATCTCTGTCCACTTCTTCTGTCTTTCAAAATTGATCCACTGTGTCTCTTCCTTACCTTGCAGATCCTGTAATTGTGTGGCTTTAATATGATCTTTGACATATAATACTACTCCCCCTATTTTTCTTCCTACCCTGTCTTTCCTGAACAGATTATATCCTGGTATAACCACATCTCTGTGATTGTTTATTGTTTATTCAGTTTTTTGATTGAACGCTTTTTCGATACTACAAAGCGTTGTACAAGGTATAAAATAACATTTAAACAAAAATATAACAATTAAAACATACTTTTCTATAAAAACTGCAAGACTGACAACAATACATACTAGGTAAATATGGACCAACAGGCCATGGACACAAATAGGGAAGGGGGGGGGGAAATACAATTGATGTAGAAAATGTGAGGAACATATAAGGTAAACACAAAAGGGACTGGGAAAATAAATGTAAAAAAGAACAAGTATAGATTAATCTCTAAAATACAATAGTTCAGTTAAAAGCATCTTTAAAAAGAAAGCACTTTAAGTTGCTTTTAAAATTTTTTAAGTTTTTTTCCATTTTTAGGTATAAAGGAAGAGCATTCCAGATCTTAGGGGCTGTCACAGAAAAAGTGGAGGCCAATAATTTTTAAAGAAGGAATGTTAAGATTGTATTGCGAAATAGATCACTACTATATCCAACTCATCTTCTTCTATCACATCTTCTAGACCCAAAATCTTGTTTCCCATACTTTGAGTATTAGTATATACTGTTTTCCAGACTTTGCCCCTTTTCCCATAAGTGTAGAGATATTCAGTGATTTACTTACCTGAGGGCTTATACTCACCCAGGAGCTTTGATCATGCTGCCCCATTACTTCTAGTTTAAAAGCCCTCTTCAGTAGATTAGCAGGCATTCTGCAAAGACACTTTTTCCCTTATTTGATAGATGCATACCATCCCTGCTCAGCAGCCCTTGAAAAATCATCCCATGGTTCAGGAAACCAAAATGCTCTCGACAACACCATCCACATAGGCATGGGTTCAGCTACAAGATGCAAGCTTCTCTGCCCTGGCCTTTACGCTCAACAGGGAGGATGGAAAAGAATACCACCTGCACACCTGACTGCTTCATCTTTTTTTCCCAGAACCACAAATTCACTTATAATACATTAGCAGGGGTACCTGGCAGTATTATTAGTGCCAACATGGATGAACAGCTTTGGCTAATAGTCATCAGGCTTGATGAGTCTTGGAAAGCAAGCTCTCCATAATAGTGCTGCCCGATTCAGAAAAAAAAAATTGATTTAATTCGATTCAGCCTATTGAATCAATTTTTAAATTCTATTAGATTTTCCTGCCCAAGTGGGTGTTGTTTTCAAACATCCTGGTGGGTTTATTTTATAGCCTCTTCACCCCCTTTGCCTCCTCCTAACCACACTGGCGCTGTGGTGTAAATAAATTAAACAAACAAAAAAGACTTTTCCTTTCTCTCTTAAATCCTAGCTCATGTTTGCGGTATAACACCAGTTCTGGCAGGATACACATTTCAAATCTGACATATTGTAATCACAAAACAGAAAATAAAATTATTTTTCCTACCTTTTGTTATCTGGTCATTATTCAAATCTTGTTGGTCCTAGGTTTTGGTTATCTTCTGATAACTTGCTTGCCAGGGTCTCCTTTCTTCTTTCTCCATGCTAACCATCCATCTTCTATCTCTGTCCTCCCCTTCCGTTTCCCTTCCCTCCCCTGGAGGTCTGGCATCTTTCCTTTTTTTTCATCTCCATCTACAGATCCACCTTTTCTCGACTACCCTTTCATCTAGTATCTCTCCCTCCTTCCCCACCACCCCAGGGTTTACCATCTCTCCCTTTCTTTCCCCAACTACCCTCCTATCCAGTATCTCTATCCCCCCTCTACACCATCCCTTGTGTCCAACTTCTCTCCCTTTCTGTTCCTTCCCTCCCTATATCCTATTGTCCACCATTTCTCTCCTTCACCTCTGTTTTTAGACCCATTATTTCTTCCACCCAAAAGTCTGGCATATGCATGTCTCTTTGAACCCCCCTTCCCTCCCTCCGTGTACTTCTACACCAGGGCCCCCCTCCCCTGAAGGTCAGTACCCCCATGAAGGCCTGTACCACCATCCCTGAAGGCCTGTGCCACCATCCCTGAAAGATCTGTCCTCCCTCTTGAAGGTCTGCACCCAACCCATGAAGGCCTGTCTGTCTCCCCTGAAGGTCTGTACCACCCTCCAAAGGACTGCGCACCCCCCACCCCAGAAGGCCTGCGTGTTCTCTCTGACCTTCTGCGCATCTATTTACCTAATATCAGCAGCCTGCAGAGAAGATCGCCGGTGCTAGCGATCTTGGCAAGTTGCCATAGGTCTTCAGAGCTGTCTTCCCTCTGCCGCGGTCCCGCCCATCCTCTGACATCAGAGGATGGGTGGCAGAGGAAACAGCTCCGAAGGCCTATGGCAGCTTGCAAAGATCACTAGCACTAGCAATCTTCTCTGCAGGCTGCTGATATTAGGTATATAGATGTGCGGGAGGCCAGGAGGGAAGCCGGACATCTGCGGGAAGCCAGGGGGGAAGCAGGACACCAGCACTTCCCAACTGACCCTCCTCCCTCGCCCTCTAAAGCAGGAGCGGCAGCAGCCGGCCAGCAAGAGGCAGCGCTGCCACTCCTGCTTTAGGGGCGAGTGGGGAGGGTCAGTCACCGAATAGGGCGGCCTATTTTTTTTGTTTGTAAATCGATTCGAATTGGGAATCACTGCTCCATAACATCTTGGATTTTGGCACTAGGCAGACAGCATATCTCTCAGGACATCATGCCTGATCTGCAGATAGACTCTTCTGTACCCCCAGAAGGGAATCACCAACCACCACTACCTTACACCTCCTAGTGGTCACAGATTCAGTAATTTTGGGGATTTCAAGATTTGGTCCTTCCTTTCCCTGGGATGCTCTCATCTCCTCTACTTTTATGGCAGCATACCAGTTCTTTAGTTCAAGGGTAGGTGGAGTCACAGTCCCAATCTTGCAGGGTTCCATAAACTGAGTCCAGCTGTCTTCCCTCAGCACAGCCTCTTCTTCCCCACTGCTGGAAATCTTTGATGCCTCATGACCAATGCTCCCTCTAATTTTTCATAGGCTGTGTGTGCAAAAAATTTCATCTGCACATTTTAAAGAAAAACTAAATTTGTGTGCCCTATAAAAATGATTGCCAGAGGGCCCAGAGTTCAGTTATGGGCATTTATGGGTAGGTCTTTGAGTTTAGTCTGAATTAACGAAAACACAATGTAATTTTAGTTACACTTTATGTTAGTTACACTTTATGTAACATAAAGTCTCATTTCAATAGACATAAATTATGTTTCATTGAAATGTTTCATTGAGCGCTATCTATAAATAAGGTATCATTGTACTTTATATTTAAAATTTAGAAAATAACAGCAATTTAGTTTTCAAAGTTTTTCCCTGCGATCTTTCGTATTTATCCAGTCTGAATAAATTCTGTCAAGATCTGTTGAGCCTCCATCTAGAAGGTGACTCTTAACACGCATCAGCATTTCCAAATGCTCTAAATGTAAACGATTCCTTTGTTTAGTCTTCAAATTGTTCATTACACTAAAACCATGTTCACAATCTGAACTAGATGCTAAGAATGTGGCACCAATGTCCATTAATTTTGCTAAATCTGTAAATTGATCATTCTGAAATGCAAATTTCGTCATATCTGGAAAGCTGTTTATCAGATTGCTTTTGATTTTTTCTGCAACAAGGAATTTAAAGTCATTGTATTGCTGAATAATAACACTTTCCTCCAGAAGAAATTGTTTATACTTTAAACAAAGAGATCTAGTATGTCCATTTCCGAAGTCAAAGTCGCATTGTGATATTGCTGTACAGTCAAAAGCAGACCATTCCTCAACTTCATTTTCAGGACATCTTTCATCCAGATGCAAACATAGGATGTTGATGAAGGTTAATATGGAATTAGTATCCACTGAAACTTTTTCTCCAGACCTCATCCTGTTGTCAAGAAGACTGTTGACTTTATTACTCCACTTAATCTTGTCGTCTAAGTATTGCATTTGAAATTTGTTCAATTTACCCTGTGCAAGATAAGCTTCCAATGGTGTCAAACCATGTTTTTGAAATGCCATGGTTAAGGAAACCAGTTCTGATAAGACATTATTCAAAACTTCAAGTGTAATATGAAATTGTTCCCTGTTCAGCTTCTTATAGCAGTACTTTGCAATAGGATCATTATCTTTGTCTTCTTCAAAATATTTTAACAGGGGATCATAATTTCGAATAATTGCTTTAAGTGCAAAGTGTCTAGATAACCAGTGCACTTCATTCAGAGGTCTAAAAGCAATTGATTCACATTCAAATGCATCTGCTATTTCTTGAAATTTGCATCATTTAGTTGAAGACCGACAGAACACCGTGTACACAGTTCTCATTACAGTTTCTACTTCTTTCATCAATTTTACTTCTTTCCATGAATCAGAAAGTCCCAAATCTTCCCGATGTGCAACACAATGTTGCTGCACTAAATGTGGAATGTCTTTTCTCAGCTGTGCTGCAACACCATCTATTTTGCCCAACATAACAGAGGCACCATCAGAGGTGAACATAACCATTTTATTCAGGTCAAGTTCATGTTTCCTATAGAATTCCCTAATTGCTGTTACTATTGATGTAGCATCACATGCTTCCAACTGTAGCATCGCACCAAATGATGTCCAATACTCATTTGAATTGACTGGCCAATACTTAAAGTAGAGTATTAAGTACTTGTTGACAGAAATGTCTGTGCTTTCATCAACAGTTAACGTATGATACGTTGCTAATTTAATGTCTGCCATACGATCATCTTGCACGATGCCATTGATAATTCCAAGAAATTCAAACGCATAGTTTTTGCTTCTCCAGCTATCAGGTATACTAACATACTTCACCATGTGCTCATTGATATCTTGAACAGAGAGCATTGAGATATTCATCTTAATGGCCAGCACAACACTGTCGACAAGAACCTTAATTTCATCAGGACTGGAACGCTTCCATTCATTACTAATTTGCCTGTTTTCTTTTTTGGTTGGACTTTCAAGCAACATGTTAACCAGTCCCCCTCTTAAATTCTGATTTTTACTTCTGAGTTTCCTAATACTTTCAGTATGAGATTTACTTGACAGATGGCGTTTCAGAAAGTCCAGTTTCCAAACATCATCCCATATTTTTCCAGTAGAGAATTTTCCAATTGCTTTGGCATCTTGACAATAACAACACACAACTCCATTGTCTTTGTCATAGTTAAACATTTCACACAGTCGAACACGCATTGTATTTCGAGATTCTGGTGTCTCCGTTTCAACAATTTCTTCAAGCCATTCAGACCTAAAAGCTGTTGCAGCTCTCTTGCATTTTACACTTTCCACCATTCACGGTTTAGACATTTTAAGAGTTATATCTAGTTGCAATTTAATAAACGAATACAGTTATACAACCGCAGTACCATGCTGCACACTACAATTCCACGAAATAAACAATATGGCGGAACTTCAGGAAGTCAAAGAATCGGAAGTGTTTCATATCCTATGGGCCATAGGCTAAGGCCCTGTGGGGCATGTGACGTGTCAAGTTCAACTGCCAAAGATAACGGAATCACGTGAATGACTTAAAATTTATATTATAGCGCTTCAATAAATGTGATAAATAGGAAATCGGAACAGCTAGTCTTCTGCAACATTTCATTTTAGCAGTGAAAATCATTTTAGGCAAAAATTTATTTTTTGTGCGCGCTATTTTAATTTGTGTGTGCGGATTCAGCAAGTTGTGTGTGTGCACACAAGCGCACAGCTTAGAGGGAACAGTACTCTGTCATATTTTTCAATTGTGAGGGACAGGCAAGTTCTGCAGGACTCCAGGGAACATACCTGTCCTTAGCGACTGAAAATATTCCACCCCCTAGTGGTAGCAATGCAGCTGGAGGACACCTGCTCAGCTTAGAGGGAACACTGCGGGCATGACTCATTTCATCAATGTACCTCTCATTCTCAGTCTTGTCTCCTTCTCTCTTACTCTCTCATTCTCTCTTGGCTCCTTCTCTCTTACTTCCTTCATGAGGGATTCAAGCTGAAGACAGCTTACACATGGAACCACTCCCTATGCCTGGATAACATTTTCTGTCTGCACAGAGACAGAAGCTGTAACCTGAGCAGCAGCTTTAGTGACACAATGTTTCTCAGCTATATTGTGGTTACAGAAGTACTTAACACCTGGAAGAAAAAAGAAAGAGCAGAAAAATCCTACCAAAGCAATCCCCTGTTCCTGTTTGGCTGACAAGCCTATAAATTTAAAAACTCTGCATTGGGATGGGCAGGAGGGAATTAACACCAAACTGAGACTTTCCCCAACAGCTGTATATGCCCTAATCTGATCTTTTGCCATGAAATGCAAACTAAAATACTGATCTAGACTAAAACACTTTTTTTGAATGAAACCCTAACAGAGACTCTAAAGGCTACACTATTGCCTAACTGATTTTGCAGAGGTAAAAATCCTACAATGAAATAAGCTACTGAGGTAAAAATAACCTAATGAGGTAAAACCTAATACCTATACCTAATGAGGTAAAATACCTCATTAGGTAATAACTTAAATAACCTAATTAGGTAATAACCTAAATAACCTCATGAGGTATAATAACCTAATGAGTTAAAATAACTATACCTAATGAGGTACTATATAATACCTATACCTAATGAGGTAAAACCTAAAGCCCAATAACCTAATGAGATTTAAAAAAAAAATCTACAATGAAATAACCTATTGAAACCCAAGTTTACCTTTCCCAAGTTTGAATGCCAGCAGGCAAGTTATTCCAATGGATGTTTCTTCTCCTTAGCAGAGCACACAGTAATTCACAGTTTGCTGTGAAAACTATCTTTAATGCTGAGCCTGTACGACCTCTCTCTTAGAACCAGGCTTACTGAGGGTTAGGCAGTAGGCCAGCAATCCTCCCCTCAAGGGAGGAATATATCTAAGAAAGCCTTCAGAGTTTAGTCAGTAAATATATATATATTTTTTATCTTTAGAAGGCTCAAATTTAAAGAAAAAGAAATCATTTCATATGCGGCACATGTTAGGAAACAACTTAAAAAGGAATTTTCTAATTTGGAACACGATATTAAGGTATTGGAGGCAAAATTGGCTGCAAAATGGGAACAAATTACTTTACAGGCCCTCTTAAAAGCTAAATATAAATATAATGAGATTTCTTCATAGTTGGCCAGGAAAGATTTGTTTTCTCAACAAGCTCTGTATTATGGAAACTCGAATAAAGCAGGAAGATTATTGGCCAACTACCTGGCTTAAAGCGAAAAAAAGAAAAGTGAAAATTGTTGCGATTAAAGATGAAAAGGGAGAAACACACTCTCAAATTGGAAATATTTTAAAACAATTTTTAAATTTTTATACAGCCTTATATTCTTCTGAGCTTTATTCAAATAAGGAAATTGAAGGTTTAGAGTTCTTAAAGTTAATTAAGGGACCTAAAATTCCCGAGCATATAAGAGGAAGTCTTGATGCGCCTGTACCACTGAAAGAATTACAGACAGAGTTGAAGTCCCTTGAGTTGGATCTGCTCTAGGTAGTGATGGTTTCACTGTAGAGTTTTACAAATTATTCCAAATTATCCTATTACCTCATCTTTTAAAATTATATCAGGCTTAACTAACAAAGATTGCATATCAGGTATTATGGCAGAATCTTTAACTATTCTTTTGCCGAAGCCAAATAAAGATCCTATGTTGGTTTCAAATAACAGGCCTAGTTCCTTGATTAACGTAGATGGTAAATTATTAGCTAAGTTATTGGCTTTGCACTTGGCCAAGGCTCTCCCTTACATTATAGGTATGAACCAAATGGAGTTCGTTGCTCACAGACATTCTTCAAATAATACTAGGCTGGCTTTTCACATGTTAAACTTAACAAAAGCCATGGAAGATCCGGCCTTCTCTGTATCCTTGGATGCAGAGAAGGCCTTTGATCATGTGGAATGGACCTTCATGTATCAAGCAATGGATTGGTTTGGTATTGGTTCTGGATTTATACAAATGATTCACACCTTGTATAGTTCCCCGTATGCCAGATTATATATTAATAATACTTTTTCAGAGCATCTTCGTTTGGAGAGGGGGTTAGACAAGGATGTCCATTATCTCCTTTGCTATTTGATATTGTTCTGGAACCCTTGTTATTAGCTATTCAATAGGCAGAGGAGATTCAGGGTATTCCTTATGCAGATCGGGAATATAAAGTCTCTGCTTACGGAGATGATATTTTGTTTCATTTGAGGAATCCTGAAACTACCATTCCACCTTTACTTGGTTTGATTGATAGATTTGGGAAATTTTCAGGATATAAGATAAATTAGAGTAAATCAGGGGTTCTTCCACTAAACATACACTGTTCCAAAGGATTATTTGACAAGTTCCCTTTCCTTTGGAAGGAAGGAGGTATAAAATATTTAAGCATTTGGATTCAGAAGACTTTGAAAGAGACGATGCAAGTAAATGAAAAATCCTTATTACTGAAGGTCTCAGAAATGTGTGAGCATTGGAACCTATTACATCTGTCTTGGTGGGGAAGAGTTCAGACGGTAAAAATGATGATTTTGCTTGTGGTTTGTTACCAAATGGGTATGTTACCAGTTTATTTCCAGGGGTCTTTGTATAAGAAATTAAATAGTATTCTTATCAAATTTATTTGGCTGGATAAAAAGGCAAGAATTGCTTTAGAATCTGTACAAAAACTGATTGGGTGGGGTAAATTAAGTTTGCTTACATTCAAAGCCTTACTTTATAAAACGCCTGCTTTTATTTTTAAACTATTGATTCCATACACTTCAAATAGAACATTGAGATCGAATGAACAACATTTGCTGACAATCCCCTCACTTAAATTTATTATTACAAGATGGCAATTTATTTTTTCTATCACAGCCCCTCAAACATGGAACTCGCTCCCTATTTACTTAAGAGAAGAATGCAACTTGGATAAATTTAAGAGCAAATTAAAAAGCTTTCTTTTTAAGGATGCATTTGATAATTAGTAAGCCAGATTTTAACTTTACTGCACAGCGTCATTGTAGTGTATTGATTTTTCAATGATTTTTCCTTTCCTTTCATTTTTCTCTTGAATGTCTTACTATCAAATAATTTGTATTTCCTTCCCTACTTTCCTTTGTGTTGAATGGGTTTGTCATGTTAGTCTTTAGTCTTGCAAGATTTAGTTTTTGTCATTTGCTGTATTGTTCCCTAAATTTTGTACTTTTTAGTGATATGTACATTGCTTAGAATTCTGATTAAGCGATTAATCAAATCTTTATTAAACTTGAAACTTGATAGGTACCATCAAGCCTATATAATGCGTCAGGGAATGTATTGGGTCCTCCCCGAGCTCATGGAACATCTCCCGGATTGGTTACATCTAGAATGGCATCTTATGTCCCCAATGCGACTATCTCATGTGTTGAGTATCAAATTACCTAGATATGCTAAGGACAATAGTATTCTTTTAGACACGTGGAAAACATTGAAATTTATTGATAAATTAACAGATAACCTTAAAATTTTGGGTGTACTAATAGACAGATGCTGCACAATGCAGACTCAATTAAAAAAAACTACCCAAAAAGCATTCTTCACAATGCGCAATTTAAGAAAAATTAGAAAATTCTTTGATAAAGACCAATACAGGATTATGGTTCAATCTCTTGTACTAGGACTAGTAGACTATTGTAACATTCTCTATCTACCTTGCCCCATTTATATGATCAAACGACTCCAGACTGTTCAGAATACTGCACTTAGATTGATTTATTCTCTTGGAAGATTTGACCATATAACTAACGCTTATCTAGATTCACACTGGCTACCAATCCGAGCCAGAATTCATTTCAAGTTATACTGTATACTCTTCAAAGTAATTTACGGTACGGCACCTTCCTATCTTTACAATCGCCTAAATCGTCTACTTCCAACCAGAAAAAGGAGGTCACAGACTCTATTCTTCTACCCATCATTCAAAGAAATTTTATGATGGCCTCCTAGCGACACATGCAGCAAAAATTGATCCTTCAGTCTCTAAATTGCTGATCACAACATCTAATATCAAAGCCTTCCGAAAAGAAATCAAAACCCATTTATTCACTAAGCATATTCAATCTATCTAAATTCTTCTCCTTCTATCTCCTCTTTATATTCCCAAGTTTAGTCTACTACCTGGTTCAATTTTCTTAATTAATGTAACCAATTTCAATTTATAAAATCTTTTACTAAACCATTTACTTAATCAATGTATGGAATTCAGTTTAGAATCTTTGTAATGTTACTAGATTTAATTTTTTAATGATACATAATTTATTATGTTTATTATGTTAAATCCTTCCTATATATCATATCATGTTTCTAGCCTAATTAATTTATTTTTCTCAAGTACTTTAGCAAGATTGTGAGCCTTTGGGACAGTCAGGGAACTCTAAGTACTTTTTCTTCATTTTAATTAATCTTACTTAATTGCATCTCTTCTGTATCTACTGTAAACCACTTTGAACCTCACGGTATAGCGGTATACAAGAAATAAAATTATTATTATTATTATATTCCGTTAATGAAATCTACTTTTCAGTCTCTATGGCTAAACTCCAAGATTCAAATAGGTGGTGCTGGGATATCCTGGAAGAACTGGATGCAGGCAGGTCTTCGTACATTAGATGATGTTATATCTAATGGGAAACTGCTTGATTTTTCACGACTGCAACAATCATTTGATATTTTAAAGTCTCAAAATTATAGGTGGTTGCAGTTGAAGCAGGCCATCCAGAGTGGGTTCCCTGATTGGCAGAATCTCAAAAATCATTATAGCTTGCAGGTCCTATGCTTCCAGACAGATCTTCTAGGATATCAGGCTGCCCGATGGTATAAATTAATTTGTGAATTTTTGAATTAAAAACTAGAAAATAGTCTTAGAGACATTTGGAGCATAGAGATAAAACAGTATATTTCTGCATCTACATGGCCACTAATTTGGACTTGGAGGTTAAAATATACAGCGTTAGCATCTATGAGACAAACTTGGTTTTTCTTGTTACATAGGATTTTTTAGACCCCAGTTCGTTTACAAAAGATAGACAGTTCTAAGTCTAATAAATGCTGGCATTGTCATGTTAACATAGGGACCTTGGATCATCTGTTGTTCTATTGTCCATTGATACTTAATTTTTGGAAGTCAATTTGGGGACAAATTAATCTTGTGCTTGAGACATCAATTCTGTTAACTTATGAAGCCATAATTTGTGGCACTATATTACATCTTAAACCGTCTTTGGATAGGTATAAAAGCTGGCTTTTCTTAATAATGACAGGAATGGAATTCAGATGGTTTCACATAAATGGATGAATTGCAATAGACTTAATTACACATTTCGGTGGGCAAACTTATGTTCAATTTATAAGTATGAAAGAATGAACGCTGAATGTTTAGGACATAGTAATGCATTCAATAAGGTGTGGAGTCCATTGACTACATATATAGGGACACATTAGCTGACATGTACTTTTTCTTATTAGATTACTTCCTTGTACATCCAGGGTGGGAGGGGGGGAGGGAGGATAGTAATATTATGTATGGTATATAGTTTATGGAAACTATATTTATAAGTATATATTTTTAATTATTGCTAGTTAAGGAAAGGGGGGAGAAAATGATTTGTTTTAAAATGTTTGTATGTGTAAAGTGATTTTTTTGATTTGCTCTTGATAATTCATTGTAGTTAAAAATCAATAAAGAATTTAAAAATCAATAAAGAATTAAAAAAAAAGAAAAAAAAGGAAAAAGAAATAATGTAACAGATGGCTCTAGTGGGACAAGAAATCAGCAACATCTGATCCCTTGCCCTCATCCTGATGGCTATTAATAATGTTTACAATAGTATGATTAAAAAAAAAATAAAAAAATAACAGAACACAAAAATTTATTTGTATATCGCAAAACCTTGTGGTTCTTTTTGGTTAACAAAATAAAGAGGACTGAACAATTACAGTGAAGCATAAAGCATCAATCTTCCAGGAATTTAACAAACAAAAAAGCTTTCAATAATTTCCTAAAATGTAGATAAGAAATCAAGCTGGCTATTAACGGAGGTCAATATCCCAGCTTGCAGCTTGAAATGACAGCAGTCAGTGAAAATATCAGTGAAAATGTCTTTCATTTTTTCCCATGTAATTTTATTAATTTTTTTTTTTAAACAGTAATACAAGAAATGCTCAACATATTCCATAACATATTTAAATCGTAAGTATTAGATGAGCATTAAAAAAAGAAATTACAAACAAAAATGGAAGCACAGTACATACACAGCATCTGAATAAGTAATAACATACCTCTAAGTATCAATGAGAGGACACAATGGAACCTGACAGGGGGGAGGGAAGGGATAGGGCTTAAGCCTGACAGAAAGAGGAGGGAAGGGAAGAGGGCTGGGTGCAGAGCCTGACAGTGGGGGAGGGAGGTAAGGGGGCTGGGTGTAGAGCTTGATGGGGGGAGGGAAGGGGGCTGGGTGCAGAGCCTGACAGGGAGAGACTGAGTGCAGGGCGTAGGGAGTTGGGAAGGCAGGAAGGAAAGACGCTCAGGGGGTTGGGAATACAGATACTGCACATACTGGTAGAGAGTTGGGAATAAGAAATGCAGGGTCTGGGGAGGTAGGAAAGGAGGAAAAGAGAGATGCTGCACAGGTGAAGTAGTGGGAAGGGAGACAAAGAAATTCTGTGGGTGGGGGAGGAAAAAGGAACAGAGAATTGTTAGATATAGGTGTGTGGCATGAGAGAGAAAGAGATTATATATATGGGGAAAGGAAGAAAGAGGGAGAATTATTGGACATGATAGTGGTTGAGAGGAGGGAGGGAGAGAGAAATGTTACACTGGTAGGGAGGAGAGATGACCCAAAGAAGGAAGAGTTGTCAGACCACTGGAATGGGAAGGACAGAGAGAGAGAGAGAGAGAGATGCCAGACCGCAGAAAGGAGAAGAGAGAGATGTTAGATTGCAGGAAGATGGAGGTAAGGAGAGAGAGATGCCAGACCATAGGAGAGGAGAGAGATTCCAGGCTATGGGAAGGAGAAGAGAAAGATGCCAGACCATATGAGGGGGGAAAGGGCAAGACAGAGATGTCTGACCATGGGAGAGGGATGAGATTGTGCATAGGGATGGAGGGGAAGAGGAGACAGAGGTATAAGATGGTGCACAGCAATGGGTGCAGCAGGAAAGAGATAAGAAGAAATGCTTCTTATGGATAGATGGGAGGTGGGGAGAAGAAAGAGGGAGGAGATTGTACACATGGATAGATGGGAAGGGAAGGCATGGAAAAGTAGATTTTGAGCAGAAAACAGAAAAATGGAAGAAAGTTAATGCTAAAGATGGATGTATGGTAGAAAGTGAAGGAGAGAAAAATAGCAAATGGATAAGGTAGCCCTGGATACACAGTTAAGAGCACAGATAGAAGGAAGATGGTTTGAAAACCAAAATCACCAGGCAACAAAGGTAGGGGAAATGATTTTCTTTTCAATTTAGTGATTGAATTGTTTCAGATTTGAAAAATTACATCTGTCTATATTTAGCACTGTTCAGGAAAAAATGCATTTGTTTCTATTTCTTGGGGGGCTTGTACTGTATGCAGAGTCTTGCATCTTAGGATTTTATTTTTATATATTAGTACTTTTAGGGCTCCTTTTACAAAGGTACGCTAGTGTTTTTAGCACACGTACCGGATTAGTGCGTGCTAGCCGAAAAACTACCACCTGCTCAAGAGGAGGCGGTAGCGGCTAGTGCACGTGGCATTTTAGCGTACGCTATTCCGCGTGTTAAGGCCCTAAAACATCTTTGTAAAAGGAGCCCTTAGTCTGTGATCCTGTATTTGTGTAGGGGTTATCTATGTTCTAGATGTGTGACCAAGGTCAGGTGTTATGGTAGGAATGAATTTTGAGAAACATATAGTGTGCTTTGCATTGTTTAATTTTGTGGTTAACCATTATGTATTGTTAATAAGATTTTATTGTGTATAAATGAAAAATGAATGGAAAAAATTGTATTATTATTAGTACTTCTGTAGGGGTGGGGCCTGAGGTGGAGACTAGGCAGGGTCTGGGGCAGAGCGGGCGCCCCCCCCAACAAAAAAGCGTTCCGCTGCCTATGTTTCAAACAATGTTGTAACTGGATCCATTGATAATGAGAGTGTACTGATAAAGAAAACTGCTTTGCCAAATCTTGACATGAAATTAAAGATTTTTGAGAACCTAACATGTCTTGAAATGTAAGTAATCCTTTATCTATCCACTCTTTCCACAAGAAGTTTTTTTTTTTTAAATTAATAAGAACATTAGGATTAGACCAAGGAATAACCTGGAGAAAGTTATAATACGGATTTTTGAAGGTTTTATCTCAAGTTAGTAAGCAATGTACTGTTGCAGAAAGGAGATCATTAGCAAAGTGAGAAATGGAAGTGGTCAACAGCATAGTGAAAATATCTTTCTAAAACAAAGAGACCTTCATTAAGGTCCCCTTTTACAAAGCCACGATAGAGGTAAATGCTCCGATGCTCATAGAAATTCTCTGCGCGTTGGAGCATTTACTTCGCTGGCCCATGGTTGAAACCTCTACCGTAGATTTGTAAAAGCCAGCATTGGTTACATTGCTTCTCTCCATTCACTTGATAATCCCTCCCTCTTTAACTCTCTCCCGGTGTCTTCTTTGCTCTTGATATAGTACTCTGCTTGATTGTAAATTTGTTACTCTCTTCTGCATCTTATTACCATTATCTCATCTCATTCTTTTATGGGTTTTTTCACAATATCTCTTTTCTTAGATGAAAGCCCTTCTATGTTCTATAGCAGCAAACCATTGCGCCAAACATTTATTTGGAACACGTCTTCATGTGAGCCCTTTGATTCTTTCTTTATTGCATTCTTCATTAACTTAGTTTAGAAAGGTGTTTTTTTCCCCCCCCCCCCATTCTCATCTGCTGTTTCTATTTCTATAGAAACTGTTATACCATCTTTGATCCTATCATTCCTGCTTTTTCACCATTTAATCAGTTTCTGAATCATATTTTCCTTTTCCTGACATAGAATTCAGTACATTTTACATTTCTCCTCTGCATTGCTTCTTCTATATTTGGAACTTAAATCTAGTTACTTTAATTGTATTCCATTATTCTCCTCAACATCATTAATTCATCATTCTGTATAGATATATAGCTTCCTGCTTTCTAATTTTCTCACTTCTTTCATCTTTTTAGAAATGACCATTGATCTTTTCTTTCTATAGTTCTTCCTATCCCCATTTGCCTTGTTCAGTGGAAAAGTAGAAAATGTGAAAGTGAATTTTTTTCTGTCACTCACTCTCCCCAAAACTGTGCCCCCTAACTATCCTTAACCAACCACTTTATTCAATCTATTCACTGCCCAATAAAATTCCTCCTCAACTCAGCAACAACTGCTCCAATACCCTTGTTCAATCTCGCTCTCTCTCTTTTTTTTTTTTACTATATTCCCTCATCCTTCTGCCTTTACCTTACTTTTAATTGGCCTAATTCATTATACATTAATTGTATCTTCTTATCTCTCCAAAACCTCCCCTTAACTCTTTATTCCACTTCTCTGTCCTTATAACCTTAAATCCCTTATTATATCTCCCCCTTAAATTCTCCCTTCTCCATTTCCTATCCCATAATAAATATACCTCAGCAACAAGGTCAATGTTGTTTTGTGTTCGGCATTATTTTGCTGGAGGTCGGAGCCCTTGCTAATTCTGAAGATGTTCTTCCCAAGATATGTTTACGACTGGTATTTAACTGGATGTTTCAGCTCCTGATGAAGTTTACGAAACGGAGCTCTGTCGAGCCGAGACAACTACTACTCATTGGGACTCAGATAAGTCTATTACACAGACCGAATGAATTGTGATTTGATGGACTGAATGAACTGTGCTTTGACCTGAATTGTGACTATCATTGTTAGGACACTGAATTACATTGAATTCCACTGAATGAATTGCGATTTGAATCGGGACAACCACCCGTTGGGATTTAGATGAATTTATTGAATGAACTATAAACTGATTCGGGATTTTTTTTAGTATTGCCATTCATACATGAATTTTTCTACAGATGAATTTTTGAATGATAAATAACTTTTTTATATATACACATATACTTTTCTTATTTTGACACTGCACTTTTGATGAAGGCACTTTGCACTTTTTGATGAAGGCACTTTATGGGCGGGGCTTTGTGAGCCGCTTTTTCCATCCCTTTAGTTTTTTCTCAGAATTTTTCACTGACTGTTTATGCATATTAATTATTTATGATAATTGAGACCAAATGATGTACGGGGCAGAGCTTATTTAGGTTCAAAACTTGGTGCTGGTCACCTATGAATTTCTGCCCAGGGCCAAAAAAGTCATCCGATATATATCTAGGCCCGTACTGAGATGTCTCACATTTATTAATTAATTCATTTATTATTTTTTTCTGGTACTGTGAATGTTCTTTGAGAATCAAATACTGGGTACTGTCAAGGCCTTTTTACTTTGATTTAAAAATACCATCATGGAAGCCCAGACCAGATGTATTCCACGTATCAGCAAAGGTGGAAAGAAGAGGAAACAAGAGCTGGCATGGTTAAAAGGTAAAGTGAAAGAGGCTATGAGTCAAAAAAACTATTCTTTAAAGAATGGAAAAAAGATCCAACTGAAGAAAGTAAGAAGGGACACAAGCATTGGAAAGTTAGATACAAAGCATTGATAAAGAAAGCTAAGAGAAAATATTAAGATAAGCTTGCAAAAGAGACAAAAACCTCATAAGTTTTTTTAGGTACATCAGAGGCAGAAAACCTGTGAGGGAATCCATGGGACCGTTGGATGATCAAGGAGCAAAAGAGATGCTCAGGGAGGATAAAGCCATAGTGGAGAGACTGAATGAATTATTTGCTTTGGTCTTTACGGAAGAAGATGTAAGATCTACCTGAACCAGAAATGGTTTTCAAGGGTGATGATGCAGAGGAACTGAAAGAAATCTCAATGAATCTGGAAGATGTACTAAGTCAAATCAACAAGTTAAAATGTGATAAATCACCTGGACCGGATGGTATACATCTCAGGGTACTAAAATAAATCAAATATGAAATTACTGGCCTGCTGTTAGTGATCTGTAACCTGTCGCTAAAATTGTCTGTAGTACCTGAAGATTGGAGGGTGGCCAATGTTATGCCGTTTTTTTTAAGGGTGCCAGAGAAATCTGGGAAATTACAGACCAGTAAGCCTGACTTCAGTGCTGGGTAAAATGGTGGAAACAATTATAGAAAATAAAATTGTGGAACACGTAGACAAACATGATTTAATGAGACAGAGTCAGCATGGGCTCAGCCAAGGGAGATCTTGCCTCACCAATTTGCTTGATTTCTTTTAAGGTGTGAATAAACATGTGGATAAAGGTGACCTGGTTGATGTAGTGTCTCTAGTTTTTCTGAAAGCTTTTGACAATGTTCCTCATGAGAGGCTCCTGATAAAATTAAAAGTGTTGTGGGATAGGTGGCAAAGTTCAGTTGGTTATCAGATAGAAAACAGAGGGTAGGGTTAAATGGTCATTTTTCACAGTGGAGGAGAGTAAACAGTGGAGTGCCACAAGGATCTATACTGGGACCGGTACTATTTAACTTATTTATAAATAATCTGGAAATTGGAATGACGAGTGAGGTGATTAAATTTGCAGATGATATTAAACTGTTCAAAGTTGTTAAAACACATGTGGATTGTGAAAAATTGTAGGCAAACCTTAAAAAATTGGAAGACTGTCATCCAAGTGACAAATGAAATTGAATGCAAAATGATGCACATTGGGAAGAATAACCCAAATCACAGTTACCGGATGCTAGGGTCCACCTTGGGGGTTAGTGCCCAAGAAAAGGATCTGGGTGTCATTGTAGACAATATGATGAAACCTTCCGCCAAATGTGTGGCAGCAGCCAAAAAAATCAACAAGATGCTAGGAATTATTAAAAAAGGGATGCTTAACAAAACTAAGAATGTTATAATGCCCCTGTTTTGTTCCATGGTGTGACCTCACCTAAAGTATTATGCTTAATTCTGGTCTTATCTCAAGAAAGATATAGTGGCACTAGAAAAGGTTCAAAGAGGAGCAACCAAGATGATAAAGGGGATGGAACTCCTTTTGTAAGAGGAAAGACTAAAAAGGTTAGGGCTCTTCAGTTTGGAAAAAAGACAGCTGATGGGATAATAATAACAATAATAACTTTATTCTTATATACCGCCATACCCAGCGAGTTCTAGGCGGTTTACATCAATTAGCAAAAGACCTGCATTGACAAGCAGATTTACAACAAAATTACAAGCAGATTTACAGCAAATTACAAGCAGATTTACGATAAATTACAACAATTTACAGCAGTCAGCAATGAAATTACAGCGATTTACAACAGTCTGCAATGAGGGGAAGATTTACAACAATTTAACAGAAATTGCAGCTTTGATCGAACTAGACATGGGAAGTAGAGAGCGGGAAAAAGGGAGGGTCTGGTGAAGGAGGAAGGGGGCAGGGGTGGGGCGAGTGTTATGTGGGGTGAAGGGAATAATGAGGGTCGTGTTTGCTGAATAGGTAAGTGTTTAGTAGTTTTCTGAAGGCAAGGTAAGTGGGGGCCTCGAGTATCATCTGGGCTAGCCATGGGTTCGACTTGGCTGCTTGGAAGGAGAAAGTTCTATCGAGGAATCTTTTGAGATGACAGTGTTTTATCGAAGGGAAGGCGAACAGTTGAATTCTGCGTGATGTCCTGTTGTTGCAATAAAGGTTGAAGTGGGTATTTATGTAACTTGGAGAAGAACCGTTAACCGATTTGTAGCAGAAGCATGCAAATTTAAAAAGGACTCTAGATTCAAATGGCAGCCAGTGGAGTTGGTGGTAGAAAGGGGTGACATGTTCCCATTTCTTTAGGCCAAAGATGAGGCGCACTGCGGTATTTTGGATTATTTTTAGTCTCCTGGTAGTTTTCTTTGTGGCGTTAAGGAAGATGATATTGCAGTAGTCGAGAATGCTGAGGATGGAGGATTGTACAAGTAGGTGGAATGCAGTGTCATTGAAGTATTTTTTTATGGTGCGAAGTTTCCAAAGTACCGAGAAGCTTTTCCTAACGATGAGGTCGGTGTGGTTTTCTAGGGATAGGTTTTTGTCCAGCGTGACTCCCAAGATTTTTATGGTCGGATCGAGGGGGAAGGTCATTCCTTTTAGTTGAATTGTGGTCTCCTTGATTTTATCTTTGGGGGAGGCTAGGAAAAATTTTGATTTGTCGGGGTTTAATTTCAGTCTGAATGAAAGCATCCAGAGTTCTATCTGGTTGAGAATGTTTGTGATGTGGTCGAGTAGTTCTTGTGAAAAGTTGGTTAGTGGGATGGCTATTGTGATATCGTCTGCATAAATGAAGAATTTGAGATTTAGGTTGTGTAAGAGTTTACCTAGGGAGGCTAGGTATATGTTGAATAGGATGGGGGATAGGGGGGAGCCCTGCGGGACCCCACAGGTGTTGTCCCAGCAGTAAGAGAAAGAGTTATTCTTGAATACCTTGTATGATCTGTTTTGTAGGAACCCCTGAAACCAGTTGAGGACCTGGTCTGAGATGCCAATGTGAGCTAGGCATTCAAGGAGAATGGTGTGGTCGACCAGGTCAAAAGCACTGCTCAGGTCGAGTTGTATGATCAGGGCACTTGAGCCCTGACTGAAGAGCGTGTGGAGGTGGTCGAGAAGGGAGGCTATGATGGTTTCAGTGCTATGGTCCGCGCGAAATCCTGATTGGTTGTCACATAGAATGTTGAATTTTTCAAGGTATGCGGAAAGTTCCGCCTTTACCATCCCTTCCGCTATTTTGGTAAATAGGGGGATGCTGGCGATCGGCCTATAGTTAGATGGGGAGTTAGGTGGTTCTTTTGCGTTTTTTAAAATTGGGGTAATCATTATATGACCTTGCTCCGACGGGAAGTTTCCTGTGGATAGTAGGTAATTAACCCATGTCATCATTTTTGCTTTAAAGTGGGGGGGAGGGGGGGCAGTTTTCATGATATTAGGTGGGCATGTGTCCAGATGGCAGTAGGAGTGTGTATACTTGTTGTAATAAGTATTGAAGGTTTGCCAGTCGGTTAATGCGAATTGTTTCCAGCTAAGGTCGACTCTGGCTCCAGGATCTGGGTTTGATAGATTCATGTCTACAAAATGATATGATTGAAGTCTACAAAATCCTGAGTGGGTACAAGTGGATCGATTTTTCACTCCATCAAAAATTACAAATACTAGGGGACACTTGATGAAGTTACAAGGAAATACTTTTAAAACCAATAGGAGGAAATTTTTTTTCACTCAGAGAATAGTTAAGCTCTGGAATGGATTGCCAGAGTAGTGTAGCTGGTTTTAAGAAAGGTTTGGACAGTTTCTTGGCAAAAGACATGGGAGAAGCCACTTTCTTGCCCTGGATCGGTAGCATGGAATGTTGCTGCTCCTTGGGTTTTGGCTAGGTATTAAGGACCTGGATTGGCCAATGTGAGAATGGGCTCCTGGGCTTTATGGACCATTGATCTGACCAAGTAAAGCTATTTTTATGTTCTTATCTTATGTTCTTACTTCCTGTTAAATTAATAATAAGTCTTCCCTCGGATCTGACATACAGGCCTAACACTTGTCCAGTTCCTTTGCTGTTTTCCAATAAAACTTTCACAGCAGCAAAACCTTTGATCTGAATGGCCATTGATAGTTGGATATTGTTTTCATCCACGGTATTATTATTTTTTGTTTTCCTCATTTTACACTGTGGAATTGCTGGGTTTTTGGGCGGTAGAGAATGAAGTTCCACAATCCAAAAGGCGCCTTTATCTGGAACAGCCTTGTACCTAACTATCCCAAATTAAAGATTCCCTATTGTTTTTTATGCTAGCTGTGACATGCTATTTTACCAGAAGGAAATCAACAATTTTGTTTCCTGGTCATATTTCTGTTCTACTTTTTTAATATTTCTCTGAGAGAGAGAAGGGGAAGGGAGGCCAATTATCCCCCTCACTGCACCAAGACTCCATTTTCAAAAGCTCTATCATCAGCAGGAAATCTTGCCCCCCTCCCCCCCCTTTTCCCCGGAGCCAGCCTTGCTTCTCTATAGCCCTTTAAAGGGCTCTGGACCCCAACTGGGGAGCTTGCTCCGTCCTGTCTCTTGCGTGCAGTGCCAAGCTCCGCCCTATCTCTTGCATGCAGCGTCAAGCTTTTTTAAAAACTCAGTGCCTAGCTCTCCAGCTGGCTCCATACTAGCCGACATTTCATCTTACTTTGGCATGGGAGCTTGCTCTACCCTGTCTCTTGCGTTGCAGCATCAAGCTTTTTTAAAAGCTCAGTGTCAAGCCTTTCCAGCTGACTCCACATTAGCCGACATCTCATCTTTAACTTTGCTGTGGGAGCTTGCTCCACCCTGTCTCTAGCGTGCAGCATCAATCTTTTTTAAAAGCCCAGTGCCAAGCATTCCAGCTGACTCCACTCTAGCTGATACTTTATCTTACTTTGGCATGGGAGCTTGCTCTGCCCTGTCGCTTACATTTAGCGTCAAGCTTTTTTTAAAAGCTTGGCGCCAATTCGTCCAACTGACTCCACACTAGCTGACATTCCATCTTACTTTGACGTGGGAGCTTACTCTGCCCTGTCGCTTATGTGCAGCGTCAAGTTTTTTTAAAAGCTCGGTGCCATACTTTCCAGCTGACTCCACACTAGCTGGCATCTCATTTACTTTGGCGTGGGATTGCTCCGCATTGTCCCTTACATGCAACATCAAGCTTTTTTAAAAGCTCGGTGCCCAGCTTTCTGTGTGCAGCGTCAAGCTTTTTCAAAAGCTTGGAAACAAACTTTCCAGCTGACTCCACACTAGATGACATCTCATCTTACTTCAGCGTCGGAGCTTTGAAAATCAGTATAACAGGAACTGTACTGAATTGGTTCGCCGACTTCCTACAAAATCGTGAATATGTAGTCAAAAGGCAAGAATCATACTCCAACCCTTGGAAGGCATTTTGTGGTGTCCCACAAGGCTCCCCATTATCCCCAATCCTATTCAATTTATTCATGAGCTCGCTGGGTTACATCAAAATGGAAGAAGAAACGGTACTATCTTATGCCGATGACATCCTGCTCCTCATTCCCATAACCAATAATCATCCTAATATTGCTGCAAAAATCTCTAACAATATAGATAAAATTCAAATCTGGGCAACGAACAAGCTGAAACTGAACGCCACTAAGACCAAAGCCATTGGTTTCCGCACTGCACAACAAAATGTCATACCTAAGCTCACTCTTCCATCAGGCATTACTCTCAGACGACACTATCACAATGGAACCACAAATATCTAATCTTCGGAAAAAGATCATCTACACTATGCGTCAACTGTAACTCATAAGATCATACTTTTACCCATACTCGTGTTTTTAGTTTTGTCAAGTCTGTCTATAGTCCCACCGGACTTAGCTTTTGTTAGTATTATATTGTTTCCCAAACTTTGTAATTTTATTATCATGTACATTGCTTAGAATTATGATTAAGCAATTAATCAAAACCTCATTAAACTTGAAACTTGATACTACCTTGCTCTGATCATTCAGATGATGGTCCTACCTCAACTGGACTATTGCAACTCTGCCTACCTTGGCATCAACATTTCTCTCATTCACAAACTACAACTCATCCAGAACACAGCAGTTAGACTAATCTACAAATTAAAGAAATTTGACTCAATCACAACCTTCATCAGGCAATTACATTGGCTCCCAATATCATCCTGAATAATTTTCAAATCATCTTGTATCCTACACCAGATCTTATACGGAAGCTCAGCAGCCCCTCTCATCCAATTATTCTCTAATGTTTGGTCGACATCAAAAAGAATCCTTAACAGAATCCAATTAAATCTACCATCCACAAAAACCTCCACTACAAGCGAATTATCCACTCTATGCTAACTTATCTGGGTGTAAAAACCTGGAATGACCTACCAGAAGTTATCAGGACATAGACAAACTACACTACATTCAGAAAAAACCTGAAGACTCACCTCTTTGACAATTAAGTCTTAATTTCTGTATAACTCCCCCTACTTCTGGGTTCCCTCTCTTATTTTTCCGTACCCACTTCCCTATTACTTTCCCCCTTCCTCCTTGATCTGTCGCCTTGAGCCTATATAGGTATGTGCGACACACAAATGGAAGATTAGATTAGATTAGCTTGCTCCGCCCTGTCTCTTACATGCAGCATCAAGCTTTTTTAAAAGCTCGGTGCTAAGCTTTCCAGCTGACTCCACACTGTTAACTTTCACCATAAAATTACATCTCTGGCTTCTCTCTCTCTTACTCTCTCTATGTTTCAATCCTACACATTGTGCAAATTCTCTCTCCTCCAATGTACTTGATTTCAATAGTAATAGTGAGATCTGCCCTGGCCTTAGAATTCCTATATTGGTGCGTACTAGAAATCATTCTTTTAAAAAACCTTTCTGGGATGTCAATTATGCCTCTCTAAAACCTGTTTCAACTACCAACTTGCCTAGTCCAGCCTCTGACTCTCTTACTCCTGTCCCGATATTATATTGCAAAGCTAGATCAGTATGCAACAAGGTTCAAATACTAAATGATCTTGATCATGGGTTCTTATGCATTACTGAATCATGGAAAGCAAAAGATGATTTATTTGCTCAAAATGAGCTCTGTTCCCATGGTTATCGAGGTCTCTTTTCTTCCAGAAACTGCCAAAAAGGAGGAGGTTTGGCACTTCTCTACAAATCATTTCTTGATGTACAGCTTCTTGAAAAAGGTAGCAATGCAATGCTAGAATATATGATAGCTACTGTTAACGATGAGCTCTCTCGCCACCCATTAGATATTTTGCTATTTTACCGTCCCCTGATTCCCTGGAATAAATTTTCTGAACTAGTATTCGAGACCATAACAAATGCTTTTCTAAAATTCCAAAGACTATTGATTATTGGTGACATTAATCTTCATTTAAATGTTAACACTAATACGGATGTTATCGAATTCATCAGTTTTCTCACCTCTCTGGGTTTTCCTCCTCTTAAGACCGCTCCAACTCATGAAAAAGGGCACTGTCTTGATATCATTAGTTTTCTCGATCTTACTGATCATAAAACTTAGTTGAGGATGTTCATTGGGAACAAGTTCCATAGTCCGATCACTTTCTGGGTGCTTTTTGTCTTCCTGTTTTCATGTCTCACTTTGGGGTTCAATCTTGTACGCCAAAACTTATTACCTTCTGGAAGAAAATTGTGAGTGAACAATTTTGGACCCGATTTCGTAAACAGTTTGCTTTCTCCCCCAGGCCTAATATCTCAGAAGTCAACTGGCACAATTGGGTAAACCTTTCTGAGTCCACCTATTGTTCACTTGCTCCTCTGTCTACAAAGACAGTTTCTTACTCTCGTAAGGCTCCTTGGTACGTTCCTTATCACAGAGAATTGAAACAAAAATGCCGAGCATTGGAGCGTAAATGGAAAAAATCAAGATCTCCTGCTGACAGACAGTCATGGAGGTATAGTATTAGGTCTTATAACGCAACATTAAAAAAAGCTAGGAAAAATTTCTGCGGCGATAGAATTATCAGATTCAACAATCAAAGTAGCACCTTGTTTAACATCTGGCGCTCTGTAACCACTAACAATGACTCGTCAATACACCCTTCTTCTCCAGTAGCGGATGACTTAGTGAAATTTTTTAAATGAAAAGGTTGCTGTCATAAGAGACTCTTTTCCATCATTAGTTTCTTATAATTCTCTGGTGTCAGGTGATACTAATCCAATCACAATTCCAGCAGACAGAATCTGGACAGCCTTTGAGTATATATCTGAGGCCCAGGTCTCAAACCTGTGTCATAAATTAAGATCTTGCAAATGTGCTCTGGACCCATTCCCTTCATATTTATATGAGAAAATTCCTACTCAGGCCATTTCATCTCTTACCAAACTCATTAATTTTGCCTTATCATCAGATCTTTTTTTCTGCAGAGATGGGTCACATTGTTCTGTCCCCATTATTGAAGAACGCTGACTTAGATCCATATTCACCGTCTAGATATTGACCTTTGACGAATATTCCCCTACTGACTAAAATTTTAGAGTCTATTATATCTGCTCAGCTTTCATCATATTTGGAGAGATTTTCCATTCTTATATCTTGCCAATATGGATTCAGACCTAATCTCAGTACCGAATCTCTACTGCTCTCATTAATCTCAAAGGCTCAGCAACTGCAATCGCGTAATAAGTTTGCAATTCTGCTAAATTTGATCTATCAACAGCCTTCAACGTCGTTCACCACAATATTTTGATTTACCAACTTTCCGAGATAGGTATTGATTCCACAGCCTTAGACTGATTTTCAAAATTTTTACGATCTTGTTCATATACTGTCAGTATGAATGGTGCTATCATGCGGAAGCCATCATGCGGAGTCCCACAGGGATCACCTCTATCACCTATTCTTTTCAATATCTACAAGACTACTTTGAAACTTTGAAGCTTATCCCCCTGTGAAACACTATATACGTATGCAGATGACATCTTTGTTCTCCTTGAGATAGACTCGAATCTCACTAACCTCGTTGTGAATATAATAGAATGTATAATGAAACTACAGTCATGGGCCCTTACTGTACAAATGAAACTGAATGAGTCCAAAACAAAATTACTTTGGCTTGGCCCAAAATTAGAGCAGCTACCTTCGTCCATTATGTTGCCCTCAGGATCCTCATTGCAAGTTGATTTCTCAAGTATAATTTTGGGTGTCATTATAGATTCTATGCTTTCATTCAATGACCATCTTAATTCTTTGGTAATAAAATGCTTTTTTAGTCTCCATATGTTGAGGAAAGTGAGATCCTGTTTCCATCAACAACATTTTGCTGTCCTTGTTCAATCAATCATTCTTTCAAGGCTGGACTATTGTAATTTGGTCTATTTATGCCTGACCAAGAAAAACCTTCCAAGACTTCAATTGATCCAGAATACTACGGCCAGGATGATCTTTGCTAAAAGTAAATTTGATCATGTCTGTCCGCTTCTGCAAAAACTTCATTGGCTTCCAATAATTTCCAGGGTTTATTTTAGATGCTTAACATCTTGCATGACATACTTCCCCCTTTAATTCCCCTGTCCTGGAATTCTGTAAGATCTGTTATTACCAGATCTACTCAAAAATTTTAATTGTCCTTTCCAATGTCGAAAGGCGTTATCTACATTGGCAAACTAGGGAAATCTCTACTTTTCAAAATTACTGCGTTGTGGAATCATTATTCTGTTCAACTGCACAATCTGGACTCTTTCCAACTATTTTGAAAACATCTGAAAACTTGGCTATTTTCAAAGTTGTAAATTCTGCTCCTCTCCATACTATTCCAAATTCATATTGTACTTGTTCTCTTTTCAAAGTTTTGTAAACCGTGCCGAGCTCTATTGTTATAGAGAAGATGTGGTATTTAAGCCTAAGGTTTAGTTTAGTTTAGAGTCTAGCTCTCTCTGGTAATAAGCTTCTTGTTCTAGATGCCAGAGGAATTATTTGCCGAAGTGTTATTAGTACTGCTGCAGTTTTAAAACACAGTTTTAAGACTGTGCTAGTACAGTGGTGTGCTTCATTTCCCTCAGACACATGATCCAGTCTGCTGTGTTTCAAGCAGCAATTGCTGAGTCCCAGCAGGGATTACCTCGAAGGAAATGATGACATTTTTAGTATCTTGCTTTGAAATCGCAAGCAAAAGAGATAATTATGATAATGTACATCAGAGCTTTCCCTCAGGTAGAGGTTTTCTTGCATCAATCTACTGCCTATTGTACACTCTGGTTATCTAGGGAGCTGCTTGGTGCCCATTTCCCTTTCCTTTCACAATTAATGCTGGCAGAACCACATTTAATTAAGGGAATGCATAGTGACATGCTTAGCATAATCAGGTCATGGGCTGGAGCTGGAATTGATTGAGTATACAGTAGCTCCATTACACTTATTTTAATGTATAAAATGGTCAGACTGAGATGAATAATGAAAAGAGTTCATTTCCATTTGTGTTGTTTGGCCATTCTTTCTAATGTAAGCAGTAATTGAACATGCTATGTTTCGGCACAAAGCTAACAAGCATGCCCATTTTTCATAAATGAAGGTTGCAGGTCAATCTCAAGCAAGTTCCAAGCAATCTAGTTATAGAAACATATCTATCTTTGATCAGCTGCAATGTAGCATTTAATAAAGCTACAGATCTGGAAAATTAGCATTAAGATCTTTGAATGAGAACAGAGGCTCATCCTGCCTCGACTAGAAATTGTGCATTTTTTAAATTTAGTTCCAATATTATAGAACAGTTTGCCTGTAGAATTGAGAAAGGAAGAATCTTTTAAAAATTTTAAAAGATATTTTTTTCAACTGGCCTTTTTAAATTGATGAGATGAATTTGGGACTGCAGTCTGCATTTATATATTTTTATCATTTTAAAATTTGTATTAATTAACTAATTTTTAATTTCATTTATTAATTTGGATGTTATAGGATATTATGTATTAGAAATGTTATTCTTTTTCTTCTTTTCTTTTTATTTTCTATTTAAATGGAGTTCTTTTCATAATTTTGACTGAGTTATATTGTAAACCGCTTTGATTATTTTTGACTGTATATGCAGTATATAAAGATTTTAATAAACATAAATAATAAAACACCTTCCATGCAAGTATTCACTACTTCTTTTTCTTGTTTAACCTTTGCACTGAGGATAGTGTTCAATTTATACAGTTAGGACAACTTGTGTTTCAAAACCAAACTTTAGGTTCTCGTAATGTATTCATGCAGCACATTGCAAGATCAAATAGTTTTGATTTTACAATCTGATGACAATCATAAGTCATACTGTTTTCTCAATATACAATGCATTTTGAATCCCCCACCTGCTGTGTAATATTCCCCATATGTTAACTATATCAGCATGAAGTCTTTTTTATAAATTCAGATTCTACTAGTGGAAAAGACTTTTATTCATCCAATATTCATATCTATTTACAAGTTTTAGAAAATGTGTTGTGTGATTTGTAGTAGAGCAAAGCAAAAGGTTGAAGACTCATAATTTGATATAAATTATCTATACAGTGCTCCCCCGATCATTCGCGGTCCACGGTTCCGGTCATTCGTGGAATTTTCCAACCGCGAAGAGAAAGCAGGAGAGGGCAGCGGAACTCCGGCAAGTAAAGGAAATCACTCACTGTATGCTCCGACCGCCTCTTCCTGAACTAAAGTTGGGCCTCACCAATCAGGAGTTGCTTTGACACGCAGCTCCTGATTGGTGAGGCCTGATTTTAGTACAGGAAGAGGTGGTTGGAGCATACAGCGAGTGATTTCCTTCACTCGCCGGTGCTCCGGCTGCCCTTTCCAGCTGCCCTCTCCCATCTCCCCTGCCTAAAAACCTTATTTGCGGTTTTTCAGCATTCGCGGGGGTTCCTGGAACGGAACCCCCGTGAA
This sequence comes from Geotrypetes seraphini, assembly GCF_902459505.1. NCBI lineage: Eukaryota > Metazoa > Chordata > Amphibia > Gymnophiona > Dermophiidae > Geotrypetes > Geotrypetes seraphini. The sequence goes on from NC_047086.1 coordinate 252,655,943, forward strand.
TATCGGGGGAGTACTGTATATCTTTATTCATACAGTAACATTATATAGAAAAGTTATCTGCATAACTTTATACTGTATAGATAAAATATCCATTTAAGGATAGAAATGATCAGATGTTCAACAGCTATTCATTTTATATTTGTTAGGAATGGGTTGTTATTTGTAAAGACATATTCTGTTAAATTGCATGTATTACTAAATAGGGATTGAGGATAGGGACTTGTATACATACAGCAGAGGTGTCAAACTGAAATACACAGTGGGCCAAAATTAAAAACTTGGACAAAGTCGCGGGCCAACCAAAACAAGTGCCTTGGTCATAACCATGTTTAAAGACTAGGTTCAACAAAAGATACTGTATTTTTTGTTCTATAAGACGCACCCGACCATAAGATGCATCCCCCTGACGAGGAGGAAAAACCAAGGAAACAAAATTTGGTTCAGAATTTTTTTTTCTTGGCTTTCCTCCTCTACAGGGGGGTGCGTCTAGTGCTGGAAAGCCCGAAGCAGCCCGAAGCCCCCCCCCCCCCGTACCTTTTTAAACTGGTGGTGGTCTAGCGCGGTCTCCTGCTGGACGGCTGCCTTTCGTTGCAGAGCAGTGCACAACGCAGGAGCGTGAACTTCAAGTTTCAAGTTTAAGTTTATTAGGATTTTATATACCGCCTATCAAGGTTATCTAAGCGGTTTTTACAATCAGGTACTCAAGCATTTCCTGCCTGGTTCCACGCCACTCTGTGATTGGAGCGGCGTGGGACCAGGCAGGATGCACAGAGTTCACACTCCTGCATTGTGCACTGCTCTGCAACGAAAGGCAGCCGTCCAGTAGGAGACCGCTCTGGACCACTGCCAGATTAAAAAGGTACCGGGAGGTCAGGGGGGGTGAGGTATATTCGCTCCATAAGATGTACCCACTTTTCCACCCCCTTTTGGGGGTTGTAAAAAGTGTGTCTTATAGAGCCAAAAATATGGTAAGAGTGTAAACATAAAAGTGGCCAAAGGAGGATCACGGGCACATAATAAACTAAAACCCAATAGAAATAGTGAAAAATTAATAATAACAAAATCTTGCATGCAGAAAGGTTTACTAATGAATAAGTAAAAAGTCTCTGCTGCAGAGCGTGAAAAAAGTGTAGCTATCCTGCACTAATAAACGTTGCAATATGGCAATAGACTATAGAAAATGATCAATCCTTTTTTTTCTTTGTAACACACTAATATCACTAAAAATAGGTTAGTGCTGAATTGAGTTTTTTCTGTACTATGGGCTCCTTTTACGAAGCCACGTTAGCGGTTTAACGCGCGTAAGAGCACGCGCTAATTTGCCAGCTGCGCTAGCCGCTACCGCCTCCTCTTGAGCAGGCGGTAGCTTTTCAGCTAGCGCGGGGGTTAGCGCACGCTAAAAAGTTGCGTGCGATAAAGCTGCTAGCACAGCTTCGTAAAAAGAGCTCTATATCTCCCAAAGAGACAATGGATCTCAAGTGCCTGCAGCTATTAGCTGTTAGAACCAGTCTTGGTTAGTAGCCTATATGCAGGCTATCATCGGTCCCACCGTCTTTTGTTTTTTTATTTTAATTTTTTTGTTTATTTTGTTTGTCTGTATGGACTTCTTTTAAAGCTATATTCATGTAAATAGCACTTCTTTAAATGTATACATATTCTTTAACCTTTTCCTATCATGTGTCCCGGATGACGGGACATTCCAAAAATGTCATTGCCATTGTATGTCCCATGGCATGGGACATACAGTACACGACAGGAACACAAAATATTTGAATTTACAGACTTATGACTTATTTACATTATAACGGTGAATAATACAGAACTTTGCTAAAATAATTACGATTGGAACCGCGTAACGTAAAATTTATTATGATAGGAAAAGGTTAAATATATAAATATTCAAATACTCTTTCTCCCCTTTCGTTTTATATAGGACTTTTTCTAATAAGTTAATACAGTGGTACCTTGGATTACGAGCATAATCCGTTCCAGGAGCATGCTCGTAACCCAAAATGCTCGTTTATCAAAGCGAGTTTCCCCATCGGAAATAATGGAAACTCGCTTTGATAGGTTCCCCCCCCCACGAGAACCGACACACTGGATGCTAATTGTTTCAAATTTTCTTCTTCTTCTCCTTCCTTAAGGTACATAAATAATCCTTAGAGGAAGGAGAAAAAGAAAATCCAAAACGATTAGCATCCAGTGTGACTGATTAGAAGTCGACTGCTTGAGTTTTGTACCTGTCAGTTGCTGTGGCCCTCGGAATGAGGTGGGCAGTCTGCCACCTTCACGAGCTCTCTCTCCGGTCTGGGCCCATCTCCGTTGCCCGGTAACTCCAGCGGAGAGGCACTGAGGCAGGTAGTGGGTGGGAGATGGCAAAGCGTCCTGTTGTCTCCACAGTAACGGCCCGTAAGTGAATTGAACTCAGGCCGCGGGGTTCTAACACAGCACACACTGGCTTCCCTTCTCCGAAACAGGAATGACGTCATTTCCTGTTTCGGATGCGAAGGGAAGCCAGTGTGTGTCATGTTAGAACCCCGTGGCCTGAGTTTAGTTCACTTGCAGGCAAGAGGGTAGTGAGGGAATAGAAGGGAGGGAAGAAGACCTCATCAGACAGGCCCTGCCCTTTTTTGCTCCCCCCTAATGCTGGTCCTGGGGCAGGGAGACAGCCCATTCTCCTGCGATCCCCTGTCCCGTTGGCCCCACACACAGCTTCAGGACGCCGTCTCTGAAAACAGGACTTTTCGGCGTCCCGAAGCTATGCATGGGGACAACGGGACAGGGGAGCTGAAAAAGGGACAGTCCCATTCAAAACCGGACGTATGGTCACCTTAGCCATAGTGCATCCATCTAAAACAGAAATTGTAGGCAAATTAAAAGCTGGTCTACTTTTGAGCTTAGTTTGGGCTTCAGATAGATGTGAGTTCTATGGACGGGACTTAGGCGGGCTTTAGACAGATTTATTTTTGCTTTATTAAGCTCAAAATACATTTAATAAGCCACCACATAAACAGGGCACATCAATACAAACATATTACATGCCAAACCTACTAGTTTTCTGGCCAAACAGCAATGTTATTTGCTAATTACAGTACATCGAAAACACAGCTTTAGGCTTCTGGCTAAAAAGCAACCCTTTTTTTCTTACTAAACAGTGCTCCAGTCAGCTGATTCTTGAAACAGGTACATTCATCAAACAAACCACTTGGTGGTAAAGAGGACTCCTCTTCGATAATAATAGAAAATGATGCACAATCTTGATGCACATTATGACATCATCAATATGCACCTGGATGGCAAAATGCCACTAAAACATAATAGGAATATGTGCTGGAGTTCTTAACCATATTAGGGATTTGAACCCTTCACATTGGGAAGATGGAAGAAGTGCTTTTAACTACTGAGCCACAGGAGATTTCTTTTAGGCAGGGTTTCCTGCATTGAGAGATGATACCTTAGGAGATCATAGCAATCTCATGGGAAAAAATAAGTTTCCCTCTGCATCTTTGAAATGACAGAGTGCAAATGTAAATGGCAAAGTCCACAACCCATGCTCTTTTATGAGACCAAAAAGAAGCTGTTATAGTACTGGGAGTAGGGGGTAGATTTGAACCCAAGACCTGTAGGAAGATAGAAGAAATGCCTTTAACCACTGAGCTACAGGAGCTTTTATTTTGGCAGGGATTCCTATTATTTTTTTTAGTGACATTCTGCCATCTAAGTGCATATTGATGATGTCACAATGATGTCATGATTGTGCATCAGACATGTCTACTTGCTCTGAGCCACAGCTGTTATGAGTAGGGATTCCTCTTATTTTCTTAACCTTTTGAAACTGAGGTTTTAGTATGCTATATATTTTTCATGTGCTTTGCTTGAGCAATGCATTATTAAGCATCTTTTTCTATTACAGTGGTGCCTCGCATAACGGACGCCTCGCACAGCGAACGCTGCGCACAACGAACTTTATGTCTTGATTCGTACAACGAACTTCGTTTCACACAACGAAGTCGCCCGAGCTGCATCCTTCCGCGCAGGCACTGCGCTTAACTGCCCTCTCTCCGCCTGGCTCCCTCTTGCCCCCCCCCCGACTCCCCGACACGATCGGGGCAAGAGGGAGCCCAAGCCCTCTTGCCCCCCCGACTCCCCGACACGATCGGGGCAAGAGGGAGCCCAAGCCCTCTTGCCCCCCCGACTCCCCGACACGATCGGGGCAAGAGGGAGCTCAAGCCCTCTTGCCCCCCCGACTCCCCGACACGATCGGGGCAAGAGGGAGCCCAAGCCCTCTTGCCCCCCCGACTCCCCGACACGATCGGGGCAAGAGGGAGCCCAAGCCCTCTTGCCCCCCCGACTCCCCGACACGATCGGGGCAAGAGGGAGCCCAAGCCCTCTTGCCCCCCCGACTCCCCGACACGATCGGGCCAGGAGGGAGCCCAAGTCCTCCTGGCCACGGCGACCCCCTAACCCCACCCTGCACTACATTACGGGCAGGAGGGATCCCAGGCCCTCCTGCCCTCGACGCAAACCCCCCCTCCCCCCAAACGACCGCCCCCCCCAAGAACCTCCGACCGCCCCCCAGCCGACCCGCGACCCCCCTGGCCGACCCCCACGACACCCCCAACCCCCTTCCCCGTACCTTTCTGTAGTTGGCCGGACAGACGGGAGCCAAACCCGCCTGTCCGGCAGGCAGCCAACGACGGAATGAGGCCGGATTGGCCCATCCGTCCCAAAGCTCCGCCTACTGGTGGGGCCTAAGGCGCCTGGGCCAATCAGAATAGGCCCGGGAGCATTAGGTCCCTCCTGGGGGCGGGGCCTGAGGCACATGGGCCCAACCCGACCATGTGCCTCAGGCCCTGCCCCCAGGAGGGACCTAAGGCTCCCGGGCCTATTCTGATTGGCCCAGGCGCCTTAGGCCCCACCAGTAGGCGGAGCTTTGGGACGGATGGGCCAATCCGGCCTCATTCCGTCGTTGGCTGCCTGCCGGACAGGCGGGTTTGGCTCCCGTCTGTCCGGCCAACTACAGAAAGGTACGGGGAAGGGGGTTGGGGGTGTCGTGGGGGTCGGCCAGGGGGGTCGCGGGTCGGCTGGGGGGGCGGTCGGAGGTTCTTGGGGGGGGCGGTCGTTGGGGGGAGGGGGGGTTTGCGTCGAGGGCAGGAGGGCCTGGGATCCCTCCTGCCCGTAATGTAGTGCAGGGTGGGGTTAGGGGGTCGCCGTGGCCAGGAGGACTTGGGCTCCCTCCTGGCCCGATATTGTCGGGGAGTTGGGGAATCGGCGGGGCAAGAGGGCTTGGGCTCCCTCTTGCCCCGATCGTGTCGGGGAGTCGGGGGGGCAAGAGGGCTTGGGCTCCCTCTTGCCCCGATCGTGTCGGGGAGTCGGGGGGGCAAGAGGGCTTGGGCTCCCTCTTGCCCCGATCGTGTCGGGGAGTCGGGGGGCAAGAGGGCTTGGGCTCCCTCTTGCCCCGATCGTGTCGGGGAGTCGGGGGGGGGGGCAAGAGGGCTTGGGCTCCCTCTTGCCCCGATCGTGTCGGGGAGTCGGGGGGGCAAGAGGGCTTGGGCTCCCTCTTGCCCCGATCGTGTCGGGGAGTCGGGGGGCAAGAGGGCTTGGGCTCCCTCTTGCCCCGATCGTGTCGGGGAGTCGGGGGGGCAAGAGGGCTTGAGCTCCCTCTTGCCCCGATCGTGTCGGGGGTGCCAGGGACCACACGGAGTCACCCACCGTACCACCCGATTCGGGTAAGCGCAGGTATCGGTGGGTGGCTTATTTGCGGGGGGGTGCCTTATTTTACATTTTTTTCTAAAAAGGGGGGGCTGTCTTATTTGATGGCCCTGCCTTATCATCGGGGAAACACGGTAGAAAAAAAAAAAAAATGAACAGTTAAGTCCCAGTTTTTGCCGCTGAGACTCTGCCCTCTCTCACTGTAAAATTAGACTCTACTTAGTCTGTCTTTAAATTTAAAAAATGTGTGTTGTTTTAAAAAACAATTATGTTTTTAGATGTATCTAAATAAAAATAATAACCAAAAATTTATCTTTTTTTATGTCATCTTAGCATATTTTATGCTGCAGAACGAATTATTTTTTTTTACATGTATTCTTATGGGAAAACGCGTTTCACATAACGAACGTTTCGCATAACAAACTTGCTCCTGGAACCAATTAAGTTCGTTGTGTGAGGCACCACTGTATTATCAAAGAGGAGTCCTCATTACCCCCCCAAAATAGAAGATTTAGTATACAATATAAAAACATAGTAACATAGTAAATGACGGTAGATAAAGACCAAGCGGTCCATCTAGTCTGCCCAATCATATATTCTCCATAAATTCATTATTTAGTTTAAATGGTCCTTTTTCTTAGATATTTCTGGGACAGAAACCCAGAGCTCTGCCCAGTAGTGTGCTGAGGTTCCATCTAATGGAGTCTCCATCAAAGCTCACTCCAGCCCATCTTCTATACACAGTATATATTTTTTTTTCCATATGCTTTGACTGAGGAACACAGAGGCCAAAAGAGGAACTGGACAATAGTTGAAGGTACGTTTGATATTTATCCTAGAGAAATGACTGCTTATGAATGAAGAGGACATAAGCTTGGCTTTTGAACTGACGTGGTTTACTATCTGAGTGTATGAGATGCAGTGAATAGAGCTACAGCCTCAGTACCCTGAGATTTTGGGTTCAAACCTTTCACTGACCCTTGTGATCTTGGGTAAGTCACTTAATCCCCTTGAGCCCACCAGGACAGAAGGGAAATATTATAAAATAGCTGAATATAAAATTGGGCTGCCTTCTGCATGCCATTTTACTGCATACAATTCTAATGTAAAAAGCAGCATAAAATTGCTGTTCTAATGACATCATAATGCTAAAACACGATAACGTTATAGACATTGTGACGATGTCTATGTTTAGCCTAAAAGGAGATTCTATAAAGCACGCCTAACTATATAGAAACTCTTACATTCACTGAGCATGATTATCTATTGTACATCTATGCTTAATAGAATCGTGCTTAGCATTGTGCTGCTGGACGTCTAACCGATGCCTAACTTTTAAACTTCCTTTACAGAATTTGCCCCTATAAGTCCAAATTTTACTGTATTTTGATAACTTTCCTCTTTAAAGTCCATGAATAGCCTTGCAATCTCGTTTTCTATATTGGCTACTAAAGTCTGATCACGTATGATGTTCTTTTTCTCTTTATGCAATCTAAGTTTCAGCTTAGTTCAAGGAACTGCAAGAACAACTCATAAAAGTTGAACATAATTGCCATTGAACTGGAACCATTTATAAGGGGCCAAAAATGCATTTTGTCAAATAACTGAATTCATTCTATCAACAAATTGAATCATACCAAGCTGCTTAAACAATTCTTTTGACAAAATGTGTTACTTTGACACAATGCATAGTGGTAAACACTTAAATTGTTCCTGCAGAGAAGAAGAGAAAATGAAATGAAATCACTCACCAGAAGCTATTTTTCAGCCTTAATACAACTCTGTCTTGCTGACCGATGGAAGTGCATTTTTTGACAATCACCAACTTGCTTTAATAACCAGTGGATATGAACCAGAACAGTCACAAGTCACACATGAAAAATCAAGCAGCAGTTCTGATGCATAACTAAGCATGCACTCACTCCTCCCCTTCTCATCCTTTTCTTATCGTTTTCTGGCAATATAATTTAGCATCTAATACACATGAACAATGTGCACTTCTGTTGTTTTTTTCTGAATAAGCAATACAAATTGTTTCAATAAGAAATATAATAAAACGTGCTTCTCTTCAGAGTACATGCAAGCCCGATCTATATAGTTACATGATTCAAGGTTCCACATTAGGAGTCACCGCCCGGAACACAATCTAGGTGTTAAACATTGAAACTCTCTGCTCAGCGTACAGCGGTGGCAAAGAAAGCAAATAGAATGTTAGGAATTATTAGGAAAGGAAGGAAAACCGAAAATGAGAATGTTATGTCTTTGTATTGCTCCATGGTGAAACTGTGAGCAATTCTGGTCACCGCATCTTTTTTTTTTTTTTAATCTTTATTCATTTCAAATCTTAAATCAAGTACAATATTGACATTTATCAATTAAGCATTCAAATATACTTGAAATCATATAATTGATCATCATAATATAAAATATTACCCCCTCCCTTATTTATTTATGAAAATGATTTGTTTCAATTATAATAAAAAATACCCCCCCCCCCCCCGCCATCCACCCCTTAATGTCTTAAAATTTTATACAGGGAAGAATATTTTTAATCTTTACAATAATCTATTAATGGCCTCCACACATCTTGAAATTTGTTATAATTTCCTTTTTGGACAGCTAGTGTCCTTTCCATTTTATATATATGGCATACAGATGGTCATAGAAACATAGAAAAAAAAGCGGCAGAAAAGGGCTATAGCCCACCAAGTCTGTCCATTCCAAGTATCCCCCCCCCTGAATTTACTCCCTTAAAGATCCCACAAGAGTATCCCATTTTTTCTTAAAATCCGTCACGCTGCTGGCCTTTATCACCTGGAGTGGGAGTCTGTTCCAATGATCCACCACTCTTTCGGTGAAGAAGTACTTCCTGGAGTCGCCATGAAACTTCCCTCCCCTGATTTTCAGCAGATGCCCTCTGGTGGTCGAGGGTCCCATGAGCCAGAAGATATCATCTTCTGACTCGATGCGTCCCGTGATGTATTTATACGTTTCAATCATATCTCCCCGTTCTCTTCTTTCCTCGAGTGAGTACAGTCGCAATTTCTTTAGTCTTTCTTCATACGGGAGATCCTTGAGCCCCATGACCATCCTGGTGGCCGTTCGCTGAACCGACTCGATCCTCAGCACGTCCTGCATCTTAAAAAAGATATAATGTGAAAAAGTATGAAGGAGGGTGACAAAAATGATAAAGCGGGTGGAACAACTTTCCTAAAGTGGCTAACACTCTTCAGCTTGGAGAAAAGGCAGCTAGAGGAGATATGAGGAGGTCTATAAAATATTGTGTGGAGTGGAATGGGTAGACATAAATCACTTGTTTACTCTTTCTAAAAATACTAGGACTGGGAGGCATGCACTGAAACACTTAAGTAGTACATTTAAAACAAACTGCAAAAAATATTACTTCACTCAACAGATACTTAAATTCTGTAATTTGTTGCCAGTGAATTTGGTAAAAGAAGTTAGCTTAGCAGGGTTTAAAAATATTTTGGCTAATTTCCTAAAAGTCCATAAGACATTATTAAAATGGACTTGGGAAAATCCACTGTCTTTCCAGGATAAGCAGCATACAATCTGCTTTAATCTTTTGGGATCTTGCCAGGTACCTGTGACTTGGATTAGCTACTGTTGGAAACAGGATACTGGGGTTGACGGAAACAATACAAGTAGTGGAAAATATCATTAGGAATCAAGCATGGTCACATAGAATTCCAGTTGAGTTTGTAGTTGCTAACAATTTTTTTAAACTCTTAATTACATTACATTACAAAACTTATTATATTCCACTTATACCATATACTGTAGTTCTATGTAGATTTCAAAAATTAAGGAGACAGGCACTCCTTGGGATAAACATCAAAATCACCTAACTAAAATACCATCAAACCAGTGGCATTGTCACAGGTGGGCCCAAGCCCACTCACTTTGGTCTCAAACCCACCCAGTAGCAGCATATATACAATGTAGGACTAGGGGGCATGTGATGAAGCTACTAAGTAGTAGATATAAAACAAACTGGAGAAAATATTCCTTCACACAACCTGTAATTAAACTCTGGAATTTGTTGCTGGAAAATGTGGTGAAATCAGTTAGCTTAGTGGGGTTCAAAAAAGGTTTGGATAAATTCCTAAAAAGGAAGTCCATAGCCCATTATTGAGATGGCTTGAGGAAATCCAGTGCTTATTCTTAGGATAAGCAGCATAAAATCTGTTTTACTACTCAGGATCTAACTAGGTACTTGGGACCTGAGTTGGCCACTGTTGGTCTATCTCAGTATGGCAATTATTATGTTTTTATGTTCAAAATTCCCTAAATCTCTCCTGCTATACATCTTTAAAGAGTTGATCTTCACCAGCAGCGAGCAGCATTACTGATTCTTATGCTGGCCCCACAACCTTCCTTCTAACATAACAGGAGGTTGCATCAGAAGGAAGGCTGTGGGGCCAGAGTGTGCAGTATGTATCAGTCATGCTGCACTCTGCCGATTAAGATTGCATTTCAAAAAGCTATGCAGTGGTAGTGGGCCTGAAACACTGAAGTATTGGGGGGGCGGGTTAGGGCTGGATTGCCTGGGTTGGAAAGGGGCAGCTTGAGACACTGGGGGGGGGCTGGTCTAGCTGGGCGGGAGAGGGCTGGCTTCAGACAATGGAGAATCAAGGGGCCAGATCATATGGGTGGGAGAGGAGTAGATTGAGTCACTGGAGTGCCAGGAGGCTGGATCACAAGGATGGGAGAGGGAGAGATCTGCCCACCCAACTTGGATCCAGGACCACCCAAAATTGGGAGTCTAGCTACTCTCCTACATCAAAAATCCAATTATGTTTTTACTTTAAATCATTTTTATTAAATAAAATAATACAGTGTACAATATATAAATGGATGAATACAATCATGTATAACAAATAAATATAAATACAAAAGTAAACAATTCATAGAGTAATGAAATAAACTATGTTTCAAATACAATTATAATAAAAGAAAGCCTATTCAACTAATTAGCCTCTCCCAAACCCATTCTCCCTCTCAAGACTGCAAAAAATAAAAATAAAAAATTTTAAGATCTATTCAATAAAACACGACTTCGAGCTGCAGATGTCAATGTATTTAAAGAAGGTTGCCAAATCATGAGAAATAGTCTACCCTGCTTCATTTCCCAATCAGAAGCAGACATAGCCTCCATAAATACAAGATGCAACATACGAGCTCTCCATTGACCATAAGTCGGACCTGCAGATTGCATCCATAAATAAAGAATAGATTTTAAGCCCATAAGATTAACTCTTTTCAAAAAACCTTTATAATCTTTAGATATTGGATGCTGAACATCAAAAATCCAAAATAGGTTATAACAATTGCAATACCATGGCACCTACCACATATTGCTAACTTTGGAAAAAATCTCTGACCAAAAACTGCAAACCAAAGGACACTCCCAAAACATATGGGATAATGTTGCTTTTGGGTGATTACATTTCAGGTGCCTTATATAAGCAACAAATAAATTTATACCCCATCTCAAAAAATGAAATATCAGGTAATAAACTATGCAATAATTGCAAAAAACGTTTAATATGAGTACCTTGTAAATTCATTTGTAATTCAATATTCCAAGCACAGGCCACTTTATCATAATCCATGAAAGAAGAAAATTCCAACATTGAATGTCTAAAATATTTTAAAGGTACTATCAACTGAGCCTCTAACCAAAGCACCTCTGATAGAGTCCCCAAAATTGTGAAACATAAAAATTTGGAATTCAGCGAGGATACATAAAATCATAATTGAAGATATGAAAAAATATCCAAATGAGACCACCCATATTCAGTACGCAGCTGAGAACGAGTTGGCAGAATACCATCATCTCTAAGAATTTGATACAAGTAAAAATCTCCCTCCTTTCTGCTCTAAAATCAGCTGATGACATACAGGCTGAAATGATCCATTACCATTTATAGGTAGCAAGGGAGTGATTTGAAAATTAACTGACAGCTTACCACAAATTTGATGCTAAGTGATTCTTAAAGGGGCCAGCAAAAAATAATAAGGGTTCCCCAGGACAGCAGATTCTAATATAGAGGAATGCAAAAGATAACTAAAGTGATAAGGCTTCCAAAAACAAAGTTACACCAGAGTCCAAGAAAAATGAGATGTAGAAAGAAACCAATCGTGTATATGTCTCATATGACAAGACTCCACAAATTGACGTAAAGATAGTAAACCAAGACCATCCTTATTTATCGATAGAGCTACCGTACTCAAGGGGAAATGAGACTGACCCCTTTCCAAAGAAATCCACAAATAAATTTATTCAATTGTATCTCAATTCATCGATAAAAAACAAGAGGGAGCATCTGATAAATATACAACCATTGAGGCAATATAATCATATTACAGAGAGCAATACACCCCATCAATGAAATTGGAAAATGATGTCACAACAAAAAACGTGATTTAGTCTTATCCAACAAAGGTTGTATATTCACTTCATGAAGCTGAACAAGATTTGCAGGATTGTTTTTCCAAGATATACTACTTTACCAGGTGCCCAGGTTAAAGGAAAAGGAAAAGCATTTAGATGGTAATGCTGAATGAAAAGGAAGAACCATTGACTTCTGAAAATTTAACTGAAAACCCGAATGAAAACCAAATTCAGCTAAAGCATTAAGAAGACGCGATAAAGAACTCTCCGGATTAGTTAATATAACCATGAGATCATCTGCAAAAGCCAGAACTTTCAATTCTCTACCTACAATGGATAGGTCAGTGATATGAATGTCATGCAGTAAGGTACGCAATAAGGGTTCCAAATAAATAAGAAAAAGCAATGGGGATAAAGGACAACCCTGGTGAGTTCCTCGAGAAATATTAAAATGCGAGGAACAGATCTCATTGATGAGAATACACACACACAGGCCAGTATACAGAGCGTGTAAACAATCAAGAAACCAACCTGATAAAGCGTTGAAAAATGAAAAGACCACTCCACTCTGTCAAAGGCTTTTTGAGCATCCAAACTATCCAAAAGTCCAGATATTCCTTGCGCCTGACCCATCGCCAACGCTATTAGAACTTTACGGACATGCAAAACTGATTGTCAACCACAAATGAACCCAACTTGCTCCAGACCAATAAGCATAAGTAAGCCTATCCGCCAAAACTCTAGCAAAAGTTTTAGATCAACATTAAGCAGAGATATTGGGTGGTAAGAGTCAACTATATGTGGATCCTGCCCAGGTTTCAGAATTAAAGTAATTAAGGCATCCGTACTACCAAGAGGGAAGGAGCCCTCTTCCACACATGAGTTAAAATATCGCACCAATGATCCTGAAAGATGGTAAAGCAACAGCTTATAATATTCAGCCGTAAATCTATCAGGACCAGGCATTTTGAAGGTAAATAATTTAATAACCTACTGAACTACTACGCACAATGGGGCATTTAAAGAATCTCTCATCTGGGGAGTTAAACGTGGCAAAACAGAATCCTCCAAATACGACTGTACCAATGAGGGTTGCAAAGAGGAGTTTGCAGTATACAGGCAAGAAAAATACTAACAAAAAATCTGAGAAATTTGAATAGGGTCATTAGTATAAGTCCCGTCCGAAAGCCAAATACAAGAAATTAAGCGAGATCCACTCCCTGCCTTAGTGAGACGAGCAAGGTAACAGCCAGGTCGATTACCAAAATGAAAAAAACAAAATTTGCGATAAAAGGTACTACGCTTAAACCGTTCATGAAGAAGAGTATTTAAAGCCACTTGTGTTGCCAACATACCCTCCTTATAAGCTAAGGTAGGATGATGAAGGTAAGTTTTTTTTGCAGTTTGAAATTGACGTTTCAGAGATATAATTTTAAAAGCAATGCAACGATTACGCCCCATGACATAGGTGATAACATCCCCACATAGCACAGCCTTGGAAGTTTCCCAATAAAGGATCGGATCAGCCTCATGTTCTGAATTAAAATGGGCATAATCTGCCCATCACTCCACAAGGAATTGTTGTAAATGGGAATCCTCATACAGGTAAGCCGGAAAATGCCAACCACTTCTACGAGTACCCAATTCCAAATCTATAAATATCAGAGCATGATCAGATATGGCTATCGGATCAATAATAGAAGAGAGTAATCGAGGAAACAAGAATTGAGATACCAGAATATAATCAATTCGGGACCAAGTGGAGAGAGAACGAGAAAGGTGTATATAGTCTCATTCAGTAGGATGCAATAATCTCCAAAGATCGATTAAATCCAATGTGGAACATAAATATGAGGAATAGAAGTCTGCTGTCCTGGGGAAGACCTGTCCAAGGAAGGCTCTAACACTTGATTCAAATCTCCAGCTAAAATTAGATAGGCCTCAAATTTCAAAACTGTTTGAGCCAAAGATTGGAAAAAGGCATGTTCATAAACCGTTGGAGCATAAACCATTAATAGATTAAAAGAGAGGGAACTCAGATTCATCTGAAACAAAAGAAAGCGACCATAAGAATCCTTGGTCAACAATTTGGCATGGCATTGTAAGCATTTACTAATTAAAATAGCTACTCCTCCCTTTTTACAATTAGTTGAAGAGCTATATACTTCTCCCACCCAACCGGTTTTGAGTTTCATATGTTCCATTTCAGACAACTCTGTTTTCTGCAAACAGGCTATATCTATCTCCTGATGCCTGATATAAGAGAGTAATTTAGCACGCTTAACAGCTGAGTTTACACCTGAAACATTCCAAGAAGCAATATACAGTGATGAAGTCATCATCACAAACAGAAGAAAAAATAATTTTAAATAAGACAAAATGAAAACATCTAGGGGCCCAGCCCATCCCCCAGATGTAAATTTGCATCAAAGTCATATAAGTAAATATTAAGGATGTATGAAAAACCAAAAGCCAATAAACAAAATATGCAATCTTGGGAATCCACCCAACCCTCCCGTATTCTACCCCCCTCTCCCCATTACACCCCCCCCCCTTCCAATACTTCCCATGGCATCTCTAATTTCCCTATTGAACATATAGGAAATCAGGGAATTAGAGTCACAAAGATGAAACCTGCCCCCCGGTCTCAACCAGCCAAGATTAATATCCCATTAATAAAATAAAAGTATAAACCTCAAGAAAAGGAAATAGAATAATTAACTTAAGAAGCAAATATCAAATAGGAATCAGTAAACAAACAAACAAGTCGTCATATATTCTAATTATATGGATGGTAGTAAATAAATAAATGACTACACAGAAATATATAAATAAATAAATACAAAGAGATATATGCGAAATATATTTGAATAAATATCCAGATAAGCATGTAAGTGACTAAATAAATAAATATAAATTACTAAATATATATGTAAAATTCTTTTATATAGTTTTTAAATCCGGAATATGTATAACAACTCTCTCTTTCATAAAATGTCTGAATACAATATTGATTTGTTACATGACCTCAGCCCTACCACTCCACCGCCAATTAGAAACTTATAGTGGGAAGCATTACGTGGACCTCCATCATTAGCCAATAAATAAACTTTGCCTGTATAAATATTTTTCCTACTTTTTTGCCTTAATTTAAATTTAAATCTTACATAGAAATGTTTAGACCTTCATTTTAAAGCTACTTATCTTTATAGCTGAAATGACCTGGGAGAGGATGACCCGACATGTTTCGCACATCCGTGCTTTTTTAAGGATCTCCCGCTGCTGCTTCTGTCATCCGACTCTGTCTAAACATTTCTATGTAAGATTTAAATTTAAATTAAGGTGAAAAAGTAAGAAAAATATTTATACAGGCAAAGTTTATTTATTGGCCAGTGATGAAGGTCCATGTAATGCTTCCTGCTATAAGTTTTTATTATCAGGTGGCGGAGGTCATTAGGAGACACTGGCATGTGCTTGAACATCATGAGGTATTCAGGGAACCCCCTCGGATAGCCTTTTCTCGCCCTAAGAACTTGAAGAATTTACTTACTTCATCTCCTGGCTCCCAGTCTCATACCATAGGTGGCCATAAAGCATGTGGGCATTGTACTATGTGCAGCACAACATTATCCATCTCTTGTTGGCAGCACCCCCAGTCTCATCGCAAGTACCAGCTTAGACACTCGACTGACTGTGATTCTCAGTGGGTTGTATATGTGATTGTATGCCCCTGTGATTTGATTTATGTGGGGCGGACCAGCAGAAAAATTTGAACAAGACTCTCTGAACACAAGAGTAGGATTCACACCGCTGCTATATCTGCTCCTCTTGTACCCCATTGCCTTGAGAAGAACCATACCTTTGGTGATCTCTCGTGGTTTGTTTTGGAACAGATACCGAGTGATTACAGGGGTGACAAGATGGCACAGATCAATCTCAGGGAGCAGTTTTGGATCTTTCATCTCCATTGTGTGTCTCCTTATGGACTAAATGACAGCATTGAATGGAACACTATTGTTTAGTGTGGCTCCTTCTCCTATGCTCTGATTGGCTCTATGTCCTTCCTGTTGGCTTTTAAGCACGTTTGCGTGCCTTCCTGTTTGCTCCTCCTTTCTTCCCAGCTCTCCTGGAGGACTGCCATTAATTGATTTGTTCAGTTATGGGTTCCTGAGGAAGGGACTTTTTCCCGAAACCAGGCTGGTTGAACCTAGTTTTCTGGCGTTCCATCTGCTCTATTTCACTTCCCTTGGACATTGGATGAAAATCTTTTGAAGCTAAGTTTTGCTTTTTCAATTTTGGGAGTTGGCTGGGGGGTTCCCTGTTTGGTTGCTGTAATAGTGCCCTGTGTTTATTTTGCACTGCTTTTTTTGGTGATAGTGTTATTTTGATTTAAAAACACACACTATGATGGTGTGTAGGTGTACGCCTTCCCGGCGCCACCTTGATGCGTGAAGCGTTGGAGCTACGCTCCCATAGCTGTCCCTTCGCACTGAGGGTACCTAAGTCTTGTAAAATTCTGATAGTTATTTACCTTATACACATTATTGTGTTGGTTATTGATTTAAGCTTTGCTGGGGATACTGTTTCACTACCACTCTTAGAAAACTTTGACCTTTTTGCCTTTTTGTGGGTCTCTTTATAAGGTTCTTTAGCAATTCTGTGTTTGGAGTTTGTTATAAGTTTTTATTTGACAAAGGAGTGGTGGGGCTGAGGCCGTGTAACAGATCAATATTATATTCGGACACTTTATGAAAGAGAGAGTAAATATATATGTAAGCATATATGCAGATAAATGATAGAGATGGGTAAATAAATAAATAAATGATGCATATGAATATACTAATAGGCACACGAGTAAGCATGTATATAAATAAGTGCCTATATAATAAAATTAAATAAATAATCAATTGGATAAATAAATAAGTGAGCAATAAATATATAAATAACTGATCAAGTATACTGATAAATAATTAAATGAATAAGTAATAACTAGATATATAAATTAATAAAAATTAAAGGCCAAAAAATATCAAACATATAATTTCAAAGCACAAATTCCTATTCTTAATGACTTTACTACAACAACTGCTTTAATATTATATTCTATTTTAGTTTTAATATATCAATAAATATTTTATATACTTCTTAATGATATTAATATAGCTGAATGGAAACCAGAGGGGAACTGTATGATTGGCATATTATTACCAAGTGCCTTCATGAGCTCTTCATCTAAGAAGTTACATTCCAAATTCACTGACAGGATACCTTTCAAGACTATTTCTCAGATCCTCTTTATATCACTACTATATACAGTGGAACCTTGGTTTACGAGCATAATTCGTTCCAGAAGCAAGCTTGTAAACCAAATTGCTCGTATATCAAAGCGAGTTTCCCCATAGGAAGTAAGGGAAACACGCTTGATTCATTCCCCAATGCCACCAGTGCTGCTCCACCTTACCCCCCACCCCCGAGGACACTGCTGCTGCTCCACATCCCCCCTGTGAGAACTGGCATTTCCCCCCCCCCCACCAAAAACACCGCCCGAGAACCATCATCACCCCCCCAAACCAGCACTACCCCCCCCCCCGCTCATGTTGGGCCCGCCCCCCACGATCCTGCATCCCCCACCCACCCAAACACAATCCCTTACCCCGATCTGGCACCGGCACCAGTACCAACGCACAGGACATGCTGGTGCTGGTGCCTGAAGATCCTCCCTCTTGCCTGTGCTGGGCTTTGAGCATATGTGCATGCTCAAGGCCTTCTGGCTCTCGCTGTCTCCGAGAAACTCAGAGAAAGAGAGAACCAGAAGGCATTGAGCATGCACAGATGCTCAAGGCCCAGCTCAGGCAAGAGGAAGGATCTTCAGCACCAGCACCGGTACCGGCATGTCCTGTGTATTGGTGCTAGTGCCGGTGCCAGATCAGGATAAGGGATTGTGTTTGGGTGGATGGGTGGGGGATGCTGGATCGCGGGGGGAGGGTGGCGACGCGAGCGAGGGGAGTGCCGGATCATGGGGAGGCTCACAAATCGAATCAACACTCTGTTTGCAAGGCACAATTTGTGGGAATGTTTTGCTCGTCTTGCAAAACACTCGCAAACCGCGTTACTTGCAAACCGAGGTTTGATTGTATATCCATTTCTCCCATGTTGTTCTTCTCAGTAAGCTTCCACCTCAGCCGAGTCAAGACCTTTTATATTCTTGTTGATGAACAAGAAATGGTCCATATTTAAGACTTTATTAAGCGATTCTGAAAATAAATTAATAATCAAATATATAAATAAGCAATTAAATAAATAAATAGGGATTAGATAAGTAATCAAATGTACATTAGTTTAGTTTGAAGATACTACTCAGTGAGTCCGGAGCCATAACAGTAGATAGCAGGGAATTCAGATAGTCACTTGCGGAAGACACGGAATCAAAAGACCGCCAGCCTGTAGAGAAACAAATTCGCAATATAGCTGGATAAGCCAATGTAAACCACAGCTTGCCCTGAGAAAGAGCAGCACAAAGAGGAGAAAATTTACGTCGCTTTTCTAATAGAGTTGAAGAATAGTCTTGAAAGAGTTGTACCCTATGTCCATCGTAAGTAAGTGCATCTTTCTGCTGATGGTACTTTTGCATCAATGCAGTTTTACATGCATAGCTATGTACTTTTACTATTACCACTCATGGTCAAATGCGGTCTTCCAACCGTCACCCCAAATGGTGTGCCTGTTCAAATCGAATAAGGCCTAATCCAGAAGGAAGTGGTAACTTTTATTGTAGCCATGTCTCTAACATTGAAATAAGGCTGGAATCAGCAATTGTTTCTGGCAACCCTATAAGTCTAATGTTATCTCTGTGAGATTGGTTTTCCAATTCTTCTAACTTTTCTCCTTGCACACGAAGTAACTCTTGCATAGCAGCCATACTTCCGATGCTGTCTCCACAGAGTCTTCAACCTCTGCTACTCTCAACTCCAGTGCTCCCGTACAACAGGAAATCTCCAAAAGTATTGCTTCTACTCCTGCAAGCTGCCCCAGAAAGTTAATGAAAGCGTGGTTCAAGTGCTTGAACCACCGCAGAAGTTATCTCTTTTATATAGAGGCTGTGAACCACCAGAAGGACCTGCCATGCTATTAGTCTGTGTCTGGCCCTTGTCATGATCCTTACGCAAATTTTTAGCACTCTTCTGAGATTTTAAACTACTTAGGTCTTAAATCTTTATCAATACAAGAAAGCCACCTCTGTAGAAAAAGTCCAGCATGCACAGTTAAGTGATAAGTGAACTGTTAACTGTCAATAGCCATTTCATTTCAGACAATTCGAATAACTGGTACAGATGATAAGTGGAGCCCAAGACTTATCCTGGTTATCCAGTGGACAGCCAAAGTACAATTTGTATACCTTCTTCAGATCTACGGTAATTGGGTGATGTACTTTCGTCGTGAACGAACCACAGACATAACAGAAACTATCTGGATGATTAGTACAATGTCTTGGCATAATAAAGACTGATATTAATCACCGTAAATAATGTCTGTAGCATAAAAAACAAAGACAACTGTTGATAACCCTCTTTATACGTTTATTCTATAAACGCATGAAATATCAACCAATTAACATTTATAATTATACATAATGAGCCTCATCACAAAAATGTGACTTGCTAGTGAAAAACTAAACACAGATTTGAAATCAGCATGAAAAATATTACAAAACCCACCTGTTAACTCTGATGAAAATAATGTGTTGACCTGTGTAATTGAAAGCGCCATTAAAAACTGATTAAAACCAATTATAAAAAAATATTCTGGTAGGTGCCATGTAGGCGTAGGCGTCTACACCAAGGCCACCTGCCCAGACAAGTAGGCATCGTTAGGGGTAGAGTTTGGGCAGGGATTGAGTTAGGAGCAAGGAGGCATCTACCTTAGGTGTCAGTATTTTAGACCAAGAAAAAACCCTGGCCTAATATACTGACACCTAATTCAATTTAGGCACCACTAGGCACAATTCTACAAATGGTACCTAACTTTGAATGATGTGCAGTAGGTGCCATTTTTTTGGGCGCCTACTGAATTAGACATCATTTGTAGAATCAGGCCCTTAGTGCATTCTAATATGAACATGCTAAATGGTTAATGCTTCTATTCCCATTCTCCATGCATAGCATGACCCCCTCCCAAAATATTTTTGAAAAATATCTAATGCACCCACACTAACAGACAAAATGCTGAAAACGCTTTAGATCGTTTTATGATAGCCTGTTTTTCACATGCTAAATGTATATTAGGGCTTAACATCCTTTAGTGAAAAGGCCCCAAAGGCATGTGTCATTGAGTTTTCCTAGGTCATCTATAGTAAAAAATATATGCATGCCTGTTACACCTATTATATATGTAGAGGGTAGAAAGGCAAGGTACCTTGGACCTGATATTCAGGCCACAGAAAGCAGCAGCATACAGCCTCTTTTACAAAGCCACACTAATGGCTGCGCTGCTCTAATGGCCCCGAAGCCTACAGAGATTTAAAGGGCTTCAGAGCTGTTGCTGCATGGCTTTGCAAAAGAGGCCGATAGTGGCCAAAGGTAGACTTGCTATCTGGCCATTAGACTTAGCCGGACAGCCAGTGAATATTGGTGCTGGTCAGCTGTGTTGCATGGCACAGTTGGTGACTGTGGCGTAGTGAGGGAGCTTGACACCCAGGGCAGTTGCACCCAGCATCACTGTGCTGTGCATCCCCATGCTCTTCCCTGTCTCTTGAGCACCCCTCTCCCAGTACCTCTTGAAATGTCTTCCTGTACAGGTGGTGGAGACAGAGACTGTGTCTGATTTTAAGAAAGCCTGGGATAGTCATTCTCCCATACCACCCTTTTTGATTTATTTTTTTATCTCGATGTACTTTGCACCTTCCTAACCCGAGATCCCTCTGTGTCAATATATACATGTCTTGTCTGTCATACATATTTTAATTATGAAATGTCACCCTTTTTCTTTATTTGTATCCATATTTTCTTTTAAATTTTAGTATTGTAAACCGTCTAGGTACACTTTGATAGATGGTATATCAAGTACAGAATAAACTTGGAAACATGAAACTTAGAAACGTGGGATATCTTAGAGAGAGGTTACTGCAGATGGGCAGACTGGATGGGCCATTTGGCCTTTATCCGCCATCATGTTTCTATGTTTGCTGGCACAAGCAGCATCGTCCACCTGCTGCTCGTGCCAGCCTCAGCTCCCTTCTGACGTCACAAGCAGCAAGTGGATGATGCTTATCATGCTAGTGAACATTTAAAGAGATCCATGAGGGAACAGAAAGAATGAAAGGCACCAGTGCCCCCGTGAAAACAGCACCCAGGGTGGCCTGCTCCCCACCCTCCTTACTACGCCACTGACCAGGATATTCAGCAGGAGATAGCCAGCTGAATATCAGTGGTTAGCCGGCTTAGCACTATTTAGCCGTCCAAGGTCTGTTCCTGGCCAGCTAAATAGTGCTGAATATTGGGCAGCATGTATTTGGTCTGTGAACTCCCTCAGTCAAAACACAACTCCAGGAATGTCTCTTTTTTAATTCAGTCAGACTGCATCACTATAAAAATCTGTTTATACTTTTAGAGTGGTAGTTATTAACCTATGTTAACAGAATAACACACAAACATATGTAAAATGCAGAATTGTTCATTTTGGGGGGTTTTCATGTTCATTATAATATTTTAGGTTATTCATAAAATGCATTAGGTTTGCATAGTTATGACATGCAAAGCATTTGAATGCATACAAAGCACCTAATTATTATGCAAATCAAATAATGCATCTTCTGTGGAACTTTGCAAAGCTGTGTTATTCCTTGACAAATAACAGCAGCTCAAACCAAGACTACCACCAAGGTCCAACCCACATCATCTTGAACCTGAGCAACTGGAGATCATTCTTGCCCCATCACCAGGGATATCTGTGGTAGGCTGGGGGGTATTTGAGGAGGGTAAGATGTTATGGAGGATCTGGAGTTCCTTCGGGGGATATTCCTTTGGGGGATTTAAAAATCTTGAGGAGGGATTGGTGAGGCCTTGGGATTAACTGAACAGCACATGATCTAGGGATGCACTGAACTTGATGGTCTGGACAAACAATAGTCTGGATGTCCAGACAAAAGATTTTTGAAAAAAAAAATTATATATAGGTTTTTTTTTCCCAAAAATGGGCATTATCCCAGGACAAACAGGCAGCATATTCTTGACTGATGGGTGACGGCACCGACGGAGCCCCGGTACGGACAATTTTAGAGTGATTGCACTCTAAGAACTTTAGAAAGTTCTAGCTAGGCCGCACCGCGCGTGCGCGAGTGCCTTCCCGCCCGACGGAGGCGCGCGGTCCCCAGTTTCTTAGTTTCCGCGGAGCTAAGAAGACGCGTGTTTCCAACGGCTGTTGGAAATTTTTTTCAAGTATTTTCGCCTTCCCGCTCGCGCGTTTTTTCTCTTCGAGAATTTTTTTCCTTTTCTCATTCTAATTTGTTTGTGTAAAAAAAAAACAAAAAACCTACTTTTTTCTTTCGTTTTTTGCGGTCGGCCCCAGCGGGGCCTGTTGGCACCATCGAAGCCTCGGGCTTCGATTTTGCTACAGCCGGTTTTCCATTCATGCCCCCGTCACCGGGTTTTAAAAAGTGCCAGCGGTGTGCACGCCCTATATCTCTTTCCGACCCGCACAAGTGGTGCCTTCAGTGTCTGGGTCCGGACCACAGGGCTGAAACCTGCACCCGCTGTAGTTCTCTTCAAAAGAGGACTTTGAAAAACCGGCAAATACAACAGCAGATCCTGTTCGGTACCGCTATGGATATCGACGTCGGCAACTTCCTCTAAACCGACACCGACAGTTTCGGCACCGCAAACTACATCACCGGTGTCGCAACCAGTAGGTAAGCCGGCTAAGAAGCCTTCCCCTACTGTCCTCGGGCCGCCAGTCGAACAAGCAGTGAGCCAAGTCCTGCAGACTGTGCGCCGACCCCGTAAGCGCTCCGCTCCCATCGAAGTTACTGCCTCTTCATCGGCATCGACTTCACCGGAGCGTCGAGCTGCACCGCAGGTACCGAGCAAGAAAAAAACGGTACCGGTGCCATCGGGACCAACGTTGGATGAGCGTATTGCCTCTATCCTTCAGGTCCAACTTAAGGAGCAACTGCAACAATTGCTCCCGGCTCTATTGACTCCGACCCTTCCAGTGTCGGTACCCACTGAGCCTTCGGTGCCGATTGTCGATCAGCCTCTATTATCGGCATCGGCATTATCGGCACCGCAGAAATCTTTATCCATGCCTATTCTATCAGCAGAACCAAGGTCTCATCGACGCACTGTTCTTTCAGTTTCTGATCCGGTACTGGTCTCTGAATCCCGTACCGCTGTGCAGTCACCAGGTACCATATCGACCCGTTCAGGGAAGTCGGTACGCAAGACAAAACATACTGAGACATCCACTCCACTCTCTCAGGGCCACCTTCAATCGGTACGGGACCCTGACTTGTGGGATGACTCTGATGATCCCCTCGGTACCGAGGAGGATTATTCGTCTGAAGAGGATGACCCATCGGTGCAGGATCCTGCTGCTAAACCAGAGCACTCCTCCTTCACCAAATTCTTAAAGGAGATGTCAGACTCTCTTTCTATTCCTCTAGAGTCTGACTCTAAAAAACCCCAAAGCATTTCTCGATGCTTTGGATTTTGACCAACCTCCCAAAGAGTTTTTAAAGTTGCCCCTCCATGACATCTTGAGGGAAACTTTCTATAAAAATTTGGAAACTCCTTTGACCATACCAGGAGCCCCGAGAAAACTTGAATCTCTTTATAAAGTGATTCCTATTCCAGGGTTCGACAAACACCAACTCCCCCATGAGTCTCTGCTGGTGGAGTCGACCCTGAAGAAATCTGCAGGAGCTAGTGTTTATGCCTCTGTCCCTCCTGGCAGAGAGGGCAGGGCCATGGATAAATTTGGGAAACGCCTTTACCAAAATGCGATGTTGGCCAACCGTTCAGGTAACTACGCGTTCCACTTCTCTTTTTACCTAAAGCATCTCATCCAACAGGTGACTTCTTTTCAAAAGTATATACCAGACTGTAAACTTCCTGCTTTTCAGCAATGCACCTCTAGCCTTTTGCAACTCAGAAAGTTTATGGTCCGTTCAATTTATGATACTTTTGAACTGACATCACGGGCCACTGCTATGTCTGTGGCAATGAGAAAGTTGGCATGGCTTCGAGTCTCAGACCTGGATGTAAACCACCAGGATCGACTTGCCAATGCGCCCTGCCTAGGGGATGAGCTGTTTGGGGATTCCATGGATACCACCACCCAAAAGTTATCTGCCCATGAAACTAGGTGGGACACCTTGTTGAAAAACAAGAAGAAACCTCCTCCTCCTCGTCCATTTAGACAACAATCTTCCTATCAGAGGAGATTTTCGGCTCGGCCGGCTCAACCTCATCCTCCCCAACCTAGGAGACAACGTCAACAGCAACAACAGGCTCGTCAGCAGCAACAGCCTAATGTCAAACCTGCTCCTCAACCTAAGCCGACACAGCCCTTTTGACTCCCTTCTCCAGGGCATAGCCAGTCTTCCTCCCTCCTGTTCTCTTCCTCAGCCCATAGGAGGTCGACTGGAACAGTCTTCCACTACAGGTGATTGAGGCCAGCAGCGTGCCTGATTTTAAGGCCAAATGGGATAGACACGTGGGATCTATTCACAGAGAAAGGTAGGGGAGGGTCATTAGGGTGGGCAGACTAGATGGGCTGTGGCCCTTATCTGCCGTCTATTTCTATGTTTCTATGTTTCTATGACTTCGAATTTTCCTCTCTCGCTGGGAGGTAATCACCTCCGACCAGTGGGTTCTTTCAATCATAGCCCACGGCTACTCTCTAAATTTCCAGACTCCTCCACCTTTAGGCCTGCCAAAAGAGTCTGCTTCCACCCACTCTCAGTCCCTCCTACTGGCTCAGGAGGTTCACTCCCTCCTCCTTCTCAATGCCATCGAACCAGTTCCTCAAGACCAGCGAGGGCTGGGATTTTACTCCCGGTACTTTCTAGTACCCAAAAAGACCGGAGACCTCAGACCTATATTAGATCTCAGAGATCTCAACAAGTGTCTGGTCAAGGAGAAGTTCAAAATGTTATCTCTTGCAACCCTATATCCTCTTCTCTCTCAGGGCGACTGGCTATGCTCTCTCGATCTCAAGGAGGCGTACACTCACATTCCTATCCATCTAACGTCCAGGCAATATCTACGCTTCCTCGTCAACCAGCATCATTACCAGTACAAGGTGTTACCCTTCGGTCTAGCCTCCTCCCCCAGGGTATTCACCAAATGTCTGATTGTGGTCGCGGCTTATCTCCACTCTCACAATTTTCAAGTCTTCCCTTATCTGGACGACTGGCTGATCAAGGCTCATTCTCCTCAGACCGTTCAACTTGCTACCAATCAGACCATTCTCTTCCTTCAACTGTTAGGGTTCAAAATCAATCGAGCCAAGTCGCATCTAATTCCAACTCAACGACTTCAATTCATTGGAGCCATTCTGGACACACTTCAGATGAGGGCATTTCTTCCAACAAATCGCCTTCACAACATACTTCATCTCTGTCAACGGGTGTTGCAGCAAACGTCCATCTCTGCAAACCACATGATGATACTCTTGGGCCACATGGCCTCCACAGTGCATGTCACTCCCTTCGCACGTCTCCACCTATGTACTCCTCAATGGACCTTAGCGAACCAGTGGTCTCAAGCGACGGATCCTTGCTCACAACTCATATCTGTGACCTCGTCTCTTCGGCAGTCGCTTCTTTGGTGGTTGACATCTTCAAATCTATCCAGAGGTCTGCTGTTCCATCTACCTCCTCATCAACTGGTCATCACCACGGATTCCTCCCCCTATGCATGGGGAGCTCACTTAAACGAGTTCCAAACTCAGGGGTTTTGGACTGCCCAGGAAAAGAAACACCACATCAATTTCCTGGAACTCAGAGCGATGTTTTACGCCCTCAAGGCTTTTCAACATCTTCTTTTTCCTCAGGTACTACTCATTTGCACAGACAACCAAGTTGCAATGTACTACATCAACAAACAGGGAGGGACGGGATCCCGTCTCTTGTGTCAGGAAGCTCAAAGGATTTGGACCTGGGCGACTGCTCGTCACCTATTCCTGAAGGCAGTCTACATCCAAGGGGAACAGAATTGCTTAGCAGACAATCTCAGCAGAATTCTTCAACCTCACGAATGGACTCTCAACCCCTCGACTCTCCAGTCCATTTTCTCTCAATGGGGCACACCTCAAGTGGATCTTTTTGCAGCTCCCCACAACCATCAACTGCCCCTGTTTTGCTCCAGACTTTACTCTCCTCACCGTCTGGAACCCGATGCATTTCTCCTGGATTGGACCAATCTCTTCCTTTATGCATTTCCTCCTCTTCCGCTCATGCTGCGCACATTATTCAAGCTCAAGAGGGAACAAGCCACCATGATTCTCATCGCTCCACAGTGGCCCAGACAGCATTGGTTCTCCCTTCTGCTTCAACTCAGTTCCAGGGAACCCATACCTCTTCCACTGTTTCCTTCACTACTTACACAGCATCAGCAAACTCTACTTCATCCCAGCTTACAGTCTCTGCACCTGACAGCTTGGTATCTCTCGGGCTGACTTCGGCTCACTCTCTCCTTTCTCAGCCTGTCCGTTCTATTATTGATGCCTCCAGGAAACCCTCTACTCTTCAATGTTACCAACAAAAGTGGTCTCGGTTTTCTTCCTGGTGCCTTTTACACCACCATAATCCCATGTCTACAGCAGTGGGACTGGTGTTGGACTATCTTTTGTCCTTATCTGACTCTGGTCTTAAATCCTCTTCGATAAGAGTTCACCTTAGTGCTATTGCAGCTTTTCATGAGCCGATTCATGGAAAACCCCTCTCAGCTCATCCCTTGGTTTCGAGGTTCATGAAGGGCCTTTTCTATGTGAAGCCACCTCTTAAGGCCCCTCCTGTTGTATGGGATCTTAATGTGGTTCTTTCTGCGTTAATGAAGCCTCCTTTCGAGCCTTTGGCCACAACGCATTTTAAATTTCTAACTTGGAAAGTGGTCTTTCTTATAGCTCTCACTTCTGCCAGGAGGGTCAGTGAGCTCCATGCACTGGTGGCTGATCCACCTTTCACTGTTTTTCACCATGATAAGGTCGTCCTCCATACACATCCAAAATTCCTTCCTAAGGTTGTGTCTGAGTTTCATCTTAACCAATCCATCGTTCTACCTGTTTTTTTCCCAAAGCCTCATTCTAATCCAGGTGAACAGGCTTTGTACACCTTGGATTGTAAACGTGCTCTGGCTTACTATCTTGAACGCACCAAACCTCACAGATCATCTCCTCAACTGTTTTTGTCCTTTGATCCTAACAAGTTGGGTCATCCTGTATCTAAACGCACCCTGTCCAATTGGCTTGCTGCTTGCGTTTCATTCTGTTATGCTCAGTCGGGCCTGACACTGGAAGGTTCTGTCACGAGCCACAAGATTAGAGCTATGGCAGCGTCTGTAGCTTTCCTCCGTTCCACTTCCATTGAGGAAATCTGCAAGGCTGCTACTTGGTCCTCAGTTCATACTTTTACATCTCACTATTGTCTGGATGCATTCTCCAGAAGGGATGGACACTTCGGCCAATCTGTTTTACAAAATTTGTTTTCCTAATGGCCAACCTTCCCTCCGTCCCTCTTCTTGATAGCTTGGAGGTCACCCATCAGTCAAGAATATGCTGCCTGCTTGTCCTGGGATAAAGCACAGTTACTTACCGTAACAGGTGTTATCCAGGGACAGCAGGCAGATATTCTTGCGTCCCTCCCACCTCCCCGGGTTGGCTTCTTAGCTGGCTTATCCTAACTGGGGACCGCGCGCCTCCGTCGGGCGGGAAGGCACTCGCGCACGCGCGGTGCGGCCTAGCTAGAACTTTCTAAAGTTCTTAGAGTGCAATCACTCTAAAATTGTCCGTACCGGGGCTCCGTCGGTGCCGTCACCCATCAGTCAAGAATATCTGCCTGCTGTCCCTGGATAACACCTGTTATGGTAAGTAACTGTGCTTTTTCCCACTGCCGATTTTGGGCGTCTATGCCTAAATCAGACTTAGACGTATGTTTTGATTATGTCTCTCTGTATAAATACTTGTAAAATGCCCTCAAATCTACAAATGCCCCAAAACGTATAAAAGCACCAATGTGTAGTGTGTGCATTTGTAAAGTCCATTTGCAAAAATATTGCAGTCAGGTCCATCTTCATAGTAAACTTTCATATGTATTTTTCTATGCATGATAATATACCATATAATTTCATTATTAATGAATAATTGAAATGCAAAACCAGACAAAGCACCTAATTATCTTTGCAAGCTAATTTTAATTTTAAAAAAGGCAAGTACACATCAAGAGGGAGCATTATCTTTTTTTTTTTTTTTCTAAAGGACCCATGGCTAATTTTCATGTGTTTTCTACAGAACTCATTGCATTCAATGAAACCTTGGGTGCTAAAAGGCTGAAAATTAGTACAACTGCTTGTAATATTTTTGTACACAAACTCAAGCAGAGTCAAATTTTATGTTTCAGCTCCATTTGACCTCATTTTTAATCTTATAAAAGGCATTCTAGCAGCCTGCCATTGCTATCATTTTCTTTATATGGAATATTTGAAAGAATTATGCAAAAGAGGATGTGTTTCATCTGTCCATCTCTCCAATGTACTATTATCAAATTTTACTGACTGAAAAAAAATGGGAACCTATTAGGTTTGAAAACCAGGAATATCAAGGTACCATTTTCAAGATATATATTCTCAAAAAATCCCCATTACTTTATTATTCCCCTCCTTTACAAAGTCACACTAGTGTTTTTAGCACCAGCCATGGCAGTAAGAACTTGGATGCTCATAAGAATTCTATGCATATACTGTATTTTTCGCTCCATTAGACGCACTTGATCATAAGATGCACCCTAAATTTAGAGGAGGAGAACAAGAAAAAAACCATTCTGAACCAAATTCTCCCTGCCAGGCTCTGCACCCAATCCCACACTCCTTGCCAAACTCTGTACCCTGTCCTCCCTCCCTACCAGGCTCTGTACCCTATCCCTCCTCTGGTGGTCTAGGGGTAGGCCGGGATAGGACAGGCAGGAACAGGGCAGGCAGGCAGGTAGGGACAGGGGACAGGGTGGGTAGGTAGGGAGTCAGGCATCTGACTCCCCACTCAGGCAGATAGCAGGAAATCCCCAGCCTCTCCCTTCAGGCAGGCTCTAGCCTCTCCCTCCCAGGCAGGCAGCAGGAAAGCCCCGGCCTCTCCCTCCCAGGCAGGCAGCAGGCAGGCCCCGGCCTCTCCCTCCTCACTCCCTACTCCACAGGAAGGCAGCAGGCAGGCCCCAGCCTCTCCCTCCTCACTCCCCAGGCAGACAGCAAGCAGCAGGCAGGCCCCGGCCCTCTTCCTCCTCCACCCGCGTACCTTTTTTTAAAATTTTCTGGCGCCTCACTGCTGAGAGCGGTGCAGAAGGGTTGCTGGCTGCTTGGTCTCTGCTGCTTCCGCTGAGAACAGCAGATGCTGCTTCCTCTTCTGTTCTCTGATTGCATAGTGGCACACCGGGTTGCCTGCCTGGTCCCGCACTGCTTCATGCGAAAACTGAGTGTATCTAAGAGTGCGTCTAATAGAGTAACTACGCAAAGCGCGTGCCCCCTTTAACCTATTGTAATGTTGCCACCCTTCCTTTCTTGCCGACCCTCTTCCTCCTCTCCCCGCGCGTACCTTTTTAAAAAAACTTCTGATGCCTCACTCGCTGAGAGCAGCGCAGAAGGGTTGCTGGCTGCCTGGTCCCCGCTTCCATCAACGGCAGACGCGGCTGCCTCCTCTTCTGTTCTCTGGCGGCATAGCGGCACGCCAGGTTGCCTGCCAGGTCCCGCACTGCTTCCCGCGAGAACTGAGTTCTCATGGCAACATTACAATAAGTTAAGGGGGGGGGCACGTGCTTTGCATATTCATTCTATTAGATGCACCCTTATTTCCACCCACTTTTGGGGGGGGGGGGAAAGTATGTCTAATGGAGCAATAAAATACAGTAAATTGAAAGGTGTATCAATATAAATCACCCTCCATAGTCTCACACTTCCCAAATTTTAATTTGTTGTAAAGACCCTCAGAAGTACCACCTAAATACTCAAAAGTTTCATTGTATCAGGCTTTACGTACTACTTCCTCACCGGGTCTTATTATTAATTATCAAATGTTAAACTTTCATCGCTTAATTTTATAAGAGATGTTAAGGTACTTAGCTTGTGTTGTGGTCTAAATTTCGGGGATTATTATGCCATGTTTCACCCGAAGGGTTTTCTCAAGGCTGATATCTCTTCATTTAGCTGTTCGCCGTGCTAACCCACCACTGAATGTTCTTACACATAAATTCACATAAATCT
Source organism: Geotrypetes seraphini (assembly GCF_902459505.1). Lineage (NCBI taxonomy): Eukaryota > Metazoa > Chordata > Amphibia > Gymnophiona > Dermophiidae > Geotrypetes > Geotrypetes seraphini. Next base: position 252,686,531 of record NC_047086.1, read on the forward strand.
TCTACAAAATCTCAGTGCTGTAAAAAATAGAAATTCTATGAGCATCGGTGCTCTTACCACCGTAGCCGGTGCTAAAAACGCTAGCGCGGCTTTATAAAGGAGGGGGTATAAGAGGCCGTTAGAGCCTGTGGATTGTTGATAAAAAAAAGAGAAAAGCAAGGAATGAATGTAGAGACAGATTTGGGAATACTTTCCAGTATGATTATATAGAATAGGCAATGAGGATTTTACATTCTAGAACATAGTTGAGGTAGATTTTAAGCTGAGGTAAATTTTAAACGGTTTAACTGTTGAAACATTTGCCTATGGCTTTTGTAGCAGTTTTTAATGGAAAAGCTCATATACTACCCCTTTGAAAATGCCCAAGAAGTACTACCATATGAATTTCACTTTGTTTTTCTGACCAAAATATGAACAATCCTATCCCAGCAATGCTTCCATGAAAATATGGGTAAAAATATACATCTTTTTATTCACACATGGGTGATTCTGTATTTAAAATACCCTGTATCTCAAATAACTATTTACATGGGTCAATGTTTTTTTAAAAAATTGTGCACCCTACCAAGCAAATGGAGAGTCAGTGGGCCAATCCACAAGGAGCTATGAAAATGGTAACAGATTGCTACAAAAGAAAAGTAAATAAAAGCAAGATACCGTGTTTTCCCGAAAATAAGACAGTCATATTAATTTGGGGTCAAAAAATCACACTAGGGCTTATTTTGGGGGGATGTCTTATTTTTTTAATGTACAATAATCATCTCTCCCTTCCTCTCCTCCATAGCCTTCCCCAAAATTGGCTCTGCCCCAGCCCCCTATCCTCCCAACCCCTGTCAGGCTGTGTCTTCACTCGTGGAAAGCGTTTTTCTGCAATGAGCTGCAATGAGCAGGCACACGCTTTGGCGCGCCTGCTTGGCACTGAGTGGCTTCTTGACTGGCTCCTGTGAATTCTTGCGACCAGAGACTGGGAAAGATGGTTTTGAAAACCAAAATCACCAGGCAACAAAGGTAGGGGAAATTATTTTATTTTCAATTTAGTGATTGAATTGTATCAGATTTGAGAAATTACTTCTGCTGTCTATATTTAGCACTGTTCAGGAAGAAATGCATTTGTTGCTATTTCTCTGGGAGTTGTACTGCATGCAGAATCTTGCATCTTAGAGTTTTGTTTGTATATATTAGTACTTTTAGTTTGTGGTCCTGTATTTGCATAGGGGTTATCTGTGTTCTGCATGTGTAACCAAGGCCAGGTGTTCTGATAGGAATGAATGTTGAGAAACATACAGTGTGCTTTGTGTAGTTTAATTTTTTGGTTAACCATTATGTGTTGTTAATAAGATTATATTGTGTGTATATATATGAAAAATGAATGGAATAAATGGTATTACAATTAGTACTATTATGGGGGCGGGGTCTTCCCTCCCATTGTGCATCAGAATCACAGCATCTTTTTATCGTTCCCTCCCATCTCCCCCAGTGAAGCAGAACCCTTGAGCAGCATCTTTCTATCCCTCCCTCCCTCCCTCTCTCTCTTTCCCTCCCAACCCCACAAGTGAAGCAGAACCCTTGAGCAGCATCTTTCTATCCTTCCTTCCCTCTCTCTCTTTCTCTTCCATCCCCCCTGTGAAGCAGAACCCTTGAGCAGCATCTTTCTATCCCTCCCTCTCATCATGCAGCAGAACCCTTACACAGCATCTTTCTATCCCTCCTTCCCTCCCATCTCCCTCAGTAAAGCAGAACTCTTGATCAGCATCTTTCTATCCATCTCTCCCATCCACCCCGCACAGCAGAACCATGCTGACTCTCCCACCACGAAAAGGACATAGCTCCCTCCAAACAGTGCCGGCAGCACTCTAAACAGGCTGCTTCGCGACCTTCTCTCGCTGGGGCCTTTCCTGTGCCACATCACTGATGACATCAGAGATACAGCAGAGGGTAGGACCCGGAGGTAGAAGACCACAACGCTGCTGTTTGGAGGGAGATATGTCAGTCTCGTAGTGGGAGGGTCAACGGAGTTCAGATGGGAGAGAGAGATGGAAAGATGCTGCGTAGGGGGAGGGAAGAGGTGCGCAAGGGACATTCAGGAGGAGCTTCGGGGGTGATCTAACTAGGGCTTATTTTTGAGGTAGGACTTATATTAAGACCTACCCTGAAAATCATGCTAGGGCTTATTTTCGGGGAAACACGCTAAAGGTAATTTGACATAGATTTCCAAGGAAGTGACTAAAAAAATGGACACAATATTTGCAGTCAAAAATACTGGAGCTCCCAAATATAATACCAGATAAAGCTCAAAGAGGTGAAGGAAAAATCAAGCTCAAAGAGGTGAAGCAAAAACGTAAGCAGGTGAAAAATTGACTAAAGATGTAAAGCAAGGTGACAGTACTTTAGTCAAGTATGTCAGGAAGAAGAGGAAGGTCAGAGGTGAAACTGTATGACTGAAAGCTGCTGAGAATTGATATGTGGAAGGAGATGAGAAAAAGTAGAAATGCTCATCAGTGGCGTACCTAGGGTATGTGGCACCCGGGGCCCATCTTTTTTTGACCCCCTCCCTATGTAAAAAAATATTTTTTGTAATGACCATGAAATGGAATAAATGGTCAGAATAGAAACAGGCAGTGAAAATTTTCTTATATTCCAAACATAACATAACATAAATTATGTCTGAATTGTCATGACATCAGAAGTACATATGGAGTAGTTGCAGGTGATGCTTGGGACAGTTCTGATTGTGATAGTTCGGTTTTATGTGTTTTTTGAATAGAAGGGTTTTTATTTCTTTTTGAAGGTTTTGCAGTATGTGGTCGATGTCAATTGGTTGTAGGGTTGGGGGTCGAGTGTTGCAGCTCGAATGGCTAGGAGGTTGTCGAACAGTTTTTTTCTTTTGACGTTTTTGGTTGGAGGGTGTGTGAATGGTGCGTGAGTTCTCCTATGTCTGTTTGAAGTGGATTGAATTATTTAGCTGAAGAAATTAGTTACCCCCTCATCCCACACACATTAATTCTCTTCCATTTTTGTTCCCATTATAAAAAACACTGATAAGTTCCCAGAAAAAAAATACATTAAAATAAGAAGTGAAAACAAAGGCCCCTACAGATGAGAACTAACATAAGAATAGCCTAACTGGGTCAGACCAATGGTCCATCATGCCCAGTAGCCCATTCTCATGGTAGCCAATCCAGGACACTAATACCTGGTCAAAACCCAAAGAGTAGCAACATTCCATGCTACCGATCCAGGGCAAGCAGACACTTCCCCCATGTCTTAATAACAGATTATGGACTTTTCCTCCAGGAATTTGTCCAAATCTTTCTTAAAACCAGCTACACTATCTGCTTTTACCATAACTTCTGGCCACTTCATTTTTAAGTTTAGATCTTTCCTTTCAAACAGAGATCTTGCTAGATGTCAAATACAGCACAAGGTAACTTTACATGGACTTAGATGTGCAGGAAATGTGAATCTCCTCATACACCCACCATATAGTGCAAAAATGTGCAAAGGTCTGTTTTTTTCTTTCGATCACTACATAGCCTAATGCCACACAAGCAGCGCTGTTACAAACATATTCTGTAGGTCAATGCTAAGGATAACAAAGTTTCCTTCCTTGGACCAGAAGGAGATAAACCACTGGAAGAGATCCCAACACAACACCCAAAGACTCACTCAGTGTGTGAACCAGTTGAGTGGAGTGGACTAACTAGGGGGGTGGAAATGGGACCGGAGTTTGCTCAGCAGAATTTCCCAGACCACCTCTTCCTCTCAACACATTGACACGCTGCCACCATCACCACTAGGAACACCTCACTGGGTAGGCCAGCTATGCTATAAACTTTATAAAACACATTATTATATTTTCTTATAAAGCACATATTTTAACTGAACTCTCTGACATCCTCAGCCTTTCCATTCACAAAAATAGAAGGAAGAAAAGTTCCCATTTCCTGCTGTCTCATGTCCCCGGCCTATACAATATTTTTTTTCTGCAGACCCTTCAAAAGTCTGACCAAATCCTCGTTTCACTTGCATTATAAAGTACTGAGGATGCCATCTCTCCCCAATCCCAGGTCCTAAAGTCTAAGACAGTAGCGCAAACTAATGCTGCCAGATACAGGAAAAAAAATTTTGATTCGATTCAGCCCTATTGAATTGATTTTTCAATTCGATTTTCCTGCCCAGTTGGGTGATTTTTTTCAAAACTCCTGGTGGGTTTTATAGCTTTTTCACCCCCTTTGGCTTCTCCTAACCACACTGGCGCTGTGGTGTAAATAAAATAAAGAAACAAAAAGGACTTTTCCTCTCTCTGTTAAATCCTAGCTCACGTTTGCAGTCCAACACCAGCTCTGGCAGGATACACATTTCAAATCTGACATATTATAATCACAAAACAGAAAATAAAATTAATTTTTCTACCTTTTGTTGTCTGGTTATATTTCAAATCTTGTTGGTCCAAGGCTCTGGTTTTCTTCTGATAACTTGCTTGCCAGGGTCTCCTTCTTTCTGCATGCTAACCATCCATCTGCCAACTCTGTCCTCCCTTTCCATTTCCCTTCCCTTCCCAGGAAGTCTGGTATCTTTCCTTTTTTTCATCTCCCTCCACAGATCCACCTTTTCTTAAATACCCTTTCATCCGGCATCTCTCCCTCCTTCCCCACCATCCCAGAGTCCACCATCTCTCCCTTTCTTTTCCTAATTACCCTCCTATCCAGTATCTCTATCTCTCCTCCACACCATCCCTTGTGTCCAATTTCTCTCCCTTTCTGTTCCTTCCCTCCCTAAATCCCATGGTCCATCATCTCTCTCCCTCTCCTCTATTTTCAGACCCATTATTTCTTCCCCCCCCAAAGTTTGGCATATGCACGTCTCTTTGAACACCCCCTTCCCTCCGTGTACTTTAAAATCATGGTCCCCCCCCAAAGGCCTGTCCCCCCTTAAAGGTCTGCCTGTCCCCCCTTGAAGGCCTGCACCCCCCTTGAAGGCCTGTCCCATCCCCTTGTAGGCCTGTCCCCCCCTTGAAGGCCTGCCTGCCTATCGCCTCCTTGAAGGTCTGCACCCCCCGAAGGCCTGCACCCCCCGAAGGCCTGTCCCCCACTTGAAGGCCTGTCCCACCCCCTTGTAGCTTCTCCCCCCCCTTGTAGGCCTGTCCCCCCTTGAAGGCCTGCCTGCTTGCCTTTCCCCCCCTTGAAGGCCTGTCCCCCCTTGAAGGCCTGCACCCCCTTGAAGGCCTGCACCCCCCCTCGAAGGCCTGCACTCCCTTAAAGGTCTGCACCCTCCCCCCCGAAGGCCTGTCCCCCACTTGAAGGCCTGTCCCACCCCCTTGTAGCTTCTCCCCCCCCTTGTAGGCCTGTCCCCCCCTTGAAGGCCTGCACCCCCCCCGAAGGCCTGTCCCCCCCTTGAAGGCCTGTCCCACCCCCCTTGTAGGCCTGTCCCCCCCTTGAAGGCCTGTCTCCCCCTTGAAGGCCTACAACCCCCCTTGAAGGCCTGCACCCCCCCTTGAAGGCCTGTCCCACCCCCTTGTAGGCCTGTCCCCCCCTTGTAGGCCTGTCACCCCCTTGAAGGCCTGCCTGCCTTTCCCCCCTTGAAGGCCTGTTCCCCCCCTTGAAGGCCTGCACCCCCTTGAAGGTCTGCACCCCCCCAAAGGCCTACACCCCCCCCGAAGGCCTGCACCCCCCCTGAAGGCCTGCCTGCCCCCCTTGAAGGCCTGCACCCCTTGAAGGTCTGCACCCCCCCCCGAAGGCCTGTCCCCCCTTGAAGGCCTGCCTGCCTGCCTGTCACCCCCTCCCCCTTGAAAGCCTGCTTGCCTGCCCGCCCGCCCCACCCTGAAGGCCTGATGCCCCGACCCACCCCGAAGGACCGCACGCCCCCCTGGCCTCCCCGCACCACCTATGAAGCAGCCGCAGCAGGATCGCGAAGTCAGCGTCAGCGATCCCTGCGCTGCTTCCTGCGCCACAGTCCCGCCCCTCCTCTGACGTCAGAGAAGGGGCGGGATCGCGGCGCAGGAAGCAGCGCAGGGATCGCTGACGCTGACTTCGCGATCCTGCTGCGGGCTGCTTCATAGGTGGTGCAGGAAGGTCAGTGGGGCGAGCGGTCCTTCGGGGGTGGCGGGGGACTGAACGGCAAGGCCGGGAACACCCCCTTAGGGCTGGCACCCGGGGCGCACCGCCCCCCCCGCCCCCCCCCTTGGTACGCCACTGATGCTCATTAAATGCTTATGTTTGTTTCTTCATAGAAGAAAGTCCAAGAGAAGAACCAGACATGGATGACAAAGATTCAATTAAGAATGAAAGTGTTTTTCCCTAAATGTTTCTTCATTTTCTTTAAATATTGTAGTTCATCCCCCTCGCCTTTTTTACCAGTTATTTATTTGTATGTATATACTATGGGGCTCATAATAATAATTTTAAAAAAGTCTAAAAAGTGGCCTAAATGGGTACTTGGACGATCAAAAAGCCTGATCGTCCAAGTACCCATAATCAAAGCTGGTTTTAGACGTATCTAAAACCAGCTTAGGCCTTTCCCCTGCCTCTAAACACACAGAGAGAAAAGAGGCATTTTTTTAGAGGAGGGGAAAGGGTGGGCGGGAGGTGGGCTGACCTAGATCTAGGCGTGCAGCAGGTATAACCAAAACTTTAGGCAGGTTGCCTAGTCTGCACTTATACGTTTTGACTTAGAGCAAGTCACAACAGGTATAAGTGCCAAAAAGGGGCTGCTGAGCTGATTGTGACTGCTGCGATCAGCTCAGCGGCACCAGCAACCTGCCTATCCCCTACAGCAATGATCGCAGCAGGAGATGCCCCTTCCCTCCCTCCCACAACGATCAGGGCAGGAGGGAGCCCAAGCCCTCCTGCCCCATGGCACCCCGAACCCCCGATGAAGATCGGGGCAAGAGGGAGGCCAAGCACTCTTGCCCCACAGCTCCCCCGAAGTCCCCGACACTATCGGGCAGGAGGGTCCCCCCGAACCCTCGATTGTCCCCCCCCCCCGCCAACCTGTGGCTGGCCTTAGGACCTGATTGGCCCAGGTGGCTCAAATTCCGCCCACAGGTGGGGCCTGAGATGCCTGGGCCAACCAGAATAGGCCCAGTAGGCTTAGGCCCCTAACCCAACCCGGCCCATATGCCTAAGGCCCCGCCCACTGGAGGGGCCTAAGCCTACTGAACCTATTCAGGTTAGCTCAGGCATATCAAGCCCCACATGTGGGCGGAATTTGAGCCGCCTGGGCCAATGTCTCCTGACGTCGGTGGGCCAAAGTCAGCGCTGACCTCAGAGGGAGGGCTTAAGCAAAGCCGTCCCTCCGACGTCAGCGCTGACATCGGGGAAGACTTCTGGTCGGCTATGTGTGCTGAGGCAGTGCAGGCAGGAAATATAAGACGAGCCTCGCGGCTCGAGCTCCATTTGGCTGGTAATTTGCTTGCAGATGAGGGCTGGGAGGCGGAACACAAAAGGGGGGAGGGAGTGCGTTTTTGGACACAAGGCATGAACTTGGAAAAGAGGATGGAGGAAGGGAGGAAAAGAGATGCTGAGGTGGAGGAGGGAATGCGTTTTTGGACACAGAAGGCATGGACTTGGAAGGGAGGGAAAGAGATGCTGAGGTGGGGGAGGGAATGTGTTTTTGGACATAGAAGGCATGAACTTGGGAGAGAGGAAGAGAGGGAAAGAGATGGTTGTGTACACGGGGAATGGAAGAAAGGAGAATTTTTGGTCATAGGGAGGGAGTGAGGTACAGATGAGAGGGAGAAATATTGTGGTGGAAAGGGAACAGTGGTACAGATTGAAATGGATGCAAGAGGGAGGAATGTTGGACATAGTGGTGAAGGGAATGGAGGGAGAGATGTGGCATGGTGCTGGAGAGGGGTGATAGAAGAAGAAATGTTGGGCATGGGGCTGGTGGGCAGGCACGATAAATGAGAAAAGGATAAATGCTGGACCATGGTAGGAGGAACCAATGGACAGCAACAGAAGAATTTACAGAAGATGGGAAAGCGGAAAAAAGAAACTGGGACCAACTTTATGGAAAAATAAATCTCTAGACAACAAAGGTAAAAAAAGAATTTATTGACTAAAATATGTTAGCTTTGGGAAATGTATATAGCAGATGTCTTTGTATTGTGTTCAAAAGAAAAGGAAATGCATTTCTGGTTTTATTTCTACAGTTTTGAAGTACTTGCTGATCCTTGCTGTGACTGGTGGGGATCCCCAAGCACCACCAGCAGAAGACCTCCTCTAGAGACGACCAGAACTTCCCTCCACCAAGCACAGCAGTCGCTGGCAACATCCATGAGCCACTGAGGTGCCAGCATCTGTGATTCAGGGATGCTACTGCTGCCTGCTAAGCTTGGCAAAAGGGATCCCAGGCCAACTGCAAAGGAAGTCCTCAGCTGACAGCTTGGGGGTTCTCATCAGATGAGTATTTATATTTTATATTTACATTAGAGGCTGTGGTAGAAACCCGTTTACAAAGTATGTTTTCTTCCAAATTAATTGGGTCTCTACCAGAGCCTTTAATTCAGTAGCATAATTAAATGAAATATAGTGGTACCTTGGATTACGAGCATAATCCGTTCCAGGAGCATGCTCGTAATACAAAATGCTCGTTTATCAAAGCGAATTTCCCCATAGGAAATAATGGAAACTCGCTTTGATGCATTCCCCCCCCCCCCCCGAGAACCGGCATTGCTCCCCCTGAAGGCCCCCCTGCGATCCGGCACCCCCCTCACGATTCAGCACCCTGCCATAATCCGGCATCCCCCCCCCGACGCGATTGGGCACCCCTCTGCCACGATCACGTGAACTCGCAGGCCTTGAGCATGCTCAGATGCTCAAGGCCTAGCAGAAGAGGAGGCCGATCTTCGGGCACCGGCACCAAGCACAGGACATGCCGGTGCCGGTGCCCAGATGAGGGTAAGAAGCGGCGGGGGGGGGTGCCGGATCGTGGCGGGGGGGGTGCCCAATCGCGGCAGGAGGGCCGGATCGTGGCGGGAGGTGCCCAATCATGTCGGGGGGGGGGGGGTGCTGGATCGTGGCGGGGGGGTGCCCAATCATAGGAGGGTGCCGGATCGCGGGGTGGAGGGTGCCAGATTGCGGGGGGGGGCGCTCATAAATCGAGCCATGCTCGGTTTCCAAGGCAGCTATTTTGCAAATATTTTGCTCGTCTTGCAAAACACTCGCAAACCGGTGCACTCATAAACCGAGGTACCACTGTAACTATTTCTGAAGTTTATAGGGACGGGCAGGGACGGATGGGATTCTTCACGGGGTGGGTGGGGACGAAGGGGATTCCTCGTGGGGACGGGTGGGGACGGAGGGATTCCTCGTGGGGATGGGTGGGATTCAATATTTCTTCCCTTCTTTCAGCCTCCTGTATGCTTCCTCTCCTCCAGACCTCATTCCCTCCCCCAACTTTTTCTTTCTTTCACCCTGCCCCCTTCTTTCTTTCTCTCTCCATGCCCCTTTTCTTTCTGTATGTGTCTTTCTCTCTCTCTCTCTGTGCCCCATTTCTTTCTTTCTTTCTTTGTTTCTCCATGCCCCCTTTCTGTCTGTCTCCTGTCTTCCTTCTTTCTTTCTGTCCCCCCTCCTTTCTTTCTTTCTTTCTCCATGCTCTTCCCCAAGCCACCGTCATTGGGGATCATGCTACCACTGCCGCTGGAGAATAGGTTGCCACTACCACCATCAGGGAACAGGCCGCCATCGAGTTTTGAGCTCTCCCTGCTGCCCTTCCCTGCGGGGCTGACCAACTCTCGCCACCCGAAGTCAATTCTAACATCGGAGAGGACGTTCCGGGCCCGCCAGGCAGTGATTGGCTAGCCCAGAACATCCTCTCTGATGTCAGAATTGACGTCGGGTGGCGAGAATTGGTCGGCCCTGCGGGGAAGGGAAACAGGGAGAGCTCAGAACTCGGCGCCGGCCTGTTCCCCAATGGCGGCGGTGGCAGCCTATTTCCCAATGGTGGTGGCTTGGGGAGGGCAGTGAGAAGGGAAGGGAAGCAGGTTGTGTACCCCTGCTCTAGACAAGCCGCGAGCCGCACTCAAGTGGCTAAAGAGCCGCATGTGGCTCGCGAGCCACAGTTTGTTGACCACTGCATTAGGGGATAAGTGCTCTTCCTATTCCAGAACTGGGTTGCTGCATTTAGAACAGGTTATTGGAGAACAGAAGATGAAGAACACTCTGGGAGACCAAGTCAAGTGACAATTCCAGAAAATGTGGATGCAATTCATTATATGATTCAGGATGATCAAAGAATATCTTCCAACAAAAAAAGTAGCAGAGACACTGAAGATAACCTAAGAACAAGTAGGCTATATTATTCATGAGATATTAGACATAAAAAAGCTCTCAGCCAAATTGGTTCCTAAATGTCTCAATGCTGACCATAAGTGTGATCAAGTAGTTGCCTCACAATCCATTTTGGACCAATTTCAGTAGAATCCTGTCTCATAACTATGGATGAAACTTGGATATATATGCATGATCCAGAGACAAAAGAACAATACAAAGAATGGAGACACAGTGGTTCAATAAGTTCATGAGCTCACTTTCTAATGATGCACAAAGTTGTTCTCATGTTGACATCTGAGGCTTTTTCCTTCATGTTCGTATGTCTATGACCATCCAGTGACACTTAGGGCTCCTTTTACAAAGCCGCGCTAGGGCCTTAATGCACGGAGTAGCGCATGCTAAATTGCCGCACACGCTAGCCGCTTCCACCTCCTTTTGAGCAGGCGGTAGATTTCCAGCTAGCACGCGCTATAGCGCACGCTAATCCGATGCATGCGGTAAAACTGCTAGCGTGGCTTTGTAAAAGGAGCCCTTAGTGAATTTTGGCAAATTGTCTGGAGTATATGTATGCTGGCATATTAGTAATTTCTGTACATTTGTGGAGGGGTATTTTTGATAGAACATCTAAGTCAAACGTTTGACATCTCTACATAGACATTCAAAAGTCGGGCTGGGAAAATGACAAGACATCTATCTTTTTTTGAAAAAGACTCGTCTAGATGTTCTGGTCCTTAGGGCATCAATCTTTTTTGGCCATTTTCGAAAATCAAAATGACCAAATGCAAAATGTCCATAAAAAAGCCCATTTGGATGTGGGAGGTGTCAGAATTTTAATGGACTGGCCACACAGACATGCCAACAGAGTTTCAAGTTTCAAATTTATTAAAATTTGTTTGATCGCTTTAAATAAAATTCTAAGCGATTTACAATAAAATAAGGGGGAACGAGTAGTCACATATAAAAACATGACAAAAGACATGAACACAAGTCACATACTGGAACATGAGGAGAAAAGGGAGAACTACAATTTAAAAAGAAAAGTAGGGCACTGCTGTGAACATCACAAAAAGTGTGCCAGGTACATATTTCACTATAACTCCCTTATAGTGTATGGTGAGCCCTCAAAAACTTCCTCAAAACCTACTATACTTATCTGTCTACCACCTTATGACTGCAGGTAGATTTGGCACGAGTTTTGATGGCTTCATACCTTCCACCGTAAATGTAGTAGGTAGGGTGGGATATGGGCCTAGATCACATGTTTGCATCTTCTTGTCTATACGCTATATGTAATTTTAGTTTAATAGAACTTTGATGTATTTTTTAATTTAACTTTTTTTAATTTTACAGCTTATGTATTTAAATAATAATTATTTTTTTTTGTTTATTGTACACTATAGGACTCCTATAACAGGCTTTCCGGCTAAACACATGTCGAGTCCAGATATGGGTTTAAGCTGCATGGTTGCTTACAAAGGCTTATTTGGCTTGAAGACCAGGTCTCCTCAGCTCTGTTGGTGGATTGTTTTGCTCTTGTGTAGAGTTTGATATTTCCCCTATTTTGGACTCCAGACACCTGCTTGCTGCTATACCAGGATTTTCCATATTATGTGTAGCTGTCATAGAAGCTGGTACTGTTTCTTTCATATCTTTTGGGGTGGGAGGGGGGTAATGACCACTCGGGGAGTGTGGGAGGGGGTCGTGTCTAAATGTATCCAGTGGTTATCTGGTTAGTTTGGTTACTTTTAAAACAGATCTAACTCCAAATATCTATATGATGCCCTGGATGTCTTCAAAATGGTTTGATTATCCAAATCCTAAGGCTGCCCTAATCCTGCCCAAAACACGCCTCCTTAAAATTTAGACGTACTGGAGGGAAAATGACATGCAAGACATCTCAAAAGTCAGTTTTGAAAATTGGTACTTGGTTGTTTTAGTGATTAAAACATCCAAGTGCTGGTTTGTACCATTTTTGGAAGTCTTTTTGTTTTAAAAATGAGCCCTTTAGTGTCTAAATGTTGGCACCATCTTTAAATAATTCCCAGTTAAGAGGACATCAGTAAAAGTGAATTTTCTTAATTTTCTTATTTTATTACCAGTTTTCTGAGGGTCCCTTTTACCAAAATGTGGTGAAAAGTGGCCTTAGCGCATCCGTACATGGGTCATTCCCATGCGCTAAGGTCAGTTTTACTGCCAGGTTAAAATGGCTAATTCTTCTATTTTTCCTGTTAATGGGCACACATTAATTTTTCCATTTAGCACATGGTCATTAGCGCATGAGACCCTACCACCACCCTTTGTGTAGGCAGTAAGGCCCTGATTCTATAAATGGCATCTAACTTCTAGGTGCTGTTGAGCGCTATTATCAATCATTCACTAGGTGCTATTTATAGAATTGTGCCTAGTGGCACCTAAGCAGTCTTACGTGCAATAGGCTATGAAACCTTAGGCAACTCTCATTTATGCCGTGGTTTTCTTGGCCTATATGATTGTACCTAATTTAGGCGACTACTTGTGCCTAATTTAATTTAAGTCAAACCACACCCCAAATAAGCCAAGAATCTGCCCCTGGTAAGTGCGTTGGGGTAGATGCTTACCTAGTTAGATGCTTAGCAGCTAATTCATTTTTTAATTGTCTCTTAATTATCTGTGCCAATTAAGCCTAATTGAATAATTAAGTTAGGCACGTAGATCAGCTAGGCACACCGATCTTGATGCCTAACTTCAGATGCTGTTTACAGAATCTGGGCCTAAGGGCTCACTTGTTAAGCACGCACTATTCGTAATCGGTTAACACATGGCAATGTGCTACACTAACTGATTAGCACAGAACAAGCCCGCTCTCTGCCCCCAGGCCCACACATGGGTAGTCTACGCCTCAGCACACCCTGCAGTAAGCCATTTTTTGCTGTGGAATGCACTTAGTTAAAGGACCCCTTAATATGTATTTTTAAAATGTTCTAATTTTGAACTTTGTGGAGAAAACATATGAAATAATACATATAAAGTCAATAATTTATTAAATATTATTAAAATAATCTATCTTTTGGAACAAGATGTACATAATGAGTAGCAGTGTACAAAACGTTCAATATCCATTATTTATAGTCATGTACATTCTGCCTTACACTTGCATTGTTAAAGTCCAGAGAGGACAAATTTGACCTTTTCAATTAGGGACTTGTTAGTCAAAACATTGTTGAATCAATCTTTCATATGCCAAAATGTGAATAAGCAAAGGTTCTTGAACTCACTGTGGTACAGGGAGAAAAGAACACAGAAATTGAAAAGAATAGTAACTAAGAAGGAAAACTTTTACCTTCCTGACAAATCTTAGAAATGAGAATATACCCCCTCTTCTATGAAACCACACTAGCATGTTTTAGCACAGAGAGCCACGCTGAATGGTCTGCGCTGCTCCCGACGCTTATAGGAACTCAATGAGCGTCAGGAGCAGTGCGGGCTATTTAACGTGGCTCTCTGTGCTATAAACCGCCAGCGCGGTTTTGTAGAAGAGGAGGATAGTTTACTAACAAATATTTATTTATTTATTTTTAAAATGTATATACTGTTTAAACCTAAACAGTTTACATATCTTTACATACATAATTCAGTAAGACAAATTTTTCAATGATCTAAAGATGGGAATAACTAGTGAGATAATTACATTTGCGGATGACACAAAGTTGTTCAAAGTTGTTAAATTGCAAGAAGATTGAAAGAAATTGCAAGAGGATTTTGCGAGACTGGAAGACTGGGCATCAAAATGGCAGATGAAGTTTAATGTGAACGAAGTGATGCATGTGGGAAAGAGGAACCCAAACTATAGCCATATGATGATGGGTTCAAAGTTAGGAGTCACTGCCCAGGAAAAAGATATAGGTGTCATCGCTGAAGATATGTTGAAACCCTCGGCTCAATGTGTGGTAGCAGCTAAGAAAGCAAATAGAATGATAGGAATTATCAGAAAAGGAATGGAAAACAGATGAAAATGTTATAATGCCCTTGTATCACTCTTTGGTACGGCCTTTCCTTGATTATTGTGTGCAATTCTGGTTGCCGTATCTCAAAAAAGATATAGCGGAATTAGAAAAGGTACAGAGAAAGACGACAAAAATGTTAAAAGGGATGGGACAACTTCTCTATGAGGAAAGGCTAAAGTGGCTAGGGCTCTTCAGCTTGGAGAAGAGATGGCTCAGGGGTGATATGATAGAGGTCTATAAAATACTGAGTGGAGTGGAAAGGGTAGATGTGAATCGCTTGTTTACTCTTTCCAAAATTACTAGAACTAGGGGGCATGCGATGAAGCTACTAAGTAGAAGATCTAAAACAAACTGGCGAAAATATTTCTTCACCCCATAATGTGTAATTAAACTTTGGAATTCGTTGCCAGAAAATGTGGTGATATCAGTTAGCTTAGCAGGGTTTAAAAAAAAGTTTAGATAATTTCTTAAAATAGAAGTCCATTGGCTATTACTGGGATGGCATGAGGAAATCTATTGTATATTCCTAGGATAAGCAGCATAAAATCTGTTTTACTTCTTGTTATCTAGCTAGGTAATTGGGACCTGGGTGGCCACAGTTAGAAACAGGATGCTGCATTTGATGTACCTTGTCTGTCCAAGTATGGCAATTCTTATGTTATTAAAGCACCTCCGTAGCTCTGATGTAGGTGTCATTTTCTAAGTGCCGATAGACACCTTCATTTATTTAAGAAACAATTTTAATTATTTTTAAATGGTGCTTTCCACTTAAGTTGGGCACCAGTAGAGCTCCTACTGATGCCTTACTTAAGGCACCATTTATAGAATATGGCCCTATGTGTATGAAGGACTCATATAATGGCCACATGCTAATGGAAAAATTAGTGCATTGACATTATTGTAAACATGGAAAATACAGCCATTTTACAGCCATGCTAAATGTGACCAAAGCACACACAAAACCCACACGCTACTCATAGCCCAGCCTTTTTATAGCCCTAGTAATTTAATGCTGAGAGAAAATAAAATAGAACTTTAATTGTAACTTTTGCATTGCCAATATGTTCTACATGTAGATTACTATCCCCAAATTTATTTATTTATTTATTCAATTTTCTATACCGTTCTCCCAGGAGAGCTCAGAATAGTTTACATGAGTTTATTCAGGTACTCAAGCATTTTTCCCTGTCTGTACCAGTGAGCCCACAATCTATCTAATGTACCTGGGGCAATGGGGGGATTAAGGTCCAGATTCAGTATAGGGTGCTGGTTCTCAGAAGCCTTATACAGAATCGCCCTAAGCCACCTAACCACCACTGTAACCGGTGCCCATATTACAGACGCCGGTTAGAGAATCACATTGCCACTGAACTGATGGTGGCAAAGGATCTCCCTGTCACAATCAGTTTAGCGGCCATTGCCCATCCCCCCGTGCGAAGATTACTAGCAGGAGGGATGCCCAGTCCCTCCTGCCGGGACCCCCGAAGCCAGCCCCCCCACCCCCAAATGTCTGCAGAAGGAAGAGTGCGCAATTCTTCCTGCTGCCACCCTGCTGACACATCCCCCAGCAGAAGAGATGCCCAGTCCCTCCTGCTGGATACCCCACCCCATAATGGCCACGCCCATGAGAGACCCCCCACTCTACCCCCTGAAAAGGTAGGCCGCCAACCCCCCAGCCTAGCCAGACCTCCCCAGCCCTGTCAGAACCCCCATCCCTGCCGGAACCTCCCCCCCCCCATCAAGCTCAACCCCCCAGAACCCACCCAAACCCGCCTACCTTTAGTAGTTGGCCAGCCGGCCGGATGCTTCTTCCATCCATCCGGCACGCCTGCCTTCATTTGAATGGTGGGCATGCCCCTTCCCGGTGCATAGGAGGGGTCTTAACTGCCTGGGCCAATTGGAATCTTAAGCCTGTCTCCCAGTGCATTGTGGGATGTGCTGGGAGTAGCCTAAGATTACGATTGGCCAGATCCCTTAGTATTTGTCCCAGTTATGCAGGTATTTATACTCCTTTTTGGGTGTTATTGTATTTTGCTGTGTATTTGGATTCCCTTTTTTTGTGTGGTGTATTAGGATGCAATATGAAATAATGCATGGGAAATTGGGAGTGTGGGGAAGCTCAAGATGTTATTTTTGAAGCGACCCCCTAACCAAATGTACTTTCCTTTCCATTTTCCTCCCTTTATTTTTATTTTTCATTTCGATGTATTTAATAATCCTCCTCTCCCCATTGTTTCCCTTTCGTATCATGTGCATCAATGCGTAAGTGCTTCCCTCCTTTTACTTTAGCTGTGTTTTTATTTTATTGTTAAACATTTAGATACCTGTATCATAAATGGTATATCAAAAATAAAGAAACTTGAAACTATTTGGGGTGATGCTTAGAAGTATCAGGAGGATAGAAAAGGGTTCAGGATGCTACTGGGGATTTTGATTGGGAGGTCAGGGATTATTTTTAAAAAGCTAAGAATCATACTAATTGCTTGCTAATAGCATGGGTGTACCTTCTTGTCTTGTCTTCAGTGCACAGAAAATTACCAAGTGTAACTGCAAATACAATCCACATCTATAATTTACCAATTCCCTATCTCTTTCCTGCCACCTGAGTGCAAATTCCCATGGTTCTGGCCTGCCATTCATGAATGCAAGCACTGTCTCTTGGTGGGCTGTAATAAATTCCCTCCCTCCCCCCAAGAATTTCCCCATCCTTTTCTATGGTTTCCAGCATCCCCTACTTCTCAGCCCTTGATATGGTGATACCATATTCTGTATAACAGGCATCAAGACTGAACAGCGCGAGGTGCTTGAGCATCTGTGCAAGCTTCCTATAGTATTACCACAATGAGAAAAGGAAGGAGGGAGAGAATGTATTCTGTCTCGTAGTCAAAAACAAGAAAACAACAGACCCCACAATGGTAAACCAGTCAAGAAGAGTAGGGCCAGATAAATGGTCTTCCAAAAAAAGGGGGAAGAAGCCTAAAGAGGTCCAAACAATAATTTTATTAAATAACAGGCTATAAGAGCTTTCAATGTCCTCCACAAAGCTATGACTCAAAAGTACCTCAGTTTCAATCACTAGCTTTCCTGCTTAGAATGCCATTGAGTTGTAACAATGTATGATATTGCAGCCACAAAAGTTTGTGCCTGTTTGTGCTTCCAAGGTTGTGTGCACTCACTTAATATCTATTTGACTGTGCATTTACCATAAAATTATGACTCCTGATGCAGGCTTCTAAGTGCTGAAATTTAGCCCCATGTTGAGCCGTAGCTCATAGTTCAGTCCTTAATACTAGGCCTACTTGACTACTGTAATATCCTCTACCTCCCATGCCCTACAGCCATAACAAAACAACTACAAACTATCCAAAACACAGCACTAAGACTCATCTACTCATTAAAGAAACATGATCACATTACAGAAGCATATCTCCAATCGCACTGGCTTCCGATCCCAGCAAGAATACAATTTAAATTCTACTGCCTACTATTTAAGACTTTATACGGAGACAGTCCAAACTACCTGAATAACCGCCTCATCCACAACACCGCAACCAGACATAGGAAAACTCACACCCCATTCTCATACCCCCCAATTAAGGAGGTCAAACGGAAAAAACTATATGATGGCCTCCTGGCCACTCAAGCAGCCAAACTAGACAACCAAATCGCCAATCTACTGACGGCATCCCTCGACTACAAGACTTTTAGAAAAGAAATAAAGACCATACTCTTCAAGAAAACTCTGAAAAAAGAAATAATACCGCAAGTCTCAAACTCCACCTCTCACTAAAGCCAACTACCCCAAACAAATAATCTTACCCATTTTTTATTCTTTTTGAAAATGACCAATTTTTTTTTTTTTTTTTGTAAGTTCTTGTTGTAATACATCTTGGATAATTCTTTTGTAATCCGCCTTGAACTGCAAGGTAATGGCGGAATAGAAATCCCTAATATAATGTAATGTAATACTGAGAGCTCTTCTAACCTATTATTTAATAACATTGTTGTTTGGACTTCTTCAGGCCTCTCCCCCTTTTTTTGGAAGATGATTTATCTGGCCCTATTCTTCTTGGCTACTCAGTTTCGTGGGCCATATAAAATCCAGTAAAGGGCTATATATGGCCCTGACACGTAGAGTTCCCACCCTTGATCTAACTATTATTATTATATGAATTGTATTTTCTAAAGGAGTAATGATGTTTTCAACCTAAGCTGTTGGCAATATTTGTGAACTATTACTACCCAAGTCATGTTTTGAACTATTAATTAGAATATCTGTTAGGGATGTATATAGGCCAAAGAATTTGAGTATAGCATAAGTATGTGGGGGGAAAAGTAAGTTGAGTGGGGATATATGTGGAGTTGGAAGTGCCTGTATTGATGTGCATGTGAAGACATGTGTGGAGGACATAAGTGTAGTTTCAACATTTGGGGTGCATGCAGGTGAGTTGTACATGGAGGTGGACATAGGTATGTGTTTATCAGTGGACTTAACTGGGACCCTTTGGAAGTCAATTTCAAATAACCTATCTAATGGGGCAATCAGTAGAATCATTTCAAAATTTTTTCCAGCCGATATTCAGCGCTATTTGACTGGTTATGAGTGACTCTTAGCCAGATAGTGCTAGGCTGGCTAACCACCAATATACAGTGGGAGATAACTGGCTATCTCCTGCTGAATATCCCAGTCAGTGACTAGCCCATTCACTGACTATGTCGCACAACATAGTCTGTCAGTGTCATAATTCATTGGCTGACTGGCGAAGTTGAATGGACAGATAGACCTACATAAATATCAGGTCAATCTTTAGATGCTATGACTTAGCTGGTCAACCAATGAAATATCAGTTTGGCTGACTATGTCTACCACAGATGAACTTAAGACTGGAAATTCAATGCCAGTGGTCAGATACAGCCCTGGCACTGAATTTTCAGTTTCACTCCAGACCTTCAGAGGTAGACTGCCTCCCACAGTCTGATAATTGGCCTCTGTGTTTCTAGTTTTTATCATTTTGGAGATCTATCAGTACCTTTGAAAATATTTACAAAGCTATATCATTAAAATCATTCCATATTTTCATAGTGAAATTGATGTATAGGCTAATCCTACCTTTTAAAAGGCTTTGATTTTTCTCAACCATCACTTAGGTGATCTGAGCATATTTCATTTCTGAGGAAAGAATTTTTTAAGAAAAAAGGTATTTGATTCCTATTACTGTTTTATGTCAGTAACTGTACATAAGAATGAATTCTGAAACTTTATCAACCTTAATGATGCTAAAATAAAAACATATGATGAATAATATCTGAGTCATATGTACTATATAAGACAGCTACCAATTACTGGAATAGAATAGAGTAGGCTTCTGATATATTTTCTTTACAAGGTATAATTTAAAATGATAAGCATTTAAATTAAAGAATATGTTTTAATTCTAGCATTATCCAATAAATAAGTCATTCATTAATAGAACACACTGTATAACACTGCTAATAAAATTATTCTGTGGCTATCAAGTAAGATAAAGTGAATTTTGTTAATACACAATAGTACATAAGCATTGCTATACTGGGACAGACTGATATCCCATCAAGCCCAGTATCTTGTTTCTAATAATGTCCTATCAGGTCACAAGTTCTAGCAGGATTCCAAAAGAGTAAAATAGTTTTAATGGTGCTTATCCCAAGAATAAGCAATGGATTTCCCCAAGTCTACCTTAATAATGGTTTATGGACTTAAGTTGTTTGAAACTCTTTTTAAAATTCTTTCCAAAAATAAATCTACCTGTCCCAGATTACAGATTTATTTGGTTTGATACATATACTGCAAACTTACAATACAACCTAACCGGATTACAATTTTTAATAAAATAACATATTGGAAAAGAACTCCATATACTAGACAGGAAAGACCCCACCAACAACCCACCCAAATACACAAAAGCCCAAAGTATTTAAAGAAAAAATTCCCACTAAACAACTAATTCCATGGGTGAACCTGAATAAAATAAATGAAATAAATGTGCCTTAAGCTGTTTCGGAAAACAAGTTAAAGAACACTCCTCCCACAAAGAAAAAAGTAAAGCATTCCAAAAAATTGGGACTTGCATCACTTTCTAAACTGAAAATAAGATCTTAAACTGCATCCTAAAATGGATAGGCAACCAATGATAAGAAATAAATAATAGTGTTACATGAAAGAGTCTTAAAGTGGAATTTTGTAAAGTTTGGAACATCCACAAATACCCAGAAGACAAACCTACCACGAGTGCATCTCATAATCCAAATTTGCTATAAACACTGCATAGAACAATGTTAAAAATACTTGTTTATCAATCGATCCTCTCACACACCGCAACTTTTGCAACAACATATACCCAGTAAGCACCATCACAGCAACATGGACAGAAAAGGATAACTTCTCAACTATATCACCTCCAGATAGTGAAAGGATTCCATAGTCAGAAAATCTTGGCCAAGCAAATCAGCAGAATGGCATTGCCTAGAATTACCAGCATAAACCCAACAAGCTGTTGATTTATCTACTCTTAATAACATCCAGTGAGTGCATAGCCAATCTTGAATAGCAGAGAGACAAATATGTAAAGCAGATTAATTAACAGAAACCTTTGAAACTCTTGCAGTTAACAGCATATCATCAGCATACTTACTGTATATAGACTAATGCCTTATTCCATAATAAACTCAATTAAAGGACCAACAAACAAATTAACCCCCCCT
Source organism: Geotrypetes seraphini (assembly GCF_902459505.1). Lineage (NCBI taxonomy): Eukaryota > Metazoa > Chordata > Amphibia > Gymnophiona > Dermophiidae > Geotrypetes > Geotrypetes seraphini. The sequence goes on from NC_047086.1 coordinate 252,707,529, forward strand.
TTTACGAAACCACACAAGAGGTTTTTAGCACCGGCCAGTACACTGAATGCTCTGTGCTGCTCCGACGTTCATAGGAATTCTACAACCATCGGAGCATTGAAGAGCATTCAGCACACTGGCCGGCATAAAAACCTCATGCGATTGTGTAAAATGGGGGGGGGGGAGGGGAAGGAAATAACATTGGAGATGAAAAGGAGCCCTGTGGGAGTCCTCACTACAATATCTTAATGTGAGATTCTTGTAAACCTGACCTCACATAAAACATATTTCTCATCAAATATACCTCAAACCATATTAGAATTTGACCACCAATGTCAATATACTGTAATCTGCGCAATAAAAAAATATGTTCAACCATGTCCAAAGCCTAAGCTAAATCCAATGACCCCACCAATGCCAGATCACTCCCCATGTATAATCTATCTGAACTCATCTACAACCTCCAACAGAGTTATCTCAGTACTATAACCTGCCCTAAATGCTGTTTGTCTCGGATGAAGCAAATAATTCTCTATCACAAAATCATTTAGTTGCTGTACTACTGCTCTTGCTATTAATTTTGTGAATAGTGGTAAAGTCAAAATAGACTCGAAAGGATCCAGAGAAGAACGACTAAAATGGTTAAGGGGCTAGAGGAGTTGCCATACAGTGAGAGATTGGAGAAACTGGACCTCTTCTCCCTTGAAAAGAGGAGACTGAGAGGGGACATGATCATAACATTCAAAATACCGAAAGGATAGACTTAGTAGAGAAAGACAGATTGTTCACCCTCTCCAAGGTAGGGAGAACGAGAGGGCACTCTCTAAAGTTGAAAGGGGATAGATTCTGTACAAATATAAGGAAGTTCTTCTTCACCCAGAGAGTGGTGGAGAGCTGGAACGCTCTTCCGGAGTCTGTTATAGGGGAAAACACCCTCCAGGGTTTCAGGACTAAGCTGGACAAGTTCCTACTAAACTGGGACGTACGCAGGTGAGGCTGGAATCATTTAGAGCACTGGTCTTTGGCCTGGGGGCCGCCGCGTGAGCGGACTGCTGGACACGATGGACCACTGGTCTGACCCAGCAGCGGCAATTCTTATGACCTATAATGTTCTAAGATAAGGAGGTCCAAATTCGGGTCTTTAATACTTGGCGCACTAATGCATATTTCCAAGCAGCAGGAATCTGGCCACTCATTAAATTTTGATTGACCATAGACAGCACCAATGGAATCAAGCCATGATTAGACATAAGCAACCATCTTGGTGGTACTAAATCTCCTACAGACATTTTCCCTCCTATTCTTTGTACAAATAATTCTAATTGTTGTCCTGTGGCCATCTGAAATTCCATCCAATAAACACCCTCCTGTAATATCTTTCCCACCATAGTTGGGCCCTTACTTTCATTTACACAAAGTGTAAGGGACCTAAACCTATCCACCTTTGGGTTTGGTTTTTTTTTAATCTACCAATCTACATCAGGCATAATTATCTGATTACATTTCTGTAAGTCAGGAAGCGAATGAAGAAGTAAGAATAATTTACATGAAGGACAATCGTCTTCTTCTACCAACCTGGAATAAAAATCTAATTTTGCTTTATGCAATGCACAATAGATCTTCTGAATATCTCTACAACTTAATTCTTGCACCTTGTACTTCCTCCACATACACTCTGAGGGCCGGATTCTGTAAATGGCACCTAAATTGGCTGCATCTACAAATATGAACGCCGACTGCGTGCCAATCATTCTTAGGCGCCATTAATAGAATCACGGTTAATGATATCTAAGAAAAAAAACTTAGATGCCTGCAATGAGGCCAGTGTTTTACTGGCCTACATTGCAGGCGTCTAAGTTCTTTAGTGAGTCACGCCTAATGGCGCCTAAGTCCCACTGCACCCCTAAGCATGCCCACTTAGGCATAAGAAGCCATTAGATATCCTGCTGTAGATGTGTTAATGGCGCTTATACTATAGATATCTCCTGGCACCTACTTTATTTTAATGAGCTTTAATCAGTTCTAAATAACACAGTTAAATAACACGCCAATTAAAGCTAATTAAAACAATTAAGTTAGGCAGCAGAAGCGCCCTTACTGCCGCCTAACTTATGGTGCTCTTTATAGAATATGGCCATTTATGATTTTATAGATCTCTATCATAATACTATTGTATCTCCTGTCAGCTGTCTCTTCTCCAAGCCTCTTTAGGCTTTCCTTATAGGAAAATTATCCGATCCCCTTTAGCATTTTTGCCACTCTTTTCTATACCTTTTCTAATTCCACTATGGAGCTCATTTTCAAAAGAGAAAGATATCCAAAAAATGGCATAAAGTGACAGACATTTTTATCCTCAAACCCTTCCAATTTGATATTTTCTAAACCTATCATCTACTGTAGACAGTTTTCTTTGCAGTTTATCAGTTGTCTGTCTAAATTTCAAGGAAACATGTTAGAGGCGTAGTGTTTTGAATAAAGATTAATTTTGGTTGTTTAAGACATCCCTCTTGTCTTTCCTTATTGTTTTTGCCTGCATCCCAAGATGAGGGGCTCTTCTGTTTTGCCTGCTTGGACATTTTTCTGAACAATTTGGACATTTGGGGCTAGACTTGTTTTAATCATGAATAAGTGCCAAAAGGTGCCCAAACTGACCAGTTGACCACTGGAGGGATGAAATTATGACCCCCTCATGCACTCCCCAAGTGGTCACTGACTCGTTCCCAGCACCCAAAGACATGAGTGAAACTTTACATACCTGCTTATACGACAGCTTCAGATGGTATGGCCAGTCCTATCAGAGCAGCAAGCAGGTTCCTGGAGTAGCCTGGGGGACAGTGCACTGCAGTCCAGTGGTGGGAAGTGTGAGCCCACAAAAACTCACCCAAATCCCACTGGGGAAATTTTATAAATGGTGCTTAAACTTGGTGAGTGGCCAACTCGGTGATTTGATCCATCCATCCAAACTTAGGTGTTGGTAGGCGCCCTACTGGTGCCTAAGTTATTTGAGAAATGCAGTTTGAAAAAGCAATTAACACTGAATTTAAAGCACCTACTGACACCTAAATATAAGGCGCAGGAATCGTGCCCACTACGGGCATGACTAAAGCTGGAAGTGGCATTAGGTGCCATAAAGTGCCTACATAGGCACGATTTACAGCAAAGATAGGCACCAGAAATGTAGGCTTGGTATAGGCTTACCAGACATCTGAATTTCCCTGGACATGTCCTCCTTTTCGAGGACATATCTGGGCGTCCGGACGGCTTTTCAAAACCCTGCACTTTGATCGGATTTTGAAAAGTTTCCTTGAAATCGCTTTGGGCAGATATCACGCAATGATGTCACATGTATGCGCACGTGCATGTGAAATCATCGTGTCACATCAGTGCATGCACAGATGCCCTCCTGCCCGACGAGAGCAGGCAGTGGGGGTGGGGCTGGGGCAGGGCTAAGGCAGGATTGGGGCAGGACTGGGGTGTAACAGGGAACGGATGGGTAGAACTGAGTGGGCCTGGGGGGCGGGTCTAGGGGTCTGGATTTACTAAAGCAAAATCTGGTACCCCTAGCCTGGTAAACTCTGGTGTACATTTCTAGTGCCTATCTTTCACAGAGGTGCAGTTCTCTATAAGGCGTCATCATGTGATTGACACGCAATCGGTGGCTGCTTTGTAGGTGTCTGGTGGCATGTATAGAGAATCCAGGCCATTGTACATACATATAGGTGACATCTGTAAACATAAGGGCTATTGGCATGTTGTTCAGTTGGGGTCCAGTAGATTTTGGAGAGCTCACCAAACAATGTGAAGGGGCTATGGTGAGACGTGTACCTGGGACCTTTTATGTAAAGTTCACTTCAGTGCCCTCTAGAGGGCCCTACTGCTCTGCTGGAATGTGTGTGTTGCCAGTCTACTAAAAATGCTGGCTCCTCCTATATCCTAATGGCTCCTCCTCCTAATTGGTTTACACTTTTTTTATGGTGAAAAAGATGCACTAAGGGCAAATACATTTAGAAACAGTCATTTTCAAAAAAAGATAATAATAATAATAATAATTTATTTCTTATATACCGCCAAAGCCGTAGAAGTTCGAGGCGGTTTACAATAAAGAAGGGCTGGACAATCAGTGAATGGGTATAATCAGAGAAAGGGTACAGTCAGCAAATACAATCGATGAATGGGAACAATCCGCAAAATAGATACAATTAATAGATGTAAGTAGGGGAGCTGGTACAATACAAGATAGACATTTTGGCCCAGATCCTCTATAGGGCGCCAATATTGATGGCCACCCAATCTTGCAATGGCACCCTATAAAGAATAACAAAAAGAAATCCAACCAAATCTGCAGTGAAATCACCAAACCAGAAAAACCAAACAGCAACTGCAGACGATGTACAAGATGCAGGCAAAATTTATTGTACCAAAGTTAAAATGCAGTAATATAAAACCTTTTTACCAACCAAAGGACCCGACACGGTCTGCTACAGGGTGAGCTGAGAGCAGCAGTTGCAGTCAGCGGGAGCTTTGGAACAGTGTTGTTACCTTCATTTTTTTGCGGTATACTTTATACCTTATTTACCATGGACCCCTGACGAAGGTGTGTTGTCCGAAACACGGACCGTGTCGGGTCCCTTGGTTGGTAAAAAGGTTTTATATTACTGCATTTTAACTTTGGTACAATAAATTTTGTCTGCATCTTGTACATCGTCTGCAGTTGCTGTTTGGTTTACCCTATAAAGAATCACACCTGTGCAAAAGATAGGCACCAGAAATATAGATCAGGAATTTCCAAGCCTACCTTTCTGGCACCTCTCTAAGCTGTGAATTACACCTATGTAGGTGCTTTAGGCAGCCTAATGCCATGCACATAGTGGCATTTGGCTACCTAAAGCGCGTACATAGGTGTGATTCCAGCAGATATTATTTAGGCACCGGTAGGGACTTTAACGGAGCCATTTTTTGCTATTTTAAACAGTTTGTAGAATTTTACCCTTTGCTGTTTCGAAAATGGCCATTTTCTCTACCTGATTTTTTGATGCACTTCTGAAAACGTCTAAACTTGTCTTTAGACATCATATCAAAAATGGCCCTCCACATCTTTTTTTCAGATGCAAAGACCAGACTTGAGGTGCAATGAAGTGATACAAAGGCATTATAATATTCTCAATTTTGTTCTCCATTCCTTTACTAATAATTAGGGCTGAATTTTGATTAAAATTTTTTTATCACAATTAATCACGCAATTAAAAACTTTAAACCCAATTATTTGCCCAATTCAAGGTATTCTATTTAACCTTCCATTTCCCCAGGTACAAAAAAAGGTTCCAAAATGGCTCATCTAAAAGATTAAAAACATTATTATATTTATAAACCATATATAGCTCTCAATACCATTATTAGCCATTTTTGACATAAATATACTTTTTGAAACAATTGGTTTTATTAACACTGCCAGAACAAATGTAAGACAAACTACATTTTAAAAAGTAAGGCAAATTATTCCAAAGTTATACATCCTGAAAAACAAGAGCTAATTCCAAATCTTTCAGATATTGAACACCCTTGAAAGAGGGTCTGAATAGATGATTATCTTGTGTAGCCTCTATCATTCTGCCAGCACTCATATCAAGCTCATTAGTCTATAATTTCTTGGGTCACTTCTGGAACCCCTTTTAAAAATTGGCATTACATTGGCCACTCTCCAGTCTTCAAGTACCATGCTTGACTTTAAAAATAAATTACAAATCTGTAGTGTAGTACTCTGAGATGTATATCATCTGGTTCAAGGGATTTGCTACGCTTTAGGTTGTCAAATTGCCTATTAAGCATACATCTTCCAGGTTTACAGAGATTTGTTTCAGTCCTTCTGACTCTTTACCATTAAATACCATTTCATGGGTCTCTCTCCCACATCCTCCTTACTGAAGACTGAAACAGAGTCTGACTGTGTCCTAAAATCCTTTTTCTGCCTGGTTTTGGTTTAGACTAAAAAGCTATATCCACAGTTTCAGTTCAGCTGAAACCAACTGTGTGTTTTCAGTAGAAACTGAAAATTTGTGCTTGGCCCTGTTTGTCTCCCTCCCTTGCCTTTCCTTTCAAACAGGAATTGCCTTTACATAGAAATATAATGGATAGCAGCAGATATAAACCTATAGGGTTCATACAGTATGCCCAAAAAAGATAAACTCATAGCACAAGGTGTGATGTACATAAGAACATAAGAAATGCCTGCTCCGGATCAGACCTGGGGTCAATCTAGTCCAGTGATCCGCATATGCGGAGGCTCAGCCAGGCGTACCCTGGCGAATACCTTAGTCACTCGTATCCCTCAATGTGTCCTGCAAGAAGATGTGCATCCAATTTTTTCTTAAATCCTAGAATGGTGGTTTCCTCCACCACCTCTTCCGGGAGAGAGTTCCAGGTGTTCACCACTCGCTGTGTGAAGCAGAACTTTCTGACATTTGTCCTGGCCGTGTCCCTCTCAGCTTCAGTCCATGACCTCTGGTCCGAGTCTGAGTCACATTTGCCAATGTGAATAACGCTGTTTCTTGCTCACCATCCTGTCCCCCTGCAGGTAAGTGAGCTTGCTCCATTATGTTGATTCCTTTTAGTATTTTAAAAGTCTCTATCAGATCCCCTCCTGCTCCTCCAGGCAACTTCTGCGCAACAATGACGGTCTTAGGCCCCACCCCAGTGCATCATCTGATGCACGGGGAGGGGCTTAAGGCTGTGATTGGTTCAGGCGCCTCAGGCTCCTCCCAATTGGCTCAGGCGCCTTAGGCCCCTCTCTATGCATCCGGGATGGGAAGACGGCGACAGTGGTGGTTGTGAGGGGGTGCCGACGGCAAAAGCCCTGACAGCTGTGACAGAAGGCTGCTTCTCCTGTCACTACTGTCAGGGTTACCCCGACTCAATCATTCATTATGCAATTGAGTCGGGGAGTTTGCATGCAAATGATTTGCACCTCCACAGGTTAGTGAATCGGGTAGGAGGGAACTTGGGTCGCAAAGGGCTCACAAACTGATCGTACACTATCGGTTTGCTTAGTGAATCTAGCCCAAAGTGAGGATAGAAAAAAAGCTGTCATATTTTTATCTGCTAACTAGGCACCAAACTGAATTTTTTTTATATGCTCCCCAGATAGAATGGTATATCAAATCTAATAAATATTGGCTAGTGTCTGTTTAACCTCTGAGTGACTGCAAATTTCCAGAGCTTCAGTGTTGGAGTCCAGCATGGAATATCTGGGGTTAAATCTGCTTAAAAATCACAGACCTTAGCAGGCTTAATATTACCTCCAATATGAATATTAAAGAAGAAGCACACTTTTATTTTAAATAGGCATTGCTTATATACCCCCCTTTATCAAGTTGTGCTGACGAGCAGCGCAAGCTAAATGCTAAGCCGCTCATTCTATTCCTGTAGGTGGCTCGGTATTTAGCTCGCGCTGATCGGCAGTGCGGCTTGATAAAAAAAAAAAAAGGGGGGGGATATTCTGCCCTTGTTTCTTTCTAGATGAAATTTACGTTCTTTTCTGAAAAGCCTTTTCTACTTTTCTGAAACAGACTATTTTTAAGATAGAGCTTTATACTGTAATTTGATAATGCCAGAGACAATTTTAGAAACTACCCAATCTCATTTTTTTGTTTTTATTCCCTAGTTTATTCATTTTTATTGATTTGTCTTGAAAATTACCACAGTGACTGCTCAGTACAGTACAAACAATCCTCTCAAACTATTTTTCAAAAAAAAAAAAAAAAAAAAAAGCTATAGCCTGCTCATACAAAGATAATGCAAGTAGATAGATACTGTAAGATAGATCTATTTATATTAACATGTCTTATGTAAAAAAGATTATTGTTTTCCATTTCGAGATAAATAGTTTGTCATCAGAATGGATATAAGATATTCAAACTCCAACTGCGTTGTCTAAGGCATCATGACTAGAAATTAAACATCAGGGAACCTATGTTTTGCTGCAAGCTCATCAAAACAGAGAGCTAATTAGAAATATCCTGCCTTGCTTGTTTCCTTGTCAGTTATTCTCTGTCAGAATTGTCTGTGAGAAAATACCAGGAATGTGCATTCATTTTAGAAACTAATGGTTTTAAGGATATCTTATAGTTTGGTGGATAATCCCCAGCTTGTATAACTAATACTGTGTGCAACTAGAGGCAAAGAAGGCCAAACCTTCCGTCCAATTAGTGGCAGTAGCCAAAAAAGCAAACAAGACGCTAGGAGTTATTAGAAAAGCTATGGTAAATAAGAATATTATAATGCCTCTGTATAGCTCTAAAGTGCAACCTTAAGTACTGCATTCAGTTTTGGTCACCGTATCTCAAAAAATATATAGTGGTATTAGAAAAGGTTCAAAGAAGAACAATCAAAATGATAAAAGGGATCGAACTCCTCTCGTATGTGGAAAAACTAAAGAGGTTAAGGCTCTTCAGCTTGGAACAGAGATGGCTGAGGGGAGATATGATTGAAGTCTTCAAAATCCTTAGTGGTGTAGAACAGGTACAAGTGAATCAATTTTTTTTACTGCATCAAGATTTCAAGCATGAGGATTTACACCAAATAAAACCTGGAGTATATTCTCACACCTAAATTACACACAAATCTCCCTTATTCTATAAAACTGAAATAAATTCCAGGAACACCTCAGATCTGTCCAGCAGAAGAAGAGAGGTGTTGATGCCCCTGTATAGGTCATTGGCGAGGCCACACGTGGAGTATTGTGTTCAGTTTTGGAAGCTGTATCTGGTGAAGGATATAAAAAGACTTGAAGTGGTCCAGAAGAAGGCAATGAAAATGGTAAGAGGATTGAACCAAAAGAATTATGAGAAGAGACTGGAAGACTCTGCAGGAGAGGAGGGACAGAGGGGATATGATATAGATGTTTAAATACTTGAAAGGCATTAATATAGAGCCAAATATTTTCCAGATAAGAAAAAATGATAAAACTAGAGGACATAATTTGAGGTTACAGGGAGGAAGACTTAGGAGCAATGATAGGAAATTCTTCTTCACGGAGAGGGTGGTAGATGCCTGGAATGTCCTCCTGAGGGAAGTGATGGAGAGGAAAATGGTGATGGAATAAAAAAAAAAAAGTGTGTGATAAAAATAGAGGATCTCTAATTAGAAAATGAAGGATGTAAAGTAAAGAACTAAGGCCGGTATTGGACAGACCTGCACAGTCTGTGTTCCATATATGGTGATTCGGTGTAGGATGGGCATCAATGTGAACTCCACTAATATGGAACAGGAGGATGTTACTGGCCAGACTTTACGGTAGATGTCCTGCAAACATCGGGATTGTTGGATAGGTGAAATGAGCTTGGACGGCAACTTCAGCATTTGGAACCTAGGACAATACCTGACTTTACAGTCTAGGGCCCAGAAATATCAAAGAAGAGACAAGTTAATCTAATCATGTATTTTGTAATGAGTATAACTTATGGGCAGACTGGATGGACCATTCTGCCGTCATGTACTATGTTACTATATCCCTCCCATTGCTGTACCCCCTTTCTGGAATCACATGTAAAATTTATGCACAGATCCCAGTGCCTAAAAATGTGCATGTCAATTTTCTGGATACCAATTATTGGTGCTAGTTGGCATCTTATTCAATTAAATTACATGTGGAAATTGGGCATGATTATAAATTTCTGTGCACTATTTTGAGTGATGTATTTTAGAGTTAGTCCTTATTACCAAAAATTGCAGTGGCTGCCGATGGAGGCAAGAGTTTTATTTAAATTTGCCTGTATTTGTTTTAAATCAATCTTTGGTATGTCTCCAGCTTATCTTGTTTCCCATTTTTCCTTGAACTATTCAACCAAGCCCAGAGTACATCTATTTGCATATCCTACCATAAAATCATGTTGTTTTAAGAGATTTCTTAATAGAACGCTCGCTTTTCAGGCAGCCAAAATGAATGATTGGTTTGGTAAAATTATTCCATGTTTCATCTTATTACTCTTTTAGAAAAACAGTAAAGACATAGTAACATAGTAGATAACGGCAGATAAAGACCCGAATGGTCCATCCAGTCTGCCCAACCTGATTCAATTTAAATTTTTTATTTTTTTTTATTTTTTGTAATTTTTCTTCTTAGCTATTTCTGGGCAAGAATCCAAAGCTTTACCCTGTACTGTGCTTGGGTTCCAACTGCCAAAATCTCTGTTAAGACTTACCGTACTCCAACCCATCTACACCCTCCCAGCCATTGAAGCCCTTCCCTGCCCATCCTCCACCAAACGGCCATACACAGACACAGACCGTGCAAGTCTGCCCAGTAACTGGCCTAGTTCAATATTTAATATTATTTTCTGATTCTAAATCTTCTGTGTTCATCCCACGCTTCTTTGAACTCAGTCACAGTTTTACTCTCCACCACCTCTCTCGGGAGCGCATTCCAGGCATCCACTACCCTCTCCGTAAAGTAGAATTTCCTAACATTGCCCCTGAATCTACCACCCCTCAACCTCAAATTATGTCCTCTGGTTTTACCATTTTCCTTTCTCTGGAAAAGATTTTGTTCTACGTTAATACCCTTCAAGTATTTGAACGTCTGAATCATATCTCCCCTGTCTCTCCTTTCCTCTAGGGTATACATATTCAGGGCTTCCAGTCTCTCCTCATTCGTCTTCTGGCGCAAGCCTCCTATCATTTTTGTCGCCCTCCTCTGGACCGCCTCAAGTCTTCTTACGTCTTTCGCCAGATACGGTCTCCAAAACTGAACACAATACTCCAAGTGGGGCCTCACCAATGACCTGTACAGGGGCATCAACACCTTCTTCCTTCTACTGACTACGCCTCTCTTTATACAGCCCAGCATCCTTCTGGCAGCAGCCACTGCCTTGTCACACTGTTTTTTCTCTTTTAGATCTTCGGACACTATCACCCCAAGGTCCCTCTCCCCGTCCGTGCATATCAGCTTCTCTCCTCCCAGCATATACGGTTCCTTCCTATTATTAATCCCCAAATGCATTACTCTGCATTTATTTGCATTGAATTTTAGTTGCCAGGCATTAGACCATTCCTCTAACTTTTGCAGATCCTTTTTCATATTTTCCACTCCCTCTTCGGTGTCTACTCTGTTACAAATCTTGGTATCATCTGCAAAAAGGCACACTTTTCCTTCTAACCCTTCAGCAATGTCACTCACATACATATTGAACAAGATTGGCCCCAGCACCGAACCCTGAGGGACTCCACTAGTCACCTTTCCTTCCTTCGAGCGACTTCCATTAACCACCACCCTCTGGCGTCTGTCCGACAGCCAGTTTCTTTATGGTCTTTTATTACTCATAATTATGTATTTCTGTGACTTGTCTAAATGCTGATGTCCAGCTTTCCTTTGTTGTAAACCGCCTAGGTCTGGCGGTATATAAGATTAAAGTTATTATTATTTATTATTATTAATCGTATGCACTCTGTGAAACATGCCCACTCTTTCAAAAGAGGACACACTCTTTCTAAGAGTGTGCAGTAGTGCTGTCTGATTCAAATCGATTCACCGATTTTAATCAGGTGAATCGATTCAATAATAATAATAAAAAATCGGCCTCCCGATTCGATGACCAATCCTTCCCCTATGCCTTCCTAAAGCAGGAGCGGCAGCGCTGCCTCATGCTGGCTATCCACTTCCACTCCTGCTTTAGGGGGGAGGGTCAGTCAGAAAAGCCTATATCTTCCCCCAGCTTCCCCGCTCTTACCTTAAGGCTAATACAGCAGCCTGCAGGATCGCTGGTGCTATAGCGATCCCTGCAGCTGCTCGTCATCCTCAGCAGCACGTTCTCTCTGCTACAGTCCTGCCCTTGCTCTGACCTCAGGGGCAGGATCGCGGCAGAGAGAACGTGCCGCTGAGGACGACGGGCAGCTGCAGGGATCGCTATAGCACCAGCGATCCTGCAGGCTGCTGTATTTGCTGTTTAAAGTAAGTGCGGGGAAGTTGGGGAAACATGCAGGCTGGCAGGGGCGCAGGCCTTCACGGGGAGAGCAGACCTTCGCAGCGGGGAGGAGGAGGAAAAGTGCCTTCATGGCAGGGGAGGCAGGCCTTTGCGGGGGGAGCAGGCCTTTGCGGCGGGGAGAAGGAAGAAGAGTGCCTTCAAGGCAGAAGGCAGGACTGTGCAGAGGGAGGAGGAGGAAGGAGTAAGAGAGGGGAGGGGAGATGCCAGACCTGGGGTGAAGTGAAGGGAAGAGAAAGACCAAACCAAAAAGAGGGGGAAGAAAGCAGAGGAGAGGTGCTTGACTAATGGAGAGAGGGAGAGAGAAATGCAAGACCACAAGGGGAAGGGTACAAGAGGGACATATACTGCTCTAAAGTAGGTGGGCAGGGTGCAGGATGGCAGGAGAGATAGTAGGAGAAAGCCTGTACCTGGGGAAGGGGATACAGGAGGTAAGGAAGAGAGAAAGAAGATGGATATGGGGAGAGATAAGATGCTGGGCATGGAGGGAGCATAGGAACAGGGACACAAGGGGGACAGTACTGGAGAGGAGAATAGGGACAGGGACACAGAAGAGAGATGCTGGATGAAAGGGTAGTTGAGAAAAGGAGAGATGATGGATCTGTGGATGGTGGGGTCCATTGCTGCAGCTGCGGGGGGATGGAGATGAACAAAAGGAAAGATGCCAGACCTCCGGGGGAATAAAGGGAAACAGAAGGGAAGGACAGAGATGTAAGATGGATGGTTAGCATGGAGAAAGAAGAAAGAAGGAGAGCCTGATCAGAAGACAACTAGACCAACATGAGACCAGCATGATTTGACAAAATGACCAGACAACAAAAAGTAGGAAAAATAATTTTATTTTCTGTTTTGTGATCACAATATGTCAGATTTGAAATGTGTATCCTTCCAGAGCTGGTGTTAGAACGCGAACGTGAGCTAGGATTTAAGAGAGAGAGGAAAAGTATTTTTTATTTGTTTACATCACAGGACCAGCGTGGATAGGAGAGGGCAAAGGGGGGTGAAGAGGCTATAAAATAAACCTACCAGGATGTTTGGAAAAAAACACCCAATTGGGCAGGAAAATTGAATCAAATAAAAAAATCGATTCAATAGATTGAATTGAATCTAATCAAATTTTTTTTCCCTGAATCGGGCAGCACTAGTGTGCAGTACTAACAATATTTATTTTTAAAATGTATATACTGTTTATAGCTAGACAGTTTCCATACAAACATACATAAGAAACAACAAATGAGAAAGCTGTATCATTGTGACATTTTTCCCCAGATAAACCTGTGACTTGAGTAAGATGGAAATTTCCTTACAAAAACGAAGATACAAAAAAGTTGTTTTTGTAACTAAAATTTAAAGGAAATTTGAAGTTGCTCCTGTAATTAAAATTTGAAGGAAAATTTCAAACAAAGCCAAGGTTCTTGAAAACAACATGGAAATGTGAAACAAAAGAATGTCGGCAGACAGTAAGGAGATTCAAGTCCGGTTTATTCAAAATGCTCCCAAGAACATGGTTTTTGTCCATTCAATTTTATTGTTATGTTTTAACTTCACATAGATGCATTTTATGTAGATAATTAAATCTTATAGCCAGCGCCAGAGTCTTGCAATGGGACTCATAAGTGCCTCCAGTGGCCACAGTTCATAATTGCACCGGCGTGTGACTCAGAGAGGGGTCACCCTGCAGTAATCAATGGAACCAGACAAAAACCAGCAAAACAAAGTTTCAAGGCAAAAATAAAAGAAAATTTACTTGTCAGAATAAAGTTCAGAATGGCTCACAATCCAATATAACATGCAAATGCACAAAACAAAATGGCCAGAGAGAAACTCTGGCAGCGTTCAGGATTTTCACTCCTAATGCAAACAGTTCTCCCTGTGATTCATTCCTTCACAGAGCTGCTTTTCAATAAAGTTTCTTCTTCCCAAGTCTGCTCCTAGCAGGGTTCAGGAGAGTTCAGTTCAGAAAACAAATTTAGTTCCTGGTTAATATACTTTAACTTTCAAACACAAATAGCACCAAGAACAAAAAGCCTCCAGCCTAAAATGGAGTAAGGCTGGGCAAAAGGGGAGTGCCTCAAGTTTGCTTGCAAAAAGCACCAACAGCTTTTCAACATTCCCTCCCAGATGAATGCAAACTTCTCCCCAAAGAACACTCCCAGCTTTACAGAAAAGTTCAGAGGAAACCCCAAAATGAAAGCACACAAGAACACAGTCCAGGAAGTCCATGAATGTGACTGGGAGCAGAAAAATAACCCAGCTAACAATAGTAAAAAAGAGAAAAAAAAAACAATTCACAGTCTTTTGCTCAGTGAGAGCTAGTTGCCACTCCTACTTCCATCAGCTCTGGAGCTTTGCACAAATCCTCAGAAGCCATTTCACCTTGTATTTCATAGGCATCTTCTGATCAGTTACTAGTAACTCCGAAGTGGCTTCAGCTTCATCCACTTCCATAGGAACACAGGCATTACGTTCACATGAGCCAAGTAGTTCCTCCTTAGGGAGAACCCTGAGCCTTCTCCCTAAACTTCCTAGCAGCTTGTTCAGATTTACTGGTTTTTCAAGGGGAAAGCCACACCCTGATCTACCTGAGCCTGCTTTCAGCTGATGTTCTCTTTGGCTCCCCCAGTGGTCACCTGGATAATAGCCATTCTCCCTATCTTCAGGTCTGGCTTTATAATCCAAGTTCCTAGCCCTGCTATGTGAAAGGTTGTGATGGTAACTATCTTCCTCATCCCTCCATTCTGGGTCAGTGTCACCTTCAGGGGGGCCTGCTTGGGGTTGGGGCCCTTCTTGGGCCCCTTACTACCCTTTCTCTCTGTTCTCACAGGGACCACGTCAGTCCTGGTGTCTGACTGGTCACAATCTGTACATTTGTTTTGATTTTGTTGTAACAGTTTCATGCCCCTAAGGCAGCCCTTTTGGGCAAAACACATCAGGCACTGTTCCTGGGAACATTTTGAATAAACCTGACTTGAATCTCATTATCTGCCAATCTTCTTTTGTTCCATGTTGGATTCTTTGGTGGACCGCTTGCCTTGTTGTTTCCTTACACCAACATGGAAATTACACGAAGCAAAATTTTGTGGATTACAGTCCCCTAACAGCTACTACATCCCTTATACATCAATTAACAAGTGCCCTCCAGGATAATTTTTAATTGGCAGGTTTTAATGGAGAAGTAAGGCTTGCCTCAGAAATGTCGAAGAAGGACAAAGGCCTCCTTGTATACTAGTGTAGTTTCAGTTGTGACTCCGTTTCCTTCATACACAGCAGAGACAGTAAACTCTGTACAAAGAATAGCCACATCCAAAGGAAAAAAAGCAGAGCATGCCTGGTCTTCAGAAACCCTTTTTATTAATAGCCAGTGATAAAATCCATGTAAAACAATCTTGTCAAATGCAAGAACATGTGTAAAGTCATGGACTTGACACAGACTGGGTTTTGCCTACAATGCCTGCATCAGGAGTCCTAAAATATAATGTAATAAAATGCCATGTGACATAGACAACATAACATAAAATTAGTAAACCTTAAAATGAACACAATTATAAAATATATATATAAAAAAAAGGGAAATAAAAAAGTGGTGGGCCTCAAAATCATCTGTGGCAAGATGGATGCAATCTCATTTTGTAAGAACTCATGCTGAATCTAAAATGCTGCCACTCATACTCTGATCTGAATCCCACGTGCTTTGGGGTAAGAATGTCAAATATGCATCATTTGTTGTCTGCACTAGCAGGAGAGGGACTGGACCTTTCTTACTGCTAAAGGTAGTGCCCTTGGATCTGGGAGATGGTCAGAGGGCAAAGAGGCTTCTTGGAATCTTTTGTTGTCAGATCTGCCTGAAGGGAATCCTGCCTTAAGAAGAGCTTTTTTAGTTTGTTTGTTTTTAATATGAGATGTTCCTGCTCGGAAGGAAGTCATCCTGCCCTACGTGGAGAGGATGTGTTTTCTCATTTCTAATTGATTCATTCATTTTGTGCCAGTTAGTGAAGAAATCTGAACTGATGAGCACAGCAACATTCCCGTGCACCCATGGAAATGTAGCAGTGTTTCATGCTTTATTAACCCTGTAGATAAGGTATTAATGCCCACTCACTCTCCTGCATACATTAAAATTGCAAACAGCATCTGTTATTTTGTTGCCCTGATGCAATGTAGTAAAAGGTAAGCTCATGGATATCTGATGCTGTAGAACTATTTGAATCTACTGTCAATGCGAAGGTATCCATTTTCAGCTTTATCCTCTGAAATGTGAAAGTTATACCTAATACTATATCCTGTGAGAGACACTGATCTCATGTCTGGAAGATAAATATAATGGAACTAAAAAGGGTATCAGTGTTAGGGCTAAAGACATAACCTGAAATATGCTTGCTGTTTTAGCATTTCAGATCCACATCATATATCCTCTAATGGTGAAACCTCACAGTCCTATAGAAAACTTTTAGCATTTTTTATATCATTAAAAATACATCAGATGGTGTCTTCAAGAACCTGTAATAACAAAGCTTGCAATGTCGAAAGTGTCTGATATCAAAACAAATGGATAGTACTTCCTGAAAAAAGGGTCCCAAAGTTCACTCAACAATATATATATTTTTTTCTGGAGCCTCCTTCAAAGAGTCGTGGTGCTTCATTTACGTTGTGCTATTTGTAATTAGACAACCACCAGCTAATGTTTCAATGGATGCCTGGTTCAGAAGCCATAAAAATAAGCCAGGTATAAAACATTATGAGAATTTTCAACAGCAGTTTATGCTGTTTTGAATTCTCTATGCTGTGCATAGTCAATCAGTTCAGTAAAGATTATTGTTTCTATTGCTGGTTTATGCAGCCTTGTTAGCCAATAGGAAGAGGCTACCTGCATTTTATTTCAGACCCCTAGCATTCAGCAGATAGACAGCTTGGAGCCAGTTTCTATTGTGGCCTTTTTGTGAACTTGCTGTTTCCTGTCAGGAAATCACATGTTCACTAGAAGCTTCCAGAGAGGTAGAAAACTAAGGAGAATTGGGAGGGGGAGGGGGGATAACAGATTGGGACTTTTTGTAGATTTTACAACCACACTCAAAGCAATTTACATACAGGTACTTCAAGTATTTTCTCTATCTGTCCCAGTGGGCTCACAGTCTATTGTATGTACTGGGGCAGTGGAAAATTAATGGTATAAATTGAAGAATTAAGGCCAATACTGGGCAGACTTATACATGCTATTCCATATATCACAATTCAGTTTAGGATGGGCTGGGTTGGGCTTTAACAGGAACTCCAGTAATTTGGACCATAAGGCAGTGCTGGTCAGACTTTTATAGTGTATATCCCACAAACAATGAGATGGTTTAGATAGGTGTGGAAACTGTAAATACTAGCTTGTGCTCTTTATTAATATATCAATATATGGAGGACATACACATTTTAAAGGCAGACATGATATGCATATGCTCTAACTCTGGACAAAAGCCTACGCCTTATATAGGTAATGTGACATTTTAGAGGTTAAAGAAGTCACATAAATGTATATAAGATTTATTATCATGAGTGCATAGGTCAGTCCACTAATAACTTGTACATATGGTTTGCATCTTTGCGATAAACTCCATCAAATTGGTAACTGTTCAAGATATGAATGCCTTACTATATTGTCCTTTCCTGAAGGTCTCAGGGTCAAGTAACATATGTCCTGTCAGTCACATTAAAGACAGGAGACAATATACATCTGGGAAAGATGTTAATCAGGGGCTACAAAGTTCTAGAAACTGAGCCTAGCCTAAAATTCTAAGGTGGAATTTTCCCAGTTCCACATAGGCTCTAGTGAGCTTCGATAGCAACTCCAGTAATTGGAACCTAAGGCAGATTTATGGTCTATGACCCAGAAATATAAAAGAAAGAAAGATAATTTAATGTAATCATGAATTTATAATGCATGTACTGAAACTATTGGGCTGACTGGATGGATCGTTCAGATCTTTTTCTGCTGTCATTTACTATGTTACTACACAAAATGATTAAAGATCTTTTCTACTTCAGATGAATAGACAGTAACCTCCCCCTTATGTGCTATAAACTCCCTTTTAGCCTGCCAAATTTGTTTTAGATTCTATCTCCCACCTTTGATCCATGCTACTAGAGAGATCCTTCCTGCTCAGCCTAATGAAGTAGTCCTGAATGCAGAATCAGTGGAAGCGAAGGGGATTGCAGGGTATAGATAGAAGGTTACTCTACAGGACAAAAGCGAAAAGCGTATGTGAGTTTTAGAATAGGAGCACTATCAGGTCCTGGACCTGAGGGGCCGCAGCGTGAGCGGACTGCCGGGCACGATGGACCTTCGGTCTGACCCGACAGAGGCAAGTCTTATGTTCTTATGTTTACTCCCATGAGTTGGCATTAAAGGCACTTGCTAAAGGAGCAAAGATTCAAGAACCAAGGGACAAGTAATAGACCTGAAAACTGGTTGCTGGCTTGTTTTAGTGGGAAGATATGGGGAACCTTCCCATCCCTGTGTAGTTGAGGGAAAAAGAGAGAGTTCATTCACACTAACTGCTGTGATATCCTCCAACTTCTAAACAAAGCAAGCAGTAGGAGGAAACCGTCTAACTTCTGAAAATATCCTTACTGCAGAGCCATAGTGTCTATCACCTAGATACCAAGGGACCTGTAAGTATTTACCAATTAATTGAATCTTGATAACAGTTAACAGCTGCCTAATTATACCAACAAGTGAATTGTGCAAGCCAAGCCAAGACTTATCTGGTGAGTGGGAGTGTGTAACAAGGAGAAAGAAGGAGAATGTTTTCTGTATTATTGGAGGAGTATATCTATGGTATATAGTTAGCCATCTGTTTTGAGAATTTTGAAGCTGTACCCTCATCAGTTGAAGGACAGTAAAGATTCTGGTTTTAGCAAAGAACTGGTGTGGTTTTCTTCATTGTGTGACATCTGAAGTCTGAGGCAAAGCTTACCCAGCCTCCCATGTAATCCTAGTCCTGTTTCTGGTCCCAAATACTAAACCCTCTTGTCCAGCTATCTTGGGCACAGTCTAGACAGCCATCTAGATCACAATAATCAGGGGATTGTACAAAAAAAGTAAGCAAAGAGTCTAAATATGGCATGTACTGTTTCCACATCTACCAAACTTACATCTTATGAATCATTTTCCATATGGGAATTGGCAAGTGGCAAGGTAACAAAAAGAACAAAAATGTGGTTAGTTTTCATTTTTCACAAACTTATCCTGATTTTTGGGTGGCTATTTTCAATTGGTTTCACACATTTGTTTTAACAGTGATTTTTAATTTGTGCTATGATGTTTTAATGTGCCCTACCCACCTAATTCTATAAACGTGCATGCACAGCTTTATGTTTAACTTGCAAATTTGTGCACTCAAGTTGAAAAATGCTATCGATTACGTTCAAAATTTGATTAATGAGTTGCTAACTTGCATTAACAATCAATTATTTTATTTATTTATTTTGATTTCTATCCCGTCCTCCCAGTAGCTCAGAACAGGTTACAAGCCAACATTCATAATGGAAAACATTTTGGACAGTACAAGACTATACAGCAACTTAAGTACAGGAGAGTGCAGAAAGGAAGGGGAATATAAGGGGGTCAAGGTGTAGTTTGCAGTTAGAATGTCAGTTGAAGAGGAGGATCTTTACTGCTATCCGGAAGGTCATCAGAGAGTTCTGTAATCTGATTTGTGAGGGGAGTTGGTTCCAGAGATGGGAGATGAGGTGGGTGTAGGGGCGTTTGCGGGCGGTTTCTAACAGGAGAGACCTTCCAGGGGGGATACATAGGCATTTCTCTGTTTCAGAGCGAAGGAGGCAGGTGGGGGTGTACAGGGTTAGCTTGGATCCTATGTATGCTGGGGTGGCGGCGTAAATTCTTTTATGTGCTATCACCAGGGCCTTGAAAGCACAGCGTTGGTTGATCGGGAGACAGTGCTCTGCGTGGAGGACTGAGGAGATAGGGTCATGTAGTTGAGGTTGTGTAGAAGGTGCTGCGTTTTGTACGTGCTGGAGGCGTTTGAGATCTTTTTTTGCCATTCTATTAAATAGGGAGTTACAGTAATCCATCCTGGAGAGAACATAGGTGTAGAGGAGTTGGCCTAGGTCAGGTTTGGAGATGTAAGGTTTGATTCTTCTCAGCTGGCAGAGGTAGTAGAAGGAGGTGGAGGCTATTTGAGATATGTGGGTGGACAGGGACAGGTGGCCGTCTAATGTTACTCCTAGGCTGCATACCTGATCTGCTGCTGTCACTGGTGATAATTGATGTTAATTGGCACTAATTGCATTAATTAGCACAAATTAGCTTTACTTTACAAGGCCTAAATTCACAAAGTAAACCAATCGTGTACCGATCGGTTTGCGACCCCTTTACGACCAAATTTCCCTCTGGCCTGATTCACTTACCTCTCTTGCGATCCGCTTCCAATCCGTGCATGCAAATGAGGGGAAACGCATGCAAAGTAGGCAGGGACGCGATTCACAACACAAAATTTCACATCCGAATGGGCTGGCCGATCAACTGAAAAAGCGACTGCTGAGGAGCAGTCAAAAACGTCTTTCTGACTCTCCTGCTCTATTGAAGCCCTGATCTCTGCCCTGTCAGCCCCGATCTGCCTGCCCTGAACACCTGCCTGACATGTCCTCTCTGCTCCCTCTGGCTCTGCCGCCTTCCCTGCAGTGCGAGCCCGCAGGTTTAAAGCGGGGCTGCATGCCGCAGTGCAGCCCCGCTTTAAACCCACAGTTTCGCACTGCAGGGAAGGCAGCAAGAGCAGGGTTTGGAAGAGTAGAGCGGGAGAGCTGGCGTGTGTGAAAGTTAAAAAAAAAAAAGAAGTCGGATCTAGACACATGCGTAGACCATCTACAGATGGTCTGCGCATGCGTTGGGATCGCAGACCTGCGATCCGTGCTGGTAGATGGGGGCATTCCTCCGATCACCCCCATCTGCATATTTGAGTTTAGGGAATTCATCAGACCTGCCCGGATAGGGCCCGATCGGGCAAGTTCGTGAATCTAGCCACCAAGTAAGTTGGTACATGGTGGTCAGAAGGTCCTGAGTATGCAGCAGTGTACATTCTTGGCATCACCTTGATGTTGATCTGTCTTTTATGTTCAAATCTGTTTTATTAATGTAAAAATAGAACCAACAGAATCCAGAATACACAGAGTCAACAAGTCACAACTGTGCAAGAAAACACAACCCACCCAAACCCTCCCCAACAAAGCAAATCCCCCCTCCCCCCCAAACACACGAGAGCAGTAGAGAATGCGACCAAGAGGTTGCTAACACCCCAGGGTCTGGACTCATGTGGCCCCTGGATTATCTAAAAATTGCGGACCCCCCAAAAAAACCCTAAAAGATTAAAAGAAAAGTGATTGCAGTATCTGGTGCCGAGTCAGTCCAGCGAATGGCCACTAGGATGGTCTCCGGACTCAAAGGTCTCTCATACGAGGAAAGACTGGGCAAGTTGCAGCTCTACTCTCTGGAGGAGCGCAGGGAGAGGGGTGACATGTTTGAGACATTTAAGTACGTCACGGGTCGTGTCGAGGTGGAAAACGACATATTCTTTCCTAAGGAACCTTCAGTCACAAGAGGGCACCCGCTCA
Organism: Geotrypetes seraphini; assembly: GCF_902459505.1. Lineage (NCBI taxonomy): Eukaryota > Metazoa > Chordata > Amphibia > Gymnophiona > Dermophiidae > Geotrypetes > Geotrypetes seraphini. Next base: position 252,729,092 of record NC_047086.1, read on the forward strand.
AACTCAGAGGAGGAAGATTTGGTGGTGACACCAGGAAGTACTTCTTTACAGAAAGGGTGGTGGATCACTGGAACAAACTAACGGTGCAGGTGATCAAGGCCACTAGCGTGCTCGACTTTAAGAATAAATGGGACATCCACGTGGGATCTCTACGTAGGTCGAGTAGCACTCTGACTTAATGGGGTGGGACAGTAGAGTGGGCAGACTTGATGGGCTATAGCCCTTTTCTGCCATCATCTTTCTATGTTTCTATCTCATGGACTTCCTAAGGAATAGTATTCAAAATGAGGCTACACCCTCACGGGGGATAAAGAATTCAGATAAGCATTCTAAACAATCAAAATGTGCGCCCACCGCCTCACGGGCCTCCCAGAAGGCCAAAGTATGCACCAAGGATCGCCATCCCCATAAGGACGACAGTTCAGGTACTGTCCAAGATTGAAGAATATATTTACGAGCAAGGAGACACACCTTACAACACTACAGGAACCCCTTTTAGGTAAACCTTGGAAAGCTCCCGGGAAGTCCAAGAACAATTGCTAAAGGTGTTGGATATAAGTTAGTATAGTCCTCCAAAAGGAGCGTATAATCCATCAATCCCAAAAAGAATGAGCAAAACTATTAGATTCCCGGCCACACTTCAAACAGAGAGGGGAGAGAACACCCCCAATTTTATGTAACTGCACTTGGGTATAATAAGCTCAATAAAGCACCTGAATATAACACCTGAAATGCTGCTCCTGTGATCAACCGAGGGATCCCATTCATGACACTCAGACTAAGGTCTCTATGAAGTGCCTGTCCCTGCAGCCTCTGAAAGTCTTTAGGGCGTTCAAACTGACCTAGGGCCTTATGTAACGCCGATATCGATGTATTAGAGCCCACACCCCTATAAAAAAAACTTAAGACTCATCCCAACAGGTTGTGCAAGGTGCTCCGGAGGAAGAGAAGAAATGTAATGCTTAGTCTGACGGAGAAAGTTATAATGCCGCTTTATAGGGCAATGGTCAGACCACACTTGGAATACTGCGTCCAACATTGGTCTCCCTACCTAAAGAAGGATATAAAACTGCTGGAGAGGGTGCAGAGACGAGCAACAAAACTGGTGAAGGGTATGGAGAAACTGGAATACGAGGACAGACTTATAACACTAGGATTGTTCTCCCTTGAGAAAAGGAGACTGCGTGGGGATATGATCGAGACCTTCAAAATACTGAAAGGAATCGACAAAATAGAGCAGAGAAGATTATTTACATTGTCCAATTTGACACGGACTAGAGGACATGTAATGAAGCTAAGGGGGGACAGGTTCAGGACTAATGTCAGGAAGTTCTGCTTCACTCAGAGAGTGGTTGACACCTGGAATGCTCTCCCAGAGGAGATTATTGCGGAATCTACCGTCCTAGGCTTCAAGAGCAAACTAGATGCATATCTCCTTAAGAGAGGCATATAAGGATATGGTGGAATATAAATTACGCCAGGTGTACACCTGGCAGGGCCTCCGCGTGTGCGGATCGCCGGACTTGATGGACCGAAGGTCTGATCCGGAGAAGGCAGTTCTTATGTTCTTATGTTCTTATGTATCTCCCCCAACAGTTACCTAGCTGATCACCAAATTCATGGAGAGGTTTTAAAGGCCCTCCGGAGTCAGCAAATGTTCCACTGTGTTGATCCCACGCTGAGCCCAATCTAAGAAAATGGGGTTATTCTTCCCTGGGAGAAAAGCCAAATTCTCTCTCTGATTAGTTACCCGAAACACAGGTGGAATATCCTTAATAGGCAAATGTAAAAGACTAAGAAAAGAATGAGGGGCATCGAAAGCTAATTCAAAATTTAAAGGGGTATATTGATCCTCTCCCTGGAGCCAGTCCTTCAGGTGGCGCAGCAAGCAGGCATTATTGTACAGTCCAAAATTGGGTAGTCCCAAGCCCCCCTGCATCCAGCCGCCTTCCAAGTAATGGTAGAAGACTTTTGGCTTGTGCCAATTCCAACAAAATCTAGATATTAACTGAGCCAAACGAGTAAGATTCTTTTTCAACAAGCGAATGGGGAGCATTTGCATAACATATAACCAACGGGGAAAAATCACCATCCGAACCAAAGCTATGCTGCCCAGCAAAGACAAAGGAAGATCCACCATGTTTCTAGTTGAAGTTTGATAGCTGCAAGAAGTTTAGAAATATTGATCGAGTAAAGCTGAGCAGTAGAAAGTGGTAAGTACATACCCAGATACTTAAAGGATCCTGAAGCCCAGCGCAATGAAAAGGCAGTCCCCCACTGGGTCTTGAGATTAGTGGAAGATGGTAAAGCTTCAGATTTTAATAGGTTTAGACGAAAACCAGCAAAATCCCCATATTCCCCAATGTATTCCAACAAGACTGACAAGGAGCAGCGAGGATCCGTAAAGTGAGCAAAAAGATCATCCGCAAAGGCGGCAAGTTTGAAGCTATGGCCCCCTATCCGAACCACTTTGATGTCTGGGTTAGAATAAACATCTCTAAGAATGCATAAGGCTCAATTTCTGCATGCTGTATCATAGAAAAGAGAGAGCAAGAGATCAGCAAATAGTCCAGACGTGATTGGGTGGAGTGTGTGCGTGAGAGGTGTTTAAAATCATTTTCCCCAGAGTGTAAAAGCTGCCAGACAACAATGAAATTGAAAAGATAACAAAGTTGGAGAAGACCCTTAGCCAGGGACAGACAGCTTGGATGAGATTTGTCCAGAGCGGGATCCCTGGCCAAATTAAAGTCCCCATCCAATATCATGGGCAGATAGCGGTGATTCAAAAGTATAGTCTTCAATCTGGCATAAAATGATTTATCATAAGTATTGGGAGCATATATACAACCCACAAGTACCGTAGTACCCATTATCACAGCCTTGCTAAAGACATAGCACCCCTTTGTGTTGGTCTGTCTTTTAAACAAGTGTGTGCAGTAGGGTGAGGCCTTTTCTACCTGGAGAGAATTTTCAGCTGGTAGTCCAAAGTATGGTGTTTGGATATTATTATGTACTATACTTGGGATCCCTGCTAGATGAATAAAGGCCCTACAAGTGATACCAATTGCCGCTGCCTGGTTGATTTTTCAGTTTTCTCAATAAGATCACGCCTCTCCATTGTTATGCCAGTTGCACTGGCTTCCTATGGAGACTAGGATATAATTTAAGCTACTTTTACTAATTCGCAATGTGATTTGGCATTCTTCTGCTGGTACTCTAGCCAATGGTTTGGAGATGAATACAATGCATACACCTGTACAGCCCTTGTGATCCAAAAAGGCAGATGGTAAGGGCTTTTCAGATGTGCCGTTACCACAGCGACTTGTTCTGAAACTTACCTCTCAGTTGACAACGCCTATGAACTTCACTTTTTTGACCTGTGGGAATTTCTGAATTGCTGTGGGCCAAAATTGGCAGTAAGTACATGCTGCACTAATTTTGGCTTTAAGGCATAGTAAAGGAGCCCCTTAAAGTAACTTTAAGAAGTTTCTAGAACTTTCCATCAATATAAATAGTAGTACAGTATAACTATAGAGATCTCAAGCTCACCAACTCAATTCAGTTTCAACTGCCGAAGTAGTAACATATCTGCATTGTTTTAGATGGCATCTAGAGGCTGCAACAGATATGGGCAACTCCGGTCCTCGAGGGCCGGAATCCAATTGAGTTTTCAGGATTTCCCCAATGAACGGACTTTGAACACCACTACCAAGGAAAATATATTGTAATAAAGACTATGGGCTCCTTTTTTTTTTTTTTTTTTTTTTATTTATTTATAATTTTATACATTATTCCCAAGCATAAACATCTTGTACAGTAAGATTGTTTTAAATACACATAAAGAAAAAGAAAACAAATTACAATACGATATAGAAGATATTAAATATCATAACATCTTCTTCTTATAAAGACAATCTCTAGTCCACAATAATTGGATCCTAGACTTCAATAGGGTGGATTAAAACAAAAAGATCATAAGATTAATCTTATACTTAAGAAAATCTAAATGGATGAAATCGCGGGGAGCTAATCATGTATTTCTGTTGTTATTTCTATTTTTTCACCTTTCTCAAGACGTTTCAATGCCACAAATTTGGTTAGGTGTGTCGGATCAAAGAAAACATATTTATCAGAACCATAATGAACAATACATTTGCAAGGAAATCTAAGGAAAAATTTCCCTCCCACTGAAATTACACCAGATTTTAATAACAAAAACTGCTTTCTTCGTTTTTGAGTTTCTTTGGTAACATCAGAAAAAATTTGTACTTTCTGACCCAGGAACTCTTTAGTTCTATTTTTAAAGAACATTTTCATAATCCAGTTCTTGTCTGGCATCAATACAACTGTTACCAGTAATGTCGCAGGTTTAACTAATTCTTTCATTGAACTTTCCAATAATGTAGTAATGTCCAATTTTGATTCCTGTTGTTCCTCGTTGATCAATTGCTGATCCAATTTTCTATCAGGCAGGTAAAATACTTGTGTAAATGGTGGAATTAATTCTTCTGAAACTGAGAAAATCTCCAAGAAGTATTTTTTTAACATTTCCCTAGGAGACATAGAAGATATCCTGGGAAAGTTTAGGAACCGCAAATTATTGGCTCGTTGACCATTTTCAATCATTTCCAGTTTCATCCTGATATTTGTACTATCTCTAATCATAGTTTCTTGTACTTGTTTGACCCCTACTATCTCATTTTTATTTTTATCTGAGGTAGCTTTGACTATAGTCAATTCTGATTGCATTTGAGTCAATTCTTGTTCCTGCTTATCAACTTTCATTTCTAGTGCTTTAAGTTGTGGAGTCAGTGAATTTCCCAGTTTGACTACTAAGTCCCAGAGAGACTCCATTGTAATTTCAGTGGGTTTTTCAACCAAAAAGAAGGAAGTCTCACCTGCCATACTTGTAGTAATCGAGTCTTGTTGTGTCTCCCTTTCCTTTGATGTTCCAGCCGCAGTATCTCTCTCCAGACTTAAAAAGTCTTTTGATAGTTCTAATACATCGCTCGAAGGACTATGGGCTCCTTTTACTAAGGTGCGCTAGCGTTTTTAGCACGCAGGAAATTACCGTGCGCTACGCTTCTAGAACTAACACCAGCTCAATGCTGGCGTCTAGCATGCGGGGCAATGTAGCGCATGCTATTCCGCGCGTTAAAGCCCTAACGTAGCTTAGTAAAAGTAGCCCTATATCTGGGACCTGATTTGTGAAAGTGACTTACAATATAATCACAAATCAAAAAAAAACTCACTTCTAAATCTTCTATGGTCTTCTTTGTATTACTTCAATATAAACACATGTTAATTGTGATTCATACGTATGTTGCTTTTTATGACTTTATAAGATTGAAAAGATGAAAATTCTGTGTTTTCACATTTTAAATAGGCAAATTGCAAAATCTGACTATCCTGGTTACAAAAACAAAATTTTATGGAAATAGCAGACATTTTCTACACTTTTTAGGTGTGAGCAATTAGGAAATTACACTTTGTGCCCAGGAACCAAAACTGTGTTATACAGTATAATAATTATCAAAAATATTGTTTACATTATGACAAATAAACTTGCAGACTTTTCCAATATTAGTAAATTTTATGCACAGAATTTTTATTTTCTTTTATGCGTAGAATTCTGCCAGGAATAATATGTGTAGAAAAAGGTATCTTGGTTCCAGTATAATGAACTATTCATGTATCTGAATCAGGGTTTACCTATTGTCATATCCAACTTAAAAGCATTAGGGCCCCTTTTATAAAGCTGCTGCACCAAAGCCCATAGGAATTAAATGGGTTTCAGTGCATTTACCAAAGCAGCATCATTACCTCGGCTTTGTAAAAAGGGCCCTTAGTATGGGGATGCACAAGTTCTGTAATAGCGATGTCATGCACACTGAACAACTACTGCAAAGATAATGTATATTCTTTTGGTACAAATGATAATGCCCAAGAAGCAGCTAGTTCTTTAATATTTTTGACTCTAGAACAGGGGTAGGGATCTCCGGTCCTCGAGATCCGTATTCCAGTCGGGTTTTCAGGATTTCCCCAATGAATGTGCATTGAAAGCAGTGCATGCAAATAGATCTCATGCATATTCATTGGGGAAATCCTGAAAACCCAACTGGAATATGGCTCTCGAGGACCGGAGTTCCCTACCCCTGCTCTAGAATCTGCCAAAATAAATCTGTAGAATATGTGAAAAACACAAACAAAAAAGAAGCTTTTGGTAATGGGTTGTTTAGTAACAGCTTTGGATTTAGTTGATTGTGCAATTACATTTCATTAGTGATTTTTATTCCGCCATTACCTTGCGGTTCAAGGCAGATTACAGAAGAGGATTTCTGGACATGTCCAGAGATGTTACAGAGTAGAGAGGATTGAAATGTTTCATACGGTGTTAGTTAGTCTTCATGGATTTCTTGAATAGCAGGGTTTTTATTTCTTTTCTGAAAGTTTTGTAGTCTGAGGTCGCGATTAGTCGATTGGAGAGTTGGTGGTCTAGTTTTGCTGCCTGTGTGGCTAGAAGGCCATCATACAGTTTTTTCCATTTGATGTCTCTGATTGGAGGGTATGTGAATGGTGTCTGGGTTCTCCTGTGTCTGGTTGTGGTAGTTTGGATTAGGCTGTTGTTCAAGTAGGCTGGGCTGTCACCATTTATGGATTTAAATAATAGACAGTAGAATTTAAATAGTATTCATGCTTGAATTGGGAGCCAGTGTGAGTCGAGGTATGCCTCGGTGATGTGGTCGTGTTTTCTTAGTGAATAGATTAGTCTCAGGGCTGTGTTTTGTACTGTTTGTAGTTGTTTTATCATTGTTGTGGGGCAGGGGAGATAGAGGATGTTGCAGTAGTCAAGGAGACCTATCCCATACAAGAAGACTCATTTAGGTGCTCTGTGGATTGGGCAGTAAGCTGCTGAAGAATTGTCCAATCTCATACAGTAAACCAAACACAGTGGTGAGGACAAGACGCAAGACCTATTATACTTCAGTATGACTCGACATAGGCTGTGTTTCGGCTATCTATGAAACTGTGGTAACTGCTAATGCAGAAAAAAATGGCCTATTGAAGGATGTGGTAAAACATTTTGCATTAATTTTGCCGTTTGTGCTTGCTAACTGCAGTATATTTTATTGTTTTGTTTTGGGTTTTTTTGAGAAGGCATGTCAGGGCAGAGAAGAGGCAAGGAAGCAAGCTGACATTAGTGCACACTAACCGAATAATGTTGGCTTAATATGGCCATGCACATGACCAAAAAATGACATAGTTGAAAAAGGCAGAATTTACAGCCACGGTAAAAATGAACGTGGGCCCTCTTTTACTATAGAAGAATAAAGTTATTATTATTATTATTATAAGGCACGCTAATCGAATTAGCGAACACTAAACGCTAATGCATTCATGTTAGTCTATGGACGCCTTAGCGCTTAGCGTGCGCTAATTCAATTAGTGTGCTAATCAGTGCACCTTAGTAAAAGACGGGGTTAGTGTACGATTTATCGGAAAGTCTCACATTGGGACATACTAAGCCTATTTGATAAACTGATTGGTGGAAAGTTACCACATGACAATAGGAGCAGGGCTATGATAAAATATTTGCTAGAAAGTTGCCATGTGATACCAGGAGCAGTGTTTTTGATAAATTGATTGGTGGAAAGTTACCATGTGACCCCAATTGCATATTAGATTAAGGCTGCCATTTAGAAACCACCCATCATAGGGCTTCATCTTAATTTTTCTGCTCAGGGCCCATTCTATCTTAGTTAGCTATGCCACTGATGCCCTTATGCCAGACCTTATAGCAATGTCTCTCAAACTATCTCGAGCCAGGGCACACTAAAGGTAGTGGCCACGGCTTGAGGCACCCAGAAGTGCATGGATGTCGCTGTGATGACATCACGCATATTCGTAACATCATCACGCCAACATCCACACATGTGCAGAGGCCCTCCAGATGGGCCCTGAGACACCAGTAGGGGATGCCAGCAGGAAAGAGGGCTGGAGAGAAGGAGAGACACTGTCGCCAGCTGATTGCCTGCAGCAGTGTTTCTCAACTACTTCAAGCTAAGTACCCTATAAGTCTAACAAATATCAACTGAATACCCCAACCACAGACCTCCTTAAGCCCACCCAAGCTCTGTCCCAGTTCCCATACCCTTTACTAATTGTAATGCAATTTTTTCCATTCATTTTTCATATACACACAATATACACAGCAGATATAAATTCTTAAAACTGACACATGTCAATCACTATAATGAAAATAAAATCATTTTACCTACCAGTGATCCTCTGCAGGCTGCTGTAATTAGCTTTAAAGATGAGACCGGGAGACTAGGTGGGGGGCGGGGAAGCCAGAGGACACTAGAGAGATGGGGGAAACATGCAGGCCTTCGGTGAATCGGGAAGCTGGCGCTGTCCCACGTAGAGAAGTCAGCTGGCAGGCGTCTCTCTTCCTCTTCAGGGCGCCGCGGCACACTTAGAATGTCAGGAGGCACACTAGTGTGAGATACATACACAAGCACCCTAAGTTATTCTATAAGGCATTGTAAGTGATACTTTTCTCTGCACTTTTGCATACAAATGAGTTTAATAGGTGAGTGTCTATAGAATTGCCTTTTTAGTTCTAAAATACCTCCATACATGTGTACAATTGTAGCTAAGATTTCTACTTTGATGTTAATCACTTTCATCTTTATAAAATGGATGCTCCCACTAGATTACTTCCAGCTAATGATCAACACTTACTGTCTGTTCCTTCACTTAAATCCATTAATACACGCAGACAATACATTTTCTCTGTCACGGCTCCTCAACTGTGGAATTCCCTACCCATTTATTTAAGGGAAGAATGACATATAGATAGATTCAAGGGCAAGTTAAAATGCTTTCTTTTTAAAAGATGCTTTTGACTGCTAGATCCCTTAGTCAAGACCGCAGATTCTATTTTTAAGATTTTCAATTTTTAGCCCAATGCCAGATTGCTGAGTTATTTTAAACCCCTCCTTCTGTAATTTTCCATAATTGTCTCATTTTCTATCAATTATTGTATTTCTAATCCTGCCTTCCTTAATGGTTCTGTTTGTACAGTAAGCCCTGTATATGGTATTTGCATTGTCCCCTTGTACGTCATTTTAACTTATTTTAGAATTGTACATCACCTTGAATACATGATTAGGCAATCAATCAACTTTTAATTAAACTTGAAACTTCATGTAACGGTGGCATAAACATCCATCCATACATGTATTTTAGAACAGGCTCCAAGTCAGCAGATTCTTTGGAATTGTATACATAAAGTCATGGATCTCTCAATTACAATTTCCAATTTCGATGTTCTGTCTAAAATGAGCTGCCAGTCAGGTTATCAGGATATTTATATGAATATTCATTAAATAGATTGGCATGTATTACCTCTGTTGTATTTTCTCATATTCACTGTGGGATATATATACTGAACACTCAATTAGCTACAGGATTGGAAACTATCGACATAGATCGGTGTCTCCCAAGTTGGTCCTGGAGTATCCCCTGACCAGACAGGTTTTCAGGATATCCACAATGGAATATGCATGAAAGAGATGTGCACACAATAGAGCCTTATCCTTTTGTTTCAGTCCTGTCTGTGGATTACTGTGTTCTATTACTACTTGTGTCCTGCTCATATGACTATGTATACTTTTACGTTTCCCTTTTTTATCTTTGTAAACAGCCTTGAAGTTTGATTAGGCGGTATAACAAATTTTTATGAAACTTGAAGCTAGTACATTTCCCTCTCCAAATTCACTGGGGTTAGGGGCAGAGCTGGCCTACAAATATGGAAAAATCTTTAGGGCCGACTTTGACCCACCCCCACCTCCCTCCCGCCTCCTGGACTTCTCCACACTTTACCTGTGGTCTAGCAGTAAAGCGAGGCAGGAGCAATCTTCTTACGCTCCTGCCCTGTGCAGAGCCATGAATAAAAATGGCTGCCAAGAGTTCCCGCTGTAGTCTTGTGAGACCACGGGAATTCATGGCAGCCATCTTTGTTCACGGCTCTACATGGGGCGGGAGCACAGGAAGATCGCTCCTAGCCCGCTTCACCGCTAGACCACCAGGTAAGGTGTGGAGAGGTCTGGGAGGTGAGAGGGAGACAGGGTGGGTCAAGGTTTAGAAACTCGCAAATAACCAAAGTCGCAAGCCCTAAACTCGCAAATTTGGAGGGAGAAGTGTATATGCAAATCAATTTCATGCATATTCACTGTGGATATCCTGAATACCTGACTGGCAAGGGAGTACTCCAAGACCAACTTGGGAAACACTGACATTGATTAATGTATTGCTATGAAGTGACCTTTGGACTGCCATTTAGGAACTCAAGTACGATTGTTTTGGAGCCAGATATTCATACGTCTTATAATTCAGCATACACTTTGATCTGCCAATATTTTCTTTGGAAGATTGTTTATTTTGTTTTACATTGTTCAGTATATTTAATTATTATTTATAACAGCCTTTTTTAGCATTAAAACACCTTCAAATTCTAGAAATAATCAATAGTTTCAGTAATGGGATATTTCCTATGTCATAAAATAATCAGCAAGACCAAAAAAAACCACTTACCCCCCTTTTACAAAACCATAGAGCTGTTTTTAGTTCCGACCACGGCGGTAACAGCTCCAACACTCATAGGAATTCACACTCATAGGAATTCTATGAGTGTCAGAGCTGCTACCGCCTTGAATGGCACTAAAATCTGCGCTACAATTTTATAAAAGGGGAGGGGCAGTTAATTGTTATATTCATTGATATTATTTGTGTTTCTGTTCACTATTAAAATGGTAAAATGGATTTTCTGTTTCAGTCCTTTTATGCTCTTAGAACTTTGCAGCTGAACCTCTGAAAACCTGCTGCTATTTAATCAATCATGCAAAATGGTTCATGAATATGCAAAAACTGTCATTGCAAAGGTGTGAGAACAGGGCATTCACCTTATTTACAAAGAAAAGAAAGGAGACATTCAATGAGCATTGTAAAATGGCTTTTTGAACTTACCTCCCAGAGGGAAAATATGATATGGCAATCATCTTGCCATGCAGAATGCCGCTAGTGTGAAAAGGCATTATGCAAAGCTGAAAGAACACTGAGCTTTTTCAAAAATAAAACATGATGAGTGCAAAATAGATGAAGAAAAAAAAATAATGGCAAAAGGCATGCTACTAAGACCTTGTGGGTTCTGACAAAAAAAGCATAAAATTATTCTTATTGAGGAACATTTTCAAAGATATTTTCATGCATAAAACAGGTTTTTATGCACAGAAATGGGGCTTTGGAAAAGTGCTCAGCACATATCTGTGTGTGCATAGGTGCATATACTCCCTAATAATATTTATGCACTATGGCCTGGATTCAATAAATGGCGCCGTTTATAGAATCATACCTTCGGGAAAGGTAGGCACTGGAAATGTAGGCCAGGCCTAATGGTACTTCTGCCTTTATGGTGTTAGGTGTGATTCCCATGCTATTTTCTTAGGCGCAAGTAGGCACCTTGAAATTTGTTTTAAGAATGCTTGTAAATGGCATTTTTCACTTAGGCAACGGTAGGGCGCCTACTTGTGCCTAAGTTAAGGCATCGTTTATAGAATATAGGCCTACATGAGTACCTAAGAGGCTTGTTTTCAAAATAGAAACACATCCAAAAAGTAATGGCCATTTTTCTCAACCAACATGTCCTAATTCGCTATGAAGGAGTGCTGGAAAGTTCTCTGCCTAACCAAGAATGGAATGATGTGGACTGGAGCCATGAAACTTACAAGTTATTCCACATATTCACTGCTAAATTCAATACACATGGCACATCGTGTCTGAAGTTTCCCAAAATAATATTCTGATGTTCGGTCACTGAAATACTGCTCTGCTGCTGCAATCACCTCTGAATCACTCAAACGTGAAATCCCAACTGCGTCAAAACAATCATCATTTTGCCAGGGGGCAGATGCTGATGGAATTGGTGTGCAGGGAAAGGGGGAAAACTTAAGGGGGATTTAGTTTGGAGGGAAAAAAAGGGGACAGATGCTGATGAAAGTGGGAGGAAGAGAGAGGAGAGAGTGAAATGCCAGACCATAGGGGTGTGGGTGTGGGAGAGGGAAAGGAAGAAGAAAAGAGAAGAGGAGAGAGATGCCAGATCATTGGAGGAGGGAATGGAAGAAGATGGATGCCAGACCAATGGGGGTGAAGGGAAAGATGGAAGGGGGAGGCATACAGTTTCTGGAAGTGGCATAGAAGGACAAGATGAAAGGAAGAGAGTGATAAGAAGATGAGGAGAGCAGAAACCAGAGAAGACAAAGGTAGAAAATAAATTTCTATTTATTTATTTTTTTTGCTTTAGGGGACATGCATCGCTGTTTCCGTGGTGTTGCATTGTATACAGAGTCCAGCTTCTTGGTGGTTCAATTTAACCTTTGTCTACGTATTTCTGTTTTATCCCCCCTTTTTCAAAACTGTAGAGCATTTTTTTAGCGCCGGCCATGATGGTAACAGCTCTGATGTTCAGAATTCTATGAGCATCTGAGTTGTTACCACCGTGGCTAAAACCACTGGCGTACCAAGGGGGGGGGCGGGGGGGGGCGGTCCGCCCCGGGTACCAAGCCCTGAGGGGGTGCTCCCGGTCCGGTCCAGTTACCCCCCCTGCGCCGGGTGTCGCGTCTGGAAACAGCCTGCAGCAAGATCGCGATGCCAGAGATCTTTGCCTGCTTCGACTGTTTCCTCCGCCACGGTCCTGCCCCTCCTCTGATGTCAGAGGAGGGGCGGGACAGCGGCGGAGGAAACAGCCGAAGCAGGCAAAGATCTCTGGCATCGCGCGATCTTGTTGCAGGCTGTTTCCCCAGGGCAGTAGCGTACCAAGGGGGGCGAGGGGGAGGTCCATCCCGGGTGCCGCCTTAGGGGGGGGTGCACAGCTGGCCCGGTCCCTATCGCGCTCCTACCCTCCCAGCGAAAGCAGCATCGGCGCCATTATCGAAAAAGGTAATGGCGCCAGGCCTTGGAGCACCAAGGCAGACCGCTTCTCCCCCCTCCCAGCCGAAACCCCGCTGACCATCCTATCTCTCTCCCCCCCCAAGTGAACCTTTCCGACTCTCCCAGCGAAAGCATCAAACCTCCCTCCAGTAGCGTCGGCTTTATCCTCCCTCTGCCGCATCACTGATGACGTCATCAGTAACGCGGCAGAGGGAGGAGAAAGCCGCGAAGGAGGTTTGCTGCTCTCGCTGGGAAGGTCGGAAAGGTTCACGGGGGGGGGGGGAGATAGGAGGGTCAGCGGGGGTTCGGCTGGGAGGGGGGAGAAGCGGACTGCCTCGGTGCTCCATTACCTTCTTCGGGCAGCAGCAGCGTTTACAATTCGCTGCTGTTGCCGGCTTCAGGCCTTGTTCTCTGCCGGGTCCTGCCTACTTCCAGTTTTCATGAAGACAGGACCCGACAGAGAGGAAGGCCTGAAGCGGGCAACATCAGTGAATTGTGAATGCTGCTGCTGCCCGATGAAGTTCAGGACATCAGGACATCGGGGAAGGAGCAGGGAGAAATCGGCTGCTGGCTTGGGGGTGAGGGTAGGGAAAGAATCGTGGAAGTGGAGAAATCGGCACGATGGCTTTGTGCAGGCTAGGGGGAGAGAGAAAGAAAGGAAAAAATAAAGAGGGGGGGGCCAGGGGGAGAGAGAAAGAAAGGCAGAAAGAAAGAGGGGGACCAAGGGGAGAGAAAGAAAGGCAGAAATAAAGAGGGGGAGCAAGGGGAGAGAAAGAAAGGCAGAAATAAAGAGGGGGTCAAGGGGGAGAGAAAGAAAGGCAGAAAGAAAGAGGAGGGCCAGGGGGAGAGAGAAAGAAAGGCAGAAAGAAAGAGGGGGACCAAGGGGAGAGAAAGAAAGGCAGAAATAAAGAGGGGGGTCAAGGGGGAGAGAAAGAAAGGCAGAAAGAAAGAGGGGGGCCAGGAGGAGAGAGAAAGAAAGGCAGAAATAAAGAGGGGAGCCAGGGGGAGAGAGAAAGAAGAAGGATCAGAAGAAGGACCAGAGACTCATGAAATCACCATACAAAAAAGTAGGAAAAATGATTTTATTTTCAACTTAGTGATCAAAATGTGTCCGTTTTGAAAATTTATATCTGCTGTCTATATTTTGCACTATGGCCCCCTTTTACTAAACCGCAATAGAGTTTTTTAGCGCAGGGAGCCTATGAGCGTCGAGAGCAGCGTGGGGCATTCAGCGCAGCTCCCTACGCTAAAAACCGCTATCGCAGTTTAGTAAAAAGGGAGGGGGAATATTTGTCTATTTTTGTATAGTTGTTACTGAGGTGACATTGCATAAAGTCATCTGCCTTGACCTCTTTGAAAACCCGCGGAATATAAATGATAATTAACATTTTCTCTGCGTACAGCGTGCTTTGTGTTTTTAAAATTTTATTGTTGGTAGATCATTTTGACTTGGCCACAAAGGTAAGGGGGAGGGAGGGAGGGGAACTGCTGAAAGACATCTAATAATCCTTGCAGGCTTGACTGCAGGGAATTATTTTTGTAAAATCATGTTTTGTTATGTGACTGGCATTATCTAGACTTTAATTTCTATGAATGAATAGAATGAAAATGATATAAAATTACTTGCTTGTTTTTATGTGCGTGCGCTGAAGGAAAGTGGAGAGAGAGTGGGCTGAGGATGCTGAAGGGAAATGGGGAAGAGAGTGGGGAGAAGACGCTGATTTATAAATTGACAATTGTACAGAATATTGTTTCTTTTTATACTTTAATATAAACAATTCAAGGCTTGTGTGGATGGAATCAGGTGGTTTGCGGGGATGGGGACCGAGCTTACGGGGATTAGTCCAATAAAATTGTATTTTTTTATATCTCATTATTTGTTTTATTTTTATTTGTTAATTTATAAAGTGGTGATTGTTATGTATCAGTTTTTTCAAATTTACATCTACTGTCTTTATATTTTGCACTGTATTAGAGGACATGTGTTACTGTTTTTTGTGGTGTTGCATTGTATCCAGGGTCTGGTTTCTTGGCGGATCAGTTTAACTTTTGTCTACATATTTCTATTTTTAGTTTGTGATTATTCCATTTTGGGCGAGGGTGTATCTCTGTTCTGTGTGTATGAAAAAGACATAGTTTTCAGTTGGCATTGACTACAGGACCAATTGACTGTGCGGGATCTGGCTTGTTTAGTTTTACAATGTATGTGTTGGTGTTCTAGTGCTCACTGCAGTGTTTAAGATGCAGCCTTTTCCTAGGTACACTCTTGTGGTGCGATATGTAGATTGGTACTAAAAATCATATTTTTCATATAGATGGGGGGGGTGTCAAAAAATGATGGGCCCTGGGTGCCACATACCCTAAGTACGCCACTGCCTGCAACTACTCCATATGTACTTCTAATGTCATGACAATTTAGACATAATTTATGTTTTGTTATGTTTGGAATAATGGTTACATATATGAGGTTCAATAAAAGAAAATTTTCACTGCCTGTTTCTATTCTGACCATTTATTCCATTTCATGGTTATTGCAAAAAAAAAAAAAAAAAAAAAAATTTTTTTGGGGGGGGGGGGGGGGGTGTCAAAAAATGATGGGCCCCGGGTGCCACATACCCTAGGTACGCCACTGGCTAAAACTATGCTACAATTTTGTAAAAGGGGGAGAGGTTAGTTTGTGATTACATATTTCATACTAGGCGAAGATGTTTTCTGTGTTCTGTTTGTTTGAAATACATAGTTTTTTGTTAGCGTTGACTAACTTTGTTTGGCAAAATGCATCAGGCATGGTTCTTGGGAGCAACTTGAATAAACCTAATTTGAATTTCCTTATTTTCTGCCAATCTTCTTTTGTTTCATGTTGGATTCTTTGGTGGACTGCTTGCCTTATTGTTTTGTTGCAAGTATACATGGAGTGGAACATACTAGAGGAGTTACAGATTTGGTTGTTTATACATACATATGGGTTATAGTTGGTTGATGTAGAATGAGGCAGTTAGGCGTTGTAAACTTGATTATTAATATAGATTTATATTTCAGATAGTATTACTGCTTTACAATATATATGAACACTTTTATATTTGCATGGAAAGGGTTCAGAGTTAATGTCCTAGGTAAGTAGGTGGGAAGGGAAAGAAGGGGGATTTGTTCAGAGATATTTGCAGGTTGCATAGAAGAAAAACTGTGCATTGGTATGCTAATCTTTGTTTGTTTAAAAGAAATATAAGTGGAAATAAAGAAGTAAATAAGAAAACAGATCAATCGGGGTGGGGCATGGGTGTGACAGGCCCAGGGGGGCCCAGTGTACTTATGTGCCTAGGGGCCCTTGAAGAATTAATCCTGCCCTGGCGACCAAGAAGGTAAAGAGGATGGAACTCCACTCGTATGAGGAAAGACTAAAACGGTTAGGGTTCTTCAGCTTGGAAAAGAGACGGCTGAGGGGAGATATGATTGAAGTCTACAAAATCCTGAGTAGAGTAGAACGGGTACAAGTAGATCGATTTTTCGCTCCATCAAAAATTACAAAGACTAGGGGACACTCAATGAAGTTACAGGGAAATACTCTTAAAACCAATAGGAAAAAAAATGTTTTTCACTTAGAAAATAGTTAAGCTCTGGAACGCATTGCCAGAGGATGTGGTAAGAGTGGATGGCGTAGCTGGTTTTAAGAAAGGTTTGGACAAGTTCCTGGAGGAAAAGTCCATAGTCTGTTATTAAGAAAGCCACTGCTTGCCCTGTATTGGTAGCATGGAATATTGCTACCTTGGGTTTTGGCCAGGTACTAGTTCCCTGGATTGGCCACCGTGAAAACAGGCTACTGGGCTTGATGGACCATTGGTCTGACCCAGTAAGGCTATTCTTATGTTCTTTTTGCATCTTACCTCCCCTTTTTTCTTTCAATGTCTCCTTTAATTGGCACATCAAGTTACAGTAGTATTCTGCATTAACTGTTTGGCCCCTTGGAAGATGGTCAGTCATTACAACATCTTTGTGATCCCAAAACACTGTGGCCATGACCTTTCTTGCTGACTCTTGGGTCTTGAATTTCCTTGGCCTTAGAGAACCTGAGTGCTGCCATTGCATAGACTGTTGTTTTGTCTCAGGATCATAGTCATAGTGGTGTAACCATGTTTCATCAACAGTAATTAGTTGTTTCAAAAAGTTGGCAACAGCTTGCTGAAATTTCTGCAAAATTAACTTGGAAGTGTCCACTCAACGTCGTTTCTTATCATCATTCAAACATTTGGGCACCCACTTAGCTGACAGCTTCTGCATACTAAGCTGCTCATGGATTATGCACTCATGTTCCCTGGATATCTGTAGTGTCTCAGCAATTGTTTTAGTTGATATTCGCTGATCTGCCAAAATCAGGTAATGGACATGATCAACAGTTTTAAGAGTTGACACCATTTGAAGCCTCCCAGCCCTTGTTGCAACTGCGGTCTCAAAATCATTATGCTAAAAGTTTGCACATCACTTTTTCACTGTGGAGTATGATGGACATTTGTCACTCAGTGTTTGCATCATACATTCATGGATTTCCTTTGGAGTTTTCTTCTGTAGGAATATGAACTTTATGATGCCTCAGAGTTCCACACTTGAAAATTCCACACTTTTTGTTGACATGGTTCACTCAATGATCTGGCACTTTGCAAAATAAAATAACACTCTTTTCAGCTACAATGGCAAAATAACGCTCAGAATTTAGGAAGTTGATTGGGATGAGAACTTTTCAGCACTCCCTTGTATTTTTGAAACCTACTCTCTAGATGGATTTCTATACCGTTAATCTGCAGTTTGTCTAAATCTCAAATGGACATGTTAGAGCATGGCCTGGGTGGGAATAGGGTGGGCTAATAACTTAGATGCTTTTCTGCCATAATTGAACAATTCAGAATAAATCTAGGGCACAGTTTGGACATCTGGGTCTAGCCCTGATTGGATAACGAATTCAAGAAAGCCTGGGATAAGCACCTGGGATCTCTTAGAGAGAGGAAGAGATAATGGTTACTGTGGATGGGCAGACTGGATGGGCCATTTGGCCTTTATCTGCCATCATGTTTCTATGAAATGTATACACTTCTCCCTCTGTATTCGCTGTGATAGGGGATTAACAGACCTGCAAATACAGAAAAACCGTGAATAATTTTGTCATATGTTATTTGCTGTTTTCAATTAAAAACCATCGTGAATATGGTGAAACCGCAAATAACATGGTGGGAGACCTGGCCATTTTCCTGAAGGAGAGGTAAAACACAGTGAAGAAAGTGCTGGGAATCGGCAATTTTCTTTGTAATTGCTTGGAATCAGCAATTTCTCTATGCAAGGTGACATAATTTGGGTGGAGGAGCCAGCAAGCTACAAACTGCGAATAATCGAAACCGCGATTGCTGAAACCGCGAATATGGAGGGAGAAGTGTACTTACTTGCCAGTCAGATTTTTAGGATATCCACAATGAATGCATAAACTTGATTTGCATACACTGCCTCCATTACATGCAAATTTTGTTCATGCATATTCATTGTGGATATCCTGAAAACCTGACTGGCAAGGGGGTACTCCAGGACCAAGTTGAGAAACACTGCTCTAGCTGACCAAATTACCACTGGAGGGATGTAGACATAAGGCCCCCCCCCCCCACACACACTCCTCCAGTAATCACTATCCCCCTCCCATTTGGCAAAGATGAGAATGAAACACCGCATATCTGCCTGTGTAACAGCTTCAGATGATATGGCCAGTCCTAGTAGAGCAGCAAACAGGCTACTAGAATAGCCTGGTGGGCAGTATAATGAGCTATAGCGATGGGGACTCAGGCCCATATCCCACTCTACCCTACCCTTGTAGTAGAATGTGTGAGCCTTCCAAATCCAACCCTAATTTCATTATACCCACTTATGGGTGTCACCTGCAGGCATAAGGGCTATTGGTGTTATTTACACTTAGGTGGCCTCCTGTGGAGTTCTGCAAGGCTCACCTCTATCCCCTGCTCTGTTCAACATATACCTCAGTGCCCTAGGTAGGACGTTTTCACATCCTCATATTCACATGTACTCATATACAGATGACATCTTCCTACTGTGCACAATTAAAAACAACGTCAATGACACCACAGCACACATAGGAAGACTAATCAACAAACTTTTTCAAACAACAAACTGAAAACTAAGATCTTATGGTTGGGAAACTTCACCACACTACCTTACACAGACTTATTGCTGACAATAGGAGAAAAACTCAAAATATAAAGGTGCTCAAAAGTACTAGGAGTTATAAATTTGGACCTCATCTGCACAGACCAAATTAACACACTAGTCAAAAAAATTCTTCTTCTGCCTCAGGCAGCTAAAAGCAATCAGATATGTACTAAGACCAATTGCACAAGCAGTGCTCTTCCCTTACCTAGACTTGTAACTGCTTATACAGTAACTCCTTACTGTATTCTCCTTGAAATATATGATAAGTTGGTATATCAAATTTATAATAAACTTGGAAACTTGTATTGCAGAAAAAGATTGTAAAAGACTTCAACTCCTCCAAAACACTGTGGCCAGACTAATTTTCTGACGAAGCAAATTTGACAGCACCTCCCCACACCTGAAAGACCTACATTGGCTCCCAATAAAAAAGAGGATACAATTCAAGATAGCCTGCATGGTCCACAAAGCCATCTATGGCAAGAACTCCTCAGGACTAAGCACAGAAATCACAGTCGCACGCTCCTTTCTTACTGCTAGATCACAGGAAACTGTTCAAACTAACACCCCACCTCTCCCTACCCCATCCAGCATGAGTACTTTGGAAGAAGCTACTTGAATCCACGTTCACATACCAAGGATCCAAGGTTTTGAGCAACATCCTGCTTCACTTGCAACAAACACAAACATACTATATCTTCAAGAAAAGATTAAAGACACACCTTTCTCCTCAAACCAATAACATTAATCAAAAATCTTATCATGAACCACATCTCATCCTATTGTAAATCACAACCAATCTTATTGTGAACTGCATTGAATCCCAGTTGAAAATTATGGTATAGAAGAAAAATGTATGGTATGGTTTTGGAGGGCTCACTACAGTATAAGGGGGTTAAGGTGAGATGCAGTGGCATTGTAAGGGGGGCAGGGGGTAGACTGCCCCGGGTGCTGTTTTGGTGGGTGCACTGGCACCTCTTCTCCCCTCCGCCCCATCCTTCCTGCCATGTGTACGCCTTGCCTTCCTCCATGCATCTAACTCTTCACCAGCATGAGCAGCAGCTCTAACCTGCTGTTCGTGCTGGCCTTGGCTCTCCATCTGTAGTCACTTCCTAGTTGTGGGACTAGGAAGTGACATCAGAGGGAGAGCCAAGATTGGAGATGTTGGCAGCAGATTGGAGATGTTGCTCACACTGACAAAGTTAAAGAGGTACAGGGGAAGGGAAGGGACACATGAAAAAGGTTCAAAAAGATAGATACACATCTAAAAAATGGCCATTTTCACAAAAATTAGATAAACATTTTGCAGTTTTGAAAATGGTCATATTTGTTACTGAATTTTTGTGTGCCTTCCACTAAATGTCCAAACCTAGATTTGGACATCATATCGGAAATGACCCTCCACATATACAGAGTACTGCCAATTTTGTAAGTAAGTATACATTTCATAGAAACATAGAAATATGATGGCAGATGAAGGCCAAATGGCCCATCCGCAGTAAACATTATCTTTTCCTCTCTCTAAGAGATCCCGTGTGCTTATCCCAGGCTTTCTTGAATTCAGGCACAGTCTATGTCTCCACCACCTCTTCCGAGAGACTGTTCCACAAATCTACTACCCTTTCTGTATAAAAGTATTTCCTTAGATTACTCCTGAGCCAATCACCTCTTAACTTTATCCTATGCACTCTCATTCAAGAGTGTCCTTTCAAATGAAAGAGACTCGACTTGTGCGCATTTAAATCACATAGGTATTTAAACGTCTCTATCATATCTCCCCTTTCCCGCTTCTCCTCCAAAGTATACAGTACAGATTGAGATCTTTAAGTCTGTCTCCATACACCTTATGATGAAGACCACATATCATTTTAGTAGCCGTCCTCTGGACCGACTCCATCCTTTTTATATCTTTTTGAAAGTGCGGCCTCCAGAATTGTACACAATATTCTAAATGAGGTTTCACCAAAGTCATATACAGGGGCATCAATATTTCCTTTTTCCTACTAGCCATACCTCTCCCTATGCAACCTAGCATCCTTCTAGCTTTTGCTGTCACCATTTCAACCTGTTTGGCCACCTTAAGATCATCACATACAACCACATAAGCTCTTCAATCCCTAATCTGTACTGTTCCTTCAGGTTTTTGCAGCCCAAATGCATGACCTTGCATTTCTTAGCATTAAATTTTAGCTGCCAAATTTCAGACTATTTTTCAAGTTTCGCCAGGTCTTTCTTCATGTTATTCACACCACCCGGCGTGTCTACTCTAGTGCAATGGGTGTACTGATGTTCTGCTGCTCACTGCAGTATGTAAGATGTTGCCTTTTCCTAGATACACTTGTGCGCTATGTGAATTGCTACTCAAAATCATGTTTTTCATATAGATGAGGGGGGGTGTCAATAAATGATGGGCCCCGGGTGTCACATATGCTAGGTACAACACTGGCTGTGGTCACTGGCAACACCTCAGAGGTACACCACTGTGCAATAAGATGAAAAACTGAACTACTACCAGCATAGAGTGAAGTCATTAAAGTGACTTTGGGACAGGTTTCACTTTTGATATTAAAAGTAAGCTTTTTTGTACAGATTAGTAATTTTGGTTTATGGAGCTTTTTGTTTTTTTAGAATTTCAGATAAAGGATCTTGTACCTATACTTTACACATTTTACCTACAGTTGACTTCTCTATGAGTACTTGTGCTCCTTATCCCTGGCCTCAGAGGTATGCAGCTAGGTCCTGGCAGCCACCAGCACTAGAGGGCTCAATTCTGGTGAAATGAACAATATATATTTTTTTTATTTGTATGTGGTTTGACTCCTTTAGGCCATTACATTTTGGTTGTATGTGCAGTGGCATAGCAGTGTGGCAGACGCCCATGGTGGTGGTACCTTCTGCCCTCTTCTCCACCCCCACTCCTTCCGCACCCTTCCTCTGTTCCACCATGCTTTGCCCCTTCCCTTCCCTGTACCTCTTTAACTTCGCCAGCATGAGCAGCATCTCCAACCTGCTGCCCACACCGGCCTTGGCTCTCCCTCTGATGTCACTTCCTGGTCCTACAACCAGGAAGTGATTTCAGAGGGAAGCAGCGCAAGCAACTGGTTGGAGATGCTACTTGCACTGGTAAAGAGTTAGAGGCATGGGGGGAAGGCAAGAAACATAGAAACATAGAAACATAGAAATAGACGGCAGATAAGGGCCCACGGCCCATCTAGTCTGCCCACCTTAATGTCCCTCCCCTACCTTTGCCCTGTGAATAGATCCCATGTGCCGATCCCATTTGGCCTTAAAATCAGGCACGCTGCTGGCCTCAATCACCTGTAGTGGAAGACTATTCCAACGATCAACCACTCTTTCAGTGAAAAAGAACTTCCTGGTGTCACCTCGTAGTTTCCCGCCCCTGATTTTCAACGGATGCCCTCTTGTTGCAAGGCGCACACTTGGTGGGAAATAACCGAGGGAGACAGAGAGGAGAAGAGGTATCAGTGCCCCCACCAAGATGATGCTTGGGGTGGTTCCCCCGCCCCGCCCCTTACTACGCCACTGTGTATATGCATATAACATACATATATATATATGATTTGCTATTTTAATGATTTGTAATAAACTTAACTGTGTGACTTCTGTCAGTTTGTAGTTTTCTATCATTCCAGATCACCTTACTCCCTGATTGTAGCTCTGAGGAGGGGGTTGAAGGGGGAAGCAGGGTGCCATCTTATCCCTCACCTCAGGCAGCAGATTGCTTTGGGCTGCCCCCAACTGTAACATATGTATGCTAACCAAAGTTGCCATCAAATTCTAGACTTGTTTTGTTCTGTGAATTTTAAGGGAAGCTTCCTAGCTTCCATTAATATGCATGTGCAATATGCTGAATTTTATGTATACTGCTTGTAAATCGCTCTGAGCCGTAGGGATAAAAGTGTTTAGCAACTCTAAATAAATAAATACATAAATAAATAATAATACCACAATATTAACTTTGCTAATATTAGCTACAGAGGCTCTTTTATTTCTTTTCACATATTTGTAGCGGGTTCAAAATATATTCATACAAGTTGGATGAATTAACATACCTATTTGTCTAGGGTTAATCCTACCCAAACTATAAATGCATATGGATACATTTTCATAGATCTGCAAAAATAATTAGAGTTTGTGTGTGGCAAAAAAAAAAAAAAAAATCAGTTGGGTGAATCAAGTTGTGGAATTTTTTTTATCACACCTTAACTTACCACAGGAGTCAGCAACTTGTATCTCAGTGCCACAGGTTGATGGCTTCCATGGTAAATAAATTACATGTGAGCTAACTTACAAGCAGTGTTATTCCAGCAGCTCATGAGCATCAGGCCTCAAAGCCACGGTTTGATGCTCCCAGGCTGGAGCTTAAAGGGACTGACTGCACTGCTAATACATTACAGACTAGGGTTACCAGATTTTACATGGTCCCACCCCTAGACCCACCCAGTTCCACCCAGCCCTGCCCCCCCCCTGCCCCCTCAACCTGTTCTTGTGCTCGGAGCTGCATTGGGAGAGCATCTGTGCATGTGCAGGTGTGATGCAGATGCCCTCCTGACTCGATCCCGAGCTGGAAGCTTTTCAAAACCCAGACAAAGTGCTGGGCTTTGAAAAGAGGATAAGTCCGGGTAAATCCAGATGTCTGGTAACCCTAATTCAGACCCTCAATTTATTTATTTAATTTTCTATACCGTTCTCCCAGGAGAGCTCAGAACAGTTTACATGAAATTATTCAGGTACCCAAGCATTTTTCCCTGTCTGTCCTGGTGGGCTCACAATCTATCTAATGTACCTGGGGCAACAGGAGGGTTAAGTGACTTGCCCTGGGTCACAAGGAGCAGCGTGGATTTGAACCCACAACCCCAGGGTGCTGAGGCTGTAGCTTTAACCACTACTCTACTCTATACTCTCCCACACTTTCCCCTACTCTACCCCCTGATCACATTCCCATCCCCCTGATCAAATTCCCATATTTTCAGTCTAGACCCCCCCACCGCACCCCTAAGGCCTCCCCTCCATCATTTAGGGCTTTAGAGCCCTGTAATTGGTGATCCAGTGGTCCAAGAGTAGGAGCAATCCCAGTTGCTTATGCCCAGCTGATGCCCAGTTGCTTATGCCCAGCTGTAACACATGTATGCTAACCAAACTTGCCATCAGATTCTAGACTTGTTTCGTTCTGTGAATTTTAAGGGAAAATTCCTAGCTTACATTAATATGCTTGTGCAATATGCTGGATTTTACATATACTGTTTGTAAATTGCTCTGAGCCATAGGGATAAAAGTGTTTAGCAACTCTAAATAACACAGTACAGACCGGTAAGTCTGACTTTGGTCCCGGGGAAGATGGCGGAAGCGCTGATAAAAGACAGCATCAAAGAGCATCTAGAAATAAATAAACTGATGAAAACAAGCCAACATGTCTTCTGCAAGGGAAGATCGTGCCTAATGAACTTGCTGCACTTCTTCGAAGGAATTAACAAAAAAATGGACGAAGGGGCCCCCATAGATATCGTATACTTGGATTTCCAAAAAGCCTTCAACAAGGTACCCCATGAACGCCTACTACGGAAACTGAAGAACCATGGGGTGGAAGGAGATGTACATAGATGGATTAAAAATTGGTTGGCGGGTAGGAAGCAAAGGGCCACTACTTGGACTGGAGAAGGGTCATGAGTATTCCGTAGGGGTCGGTACTCGGACCACTGCTGTTCAATGTATTTATTAATGACCTAGAAACAGGGATGAAGTGCGAGATTATAAAATTTGCAGATGATACAAAACTTTTTAGTGGGGTTAGGACTAAAGAGGACTGTGAAAATTTACAAAGGGACCTGAACAAACTGGATGAGTGGGCGAATAAATGGCAGAGGAACTTTAATGTAACAAAATGTAAAGTCTTGCATGTAAGAAACAGAAACCCGATGTACAGCTATACAATGGGAGGGCTGGTAATGGGAGAAAGTAGCCTAGAGAAGGACTTAGGGTACTGGTAGATAAAACGATGAAGCTGTCGGCACAGTGTGCAGCGACCTCAAAGAAGGTGAACAGAATGCTAGGTATTATCAAGAAAGGTATTACAACCAGAATGAAGAATGCCGTTGTATCGGGCGATGGGGTGCCCACATCTGGAGTACTGCGTCCAATATTGGTCGCCGTACCTTAAGAAGGATATGGCGATACTTGAGAGGGTTCAGAGGAGAGCGACATGACTGATAAAAGGTATGGAAACCCTTTCATATGCTGAAAGATTAGAGAAACTGGGGCTCTTTTCCCTGGAGAAGCGGAGGCTTAGAGGGGACATGATAGAGATGTACAAGATCACGAAGGGCATAGAAAAAGTGGAGAGGGATAGATTCTTCAAACTCTCGAAACCTACAAGAATGAGAAGGCATTCAGAAAAATTGAGAGGGGACAGATTCAGAACCAATGCTAGGAAGTTCTTCTTCACCCAAAGGGTGGTGGACACCTGGAATGCGCTTCTAGAGGGTGTGATAGGACAGAGTACGCTACTGGGTTTTAAGAAGGGATTAGATGATTTCCTGAAGGAAAAGGGGATTGAAGGGTATAGATAGAGAATTACTATACAGGTCCTGGACCTGATGGGCCACCATGTGAGCAGACTGCTGGGCGCAATGGACCTCTGGTCTGACCAAGCAAAGGCATTGCTTTTGTTCTTATGTAAAATTGTGCCCCTAGCAGTAGTTTCATGCTTTTATTGCTAGGGGGTCATGTTTCCTAAAATGAGTGTCATCAGGGTACCATTTTGGAAGTGACACAAGCAGGTTAGGAGCGACTGGGGATCACTCCTGCCCTTGAACCATTAACACTCGAGAAGTTGGTGGGGGGGACCTTAGGCGATGGGGAGTCTTGATCAGTGAGCAGCCTCCTTTCTAAATATCACCATTTTAGGACAAGACAAGCTGCATTCTTTAAATCGTGTTAAAGGACAATTAAGGAGACTTAAGGCCCTAAAACAGCTTATAACTTCCTCCATTCATGTCTGTATTTTCTAAATGTTGATTTTCATGTGGCTTTTCTTTTGTGTTTTTTGTGCTCCCCCTTCCCTCCCACACATGCTCGGATCATTTGGAACCTCCGCATATGTGTGCATGAGGGATGCTGGTTGAACTGAGCATGCACCAGGGTGTCAGCAGATGGAAATACCCTGCTGACTGCAGGGAGGATGAGACTGATTGGGACTAATCCAGAAAAGACTCTTCAGCTGGCGAGGCCAGGGGATCCCCACCAGCCAAAGTCCTTATCTTTACTGTTGTGGTGGGATGGAGAGATAGAGTATGGGGGTTAGGCCCATCCGGTCCACCCCCAGACCCATCGAAAAACTGAGATCCAGCTATGCTTCTGTCTGGCACACATGTTGAATATTCAAGGTCAGTTATTAGAGCCAAAAAAACATCCTTTAAAGAATGTAAAAAGGATCCGAATGAAGAAAATAAGAAGAAACAAAACCACTGGCAAGTTAGATGCAAAGCATTAATAAAGACAACTAAGAAAAACTATGAAGAGAAACTTGCAAAAGAGGCAAAAACACATAGCAATTTTTTTAGGTACATCACAAGCAGAAAACTTGTGAGGGAATCTGTGGAACCATTGGATGATCAAGGAGCAAAAGGGGCGCTCAGGGAGGATAAGGCCATAGCAGAAAGATTGAATAAATTCTTTGCTTCAGTCTTTACGGAAGAAGATGTAAGACCCGGAAATGGTTTTCAAGGGTGATGATGTGAAGGAACTGAAAGAAATCTGGGTGAATCTGGAATATGTACTAAGCCAAATCAACAAGTTACAAAGTGATAAATCGCAAGGACCAGATGGTATACATCCCAAGATACTAAATGAATTCAAACATGAAATTGCTGACCTGCTGTTAGTGATCTGTAACTTGTCACTAAAATCATCTGCAGTACCTGAAGATTGGAGGGTGGCCAATGTTATGCTGATTTTTAAAAAGGGCTCCAGGGGAGATCCAGGAAATTACAGACCGGTAAGCCTCACTTTAATGACAGGCAAAATGGTAGAAACAATTATAAAAAATAAAATTGTGGACACGTAGACAAACATGATTTAATGAGTCGGAGTCAGCATGGGTTCAGCTGAGGGAGATCTTGCCTCACCAATTTGCTTGACTTCTTTGAAGGTGTGAATAAACATGTGGATAAAGGTGAGCCGGTTGATATAGTGTATCTAGATTTTCAGAAAGCTTTTGATAAAGTTCCTCACGAGAGGCTCCTGAGAAAATTAAAGAGTCATGGGATAGGTGGCAAAGTTCAGATGTGGATTAGGAATAGAAAACAGAGGGTAGAGTTAAATGGCCATTTTTCTCAATGGAGGAGAGTAAACAGTGGAGTGCCGCAGGGGTCTGTATTGGGACCGATGCTATTTAACTTATTTATAAATGATCTGGAAATTGGAACGAGTGAGGTGATTAAATTTGCAGATGACACTAAACTGTTCAGAGCTGATATTTAGCAGCACTGCCTGGTCAAAAAGAAAGGTGGGAGAATACCTCTGTGGCATTAATACACAGGAGATGATCTCTTTTAGGGTTGCCAGATGGCCAGATTTACCCGAACATGTCCTTTTTTAGAGGTCTGTCCAGGCATGTGGACAGGTTTTCAAAACCTGGCAGTTTGTCTGGGTTTTGAAAAACCATTGAGCTTGGGGCCACATCTGGAGGGCATCTGCGCACGCACTGATGTAATGCAATAATATCACAGGCATGCGTGTGATGCCATCGCATCACATCTGCGTATGCACAGATGCCCTCCAGAGGTGGTCTCAAAGAGACAAGGTTTGTGTGGGGCTGTGGGCAGAACGGGACAGGACCGGTGGAGGGGGAGGGTAGAACATGTCGGGGCCATGCATCCTCTTTTTTTTTTTTTAGTAATAATCTGGTAACCATAATCTCTTTTGACTGAAATGAAGGTAAAAGAGGATAGACTCAGGAGTAAGAACATAAGAAGAAGAAGTTGCCCCCGCTGAGTCAGACCAGAGGTCCGCTCAGCGGTCCGCTCCCGCGGCGGCCCATCAGGCCTAGTGCCTGAACAGTGGTTCCTGATTAATTTTGTAACTTACCTCTAATCCCATCCCTATAATCTACCTTTACTCTTATCTCTACCCCTCAATCCCTTTGTCTTCCAAGTACCTATCCAAAGCTTCTTTGAACCCCTGTAGCGTGCTCCTGTTTATCACATCCTCTGGTAGCGCTTTCCATGTATCCACCACCCTCTGTGTGAAAAAGAACTTCCTGGCATTTGTTCTAAACCTCTCCCCTTTCAATTTCTCTGAGTGCCCCCTTGTACTTATTTGTCCCCTTAATTTGAAAAATCTGTCCCTGTCTATTTTTTCTATGCCCTTCATGATCTTGAAGGTTTCTATCATGTCTCCTCTAAGTCTCCGCTTTTCCAGGGAGAAAAGCCCTAGCTTTTTCAGTCTGTCAATATATGAGAGGTCCTCCATGCCCTTTATTAGCTTAGTTGCTCTTCTCTGGACCCTCTCAAGTACCTCCATGTCCTTCTTGAGGTACGGCGACCAGAACTGAACACAGTACTCCAGGTGCGGGCGCACCATAGCACGATACAGTGGCAGGATGACTTCCTTTGTCCTGGTCGTGATACCCTTCTTAATGATACTATTTTGCAGAAAGGGTGGTGAATTCATGGAACAGCCTCCCAGTGGAGGTGGTAGAGATGGAGACTGTAACTGAATTTAAGAAAGTTTGTGACAAGTTACTAGGATCTTTAAGGGATAGAGAGAAAGGGATAATAGATGACATGGATGAGCAAACTGGATAGGCCACATGTTGTCCAAAATTCTGCGCTATTTGGCCGGCCAAGAATGGTTTCTGACCAGCCAAATAGTCCATAGCCGCCTATCTGCCAATATTCAGTGGGAGATATAGGGCTCCTTTTACTAAGGTGCATTAGCGTTTTTAGTGCACGCAGGATATTACCGCGCGCTATGTGGAAAGAAATAATGCCAGCTCAATGCTGGCGTTAGTGTCTAACGAGCAGGGCAATGTAGCATGCGCTATTCTGCACGTTAATGCCCTAACGCAGCTTAGTAAAAGGAGCCCACAATAGCTGGATATCTTCTGCTGAATATCTGAATTGGTGGATAGCCTGGTGACTAGCTATGTTACTCGACAAAGCCGGTCACCATCAAAATTCAGCGGCTCACCAGCTAAGGTATGTGGCCATACAGACCCACATAAAAAGCAGGTCTATCTTTGGCATTAAACTTGAAAAAAAAACTTGAAAAACTTAGCCAGCCTGCCGCTGAAATCGGCCCCATAAAGGTTTTGGTAGTTAGAACCAACAGTATCGCATGATAACTACATTGCTTCTGTGCTTTTTTTTTTATTCAGTGTTTCTGTTAAGATGTTATATAGCATCTTATATTAACAGAAAACACCATCAGAGGGAGATAAAAGGAAAAAAAACCTCACATCACAACTAAATATTACAAAAGTCCAATCCATAAGGCAGCTACCTGCTAGATCAAAATATCAATTTCTTAATGGGAAATCAGAAAAGGACAGAACTGCATTGGCATAGCAGCTGCAAATCTTCAAGATTGAAAAGGGTTGTGAAGAAATTCTTCGAACACGCTCCAGTCTTTTCTGACTATGGGCAAGATTCACTAAGCTCACCAATCATGTTTGCGATCTTGTACAGACACAATTTTCCTCCAACCCGATTCACTAACCTCGTGGCTGATCAACCTCTGATCCGATCCGCGCATTCAAATGAGGGGAATGGCATATAAAAGTAGGAAGGCAGCAAGTCACAAAACAATTTCAGGAACACTAGGCTGTCCGATCAAAAAAAGAAGCAACTGCTGAGGACTAGTCACTCACGTTCCTGCCGACTCTCCTGCCCCTTTTAAGAAGCAGTTTCTCTCCTACACCCTAGAACAAAAAGGCAACGTTACATTAGAGAATGACACGGTAGCGGTTACCCACGGCTAGCTGCGTTTAGCCGCGGGTAACCCGCTGAAACGGGGAAAGAAAAATAGCAGTCGCTGTGGAGACGGGGACAAGGCCATTCACCGCCCCGTGGAGTGGTCTTGTCTCCTCAGTGAGGCATCAAGGATCGCGCGGTCCCCGCAGCCCCTGCCCACCCGATCGATCGTAGCGTTTAGCCAGCTCCATCCCTTCACCTCACCTTAGTTTGCAGGCTTTCTTTTTCGGCGACCTGCACGCGCGGATGCTCAGTGTTCAATCTTCTGCTCTGACGCAGCCGGAAACAGGAAGTTGCAGCAGAGCAGAAGATTGAACACTGAGCAGCCGCGCGTGCGGGTCGCCAAAAAAGAAAGCCTGCAAACTAAGGTGAGGTGAAGGGAGGGAGCTGGCTAAAAGCTATGATAGATCAGGCGGGTGAGTGGGGGCTGCGGGGACCGCGCAATCGCGCGTGTTCCCGGCTCACACTGGAAGTAGGGAGTGAAAGGGAAAAGGATTCTGGGCCAAGGGGATGAAGAGGGAAAGAAAAACCCACAGCAGGAAAGAAAGGGGAGGACAGGCAGGTGAGCCAGATGCTGTAAGCAGGAGGTGGGGGGGAAGAAAGAGGGAAAGAAGCTAGATGGGGTTGAAAAGAAGAGACACACTGGTATGGAAGAGGAAGATAGGGGAAATCTAAACACAGGAAGGTAACAGAAAGAGGGGAAATTATGTGCATGGGGCATAGGGACAGAGACATAAAGGAGACATGCCATGGGGATGGTATATGGACACAGGGGGGGGGGGCAATGGCAGATACATAGGGTAGATATTAGAAATGGGGAAAATAGGAGCACAGAAGTGAGATGGGACAGGGACCGAGCTCACAGGCTCCAGTGGCTTGCACAAATTACATTGTAACATGCCACGAAAATAAGAGGGAGGAAGGTAGATAGATAGGCCACGCGAGAGGAGCTGAAGGGTGGTAGAAAGGAACAGATGGTAAAGGAGGGAGGGAAGGGTGGTGGTGGAAAGGTATAGAACAGACATTGAAGGAGGGTGGAGAGGAACAGACCCTGAAGGGAAATGTGGAAGATAGAGTGGGGAGAAGATGCTGGAAGGGAAGAAGACAGATGCCAGACTATGGGGGAGCGGAGGGAAGAAGATGGGTGCTAGACCAATTGGGGGGGGGGGGTGAAGGGAGAGGCACAGTAACAGCAAATGGAAGACGCAGAGAGAAGACACACAGTGGATGGAAGGAATTGAATGAGAAGATGTGGAAAGCAGAAGCCAGACAACAAAGGTAGAAAAAAAAAAAATCTATTTATTTATTTATTTTTTGCTTTAGGATAAAGTAGTATATTTGTTGTGTTGATAAAAATTTATAAACAAAGCCCTGCCAGCTGAACATCTCTTTCTCTAGTTCAGCAGCACAAACTTTGATTTATAAGAAAGGAATAAGCTAAATATTACAGTACTAAGGCTTATATGGATGCTGCGGGAGCGGTGACGAGGCAGAGAAAGGGATGGCGGTGGCGGTGACAGGGCGGTGAAAGGGATGGCAGTGGCGGTGACGGGGCAGTAAAAGGTTTGGCGGTGACGGTGACAGGGCAGTGAAGGGAACAGTGGTGACGGGGCGGTGCAGAGGATGGTGGGCCAGGGACGGGGCGGTGACAGGGACAGATTTTTTCCCCATGCCATTCTCTATTACACAGGGCTTGCAGTTTGAGACCCGGGGAAGGAATCAAAAGCGTGCAAAGTGCATAATTCTACCAGTCGGGGAAAAGGGGGGGGGGGGAACCTGGAGAAAATGCGCTTTACTGTAGTTAGGACAAATCGAAAAACATCGGGAAGAACTTACGTATGCTCCCCGCAGCCTGAGAAGGAATGACGGGAAGACAAACAATGCAGTTCTTGCTGTCCCAGTGGAAATAAGAATAAGAAGATAAGAGAAAAAAGTGCTACCCCGACTCTCCTGCTCTCTGCCGCCCTTCCCCGCAGTGCGAGCCCGTGGTTTTAGCCTGTGGCGTGTTCTGTTCTGTTCCACAACATGCCACAGTGCAGCCATGCTTTTCCGTGTGTTAAAACCATGAGCTCGCAAAAAGTTTCCAGCTCTGACTAAAACGTAGTAGAAAGTTTCCAGCTCTTCCTTGCACGGAGAGCATGCACAGACCATCTGCAGGCAAAGAAGATGGTCTACGCATGTGTTAGGATCACTATCCAGGATCGCTCTAGGGGCGGTGTGGAGCAGGCCTCCAATCTCATCCATTTGCATGAGGATGCGTTGTGATTCAGTTGCCTGGCCACGGATCGGATCGTCATCGGATTGGATCCATGAAGTTAGTGAATCTAGCCCTATATTTGTCTCTGTTTCATCAGAATGTCCTTTTCTTCCTTATGTAATCTTTCTAATTACTTAAGATATGCTTTAATGCAGTTAAGGCAAGTTCCCAGGGATATGAGGAACAGGGAGAAGGAGCACACAGGGGAGAAGGGGCTGCCGGAGTACAGTGAGTAGTTAGAAGAGGTGCTTGGAGAAAAAGGAAGAGAGAGAGAGAGAGAAAAAGAAAGAAAGATATGGACCATGGGAGAGGGGGAGTTACAGCCAGAGAAAAAGAAAAAGAGGTGTGTATGGGGGGTGGGGAAGAGCAGGGTTTCTCTGGAGATAGTAAGCTCTCTGTGCCAGATTTATCCTGAGGTGGGGAAAAGGAAGAGAGGGAAGGGAGGCAGAGAATGGGTTCCCATGGAGGGGTGGGGAAGAAAGGGGAGAGAGAAGGATGGAGATTGTACTCACAGAGGGGGGGGAGGGAGAGAAAGGGAAAAGAAGAGAGATGAGAAGAGATGCTGCTCATGAAAAGAAGGGAAGGGAAAGAAGAGAGATGGGAGGAGATGGTGCCCGTAAAGGGGAAAGGAAGATGATTAAATTTATTTCAAATGCTAAATTTATTTCAACTCTTTTACATATGGATCATTCAAATAATTGTGCAATGAAAATTTATAATCGACATACAGCTGTAATTCTAAACATTTACTCATATAACTCAAGCATAAATGGTTTTGCCTGTACATCAGTGTATCACAAACTGTGTACCATGTGAGATTCCAGGTATGCCGTCAAGGCGAGAGGGACATCCTGTAGGCAGTCAGCTGGCACTGGTGCCTCTCCTCTTCCCTGGCATCTCTCCTACTCTCCGCACCTTTTCTTTTTCAGCACCCCCACTCTCTCCCCCCCTCCCACTGGCGTCTCAGGGCCCCATCTGGAGGGCGTTCGCTTATGCGCAGATGTCGACATGATGATGTCATGCATGTGGGTGATGTTATTGCATCACTGTCCATGCACTTCCGGAAGCTCTCGAACCGAGGTCCCCAATTTAGTATGCCGCTGGCTTTACAAAGTTTGTGAGACACTGCTGTACATCAACCTATTGCTGGCTCTTTTTATAAAAATTAAATGGCTCAATTTTAACTGTATAAACACCAAAAACTTAGGCCTAAATGAGTTATGCGTTAGTCACCTGTCAGCGAATGCATAACTCACTTTAAATATTGGCCCTATGGATTCAAATCAATATCTCATTCATTTGATGAGCTGTTAGAGCCTGAGGCAAAAACAAGGAACTGTTGAAAGCTGAATGATATGAGTGATTTATGAATGGTTACAGTATTTTTCCCAGATTAAAGAAATGTAAGCACTAGCAGTCTGGTTTTTTTCCACACATAATATATTAACTGGAAAGGCTTACCGTACATAATGCATAGGCCTATGCCTTCGTGAAGAATATGCAGAGGGAATATTAAGCAACCAGACATTAAAGTGCCATTTTATTAAAGCAACAAGGGGAAGAAGGAAAGGCCATTTGTGAAGCTAAATAAATGTCAGAAGTAGCACTAACTCCTGTCCACCATGCACAGTGCTTATAAATGGAAGAGTGGCTTTGATTCAATTGGATGCCGGAGTAGAATATTTTAATAGAAATGAGTGCATAATCATTAGATCCTATGGCTCTCTCAGTTTCCAGATAAGTATAATGCCTTTGCAAATAGGTCTCTATATTAATATATCTTACATATTGTGGTAACTAATCTGGATACTGTGCACTGCCAATAAAATACAGTATGAAAAATGCTACGTTGGGATGAGAAAATTCTCGAGCACCTAAGAAGCGAAAAAGCCGACTCATGACTACAGTATAAAAGAGAAACACTATTTTCTAAAGCTGCAGATATAAATACTAAAAAGTTGCACCTTGTCTGATCCTGAAAATAAAAGTACACTGGTTAAGTTTAGCAGGGAGTAAAAAGAAAGAAAGCAAGCAGAAATTTGAAACTAACATGAGAATCTGCTACTAATCAAACATTCTCTGGGTGGTTAATAGATCATCCAGGCACCAAGACAAATACAAATAGCGTTTTTCTGTTCCTGAAGGGTTTCCAATATAAAGGACCCTTTAACTAATGTGTGGTAAAATCTGGGCTTAACATATATATTAATATGGGGCTTTATAGCATTCTAAACCCAGATAAAGAGTCAGTTTACTAAGGTGTGCTAATGGATTTAGCACACACGGGCTGATTCTATAAATGGCATCTAGCGCTGCCTATCTCCCAGGCATCACTCAGCTGTTTACAGAATCACACTAGCGGTGCCTAACTTGACTTAGGTGTCAGTAGGGCACCATTACGTTAGGTGCCGATATATTAGGCCACGGTACTCCAGGCCTAATTTACCAATGTCTAACACAGGCGCCTACCGGCACCTAAGTCATACCATGCCTATTCTCTGCTTTCTAACCATGCCCA
Organism: Geotrypetes seraphini; assembly: GCF_902459505.1. Taxonomy (NCBI): domain Eukaryota; kingdom Metazoa; phylum Chordata; class Amphibia; order Gymnophiona; family Dermophiidae; genus Geotrypetes; species Geotrypetes seraphini. The sequence goes on from NC_047086.1 coordinate 252,764,046, forward strand.
CTGTTGAGGTAGGCATTGTTAGGTGCTGACAGGCACCTCGATATAAGCACTGGTAGGTGCCTTTCCAAGTTCTCAGTTTTTGTCTGAGATTTTTAAATTAGGTTTTAATGGCATTGTCAATTAAAAAAAAACAACAATTAACTTAATTTTAAAAATTAAGTTGCCTGAGTAATTCAGCTAGGAATTACTAGGCACCATCAATGGTGCCTAACCTGGGCACCATTTATAGAATCAGCCCCTAAATGTATACCTATGGGCTGCATAGAACATAATGCAAACATAAGAACATAAGAATTGCCGCTGCTGGGTTGGACCAATGGTCTATCATGTCCAGCAGTCCGCTCATGCGGCGGCCCTCTGGTCAAAGACCAGCGCCCTAACTGAGACTAGCCCTACCTGCATACATTCTGGTTTAGCAGGAACTTGTCTAACTTTGTCTTGAATCCCTGGAGGGTGTTTTCCCTTATGACAGACTCCGGAAGAGTTTCCAGTTTTCTACCACTCTCTGAGTGAAGAAGAACTTCCTTACGTTCGTATGGAATCTATCCCTTTTCAACTTTAGAGAGTGCCCTCTCGTTCTCCCTACCGTGAAGAGGGTGAACAACCTGTCTTTATCTACTAAGTCAATTCCCTTAATTATCTTGAATGTTTCAATCATGTTATCTCTCAATCTAGATGTTAGGGCATACTTTAACACTTCATCATTCAGAATTCTCATACAATCCCTAATACTAAGCCATCTCGATTATTGTAACATCGCCCATCTGGCAATCTCCCAGAAGATCATGCAGAGACTGCAACTGGTGCAGAATGCGGCGGTCAGGTTGATCCTTGGGTTGAAGAAGTCAGATCACATAACCCCTTCCTACCGACTCCTGCACTGGCTGCCAATGGAGGCACGTGCGAAGTTCAAGCTGGGATGCTTTTGCTTTAAGGTACTAACCGGTTTAGCCCTCAATCTATAAATGACCTCTTCCACTTCTCAACCAATAGACACAAGAGAGGTACGCACCCGAAGTTCATCTCCCCACCGGTTAGAGGATGTAAATTTAAAAGACACCATCAACATCTTCTCTCTTACCAGGCGGCATTATGGGGCAAAGACTTGGAAAAACTAATTATAAACGCAAATAACTATGGTGAATTTAGGAAACACCTAAAGACATACCTGTTCTTGAAATACCTAGGTAACGAATCTGCACAATCTCTCCCATCACAATCTCCCACCTCAATCCCCCCATCACAATTGTTCCCTTAAACTGCTAGCCACTATTCTTCAACTATGTAAGTTCTACTCTATTTGTAGCATCTTTCTAATCATTGTAAACCGCATAGGACTTCACGGTCCTGCAGTATATAAACTGTTATTATTATTATTGTCATCAGTGGAGCCCGGATGCGGAAGCTTACAAGCAGACTTGCTTGAAGAAACTAGAAGTTTCGAGTCGACCGCACCACGCATGCGCGAGTGCCTTCCTGCCCAGCATAGGGCGCGTCTCCTCAGTTCAGATAGCTAGCAGAGAAGCCAACCAGGGGAGGTGGGTGGGTTGTGAGAATAGCTGCCTGCTGTCCCTGGATAACACCCATTACAGTAACTGTGCTTTATCCCAGGACAAGCAGGCAGGCTATTCTCACATATTGGTGACCTCCAAGCTAACCAGAATGGGATGGTGGGAGTGTTGGCAATTTAGGAGAATAAATTTTGTAATACTGTTTGGCCAAACTGTCCATCCCGTCTGGAGAAAGTATCCAGACAATAGTGAGAAGTGAAAGTATGAACCGAGGACCAAGTAGCAGCCTTGCAAATTTCCTCAATAGTTGTAGATCTGAGGAAAGCTACTGAAGCTGCCATTGCTCAAATTTTATGGGCTGTGACTCTACTGTGTAGGGGTAATCCAGCCTGGGCATAGCAGAATGAGATACAAGCAGCCATCCAGTTGGAGATGGTACGCTTAGAGATAGGATGTCCCAACTTATTTGGCTCAAAGGATAAAAAAAAGTTGAGGAGCAGTTCTGTGTGGTTTGGTGTTTTCCAAATAGAAGGGCAAAGCATGTTTACAGTCCAGAATATGAAGAGCTATTTCTCCAGGATGAGAATGAGTCTTTGGAAAGAACACTGGAAGAACAATGGTTTGACACTGGAAGAACAATGGTTTGATTGAGATGAAATTCCGATACCACTTTAGGGAGGAATTTAGGATGAGATCGAAGGACCACCTTGTCATGATGGAAGACAGTGAAAGGTGGATCAGCAACTAAAGCTTGCAGCTCACTGACTCTTCAAGTAGAAGTGAGGGCAATGAGAAACACCACTTTCCAAGTGAGATACTTCAGATGAGCCTTGTCGGTTGGTTCAAATGGAGACTTCATTAGTTGAGCAAGGACAACATTGAGGTCCCAAACCACAGGAGGCAGTTTGAGAGGAGGTCTGACATTGAAAAGTCCTTTCATGAATCTGGAAACCACCGGATGAGCAGAGAGGGGTTTCCCTTCAATAGGCTGATGGAAAGCCACAATTGTACTAAAATGGACTCAGATCGATGTAGACTTGAGGCCAGAAGTGGATAAGTGCAAAAGGTAATCCAAAACAGAAGATAAGGAGGAATGTTGAGGCTCCTTTTCATGAGAAAAACACCACATAGAAAATCTAGTCCATTTTTGGTGATAGCATTGTCTAGTGGTAGGCTTTCTAGAAGCTTCTAAAATGTCTCTTACAGATTGAGAAAATTGAAGAGGAGTCATGCTGAGAGGTACCAAGCTGTCAGGTGTAGAGACTACAGGTTAGGATGAAGGAGAGATCCTTGACTCTGTGAGCAGAGATGGAAAAACTGGTAGAGGGTATGGCTCCCTGCTGCTGAGTTGAAGTACAAGGGAGTACCTCGGTTGTCTCGGCCACCAAGAAGCAATCAGAATCATGGTGGCATGATCATTCATCAACTTGACCAGAGTCTTGAGAATGAGAGGGAATGGAGGGAATGCATATAGGATAAGATTCGTCCATTCCAGAAGAAAAGCATCTGCCTTGAGGCGATGAGGAGAGTATATCCTAGAGCAGAACTGAGGCAGTTTGTAGCTGTGGGGAGCTGCAAAGAGGTCTATCTGAGGCGTTCCCCACTGTGAAAAAATGTGATGAAGAGGTGAGGAATGGAGGGTCCATTCGTGAGGTTGCAGAAGACAACTCAAGTTGTCCGCCAAGCAATTTTTTGCCCCTTGGATGTAGACAGCTTTGAGGAAGGTGTTGTGGCGGATTGCCCAGTCCCAAACCTTCAGAGCTTCTTGACAAAGGGAGGCAGATCCCATCCCTCCCTGTTTGTTGACATAATACTAAGCGACTTGGTTGTCCGTCCGAATGAGGACTACCTGGTCGTGAAGATGTTGAAAAGCATTGAGAGTCTTGAAAATCGCTCTGAGTTCCAACAGATTTATGTGACATTGACGATCCGTACTGGTCCAGTGGCCTTGCATACGGAGACCATCGAGATGAGCGCCCCAAGCAAAGGTCGAAGAATCTGTCGTGAGGATCTTCTAATGAGGGGGCGTTTGAGAAAGTAAGCCTCTGGAGAGATTGGAAGAGTGCATCCACCAACGAAAAGACTGCTTCAAAGAAGGAGTGACTGTGATGTGTTGAGAAAGTGGGTCGCAAACTTGTGTCCATTGAGAAGCCAGAGTTCACTGAGGAATTCTGAGGTGAACTCTGGCAAAAAGAGGCACGTGTACTGTGGAGGCCATGTGACCTAGTAGCACCATCATGTGTCTCGCTGAGATGGAAAAGCGGGAAGACACTGCATGACAGAGTTGAAATAGAGCTTCCAGACGTTGTTTTGGAAGGAATGCTCTGAGTTGGATAGTATCCAAAACAGTTCCGATGAATTGTAGATGCTGTGAGGGCTGAAGTTGGGATTTGGGAAAGTTGATTTCGAATCCCAAACTTTGTAGGAACCAGATAGTCCATTGGGTCGCTACAATAACCCCCTGAGATGTTGAATCTTTGATGAACCAGTCGTTGAGGTAGGGAAATACCTGAAGACCATGGTTCCATAGAGCTGTTGCTACCACTACCAGGCACTTGGTGAACACCCTGGGAGATGAAGCCAGGCCGAAGGGCAGCACTCTGTATTGAAAATGCAGATTCCCCACCCCGAAATCTGAGGTATTGACGGGAGGCCGGATGAATGGGAATATGAGTGTAGGCCTCCTTGAGATCCAGAGAGCATAATAAGTCGTTCTGCTCGAGGAGGGGATAAAGGGATGCCAGGGATAACATGCAAAATTTTTCTTTGATCAAAAATTGGTTGAGAGCCCTGAGATCCAGAATGGGCCGCAGATCGCCCATCTTCTTTGGAACAAAGAAGTAACGGGAGTAAAACCCCCTGTTCTGCTGTTCCAAAGGAACTGGTTTGAGCTTCCTAAAGAAGAAGGGCGGTCTGGGATGGACTGGAAGGATACTCTCTTGGAGGAAGCCCTGGTGGAACCTGAGTGAAATGAAGAGAGTATCCTTTCTTGTTGATGGTCAGCACCCAGAGGTCAGATGTAATTGTTGTCTATCAGTGGTAAAAATGATGGAGACGACCTCCTATAGGGGGAAAAGAAGTCAGATTCAGAACGGTGGAGGTTATGCTCTGTTTTAAACAGTCAAAAAGGCTGAGTAGCCTTAGGTGCAGCAGAAGGTTGAGATTTTTGTTGCTTCTGAGGCTGCTGTTTCTTAGGAGGAGGGCGATTGTAAGGAGCCATCCTTGGAGCAAAACGCCTCTGATATATAGTAGGAGGACGTGTAGTTTTGGCAGGAGCTGGCTTTGGCTTAGGCCTGACAATAGAAGCAAAGGATTTTTCATGTTCAGATAATTTCTTGGTGGCTGCCTCGATAGATTTATCAAAGAGTTCATTGCCTGCACAAGGAATATTGGCCAAGCGGTCCTGGAGATTAGGGTCCATGTCAATGGTACGAAGCCAGGCAAGGCGACGCATGGCTACAGAGCAAGCAGCTGCCAGGGCAGACAACTCGAAGGCATCATAAGACGACTGAAGGAGATGCAATCTGAGTTGTGATAAAGAAGCAATGACTTCTTGAAATTCAAAGTGTTTTTGAGTATCCAAATAACTCAGAAATTTAGGTAAAAGAGTTCTGAGGAACTCAAAATAAATAATAAAATGAAAATTATAATTGAGGACTTTAGAGGACATCATAGAATTTTGATGCGACATCCAAATTTGTCCATAGTTTTCCCTTCCCTTCCAGGAGGAACGGTGGCATAATCCTTGGAAGGATGGGACCTCTTTAAGGAGGACTCCACAAGCAGGGATTGATGAGATAACTGTGAGTTGTCAAACCTTTTGTGATGTACAGTTTTATACCTAGAGTCCAATTTGCCTGGAACAGCTGGTATGATATAAGGGGTCTCCAGGCATCTGGCAAAAGTCTGAAACAAAAGCTTGTGAAGAGGAAACTTAAGTGACTCTGCCGGAGGTTGAGGTAGATGCATGACTTCGAGGTACTCCTTAGAGTATTTGGAACCAGCATCTAATTGAAGATCCAAACAAAAGATGAGAAAGATAGCTGATCCACCAATGCTTTGCCTCGAGAAGGACTCGAGGACATCGAAGCAGCCTGGGTCGAAGATGATGCTTTGGCAGGAAAAAAGGCATCAAAAGAATATGGAGACTTGGACAAAGCAATCGAAACCACTGCATCCTCGAGGTGTGGAAGTAGAGACCTCGATCGAGGAGTCGGCGGTCTAGTCGAAGTAGGAGTAGATCGAGGCTTAGTGGAAGAGGGACGTTCTTTAGAAGAAGAATTATGCCTTGAAGTATGCCTTGATGAAGGCCTTGATCGTCGGTGAGAACGGTGCTTGGAAGCAGATCTCGAAGATCGAGGAGACTTCGCCTCAGAGACAGAAGCAGCTGATGCCACCAAAGAATGGATAGGACTGGAAGCTGTAGATCGAAGCTCCAGAGGCTTGATGGAGGAACCTTGATGCACTCCCAAAGACTCTGCTCCTTGTATAGAGTGTGAGGATTCCTGCCGAGGCACTTGCAAAGATTCTGCTCCTTGCTTCACATGCTTAGATACCAGACTAGACACTCGCAGAGACTCTGCTCTCTGCAAAGAGAGTGCAAGCTCAGACTGAGACAAAGGAAGCGACTCGACCTCACGGGAGTCTGCAGAATGCCCAGGCTGGATAAGAGGAAGAAGCTTCGGTCTCATATTAGTAAGGAACTGAATGAATTGCTTCTCCAACATAGTCTGGAAAGAAGCTGGCAAGGATGGATCCACGTCTGAAACCGGACCATCTGCTTTGACTGGAGGTTCCACCGAAACAGTGTAAATGTGCTTCGACTTGGAAATCTTAGGCACTTTAAGCACCACCGCTGGAACTTTCTGCTGAGCTATCTGACCTGAGCCAACAGGGGAAGATACAGCAGATGTCGTCAAAGAAAGAGCCGCTGCAAACGACGAAGGTCTGATGAGGCTCGAGGTGGAAGCAGTAGAAGCAGGAGGAGTCTCGGTCGAAAGTGAGGCCGCAGTCGCCTTCGAAGTCGAGGGATCAGAGGAAGAATCCATCCCAAAGAGCTTCTCCACCAAAAGATGATGACGTTTAAGGGCTCAAGTGAAATTTTTTTTTTTTTTAACTATAAATAAAAGAAATAAAGTAAGACAGCGATTCGTGAAGAAAAAAAAAATACAAACCGCGGTTCAGAGAAGGCACGAAGTAACAAAGTTAAACGCAGAGAGTCAAAGACGGACTTTTCAGCTCCGCGGAAAACTGAGAACTGAGGAGATGCGCCCTATGCTGGGTGGGAAGGCACTCGCGCATGTGCAGTGCGGTTGACTCGAAACTTCTAGTTTCTTCAAGTCTGCTTGCGAGCTTCCGCATACGGGCTCCTCTGATGACGTCACACATAAGTGAGAATAGCCTGCCTAATTGTCCTGGGATAAAAAAGCTTTATGCATTTATAAATATTTTTAAAATATATTCAGACCCCCCTCCCCCAGTATTACACAAATGTACGCCTGTAGCGAGGTCCACTTTATTAGGGTAATTTTATAGCAGGTTGCTAAACTCTTACTTGTCATACTGACGATTTGTACATGAAGGATAATTTTATATAAGACATTTAAATGCATATATTGGCATATGTGCGTGAAACTTCCTTTACAAAATTGCCTTCTCAGATGCAAAGTTTTGTGGTGACAATATTATGTTTTTTCCACATGTGGCTAGACCTAAGCAGCTTAGGAGAAAGGCCTTTTTGGCGTTAAAGCCTAGAGCTGTATCTGGGAGCCATGTTTTTTTTAAAATTTCCCTGCAAGTGCCTGCTGCATCTACAAAATAAGGATTATGTATTTTTGGAACCAACACAACTAGAGTCATTTCTTCAGGGTAATGAGAAATAATTTGAAATGATTTTTCTGGCTTGACTTAGGGCTTGTTTTACAAAGCCGTGCAGCAACAGCCCCGAGGCTCTTTAAATCTCTATGGGCTTTGGGGCCGTTACCACGCAGCAGCCGCTAGCATGGCTTTGTAAAACAGGCCCTTAGGGGTCATATTTTGATTTCAGTGTTTAGTGAAATTTGGGACAATAGTTCTAATTATTTTATTTTCTTTTTTTTTCCTTGAATAATTAGAACAACTTTCTCTCATTATTGTGGGCATAATGGAATTTTGTAAAAAAAAAAAAAAAAAACCCCCAACACATTTTTTGATGTTTAATTTTTCTTGATTATTCCATATTCTTTACTTTGAATATAACATTGGTTGAAATTTTTAAATAACAAAGTAAAAAAAACAACAACCCAACATTGCCTTCTAAGTACATGCTTGCACATTTTATAAAATGTTTACATATGCCACAGCTCTGTCCCTGCTCTGCACAATGTACGCTCTCAGGAATGCCAATGTACTGATTACAAGAGTGAGCACACACTTTGAGTGAACTAACTTTCATTCATTCATTCAATTTTTTTTAGCCCGTCTTCCCAAAACAGCCCAGAATAGAATACAAGTTACATACCTAATATAGGTTTACAATAAGATAGCGGAGCATGTATACAACCTGCAATTTATAAGATTCCTTTTCCAAGTGTAAAATTTGCTTTATATGTGGGAAATGTTTTACTAAATTACCCCTTAAGCTATACAGGTTACCATTTTTTTATAATTAATCTTACTTGTATGCATTTATTTAAAATGACATTTCTTTTGTGGCCATGCTTCGTAATTGTTACTTGGGTGACACAAATAATTTTTTCAGCTCATTTTATCTTGTATGCCTGCATTCTGTTTTCTTGTCTTTGGTGTTTAATCTTATCCCAAAGACAAGCTGCTTCATTGTTCCACAGGAATAAGGACATCCTGAACTGAATGTATTAACCTGCATCAGCTATTTTTATACCCTTGTAATGTGAAAGAACCCACCTCCGCTTATTAAGTGATTTGAAGACTGTCTTTCTAAGAAAGTGAGCAATTGTGTTTTTCTGATGCCTGACTTTGCAATGACCATTTCAACAGAGAGCAGAACAGAGAAGAAAGACGCAGCTGAAATTCTCTGTGCAACCCAGAAAGAAGAGTTAAAAGCCCTTTTTCTATGCTGTGGTAAGCACCACAGGTTAAAATCTACTACCTTGGGGCACACTCATTGCAGGAGGCATGTTTGGGATGGTGAGTATTGTCAAAATGGTATCAAAATATTTTCTCTTAGAGTAATCTGTAACTGTTATAAGAATGTAAACCTCTAAGATATAACTTATCACTCAATTTTCCATGTCATTCAAAACATTTAGCTCATTGATTTGCCTTGATCGTTTAATTCATTCATTAAAGATTATGCATCCAAAACCTCAGATATACCTTTCCTCCGCCCCAAATTCATGTTCTCATAGCAGAGAATATCTGGTATTAAATCCTCATTGGTTTGGGCATTTTAATCATTTTTTTATATGTGTGTATATTTTTTGCTTTTATATTTTTCTTTACTTATCTGGATAATTGTAGATACGAATCTTTTTTAAGCTTTTAAGCAGTTATTGCGGCTGGATCCGACATGTTTCACGTTAGCTGCGTCAGGGATCCGTTCTAAAAACATAAATAAATATGTCTTACACTCGTGTAAAAACTCTACAACAAAAGCTGAGAAATATTTAATATAACTTACCACTGCCGCTGTCATCCAACTCATATAATTAATTTGAAGAAGTAAGATGGCGGCGGCGTGTATTAGGGCTCTTTTTTATCATGAATTTTTAATTCCTACAGCTGTGAATATCTGCTGTTTATTGGTTAAGCTCCCCCAACATGTGTCAACTCAATCCCGCCCCCTAGACGCACACCACGCAGAGAGATCCAGACGTTACAACGTCAAAACAGCTGAGACTTGTTTATCAAATCAGCGTGGACCATTCTATTTCTATATTTAAACCTGCCGGCTCAACGGAGTTGAGTCCGTAGATCCACCATTGTTCTTTGACATTTAGTAACTTTTCAATATTACCTCCCACCCTCCCTTCATCAATATAATCTATAACTCTCCACTTTCAATCCTCCACCTTATGTTTCTGTTGTATTATGTGTTCCACCATCGGAGCTTGTACATTTATTCTATTTATATAGGTTTAAATATAGAAATAGAATGGTCCACGTTGATTTGATAAACAAGTCTCAGCTGTTTTGACATTGTAACGTCTGGATCTCTCTGCATGGTGTGTGTCTCTCTCTAGGGGGCAGGATTGAGTTGACACGTGTCAGAGGAGCTTAACCAATAAATAGCAGGTATTTATTTACAGCTGTAAGAATTAAAAATTCATGATAAAAAAGAGCCCTAATACACGCCGCTGCCATCTTACTTCTAAAAATTAATTATATGAGTTGGATGACAGCGGTAGTGGTAAGTTATATTAAATATTTTCCAGCTTTTGTTGTGGAGTTTTTACACAAGTGTAAGACATATTTATTTATGTTTTTAGAACGGATCCCTGACGCGAAACATGTTAGATCCAGCTCAGTGGCAACGTGATTCTCTAACCTTTGTCTGTGACTTGGATGCTAGTTAACGAATCGGGGTGGTTAGGTGGGGTTAGAAGTCTATATAGGATGCCCGTGAGCAATTCTCAAAAGACGCTTAGGCGGCTGCTAAGACAGGATGTCCTATACAGAATCCGGCCCACAGTGTACAGGTGAATTTGTTGAAATGTAGAGATACTGGGTGCTGATGAAGAGCGCAAGCGAGCCACAACTTGTCTATTTGTATGAAAAGAGTCACTGGTGATGGCCAATTTATGAGACATATGAGGACAAATCAAAAATTAAAGACAATTGTTAAATTACATGATAACTAGGACAGAGTGGGCAAAATACAACATATGTGCTCGTACATTGCCTGTTGGATAGTTCATCCACGCACAGTACAGCGCTCGGCCTTTAGTCGTCTTGCAGCCACGAGGTCAGCAACAATGACGCTCCATAGCAAAATTGTACCATCAAAGAATAATAAGCAGCAGTGCACTTTCTTTGGGCAGAGGGAGTGAAACCTGTGCAAATTCACCTTCAGATATTGACCTTGGGGGTTAGCACCCAAGAAATGGATCTGGGTGTCATTGTAGACACTGATTGATGAAACCGTCTGCCCAATGTGTGGCTGCAGCCAAAAAAGCAAACAGGATGCTGGGAATTATTTTAAAAAAAGGGATGGTTAACAAAACTAAGAATGGCATAATGCCCCTGTATCGCTCCATGGTGCGACCTCATTTGGAGTATTGCGTTCAATTCTGGTCTCCTTATCTCATGAAAGATATAGTGGCGCTAGAAAAGGTTCAAAGAAGAGCGACCAAGATGGTAAATGAGATGGAACTCCTCTCGTATGAGGAAAGACTAAAATGTTTAGGGCTCTTCAGCTTGGAAAAGAGATGGCTGAGGGGAGATATGATTGAAGTTTACAAAATCCTGAGTGGAGTAGAACGGGTACAAATGGATCAATTTTTCACTCCATCAAAAATGACAAAGACTAGGGGACACTTGATGAAGTTACAGGGAAATACTCTTAAAACCAATAGGAGGGAAAAAAATTCACTCAGAAAATAGTTAAGCTCTGGAATGTGTTGCCAGAGGATGTGGGAAGAGCAGATAGCGTAGCTGGTTTTAAGAAAGGTTTGGACAAGTTCCTGGAGGAAAAGCCCATTATTGAGAAAGACATGGGGGATGCCACTGCTTGCCCTGTATTGATAGCATGGAATATTGCTACACCTTCAGTTTTGGCCACCGTGAGAACGGGATACTGGGCTTGATGGACCATTGGTCTGACCCAGTAAGGCTATTCTTATGTTCTTATGACTCAGTATGGACATAGCACCATGAATTAACAAAAGGTTTATGAGTGGATAAAACGGTTTAAAGCGGGAAGAACAGGTGTAACTGACAAAGGTTGTTCTGGTTGCCCATCAACATCACACAAAAGGCAGATGCCTTGTTTAGAGAAGACTGATGGATAGCACTGTATCAATTGGCTGCAGTTTTGGATATCAGCTATGGATCTTCATTTGCCATAATGCATGATGACATGGGATACAGGAAAGTTTGTGCATGATGGATTTTCAAACAGCTTACAAGCAACAGCACATGGAGGTTGCGACCCAGTTCCCGAGATGGTATGAAGATCTGAGTATTTTGGAGAGAATTATCACTGGCGATGAAACATGGGTGCATCACTGCGACCCAGAGAGCAAAAGACAAAGCATGATGAATTAGAGGAAGTGGTGCTCAACTGGCTTCGAGAGTAACCAAAAAACTTCTTCTCTGCAAGAATACCTAAGCTAGCTGAATGATACAACAAATGTATCATCTTGCATGGGGACTATGTGGAAAAGTGCTTCTATTAAAACCATTAAATGTATGATGCCCTTACTTTTTGATTCACCCTTGTATTTAAAATTTTCAGTTGGCATTGGGTTGGATTTGTATATATTGGCTAGTACTCCTGTTCTTGTGATATACTGTAGCTTTTTCACAATGAGTCAACTATGATGATGCGCTAGGCCATACAGATCTGGAGGGGCATAATAAAAAAAATGTCTAAGTCCCCTTTTGGCCTAAGTCAATAGATGCTGAATTTGCCATCAGGGAAATGTTCATTCCCCCCAAAAATGTCCGAATTGAGGGTTTTTTTCAAGAATGGCTTACCTGCACATTCAGCAATCTACAGGCCCAGACTACGTCTATCCTTACACCACATTCCTGACCAAAAAATCACCCAAATCCCAAACGCCCAAACCCAGACCTTTTAGGCGAAGGAGGGGCAGTCCATCGCCTAAAAGCAGGATTCTGTAACTGTCATCTGTCAAAAATCAATAGCGGTTACATAATGCTGTAACTGGCCCACCCCCCACCGCAATGATCACGATCCCCCTCCCCCAACAAAACCCTGAACCTGCAAGAGAGATCCCAAGCCCTCCTGCTGAAGACAGCACCCCCTAACCCCCCCCCCCCGGAATACGGGCAGGAAGAATCCCACGCCCTCCTGCCCACGGTGTACCCCCGACACCCCCACCTCCCCTAAAATACGGACAGCAGGGATGCCAGGCCCTCCTGCCCATGATGCACCCCCAACACCCCCACTCCCCATGAATATGGGCAGTTGGGATACCATGCGCCGTGGGCAAGAGGGCCTGGGCTCCCTCCTGCCCGTATTTAAGGGGGGTGCCATGGGCAAAAGGGCCTGGAATTCCTCCTGCCCATATTCGAGGGGGGGGTGTCAGGGCTACTATCTTCAGCAGGAGAGATTGGGCATCTCTCCTGCCAATATTTGCGGCAGTTCGGGGGGGATCGAGATTGCGGCAAGGGGTGGGCATGTTGCCGGCAGCCGTAATCAGCTCAGCAGCCCCTATTCGGGTCTAAGTCAAAATGTATAAGTTTCGACTGGGCAACCTTGTTAAACTTGTGGTTATACTTGCTGTATGACTAAATCTAGGTCAGCCCACCTCCTGCCCTTTCCCCTCCTCCAAAAACACCTCTTTTCGCTCTAGGAAGGGGAAATGCCTAAGCTGGTTATAGATATGTTTAAAACCAGCTTTGATTATCAGTACTTGGACGCTCTGTCTCTTTTATTGTCCAAACACTGATTTAGGCTACTTTTTGGATGGTTTTTTTTGGTTTTTTTTGAGCCCCATAGGCTTTACAGGCAAATAAAATGTTCTAGATACTGGTGGAATGGGAATCCTTGGAATCTTTAGAAACTCCACAAGATGCTTCCTAAACATCTCTTTTGGAAAATTAATTAAACAATGATTATTATTTCGCAGAAAAATTTCCATATTCTTAAGCTTAATATGTAAAGGCAAATTGTCTTTCATCACAACAGAACTAGGTTGAAAAACAGATTCTGCCTTGGCAAAATCTTGAATCTGTGTATGCAAGACAAATTAAGAGGACCACAGCTTACCAAGTTCTATCGCAGACTGTATAGAGTCCAAAGAGATTACCATGGGGCATTGTAAAATAAATATAAAAATCTGAGATAAATACTCCAACTTTACTCCAATGATCTTCAGCCCAGGATTCTGCTGCATAACAATTTTGGGAGGGATATCATCACCATCACTCTCTGATGCAGCCACTTCCATATCACTCATATTCGTTCCAATGTCATCCTCTGGAGACACATTTTCCACAGTGCCAGCCGTTCTCCCCACAGCCAGATTTGAGGAGGGGAGATGTTCCCTGATGCCCAGGCTTCAAATAGATTTATAATGTCAAGAGGGATGCCTTTCCAAGTTTATTTAAAATTTTCTATCCCTGCAAGTAAGAATAGATTACTTCTTGTAGATGGGCTGAAGTAGATTTTAACGGAGATTTCGGCAGTAGGAACCCAAGCACAGTACCGGGTAGAGCTTTGGATTCTTGCCCAGAAATAGCTAAGAAGAAAAAATTTAAAAAATTTAAATTGAATCAGGTTGGGCAGACTGGAAGGACTATTCGGGTCTTTATCTGCCGTCATCTATTATGTTACTATGACTGGGATTGCTATACAAATTATCACAAAAAACTGGAAGAATTGTGATAGACTGAATCACACCTTTTGGTGGGAATCCCTGTGCTTATGTTATCGATACGAATGTATGAATTCGGAAATAAAGGGTTATGGTAAAAACTTCAATGAGATTTGAGGCCCATTAGCATATTTTGTATCTACCAATTAATAGTCCAAGCCTTTCATTTTATTGAGTTTTACACACATCTGGGTTGGGAGGGAAGGGGGGGAGGGGGGAAGATGTCTATATTATTATTTGTTAGTAATAAGTGCTCTTATTTGGTACCAATTGTTGTATTTTTGTATGCATTTTGTGTATGTTTTAAAATGAATAAAGATTTATTAAATAAATAAATAAAAATAAAATAAAATGTTCTATCCTGCCCTAGAGAAAACCTTCAAAGCGGGTTACAATCTAAGACATATTAAAAAGTACAGGTTCCACATGCAACTGTATAAAGCTAAACAAGAGGAAAAGACCTCAGAAGCCTGCACCACATAGAATATATATTTCACTCCATGGTTTATCAGCAGGACAGGTTCTCTATCATAGGTTTAAAAAACCTCTTGCTGTTGATTGGCAAAATTTAAACTCGCCACATTAAGCTATTGCAGCGGGAAGCACGATGGATATTCCGGCTTAATACTGTAAAACCTCATGGTTTAAACAGTAATATTGGCTGGCATTCTTTTTTCTAATGAGCTGTGTGACATCATTGTGAGTCCTCCTTAAATACGCATGTGTGGCGTTCTTGTAACCACCGGCGCCATTTTTGATATGCAAGCAAGTCTGTACTGAATGCAGTGAGTACTATTTCGTGTGAATGTATTGACAACTGTAGTTAAAAACGCATTTAAATGTTCTAATACATTCTGTGGCACTTCTCTTTTTGTTTTATAGTTTTTCAAAATAGTCCCCCGACGAAGCCATTACCCTGGCGAAACGGGTCCTGTCGGGCTCTTATCAAATATTAAGATAAGTGCACTTTATAACTTATTACTGATTGTTGCAATGATATGATTATTGGAGTGTTTAATACACAAGTTTAAATTTTGCCAATCAACAGCAAGAGGTTTTGTAGACCTATGATAGAGAACCTGTCCTGCTGATAAACCATGGAGTGAATTATATATTCTATGTGGTGCAGGCTTCTGAGGTCTTTTCCTCTTGTTTAGCTTTATACTTTTGCATGTGGAACCTGTGTTTTTGATTGTTATCTACATTTTGGAGTTTTCTTTCCATTTTTTGCTTTGCAGTAGTTGTATATTAAAAAGTACACAATATACAAAATAATCCATACATAAAGGAAGGGTCAGCGAACATTACAAAAAATTAACATAAAAGAAAATTAACATTAAGGATATTCTTTTGTTTTCCAAGATCCCTCTAGCGCTACCCATTAGACCTGAGAATATGCATCAGAGAAAAGATAAGTTTTTAGGTGCCAATGGTGTTGTATTCCAATACTTTGGACCATTTACAGCGAAAATTGTGTCTCTTACATGTTCATGTACAATATCTTTGTATGATGGAATTATAAGCAGTTGCTTATTTAAAGATCTCAAATTCCTACCCGCTGCATATGGATTCAATAAACATGCTAGGTATAGTAGCTCATCTGCTCTCAATACTTTGAATGCGATGAGAAGTAGTTTATATACAATTCCAACAAACCCCATAGGTGCTCCCTGCAGCAATATTCTGGACAATCTAGCAAAACTCAGGAATGGAACATTGCGATTTATTGGACCTAAAGTAGAAGCAGCTGATAAAGCTTCTTGGCTGCTGTGGTGGCTACCTTTTCTTTTTTTCTAAATTTTAATAGGATTAAAGGAGAGGGAATCGTTCAGTGACTAGCCAAAAAACTCTGCATTCTATGAGAATCGGAGCTGTTACCACCTCTTCAGGCGCTAAAACCCATGCTATGCATTAGTAAAGGAAGGTATTAAATAGGGAAAATATGGTTATTTATTGTGAGCAGACAATTGTTAAGGGAATAAGTTCAGTACTATGGCAAAGGACATCATTTGGAAAGTGAAAGACCTGAGCATAGATGCTCATTTCTGTACTCTGTATTCTCTAGACATTTACAGAAGTTTCTATTTCTTGAAAATTTTATACAAATGTAATTCCTCAGGTTTCTAAATCAAATAAAGCAAAAGCAATATTTAGGGTGTTGATATTCCCATTTAGCTTTTATGATATACCGATTTGATAAAATGAGAGACAGAGGAAAAAGGAAGGTGAAATAAAGAATAGATAATTGATAATGTGCTGCAGTCTAAAGGTTGAAACAAAAGACAGATTTGAGGACTAATGGGATTCTACAAATCTGAAAAGAAAAGAAAAATGATGGAACTTTGAAGCACAATGAAAAAAAAAAAAAAAAGCCATGTACAATTCGAAAACAAAGAAGCAGAACAGAAAATTGTAAAGGAAATTATTCAGAGTTACTAAGAATATGCTGAATTATTTCAGAGCATATCAGTCTTATTTCTTATGCACTGACAGATGCCTGAAAGCACAGTAATGTGAAATATCCTTCAGTAGTTCTGCAGTTTCCTGTGCAGTTTCCATTTTGTTCAAGTGATGGTCATTTGAAGAAAGGATGTTGAGCACACTCTGACCTAACTGAATAATAGAAAGCCACTGCCTGGTATTAAGCTAAAAATATAGCCTCTCACACATAGCAACATAGGGCTCCTTTTACAAAGGTGCGCTAGCGGTTTTAGCGTGAGCTAGACGCTAATGCCTCCATAGAGCTGGCATTAATATTTTCTGTGTAGTGCGCGCGTGGCATTGTAGCGTGCGCTAAAAACGCTAGCGCACCTTTGTAAAAGGAGCCCATAGTAAACTAAACTAAACCTTAAGTTTATACACCACATCCTCTCCATAATTATAGAGCTTGGCACGGTTTACAAGAGTTTAATAAAAGAGTAGCATAGAGGGGTTGGATGTTGAGTCCAGGGGGGGAGAGAACATTACAATTTTGTGAAGAGCCTAATTTTCAGGTGCTTACGGAATAATTGGAAGGAGCCCAGATTCCGTAGTGAGGCAGTAAGATTATTCCAGAGCTCTGTGATTCTGAAAAAGAGAGATTTGCCCAATTTTCAGTCAATTGGGACAAATTGGAACTTTTCCCTCTAAATGATCTTATATCACTCTCTGATCTTGCTAATTTTCCGTTTCACTGGACAGATACTGCTGTTAAATATTTGGGTATCATGATTCATAAAGATCCATTACTAGTAATGGATCTGAATTTGTCTAAGATCAAACAAATAGTTAATCTATTTCCACCTGGTCCCCCTTGTTCCTCTCCTGGTGGGGCAGAATGGCATCAATAAAAATGACCCTGGCCCCCCGACTCACTTATATTTTATCCATGCTACCCTCAAGCAGTAAGAAATCCTTATTTCAGTGGCTCAACCAAAAACTCTCCTGTTTCATCTGGAATAATAAGAGACCTTGCATTGCTTTATCAAAATTGAATGCATCAAAAGAAAATGGTGGTATGAACCTTCCTGATTTTCAACTTTATTCATTAGCTTCCCTTGCAAAATATGGTTCCCATTGGGCCCACTTCTAGTCCCAACAGGAACTACCCCCTGGCTAGAAATGGAATCATATATATGTCAACCATATCCTTTACTGGTTTTATACACTATGCATATACCCTACTGAGTACAACGCAGCAAGCTATTTGCTATCTTGATTTAGCAGAAATATCGCTTTTTGACAATTCTAAAATGTCTATTTGGAATAATCCCAAACTTAAACATAATGGTAAACCTTTTTGTTGGAAGTCTTGGCAAAGTGCTGGAATTTGGGTTGTTGATCAATTACTATATAACAACACGATTGTACCTTTTTCTACTCTATGCTCTCAATATCCCCAAATTAAACGTTGCCATTCTCAGTGGCTATCCCTATCCTCAGCTATCAACCCTCTTAACCTTTCCTCGAGAGCTCCCCTCTCTCTGAACACCTTGCATCACTGGAGTGACATCGTACTTTCCCATGGAAAAGCTGTTTCTACTTTTTACAAAATCCTATGGGATCACCGACACACATTCTCTTCCCAAGATCTACATCATTGGACCACTATGCTGACTTCTCCTTTCAACGATATTGACTGGAAATTTTTCTGGACTAAAACCAACCGTCCTCTACTTTCCACTAGAGCAGGGGTCCCCAAAGTCCCTCGAGGGCCGAATCCAGTTGGGTTTTCAGGATTTCCCCAATGAATATGCATTGAAAGCAGTGCATGCACATAGATCTCATGCATATTCATTGGGGAAATCTTGAAAACCTGACTGGATTCGGCCCTTTGGGGACCCCTGCACTAGAGTCTCACAATCCTTGTACTTCCTTAAGTGGCATGTTGTATGGACTCCCCGCCGTATGTGGAAGGGGAAACTGAGATCAGACTCTACATGTTAGCATTGTCTTACTGCTGATGGAACTCTGGATCATATGCTTTTTCATTGCACCGTTGTCAACTCCTTTTGGTCTTGTATCTGGGTAACTATGAAAAGTATCACCTTGTGTTCCCATGACCTTAATTTTGACATGGTCATACTTCGTTCTCAACATCCTTATTTTGCCAGTTCAGTTTGTCCTTCTAAACTGATGGACACTATGTTTGCAACCGCCCTCATGCACATCCTAAAAAATTGGAAATCAGCCTCTCTTTTAAACTATTCCTTTTAGTGGAACTCACTATGTCTCTACAATAGACACGAACAATACGTAGCTGAAAAACTCCGTAGATCAAGAATCTCTAGACATTCTACTTCAACCTCCACCAATATCACACCCTGGCAATTTTTGGACCATTATATGCACTCTCAATCTCCTACTTGACTACTCCTCTTTCCTCGGTTTTCTTTACTTTTTCAGTCTGTATTCTTCCCGTCCCATCTTCTTTTACTTCTTCCTTTTCATCATATATTCGCCTTAGCTGATACCTTGACATGTTTACAGATGTTTGTTGTCGAGGTATACATTTACCTATATGTCAAGGTGTGGATTTCTCTGTATCTTCTTATGTTTTTATTTGTATTTGTATTACAAAATCCAATAAAAATTTTGAACTAAAAAAGAAAATAAGAAAGGAACTACAATAATTTCAATAGGAAAGAAACACTCACACTTAAAAAAAAATAAATCGGGGGGCGGAGGGAGGGAAGGCAGGAAGGGTAGAGGGATAAATCTAGTGATATTTAAAAGTGACCTCAGTCTTATTCAAGGTTAAAGACCTGTTTGAACAGCCAAGCTTTTAAACTGGGCAAACATTTCTTGAAATCAAGTTCTGTCCTTTAAAAAGATGGCAGTGTGTTCCAGAATGATGTAGCCATGAAGAAAAATGCTGAATGTCTAGTTGACTCTAGACAGGCCATTCTTGGGTTTGGGAGAACGAGACAATGGTCATTTAGGGGGATATTCTATAAATAGTGCCAAAACGTAGACACCAGTAGGGCACTGGTACCTAAGTTAATTGAGAAACACCATTTAAAATGGTAGAATTAAAGTGCCTACTGGCACCTAAATAAAAAGTGCTGGAATTGAGCCCATGTAGGCACTTTACGGTGCTCAACGCCACTATGGGCATTTCTAATGCATGGCATGATTCACAACAAAGATAGACACCAAAAATGTAGGCCCAGAAAACCATGGCCTACATTTCCGGTGCTTATCTTTCATAGAGGCATGATTCTTTATAGGGCGCCATTGCGTGATTGATTCATGATCGGCGGCTGCTTTGCAGGCAGCCACTGATATCAGCACCCTATAGAGAATCCGGGCCTTAATGATCTTAGTAGCTGTGTTGGTGAATATAATATTGTAAGAGAAGAAAGATAGAGGGGAAGACCTATACATAATGCAAGGTTAAA
The DNA here is from genome assembly GCF_902459505.1 of Geotrypetes seraphini. NCBI lineage: Eukaryota > Metazoa > Chordata > Amphibia > Gymnophiona > Dermophiidae > Geotrypetes > Geotrypetes seraphini. The sequence goes on from NC_047086.1 coordinate 252,783,957, forward strand.
GTTAATAATTTGAATATTATATGCTTTTCTATTGGAAGCCAGTGGTATTTTGGGAAAAATGGAGAGACTTGTTCATAACTTTTGGTGTGACAAAGCAATTTAAAAGCCGTGTGTTGGACTGATTGTAATTTCTTTTTTTGCATCTGAGAACATCCTAGGTAGACAAATGTTGCAGTAGTCCAGTCTGGTTGGTAATCCAGGAGAGAATGAGTGAATGGAAAGTGTATGTGTCAAAATAACGCCTTACTAAATGAAGCTGTCATAATAGAAAGAAACTGGTTTTACAAAGGGAGGATATCTGGTTCATAAATGATAACTTGTATGAAAATAATTAATAGGTTTAATATTAGGATTGAAAAGATCTAGATCAAACTGTGGAGCTAAAAGTTCACCAGTAAACCAGCATGTGATTGTTTTTCCTGCATTAAGAACAAATTTGTGCGATGCTAGTCAATCTGAAACTAGAATGAGCCACTCTTGCAATGGTTTACGGGATAGAGAATGTGGATTTGTAGGAAAGAGGATTATTGTATCGTCTGTATAGAAATGAAAAAAAGCTGCAAATACAGTTTCTTGGTGGACATCAGATTCATGCCACTTATTTTTCCCTTGTGTATATTTGTAAAATGGCTGCTTCAGCTGTCTATGCTGGCAAATGCTGTATACGTTCACTCCGGCATGTCATTATAGGTATTTTCAGAAAGACTCCTCGAAATACTGTCAGAATTCTACAGCATCTCTCCTGCCGCGAGTCGCAGCAGTTCGGGTAGAGGGGTGATCGCATCGCAGCAGGGGAGATGAGCCATCTCTCCTGCCATGATAGTTGTGGTGGGGGTGGATAGGTTGCCGGCCCGCTGAGCTGATCACGCCAGCCGCCATCAGCTCAGCGGGCCCTTTTTCGGCACTTATACCTGTTTTGACAAAGAAGGAAGGAAGGGGGGACACTTTAATGGACTACAACACGCTTCTGCCCGTCTGCATGGACATAGCTGTAGGGGTGACGAGGGAACATAACATCGTGCTTATTAACCGCGTAACCGTAAGTTCAACGCGGTTTACAAAAGACTATAAACAATATCATTAAGAACAAAATAGATTATTTAACCAAATATTTTGAAAAAGATAAGTTTTCAGTTGAATTCTAAAGTATTTGTAAGAAGAGGCAGAAAGCAATAATGATCAAAATTCTTTATTATAGAAAGCTACCTGAAATGCCAAGGTATGTTTAAGAAATTTCTTACTTTTACAGCCCTGTACTGGAGGAAAATTGAACAAGATGTGGGATTTTTGACTAAGTTTGTGCGATGCTACAGAAAATCTATTAATCAGGTAGAGTAGAGCAGTACCATACAAGACTTATAGCAGAAACAACCCAACTTAAACACATGGGCCTCCATCGGCAGCCAATGCAACTCGCAATAAAACGGCTTGATATGGTCATACTTCTTCAGGCCGTAAATCAGTCTGACTGCTGTATTCTGAATCAGTAATAGTCTGATCATGTCTTTCTTAGTTATTGTCAAATAAATAATGTTGCAGTAGTCAAGAAGACTCAATAACAAAGATTGAACCAAAAGTCTAAAAGCACAAAACTCAAAATATGGTTTGATTGTTCGCAAATTCCATAAAGTATAATAACCTTTATGTACTACCACATCTATCTGTTTCTTCATGGTTAGATGCTGATCCAGAACAACTCCTAATATTTTAATTGCTGGATGAATGACATACAGTGTTGAATTTATACTAATAGCAGGCTCATGGGAAATTTTGTGAGGTGACACCACAAAAAATTTTGTCTTATCAAAATTGAGTTTAAGTTTAAATTCTTGCATCCAGGAATTCATAAATTTCAGTACAGACTCAATCTTATTGGTTATCTGGGACAGAGCTGTATTATAAGGTATAATAATTGTAAGCATCCCTGGATTTAGGAACAGAACACGCTTTTAACCTGCAATGCAGGGAAGGGCGGCAGAGAGCAGGAGAGTCGGCAGGGACAGGGCACGGACATGGGTGAACATGCACACTATTGGAAGGATGTGGGCATTGCCTAGAAAGGTATAATCAAGTTTTGGGATGAATTTGGATATTTATCAGCAAACTGGAACCAGCCTCCATCCAATGAATTGTGTTACAAACGCAGAAGAGCTATGGAAATACCTGCAACAATTCAATGTGATCAGTGCCTGAAATGGTGAATGCTTCCGTTTCAACTGAACTCTGTAGGCGGCAGAGAGCAGGACAGTCGGCAAGGACGTGAGCAACTGGTCCTCAGCAGTCGCTTCCTTTTGGATCAGCCAGCCCAATCGGTGTTTCTTCTTCAGTTTAGTGAATCGCTGCCTTCCTACTTTGCATTCTATTTCCCCTCATTTGCATGTGCAGATCGGATCGGGTGCGGATCGGATCGGGGAGAAGGATAGTGAATCGGGTCGGGGTCGAAAACTGGTCGGGACATGATCAGTGAGCTATGAGAATCTAACCCTTAATGTGATCCTGTGAGGGTGTGTTATTAAGGGAGATTAGCACTTTCCTGTATACTCCCTCACAAAACCTGAATCCTCAAAATATTTCATTCAATTTTTCAGAGGTGTAAAGAGCCTGCTGGCTGCCTTTTACAACTTAGCATTTTATTATTTTCATCGAATTAACAGCAGGGCTGAACTGAACTAGAGAGCATATCATATCCTGGTTTTATGTAGAGAGGTATAAAATCATTGAAGCCAAACTCAAACCAGCTGGATTTCACTTCACTTTTAGTTTTATGAGCTCAGATTTGCAAGTGTGTGCATAAATGCTTTTTGTTCATTATATTCTAACAAAATCTTGAACAATCTTCCCAGTATCTATGGATTGTAGTAAATACTGAACTTTAACATGTGTTTTGAATAATTATCTTTAGTAAAATACATTTGAAATTGAAAACCCTATTTATTAAGCTATATTAGACAGCAGATTTTAATGCAGATAGGGATAATTTTAGCATTATTTTACTGAAAAGCATAAGAAAAGTAATTTTCAAAAGCCATGTGGTAGCTAGGGCTGCAAATAAAGCAACTGCTTTATCAATGTTCAGTGAAAGAATATTCCATTATGTTCTCTCCATAGGCTTAAACTAGTGTCTTTAGCTCTGGCACACTAACTCCCTCTTCTACTAAACCGCGCTAGTGGTTTTAGCGCAGGGAGCCACGCTGAATAGCCCGCACTGCTCCCGATGTTAATAGGAATTCTATGAGCGTCGGGAGCAGCGCGGGTCATTCAGCGCAGCCCCCTGCGCTAAAACTGCTAGCCCGGTTTAGTAGAAGAGGCCCTAAACAGAGCAAATGTTTCTCGATGCACATTATAATTGAAATTATAAAACTGCAAAATCAACAAAAATTAAGGAGTCCTTTTACTAAGGCGCGCTAACCGATTTAGCACGCACTAAATACTAAGGCGCATCTTATATAATGGGCATGTTAGTATTTAGCGCACACTAAAATTGGTTAGTGCGCCTTAGTAAAAGGACCTCTAAATTTAAGAGTTATTTATTTAAAGCTCTTTAAGCTATGTATGGATAACTGTAACAACGGTGAAACTAAAGTAGATAGAATAGACTTGATAATCAATGCGATGTATGTGATTGTTATTGAGTGCAAATTAACTCAAAACGCAGCTTGATAGTAGACAAACAAACACACATTTCATTATCCACCATCTGTAGTTCTCTTTTTTTATTTAATTTCTGTCAGAGCTGAAAAATCCAATTTTGCAATAATAATAAGATCCAACGGTAACAAAGCCTTGATTTCTTTGTTGCTCAAGTTAGGATAACTACTGCATAAAAAATAAAACTAAAAATACTTGCTGCTAGTTTTCAAAGACCGATCACATCAAATAATGATGCTTGTCTGGGAGGTTGTATCATTACATACACAGACTCTTGCGTATACGACGTACATGTCATCTATTCTAGTGTATATGTATGAAGGGAATTTAAGTAAAATTCTGGAATCTCTCGTGGCACACCCAAAATCTCTTTGGGGCACACATTTTGAGAGATACTGCTTTAAACAATTTCTTGAAACTTTTCCTAGAGTCCCTCTCAGTCCTGCCCTTGACAGGTCTCCACAGTTCAGCATGGGCTATTTTTCTCTTTAACTTTAAGGTTCCTGCTGCCTGTCCCTGACATGGTTCCACAGGTTAAACAAACACTCACTTTCTCCTTAATATCAGCGTTCAAAAAAATCTTGGCCTACTTCATTTCTGCTTCTGGCAAACACAGGGTAGCAACATATGTTGAAAGGCTGATCTTCTTCGCTAAGCTCTCCATCTAAGCCAGTGGTCTCAAACTCAAACCCTTTGCAGGGCCACATTTTGGATTTGTAGGTACTTTGAGGGCCTCAGAAAAAAATAGATAATGTCTTATTAAAGAAATTTACAATTTTGCATGAGTTAAAACTCTTTATAGTTTATAAATCTTTTCTTTTGGCTAAGTCTTAATAATAATATTGTAATTTATAGCTAAAGAGACATATGATCAAGAAACTGTTTTATTTTACTTTTGTGATTATGATAAATATACCGAAGGTCTCAAAATAGTACCTGGCGGGCCACATGTGGTCCCCGGGCCACGAGTTTGAGACCACTGATCTAAGCTATCTAAGCCTCTCCATCCTGTTCTGATCCATTGCATTTAACCTCCTTTCTGCCTGTGCCTTGCCCCCTGAATCAGTAGGCTAACTACACCTCCCCTAAGCATCAGTGAGAGGGTGTTTTTATGGGAACTTGGCCATATACGACCCACTCCCTTGTGTAACAGGAAGGAAAAAACAAATAATAAATTTGAAGCAGTTACTGGAGAGAGGCAGGAGGGAAATGCTGAGGATTGCTCGGGGGTGAGCCCATGCTCAGAGCCTGTGACCTGCAGGGAGATCATAGAGATGAGAGACAGAGAGTTTCCAGCAGAAAGCTACATTAAGAGCCCTAGAACCATTATTGTTAGAGGAAAGCAGAGAGCTTAAAGCAATGCCAGGAATTGGTGAGAAAATGGTAGGGCTGCTGAGTAAACGTTTCTAGGTATGCTCTGGAGTTTGTGTGTGAAAGGAATGGATATCTTTGAAATAATATTTCCTGTAAACATTTGATTTCATGAGAAATGCAGCAAATTAACCTTGCTTATGGGGAAGGGAAAGGGATTGTGACTTGTATACTGCCTTTATGTAGTTTATAACCACATTCAAAGCAGTTTACATACAGGTACTTCAAGCATTTTCCCTATCTGTCCTGGTGGGCTCACAATTTATCTAATGTACCTGGGGCAGTGGAGGATTAAGTGACTTGCCCAAGGTTACAGGGAGCAGTGCAGGGTTTGAACTTAGAGGGGACATGATAGAAACTTACAAGATCATAAAGGGTATAGAGAAGGTAGAGAGGGGCAGATTCTTCAGACTGGCGGGGGAAACAAAAACAAGAGAGCACTCAAGAAAATTGAAGGGAGACAGATTCAGAATAAATGCTAGAAAGTTCTTCTTCACTCCGAGGGTGGTGGATACCTGGAATGCGCTTCCGGAGGAGGTGGTAGAGCAGAGTATGATTTTGGGTTTCAAAAAGGGGTTGGACAAGCTCCTGAAGGAAAAGGGGATTGAGGGGTATAGTTAGAGGGGTACTATATAGGATAAAATGTCTTAAGTAAAGGATCACTTACAGGTCACTGACCTGGAGGGCCGCCACGGGAGCGGACTGCTGGGCACGATGGACCTATGGTCTGACTCGGCAGAGGCGATGCTTATGTTCTTATGTTCTCAGGGTGCTGAGGCTGTAGCTCTAACCACTATGCCACACTGGGCTGTTGAGCTGAGTTTCTGTGAATTGTGGGTCAAGAACTTATCAGATATCTGCTGGCTCTCATGATTTATTGAGATTTCTAAATTAAAATTGGAGTTATATTACAAAGGGAAAGTGATAAGAACTTTTAAAGTGTATTTCAGAATTTAAACTGGAGTTTTGTGACTCCTGTTGCTAAAAAGAATTATTAAGTACTGGGAAATAAAGAATTTTAATCCCTTCACTGTGTAAGATCACTGATTCAACTCAGATTGCTTAGTATTATTGGTGTTTGAGGCAAATGTTTTGTATTTAATTTGGTGTTCAGCTGTTTTTCTGCTGGAGTTCATTCTTGCAGTCTTTTCTGAATACTAATCTGCTGAGCCCTTAACCAGTATACATCATTGTGTGAAATTTGAAAAATCTGAAACAGGTTTTTTGGTGGTTTTTTTAAAATAAATGTTCTTTTGAGAATTGAGGGTCTGGAGCTTTGGGAGTGATCTATTGTCTTGGAATTCTAGAAAGTTCTGTGGTTCAGAGCTGTTTCTAGTCAGTATTCCTGGTATACAGCACTGTCAAGGTCTGTGTGAGGAAGCTATGAGACTGAGATAATTATTGAAGAGTTTTATTGCTTCTGAATCAAAAATACTTAGATATTGGATATGCAGATAAAGCTGAGGTTACTCAGATATTGTATGAATGTGTGTGTTGAAACTGAGCTGATTTCATATCAGTAACATTTTTTTTTTTGGGGGGGGAGGGGTCCAGGGAGGGTCAGTTTAGAGTTAAAAGAATGATCTGTTCTTTTGTACATGTAGTTAGAAATACAAGGTCTTTTGCATAAGAAGACGTTGACTTTAGCCTGCATTCATCTAGGGAGATTAGGGTTTTTGCTTCTTTTCATTTGTTTACAGATAGGATAGTAGCAATCATCTGGATCTTCAGAAGAGCTGCTGGTTCCAGACAAGAGACAGGACAATGACTCAGTGGTACCCAGCGCAAGAAAGCGGTGATACTAGTGAAAACAGGGTTTTTAAAAATACTTTATTTTTGAACTTTGGGACTGAGATTTTGGATACCCTGCCTAGAACAAAGTTGGTATTAAGCTGAAAGGCATGACATGCTTGTATGAGGTTTGAATATTATCACTAACTATAATGGTATTATCAATGTAAACTTGATCACATGTAAATGGTAAATTAATTTTGCTATTCATTTATATTTAAATTTAATTTACCTTGCTTTAAACATCTGATAACAATTGTTTGACATACTTATTCAGTTATCTTTCATCCAGAATTGTTAATTGTTTCTTTTTAGTTGCTACAAATATAAATATTTAAAAGTTTAACCTTTGTGTTGATATGAATTGAAGGGGAAATCTATTGAAATATCTGACTGCGATTATAACATCTCATATATTTAATTATTATAATTAAATTGTATGTAATTTCATCACATCATAACTAGAGGGTTTTACACTAAAAAGCCACTTTAGAGAGCTTGGTGATCTGCTAACTGGAAGAGTTCCAACCAAGAATCTCCCAAGGCCTTGAGGTTTTAAACTATCATTTGTGTCTGGTTGTTATTCCTTGGCCTCCCCACGAGAGGGAACTAAGGTCTAGGGGGTGGGGATAGGAAGTCTATCCATATAGTTTTTAAAGGGAGAAATAGTCATAGAAAAAACAAGTGCAAATCTCTGCAGGTAACTTTTCCTTAGGAAATTTATGAAGTGAAGTGCATGCATATTTTCCCTTTCTAAAGCTGGTTTTCGCTGCGTAAAAGACCTACAGACATCGCCATGACCTTATTGCATACTTTTGAAAATGTCCCCCTAGCATAGAAACATAGAAACACTGCGAGAGGCACATCCTCTAGGCAGTCAGCTGGCACCAGTACCTCTCCCCCTCTCCAGTGTGCCGTGATACATCTGAAATCTCAGGAGACACATAGTTTTATCCAATTCATGAATATGTGGCATACAGAGGAATAAGTAAGAAAGTCCAGTGTCCAGTAAAATTTGCGAATATATTTGCATTGCCTGGGATGGCAGCAGATTCTATAAACAATGCCTAGTGGCTAAGCACCGCTCAGCAATGGTTGTCAATTACCCGCTAGGCACCATTTCTAGAATCGCTCCAAGTGGCAGCTAACTTAGTGGTAGGTATCATAATGTTAATCACCAGTATATTAGACTAGGGTTTTCTTGGTCTAATTTACTGGTGCCTAAGGCAATCCACACCCAAACTCCGCCCATAACTATGCCCACTTTTTGGGTAGATACCTCAGTATAGACACCTACCTGGTACCTACTGAGTTAGGCACCTACCTGAAAATTAATTTTTTTAAAATTGTTTTTTATGATGGTATTCATTTAACAGCACTGATTGAACCAATAAAAAAATTCACCACCACCGCTTTTACGAAGCAGTGCTAGGCTTTATCACCGGCCGTGGCAATATTAGCTCATAGTAGTTCTATGAGCATTGGAGCTAATACCGCCACTGTCGGCAATAAAAAAGCCTAACGTGGCTTCCAAGTTTCCAAGTTTAATATGTATTTGATTGATCGCTTTATCAATTTCAAAGCGATTAACAAATGTTTAAAATTACAATATATAAAAGTTACAATATATTAAATTAAAAAAAAACAAAAACACGACAAAACATAAACTAGCTACGAGACAAATTGGAAACATTAGGATAAGTAGGGGGAGAAATTACAATATGTTTGAGCAGAGTGGGAAACAAATTAAGGAAAACACATATGGGTGGGATAAAAGGAGAGAAGATTGAAAAAAATATTCTAGCAATAAAAAATGATTTGATTCCGAAACTTGTAAAAATATAGAAGAATAAGCCGAATAAAATTAAATAATAAAAGCGTCGTTAAATAAAAAAGTTTTAAGATTACTTTTGAATTTGTCCAAATTAGATTCTTCACGTAAGTGGATGGGGAGAGAATTCCAAGTTTGGGGCGCTGTAACTGAAAAGATATATTGTCGACGCGTATTGATTATTTTTAATGAGGGAATTGTTAATAAGCGCTGTTTCTCTGATCTTAAAGTTCTGTTGGAAGAATAAGGAATTAGTAATTTATAAATGAAAGCCGTAGATTTAAATAGGAGGGATTTAAATGTAAGTAAGCAAAGCTTATAGATTATTCTGTGGGCCACAGGGAGCCAATGAGCCTCCTTAAGGAGAGGAGTAATATGATCAAACTTTTTTGCTTTTGTGATAAGTCTGATAGCTTCATAAAAGGGGGAATAAGTTAGATATCTAGATCAGCTAGGCACGCCAATCTAGATGCCTAATGGTAGGCACTTTTTATAGAATCAGAGCCTGTGTCTTGGGCATCTCTGTGGAAACAAATGACAAAAGCCAAGAAAGGGAAAATGGCCAATGTGAAGTACAGAAAATTAACCAAAAAGCAAAATATTTGTCTCTCATAAGAACATAAGAACTGCCGCTGCTGGGTCAGATCAGTGGTCCATCGTGCCCAGCAGTCCACTCCCGCCGTGGCCCCCAGGTCAAAGACCAGCACCCTAACCGAGACCATCCCTACCTGCGTATGTTCTAGTTCCATAGGAACTCATCTAACTTTGTCTTGAATTCCTAGATGGTGTTTTCCCCTACGACAGCTTCCGGAAGAGCGTTCCAGTTTTCCACCACTCTCTGGGTGAAAAAGAACTTCCTTACGTTTGTACGGAATCTATCCCCTTTTAGCTTTAGAGAGTGCCCTCTCGTTCTCCCTACCTTGGAGAGGGTGAACAACCTGTCTTTATCTACTAAGTCTATTACCTTCATTATCTTGAAGGTTTCGATCTTGTCCCCTCTCAGTCTCCTCTTTTCAAGGGAAAAGAGGCCCAGTTTCTCTAATCTCTCACTGTATGACAACTCATCCAGCCCCTTAACCATTTTAGTCGCTCTTCTCTGGACCCTTTCGAGTAGTACTGTGTCCTTCTTCAAGTACGGCGACAATTAGTAGTTTTTCTGTTATCACTGCTGTGGGTAGACCATGTCTGAACTGTAGAAGAAGTCTCTGTGATTGGCTTATCCATTATTAAGGTTGGCAGAACCAGTAAGAACATGAAAGCCATATATGCTGCATCTCCAGTAAGGAGACACTGAAAGCAGCTATGGAATGGAGAAGTCCCAAAGCTGGCCAATGTTTGTAACAACATTTTCACTGTTTCAAGATTTTCTTAGCTAGATACAGCTAAGAAGGCCTCAGGCAATAGTTTCAGTAAGTAGTCAGTAGGAAAATATGTTTTCTCTTTGATTCCTTCTACACAGGCAGAACAGCAAAACTTCAAACAGAAGAGTTTGCATGCAAACACCCAACTCAATTACAATCTCAAAACATACACAAAGACCTAATGCTTGTGGCAATACTACACGCAACTTTGGATAGGTTGGAGTGAACTTCGACAGCAACTCCAGTAGTTGGAAGCTAAGGACAGTACTGGGTGAAATTGTAAAGCACATAATTATAGGGCATACTAGATGGACCGTTCGGGTCTTTATCTGTTGTCATTTACTATATGATATGACTATGTTACTATATTAATAACTTCCAACAAAATGGTTAAGGGGCTGGAGGAGTTGCTGTACAGTGAGAGATTAGAGAAACTGGGCCTCTTCTCCCTTGAAAAGAGAAGATTGAGAGGGGACATGATCGAAACATTCAAGATAATGAAGGGAATAGACTTAGTAGATAAAGACAGGTTGTTCACCCTCTCCAAAGTAGAGAGAACAAGAGGGCACTCTCTAAAGTTAAAAGTGGATAGATTCCGTACAAACATGAGGAAGTTCTTCTTCACTCAGAGAGTGGTAGAAATCTGGAACGCTCTTCTGGAGGCTCTTATAGGGGAAATAACCCTCCAGGGATTCAAGACAAGGTTAGACAAGTTCCTGCTGAACCATAACGTACGCAGGTAAGGCTAGACTCAATTAGGGTACTGGTCTTTGACATAAGGGCCACCGTGGGAGCGGACTGCTTGGCACAAAGGACCACTGGTCTGGCCCAGCAGTGGCAATTCTTATGTTCTTAACAAACACAATTCAGTTTCATATGACAAACCATCCTCAATACCAAAAATGTCAATAAAAGTATAATAGTCCATCAGGTTAGATGGTCACTTATTAACTGGCTTAATATCATATAACCCCCAGCCATTACCTGTGGTATTGCTTTGTCATGCTCACTCCCAAGATCCATGGCAGTGCCACACATAGATCCATCCCTCCACAGTGGTTCCAATAGCATTTATAACCACAAGGAACATCTCCGCCGAAGATGGCAAAGCTGCAACAATCTTTCCCCTTCCTCTCATCGCAAACTCCATTTCCAAACCAATTCCAAACTGTTATCAAAACTCAAACCCCTAACCCCTTTAAGAGTGGGCAGGAGGGTCAAAGTCCATCTTTACCTGAGCTCCCTCACAAAAACCCCAAAGCCCACCAAAACCATTCTTTCTTGTTATATTTACATTTAATGACATTTATATCACACATTAGCATTTTACAGCTCAATGTGACTTACAGCTTTAAATTTTCAAATCACATTAACCTAGATTGATGCCATATTTGCACTTTAAGGCACCAGTCAACGTCTCCAGCCCCACTAACTTGCCAATCCTCAATCCTTCTCATCCCACCTTACTACACTCCCCCCCTTCCCTCACTGTACAATGCTTAAAAGAATGTGGGCTGAGTTGTGAAGTGCTTTGCAGTAGAATCCATATTGGTTTGGCTCTGATATCACAGGCACACAAAAGAATTGGTCAGGCTGTAACCCTACACAACCTGTACAGACACATTACATTAGTGACTTCTATTCCGCCTGTACCTTGCAGTTCTAGGCGGATTACATCAGAAGATAACTGGACATTTCCAGGAGATTTACAATTTAGGGGTCTTGTTACATAGTTGAGTCTTTGAGGAGAAATTGTAAGATAGGTAGAAGTTTGAAGATTACATCAGAGGAAAACTGGACATTTTCAGGGGAATTACAATTTAATGGGCTGGTTACAAAGTTGAATCGTTAGGAGAAATTACAAGAGGAGAAGGAATTTAAGGGGGAAATTTTCTAGAGAGGGGAAGGACGATGGGGAGTGTTATGATATCTGGATAAATTTTTTAAATAGCAAGGTTTTGATTTCTTTTCGAAATGATTTATAGTCACTTGTTGCTGTCAGCAGGTTAGAGATAGAGGGGTCTAGTTTCGCTGCCTGCGTCGCTAGGAGGTTGTCATACATCTTCTTGCGCTGTGTACCTTTGAGTGGGAGGTAGGAGAATGGGGTCTGAGTTCTCCTTTGTCTGGTTGTAAGGTTCTGATTGTTTAGGTAGGCGGGTGCAATACCGTTTATTGCTTTGAATAATAGACAGTATAATTTGAATTGAATTTGAGCTTGTATAGGTAGTCAGTGTGAGTCTAGGTAGGCAATGGTGATATGGTCAAATTTTCCAAGTGAATATTTCAGTCTGAGGGTTGTATTTTGTACAGTATGTAGTTGTTTTATCAAGTTTGTGGGACATGGTAGGTAGAGGATATTGCAGTAGTCCACTAGACCTAGGACAAGGGATTGGACTATGATCCTATATTGCAGTCACACTGGTGAGTGTATAGATTAAGGGTTAGATTCACTAACCTTCCAATCCATGGCCAATCTGTGGGCGATTGGAGGCAGGCCGAAAGATTCACCAACAATCTTCATGCAAATGGGGGCGATCAGAGGCACACCCCCATCCAATGACATGGATTGCTGGGTAACAATCCCGATGCATGCGCAGACCATTTACTTTGCCTGTAGATGGTCTTGAGCATGTTTTTGCTGTCTGTTTTTTTTTTCTTTAACTTTTACGGGCTCGCACTGCAGGGAAGGGTGGCAGAGAACAGGAGAGTCGGGGGAGGCAGAGAGCAGGTCGTAGCATTGAGCAGGAGAGCCAGGAAGCATGTCATGGCGGAGAGTCAGAGAGAGATTCGGGGAGGCAGAGAGCAGGTCACAGCAGAGAGCAGGAGAGCCGGGGAGCCAGAGAAAGAGTCGGGGAGGCAGAGAGCAGGTTTATTTCAGGGCTGCAGGGCTGGCAGGACAGTTGGCAAGGATGTGAGCGACTGGTGCCTAGCAGTTGCTTCTTGTTGATCGGCCAGCCCAGTCGGTGTTCAAGATTTTTGTTTAGTGAATCGCTGCCTGCCAACTTTGCATGCCGTTTCCCCCTCATTTGCATGCATGGATCAGAATCTGCACAGAGGTTAGCGAATCAGGTCGGAAGAAAATCGGGTTGCAAAGGGGTCGCAAACCGATTGGTACACGATCGGTTTGCTTAGTGAATTTAGCCTTAATTCAATCACTGCCAATTCAATGTTGATTCCATAGAAAACAATGGCAGAGAGCCATTGCCTAAATACTCTGCCCATTCCAATCAACAGCCCACTCTCTACACTCATTTTTCTCTTAGAGATCCTTGGTGCCTGCCCTATGCTTTCTTGGATGTTTTATGCCATCACTAAGCATAGAAGTGATTTTAAATATTTATCTCATTATCTTTATCACTTTTAACAGCATCTTTTATGAAGGATGAAGAAAAATACTCTGATGGAAGGGTGGCTCTGTTGATGTAAGTATGAACTGATGCTTTATATATCATTTTGGACTGAACAATGCCAAATGTTTTGCCTGTGGCCAGTGCTGAAACAAATTTGTTTGACTGTAAAATTTTCTGGGACTCTCTTTTATCTTTTATCAAAGGTCCAAAGGCCTTTAGCTGTTCATAGTCTGCACTTTGAAATAAAAAGAAATAAAGGTTTTGTTTGCCCTGGATTGTGAAATTTTTCTCGGTCATTATTCAAATCATGGCCATCCTACCAATAGATTCAGATATAATACAGGCTAGCACTGCAATTACCTAGAATTTTCAATAGCTTACATTGACTTTAGCTGAAATGTAAAAAAAGAAAAAGTCTTCATATCTGTGATGACCTTACAAACAAGGACTGGTACAGTGTTGGTTTATTGTGTATATTCCTCAAACTCTTAAATCCAGCATTTGTCTCCATTAAGTCATACACAAAGATAAGGGCATTCTTGTAGTCAACAAAGCAACACATATTTCAAAATGAATGATTTTGTCTAGCTGGCTAGATTTGTTTGCATGCAAGTGATATGAGCATGGCAAAGATGGTGGTGTAAATCACCCAAGAGCTACTTGACAGTGTCACTCTCACAGCCTGGTTCAGAGTTATTAATTAAAGCAGGATAAGGACTGTTTGTTTGCATACCAATTGTGTGGCGCTCCAGTGTCCCTGCAAATAAGACAGTGTGATTAGATTTAATCATTAATTATTTTCCTGGGGGGAGGGAGGGAACTCCTGTTTTCCATAACAGAGCACTGTTTGCCCATGTTCTCAGGCAGATGTTTTTGTCCAATATGGCATAATGTCTTTATTAGCCATAAAACTCTCAGACCCAGATAGCTCAGTTCCAATCCCTAGCTGATTTTTTCTCCTGAGACACAAAGCCTAACGAATTCTCAGGTACTGGTAGATGCATACACTAACTGCTTTAATAGTTTGCACAGCAAAATTCAGTGTAACTATGCATCTGTTTAACAGGGATTTAAGAACTTTGCTAAATTAGATTTACAAATTAATTGAACAAATGTATGCAACACCAGAAGTCTGATTTATATCTTGTTCTAATTTTATATTTAGAGAACAATTTTCAAATGGAGATATAGAGTATGGGAAAAGAATTCACACCAATAATATATGAATAAAGAACCGGTACCAACAAGGAATTTTCTGCTATTGAAAAAACCAGAATTTATTAAAAACACAAAAAAATGATGTTTGCTTTGATCATGTCGATGGGCAGATTTTGGCTATTTAGAACATAAGAATTGCCATACTGGAACAGACCGAAAGTCCATCATGTACAGTATCCTGTTTCCAACAGTGGCCAATCCAGGTCCCAAGTACCTAGCTAGATCCCAAGTAGTAAAACAGATTTTATGCTGCTTATCGTAGGAATAAGCAGAGGATTTCCCCAAGCCATCTCGATAATGGTCTATGGACTTCTCTTTTAGGATATTATCCAAACCTTTTTTAAACCCTACTAAGTTAACTGATTTCACCACATTCTCTGGCAATGAATACCAGAGTTTTATATATATATAAAATGATCTATTTCTTTAATAATTAAATTTTCCCTCCCCCCCACCCTCCCTCATATATCATATATTATAATCAGGGAAGAATATTTTTAATCTTTGCAATAATCTATCAATGGCTTCCACACATCCTGAAATTTGCTATAATTTCCTTTTTGGACAGCTAATGTCCTTTCCATTTTATATAAGTGGCACACAGAGTTCCACCAGAAACAGTAATTGAGTCTATTCCAGTTTTTCCAGTCTATTCCAATAATCCAGTTGTGAATATTTGGTTTGTTTTAAATCGACTACATAGTAGCTTCATCACATGCCCCCTAGTCCTAATATTTTTGGAAAGAGTATACAAGTGATTCACATTTACCCTTTCTACTGATCCAGTAAGGCTATTCTATTTGAGTCTAGCCTTACCTGCATATGTTCTGGTCCAGCAGGAACTTATCTAACCTTTTCTTGAATCCCTGAAGGGTGCTTTCCCCTATAACAGCCTCTGGATGAAGAAGAACTTCCTTACGTTTGTACGGAATCTTTTCCCTTCTAACTTTAGCGAGTGCCCTCTCGTTCTCTTCACCTTGGAGAGGGTAAACAGTCTCTCTTTCTCTACTAAGTCAATTCCCTTAAATATCTTGAATGTTTCAATCATGTCCACTCTCAGTCTTCTCTTCTCAAGGGAGAAGATGCCAGTTTCTCTAGCCTCTCATTGTACGGCAACTCCCCCAGTCCATTAACCATTTTTTGTCACTCTTCTCTGGACCCTTTCGAGTAGTACTATGTCCTTTTTCGTGTACGGCGACCAGTGTTGGATGCAGTATTCCAGGTGGGGGTGTACCATGGCCTAGTATAATGGCATGATAACCTTTTCAGATCTGTTTGTGATCCCCTTCTTAATCATTCTTAGCATTCTGTTTGCCCTTTTTGTCACTGCCACACATTGCACGGACAGTTTACTTGTCTACGAGTACTCCCAAGTCTCTTTCCTGGGGGCTCTCTCCGAGTATAGCTCCGGACATCCAGTATTCATGCATATGATTTTTGTTACTGACATGCATCACCTTGTACTTATCCATGTTGAACCTCATTTGCATTTCGCAGCCCATTCCTTGAGTGTGTTTATGTCTCGTTGTAGGTCTTTGCAATCCTTCTGAATAACTTTGTATTGTCCGCAAATTTAATCACCTCACTCATCGTGCCAATTTCTAGCTCATTTATAAATATGTTGAAATGCACAGGCCTGAGCACTGAACCCTGCGGCACTCCACTCGTGACGCTTTTCCAGTCCGAGTATTGTTCATTTACACCCACTCTCTTCTTCCTTTCCGCCAACCAGTTTTTAATCCACATGAGTATATC
Organism: Geotrypetes seraphini; assembly: GCF_902459505.1. Classification (NCBI taxonomy): domain Eukaryota; kingdom Metazoa; phylum Chordata; class Amphibia; order Gymnophiona; family Dermophiidae; genus Geotrypetes; species Geotrypetes seraphini. Next base: position 252,800,282 of record NC_047086.1, read on the forward strand.
ACCCTCGATTCCATGGCTCTCAATTTTTCTAAGTAGACATTCATGCGGAACCTTGTTGAACGCGTTTTGAAAATCTAGATATACGATGTCGACTGGATCACACTTGTCTATCTGCCTATTTACTCCCTCAAAGAAGTGCAGTAAGTTTGTCAAGCAAGATCTTCCTTTGCTGAAACCGTGCTGGCTGGTCCTTATCAGTTTGTGTCCGTCAAGGTGATCGATGATGCAGGCCTTTATCAGCATCTCTACCATTTTTCCCGGTACCGAAGTCAGACTCACTGGTCTGTAGTTTCCCACATATCCCCTCAAACCTTTCTTGAAGATTGGCGTAACATTCACCACTTTCCAGTCTTCTGGAATCTTTCCTGATTTGATCGACAGATTGGCTATTAGTTGAAGCTATAACCCCTTTCAGTTCCTTGATTACCCTCGGGTGGATGCCATCTGGTCCCGGGGATTTATCATTTTTAAGCCTATCAATCTGTCTGCATACCTCTTCTAGACTGACCGTCAACCCTGTCAGTTTCCCTTCTTCGCTTCCTGCGTATAGCCTGTCGGTTTCCAGTATGTTGTGTATATCCTCTTCAGTAAATACAGATGCAAAAATTGTTTTTAGTTTATCAGTGATGGCTTTGTCCTTCATTAGCACTCCCTTTATTCCTTGGTCATCTAATGGTCCCACTGCTTCCTTCGCAGGTCGTTTCCCCTTAATATATCGAAAGAACGGCTTGAAGTTTTTTGCCTCCTTGGCTATTTATTCCTTATAGTCTCTTTTGGCCCCTCATACTGCCTTATGGCACTTGCTTTGATGTTGTTTGTGCTTTTTCCAGTTTTCGTTCATTTTGTCCTTTTCCATTCCTTAAACGAAGTCTTTTTGTCTCTGATCACTTCCTTCACTGCTACAGTGAGCCACGCCGGTTCCTTGTTCTTTTTTCTCTTGGAGCCCTTGTTAATACGTGATATATATAGATTTTGTGCCTCGATGACTATGTCCTTAAAAAGGGACCATGCTTGCTCTAGCAAATTTACAGTGCTTATCTTCCTAATTTTCTTCCTCACCATGACTCTTATCCCTTCGCAGATCCCTTTTCAGAAGTTCAGTGCCATGGCAGTCGTTCTGGATCGATTTTTTTGTTCCTGTGTCCAGGATGAAGTGGATCATGTTGTGATCACTGCTTCCCAGTGTCCCTTCAACTTCTACACCTTGCTACCAAATGGGTATGTTGGCAGTTCATTTTCAGGGGTCCTTTTATAAGAAATTGAATAGTATTCTCACCAAATTTATTTGGCTGGATAAAACTCTTGTATTGCTTTAGCATCTTTATAAAAACCAATTGTGGTGGGTGGGGTAAATTTCCCATACTTTTATAGGTACCATCAGGCCTATATACTGCGTCAGGGTATGTATTGGATCCTTCCTGAGCTCATGGAACATCTCCCTCATTGGCTTCACTTGGAGTGGCAACTTATGTCCCCATTGGCGAGTCTAACATCTTCTGGAAGCATTGGATGCAGGCAGGCATACGTATACTAGATGATGTTTTATCAAATGGGAAAATGCTTGATTTTTTCACGACTGCAACAATCATTCGGTATTTCAAAGTCTCAAATTTATAAGTGGTTGCAGTTGAAGCAAGCCATTCAGAAGGGGTTCCCTGATTGGCAAAATCTAAATAATCAGTATAGCTTGGTGGTCCTATGCTTCCAGACAGATTTTCTAGGGCATCAGGTCGCCCAGTGGTATAAATTAATATCTGGTTATAAGAATAAGAAACCAAAAACAAGTTTGAGAGATATTTGGAGCATTGAGATTAAGCAGCAGATTTCTGCTACTCAATGGCCACAGATTTGGTCTTGGAGGATGAGATGTACAGTGTCAGCGTCTATGAGACAAACGTGGTTTTTTTTTTTTGTGTTACATAGAAGTTTTTGGACTCCTGTTAGATTATAAAAATTAGATAGTTCTAAGTCAAATAGATGCTGGCACTGTCATCTTGATATAGGGACACTGAATCATCTGCTCTTCTTTTGTCCCTTGATACTTAACTTCTGGAGCTCTATATGGGGGACATATTACTCAGTTTCTGGAGACTGCGGTTCCACTGTCGTATGATGTAGTAATCTGTGGGATGTTGTTATCTCCTACACTTCTAGTAGACAGACATAAAAATAGATTATTGGGTATTGTGACTGGGGTAGCCATCCAAATTACAAAAAATTGGAAAAACTGTGACAGATTAAATTTTACTTTTTGGTGGCATTCGTTATGTTTATGTTACAGATTTGAAAAAATGATTTTTGAACAAAGGGGTAACAAATGGTTTAACCCCCAGAGACCCAAATATAGAAAAAAACGTAAAAAAATGTTTTCGAACGTTCACATGTTGTTATAGGAGGCTTGTGATCCCTAAATCAGTGTTTTTTTTTTTTATTTTGACATTTTAGTAACTTTTGGGGAGGATGTTGTAAAATTGCAACGCTGGGCCTGTAAGGTAGCAGAATTTCAATAGTGTCACTCTCTCTCTGAACACATGTAAGGAATAATTAAAAGTTTATTTGTACTTTACAGCTTATAAAGACCCACCTAAGTTTATGTATATACACAACAACAATAGTATAATAAAGAAAAAAGTAATTTTTATTATCAATTTAATACAAAAAATGAGTATCATATAAAAACGCAAATTTTTCCCTGTGAAGCGCCCATTGACTTCTATCAGCGGTAATCAAGAAATTTCGTGTTTTTGCACAAAAAATTTCATGTTAGCGCAAATACGGGTAAAAACGGCCACGCTATGAAATAGCACTTGTGCTATCTTCATAGCACGGTTTTGTGAATCGAGCCCTATATGTGCATGTTTTATTTGTTCATTTATTCAGTTATGGTAGTTCCAAAAACAGTTATTTTGCTCTGAAAAGCACAGGCGAACATTGCACTTCCTGCAAAGTGTGTTGGTATAGCCTTTTGCACAGTGTCGGCACCGTCCTCTATCGGCTTTGATGGGAAAATGTCCAATCATGTCCTTGCAAACTTCCTTTGGAGGGTGTGCATTTGACTTTTTGGCTGTCATGGCAGCTGAAGAACCTCCATCATCTGTAAACTGCCTCTTTTGGGAAGTCAAGGTGCCCCCTCTTGATGAAACTGGGCTTGCAGATGGTCGCCCTCGCTTTGACACTGACCCAGCCGTTCCGATCAGGATAAGAGAAGATGCCAACTGGGCCTGAAACATTCTCCTGTTTAGCATCTGTTTCTTTGGGATATCCAAAGCTTTGCAGTCCCTCCAAGCATTGATCACAGCTAGGTTAATGGTGTGCCAGAAGATGTAAAGGTACCAGCGGTAGGACTTCAGTGGAAACTTGTATTTTGCTGCAAATGAGTCTAACAAATCCACTCCGCCCATGAATTTGTTATAGGCAGCCACGATATAAGGCCTCTCAACTTCAACAAATCTTTTGGCAGTTTTGTCCCAGCGTTGAATCTTCTCCACTGGTTGTGGGCCAGCAAAGGAAGACACAAGTGTAACCTGTCTGTTGTCAAACCATTTCACAGCACAAATGTTGTGATTTGACTCCACTCTGACATCAAAGCTTCCTCTTCCCTTTTTCTTCAAGCTTTTCTCATCCTCAAGATTACAGTTTGGAAGGCGCACTTGTCTGGCTGTTCCTGTGTAATGAATTCCACAATCCAGCAGCCTAACTATCAATGGGATGCTGGTGAAAAAGTTGTCTGCATAGATCTTGTAGTTGTGACTATGTGGAAGTGTGGAAGCAAGTTTCATCACAACATCCCCTGATAGTCCAAGTTCAGATCTTGCCCGTATTCCATTCACACTGCCTTGGTACACATCAAAATCACAAAGTATACCAGAGATTCCAGTCCTTGCCCACAGCTTGAACCCCCATGGGTTTGGCTTGCCACGCATGTACTGTTTGATGCTGCTGAATTTCCCCCTGAAAGGGATCATCATTTCATCAACAGAGTTATGTTCTTCAGGGACCACTTTTAGGCATTTCTCTCTGAAAGCATCAAGCCATGGTCTGAGTTTCCAGAGTTTGTCACTTTTTTGTTCCATCTCAGACACGGTTAGATTGTTCACAAAATGTAATGATGTCAACAGAGACTGGAATCTGTTTCGTGACATTACATCAGCGACAGGACTGTATCTTGTGTCTGCTTCCCAGTACATACGGACTCCAGGCATTTGGACAAGACCCATCTTCAGATACATGCCAATCATCTGCTCTATTTCCTTTGTGTTTGTGTTTATAGATGATCCTTTCTTCTGAAAACTGTACTGATTTGTGTTATCTGCCAGAGCGTTGATCATATCTTCTGTCACAAACTTCTGAAAGTACTCCAGTGGTGTGCAGAGGGAATGGACATCATTACTCCAAAGCAGGCAACAGGGTTGTATGACTTCATGGCCAGATAAACAGACCTATTTACACATTCAACCATCCAATGGTGTTGCAGAACTGAACAATAGGTTCTATTAGTAATGTACATGAAGTTTTAAAAAGAAAAAAAAATGGGGGAGGGTTTATTTTGTAGCCTTAAATGTGATGTTGTAATATTACAACACTGGGTCTCAGGGGAGTGCAGACAAAACCTTGCTATCACTTTGACCCACTGTTGTAAAATTACAACATAGAAATAACCAGCTCTAAATCTCTTAAAATCAGTATATTCAATGATGTCATAAAATCTGCATGATCTACACATATTAATGATCACATAAAAAAATATTTCAAGCTTTTTACTTACTTTAGTCCTGATGTATCCCGTCCAAAACAACAAGATGATATACTCCAAAGCAGGCAACAGGGTTGTATGACTTCATGGCCAGATAAACAGACCTATTTACACATTCAACCATCCAATGGTGTTGCAGAACTGAACAATAGGTTCTATTAGTAATGTACATGAAGTTTTAAAAAGAAAAAAAAATGGGGGAGGGTTTATTTTGTAGCCTTAAATGTGATGTTGTAATATTACAACACTGGGTCTCTGGGTGTTAAACGGGTATGGGGGTCCATTGACTAATTTTATTGATTCTAATTGAATGGTGTTTCCCTAAACTTCTGGTTATAATTTACACATCGGGAGGAGTGGAGAGACAGTATATTGGGATTGTTGTCTGAAAAATATGGAAGTAATATCGTTTGGTTTTCTTGATTACATTGAAATAAAGGGGGGAGAGGGTGAAAATAATTTTCATGTATTTGAAAGATGCAAGTACTGTTTTTTAAATATTCTATATGTATTCCTATATGCACTGTTTTAAGTTTGAAAATGAAAAGATTTATATTAAAAAAAAAAAGAATTAAGTCCAGAATTGCATTTCCTCTCATATTTTCCTTGACAAGTTGTTCCAGGAAGCAATCGCCTACAGCATCCAGGAAATTGGTCTCCCTACTGCAGCTGGAGTTGCCTAGGTTCCAATCTATCCCCGGATAATTGAAGTCACCCATGATAACTGTGTTGCCTCCCTTGCATTCGTGTTTAATCTCGTCTGTCATTTCTTCATCAGTCTCTTCGGACTGCCCTGGAGATCAGTAGTAGATGCCGATCTTCATATCCATTCCATTTGTTCCAGGTATTTTGGTCCATAGAGACTCTATCTTATTGTTCGTTTCCAGCGTGTTCTCTCTGGTAGACTGAATTTGCTTTTTTATGTATAGGGCAATACCCCCACCTTTTTGTCCTACTCTGTCCCTGTGGTATAGCTTGTATCCCAGTAGCTCAGTGTCCAAGGCGTCCTTGTTCCACCATGTTTCTGTGATGCCGATGATATCTAGGTTATCTTTTTGTGCCATAGCTTATAATTCCCCATTTTATTCCTTAGGCTTCTTGCGTTTGTGTACATACACTTAAGTTGCAGCCTGCTACTTTCTTGCACTTCCTTCCTCCTTCTGTCTCCCTTGCTTCCGTCCCTTTTGATCTGTTGGGATTTCTATCTTGCCTATGATCCAGTGAATCTTCCATGCAATCTTCTTGCCTGGTATCCTCTGGGTATACCGTTTCCTGAACCATCGACTCTTGGTCGACTGTTGGCTTTCCCCTTCTTCTTAGTTTAAAAACTTCTCAATTTCTCGCTTGATGTTGCTTGCAAGTAGCCTCGTTCTGTCTCCGCTGAGGTGAAGTCCATCCTTCCTGTATAGCTTACTCTTCCCCCAGAACATCTTCCAATAACTTCAATGGAGATAAAGTGTTCTCCATTTAGTGGCATAGTAAGGGTGAATGGCGCCTGGGGCAGGGGCACTCATCTCTTGTCCTCTTCCTCGCCCCCCCCCTCCACCGCGCACACACGCCCCCTTCCCCGTACCTCTTTAACTTCAGCTCAAGCAGCCAGCAACTTACTGCCTGCGACAGCTTCAGCACTCACTCTGATGTCACTTCCTAGGTGCAGGTCCTGGAAGTAATGTCGGAGAGAGCACCGAAGCCAATGCGGGCAGCAAGATGGTGGTTGCTCGTGCCAAAGTTTAAAAGGTACGGGGGAAGGGAAAGGACAAGTATGCAGCAGGAGGAGTGGGAAAGGGGGTGGAGAGGAGGAGGAGTACCAACGCCCCGAGGAAGATGGTGGCCGGGCCAGACCACCCCCTCACCCTCCTACCTCTTTACTATTCCACTGTCTCCATAAACAAAGCATGGCAACCACTCATCCAAAAAAATTCAGCACAAAAAGGACTATGGCCGAGGACAAACAACTTCTCCTGCCATCTAAAAGATTTTTGTCAGTCAGAATTTAAAAAATGTAACCACAGACTTCCCCACCAGAATTAAAAATTGGGTCCAATGGATGTTCTGCCAAAATTCAAATCTGTGACCAACAAACTTTCCTACCACATTTCAAATTTGTGACCAATGAACTTTCCCGCCAAAATTCAAATTTATGACCAACAGACCTCCCTGTTCTCAATCAGATCAATGAACCCACTATAAAGACAAACTGCAGACCTCACAGCATACCCTGAAGAAAACCACAGCATGATGGCTGAAACATTGTTTCTTGGGAGCCAGCCCAGAGAGAGGCACGCGTGCACCGCGCCGCCCCTCCCCCGAGCCTGCGGGGTAACTTTGCTTAAATCGCCGCCTGAGCCCAGCCACTTCTTGGGAGCCAGCCCAGAGAGAGGCACGTGTGCACCGCGCCGCCCCTCCCCCGAACCTGCGAGCTTTTCAGGGTCATTGTCAGTTGAGCCCCGAGAGAGCTCCAGAGAAGGTGATAGAGCCCACACGAGATCAAGATTGGTTTTCTTCTTATGCCACCTATCAAAAGTACTAGCAGCAAGGAGAGGAACGTGGGAGCCCTGCTCCGCCCCCCTCCCGACTCAGAAGAGCCGACTTTCTTTAAAAGAAGTCTCCGAACGGCGTGCAGCCGTGATCGTCTTAAGCCTTCCTGCTTGTGATGGTCCGATCTGGTCGGATCCGCCTGCTATTGCGCCTGACCCTTTCTTCAGTCCTTGAGGGTCACCGAAAAGACTCGCTGCCCCCTGTGACTTTACGAAACAGAGAAAAGGGGAAGCTTTCCTCCATCCTGCTCACCCTCCCACTTCTCTGTTCCAAGTTCCTCCTGCCCCCGCCAAATTTGTATCTCATTGTACTTCATTGTATTTCATTGGACTCTATTAGCTGCTAAACTGTACTCCTTCCGAGTTCAGTACATATGGTTCAGCCGTCAAATTTGTGTTTCATTGTATTTCATTGTATTTCTTGGAATCTGTTAGACGCTAAACTAAAAGGAACATAGTTTCAGATAGTAATCCATTCTCATTGCTGGGATTCGGGATTAACGCTCACTCCCTCCTGTGTTGTCCTCTAACCGCTCAGTTCCACTCCCAATAAACGTTAAAAAAAAAAAAAAAAAAAACTTGACACCTTTCCACACCCTGCTCCTGCTTACTGCTTCTACCTGTCTCTGTGCTGTCGCTAAGTCTCCCCCCACTTAGCATTTTGTTCCACACAGGATCCAAACAAGCTCTGCCTCTCAGCTTAAAAGGCTTCCCAAGTTCTATCATGAAGCCTCCCTTCTGGCTTCTTTTTCTCTTTCTCTGCTCTTCTCTTAAGATCTCCCTCTGCCTGATACCCCCCTCCCCCAACATACCAGACTCCCCAAATGTCACTATTACCTGCCCCGGCCTCCAAATTCCCACACTGATGCGCACCAGAAGTCACTCTTACAAACAAAAACACCGCAAAGCCAACCTCGCCTCTTTCAAGCCTGTGCTCCCCGCCAACCTTCCCAACCACGCCCCTGACTCTCTAACCCCAGTCCCGTTACTTTACTGCAACGCCAGATCCGTATGCAACAAGACCCAAATTGTGAAAGACCTTCTCGCGGACTCTGATCCTGGATTCTTCTGCATCACAGAGTCCTGGATCACCAAAGACGATCTCTATACACAAAACGAGCTATGCCCTCAGGGCTACCAAGGCCTCTTTTCTCCTAGATTAAACCGAAAAGGAGGCGGCCTGGCACTCCTCTACAAATCTTTCTTTGATGTTCAGCTCCTCGAAAAAGGCAGCCATCATTCACTAGAATACATGTTAGCCTCAGTCAATGATGAGCTCCATCTTCACCCACTGGGTATCTTATTATTATATCGCCCACCCACCCCCTGGAGCAATTCCTCCGAGCTTGTTTACAAGACCATATCTAACGCGTTCCTCAAGTTCCAAAGACTACTGATCATCGGAGATATTAACCTCCACCTCGATGACACCACCTGCAAGGATGCATCTGATTTCAATATTTTCCTCACATCCCTTGGCTTCTCCCCCCCTGTTCCCTCTCCAACCCATGATAGAGGCCACACACTAGACATCATCAGCTTCCTCGATCTCACGGATTACAAAACTTCGACCGACGACACCCGTTGGGACCACGTTCCCTGGTCCGACCACTTCTTAGGAACCTTCTGCCTCCCCATCTTCATGTCACACCTTGGAACCTCACCCCATACCACTAAGTCCATTACTTTCCGCAAGAAAATTTCAAGTGATCAGTTCTGGTCCAAATTCCTCAACAATCTCTCATCCAAGCCTAAGCCTTCAGATTCTGTTACCAACTGGCACAATTGGATTACTCTCTCAAAATCCATCTATCACTCTCTTGCCCCGCTTTCCACCAAAACCGTCACCTACTCCCGTAAGGCCCCCTGGTACCTCCCACACCACAGGGTACTAAAACAAAAATGTCGATCCCTGGAACGCATCTGGAAAAAATCTAAATCCCCCACAGACAAACAAATCTGGAGAGTCAACATTAAACTTTACAACAACACTCTCAAAAATGCTAGGAAAAACTTCTATGGTGACAAGATCTCCAGATCAAACAACCAGAACAGCATGCTGTTCAATATCTGGCGCTCCCTAATCCCCAACACCAACCCTTCCACACTCCCCTCCTCCCCATCAGCCGACCTACTAGCAAACTTCTTCAATGGAAAGGTCACCGCCTTAAGAAGCTCTTTCCCCCCCGTAGTCTCCTACAATTCTCTAGTGTTCACCACCCCCATTCCCACTCCAAATGTCATCACCCCTGTCCCAGTCAATAGATCCTGGACTGCCTTTGAGCAAGTATCCGAATCGCAGGTCCTCAAGCTCTGCCAGAAATTGAAATCCTGCAATTGCACCTTGGATCCATTTCCATCCAATCTATTTGAGAAAATACCCGCACAGGCCATCTCATCTCTCACCAAACTCATAAATTCTGCCCTATTATCGGGCCTCTTCTCACCTGAAATGGGACACATTGCATTGACCCCCCTACTGAAGAAAGCTGACCTAGATCCCTCCATCCCATCCAATTACCGCCCTATAGCGAACATTCCGCTCCTAACCAAACTGCTTGAGTCCATTGTCTCCTCCCAACTCTCAGCCTACCTGGAAAGATTCTCTACCCTCCTACCCTATCAATACGGCTTCAGACCCAACTTCAGTACTGAAACCCTCCTGATTTCCCTAATCTCGAAGATCCAACAACTTCATTCTCACAAAAAATTTGCCGTTCTCCTTCAATTCGACCTCTCTGCAGCCTTCGACGTTGTCCATCATGACATTCTAATCTTCTTACTCTCCGAGATAGGCATTAGCTCCACAGTTCTTGACTGGTTCTCAAACTTCTTACGCTCTCGCTCTTACAACGTTACCAAGAATGGTACCTCATCCTCCCCGTGGAAACCGACATGTGGAGTCCCACAAGGCTCCCCCCTATCTCCTATCCTCTTCAACATTTATATGTCCTCCCTGAACCTCCTCCACCTTTCCCCCCTAGAAACACTCTACACTTACGCAGACGATATCCTGGTCCTCCTCGAGACCGACGCAAACCTCACCAATCTCGCAGCAAACATCTCTTCATGCATAACCAACCTTCAATCCTGGGCCCTCGCTGTACAAATGAAACTGAATGAGTCCAAAACCAAACTACTTTGGCTTGGCCCTAAACTTGATCATCTACCCACCTCCATCCCACTGCCCACAGGCTCCTCTCTACAACTGGAGTTCTCTAGCAAAGTCCTGGGCATCACCATAGATTCCTCGCTATCCTTCAACGACCACCTCAATTCCCTGATAAAAAAATGCTTTTACAGCCTTCACATGCTGAGGAAAGTGAGGTCCTGCTTCCACCAAAAACACTTTGCCGTGCTCGTACAGTCCATCATCCTCTCCAGATTGGATTATTGCAATTCCATTTACCTTAGCTTAACAAAGAAAAGCCTCCACAGACTCCAACTAATCCAGAACACAGCGGCCAAACTTATCTTCTCAAAAAGTAAATTTGACCATGTCTCTCCGCTCCTGTCCAAGCTCCACTGGCTTCCTGTCATCTCCAGGGTCCACTTTAAATGTGCCTGCTTAACCTTCAAAATCCTCCACGGCATCCTTCCACCTCTTATTCCTCTAGCCTGGAATTCCTCAAATCCATTCCTCACTAGATCCACGCAAAAACTAAAATTATCCCTCCCCTCCTTAAAAGGTATCTCCCTCGTTGGTAAACTCGGTTCCTCCCTCCACTTCAGAATCGTTCAGTTATGGAATAGCTTCCCTTCCCCTCTCCGCAACTTGAGCCCCCTTCTACCATTCCGTAAGCTTCTGAAGACCTGGCTCTTCTCCAAAACGTAACCTCATCCCCTCCCTAGCATTATCACACCTATCCTCTCTTCTTACCTACTTCTATAAATCTATTGGAGTTCCGTTCCTTCCCTAACCTTGTAAACCGTGTCGAGCTCCACCTGTGGAGATGATGCGGTATATAAACCCAAGATTTAGTTTAGTTTAGTTTAGTTTCTATGTATACATATGTGGCGAGACCCAGAAAACAGCAACAATCAGTACATACCTATCTCTGGAATAGCAGCATTTGGTATGGGAAATCCTAGTAGAGCATCAAACAGGTCTCTTAAGTAGCCAGGTGGATGGGCTAGTGAACCATAGAGAGGAGGAGCCAGACCCATAAGGCACTTTAACACAAGATCTATGGTGTTAATTATGAGTCCATCAAAATCCTTCTATACTGTCATATACAGTAGATGCCACCTACAGCTATAAGGGCTATTGGGATGGTAGATAGGTGGATATAGTATTTTTTTTTGGGGGGGGGGAGAGTGGAGAGCTCTCCATAAATTATAAGAGGTATGTAGTGTGATGTATATCTGGCACCCTTTATATGAAGTTCACAGCAGTGCTATCTAAGCTACCCCATAAGAACATAAGAAGACCAATGGTTCATCTAGCCCAGACATGGGCAACTCTGGTCCTTGAGGGCCGGAATCCAATTGAGTTTTCAGGATTTCCCCAATGAATATGCATGAGATCTATTTACAGGTACTGCTTTCAATGCATATTCATTGGGGAAATCCTGAAAACCCAATTGGATTCTGGCCCTTGAGGACCGGAGTTGCCCATGTCTGATCTAGCCCAATATCCAGTCTTCATGGAGGCCAATCCAAGTCACAAGTACCTGGCAAAAACCCAAATAATAGCAGCATTCCATGCCACCAATGCAGGGCAAGCAGTGGCTTCTCCCATGTCTGTCTCAACAGCAGACTATGGACTTTTCCTCCAGGAATTTGTCCAAACCTTTTTTAAAACCAGCTATATTAATTGCTCTCACCATATCTTCTGGCAATGTATTCCAGAGCTTTACTATTTTCTGAGTGAAAAAATACTTCCTCCTATTGGTTTTAAAAGTATTACGCTGTAACTTCAAGTGTTCCCTAGTCTTGCTACAAGTAAAAAAAAAAAAAAAAAAAAAAATCAATCCACTTGTACCTGTTCAACATCACTCAGGACTTTGTAGACTTCAATAATATTTCCCCTCAGCTGTATCTTTTCCAAGCTGAAGAGCCCTAACCTTTTTAGTCTTTTCTCATACGAGAGGAGTTCCATCCCCTTTATCATCTTGGTCGGTTTTCCTTGAACCTTTTCTAGTGCCGCTATATCTTTTTTTGAGATGTGATATGTTCATCATTTAGAATTTTGAATAAGCAATCAGTCAAATTTATAATAAACTTGAAACTTGAGATAAGGAGACCTGAACTGAACACAATACTCAAGGTGAGGATGCACCATTTAGCGATAATACAGAGGAATTATAACATTTTTAGTCTTGTTTATAATCCCTATTCTAATAATTCCTAGCATCTTGTTTGCTTTTTGGCTGTTGCCGCACATTGGGTGGAAGGTTTCAGCATATTGTCCATGATGACACCCAGATCTTTTTCTTGAGCGCTGACCCCTAAGGCTGGTAACTATGATTTGGATTATTCTTCCTAATGTGCATCATTTTGCATTTGTCCACATTAAATTTCATCTGCCATTTGGATGCCCAGTCTTCTAACTTCCTAAGGTCTTCCTGCAGTTTTTCACAGTCTGCATGCGTTTTAACAACTTTGAACAGTTTAGTGTCATTTGCAAATTTAATCACCTCACCTTTTTGATCCCTTTTCCTTACCACCATTTCTTCTTTACTACTTCTCCCTGGTCCTTTCCTTGTCCTCCTCCGTCCCTGTTTCTCTCTCCTTTCCCTCTTTCCTTTCCCCTGTTTACCTTTTACCTCCCCCAACACCACCCCTTTCCATGCACCTATACCCCCATCTTCTTTCCCTCTTTTCTTTTCTTATGGTTCTCTCTCTCTTCCCCTCCCCCTTCTTTTATGCCCTGGCAAACATACATTTTCATTTTGTCATAAGTGTTTTAAATACATTTTTTCTTTATTATAAATTAATTATTCTCCTTTTCCACCTCATAGATCTCTGTTATTAGTTGTTTGACGATGATTTTATTGGGTTTCTTATTATAAACACATTTTTACACTTCACTTGGTTTCACTTCTGTGCATTTTCATTACTTAATAATGCTGCCTTAAACAGTTTTTATGTCATGTTTCATTCTTAGGTTCACACTGTGATATTACAGTATATCAATATTATATTGCCATAAATCCACATATAGCATGTTACCAAGCTTATCCTTTTAAATCTGGTTGTCAATCCTAGACATTTTCACACCATTTTTCCTTTAATGCCACATAGAGCAGTAGTTCTCAACATATGGTACGCATACCCCAGGGGGTACATGCACTACTGTCAGGGGGTGTGTGGCACTGTCTTCTCTCATCATCTTCTGTCATCATCTTCTTTCCCTCCTCCTTCGACTATCAGCAGCAGCTCACTGTGTGGTTTAACTTCCCCACAAAGCTGCTGCTAGCATTAGTTTAGCCAGTGATTCCATCAGGCAGCCTTGGGACCTTTGCTAGGCTGGTCCACCTCTGACAAAAGCAGAAATTGCATCATCGGAGTCGGGCCAGCCTAGCAAGGGCCCTGAGGCTGCCTGATGGAACCGTGGCTAAACTAAAGCTAGTGGCAGCTATGTGGAGAAGTTAAAAGTACACAGTGAGCTGCTGCTAGGGGGAGAAGAGGTACTGCTGGACATGGGAAAAGGGGAGGAAGAGGTGCTGCTGGAAAGGGGAGGAGGGAAAGGGAAGGGTGAATAGGTACTGCTGGACATGGGGAAGGGAGAGAGAGCAGTGCTGCTGGGCAGGGGAGGAATGAAAGGAAAGAGGAGAGGTGCTGCTGGACCTGGCAAGAGGGGAAGGGAAAGGTGCTTCCAGACTTGAAGGAGAAAAGGATGTGCTGCACTCTGCCTGCTGCTAACCCATAGGGAGGGGAATATTGCAGGAGGGATGAGAGTGATTTAAAGAGGGAGAAACGGGCATGGAGTGGAGTGTAGGGAGAAATGGTGCATGAGGAGACAGCATATTAGTTGTGAGTGAGGTTGGAGAGGAGGGAAGGAAGGAAAATTGTTACAGGAGGGATGAGAGAGGGAGAAATAGACATGGGATGGAAGGGAGGTAGAAATGGTGCATGGGAAGAGATCATGTTAGTTGTGAGTGGGATTGAGAAGAGCTGGACTATGGAGTGGGAAGGAGGGATGTCACACTCGAGGGAAGGGGCAAGGAGAAAGAAAAAGCATGCAGGAGGTAGACTTGGACTTGTGGAGAGAGAGTGGGAGAGATGTTGTATTCGGAGGGCAGAAAGGAGTGAAGGAGAAATGGCATACTTGGGGGAAGTGGAAGAAGGCAGCATGAATAGTTGGACTCATGGAGGAAGAGAGAGAGATGTTGGTAGGGGGAGGGAATGAGGCCCTGAGGAGAGGAAACATGCAAGAGGCAGAAAGAAAGAAATGTTTGACTAATGGAGGGAAAGGAGGAAGAAATGTTGGACTGGGAGGAGGGGGGACAGAAAGGAGGAAGGGAGGGGTATGGACTGCAGGGGGCAGAAATGAGAAAGGGAGAGAGAAATGTTATACTGGGGAGGGGGGAGATGACTCAAGGAAGGGAGAGATATCCCATCCAGAGAAAGGTGATGGAAGGAGGGAGAAAGAGATGTCAGACCACAGGAAGGGGGAAGGAGAGAGAGATGCCAGACCAGGGAATGGAAGGGAAGAAGCCAAACTGTGGGAAGGGGAAAGGAAGGAGACATATGTCAGACCACTGGGGGGTTGAGGGAGGGAAGCAGAGAGATGTCAGACCATGAAAAGGGGGATAGAAGGAGAGAGAGATGCCAGATCATGGGAGAGGAGAGAGAAAGGAAGGGAAGGTAGACATAGAAAAGTAGATTTTGAGAAGAAAGTGTGAAAGAAAAATGGAAAAAAGTTGAATGCTAAAAGTTAATGCCAAAGATGGAGTAGGGCAGAAAGTGAAGAGAAAGACAATGAATAAGAAGGCTCTGGAAACACAGTTAAGAGCCAGGCAGAAGGAAGTACAACCAGAGACCGGGAAAGGATGATTAGAAAAATAAAATCACCAGCCAAAAAATACTAATAAGATTATATTGTGTGTATATGAAAAATGAATGGAAGAAATTGCACTATAATTAGTACTATTATTATGGGGATGGGGTCTGGGGCAGATCTTGGGCGGGTGTACTCGGTTATTTTAAGTTCTTCTTTTTAAGCTTACTACACATATATTTTCTCTCAAGTTCACCACATAATATCCTCAGCTTACTACATTGCTGTTCCAAAGAATCACAATTTATAGGCTAGTAACTTTGAGTGCATGTTTGTGATTCTGTTTGCACAGCAGCAACTCAATAGCATTTTAAGAGATCTCACATGATGCATACAATGCGTATTTCAGTTAAAGCAATACTTTCAATTTATAAACTAAAACTAAACTAAAACTTAGCTTTGTATACTGGGTCATCACCAAATGAGGAGATCAACTTGGTTAACAATAATTTAAAAAAGTAAAAGAAAGCTAATAAAAAGAGAAAACAAACAAAAAAAAAACATAGATCAAAGAGTAACAAAACTAATGAGAATGATTTCCAAAATGATTTGCAAACAAAATTGTTTTAGTATTTTGTGAAAAGATTGAAAGGAGCTAGAACCCCTTGAAATAAAGGATATTTCATTCCATAATTCTGTTAGTTTAAAGATGAAAGATTGACTAAATTTCTTAATTGCTTTTATTCCCTTAACTGAGGGAAAGGAAAGCTTGAATCATTGGATGCTTCTTGCAAGATAAGATCTATGAGCATTCCAAGATAGAGGAACAAAAGGAACAAAGATACTATACAGGATCTTAAAAGCAATACATGCACATTCGAAATGAATCCTGAGATGGACAAGAAGCCAATGAAGATTTTGAAGCAGAGAGGACACATGATCAAACTTACTTTTTCCAAAAATCAACTTAGCGATGGTATTCTGTATAAGTTGGAATCTTTGCAGGCAGGTCTTAGTTAAGCCCAGATAAACTGCATTACAGTAATCCAACCAGGCCAATATAATAGACTGGACCAAAACAGAAAAATGCTATTGGTGGAACAGGGCCCTGACTTTCCTCAACATACAAAAGCTAAAAAAGCACTTCTTAACAAGAGAGCTTATTAGATCCATAACAGTAAGCAAAAATTCAATCTGCAAGGATACCCCAGAATCCATAGTGATGGCTGGGGGAAGACAATAGAAGTTTAGTTTTTGCAGCATTTATGATTATTGGCTATTGGACTTTGACAGATACGATGACATATGGGGTTGTCACAATCATTCATTAAATTCACCTTTATGTTGAAAATCTTTATTCATTTTAAAGCTAATAATAAGTACAACATATTATTACAGATCCATGGTGAGACCCCATCTGGAATATTATGTACAATTCTGGAGGCCACATTACCGCAAAGATGTGCCAAAAGTTGAATCGGTCCAGCGAATGGCCACCCGGATGGTCTCAGGATTCAAGGATCTCCCATATGAGGAACGGCTGGACAAGTTGCAGCTATACTCACTGGAGGAACGCAGAGAGAGGGGAGATATGATTGAGACGTTCAAATATGTCACGGGCCGTATCGAGGTGGAAGAAGATATCTTTTTTCTCAGGGGACCCACGGCAATGAGAGGATATCCGCTGAAACTCAAGGGTGGGAAATTTCATGGTGACATCAGAAAATATTTCTTCACCGAAAGAGTCATTGATCGCTGGAATGATCTTCCACTGCAGGTAATTGAGGCAAGCAGCGTACCAGATTTTAAGAAAAAATGGGATTGACACGTGGGATCTCTTCAAAGAGGAAGGTAGGGTCATTGGTGTGGGCAGATTGGATGGGCCATGGCCCTTTTCTGCCATCAGTTTCTATGTTTCTATATTATACAAACATTTTATACTTTAAACAGCACTTAAATTCAATCAAATTATATTTCATAACAAATACATATCTCTCCCCCCCACCTTATACACACAAAAATTACAATCAACAATAAATTAAATGTATTTCTCCACCTTGGACGTGTATAATCAAAGGGCTAAATCAATATTCACTCCTTATAGAATTTTGTCAATGGTTCCCAAATATCCTTACATTTTCTATAATGTCTCAGTTGTATGGCAATCATACGTTCCAGTTTAAAAGTATAGCATAAAGATTCCCACCAGAAATTATAATTTAATCGGTCCCAGTTTTTCCAGTTCTTCAAAATAAGTTGTATGGCAACTCCTGTCATAATAAAGAGAAGTTTGTTCTTATGGGAAGTTATTGGGCTTTTAGCCCTCTTTAACGTGCCAAATAGCACTGTATCATATGTCAATCCCACTGGAGCTTCCAGTATTCTATTGATTTGACTCCAAATAGATCACCAAAAGTTAAGTATCAAGGGACAAAAGAAGAGCAGATGATTCAGTGTCCCTATATCAAGATGACAGTGCCAGCATCTATTTGACTTAGAACTATCTAATTTTTGTAATCTAACAGGGGTCCAAAAATTTCTATGTAACAAAAAAAAAAAACCAACCCACGTTTGTCTCATAAACGCTGACACTGTACATCTCATCCTCCAAGACCAAATCTGTGGCCATTGAGTAGCAGAAATCTGCTGCTTAATCTCAATGCTCCAAATATCTCTCAAACTTGTTTTTGGTTTCTTATTCTTATAACCAGATATTAATTTATATCACTGGGCGACCTGATGCCCTAGAAAATCTGTCTGGAAGCATAGGACCGCCAAGCTATACTGATTATTTAGATTTTGCCAATCAGGGAACCCCTTCTGAATGGCTTGCTTCAACTGCAACCATTTATAAACTTGAGACTTTGCTATGCCAAATGATTGTTGCAGTCGTGAAAAATCAAGCATTTTCCCATCTGATAAAAAATCATCTAGGGCTCCTTTTACAAAGGTGCATTAGGGCCTTAACGCGCGGAATAGCACACGCTAAATTGCTGCGCACGCTAGCCGCTACCGCCTCCTCTTGAGCAGGCGGTAGTTTTTCAGGTAGTGCGTGCTAATCCGGTGCGTACGCTAAAAACACTAGCGCACCTTTGTAAAAGGAGACCCTAGTGTACGTATCCAATGCTTCCAGAAGATTTTAGACTCGCCAATTTGAATCTTGGAGTTTAGCCATAAGGACTGACATGTAGACTTCTCTACTGGAACATCTGTTAAGTTGTTAATAAATTTCAAAGTTTTACAGGTGTCAAATAAAATACTATTGTCCTTAACATATCTGGGTAACTTGATACTTAAAATATGACACAATCGCATTGGAGACATGAGTTGCCATTCTAAGTAAAGCCAATCAGGGAGATGTTCCATAAATGGCAGATGAATTTTAATGTGTAAAAATGCAAAGCGATGCATGTAGGCAGAAAAAATAAAGATCACAAGTATAGTATGTCAGGTGTAACTCTGGGAAAGACCGAACAGGAAAAGGACCTGGGTGTACTGATAGATAGGACCCTGAAACCGTCGGTGCAATGTGCGGTGGCGGTGAAGAAAGCAAATAGAATGCTAGGCTTGATAAAGAAGGAAATTTCGAGTAGATCAGAGAAAGTTATAATACCGCTCTACAGAGCCATGGTCAGACCGCACCTGGAATACTGCATCCAGTATTGGTCTCCATACCTAAAGAAGGATATAAAACTGCTAGAGAGGGTGCAGAGATGAGCAACGAAGCTAGTGAAAGGTATGGTGAACCTGGACTACGAGGAATGACTTAGGAGACTGGGGTTGTTCTCCCTTGAGAAGAGGAGACTGTGAGGGGATCTGATCGAGACTTTCAAAATACTGAAAGGATTCCACAAAATGGAGCAGGGAAAGCAGTTATTTACAATGTCCAATGTGACACGGACAAGAGGACATAGACTGAAGCTGAGGGGGGACAGGGCCAGGACGAATATCAGGAAGTTCTGTTTCACGCAGCGAGTGGTGGATACCTGGAATGCTCTCCCAGAGGAAGTAATTGCAGAATCCATCGTTCTAGGATTTAAGGGTAAACTAGATGCACATCTCCTTAAGAGTGGCATAGAGTGATATGGGTAAGGGTAAATTAGATGCATATCTTCCTTGAGAAGCATATAGTGATATGGGGACTACAACTATGCCAGGGTAGACCTGGCGGGGCCTCCGCGTGTGCGGATCACCGGACTTGATGGACCCAGGGTCTGATCCGGAGATGGCAATTCTTATGTTCTTATGAATTCAGGAAGGATCTAATACATACCCTGATGCAGTATAAAGGCCTGATGGTACCTATAAAATTTATCCCACCCACCGCAATTGGTTTTTGTAAAGATACTAAAGCAATTTTCGCAGTTTCACCCAGCCAAATAAATTTAGTAAGAATACTATTTAATTTCTTGTAAAAGGACCCTTGGAAAAACACTGGTAACATGCCTATTTGGTAGCAAACCACAGGCAAAATCATCATCTTATCAGTTTGAACACTCCCCCACCAAGACAGATGTAAAGGATTCCATTGCTCACACATTTCTGTGACCTTCATCAATAAAGATGTTTCATTTACTTTCATCTTTTCCAGCGTTTGTTGAATCCATATACCTAAATATTTTATACCCTCTTCCTTCCAAAGAAAAGGGAATGTATCAAATAATCCTTTTGGACAGCATACATTTAGCAGAAGAACTTTCTATTTACTTCAATTTATTTTATATCCAGAAAATTTGCCAAATCGGTCAATTAAATTCAGTAAATGCGGGATGGAAGTTTCAGGATTCCTCAAATGAAGCAAAATATAATCTGCATATGCAGAGACCTGATATTTCCGACCTGCATAAGGAATACCCTGTGTCTCCTTTGTCTGTTGAATAGCCAATAGCAAGGGTTCCAGTACAATGTCAAAAAGCAAAGGAGATAATGGACACCCTTGTCTAAATCCCCTCTCCAGATGAAAACATTCTGAAAAAGTATTAATATAATCTGGCAGAAGGGGACTATACAAGGTTTGAATCATTTGTATAAATCCGGAACCAATACCAAACCAATCCATTGCTTGATACATGAAGATCCACTCCACACGATCAAAGGCCTTCTCTGCATCCAAAGATACAGAGAAGGCCGGATCTTCCATGGCTTTTGTTAAGTTTAACATGTGGAAAGCCAGTCCGGTGTTGTTTGAAGAATGTCTTTGAGCAACAAACCCCGTTTGATGCATACCGATATTATAAGGGAGAGCCTTGGCCAAGCGTAAAGCCAATAACTTAGCCAGAAGTTTTCCATCTACATTAATCAAAGAAATAGGCCTGTAATTTGAAACCAACGTGGGATCTTTATTTGGCTTCGGTAAAACAATAGTTAAAGATTCTGCCATAGTACCTGTAATGCAATCTTTAGTCAATTGAGCCTGATATAAATTTAATAGATGGGGTAATAGGGTAATTTGAAATTATTTATACAACTCTACAGTGAAACCATTACTACCTGGAGCGGATCCAACTCTAAGGGACTTCAACGCTGCTTGTAGTTCTTTTATTGATATAGGTGCATCAAGAGTTCCTTTTATATGCTCAGGAATTTTAGGCCCCTTAATTAACTTTAAGAACTCTAAACCCTCAAGTTCTTTATTTGAATAAAGCTCAGAATAGAAAGCTTTATAATATTTCAAAAATTGTTTTAATATATTTCCCATTTGAGAATGAGTTTCCCCCTTCTCATCTGTGATAGCCACAATTTTTACTTTTCTTTTTTAGCTTTAAGGGCTCCTTTTATCAAGCCGTGCTAGCAAGGTTAACACGTGTGACTTTTCATCACGCATTAACCCCTGCGCTGGCCAAAAACTACCGCCTGCTCAAGAGGAGGCGATAGCGGCTAGTGTGGCCGGCGGTTTAATGCGCACTATTACGTGCGTTAAACCGCTAGAGTGGCTTGATAAAAGGAGCCCTAAGGTAATTAGTTAATATTCTTCCCACTTTATTTGATTTTCCATAATACAGAGCCTGTTGAGAAAATAAATCTTTCCTAGCCAGTTGAGAGGAAATCTCATTGTATTTATATTTAGCTTTTTTTTTTATTTATTTATTTATTTATGAACTTCAAATAACAAATCAAGATAAAACTTGTACAGAAAATGATTACAGCAAAAGAAACAGAAGAAATCTCATAATTTTACATAAGAACAAAATATTGCATAATCTCTCAAGTCCACCATAAGATCCATGATGTAATATGAACGGAATAACAGGAAAGTACTAACTACAGATACGTGGTACGTGGTTAACTGATGTTCAGACGTCTAATATCTTAAAGCCCTCATTTCTTTCCCTTCTCCAGGTGGAACAAGGAGAGAAGGGCCGTCAGCTGGTTTGGGTCAAAGAAAACATATTTCTGAGAATTATATTGTACTATACATTTGCAGGGATGACGAAGATAAAAAGTTCTCCCAAGAGCCAAAACTCCAGGTTTTAATAATAGAAACTCCTTTCGATGTCTTTGTGTATCTTTTGCCAAATCTTGGAACATTTGTATCTTAAAGTCAAGGAACTTTTTCTCTTTATTTTTGAAGAATAATCTCAAAAGCCAATTTTTATCCAATGTGATAGCCAAGGTCACAATCAATGTAGCAGGTATTGCATTTTCTTTATCAGACAATTCAAGTAAGGCAGATACATCAATTGGTCCTTGAATTCTTTCCTGAAAATCCTGATTTTTGTTGGGTAAATAATAGACCTGAGTGAAAGGAGGCAATGAATCTTCCGGTACTTCCAATATCTCCAACAAATAACGTTTTAACATTTCTCTTGAAGTCACTGTTGAAATTCGGGGAAAATTAATCAATCTAAGATTGTTATTCCTAGAGAAATTTTCAAATGTCTCTATCTTCTTTCTTAAATTAATATTATCCTTAATTAAAGTATCCTGAAGCAATTTGGAAGATTTGAGTTGATCTTTAATACTCTGAATATCTAATTTTGATTCTCCCAGGTCTTGTTTTATATGAAGAACTTCCTTCTCCTGAGATTTTATTTTGGCCTCAATCTGAAAATAATTAGTATTCACTGTTCTGACCAAATTGGCAGTCAGATCCCACAAAGCCTCCAATGTAACTTCTTGGGGCTTTACAATATTAAAAGTCTGCAAATTTGATAGTAGAAAATTGGGCTCACCAGCCAAAGGATCTTCTCCTTTCCCTTCCTCCTGGGTCGGGACTGACCCCAGCGTTGTAACATCCTCGTGTACATTCAGGCTCTGCTGCAAACTCTGAGAGCCTGAATCGTTGTTTGTCTCGCCGTTCCCAGCAACCTCAGGGTGGGAGCGCATGCCGACTTCCGACTGCCTCTCCACCCCCGGGGAACTGGCGGCGCGAGAGTTGGGAGGAGGGACTCTCACGTCGGGGCTCAGCGAGATCTCATGAGCCCGAAGAGACGCCTCCAATCCGTCTCCAGAAAGCGTCTCAGGCGGGGGCAACGCCGACGTTCCACTGGCACCCTGCATCCGCCTCAGCAACTCCTCGATGTTGCCGGAGGAGACTGCACCAGAGCACCGCGAGGTTGCAAAGGCACCCTTTCCTCTCCTCTTCGGCATGACCAAAATCAGCAACGGTAAACCGCCAGAAGAAGAAATTTTTTCAGAGTAAGGCTTGCGGGCGGTTGCTCAGTGAACCACGACCGCGGTCATCTTGGATCAGCAACACCATTTGTCGGCCTTATATTTAGCTTTTAAGAGGGCCTGTAAAGTAGTTTGTTCCCATTTCAAGGCCAATTGGGACTCTAAAACCTTAATATTTTGTTCCAAATTAGAATATTCCATTTTAAGTTTTTCCTAACATGCGCCGAATATGAGATTATTTGCCCTTTCATGGTAGCTTTGAAAGCATCCCACAATGTTTCTAAAGAGATTTCCTCTGAGGCACTGATTTGAAAATATTTATTCATTTTTAATTGAAATTCCTCAATAAAGTTTGAATCTGCAAGCAATGTATTATTGAATCTCCAAACAGGTCTACTACCATCTTGTTCAGCAATTTTAAATTCAATCCAAACTCCACCATGATCTGACAAAATAATTGAATCAATGGTGGCTTTGATGACCTGCTGTACTAATTTATCTGATACAAAAACATAATCTATTCGTGAGGATGATTTATGGCCATGGGAGCAGAAAGAAAACTCCCAAGCATAAAAATGAAGAATCCGCCATCTATCTTTCAATCCACAGGATTGTACCAAGTTATCTAACCCTAATGACTTTAGTATTTTTCTGGGTTTTTTTGTCCAACAATGGATCCATAACAGCATTAAAATCCCCCACCACTACTAAATTAGAAGCAGCCAGTGGTAGAATCAACTGCTTAAGAGTTTTTAGAAAATTCAGCTTGATTGGAATTAGAGTATAGATCAGGGGTGCTCAATACGTCGATCGGGAAGTATAGATCAGGAAGGCAATGTGAGTCGATCGCAGAGCCCATCCCGGGCTCCGTGATAGACTCGTGTTGCCGTCCCGATCTAACGAGCCTATCAGTCTTCCTCTCCCCGACGTCAAAGACACCGACGCCGGGCATCCACTTTAGGCTGTTTTTTGTCATTTCGGGGGGGGGGGGGGCGTGGCGGCGGCAGCAGCAGCCTCAAAAAGAAATCATCCTGGCCCGGGTCGGTGTCATACTCCGGAACTTCTACTTCTTCCAGCAGCCTTCCTATCTGGCCCTCTCCCTTCTACCTGCTTCCGGCCACACCCCCAGCTCCGCGGCTCTCTTCGGCAACTCAGCAGCAGCGATCGACACAAGCTTCTGACGTCGGGGCCTACCCTCTGCGAGTCCCGCTTGTTTCAACTTCCTTTTTCCACAAAGACGGGACTCACAGAGGGAAGGCCTCGATGTCGGCAGCCTGTCTTGATTACCCACTGCTGGAGCGAAAAACTATGCTTAACCCACCCCCCTTCCAACTTCATCGATTCTATAGTGGATAAGTGTGTTTCCTGGATATAATATATATCCGCTTCCTATCGTTTAATAAATTAAGTGGATTTTTCCCTCTTAACAGGATGATTGAGCCCATTGACATTTAAGGAAAACAGTGTAAGATTCATTATTAATTTTTAAAATTGTAATACTGTGAAAATATTCTAAAAATTCATTTATCCCAAAGAGCACCTTTAGATCCATACACATCCAGAACCCTTTTATAAAACCCCCTTGTCCTCCCCCTCCCCCAACCCTCAAAATCACACGATTGCTTGAAAGCGCACATATAGGGCTCCTTTTACTAAGCTGCGATAGCGTTTTTAGCACACGCAGGATTTTAGTGCGAGCTAAACCTGCGCTACATGGCTAGAACTAACACCATCTCAATGCTGGCATTAAGGTCTAGCGCACATGGCAATTCAGCGTGTGCTAAGCGTGCACTAAAACCATTATCACAGCTTAGTAAAAGGAGCACTTAGACTAGTAGCCAGAACCCTCCCCCAGGCAACATAAGTATTTTACCATAATAAATTAACAATGATCTACCCCAATATGCAATAATTAAATAGATACCTGGATAATTAAATAAATAATAGTAAATGATTAAATAAACAAAAAGAGATAAAGATAATACATTAAAATACGTGCTTTCTAGAATTTCAAAAATTGATAAAAACAATATATTTACTTATACATATGTAAATGTATAACTATAACTACAATATTATCTAAAAGAATCAATCAAATCAGCGCTTTACTTAAAAGTTTAGTAAAATAATAAAATATGACTTCATAACAAAGTAAGATTTACTCTAATAGGTTAAACAGTACTCTTATCACCCCATAAAGTATCCTAAATTAATCCAAAAGTAACCCCACTTCATTTAACTATTATACTTGCCTTATGGAATTTCATAAAATTGATGAAAACACTATGGGCTCCTTTTATGAACACTAAAATATTGGCTAACGCACCTTGTCCTTGGAAGAAAGAAGTCTAAAGGAGTGAAATAAATCTGTAAATTTGTAAATGATGGACATCAGTATGAGCCCTTGATGAATCAACGTAAACCTCTGGCTCAGGCAATATCTCAAAAGGTGACCAGCACCAGACCGTAGTCTAAATGAAAATAGCCTCATACATCATATAGTCCATACAAAATTGATAAGTGTGTAAATCAAGGTCAAGGGGTGTTAGCCAAGTTTTTAGAATTTTTTAGTGTTTTTTTTAGTGTTGTTACATTTTGGATATAATTGGTTATTATTCAATTAGGGTTACATTATTGTGCTCCTTTTATGAAGCCACGCTAGTGGGTTTAATACGCGTGACTTTTCATCACACGCTAACACCCACGCTGGCCGAAAAACTACTGCCTGCTCATGAGGCAG
Organism: Geotrypetes seraphini; assembly: GCF_902459505.1. Taxonomy (NCBI): domain Eukaryota; kingdom Metazoa; phylum Chordata; class Amphibia; order Gymnophiona; family Dermophiidae; genus Geotrypetes; species Geotrypetes seraphini. Next base: position 252,825,871 of record NC_047086.1, read on the forward strand.
ATGACTTTAAAATATGCAATGTCACCTCAGTAACAACTATACAAAAATAGACAAATATACCCCCTCCTATTTTACTAAACCTCGATAGCGGTTTTTAGTGCAGGGAGATGCTCTGAATGTCCTATCGCAGCTCCCGATGCTCATAGGCTCCCTGCACTAAAAACCACTATCACGGTTTAGTAAAAGGGGGCCATATTGCAAAATATACACAGCAGATATAAATTCTTAAAATGGACACATTATGATCACTAAATTGAAAGTAAAATCATTTTTTCTACCTTTTTGTCTGGTGATTTCATGAGTCTGGTTGCACATTCATCTTCTGACTATAAATCTAATATTTCTTTCTTTCTGCCCCCCCCCCCCCTTTTTCTTTCCGTCTCTCTTTCTTTCCCTCTCCCACTGTCTGCCTGTCTTTCTTTCTCTCTCCCCATGCCCCCCCCAAGCCATCGCACCAATTTCTCCACTTCCCCAATTCTTTCTTTCTCCCTACCCACCCCCCAAGCCACCACACCGATTTCTCCCTGCTTCCCAAGTCAGGCCTGGTGCGTACATGCACCAGGCCCACAAGCCTTCCAAATCCCACCCCCCCAGGGCCAGGCAGTGATTGGCTGGCCCAGAACTTCCTCTCCGACGTAGGTGAAGGCTTGTGGGTCCGGCGCTTGTACACACCTGTCCTGGCTCGGGGAGGCAGGAAGAACAAGATTGTAAAGGCAATGCGATCAATTTGCGTTGCCTTTGTGATCGACCATTTGGACACCTCTGATTTAAAGTATGCGCCTACACGATTTTATATAAAATATGCACAAAAATCAAAACTCTAACCATGGTCTGGTCAAACTCCTTCCTTGTGCATGCCTACTGTACAAATATGTATTTACCTACATCACATGTGTTTTCAGACGTGACCTAATTGTATGAAAAGCCATGTATGTGTGTGTATGTACAAAAAAGGGAAACAGCATCTTAGGTACCATGAATCTTCACTATGAAGAAGTTATATACATACTCTGAACTGACCCCTATATTAAGAAGAAAGAAACACCAAATACGTTCTCACATTTATCTGGCACTAGATGAACACAAAGGCCTTACCTTTAATTGAATATACAGTATGATATTTCAGTGTTTTTTTTATGTCTGTCAGATGAAGATAAAATGGAAGGCACTTGACAACTGCGGTATATACCAAAGGTTACTGACTGTCTAACATTTGCCATTGATTTTTGCAAAACAAGGATTCCTTGTGAATTAACTCAAATAAGAAACACTGCAGCAACTGAGAAATATTTAAGTTTAGGAAGCAAAAGTATACATTATGATACCTGAAAATGAGGTCTCCGGTTTTGAAGCAGAATCTGGAGGTGAAAGGCCAAAGACTGATTAAAGAAATATGTTGCAGCATTTAAAAGACCTTTCAAAATTGTGCAAGACCTTCACTTTAGCAGTCACTGTTGGACCTTTACTAAAGGCTATGTGATGCTTGTCGTTTGATGAAATAAAGAATCCTTGACTTAATGCATTTGTTACAGTATAAAACATTTACAATAATGTAAAATAAACCCTTTATTTTTGGATAAAAATTTAGGGGCCCTGCTTGCTTAATGCATGAGAAAATGCTTTCCACAAGACTCATTAAAGCATTTGCAATAATATCCCCCTTTCCACATGCTAACTGCACATTTGGGGCTGGATTCTGCAACTAGCACTGGTATCGGTTGCCACCTTCAAAACTGTCACCGGTCACATGTCAATTATGTACCAGCATTGGCTGCAGAATCTAGTCACATGTAAAATAGTTGCCAGGGTTTTACTGGTCAACATTTCCAGCACCTATTTTACAGGAGAGTTGCATCTACAGGAGCTCTACCAGTACCTAAGGTCAATTCCAGTGCAAATCATGCCCACTTTGACCATAGGCACCTCTGTGGACAGGCCACCAGCAGCCTGTTCTGCATTTGCCTACATATTTTATAAAATAGTTTTTAATTGGTTTTAAATGACATGGTCAATTACTGCATTGCTTATTGCCAATTAAACCAATTAAGTTAGGCAGAGGTAGGACGCCTAACTTTTAAAAATATTTTTGGAAGGGCATGTCATGAGCAGAGAATAGGTGGGCATTTAGGCCAAAATACCGGTAATCCTGGTATAAACATGGTAGCGAAACGCGTCAGAACCTGATGGTACCATCACAGTCAGCTTCATTGACTTCACCAGGCTATGGCATTTTTTAGCGTTCATATGAAGTGATTGAAATCTCAAGCATGAATTTCAAGCACTAAGCATTTTATATAAAGAAGAAAATCACATTAAAATAATATAAGTTTATTTAAACAGACTTTCAGTGTAGGAGGAAGTGCAGTGATAGACCAAGGGGGGTTTGTATTTTGGGGCACGTCCCCTTTTGCAGCTTCCCTACCTGCGGGTTCTGAGCACTTCTGAAGTTAGTTCACATATAATGTATTAAGTTTAAAAGGATATAGGGAGGGGATCAGTTATTTATATACTTGAAGTGCCTAAAATTAGGACATCTAGTAATGCCTAACACTGTTTAGTCAGTGCCAAGTATGATTCCATACAGTGTGCACAACTTTTAGAGAATCATACTTAACGTTGCACCAATTCTTTAGGCTAAACGCTAATGCGTGCATGTTATCTTATGAACGCGTTAGCGGTTAGCTCACGCGTTGATTTAGCGTGCGCTAAATCCATGCTAAAATGCTTAGCGTGCCTTTATAAAAGAGGGCCTTAGTGTCCCCTAAATAGGAGGTGGTAAGTACTCCTGCATTAATTTTTTGCAAATCCCACATACTAATGGAAAGATTAGAATGGAACCTGCAATCATTTTATAAAGCCCAAAATGCTGCTGCATTGAATCTGGTCTTGGTCTAGGAAAGTTCCATGTTAAGTTGCGCTAAGTTCAGATTCTAACGCTTTTTAGTAAAAGGATTCCTTATTAAGGAATTTATGCTAAATTCTTAGAATCATTACCACAAGCGATATGATCTCAGCATTAAACTTAGTACCCCTGATCGCTTTCACACAATTCAAAGGAAGGATTTTACTACCTTTTGCAAGATCTGTAAAACAGGGATTGATTCACTGCCTACCTAACAGGGCTTTAAACACTTTCAAAATATACTCCTGCACTAGACTAAAAAGATGACTATGCCATTTTTACTATCTTAGCTCACATTTTGGATTTAAAAATATATATTAAAAGGCAAAAAGCCTAAAGTCTAACAGAAAACAGCCTGCTATAGTCAATGTTTTTGATAGCACTGACTACTGTGGACTAAATTATACCTAGATGTTCAGAGCTGGTCCCTGTCTAGGGCTTTTGTAGTGCCTGGAATTTATCCAGGTATGGCCAATATTAAATGCTTTATCTGAATAGCTAACCAGGCTTAGTTAGGACAGGATGGGGCTCCTTTACTAAGCTGCATTATGGTACCTTATGGTAGAGAACTGAGCTGGCCTATGCTAATGTCTCCTGTGTTAAAAAGGCAACCTTCACTGCAAACATCCTATGTTAGCTGCTTAATGTAGGAGAAGGTGAGAGAGATGCATGACATGGGCAGGTGAAGGTGTGGCCGGCTCTGACAACTAGTGTACTGCTAAGGACAGGTGACATTTTTGATGGGGGGTGTTTCCGTCAGATGGCGGCATTTTTGTTGGGAGCAGTTGGGGTATCTGATCAGGAATATGCTGGTTGATCAGGGGTTGGGGAATGTGATTGGAGGGACTGTTGAGTGATCATGGTGCTTGAGGAATGTATTCGTGGAGGTGAGTTCAATGGAGAGGGGCTCCGATCTAGATGGGGGTGTGGGTGGTAATCAGGATATGTGGAGGAATGGTCTTGTGGTTAGAACTACTGCCTTAGCACCCTGAAGTTTTGGGGTCAATCCCAGTGCCACAACTTGTGACTCTATTGCCCCAGGTACCATAGTTAAATTGTGAGTCTGCCAGAACATAGGGAGACACTTAGGGCTAGATTCACTAAGCTCACCGATCATGTCCTGACCACTTTGCAACTCTGACCCAATTCACTAACCTTCCTCCTGCAACCAATCTGATCTGCGCATGCAAATGAGGAGAAACAGCATGCAAAGTAGTAAGGGCCTCGATTCACTAAACAAAATTCAGCAACACCGACTGGGCTGACCGATCAAGAAGAAGTGACTGCTTGAGGACCAGTCGCTCATATCCTTTCCTGCTCTCTGCCTTTTTCTTCATTTTCCAATTCTTTTAAGATGCTTTCAAGTAAAGATTTATTAATAATGATTTTTTTAAAAAAATTGAAAACACAAATAATTGAGGGTAAATATAAAGAAAAAGATCAGCTTAACACAGTACACATTCTGCTGCTTCAACCACTGGGAAAGAACAATGCTAGAAGGATTTTTCAGATTAGGTTTTCATTTCAATTCAATCTGCAGAAGAATAGATGGAGCTGCTAGTGAGAGTTATTGAAAAGTACCTGCACACTGGTTTGCAAAGCAACTGCAGAACTACTTCATTGAGCTATGTACTATTACAGAATTGCACCTATCATTTTGGCCCAAAGTGAAGCTAGCTGCCTCCGAAGTGCAGTCTCGTTCATGCTCGTTCCCAAAGGACCCATAGCTCCACTGCTATTTAGAAAATGCTTTAGGGAAAAGTCAGTCGAGCCTCTGCTGCCCTGCCTGCCACTCCGACTTTCCTGCTCTGCTGCCTTTCTCTGCAGCACGAGCCCATGGTTTTAATCCTCTTTAAATCCACAGGTTAAAACCATGGGCTCACGAGTAAAAAATAAAAAAGCACAGACAGCAAACGCATGTGCAGACCATCTACAAGCAAAGAAGATGGTCTGCGCATGCGTCGGGATCATTCTGCAACGATTTGTGTCATTATTGTGGGGTGCAACTCTGATCGCCCCCCATTAGCATGAGGACGCATTGTGAATCAGTCAGTCGGCCATGGAGTGGATCGGATTGCCCACGGAGTACTGATCTTTATTCACTGTAAGCCACTTAGCTTTATAAGCAGTATACAAATCTGTTTACTAGATTGTAAGCTGTTTTGAGCAGGGACTGTCTGTTTTGATGTATTGCGCTGTGTATATCTAGTACTGCTATAGAAATAATAAGTAGCAGTAAATCATATTCACATAGGGAAATCTGGAGGGGAATAAGTGTGCAAGGGGGGATGCCACTGTAGCTTTCTGCTCTTTATATTTATATTTCTGCTCTGGGCCATCATGTAGTGTCTGATAGTACAGATATTCACATGCCATTTGGTACTGCATGCTTTGTGGAATGCTTTTGTGCAATACCATATATACTCAAATATGAGTTGATCCAAATATTAGTTGAGACCCCCCATCCCCCCGCCCAAAAGGAGGAAAAATGGTTGACTCGAATATAAGTTGGGCAGCATAATATTCAAGTGTTCTGCCTTGCCAGGATCAGCTCCCTCCCTTTCCTGTCAGGCTCTGCACCCAGCCCCCTTCCCTCCCTGCCAGGCTCCATCCTGTCCCCCCCTTCCTCCCAGGCTCTGCACCCTGTCCCCTACTCCCTGCCCTGTCCATTGTACCTCCTCTCTGCCAATATCCTGCATGCCACCACGCCTTCTCTATGCCTTAGGTGCTTGGAAATTCAAGCACATCTTTGGTGTGGGAGCTAAATTGGACTTCACTGACCTTGGAGAAAGGCTGGGATGTGTAGATATGCACAGTGTAGATATGGTGGAATGGGCTTATTTTCAAAAAAGTAAAACATCCAAAAAGTGGCATAAAGGGGTAAATGTTACGTTAATCAGATTTTCTATTCCACCTTTACAATACACGAGGTTGAGTCAGTTACCCAGGAAGTTACAATGGACAGTTTTCAATAATGTTGAAATACATAGTTACAAATACATAGTGTGGCCGGGCATGGCCTGCATTTAGGCAAAATGATGTCCGTACCATGAGCAATTTTGTTAGCGCCTTGTGCTTGACTGGAGAAAGAAAATAGCCCAAGAAGTTTTAAAGTTCACAAAAAGTCCAAGTTTAATTCACAAACAAAACTACCATATCTCTGGGTCTTATCTTCTTTTCACACCAAAAGAAATAGGTAAGATAATGTCCCTTTTATATCATATCCAACACTTCAGGGCACCACTGCCCTCTTGCAGTTCAAGCAGGTTTAAATTCTTTCTCACAACTTCAGCCAAAGCTTCAATTCCAAGATCTCCTGCTTGCCCTCTTGGGAACTCCCTCTTTCTCTGGGCTAGGGAGATTTACACAGGGGACCTTTGTCCCAGGCTCTTGGCCTGCTGGCAGGTAAGGCATATGCCTCTGTCAGCTTTAATCCCTTTGGACTCTTTCCGCAGGGAATTCTTCTTTTCCTCTAATATAAGTTCTGGTTGGGGATTCTGCCCTTCCCCCCATTTTATGACACTCTCACAGCACTGCTTTAATTACTAGCCAGAAGCAGCGTGTGTGGAAACTTGCCTCCCTAGACAATTCAGCTGGTCCTGAATCCCACCCATGTTTCCTGGTGTCTCCTATTTTATGGTAATACTTTACACACTTCACTTTCCTCACAGAATCATTCAGGATCCAAATATCTACACCAAATTTTATCACACTTTTCTCTTAATCGTACATGCACTCCTCTTCCGTGTAGCCATCTAGCTCTGGGGCACAATCCATCTACCCTTCTATATCCCCAGAGGTTAAATCATACTCCTTACAGTCTACCAACATTTCTTCATCACTTCCAGGCTCCCAACCCCCCTCTAGTGTGTTTATGGGTTTTCTTACCTTACATTGCAATTCCTCCTCTGAGAGAAACCCATCCCTCCAGCTAAGCTCAACCTTAGGGTTTAAATACCTGACCTTCTTGAGGCTTTCTTCTGGAGCTGCTTTACTGGGCAGAAATAGAGGCTTTTCCTTGTGAGATACCCTTTTGCAGGCTTGGAGGTTCTGGTCACGCATGTGAGTGATATTGTATGCAATTTTTTCGTCAACCATTGGTCCAAAGTAAATACCCAAATATTTAATTTTAAATGGAGACCATTGGAAACCCAACCCTTTAATCATCTCCCCCACATCTGGACAGTTCAAAGGCATAACCTCTGTTTTTGAAGTAGTTAGTTTATAACCAGTCAATAACACCCATGATGTATTGTAATGAATCAGGTGTGGTATATAATAACACATCATCGGTATACGCTGACAATTTAATTTCATTACCACCACATGGTACCCCTCTGACATTTGAGTTACTTTGTAATGCTATTAATAAGGGTTCCAAAGTCAAACTGAATATTAATGGTGAAAGAGGACATCCCTGTCTTGTACCCTGAGCTAGATATATTGGATCAGACATCTTGTTGTTTATACAGATCCTTGTAACTAGAGCAGTGTATAAAATTTTAATCTGTATAAATTTATCCCGGAAGCCAAACCATCTCAACACCTCAAAAATTAAAGACCATTCCATTTGATCAAATGCTTTCTCTGCATCAAGACTTACTGCTAATAAATGCTGATTATTATTCATAGATGACTGTAAAATTATATTAGTAAACATTTGAGTATTATCACAAGAAAGTCTTCCAGTCATGAAACCATTTTGGTCTGAATGAATCAATGTGGGTAGAATTTTCTGCAACCTATTTACTAATACTTTAGGATATAGTTTAGCATCCACATTAATAAGAGATATTGGTCTGTAGTTTTGAATTTGAAAATAGTCTTTTCCAGGTTTTGGTATTACTGTAATGTTAGCTTCAGTAAATATACCTGTAAGTATGAATAGTATTCCACTAAATGAGGGGTAATCAGGATATGAAACATCAAGTAAAATTCCAATGTTATTCCATCTGGACCAGGGGATTTATCTTTAGCCATACTATCCATTGCTTCCAAAATTTGTTTGTTGTCTATTTCTTTAGATAGCATTTCACAAGTGCTGGACGATAATGTGGGATGCTCTAAATTGTCAAGAAAGGTGGAGGGAGAGATACATTCTCATCCATTTCAGAAGAATATAATAATTGATAGAATTCTCAAAAGCACTGTAATATTTCAGAGTCTGTTTTAACAACTGCCCCCTGATTGTCTTGTATAGCATGGATAAAAGTAGAGGTCTTCTTAGCTTTGAGATACTGCACTGAATGATGCCCACATCTGTTGTTATTTATATAATAAGCTGCATGATGCATGAACACATGTTTACTAGCCTCCCTAGCAAGAGCAAGATTATAAGAGTAGGATTCTGAAAGGTTTAAATTTCAGTATTGAGTGGAGCAGGCTTCAGACAGGGTTGCCAAAATTTACTACTGTGTTTTGATCACAGGATCTAATGGGCCAATTAAAACCTGTTATGCCATCTTTGACATCATTATTTAAGCCTCCCTTCAAAAAATATTGTCATTGACTGATCACCCTTCTCAATAATTGATGGATAGTATAGAATGGGTTACTCCTCCTTGAATTTAATATCTTAATTAAATATCTTGGTAACCATTTTGGTGCAAAACTTTTTCTGGGGAAAGGTAACCTCAAGTGCTTGCAGCTGTTTTGACTTTAGAACTAGTCTTATCAATATAGTTTTAGTGCAAGCTATCATTGGTCCCACCAATGTACCGGGAGAGCAAGAAAGTTTCTCAATTAGACAGTATGGAACGCTCTAAATCAGGAGTAGGGAACTCCGGTCCTCGAGAGCCGTATTCCAGTCGGGTTTTCAGGATTTCCTCAATGAATATGCATGAGATCTATTTGCATGCACTGCTTTCAATGCATATTCATTGGGGAAATCCTGAAAACCCGACTGGAATATGGCTCTCGAGGACCGGAGTTCCCTACCCCTGCTCTAAATATCGGCAATCTAGCTAAAAAGCAAATGATGAAATACTCCTGAAGAAGTTCCTTGTAAAGTCAAATGGGAATGCTCAGTACAGAACTTTAACACCATCATAAAACACAGTAAGAAGTCCACACTACCAGCTGTATATTAAGCCGGGATAGAATTGCCTCAGGGAATACAAAGTAAGTACAATATAATAAGTTTAAGTGAAATGTTTTGGTGTTCCTCTAGAACAGAGGTGCCCAAATGGTTGATCGCAAAGGCAACGCGAGTTGATTGCGTTCCCTTTGCGATCTTTACTTCCTTTCTCCCTGAACTAGGCCAGGCGCATACAAGCGCCGGACCCACAAAACTTCACCTCTGACATCAATTCTGACGTCGGAAGAGGAAGTTCTAGGCCAGCCAATCACTGCTTGGCTGGCCTGGAACTTCCTCTCCGACGTCTGAATTGATGTCGGAGGTGAAGGCTTGTGGGCCCGGCACTTGTACGTGCCAGGCCTGGCTCGGGAAAGCAGGGAGAAATCTGCATGGTGGCTTAGGGGGAGGGGGGTTGGCAGGGAGAGAGAAAAAGAATCGGGAAGTGAAAAAATCGGCATGATGGCTTGGGGGCAGGGGGAGAGAGAAAGAAAGGCGGGCAGGGGGGAGAGAGAAAGAAAGGCGGGCAGGGGGAGAGAGAAAGAAAGACAGGCAGGGGGAGAGAGAAAGAAAGACAGGCAGGGGGAGAGAGAAAAAAAGACAGGCAGGGGGAGAGAGAAAGAAAAACAGATAGGTAGGGGGAGAGAGAAAGACAGTAATAAAGAGGGGGCAGGGGGAGAGAGAAAGAAAGAGAGACAGAAAGAAAAGGGGAGGGAGCAGAAAGACAGAAAGAAAGAATATTGGATTTACAGAAGAAGGAAGTGAAACTAGAGACTTATGAAATCACCAGACAAAAAGGTAGGAAAAATGATTTTATTTTCAATTTAGTGATCAAAATGTGTCCATTTTGAGAATTTATATCTGCTGTCTATATTTTGCACTATGGCTCCCTTTTACTAAACCACAATGGTGTTTTTAGCATCGGGAGCTGTGAGGGGCATTCAGCACAGCTCCCTGCGCTAAAAACCGTTATCACGGTTTAGCAAAAGGGGAGGGGGTATATTTGTCTATTTTTGTATAGTTTACTGAGGTGACATTACATATTTTAAAGTCATCTGCCTTCACCTCTGAAAAAAAAACCGAATTCAAAAGATAATTAACATTTTCTCTGTGTATAGTGTGCTTTGTTAAAATTTTATTGCTGGTAGATTATTTTGACTTGGTCATTTTAAAAGTAGCTCGCAAGCTAAAAAAAGTGTGGGCACCCCTTGTCTATAATCTGCCATTGAGGTTACTGTTTTGGAAGATAAATCAATTTAAATTATTGAAAATAAATAAAACTTAAATTATTGAAAACAAATATTATTTAAAAGATTGTTTATAAAAGAATTAAAAAAAAAGAAAAATCACAAGGGGAATTTAAGGGACCAATGATAGCTTGCACTAAAGCTATATTGATAAAACTAGTTCTAAAGTCAAAATAGATGCAAGAACTTAAGGTCACCTTTCCCCAGAAAAAGTTTTGCAGCAGAATGTTACCAAGATATTTAATTAAGATATTAAATTCAAGGAGCAGTAACCCATTCTATACTGTCCATCAATTATTGAAAAGGATCATTTTTTAAGCTGCATATTGCAAGCACAAATTCTAGCTCTGGCCTTTTTCATACTAAGGATCACAATGGCCCGATTATTTACCATAAATATGTGAAGTAAGCATTAAAGTTAAATTTTAACTTTTAGTAGATTATAACTTTGGAACTCTTTAGTGTTTACTATGAGCTTTTTAACCTTTTGCTGTGTTATACAGAGTCAGCATGAAAATCGGCAACAATGCAGTTAGGTGTTTGCTCCAGATGAAGCTGAAGTGAAATGGGAAAGCTCCATCGGGCACAGGACAGCTCAGCTAAGTTGCCACTGATCATAAGTAATTATTAGAAAGTTTGAAAAGTTAATAGAACTTGATCAGACAAATAGTACTGACATAAATTGGTTTAATAAATGCAAGGGAAGGCTTTTCTCACTGTTAGCTCAACTGAATGCATACAAGTGTGACCTATCAGGAAATCTGTTTCTTTGCACACATGAAGTATTTTCCTTCCATAATGGGTGACTTGTGTATATTGTAAAACTTACATAAAATATTGTGGTGCCTGCCAAAAGACAAAGAAAAGAGTTTGAGAAGATATAGGGACCATGTTGCTACTTAATGCTCCTTCTATGAATGAATAAGCTGGCCTAAGAGTGAACTAGCCCTAGCAGAAGGGTAGTATAAAAGACATGGGAAGAGAAGGAATGGGTTCAGATATGGTAAATGAAAAGATTTCCACGAGTAGATGAAGAGGCAGAGATGTGAGTGAAGGTGAGGTAGTCATTGGCCTAAAACTAGAACTAGCAGGGTGTCATCTGAAAAACTTGTTTAGTTTCTTACCACCCTCTCTTTCCATTTAGTAACATTTTCATATTTACAAAGAATGCTGCTACCTGATTCCATAGACCTCCAGGGTGCCATGATCTGGTGTTTGTGATGGCCAAGGTTATTCAGTCCTATTAAAAAAACATGTCAATATATATATACAGTACACTTCCTTGTTTATGTCTTCAGAGCAGGTATAAATTCATGAGTGTTATGCTGCAATTGAATTATTTTATTTGACTTTATGTTATGTTGCACTTATGTTACTTTTATGGGAGAGAGTGTGTGTGTGTACAAAGAGAGAGAGCTGATCCAGATGATGATCTGTGAGTAGGATTTGGACAGAAATTACACTGTGAAAAGTTGCATTTTTCATTATTTATAGTGAGGCAAAAATCATTAAAGTGCTGTAAAATGATGCACCTCGCATGATCATGGCAACGTGCTGTGAGGAGTTTCAGAAAAGTTGTGGAAATAATTGGTTTAGTAAGCTGCAATTGTCAGCCATTAAACTGTGCTATTATTTTGTGGGTCTAGACTTCCAGCTGGTTAACAATTTATGTACTAAACTAATTATATTTTTTTTTTTTTAGCAAGCAAGTTAATTTACTAATTTATGTGCACATTAAAAACAGCTAAATGGAAATGTGTGTAACTTATGAATATTAATGTTATTTTTGATAGGTGTTCTGCTATCCACATGCTATAGATTGATAGCAAATTATAATAAGATGCGATATGTAATGGTTCATTTCCTCCTTAAAGTTTAAAATGAAATGTATGACTTGCGCCTGGAAGAGGTCAGTCACAATTGCTGTTGTCCTGTGGTGTTTTTGGAATGCACACAGTCTATGTAAAGAGTTTAGATAATACTCCAGAGGCCAATTATGCCTGTACCCATAATGCTCTTTAACTTTGCAGTGGTTGCTGCTCATTTCCTGCATCAAATGAGTCCCAAGTTAGACATGGCAGCCATTAGTCCCCAGGATTCATTTTGAATAGCGTAAACACTTATTTCCACTATCCTGCAAATGTGATTAGATAATACAGCATGACAAGATAGATATTATCATAAGTAATAAAGTAATGGTATTTATCCTAATATAAAAGGCACTTTTTATAGCCTTATACCAAGCGGAATAGCAACTGTTCTATTTAAAAACAGCCCTCAGAGCAGCTAAAAATGGAGTGCAAAAAACATATGTACATAAAGAGTTTTGTCTTTAGGCGTGCTTAGGTTTGAGGATTAAAGCAATACATATGCTTGTAATTTTCAAGAGTAAGAGGGGAATTCATCAAGCAGTGTTAGGGCTTAATGCACCTTTAATGCATGTTAAGGGAATTAGCACGTGCTAAATTCTAAAGCCCATTTTATAACTATGGGATTTTAGTGTTTAACGCAGCTAAGTCTCTTAACTCTCATTAAGGTGTGTTAAATCTAATGCTGCTTGATGAATTCTCCCCTAAATGTGCTATTTTCCCTTCCTTCCCACCCATAAAAAAGGCAAAGGCTCTTCAGCCTCAGCAGACTGGGTTTAGGAGAGGTCATAGGGCTAGATTCACTAACCTTAGTGCTCTGTGGGCGATCTGATCTGCACCATGGCTGGCCGACTGATTCATAATACATCCTCATGCTAATGGGGGCGAACAGAGGCAAGCCCCAAACTGACGACACAGATCACTGCACAGTGATCCCGACACATGGACAAACCATCTTCTTTGGCTATAAATGGTCTGTGCATGCGTTTGATATCCGTGCTTTTTAATTTTTTTACTTTTTTACTTTTTTATAACCTGCGGGTTAAAACCACGGGCTCGCATTGCAGGGAAGGGCAGCAGAGCAGGAGAGTCAGGACAGCAGGCAGGGCAGCAGAGGCTCGACTGACATTTCCCTAAAGCATTTTCTAAAAAGCAGTGGAGCTATGGTCATTTGGGAACAAGCGTGAATGAGACTGCACTTTGGGCCAAAATGATAGATGCAATTCTATAATATTACATAGCTCAATGAAGTAGTTCTGCAGTTGCGTCGCAAACCAATGTGCAGGTACTTTTCAATAACGCTCACTAGCAGCTCCATCTGTTCTTCTGCAGATTGAATTGAAATGAAAATCTAATCAGAAAAATCCTTCTAGCATTGTCCTTTCCCCAGTGGTTGAAAAAGCAGAATGTGTACTGTGTTAAGCCGATCTTTTTCTTTATATTTACCCTCAATTATTTCTGTTTTCAATTTTTTTTAAAAATCATTAACAAATCTTTACTTGAAAGCTTTTTTCAAAATAATTGGGAAATGAAGAAAAAGGCAGGCAGGGCATCAGAGAGCAGGAAAGGACGTGAGCGACTGGTCCTCACCAGTCATTTCTTCTTGATCAGTCAGCCCAGGTGCTCAGTCAAAAGCCTTCCCTTGACTCAGCTTCCTGTTTCCGCCCAGGCAGTTCAGTCAGGGGAAGCTTTTGACTGAGCACCTGTTGCCGATCTGAAGTTCTGCTGATGTCGGGAGAAGGAGGCCAAACTTGAGTGCTGTTGCGGGGCAGGGGGGGGCGCCGATGCCGCTGAGTGCCATCGCAGAGGGGGGGTGCCGATGCCGCTCAGTGCCGTTGTGGGGGGGGGGGGGTACCGATGCCGCTCAGTGCCGTCACAGCCCAGGAATTTTCCGGACCTGTCCGGCTGTGCACCCCCCCTAAGGCTGCACCCGGGGCGGAGTCCCCCCCCGCCCCCCCTTGGTACGCCACTGCACTTATCCACATTAAACGTTATTTGCCATGTCGCAGCCCATTTCTCGACAGTTAATTCAAAATATGGCAGTGAAGTTATTGATTAATTCATGGAAGCATGATCATTTAACTCCGCTTCTACAGTCAGATCATTAGCTCCCTACTTCTTTTAGGATCCATTTTAAAGTACCCTGTTTAATACATAAGATGCTACATACTGGTATTCCATATTATTTGGCTAGTTTATTGACCTTTTATGTCCCTGCTTGGTTACTTAGGTCTAGTTCACAAAATCAACTTAGTTCCAACATTTTGATTGTTTAGTCTGGAAACATTATAAAGTTAGACGTGTGTGGTGACCAGACCAATTTTTTTGAATTCTTTGCCTTTATATTTATGATTGGAGGGTTCAATAAAAGTATTTTAAAAACCTGCCAAATTTTCATTATTTCAGGATGCTTTTGGAACCTGAATATGATTATTCCCCCTTCCTCCTGTTTGCCAGCCCATGGGTCAGAGTAAGTTTTCAGGACTGGATTTGGTTTTATATGAGTGTATGTGTATGTATGGTGGTAGAGAATGTGTGTTTAGCCTGTTGGTATTATTTGTTTTTACATTGCACTACTGTAAATTGTTCAGAAGGTCCTTCCCTTGGGCAGTATATCAAATTTTTAATAAACTTGAAACTGAAACTTGAAAGGCTGCAAGTTAGGACCAAAAATGGTGAATTGGATTAGAAACTGGTTGATAGACAGATACCAGAGGGTGGTGGAATTCTCTTGGAGGAAGGAAAGATGAGCAGTGGAGTGCCTGATGGATCGGTGCTGTTCAATATATTTGTAAGTGACATTGCCAAAAGATTACTGTAGCGTGCCTTAGTAAATGGACCCCATAATGCTGTATGTTTATTTTTCCTGACTGTTCCTAAAAGTTATCAATTCATGTCCAGTGATAGCTAGGAGCTTTCCTTAGCTGACAGCTTGCAAATAAAACATTATTAGTGATGCAGCTTTTCTTTCAACTACTTGCAGCCTTAGTAATTAGTGCTGCACTTTTGACCTCATGTTTTTCCTGTACCTGCGGACTTCATGGCATCAGTAGATGTCAGAAGCTTATGTCAAGGTTTCTGGTAGTTTCTGGAATTAGACTCAAGTAGAAACCAAGGTGGTTCTTGAATTTTCTGAAGGGGTGTGCTCAGGGCCGCCATCAGAAATTTCTGGGCCCCTTACTGAGCAATCCTATTGGGCCCCCCACACACCCCTTCCCCCCCGACCCCCCCTTCTTCCATGGGCCGAATACACACATACTTTTCTCTGTCGCCGCACTCTTTGACCAAAAGATTTGTAAGCCTGCAACCACGTCAAGGTAGACTCTTTCAGCAGGGCCCTAACCTAACCTACACTAAACTAATCTATACCTATCTATTCTAAACTAACATATGTCTAATTCTGAACTAATAACAGACTAACAAACATCTGCATAATAAATAACTAATTAATAATAGTGCTAGTAGCTATAATTCACTTTTTAATGTAAAATCTCAGTTAAGGATTTCTTTTGACCTTTGTAGGCCAGAAGTAGATCACAATTGCACAATACTTTTTGTAACAAGTATTAAAAGTGTTTTTATAAATAAATAAGCTTAATAAATATATCAGAAAAAACTACACATCTGAGCTCATATCTAAACATACACATCTGAGCGCATATCTGAACATACACATCTTTATGATCCCATCCTCCTCAGCTTGCCTATAGCTGCATCATGCATGTTAAAAATGTACGATATGTTGATATGTGCACCTTCCTTCCTTCCCATCCATCCTCCTCAGCCTGTCCTTACACATCCACAGCTGCATGATAATGATGATGTATATGTTATGATGATAAATAAGTGCATATGAGCACATCATTAACATGCAGTTATGGATGAATATATAATGATGTTATGAGTGTGTACCTCTTCCTTCCCATCCTCCTCAGCATGTCACATACAGCATGTTATATTACACAGACTTTGTGTAATGTAACATGCTGTATGTGATATGCTAAGGAGGATGGGAAGGAAGAGGTACACACTCATAACATCATTATATATTCATGAATCAATCTGATAATCATCACCACCAGGCTGTGTGTGTTATGGGATGGAGGAAGAAAGGTGCATGGGATGGAGGAAGAAAGGTGCATGTTTAAATTGATCACTGCCTTACTAGTTCTGCAGCTCCTCGTGCTGCTCCTCTCGTCCTGTCCTCCTAGAGACGTGGTGACATCATCCGGCCAACTCGCTCTTGCAGATTCAGTGGCAGGCAAGTGATGTGTCTCATGATTGGCTAGGCACTCTAAGCCCAAGCCAATCGGTGTGGAGACAGGGCGGGCCTTGGTGAAGGAGTCAGGAGACGAGAGGCACGCACCTAGTATATCGCTGGCTGCGGCCGCGGACCAGGTAGACAGATCCACTGGGGGGGGTGCTATCAGGAAATCGGCAGGGGACAAAAAAAAGTATGACAGCAGTGTTTATTGTTTATTGTTGTGCACAGCAGAAGCATAATACAGGAATTTGTGCTATGGTGGCCTAGGACCCTGGGGTAGAGAGTTGCGCAGGGACAGAAATCCCACCCGTCCCCGCCAAAGTCCCACCCGTCCCCACCCGTCCCCGTGAGGAATCCCTCCGTCCCCGCCCGTCCCCGCGAAGAATCCCCTCCATCCCCGCCTGTCCCTATAAACTACAGAAATAGTTATTTCATTTAATTATGCTACTGAATTAAAGGCTCTGGTAGAAACCCATTTAAAAATAAGCAAAAAGACTTTATTAATTTGGAAATATTAATTGGGAAGAATACATAGTTTGTAAACGGGTTTCTACCAGAGCCTCTAATGTTTATAAATTTTTATCAACACAACTAATATACTACTTTATCCTGAAGCAAAAAAAAAAACAAAACAAAAATTTTTCCTACCTTTGTTGCCTGGTTTCTGCTTTCCTCATGTTCTCATTTAATTCCTTCCATCCACTGTCTCTCTTCTTTCTGCGTCTTCCATTTGCTCTTTTACTGTGCCTCTCCCTTTCTCCCCCCTCCCAAATTGGTCTGGCACCCATCTTCTTCCCTCCGCTCCCCCCATAGTCTGGCATCTCTGTCTTCTTCCCTGCCAGTGTCTTCTCCCCACTCTCTCTTCCCCATTTCCTTTCAATGTCCTTCACCCCCCCATCTTCCCCATGTCCTTTCAGCATCTTTCTCCCCCCTCTGTCTTCCCCATGTGCTTTCAGCGTCCTTCTCCACCCCTTTGTCTTCCCCATATCCTATCAGCGTCCTTCTCCACCCCTTTGTCTTCCCCAGTGCTTTCAGCGGCCTTCTCGCCCTCAGTTTTACCCATTTCCCTTAAGCATCTTTTCTTCTCCACTCCACCTTTCCTCCCTTTCTCCCTCCCTGCCCCTTACCTTTGTGGTGCTTCCCCACCCGACCGACAACAGAACAGGCCCAGCCGACAAACCTCCCTGCCCTGTAGCCGCGAATCTAAATTACCTTCTTACAGCAGCTTCAATACTCCAGCTGCTGTAAGAAGGTAATTTAGATTCGCTACTACAGGGCAGGGAGGTTTGTTGGCCGGGCCTGTTGTCGGTCGGTCGGGGGAAGCGCCACAAGGCTAAGGGGACCTGACCGGCTGTGCACACTCCCCCCAATGGCTGCACTTGGGGTGGACCGCCCCCCTCCCCCCCTTCGGTACACGACTGCCTTTTCCCTACCTGCCCTGCCGCAAGCAGCCAACCGGAAGTCTTCTCGATGTTAGCGCTGACGTCGGAGGAAGGGAGGGCTTTGCTTAAGCCCTCCCTCCGACGTCAGCGCTGACATCGGGAAGACTTCTGTTCGACTGTGTGCTGCGGCAGGGCAGGTAAGGAGAAGGAGAGGAGTCTATGCTTGCGACCCTGGGGGAGCCCGGGCCCCCTGTCAGCTCCGGGCCCCTGAATGCTGGACTGGTAGTACTGCCCTGATGGCGGCCCTGGGTGTGCTAGTGGCAGTAGTTGTACCCCAAAAGAGGATTTAAGTTCTATTGTTTAGCACCAAAATTGTCTTTGGAATCTCTCCCACCACTAATCACTAAGGAAGAGTCCCTTCATTGCCTATGCCTGAAGGCAACACCTGCTTAGAGAGTTACAGATTCAGCCTGTCTATACCACCCATGTTAGACATTATAGGCACTTGCTATAGGGGCAAGAAATCAAAGGCTGGGTTAAATCCCATGTCTGAAGCCCAGTACTGGCTTTCTTTAATAAGAAAGTGTGGGAGCCCTTCTTACCCCACGGAGTCTAATTGGAAGAAATTAAATGGACCCTCAAGCTGTGCGTCACTACTATCTAGGTAGCCTATATTAGATTCTTAGGGGAACCTACATTTCTAGTAGAGGAGAAGAATTTATAGGAACTGGGCACAGAGAACAAGGATACTGTCACCAGTCTATAAAACAAAGGTATTATGTTTTGAGTACAATCTTATGAACAGCATTGACATCTGTTTTGTACTGCGTGAAATAGTGCAGGAGATCAGCAGCCCGGTGTGGGAGGACTGGACTCCAGCAGAGGAGGGAAGCCAGTTCTGGAGCCCCAGTAGGACGGTGTTGGAGAAGTTGGTCAGCTAACCCCTATCACCACTAAAGGAGAGGTGAGAGGAGCTTCTGGAGGGAATAACATCAGTTTTGGGGAGTTGAAAAGACCAGAGAAAATAGACATGGAAGCGCTTTGGCAGGCCATATCTATCATGGACGCCAACCTTAAATTGAGTCTTTCAACTATTAAAACTAACTATGGGACTATCTATTCCAAGGTGGAGCAGCAAGGAGTGCGACTTGCTAACCTAAGTGAAAAATTGGAAAAACAAGAAGAAAGTGTAAAGGAAGTAAAGACTGTCCAAATAGAAATGGTCAAGGAAAGATCTTTTACTTCCCACAAGTTGGAGAACTTTGAAAATTCACTTGGGAAAAATAACTTAAGATTCTTGAATTTTCCTAAAAGTCCCGTCATCTCACCAGTAGAGATGGCAAGAAAATATTTTCAAGAAGTTTTTCCCATTCCATTGGAAAATCTTCCTTCAATTGTTAGGGCTTATTACTTGGATATTAGGAGGCCTCAAGGAGAATCTACTCCTAATGAAAAACCTAAAGATAATGTTGATATGAATTTGTCTTTAGTTTTAGAAAGTTCCCTTGAGGTGGTAAAAAATAGAACCACTCTTTTGTTAACTTTAGCCTTGGAAAGTGATAGGGAATATGCTTTACTCTTGTATTTCCGTCATATTAATGATAAGATTTTGGGCTCAAATGTTAGAATTTTTCCATACTTAGCTCAGAAGACCCAGAGGCACAGAAAAGAGTTCTTTGCCTTGCGGCCAAGAGTCCTTGCACTTGGGGCTACTTTTTTGCTTAAATTTCATTTGTACAGATCCATGGTGAGACCTCATCTGGAATATTGTGTACAATTCTGGAGGCCACATTACCAAAAAGATGTGCTGAGAGCTGAATCAGTTCAGCGAATGGCCACTAGGATGGTCTCAGGACTCAAGGATCTCCCGTATGAGGATCGGCTGAGTAAATTGCAGCTATACTCACTCGAGGAACGCAGAGAGAGGGGAGACATGATTGAGATGTTCAAATATATCATGGGCCGTATCGAGGTGGAAGATGATATCTTTTTTCTTAAAGGACCCACGGCCACAAGAGGGCATCCGCTGAAAATCAGGGGCGGGAAATTTCATGGCGACACCAGGAAGTATTTCTTCACCGAAAGGGTGGTTGATCATTGGAATGATCTTCCATTGCAGGTAATTGAGACCAGCAGCGTGCCAGATTTTAAGAAAAAATGGGATAGGCATATGGGATCTCTTAGTGGAAGAAGTTAGGGGGATGGGTCATTAGAGTGGGCAGACTTAATGGGCCATGGCCCTTTTCTGCCATCATTTTCTATGTTTCTATGTAAAATGTTATATTTCCTATCAAAATAAAAATTTCCTGTATTTTGAGCCCAAACAGTTTTTTGAGCCAAACCATAAGAAGGGTTGCTATCTTAGTCTATTGATAAATG
This sequence comes from Geotrypetes seraphini, assembly GCF_902459505.1. Taxonomy (NCBI): domain Eukaryota; kingdom Metazoa; phylum Chordata; class Amphibia; order Gymnophiona; family Dermophiidae; genus Geotrypetes; species Geotrypetes seraphini. Next base: position 252,845,986 of record NC_047086.1, read on the forward strand.
ACCAGTTAACCGGCTATAGTATAGATAACCATTGCCATCACTCTAATTTGAATATTTGTGTTTAGTTTATTGAAATTTATTTTCTTTTCTTGATTCCAATATTGGTGGACTAAATAGCTGATTATATGCACATTTGTGTAATTACTTTTTTTTTTTTTTACCTGTTATATTTCTGATCTCTTTCAAGATTGTAATGCTTGAAAACTGGAAACGGTTATAAATTAAAAATTTTAAAAGCCCCATCAAATTGGAATATTCTTTACCCCAAAAAACAGAAGTCCCCATTCACCTATATGTGGACACCTCCAACACACCTAACTGGTGCCTAAGTTGAATCCACTTAACTTATAATCATCTAACACCCAAATGTAGACCTGGCTTTGCAATGCCTACATTTTAGGCAAGAATATAGACACATTAGGACTCCGAGCGCCATGTGATTATGTAAATAGATATCCATATTAAAACCATGCTCACGTCTATCCCATTAGACGCTGCTTTTTCCAATTTCCAAATGAAATTCTGGACACCTATTTTGTGAATCGCTCACTGCCTTTGAATATCTAAGTTTCAATTATTGCTTGTTAAAGTCGTTAATTGTGCTTATTATTCAATTTATTTGGATGCCTAAGTTGTTGGACATCCACATTATGGACTCCTAACTTTAGGTGTCCTTTACAGAATTTGCCCCACTATGTCTACCTGAATTGTGTGCCGAATGACAGATCGAGCTATAAATATCTCTATCAATTAGGCCTCAAAATCCTGAAAGATCACTACTCAAAAAGAGAGAGACAACTCTCACTAGATTCTCATTGGCCCATTGCTGGAAAAATGGCAGTGAAGAAAAAAACTCCCTTCTGTAAGGAAGAAAAAATTCTCTGATCAAAAAACTGGGCTGAGTATAGCGACTCGTATGAGTCACTGGGCACAAATTATTTATCAGAGAGTTACTGAGCTTTGTAGCAGTATTCAAAAAGGTTACTTACCCGTATTTTTCGCTCCATAAGTCACACTTGACCATAAGACGCACCCTAGATTTAGAGAAGGAAAAACCAAGGAAAAAATATTCTGAACCAAATTGTGCCTCTGAACCCAGCTCCCTAGAAAAATAGACAAATATACTGCAGCAGACAGATTTTGATAACTAAATTGAAATCCTACCTTTGTTGTCTGGTGATTTCTGGTTGCACTAGATCAGTGGTTCACAACCCTGTCCTGGAGGACCACCAGGCCAATTGGGTTTTCAGGCTAGCCCTAATGAATATGCATGAGAGAGATTTGCATATAATGGAAGTGATAGGCATGCAAATCTGCTCCATGCATATTCATTAGGGCTAGCCTGAAAACCCGATTGGCCTGGTGGTCCTCCAGGAAAGGGTTGGGAACCACTGCACTAGATAATTCTTTCTTTCCTTCCTTACTTCCTCAGGTCCAACAATTGTCTCTTTCTATTCTCTCCCTCCTTCCTTCCTATGTTCTGAGTTCTTACCCCCTCCCCCTCACTGCCTTCCAGCCATTGTCCTTCCTCCGCACTAAAGCCTGCCTGGCTGCCTGCCTGCCTTCCTCCCTGCTGCACCAATTCCTCCTAATGATAAGATTGCTGCAGATCTTATCATCAGCCCATAATAAAGACATCGTGACAGTGACAGTTACAATAAGATAGGTTTATTAACAATAAGCAAAAGGCAACTCACATGAAATAGCAAAGTACAGCATATTGGCTATAAGGATAACATACATATGAAATAGCAATCTGATGTTCTTTTGGGTCTGACTCCTCACTCTCCTCTTCCTGTTATACCCTTCGGCATAATATTTATAGTAGCCTAGGGTACCACCTAGTTACAGATTACATCACATTCATCATTTTTATTAGCTATATGATGTATACACTTATCATGAAGCCGTACTGAAGCGTGACGTCACCTGGTGCCAAAATTGATCTTTCTATATTTTCCTGACAAATGCATTCCCAATACTAAGGCTAATAACCTCAGAGAGCAAGCCCCCACCTTCCTGAGTTACACTGTCCTTCGCTAGTACTTCTTAGGAGGACCTCTTATCATGTTTTGTACTGCTCTGAAAAGTCCCAAACAGTGATGTCACAGTCAGGAGATCTGACTGCTGGTTTCTGGAGCAAAGGTGAATCTCTCTCTTATTGACAGAAAGGAAAATGACTGCTTAGAAGTTTGAATTCATATTCACAATGTCTCTCTTAGAAATATAACTATTTGGGGTTCTCAGGGGTCTTTGCCTACAATATATGCAGGTCTTATGTTTGCATCTTATTCCGCCTACATATTCATGCAAGTCCTATTCCTGATTCTCCCCTGATTCGTCCTCACTCCCTGGTCCACCAACAGGCACTGCCACCGCTGCAGAATAACCTCTCCAAACTCCACCACCCCTCCCTCCCCTGGAACCAGACTTTTTAGCAGGCGCCATAAGGAGCACAAAAAAAACCCTTCACCAAACCCCAACTTACTAACACCTCACTAACCGTAATAACCAGAGGCTCACCTCCCAGGCCGTGCCCCACCAGTGCCACAGGAATGGGCTGTCATGATCCTCAAGGCCACACGGCAGGAACTGGAGCACTGCCAATGTCCCAGGAGTCAGAAAATCTCGCAACGCAGTACTTTTTTTGGGCCAGTACTTTTTTTGGGGCAGTACTTTTTTTGGGGGGGGAGACCAAGATGGCGGCGATGTAGAGGAGCTGCGAGAGACGTTCTCAAAAAGTTTCTTGCCTGCATTTTCCTAATACCTTATACTGATGCCTCCTAAGAGGAAAGGGGTGCTCAGGGTTTCTGCCTCGTCGGCCCTGACGTCCACCCCGAATCAGCAGACGATGGACCGTTTCTTCGCGCCTTCTCCGGCGCTCATACAGGCTGGAATGGAGAGCTCGGCGTTGGGCGGTGACGGGAGGGAGTCACTGGCCCTTTCGGGCACTGAGACATCGTTGTCTCCTTCGGCTCCCACGACGCCTCCGTGTCCGGCTACAGCCGAAACGCTGTGGCGAGAGACACACGCTTCCGGAAGTGAAAGCGTGGGGTCTCCCGGCGAGGGCTCAGCGTTGTCGGCGGATCGGCAGAGGGAAACAACTGCAGAGAGAGGGGATTTTTCCCTCTCCCAGACGGAGGTTTCTATGAATAGCATCTGGCAATTGCTTCAGAGGATGGAAGGAAAAATTGAAAAATCAACTGAAGAGGTAACAAAATTAAATGATAAACTGGAATTATTGACTGGGTCAGTTGAATCTATGAAGTTAGAGTATACAGGCCAAGCCAAGCAAATGCAGGTGGATATACAACAATTGCAACAATTCAAATTGGCTTCAATTAAAGATAGCTCCACTATTCATAAGAAACTAGAACAATTTGAAAATTTTAATAGGCGTTTGAATCTCCGCTTTCTAAATTTTCCTCAAACTTCAGGAATGTTACCTATTGATTTGCTGAAAAGATACCTCATTGAGAATTTGGAAATTTCTTCAAAATGTATTCCTCCAATTAATAAAATTTATTACCTACCAAATAAAAAGATGCCTGATGGAAAAGGAGAGGTAAATGAAGATGGAAATGAGATTGGGAAAGTAAGAGAAGGAGTGACAAATGTGATAGATTTTGCAAATGTGACGGCTTTACTGGAACAAACGATAACATCTGAAATGGACAGAGCAACATTACTAGTATCATTTGTTTTTGAACAGGATGTGAATATGATTATGAAATTGTTTTTCAAAAATTCCCAAAAATTATTTGGGGGTCGGAAAATATGGATATATCCTGATCAGTGTTCCCTCTAAGCGGGCGGGTGTTGTGAGCAAACTTTTTTCACCGTGAGCCAAAAATATCGGGCGCCAGCAAGTTATGAGCCAACTCGCCCGATTCTCCTCTCGCCGCCCTGCCATCTGCCGTACGCCTCTTCCGATCGTGCGCTGTGACGAGAAACGTGTGCGCTGCGATGTAATATTTTGTGCGCCAGCGCACGCCAGCGCAGCTTAGCGGGAACACTGGTTCAAATGGTTTTATTTATTTCCCCAAATTTATTTTTGTTATACGCATTGAAAATATTTGATATTGCGTTTAAATCAAAATCTCAATAAACTTGAAACGAGTGCCCGTGAGATTGTGGGAGGGTTAAATACTCAAAACTTAGAAGTTTTTGCTACGCCAGCTTTCTGGTATCTTTACATACAGTGGCGTACCTAGCATATGTAACATCCGGGGCCCATCATTTTTTGGCCCCCCCCCCCCCATCTGTAAGAAAAACATGATTTTTAGTAACAAACCACACGTCACACATGAGTACCTAGGAAAAGGCAGCATCTTACATATTGCAGTGAGCAGTACATCAATACACCCATTGTAAAACTAAACAAGCCAGACCAGCACAGATCAATCCTACACCGTCAATCCTAACAGAAAACCATGTCTTTCGAACACACAGAACACAGAAAACACCTTCGCCTAGTAAGGAATATGTAATCACAAACTAACCCCTCCCTCTTTTACAAAACTGTAGTGTGGATTTTAGCTACGGAGGTAACAGCTCTGATGCTCATAAAATTCTGAGCATCAGAGCTGCTACCACCAAGGCTGGTGCTAAAAACGCTTCACAGTTTTGTAAAAGGGGGGATAAAATAAAAATACATAGACAAAGGTTAAATTGAACCAGCAAGAAGCTGGACTCTGCATACAATGCTTCACAGAAACAGTGACACATGTCTCCTAAAGCAATAAATAAATAGAAATTTTTTTCTACCTTTGTCTTCTGTGGTTTCTCCTTTCCTCATCTTCTTGTAACTCTCTTCCTTCCATCCACTGTCTGCCGTCTCTCTTCCCCTATATGGCATCTTCTCTCCTTCTATGCCCCTTCCAGAAACTGTATGCCTCCCCCTTCCATCTCTCCTTTCACCCCATTGGTCTGGCATCTCTCTCCTCGCCTTCCCTCTCCCACACCTCTCCTCATAGTCTGGTATCTCCCCTTCCCTGATTCTCTGGCATCTCTCTCCTTTCCTTTTCTTCCATCTTTCGCTCCCCCTCCATGCTCTCACATCTCCCCCTTCCTTTTCCCTTAGACTGGCATACCTTCCTCCTACGCTCCAAGCCCTGGCATCTCCTTTAATTCCCTCCCTCATCTTCCTTCTCCCTCCAGCTGGGTACCGCAACACTCTTCCCTGCAGCTCTGCACTTCCCCACAATTGCCATGCTTCGGTTCCTCTTCTTCCTTCCTTCCTCCCCCCCCCCCCCCCCGCGGGACCCTGCGGCACCATCAACTCTTACTCCCTCTAATGTCGGCCCTGCAGCTCCAGACTTCCTCGCACCTTCTCCCCTCCCCCTTTGGATCGCTATTATTTTAAATGTTATAGCCGCGGAGCTGTATCCATCAGTGGAGATGTCTAACCTCGGCCTGCCCCGGAACTCTTACTGCAACAGTGACTTCCTGTTCCTGCCTAGACGGGCGTCTGCTGCAGTAAGAGTTCCGGGGCAGGCCGAGGTTAGACATCTCCACTGATGGATACAGCTCCGCGGCTATAACATTTAAAATAATAGCGATCCAAAGGGGGAGGGGAGAAGGTGCGAGGAAGTCTGGAGCTGCAGGGCCGACATTAGAGGGAGTAAGAGTTGATGGTGCCGCAGGGTCCCGCGGGGGGGGGAGGAAGGAAGGAAGAAGAGGAACCGAAGCATGGCAATTGTGGGGAAGTGCAATCCCCCCAATGCGTCCCCTTACCTTACCGACGCGTGTGTGCGCTGTGAAGAGAAACTTTGCGCTGCGATGTAATATTTTGTGCGCGAGCGCAGGCCAACGCAGCTTAGCGGGAACACTGATCCTGATGTAGCTAAAACTACACAAGAACGGAGGAAAGAATTTCTTGCAATGCGACAACAGACTATAAATATTGGAGCAACATTTTTATTGGGGTATCCCTGTAAATGCCTGGTTAGGTACTTAGGTGTTAAATATGTTTTTTTCTCTCCTAACCATCTGAAGGAATTTCTAGATGTTAAGCAGATCATCAAGGATTAAGGATTAAGGGATAATAATAGTAATGGGCGCTAGATACATTAAGCCTTTCTTTTTTGTATTATTCCTCTAAATTTCTCTCTAATTTTAGTTTTGGTCATCCCCTGCTTATTGTGGTCTAAGAAGGGGTTTATCATCATGATGTTTCTGGTAAAAGTATTATTGTGTTAAAATTTTCTTCCCTGTATTTAATGTAACAAGAATTAATTCTTGTAAAATAAGAATGTATAATTAAATAAATAAAAAATTATTAAAAAAAAGAAAATCTCACAACAGATCCCTCGACAGTTCCTCTGAGGCTCCTGCACTCCTGGACCTACACTCAACGCGGACACCCGACGCCGACACAGCAAAACAGCTGACTCCTGCTGCCCAACTCCACAAAGGACCGGCGGCGTGCAATCGGCCCCACAGGCCTTCCTACGATGTCAATTCTGACGTCGGGAATAAGGTCTGGGCCAGGGAATGGCCTTAGACAGCAGTGCATGCATGTATCGCCTACAAACTTCTAGCTAAAGTGCAATAGGAGGCAAAACTCTCCTCCTTACCAAAATCTCAGCAGCTGGTCTTCTAGCCCTTCCCAGGCTGAGCCCTTCCTTGGGGGGGGGGGATCTACAAACTTGAATTTGTGCAGTGAAAGTTCCCCATACCAGCGAGCTGCAGCTCAGGAGCCCATCTGAGTGCCAGGAAGCAGAGCGTGAGCAGTGTAGAGCGTGAGCAGAGCGCCTGACGTCACAGAACGGAGGGAACTTTCCCTTTTTTTTCTTCTGGAACTGCGGCCTCTTATGGCACTACAACAGTATTATTTACAGTGGCAGCATCTGCTTTAAAGGAGCAGCACCCGGGAGAGCGTGGAAGGGGTTGGAATTGATGTTGGGGCAAGACTTGTGGGCCCAATTGCACCGCCGGCTCTTCTCTTCCTTTCCTGCAGCGGGTAAGAGGGCAATGAACAGCACCAGCTTGGGGTGGGGGGTGGAACAAGCAGCAGCAGAACACCGGGTGGGGGGGGGGCAGAGGTGTATTTGCTCCATAAGACACCCCCCCTTTTCCACCCCCTTATTGGGGGTGGAAAAAGTACATCTTATGGAGCAAAAAATACGGTAACTTTAGAGCATTCATTTAACATTCAAATCTGCTGCTTCCTTGTAAGTCCATCGTCGATTGTAGTCAAAAGATCTCCAGATCTCATGATGTGGGCTAGAGGGAAGATAATTAGTGATATATTTTGGTTTATGTATGTTGAATCCATTCCTTACTGCTCTGAGTGAATTGTAATGAAAATTATAAAAAAATATAAAAAATCTCCAAATCAAATGATGTTTGTAATCCACAGTTCTCAAAATTCTCAACAAGAGATCTTGCCAAAGCCTTGCAATAAGAATACCTAAGTTAAATAACTGGAATATGCAGCATACAGACTGATTATATTTACTTCTACTCAACTATTCATCTGACAAGTCATTTTTGTTTTATCTGTGTTATTATTGTTATTGTTTATGGCTATATATTCATGTTCTTTTTTATTTTATTGTTTATACTTTGTGAAAATCAATAAAACTTATTGAACAAAAAAAAAAAAGTGTGTGTGCTAACCGCACATGAAAAAATTTTTGGAATTTATTTTTACCAGGGGGGTCGGAGTAGAGAGTGGATATTCCAGGTTAGTGCATAAGTTTCAAGTTTCAAGTTTTATTAAATTTGATAAATCGCTTATTACATACTAAGCGAGTAACAATTAAAAGTATATTATACAACCTTAAAAAGGGAGGTAAGAAATCACTAACTGAAAATACCGACGAACTTAGGTACATAAGAGAGGAACAAAGGTGGGAAAAATTTACAAAATTGCTATTTTTCAGGAGAAAAGAAAACGAAAACCAAGTAAAGGGAAAAACATTAGGATTGGGATTAAAAAGAATTATTATAAAAAGTAAAAGAAACTTTAAAAAGAAATATTTTTTAGATCAAATTAAACTAGATTAAAAAAAAAAAGTATGTTTTAAAAATTACAAATTAAAAGAAACTTTAAAAAGGAATGTTTTTAGGTTGGTTTTAAATAAATTAAGATCTTTAACTTCTCTTATATATAAGGGGAGAGTATTCCAGGTAAGAGGGGCCATAACTGAAAATATGTCATGACGTCTGGTTCCAATAATCTTCAAAGAAGGAACCATAAGCAGCCCTTGTGTAGTGGACCGTAGGGAACGAGTCGAGTTATATGGAACTAGAAATCGGTCTATGAATTGTGGTTCATTAGTGAATAATGTTTTAAATGTTAGAAATAATGCAGAGGCCCTTATTGCCTATAAAGTGGGTGGCAGTAAGTGCTCACGTGAGAATTTAAAAAAATAGCCACATACTAATGGCAATATTAATGCATGGCAAATAATGAAAAAACAACCAAAAAAAACAACCCCAAACCCAGGAAAAATACATTTTTATGACTGTGATAAACATTTGTGCAAGAAAGATCTGTGCAAGACCATACTAAGACCACTTAGGGGTCCTTATACTAAGGCGCGCTAGCCATGCATCAATCTGCTAAATATTAGTGTGCGCGAAATGCTAGCGTGTACATTATATTCTATGGACGCATTAGCGTTTAGCGTGTGCTAAATCGGCTAGCGTGCCTTAGTAAAAGGACCCCTTAGTAGCTTAATAAATGGATCCCCTAGTGACTAACTTTAACATTTTAGAAAATCTATTTATGATTTATATTAGTGATTATGGATCAAGATTTAGATTGAAACAATTGTTTTGGAGTGGAAAGGGAGGTTCTTCATAAAGTTTAGGCCCTTTTGTAAGGAAGGTATCAAGTGAGTAACCACCCAGACAGTTCCCACCCACTAATTCCCACCTGAACAATTACCATCTAGGTCAATTCCCACCTGAACATTTTTCCCCCTTGGACAGTTCCCCCCTTGCCCCTCCCCTCCTGGTATTACCTTTAAAAAAAACTTGTGTTCTGTTCCTTACAGCTCTGGATGTGACTACACCATGTGCAGTAACCAAGTATTAGGATTAGAGAAAGACCTCAAGTATGTTCAACAGCCAAGTGTTATGGTAAAGGAACATGCTTTAACTTCAAACACTGCCGAAAATTCCCAGTGCCTGAGGATATTTTTGGCAGTGTTTGAAGTAAAGGTTCCTCTGCATTTAAGCTGATTCTCGGCTTTTTGAGGTAGCATTAGCGAAACATGACTTATGTCAAAGCCGGGGTTACTTCACCAAGCTAAGTGTTTCTGTTATGGGCTATATGTTGATGCATGATATTTGTGGAAATTACTCAAAAGCATCCCTTGGTAATTTTATATGCCATGATTAGATTACCACTTTGTACCACTGGTAGAAGACATTCTCTTTATACTGATTGGCGCCTTCTGAACTAGCATTCTATGAGCATATGAAGTATTTAGCAGCTCACATAAAATTTATCTTATAAAACCAATGTGACTTGGGATCTAAATGGGGTTGTTTTTCCAGTGAAGGTGTCTCTATTTACCCCTGTATTTACTGTGATTTCCCCTTGTTTGGTTTTGGAATAAGCCCACATCCATCTTTGGCATTAACTTTTTTTTAACTTTCTTCCATTTTTCTGCTTTCTCCTCAAATCTATCTACTTTTCCATGTCTTCCCATCTATCCATGCATACTATCTCCTCCTTCTCTCTGCCCTTCCCCACTATCCATGTATGCCATCTTCTTTCCTATTCCCATCTATCCATAAACAGTATCTCTTCCATTTTCTTCCCTTCCCCACTCCTCCCATCCCTATGCAATATCTCCTTCCTCACTCTTCTCTTCTCCTTCTCCACCCATCCCATCCTTGTACACCATGTCCTCCCTATCTCTCCCCTTTCTCTTCATCCCTGTGTACTATCTCCTCCCTTTCGGCCTGACATCTGTCTTCCCCCTTTCCCCTCCTATGGTCTAGGATCTTTATCCTTTTTCCACAGTCTGGCATCTCTCTATCCTCCTTCCATTCCCTCCTCCCCCATTTTTGGTCCGACATCTCTCTTTCTTTCCTTTCCTCTCCCCCTGCCTTAGTCTGGAACCTTTCCCTCCTCTTCCTCCTCTGGTCTGACATCTCTTGCTTCTTCCTCTCTCCCTTCCCCATCCAGTGGTCTTAACATCTCTCTCTTTCTCTTCCTCCCCCCTCCTGTGGTCTGGTATCTCTATCTGCCCCTTCCCTTTCTTCTCCTGAAGGCCTAGCATCTTTCTTTCCCTTACCTCCATATCCCTGCGGTCCAGCATCTATTACCCTCCCCATGCTATTTCTCCCCACCCCACTGCAGGATCCAGTGTTTGTTCACCGTTCTCCCAGCAGTGCTGCTCTAACTCTTTGGCTGTAGGCAGCGTGAGTGAAGTAAACACGCTGCCTGTGATGACCTCCTATGTGGGGGCAGGAAGTAGTAGCAGAGGAAAGGCTTCCGGGTCATCAAAGGCAGCATGTTTATTTCACTCATGCTGCCCTACAGCTGAAGAGTTACAGCAGCAGCACTTTGAGAATGTTGAGCAAGCACCGGATCTCGCGGGGGTGGGGGTGTGGGGTGGCAAGGGATTCTGGTGTACGGGCCTTGCAATGAAGATGGTGTGGGGATGGCAGGAGACTTTGGACAGGTGCACGGGCCTTCCAGTGACTGCTGTAAGGTTTCCAGATGTCCAGTTTCCTCGGACAAAAATAGCAAAATAGAAAAGCCGCCCAAACTTCCTAAAGAGTCCTCAAAAAGAGGGCATGTCCAGGGAAACGCAGACATCTGGTAACCCTACGTAAAGCCATAAGCCTTATTCACACATTCCATGCACCCTGATTGAGGGAGCAGAACACCTACCCCCAAACAATGTCATCAGAATACCCTCCTCTTATTGCCAAGCAGAACATGTTAAGCCTCTGAAGTCACTGCTAGATAGAGGAACTTTTGCCCCTTGTATATTTATGATTTGTGCCTTTACTTTTGACAATTTAATTGAAAAGGTAAAAAGAGGATCACTTTCCTGAAATATATGCTAGCTGTCCTGCCCTGACTACAAAGGGACCTTCTTTCACACTCTGAGGTTAGACAGTAAAATCCCAACACTGCTACATTGTTTGAAAAGTGCATCAATCCACTTCACCTGCCTTTCTTGCTCTTCCTCTGGGGTCTTTGTCATAATGAAGATTATGGTAATAATTGGATGGAATGTGAGAAACCACTTGTTGTGGCAGCAGCTGTAGGTACTTTTTATCTGCTTGAGGTTATTCTTCCTTTGTCCCCAGAGGCTTTTCCAAAAGTGCTTTTGTTCCCGAGACTGCTGCTTATTTTACCCCACTTGTCATTATTATATCTGTGTAAGCAGTAAATTAGATAACACTGCTGCCAGAGTGCCATTGTGTATCTGCTAGTTCCGAGTCTCTCTCCTTTATCCCCAGTAGGTCAAAGAGTAATTAATCAAGAATGTTTTCTTTGGTTTGCAATATGTTCCCTGTTTTCCCACTGCTGATACGCACTGTTCATTAATAAACCACACTGCTGTAAAGGTCTTCCAGTCTTTAATTTACACAACCACGGATACATAAGTTCACTGAAATTCAAGATGAAAGAGCGCTGTTGTTGATATTTAAAGTAAATTATTCAATTAAATGGATGGGGATGATAGCTTTAGGCTGGAAAAAAATTTGATGTCTGACCAAAGTTAATAGGCTAAGAAAAGGTAGGGTTGAGTTATGTTCTGGGGGTGCAATATTCTTTTATGCAGATAATGCCCACATGCCAACCAAATTATGTGGACCTCGCTCATATCTAGTTTAACCTGATATAGTCTGTAACAACGATGTCACCATTTACATCCTAAATATCAAGTTAAAGTTTAATTGAATACTCTATTCAGTTAATTTTAAGCAGATAAACTGTCAATGGATACAGTCTCAATGGGCCTGATATTCAGGAATCCTTGACAGCATATATAGCTAAGCAGATTAACTAGTATTGAACATATATCTGATAGGCAACTATTAACTAACCCACCTAAAAATTACCTATTCATCTTATTACTAATACTAGGTGGAAAATTGCCTCAGAGCATCTATAACAATAAATGTTTCATGTGCTCTGAATATCAATCACTGGCTTTTTTTCCCACCATCCACCCTTATTAATATTATAGTATTTTATTATTACTTTATCTAAATTCTTTTTTTATAAAAAAAATAATTAATTCATAATTTCTTTTATCACCTTTCAAATATTTTCATCATACTCTTTATCTACTTCATTCACACATAGGTTTTATAGCACTGCAACTCATTCTCTCATGTTTTTTTCTTAATAATATAAGAACATAAGAACATAAGAATTGCCATCTCCGGATCAGACCCATGGTCCATCGAGTCCGGCGATCCGCACACGCGGAGGCCCAGTCAGGTATACACCTGATTGTTCTAATCACCCATATCCCTCTATGCCTCTCATAAGGAGATGTGCATCTAATTTGCCTTTGAATCCTAGCACAGTGGATTCCTTAATAACCTCCTGTGGAAGAGCATTCCATGCGTCCACCACTCGCTGCGTAAAGCAGAACTTCCTGACATTTGTCCTGGACTTGTCACCCCTTAGCTTCAAACCATGTCCTCTTGTCCGTGTCACATTGGACAATGTAAATAATTTGTTTTTCTGCTCTATTTTATCGATGTCTTTCAGTATTTTGAACGTCTCTATCATGTCCCCTCGCAGCCTCCTCTTCTCAAGGGAGAACAATCCTAGTTTCTTGAGTCGTTCCTCATATTCCAATTTCTCCATACCTCTTATCAGTTTCGTTGCTCGTCTCTGCACCCTCTCCAGCAGTTTTATATCCTTCTTTAGGTTGGGAGACCAATGTTGTACACAGTATTCCAAGTGTGGTCTGACCATTGCTCTATAAAGCGGCATTATGACTTTCTCCGATCTACTCGTGATTCCTTTCTTTATCATGCCCAACATTCTGTTTGCTTTCTTTGCCGCTGCCGCACATTGTGCCGACGGCTTCAGGGTCCTATCTATCAGTACACCCAGGTCCTTTTCTTGTTCGCTCTTACCCAGAGTTGCTCCTGACATTCTATACTCGTGTTCCTTATTCTTACTACCTAAATGCATTACTTTGCATTTCTCCACGTTGAACTTCATCTGCCATTGCTCTGCCCATTTCTCTAGCTGATACAAGTCGCTCTGGAGTTCCTCGCTATCTTCCTGCGATCTGATTTCCCGGCATAGCTTTGTGTCGTCTGCAAACTTAATGATCTCACTGGATATTCCGCCTTCCAGGTCATTGATATATATATTAAATAGAATCGGCCCAAGTACCGAGCCCTGGGGCACACCACTAGTCACTTTCTCCCAGTCTGAGAACTTCCCATTTATGCCCACTCTCTGCTTCCTGTTTTCCAGCCATTTGCCTATCCACCTTTGTATATCTCCCTCTATTCCATGGCTTTGTAGTTTCCTGAGAAGTCTTTCATGCGGAACTTTGTCGAATGCTTTCTGGAAGTCCAAATAAATTATGTCCACCGGCATTCCACTATCAATTTGCTTGTTCACGGTCTCAAAAAATTGAAGCAAATTCGTTAAACATGATTTCCCTTTCCTGAACCCATGTTGACTGGGTTTCAGCAAGTCGTGTGTATCTAAGTGCCGGACTATGCTATCCTTGATCAGTGCTTCAACCATCTTTCCAGGGACAGACGTAAGGCTCACTGGTCTGTAGTTGCCCGGTTCTCCTCTCGATCCTTTTTTGAAAATGGGCGTGACATTCGCTATCTTCCAGTCATCTGGTATCTGTCCAGTTCTGATTGTCAGATTGGTGAGTTTTTGCAATAACTCTCCGATTTCAATCTTCAATTCTTTTAAGACTCTCGGATGAATTCCATCCGGTCCAGGGGATTTGTCACTTTTAAGTTTGTCGATCTGGTAGTATATCTGGTCCAACTCCACTTCAACTGTATATATAATTATACTGTATATAGCACGTTTGTAAGATATTCAACACATTTTGTAAGATATTCATCCTATTTCAAGTGTCCATATTTCTATGTAGCTATATGCTGTATCTTCTCTTTCTTTCTTTCTTTTTTAAATTTATCTTTATTAGCAATTGCAAAAGGCACACACAGCCAGTAGGAAGAAAGCGCAGAAAAATACAACAGCCAGAGAAAACAAGTGAAAACCAACAGCATCACGTAGTTCATAGCATAGAAACTTCTCTTTCTTAATTCACATACAGATTTCACAGTGCTCTATCACCTATGTTTTTTCTCACTTATTCACATTTGTGGGTAGTACAACATTATTTTTACGAGAAGCACTTTCCATAATATTAAGCACATTATTTATATTCTTCAGTCTTTAGCTGCTTCAACTCGTATATACAGCACTCCTACATTTAGGGCTCCTTTTACTAAGGTGCGCTAGCGTTTTTAGCGTACGCAGGAAATTACTGCGCACTATGCTTCTAGAACTAACGCCAGCTCAATAGCGCACGCGGCAATGTAGCGTGCGCTATTCCGGCCGTTAAAGCCCTAACGCGTTAAAGCCCTCCTTAGTAAAAGGAGCCCCTATTGTTATAGATGCTCTAAGTCTGAGGCAATTTTCCACCTAGTATTAGTAATAAGATGAATAGGTAACTTTTAGTGCAGGGGTAGGGAACTCCGGTCCTCGAGTGCCGTATTCCAGTCGGGTTTTCAGGATTTCCCCAATGAATATGCATTGAAAGCAGTGCATGCAAATAGATCTCATGCATATTCATTGGGGAAATCCTGAAAACCCGACTGGAATACGGCTCTCGAGGACCGGAGTTCCCTACCCCTGTTTTAGTGGGTTAGTTAATATTATTAGGATTCAATGGAAAAGTGGGAATATTTTTTAGTTTTATAGAGGTTGTTCCATTGAGAAATATACAGTGTGAAAGGCAACTATATCAGAACCTACCCGTATAAAATTAGGCCAGCTAATGAGGTTTTGGGGGAAGGGTGCCTTAAAGATGCTGATTGGGGGTTGGGGGGAACCTTAATGCTAGGTGGGCAGAAATAGTTGGCTAACCACACACTCAACAGTTACCTCATAGGGTTTACAGTTTACAGGCCTTAATGTTTGCAACTAATGTATACTAACTACAAAATGTTACCGTATTTTAGAAAACAGGCACTTAGAGGGGAATTCATCAAGGGGATCTAACCGATTTAGATTATACTAACGATTAGCACATGTTAAATGCTATGACACTCATGTGGCGCCCCTTGAAGAATTCCCCCCTTAATGTGTTTTCATCACCATAAAATGTAATGGGTAAATATTTAGACTTCATGGTTAGTGTTTTTGAAAGAGATAAAAAGTCAGTTCACATGTACCCATTCTACACCGCTCAGGATTTTGTAGACCTCAATCATATCTCCCCTCAGCCGTCTCTTTTCCAGGCTGAAGAGCCCAACCTCTTTAGTCTTTCCTCATACGAGAGAAGTTGGGAGTGATAGTATGTGATGATCTTAAGGTGGCCAATTAGGTTGAAAAGATGATGGCAAAAACTAGTAGGATGCTAGGGTACATAGGGAGAGGAATGGCCAGTAGGAAAAAATGAGGTGTTAATGCCCCTGTATAAGACTCTGGTGAGACCTCATTTCAAATATTGTGTACAATTCTGGAGACCATACCTTCAAAAAGATATAAACAGGATAGAGTCGGTCCAGGGGAAAGCTTCTAAAATGGTCGGTGGTCTTTATCATAAGGCATATGGGACAGACTTAAAGATATCAATTTGTATACTTTGGAGGAAAGATGGGAGAGGGGAGGTATGATAAAGAT
Organism: Geotrypetes seraphini; assembly: GCF_902459505.1. Classification (NCBI taxonomy): domain Eukaryota; kingdom Metazoa; phylum Chordata; class Amphibia; order Gymnophiona; family Dermophiidae; genus Geotrypetes; species Geotrypetes seraphini. The sequence continues at coordinate 252,861,821 of NC_047086.1, forward strand.
GTTTAAATATTTACAAGGATCTTCAGAACGCAACTGGGCACAGCATACTTCCGGGTTGTTAATGTCTCCATTGATCCAATTTTTTTTTTTTTAAACTTTTCACAAGTGAAAATATGAAAATTAAAAAATAAATAGACAAAAAATTTAATAAAATTCAATAAAATTTGGATCAATGGAGATGTTAGCAAACAGAAGTATGCTGTGCCCGATTGTATTCTGAAGATCCAAACAAAAATCCAAAAATATTATATGAGGAGTCATTTGTTTTAAATGGCCCTATATTTCCCTTATCTAAGTGTGAGTGGGTCCAGTATTGTGACAAGTTGTACTAGTACTATCAATTTTGGACTTGTAATTGGTATGACGAGTGAGGTGATTAAATTTGCAGATGGTACCCAATCCTATTCAACATCTTTATAAGAGACTTGGCAGAAGGGCTTCGAGGTAAAATAACATTATTCGCCGATGACGCCAAACTGAGTAATGTAGTGGGCAAATGCACAACAGACGAAGATTCAGTGCCCGACAACATGATGCACGACCTACTCCTACTGGAGCGATGGTCTAGGACATGGCAACTCAACTTCAATGCCAAAAAATGCAAAGTTATGCACTTGGGCAGCCAGAATCCATTCAAGTCTTATACCCTTAATGGCGAGATCCTAGCAAAAATGGTAGCAGAACGAGACTTGGGGGTAATCGTCAGTGAGGACATGAAGTCTGCCAATCAAGTGGAGCAGGCTTCGTCCAAGGCAAGACAAATCATGGGCTGCATACGAAGGGGTTTCGTCAGTCGTAAGGCGGAAGTCATTATGCCATTGTATAGATCCATGGTGAGGCCCCACCTGGAATACTGTGTGCAATTCTGGAGGCCGCATTATCGCAAGGATGTGCTGAGACTGGAGTCGGTGCAAAGAATGGCCACCCGGATGGTCTCGGGCCTCAAGGATCTACCATACGAAAAACGGCTTGACAAATTACAGCTATACTCGCTCGAGGAGCGCAGAGAGAGGGGGGACATGATCGAGACGTTCAAGTATCTTACGGGCCGCATCGAGGCGGAGGAAGATATCTTCTTTTTCAAGGGTCCCACGACAACAAGAGGGCATCCGTTGAAATTCAGGGGCGTGAAACTACGAGGTGACACCAGGAAATTCTTTTTCACTGAAAGAGTGGTTGATCGCTGGAATAGTCTTCCACTACAGGTGATTGAGGCCAGCAGCGTGCCTGATTTTAAGGCCAAATGGGATCGGCACATGGGATCTATTCACAGGGCAAAGGTAGGGGAGGGACATTAAGGTGGGCAGACTAGATGGGCCGTGGGCCCTTATCTGCCGTCTATTTCTATGTTTCTATGTTTCTCTGTTTCTATGATACGAAGTTATACAGAGTAGTGAAGACACAGGGGGGATTATGAAGATCTTCAATGTGACATAATCAAGCTCGAGAAATGGGCATCGACATGGCAAATGAGGTTCAACGTGGATAAGTGCAAAGTGATGCATGTTGGGAACAAAAATCTCATGCACGAATACAGGATATCCGGGGCGGTACTTGGAGAGACCTCCCAGGAAAGGGACTTGGGAGTTCTGATCGACAAGCCATAAAGCCATCTGCACAATGCGCTGCGGTGGCAAAAAGGACGAACAGAATGCAAGGAATGATCAAGAAGGGGATCACGAACAGTTCAGAGAAGGTTATCGTGCCGCTGTACCGGGCCATAGTACGTCCTCACCTGGAGTACTGCGTCCAGCACTGGTCACCGTACATGAAGAAGGACACAGTACTACTCGAAAGAGAAGAGCGACTAAAATGGTTAAGGGGATGGAGAAGTTGCCATATAGTGAGAGATTGGAGAAGCTGGGCCTCTTCTCCCTTGAAAAGAGGAGACTGCGAGGGGACATGATTGAAACATTCAAAATACTGAAGGGAATAGACTTAGTAAAGAAAGACAGACTGTTCATCCTCTCCAAGGTAGGGAGAACGAGAGGACACTCTCTAAAGTTAAAAGGGGATAGATTCCGTACAAACGTAAGGAAATTCTTCTTCGCCCAGAGAGTGGTAGAAACTGGAACACTCTTCCGGAGTCTGTTATAGGGGAAAACACCCTCCAGGGTTTCAAGACAAAGTTGGACAAGTTCATGCTAAACTGGTGAGACTGGATTCATTTGGAGCACTGGTCTTGACCTAGGGGCCGCCGTGTGAGCGGACTGCTGGGCAGGATGGACCACTGGTCTGACCCAGCAGCGGCAATTCTTATGTTCTTATGTAATTTCAGTACTAGGCCTAGTGGCTTGATAATTTGAGTAAATACTTACATGGCATAAATGTGCATGAGGTGAGTTTCTTTTATTTTGAAAGAGAGCTTTGGAATGAGAGGGCTTAGGATGAAGTTGAGAGGTGATAGGCTCAGGAGTAATCTAAAAAAATACATTTTTATAGAAAGGGTGGCAGTTGCATGGAATAGGCTCCTGATAGAAGTGATGAGACAAAGACTGTCTAAATTCAAGAAAGTTTTGGACTGGCATGTGGGATCTCTTAGGGAGAGGAGGAGATAGTGGATGCTATGGATGGGCAGACTGGATGGGCCATTTGGCCTTATCTGCCATCATATTTCTATGTTTCTATGAGTTCCATTCCTTAAATCATTTTGGTTGCTTTCCTTTTCTAATTCTAACCAAAACTGAACACAATACTTAAGGTGAGATTGCACCATGGCGCAATAGAGAGGCATTATAATATCCTTGGTCTTATTTTCCATCCCTTTACTAATATATGAAATAGTTTGCATAACTTCCTCAATTGCATGCAAATCTAATTCATTAGTATGCATTCTTGATATCCTGAGAACCTAATTGGACTAAGTATGCCCCAAGGACTGGGTTGGGAATGACTGGTTCTGACTTTAACACCAAAAACACACTACTCCAAAAACTTTGGGCATCACCTACTGATAAAATCACTTAATAATTAAACACATTCATACAGATTTTCTTATCCTACATGAAGGTACACAGAGCTCACCAAGAGGGAAGGTTACACCTTAGAGATTCAACAGGAATGATGTGGAAAGGGTTCCAAACTCCCTAATTCAGTCATTGACTCAAACACCTTCCCTCTGGTGCTCAAGAAAAGAAAAGCCAAAAAATCACCTTGGATCTCAGAAGAAACCAGAAAAGTAGCAGAAGAGGACAAGTAAAACTATCTGGTGATAGAGAAAAAGTATCACAAATTAACCAAGTGTTTTGACATCAAGTTCTGCAAGACAAAGAATGATATCTCAAAGATATTTGTCAGAAAATTGAATCAGAACATTTAAATGGAAAAACCAGCTTAGCTTCAGGAGATTAAGAGATTGTGGCAGAAATTCCAACCTTGACTGGGGATGCTTAAAGATGCCAATGGAATGACACTGAATGATCCAGAAAGCATAAAAAGAGATGGAAAGAATATATGGAAAATTTATACTAAAAAGGCAATGAGGATAACATTGGGGAAATTGAACTGGAAACCAAAGCCGAAGAAGAACCAGATATTTTAAAAGAAGAAGTTATAGCAGCAATTAAAGCTTTATTGAAAAACAAGTCACCTGGTATCGACGGTATTCCAATTGAATTAATATAAAGCTCAGAAGGTGCTATCATGGCCTTCACTTGACTGTGTCAACAGATTTGTAAGGAAAAAATATGGCCAACCGATTCGAGAAGATCACTGTTCAAACCTACACTGAAAAAAGGTGACACCAAGGACTATAACAACTGCAGAAGAATTGCTTTAATTCTACACACCAGCAAAATATTGCTGAAAATAATACAACGAAGGCTCCAATAATATGTTGAGCAAGAACTACCTGAAGTTTAGGCTAGTTTCAGGAAAGGTCAAGGAATAAGAGACATTATTGCCAATGTTAGAGATGGATATTAGAGAAGAACAAAGAATACCAAAAACCCCTATACCTTTGCTTTGTCAACTACAGCAAAGCTTTTGACTGTGTGGATCACAATAAACTATGGAGAACTCTGGTGCAAATGGGAATACCCAAACACATAACTCAGCTGATAAGAGAGCCTATATGAACATCGAGAAGCTGCAGTGAGAACTGAATATGGCAACACTGATTGGTTTCCAATAAAATGTGGCGTCAGGCCAGGATGCATCTTGCCATCTTATCTGTTCAACCTGTACGGTGAAACCATCTTCAGAAAAGCAAATTTGGAAGAAGACAGTATCTATTTCAAAGTTGATGGCCGAAATATAAACAACCTGCGCTATGCAGATGATATAACACTCATTACTAGCAGAAAAGTCAAAGCCGAAGTCATGAACACAGAAAATGATGAAGATTTTGAGCTTGAAGGTGATAGAATAGAAATTATAAAGGATTTCAATCTCCTAGGCTCTTTTGTAAACAAAGAAGCAACCAACAGGGAAGAAATACTCCGCAGAATAGCACTTGGTTGCTCTTCAATGAAGGCTCTTGACAAAGTGTTCAAATGCAAGCAAATGAAGCTCAGGCTTGTCCACACACTCATTTTCTCAGTGGTCAGTTACAGATGTGAAATCTGGACACTGTGGAAACAAGACAGAAAGAAGATTGACTCATTTGAGTTTTGGTGCTGGAGGATTTTAGGCATGCCATGGACTGCCAGAAGAACTAACAAATCAGTTCTGGAAGAGATCAAACCGGCTATGTCACTCGAAGCCCAAATGATGAAGTTACAACTGTCTTATTTTGGACACACCATCAAAAGAAAGAGATCACTGGAGAGGGGCATTATATTTGGGAAGATCGAAGGAACCAGGCGAAGAGGGAGACCTGCAATCAGATGCCTGGACAAGTTGAAAACAACCATGGGGATGATGCTGGAGGACCTTACTGGACTAGCACAAAAGTGATTTCCTTTTAGATCCGCAATTCATCAAGTTGCTAGGACTCAAGCACGACTCGATGGCACCTAACAACAACAGACCTAAGCATCGGCATTCCTAAAAGTTATATGCACTGTTATAGAACATAAGAATAGCCATACTGGATCAGGCCAATGACCCATCAAGCCCAGTATCCTGTTTTCACAGTGGCTATTCCAGGTCACAAGTACCTGGCAAAAGAAACCCAAATAGTAGCAACATTCCATGATAACAATTCAGGGCAAGCATTGGAGGAGAGTGTGGCATAGTGGTTAGAGCTACAGCCTCAGCACCCTGAGGTTGTGGGTTCAAAACCCCACACTATTCCCTGTATCCCTGGGTAAGTCACTTAATCCTTTACTGCCCCAAGTATATTAGATTGTGAGCCCACTGGGACAGATAGATAAAATGCTTGAAGTACCTGTATGTAAACCACTTTGAGTGTGATTGAATAACTACAGAAAGGCAGTATACAAATCCCTTTCGTCCATGTCTGTCTCAAAAGCAAACTATGGACTTTTCCTCCAGTAACTTGTCCAAACCTTTTTTAAACCCATCTATGTTAACCACTTTTATTTATTTAGTTTTCTATACCATTCTCCCAGGGGAACTCAGAATGGTTTACATGAATTTATTCAGGTACTCAAACATTTTCCTTGTCTGTTCCAGTGGGCTCCCCATCTATCTAATATACCTAAAGCAATGGGGAAGGGGGGAGATTAAGTGATTTGCCCAGGGTCACAAGGAGCAGCATGGATTCTAACCACAACCTCAGGGTGCTGAGGCTGTAGCTTTAACCACTGCGCCACACTCTCTCCACTATTACCACATCCTCTGACAACACGTTGCAGAGCTTAATTGTTCAATGAGTGAAACAATATTTCCACCTTTTGGTTTTAAAAATATTTGCCTGTAACTTCAATGAGTATCCCCTAGTCTTTGTAATTTTTGATGGAGTAAAAAAATCGATTCACTTGTACCCGTTCTATGCCACTCAGGATTTTGTAGTCTTCAATCATATCTCCCCTCAGCCATCTCTTTGTCTAATTTATGCTCAAGTTAAGTGGTTTTAATTGGCCTAAATGGATATGCCTAAATATTAGTCATGCATGTGGGCATTAAGCATAATTCTATATACCTTTTATAGAATCACACTAAGTGACAGTCTAGTATCCACTGATATGTTGTAGATGCTATATATAGAGTTTGAGGGAAAGTGTATACTTCTGTATCATTTTAAGAGAGTCATTTTCTGTATTTAAAACATGCTTTATATGAGGAGCAGATTCATAAAATTACTCTGTAGTGGGAAATATTCAGAGGTATTTTGTAGAAATGGACTTTTACAAAAGTTTTCATCCAGTGCATAGATAAACCTACACACAAGCAGCCTTAATTTAGCAGCTGTTTGAAGAGGCATTCTCAAGGGTAGTGGTATGCAAATGTCTGTTTATTTTGAAAAAAAAAATCAAGTATGTTTTTAATTTAATTAGAAAATTTATGCACCCCAAATAGCAGGTGTAAATGTAAGCACATGGTTTTCATGGGATATATTCAAAGCAAAAGCCTGCATGCATTTGGAACTTTGAAAATCCATCGAAGGCCCTACCTTTTACCCATCCGTGCCATTATAAAATTATCCCCTTATTCCCAAATTCTGTATGTGGTGCCTTTAAGTTGTGCACACAAATCTGTGCCCACAGATGATTCGCGCACACAACTTAATTGCGTAACAAGCCTAATCGGTACTATTAATTGGAAATTAAAATCTCATAATTGACACTAATTAGAAGTTACTCACAACGCCATCAGAAGAGAGAGATCACTGGAAAAGGACATCATGTTTAGGAAGAGCAAAGGGACCAGGTGAAGAGGGTATCTTGCAATTAGATGACTGGACACGTTGAAACAACCATGGGGATGACGCTGGAGGACCTTTCCGGACCGATTTATTTTTAGATCTGCACTTCATCAAGTCGCTAGGACTCGAACATGAGTTGAAAGCACCTAACACCAACTCATAAGTTGGTAGATGCATTCTATAAAATACTGCTCATCAGTTATAGTGCGTGAATCTGAAAAGGGAGCATAGGGCAGAGGAACATGGGTGGACGATGGAAATTCCTAAAATGTATGTGCACCATTATAGAACTCGCCCAACCCATGCACAAGTTAGGTACAGTTATTTAGGCCTGGTTTTCCTTGGCCTAAATGGGTGCACCTAAAAGTTATGACACCACTGGTACTTACTAAGCAAAATCGGTGAAGACCCTTACTAAGTGTTCAAAATCCAAAATCCTCAGATCAACATAAATAGCATAGAATACTATTGATTATTTAAATAATGCATAAAATTTCTTTAAAACAGAGGAAAAAAGACCTCAAATAACCCCTGGAGTCCAGTCAATAGAAGGACACCAATTCAGGGTCAGGGTATCATCACAGGTCAACACCTCTGTTGAAATTTTTTGATTACAATAATTTATTTTATTTTTAATAATTTATCAATGATTTATATATCAAATATCAATTTCTCTCAAATTTAGATGAAGATCAGGCAACCAACAAATATCTGGCAGTATGATTGAATTAGATAAAAGCACTTATCTTTTTAAACCCGACGGAGGCCAAATCCGTTTCACATCAACGGGCTTCTTCAGGGGAAGTGCTAAAGCATGTTCCTGGCCAGTGATAATCAAGTTATGACACACACTGGTACTTACCATGATTCTATAAGAGATGCATACTTTTTATAGAAACATACTACGTGCTGTTCTAGTCCGTGCCAATTTTTTGGGCACCCATATCTCTCTTAGAGACTAAGGCCCTGAATCTGCAAAACGCGTCTAAAATTAGGCGACATTTAGATGTCTAAGTTAGGCGTCCTTTGTAGAATCGTGCTCAGTGGCACTCAGCACTGTTTAGACATCTACATTTTTAGGCGTCCTTTAGAGCAGTGGTTCCCAACCCTGTCCTGGAGGAACACCAGGCCAATTGGGTTTTCAGGCTAGCCCTAATGAATATGCATGAAGCAAATTTGCATGCCTATCACTTCCATCATATGCAAATCTCTCTCATGCATATTCATTAGGGCTAGCCTGAAAACCCGATTGGCCTGGTGTTCCTCCAGGACAGGGTTGGGAATCACTGCTTTAGAGAATCAGGTTTTAGATGAGATTTAGACTTCCAAACAATGTCCTCAATGTTATAATATTTTATTATTATGATAGTAGAATGGCGATTTTATGTTGTTTTTCATTATAACTGTGATACTGGGAGTTGGATCTGTTTAATGCTTTTATATATTTCTCTTCCATCAGAGTGACTGGGATTTGAACCAGCAACATTAGGGTAGAAGGATGGAGGTTTAACCAGTATGCTACACTGTGAGCTAGCAAATTGCATAGCAATTGTAAAACTAGGTTCTATAGGCATTGTAAAGGAGGTCTACTTTTGAGCATAGTTTGGGCTTCAGATAGACCCGAGTTTAAAGGACTAGTGCTGCCTGATTCACGAATCGAATCGATTCACCGATTCACTTCAGATGAATCAATTCAAATCGATTTAAAACACCAAAAATCGGCTTCCCGATTCGGACCCTCCCCCCTCGCCCCCTAAAGCAGGAGCGGCAGCGCTGCTCTTGCTGGCATGCTGCTGCTGCACCTGCTTTAGAGGGCGAGGAGGGAGGGTCAGTTGGGAAGTGCTGCTGTCGGCTTCCCCCCTGGCGTCTGGTTCCCCCCCTCCCCGGCGTACGATTTCCCATCCTGGCATCTGGCTTCTCCCCTAGCCTCCCACTTCTTCCCTGACCTCCCTGCACCATTTAACTTATAGGTGAAGCCTGCAGAGCAGATCGCAGAACTAGCATCTTTGCAAACTGCTTTGAGCTGTTTCCTCCGCCGCGATCCTGCCTCTGACGTCAGAAGAGGGGAGGGTCCACAGCAGAGGAAACAGCTCAAAGCTGTTTGCGAAGATGCTAGTACCGCGATCTGCTCTGCAGGCTTCACCTATAAGGTAAACGGTGCGGGGAGGCCAGGGGGAACACAGAAGCCTTCCCGGAGGGGTGGTGAGGGGGGGTGCGCAGTCATTCGGGGTGATACAGGCCTTCAGGGGGACAGGCCTACAAGGGGGGGGGGGGTGCAGAACTTCAAGGGGGGGTGCAGAACTTCAAGGGGGGGTGCAGGCCTTCAAGAGGGGTGTAGACCTTCAATTGGGGGTCAGGCTTTCAAAGTGGGGACAGGCCAGGGATGGTGGCATAGGCTTTTAGGGGGGACAGGCAGGCCTTTAGGGGGGACAGGCAGGCCTTTAGGGGGGACAAGCAGGCCTTCAGGGGGGACAAGCCTTTAAGGGGGAGCCAAGCCTTCAAGGGGGGCAGGACTTCTGGGGGGCAGGCCTTCAAGGGGGGGACAGGCCTTTAAGGGGGGACAGGCCAGGGATGGTGGCTTAGGCCTTCAGAGGGGACAGGCAGGCCTTCGGGGGGGACAAGCCTTTAAGGGGGGACAAGCCTTCAAGGGGGGGACAGGCCTTCAAGGGGGGGGACAGGCCTTCAGGGGTGGGATGCAGGTCTTTGGGGAGGACAGACCTTCAGGGGAGGGGGCCCTGGTGTAGAAGTACACGGAGGGAGGGAAGGGGGGTTTCATATGCCGGACTTTGGGGGGGAAGAATTAATGGGTCTAAAAATAGAGGAGAGAGAGAGAGATGATGGACAATGGGATTTAGGGAGGGAAGGAACAGAAAGGGAGAGAAGTTGGACGCAAGGGATGGTGTGGAGGGGGGATAGAGATACTGTATAGGAGGGTAGTTGGGAAAAGAAAGGGAGAGATGGTGGACCCTGGAGTGGTGGGGATGGAGGGAGAGATGCTGGATGAAAGGATAGGTAAGAAAAGGTGGATCAGACCTCCGGGGGAGCGAAGGAAACAGAAGGGGAGGACGGAGATGGCTGATGGATGGTTAGCATGGAGAAAGAAGAAAGAAGGAGACCCTGGCAAGCAAGTTATCAGAAGACAACCAGAGCCTGGGACCAACAAGATTTGAATAATGATCAGACAACAAAAGGTAGAAAAACTAATTTTATTTTCTGTTTTGTAATTACAATATGTCAGATTGGAAATGTGTATACTGCCAGAGCTGGTGTTGGACTGCATAAGTGAGCTAGGATTTAATAGAGAGAGGAAAAGTATTTTTTGTTTGTTTATTTTGTTTACATCACAGCGCCAGTGTGGTTAGGAGAAGGCAAAAGGGGTGAAGAGGCTATAAAATAAACCCACCAGGATGTTTGAAAAAAACACCCAATTGGGCAGGAAAATCGAATCGAATTGAAAAACCAATTCAATAGGCTGAATCGAATCAAAATTTTTTTCCTGAATCGGGCAGCACTATAAAGGACGGAACTTAGGCACAGTTTGGACGCCTTTAATGCAACCTACTAAATAGCTATCTGGGTTTTTAGTTTTGCTTTATTAAACTCAAAACACATTTAATAAGGCACCACATAAACAGGGCACATCAAAACAGATATATTGCATGCAAAACCTTCTATTTTTGTGGACAAACAGCAATGCTATTTGCTAATTAGAGGAAAACATCCATTAATTGAAGCACAGCACATGAAAAACATAGCTTTAGTTTTCTTGATAAAAAGCTACCCTTTTTTTCTGACTAAACAGTGCTCCAATCAGCTCATTCTTGAAAGGAAAGAAAGCACATGAAAAATATATATAGATTGCATACATAACTTCATTTGAAAAAGCTTAACAACAGAAAAAACAGATACAGACCTTAGCATGGCTTCTACTTCATTGCAAATGCTCGTTAAAGCCCTTAAATGGCTTATTAGTTTGGACGCCTAAGTCACGCTCAGCGTTAATCGTGATTTAGGCGCCCTTTATAGAATCAGGGACTAAACGTATAACACATCATCCATGGGGTGTGAATGTACTTGTGTGTTTTATAAATAGGGTCAATATTCAAAGTGATTTAACCAACCAGAAACAGCTCCTGGCCAGTTAAATTGACTCTTTGGGGCTAATAGCTAATTTTCAGAAGCACTTTGCCAGTTAGCACCACTGAAAATAGCTGGTTAGTGCTGAAAAGAAAACTAGCTATTTGGGGGGGGGAGGGGCGAAGTCAGCACTTGGCTGGTTAAGTACTGATATTACCGTCTGCACTATCTGGAGGAAGAAGCAGCTGTTTCTAGCAAATTCTGGCATACAATTGAACTGAGTCAATAAGTGTGTGCATTTGTTCGGCAGCCAGATTCTAATTAAACAGGCTATTCTGGAACTATGGGATACTGAGTGCCATCAATGCAAAGTATAATACGTAAAAATCATTTTTTATTTATTTGATTTTTTTTTAGCCTGTCCTCACAAAGGAGCTCAGAACTTGTTACAAATCAGGTACGCAAGCATTAAAGACTTACAACATACTTGAGGTGGATGTTGTAGCTTATCTCATTTTGGAGATTTAGCTATATATTCTTGATTTCCTCTTCTTATAGAGTGAGGTGTTGTTTTGGATTTGTCATAGTTTGAAGAACCTCACTTTCATCTTCATACAGTACGGATTAAGTTACTTGCCCGGGGTCACAAGGAACAGTGCTGAGGTTTGATCCCACCATCTCAGGGTGCTGAGGCTGTGGCTCTAACCGCTATGCCATACTCTTCTCGGTGAAATCCAGATCTGGTTACTTGATTGGGAAACCAATTTAGACGACATCCTGACTAGGATCTCAGTTTTGGTTATGCCTTCCTCAGGGGACTAACAAGTAATCTGAGGAGAGTTTGATCCCCAATTCATAAATTTGAATAATATGAAATGAAGAACTTGGAAACATGTCAGCATCAGTAATGCTAGAATGCCGACACATTCCTGAGTTTTTCATTTCATATTGTCCAGATTTATGAATTGGAGATCAAACTCTACACAAGTTACTTGCTAGTCTTCTAAGGAAGGCATAGCTGATACTGGGATTCTAGTCAGGACGTCTACTAAATTGGTTTCCCAATCAAGTAACCATATCTGGATTTCATTGGACTTACATTTATTGTAATCAAGTCCATAAATTAGAGTAATTGTTCTGGTGGTTTAGACATCTCGCTTGCATCTTCTGTTGTATATTTTCTCTTTGTCACGAGGCGAGTATCTGTCTTGTTTTTTTTTTCTTTTTCGCATACTCTCCTCAGTGTCAAATGCAAAAATAGTAGGGAAATAAGTTAAAAGTGCAAATTAATATAGTTGGCCAGGATGTTGCACAGTAACAGTTCAGACTTCCTTCCTAGTAAGTTCCAGGCACAGTTTCAGTCATGGATAGAGCCCTCCCCGATTCTCTTATGTGTACTTTGAAAAAATATGTAGGGATATATAATATCAGATTATTTGATTAAAAAAATAGAACAATCATTTCTAGATTGCCACTTTACATGGATGAATCACTAATTTGGGTACCTAAGTAAATAGTTTTAGATATTGCCATCTAAATGACAGCTGCCATAAATCCAGATTGCAATAATAAGGAATGTGAAAAAGAAATAACCATGTGCTAATGCAGTCAATGTGACACTTGGCTGACAAAGCTATTCTTAGTGGAGATATAAATAAAATAGTTGCATAGTTATGCAATTGGGTAGGTTACACGATTACATGCTCAATCTTTTTCCAATTGCCTACAAGCTCACTTTATAGGGTCAATTTACTGCCAGTTGTTTCAGCCTCCAGGAGGAAAATAGCAGCCAAACGTCAGGTTTTTCCATATATCTACTCTAAAAGAAAGGAATATTCAGCTGTCCTCAAACTCATGCTTGCAGGGGCGTGAAGAAAGGATGAGGAAAAACCTGCCTATTTCTACCATATTCAAGCTCCTTCCAAGCTCTACTTATGACAATGATGACTAATTCACCCTCCCATCCTAGAGACTGGGAGGGTAGTTATGATTTTGTCCACTGTATTGCAGCTCATTTTCTTTTTCTTTTTTAATTCAATTTTATAACTTTACAAGAAAGTACATCTTGCATAGGATAATACAGCAGGAATAAATATTCAACATCACATTTTACCCAAAAGAAGAGAGAAAAAAAAAGAAGAATAGAGACACATGTTTTCTTAGACCACAAAAAGAACTATTAAGGGGGGTTAAGCAGGTAAATAAGAAGTTAGTCAATCATCATGCTGAAAAAAGGTACCATAAAAGGCTATAACAACAAATTCTGCATTCTAAATCCAATTTATCACCTCCTACAGCAGCAGCAATTTTCTTCAGCTCCAGAAAAGATCTTAACTGCTCTGGTTGAAAGAAGACATATTTAACTTGAACATATTTGACAATGCATTTACACGGGGACGCAAGCAAAATAAGACGCCCCCAAAGCCCTAGTGTCCTGCCGCATTGCTAGGAAAAGTTTCCTCATTTCCTGGGTAACCTTAATTACATCCAGGAATACCCATATCATTTTTCCATAGAACAATTCTTTAGAGGCATGGAAGTAGAGTTTCATAAAGGAATCAATGTCCTGTTGGAAGATGAAAGAAGCCAAAAATGTCATTCTCGGTGTCGAGTCTGTAATAGATTCCTCTAAGATGGCTGAAATATTATTTAAGTCTAATTGTGGAGTTTGTTCTCCAGCCCCATTGTATCCTGGTTTTTTGATGGAAAAAGAAAGGTAATATATTTTATTCAAAGGAGGAATATTATCCGAGGGATATTTAAAAATTTCCATTAAATATTTCTTAAGCATATCATAAGCTGATATCCCGGGTACTTTAGGGAAATTCAAAATCCTAACAATCAGCCTTCAATTAAAGTTTTCTATATTGGGGGCGCTGTTGAGCCCGACAAAGATGGTCGTCTGAACAGCAGGCTCCAGCAACCTTCACCATCTTTTTACTCTCTGGCTGCACTGCACTGGTGTTAGACCCCTCCATCCAGCTCCATCCACACTATAAACGATGGCTACAGCTACTAAGGGCAAAAGGCACAAGCCCGACCCTCCCTCTCCCGCAAAGGACTCTAAATTGGTGACACAGGATGGCCCTGAGGCTCCCTCCATGTCTGATTTGTGGAATGCAATCAAAACAGTCCAGGATCTGATGACTGAGACCAAGGATGCCATCTCTGAGCTTAAAGATGACTTATCTTCAATCCAAACTGAACTGACCACCTTCAAAGTGAAAATAGCTGATCTGGAAATAAAATCAGCAACCACAGATGCCAATGTTAAGGCATTACAGGGCCACGTGAAACGCACGCTGGCCCTGGAAAAAGAAATGGAGGACGCCAGTAATCGTTCCCGCCGGAATAACCTGCGTCTTTTGGGGGTCCCGGAGGGGCAGGAAGGCAATAATATGGTGGCGTTCTTGGAGTCCTTCATCCCCAAAATACTAGATCTGCACTTTAAGCATGATTTTGAAATTGAACGGGCTCACCGCTCTCCATCCTCCAGGTTCCCGCGTGATCGCCGGCCACGACCCATAGTGCTTCGGATCCTCCGTTATCCGCAGGTCCTAGAAATTCAGCAAAAAGCCCGATCACTAGCGCCTGTGACCCACGAGGGAAATAAGATCCTTTTCCTCCCAGATCTGCACAAGAACACTGTTAAAGCACGACAACAACTGCTTGCATTCAGACCACAACTAAAAAAGATGGGAGCCCGCTACGGTCTTTTCTACCCGGCAAGAATGAGGGTAACTTACCTAAATCAAACAAAAGACTTCACTGACCCGGAGCTTCTGGCTACTTACATCGAAGAGACTTCACCAACCCCGATTGACTCTGTGTGAGCCTGTTTCCCTCTGTGCCTGATGCTCATCTGCCATGCTGCCTCTGAAACTGACTCTTTCTACATGTTATTCTAACTCTACAATTGTTATTTCCATGATTATTTCTCTCTCTTTTACTATATATCGCTTGAATGACTCCTTCTCTAATTTATTTCTCATTTTTACTACCATTTTACCTTTCCACTGCATCGCAGGACCTCTAGGCATGTTTGTTACTCTCTTCTTTTTACAGACATGTGACTCTGCACTGCAAGACCATGCACCTCAGCCATTTTGTGTTTTTTTTTTTTTTTTTTTTTATATTATATTATATTATGTTACTGGACTATTATGCTCACTCTACCTGCTAAAACCCTTTGAACCTCTCACTCTTTTTCTTCTCGTTGGTGCGGATGTTAATTGGTAAGCATAATGAAAGTACAGTGGCTTTAAATTTACACTTTTAAATGTCCAGAAACTTAGATGATGAATGTTTACTACATAGGTTTGGTCTTCTGCAATTTTTTTTTCACACATGACTCAATTACTGTGCCACGGATTTTAATCTTTTATTTATTTTATGAATTTCCTTACTTGTATTATCCTATGACATCATAGGCTTTGCTATCTGATGTCATTTATACTAGATCAGAGTGCTAATGTCCTTAGTGGGACACACTGACTGCCTGAGTAGTTCATCTTTCTGTATTATTATGCCTCTCTTTCCATTTATTTATCCTCCTGAACTCTATAATCATTATATATTGTTTTTAGTTTCTTTCATTAATGTTACTTCCACAGCAGGCATTCATGGCTGACTGACATTGAATGTGCCTCTTTATTCTGATGATTCACTTGTTTTAGTGGTTGCTGTGGATTGCCATTGTTGGCATAGTTCATTCATTATAAACACAGCACTTAAACTTTTTGACCTGTTGTTTACTTTAGTTAATTGTGCATGCAGCTAGAGCTACTTTTTGCAATACACTGATCAAATGGTTGCTGAGTTTGTTTTTGTTCACTCGGCTATCTGTCCCCTCCTCGGCCACCCAAAGTTTTTTGCTTGCTGTTTATTACAGTGGGCTCTTTCTCTTTTCAGGTACATCTCTTACTCCTCTACTATAACCCTTTTGTTGATTTTTCATTTTTGTTATAAGATGCATACAGCTTCTGCTTTTTTTGCCATAGTTTTATTTACAGCTTATAAGTCCCACACCAAATTTTGTCTGGCTTATTTAGGTATCTCAACCATGCTAAATATCATATATCCATGCTTTCAATGTCATTATCAATAACATCTTTAAATATCAAAGGTCTAAATAATGTGATTAAAAAGCGGAAATTATTGTCTTATATTGATGATCTTAAATCAGATATTATTCTGCTTCAGGAAACTCATCTCAATGAATCTAGCTCAAGTAAATTTCTTAAACAAGGCTTTTGTGCGCCATTGTTTTCCCCTGCTCTGAATGGAAAAAATGGTGTAATTACCCTAATTAAACATCATCCATCCATCTCTATTTTATCTAGCTCTCATGATACTTATGGTAGATGGGTTAGTGCCAAACTTTCTATATCCAATCGCACATTACGCATTTTAAATATATATGCACCAAACTTAGATTCTCCTGAATTTTTTCATAATTTGGCCAATCATATCTTACAGGATCCTGACACCCCTATTATTATTGGAGGTGATTTTAATCTTATTTTAGATCCTTCCAAGGACAGGAAATCACATGCCTCCTACAAGAAACCAAAATCATGGTATGCATTGCATGATATTATATCCCAGCTTCACTTAACAGATCCCTGGAGATTGCAGCATACCGCCCTTGATCAATTTACGTTCTTTTCAGCACCACACTCGACTTACTCCAGGATTGATTACTTTCTTGCCTCTTCTTCTATCTTACCTCACATCACCACCTCTGATATTCACTCTATCACAATTTCTGATCATGCAGCTATTTCCCTGACTTGCTCTTACTTTTCTCTTACACCTCGCAGTAGGCAATGGCGGTTCAACTCTTCACTCCTTGCTGAAAACCAATTCTCTGAAAGTATTACTGCGGCCATCCAAGAATTTTTTCATTTTAACATCCCCACTCAGTCCAATTGGATCAACACCTGGGATGCCTTCAAAGCTTTCATACGTGGGACAATAATTCAATTTACTGCTAGACTCCACTCCTCTAGAAAACAAACCCTACGAGACCTTGAATCTCGCATACATGAAGCGGAAGCTACCCATATTTCAGACATTACTGATATTACAGCCCTGACTACTCTTCGTAACCTTAGAATCCAATACAACTCTTTATTGAGTTCATCTGCTGCCAATTCAGTCTTCGTCCAAGCGGCTTCGTACTACGCAGAAAATAACAAACCTGGACATCTGCTTGCGAATTATTTGAAAAAATCCCAGGATAAAACTACCATATCATCCATTAAAGACCCCGCAGGAATACTTACTACAGATCCTTCAATCATCTCATCCGCCTTCCATAATTTCTATCAAGATCTTTATTCTTCAGAAATCACCTGCTCTGAAGCTAATCTCAATTCCTTCTTATCTTTCCCGCACCCCACTCTTTCTCCTACGGATTCTCTCTCACTTTCTTCTCCCTTCACTTCCCAGGAAATCACGGATGCCATTAACTCCATGGCTCCGAACAAATCTCCAGGCCCGGATGGCCTTACAATAGAATTTTACAAAGCCTTTCTACCAATTTTACTTCCACATTTGCTTCCTTTCTTTCACTTCTTGTGCAATCAAGGTCATTCCACAGGCTCCTTTACAGAAGCTAATCTCATTGTCTTTCCTAAACCGGGTAAGGACCCTCAAGAGGTCAAAAATTACCGTCCCATCTCATTAATCAATGTAGACGCAAAAATTTTCGCTAAGATCCTTGCTTCTCGGCTTCAAACCGTACTTCCTCTGCTCATTTCCTCGGACCAATCTGGTTTTCTAAATAATCGTTACTCTTCTAATAATACCCGACTCTTGTCTCACATTATCCATCACTCATCTTCTCACGCAGATAGACTGGTAATCATGGCTCTTGATGCCGAAAAAGCCTTTGATCGTCTAGAATGGCCCTTCCTATTTCATATTCTACGTTGGTATGGTTTTCCTGATCCCTTCTTATCTATGATTAAAGTTCTCTACTCTCATCCCACGACACGAATTATGATAAATGGACTTCTTTCCCAACCCTTCTCTCCATCCCGTGGCACGAGACAGGGTTGCCCCCTATCTCCCTTACTCTTCAATCTTGCTCTTGAACCACTTTTATCTGCTATACGGAATGATTCTCGAATTGCTGGCTTTCATTACAATGATTTTTCAGTTAAACTCTCGGCATATGCCGACGATGTTCTTCTTTATGTTCATCCAGAATCTATTATCTTTATCCTTGAACAAATTAATCGCTATTCGGCGATTTCTGGATACAAATTAAACATCAATAAATCTGAACTTTTACCTTTAAACTGTATAGATATTCAATCTGATTCTTCCCAATATGGTTTCATATGGTCCCCTTCTAAGATCAAATATCTTGGATTGTATTTTGGGCCCTCTCTCGACTCCACCTCACGACTTAACTCTGACTATATCTTCTCTATTATTCGCTCCTGCACTTCCAGATGGTCCCCCCTTAATCTCTCCTGGTGGGGTAGACTATCTACAATACGTATGATGATCACTCCGAAAATCAATTACATCCTTAGTATGCTTCCCTTTCTCTTCCCTCACTCAATTTATTCTCGTATTGAACACTTACTCACTTCCTTTTTATGGCAAGGCAAACAGCCTCGGATTGCACTCCGTAAACTGAAATGTTCTAAGGAGCAGGGAGGAGTAAATTTTCCTAGCTTTCGCGAATATCACCATGCATTTTTGATGTCTCAGGGCTCCTTATGGCTGAATGTTGAGTCTATGCATGTAAATCCTACGTGGTTACCTTTGGAACTCTCTTTAGTTGATTCTTATATATTGCATCATGCTCCTGCCATTCCTCTTCCTCAATTGGCAAAACAAAACCCGATTATATTAAGTACTTGGCAGGCGATCAATTATATTGACTCCCTTTCAAATATGAAATTGGCTGATTCAGTATCTGCACCTATCTGGCATAACCCCAAACTCAAGATAGGCAACGCGGTGATGGTTTGGAAAACTTGGCAACAGCGAGGAATTTGGCATATTTCCCATCTTTTGACTAATGACAAATGGATTACTTTTTCAGATATCATGGCCAAATATAACATCCCTCCCTCTCAATATTTCAATTGGATTCAACTCCACCATTGCCTTTCTGCGAGGTATCCTTCTCCAACTTCTCTTCATACCACTTCAGACCTACACTCTATGGCTCTTTCCTTCTCTGCATCCCATGGACAATCATCTAATTGGTATAAATATATACATTCAAAATGTTTCCCTGCAATTTCGGCTTCCCTGACTAAGTGGGATTTGGTGTTGCAATCTCCGTTAACTGATCGTATGTGGATGGAACTGTGGATTAGGATTTTTAAATCGCTCCACTCGGCCTCCCATAGACAAACTGCGATTTTTCTGTATCATCGAGCCTTCTGGACTCCGTCCAAAACAGCTAAAATTAAGAGATCCACGGATAGCTCCTGTTGGACCTGTAAATACTCCGAAGGCTCCCTACGACATATGTTATTTGATTGTCCCCATTTACAGATTTTTTGGTCCTCTATCTGGAATGTGATTACCAAACTTTTTATTATTAATGACCCCTTCACATTGGATGTCTTACTTCTGGGATCCTAGGCACTGTCCTCACCTTTATCTTTGTATCATGATCGTCTTTTGACCCTTTTGTTATTCATAGCTCTTCAATTAATTTTACAAAATTGGAAAGACTTCTCTAACCTCAGCCTCACTCATTGGTGGAATTCAGTATGCCTACATGCTAAATACGAGAAACATATGGCAGAACGCTCTAAGTCACTATCCACTTATGATAATACATGGTCTATACTAATAGACCATTCTACTCAAGACCTTTGAAATAATGCTTATGAGATCATTTATTGATATAACATCACTCATCAATTTGTTTTAATCTTTCACACTTTTCATTGGTGTTCCTTATCTGATATATCTCAGGAATCAATATGACCCTCTCTCCATTTATAATACCAGATTCTATTAAGCTTTTGTATTCTCTATGGCTTTACATACTAGACTACATTATGATACTATACATAATTCATGGTCCTGCCATCCTATTTATGTATTTATCTTGCAATGTACTATGACCAGAAGACTGTGTTAGTTTTCTCATTATTTGTTGCTTCTATCCTTGAGTATCGATAATATTTCTTATTGTGATATGATGTACTGAAGGGAGCTGTCACTTGGTTTTTCTTGTTAGGCTTCCTCGGAAGCCTTTGTTGTATATTTTCTATTTTATAACTATGAAATCAATAAAAATATTTTGAACATAAAAAAAAAAGTTTTCTATATTATCAAGTTTTTTGTGTAATATCACTGAGTCTTTAATTGTTGTATTTTTTAAGTCTTGCAGGGATTTCACCTCTGTTTTTACTTCCATGAAAAAAATTTTTGCCTCAATATTTGAATGTTCCAGGGCCTTAGTTAAATCGTCCGTCTTACTGGCCAGTGTTTTTACCTCTACAGATGTCTTCGAAGCCTCAGAGTCCATCTTTTGGAGCAGTCCCCAAATTGCTGCTAAAGTCACCTCACCGGAGGGGATAAGCTCCCCAATCGGCAGAAGTTCATTTGCTCTGGGCGCTTCCCCTATAGGAATTCCATGTGCAACTTCGGCAACACTTTCTGTTCCCACTGCCAAAGCAGCAGAGTCAGCCAGACAGGGAGGTGGTTCGGTGAATGGAGACGAGAGTGAGATCTCATTCCCATGTGGGCTAAACCCTCCTTTGCTCTCTCCCACCGCCGGAATTCCTTCTCCTGTTTTAATGCAGATACCAGGCAACAACTGCTCAATCGTCTGTTGACAAACTGGGGGCATCGGTGTCTAGAAAGCTGGTGCCTTAATACTCCCTTTCCTCTTGTGGGGCATTTATTTTTAGTATTAACGTTTCAGTAGCAGAGAGAGCCCGATCTCAGCGTCTGTTTGATGCCACCATCCAAAATAAGGGCCATTGTATGGTAATTCAAAAACCTTTGTGTTAAGTTTGTGTGCATTCTCAACATTTTGCTATGCAGCTAACACAGGAAAAAGTCACTACTTTGTGTTAACAGTATGGCAGGAAACATGTGAGGCATCTGGTTAGAGTTCTTCAGGTAGTATTAACTATTCTGCATTATCTGTCATGTTAACAGTTAACTCATGGTAATGAGTAGAGAATGACACGGTGACAAAATTCATCACTGTTCCCGTCCCCACGGATAACCGCGGTAAACCATCTTCATGTCATTTTTTAAGGAGAGAGGGAAAATCAGACTATGAATGGCCACAACCACTGATACTCAAGCTTTGCTTTGAAGAATGCTGGTGTAGAAGGATTGAAGTTGAGATAGACACTACAGAATGACAGTCTCTGGTATCCAGAGCAGATATTGTGATGTCATAATGCCTCATTCCACCAGTGCCTAAGAGCCAATCACATCAGTGATGTCACAATGGCTTCATTATCCTTAGCTAACATAAGAATCAGAGTATGAATGGCCACAACCACTGACCCGCAAGCTTTGCTTTGAAGAATGCTGGTGTAGAAGGACTGAGGCTAAAATAGACACTAAAAAATGACATGGGATTATTTCCCGCGGTTATCCGCGGGGACGGGAAAGGTGATGAATTACCTGTAAGGTCTCTAGCTCTTGCTCAGGCTACACTGGCAAGAATTACTACACACAAACGGTTGACAGTGCATTCATTATTTTCCTGAGCATGCATTATCCGTGAGCATGTAGTAATTCCATATTAAGACAAAACCAGAGAAAGTTGACCCTAAGGAATCCACAGAGAAAAGAGTCCAAGAGAAACCCAAAAATCACTGTGGAGTGACGATGTTCCTGAGATGGACTTTATTGAAAATTCCTTATTGCTTTGGTTTCAAGCAGCGTTCTCCTCACGACTCTCCACATATCAGTTATTCCACGTATCTACTACCATAGGACTTTCAGACACCCCTGAAGAAGACTATCTTGTCAAAACGCGGACCGTGTTGGGTCCTACACTTTCAGCGGACTAGGTCCTTTAGGTTTTTATGTGGATTATTTTATTTTCATGTGGATTGCTTAATTGCACCTGTGGAACTTAAAAAATTTTCAATAAAGTCTATCTCAGGAACATCGTCACTCCACAGTGTGTTTTTGTTTGGTTTTTTTTGGTAATTCCATATTAAACAGCTAAAGCAGTTTATGAACTAATAACTGCATTGACCCAGTTTCTTGAAATATATCATACCATCACTAAAATCAATCAACACGCTGAGATCTAATAATTTTGCTGTCACTGCACCTTCTCTCTACAATTTGTTACCTAATCATTTACGCATTGAATCCGTATTAAATCAATGTAAATCAAAATTAAAAACATTTTTGTTCCAGGATGCTTTTGGACAATAACTGTCCTTTTAAGGACCAAAACAAAGCTTTAAAGCTTTTTACCCTCACCTATAGTTTTTCCCTCTTACTGTGCTCTTTTCTTTAAAGATTGTAGTTCTTGCCCTTTTTTTCCCCATTTGTGTGAAGTAAGTTTATATGTCTTGTTATGTGTCTTATTAACCTACCCTGGTCTTGTTTAGTATTTCTAATTTTAATTTGTTTTTATGGAATTTATTTTACTTTGTACACCGCTTAGAAATTTGATTAAGCGGTATAAAAAATTCTAATAAACTTGAAACTTGATCTCTGAGATCTAATATAAAAACTCTTTTCAAGGCTTGACCCATGCTAATTATTATTGTATTAATGGAGACTATGCTGGCTCCTGACACACTACTGCCATATTGTTTCGATAAGCAGCACATAAGGTGGCAGATATAAGCAGATCATCCAAATTAGAAAAGAATATTTTCCCTTTTAAAGTATTTTCCCCAATCATTATTTGTGGTTTTGGAGTAGGAATATGTTGGATGTTAAAATATATATACTGTATATATAGCGAACACCAGCTCATCTCTTTTTTCATATTGATTTTTTGCTGCTGGGAGCTTTTTTTACTCTCCTCTATATTTTATGATTTTGAAAACAAAATCAACCAAAAGGAACACAGGTGCCCCACTTTATTGCTTTTGCTTTTTAGAGCCATGAAGGGTCTGATTTACTCTTATTTTGTCTTTCCTTCCCCATAGACACAGAATGGGAGAAACACCTTTCTAGCAAGTCTTAACTCTTTAGTGCAAAACCCTGCTACTTGTTTCACGTTTAGTGGTTTTTGCTTGATTGCCAACTTACATGAAACCATGTTTTCTTAAATGTCTGCTCAGACCACAGGAGGGAGCTAACGAATGCAAATACGTCGGCAAAAGCGAATCTAGTTTAATATTGCATGCTTATTGGTGATCTGACACCTGTGGTGTCTTGTAACACATTATTTAATTATAATGCATCAAATCCTAAGAAACACTAAATAGCCATTTAGATTTCCTTTGATTTTTCCCCACATCAATTTTCTTCATAAACTGACCAAAAAATGACAAAATATTCTACTGGTCCATCAGAAAGTTTTCTCTGTGCTAGTCTTGGGCGGTGGGGTACCCTAAGCAAGCTGTTTGCTCTGTGAACTAACTAAAGGCTGTCTTGGGGAAAAAATACAGAAATCAATCAGCAGGAGATTAGAATACATTGTTTTGAAGAGGCAGCGTAAAGCTTGAAAATCTTAGGTAGGAACCCTTAGGAGCTGGTATTGAGTGCCTCAGTTCCGTACCTGGTATTGAGCCAAGACGGAAACATTCCCATCACTGTTCCAAGCACAGTGATGGGGGAGAGTGAGGAGGAGAATGAGGACTGCTTTCCTCTAAGTCAAGCTGGGACAACAGCTGCAAGAGAGGAAGATGGAAAATTGGATTCAGGCTTTCAACAGAGCCTAGCAGCGAGCTCAAAAACAGGCATTCAGAAACACGAAGCACTTTAGAAAGGAATAATTTATGCCACATCAAAGCCATGATTACCACAGCTTCCCGACTTCCTATTTTTCTCTATTTATGATGCATTATGCATTTTCAATCTAGCATGTATGCAGTAATTTAGTTACCATTGTTCTGTGCTTGGATGGCAGAAGAGAGGGAAATATGCTATTTTGGATGCCTTGCAGATGGCAAATGATAGCAATGCAATCAGATCCTGCAGTTTGGGGGTGGGGTAGGTGAGGGAGTAGAACTCTCTTAACACATTTGTTTATTTATCTGACTTGGGTGGCAGGGAGAGGAATACGTATGAGAAATGATCAACATTCAAAGGTCTTAGAGTATAACTGGATCTTGCTTCACTGGTGCTCTTGTTTTTATTTATTTATTTTTGGTTTTGTTTTTTTAGCTTTCAGGTTAGTATTGAATTTTTAGCTTCTCTTCTGTCATCCAAGCACAAAATGTACCTGGATATATTTATTTAATTTGTTGTCTATCCCGTTTCCCCCAAAGAGCTCAGAATAGGTTACAGGTTAAACACACTAACATCTGGAACTGGAAGGTCCCGATCACCCGTCCCCCACCCCACCCCACTCTCAACCCCCCCACACCCCCTACCACCACTTACAAGAACTATCAGATACCAATTTTCTGGGAAATATAGGCCACATTCTCAAGTCCACTCATATTCCAGCCGTAATACGAACAAAGTGCCTCTTATGCTGAACTCCTGAAGTAGCGAACGCCAGCCGTCGCGAAAAAGCTCTGCACCCTACACGCAAAGTTGAAAGACCCAAGGAGCGATTGAACCGTCCGCAATGTTACCTTTTTAGCCCCCAGAACCAACTGAATGAGGTCCAACAATTTTGTGATCTTAGCCGCCGGCAAACGGGTCACTATGGCCCCAGAATCAAATTCGATTCCCAAAAAGGTCAGAACAGTTGTGGGACCCTCAGTTTTGTCCATCGCCAAAGGAACGCCGAAGTCTGAAGCCATACGCCCAAACTCCTCCAACAGCTGCTGACAATCACCAGAACCCGAGCGACCCACGAATAAAATATCATCCAAGTAATGAACAATCGAGGAAAAACCCGAACACTGCTCCGCAACTCAATGAAGAAAAGAACTGAAGATCTCAAAGTAAGCACAGGAAACAGAGAACCCCATGGGAAGACATTTATCAAAATAATAGTGATCTTCAAACCGGAAACCCAACAGGGGATATGAGTTGGGATGCACCGGCAAAAGACGAAACGCCGCTTCGATGTCCACCTTAGCAAGAAGAGCGCCCTGGCCCGCCGAAGAAATTAAGCTAAGAGCGCTGTCGAAATAAGCATAGCGGACAGAACACGGCTCAGACGGAATGCCATCATTGACAGAGCGCCCAACGGGTGCAGATAGATTGTGAATCAATTGAAATTTACCCAGTTCCCGCATGGGGATAATGGCAAGCGGAGAAAGCATCATAGCAGGAAATGGAGGAGAGAGAAGCGGACAAGCAATGTGGCCCAAAGTCAACTCCTCCTGCAACTTCGAGTACACCACTTCCCGCATCCTTCGAACTGACAAAGCATTACGCACCTCAATTCAGCGCACCCGACCATGAAAAGGAATAACAAAACCCTCCCCAAGAGTGTCGCAGCCTCCGCATCACAATAGTGGTGAAGCCAGGGCAGAAGTGCCTCAACCCGAACAGGAGTAGGCAACTCGCCTGCAGACGAACTACTTGCCAGGAGCCGGAGCTCCTCTGGCTCCTTTTTGGGGGGCATTTAAGGGCCGAGTGTCCTTGGCCACACATGGAACAGACGTGCTTGAACTTGCAGTCCAGAAAGGGGCAGAGAGTGCGATTAAATTTCCATCACACATCGGAGGGTCCTCCTGAGCCAGGAATCCCCGAGCCTGGGGCAGACCGAAAGGACCGCAGAACAACCGCACCGGAAGAACCACCCCGCATCACAGTGGCTGGCAAGGAATCTCCCATTTTAGCAGATATGTGTGTCAGCCACAGAGACACATGTCCTGGCAAAGGAGCAGGAACCGCCAGCACTACAGCAGCACTGGAAGACTGCACAGCCGGGATCCCAGGTAAAGAGGCCCGACCCACCCCACGACAACCCACAACGGTCGTACGAAAACCAGACAACCGAACTCTGCCCCTCCCAGCTGCACGACCCCGACCGTCCCGACGAGCACACTGAGCTATCGAAACCGCAGCTATCGCAGACAGGGCAGAAAGCATAGAGGGCCACTGGGGAAGAGAAGCAGCCGCACCAACCTGATCTGTGGCACTGTCTTCAGCGAAGGAATCAAAGGCATGCAGGGATAGGTCAATCGGCTTGCTCTGCAATCCACCGGCCTCAGGAATCACGCTGGCGCCGCTGCCTCCAACTGCCTCAACCATGCTGCCTCGCCGTACAGAAGGGTGGGAGGGAAGAAAAAAGCCACCCTCAGGAGCCAGGAACCCCTGACCCCAGAAGGTCTCAGCCTTTATACCCCCCTCTCTTGAACCTTCCATGCCCCGACCAATCAGAAGCTCCAACAGGTCAGGGCGTGAAAAACTACCCTCCACCTTTTTTTCCCTACCTACTAAGCTATTTTCCGACGGGCGATAACTGGGCCCTCCAGCCCAGTATTAAATTTCGCCCATTGAGACTAGCTCTAGGGCTTACACATAATTTCAGTATAAGTTTACAATACAAGTTTTTATCCTAACTTGACACATACTAGGGATCTAATATTAATATATATATTATACAGTTTACCGATTACAATGTGCCATAGTTATCCTTACATTCCAAGTTTTATCCTAATTTGACACACATAAACGGTTTACA
This sequence comes from Geotrypetes seraphini, assembly GCF_902459505.1. NCBI lineage: Eukaryota > Metazoa > Chordata > Amphibia > Gymnophiona > Dermophiidae > Geotrypetes > Geotrypetes seraphini. The sequence goes on from NC_047086.1 coordinate 252,888,403, forward strand.
GGTTAGATTTGCCATAGTTATAGTGCAAGATTTTACAATAAAAGTTTTCCTTATGTGACACTTACTGGTTCTGGTACCAATAAGCATTTCTTTGTAGGCCATCAGTCAAGGGCAGGGGGTTAGGTGAAGAGGTATGTTTTTATTGCTTTTCTAAAGCTGAGGAGTCCTTCTAGGGATCTCATCTTCGAGGCCAGTCAATTTCAGTGGCTTGGTATAAAGTGGGAGTAGGTCCATCGTTTGGCGGTTTGCAGTTGAAAGGCACGACCAGGGTGCGTTTTGTGGCATATTTCATCCTGGAAGCAGAGGGACCGGTTTGGCATGTACAGAAGTAGTTTAACCATCACTTAGCCTGGTGTGCAAGGATTTCAGCATTAGCATCAAGCCCTTGAAGACACAACATTTAGTATGGACAGCTTGAGAGACAGGGTCACGGGCACAGAGGTTGTTTAGAAGCCTGATCGCCGCGTTTTGAACATGCTAGAGATGTCATACATTTTTCGCCGTGAGATATCACATCCTTCACCCTTTATGTAGGATATCTCCATGGTTGCAACAGATGAGGTTCATCCTGTTAATAAAAGGGGGTTCTAAACTATATTGTTATATTTGAAATGGTCTCTCTCACTGTAATTACAACAAATATTTGACGACAAGGAGCAAAGTTTTCATCAAATACAGTACCTATTTTCAGTAAATACTGTATGTAAAATGGGCATGATGAACTGCAGCTATTACACTGAACTTCTTAGACTAGTGATTTAACCTAAGAAATAATTTGGACTCAGGCCTATATTCAAATGAAATTATACACTCAGCATGGCCTATGAAAATGTAACTACACTATGGAGCTCATAATCAAATCTAAAAACCCGCCCAAGTCGGCACTTGGATGATCTAAAAGACAGGTCATCCAAGTGTCAATAATCAAAACGGCTTTTTGGAAGTATCCAAGGACATTTTAGGCTGCTGAAGCCCGCTGTGCGCCCAGAGCTGAAAGGGGCGTTTTTGGAGGAGTGGTTAGGGCAGGATGTGGGCTGACCTAGACTTAGTTATCCTGCAAGGATATAATTGAATGTTTGACGAGGTTGCCTAGGCAAAACTTATGAGTTAAATGATGTAAAGACAGGTATAAGTGCCCAAAATGTATCAAAAGTGACCATATAACCATTACAGAGACAAAGTAAAGACCCCCACACTCTCCATCTGTGTTCACTGATCCCACTGCACCCTCACAAAGTTCAGAATAAAAACATGCATACCTGCCTCTAGAACATCAGCACGTGGCATAGGAAAGCCCAGTAGAGCAACACAGAGGTGGCTTAAGTAGACCGGGGAGTGGGCTAGTGAACCATAGAGAGGAGGACCTAGGCCTATAAGCCACTCTAACCACTACATTCATGGTTGAAAATTTGAGTCTACCAACAAAAAAACAAACCCTACTGTACTGCCATATAGGTGCCACCTGCAGCCATAAGGGTTATTGGGGTTGTAGCTAGGTGGGTATAGTGGGTTTTGGGAGGCTCACCTTAACCTATAAGAGAGTTCTGGTGAGATGTTTATGTGGCGCCCTTTTTATGAAGTTTACAGCAGTGCTCTGTAAGGTGCCCCACTGCTCTGTTGCCATGTCTGGGTAGCCAGTCCATCACAATTCTGGCCCCTCCCATGTCTAAAAGGTTTTGTTCTGGATGTTTGGGACTTGGACAAATTTTTGGTCAAGAATGTGGTATAAAGATAGATGTAGAGGTGGTTTGGATGATGAAAAAGCTGCATTTGTAACTAATTGATTTTTGATAAGTATTGAATAAATATTTTTAATTCAGTATATATATATTTGTACAAATTCTTAGTTTGGGATGTCCTTGATGGGCAAGGGGTTACAGCCTTTTCCCCTTGCTCACTATCTGGTTTCATTTTTGAACGCGGCAACTTTACTAGTTAAGCGGATATTCAGCGCTAACTGGTTAAGTGCTTAGCGGTTAAAGATAGGCCTGATATTTATGCAGCCTATTTTAACTGCTATATTATTTTATATTATGTTAATTTGGTTGTCTATTCTGCCTTTACCTATTCAGTTCAAGGTCAGATTACATTACAAGAGGTTGAGTCAGTTACCCAGGAAGTTACAATGGACAGTTTGACATGGACATTCAACAGAGTTGCTAGTACAGGTAGATCAGTACAACTATTAATACAGCTGGGTCATAGTTACAAATACATAGTTTCTAACTGGCTATGTCACGCAATACAATCGATTAGCTGCTAGCCACTAATCACGGATATTCAGCAGGAGAAAAATGGTTATCACCAGTTGAATATCTGTGGCTAGGTGCTAAAATGCTATTTAACCAGCCAGGAGCCATGTGCATGTTGATTTAAGTATCAATGCTGAAATTAATAAGGTCACTGTGCTTGCAGTCACTATTTACATGACTGACATGGAGCTCTGAATTAGGGTTTTATTTAACAGAAAACCAAAATTGGGTTCATATACAATTTTCCAGTGAATGATTCTGAAGTGAATGAACATGCACCTGCATATTACCTCTGAATAATCTGAATCACGTTTATAGAGAACTCCTTGACAAATGCAATATTGTTTGAATGTCCTGTTGCCTTCTGACGTGTTTCAATAGGAAAAAAATAACAGAGAACAAAGATAGCGAAGCATTGGTGGAAACCTGAGAATGGAGAGGACTATTTTCAAAGGCTTTTAGCTGGGTAGCTAAGTAGTCACAAAGCTAGATTCTTCAAGGCGAAAGAATGTATTGTATTTTTACCTGCTGTGAGTGGTTCATAGAGGGTAAGAATACATAAATCATGCATACTCATAAAAAAAAAATTCTCTTAGATAAAAAAAAGTGTTCCCAGGGGTGTGGTTAGGTCAGGAGAAGAAGCAAAGCATCTAGATTGAATTTGTGTTCCAGTCTGTTTTCAGTATAGAGACTATTTTTTAAGTATGGCATTTTTTCAACATGCATAATATTACTAATTTCACAATTAAAATGTTTTAGTTCACACTATAGACAGTGCAAGCTAATTACTGACAATCAGTTCCCTCCCCCATTTTTAACCCACACCGTTAACTTATAAGAAATTTCCCCCACCTTGCCCCCCATTTATCTCTTTCCCTTATTTCCCATTAATCTTACAATCCCAGGCTTCCAGATGGGGCAGAAATGGATGGAGAAATTCTGGTCAGAAGGCACATTTCCCACTTGCCGGAAGTTGTCCAAAGAAAACTACAGTGGCAGGTTCGCTTTGGAAAACAGCTACACAGGGACCATTACTCACACCACAGGAGGCAGCCTGGATACCTCTCGTGATTGTCAGCTAACCTAGAAATTCAATGCTAGGACTGTATCTGTCAATTTTTAGAAGATAGCCAGGATGTGATTCAGAGTCGGTCTACTCTGGTGATAACATGCATGAGTGAGATAGATAAATGTTAATAATGAAACTTTATTTCAAAAATAGATTAACAAAATTTTGTGGAGATCTGGTTAGAATTTTTCCTGATGTTTCTAGAGCTACTCAATTAAGGAGGAAAGAGTTTTTGAGATAAAAAGTTAGAGTTTTGGCCCTAGAGGCATCTTTTTACCTAAAATTTCCATGTAAATGTCTTGTTAAATTACAAGACATTGAATATGTTTTTTGGGATCCCATTCAACTACAACAATTTCAAGAGGTGTGCAGGGACACTCAAGCAGTGGAAAGGGGGGGGAGGGGTTCAAGCAATTGGGAAGAGTGAGGGCACATGGCATGGCGATGCAGGGTGCCACTGCCCTGGGTGCTAACCTCTCTCGTTACGCCACTGCTTTTGAATATCAACTACTTGGTTATTTTACAAATATTTTTACTAAATTATAGTTAATTTTAAATTTGGACTACTGTATAAATTATAAATGCAATCCAATTATTATTCCATTTTGTAAGCTGCCTTGAGCCTTGTTGAGTTATGCGGTTAGAAAGATCTACCAGTATATTAAATTAAATTAAATTAAATATTGAAAACTTTTTAGTGCTTTAGATTACCGGTATGTGGACTTTAGATTATGAATGTCTAAAGGATAGGGTTTTTTTTAATCAATAGGAGCAATGTGAATAGCAAAATTAAAAAATGATGTACAAAAATGAAACCACAGAATTAATTAAAAAAAAAACACCAAAAACAGTTAAAATTCAGGGAGAATCACTCCCAGAATTGCTTCCCAGTAGTTTATATAACAGCAGGCTTTAATTCCAAAGTTTTGATGACATTCTTTTTCATGTTGAGAGAATATCATTGGTAGATGACAAAGAAGGAATACATAAGAACCAAATTATTGTAAAGTAGAAGTCAATGAGATACTGAGGATTATATTAGAAGAGGAGCAGCATAGGATTTAAAAGCTCCTTATTATGTTATATTGCTCTTGTAAGTGAAAAAATCCCCAATTACAAACAGATACTCTTTATGGATATCAAACAGCAGATTGTATGACTACTGGGAAACCTTAAGTTCAGCTGGGATTATTTAACAAGGGCTGCAATCAACCCCTTCCTAATAATATGTGGAGTCATGCAGATTGTGGGGATTAAGGCAACAAATTAGAAGGGAGGAGGACAAAGGTTTGAAGAGGTGAATTTTGCATGGTTTAATTTTTTGTGTGGAGGGTTTTGGTTTTAGGATCACTTGAATCTTACATTTTAATGTTTCTTACCAGGATCAATTTTGGGCCTATGACAATTGGTAGGATGAAACTTGTAGAACAAATTCCTAGTTTTTTTTAAAGTAAATTTAATAATGTGTACAGTCAATTTATAAATCAAGACAAATTGTAAGCAGCTAAACTACTGCATATTTCAAAACATAAATAACACTGTTTTTCCTAAAAATATATAATTCATGACAAATTGTAAACAATACTGTGAAGAAAATGAACAGGTTGCTTTTGTGCACATTTTTCTACAATCCAACATATTTCTTTATCCTTTGTTCCTGTTGGCTGGCTAACAATTGTTCAATTCTGCGTTCAAAAAACGCCTGTTCACTTTTAAGAGCAGCAATCAGATGCCAAATAGTTGGGTGATCACAACAGACTAAGGAATGAAAGCAATGATGCAACGCCTCGACTGAATTATTTGATCTAGGTAAATTGTTCAAAACTCTTTCATAATTATTCCATACTCACAATGCAAAAATTCCTTCCCTAAGTCAATTTTGTTGTATTCTGCCTAGATATGCATCCTCAAAATAATCTGCTACAAAACTGCTGTTTCAGCAGGAAAGTCCAGCATCAACAAGTCAAAATATTCTAGAACTCTATCAATGGGAACAAAAGATAACGCAGGAAGCATTTGGATTTTTAAAGGAAATCCAGTATCATTTGCATATTGCTGTTGAGCGATCACTTGGTGGTATGCTTCAGTTCTTCAGGACTGAGGCAGTGGTCTTAAATTTATTTTTCATTTCTTTGTTAACCTCTTTCATTCTTCTTTGGTTGGGATTTAGCAGGATATTATTATTGTAGCTGCTTTTTGTGAGGTGCCTTGACACAGTTTGATTATGTGTTTCTTGCTATGAGTGATTAACAGGGGCTGGATTTTTGTGTAGGCAGCCTCACCATCCTAGTGCCTGCCATTTATTTATTTATGAGGGTCATTTCATAAATAATGCACACTATTTTTTAAAAAAAATTTACATGTTTTATTTATTTATTTTTTTTCAAGTATTTCTTTACAATCCTTCAATATAATCTCCCTGCTCCCTGCTTTGCAATGACCGAGTCCCAACATCTGGGAGGCTTCATTATTCCATCCAAGACACCGTTTTTGTTTAGTTGCGGAATGGCTCGGGTACCGGCAGAAAAAAAGTTCTTCCAGAGATGCAAAGTTGTTTCAACTTTGGAAAAAGGTCAAAGTCTAATGGACTCATGTCTGGACTGTAGGGAGCATGAGGTAATACCTCCCAGCCGTATTTGTGTATTGGAGGATTAGACATCTAAGTGGCAAATGGAATTTAATGTGGACAAATGCAAAGTGATGCACATGGGGAAGAATAATCCAAATCATAGTTACCAGCCTTAGGGGTCAGCGCTCAAGAAAAAGATCTGGGTGTCATTATAGACACTAAGCTGAAATCTTTTGCTCAGTATGCAACTGTGGCAAAAAACAAAAGAAACAAAAAACAACCCAAACAGGATTCTAACAATTGTTTGGAAGGAAATGGTAAATACTAGCAATATTATAATGCCTCTGTATAGCTCCACAGTGCATCCTCACCTTGAGTAATGCACATAGTTCTGGTCACTGTATCTCAAAAAAAAATATAGTGGAATTAGAAAAGGTTCAAAGAAGAGCAACCAAAATGATAAAGGGAATGGAACTCCTTTTGCATGAGGAAAGACGAAAGTGGTTGGGGCTCTTCAGCTTGGAAAAGAAACAGCTGAGGGCTGGCGGGGGGGGGGGGGGGAGGGGATAAGATTGAGGTCGACAAAATCCTGAGTGGTATAGAAAGGGTAAGAGTGAATCAATTTTTCACCCTTTCAAAAAGTACAAAAACCAGGGAACGCTCAATGAAATTATATGGAAATACTTTTAAAACAAATAGGAAGAACCTCTTTTTACTCAAAGAATAGTTAAGCTCTGGAACTTGTTGCCAGAGGATATATTTACAGCGGTTAGCGTAGGTGGGTTTAAGAAAGATTTGAATATGTTGTTCTTAGTCTGCTATTAAGACAGACATGGGGGAAGCCACTGCTTGCCCTGGATTGGTACATAAGAATAGCCTTACTGGGTCAAGCCATGTGTGTTGATTATCCGGGTTTGTCTGACCAGCAGTCCCTTATCTGGTTAAGTGCAATATTTATTTATTTATTCACTTTACTATACCGTTCTCCCAGGGGAGCTCAGAACAATTTACATGAATGCTCAACATTTAACTAGTTAAGTGAAACTGAAAAAACATAGGACTGAGTTTTGTGCTATACAGCATGAGAATGGGAATTGTGGGAATCCTGTGGGGATGGAAGAAGTTGCCGCAAGACTCCTGCAGGGATGGAAGAATCTGCCATTGGATTCCCATGGAAGTATAGTCAAAATCTCTGGTGTTGCCAAAACGATACCTTGGAATGCATTGAAAGAGGCAACTGGAGTACCCAAATGAGGCTTGGAATGCCCAGAGAGGCAGTCAGAAGATCAGACTGAGGTTTGGATCACTGATTGGTTAAATAGTGAACACCACCCAAAAAACTGCAGGAGGCTGTTAGGGTTGGAAGGGAACAGAGGACTGTGAGCAAGTAAGTAATAGTGTCCACACCTGTGGGTATGGATGGTGATGAGGGTAATTAAATGTAGGGATGGAACGGATCTTAGTGGGTATGAGTTAGTTTCTAGTGGGGACAAGAGGGAATGGGTGAAATTTCTGTCCCTGTGCATCTCTTTCAAGTTTCAAGTTTCAAGTTTACCATTATTTGATGAATCGCTTATCAAGATATCTAAGCGATGTACAGTTAAAAAACCATCAGAGTGTGGTAATACAATTTAGGTTACAAGGTCACTTAAAAGACAGACATACGTTTAATATACCAAATTCATTTTTAGGACAAACGAAGATTGACAAACAAGAAAGGGTGGGAAGGGAGGGGAGAAATTACAATCTTATTATTTGTTAGAGTATGACATCAAAGGATAAAAACAAATTAGGTAATAATGGGTTAAGAGAAAAAAGAAAGAAGAATACAGAAATCTAGAAGGACGGTGTTTTATAGGTCAAAAGCGTCCTGGAATAAATATGTTTTCAAGTTTTTCTTAAATACTACAAGGTCAGTTTCATTTTTAATAAAATTTGGGAGGGCATTCCATAGTGTGGGAGCTTTTACTGAAAAAATGTCATTGCGTCTAGTACCTATGATTCTTAGTGATGGGACTGAAAGCAAATTAGATGAAGAAGATCTTAGAGAACGAGCAGAATTATGTGGGACAATCATTTTTGAGATAAATTGAGGTTCATTGGTGCTTAATGTTTTATAGACTAAAAATAATATTTTAAAGGTAATTCGATGGGTTATGGGCAGCCAGTGTAATTTAATTAGTAAAGGTGAAACGTGGTCAAATTTCTTTGCATTAAATATTAATTTAACTGCTGTATTTTGGATAATTTGGAGACGTCTATTTTCTTTTTGGGTTATGTTAATAAGAAGCGCGTTACAATAGTCCAGTTTAGAAATGATGAGAGAGTGAATTAAGATATTGAGAGATTTAGTTTCCAAGAAAGTAGAGATCGAGCGTAGAAGCCGTAATCTGTAAAAACAGGTTTTAACTATTGCGCTGATATGGTCATGAAAGGATAAATCAACATCGATTATTACACCGAGGATTTTCAATTTGGATACTGATTCTAATGGAATATTGTCAAGTTTGAATGGTATTTTTTGAAGTATGTCTCCCTTCCAAGTAAAAAGCATGGTTTTTGTTTTTTGAGTGTTTAAAGCTAATTTGTTGTTGTTTAACCATGTTTTCATTTTTTCTAATTTGTTAGTAATCGTATTTATTTCTTCAATGTTTTCTGGGTTAAGAGGATGCAGTAGTTGAATATCGTCTGCATATGAAAAGGTTGTAAATCCCAATGACTGGGACATGGTGATAAATGGGGATAAGAAGATATTAAATAGCAGAGGGGATAATATAGATCCTTGTGGAACACCAGAAGATAAGGAAAAATTATTGGAGTAGGACTCATTAAATTTAACTCTCATGGTTCGGTTTGAAAGGAAGGATGTTAGCCATTGTAAGATTTGGCCATCAATCCCTAATGATTGCAGACGGTAGAGAAGAATTTCGTGGTCTATGGTGTCGAATGCTGCAGATAAGTCCAAGGAAAAAAGTGCTACGGATTTGTGATGGTCCAGAAAGTAGTGAATATTTGTAACAAGGCCAATCATGGAATATTCGGTGTTATGATATTTTCGAAAACCTGTTTGGTTGGGGTGTAAAGCGTTAGTGGATTCGATGAATTCAGAAAGCTGTTCGAAAACTAGTTTTTCCGTCAATTTCATTAGAAATGGAAGATTTGATATGGGACGGTAGTTGGATGGGTCATCTATACTAGATTTAAAGTCTTTAACGATTGGTGAAACAGTAGAGGATTTCCAAGTACTAGGTACAGTTGCAGTAGAAAAACTTTTTAGTATAAGTGATAGGATAAATGGACCAAAATTAGAAAAAAATTTTTTTAAGAAAAATGGAGGGATTAATTCCATAGGAGAACCTTTTAGGTTAATTGACTTAAGATGTCTTTCAATGTCGGTTATGGTTGGAGTTCTGAAATTTAAGCATTTAGATGTTGGAATGAGATTTTCTGTAGATAAGTTTTCACAATTAGCAAAGGATGATATGTTAGTCATGCAGTGGCACAGTAAGAGGGGACAAGGGGGGGGGGGGGCGGGCGGTCCACCCTGGGCACTGTCTTACTAAGGGCGCGACATCCCCCTTCTTTCTACCTCCCACTCCACTCCTTGCTGTGCGTGCACGCCCCTTGTCTTCTCCCATACCTTTTTTTACTTCTCCAGCATGAGGTTGCTGCCCATGTCGGCATCGGCGTTCTCTCTGACATCACCTCCAAGACCCGTGTCTAGGAAGTGACATCAAAGCGCAAGCCAGCACTGACGTGGGCATGCTTCTCAAGCCGGAGAAGTAAAAAAGGTACAGGGAAGGGGGCACGCGCGGTAGGGGAGGGACACTGTTATCCTGGGCACTGCTCACCCTTACTATGCCACTGCTTTCATGCAATCTGATCTGTCCAGTTAACTTAGGCAGTTCAGTTCTAAATTACATAAGCTGGTTGGCCACAAAATTGTTATCTTCAGCTTCAGTGGTCAGTGCACTAACCAGCAACTAATTCAGCGGCATTAACCAGTTAAATGCCAATGAATACAAGCAGATAGCAGTTTAACCAGCCAGGAGCCCCTCCTGCATGTTAAATTGCTTTGAATATATCAACCCTAATATGAATGTTTATTTAGTATATGGATATATTTCATGTTTGACTAGGGTTATCAGAATTTCCCGAAGGAAAATCCAGACCCATGGCCATGCCCCTAGGCCCGCAGAGTTCTCTCCCATTCCGCCTGTGTCTTGCCCCCTTCCGCCCCAGCCTCACCCCCAGATGGCATCCATGCATGCGCTAAGGTGATGCAATGACATCACAAGCATGCGTGCGTGTGCATGACATCACTGTGTTGTGTCTGTGCATGCGCAGATGCCCCTTCCCGACGTGATTTTCAGGGAAGCTTTTTCAAAACCCAGACAAAGTGCTGGGTTTTGAAAAGCCGTCTGGACCCCAGACATATCCTCGAAAAGGAAGTCCAGAAATCTGGTAACACTAACTCTGGCCCTCTTTTATCCTACCGCAGTAGAGCTTTTTACCGCAGGCCGGCGAGGTAAATGCTCCAACGCCCATAGGAATTAAATGAGCATTGGAACATTTATGTTATGGCCCGCAGTAAAAATCCTCTACTGCAGTTTTATAAAAGGGCTCTTTAAAGAACCCAATTTTACCGAAAGTGTCCGATTCCAGCAGTATTTTGGACAAGGCTCTTCTCTGACAATGTCTAAGACATTAATGAAGGCAGCTCGGCAACTTGAATGTCTAAGGGACCTTTTACTGAAGCTTAGCGTGCCCTAAGGGCCACATGGTCCATAGGTATAAAATAGGATACACAGCATTTAGAGCACCCTAATGTCCATTAGTGTGCACTAAGCTTTAATAAAAGGGATACCAAGTGTTGACAATCACACAAGGGGCCGCAGAAAAGTTCTCAGCCCAATCAAGAAGAGAATAATTGGAGCCATGAAACTTACAAGTTATTCCAAAGTTTTCTTGACATTTTTCATTTCAATGATATGAAATTAAACAAAAAGTGTCAAGAACAGGCTCCACATCATTCTCTTCTTGATTGGGCTGAGAACTTTTTAACGACCCCTTGTACATGTAAAAGGGCATTTCAGAACATATGTATAAGTGTCAATACTTACAGTAGTTGTGTTTCTCTACCATTTTGGAAACCAACCCTTCTAAATACTCCTAATTAAGTATAGAGGCTGCAATCTTTCTACACCATCAGTTTTGAAGAGGAAAAGAACACTGAGTGATGAAGGGGGAAATCTCAGAATACTTCCTATAAAGTGCTACCCAAAAATGAGCACTCTCATAAAATATATGCATACCCAAGAGCAGCTGTATATCTAATATTGATTCCTTTTAATTATATACATGCATTCCCCTTCTGCTATGGGGAATACAACTGTAGAAGTGTTGTAAGCTTCAAATGCAACTTATGCAACCCCCCCCCCCACACACACACACACACATGACATCAGCAAGGGGAGCCACTGGCCTTGTGCCAATAGCTAGTTCTGGTCTTTTCTGCATAAACCATGCATAAACCAATGTTCTTGTCATATGCATGTAGTGCATCTTTACCTGGGTTGGCTGAAAAGATTACAGCGCCCTGACCCATGCCCACCCCTTGGTCCATGTCATGCCGGTTCCCTCCTCTCTCCTCTGATGCTAATTGGCAAAATTCAGCTTCATAGGCCAGCATCAGTTTCAAGCAGTAGCTTCAGAGGATGGAGGAGGGAAGTGTTGCACTTCCCTCCCCTGACACTAGCCCTCCCCCTTCGAAGCAACTGGCCTATGAAGCCGCATCGTACTGGGACAGGGCAGCAGTGTCAGAAGAAGGAGGAGGAGGAGGTGGGAAGCCACAGAATAGCTTAACATGGGCAGGTGACATCATGGTCCTGGCCATTTGGCGCCCTTTAGCGCCGTCGCCCTGGGCCAGAGTCTCACATGGTCCTTAGATTAAGCCAAGCTTAATCTTTTCATTACACATGTAAAGCCCAAGTTTCTAAAATTGGGTTTTCTACATTTATGCAAGACATATATGTAAATGCCAATATTTATTTGCATAAATCGTGGATAGGGCTTCTAAAATATGGATCATAATCATAATCTAATAATAAAAATGTATTCTACCTACAGACACAATGTTGAATTCTATTGTTTAAACAACATAAGGCGATACTAACAACATGCCTGAAGAAATGAGGACAAGTTAAGGCATGAGTAATGACATAAAAAGAATGAACCTTGCCACAAGTATCCCTCATAATAAATGCTAGAATAATGTCTGTTCATCATAAATATTTTTAGCAGAGAGGTGTCACTGGAAAGAAGCCAGTGAACCAAGGCATATATTATAGCCAGAGAAAAATAAAGGTCCAGTTGACCTTCAGAGTCCTTCACTGAATATTGAAGAATGATGGCATAACATAGATTTCATTTATTTGTCATAATATTATTTCCACCTTTTTGTTTAACGTTTGGATATTGTTTGCACATGCTCTATAATATTTTGCAAAATGTAAATTACATGCTGAGTCATTATAAGAGCCTTTAATTAAAAAAAGTATAAAATCACATTGTCGCAGCCCTATTGCAATTTTTACTTGCATATAGAATATCCACATAGAAAACCTACAGTGTGTCTTTCATAATTAAATTGTAAGCTCTTTCGAGCAGGGACTATCTCTTGTCTGTTTAATGTACAGCGCTGCATGCATCTGGTGGCAGTGGCGTAGTAAGGGTGAGCGGCGGTGCCCCTTCCCACCCCCCCCTGCTGCACACGCGTCCCTTTCCCTTTCCTTGTACCTTTTTAACTTCTCTGGCATAAGCAGCAGGCCCACGTCAGTGTCTGCTCGCCGTTTGATGTCACTTTCTAGGCGCAGGTCCTGGAAGTGACGTCAGAGAGAGCTCCGATGCCGATGCGGGCAACAACCTCACACCGGGCAAGTAAAAGAGGTACGGGAGAAGGCAAGGGGCATTCGCGTGCTGCAAGGAGGAGAGCGGGGGAGGGGGCAGAGAAGAGGATGGGTGCCATGCCCTTTGGAAGACCATGCCCAGGCTGCCCTTCCCGCATCCCCTTACTACACCAAGGTAGCACTATAGAAATAATAAATAGTAGTACACTTCTCCCTCCATATTTGCGGTGGATGCGGGCAGAACATAGCCGCGAATATGGAAAAACCACGAATAACTTTTTATATGTTATTCATGGTGTTTTGTAACAGCCAGCAGCTTTGTTATTAAAAACGCAAATAACTTTTCAACTGTTATTCGTAGTTTTTGGAAACAGCCACTATTATTAATATTGAAATTTGCAATTTTGGTGGAATAACAATATTTATTGAATAACAATACAGTGGTGTACAGTAATAATCTCAGGATAAAAAAAAAAGTTCGATACTCTACTGTTTTCTCAACAAGGAAAAAAAGAAATGTTCAATACTGAGAGTTCAATACTGGAATACCCGTACTCAGGCAGTGTCTTCATCCTAATCGTCTTGTACAAATACTAAGGGAGGAGGAGACGAAGCAGCAATTCCCAAAGCTTCTAGCAGCTTTTATGGCTTTTAGCAGGTATGCAGCTATTCACTAAGCTGTTAGCAGGCAAGCAGCGATTCCCCGCGATTTTCTGGGTAATAGAGATTTTCTCTATGCATGCTGGGAAGCAGTGTTTCTCTCTATGGATGGTGGGAAGCAGCGTTTTTCTCTGTGGATGGTGGGAAGCAGCGATTTTCAAGGTGAATGTTGGTAAACGTTAAACTTTTTTTTGGTACAGTAAAAAGAAAGGAACTTTAATCATGATGTAATTTTAGGGGGGGGTGGAGACAGCATGCGAAAAATCGCAAATAAGTGAAACCGCGAGTGCAGAAACCACGAATACGGAGGGAGAAGTGTAGTAGATAGGCATGTCTTTAGAGGGAAAAGTGCCAAATAACAGTTCAGATCAATATTCATATGATTTGCTCAACTAAAATTAGATTTAGGACATCTTTTACAAACCCACAGTAGCAATTCTCCTCTGATAAATGTACCGAAGCCCAAAGGAATTGAATGGCCTTTGGTGCATTTGCAGAAAAGAAAAGGAAAACAAAGATAAGAATGTTATAATGCCTTTGTATCCTTGCAGAGTGTGATAATGAAGTTCTCTTTATTAAATGACCTGATACCGGCCATGTTTCAACAAACTCTTAAAACAATATTTGTTGATAATATGTTATAGATGCCACTTGGCTTGTGCTTCCACTAAACTCCACCAGTGAACAAACTTCTGCCCCAAAAGTTTTTGGAGTTTAGTGGAAGCACAAGTCAAGCGGCATCTGTAACATTTTATCGACGAATATTGTTTTAAGAGTTTTCTCACTTGATGTATCATCATTGGTCAATTCAAAAACGGCTGACCCCTGATGCAAGCAAGTTTGTTGAAACATGGCCGTTATCGGGTCATTTAATAAAGAGAACTCCATTATCCCACTCAGTGAGGCCCTTGGTGCTTTTTTTTTTTTTTTTAACTTCATTGTTTGGTGTGTACCTCAATTCCTTCTTCTTACTGTTTCATTCATTGTAATATTTTTTGGCCAGAGAGGTCATGCTCTAGGCTTACATGAAAAAATGCCTGGTGATCCAGTGGCAGCAAAGGAGAAACTATTGTAGGATTGTAAAACTGGAGCAATTTGAAGTGGATGGTGAAGGCTGACAAGTGGGGTGGATTGGAATGAGGAGCAGAGCTGGGCAAAAGGGATAGAACGTGTGTGAGAAGAGATGGGCTTATTGAAAAAGAACATTTGTCAGGGTAGACTACATTTTAGCTATCCAAATTACTCTGAAAACACCTGAGCAGTTAGGCTGACCATATAAGAGGAGAAATTGCACAGGACAGCATTGTCCGTGGAGGAGGATTTCCCTCTTCTCTTTCTTCACCCCCCCCCCCCCTCCAATGTTTTATCTGCTTTGGCCAGCAGTGATCTTGGCTCTCACATTGTTTTGTTTTGTTCTTTGCTAACATTCCCCCACCCTAGAAAAATTGTGAAGATTACTGCTGTAGGGCATCATATCCTAAATAGGCCCTGATTCATTAAGAGCTTACCCAGAAAGACTGTGAGAAAGGTCAGGGTGAATCAATCCTTATGTTTTCTCCACAATGAATTAAAAATTCTGTTTTAAACTGTTACAATCCATTCCGGCATGGTTGGAGAAAACAAAGTTTTTCCCTTGGCTTAAAACCAGCTTCAGTAGCTCTGGCATCAATAAAGGTATACGTCTATCCATCAACAGATAATATGCCTTAACCCAGAAAGTGATTGCAGTCATAAGATTTCTCACTTCACTGCTGCAGGATAATCAAAGTGGGAAATATTGGAACCACTGCGGAGAACAAGAATGTTTTCTTTCTTTCTTTCATGACAGCTGCTGTGTTCCTGACCAAGTGCCATTTATTTTCTCACCTCCTTCATGATGAGTTTTGCAACGGCAATGGTAAAGCTGAGCATTGACAGCAACTCGGTTAAATGGTAATGGATTTCAGCAATGCAGAAAAAAAAAGTATAGACCCATCTTTCCACAGACCTTAGTCCTGCTCTCTGTCTGTATTTTTACTTCCCTGACTAGTTAAAACAGAAACAGATAGATTTTGGGTGCAGTCTTTCTACTTATATCCATGCCAATGTCAGCTACTCATTTTTATAAGCTAAAAGGTTAGCCTGGGGCAACCAGGGTTAGGAAGATATATATCCAATTTAGCAATTGAGATTTCTTGCTGCAAACAGTCAAAAAAGACATGTGTGCAGTTACAATTAGAGTGAGTGGCGGCAAGAACACTCAAGTGAATAGCTGAGAGCAAAAGTAAACATGTCATTTTCTGAATGATGGATGAGCAGTATGATTTAAAATGACATTCTTAATGAAAATCTGACATTTTACAAAGATGCTGCAAAAACAGCCAAGCATTTTTAAACTGGGCCTAATTTTTAAATAAAAAGGAAGTGGAACTGTGGCGTCAGGGAGGCGACAGTCAGGAGCGACACTGGAAGGGGGGGATGGATTAGGTAACAGAAACTGTTCTCTGCTCTGCTCCAGGCTCATCCTCTTTCCTCTTCTCTTGTCTGCAGGTCGTTTGGAAGGGAGGGGCTGGAGCCCAACACCCCTGCTGCTTTGGCATATGAAAAGAAGTGGCAGAACTAGGGGCAGTGTTAGACATGCTGAGGCCCAGGGCAGAAATCAAGGAGGATGCCCTCAATGTGCACTGCTGGGATTTGTTTTCTTCAGCTCAGACAAGTTTTGAGGCTCTCTGTGGTATAGGGACTCAGAACAGTTGCCCGGCTTGTACCCTCCTAATGCCAGCTCCAGGCAGAACTTCATTTCAGGCCATTCCCCTAGATTAGTGTATCTCAAACTTTATGGATCGATTTTTCACTCCATCAAAAATTACAAAGACTAGGGGACACTCGATGAAGTTACAGGGAAATACTTTTAAAACCAATAGGAGGAAATTTTTTTCACTCAGAGAATAGTTAAGCTCTGAAACGTGTTGCCAGAGGATGTGGTAAGAACGGATAGCGTAGCTGGTTTTAAGAAAGGTTTGGACAAGTTCCTGGAGGAAATATCCATAGTCTGTTATTGGGAACCCACTGCTTGCCCTGGATCGGTAGCATGGAATATTGCTACACCTTGGGTTTTGGCCAGGTACTAGTGATCTAGATTGGCCACTGTGAGAACAGGCTACTGGGCTTGATGGACCATTGGTCTGACCCAGTAAGGCTATTCTTATGTTCCGATGTATGCCACAGCACACTAGTGTGCCGCATGAGAATTCAGGTGTGCTGCAAGACACCAGGAAGGAGGAGAGGCACCAGTGCTGGCTGATCTAGACATAATCAAATATTTTATCTTTTTCTATCTTTTAAGTCTTATACTTATAGCCATACTCCTAGTTTTACTCTTACCCCTCCCTGTTGTTTTAACCCTACATGTTCTCCTGTTCTTTAACCATTGTAGTTCTTCTCCTTTCCTGAGCTTGTGCCAGCCAAGTATTGTATATCTGTTCACGTCTATGTATACTATTGTCTCCCCATTTTAGCATTGTACTTCACTTAGAAATATTGATAAGCGTGTGCATCAAATTTTAAATAAAACTTGAAACTTACAGGACATGCCTCTCGCAGCAAGTGACACATCCTGTAGGCGGTCAGCCATTGCCAGCACCTCTCCTCCTCCTCTCTGCAACTCTTAAAAGGGGAGGGGCCAACAGCGTACAGATCCAGCAGATCCAGCTTGCCTTGAGTTTGGGGCAGGCAGGAGAAGTTGGCCCGAGGAGGGAGAGAAGAGGAATCAGACAGAGGAGGCAGACACAGAGGACACAACAGGTGCAGAGGACAGCCACAGCAGGCACACAAGACAAAGCAGGCACAAAGGACAAGTGTAAAGTGATGCATGTTGGTAACAAAAATCTCATGCACAAATACAGGATGTCCGGGGCGGTACTTGGAGAGACCTCCCAGGAAAGGGACTTGGGAGTTCTGATCGACAAGTGATGAAGCCGTCCGTGCAATGTGCGGCGGCGGGGAAAAGGGCAAACAGAATGCTAGGAATGATAAAGAAGGGGATCACGAACAGATCGGAGAAGGTTATCAAGCCACTGTACCGGGCCATGGTGCGCCCACACCTGGAGTACTGCCTGCAGCACTGGTCGCCGTACATGAAGGACAAGGTACTACTCGAAAGAGTCCAGAGAAGAGTGACTAAGATGGTAAAGGGGTTGGAGGAGCTGGCGTACAGCGAAAGATTAGAGAAACTGGGCCTCTTCTCCTTCGAACAGAGGAGATTGAGAGGGGACATGATCAAAACATTCAAGGTACTGAAGGGGATAGACTTAGTAGATAAGGACAGGTTGTTCACCATCTCCAAGGTAGGGAGAACAAGAGGGCACTCTCTAAAGTTGAAAGGGGATAGATTCCGTACAAACGTAAGGAAGTTCTTCTTCACCCAGAGAGTGGTGGAAAACTGGAACGCTCTTCCAGAGTCTATCATAGGGGAAAATACTCTCCAGGGATTCAAGACAAAGTTAGACAAGTTCCTGCTGAACAAGGAAGTACGCTGGTAGGGCTAGTCTCAGGGTGCTGGTCTTTGACCAGAGGGTCGCCGTGTGAGCGGACTGCTGGGCATGATGGACCACTGGTCTGATCCAGCAGTGGCAATTCTTATGTTCTTATGTTAATTGGGTTTAGGGTAAGGTTTTTGCGATAATGTATGTTTTTGTGTTTTATTGAATAATCATTGGGTGAGTGGGTGGGAGTAAATGGTTGGTTATGAATAAGTGTAAGCTGAATGTGCTTTTATTGTATTATTATATCTTACATTTTATGTATTGCACTATTGAAGTTTGGAAAATCAATAAAGAATTAAAAAAAAAAGAAATTTCTAGGTGAAATTCAGAAATAAAAACTATACAATTTTTAAAACCACACATTACATAATTCCAGTTTGAACTAACCAAACATAGTGTAACAGGGAGGGAAGACGGGGAAGAACTACATTCATTATAGGATAGAGAGACAATCAAGGTAAAACATCTAGGTAGGGATAAGGAGAAAAAGAAGATCCTTGAAATTGGTTATGGACGTTTAGGAAAGCAGAAGTTATAAGAAAGCATCTTTGAAAAGGTGGATTTTCAATTTACCTATGAAATAGTAAAGTATTTTTCCATCCCTTAAATCTAGGGATATTTTGTTCCACAGCTGAGGAGCTGTGACAGAGAAGATCTGTAAGCGTGTCGTACCGATTATTTTTAAGGAAGGAGCAGTAAGTAATTTCTGGTCCGTGGATCTGAGTGCATGCGATAGTGTGTATAGTATCAATAGGTTATGTATAAAGTCAGGCGCTTTGGATGTAATCGTTTTAAATGTCAGCCGTAATATCTTATATGCAATCCTATATATGACCGGGAGCCAATGAGCTTTTTCTAAGAGTGGTGATATTTTGATATTTGAAATGAGTTTTATTGCCGAGTTTTGGATTATTTGGAGGCGCCTTATTTCTTTTTGAGTTATCTCTCTGAGTAATGAGTTACAATCTAACTTCGATATCACTAACGAGTGAATTAAGATATTTAAGGATTTTAGTTCAAGGAATTTTGATATCGACCAAATCATATGGGGCTTGTAAAAGCAAGATTTCATTACACAGCTGATATGGCATGAGAGTTTAATGTCAAAGATGAATCCTAAAATTTTTAAGGATCTTACTTGTTGTAGAGGGCTATTTCTTGCCTAAGCAGCTACAAGTTCAGTTATGGCTCTGTTTAGCTTTTGCAATAGACCAATTGCCCTCTTAAATTCCTGCATTGTAATGTAGCTCCTTTACTTTGTTAGGTAAGAAACACAGTACTCGCCTGTCCACACTGAGATGCACTGCTGGCCAATACAGAGTGTCTCTCATTCCACTGCAGCTTTTACTGCAAACTTCTCCCCACCCAGGTCCAGTACTGGTACTGTCAACCAGTGAAACTACTGCCTATCAACTTCAGTATGCAGTGTGAAAGAGAAGATGCTGCCATTGAAAAGAAAAACTTCAAGCCAGCTTGTGTTTGTTTTTTAAATCCTGACCGATTCATGACAACAGGCCAGTCACTTAAAGGCTCAGAAGTCCAACAAAATGAAGTATGAAAACTAATATTAACTTTTAGCCTCTAAATGAATAGCTGGAAAGAAAATAAATGTCATATTATGAATGATGGATGTGAACCATGATTCAAAATGACATTCTTAATGAAAAACTGACATTTTCAGAAGATTTTGTAGACAGCCAAGCACTTTTAAACTGAATTTGGCAGACTGAATGCTGTCTTAGCGTCAAATCTTACTCTACGGTATCCAAAGACTGGCTTGGGCTCACTATTCTTATCCTAATTGAGTTCATCTCTGCCAGCTCTCTAGATTCACTGGAGTCTTTTTTTCCCCCCCATCATGATTATCTGTAACTTCCTTGGTATGTGTTCCCACTTTTTTTGTAGGATGGGTGGTAAACTGTTTAGGTATTAAAGCATTTACCATCATTTATTTCATTCAACTATGCATTGCTGTTTATTTCATGTAATAAGAATGCCTTTCCTTGCCCTGTATTTGAAAGATTTTAAAATTCATTTCTACTGCAAATTTGGCAAAGCTCAATTGATTTACAGTTATTTTTACATAAGCAAATGTCTACCTCAGTAATGGGCAGTGGACATAAGAGATTTTATATGGGGGGGGGGATAAGTATTTTACAAAATTGCCAGAAACTTATCGTGGGGGGGGGGGGGAGCAGCAAACAGGGTCCATCCTATCAGCTTATGAAGAGAAAGAGACTGCTCTTGGGACACCTGGAAAATCCCTGAATTGCTGGGATGTCTCATTCTCCACACAAACATGCCTCTGAACCAGCCAGAATAGCCATCCATCCCTCAGGTATTTTTAACATATGTGGACTGACTCAGGTTGTAATGATTTCATGCACTGTAAAATCAGCAAACAGCCCAAAGATTTTAATTAATAATACTTGAAGGGACTGATGTTTATTCTGGCCTACTAAAACACATCAAATGCAGTCAAATCTAAGACAAGTGATATGCTATGTACCAGAATATCATGGATATCATAGAAAGGAGGAAGAAAACTTTGGCAAGACACTTAAACCAGGGATGTGTGAATATGGAAGAAAGAGGAAAGAGCAGGCACCTGTCCCAAATAGGTAGGGAATAGAGGACTGTCAGATTGGGAGGTGGGGAAAGCAGTCACTCAGGCAGTATATCCAAAACAATTTCATGCACATTCACAGTTGCTATAAGAACATAAGAATAGCCTTACTGGGTCAGACAAATGGTCCATCAACCCCAGTAGCCCATTCTCACAGTGGCTAATCTAGGTCACTAGTACCTGGCAAAAACCCAAGTAGTAGCAACATTACATGCTACCGATCTAGGGCAAGCAGTGGCTTCCCCCATTGTCTTTCTCAATAACAAACTATGGACTTTTCCTCCAGGAAATTATCCAAACTTTTCTTAAAACCAGCTACGCTATCCGCTTTTACCACAACCTCTGGCAATGCGTTCCAAAGCTTAACTATTCTCTGAGTAAAAATACATTTCCTCCTATTGGTTTTAAAAGCATTTCCCTGTAACTTCATCAAGCATCCCCTAGTCTTTGTAAGTTTTGACGGACTGAAAAAAATCAATCCACTTGTACCCACTCAGTCTACTCCACTCAGGATTTTGTAAACTTCAATTATATCTCCCCTCAACCATCTCTTTTCCAAGCTGAAGAGCCCTAACCTTTTTAGTCTTTCCTCATATGAGAGGAATTCCATCCCCGTTATCATCTTGGTCACTCTTTGAACCTTTTCTAGTGCCGCTATATCTTTCTTGAGATAAGGAGACCAGAACTGAATGCAATACTCTAGGTGAGGTTGCACCATGGAGCAATACAGGGGCATTATAACATTCTTAGTCTTGTTAACCATCCCTTTTTTTAATAATTCTTAGCAACCTGTTTGCTTTTTTGGCCGACGCTGCACATTGGGTGGAAGGTTTCATCATATTGTCTACGACAACATCCAGATCCTTTTCTTGGACGCTATCTCCCATGGTGGACCCTAGCATCCAGTAACTGTGATTTGGGTTATTCTTCCCAATGTGCATCACTTTGCATTTATTCACATTAAATTTCATCTGCCACTTGGACGCCCAGTCTTCCAATTTCCTAAGGTCTTGCTGCAATTTTTCACAATCTGCATGCGTTATAACAACTTTGAACAATTTAGTGTCATCTGCAAATTTAATCACCTCAGTTCTAATTTCCAGATATCCTGAAAACATGGCTGGCAAGGGGTACTCCAGGATTGTATTGGGAAACATCAAGCAAGAGGAATTGGAAGTTATATATTTATAAATTATTCTCCACATATGCTGAATATTTTAGTCTTGTACTATCTTTCTGACTTCTCCCTAATCCATTCTTATCATTGGAATCCTCATTTTCTATTTAAAAAAAACCCCGAAACAGAACTATTGCTGATCCTACAAGCATATCAACAAGATGAAAACTTGATTCTCCTTCTCCATTCCCCATGCAGTAAAATTATCAAAACTGTGTTTTTACCCTGACTGAATCTTATCTATAACTAAGCAACAGCTTGATGAAGCACTAGTGCAATGAATGATCTTGATGAACTTTCACACAGCTTTGACTTGGATGGTACTGCTTTAGAGCACAGTATACATATTTCAGGCACTTGGCACATGCTTTGGCCCACAGAGCCAAAAATAGTACTCGGTTGCTGCAGATCATTTTATTGCATTGTTCATGAGGTTGCAAGATAAAACGTGAAAGACAGAGGACACCATTAAAAGCATATTGAAACACTGCAAGGGATTAATTCCAACTATTCTTTGTTGCTATTACTAGGTCTGAACTATGACACGGCCTCCAATAACAGAAAGAAGTCTACGCTATGATTTTCACATACATCTACATGGAACACTTACCATTATATGCACAAAGACACTAAAAAAAAAAAAAAAGTGCAAAACGAGCCACTATCATCACAGGTACTGAAAAAAACTCTACTTAGACATCAAACTTCCTTTCAAACTTGTGCTTTCAATTCTGTGTTATACTGTGGATGATCTAAAACATGAAAAATCAATAACAAGAATGTTGTAACTAATGATAGGTCCCAATGTTTTTCTCCACTTGTCTTTGTGAATATAATGTTAAGTGTTCCATGGGGATGTATGTGAAAATCGTAGTGTAGACTTCAAACAGTGTGTATTGTTTTTTTGGGGGGATAGTTGTATGGCTGTGCCTCATTTAACAAGTGGTTGCTCCAATAAGAGAAGCCAGAAAGGTGGTATCTCCTGGGATCCAAGATGGCCACAGACCCTTTCGGCTGAGTAACATGCCACGGAGCTTTACCTCAAAGCTGCTGCCCTGGATTGTTACATCCCCTTCAATGCCAAAATGAAGAGGTCGAAGTGCCGCTGAAGCCTCGCAGCAGTCTGGAGCGACGGCGTTCAGCAACATTGAGGAGCTTCTTCGGTGTATGCAGGAGACACCCCTTGCGTCAGCAGACCCACTGGAGACGCACCAGAGAGGTAAAACGGATGTAATCTCCTTGGGCTTAGAAACAACAATGAGCCCCGATGCCAGAGCACCTCCCCCTCCTCCTCAGATTACCAGCTCCCCATGAGAGGAGGTACTTCTGGAGCATGAATAGTATTCTCCCTCGGAGGTCACGGAGAGCAGAGAGGAGAGAATGGAGACGAACTCCCTACATTTGCAGGAGAGTTTGGAGGAGACTTAGAGCTCAACAGCAGCAGTGCTGTTCAAGAGTTGACGCCAACTGCTGAGATTTCTCATTATACAAGTGTTTCCTATACAATTGAAAAGCCCAGAGAGGAAACTCTGGATTCCCTTTGGAATCTTGTGGCAGACTTGGCAAAGTCAGTTAAACCCCAACTGAAACAGTTGGAAGAAAGATTTAAAGCCCAAGAAACATGAAAGTTGAAATAGATGATACAAAAAGTTATTTAAAAAATATCCACTAAGAATTGAAAGTATCTAAACAGATTAAAGAAACACTAATTAAGGACAATATCAATTTGAAAAGAAAGCTGGAATCCTTAGAAAATACCTCCCAAAGTAATAATCTCAGATTGATTAATTTTCTGAGGGTTGCAACAATATCTCCAAGAGATATAGTGAAACGCTATATGATGGAAATTCGCTTTGGGGGCGACCTTTTTTCTCCGACATCCTTGTAAATTTGTGATACAATATCGTATGAAAAAATATGTTTTCTTTGATCCAAGCCAGCTGACAACATTCTTGTCTACAGCACCTCAGGTTTAAGGGAAAGTATGAGGGCTATATTGATCATTTGTTATCCTGTCTCAGTCTAAAGGGCCAGTTTTTCCTTCACATAGCAACCTAGTTTGTTAAATTTCTTTTAATTGTTCGCTATGGGCTCCTTTTATCAAGCTGCGCAAGCGGTTTAACGCACGTAACAGCGCACGTTAAACTGCCGGCCGCGCTAGCCGCTAACACCTGCCTTGAGCAGGCGGTAGTTTTTTGGCCAGCACGGGGGTTAGTGCGTGATTAAAAGTCACACGCGCTAACCCAGCTAGTGCGGCTTGATAAAAGGAGCCCTATGTATACCTTAGATCCTAATTGTGGACTTGAGCTGAAGTTAAGCTGTATTGATTTTCTTCCCTACTGGCTTATATTTATCTTTCTGTACAAGTGGATACTTGATTTGTAATTTTAAAATTATAAATAAATAAATATATATATATTTTTGTTATTCTTTATTCATTTTCAAATTTACAATAAGTGTAACAATATATCCAAACAAATTAACAATAAATATAACAGGAAATTTCAAGATATTTGGGAGCCATTCACAAAGTATTGTAATGATTAGAAAAATCTTGTTTCCCTTAAATTTACAAGTTCAATTATGGGGTGGGAGGGAGGGTATTTTTATTGTTACATGTTGTATAAGTATTGATTATATGATAGATAAGGGGGGAGAGGGGAGATAAGAGAATATTATATGTATCATTGTTGATTATTAAGTGATATATTTATGGTTATTTGTATGGATATGTTATCACACTTATTATAAGTTTAAAAATGAATAAAGATTTACAAAAAACAATAAATATAACACTTAATAATCATCAATGGTATAAATAATATGCTCTTATCTCCAACCCTTCCCACCTTTTCTTATCATATAATCAATACTTTATACATTATGTAACAATAAATTTACCCTCCCCCCCTCACAATCAAACTTGTAAATTTAAGGGGGGGGGAAAGTTATCTAATCGGTACAATACTTTGAAAATGGCTCCCACACATCCTGAAATTTCCTGAAAAAACTACGCTGTATTGCAATAAATCTTTCCATTTTATAAATATGACATAAGGAATTCCACCAGAAATTATAATTTAATCTACTCCAATTTTTCCAATTATATGTAATTTGTTGAATGGCAACCCCAGTCATTATAAGTAATAATTTTTTATTATTTGTAGAAATCTAACTTTTTGCTCTCATTGCCATACCAAATAGCACAGTATCATATTTAAAAAAAAAAACAGAAGCCAGAAAGCAGGTTACCCCCTCTGGAAACAATAA
Source organism: Geotrypetes seraphini (assembly GCF_902459505.1). Taxonomy (NCBI): domain Eukaryota; kingdom Metazoa; phylum Chordata; class Amphibia; order Gymnophiona; family Dermophiidae; genus Geotrypetes; species Geotrypetes seraphini. Next base: position 252,913,457 of record NC_047086.1, read on the forward strand.
AAGGTGGCATAAGAGCAATGAAAGATTTGAGAATTGAGCCCCCATACTTTGAAATTTGTGGGTCTCCCAGAAGATTAACAGAAATTTTCAGTGGTCATTTGAAGGTATACTTCAGAAAGAAGGATCATACAGAACTGCCAGGCTTATTGCTAACACTACTGACAAGCCTTATGAATTTCTCTGTTAATGTTGAATTATATAGTTTCCATGCCAAAAATAATGTTTTTAAATAATTGTATATCCTTAACTTGTTTTACTTCTACTCTGACAATATTCTCTGGATCTCTCCCACATATAACAATGCATTCATTAATATGGTTTATGGTTGGTTTTACATCAATTGACTCATGAACCCCTCAAAAATGGTGGCCTGCTAGGTCACCAGTGCAAAACAACGTCTGACTATTGCTCTAGCTTTAACAGTGACCCTTATTCTTTTTGTTGACTCTTTTACATATCTTGGTTTTCATATCGACCACCAGCTTTCTTTTACCACTCAAGTTTCACATGTAATTTGAAAACATTTTGTAAATGTACTGTCCATGAACTACTGTGACTGTTTTAATTGTTAACCGCTTAGTTATAGGCAGTATAGAAAATTTAGAAATAAATAGTCTCATGTTTCTGAGCTTTATGCCAATTTAGACCCATTCATTTCTTTTTTTACCATGATTTTCAGGTTATATTACTATGGGCACATGTCACCTCAAGACTGGATTACTGTTACATGGTAAATGCAGGCCTTCCACTAGATCTTCTAAAATGCTTCAAAATTGGTTCAGAACGCAACATTCTGCCTTCTTTGTAATGCTATGATGTCAAGTTTTAAATTCTGTTTAAAATATTAGTTCAATATATTCCTAGTAGCTTAATAAGGTTACTTAATTAGCTCAATAACAAGATATAAACAGTAGTCCAGAGGGTTGCTATCCAGTCTTTTCCATTGAGTGTCACATGTATGACTTTCTCCCGGTTGGCGAGAAGTAATATGTGTGTGCTCATTGTAAAGAGCTCCTAGCTCTCAAGGAATGAGTACATTCCGTTGAGGCTAGAGTAGCAGACTTGGAGGAGCTGAGGGAGACAGAGAAGTACATAGAGGAGACCTACAGGGATGTTGTAGAGAAGTCCCACCTCCAGTCTGGTAGCTCCTATGCTGCCTTGGAGGAGAGAGGTCTCCTAGAAGAAGAGCATCACCCTGGTGAAGTAGGAAATAATCCTGTAGCTAGGACCTTTCCACCAGGGGATGCAATATCCTCTCACACCGGGAAGTGTCTCCAGGAGCTTCTGCTCAGGAGGGAAAAGTTAGGACAGTAGTTGTAATTGGTGATCTAGAACTTTTTCTTGCACGCTGTTAGCCTCGATTACCTGTACCAGAAGCTCGTTCCAATGATCAACCACTCTTTCGGTGAAGAAATACTTCCTGGTGTTACCATGAAATTTCCCGCCCCTGAGTTTGAGCGGATGCCCTCTTGTGGCTGAGGGTCCCTTGAGAAAGAAAATATCTTCTTCCACTTCGATACGTCCGGTGATATATTTAAACGTCTCAATCATGTCTCCCCTCTCCCTACATTCTTCGAGAGAATATGGAAGTATTTCTTCACCAAAAGAGTGGTTGATCATTGGAACGAGCTTCCGGTACAGGTAATCGAGGCCAACAGCGTGCAAGATTTTAAGAGTAAATGGGATGCCCATGTGGGATCCCTAAGAGGGTAGAGTTAAGGAGATGGGTCTTTAGGAGCGGATCTCTAGAAGAGTAGACTAAGGGGGAGGGTCAGCAGAGTGGGCAGACTTGATGAGCTATGGCCCTTATCTGCCATCATTTTTCTATGTTTCTATGTTTCTATCTTCAGGCCTGCTCCCTCTTCCTCACTGATGCAGTGCACAAAGCTGTGGGCAGCGGTAGAGAATGACACGGTGACAAAATTCATCACTGTTCCCATCCCCGCGGATAACCGCGGGAAATAATCCCATGTCATTTTCTAGTGTCTATTTCAACCTCAGTCCTTCTACACCAGCATTCTTCAAAGCAAAGCTTGCGGGTCAGTGGTTGTGCCCAATTATACTCTGATTCTTTCCTCTCTCCTTAAAGAATGACATGAAGATGGTTTCCCGCGGTTATCCGCGGGGACGGGAACGGTGATGAATTTTGTCACTGCGTCATTCTTTAGCGGCGGCTCCTTGCACATCCCGTGCCTCATCTGGAAGCCTTCCCTCTGATGTTGCAATGTCAGAGAGAAGGCTTCCTGTTCAGGCACAGGACGCGCATAGGAGCCACTGCCCATGGCTTTGTGCACTGAATCAGTGAGGAAGAAGGAGCTGGCTCAAAGATAATGCCGCATCAATCGCACTGTGGACCGGTGGTTGAAGAACACTGTTTTGGGCCTGATGCACGTGCTGGTCCTGTGGACCGGCAGGAAATTTCTGTGGACCGGCACCGGTCCACGGACTGGTGGTTGAAGAACAGTGCTTTATAGTTTCAATAATTGAGGAAAAAATTTAATTGGGCAATAGATGCCTATCCAGTTTTATAAACGACAGTTGCCTATCACATAGCACTTTGCTGCACCTAATGCTTAAGTGGGTGTTTCTATGGGCGGAACATGGCTTAGACACCATAAAAACATAAGAATAGCCTTATTGGGTCAGAGCAATGATCCATCAAGCCAGTAGCCTGTTCTCACAGTGGTCAATCCAGGTCCCTAGTACCTGGTCAAAACCCAAGGAGTAGCAATACTAACATCCTCTTCTACGAAACCGCGCTAGCGGTTTCTAGTGCAAGAAGCTGCGCTGAATGGCCCGCGCTATTCCCAACACTCATAGGAACTCAATGAGCATCGGAAGTAGCGTGGGCCATTCAGCGCGGCTCTCTGCGCTAAAAAATGCTAGCGCGGTTTTGTAGAAGAGGGGGTAAGTGCGGTTTTCCAAAAATTTAGGTGTCTGAAATATTGGCCCTTAAAACCCTAGCTTACATTTCTGACACCTAAGTTTTTACATAGGTGCCGCTAGCCGTAATTCTATAAATGATACCTAAGTGTGCTTGACATGCAACCAGCACGATTTTTCTACGTGCTGGCCGATTTAGGTGCCATTTATAGAATCAGCCCCTAATTACCATCGGATTTTTCCTTCATTAGTTTCCCAGCTAGGAAATTATCAAGCTGTAGAGGATTCAAGAAAGTATATTTATTATTTTTATATCCTACCAAATACTTTCATGGAATTTTTAAGAAAAAACATGCACTTACCGCTACCACTTTAGATTTTAATTGAAGGAAACTTTTTAACATAGTTGATTAGATCTAGAAACATCTGGAAAAAGGTACAGTACCTGCCCACAAAACAGTACATTTTTTTAAAAGGAAAATAAGCCTTTTAGATGGTAAGCTTCTGCTTTTGTGTTTGGAAGGTGACTAATATTGTACCATGTTTACTAATAACTTCTTGAGATGATTCAAGAAATTGAGAAATGTCTAGGCTGTCAGGTGAATTAATTACTTCATTACCACCTTCCTCTAGGTAAATAGTATACATAATGTGACAGTCCCATTTTTAGATCCCCTGTCCTGTTGTCCCCATGCACAGCTTCGGGATGCTGAAATGTTGTTTTCAGAGAGAGCGTACTGAAGCTGTGCGTGGGGACAACAGGACAGGCAATCGCGGAGCCTAAGCTCTCTCCCTGCTTCCTTGCCACCGTTGCAGCAACAGGGCCAGGCGAGTGCAGCGACTGCACAACGGCCGGCCCAGAAGCCTTTCTCCCCGACGTTAATTCTGACGTTGGAGAGAAAGTTCCGGGCCAGCCAGGCAGCGATTGGCTGGCCCGGAACTTCCTCTCCGACGTCAGAATTCACGTCGGCGGAAAGCTTCTGGGCCGACCATTGTACAGTTGCTGCACTCGCCTTTCCTGGCCCTGTTGCTGTGTCGGGGAAGCAGGGAGAAATTATCAGCGGTGGCGTGGGGGGAGGCAGGGAGAGAAAAGTTTTATTTTATTTTTTTCCAAATTTTTATTCATTTTCAAAATTACATAAAGTGTAAGTACATATTCAATCAGATAATCAATGCAAATATCACTTACATTCTATCTTTGGTTAATTACATAACTTCTTACCCCTCCCCTTCCCATCCCTCCCTACCACAAAACTAATAATCATATAAATACACATCAATACCACAATCCCCACCCTACCCTTTTAAACTGATATATTTAAGGGAAACGTATCCAGTTACTCTGTACAATATCTTGTCAATGGTTTCCACACATCCTGAAACTTCTTAAAATATCCTCTTTGCAATGCAATTAATCTTTCCATTTTATATGTGACATAAAGAATTCCACCAAAAGGTGTAATTCAATCTCCTCCAATCCTTCCAATTGTATGTAATTTGCTGAATGGCAACACCAGTCATTATTAGCAGTAATTTATTATTATTTGCAGAAATTTGACTTTTTGCTCTCATTTCCATAACAAAAGTTAAGAAAGAAAAAGTTAGGGGAGTGTGGTGGTGGTGGCTTGGGGGGAGCAGTGACACAGCAGTGGCTTGGGGGGCAGGGAGAGAGAAAGAAAGACAGAAAGAAAGAAGGAAGGAGGCAGGGAGAGAGAAAGAAAGAAAGAAAGAAATGGAAGAAATAAAGGATGTACAGTCAGAAGGAAGTGTAACCAAAGACTCATGAAATCACCAGACAACAAAGGTAGGAAAAATGATTTTATTTTCAATTTAGTGATCAAAATGTGTCAGTTTTGATAATTTTTATATCTGCTGTCTATATTTTGCACTATACAGCTCCCCCTCCCAATTCGCAGTTTCCCCACTCACGAATTCGGTTATTCGCTATTTTTCCCCTAGTTTTTTAATGGTGAAATGTTGTCCCGGACATCCCCCAGACCTTACCTGATGATTTAGTGGTGACGCAGGGCAGGAGCGATCTTCCAACGCTCCTGCACCGTGTAGAGCCGTCATCAAAATAGCTTCTGTGAGTTCCAAGACTACAATGGGAACTCACAGCAGCTATTTTGATGACGGCTCTGCATGGGGCAGGAGCGTAGGAAGATCGCTCCTGTCCCGCATCACTGCTAGACCACCAGGTATGGTCAGGGACACAAGAGGGAGGCGGGGGTGGGCCAGAGCCAGCCCAAAAAATTATTCATGATTTTTCCCTATTCGCAGGCCAGCTCTGCCCCTAACCCCTGCAAATATTTGTCTATTTTTCTATAGTTGTTACTGAGGTAATATTACATATTTTAAAGTCATCTGTCTTGACCTCTTTGAAAAAACCCCAAATATAAATGATAATTAACATTTTATCTGCATACAGTATGCTTTGTGTATTTTTTTAAATGTATGGTTACCATTATGAATTAATAAGATATTGTGCGTACATGAAAAATTAATGGAAGAAATCAGGGGTGAGGCTGGGGTAGGATTGGGGGCGGGACTGAAAATCAGTAGCTGTCCCGTTTTGAAGAAAAAAATAAATGGTCACGTTAAGTATACATTACTTGCTAAATAAGTCTCATAATCAGCAAGTTGCAAAAATCGCAATAATATATTTTTAGCAACTCCTTCGGTGACAGATAATGAATAACTGTGGAAACTTTAAAATCTTAAGATTACAAATTCTATCAGAATTCTCCAGATTCTCCATCTGCATATGTAAATCACATTATTTTTGTCACAGCTGCCAATGCAGTTTTCAGCTCAGAGTCTGCTTTCATCACTTGTTATTCCACAGCCAATACTCTATTATCATGCTCTACAGGTTTCTGAGAGGTTTCCTTCATAAAGATGAATGACTTCAGCAGATCATCTTATAAAACTTTATTCAGAAAATAGCATTGCCAATACTTTAATAGGGGCAAGTACTGGTAATATAGGTTTGGATCCATCCATCAAAAAGGGAGTAGATTGCTGACCTGCTGTTAGTGATCTGTAACCTGTCGCTAAAATCGTCTGTAGTGCCTGAAGATTGGAGGGTGGCCAATGTTACACTGATTTTTAAAAGGGGAGATCCAGAAAATTGCAGACCGGTAAGCCTGACTTCAGTGCAGTGGTGTACCAAGGGAGGGACGGGGGTGGTGGGGGGCGGCGGTCCGCCCTTGGTGCACGTCTTGGAGGGGTGCACAGCCAGCCAGATCCGAGTACTCCTGCCCTACTGTGCAACTGGACCTGCACATCCTTCCTTTCCCCCGATCCACGCCACAGCAGTCTTACCTCCCCGCGCTGCTGCTAATCGCCGACAAGAAGTCTTCTTTCTGACGTCAATCACTGCCTGGCTGGCCCAGAATGTCCTCTCCCACGTCAGAATTGACATTGGAAAGAAGACTTTTTGTCGGCGATTAGTAGCAGCAGCGGGGAGGTAAGACTGCAGGTGCTTTTTTTTTTTTTTCCGCGGCAGGGAGGGAAGGAGGTAGGCAGACAAGCTGGCTGGCTTTAGTGCGGCAGGGAGGGAGATAGGTAGGCAGGCAGGCTGGTTTTGGGGGTGGACAAAATCTGGAAGGCAGTGTGGGACATAAGGAGGCACTGGGGGCACTAAGGACACGGGGAGGAGGCACTGGAGGCACTATGGACACAGGATGGAGGCACTGGGGGCACTATGGACACAGGACTGAGGCACTGGGGGCACTAAGGACATGGGACGGAGGCACTGGGGGCACTATGGACAAGGGAAGAAGGCACTGGGGGCACTAAGGACATGGGAAGGAAGGAGGGAGGGAATAGAAAGGGACAATTGTTGGGCCTGAATGCAGAAAGAAAGAAATGAAAAAAAAGGATACACAGTCAATTAATAGATGTCCCCTTTTGATGAAAAAAATAAATGGTCACGTTACCTCTGATTTACTTTCTCTGCAGCAGAGACTTTGCCACAACACCCTGCGTCTGCCAGGTCCACCCCCTCTAATGTAACTTACTTCTTCCGGAGCAGAGCCAGCAGACGAATCATCACGGGACCTTCCAGCATGCGGCTGCCGAGTCCGCTCCAGAGCAAGTACATCGGAGTGGGGTGGACTGGCAGCTGGAAGTTACACTCATTGCGGGACCTTGCTGCATGAGGGGAGAGAAAGGAGCAGGACAGCTGGAATGGAAGAGTGGTGGAAGGAAAAAAGGGGGCAGGGTGGTATGGAAGGGTGGTGCTGATGGAATTGATGTACAGAGAAAGGGGAGAGACATAAAGGGGAAGGATATTGGAGGGAAAGAAAGGGGGCAGATGCTGATTGAAGAGGGGTGGATGGAGAGAGAAAGGGCAGACATTGGATGGTAGTGGGGAGCCTATGTTGGATGGAAGTGCAGATGGGAGAGATAAGGGAGCAAATGCAGGAAGGAAATGGGAAGAGAGAAAGAGGGGAGCAGACGCTGGATGGAAGTGGACAGAGAAAGAGGAAAAGATACTAGATGGAAGGGTTAGAGAAAGAGGGTACATGATAGAAGGAGGTGATAAATAAAAGCAGGGCACATGATGGGGAGAAAAGGATTGAGTTAGGGAAACACTGGAGGGGTGAGGGAAAGAGGTGGCAGCTTTAGGTAGACAGCAAAAAAGGAAACTGATGAGAGGGTAATAAGAACGTAATCTAGACAGAAAATCTAGACAGAAAATAAATTGAAAAGGAAAATGGGGGAAAAAAGGGAAAGGGATTGCAGAAGAGAGGTGTGGGAGAGGGAAGGAGAGGAGAGAGATGCCAGACCAATGGGGGTGAAAGGAGAGATGGAAGGGGGAGGCATACAGTTTCTGGAAAGGGCATAGAAGGAGAGAAGATGCCATATAGGGGAAGAGAGATGGCAGACAGTGGATGGAAGGAAGAAAGTTACAAGAAGATGAGGAAAGCAGAAACCACAGAAGAGAAAGGAAGAAAAAAAATTTATATTTATTTATTGCTTTAGGAGACATGTGTCACTGTTTCTGTGGTGCATTGTATGCAGAGTCCAGCTTCTTGCTGGTTCAATTTAACATTTGTCTATGTATTTCTATTTTATCCCCCCTTTTACAAAACTATGGAGCGTTTTTTAACCCCAGCCGTGGTGGTAGCAGCTCTGATGCTCAGAATTCTATGAGCGTCAGAGCTGTTACCTCCGTGGCTAAAATCCACACTACAGTTTTGTAAAAGAGGGAGGGGTTGGTTTGTGATTACATATTCCATACTAGGCGAAGGTGTTTTGTGTGTTCGAAAGACATGGTTTTTTTGTTAGGATTGACTGCAGGATTGATCTGTACTAGTCTGGCCTGCTTAGTTTTACAATGGGTATATATTGATGTTGTACTGCTCATTGCAGTATGTAAGATGCTGCCTTTTCCTAGGTACTCATGTGTGACGTGTGGATTGTTACTAAAAATCATGTTTTCATATAGATTGGGGGGGGTCAAAAAAATGATGGGCCTCGGGTGTCACATATGCTAGGTACGCCACTGCTTCAGTGCCAGGCAAAATGATGGAAACAATTATAAAAGATAAACTTTTGGAACATGTAGAAAAACATGATTTAATGGGACAGAGTCAGCATGGGTTCAGCCGAGGGAGATCTTTTTTATTTATTTACTAGTCTTTAAGCCACAGCATTCCCTCCCCCTCTATTTCCCTGTGCAGCAGCAGCATTTCTTCATCCCCCTTCTCTTCCCGCGGTCTGGCCAGCTCCCTTGCCGGAGTTATTTTTAAGTTTAAAGGTGCCGCCGCGGCGCTCTAACGATCTCCGCCTGCATCGGAAGACTTCTCCGACGCAGGTGCGGCTCGTGAGAGGAGCCACGGTGGCACCTGTAAACTGAAAAATAACTCCAGCAAGGGAGCCGGCCAACTGGCAGTTCAATGAGAGCCACAGCTTCCTTAAACACATCCTCCCTTCCTTCTCGCTGTCAGGCCAGCTGCCTTAGTCCATTGGCAGAATTATTTGTAAGTTGGTCCTGTTGTTTGGTCTGGCCAGCTCCCTGCTCTCTTAGTGTCTTGCCGTAATGAATTATTAAGTTCAAAAATGCGACGGCGGCTCCTCTCACGATCCCCGCCTGCATTGGACTTCCGACGCAAGTGGGGATCGTGAGAGGAGCCGCCGCCGCATCTTTGAACTTAAAAATACACTATGGCAAGGCACGCAGGGAGCAGGCCAGACCGAATAACAGCACCTTGAGGTCCGCGAGTGTGCTTACAGGAAAACAGCTTCCTTAAACATATCCTCCTCCCCCCTTCCCTTCCTTCCCGCTGTCTGGCCAGAACTTAAAAATACACTACGGCAAGGCAGTAAGGGAGCAGGGAGCAGCCCAGACCGAACAGCACCTTGAGGTCCGCGAGTGTGCTTACAGGAAAACAGAACCCTAAGCGCGCATGCGCACTCCTACCTGCTGGGGAACTACTGATCACGGAAAATGGAACACGCAAGTAGGAGTGCACATGCGCGCTTAGGGTTTTATTATAGTAGATAACTTTACATAAATTTCACAAGAATAATCTTGCTCCATGAAATACAGGGAAAGAAACATTTCATAAGAAGAAAATATATAATCAAAATCATAATAATAATCCCCTTCTTAGACCACAATATTAAGGGAGTGGTCAAAGTATATGAGAGTAAATATACATATAATTTTTCCTAATAGAAAGGCTTAATGATATTTAACAACTGCTTTATTTTTAAAGATCCCTCATAGTCATTCCTTGATGATCTTCTTGATATCTATAAACTCCTTCAAGTGGTCAGGAGAGAAAAAGGTGTATTTGATTCCTAAGTACCTGACCAAGCGAAAGACCCCGCTCAGACCGCAGGCAAGATTTTGGACGCCTTTGATTTGATTGGTGAAAAGAAAAACACAGAATATTTCTGGATTCAGTTCAAAATAAGGTTTACACTTTATTTGTCCACAAGAAAAACCCACAAAAATATCAGACTTAAGTCCAGTGATAATTTCCCTGCAGTTCAGTCTTCACTGCCACCTGGGTAGAGCATTCATTCTCATTATTATATTGCCTTTCCAAGTTCATCGCCACCAGGCTTCATTTGCCTCTAATACTAATGTCCAAATAATATGTTGGGACCCCTACCCGCAGGTAGCTAGGTTCCCTCTTATGCAATGCCTGGTATATCATAGCCAGTCCAAACAATACACCAAAACGGTTTCATTGACTTTTAGCTTCTCAGCTTTCACTTATTTTCTCTCTTGGGACTTCTCCCATTCTGCCTAAGCAGTGGGGGTGGAAACAAAACAACCCTTCCTATGCATAAAGTTGTGCTATGCCCCATCCAAGTTTCCACGCACCCCTTGCTTCTGCACGGCAATTTAAAAGTTTGTTCAGGGGAATGGCTAATTCCCTTAGCACTTGTGCTTGGTCCCTGTTTCTTGTCAGCACTCTGTAGCCCTCCCCCAGCACATACACGTTCCTAGCTCATTTAATATTCTGGCTGGAGAAACGTTGCAAAGAGCAGTGCTGGTGAACAGTTATATCACAATTCCATGCCTACTTCTGGCAAATTATATTCTTCTGGGATATTAGCATGGCTCTCCCAGCCCATACTACTGGTATCACCATCATACTCAGTTATTTCCATGCTTTCTGCATTTACATTTTCCCATTCCCCTCCCCCTTCAGGGTAGGTAGAAGAGCAGGCTGGCCAAGCTTCCCTTCCCTCCTCTGTAGTATTACTTTGCCTTTCCCTTATAAAACCCTCTGCAAGATCCCAGGAATTTCTGTTTGTCCTTCTCTGGGTAGACAAAAGCTGCCTCTGTCTCTGTGGAGGGAATGTCCAGCGTGGAGCTGTGGGCTGGGCTCGAATCTCTCTTCCAGCCACAGCTGGGGTTAATTTATTTCCCTTCTGCTTCATGTCTGAAGGCTTACATGCTTGCAGTTTCCCCAGTGTAGCCCCACCCCCTTCTGGGTTAATTCTCTGTTTCACAGCTTGGTTTTATAGGGAAACTTCTCTGTTCTTGGGAAAGGAATAATGGCAATTAGACTGTTTCCTGGTGGATGGCTCTCTTGTTTTAACCCTGCTTGTTTTACTTTGCCTAAAACCCTATTCTCTGGCTGCTGAACTGGCTTAACTTTAGGGATGGAGGGTTTTTCCACGTGACAGGGACTTCCCTGTCACAAGGGATATGCTAATAAGAATATTGCACCCAATTTAAGTGTCTCTTGACATAGGAAAAGGAAAACTTTTCTTCGCTCTCAAGTAGTCTTAGCGATATCAGGATATACCCATATTTTCTGGTCTCCGAACAATTTTTTAGAATTCTTAAAATATAATTTCAAAATTATATTAACATCCTGTTCAAAAATGAAAGAAACCAACAAAGTAGCTCTATCGGTATCTGCTGTTAACGTTTGTTCAAGTAAGGCAGATACATTACCAAAGTCAATCTGATTCTCTGTTCCACTCTTTTTTTCTTCTTCAGTTGAGGCATCTTTTTACTTGGAAGATTATAAATTTTATTAATTGGAGGTATATTGTTTGGGGAAATTTTCAATCAAGTACCTTTTAAGAAAATCTAGAGGTAATATTGCTGGGGACAGTGAAAAATTTAAAAAGTGAAGGTTTAAACATCAGTTGAAATTTTCAATCTGTTCCAATTTCCTGTGTATTAAGGTGTTATTCTTAATTGTTGCTATTTTAAATTGCTGCAAATGATGTCTCATCCTGTGTTTGCCTGGCCTGGTCTGTGAAATCTGTTTTCATTAAATCTACGTTCTAGTTAAGGAACCTAATTTATCAGTTAATTTAGATACCTCTTCTGTAGATTTAGTGATTTTTGTCTCCATTCATTAGAGGAGCCGCCAGATATCGTTCAGGGACGCCTCTGTGGGAGCGGGTGTAGTTCCCTCTATCTTGCTTGCAGATATTAGCTGTTCTGCCTTAGGCATTGTGTCCTCACTGGGAGACCCCGCTTATCCACTTCCGGGATTGCGAGTCTCCTGCTCCAGCGCCGTGGCAGTTGCCAGACACACAGGGTTGAGGGATTCTGTAGGGGATAATGATATTTCCATGCCCCAAAGGGCAGATTCTCCCACATCTCTGCCCAACACCGTGCTCTCCATTCCTCCGGATAACTGTGCAGTTGCTGGGGTCGCAGAGAAGAAGTAATCCATAGTCTGCTGGATCGGGGTAGAGACTAGGGCTGATGAGGAAATGGTCTTTGTATGGGGCATAGTAGCAGCACTGAGAACTTACAATGCAGGGAGGAGCGCAGGGAGAGGGGTGACATGATTGAGACATTTAAGTACGTCACAGGTCGTGTCGAGGTGGAAAACGACATATTCTTTCATAAGGGACCTTCAGTTACAAGGGGGCACCCGCTCAAACTCAGAGGAGGGAGATTTGGTGGTGACACCAGGAAGTATTTCTTTACAGAAAGGGTGGTGGATCACTGGAACAAACTACCGGTGCAGGTTATCAAGGCCACTAGCGTGCTCGACTTTAAGAATAAATGGGACATCCACGTAGGATCTCTACGTGGGTCGAGCAGCACTCTGACTTAATGGGGTGGGACAGTAGAGTGGGCAGACTTGATGGGCTGTAGCCCTTTTCTGCCGTCATCTTTCTATGTTTCTGTGTTCTATGAAACCAGAGACTGTTGCTCTCTACTGCATCTCCCTCGGCTTCTCAGATCACAGCCATCTTACCACTCAGCCGAGGGAGATCTTGCCTCACCAATTTGCTTGACTTCTTTGAAGGTGTGAATAAACATGTGGATAAAGGTGGGCTGGTTGATATAGTGTATCTAGATTTTCAGAAAGCTTTTGACAAAGTTCCTCATGAGAGGCTCCTGAGAAAATTAAAGTCATGGAAAAGGTGGCAAAGTTCAATTGTGGATTAGGAATTGGTTATCGGATAGAAAACAAAGGGTAGGGTTAAATGGTCATTTTTCTCAATAGAGGAGGGTAAACAGTGGTGTGCCGCAGGGATCTGTACTAGGACTGGTGCTATTTAGCAATTAGCATATCTTTATTTAAAAAAAGGTTTGGACAAGCAGCGATATAGTGAGGGAAGAAACTGCCCTGGGATGGTGGTACCCAGCATCACCATACAGTGCTCTTCTCCCCCCAATCTTCCCCATCACAGCTGTTCTTACCCTGCATTTCTTCCCAGCCACTCATGCCCTCCAGTGTACCTGCTCATACCATCCTCATGAAGTGATGTCAGAAAGAGAGTTGATACCAACATGAGCAACTGATTAGAGATGCTGCTCGCTGTTGATGATCATTTGAAGACTTAGGTAGGTTGACAGAGAGGAAGAGAGGAGCTGGTGCCCCTGCCAAGACAGCACCTCGGGCAGTCCACAATCCTGTTTCCTCTTGCTAAGCCACCGTGGACAAGTTGCTGAAGTGAAAGTTCATAGTCTGCTATTGAGATAGACATAGGGGAAGCCCTGGGATTGGTAGCAAGGAATGTTGCTACTATTTGGGTTTCTGTCAGGTACTTGTGACCAGGATCAACCACTGTTGGAAACAGGATACTGGGCTAGATAGACCATTGGTCTGACCCAGTATGGCTATTCTTATGTACTTATGTTCTTAATTCTTATTAATGCTATGCATCTCTCACACAACCTGGCTGAAGGAAGCTGATTATTTATTTATTTAGGTATTCATATACCACCTATCAAGGTTATCTAAGCGATTTACAATCAGGTACTCAAGCATTTTCCCTATCTGACTTCAAAAGAGAGTCTGATATACTCAAATGTGTTTATCCATGGGGTCCTGTACTGCTGAAGGTGCCACAGCAAGACTTTTCCCCTTATTTTTTTATTTCCCTTTATTAATAATAATAATAATAATAATACAGTTACTCACAAGACACCAAGTTCTTCTTCTTTTCACAGTGACTCTACTGTGAGTCTAAAAATGGGCAAGGTGTATGTCTTTGGGTATACTTCTTTGGGCACATGCCTATAGCTATACATCTGAGGTCACCCACCACCTACCAGCTTAGCTTTGTACTCGCTCCAGTACTCCAGAAGGCCATCAGTAGCAAGGGCTCGGAGATAAGGGAAATTCTTAGAGGAGATCCAGCTGTTGGCTAAGTGTGCTTCACATAGTCTAAATTATCTCACCTTGCTCTTCTTCTTTCTCTTGTATTTGTACTACTTTGTTAATATCTTTGGAAAAAAAATAAATAAAGAATCTTGAACTTAAAAAAAAAATGAAGAAAAAAATATGTTCATTCCAAAGTTCCAAAAGCTAGCATTTAAGGGGTTTATTTTCAAAACAAAAATATGTCCACAAACAGCATAAAGTGGCACTTGGACATTTTTCTCACCAAAACGTACAAGTTGCCATTTTTTAAACTGACTTTCTAGATGTTTTACTATCCTTTTTATCTGTATTGTACCGAAATGATGTGGCATTCCCAATCAATTGGTGCTGGTGCAAACCATTTGTAGCCACACAAATTTAGAGTGCATTACAGTAACCAACCGTAGTGTTATCATTAGGGTTGAACAGGCAGAATAGCTTTTCCTGGAAGGTGGCTGCTTTGCACCCTGAAGGTCACAATTTCAAGCTTGGCTTGTGTATGATAGCTACTAAAAGGTTTTTCCTGCCCTGAGATGAAACACAAGTGGTTAAAATTTCCTCTGTTGTTTCAAACAAATACACATCCTTAGTTATTATGGCATAAACCATTGTGACAAGACTTGCAGGGTAGTTGTCACATATGATAGAGGCAGCCCAAAATGTTGCTTGAATTTGGGAGATCAGCATAAGTGTTGAATCTAACTATACCTTTCCCGATATGTGATTTAAGAGGAATTTGTAGATCCCAAAAGGGATTTTAATGTTGGGCATGTAACCATTTGTGTTAGGGTCCCATCACAGCTCAGTTTTACTTGTGTTTAGCAAAAAATTGCCAGTTTTATCCCATTGCCGTTAAATAGTGTGGCATGAAAAGCCAAGAAACACTGCAGGGTCCAATTCCAAGCCTATTTTAAAGGATGTACTCCCTAATGCCAAAATCCACTATGAGTATGTTAGTGCCTCAGCCTAGGACCTGTAATTATGTCCCAATTAGGTCACAGCAGCCACAGGAAAAGACACAAAAACTTATTTACCCTTTCCAAAACCTGGCACTAGGATGCCAAAGAAGGGTTTAGAACCCCAGACTTCCACAGAAAATTCTAAGAATAGAAATATAGGGAAAGGAACACATTACACACATCAGCAGATAGTCTCAGCCCCATCCTCAAGCTTCGGGACTCCACAACCAATCAAATATAGTAACATAGTAGATGACGGCAGATAAAGACCCGAATGGTTCATCCAATCTGTCCAACCTGATTCAATTTAATCAAGAGTCATCACACGCCTGGAAGGGTGATTAAACTGCTCAGAACTCAGGTAGAAGGGAAAAGCCACACAAACCACACAGTTGGAAGGAAAATAGGAAGCAAGGATCTAAGGACTAGCACTCTGGAGAAGCTAGGTGAGTCCAGAGGGACCTTGAATCAGGGTGTGAGCTACTCAGAGGATTCAGAGGAACAGATATTAATTTGTTCTGAGGAAAGTTCTAATACAAGTGACATGGAATGTGGAGAGATTTATTCTGAGGACCCAGAGGTAGAAGAAATTATTTGGGAGCCAAATGCTTAAATGAAAGGAACATGTCATGTTGTTGTGAGTAGCAAGCTTCCTAAGTTCAAACTGTGTTTTATGCCAAAGTCTGTAAAGCCAGAAATAAGCTGTGCGAGTGCTTAAGGCACTGAGGAAAGTCGCAAACTGAGAATTATAGGAGTTAAAGGGACTGTGAAGCTAATCTGGACTGTGGTTGGCTAAAGAGCTTATGGAACTCGGTGGCTACACAAGAAGTGTTTAATATGTAAAGCTTTTGAACTGGAACACCAAACTTTGGTCTAAGAGACAATAGTAAACCTTAGAAAGGGAATTGGGAGGGATTGTAAGAACCAATTTTAAAGGGTGGTTAGTTCCCTCTCCGCTGGGCTGGAGATTTGAAGAGCTCAGTGGTAGAATAATTCAGGGTGCTACTAGAATTGTTTGGAGTAAAATGAAGAAGTATAAAGAGAGGAAGAGACTTGTTTGTTTTTGTTTTTTTTGAGCAGTGAGAGGCTTGGATGCAGCCCTAGACTCAAGCTGGCCAAAGACCCATATTGGATAATTGTTTTCTTTTGTTTTGATGAAGCTAAAGTAAAGAGACTGCACTAAGGTGATGAATGAAAAGCATATGCCTTTGTGAAGAAGTTTATTTGAATGTCCTGACTAATGACAGGGTGACTACATCTTTTATCTAAGCATCATAGAAATGTGGGGAAATTGCACTGAGACTGTAGTGAAACTTTAAGAAATAAACCTAATTTTGGGATAGACATTTAGATGCTGATTCTTTTGGAACATTACAGTAATTGCTTTTTGTACCTTCTCACCACTCCAACGACCGCTGCATATGCTGGCTCAAAGAGGCTTGACCCACAACCAGGTCTCCCATGCCTGCCACAATAAGTAGTTAGTTTATTCAGGACTGTAAATAGCTTTGTGTGTATTTCTAATGAAGATGTCATCTTTTTAAAAGTTTATTATACTTCTGCCAGTAAATTACAAGCATCAAAGTAAAAACAATCATCCAAGCAAAGTAATACAAGACATTCTAGATTCATCCAGATGCAAATTAAAAGGAATTTCATGCAAAGTGGGACCACTGTAATATTTAGTTCAGTTCTGTATCCTTCTATAACCCTGGGGAAAAATAATGAAGCAATTATGAAATTGAAGCTTTAAAAATCTTGCCTTGAACAACTAGTTGAGTTTAACGGAGAATATAATTATTTTATTTGGCAGCAAAGCTGTGTTGTTTTTATCGAGGGCAAATACTGCCACCTATGTATCTTCCTTCCTCTCTGTCTCTGTTTCTTTATTTTGCATACAAACATACATCGCTCTCTCATACACACAATAACACAGTAAATGACAGCAGAAAAAGACTCGTAGTCCATCCAGTCTTCCCAAGGAGGTGGCCGGAGCCATGCCTGCCAACCACATAGGCAGCCAAACGTGATTGGGATGATATATGGTTATAATCAAGACTCCAAGTATTGCTGACCAAATATTCAACTTACCAGTCAAGATGTCTTCCCTGAGCTTGCCAGCATCCTCACATTATGTGACAATAAAATGCAATGGAACCTTGGTTTACGAGCATAATTCATTCCAGAAGCATGCTTGTAAACCAAAATACTCGTATATCAAAGCGAGTTTCCCCATAGGAACTAAGGGAAACTCGCTTGATTCGTTCCCACCCACCCCCATCCCCCGAGGTCAGCAGTGCTACTCTACCCCCCCAAGAACTGGCATTGCTCTCCCCCACTCATGAAGGTTCCCCCGCGTGATCCGCCATCCCCCCGCTTGTTTTGCCCCCCCCGCGTGATCCACCATCCCCCCGCTCGTGGCACCCCCCGCGATCTGGCACCCACCCCGCCACGATCCGGCATGCCCCAGGCAAACACCCGATCACACTCCTTACCCCCATTTGGCACCGGCACCGGCTCCACCACACAGGACATGCCGGTGCCGGTGCCCGAAGATCTGCCTTCTTCTTCGCACTGTGCCTTGAGCATCTGTGCATGCTCAAGGCCTTCGGGTTCCCGTTCTCTCTGAGAGCTGAGAGAATGAGAACCAGAAGGCCTTGAGCATGCGCAGATGCTCAAGGCCCGGCCCAGGCAAGAGGCAGGAGCTTGCTTTCACTCTCACAACCAGCAGAAGGGGTAAGGAGCGTGTTTGAGAGGAAGGGCGGGCGGATGCCGCTTTCAGCACGGGGGTGCGATGCGGTTCTTGTGGGGGGGGGGGGTTACGATGCCAGTTCGGGGGGTGCGATGCCGGTTAGAGCGGGGGGGAGGTGCTCGCATATTGGAACATGCTCGGTTTCCGAGGCAAAAGTTTGCTGAGTATTTTGCTCATCTTGCAAAACACTCGCAAACCGGGTTACTCGCAAACCGAGGTTCCACTGTACTTAAATGTCTTTATCATGTCAATCTTTTTCTCCTTTTCTCTAGCATAAACATATTCAAGTTCTCCAATTTCTTCTCATATGTCTTATGACAAACCATGAACCATTTTCATTGCCTTCCTCTGTCCCTCATATGTCTTGTAACACAAACTTTGGATGGACTACTCTGTCTTTTATATACAAACACAGATGTTTCTCTCTCTTTTACATACTGTACAAATCTTCCTCTCTCTCTCTCTCACACACACATATACAAACAACTCCCTTTTTTTACATACAAATCTTTCTTTCTGTATCTCACATACACAAGCATACAGATCGATCTCTCTCTTTCTTTCTCTTTACACATACACTTTCCCATGTACACAGACATATGCACACACACATATCTATACATAGAACAAAAGCAAGAAAGAAATGGCACTTGCCTCTGGTGCCTCAACTGTCATAATGTGTATTCATGTTAAAGGTAGGTATAAAATATTATAACCTCAGAGGTATAAATAAAGTTCCTATTAGAATTCAGGATCTACAGCTGGAACTCTATGCCCAGGGTAGAAAATAAAGTTAACCATTGTTAGCACACAAGTAGCTCAGACTTCCTGGCAGCCACAGCGAATTACTCAGGCTCTTTATGTAGGCTTCAGAAACAGTCCACTGTTCCCCAACAAAAAAGGCATTCAGGCATAGAAAGATGGCCTCCCTGGACACTAGGGAGCTAGCTTTAAGACTGTGAGAGGATATGGGTGCCCCTCAAATGAATGACTACTGTGGGAAAGGGTGATGATGTCAGCCTACATGCATTTCCAATTTTTCTTTTTTTTTGCCATGCTTTTCAGTTTTTCAGTGTCCTCTTCCTGTTTCATTGAAATCATTATTAGAAAGTTTAGAAATCTGATCAACACCAAAGGCCCACTGCAACATTATTGCCATGGCGACACATTTTCTGGACTTCCCTTTGCATATAAAGTAGGCAAGGCCACGATGTAAAGAGAAGAAAAGGTCGGTTTGGCCCAGCTGAAAGTTGGTGGTAGTTGGATAACAGGGGGAGGAATTGGCGAAAACCAGCAGGGATTTGTGTGTCTTTTGAAAACAAATTTGTAATCCTTAATGCTTTTAACTTTTCAAAGGATCTGCACTTCTAAAGGTTTACAAAAGGAGAAAAATAAATTTGAATGGATTCTTTAGTAAGAGTGAAATCATTCCTTGGAAAATGTACCAGTTATATAATTTATGGAAACCATTTAAATTTCTACTTGTGCCTAACTATGAAACAAATAAAATTAAGCTTGAGGAATAAAAAAACATATGTTATGCTATGTATGTTCAATATGTATATCCTACCATATCCCTGATGAATCAGAGTCAAGGCAAGTAACAAACAATACCGCATCAAAACCAAAAATATGAGCATACAATATTACAGTACAAAATTTTAAAAAAATAGAATTTGTAAAATAAATAAAATTTCAGCATGTTTTGAAAATTAATATAACTAGTATACAGCTGAATATTTAGGGCTCCTTTTACAAAGGTGCGTTAGCGGTTTTAGCCCGCGCTTAGCACGTGCTAAAATGCAGCTCGTGTTAGCCACTACCGCCTCCTTTTAAGCAGGTGGTAGTTTTCCAGCTAGCGTGTGGTATAGCGCACCTTAGTAAAAAGAGCCCTTAAAGGCAAAGAGTTCCATACTTTCACTGAAAGAGAACTAAATGATTTATCGTGAACAAATGTAGCTCTCATTCCTTTCATGGTTGGAAATGTTAGAAGAAGAAGCTCAGCGTTTCAACAGCTATTAGCATTACACAGCAAATGAATCAATGCTAAAAAGCTCTCTGGTGAAAAAATACCGAATATAAAATTTAAAAAAAGTTAAAAGCATATATTTGTGTCTCACCAAAGTTAACAAGTAATCATTCATTAAACAAGTTTGTACACAAGTTACATCAATTTTCTAGAGGGAAGTATGCACACATTATCCCTTTTCAAAATCACCCAAGGTGAGACCATGTACACATTTTCACCTGCTCTGTGGTGCATCCAAATTTTCAGATTTTACATGCTTCTGGGTATATTTTATAAAATATTAATCTACTATAGGGTCAGGTTCCTTAATATTTATTTATTTTAAAACATTTATAACCCGCCTATCTACAAATCTAGGTGAGGATCAATAAGCATACAAAATAAACAACTAACAGATGACAAAGACATATCATCATCATCATCATAAAAACCTCCTAAAATATCTAAGCGTCATTGTACAATTACAAAATATATCTTCAAGACAGTTCAATGCCAATACAGTCACTAACACCAAAAAGCAGAAACTGATACATACTCACTGTTGGTACCAAAAGTGCGTTCAAATAACACAGTATTCACTTCTTTTCTAAATTGACAAAGCATGGACAGTTCACGCACTGAACCTGATAAGGCATTCCACAAAACCGGGTTCTTATGTTCTGTACAGACTGCATAGATTTGTGTTTGCCATTAAGTTTCAAAGTTGCTAAAGATGGAATTTCCAATCTCAAGCTATCAGCAGATCGTTAACTCACGGGTGGGAGAGTGCCATCGGAAGAGCGAATGAACACCTGGTAGACAGTTAACCTCCAAGACAACAGGAGGACATGGATATAGAATTAGTCGAAGACATTGAGAATATCACTTTGCGTGGAGACACAGTATTGTTAGGAGACTTCAATATGACTGATGTGGATTGGAACAATCTTTCCGCTATGACCAGCGGCAGCAGGAAGCTATTAACCTCTATAAAGGGAGCGAGACTCAGACAAATGGTATTAGAGCCCACTAGGGATTGGGCGATACTAGACCTAATACTCACCAACGGAGAAAGTGTCACCGAGGTCTCGGTAGGCGATGCGTTGGCCTCCAGTGACCACAACATGATATGGTTCAACCTCAGGAAAGGTTTCACTAAGTCAAGCACATCAACCAAAGTCCTCAACTTTAAGGGCACAAACTTCGAAAGCATGGGAGATTTTGTCCATCGTGTACTGCAAAACCATGTCGAAATAGATAATGTAGAGGTAATGTGGTCAACTCTGAAATCAACCTTACATGAAGCAGCCAACCACTACGTCAAATCAGTAAGTAAACGGCGAAGAAACAATAGACCACAGTGGTTCTCTGCGGAGATCTCAGACCTCATAAAAAAGAAGAAAAGAGCGTTCATCCTCTACAAACAATCAGGGAAGTGAAAATCCAAGGAAGACTATCTGGCAAAGTCAAAAGTGGTCAAAACGGCAGTCAGGGAGGCCAAACTCCGAATGGAGGAGAACCTTACGAAGAACATCAAGAAGGGCGATAAATCCTTCTTCCGGTATATTAGTGACAGAAAAAGAAACACAGATGGGATAGTACGCCTTAGGAAACCTGACGGGAACTATGTAGAATCGGACTCCGACAAAGCCAAACTTTTAAATGAATACTTCTGCTCGGTCTTCACTTGCGAGGCGCCGGGATCCGGCCCTCAGCTGCTGACGAGGGAAAACTCGGAAGATCCATTTCAAAATTTTGAGTTTACGCAAAGCAGTGTCTATGACGAGCTATCAAGACTCAAGGTGAACAAAGCTATGGGACTGGACAAACTACACCCAGGGTTCTCAGGGAGTTGAGTGACATCCTGGCGGAACCATTATCCGCACTCTTCAATCTTTCCCTAAGTACAGGAAGAGTCCCGTTGGATTGGAAAATGGCTAACGTCATTCCACTCCACATAAAGGGATGCAGGACGGAGGCTGAGAATTATAGACCGGTGAGTCTCACATCGATAGTGAGTAAATTTATGGAAACATTAATCAAACGCCAATTGGATACGATCCTGAACGAGGAGAATCTACGAGATCCCCATCAACATGGTTTTACGAAGGGAAGGTCCTGCCAATCAAATCTGATCAGCTTCTTTGACTGGGTAACAAGAAAGCTGGATATAGGGGAGTCCCTGGACGTCGTGTACTTGGACTTCAGCAAAGCATTTGATAGCGTCCCACACCGCAGGTTATTGAGCAATATGGGTTTGATGGGACTGGGTGAAACATTAACCGCATGGGTTAGGGACTGGTTTAGAGGTAGACTTCAGAGGGTAGTGGTAAACGGTACCCTCTCCGATATGACGGAGGTGATCAGCGGAGTGCCACAGGGCTCGGTCTTGGGCCCGATCCTATTTAACATCTTCATAAGAGACTTGGCTGAGGGGCTTCGAGGTAAAATTACATGATTTGCCGATGATACCAAACTATGCAACATAGTAGGCAACCACACAACAGATGAAAGCACAGTGCCCGACAAAAGCTCAATGCCCGACAGTATGACGCACGACCTACTCCTGCTGAAGCATTGGTCAAAGACTTGGCAACTAAGTTTCAATGCCAAAAAATGCAAGGTACAGCTGCAACTTACCCACCTTGGCGGCAAAAATCCCACCTTGCACCTTGGCGGCAAAAATCCATGCAGGACTTACACCCTAAATGGTGAGATCCTAGCAAGAACTGTAGCAGAACGTGGCTTGGGGGTGATCATTAGCGAAGACATGAAGACTGCCAATCAAGTGGAGAAAGCTTCATCCAGGGCTAGACAAATCATGGGCTGTATCCGTAGAAGTTTTGTCAGCCGTAAGCCCGAGATCATAATGCCGTTGTACAGATCCATGGTGAGACCCCATCTGGAATACTGTGTACAATTCTGGAGGCCGCATTATCAAAAAGATGTGCGGAGAGTTGAGTCGGTTCAGCGAATGGCCACCAGGATGGTCTCAGGTTTCAAGGATCTCCCGTATGAGGAACGACTGGGTAAGTTGTAGCTGTACTCACTCGAGGAACGCAGAGAGAGGGGAGACATGATCGAGACGTTTAAATATGTCACAGGCCATATCGAGGTGGAAGAGGATCTCTTTTTCCTTAAAGGACCCAAGGCAACAAGAGGGCATCCATTGAAAATCAGGGGTGGGAAATTTCATGGCGACACCAGAAAATATTTCTTCACCGAAAGGGTGGTTGATTGCTGGAATAATCTTCCACAACAGGTAATTGAGGCCAGCAGCGTGCCAGATTTTAAGAAAAGATGGGATTGACATGTGGGATCTCTTCATGGAGGTAGTTAGGTGGTGGACCATTAGTGTGGGCAGACTAGATGGGCCGTGGCCCTTTTCTGCCGTCATGTTCTATGTTTCTATGTTTCTAAGTAAGGCTAAACTCAAATAGGGCACTGGTCTTTGAGCTAAGGGCCTCCGCTTGAGTGGATTGCTTGGCACGATGGACCACTGATCTGACTCAGCAGCAGCAAATCTTATGTTCATTCAACAATGTAGCTGTGCTAACTGATTAGCACAGGGCACATCTACTCTCCACCTCCAAATAAACCCCTAAGCTAAAATATAAACCTAATTTTTAGGATATGGGTAGAATGTGCCAATTCTAAAACTACTACTGCTACTATTTAACACTACTATGAAACACCTGAGCATGTGTTGAGTTGTGGGACCAGGAAGTAACATCAGAGGGAGAGCAAAGGCTTGTGAGGGCAGCAGGTTGGAGATGCTGCTTATCCTGGTGAAAACTTAAGGGGGGAAGGCAAGACATATACAGCAGGGGAGGCAGGGAAGGAGCAGGGGCAGAGGCGAAGGAGCAGGGGCAGAGACAAAGGCATGAGCACCACTGCCCAGGGCACCTCCTAAGTACCCTTTAATCTGCAACTTATGTGTGGTAATTGTTAGCTCACAATTGTGTTAATAGACTTTTCAGTAGTTTTGCAATTACCATGAGTAAACTGTGAGTTAAGTGCTTTTGATTTCATATGTCATGTCATGAACGGAAAGTAGGTGTGGATAGTATTTTGATATTTAACACACTGCACTTACCATGCACTAACTCCCAAATTCTGTATAGGTCACCCAAAATTAAGTATGCAGTTTTGGACATGGATCACAGATATGCACATAAAGTACTTGTTAAGGCTGATATTTAAATCTCTTCAACAGCACGTTGAAAAGACAATGTTTTTTTTTTTTTTTTAATATTATAATCTGGAGGAACACTGTACCCATTTAAAAAAACATTTTTTTTACACTACCTGTAAGGCAATAGCACTGTGCAACTTTGTGTCAGAAACAGGGTAAGAAATGGCGCCTCAGCGTTCTTTAAATCAACAGCTGTAACCAATCACATTTTGGTAATCCCGTGATTGGACAGACATAGCTGAAAAACTAAAACAAGCTGTACTATTACTATGAAACATCTACTATGTAACATATATTGCAGTGCCCTGGCTCAGATGAAAAGGACAGTCTTTGTAACCACATGCAGGACACGCTTGATATGAGGCACTTTTGCAGACGGAGCATTTACATGAAAGTTAGTATTGGTTTTGTTTGGTTGTTTTTTTTTTTAACATAGCAGTAAATTATTCATCTTTCTAAGCACTGAAGTTGTTATTGGTGCAAATTGTTACTTAAGGGCACCTATCTCCGTGAAAAATGTTTTAAAGACGTGCCAAGTGTCTTTTGACATGTATTTTCCAGTCACTGATACAACCGTCAGCATATCTTTTCACACTGCAATTCTGCAAAGACAAAAAAAAAAACCAAACCCTATGGCTGACAAATACACAATTGAGCCATGCCACATACAGCTGTTGATTCATCAGCTTGTAACCCCCACCAAAAATGAAATTAAAATAAAATTACAGCTCAGCAAATCAGACTTCCTGTACAGGTGGCATATTTTGACTTTACTTCCACATTCCACATTATTTTGTTTCCATATAGTTTTAACCTCCCCCCACCTTTTACAAAATCGTGAAAGCAGTTTATAGTGCAGGCCGGTGCGCTGAATGCTCTGTGCTACTCCTGATGCTCCTAGGAACTCTATGAATGTCGGGAGCAGCACAGAACATCCAATGCACCGGCCTGCACTAAAAACTGCTTTCATGGGTTTGTAAAATGGTGGGGGAGGGTAAGTTTATTATGGTGGTGAATAGTTCAGAATTGTTTATGAAAAATGTTTCAGAAGCTAGCAGCAGAACTTTAGTAATGACCTCACCACCTTCAGATGAGTTCTAGATTTGTTTTTGTTTTTTTTCATGTAAAGCACTTGCAAACTTCTGGTGTGTGATAAAATAATAATAATCTTTATTCTTGTATACCGCCCAACCATGAGTTCCAGGCGTCTCACATCAAAGAAGGACTGTACAATCAGTAAAATATACATATAGGCAGAGATACAACAATATTCAAGTTACAAACTTATCAAATATTGTACATGCAGTTTTGGGCACCATTTATAGAATTTTGGGGATAGTGCATACTATTTCCAAAGACATTTACCGAACATGACAAAACAAACAAACAAAAAAAGGCCAGAGAAAAACTCCAAATAAAATGTAAATACCCATAAATTGAACTTCAGTCCTATAAATGGATAAATAATGCTTAGTTTCTACCATAAACTGCTTGTTAGTGAAACTTTACCGCTATCTATACGATGACAAAGAAGGAGTTGTGCAAGGAATTCCTAGAAGAGTTTATTTTTTAGTGGTGGACACATTTGTTTTTGAGATTGTACAGTCATTTCTAATGTATTATTCATCAGAGTCATGAGGAACATTGTTTGAAAATTATGAGTTGGGGATCCCTAACATAGAGGTAGATAGCATCAGTGGCAAAGCGAGGGAGGCTGGCATTACTGCTTAAGCTCCCCCCCCCCCCCCACACACTCTTCTTTGCTACATCAGTGCCCCCTGCTTCCCATATACCTCTTGAAATGTTCACAGGCACGAGCAGCATCTTCCACCTGCTGCTCGTGCCGGCCTCGGCTCCCTTCTGCATCACATCCTGGACCTGTGACCAGGAAGTGACGTCAGAAGGGAACCGAGGCTGATGCAAGCAGCAAGTGGAAATTTCTGCTCGCACTGGCAAACATTTAAAGAGGTACACAGGGGGAGGAGAGGAGGAGAGGCGCTGGTGCCGACGCCCCACGGAAAGACAGCACTTAAGGTGGTCCACCTCCCTTATTACACCACTGGACAGCATATTTGGTCTTGCATAATTAATTTCCATTTGAGTAAAAATTTCTCCTTTTTCCTCTATAGAGTGAATAATATGGCAATCAGGAGACAAGTTAGCCAATCTAGTTATGCTAATTGCCTGAACCATATTTTCTGACAAAATAATTACATATCTAAATTGTTCATTGAATGAAAAAATACTTTCTCTGATTTCTTTTATAAGATTCTACCTATTAGTTTCATAGACTTGTCTCCTAGCCTTAGTAATAATTGAAAACAGTAAACAGCTATCACCTATTTACCACTTATTTCCTCTTGTGATTTTACAGAATTCTATCATAACTTCTGTCAGATATCTCTTCTCCAAACTGAAGACCCTAACCTGTGTAGCTTTTCTCCTTAAGAGTCATACCATTCTTTGTCATTTCGGTTGTCCATCTCTGTTCCTTTCTCTGTTCTGCTATATCTTTTTTTGAGATAGAGTGAACAGAAATACACACAGTACTCAATAGGCTGTCACACCATGGATCAATATAGATGCATAATTAGTGCTGTTGATTAATCACCATTAATGATTGCGATTTAAGAGCAATATTAAATGCAATGAAAATTAATGCTATTAGAGTGATGCTAAATAAAGTCAATCTGTGGTCTATATTAAGCCTGAGGGGATCACTGGTTTTAATGCTTACCACCATGCCCTGAACTGAGCATCCACTCCCCTAAAAACCTTACCCCAAAACTCATCTCCCCCAAAAGAGTAGACCTGCCCAAGATCATCTCCCTGAAGCCCCACAACATCCACACCTTCTTAAAGACATTGCAGAGCTCTACCCCCAGCCCACCTCCAGGTATAGATCCCAGGCCTATTTTTAACAGAGCTGTCCCTGTGTTCAAAATTATTGGCATGAGACTACCTTTGGAGCTGTTGACTGGAATTTTGAACCCAGTGCTGGCATTGGAAGGAGCAACTGGGGATCACTGCTGCTCATGTCACCTATAGCATCGGGGCATCCTGTATGCAGTGCTGGGGATTCTATATAGGGCTGGAGGAACCATGGGAGGGGGGATGCTCTTGGGGGTCTCATGAGGGGCAGATGCTTTAGGGAAGACTTCAAAAGCAAGTAGATAATCTGTATGGGCTTTTAGAGGGAGATGGATAATCTAGGGAGGGGCTTTAAGAAGGTGATATTCTGAAAGGCTTTGGAAGAGGGTGGATATTTTGGGGTGGACTTCAGGGGTGGATTACCTATAGGAGAGACTTTAGGAGGGGTAGATGTTATTAGGAACTTTGGGAAGGGGATGCTCTGGAAGGGGCTTCAGGAGAGGATGGATGATCTGGAATCTGTGATTAAAAATGCGATTAACTATGGTCTAAATTTTTTTATGTCATTTAGGGGTCTTTTTACTAAACTGGTAATCAGTGACACATGCTTACTATAGGTTTAAAAGCACTACTGCTGGGCATGGGATCAGCGCTGTGGGCATACATGAGCCACAGAGTAGGCATGTTTTGTGTGAATTGTCTAGTGAAGCTACATCATGTGTGCTAACCAATTAGCACGTGGTTAGCACATGCGCCCTTACCACCTACATTTTATTTTATTTATTTTAAAATTTTCTATACCGTTTAAAACTAAACTGTTGACATAATTTACATACATAATTTTGTAAAAACAAAACAGATACACAAACAATCATTAAAAATCATATCTACAAACTAATACCGTGAGCTTATATAATGGAAATCATGAATAATTTGTCAACTGTGCAGAGAGGAAACTTATTGGCTAAAAAAGGCATCTATAAATAATTGTGTCTTGAGTAATTTTCGAAACATGCCCTTTTCATTACAGTTTCGTATTTGACCTACAAGGGAGTTCCATATTTTAACTCTTGCACAGCATAAAGTCATTTCGCCAGTCTCAATAAGCCTTGGATTAGCATTTGTCTTCAGTAGAGCTAAATTCTCACAACGTAGTGATCTGTTTGGTGTATAGCTAAGCATATTATTTTTAAACATTACAGGGCTCATAATCAAAAAAAAAAAAAGTCTAAAAAGTGGCCTAAATGGGTACTTGGACGATCAAAAAGCCTGATCTTCCAAGTACCCATAATCAAAGCTGGTTTTGTATCTAAAACCAGCTTAAGTCTTTCCCCTGCCTCTAAACACATAGAGCGAAAAGAGGCGTTTTTAGAGGAGGGGAAAGGGTAGGCGGTGGGCCGACCTACACCTAGGTGTACAGCAGGTATAACCAAAACTTTTGACAGGTTGCCTAGTCGGCATTTATACATTTTGACTTAGACCAAGTCAAAACAGGTATAAGTGCCGAAAAAGGGGCCGCTGAGCTGATGGCGGCTGGCGTGATCAGCTCAGCGGCCCGGCAATCTACCCACCCCCCACCGCAACCATCGGGGCAGGAGAGATGCCTCATCTTCCCTGCTACAATAGCAATACCACCAAATGCCGCCAAACGTGGCATTTGGGATAGCTAAAGCGGCAGGAGAGAAGACCCATCTCTCCTGCAGCGATCCACCCATCTCCCCTGATCCGATTGGGCCAGGAGGCAACCCAAGCCCTCCTGGCCCCGCCGACAACAATTGGGGCAAGAGGAATCCAAGTCCTCTTGCCCCGCGATACCCCCGAACCCCCGACACGATCGGGGAAGGAGGGAGCCCAAGACCTCCTGCCCCGCTGAAACCCACCCGCCCGACACGATCAGGGCAGGAGGGAGCCCAAGCCCTCCTGCACCGCTGAAAACCCACCCGCCCGACACGATCAGGGCAGGAGGGCGCCCGAGCCCTCCTGCCCTGCCGAAACCCCCTACCCCCACCCCATTAAAATACGGGCAGGAGGGATCGGCCACCCCCATTAAATACCCTACCCCACCCCCATTAAAATACGGGCCGATTGGGGATTCGGGGGGGGGTTGTGTCAAGGGCAGGAGGACCTGGGATCCCTCCTACCCGTATTTTAGTGGGGGTGGGGGGTAGGGGGTTTTATCAGGGCATGAGGGCTTGGGCTCCCTCCTACCTTGATTGTGTCGGGGGTTCAAGTGTGCCATGGGGCAGGAGGTCTTGGGCTCCCTCCTGCCCTGATCGAGTTGGGGGTTCGGGGGTGCTGCGGGGCAAAAGGGCTTGGGTTCCCTCTTTCCCCGATCAAGTCGGGGGGTTGGGGGTGCCGCAGGGCAGGAGGTCTTGGGCTCTCTCCTGCCCGGATCGTTGTAGGGGGAGGATTCTGTAACCGGTGTTGTTTGTGACAGACATCGGTTACAGAATCTAGCTTTTAGGTGAAGGATTGGCTCCTCCTTTGCCTAAAAGCTCTTGTTTTGAGTGTTTGGGAGTTAGGCTTTTTTTTAGGTTGATTATATGGTGTTAGTGTAGACGTAGTGGTGGTCTGAGCGTTTAAACAGCTGAACGTAGAGGCAGGCCATTATTTTTTTTAAAAACTCCTTTTGGACGTTTTTTTAAAATAATGGACATTTTCCCTGCTTCTACTTTCAACGTTTAAGGTCTTAGGCCAAAAGGGGACTTAGACGTTTTTTTTTTTATTATGCCCCTCCACAGCTTTATATTGTATTCTGAAGGCGACTAGTAGCCAATGTAGTTGTTGAAGATATGTCAAAATGTGATCATATTTTGCCAATCTCATTATCAATCTTGCTGCTGCATTTTGTATAACCTGCAATGCCCTATACCAGGGGTGTCCAACCTGTGGCCCGAGGGCCGCATGAGGCCCTTTGAAGTATTTTGTGCGGCCCTGGTCGAGGGCAATTCAGTGTTTTCCTCTGCTGCCCCCGGGTGTTTACCGTCTTGCCGGCTCCCTCCTCTGTCCTTTGTTTGCGCATTTGTGCAGCCCCAGAAACATTTTTTCTGGCCAATGCGGCCCACGGAAGCCTAAAGGTTGGACACACCTGCCCTATACCTTGCTTTTGTTATGCCAAGGTACAGGGTATTGCTGTAATCAAGTCTCGGCATTTGTGCAAAACATATTTGTACAGTCTTGATTACTTGCAACAAGGCCAGAATCAAGCCTAATGCCTAAAATGGTCATAACCTCATATACTAGAAGAACATCATCAATAACTTTTACTTCTTTAGGCCACTGATGATCAGGTTTTCCTACAAACATTATTTCAGTTTTATCTACATTTAATTTCAAACCTTGTTCTCCCATCCACTCCTCAATTTTACACATATATTTACTCAATGATGTTTCAAAATTTATATCCCAACTGCCTACTGGGAAAAAGAAAATAATATCATCTCCATATATTTGATATTCAACTCCCAATGACTCAAATAATTTCCCTATAGCAGTCATATAGATGTTAAATAACAGGGCAGAAAACGCCTAGCCCTGTGGTACTCCAGGCCTAGCTGAATATTCTCCTGAGATCTTACATCCGTTTCTCACTTTGAAAGAGCGTCTTATGAGGTATGTTTTACCAATTGAACACAACATCATTCATTCCAAGATTATATAGTCCACCCAATAATTTATGGAGATCAACCGAATCAAATGATCCAAATATATCTAAAGACACAAGACAAAATATCTTATGTTGATCCATCCCTAGTCGCAGAGTATCGATTAAGGAGATCAATAATAATTCTACACTATGATCTTTCCGAAACCCAAATTGATTACAGTCCAAACAATTAGTTGCATGTACAAAATTATCTAGCTGAGAGAGAACTATATTTTCTAAAACTTTTCCAATAAATGGTACAATGGAAATTGGTCAGAAACTTTTCATAACACTTATTTCTAGGTTTTTCCGCTTCAAAACTGGTCTAATGGTAGATTGCTTGCAAACCCCTGGAAAAATTCCATCTTCATGTGATTTATTTACAATTTTAGTAATTACAGGGGTCACCTTATTAACCATTTGTTTAATAACATAGCATAATAGCAAATTTCTAGACCACATAACCATAAGTTCAATGTGGTTAACAAAAGATTATGCTATGAGAAAATACAGGAATAATGTGATATACAAAAGTCTAATTAATCAAGAATTTGGAAAAAAAGAAAAGTCTTCAAAAGTTTTCGGTAATGTTCATAAGATGTGGATCTAATCAATAATGGACAGAAATCTTTGTCATAATAAGCTGCTTGGTAGGAAAGACAATGCCCATGATGTTTCTTACTTTTACAACCCTTAGCTGAAGGGAACGTAAATAGGGCATAAGATTTTGTACTATTCTCATGCGCCACGATAACAAATCTGTCGGCAAGATATAATGGGGCAACACCAAAAGCAACTATATAGTATAAGCATCCCAATTTAAAGATCACCGGGGCCTCTACCGGAAGCCAATGCAGCTCACAATAATAGGGGGTAGCGTGGATAATAATAGAGAGGAACAAGGATCTTGTGTTGCATGGGTTGGTGTACAATCACAAATAACATTATGAACCTCAGTTTCATCTACTCTATCAAATTTGGATTTCTCATTTTCTACATTCACTTCCATACATAAATCAAATTAACAAAAAAATTTTGAGCTCCTCCCATTCTTTCCACTAGAAACTGTGCGTACTTCTCCACATCTAAATCATGGTAATCAACTGAACCATCGTACCCATTATCATTCCCATTATCATTCCGGAACTTGGAGGTGAGGAGGATGGCAGTTTGAGTGCAGAGCTCCTCTCCCTGGACATTCTCACTAAAGATTTTATAACTATTTAATCCCTTCAGTTTAACTAAAGTGATTTCAGATGGCTTCAAGAAAACAACTTACATTGGATACTGTATTTGCTACAGATGGGAAAAGTAAAAGACCAAAACCAAACCCTGTAACACCATCTAACACCATTCCAGCAGGGGAGAACCGACGGAGGAGGGCTGCAGTCCGGCCATCAGACCAACGGTCGGCTCGGGGGCCCGTTCCAGCGGGGCACCCGACACTGTCTTCGCTCCTCCCCCATTCCAGCAGGAGAGAGTCGACGGAGGAGGGCTGCAGTCCGGCCATCGGACCAACGGTCGGCTCGGGGGCCCGCTCCAGCGGGGCACTCGACACTGTCTTCGCTCCTCCCCCATTCCAGCAGGGGAGAGCCGACGGAGGAGGGCTGCAGTCCGGCCATCGGACCAACGGTTGGCTTGGGGGCCCGTTCAAGCTGGACTTTAGTTTTGACTGTTTTGATTTTATTTTCACTTCTTTTTAGTTTATGATATATTTTTAATCTCACTTATTGTTTTACCACTTATTTTGTTTTATTTTATCATTCAAATTTCATTTAAATTTCCCCAGAATTCTATTGCTTCAACGGTTCTCCCTCTGCATCTATTCTTATCTCCCCTCTTTTTAACCTTTCAAATTCCTTTAGATCATTGTAATCTTATTAGTATGTTTATTTTCTTATTTTTCTCCTCTATCTCTATTTTCTTTCTTTATTACTCTTCTAATTGTCATTTTTCCTGGTACTTTAGTTAGATTGTGAGCCTTCGGGACAGTAAGGGAATTTCTAAGTACCTATCTTACTTATAATTTGAATCCACCAATATATTCATTGTAACCCGTTCTGGGCTCTTTTGGGAGGACGGGCTAAAAAATCAAATAAATAAATAAATAATCAAATAACTAACTGTATTAAACAATTCTTTTGGTCTATTCAAAGCCTGAGTAACCCGTTCCCTATAGTATTCCGTTCATTCTCATACACACTGAGATATTCCATAAGATGAATTTTAAAGCCATCATAATCCTCAATATCTTTCGTCCTACGCTATAGGCGCTCTGCTTTTCTAACTTCACTACTAATCTGTACTATTACCTCAGATCTCCATGGGCAAGATTTATATTGTCCTTTCAGCAGAACTGATTTCTCAGGCGAAACAGCATTCAACGCATTTGTCAAATCTACTGAATCGTACTCAATCTTTACACAAGACAACCATTCCTTTTCAAAATCTTTTATATCAAATTGAGGTCACACTTTTTTCTTCTCCTGACTCTTATATATTGGCCCAAGCACAAAAGATAACATTTTGTGGTCAGACTAATCCACCTGTTCTACCTGCAAAGTATTTTCAAGCAGCCTCATACATGACCTGCTTGATGTGTGCTTTCTTTCACCAACTGTCCTAAATTTAAAGTGGAAAGTGTCACAAAAACAAGACCTGGATCAGCCTCCCCAAGTTCTTGAGGATTTAAAGGAATATTAAAATCACCTAAAATACAAAGTTTACTAAAATCAATATTTAGACCCATTATAAAATCTAAAAATGGGAGCCCATGAATAACAGCTACCCCCGGAGGAAGATAAACCAAGCACATCACACAAAAATCATTCTTTACCACTACACATTCACTCAGCTCACACACCATTTTATCAACCATCCTAAATCCCAAGTTCTGTCTTGAAAAAACAACCACACCCCCTACTCTTTTTCCTTTTCAACATGCCCATTCCCAACCATATCCAGGTGGACAACATTGTCTGATTAATACTAGATCTGACTCCAGGAACCAAGATTCAGTTACAACAATAAATCATATCCACTTCCATTCAGTAAATCATAAATTAAAACCACTTTATTCCTTGTTGACCTAGCATTTATGTATCCACACTTAATCCAAGCTAGCTAGGCATTCATTCATCATGACTACATTCTTCAAATCCATGCTCACACCCGGTATTTCTCGTCTACAAGGAGGCATATTCCATAAGCTCCCATATCTCCCCTGTCGTATTAAAACATAATAATTGTCGGTAAGGGCACACGCGCTAATGGCCATGAACTAATGGAAAATGGGACCATTTTATGTGGCCTCAGTGCATGGGAAAGACCTGCATTAGGGCTAACGATGGCCACTTTTTAGCACCTTATTAAAAGGACCCCTTAATAGCAATAGAATTTTTTGATTTAAAAAAAGCAGCTATAATTATAGTTCTCTCATTTTATTCCCCAACCCATTCTAAATAATTGCAAAAAAAAAAAAAATTGGGGTTGCTGCTGCACACTAAGCCAAGACTTTGAATGCAATGTAACTCTAAGATCTTTTTTTCTGAGAGGTGACTCTTAAAGAACCCAATGTCAAGTATCTAGCTATGATTATTTTGCTCTGATGCATCTGTTTGCACTTGTTCAAATGTGCTTGCTATTCAGATGCCCAGTCCCCAAGCCTACTCTGACCTCCATCAACTCCTCACAATTCAAGTCACAATAAAGTCGAACAGGTCTCCATACTTCGAGAAAAGAACTAATAGAATGATGTTTTTCAGCTATTACACTTTCAAATGACATGCTTTTTGTTCAATTTTCCCTTTGAACCATTGAATCCTGTATTTCCTGTTAATTTTAGGCAAATGTTGATTTGATGTAGATTATAGATTTTTTTTTTCCTTATAATAATTTTCTTAGGGCTTATTTTACAAAGCTGCAAGAGCGGCTGCTGTGGTAATCGCTCTGATGCCAATAGAGATTTTATGGGCGTTGAAGCATTTGTCATGCGGCAGCTGCTACCACAGTTTTGTAAAAGGGAGAGAGGGTTAATTTCCTGGTATCACTTTTTGGTGGTATGTAAAACTATAAAGCCAGATTATTGGCTCTCATTTCGTGTAATCAATTAATGGGAAATCGAATTTGGTAGATGTAGAAGCTAAAAAACCTGAAGTATGTCCATCCTTATGTGTCAACCCCAAAACAAAGTAACCTTAAAAGACACCAAAATATAAGTTGGGCGTGCCCTAGGACATTGCAGGAAAGTTAACTCCCTAGACTCCACCAAAAATATATAAACCTCAAATCTAAATTTTTAAGATGAGGGTGCTCCTCATCTTAAAAATTTAGATTTGAGGTTTATATATTTTTGGTGGAGTCTAAAGAGTTAACTTTCCTGCAATGTCCTAGGGCACGCCCAACTTATATTTTGGCATTCGTATGCGTCATACAGTTTGAAATAAAATAATCTAATTGTCTCAAAGAAAAACTAAAAAAGAACTTACATTAAAATCTTCTGTATCCTCTAAGTGTAAATTATAATCACCCAGAAGAATCATATTTGCAAATGCTATAGTATATAATCTTCTTCTTCTATATATATAAAATCGGAGGTATGTATGTGTGTATGTATGTGTGTGTGTGTGTATGTGCCGCGATCACGCAAAAACGGCTTGACCGATTTGAACGAAACTTGGTATGCTGATCCCTCACTACCTGGGATGATATGTTCTGGGGGTCTCGCGGCCCACCTGCACACGTGGGCGGAGCTACAAACAGAAAATCTTATTTCACCCATTCATGTCAATGGAAAAAATGTAAAAACCTGCCATTCTCACTGTAATTCAAAACCGGCTTGACCGATTTGAACAAAACTTGGTATGCAGATCCCTCACTACCTGGGGTGATATGTTCTGGGGGTCTCGTGGCCCACCTGAACACGTGGGCGGAGCTACAAACAGAAAATCAGATTTCACCCATTCATGTCAATGGAAAAAATGTAAAAAGCTGCCATTCTCACAGTAATTCCAACTACTTGGGGTGATATGTTCTGGGGGTCTCTCGGCCCACCTGCACATGTGGGCGGAGTTACAAACATAACATCAGATTTCACCCATTCATGTCAATGGAAAAATAGTAAAAAGCTGCCATTCTCACCGTACTTCAAAAACGGCTTGACCGATTTCAACGAAACTTGGTATGCATATCCCTCACTACCTGGGGTGATATGTTCTGGGGGTCTCGCGGCCCACCTGCACACGTGGGCGGAGCTGCAAATAGAAAATCAGATTTCACCCATTCATGTCAATGGAAAAAATGTAAACAGCTGCCATTCTCACAGTAAATCAAAACCGGCTTTACCGATTTGAACGAAACTTGGTATGCAGATCCCTCACTACCTGGGGTGATATGTTTTGGGGGTCTCGCGGCCCACCTGCACACGTGGGCGGAGCTACAAACATAAAATCAGATTTCGCCCATTCATGTCAATGGAAAAAATGTAAAAAGCTGCCATTCTCACAGTAATTCCAACTACCTGGGGTGATATGTTCTGGGAGTCTCTCGGCCCACCTGCACATGTGGGCGGAGCTACAAACAGAACATCAGATTTCACCCATTCATGTCAATGGAAAAAAAGTAAAAAGCTGCCATTCTCACAGTACTTCAAAAACGGCTTGACCAATGTGAACGAAACTTGGTATGCAGATCCCTCACTACCTGGGGTGATATGTTCTGGGGGTCTCACAGCCCACCTGCACACGTGGGCGGAGCTACAAACAGAAAATCAGATTTCACCCATTCATGTCAATGGAAAAATTGTACACAGCTGCCATTCTCACAGTAAATAATAAACGGCTTGACCGATTTGATCGAAACTTGGTATGCAGATCCCTCACTACCTGGGGTGATATGTTCTGGGGGTCTCTTCACCCAAGAATTTATATGTTCTTGCTCCTGGAGGTGAAACTAAAAATGTTGTTTATAATCAAGTTTTGTGTTTGTTGTATTGTATTCATTTTGTCAACTATTTTGCATTATAATTTGATTATTGTACTTTTTATAAAGCTGTAAAAATATAATTTCATTCACCACTATAAAGTATCTTTATTTGAATCCATTTACTGTGTTATTGCTATACTTAAATACCCGTGCAACGCCGGGTCATCAACTAGTGAGACATAATATTGAATAGTTTATCTCTCATCATATTCAAGCTTCCTTGTGGTCTGTAAATCAAGAGAATACCTAAACTCTTAAAATTGCTCAAATCTTGCATCTGACATATCAAATAGTCAAGGCCTTGATCTATTAAACTATCCATCAAACAAACAGAATAAAATGCTTTACATAGTAGAGCTAAACCTCCTCTTTTCTTATTTGTCCTTGGACAATCAATCATTTTATATTTGGGAGGACAGAAATCCACCACTACCAGAGAATTAAAATCTGGAATCCATGACTCAGTAATACAAATCAAACTTGCTTGATAATTAACTATCATATCCCTTATAATAGGTGCCTTATCACACACTGAATGAGCAAATAATCATTGCTATCCTTCCACAACCTACTTTTACAACAGACTATCATTTTTGATTGGTAAGATCCATATCTCCATACGTATGAAAGCCAGGGATCCTAGATGTAAAGTTTTCAGTCCAACCGAGAAGAGAATGACATGGATATGGTTCAATCAATGATCTAAAACAATGTCAAAACGCAGCATTTCATTTCTGCAAATTGGCACTTAATGAAATAAAATAACACTTTTTTCAGCTTCAGTGGCAAAATAACAGAATTTAGGAAGTGAGTTGGGCTGCAAACTTTTCAGCACCCCCCCCCCCCCCCCATTCCCTCGTATTTCACATTTTTACGAGTCTGGTACACATAAGCAAAGAGTAAGACAGTCTATGACATCATTCAAATTTCTATATTAAAGACTTTATATGTCAGACTGACATAGATTGTTCTTCCTGGTTTCTTTTTTAAACCTAGATTGTTGTAATTTGCCTTGATATTACATTGAAAGTTGGCAGTGGCGTACCTAGCCTATGTGATACCCAGGGCCCATCATTTTTTGACACCCCCCCATCTGTATGAAAAACATGATTATTAGTAACAATCCACACGTCACACAAGAGTGTACCTAGGAAAAAGCAGCATCTTACATACTGCAGTAAGCAGTACAACATCAATACACACATTGTAAAACTAAAGCCAGGCTAGTACAGATCAATCCTACACCGTCAGTCCTAACAGAAAACCATGTCTTTTGAATACACAACACATCTTCGCCTAGTATGGTATATGTAATCACAAACTAACCACTCCCCCTTTTACAAAATTGTAGTGTGTTTTTTAGCCATGGTGGTAACAGCTCCGACTCTCATAGAATTCTGAGCATCAGAACTGTTACTACCATGGCCGGTGCTAAAAACGCTCTACAGTTTTGTAAAAGGGGGAATAAAATAGAAATACGTAGACAAAGGTAAAATTGAACCACCAAGAAGCTGGACTCTCCATACAATTCAACATTACAGAAACAGCGATGTATTTTTCTTAAAGCAAAAAAATAAATAAATAGAATTTTTTTTCTACCTTGTCTTCTCTGGTTTCTGCTTTCCTCATCTTCTTGTCACTCTCTTCCTTTCATCCACTTTCATCCACTGTCTACCCTCTCTCTGCCCCTCCCAGAAACTTTATGTCTCCCCCTTCCATCTCTCCCTTCACTCCCCATTGGCCTGGCATCCATCATCTTCCCTTCCCTCCTCCAATGGTCTGGCATCTCTCCTCTCTTTTTCTTCCCTTCCCTCTCCCACACCCCCATGGTCTGGCATTTTACTTTCTCCTTTCCCTTCCCCCCACTTCCATCAGTATATGCCCCCTTTCTCTCCTTCCACCACCCTTCCATACCATCCTGACCTACTTTCTCTCCCTCCACCACCCTTTCATATCACCTTGACCCCTTTTCTCTCCCTCCACCATCCTTCCATATCACTCTGACCCCCTTTCTCTCCCTCCACTACCCTTCTATGCTCCTCTCTCCCTCCAAACCAGCAAGATCCCACGATGACTGCTTCTGCTGCCTTTGCTCCGGAAGAGGTAAGTGACGTCAGAGGGA
Source organism: Geotrypetes seraphini (assembly GCF_902459505.1). Classification (NCBI taxonomy): domain Eukaryota; kingdom Metazoa; phylum Chordata; class Amphibia; order Gymnophiona; family Dermophiidae; genus Geotrypetes; species Geotrypetes seraphini. The sequence goes on from NC_047086.1 coordinate 252,951,971, forward strand.
GTGGGCCGTCAGATGCAGGGAGTTGTGGCTGCCGGTCCACCCCCTCCGACGTCACTTACCTCTTCCGGAGTAGAGGCAGCAGAAGGCAGTCATTGCGGGACCTTCCTGCACTTCAGTATGGCTGCTGACTCTGCTTTGGAATAAGTACAGCAGCTGCACTGAGGTGCAGGTGCTGTATAGAGACACGCGGGAGGTTCCGGATGTGGCCGGCCGGCTGTGCACCCCCCTAGGGCTGGCACCCAGGGCAGTCCGCACCTCCGCCCCGCCCTTGGTATGCCACTGAAAGGTGATATAACAAATGGAAAAAATAAAATACATAAATATAACGTGACTTAAACTTTCTCAGGAATCTCGCATGAGGTAATTTGTCAAAAGCTTTTTGAAAATTCTGATCTGTTTATCCAGATCTCTATTAACGCCTTCAAAAAATTTTAATGGATTGGTAAAATAAACCTTCTCTTTTATTAAAATCCATATTGGTCCAGTGCTAGAGGGACAAATTTGTCCCTCTTCCTGCGGGATCTCTCTTTCTTTCTCTGTGCAGTCCCCACAAGCTCTCTCCCTATCCCTGTCCCTGCCCCATTCCTGCAAGCTCTGTCCTCATCTGCACAAATCTCAATCACTTATGATTTTAAAGTGTTCAAGGCTTGTGCAGATGAGGACAGAGCTTGCAGGAATGGGGCAGGGACAGGGACAGAGCTCACAGGGACAGGACAGGGAAAGAGAGATCACATGGAATGGGGACAAATTTGTCCCTGTGTCATTTGGTTCCCTAAAGTCATTTATATTCTATAGCCAATAATTTTGTTTTACATAATAGCATCTGATATTTTGGCAGGCATTAATGTCAAGCTCACTAGTCTCTGTTCATTAGGTACCATAGCTGATTTTAAAAACAGATTACAGTTAAGTTTATAATTTCATTTTGGAGTTCTTTCATAAAGCCTTGGTTAATATTTTGCAGCCCTCCTGGGCTTTTTTTGTTTGTTTGTTTGTCAGTTTGTTCTATTACATCTTCTGGTCACTGCATTTCAAAAAAGATATAGAGGAAGGGGAGCAGAAGTCGTTCTGTCCCCTGTATCATTATCTTCAACTTGGAGAAGAGACGGCTGTGTGATACTATAGAGGTCTATAAAATACTGAGTTGAGTGGCATGGGTAGATGTAAATCACTTGTTTATTGCTTCCAAAAATATTAGGACTAGGGGATACTCAATGAAGCTACTAAATAGCAAATTTAACCCCCCTTTTATGAAGACATGTTAGCGGGGTTTTTTTGCCGGGTGCAGAAGTAAAAGTTCCAACGCTCATAGGAATTCTATGAACATCAGAGCTTTTACCGCCTTGGCCAGTGATAAAAAACTCTAACGCGTCTTCATAAAAGGGGGGGGGGGGGGGAGGGGGTGAAATAAATCAGAGAAAATATTTCTTCATTCAACATGTGATTAAGTTCTTGAATTCATTGCCAGAGAATATGGTAAAAACATTTAGCTTAGCAGGGTTAAAAAAAAGGTCTCGATACTTTCGTTAAAGAAAAGTCCATAAGCTATTATAAAGAGGGATTTAGGAAAATCCACTGCTTATATTTTTAGGATAAGCAGCATAAAATATGCATTACTATTGGGATCTTGCCAGATACTTGTGACCTGGATTGGCCCCTGTAGGAAACAGGACAATCCAGAATTGGCTGTCGATGCTGGGCTTGATGAATCTACGGTTCCTTCCAGTATGGCAATGCTTATGTTCAGGCTCTCTTGGACATAGTTAAGCCATAAATATGAAACACCTTTTCTAGCATGAGCGTCTCCATGACATTTTTTCAGTAAAGACTGAAGAAAATAATTAATTCACTTTTCTGATCTGGCCTTGTCCTTTCTGAACACCCCTTTTGCCGTCAGTCATCTAATGTTCCAACAAACTCTCTCAGAGCCTTTTAAAATATGCATGAATTTTTTTTTTTTATTGGGTTTTCCACTGTTGTGACTTTCTTTTCAAATTCTCATTTGGCCTGCTTCATTACAGCTATAAATCTAAAGTTGCCACTATTTATTCCCTTTCCATTTATTGAAAGATGTCCTTCTGGCTTTAATTGCCTCTATTATTATATCATCATTTAGCCATTCTGGCAGTGTTTTGACCTTTCATCAACCTTTTAGAAGTCCTATTCACATTCTGAATATACATAAACCAGTATTTAGTCATGTACATTGCATACACATCTAAATCCTGATTTTTGAAAGCCAGAATATATATGGCCAAAATGTGAAAACAAATATATGGCAAGGGGGCACGGTTTGGCCATGTTTTAGGTGGGACTAGGTCAGGGCGAACAAATATACTTGCATTCCCCATTTCAGAAGGACAGTGCACATGTATGCTTGCTGACAAACAGTGCAAGTTACACATGCTCCCAGGGGCATCTAGTTTAAAGAAAGTCACTTGCTTAGTGCAACACTCCACTGTAGGATGTAAGAATGGCCACCGTCTTAATTCCTGTGTTTTTTGTAACCTCTAAAAATGATAATGGCAAAGGATAATGGTCGCTATAACAGCTTCAGCAAACTTAGACATGTATGTTACTAGAATGGCTGACATACATGTATCTATTCCAGCAAATATATGTGCAAGCTCTGAAATACTGTAGGGAAAAATCAGTTGGTTCAACAAAGGTTATTAAAAGTGTGAATCTAAAGAGATGGTTTTCAAATCTGTTTATGTCCTGACTTTTTTCAGCAATTAATTGTCCATCAGCCCAACATATTTTGGCCTCTATGAGGACCAGTACTATCAATATTAATAGGTTGGACAGCAAATGTACACATCCACATACAAACAAAACATAAACAAATCAAACACACATCAAATGAAAAATATATATATATAAAAGAAAAATTTTTTTTTTTAATATTTATTTTTATTAGTTTTCAAATGTAGATTCAAACATTGTAACAATGCAACATTATAATAATACAAATATAACTATTAAATCATTTTATACACATTGTATTAATACCATTTAAAAAATATAACCAACCTCTCCTCCCTTTTCTCACCACCCTTCCTCCCCTCTCCCAGGACTGCTAAAAAAGAAAAAAAAGAATTTAAATTAAATTAAATAAAAATCTATCAATCAAAACACGACTTCTTGCTGTTGGAGATAATGTATTTAATAAGAGTTGCCAAATCGTGATCAACATTCTTCCCTTTTTAGTGTCCCATTCAGATATAGACATGCTTTCCATTATTAAGAGATGTAGCATAATGGAACGCCATTGGCTATAGGTAGGATATAACGATCCTATCTAAAAAGAAAGGATGACTTTTAAGCCTGAAGGCATAACATGTTTCAGAAAGCCTTTAAGTCCTCTGGGAATAGGATGCTGTAGATCAAAAAGTTTCAAGTTTATTTAAAATTTCTTATACCACCCAATCAGCCTTCTAGGCGGTGTACAAATTCATAAAAACATAAAACATACTTTAGCTAAAGTACAAGTTTAAGCTGACATTGCGTCACCAAACTGTAATAATAACTTTCGAAGACTTTTAAAAACAAAGACAAACAGGAACAAAAGGTAAAAAGGCAAGAACTACAATAGTCAAAGAGAACAATTAAGGAAAAAAACAATAGGAGGGGCTGCTATAAATAATATTGAACTCAATAATGTTGAACTCAATTGCCCTTAAAAGGACAGTTAGGTCTCAAAAGTATCAAGACAGAGAAATGTCTTTAGCTTCGTCTTAAAATTATTAAGAGTTGATTCTTCGCGGAAGTAATTTGGGATACTATTCCAAAGAGAGGGGGCAGTGACAGTATTCCACATGCTATTAACTCTAGAAAAAAAACTATAGATCAAAATTGGTGTATATAAGGACAAAGCCAAAACATATGAGATAAATTGCTTTAATATGGTCACACTTGGGACAAGAACCTTCAGAGATAAGTGTTGCATGAAAAGCACGCCACATAAAAATGTCTAGGGTCTGAACCGCTGAGAACATGTGGACCCAACATGGTCCGTGTTTCGACGCTATAGTGTCCGTATTGGTCTTAAATGCAGGCATGTGGATTAAATAATAAGCATAAACCTCTGCTCACTGCAGTATATAAGATGCTGCCTTTTCCTAGGTATACTCTTGTGCGACGTGTGGATTGTTACTAATAATCATGTTTTTCATACAGATGGGGGGGTGTCAAAAAACGATAGGCCCTGGGTGTCACATAGGCTAGGTATGCCACTGCCACCTATCAAGGCAGATTACAACAATCTAGGTTTAAAAAAGAACCCAGGAAGAATAATCTATATCAGTCTGACATATAAAGTCTTTAATATAGAAATTTGAATGATGTCATAGACTGTCTTACTCTTTGCTTATGTGTACCAGACTCGTAAAAATGTGAAATACGAGGGAATGGGGGGGGGGGGGGGGGGTGCTGAAAAGTTTGCAGCCCAACTCACTTCCTAAATTCTGTTATTTTGCCACTGAAGCTGAAAAAAGTGTTATTTTATTTCATTAAGTGCCAATTTGCAGAAATGAAATGCTGCGTTTTGACATTGTTTTAGATCATTGATTGAACCATATCCATGTCATTCTCTTCTCGGTTGGGCTGAAAACTTTACATCTAGGATCCCTGTCTTTCATACGTATGGAGATATGGATCTTACCAATCAAAAATGATAGTCTGTTGTAAAAGTAGGTTGTGGAAGGATAGCAATGATTTTTGCCTGTAGAATTTGTAATTATCTTAATGCTCATTCAGTGTGTGATAAGGCACCTATTATAAGGGATATGATAGTTAATTATCAAGCAAGTTTGCTTTGTATTACCGAGTCATGGATTCCAGATATTAATTCTCTGGTAGTGGTGGATTTCTGTCCTCCCAAATATAAAATGATTTATTGTCCAAGGACAAATAAGAAAAGAGGAGGTTTAGTTCTGCTATGTAAAGAATTTTATTCTGTTTGTTTGATGGATACTTTAATAGATCAAGGCCTTGAATATTTGATATGTCAGATGCAAGATTTGAGCAATTTTAAGAGTTTAGGTATTCTCCATGGGGCGGTGGATGGCCTTGTCTCCATACCTGCAGTGAGCACATTTCCCCTCTCCACCATTTTGGCGGGTTACCTGCGGCTACTCGCGGCTAACCGCGGGTAGCATCCACCATGTCATTTTCTACTCTGAATCTCCCACTGAATGGGTCGGCCCCCTTGAAAGCTCTGGAAAGGTGAACAGCAGAGTGAGCTGGATACATAATTTGCTGAGCTCACTAATGATCAACATTTACAGACTGTGGGGATGATTATCTATTAAAGGTGGTGAATAAAGTTGTGGGTAGTAAAACACACACACTAGATTGTTCATTAATAATTTGATAGACCCTTTGTTTCTGCACACACGTCAAGGTGGCTTACAATAAAATAAAATGTAGGCCTGTAAAACCCTGAACTACATTTCCGGCACCTACTTTTGTTATGGTCACAATTCTGCAAATGGCGCCGTAGCGTGACTGACACACAAACTGAGCCACGTTTGTAGGCGGCTGTCGATAATGGCACCGTTTGCAGAATCTGGCCCTTAGAACCCAGGAGCAGCCTCTGGGAGCACAATCAGTGTTTGGGGTTAGTCAGGCCCTTGGGACCCAGTAGCCACTCGTCAAATGTATACCATAGAAGGGTGAGATCTGGAGGATATGGTAGGGATGAACAGGGGAAAAGACTCAATGAAGAAACAAGGGGATTTTGATTAAAATATTTCATAAAGGAATAGGGAGATATGCTTGAAGTTGCCACATTTGTAAAGAGACTGACTGGTTCCAAGAGTACTGGTTAGAGATTGCATAGTAGGTTGCCTATTGATCACCTTTCTTCCCCCGGTGGAGGCACTATGACCCAATCATTTGAGGGATCAATGGAACTTGCCAGAGGGGGACTCCTGTCACATCATCCCTGGACTCATTGGCTCTCACAAAGGATCATTACACCTATTTTGAGGGTGATCAATAATCAAAGATCCCTTTTCTGCAAATAGAATGCTGCCATAACCATGGAAATGGCTATCTTTATTGCCTTCCTCTTACCTGAGTTCTGCATCCATACTGAAACTCCATGGAGCTGGGACTGCTTCTGTTTTAGGTATCTGCACAGCACTGCATTCACCTGGTAGTTGAGTAGTTGTAGGAGGATATTTACCTCAAGCAACACAAATCTCCTCAAGCTGGCAGGAATATGGATGTATTTCCAGAAATCTTCTTTTAAAGAATCGAAATTCAGTTTCTTGGGAGAATGGCTAGTAGTCTCTGCATCAACCTCACTACCAAGTTTCTTCAACATGGATTTACCACCACCACCCAGTAACTTGCAGGAAAGGTCTCCATTCGCCCAGCCAAGAAGCTATCAGTTGAAAAAAAGGGCTTGATAGGGATTTACCCAAATGAATAGCAATTTGCTTGGGGTACTTGGCTATCAAGTTCATAGGTAAGAGATTGAGTAAGAAGGCTATCTCTATCCAGTTAAAAGTAATTGTAGGGTTCCATACATGGATACATTTAGCAAAATTATAGGAAGGAATTCCCAGGGTATGCCTTAGGCAGGAAAAAGAGATGCATAGACTGCATTGTGAATTCTATATATAGTATGGGGTCATTTTCAAAAAAGATAGATGTCCAAAAGAAAGCATAAACCAGCAGTTGGACATCGTACTAGTCAAAACATCCAAGTGGGCATTCTCAAAAAGACTTTCTAGATGGCTTTCTGATCACTCTCTCTCCAGTGAATCTAAATCTTAAGGAGTATATTAGAGGCATATTTTGGGTGGGCTTAGGATTTAGACATTCTCCAGACATTCTGCATAGATAATCAAACTTTTAACAAAACATCCCAGGCACCATTTAGATGTGTGGAGCTAGATCTATTTAAAAAATGAATAAGGATCAAAAAGGTGCTCAAACTGGCCAGATGACCACTGAAAGGATTTAGGGAGGACCCCCTTACTCCACCAGTGGTCACTGATCCTCTTCTACAACTCAAATATGTGAAAAAACAAACAATACTTTCCAGCCTGTCTTACAGATTCACAAGGCTAATATACATCTCCGCAGCAGAGCAGAGGAACACTCTAAGGGTTACTGCAGTGAATGTCACATTAAAAGTCCCAAGTCAGATAACTTGCTTATATTGTATGGTGAGCCCTCCAAAACCTATTGTACCTACATAAAGATGAGACCTGTAGGCATAAGAGCTTTTGTTGTGAAGTACAGGTGGGCACAGTAAGTTTTGGGTAGGTTTTGGAGGGCTCACCATATAATATAAGCAGGTTATAGTGACACTAGTCTTTAAGCCGGTTACATTAACGGGTGCTAGAATAGATGTGTGTGTCTTTCTTTCTTTCTTCTTTCTTTCTTTCTCTCTCTCTCCTTGGCCGTTTTCTGTCTGTCTGTCTTTCTTTCTGTCTTTTTCTTTCCTCGGCTGTCCACCACCACCCCTTGCCTGCTCCCCCTGTCCAGCAGTAGCCCTTCTCCCTTCCTTTTACCTCCTGTGTGTCCAGCAGCACCCCTTCTCTGCTCCCCCTGTCCAGCAGCACTCCTTACCTGCTCCCCATGGCCCTCTTCCCTGTTCCCCCTGTCCAGCAGCACTCCTTACCTGCTCCCCCTATCCCTCTTCCCTGCTCCCCCTGTCCAGCAGCACACTTTACCTGCTCCCCCTGTCCCTCTTCCCTGCTCCCCCGGTCCAGCAGCACCTATTCCCTGCTCCCCCTGTCCAGCAGCACTCCTTATCTGCTCCCCCCTGTCCCTTTTCCCTGCTCCCCCTGCAGCCAACTTCCTAATGTCTTTGAATCGCTGATGTTCCTCTTCAAAGCAGCCTGCTGAGAATCGCGGCTGCTGTAGCGAACCTTGCAGGCAGCTCTGCACCTCGGTAGCACGTTCCCTCTGAATTTCTGGACATCTTTCTCAAAACGTTCAAACACAGACTTAGATGTCCTATTGAAATGCCCCTCCACATTATTTTCCTTAGAATTTTATCAGTACAAAAAGTAGGTTCAAAAGCTATAGGGTAATTTTTGCCCATGGCAATTTTCACGGCTTTCCACATAGACAGGTAGTCTGGAAATTGACTCATTGCTGCATGTTATAACTGGAAATGGGGTTTTGCTCCACTCTTCCAATAAGTACAAGATGAAACTTGACTGTGAATTTACAATTCCAAGACACTACAATTCATGTAGCATTATCTAGATTTATCTGTTGTGTTGTAAGGCATGAGCTTGAAGGTCAACTACAAATATGGCACCTTAAATTCCTAGAACAAGAACTTGTCCTCCAACATCATCCTGCTGTTGTAGAAATGATATATATATTTATTTGTCTTGTACCAGGTTTAGCCTAAATATGGATTGACTAGCATTCTCCAGTGAAGTAAAGTCAAGAGGATTTAAGGCTTCTGATGTACTATATTTCAAAAACATGACTAGAAACAATAATAAACTAAGCAGGTAAGTGGAATCTGAACAGCTTGCTAGCCTGCTCAAATACAATTCTTTTCAAAGAAAACCTAACAAAATGAATTAATAAATCTTATAAGCTGCGCATTTTAGCCTATTTGGGACAACTTGATTCGTTCTAAAGCATTGGTTCTCAATCCAGTCTTTGGGACATACCCAGCAAGTCAGATTTTTAGAATATCATGGAATGAATATGCATACAATAGATTTGCATACAATGGAGTAAAGCCTGGATTTTATAAACGGCACCTAAATTGGCTGGCACAGCTACCGGTGCCTAAGAAAAAACTTAGGCACCAGTAATGTAGGCCAAAGTTTTAAAGGCCTACATTTTCAGCACCTAGGTTTTTTGGAGAATTGTACCTAGTGGCACCTAAGGTTATCTCCGCTATTAAACATGCCTTGTTTGACCTTAGGCACCATGCTGTAGGCACAATTCTGGCACCTACCCTGGTAAAAAAAAAAAAAAAAACTGGTAGGCTTCCGCTGAGGCCTACTTTTTTAAAAATGATTTTTAAGTGGTTTTAAATGGCACGGTCAATTATCACTTCAATTAAAGTCAATTAATGCAATTAAGTTAGGCACTGGTAGGCACGATCTAGGCTCCTGCTAGTGCCTAACTTTCAGTGCCATTTACAGAATAGGCTCATTTGGCCTTAAATGCAAACCTGTCTCCTGTATAGTCATTGCAGGGTGCAGAGGCGAGCCACGAAGCTAGTAAAAGGCATTGAGTATTTGAGCTACAAAGAACGCCTCGGAAAACTTGGATTGTTCACCCTCGAGAAGAGAAGGCAGCAAGGGGATATGATAGAGACTTTCAAAATACTAAAAGGATTCGACAAAATAGAGCAAGAAACATCGTTATTCACATTGTCAAATGTGACTCGGACAAGGGGGTCATGGACTGAAACTGAGGGGCAACAGGCCCAGGACAAATATTAGGAAGTTCTGTTTCACACAGCGAGTGGTGGACGCCTGGAATGCTCTCCCGGAGGAGGTTGTGTCGGAGACCACCATTACAGGATTCAAGGGCAAGTTGGATGCACACCTTCTTGCAAAACACATTGAAGGATACGGGTAAACAAGGTCTTCAGCAGGGAACACCTGGATTGGCCTCCGCGTGTGCGGGTCGCCAGACTAGATGGACCTAGGGTCTGATCCGGTGAAGGCATTTCTTTTGTTCTTATGTTTTACTAAGAAGCTATTATTTTTATATTTCAAAAATATTTTACTTCACCATTATAATTTTAATAAATAACTATAATATGAAACCTCTCACTGTTTGTTCACAAATACAATAAACACATATTAAAATATGCAACAAGAGCTCCCTCAATCACACACTCATGCAGTGATCACTATACCATCAATGTCTATAAATTGTCCATTATCCACCATCCACCATATTGCCGCAGTTCATTACAATGGATTGTTTGTATAGTCTTTTTTCTAAAAAAAAACCTGAAAAAACCTCACTCTTTTGAACTTTCATTTCTGGTGGAAAACTGTATGCCTATATCATCAATATGAGGTTAACTTAGCTGAAAGGTCTGGAAATATGACTTCCTTTACAGATGTGTGGAGACCTTTAGAGGGCTTTGTTAAACATTGTGTGTAAATGTATGATTGACCTGCCAGACAAAGGGAGGGAGGGAGAGTGGGGTTGTGTAATGGAGGGAGGGGTTAATAAGATAGTTTTATTATTGAAAAGTTTTTCTTAATGTACATGTATGATCCACTTTTGATATGCGATGTTAAAATTTAATAAAGATTGAACAAAAAAAAAAAAGAGAATGCTTAATCTAAAGTAATACAAGATAGGGTGCCTTCTTTATATAACAACTGTTAAAAGAAAATAACTAGTTGATTCAATTTCAAATTTCTTCCTTCTAATAAAATGTACTAAGAAGGACTCATTCAGTGCCGGGTCTAGCTGGATAAGAAGGAATCTGCCATCTTATCCTCTGGAGGGCTTCTATCCCCAGATTGTAGACTGTGGCTGCAAATGCGGGTTAAGCCCCACCTACTGACATCATCATCAACAAAAGCTGATCCTACAAGAGGGCCTGATGATCAGGTGGGCCTCTCCCACCTAAGGGTCCCGCCAAAGGGCCCTTTGTATAGCCCTTCATGTGGACTACATGAGGACAAACAATGGCTGTACATGATGAGCATAAGATAAATCTAGTTCCAAGTTCATTTCTTAGAAATTATTCTGAAGCAATTGTTTTCATTGCATGTTCTAGTATGGGAGTCCTTGGGGAAGGGATGATCTGGGCAAGATGAAATGGGATTGTAAATTTGAAAAATATGCAACACCCTGTTGCGACCCTAGAACCAAGTCAACCCATCTAGACCATCTGTGAATAAGGGAAATATGCTAAGTATGCCAGATCTAAACACAATTATTCCAGATATCCTCAGAGTGACCATCAGAATATATACAAATACAATATATAAAAGTTCAACTGTAAACAGCCTGAGACTTGCAAAGGTAGGGATGACTATTGCCTTTATAAAAATGAATGAGGAGGAGCAAAGTAGAAGAGATTGTTTCTTAGCAAATGTAAAGTTAGAAGATATCAAATACCCCAAAGAAAAATTACTGCCAGTTCTTGTATGGCATACAAATATCAGATCTGTGGTAAACAAAGTGGGCATAAAAAGTGATTTTATTGCTGAGAAATAACTTGGTCTATTCTTACTAACTGAAACTTTGCTGAAAGAAACAGACAAGGTACTGTAATTGTTAATTCCATCTGTCTAGGCTACGCAATGATCCATACCCCAAGGAAAGAGAAAAACGGTGGGGGGTAGCAATAATTTACAACAAACTTTTATCTGTTGAATTAGTTGAAACAATCATGACACCCAAAATGAAAGCATTATTAGTTAAGGTAAGAGTCCCCTCCCAGCAGGGACAATGTGGGATTATTAGTCTTAAACAGACCACCAGGACATTGGGAGTGTAGTTTTGATGAACTATCCATAATTTTAATACACTTGTCCACCCAATTTCACTCTATTTTAATTGTGGGTGACTTCAATCTAACCTAGAAAAATTAGAAGATAGAAGGGTCAAATCCTTCCTTGAACTTTTACAAAAAAATTAAATCATTAGATGCAGTTATTTCTTCAAAGGATGAGGCAGGTTATGCTCTATTGACCATTGGGCTTCAACCTAATCCATCTGGTCAGACCATTTTATTCAAAAATTCACTTTACACTGTGACAGGCAAGATCCTGTCATGTCTACAAACCCTTCAGCTAGCCTAGTCTGTGCTAAAACTATACCAATTCCAAGGGGAAAAAATAGTTTTAAATTCTGGCAAGAATACTAAAAACTCACTGAAGGCACAGGGGATAGGGGACAGGACAGAAGTAGCCCAAGGATTTGTTGTATTACTCTATGACTCCATTTATAAACTCCCTGTAGAAGACCACTCTATTGCCTGACAGGCAAAGGGTTAGAGAAATGGATGGAACCAGCAAGGCTGATGTGCTTCAGGCACAACAGCCAGTTGCTAAGGGTTATAGGGTAGTGCAAGAACTTCAGGAGAATAAATTCCCCACAGTTGACAATCTAGGGAGGGTGATGCAACAGCTCAGCATTTGAGGGCAGAGAAACCTCCCAGCCATGCTGAAAAGCAGAGAGAGAACTGGAACACCTTTACACAACCTCATAGTGGTTGTAAACCTCATAGTGAGATTCTCACAGAGGAAAATAGGAAAGTAAGGTATCAGGCTCCCAGCGAGAAACTTTCCTGGAGGAAGGAATATTTAGATGAGGAGTTTACAGAAGCTGATAGAGAAATGTTTGCACCCACAAGTAGGGGGTGGGGAATGGAGAGGAAGGTAACAAAGAAGTAGAGGAATATGTGTGAGATTTAAGTGACTAAGAATATGCCATGGAATGGAGTGCTGAACCAGAAAAGAGCATGATAGATGAATGTATGTTTGATTAAGCTAGCTGGAAAAGAGGCATAACTGTTTTTGATTTAAATAAGATGACCCTAAGGATTAAGGAACTAGAATTAAAGTTTGAGTGAATGTTTGGAAAAGAAATGGGTAAAGCATTTGGACATGTGAATGTGATTGTTAGCACTGCTGTAGTCAGGTGCTATGTTTAAAAACTAAGATAGCATCAGAGCCCCTTTAAGAGCCCAAAGCTTTTCTTTGCCTGAGATACTGGGCACTGACCTCGGCTTAAGAGATAGGCAGTATTGTGAAGACTGTTTAGGAATTCAGGACAAGTAGTTTTGGAGAAGTGTTTGACCAGTGCTTTATAGCTTCTGCATAAGCACAGAAGAAGGAATGTTAGTGCAGGGCACTGCCTAGCCCTGCCCACTGGCAGAATAGCTGTAACAAAATAGCAGACAGAGGGTGCCCAGCTCACAAGTATGTTTGAATTGCTGTGAAATGCAATAATAAAATTTTAAGTCGATAAATTCCTACTATGAACTGAGTGGATGGAAATAGCTAGGTGAACAGTGAAGTATTACGTGGGAAGCAAGAATCTTCTGGAGATAGTGTGAAGGGAAAAATAAAATATTTTAGTTTTTGGTTTGAAACTGGAAAAGGCTCAGAGATTGTGTTCTATTTAGTGTTGAAACAATTTATTAATTTGTCAATAAAATGTCAAGTAAAGAACATGACACAACTAAGTATAACATCCCCCATGTCCCCCTACCCCTCCCTAAGTATCTCTCACCCATAGGATGCATCCCAGCTCCAGCAAGCCTACCACAACAAGAGGCTCAGTGATCTGTGTTCTGATAATCCCTGAACCCTTACTCTACAACAACACAAGATGACCCAGGAATTTACCCCTCCTCCCACCACAAAACCCCCTCAAGGTCAAAAGCAACCCCCAACCCCCCAGCTCCAAGATACCATCCCAGTCCAAAAATATCCCAGCCCAGAAGAGCACATGATTCCCAAAGCTAACTATAGTATGATCTCCCTTGCACCCACTACACCTCCATCCAAAAACCCACCTCAAGCTCAACCCTCTATGCGCAAAACTCACCAGTCGCAGACTACAGCACTCGCAGGGTATTCAAAATGAGACTACAGCCCTTAGGATGTAACTATTGCAAATATGGGTCCCAAATTTGCAAATATCGCTGACCCCCTTTCCAGGATCCCCTTACATCCCTTGCTTCCCAGCAAGCCAGTTGATGTACAGCAGCCCGCCAACACAAATACCCCGGGGGCTCACTTAAAGTCCAATATTTCATAATGCATTTACGAGCCACAAACCCAGGCTTGCAACACAGCAATCGATGTGCCCCCCCCCCTCCCCAATAGCCCCAAATGCTGCAGGTAAATCTAGCACCAATTTCTCCGGGGTACCTGTCAAGGCAAGGTGAAGACTGACGCATGAAATGGAGAATCTCCTGCCAGTACGATTGAATAAGACTACACCCCCAAAACATATGCCCAAACGTCTCCACCTCCAGAGACTGTGTTCTATTTAAAAACCTGCATAACCCCATTGGCACTCCTAGGAGTGCTGGTCCATGTGCTAGTGGCAGGAGTCAGGTCTTGCCCTATTGGCAGGCTCTAGCTCCGCCACAATACCTAACTACAAAGGATAATTTGGTATGCGAAAGATCAATAATCCTCTCAACAGGTAAAGTATCAGTTGATCAATTCTGGGTGGAGCTAGAAGAGCAATTTTCAAATTTGGAATGTTCTTCATGGGATGATTTACTAGATATTTTAAATAACTCTTTGAGAATTACCTCACTCAGTAAGAGATCCTCATCTAAGTTCAAAGTGAGGAAACAGGAATGCTGTAAATTAGAGAGAGCATGGCATACTGGTCAGTCAAATAAGCTCAAACTGGACTGGAGACAAAAGGTCAATCTGTATAAGAAATCTAAATTTGGAAAAATAAGTTCTCACAAAAAATAAAGGAATGTAGCAGTTCTTCTAAAGAACTATTCAAAATGGTCAACCATATGACATCTTTGGAGGTGAATACATTTAAGTCAGCGATCTCTCATCAGGATATAGCATAGTAACATAGTAGATGATGGCAGATAAAGACCCAAATGGTCCATCCAGTCTGCCCAACCTGATTCAATTTAAATTTTTTTCAAACTATTTCCAGCAGAAAAAGCTAACATCATAAGTGAACTGGATAAAGAGACAAATCAATCAGCTTACATTGAGGATGAATCTATGTTAGTAAACTATGTTGTTGGTCAAGAGCAAGAAACCCCAGCAGATTGTACTTGGACCATATTTTCTGAGATAAATACAGCCTTAGTAGGCAAATAAATCAGGAAGTTCGCAAAATAGTTGTGTTAACTAAATCCTATTCCAGCAAAATTCCTGAGATTCATGCCTGAAAAATATATCATCTTGACTCGGTTGGTCAACTTAATGATATCAGAGGGCGTGATATCTGAAAGTCTAGGGCACATTGTTCTAATCTCTTTGATCCTCTTCAAGTTCTATATGAGTGACTCTCAATATTTTCTCAAATCTTTAAACTTACGTTATTTCTCTTATATGGATGATATAACCATACTTTTCAGGTAAACACATCTTTTCAGGAAACAGTGGAGGAAATGAAACATGCCTGGATCCTACTGAATGGATTAAAAATTAACCCTAGTAAAACAAATATCCTATGGGTGGTGGGAAAGCATGTCAATTTTCCTCAAGAAAAAAATCAGATTAACGTTGGTGGTTCTGCCACTGAAATAGTGCATAAAGATTTTTTGGGGGGAGGGGGTCTCCATGGATTCTATGCTAGAAATGGATACTTATATAAATGAAGTCATGAAGAAATCTTTTTTCAAAATGAAACTACTCCAACTTACACCTTTGTTAAACTCATCTTGAGTTTAGAACAGCATTGCAAGCTATGATATTAGGTTAAATGGATTATTGCAACATTGTTTTGTTAGGATTTCAAGAAACTAAAATCAAAAGTAACTAAATTCAGAATGTGGCAGCAAAAAATATTATTAGGTGGCAGTTGCTGGTAGAACTTCATTGGTTACCAATTAAGACAAGGATCCATTTCATGTCATTGATATTTATTTTTAAAATACATACTATTTGGATTAGCTCCAGACTACTCGTACAATCACAAGAAATCTAAGATCATGAAGGGAAACTAGATTGTCCATTCCTTCAGTCTCAACATACCGCAAAATGATCATATGCTGATGATTATTAGGATACTAACAAAACCCGAAAAATGGGAGCTGAAATCAATAGAAAAAGAAAAAATCTCCCAAGCCCCAAGAAGGAAACTGAGATCAGGGGGAGAGACCAGCTGTAGTGCCTGTAATGCGGAAGAAAACCCACTTCGCCTAAACAATATTTATAAATTTTTATAGAGAGCCCTCAGTCACACAGCCCTCCTCCGGACCCGGAGGTAACGGCTGCCACTGGCTTACACCCAGAGAGGTGTCGACTGTGAAACATCCCTGGGCTCTCTGTGAGTTTTAGTGCTAAATAACACAAAAGTGCTCAAGAGTGCAAACAAAATCAAAACACACTCACTACAGGTAGTCTCTACCCCTGATCCAGGGGGGCTAACAAGAAAGTACAAGTGTCCAATTTCGACCAAATAATGCCAAAAGAAGGTACTTAGCTTCTCTGAAAAAGCAGCCAGCAGGTCACCAAACGTCCTACGGGATTCCGTTTCTGGTTCTGTTCTGGTTCAAGCGCCATTTTCTTCTATTGCCAATCTGCTGTAGCCTGATGATTCCGAGGCTTCTGCTCAGCGTCAGTCATTCCTGAAGAAGGGGGAGTGCTCCCCCGAAACGGAGTCCCGTAGGACGTTTGGTGATCTGCTGGCTGCTTTTTCAGAGAAGCTAAGTACCTTCTTTTGGCATTATTTGGTCGAAATTGGACACTTGTACTTTCTTGTTAGCCCCCCTGGATCAGGGGTAGAGACTACCTGTAGTGAGTGTGTTTTGATTTTGTTTGCACTCTTGAGCACTTTTGTGTTATTTAGCACTAAAACTCACAGAGAGCCCGGGGATGTTTCACAGTCGACACCTCTCTGGGTGGCAGCCAGTTACCTCCGGGTCCGGAGGAGGGCTGTGTGACTGAGGGCTCTCTATAAAAATTTATAAATATTGTTTAGGCGAAGTGGGTTTTCTTCCGCAATACAGGCACTACAGCTGGTCTCTCCCCCTGATCTCAGTTTCCTTCTTGGGGCTTGGGAGATGATTATTAGGAAGCATCGGTTCAGATCTGGAACCAGTTGCCAAACAAAATCAGAAACATTACATAAATGTTCTTGTATCTCAACTTCAGAAAAACTGTTAAAATTATATGTTCTCACTCTGTCTACCATAAGCAGCAGAATGTTTTTACCCATTTTCTGTGATCTAAGAGAAAAGCCATGAGTGTACTATTACTTACATATTGTATTTGAATCATATTAGGCGCCGATACTTTTGGCCAAGAAAACCCTGGCCTAATGTATCGACACCTATGTTGTATATGCCTACCAGTGTCTAACTAGATTTAGGCACCACTAGGCGTGAGTCTCCAAATGGCATCTAACTTTGAATGGCATGAAGTAGGTACCTTTTCCCTAGATACCTACTAAGTTAGCCGCCATTTATAGAATCAGCCCCAAAGTGTCTATTTATAGTTTTATTGCTTGTAAAACAGGTGCTTTTTCTGAGCTCCCTACTATTGCCAATTCAGAGCTCCCACAAGTTTGTTTGATTTTTTAGAAAAATTTTTATTCGTAGTTCTTTGTGCCTATATTAAATCCAAAAACAAATGCCTGTTGAAACTTTTAAGTGCTCTGTGACTAAATAGCATCCACAATTTCATGCGTACATTGCATTTCTTAATGTTTATGCTTTAAAAGGGAGCTCATACTTCTTTCCCAAATGTTCTTATTATCACAATTACTTTCACAGTAATTTGCAACTGTCAAGTCATTATTTGCATAGTAAATAGCAGAGAAAAATGTTCTTTTTGCTCCAAAACAAATTCTTTTAAATATCACAAGTCTGAAAGTGGTACTTGTATGACTGCTACTGCTAGTTTTCCCTATCACATTTCTTGTGGGTGTGGGAATCCTTTCACATACTCTTCAGAGCCAAATAATTCTGGCATAAAAGTAAAATGCAGAAATCATGACTTTATTCAATTTCTGTGGAAAATTTACAGTATACGCTTTTATGTAAAATCAATCTAAACGTCTGGAATTTTGTCGAGTTTTCTGTGTATCCTTTTCACCCTTAAGTCATCATTTTGTCTCAATTTATACTATAATTTAAAGTGGGGAGTGGGTTAGAACACATCAACCTTGAGACAAACAATCTTTAACCTCAAGGTTGACGCATTCTATCCCACTCTCCACTTGCTTCTTCTTTTGTTGGATTTTACATGGGGGTTTTGTTCCTTTTACTTTGTTCTACTATAATTTAAACACACACACAAAGGGACTCAGAAGCCAGGGATCATAAGAACATAAGAATTGTCATACTGGGACAGACCGAAGGTCCATCAAGCCCAGCATCCTGTTTCCAACAATAGTCAACCCACTTAGTATTCCAGGGAAAGACACAACACTTGTGTGGTTAAATGCCAATATTTAGTTCTTAACTTCATAAGATAACCATTTAAATTGGGCTACATAAAAACATAAGAATTGCTGCTGCTGGGTCAGACCAGTGGTCCATCGTGCCCAGCAATCCGCTCACGCGGCGGCCCTCTGGTCAAACACCAGCGCCCTACCAGCGTACATCCTTGTTCAGCAGGAACTTGTCTAACTTTGTCTTGAATCCCTGGAGGGTGTTTTCCCCTATAACAGTCTCCGGAAGAACATTCCAGTTTTCTACCACTCTCTGGGTGAAGAAGAACTTCCTTACGTTCATACGGAATCTAACCCCTTTCAACTTTAGAGAGTGCCCTCTCGTTCTCCCTACCTTGGAGAGGGTGAACAACCTGTCATAATTTACTAAGTCTACCCCCTTCAGTACCTTGAATGTTTTGATCATGTCCCCTTTCAATCTCCTCTGTTCGAGGGAGAAGAGGCCCAGTTTCTCTAATCTTTCGCTGTACAGCAGGTCATCCAACCCCTTAACCATCTTAGTCACTCTTCTCTGGATCCTCTTGAGTAGTACCGCGTCTTTCTTCATGTACGGCGACCAGTGCTGTACGCAGTACTCTAGGTGAGGGCGCACCATGGCCCAGTATAGCGACATGATAACCTTCTCCGATCTGTTCATGATCCCCTTCTTTATCATTCCTAGAATTCTGTTTGCCCTCTTCGCCGCCACCACACATTATGCGGACGGCTTCATCGACTTTTTGATCGAACTCCCAAGTCCCTTTCCTGGGAGGTCTCTCCAAGTATCGCCCTGGACATCCTGGATTCGTGCATGAGATTTTTGTTACCGACATGCATCACTTTACACTTGTCCACGTTGAACCTCATCTGCCATGTCGATGCCCATTCCTCGAGCCCAATTATGTCACATTGCAGATCTTCGCAATCCAACTGCGTCTTCACTACTCTTAATAACTTCGTATCGTCCACAAATTTTATCACCTCACTCGTCGTACCTATGTCCAGATCATTTATAAAGATGTTGAAGAGCACGGGTCCAAGCACCAAGCACTGCGGCACCCCACTGGTGATGCTCTTCCAGTCCGAAATCGGCATAACATTTGCCACCTTCCAGTCCTCCGGAATCTTTCCCGTTTTGATCGACAGATTGGCTATTAGTTGAAGTAGCTCAGCTATGATCCCTTTCAGTTCCATGATGACCCTCGGATGGATGCTATCCTGTCCCAGGGATTTATCGCTCTTAAGCCTGTCAATCTGCCTGCATACCTCCTCTAGACTGACCGTTAACCCTTTCAGTTTCCCGTTTTCAATTCCAACATATAGCCTGATGGGTTCCGGTATGCTGTGTATATCCTCTTCGGTAAATACAGACACAAAAAACGTGTTCAGTCTGTCAGCAATTTCTTTGTCCTCCTTTAGCGCTTCCTTTATTCTTAGGTCATCCAACGGTCATACTGCTTCCTTCACGGGTCGTTTCCCTTTAATATATCAAAAGAATGGCTTGAAGTTTTTTGCCTCCTTGGCTATTTTTTCCTCATAGTCTCTTCTGGCCCCTTTTACTGCCTTATGGCACCTGCATTGATGTTGTTTGTGCTTATTCCACTTTTCATCCGTTTTTGATCTTTTCCATTCCTTAAAAGAGGTTTTTTTTGTCTCTGATCGCTTCCTTAACCTCTACAGTGAGCCACGCCGGTTCTTTATCCCTTTTCCTCTTTGATCCCTTGTTGTTATGCGGTATATATAGATTTTGCACCTTGGTGACTGTATCCTTAAAACAGACCAAGCTTGCTCTAGCATTTTTACAGTGTTTATCCTCTTCTTAATCTTCTTCCCCACCATGTGTCTCATCTCTTCGTAATTCCCTTTTGGAAGTTTTAGCGCCATGGCCGTCGTTCTGGACCTAAGTTTCGCCCCTATTTCCAGGTTGAAGCGGATCATATTGTGATCACTGTTTCCTAGAGTCCCTTCTATATCCTATGCCGGTCTTCGCAGCCCATTTAAAATTAAGTCCAGAATTGCGTTTCCTCTCATGTTTTCCTTGACAAGCTGTTCCAGGAAGCAATCGCCTACAGTTTCCAGAAACTTGGTCTCCCTAGCACAGCCGGAGGTGCCTAGGTTCCATTCTACCCCGGATAGTTGAAATCACATACGAACATATTGGGGAGTGTGTGGTGCAGTGGTTAAAGCTACAGCCTCAGCACCCTGGGGTTGTGGGTTCAAACCCATGCTGCTCCTTGTGACCCTGAGCAAGTCACTTAATCCCCCGTTGCCCCAGGTACATTAGCTAGATTGTGAGCCCGCAGGGACAGACAGGGAGAAATTCTTGAGTACCTGAACAAATTCATGTAAAACCGTTCTGAGCTCTCCTGGGGAGAACGGTATAGAAAATTGAATTAATAAAAAAAAAAATAAAATAAGTGCCTCTGCTGGGTCAGACCAGAGGTCCATCACGCCCTGCAGTCCACTCACGTGGCAGCCCATCAGGTCCAGGACCTGCATAGTAGTCCTCTATCTATACCCTTCAGTCCCCTTTTCCTTCAGGAAATCATCCAATCCCTTCTTGAAACCCAGTAGCGTACATTCCAGGTGTCCACCACCCTTTGGGTGAAGAACTTCCTAGCATTGGTTCTGAATCTGTCCCCTCTCAATTTTTCCGAATGCCCTCTCGTTCTTGTAGTTTTTGAAAGTTGAAAAATCTGTCCCTCTCCACTTTCTCTGTGCCCTTCATGATCTTGTACGTCTCTATCATGTCCCCTCTAAGCCTCCGCTTCTCCAGGGAAAAGAGCCCCAGTTTCTCTAATCTTTCAGCATATGAAAGGGTTTCCATACCTTTTATCAGCCACGTCACTCTCCTCTGAACCCTCTCGAGTATCGCCATATCCTTCTTTAGGTACGGTGACCAATATTGGATGCAGTACTCCAGATGCGGGCGCACCATCGCCCGATACAACGGCAGGATAACGTCTTTCATTCTGGTTGTAATACCTTCCTTGATAATACTTAGATTCTGTTCGCCCTTTTTAGAGGCCGCTGCGCACTGTGCTGACGGCTTCATTGTTTTGTCCATCAGTATCCCCTAAGTCCTTCTCTAGGCTATTTTTTCCCATTACCAGCCCTCCCATCGTATAGCTAGCTGTACATCGGGTTTCTGTTTCCTACATGCAAGACTTTACATTTCTCTACATTAAACTTTATCTGCCATTTATTTATCCCACTCTCCAGTTTGCTCAGGTCCCTTTGTAACTTTTCACAGTCCTCTTTATTCCTAACCCCACCTAAAAAGTTTTTGTGTCATCTGCGAATTTTATAACTTTGCACTTCAAGCCCTGTTTTAGGTCATTTATGAATACATTGAACAGCAGCGTTGCCTCCCTTATAGTTGCGTTTAATCTCATCCGTCATTTCTCCATAAATTTCTTCAGGACTGCCCTGAGGGTCGGTAGTAGATGCCTATCCTCGTTTCCAGTCCATTTGTTCTGGAATTTTGACCCATAGAGGACTAACTTATCGTCTGATGAGGCATGTTCTCTCCAGTAGATTCAATTCCCTCTTTGACGTATATACCGGTTCCGAATCGGACTCTCTCTCTCTCGGTCGACTGTCGGCTTTCCCCTTCTTCGTAGTTTTAAAACTTCTCAACTTCTCTCTTGATGTTGCTTGCAAGTAGCCTCATTCCGTCTTTGCTGAGGTGGAGTCCGTCCTTCCTGAAGCAGTTCAGTTTATGTGATTAAAGGTTGAACAATTGCACTTAACTGCATATGTTTTAGTGGCCAACTTACAATTAGATTTTCAATGTCAGTGCCTGGAACATGGTCTGCCATTGAATATCCAGGGATATAGCTGGCAGCGAACAATCACTGACAGCTAGATGAATATCAACCTTTGGTTTTGACCTTCTTGCATAGTGCAGCTGGTTTAGTAAATCTATCATGCATGACCTCCTCTTATTCTTCCTACTCTTTAGTTGTAGAGTTTATTCCATATCTATAGCAAGCGCAATGATAGTATTCTTAAATAATCCAAAGCTTAATACCCTATTGAAATATGAAATGCTACTGAAGTGTGGGGTTAAGACTAGATACAGTTGCAGTTTAGTACAAGCATTACTGTATGTAGGGGCATGCAGTTGTTTTGATTCAGCAATACTGTATAGTCTAATAATCAAGTCTTCAATGTTGTATATCTGCCAAAAAATAAAAATAATAATAAAGCTCACAGTACTTGGCTTTCAAGAATGTATTTGTTACATGTTATTTTGCATCACTCTGTAGAGCATCTGAACATAGTTATTAACTATTTAGCCAGGAAATAGTTTATGAGAATTTTCTCTTTTTTCCTAGTACTTGTTTTGATCTGTTATAGTCAAAACAAAATGTAAAATAACTGTTGACTTATATTATGCTTACAACTTTCTTGAGGTGGAATAACAGAAAAGCAGACCAAATAAAATAAGATAACACAATGAAGCTAGGCACATTTGAATGGCAAATTTGGTGTTTTTTTGTGTCCAAGTTCATGCCCCTCCTTCCTTCCTTCCTTCCATCATTTGTCCTGTTTATGCTCCCTCCCTCTCAAGTTCCAACACATCCTTCTTCCTCCCTCCCTTCTGTGCTGCAGGTGTTTTGCTTCTTGCCAGCTCCCTCCTCTGTCTTGCTGCAGTGTTCGCTCAAAGCTGCGGGCAGCGGCTCCTACGCGCCTAACCACGGCTGATCTGGAAGCCTTTTCTCTGACATCGCGATGTTAGGAATTATCAGGAAAGGAATGAAAAACAAAGATGAAAATGTTATAATGCCCTTGTATCGCTCTATAGTACTGCCGAATCTCAAATACTGAGTGCAATTTCTGATCGGCCGCATCTCAAAAAAGATAAAAGAATTAGAAGAGGTATAGAGAAGGGTGACAAAAATGATAAAATGGTTGGTATGACTTCCCTATGAGGAAAGGCTGAAGCGGCTAGGAGAAGATGATGGCTCAGGGGTGATATGATAGAGGTCTATATCATAATGAGTGGAGTGGAAAGGGTAGATGTGAATTTTCTTGTTTACTCTTTCCAAAAATACTAGGACTAGGGGGCATGCAATGAAGTTACTAAATAGTAGATTTAAAGCAAACTTGAGAAAAGTTTCTTCACACAGCATATAATTAAACCCTGAAATTCATTGCCAGAGAATGTTGTGAAATCAGTTAGCTTAGCAGGGTTTAAAAAAGGTTTGGATAATTTCCTGAAAGAGAAGTCCATATACCATTATTAAGATGGCTTGGGGAAATCTGCTGCTTATTCCTACAATAAGCTGCATAAAATCTGTTTTACTACTTGGGAATCTAGCTAGGTACTTGGACCTGGATTGGCCATTATTGGAAACAGGATACTGGTTTTGATGGGACCTCTCGGTCAGTCCCATATGGCAATTCTTATGTTCTAAATGGAACCTGTTCCTGTTGCTGATTGGGCTATGCAGACACTGCTAGCTTTTTGGGCAGCTCTGCGCCACTGCCTTTTTGTTTACACTTCAGATTACTTGTGGAAACAGTTTTTATTTTTTATTTTTATATTTTAATTTAATTTTTTTTTAATTCCTTCTGCGCATATTTGGTTTCTTGAGTCTTTTTCTTGTGATCTGCAGTAATGGCTTTTTCTGTCTCTGGCCCTATAAGAACTGACACAGCCAGCAGCTAGTGAAGTAACTGAGCAGTTGTTATAATGGAACAGTGAAACAGGCAGAGGCCTCCAACTAATCTATTTTTCTATTGTATTTATTTAATCAGCATTTGATGTACTACTATTAGAAAAAAAAACACATCCAGGGATGGGGGTGGGGATGGGATGGAGTCATGTGTCCTTTTTATTGACTTCACAAATATGGTAACCCTACATTATGCTCCTGACAGTGCAACCAGGCCCAACACTATGGACCCGGACCTACTTTTACTAGTACTTGGCAAACTAAACTTTAATGTCAAAAAATGTAAAGTAATGCATCTTGGAAGCGGAAATCCATGCAGAACATGACACCTTGAACCTTAACAAAACTACCTGCAGAAAGGGACTTGGGAGTACTCATCCGAGAAGACATGAAAGCTGCAGATCAGGTGGAGAAGAAGCTTCAGCAAAGGCTAGACAATTGCTGGGTTGCAACAGAAGGAGCTTTATCAGCGAAAGCCTTATAGTCATACTGCGTTGTACAGATCCATGTGTGAGACCACACCTGGAGTACTGTGTCCAGTTCTGGAGGCCCATCATTATCAAAAAGATGTGAAGAGAATGGAGTCGATCCAGAAAATGGCCACCAGGATGGGCTCAGGACTGAAAGATCTCCCATATGAAGAACGTCTGACTAGACTACGCTTATATTCTCTCGAAGAGCGCAGAGAAAGGGGGGACATGATAGAACATTCAAATACATCACGGGCCGCATTGAAGGTGGAGGAGAAATCTATTTTTCTTAAGGTCCCACGGCGACAGAGGGCATCCGCTCTAAACTTAAGGCGGAAGATTTCATGGAGACACGGAAATACTCTTCACCGAAAGGGTGATTGATCGATGGAATGGTCTACCACGCCAGGTGGTCGAGGCCAGTAGTGTGCTCGACTTCAAGAGACGATGGGACAAACAAGTGGGGTTGCTACAGAGTTATGCTTATAAGATGGATTCTCATGGGAGGGAGGACTCGAGTGGGCAGACTTGTTGAGGAGGTCAGACTTGGTTAGGGAGGGTTCTTGAGTTGGCAGACTTGTTGGGCCGCCGGGCCCTTTTCTGCGTAATACTCTATGTTTCTTCAGAAAGGACTTCAGATACTTGGTCTTATTGTTACTACATTATTATCTACCAAGAAGCAAGTTTTTCATACATTGGACCTTTTTTATTTTTAATATAATTCTTGGTTGGAAAGAGTTTAGGAAGTTTTTTATAAACATGGTTGGTTACTTCTTAAGACACTATTGTTTCAGTAATTGTATAAGTAATAATGATTATTTGATATATGAGCTTTGAACATCTTAGAGAGTATATTATCTCTGTCTAATTAATATGTATGAATTTATTATACAAGTGTTATATATTTTGTTTTATTTTAACTGTAAATTATTTAGACACTGATGCATATTGTGGTATTTTAAATGAATAATAATCCAGTCCAATCCAATCTATATGCATATTTTAGAGTTATAGATATCCTGACTTTATAAAATTGGGATTTAGATATTAACACAGTTTAAATAACGGTTTGTGTGTGTCTAAATAGCATTTCAAAAATAAACACCAAATAAGTGTACTTGGATTTTCAGAAAGTGTTTTGATAAAATACCTCATGAAAGGCTTTTTTAGAAAATTAGTCATGGGATAGAACGGAAGTGTCCTTTCATGGACTGCAATCTGACCTAATAGACCTGAAGGACTATATACATGGAAGAGAGTCACTGGTGGAGGCCCCAGGTGTTTATAGTGGGATCTCTACTGTTTGACATAAGCAAAAAGATCTGGAGATAGGACTCAGGTGATCAATCTGTGAATAGTGCAGAATTAATCAAGGTCATGGATGAGTGTTGTGAAGACTTGCAGAAGGCATCTTGTGTGACTGAAAACTGGGTCAGATGACATTTAATGTGAATAAATGCAAAGTGATGCCATCTGAAGAAAATAATCCCAACTACAAGTGCAAAATGCTGGGTACCGAGTTAGGCGTCACAATCCAAGAAAAAGATCTGGAAATCTTGGACAAATTATTGAAATTTTCAATCCAGTGTGCTATGGTTGCTAAAATAACTAGGACATTAATGGTTATCAGAAAAGGGGTGGGTAGAAGTTCAGTCTCATTCAAAAGTATAATTTCCAACTATTCACAAAGGAAATGGCAGGCAGGAAATGGCAACTTGCAGGTACATGATTCACATCCTCCATTACTAACAGTACTCATTTCATTCACATAAATGTATTAACAGATAACTGTGTCTAATAGTTTTTTTAAAATACATCCTTGGATTCACAGAATCAAAGCTGACCTGTCAGTGAGTTCCAGAATTTCATTCCTGCTATTGAAAACATAGAATTCCCAACCCTCAAGTTTCACATTTCTTGCTTTCACCATGCCAATCTCATATCATGTTCAGATCTTAATTCACGTCATGATTAGGTCAACCACCACAAGAAATACCAGCGACCCTGAGCCTATGACATATCTTTTCACCCTTTAGCTGCTCTTTCTGCCTTCTGGTTATGTCCTTTAGTACTTGGAGCTGCCAGGACTTAAAGCAGTAATCCATAGATGTTCCTCACAGATATAAGAGAATGAGAGAATGAGCCAAAATACCAAAGGTTAGATCCAACAGGGAAGCTTTGCAAAACAGAAACAAAATAGCAAGCATAAGAGTGGTCAAGAAATACGCTAAGCTCAGAGGTGGCAAAGCAGAATCATATGCAGAAGGCAGGTAAGAGTTGGATTTCAAGGATCAGTAAAAATATAGCACTCAGTATTTCATAAAAGAGACCTATCTGAGGACAAGGTAGACTGGTAGCTTCAGGGTTAAATGGATATAGGGAACCAATCAGAGAGGATGCATTCCTAAGAACCAATCAAGTCAGAGTGAAAATTCAGTGACCAATTGGGGCAACCTACATTATCAGGCTGTGACTAGTGCAGGTATAAAAGATACCGTAATTCTTGAGCTGCCATCTGTTCCTATGTGATGGGAGCATCATGGGGTATAAAAAGATGACTTTAGGCCTTTGCCTTGCTGTTATCTTGCTCAGCTGATGCCAGTTTGTTGAAGTTACTTTTATCGCTAGGGGGGTCACTTGAAAAGAACAATAGTTTAAGGAAGGAACTGAGAACTTCTTCATTATAATCTATTTGCAGAAGAGAGATCTGACTTTAAACTTTTTATAGTGAACCAACCAAATTTATGAATGGTTTAACATGTCTTTTGAATTATGTTAATATAAAGCTACAAATAATGGGAGCTATAAGTTGATTTCCCATCTTCATGTATTCTAAATAAGTCTAAAGCAATGAAGCTGTACAGATGAATTAAAGGAATTATGTTAGAGAGTGTAAGCCAAAGAAAGACATGTCTTTCTGTGAAATGTATTGCTAGCAAAGAGAAAGAAAGACTTATAAGATCACTCGCTTAAACACCTCCCATGGTGTTGTCTCTGATTAAGGATTTGAGAGCTATTGAGTTTTGAATTAGATACGCGTTAATAAAACAGTAGATGTTCTTATCTGATTGCAACTCTATTGATTGTGTTAGAGAGGTCTAGCCTGAGATCAGGTTCAATGATTTTTACATAAACTTGGAAGGCACATGGAATCACTGTGGGCATTTAGAATTCTTGTAATCTGCCTATTTGTCAGATTTTTTTTAGTGGCTATTTGGGAAACCAAGAGTAATGATCAACTTGATAGCTGTTAATTCTCAGTCTGTTACACATATGCACACACACACTAGATAGAAAAAAATATTTTTCTTCTCACTAAATGACATTCATACACACACACACACACACACATATATATACAGTACTATGAATATATATATATATATATATATATATATATATATATATATATATATATAGTAGACTTTCAGTTAACTGGCACCCATGGTGGATTAATAGATGCGGATAAATGTAGTTTCTGGTTGCTTGAGAGTTACTATTAAAAATAGGCCAAAAACTAATTACCATCTAACCCCCAATGCATCTATGCCATACCATAAACTGTTTCCAGACAAATTATCGGAATGTGGTAGGCAAAGCGTGGAGCATACTCAGTGTGGATGTGCCAAGTTTACACTTAAATTTCTGCCAGAATTGATTTTCTTTTTCATTTTTATTCTAACATATTACAATATTTCTTAGATTTTTTTTCTGGTTGCTTGAGAGTTCTTATTGAGTTCCAGTTAACAAAGTCTACTGTATATATGTATGTATATATATATATATATACATATACTTACATACACACAAATATGTACATACATACAAACCCACAATCTATTATATATATATAATATATATATATATACACAACACACACATTCATACACACATGTACATTACATACACACACACATATATACCACACATACACACTACATAGAAATATTTATTTTTCTTCTCACTAAATGACATTTTAACCTTTGCTAGTTACTTTTTCAAATGCCATTACTACCAAAGATGAGGACTATCCATCCCCCCTTTCCATTAGCATTGCATGTAGTTTTTTTATTTTCAGAAATTCTTGTCTTCATGAAAATTAAGAAAAAAAAAAGAAAAAGTTTCACTGATATGCTGAATGGGGGCTCCCTGGGGCTTGTGCAAGCTTCTTATTAAGTTATTCTATTAAAAAAGGAGGGGGGAGTCTGGCCAAATGCAGCAGAGTTGGTGAGAGCCCCTTGATAGGAAATTGATTGAAGTAAACATTTCTCTGATAAGAGATTAGTATCACATCACTGAAAATCTTCCTGTAAAACCACTGATCCATATTATTAAAAAAAAAAAAAAAAGAAAGAAAGAAAGATTTGAAAAAAAGAGTAGATAGGTTTGTTATAAAAGAGATTTCTGGATAAAAAGTTTTTCAGTTATTTTTGGATCATATTAGTTATGCTCTTGCATCTTTGTTTTGACACAGTTTTATTTGTGTTTGAGGACCCAATGTATACTATATATAAAGACAAACTTCAGACTTCACATCACACCCTGAGGAAAGCCACCAGCATGATGGCTGAAATATCAGTTCTGCCTACCCAGATGGGACAACTGCAACAATCCTTTACTATAGTTAGCTAAATAAGGCATATTAACGTGTTCTACCTCACTTCTTTAGTTACATTATTTCTTAGTCATCTCTTCTCCAAACAATCTAGTTGTTTAGCCTTTCTTAATAAAATCACAAATTCATCCCTATTATATTTGTTGCTCATTGCTGTACCTTTTCTAGTTCCGTTACATCTTTTTAGGTGTGTTTTCCTTTAATGAAGGCACCTGTTGGGGATTGGTGAGTCCAATTATCTACTGTATCTGCTTATCAGTTGTAGATCCCCAAAGCTACATGTTCACTAAGGTCGGGAGGCCAGGTGGACACCACATTTAAACCTTTTTTCCTAAAGACACATAAGCGCTCCTGTGTCTTTACAAAATATGAGCACAAAGCTGCCAAAATCACAGCTAAAATGGGGTTGCCATTCAACAAATAATATAATTGGAAAAAATTGGAGTAGATTTAATTATAATTTTTGGTGGAATTCCTTATGTCATATTTATAAAATGGAGAGACTTATTGCAAAAACACGGGGATGTTTCAGGAAATTTCAAGATATTTGGGAGCCATTAACAAAGTATTGTACTGATTAGAAAAAATTTTTTCCCCTTAAATCTACAAGTTAAATTGTGAGAGGAGGGAGGGGGGGTATTTTTATTGTTACATGTTGTATAAGGTATTGATTATATGATAGGTAAGGGTGGGTAGGGTGGGAGATAAGAGAATATCATATGTACCATTGTTGATTAATAAGTGATATATTTATGGTTAATTTTTTTGGATATATTATCACACTTATTGTAAGTTTGAAAATGAATAAAGAATTTAAAAAAAAGAAAATGTGGCTGCATACGTTTAAGGCCTGATTCTGTAAATCGTTGCCTAATTTAATTGTTTTACTGTAATTGACCATGCCATTAAAAATCAATTAAAAATTCGTTAAAAAAGTAGGCACCAGAAGGTGTCGTAATCATAGCCACATGAAGCTGCCTAAGCGCCTAAAGTCAAAAACAGGCATGGTTAGGGGCGGAAATTACCTTACGTGCTGTTAAATGCTATTCTACTACTACTACTATTACTAATCATTTCTCTAGTGCTACTAGACATACACAGCACTGTACACATTCTATGAAAGTACTTCCTTTGTCCCTGGTGGGCTCACAATCTAGTTTTGTACCTGGGGCTATGGAGGATTAAATGACTTGCCCAAGGTCACAAAGAGCTGCAAATGGGAACTGAATTCAGTTACCAGGATCTCAGCCCACGGCATTACTATTACTACTACTACTACTATTATTTATCTCTAGAGCACTACCAGACATACACAGCACTGTACAGAGTTGTAGAAGGAGACTAGTCCACTGCTCAAAGAGCTCACATATCTAATCAATCAAGACAAGAAAAAAAAAAATCAGGATGCCAGGGTAAGGGTTACGGGGATGGTTAGGTGGTAAGCAGAGGGGAGTAGAGTTTAAAGTTGAAGGACCTCTTTAAAAGGTGTATTTTCAGCCTACTTTGAACAAGGGAAGGGGTGCGATGCACGGGACTCAGGTAGTTTGTTCCAGATATATGGGGCAGCGAGATGAAAGTTCTCAAAAGAACTTAGGCATCTGCAATGTAGGTACAGTAAGTCCCTGGCCTACATTCCAGGTGCCTAGGTTTGTGGTAGGCACCATTAGCCATGATTATTTAAACAGTGCCTAAGCATGATTGACATGTGTCCGGCACCATGTTTGTAGGCAGCTGCCAATTTAAGGCACCGTTTATAGAATCTGGCCCTTAATGTATGTGACTGACATATGTGTGTGGGTGTATATTTTATAATCTATCAGGACAATTCTATAAATTGGTGCCTCAGTTTAGGTTAGCTTTGTTCACAACAACAAACTCTGCCTGAACTCAAGCAAAACAGAGATTCTTTGGGTGTCTAACACGAATGGACAAATATCTATCTTCAAAATATCTTTTGGGGAGGTATGAAATCCCCCCTAAAATCACAGATCAGGAATCTCGGGATACTGCTAGACTCGTCACTCACTCTGATCCCGCAAATTCAAACAACCTTTAAAAATTGTCTGTGTCAGCTACAAAATTTCTCTCCATATATCAAAAAGACAAATCTAACCACAGTGATCCATGTCACGATAACATCATGACTAGACTACTGTACCCAGGTAACATGGACTTCTTGTCCTTTCAGGAGGCATTTATTGGGATTTGCCATCAATCCAGATTTGTTTATACTATTCAGTACTACTTCCACCTGGATCAGGTGAGTCCTCCAATCTTTACAGTAAATGATGATATCTTAAAGGTAGTGTAACCTCCATACAGCTTCAGAAGGAGGTCAACAAGGTATTGAAGAGTAGCTGGAACCCTGTGAAAACCTCTGGAAATTGAATTTGTAAAATTATCAACATGTATATTGAAGTCACCTAGGAAACAGAGCCTTGAGGATAGAAAATAGTGCCAAAGCATAAACTGTTGTAATTCTGTAATGGAAACAGAGGTGACTGGAGGAAGTTAGTATACAAAAAAAAAGTCAATAGGGGATGATATATTTAACTGAAATACAAGAAGCTCAACAGTTGTACCAACTTTTAAGTCCAGCCTTGGCTTGTGCCTGTTAATCTGTGTTAGAAAACAGTCATATTTTGAGGAAGAAGATTGAATCAAATAGGAAATAGCTGGGTCAGAAAATCATGTCTTTAGGAGACATATAATATCAAGTTTATAGACTAAAATAAGATAAGTAGATGCTTTCTTCATATTGCCCTGGCATTGATAGGACCAATTTGGATAGAGAAATTGAAAGAAGTTTCCTTAACCAACAATTGTAATAGTATATGAGTTACAGCACAAGTCCATCTTACCTTGGAAGAATAGTAAGAGCAAGGATTAGTTAATCTGTGACCCCATATACTTGAAATGGTTGAGACTGAATCCATAGGGCAAGCAAAAGATATTTAAAATATTAAAATTAAGAAACTAATGACAGGCCCTAGTGTAGGCCCTTAGGATGAGCACAAAGGAGCGCTCAATGAATCAGGACCTGCTACTTTTTAGTGCAGTCACATACCTGCATCATAAGCAATGGTTGTAGAACAGAGGCCGGGCAGGAAGGAGGGCGGAGCTAACTGCCAGATTTACAGCTGAAGAGAAGGAGGCAGTTTTGCAATCTGGAAACAGTAAAAGGAAACAGATGGCTACATCATAATAATATGCAAGGCCTTGTGCATCTTTCAACACATAATGCTACAAAGGAGTCTAGGGAATATCTCATCCTTCATTTCCCTAAATGTAACAAAATTGTATATAAAACGGTTCATTATGCAGGGTTTGAATATCAGAGAACCAAAGGATGGAATTCATTGCCTTTGGAAATTAGATGTCAGAAAAATTATTTAAGGTTTCATACTATGCTGAAAACATTCATATTTAAGAACTTTCTCCTTAATGAATGTTAATTTAATTGATTTTGTGTGATGTAATTTTATGTGATATTAATTGTAAGCCACATTGAACCTTGATCGGAAAATGTGGGATACAAGTTTCAATAAATGAAATTAGAATCATAGTCATACAGCAGCAGCAGGTAGAAAATACCTTGTGCACTGCAAACAGTTTCCATAGGAGAGAGCAGGGCTCCTTTCTGGGGAGCAAGAAGGTGGGCAGAGCCAGCCTCCATGTTCGCAGCTGAACTGAACTGAAGACTGCAGTTCCGTTTTGAATAGTCTGTCTAACCGATTCTTCAAACTTTCAAAGGATAAAAGAACAAGAGGGCATTCGGAAAAGTTGAAAGGGGACAGATTCAAAACAAATGCCAGGAAGTTCTTCTTTACCCAACGTGTGGTGGACACCTGGAATGCGCTTCTAGAGGACGTAATAGGACAGAGCACGGTACTGGGGTTTAAGATAGGATTGGACAACTTCCTGCTGGAAAAGGGGATAGAGGGGTATAGATAGAGGATTACTGCACAGGTCCTGGACCTGTTGGGCGGCCATGTGCGTGACCCAGTGGAGGCATTGCTTATGTTCTTATGTTATGTTCTTAGCTAATGAATTCAGCAGCTAGGCTTATTACTGGTGCATCTAGAATGGCACACAACACCGATTTTGAAACACTTGCATTGGTTACCAGTACAACATAAAATAAAATACTTTCAATAGTGCACCAAGTCCTATATCAAGCATGCCCCAAATATTTTTCAGGAATTGTTAGAAGTATATCGTCCAAGAAGGACTTAAGATCAGAAACAAGTATGAAATTAATATTGAGCAGAGATAAGAGATCTCATATTGACTGGTTAAGCGGTAGAATCCAGAGGGTAGTGGTTAACGGTACCCCCTCCAATACATCGGAGGTGACCAGTGGAGTGCCACAGGGATCGGTCTTGGGACCGATCCTTTTCAACATATACATAAGAGACCTGACTCAAGGGCTTCAAGGTAAAATAACACTATTCGCCGACGACGCCAAACTATGCAACATAGTAGATAACAGCACCTTGCCCGACAGTATGGAACAGGACCTGCTCTTATTGGAACATTGGTCCTCGACTTGGCAGCTAGGCTTTAATGCCAAAAAATGTAAGGTCATGCACCTTGGCAGCAAAAACCCATGCAGAACTTACACTCTGAATGGTGAGACCTTAGCTAGGACTAGGGCAGAACGTGATTTGGAAGTAATCATTAGTGAAGACATGAAAACTGCCAAGCAGGTGGAGAAAGCTGCATCCAAGGCTAGACAAATGGTGGGATGCATCCGTAGAGGTTACGTCAGCCGGAGGCCCGAAGTCATAATGCCCCTGTACAGATCCATGGTGAGACCTCATCTTGAATATTGTGTTCAATTCTGGAGACCACATTATCAAAAAGATGTGCGGAGAATCAAGTCGGTTCAGCGAATGACCACCAGGATGGTCTCGGGACTCAAGAACCTCCCATATGAGGAAAGACTGAATAAACTGCAACTATACTCGCTCGAGGAACGTAGAGAGAGGGGGGACATGATTGAGACTTTTAAATATATCACGGGCCGCATCGAGGTGGAAGACGATATCTTCTTTCTTAAAGGACCTTCAACCACAAGAGGTCATCCGCTGAGAATCAAAGGTGGGCAATTTCATGGCGATGCCAGGAAGTATTTCTTCACCGAAAGGGTAGTCGATCATTGGAATGAACTTCCATTGCAGGTTATTAACACCAGCAGCGTGCTCGATTTCAAAAAGAAATGGGATTTGTATGTGGGATCTCTAGCCAGGTGAAGTCTGGGGGTGGGTCATTAGCATGGGCAGACTTGATGGGCTACAGCCCTTTTCTGCCATCATATTCTATGTTTCTATGTTTCTATATTCCAAGATAGTGATGCTATGTTGTCAATAGGTTGAGTGAAACTTTGGAACGCCTTGCTAGGATCTTTGCATTTATGTGCATCTAGAGTTTGTTTAAAAAAATAAAAATCGCTGAAGGTGCATTTGTTTGTGCACGCTTTTATGTAAATTAGTATATGCATAAGAGATGAACAGAAATGGGAACAGAAATGGTTCTGTGATGATATGTGCAAATCTTGCTCTTAGATGTTTTAAAAATATTAAGGATTTATTTGATCATTGATCTTCTTATAGTAGGCAGATTTGGCAGATTTGGAGTAGATGTGATTTTTAGATGTAATATGTAAGTCTTGTTTTTACATATTGTGTATGTTGTCATGTAAACTGCCTAGGTTTTTATGCAGTATAAATTTTTTTAAAAATAAAATAGCCCCCTCCCCCCCACACAGCTTTTACAAAAGAATAAAAGCGTTTTCTTGGCACAGGCTGACACGCTCTGCGCTGCTCCTGACACTCATAGAGTTCCTATGAGCATCGGGAACAGTGCAAAGCATTCAGCGCACCAGCCTGTGCTAAAAACCACTTCTGGGGGTTTGTAAAAGGGTTGGGGTAAATAAATAATCTCTTAGTATTTCACACTCTATTTTACCATTCTTGTTGGATGGATGGTAATAAACTTCAAACTACTAAGCTTTTCCTTTTCATGCACAGTGAATGGAATTTTCAAAGTCATTTCCACTAGTAATGAGCTTTTATATCTAAATAAACAGGGCTTACTTTTATAATGGGCAGTGATGCAAAAAGTCCAAGAAACCTCCTATTTTGCACCTGTATTATAAATACAACATAGCCAACTACACTCCTCCCTCCTTATTCGTGGTTTCGGCACCCGCGGTTTAAACTATTCATGGTATGTATGTAAGGTTAGACACCCCCCCCCCCAAAAAAAAAATGTAAGGTTTAGAGGGGTTATATTGAAGCGGCCTTACACTACACAAGTTCCCGGGTTCAATACCCTCACAGAAGATTCATTAGGAAGTAAAATCACTGACAAAGACCACTAAGAGTGCTTGCATAAAGAATATATTATAGAAATAGGCTTAATATTACAGAAAAGCAAGATTCATAGAGATTACAATTAAGCATTAAAATTAAGGAGAGAGCAAAGCAGTTTCCCTGCCTTACAGAGTCCAGAGGAAAAGAGAGACAGAGAAGCGTGATGTTCCAGGGAGAGCAAGAGAGAGAGAGATGTTGCAGAGAGGAGGCTTTTATAGCTTGGAATCTTATTCTAAATATAGAAACTATTGTATTTCCCAGTATCTTTCTGTTTATAATTTGTAAACTATTTGAAACAATGGTTAGTTTAATTGATAAAGAAGGTGTGATACTTGCAGGATGGTAGATGGAATTAATCTCTGGCTTCTGAATCTTTGTCTCATTCAAGTAGCCTATCTTCTTGCTAAACAATCCAGTCTGGCTGGATGCTTAATGTATGTGAATTCTGTGCAGGAGCATTTAGGATCTATCTGCATCAACATTCCAGAGTCAGATTGATATAATGTCCCATAGGCCAACTGAAATGCTAGGCTGACAATGTGGTGCCGGTGCCGGTGCCGGAACTGACCTTACCTAGTGGTCTTGCGGTGATGAAGGGCAGAGCCGTCATAAAAAATGGCTGCTTTGAGCTCCTGTGATCTCACAAAACTACAATGGGAACTCACAGCAGCTATTTTCGATGACGGCTCGGCATGAGGCAGGAGTGTAGGAAGAACACTCCTGTCCTGCATCACCGCTAGACCGCTAGGCAATGTCTGGGATGTAGGAAGGAGGCAGAGGTGGGTCAGAGTTGGCCGGCTCTGCCTCTAACCCCGCGAATATGGAGGGAGGAGTGTATGTGCTTTCTATAAAACAGACTCACAGGACCACTCTCAATAGTGTCCATATGCCTCCACATACACATTTATAGCTCTTCTCCACTCTACTCAAACTATGCCTCTGGGAATGCCTATGTCTTGTGCATGCATTAATAAACAATATTGTAGGTGCAGGTGCACAAATATAACCCCCCCCCCATACACATACACGCACATGTAGGGGCATTTTTGATAGGAAGTCTAAGTCTGACTTTGGATGTTTCCTGCAAGATGTCCAAAGTTGGAGGGGGAAACACAGTCATTTTCAAAAGCGGTAAAACTGCTAGACATCCCTTCTTTTTTTTTTTTTTTTTTTTTAAATAGTCTACCTCAGTGGTTCCCAACCCTGTCCTGGAGGACCATCAGGCCAATCGGGTTTTCAGGCTAGCCCTAATGAATATGCATGAGAGAGATTTGCATATAATGGAAGTGAGAGGCATGCAAATCTGCTCCATGCATATTCATTAGGGCTAGCCTGAAAACCCGATTGGCCTGGCGGTCCTCAAGGACAGGGTTGGGAACCAATGGTCTACTTAGACATCTTGGCCACCAGGAAGTCCAATCCTAGGATGTCCAAATTTGCCATTTTCAACCATAGAAACATCCAAGTGAAAAACATCCAAATCCAGATCATTTGGATGTGGAAGGGGCCAACATTGTAATGAACTGGCCACACAGACAGTCCAACAGAGCAATGGGGTACCTTAGATGGCATGGCTGTGAATTTCACATAAAGGGTGCCAGATGTACATCTTACCATAACCTCCTATAATTTATGCTGAACCCTCCAATACTCCCCTAAAACCTACTATACCCACCTATCTACCACCCTCTAATAGCCCTTATGGCTGCAGGTGGCACCTATATAGCAGTACAGTAGGGTTTGGGTATGATCATACTTTCAGTTTCCACCATAAATGTAGTGGTTCAGTGGTTTATGAGCCTGGGTCCTCCTCTCTATAGCTCACTAGCCCACTCAACAGGCTACTTAAGACACCCATGTGATGCTCTACTAGGATTTCCCATACCAGATGCTGCTGTTCTACAGACAGGTATGTACTGTTTCATTCAGATTTTGAGGAAGGGTGGGAGGGGGTTAGTGACCACTGGAGGAGTGCGGGGTCTTACCTTAATTCCTCCAGTGATTATCTGGTCAGTTTGGGCACCTTTTTGACACCAATACATTTTTAAAACAGGTTAAGCCTCGAATGTCTAAGTTCTAGCCAGTACATCTTGGGAAATGTTTGATTACTGCCGCAAGACATCCAAGTCTAAGCCTGCCCAGATCTTTCCTCCAACATGCTCCTCTTTAGTCTTGGACACACAGCCAGTAGATGTCCAGAAAGACAGTTTTGAAAATCAGCATTTGGAAGTCCTGGTGATTAGGTCGTCCAAGTGCCAATTTATGCCGTTTTTTGGATGTCTTTCTTTTTTGAAAGTGCTCCTAATAGTCATATAGTATATATAGCCACATATTGTTATAAAATGCTTTATCCAGATGCACAACCAGTTTTATACAAGGAAAACCTTTAAAAATTGCTACAAAAGTATTATTTCATACCTACTTTTACCATTTAGGGGCATGATTTGGAACCACCTGCATATTTTTGAGTTTTCAGAGCATGTGTATATGTGTAAGCATAGAAACATATGTGTTTCTATGTTTTTATAGGTAAGCTTAGAAACAGAAAAATGAAGGTAGATAAAGACCATATGGTCTGCCTATTAATGCCATCTATTATCCCAGTGTCTTGCAAATTTAGCAAAGCCATGGCACATTAAACGTGGTGGCTGTGGCTCGAGAGCATTCGGAAGTGTGCGGATGTCGATGCAATGATTCATGTGTGATGTCATCACGTCGATGTCCATGCATGCGCAAAGGCCCTTCAGACAGGGCCCCGAGCCGCCAGTGGGGGGGTGCTGGAAGGGAAAAGGCATGGAGAGAAGGAGAGGCGCTGGCGTTGGCTGACTGCCTACAGGATGTGCCTCTCGCTGCGAGATGCACGTCCTGTAGGCAGTCAGCCAGAGCCTCTCCTCCTCCCCGGCGTCTCTTGGCACATCTGGAATCTCAGGCAGCACACGGTATCCCTTCTTCTCCCACAGAGACCCAATGTACCTATCCTAAGCACTCTTTAATTCAGATACATTTTTCAGCTCCACCACCTCCACTGAGAGGTCATTCCATGCATTTACCACCCTTTCCGTGAAAAGGTATTTTCTGATGTAATTTTTTAGTCTATTCCATTTCACCTTCCTTCTATGCTCCTTTCAACTGAAAGAGGCTTACCTCGTATGCATTTATGCTGCATAGGTATTTAAATGTTACTATCATACCATCACAACCCGCTTTTCCTCCTAAGTATACATATTGATATTTTTAAGTTTGTCCTCATACATTTTATGACAAAGACCACCAACCAATTTAGTAGCCTTCCTCAGGACCAACTATTCTGTTTATATCTTATTAAAGGTGCATTCTCCAGAACTGCACACAATATTCTAAATGAGGTCTCACCCATGTCTTATACAGGGGCATCATTACTTCCTTTTTCCTACTGGCCATTCCTCTCCCTATGCATCCAAGCAATCTTCTGGTTTTCACAGTTCCCTTTTCTACCTGTTTGGCCAGTTTAAGATAATCACATATGATCACATCTGTGTCCCGCGGTGATGGGACTAAATCGCGCGAGACAACGGCGCGCCGACAACTGAGCGCAAGGTTGACACCGCGCCGAAGAAAAGCACTATTTTAAAGGGCTCTGATTGGGGGTGTGGGGGGGGAACCCCCCCACTTTACTTAACAGACATTGCGCTGGCGTTGTGGGGGGTTTGGGGGGTTGTAACCCCCCACATTATACTTAAAACTGAACTTTTTCCCTAAAAAACAGGCAAAAAGTTTGGTTTCAAGTATAATGAGGGGGGTTACAACCCCCCAAACCCCCCACAACGCCAGCACGATGTCTGTTAAGTAAAATAGGGGGGTTCCCCCCCTAACACCCCCTGTCGGAACCCTTTAAAATAGTGCTTTTCTTCGGCACGCCGTCAACCTTGCGCTCAGTTGTCTGCGCTCAGTTGTCGGCGCGCCGTTGTCTCGCGCGATTTTGTCTATGAACCGTGTCCCGCTCCTCTTTCATGCACAAAAGCTCTTCATCCCCTAAACTTTACCATTCCTTTGGGTTTTTGGAGTCCAAATGAATGACTGCATTTCTTAGAATTAAATTTTAGCTGCCAAATGCTGTTACTTTCTCCCCATACAAACTCCAACACACCTTCAAGTTCCCTCATATTCCCTCTCATAATCATTCTCCTGTGCATTCTTTATTTTCCACATTATGTCAATGATTTCTTCCCATTTCCAAAGTGCTACCTCTGTGGTTCCTTCATTCATTATCCATATCATCCCATCTGCCCATGATCTCTTCACTTTATGTTGGCTTGAGAATTGGAGGATAGCAGAGCAGACACTAACATAACAAATCATTAATATACTGCATCTTCCTCGCAGTTCTCTGCGGTTCACAATTCCAAGATACTGCACATTTGCATTGAAAAACAATTCAGCCTGTTTAGGTACTTTTCCGAATAAGTAGGTCTGTAATGATTTCCTAAAGCTTAAATATGAGTCAAATGTTAGAATCAATGTGCCAAAATTACAATCCCTTAAGGCCGCCTGATAAGCCAGTATTCTATTCAAAAATCTTTTATATTGGTAACCCTTTACTGATGGAAATTCAAATAAACTAGGGCCTCGTACAGAACGCAAGGTACCTGCAAACTTAAAATGATCAGGATGATAAATCGGAACCAGATCATTTATTATCTTATAACACGCACAGCCAAACTTATCTATCTGCAACCAGTGTAAACGGTAGCATTCCGAAATATGATTGAATATATTTAAGTTGAATATCAATCTGATAGTTGTATTTTGGATAATCTGTATCCTTTTGATGTTCTTTTACTTGTAGCTAAATATATCAGGTTACAATAGTCTAGAGCAGTGTTCTTCAACCTCCGGTCCGTGGACTGGTGCCGGTCCGCAGAAATTTCCTACCGGTCCACAGGGCCAGCACATCGGGCCCGAGACAGTGTTCTTCAGTCGCCTGTCCACAGTGTGATCGATGCGGTGTTATCTTCGGACTGGCTCCCTCTTCCTCAGTGCTGCCCTGCACAAAGACACGGGCAGCAGCTCCTCGCGCTTCCTGCACTTGAACGTCGCAATGTCAGAGAGAAGGCTTTGTCTTTGTCAATGCCTTTGTGCACTGCAGCACTCAGAAAGAGGGAGCCGGCCCAAAGACAACACTGGCCAGGCCATAAAATGGCAGGAGCAGGCCAGAAGTTAAGGCACAGCATGGAGGGAGGGAGACAACAAAGGTAGGGGGAATGATTTTAGTTTTGAATTTAGTGATTGATTTACATCTGCTGTCTGTTCAGGAAGAAATGCATTTGTTTCTTTTCCTCTGGGGTTATGCTGCATGCAGTCTTGCATCTTAGGATTTGTTTGTATATATTAGTACTTTTAGTTTTTGTTCCCTTATTTGCATGGGGTTATCTGTGTTCTGGTAGGAATGAATATTGAGAAGCATACAGTGCGCTTTGTGTAGTTTAATTTTGTGGTTAATCATTAGTGTTGTTAATATGATTATATTGTGTGTGTGTGTGTATGAAAAATGAATGGAAAAAATGGTGTTACAATTAGAACTATTATGGGGGCGGGGTCTGGGGTGGAGATTGGGTGGAGATGGGTGGGGTCTGGCCCACGACTTAGCCCAGTGTTCTTCAACTGCTGGTCTGCGGACTGGTGCCAGTCCACAAAATAATTATTTTATTTCCGCCGGTCCATAGGTGTCAAGAGGTTGAAGAACACCTCTCTTTTTCTCATTACCTATAAATTATTTCCATTAATTGCATGATCAGATGCATACTGTCAGTATTCTTCAGGCCTTAATCCCATCAGAAATCACAGTGCATTCTGTGCTTCTCAGGCCACAGAAACTTGGGAAATATTTTGTTTTTCTTTTTATTGGCCATTTATTTTTCCACTCATTAAAAGCTTCCAGAACTCAGAATGTTAAATAACTTGCTCCTGCCTTGCAAAGCCTTCATTCATTACTTTGCAAAGTAAAAGTTTCTATAGTATCACATCTAAAAAAAATCCCCTTCAACATGTTCTCAAAGGAAAACTATGAACCTAACACATAGTTGACAAAGGGTAATTACT
The DNA here is from genome assembly GCF_902459505.1 of Geotrypetes seraphini. Taxonomy (NCBI): domain Eukaryota; kingdom Metazoa; phylum Chordata; class Amphibia; order Gymnophiona; family Dermophiidae; genus Geotrypetes; species Geotrypetes seraphini. The sequence goes on from NC_047086.1 coordinate 252,993,261, forward strand.
TCTTTAAGGATTCTTAGAAATTTAAACAAAAATGGGAAGCAAAGAAAAAATAAGATATAAAGTATAATGTGCAGTGTACGCACGGTATGTAAAGAACTCCTTTTGGCTAAATGGAAGTAAGTGTTTTCTGTTCCTGTCTATTTAAATCAGATGCTCCTTTGACTGGCACCAAAGGATCCACAATTCCATGAAATGTCTGTATCCCATGGCAGCCTATAGTGTTGATTTCAACTGCACTGTCTTGGAAATAATAATAATATTAAAAAGGATAAATAATCTGCAAACCAGCTCTTCATGAAATACTCTTTTGTTTCTGAAGCAGCAAAAGCCCCTTAGAGACACAGATATTTAAAGCTAGACCTCCCAGAAGACCCCCAACATCAAAAACAATGAGCTCATCATGGATCGCTCACTGATGAATCAATAACTGCTCACAATGACAAATGAATAGAATGGCAAAAGCTGTCTTGGATGCTTTTGTCCTGTCGTAGATCACTAGCAGTAAATACAAGAATAGCAATCGAGTAAATGCAAATGCGGTTTTGAAAAAGATGATCGCATGGATCCTTGCAACTTGGCAGTTCAAGGTATTCTTTCCTTTTCACAAGTTAATCTGAAAATTACATAACTGTAACATTATTAAGCATTATTTCAGGGATTACTTCCTAGTTAGTTTTGAAATATCATCCAGAAGTGTTTGCCATGAATGTTTATTCAGGCTGTGCACCCCAAGGGGGAAAAGTTCTATCTAGAAACTCGTTATTGCTTTATACAGAATATTGTAACATAGCACTAGCATTATCACATCTTCTCTGCTTGCTTCATAAGGGGGAAATGATTTACAGTAGGGATAAAAAGTATTAAAATTACTCATGGAGCTATAATTTGGAGCAAAATATCAGCAAAGCAATATAATAAATGACAGCAGATAAAGACCTGAGCGGTCCATCCAGTCTGCCCAGCAGTCACACTCACTTTTTTTTTTTTTTTGTAAATCTTTATTGACATTTCAAACTTTTAAAATGTATAATTCATTATTATATTGTCTCTTTGCCTTTTCCGGTACATAGATCGTAGAAGCCTTAGGTTCCAACTACTGATGTCGTCAAAGCCCACTCCATCTTGTCATTTTTGAGACACACACCATAAAAGTCTGCCCGGCACTGTCCTCATGTTCCAAATTATTGGAGTTTCTATAGAAGCCCTCTCAAAACCCTTCCTAATTGATTGCCATACAGTACTCCCCCGAAATTTGCGGGGATTCCATTCCAGGAATACCAGCGAATTTTGAAAAACCGCAAATACGGTTTTTCAGTTGATCGAAGGCAGGAGAGGGCAGCTGGGGCACTGGTGGGTGCTTAAATTGTACTTACGAAGCCGGGCACTTTTTCCGACCGGCTCTTCCTGGTACTAAAGTCATGGTTACACCAGTCGGAATATACCACAAATTACCGAGTCCGTGATTTGTGAGCCGTGAATTCGCAGGGGTTTACTGTATATGAGTCTCTTTTTACAAAGCCTCAGTAGTGATGCTGCCATGCAGTGGCGTACCTAGGGTATGTGGCACCCGGGGCCCATCATTTTTTGACACCCCCCCCCATGTAAAAAAATATTTTTTGTAATAACCATGAAACGGAATAAATGATCAGAATAGAAACAGGCAGTGAAAATGTTCTTATATTCCAAACATAACATAACATAAATTATGTCTGAATTGTCATGACATCAGAAGTACATATGGAGTAGTTGCAGGTGATGCTTGGGACAGTTCTGATTGTGTTAGTTCGGTTTTATGTGTTTTTTGAATAGAAGGGTTTTTATTTCTTTTTGAAGGTTTTGCAGTATGTGGTCGATGTCAATTGGTTGTAGGGTTGGGGTCGAGTGTTGCAGCTCGAATGGCTAGGAGGTTGTCGAACAGTTTTTTTTCTTTTGACGTTTTTGGTTGGAGGGTGTGTGAATGGTGCGTGAGTTCTCCTATGTCTGTTTGAAGTGGATTGAATTATTTAGCTGAAGAAATTAGTTACCCCCTCATCCCACACACATTAATTCTCTTCCATTTTTGTTCCCATTATAAAAAAACACTGATAAGTTCCCAGAAAAAAATACATTAAAATAAGAAGTGAAAACAAAGGCCCCTACAGATGAGAACATAACATAAGAATAGCCTAACTGGGTCAGACCAATGGTCCATCATGCCCAGTAGCCCATTCTTATGGTAGCCAATCCAGGATACTAATACCTGGTCAAAACCCAAAGAGTAGCACCAATCCATGCTACCGATCCAGGGCAAGCAGACACTTCCCCCATGTCTTAATAACAGATTATGGACTTTTCCTCCAGGAATTTGTCCAAATCTTTCTTAAAACCAGCTACACTATCTGCTTTTACCATAACTTCTGGCCACTTCATTTTTAAGTTTAGATCTTTCCTTTCAAACAGAGACCTTGCTAGATGTCAAATACAGCACAAGGTAACTTCACATGGACTTAGCTGTGCAGGAAATGTGAATCTCCTCATACACCCACCATATAGTGCAAAAATTTGCAAAGGTCAGTCCCTATCCAGATGGAAACAAAAATAAAACTATTAGGGGTAATTATAGATAAAGATTTATCCTTCCACGATCACATCAGCTCTATAATAAAAACTTGTTTCTATAAACTTCGTATCATTCGCTCATTGACATCAATCTTACAGACCGAATCAATTACAATCCTGGTTCATTCTTTGATCATCTCTCACCTAGATTATTGTAATTCCCTTTTTAATGGTCTCCCACAAAAAGAAATCCGACGTCTTCAATTGATCCAAAATACAGCAATAAAACTTATTTACAAACTAGGGAAATATGATCACGTCACTCCAATCTTGAAAGATGCCCACTGGCTTCCAGTGGCCCACCGAATTACATATAAAATTATTCTCCTGACCTTTAAAATAAAATCTTCTCATTTGCCCTCATTTCTATATAAACTTCTCATCCCCCAATGTTCATCCCGTACTCTGAGATCCACAAACCAAAATCTTCTTTTGATTCCCTCTATTAAAAACTTTTTTTACACACGGAAAATAAATTTCTCTGTCACTGCTCCAACACTATGGAATTCTTTACCTCAACCTCTTCGTGACGAACAACAACTGGATAAATTTAAGATTGGCCTAAAGACTTTTCTATTCCGTGATGCATTTATTTCAGTTTAGTATCTATTCCTCAGTTATTTTTTTAATTATTTAACTTAAAAAAAAAAAAAAAAATTACTTCAAAGACTTTTCCCCCACCCTAATGTTTTTTCCCATCCCCTCTCTCTCTCCCTTTTCTCTCAACATTGTAACTTTACCCTACCATCAACCCCTTCCTTCACAATCAAGTTTGTCTAGTCTATGTTTTAATATACACTGTTTGTCCTCTAAATATAGAATATATTAACTTCTCTTCTTTTTTAAATTTTACTGTAATGTACACCGGCCAGATATTTATTTGATGGTCGGTATATTAAAACCTAATAAACTTGAAACTTGAAACTTGATTTTCTTTTGATCACTACATAGCCTAATGCCACACAAGCAGCGCTGTTACAAACATATTCTGTAGGTCAATGCTAAGGATAACAAAGTTTCCTTCCTTGGACCAGAAGGAGATACTGATAAACCACTGGAAGAGATCCCAAAACAACACCCAAAGACCCACTCAGTGTGTGAACCAGTTGAGTGGAGTGGACTAACTGGGGGGTGGAAATGGGCCCAGAGTTTTCTCAGCAGAATTTCCCAGACCACCTCTTCCTCTCAACACATTGACACGCTGCCACCACCACCACTAGAAACACCTCACTGGGTAGGCCAGCTATGCTATAAACTTTATAAAACACATTATTATATTTTCTTATAAAGCACATATTTTAACTGAACTCTCTGACATCCTCAGCCTTTCCATTCACAAAAATAGAAGGAAGAAAAGTTCCCATTTCCTGCTGTTTCATGTCCCCGGCCTATACAATATTTTTTTTTCTGCAGGACCCTTCAAAAGTCTGACCAAATCCTCGTTTCACTTGCATTATAAAGTACTGAGGATGCCATCTCTCCCCAATCCCAGGTCCTAAAGTCTAAGACAGTAGCGCAAACTAATGCTGCCAGATTCAGGAAAAAAAATTTCGATTCGATTCAGCCTATTGAATTGGTTTTTCAATTCGATTTTCCTGCCCAGTTGGGTGATTTTTTTCAAAACTCCTGGTGGGTTTTATAGCTTTTTCACCCCCTTTGGCTTCTCCTAACCACACTGGCGCTGTGGTGTAAATAAAATAAAGAAACAAAAAGGACTTTTCCTCTCTCTGTTAAATCCTAGCTCACGTTTGCAGTCCAACACCAGCTCTGTAAGGATACACATTTCAAATCTGACATATAATCATAAAACAGAAAATAAAATTAATTTTTCTACCTTTTGTTGTCTGGTTATATTTCAAATTTTGTTGGTCCAAGGCTCTGGTTTTCTTCTGATAACTTGCTTGCCAGGGTCTCCTTCTTTCTTCTTTCTGCGTGCTAACCATCCATCTGCCAACTGTGTCCTCCCTTTCCATTTCTCTTCCCTCCCCAGGAAGTCTGGTATCTTTCCTTTTTTTCATCTCCCTCCACAGATCCACCTTTTCTTAACTACCCTTTCATCCGGCATCCTTCCCCACCACCCCAGAGTCCACCATCTCTCCCTTTCTTTTCCCAATTACCCTCCTATCCAGTATCTATATCCCTCCTCCACACCATCCCTTGTGTCCAATTTCTTTCCCTTTCTGTTCCTTCCCTCCCTAAATCCCATGGTCCATCATTTCTCTCCCTCTCCTCTATTTTCAGACCCATTATTTCTTCATCCCCCCCAAAGTTTGGCATATGCACGTCTCTTTGAACACCCCCTTCCCTCCTTGTACTTCTAAACCAGGGTCCCCCCCCAAAGGCCTGTCCCCCCTTAAAGGTCTGCCTGTCCCCCCTTGAAGGCCTGCACCCCCCTTGAAGGCCTGTCCCACCCCCTTGTAGGCCTGTCCCCCCCTTGAAGGCCTGTCCCTCCCCCTTGTAGGCCTGTCCCCCCACCTTGAAGACCTGCCTGCCTGTCCCCCTCTTGAAGGCCTGTCCCCCCCCTTGAAGGTCTGCACCCCCCTGAAGGCCTGTCCCCCTCTTGAAGGCCTGTCCCCCCCTTGAAGGCCTGTCCCCCCCCTTGAAGGCCTGCACCCCCATGAAGTCTTGCACCCCCCCTGAAGGCCTGCACCCCCCCTGAAGGCCTGCACCCCCCTGAAGGCCTGTCCCACCCCCTTGTAGGCCTGCCCACCCCCTTGTAGACCTGTCCCCCCTTGTAGACCTGTCCCCCCTTGAAGGCCTGCCTGCCCCCCCTTGAAGGCCTGTCCCTCCCCCTTGAAGGTCTGCACCCCCCCCGAAGGCCTGTCCCCCCCCCCTTGAAGGCCTGCCTGCCTGTCACCCCCCTCCCCCTTGAATGTCTGCCTGCCTGCCCACCCGCCCCACCCCGAAGGACCGCTCGCCCCCCTGGCCTCCCCGCACCACCTATGACGCAGCACTACCTATGCTCCCGGCCTTGCCGTTCAGTCCCCACCACCACCACCACCCCCGAAGGACCGCTCGCCCCACTGACCTTCCTGCACCACCTATGAAGCAGCCGCAGCTGACGTCAGAGGAGGGGCGGGACCGCGGCGCAGGAAGCAGCGCCCAAGCAGCTCAGGAATAGCTGACCTCGCGATCCTGCTGCTTGCTGCTTCACAGGTGGTGCAGGAAGGTCAGTGGGGCGAGCGGTCCTTCGGGGGTGTGGGGGGACTGAACGGCAAGGCCAGGAGCACCCCTTCAGGGCTGGCACCCGGGGCGGACCGCCCCCCCCCCCCCCCCCTTGGAACGCCACTGCTGCCATGGTAAATGCACCAAAGCCCATTCAATTCTGCACCATCTTACTCAAAGTTTTTGCAACTTTGAGTAAGATGGTGGACACAATGGCTCTGGGGGATCCTTGATAAAGCAAATTGTTGCAAAACATGTCGGATCATGTAACCCAGTAGCATGATAAGCTAAGTATATAACTTATTTTAACATTTTTAAATAGAATAATCTCAAGGAAACTTCTAAAAAGAGCACGGTGGATAAAAAAGTTAAAAAGTTTACTTAAATAATTGCAAAAAAAAAAAATGAGTCAATGAGGAATGAAAGCGCCGGTATTCCAACTGATATTGAACACTACTAAGGGTGGAGGAGGTGTACCTGAGGCCACATTTTGTTACATTGGAAATATATGAGAGGATGTTTAACAATCTGTAATTCTACGGAGGGGAACGCTAGATATTTTGGAGGTTAGGTAAAGTATTGGAGAGCGGGTAAAGACCTGCACGGTCCATCTAGTCTGCCTAACAAGGTGGCACGACTTGAATGTGGCACACTGCACAGTTTCTACTTCTTCATGATTTAACACCTTTCTCTGTCAATTTTTCCAGATCTTATAAGACCTTAAGACAGTAGGAAGAGATTTATTGCTATGCTCTCAGAGGGAGCTTCCATGTACATACAAAATACTTAGATTTCAGAATAAGCTAAATACTTTTTTTGATTCACTACAACTACACTCTTTTCTAAATGCTTATAATGCACCAATGATATCTTCAACCTAATATGTTAAAGATATGATATTTGTATCCCATGTATGTTTAAATTAGGCTCTTGGACTCTCATTTGCTTATTTTCCTTTCCTATACTACTGGAATAGTCCCTATTTTTTATTGGTATGCCTAATGTGACCATACATCCCGTTTTGAATGGGACCGTCCCATTTTTAGATCCCCTGTCCCGTTGTCCCCCACACACAGCTTCGGCACACCGAAATGTCCCGTTTTCAGAGACAGAGTTCCAAAGGTGTGCGCATGGACAACGGGACAGGCGATCGCTTCCCCTCCCTCCCTGCCATGCCAAAGCCAGCCTCCCTCCCTCCAGTGCCCGAAGCCTTGCCTACTGCTGATTCAATACCCCTCTGTCCACCACTGCTGCCGCTGCTTGCCACCTAGAAAAGAAAGGTCCAGGCGCCGGCCCACAAGCCTTCTTTCCGATGTCAATTCTGGTGTTGGAGAGGAAGTTCTGGGCCAGCCAGGTAGTGATTGGCTGTTCTGGAACTTCCTCTCCGACGTCAGAATTGACATCAGGAAGAAGGCTTCTGGGCCAGTGTCTGAACCTTCCTTTTCTGGGCGGCAAGCCGCGGCAGCTGTGGTGGACCGAGGGGGGAGGGGGTTTGAATCGGCGGTAGGCCAGGCTTCGGGTGCTGGAGAGAGGGAGGCAGACAGGCAGGCTGGCTTTGGGGGAGGGGGTGGGACAAAGGCTGCAAGGCAGTGAGGGGGACATAGGAAGGAGGGAGGAGAGAAAGGGGGGGTTGTAAGCAGAAGAAAGACTAGAGAGAGAAAGGCCTGGAACAAAGGGGAAAGACAGGATGCAGATGCAGGACTATGGGAGGTGCAGATAGAGGGGGAGAGTCCCTGAGGAAGAGCAGAGAGAGGCAAGATCATAACAGAGGAGGGAGAGAGAGGGAGACCTGGAACAAAAGTACGAAGGGGAACTGACACTGGATCTGGGGGCACTAAGGACATAGGAAGGAGGCACTAAGGGCACTAAGGACATAGAAAGGGGCACCAAGTACATAGGAAGGAGGCACTGGTGGCACTAAGGACATGGGAAGGGGCACTGGGGGCACTAAGTACATGGGAAGGGGCACTAAGGACATGGGAAGGAGTACTAAGGACATAGGAAGGAGGCACTTAGGAAGGGGCACCAAGGACATAGGAAGGAAGCACTGGGGGTACTAAGGCCATAGGAAGGAGGCACTGGGGGCACTAAGGACATAGGAAGGGAGGGAATAGAAAAGGAAAATTTTGGGGCCTGAGTGCAGAAAGAAAGGATGCACAGTCAGAAGGAAACACAACCAGAGACTCATGATAATTAACATTTTCTCTGCGTATAGTGTGCTTTGTGTTTTTTAAAAATTATATGGTTACCATTATGAATTAATGAAATTATGTGTACATTAAAAATGAAAGGAAGAAATTGGGGGCGGGATTGGGGCGGGGCTATTCAAGATTAAAATTACACTGACCGAATTATCCCACTCACACACACACTTTTACAAAACTGTGCTAGTGTTTTTAGTGGTGTCCACAACGGCAATGGCTCCAACGCTAATAGAATTCTATGAGCATTAGAGCTGTTACCGCCGTGACCAGCGCTAAAAACACTAGTGTGGTTTTGTAAAAGGGGGGTATATAGCCACATGATTTCCCTGGTTACTAATATAGAGGGCCCTTTTACCAAACTGCAGTAGAAAGTGGCCTTAGTACATGCTTAAGCCAGTCATTCCCATATGCTAAAGCCATTTTTCCCGTAGGGATAAAATGACCATTTTTAAAACATTTTTTGAATTCATGGCCATTACCGCATCAGCACTTACCAGCACCTATTTTGTAGGTAGTAAGGACTCACACACTAACCATGCGCTACTCGGTTAGGCCGCATATCAATTACATTTGGATTTTGCAGCCCAAATGCATGACCTTGCATTTCTTAGCATTAAATTTTAGCTGCCAAATTTCAGACCATTCTTCAAGCTTCACCAGGTCTTTCTTCATGTTATTCACACCATCCAGCGTGTCTACTCTATTGCAGATTTTGGTATCATCCGCAAAGAGGCAAATCTTACCCGACAACCCTTCAGCAATATCATTTACAAAATGTTAAAAAGAACAGGCCCAAGAACAGAACCTTGAGGCACACCACTAGTAACATCCCTTTCCTCAGAGTGATCTCCATTGATCACTATCCTCTATCGCCTTTCACTCAACCAATTCCTGACCCAGCCCATCACTTTGGGACCCATCCCAAGGGCACTCAGTTTATTTATTCCACACATCTAATAAATAAATTGAGTGCCCTTGGGATGGGTCCCGGTGGTCCAACAGTGGGCTGGGACATGATGGATCCCCCAGTCTCCCGTCTGAATCCAAAAATAGTCGTCTCCCCTGCACACTCATCCTCCCCCCACCCACCCTTGACTCCTCGGCACCTTATGGTGGACAGGACAGGAAGATTCCCTTCTGTCTCCTGTGCCTGTTGAAATTGACAACCACACCTGAAACGGCTGACTACCAGGGACCTGAAAGGTATGTGGGGTGGTTGGAGGGAGGTGTAGTTGTCAATTTTGGCAGGCACAGGAGGCAGAAAGTATTCCTCCTGTCCTGCCCATTGCGAGGCCACCGAGAAGTTGGGGAGTGTGCGGGGGAGGCGGGACTTGCACGGGTTTTTAAAAAAAAATTCGGCTGAAACTGAAGATGGGGGATCCCTCTTCAGTCTCAATGGTTCCTCAATGGTGATCCTGGACCACCGTTGGACCACTGGATCCCACTGCAGGCCTACAAGGCATTGAGAGGGAAGGAGATGTACAGGGCTGGGTGCAGAGCCTTGCAGGAAGGAGGGAGGGAGGGGGTGTTGGGTGCAAATCCTGGCAGGGCACTTGAATATTAAGCCCCTGTCTTATATTTGAGTCAACCAGTTTTCCTCCTTTTGGGGGAAAAATGGGAGTCTCAGCTTATATTCGGACTGACTTATATTCTAGTATATATGGCAATGAAAGTAATACATTTTTTCTGTTAAAATATTATTTTGAAAATAAAGATACAACAACATTTTAAAAACTGAAATTCAAATGTCACAATATTTATAAAGTATTTGACTCAAAAAAAGAACACATTACAATGGAAAGATACTGCTTTTCTTCCCAAAGAATGAAGAAATGTCAGAAAGTCCTACAGGTAATAAAATCATTAACTGATATCCAAACGGTGAGATGACACCAAGAATGGTAGTGGAAGACAAAATTAAAGAAGTCCATTTATTTTTTTCAGTTTATGCAATGCATACCAGATGTGCTAAGCTTACAAGTCAAAAATGACCAAATCAAACTGGGCAAAAAGCACACACAGAGCCTTGCTGGCCAGCAGTGACAGACCACTAGCCATTATGGACCGGTTGCACAATTTTCCCCAGAACTTTGAGTTTCTGACTGCCACAAAGGTGAGAGGTGCTACACCATTTCAAAACAAGAGTTTACATTTTCCACAATTCTTTGGCTGAGTTGCAGAAGATGTAACAAGCTTTGGTTGCTATCAAGCAAGCACTGAAAAAACCATCAATTTTAAATATGTTCTGCTGTACCAGCCAAGCTTTGGGTGGGATACAGAGGGGATTTCCATCTATCTGTTCAGATTTTTGATGTATAAATTTCTAATGGAATAGATGAAAAGAGAGAGTAGTGGGCTGGTGACCCTCTAGCAATAAGGTCTTTTTGGCTTGCTACATTTTTCCTGCATGACTCTCAGTCAGGATTTCGCACAAACTACATTACGGAAACTGTCATAGCGTCATTGACTGATCACCTCTTCCATCTGTTTTCCCTGGGAAAAAGAGCACTGGTACTTCAGTTTGACCTAAGCAGTGCCTTTGACCTTGTCAACCATGACATTCTGATCAGATGCCTCAATTCCACTGGCATTTCGGGACAGGTACTAACCTGGTTCACAGGCTTCTTAAAAAACCGCACCTACCAGGTCCACAGTGATGGAACCTTTTCCCAATCTTGGTGTAACCCCTGCGGAGTCCCACAGGGCTCCCCTCTCTCCCCTTTTCTGTTCAACATCTACATGACATCATTGGGACACATGTTATCTGACTTAAAAATTGAAATCATACATATATGCAGATGACATTACAATTATCATCTCCATAACCTCACTGACACAAGAGACCAAACAACTCACCTCTTCTGTTATCTCTAAGGTAGAACAATGGACTACACAATTCAAACTAAAATTAAACCCAGAAAAAACGAAGCTTTTCCTGGCAAGTCCCAACCACAAGCTAATGAATACTTCCCTGAAATTAAACGGGCTAACCTACCCAATCAATTCCACCATCAAAATCCTTGGAGTCATCCTGGACCGATGCCTAACTTTTGAAGACCATACCAATGCTCAGGTTAAAAAATGCTTTTGCACCCTCTGGAAACTCCATACCATTAAACACTATTTTGACTTCCCCTCCTTTCGATTGCTGGTTCAGTCTCTAATCCTCAGCACCTTAGATTACTGCAATATCATATACTTGAGATCCTTTAAGAAAACCATCAAATGTCTAAGAATCATTCAGAATACTGCCGTCTGTCTCATTTATGGCCTCAAAAAGTTCATTCTACAGAAAACTTCACTGGTTGCCAATGGAGGCAAGGGTCATCTTCAAGTTCGCCTGCCTTTGCTTCAAAACCTTAACAGGTTCATCCCCGATTTACCTGTCACACCATTTTGTATTTCCAGGCACCACCCGCACACGTAATGCCCATCTGTTTGCCTTCCCCTCCCTGAAGGGCTGTATCCACAAGAGATTCTTTGATAGAACACTGTCATTCCAAGCTGGCAAATGGAATAAATGTCTAACCACCCTCATTTCGAATACACCCTCCTACCAATCCTTCAGGAAATCAATTAAAACCTACCTCTTTGATAAATTTCTTTGACCCCTTCATGCCTTGTTGCATCTCTGAAATACTTATTGTACTTCTGACATATTTCCGGTTATACCTAACCATTCTCAGCCCAATAATGTAATTGAAATATTTTACTATTGTAATTGACAATATCTTTCTGTATCATCGCTGTCTTTGTACAGTCTCTTCCTCTGTAAACCGCTCTGAACTGCTTCTGGTATTGCGGTATACAAAATAAAGTTGTTATTATTATCATTATTATTAAGTTATTAAAGCCCGCTGGTCTCAGGCTGTCCTCCTTTTTCTGGAGTCATATGGTAACCCTATCTCACTTTAATGTTCTGCCTCTGCTCTTGCTCCTCCTGGTCTACCTTTTCTCTGCCTCCACCTGTACCATATTAAGACTGCACTCTCTTTCTGACAATATCACCTCTTTCACGTTTCCTTTACATCTACCCAAATATTCACCTGTTATATCTCATATCTCATATGTCATCTGCCCCTTCCACATTCCATTCTCTCAAGCCTTATGCTCTCTCATCACTTTTCCAAGACCCTTATTTGTACAGATGATTAACAGACAGAAATGCACTCAATGGCTCACCCATAAACACGAAACAATGGCAAGCAACAGAAAGGTCATAAACAGAAAGGATGAGTAAAAAAACATAACAAGTCATCAAAATGAGTACTTATTCCTCTCCTGAAACTCTTTACTTCTGTATTGTTCATAACCCTCTCCTCTACATTGAAAATCAGCTTTATGTGTCCAGTTTTCCTTAGAATATAAGAGCATAAGAGTTGCCATACTGGGAAAGACTGAAGGTCTATCAAGCTCAATATCCTTTTCCATGAGTAGCCAACCTGGGTAATAAGTACCTGGCAAGATCCCAAAGAGTAAAACAGATTTTATGCTGCTTGTCCTAGGAATAAGCATTGGATTTCCCCAAGTCCATTTTAATAATGGCTTATGGACTTTTCATTTGAGGGGGGGGGGACAGGTTACCTGCTGTGGCCACAAAACTGATCGCAGCAGGCAGATTCTCATGCTGCGATCAGCTCATCGGCCGTGCCTATTTGAAATGTAGATCAGCATTATGCTGGCCTACATTTCAGACATTTATCGCAACCCTAGGGAGATGCCTAGGGCCACCTAAGCTCATCTAAGGCCACTTCTGGGCAAAACCACACTTGTGCCTAGCCTTGGATGAGCTTAAGCATCCCTATGCATTTCTTTCAACAGTGACAGATGCCTACGGTATAGGCAGCCTGCCTTGAGGTGTTTCTTTTTTTAAACGTGCATCCCGATTGGATGGTTAGACAGCTATAGGACGCCTACCACCATCTACAATTGGGACGCTATTTATAGAATTTGGCCCTGAGTGAATCATAGTAAAACACTGGCATAACCTTGAGTTACATCCTTACTTTCAGAATTAGAGACCAGTTATAGCTTACTTGTGCTACTGAAACTTTAGGGAGATGCCATGCCATGCCTAGAACCAGAGGAATGTTTGTGCTTCTTAGCATAATAATTTATTCAAATTAGTTTGGGGTCCATTAACGACTTTTGTTACTTAGGTATAGTTGTCTTGTACCTTTAATTTCCTTTAGATTTATGCACACATCCAGGGGAGGGGGAGGGGGGATTATCTTGTTTTATCCCTTGATTGAATGTACTGGAAGGGTGGGGTGGTAGTAATTCATTTTGTATTGTTACTGATGGATTGTAAGTGCTGATTCTGTTTATTAATGTACTAGTGTTTTAGCCCGTTACATGTGTTACAGTAACGGGTGCTAGAATAGCCCCACCTATACCCTGACCCCTCCCATACTCTGCTTTTTCCATGCCCAGACCTTGCCTCCCACTAATCCCAGTCACACCACCTTACCTTTTACCATTTCCATAGTCCTCTGTACCCTTTTGACCCTCATAGATCCTCCACTGCATTTATCACCCTTTTAGTCCCAGCTCCATTCCTATCTATCCTTCCTTCCCTTGCCTCTATGACCATTCTTCCTTTCCCTATATTCCACCCCCAACCAGCTTCTCTTCCTTTTTTACCCTTTCTCTTGTACCCCACCCCAAAGCAGTACCCCTTCCTTCTTCCTGGGAATACCCCTCCGCTCAGCTTCTGTCATTCTCCATGGAGTCATGCTGACCTGCTCATTCCTGCTCATGATTTTATTTCCAGCTTCTCTTTCCTAGGAATGTCCAGCATTCATTCATTCATTCATTCATCATTGTTTATTCCTTCCTTCCCCCTACCCCAGGTTATGTCCAGCATGTCTGTCCTTCATTCAGCACACATGTAATTTACAGCATGTCATTCCTTCTTCTCCTGCTCCCTTGATCTTCAGAAGGCCCCAAAAACAGGATGTTCTGCTGTAGGTGGCGTCCGACTTGCCACCAAAGCACCCCCAAAGCCTTTCCTCACAACAACGGCACAATACCCGCATGGATCCTCACCCTGCTGCTCCCATAGCAATGGCAACCCCAACACAGCTCTCTCCCGGCAGCAAGCGCGCCCTTCCCCCCAAACCAAAGCAAGATCGCATCACCGCTTCTCCTTCCAGATGGTAACGGCCACCTTCCGACCACGGCTGTCTCTTGGCAGTGGCGGCGATCAAGACAGGCTGCCGGCGTCGGCGCTTTCCCTCTGCGAGTCCCGCCTCTTTTTTCAACTTTCTGTTCCGCTCCCCCTTCCGCTTACCTTCTCCCTCACGGCTCAGTGTCACCGAGGCTTCCTTCGCTCTCCCGGGCCTGCTCTCCTTGCCTTAAGTCCAGGCCCCTCATTCCGCACCATCTAGCACATGCGCACTCGTGCCGCCACATCCCGACAGATCAGGGATCAAGGAACACGCGGCGCAAGTGCGCATGCGCGCTTAGCATTTTATTATTATAGATGTATAATTTTATGCACTTTGTATTAGCCTTGAAAATTTAATAAAGTTGTTTTTTTTTAAAAAAAAGAGAGACTGCATTCGTGGGTCTCCAGCCAGGTCAGGCCCTGGATCCAGAGCTGCCCTGAAGGGGGCGCTACACATGATTTTGGTTGAATGTTGTAAAATCATTTTGGAGCTCTAACCACCTGTTTTACTAAGGTACGCTATGCGTTTTAGCGCACGCTAAATATACGTGTGTGCTAACACTAATGCTTGCTAACTTCAGCCAAAAAGGGTTTACTGTGGATGTGCTCAGGCATCCTGTGGTAATTTTTGTATGTGCACATGCTAACCGATTTTCGTGTGGTTAGCGAATGAGCTTCTATTGCTTACAAAATAAGTTTCAGTAAGCGCTCATGCACTAATGGGAAATTTAGCATGTGGTCATTATTTTACCAACACGGTACAAATGGCTTAAGTGTACTAAGGTTACTTGTTACTGTAGCTTAGTAAAAGGACGCCTTAATGTATCTGCAAACTTAAGTATTTCTCTAAATAATTTGGAAATGCTGAAAGTTAGCAAATAGAAAGAATCTGCAGGTCAAACAAAATTTAAATTAAAAACTTCTATGAGTCAAGAAAACAAATGAAAAAAATGTGTTCAAACACCATTTACCACAGACCATTCAGACATAGGATACTGAATAATAACACAAAATCCTTCCTTTACATACTTGTAACAAACCAAGGGCCCCTTATACTAAGCTATGGCAAATGCACTGAAGCCCGTTCCTTTCCTAGAGGCTTCAGTGCATTTGCCGCGGGAGAATCATTACTGTGGTTTTGTAACAGGGGCCCCAATATTTTCACCGGTTCATTCGTTTTAGGTTGCTAATTATTTTGATTTAATTACATTTCTGGATCATTTAGGGCTACACATTGTTATGTGCTTCATTTCATGGCCTTTAGAAAATAATTGTTAAATTTTTACACACTTTAAAAATATATTGGTTATAACTTTTTTTTAAACCCTTTTACAAAACCGTAGCATGGTTTTTAGCACCAGCCGCTATGGTTTTGTAAAAGGGAGGGGGGAATAAAGAATGAATTAAACATTTACATGAAACAGTTTATTTGTATATTTTGTCTGTATTATTTCCATGTTCTCTCAGTATTCTGAGTGGTAAAGCTATCTTTTCCTACTGGCCACTCAGGCAGCGAAACTAGACTACCAACTCTCCAATCTACTAATCACGACGCCAGACTGCAAAACTTTCAGAAAAGAAATAAAAACCCTGCTATTCAAGAAATCCATCAAGACAAACTAACACCGCAGGAAGCATTTCAATCCCCCGAAGTAACCCGATCTAATCTGTAACACATCTGGAAATGTCCAGATAACCTCTTATGTAATCTGCCTTGAACCGCAAGGTAATGGCGGAATAAAAGTCACTAATGGAATGTAATAAAGGTATTTTTTCTGTCTGGATAAAATTTAAAAAAATTGGATTTAAAAAAAAACAGTTGAAATGACCATATTTAAAAAAGGTACAAAACAGAATGAAAAATCTGGAAAAAAAAATTAGGTCATAAGAGAAATTTTATAATAGCCTTTGAGCAATCCAAACTGTACTGCTATTTTAAGAGGACTGCAATATAATTATTTACCAACTGCATTAGAAATATTTTCTGTGTTCTCCTACCCGATAAGCCTGCAGCTCATATTACTGATGTGCCATTGAAGTCAAAGGATAAAAGAGGTTGCAAGAAAAGAATTTCAAGCATCACCATGGATCCAATTTTATTTTATATTAGTAAATAACTATTTCCACGGATGGGAGGGAGAGGAGAGATCAGTAAGAAGGGCGGTCACCTTTTGAATGAAGCTGTCCTCTTTAAAAAGTTTACTGGCCTGGACTTTTCCAAAATGTTACCAAATGATTAAGCATAAATTCTGAAATGAAGAGAGTGAGTTTTAATTAGAATCTGACAACAGCACAGTCTGCCCACACTTATGCCTGTGCCTGGCTGCTGACTGATAAATGCTTTGGCTTTAAGATACTACTTATTAGCATGCCTCTGTATTTCTACCTCACACAGTCACCCAAGGGTGATTGCTATCTGTTAATTGAATTCTATGCCAGCAAATGTATCCTCTTTGTGTGTCTGCCATTATAATTTTGAGGCCTGTGACTTCATTTCTTATTTGCAAATTTCAGAGATTAAAAAAAAAGAAAAAACTTAAATAATTCAGCTGGGAATTATTTTTAGCCTGGTTAAAAACATACGTCATTTTGTTTTAAATTAAATAAGTGCCTATCCTATTGAAACTGTGTCCTTAGAAAAGAGAAATATTAACGCTTTCCTTTACTTAAGAGCATAATAATGGATGGAACTTGAAGCAGGAAGGAAGGAATAGGGTACAAAATAAGTGCCTGTATATATGTAAGCCATTTCAAATGTGTAACCACAAAAGGCAGGATACAAGTCCCAGCCCCTTTCCCTAAAGGTGAGGCTAGCAAAACTGTCAATTTAAGAATTATTAAAGCCCTAAAAAGTGCATCTCAAAGGATATGCGCTTCAAAAATCCTTGATAAATTTAAATATTGCTTCTTAGGTCACTGTAGAGAAGTTAGCAGTCACTTTTTTTTCATTTGTAGAAAGCTGATTTATACGAGTAAATTACAAACACATATCTAGGTAGCATTTTTAGAAACGTTGCTGCTTAAACTTTCATACCCACAGCACTTAGTTTTGAAGGAAACATGTTCTGGACATGATTTGGGCATTTCCTATTTTGCAATGGAAATACATGTGTACGGGTAAATGAGTACCTAAAAAAAAAAAAAAAAAAAAGGACTCCACTTGCACTTATGTTTGTTATATGAGGGGACGCTGAAAAAGTTCTCAGCCCAACCAAGAACTTGACACTTTTCATTGTAATGATATGAAATGAAACAAAAAGTGTCCAGAAAAGTGTGGAATAACTTGTAAGTTTCAAGGCTCCACATCATTCTCTTCGTGATTGGGCTAACTTTTCAGAAGTCCTTTATATAATTGTTAAATAGCTGCATGATTGGATCGGGGGGGGGGGGGGGGGTTGAAGGCTTGATTTAAAGGAGCAATTGTGTTTACTTCTCTGATATTTCAAATCACCTCAAGATTCCCAAAATTTAAGTTTTGAGCTTGGCTCTAACCGGATCCCCTTCAGCACATATGGGCTCTTTTACTAATCTGTGCAAAAAAGTGGCCAGTGGTATTACTAGTGTGAGGCTCTCTCACACACTGAGGTCACTTTTAGTGCGATTGTAAAATGGCCACAGTTCCCATTTCCTCAATTAATGGCTATGGACTTAATTTACCCATTCGTGTGTGACTATTAGCATAAGAGCACTTACCAATACCTATTTTCTAAGGCAGGGATAGGGAACTCCGGTCCTCGAGAGCTGTATTCCAGTTGAGTTTTCAGGATTTCCCCAATGAATATGCATTGATAGCAGTGCATGCAAATAGATCTCATGCATATTCATTGGGGAAATCCTGAAAATCCGACTGGAATATGGCTTTCGAGGACCGGAGTTCCCTACTCCAAGCTACTCCCACGCTAATCAGATGGCATGCACTGATGTAGCTGCGCAAACCAATTGGTACAGAACACACTTTCTCTCTGCCCCCAAATATGCCCACAGTGCTAAAATATAAAAAGTATTTTGTAGCACACAGGAAGTGCACACCGATCCAAAAACTACTGTGGAACACCTGAGTGCACTCTGAAGTAAACATATGTTAGTACTCACCGCAGCTTAGTAAAAAAAGGCTTCATGCATCTATAGATTGCTGAGCCTTAAACATACAGGTTACAAAATCTACTGTCTAAGCTTGTAGGTGCCGGCATCTACAGGTACAGAGTGCTGCGCAATGCTGCTATTTATTGGAACACAAGAATGGTCTTACTAGGTCAGACCAATGGTTCATCTAGCCCAATAGCCCATCCTCACAGTGGCCAATCCAGGTCGCAAATACCTGACAGAGACTCAAATAGTAGCAACATTCCATCCTACTGATCCAGGGCACGCAGTGGCTTCCTCCATGTCAGTCTCAATAACAGACTATGGACTTTCCTTCCAGGAAGTTGTCCAAACCTTTCTTAAAACCAGCAACATTAACTGCTCTTACCACAACCTCTGGCAACGCATTCCAGAGCTTAACTATTCTCTGAGTGAAAAAATATTTCCTCCTATTGGTTTTAAAAATATTTCCCTGCAACTTAATCAAATGTCCCCTAGTCTTTGTAATTTTTGACAGAGTAAAAAAAAAAAAAAATCAACCCACTTGTACACGTTCTACTCCACTCAGGATTTTGTAGACTTTAATCGTATCTCCCCTCAGTCATCTCTTTTCCATGCTGAAGAGCCCTAACCTTTTTAGTCTTTCCTCATACAAGAGGAGTTCCATCCCCTTTATCAACTTGGTTGCTCTTCTTTGAACCTTTTCTAGTTCCGCTATATCTTTCTTGAGATAAGGAAGCAGAACTGAATGCAATACTCCAGGTGTATTTTTTTAAAAAATGACGGTTGCCAAATTCATATGCTTTTCCTGGACTTTTACACAAGACTCCACATTCTCTAATACTTTTCTGAAATTCACTGGCATCTATGAGCAATATAATTTGTATTTCCCTTTCCCTACCTAGAAGGACCTATGCAAAACTGGGCTTCATATCTCATTCATAAGATATGTGGTTAATATATGAGGATAATTTAGGAGGCTTATAAGGGCGAACGACAATATTGATATGAATATCTACTATCAAAAGGGGATACTCAGCGGTCTCCTTTGCAGCACCCAGTGGATTAGGGAAAGAGGACAGGATTTGATTTACTGCCTTTCTGTGATTAAATCAAAGCACTTTACATACTGTATCATATACAGGTATTTATTTGTATCTGGGTCACACTATCACACTATCACACCCAAGTCTCTCTCCTCTTTCTTGCATAAAAGTTCTTCATCCCAAAAGTTCTTCACCCCGTTCCCTTAGGTTTTTTGCAGCATAAATGCATAACCTTGCATTTCTTAGCATTAAACCTTAGATGCCAAATTTCAGACCATTCTTCAAGCTTTGCTAGGTCCTTGCTCATGTCATTCACACCATCAGGATTGTCTACTCTATTGTAGATTTTGGTATCATCTATAAAGAGGCAAATCTTACCCAAGTGAAACCAAGAGCCAAACCTTGAGGCATACCATTGGTAACTTCCCTTTCCTCAGAGTGATCTCCGTTGATCACTACCCTCTGTTGCCTTCCACTCAACCAGTTCCTGACCCAGTCTGTCACTTTGGGGCCCATACTGAGAGCACTCAGTTTATTTACTAGACGTTTGTGTTTGCTAAAATCTAAGTACACCATATCTAGTGCTTTCTCTCGTCTGACAAGGCCTGCCTCTAGTGAATTTATGTTGCCTTGGTTCCTGTAATCCACTGAATTTCAGAAACATCACTTTTCTGTTTTAAAAATGTGTTTCCATTAATTTACTTAACATAGTAACATAGTAGATGACGGCAGATAAAGACCCGAATGGTCCATCCAGTCTGCCCATCCTGATTCAATTTAAATTATTATTATTTTTTTTTTCTTCTTAGCTATTTCTGGGCAAGAATCCAAAGCTTTACCCGGTACTGTGCTTGGGTTCCAACTGCCGAAATCTCTGTTAAGACTTACTCCAGCCCATCTACACCCTCCCAGCCATTGAAGCCCTCCCCTGCCCATCCTCCTCCAAACGGCCATGCACAGACACAGACCGTACAAGTCTGCCCAGTAACTGGCCTAGTTCAATCTTTAATATTATTTTCTGATTCTAAATCTTCTGTGTTCATCCCACGCTTCTTTGAACTCAGTCACAGTTTTACTCTCCACCACCTCTCTCGGGAGCGCATTCCAGGCATCCACCACCCTCTCCGTAAAGTAGAATTTCCTAACATTGCCCCTGAATCTACCACCCCTCAACCTCAAATTATGTCCTCTGGTTTTACCATTTTCCTTTCTCTGGAAAAGATTTTGTTCTACGTTAATACCCTTTAAGTATTTGAACGTCTGAATCATATCTCCCCTGTCTCTCCTTTCCTCTAGGGTATACATATTCAGGGCTTCCAGTTTCTCCTCATACGTCTTCTGGCGCAAGCCTCCTATCATTTTCGTCGCCCTCCTCTGGACCGCCTCAAGTCTTCTTACGTCTTTCGCCAGATACGGTCTCCAAAACTGAACACAATACTCCAAGTGGGGCCTCACCAATGATCTGTACAGGGGCATCAACACCTTCTTCCTTCTACTGACTACGCCTCTCTTTATACAGCCCAGAATCCTTCTGGCAGCAGCCACTGCCTTGTCACACTGTTTTTTTCGCCTTTAGATCTTCGGACACTATCACCCCAAGGTCCCTCTCCCCGTCCGTGCATATCAGCTTCTCTCCTCCCAGCATATACGGTTCCTTCCTATTATTAATCCCCAAATGCATTACTCTGCATTTCTTTGCATTGAATTTTAGTTGCCAGGCATTAGACCATTCCTCTAACTTTTGCAGATCCTTTTTCATATTTTCCACTCCCTCTTCGGTGTCTACTCTGTTACAAATCTTGGTATCATCTGCAAAAAGGCACACTTTTCCTTCTAACCCTTCAGCAATGTCACTTACATACATATTGAACAGGATTGGCCCCAGCACCGAACCCTGAGGGACTCCACTAGTCACCTTTCCTTCCTTCGAGCGACTTCCATTAACCACCACCCTCTGGCGTCTGTCCGACAGCCAGTTTCTGACCCAGTTCACCACTTTGGGTCCTAACTTCAGCCCTTCAAGTTTGTTCAACAGCCTCTTATGAGGAACTGTATCAAAGGCTTACTACAGAAGTCAAACTTACCAGTCTGTATAGTTCCCTACTTCTTTACTTTCACTTTTGTAGAGAAGGACTACATTTGCCCTTCTTCAGTCTTCCGGTACCACTTCCGACTCTAGAAAAACATTGGAAATGTCAGCCAGCAGAATTTTCCTAAGGTCCTTCAGTACCCTCAGATGACCGCATCTGGCCCCATCACTTTGTCTACCTTTAGTTTAGCTAGCTCCTCATGAACACAATCCTCTGAAAATCAATCAAGGTCTACCACACCTCCAGCCTTATTTGTGTTTGTCTTTTGCAGTCCCGCAACCGGTGCCTCAGCTCTGAATACAGAAAAGAAAATTTGTTAAGCAATTCAGCCTTATCTTTATTAGCTTCTACATATTTCTCCCTTTCAGCTTTGAATCTCACAATGCCACTTTTGTACTTCTTCCTATCACTAATATATCTAAAAAAAATGCCTTGTGCCCCCCCCCCCTTGTTTTCCCATGTCGGCTATTTTTTCCTCCATTTGCATCTTTGCTTTTCTGACTACTCGACCCGTCTCTTAACTTTTCCAGATATTTTTGCCTGTCTTCCTCTTTCTGTGAACCTCTGTAGTTTATGAAAGCTATCCTCTTTTTCCTTAGCTACTACTTTTGAGAACCAAAGAGACCTTCTCTTCATTTTACTTACTTTCCTTACAAAATGGTTTGTTGCCCTTACAATAGCTCCTTTCAGTATTGCCCACTGCTTTCCTACTTCTTCCAGATGTTCCCATCCAGACATCAATTCCTTGACGTCTCAGTACTTGGAATGATAATTGATCTTAAAATGCTCCAAAAATTACAATTAATATGCAAAGTAGACATTTTTGTATGAAACTGTAGCATCATCAGTAGGAGAATGCAGACCCAGAAAAAAACAAAACCGAATAGCCCATACAAAAATATGATTATAGCATGAGATGGTTAGGATGCTGTAAGAAATATTAAGAGTTAAGCATACAGTCAACCAGGAAAAGACATCTTAGGCTATACAGAAAGGTTTCATTGCCATGGTAATATGAGGCTTATCTCAG
Source organism: Geotrypetes seraphini (assembly GCF_902459505.1). Classification (NCBI taxonomy): domain Eukaryota; kingdom Metazoa; phylum Chordata; class Amphibia; order Gymnophiona; family Dermophiidae; genus Geotrypetes; species Geotrypetes seraphini. The sequence continues at coordinate 253,015,646 of NC_047086.1, forward strand.
AGATCTACATGGCTTAGTATAAAGATAAGATCATTTAAAGAAATTCCTTGTGTATTATTAATTCTCAGTCAAATAAAGAGTTTCTCCTCCAAACTTTATTTCCAAATCATTCAGGAAGCTTTCACTCCACATTGTGGTGGGGTTAAGCCCCGACCATGCACGCTCGGATCTAGTCCCCACAGAGTGCCAATGAGGTGTGTAGGTTTCATCAAATAAACAGTCTTTTCTTCCTTTTGCACTTTCAAAATCAGTTTTATTTTCCTTGACAATTCTTTGGACAGGGCAACTGGCCGCAAAATCCGCTATCCGGGCTTTCAACTCAGTCCATACTTCAAAAATGCAGTCCACTTTACAAATCTCCCACAGTTCAGGATTTCTATATTTTCCAATCAAAAACAGCAAATTGGTTTTACAGCTTTTGCCCCTGGGGCGGCTGCCTTCTCTCAGTCCACGCAGCCTTTACAAATGGGGCTAACATTTGCTTCTCTCAGCCCACAGGCAACTCTTGGCAGTGCTCCTGCCTGCACTACATTCTCAGATAATGATCCACAGTCAAATCAAGGGACACTCTCTTGTGCCTAGCTCCAAAGAGCTCTCACCTTACTGCCCTGACTCTATCTGGGCCAGTAGGTGTGGGAACAAGCTCCACCCAAATACAGACAAATGGACCCTGTACACCTCCCATGTTCCAAATTAATCAATGTCTCTGGACAGGACAAAACTTTGGCACTTGCAACAGCCTTGGTTTAAAACTTTGGCACTCACAACAGCCTTGGTTTTAAACTTGAAAAAATCACTTCTTAAAAATGTAGTCATAAACATTTATACATAATCTTGTACAAAGAACTCTGCTCAGAGATATGAAGGCATAGTGTTCCACCTCACCCACCAATCATTGCAGTGTTCAGTACATATAGATTTCTCCAGGTTTAAATACTAGACTGTTGTGTTGCTAGCTGCTAGAGCTATGCTTGTTTTTTAATAGCAATAGCAAAAATCAAAGAAATTATTTACTTATCTTTGAAAAAATAGCTGGTTCCTTATTTTTTCAAAGGTAAGTAAATAATTTATTTGATTTTTGCTATTGCTATTAAAAACAGTCTACAATATCCTTATCAAACCCTTGTTCATTCACCTCCATAGGAGTTACTTCTCTGCAATGTGGCTCCCCTTCCCCACTCTGTAGAAGCCCTCGTGTCTCACAGCCAGTCTGCTTGAACTTTTTCTCGGAAACCTCCCCCTTCCAAGCTAATCTTGCTCTGGAACATAGACTATTGCCTTGCCTGGGAGTTGTAGATGGCAGTCTTACACAAGGCAGGGGTACTAGAATGGAAACAGGGTTTTCAAACATGCCTAGCAGACTTCTCAACTGTGCAAGTCTGCTTTGCCGTTTCTGTTGCTGCTCTGGCTCTTCCTGTTTCTGCCACTCCTCCCCCTAGCTCTCAGCTGTGGAAGCTTTATTCCAGGCTAGCCCTGCTAGATATACGTCAGCCCTGCTGACTCCACCCCTTTCTTTAACCCTCTGTATGTCAGCTTGTAAAGCTGCAGGTTTAAAATGAGTTTTTCTGCTGCATATTTGAATAAGGAATAAGAGGGTAGATTAAGGGAATTCTGAGCTGCTGCTGCACTCTGTCCTATTCTCTGCCTTTCTGATGTGTAAGCTGTCTACTTGCCTAACCTTACAGTTTGCTTTCTGGTCCTAGGAATAGGCACTGGAATAGGGTTAGCAGCAGAGTCTCTGAATGAGGCAGGGTCCTGCCTGTCACAACATAAACACATCTCACAGTTCAAACAAAGGAAATATAAATCATGTAATCCTGCATGGCATGCAAGCATGTCCCCACTGTGAGAAATGTTAACTTGAAATTCTGTAGCTTAATATTTGCTGTAACTGTTTTTGAACTCAATAAATGCTGTGGCCAATGTTTTGCCCATGCATAAGAACACATGGTTGTTATTTGATTTTATTTAAGTGATTGCTACTTATGTCAAATGAATGTGAGGTATGCTGTGAGTGCCAATGTTATAAAGTGTGCTAAGTTTATGCACTTAGGCCCTAATTCTGCAAAACACGTCTAAAGTTAGGCGCCATTTAGGTGCCTACGTTAGGTATCCTTTGTAGAATTGCGCTCAGTGGGGTTCAGCCTTGTTTAGGCATCTAACTTTTTAGGCGTCCTATTGAGAATCAGGTTTTAGGTGAGATTTAGACATCCAAACAATGTCTTTAATGTTATAATATTTTATTATTATGTTATTAGAATGGAGATTTTGTGCTATTTTTCATTATAATTGTAATACTGGGAGTTGGATCTGTTTAATGCTTCCATCAGACATAGTGACTGGGATTCGAACCAGCAACATTAGGGTAGAAGGCTGTAGGTTTAACCAGTGTGCTACAGAGTGAGTTAGTGAGCTACATAGCAATTGTAAAACTAGGTCTTACAGGCATTGTAAAGAAGTCTACTTTTGAGCATAGTTTAGGCTTCAGATAGACCTGAATTCTATGGATGGAACATAGGCACTCTTTGAACATTCTTAATGTGATGTACTAAATAGCTCTCTGGGATTTATTTTTGCTTTATTAAGCTCAAAATACATTTAATAAGCCACCACATAAACGGGGCACATCAATACAAAGATATTGCATGAAAAACCTTCTATTTTTCTGGTCAAACAGTAATGCTATTTGCTAATTAGAGGGAAATATCCATTAACTGAAGCACAGCACATGAACAAAACAGCTTTATGTTTCTTGCTAAAAAGCTACCCTTTTTTTCTCACTAAAGATTGCTCCAATGAGGTCATTCTTGAAAAACAGATGGATTCAGCAAATAAAGCACATGACAAAAATATATAGATTGCATACATAACTTCATTTACAAAAGGTTAAAAACAGAAAAAAAAAAAACCCAGACACGGACCGTAGCATGGCTTCTACTTCATTGCAAATGGAGGTTTGCAGCTGCACAATGGTGACCTCATTGTGAGATCATCAAGGTACACCTGCAAGGTAGAATGCCACAATTAAAATATGTGCTGGGTGAGCTAGTTGGGATTTGAACTTATGACCTATGGAAGGAGCTTTTACTTATTTAGCTATAGCAGCTTCCAGGCAGGTGTCTGACTGCCCTGTGATATGATAGTTTAGCAGATCTCTAACTTTAGGCATGACTTAAGACACCCTTTATAGAATCAGGGCCTTAGGGCCTGATTCTATAAATGGTGCAGGTCAGCACAGTTTTCAATCAACCACATGGCACCATTTATAGAATCACACTTAGCGGCATGTAGCATAAGTGGGCTTAGGCATTGCTAGGCGTCCTGGTAACATAGAAAAATAGAAACATAGAAACAGACGGCAGATAAGGGCCACGGCCCATCAAGCCTGCCCACCCCAAAAACTCTCCCCTACCTTTCTCTGTGAAGAGATCCCACGTGACGATCCCATTTTGTCTTAAAATCAGGCACGCTGCTGGCCTCGATTACCTGTAGTGGAAGATTATTCCAGCGATCAACCACCCTTTGGTAGGTGCCTTTACATTAGGCCAGGGTTTTTCTAGCGATGCCTAGGTAAACCATGCCTATTCTCTGCCCTTAACCATGCCTACTTTTCAGGTAGGTATCGTTAGGCGCTAATAGGCACCTCAACTTAGGCATCACTAGGTGCCATGTGATATTCTGTGCAAAACAGAAATTGATTTTTATTTTTAAAAAAATTAATTTAATTTAAAAAATTTCTTTTATACTTCAAATCTACAAATCTAAGTGATTTACAACATAAATTGGTTTTTAATATAGTGGTCAATTAAAAACAATTAAGTTTCACACAGAATTCAGTTCACTAGACGTTTCTGATTAGTGTGCCTAGCAGCACCTAACCTAGGCACCTTTTATAGAATTTCCCCATTAGTGCACATTAAGAGCAAAAATTAAAACATCCTAAGTGCAAAGGCTGGGCAAAGGCCAAACTTTTGGCACAGAAAAGCATTCTAATAGATTCAAGGCACCAAAATGGGGCATGCCCCTTAATAGAATAGGGTCTAAGTGTTCTGTACAGGGCTGGATTAATCACTAGGCCAAGTAGGCATGTGCCTAGGGCCCGAAACTGTGAGGGGGCCCGCTGAAGGAGGACGACTCATCATGCTATTTTTCAATGACAATAGGCCCCCCCCATGCAACGGACTGCCTGCCCGCAGCAACAGCAACGGCAATGTGCCGGATGTGTTACTGGAGATTGCTAAATAGGCGATGTTGCAGTAGTCAAGTTGACTTAGTATGAGGGATTGCACTAGGATTCAGAATGCTGACGTATCGAAATATGATTTAATGGATCTAAGTTTCCAGAGAGTGAAAAATCCCTTTCTGATTACGGAGTCCACCTGGTCTTTCATGGTTAAGCATTGATCCAGAGTTACACCCAATATCTTCATGGTGGGCTGAATAGGGTAACTAAGTTCGTTGATGCATAGCGGGGTTTTGTTGTCAAGTGGGTGTGGAGAGGCAACAAAAAAAATTTTGTTTTCTCTGGATTAAGTTTGAGCTTGAAATCTGTCATCCATTGTTCCATCTCATTTATGGCTTCTGATGCCTTGGGAATGGTTTCCGAGATAGAGTTAGCAAATGGGATGATGATCGTGAAATCATCTGCGTAACTGAATAGTTTTGTCCCCAGTTGGGTTAGTTGCATGCCCAATGAGGACATGTAGACATTGAAAAGCAGTGGGGAGAGCGGGGAACCTTGTGGCACACTGGATGAGTTGCTCCAGATATCGGAGTGATCATGGTTGAAGCGTACCTGGTAGATACGGGATGTAAGGAAGCCATGAAACCAGTTCAATACCTCATCCCCGATACCAATGGCGTCTAAGCATTGTAGCATTTTCCCATGGTCTACCAGATCAAATGCAGAGCTCATATCGAATTGCATGATCAGAGCATTGAGGCCCTTGCTAAATAATAGGTGCAAATAGTCTAAGATAGCAGCAATTACTGTCTCCGTACTGAATAAAGGTCTAAAACCGGATTGAGTTTCATGTAGGAGAGAGAACTGATTAAGATATTCCATTAATTGGGTGTGAACCAAGCCTTCCATGATTTTTACAATAAATGGGATAGATGCTATAGGTCTGTAGTTGGTTATTAGCGCTGAAGATTCTTTTCTATTTTTTGGGATAGGGGTTATTATTATATGACCGTTGTTAGTGGGAAATTCCCATTTTTTAGGTTGTGGGCTAAGTAGTGTAACAATGGTAGTTTAAATTCTAGTGGCGCCACTTTCATAATGTTCGGGGGGCACATGTCTAGAACGCAGTGAGATTTAGAGTATTTATTGTATAGTTTGGTGTAGTTATTCCATTCTAAATCACGAAAGGAACTCCAGATCATGTCAGTTGGTATTTCATTGTCTTGTAAGTTAGCTATTTGGTGATTACTAGGGATGTTTGTTAAACAGTTATTTCTTAGGTTTTTAATTTTAGATTCAAAATGTAGTGCTAGGTCTTTCGCAGAGGGTAACTTTGTGTTGTGCACAGGCATAGTGTAGCGAGTGGTGTCAAATAGATTTGTGGTTAGGTTGAACAATTCTTTTGTATTGATTCCTTGTGACGTTTCTTAGACGTTTCTTTCGATTATGCCCCTCCATATATATATATATATATATATATATATATTTTTAGTTAATAAAGAAATTTTACCCAGATGAACATTTTAGCCATACAAAGTGATATAAACATTTATACACTTGGCATTGAACAGAAAAGGTAACTCAATCTTAAATTCTTCTTATTTTTCTTCAAAATAGTACGGTAATTGTAGAGATTGGTCCAGATGAATTGTCTTTCTATTTAAGGAGTTTTAAAAAAAATTAAAACCTGAAATTTCAGCATCAAATGCTTAGTTGACTTTTTAAAACATATTCTTACTGGTTTGATGAAAGGTACAGCTGGAATTTGAAGTGGCTTGCTTGTAAGCCCTCTGTCTCCCAGTACTGTTTAATAATCCAGACCTTACTTCTAATCCATCAGGATATAGGTCAAACTTGTACTCATAATTTAAAGTTATATTAAAAAGATCTATGATATGTCTTGCAACATTTTATTGATAATGTGCAATGTTTTATAAGTAATGGGTGGTTGTACTGCAGCTGTCACAAAGGGATCATGCACAGAGGATATTAGATTTCAAAAGCATATATTTGCAGTGAAAATGTTTTGCATAAATAGTTCAGCATGATCCTTCCTCTTAAGGAGCAGCTTATAAATTCACCAATGAAATTTACTATTCAAATTAATCGCTACCAGACGTTGTCAAGGTTCATAACAAAAAATTGATAGAAATTTTGACTAAATCTCAGTGAAGGAGGGAAACTATATTACTGCTCTGAGACATGATTTAACAGAATCTCTTTTCCCATAAGGCACAGAAGGCAACTCTTGATTAATCAGACCCCACAGAATCACGAATAGATGAGGCATATCTACAGAATGACTTCTAAACTTTAGTCTGTAAAGTTATTACTTTGAAGCAGATGACAAGAAAACTAGAGTTCAATGGCAATATATTGAAACTTTCAATAGCAAAATATGTAATAAAAACAAAACAAAACCAGCACTTGTCATAGAAATAGTTATGAATTAAAAATACAGTGTATATTGTCACCCTCCCGTTTGGCACTGGGTAGCAAGGACGCAGGCAGGGTGATAAAACAGTTTGCTGCGTGACACTCTAATACACAGGTGTCGAAGTCGGTCCTCGAGGGCCGCAATCCAGTCGGGTTTTCAGAATTTCCCCAATGAATATGCATTGAAAGCAGTGCATGCACATAGATCTCATGCATATTCATTGGGGAAATCTTGAAAACCCGACTGGATTGCGGCCCTCGAGGATCGACTTTGACACCCCTGCTCTAATAGGTGAGTGACCCTTCAGGCAAAACAAAGTCCTATAACATTAAACCACACTTGAACACTTTATATTTTCCACACACAAAAAAATGTGTGGTTTATTAGGATGTCCAGCCAGCAGAATAATATTCTCCAACAAGTAGAACACTTTCTTGTAACTCCTTCAGTCAGGTTAGGCTAGCATTTTCAGAGTTCAGTTCCTAATTAGGCCAAGAAATTCTCCCAACCAGGGCAAATAAACAGTTCTTAAAAAAAAAACCAAACAAAAAAAAACAATCACATAAAGTCAGAACTTCCCCTTAGGGTTTTGGGGCTGTGCATTACTATTTAAAAAGGCAATAAAAGGCCTTCGGTCACTGTCCTCACTGGGAAGAATACCAGGAGATCAAAATAGTATACAAATTAAGTTTTATTACATAATATAGTATTTCTAGCCATAATCATTAATTAAGTACAGAGTTTGAATCAATACGTTACCGGTTATTGCATCATCACTCCGTCGGGGGACCACGATCAGGAGGCTTATTCAAAATGTCATCACACAGCTCGTCAGCAGTGGAAAAGTCCCTACCTTATTCTAGGGGAAGCACTATTTATACCCATCCCCTCCTTGTGGATTGAGTTAACTGAATGCCGGGGTGATGTTTACCAATCAGTATGTGTTAGAAACTCCTAGTCTGCCTCGTGAGCTGACTACCCATCCCCTCCTTGTGGAGGATGTTTACCAATCTGACTACACATCCCCTCCTTGTGGATTGAGCTAACTGAATGCCGGGGGGATGTTTACCAATCAGTATGTGTTAGAAACTCCTAGCCTGCCTCGTGAGCTGACTACCCATCCCCTCCTTGTGGAGGATGTTTACCAATCTGACTACACATCCCCTCCTTGTGGATTGAGCTAACTGAATGCCGGGGGGATGTTTACCAATCAGTATGTGTTAGAAACTCCTAGCCTGCCTCGTGATTACGACTTGTTTTCATAGTACCTGTTCTTTTAACGTCTGCCCCGGATCCAAGGCAGTGTCATTCAATATTAATAATTCTCTCATACCATCCGTTTCACATTTGTATCACAGGCTGGCGCACGGGCCTCAGCCCTGCAAGAGTCCCGGCCTTGCTATCACCGGAATACAGTTCTCCTCACCAGTTTCTTGAAGAAAACAAAAAAAACCTTATTTGTGAAACCAAAATAATTACTGTTTCCAACACCTGTCTTCCCTTACTGTAGACAGGTGTGTGCTGGCTCCCTAGAGCCACTGTGGGGCTGCTGGGTAGCTTCGCTCATCCCCTCTCCTAACATCAATAGGAGAGAAGAAGACCCTAAAAAATATCCCACTTGGATGATACAGCATCCCAGCCTATCTTTCCACAGTATTTCTTATTTCCTATTAGGCACACAAACAGCAGTACAAAATCTCCTCAATAGAAGTTCTTTGCTAGAAAAACAAAACAAACCAAAACAAATAAACAACAAAGTAACACTGCTAGGGCTTTCCTTCCAAAGTTCCATTCAAGGCTCTGGTAAATCCCACAAGAAATAAAACAGGTTGTGGATTTGGCTTTTCTTTTTCTAAACAAAAAGAAGGAAAAAAAACTGCCACAAAATGGCTACTTGCCCCTTTCACAGCAATTCACCTCCATAGTCTCCACTGGTTCAGGAACTGGCTCAGGCTCTGTACAGTGCATGTTTTCCTCCACTGGATCCAGGCCTGGATCCAGGCCTGGAGTTTGGGAATCTCCAGCATCTACCCATTCTATGGGGTCTCCTTCCTGGGCCTGCAACTTGGACTAGAAAGCCCTCCTCAAACACTGTTCCTCCACTGCCTTTGCTAGCTTCTGTAAGCTAGTTTTTGGTCTGTTTGGACCATACCCAAATGTAGCTGAAGAGGTAGTAGATTTTCCCACTCTCTGGCTCCCCTGGTGGTCAGTGAGGAAATTTTCCTCTTGCTTGTTAAACGGGGTCTGCCTCAGTTGGGCTAGAGGATAGGCAGCTTTTGAGTACCTTTTACTAAAGGTGTGCTTAATTTGGTGGCATGTTCTCCCAGATCCTGGCTTCCTCTGTGTGTCAGGGCTGACTCGGAAGTCGGAACTGTCACAATATATATATTCGAATAATAAGATGTATTGGGATATGCAGATGAAACTGCTATGACAGATGATTCGCTAGCAAATGCTGCTTCATCATAGACTTGTCCACACAAAAGACCCCTTTTACAAGCTGCAGTAGTGGTGCTGCTGTGATAAATGCAGCCAAGACCACAGGAATTGAATAGGCATTGGTAAAATTACTGCAGAGGCATCGCTACCGCAGCTTTGTAAAATGGGCTCAAAAAACCCTCACATCCAATACAATCCCAACTTCCAGACACATCACTTATGAAGGAATCCTTAACATTGTCTTCTCTGTAATAGGACCCACACGTTGGAACAAACTTCCCTAGATAAAGTCAATACAACACTAAAGACCTTCTTGTTCAGGGATGCATTCAGCTAAACTGTTACCTCTACCTCCACTTACAGACCTATTGGGATGCTGGCCCCTTATCACTATCCTTCTGTTACCTTTCTATCAAATATTATATTTCATCCTTCTCTCTCTTCCTCCTCACTTTTCTTAACATTGACATTCGCACTTTGTCACTATACAATTCACAATCATACCAAATAAAAAAAAGACTCCACAAATATTTATGGAACAATCAGTTTGGCCGCAGATTTATTTCAATCCCCAAACATTTCAAAAACTGAACAATTACCGTATTTTTCGCTCCATAAGACATACATGACCATCAGCTGCACCCTAGATTTAGAGGAGGAAAACCCTCTGGTGGTCTAATGGTAGGCTGGGACAGGGCACAGATGTCAAGGCAGATGACTTTTTAAAATATGCAATTTCACCTCAGTAACAACTATAGAAAAATAGACAAATATAGTGCAAAATAGAGACAGCAGATATAAATTCTCAAAACTGACACATTTTGATCAATAAAATGAAAATAAAATAATTTGTCCTACCTTTGTTGTCTGGTGATTTCCTTCTTTCTTTCTTTCCTCAGGTACAATTGTCCCTTCTTCCCTCCCTCCTTCCTATGTCCCCCTCAATGCCTTCCAGCCTTTGTCCTCTTCCTCACCCCGTTGTCTGGTGATTTCTTTCTTTCTTTCTTTCCTCAGGCCCAAAAATTATCCCTTCCTCCCTCACTCCTATGTTCCCCTCACTGGCTTCCAGTCTCTGTCCTCTTTCGCACCCCTCCAAGCCTGCCCGCCCGCTTGTTTTAATTGCCTCCCGCTGCTGCCATTGTGAGGACACGTTGACTAAGCAGCAGCGTCGGGAGGGGGGATTCCTGGCTAAAGCAGTAGGTCGAAGTCGTCAGCGCGACCCGAGAGCGAGGTATGAGCGAGGAGCCAGCGGCGCTTCACTCCTTCTGAACAGAACAAATTGCTAGGAAGGGCCAGGCAGGTGCAACAATTGCATGCCGCTGGCCCAGAAGCTTTACCCCTGATGTCAATTCTGATGTCGGAGAGAAGGTCCGACATCAGAATTGACATTGGGGGTAAGGCTTCTTGGCCCTTCCCTTCCTCTACTTGCAGCGAGCAACCAGTATCAGCAGCGACGGCAGCGGGCATGGGAAGGGCGGCGGTCTAAATAAGGTAACGGGCATGGGGGGGTTGGGTATTCACTCCATAGGATGCAACCTTTTTTCCACCTACTTTTTTGAGGGAAAAAAGTATGTCTTATGGAGCGAAAAATACGGTACATATCATATTCCCCACAAACACCCCCAGGGAGCTATTCGACGCTGAAACAAATTCTCCCTTAATACATATCCTTAAAAACATCCCTCAAAACATGGCCCACAGTGATGCCAGGCCATGCTTTCCTCGCAGCAGTGTTGCCTACAAGGTTCACATTTCATCATTTCACTACTGTATATTTATAAACCCCACTGTGCCAGAGCACTCATTCTGCCACAAGCGGTGACGGCCTTCAGGTTGTCACCACTACCCTCCCCCCCCCCAATCCACAAAAAAATGCTGTGGCCAAACCAGCTTTCAAACAGTCATCCAACAAATCTTGAATAGAACTCAAGAAAATATACAATCCTATATCTGACAGGTGAACCCAATTCGTATGATACAGTCCTGGACAATCAGCTGTCAATAACTCATGACACAAAACCAGACTCCCAGTAGCCACCACAAACCTAACAACCTTAGCATTCACTCTCTTACACGACCTATCAATAGCCACAACATGTGCATTCTTCCACACTCTCCAAGGAATCACTGGAGACCACACAAGTCGTGCCTCAGGGAAGGACTAGACAGACAACAAATCCCTCTTCATTTGTCTAATCAAATATCATTACCTCCCAAATGAACAATATTTAATACTGGGAAGAAAAATCTTTTAGCTTCAAAGTAGGTAAGAGTTGCTCCGAACATATGCCTCATATCCCCAACCATCTTATTCAAATGCTCTGCTCCATAAGGCCCAAATTGGGTGCCCAACGAGACTCCAAGGCATGTTTATGAGCCCAGAAGACATAGGAATGACCACAGATCCAAACGCAGATATCCAGAGGCAAGACATCTGAAATAGAAATTGGCAAAACAAAGAGTTTAAACACAAGGATTCACACTAGTACCTCCCCATACAAGCCCATGCCCAATTTTACAAATCAAACTAGAAGATCCCCCATTACTAGGGTTACCATATGGCTCCAGAAAAAGGAGGACAAATTGAGACCTCTAAGTTTTACTTCCATTACTTTCAATGGAAATCTGGATGGCTTTTACTGGAGCTTCCAATACATACGGTTGTAAACCATATACATATACACCTCTTTCATTTCCAAAATTACCAACTCATTCGATCCTGAGCGAGGCCACCTCCCCACTCAGCATACACTCATGATGGGTGGCTTTATGCCTCAACTCGTCACTGGATCCTTCTTATAATTTTACTTTTTTTCACTTTTTGTTTAAAAGACATTTTCTTTTACTTATTACTTTTTAAATATCTATTGAGAATAATTCACTTAGCTTTATAGCTCAGCTTCTGGTCGCTATTCACAGAACTGGGGATAACCGACATGTTTTACCCATGTAATTTACCACGGTTTTCTCAAGGCTATCACTCCCTAGAACAAATGAAGTCAATTACATTTAGTTCACTCCTTATAAAACCAATCAAAAAACTTATAGCTATTAAATTCAAGCAATTTTTTGTTTGCTTACCCATAGTTCTCACTCCATCCGGAACAGACCAGTTCACTCTCCAAAGATGGAGGAAACAGTAGTGACTTCCTGTTTATAAGGAGCCCTCCCAACACCGACGTCAGGGGAGCTCCTATTGGTTATACTTTGAATCATTCATACTCTTTGAATCTACGTTACTCACATTCAAGGATGACATATTATGGACGCGTCCCCAAGGCAACCCACCTAGACAAGAGTGGCCCATTCTAACTCATCATTTAAACCATATGGGGCTACAGTATTTAATCGATAGATCCATCTTTCTTCGATATAATTTAATCTCTCTTCCCAATTTCCTTCCCTCTCCATCTCTACAATATCTATCACCCTCCATTTTAATTGGTCCACCTTATGCTGTTTTTCAATACAATGGGGTACTATAGGGGCTTGCATATGCATAGTAACTAGTCTAGATTTATGTTGCACAGCTTGTTTTGTTCGACCCATGCAATCTAGTTTATGTGGGTCGAACAAAACGAGCTGTGCAACATAAATCTAGACTAGTTACTATGCATATGCAAGCCCCTATAGTACCCCATTGTATTAAAAAACAGCATAAGGTGGACCAATTAAAATGGAGGGTGATAGATATTGTAGAGATGGAAAGGGAAGGAAATTAGTAAGAGAGATCTAACTCGGGTACAAGCATTTATACTAGGTTTTAAAATACTGTATATAAGTCTGGTGCCCACAGTTAGACACACGTTCTATGCTTAAGCACTATTTTATAAAGGGTGTGTGCCCTTTACAGAATAGCATAGATTTTTTTCCGATGCCTAATGCTGAACATTTGGACCTTCATTCTAACATCTTGAGAATGAAATTAGATAACCTATTAACTATGCATGGGCAGGTCCAATCAATTATTAAAAATCCATTCTGCATAATAAGAAAATTAAAAACGAATAGAAAGTTTTTTTTAAACAGATCTTCAGAATTTTAGTGCAGCCACTAATACTATCAAGACATAACTATTGCAATCTAGTCCTAATAACTTATTCTAAATCATTGATTCACCATCTGCAGCTGTCAGAGTGATTTTTGACCTAGCTAAACATGATGCATTTCAAACTTATTACTGGCTCCCTGTTGCAGCTAGAAATCAGTTTTTAAGATCTTTTATGGGAAAAATTGGATTTAGTGACTTGATTACAAGGGCTATTCATAAGATATAAGACTCAAAAATCTTGTTCCATTAAGATTTCCAGTGTTTACAACGGAGGGCCTTTTTCTTATATTTGGATTCATAAGCCCCCACAGGTCCAAAGGGCTTGAATGTATTGGGATTGGGATCATGAGGGATCCCTGATTTTAGTACTTATTTTCAAGCTGGGTAGTTGCAGGCTCTTTCACTGGGCCTTTCCGAATAGGAACTGGGTGAGCTTGGGTGTCATTGAACTCTTAGCCCCTGGCTGCCCTTCCATAGTTGCCCTTGGCAGAACTGCATGAAATTGGCAAATGGGCTCCCTAAGGGCTAGCATGCACTTTGCAGTTGTGGTGCCAGGTACATGCTGCATGGCTTCCAAGGCAGCAATATTTCCATGATACCCCTTTACTATTTGCTCCAGGGTTCGCTCCTGCTTGGACCTCTTCAGCATTTCACCAGTGGGAGTTGGCCAGATTGCAAATGCTGGGAAGATGGTTCTTCAGGGAATGGTGAAACCATTTGGGGGCCCTGGTGGACTCCTTTGGGTTGCTAGCACTGATTTTTTTTCTCCTATGTGCAGCTTCAGGACTTTCTGCTTTGGAAAGTACTTCCTGAGTGGGCCTCGGCAGATTCTGCATTTTTGAAAGTATTTCGCATGGGGTAAGGTACTGTTGTATAGCCGTCCCTTGGTTCAAGCTTATGAGCTGAGGTGGGAAGATTTGTTGGGCTGTACCCTGGGTCCCCAAGTGTGGGGTCAAATCTTTTCACAGTTATTTTGTCTCTCCTTGGCCAATAGAGCAGGGATACAAAATGCTTTTTCTTTGGTATTATAGCTCAGTAAAGTTGCAGTATATATTTTCATTTGTGGCAGAGAGGTCATTTCTGCATATCTGGTGGGAGTATGGGGAAATTGTGAAATTCTGGAAGATGGTACAACAATTGTTGGAAGCTTTGCTGACATTCCCTGTTCCTTTGCATCTGGATGTTTATCTGTTGAATAATGTACAAGGGGGTTTGTAACTAGCTAAGTGCCACCTACTTGCTTTGGTGGTCACAACTGCTAGACTGTGTGTAGCCTCCTATTGGAAACAACGTACTATTACATTACATTAGAGATTTCTATTCCGCCATTACCTTGCGGTTCAAGGCGGATTACAAAAGATTTATTAATGGGGATTACAATGGAAGAACAATTGTCATTTCTAGAGTTGTGAAGAGTAGATCATTTGTCATTTCTAGAGTAGTAAACAGTAAGGTCATTTGTCAAGTGGTAAAAAGTGGCATAGAGTAGATAGATATTTATGAATGGAGGGTAACAAAGGAAGATCATTAGTCATTTCTCAGGTTGTACAGAGAAGGTCTTACTAGGGATGACCTACTTATTAAATTGGATCACATTTATTTCATGTCCAAATTTAATACTCTCAGGAGGGACTCATGTAGTTATTTTCCTCAGGTTTGGTCACCTTACTGTGTTTGGAGAGGTATTACTTGATATACCTTGTAGCTTTGTAAGGTTTGCAAAGTTCTACTACACTCTGGTTCTCAGGTGGGGGGTTTCTGTGGGTTGGTGGGAGGGGGAATTGTTTGACGTTGTTTTGTATTCTGCTGTTGGCATTCAGCCTGTGTTCTGGTGTAAAGCATTTACTAAAGATATTTTTTAGGAAAAAAAAAAAAAGATTTCCAATGTTTAAGAATCTTAAAAAAACCCGATCAGACAACTCTCTTCTTCAATTCAGATGGTTGAGTTATAGAATCAACTCCCTTTCTTTTTACAATCTTGTAGTCGTGATTGATTGTATTGTTTTTCTGTTTAGAAAGCATTTGAAAACTTTGCTTTTTCAGAAATCTGACTTTTAAATTGATTGTTAATGTGACTGTATTATCTCACCTAAAATATTGTAATTCCCAGATGAATTGATATGGCCCAGATTCTGATATATAAATGGCATCTAGGTTAGGTGCTGCTAGACACCCCAATTGGGCCAAGTTCTGTGTGGAACTCAAAATTTAGCTCAAAATGAGCTTAATTGACATGGTAGTTTACCACATCATTATCAGCTAATTTTAAAAAAAAAATAAAAACAATTAAGAGTTCCACACGGAACTTGATTCCTAAGTCAAAGCACTTAGCAGCACTTAATGGTTAGGGGTGGAGAATAGGCATGGTATGACTTAGGTGTTGCTAGGCATCTATGTTAGGCACTGGTAAATTAGACCAGGAAAACCCTGAATATTGGGCCCTTTGTGTTTTTATTTTGTATCCTTTCTGTTTGTCTTGATCAGATTTTGAGCTCCAAAGGGTAGGAACTGTCAATTATGAGGGACCACTAAAAAGTTCTCAGCCCAACCAAATAGAGAATGATGTGGGGAGAGAAAGTGTCCCAGACAGAAGGGAAGAACAGATGCTGGACCTACAAGTGGAGGGGGGGGGGATGATAAGAGTGAGGTAGGAAGGGAAACAAAACTATTGTTACAGAAACTCTCATGCAACTAGAAACTAGTTATCCGGCATCCACCAATCCCCATAGATGTCGAATAGTTGAGAGTCTACTGTATCATGTAAATATTAAGGGGCTGATTCTATAAATGGCCATACTAATTAT
The DNA here is from genome assembly GCF_902459505.1 of Geotrypetes seraphini. Lineage (NCBI taxonomy): Eukaryota > Metazoa > Chordata > Amphibia > Gymnophiona > Dermophiidae > Geotrypetes > Geotrypetes seraphini. The sequence goes on from NC_047086.1 coordinate 253,031,560, forward strand.
AGGGGGAAATAGACGTCCTACTGCCATCTGGTAGCCAATCAGGACACTTAAGCTCAGCCTCATGCCTGTAACCCTAAATCCCTCTACACCCCATATCCACCACCAGCCCACTCCCTCATGCCTAAAACCACCCAAATCCCCCCCATCCAAGATCAGGAGAGATGCCCACTCCCTCCTGCTGCATCTATCCCCACTCACGTCTCCAGATATTTGTTGAACAAGTCTTTAATAGGACCTGCCAGAACCTTTCTGAGTTCCCTCAGTTTGTCCACCTTCATTTTTTCAAGTTGCTCATAACACTTTCCTTCCTGAACAGCGCAGAATCTATTCCATTTTCTTGTATAACTTTGCCAGACAATCTCGGTCCTTATCCGGGATTTTCTTCCATGAACACAGAACAGAAATATTGGTTTTCATCTTCCTCCTTTCATCTAGAAAAAAAAAACTTTGTCTCCCTTTTTAGCTACATGCTCTTCCGTCTGCCAGACATATCTCTCTCTTGATTTCTTTCAGTTTCACCTGGTAGTCCTTTCTATACTCCTCTTCTTGTTTTTTTTATATTTCAGGAACACCAACTCTTTTGCCTTTATTTTCTCTGCCACTAGTTTGGAGAACCATATCGGTTTCCTTTTTCTCTTGTTTTTATTTATTTTCTTCACATAAGTTTCATAGCCATTTTTATCGCTCCTTTCAGCTTAGACCACTGTTTTTCCACTTCTCTTATGTCCTCCCATCCTAACAGCTCTTTCTTCAGGTACTCTCCCATTTTATTAAAGTCCATTTGTTTGAAATCTAGGACTTTAAGTATCATGCGTCCGTTCTCCACTTTAGCCGTTATATCAAACCAAACCATTTGATGATCGCTACTTCCCAGGTGAGCACCCACTCGAACATTAGAGATACTCTTCCCATTTGTGAGGACCAAATCCGATATCGCTTTTTCCCTTGTGGGTTCCATCACCATTTGTCTGAGCAGAGCCTCTTGAAAGGCATCCACAATCTCCCTACTTCTTTCCGTTTCCGCAGACAAAACTTTCCAGTCCACATCCGGCAGGTTGAAGTCTCCCAACAGCAGCACCTCCTCCTTTCTTTCCAAACTTTTGGAGATCCACAGTTAGATCTTTATCAATTTGCTGCGATTGGGTCGGAAGTCTGTAGACTACACCCATATAGATAGAAGTTCCATCTTCTCTTTTCAGAGCGACCCATATCGCTTCTTCCTCTCCCCAGGTCCCTTGCATTTCAGTTGCTTGGATATCGATCCTTACATAGAGAGCTACTTTTCCACCTTTTTGACCATCTCTGTCCAGCCTAAAAAGATTATATCCTGGTATGTTTGCATCCCATCCATGGGATTCACTGAATCATGTCTCGGTGATAGCAACAATATCCAGGTCTGCCTCTAACATCAGGGCTTCCAGATCATGAACTTTGGGCTGAATTCACAAAGCAAACTGATCGGTTTGCAACCCCTGTCTGACCAGATTTCCCTCCTGCACTATTTACTAACCTCTCCTGCGATCCGCTTTGAATCCGTGCATGCAAATGAGGAGAAATGCATGCAAAGTAGACAGGGACGCGGTTCACTAAAGAAAATTTCCTATCCAACTGGGCTGGCCGATCAACCCCAAAAGCGACTGCTGGGGACCAGTCAGAACGGCTTTCCGACTCTCCAGCTCCATTTAAACCCTGCTCTCTGCCGGCCTTGCTCTCTGCTGCCCCGAATCTCTCCTGCCTGCCGCCCCGATGTTATTGCCCGGATCTCTCCCCAAATTGCTGCATCGCCACCCTGCTCTGCCCACATCTCTCCTGCCTGCTCGCCCCAACTCTCTCTGCCTCCCCTGACTCTCCTGCTCTCTGATGCCCTTCCCCGTAGTGCAAGCCTGTGGTTTTAAAGAGTTGGGGAGCCAGAGATTCAGGGCTGGCAGAGAGCAGGAGAGTCTACCTACTGGCCCAACACCCCTGCCCGGCTGGACATACAAGTTGGGAGCGGGAGGAGTGCTCAGTCCCTCCTGCTCCATTGGCCTCCCTCTTGCCACAGGGCCCACCAGCTCAACCGCTGCATTCCCAACCGGCCCACCCCAGGCCAGGCCCTTCTCACCTGCCCCGCATACCTTACGAATGTTGGGAGCAGGAGGGTGCCCGACTCTCCTGCTCCTTAGGCCCTCAGGATCTATCTTCAGGAGCAGGTGGGTTCTCAGTCCCTCCTGCTCCATTGGCCTCCCTTCTGCCATCGGCCCCACCAGCTCAAATGCCGCACCCCCAACCGGCAAACCCTAGGCCAGGCCCTGCCCACCTGCTTCATGTACCTTATCAATGCTGGGAAAAGGAGGGGTACCCGGTCCCTTTTGCTCCTTAGGCCTCAATCCTCTTCGGGAGCAGGATTCCTCCTGCTCCTGCTGGCCGCTACGCAATAACGGCCTTAGGCCACGTTCCAGCACATCATCTGATGCATGTGGAGGGGCCTAAGGCTTTGTTTGGCTGAGACGCCTTGGGGGAGCCAGCATTGGGGCAAGCAGGCAGGAGAGATCTGGGCAGAGCCCTGACAGCAGTGACAGGAGGCTGCTTCTCCTGTCACTACTGTCAGGGTCTGCGCATGAGCGGGGATCGCACATTTGCGATCCCTGCTCGCAAATGGGGACATTCCTCCGATCGCCCCCATTTGAATATGACTGATTTGTGAATCAGTCAGACCTGCTTGAATCGGAAACGGATTGTTCCGATTCGGGCAGGTTAGTGAATCTAGCCCTATGTTGCTTAGACTGCGATCGTTTGTGCATATCCCTACAAAACAAAGAAGCAGACATATTAATATAACTTCATTAAGAAGCATATACACAAAGATAGCCTAGACCAGTGGTTCCTAACCCTGTCCTGGAGGACCACCAGGCCAGTCGGGCCTTTGGGATAGTCCTAATGAATATGCATGAGAGAGATGTGCATATAATGGAAGTGACAGGCATGCAAATCTGCTCCATGCATATTCATTAGGGCTAGCCTGAAAACCCGATTGGCCTGGTGGTCCTCCAGGACAAGGTTGGGAACCACTGGCCTAGACTGGTAGCTTTTTCTCAGGCAATCATAAAAAAATACTCATTGGTAGTGCCCTTCTTGCTCAAATATATACATTATAGGAAGTTTAATAAAGAAATATGCACCTATTTGTTTTGTGGCTTTATGCAAGTTTGAAAAACACAATTTTTTTTTAATCATCATAAAGCAACATTCATTATGAAATAAACTTTATTATACCCAATTCCTATCAGTTCCTACTATACACATACCTACCAATGTAGATCTAAACTCCTGACACTGCTCCAAAATCACTGAAATAACCAATCTATCCATATAAATGAAAGTATCTTGCCTTCTTTTGTTTTCTTTATTTATTTCTTATGAATGGACACGTGCAAAGCTAGGTAAGCACAGGGAAAGATTCCAGTGGATGCTTAAGCACCTCAATAGCATTTTTTTAAGCACATCATTTGGAGACAGGAGATTTGAGGAAGTCAACACATCTTAAATTATATTTCCTAATTGTATTTGCTCTAATTTTGGTTAGGTTTACTAAAAGGCTTTACGGCATTACTAGGTGTTAATATGCATTTGAATGCCTAATTTACCACAGGTTTTATTTTATGCAACAGGACCTATTTACCAATAATGCTTGTAAATGGCATTAGTGCCCAGATAATTTGATTTCACACTTCATTAAATGTAACCCTTAGTAAACTCAGATTATCTTTTTAAATGGACCATCAAAGGGGTGAGGGGTGATACTGATGCATGAAAAAGAATTAACAAATTCAGGTAAGGAAATATTTTTCATGTTTCAATTCTGTAGCTTCTGACTCAATGTAAGAGGCTCCATTCCCTAAGAACGGCATTAAAAAGTTCCACCAGATCATCTCTAACTTCCTTGAATTGTTTTTTCTGCAAATGCACATGGCCAGCTTCCTAATCATGAGCAAAAACACCTACATCAGTGGCAGTGAGATGCTCAAAAGGTTTACAGTAGAGCAGTTACTCTGGGCTAACTTTCCTGTCAGTGCCTGAGTGCTGATTGTCTCGGGCACAGATAGGAAAGTCAAAAACAATAACAAGCATGCTACAGCATTGCCATGATCTCTTTACCCCCAACCCCTTCCCCAAGCTTAGCCCCAAACTAAAAATCCCTTGTGGACCCCTCCCAGCCCCCCTTAGATGGAGATTCCAGTAGATAGAACCTAAGCACACAACCAGGCAGGACGCTGGGTTTCTGGCCCAGAAATATCTAAGAAAAAGGGCCATTTAGATATAAATGATTAATTTATGGAGCATGTATGGTTGGGCAGACTGGATGGACCATTCAGGTCTTTATCTGCCACCATTTACTATGTTACTATGTAAAAAAAAAAAGCCTGGTAGTTCAGTAGACCCGCTTACCTGACCTGACCCAACTCAACCCCTAGCCATGTTAGGACCGAACCTGGCCTTTAAAAAAAACAACAACAACAACAGTTCTCCAGTAGACCCCTCTTGGCTCCCTCACAAAAATCCCTGGTGGCCTATGTGTCCGGGCAAGGCCGAAGCTAGGGCCTTGCCCAGAGCACACAGACCTCGGCCGAGCGGTTTAGACGAGGCTTGGAGTATGGAGTACAGAATGCAGTAAACACAGACAAGTTTTTAAAGTGGAAAAGAAAATGTGCTTTATTGCATAAGTCAGTTCAGCAATTGGTATGGCTTCACAATAGTTTCATTGATAATGCAAAACAAAAAAAACATATCAAACTCAGTTCAACGTCACCTTTTTTTCTTCTGCTTCTGGTTTAACCACACAATGCAAAAACCAGGTAAGACACACAAACATTCCAAAAACAAAACACAAGTTGTTTGTAGCTCAAGTTCTTTATCCAGTACTTAATTGCCAGTGCCTGGGAGAAAACAGGAATAGCATTTCCCCAAGCTTGGGATTTTACCTCCCATAAAGGAACCAAATCTTTAGGTTCCTCACCCACACCAATCACCAAAAATAAACCGGCTGCCTCAAAGTTCTCATACAAGGCAATAATACAAAACAAAACACAATTCAAAAAGGTCTGGGTCTTAGCAGACTACTTCAGCAGAAGGTAAAATAAACAAATTAGGCCAAACCAATATCTTGTTGGCCTCTGAGTTCTAGCAAAGTCTTAGACAGTCTTGTTGCCTTGCTCTCAACCCTTTTTCCTACAGCTCCCCCTTGATAGATCAATGTGCAGGGTACACTGGCTTTAAACCACAATCTATTCTTCTTTATCAGCAAGCACGTATTCTGCATGGCAGCTCCCAAGTCAGCTGCATGCCTTCTACAACAGCCCCTCCCACACACTCTACAGACTCCATGCCCCAGATGTTTTCTTCCTCCAGAGCATCTTGCTCCATTTCACTGTCCTCATAATCAGGAGCTAATTCAGCATTAGAGGTTTTTACCTGGGCAGTTGGAAAGTGGGCTGCTTGCTACTTTCCAGCCCTATGCTAGAGTAAACTCCATTGCATGTCAGTCTTGCTTAGGGAGACAGTGTGGGCTTCTCCTGCTTCCTAGCAGCCACTCCCTTTTCTCCCACACTGTGCTGATTAGCACTCAATCCAGCTGAGCTCCCCTGTCTCATGTTAACTATCTTCTGGGTTGTTCTCAGCTGATTACAGCTTTTCTTACCTGGGCTGGTTGCCCTAGCAACTCCAGCCCTGGTTTGTATTCCTCCCACCCTGGGGCATGCTGGGACTGGTAGTTCCTGACCTTTCTCTGATGCTAGTTTCCTTGGAAAATCTTAACAGGTTCTAGGCAACTTGACAGTTTTAGAACTCGTATTTAAAGGAAGTTTTTGTTACTGCCGTGCTGTTGACCTATCTTTAGGGACAGGCATTTCATTCCTCAAAGCCAGGTCCATATCTCTATCCCTACTTCTTGGGTGCTGCATCATTTCTTTTATAGGCACAGGGATGACACTGTGATACCCAGCAGCCCAACACCCAGCTAGACCCAACCCTGACTCTCTAGTTACCACTGGCCCTGGTAGCCTATTAGAACCCAAACTCAACTCCATAACTGCAGCATCCTGCCTTTGCCCTGTGCATCCTGGGATACACTAGGCAGGGTATAAGTATTATACAAGGAGTTTTTTCCTTATATAGAAACATCCAGTCTGCCCATTCACAGAATCCACTATCTCCTCCTCTCCCTAAGAGATCCCACATGCCTGTCCCATGCTTTCTTGAATTCAGACATAGTCTTTGTCTCCACCACCTCTATTGGGAGACTATTCCATGCATCTACCACCCTTTTGGGGGAAAAAAGTATTTCCTCAGATTACTCCTGAGCCTACCACCTGTTAACTTCAGCCCATGCCACATAGGTATTTAAACTTCTCTATCATATTTCCACTATCCCGCCTTTCCTCCAAAGTATACATATTGAGATCTTTAAGTCTGTCCCCATTCACCTTATGATGAATACCATCAACCATTTTAGTAGCCTTCCTCTGGACTGACTCCTCCCTTTTTATATCTTTTTGAAAGCGCAGTCTCCAGAATTGTACACGATATTCTAAATGAGTTTTCACCAGAGTCTTATACAAGGGCATCAATACCTCCTTTTTCCATCTGGACATACCTCTCCTTATGCACCTTAGCATCCTTCTTTTGCCATTGCCTTTTCAACCTATCTGACCAGTTTAAGATTATCATATACTATCATACCCAAGTCCCATTCCTTTTTTGTGCACAAAAGTTCTTCATCCCCTAAACAGTATTGTTGCTTTGGGTTTTTGTAGCCCAAATGCATGACCTTGCATTTCTTAGCATTAAATCTTAGCTGTCAAATTTCAGACCATTCTTCAAGCTTCACTACATCCTTCCTCATGTTATTCACACAATCAGGGGTGTCTGCACTATTGCAGATTTCAGTATCATTCACAAAGAGATAAATCTTACCTGACAACCTTTCAGCCACACCTTCTGGAAGAATCACCCTGCACTGATCCTGCCATTTTTCCTTTTTCCTTTAATCAGGCATTAAATTATTTAACTGAAAGGCAACTATGCAAAAGAACAGTTTTTAACTGTAACTGAAAAGACCTTTGCCAAAAATATGCTCTCTAGGGCTACTTTTTCTAGCTGTACTTTAACTAGAAACATAGAAACATAGAAATAGATGACAGATAAGGGCCAAGGCCCATCTAGTCTGCCCACCTTAATGTCCCTCCCCTACTTTCGCCCTATGAATAGATCCCTCCCCTCCCTTCGCCCTGTGAATAGATCCCATGTGACGATCCCATTTGGCCTTAAAATCAGGCACGCTGCTGGCTTCGATCACATGCATTGGAAGACTATTCCAGCGATCAACCACCCTTTCTGTGAAAAAGAATTTCCTGGTGTCAGCTTGTAGTTTCCCTCCCCTAATTTTCCACGGATGCCCTCTTGTTGTTGTGGGACCCTTGAAAAGGAAGATATCTTCCTCCGTCTCTATGTGGCCCGAGAGATACTTGAACGTCTCGATCATGTCCCCCCTCTCTCTGCGCTCCTCGAGTGAGTATAGCTGCAATTTGTTTAGCCGTTCCTCGTATGGGAGATCCTTGAGTCCCGAGACCATCCGGGTGGCCATTCTCTGAAATGACTCCAGTCTCAGCACATCCTTGCGATAATGCGGCCTCCAGAATTGCACACAGTATTCCAGATGGGGCCTCACCATGGATCTATACAGCGGCATAATGACTTCCGGCTTTCGGCTGACGAAACCCCTGCGTATGCAACCTATGACTTGTCTTGCTTTGGATGAAGCTTGCTCCACTTGATTGGCAGCCTTCATGTCCTCACTGACGATCACCCCTAGGTCACGTTCTGCTTCAGTTCTTGTTAGGATCTCTCCATTTAGGGTGTAAGTCTTGCATGGATTTTGGTTGCCCAGGTGCATAACTTTGCATTTTTTGGCATTGAAGTTGAGTTGCCATGACCTAGACCAGCGCTTCAGTAGGAGTAGGTCGTGCATCATGTTGTCGGGCATTGAAACATCATCTATTGTGCATTTGCCCACTACATTACTTAGTTTGGCGTCATCGGCGAATAATGTTATTTTACCCCGAAGCCCTTCTGCCAAGTCCCTTATAAAGATGTTGAATAGGATTGGGCCCAAGACCGAGCCCTGCGGCACTCCACTGATCACCTCCGTCATTTCAGAGGGTGTGCCGTTCACCACCACCCTTTGAAGCCTACCTCCAAGCCAGTTCCCAACCCATTTCGTCAATGTGTCACCTAATCCTATAGAACTCATCTTGCTCAGCAACCTGCGGTGTGGTACGCTATTGAATGCTTTGCTAAAGTCCAGGTACACGATGTCCAGGGACTCCCCAATATCTAGCTTCCCCGTCACCCAGTCAAAGAAGCTGATCAGGTTGGATTGGCACGATCTCCCTTTTGTAAATCCATGTTGACGGGGATCCCGTAGATTCTCCTCATCCAGGATCTTATCCAATTGGTGTTTTATTAGAGTTTCCATTAGTTTGCTCACTATCGATGTTAGACTCACCGGTCTGTAGTTTGCTGTCTCCATCTTGGAGCCTTTTTTGTGGAGTGGAATGACGTTAGCCGTCCTCCAGTCCGACGGGACGCTGCCTTTCCTAAGGGAGAGGTTTCAAGTTGGTTTTTTTTTTTTTTCAAGTTTTTATTAGGATTTTATATACCGCCTATCAAGGTTATCTAAGTGGTTTTTACAATCAGGTACTCAAGCATTTTCCCTCTCTGTCCCGGTGGGCTCACAATCTATCTAACATACCTGGTTGAAGAGCTTGGACAGTGGCTCCGCCAGGACATCACACAGCTCCCTTAGCACCCTGGGGTGTAGATTGTCAGGCCCCATTGCCTTGTTAACCTTGAGCCTTGATAGCTCACTGTAGACACTGCTGAGCGTAAACTCGAAGTTACTAAACGGGTCAACTGAATCAACCCTTGTCTGTAGCTGAGGGCCAAGTCCCGGCGCTTCTCGGGTGAAGACTGAGCTGAAGTATTCATTTAATAGTTGGGCTTTTTCCGAATTCTTTTCCACATAGTCTCCATCTGGTTTCCTAAGACGTACAATCCCACCTGAGTTTTTACTTCTGTCACTGATATACCTAAAGAAGGATTTATCTCCCTTCTTGATGTTTTTTGCCAGAGACTCCTCCATGTGAAACTTAGCCTCCCTGACTACCGTTTTGACGGCTTTTGATTTGGTCAAGTAGTCTGCTCTAGAGACCTGTTTCCCTGATTGTTTGTAAGAGATGAATGCTTTTTTCTTCTCCTTGATAAGGGCTGAGATCTCCGCAGTGAACCACTTCGGCTTATTGTTCCTTCGCCGTTTACTTACTAATTTAACATAGTAGTTTGTCGCTTCCTGTATGGTGGTTTTCAAAGTCGACCACATTTCTTTCACACTATCGGTTTCTGCTTGTCCTTGTAGCGCCTGGTGAACGAAGTCTCCCATTTCTTTGAAGTTTGTATCCTTGAATTGGAGGACCTTGGTCAGTGTGGTAGATTTAGTGAAACCTTTCCTAAGATTGAACCATACCATGTTGTGGTCACTGGAGGCCAATGTGTCGCCCACCGAGACCTCTGTGACACTTTCTCAATTGGTAAGTAGTAGGTCCAATATTGCCTCATCCCTTGTTGGGTCCAACACCAGTTGCTTGAGACCAGCTCCTTTCATAGAGTTTAATAGCCTCCTGCTGCTGCCGGAAGCAGAGGTAAGTGTATCCCAATCCACATCAGGCATGTTGAAGTCACCTAACACTACTGTGTCCCCACACAAGGTGATATTTTCTATATCACTAATTATTTCCATATCCAGGTCATCATGTTGTCTTGGGGGTCTGTAAATTACGCCAAGATACAAGCATTTGTCCTTCCCTCTGGCCAAATTAACCCAAAGGGATTCCCCAGTGTACTGGACATCTGAGATTCTTGTGACCATAATGTCATCTTTCGTGCTTTTTCTCATGAACCTAGTGTAACTTTTGTATAAGCATAATAAAAGATAGTTTAAAAAAGACTTTTTAGGAAACAAACAGTGATGCTATAATCTGATTAGAGAAAACTCAACTGTTCACAAAAGTGTCACCTGCAACTGTTTTTATACTGACCTGACAGAGTATATCACTTTCAAAAGGCTGTGACAAATCTATTGTCCGTTCAATAAAAAGATGTCAGTTGACACTTTCTTGTTGACTTTTATAGTTACACAGATAACTGGATTAATATAATGACCACAATACTTCACTCAAACATAAACAGTCAACCTTAACAAGAAGCTCAGTGTGCAGTCCTTCCCTCTGCCTTTCAGTTCCCCATTGATGCACACTTGGCTTTTGATGTTTGACCCTTAGCATTTATAAAAGTTTAATTTCTGTCTGATAGTAAGTTCACTGGTTTCTCCAGAAGCGATGCTTTCCAAAGCAACAACTGCTTCAAACTTGAAACTGTCAGATGTTGATGTACTTTATTTGGAGTTGCAAAATTGTGCTTGCTTTAGCATTTCTTTCTTTTTATAGGAAATGTTCTTTGTTTATTGAAAGCTTTTATACCACTACTATTGACTGGGGAGTCAATTCAGAGCAGTTTACATGAGCTTCTGTAAAGGTCTTACAATACAGAGTTAGCGTTTTCTGAGATGGTTTTCAATACAGACATTTATACCATAATCAATCATCTTACATATACTGTATACACATATAATAATAGTATTGTGTACTATGTTCATTCTAAATCCTACTTATTTGCACACATAATACCTGTATCGTGTTCTATGTTGTGTTCATAATGGGGACTAGCCAGCTATCTCCTCTATGTTACATTATTAGTTAAAGTAGTTTGTGAAGAGGATGGTCATTATCCCTTTCTTGAACTTTCCAGGGTTCTTTTCTAGTTTTAATTCCTTCGAAAGGGAGTTCCACCACCTTGGATCCATTACTGAGAACATTCTTGGCCTAACACTTTTGTATTTGATGTCTCTGAAGGAGGGTATTTCCAATGGGTATTCTTGGATCGAGCGCAGAGCTTGTGCTGGTGTATGGTAATATAGTCTGGCTGCTAGACATTGTGGGCCAAATTCTATAAACGACGTCCTGATTTTAGGCAGCCAATTACTGCCTCACCAGCCAATCAGGAAGCACATCTTGTTTTAAAAAATACCCTCCCGAGGCAGGCAGCCTACATTGGAGGCACCCCCGGGAGCCTAGGGAGGTGTGCAAGCCCACCTAAACTCACCTAAAGCTAGGCGTGGGCATGGCTTGGCCCGGAAGGCAGACCTAGGTGGCCATATGCACCTTCCTAGGCCCGTGGTAGATGCATACAATGTAGGCCAGCAAAATGCTGGCCTACATTGTAAGCAGATGCAGCTGCTGAACTTATACAAAGGATCTCCCTGCCACGATATGTTTAGTGGCCACCCATCCCCCCCATACATCGGCAGCAGGAGGGATGCCCAGTCCTATTACACTTGACTCTATCTGGACGGCGCTGGAGAAACTGCACTAGGTATGTGCTAACTTTGTAACAATAACATTAAATTCAACTTCTAAGATAGCTCTGTTGGAGACATCATTTCAGCAGCAACAATTAGAATTGAAGAATTTAGAGAAAACAATGATTGAGACTAAGAATTTGATTGCTAAACAAGTTTCAGATAAAATGATGTTCCTGAAGAAGATTGAAAACTTGAAGAATCAACAGAAAAGTTTGAATTTGAGACTCTTACATTTTCCAGTAGCCAAGTTTATGACACCTCGGGAACTCTTTAGAAATTTTATGTTAACAATATTAAAGATATCAGAATCTGATCTCCTTCCACTACAAAAAATTTGTTAATCAAAGAAAATTCCAAATGAAGGAGAATTAGGAGGAGATAGAGATCAGATTGATATATCTGATATATTACAATCATCTGATATTGAAATAGATGCTCGGGCTACATTATTAGTCTCTCTTGTGTTTCCTCAGGATAAGGAAATGTTGCTGAAATTGTATTTTAATTTGAAACAAGTATCCTATTTGGGAGAAATGGTATAACATGTTCCCTGATGTCTCAAAATGGACGCAATCTAGAAGAAAAGAATTTCTATCATACCATACATAAGTGATTTCTTTAGGGGCAGTTTTTCAGTTAAGATTTCCCTGTAAGTGTTTTGTTTCCCTTCAGGTAAATAAATATGTATTTTTTTGAACCTGATCAATTAGGTTTCTTTTTAGAAGGTAAAGGGATCTCTACTCATCCAGATTGAATCATGATGTTGTGTGGTGTTAAAAGATTGGAAGGATATTAACTGCTCTTTTTCTTAAAGTTCTGTATGATTTTTCCCTGCTCCATGTTTATTTTTTTATTTCTTTTCTTGTCTCCCTCTCCTATTGTGGATTATATGAGATGAAATATTACTTTTGCGCTTTTTTTGCTTAGATCAGCTTGTACTGATAATATTGTATTTCAGTATTTCCTTATCATTGTGTATGTAATGATAATTTGAAATGATAAATAAAGAAATGCAGGCATACGGTATATGCGGTTTACACTAAAAATATATATCTTACTAACTGAAATTAACTGGATAAATTATCACTTATAAATTTCCCACCACAGCCACTGGTTAAGTTTGATTGGAAAGATTCCAAAAACTTTAAATTTGTGCTTATAACAGGGGTAGGGAACTCTGGTCCTCGAGAGACGTATTCCAGTCGGGTTTTCAGGATTTCCTCAATAACTATGCATTGAAAGCAGTGCATGCAAATAGATCTCATGCATATTCATTGGGGAAATCCTGAAAACCCGACTGGAATACGGCTCTCGAGGACCGGAGTTCCCTACCCCTGGCTTATAAGAACATAAGAATAGCCATACTGCAGTGGTCTCAAACTTGCGGCCCACCAGGTACTATTTTGAGGCCCTCAGTATGTTTATCATAATCACAGAAGTAAAATCAAACAGTTTCTTGATCATATGTCTCTTTAGCTATAAATCACAATATTATTATTAAGACTTAGCCAAAAGGAAAGATTTATAAACTATAAAGTTTTACCTCATGCAAAATTGTCATTTCTTTAATAAGACATTAACTATTTTTTCTGAGGCCCTCCAAGTACCTACAAATCCAAAATGTGACCCTGCAAAGGGTTTGAGTTTGAGACCACTGCCATACTGGGTCAGATCAATGATCCAACTAGCCAAGAATCCTGTTTCCACAGCAGCCAATCTAGGTCACAAGTACCTGGAAGAAACCCAAATAATAGCAACATTTCATGTATATCTCAATAGCAGACTATGGCTTTTTCATTCAGACCTGTCCAAACCTTTTTAAACCCAGAAATGCTAACCACTGTTACCAAATCCTCTGGCAATGAGTTCAAGAGCTTAACTTTTTTTAAGTATAAAATATTTCCTCCTATTTGTTTTAAAAGTATTTCTATGTAATTTCATTGAGTGTCCCCTAGTCTTGTACTTTTTGAAAGAGGGAAAACCTATTCACTTTCATGTGTTCTACAATCTGCACCAGGGGTAGGGAACTCCGGTCCTCGAAAGCCGTATTCCAGTCGGGTTTTCAGGATTTCACCAATGAATATGCATGAGATCTATTTGCATGCTCTGCTTTCAATGCATATTCATTGGGGAAATCCTGAAAACCCGACTGGAATACGTCTCTCGAGGACCGGAGTTCCCTACCCCTGATCTACACCAACCAGAGTTTTGTAGACTTCAGTCTTATTCCCTCCACCACCACCCCCATCTCTTTTCCAAGTTGAAGAGTCCTAACCTCTTTAGCCTTTCCTTATACAAGAGGAGTTCCATTTCCTTTATCATTTTGATTGCTCTTCTTTAAACTTTTTCTAATTCTGCCATATTTATTGTGATATACAATGACTAGAACTGAAAACAAAACTCAAGGAGAGGTTGCACCATGGATCGATGCAGAGGCAATTATAAAATTCTTGGTCTTATTTACCATCCCTTTTCTGCTCCACAGAATATCAAAACTGGCCTCAAAAGTTATACCAAAATCTAAATAAATACCAAATAGTATGAAAATATAACTAATTAAAGATTGGTATTCTGAATGATGTTGTCTTCAGTAAATGTCCCTGGGGAAGATACTACTGATAAATATATAAACCTTAACAAACTATATTACAAAAAAATAAATGAAAAAATGAAAAGATGAAAATCAATCAGTTAGACGGATCAAGAGAAATAATCAGTACGGGCCGTGCGCTCTCGTTTCAACCAGTGGCCCCGGGCAGTGCTTATACAGTGACATGCACTTAGAAATGAATCTAAATAAACCGTGCCCAGTACATCATATTAGTTCTTTTGAAACGTGTCAAAGATTCAATGAAAACATTCGTCCCCAGGCGTGGACAACTGAAGAAAATATCATGGAAAAGAATCTCTCCCTGAAACTTCAGATACGAAAATATCAAAAAGTGAAAATGAAATCTACAAAAAATGAAAGAATAATGTAAGTGTAGAAACTCTCAATAAAAATCCTATCAAAATAAACAGGTGAAAAATAAACTGGGTCCTAAAATTGTGTATCAAAAATTCAAAGTGTCTATCAATGAAAAATCTAAAGAACGTGAAGCAAAGTGGAATCCAATGAAAATTAAAAAAGTACTTAGCTCAGTCCTTTCAGAACGGGATGAGGATCAACATTCAAAATTCAAAGTTCAATCATAGTTCCATGATCCCTCTGTTTGGTCAGTCCCGCTCACTAGCACGATACTTATCGGAGAATAAACTTGTAGATACTGTAGCCGTGGTACTTGAGTATGGGTCCAAAAGAGCTGATCCAAAGTGTCTCTCCAATTTCCGGCGCTGATGTGTTTCACTCATTCAACTCACTCATATATCTCGCTCGTTGGTCCCATTCATTCTATTCATTGGTCTCGTCCATTCCGCTCACTCGACAGGTCCTGTTTCAATTTCCTCATCAGGAGAGAGCAAAATAGTTAGGACAAAGACTACAGATATTACCAAGAGATACCAAGTCCTCAACTTTAAAGGACAAAGTAATCCTGCGCAGCGGCACAATCACGCTGCTCTGACAAGTAAAAGTCGGAAACAAGGAGTTCTTATAGTTCGATTTAAAGAGCTCCACCTGGGTCAACGTATACGTGATGACGTAATACTAACGTTGTTAGTACTAATAGAAAAAAGGAAACAGAAAAATAATAAGAAAGCACAACAAAATTATGTAAAACATTTGTCAACGTTTTCATTCATACCAAAAGGAGAGAATGCTTGTAACGTAAAAATCCAGAAATTTTCTCTCAGCAATAAGTAATTCTGTCTGTCTCCATTGTAAGTGGTGGGAATTTGTTCCAACACACACCACCTGAGTTGAGCAAAGGTATGATGATATTTCAAACTATGAGCCACCGTAGGAGCCGTTGTTTTTTCAGTCTTAAGGCAACTGCGGTGTTCAATTAACCTCACTCTGATAGCCCGGCTAGTACAGCCTACATAGATTAATCCACATGGACACTCAATGACGTACACCACAAAAGATGAAGTACATGTTGTGGTAGCTCTCAACTGATAACTTCGCCGAGTTTTAGGATGTGTCCAGGAATTACCTTGGTGTGATGTAACACATACCGAGCAATGGCCACACGGACCATGCCTCCCTTCTATTATTCCGGGGAATTGATGGATAGTGAAATCTGAATGAACTAAATGTTCAGATAAATTTCTGCCTCTGGTAAAGGCAATACAGGGATGGTCTTTGAATGCCGGGTGTAACTGTAACACGTGCCAATGTTCATGAATGCTTCGGGCTACCTGGGCTGATTGGGTGGAATGAGAGATGACGCAAATGTGATTAGTAGATGTTTCTTTATTTTTTTGCATGAGTAGTAAATCTCTGTTGGCATAACGTGCCCGTAAATATGCTCTCCGAACAACAGACTCAGGATAGCCTCTACTCAGGAATTTGTCTCTTAGAATTCTGGCTTCAATCTGAAAATCATGGAGATTGGTGCAAATTCTTCTTGCCCGTAGGTATTGACCTATCGGGATTGCCGCTTTCACGCGTCTGGGATGGCAACTGGTGTATGATAATAGATTGTTTTTTTCAGTATGTTTGTGATGCATCTTGGTATGGAGATTGCCCCCCTCACAAATAACCTCTGTATCTAAGAATGAGATAGTGTGATCATGACAAGTATGAGTGAATTTGAGATTGGTTGAAAGCAAGTTTATCCAAGAAATAAAAGACTGAAGAGACTCCCTAGAGGATGTCCAGATGAAAAAGATGTCATCTATGAATCTCAACCAACATGCCATATTTTGAAAATATGGGTGGGCATAAAGATATTGTTCCTCAAAATTTGTCATGAATAAATTAGCTATGCTTGGGGCGGCCGTGGTACCCATAGCCACTCCTTTGTTCTGTTGGTAAAAATCTTGGTCGAACTTAAAGTAATTCTTAGTTAATACAAGAGTGGCTAAATCCAGCAGAAATTTGGAAGAAACTCTGTCGGAGATGTCTCGACGATTTAAAGTGGACTTGACGACTTGAAGAGCCTCACTCTGGGGTATGCTTGTGTACAGGGACACAACGTCCAAAGTTACCAAGATGCTTTCAGGAGAAAGAGGACCAATACTCTCGATGCTGCGGAGAAAATCCGAAGTGTCTTTGATGTAGGATTTAGCCTGACATACAAAAGGTTGTAAAAAGTAGTCAAGAAACTGGGACAAGGGTTCAAGTACTGTATTTCGCAGGGAAACAATAGGTCTACCTGGAGGAGACGTGAGCGATTTATGGATCTTGGGGACGGTGTAAAAAACAGGAATTCTGGGACTGGTGGGAGTTAAAAAGCGTTTTTCTGCCTTTGTAATTATACCCTGTGTCCACGCAGTATTAACTAACTGGGCAATAGTCTGAGTCTGTTGTTCGGAGAGCATATTTACGGGCACGTTATGCCAACAGAGATTTACTACTCATGCAAAAAAATAAAGAAACATCTACTAATCACATTTGCGTCATCTCTCATTCCACCCAATCAGCCCAGGTAGCCCGAAGCATTCATGAACATTGGCACGTGTTACAGTTACACCCGGCATTCAAAGACCATCCCTGTATTGCCTTTACCAGAGGCAGAAATTTATCTGAACATTTAGTTCATTCAGATTTCACTATCCATCAATTCCCCGGAATAATAGAAGGGAGGCATGGTCCGTGTGGCCATTGCTCGGTATGTGTTACATCACACCAAGGTAATTCCTGGACACATCCTAAAACTCGGCGAAGTTATCAGTTGAGAGCTACCACAACATGTACTTCATCTTTTGTGGTGTACGTCATTGAGTGTCCATGTGGATTAATCTATGTAGGCTGTACTAGCCGGGCTATCAGAGTGAGGTTAATTGAACACCGCAGTTGCCTTAAGACTGAAAAAACAACGGCTCCTACGGTGGCTCATAGTTTGAAATATCATCATACCTTTGCTCAACTCAGGTGGTGTGTGTTGGAACAAATTCCCACCACTTACAATGGAGACAGACAGAATTACTTATTGCTGAGAGAAAATTTCTGGATTTTTACGTTACAAGCATTCTCTCCTTTTGGTATGAATGAAAACGTTGACAAATGTTTTACATAATTTTGTTGTGCTTTCTTATTATTTTTCTGTTTCCTTTTTTCTATTAGTACTAACAACGTTAGTATTACGTCATCACGTATACGTTGACCCAGGTGGAGCTCTTTAAATCGAACTATAAGAACTCCTTGTTTCCGACTTTTACTTGTCAGAGCAGCGTGATTGTGCCGCTGCGCAGGATTACTTTGTCCTTTAAAGTTGAGGACTTGGTATCTCTTGGTAATATCTGTAGTCTTTGTCCTAACTATTTTGCTCTCTCCTGATGAGGAAATTGAAACAGGACCTGTCGAGTGAGCGGAATGGACGAGACCAATGAATAGAATGAATGGGACCAACGAGCGAGATATATGAGTGAGTTGAATGAGTGAAACACATCAGCGCCGGAAATTGGAGAGACACTTTGGATCAGCTCTTTTGGACCCATACTCAAGTACCACGGCTACAGTATCTACAAGTTTATTCTCCGATAAGTATCGTGCTAGTGAGCGGGACTGACCAAACAGAGGGATCATGGAACTATGATTGAACTTTGAATTTTGAATGTTGATCCTCATCCCGTTCTGAAAGGACTGAGCTAAGTACTTTTTTAATTTTCATTGGATTCCACTTTGCTTCACGTTCTTTAGATTTTTCATTGATAGACACTTTGAATTTTTGATACACAATTTTAGGACCCAGTTTATTTTTCACCTGTTTATTTTGATAGGATTTTTATTGAGAGTTTCTACACTTACATTATTCTTTCATTTTTTGTAGATTTCATTTTCACTTTTTGATATTTTCGTATCTGAAGTTTCAGGGAGAGATTCTTTTCCATGATATTTTCTTCAGTTGTCCACGCCTGGGGACGAATGTTTTCATTGAATCTTTGACACGTTTCAAAAGAACTAATATGATGTACTGGGCACGGTTTATTTAGATTCATTTCTAAGTGCATGTCACTGTATAAGCACTGCCCGGGGCCACTGGTTGAAACGAGAGCGCACGGCCCGTACTGATTATTTCTCTTGATCCGTCTAACTGATTGATTTTCATCTTTTCATTTTTTCATTTATTTTTTTGTAATATAGTTTGTTAAGGTTTATATATTTATCAGTAGTATCTTCCCCACAGAATATCAAACATATCTGACCAAGACTTAATTGTAAATGTGTAAACATAAGCAATGACACCATAAAACTGACCCTAATAGCTGTATTGTTGGATGTTCTAGGTGCACTTTTTGAGCTAGAAGATTAATTGCTCAAAAGTGAAGGTTATGCCATTAAATTGTCCACAGTTAAGAGGGAGTTAACAGCATTTCAGTTTCACTGAAAATCATATGGGTTTAAATACCTGAAAATTCCATTTCTCCCATCATTAGATACCCTACAGCAGAATGAGAAAAACAATTTACAGATTGCACAAGAGTTGACTGCTTTTTGCTCCCTCCCCCCAGTCTTTCTCTCGGAGGACAGAGTGGCATAGTGATTAGAGCTACAGCCTCAGCACCCTG
Organism: Geotrypetes seraphini; assembly: GCF_902459505.1. NCBI lineage: Eukaryota > Metazoa > Chordata > Amphibia > Gymnophiona > Dermophiidae > Geotrypetes > Geotrypetes seraphini. The sequence goes on from NC_047086.1 coordinate 253,050,683, forward strand.
AGGTTGTGGGTTCAAACCCTACACTGCTCCTTGTGACTCTGGACAAGCCACTTAAACTGTCCCAGGTACATTACATAGACTGTGAGCCCACCAGGACAGATAGGGGAAATGCTCGAGTACTTGATTTGTCCCTTGGGAGGATGGACTAAAAAAAAAATCTAATAAATAAATGAGGAAAAATCTGGGTGTTAGTGCATACTAGAGAATGACACGGTGGCGGTTTACCCGTGGCTACTGCGTTTAGCCGCGGGTAACCCGCCAAAAACGGGGAATGAAAATTAGCAGCCTCTGTGGGGACGGGGACAAGGCCATCACCGCCCCGTGGAGCGGTGAATGGTCTTGTCACCGCAGTGAGGCATAAAGGATCGTGCGGTCCCCGCAACCCCCATCCGCCCACCCGCACGTCGGCTCGATCGTTTAACCAGCTTCCTCTCTCCACCTCATCTTAGTTTGCCGGCTTTCTTTTTCGGCGACCGGAACGCTTTCAAAAGAACCGCGCACGCGCGGCTGCTCAGTATTTAATCTTCTGCTCTGACCCAACTGGAAACAGGAAGTTGCAGCAGAGCAGAAGATTGAACTTTGAGCAGCCGCGTGTGCGCGGCTCTTTTGAAAGCATGCCGGTCGCCGAAAAAGAAAACTGGCAAACTAAGGAGAGCTGGAGAGCAGTAGCGTACCAAGGGGGAGAGGGGGGGGCGGGAGGGGCAAAAAAGGTAATGGCGCCAGGCCTTGGAGCACCGAGGCAGACCGCTTCTCCCCCTTCCCAGCCGAACCCCCGCTGACGCTCCTATCTCCCCCCCTGAACCTTTCCGACCCTCCCAGCGAGAGCAGCAAACCTCCTTCACGGCTTTCTCCTCCCTCTGCCGCATCACTGATGACGTCATCAGTGACGCGGCAGAGGGAGGAGAAAGCTGCAAAGGAGGTTTGCTGCTCTCGCTGGGAAGGGGGGAGATAGGAGGGTCAGCGGGGGTTCAGCTGGGAGGGGGAGAAGTGGTCTGCCTCGGTGCTCCATTACCTTCTTCGGGCAGCAGCAGCGTTTACAATTCACTGCTGTTGCCGGCTTCAGGCCTTGTTCTCTGCCGGGTCCTGCCTACTTCCTATTTTCATGAAGACAGGACCGACAAAGAGGAAGGCCTGAAGCGGGCAACAGCAGTGAATTGTGAATGCTGCTGCTACCTGATGAAGTTCAGGACATCAGGACATCGGGGAAGGAGCAGGGAGAAATCGGCTGCTGGCTTGGGGGTGAGGGTAGGGAAAGAATCGTGGAAGTGGAGAAATTGGCACGATGGCTTTGTGGGAGCTAGGGGGAGAGAGAAAGAAAGGAAAAAATAAAGAGGGGGGCCAGGGGGAGAGAGAAAGAAAGGCAGAAATAAAGAGGGGTCAGGGGGTGAGAGAAAGAAAGGCAGAAAGAAAGAGGGGGACCAAGGGGAGAGAGAAAGAAAGGCAGAAATAAAGAGGGGGTCAAGAGGGAGAGAGAGAAAGGCAGAAAGAAAAAGGAGGGCCAGGGGGAGAGAGAAATAAAGAGGGAGGCCAAGGGAAGAGAGAAAGAAAGGCAGAAATAAAGAGGGAGGCCAGAGGGAGAGAGAAAGAAAGGAAGAAATAAAGAGGGGGTCAAGGGGGAGAGAAAGAAAGGCAGAAAGAAAGAGGAGGGCCAGGGGGAGAGAGAAATAAAGAGGGAGGCCAGGGGGAGAGAGAAAGAAAGGCAGAAATAAAGAGGGGGGCCAGGGGGAGAGAGAAAGAAAGGCAGAAATAAAGAGGGGAGCCAGGGGAAGAGAAAAAGAAAGAAGGGGGGGAGCAGGAGAAGAAAGAAGAAGGATCAGAAGAAGGACCAGAGACTCATGAAATCACCAGACAAAAAGGTAGGAAAAATGATTTTATTTTCAACTTAGTGATTAAAATGTGTCCGTTTTGAGAATTTATATCTGCTGTCTATATTTTGCACTATGGCCCCCTTTTACTAAAACGCAATAGCGGTTTTTAGCGCAGGGAGCCTATGAGCGTCGAGAGCAGCGTGGGGCATTCAGCGCAGCTCCCTGCGCTAAAAACCGCTATCGCAGTTTAGTAAAAAGGGAGGGGAAATATTTGTCTATTTTTGTATAGTTGTTACTGAGGTGACATTGCATAAAGTCATCTGCCTTGACCTCTTTGAAAACCCGTGGAATATAAATGATAATTAACATTTTCTCTGCGTACAGCGTGCTTTGTGTTTTTAAAATTTTATTGTTGGTAGATCATTTTGACTTGGCCACAAAGGTAAGGGGGAGGGAGGGGGGGGGGAACTGCTAAAAGACATCTAGTAATCCTTGCAGGCTTGACTGTGCAGGGAATTATTTTTGTAAAATCATGTTTTGTTATGTGACTGGCATTATCTAGACTTTAATTTCTAAGAATGAATAGAATGAAAATGATATAAAATTACTTGCTTGCGGGGACCGCGTGTTCCGGCTCACACAAGGAAGAAGGGGGTGAAAGGGAAAAAGTTTCTCTTCCTTGGAAATAGATTCTGAAGTGACCTCATCAAAGAAGACCAGCACCAAATGTACAAGAAATCCCTTAAACAATGTCAAAAGAGCCCAAAATAGAAAACTGCTACTGCCTTGAGACTCCATTATTGAAGGAATCAACTTGAAATCACAGAAGAGACAGGAAAAGGTTAAATGCCTCATGGAATCCTCAGGTACAAAACACAAACCAAATTGTGAATGAAATCAGAGCAGACAGTAAGAATTATAAAATTGATGTCATTATCCATCTGGAAAAAAAGGCGTACTAGAAATAATGCCTCAGCAACACAATTTTCAGAAGTTCTATTTGCTCATGGTAAGGGAGAAGAGAGACTGCTAGTGATGGTGGGGGGACTGATAGAAGATATGAAAGAAGGGTGGTAGAAAGAACAGATGGTAAAGGAGGGAGGGAAGGGTGGTGGTGGAAAGGAATAGAACAGACATTGAAAGAGGGTAGAGAAGAACAGACCCTGAAAGGAAATGTGGAAGGCAGAGTGGGGAGAAGACGCTGGAAGAGAAGAAGACAGATGCCAGACTATGGGGGAGCGGAGGGAAGAAGATAGGTGCTAGACGGGGACGGTGACGGGGCGGTGAATGGGATGGCAGTGGCAGTGACGGGGCGGTGAAAGGAATGGCGGTGACGGTGACGGGGCGGTGAAGGGAGCGGCGGTGACGGGGCGGTGCAGAGGATGGTGGGCCGGGGACGGTGCAGTGACGGGGACAGATTTTTTCCCCGTGTCATTAATATCAAACATATCTGACCAAGACTTAATTGTAAATGTGTAAACATAAGCAATTACACCATAAAACTGACCCTAATAGCTGTATTGTTGGATGTTCTAGGTGCACTTTTTGAAATCTCTGGCTAGAAGATTAATTGCTCAAAAGTGAAGGTTATGCCATTAAATTGTCCACAGTTAAGAGGGAGTTAACAGCATTTCAGTTTCACTGAAAATCATATGGGTTTAAATACCTGAAAATTCCATTTCTCCCATTATTAGATACCCTACAGCAGAATGAGAAAAACAATTTACAGATTGCACAAGAGTTGACTGCTTTTTGCTCCCTCCCCCCAGTCTTTCTCTCGGAGGAGAGAGTGGCATAGTGGTTAGAGCTACAGCCTCAGCACCCTGAGGTTGTGGGTTCAAACCCTACACTGCTCTTTGTGACTCTGGACAAGCCACTTAAACCTCCACTGTCCCAGGTACATTACATAGACTGTGAGCCCACCAGGACAGATAGGGGAAATGCTCGAGTACTTGATTTGTCCCTTGGGAGGATGGACTAAAAAAAAAATCAAATAAATAAATGAGGAAAAATCTGGGTGTTAATGCATACTGATTTTTGCTATTAACCACCATACTAAAAGATTCCCTTAGCAAAATATTAAACAAGCATTAAAAGAAAAGTTTTGATTTCTCCTATATCATTTGTACTTTTTCAGACTAGGTCTGCTGAAGAGATATTTAAATGACAGTGACCATTTCTAACTGACCACTAGGTCATGCACATGCCAAGAATAGAAGACATAGACGTTCTCATTATTACAGTACGTCCCATGACTGAAAATAATACCGACAGTACATTCCAGAAAAGAAAGGTCAGCCATTCAGCAGATCTCTCTTCTTTATTTTTTTTTCTTTACTAATGCATGGTCTACTGTCACATTGATAAACATACCCTTGAGTTGTTTTATGTAGGGAGGATATTTAATTCACTTTGGATATATAATAATAATAATAACTTTATTCTTCTACTAGTGTTTAAGCCCGTTACATTAACAGGTGCTAGAAAGCAGCCCCCTTTCCCTCTCCTGCTACAGTTCCTCCCTGTCTCTCCGTGGCCCCCTTCTGTCTTCCCCCCCAAGCAAAGCTGCTACCTCCAAGCACACCCCTTCCCCAAAGCAGGCCCCTTTCCCTCTCCACTTCTTCCCTGTCTCTCCGTGGCCCCCCCTTCTGTCTCCCCCCCAAGCAAAGCTGTCTGCCTCCAAGCACACCACTCCCCCAAAGCAGGCCCCTTTCCCTCTCCTGCTCCAGTTCCTCCCTGTCTCTCCGTGGCCCCCCCTTCTGTCTCCCCCCCTAAGCAAAACGATCTGCCTCCCAGCACACCCCTCCCCCCGAAGCAGCCCCCTTTCCCCTCCTGTGAGAATGTTTACCTGCATGGGCCACCTGCAGCACACTCCAGCCATTCCTCTGAGCTGAAACTCCTTCACTCGTCTCCCGCCTACATTTTTTTGAAGATGCGCGCCATCCCCGCGGTCTGGCCAGCTCCCCTAGTCCCTTGCCACCGCCGCCACCACCCCCTTCCCTTCCCACGGTCGACAAACCTCTTGGCTCCAGCAGCGGCTGCAGCACTGTAAACACGCTGCTTCGCGGCCTCTACTGCCCCGATTTGCTCTGCCGCGTGTCTGATGATGTCATTAGGGACACGGAAGAGCAAATCAAGGCAGTAGAGGCCGCGAAGCAGCGTGTTTACAGTGCTGCAGCCGCTGCTGGAGCCAAGAGGTTTGTCGACCGCGGGAAGGGAAGGGAAGGGGGTGACGGCGGCAGCGGTGGCAAGAGACTAAGGGAGCCGGCCAAACCGCGAGAAGGGAAAATCAGGTGGGAGGCTCAACGGGGATTGGGGGGGAGGGGTGAAGACAACGACGAAGATGAACTGAAAAGAACCCTAGGCGCGCATGCGCACTCCTGCAATGCCACGGACCTACATCTCACAGATCAGGAAAAACAGAAGCACGCAGTTGAGTGCGCATGCGCGGCTAGCATTTTATTATAAAAGATACCACCATAGTCAGATGATTTCTAGGCGGTTCACATCGAAGAGGGCTGGACAATCGGTGAATTACAGAAAGCAAACGGTGAAGGTACAACATATTATACAAGGAATAGACAGAAGGAAAATATAAATTTAGTGTGGCTTCTGATTAGGAGATAAATCGGTCAAACAGTGTGGTTTTAATTACATTCTGAAAGGCACCGTAGGTCAGCCTGGCTTCACTAATGTAGTTACCCAGCCAGGACTGCTGTTTGCTTGCTTAGAACATGAAATATCTGTCCAAAAAGGATTTGTATTTACAGCCGGTGATCCTTGGGTATGCAACTGTGTTACAGTTTCTGATTGACCGTGTAGGGTTGTGTAGTACGAAATGTGGTAGAAGATAGGAAGGCGCTAATCCCCAGGCCTCCTCAAACCTCCTCCACCCACATCATCGGCAAAAAAACTTCTGAGGAGAATGCTTGCTCTTTCTCACCAGCATCCTGGACTTTACTATCAAAGCTGGAGAGAACGCTGGCAACTCAAAATGTATTGGAGAGTGAAAATGGACAAGCCCTGAAGAAACATTTTTTACCGTGAAACGTTGGCTATCATTTGAATATCACTTGTTTCCAGAGGCAGCAGCCGACTCAGTCCTGCATAAATAATTGAATGTGATATCTACACATTCTCCGCGGAAGTTTTTTGCCGATGATGTGGGTGGAGGAGCCTAAGGCTTTTTCTTCCGTTGAGATAGTGCTCACAAACCAGTTAGTGGAGCATTTATACTATTTATTCAAATTCAAAATGATGCATATTGGGAAGAATAACCCAAATCATAGTTACCAGATGCTAGGGCCCACTTTGGGTGTCATTGTAGACAATATGCTGAAACCTTGTGGCCAAAAAAGCAAACAAGATGCTAGGAATTATTAGAAAAGGGATGGTTAACAAGACTAAAAATGTTATAATGCCTCTGTATCGCTCCATGGTGCAACCTCATCTTGAATATTTACATTCAATTCTGGTCACCTTATCTGAGAAAAAGATATAGCGGGACTAGAAAAGGTTCAAAGAGTGACCAAGATGATAAAGAGGAAGGAACTCCTCTCATATGAGGAAAGACTAAAGAGGTTAGGGCTCTTCAGCTTGGAAAAGAGATGGCTGAGGGGAGATATGATTGAAGTCTACATAATTCTGAGAGGTGTAGAACGGGTACAAGTGGATCGATTTTTTACTCCATCAAAAATGACAAAGACTAGGGGACACGCGATGAAGTTTTATAGGGAGATACTTTTAAAACTTTTATAAGGAAGTTATAAGGAGATACTTTAAAAAAAACAAAACAAAAAAAAAACAACCCAATAGGAGGAAATATTTTCACTCAGAGAACAGTTAAGTACTAGAACACGTTGCCAGAGATTGTGGTAAGAGTGGTTAACATAGAGGTTTTAAAAAAGGTTTGGACAAGTTCATGAAAGAAAAGTCCACAATCTGCTATTGAGACAGTCATGGGGGCAACCAATACTCACCCTGAGATTGTAGCATGAAATGCTGCTACTATTTCGGTTTTTAAAGAGGAAAAGATGCAGCTATTTGGGGTTAAATGGAACGGTATTTAAAAAGGTGTGCGTTGACCTATACTGACAAACCAGTTGAAGTACATAAGATTTCAGTTATCCTGAGTGTGAAACCAACAAACATGTGTGATGAGGAATCCTCCGATGAAGATTTAATAATTGAAACACCAAAGGGGACAGTATGTTAGCTGTACCCTTGCGTCAGGAGTGAAATACAGACAGTGCTGGAATCATAAGGGATAGATAAGTGCGGTTTCACATGTTATCAGTGCACTTTGATGTGTTCATTCTATGGAATATTTTATATTTAAGTAATTTAAAAGAAATATTTAGTAAGTAAAATCCAGAAATAGGAAGGTTGGGGGAGGAACAAATGATTAAAGGATTGGGATTGGTGAAGTGGGTTTTGAAATGGGATCATGAGGCCTCTTATAGCACACATTCGTTTCAAAACGAATGTGTGCTATAAGAGGCCTCATGATCCCCTTCCCATGTTGAATTTCTGATGTTCCTCTCCTGGTTAGTTTTAGGGGTCCTTTTATTAAGGCGCACTAGTCATTTTAGCGCATGCTAACATGCCCATTATAGTCTATGGACGCATTAGCGTTTAGCGCATGCTAATATTTAGCATGCGCCAAAACGGCTAGCGCGCTTTATAAAAGGAGCCCTTAATTCTTAAAAAGAAATTTTAGAGAGTACATGTGAAAGATCCACCTGGTGCATGGGATGTTAAAAAAATATTTTGGAAATTGATCTTTCGAAATCATTTTGGAGTAGAAGACAGAAGATTAAAAGGCTTTTGTATGGTATTTGGAGTGATTCTACTCATTTGGAAGAAATGAAGTGTTTATCACTACCCTGTTGTTTTTCCTCTTTGATGATATAACATAAGAACATAAGAAAAGCCTCCGCTGGGTCAGACCTGGGGTCCTTCGTGCCCAGCAGTCTGCTCACGCGGCGGCCCAACAGGTCCAGGACCTGTGCAGTCATCCTCTATCTATACCCTTCTATCCCCTTTTCCAGCAGGAAATTTTCCAATCCTTTCTTGCTGGAAATGAAGACGGAAAGCTGACAGGATTGACGGTCAGTCTAGAGGAGGTATGTAGGCAGATTGATAGGCTTAAGAGCGATAAATCCCTGGGACCGGATGGCATCCATCCGAGGGTCATCAAGGAACTGAAAGGGGCCATAGCTGAACTGCTTCAACTAATAGCCAATCTGTTGATCAAATCGGGAAAGATCCCGGAAGACTGGAAGGTGGCGAATGTTACACCGATCTTCAAGAAAGGTTCAAGGGGAGATCTGGGGAACTACAGACCGGTGAGTCTGACCTCGGTAACGGGAAAGATAGTAGAGTCACTGATAAAGAACAGCATCATTGATCACATTGACGGACACAGGCTGATGAGGACCAGTCAGCACGGTTTTAGCAAAGGCAGATCGTGTTTGACGAACTTGCTGCACTTCTTTGAGGGAGTAAACAGACAGATAGACAAGGGCGATCCAGTCGACATTGTATATCTGGATTTTCAGAAGGCGTTCAATAAGGTTCCGCATGAACGACTACTTCGGAAAATTGCATGCCATGGAATTGAGGGTGAAATACTCACATGGATTAAAAACTGTCTGGAGCATAGGAAACAGAGAGTGGGGATAAATGGACAATACTCGGACTGGAAGAGCGTCACTAGTGGAGTGCCACAGGGCTCGGTGCTCGGATCCGTGTTCTTTAACATCTTTATAAATGATCTGGACATAGGTACGACGAGCGAGGTGATTAAATTTGCGGATGATACGAAGTTATTCAGAGTAGTAAAGACGCAGGGGGATTGCGAAGATCTGCAACGTGACATAATCAAGCTCGAGGAATGGGCATCGACATGGCAGATGAGGTTCAATGTGGATAAGTGTAAAGTGATGCATGTTGGTAACAAAAATCTCATTCATGAATACAGGATGTCCGGGGCAGTACTTGGAGAGACCTCCCAGGAAAGGGACTTGGGAGTTCTGATCGACAAGTCGATGAAGGTGTCCACACAATGTGCGGCGGCAGCAAAAAGGGCAAACGAAATGCTAGGAATGATAAAGAAGGGGATCATGAACAGATCAGAGAAGGTTATCATGCCTCTGTACCGGGCCATGGTATGCCCTCACCTGGAGTACTGCGTCCAGGACTGGTCATCGTACAAGAAGAAGGACACGGTACTACTCGAAAGGGTCCAGAGAAGAGCGACTAAGATGGTTAAGGGGCTGAAGGAGCTGCCGTACAGCGAAAGAAACTGGGCCTCTTAAGAACATAAGAACATAAGCAGTGCCTCCGCCGGGTCAGACCATAGGTCCATCCTGCCCGGCAGTCCGCTCCCGCGGCCGCCCAAACTGGTCACGACCTGTCTGTATCACCAGAAGAGGCTCCCTTGCCACCTTGGTTTCTCATTTAAGTCCTGTCTTCCTATCGAAGTCCTAACCTTCCGGTCTTGCACATGCACGACCTGGTTTGGTTTCTATACTCATTACTTGGTTAGCTTTCTATACTTGTGTTACATCCCAGCTCCTCCTTCAGTATCCCACGATCCCTTTATCCCTCAGGAATCCGTCCAATCCCTGTTTGAATCCCTGTACCATACTCTACCTGATCACTTCCTCCGGTAGCGCATTCCAAGTGTTCACGACCCTTTGGGTGAAAAAAAACTTCCTTGCGTTTGTTTTGAACCTATCTCCCTTCAGTTTCTCCGAATGCCCCCTCGTATTCACTGTCCCTTTCAGTCTGAAGAATCTGTCCCTATCCACCCTCTCTATGCCCCTCATGATCTTGAAGGTCTCTATCATATCTCCCCTGAGCCTCCTCTTCTCCAGAGAGAAAAGCCCCAGCCTATCCAGCCTCTCGGCGTATGGGCAGTGTTCCAGCCCTTTTACCATTTTCGTTGCTCTCCTTTGGACTCTCTCAAGTACCGCCATGTCCTTCTTGAGGTGCGGCGACCAATACTGAACGCAGTATTCCAGATGTGGACGCACCATCGCTCGATACAATGGCATGATGACTTCCCGTGTTCTGGTTGTTATGCCCCTCTTTATGATGCCCAGCATCCTGTTGGCTTTTTTTGAGGCTGCTGCACACTGTGCAGATGGCTTCAGTGATGCATCCACCAGCACACCCAAGTCTCTCTCAAGTCTGCTGTCTCCCAACAATACCCCCCCCCAATTTGTAGTTGAACAACGGGTTCTTTTTCCCTATATGCATGACCTTGCATTTGTCCACGTTAAAGCGCATTTGCCATTTGTTTGCCCAGTCTTCCAGCTTGTCCAGGTCCCTTTGTAGGTCCTCACACTCCTCCCTGGTCTTAACTCTGCCGCACAGTTTGGTATCGTCTGCAAATTTTATAACCTCGCACTTTGCCTCCTTTTCCAGGTCATTGATAAATATGTTAAAGAGTAACAGCCCCAGCACCGACCCCTGTGGCACACCGCTTGTGACTCCCCGCCAGTCAGAATATTGACCCTTTACTCCGACCCTCTGCAGTCTACCCGACAACCAGTGCTTGATCCATCTGTGCACATCCCCTCCCACCCCGTGGTTCCACAGCTTCCTAAGCAGCCTTTCATGTGGCACCTTGTCGAAAGCCTTTTGAAAATCGAGGTAAATGATGTCTATGGGTTCCCCATTGTCCACCCGACTGCTTATTCCCTCAAAGAAGTACAGAAGGTTCGTTAGGCACGACCTTCCCTTACAGAATCCGTGCTGGCTTGTTCTCAGTAGGCCATTCCTCTCGATGTGCTCGCAAATGCCGTCCTTGATCATAGCTTCCACCATCTTCCCTATAATTGAAGTCAGGCTCACCGGCCTGTAGTTCCCGGGGTCACCCCTCGATCCCTTCTTGAAGATAGGTGTGACATTCGCCAATTTCCAGTCCTCTGGTACCTCACCAGTTTTCAAGGATAGGTTGCAAATATGCTGGATTGTGCCCGCTATTTCTTGTCTTAGTTCCTTCAGAACCCTTGGGTGGATCCCATCCGGGCCCGGTGATTTGCCGCATTTCAGCCTGTCTATCTGTTTGAGGACATCCTCCTTACTTACCTCTAGGTGTTCCAATTTTTCAGCCTGTTCCCCACTCATGAGCTCCTCTGAGTCCGGTATATTAGATGTGTCTTCGCTCGTGAAAACTGACGAGAAGAATGTGTTCAACCTCTCAGCTACCTCTTTATCCTCCTTAATCACTCCCTTCCTATCCCCATCGTCCAACGGCCCCACCTCCTCTCTCGCTGGTCGCTTCCCCTTAACGTAACTGAAGAATGCCTTGAAGTTTTTCACCTCCCTGGCCAGCCCCTCTTCGTATTTCCCCTTTGCTTTTCTAACCTCCCGGTGGCATTCCTTTTGGCATTTCCTGTGCGCCTGGTGATTTTCCTCCGTTGGGTCCTTTTTCCATCTCTGGAAGGATACTTTTTTGTCCTTTATCGCCCTCTTTACTTCTGTTGACATCCAAACCGGGTCCTTTGATCGCTTGTTCTTGCAGCCTTTCCTGAAACTGGGGACGTACATTCTCTGTGCTTCCTGCAGGGTGTCCCTGAATAGGGTCCAGGCGCTTCCCACAGTCTCCATCCTAAAGATGTTTCTGAGCTTCCTCCCCACCATTTCCCTCATAGCAACATAGTTCCCTTTCTTGAAGTTTAGCGCAGTTGTTGCGGTCCTCCTTACTATGGGTGTCTCTCTTTCTAATGTGAATCTGATCGTGTTGTGATCACTGTTGCCTAGTGGTCCTCCCACTTCTACCCCTCTTGCAGGCCCCCCTAATCCGTTTAGGATGAGGTCAAGAGTAGTACCCCCTCGCGTCGGTTCTTTGACTAGTTGCTCCATGAAGCAGTCCTTCACAGCTTCTACAAATCCTGTCTCCCTAGTGCAGTTGGAGTGACCCATACTCCAGTCTATTCCCGGGTAGTTGAAGTCCCCCATCACTGTTACACTTCCAGTCCTGCATTCCTGTCTCAATTCCGCTTCCAAGTCATGTCCGACTCCTTCTGGCGTACCAGGTGGTCGATAGTACAGCCCCAGTTTTATGCCCGCACCCTTGTTTCCCGGTAATTTGACCCATAGCGATTCCAGCCCCTCTGCCTTCGTTGCCATATCCATCCCGACCAAGTGGATAGAGTCCTTTATGTATAGTGCTATGCCCCCCCCCCCCTTCTTGTGGGTCCTGTCCCTCCTGTAGAGTTTGTACCCTGGCAGCGCCACATCCCATTGATTTTCCTCTGTCCACCAGGTTTCTACAATTCCAATTATATCCAGGTCCTCCCCCTTGGCCACGACTTCTAGTTCACCCATCTTGGCCATGAGGCTTCTTGCATTTGCGTATAAGCACCGCAGGTCCCGTCGTTTTTATTCCACCTCTGCATTTACCTGGGCCACTTGCCCTTGGATTTCGGGCTGTTTTCCCGTTCCCTGTGCTTCTGCTTTGCCCTCAGCCTTTACCCTCTTAGCTTTCAGCTTCCCCACATCCCTGCCACCCCACTTCCCCGCTTTTCCTCTGGGTTTTCTAGCCCTACCGGCCCCCTCCTGGGCTATCATCCCTTGAGCCTCTGTTTGATCCCCCTCGCCTTGTGGTACCTCTATATTACCCTCGGCTTTCGCCTTCGTGCCACCCAGTCTCCCTGTGTCTCCATGCCCAATAGTTTTCTCCCAGCAAGCTCCCTTTACCTGATGTTTCCCTCGCTGTCTGCTTCTAAGATCTTCCGGTCCCTCTGCTTCCTCCCTGCAATTAGCCCGTTCAGCATCTGTTCTGGATACTGTTGTCCGAAGCGTCAACATCAGATCAGCTGTCGGCTTTCCCCCTCTCCTCAGTTTAAAGCCCTCTCGATCTCCTTCCTCACATTGGCTGCCAGTAGTCTAGTTCCTGCTGTGCTCAGGTGCAGGCCGTCCCGCCGGTAGAGCTTGCTCTTTCCCCAGAAGGACGTCCAGTTCCTCACAAAGTGGAAGCCCTCCTCCTGGCACTGAAAGGTCACTTGGACACACAAAGTCAGAGGCGTGAAGAAGTACAAGTTTTATTCACAGCATGCATGCTGGACCCCTGAGCTCCAAGCTGGCTCAGAAGTGCCGAAACCAGGAAGTTACAGAGATATTTATTCATTTTTCTGGCTATACAACTGAATTCTAGAAAAAGCTTTTCACGTGTTACTTTTCTTAACACTCATTGGTTCTAAGCTCACACTAGCAGGTCACTAGCAGGACACTTATCTAACTCTTACAATAAATGTACAGAAGGGCAGGGTACATCATGGCTCAAACTCTTATCTATTCAGCTTACAATGTGGTAAGGTAGGGACATACATTTTAGGCAGATGCAGTCAATAGATTATACACTGTTTTCAGCTATGTAGGCCAGAGCAATATTTTAAACAACAGTTAACTATTTCATGACCCTACATTCCCCCCTTTCAGGCTGGCGTACCTAAGGAGCCAAGCCTGACAAAATAAAGTTAGGGGTCAGGAAAGTCGGGGTCCCCAGTGGGTAAGGGACGATACTGGGAGAGGGCAAGGGCCAATTCAGCAGTGGAACGTTTGACAGCAGAGTCCATAGTTCAGTGGAGCAGCTTTATGGCTATGGGGACCACACAGGGCAGGCAGCAAAGGAGCAGAGAAGACAGGGCAGCAACCAGCAAGATGATCTTCAATGCTGAACCAGAGGGCAACCAGGAGCTGAAGGTACCAGAGATCCAGTCTGCAGTAAGGTCACGCCAGGTCTGGTCAGGAACATGAGCCAGTTTGGTGATACGATCCACATCGTTCTCAATCACTTTACTCAAGTTCAAGGCAGCAGTTGGAGAGGTTGAATTTATCACAGGCACAGCAGCTAGTAAATAGTCCAAAGCTAGACGATTCTGATAAATAGCAGTGCGCATTTTAGCATTCGCTCTGCCAATGGTACTCAAAGCTCGGGAGGTCTCATTGGTTATCAGTTCAAGTACAGCTTATAGACAAATAATGCAGTTAGGCATATAGATTGGGGTCCGATAGCCCCAGATGTCATCCTCGGTCCATGTGGCAGGTCCATAAGCAGCAATGATTCGTTCTGCAGGCCAGTCATCACCCCATTCACCTATTTTAAGGGAATTGGTGGAAGTAGACCGCTTTTGGCGACCTCTGGTGTTGAATACAGGGGCTCCCAGGTGTTCACCATCGGGAAGAAGCTGGGACGAATCATGCAAAGCACACATGTACCAGTCTAGTTAGCAGGCAATCAAGAGTAGGCAAACAGATCACAGAGCCAGTATCAACTATCAGGAGCTGACCATCATTCATAGGAAGTTCCATTAAGCAGTGTCTGAAGGGCTGAAGACAGTGGGAAGCAACAATGGAGGTTCACAAGGCCCATCGTGAAGGTCGTGGACCTGACGTAAAAGTGAGGGTCTGTGAAGTCAGGTTTAACATGTCCAGCTGCATTGCCTCCCATAGCCACTGTTCTCCCATACCAGTCCCTCCTCAAACAAAATAATTGCTAACATTAAGAGTCTGACCTATAGTTTCAGCAAACTATATAAACAGATTTCTAGTGATTACAGGATATCAGTATCTACTTTCATAAAACTGGGGAAACACCACAGAGTGATGGACAGAAGCACATGAGTGGGATACAATTCGGACATATACATCAGTACCTGGGTCTCACCTTTCACCATCAATATACAATGCCATGCAGTCTCTGGCCTTCTGGACTTGGACATTGGCATTCCAGTTATATGGGTCAGTGATAGTGAAAACCATGGGATTACAGTAGCCTGTAGTACACAAGGGGCCGGAGCTAGGACCTATAGTAAGGGAGGCAGACGGGGTATTAGGGGGATATTTGTGTGGGTTATTGTAGGTGGCCCACAAGACACTTTCTCATAAAGGACAGGCTCCACCATTAGTGAAGGTTTCCTCATAGGGGCAGTTCTTAAAGGCATCAGGTTATACAGACCTATATACTTAGCACATTTGGTATAATAACGCTGTCAATCTAGGGAGCCACACAAAACTGAATTAGGGGTAGTACCATGACCTTGAGAAACATCAAATAGCACACATGTATCACAATACAAAGACACCGGGCGAGTGGGGTCTACAATAAGAGTCTAGTTGATAAGTGGACCCTCAACATTATAAATGCAGATTTCCGTCCACTTTTAAACTTCATCACCAGTAGGTTGGAAACAGAAAATACTCTCTGATGTTTGACACTTTCTGTACTTAACTCCTTCATGCAAACAAACATCAGGCAAAGGGGCTGCACTTGTTAAGTACAAAATACAGAAGAAAGAAACATAAGTGAGGGCAACACAAATATCATATATATATATATACTAACATAGGAAACTCATTTTTCTTTCAGGCACAACTTAGAAAACTTCAAACAGTTATACTCAAGACACTTGCTAAAGGCAGTGTGAACCACAGGCAGTCAATTAAACTCAAACACTTATAAAGAATTATATTCAGAACACCTGCTAAGTACAGTGGTAAATATTCAGAACTTTTGAGGTCTTAGAAAGCTTCAGCTGAAGATCCGTGTTGTAGTGGAACCAAGTTTCATGTCCGGACACCTTGACAACTGTAAGAGAAGAAATTAGGACAGTAAAAGGACCTATCCACCTAGGTTTCAGGGGGTCTGACTTCCAAGTTTTAGCCATACTGTATTTCCAGGGAATTACCCATGGACTTGTGTAGCTATCGATAGTGGGGCCCTTTCCAGGACCCATTTGTGGAGCTCTTAAAGGGCTTTAGCTAAAGACTGGACCTGACTCTGGAGGATATCTGATCCCAGAGTAGCAAAGGAACCAGGATCTGGGTTCACAATGGGTGGTGGCCGGCCGGACATGAGCTCAAATGGGGCTTAGATGGGATGCATCTAATCTGAAAAAGAACAGAAGGCAGCAGGACAGGCCAGGACAGATTAGTTTCTTCAATTCATTTTGTGAGAAGGGTCTTAAGAGTTCTGTTTATTCTTTCGACCTGACCAGAGCTCTCAGGATAGTAAGCAGCATATAATTTCTATTCAATTTGGAGGGCCTGAGTAATTTGTTGGACAACATTGACAATGAAAGCAGGGCCATTGTCACTGCCTATAAAAACAGGGAGACCAAAGCACGGAATTATTCAGGAGGTGTTTGGTTACTTCTCTGGCGCGTTCAGTGCAAGTAAGGAAGGCTTTGACCCATCTAGTCAGGGTGTCTGTGAAGACTAGGAAGTGACTGAGGGAACGGGAAATGGGCATGTGGATAAAATCTACAGACAGAACCTGCATCGGATATGTTCCAATAGGTTGGTATCCAAGAGGTGGCAGTCATCTGATTGGGAATTTTATTCTAGAACCGACAACACACTGTCGGACCATATTCCGGACTAGCTGATCAAGGTGATTGATAAAGAAATGTCTCTTGAGAGTCAATTTTCATAGCGGGTTCTCCAGAGTGTGCCAGATCATGGCATCTTTTGACAATCGTGAGGGCCAGGTGTTGAGGAATGAATATGAGGGTACCCGCTGTGCTTACGTTTGAAGTATCAGTGTGTGGGTCTGGATTGGCACTTGAATTGGCACATTTTGTATCCACCCCCCTTTCAGGACAGACTGGCCCAAAATAATGCATGCCCAAGTCTGTTCCTGAGAAGAGTACTGGGGTGTAAGGGAATCCAGAAAAGGAATGATTGTATACAGAGGAGCCGAAAGAGGGGGCAGAGACTGGCAGCTCGGGCTGTGTGGTCGGCAAGGGCATTGCCACGAGAGACAAGGTCCGTCACGCGTCTGTAAGCATGGCAGTGCATAACAGAAACACGTGAGGGTAGTTGTACGGCCTCAAGAAGGTCAAGAATGAGGGGAGCATGATGGATCAGTTGGCCGGAAGCTGTAATGAAACCTCGATATTTCCAGATGGCCCTATGGGAATGCAAGTTAAGGAAAGCATATTTGGAGTCAGTATATATATATTGCAAGACTGAGAGGCAGAGTGGCGCAGGGCAAAAGTGAGAGCATAAAGCTCAGCTTCTTGGGCAGAAGGGCCAGAAGGCAGGGGCCTGAGTCAGAAGTTTTTGGAGGCAGCGAAAAGACCGCTCCTGAAGTTGGGTCCAGACAAAAGGGGCTGAGTCAGCGCCTTTGGTGGAATCATACAGAGGACGAGCAATAGTAGAGAAATCAGGGATCCAGATGGGACAGTATCCTGCAATACTGAGAAAGGTGCTCAGAGCCTTGCAGTTATCAGGGACAGGGAGACTACAGACAGCCTAGACCTCGGTGTAGGAAGGGACCTGGTACCCTTGGAGATTTGAAAGCCAAGGTAGGTGACACGAGGAAGGCATACTTGAAATCAATGTAAATATGGCCACAGGAAAATTTAAAAGGCAGACCCACTATCTGAAAGACTCAGATAAATAATAATAATAACAGTTTATATACCACAATACCGTGAAGAGCTATGTGGTTTACAAAAGATTAGAGAAGGTACAAAATAATTGAACTTAAGATGTGTACTAACACATAAGAATTGTTCTCAATCCCTATTCTATATCAGGTTCCTACCCCAAAGAGCTGACTTATAAAATTAAGCTAAATGCAGTTCTGGATCCACCCACTAAGCAGGGTAGTCTGACACAAGCGTTCTCTAAAGCAGCAGTCCCTTCACTATCAGCTGACTGGCAAAAATATTTACTTCAATACAAAAGCATTCCTAAAAATTACATTGTTATACCTAAACTTACATTTTTTATATACAGAAATACAAAACAAAGATTGGAATATACAGTAAAACTTTGGATTGCAAATAACTTGGTTTGCAAGTGTTCTATAAGACAAGCAATGATTAAATTTTAACTTGCTATACCAGTAACGTCTTGCAATACACGTACATACAGTATAGAAGCATCACATTTTCACAACTGAGCCAATGGTTCCTCTCTATATGACGCTGCAGGAATGCAGTGACTGTTCCAAACGAGCAAGGGCTTGCAATACAAGTATGTATATTTTTGTACACTAGTGCCCTGGAATACAAGCATACTTCTGGAACAAATTGTGTCCCAAACCAAAGTTTTACTGTACTCACAAGTTTAAACATTGTTCATTTTTATTTTTTTTTTTACAATCAACATGGGTCTCAGTAGAGACTTACTCCCCCTTCCTACAGAATTTCACAAAGGAGAGAGAGTTGCTTAAAGATCAAAGAGATCAAATTACAGATGTAGTCCTTTTCAGAATTTTTAAATTTAGACAAATAACTACTAAATTTGGACAAAGAACTTCTTTTTAGCATGGAATATAAGTTCCAGAAATCATATTTTTCGTTTATATGCATTTCTGAATATACATAAAAATTTTATAACATAGCCAAAAACTTCAAATGCAAAACCACTTATCTGTTTCAGGAGAAACCACATTGGAAGTGCTACACACTTCATGGCCCTTATCAGCACAAAAGGAAAAGTACTCTCCTCTCATGCTGTGAACAACTGACAGTTTAAACTTCACTGAAACATTTGAACAGACAGAAGTCATAAAGAACCCGGGATATTGCAGGACTTGGGAATCAGATGAAGGGAAGAATTTGGCAAGGTCTGAAGCAAGGGCAGTGCTGAATAGAGAGGGGCTATTTTTAAAGCCCTGGGGTAGACGGGTCCAGGTTACTTAGGAGGTTTGTCCAGTGGAAGGGTTTTCCCATTGGAATGCAAAATTGGCTGACTGGAAGAGGAACTGACAGCAAACGAATGCATAAAAACCTGACGAGTTATGTCCTCTTCCAGGGAGCCAGAGGGGGCCAGCCCACACCAAATATCGGCCATTCTAACTGGCACAGACAAATAAGGGTTGATTTGTTAAGTATAATCAAAGACAAATTCCTTTTTTAAAATTAGCTTACATATCAAGGGATCCCCACAGGTAGACAGACATCCCCCCATTGTGCAATGGAGGACAAAAACACTTCCCTGTATTCCTGGCCCCGCCCGTCTCCGGGCTAGGGAAACGCAGTACTAACAGGTCCACACTCGCTTCGTCCTCAAGGACGTCTCAGACACTCTCAAACACACAAAACACAACAGATTTCAGTTCAGTTACTCAACCAGAAAATAACAGTTCCTAGAATCCCTTTCCCACAACTTTTCAGCGACAGATCACGTGGCTTACTAGGCAGGAGACGAGAGACAGGATAGGGATGATCAATCCCCACTTACCAGATAGTGGCCACTCCAGGTACAGATACAGATACAGATACAGATTCTTGTACTTTAAACTGAGACTAGATAAGTCAGTTGAAGCGGTCCAACGTCCTGAGGTCTGCCAACCCCCCAAAAGGAAGGCAGCCGGCTAAGCAGACATATCAGCCGTAGGACCAGAAACAAGTGACCAATCGAGTAACCAGTGGTCAAGAGACCTTCAAGTCCCTGTTCGGGCGCCAAATGAAAGGTCACTTGGACACACAAAGTCAGAGGCGTGAAGAAGTACAAGTTTTATTCACAGCATGCATGCTGGACCCCTGAGCTCCAAGCTGGCTCAGAAGTGCCGAAACCAGGAAGTTACAGAGATATTTATTCATTTTTCTGGCTATACAACTGAATTCTAGAAAAAGCTTTTCACGTGTTACTTTTCTTAACACTCATTGGTTCTAAGCTCACACTAGCAGGTCACTAGCAGGACACTTATCTAACTCTTACAATAAATGTACAGAAGGGCAGGGTACATCATGGCTCAAACTCTTATCTATTCAGCTTACAATGTGGTAAGGTAGGGACATACATTTTAGGCAGATGCAGTCAATAGATTATACACTGTTTTCAGCTATGTAGGCCAGAGCAATATTTTAAACAACAGTTAACTATTTCATGACCCTACAGCACCATCTCCTCAACCATGCATTCACAGCTTGGAGGTCTGCCTGCCTCTTTGCATCTGCTCTCGGTACAGGCAGGATCTCCGAGAATGCTATCCTCCGTGTGCTCCGCCTCAGCTTTCGTCCCAGGACCCTGAACTGGTCAGTCAGTGTGGCCATGCTGAAGTTCCTCCGGCTCACATCATTCGTTCCGACATGGATTATTACCGCAGTCTCCTCTGTCTCTGCTCCGTCCAGGATCCTCTCAATCCTGTCAGTGATGTCTCGTGTCTTGGCCCCTGGGAAACAAGTCATTAGCCGGTCCTCCCTTCCTCCAGCTACGTGACTGTCTACCTCTCTCAAGATCGAGTCTCCCACCACAATAGCAGACTTCCCTTTCCTCAGCAACCTTCTCTGCCTCAGGTCCGTGTCCTCGGTGTAGTGTGGTGTCTCTCCCTCGGGGTCCCGGTGAGTTGCGGACTCCTCCTCTTGCGTGGTTCCTCCGCTAGGTCCTTCCCCGGTGTTGCCTTGTGGATCCTGGGTCTCGTCTGCCGACATCCGTCTATGCTGCTGCTGATCCCGTTCCTCCACCTTCCTATAGGCCTCCTCGATGAATCTCTCGAGGTCCCTCACCTGGTCCACAATGGGGCCTGCTCCGTCTGTGTTCTGGGTAGACCAGCTCGTCTCCTCTGTGGTGCGCAGTCCCTCCAGTCCCTCCAGTTCCTGGACCCTGACCCTCAATCTGCCGACCTCCATCCTCAGGCTTTCCAGTTCCTGACACCGACTGCATATGTACTCCCGCCTTCCCAAGGGGAGGTAGTCGTACATATTGCACTCTGTGCAGTATACCGGAAAGTACCTCTGGGATCCTGGGTCCTCCATCGCTCCCGTAAAGTGCTGGTGTGCTCCTGCAGAGAGAAAAGAGAAAAGAAGGTGATTTCTTGGTGTTTCTGTCTCCCTCGCAAGGCTCCTTCGCAAAGGCGCTCGCCTTCGCCGCGCGCCGAACGGCTGCGCGCCGTTGGCTCCCTTCCTATTAAGGGGGGAGTCCGGGCGCTGACGTCGGTGGTGACGCGGTGCGGGTGGGCGGAGCTAACTCTCGCCACTACCCGCTCCTTGCTCCCACCGTCCCCTGCCTTCTCCTTCGCCTGTCTCCGCCTGTCTCCTCTGACCCGCTCTCCTGCTGCTACAGCCGCCTCTTGTTCAGCTCCCCTCCTCGCGGCTGCTGTGGTTGCTGAGGAATCTCAATCTTCTCTCTCAAACAGAGGAGATTGAGAGGGGACATGATCGAAACATTCAAGGTACTGAAGGGGATAGACTTAGTAGATAAGGACAGGTTGTTCACCCTCTCCAAGGTAGGGAGAACAAGGGGGTACTCTCTAAAGTTGAAAGGGGATAGATTCCGTACAAACATAAGGAAGTTCTTCTTCACCCAGAGAGTGGTAGAGAACTGGAACACTCTTCCAGAGGCTATTATAGGGGAAAACACCCTCCAAGGATTCAAGACAAAGTTAGACAAGTTTCTGCTGAACAAGAATGTGCGCTGGTAGGGCTAGTCTCAGTTGCGGTGCTGATCTTAGACCAGAGGGCCGCCACGTGAGCGGATTGCTGGGCATGATGGACCACTGGTCTGACTCAGCAGTGGCAATTCTTATGTTCTTATGTTCTTAAACCCTAGTACCCTAGTACCGATATACAATTTGTGGAGTAGATGTGAAATGTGCTGGATATTTTTGAATCTCCTGACTAACTGCAATAGATCATTTGGAGTTTTGCCATTGGGAGTGGTTGACTGTTTCACCCTGCAGATGTTCCTTTGCCACCGGCGGCAGTCTTGACTCTCATCAGGAGCCTGGAGTCTATGGGGCCCGACACTGGGAGATCATCTGTGGTTGGCCTGCCCTCCCGTCTTCTAAGATCGAATGACTGTCACTCTACATTGACTGAATTAATCTTTTAATTTTCCCTTTTCCACTTTGCCATTATTATATCTTATTTTGAGCATATTACTTTTTGCTAATTTATGTTGAATTTGTGTTTCTCTATTAAACCTCCCTCTCAGGTATTTTGCTTTTCTACCTGTTATTTTTTATTTTATCTTTCATTCTTTTAACATATAGTTTGTACTACTATTTCTTAGACACTCTAGCTATATTGTAATCCTAATTTACCTAAGTGCCTTCTACTTCATACAAATTGTTTTTTTCACTTATTACTTGTTAAAATTCTCTTTTTCTTCTTGCACTTATATTTTTATAACCGCATCAAACCGAAAGGAATTTTGCAGTATATAAATAAAGTTTTATGTTTTGTTTTACTTATGACCTTGATTGGCCACTGTGGAAATAGGAAACTGGGCTAGAAGGACCATTGGTCTGACTCAGTATGGTATTCTTATGTTCTTGATAAGCAGATTGGCATGCCTCAGCGCAATCCACTAGTTGCTTTTGCTTTTTAACTTTTCTTTTTTAACCTAGGAAACACTCCTCCCATAAATTTAACGGTGGCTCATTCCACAAATGAAGGGCTTTCTAAAAGAAAGGCCGCTCTCTCATAACCACAAGACAAACTTCTTTTGCAGCTGGTAATGATGATAACTGCAAGCCTGCTACCAAATAACCTGGTTCACCCAAATATAATGCCTTATGGGTCAGCACAAAAATACTTGTAGACAGGCCTAAACTCTAAAGGCAACCAATGGTATCGTAAATATAACGGGGTTACTGCATCTTAACAGCCCACCCCACCTAGCAATCTCAATCCTGCATTCTGTAATGTACGCAATCTATGTAATAAATAACTTGGGAGACCCATTTACACCACATTTCCATAATCATAGGATCTAAAATGCATTAAGTTAGTCCAATAAAAAGGTATCGCCTTATTTCCTTTATGTTTTTGCTTATTTCTATTTGTTACCTTCTTCAAAATGAAATTGTTAAAATTGTGGCTTTACTACTTAAATTAGTGGACCTGACAGATGTAGATTTCCAAAGTGGGGCCATTTAGAGATGGAAGTTATGAAAATACATTTTCTACACCTCGATGTGGAAGCTGCCAGGTTCATATCATTCATTTTTTTTCACATTTTTCCCACCGCACCTGTAGGCAAATACAGTACAGGTGCACTCTGCAAATGTTTTAGAAAAAGCTCTATGCTGGTAGATCCTTTTCTAAAATAGCACCATTCAACAAATTATGTATAATTGGAAAAACTGGAGTAGATTAAATTATAATTTCTGGTGGAATTCCTTATGTCATATTTATAAAATGGAAAGATTTATTGCAATACAACGAGGATGTTTTAGGAGATTTCAAGATGTGTGGGAGCCATTAACAAAATATTGTACTGACTAGATGACATTTTTTCCCTTAAATTTACAGGTTCAATTATGAGGGGGGAGGGGGGTAATTTTATGATTACATATTGTGCAAGATATTGATTATATAATAGGAAGTGGTGGGAAGGGTGGGAGATAAGAATATATCACTTGTACTATTGATGATTATTAAGTGATATACTTATTGTTAATCTGTTTTAATATATTGACACACTTATTGTAAGTTTGAAAATGAATAAAGATTAAAAAAAAAAAAATAGCATCACAATTAACTTGGATGTCTCGATTCCGATCTCCATGTTCTATGTAAAATGGAGATCTATAGGCTCCTTTTACTAAGGTACGCTAGAGTTTTTAGCGCACGCTGAAGATTAGCGCACGCTAACCCCCGTGCTACGTGGAAAATGCTAACACCAGCTCTATGGAAGCGTTAGCCATATAGCGCATGCCCTAAAACCACTAGCGCAGCTTAGTACAAGGAGCCCTATGTTTTTTGCTATTTACTCAAATCAAACTGCTTCTACTATACAAAAAGTGGTTGATTATTTTATGACTATGTGTATTCAAGAAGAAAAAGATTTATGGATGAGATGCAAATTATTCTGTGTTATTGAAGCATCTAAGAAAAAAACCCAAAATTGGAATGTAAATGTTTTGAAGGCATATTCATTTTAAATATCAACTTGGCAAGATTATTTGCATTGTTTATAGTATCAGTCCAACACTGCAGTAATATAAAGGGTATTATAGAAGATAGCTTAATTTTGAATGGAAATACTTATCCAATCAACTCAACTACTAGAATTTGGGGGTTCATTTGGACAGGAATTTGTGAATGAAATCGCAGACTGATGTTTTGGTTCTAAAACATTTCTACATGCTTTGGAAATTATGAGCTATTAGATCTTACTTTGATGGAACCCATTCAGATTACTTGTGCAGTCATTAGTTTTAAGTATTTTAGATTACTGTAATATTATCTATCTTTCTGTTTATCAAAATAATCATCACAGATTACACTGAACAACAAAGTTTTTGCTTCTTCAACACTTTCGAATGTGTCTTACAGATTTTTGATTGCTGATCATGAAAATCACATTTAAAATTATGTATCATATACTGTTTTAACAAAAAAAGTACATTTTTACAATTTCTTGTTATACTTTCAGGCTAATACAATTAATTCTTAGCCTAATTCTTAATATAGGCCTATTGCTCATGTTATACCTTGCTGGATATAGTGTAGGCATGCCCAGGCATACATTCAGGGTAGGTTGCATAGTGTCCATGCAAATATGCAATCTGGGCATGTCTAAGCACTTTATGTGTGGAACTTCGAGCAGCACATTGGATCGACTATTCCGTTGTTGTTTTTTTTCTACTGGTTGCACAAGTCTAGAGCCATCTTTTTTGTATTTCCATGACACCAGCGCCATCTATAGGTGATATACAAGTACACCCCTGATGAAGACTTCATTTCAGATGCCGAAACACAGACCATGTTAGGGTTCAGTAAAAAAAAGGACTAAGGACTCTACATTAGGCTTGAAGTTTCCTATGTATATGTTCTAATGTTTTAAATACTTTTAATAAATCTATATTTGTTCCGGAGGCTGATGTGAATAGTCCCTTCCCCACTTCTTTATGTGTTGCATTCTGTTATACATGGGGATGCTTTTTGCTTTCTGTTGTGGAATATACTCGGAAATCAATGCCATTTGCTATCCCAATGATATGGTGAGAACAGAAGGATCACTTGGCAGACTGTTACTTCTGTCTGACAAATATATCTGGTTTCTCTGGTAAAAATAAGAAATCAATTGAATACCCCAATCTTCCTTCAGCCATTGGACCAGTACCTCATGACAGTCTTCTGGTACCGAAGCCACCAGAGAAATGGAGCTTAAATGAAACTGACGAAGAATCTGCAATACTCTAGCCAAGCACTGACAGTGATTGCTGTCCTGATTTTGAACCATGTACATCTGGTGAGCCTCATCTTATAACACAGTCAGAATTAAATGACCTGTTCAGGGACTTAGGTTTGTCAAAAGCAAAAGCAGAATTATTTGGTTCAAGACTGCAGGAATGGTGTTTGCTCTCACGGGTACAAAAATTTCTGTCTTTTGAAGCCACCAAGATGATTTAACAAATTTCTTTGCACAGGTTGAAAACCTCTGTATCTGCACTGACATTGAAGGGTTGTTCACAACTTTCAGTTGTACACATGACCCACAGGAGTGGTCTCTTTTTTTATTGATTCATCAGTGTTAAGCCACAAGGCTGTTTTGTTACACAATGGCAATGTCTATCCATCGATACCTATTGGCTATGCTGCACATATGAAAGAAATTAATACTATAAACTTTCCACTCCGGAAGCTCCTGCTTCCCTCCCAGCCGGTTCTGCTCCAGCCTTAAGATCCTGATGAAGGGTTTCACCCGAAACCGGTTGATCCAATGACTATTCTGGTCTCCTGCAATTCTCATTGACTTCATTTGGCTCGCTTTAAAAGCTAAGTTGGCTGTGGTTTCATTTTGCATCTTGGGGATTAGGCTGGGGAGGACTCTATGAGTGGGTTTTCAGTTTGATTCACTCTCTCACTAGTTCACTATTTGTGACTTATTTATTGTTATTAATTCTGCACAGTTGATTTTGCACACTAGGGACGCCCGATGATGGTGTGCAGGCGGGGTGATTCACCTCCGTCTTTGTAAGTGGAAGCGCTGGAGTTGGTTCTCCCATCGCTAATAACCTCACACTGAGAGCGTCCCTACTCCTTAATTGACATTTGGTATTTGTGTGGTTTGGTTTGTTAGCAGTGATTAGCTGATAGACACACTCATAGAGTCCTTACTGACATTTTTTGCCTTCTTTTTTGTATCTTTTTAAGCACATATGAAAGAAACATATGAAAACATGAAACTGCTATTATAGCATATCCAGTACAAAAGTATAACTGGAACATCTGTGGTGATCTTAAAATAGTACTTCTGCTACTTGGAAATACCAAGTACTATTGTTTTATTTTTGAATGGAACAGCTGTGCTGAGTTGCATTATATTCAAAAGAACTGGCCACTCCATAAGAATTTGGTTTCAGGATAGAAAAATGTGGTACACGAATCACTTGTTGACTTGGCAAAGATAGTTTTGTCTCCTCTTCACATAAAGCTTGGACATAAAAAATTTAATAAAAGCGATGAACAAGGAAGGCAAAGGTTTTCTTTATCTAAGACAGATGTTTCCAAGAATAACTGACGCCAAGATTAAGCAAGGCATTTTTGTCAGTCCACAGATCAGACACATCATCAATGATGAGAGATTTGAAGATCTGTTAATTGGGCCAGAGAAAATCACCTGGAAAGCATTCAAGGATTTTGTTCAGAATTTTTATGGCAGTTACAGAGCACCAAACTATATTCAACTATATTGACAAACTTCTTAGAGCAGTGTTTTCCAACCTTTTTACACCTATGGACCGGCAGAAATAAAAGAATTATTCTGTGGACCGGCATCGGTCCGTGGACCGGCGGTTGACGAACACTGGGCTAAGTCGTGGGCCAGACTCCGCCCATCTCTACCCAATCTCCACCCCAGACCACGCCCCCATAATAGTACTAATTGCACCATGCACATCCCATGCCTCATCTGGAAGCCTTCCCTCTGACGTTGCAATGTCAGAGAGAAGGCTACCGGTTCAGGCGCAGGATGCCCGTAGGAACCGCTGCCCGTGGCTTTGTGCACCGAATCAGTTAGGAAGAGGGAGCTGGCTCGAAGATAACGCCGCATTGATTGCACCGTGGACCTGCGGTTGAAGAACACTGTTTTGGGCCTGATGCACGTGCTGGCTCTGTGGACCGGCAGGAAATTTCTGTGGACCGGCACCGGTCCACAGACCGGTGGTTGAAGAACACTGTCTTAGAGCATACAAAACCATGAAGTGCAACATGTCACTGAAGATGCACTTTCTACATTCACACTTGGACTATTATCCTGTAAATCTTGGTGCAGTCAGCAACGAACACGGCAAAAAGTTTAACCAGGACATTGCCACTATGGAAAAAAGATATCAGGGCTACCGGAACCCATAAATGCTGGCTATTGTTGAACACTGCAACAAGATGCACTGGACACTTAATAAATATGAAAATGAGCAAGAAAACACTTTTAGCCAAGGCAAACTTTTACCGCATATCAGATACTGTGCAATATAACATGTTATATTCAATTAAAGATACCATTGTGTTTCTCAAAATTCCTAAGTGATACAGTCAGTGGCAAATTATATTTGTGTTTATGTTGAAGGGGTCTATCATAATCATCAGTTTGTTTAAGGAAACAAAACTTTTGGAAACATTTGTTGTCCAGTGTTAACATATAATACAAAACATGGCAATTCATTTATGCCCTCTTTTACGAAGCCTTATTAGGCTTGCTTTTTTTTTTTAATCTTTAATTTTATTAAGCATATAAAAAGTGCAACAATTATACATTCAAAAATTCAATAAACAGCACTTACATACTTGCAAATTAGTGAAACAATTTACCCTTCCCCCCTCCCTTCCTTCGCGCCTAGAACTGAAAAGTATTGGCGGGATAGAAGACACTAATGTAATGTAATGTAATATGTGTGGAAACCAGTGAAAACAAGATTAAATCTGGTCAGTGAATTATGAATCATTAAAGTGTTTAACAAATGACTCCAATGGACTCCAAATTTCTTTAAAATTCTTGATTTTTTTAATCACAGTCCGAGGCGGTATTAGCTCTGAGGCTCATAGAATTCCTATGAACATCAGAGCTAATACCACAGCAGCCAGTGGTAAAAAAGTCTAACGTGGCTTCATAAAAAAGGGGGGAGGTTAATTTTTAATATTAAAAAGTCAGACCATGCGACACCTTATTATCCCAAGTTACATTGGCTTCCTATTGAGGCAAGAGTATTTTTTAAGTCTGGATGTCTGTTATAAGGTCTCGCACGGTTTGGCACCAAATTACCTTGCTGACCATTTTACTTTCTAGACATTCAGACCCCGATTCTGCAAACTGTGTCTAACTTTAGGCATGGTTTAGATGTCCGATTTAAGTGGTTAATGAGCGATTTAAGGGTCTTAACAAGCGTTAATTGGGACTTAGGCATCAGGTACGCGTTCTCAGAATATAGATGCGAGTTTTAGGAAAAGTCGCGTCCAAGTATGTAGACGTGGGCATGGTTAAGGATAGGCACCAGATAGACGCTAGTTGGGTGGCAGACCGTGTCTAAACATTACGGAAATTGTAGGCGAATGAAAAGCTGGTCTAAGTGTGGTTTCTGCTTGGGCTTAATGTGAGTTTTTATGGGCGGAACATAGACGTGCTTTGGGCTTCCGAAATGATATTTTCTACTTAGACTTCAGGAATCTGTTTTTTCCTCTCCTAATAGATTTAATAAGCCACTATATCAATAGGGCACATCAATACAAACATATTGCATGCAAAACATAGTACTTTTCTGCCCAAACAGCAAGATGATTTACTAAATACAGCACCTTTGGCTTTTTTTTTTCTTTTTTTTAATTCTTTATTGATTTTTAAAACTTACAATAAGTGTAACAACATATAACATCATTTTATACTTAAATACATCACTTAATAGCCTATCAAAATCTACTTCAGTTTCCATATCCCTTCCTCCCCTATATTCAATTTGCACTCATAAGAAAACCAAAATACCCAATCCCCCTCCCCCCCTTAGACGTGCATATTTAAGGGGAAAAAATGGAATTCATTCATTGCAGTATTTTGTTAATGGCTCCCAAATATCCTGAAATTTCTTAAAATTCCCTTGCTGCATGGCAATTACCCTTTCAATTTTAAATATGTGACATAGAGAGTTCCACCAAAAACTATAATTCAGACGATCCCAATTTTTCCAATTCCTCATAATATGCTGTATGGCAACCCCTGTCATAATGAGTAATAACTTGTTATTGTTAGACGATATTTGGCTCATAACTCTCATTGATGTATCAAATAATAATAACATAATAATAATAACTTTATTCTTCTATACCGCCATAATCTTGCGACTTCTAGGCAGTTTACAATCAAGATAGCTGGACATTCAGCGAAATACAATATGCAGATAATCAGATGAAATACAGAGAGCAGAGACAGTTTTCTGAGCAAGAGTATAAGATGTACATTTTGGTAGGTAATGTCCGACAGGACCTGTTTGGAATAAATAACAATGAAAAATTACGATAAGATGTAGATAACAGTTTATATGTATCACAGTACCGTCAAATTCAGGTGGGCTAAGGAGGGGGGGGTAAAGGTAGGGGGTAGGGGGGGACCGTTGTTGGGGAGAGAGAGGGGAGAGTGGGTCAATTGTTTAGATATTTCAGGAACAGGTATGTTTTTAGGTGTTTCCTAAATTCCCTGTAGGTAGTGGGCGAGAGTAGTTGATCTAGGTCTTTACCCCATAGGGCTGCTTGGTGAGAGAGAAGGTGTTCGTGGTGTTTTTTTCAGTTTGCAACCTCTAACTGGAGAGGAAATGAATTTTGAGTGTGTGTTTCTCTTCTGTTTGTTATTAGAAAATGAGAAAAGGCCCGTTATGTACTTGGGGGTAAGTCCATATAGTACTTTGAAGCAGAGGCAGGCGAATTTAAACCTTACTCGGGCTTCCGTTGGAAGCCAGTGCGGCTGCCGATAGTATGGTGTCACATGGTCGAATAACACTGTATCATACGATAATGCTACTGGATTTTCCAACAAGCTATTTATTTGACCTCAAATTGATTTTCAAAAAGCAAGTATCAATCTATATATATAAAATCGGAGGTATGTATGTGTGTATGTATGTGTGTATGTGCCGCGATCACGCAAAAACGGCTTGACCAATTTGAACGAAACTTGGTATGCAGATCCCTCACTACCTGGGATGATATGTTCTGGGGGTCTCGCGGCCCACCTGCACACGTGGGCGGAGCTACAAACAGAAAATCAGATTTCACCCATTCATGTCAATGGAAAAAATTTAAAAAGCTGCCATTCTCACAGTAATTCAAAAACGGCTTGACCGATTTGAACGAAACTTGGTATGCAGATCCCTCACTACCTGGGGTGATATGTTCTGGGGGTCTCGCGGCCCACCTGCACACGTGGGCGGAGCTACAAACAGAAATTCACATTTCACCCATTCATGTCAATGGAAAAAATGTAAAAAGCTGCCATTCTCACAGTAATTCAAAAACGGCTTGACCGATTTGAACGAAACTTGGTATGCAGATCCCTCACTACCTGGGGTGATATGTTCTGGGGGTCTCGCGGCCCACCTGCACACGTGGGCGGAGCTACAAACATAAAATCGGATTTCACCCATTCATGTCAATGGAAAAAATGTAAAAAGCTGCCATTCTCACAGTAATTCAAAAACGACTTGACCGATTTGAACGTAACTTGGTATGCGGATCCCTCACTACCTGGGGTGATATGTTCTGGGGGTCTCGCGGCCCACCTGCACATGTGGGCGGAGCTACAAACAGAAAATCAGATTTCACCCATTCATGTCAATGGAAAAAATGTAAAAAGCTGCCATTCTCATAGTAATTCCAACTATAAAACACTTTCTATGACACTATAAAAAATTATAAAACCTAATGATCATTTTCCCATGTTTCTCATCCATGTAGGCACAAACGACACTGCTAGGAATGCCACAGAGAACATCCCCAGAGATTTTGGAGCGCTGGGAAAGAAGTTGAAGCAGATAGGAGCACAGGTGGTCTTTTCATCAATTCTTCCAGTAAGAAACAAAGGCAGAGCTAGAGAAGAGCGTATTCAACGGACTAACGAATGGCTCCGAGAATGGTGCATAGAAATGAACTTTGGATTCCTAAACCACGGCGAGACGCTCCAGGGACTACAAGGACCAGACGGACTCCACCTAACCAGAAGAGGTAGAAACGTATTTGGACATCGATTGGCCCGCCTACTCCATAGGGCTTTAAACTAGGTAAGTTGGGGGAGGGTACATACTTATATCCTAGAGCAGTAAGAAACCACCCTGAGGAGGCAAGTCGCACTCACACTACCAAGTCTAAGGTAAGTACCAATGATATCCACAATAATTCAGGGAGAAATATCACTGATAATTTAGGAGCCACACTAGCTCGTAAAGGAATCTCTTCACAGATATGGAGGGCTATGTATGTTAATGCACACAGCTTGGGCAATAAAATTCTAGCATTACAGACTGAGATAACAAACGCCGATCTTGACGTGATAGCGATATCCGAAACCTGGTTCACGGAATCGCATGGGTGGGATATGGTTATACCAGGGTACAACCTACTTCGTTGCGACTGAGAGGGTAAATTGGGAGGAGGAGTAGCGCTATACACTAAGGAAAGCATCAAAACCACCAGAATCACAGATGTTAGATACACCGGGGAATCCCTCTGGGTGAACCTGGCCAGAGGGAATGAAAAATGCCTATACCTTGGGGTGATATATAGACCTCCCAGGCAACAGGAGGACAAAGACATGGAATTAATCGAGGATATAGAGAACATCACACTGCGCGGGGACACAGTAATGCTAGGAGATTTCAACATGCCAGATGCAAATTGGAACACACTTTCTGCGACTACGGGTAGCAGCAAAAGAATATTAACCTCCATAAAGGGTGCACGTCTCAAGCAATTGGTATTGGAGCCCACCAGGGACCAGGCGTTACTAGACCTAGTTCTCACCAACGGAGATAGCATCACGGAAGTCTCAGTAGGAGACACACTGGCCTCCAGCGACCATAATATGGTATGGCTCAACCTCAAGAAAGGTTTCCCTAAGACAAACACAGCAACAAGGGTTCTCAACTTTAGAGGCACAGACTTCAACCGCATGGGAGATTTTGTCCATCAGGAGCTACATAAACAAGCAATATCTGACAATGTGGAGGATATGTGGTCGTCTCTGAAGTCCATCCTACACGAAGCAACAGACCGATACATAAAGACAGTAAGTAAACGCAGGAGAAACAAAAGACCCCAATGGTTCAGTAAAGAAATTTCAGACCTAGTTAAACAGAAAAAAGACGCATTTATCACCTACAAACATTTAGGCAGAGATGGGGCGAAAGAGGACTATCTAGACAGCTGTCAAAACAGCAGTCAGAGAAGCCAAACTCCGAATGGAGGAAGAGCTAGCACGGAAAATTAAGAAAGGGGATAAATCTTTCTTCAGCTATATTAGTGACAGGAAAAGAAACTAAGATGGGATAGTACGCCTGAAGCAATCGGACGGTAACTTTGCGGAATCAGATTCTGAGAAGGCAGAACTACTAAACAAATACTTCTGTTCAGTGTTCACCCGCGAAGCGCCGGGAGCTGGTCCACAGCTGCAGACGAGAGATAACCAGAAAGACCCGTTTCAAGATTTTGAATTTACGCCCAGTAGCGTCTATGACGAACTATCAAGACTCAAGGTAAACAAAGCCATGGGACCGGATAACCTACACCCCAGAATGCTCAGGGAGTTAAGGGAAGTCCTGGCAGAACCATTATCTGTTCTTTTCAATCTTTCCCTAAGCACAGGAAGGGTCCCCTTGGACTGGAAAACCGCCAACGTAATCCCACTCCACAAAAAGGGCTGCAGGACAGAGACAGCAAACTACAGACCAGTGAGTCTCACGTCTATAGTGTGTAAACTCATGGAAACACTGATCAAACAGAATCGTGACACAATCCTAGACGAAGAAAAACTGCGTGATCCACACCAACACGGGTTCACCCAGGGCAGATCCTGCCAATCTAATCTGATTAGCTTTTTTGACTGGGTTACTAGACAACTGGACGCCGGAGAGTCACTGGACGTGGTATATTTGGACTTCAGTAAAGCATTTGATAGCGTCCCTCATCGAAGATTACTGAACAAGCTGAAATCGATAGGATTAGGAGACACTCTAACTACATGGGTTGGGGATTGGCTGAGCGGTAGACTTCAGAAGGTGGTGGTGAACGGTACCCCATCTGAAGCATCGGACGTGATCAGTGGAGTGCCGCAGGGCTCGGTCCTGGGCCCGATTCTATTTAACTTATTCATAAGAGATATGACGCAAGGACTTAGAGGAAGGGTATCACTGTTCGCCGACGATGCCAAACTTTGCAACATAGTAGGCAAAAGCTTATTACCTGATAATATGACACACGACCTACTGTTGCTGGAACAATGGTCAACTACTTGGCAGCTAGGCTTCAATGCTAAAAAATGCAAGATAATGCATCTGGGTAAGAGAAACCCGCGTAGAACTTATGTACTAAATGGTGAGACCTTGGTTAGGACCACGGCGGAACGTGACCTAGGGGTGATCATTAGTGAGGACATGAAGGTTGCCAATCAAGTGGAGAAGGCTTCCTCCAGGGCAAGACAAATGATGGGGTGTATCCGCAGAGGTTTCGTCAGCAGGAGACCTGAAGTTATGATGCCGTTGTACAGAGCCATGGTGAGGCCTCACTTGGAGTACTGTGTTCAGTTTTGGAGACCACACTACCGAAAGGATGTGCTGAGGATCGAGTCAGTTCAGCGAACGGCCACCAGGATGGTCTTGGGGCTCAAGGATCTCACGTATGAAGAAAGATTAAAAAAATTGTGGCTGTACTCACTTGAGGAAAGAAGAGAACGGGGAGATATGATTGAAACATATAAGTATATCACGGGACACATCGAGTCAGAAGATGATATCTTCTGGCTCATGGGACCCTCGACCACCAGAGGGCATCCGCTGAAAATCAGGGGAGGGAAGTTTCATGGCGATTCCAGGAAGTACTTCTTCACCGAAAGAGTAGTGGATCATTGGAACAGACTCCCACTCTAGGTGATAAAGGCCAGCAGCGTGACGGATTTTAAGAGAAAATGGGATACTCACGTGGGATCTTTAAGGGAGTAAATTCAGGCGAGGGGATACTTGGAATGGGCAGACTTGGTGGGCTATAGCCCTTTTCTGCTGCTTTTTTCTATGTTTCTATGTTTCTATAACCACTAGGGACATCGTTTCTATTCTACCACGGACACCATACATATAGAGTTTGTATGTTCTAACTGTGTTTGTAACTGTTTCCTTCATGCACCCCAGTTCATAATGTTATTACATTACATGAGTACTCACATATGCTGAACTAGGAACACAGGTTCCATTCTGAACCGGGAACAAACTGCATGGAGTTTCTTTTCAACCTGAGTTTCCACATATTGAGTTGTTTAAATCAATACTGAAACTTTTGGATGCCACTTATTCCAACAGATCTTCCTTTTCAGTTTAAGAGATTGCAAATTCCAGTGAGACTTGCATTCTCTATCACAATCAACAAATCACAGGGACAGACTATTACATACTGTGGAGTGGATTTAAGATCCCCCTGTTTTTCCCATGGACAACTCTATGTTGCTTGATCAAGGGTGGGTTCACCCAAGAATTTATATGTTCTTGCTCCTGGAGGTGAAACTAAAAATGTTGTTTATAATCAAGTTTTGTGTTAGTTGTATTGTATTCATTTTGTCAGATATTTCACATTATAATTTGATTATTGTACTTTTTATAAAGCTGTAAAAAAATAATTTCATTCACCACTATAAAGTATCTTTATTTCAATCCATTTACTGTGTTATTGCTATAATTAAATACCCGTGCAACGCCGGGGCATCAGCTAGTGGACAATAAAATATTAAATGATCTAATGTCCCAGCTTCAAGATGACAGTGCCAGCATCTATTAGACTTAGAGCTATCTAACTTCTGCAAACGAACTGGGGTCCAAACTGCTCTATGTAACAAAAAAAAGCCAAGTTTGTCTCATAGATGCCGACGCCATACATCTCATCCTCCAAGCTCAAATTTGTGGCCATTGAGTTGCAGTAATTTGATGCTTTATCTCAATGCTCCAAATGTCATGCAGATCAGTCTTTGGTTTCTTATTCAAAAACCAGATATTAATTTATACCACTGAGCGGCCTGGTGTCCCAGGAAGTCCACCTGAAAACATAAGACCAGCAAACTATGCTGGTTAGTTAGATTTTTCCATTCAGGGAACCCCTCCTGAATGGCCTGCTTCAACTGCAACCATCTATAATTTTGTGATTTGTTAAGACCAAATTTGTGTTGCAATCGTGGAAAGTCAAGCAGCTTACCATCTGATATAACATCATCCAAAGTACGTTTACTTGCCTTCATCCAGTGTTTCCAGATGACCTTAAACCTGCCAATTTGAATCTTGGGTTTATGGATTGGAATAGGTGTCAAAAAGCAAAGGACTCCCCTTCTAAGACAAAAGCGTTCAGAAAAAATTATTCTTAATATATAATCTTGAATAAGGGGAACTATACAAGGTTTGAATCATTTGTGTAAATCCAGAACCAAACCAATCCATTGCAAGGTCCATTCCACATAATCAAAGGCCTTCTTATTGCATATTGCATGGAAAATATAGTACTTTTCTGCCCAAACAGTAATATGATTTACTCATTACATCACCTTTGGCTTTCCTGCTTAAAAAGAACCCCATTTTTTCTCACCAAACTGTGCTGCAATCAGCTCTTGTTTGAAAGCAAAGAAAAAACATGAAAAAGATATAAATATTGCACACATTACTTCATTTCTCAAAGCTTAAAAATAGAAAAACCAGATACAGACCTTAACATGCATTTACCCTCATTTCAAAATGGAGCTGTTCAGCTGCACAAAGGTGCACCTGCCAGGTAGAATGGGCGTTGAACTCACAACCTCTGCAAGAGCAGCACAGGATTTTAACACATTGAGCTGCATTACCTTCCACTCCAGTTTCTCTGACTCCCCTGTCATATCATAGCTTACTGACCTGCCTATGTATCATCTGCCTAGGAATGATATCACAGTAACCACAAAGAAAGCATTTCTGGCTCACCAAGTTGATGCACCTTGTTGCACCTTGTCCATCTTCTCAAGCTCACTGGTTTAAATCCCACCCTCATTTTTACAGCTTCCTAGGAGTGTATATATGGTGGACTTTGCTGTTTTTCAACAGCACTGTGCAATTTGCAGGAATATTTATTTAGATTTTGCCATGGCTAGGACATCCTAAGCTTTCATGGTAAGAAACCTCTCCATTGACTGAAAGAAGCCATTTGTGGCTCACTAAGTTAAAGCACCTTGTTGCATCTTGTTTATCCTCTCCAGCCCACCCTCATTTTAACAGCATCCTAACAGCTCTAATAAGTGGTGGACTTTGCAGTTTTTCATCAGCATTCTGCAGTTTGCAGGCACAGGTGTATCAGATACATTCAACTGCTCTCAACTACAAGCCATTGTGGTAGGAATTTATTTCTTTTTATGCAATATACGCACAGGACAATAGGTATAAGAGTTTACTAAAACTTCAGAGGGCTTGCACAGGTGCTGAAGGAAGGTACATGTTTTGAGATGTATCCTAGAGACATTAGTATTGGTAAATTCAGCTTGGCTTTAGAATTGGGGGAGGGGGTGTAGAATGAGAGAACAGGCTGCTTTAAAAATCAGACAATGGCTGCAGATAATTAAAGCTCAACCAAAATATGTTTAAGCAAAGGAACGGACAGAGTTTGAGGGTTTTATTTCTGGTACAAAAATTAATATAAAATATTTGCTAACCACACTCAAGACTTGAACCTCTGATGTATGGAAGATAAAAAGCAGTGTCATAAAGCATAGAGCTATAGAGGGAACTTCATTTAGAATTTGGTAACAGAGCCTCTACAGACTAAGCAGATGACAAATGGCTTCTTGTCAAAGCTTTGAGAATCGAGGGTGAAATACTCACATAGATTAAAAACTGGCTGGAGCATAGGAAACAGAGAGTGGATGTAAATGGACAATACTCGGACTGGAAGAGCGTCACCAGTGGGGTGCCGCAGGGCTCGGTGCTTGGATCCGTGCTCTTTAACATCTTTCTAAACTATCTGGACTTAGGTACGACGAGCGAGGTGATTAAATTTGCGGACGATACGAAATTATTCAGAGTAGTGAAAATGCAGGGGGATTGCGAAGATCTGCAACGTGACATAATCAGGCTCAAGGAATGGGCATTGACATGGCAGATGAGGTTCAACGTGGATAAGTGTAAAGTGATGCATGTCGGTAACAAAAATCTCATGCACAAATACAGGATGTCCAGGGAAGTACTTAGAGAGACCTCCCAGGAAAGGGACTTTGGAGTTCTGATCGATAAGTTGATGAAGCCGTCCACGCAATGTGCAGCGGCAGCAAAAAGGGCAAACAGAATGCTAGGAATGATAAAGAAGGGGATCACGAACAGATTAGAGAAGGCTATCATGCCGCTGTACCGGGCCATGGTGCGCCCTCACCTGGAGTACTGCGTCCAGCACTGGTCGCCGTACATGAAGAAGGACACGGTACTACTCGAAAGGGTCCAGAGAAGAGTGCCTAAGATGGTTAAGGGGTTGGAGGAGCTGCCGTACAGTGAAAGATTAGAGAAACTGGGCCTCTTCTCCCTCGAACAGAGGAGATTGAGAGGGGACATGATCAAAACATTTAAGGTCCCGAAGGGGATATAATTAGTAGATAAGGACAGGTTGTTCACCCTCTCCAAGGCAGTTTCGTTGCCAACTGTGGTCTGAATATTGACCTCTCAGTGTACATGTTGGGCCTGATTCTCAAATATGCATTTCCCAATGGCAGGCAGCAATAGGCATCCTACTGCTGTCTGGCATGCACATTTTAAAAAATAACTCTCCAAGGCAGGACGCACACATTGTAGGCCTCCGGAATGCGTCTATGTAGATGCATAGCAATGCTTAAGCACTTCCAAGGTGGGGCCTGCAAAATGTTGGCCTACATTTCGGATGTTTGATCGGGACTGTAGACACGATTCTCTTTTGGATGTCAACGTATGATTAACACGTGATCAATGGCCATAGATGTCAGCGTCCAAAAGAGAATCAGGCCCTTTCGCCTAACTGTGGGTGTGGGACTTATGCCTCATAGAAACAGTTAGACATGGATCACCATTATTTTGTAATACTGCACCAAACTTCTTACATCGCCCAGACCCCATCCATACCTCTCCTGTATGCACGCCCCCTTTCCTGATGCATAAGAGTATAATTGGTGCTGTAGTTGGAGAAGCACGCAAGGGGAAATCCTTGCGTAACCCCTAATTAGGATCAATTAACAGGATTAATTGATTGTTAGCACCTATTGAGACAATTAATTTGCACGTGGATCTCAGATCCACACAAATTCTGTTACCCAAACTTTGAGCAATTTATATACATTCTGGGGGAATTATGTACACTGTGAAATATCAATAGTAGTATTATATGGGAAACTGAGGCCTGGGTCTTCTTTCAAAGAAACATTATCACTGCTTTGATTGGTTCTGTAAGTTTTGGAACAGGGTTGCTTAGGTCAGTGTCAGAAAGAATAATTTTCTATCTCTGTGTAAACCGAAAACTTGTTTAGTCGCTACACCTCTGATCTAACGTTAGAAATTGAAGACAAAATGAGGCAAAAAATTACACCTCAGTGGCTGCTAGGAACCTTTACAGTTTCTCAAGAGGGTCTCACTTTCTGAAATACTATGATGTTGATGGAAGACTCTAGTAGGGCACTGACCTAAGAGCCGCCGCATTGAGCGGATTGCTGGGCGTAGTGGACCACTGGTGTGACCCAGCAGCTGCAAATCTTATGTTCTTTGTATTTTAGACTTGCATTGCATTTAGACATGTTTTGTATACATGTCTAGAGCTAGGGTATACACAACCAAAACTTGAATATGTATATTTGGCAAGGAGGCCCGATTTAGAAGGGGAAGACATATCTATGTTCACTAGCATACATATTGGGATTTACATCTGCACTCAGGATAACTTAAGTTTTAGAAACTCGTTCATTTGTGTACTAACTCACTGCATTAATTAGCAGTTGCCCTTTTATTCCCCTGTGTTTTCTGCTCTCCTCTACATAAAAAAAAGGTGCATGGCAAAGAATATCAAGTTCTTTGACAGCATGCAATTTCCACTGACTTCTCCTTCAAAAATAGAATGCAGCTAAAAATTGTAGATTTCTACCAAATCACTAGAGATCAGTGATCATAATGGTTGAGCTTTCCTTTGGGGTTCTTTTACTAAGCTGCAAGAAAAAAATGCCAGTGCTATCCTTAGTGCAAATCTTTCTCTCATACTGAGGCCACATTTAGCATGGTGGTAAAATGGCTCCATTTTCCATTATTCCCGTTATGGCTACATGCTAATTTTTCTATTAGAGCATGGCCATTAGCACATGAGCACCTATTTTGTAGGTGGTTAAGAGGTCATGTACTAACCAACAACCATGTACTAATTGATTCTTGCAGTCCAGGTCTTGCCGCATCTCAGTAGGTAGAACCAACGTTTCGGCCATCATGCTGTGGCTTTCTTCAGGGTGTGCTGTGAGGTCTACAGTTTGTCTTTATACATAGTGGGTCCTCAAACCTGATTGGCTGGGGCTTGAGTTGATTAAGATGGGAAAATCTGATGGTCAAGAATTTGAATTTTGTCAGGAAAGTTCATTGGTCACAATTGGTTAGCATGCTAATTAGATAGCATATAGCAATGTAGCTGCACTAGCTGATAGTGCAGAACACACTTACTCTCTGCCCCCAGGCATGCCCCAGTGCTAAAAAGTAAATTCAATTTTTTAGTGCTTGGGGAGCATATGCTAATCCAAAAACTGCCATGAGACACCTGAGCACGCCCCAAGGTAGTGATTTTTAACCATTCGGTAAGCATGCGACAATGCTTACCGCAGCTTAGTAAAAAAGTCCCTTTATTTTTCTTTTATGTACAGTGGTACCTTGGTTTACGAGCATAATTTATTCCAGAAGCATGCTCGTAAACCAAAATACTCGTATATCAAAGCGAGTTTCCCCATAGGAAATAATGGAAACTCGCTTTGATACGTTCCCACCCCCCGAGGCCAGCGGCGCTGCTCTATCCCTCCCTCCACGAGAACCAGCATTGCTCCCCCCGAAGGCCCCCCCTGCGATCTGGCACCCTCCCCCCATGATCTGTCACCCCCCCTGCCGCCGTGACTTGAAGTCCCCCAGACTCACCCGAACCCGCTTCTTACTTTCATCTGGCCTCGGCACCAGCACCGGCATGTCCTGTGCGTTGGTGCCGGTGCCCGATGATCGGCCTCCTCTTCTGTGCTGGGCCTTGAGCATCTGCGCGTACTCAGATTCTCAGAGATCTCAGAGAGAACGTGAACTCGCAGGCCTTGAGAATGCGCAGATGCTCAAGGCCCAGCACAGAAGAGGCCGATCTTCGGGCACCGGCACCAACGCACAGGACATGCCGGTGCTGGTGCCGAGGCCAGATGAAAGTAAGAAGCGGGTTCGGGTGGGTCTGGGGGACTTCAGGTCGCGGCGGGGAGGGTGCCGGATCGCGGGGTGGGAGGGGGCACTCGTAAATCGAGGCACGTTCGGTTTCTGAGGCGCCGATTTTGCGAATGTTTTGCTCGTCTTGCAAAACACTCGCAAACCGGTGCACTCGTAAACTGAGGTACCACTGTATATATTTCTCATGACTACTATAAGCCAAGAATCATCTTGACTAAGCAAAAATAAGATCACAAGATGCAAAAGCCACAGAAAAAATATTTTTTAAACCCCAAAACACTCTTATTAATTAGAACAGTAGCTTACCTCACCAGGACATAGGGGAAACGGAATCCAATTGAAATTACAGAGCTGATATTACTACATAATAAGGAACCGATAAGGATAATAACCAGGTACTTCTCAGGGGTAACATTATATAGTTTGTTCTAAGGCCCTCATTTCTACTAAAGGATCAAATAAACTCCTTAACTCACATTGTCTCATAAAATGTCTAGCACAAAACACATTTACAAGGAAATCTAGTAGAAATGTAGCTGTCACAGAAACTGATATTTAAAGGCTTTATAATCGTAACTCTGATAATTATGCTCCTAATTTGACTTCTTTGAAACACTGGCGTAGCAACGGATGAGCTCAGGCCCACCCAGTAGCAGAACAGCTACCTGTAGCTGGTGGAGATCCCCAAATCTCACTAGCTAAAAACTCCCTAAATCTCGACTGCCACATACCTTTTAGAGATTCGATCTTCGCTGACAGCAAGCGGTATGACTGAAACACACTGCGTGCCAGCCCCACAGCCTTCTTTCTGACACAACTTCCTGTTGTATATAGGCAGAGTACATCAGAAGGAAGACTGTGGGGCCGTTGCAAGCAGCATGTAAGTCACACTGCTCACTACAGCTGAAGATTGGTTCTCTAAAAGGTTATATAGCAGCAGGCTGAAGACAGCAGGGTGCTGGGGGGGGGGGGGGGAGAAGAATTGCCCATGTGAGATAGGAACAGCTTGAGATATTGGAGTGCTGGATTGCCTAAGTGGGATAGGGGTGGCTTGAGACACCAGAGTGGCAAGGGAGATGGAGAGCAGCGTCCTGAGACAGTGGAGTGC
Organism: Geotrypetes seraphini; assembly: GCF_902459505.1. Classification (NCBI taxonomy): domain Eukaryota; kingdom Metazoa; phylum Chordata; class Amphibia; order Gymnophiona; family Dermophiidae; genus Geotrypetes; species Geotrypetes seraphini. The sequence continues at coordinate 253,092,168 of NC_047086.1, forward strand.
CAGGGATGAGAGCTGATCACCTTGGCAGGAAAAGGAGATATCTGTCTACCTGAGGGTTCCTTTTACTAAATGGTGCTAGAGGTTTTTAGCACAAGCTGGTGAGGTAAATGCTCCAATGCTCATAGAATTTATATGAGCATTGGAGCATTTGCTTTACTAGCCCACATGGCCATGATTCTATAAAGGGCGCTTAAGTCATGCCTAAAGTTAGGCATGCTTTAGGTTTCCAATCTAAGTAGGATTTTTTTTGTAAATCTTTATTCATTTTTATACGTACAGTAAATGTGATAATACATAAACACATTTGCACATTGAAAATATTACTTAATATTCAGCAATAATACCAATCATAAAATCTTATCTCCCTCCCTTCCCACCCCTTCATAATAAGTAGTTAATGAGCCAATTAAGGGTCTTAAGCGATAATTAGTACTTAGGCGTCTGAAGGACATAGACAATACTTTGTAGACGCGGCCACAATTTCATGGACGTCCAACCTATGTGCCTAAATGGCGCCTAACTTTAGACGCATTTTGCAGAATTAGGGCCTAAAAGTCTCTAGCGCAGTTTAGTAAAATCCAGTGTGAATTGGGTCCAGGCCCACCAAAAATTGGGTTTCTGGCTATGCCTCTGTTTTGAAAATATACTAGAGTTGAGTGTATAAAGTTATGCTCAAGATTTCATTACACTTCTAAATTTAGGAGACTAAAAAGTGAATGGTAATGGGGATATATGTAGAGTGGGGAAAATAAGTTATGAACTTAGCATATGAATGGCAGGCTGAAATTTATATGCACCCAAAAAAGCAGCAAAAAAAGCACCCAAAAAAGCAGCTCCAGCCCACGGTAGAAACCTCCTACTGCAGTTTTGTAAAAGGAGCCCTATGTAATTAAAATAATGAAAAAAACTTATTGAATCAAATCATGCAATAAGAATACTTATGTACATGAGAATGCCACATGGTAAAAATATGTGCTCGTGCTGGGGCATAATCAAAAGAAATATCCAAGTCCAATTTGGATGGAGGGCGTTGGTCGCACAGAGTCGGCGACCTCAAAAGGTCCATTCTCGAAAAGTACGTCCAAAAGATTTTTTTCTTTTTGAAAATTCTTTCTGTACGTCCAGACATTTGATCGTCCAGACTGCCAGTACATCTTTCTTTATACCACATTCTCATCCAATTATTTGTCCAGGTCTGAAACATCCAGAACAAGACCTTTTGGGTGTGGGAGGGGCCAGCATTGTGATGGACTGGCCACCCAGACATGGCAACAGAGCATTGGGGCACCTTACAGAGCACTGCTGTGAATTTCATAGAAAGGGTGCTATAAACATCTCATACCAGTAGGGTTCCATTTCTAGAATATGGGCATCAGTGCCTTTGAATAATGTCTGATTTATTTTTATGCATTTATTAATTTAATAGACTTATGAACCAGTTTCTCAGTCAAAAACTAACTTCTCAAAGTAGTTTATATGTCAAACACGACTTCAGTGTGTCTTCACAGCATTTCCTTTCACCAGTTAAAAAATGTTGGCTGTGAATGAGTTGAAAGTAGAAAACTGGCATGAGGAGCCAGCAGCCAGGCATTTCCACAGGATCTTCAGTCCACTGGAGCTGATGTTTGAAACTTAACTCAGTGCAGGTGGTATTTGCTTCAGGGAGCTCACTGGGCTTTGTGCTCAATGTTCCCATTTAAAATATCAGAGTAGTGTGTTAAATACTTCAAAGAGGATGTTTTCATATCTTTATGAGATACTGACCAGGCACTGAGAGGGAGAAAAAAGACTTTGGTATTGTAAATCATTTTGGTACTATTCAGCAAACTGAGTGACTGTATTACAAAGGATCTCTGTGTTCCTAATTAATAGGGTTTGGTCTCTGACAGACAGCTGTTCATTGCCACTAAAAAGCTTCCTGCATTTAATTTTGTAGCTCTTTTTTTTAGCTTTGTAGCTAGAGCAACACTCGGCTGACAACCAAGAAATTCTGTTTCAAATCCTGCTGTCATTCCTTGTGACCTTGGGCAAGTCACTTAACCCTCCATTACCTCAGGTACAAATTTACACCAGCTTTTTACAAAGCCACGGTAGAGGTTTTCACCGCAGGCTGGAGAGGTAAATGCTTTGACGGTCATAGAATTCCTATAGGCAAGTACACTTAAACTATATACCTGCTTCTTCTAAACTCAGGGATTAAAATTACACTCCTCCCTCCATATTCACAGGGGTTAGGGGCAAAGCCAGCCCATGAATAAGAAAAATTTGTGAATTACTTTAAGGCGAATTATGACCCATCCCTGCCTTCTTCCCGCCTCCTGGACTCCTCCACAAGTTACTTTTTAAAGCCTGGTGGTCAAGCGGTGAAGCAGGGCAGGAGCAATCTTCCTGTGCTCTTGCCCCATGCATAGCCCGAACATAAATGTCTACCGCGAGTTCCCGCTAGTCTCATGTGAACTCATGGCAGACATTTTATTTTTATAGCTCTGCAAGGGCCAGGAACATAGGAAGATCACCCCTGCTCCGCTTCACCACTAGACCACCAAGCTTTAAAAAGTAAGTTATAGTGAGGTCCGGTATGGGGATAAAAATCACGAATAATCAAAGTCGTGAGTGCCAAACCTGCGAATATGGAAGGGGGAGTGTATATCTGGCAGAAAGTTGTTCACTGGCTTGAGATAACAAAAACGGCTAAAAAAAATTTTTAAAAAAGCAGCTAAGAGATCCTTAAACCCCCTTTAAGTAGGTTTTCAGAAAGTCTCTAGTGCAGATTACATGAACAATATCATTATAATGTGCTTGAACCTTGTGATCCCTTTTGGGGCTTGCAGAGTTGGTTTCCTGACTGATGTCACCAACATCTGGAGTAGGGTGGAGAAAGCAAATTGAACATGCTTCTAGTATGATATCAGCAGAAACGAAAAGTAAGATGCTCAAAACATATGTGCATACTCCAGCTACAGCATTGTCTCATTAAAATAGAATATAAATCAACGACATGCCTCTGCACAGTAAGAAGCGATGAGGAAAAGAGAACAATAACATAACATGTGACCTCCTATCTGAAAATGCACTTTGGATCTTAGGGAGGTAGAAAGAATAATAAACTACAGTAATAGAAGACTAACATATTTTAAGTTCAAATCTGTTGTTATTGTGAAGGAAAGGCAAAAAATACAGCCAACACAGTCACAAATGAGATTCAACAGTTCACAACTTTTGAAATAGTATGCATCCCATCCCATCCCACCCAAACCCGTCCTAACCAACCAAAAACTAGGCAACCCCCCCTCCCAAGAGAACAGTAGAGAAGGCGACCAAAAGGTTTCAAGCGTTCCAGAGGCCCATACTCTGGTGACTCCTGGGCTACCTCAATAATCTTTCCTCAATAACAACAAAAAAGGGGAAGAAAGATAGCAATATCTGATCCTGAGCAAGAGCTCAGTGCCCAGCAGACTCCCTAAGAGAGAGTATTCAAAATGAGGCTACGACCATATTTTAAAAAGAAAACTATTCCATGAATCTGCCTTACCTTTGAATTACTTTTGGTCTTTCCCATTATGGTAGAAGACGAGCTGCAAAAGGAAAGCTTCTTTTCCACGTAAGAATCGGGATGATTTTTCTGGCAGTGAAGTGCATAGTGAAGTTGTCGCAACCTAGGCTCCTGATAAGTGCAGTGAGCCTGGTTCACAGTGACTGATACTGCTCTCAGCATGTTCCTTCCAACTAAGGAATCTTTCAGGCTCCCTAGGCACCAGCCTAGGGTGAAAACGTCAGGTAAATAACCACAATGAAACAGGCAGGATGCAGTACCTTACAATACATTTGTTCAGGAACCAAAACATAAAACGCTGGGCCAACCTGGCCACACTGGCTTCACCGACAACAGCCTGGTTCTTATTTCAAAAACACAAAAATCATATGAGAACTGTGGCTGGACTTTAGTCTTTCTAACTCAGTCCTCTTCACCAGCCTTAAATGGTTAAGATAGTTTTAGCAATTCTCTCTTCCTGTGAAAGAGCAGGAAAGAGGCGCAAACAAAAGACTTGCTGTATGAAAAATAAAACTTTCCAAAAACCAAAAAGGAAACTGCTAAGCTTGAAGCTCCTGCACAGACTACCTGCAGCCAGGGAACTCATACAAACGGAGCTCCTCCGTGGCTGATGTTCCCTGCCGTAGCTTATCTTCAGCTAATTAGCCTCTAGCTGTATGGAGAAGAGAGTAACCAAACTTGCTGTGTAGTTTGCAAATGTTAGGCAGTTCAAGCATCATACTATGTGCATGAATTCTTCAGAGCCTAGCTCTGGGAAGTTTAAAGAATTCTGAACACAAAAACAAACTTAGTCCCCAAACTTTCAGGAAACAGGTAAGAATCAAAAATAGCGAAACACTTCCAACCTTTTTTAGCTTGTGTCCATTGCTTCCAATCTCCCACCAGGAATAATTGGCACACCAATGTCCATGGGTTCCCAGCTTTCCAGCTGCCTCTCAATTGTGGGATCAGGCACCTCTGAAATGTCCATTTCACAATATTTTCCCAGCTCATCAGCATTCAGCTGGGGATATAAACCCTGCTGCCTCTGAGGCTCTTGTTCCCAGCCTCTTTGCTCCTCCTCCCATCTGGTTCTGAGCTGCCTCATTTTAACTGGCTCCAAGCCACCCCTGAAGAGGGGGGAAGGGAGAAAGCTCCCTTTGCAGCTGTGACTGCTCACGTGTCAGCTTCCTACTGGTTCTCTGCCTTTCTGGGAAATGTAGTCTCCTTGCTCCTGAGGTTTGTGAGCTAAAAGCAGGTTTGGTAGAGTGAACTTTAGCTGGTCTGAGCTCTACCTGGCAATCTCTGTCTAGCTCAGTGTTTCCAAAACCTGTCCTGAAGAACCACCAGCCAGTCAAGTTTTTGTGATAACCCTAATGAATATGCATGAGAGAGATTTGCATATAATGGAGGTGCCAGACATGCAAATCTGCTCCATGCATATTCATTAGGGCTATCCTGAAAACCTGACTGGCTGGTGGTCCTCCAGGACAGGGTTGGGAACCACTGGTCTAGCTTATCATGACTGGTGCAAGGGAGGTCAGCGCTACTAAACTCAGCAGAGCTAACCTGGTCAGCTCTCCTGCATAGGGGTTTACTGTTCTTTCTAGTCAATCCTGTGATGAAGCTAGGAGGAGAGCTAGATTTGTCACAAAGTACATAGTAACAAATACCATCATGCTTAGACCACTGAGAAGACGTTAATGGCAGTAGACAAGGTGAGTTGCAGCAAAACCCAGGCCTCTGTTTCACAAGTTTGGCGTTTCTGAATAAACAAGAGTGGTTGAAAATCCAAGCCAAGTTACAGGAATCTGTGAAGAACATCAATTCAGCAGAACTAGTGCAGAAACATACAGGGAGAGATTCTACAAATGACACAAGTTAGATGGTAGGTCCAACATTAGACCAGGCAATGTGCATTTGGCTTGCACAAGAATGGTGAGAAGAAACCCTTACAAATTCTACTCAGTAGTTTGATTGTCATGGTAATATGACATAGGAGCTTTAGACATAGGAGCTTTATTTTCAGAGCATATGGATGTCTCAAAATGCTCAAATGGATGTTCTTGTGCTTGAAACATCTGAATCCCAATTTTGGAAAAGCAGAAAATATACATCCAACAGTGCAGTATGTCCAAATAGTAAAAGGGGTATTTTGTGGCTGTATCTTGCGTGGGATTAGGGAGCACCCAAAATCAGGATGTCCAACAGTGATTACCAAATGGAAAGAAACATCCAAAGCTAAAAAGGATATGCTAATGCAGGCGGGTGGGAATTTTATTTATTTTACTTTATTTCCCACGCCACACAAGAAAACTACTGTGCACGCTCAGGATCAGACTTACACGGACCTCAATCGCAACAGCCGAAAGACTGCTGTGTTCACGTTGTGAGTGGAAGGTTGAATTTCCCCTGAAGCCGTGCATGCATCTTCCCAATCCTCACAGTAGGTTTCATGTTTGCAAATAAGTTGGGTTTTTTTTTTTACCGGATTCTTTTAGAAAGAGGAGGAACATTTGTTCTGGAGAAAGGAGAGGTTTTTCAACAGAGACTCCAAACATACAACTGTGTTTGTAAATAAAATTCAATTTTATTACACAAAGACTCTCAAAACAAAAATATTCACTAAAATACTTCTCATTAACTGTTTTCCTATTTTCTTTTCCAACAACTACTCAGGTAAGTATTCTCTACTTCTTTACTTGTACTCTTTAATGAATTTCCTCTTTAACACTTTACTTAATCTTTTGTTCTCTCTTTATAGGATTTCACTTTAAACTTTCAGCAGGTAAGTATTCAATTCCTTATCATGTTCCAAATGAAAATAATAATAGTAAAGTAAAAAGTTGTCTTCAGGCCCACCGCAGCTTTCTTGCGCTGAAGCTCACCATCGACACTGGGAATGCTTGAACAATCTTTGGAACTTCCGACCAAAATCAGGAACTGGAACTTCTGGAATCACTGGAACAATTGCTTTATTGTACTACTGCCTAACTCAAAATGAATCACTAGGGCAAAACCTTAACTTCCTCAGTGATGTATCTTTATGTTCTTCTTTGGCTTTCTGTGTTTACTAGCTATTTCCAGAAAAAGAATTTTAATTTAAACGATTCCTTAACTTTTCCCAGTAACAAGTATGCCACTCATTTTTTCCACATGCATTCAGTCTCAAATTAATAAAAACTGTCTCTTTAAGAGAACTTTAAACCATCTGCTGCATTTAGAACACTTCACAGCACTACTCACCCACCCCCTGTTATATGAAGCTGCTTGGCAACGGCCCCGAAGCCCTTTAAATCTCTATGGGCTTCGGGGCCATAGGCGCTAGTGCGCCTTCGAAAAACAGGCCCTCAGTGTTTTAGAATCTTCACCAGCACAGCTCAGCTTTACTTCTGCCACAGTACTGCAGAATTCTATTTTATCTGTGACTCTAGAAAATCCCTTTTTAAAACTCAGATCAGAGGAATTCTTTCCAATCTCACCCATTAATACTCAAAAGTAATTTATTTCTCAATTTCCCTTATAAAAAACAGCAAAATAACTTTTCTTTAACTCAAAGTTATTTAAATTGTATTTCCATCTTATCTTTTTATCTTCTCAGATACTTATAAAATCACTTTTAACACCACACATTAAATTATCCTTTAGTATTCAGATTCTATCCTTTTCTCAAGCAATCTGATTTTAAAACAGACATTTACACTCTCTGAGGATTCACAAATCTCTTCATACTTCTCCAGCCTAATAGCAATAACAAACTGTATTCTTTTAACTATTTCTAAACCCTTTAACATACTCTGAGGATTACCAAACTTTTCAGGCACCCTCATACTTCTTCATCCAACTAGCAACAACCTGCGTCAACTAGCTTCAATCTCCAATTGAACACTGCAACTGCCTTCTGCTTCTGAATACTGCAACTGAATACTTTTCAAAAGCCAACATTTCCTTAGAACTTATTCAGATAATATTCCATGGATTAACCATTCATCTCTCATACTCATGCATACTCTGCAATAACTACATGCATACTTATCCAAAACACATGCATTATCCAGATTTTAGTTAAACTCCAAAAATGCATGTAATTTTGCAAGTAACCTGAATTTAGGTAATTAATCAGCTTTTCATCTGCTTGCTTCCCTATCTCATGCCAGAAGTAATGGATGGAAGCAACCAATCAAAACACTCCATTTTCCCTGCCAGTAGCATACCAAGGGGGGGCAGGGGGGGAGGTCCACATCGGGTGCAGTCTTAGGGGGGTACACAGCCAACCAGGTTCCATTACCTTCGTGGCGCTTCCCCCCCCCCATCGCCCGCCTGCCCACCCGACAACAGGCCCGGTCCGACAAGCCTCCCTGCCCTGTGACTGTGAGTCTAAATTACCTTCTTACAGCAGCTGGAGCATTGAAGCTGCGTGTGGCTGCTGTAAAGGTTATCTCTGATGCAACCAGAAGTTGCATCAGAGACAACTTTTACGGCAGCCATATGCAACTACAATGCTCCGGCTGCTGTAAAAAGGTAAGGGGCAGGGAAGGAGAAAGGGAGGAAAGGTGGAGTGGAGAGGAAAAGACGCTTAAGGGAAATTGGTAAAACAGAGAGGGGAGAAGGACGCTGAAAGCACATGGGGAAGACAGAGGGGGGAGAAGGATGCTGAAAGCACATGGGGAAGACAGAAGGATGGAGAAGGACGCTGAAAGGACATGGGGAAGACAGAGGGGGCGGGAGAAAGACGCTGAAAGGACATGGGGAAGACAGGGGGGAGAAGGATGCTGAAAGCACATGGGGAAGACAGAGTGGGAGAAGATGCTGAAAGCACATGGGGAAAACAGAGGGGGAGAAGGACACTGAAAGGACATGGGGAAGACACAGGAGAGAGAAGGACGCTGATAGGACATGGAGAAGACAGAGGGGGAGAAGGACACTGAAAGGACATGGGGAAGACAGAGGGGGAGAAGGATGCTGAAAGCACATGGGGAAGACAGAGGGGGAGAAGGATGCTGAAAGGACATGGGAAGAGAAAGTGGGGAGAAGATGCTGAAAAGAAATGGGGAAGAGAGAGTGGGGAGAAGATGCTGAAGGGAAATGGGGAAGAGACAGTGGGGAGAAGATGCTGAAGGGAAATGGGGAAGAGACAGTGGGGAGAAGACGCTGGCAGGGAAGAAGACAGAGAAGCCAGACTATGGGGGGAGTGGAGGGAAGAAGATGAGTGCCAGACCAATTTGGTAGAGGGGAGAAAGGGAGAGGCACAGTAACAGAGCAAATGGAAGATGCAGAGAAAAGAGAGACAGTGGATGGAAGTAATTGAATGAGAACTTGAGGAAAGCAGAAACCAGGCAACAAAGGTAGAAAAAATTATATTTCTTTTTTTTTTTTTTGCTTCAGGATAAAGTAGTATATTAGTTGTGTTGATAAAAATTTGTAAACAAAGCCCTGCCAGCTGGCCATCTCTTTCTCCAGTTCTGCAGCCAGAACTTTGATTTATAAGAAAGGAATAAGCTAAATATTGCAGTACTGAGGCTTGTATGGATGCTGCGGGGATGGTGACGGGGCGGTGAATGGGATGGCGGTGACAGGGCGGTGAAGGGGACGGTGCAGTGACGGGGACAGATTTTTTCCTCGTGTTATTCTCTAGTGCTCATGTCAAAAGCTTCCCTCTGACTCAGCTTCCTGTTTCCACTTTTGACTGAGCACCGCGTTGCCGATCTGAAGTTTTGTTGATGCCAGGGGTAGAAGGAGGCCCGTTGCCGATCTTAAATGTCATCGTGGGGGGAGGGGTGGTTTGCAGATCTTGTTGCCAAAATCGGAAAGGTGAGGAAGGGAGAAAGATGGGCCTCTGGTGGATGGAGAGAAGGGGGCAGATGATGGAAGTGGGGAAAAGGGGCAGATGATGGAAGTGGGGAGAGAGAAGAGAGCAGATGATGGGGAAAAGGATTGAGTTAGGGAAAGAGGTAGCGAGCTGTAGGTAGACAGTAAAAAAGAAAATTGAAGAGAGGGTAGTAAGAACGTAATCTAGATGGATGCAGAAAATAAACTGAAAAGGAAAATTAAGGAAGAAAGGGCTTGCAGAAGAGAGGTGTGGGAGAGGAAAGGAGAGGAGAGAGATGCCAGGTGAAAGAGAGATGGAAGGGGGAGGCATACAGTTTCTGGAAGGGGCATAGAAGGAGAGAAGATGCCATATAGGGAGGGGCAGAGAGATGGCAGACAGTGGATGGAAGGAAGACAGTAACAAGAAGATGAGGAAAGCAGAAACCAGAGAAGACAAAGGTAGAACAAAAATTTTCTATTTATTTATTGCTTTAGGAGACATGTTTCACTGTTTCTGTGGTATTGCATTTTATGCAGAGTCCAGCTTCTTGCTGGTTCAATTTAACCTTTGTCTATGTATTTCTATTTTATCCCTCCTTTTACAAAACTGTGGAGCGTTTTTTAGCGCCAGCCGTGGTGGTAGCAGCTCTGATGCTCAGAATTCTATGAGCGTCAGAGCTGTTACCACCGTGGCTAAAAGCCACACTACAGTTTTGTAAAAGGGGGAGGGGTTAGTTTGTGATGACATATTCCATACTAGGCAAAGGTGTTTTCTGTGTTCTGTGTGTTCAAAAGACATGGTTTTCTGTTAGGATTGACAGTGTAGGATTGATCTGTACTAGTCTGGCTTGTTTAGTTTTACAATGGGTGTATTGATGTACTGCTCACTGCAATATGTAAGATGCTGCCTTTTCCTAGGTACTCATGTGTGACGTGTGGCTTGTTACTAAAAATCATGTTTTTTTGTACAGATGGGGGGTTGCCAAAAAACGATGGGCCCCAGGTGTCACATATGCTAGGTACAACACTGTTCCCTGCCATGAGCTTCAGAACTCTCTCCTGCACTTATACAGATTCCATGCACGTGCACACTAATGTGCACGTGCCTAACTAGCACTTTCTCAGAATGCTCACATGCACACTATCTCCCGGAATTCTCACAGGCACTCTCTCAGTATTCCATGGCCTGTTCTAGCCTGAATAAACCTGTAGATTCTGACTTGTCACTCCAGCAGCTCTTCAATAGCTGCCAACTTCAGGGACCAGCACTGGAGCCCTGGCAGACAGACTCCATTCCCCCCAGTAAAAAAAACTAACTTTTTCAATTTTTTTTAAAATTTCTTTATTGATATTTTGAACTTGACAAAATTCTAATCAGATTCTTTGAATTTCCCTCTCTGTCCCAATGGACTCACAAACTAACTATAGTACCTATGAAAGAAATAATCACTCACATTTACCTTTTTGTTACTTACCGTATATACTCAAATATAAACCGGGATTTAAAATGGGGGTCCCGGTTTATATTCGGGTCAATGCCCCCTCCCAGAATTTTTTTAAGGCCACCGCCGCCAGGCTCTACCCCCTTCCTCCTCCCTATCATACCGGTACCTCTGCCATCCGTGTTGGAGATTCAGCGGGTCCTCTGCCGATCCGTGGTGGAGAAGCCGCTCAGCGCCAAGAAGCAGCACCAAATCGTGCTACTGCTCATGCCATTCTGTGGAGGAAATTGGATCGTGCAGCTGGTTAGCAGCGGGGCATGAGTTTGGAAAGCTTGCTCCTGCCCGCTGCATCTCCACCACAGATCAGCAGAGAACCCGCTGAATCTCCAACACATATGGCAGAGGTATGAAGATAGGCTGGGGAGGGGGGGGGGGAGACAGAGGGCAGAGCCTGACAGTTGAGGGGGGAAGGAAAGGTGCTGGGTGCAGTGCTTGACAGGGGAGGGATGGAGGGAAGGGGACTGGGTACCGAGCTTGGCAGGGAGGGGGCTGGGTGCAGAGCCTGAAAGGGCAGGACACTTGAATATTAAGCCGCCTGACTTATATTCGAGTCAACCATTTTTCCTCCTTTTTGGGGGGTAAGGGGGTCTCGGCTTATATCCAGATCGACTTATATTCAAGAATATACGATATATTTACGTTTTGTTGGGCTTGTTTAATTTTTTCTTGTTTTATTTTTAGGATTTTTCTTTGATATTGAAGTTCTCCTTCTGTTATGCATTTTACGCACCTATAGTATTAAATTTATTGCATAATCTTTTCCCTCTTTATATTTATTATATTATATTTTCCCTCTTTATAAAGGGAAGGCAGAGGGAAAAAACAATAAAATAAATTCAATACTATAGGTGCGTAAAATGCAAAACAGATGGGAGAACTTCAATATCAAATATCTCCAAAGAAAAAAATCCTAAAAATAAAAGCAAGAAAAAAATAGTAAAATTAAGCTAACCCAACAAAAATAAAGCAAAAATAAAATAAAAAATAAACTCTACTCATTTTCACGTCTCAGTCAGTCCAGCTTGGGCCAGTACCAGAAAAGCGACTCCTCTGCTTCAATTTCCCTGCTCCTGAAAGGCTGGAACCAAATGCTGCAGCTCTGCCAGCCTACTCTGAGATGGCAGAACAAAGAGATGTAGACTGTCCTCCCATGGGACTCCAGAAGAAGTCGTGGGCTGAGAGCTGAATGCAAGAGAAGACTCTGGGCTGAAAGCTGGGTATAAGAGGCATTCTCCATGCCATTAGGGCAGCGCCACTGCAGCACCAACCATAAATATAGCTATTTTTCTATTCCTGGATGGCTCACAATTACAAAATAGAAGAATTAAGGTGGTTTTTGAACCTGGGTCCCTTGGTTTAACATCCATTGCACTAATCAGTAGGCTGCTCCTCTGCTCTGCAGGGATGTCTGTTTGTCCATTCTTCTATGAATTTTGCCAGACAAATGTCCTTGTCCCTGATTAGCTTCAGCTATCCGTCCTCTGTATGCTTACATTACTAGACCCATTTTACTTGTATCCCTTATAATGGATATATTCCAAAGTGTGTAAATGTTGTTCCATCAGTCTGCTTGTTTCTCCTTCAGTGAATAATTAACATAAAGTGCTCCCCATCTCACCCTCTGCTTAGTCTACCATGTAACAATTTAAATTTGATACAATTTCTGCTACAGCACTGTTGTGCAGGCAAAATGACAGAAACCTCTCTTAATTTCTCAGTTTAATAAAAGATAGAGAAAATCTGCTTTTGAAATTCACAGTCAACAAAGATCTTTTCTCTCCTAATTTCTCATTAAACCTTCTCTTTGCGGTGGTGGTGGTGGTGGTGGGGGGGGGGGTCAAATCTGAAATGGATCAAGTCCCATTCCCTTCCTGCTGTTCTAAGATCTTTTTTCTGACTTGGACCCACTCTCATACTAGTAGGGTAAGTAACTCCATCTTGGAGCCTGAGGTAAGTAATCGCACGGATGCTGAAGGGGACAGAGGCAATATCAAAGGAATCAAAGGCATGATCGAAGGGGACAAAACATCTCGCGTCAATACTGAGGGAGAAAGTGCGAGAGACAGAGACTCCATCTTGGAATCTGAGGTAAGTAATCGCGTCAATAAAGAAGGAGACAGAGGGAGAGATGGAAACTCCATCTTAGAGCCTAAGATAAGTAATCATGTGAATACTGAAGGGGACAGAGGCAGGATAGAGGGGGACAAACTATCATGGACAGAGAACACTTCATGCAAACAGAAAGAATGGACAGCCATGTATGCTAATGCCCGAAGCTTGGGCAATAAAATTCTGGAACTGGAAACAGAAATGAGAAACGCTGATCTTGATGTGGTGGTGATATCAGAAACATGGTTCTCGGAGTCCCACGGATGGGATATGGTCATACCAGGATATAACTTACTACGTCACGACAGAGAAGGTAAATCAGGAGGTGGAGTAGCTCTATACATTAGAGAGGACATCAAAGTTACTAAAATCACAGACATCAAGTATACGGGAGAATCTCTCTGGGTGAACCTTGCTAGGGGCAATAACAAAAGCCTGTATCTTGGCGTTGTGTACAGACCACCAAGACAAAAGGACGATGCAGACAAGGAACTAATTGAGGACACTGAGACCATCACACTGCGAGGAGACACAGTGATGTTGGGAGACTTCAATATGCCTGATGTGAACTGGAACAAACTTTCCACCACGACCAGTAGCAGCAAGAAGCTACTAACTTCCATATGAGGAGCACGCCTCAAACAGATGGTATTAGAACCAACCAGGGATCAGGTGATCCAGGACCTGCTACTCACCAACAGAGACAGTGTCACAGAGGTATCGGTGGGAGAAGCTTTGGCCTCCAGTGACCACAACACGGTGTGGTTCCACCTGAAGAAAGGAATCACTAGGTCAAATACATCAACTAAGGTCCTAAACTTTAAAGGAGCTAACTTTCAGTGCATGGGAGACTATGTCTACAAAGAGCTGCAAAACCAAAGTGTGACAGACAGTGTGGAGATACTATGGTCAGCTCTTAAATCAACCCTGCAAGAAGCAACCAACATATACATAAAAACCGTGAGCAAACGGCGCAGAAAAAATAGACCACAGTGGTTCTCTGCGGAGATCTCAGAACTAGTAAAGCAAAAGAAAAAAGCATTTGTAACATACAAATAATCACAACGACCGGAAACTAAAGAAAACTATCTGACGAAATCTAAAAATGTTAAAACGGCAGTCAGAGAGGCCAAACTCCGGATGGAAGAAAGTATAGCAAGACAGGTTAAAAAAGGGGATAAATCCTTTTTTAAGTACGTTAGCGACAGGAAAAAAAACACAAGCGGTATTGTGCGCCTAAAGAAACCTAATGGTAACTTCTTAGACTCGGACGCAAAGCAGAACTACTCAATAACTACTTCTGCTCGGTCTTCACCTGCGGAGTGCCAGGATCCGGACCTCAGCTATAGACAAAGGGGTGCTCGGAGGACCCATTCCAGGACCTTGAAATTACTACGAGCAATGTCTACCACGAGCTATAAAAGCTAAAAGTAAACAAAGCTATGGGCCGTATAATCTACACCCCACAGTACTTCGGGAATTGAGAGGTGTCCTAGCAGAACCTATGCTCAGCTGCTTTTCAATCTTTCCCTATGCAAGAGAAAAGTCCCCTTGGACTGGAAAACTGCCAACGTTATTCCGTTCCACAAAAAGGGATGCAGGGCAGAGGCTGAAAATTACAAACCGGTGAGTCTCACATCAATAGTGTGTAAACTCATGGAAACATTGATAAAAAGCAGATTGGACGCGATTCTGGATGATGAAAGATTAAGGGATCCACACCAGCATGGCTTTACGAAGGGAAGGTCTTGTCAATCCAATCTGATAAGCTTCTTTTGACTGGGTAACAAAAAACTGGATGGGGGAGAGTCCCTGGACATCGTGTATTTGGACTTCAGTAAGGCTTTTGATAGTGTCCCACACTGTAGGTTATTGAACAAGATGAATGCAATGGGCCTAGGAGAAACACTGACTGCATGGGTAGAAGACTGGCTTAGCGGCAGTCTTCAAAGGGTGATGGTAAACGGTATTCCCTCAAAAACATCGGAAGTGACCAGTGGAGTACCGCAGGGCTCGGTCTTGGGCCCGATACTATCAGCCAGAGTATATCTTTCTTTCATATTATTACTACATCATTTATATTGGATCTCCTATTATTGTGAATTAGTGCCTTATTTATTTTCCTTTTACATTATATTGTTTATTGTGAGCTTCTATACCTCTATAAATGACTGAGGAGTCAATTCAGAGTGGTTTGCATGAGCTTCTGTAAAGGTGTTACAATACAGAGGTACAAAGAGAGGTGTTATAATACATGGGCTCTACAATACAAGGTCTCTATACTGAGTTACAGGGGCTTCAATACAGAGTTATTAATACCAGCATAATTATGCCATAATCAATCATCCTACTTATGTTGCTGGCACATTGAGCATCCTACTTATATTCATATGTTTAGACCAAATCAATCATCCTATGTATATTCACATCTGATATTAGGTTTACTATTGCAGCTAAGTAAACAATATTTACACACCTCGTAAGAAGGGTGGCCAAGTCAACCAAATATAATCTACAGTCAAACCTCGGTTTGCGAGTAACGCGGTTTGCGAGTGTTTTGCAAGATGAGCAAAACATTTTTGCAAATCGTGTCTCGTAAACTGAGCATTGACTCGATTTGCGAGCCCTCCCCACATGAACCGGCATCGCCCCCCCCCCCCCCAACGATCTGGCATCCCCCGCCCAACCAAACACAATCCCTTACCCCGATCTGGCACCAGCACCAACGCATAGTACTTGCCAGTGCCTGAAGATCCTGCCTCTTGCCTGGGCTGGGCTTTGAGCATCTGCGCATGCTCAAGGCCTTCTGGCTTCTGCTCTCGCCGAGAGAGCGAGAGCCAGAAGGCCTTGAGCATGCGCAGATGCTCAAGGCCCAGCCCAGGCAGGAGGAAAGATCTTCGGGCACCAGCACGTCCTGTATTTTGGTGCTGGTGCCGGTGCCAGATCGGGGTAAGGGATTTTCTTTAGGTGGGGATTCTGGATCATAGAGGGGGGCATTCGCGGATGGGGGGGAGCGATGCCTGTTCCCGGAGGGGGGAGCAGCACCGGTGGCCTCAGGGATGAGATGGAGCAGTGCTGGTGGCCTCGTGGGAGGGGGGAACGAATCAAGTGAGTTTCCTTTACTTCCTATGGGGAAACTCGCTTTGATATACGAGCAATTTGGTTTACGAGCATACTTCTGAAACGAACTGTGCTCGTAAACAAAGTTTCCACTGTATATTATGCTGTATATTTGATTTGGAATATTATTTGCTTTTTGGCTATGCTGTACAAGAGTTTATCTTGATCATTATAATATTAAACTTATAAATAAAATTTAAAAAAATAAAATAAACCTCGTCTCTCTAGCCTCTCCTGCTCTCTACAAGGATACTGGATATAATCCAACATTGTAAGCAACAATGGCATCCAGAAAATATCTAACTAATCAGGAGATAGGACTGACTGGAGCCAGGCTTACCTCTATGGTCAGATAGTAATGAACTGTCATCACTCCTCACATGAATTGTGATGATTCCCTAACTGGACCCAGGCAGCTGTGGAACTTTATAGACCTCTGGGAGATGGGAGATCTGGTTAAGTGCAATCTAAAGAGGCATTTTCTCTCAGAGCACTTCCAGACCAAGTTGGGGATGAAAAATTCTCCTTTATGAGGTAGAATGTCCCTTCTTTGCTTTTGAAACAATAAAAAAGCCATTTACAGAGCTAAATCTATATGTTAAAGACATTTCAGCTAGACTAACATGAGGAAGAAAACATAACAGTTTGTGATGTGTTGATGAGAATTATTTCTGAAAAATACTGTATAATACACTGAAAAAGAAGCAACCCCTTTAAATTAGATATACACACAGCTATATAATTCTGTGGACAATATTTAGTGAGACAGCAACTGCATAAAGATATGTGGATATGATGCATGTATACAATCATGAGAGAAAATACATAAATTTATCAGACTGATGAATACTGCAATACCTTTATTTCTTATACTACCCATCAACACTGCCATCAATACTGTTCACAATCTAATCAGATATTCTATGTATTTTCCCTGTTTGTCCTGCTGGGCTCACAGTTTAACTATGGTACCCGGAGGAATGGAGGGTGCCATATACACCCATCAACACATTGGGAAGAATAACCTGAATCACAGTTACTGGATGTTAGGATCCACCTTGGGGATTAGCACCGAAGAAAAGGATCTGGGTATCATTGTAGATAATACGATGAAATCTTCCGCTCAATGTGCGGCAGTGGCCAAAAAAGCAAACAGGATGCTAGAAATTATTTAAAAAAAGGGATGGTTAACAAGACTAAGAATATTATAATGCCCCTGTATCGTTCCATGATGCAACCTCATTTGGAGTACTGCATTCAATTCTGGTCTCCTTATCTCATGAAAGATAAAGTGGCGCTAGAAAAGGTTCAAAGAAGAGCGACCAAGATGGTAAAGTGGATGGAACTCCTCTCATATGAGGAAAGACTAAAATGGTTAGGGCTCTTCAGCTTGGAAAAGAGACTGCTGAAGGGAGATATGATTGAAGTATACAAAATCCTGAGAGGAGTAGAAAGGGTAGAAGTGGATCGATGTTTCACTCCGTCAAAAATTACAAAGACTAGGGGACACTCGATGAAGTTACAGGGAAATACTTTTAAAACCAATAAGAACATAAGAGTTGCCGCTGCTGGATCAGACCAGTGGTTCATCATGCCCAGCAGTCCGCTCACGCGGTGGCCCTTTTGGTCAAAGACCAGCGCCGTAACTTAGATAGCCCTACCAGCATACGTCCTTGTTCAGTAGGAACTTGTCTAACTTAGTCTTGAATCCCTGGAGGGTATTTTCCTCCGGGAGAGTGTTCAAGTTTTCCACCACTCTCTGGGTGAAGAAGAACTTCCTTACATTTGTACGGAATATATCCCCTTTCAATTTAAAGAGTGCCCTCTCGTTCTCCCTACCTTGGAGAGGGTGAACAACCTGTCCTTATCTACTAAGTCTATTCCCTTCAGTACCTTGAATGTTTCGATCATGTCCCCTTCTCAATCTCCTCTGTTCGAGAGAAAAGAGGCTCAGTTTCTCTAATCTTTCGCTGCACGGCAGCTCCTCCAACCCCATAACCATCTTAGTTGCCCTTCTCTGGACCCTCTCGAGTAGTACCATGTCTTTCTTCATGTACGTCGACCAGTGCTGTACGCAGTACTCCAGGTGAGGATGCACCATGGCCCAGTATAGCGGCATGATAACCTTCTCCTATCTATTTGTGATCCTCTTCTTTATCATTCCTAGCATTCTGTTCACCATTTTTGCTGCCGCCCTCACTGTGTAGATGGCTTCATCGACTTGTCTATCAGAACTCCCAAGTCCCTTTCCTAGGAGGTCTCTCCAAATACCGCCCTGGACATCCTGTACTCGTGCTTGAGATTTTTGATACCGACATGCATCACTTTACACTTATCCACGTTGAACCTCATCTGCCATGTCGATGCCCATTCCTCGAGCCTGATTATGTCACGTTGTAGATCTTCACAATCCCCCTGCGTCTTCACTACTTTGAATAACTTTGTGTCGTCATCAAATTTAATAACCTCGCTCGTCATACCTATGTCCAGATCATTTATAAAAATGTTGAAGAGTACAGGTCCAAGCACCGAGCTCTGCGGCACCCCCACTGATGACACTCTTCCAGTCTGAGTATTGCCCATTTACCCCCACTCTCTGTTTCCTATGCTCCAGCCAGTTTTTAATCCACGTGAGTATTTGTCCCTTGATTCCATGACTCACAATTTTCCAAAGTAGTCGTTCATGCTGAACCTTGTCCAACGCCTTCTGAAAGTCCAGATATACAATGTCGACCGGGTTGCCCTCATCTATCTGCTTGTTTACTCCCTCGAAGAAGTGCAGCAAGTTTGTCAAACAAGATCTGCCTTTGCTGAAACCGTGCTGGCTGGTCCTCATCAGACCGTGTCCGTCGAGGTGATCAATGATGTGGTCCTTTATCAGCGCCTTCATAATCTTTCCTGATACTGAGGTCAGACTCACCGGTCTGTAGTTTCCCAGGTCTCCCCCTCGAACCTTTTTTGAAGATCGATGTAACATTCGCCACCTTCCAGTCCTCCTCAAATAGGAGGTATTGTTTTTGACTCAGAGAATAGTTAAGCATTGGAACGCATTGCCAGAGGATGTGGTAAGAGCGGATAGCGTAGCTGGTTTTAAGAAAGGTTTGGACAAGTTCCTGGAGGAAAAGCCCATAGTCTGTTATTGAGAGAGACATGGGGGAAGCCATTGCTTGCCCTGTATTGGTAGCATGGAATATTGCTACTCCTTGGGGATTGGCCACCCTGAAAACGGGCTATTGGGCTTGATGGACCATTGGTCTGACCCAGTAAGGCTATTCTTATGTTCACAATCTAATCAGATATTCTATGTATTTTCCGTTTGTCCTGCTGAGCTCACAGTCTAACTATAGTATCCGGGGGAATGGAGGGTTAAGTGACTTGCCCAGCTTCACAAGGAGCAGTGCTGGAATTGAATCCACCAGTGGGTGCTGAGGCAGCAGCTCTAACCACTAGGCCACGCCTTCACAAATTATTATCCATGTAAAAGTTAGTACTGCTGTTTGTGAAACCTGCCCTTTCTGACCTACAGCTGCTTATGCCCTAACACACCTTCAGGTTTCCTTTGTTTTGTGGATCTGAGCTTTCCATACTTAGAATTATGGGGCTGGGATTCATGCTTGTTCATGCGTGAATGGCTAGTATCAAAGAGGCTCTTGCTCCCTGAACTTTATGAAAACCCCCTTTGTGCCCAAGAAATTACCAGAGAGCAATCAGCTTAAGTGGCATATATTTTTTTAATTGTGACAGAAGAAAAAACTCGGGAGGGATAGTACGTCTTAGGAAACCAGAAGGAGAATATGTGGAAAAAGACTCGGAAAAGGCACAACTATTAAATGAATATTTCTGCTCAGTCTTCACCCGAGAAGCGCCGGGGCAAGGCCCTCAGCTACAGACAAGGGTTAACTCGGCTGACCCATTTAGTAATTTCAAGTTTACACCCAGTAGTGTCTACGATGAACTGTCAAGGCTCAAGGTTAACAAGGCTATGGGGCCTGACAACCTACACCCCAGGGTGCTCAGGGAGTTGAGTGATGTCTTGGCGGAACCGCTGTCCACGCTCTTCAATCTCTCCCTTAGTACAGGCAGCGTCCCATTGGACTGGAGGACGGCTAACGTCATTCCACTTCACAAGAAAGGCTCAAAAATTGAGGCAGCAAACTATAGACCGGTGAGTCTCACATCAGTATTGCCCGACAACATGATGCACGATCTACTCCTACTGGAGCGCTGGTCTAGGACCTGGCAACTCAGTTTCAATGCCAAAAAATGCAAAGTTATGCACTTGGGTAGCCAAAATCCATGCAGGACTTATACCCTTAATGGTGAGATCCTAACAAGAACGGTAGCAGAGCGAGACTTAGGGGTGATCGTCAGTGAGGACATGAAGGCTGCCAATCAAGTGGAGAAAGCTTCATCTAAGGCAAGACAAATCATGGGTTGCATAAGCAGGGGTTTCGTCAGCCGTAAGCCGGAGGTCATTATGCCATTGTATAGATCCATGGTGAGGCCCCACCTGGAATACTGTGTGCAATTTTGGAGGCCGCATTATCGCAAGGACTTGCTGAGGATGGAGTCAGTCCAGAGAATGGCCACTCGGATGGTCTCGGGACTCAAGGATCTCCCGTACGAGGAACGGTTAGAAAAATTACAGCTATACTCGAGGAGCGCAGAGAGAGGGGAGACATGATCGAGATGTTCAAATATCTCACGGGCCGCGTCGAGACAGAGGAAGATGTCTTCTTTTTCAAGGGTCCCTCGGCAACAAGAGGGCATCCGTGGAAAATCAGAGGCGGGAAACTGCGAGGTGACACCAGGAAGTTCTTTTTTACTGAAAGGGTAGCTGATCGCTGGAATAGTCTTCCACTTCAGGTGATTGAGGCCAGCTGCATGCCTGATTTTAAGGCCAAATGGGATCGACACGTGGGATCTATTCACAAGGTAAAGGTAGGGGAGGGTCATTAGGGTGGGCAGACTGGATGGGCCGTGGCCCTTATCTGCCGTCTATTTCTATGTTTCTATGTACTGTACACTGTAGCATACAAAGGAATTTACCGTATTTTTCGCTCCATTAGATGCACTTTCCCCCCCCCAAAAGTGGGTGGAAATAAGGATGCGTCTTATGGAGAGAATACGCAAAGTGCCCCCCCTCCCCCCGTTAACTTATTTTAATGTTGCTACCCTCCCTTTCTTGCCAGCCCTCTTCCTCTTCCCCCCCCTGCCCCCTCCCCGCATGTTTTGTTTTGTTTTTTAACTTCTGGCGCCTCACTCGTTGAGAGCGGCGCCAAGGGTTGCTGGCTGACTGGTCCCCGCTTCCGCCGAGAACGGCACATGCGACTGCCTCCTCTTTTGTTCTCTGGCAGCTTAGCGGTGTACCAGGCTGCCTGACTGGTCCCGCGCTGCTTCCCGAAAAATATGGCACATTAAAAAGGTTGTTTTTTAAACATACATTAGCATAAGGCATTCTAATTAGTAGCAAACATAAAATAACCCTGGCTAGTTTGAAGCATTGATAAAAGGACTGCAGTGAATACGAAGGTCAAATAGCCAGCTGGAAGATCAAACAACCAAAAGTAGCTGAAAGAAACAGAAAACAAAATACTTTTTAAGGTGTGCACATAGTTCAGATAGAGCCCACTATGATATGATTGAGAACCCTAAGAGTGGATAGATCTTTGCTTGAGGTGAGAAACATTGCAACTTCATGGTCACTATGTAACATCTGCTTAAACAAAACCTTCTTCTATGGTGGTCCCTTCTTGGGCTAAATCACTTCAAATGCAATTCACTCCCTTCTCCTATTGAGTGAAATTTGTACAGTTTACCTCTTGTTACTGTTGAGGAGTGTTATTGTGGAATCCCTTCTCTGTGTCTGCTCTGGATTCATGAAGGCTGGGGCTCAACTCTGGACCCAAAAGAGCCTTTTGCTGGAGAAAGGGCAAACACCTTTCTTTTTTGATTGAAAGTCTGTAGCAATTCATTCAGCTCAGCTTTCTGGTTCAGAAATCATCCTGCTGGCTGCAGTGTCTAGGAATTAGAGACTAAATTCTATCGCTTACTGCAACCCAGGTCCATCAGCTACTTCTCATAGTAACATAACATAATAAATGACAGCAGATAAAGACCTACACGGTCCATCTGATGGACCACATAACACCTTGGTTGAAGAAATTGCACTGGTTGCCTATGCGATTACGAATCATTTTCAAAACTCTAAAAAGTCATTTACCATGGGATTCCCTGGTATCTATCACAAACTATGACAATCTACCGACCACTCGGAACTCTGTGATCTGAAGGTGCAATACGATTGGCTTTGACAGATTTCTCAAAAAAGCACTATGAGAACATGAGAACTTCTGACATTTCCATCATGGGAGTAACACTGTAGAACAATTTTATTTTTTTTAAATTCTTTATTGGTTTTTAAAACTTAAATAGTGCAATAAAACAAATATAACATATAATAATACAATAAAAGCACATTCAACTTACATATGTTCTTAATCAACCATCTTCCCCCACCCGCTCACCCAATGATTATTCAATAAAAGACAAAAACATAGAATACTGCAAAAAACTATACCCTAGTCTAATTGATGACATCTTCTCATCCATTCACCCACCCCCAAATGTAAGTACCCTAAAACAAAACTAAGACAGAAATAATCCCCCCACTCTCCCCTGGAAATGTACCTAAATAAACAAAAAACTGACTTACATCAATAATCAATTATAAAGAGGTTAGCATAAGATGTCAATGGGTCCCATATCAATTTAAATATAGTACCATGTCCCAAATTATCAGTGTTTATCCTTTCAAGTCTGTAGAACAAATTAACTGGACTGCTATGGGCATTATCTGATATTCAGAAGTTTAAAAAAATACATAAAACTGCACTATTTTTAGAAGCTTTTCAATAAATGATGTGCTGTTTAATATTGGGTTCAGGATGAATGGTACTATAAGGATTTGTTTAATTATGGCTCCCTATAATATAATTATTCCTATGTAATTCAAGATGTCTGTATAAGTCTCGCCTGTTTTATTCTGTGTATGTTACTTC
Organism: Geotrypetes seraphini; assembly: GCF_902459505.1. Classification (NCBI taxonomy): domain Eukaryota; kingdom Metazoa; phylum Chordata; class Amphibia; order Gymnophiona; family Dermophiidae; genus Geotrypetes; species Geotrypetes seraphini. Next base: position 253,115,300 of record NC_047086.1, read on the forward strand.
TGTAATGCCTAGGAATAGGCGGTTGATAAATCTTTTAAATAAATTAAATAAATAAATTATGCTACTGAGTCGGCCACCAACTCATGCACTGTGAGTAATCCACCCTGTGATGTTTCACGGCAGAGTACAGGAGTGGCTTGCTATTGCCTTCTCCCGCGGTGTGTGGCTCCACTATGCTGCTGCTGCCCAACATAGGCCCATTAGTTATATGCATTATAAATTCATAATTAAATTTAATTGTCTTTTTTCTTTAATATTTGTGACCCATAGACCGTAAAGTCCACTCGGTACTCTCCTTAGGTTCCAATTATTGGAGTTTCTGTCGAAGCTCACCCCAGCATATCCAACTATCTTGTTTGCAAAATACATACCATACAGTCCACCCAGCAACAATCTTATATTTCAAGTTACTGGGGTTCCCATCGATGCCCTCCCTAGCCCATCCTAAACTGAATCACTGTATAGAGGACACAGACCATGCAATTCTGTCCAGTACGGTCCTTACTTCTTTAATTAATACCATTAATTTTCTAATTAGAGATGCTTTTTTCAGTTCCGTCACTGTTTTCCTCTGCACCACCTCCTTCGGGAAGGCATTCCAAGCATCAATCACCCTCTCTGTGAAAAATAATTTTCTCACATTACTCCTAAGTCTACCACCCCTCAATCTCAATTTATGCCCTCTAGTCTTAACATTTTCCCTTCTCTGGAAAATATTTAGTTCTATATTAATTCTTTTCAAGTATTTAAATGTTTGTTTCATATCTCCCCTGTCCCTCCTCTCCTCTAGAACAGAGGTTCTCAACACACAGTATGTGTACCCCAGGAAGTACATGCACCATTGTCAGGGGGTATGCAGCACTCGCACTGTATGTCTCCCAACTTCCTTCTGCTGTCATGTGTCTCCTGCCTTCCAAGTCTTATCTCCCTAGCCTCCCTCACCCCCCCCCCTCCCCAGACCAGCACTCTGGAAAATATTTAGTTCTATATTAATACTTTTCAAGTATTTAAATGTTTGTTTCATATCTCCCCTGTCCCTCCTCTCCTCTAGAACAGAGGTTCTCAACACACAGTATGCGTACCCCAGGAGGTACATGCACCATTGTCAGGGGGTACGCAGCACTCGCATTGTATGTCTCCCAACCTCCTTCTGCTGTCATGTGTCTCCTGCCTTCCTAGTCTTATCTCCCTAGCCTCCCTCACCCCCTCCCCTCCCTCCCAGACCAGCACTGGTAACTCACTGTATGCATTTAACTTCTCCACACAGCTGCTGCTAGCGTTAGTTTAGCCGGCGATTCCATCAGGCAGCCTTGGCCCACTTCCAACGAAAGAAGGAGTTGCATCATCTGAGGCGGGCCGGCCATTCAAAGGCACCGAGTCTGCCTGATGGAACCACGGTTAAACTAACGCTAGCAGCAGCTATGTGGGGAAGTTAAAAAGCACACAGTGAGCTGCCGCTAGGGAGAGGAGAGGTACTGTTGTACAGGGAGAAGAGATGTTGCTGGAAATGGGGAAAGAATGAGGTGCTGCTGGATAAGGGGGAGGAAAAGGAAAGGGAGAAGAGGTACTGCTGGACCTGGCAGAAGAGGAGGGAAAGGTCAGGTGCTGCATGCTGGAGGGAAGGGTGAGATGGTGCATGGGGAGAGAGCATATTAGTTGTGAGCATATTAGTTGTGAGTCGGGTTGGGGAGAGAGAAGAAAGGGAAATTGTTGCAAGATGAGTGAGAGTGATGAAAGAGGTAAAAAAATGGACATGTGTGGGGGAGAGGAAGAAATGGTGCATGGGGAAAGAGCATGTTGTGAGTGAGATTGGAAAGAGATGGACTGCGGGGTGGGAAGGAGGGATGTCACACTTGAGGGAAGAGGCGAGGAGAAAGTGTGCAGGAGGCAGAACATGTTGGACTCAGAGAGAGAGGGAGAGATGGATGGGGAGGGCAGAAAGGTGGGAAGGAGAATTGTCACACTCAGGGGAAGGGGAGAGGGCAGAGAATAAAAAGTTGGACTCATGAAGGGAGAGAGAGAGAGATGTTGGTTGGGAGAGGGAATGAAGACTGGAGGAGAGGAAGCATGCATGAGGCAGAGAGAAAGAAATGTTGAACTGGTGGAAAGGAGGGGAAATGTTGGATGTGGCAGTAGAGGGAGTGGAAGAGATTCACCCTGGATCTCTCTCTTTCCCACTCCCTTTGCAGCAAGAGAGGGAATGAGAGAAGGACAGTGAGAGAGAGAGAGAGAGAGAGGGAGACATGTTGCCAATGGGGTGGAGGAGAGAGGAAGAAAAGTTGGATTCATGAAGGACAGAGAGAGATGCTGGTTTGGGAAGGGAATAAAGTCTATAGGAGAGGAAGCGTGCAGGAGGCAGAAAGAAAGAAATATTGTATGCACAGTCAGAAGGAAGTGCAACCAGAGACACATGAAATCACCAGACAACAAAGGTAGAACAAATGATTTTATTTTCAATTTAGTGATTGAAATGAGTCAGTTTTGAGAATTTATATCTAATGTCAATATTTTGCATTATATTTGTCTATTTTTCTATAGTTGTTACTGATTGCATGTTTTAAAGTCATCTGCATTGACCTCTTTGAAAAAAAAAGAATATAAATGATAATTAACATTTTCTCTGCGTACAGTGTGCTTTGTGTTAATTTTGTGGAGCTTGGGCAGGGTTACTCGGTTGATATTTGTTAGACTTAGGGGGTACTTGGCTTGAAGAAGTTAAGAAACTCTGCTCTAGAGTATACATATTCAGGTCTTCCAGTCTCTTCTCATACATCTTTTGATGCAAACCCCCTACCATTTTTGTTGCCTTCCTCTGGACCACTTCAAGTCTTCTTATATCCTTCACCAGATTTGGCCTCCAAAACTGAACACAATACTCCAAGTGTGGCCTCACCAATGACCTGTACAGGGACATCAACACCTCCCTTCTTCTGCTGGTTACTCCTCTTTCTATAGTCTGGACTCCTTTTGGCTTCAGCTACTGCCTTATCCCACTGGTTCATTACCTTTAGATCCTCAGACAATATCACCACAAGGTCCCTCTCCCTATCTGTGCATATCAGCCTTTCAATTCCCAGTACACAGAAACAAAGAAATATGATGGCAGATAAATGCCAAATGGGGCATCCAGTCTGCCCATCTGCAGCATCCATTATCTCCTCCTCTCCCTCGAGATCCACATGCCTGCCTCACACTTTCTTGAATTCAGACACAGTCTTCATCTCTACCACCTCTACCGGAAGACTATTCCATGCATCTACCATGCTTTCTGTAAAAAAAACAAATTTCTTTAAATTACTCGAGCCTATTACTACTTAACCTCATTGCCCTCTCACTCTGGAGTATTCTTTCAATTGAAAAAGATTTGCCTCATGCGTATTTATGCCACATAGATATTTAAAGGGTTCATAGTCAGTCGCGCGCGAGACACCAGCGCACCGACAATGGAGGGCAGACAGTTCAGCGCAAGACACCAGCATGCCGCAGGAAAACTTAGTTTTAAAGAGCTCTGAAGCGGGGTGTGAATGGGGAACCCCCCCCCCACACTTTACTGCATAGTGTTTGCGCTGCTGTTGTGGGGGGGGGGATTTGGGGGGTTGGAACCCTCCATTATAGAGAAAACTGAACTTTTTCTGATTTTTTTAAGGAAAAGTTCTGTTTTCTCTATAATGTGGGGGGTTGCATCCCCAACGGCAGTGCGAACAGTATGCAGTAAAGTTAGAGGGTTCCCCCCACACCCCCTGTCGGAGCTCTTTAAAACTAAGTTTTCCCGCGGTGCGCTTGTGTCTTGTGCCGAATTTTCAGCGCTCGATTGGCAGCGCGCTGGTGTCTGGCGTGCGATTGCCCCGTCACCATTTAAAGGACTAACATATCTCCCCTCTCCCTCCTTTCCCCAAAGAATACATACTGAGATCTTAAAGTCTGTCGCCGTATACCTTTTGACATAGTCCACCAACCATTTTAGTTGCCTTCCTCTGGATCAACTCCATCCTGTTTATATCTTTTTGAAAGCGTTGTCTCCATAATGTTATGTTACGTCATGTTACTATTCAGTTCAAGGTCGGATTACATTACAAGAGGTTGGGTCAATTACCCAGGAAGTTACAATGGACATTTTTACATGGATATTCAATAGAGTTGCTAGTACAGGTAGATTGGTACAGTTTTTTTTACACAATATTCTAAATGAGGTCTCACCAGAGTCTTATACAGGGGCATCAATGCCTCCTTTTTTCTACTGGCCATTCCTCTCCCTATACACCCTAGCATCCTTCTAGCTTTCTGATTGCCTTTTCAACCTGTTTGGCCACCTTAAGATCATCACATACAATCACACCCAAGTTCCGCTCTTCTGTCGTGCATACAAGTTCTTCACCCCCTAAACAGTACCGTTCTCTCGGGTCTTTGCACCAAATGCATGACCTTGCATTTCTTAGCATTAAATCTTAGCTGCCAAATTGCAGACCATTCTTCAAGTTTTGCTAGGTCTTTCTTCATGTTATTCACACCATCTGGGGTGTCTTCTCTATTGCAGATTTTGATATCATCCGCAAAGAGGCAAACCTTACCCGACAGCCCTTTAGCAATATCGCTTACAAAAATGTTATAAAGAACAGGCACAAGAACCGAACCTTGAGGCACACCAATGGTAACATCCCTTTCCTCAGAACAATTTCCATTGACATAAAGTTCCCTTGGATTTCTACTCCTCAAATGCATCACTCTGCACTTCTTTGCAATGAATTTTAGTTGCCAAACATTAGACCATTCTTCTAACTTTTGCAGATCCTTTTGCAGGGGCTGGCCAAAGTCAGTTTGTCATGCTGCTCCTGCTGCCAACAAAACTGATATAAATTTTTCAGGACGGTGATGGAATAGTGCCAGATCTGTGGTGAGGGGGGACCAAGGAGGAGAAATGAGAGAATGAACTGGAAGAGGGGGCAGAGATGTTCACCCAAGGGAAGGAAAGATGCCAAACTCACAGGGCAAATGGGCAAAGGTGCAGAAAGCAATGCAATGGAGGAGGTGCTATCAAAGCAAGTTGGCTCATGGTGCCACTATCCCTTGATCCAAGCCTAGTTAAATCCAAAATCCCTTTTCTTCCATTTAGGCTCTAAACCTAGAATCCTGCCCTCCCCTTCCTAATCTTTAGCTACATATGTGGAGATTTGCGGTATACAAACCTAAGGATTAGATTAGATTAGATTAGATATGTATAACTTTTGACCATAAATTTACATAGCCAAAAGTTATCAATTCAGTGGATGCATGGTGGTATACCCAGCATATGCTCTGTAAGTCTATAACTCAAAATCAAAATGTGCACCAAAGTAACAATACTAAAGTCCCACTAAGCATCAATTTGCCACCTAAGTTGAGAAATTTCAACACACAAGTTCCTCAGAATGCCACACTAGATATTCGTGTGGTAGCCGTCCTCATAGGAACTTTTAAGTGTGTGAGTTTGTTGTTTTCTAACGTTTCATAAAGTGCAAGTGCTTCAATAAATAATTATCATTTTTGTTGTATTTTTAAATCGTTATCATTTTTGTTATATTTTTAAAGAATTACTGCAAAAGCAAATACTTAGCTTTATAAAACTGGGTCTGCCTCAATCCCCACCGACGCGTTTCATAATTTCATCAGGGTCGGGGATAGGGAGAGCAGAGCAGTTTGAAATCTGAGCATATTGCTAGATCCCTGTTGAGAGTGCCGGGTTTGTAAAAACCCTGATGAAATTATGAAACGCGTCGGTGGGGATTGAGGCAGACCCAGTTTTATAAAGCTAAGTATTTGTTTTTTGCAGTAATTCTTTAAAAATATAACAAAAATGATAACGATTTAAAAATACAACAAAAATGATAATTATTTATTGAAGCACTTGCACTTTATGAAACGTTAGAAAACAACAAACTCACACACTTAAAAGTTCCTATGAGGACGGCTACCACACGAATATCTAGTGTGGCATTCTGAGGAACTTGTGTGTTGAAATTTCTCAACTTAGGTGGCAAATTGATGCTTAGTGGGACTGTAAGTCTATAAGTCATGAAAACATCCATTCTAGGGTACTGTTCAGGGTTTGTTATTTAAGAGCAGTGCTTCTCAACCCAGTCTTTGGAACACATCCAACCAGTCAGGTTTTCAGGATATCCACAAAGAATATATATATGTGATACTGACACAGAAGATCCCACTCACATTTTTCCACCCGCCAACCAAAAATGTCAAACGAAGAAAACTATATGACAACCTAATGGCCACCAGAACAGCAAAACTAGACAGACAAATCACCAATCTGCTGTCTTCGACCACAGACTACAAAACCTTCAAAAAAGAAACAAAAACTTAACTCTTCAAAAAATACATAAAACCTATCTAACACGACCAGTTCCTTCCCAAGCTCCACCTACCACACTGTCTACTCCTATCAAATCTAAAATGTTCAAATTACCCAACATGTATTACCTTAATTTCTCAACAATTCTTATGTAATCCACCTATATATCTTGTAACTTCATGACAATTCTTATGTAATCCGCCTTGAACCGCAAGGTAATGGCGGAATAGAAATCACTAATGTAATGTAATGTAATACTGCATAGAAATCTATCTCATGCATATTCATTATGGATATCCTGAAAATCTGACTGGCTGGAGGTTCTCCAAAGACTGGGTTGAGAACCAGTGATAAATAAAATGCATTTTGGCCCAGATTCTATGAATGACACCTGTAGTTAGGTGCCTAGATCAACATGCCTAGTCGATCTAGGCACCTACTTAATTTTCTTAATTGGCTTAATTGCCATTAAAAAATTAATTAACCATTATGTGCCTAACTCCATAGGCATCTATAACGAGGCACCTACCAGCAAGTTGGTGCGGCTGTGGGCAGGGTTTGGGGCAAATTTGGGGCATGGTTTGACTTAGGTGCACTCATTTAGGCCAGAAAATCCTAGCCTAAATGGCAGAATACCTAAGTTTTCAATGACCACCAGCGCCTAAGACTGCTTAGGCACCGCTAGGCGTGATTCTATAAATGACGCCTAGTGGACGATTGACTATTGTACTCAATGTCGCCTAGCAGCTATGTGCTGTTTATAGAATCAGGGCGTTTATGTTTTAAAAAAAATGTTTTGTTGTTTCTACATACTTGGCTTTCTTATAATCAACAACCGCTCCTGATTTGGGACAATTAACATGCTGTCCTTCTTCTCTAGACACCACCACATTGCCCCTGTGATTGGAGGAGGAGGAGAATCCAGTGGACTACCTAACTTTGAAAGGGCAACTGTGGTGAGTAATATTCAATTATCTCAGGATTTTCCTAGGCTTGTATTTAATATGTCACACTGTATGTGTGTGTGATTAGAAGTTAGATTTCATATGCTGTCTATGGCACTCTCATGGTGGGGAGGAAATAAATGTATTATGCATGAAGTTTCTCTGAGTCAGGGCAACTGAACACTGTCAAACGTGGCATAACCTCCTGCATTGCCTCAGGCTCGCAAGCTCTTTAATATCACATTAGGGTTCAGAATAATTGTTTGCCCTGTTTTCAATGGGGTGGATGCAATTTTTTTTGTTCCATGTTTGACATGTGCCCCTCCACTCTGTGTTTACAGCCACTTTAATTTTGCCATTTGCTCAGAGATATCATTCAAATGTGTGTAGTATTCTCACAAAAATTTGCCCTGTAAAGAATGTAAATGTTGTTTATCTTTCAGATCTACCTCGAGAAGCTGATTCACAGGCAGGAGATATTTGTTTCATGGAAGAGCTAATCTGTGGTATCCATTTCTATAGGACCATGTAATGATGCATGATGAGAATTGGACGGGTGACATAAAACTGAAGGAGTGATGTGTGTTATGAGAAGGATACGAGGCTTGACTCTGTATAATAGTTTGAGGGATGCTGGGTTTGGAATGCTGTAGTGAGCTGTGACAGAATGTGTCTCTACGAGAAATACGTAGAAATGACATTGCTGCTGAAAAAAAGGGAATAAAATATTAGTTTGGACCTGCCTGGAGTCTTGTTATGAAAGGATGTGTGGATGTTCGACTTTTAGAAGGCAAGTGTCACAGTTCCCTGCAGGAAATACAGCATTTTCCCTTTAAAATGCAGTTTTTACAATGGTGAAAAGGTAATTGTTTTGAAACAGAGGAAGATTTTTCAGAATTTCTTTGGATGGCATATTTATCTATCTATCTTGATCTTATGTTTATTATGTTTTGTCTTTTTTTCATTTCTGCTGGAGGCAATATACAATCACAGATATAGCACATATTTCATATATCAAAATTAAATATCTTTCATTTTTCTTCTCCTATTATTATATAATAGGGCTGTACCAAATATTCATATTAGATTTGATTCAGACCTAAGTAGTGCCCCGAACACATTATTAATATTCAGCCAAATAGCGATTTAAATTTGAATACAAATAATCCAAGGCTCTACTCTGTTAAATCCTACTGAAATAAACATTTTTTATGTATGAAACTTTTATCACATACATTCACAGAAATGCATGAACAATAATATGAAATAAGATCAAATATGCTTTCTCATTGCCAGCTATAGTGGTATTATCCTACGCTCATAGGAATTCTGTGAGCGTAGGAATTATTACCGCCGTGACCAGTGATAAAAAAGCCTAACACGGCTTTCTAACAGGAGCCCATATTAAAGATGAAAAGGAAATATTAAACATTATACTTTAGCCCACAATTGGAGAGTCAAGATTATACTAGAATAAAGGAAAAAAATATAGCCTTTATAAAGAGTTGCACAATGGTTTAGAACAGCTGGTTAAGGTCCTCTGGTTAAGCATTAGAAACTACTGGACTTCCTTACCAATCAAAAATTCCAGAAGTTATTTCGGCTCTAGATACAAATATGAATTAGGCTCAAAAATTACAAAATAACATGAAAGAAATTTCAAAATAAATGTCACAGGTGGAGCCAAAATCCTTGGCCTCAAGGCCATAAAGCTTCTTCTAACTTGGGAAACTCTTATCAAGTCAACAAAATTTCTTATAATTGAGCCAAAAAAAACCCCATCTGGTTCATATACCTAAACTATTATTTCCTCTATAGTCTTATCATTCGGGATTTAGTATCAGCTTTATATATACCATTCAAAAATTTCCAAGTGTGAACCACTTTTATCTCAGAACCTCAGCAACACCACTCAAGGCTCAAGCATTTCATTGCCAAGTTTATTAAAATTTTTGATAAAACGCAAATCAAGATTTCTAAGCATTTTACAAATTGTATTAAAATAAGGGGAAAACACTGAACACATAAATACAGACTTAACAATACATCACAAACGAGAAATGACCGGAAAGTGTGTGTGTGTGGGGGGGAAGAACTACAATTTAAAAGTAAAGAAAACATGAAGGGTAAACAATAGGGAAGCTATGGAATAAAGATTATTAGATAACCTTGGCTATTTCCAAGTCTATTCAGCAGTTGTAAGCATCTCGGAAGAGGTAGCTCTTTAGATTTCCCTTAAATTTGTCTAAATTTTCCGCCCTAATATGATGTGGCAAGGAATTCCATATTGTAGGGGCCGTAATTGCAAATGAAGTGGCCCGATGCGTGCTGATGATTTTCAGGGATGGTGTATAAAGAAAATGTTGAGATGAGGATCTTAGGACTCTTGAAGGTTCGTGTGGAATAAGGAGCTTGTGAATAAAGACCAGTTCAGTAGTGTTTTGGAACTTAAAGGAAAGAATAGCTATTTTATATAAAATTCGATGTGGGATTGGTAACCAATGCGTACTTTTCAGCAGAGGAATAACATGGTTGAATTTCTTCCTATTAGTAAACATTTTTATGGCAATGTTTTGTATCAATTGTAATCAGCAGATATCTTTTTGGCATATACCTTTATATAATGTATTACAGTAGTCAAGTTTGGATATAATAAGAGAGTGAATAAGAATATTGAGGGATTGGGGGTCCAGAACGTTCACGAGAGATCTAATCATCCTAAATCTAATGAAACAATTCTTTACTATTGAGCTGATTTGGGGACAATAGGTCAGTTTGCTATCTATAATTAGTCCTAGGATTTTAATAGCATTCACAGAATGCTAATGGGAGTATCATTTATGATGATAGAGGATATGAGCTGTAAGTCATCTTTCCATGGGAATAACAAACATTTGGTTTTTGATAAGCTAAGAGACAGCATGTTTCCATGAAGCCATTGACTTATTTTGTCTAATTTAGAATTGAGTAGACTAAGGGTAGATAATCTGGATGTCGTCTGCATAAGCATAAGCGGCAAGGCCAATAGATTGGTAGAGTGTCAACAAGGGGGCCAAATAAATATTGAAGAGTAAAGGAGACAGTATGAATCCTTGAGGGATGCCAAAACTATTTTGGATAGCTGATGATTTAGAGTTATTGAATGAAACAACGGAGGTGTGGTTTGTGAAATAAGAGGTAAACCTTTCAAGAACCTGTTCAGAGATTCCTGCCACAGCTAGCCTTAGAAGCAAGAGTTGGTGATTTACAGTATCAAAAGCTGCTGAAAGGTCTAATGAAATTAGTATGACTGATTTATGCTGATCCAAGAAATATTGTACAGATGTAGTTAAACCTATTAGCGCATGCTCTGTTGAATGATTTTTGTGAAAGTCAGTTTGATTGGGATGGAGAGCTTTAGGCGACCAACTGCTGCCTAACCAGGCAATCGGGACGCACATTTAAAAAAAAAAACAAAAAAAACCCCCAAAACCTCCAGAGGCAGGCCACCTACATTGCATGCACCTCCAGGAGCCTAGGGAGGCGCATAAGCCCGCCTAAGCTCTTCTAAGGCTAGGCGTGGGCTTGCCTTGACCCAGAAGTAGCCTTAGGTGGGCTAGGTGGTCCTACAAGCGTCCCTAGGCCAGAGAGAGACGCGTACAATGTAGGCCTGCAAAATGCTGGCCTACATTGTAAGCAGATGCGGCCGCTGAGCTTATCGCTTATCACTGAGCTTATTGCAAGGGACTTCCCTGCTGCGATAAGTGTAGCAGCCACCCATCCCACACCCAAAGATTGCTGGCAGGAGAGATGCCAAGTCCCTCCTGCCGGAACATCCCCCCTCCCATCACGCAGGAAGCATGTCCAGTACCTCTTGCCCGGCACCCATGAACCTTCCCCCAAATATCATGCAGCATCCCTCCTGCCAGCAATCAATGGAGGGGGGTGGGAGGGTTCTGGCAGGAGGGATTGGGCATCCCTCCTGCCGCAATCATTAGGGGGGATAGGCAACCACAGCCACGGCTGCTAAACTTATCATGGCAGGGAGATCCTGTGCCATGATAAGCTCAGCAGCCATATCTACTTACAATGTAGGCCAGCATTTTTCTGGCCTACATTGTATGCATCTCCCGCTGGCTTAGCGAGACGCGTACTGCCACCTAGGTCCGGCTAAGGTTACTTCCGGACTAAACCTTAGGGGCTTAAAAGCCTTCCTAGGCTCCCAGAGGTACCTCCAATGTGGGCGGCCTGCCTTGGGAGGTTTTTAAAAAAAAGCATGTGTCCTGATTGGTTGGTTAGATAGCAGTAGGATGCCTACCACCTCCTACAATCTAGACACCGTTTATAGAATCCGGGCCTCAGTGTCTTCTGCATATATTTCAAAATGGCCACAGCGTTTCTGATCGCATTCTTAAAGACATACCTCCTGTGACATCAAAAAAGAGTCAACCAATGCATACTTGCAACTTTTTAATTCAAAAATTTTTTGCTGAAGCTGTCAATCTCTCATTGCTTTCATTACTTAATAGTACCTTTGTCGCTAGTCTCCAAAATCATTCCTTTCATTAGAACAGTACAAATATGAATTAAAAAATACTCTTTGTGTCTCATTGTCATACACAGCCATAGATTTAAACTTGGATGTTAACTGTTTTCCGTTTTGAAAAGTTCATTTGACCACTAACATCCACTCAGTTCTCTCATTCAAGCCATTTGGAATTAATGTGTTTAATTCAAAAATCCATCTCACCTCTTTTAAGTTCAAAAGTCTCTGTAAATTACCACCCTCCCACCCAACTTTGATTGTGCCAATGATATGCCATTTAATGTCAATTATTATATGGCCCCTAAGTTTCTTATGTGTTCCTACCATATGTGTTCTTCCCTAAATGTTTCTTCTCTATCTTTAAAGATTGCAGTTCATCCCCCCTGCTTTTTGTACCTGTTTGTATTAGAACGTATATAATTTGTATATAATGTTTTATGTCCTCCTCTTTTAAAAAAAATTGTAATAAGCATTGAAATATATGATATTGAGTAGATAACAAATCTTAATAAAACTTGAAACTTGATCCGTATTCACTCTGGATTTATGTTTACGTTGTCAAATCTTTATAGATCGTGTGGGCCGACCTAAATCCATTTTTTGACACAGACATCACTGCAATAAAAGATGTTACAATATATAGCTGTTTTCACATAATGTTTTGAACGCAAAATGGAAGCAAAAATAGCAAAATTATATGCAAAAAAATATACAAGAAGGATTAATGAAGAATGAGGTTGTGTGTTGAGTTATATACTCTCACAGTTGCCAGAGTATCCTCGTAAAAAAACATATAGAAGCACAAAAGTACATTATAAATATAAGGAAATTCTATGTGCTTGACTAATAAGGAGGAGTTGGAGAGAGTAGCCATCCTTCCGCTCTCCTCTTCAAGTCACCATATTTTGACTCTTGCAGGTTTGAGACACTCTTCATCTGGCTTCTCTTCAGAGGCCTCTCTGATTGGGTGGCCCTACAGCGTAGCTCGCCAAGTCATTGAAACACCACCACTCCACACTACAAGGCTGTGTCCCTTCGGAAGGGTGAAATAAACATTTGATCTCTGATTTCATGTTGCTTATTTTATTATTTGTTAAAACTCAATTCCCATTATTCATATTCGGTATTCGGCTGAATAATATTTCGGTATTCGGTATTTGGCTGAATAATATTTTTCATTATTCGTATTTGGCCGAAGAGTAAAATATGATATTTTACAACTCTATTACAATCTATAACCTGAATCCTAATACAATAATTAAATAACATTAATTCTATGACCTGTAGAATATTCTTTTGAAATACATTTGCACAAAAGAAGGTAGTTGTTAAAGGAATTATCCATAATTTAACTAGTGTTTACCTGCAGAGCCCTCTGGACTAGATTCAGTAAGTGGTGCTGAAAATTAGGCACTGGGAAAAATATGTGCCCAGCACCATTCTACAAAACATTTTTTTACAGAATAGCACCTAGTGGGGATTCCAGTGTCCAACTTTGGGTGTGAGGACTTATATCAGACATGGGCAACTCCTCGAGGGCCGGATTCCTTGAGGGCCGGAATCCAGTTCGGTTTTCAGGATTTCCTCAATTATATGCATTGAAAGCAGTGCATGCAAATAGATCTCATGCATATTCATTGGGGAAATCCTGAAAACCCGACTGGATTCTGGCCCTTGAGGACCGGAGTTGCCCACCCCTGACTTACACCAAATGAAACCCGGTGTAAATAATGCTGTGAATCCCTGAAATCATGTAACACTGTACGCATCTTTTGTGAATGCCCTGATCTTCCCATGCCCCTCCTATAGCCATGCCCCTTTGTGGTTGAGCAAGAGGCTGTGGGCGCAGATCTTTATAGATTTTGTTTGGATCCATGCGTAAATCAAAAATTTCTGTCAATAATTGTTTTTTAACAGCCAGCTATTGATTGCTAATGATGGTATGGATCTCAGGATCACGCGCAAATCTGGCACACAAATTTAGGGGCTATTTATAGGATTGTAGCGGACCCACAATGTTAGTTTGTAGGGGTTATGTTAGGCGCCCTTATAAACGCCAGGTCCCGAGTTCAATATCTTCACAGAAGATCCACCAGGAGTAGAATCAAATAAGAAGCACAGCCAAAAGTGATGGCATAAAGAATATATTATAGAAATAGGCTTACAGAAAAGTAATATTCATAAGCATTACAATTAAGGAGAGAGCAAAGCAGCTTCCCTGCCTTACAAATTCCAGAGAGAAGCGTGAAGTTCAAGGGAGAGGCAGAGAGAAAGAAAGGAGGATGGGGGTGATGGTCTAAGCTTCGGGTTCCAGAGATACACAAGAGAGAGGGGTGATGCAAGAGGAGCCTTTTATAGCTTGGAAACTTATTCTAAATATAGAATCTATTGAACTTCAATAGAAGTTAAGCATCCCCATCCTTAGTAAACTGTGCTAGACAAGAGAAGAATAGACTGAAGTCAAATGTAATTTCCAGTATGCCTCTGACAATGACTGTGGACCTGGATCCATTGTATATCCTAAGCTGTCCATCCTACGCATCAGACATTAATACATCTTCTTAGCACCTCTTCGCACCTCTTAGCTGCAAGTTTGTTTGTTACCTTTTAAGCATGATTTAATTAGGGCTGTTTGAAACAGTCTGCCTGGATGCTTTCTGTATGTGAATTCTGTGCATGAGCACTCAGGGTCTATCTGCATCCACATCCCAGAGTCAGATTGATATAATTTCCTATAGGCCTTTGCTGACATTGGTTAGGGCAACCAAAAATGCTTATTGCTAGCAATAGCTATGCTGACAAAGAGTACTTCAAATTCTATGTTGGGATCATCTCTGACTTGACATGGGCTGCGTTTTGGCTATAGTGCCTGCAACAGGATTCTGATATACTGTCCAGATAAAATGTAAAAGAAATATATAATCACCACCGGATAAAAGGGGCATGAGGGACATGCCACCCCTCTGACCCTTGCTGTGGTGGCGGGGTCGAGGGCACTGAAACTATGCATTTTTTGGTAGCTCGGGAGGAGCTCTTTTGATATGATGTTAATTGAAGTAAAGATATGTTTTATGTGTTATGGATTAATAAACTGAGTTGTGGCTAATTTTTACTATCATAAAGTCTGTAGTGTGTTTGTGGTAAAAGTGGGTGGGGGAAGGCCATGATGGTAAGGGGGTGGGTGTGAGTATATAGGCAGACAGCAGGGCCTATCCAGATCCGGCTGTTAATGTCATTTACTTCGTTTTGAAGAACTCTAGGTGATAAATACCATCAAGATCAACAAGTTTAAAACGATAACAAACAAAAAAAGGAGAATCAATGAGCAGGAACATACAATACTGTATCTGAATTTAATTTGCCTTGAGCTACAACCAAAAAAGGTATGAGCCAAAGTCCAAAATTCAGTTCCAAAATTTAAAAGCTTCATAGTCCTTCAAAGTATTAAAAGGCCATGTAAAACAGCTAAAAGAAGGGGGAAGAGAATTATCAATATGGACTACTGTTAAGATGTTATTTTGATTAAGCATGGAGGCTCTGGATCCAAGATGGCCGCGAGTGGTTGAATTTCGGAGCGTCTCCTGAGCGTTCGGTAGATATTATAATTTACCTTGTCTGGATATTCAGCTTGCTCTGAAGATTTCCTCATGCCTAAGAGGAGAGGGAGAAGTGCCGCCGGAGCCTCGCGGCGTTCTGTAATTCCTCCTCCTCTCACTATTGAGCGCCTATTGACGCGGCTTCAGAGGGAGCCTGCAACTTCGGGGAATCGCCCGCAGGACTTGGCGGTACGGGGTGACGCCGCCAGAATCCAGGGGCTAGAGGTTACGCTGAGCCCGGAAGAAAGAGATACTCCCCCCCAACCGCAGCATACTAGCTCACCGCAGGCACAAGGCACGTCCATAGAGGCAGTGCCGGTAGCCCAGGAGGCTGGTTCACCTTTGAGCGATGTATTAGAACTATCAAAAGACTTTTTAAGTCTGGAGAGAGATACTGCGGCTGGAACATCAAAGGAAAGGGAGACACAACAAGACTTGATTACTGCAAGTATGGCAGGTGAGACTTCCTTCTTTTTGGTTGAAAAACCCACTGAAATTACAATGGAGTCTCTCTGGGACTTAGTAGTCAAACTGGGAAATTCACTGACTCCACAACTTAAAGCACTAGAAATGAAAGTTGATAAGCAGGAACAAGAATTGACTCAAATGCAATCAGAATTGACTATAGTCAAAGCTACCTCAGACAAAAATAAAAATGAGATAGTAGGGGTCAAACAAGTACAAGAAACTATGATTAGAGATAGTACAAATATCAGGATGAAACTGGAAATGATTGAAAATGGCCAACGAGCCAATAATTTGCGGTTCCTAAACTTTCCCAGGATACCTTCTATGTCTCCTAGGGAAATGTTAAAAAAATACTTCTTGGAGATTTTCTCAGTTTCAGAAGAATTAATTCCACCATTTACACAAGTATTTTACCTGCCTGATAGAAAATTGGATCAGCAATTGATCAACGAGCAACAACAGGAATCAAAATTGGACATTACTACATTACTGGAAAGTTCAATGAAAGAATTAGTTAAACCTGCGACATTACTGGTAACAGTTGTATTGATGCCAGACAAGAACTGGATTATGAAAATGTTCTTTAAAAATAGAACTAAAGAGTTCCTGGGTCAGAAAGTACAAATTTTTTCTGATGTTACCAAAGAGACTCAAAAACGAAGAAAGCAGTTTTTGTTATTAAAATCTGGTGTAATTTCAGTGGGAGGGAAATTTTTCCTTAGATTTCCTTGCAAATGTATTGTTCATTATGGTTCTGATAAATATGTTTTCTTTGATCCGACACACCTAACCAAATTTGTGGCATTGAAACGTCTTGAGAAAGGTGAAAAAATAGAAGTAACAACAGAAATACATGATTAGCTCCCCGCGATTTCATCCATTTAGATTTTCTTAAGTATAAGATTAATCTTATGATCTTTTTGTTTTAATCCACCCTATTGAAGTCTAGGATCCAATTATTGTGGACTAGAGATTGTCTTTATAAGGAGAAGATGTTATGATATTTAATATCTTCTATATCGTATTGTAATTTGTTTTCTTTTTCTTTATGTGTATTTAAAACAATCTTACTGTACAAGATGTTTATGCTTGGGAATAATGTATAAAATTATAAATAAATAATAAAAAAAAAAAAAAATAAAAAAAAAAAAAAAGATGTTATTTTACTGTTAACCCTATACTGTTAACCCAATATTCCCTCTCGGAGCCATAATAAATCCTACAGTACTGAGCAGAAAGGATATGACTCAGTCAAGGTTAATCAGGGAGGGTATGGTTCAGGCAGCCAGATAAAAGCTGAGCACAGTCAGCCAGAGGGGAGGCCTACGGAAAACAAGAGCAGCCCTCCAGCATACCACATATGTGTAAGCAGCAGAAGCTTAATGCAGGTAGACCAAATTTTACCTTATAATCCTGTGAAATCCTTATCCTAGAGGCCAGACCAGAGTCAAGAACATAAGAATTGCCGCTGCTGGGTCAGACCAGTGGTCCATCATGCCCAGCAGTCCGCTCACGCGGCGGCCCTCTGGTCAAAGCCCGGCGCCTTAACTGAGACTAGCCCTACCTGTGTACGTTCCGGTTCAGCAGGAACCTGTCCAACTTTGTCTTGAATCCCTGGAGGGTGTTCTCCCCTATAGCAGACTCCGGAAGAGCGTTCCAGTTCTCTTCCTGCTTGGTTCTGGTTAACATTGAACACAGAAGGAGCAAGAAATGAAGACAAAGACTAGGGCACATTAAAACTATGGGGCCATGTCAGGGAGAGGGCTGCAGGAAGATTATAACTGCATTTCAAGAGACTTTTAGTTTTTAGTTTATCAAGCCTGTGAAGGAAATGGGATTTAACATTCTTTTGAATACAAAAAAAAAGTGTTTTGTTTATTTTCATCTCTCATTGTAGTTGTGTCCGAGACCCTGAGCCATACCCTTGCTCACACTGCTACACTCCAGTTATTAGTAACTAGGTCTCATTGCATAATTGTATTTTTTTATTTAAAAATGTGTTATAGTGAAAGGTCACTTTGGGAAGCCACAAAACTTAGAGACTTGAAGAAAGCACAGATGGTTTATTAGCATACATATGCGACTCCCGAGCTCCAAGCTGGCTTCAGAAGTGCCGAAACCAGGACGTTACAGAGATATTTATACATTCTTCTGGCTAAACAACTGAATTCTAGAAAAAATTGTTCACGTGTTACTTTTCTTAACAATCATTGGTGCTAAGCTCACACTAGCAGGTCACTTATCTAGGCCCTGCAGTCTTTCTGTTAAATGTCGTCTATGCTGAGATAGCCATAAGAAGTTAGAATGTCCAAGCTAACACCCAAAGCAGGCAGGCTAGAACATGAGATAAGTTAGGTCTGCAGCTAAACATAATTCAGCATTTTATTAAAGAGAAAAACTTAGTTCAACACTTAGGAAAACCAGTCCCAAACTCCTTCAGTCCCCCCTTTCAGGCTAGTCGAATGAAGGAGGAAGGAGACGAGCCTGATAAAGTACAAGAAGGAGGAAGGTCAGGATCAGTTGTAGGGACTGGTTGATACTTGGGAAGTGCAAGGGCTATAGCAGCAGTGGAACGGTCAACAGCAGAGTCAACAGTTCAGTGGAGCAGCTTTATGGCTATGGGGACCACACAGGGCAGGCAGCAAAGGAGCAGAGAAGACAGTATGGCAACCAGCAAGATAGAAACATAGAAAGATGATGGCAGATAAGGGCTACAGCCCATCAAGTCTGCCCATACCATTGACCCACTTTTAAGTCTACTGGCCCCCTTAACTCTACTGACCTGCTCTATTAAATCTATATCCTAGCGACCCTATTCATTGGTATGACTCTCGCAGTGATCCCACATAGGTATCCCATTTATTCTTGAAGTCTGGGATACTGCGGGCCTCAATCACCTGTACTGGAAGCTTGTTCCAATGCTCTATCGCTTGTTCCGTGAAGAAGTACTTCCTGACGTCTCCACGAAACTTCCCTCCCCTGAGTTTGAGCGAATGTCCTTTTGTGTTCGAGGGTCCTTTGAGAAGAAAGATATCATCTTCCACCTCGACCCGTCCCGTGATGTACTTAAATGTCTCAATCATGTCTCCCCTCTCCCTACGCTCCTCAAGAGTATAGAGCTGCAATTTGTTCAGTCTCTCTTCGTACGAGAGACCCTTTAGCCCCGAGACCATCTTGGTGGCCATCCGCTGAACCAACTCAATTCTGAGCACATCTTTACGGTAATGTGGCCTCCAAAATTGCACACAGTATTCTAGATGAGGTCTCACCATGGCTCTGTATAATGGCATCATGACCTCAGGCTTCCTGTTGACGAAACTTCTCTTGATACAACCCATCATCTGCCGTGCCTTAGATGAAGCCTTCTCCACTTGAGTAGCAGTCTTCATGTCTGCACTGATGATCACTCCCAAGTCTCGTTCTGCTGTAGTCTTGGTCAAAGTTTCTCCATTCAAGGTGTAAGTTCTGCATGGATTTCCATTTCCGAGATGCATGACCTTACATTTCTTGGCGTTGAAGCCCAGCTGCCAGACAGAGGACCAACTTTCTAAAGTACGGAGGTCCTGTTCCATAGTATTCTGCAGATTGTAGCCGTTTATGATATTGCATAGTTTGGCATCATCAGTGAATAAGGTTACCTTACCTTGAAGCCCTTGAGTCAAATCCCTAATGAATATGTTGAAGAGGAGTGGACCCAGGACTGAGCCCTACGGCACTCCGCTGGTCACTTCCGACGTTTTGGAGAGGGTACCGTTAACCATCACCCTCTGAAGTCTGCCACTTAGCCAATCTTTAACCCATGCAGTTAGTGTTGCTCCTAACCCCATTGATTCCATCTTGTTCAGCAGTCTGCGGTGTGGGACGCTGTCAAAAGCCTTGCTGAAGTCAAGGTATACGACGTCTAAGGACTCTCCCGAGTCCAGCCTTCTTGTTACCCAGTCAAAGAAGCTAAGATTGGACTGGCAGGACCTACCCTTGGTGAATCCATGTTGACTGGGGTCCCGGAGATTCCCCTCATTCAAGACCGTATCTAATTTATGCTTAATTAGTGTTTCCATGAGTTTACACGCAGAAACGGATCCTTCACGCTATTGAAGTGAGACTCACCGGTCTATAGTTTGCAGCCTCAGCCTTGCAACCCTTTTTATGCAGAGGAATGACGTTGGCTGTTTTCCAGTCCAACGGAACTTTCCCCGTGCTTAGTGAGAGATTGAAGAGCACGGCCAACGGTTCCGCCAGTACATCTCTCAATTCTCTAAGCACTCTTGGGTGTAAATTGTCTGGTCCCATGGCCTTGTTCTCCTTGAGCCTTGTCAGCTCGCTGTAGACGTCTTCAGGTGTGAACTCAAAATTCTGAAATGGGTCTTCCGCAATTTGTTTTGCCTTCAACTGTGGTCCGTGTCCCGGTGCTTCGCAGGTGAAGACTGAGCAGAAATATTCATTTAGTAGTTCTGCTTTTTCTGAATCCGCCACCGCGTAGTTTCCGTCCGGTCTTCTAAGGCGTACTATGCCGTCTGTGTTCCTTTTCCTATCATTAATATACCTGAAGAAAGATTTATCCCCTTTTATAATGTTTTTTGCCAAAGTTTCTTCCACTCGAAGTTTGGCCTCCCTAACTGCTGTTTTGACCGCTGCAGACCTGGTCTTATATTCTACTTTGGTTTCCCTTCTCTGCGTACGTTTGTAGGAAAGAAATGCTGTTTTCTTCTCCTTAATGAGGTGCGAGATCTCCTCAGTGAACCATTGGGGTTTATTGTTTCTTTGCCGTTTGTCTACCGATTTTATGTAGCGATTAGTAGCTTCGTGTATGGATGATTTCAGGTATGACCACATAGCTTCCACATTACCGGTCTCTGCTTGGTCCTGCAGCGTCTGATTGTCGAAATCTCCCATGCGTGTGAAGTCGGTGCCCCGGAAGTTAAGTACCTTTGTTTTTGTGATTGATTTAGGGAATCCTTTCCTAAGGTTGAACCATACTATGTTATGGTCGCTGGAGGCTAGCGTATCTCCTACCAAGACCTCTGAGACGCTTTCCCCATTGGTGAGTACCAGGTCAAGGATCGCCTGGGCCCTAGTGGACTCCGTTACCATCTGTTTTAGTTGTGCACCATTTATGGAGGCCAAAAGCCTCTTGCTGCTACTGGTGGTTGCTGAAAATATGTTCCAGTCTGCATCAGGCATGTTGAAGTCCCCAAGCAGTACAGTGTCGCCCCGTAGAGTGATATTCTCTATGTCCTCAATTAATTCCGTGTCCATGTCTTCCATTTGTCTTGGGGGTCTGTATACCACACCAAGATACAGGCATTTATTGCCACCTCTTGCCAGGTTACCCAGAGGGACTCCCCGGTGTATTTAACATCTGTGATCCTGGTGGTTTTGATGTCTTTTTTGATGTATAGTGCTACCCCACCACCTAACCTGCCCTCTCTGTCACGACGAAGTAGATTGTACCCGGTATAGTCATATCCCACCCATGTGAGTCCGTAAACCATATTTCGGTTATTGCCACCACGTCTAGGCTGGCATCCCTTATTTCAGTTTCCAGCTCTAGAATTTTATTGCCTAAACTGTGAGCATTAATATACATGGCCCTCCACATATTGTGTTTGCTAGGTCGCTGTAAGGCTTTTTCCACCTGAGTCTGTGTGGCTCCTAGAGAACTGTTTGCTATGTGTGCCCTTACCTTGGAAGCAGAGTGTCGACTCATCCCATCAGGATAGTTCCTTTCCGTACCAGTACATGAGTAGGTACCCTCCCCCAACTTACCTAGT
The DNA here is from genome assembly GCF_902459505.1 of Geotrypetes seraphini. Classification (NCBI taxonomy): domain Eukaryota; kingdom Metazoa; phylum Chordata; class Amphibia; order Gymnophiona; family Dermophiidae; genus Geotrypetes; species Geotrypetes seraphini. The sequence goes on from NC_047086.1 coordinate 253,136,944, forward strand.
TTAAAGCCCTAGGAAGCAGGCGGGCTAGTCGGTGTCCGAAGATGTTCTTACCTCTGCTGGTCAAGTGGAGTCCGTCTGGTCCCAGAAGTCCTTGTAGCACCTCTCCATGATTCAGGAATCCAAAGTTCATATCCCGACACCATCCTTGTAGCCATTCGTTGGTTCTTAGGATACATTCATCTCTGGCTCTTCCCTTGCCTCTGACTTGGAGGATTGAAGAGAAGATCACCTGCGCACCCGTCTGCTTCAGCCTCACACCCAAGGCTCCGAAGTCTCTGGCGATGGTCTCCTGGGTGTTCCTTGCAGTGTCGTTCGTACCTATGTGGATAAGAAGCATAGGAAAATGGTCATGAGGTGTGAGTAGTTTACCCAGGTTGGTGGTGATGTCCCGTATCTTGGCTCCAGGTAGACAGCAAACCTCTCTTGAGAGTGTATCCGGTCTACAGATTGGTCCCTCGGTGCCCCTCAGCATGGAGTCCCCAATGACTATTACTCTGCGCTTCTTTCGTTGTGGGGGGGGGGGGGAGTCGGTCATCAGATGGAGCTGCTTGTTGGGTCTGCTCCTGTTCTTTGTGTTGGGTCTGTTCTTGTTTGTCGTCGGCAGCTTCTTCTTGGAGAATCTGGAATCTGTTCCTCAGGACGAGGTGAGGGGTTGACGTAGGGTTGGCCTGTTGGGGAGAAAAAGAAGAGAATGAAGAGATTGAAAAAGGGGGGGGGATCTCCTTTGTTTGTCTTTGCCTGTGGAAGAGGTCACCAGCTGCCAGGTGTCATTGTCGCTGGCCATTGCCTGTATCCCAAATGTCGGTTTCAAAGCTGATGATTTGGGTGTCTCGAGAATGGACTTGTTGTGGGCATGTTCTGTGACTTGAGACAACTCCTGAACGACTCCGTCGATGTAGGCTTCATCCTCGCAGATGCTCCTCAGGCGTTCCACCTCCTCCCTGAGGCTCCACAGTTCCTGCATGAGGGCCACATCCAGCTGAGTGGCCTCCTCTGTCTGCGTGGAGACTGTGGTGTAATGCCGAGAGATGGACTCGGTCTGCACGGAGACCTCTGTCCATCGTCCTGGATCCTCCTCCCTCTGCACGCCGTCCGTGATCTCCTCCTGGATTCCCATGGTGGCTGGAATGCTGGAATTGATTGTAGCCTTGGCGCTTCTAGTCCTCCCTGCCATTTCCAAGTTGTGATTTAGGTCTGCCTGTTAGAGGGCAACCAGGAGCTGAAGGCGCCAAAGATTCAGTCTGAAGTGAGGCCACGCCAGGTCTGGACAGGAACATGAGCCAGTTTGGTGATATGATCCACAACTTTCTCAATCACTTTACCATCGTCATCAAGTTCAAGGCAGCAGTTGGAGAGCCTTCACATGCTGAGAAAAGTGAGATCCTGTTTCCATCAAAAACACTTTGCCATCCTTGTCCAATCCACCATCCTTTCCAGACTGGACTACTGCAACTCTATCTACCTTAGCCTAACAAAGAAAAACCTTCAAAGACTCCAGCGGATTCAGAATACCGCTGCTAAGCTTATCTTCGCAAAAAGCAAATTCGACCACGTCTCACCGCTTTTATCCAAGCTCCACTGGCTTCCGATTATCTCCAGAGTCCACTTCAAATGTGCCTGCCTCACTTTCAAGATCCTACACGGTATCCTCCCTCCCTTCATTCCTCTTTCTTGGAACTCCTCTAACCCCAATTCTGCCAGATCCACCCAAAAACTGAAACTTTCCTTTCCCTCTCTAAAAGGCGTTTCACTTGTAGGAAAACTAGGTTCTTCCCTCCCTTTCAGAATCACTCAGCTCTGGAACAACCTTACCTCCCCTCTTAGGAATCTGAACTCCCTCCAACTCTTCCGTAAACATCTGAAAACCTGGTTATTCTCAAAAATGTAACTCCTCCTCCCTCTCTGGCTATTCTAGTCCTCTAAATTTTCTCTTCATTTTGCCTCTTCCCTCCACTGGAGTTCCTTTCTACCCTAACTCTTGTTAACCGTTTCGAGCTTTACGAATGTAGAGATGATGCGGTATACAAACCTAAGGTTTAGATTAGATTAGATTAGGTTGAATTTACCACAGGCACCACCTTCTATCTAGAGTTAGGCAGTTCTGATAGATAGCAGTGCACATTTTAGCATTCGCTCTGCCAATGGTACTCAAAGCTCGGGAGGTCTCATTAGTTATCAGTTCGAGTACAGCTTCTAGACGAAGGTTCAGATATAGATTGGGGTCCGATAGCCCCAGGTGTCATCCTCGGCCCATGTGGCAGGTCCATAAACAGCAATGATCCATTCTGCAGGACAGTCATCTCCCCATTCACCTATTTTAAGGGAAATAGTGGCAGTAGACCGTTTTTGGCGACCCCTGTTGTCGAATACAGGGGCTCCCAGGTGTTCAAACATCACAAAAATTGTTTAGATAGTGCACATATTCAAACAAAGCACTTATCTTAATAAGATGTCAGCACTGTATTCAAAACCCAATGGGGCCACCGTTTCACCTGGACTGGCTTCGTCAGGGGAAAACAAAGACAGTGCCTGAAAAAGATGACAAATGAATAAACATTTTCAAGATATTTGAAATCATAAAGAGATTAAAAATCAGTGTTTAATACAGCAAACTTACGGAGCCAAAAATGACCTGAATCCTTAGCAGATATTTCTCAAAAATGGCGTCGGTCGCTGAAGACACTGAGCCATTTAAATTACCCAATGAAGGGCTGCCGGCAAAAACGTCATTCACGTAACAACGTGATGACGTGTGAAAGATGACACAACAAAAGGGCACACAAAAGCACAAAAATAATTTGGCCTATTCCGGTTTGCTCAGGTGCCTCAGGCCCCACCTGTGGGTGGGGTTTGAGCCGCCTGGGCCAATCCGGCCCCATTCCAGAGCCGGCTGGCCTGCCGGATAGGTGAGCTTGGCACCCGTCCATCTGGCCAATGTTTTCAAGGTATGGGGGTGGGATTGGGGGTGGGGGGATCATGGGGTCAGCCGGGGGGTGCAGGTAGGTGCGGGGGACGATTGGGGGTTCGGGGAGACGGTTGTGGGGGGGGGTGATTCAAGGGCCTGAGGGCCTAGGATCCTTCCTGCCCGTATTTTAGTGGGGGTGGGGGGTAGGGAGTCCACCTGGGCAGGAAGGGTTGGGCTCCCTCCTGCCCGATCTTGTAGGGGGTGGGGGTCGCGTGGCCAAGAGGGCTTGGGCTTCCTCCTGGCCAGATCGTGAGGGGGGTTGGAAAGTGCAGGGCCAGGAGGGCTTGGGCTCTCTCCTGGCCCCATCGGACTCGGGGGGATTGGGGATCGTGGGGCAGGAGGGCTTGGGATCCCTCCTGCCCCGAACGTAATCGGGGTGCCATTGGGGCAAGAGGGCTTGGCCTCCCTCTTGCCCCGAACGTAATCGGGTGCCGTTGGGGCAAAAGGGCTTGGGCTCCCTCCTGCCCCGAATGTAATCAGGGTGCCACTGGGGCATGAGAGCTTGGGCTCCCTCTTGCCCTGATCATTGGGGGGGGGGAAGGGTGGATCGCGGCAGGGGAGATGAGCCATCTCTCCTGCCGCGATCATTGCTGTAGGGGGTAGGCAGGTTGCTGGGGCTACTGAGCTGATCGCAGCAGCCACGATCAGCTCAGCGGCCCCTTTTCGGCACTTATACCTGTTTTGACTTGGTCTAAGTCAAAACTTATAATTGCTGACTAGGAAACCTGTCAAAAGTTTTGGTTATACCTGCTGCACGCCTAGGTGTAGGTCGTCCCACCTCCCACCCACTGCCCACCCTTTCCCCTCCTCTAAAAACGCCTCTTTTCTCTCTGTGCATTTAGAGGCAGGGGAAAGGCCTAAGCTGGTTTTAGATACGTCTAAAACTAGCATTGATTATGGGTACTTGGACGATCAGGTTTTTTGATCGTCCAAGTAGCCATTTAGGCCACTTTTTAGATTTTTTTTTTTATTATTATGAGCCCCATAGAGTTCAGTGTGGGAGAGTTTCTGGACAATTAAGAGCTGAAACAGTCTTCTGTCTTGAAAACAAATTTAAAAAAAAAAAAAGCCAAGAAATAATAAAGTATAAAAATAACGGCGAACATATATACAAGATGATTCCATCCATGTGAAATATTCACATGTGAGAAACTACCATCCTTGTTAGTAGATAGTAGGGTTTGTGATGTTAGATTATATAGACATGTCACCAAGTGCCATTGCCTGCTAATTAGAAATGTTAAATAGTGCATAAGTGTCATTCAGTGATGTCACACACTGGTTAAAATTGAGGCTGATCTGTCCTGCGGACACCTTTGCTGCTAGAATGAGCACTAAGGCCCCGATACTGTAAACTGTGCCTAGCTTTAGGCGCCCAATTTAAGTGGATAATGAGCAATTTAAAGGTCTTAACAAACATTAATTGGGACTTAGACAGAGTTAGGCATCCTTTAGGCATCCTTAGATGCGAGATAGGTGCTGATTTAGGAAATAGTCACGTCTAAGTTTCTAGATGTGGGCATAACATGGGCGTGGTTAAGGATAAGCACCACATAGACACTAGTTAGGCGGCAGAGGGCATCTAAACAGCGTAAAAAATGTAGGCGAAGGAAAAGCTGGTCTAAGTTCACTTTTTGCTTCATTTCAATGCAGTTTCAGCTTTCTTAGTTGGAGACTTCCTATAGATGCAGAGTATGCGTGCTTTCAGCTTCCGCAATGATATTTCCTATAGTGAGTTTGAATATAGGTTTTTTTTCTTTTTTCTCCATCCTAATAGATTTAATAAGCCACCATATCAATAGAGCACATCAATATAAACATATTGCATGGAAAACATAGTACTTTTCTGCCGAAATAGTAATATGATTTACTCATTACACCACCTTTGGCTTTCCTGCTTAAAAAGAACCCTTTTTTTTCTCAACAAACAGTGCTGTAATCAGCTCTTTTTTGAAAGCAAAGGAAGAACATGAAAAACATATCATTATTGCACACATTACTTCATTTCTCAGCGCTTAAAAAGAGAAAAACCAGATACAGACCTTAACATGCATCTTCTCTCATTGGAAAATGGAGCTCTTCAGCTTCACAAAGCTGACCTCATTGTGAAATCATCAAGCTGCACCGTCAAGGTAGTATGCCACAATTAAAAGATATGCTGGGTGTTGAACTCACAACCTCTTTATGATCAGCACAAGACTTTAACCCATAGAGCTACAGCAGCTTCTATTCAGGTAGATCTCAGTGCCCTTTCATATCATAGTTGGCTGACCTGCAAGCACGCTGATGCTACTGCCCAAAGGATGCCTAAACAGCACAGTATAATCCAATTATAGTTGCTATGATTTTATGGCCGATTCTGTAGCACAGCAATTAGAATGAATGTGAGCCTGGTCTGGGTTTGACTCCCTCATGTCCTTCAGCTGACAAAATACTCATTTTAATAAAAATGACAAGCTATAGACCAATCACATCTAATTTTCATCTCAAACAGCACAACATTAGCAATACTAGAAACAATCTATTCCAAAAGTTGAGTTTGCATTTGATACCAAACAGCAGTGTTTGAATCCATGTTACATTTATTGAACCTGACTTGAGATTCTGGCTTTTAGGACAATGGAAGCAGTGCTTTAAGCCATTGAGCTGCCAGTCTTTTGTCTCAGCTAACTGTGAGATGATAGCTAAGTAGATTTTACCTTAGCAGATCACTAAGCTATGATATGACAGGGGAATCAGAGAAACTGGAGTGGAAGGTGCTGTAGCTCAATGAGTAAAAGTGCTGTACTGATGTTCCAGAGGTTGTGAGTTCAATTCCTGGCCTGTCTTTTACTTGTGGCATTCTACTTTGCAGGTGCACTTTGATGATGTCACAATGAGGTCATCATTGTGCAGCTGCATACCTCCATTTGCAATGAACTAGAATCCACATTCAGGTCTGTTCTGTGTTTTATTCTGTTTTTAAGCTTGGCCAATTGAAGTTAGGGCTTTCTGTTTGCTTTGAGGAATGAGCTGATTGTAGAAATGTTTCATGAAAAAGAGAGTGTTATTTAGAGAAAGGAATCGCTTCTAAAATCCTCTCTCAAATAACATCTGTGGGATGCCCAGAGAAAGCTGATTGGATGACCTAAATAGCATGTATCGTGCTAAAGCCTTTCTGGAGCTTAAACCACTTCTATTGGAAGCCTATACGGAACTCAAAGTCCTATGCTTTACACTTCTTATAGGAGCTGAAACCATTGCTTTACAAGTCTCTGTGTAGCACAGGAGTGAAGCTTCCCTCCTTCCATGTTGATGTTCCCAGATCAACTCCCACTAAAACTAATATATTATAAATATCCTTTTAAACATGGTATACTGTGTTTTTATTATCCTTTTAATGATGGTATACTTTGGGTTAATTATGTTAAAGTTTACAGTCCTGAAATAATAACAAATCAGTAAAAATCACCTTTTTATATATAACATCGTAGGGATGTTTATCTGGTGTCCATATGTGGTTTTTGGGAACGCGTGCTTAATACACTCCTAAGATATGCTTAGTGCAATAGAGACGTCTATACGATGCCTAAATAGATACTTTGTCAAAGGCTTTCTGGAAGTCCAGGTATACTATGTCTATGGGGTCACCTTTGTCCAAATGTGCGCTTATCCCTTCGAAGAAGTGCAGCAGGTTCGTTTGGCAAGATCTTCCAGTACAGAAACCATGCTGGCTTGTTCTCAGGGCCTAAGTTTTAAGTGCCAAATAAAGTAGGTATTCATACTGAAGAAGGAATATGATTCATAAGTTGTGTGGAAAAAGAAATTACAATGGTTTTCTTTTCTTGTTTAAATGGTTTCAATGAGTTCCAGCAATAAGCGAAACACTGGCTTGCCTTCGTTGGCGATGAACAACGAACATGATTTAAACAAATTTGTGAGCAAGAAGCTTTAAAGAGCTAAGTATTTTGTCCTCTAAAATATATTAAGTTATAAATTTGATAAAAGTGATTAAGATATTAGTGACTGCATAGAGGATAAGGAGGAAGGCATTTATTTTTTTATTTTTACAGCCGATGAGGGCACTGCAGGGAAGGCAAGGAGAGTCGGGGCAGAAGCAGGGCGGCGATCGGGGCAGAGAGCAGGAGAGTTGGAGCAGAAGCAGGGTGGCGATCGAGGCAGAGAGCAGGAGAGTTGGGGCAGAGAGCAGGAGATGCAGTCGGAAAGGATGTGAGCTACTGGTCCCTGGCAGTCGCTTGTTTCTTGATCGGCCAGCCCAGTCGGTGTTCCAGTTTTTTGTTAGTGAATCGCTGCCTGCCTACTTTACATGCCGTTTCCTCTCATTTGCATGCGCGGATCAGATCAGATCGAGGGATGATCAGCCATGAGGTTATTGAATCGGGTCAGAGGAAAATCGGGTCGCAAAGTGGTCGGGACACGATCGGTGTCCTTAGTGAATCTAGCCCTTTCTTACTTTTTAAAGTAAAAAGATGCTGTGCTTACTCAGAAGAACCCCCACCCTGATCCCACCATGACAATGAAAGGTTAGTATCAGGTATTGTTTACTTTAGTAGGTCTGACTGGATATCTTCAGGTAAAAGATATCTTATTTTATTTTCTTTGTTTTATTTCTAGTACAGTAGTTAGTTTCAGGATAGAAATTACATCTAGGGAAATGCTCCAGCATGAAAATGTCCATCCTGGGAGGCTGGTTAAAGTAATGTTTTTCTGCAAGGCATATTAGTATGTTACCCACATTGTATCTGAAGTATGTTAGAGTCCTTTTTGGTAAAGAGAACTGTATTTTCCTTTAAAGTGAACAATAAAGCACTGTTTGAACTGTGGAGCGATCTTTCTTTTTAACATTTTAATCTACCATGAAACTGGTTAGGAAATTGCTAAGCAGTGGCCCAGTAATTGCCTATTGTTTGTAAGATACTGCTGAGAAGGGAAGCAGTACTGGTAGGCACAAGAAGTTTTAATTACCCCCTGAAAACATTCCCCTATGGTGAGGAAATGCATGACCCCTCACAGCACAGGGAAATTGCTGAGAAGCTCAGATGGAGAGCACATGAACAAAGAATTAGGCTCCAAGTCCAAACTTGAGGACTGTGTTCTGTTGTTCAGTTTTCTGCCTACATACAAACCAGCATTGACAACAACAACAACAAGAAAGTTCTGGAATGTCAAACAAAATTCACACCCTCAGAAAGAGTTCGGGGGGAGGAGGGGGGTGGAGAGTGGGAATAAGGGGAAAAGCTAGAGCACAATGACAACTGCATATAAAAAAAACCTCTTACAAAAACTAGAAAGATTTTAACAGTGGGAACATATTGAAAAGCTTCTGGCATAAAATGTCAGAATATATGAGTGTGAGAAAGGGAAAGAATCTCAAGAGAGTGCAATTTGGTCCTGGCTTCTCTGCCACTGTCAAATCAGAAGGAATATGAACAAAAAAGAGAAAAACCTGAAAGCATCTAGCTTACCTCATGCTAGTTAAACAAAATTAACTATGCTCAAAAAGATTTTGTGGTCTCCAGTGAAAAAAGCTGTAAGTAGGCCAGAGAGTGCAGTTGTGATGACCACCAACAGGATTAAAAGGGGACATTCCCTGGCGATGGTCAGAATGCTGTCTCCCTCTGAATCACCATCATCTCTCACCGTTAACACTTTTGAAAAAGTCATCAAAAGAGAGAGAAAATAATGCATAATTTATCCAATTTGAATTCATCTTCACATAATAAAATAATTTATGCCATACAAAGTAGGATTACCATATGGCTCCAGAAAAAGGAAGATGGATTGAGACATCCAGGTTTTACTTCCATTGCTTTGTATGGAAGTAAAACCTGGATGTCTCAATCTGTCTTCCTTTTTCTGAAGCCATATAGTAACCCTAATACAAAGGGAAGACTAGTTAAACCTGCAGTTCTCTTGCCTCATGTTTAGCTGTTTACAGCCTCCACATGAGTTAGTTTTCACATCCTTTGATAGGAATGACCTTCATTCATAAACCAGGGTATCTCAGATTTCCTATGTAATGCTTATCATCATATTATTCCAAACAGAGCATTTTTCTGTAGATCATCTACTATAATAAAATGCTAAGCGCGCATGCGCACTCTTACCGCCGTGTTCCCTGATCCCTGATCTGTAGTGCTGTGGTCGGCAGAGTGCGAATGCGCACTTAGGCGCATGGAAGGTGGTGCGGAGCGGCGGCTGCCGGGAGGAGGATTTCAAGCCGCTGAGGGTCGGGCGCTGCTCCCATGACGATCACGGCTGGCTGTACCAAACTTCACAGGCCGCACAGCACCTCAGTAGAATGTTTCCTCTGACATATGCGATCGCGTCAGAGGGAACGTACTTCCGAGGGGCAGAGCGGCCTACGAGGTTTGCAAAATCCAGTAATATAGAACCCAGAGATGGAAAAACTGAGGCAAATCTCAAAAGTCTCTGCTCTTGGAAGATGAGTCACTGAAAGAAAGAAACCTTGAAGCAACCATGACATTTGAAGCAAAACGTAGCAAGACTGGCCCGAGCCTCTGCGTTCTACCCTGTTGCAACAGTGCCAGAACATATCACAAGATCCTATGGGGAAGACATTCAACTGTTAAGGGGATCCTCCTCTAATGAAATGAAGCAGAAAATGTGGAGACGTTGCTACCTACGCTTGGTGAGGGTGCAGCAGAGCAGTGGCGTACCAAGGGGGGGGCGGGAGGGGCGGTCCGCCCCGGGTACCAAGCCCTGAGGGGGTGCTCCCGGTCCGGTCCAGTTCCCCCCCCTGCGCCGGGTGTTGCGTCTGGAAACAGCCTGCAGCAAGATCGCGATGCCAGAGATCTTTGCCTGCTTCGACTGTTTCCTCCGCCACGGTCCTGCCCCTCCTCTGATGTCAGAGGAGGGGCGGGACCGCGGCGGAGGAAACAGCCGAAGCAGGCAAAGATCTCTGGCATCGCGCGATCTTGTTGCAGGCTGTTTCCCCAGGGCAGTAGCGTACCAAGGGGGGCGAGTGGGAGGTCCATCCCGGGTGCCGCCTTAGGGGGGGGTGCACAGCTGGCCCGGTCCCTATCGCGCTCCTACCCTCCCAGCGAAAGCAGCATCGGCGCCATTATCGAAAAAGGTAATGGCGCCAGGCCTTGGAGCACCAAGGCAGACCGCTTCTCCCCCCTCCCAGCCGAAACCCCGCTGACCATCCTATCTCTCCTCCTCCAAGTGAACCTTTCCGACCCTCCCAGCGAAAGCAGCAAACCTCCCTCCAGTAGCGTCGGCTTTATCCTCCCTCTGCCGCATCACTGATGACGTCATCAGTAACGCGGCAGAGGGAGGAGAAAGCCGCGAAGGAGGTTTGCTGCTCTCGCTGGGAAGGTCGGAAAGGTTCACGGGGGGGGGGGAGATAGGAGGGTCAGCGGGGGTTCGGCTGGGAGGGGGGAGAAGGGTGCTCCATTACCTTCTTCGGGCAGCAGCAGCGTTTACAATTCGCTGCTGTTGCCGGCTTCAGGCCTTGTTCTCTGCCTGGTCCTGCCTACTTCCAGTTTTCATGAAGACAGGACCCGACAGAGAGGAAGGCCTGAAGCGGGCAACAGCAGTGAATTGTGAATGCTGCTGCTGCCCGATGAAGTTCAGGACATCAGGACATCGGGGAAGGAGCAGGGAGAAATCGGCTGCTGGCTTGGGGGTGAGGGTAGGGAAAGAATCGTGGAAGTGGAGAAATCGGCACGATGGCTTTGTGCGGGCTAGGGGGAGAGAGAAAGAAAGGAAAAAATAAAGAGGGGGGCAGGGGGAGAGAGAAAGAAAGGCAGAAATAAAGAGGGGTCAGGGGGAGAGAGAAAGAAAGGCAGAAAGAAAGAGGGGGACCAAGGGGAGAGAAAGAAAGGCAGAAATAAAGAGGGGGTCAAGGGGGAGAGAAAGAAAGGCAGAAAGAAAGAGGAGGGCCAGGGGGAGAGAGAAAGAAAGGCAGAAAGAAAGAGGGGGACCAAGGGGAGAGAAAGAAAGGCAGAAATAAAGAGGGGGGCCAGGAGGAGAGAGAAAGAAAGGCAGAAATAAAGAGGGGAGCCAGGGGGAGAGGACCAGAAGAAGGACCAGAGACTCATGAAATCACCAGACAAAAAAGTAGGAAAAATGATTTTATTTTCAACTTAGTGATCAAAATGTGTCCGTTTTGAAAATTTATATCTGCTGTCTATATTTTGCACTATGGCCCCCTTTTACTAAACCGCAATAGAGTTTTTTAGCGCAGGGAGCCTATGAGCGTCGAGAGCAGCGTGGGGCATTCAGCGCAGCTCCCTACGCTAAAAACCGCTATCGCAGTTTAGTAAAAAGGGAGGGGGAATATTTGTCTATTTTTGTATAGTTGTTACTGAGGTGACATTGCATAAAGTCATCTGCCTTGACCTCTTTGAAAACCCGCGGAATATAAATGATAATTAACATTTTCTCTGCGTACAGCGTGCTTTGTGTTTTTAAAATTTTATTGTTGGTAGATCATTTTGACTTGGCCACAAAGGTAAGGGGGAGGGAGGGAGGGGAACTGCTGAAAGACATCTAGTAATCCTTGCAGGCTTGACTGCAGGGAATTATTTTTGTAAAATCATGTTTTGTTATGTGACTGGCATTATCTAGACTTTAATTTCTATGAATGAATAGAATGAAAATGATATAAAATTACTTGCTTGTTTTTATGTGCGTGCGCTGAAGGAAAGTGGAGAGAGAGTGGGCTGAGGATGCTGAAGGGAAATGGGGAAGAGAGTGGGGAGAAGACGCTGATTTATAAATTGACAATTGTACAGAATATTGTTTCTTTTTATACTTTAATATAAACAATTCAAGGCTTGTGTGGATGGAATCAGGTGGTTTGCAGGGATGGGGACCGAGCTTACGGGGATTAGTCCAATAAAATGGTATTTTTTTATTTCTCATTATTTGTTTTATTTTTATTTGTTAATTTATAAAGTGGTGATTGTTATGTATCAGTTTTTTCAAATTTACATCTACTGTCTTTATATTTTGCACTGTATTAGAGGACATGTGTTACTGTTTTTTGTGGTGTTGCATTGTATCCAGGGTCTGGTTTCTTGGCGGATCAGTTTAACTTTTGTCTACATATTTCTATTTTTAGTTTGTGATTATTCCATTTTGGGCGAGGGTGTATCTCTGTTCTGTGTGTTCTGAAAAAGACATAGTTTTCAGTTGGCATTGACTACAGGACCAATTGACTGTGCGGGATCTGGCTTGTTTAGTTTTACAATGTATGTGTTGGTGTTCTAGTGCTCACTGCAATGTTTAAGATGCAGCCTTTTCCTAGGTACACTCTTGTGGTGCGATATGTAGATTGGTACTAAAAATCATATTTTTCATATAGATGGGGGGGGGGTGTCAAAAAATGATGGGCCCCGGGTGCCACATACCCTAGGTACGCCACTGCAGCAGAGGTATATGTTTGTTGGGTGGGGTTGTAGGAGGGGAGTGTTTGAGTATATGTTGGTATATTTATGCGTATGTAGAGGGAGTTTATCAAGGGCTCGAGCATTACACACCACTCCACCTTACACATATCCTCGCTCTCTCTCTTTGTCTCAGTGCTTCTCAATCTTTTTGTGGTCGTGACCACATAAAATTGTGAGGGAAGGAGGCTTTACTAGCAGATCTGGCCGGCTCCCTTAGTCCCTTGCCGCCCCCTCCCTCTTCCCTTCTCGCGGTCTCAAAAAAATGCCAACTGCTGCACAGGAAAATGGACAGGGGAGGGATTGCTGCAGCAGCTGCTGCACAGAGAAGTGGGGGGGGGGGAGGAAAATGCTACACAGGGAAGTGGGGGGAAATGCTGCTGCACAGGGAAATGGAGGGGGAGAGAATGCTGATGTGGCTACTGCACAGGGAAGTGGAGGGGGGAGAGAAATTCTGCTGCATAGGGGGCAGGGAGAGAGACAGATAGAAAGAAAGACAGATAGTGGGAGGGAGGGAGACAGAAAGAAAAGAAGAAAGAGACAGGGGCAAGGAGAGAGACAGACAGAAGAAAGACAGTGGGAGAGAGAGAGACAGAAAGAAAGAAAGACAGACAGACATATATTCTAGCACCCACTAATGTAACGGGCTTAAAGACTTGTAAGGTATAATATGTTTATTTTGAATCTCTTAATATACTGTTCCTCCATATATTGTCACAGTGAGAGGTCACCAAGGCATCAGGGCAATAAGTCCCTGTATTGGTACTAGCATCAGCCAGGAGGTGCTGATGAACTGAAGAGGGAGTTCTGTCTATAATATATTATACCCTGCCCCCTAAGAGTGGCAGGCCCTTCCTCTTGCAATACCAGCTACAATCACTCCAGAAGCTTCCTCAATTAAAAAAAAACATGCTCAGTAAAAAAACATGCTTCTAACTTCAAAATATCACTTTGCATTCAGCTCAGTTTCAAAGCACAAACCTCTCTCTTTTCATTCAGAAGGGTAAGAACAAATCTTCGTACAAACTTCTATACAAGATTATTTAAATAAATATAGCCCAACATTCCTCATGTGAGCTTCTAATTCTGAAGGGTTAATCTTAGACCTCTCTAGGTTTGCAAGGCCTGAGAGCCAATGGCAGCCCTCTGAGACCTCTGTGGTGGCCCACAGAGCCTATGCAGAATATCATCCCCCACCCCCTGTCTGGAGCCGCACTTTTTGTTTCCAGCACTGCAGTCCTGCACTCTTTGGTCCACGGACAGAGTGAATGAAGTAAACATGCTGCCTTTGGCGGCCCTGGAAGCTTTCCCTCTGCTATGGGCCCACCAAAAACAATGTGTTTACTTCATTCACACTGCCCGAAGAGTTCAGGACTACATGCTTGGATTCCCTCCAGATGCGGTCCCGAGCTCGAGGAAAGAGAGAAGTTTATGTGGGGCAGGGCTGGGATGGAATGGGAGGTGGCTAGGGTAGAACACGGTGGGGTTAGGGCAGAACAAGGAGCAGGGCCACATGTCCAGTTTTTGGCTCCATGAAATCTGGTAACCCGAAGGTCTTGGAAACAATTAAGAGCACAGACAGCAGGAAGTGCAACCAGAGCCTAGGAAAAGATTCGAAAAATAAAATCAAAAGACAAAAAAAGGTAGGAAAAATTATTTTATTTTCAATTCAGTGATTGAAATATGTCAGTTCTGAGAATTTACATCTGCTTGGGCGTCCTAATAAAGTGGATAATAAGCCCAATTAATGACTAACAAGCAATCACTGGTCAAGCATTTTGCTACTGGAGTTCTGTCACCTGTACCTTACCAAGGGCCACATGCTGACTCTATATCTGAAAACAGTTTTCATCTATCATATCCTGTTTTTAAGTTATGCATCAGTTTGTGTTTATATCATTTCGTCAATAATGCTACCGTGAAGCGTCGGTATTTTACTGTTTCTGTAACACAATACTACAGTAATATACCAGTAATTTGAAAGTTTATACTAAAAAGTGATTGTGCTGCTTTTTCTACCTGTGAATTTTTATATTTTGTTTGTTTTTGACTAAGATATTATAATTATTATGAACAGACGAGGAATCTGTCCAGCAAACTTCAAAGTGCATACAAGCATTATTTTGGCAGATACATGTGAAGCACTTGACATTAGTACATCGTGAAAAAAATATATCTTCCAGCACTTCACATAAAACTGGGTCTGCTGAAAAATTTTGTCAAGGTGATGAACAGAAATAGTGATGCATTTCAGCACCTAGGAAGTACGTTTAGTTTTGAGAAAAGTGAAGCCAAAATCAAAGAAGGTGTTTTTGTTGGACCCAAAACTTAAACTGATCCTTGATTATGCGTTCAAACAGAAGCTGAGCCCAGCTGAATCAGCAGCATGGGAAGCATTAATGCTGGTTGTTCAGAATTTTCTTGGTAATCACAGATCAGAGAACAGGGAAAGTTCAATCCCAATATGATGGGAGACTATTGTTGGTTCTTGCAAAGAGAGACAAATGTACAGTGCAAGTGTAAAAGCAAGTGTCTCAAACATTTCTGAACATGCTGACATCACTTTTGTGTGAGTTAAGAGAGGCGTAAATACATGTCTCTTTATTGTCTTCGTGTTTGTTTAAAGTTTGGTGGGACAGAGTTCATACTCACAATATTATGCCGATATGGCAAACTGTCTAAAAAATCAATAATGTGCATCTCAGAAACCTGACATGCTAGCTAAATTTCAATTACAGATCTGAAATCAGCGTCATTAAATAAACGAACACTTCTTAAGTTCTCAGTAGCAAAGAAAAACTTTTTTTTGTTGACCAATGAATTGATACTTAGACATCCAAAGGGTGGATGCAATTCACAAAATAGGCATCCACAATTTCATGGACACCCATCGGAAAAAGCGGCACCTAACGGAATAGTCGTGGGCATGGCGTAAGGCATGGTATCGATATAGATGTCCATTTATAGAATCTCAAGCCACTCAGCGTCCTAAAACATATAACATAGTAACATAGTAACATAGTAACATAGTAACATAGTAGATGACGGCAGATAAAGACCCGAATGGTCCATCCAGTCTGCCCAACCTGATTCAATTTAAATTTTTTTTTTTTTTTTTTTTTTTTTTTTCTTCTTAGCTATTTCTGGGCGAGAATCCAAAGCTTTACCCGGTACTGTGCTTGAGTTCCAACTGCCAAAATCTCTGTTAAGACTTACTCCAGCCCATCTACACCCTCCCAGCCATTGAAGCCCTCCCCAGCCCATCCTCCACCAAACGGCCATATACAGACACAGACCGTGCAAGTCTGCCCAGTAACTGGCCTAGTTCAATATTTAATATTATTTTCTGATTCTAAATCTTCTGTGTTCATCCCACGCTTCTTTGAACTCAGTCACAGTTTTACTCTCCACCACCTCTCTCGGGAGCGCATTCCAGGCATCCACCACCCTCTCCGTAAAGTAGAATTTCCTAACATTGCCCCTGAATCTACCACCCCTCAACCTCAAATTATGTCCTCTGGTTTTACCATTTTCCTTTCTCTGGAAAAGATTTTGTTCTAAGTTAATACCCTTTAAGTATTTGAACGTCTGAATCATATCTCCCCTGTCTCTCCTTTCCTCTAGGGTATACATATTCAGGGCTTCCAGTCTCTCCTCATACGTCTTCTGGCGCAAGCCTCCTATCATTTTCGTCGCCCTCCTCTGGACCGCCTCATGTGTACCTACTGCCTAAAATATAGGCATTGCAAAACCAGGTCTACTTTTGAGCACCTTCCCACAGTTGCCGACTTTGCTCCGGAACAAGTACGTCAGAGAGGGTAGACCGGCAGCCGGGCTGAGGTGCATGTCCCGTGGCAGAGTAGGGCCTTTGGTACGCCACTGTGCCCAAAGTTGGTGGTGGGAAAATACCCATTTTTGAAAAGCAAATCACCATATGTCTAGAATTTTTTTTTTTTCAATCATCTATTTGAATGTCCAGACCATAGAGTCACCCAGATTGCCAGGGCATCTCTCTTTATACCATATTTTCGACCACAATTTTATCCAAGTCACAAACGCCCAGAACAAGACCATTTGGATGTGGGAGGGGCCAATTTTGTAGTGGACTGGCCACCTAGACATGGCAAAGGAGCAGTAGGACACCTTACAGGGCACTGCTGTGAACTTCACAAAAAGGGTACCACATAAACATGTCATCAGAACTCCCTTATAGGTTATGGTGAGCCCCCCAAAACCCACTATACCAGGGATCTCAAATTCCCTCCTTGAGGGCTGCAATCCAGTCGGGTTTTCAGGATTTCCCCAATGAATATGCATGAGATCTATGTGCATGCACTGCTTTCAATGCATATTCATTGGGGAAATCTTGAAAACCCGACTGGATTGCAGCCCTCAAGGAGGGACTTTGAGATCCCTGCACTATACCCACCCGTCTACAACCCCAATAGCCCTTATGGCTACAGGTGGTACCTATATGGCAGTAGAGTAGGGTTTGGGGGGGGGAATTGGTGGCCTCACATGTTCCACCATAAATGTAGTGGTTAGAGTGGCTTATGAGGCTTGCTACTTCTCTCTATGGTTCACTAATCTACCCTCAGGCTATTTAAGACTCCTGTGTGCAGCTCTACTAGGCTTTCCTATACCAGGTGGTGATGTTCTGGAGACAGGTATGTACTTTTTTATTCTGATGTTTGTGGGAGTGTGAGGGGATCAGTGAATACTGGGGGAGTGTGTGTGTGGGGGGTCTTTACTTTGTCTCTGCAGTGGTTATCTGGTCACTGCGACACGTGACACAGAAACATACACCCTCATAATTGCACCTACAGAATTCCTTTGCTCCATTAGAGCATTGCAGTGCTCAAGAAAGAACTGAAATTGAACTGGAACCAGTTAAGGTAACTTATGAAGAAAAGCACTCATAAAAGAAGAGTAAGAAACCTCAAGCCAATAAATTATTGCTTTTAGGGGATTCTATCATCACAAGACAAGAGCCTAAAATAGAGAAGTGTCTCCCAGGATCCTTGGCTACTAGGAGTACCCAACAAATACTGTCTATAATTAAGGAAGAAACTAAGAAGTCTAAAGCTAATGTTATCCATCTGGGAACAAATGACCTGGCCAACAACTCCACACTTGCAGCTCAGAAAGCCTTTCAGGAGCTTGGTGAGGGCTTGAAACCTTTTGTAAATACTGTAGCTTTTTCCAAAGAACTACCAGCATATGGAAAGGGAGAGCAAAGAGTTAAAAACACGGAGGACTTCAATAGGTAGCTAAAAGCCTGGTGTCAGCAAGAAGGCTTTAGATACACAGGAGGATGGGGAACTACATGGAAGGACAAGAAGCTATAGTGTATGGGCTACATATTACTACAGCAGGAAAAAAGAATTCTTTTGTAGAGAAATGTAGACAATATGTTTCTACGCATTTAAACTAGAAGGTGGAGGTGGCGTATGTATGAAGGATAATTATACAGACCACCCCCAGCATAAGACAAGATGTGATGATAGTAAAGATTGCAACACAAACAATATCAGCAACTCACTTCTTAGCATTGCAACGGGAAGTGGAATGAGGAACGACTTAAGAGACTGGGATTGTTCTCCCTTGAGAAAAGAAGACTGCGAGGGGATATGATCGAGACTTTCAAAATACTGAAAGGAATCGACAAAATCGAGCAGGAAAAAAAAAATATTTACAATGTCCAATGTGACATGGACAAGAGGACATGGACTGAAGCTAAGCGGGGACAAGTCCAGGACAAATATCAGGAAGTTCTGCTTCACGCAATGAGTGGTGAACACCTGGAATGCTCTCCCAGAGGAGGTTATTGCGGAATCCACCGTTCTAGGATTTAAAAGCAAACTAGATGCACATCTCCTGATGAGAGGCATAGAGGGATATGGGTGACTAAAATTACGCCAGGTGTGCGGATCGCCGGACTTGATGGACCGAAGGTCTGATCCGGAGATGGCAGTTCTTATGTTCTAAGTGAAACAAAACAAAAAACTATACAAAAAAGATTACCGCTGAAAAATAGCTGGCAAACGATAACCACAAATGCTCGCAGTCTAAGCAACAAAGTTAATGATCTGCAAGCCCTGATGTTAGAGGGAGACCTGGAATGGATATTGTTGCTATTACAGAGACATGGTTCAGTGAATCCCATGGATGGGATGCAAACATACCGAGATATAATCTTTTTAGGAAGGACAGAGATGGTCAAAAAGGTGGACGAATAGCTCTCTATGTAAATATCGATATCCAAGCAACTGAAATACAAGGGACCTGGGGAGAGGAAGAAGCGATATGGATCGCTCTGAAAAGAGAAGATGGAACTTCTACCTATGTAGGTGTAGTTTACAGACCTCCATCTCAATTGCAGAAAATTAATAAAGATCTGATTGTGGATATCCAAAAGTTTGGAAAGAAAGAGGAGGTGCTGCTGTTGGGAGATTTCAACCTGCCGGATGCAGACTGGAAAGTTCTGTCTTCGGAATTGGAAAGAAGTAGGGAGATTGTGGATGCCTTTCAAGAGGCTCTGCTCAGACACACGACGACAGAACCCACGAGGGAAAAAGCGATATTGGATCTGGTCCTCACGGAGAGAGTATATCTAATGTACGAGGGTGCTCACCTGGGAAGTAGCGATCATCAAACGGTTTGGTTTGATAACAGCTAAAGTGAAGGGTGGCCACATGATACTAAAAGTCCTAGATTTCAAACTTATGGACTTTAATAAAATGGGAGAGTACCTGAAGCAGTGGCGTACCTAGGGTATGTGGCACCCGGGGCCCATCATTTTTTGACACCCCCCCCATCTATATGAAAAATATGATTTTTAGTACCAATCTACATATCGCACCACAAGAGTGTACCTAGGAAAAGGCTGCATCTTAAACATTGCAGTGAGCACTAGAACACCAACACATACATTGTAAAACTAAACAAGCCAGATCCCGCACAGTCAATTGGTCCTGTAGTCAATGCCAACTGAAAACTATGTCTTTTTCAGAACACACAGAACAGAGATACACCCTCGCCCAAAATGGAATAATCACAAACTAAAAATAGAAATATGTAGACAAAAGTTAAACTGATCCGCCAAGAAACCAGACCCTGGATACAATGCAACACCACAAAAAACAGTAACACATGTCCTCTAATACAGTGCAAAATATAAAGACAGTAGATGTAAATTTGAAAAACCTGATACATAACAATCACCACTTTATAAATTAACAAATAAAAATAAAACAAATAATGAGAAATAAAAAAATACCATTTTATTGGACTAATCCCCGTAAGCTCGGTCCCCATCCCCGCAAACCACCTGATTCCATCCACACAAGCCTTGAATTGTTTATATTAAAGTATAAAAAGAAACAATATTCTGTACAATTGTCAATTTATAAATCAGCGTCTTCTCCCCACTCTCTTCCCCATTTCCCTTCAGCATCCTCAGCCCACTCTCTCTCCACTTTCCTTCAGCGCACGCACATAAAAACAAGCAAGTAATTTTATATCATTTTCATTCTAATCATTCATAGAAATTAAAGTCTAGATAATGCCAGTCACATAACAAAACATGATTTTACAAAAATAATTCCCTGCAGTCAAGCCTGCAAGGATTACTAGATGTCTTTCAGCAGTTCCCCTCCCACCCTCCCCCTTACCTTTGTGGCCAAGTCAAAATGATCTACCAACAATAAAATTTTAAAAACACAAAGCACGCTGTACGCAGAGAAAATGTTAATCTAGAGAAATTCAAAAGTAACCTGAAAACCTTTCTATTCAATGATGCCTTCTTAAATTAATTATTAATTTCATCATAAATCAATTTCAGGACCAAGCTTCACCCCTTCCTCATGTTCCTTCCCTAAATGTGATTCCCATCTTTATTTTATATTGTAACTTCTTGCCTTCTCTTTCCCTTATGTTTCTAGTATTGTCATTTTTTGTCTTAAGTTTAGTCAACTTTTCTCAATGTAATACTATGTTTTAATGTAATTTTTAATGTACATCGCTTTGAATTAAGAAAAAGCGATTAATCAAAATCGAATTAAACTTGGAAACTTGGAAACTTGGATCATTTATATTCCGCGGGTTTTCAAAGAGGTCAAGGCAGATGACTTTATGCAATGTCACCTCAGTAACTATACAAAAATAGACAAATATTCCCCCTCCCTTTTTACTAAACTGCGATAGCGGTTTTTAGCGTAGGGAGCTGCGCTGAATGCCCCACGCTGCTCTCGACGCTCATAGGCTCCCTGCGCTAAAAAACTCTATTGCGGTTTAGTAAAAGGGGGCCATAGTGCAAAATATAGACAGCAGATATAAATTTTCAAAACGGACACATTTTGATCACTAAGTTGAAAATAAAATCATTTTTCCTACTTTTTTGTCTGGTGATTTCATGATTCTCTGGTCCTTCTTCTGGTCCTTCTTCTTTCTCTCTCCCCCTGGCTCCCCTCTTTATTTCTGCCTTTCTTTCTCTCTCCTCCTGGCCCCCCTCTTTATTTCTGCCTTTCTTTCTCTCCCCTTGGTCCCCCTCTTTCTTTCTGCCTTTCTTTCTCTCTCCCCCTGGCCTTCCTCTTTCTTTCTGCCTTTCTTTCTCTCCCCCTTGACCCCCTCTTTATTTCTGCCTTTCTTTCTCTCCCCTTGGTCTCCCTCTTTCTTTCTCTCTCCCCCTGACCCCTCTTTATTTCTGCCTTTCTTTCTCTCCCCCCCCTGGCCCCCCCTCTTTATTTTTTCCTTTCTTTCTCTCTCCCCCTAGCCCGCACAAAGCCATCGTGCCGATTTCTCCACTTCCACGATTCTTTCCCTACCCTCACCCCCAAGCCAGCAGCCGATTTCTTCCTGCTCCTTCCCCGATGTCCTGATGTCCTGAACTTCATCGGGCAGCAGCAGCATTCACAATTCACTGCTGTTGCCCGCTTCAGGCCTTCCTCTCTGTCGGGTCCTGTCTTCATGAAAACTGGAAGTAGGCAGGACCAGGCAGAGAACAAGGCCTGAAGCCGGCAACAGCAGCGAATTGTAAACGCTGCTGCTGCCCGAAGAAGGTAATGGAGCACCGAGGCAGTCCGCTTCTCCCCCCTCCCAGCCGAACCCCCGCTGACCCTCCTATCTCCCCCCCCCCGTGAACCTTTCCGACCTTCCCAGCGAGAGCAGCAAACCTCCTTCGCGGCTTTCTCCTCCCTCTGCCGCGTTACTGATGACGTCATCAGTGATGCGGCAGAGGGAGGATAAAGCCGACGCTACTGGAGGGAGGTTTGCTGCTTTCGCTGGGAGGGTCGGAAAGGTTCACTTGGGGGAGGAGAGATAGGATGGTCAGCGGGGTTTCGGCTGGGAGGGGGGAGAAGCGGTCTGCCTTGGTGCTCCAAGGCCTGGCGCCATTACCTTTTTCGATAATGGCGCCGATACTGCTTTCGCTGGGAGGGTAGGAGCGCGATAGGGACCGGGCCAGCTGTGCACCCCCCCCCCTAAGGCGGCACCCGGGATGGACCTCCCCCTCGCCCCCCTTGGTACGCTACTGCCCTGGGGAAACAGCCTGCAACAAGATCGCGCGATGCCAGAGATCTTTGCCTGCTTCGGCTGTTTCCTCCGCCGCGGTCCCGCCCCTCCTCTGACATCAGAGGAGGGGCAGGACCGTGGCGGAGGAAACAGTCGAAGCAGGCAAAGATCTCTGGCATCGCGATCTTGCTGCAGGCTGTTTCCAGACGCGACACCCGGCGCAGGGGGGGGAACTGGACCGGACCGGGAGCACCCCCTCAGGGCTTGGTACCCGGGGCGGACCGCCCCTCCCGCCCCCCCCTTGGTACGCCACTGACCTGAAGAAAGAGCTGTTAGGATGGGAGGACATAAGAGAAGTGGAAAAACAATGGTCTAAGCTGAAAGGAGCTATAAAAATGGCTATGGAACTTTACGTGAAGAAAATGAATAAAAACAAGAGAAAAATGAAACCGACATGGTTCTCCAATCTAGTGGCAGAGAAAATGAAGCCAAAAGAGTTGGCGTTCATGAAATGTAAAAAAAACCAAGAAGAGTACAGCAAGGACTTCCGGGTGAAACTGAAAGAAGCCAAGAGGTAGATATGTCTGGCAAAAGCACAGGCGGAAGAGCAAATGGTTAAAAATGTAAAAAAGGGAGACAACAATTTTTTCAAATATATCAGTGAAAGGAGGAAGATGAAAAATGGAATTGCTAAACTACAAGATGCTAGGAATCGATATGTGGAGAGTGATGAGTAAAAACCAAACATGCTAAACAAATACTTCTGCTCTGTGTTCACAGAAGAAAATCCTGGAGAAGGACTGAGATTGTCTGGCAAAGTTATATGGGAAAACAGAGTAGATTGGGTGACCACAGAGCTCGATTGAGGACATATGCTAGGTGTGATTTACTTAGATTTCAGCAAAGCCTTTGATACGGTTCCTCATAGGAGGCTCTTGAACAAACTTGAAGGGCTGAAGTTAAGACCCAAAGTGGAGAACTGAATTAAAAACTAGTTGTCGAACAGATGCTAGAGGGTGGTGGTTAATGGAAGTCACACGGAGGAAGGAAAGGTGAGCAGTGGAGTCCCTCAGGGTTTGGTGCTGGGGCTGATCCTATTCAATATGTTTGTGAGTGACATTGCTGAAGGGTTAAAAGAAAAGATTTGCCTTTTTGCAGATGATACCAAGATTTGTAACAGAGTAGACACCGAGGAGGGAGTGGAAAACATGAAAAAGGATCTACAAAAGTTAGAGGAATGATCTAATATCTGGCAACTAAAATTCAATGCAAAGAAATACAGAGTAATGCATTTGGGGATTAATAATCGGAAGGAGCCATATATGCTGGGAGGTGAGAGGCTGATATGTGCATGGTGAGAGGGACCTTGGAGTGATAGTATCCGAAGATCTAAAGGCTGCTGCCAGAAGGATGCTGGGCTGTATAAAGAGATGTTCCAGAGGATTACTTCTTGTGCTGTATAAAGAAAGCCATAACCAGTAGAAGAACAAAGGTGTTAATGCCCCTGTACAGGTCATTGGTGAGACCCCATTTGGAGTATTGTGTTCAGTTTTGGGGACTGTATCTGGCGAAGGACACAAAAAGGCTTGAAACGGTCCAGAGGAGGGAGATGAACATGATAGGAGGCTTGCGCCAAAAGACGTATGAGGAGAGACTGGAAGCCCGGAATACCTTAGAGGAAAGGAGGGACAGGGGAGATATGATTCAGACATTCAAATACTTGAAAGGTATTAACGTAGAACAAAATCTTTTCCAGAGAAAAGAAAATAGTAAAACCAGAGGGCATAATTTGAGGTTGAGAGGTGGTAGACTCAAGAGTAATGTATGGAAATTCTTCTTTATGGAGAGGGTGGTGTATGCCTGGAATTCGCTGCCGAGAGAGGTGGTGGAGATGAAAACAGTGATGGAGTTCAAAAAAGCGTAGGATGAATACAGAGGATCTAGAACAGGGGTGTCCAACCTTTTGGCTTCCCTGGGCCGCATTGGCCCAAAAAAATTTTTCTGGGGCCGAACAAACGCGCAAACGCTGCAGCAAGACAGAGGAAGGAGCTGGCAAGACGGTAAACAACCGGAGGCAGCAGAGGAAAACACTGCATCGCCCTCGGCTGGGGCCGCACAAAATACTTCACGGGGCCGCAGGTTGGACACCCCTGATCTAGAATCAGAAAATAAGAGTAAATATTGAAGAACTAAGGCCAGTACTGGGAAGACTTGCATGGTCTGTGTTTGTTTATGGCCATTTGGTGGAGGATGGGCTGGGGAGGGCTTCAATGGCTGGGAGGGTGTAGATGGACTGGAGTGAGCTTTGACGGAGACTTCAGTAGTTGGAACCTAAGAACAGTACTGGGAAGAGCTTTAGATCCTTGCTCAGAAATAGCTAAGAAGAAGAAAAAAACCCAACAAATTTTTAGATTGAATCAGGTTGGGCAGACTAGATGGATCATTCGGGTCTTTATCTGCTGTTATCTACTATGTTACTATGTTACTTTGGATACTTTTTTGGCACATTGTCTAACTCACGTCTGAGTTTCGTCCAGGATGTCTAGTAAAACATACAATTATCACTGCAGGATGTCTAAGTCAGCCCATATTCTGTCAAAATACTGCCCTGACCACTCCTCCAGTTACATCCCTTTCAGCACAGCGGGATTCAGAGGCATAAGAAGTCCCACTACACGTCCAGAAAGTCGGTTTGATTATCTGCACTTGGACGTCCTATCTATTAGGATGTCAAAGTGCTGTCTTAGGTGGGTTTTTAGACATTTTAAAATTTTCATTATGAGCCCCATAGTCTATTGCAGGGGTGCCCAACGCGTCGATCGCGATCGACCGGTAGCTCAGGAAGGCAACGTGAGTTGATCGCAGAGCCCATCCCGGGCTCTGTGATAGACTCGTGTTGCCGTCCCGATCTACCGGGCCTATCAGCCTTCCTCTCCCCGACGTCAAAGACGCCGACGCCGGGCATTAGGCTGTTTTTGTCATTTCAGGGGGGGGGGGGCGTGGTGGCGGCAGCAGCAACAGCCTGAAAAAGAAATCATCCTGGCCCGGGTCGGTGTCATACTCCGGAACTTCTACCTCTTCCAGCAGCCCTCTCCCTTCTACCTGCTTCCGGCCACACCCCCTGCTTCGCGGCTCTCTTCGGCAACTCAGCAGCAGCGATCGACATAAGCTTCTGACGTCAGGGCCTACCCTCTGCGAGTCCCGCTTGTTTCAACTTCCTTTTTCCACAAAGGCGGGACTCGTAGAGGGAAGGCCTCAATGTCGGCAGCTTGTCTTGATCACCGCTGCTGACGAGTTGCTTAAGAGAGCCGCGGAACAGCGGGGTTTTGCCAGGTGCAAGTAGAAGGGAGAGGGCCAGATGCAGGACTCGTGGGTGAAGGAGCAGAAGAGAGAGAGAAAGAGAGAGGGGAGGGAAACAAAAGGAAATATTTCATACTGGGCTGGGCCGGAGTGGAGGGAGGGTGGAAAGATTCTGGCTACAGGGTGCATTAACAAAGGAAAAAGGGGGAAAGCTGAAAATGGAGATAGTGACACAAAGAAGAGAAAGAGTAAGCAGGACCTACTGAATAAGGATAGAGATACAGAGGGGACATGAAGAGGAGGTGAAATAGAGACATAGAAGTAATGCTGAAAAAGTGTGTGGGGTGGGGGGGAGATAAAGACATTGAAAGGGCAAATGGTGAACATGGGGTAAAGACAAGGACAGAGACAAATGAAGATTCTGAAAAAGTGGTGAGATAGGGATATAGGTGAGATGGACACAAAGAAGGGTGATGCTGGAAAATAGGTGGAATGGTAATTCTGACAGACACAGAAGGGAAATGCTGGATCAAGGAGAGATGGGGCTCAGGCTGGATGGAATGAGGAGAAATGCCTTGTTGGCCCGGAACTTCCTCTCCTACGTCAGAATTGACGTCAGGGAGCGGAATGCTGGTCAGCGCGACGCTTCTGCAGGGAAATCTTGGGACGACGGTGGCTTGGGGGCTGTTCCCCAATGGCGGTGGCAGCAAACCGAGTGGCTTGGGGGAGGGCACTTAGAAAGAAAGAAAGGGGGCAGACAGGGAGACAGAAAGAAGGGGGAACAGGGAGACAGAAAGAAAAAGTTGGGGGAGAGAATGAGGTCTGGAGGAGAGGAAACATACAGGAGGCTGAAAGAAAGGAAGAAAGATTGGATGCACAGTCAGAAGAAGAAAGTGCAACCAGAGACTCATGAAATCACCAAACAGCAAATGTAGGAAAAATGATTTTATTTTCAATTTAGTGATCAAAATGTGTCGGTTTTGAGAATTTATATCTGCTGTCTATATTTTGCACTATGGCTCCCTTTTACTAAACCGCAATAGCGTTTTTTAGCGCAGGAAGCCTATGAGCATTGAGAGCAGCACGAGGCATTCAGCGTAACTCCCTGTGCTAAAACCTACTATTGTGATTTAGTAAAAA
Source organism: Geotrypetes seraphini (assembly GCF_902459505.1). Classification (NCBI taxonomy): domain Eukaryota; kingdom Metazoa; phylum Chordata; class Amphibia; order Gymnophiona; family Dermophiidae; genus Geotrypetes; species Geotrypetes seraphini. The sequence continues at coordinate 253,163,275 of NC_047086.1, forward strand.
GGGAGGGGGTGTATTTGTCTATTTTTGTATTTTGTTACTGAGGTGACATTGCATAGAGTCATCTGCCGTGACCTCTTTGGAAAAAACCCGGAATATGAATAATTAACATTTTCTCTGCCTTTCAGTGTGCTTTGTGTTTTTTTTTTAATTTTATTGTTGGTAGATCATTTTGACTTAGTCATTATAAAAGTAGCTCGCAAGCCCATAAAGTGTGGGCACCCCTGGTCTATTGGGTTTCATATATAACCCAACATTGCCCATAAACTTATTTAATCTAATTTTGTAAAGTTCTTTTGAGCACTTTTTTTGTTTTCCTAATGTTATGGCCTTGAACAGAAATGCTGCTGCTTCTTTATGCCCATATGACAGCCTCTATTTAATAAAGACCGTGTCCTATTGAATGACTACCTCTGATTCAAGGAAGCTTTAAGGAAAGAATAATTTCTTTATGGAAAATCTGGGTCTTTGTTTCATGAATAGTAAATTATTATTATCTAATTATCAGTTGGTTTGCTGGATGCATTCATAATAGGCCTGGTCACAAGCTGGCTGAAAAAATCCTTTCCATACAAAAAAAGAACAACCTCAGCAGGAATGCAAAAAACAGAAACAAAAAAAATCAAAAAAGAGGAGGCAACAGACCATTTATGCAATTTCAAACATTTTGTTTTCATGGAAACAAAGTTGTTGTTTTTAAAATAGCAGTTAAATAAACCTCTCATTGTGATGCTATTGTCTTATGTAAAGTGGGGTAACTCCTCTTCACACCCCCTCCCTCCTCCCTCCCCCCACCATGCTCCACAGTTGCTAAGGAAATGGGCTGATAGGCTGATTAAAATTACAAAGAATACAGACAACAGCACACTACAGTTCTTTCAAGATACAAAACTGATTTGTTCTTCTATTCCATCACTTTTCTCACTTTGAAAAAGCTCTGGTTATTTCTCAGTGTGGTCCATTCATGTATTCCCCACCAATCTTGTCCTGACACTTACTTGGAGTGCTGTATACGCTCACTGGTAACTATTTAAATACAGCCTAAACAGAGAATGTTTAAAGCAAGATATGTATGCAGTAAATGAAGCTGTCTAAATAAGTACCTACCTTAGTCTTGCTTACACAGAGTTTGACTTAAGAGGATATAAGTAACTAGTATGATTTAGTACCTTGCAAAAAAAAACTCACTTGATAGGTGGAAAATGGAAGCTGAACCAGTTGTGGAGATTCATGTCATTTGGTTTATTAGATTATAGAGTTTCTAAGTGCCTGCATTATTTTAATGAGATTTATAACTGTTAAATTTGTGATTAAAATACCGAGGGACCACTATTCAAAGATACTTACTTTCAGATAAATCCCTTTTGAAAACTGCTTCCCCCTACCTAGTATAGGAAAAATATAATGGAAAGGCAGCAAAGTGCCTGTAGAGAGTGTATCTTAACTTGTAGTGCAAAAGGCAAATGAGTCTTGATCTACTGGGTTATTCTCTTTTGCTCACAAGTTTGTAAAAGGCATCATCTACTTTTTTCTCTCAGCTCCACCTCCTGTACCTCTGGTCAGTACCCCATCTCCTCAGTTTTTCTTTCCACAAGTGAGTTGGAAGGTGTCTTTCAGATCTGCTCTGAATTAGATTTTTTTATTTTGGGGTCTTCATCTGAACTGTGAGGCTTGCGGTGCTCCAGAGGTTCCAGTCTGACTGGAATAGCTCTGCCTGGGAAAAGACACAGACTCTGTGGTCAGAAGTCTGTAGCCAAGAGGGCAACCCTTTTACAGGGAACCTGCCTGGCCAGCCTGCCTGGCTTGCTCCTGGCTTTTACCAGAACTTGAGCATAGTGTGGCCCCCAGGCTTTATCAGGTGAAGGCTGCATTCCCCCCCCCCCACCACCACCCACCCCCTACATACAACACCTCTTGTTCCAAAACATCTTAATATTGATGAATTATGGCTCACTCTCTCTAAACAAACCTGATCCCAGATTTTATGCCCATAGAATATTTATACCTTTATATCTAGAACATCTTTTCTTGTATTACCACTTATATCTGTAATAAATGATTTCTTTATTCAACCATTCAAATTAAAGTTGACACCCAAATCCACAATTTTCTATGAAACGTATTACTCTTTTGGTGGCCGCTTATTCACAGACTGCTGCTCACAAACTGGTGATATCCCAATATACTACACCACGCCTGCGCTTTAAAAACTGTTATCACATACATTCTATATTCCTTGGGCATGCACATTTAACACTCGCCCTTTGCTGCACACTCACTCCCTAACATTTCTTATTTAAGATTACGGACATTAGTTAATGTTCTCTTTTTACTACTGTCCCATACTCAATGAGAATTGTTACTTTAATCTCATCGCGATGTGGCAGTATAATTCATCAATACTAAGATATTTTGGAACAAGAAGTGTGATATACAGTTAAGAAACGTACTAATAAATGTGTATATAAGCTGCACATAGAATGTACATAGATAAATTAATAAATGGTAAAAATTTCAAATACAGGCAGTCACCATATTATCCCAGGACAAGCAAGCAGCATATTCTCACACATGGGTGACGTCACCGACGGAGCCCCTAGTACGGCCACTTTAAAAGTGCATCACCACTTTAAGACTTTAGCAAGTTTGTGATAGCCTGCACCGCGCATATGTGAGTGCCTTCCTGCCTAATGCAGGGCGCACGTCTTCTCAGATTTTTCATTTTCGCGGAGCTAAGAAGATGCCTTTCTGACTTTTTAGTCAGTTCCTTTTTTTTTCTTTAGTGTTGCTTTCTTGTCTTTAACAAAAAAAAAAAAAAAAGGAAAGTAATGTTACTCAGCAGGGCCTATTTGTTCACCTCAGCCTCTGACTTTAATTTCGCTGGGGTGCTGTTCCCGTCCATGCCAGGCTGCTGACTGAGTTTCTTCAAGCGACGCTGTGTTCGAGCTTCTTCAGATTTTGGGGGGCTCGTACACCGTCTTATATTTTGTTGCTAAAAAAATAAAATAAAATGAAGAAGAGGGGTCTTTACACTTTTCTTTTCTTCAGCAACGGACTTCATGTCGTCCTGGAGTCGACGCCGTCTTTGGAGTTTCCCACACCAATGTGTGGAGCTGAAGTTTCGACACCGCAGGATCCATTGACACCGCAGAATCCGCGATGACTCCGGTGTCATAATTTCCTTGGACTTTTTTCAAGGACTAAACTGTCGCTACCGACTCCGGCGCTGATTCAGGTGACACCACATATATCTACACCTGCCTCCAGTGTCGCTATTTCTGAATAAGTGGGCCTTCTCTTATTCCGTTTGGGACTCAGGTCAAACTGGCATTGAGTCAAGTCATGCCAACCTGGTCCCGATCTTGAGGAGTGGCTCGACATCGGCATCCTTCTCATGGGACCGGAGCGTGATACCGATGGTACCGGTGTTTTCCCGTAAGTACAAACCACTGGGACTCAGCTCAAAGTTCATGTCATGCTGACTTTAATGAAGTCCCGTAAGCACCTGGTCCCAATCTTGACAAGTGGCTTGACATCGGCCTCATCCTCACGGGACTGGAGCGCGACACCGATGGTACCGGCGAAATATTGACAATTTGCTATGGGAGGAACTGAGTGAGTGTTTTTCACATGTTGGTACTGACACAGTCTGTATCTGTGTCAACACCACTTCTCTCGGTGCCAGTTCAATCTGAGTCAGTCATGGTACTGATCACAATCTCGAATCTTTGACACCGATACTCCAGCACTGTCCTTATTCCATCTGGAATTCTGACCTGGTTGGAGATTCTGAGTAGGAACCCCTCTTTACTGTAAATTATGGTGATTCTTCAGCTTTAGCTTCACCAGAGCATTCTTTTTCTGCTGCTTGACTCTGCCTTCTAAGTTAAAAGAAGAAACAATGAACATTGACTTTTTCTGGGTGATGGGAACTAATATGGGTGGAGAGCGTATCAATTAGTCTTCCCGTCACTATAGCTACTCTTTTGTTTTGCTGCAATACAGGTTCAACCAGGTGTATTTGTTCTTCACTGACCTTCCACTGTTCCACTAATGTAAAAGATGTGTCTGCTTGAGAGCATCCAGACCAGTGTTCCCGCTAAGGTGCGCTGGCCTGCGCTCGCGCACAAAATATTACATCGCAGCGCAAAGTTTCTCTTCAAAGCGCACACACGCGTCGCAAAGGTAAGGGGAGGTAAGGTAAGGGGACGCATTGGGGGGATTGCACTTCCCCACAATTGCCATGCTTCGGTTCCTCTTCTTCCTTCCTTCCTCCCCCCCCCCCCCCGCGGGACCCTGCGGCACCATCAACTCTTACTCCCTCTAATGTCGGCCCTGCAGCTCCAGACTTCCTCGCACCTTCTCCCCTCCCCCTTTGGATCGCTATTATTTTAAATGTTATAGCCGCGGAGCTGTATCCATCAGTGGAGATGTCTAACCTCGGCCTGCCCCGGAACTCTTACTGCAACAGTGACTTCCTGTTCCTGCCTAGACGGGCGGCTGCTGCAGTAAGAGTTCCGGGGCAGGCCGAGGTTAGACATCTCCACTGATGGATACAGCTCCGCGGCTATAACATTTAAAATAATAGCGATCCAAAGGGGGAGGGGAGAAGGTGCGAGGAAGTCTGGAGCTGCAGGGCCGACATTAGAGGGAGTAAGAGTTGATGGTGCCGCAGGGTCCCGCGGGGGGGGGGGGAGGAAGGAAGGAAGAAGAGGAACCGAAGCATGGCAATTGTGGGGAAGTGCAGAGCTGCAGGGAAGAGTGTTGCGGTACCCAGCTGGAGGGAGAAGGAAGATGAGGGAGGGAATTAAAGGAGATGCCAGGGCTTGGAGCATAGGAGGAAGGTATGCCAGTCTAAGGGAAAAGGAAGGGGGAGATGTGAGAGCATGGAGGGGGAGCGAAAGATGGAAGAAAAGGAAAGGAGAGAGATGCCAGAGAATCAGGGAAGGGGAGATACCAGACTATGAGGAGAGGTGTGGGAGAGGGAAGGCGAGGAGAGAGATGCCAGACCAATGGGGTGAAAGGAGAGATGGAAGGGGGAGGCATACAGTTTCTGGAAGGGGCATAGAAGGAGAGAAGATGCCATATAGGGGAAGAGAGACGGCAGACAGTGAATGGAAGGAAGAGAGTTACAAGAAGATGAGGAAAGGAGAAACCACAGAAGACAAAGGTAGAAAAAAATTTCTATTTATTTATTGCTTTAGGAGACATGTGTCACTGTTTCTGTGAAGCATTGTATGCAGAGTCCAGCTTCTTGCTGATTCAATTTAACCTTTGTCTATGTATTTTTATTTTATCCCCCCTTTTACAAAACTGTGAAGCGTTTTTAGCACCAGCCTTGGTGGTAGCAGCTCTGATGCTCAGAATTTTATGAGCATCAGAGCTGTTACCTCCGTAGCTAAAATCCACACTACAGTTTTGTAAAAGAGGGAGGGGTTAGTTTGTGATTACATATTCCTTACTAGGCGAAGGTGTTTTCTGTGTTCTGTGTGTTCGAAAGACATGGTTTTCTGTTAGGATTGACGGTGTAGGATTGATCTGTGCTGGTCTGGCTTGTTTAGTTTTACAATGGGTGTATTGATGTACTGCTCACTGCAATATGTAAGATGCTGCCTTTTCCTAGGTACTCATGTGTGACGTGTGGTTTGTTACTAAAAATCATGTTTTTCTTACAGATGGGGGGGGTGCCAAAAAATGATGGGCCCCGGATGTTACATATGCTAGGTACGCCACTGTATGTAAAGATACCAGAAAGCTGGCGTAGCAAAAACTTCTAAGTTTTGAGTATTTAACCCTCCCACAATCTCACGGGCACTCGTTTCAAGTTTATTGAGATTTTGATTTAAACGCAATATCAAATATTTTCAATGCGTATAACAAAAATAAATTTGGGGAAATAAATAAAACCATTTGAACCAGTGTTCCCGCTAAGCTGCGCTGGCGTGCGCTGGCGCACAAAATATTACATCGCAGCGCACACGTTTCTCGTCACAGCGCACGATCGGAAGAGGCGTACGGCAGATGGCAGGGCGGCGAGAGGAGAATCGGGCGAGTTGGCTCATAACTTGCTGGCGCCCGATATTTTTGGCTCACGGTGAAAAAAGTTTGCTCACAACACCCGCCCGCTTAGAGGGAACACTGATCCAGACTATGCCAGAGTCTCCTACATTCCTTTGTACTTCATGCCGGAGTTTTGGAAGTGGCTACAGGGGGGAGGGGGGGGGGTGGAGGAGGACGCTCAATCCTTTTTAGGATATTTCTTCTCCTGGTTTCGATCGCAGCATTTCCTTCTTTTTGCTCAATCGGGGGGCATTTGTTCGTATAGTGCACTTTTTGTGTTTTTTCCTCACATTGCCCTCTTTTTATTTCTGGAACCCATTAGTCCTTTGGCCTTTAGGACCTTTGAACTTTTGGTCGCTGTCCGGCTGTTAATATCCCTCAGTTCTCAGAGTCTGCAGGTTTTCTTCTTCCCAATTGATTGGTTTTTAACACCTTTCAGTTATACGGTTGTTTTAGCACCCAGGTGCATTCTTTTCAACCTTCCCAAGTCTCAGCTATCTAGGTTTCAAGGAAGCCTGTACTTCTATGTCATTCCTTCTGGCTTCCCGCATGTGTTTGCGCTTTTAGTCACTCGGCGCAGTTTAAACTACCAGTCCTTTTTATGGCCTATCATATTGTTCAATATCTGGTGAGACTACTTGCGTTTTGTGGCACCGACACTCAGGGCTGGATTAATCACTAGGCCAAGTAGGCACGTGCCTAGGGCCTGAAACTGTGAAGGGGGCCCGCTGAAGGAGGGCAACTCACCTTGCTATTTTTCAGCGGCAACGGGTCCCCCCCTGCAGTAACGGCAGCAGCCCCTCCCCTCCCCCCCCCCCCCCGCAGTAACGGCAATGGGCGAAGACTGCCTCTGACGTCACTTGCTCTGGAAGAAGTGACGTCAGAGGGGGCTGGACCGGCAGAAGCAGTCATCGCAGGACTTTCCTGTAACACATTCAGCCGCGGGGCAGGGCCAGGGGGCCCAGCGTACTTCGGTGCCTAGGGGCCCTCGAAGAATTAATCCTGCCCTGCCGACACTTCGTTTTTATGGTCTTCGGGTTTTTCTTTTCCTTTACAACTATTATTCAGTTTAGCCAATGACCCTACAAAGTTTTTCAGTCTTTGGCCTCTACTCTACTGAGAGCATTTCTTCTGGTTTGTCTGCTTGCTCTCCTTTGCCTCTGTATACACATGTTTCAAAGTTAAACATTTTCTGCAAGGTACTTGAAGGTTTTCTGTGGTCACATGGTTTCCATATCACATGGACCACTAAGAACAACACTACATCTTCGTACTTCAATGGACCCTTGCTTCTTAGCAACAGCGTATTTTTCTACTATCCTCTGTTCAGCAATTGCTTCAATGCTGTATGACCTCCTTTGTATTCTTCAAAGGTCTCTTTTTATACTTTCCTCCTATTCAAGGGGTGATGTCGATAACCCATCTCCTTATACATGGGAAGTGCAATTAGATGTCCTTTTAAACCAAGGTTTTTTAGTCCATCAAGGAGCACACCTTTTCATATCAACTTACTGTGTTCCGAGTGATGTATTATGCTCTTAATGTATTTTTTTTGAGCCCTGGAGTCCTCCTTTCCACAGACAATCTTCTTCCCATGTACTCTGTAAACACATGTAGCCAAAGGGTCTTTCCAGTTATGTCAAGAAGCTCTGAAAATCTGGCTTTGGGCAATTGTTTGCCTCTTTTTCTTGACGATTGTCTGTTTTCTAGAGGAGTAAAATTCCCTATTAGACAAAATCAGCAAAATTATTCAGCTTAACCAATGGACTCAAAGCTCTGCAGCTCTCCATTCTTTTAAGTTCAATGGGGCATTCCACGGGTGGACTTGTTGGCAACTCGCACCAATTACAAGCCACCCTATTTTTATTTCAGACTATACTTATTGCATTGTCTGGGAAAAAGACATCTCTTCTGGATTGGACAAGCATGTTTTTTTATATGCATTTCTGTCTTCTCATTTCATGTTGATGTCATGTTAGCCACCCTGTTTCTCATAGCTTCTGGATGGCTCAGATAGCAATGGTTCTCCCTTCTACTTCACTTCAGCACAAGGAAGCAAATGCCTCTGCCATTTTTGTCTATTCTGATTTCTCACTGGTAAGGATATTTTCTATATTCCAACCTGCAATCATTCCACCTGGCAGCTTGGTTTCTTTCAGGCTGAACACTTTTGTATTACATCTCTCTCAGCCTGTCCGCAAAATTATTGATGCCTCCAGGAAACCAGCTTCCCTATATTGTTATTATAAACATAAGTGGGTTAGGTTTTCTTCATGGAGTCTTCTTCATCATCAAGATCCCACTTCCTTGTCAGTTGAAATGGTGTGGATTTTTTACTTCGTCTGTTAGAGTCTATCTCAGTGCTATTCTAGCTTTTCACCTGCTAGTAGAGGGAAAGCTTGTTACGTCTTCTTACAGCTTTTCATATGCAGTCGAGGGAAAACCTCTCTCTGGCTCATTCTTTGGTCTCCATATTCATGAAAGAATGTTTCAAGGTGAAACCACCTCTCAAACCTTTACCTGTAGTCTGGGACCTTGATGGGGTTCTTTCCAGGTTAGTGAAGCCTCCATTTGAGTCAATGGCCACAGCTCATCTCAAGGTTTTGGCCTGGAAAGTTGTTTTTCTTATCTTGCTCACTTCTGCCAGGAGGGTCAGTGAGTTACAAGTGTTGGTGGCAAATTCATCCTTCACAGTAAAGGGACATCAGACTGGATGAGAAGGCTGGGAACATGCTGGGCCACGGAGGCTACCCAGAGCCTTGGGGCCGGGCCGTGACTTCAAGGCCGGGTACACCCCCCTCATAGCTGGCACCTGGGGCGGTTGTCCCCCCCCCCTTGATACGCCAATGGCTCTGAGGAAAGAACATAAGAAGTTGCCTCCGCTGAGGCAGACCAGAGGTCCATCTCGCCCAGCGGTCCGCTCCTGCAGTGGCCCATCAGGCCTATTGCCTGAGCAGTGGTCCATGACTATTTCTATAACCTACCTCTACTCCTATCCCTATAACCTGCCTCTACTCCTATCTGTACCCCTCAATCCCTTTGACCTCCAGGAACCTATCCAAATCTTCTTTGAAGCCCTGTAACGTGCTCCTGCCTACCACAGCCTCCGGAAGTGCATTCCATGTATCCACCACCTTCTGGGTGAAAAAGAACTTCCTAGCGTTTGTTCTAAACCTGTCCCCTTTCAATTTCTCCGAGTGCCCCCTTGTACTTGTGGTTCCCCATAATTTGAAAAATCTATCCCTGTCTACTTTTTCTATGCCCTTCAGGATCTTGAAGGTTTCTATCATGTCTCCTCTAAGTCTCCGCTTCTCCAGGGAGAACAGCCCCAACTTTTTTAGTCTGTCAGTATATGAGAGATTTTCCATACCCTTTATCAGCTTAGTTGCTCTTCTCTGGACTCCCTCAAGTACTGCCATGTCCTTCTTGAGGTACAGCGACCAGTACTGGACACAGTATTCCAGATGCGGGCGCACCATTGCACAATACAGTGGCAGGATGACTTCCTTCGTCCTGGTCGTGATACCCTTTTTAATGATACCCAACATTTTGTTTGCTTTCCTTGAGGCTGTGGCGCACTGTGCCGACGCCTTCAATGTTGTGTCTACCATCACTCCCAGGTCTCTTTCAAGGTTACTTACCCCTAGCAGTGATCCCCCCATTTTGTAAGTGAACATCGGGTTTTTTTTCCCTACATGCATGACCTTGCATTTCCCTATGTTGAAGCTCATTTGCCACTTTTTGGCCCACTCTTCCAGTGTCGTTAGATCTTTTTGGAGATCTTCGCCGTCTGCCTTGGTTTTAACCCTGCTGTATAGTTTGGTGTCATCCGCAAATTTAATGACCTCACATTTTGTTCCCGCCTCCAGGTCGTTAATGAATATATTGAACAGGAGCGATCCCAGCACCGACCCCTGCGGAACTCCGCTCGTGCCCCATTGCCAGTCTGAGTAATGGCCCTTTACTCCAACCCTCTGTTTCCTGTCTGCCAGCCAGTTTTTGATCCATCGGTGGACCTCCCCTTGCACCCTTGTTATCAGTGGCGTGCCTCAAGATTCGGTTCTTGGACCTGTTCTTTATAACATTTTTGTAAGCGATATTGCTGAAGGGCTGTCTGGTAAAATTTGCCTCTTTGCAGATGATACAGAAGTCTGCTGAAGAGTAGACACCCCTGATGGTTTGGATAACATGAGGAATGACCTAGTGAAGCTTGAGGAATGGTCTGAAATTTGGCAGCTAAGATTTAATGCTAAGAAATGCAAGGTCATGCATTTGAGCTGCAAAATCCTGAGGGAACGATACAGTTTAGGATGTGAAGAACTTTTGTGCATGAAAGAGGTATGTGTAAGTAGGAAAAGCCAAATTAGTCAAATTATCCTGGTTTTCAGAGGCAGATGTTGAAAAGATTAAGTATAAAGACATTATAAGGCTGATGTTATTTTGTAGGACATGCACTGCAAAGAGATCTGTTTCATTTTAAAACCCAAGAAAATCATGACAGTAAAAAAGGTAGAGGAGTTGCTCTCTATGTAAAGACAGATATCCAAGTGACTGAAATGCAGGAAGCCTGGTGAAAAGAAGAAGCAATATGGATGATTTTGAAAAGAGAAGATGGAATTTCTATCCACTTGGGTGTTATGTACATACCTCCGACTAAATTGCAGCAAATTGACAAAGATCTGATTTTGGATATACAAAAGTTGGGAAAGAAAGGGGAGATGCTGTTGCTGGGTGATTTTAACCTGCTGGTTGCAGACTGGGAAGTTTCATCTATGGAATGAGAAAGAAGTAGGGAGATCATAGATGCCATTGCATTTCAAGGGGCTTTGCTCAGACAAATGGTAATGGAACCCACGAGGGAAAAAGCAATACTGGATCTGGTGCTCACAAATGGTACAACTGTCTAAAGTCTGAGTAGGGGCCTACCTGGGAAGTAGTGATCATCATACGGTTTGGTTCGATATAGCAGCCAAAGTGGAGGATGGCCACACAAAACTCAAAGTCCTGGATTTCAAATGTACAGACTTTAGTAGCATGGGAGAATACCTGAAGAAAGAGCTGAATAGGTGGAAAGATAGAAATGGAAAAACAGTGGTCCAAGTTGAAAGGTGCAATAACTAGAGCTACTGACCTTTATGTGAAGAAAATAAATAAAAATAAGAGAAAAAGGAAACCGATATGGTTCTCCAAACTAGTGGCAGAAAAAATAAAGGCAAAAGAATTGGTGTTCGTGAAATATTTTTTAAAAACTCAAGAGGAGGAGTACAGAAAGGAATAATGGATGAAACTGAAAGAAGTCAAGAGAGAGATACATCTGGGAAAAGTACAAGCAGAAGGCAAATGGCTAAAAATATAAAAAAGGAAGACAAATTTTTTTTTTTTAGTATATTAGTGAAAGGAGAAAGACAAAAAAATGGAATTATGAGACTGAAAGAAGGTATGAACTGCTATGTGGAGAGTGATGAGGGCAAAGCAAATGTGCTAAACAAATACTTCTGTTCGGTGTTCACAGAAGAAAAACATGGAGAAGGACCGCAATTGGTCAGCAAAGTTACACCTGAGAATGGAATGGATACTTTCATTGATATGCATTTGAGTATTGCTGGCAGATATTGCTAGCTTTCTTTTTATTGCAATCTGCATAAAATCCAGTTGGGTAATTGCAGAATATAAGAGTATATGCAATAATAATGTAAAATTACCAGCCCGTGCATTCCCATTAGCGCACAGTAAGTGGCTAATGCTGAGTTAATACAGGGAGCACTTAACACCTATGCCTAAAAAAACTGGTGCCAAAAAGGACAGCACATAGCGCAGTTCTATAAAATGCCTCCAAAGTTAGATGTAGTTTATAGAATTACGCTTAGTGCCTGTATGCATAACTAACATTTAGGCTCACCCATTTAGATCAATGAAAACCAGCCCTACATACCTGTGCTTAAGTTGTACATGAATCAGGCTTATTCTATAACAGTGCATCTAAATTTTAGGAATGCCTATGCTCCTCCCATGGTCACACACCCTTTTGAGATTTGCACCTCTCTCCCGCTTCTTGGGGGGGGGGAGGGTCGTTTGGCTTTCTAGCAGTTTCTGACACTGCCATACTGTAAACAGTGCTGTCACTGTACTGGCACCCCTGGACCAGTCGCTGATTTTGTCACCATAAGCCAAAGCCGCTCTTAGAAAATTTCTCGCCAAGTGTTAAGAATCCAGCGGAGTGCTCGTTTCAGTGTTAAAGAGCCCATTTGTATGTCGGTGTCAGAGTATGCTGGAAACCTCGGTAAAGACGGAGATAAGCCGCCGCTAAAATGCCTGCAGGCTAAACCGTCGGAAAATAGTTCAGCAACGACATTAAAGTTTTGAGAATCTGGGCCTAAGTGTCTTGCCCAGGATCACAAGGAGTGGTGTTGGGTTTGAACCCAATGCTCTTTAGTAAAAGGACCCCTAAATTAATAGGATTTGTTAATATCCTCTTTTGATATAATTATAAACTCTAGGTCAGGGGTGCCCAACGCGTCGATCGCGATCGACAGGTCGCTCGCTCAGGCGACCCCAGTCGATCGCAGAACGGGTTCCCTTCTTCCCTTCTCTTTTTTCCCCTCCTGACTGGCCCGCTCCTGAATTCTGCTGCTGCCTCCGCTGCTCAACATTTAAAAAAAACAACAAAAAAAGGCTTGGAGAACTTATGCTCCGGGGGCTAACATGTGCTTGTACCGGCTTCCCTCTGAAACCGGAAGTTATGTCCGGGGAGGGGGAGGGGGTAAGAAGGGAAGCCGGCACGCACATGTTAGAGCCCTGTTCGCGGGCTAAAGCGGGAGACAGGTCAGTGAAGCTTGCGATTTGCTCTTCTTGCTGCCAAGTCCTGCCTACTTTCTGTTTCCTCAAAGGCAGGACCCGGCAGCATTTTTCCCAAAATGTCGATCTTGGGTCGATCAGCCTTCCTCTTCCCGACCTCAATTGTGCCGTCGGAAAGGAAGTTCTGGCCAGCGGAACTTCCTCTCCGACGGCAAAATTGACGTCGGGGAGAGGAATGCTGGTGGGCCCGAAGCAAGGAGAGCTTGGCCAGCGGCGGGCGGCTTTGGGGGCCTGTTATCCGATGGCAGCGGCAGAAGCAGTGGCTTGTGGGTGGGCAGGGAGGGAGAAAGAGGGCAGGCAGGGAGACAGAAGGAAAGAAGAGAAACAGAAAAAAAGAATGGGGGCATTAAGAGAGAAAGAAAGAGAGGGCAAGGAGAGAAGAAGAAAACGTTGGGGGGAGGGGGAATGAGGTCAGGAGGAGAGGAAGCATAAAGGCTAAAAGAAGGGAAGAAAGATTGGATGCAAGAAGAAAGTGCAACCAGAGACTCATGAAATCACCAGACAAGGTAGAAAAAATGATTTTATTTTAAATTTAGTGATCAAAATGTGTCTGAATTTATATCTGCTCTCTATATTTTACAATATGGTCCCCTTTTACTAAACCGCAATAGAGGTTTTTAGCGCAGGGAGCCTATGAGCGTCGAGAGCAGCGCTGGGCATTCAGCGCAGCTCCCTGCACTAAAAACTGCTATCGTGGTTTAGTAAAAAGGGAGGGGGTATATTTGTCTATTTTTGTATGGTTGTTACTGAGGTGACAGTGCATAGAGTCATCTCCTTTGACCTCTTTGAAAAAACCCCAGAATAGGAATGATAATTAACAATTGTATGCGTACAGTGTGTGTTGTGTTTTTTTTTTTTAATTTTATTGTTGGTAGATCATTTTGACTTGGTCATTTTAAAAGTAGCTCGCAAGCCCAAAAAGTGTGGGCACCCCTGCTCTAGGTTCTGCCTTAAACCATTAGTGAATATCCATAAAGGAGGGTGCTTCACCTGAAAATTGTCCACAGTAACAGAAATTTCAGCATTATGGGCTAGATTCACTAAGCAAACCGATCATGTACCATTCGGTTTGCGACCCCTTAATAAGCAAATTTCCCTCTGGCCTGATTCACTTACCTCTCCTGCGATCTGCTTCAAATCTGTGCATGCAAATGAGGAGAAACGCATGCAAATTGGACAGCGACACAATTCACTACACAAAATTTCACATCTGACAAGGCTGGCTGATCAAAGGAAGAAGCGATTGCTGGGGAGCAATCAGAAACGTCCTTCTGACTCTCCTGTTCTACTGAAGCCCTGCTCTCTGCCCTGTCAGCCCCAATCTCCTGCAGCCCCGAATGCCTCCTACAGCCCTGATCTGCCTGTTTCGATCTGCCTGCCCTGGCTCTCGCGTTCCTGCACTCCTGGGCTTGCCTGCCCCGAATGCCTGCCTGACATGTCCTCTCTGCTCCCCCTGGCTCTTCCGCCTTCCCTCAAGTGCGAGCCCGCGGGTTTAAAGCGGGGCTGCATGCCGCATTGCAGCCTCGCTTTAAACCCACAGGCTTGCACTGAAGGGAAGGAGGGAAGAGACTGCCGCTGCCACATGGAAGCAGGAGAGTCGGGCCCGAACATGCCTGCCTGCCTGCCCCGAACACGTCTGCCCCGACTGCCTATACAAGCCCGTGGGTTTAACCCGAAGCGGGTTAAACCCACGGGCTGCAAAGTTTAAAGTTTTTTTTTTTAAAGTTGCAGCTGGGGTGGGTCTGCGCATGCGCACCGATCGCACATGTGCGAGCCGTGCAGGCAGATGGGGGGCGTTCCTCCAATCGCCCCCATCTGTATATTTTTGTTTCCTGAATTCATTGGACCTGCCCAGATCGGGTCCGATCGGGCAGGTTAGTGAATCCTGGCCTATGTATGGAAAGTATCAGATGATTAACAAGGCTCTTTTTTTCAACTGGTATGCAAAAGGGCCTCTTTTCTCCCTGAGAAGGTCCCACCCATCCAATTAGCCATCTCATTTAAAGTGTTTCAGCATGAATTTTTTTTCTCTCCATTTAAGCACAAGCCAGCCTTGAACTTGTGTGTTTGAGGATGAAAGGAAAAATCTTCCAGGTAAAGCTATTCTGCTTTACACTAGCTACCTGTAGGCATCGCTACACTTCTTTAAAAAGATTACAGGACTTTTATAAAACATGGTACTTTCTAGTCTATACTCAATAGGCTACAAACTCCAAAGTAATACCTTTCACAGGCAGCTACACTTCTTTCTTCAAAAACTGTTAATTGTATTCCATGAAAGCAGAAACTAATGCTCGCTGTTGCTTTACTTTGAAAATATTCTTTTTTTTGCATGTCTGAGAGCTGGATCATGGTCCAGTGATCACTGTCTAATAGAAATATTCCCATACAACAATTATATAATATTACTGTAGTTTACTGCTCAGAACGAGACTGCAAATGTCACACTTCAATCATGGAGAAAAATGTTTGCTGTATGTAAATCAAATATAAGCGCTGGGAAACATTTTTGGCCAAACAGAATAGACCAGATGGTTAACATCTGGAATTTAAAACCCTTCAAGTAGCCATTAAAACTGTACACTTGTCCTATTGCAACAAGAAAATTGCTTTGGAATGTCCAGATATGCTTGAGTGAGTACGTCAGACACTCCATGCTAGATTTGACCAAAGACCCATTGAGCACAGCATTCTGGGGTTGATACAGTAAACTGGCCTTAGAGCCATGCATAGAAGTTTAGCACAGTGGTTCCCAACCCTGTCCTGGAGGACCACCAGGCCAGTCGGGTTTTTGGGATAGCCCTAATGAATATGCATGAGAGAGATTTTCATATAATGGAGGTGAAAGGCATGCAAATCTGCCCCATGCAAATTCATTAGGGCTATCCCAAAAACCCAACTGGCCTGGTGGTCCTCCAGGACAGGGTTGGGAACTACTGGTTTAACACATGGCTAATGCAAAATTTGAGCTCCTCAATGCAGTAACCAAATAGTATGGAAACAGACCTTGCGCTAACATGGGAGATGCATGCACACACAGCAGCTAGTACTAAAACACATTCTCTTGCCTAGGACCCTGGGGGAGCCCGGGCCCCCTGTCAGCTCTGGACCCCTGAATGCAGGACTGGTGGTACTGCCCTGATGGCGGCCCTGCTGGCCGGTGTGCTGAATGCTCTACATTGCTTCGATGCTCATAAAGTTCCTATGAGCATCAGAGCAACGCAGAGCATTCAGCACGCTGACTGGTGCTAAAAACCACTTCTGCGGTTTTGTAAAAGGGGGTATATATTTGGAAGAGAATTCCAAAGAGATGGTGAAATACAAACAAAACCCTCTCACTCTAGTTAATTCATAATGGACTGGATGAACTGAATAAGCTAACCTTTTTAAGCTCCTCAGACTTGGGGATCCATTCACTAAGAGCTCCTTTTACTAAGCTGCGTTAAGGTTTTAACGCGCGGAATAGCGCGTGCTACATTGCCGCGCGCGCTAGACCTTAATGCCAGCATTGAGTTGGCGTTGTCTAGCCGCGTAGTGTGCGGTGAATAATAATTGTAGAAAAGTTATAGAAGTAACAAATGAAAATTGTAGTTTTTGCATGTATTAGTTTGCATATGTTTAGTGAAAAGGGCATAAAAGTCCATGCATTTCCTGATTCTAACACTCTAGTAAGCAGGCTGTTCACTGCACTAGAGTCCAGCATGCTGTAATAAACCTCTTCTACTTTCTTCACGACTCTGACTTTGTGTGTCCAAGTGACCTTTCATAGCGTGCGGTAATATCCTGCGTGCACTAAAAATGCTAGCACACCTTAGTAAAAGGAGCCCTAAGCTGCTGTATGCACTAGCATGGGCTGACCACAGTAAAAATGTGCTTGCCTTGGAGCACATTCAGGTGCCCTGCAGTAATTTTGCACTCTGCACACACTTCCCACGTGCTAAAAATATAAACCATTTTGTAGTGCTGGGGTAGGGGCACAGAGTAGGTGTATTCTGTGCTACGTTAGCACAGCTACCTTGCCAAGCATTAATCAATTAACGTTGTGGTTAACACATGAACACCTACAAAATAGAGGAGAGTAGGGGCTCACACACTAAATACAGAAAATAGGATTTTTGACTCTTTTATTGCTGCAGTAAAAAGACCCGTGTTAAAGGTGTGCTAAGGCAACCTTTTCCTGCAGATTGATAAAAGACCCCTTGTAGTTAAAGCCCTTGCATCATGCTCAGCTTTTCAGTCTCCTGTTCAGAGTATAATTGACCTCGTTACCATGGATTTAAATATACTGTATGCCAGTGTCTGCATAAGGCTTTGCATAGGGTTAGCTCAAGAACAAACTCTTTTTTATGTCAGTGTGCCCACAAAATTACTGTATGTGATAAAGTCATGCTAACCCTGAGAAAAGTCTTGCACAGTTTATTGCATGCACCCCCCCCCCCCCCCATGTTTCTGGTAATCACTAATCCTATTTCTTGGTGTAGCCATTACTAGAATTAGGAAAGGACCTGCCAGATAGCAAGGAGCATTGTTCCCTCTGAGCTGAGTGAGAGTCCTCCAGCTGCATTGCTGCCAGTGGAGGGGGGGGGGGGAGTTTCAATATTGTGTTTTCAAAGGCTAGAGACAGGCAGGTTCCCCGGAGTCCTGCAGAGCTTGCCTCTCCGTTACTATTGAAAATGTGATAGTGAAACAGCACCCTCCCCCCTCCCCCCCCCCACTGGCAGGACAGTAGGTGGAGGACCCCCCGCTCGGCTTAGAGGGGACAGTGCCAAAGATTGGATCTGTTGCTTGTTGCACACTCCCAGGACTAAGAGACACCCTTCTGAAGTCTGACTCCAGGAACTTGTCAATACTCCTTTTAAACCCAGCTATGCTAAATACCTTGATTACATCCTATGGCCACACATTCCACAGCTTAATTAGGCTCACAGAGTGAAAAAATGATTCCTCCTCTTTTTTTTTTTTCTTTAAAATCTACTACCTCCAGGTTTCATGAAGTTTTCCTTCGTAATCATAGTAGTTGAAAGGGTAGAATAGCAAGGAGGTATTGATGCCCCTGTATACGCTTCTGGTGAGACCTCATTTAGAATATAATGCACAATTCTGGAGGTCACACCTTCAAAAAGATATAAAAAGGATGGAGTCGGTCCAGAGGAAGGCTACTAAAATGGTGCGGATGAAGTAGTGAAGACAGAGACTGTGTCTGAATTCAGGAAGGTGTGATCTCTTAGAGAGAGGAAGAGATAAGGATTACTGTGGATGGGCAGACTAAATGGGCTATTTGTCCTTTATCTGCCATCATGTTTCTATTCAGCCATTCTACACCACTCACTATTTTATAGTCATCTATCCCTTCATCCACTTTTTTTCCATAGGCTTTTTGTTCCATCTCCTCTTTCATTTTGGTTGCCTTTCTCTAAGAACATAAGAATTGCCTCTGCTGGGTCAGACCAGTGGTCCATTGTGCCCAGTAGTCTGCACACGCAGCGGCCAAAAGGTCAAAGAACAGTGCACTGACTGAGTCTAGCTTTACCTGCGTATGTTCCGATTCAGCAGGAACTTGTCTAACCTTCTCCTGAATCCCTGGAGGGTGCTTTCCCCTATAACAGCTTCCGGAAGAATGTTCTTGGTGAAGAAGAACTTCCTTACATTTATACGGAATCTATCCCCTTTTAACTTTACAGAGTACCTTCTTGTTCTCTCTCCAAGGTAGGGAGAACGAGAGGGCCCTCTCTAAAATTGAAAGGGGATAGATTCTGTACGAATGTAAGGAAGTTCTTCTTCACCCAGAAAATGGTAAAAAACTAGAACGCTTTTCCGGAGTCTGTCATAGGGGAAAACACCCTCCAGGGATTCAAGACAAAGTTAGACAAGTTCCTGCTGAACTGGAACATACTCAGGTAGGGCTAATCTCAGTTAGGGTGCTGGTCTTTGACCAGAGGGCCGCCGCGTGAGCGGACTGCTGGGCACGATGGACCACTGGTCTGACCCAGCAGCAGCAATTCTTATGTTCTTATGTGAACAACCTGTCTTTATCTACTAAGTCTATTCTCTTCAGTATCTTGAATGTTTCATAAGAAGTACCTCTGCTGGGTCAGACCGGAGGTCCATCGTGCCCAGCAGTCCACTCACGCGATGACCCAACAGGTCCAGAACCAGTGTAGTAGTCCTCTATCTATACACTTCTATCCCCTTTTCCTTCAGAAAACTGTCCAATCCCTTCTTGAACCCTAATACCGTACTCTGTCCTATCACGCCCTCTGGAAGCGCATTCCAGGTATCCACCACCAGTTGGGTAAAAAAAAAACTTCCTGGCATTGGTTTTGAATCTGTCCCCTTTCAACTTTTCCGAATGCCCTCTCGTTCTTGTAGTTTTCGAGAGTTTGAAAAAGTGCAGCAAGTTCAAGTACGATCTTCCTTTGCTAAAACCATGCTGACTGGTCCTCATCAGCCCATGTCCGTCAAGGTGATCAATGATGTAGTCCTTTATCAGTGACTCTAACATCTTTCCCAGTACCGAAGTCAGACTCACCGGTCTGTAGTTTCCTGGATCTCCCCTCGAACCTTTCTTGAAGATCTGTGTAACATTCGCCACCTTCCAGTCTTCCGGAATCTTTTCCGATTTGATCGACAGATTGGCTATCAGTTGAATCAGTTCAGCTATGGTCCCTTTCAGGTCCTTGATGACCCTCAGATGGATGCCATCTGGTCCCGGGGATTTATCGCTCTTAAGCCTATCAATCTGCCTACACACCTCCTCTAGATTCTAAACTTTCTACCAATAATTGCCAGTTCTAAGTTTTATTATCCAGTTCAGTTTGCACTGGTTCTAAGCTGATGATGCTTGGAAAAGATTTATCACAAACAAAAGTTCTCTTTTACAGCAAGTCCTTGCTTCAATCGGGAAATGAAAAAAACAAGTCACTTTAAACCAGTTTCTTTCTCAGAGTTCTGCTGCCATACTTTGCACAGTTCTGGGCAGCATTCTGGTTTCAAGAACTTATATACAAGAGCCCCTGTGGACCAGCCAGCCCTGGGCTATAGCTCCACTCTTTTTAGGCTTGGCACAATTATTGTATTGAGCCCACTGCTTCTTTAGGAAGTTCTCCCCACCTGACTGCATGAAGTATGAATATCCCACGGACCCTTCTTATTTCTGGACAGTGGGCTGGGAACCATCACCTTTGTTTTAATGGTCTAAGATTCCCCTCCCAAAAGTTCCCACTATCAGGGATGTGAAATGTCAGGTCTCTGAATCAACTCAGGGCTTGATTTCTCCTTCTAACATTAGTTAGCATTAACCCATCCCCCACTCATTATGCTTTGCTTGCATACAGGGATTCTGGTTTAATTTCTGCTATTAGGCAATCCTCACATTCACACATCAAACTCTCATTCATTATATAGTCCCACATAAGGACAGAAATGTTTTTTTAAGTACTTTAGACCATTGTTATAGATCATTGTCATTCCCTTCCCCCACACAGTACCTTACTGACTCACACTGCATTCAGACATGTACCGTATTTTCGCGGATATAACACGCGCGTTATACGCGTTTTTACCTACCGCGCATACCCCTCGCGCGTTATATGCCTGAGCGCGGTATACAAAAGTTTTTAAACATAGTTCCCACCCCGCCCGACGCCCGATTCACCCCCCCAGCAGGACCGCTCGCACCCCCACCCCGAACGACCGCTCGCACGCGCTACCACCCGCACCCGCATCCACGATCGGAGCAAGAGGGAGCCCAAGCCCTCTTGCCCGGCCGACTCCCCGACGTCCGATACATCCCCCCCCCGGCAGGACCACTCGCACCCCCACCCCGAAGGACCGCCGACTTCCCGACAATATCGGGCCAGAAGAGAGCCCAAACCCTCCTGGCCACGGCGACCCCCTAACCCCACCCCGCACTACATTACGGGCAGGAGGGATCCCAGGCCCTCCTGCCCTCGACGCAAACCCCCCCCCCCCCCCAACGACCGCCCCCCCCCAAGACCCCCCGACCGCCCCCCCAGCCGACCCGCGACCCCCCTGGCCGGCCCCCACGACCCCCCCACCCCCCTTCCCCGTACCTTTGGTAGTTGGCCGGACAGACGGGAGCCAAACCCGCCTGTCCGGCAGGCAGTCAACGAAGGAATGAGGCCGGATTGGCCCATCCGTCCTAAAGCTCCGCCTACTGGTGGGGCCTAAGGCGCGTGGGCCAATCAGAATAGGCCCTGGAGCCTTAGGTCCCACCTGGGGGCGCGGCCTGAGGCACATGGGCCCAACCCGACCATGTGCCTCAGGCCGCGCCCCCAGGTGGGACCTAAGGCTCCAGGGCCTATTCTGATTGGCCCACGCGCCTTAGGCCCCACCAGTAGGCGGAGCTTTAGGACGGATGGGCCAATCCGGCCTCATTCCTTCGTTGGCTGCCTGCCGGACAGGCGGGTTTGGCTCCCGTCTGTCCGGCCAACTACCAAAGGTACGGGGAAGGGGGGTGGGGGGGTCGTGGGGGTCGGCCAGGGGGGTCGCGGGTCGGCTGGGGGGGCGGTCGGAGGTTCTTGGGGGGGGCGGTCGTTGGGGGGGGAGGGGGGTTTGCGTCGAGGGCAGGAGGGCCTGGGATCCCTCCTGCCCGTAATGTAGTGCGGGGTGGGGTTAGGGGGTCGCCGTGGCCAGGAGGGTTTGGGCTCCCTCCTGGCCCGATATTGTTGGGGAGTCGGCGGTCCTTCGGGGTGGGGGTGCGAGTGGTCCTGCCGGGGGGGGGATGTATCGGACGTCGGGGGGGGGGCATCAGGCTTTCAGGATGGGGACAGACCTTCAAGGGGGGACAGGACTTCAAGGGGGGACAGTGCACGGAAAGTCAGGGGGGGTGAACGGAGAGTCGGGACAGCGCACGGAAAGTCAGGGCAGTGCACGGAAGTCAGGGGGGGTGAACGGAGAGTCGGGACAGCGCACGGAAAGTCAGGGCGGGCGAAAGGAGCGTCGGGCATCATGCGCGGTATACCCG
Source organism: Geotrypetes seraphini (assembly GCF_902459505.1). Lineage (NCBI taxonomy): Eukaryota > Metazoa > Chordata > Amphibia > Gymnophiona > Dermophiidae > Geotrypetes > Geotrypetes seraphini. The sequence goes on from NC_047086.1 coordinate 253,185,173, forward strand.
TGAGCGCGGTATACAAAAGTTTTTGTACATATCATCGTGATTTCTGCGCGCTATACCCGTGTGCGCGTTTTACACGGGTGCGCGTTATATCCGCGAAAATACGGTAGTCTAAGGCTTCAGGGCTGCAGTCCATTTCATTCCCCTCAGAGATAGCTCCCTCTGCTTCCATAAGGGACTCTTCACTCTCTGAAGCTGGGTACAAACTATCCTCTGGAGCAGCATTGGGCCAGCCCTGCTCATGGAGCTTTCCCTTCCAATTAGCTTCTGCTTATGAAGCAGAGTTCTATCAGCATGGCAGCGCTGTGGGGCAGGTTTCTTAGTAGAAGACAGCAAGATATGGCGTCCATAAAGCTTTGGGCACTATTGGGATAGATGCGGAGTTGGATACTTATAAAACTCAATTAGTGAAAAACCTAGGACTCCTTTTACTAAGGTGCGCTAGCGTTTTTAGCACATGCAGGATTTTAGTGCACGCTAAACCCGCGCTACCCTTCTAGAACTAATGCCAGCTCAATGCTGGCGTTAAAGTCTAGCATGTGCGGCAATGTAGCGCGCGCTATTCCGTGCGTTAAGGCCCTAACGCACCTTTGTAAAAGGAGCCCCTAGTAATAATGATAACTATTAAATCAATATTCTTTCACTGGAAAGACTTTTCTAAATTGGATTACAGTAACTGGTAGAATTTGGTGTGTCTATATATTAAGTATGATAGAATATTTGCTGTTAAGTGTGGCAACTTGAGGAGATTTAGCAAAATATGGTAACCCTTACATAAAAGTTGATTGTTTGTGGGTTGTGATTGTTTGTATGGTACCTTTTTGCATCCCAAGACTAATATTTTGTACTCAGTGTTATTTTTGTTTATTATGGTGCATTGTGTATTGTTATTTTTAAAAATTTAATAAAATATCTGTGGGTGAAAAATAATTTTTGGGTTTCTCCTCCTCTTTGGTCATATAGTCCTATTTACAACAAAATCAAGTTGGTAGAGAAAATATTCATTATATGATCATAGATAACCAGAAATCTTTAGTATGGTCTCAAGCCAAAAAATGTATGTTGATGTTAAAGGTACAAGTTACAGCACCAAGGACATGAAACAGAATAGTTAGAAGAGATAATTAGACTGTTAAACTAGACGTCCCAGGGATTATCACAAATTAACAGTTATGGATGTGGAGGCCTGGCCAAGGGCATGTACAACAAACCAAGGTTCAATAATTTTTAGTGATGTCCCAGAGGCCTTTACCACTAACAGTTTATATAAAGAAAATTACACTGCAAAAATCTGTACCAGCACTTAAACACTTGTAATCGTTCCAACCAGATTGCTAGATCTCAGAGATAAATGTCTCGCTAAATTAATATGCAGTTAAAATACAGCATGGTCAGTAATAGGAGCTGGCACAGACTGATTTTTCTGAAAAGTAGAATAAGGGAGGGCTATTAGCAAAGGCTTTAAAGGCACAGTAGATTTTCAGCAGGCGAAAAATCTAAAAATATTAAGTCAGGGGAAAGAGGCAATTCTTATAGCTGGAATCTGTAAAAAGGATTACTCCCGGCATGATTTAATGACTACACAATCTACTCTTTGCTGTCATGCAGTTATTCATGAAAGCATTTAATAGACCACACAAGCAAGAAGCACACTTTGTAGTTCAGTACACAAACACATATTATTACAGGAATGTGGTAACCTGCCAAGGAGATATTCTCAGCAAAGTTTAAAAAAAAAGGAACAGAGGAGGCTGTAATAGCAGTAGCTGACTGCAAACATATAGTAAACACATTGTTTTAACAAGCAAACAGCTGCAATCCAGGGAGCTTCCATAACTGAACTAGTATCAAATTTTCATATGATCCGATATTGTGATAAAAGGGACAGTGCACCCATTTAGGGCCAGATTCTAGGCACTTAGGCCTAGACTCACTAAACTTACCAATCTGGATCGTTGTTGGGTGATTCTTGGCTGAGTTTTGCCGAGCAACCGATTCACTACAGATTCTACATGCAAATGATCTGATCGGACACACGCCCTATAGCAACCCCACTGATCGCTGTAAGAGCGATCAAAACGCATGCGCAGACTCAGTGTTCCCTCTAAGGTGAGCGCATGAGCAATTGCTCACTATTTTCAGTGGCGTCGCTCATGCGCTTTCTCCTGTCGCTCACTCGAGGGCGAAGTGAGAGGAAGCGGCGGCGGCCTGTATTTTAAAGTTGAAATATGCAGCGGCGGCTCCTCTCAAGATCCCCGACTGCATCGGACTTCCGACGCAGGTGGGGAATCGTGAGAGGAGCCGCTGCCATGTCTTCAGTGTCATACCGGCGGGGGGGGGGGGGGGCATCCACCCTGGCTGTGCACCCGTCCTGGCTGTGCACCCGCCCTAAGGCTGCAGTCGGACAGGAAGTTCGAGCCAGCCAATCGCTGCCTGGCTGGGCGGAACTTCCTCTCCGACGGCAGAATTGACGTCGGGGGAAACAAAGAGAGCTTGGGGCAGCCGCGGCAGTGGCTTTGGGGCCTGTTTCCCCCGATGGTTGCAGCGGTGGCTTTGGGGCCTGTTTCCCCCGATGGTTGCAGTGGTGGCTTTCGGGCCTGTTTTCCCCGATGGTGGCAGCAGTAGCTTTGTGGAGGGTAGGGAGAAAGAAAGGGGGCAGGCAGGGAGACAGAAGGGAAACAGAAAAAAAGAAAGGGAGCATCAAGAGAGAAAAAAAAAAAGAAAGGGCAGGGAGAGAGGAAGAAAAATTTGGGGGAGGGAATGAGGTCTGGAGGAAAGGAAGCATACAGGCTGAAAGAAGGGAAGAAAGATTGGATGCACAATCAGAAGATGAAAGTGCAACCAGAGACTCATGAAATCACCAGACAAGGTAGGAAAAATGATTTTATTTTAAATTTAGTGATCAAAATGTGTCTGAATTTATATATGCTGTCTATATTTTGCACTATGGCCCCCTTTTACTAAACTGCAATAGTGTTTTTTAGCGCAGGGAGCCTATGAGCGCCGGGAGCAGCGCTGGGCATTTAGCGCAGTTCCCTGCGCTAAAAACTGCTATTGCGGTTTAATAAAAAGGGAGGGGGGTATATTTGTCTATTTTTGTATGGTTGTTACTGAGATGACAATGCATAGAGTCATCTGCCTTGACCTCTTTGAAAAAAAACCCAGAATAGGAATGATAATTAACATTTTCTCAGCGTATAGTGTGCTTTGTGTTTTTTAATTTTATTGTTGGTAGATCATTTTGACTTGGTCATTTTAAAGTAGCTCGCAAGCCCAAAAAGTTTGGGCACCCCTGAGCTAGAGCGTTGAAGCTGTGTATTTCTATTTTATCCCCCCTTTTACAAAACTGTGGAGCGTTTTTTAGCGCCAGCCGTGCTGGTAGCAGCGCTGATGCTCAGAATTCTATGAGCATCAGAGCTGTAACCACTGTGGCTAAAATCCACACTACAGTTTTGTAAAAGGGGGAGGGGTTAGTTTGTGAAGACATATTCCATACTAGGCGAAGGTGTTTTCTGTGTTCTGTGTGTTCGAAAGACATGGTTTTCTGTTAGGATTGACGGTGTAGGATTGATCTGTGCTGGTCTGGCTTGTTTAGTTTTACAATGGGTGTATTGATGTACTGCTCACTGCATTATGTAAGATGCTGCCTTTTCCTAGGTACTCATGTGTGATGTGTGGCTTGTTACTAAAAATCATGTTTTTCTTACAGATGGGGGGTGCCAAAAAATGATGGGCCCTGGGTGTTACATATGCTAGGTACACCACTGTATGTAAAGATACCAGAAAGCTGGCAAAGCAAAAACTTTAAGTAAATTGTTATTCTTCTAAGTTTTGAGTATTTAACCCTCCCACAATCTCACGGGCACTCATTTCAAGTTTATTGAGATTTTGATTTAAATGCAATATCAAATATTTTCAATGCGTATAACAAAAATAAATTTGGGGAAATAAATAAAACCATTTGAACAATAAACATACAAACATATCCATAGATGATTAAAAATACATAAGGAGTACAAGGATAAACTACATTTGTTTAAAAATGCATCCTCCGCGCCTGCTCATAAATTTGTGGAGTATGTAACTTGTCGCTCATGCATATTTTTTTTTGCACACACCTCATCAATCCTTAGAGGGAACATTGGCGCAGAGTATTCTTGTTGTTTATTGATGCAATTTACGCATGTGCTAGCTCTTCGCCCTTACTATGTAGTTAGTGGGCGGGGTTTATTCCCACACGTCATTGGCGGCAAAGCACAAGCGAGCTCAAAAGAAAGGGGAAGGGGTGGATGCAGTTTATTTTGCTGGCCCTACAAGATGGTCATTTTTAAAAAGGAATGATTTGTGATCGACGCAGTGAATTATTTTCTGTAGCCAGATTATCGAAGAGAACACGCTTTAAACCCATGGGTTAGTGGCCACTAGAGGGCACCACAAAGAAGGGGATTTTCAAGTTTGGCCATGCTGACCTCTATATTTAGGATGGGAGTCCATTATTCTGCCTTTATATAGTCCGGACCATATGATGTACCTAGCCTCATTAATGCTTGCCAAATCCTATAGGTTTTGCTAACCAGTGGCTGTTTTGTACTGCAGTTTAGTAAATCCCTCAAGATTTACTGGTAATATTTGCCATGCTAAAGTTACACTAAGGGTTCCTTTTACTAAGATGTGCTAGCGATTTTAGAGTGCACTTAGTGTGCGCTACAATGCCACACTCGCTAAATGCTAATGCCTCCATAAAGCTTACGTTAGTATTTTTTGTTTAGCACGTTGTATGCGCATATTAATCTTTTGCACACGCTAAAAACGCTAGCGCACCTTAGTAAAAGGAGCCCTAAGTAATTTAGAGCTTTGTACTAAACAGAGCTCCTTATCTGCTAACATTTTGTAAGACATATATAGCTCCACTGATATGTTAATTGCTTTCTGTAAATTCCTATTAGAATTCTCTCTCCAGGATCATGTGTACACATTCTCATAAAACTTGCTATACTGCCCTTAGATTACAGATATTACAATATTAAGGAAAGGCAGTGGCGTATCAAGGGGGGGCGTGGGGGGCGGTCCGCCCCGGGTGCCAAGCCCTGAGGGGGTGCTCCCGGTCCGGTCCGGTTCCCCCCCCCCTGCACCGGGTGTCGCGTCTGGAAACAGCCTGCAGCAAGATCGCGATGCCAACGATCTTTGCCTGCTTCGGCTGTTTCCTCCGCCACGGTCCCACCCCTCCTCTGACGTCAGTGGAGGGGCGGGACCGCGGCGGAGGAAACAGCCGAAGCAAGCAAAGATCGCTGGCATCACGCGATCTTGCTGCAGGCTGTTTCCCCAGGGAAATGAAGCGGGGAGGCCGGGGGAATGAGCAGTGCTTTGTAGTGGTGGTGGTAGTGGTGGTGGGGCCGAGCGGTCCTTCGAGGTAGGGGGGGGGGGCAACAGGCCTTCAGGGTGGGGCGGGCAGGCAGACCTTGTGGAGGGGGGGAAGACAGGCCTACATGGGGACAGGCCTTCAAGGGGGACAGGCAGGCCATCGGGGGATTGCAGGCCTTCGGGGGGGAACAGGCCTTCAAGTGAGGGCACAGGCCTTCAAGGGGGGGGGACAGGCAGGCAGGCCGTCGAGGGTGGTGTAGGTCTTGGGGGGGGTGTAGGCCTTTGGGGGGGTGCAGGCCTTCAAGGGGGGGCAGGCCTTCAAGGGGGGGACAGGTCTTCGAGGGGGGTGTAGGTCTTCGGGGGGTGCAGGCCTTCAGGGGGGTGCAGGCCTTCGGGGGGGTGCAGGCTTTCGGGGGGGGTGCAGACCTTCAGGGGGAAAGGCCTTCAGGGGGGCAGGCCTTCAAGGGGAACAGGTAGGCAGGCCTTCAATGGGGGGCAGGCCTTCGAGGGGGGTGTAGGCCTTTGGGGGGGTGCAGGCCTTCAGGGGGGGATGCAGGCCTTCAAGGGGGGGAAAGACCTTCAGGGGGGATGCAGGCCTTCAAGGGGAGCATGCAGGCAGGCCTTCAAGGGGGGGACAGGCCTTCAGGGGTGGGATGCAGACCTTTAAGGGGGGGACAGGCCTTCAGGGGAGGGGGGGCCCTGGTGTAGAAGTACACGGAGGGAAGGGGGAGGTGTTCAAAGAGACGTGCATATGCCGGACTTTGGGTGGGAAGAAATAATGGGTCTGAAATAGAGGAGAGAGAGAGAGGTGATGGACATGGGTTTTAGGGAGGGAAGGAACAGAAAGGGAGAGAAGTTGGACACAAGGGATGGTGTGGAGGGGGGGATAGAGATACTGATTAGGAGGGTAGTTGGGAAAAGAAAGGGAGAGATGGTGGACCCTGGGGTGGTGGGGAAGGAGGGAGAGCTGCTGGATAAAAGGGTAGTTAAGAAAAGGTGGATCTGTGGAGGGAGACAAAAAAAGGAAAGATGCCAGACATCCGGGGTAGGGAAGGGAAATGGAAGGGGAGGACAGAGATGGCAGATGAATGGTTAGCACGGAGAAAGAAGAAAGAAGGAGACCCTGGCAAGCAAGTTATCAGAAGACAACCAGAGCCTTGGACCAACAAGATTTGAAAAATAACCAGACAACAAAAAGGTAGAAAAACTAATTTTATTTTCTGTTTTGTGATTACAATATGTCAGATTTGAAATGTGTATCCTGCCAGAGCTGATGTTAGACCGCAAACGTGATCTAGGATTTAACAGAGAGAGGAAAAGTCCTTTTTGTTTCTTTATTTTATTTACACCACAGCGCCAGTGTGGTTAGGAGAAGCCAAAGGGGGGTGAAAAAGCTATAAAATAAACCCACCAGGATGTTTGAAAAAAAATACCCAATTGGGCAGGAAAATCGAATCGATAAACCAATTCAATAGGCTGAATCGAATTGAATTTTTTTTTCCTGAATCTGGCAGCACTAGTTTGCGCTACTGTCTTAGAGACTTTAGGACCTGGGATTGCAAGTGAAATGAGGATTTTGGTCAGATTTTTGAAGGGTCTGCACTCTGCAGAAGAAAAATATTGTATAGGCTGGGGACATGAGACAGCAGGAAATGGGAACTTTTCTTCCTTCTATTTTTGTGAATGGCAAGGCTGAGGATGTCAGAGAGTTCAGTTAAAATATGTGCTTTATAAGAAAATATAATAATGTGTTTTATAAAGTTTATAACATTGCTGGCCTACCCGGTGAGGTGTTCCTAGTGGTGGTGGTGGCAGCGTGTCAATGTGTTGAGAGGAAGAGGTGATCTGGGAAATTCTGCTGAGCAAACTCCGGGCCCATTTCCACCCCCCAGTTAGTCCACTCCACTCAACTGGTTCACACACTGAGTGGGTCTTTGGGTGTTGTTCCTGGGTAGTTGTTTTGGGATCTCTTCCAGTGGTTTGTCAGTATCTCCTTCTGGTCCAAGGAAGGAAACTTTGTTAACTTTAGCACTGACCAACAGAATATGTTTGTAACAGCGCTGCTTGTGTGGCATTAGTCTATATAGTGATCGAAAGAAAAAAACAGACCTTTGCACATTTTTGCACTATATGGTGGGTGTATGAGGAGATTCACATTTCCTGCACAGCTAAGTCCATGTGAAGTTACCTTGTGCTGTATTTGACATCTAGCAAAGTCTCTGTTTGGAAGGAAAGATCTCAGCTTAAAAATGAAGTGGCCAGAAGTTATGGTAAAAGCAGATAGCGTAGCTGGTTTTAAGAAAGGTTTAGACAAATTCCTGGAGGAAAAGTCCATAGTCTGTTATTAAGACATGGGGGAAACATCTGCTTGCCCTGGATCGGTAGCATGGAATGTTTCTACTCTTTGGGTTTTGACCAGGTACTAGTGACCTGGATTGGCTCCCATGAGAATGGGTTACTGGGCATGATGGACCATTGGTCTGACCCAGTTAGGCTATTCTTATGTTATGTTCTCATCTGTAGGGGCCTTTGTTTTCACTTCTTATTTTAATGTATTTTTTTTTCTGAGAACTTATCACTGTTTTTTATAATGGGAACAAAAATGGAAGAGAATTAATGTGTGTGGAATGGGGGGGTAACTAATTTCTTCAGCTAAATAATTCAATCCACCTCAACCAGACATAGGAGAACTCACGCACCATTCACACACCCTCCAACCAAAAACGTCAAAAGAAAAAAACAGTTAGACAACCTCCTAGTCATTCGAGCTGCAACACTTGACCCCCAACTCTACAACCTATTGACCTCGACCACAAACTACAAAACCTTCAAAAAAGAAATAAAAACCCTTCTATTCAAAAACACATAAAACCGAACTAACACAATCAGAACTGTCCCAAGCATCACCTGCAACTACTCCATATGTACTTTTGATGTCATGACTATTCAGACATAATTTATGTTATGTTATGGTATGTTTGGAATAATGGTTACATATATGAGGTTCAATAAAAGAAAATTTTCACTGCCTGTTATGACCATTTATTCAGTTTCATGGTTATTACAAAAAATATTTTTTTACATGGGGGGGGTGTCAAAAAATTATGGGCCCCGGGTGCCACATACCCTAGGTACGCCACTGAGGAAAGGGAAGACCAAAGAAAAGAAAGTTACAATCACAGTGTAGACAGAGCAAAAAGAATGTGCAGGTGGACAATACTCAGACTGGAAAAGCGTCACGAGTGGAGTGCCACGGGTTTCGGTGCTTAGGCCCATGCTCTTCAACATATTTAGAAACGACCTGGAAATTGGTACAAGTGAGGTGATTAAATTTGCGGATGATACAAAGTTATTCAGAGTAGTGAGGACACAGAAGGATTGCGAAGACCTACGACGAGACATAAACGCACTCGAGGAATGAGCTGCAAAATGGCAAATGAGGTTCAACGTGGATATGTGCAAGGTGATGCATGTCGGTAACAAAAATCATATGCACGAATACAGGATGTCCGGTGCTGTACTCGGAGAGAGCCCCAGGAAGGAGATTTGGGAATACATGTAGACAAGTCAAAAAAGCTGTCAGCGCAATGCGCTGTTGCGGCAAAAAGGGTGAACAGAATGCTAGGAATGATTAAGAAGGGGATCACAAACAGATCGGAGAAGGTTATCATGCCGTTGTACCGGGTCATGGTGCGTACCCACCTGGAATACTGCGTCCAACACTGGTCGCCGTACATGAAAAGGGACATAGTACTACTCGAAAGAGTCCACAGAAGAGTGACAAAAATGGTTAAGGGACTGGAGAAGTTGCCATACAATGAGAGGCTAGAGAAACTGGACCTCTTCTCTCTTGAAAAGAGGAGACTGAGAGGGGGTATGATCGAAACATTCAGGATATTGAAGGGAATAGACTTAGTAGAGAAAGAAAGATTGTTCACCCTCTCCAAGGTGGAGAGAATGAGAGGGCACTCGCTAATGTTAAAAAGGGATAGAGTCCGTACAAACATAAGGAAGTTCTTCTTCACCCAGAGAGTGGTAGAAATCTGGAATGCTCTTCTGGAGGCTGTTATAGGGGAAAGCACCCTCCAGGGATTCAAGAAAAGGGTAGATAAGTTCCTGCTGAACCAGAACGTACACAGGTAAGGCTAGACTCAAATAGGGCACTGGTCTTTGACCTAAAGGCCTTCGCGTGAGCAGACTGCTGGGCACGATGGACCACTGGTCTGACCCAGCAGCGGCAATTCTTATGTTCTTATGCTTCCTGAGGGCTGAGAAAACAAAGCTTTCAAAGCCTTCTTGAATTTAGGGACAGATCCATAAGGTAAAGGGTCATGGATTTGATATACTGCCTTTCTCTGGTACAACCAATGCAGTTAAGATATACTGTATATTATATGCAGGTATTTTCTCTGTCCCTAGTGGTCTCACATTCTAAGTTTTGTACTTGGGAGCAATGGAGGGTTTAGTGACTTGTCCAGGGAGCTGCAATGGGAATTGAACCCAGTAACAGCATTCTCAGTCCATTGCAGTAACCATTAAGTTACTTCTGCATAGAATTTCAGAGAAAGGGACCAGCTGTGAGAAATGCTGAGACAAAGATGAGATGGTGAAGGGACAGATGGCAAGGGTGCCTGTAAGGAAAAAAAAATTACAGGAGGTGCATAGGGAATAGCAAGCAATGATCATGAGTATTTTGGCACACAGTTTGTTGTCAGATGTAATCATTCTACACATATGCTGTAATTTCCACAGTTCCTTCGATGCACTGTACTTCAGAACTCTATATACATGCAGGGCCGGACTAAAGGGGAGGCCCAGTAGGCACGTACTTCAGGCCTGAAAACATCAGGGGAGCCCGTCGCCGATGTGGTGCTTTGACCAGGGTCGTTGTTAGGTGCCCTGGGTCCCACAGCTCCAGGGGGCCCCGTGATCCGGGCATTTCTTCCCCTAGTTGGTCCATCTCCATCCCTTCCCTACATTTGCAGTCGCCTTTCCGTTTCAAATTCAATGTTTTCTTTTTCAGATGGACAACTGTTGCAAGCAGATGTTCAGCCCAAAGCTTCCCCTCTGTCGCAGCTTCCTGTTTCTGCCTGGGTGGCTCATGTCAAAGGGGAAATTTTGGGCCAAGCAGCCACTTGCAAGAGAAACGGTTGCCAATGTCGGGGCCCGTCTGAAAAAGACAATGTTTTTATTTTTAAACGGAAATGTGATTGTGAAGGTGAGGGGAAGGCCAACAAGGGGACAAGGTTAAGTACTTAAGGTTTGTCTTGTGCCATTAGGAGTGTGTGGGAAAGCAGCAGCAGTGGTGGGGAGGTGAGGGGGCAGGATAATGCGATGGAATTGGGCTGGAGGGAGAGAGAGAAAACAAAGGGGGCAAGATATTCATAGAAATTGGGTTGGAGGGAAAGAAAGAGAGAAGGGGGCAATGATGGAAGTGGGGTGAAGGGAGAGAGAGAAGAGGGCAGACATTAGATATCAGTTGGGAGGGGAGAGAGGGAGAAGCAAATGCTGAATGGAAGTGGAGAAAGAGAACACATACTGGATGGAAGGAGGGGATAAAGAAAAAGGGCATTTGCTGGATGGGGGAAGAGGATAGAGTTAGTGAGATACTGGATGGAGCGATGGAAAGGGGTTACAAGCTGTGGGTAGACACAGTGAAAAGAGGGAAACAGAGGACTGGATAGTAAGAAATAATTTAATTTAGACAGAGGCAGAAAATAGAGAAGGAAGACCAGGGAAGAAAAGGAAAGGAAAAGGAAGGGAGAGGAGAGAGAGATGCCAGAGTATGGTAGAAAGGAGGAAGGAGACAGAGATATCAGATCTGAGTGGAGTAAATGAGAAAAGAGAGATGCTAAAAAAACACAGGGGGGGGGGAGGAGAGAGATGCCAGACCATGAGGGGAACAGAGGGAAGAAGTTGGATGCCAGACCAATGAGGGGAAGGAGGAGAGATGGAAGGGGGAGGCAGAAAGTTTCTAGAAGGGGCAGACTGGATGGAAGGAAGTGAATGACAAGAAGATGAGGAAAGGGAGAACGACAAAGGTAGAAAAAAAGATTTATTTTATTTATTTTTTTGCATTAGGATAAAGTAGTATTGTAGCTGTGTTGATAAATGTTTATAAATAGAAAATGAAAATAAGGTGATCCTTTTATTGGACTAATTCTAATATATTTTTGACTAACTTTCAGAGACCAAATTCTCCTTCCTCAGATCAGAAAAGGATATTGTAATGCGATATACTTTATTGACCTGAGGAAAGAGGTTTTGACCTCTGTAAGCTAATTAAAAAATGTATTAGTCCAATGTATTAGTCCATTTTTTTGTTTTATTTTTATTTGTTAATTTGTAAAGTGATTCGTTATTTCTCTTTTTTCAAATTTACATCTGCTGTCTTTATATTTTGTACTTCAAATGTGCAAGTGGTCTGGATTCTACTTTCATTTATTGTGTCTTATGTCCATTGAATAGACGCCTCAGTCCCACCACTCCACCGCTGTAAATGATTTCATACTGCGGGAAGCATAGTGTGGTGCTTCATCATTGGCTGTCTATTTCAACCCTTATTTTGTGATTTTTAATTTTTTTGTTTAATTTTTTAATTTCTAGATTATTAAATACTTTTTTTTAAACTCTTGCATGTATTTTCATTTCAAACTTTTAAGTTGTAGTAATACTTATCTCAGCCAAACCTGGGGAGTCAGACCCCAGAGATAAGTATTACTACAACTTAAAAGTTTGAAATGAAAATACATGCAAGAGTTTTAAAAAAAGTATTTAATAATCTAGAAATTAAAAAATCAAACAAAAAAATTAAAAATCACAAAATAAGGGTTGAAATAGACAGCCAATGATGAAGCACCACACTATGCTTCCCGCAGTATGAAATCATTTACAGCGGTGGAGTGGTGGGGCTGAGGCGTCTGTTCAATGGACATAAGACACAATAAATGAAAGTAGAATCCAGACCACTTGCACATTTGAAGTTATATTGATGATTTAAAGGCTGGATTAGAGATCATATTATTACAATTGGCCACTCGGTTACTAGGCTTTATATTTTGTACAGCATTAGGGGATATGCACCTGTTATTATGGTGTTGCATTGTATGCAGAACCTGGCTTCTTTATGGTTCAGTTTTTATATACAGTGCTCCCCCGGTCATTCATGGTCGGTGATTCATGGTCCCAGTCATTCGCGGTATTTTCTGACCGCGAATGACTGGGCAGGAGAGAGCAGCCGGAGCGCAGGTGTACTTTTGTACTTTGTGATTACTTATTGCATACCGGGCAAGGGTGTTTCTGTGTTCTGTGTGTTAGCATTCATCAGCCTTGTTTGGCGAAATGCATCAGGCATGGTTCTTGGGAGCATCTTGAATAAACCTTATTTGAATCTCCTTATTGTCTGTCAATCTTCTTTTGTTCCAAGTTGGATTTTTTGGTGGATCGCTTGCCTTGTTTCATTACAAGCTAACATACATAGAGTGGAACAAACTAGAAGAGTTACAGATTTGGTTGTTTATACATACATATGGGTTACAGTTGGACAACAGAGTGAGGCAGTTCAGAGGAGTTGCAGACTTGGTTATAAATATAGATTTATCAATGGGTGATAATCTTTCCAGATGTCTCTAGACAAACTCAGTTCAAGAGGAAACAGTTCCTTCAGCTAAAGCCTAAGGTTTTGGCAGTCGGAGCTACTTTCTTTTTGAAATTTCCATGTAAATGCTTGATTTCATATGGAAGTGATAAATATGTGTTTTTTGATCCAGTCCAGGTGGAAGATTTTATTAAAGATAAACCTTTGTTGAAAGTTTAATTTTTAATATTGAGTTTACTTTTGGAGGATGATGTATAATACATATAAAAGTCATTTGCCTGTTCCAGATAGTAGACATAAAGATTTGATTTGATGTCTTAATTTAAAATACTGGCTACCAGCAATAATGTGGACTAGGATATGGTTGACTAGTTTTCTTATATATTTTTGTTGTTCCTTGTATGGAATTTACATTTGCAATTTTTGTGTTCATTCATGAATGTTTGTTACTATGGTATTGTAATGAATAATCCAATAAATAAAGAATTTAAAAAAAAATAAATATAGATTTATGTTTATGTGTTGGATAATATTACTGATTTACAATGCATTTGAACAATGTGAAAAATTCTAGTTGTAGACCTAATTGATGTCCAGAATGAGTTTGACATGTAAGCGTGGTGGGGGGAAGGGTTGGGTGTGTGTGCCCAGTGCACTTGTGTGCCTAGGGGCCCTCAAAGAATTAATCCTGACCTGTACACTTGAACTTCTTAAAACACGAGAGTTCAGTCTACTAGCTGACACTTGCCAACCTTTGTGGTTAAAATATTTTTTACTGCGAAAATCCCCTGACCCCCTGACTCGTGAACCCTCACCCTCTCCACTGACATCTCTGTTCCCCTTTTTACCTATTGGTGTGTATTTATAATTTGTGTTTGGTTCATATAGGTGCCCACAAATGTAGGAGCCAATATTCAAAGCAATTTGAACAACGAGACTCCTGCTAAAGATTGCAGCATCCATTTTTTTTCTCTGGAGCCATTAGGGGCAGTAGTGAGTGGGGCTTGCTCCTACCCCCATCACTTCACTGGCCACCAGAAGTAATATAGGCTTGGATAGCATCTTCTAACTTGAAGGGGGGAGGGAGGGGCTGTTTTTTGTGTGAGGAGGGTGTTCTTAGTGATGCCTTGTAGGAAGAAGAGATGGGTATGGTCCTTGTACAGGGCTTGCGCCATGTTGAGGGTGGAAAGGGGAGGGGACGGGCACACTCCACTAGTACAAGTCCTGGCTAATATTCAGCCAGAACCTGCATAAGATCCAACAGCATGACCGCATCTGATCAGATGCCAATATTCAATGCCTTTGTCTGGACATGGCTGGTACTAAATATCAGGGTATAATTCTGCCCTCAGCAGTCAACATTTAAAACACTGACTACCACTGGCTGAATATTGACCAAAGTACATGTAAATTGTTTGTGCATATGTGCATACAAATTAATGCATGTACAATTGTTTTGCACACACACACACATGTGTGCACGTTTTTGTGCACATGATGGGGTAATTCTATAAAGTGGGTGCTAAACTTTAGGTGCCAAGAACATGTTTAAATGACTAGAGAAATATTGGTGTAACATCATGAGAAATTCAGCAGTGATAAAGCTATCTGAATCCTCAGTGCTTTTCCGGTTTTTTTCAACATTCCCTCTAATGTCACTATAATTTCAGTGCTGCTAAGGGAATCCACCAATAGAATAATTCTGTCTGACATCATCAGCAGTCAGACAGCGTCTATCTCAAGCAAGCAGTACCCTCTGTGTGAACTTTCTGACTCAATGCCTTTTCAGAGAAGGGTAAAAAGATAGGAATGCCAATTACTGTAAAATGAGTGGGATGGCTCTAGTGGCAGCAAAGACCCTCCTATGCCTATAAAATGGATCCTCTGTCCAGTAAGTGTCTTAGGCTATCTCTCCTACCTCTAAAACCCATAGCCCATAGAGAGACTTTTTTGCCAAGCCTGTAGCAATGTAGGACTCGGGGGAAAAGTAGTCAATCTTGCTGTAGAAAAATAAGACATTCGAATAAATGACAGAGGACAAGCATCTGAATCTAGAAAGTTGCTAGCTTGTTAATATGCAGGAATCAGGGAACATCTGCAACCCTCAAACCACAGGAAAGGAGAAAGAGTTTCCTAAGCTAATTTGTTGTAAACACTAGGCACCCTGGCCTAAATGCACTAAACACTCTGATCATGTACTGACGGTCGCTAAACCAGTTTTTAATGACCAATGGAATTTGCCGGCCCGATTTTCAAAACGTCTCACCACGTGGTTTTTCCTATGACTCTGACATACAAACAACCTCATTACTATTAAACGAGGCCATTAATATTAAAATGAGCTATCCGATCAATGGCTTAACATCACAAAGGCATGGTAAACATCACAAAACTGGTAAAACCAACCCGAAAAAAGCGACAGGTCTAGACCATTTTTTTCTATGAACTAAGATGTTGTGTGGGTGTAACATACACACAATATCTGCCCCATAAAAACAATGTTGTGCTATACTGTGAACACCCCTGCATGTACTGACAATTGTTTTGCACACACACCTCTCACACATTTTTGTGCACATGATGGAGTAATTCTATAAAGTGGGTGCTAAACTTTAGGTGCCAAGAACATGTTTAAATGACCAGAATAATACTGGTGTAACACAAAGCACACTGTACGCACAGAAAATGTTAATTATCATTTATATTAGGGGGGGTTTCAAAGAGGTTAAGGCAGATGACTTTAAAATATGCAATCAGTAACAACTATACAAAAATAGACAAATATAGAGCAAAATATAGAAAGCAGATTTAAATTCACAAAACTGATACATTTTGGTCACTAAATTGAAAATAAAATTATTTTTCTTACCTTTGTAGTCTGTGATTTGATGAGTCTCTGGTTGCATTTCCAATATTTATTTATTTCTGCCTCCTACACGCTTCCTTTCCTCCGTCCCCCATTCTCTTCCCCAACCAACACCTCTCTGTGTCCCTCCATGAGTTCAACTTTTCTTCCTCTCTCCTCCACCCCTATTGGCAATATGTCTCCCTTTCTCTCACTGTCCATCTGTCTTGAGAGATCCAGGCATCTCTCTCACCCCCCTCTACTGCCACATCCAACATTTCTCCCTCTCTCATCCCCTGGATCACGTGCAGCATTTTTTACCACTGCCCACCAGCCCCATGCCCATTTCTCATTCTAATACCCCTCTCCAGCACAATGTCACATTTCTCCCTCCAGCACTATGTCCAACATTCCTCCCCTTGCATCCCCTTCAATCTGCCCTCTCCACCACCATATCCAAAATTTATCCCTCTCATCCTTCTATTCCCCATGCATCTCTACCTTGCTCCTCTTTTTATGCCCAATTTTCCTTTCTTCCTTTCCCCATGTGCACCATCTTTCACTCACACACCCATCAATTCTCTCTTTCTATTCCCTCCCTCCTATGTCCCAAGTTAGTGCATCCATATGTCAAGTTCATGCCACTTCCCTCCTCCCCTGAAACCAACCCGTCCACAGAAGCCACAGGTGCCGCCGCCGGGGATCCCTGCCTGTACCCCCCCCTCCCACTGAAGCCGAAGCCACCAGCGATCCTTCCCTGTCTCCCTGTCTGCAAGGGTGCATCACCCCCCTCCCCTGAAGCCAATCCTGCCACCAAGCCGGAGCCTACAAACTCCATCATACCACCAGGAGCAACTCCGTGCAGGGAAGGGCCATGACGGCGCATGCAGCGACTCACATGCTGCATGCGTCCGGCTCACAAGCCTTCCCCTCATTGGAGAGAAGGTTCCGGGCCAGCCAGGCAGCGATTGGCTGGCCCGGAACCTTCTCTCTGATGTCAGAATTGACATTGGGGAAAGCTTGTGGACCAGCCGCATGCAGCTTGTGAATCGCTGCACATGCCATGGCCTGTCCTTGTGCAGAGTTGCTGCTGGGGGGAGGGCAATGGAATGTGTCGGCTCCAGCTTGGTGGCAGGGTCAGATTCGGGGGTAGGGTAACTATGCCTTCTGTTTTGAAACTGTGTATGTTCTCTTGTTACCCGCCCTGATCAAAATAAATAAAAATTGCACAATGGACCTAGGTCAGTAAGTATAGGGTAAGTGCTTATTCCCCGTTTTGCTTTTTTGTACAGTCACTGTGCTCCCAGTCAGTTTGTGCTAGCTGGAGAAATGGGGAAGATAGGGAACCCTGTGTTGCCTATTTAGAGATTTGCCTCTTCACCGAGCAGCTCAGAGTGCCACACAGGGATGCGCATTTGTACTGAGCAGTGACAGATGGACATCACTTCTCCCTCATCTAGAGCAGAATAAAGGAGTAGCCAAATAACCAGGGAAACCAGGGTTCTAATCCCGCTACCATTTCTTGTGACCATGGGTAAATCATTTAACCTTCCATGCTTCAGGCACAAATTTAAATGGCAAATTCTTCCAGGGCCAGGGAAATATTCATGTACCTGAAAAGTTGCTGACTGTGCTTCTGGGAAGTTATTATACTATACTAATTCATGTTCACTGAAGCAAACACCTCTTTCTAAACCAACGATATGGCAGCCTTGCCAAACATGTGCACTGATATTAATGTCACAGCAGCATTCATTTGAGTAGTGAGAGTAATTGTCAATGACACTGTGGCTACTTTTCAGGGAAAACAGCAACAGCAACTCAGCATCAGACAGTATGAACAAACAGTTCTGCATAACAGAATATTAAGGAGGTCAGTGAATCCATTATTTGCTTCCACTAATTACTGATGTCTCTGATGAGTCAACAAGTTTTTAATAGCTCGTGGGCTTTTATTATACTGTGTCTTCACTCAGGCAACATGATGAATATTCCTGCCGCCTAATACAGAACATCAAAGGTCAGCACACTAGTTACAAGTGACACTCTGGCACTTTTTCACGGCACTAACCTCAGAGATCTGCGACCTGTTCCGGGAAAAAAGATAAGCTAGTCACAAATCTCTCAAGTAAGTGCAGTGCAAATACAACACTTGTAGATTGCTTGCTATTTAAGTGGATTAACATACAGTCAACATACAGAAAGAAGCAAAACTGTTACAAGGAAGAGAACAATGCGCTAAGCTAATGTATAACTGAGTGGAATTACAGAATGCATTGTGAAATATATATCATTTAGCCCATTCTTTCCTTTGTTTCCTTCTTGTGTATATTTGTGTCTATGTGTGTGTGTGTTATTTTTATTTGCAAAATATTTCCTCCTATTTTATTTATGGATTTGCTTCCATCCCTTGATTAACTTTCTCAAAGCTCTTTAATATCAGAGAAATTGGCATGTTGATGAATGGGTGCCATTGGCCCTGAATGCTGGGACTATCTGTGTGATATGATTTACGAATACGGATAATGTCAAGGCCAGACTGATTCACCATTTTTTTTTAACAAGTTCCATAATTTCATCTGCAGTTTTGCTGTTAATAGCCTCTTCCTTCATGTTTCCATTCAAGTATTCTGCTCTCAGTTTGGGAACGTCACATCTCTGTGGTGTTACTTATACCACAACGCTAGGATTCTGTTTAGCAAAATCAACCACCTTTTCTTCTATAAAGTCTCTGATACCACGCAAGGTCTACACATCCTGACTAAAGACGAAGGGCAGGCATTTGAGCTGACACACGTATCTGCCCACCCTGTTCTACAAGACGCTCTTCAGGAAGCGGCTCGGAGTGCATCACAAGGTCATCGCCACAACAACAAATACCGACTTAGCTCAGGGGACATCGCACTCCTCCCTAGCAGGAGCCGACCACCGGAAACAACTTCCCACCCCTAACGACACTCCGGAACTCTAAAATGTGTGTGTGTTTTCTAACTTGTCTAATTTTATTCTTCAAAGGGACAGTAATAGCACAAGCAAGGGTTGAGTGTGGGCCAGTGCAAATACATCCAGATCCATTCATACAAGGTAAAACAAAAACTCTCTTAACTCAGAACCCTGGGTCCTGTTACTTCATAGGGCTGGGCATGCAAAAACAAACAAACCCAGTTTCTTTACTCCATAAGCAAAAGTTCTAAGATGGGCCTGTGGCTGACAAGACCCAAAATACAGGTCCATCTTAGGACTTAGTCTTGCAGAAGTCTTTCTCAGGGCCAGATTCTCAAAATATAAGCTTGTATTTAACGCGGTCGCCAAACCGTTTCAAGACGGTTTAGCCTGCATGCATTTTAGCAGTGGATTATCAAAACGATTTATTGCGGTCTTTTGTGAGCTTTCTAGCAGTCTCTGACACTGCCATGCAAATGGGCTCTTCAATATTTAAATAAGGACTCTGGTGGATTCTTCAACTCGCTAGCGGCTCTGCAATGGCAGGAACGAAGGAAGGTCGCTTCTTCCGCAGTTCGCCACTGGACCACCAGGGACTTAACAGGGGGCGGGAGGGAGATAAAAGTTGTTTAAACTTGGCCAGGGCAGGAGACGGAAGTAATCCCTCCAGTTCCACCTTTGGCCCACCAGGGATTTAAAATGTACAAGGGGAGGAGGGAGAAAAAAATTGTTAAAGTTGGCTGGGGCAGGAGATGAGAGAGATCCCTCTTGTCCTGGACCACCAGGACTTATGGTAGGATTGCTGGAGGCCTGTAAGGTATCAGGAGGGAGGGGGGCAGGGTACAGAACCTGGCAGGGGTAGGAAGGAGGGGGGCTGGTTACAGAGACCGGCAGGGGAGGAAGTGATGGAGGGGGATGGATGCAGAGCCTGGCAGGGCAGAGAGGGAGGGGAACTGGGTGCAGAGACTGGCATGGCGAGTAAGGGAGGGGATTGGTTGCAGTGCCTGGCAGAGCAGGGAAGTAGGGCAAACAGGATGCAGAGCCTAGCAGGGAGGGAGAGGAGCTGGGTGCAGAGCTTGGCAGGACAGGGCACTGCACTTGAATATTAACACATCCACGATTTATATTCTAGTCAACATTTTTCCTCTTTAGGTGGGATTTATATTCGGATCAGTTTATATTTGAGTATATACAGTATTTATTTATTCCCTCATTTAGCTCATTCTCCTCACAGTCCCCAGAATGGATTACAAATTAACATTCATAAAAAAATAAAACACACAACAAATAAAACAAATACAATACAGAAGAAATCCACAACAGTTCCAGCCTATCAATTTCTCTTCTGGACATCAAAATATTGATTTAGAATACTGTAGATAAGTTTTTACAGCATAGTTTAGGAAGACTGTTTTGATTGGTCCACTACATCAGCAGCATTTGTATAAATTCTGCCACCATTTTTGAAATATTTTATGTGCTGCAAGCTATGTGAATTATTCTTCCCTAGCGTGGTAAGGGCCCCTCTTATCCGTCTGTGCTAGAGGGTTTCCTTTAGCACGAGACGGAACGGTAAATGCTCCAACGTTGGCTCATAGAATTGCTATGAGCTTTAGAGCACTTACCTCGCCAGCTCGCGTTATTTTTATTTAAAATTATTTATAACCCACTTAGCCACAAATCAAAGTGTTAAAAACTTCTAGCACAGCTTGGTAAAAGGGGCGAGATAAGTTATGGCTATATAAGCTTGCTATGCCTGTTCCCTTTTTAGTTTTTCAACAATGTTCGCTTGTACTGAAATGCATCAAATCTGTAGGCGACTAAAGCTCCGGACGTAGCTATTGGTAAAACGGGTGTCCGTTGAGTGTGTGAAGCCTGCATTGAGTTTGAGAAGTTTAAGCCCGTACTGCTACCAATTAGAAGTTTCATACAAATATATAAGTTAAGTGATGGTTTATGTTTTTCACTAGTTTGTGCACAATTTTTTTTTGTCATCTCAAATATGAAATATTCAAGGGTTTTTTTTTCTGATTTATGATGAAGGGTGCGTTTTATACCTACGATGAGTTGATTGTTACAACCCATGTTGGTGGCACCATTTGAAATCTTTTCCTCCCTTTTATTTGAGGGCTCCTTTTACTAAGGTGCGCCAGGGCTTTAACGTGTGAAATAACGCGCGCTAGACCTCAATGCTAGCATTGAATTGGCGTTCTAGAAGCGTAGCGCGTGGTAATTTCCTGCGTGCACTAAAAACGCTAGCGCACTTAGTAAAAGGAGCCCTTAGTGTTTTGTGTGTTGGAAGACTTAACTAGTGTTAACTATTTTGTTTTAAGTCAGCCTGAATTGTTTTTGGGTTCCAAATTTCAATGCAATTTCAATGACTTGGATACGCATAAAGAGTAAAAGGCAGCAGTGACAACAAAAGCACCCTGTGATACACTATACTTCAAAGGCAGAGGTTTAGAGAGAGTAGAATCAACTCAATAAACTCTGGATCTCTGTTCCAGAAAAGGTTTGAACCTCATCAGAAAAGGTTTGAACCTCATCAGAAATTCAAATTTCTCTCAATCTCAATAAAATGGTTTGATCCAGTGTGAGTGCAGCACTTGTTCTAATAAAACCAAAAGCACCCCTATCTAAATACTTCCAGCAGTCATCAACAATATCCAATAAACAGTTTCAGTGCTATGAAACTTCCTAAAGCAGTCAAAGAGATCAAATATGCCTTCCCCTGGTTTACTGATGACCTAAGAACTAAGAAAAGAGAACTAAGGAAAGCAGAAAGGAAATGGTACAAATTCAGGCTTAACAGTAATAGGTCCAAATGGAAGGAACTTGAACAAAATGAAGGGCTGAACTGGATTAGAAACTGGCTGTTGGACAGATGCCAGAGGGTGGTGGTTAATGGAAGTCGCTCGGAGGAAGGAAAGGTGAGTAGTGGAGTCTCTCAGGGTTCTGTGCTGGGGCCGATCCTGTTCAATATGTTTGTGAGTGACATTGCTGAAGGGTTAGAAAGAAAAGTTTGCCTTTTTGCCGATAATACCAAGATTTGTAACAGAGTAGACCCAAGAAGAGAGTGGAAAACAGGAAAAAGGATCTGCAAAAGTTAGAGGAATGGTGTAATGTCTGGCAACTAAAATTCTATGCAAAGAAATGCAGAGTAATGCATTTGGAGATCAATAAATGGAAGGAACCGTATATGCTGGGAGGTGATAGGCTGATATGCACAGATGGGGAGAGGGACTTTGGGGTAATAGTGTCCGAAGATCTAAAGGCGAAAAAACAGTGTGACAAGGCGGTGGCTGCTGCCAGAAGGATGCTGGGCTGTATAAAGAGAGGCGCAGCCAGTAGAAGAAAGAAGGTGTTGATGCCCCTGTACAGGTCGTTGTGTTCAGTTTTGGAGACCATATCTGGCGAAGGACATAAGAAGATTTGAAGCAGTCCAGAGGAGGGAGATGAAAATGATAGGAGGTTTGCGCCAAAAGATGAATGAGGAGAGACTGGAAGCCTTGAATATGTATACCCTAGAGGAAAGGAGGAACGGGGGAGATACTCAAACTTAATTCAGAAAAAACAACTTTCTTCGTTGCTTCGCCACATCCGCTTGACACCAATCACCACTATGTATCAATAAAGTTAGTTACCCTATCCAGCCCACCATTAAGATACTAGGTGTAACTTTGGATCAATGCCTAACCATGAAAGACCAGGTAGACTCCTTAATCAGAAAGGGATTCTTTACTCTCTGGAAACTCAGATCCATTAAAGCTTACTTCGAAACATCGGCATTCAGAACCCTAGTCCAATCCCTCGTACTAAGTCTACTTGACTAC
Source organism: Geotrypetes seraphini (assembly GCF_902459505.1). Taxonomy (NCBI): domain Eukaryota; kingdom Metazoa; phylum Chordata; class Amphibia; order Gymnophiona; family Dermophiidae; genus Geotrypetes; species Geotrypetes seraphini. Next base: position 253,207,749 of record NC_047086.1, read on the forward strand.
TGTAACATCGCTTATTTAGCAATTTCCCAAAAGAATATGCAACGTTTACAATTGATGCAAAATGCAGCAGTCAGACTGATCTTTGGGCTGAGGAAGTTTGACCACGTGACACCCTACTACTGGCAGCTGCATTGGCTGCCAATGGCGGCGCACATAAAGTTTAAATTTGCCTGCTTCTGCTTTAAAGCACTACACGGACTTGCCCCTAAATACATAACAGACCTTTTCTTCTTCTCAACCAATAGATACAAGAGAAGCTCACATTCCAATTTCGGTTCTCCCCCCAGTTCGAGGTTGTAAACTGAAAAAACACCATGAACACCTTCTCTCACACCAAGCAGCATCATGGGGTAAAGACCTAGAACAATTGCTTTCGCCCACTACTTATGGGGAATTTAGGAAACGTCTAAAAACACACTTGTTCCTAAAGCATCTAGACAACTGATCCTCTCTTCTCTCTCCCCTCTATAGCGATTAACTTGTCCTTTTGATCACTCTCTCCTCAACAATGAATTTCTTGTCCTATTAATTCTCTTTCTTCCTCCCCTCTTAAAGTCAATTCAATTTGTTACCTTTGTTTAATCTTCTGTAAACTGCATAGAACTTCACGGGATTGCGGTATATAAACTGTTATTATTATTATTATTATATGATACAGACGTTCAAATACTTGAACGGTATTAACGTAAAACAAAATATTTTCCAGATAAAGGAAAATGGTAAAACCAGAGGTCATAATTTGAGGTTGAGGGGTAGACTCAAGAGCAATGTATGGAAATTCTACTTTACGGAGAGGGTGGTGAATGCCTGGACTGTGCTCCCGAGAGAGGTGGTGGAGAGGAAAACGGTGACAGAGTTCAAAAAAGCATGAGATGAACACAGAGGATCTAGAATCAGAAAATAATAGTAAATATTGAAGGACTAAGGCCAGTACTGGGCAGACTTGTATGGTCTGTGTCTGTATATGGCCTTTTGGTTGAGGATGGGCTAGGGAGGGCTTCAATGGGCTGGAGTGAGCTTTGACAGAGATTTCAGTAATTGGAACCCAAGCACAGTACCGGGTAGAGCTTTGGATTCTTGCCCAGAAATAGCTAAGAGGAAAAAAAAATGTTTAATTGAATCAGGTTGGGCAGACTGGATGGACCATTCGGGTCTTTATCTGCTGTCATCTACTATGTTACTATGAATATTAAAAAGCCACCCTTGAGGCTAAAAAGATATACTGCTAATAACAAATCACACACTGCTCCCCAATGGATGAAAAATCATTTTTAAACTAAGTAAAGATATTCACAATGCCGAAAGGAGACAATCAGTGCCTTAATATTGAACTCGACTGCGAAATGCTCTCAGACTACGTGGTTAATAAAGTTGACAAAATATGGTCTTACCTCGACTCTGCCACATTACAGATGTTGTCCCTCCAAGACTCAGATAAGGTAACTAGAACTACAACTGTGAACCTATCGCACTTCAAAACCGTCTCCCATGATGACATCACTCAGATATTAGACACTATTCACCCTTCCAGTTCCAACTTGGACTCCTGTCTGCCACGCCTCTTGGTGGCTGTGAAAGACACCTTTGGAGACTCCATCCCTCCTCTCATCAACACCTCTCTACAAACAAACAAACATAGTACCCACAAACTGGAAGTCATCAGTCAGACTGATCTTGAAAAAACCCACACTCAACTCTAACATGCCCGGAAACTTTAGACCTCTCTCCAACCTACCCTCCATCTCCAAGAACTTGGAAAAAAGCAGTGTTAAACAAATTGCACTCCTTCATCGACAAACAAGGAGACCAATCCACCTTCCAATCGGGATTTAGGAAATTCCACAGTACTAAAACCATCCTCAACATCGTTGACGACTGCTAGAAACTCATAGATAAGAGTGATGATATTCTTTTGGTGCTGCTGAATCTCAACACGGCGTTCAACACTATTGACCATCCCCTCCTCATTCACTGCCCTCTGAAATTGGAACCCAAGCCACTGTGTTACGATGGTTCATCTCCTTCCTGAACAATAGATGGCTTGGGGAAATCCACTGCTTATTCCTAGAAAAAGCAGCATAAAATCTGTTTTACTACTTGGATCTAGCTAGGTCAGGGGTCTGCAACCTTTAAGACATAAAGAGCCACTTGGACCCGTTTTCGAAAAGAAAAAAAAACTTGGAGCCGCAAAACCAATATAAAACAAATCTAACACTGCATATATTGTTTCTTATCTTAATGCTATATACAGGATCACTAAATTGAAAATAAAATCATTTTTCCTACCTTTGCTATTTGGTGATTTCATGAGTCTCTGGTTGCACTTTCTTCTTCTGACTGTGCATCCAATCTTTCTTCCTTTCTTTCAGCCTCCTGTATGTTTCCTCTCCTCCAGACCTCATTCTCTCCCCCAACTTTTTCTTTCTGTCTCCCTGTTCCCCCTTCTTTCTGTCTCCGTGCCCTCCCCCAAGCCACTCGGTTTGCTGCCACCGCAATCGGGGAACAGCCCCCAAGCCACCGCCGTCCCAAGCTTTCCCTGCAGAAGTGTTGCGCTGACCAGCATTCCGCTCCCTGACGTCAATTCTGACGTAGGAGAGGAAGTTCCGGGCCAACAAGGCATTTCTCCTCATTCCATCCAGCCTGAGCCCCATCTCTCCTTGATCCAGCATTTCCCTTCTGTGTCTGTCAGAATTACCATTCCACCTATTTTCCAGCATCACCCTTCTTTGTGTCCATCTCACCTATATCCCTATCTCACCACTTTTTCAGAATCTTCATTTGTCTCTGTCCTTATCTTTACGCCATGTTCACCATTTGCCCTTTCAATGTCTTTATCTCCCCCCCCCCACTTTTTCAGCATTACTTCTATGTCTCTATTTCACCTCCTCTTCATGTCCCCTCTGTATCTCTATCCTTATTCAGTAGGTCCTGCTTACCCTTTCTCTTCTTTGTGTCACTATCTCCATTTTCAGCTTTCCCCCCCTTTTCCTTTGTTACTGCACCCTGTAGCTAGAATCTTTCCACCCTCCCTCCACTCCGGCCCAGCCCAGTATGAAAGATTTCCTTTTGTTTCCCTCCCCTCTCTCTTTCTCTCTCTCTTCTCCTCCCTCACCCACGAGTCCTGCATCTGGCCCTCTCCCTTCTACCTGCACCTGGCAACACCCCCCTGCTCCGCGGCTCTCTTCAGCAACTCGTCAGCAGCAGTGATCAAGACAAGCTACCGACATCGAGGCCTTCCCTCTACGAGTCCCGCCTTTGTGGAAAAAGGAAGTTGAAACAAGCGGGACTCGCAGAGGGTAGGCCCCGACGTCAGAAGCTTGTGTCGATCGCTGCTGCTGAGTTGCCGAAGAGAGCCGCGGAGCAGGGGATGTGGCCGGAAGCAGGTAGAAGGGAGAGGGAGATAGGAAGGCTGTAGATCTCCGGAGCATGACACCGACCCCGGCCAGGATGATTTCTTTTTCAGGCACCTTACAAGTCCAGCGTCGCGGCGGGAAATAGCCATGCTGAGCAGTGAGCTCAGCACTACACAGATGAAAGCCTTGCTTGCTGATTGGTCCGGCGGCACGGCGGGGCGGGGCCGCCGGACCAATCAGCAAGCAAGGCTTTCATCTGTGTATGTGCTGAGCTCACTGCTCAGCATGGCTATTTCCCGCCGCGACGCTGGACTTGTAAGGTGCATGCCTGCGTGACACACTACCGGAGCCGCAGCAAAGGTGGAAAAGAGCCGCATGCGGCTCTGAGCCGCAGGTTGCCGACCCCCGAGCTAGGTACTTGGGACCTGGGTTGGCCATTGTTGGAAATAGGATACTGGGCTTGATGGACATTTGGTCTGTCCCAGTATGGCAATTTTTATAAAGCGCACTACTCAATGATGAGCTATCAAAACCCAGAATGATCAAATAGAGTGTTCCACAGGGGGGCTCTGCTATCCCCCCTACATTAGACCTGTCCTAGACATAGCGCACAAATATCAAATACAGATTCCCTCGTTCACAGATGACATCCAGCTATACCTACCGCTACGTGAAAACCGGGATGCCCAAATCATGAAACTCCTAAACTGCCTCTCGGAAATCAAAAACTGAATGTCCATCAACAAATTACAAATAAATGCCTCCAAAACGGAACTCCTTTGGGTCCACAAAGAACACTGCGACCACGTCCATCTCTCGCTGCACTGGGACTTGACAACCGTAACTGTAAAAGACCAAGTACGCAGCCTAGGAATACTCCTTGACTTCAACCTATCATTCTCCAACCATATGTCTCAGGTGGTATCTTCCTCATTTTACTACCTGCCACAACTCCAAAAAAAATAACTACTTTTCAAATTCTGACTTCACCCTCATAGATTACTGCAATGCACTATTGAACAGTCTCATGGCAAAGATTGTACAACGTCTCCAGTGTGTACAAAATGTGGCAATCAGACTTCTAAAAAACCTCCATGCCCACAACCTTATCTCCCAGGGTCTATTGATGGCTCACTGGCTACCCGTAGCAAAACATGGCTTCAAGGGCCTGATGCTAGCGTTCAAATCCTTGCATGGCATGATGCCAGGCTACATGATGACCAAGCTCCTTCCATACATGCTGAACAGGTCCCTCTGCTCCCAGGATGAAATACTCCTCAAAATACTCCTTGGTCATGCCCTTCAACTGCAAACCGCCAAATTACTTTCCTACTCCCACTTCATACCGAGCCACTGGAATTGACTGCCCCTGCAGATCAGATCCCTTGAAGGGCTTCTCAACTTTAGGAAAGCAATAAAAACATACCTTGTCACCCAACTCCCCTGCCCATGACCAAAGGATTACAAAGAAATGTACATTGGTATTAGATCCTGGTATGTGTCACATTAGGTTAAAAACTTGTATCAAAAAATCTTGCACTGTAACTATGGCAAATTTAACCTATAAACTGTATAATATATACATTGGTATTAGATCCCTTAGTATGTGTCAAGTTAGGATAAAAACTTATATTGTAAAATTTGTACTGAATCTATGGCAAATCATAACCTGTTAACTGTAATTGTACATTGTGTATGTTTAACCTGTAACCCGTTCTGAGCTCTTTAGGGAAAATGGGATAGAAAATAAATTAGGATGAGTGTAACTAGAATTATCTAGGATGAGAGTAAATAGGACAAATATGTGGTAAGAGCAGTTAATATAGCTGGTTTTAAAGAAAGGTTTGGACAAATTCCTAGAGGAAAGGTCCATAGTCTGCTGTTGAGACAAACATGGGACCTTAGAATGGAATGCTGCTACTTTTTGGGTTTCTGCCAGGTACTTGTGACTTGGATTGGCCTCCGTGAAGATAGGCTACTGGGCTAGATAGACCATTGGTCTGACCCAGTAAGGTTATTCTTATGGTCTTTTGTGCTTATATAGTACACATTGCTAGAGCTATTTAGAATGCATGTAAATATAGATTACTTAGTTGTAAAGGTTAACCTAAATATAGCACACATAGAATGGTTAACTGTAATCTTGTATAAACATAGCATACATATATCATAGTGTAATAATGCAAATGCAAACATGACACCCTAGTCAAGCAGCTAGGCCGATAACAGTCACAGCAAAATCCAGCTGAATCTGTATTTAACATGCATTGCAGATGTCTTTGAAAACTGCTCTGAATTGACTCCCTAGTCATTAGTAGGTGTATAGAAGCTTCCAATAAAGATAAAAATACAAGTCACAGCTAAATATCATCCGGAACCTGCATAAGATCTGGCAGTCAGCTCATGCCAGCATGGCCCTGGATATTAGATGCCAGGGCCTGGACATGGCCCAGCATTGATGATCATGGCCATGAACACAGTAAGAAAAACTTGATCCTTGCCTCCCTGTCTACTTTTGTACAGCAGTACCGTTAAGTTCTATGCAGTTTACAAAAGACGAAGTTGATACAATAGATATAATACTTCAATTACCCAAAGGATCTAGTAAACAAATATATTTTTAAATGTCACCTGAATTGATGGTAAATGTTAGAGGACATAATTAAATGTTTCAAATCCTTGTCACAAGATGCCGCTTGATAGGATAGAAGGCATTGATGAAATCTTTTAAATTTACAGCCTTTGACAGATGGAAAAGTGAATATTGCATGTGAGTGTCTAAAGTGTTTTGACCTAACAAATGCAAACGAATCCACGAGATAGTTAGGTATAAGGCCTGCTAACACCTTGAAGGAAAAGCCACCAAAACTGCTCTCAAGAGCAGGTATGTGCACATATAGAGAGATTCTGTAAAGTGAGGGGTAAAATTTGCATGCTGATTACAGGTACAAATGATTAGAATAATAGCACATATATATGTAGAGTGGATGCAAGACTTAGATCGGCATAAACACTTACACCAGGTCTATGAATGGGATGAGTGCTTGTGCCTTAATTATAGATGCATATTTCAGCAGTTACTGCTAGTATTCCACAAAGCAGAGCTTCTCAAACCTTGGGACACACCCAGCCAGTCAGGTTTTCAGGATACCCACAATGCATATGCATGAGATAGATTTGTACAGAATGAAGGTATAGTGTGCATATTCATTATGGGCATCCTGAAAACCTGAGTGAATTGGTGCGTTCAAGTTTCAAGTTTCTTTATTTTGGGTATACCATCTATCAAACAAGTGTCTAAACGGTATACAATAAAATGAGGTTCAAAAAGGAAATAAAAAGGAGCACATTAAAATAAATATCTTATTAAAAGTTAAAATGCTGGACAAATTCGTACATTGGACGTACATGGGACAAATTGGTTTGAGAACCCCCTATTATAAAGGAAAGGAAAGTTTATTCAGCATTTAATATAAACAATCCTAAATAGAGTTTGATGTTACCAAGAGGGGAACCAACATGGTCCGTGTTTCAGCACTCTATGCCTTCCTCAGGTCTATCAAAAAACCAAAATATGCATATGCATAAACTCCCTCCTTTACAAAGCCGTGCTAGTGTTTGTAGCACCGGCCGCCGTGATAACAGCTCCAGCGATCATAGAATTCCTATGAGCGTCTGAGCTATCACTGTGGCCAGCGCTAAAAATGCTAGCACGGCTTTGTAAAGGAGGGGGTTTATGTATATGCATATTTTGGTTTTTAGACCTTTGTAAAGGAGGAGGAAAATTAAACACATTTGTAATAAAAAAAATACAAAGTATATGTACAGTATAGTGGAACATGAAAACTACGGTGAATATACAATGAATCATAGAACCGAAATACATGCAAACCATAATAGTAACTAATACAATAGATGACATTTTAAAAAATATAGAATATGCAGTGCTCGCTAGGCACCTAAATATAGAATTGGAACCTACATTAACCTCTCTTTAAAGACTCCAACCATCAAAGCTTCGTGTTTCTGCTGCATAGCCTGGAACTTGCTTTTTTCCCTCTGCCTTCCCTCCCTCTCTCTCTTCCCTCTGCCCGCAGTCTAATGAGCCAGTTCAATTCTCCTGCCACCCCTCTGGCTTTCTATATAATATATATTCCATCTTGTATACATTAAAATTTCAGTGACATTTTCATTTGATTTGTAAAGTCTCATGTCTTAAGAACATTTTGATGAAATAACTATAATTTGAAGTAATTTATTTCAATTCGGAATATGGGATTCTAGAAGCCACATTGATCCTGGAGAAAACTAGATTATTTGTAAATTGTTATGCCCTTTTTCATAAGATTTATCTGAATATATTTTTGTACATGAGCTTTTAAAGTCACATAAATCCTTTTCTGAGATGGGCCAAAAAAAAAACAACAAAAAACCTAGAAACCCAAAAACAAAACAGAAGGAAAGACCACTGCATGAGACAGTCTATTAAAAGATATCACAGTCTTCAATAAATTCAATTCCATGTATGCTTTTGTATTTTAGGCAGTTAAATGGATAAAAAGAATTGTATTTCTAGGAGAAAGTGTAAATATAAGGGTCAACAAACAAGTTGTGTCACCTACAAAGTATTTGTTGGCCCTTGTTCCTTCAAATGTATTTGGGCCTGCATGGCAACCTCAATAGAGCAAAAAAAAAATCAATATGTTTGCAGCCCTCCACTTCAAAACTCTGTTCAAGTAATTTCTGTTCAAGAAAGAGTCCAAAGGATGGCAAAAAGAAAGAAAGAAAAAAAAAAAGAAAGAATAAAAGAAAAGAAAAGAAAGAACCAAATATATGAATCAGCAAACAGAAATGGTATGGATATACAAAAGTTTTGCAACCAGAAATACACTAGCTCACATATTCTGTATATAACACCTAAAGTGCACATATGAGTACATCACTGCATGTAGCCAATATACACACACAACTTAATTGATTTCTTGGCCTAATCAGTGTCGTTAATTGGCAATTAACACTTCATAATTTACGCTGTTTGGGACTAATTTAAAGTTACATGCACAACTTGGAAAACATGATTCAATAAAAAGTATGCGCTAGTGTATGAATTTGAAAATGGGGCATGACTAACGTGACCATTTATTTTTTTCATCAAAACGGGACAGCTATTAATTGTCAGTCCTGCCCCCACCCCAATCCTTCCCTAGCCCCGCCCTAATCTCGCCCCCAATTTCTTCCATTCATTTTTCATGTACAGTACACATAATATCTTATTAATTCATAATGATAACCATAAAATTAAAAAAAAAAACACAAAGCACACTATACGTAGAGAAAATGTTAATTATCATTTGTATTTGGGGGGTTCAAAGATGTCAAAGCAGATGACTTTAAAATATGCAATGTCACCTTAATAACTATAGAAAAATAGACAAATATAATGCAAAATATAGACAGCAGATATAAATTCTCAAAACTGACACATTTTAATCACTAAATTGAAAATAAAATCATTTTTTCTACCTTTGCTGTCTGGTGATTTCATGAGTCTCTGGTTGCGTTTCCTTCTAACTGTGCATCCTTTCATTTCTTTCTTTCTGCACTCAGGCCCAACAATTGTCCCTTTCTATTACCTCCCTCCTTCCTTCCTATGTCCTTAGTGCCCCCAGTGCCTCCTTCCTATGTCCTTAGTGCTTCCTTCCTATGTCCCCCTCCCCCGAAGCCTGCCTACCTGTCTACCTTCCTCCCCGGTTCATAAAGAAGGGTTTGTGGTCTTCGATGCTCCCTGCTGAGCACTGCAAGGCAAACAGTACTCTGAAAGCCCTCATTGATTGCAGCAGTAGGGGAAGAGAGGGGTCAGCACCATTTCCAAGCTTAAGGACAGCTCCTTAGGCCTAGTCGGAGCTCCTGGAATGTCTCCAAGCAGTGAATGTGTGCATTACTCGTGTCATTTTCCAGGGAGTTGTACTCCCCGGTGACTCTTGGCTGATTCGCCCAGATTGTTTATTTGTTTAAGCCTGTAATGATATTATCCACAAGGTTAAAGCCACACAGGGAGGATTAGGAATTCCTGTTAGAGAAACTGTTTATTACCATGACAGAATGTCGCTGGCAAAGCCGCGCCAAAGTCTGCCTCCCTCCTTCCCTCCCTCCAGCACCTGATTCAAACCCCTCCTCCTCCGGTCCTCCGCTGCAACTGCTGCCTGCCAACCTCCCTCCTTCCCTCCGTTCAGCACCAACCCCGCCCACCGCCGCTGCTACAGCACCTTCTTCTTGCCGCCAAGAAGCCTTCTTCCCGATGTCAATTCCGACGTCGGAGAGGAAGTTCCAGGCCAGCCAATCGCTGCCTAGCTGGCCCGGAACTGCCTCTCCGACGTCAGAATTGACGTTGGGAAGAAGGTTTCTGGGCAACAAGAAGAAGATGCAGCAGCGGCCGCAGGAGGGGGTTGAATCGGCCCTGGAGGGAGGGAAGGAGAGAGTCTGGCTTTGGTGCAGCAAGGAGGGGAAGCAATCATCTGTCCCGGTTCTCCTCGCGCACAGCTTCAGGACGCTGTCCCTGAAAACGGGACATTTCGGCGTCCTAAAGCGGTGGGTCGGAACAACGGGATGGTCAGTCCAATAATGGCACGTATGGTCACCTTAGGTCTGGTATATAGACTGGATTTGATGTTAGGGTCTATGATACAGATTGTATTTAATGTTATAATTTTCCATTCAGATTATTCATGGGAATAAAACAATGTCTCACAAACTATCCAGAGCCACGGCTGGAGGGCACCCGGAAGTGTGCGGATGTTGACACAATGAAGTCACATGCATTCTGAATGTTCAAGATCTTCAGCTACTGGTCTTGGGAAAATATAAAGCTCAATGATAATTATATGATTTTATATAGGAGTGAATGTTTTTTGTAAAAGTGAATGTTCCTTAGTATGCCTGCTATTTGTATGGATTAGGTCTATACTATCTAATAATGGATTTCCTTTTTATATTTGTTTTATTTTTATTATATTTTGTAAACCGCTTGGACCAGTAAAATGAACGATCAGTATAACAAGTTTAATAAACCATAAACCATATTGTCTGCGCATGCATGAAGGCCCTGCAGACAGGTTCTGAGCCTCTCGTGGGGGCGGTGCTCAAAAGGAGAGGCGTAGAGAAGAGGAGATGTGCTGGGGAAGATGAGAGCCACTGGCACTGGCTTACTGTCTACAAGACATGCCTCTCTCTGCAAGAAGCGGGTTCTATAGGCAGTCAGCTGGTGCTGGTGACTCACGGCACACCTGCAATCTTGTCGCAACACACTATAGTTTGTGATTCACTGGAATAAAACCTTGATTATTTTATCTCTGGTTGATGTGTAAGGTTCCTTCCCCATTTTTTTTTTTAATTATAGAAAATGAAGCCTGCCAAAATTCCTACTACGCCGCCCATTTCTCTCCAACTAACAAAACAGTCCCCTTCTCCTACCTTACTTCTCCTCAACAGCCATCCATCCTCTCAAACCCACCCTCCAACTTCCCCTACCAAATTAACCCTCTCCACCCTCCCAATCTTCCGGGTGCCATATTACCACCCACCCAGTTTATACTGGGTGAGCTCCTGCATTGTAGTTGTCAAATTCCTGAGTAAAATGTTGCAATTCATAAGTATCTCTCACTTATTAATATAAAACCAAGGTCCCTGTTTTCTTATGCTATAGTGTAAGCTGAAAATTTTGACAGTTTTAAAACGTGCTGAATGCTGATTAGAATTGATTTGTTTTACACAGGTGGAATATTACTGATCTCTGCCAGGTAGACATATAACGGAAAGCTTTATTGACAGAATTTTATGATCTCGAGCTAAATATTGCTCTAGTCTGCACTACTGCCAAGAAAGCCACTTAATCAAGTGCCTAATTTACAAAAATGAACCACCCAAAGGTCAGCTATTGTACACTAGCAGTCTGCAGATATTTGGGTATTTTGCAGACATCAGACAAAAAGAATAGACTTACTATATTAAGTGGCTACACAGAGATGAGCCATAATGCCTAGCAGCAAAATATAATTGCACAGTGTTAAACAGTAAACTTCATCTCCTGTTTTTCTCTCATCTCCTTTTTTTTTGCTCACCAAGTGAAAACTATGAGGAAAACGCTTAGCATATTTTGTCCTTAGACTGTATATCCTTCAGGCAAGGAATATCTTGTTTTGAATATAGGTTTTCTTTATTGTTCTGGTACAAAGAGTATAATCAGCATTCATCATATTCATTTCTTAGTATATCAACTATTTACTTTTTCAAGTATTCAGTATAGTAAGATGAATATAGACAAATAGAAATTTAATCATCACAATCAGCATCAAATATAGTCAACAAGAACTTTGGAAGACTTCAGTATGAAAGTTATCTAATAAGTTTTATTTAATGAAAGGAGACAAATTCATTTATTTATTTATAGGTCTTTACATAATTATAGTCAAGCAATATACTTGTAGAGAAAAGGCAAATTATGAGGCACACTAACCGATTTAGCGCGCGCTGATTAGCGCGTGCTAAATGCCAATGCGTCCATAGAATATAACGGGCATGTTAGTATTTAGCGCCTTAGTAAAAGAGGGGGTATGTGCATTAAGGCCCTGATTCTGTATAGGACGCCCGGGAGAGGTGTCCTATACAGAATCGGGCCTACACTAAACCCCGATTCTGTAACCGGCGTCCATGCTACAGACGCCGGTTAGAGAATCGAGTTAGATTAGACACGGCCGCTACACTTATCACGGCAAGGGATATGTATAGCGGCCGCCTGTCCGATCGCCGGAACCCCCCCAAACTCATAATCGCCCGCAGGAGGATGCCCAACTCCTCCTGCCGGAAAGCCGGACCCCCTCTGGACCCCCCATGCTAACGACCTCCCCCCCAACTAACCTCCCTCCCCCAACTAACCTTTAAATGTTGGTCGGCTGGACGGGTCTTGGTGCCGTCCAGCCGACAGGCCCGCCTCGTAGAAATGAGACGGGCTCGTCCCTTCCCGGCCCATCCCCGCTCTAGAAGCCTGGACCAATCAGGCCTTAGGCATAGCGGGTCCACCCATCCCCACTAATCCTAAGACCTGATTGGCCCAGGAACTGAAAGGGACAATAGCTGAACTGCTTCAGCTAATAGACAATCTGTCAATCAAATCGGGAAAGATTCTGGAAGACTGGAATGTGGTGAATGTCACGCCGATCTTCAAAAAAGGTTTGAGGGGAGACCAGGAAACTATAGACCGGTGAGTCTGACCTCTGTACCGGGAAAGATGGTAGAGGCGCCGATAAAGAACCGCATCATTGATCACCTTGATGGACATGATCTGATGAGGACCAGCCAGCACAGTTTCAATAAAGGCAGATCTTGCCTGACGAACTTGCTGCACTTCTTCGAGGGATTAAACAGGCAGATAGACAAGGGTAATTCAGTTGACATTGTATATCTGGATTTTCAGAAGGCGTTTGACAAAGTTCCACATGAACGACTACTTCGGAAAATTGCATGCCATGGAATCGAGGGTGAAATACTCACGTGGATAAAAAACTGGCTGGAGCATAGGAAACAGAGAGTAGGGGTAAAAGGACAATTCTCAGACTGGAAGAGCGTCACCAGCGGGGTGCCACAGGGCTCAGTGCTTGGACCTGTGCTCTTCAACATCTTTATAAACAATTTGGACATTGGTACGACCAGCGAAGTGATTAAATTTGTGTACTATACGAAGTTATACAGAGTATTGAACGTGACATAATCAAGCTCGAGAAATGGGCATCGATATGGCAAATGAGGTTCAATGTGGATAAGTGCAAAGTGATGCATGTCGGGAACAAAAATCTCATGCACGAATACAGGATGTCTGGGGTGGTACTTGGAGAGACCTCCCAGGAAAGGGACTTGGGAGTTCTGATCGACAAGTCCATGAAGCCATCTGCACAATGTGCTACGATGGCGAAAAGGGCAAACAGAATGCTAGGAATGATCAAGAAGGGGATCACAAACAGATCCGAGAAGGTTATAATGCTGCTGTTCCGGGCCATGGTGCGCCCTCACCTGGAGGATATGATACTACTCAAAAGGGTCCAGAGAAGGGCGACTAAAATGGTTAAGGGGCTGGAGGAGTTTCCATACAGCAAGAGATTAGAGAAACTGGGCCTCTTCTCCCTTGAAAAGAGGAGACTGAGATGGGACATGATCAAAACATTCAAAATACTGAAGGGAATAGACTTAGTAGAGAAAGACAGACTGTTCACCCTCTCCAAGGTAGGGAGAACGAGAGGACACTCTAAAGTTGAAAGGGGATAGATTCCGTACAAACGTAAGGATATTCTTCTTCACCCAGAGAGTGGTAGAAAACTGGAACGCTCTTCCAGAGTCTGTTATAGGGGAAAACACCCTCCAGGGTTTCAAGACAAAGTTGGACAAGTTCATGCTAAACTGGTGAGACTGGACTCATTTGGAGCACTGGTCTTGACCTTGTGGCCGCCGCGTGAGCAGACTGCTGGGCATGATGGACTATTGGTCTGACCCAGCAGCGGCAATTCTTATGTTCTTATGGACGTGAACTAGAGATCCACTAGATACCAAAAAAGACGTGAGATGTGCTGGGTCTCAAAAAAATGTTTAGCATCTTAAAAGAAAATAATGCACTTAGCAGGGAAATTTTAAGAAGAAATTTGCCCCAAATCCAAAACACTAGGGGCTGGATTCTGTAACATATAGTAACATAGAGTAAAGTAACATAGTAAATGACAGCAGATAAAGACCCGAATGGTCCATCCAGTCTGCCCAACCTTACCCTCTCTTTAAATTTCTGATTTAATTTAAAAAATTCCTTCTTCTTAGCTCTTTTTGGGCCAGAACCTAAAGCTCTGCCCGGTACTGTGCTTAGGTTCCAACTACTGAAATCTTGGTCAAAGCTCACTCCAGCCCATCTATACCATCCCAGCCATTGAAGCACTCCCCATCCTCAACCAAATGGCCATATAAGGACACAGACCATGCAAGTCTGCCCAGTACTGGCCTTAGTTCTTCAATATATACCATTATTTTCTGATTTGAGATCCTCTGTGTTCATCCCATGCTTTTTTAAAACTCTGCCACTGTTTTCTTCTTCACCACTTCCCTCAGGAGCACATTCCAGGCATCCACCACCCTCTCCATAAAGAAGAATTTCCTTACATTACTCTTGAGTCTACCACCCCTCAAACTCAAATTATGCCCTTTGGTTTTATCATTTCCCTTTCTCTGAAAGATTTTGTTCTACGTTAATACCTTTCAACTATTTGAACATCTAAATCATATCTGTCCCTCCTTTCCTCTAGGATATACATATTCAGGGCTTCCAGTCTCTCCTCATATGTTTTAAGGGACGGAGGGAGGGAGAGATGTCAGATTTGGGAGATGGATGTGGATGACAGAGGGGCTAGAAGGGTAATAGGGAGAGATGGCATAGGGGAGTAGAAGGGAGATAGAGAGAGGTAGACTTCAGGGAGGATGGAGGGGGCAGGAAAGGGAGAGGGCAAAAAGGGGAAAGGAAAAAGGAGGAAAGGGAGAGCTGAATTGGTGGAGGGGAAATGGGGAGAAAGAGATGGACTTAGTGGAGGGGGAAAATGGAGAGAAAGAGAGATGGGAATAAGAGGCTGGGGAAGGGGCAAGATGGGAAATGGGAGAGTTAGGGGGTGAGATGAGATAAAGTTGATAGGTAGCTGAAAAGTAAAACTGAATAGGATGAAATTTGTGTGGAGGGGCAAAAAAAAAAGGGAAAGAGATTAAAAAAAAAATCAGTGAGGTATGATGGGATATAAATAAAGCTATTATTATTATTATTATTCTGTATATTGAGAGAACAAGGCAGGAGGAGAGAGGAGAATTGAAAAAGAGACAACTGCCATTGGAAACAGAAGAAAGACAAGAAAGCAGACAAGTAACTGGAACCAGCATAACAGAACATGAAACCATCCAGAAAACAAAGATAGAATAAAGTGTTTTATTTGGAATGTATTAATTGAAATATATTAACTTTGGGAAATATTAATTTCAGTTTTGTATTTCATAATGTGCCTGGCAGTGGAGAGCTTTGTGTTGCTGTTGCTTAGATAACATGAAAATCAGGATGTTTTTTGTATGGAGAACGTTCTAGTTCTAATCTGCACATTGTGGGGAGGTAGAACATCAGCTTTCATATAACTAATTTTATTATGGTGTGTTAAGCTGAGCTCACAATCCTTAGTGATATTCTCACAGTACTACAACCAAGCGATCAGGCTGCCATATAATAGTCACAGGTGCCATTTTTAACCTGGTGCTGGCAGAGGCAACTAGGAATTGCTCTGCCCAGCAACCTTTGAATAGGGCTACCATATGGCTCCAGAAAAAGGAGGATGGATTGAAATATCCGGGTTTTATTTCCATTGAAAGCAATGAAAGTACAACCTGGATGTCTCAATTCATCCTCCTTTTTCTAGAGCCATATGGTAACCCTACCCTTGAAGCCATTCCTAGACCACCAATGACTAGTTATGGTAGGCCTGGGAGGAACCATATGAGGATGGAGGGTCTTCATTGGGTCCAGCTCAGCATTGCCCATATAGGTTCTACCATGGCCGGGGGTACTAAATGCTCCAACGCTGCTCCGATGAGCATAGGAATTTTATGAGCATCGGAGAATTTAGCTCTCCGGGCCACGGTAGAAATCTCTACTGCTGCATAGTACAAAGGAGATAATTTCTGGAAATATCCAGATATGTGAATTTTATATCAGATTCAGATCATACCCATAGTGCTGTTATATTGCATCAATGGCATAGGGAGAGCAGTCACTCAATGAAAGAGCAAGGAAGAAGGAGTGGTGAAGTGGTTCGAGCTACTGCCTCAGCACCCTGAGGTTGTGGGTTGAAATCCTGTGCTGCTCCTGGGCAAGTCACTCGATCCTCCATTGCTACAGGTACATTAGAACATTAGATAGATTGTGAGCCCACCGGGACAGATAGGGAAAATGCTTGATTACCCAATTACAAACCACTCAGATAACTTTGATAGGCAGTACATAAATACCTAAAATAAAGCACACTAGGGGATGGGGTTTTTCAGGCATCTGTTAAATGAGCAACATAATACCTCTAGATTGACACTCTTCTTACCCACCCTTTGTGATGACCCCAGCCATATATACAGTATTTAATATAAACCTAGTAAAAGAAAAATGTTATATTTCCAGCCACTGTGAAAGTTCATCTTTTTCTATTGACTGTTTGATAGCAGTGCATTTCTAATGCATTGCGTTTATTTGTTAATTATACACAAGAGCAACATTTCTTAGTGAAAATTAATTTTCATTTGTAGAAACCTTTTACTTTAATCAATTGTGTAATATAGCACATACCATGCAGAGCACACCTGTTATTATGATACAGTTACGATAAGGTTCTACTCACCAAGGTCATGGATTTAAATAAACTCTAATTTAACATTACTCCAATAATAAATTAACAGCAGATGTTTGCCGAGAGAAGGAAAATCTGGATTAAAAAAAATAAGGGTATTTCCAGTGATAAAGAAAAGCTGAGAACTACAATGAAACATCTGTGTGTGATTTCAGTAATTGGTTATATAAAAAAAGCTGAGACAGAAAGGGATATTATTTTGATAGTAATTGCTAAGAAATATCCTTTTCTACAGTGTCACCTACCCTGTTATTCAAATATTTATGTTATTATATTTTTATTTATTTATTTAAAAGATGTATTATTCATAGCATTCCAAAAAATACATAGAAATGAAAAATCTAAAATTTAAGACAATAACATGCCTCCACCCATAAAGGTAGAAATAAAATTCATTAATAGGTTTCAGGTTTTTTTTTTTTTAATCATTTTTATTAGAAAGGGTTCAACATGGTAACAGGAACAACACAGATACCAAAAGCTCAAATACAAATAATCAGTGTAAAATATTGCTTCACTGGATGTAAGAAAGTTAGCTGGGTCAGATGTCTGAATTGGCCCGCTTCGAGCTCTGCTTATATAAACAATCTTTAAATCCTGAGGGGCTGGCCTATAAGGCGCTATGGAAGGTGTTTTTGCAGTTACCTCTGGTCGTTCGTTATAGGGGGGAATGGGGGGAGACTGAATGGGGTATGTGTTTGTGGTGTGTCTGATTGTATGGATGGCTGGTGTTGTGTGCAGTGTTCGTGTTCTATTGTTTTACTGAACTGAGCTTATATTTACTTTGTTATATATATTTTTTTTTTATTTACAAAGCTTTGATATTCTGCCCATGGCAGTGCAGTGCTGTGAAGAGGTCTACCAGCTCCATTAAACCAAAGAAAAGCCAAGTAAAAGAAAAAGAACTATCCAAAAAGGTAAAGAAAGACATTCAGGTCTGATAAATTAAAGTTCAAGGGGTCCTTTTACGAAACTGTACTACAAAAGGGCTGGCACTGTTTTTAGCATGTGGGTTTCCCCTGCACTTAAGCCCCTTTTTATCGTGGCTCTAAGATAGCCGACAGTGCCAATTTCTTATTAATTGCCACATGCAAATTGCAAAATTAGCGCATGGCCATTAGAGTGAGCCCCCTCAATGCCACCTGTTTAATAGATGCTAAGGGCTCCTGCACTAGTCAATCGGTGCACGCCAATGCTAACATGTCACTCAATTAGCACAGAGTACTCCTACTCTTCACCTCAAAACATGCTCCTGTGACAAAAAATAAAATGTGTTTTTAGCATGTGGGTGGTGTACAATGAGCCCACAGTTAGCATGTGACTCTTGAGCCCTTGCTATTAGTGCTATTTTTAGGTGACAATAAGCTGCTTAGTAAAATGACTACAAAAAGGAGGTGGTTAAATGATGTCCATAAGTTATCTGAAAGAAAAGCATGCCATCGCCCCAGACTTAGCAAGGGTAGGAGGTTCTGAGTGTGATGGCGCTCCCCCCCCCCCCCCCCGTGCCCTTCTCTCCACCCCCTGCACAATCTGCACCAACCCTCTGGTCCCTTCTCTCCGCCCCCTGCTCCTTTCATGCCAAACCCCTCCCCCCCTTCCACGTCATACTCTTGCCCTCCCTTCTCACTGTACCTCTTAAAATCTTTGCAAGCAGCTTCTCCAGCCTGCTGCTCGTGCTGGCTTTCCCTCCGACATCACTTCCTAGTCCCGCAACCCAGAAGTGATTTCAGAGGGAGCCAGGCCAGTGCGAGCAGTAGGCCGGATTAGTTGCTTGCGCTAGCGAAGATTTTTAAAAAGGTATGGAGAGGTGTTGGTGCCCTCACCCACACACACACACACACATTACTACGCCACTGAGCAGAGGGTTGCAGGTTTTATCATTCATTGGAATAAACTGACCTTGTATTTTAAAGCTTCAAATCCGAGATCCAATGGAAGAGAATTCAGTTGAATCTGCACGGCAGTGTCCTATTGCAGTCTATGCGTGCTGGGTGGGAGTTAGATCTTTACAAGGGAATCTTACTTTTGAGCTTAGGATGGACAATCCTGCTTTTAAGCACTGGGAGGAAATGGGCCATTCTTTGAAAGAACATCTTCTCGATGCTGAAGGACAATGACACCCTCTTCATACTCTCTCACCCCAACTGGGGAATTAGTGGGACGATACGTTTGCATACTGTCAAGTTCAGTATTATTTTGCATCCCTGCCCAAAACTAAATTGGGTCACCCAGTGGGGCAACGGGGCTGCACATTTTTTTGCAGGGGTGGAGGCTTTTAAAACCTCTGTGTTGGCGCTGCACAAGGCCTTAACTCAATTTGCGAGACCTAAGGATGACCACCACATTAAGTCGAGTTAAGAGGGTGAACTTCATATCACATTGGACAGCAAGATCTTTTGAGGAATTTTAAAGGAATTCCTAGGTTAATTACTGGAGTAGTACTATGCGAGTGCTATGCCCGAATGTTGTGCTTGTGCTTTTAGCCCCTCCCTATTATGTGATCCTTCATTGTTATCTTTTTCTAAAATTTTGGAGTTCACCCCCTTCTCCCATTGTCGTCTGTAAGTCTGTCTATTTTGGTTAACGTGTGTGTGTAAATGTTCCCGTTACCCCTTTTTATATTTGTAATTCGCTTTGAAACTATGTTAAAAGCGTTTGCATCAAATTTTAATAAACATGAAACATACAGCGCATATTTTACACCAGATAAGTGCTATTGCCTCACCTTTGTGTCTCAAATACGGTAGGGAGCCTAACACTTTCTCATACTCTTTCTGGGACTGCTGGTATATTCTGAATTTTTGGTCTTCAGTGGTGCAGTATTTACAATCCCTATTGCAAGTACAACAGAACAGTTATTGTTGGATTTGCCAGGGGCTTTTCAAGAAGTGCCCAAGGGGAGGATTTTGTTCTGCCATAAGTTGCGTCTCCTAGCTTGTAAATGTATACTACAGTTGTGGACCTCCTCAGATCGGCCATCTTTATTGAGGGCTTAGGTACTGGAGGGCTCAGGTTCATGAATTGGCCACTTGGGAAGCTCGTGCAGTGAACAAAATGCCCAAAAAGAAGAAAACAATTTTTGCTTACCTGGGATGCTTATTTAGATTTGTTAGCCCCATGTGGGCGTAGTTTGCTTTTGACTATACTAAGATCAGATGTAGCCAACAAAGACACTGTTAGCCCGATGAACCATTTTATATCCTATCATTCCTATTTTTTGAGGGGGTGGGGGGGACTGGGGAGGGTTTGGCATTTATTCCCAGGGACTATAAAAACCAAGGTCCTTAGATTGGTTTAAGCTTGGAGGTTTCAAGGGTAGGGCAGTGGCATACCTAGGGGGGGGGGCGGTCTGCCCCAGGTGCACGCCCCAAGGGGGTGCACAAGAGAGAGCTGGATGGAGGACCCATGGAGTTAAATACATCTCGAGCCGCGAGGCTCGTCTTCTGTTCCTACCTGCCCTGCTGCTCACATATAGCCGATCGGAAGTCTTCCCCGATGTCAGAGCTGACGTCGGAGGGAGGGCTTAAACAAAGCCTGCCCTCCGACGTCAGCGCTGATGTCGGAGAATACTTCCGGTCAGCTATTTGTGCGTGGCAGGGCAGGCAGAAACAGAAGACAAGCTTCGCGGCTCGAGCTCCGTTTTGCTGAGAAAGTTGCAAAGATGGGCTGGGAGGCAAACGCGGAACACAAAAGGGGGGAGGGAGTGCGTTTTGGACACAAGGCATGAACTTGGGAGAGAGGAAGGGAGGGAAAGAGATGCTGAGGTGGGGGATGGAATGGGTTTTTGGACACAGAAGGCATGGACTTGGGAGAGAGGAAGGGAGGGAAAGAGATGCTGAGGTGGGGGATGGAATGGGTTTTTGGACACAGAAGGCATGGACTTGGGAGAGAGGAAGGGAGGGAAAGAGATGCTGAGGTGGGGGAGGGAATGTGATTTTGAAAACAGAAGGCATGGACTTGGGAGAGAGGAAGGGAGGGAAAGAAATGGTTGTGTACATGGGGAATAGAAGAAAGGAGAATTTTTGATCATAGGGAAGGAGTGAGGTACAGATAGTGGCATACCAAGGTGGGGGGGGCGGTCCGCCCCGGGTTTACGTCCCAAGGGGGTGCACAGCTGACCACCCTCCAGTGTTCTCCCTAGGCTGGCAAACTGTGGCTCTTTAGCCACTTGAGTGCCACCGCCACCATCGGGAACAGGCCGGCGCTGAGTTCTCCCTGCTTTTCCCTGTGGGCTGACCAACTCTCGCCACCCGCGTCAATTCTGATGTCGGAGAGGACGTTCTGGGCCAGCCAATTGCTGCCTGGCTGGCCTAGAACATCCTCTCCAACGTTAGAATTGATGTCAGGTGGTGAGAGTTGGTCGGCCCCGCGGGGAAGAGAAGCAGGGCGAACTCGGCGCCGACCTGTTCCCGATGGCGGCAGTGGCAGCCTATTCCCCAGTGGCGGTGGCAGCATTTTCCCAATGGTGGTGGCATAGGAGAGGGCAGGGAGAAAGAAAGAAAGGGGGGGTCAAGGAGCCAGAAAGAAAGAAAGGGGGCAGGGTGAAACAAAGAAAGAAATGGGGCACGGAGAGAGAGAGAAAAACAGACATACAGAAAGAAAGGGGGTATGGAGAGAGAGAAAAAGAAAGAAGGGGCAGGGTGAAACAAAGAAAAAGTTTGGGGAGGGAATGAGGTCTGGAAGAGAGGAAGCATACAGGAGGCTGAAAGAAGGAAAAAATATTGGATGCACAGTCAGAAGAATAAAGTGCAACCAGAGACTGATGAAATTACCAAAGGTAGGAAAAATGATTTTATTTTCAATTTAGTGATCAAAATGTGTCTGCTTTGAGAATTTATATATGCTGTCTATATTTTGCACTATGGCCCCCTTTTACTAAACCGCAATAGCGTTTTTTAGCACAGGGAGCCTATGAGCGTTGAGAACAGCGTGGGGCATTCAGCGTAGCTCCCTGCGCTAAAAACCGCTATCGCGTTTTACTAAAAAGGGAGGGGGAATATTTGTCTATTTTTGTATAGTTGTTACTGAGGTGACATTGCATAAAGTCATCTGCCTTGACCTCTTTGAAAACCCGCGGAATATAAATGATAATTAACATTTTCTCTCCGTACAGCGTGCTTTGTGTTTTTAAAATTTTATTGTTGGTAGATCATTTTGACTTGGCCACAAAGGTAAGGGGGAGGGAGGGAGGGGAGCTGCTGAAAGACATCTAGTAATCCTTGCAGCTTGACTGTGCAGGGAATTATTTTTGTAAAATCATGTTTTGTTATGTGACTGGCATTATTTAGACTTTAATTTCTATGAATGAATAGAATGAAAATGATATAAATTACTTGCTTGTTTTTATGTGCGTGCACTGAAGGAAAGTGGAGAGAGAGTGAGCTGAGGACACTGAAGGGAAATGGGGAAGAGAGAGTGGGGAGAAGACGCTGATTTATAAATTGACAATTGTACAGAATATTGTTTCTTTTTAGACTTTAATATAAACAATTCAAGGCTTGTGTGGATGGAATCAGGTGGTTTGGGGGGATGGGGACCGAGCTTACGGGGATTAGTCCAATAAAATGGTATTTTTTTATTTCTCATTATTTGTTTTATTTTCATTTGTTAATTTGTAAAGTGGTGATTGTTATGTATCAGTTTTTTCAAATTTACATCTACTGTCTTTATATTTTGCACTGTATTAGAGGACATGTGTTACTGTTTTTGTGGTGTTGCATTGTATCCAGGGTCTGGTTTCTTGGCGGTTCAGTTTAACTTTTGTCTACATATTTCTATTTTTAGTTTGTGATTATTCCATATTGGGCGAGGGTGTATCTCTGTTCTGTGTGTATGAAAAGAACATAGTTTTCAGTTGGCATTGACTACAGGATCAATTGATTGTGCGGGATCTGGCTTGTTTAGTTTTACAATGTATGTGTTGGTGTTCTAGTGCTCACTGCAGTATTTAAGATGCTGCCTTTTCCTAGGTACACTCTTGTTGTGCGATATGTGGATTGTTATTAAAAATCATATTTTTCATATAGATGGGGGGGTCAAAATATGATGGGCCCCGGGTACCACATACCCTAGGTACGCCACTGGGGTAGGGTTCTACAGGCGGGGGGGGGGGAATTGGGTTGCAATAATGTTAAACTATTTGATGACTGGTGCTTTTATTTCTTGCCGTGTTCCAGCAGTTGAGCTGTATTGCATCTCGGATGTCTTCTTCATTGCGGAACACGGATGTCATCAAAAATTGTTTGAAAGTAAAACGTCATTTCCCTCTTAAGTGCCAGCAGGGCACCTACCAGCTTCTAAGTTAAGACACCGTATATTGTATATGGTATCTTGACCCTGTGTGATAATACCATAGCAATACTGCTATACTTTTGCTTAGGAATAAGGTTCATTACTGAGCAAAACAAACTCATTTGGAGACATTTGAAATATTGTTTCACAGTCAACAAATAAACATTAAAATTGTCAATGAATTCACTGTGGAAATCTGGCACGAGATGTAGACTTCTGTAAATCATCTAGTTTGTATCAAATTTCATTGAAAAGATTGCAGTTTTTCTGAAAAATTTGAGCCGAAAAAGCAGAAAATTATACTGTATAGAATTTGAAAATAGGCTGAAATGTGACTTGAGTTTGACCTTGAATTATTGATACACTTTATTAATGACATGCATGTGTTTCTTAAAGCAGCACATTCAGATCAGCATTTCATAAACAGTAGATTACATTATTCTGTTGGAATTTATTTGGAAACACAGACTTCCGTTAATTCAGCAGCACAATATTTCCCAATTTAATTTACTGATGAGAAGGAGACCTTGATAATACTGATTAGTGCAATAGACAATTCATTTATACAAAAATCTGATTAGGCTTACTACTATAATCTAAATCCTTCTAGCCTCTGGAGAATACTGAAGATAAAAACAATAGCTAGTATCTGCAATATCCTCTCTTGCTTTACTCATTATCAGTGGCAGCTTGGATACAGATTACATTGCTGTATTTGAAAATTTGTGCTATGAATAGGCCCTTCCTTCCTGTCTCAGAGATTGGTTTCTTGCATACTGAGTTGTTGCTTACATTGCCAGGTGATGGTAGAGGCTTTGCATCCCATTCTCACATTCCTCCCAGAACTAGGGTTACCATATTTGTGAAGTAAAAAAAGAAGAGGACACATGACCTCACACACGCCACCCACAGACCCACCCATCTTTCAACCATTTCCTTTGTCCCTCTTCCCATCCTCTGCACCCTTTTAATGCTTTCCTCCTTCTTCCTCCCTCTAACCCTCCTCCCTACAGATGCTTCTCTCTTTTCAATCCTTTTCTCCTCTGGGTGCCTCTTTCTCCTTCCAAACTCCAACTCCCCCCTTCCTCCCCAACACACACACACAGGTGTCCCTCTCTTTTTCTCTCTCTCCTCATGTTTCTGTCTCTCCCCTTCCATCCAGCACTACCCTACTCCATGCTATTTTCTCCAGCACTCTCTCCTTTCCATAATGCTTCTCGGCCCTCCCTCTCTTTATGCTGTGTCTCCATCCCTCCTTCCCTTCCCTCCTCTAATGCTGCTTTCCCTCATGACGTCTCTGGCTCCTGACTTCCCCACCTACCTCCTCTCTGGCCACTGTAATTCAATCTTTCAGCATCAGGTGCCGCAACAAGGTGAGCCTACTGCTACCAGCCTGCCCCAGAAGTTGCCTGTCTGCAGTGACTTCCTGTTCCCACATAGGTGGGACCTGCAGAGAGGCAGCTTCTGGGGCAGGCCAGCAGCAACAGGCCCACCTCGTTGCTGCTGCTGGTTGCCTGAAGATTGAATTACAGTGACCAGAGAGGAGGTAGGAGGGGTGGGGTAGTCGAGAGAGCCTGCTAAACCCAGACTCCCCATTTAAAAAAAGAAAAAAATGGACAGGTACCCAGATAATCCTCTGAAAAGAGGTTTTTCTGTACATATGGTAACCCTACCCAGAACCCTCCTGGGTGACTCCCAAATCTATCCTGAACCACTGCTTCTGCTACCCCATGCTCTTTCCAGCCACTTGTCAGATGCTGGAGATGTATATCTGGATATTCTTTCTAGAGTTCTCTAGGGTAAATCACAGATCAATTTTGAACCACTTAGGCCTTCACTTCTGCTACCCAATAGTCCTTCTAGTTGTTTTACAGGTAGTGCACATCATATTACGGTATATCTCCATAGGTTTTTATTTTCCCTTCTTCTATTTACTATGCCTGCTGTAAAACATCACAGGGTGGACCTCACTTTGCATGTTGCTATGAGTCGGTGGCATAATCCATCTATTTACTATGCCTCCACTACAGTATACTTTCTCTTCCATTTTTTTTTTAATTATTATTTATTGATTGATTTTCAAATTTAATACCAAGTACAACTTGTACAGAAAGCATATTTAACCGATAACTATACAGTATTAAAGTGTGGAACATCTACACTTTAACAAAAAACTTAGAAAAAGAAAACAAAAGAATACCAAATTAGCTTAAGTCCTCCATATAGATCCAAGAGGTTCTTACAAGCGAATCAAACGGAAAAGTATAATTCTATACAACATAGTAACATAGTAGATGACGGCAGATAAAGATCCAAATGGTCCATCCAGTCTGCCCAACCTGATTCAATTTAAATTTTTTAATTTTTTCTTCTTAGCTATTTCTGGGCAAGAATCCAAAGCTTTACCCTGTACTGTGCTTGGGTTCCAACTGCCGAAATCTCTGTTAAGACTTACTCTAGCCCATCTACACCCTCCCAGCCATTGAAGCCCTCCCCAGCCCATCCTCCACCAAACGGCCATATACAGACACAGACCATGCAAGTCTGCCCAGTTCAATATTTAATCTTATTTTCTGATTCTAGATCCTTTGTGTTCATCCCACGCTTCTTTGAACTCAGTCACAGTTTTACTCTCCACCACCTCTCTCTGCCCTTAGTTCAATATTTAATCTTATTTTCTGATTCTAGATCCTTTGTGTTCATCCCACGCTTCTTTGAACTCAGTCACAGTTTTACTCTCCACCACCTCTCTCGGGAGCGCATTCCAGGCATCCACCACCCTCTCCGTAAAGTAGAATTTCCTAAAATTGCCTTTGAATCTACCACCCCTCAATCTCAAATTATGTCCTCTGGTTTTACCATTTTCCTTTCTCTGAAAAAGATTTTGTTCTACGTTAATACCCTTCAAGTATTTGAACGTCTGAATCATATCTCCCCTGTCTCTCCTTTCCTCTAGGGTATACATATTCAGGGCTTCCAGTCTCTCCTCATATGTCTTCTGGCACAAGCCTCCTATCATTTTCATCGTCCTCCTCTGGACCGGCTTAAGTCTTCTTACGTCCTTCGCCAGATACGGTCTCCAAAATTGAACACAATACTCCAAGTGGGGCCTTATCAATGACCTGTACAGGGGCATCAACACCTTCTTCCTTCTACTGACTACGCCTCTCTTTATACAGCCCAGCATCCTTCTGGCAGCAGCCACTGCCTTGTCACACTGTTTTTTCACCTTTAGATCTTCGGACACTATCACCCCATGCATATCAGCTTCTCTCCTCCCAGCATATACGGTTCCTTCCTATTATTAATCCCCAAATGCATTACTCTGCATTTCTTTGCATTGAATTTTAGTTGCCAGGCATTAGACCATTCCTCTAACTTTTGCAGATCCTTTTTCATATTTTCCACTCCCTCTTCGGTGTCTACTCTGTTACAAATCTTGGTATCATCTGCAAAAAGGCACACTTTTCCTTCTATCCCTTCAGCAATGTCACTCACAAACATATTGAACAGGATTGGCCCCAGCACTGATCCCTGAGGAACTCCACTACTCACCTTTCCTTCCTTCGAGCGACTTTCATTAACCACCACCCTCTGGCGTCTGTCCGGCAGCCAGTTTCTTACCCAGTTTACCACTTTGGGTCCTAACTTCAGCCCTTCAAGTTTGTTCAACAGCCTCCTATGAGGAACTGTATCAAAGGCTTTGCTTAAATCCAAGTAAATTACATCTAGCATATGTCCTCGATCCAGCTCTCTGGTCACCCAATCAAAAAATTCAATCAGGTTCGTTTGGCACGATTTACCTTTTGTAAAGCCATGTTGCCTCGGATCCTGTAACCCATTAGATTCAAGGAAGTACACTATCCTTTCTTTCAGCAACACTTCCATTATTTTTCCAACAACTGAAGTGAGATTCACCGGCCTGTGACCGCTTTTAAGAATAGGGACCACATCCGCTCTCCTCCAATCCCCAGAAATCACTCCCGTCTCCAGAGATTTGTTGAACAAGTCTTTAATAGGACTCGCCAGAACCTCTCTGAGCTCCCTTAGTATCCTGGGATGGATCCCATCTGGTCCCATCGCTTTGTCCACCTTCAGTTTTTCAAGTTGCTTATAAACACCCTCCTCCGTGAATGGCGCAGAATCTACTCCATTTTCTCATGTAACTTTGCTAGACAATCTCGGTCCTTCTCCATGATTTTCTTCTGTGAACACAGAACAGAAGTATTTGTTTAGCACATTCGCTTTCTCCTCATCACTTTCCACATATTGGTTCCCAGCATCTTTTAGCCTAGCAATTCCATTTTTCATCTTCCTCCTTTCACTAATATATCAGAAAAAATTTTTGTCTCCCTTTTTTACATTTTTAGCCATTTGTTCTTGGCTTCTTTCAGTTTCACCCTGTAGTCCTTTCTGCTCTCCTCTTCTTGGTTTTTTTTATATTTCACGAACGCCAACTCTTTCGCCTTTATTTTCTCAGCCACTAGGTTGGAGAACCATATCGGTTTCCTTTTTCTCTTGTTTTTATTGATTTTCTTCACATAGGATATGCTATAGACCAGTGTTCTTCAACCACTGGTCCATGGACCAGTGCCGGTCCACAGAAATTTCCTGCCGGTCCACAGGGCCATCACGTGCATCAGGCCCAAAACAGTGTTCTTCAACCGCCTGTCCACGGTGCGGTCAATGCAGTGTTAACTTCGAGCCAGCTTCTTCTTCCTAACTGATTCAGTACACAAAGCCATGGGCAGTGGCTCCTACAGGCATCCTGCGCCTGAACCGGAAGCCTTCTCTCTGACGTTACAACGTCAGAGGGAAGGCTTCCAGATGAGGCACAGGATGTGCAAGGTGCAATTAGTACTATTATGGGGGCGGGTCTGGGATGGAGATTGGGTAGAAATAGGCGGGGTCTGGCCCACTACTTAGCCCAGTGTTCTTCAACCGCTGGTCCATGGACCGATGCCGGTCCACAGAATAATTATTTTATTTCTGCCGGTCCATAGGTGTAAAAAGGTTGAAAAACACTGCTATAGACTATGCAGCTATAACTGGAGTTGCATTTTCGTTCTATAGAGCTCAAGATTTATCTCCATCCAAACGAGATAAGGCTAAGAATGCAGAGAAGGGAAGTAGATAGTGGAGCACAGCACGATCCAGATGCGTGTTACCAAACGTGTCTCGTCAGCATCTATCTTGGATCCTCTCTTCCCATCATTAACTCTTCCCAATCTTATTTCCCATCACAAATCACTACATACTTCAAGATCACACTGCTTGTTTTCTGCGTTTTAACCACACCAGACATTTTTTCTTCTACCTTCTCAGGTCTCAGGCTTCAACATTTTCTTCCTTTCATTCAAACATCTCAATTCTGTGTGGGCACATTTCATCTTCAACAGTGTCATGTCTTGCCTACTCCTCTGTACTTTCTTGCTCCTTCTCTTCCACCCTGCTGGGATTCTTCTTCTCAGTCCTGGTACTGCAAATCAATTCTCATCATACAGCCTGTGTTTTGGATTTCAGCCCCTTAATACGATTGAGTTTGACACCCCTGAGCTATGTGATACTGTCAGACAGCTAAATGTTTCTATTACAGGGATGGACAACCACAATCCTCAAGCGCCACCACCCACAATGAATACACATGAGACCTATTTGCTTACAATGGAGCCAGTACATGCAAATCAACCTTATACATATTAATTGCAGAAATCTTGAAAACCCAACTGGTTTATGGCCCTCGAGGATTGCGATTGCCTACCCCTGTTCTGTTATTTCCCTGAAGCTGTCTCAGTGATTCATGGTGCAACACAGGGTAGCGATTATTTATTTTGTAAAATTATATTCACACATAGGGATGCAAGAGGATAAAGGCAGGATGAGCAGCCACTGAAAACTATCAGATAAAAGCAGTGTCTAAATATTCTGCAATAATCATTACAAGTGATTGAAGAAATCAATTTTCACAACAATATTATCTCAAAAGTAAGGCAGTCATTTTCTCTCACTAATGTTTCCCTATTTATAAAGTAACATCTGAAAACACACACAAAAAAGTTATCAAATCTTCTTTTGAAATATTTTAGCATAAAACTAACAATCTGCAGGCATACATGAAAAAATATTAATTAGCTGAAAGATAATTTGATGTTTGGATGAGTTTTCCAGTTCTGATAAGGGTTTTTTTTTCACTTTGGTACTTTGAAACTAGATAAATGCTCTCCACAGTTGTAAAAGCTTTGTTATACGTGAGCAGCTCCAAACAGTATTTCCTAATCCATTTTTTTTTTTTGGGGGGGGGGGGGGGGGGGGGGGGAATAATAGTGTGAAAAAAGCGCCTCTTTCAGCAAAGCTCATAACTGCAGAAAGCTAATGGCCTATTTTTAAAAGAACAAATCTCAGGCAAGCCCACAGCCAATCTGAATCCAGTCTGCTTGATTAGTCTATTTTCTTGCAATAGATTCACTCTGAATAAAAGCTATGTTTCTTTGAGATGTTACAATTGGATCTGATTAACGTATGTGCTAGCATTCAATGCTTTGGGAATACTATTTAAAAAGCAATAAAAAGGATAGATGAAAGGTGCTAGCATTAAATGTGTGAGCACCAGTACCAGGTGGTTTAAAGCACTTTCTGAAGGCAGTGGCAGGTGGCATATGTGAATACAGTGTATGCAGTCAAATGTTGGAATTCATAGGCAGTAAAACCCATTTTGTGGCATCATGCACAAGCAGCAAGCAACACTATGAATAGAGACGTTTAAATATCTACGTGGCGTAAATGCGCAGGAGTTGAGTCTCTTTTATTTGAAAGGAAGCCCTGGAATGAGAGGGCATAGGATGAAGTTAAGAGGTGATAGGTTCAGAAGTAATCTGAGGAAATACTTTTTTACGGAAAGGGTGGTAGATATGTGGAACAGTCTCCCGGAATAGGTGGTGGAGACAGAGACTGTGTCTGAATTCAAGAAAGCCTGGGATAGGCACATGGGATCTCTTAGAGAGAGGAAGAGATAATGGTTACTGCGGAAGGGCAGACTGGATGGGCCATTTGGCCTTGATCTGCCATCATTTTTCTATGTTTCTATGTTAATTGTTGTGGATTATGAATTGGTTATTGAACAGAAAACTCAGGGTAGGGTTAAATGTCCATTTTTCTCAAAAGGAGGATGGTGCTATTTAACATATTTATAAATGAACTAAAAATCGGAATGACAAGTGAAGTAATTAAGAGCTTCTTTCACAAAGCCA
Organism: Geotrypetes seraphini; assembly: GCF_902459505.1. Taxonomy (NCBI): domain Eukaryota; kingdom Metazoa; phylum Chordata; class Amphibia; order Gymnophiona; family Dermophiidae; genus Geotrypetes; species Geotrypetes seraphini. The sequence goes on from NC_047086.1 coordinate 253,238,094, forward strand.
TAATAGTGAGTCCTGGTGCAGCAAATGCAACACAGCCCATAGGAATTAAATGAGCTGCGTTGCATTTGTCACATGGTAATTGTTACCGCAGCTTTGTAAAAGAGACCCTAAATTTGCAGATGACACAAACTATTCAAAGTTGACAAAACACCTGTGGACTGTGAAAAATTACAGGAAGACCTTAGGAAATTGGAAGACTAGGCATCCAAATGGCAGATGAAATTTAATGTGGACAAATGCAAAGTGATGCACATTGGGAAGAATAATCTGAATCACAGTTACCAGATGCTAGGTCCACCTTGGGGATTAGCGCCCAAGAAAAGGATCTGGGTATCATCGTAGACAATATGATGAAACCTTCCGCCCAATATGTGGCGGCAGTCCAAAAAGCAAACAGGATGCTAGGAATTATTAAAACAGGGATGGTTAACAAGACTAAGAATATTATAATGCCCCTGTATTGCTCCATGGTGCAACCTCATCTGGAGTATTGCGTTCAATTTTGGTCTCCTTATCTCAAGAAAGATATAGTGGTGCTAGAAAAGGTTCAAAGAAGAGTGACCAAGATGATAAAGGGGATGGAACTCCCCTTGTATGAGGAAAGACTAAAACAGGGCTCTTCAGCTTGTAAAAGAGACGGCTGAGGGGAGATATGATTGAAGTCTACAAAATCCTGAGTGGAGTAGAACGGGTACAAGTGAATCGATTTTTCACTCCGTCAAAAATTACAAAGACTAGGGGACACTCAATGAAATTACAGGGAAATACTTTTAAAACCAATAGGAGGAAATTTTTTTCACTTAGAGAATAGTTAAGCTTTGGAACGCATTACCAGAGGATATGGAAAGAGCAGATAGCGTAGCTAGTTTTAAGAAAGGTTTGGACAAGTTCCTGAAGGAAAAGTCCATAGTCTGTTATTGAGAAAGACATGGGGGAAATAACTGCTTGCCTTGTATCGGTAGCATGGAATATTGCTATTCCTTGGGTTTTGGGCTGGATTGGCTACAGTGAGAATGGGCTACTCAATGCAGTTACATGTAAATACTTTTAAAACAAATAGGAGGAAATATTTTTCACTCAAAAAATAGTTAAGGGAATAGACTTAGTAGATAAAGACAAGTTGTTCACCCTCTCCAAGGTAAAGAGAACGAGCGGGCACTCGCTACAGTTAAAAAGGGATAGATTCCGTACAAACGTAAGGAAGTTCTTCTTCACCCAAAGAATGGTAGAGAACTGGAACGCTCTTCTTTTATAAGGGAAAACACCCTCCAGGGATTCAAGACAAGGTTGGACAAGTTCCTGCTGAACCAGAACGAACGCAGGTAGGGCTGGTCTCGGTTATGGCACTGGTCTTTGACTTGGGGACCGACACATGAGCAGACTGCTGGGCGCGATGGACCACTGGTCTGACCCAGCAGCGGCAATTCTTATGTTCTCTAGCATTCATTGTCAGAGGAACAGCAGTTAGTGTAGATGGGTTTAAACAAGATATGAACAAGATCCTGGAGGAAATGTCCATAGTGTATTATTGGTACAGACATGGGGGAAGTCACTGCTTGTCCTGGGATCGGTAGCATGGAATGTTGCTACTGAAGGAGTCTGGGACTGGTTTTCCTGAGTATTGAACTAAGTTTTCTCTTTAATAAAATGCTGAATTATGTTTAGCTGCAGACCTAACTTATCTGATGTTTTAGCCTGCCTGCACTGGGGCCCTGATTCTCCAAAGTGCATCCCGATTTTAGGCGTCCTACAGCTGTCTAATCAGCCAATCGGGATGCACGTTTTTTTAAAAAAAATGCTCCCCAGGCAAGCCTGAAGGCGCCTCCGGGAGCCTAGGGAGACCCGCAAGATGCCTAAACTCGTCTAAGGGCCTTAGGCTGAACCTAGGCGGCCCTACGCGTCTCCCTAGTAGAGGAGAAGCTTAAAATGTAGGCCAGCAAAATTCTGGCCTACATTGTAAGTAGACGCGGCCGCTATACTTATCGTGGCAAGGGATCTCTCTGCCACTATAAGTATAGCGGGCCGTGGCCCCCTGACCAGGAGGGTGCCCAAACCCTCTGCCCGAAGACGCACCCCCCCCACTACCAACCGCCCCCCCCGACATTACCGACCGCCCCCCCCCCCCCCCGACATTACCGATCCCCCCCCGACAATATCGATAGCTGGCAGGAGGGTGCCCAATCCCTCCTGCCCGAAGACGCACCCCCCCCCCGGCGCTAACCCCCACTCCACCAAACGCCTACAGCTGCCTAAAATCGGGACGCACTTTTAGAGAATCAGGCCCTGGGTGTTTTAGCTTGGGCATTTTAGCTTCTTATGGTTATCTCAGCATACACGATATTGTATTCCGCCCTCCTGGACATGTAACAGGGCTTAGATAAGTGACCGGCTAGTGTGAGCTTAGGACCAATGATTGTTAAGAAAAGTAACACGTGAAATGTTTTTTCTAGAATTCAGTTGTATAGCCAGAAAAATGAATAAATATCTCTGTAACTTCCCGATTTCGGCACTTCTGAAGCTGCCAACTTGGTGCTCGGGAGTCGCATATATGCTGAATAAACCCTGTTGCTTTCTTCAAGTATCTGATTATTGTGTCCGAGTGACCTTTCACTACTATTTGGCTCTCTGCCATGTACTTGTGACCTGTATTAGCCACTGTTTTGAAACAGGATATTAGGATAGAGGGTCATATCCTTATGTTATGTTCTTATATTGTAACCACTGGGGTCTCAGGACGGAGTTAGCCCTGCAGGGGCAAAGAAAGATAAAAATCAAGAATGCAAAAACACCAAGTTCTATGCTACAGTAACTTCCCAACCAAGGTTTATTGGCAAAGAGGTGCCAAATTCCTTCAGTGAATGTAAGCACCACAATAAAAGAAATGGAAAAAGAAATAATTATCAAAGAAAACTCTTGTAAGGCTTTCAGGATTTTCATCAAATAAAACTTCACTTTCTCTTCCTAAACAGTTCCTCTTATTCTTAAGAGTCCTTTGCACCAACCTGCCTAAAGCAGATTTTAGATAAGTCCAACTTCCTTAAGTTGTGGCAGTCCAAACTTTAAACATTTATTCAAGCCAAAAGTATAGAAACCTCAAGCTGCTAGTAAGCACAGCTGGGGACAGGGAGTTTGCTACAAGTTCGCCTTCAAAGCTACTTAAATTGCTTTCAGAATTCCCTCCCAGGATACCAGCAAACGTCTCTCCATAGTTATGGGAAAACTTCAGCGGGAAGGGGTAAAACGCGGACCTCACAGACCTGACAGACCTCGCGGATCTATACCCGCACGTCCTTAAAAATCTGAGGTCCGTGCCACTTGTAGTTAGTTTCTGGCTCTGACAGACCTCGGTGACAATTTAGCACTGACGGATCCGTCTCAGCATAGGGAGGGAAAAGTATTAGGATCCGTCAGTGCTACAATGTCATCGAGGTCTGTCAGAGACGCGGACCTCAGATTTTTAAATTTACTGGGGCTGAAGAAAACCAGTTTAAAGGATTCATTTTAGAGCCGCTCCAGCACTAGTCAGGTCCGTGAGGTCCGCGTTTTACCCCTTCCCCCTTCCTACTGGCTTGGGCTCACAAGAGAAAAGCCAAAAAACTCCCACACAATTTCTCTTCCAGGTACAACTAGTGTCCAACCCCCGCACAAAACCAAGAGAAAACCAGCTAGGGTTTTAAATGCAGGGTAGACTTAACTCAGGTACCAAAGTTCAAACAGGTCAGTCAACAACGGTAAAGCACAAAATATTCCTGTAAAGAAAATAGCACATTTGCAGCCAAAAAAGAAACACAATCATTTCAAAAAGAAAATGTCCCAAACTCAGAAAGCTTCAAAAACAAACTCACAGCTCTTGTATTCAGTAATGACTGATAGCCAAACCTACATCCATCAATTCTGGTTCCTGGAACAGCTCCTGTGGAATTGACGTTTCCTGGAACTCCATTTGCTCCTCTTGGGTTGGTACTGCAAATTCAGTAGAGGAACCTGCCTCCTCTATGTTTATAGGGTTTGGCACATTACCCTTTCTTAGGCTGGGAAGCTGCTCCTTGGGGAGAGGCTTGTTCCTCTTCCCTATCTTCTCTAACAGCCTAGTCAAATCTGCAGGCTTTTCAGGAGTAGAGCCATGCCCTAACCGGCCTGAGCTTGCTCTAGCTTGTGGCTCTTTTGGGCTCCCCCGGAGGATGCTAGGGAGAATTAGAGGGACCAAGGCAGGCACAGAGCCTGACTGGTCACAATATTTTTAAACATGTATTTTGTAAAATACATGAGTACATGCTTAAAGCACAGGTGTAAATGTGCCACTTGGCACATGTTCTGTTGTAGCTGGATAAGAATATCTTTTTTATAAAAGCACATCCCAGTACTGTAGATGTTTATGTTATCTTTATAAAATAGTCTTCAAATGGGCACCATTTTGGAATTCTGACATAGAAATCTTCTTATAAAATTAGGCCCTTTAGATACAAATGTACATAGTTAAAAGGAACAGCATTTTTTAAAGTAGAAATTTACATGCTGATTGTCTCTCTTTTGCATAATCATTATAGATGTCCTGAAAGCCTAAATAGTATGAGGCCCTTGAACATTGAAGTCCCTCTAATAGAGCACAGATGTTGATGGTAGAGGAAATAATGTGTATTCACCCAAATGGGAAAATGTCATGACTGTCAACCCCAGGAGTGCAATTTTATGGGTTTATATTTGTATTTACAGACATTCCAGGAAAAGAGTGACATGGTAACATTGCCATGGTAACACCATGGTTAAGCAGTAAATATCATGGTAATGGAGAAAATAAAAAAGCACCGAGAATACCTCAGTAATGGTGGTCTGTTCTGTGGTAGTGCCACAGGAATGGAACTGATACCATGGTAATCCTAAGATAATGGAGAGAGGCAGTACGGCCATCCCTGAGTCTCAATTGGCCCTCCCCATCCCTACCTTGACAACCATTGTGGTCTATTTGGCTCTTCAGGGGCAGAAAAGAACCACACTCCTTCCTGCCCACTGCTGCCACCATATCTGCCACTAGTAGTTCTTTAAAATGTTTGCCAAGACTTCATGTGCAGCCTTGTGAGATTCATGGAAATGTCACGAGGCTGCTGTATGAAATCTCAGCAGTCATTTTGAAGAACCAATAGCATCAAGTAGGGCAGCAGTGGCAGAAGCAGAAGGCATGAAAAAAGTAGGGTTCTTTCCTGCCCTATAGAAACTGCTGAGATGGGGAGCAAGCACTTATTCCCCTCACCACCAGTGTTCAGTTTGCCACTGCTGCTACTGATTTGGGACAGCAGCAGCAGGATGGATGTTAGGGGGCAAAAGCTGGTAGAAGAAGGGTGGGGAGAAAGAGAGGGCAGACACTGGTGAGTGGTTGGACAGGGGACAGAAGTTGGTAGAAATGGGATGGGATGAGGCGGGGAAGAGAGAGGGGGCAGATTCTGGTGGCAGTGGGGAGGAGAGAGAGGGGCAGATGCTGATATAGGGAGGCAGATACTGATGTGATGCCAGATGCCTCGTGTGATGTTGGATCGAGAGGGGCGACCTCCCCTCCGCTCACCCCTAATCTATCCTGCCCCCTCCCCCCCCCTTACTCCTAGCCGATTGGCCCCAAGGCTTCAGCCAATTTGTCTTCGCTCCTCAACTATGTGGCTCGGAGCTTGTTTTCAAATCGTGCACTCAGCATTTGTTGCTCTACCCCCCGAGATCTGTCCTGAGAACAAAGACGATACACAAGCGTTTTCAACTAGTGTGGAATTTTATTTGGCCGCAGCCATAACAGCACTATTACATCACAACTGTCATCAACTGAGCAGAATAACCAATCATGAAATGTGATCAACTGTACATCGTAACTGAACATCTGAAGATGACATAACACTCCATGTATAACACTTATTAGGTATAACCACCACATGATCAGGTGCACAGCAAATGCCTCTCCATCCTCTCCCAAAGTGGGGTGCTGTACCAGCTTCCCCTGCTCGCTGGACCTATCCCGTTCAAGGATGTGTCCTCTCATCAGCAGTACGTTGCTGTGAAGATCATGGCCTGTGAAGTAGGCCGCTGTCTAGGCCTACCTCGAAATGGAGACTCCACACACTATATACTGGTTTCAATAGGTATACATTTATTAGCAAATTAGTAACAGCTTACAATTTCAAATGATTCAGCATATAATGGAACAGATGTGATCCTCAGGCCTGAGGGTCCTCTGATGTCTGTTCTCCTTACTTCTGCTTATAGGCCTGGTTTTATACATTTCTTGGTGGTCAATACCACGTTAGCCTAAATCACATGATACATCTTTATTGGTTATTTTTCTTATACGTCAATACATACGTAGATTCATTTATTGGCTTATCTATTTGTGTCATCTTATACGTCTGTTCAGTTTGCCGTAAGGCCTAACCCTTTCCTGCAAATGCCCTTTTCCCTTTACCATATATGCAATTCCGAGTCTAAAATTCCTTTTCTGCTGTGGCAACACATGATATATCTTGCTAAATAATGTTCTTGAGTACTCTGTTTTTCTGACCATGAGCTGTGTTCCTCTTTGCATAATATCCGGCCAGGTGCCATGCATCGGAATTTAAGTCTTGTTTCTTACAAGTTTTTGCTTACCATAGCTAACTCAGAAACAGAACATTTCTCAATCACTATAGGCCAGCTGGCAAGTGGGTTATGAAATATCTTTTACAGTTCATATACTGATTTATTAGAGCAAGAGGGAGGGGAGGGGGTTTTTCTCTTGTGAGCTCTGGTTACTTCACCTTTATCCAAAGGACTTGTTTTGCTTCACCTGTATCTCACCAGGACTTCTTCTTCTTCTCATCCTCGGTTCCCTCTCATCCCCTCTTCAAAGCCCCTTCAGGTGGCTTTGACATCCGGATATTCGGTCAGAAGGTAGATTGTGTCAGTGATCATACAGCACAGGTATAGGGCCACGTACTTGAAATTGTATATGGTAAAAATGAAAAGGACAAGTGCCCACCCATACTATACTAACCCGGAACAGAACAGCATAACATGTCACAATAAAATTATTAATACAATGTGATAATATGCAATCAATAATTAGGATAATATGCAATGTAAAAGTCAGGTAGGCATGACTGCAGAGCTTACACAATTGTGTTAGAAATATCAGAATAAAGTACTGACGTGGTGGTGGCTCTTGGGAGGGGAAATCAGCTATTGGTGTTTCATAGGGAGGTGCATCAAAATCAGCCAAGTCAAGATTATCAAAAATGTTGTGTATGGGTCTCTATTTCAACATTTGGGATAGTTCAAGCAACTAGGCATCTGCAGGGGTTCATAATTTAATCTGATACGTTTTAATATATTCTCCTTTTATGGTTTCATCCTGTTATGAGCATACTACATCCAAAAGGGATGGAGGGATAAATTAACAAGTTAGATTATTTCCATGCTCTTCCAAAATAGCTGGGATCAGTGCAGACTCGACTGGGTCCAGACGCCAGGGGTGAAAGTCCAGATAACCACATCAAATTTTACGTCATCATCCTTCAGCTGGGCTCATCACTTCTTCTTCACTGCAGTTCTCCTCAGTTTAGCAGCAAGAAAGGGGATGGAAAGAATCTGACTGGAAGGGAAAATAACTAGGGAGCTATTGTGGGAGTCAAAACAGGATGAAAATGCATAAAGTCACAATCAAGAAAAACATACAAATCTTGCAATAGGGCTGTTAGAAATAATTATCAACACATGAAAAAATATATATACTAATACTGCATGAGTCCATAAAAGAGTTAAAGTGCAAATTAATAAGTCCATAATTAAAGCTGTAGAAGTTCAAGGTCATAAAGGTCATCCTGTCTTTGGTAGCAACAGTCAGGAAGTCTTTGCTGGTAAGTCTAGGCGCTTTCTCTGGTAGCACGATCCTTCCTTTGGAGCTCATCCGTCATCAGGGTTTCATACGGCTGAAAATTTTTCATCGATGATATTTCAAATAGCATTAGTCCATAATTATGTAAATAAGTCATTAATTAATTAAAAGGGTGTAAACACGGATTCTCATGTAGCATACAGCTTCCTCTGATATGGCAATTGTCTTTGTGAAGTGATACACAATTAATAAGGCAGAAATATCTGTACTGTATATATCATCTAACTTGTTTCCAACAATACCTGAGCAATATTACTAACAGGATAGGTACAGCGTTAAAAGATGGCATACAAAAGAAAACAAAAACTTATCTGCTTTAATTCAAATAGACTAAGGTCTAATATATGTAATGGCTGAATTATATTTGTCAGCCTAAGGGAGTTATAGTTACAATGGCATATGATGTTCAAAGGACAGGAGTAATATGCTAAACATAAATATGAATTAGCAAAGAGTCAAACCCAAGCAAAAGGATGGCTAAGCTATAGCCTTAGACATATTAACACATAGGTTATATTGAAACATACTAAAATAAAGATGATAAACCCTAAAACTTAAAATAAAATAGGATTTATGGGAGAAATGTCCTTTCCATGGGATTCTATCGAATCATGGGTTCAATTTTGTTTGACTCACTAATATTGACTTTCACTAATATTCAATCAGCAAAAAGACCTAAACTACAATATTTTTGAATTCCAATCAATAGGACTGGACATTTCCTTCAGCAACTTATTAGAAAAGTTCTTAAGCAACAGTTAGAACCACGACTGCATAGGACACGAGCCTTAAACGACCTCACTGGATTGCAGGCATGAAATCAGATTGCCTCTCCATTACTTTTGGCCAAAAGTTTGATTCTGGGTTTTATTTCTGTACTTATGCATTGTCTTCAATGAACTTCCTTATTTTACAGAGTTGCTGTGTTGCCTGCTTTATCTTGTTCCCCTTTTTATACCGCACTTCTCCTTCATTTCCTTTTTACACCAGCAATTGAATGTGTTCTGCCTTATACACTATTTTCTTTTTCAGCACTAATTTTTTTTTCCTTTTTGTTTTTACGTAGGACTCACTGGTGTCAAATTTGGATGGTCCCGGACCCTGGAGCGGTTTTTCTGCATTGCCTTGCCCGGGACCGGGTTCCCATCCTCAATTGTCCTATTGGTCCTGCGCACTCAGTTAATACAAACAGGAACCAGGGGGTAACGCAGCATAGCGTAGTATATGGACTGGCGTTAGGATAGTCAGCATAGTATATGGACTGGCGTTAGGATAGTCAGCATAGTATAAGGACTGACGTTAAAGTAGTCAGCGTAGTATAGGGACTGGTGTTAGAGTAGTCAGCATAGTATAAGGACTGGCGTTAAAGTAGTCAGCGTAGTATAGGGACTGGCGTTAAAGTAGTCAGCATAGTATAAGGACTGGCATTAAAGTAGCCAGCGTAATATAGGGACTGGCGCTGGGGTAGCAAACATATCATAAGGGACTGGTGTTAGAGTAGCCAGCATAGCATAAAGACTGGTGAGAAAAGAAGCCAGGATAGCATATATAGTGGAGCAATATTTACGGCCGTTGTTACTTTATCTCTGTGTAAATCTTATGTTTACTTCTTCTCCAAACTCTTTCCTTGGTACAGACACTGATTCAATTGCTGGTTGAATTCTTTCCTCTGCTCAGATAACGCCTGGCCTTCCATTTTTCTGTCCACAGGTTAACCATTTTGTAATATTACATTGTATAGTGATATTGTATTTTGATGCTTCTATGAATCCACTGTCTTACATTTTGATGTTTCTCTGCATCCGCATCGTTGGTGCCATGTGAAATCAGTCCCCTATATATCTCTGTGGTAAATAATCTCTAAATCTGACCTATTACTGTTATCTATATATATCCATTTTCTGTCAGCATGCATCTTTGTGAAACCTTCATTATCATAAGTGTTGGGGAACTGATGCCTGACTTCTTTTATCTCGTTCTTCCTAAATTTTCCTCCTGGTACCGGCTGGTGCATACTTGGTGTTCAGGCATATTTTTGAGGGCGGTCTTTATGCCAGTAATCTCTACTGAACGCCCATGATATATATGTCTTCAAATCTATCTTTCTCAGCCTCTCTTCTCCATGAGAGTCCTGGTATCTTTTCCCAGGGTCATTGCACATGACCTACAGGGGTTCAGGGACACACATCGTTGTTCATCTGTGATCACAACCAGACACTGACTCATACATTAACTTCCTGTGTCAGCGTCTCACTGGTGATCTGCTCCACATCCTAATTTCTTATCTATTCCTGTAGTCTAATAAGCCTCTAAAGGGAATCCAGAGGGGAAGCGCCCCATGGCTATAAACCCCTCTTACACATACATTATTAGTCTGACCTAGAAACAAGCTCCTCCGTTCCTGTTACCATCACAATCTCTCCCTGTAGATTTGTATATTATTGACCACCCAGAGGGGTGGGCTGCCCAGAGAGGTGGACTGTGGGGGCTTGCCAAACTAGCCACACCATTTGCTATCTCTTAGGTTATTTCACAACTGTTGAGCTCCATTTCAACAGCTGTGAAGAGGGGGGGTGAATAAAGGTGAATAAAGGTGACATTATTTTTGTTTTTTGATCACAGATGGATTTCGCATACACTATAAACAGATTACTGGAGATCAGAGAAAGATAATGCACGAAGAAAGCAGAAACTGTATTTGCACAAGAAATAAATATATGTCCAATTAATAGACAAGGTGACAATGCAAGAAAAACAAAAACAAAACATGACATGCCCCATTTCATAAGCAATGTAAAGGTGTATGTCGTTGACTCATATGCTGTGCTTACCTCCACTACCCGGGATAGCGAAACCCAGCGCAGGGCCCCCGGGCAGGAGACGCCGTTCGGCCGCATGTGCCGCAGGCCGACTCTCCATTTCGGCCCACATGGGCACTGTATCCTCCCCTGCACTGTGGTGCTGGAGCCCCGAAATTGGCCACATGCTCTGCAGCCACACCTAGGTCCGGGCTACATGGTAACTGGTGGACTGTGTCGCAAACAGCACCACGGCGGGCCCCAGGTGCATCCAACCCTGCCCAATCCGGCCACTGGAGTCCCGCCGTGTGTGCCTCCATCAGCGATCGAACCGTGTGGGTGGCGGAGTGCCGTTGAGGCTGCCGACGACCGGCCGATGTGGACCACAATCGGTAAAGGCGAGGGAAAGGTCCAGAAGTCAAAAATCGGGTATGTCCAGGGTGGGCAGGAGGAGAGCCGCGTCTGCCTCATGTGATGCCGGATCGAGGGGCGACCTCCCCTCTGCTCATCCCTAATCTATCCTGCCCCCTCCCCACCCCCACTCCTAGCCGATTGGCCCCAAGGCTTCGGCCAATTTGTCTTCGCTCCTCCCTATGTGGCTCAGAGCTTGTTTTTACTTTGGAGAGAAAAAAATTACAAGAGGGTGAGACTGTTTGGGGGGGGGGTTTACAAGGGAGGAGAAAGGGAGGAGAAAGGGGAAGAGTTAGGATGTCTGGATAAATTTTTTGAATAGCAGAGTTGTCCTTGGCTTAGAAGCCCTGTCTAGTCCACAAGGTTGTAATGCTTAAGTCCCTCATACCCAAACAAATCCCCTGTACCAACATCCACTCCAGTGAGTGCTGGCAGCTCTACAGTTCTTATTTGTACTGTGGTCACCCACCAGGCTGTTGTCACCACTCCTTGTGGTTTCTGATCAGGCTTCACATTCCATGTCCACCCCTCCCTCAGGGCTCTGTACTCCTTCTTCTGCATAGTCCATAGCTTTCTGAGGCTCGTCCTTCAAAAGCTGTTTTCAACTGCTCTGGAAATAGCCCCTCCCTTCAGCTTCTCCTAAGTCAGAGGTGTCAAAGTTCCTCCTCGAGGGCCACAATGCAGTTGGGTTTTCAGGATTTCCTCATTGAATATGCATGAGATCTATTAGCATACAAAGAAAGCAGTGCATGTAAATAGATCTCATGCATATTCATTGGGGAAATCCTGAAAACCCAACTGGTTTGCAGCCCTCGAGGAGGGACTTTGACACCCCTGCCCTAAGAAGTATAGCATACTGCTTCCTTAGCCAGGAAAACTGGGCTTCTTCTTTTTCACACCTAGGGTTATCAGATTTTATGTACGTACCCATAGGCCCACCCCTTGGCCCACCCAGTTCTACCCATCCCGACCCATTATGCCCACGCCATGCCCCTGGCCCTGCCCCCTTCAGCCTGCTCATCAGTCGGGAGGGCATCTGTGCATGCAAAGGGTACTTCCTCAATCCCTCATGAAAAGCCCTCATTGAAAGAAGCACTGGTTCAAATCTTTATGCACCATATTTTCCCCATGCCAACTTTCATCACACTCCACTAAATTTTTGGAGTTATTTTGCCTCCAGGTAGACATTCTGGTCCCTTTTTCTAAAAATAATTATTTCCAATTTATGCTTGTTTGGAAAAAAAATTTTAAACGAATGGAGGAATAAAAGCTTTCCATAAATCATCACAGTGGGACTTAGGCAACTTGGCCACCACATTTATGCCTAGCATCTGAACACCGCTGTGTTTAAGCTATGAGAGCTTATTTTTGATACATATAAAGATCATTGTACTTATGCCCATACACTTTTAAATGCTGGTATTTCCACATCAAAATCAAAATTATGGCATCTAAACAAATTCTATAGTCTGTTATTTAGATTCCAGATTTACCCCCCTCCCCCCCCCTTTTACAAAACCATAGCATGGTTTTTAGCGCCAGCGAAGGTGGTAATAACTCTGACCAGGGCAGGATTAACTAATAGGCCAAGTAGGCACGTGCCTAGGGCCCGAAATGGTCACGGGGTCCCGATGAAGGAGGGCATCAACCTTGTTTTTTTCCAAACGGCGATGGACCCCTCCAGCATCGATCGGCAATGCGGGCCCCACCCCAATTGGCAACGCGGCGCCCCCCTCAATCGACGGAAAGTATGACAAGCAAGCAATGTGGATAAGAAAGACAACGGGAGCTGTAATTATGCAAGCGGTGCTGCTTGCCCAAAGCTTCCCTCTGACGCAGCTTCCTGTTTCCACCTGGGCGCATGGCGGAGTGGGACGGGGCAGGGGGCCCAGTATACTTGTGTGCCTAGGGGCCCTCGATGAATTAATCCTGCCCTGTCTCCGACACTCTTAGGAATTCTATGAGCATCAGAGCTGTTGCCACCGCAGCCAGCGCTTAAAACTGTACTGTGGTTTTGTAGAAGGGGAATTAATGAGCAATGCAGTGCAAAGGCATACAGAGCAGTTGTTTGACTTTGAATTTAGTGCAAAGAACACATAGGCATGGTTTGTACATTTGGTCCATTTACAAAAGCAACAGCGCCTCGGTATTATCTTTTCACTAGCTGCCTGTAGCGAATTTTCACATGAAAGTTTGCTACATCGATAATTTATACCAGGTTTCCACAGTCTAATCAAGTGACACATAGGGCTCCTTTAACTAAAGTGCGCTAGCGTTTTTAGCGCACAGAGGAAATGACCGTGCGCTACACTTTTAGAGCTAACGCCAGCTCAATGCTGGCATTAAGGTCTAGCGCCGGGCAATGTAGCACGCGCTATTCCGCGCGTTAAAGCCCTAGCGCACATTAGTAAAAGGAGCCCATAGTCTTCTAAATTACGTTGCTTACTTTTCAAGTGGCTTTCAAAATGGTTAAAGGATCATAAAATCAGGAAAATAAAATAGCACCCATTTTGAGAATTGTTCCTCATATGACTTTATAAAGACAGCTAAATAAAGACTCTGCTACAGAATAAATGCTTTCTTCCCTTTGGGTGTCCATCATTTGCCCTTGATGTACAGTTACTCATACAATTCTGTAAAGCTCTTTAATAATAGCAATTTTCAATAATCTTACACATAGAATATGAAATCTCAAAGAACTTTTGGATATGTAAAGGTCACCAGTTTATGGACAGTCAAAAATTGTTCTGTTCCAAAGGTCAACAATAAAATGTGAAATTCTCCTTTTGGCCTTCTCCAGCTTGGGTAATCCGATGCTTTATGAATCAATAAATTCTTGAGTCTCAGTTCCACTGAAAATGTAAAGCTTAAGGTTATCTGATATTTGGGTTGCACAAACTCAAGCAAATTGCAGAAACTATAATACAAAGCCCTGAATCACAGCAGCAGATTGAATCTATATCAGCCTTTACTCTTCATAGACAGCAGTGGAATGGTGTGTTGCTGTCTTATAATTAAGTTTGAGAACTCATCCTAGAAAAAGTGCTACATACCTCATTGCTGAATATCACTACGGTCACCTTTGCAGTACACACCTTCAGAAGCTATGCACTGATGCCAGCGCCTAGTCTACCCTTCAAAGCAATTTTGGAACTCTTTTTCTGGAATGCCCATCAGAGCTGTTGTCGTATTACTCTTCTTGTTCTGAATGTCATCAAAATGTCTTCCTTTGAATATTTCCTTTATCTTCAGGTAAATAAAAAAGTCATTGAGAGCCAGATCAGGTGAGTATGGTGGGTGTTCCAATTGTTCTATATTTTCCATATGCCAAAAGCACTATGCTTCCTTAAGACTAAAGAATGCTATCTGGTCCCCCCAAAAAATCATGTCATTTTATGGCCCTGCATCAGGAACTGGCATTCTGAAACATGTCATGTTGTATGCAGAGTGCAAAAGACCGTGACCCTAACTCTCTTTTCTTTTCCTTTTTATGAAGTAATAGATTGTTGAGGTTTAAAATTTTCAATTTAAAATTGTTAACTTCCTTTGAATTGGGTTTTTGTGGTGCAAAAGTCAAAGAGTAAAGAGTCATAAATTTAATATACTTCCTTTCTGTGATACACCCCTTGAAAAAGCTTCAGGGCAGGGTGAATGGGAGAATCAGTGTAGCCATATTGCCTTGGAAGATCCTGCACAGCATGATAAAAACTATGTTCTAGCCCAGATGTTAGAGCATGACAGTCTCAATGAACTATCTGACCCAGATGAGTCTTCAGATGATAAGAAAATTCATTGTTCTGCATCAGTAAGATGCAAGATATTTATGTCCATAATCTGTAAGCGGTCCCTGAAGTTAGGCAGTGGTAGGCACCCTACCACTGCCTAACTTAATTGGTTTACTAATTGGCTGAAGTAATTAATAACCAATTTAAAAAATGGAGGCACCTAAGGGCTCCTACAAAAAAGCTACTGTTATTCTGCCTATGGAAGCACCTTAAGACACCCAACACTATTCTAGGCATGGTTAACACCGGAACTGGCATTAGGCCTCATAAAGCACTTCTGTAGGCATGATTCGCATGAAAGGTAGGCACCAGAAATGTTTGTCTTTAAAACCCTGGCCTACATTTCTGGATTTGCAAGATAGGATGTGGGTCTGCAAGGATATAGAATATGGACTGATGGTTGTATTCAATAAATGATTAAACTCAATTCCATCTCAGGTTAATGTGTACGGTTCCCTCCCCACTTCTCCATCTCTGTATACTTACCGTCTTGGTTTTTTTGGGGATAACGCTACATTTCTGGTGCCAACCTTTCATATAGCCACAATTCTGCAAATGGCGCAGTTGTACGATTGACATGTGGCCATCGATAATGGCACCATTTACAGAATCTGGGCCTTATTGTCCAAATCTTTCCAAAGGTTTAGAGCAGATTGCAAAAGAGATTTTAGGGGGGAAAAAAATCTATCCCCAAATAAACAAAACTCTTATAAAATTGAAAATAACATTCATGCAGTCAAAAACCTTTAAAATCAAAACGCTTTCAGTAGTTTGCTATATCTAAAGTAAAAGAATTCCAAACAGCCTGATATAATAATAAACCAGTAAAATACCTTTAATATTCAACATTATTTGATGATAGAAAATAGAGAAATAAGGTATTTTTAGCTCTGAGGCTCCTTCCAGAAAAGAAAAAAACAAGCAGAGCATATAGTTTGGAGCTAAACCATGTTTTATTCTAAAAACTAAAGTGCAGATTAAAATAAAAAGTAATGTGCATGTATAAGCATCCAATAAAGTTTGATTAAAAACGGTGCAACCCTTTCTATAAGTTGAGTATTAAAAAGTAATAGCTAGCAAATCTGAGAAAGGTGGCCAAATGGGTACTACACCACTACAATGATCCATACACAACATGCATACGAATATACTATAACTGGCTCTCATTCTGGGTATTCAGATAAAGGATGTTGCTACACCTCAGCCGCACATTCCAGTGTTCTAAAAAGGGATGAGACCCAAGGCATATTTGAGAAGTTGCAAACAGCAGGAGCATCAACCATGTACAAGAGGGTGCTGAAAAGTTCTCAGCCCAACCAACCAACTTCCTATATTCTGAGCTTTAGCTGAAAAGAGTGTTATTTTGTTAAGTGCTGGTTTGCAGAGATGAAATTTTTTGTTTTGACATTGTTTCAGATCATTGATTGAACCATATCCAGGTCATTCTTTTCATGGTTGGGCTGAGAACTTTTCAGCACCCCCTCTTATCCCTTGTATATATTGAATGCACTTGAGCAATCTATCCCCTTTTAACTTTAGAGAGTGCCCTCTCGTTCTCTCTACCTTGGAGAGGATGAACAACCTGTCTTTATTCCGTTCATTATCTTAAATGTTTCAATACTAGGACAGACCAATCAGGTCACAAGTACCTGACAAGATCCCAAATGAGTAAAAGATGTTTATCTCAAGAATAAACTGTGTATTTTCCCAAGTCCATCTGAATAATGGTTTATGGAGTTTTCTTTTATGAATGTGTCCAAGCCTTTTTTAAAGCCTGCTATGCTAACTGCTTTTACCACATTCTCTGCAAATGAATTCCAGAGTTAAATTACTCATTGAATGAAGAACTCTTTCTCTGATTTGTTTTGAATTTACTACATAGTAGCTTCATTTGTAGTTTTGTACCCCTTAATCCTTGTATTTTTTTTTTTTTTAAGTAAGCAGGTGATTCACGTCTACCCATTCCACTCAACTCAGTGTTTGAATTGTGTCAGATTTGAAAAATTGCATCTGCTGTCTATATTTAGTACTTTTCAGGAAGAAATGCATTTGTAACTATTTCTCTGGGGGTTGTACTATAAGCAGAGTCTTGCATCTTAGGGTTTTATTTTTATATACTTTTAGTTTGTGGTCCTGTATTTGTATAGGGGTTATATGTGTTCTGCATATGTGACCAAGGCCAGGTTTTCTGGTAGGAATGAATATTAAGAAACATACAGTGTGCTTTGCGTAGTTTAATTTTGTGGTTAACCATTATGTATTGTTAATAAGATTATATTGTGTATGTGTGTGTGTATATATGAAAAATGAATGGAAAAAATGGTATTACAATTAGTACTGTTATGGGGGCAGGATCTGGGGCGGATCTTGTGGGCCCCTCCAAACAAAAAAGTGTTCCACTGCTTACAATTAAGCCACATTCCTATTGTGATTTAAATAACTGAATAACTTTATGAAGAGCTTATGTGCACAACAGAAGAGCGGGACTTGGGTGTGATTGTATGTGATGATCTTAAGGTGGCCAAACAGGTTGAAAAGGTGACGGCGAAAGCTAGAAGGATGCTAAGTTGCATAGGGAGAGGTCTAGCTAGTAGGAAAAAGGAGGTATTGATTGATGCCCCTGTATAAGACTTTGGTGAGACTTCATTTAGAATATTATGTACAATCCTAGAGGCCGCACCTTCAAAAAGATATATAAAGGATGGAATCGGTCCAGAGGAAGGCTACTAAAATGGTTTGTGGTCTTCATCATAAGCATATGGGGACAGACTTAAAGATCTCAATCTGTATACTTTGGAGGAAAGGCGGGAGAGGGAAAATACCTATGTAATGTCAATGCTGTCGCACAGCCGGTGCCAGGCCCTAAGGCGAGTACCCTTGCTAAGCACAATTCCTGATCTTGGCGTGCCCTCAAAAGGTGAAAGCCCTGCTTGGGTGATAGTCTTTGGGCTAGCAAAGCTCAAACAGCAATAAGGCCGCAGTTCAGCCACTGGTAAGATCCAGTAGTCCTTTATTTAGCACTCAGCAACTTGCAAAACATTAAAGTAACAAAAAGATTATGCCAGTTCAATTTCCCAGCTTACTCAACTTCCTATAAGCCAGGTTACAAGCAGTCCCTCCTTATAGGTGATATCCAGAGCAACAAATAAAGCAAAAAAAGTTCAGCTGTTCCTGGGGTTACAATGCAGCTCCTCAGGCTGCCGTGTTAACACATGGCTTGCTACACCCTTTCTCCAGGACGAGTTCAGGAATTAAATTTCAGTTTTTTCTCAAATAAAAAATTCAAACCACAAATCATACATGCTCATAGAAGTTCATATAGTCCCCAAACACTCTGCTAAAAACCTCCCTGTGCCTGTTTGGATACAGGCTTACCGTCAACTCAGGTGAGTTGGGGCAAGGGAAGAATTGCCGAATCCACTGATGTAATAGCCTTACAGCACCCGCAATCCCAACCCTTGGATCTATTTGTGAATTCTGCCCCAACAATCTCTTGGAGAGAGAAAGAGATAATAGTTACTGCGGATGGGCAGACTAGATGGGCCATTTGGCCTTTATCTGCCATCATGTTTCATGATTATCTTACTCATTATTCCTGTTTCCAGATCATTTATAAATATGTTAAAAAGCAGCAGGCCTAGCACAGATCCCTGGGGAACTCCACTATTTACCATTTCTCAGTGAGAATATTGACCATTTAATTCTACTCTCTGTTTTCGATCTTTTAACTATTTGTAGACTGCCTCCTATTCCATAACTTGTTAATTTTCTCAGGAGACATTCATGAATTACTTTGTCAAATGCCTTCTGAAATGCAGTATCAACTGGCTCACCTTGATCCACATGTTGATTCATTTCTTCAAAGAAATGTAGCAGATTGGTGAGGCAAGATTTCCTTTATCTAAATCTATACTAGCGTTATCCCATTAATCCATGGCTATGTTTACGAGGGGGTGCTGAAAAGTTCTCAGTCCAACCAACCACTGTAACTGAAAAGAGTGTTTTCTTTTCCGTTAAGTGCCACTTTGCAGAAACAAAATTTCTACACTATTTCCTACTATATTCAGTCAGATCCATTTTCTGAAGGATGTTCTGTTAGCTCTAATAGCCTCCTTCACCTCACTTTTTAACCATGCTGGCTGTCTTGGCCTTTCGTCTGCCTTTTTTAATATATGGTAAATGATTCCCAGTTTCCTACTTGATGTGCCAAAAGTAAACAAGCTATTACCAATTCAAAAGGTCCACCAAGAACCTAGATACATACATAGAAGTGCTGCTGCTGCCCATAACTTCTGATCTTCCTCCCACCACAGTCAAAGTGGAGGATTCAGACTCCCTTGCAAAAGAAACCTTATCCTTTCAGAAAGTGTTGTGGGTTTAGATAAAAACTCTTCAAAGAATACAAACAGTTGCTCAAAAGGTACCTAATCTGATACAACTGCTGTTCTTTCTCTGACCATCTTACTAAAGACTGTAAAGCAGCCATTAAATACACAGAATAATGGCAACCTGGATTTCACTGCCCTATACATAGATGGTGAAAAACTTACCCCTCTCCCCCCCCCCCCCCGAAGCCTGGGTCCCTGAGTTGAGTCACAACAGTGAGATTAATTAAAGGCGCACACCTACTTGGGATCTAGCTAGGTACTTGGGACCTAGGTTGGCCACTGTTGGAAACCGAATACTGGGCTTGATGGACCTTCGGTCTGTCCCAGTATGACAATTCTTATGTTCTTAAAATGCACAGAGGTGTGCAGAGAAAACCTGAACAGAAGTCCTGCACCAAGATAATACTTAATCCAAGTATATTCTGAAGGGCACCTAGAAAGAGTTAAAACACAGGTGCTACAGCAAGAAACTGCCAAAAGCTTAGCAGAGGTAAAATACCGGTACAAATATCCTCCTGGAAGCTAAACAGCGACAAAAGAGGGAAAGTGCTTCCTCAAGCTGTGCATTTGTGGGCACGAGCATGCTTTTATATCACCTAAATTCAACCATAGCAGCCCAGTTAATATGTAATTTATCAATTTTATAACCCTATATATAAATATCAATTCATGCAAACAATTTTTGTATGTGTAGAATCCTCAGTAGGCTGTTCATTTCTTTACGTGCTTCCAATATATGAATTGCACAAGCCACTTTCTTCACCGGATCTTTTTTTATATATATATACTAAAACACCCATAGTGATATTGATTTAAAAATTTAGTAAAAAGCGAGTTATCTTATCAATTAGTCGAGGGAGCGCCTCCACTGACATGCCATGTTTCAATTCATCTCTTCAGTTCTACATGAATTCTACAGGAGCGCGATCTGAACACAGCTCGATAATTCTATGCTGGGAGCCTCAACCCTGAAGAAATGAATTGAAACATGGCATGTCGGTGGAGGCGCTCCCTTGACTTATTGATAAGATAAGATAAGATAAGATAAGTCACTTCTTACCTAAGACATATCATTTTTTGATGCTATACAGAACAGGCCAGAATCATTGCACAACCAATCCAGCCAGGCCCAGGGTAAAGAAATCTGAAAAAAAAACAACATTCATGTCCCCACAATTTCCTGTAGGCTTTCATATCATTGAGGGAGCATAATTGCCTGAAGTGTCTGCATATAGACTGAAAAAAAAAAAAAAAAAAAGTGGGGGAGAATGTGGTACAATGATTAAAGCTACAGCCTTAGCATCCTGAGTTTGTGGGTTCAAACCCATACCGTTCCTTGTGACCCTGGGCAAGTCACTTAATCCCTTATTGCCCCAGGTACATTAGATAGATTATGAGCCTACTAGGACAGACAGAGAAAAATGCTTGAATACCTGAATAAATTCATGTAAACTATTCTGAGCTCTCCTGGGAGAACAGTATAGAAAATTAAATAAATAATAAATACATAATTTCAGCTTGCTGCAAGTGAAATTACACAAAGGAAGCCATTCATATCACACCACTGGTGAGGTTCCACTTGGAGTATTGTGTTCAGTTTTAGAGACTGTATCTGGCGAAGGACGTAAGAAGACTTGAAGCAGTCCAGAGGAGGGTGATAAAAATGATAGGAGGCTTGCACCAGAAGACGTATGAGGAGAGACTGGAAGCCCTGAATATGTATACCCTAGAGCAGAGGTAGGCAATTCCGGTCCTCGAGAGCCGGAGCCAGGTCAGGTTTTCAGGATATCCACAATGAATATGTATGAGATGGATTTGCATGCACTGCCTCCTTGAGATGCAAATCTATCTCATGCATATTCATTGTGGATATCCTAAAAACCTGACCTGGCTCCAGCTCTCGATGACCGGAATTGCCTATCCCTGCCCTAGAGGAAAGGAGGGACAGGGGAGATATGATTCAGACGTTCAAATATTTGAAGGGTATTAACGTAGAATAAAATCTTTTCCAGAGAACGGAAAATGGTAAAACCAGAGGACATAATTTGAAGTTGAGGGGGTGGTAGATTCAAGAGCAATGTTAGGAAATTCTTCTTTATGGAGAGGGTGGTGGAGCCTGGAATGAGAGGTGGTAGAGAGGAAAATGGTGACTGAGTTCAAAGAAGTGTGGGATGAACACAGAGGATCTAGAATCATAAAATAATATTAAATATTACATTACATTAGTGATTTCTATTCTGCCAATACCTTGCGGTTCAAGGCGGATTACATAAAAGTTTTCAGAGATTACATAAAAAGTTTACATAAAAATTTACAGGAATAGAATAAGAGATGTCATAAGAGTTACATAAGAATTACCAAAGAGTTGTCAAGATCTTAAGGTGGTAAGTGATGGGTAAATAGAGGCATTTTAGCATTAGTTGGGTAATTAGAAGTAGAGTTGAGGTAGGAACTGGTCGTGTTAGATAGGTTTTATATATTTTTTGAAGAGTAAGGTTTTAGTATCTTTCTTGAAGGTTTTGTAGTCTGTGGTCGATGACAATAGAATGGTGATTTGTCTGTCCACTTTAGCTGCTTTGGTGGCTATTAGGTTGTCATATAGTTTTTTTCGTTTGACATTTTTGGATGGTGGGTGTGTGAAAAGTGAGTAGGTTCTCCTGTGTCTGGATGAGGAGGATTGAATTAGTCAGTTATTCCAGTAGGTTGGGCTTTCTCCGTTAATGGCTTTGAATAGTAGGCAGTAGAATTTGAAGTATAGTCTTGCCTGTATTGGGAGCCAGTGAGAGTCATGGTATGCTTCTGTGATGTGGTCATATTTTTTCAATGAGTAGATGAGTCTTAGGGCTGTATTTTGTATAGTTTGTAATTTTTTTTTTTTTTTAATTTATTTATTTATTTATAAGTTTTCACATTAATTAACAAGCATATCATCTTGTACAGAAAGTGTAATTAAGATAACATAGTATTGAAATTACCATCCAAAAAATAATTCAAATTATAATAGGAAATTATTTCTCTACTTAATCACACACTAGTCCTCAATTTATTAGGATCCATGATTAGGAAATAGGAGTGATTGAACCATCTAATAATTAACAAGAAAGCTCACTATCTGATGCTGAAACAGAGCTGAATTATTACTCGGACTTAGATATTATTCCATTTCAAGGCGCTTATTGGAGAGGAAAGCCGTCAACTGAGCCGGTTCAAAAAACACATATTTTAAAGTACGATACCTCACTACACATTTACAAGGATATCTGAGGAAAAATAAACCACCAATTTGAGTCACACCCGGTTTCAATAATAGAAATTCCCTTCTTCTCTTTTGAGTCTCCCTAGAGACATCAAGAAAAATTTGAATATGGAAACCCAGGAAGTCTCTGGATCTATTTTTAAAGAAAAGTTTAAGGATCCAATCTTTGTCTGGAGCCAAAGCCACAGACAATAAGAGAGTGGCTGAAATAGCCACGTCTCTATCTGATTGTTCCAATAAAGCGGAAACGTCCAGGGAAAGTTCCTGAGGTTTTCCAACACCTTCTTTCTTCTGAGAATCCTGAGTCTTTGTAGGTAGATAATACACTCTTGACAAAGGTGGTAAAGAGTTCTCAGGAATTTTAAGTATTTCCAGAAAGTAACGCTTTATCATTTCACTTGGGGAAATTGACGGAACCCTTGGAAAATTAATTAAACGTAAATTATTAATCCGCCTATTGTTTTCAAGTACTTCCAATTTTCTCCTTATAATCAAATTATCCTTTACAAGTAAATCATGATGGCTTCCAATCATTTTTATATCCTTCTTTTCTTCTTGCATATCTGATTTCAATAGTTTAATATCCTCTTTCAAAGTTTTTATTTCTTCTTTCTGGTCTTTCAATTCTTTATCTAAATTTTTAATTTGGGGATTCAAGGAATTCCCCAATGCCAATACTAATTCCCAAAGTGAATCTAGTGTAACTTCTGGGGGCTTAACTGGAGCAAAAGGAACTATTAGTGTAGTATAAGCAGGCTCAGGTGATTGGTTTACCTCCCCAGTGCCTTGTTCCTCCATAGCAGAAGATGATCTGGTCGCTGGTTTTTCCAAAAGAAGCAAGTCCTTTTGAGCCATTTCCTGCAGCGAGCCCTCCGATTCACTGGCCTCTCGGGGGAGAATACTGCCTCTTCGGACACACTCTCCTCTCGCGGTGAGCTGGCTCCCAGCGGCAGCGGCTGGAGGGGAGGCGTCCTGACGTCGGGGCTCAGAGTGACGTCTAGCCCGTGGGTTTCTGCCGATGCACTCCTCTCTGCCGGCACTCTCAACGAGCGATTCCCCGAAGCAGCTGGCTCCGTTTGCAGGCGTCTGAAAATGTCCTCGATTGTAGGAACTATGGGCACTAATCGCTGGGAGGCACCACCAATGCTTCTGCCCCGTCTTTTCGGCATCGTTGAAGGGTAAGAGAAAAAACACTCTCAGACGATCTGGCAGCATTCAGATAGCGGCAGCCATCTTGGATCGGGCGCCTAGTTTGTAATTGTTTTATCGTGGTTGCTGTACATGGGAGGTAAAGTATGTTGCAGTAGTCTATTAGTCCAAGGATAAAGGATTGTACCAACAGTAGGAATTGTTTCCTGTCGAAGAATTTTCAGATTTGTCCTAGATTTCTCATGGTCACGAATGATGCTTTTATTACCTTATTGATCTGTGGTTGCATGGTACAGCCTCTGTCAATTAGTACTCCCAGAAGTTTTAGTGTGGGTTGAATAGGGTATGAGATCGAGTTTATTACTAGATTTGTTAAGGTAGGAGTTTTATTGTTTTCTAGGAGGATGAAGTTTGTTTTGTCAGGGGTAAGTTTTAGTTTGTGCTCTGTCATCCATGTTGCTACTGTTTCGAGAGTTCTGTGTATTGTGCTTGTCATGGCGGGTTCTGGGTGGTCGAAGGGAAGGAGGATAGTGATGTCATCTGCATAGCTATATGAGGTTATGCCATGTTTGTTTAGGTAGAAGCTGAGGGAGGCTATGTCTATATTGAATAGTGTAGGTGACAGGAGTTATCCCTGGGGTACTCCGCAGGGGTTGAACCAGGGTTCTGATTTTTCTTGCTTCATTTTAACCCTGTAGGTTCTGGATTGTAGGAAGCCTTTGAACCATGAAAGTACCTTTTCTGAGATTCCAATGGAGTCTAGAGTTTGTATGAGAATGCTGTGATCAACCAGGTCGAAGGCTGCAGAAAGGTCTAGTTGTATGAGCAGGATTTTCTTGCCTGTACATAGGTATTGTCTGGCAATGTCTATTAGTGTTCCTAGTAGGGTCTCCGTGCTGTGGTTGGCTCTGAAGTCTGACTGTGTGGGGTGGAGTAAATTGTGTTTGTCTAGGTATGAGGTTAAGGTTTTGGCTAAGAGGCCTTCCATCAGCTTGACGTACAGTGGGATTGATGCTATGGATCTGTAGTTGGATGGTTGGTCCGTTGCTCCTTTGGGGTCTTTTTAATATCGGAGTTATGATGATTTTGCTAAGTTCTTGTGGGAAATGACCCTCTAATAGCAAAGATTGTATCCATTGTAGAAGCAGGGAATGGAATAATGTACTTGAGGTTTTCAGTAGGTATGGGGGCAATGATTGAGGTCACAGGCTGCGTGGCTGTATTTATTATATAGATTGTTGAAGTCTAACCATTGTATGGGTGAGAAATGGGACAAAGTTTTATCTGCTGCGATTGGTTTTTTTTCTGTGGGGGGAAATGAGATCTCTATGTGTGAGGGGGTTCCGTTGAACGTGGCTTTGATGTTTGCGATC
The DNA here is from genome assembly GCF_902459505.1 of Geotrypetes seraphini. Classification (NCBI taxonomy): domain Eukaryota; kingdom Metazoa; phylum Chordata; class Amphibia; order Gymnophiona; family Dermophiidae; genus Geotrypetes; species Geotrypetes seraphini. The sequence goes on from NC_047086.1 coordinate 253,263,160, forward strand.
TTGTTTTTGAAGTATGTGGCTAAGAGGGTGGCTGAAGGAGGGATGGGGTTGCTGTTGGCTATGTAGGGTATGGTGTCTGTGAGAACTTTTAACAGCTGGAATAGCTTTTTTGTTTCTTGGGGTCCTTCTCCTATTTGTTTTGAGTAGTATATCTTTCTTTTTTCTTTCAGTTCTTATTTACATTTTCGGTTTGTTGCTATCCATGCTGTTTTTTCTCCATTTTCTTTCTAGTTGTCTGCATTGTCTTTTGAGTTGGAGTAGTTCTTTGTCGAACCACTTGTCTGATTTTCTGTGGATTTTGGTTTTGAGCTTTTCCTGGGCTAGTTCGTCTAGGGTTGCAATACTTAGGTGGTTCCATTGTGAGATGAAGTCTTTGGGTGTGTAGTGTTGGATTATGGTATCTGTTTTTGTCCAGAATGTGGTGGGATCTATATGTTTGCATGATTTGTGAGTTGTTTGTTGTTTGTTGAGTAGTTGGAATGCATTTGTTGCTGGATCAATTGATTTCAAAGGAGTATGTGTAGTGATCAGGAACGGTTCCAATTACCGTTTGACATTTGGATCTCTGGTTGTGTGGGCTGTTGGGACATGTAGACTGCGATGTCTAGTTGGTGTCCTTTTTTGTGTGTGGTTTGAGGATCTAAGATTTTGTATGTTAAAGCCTCGAGATATTCTAGTAAGGTTTCTACATTTTTGCAGGATTGGTTTTCGAGGTGAAGGTTGAGGTCTCCAAGAAGTAGGTTGTAGGTTGTCGTTAGAGAGTTTCAATAAATAAATTCTTCAAATATTGGTTTAGCTGTATTCCAATTACTTGGGGTTATGTAGCATAGAATGCATGTTAGCGTTCCTTTAAGTGATGTGCTTGAAAGTGGCATGCTAGTAAGTCCATGTATTAGTTGGTTGTTTTGTCTTGTATTTTTAGGTTTATTGTTTTTCTGGCTATAATGGCAATTCCTCCTCCTCTTTTATTTACTCTGCAGACTACCGTTATTTTGTGGCTCTTTGGGGAAACTTCAGTTATTCTAAGGTCCGAGTCAGAGGTGAGCCATGTTTCTGTGAGGATAAGGCAGTCTTCTTCTACCCAGTTTTTTATACGTTCTGTTTTAGGGCCTATGGCTCTGATGTTCACATATGCACATTTGAGAGTGGTGTATTCTATAGGTATGTTGTGAGTTGTTTTGGGGTATATGAGTGATCTTTTGTGGGATTGTTTTTTGGTCTTATATGGGTTTTTTAGTTTTCTATTTGTTGATTTTGGGGCAGGTTGGTATGCATAAGGCTGGGCAGACTTGCACGGTCTGTGTCTGTATATGGCCATTTAGGGGAGAATGGGCTGGAGAAGGCTTCAATGGCTGGGAGGGTGTAGATGGACTGGAGTAGGTTTTAACGGAGATTTAGGCAGTTGGAACCCAAGCACAATATCAGGTAGAGCTTTGGATTCTTGCCCAGAAATAGCTAAGAAGGAAAAATTTAAAAAAATATAAATTGAATCAGGTTGGGCAGACTGTATGGACCATTTGGGTCTTTATCTGCCGTCATCTACTATGTTACTACATTACTGTTTCAGCAGCACAAGGAAGAGCTGAAAAAGCCATTCTTGTCCAGCACAGTTCACTGTTAGGACTCTGGATCATTTAGGAAGCATAATTTTGGTCTGCTGCAAGGGTCATCGTACCAAGAAGGTCACTTGTGTCACATCACTGCTCCAATCAGGCCAAGATGCCACTCTTGTCTCATTGTAAACCTTCAGATCATTCAAGGAGACTACTTTCAGCTTGTTGCAAGGGGTACTGTTAAAAATGTTAAAAAGCAAACCTGAGCATGACAAATTTTGTGTTCTTACAAAGAAAAAAGGGAAGAGAAGGGAAGGGAATAGGACTTGGATACCACCTTTTTGTGGTTATACATTCAAAGCAGTTTTTATATATACAGGTACTTATTTTGTACCTGGGACAATGGAAGATTAAGTGACTTGCCCAGAGTCACAAGAAGTAGCACTGATTAACCTACAAAAAGGAATGGTTGACAGATCATAAAGTCAAAACTGATATTACATGATATGCCAAACCTGACTGAAGGTCTTTGGGGACATTTTTGAATACCTTGATGATTTTACCTGTTCAATATACTTGAAAATAGGAGTTAATGGGGAGTAGCGTTCAGGTTAAAAAATAGAGTTGATAGAAACTAGACTATCTAAATTCTAAAACATCATGTAAGGCATAAACCCTCTTGGACACTACAACAAAGCTCAGAAATCTGAGTCAAGGATTACTGAAAAATCTATTGATAGAACCACCTAAAATTTGGAACAACAGAAAATAATGGAGTCCTTTTACTAGCCGTTTTTAGTGTGCGCTATGTCCATTTTAGTCTATTGATGCGTTAACATTTAGCACACACTAAAACAGCTAGCGCACCTTATCCCCTCTTTTCCTAAGGTGTACTAGCGTTTTTAGCACACACTGCAGATTAGCGCACACTGCCCCCTGCGCTACGCATGAAAACTAATGCCAGCTCAATGGTGGCATTAGCGTCTAGCGCACATGTGACAATGCAGCGTGCGCTAAAACCTCTAGCGCAGCTTAGTAAAAGGACGCCTTAGTAAAAGGACCCCAATATATCTTATGAAGCAAATCGCCTGCTAATGAGCTATAAATTTTAACTAATAACATCTTGCTAGCTCTCAAGTTAAATTCATTCATACTGTCTGTGCAAAAAATCCACAATCACTTAAGAGAAATACACAAAAATTCCAGACAGATGAAGAAGTAAAAATTATGGCTTTAAATTCATTGAATGCATTAATAGCATTCTTAACTCTAAAGTGTTCAATGCAATTCAGCTTGCCAGACATTCATAATAGATGAAAATACAGATATTTTTCTGTCCGAAATGTTGGCTTTATTTATTAACCCCCAGATTCTATATATGACACCCCAAATTGGGCACCGATCTGATATATACGCCCAACAAAATTGGCTAATGAACCAATTAGTGCAAATAATTGGATGCTAATTGGCACTAGTCAGCAACATTTTGGATTTGAGCAAATATTTTGTTATGCCAAAATTGTCACTCAATGCTATTCTATAATGGGGCATCATCTTCTGGTAATGAGTACCAGGGCTTAGCTATTCGGTGAGTGAAAAAAAATATTTTCTCCTATTCATTTTAAAAGTATTTCCATGTAACCTCTGAATGTCCTTTAGAATTTAAAAAATGATTCACTTGTACCCGTTCTACGCCGCTTAGTATTTTGTCATACATCTCAATCATATCTCCCTCTCAGCCTTGTCTTTTCCAAGCTGAATGGCCCCATCCTCTTTAGTCTTTCCTCATATAATAAGAGTTCCATTCCCTTTATTATTTTGGCTGCTTTTCCTTGAACCTTTTCTAATTCCACTATGGGGCTCATTTTCAAAAGAGAAAAACATCCAAAAAGTGGCATAAAGTGGCATTTGGATATTTTTATTTCTAAAATTTCCAAATCATCATTTTCAAAACCCATTTTAGACATCTTTCTAGGTTGTTCATCCCCTGTTCATGTAAATTCCAAGGGGGCATGTTGAAGATGTATTTTGGGCGGGTTTAAGGTGGGTTTAGGACTTGGACATTTTGCACTGATAATATCTAAAATGTAAAAAAAAAATGTCCAGGGCGCCAATTTGATGTTTGGGGCTATACCTATTTTAAAAATGAATAAGGGTTAAAAAGGTGTCCAAACTGATCAGATTACTATTAGAGCGATTAAGGGATGACCCACCCACCCCCTTACTCCCTCCAGTGATCACCAACCCCCACTACCATCCAAAGATATGAAAGAAACAGTACATTCCAGTCAGAATTACAGCTTCAGAGGGCCAGACAGACACAGCTCAGCAGAGCAGAGGGGCAATCTAGGGAGTACTGTGGTGAACGTCACATTACAAAATCTCAGGTACAGAACTCACCATAACCTGTTTATATGTATTGTATGGTGATCCCTCCAAAACTCACCCAAAACCTACTGTATCTACATAAAAAAGACACCTGCAGGCATAAGGGCTATTATTGTGGTGTACAGGTGGGTACAGTAAGGTTTGGTTGGATTTGGAGGGCTCACCATGTAATATAAGCAGGTAATAGTGAAATCTATACCTGGGACTTTTTAATGTGACATTCACTGCAGTACCCCCTAGAGTGCCCCTCTGCTCTTCTCAAGTTCAAGTTTAATTATTCTTAATGAATCGCCTATTTTAAATCACTAAGCGATGTACAAAGCCTTAATACATACAGATTGATACCTTAATACATACAAATTAAATATTAGTGACAATATAAAGTAAATTTTGTAAATAGTAAACATACTTAATTACAAACGTATATTAAAATGTTAGTTAGGGTATAGAGACATACTTGAATTGTGAGGATAAATAGGAAAGAAATTACAATAATTGGATAGGAAAGGAAGAGTAATAACAAAGGAAAAAACAAGTAGGAAGGGGAAGTAAATTTGTAGATAAATAAAAAAGCATAATAAAATATTAAGAATCATATGCATCTTTAAAAAAAAAATGTTTTTAGTGTTTTTTAAAAAATGGATAAATCTTTTAATTCCCTAATGTGTTGCGGTAAGAGATTCCAAGACTGAGGGGCAATAACAGAGAACATGTCGTTACGCCTAGTTCCAATCACCTTCAACGAGGGGACCGACAGGAGGTTAGAAGAAGAAGAGCGAAGTGAACGAGTCGTGTTATAAGGGATTAACCATCTATTAATGAATTGTGGCTCGTTGAAAGTGATGGTTTTAAAAACTAAAAGTAATAGTTTAAACGTAATACGGTGATTTACCGGTAACCAATGAGATCTGATAAGAAGGGGAGTAACATGATCGTATTTTTTTGCGTTGTAGATTAATTTCACAGCCGTATTCTGAATTAATTGTAGTCTTTTTTTTTCCTTTTGTGTAATGTTAATGAGAAGGGAATTATAGTAGTCTAATTTTGAGATTATTAAAGAATGAACCAGGATATTTAAGGATTCATGCTGAAGGAATTTGGAAAGCGAACGAATGAGACGTAATTTGTAAAAACATGTTTTAACAGTATTACTAATGTGATTATGGTATGTAAGTTTATCGTCAATCAAAATGCCTAGGATTTTTATAGTAGTAACCAAGTCTAATGTGGTGTTATTAATGGAAATTGGAGCAATTAATTTAATGTCATTTTTCCAAGTAAAAAACATTGTTTTTGTTTTTTTGAGGTTTAAAGCTAATTTGTTTGAGAAAAGCCAATCTTTTATCGAAAGAAGTTTATTGTTAATACATGTAATATGGTCCAAATTTTCAGGATCCAAAGGATGAATTAGTTGTATGTCATCAGCATATGCAAAAGTGGTAAAACCTAAAGACTGCGCTAAGTTTAAAAGTGGAGAGAGAAATATATTGAAGAGGAGGGGGGAAAGTATTGAACCTTGTGGAATTCCATAATTTGTAGAATAACTTTTAGAAAAATTATTGTTAAAGCTGATGACAGTGGATCGATTTGTAAGAAAAGAGGAAAACCACTCTAAAACTTGGTCTTTGACACCAATAGAGTTTAGACGATCTAATAAAAGGTTATGATCTATGGTGTCGAAAGCAGCTGTTAAATCTAGGGAGATTAAGATAACCGATTTGTGGTGGTCTAGAAAGTAGTGAATGTTGTTAGTTAGACCAATCATGGTGTATTCTGTACTGTAATATTTACGGAAACCAGTTTGATGTGGGTGGCGTACAATGGTTGTTTCTATGAAATCCGAAAGTTGTTCAAAAACCAGTCTCAGATATCTTTGACTAGTTTGCTAAGAATGCTGGCTGCTTGTACTTCTCAATGACTTGTTTGTGTGCGTTTTTCATTTGGACTTTTTTTTTTTTCAAAAAATGGTCAAAAAAGATAAACATACAAAAAGTGAACAACCTCCTTCAAGTTGCACCTTCGAATTGCACGGTGGGTCAGCTGATATTGCTATAGAGCTTGAGTAAGGTGGAATTCACAGCGGCTCTGGTGAGTACATTTGATAGAAGCAATACAAATATGAGATTTTTAGGAGTTGTGGTTTAAGATTTTAAAGTGCTAAGGTATATTAAAAAAGTTTTTATATATTTCCTAGGGGAGATCCTTGAAAAAGCAATTACTTGCGAAACATGTCGGATCGTTTGGCCCCAGGAGCATGAGAGCTTAGGATGAACTTAAGTTGAGTATAAAATTCATTTTAAGATTATTAAGTATGGACTAATCCCCTAAATTATATATCAACTCAAAAAGTTAAAAAATGGTCATACAAAAAAGTTTGTAGGCCAATGAGGATACCAAGACACTGCGATTCCCCCCTGACATAATTTATTATTGAAAGAGGAGGTGGTGTATCTGAGGCCACATCTAACTACACAATGTATGAATATACCATGAAGGGTTGTCACTGAAGTACTTTATATATGCAGATACCTGTGTAAAATATTCTTAGCATTTGGGCATATTGTTGTAAAGTCAAAAATAAAAGATAGACATTTTGCTGTTTTGAAAATGATTATTTTCTCTACTGGATTTAAGGACGTCTTTCCCAAAACATCCAAATTTATCATATATTACAGACTGACTCTTCAGATAATCTGATTTTGCTTTTTTTTTCATTTGTATTATTCTTCTACTAGAATATGTGGTACTTTATTACTACGTTTTCCACAGATTAGAGGAGTACAGTATAAACAACAGCTTAACTTTTATTTTGCTTTCGCTGCTATTACTATTTGGAATAATCTACCTGTTCATATTAGGACTGATATCAATTAATTAAGGTTTCATAAAAATATGAAAACTTTATTATATGACTTGTAATATTCATGATACGATTATATTTTAATTATTGATTGCTTTTGTGTTCTCTCGTAGATTTTACAGCTTCTTTGAATGTAAATCGCTGTGAACCTTTTTGGTATAGTGTGATTAATAGTGTATTACACAGGTGTCGAAGTCGGTCCTCGAGGGCCGCAATCCAGTCGGGTTTTCAGAATTTCCCCAATGAATATGCATTGAAAGCAGTGCATGCACATAGATCTCATGCATATTCATTGGGGAAATCTTGAAAACCCAACTGGATTGTGGCCCTCGAGGATCGACTTTGACACCCCTGGTGTATTAGATTAGATTAGATGTCCTATTGAAAATGGCCGTCACATCTTTTTTGAGATACAGCAACCAGAATTGAACACAATACTCAAGGTGTTGTGGCACTGTATAGCAATACAGAGGCATTATAATATTCTTGGTCTTATTTGCCATCCCTTTCCTTATAATTCGTAGCATTTTATTTGCTCTTTTGGCCACCACTGCACATTGGTCAGATGATTTCAGCATACTGTCTGTGAGGACCAGGGCCGGATTAATCAATAGGCACGTGCCTAGGTCCCAAAACTGTGAGGGGGGCCCGCTGAAGGAGGACTCACCTTGACATCAACAGCAACAGGCCCCTCTCCTGGCATGAATAGCAACAGGCACCCCTCCCGGCATGAACATCAATGGGCCCCCCTTCTGGCATCAACCGCAATGCAGCCGGATCTGTTACTGGAAGGTCCCGCGATGACTGCTTCTGCCGGTTCATCCCCCTCCGACGTCACTTCTTCCGGAGCAAGTAAGTGACGTTGGAGGGGGATGGACCGGCAGAAGCAGTCATTGCGGGACCTTCCAGTAACAGATCCGGCTGCATTGTGGTTGATGCCGGGAGGGGGGCCCATTGCCATTGCTGCAGGGGGGCCTGTTGCCATTAGCTGTTATAATGCTGCTTTCGGGCAAAGGAGCTCAGAGGGCAGAGCCAGCAGCAATGTTTGGAGGGGGAGAAAGGAGCATGGAAGGGTGGTGGAGGAAGAGAAAGAGGGCAGGGTGGTATGGAAGGGTTGTGAGAAGGATGGTATGGAAGGGTGGTGGAGGAAGAGAAAGGGGGCAGGGTGGTATGGAAAGGTTGTGAGAAGGATGGAATGGAAGGGTGGTGGAGGAAGAGAAAGGGGGCAGGGTGGTATGGAAGGGTGGTGGAAAGGATGGTGGGGCAGCATGGTATGGAAAGGTGGTGGAGGGAGAGAAAGGGAGCAGATGCTGATGGAATTGTGTGCAGAGAAAGGGAAGGATACTGGATGGAATTGGGTTGGAGGGAAAGAAAGGGGGCTGATGCTGATGGAAGTGGGGGGGAAGGGAGAGGAGAGAGTGAAATGCTAGGCCATGGGGGTGTGGGAGAGGGAAGGGAAGAAGAGGGAGAGAGATGCCAGACCATTAGAGGATCGAATGGAAGAAGTTGGATGCCAGACCAATGAGGGTGAAGTTAAAGATGGAAGGGGGAGGCATACAGTTTCTGGAAGTAGCACAGAAGGACAAAAGATGAAAGGAAGACAAGAAGATGAGGAGAGCAGAAACCAGACAAGACAAAGGTAGAAAAAAAAATTATATTTATTTGTTTGCTTTAGGGGACATGCATCGCTGTTTCTGTAGTGTTGCATTGTATGCAGAGTCCAGCTTCTTGGTGGTTTTATTTAACATTTGTCTACATATTTCTATTTTATCCCCCCTTTTACAAAACTGTAGAGCATTTTTTTAGCACGGGCTGTGGCTAAAAAACATACTACAGTTTTATAAAAGGGGGGAGAGGTTAGTTTGTGATTACATATTCCATATTAGGTGAAGGTGTTTTCTGTGACCTGTTTGTATGAAAGACATGTTTTTTTTGTTAGCGTTGACTAACCTTGTTTGGCGAAATGCATCAGGCATGGTTCTTGGGAGCACCTTGAATTAATCTGATTTGAATCTCCTTATTTTCTGCCAATCTTCTTTTGTTTCATGTTGGATTCTTTGGTGGACTGCTTGCATTGTTGTTTCATTGCAAGTTAACATACATGGGGTGGAACGTACTAGAGGAGTTACAGATTTGGTTGTTTATACATACATATGGGTTACAGTTGGTTGATGTAGAGTGAAGCAGTTGAGAGGCGTTGCAAATTTGGTTATTAATATAGACTTATATTTCGGATAGTATTACTGCTTTACAAATATTTGAACACTTTTATATATGCATGGAAAGGGCTCAGAGTTAAAGTCCTGGGTAAGTAGGTGGGAAGGGAAGGAAGGGGGATTTGTTCAGAGATGTTTGGGGGTTGCATAGAAGAAAAACTGTGCACTGGTATGCTAATCTTTGTGTGTTTTGAATTAAAAAAAAAAAAAAGAAATACAAGTGGAAATAAAGAAGTAAATAAGAAAACAGATAAATGAGAGGGGGCATGGGCAGGTTAAGGGCAGGGCAGGGCCAGGGGGGCCCAGTGTACTTGTGTGCCTAGGGGCCCTCAGAGAATTAATCATGCCCTGGTGAGGACACCTAGATCTTTTTATTGAATGCTGACCCCTAAGGTTTCTTGAATGCTGACCAATGGCATTTAATAAATATTATTTTTCCTAATGTGCATTACTTTGCATTTGTTCATATTAAATTTTATCTTTATCTTTATTTTCCATTGTATTGCACCCACACATCCAGGGAGGTTGGGAGCGGGAGGGGATATATCTTTTGTTTTGGTATTATTCCTGATGGTAATGATGGGTTGGGGAGGGAATTTTTATCTTTTGTATAGATTCTGATTGTTTATAAGTGCTTATTTGATTATTATTATTTGTATGTAAATTGTATTGTACTTTTTGTTGGCATTAAAAACTAAAGTTAAAAAAAAATTTCATCTGATAGATATGATATGATAGAAATGTTTCAATACCTACATGACATAAATGTGCACGAGACAAATCTCTTTCATTTGGAAGGAAGTTCCAGAATGAGAGGATATAGGATGAAGTTAAGAGGTGATGGGCTCAGGAGTAATCTAATGAAATATTTTTTCAGAAAGTATGGTAGATGCATGGAATACTCTCCTGGTAGAGATGGTGGAGGCAAAGACTGTATCTGAATTCAAGAAAGCATGGAACAGGTACATGGGATCTCTGAGGAAATAGAAGAGATAGTGGATGCTATGGATGGGCAAACTGGATGGGCCATTTGGGCTATATCTGTCTTCATGTATCTATGTTTCTATTTGAATGCCCAGTCTTCCAATTTCCTAAGGTCTTCCTGTAGTTTTCCACAGTCTACATGTGTTTTAACAACTTTGAATAGTTTAGTATCATCTGCAAATTTAAGCACCTCACTTATTATTCCAATTTCCAGATCATTTACCGTATATATGTTATTAAATAGCACCAGATCCCTGCAGCACTTCATTATTCATTTTCCTCTATTAAGAAAAATGACCATTTAACTCTACCACAACCAATTCCTAATCCACAACAGTACGTCGCCTCCTAGTCCATGACTTTTTAATTTGTTCAGCAATCTCTCATGAGGAACTTTGTCTAAAGCTTTCTTGGAAAATCTACATATACTATATTAACCGGCACGCATTTATCCACGTTTATTCACACCTTCAAAGAATTGAAGCAAATTGGTGAGGCAGGGCTTCCCTTGGCTGAACTCATGCTGACTCTGACCCATTAAACCAGGTGACCCAGAATTCCCTCCCCCCTCTTTTTACTAAGCCGTGGTCCACGGCCCAGATTGCTAAATACTCCGACGCTGTTCCAATGCAGTAGAAACCTATACCGTGGCTTAGTTAAAGAGGGCCTTTATTCTTTACAAGAGCCATTTCCTGAATCTAATCCTCACTGATAAAATAGCTGGTGATCCTACATGCAGGTATATGTACTGTGTTTGCTGGAATTTTTAAGAGTTACTAAACCATGCTAAGTGCAAACACATACTTAAAGCAGGAAAATAGGCTTACTGCAAAATGCATGAAAACATTTTGCAGTAATTTGCCTGTCAGTGCACACTATTTCTTTTTTGTTATTACTTTTTCAGTAGGAGGTCTGTCATGGATGGGGAATAAGGCAACTGGATAACAGACTTAACTCAGGAATACTTCACTGTAGTGCCTCCTCAACAGGAGGAAGTGCTGCTTCTGCATTAATATTTTTGTAGGTCTTACATGCTAGGAAAACGGGACCTGCAAAAAAGAAAAAAGCACTATTCCCCCCCCCCCCCCCCCATTCCTTATTCATTTTAAAATCCAACACAAAGTGCAACAGATTAACCAACAATTGGTACAAAAAAAAACAACCCAGCACTCATTACAATAAAATAGTAAGATAAGTACTTATCCCCCCTCCCTCCCAGCCCTATCTTTGATTTGCATCACAAATGGATTTAAGGGTCCTTTTACTAAGGTGTGCTAACTGATTTAGAACACGCTAATGATTAGCACGCACTAAATGCAAAGATGCCTGTTATATTCCTATGGGTCATAGAACTGGTTTAAGTTCAAGCACTTAAGTAGGGCAGGGATGCATAAATGAGAGACCCACTATGTCCCACCCATACTCCTCTTCCCCCCCCCCCACCCGTATATACCCCTCTTGTAAATACACACTATATGAAACAAATATTTTCACGCTTAATCCTCAGAGGAGGCTCTTGAACAAACTTGAAAGGCTGAAGTTAGGACCCAAAGTGGTGAACTGGATTAGAAACTGGCTGTTGGACAGATGCCAGAGTGCAGTGGTTAATGGAAGTCGTTTGGAGGAAGGAAAGGTGAGTAGTGGAGTCCCTCAGGGTTCGGTGCCGGGGCCGATCCTGTTCAATATGTTTGTGAGTGACATTGCTGAAGGGTTAGAAAGAAAGGTTTGCCTTTTTGCTGATGATACCAAGATTTGTAACAGAGTAGACACTGAGGAGGGAGTGGAAAACATGAAAAAGGATCTACAAAAGTTAGAGGAATGGTCTAATATCTGGCAACTAAAATTAAATGCAAAGAAATGCAGAGTAATGTATTTGGAGATTAACAATCGGAAGGAGCCGTATATGCTGAGAGGGGAGAGGCTGACATGCACGAAGGGGGAGAGGGACCTTGAGGTGATAGTGTTTGAAGATCTAAAGGCAATAAAACAGTGCGGCAAGGTGGAGGCTGCTGCCAGAAGATGCTGGGCTGTATAAAGAGAGGCGTAACCAGTAGAAGAACGAAGGTGTTGATACCCCTGTACAGGTCATTGGTGAGGCCCCACTTGGAGTATTGTGTTCAGTTTTGGAGACCGTATCTGGTGAAGGACACAAAAAGGCTTGAAGCGGTCCAGAGGAAGGCAACAAAAATGATAGTAGGTTTGCAACAAAAGACGTACGAGGAGAGACTTGAAGCCTGACTATGTATACCTTAGAGGAAAGGAGGGACAGGGGAGATATGATTCAGACATTCAAATACTTGAAAGGTATTAATGTAGAACATAATCTTTTCCAGAGAAAGGAAAATGGTAAAACCAGAGGACATAATTTGAGGTTGAGGGGTGGTAGACTCAAGAGCAATGTAAGGAAATGCTTCTTTACGGAGAGGGTGGTGGTTGCCTGGAATACGTTCCTGATAGAGGGGGTGGAGATGAAAATGGTGACGGAGTTCAAAAAAGTGTGGGATGAACACAGAGGATCTAGAATAAGAAAATAATAGGAAATATTGAAGAACCAAGGCCAGTACTGGGCAGACTTGCATGGTATGGCCTTTTGGTTGAGGATGGGTTGGAGAGGGGTTCAATGGCTGGGAGGGTACAGATGGGCTAGAGTGAACTTTGCCAGAGACTTCAGCAGTTGGAACCCAAGCACAGTACTGGGTAGAGCTTTGGATTCTTGCCCAGAAATTGTAAGAAGAAAAAAATTAAAAAAATTAAAATTGAATCCACTTGGGCAGACTGGATTGACCATTCGGATCTTTATCTGCCGTTATCTACTATGTTACTATGTAAAATAGGAGCAGGGCTGCATATCCCAGCCCCTCCCAGTTCAGAGGGAGTATCAATTTTAGAAGCTGCCTGGGGAGAGGGGAGAATGGACTTTTCTAAAATCACTGCTCCCTTACCAAATAGCCTCCATCAGCAGCAACCTCTGTATGGCACCTCCACCTTAGCATCCCTCCCTGCAGCAACCTCCATGCTCATTCTCCTAACAATATGCACACCCCAGCTGTTCTCCTTGTCAGCAAGCCCCCCAACCTTCCCCCCTTAGAGAAGACACTCTCCCTCCAATATTTTCATCCTCTTCAATGTCTCACCCTCCCAACAAACCTTACCCCACTCTTGAATGTAGCCCCTCAAATTATTGTTATTGAGGTGTTCCAATAGAGGAGGGTTTTTTGGGTTTTTTTAAGATCAATGAATGAAAACTGCCCATTTCAGTGTGCTACATACTGGGTTTACAGTCTGAGGTCCTCTTTCCTCCTTGTTCAAACAAATTTTTTGCATGGTTGTATTTTAATCATTGTTTTCCTTATGTGTATTTGCAAAAGACTACACTAAAGTGGGCCATGCACTACGTAGAACTAGGCAGTTGCCTTTTTAACTTTATTGTATATGAAAGTGAACAGAAAACTACAGTAAATATATAATGGAATGTTATAGCATTCAATTTGCTATTCAGTGCTAATATCAATTGAGCCTATTTACATAGGCCAGCCCTTTTAAGGGTAATTTGCATGTGCATTAATGTTATCTTGCAGGCATGATAATGGGGTCTTAGATAGCAGGTGCATTCAAATGTGTGAGTTGCATACATTAAAACCAATTGCCAGATAGATCTTTTTTGTTGGAGGTTTTTTTTTTTTTTATTAGTGCTCCCACATAGCCACAATCCTAGTGAGGCTCTTTAAATTCAAACAGTAAGCAATGAATACAATCTTTTCTTACTATCATAAATTTCCCTTGTCTCCATCCACCTCCAAAGAGCAATTACCATCTCCATCTGCATTAGGTAATACATAATTGAATAACATAGCATTTCATTAGATGGTTAATCTTCTGTTCACTTTACTAGTCTATGTTTCCTCGCCACTACCAGCAGTAAAGATGCAAATTTTCTTATATATGGATAGGTAGTAATAATCCTTCTTTATTCCCAGAAGAACCAAAAAAATATGCAAGAAGGACATTAACTCTGGAAATGGTATTAATTCTTTTTAAGAGTGGCTTTCTAAAGGTCTGCACCTGTGGATAGTGGAAAAAGACATAAGCAAAAGAAAATTCTAGCACTAAAACAACAGAGGCATACAGCAGAATAAAACATTCCCTTCTGGAGAGCAATTCCATAAGGAGGCTGCTGACACATGAAAATGGCCAGTATTAAATATCTCGGTGGCATTAATGTACAGGAGGTGAGCCTTTTTCAAATGAAGGGAAACTACGGAAGGAGAGGGCATAGGATGAAATTAAGAGATGTTGGCTCAGGAGTAATCTAAGGAAATACTTTTTATACAAAAAGGATGATAGATGCATAATAGATGTACAGAATAGTCTCCCAGCAGAGGTGATGGAGTCAAAAACTGTGTCTGAATTTAAGAATGTGGGACTGGTACATGGGATCTATTAGAGAGAGGAGGAGATAGTCTATCCTGTGGATAGGCAGACTGGATGGTCCATTTGGCCTTTATCTGCCTTCATGTTTCTATGTTTCTACAAGTAGATAAGTGGGTACATAGATGTAGAAATGCTAATATTACAGCTATGTGCTGTTCTATAACATGGCAGCTAAATGGCACCTCCTGATGAAGTAGTTTCTTGGGAAACTCGAGTAGAGGGGTTGACCGATAAGGGCACTGGTTCTGGTTGATCTAAAAGTGTTGAAGACGTAAGTGTAAGAATTCGAAGAGAGATACTGCCATTACGCAGATAAGATACAACAAGGTAAGTCTGCTTTGAATTGAAATACATTGATAAATGGGTTACTATATTAATGTGATCTATGTGGCGGTGCAGGAGACCCTCGAAAGTGCAATGATAGTCCCTTTGACGACCTACACTTGTTATTGTTATTAAGCACTAAGGTTGGTGGTCTGAGCACTTTAAATTCACAAAAACTGCTTTGGGTTTATGTTTTTGTTTTATTATTATTTATTTAAGTAATTATTTGTGAAGGTTTCAAAAGACTTTAATGTGACGGCCAATACGCTCAAAGTAGGTGTACATGGGCGGTCAGTGCAGATTATGGGAAGGGTGCACTATAGTTTAAGCCGGAGTCCTTAAAATCCAGTCTTTGAGGTCAACAACCCAGCCTGGTTTTCAGGATTTCCAAAATGCCTATGCATTAGATCTATTTGCATGCAGGATCCCTGATTTAGGAGCAATTTCTGGCAAATCAATGACCAGTATAAGTGGATGCTCCTAAAATATTGGCAAGTATTTGACCTGTAACTTTAGGACTCTATAAAGAAAAGTAGTCACCTACTTTTCCTTTATAGCAGTTGTTTTCAACCCAGTCCTCAGAGACTGCCTGCCAGTTGGGTTTTCAAGATATGTACAATAAATATGCATGACCTATATTAGCAGACACTTTCACCATTGCATGAAAATATCTCTCATGCATATTCATTGTGGTTCTCAAGTCAGCCTGAGAGGGATTCCAGAATACCCACAATAAGTATGCATGAGGTAGTGCATGCAAATGAAAACCACCACTTTATAGAAGAGGCTATAAATAGACATCCCTTTATAGAGCGACCCCCTTGATGTTCAGCATCCTGGTCTGTAGGTTACTGTAGACAGTGCTGGGAAAGTTACAGTATAAAAAAATAATATGTTAAATTTACTAGTTCCTGCAAGGAAAAAGTAGTATATTACAGTTACTAGTTACTTGTTTAATTAAAGTACTATGTGCAGCTACTGTGAAAGTAATATGTTATTTTTAATAATTTTAGTTTCAACATTACATAAAATTAATTCTAGCAACTGGAAATCCATCCATTATCAAAGAATATATCTAAATAGAAAGGGCTGGATTCTACAAATGGCGCTGGTATCAGCGGCTGCCTAAAAAAATGGCTGCCGATTGCATGTCAATCACGCACCTGTGCAGTTTGTAGAATCGTAGCTTCATGAAAGGTAGGTGCTGGAAATGTAGGCCTGGGTTTTTTTACAATTCCGGCACCTACCTTTCACATGGTTCACGTCTACGGAGGCACTATACAACGCCTAATGCCACTTCCATCGTTATCTACAGTTACAGGAAGGAAGGACTTTGTATTTCATCTTCATTTCATCACCTTCAACCCAATAAAAATGAGACTGTGGCAGGATAACTGCAGCCAGAATCAAATCTTTGCTGTCAAGATAATGACCAAAACGCTTATCAAGCCCATGTTGAAGTGCATGAACAAGAGGTGAGACATATTTAAGTTCTGTACCAACTTCATTCGCCTCATTTTCAAAAAGCACAAGTAATATTTAGCTTCACTTTGTGGAATGTCTAAAGCTGCTGCTAATGGACTCAGGACACGGCAGTACTCACCCAGAAATATTACTTCCTGCTGTTTGGTTAAAATCAACAGTTAATTGAAAAAGATTTTATTTCTTTGCTGGCGTTGACGCCACCTCATCACTCTCAACTTTGTGACTTACCAGACACAAATGCATCTAATATAAATAGTGTTATCTCTTTGACTTACTAAATTAAAAAATTTGACATAAACACAGCGCTGAAATGTCAAAGACCCAGCCATCTTTATCATCCCATGCTGTACAAGTGAACAATTTCATTCAAAGGAAGTTTTCAGGAAACCAGAGACAGTCCAATAATGGGGGGGGGGGGGGGAGATGAATTCTATAAATGGAACCGGTAGACGCCCTACTGGTGCCTAAGTTAATTCAGAAATGCCATTTGAAGTGGCAATTAATGTTAAATTTAAAGTGCCTACCGGCACATAAACAAAACTATTTTTCTGTGGTTACTTAGGAATCTTTCCCCTTTCACTTTCATCAGTTGAAAGAGACTCGCTTCATACACATTTATGCCATGTAGGTAGTCAGGGCAAGATTAACCAATAGGCCAAGTAGGCACATGCCTAGAGCCCGAAATGGTCAGGGGGGCCCGATGAAGGGCATCAACTTTGTTTTTTCCAAACGGCGATGGGCCCCTCCAGCATCGATCGGAAACGCGGGCCCCCCTGATCGGCAAAGCGGGCCCCACCCCAATCAGCAATGCAGCCCCCCCCCCCCCCCATCGAACGAAAGTAAGACAAGCAAGCAATGTGGGTAAAAAAGGCAACAGGAACTGTAATTGTGCAAGCGGTACCGCTTGTCCAAAGCTTCCCTCTGACGCAGCTTCCTGTTTCCACCTGGGTGCATGGTGGGGTGGGGCGGGGCATGGGGGCCCAGTGTACTTGTGTGCCTAGGGGCCTTTGATGAATTAATCCTGCCCTGTAGGTAAACGTCTCTATCATATCTCTCCTCTCCTGCCTTTCCTCCAAAGTATATATATTGAGATCCTTCTGTCCCCATATGCCTTATTTTAGTAGCCTTTCTGTGGACCAAATCCATCCTGTTTATATCTTTTTGAAAGTGGAGTCTCTAGAATTTGGCGGCGTGGCCTAGTAAGCTGCTATCTCAGCAGCCTGAGGTTGTGAGCTCAATCCCAGCCTGCTCCCTGTCACGTAACCTTCCATTGTCCCAGGTGCCACAGTTAGATTGTTGTGAACCTGCCGGAACAGATAGGGAAAATACTTAAAGAGTATCTGATTACTATTCAATGTATTGTAAACTGCTTTGGGTGAATCTCTTCATGGAAAGGCAATTCTAAATGAGGTCTCACCAGAGTCTTATACTGGGGCATCAATACCTCCTTTTTCCTACTGGCCATATCTTTCCCTAATCACTCAAACATCCTTCTAACATGTTAAGATCATCACATACTATCACACCCAAGTCCTGCTCCTCTTTCTCGCACAAAAGTTCTTCACCCCTTAAACTGTACCGTTCCCTCGGGTTTTTGCAGCCCAAATACATGACTTTGCATTTCATAGCTAACTACAAGTGTGTTCATTCTGCTGCCCCTCAATATCTCTCCTCTCTTCTCTCTCCTTATACACCTCCCAGTGACCTTTGTTCCTCAGATAAGCTGCTCTTAGCTGTACCCTTCTCCTCTCCTGCCAATTCCAGACTTTGCTCCATTCATCTAGCTGCCCCCTATGCCTGGAATAAATTACCTGAGTTTGTCCACCAAGCCCCTTCCCTTGTTCAAAAGCAGACTGAAAACCCACTTTTTTGATATAACCTTCAGTCCATAACCCTACTCCTCACTGCCCTCCAACCTAGCCAGCAGATTAACTGTTCCCCTTAACTGTATCCATGACATCCTGTTTGTCTGTCTTGTCTGTTTAGATTGTAAGCTCTTTTGAGCAGGGACCGTCTTCTTTGTGACTCTGTACAGGTTTCAAGTTTCCTGTATATTTGATATCCTGCCTATCATTACATCTAGGCAGTTTACAATAAAAATACAAACTTAAAACCAAAGGGGGAAAAAACAATACATCATACTGAAAAATTCAGTTATAAAAGCAAAAGTCAAGAGACATATAGGAGGGATAAGAACAAAAATACAATATATATATATATATATTTAAAAAGGAAAGCAGAGGCTTGAAATAGCGCTATGTATGTCTGGTAGCGCTATAGAAATAATTAATAATAGTAGTAGTAGTAAATCTTAGCTGTCAAATTTCAGACCATTTCTCAAACTTCACTAAGTCCTTCTTCATGTTATCCAGACCATCTACTGCAGATTTTGGTATCATCTCTGTGTTTCTGTTTCTATGGATATGGGCGTGTGCAGTACCATGCCAAGGGCTGTGTAAAATATGGAAAGACTACCATCTTCTTTCATTGGCAGTGGCAAATAAATCATGGAGGGGAGGGTACCAGTAGATGAGTCAGACATAACTCAACTATAACTCAGAATGGTCCTGGATATGTGTATTGTTCATCTTATAATGGCCTTGCTGGTGCTGTGTTTTCTAGTTATAGACATCTGAAGACTAAAAATGACTTTCGTGCACGATGCAAAAGGAACAATCTTTTTACTATTTCTCTACCCTTCCCATGCTTAGCTGTATTCTATAGTATAATTCTAAGATTTTAGAGCATGCTTCCATTGACAGAATTAAATGAAGAATGATGTTTCAGAGCATACAAAGCTGACATGTTTGTGAAGAGATTATCCCTCCTTGAAATGCATTGATATGCAGTACTCCTTACAAGACAATAGACACAATGCAGAGCATGGAAAAGGAATGAGGCAATTTATTTTCATATTTTCAATTTCTACAAACACATTAGGCTTTCCTATTTCTGTATAATATTCCAGTTAAGAATGTAAGTTCTTTCTTATATATGGTTGGATTTGTTCTTCTATGAATCAAAAGTTGCAGGCTTTCTTTTATTTCCCCTTCAACTGATATTCAAAGGGATTTAATTGGACAGGAGAGGCTCCTGTTTAACCAGCTAGTGTCACTGAATATCTCTGTTAACCAGCCATTCCAGGAATAGAGTCTGGGCGAAACCACAACTTAGCCAGTTAAGCAGTGATGTGTAGTCCACTAACCAGCTAATAGCATAAACAGTTTTGAGCATATTTAAATGAGGTAACGTGATAGTTGAAAACTAAGGAATCAGTTTTTCTTTCTCATTCCTAGTTCCTTTTATGCATGTCCTGTATACACAACCATAACATTATATTAACATGTGTTGGTAACAATAAGGTGTCAAACATTCAAACACTTATCTCAAAACTCAGTTCCTTCCCATTCGCCGAAAAAAATTGGCTTCTTCCGGGGAACATTCAGTGGACTGTGGCACGCCGATCCTTCATTACCAACAAATTTGGCCTCTTTTTTATGAAGCACAGAATGACTGTGTCAATCACTATAACCAAACTTACATACACAATCGATCAATCACAAGTGCAATATTATGTTGCAGCCTCTACAACCTCTCTCTTAGAACCAGGCTTACTGAGGGTTGGGCATTAGGCCAGCATTCCTCCTCTCAAGGGTTACCTGTGGAGTCTGATCCCTAAGAAAGTCCTCAGAGTTCAGATTATTTGCTTTTTCCACATTTAAGCACAGATACCTGCAATTATTTCCCAAGAGTCCATCCAATATCTGCACCAGGTATAATTGACAAGTTGTTATTTAATAAGTTTTAATATCAAACAACACCAAGCATGCCACAAGATGGCAACTAGGAGGGAAAAGCCTCAGAACCCAACCTTCATTCTTATTTGATTTTAATGATAGAGATTAATGGCTAACTTTACATCGTAGGCATAAAAATCCTCCTATGTATCCTCTATTAAGGGTTTTTTTTTTTTTTTTTACAAAGCCTTGCGGCAAACACTCCTACGTCCATTAATTCCTTATGGACATTTGCGTGATTACTACAGCAGCAGCAGGTAGCGTGGCTTTGTAAAATGAGGAGTAAGACTCTGTGCAATGCATTCACTTATACTGGTAAGCCAATGAATTATTTCTTTTAAAAAAAAGTGACATGAACGTATAAACTGTGGTGCTGGTGAATCCAAAGCAAATCCCACAAACTATGACCCTGCTTCAGGGTGAGACAATCTTGCCAACACATCAAACTTTTATCATCACTGGGTTTCCAAGAGACCTTTCAACCCAAGTTGTATCTGAGGCGAAGTAACTTGCTCAAGGTCACAAACAGCTGCAGTGGGAGAAATGGGGATTTGAACTCTAACTTTTAGCCCATTCCTCTAACCCAGGGGTAGGGAACTCCGGTCCTCGAGAGCCATATTCCAGTCGGGTTTTCAGGATTTCTCCAATGAATATGCATTGAAAGCAGTGCATGCAAATAGATCTCATGCATATTCATTGGGGAAATTCTGAAAACGGCTCTCGAGGACCGGAGTTCCCTACCCCTGCTCTAACCACTCAGCTACCGCTCTACACTATTCCAAATACTGTAAAAGGAAAATCAGATTATCAATCTGCTTCAGGATTCCAGAGATCATACAACTTGATTTAGCTCTGACTTACCATACTTCTATAACTCTTCTTGAAGAATTATAGCTTCATTCATTAAGGTTTCCCATTTATTGTTCGATAGCATATGTTATAAATTATTTGTGGTGCACTGGCTTTGTACATAAATCTGAGTCTCGGCTGATTCTATCAGGCATCATATCACACACAGGATTTTCTCTGATGCTTGGAAAAGGAACAAAAATATATAGATTATATTCATTGTCATCTATGTTAGCAATCTAATTCTTTACCAGTAGCAGTGGTAATACTGAGGAGTTATACAAGTTTTCAAGTTTATTAGGATTTTATATACCGCCTATCAAGGTTATCTAAGCGGTTTTTACAATCAGGTACTCAAGCATTTTCCCTCTCTGTCCCGGTGGGCTCACAATCTATCTAACGTACCAGGTGAGCCAAATGTTTAATACTTCATTTCTAACTTTCTAATCAATCTTAGACTGGCACATGGAGATTTTCATTGTGAATTGCACAGTAGGCCTTTCTGTTCTGAGGTGGTACAACACTAATTAGTAAGCCAAAGCCTAAAAGCCAGTAAACATTCCAAAAACGTATTGATTAATGACATTTGCTTTCTTGTTGTATTCACAAAATGTGAACATTGCCTAGAATTCAGCTGTGAAAACATGAGCAAATTCTAAAATCAGTCAAAATAAAACAGTTGCAATGTGTTTTTGCAGTGTTAAACATAATGTGAGATTAATTTTAAGAACCTACCTATTCTTAATGCACTATTTAGACTCTGACATCACAGCAAGAAGACCCAAGGAGCTGGCGAGAGAACAAATGGATGAAACACGGAAACGTATTTATTGTAAGCTTCTATACCACTACTAATGACTGGGGGGGGGGCAATTCTGAGTAGTTTTGAAGATCAAGGATCAAGGTCTATGTTAGGTCAACAAATGGTTCCTTGATCTCCAATGCATTTCCTGTGGTTCATCCATTTATTTTTTGGTCCAACACTTTGTATCTTCTTGTTGTAGACTCTCACATTGCGCAAGTCAGGTTTCAAGCTTTATTAAAATTTACCATCCTGCTCAACAGAGCATGTCATATGAACTTACAATTGTCTTCTCTTCTCTTGTTAATATTAAGCTTTTTCATTGTATGCAAAAACTACATAGGCAGCGGAATGCTTTTTTGGAGGGGAGGGGACACAAAAGCTCTGCCCCAGAACCCGCTCAATCTCTTCCCCATAACTCGCCCCCCATAATAGTACTAATTTTAATATCATTTTTTCCATTCATTTTCATATATACACACAATATAATCATATTAACAACATATAATGGTTAACTACAAAATTAAACTTCACAAAGCACATTGTATGCTTCTCAACATTCATTCCTACCAGAACACCTGGCCTTGGTCACACATAGGGTTACCAGACATATGGGAAAACCCAGACATGCCCTCTTTACAGAAGACTGTCCAGGCTCCCGGACGGGCTTTTCAAAACCTGGCATTTCTCTGGATTTTGGAAAGCCCCAGCAAACTCCGCCACATATGGAAGGCCTCTGAGCATGCACAGATGACATCATACACATCCTCGCATGCTCTAGGCACTCCAGACATGACTGGAGCTCATCGCAGAAGAGAGGAGGCTTGCTGGGGCAGAGCTTGGGGTAGAGCTGGGTGGGGCCGGATGCGGAACTGGGCAGGACTGGAGACAGAATGGGGCAGGGTTATGTGTCCAGGGTTTTATTTTTTTAAAATATGGTAACCCTAGTCATAAATGCAGAGCACAGATAATCCCTATGCAAATACAGGACCACAAACTAAAAGTACTAATATATACAAACAAAACCCTAAGATGCAAGCTTCTGCATACAGTACAACACCTAGAGAAATAGAAACAAATGCATTTCTTCCAGAACAGTGCAAAATATAGATAGCAGATGTAAATTCTGAAAACTGACACATTTCGATTACTAAATTGAAAATAAAATCATTTCTCCTACCTTTGTTTGTCTGGTGATTTTAACTTTCTAACCATCTTTTTCCAGTCTCTGGTTGCACTTCCTTCTGTCTGTGCTCTTAACTCTGTATCTAGGGCCTTCTTATCCATTTGCTGTTTTTCTCTCCTTCTTCACTTTCTGCCCTACATTCATCTTTGATCCAAACATACCGGGGATTTTAAATTACAATCCACTCAAGGGGGGCAATACTTTCAACATGGAACAAAACAACAACAACAAAAAACCTCTCATCAATACTGGGCAAGTCTCTCAAATTGATATAATCAAATAACATTTAAAGGCTTTAAAATATTTAAATGTGCTCATAAGCCCCAGGGTGTCTTTTTTCAACATCAAGTGTGTATGTCAAAGGACTCAGACACTGCACATCTGCAACGTGACATAATTAGGCTCGAGGAATGGGCATCAACATGGCAGAAGAGGTTCAATGTGGATAAATGTAAAGTGATGCATGTCGGTAACAAAAACCTCCCAGGAAAGGGACCTGGGAGTTCTGATTGACAAGTCGATGAAGCAATCCATGCAATGTGCAGCGGCAGCAAAAAGGGCAAACAGAATGCTAGGAATAATAAAGAAGGGGATCACGAACAGATCGGAGAAGGTTATCATGCCACTGTACCGGGCCATGGTGCACCCTCACCTGGAGTACTGCATCCAGCACTGGTCACCGTACATGAAGAAGGACACAGTATTACTCGAAAGGATCCAGAAAAGAGTGACTAAGATGGTTAAGGGGTTGGAGGTGCTGACGTACAGCGAAAGATTAGAGAAACTGGGCCTCTTCTCCCTCACAGAGGAGATTGAGAAGGGACATGATTGAAACATTCAAGGTACTGAAGGGAATAGACTTAGTAGATAAGGACAGGTTGTTCACCCTCTCCAAGATAGGGAGAACAAGAGGGCACTCTCTAAAGTTAAAAGGAGATAGATTCCGTACGAACGCTCTTCCAGAGTCTGTCATAGGGGAAAACACCCTCCAGGGATTCAAGACAAAGACAAGTTCCTGCTGAACAAGGACGTATGCTGGTAGGGCTAGTCTCAGTTAGGGTGCAGATCTTTGACCAAAGGGCCACCACATGAGTGGACTGTTGGTCATGATGGACCACTGGTCTGACCCAGCAGCAGCAATTCTTATGTTCTTATGTTCACACTGCAAACAAAATCAAAATCAAAAGCTTATCCTTCTGGCTTCCTGATCTAGCTTGGCGAAACACAGACTGTGTTGGAGCTGTGAACTGACCTTTTCAGATAAGTATACCAACTCCTCCCTTTCTTCTCCCCTATTCCCATCTATCCATAAGAACATTTATTCTCATCTCTTCCCTGCCATACCCATTGCTTTGCACCATCTCATCCCTCTGTCTTCCCTTTCCCTCCATCACTGTGCACCATCTCATCCTTCTCTCTCCCTCTCCTCTCTCCTGTGGTCAGACATCTCTGTCTTCCCCCTTCCCCCCTCCTATGATCTGAAATCTTTCTCCTCTCCTTCCCATAGTCTGGAATCTCCCTCTCCTTCATTTCCTCTTCCCATTGTTTAACATCTCTCTCCTTCTCTCCTCTCCTTCCTGAAGTATGGCATCTCTCTCCTCACCTTCCTGCATTCTGGCATATCTCTCTCCCCTCCTTCCCTTCCATTGCATGGTCTGGCATCTCTCTCTTCTCTCCTTCCATCACCCTTCTCCGGAATCTGACATCTCTCCCTTCTGTGAGTCATCTCTCTTCCCTGCCAGTGTAACATGTTTCCCTCCCTCCTCTCCACCACTATCATCCAACAATTTTCCCTCTTTCATCCTTTCTTCAGATATGTTAAAGGGAAGCAGCCGGCTAGGGAGGAGGTGGGACCACTGGATGACGGATACAGGAAGGGAGTGGTGAAGGAGGAAAGATTAGTGGTGGAAAGACTAAACATGTTCTTTTCGTCTGTATTTACAAAAGAGGACACATCCAATATACCGGAACCTGAGAAAATCTTCAAAGGAGACCAAATAGATAAATTAACATCCATGGAAGTAAGCCTTGAAGACGTACACAGGCAGTTAGAAAAATTAAAAACTGACAAATCCCCGGGCCTGGACGGAATCCACCCAAGGGTTCTGAAAGAACTAAAGGAGGAAATAGCGGAACTACTGCAGCAAGTTTGCAATCTATCCCTGAAAACAGGTGTGATCCCGGAGGATTGGAAAATAGCCAATATTACGCCCATCTTTAAAAAGGGATCAAGAGGTGACCCGGGGAACTACAGACCGGTGAGTCTGACCTCGATTCCGGGGAAAATGGTGGAAGCGCTGATAAAAGACATCATCGATGAGCATTTTGAAAGAAATAAACTTCTTAAAACAAGCCAACACGGCTTCTGCAAAGGGAGATCGTGCCTAACAAACTTACTGCACTTCTTCTAAGGAATTAACAAATGGATGGACAAGGGGACCCCATAGACATCGTATATTTAGATTTCCAAAAAGCCTTTGACAAAGTACCCCATGAACGCCTACTTCGGAAACTGAAGAACCATGGGGTAGAAGGAGACGTACATAGATGGATCAGGAATTGGTTGGCAGGTAGGAAGCAGAGGGTAGGAGTGAAGGGCCACTACTCGGACTGGAGGAGGGTCACGAATGGTGTTCCTCAGGGGTTGGTGCTCGGACCGCTGCTATTCAATATATTTATAAATGATATAGAAACAGGGACGAAGTGCAAAATAAATAAAATTTGCAGACAACACCAAACTATTTAGTGGTGCTCGGACTAAAGAGGACTGTGAAGAATTACAAAGGGATCTGAACAAACTAGGGGAGTGGGTGACGAGATGGCAGATGAAGTTCAATGTAGAGAAATGTAAAGTATTGCATGTAGGAAGCAGAAACCCAAGGTACAGATATACGATGGGAGGGATGTTATTGAGTGAGAGTACCCAAGAAAGGGACTTGGGGGTAATTGTGGACAAAACAATGAAGCCGAGGGCACAGTGCACATCGGCCACTAATAGAGCGAATAGAATGCTAGGCATAATCAAGAAGGGTATTACAACCAGAATGAAAGAAGTTATTCTGCCGTTGTATTGGGCAATGGTGCATCCGCATCTGGAGTACTGCATCCAATACTCGTCGCCGTACCTTAAGGAGGATATGGCGATACTCGAGAGGGTTCAGAGGAGAGCAACATGCTTGATAAAGGGTATGGAGAACCTTTCATACACTGAGAGACTAGAGAAACTGGTGCTCTTTTCCCTGAAGAAAAGGAGAATTAGAGAGGATATGATAGAGACTTACAAGATCATGAAGGGCATAGAGAAAGTAGAGAGGGACAGATTCTTCAAACTTTCGAAAACTACAAGAACAAGAGGGCATTCGGAAAAGTTGAAAGGGGACAGATTCAAAACCAATGCTAGGAAGTTTTTCTTCACCCAATGGGTGGTGGGCACCTGGAATAGGCTTCCAGAGGGCATGATAGGACAGAGTACGGTATTAGGATTTAAGAAGGGATTGGACAATTTTCTGAAGGAAAAGGGGATAGAGGGTTATAGATAGAAGACTACTACACAGGTTCTGGACCTGTTGGGTCGCCACGCGGGCGGACTGCTGGGCACGATGGACCTCTGGTCTGACCCAGCAGAGGCACTTCTTAAGTTCTTATGTTCCCCATGTATACCATCGCTCTTTCCCTTCCACTCCATATGCCTATGTCCAGCAGTTCTCTTTTTCTCTTCCCTCACTTACCAGCAGCATCTTTCTTTCCCTCCATTCCCACTACCCTACTCAAGCATCTCTCTTTCTCTCCTTTCCTAACCCCCAGCTCATGCAGCATCTGTTCTTCCCTCATTCCCAATCCTAGCCCCCCTCCTCTCAGCTGAATCCTAGTTTTCAACTCCCCCACCTACCACCTCCCAGTCGCTGTAATTTAAAATCTTCGGGCAGCCGGTGGCGCAATGAAGCAAGCCTCCTGCTGCCAGCCTGCCACCAGAATTGTTCTTTCTGCAGCACCTCCTCTTCCCGCGTAGGCAGGACACTGCAGAAAAAACACTTCTAGGGCAGGCCAATGGCAGGAGGCTGACTTCATTGCGCTGCCGGCTGCCCAAAGATTTTAAATTTCAGTGGCAGGGAGGTGGTAGGTGGGGGAGTTGGGAGAGCCATAATTCTAATTGCCAATTTTTGAGGAGGCCATGGCCCCTGTGGCGCTTATGAGATCACATGTCCAGTTTTTCATGATGTGTCCTTGAAATGGAATATTTTCAGGAGACATAGAATGTCAGTCATTTAAATAATGTAAGGCCAAGTTTGAAGACACGTTTATGCAATAGTTTTGTTTGATTCTGTTCATAGGCAATAGGGCCATTATATTGCCAGCATCCTGTGAGATATTTTGAAATTCAAGGCTGTTTGTGTTCTGTAAAAAAATATGTTATGTATAGAGCAAAAAATATTCTCTCCTTCAGCAGTTGTTCAAGGATACATGGGAAGGACACTAACCAAAGACCTTCTATAGGTAAAATGCTGTGTAACCAAGGACATAGGCTAACTGGTTAGCGCATGGCAATGTAGCTTCTCTAACTGGTTAGCACTGGGTATGCCTACTCTCTTCCCCCAAACAGACCCCCTGTGCTAAAAAAATAAAAATGATTTCTTAGTGCCAAAACTACCACGGGACACCTGAGCGCACCTTCATGGTAGTGGATTTTAACCTGCAATAAGCACACGTTTGTGCTTATCGTAGTGTAGTAAAATGACCCCATAGTCTGAAATTATGATATTGGTAAAATCACAGTAAATTAGAGAAGCAGTTCATTGAATCATGACTTTAATTAGTATAAAAAGAATCTTACATTTGTTATTCTACCATACAAGGATGGGGAAAGGACAAAGGAAAGTGATTAAGATTAAAGAAAGTGTACACAGAGGTTAAACAGAAAAATGATTTATACAGAGGATGTACGCAAAGTGCACGATCGGTTTATCATCTCTGGTTTCTAGAGGGCAAATATTGAAAAGAAACCCAACAACAAGAAAACACACTGCTATAAAAGCAGCTGCTTGGAAATGATACTTAGAATGTGCAGGAAAGAGAATCATCCTTTTATAACCTCCATCCCACAAGGAGACATGTCCACAAAGATCATGCGGATATACTGTATATATGACTTATTTATTTTGGCAGCTCTGAAGCATCAATACATTTACTTCTGTTTGAGGATAGTATATGTCAGGGATGGAGAGTTGCCATACCTGGGCAACTGCACAATTATCTTTTGGGAACAATTTTCATACATTCAACTATTATAGCATTTGCAGAAAATAAGAAAGGTCATTTGAACAAAACATTTTTCATTCCACAAAACAGTTAAGGTCATTTTCCTATTTTTAAAACACTGACTAACATTTTTTGGAATGCAACACTGTCTTTTCATTCTTCCCTTGGCCAGTTATAGTGCTAGACTTTTATAATTCACCATGTCTTTCTCTAATACCTAGGCTCTCATCAAAATGTGCACACAATCCTCCTTTCATTTTCAAGATATTATTTTCTATTATCTATACATACTGCCCAATAAAGGCCCCCTTTTATGAAGCCACATTAGGCTTTTTTATCACCAGCCGTGGCAGTAATAGCTCCAATGCGCATAAGAATACTATGAGAAAAGTGATTTAACTGGGTAGGGGTAGGAATGCCCAGTTAAACTGTTTGTGAACACCTAAGCAATGATATTCAGTGATACTTAACTGGACAGTGTCACTGAATATCAGCACAGACTACCCCTGCACAGCCATGGATGGAGTATGGGAGGAGCCAGGCTATAACAGTTAGCAAAACCTGACCTATCTTTAACCAGGGAGGTAACCTCTGGGTAGTACTAGAGGGGTTCTGGCTGCCCACCTCCCCTGTCTCACCCCCTGAAATAACAGAACTTTACCTGTCTGATCCTCCCACTTCCTGCAACAGCATAACTTCCCCTCTTCTGATCCTTCCCCCATCAGCATAATTCTCCCTTTCAATCCTCCCTTCCACCCCGTAATAACAATCTCCCATCCCACCCCCAGAAGAGCATAACTTCCCTTTCCAATTATCTCTCCCACCCCCAGAAAAGCATAACTCTTCCACTTCCAATCCTCCCTCCCACCCACTCCCGAATAGCATAACTATCCTTCCAGTCCTCCCTCCCACCTCCCAGAATAACAACATAAAAAGCAAAACCCTTCTGATTCCCCCTTCCCCTCCTTCAGTTAATCAAAGAGGGAGGGAAGATCATACACCACATCTAGTGTCACTTTGGGACCTATCTCAAGGGCACTCAGTTTATTTATTAGACTGTCAAAGGCTTTGCTAAAATCTAAATATCTAGCACACTCCTTGTATCAAATTCTCTGGTCAACCAGTCAAAGAAATTGATCAGATTTGTCTGACAAGACCTACCTCTAGTGAATCCATGTTGCCTCCGGTCCTGCAATCCACAGGATTCCAGAAACTTGACCATTCTCTGTTTTAAAAGTGTTTCCATTAATTTGCTTACCACAGAAGTCAGACTATTGGCAGGAGGGAGTGGGCATCCCCCTTGCCGGCCATCAAATAAAGGTACGGGGCCGTGAATGGCCTTGTCCCCGTCCCCGCAGCGATCACTATTTTTTTCTTTCCTCGTTTCGGCGGGTTACCCGCGGCTACTCGCGGGTAGCCACGGGTAACAACCACCGTGTCATTCTCTAGCATACGGCAATGTCCCCATCCTTTTGTCGTACTCTGTCTCTGCGGTATAGCTTGTATTCCGGTAGTACAGTGTCCCAGACATTTTCCTCTTTCCACCATGTTTCTGTGACACAGATGATGTCAAGGTTATCTTTTTGTGCCATAGCTTCCAATTCCCCATCTTAAACCTTAGGCTCCTTGCGTTCGTGTACATAACTTGAGTTTGTGGCCTGTTACTTTCTGGCAATTCCTTCCCTCTTGTGTCCCTTTCAATCCATCAGGATTTCTGTCTCGCCTATGATCCGGTGAGTCTTCCCCGCTGTCTTCCTGCACAGTATCCCCTGGGTATACCAGTTCCCAAACCATCGACTCTTGGTCGACTGTTGGCTTTCTCCTTCTTCCTAGTTTAAAAACTTTTCAATTTCTCTCTTGATGTTGCTTGCAAGTAGCCTCTTTCCGTCTCCGCTGAGGTGGAGTCCATCCTTCCTGAATAGCTTGCTCTTCCCCCAGAATGTCATCCAGTTGCGTACGAAGTGGATTCCTTCTTCCTCACACCAGCATCTCATCCATGCATTGACTGCTTGCAGCTCCGTCTGCCTCTTCTTGTCGGATCCTGGCAGGATCTCTGAAAACGCGTTCTGCATTCTGGTCTTCAGCTTCCCTCCTAGCATCCAGAACTGGTCCTTCAGTCCTTCCCTGCTGTAGCTCCTGTTGCTCATGTTGTTTGTCCCCAAGTGGATCACCACCGCCATATCCTCCTCATCCATGCTGTTGATGATCCTATGAATTCGGCTCACTATATCTTCTACCTTGGCTCCTGGTAGGCAGGTCACCAGTCGATCCTGTCTTCCTCCCACTATGTGGCTGTTGACTTGTCTGATGATGGAGTCCCCCATGACGATTGTTGACCATCTCTCCAGCCATAGGTCCGTATCCTCTGTGCACTTCCATCTTCCTTCATCCTGGCGTTGGCTTGCACTGGGCTCGTCTTCTTGTGGGTTCCCT
Source organism: Geotrypetes seraphini (assembly GCF_902459505.1). NCBI lineage: Eukaryota > Metazoa > Chordata > Amphibia > Gymnophiona > Dermophiidae > Geotrypetes > Geotrypetes seraphini. Next base: position 253,293,724 of record NC_047086.1, read on the forward strand.
CCGCTGTTTCCAGGTCTCGCTGCTGTGTCACCCATTTCTTCCTTGTGGCGTAGGTGTATCTCAGCTGGTGATTTTCCACAGCCTCCCTATATGCCTCCTCAATTAACTTCTCTAACTCACAGACTTCTTCCTCAATGGTTTCCTCTGTCTTGGCATCTTCTGTCACTCTGTCCTCCTCCTCCACTGCTCGAAGTGCTTCTAGTTCCAGTATTCTGCATTCCAGGAGTCTGACTTCTTTCTTCAGGCTCTCCAGTTCTTTGCATCGACTGCATACATAAGACCGCCTCCCAGAAGGGAGGTAATCATACATATGGCAGACGGTGCAAAAAACTGGGAAGCTCAACATCCTGCTTCTGTCTGCTGCTTCCATTGTTGTCCGCTTGCCGGTCTCCTGTCTGAAGTGGCTTCTCCTTGCGTATGATTCTGTGTGGTGTCCTTGGTGTTACTGAGAAGTCCCTCTCCTGATTTCAAACCTGCAACCCTTGCTTGCTTGTGTGTCCTCTGTGTCTGCTGCAGTTGCTCTCTGCTTTTCTTGGTAGTGACTCATCCCTTCTTAAGGCCCTTTGCAAAGGCGCTCTCACTAAGGCGAGCGCCTTTAAGGCTCGCCTTCGACGTGCGCCAAATGGCTAAACATCGTTGGTCCCTCCCCTTTTAAGGGGGAGCTCCGGATCGGTGTTCTGCTGACATTGGAGGGGTGGGCGGAACTACCTCTCGCTGCTGCCCCTCACTCTCTCCTGCCTCCTCTGCTTCTTTTCCCCTCTTCACTGCGAGGATCTTCAGAAGGATCTGAACCAGCTGGAAAAATGGGTGATAAAGTGGCAAATGAATTTCAATATAGACAAATGCAAGGTGATGCATCTGGGAAAGAAAAACAAAGAACATGACTATAGAATATTGGGTGTGACATTAGCCAAATGCGATCAAGAAAGGAACTTGGGGGTCCTGATAGACAGAACCCTAAAACCATCGGCTCAATGCGCGGCGGCAGCAAAAAAAGCAAACAAGATGTTGGGCATGATTAAAAAGGGGATCACGAGTAGGTCGGAGGACGTCATAATGCCACTTTACAGAGCAATGGTCAGACCACACTTAGAATACTGTGTCCAGCACTGGTCTCCATACCTCAAGAAGGATATAACTCTGCTGGAGAGGGTGCAGAGGCGAGCCACGAAACTAGTCAAATGTATGGAGAATTTGAGCTACCAAGAACGCCTCAGAAAACTGGGACTGTTCACCCTCGAAAAGAGAAGATTGAGAGGGGATTTGATAGAGACTTTTAAAATATTAAAAGGATTTGACATAATAGACCAGGAAGAAGCATTACTGACATTTTCAGATGTGACACGGACAAGAGGTCATAGCCTGAAACTGTGTGGCAGCAGGTTCAGGACAAATGTCAGGAAATTCTGTTTCACGCAGCGAGTGGTGAGCGCTTGGAATGCTCTCCCAGAGGAGCTTGTGGCAGAGACTAGTGTTCAGGGTTTCAAGCGCAAGTTGGATGCACACCTTCTTGCAAATCATATCGGGGGATACGGGAAATCCGGGTCTCCAACAGCGAGCACCTAACTGGGCCTCCGCGTGTGCGGATCGCCGGACTAGATGGACCTAGGTCTGATCCAGTGAAGGCGTTTCTTATGTTCTTATATTCTTATACTCCTCTCTCCTGCCTTTCGATTCTTTCCTGCCTCCCGACTCTCTTCTGATGTCTGCCTTGCTCTCACGCTCACTGTTGTTATTGCTTTTTGCCCCTCCCCTTTTAAGGGGGAGCTCCAGATCGGTGTTCTGCTGACATCAGAGGGGTAGGCGGAGCTACCTCTCGCCACTGCCCTTCATTCTCTCCTGGGTAAGCGATGTCCGTGTCCAAAAAGATGGATGTTCATATTTAGAACTGATAATTGTCAAATTCAGGTTACAGAAAGGTATTCTGTTTGAGCAGATCTTCACTGGAAAGAGTAAGGGAAGTTACAGTAGGTATTTTTCTGTTCCTGGAGAGCTCACAATTTAAAAATAAAAGAAAATTACAAAGAGCAGCTGTGGGATTTGAACTGGGATCTTTACATAAATATCTCTGTGATCATTTTATCCTACTTGATGAACATTTGGCTTACAGGCCTTGGCTGCCATTTTTCAATTGTTCCCATGGATACTGCTTGGTGTGCACCTCACATACACAAACTTGCAAATATATATTTGAGTACATGCATATTATGAGAGATCCTGCCACATAATTGATCAAATACCAGCACAGCCTACATGGCCATGTAACAGGCACATACCTCTACCTATCCAATCTATAGAAAATTATCCTTCACCTTACATTTTAATGTGCTTGTTAAAATTTTGCCAAATGACAAGCAAAGTTATTCTTAACTCAAATTTTATCCAGACACCTTAATGTTGAAATGAAATGCAAACGAAGAGGTATTGATTTATTTTACCAGTTTAACTATTTAAACTGTTTACATGCTTGGTAGATTATTTGTTGTGGGATTCAAGTTTTCCAAAAATTTTCTTTTCTTGAAAATTTAGGTTATCACTCTTCCTTGATGTGGACTTGATGGAATATTGTATTTTGATTTAATGTTTCTTAAATTGTTTGCTATTGAAAATTTCCATTTCCTGTATCCAAATGAGGATGTATATTGTAAAAAAAAATGTGATAAATAAAAGTTTTAGAACGTATCACATTGATGGATAAGATGTTCCTTCATTTAGACAAGTTAATGATTTATAGTACAGCGCACCAGACACATCTTTGAAAGTTTTGAACTTAGAAGCATAAAGCTCTGGTCCATTTTCTGCTTTCCACTTGTGTTGATCTATGGCCCTACCAGCGGCAATAGTACAAGCTCTGCACACCTTGGATAGGGAATAAGAACAAGCAATGGCAGATGTAAGCAACTCAAGTGCACTACAGGTGCCTGAGTTTTTGAAGTGGCTACAGCTGTCACTGAACAGATGACTGCCTTCTCACCGTGCCGCAGAAATGATACTAACACCTCTGGGTCCAGATGGAGGAGCAGCCAAAATTGCTTAGGATGATTGAAGGGGATTATGTCCTTCGGAAATTCACTGGGTCTCTAGAAATGAAATGATGCTGTTTATAGATTCACATCATTACTGTTTATTCCTTATCTACTGCTACATCCTGAGTTTTTCACACCAGTGCTTTCAGCTCGATTCATGCAATGCAAAAAATGTTTTAGAATGGTTCTTTGTTGTTTTTTTTTACCAATAAACAATGGTAAATGTAATTCATGTGCATATCAAGCTACAAAATATGGAATATTTACATATTTGCTGAGAGAGGAGTTGATTCACCTCTGGCAATTCTGAGATGCATGGAATGAATAGTAATTGAATATCTGGTTTTCTACACTTACAGGGGCAGAAGTTTGCTCATGAAGTGTTTGTACTCTCATTTCAAATGTGTGTGCAGCGCTGGAAGCAGGGGGTGGCTCAGGAAAGTGAGGGCAGCGGGAGCAAATGAACAAGTTCCCACCACTGTGGAGATGAGTCAGGAGCCAAATACTGAGGAGAGATGGGAAAAGGGGCTCATGTTAGCATATGCTGGGAGTGGGAGTGGGTGAAAGGGGCTGATGCTGGCAGATGGGAATTTCAAAGGAGAGGAGGACAGACAATGCGGGGTGAAGGGGAGAAGCAAGGACATATGCAGGGGTAGATCAAGAGGAAAATGTAAAAGGATGGATGCTTGGAGAAAAGAGGAGGAAAGGGAGGAGGTAAGAGAGAAAGAAAGAGGCAGGAGGACAGATTCTGGGGACATGGGGATGCAGTAGACCATGGACTCAGATTCAAGCAGAAACCCTGGTATTTAGAGTATACATGGGGACTGAGGGCTTTGATGCGATTCACACATCATGCTCTCTATAGTGGTATCTCTGAATATTTATCAGAGATCAATATTCAAAGCAGTTTAATCAAGCAGGAGAGGTTTCTCCCATTTAAAAAGTAAGAGAGTTGAAATCTGACAAATTTGGAGGGTTTTTTTTGCTCATGATAGAAACTAGTCCTGCTTAGTGTTTGCAATTCAATTATCATGCTGTGCACGCGGGACTTTTGAGGCTTTTTCCTCCAATTTTTGTAATAATGAGTGTGTTTTGACTTCTGTTTTTTTCTGGAGCCCTATAGTAATGTAATGTAATGTAATTTATTTCTTATATACCGCTACATCTGTTAGGTTCTAAGCGGTTTGAAGAAAATATACATTAAGATTATAAATGAGAAGTAAGAAGGTACTTAAAAAATTCCCTTACTGTCCCGAAGGCTCACAATCTAACTAAAGTACCTGGAAATTAATAAAGAAGAGAAAATAAAGATGGTTGAAAAAAGAAAAATTCTATGTGAACTTATAGGATGGAAATTAAACTGACAGTGAAGAACTGTATGAAAAATACATATGGAATTCAGTTAGAGAGGGTAGGTTACAATCTATTTATGGTATTTGTTTAATTGGAAGGTGTTAAGGTGGGTAATTTGGGGGAAGGTTATCTGAAGGTAGGTGAATCTTCTGGAGGTAAAAGAGGAGGGGTTAAGATATTTGGATGAATTTTTTGAAAAGCAGGGTTTTGATTTCTTTTCTGAATGTTTTGAGGTTGTCTGATATTGTCATAAGATTGGAGATGGAATGGTTGATTTTTGCTGCTTGTGTTGCCAGAAGGTTGTCAAACATTTTCTTGCGTTGTGTGCCTTTGAGTGGGGGGAAGGCGAAAGGGTTCGAGGTTCTTCTGTGTCTTGAGGTGGAGATTTGGTTTAAGCGGTTGTTTAGATAGGAGGGGGAAGAGCCGTGTAATGCTTTGAATATCAGGCAGTGGAATTTGAATTGGATTCGTGCTTGTAACCCCATGCATATTCAGTGCTGGTGCCTAGATGGATTCTAGTACTGAATATCTGGATCTAAGTTAGTCAGTGGTGATCAGCATTTACAGAAATGCCGACTACTGATGCCTCAATATTGACCGCCTAGTCTTCTTATTGCATACAGGCCTAGCTGTCATCTCCTATCCCACTATAATAATCCTCTGACTATTGCAGCTATTGCTGGGACTTACTCCTTATACTGCTTTTGCTTACCCAGCCCTTCTCTGTAGAACTCCATTTCTCCTAGCCTTGTGAACAGGTCTTCCCTCTCTAAGGCCTTCTTATACAAAGGCGCGCTATGTGTTTTGGCGTGGATTTAGCGCACAGTAAATCAACGCATAGGCTAACCACTAACACATCCATAGGATAACAAAAGCTTAGTGTACCTTTGTAAGAGAGGAAGTAAGTTTCAAACTGAGCTAAAAACGTTTTTCTGTAAACAGGTTTTTAGATGGCTTGATTGGATAAAGGATTAGTGGTAGACACTGGCAGTTGAAATCTTGTGCAATATTATTTTGAGGGTTTTTTCTCTCCTTTGTTCACCTCTTTTATTTGTCTCCTTTTATAACAGTGTAAACTGCTTTGATGAGTATTTTCGAAAGGGGGTCAAGGCAGTGTTTCAATAAGTTAAACAAAACTAAGCATTGGCTAGTCACAGGGGGGCCTTGGAAGCCTGCTTCCCTCCCCCCCCCCCATTGAATGGGTGCTACAGTTTTGGAGGAGGGGCAGGTGTAGTTGTTTTCTCCCCCCCCCCCCCCTCCCACCTCAAAAAAATCACCTTTACTTGATGAACTCTCCCAAAAGATATCGGTGCAAAGGGAGAAATGCAGAGTATTACCGGTAACTGAAAAAAGCAGGACTTGATCAGCTAAACCTCCTCTGTGACAAATAGCTCTCTCCCTCTGTTACAACCAGACAAGCTACCATCTGTTTCTTTTGTTCCAGCTGCAGTACAGTTTGGGTCACTTCCTTTTTCTGGGAACTGGGTGGGCACCCTGCTTCTCCAGACTCTCAAGATACACACTTAAACCAGGTATTCCTCCCCATGATTCATACCCGACATGCATGTGCTCGGTCCTCTTCTTAAACCCCCCCCAGAATTGAAGGGTTATTTCAGGTCAATACTTCTCCCTGCATCCTTCCTTTTGAACAAGAAAGATCTAGATTTCTCAGCCTGTGCATTGGCCATATTGATTTATATACGAGCAGACCTAAAATCGATCCCCAGGCCTGCGGGTTGGCCACACCTTCCTGTGATATGTAATGATGAAATCAGTAGTAAAATTTAAAATGCTATTAACCTCCAATTGATGCAATTTGTTGGTTTTGAGTTAGTCTATTGGCCCAATGGGATGTGTTCCTTTTAATGGTTGTTTTATTTATTTTTCCTACAATATTTCTTTAGTGCTTATTCCTTTTATTTGTCATATTAATACATAATTCAGTGCTTTTATGTCTCCCTGCACAGCTCGCATGATTTCTTGCACTATTAAACTGTGCTATTTATGACTGTGTGGTCGAAATATCTGGGGGATTTTGGCTAACAATTTTCCACCAATTTCAAAGTCTGCTGGGAGCAATTAACCCTTGGATTTCCTGTTCTGATTGCTATTCAGAAAGCACATCTTTTTTTTTGGTCAGGAATCAAAACCTCTCTCCCACCAAAACCAAACAGAAATAAAGCCAGGTGGAAATTTAACAGAGGACATGCTGAAGGCAGAAATACCTTCCCATAAAGCTTTCATTTCTAGTTCACTGGAGTGCTATTGAAACAGAAAGAAGTCTCAGAGCTCAAAATCCTGGCAGGTTACTTTTCCAGAGGAGGCATGAGGCAAAACCATTTGAGAAGCAGCTGTACCATCTCTGTGTATTCAAACCCTGGATTAAAGAGAAAAGATTTAGTCTTTATTGCTGTTCAAATCACCCAACCAAGTCTCCTTCTGGGGAAAGATAACAGTTCCATTAATGTGATAACGCCTGAGTACTGCAGTGCTTATTGTAACTCGGGAGTATCTAACAAAGCAAACTGCCATGTTTATTTGTCGCCACCAAAGAAAGAGGCAATATTTTACAGCAAACAGCTTTCCATCTGTTATCTGACCTATTAATAGAGGAATTAGACCTTGGTTTCTAGCTTCATAAATCTTCAAGGAGCTAGGGAGAAAATTTACAGCATGGTGCATGGCACTAGAGAACGCTAACCAGAGATCAATTTTATGTATACAGTATATTAGGAAGCCCTAAACCTGTGCAGAATACTATCTCCAAAGTTTATTCCTCCCTTCCTTACCTCACCCCACCCATCCCAACCCCTATTATAATTGAAGAGCAGCAGAAAGGGGAAACTGCTGTCAACTTACCTTGAGGCTGCATGCAGGGACTCAGGGCAGAGCCCGGGCATCCTGAAGGCTCCTTACCCCTGCCAATTTTACATACCCCATTGCTGCCTTACGATCAGGCTGGCTGAGCAGGCTGATTCCCAGGCTTCACTCCTTTCCATGGAGTTTCTCAGTGCCCTCTTCCTCAGCTGGAGTGCTCACGAAACCAGGTGGGCACAATTCCAGGAGGTCTGGTTCGGCTTATGTGCATGCGGATACAAGTAGGCACAATGTAAGCAGGGGTCAGCTTGCGTGCTCACGAAGACATGTGCGCACAATGCAAGCAACACGGACCCTCGTGCGCCGGATCCAATCCGTGGACGCACAATTCTTGAGGGTCCAATGCATTCATCCTTCTTCTGCATCCCAGGTATTTCTTCGATGATTCAGGTATCTTCCAGGTGATGAGCAGAAAAGTTGTAATGGAGAGCGGTAGAAAATCTGACCGATGAGAATGGGTGGAAACTAAAGATTGGAGATTAGGGGGAAACAGGGGGAAATGGGTAGTGCTCGGGCATGCCCAGTGGGGCCCGGGCACTGCACGTGCTCAGAGAGAAAAAAAATAAAAAAATCTCTCTGAGCTATTGGAGAGCTTATCCGCAAATTGGGAGCTGTTGGGACAACACCCATATGTGGTTGACTCATCCTGCTTGTCCTAGGAGAATTCATGTTTATAGTCACAACCTGGGTGGGCCCTCCAAAAAGTCACTTTGGGCTGTACACTTTCTGTGGCTACGCAAATGAAGTTGCAGCCACAGAAAGATAAGTGCTTGTAGTGTACCATAAACAAGACCTAGAACAATGGGGAAGAGGAAAAGAACAGCTGAAGCTATAAAGTATGAAAAAGAATTTCAAAATCGACTCTCATCTGGAATGGATTATATTTGCTATTAGGAACAAAAGCCAGCCCTTTGGACAGCACAGAAAAGTTAATCACACCCTCAGAGTTCACCTTTGTGATCGCGTCCTTGGACCTTCTAATCATACTTGTCACCCTCCTCTGTTGCCTCTGTTTTTCCCTCTTCCTAAAAAAAAGACCTACCCTCCTTGCTACTCAATTCTTCATCACTCATAGATGACTCCATAGAAGTATATGAAGATTCTAGGTGTGCCACGAGAAGCCGTCAAGGAGGAGAGGCACCGTCGCTGGCTGACTGCTTAGAGGACGTCACTCTCGCAGTGAGAGGCACATCCTGTAGGCAGTCAGCTGGCGTTGATGACTCCTCGCAGGCATCTCCTCTCCCCTCCTCCAGGATCCCTCACCGACGAAGTGACAGGTTCAGGGTCATGGCCAGAGGGCCTCCGCACACGCACGGACTTCAACGTGATATGAAGTCACGCTTGTGCGTGATGTTATTGTGTTGACGTCTGCATGCTTCCAGATGCCTTTCGGCTGCGGCACTGGGTTTAGTGTGCCATGGTGCCAAAAGGTTTGCAAGACACTGGTATAAAGAGCATATTGAGATTTTCTACTGTGTCTCCTTTCATTGGTGATAGCATTAAAAAGTATTGGAAAATGTTGCATTTATATGATTGTTTAAGAAAAGAAATGTGTTTTAGCATATAGCAGGAGCCATAATTCAAAAGAACAACTGTGCAAGTCAGATGTATGGTCCCAATTAACATAGTAGATGACGGCAGATAAAGACCTGAATGGTCCATCCAGTCTGCCCAACCTGATTCAATTTAAATTTTTACATTTTTTCTTCTTAGCTATTTCTGGGCAAGAATCCAAAGCTCTACCTGGTACTGTGCTTGGGTTCCAACTGCTAAAATCTCCATTAAAACCTACTCCAGCCCATCTAAACCCTCCCAGCCATTGAAGCCTTTTCCAGCCCATCCTCCCCCAAATGGCCATATACAGACACAGACCGTGCAAGTCTGCCAAGTACTGGCCTTAGTTCAATATTTAATATTATTTTCTGATTCTAGATCCTTCTTTGAACTGTGGACGATGTAATGTCTGTCCTATGATGGTGGAGGGTAGTACAATCTGCATCCCTAATATGAATACTGTGCCATTGAAAAGGTGATTTTTTGTGACTCCTCTTATGTGGTATACATTCTATACTGACCGTGCTCATTGTGTTATGTTGGTCAAACCACTCAACCAATGAAGACTAGGCTGCTTGAACATAGGTTTAATGTTGACCATGGCAGGATTATGGACCGGATGACCGAATATGCATTCAGTGATTTAAAGTGTGCTGTGATCGATTCATTGATCTAGACGCAACGACGAGGGGATGTGAAACAAAGACTGTATCAGAGAGAGCAACTGATTTTTTTAATTGAACACAATCTGACCGTATGCCACACTAAAGACTGCTAAGGAAGCTATGGAACCATGGGGTGCAAGGGGAGGTCCACCGATGGATCAAAAACTGGCTGGCGGACAGGAGACAGAGGGTTGGAGTAAAGGGCCATTACTCTGACTGGCAATGGGTCACGAGCGGAGTTCCGCAGGGGGTCGGTGCTGGGACCGCTTCTGTTCAATATATTTATTAACGACCTGGAGGCAGGAACAAAATGTGAGGTAATTAAATTTGCGGATGACACTAAATTGTACAGCAGGGTCAAAATCATGGAGGACTGCGAAGACCTCCAAAAAGATCTGACAACACTGGAAGAATGGGCCAAAAAGTGGCAAATGAGCTTCAACATAGGGAAATGCAAGGTCATGCATGTTGGGAAAAAGAACCCGATGTTCACTTACAAGATGGGGGGATCACCACTTGGGGTGAGCAACCTTGAAAGAGACCTGGGAGTGATGGTAGACACAACACTGAAGGCGTCGGTGCAGTGCACCACAGCCTCAAGGAAAGCGAACAGAATGTTGGGTATCATTAAGAAAGGTATCACGACCAGGACGAAGGAAGTCATCCTGCCACTGTATTGTGCAATGGTGTGCCCACACCTGGAGTACTGTGTCCAGTACTGGTCGCCGTACCTCAAGAAGGACATGGCAGTACTTGAGAGAGTCCAGAGAAGAGCAACTAAGCCAATAAAGGGTATGGGGGACCTCTCATATACTGACAGACTGAAAAAGCTGGGGCTTTTCTCGCTGGAAAAGCGACGACTTAGAGGAGACATGACAGAAACCTTCAAGATCATGAAGGGCATAGAAAAAGTGGATAGGGACAGATTTTTCAAACTATGGGGAACCACAAGCACAAGGGGACACTCAGAGAAATTGAAAGGGGAGAGGTTTAGAACAAACGCCAGAAAGTTCTTTTTCACCCAGAGGGTGGTGGATACATGGAACGCGCTACCGGAGGATGTGATAAGCAGAAGCACGCTACAGGGCTTCAAAGAAGGTCTGGACAGGTACCTGGAGGACAAAGGGATAGAGGGGTACAGATAAGAGTAGAGGTAAGGTTATAGGGATAGGATTAGAGGTAAATTATAAAATTAGTCAGAGACCACCGCTCAGGCAGTGGGCCTGATGGGCCGCCGCGGGAGCGGACCGCTGGGCGAGATGGACCTCTGGTCTGCCCCAGCGGAGGCAACTTCTTATGTTCTTATGTTCTTATGTATGGATTAAACCAGAGAATAGAATGGAATGCATTTTATTAATAAGGGATGTAGTTTTGATTTTCCCACGATACCAGATATGACGTTATAATCACTGGGGCTTAAGGAAGTGCCTCAGAGGACGCTGTTCTGAGCTGCCATGGAAGTTTTGTCAGCGCATGGCCCATCTTCAGTTCCCTGAAGCAGCCATTATTCTTCAGCGAAACAAGGTCTCTTGGAGAATTTCTGGAGCATGATGAAAGTTGTTTGATTGAGCCATTTTAAGGACAGAACATTTCCTCCTATTCCATGACTCTTTAATTTTCTAAGGAGCTTCTCACGAGCAACTTTTTCAACAAAGTTTCAAGTTTATTAAAAAAAAAATTTTAATCGCTTAATCAGTTTTCTAAGCTGTGTACAATATAAAATTACATAAAAACATATTAAAACAAGGGATACTGGATAAAATCCAAGTGTCATAATAAAGCACTGGTAAGACGTATGGACTTACTTCAAACAATAGGAAAGTGGGGAAGAACTACAATCGTTGAAGAAGAGAGTGACATAAAGGGAAAGTACAATAGGTTAGGGTAAAAAGTAACAATTCGATGTAAATTTTGTCCTTAAGAGGACAGTTGTTATCCAAAAGCATCCTGGAACAGGAATGTTTTTAGTTTTGCTTTAAATTGTTTTAAATCGGACTCATTGCGCAAATGGTTGGGCAACGAATTCCAGAGAGTAGGGGCAGTAACGGCAAAATTGTTGGAGCGCAACGTATTAATCAATTTTAAAGAAGGTATAACAAGAAGATTCTGAGCAGATAAGTGGCTGCCATGCATACATGGAAGGTTTCTGCTTTGGTTGGTGACGCTTTGAAGAAACAATCAGTGGAGTTTTTTTTTGCCTATGATAAGAATGAGGCAGCTATATTTTACTTGGTGTAAATTGCTGCAAGAAGTTTATTTGAGGCTTTTTTTCTCTATTTATGATTGTGTATTTCTTCTTAACCATTATCGCGTAGACCTTCCATGTGACAAATTGATTGTGTTGTTGAAAGTTAATATTTGCGAGAGCTTTTTTGTGTGTTATATAGAATTTGTAATCTAAATTATACCATGGCATAGGCTTGGAATAGTTTATTTATTTCAAGTTTATCTAAAATTTCTTATACCACCCAATCAGCCTTCTAGGCGGTGTACAAATTTATAAAAACAGAAAACAAACTTTAACTAAGATAAAAGTTTGAGGTGACTCGCAGATGACCCCAAACTGTAACTATAAAAACTTATTAAAAACTATTAAAAACAAAGACAAACAAGAACAAAAGGTAAAAGGCAAGAACTACATTAGGCAAAGTAAAAGAGAACAATTAGGGAAAAAACAATAGGGAGGACTGTTGTTAAACTCAATAGTATTTTCGCTCAGTTGCCCTTAAAAGGACAGTTAGGTCTCAAAGGCATCAAGGAAGAGAAATGTCTTTAGCTTCATCTTAAAGTTATTAACATTTGATTCTTCGTGTAAATAATTTGGAATACTATTCCAAAGAGATGGGGCAGTGACAGAGAAGATAGTAAACCTCATTGTATATATAAACTTCAGTGACGGTATAGAGAAAAGGTTATTAGCTGTTGATCTTAGGGACCTAGAAGGAATATAAGAGGTAAGAAGATTATTTATAAACTAGTGTTTAAGCCCGTTACATTAACGGGTGCTAGAATATATGTCTGTCTGTCTTTCTTTCTTTCTGTGTCTCTCTCTGCCCCTGTCTCTCTCTTCCTTTCTTTCTTTCTCCCTCCCGCTGTCTGTCCTTCTTTCTTTCTGTCTCTCTCCCTGCCCGTTGTCTTTCTGTGTGTCTGTCTTTCATTCTAATGCGCTGCCTGCCTGCCTGTCTTTCTGTCTCTCCATGGCCCCCTTCTGTCTCCCCTCCCCCAAAACAAACCAAGATTGCTCCCAGGCCCCTTTTCCCTCTCCACTTCCCTGTGCAGCAGCAGCAGCATTTCTCTTCCACCCTTCCCTGTGCAGAAGCAGCATTTCCCCCCCACACACACACTTCCCTGTTCAGCAGCAGCATTTCCCACCCTTCCCTGTGCAGCAGCAACATTTCCAGGCCTTCCCTGTGCAGAAGCAGCATTTCCCCCCCCACACACACTTCCCTGTGCAGCAGCAGCATTTCCCACCCTTCCCTGTGCATCAGCAGCATTTCCCCCCCACACACACACACTTCCCTGTGAAGCAGCAACATTTCCCACCCTTCCCTGTGCAGCAGCAGCATTTCCCACACACACACACACTTCCCTGTGCAGCAGTAGCATTTCCTACCCTTCCCTGTGCAGCAGCAGCATTTCCCACCCTTCCTTTTGCAGCAGCAGCATTTCCAGGCCTTCCCTGTGCAGCCGCAGCATTTCCCCCCATACACACACACTTCCCTGTGCAGCAGCAGCATTTCCCACCCTTCCCTGTGCAGCAGCAGCATTTCCCCCCCATACACACACACTTCCCTGTGCAGCAGCATTTCCCACCCTTCCCTGTGCAGCAGCAGCATTTCACACACACACACACACACACACTTCCCTGTGCAGCAGTAGCATTTCCTACCCTTCCCTGTGCAGCAGCAGCATTTCCCACCCTTCCCTTTGCAGCAGCAGCATTTCCAGGCCTTCCCTGTGCAGCCGCAGCATTTCCCCCCATACACACACACTTCCCTGTGCAGCAGCAGCATTTCCCACCCTTCCCTGTGCAGAAGCATCATTTCCCCTCCCCCCCACTCACACACACTTCCCTGTGCAGCAGCAGCATTTCCCACCCTTCCCTGTTGTGACAAATCTAGCTCTCTCCCTAGCTTTGACACAGGGTTGGAGAAGATTGGTAGTCCCCGAGGCAGGAGAGCTGACTAAGTTGGCCCTGCAGAGTATGAAACACCGACTTCCCTTGGGCTATTTCTGCTGAGCCAGTTAGTATCTGACAAAGAGTTGTTAGGGGTTAAGAAGGCCAGGCTCAGAGCAGGAAGTGGTCACAGAAGCAAGCTCAGCTGCAGAGATTTTTCTCCCTTCCCCCTCTTCAGGGCAGGGAGGGGTGAGTTAGAGGGAGTTAAAACAGGGCAGCTGAGACAGAGAAAGGAGGAGGAGCCCAGGAGGCTTCAGGGTGAGCTGGAGAGGCAGCACACTCCTCCTCAACTAAAGCCTGAGGAAATAAGCCACGATTGGGACATGGTGGACATGTCAGAGGGGCTGGAGACTGAAGCTGAGACACAGCTACAAAGCTGTAACCCATGGACAATGGAGTATTTAGTCTGCCTAGTGAATGCTTGGAAGCAATAGATATAAACTAAGCAGAGGTTTGAAAGTGTTTTGCTGTTTGTTTCTTACCTTTTTTCTTTTTTCTGCTTGATAGTTTTGGAAATTGAAGTGGCTTGTCTCTGTAAGCTTGTCAGCTAATCTTCAAAGCACTGCTATAATTGAATTGTGACATTTAACTATGCTACTGAGCGTTTGCCTGTTCCCTTTCAGCCCAGCTGGAGGCCAATTAAGGGAGATAAGACTCCGCTAGAACGGCAAGCACAGGGAAGTTCCTTTTAGAGGAATTCCCTATCTACAGTCACTCTGAAGCAGGGCTGCATCGGCAGCAGCTTGGTGTTCTGTTTTTGTAAACTTTATTTTGCCTGAGCTGCAGGAATATAGTTTTGTTTTTCCTTTTGCCTTTTTTCTGGAGAGGGAATTTTGCTGAGGCCATCCTTGACACACCAATGGCTGGTGAAGAGGACTATGACAAAAGACTAGAGTCCAGCCTAAAGGGTTTATTTTGAGTTTATCTTCTGGACATTAGAGACAGGCTGGTGTGCATAAAACCAGAGTGGTCAGCTTAACCTAAAGTTTTTGTTTTCTTCAACCTGTGTGGAAAATTGTTTCAAGATGCTATGAATAACTGGACAAAATAATCCGGAAGCATAAGAATAAAACACAACTTGATTATTCTGCTAATCTTGTTTGAAGGTGTGTGAGTTTCTTTTCCCTTGCCTGGTTTCTGTAATGACACGGAACCTGTTGTTGTATCTTAGGCAGGCGCCTAAGAAGGCCTGAAGGATACCCTGGTTAAAGGGTACACGTTGGGGACACTTACGGTCACGGATCCACAGCTCGCTGCAGTGAACAGGAGCTGGTGGGTTGGTGACACTGTGCAGAAGCAGCATTTCCCCCTCCACACACACTTCCCTGTGCAGCAGCAGCATTTCCCACACTTCCCTATGCAGAAGCAGCATCCCCCCCCCCTCCACACACACACACACTTCCCTGTGCAGCAGCAGCATTTCCCGGCCTTCCCTGTGCAGAAGCAGCATTTCCCGGCCTTCCCTGTGCAGAAGCAGCATTTCACCCACACACACACACTTCTCTGTGCAGCAGCAGCATTTCCCACCCTTCCCTGTGCAGAAGCAGCATTTCCCCCCCCCCACACACACACACACTTCCCTGTGCAGCAGCAGCATTTCCCACCCTTCCCTGTGCAGAAGCAGCATTTCCCCCCCACACACACACTTCCCTGTGCAGAAGCAGCATTTCCTGGCCTTTCCTGTGCAGCAGCAGCATTTCCCGCAGCCTCCTTCCCAGCCGCCGCGTTTAAATTCACAGAAAAGCGCTGCACCGCACTACCGCTGTCTTCGGCATCTTCTATCCACTGTGGCCAACCCTAGCGGAAACAGGAAATAGTCAGAGAGGGCGGGCCGCAGTGGAAAGAAGACGGCGAGGCCAGCGGTAGTGTGGTGTAGCGCTTGTCTATGAATTAAAACGCGGCGGCTGGGAAGGGGGCTGCGGGAAAGTTTTGGCGGTGAGTGGATTATTGTAAAAAGGAGATCATTCCACGTGGACTTCATATAAATAACGAGCCGAGATTTTAAATGATGATGAAAAATTTGTTTCTCAGTGGAATAGTATTCTGAATCAGTGTTTATTGGATTTGATGCTTCTGACCATTCAAACAGCACTAGAAAAAATAAAGAGGGAAATGGAGAGTATAGAGAAATTATTAGAAGATATGAAGAGTGAGGGAGATTTTGATCAACAAAAGCAAGATTTACAGATGAAGATGGATAAATCTAAAAAGGAATTACGGAGTCAAAAATTTCAGAAATTTCAGAGAGATGATAAGGTGGATGCAGAAATGAATAAAGAAACTGTGAGAGCATATGGAGTAATGGAGAAAATATTAGGAAAATATAGGAAGGCAAAGATTTAATAGTGTAGAAAAATTCCATTTCCATGTTTACTTGTATGTAAAGCAGATAATTTTATAAAAGATCTGTCATGCATATATACCATCATAAAAGGCCTCTTATAAAACTACCTCATATGCAAAAATATGTGCAGTACAATTAAGGCCCTCTTTTACAAAAGTGCGCGGATTTAGCGTGCGCTGAATCAACGCATGCATTAACAGCTAACGTATCCATAGGATAACATGCACATGTTAGTATTTAGCGTGTGTTTAGCACGCGATAATATTTAGCACACGTTAAAAAGCATAGCGCACCTTTGTAAAAGAGGGGTAAGTCTATATCTTTATGTGACTTTAGAGCAGGTGTATTCAGGGAAGGAGTTTGGGCAAAATCATGATTTATGCATGCATTTTATAAAATTTGTGTTCAGATGAGGATACACCTTGTTTCAAAAGTTTTTATTTAACATCTAGTTGTTCTTTTCTTATTCAGTATTCTATATGTTATTCACATCTTCTGTTTTATCCTATAAGCTGCCTTGGGCCCATATGGCGAGAAAAGCATCCAGATTAGATTGTGTAAAGTTGCAACTTATACATGTATTTTATAAAATAAAGTATGGTTTAGGGGCTTTCTTACGTCTCGCACCTATCAAGTTCATTTTAATTTTGATTTTTCTGGTATTTGGAGTAATCCATCTGGTGTTCCGCAGGGTTCACCATTATCCCCATTGCTTTTTAATGTTTATATGTCATCATTAGGTGCGCAATTGTCCCAGCTGAGGATAAAGCTATTTAGTTATGCAGATGATTTCACGATCATTATCCCATTTGCTATCTCTCTGAAGTTATTGTTAAGGCAACAGAAGTACTGGATTTGATAGAGCAATGGATGGCTGAATTTAGATTGAAGCTTAACTCTGAAAAAAAATGAAATTTTTTGTCGCTTCACCTCATCCGTTTGATACTAAAACATCATTGTGTATAAATAAATTTAGTTATCCTATTCAAATCTTACCTCTATGATACATTTCTCGAACCCCTCCTCTCCAAATAACCAAACTCTACCACCTCTCCTCCCCCCGATCTCTCCTTTCCTCCCCCTCAATCCAATACTTCCATCCTTCTTACTTACCCCTCCCCTCTTGGCACCCTCTCGTAATTGATACTGGTTGTATTTTCTTGTCATTCACTACTCTGTATCCTCGCTATATATGTAACTATCTTTGCATAGTAAACCGCTTCAACTGCATTATACAGTCTCTTGCATTGTATCTTGCTCTATAAGTCTCTCGCACTGTATTTTCACTGTATAAATATCTCTGCTGTATATGTACAGTCCCCTGCACTGTAAACTGCTCTCAACTGCATAGTACATTCCCTTACATCAGGGGTGTCCAATGTCGGTCCTCGAGGGCCGCAGTCCAGTCGGGTTTTCAGGATTTCCCCAATGAATATGCATGAAATCTATGTGCATGCACTGCTTTCAATGCATATTCATTGGGGAAATCCTGAAAACCCGACTGGACTGCGGCCCTCGAGGACCGACATTGGACACCCCTGCCTTACATTGTATCTTCGCTGTCTATGTACATTGTAAACCGCTCTGAACTGTTTGTGGTATTGCGGTATACAAAAATAAAGTTATTATTATCATTATTATTAAAATTTTGGGCATAATACTAGACTGACAATAAAAAACCAAGTGGACTTTATGGGTCAAAAGGGTTTTTTTTACTCTTTGGAAATTGTGGTCCATCATTCAGTGTTTTGGAGCAATCTCTTATATTGAGTCAACTTGACTACTGCAATATTGCCTATTCAGCAATTTCTAAGAAGAACATGCAACGATTGCGGATGGTGCAAAATGCAGCGATCAGGTTAACTTTAGGGTTAAAGAAATATGACCATGTGACACCCCTTTATCGGGTGTTGCATTGGTTGCCAGTGGAGGTGCAGATGAAATTTAAATTTGGTTGCTTTTGTTTTAAGGTTCTATAAATATATAAATAGACATAAGAAAAGCTCACGTTTGAATTTTGATTTTTCCGCCTGTCAAAGGATGCAAACTTTATTAACATCACCGACATCTTCTTTTATATCAGGCAGCAGCATGGGGCAACGGTTTAGATCAATTGCTTCTTCTTATCAAAATTTATGGGGAATTTAGAAAACACCTAAAAAGTCATCTGTTTCTGAAGTATTTAGGTAGTTAATTTGTAAAAAAAAAAAATCTGTTATGCAATAATCAGATCTTTTAGGGATTTTAGCCATTGGTTTTAATTTTCTTGAACTTTTATTGTATTTTAAATGATGTAAACTGCATAGAACTTCACGGCTTTGCAGTGTATAAATAAATTGTTATTATTATTATTATTATACTTGATAATGGCCCACTTTTATCAAGCTGTGTTAGGGTTTATATATTGCCGGCTGCTGCTGTAAAAGCTCATAGAATTCCTATGAGCATCAAAGCTTTTATCACATCAGCAAGCGATAAAAAACCCTAACATGGCTTGATAAAAGGGGACCAATATTTACGCCTGCTCATATACATGTTATTTATTGAGAGTTTGTTTTTTCTTTTCTTTTTATGCTAGTATTGGTATGAAATTGGCTAAAAACAGGTGCTGGCTGGCGAACAGGAAACAGAGAGTAGGAGTGAAAGGTCACTATTCTGACTGGGGAGGGGTCACGAGTGGCGTCCCGCAGGGGTCACTGCTGGGACGGCTCCTGTTTGATATATTTATTAATGACCTGGAAGCAGGGACGAAGTGCGAGATTATAAAATTTGCGGACGACACAAAACTCTCCGGTAAGGTTTGCACAGTTGAGGAATGTAGAGAACTCCAAAGGGACCTGGACAAACTGAGTGGGCTAATAAATGGCAGATGAGCTTCAATGTGGAGAAATGTAAAGTCATGCACGTGGGGAAAGGAAACCCGATATACAATTATACGATGGGGGAGATATCATTGGGGGAGGGCAACCTAGAAAGGGACTTGGGGGTTATGGTGGATAAAACAATGAAACTGGTGGCACAATGCGCCGCGGCCTCGAAAAAGGCGAACAGAATGTTGGGCGTCATCAAGAAAGGTATCACGACCAGAAGCAAGGAGGTTATCCTCCCGCTTTATAGGGTGATGGTGCGACCACATCTGGAGTACTGCGTTCAATACTGGTCGCCGTACCTTAAGAAGGATATGGCGATACAGAGAAGAGCAACAAAAATGATAAAGGGAATGGAGAACCTTTCGTATGCTGAGAGACTGGAGAAGCTGGGGCTCTTCTCCCTGGAAAAGCGGAGACTTAGAGGGGATATGATAGAAACTTACAAGATCATGAAAGGTAGAGAAAAGGTAGAGAGGGACAGATTCTTCAGACTAGCGGGGGCAACAAGAACTAGAGGGCCTTCGGAAAAATTGAAGGGAGATAGATTCAGAACAAATGCCAGGAAGTTCTTCTTCACTCAAAGGGTGGTGGACACCTGGAATGCACTTCCGGAGGAGGTAGTAAAGCAGAGTACAATTTTGAGTTTCAAAATGGGACTGGACAAATTCCTGAAGGAAAAGGGGATTGAATTAGAGGGGTACTATACAGTACAAATGCTTTAGAGTAATAGATCACTTACAGGTCATTGACCTGGGGGGCCGCCGCGGGAGCGGACTGCTGGGCATGATGGACCTACGGTCTGTCTCAGCAGAGGCAATTCTTATGTTCTTGTGTTATAAAATAACTCTCCATGTGCATATCTCTTTCTTAGTCCAAATATTCTGTGCAGAGTTGGATCTAAGATGTTGTCACCAAGAGGTGGACTAAAAAGCAGAGAACATTTTTCCAATTCCATGATAACATAGCAATAATGCACTATAAAAAATGAATATGTATATTTTTGCCTATTGAAGTTACACTGTCCATTAAAGTCATAAACCTGTATTGAATATGTATACTCTGGATGAAAGTCAAGAGAAAGAGAATATGATAAAGACATTTAAATATCTCATTGGTGGCAATGAACAGGATGCAAGTCTTTTTCAATTGAAGGAAAGCTCCGGAAGGATAGGGAATATGGCGACGTTAAGAGGTGATAATAGGCTTAGGAGTAAATTAAGGAAATACTTTTTTACAGAAAGGGTGGTAGATGCGTGGAATAGTCTGCCGATAGAGGTAGTGGAGACAAAGACTGTGACTGGATTCAAGAGCGTGTAGGACAGGCATGTGGAATCTCTAAGGGAGAGGAGGAAATAATGGATGCTATGGATGGGCAGACTGGATGGGCCATTTGACCTTTATCTGCCGTTATGTGTCTGTGTTTCTCTGAGACTCTGAGGACTTTTCCTTCCATTAAGACCACTGGACCCTGAAAATTATATATCTATATCTAGCAATTGATCAATAGAAATATACTGCAGAGATATATTATTGTTGTGTTATTGTGGAATTGTATAGATTTTGTATTGATATTTACAGTATATTTTCATATATTCTAAATTTTTTAAACAGGGAGCAAGTTTTTCTACAGAAATCATAGAGCAATAGAAATTAGGCTCCCTTTTAGCCCAGGTATTTTGTGCCTTTAAAAATAGGCTACTGGCTTACAACCCAGTCTTTGGGACACACCCAGTAAGTCTGGTTTTCAACATATTCACAATGAATATGCCTAAGATAGATCTACATAAAATAGAGACTACGTATGCAGATGTATCTCGGGCATATTCATTGTAGATGTTCTGGAAACCCAACTTGGAAGAAGAGATGAACAATTATACATATAAGTTGACAGCTGTCACTGTTTGTTTTTGTTGAACTGTGCTTTCGTCAATTGAGAGAACAGTAAATTTCAAGTTTGAGTTTTATTACACGGTGTGGTCTATTATTGAGTGAGTAGAATGGACAGTGTGATTCCTACAGCTTACCTGCTGAATAGTTGGCCATGGCCTTGGTCCAATCAAATATTTTGCTTAGGCACCTATCTAAAAGAGGGATTACAAATATAGGGGTCCATTTGCTAAGGTGTGCTAGCTGTTTTAGAGCGCGTTAATATTTAGCACACACTAAAATGGCAAGTGCGCCTTAGTAAAAGGACCCCATAATGAAGCTCAGAGACTTTCTAGAGCTGTCATCAGTTGTTCAAGGAGAGGGGCAAAACTTTTATATATATATATATACATATATATATTTATTTTATTTAAACAAATTATCAAGAATAAACTTCTTGTACAGAATATAATCCAAACAATCAATAGTATTATAAAAAAGAAAGAAAAAACAATTTACAAGAAAACTTATTTGCTTAATCAAGTTTAAAGTCCCATATTGAAAAATCCAGCATGGTAATCATGAGTGAAAAAACAAAATGAAGAATAAGAACAATGTCAATTTACCAATTAGGCGGATAGCTGAAAGTGATTTTACAGGAGAATTCTGATTAAGTTGTTACTATCTCCCCTTCAAGACGTTTCATGGAGAGAAAACCCGTTAGTTGTGAAGGTTCAAAAAATACATAATTACAAGACTTGTACTTTACAATACACA
Source organism: Geotrypetes seraphini (assembly GCF_902459505.1). Lineage (NCBI taxonomy): Eukaryota > Metazoa > Chordata > Amphibia > Gymnophiona > Dermophiidae > Geotrypetes > Geotrypetes seraphini. The sequence goes on from NC_047086.1 coordinate 253,315,233, forward strand.
TGCATGGATAACGTAATAGAAATGAAGCACCCACCGCAGTAACCCCTGGCTTGAGAAGCAAGAACTGTTTTCTACGTTTTTGGGTTTCTTTTGTCACGTCAGGAAATATTTGGACTTTCTGTCCCAAAAATTCTTTATGTCTATTCTTGAAGTACTACTTTAAAATCCAGCTCTTATCAGGTGCCAGAACCATTATAACTAATAAGGTAGCTGGCCTGGCTACCTCTTTCATTGAGGTTTCCGGGATCGTTGTTATGATAAATCCATCTGTTTGCCCTCTAACGGACGTTGTTCCTCTGATATTTTTGTAGGAAAATAGTATATTTTTGAAAAAGGAGGAAAAGCATCTTCTGGAACATTAAGTACTTCAAAAAAATATTTCTTTAGGACTTCTTTAGCAGATAATGACGGTACCTTTGGAAAATTCAGTAATCTAAGATTATTTAATTGATTATTATTTTCCAACATTTCCACCTTTCTTCTTAAATTAAGACTGTCTCTTATTAAAGTTTGTTTGTATACCCTTTACTTCCAATATCTCTTTCTCAATTTTTTCCACGTTAGCTTTTACAACCATATTATCCTGTTCAAATCCATTTAATTCCTCCTTTTGTTCCAAAAGTTTCTTTTCTAAATCCTTAATTTGTGGTGACAGTCTGTCATAATGTAGCTACCAAATCCCATAGAGAGTCAAAGGTGACATTGGTGGGTTTAGGCATTAAAAATATACTTGCAGTCATTAGTCCAGCTTGTGCCATTTCCGGGATCTTCTTGCCATGTAGGTCTTGTCTTTCTCCTTGCCCCTTCGCTGTTTTTGCCGCAGAAGCAATCTCATCCAGTGCTTCACTCAATTCAGACTCCTGGGAAATGGAGTCTACCTCTTCGGACTGGCTGCTTTCCCATGGAGAGCTAGCACTCTGCAGTTGAGGGGGCGGAGTTCTGGCATTGGGGCTCAGCATCGACCCTAGCCCAAGGAAGCTCGCAGCAACCTCACTCCTAGCTTACAGTTCCAGCAAGCGATTCCCCAACAATATCGATTCCTGCTGTAGCCATTTCAGAAAATTGTCCATAGTCGTTTGTGAAGGGTCTCCTTGCCCCTCGAGGCTCCAGAGGCGCTTTTCCCTCTCCTCTTCGGCATCAGGTAAAATTCAGAAGGTAGTTAGTTACCGAATTCTGAGAGCGTTTCACACACACTCAGTAACTCATGGCCATCTTGGATAAGTCGAGGAAAACTTATTCTACAACCCAACCAAGGTCTGAAGAGTTTTTCATGCATGATAGATCTTCCATACCAGTGCTTCTAAACCAGTGTATTTGGACTCACTGGTGTGTCACCAATAGCAGGAATGTATGTCACCAAAATTTGACAGCACTCATCATCACTCTTTAAATCTGATTCTTCTCTCTCCAATGATCATTGTTGGCTCTAGCCAAAGATGGAAATATTGCATGTCTGCTTTCTCCTCCGCTTTCCCAACCAGCAGTCAGTACTATTGCATCCTGAGCCTCCTAGAGGAAGGGCTGTGGCTCGGTGGTTGAGCTGCTGCCCCTGCACCCACAGGTTGTGAGATCAAATCCCAGTTCTGCTACTTGTGATCCTAAGTAAGTCACTCAAACCTCCAGCACCCACCACTTTGAATGTCAGCATTGACATGCCAAAGCAACCAAAAGGCAGTATACAAATCCCCATTCACTTTCTGTTAGTTTCAAGTTTATTTAAAATTTCTTATACCGCCTAATCAAACTTCTAGGCGATATATAATAAAAATACCATAAAATCAAATTAAAAATTAATAATGCTAAACAATACCAGGATATATTAGTATAACAAAAGACATGACATACAGACTTGCTTCAAACAAATGGGAAAATGGGCAAGACCTACAATCTGTGGAGAAAAGAACACAGAGAAGGGAGAAAACAATAGGTAGGGATAAAAATAGGCAAGCATTGTTTTAGTCCTTAAAAGGACAGTTATTGTCCAAACGCATCCTGGAGCAAGAATGTTTTTAACTTGGATTTTAATTGGTTTATAGCGAACTCTATGCGTAAGAAATTGGGTAGCGAGTTCCAAATGGAAGGTGTAGTGGTTATGCTGAATTATTCTCCCTCCCTTATCATATGATCATTGCTTCCAGCTTGGCCTCCCCTGTGAGCATGACCACTGCCATTTCTAGCAGCAGAGAAGGAGACGGCCTGGTATGGAAGGTTTGCTACACAGGTTCTGAATAGCCTATTTGCAGTTTTTGTTACTTCACAGAGGGTATGGCAACGGAGGGATTGGTGGTGGTATTAACAAGTAATGCAAAACTTTGAATATTTTTGGGTAGAGCAAGCTGTCATAATTCCGTTCCAAAACAGGTAAACAATTATTGATATACGGTAGACAATAAGTTTAGTGTGCAGCTCATCAGTCATAGATTCTAATGAAGCAAGCAAAGATTAAAATAAATTTGTGAGGTAAACTAAAATTGAATAACTTTGATTCCAATAAGAAAGTGTCTCCCATTTATGCACATAACATTGAAAAGTTATGCACTTTAGGTGTGCCCATTTATATCTGTCATTGATCTGGTATAAGCAGGTGCATCTAACTTTTAAGTGAGTCAAAATTGAAAGGGGATAGATTCCGTACGAACATAAGGAAGTTCTTCTTCACCCAAAGAGTGGTAGAAAACTGGAACGCTCTTCCAGAGTCTGTCATAGGGGAGAACACCCTCCAGGGATTCAAGACAAAGTTAGACAAGTTCCTGCTGAACTGGAACGTACGCAGGTAGGGCTAGTCTCAGTTAGGGTGCTGGTCTTTGACTAGAGGGCCGCCGCATGAGTGGACTGCTGGGCACGATGGACCACTGGTCTGACCCAGCAGCGGCAATTCTTATGTTCTTATGTTCAATGAAGGCCTACGCAAGTATTCTATAACTGAATCTATGATTACGGTTACCATATTTGGTTTAGTAAGACAAAAAAAAAAAAAAAAAGGGCACCTGTCCCTACCCCACCCTGCCTCTAGCCAAGCCCAATTCTGCCTCAGCCCTGCCCCCACACAAACCTCATCTCCTCTCCTTCCCTGAGCTCGGGGCCACATCTAGAGGACCTCCAAGCATGTGCAGATGCCCCCTGGATGCGGCCTCGAGCTCTGGCAGCACCCGGGCCTTCCAAAACCCGGGCAAACTGCCAGGTTTTCTAAATCCATCTGGACACTTGGATAGTCCTCTAAAACGAGAACAAGTCCAGGTAAATCCATACATATGGTAACTCTATCTTTGATCCTAGATGCCATTACAGAATAGGAACTTCCTAGACAACACTGGGACACCTAACAGCGGATGCCCAGTTATAGGATATAACCAAATATTTAGAGAGGAACTGTATCAATCTATAGTCCTACGAGTAGGATGAATAGCAGATAGAGTGGAGAAGAACATAAGAACATAAGCAGTGCCTCTGCTGTGTCAAACCAGAGGTCCATCGCGTCCAACAGTCCGCTCACGCAGCGGCCCATCAGGTCCAGGACCTGTATAGTAATCCTCTATCTATATCCTTCCATCCCCTTTTCCTTCAGGAAATCATCCAATCCCTTCTTGAACCCCAATACCGTACTCTGTTCTATCACACCCTCTGGAAGCGCATTCGAGGTGTCCACCACCCTTTGGGTGAAGAACTTCCTAGCATTGGTTCTGAATCTGTCCCCTCTTAATTTTTCCAAATGCCCTCTCGTTCTTTTAGTTTTCGAAAGTTTGAAGATTCTGTCCCTCTCCACTTTCTCTATGCCCTTCATGATCTTGTAAGTCTCTATCATGTCCCCTCTAAGCCTCTACTTTTCCAGGGAAAAGAGCCACAGTTTCTCTAATGTTTCAGCATATGAAAGGTTTTCCATACCCTTTATCAATCTCGTCGCTCTTTTCTGAACCCTCTCGAGTAATGCCATATCCTACTTAAGGTACAGCGACCAATATTGGATGCAGTACTCCAGATGCGGGCGCACCATCGCCCGATACCACAGCAGGATAACTTCTTTCGTTCTGGTTGTAATACCTTTCTTGATAATATCTAGCATTCTATTTGCCTTCTTAGAGGCCGCTGTGCACTGTGCCGACAGCTTCATTGTCTTGTCCACTATTACCCCAAAGTCCTTTTCTAGGGTACTTTCACCCATTACCAAACCTCCCATCGTATAGCTGTACTTTGGGTTCCTGTTTCCTACATGCAAGACCTTACATTTATCGACATTAAACTTCATCTGCCATCTCGTAGCCCACTCTTCTTGTTTGTTCAGGTCCCCTTGTCTCAATTCCACTAAATAGTTTGGTGTCCTCTGCGAATTTTGTTACTTCGCACTTCGTCCCTGCTTCTAAATCATTATAAATATATTGAACAGCAGCGGTCCGAGTACCGACCCCTGCGGAACACCACTCGTGACCCTCCTCCATTCAGAGTAGTGGCCCTTCACTCCTACCCTTTGCTTTCTACCCACTAGCCAATTTTTGATCCATCTATGTAAGTCTTCTTCTACCCCATGGCTCTTCAGTTTCCGGAGTAGGCATTCATGGGGTACCTTGTCAAAGGCTTTTTGGAAATCTAAGTATACGATGTCTATGGGGTCCCCTTTGTCCATTTGTCTGTTAATTCCTTCGAAAAAGTGCAATAAGTTTGTTAGGCACGCAGTGGCGTACCTAGGGTATGTGGCACCCAGGGCCCATCATTTTTTGACACCCCCCTCCCCATGTAAAAAAATATTTTTTGTAATGACCATGAAACGGAATAAATGGTCAGAATAGAAACAGACAGTGAAAATTTTCTTATATTCCAAACATAACATAACATAAATTATGTCTGAATTGTCATGACATCAGAAGTACGTATGGAGTAGTTGCAGGTGATGCTTGGGACAGTTCTGATTGTGTTAGTTCGGTTTTATGTGTTTTTTGAATAGAAGGGTTTTTATTTCTTTTTGAAGGTTTTGCAGTCTGTGGTCGATGTCAATTGGTTGTAGAGTTGGGGGTCGAGTGTTGCAGCTCGAATGGCTAGGAGGTTGTCGAACAGTTTTTTTCTTTTGATGTTTTTGGTTGGAGGGTGTGTGAATGGTGCGTGAGTTCTCCTATGTCTGTTTGAAGTGGATTGAATTATTTAGCTGAAGAAATTAGTTACCCCCTCATCCCACACACATTAATTCTCTTCCATTTTTGTTCCCATTATAAAAAACACTGATAAGTTCCCAGAAAAAAAATACATTAAAATAAGAAGTGAAAACAAAGGCTCCTACAGATGAGAACATAACATAAGAATAGCCTAACTGGGTCAGACCAATGGTCCATCATGCCCAGTAGCCCATTCTCATGGTAGCCAATCCAGGATACTAATACCTGGTCAAAACCCAAAGAGTAGCAACATTCCATGCTACCGATCCAGGGCAAGCAGACACTTCCCCCATGTCTTAATAACAGATTATGGACTTTTCCTCCAGGAATTTGTCCAAATCTTTCTTAAAACCAGCTACACTATCTGCTTTTACCATAACTTCTGGCCACTTCATTTTTAAGTTTAGATCTTTCCTTTCAAACAGAGACCTTGCTAGATGTCAAATACAGCACAAGGTAACTTCACATGGACTTAGCTGTGCAGGAAATGTGAATCTTCTCATACACCCACCATATAGTGCAAAAATGTGCAAAGGTCTGTTTTTTTCTTTCGATCACTACATAGCCTAATGCCACACAAGCAGCGCTGTTACAAACATATTCTGTAGGTCAATGCTAAGGATAACAAAGTTTCCTTCCTTGGACCAGAAGGAGATACTGATAAACCACTGGAAGAGATCCCAACACAACACCCAAAGACCCACTCAGTGTGTGAACCAATTGAGTGGAGTGGACTAACTGGGGGGTGGAAATGGGCCCGGAGTTTGCTCAGCAGAATTTCCCAGACCACCTCTTCCTCTCAACACATTGACACGCTGCCACCACCACCACCACTAGAAACACCTCACTGGGTAGGCCAGCTATGCTATAAACTTTATAAAACACATTATTATATTTTCTTATAAAGCACATATTTTAACTGAACTCTCTGACATCCTCAGCCTTTCCATTCACAAAAATAGAAGGAAGAAAAGTTCCCATTTCCTGCTGTTTCATGTCCCCGGCCTATACAATATTTTTTTTCTGCAGACCCTTCAAAAGTCTGACCAAATCCTCATTTCACTTGCATTATAAAGTACTAAGGATGCCATCTCTCCCCAATCCCAGGTCCTAAAGTCTAAGACAGTAGCGCAAACTAATGCTGCCAGATTCAGGAAAAAAAATTTCGATTCGATTCAGCCTATTGAATTGGTTTTTCAATTCGATTTTCCTGCCCAGTTGGGTGATTTTTTTTCAAAACTCCTGGTGGGTTTTATAGCTTTTCACCCCCTTTGGCTTCTCCTAACCACACTGGCGCTGTGGTGTAAATAAAATAAAGAAACAAAAAGGACTTTTCCTCTCTCTGTTAAATCCTAGCTCACGTTTGCAGTCCAACACCAGCTCTGTCAGGATACACATTTCAAATCTGACATATTATAATCACAAAACAGAAAATAAAATTAATTTTTCTACCTTTTGTTGTCTGGTTATATTTCAAATCTTGTTGGTCCAAGGCTCTGGTTTTCTTCTGATAACTTGCTTGCCAGGGTCTCCTTCTTTCTTCTTTCTGCGTGCTAACCATCCATCTGCCAACTCTGTCCTCCCTTTCCATTTCCCTTCCCTCCCCAGGAAGTCTGGTATCTTTCCTTTTTTTTATCTCCCTCCACAGATCCACCTTTTCTTAACTACCCTTTCATCCGGCATCTCTCCCTCCTTCCCCACCACCCCAGAGTCCACCATCTCTCCCTTTCTTTTCCCAATTACCCTCCTATCCAGTATCTCTATCCCTCCTCCACACCATCCCTTGTGTCCAATTTCTCTCCCTTTCAGTTCCTTCCCTCCCTAAATCTCATGGTCCATCATTTCTCTCCCTCTCCTCTATTTTCAGACCCATTATTTCTTCATCCCCCCCCCAAAGTTTGGCATATGCACGTCTCTTTGAACACCCCCTTCCCTCCGTGTACTTCTAAACCAGGGTCCCCCCCAAGGCCTGTCCCCCATTAAAGGTCTGCCTGTCCCCCCTTGAAGGCCTGCACCCCCCTTGAAGGCCTGTCCCACCCCCTTGTAGGCCTGTCCCCCCTTGAAGGCCTGTCCCTCCCCCTTGTAGGCCTGTCCCCCCACCTTGAAGACCTGCCTGCCTGTGTCCCCCTTGAAGGCCTGTCCCCCCCCTTGAAGGTCTGCACCCCCCCCAAAGGCCTGCACCCCCCTGAAGGTCTGTCCTCCCTTGAAGGCCTGTCCCACCCCCTTGTAGGCCTGTCCCCCCTTGTAGGCCTTTCTCCCCCTTGAAGGCCTGCCTGCCTGTTCCCCCCTTGAAGGCCTGTCCCCCCCTTGAAGGCCTGCACCCCCCCCGAAGTCCTGCACCCCCCCCGAAGGCCTGCACCCCCCCCTGAAGGCCTGTCCCACCCCCTTGTAGGCCTGCCCACCCCCTTGTAGACCTGTCCCCCCTTGTAGACCTGTCCCCCCTTGAAGGCCTGCCTGTCCCCCCCTTGAAGGCCTGTCCCTCCCCCTTGAAGGTCTGCACCCCCCCCCGAAGGCCTGTCCCCCCCCTTGAAGGCCTGCCTGCCTGTCACTCCCCTCCCCCTTGAATGCCTGCCTGCCTGCCCACCCGCCCCACCCTGAAGGACCGCTCGCCCCCCTGGCCTCCCCGCACCACCTATGAAGCAGCACTACCTATGCTCCCGGCCTTGCCGTTCAGTCCCCACCACCCCCGAAGGACCGCTCGCCCCACTGACCTTCCTGCACCACCTATGAAGCAGCCGCAGCAGGATCGCGACGTCAGCTATCCCTGCGCTGCTTAGGCGCTGCTTCCTGCACTGCGTTCCCGCCCCTCCTCTGACGTCAGAGGAGGGGCGGGACCGCGGCGCAGGAAGCAGCGCCCAAGCAGCTCAGGGATAGCTGACCTCGCGATCCTGCTGCTTGCTGCTTCACAGGTGGTGCAGGAAGGTCAGTAGGGCGAGCGGTCCTTCGGGGGTGTGGGGGGACTGAACGGCAAGGCCGGGAGCACCTCTTCAGGGCTGGCACCCGGGGCGGACCGCCCCTCCCGCCCCCCCCTTGGTATGCCACTGTAGGCACGATCTTCCCTTGCAGAATCCATGTTGGCTTGTTTTCATCAGTTTATTCTTTTCTAGATGCTCATCGATGCTTTCTTTTTTCAGAGCTTCTGCCATCTTCCCCGGAACTGAAGTCAAACTTACCGGTCTGTAGTTCCCCAGGTCACCTCTTGATCCTTTTTTAAAGATGGGCGTAACATTAGCTATCTTCCAATCCTCCGGGATCACGCCTGTTTTCAGGGATAGATTACAAACCCACTGTAGTAGTTCCGCTACTTCCTCCTTTAGTTCTTTTAATACCCTAGGGTGGATTCCATCCGGGCCCAGAGATTTGTCAGTTTTTAATCTATCTATCTGCTCATATACGTCTTCAAGGCTTACCTCTATGGAAGTAGCCTTATAGCTAGCACAGAGACCTGCCAATTGGATTTGATTCCCACTGTGGATCCTTGTGACTCTGGGCAAAAAATTCCCATTATCTCAGGTATAAAGCTTAGATTGTGAGCTCCTTAGGGACAGAGGAAATACAGAATCTGTATGCAGATACCACAAGGGTGAGCCATCCCAAAGAGTGAGATTTACCATGCCATGAAGTGAGATTGAAGGCCTAAGATATTTTTCAGATAGTACATCCAGGTTATGCATCTAGAACAGTGGTCTCCAATGCATAGCCCCTGAAGTCCTCCATTGTGACCATCAAACAGTTGGCTGAAATGCTCTTCAAATTCTGTAAATGCATTCATTTCAATTTTTCCCACTTGATATAGTAACTGCAAACAATCTCTTAAAAGTATGTTACTCGGATGTTTCATTTATGGAACTTTCTGTTATTGACAATCCAAAATAAAGAGGTTTTTTAAAAATAAATCCTTGAAATATAGAATCAATATTAGTATTAATTTTTAATGTTTAATATTCAGTCTGAACAAGCAGGTCAAGGTGGTTTACTAAATTAGTAGTATGTGTAAACTTGAAATCTTTTGATGATCCTCAGAGCTTTCTCGTATTCACACTGCAGCCCTTTACATGAAAAAGGTTGGAGACTACTGAACTAGAATGATTTAAGTGTAGTATTGCTTTGCAAATGCATCAAGGCAGAAATAAATGATACTGGCTTTTCTTTGGAGCATCTGAAAGAATGCAGACAAAATGAAGAACAATTTGGGTGGATTTATTCGAGCTGAAAATTGTCTTCCACCCAGTAGTTAAAAGTATGAACATTGGTTTCAGAGCACATGTACTTGCAGTAAAGGGAAAAGGGACAGGACAAAGGAAAGCAGCAGGTAGGAAGGTGTGCTCAGATTTCTTCCTACTGGTTGGACTCCTTGGTTTACGTCTCTATGGCTTGTCTCTCATCAAAACAGTGATCAAGATCAATACACTGGTACTGATGCTATGATGAGTGAGAAACAGGGTTTAAAGAATGTGAGACTGAGAAAGTCTTTCTAATATAATCTACAATTTTCTCTATCTAATCTCTATGTCTGAAAAAGTTCAAGGCGATGTACAATTCGAGTGAAGGCAAATAGGTAAAGGGAGGGAAAGAGGGAGAGAGGAAGGAAGGGTGACTAGGGAGAGGTAGAGAGGGGAGTTAGTGGTACATTTTACATTGAAGATATTGAAAGATAGTGAAAGCTTTCAAATGAGTGTGACACAGTCCTGATTAATGAAACTTGGCATCTGTGTTGTATGTAATACGTACAATACAATATAACTTGTACAACTGCTTTTGTTGTAACACAGAAGGTCCAGCAGCTGGTATATCAAGAATTCAACAAACAAAATCAGTATACTGACTTCAGCCCCTTGCAGAGGCTGTCATCATCTCATACAGCCACGTCATCTAACATGGGTGAAGCTTGTTGTTCTTGGCTGCTCAAAGGGAACTGCCTGAATGGACCACAGTAAAAGTTTTCAGCCTTTATGGTTTTAGCAAGCTCTCTTAAGTCTCTCCACATCCTTTTCAGATTGTCATTTTGACAATTGTGGTCATACTCACTATTGCTTTTTTGAATAATTGCTTGCCAAATTTTCTGCTTTTGACATGCATGGTATTATTTTGAGCTAGCACCAGAAAATACCTCTTCATTTCTATGCCTCTCCAAGGCAACCAACAAGAAGTTTTTGGCTTACACAGCAGGAGTCCCTTCCTGGAAACCATAGTGCAGAGCCAAGCTCTCAGGAATGTTTGCTGAGTCCCACAATGCCCACTGTCAGCAAGGATTTATGATTTTTTTAAAGTAGCATGGTATGCATACAGTTAACGGACAATTACTCACCAGAAATCTACATATTAAAAAGTCTGAAAAAGCGGTGTAAAAAGTGCACGACTTTGGCCCCAACAGAGACTGAAGCAATGCATATGGTTTTGTGTTATGTATTTTTATTCATTATTCTTTAAAATAAACATATTGAACTTAAAAATACACATGGTGGGTTTTATTAGAAAAAGTAGCTGCATAAAAATGGGATACTTTCTCTTCAGCTAATTTTCAAAGTGGAAGGATACTGGTACTTTCACTTTGAAATTGGGTACTAGGTCCACAGGTATAAAGCACTCTGCAGCCACTGTATGAAATTGTGCCTCTAATATGGTATTTACTAATGGATACATTTTCAAAACAAGGTTAAGGGCTCCTTCTCTTAAATTGTTGTTGAGCTTTTTACTGTGGGCCGGCTCATTCAATTCCTATTAACATCGGACTATTTACCTTGCAGCTCTGTGGTAAAAAGCTCTACCTATCTAGGTAGCAAAACATTGAATGTCTTCTCAGTTTATATTTGAGTCTTCCCCATCTCAGACCCATCACAGGCCTCTCCCCAGGTCTACCTTCAAGTTTCAAGTTTATTTATATAGCTTGATATACCAACCATCACAAGTCGGTTTACAATAACAGAAATTTAAAAAAATATTTAAAATTGCTTAAAGAAAATAATAAATTGAAATAAAAAATAGGGAGGATTGATGCCAAGACAAGGACATAATTAAAATGGGTTGGAGACGAGAGGGAAAAGGGGGAGAGGGAGATTTTAATTTCATTGTGTAAATAAAAATAAAAGGAAGGAAAGAAGGGAGGAATAAAACAAGAGGGGAAGGGGGATGTCACTTCTTGAAAGCGTTTATTTATTAGTTTTTATTTTCCCTTTTTTGGGCTCTCAATTGGAATTTTGCTAGGCGTCTTTAAATAGAAATGTTTTAAGGTATGGAGAACCAGGGCAAGAATGATCAGTAGTAAGAAATTGTTTTTACAAACTTCAAATGATTAGGTCAATCACAAAGGTACTAGAATCGGCCACACTTAATACCCTCGTTCATTCCCTCATCATATCCAAACTGGACTACTATAATTCATTATATAAAAACATCACTCAGAAACAAGTAAGGCGATTACAGTTAATCCAGAATGCATCTATAAAAATGATCACAAATTCAAAAAACTTCGACCACGTAACGCCTCTCCTACAAAATGTCCACTGGCTGCCAATTCAACATCGCATAATATATACAATTATATTCCTTTGTTTCAAAATCTGACACTGCCATAAAAATGATAACAAACACTGTTTATCAATCTCTCATCGAATTACATATAAAATTGCTTTAATTACCTTTAAAACCATGAACACCAAAGAATCTGCCATCATTCATAAGCTCCTCATCCTCATGATCCTTTGAGAACCTTAAGATCAGCATCTTAGCACCTTCTTCACGTTCCACCTTTAAAAATCATTAGTATTTGTAGGGCTTCTTCATTCGCAACTATAGCCCTTACAATTTGGAACTCGTTACCTTCACATTTAAGGGCTGAGCAAAATTTCGATAAATTCAAAGGAAACCTTCAAAATTTCCTCTTTAAAGATGCATATGAATGCTAAATGATCTTTGCTAAATGATCTTGTCAATTTCTGTATTGATCCCATCCAACTTTAATATGATTTCTCTCACTGTCCTCTTGTTTTTAACCTTAATTGTACTCTTTTCTTTTTTAAAATTGTATTTCCCCCTACAATCCTCTTGTTATCATGTATGTTATATCTTGTCATTAACAAGAATGTTAATTGTTCCCCACCTTAATTTTTTAATTGTTAAATGCTTAGAATTTATGATTAGCGTTTCATCAAATTTTAATAAACTTGAACTTGAAACTCTGTATGCTCAGGTCTGGCACCTCTCTCCCCACCACCACCCCCTCCACCCCCATTGCGGCCAGCTGCTTACTTACCCACCTGGTCCTTCAGAAGGCTATCTCTCTGGCTGGTGAGGCCTTTCTTCTGCTGAATTTCATTACTGCTGCAATTTCCTGTTGGTGGGACATGGTAGAAGCATCTGGAGGAGCAAGTGGGTAAGCAGCTGGGAAGCAGTGCCAGACCCAGAAGGGCGAGAGACACCAGACCTAGGAGTGTGCAATTATGGGATGGTCATCTTGGTCCTCTTACTCAGGGCCCACTGAGTCCCAGCTACGCCACTGACCCTGACCCCTCTCATGCTGTCCTCTAAAGCACCATTTGCCCCAAAATCACTGATACAGAGATAGAAATAAAGACACACTAAGGCCTCCATGCTAAGTGCTGCCCGATTCACGATTTGAATCAGTTCACCGATTCACTTCGGGTGAATCGATTCGAATCGGTTCAAAACAAAAAAATAACGGCTTCCCGAGTCGCCTGACCCTCCCCCCTCACCCCGTAAAGCAGGAGCGGCAGATGCTGCACCTGCTTTAGAAGGCGAGGGGGGAGGGTCAGTTGGGAAGTGCTGCTGTCGGCTTCCCCCCCCCTCCGGCGTCCAGCTTCCGGCTTCCAGCTCCCACCCCCTCAGCCTTCCGCTGCCCCCAGCCTCCCTGAACTGTTTACCTTCCAGCCGGAACAGCCTGCAAGCAAGATCACAGTGTTAGCGATCTTAGTACCGCTTCGGAGCTGGTTCCTCCATCGCGGTCCCGCCCCTCCTCTGACGTCAGAGAAGGGGCAGGACCATGACAGAGGAACCATCTCCGAAGCGGTACTAAAATCGCTAACACCGCAATCTTGTTTGCAGGCTGTTATGGCTGGAAGGTAAGCAGTGCGGGGAGGCCAGGGGGGGAAGCGGAAGGCCAGGGGGGTGGAAGCCAGATGCCGGGGGAGGGAGTGAGCAGTCCTTCGGGGTGGGACATGCATGTAGGCCTTCAAAGGGGGGTGGACAGGCCTTCAGGGGTGGGATAGGCCTTCAAGGGGGGGAGGCAGGCCTTCAAAGGGGGAACAGGTCTTCAAGGGGGGACAGGCCTTTAGGGTGGACAGGCAGGCCTTCAGGGGTGGGATAGGCTTTCAAGGGGGGACAAGCCTTCAAGGGGGGGAGGCAGGCTTTCAAAGGGGGGGACAGGTCTTCTGGGGGGGGACAAACCTTTAGGGGGGACAGGCAGGCCTTCAGGGGTGGGATAGGCTTTCAAGGGGGGGACAAGCCTTCAAGGGGGGAGGCAGGCCTTCAAAGGGGGACAGTTTTCAAAGGGGAGGACAGGCAGGCCTTCAGGGGTGGGATAGATCTTCAAGGGGGGGACAGGCAGACCTTTAGGGGTGGGATAGGTCTTCAAGGGAGGGATAAGCCTTCAAGGGGGGAGGCAGGCCTTCAAAGGGGGGACAGTCCTTCAAGGGGGGACAGACCTTCAGGGGAGGGGGCCCTGGTATAGAAGTACACAGAGGGAGGGAAGGGTGGGTTCAAAGAGATGTGCATATGCTGGACTTTGGGGAGGAAGAAATAGGTCTGAAAACAGAGGAGAGGGAGCGAGGGAGAGAGATGATGGACAATGGGATTTAGGGAGAGAAGGAACAGAAAGGGAGAGAAGTTGGACACAAGGGATGGTGTGGAGGGGGCGATAGAGATACTGGATAGGAGGGTAGTTGGGAAAAGAAAGGGAGAGATGGTGGACCCTGAGGTGGTGGGGAAGGAAGGAGAGATGCTGGATGAAAGGGTAGTTAAGAAAAGGTGGATCTGTGGAGGGAGATGAAAAAAAGGAAAGATGCCAGACCTCCTGGGGAGGGAAGAGAAACAGAAGGGAAGGACAGAGATGGAAGATGGATGGTTAGCAGGGAGAAAGAAGAAAGAAGGAGACCCTGGCAAGCAAGTTATCAGAAAACAACCAGAGTCTGAGACCAACAAAATTTGAATAACGACCAGACAACAAAAGGTAGAAAAACAAATTTTATTTTCTGTTTTGTGATTATAATATGTCAGATTTGAAATGTGTATCCTGCCAGAGCTGGTGTTGGACTGCATACGTGAGCTAGGATTTAACAGAGAGAGGAAAAGTCTTTTTTGTTTGTTTAATTTGTTTACACCACAGCGCCAGTGTGGTTAGGAGAAGACAAAGGGGGTGAAGAGGCTATAAAATAAACCCAAGCAATAGGAGTAGAATACCACTCTATCAGACCCTACACCTCAGTATACTCACACTATTATTATCTATTTTTTATAATCTATTTTTTATAATTTTTATAGATTTTTGTACTTATCCAACTAAATAGCCTCAGAAATGGAGCCTACGCATAGCGACACAGTCATCAACTGAGAAAATCTGCGTAGTATACATGCTCCTGCTCCAATCATTGGCCTCTAAATCTAATGTTATCAAACATCTTATATACTTGCTGAATTTACTAAAACTTAATAGAGTAACCCCACACTTAATGGCATTAAATTGGGTACTCCATATCAAACTACTGTGTGTAAAGTCCAAATTTGAAAAACTCGACCAAGCAACTTATCTTGTTAGTTGAGTGTTCTTCATTGTCGAAGTTTAAGCAATAAAATTCTCAAAACATTCCGTTCACCAACGCGGCCAGCGTTTCGCGGGTATATTATACAACCGCTGCGTCAGGGCCATCGGAACATTCACACACACATCCTAACTGAAAAAATAAACAAACATTAGCACAAACTCATTCAAAACCTCAAAAAATTCCTATAAAACTTTTAAATAATTCAATACTCACATACGTATACTCAGTCAACGCTTTTCAAACAGAGATAAAATGGCAGCAACACTTCTTTTATAGGCTAGAGACGTCACTGACGTACTGACGTCATGACAATACGCATTTTTTTGAATCGCAACACCAGCTCTCAGTAAAAATGTTGCCATTCAAATGACCTATTGAGGCCCATAGGCCACAAAGTATCTAATCTATTAATCCAACGCTGTTCTTTTTGGGCCAGATAGCGTCTGAAATCCCCTCCCCTATTCCCCGGAAAAACTATGTCCAGAACCAGAATTTTTAAAGACCAAAAGTCATGAGCATGTTCTATACAATGTTTTGCCAGAGGAGCCCCCAGGACTCTATTCTTAATATTGCTCTTATGTTCGGTAAGCCTTATGTTAAGCTTCCTAGAAGTCTGCCCTATGTAAATCAAATCACAGGGGCACTGTATAATATATATGACCCCACAGGTTTTGCAATCAGAAGCATGCCGCAGCATGTATATTCGTTTATCCTTCGGATTGCAAAACCTATCAGTACACATCATGAGTTTACACATTTGACAGGAACCACATGATCTATGTCCTAACTGCGTCCCATTCCTATTGGAATCCATACTCGATAACTGTGAGGGACACAAAATCTCCTTAAGATTCCGAGTACGTCGGAATGCTATTCTCAGCTGACAATCTTTAAAAATATCAGAAGTCTGCAGAATCCCCCAGTGTCTCCTTAGAGACCGAACCACCTGATGACATTGGCTCGAATATGTTACCACACAAGTGATGCACTGCCCACCTGAACTCTGAGGCTCAGATCTATTCGGGGTAAGCAAAATATCTCTGTGGCTATACCTCGCTCTTTTATAGGCTGCTGACACAACCTTTGAGGGATAGCCACGAGCCAAAAATTTCTTTCTGAGAACACCGGCCTGTTGCTTAAAATCATCCAGTGTGGAACAAATCCGACGTGTCCGCAGAAATTGTGAGTAGGGTAGACTTTTTTCAGGGCACTCGGATGAGCACTCAGATAATGTAAAGTGGAGTTACAATCAGTTGGCTTCGTGTATACTATTGTATGGAATTCGAGGTGCTCTTTTGGAAGCCTTATCCATATATATTGACAAATTTCTTCAACATTTTGTTTGTCAAACTACTGCGTTTACTCAGGATACCACACATTTCCTACAAAAATTGGAAACTGTCAAGCTGGAGCCCCATTCCATTCTTGTGACTATTGATGTCTGCTCCCTGTACACAATTATCCCTCAGGGGGAAGCTTTGCAAATTATTCATGACACCTTAAACAAAAGACTGAATCCGAAAGTTCCAACCGAGTTTATTTGTGCTTTGGCAAAGCTGGTCCTATGTGACAGTTTCTTTATGTTCGAGGATCATCTATTCCATCAGAAGTCGGGTATTGCTATGGGGATCACGATGGCCCCTTCAGTTGCCAATCTTTTTATGGACAAGTTCGAGTGTGATTGGGTGTATGGTTGTGAATTTTTCAAGTGGGTTACTTTCTGGACAAGATACATCGACGATATTTTTGTAATTTGGGATGGGGGCCAGGAGAAATTGCAAGAATTTCTCCTATATCTCCTATACATTTGTATCTCGCCAGCGCCATTTTTGTGTCAACGAGAATACTGTTACACAGTAAGCACACCCGTCTTATTTATGTAGAAGAAGTTTTTGCATGTTTATATTTTATTTAGAAAATCTAATCAGATATTTTTTGTTTTTTGTTGTTCATTTGCAGTTTCTAAACGTAAGACCCCTGAAGAAGCCCTTTATTTGTGGTGAAACGGGTCCCGTAGGGCGTTTAGCCATGTAACGAACAACTATGCACCACAAGCCAGCTCTGTGAAAGATAAGTGCGAATAAGTTTTTTTGATATATCTTTTAGCATATTTATTATATTTAGCACTTTATACGAGCTTGCTGCATGATTGTGGTTTTTGCACACAAAATACCGACTCAATGAAAGACATCATTTACCTGGAAATATGGTTCCAAACACTATTGTGTTAGGACATCACAGGGTTCTGAGAGCGGTATTATAACCAGCAAGGATTGATTTCTACTTGAGTCCTCACTTGTTTCAGTTGATATTGTTTTGTATAAGAGGACTTTTTGCCTATTAGAGTGGTTGAGTCTATCAGGATTTAACCCAGCCCCAGCCTGCACTCTATTAAACATCAGAACTCTGTTTTGTAATCACCTGGTCCTAGGTACCAGTCCTGAAGAGTTTAGCCAGTGCCTAGTGACTCTGTAAGCAGAACCAGGGTTACATGTGTAAATACTCTTCTAAAATAGTCCACAGCCCATGTAATTTGGGCACCTAAATTGTAGCATCCACTTATTAAATTTCTTCCCACGTGCCTTGTGATGTCAGAGAAGGCTTCCGGTTCAGGCGCAGGACACACGAGGAGCCGCTGCCTGCGGCTTCGTGCACACTGCGCTGTAAGGACGAGGGAGCCGGCCATAAGATAACACCGGGGGGGGGGGGGGGGGGGTATCGGATCACGGGCCACATAAAACGGCCAGGTTGGAGCCGGCCAGAAGGTAAGACACCTGCGGGAGGTAGGCACAGCATGGAAGGAGGGAGACAACAAAGGTAGGGGGAATGATTTTATTTTCAATTTAGTGTTTGATTGTGTCAATTTTGAGAATTTTAATCTGCTGCCTATCTTGTGCGCTGCTCAGGAAGAAATACATTTGTTTCTTTTTCTCTGGGGGTTGTACTGCATGCGGTCTTGAATCTTAAGGTTTCTTTTTTATATATTAGTACTTTTAGTGTTTGGTCACGTATTTGCATAGGGGTTATCTGTGTTCTGGTAGGAATGAATGTTGAGAAGCATACAGTGTGCTTTGTGTAGTTTAATTTTGTGGTTAACCATTATGTGTTAGAAAGATTATATTATGTGTGTGTGTATATATATGAAAAATGAATGGAAAAAATTGTGTTATAATTAGTACTATTATGGGGTCGAGGTCTGGGGCAGAGATTGGGCAGGGTCTGGCCCGTGACTTAGCCTGTGTTTTGGATTTTGGCCCCTTAATGTGATTGAGTTTGACACCCCTGCTCTAGACTCAAACAGGGCTGCAGAGTTCTACTGGGGCTATCATTAAATAAACCTTATTTACACAAATTACAAGGATCAAATACCTTCCAGCCTGTCTTCTAAACAGTATTACCTGTTTTAAAGTTACTTCTAAATACAAGCTCAACAAAACGTCTGAGAATCTTAAAGCTTCTCTAAGTTTTTAAAATATTAATTAAATTAATTTTACCCAGGCTTTCCATCAAGCCAATTCCAAAAGTCACTTTCAGTAACCAAATCTTATTTTTCTGTGACCTGTCTTCACAGACACCACAAAATTATCTTTAAACACACTCACTTCAGGCATGCACATGCATTCACAAACAAATATATCCAAACAGCACTGCACAGCATTACAGAAACTTACACTACCTTGTCACTAGGCTGTCCCAACACCTCTAATTTGAAGGCAGCTTAAATTAAGTTAATCATAGCTCTTTTAAAAGCTATGATGGCTTTTCTGTTCCCTGCTCTCATGCCAGGAGCAATGGAGGGATGAGAGCTTCTGAGTAGAGAATGACACGGGGAAAAAATCTGTCCCCGTCACTGCACCGTCCCCGGCCCACCATCCTCTGCACCGCCCCGTCACCGCTGTTCCCTTCACCGGCCCGTCACCGTCACTGCCACTGCCATCCCATTCACCGCCCCGTCACCGTCCCCGCAGCATCCATATAAGCCTTAGTACTGCAATATTTAGCTTATTCCTTTCTTATAAATCAAAGTTCTGGCTGCTGAACTAGAGAAGAGATGTTCAGCTGGCAGGGCTTTGTTTATAAATTTTTATCAACACAACTACCGTAATATACTACTTTATCCTAAAGCAAAAAATAAATAAATAAATAGAATTTTTTTTTCTACCTTTGTTGTCTGGTTTCTGCTTTCCACATCTTCTCATTTAATTCCTTCCATCCACTGTGTGTCTTCTCTCTGCGTCTTCCATTTGCTGTTACTGTGCCTCTCCCTTCACCCCCCCCCAATTGGTCTAGCATCCATCTTCTTCCCTCCGCTCCCCCATAGTCTGGCATCTGTCTTCTTCTCTTCCAGCGTCTTCTCCCCACTCTGCCTTCCACATTTCCCTTCAGCGTCTGTTCCTCTCTACCCTCTTTCAATGTCTATTCTATTCTTTTCCACCACCACCCTTCCCTCCCTCCTTTACCATCTGTTCCTTTCTACCACCCTTCTTTCATATCTTCTATCAGTCTCCCCACCATCACTAGCAGTCTCTCTTCTCCCTTACCATGAGCAAATAGAACTTCTGAAAATTGTATTGCTGAAGCATTATTTCTAATGCCTCAGCATTAGACATCAATTTTATAATTCTTACTGTCTGCTCTGATTTCATTCACAATTTGGTTTGTGTTGTGGCTGAGGATTCCATGAGGCATTTAACCTTTTCCTGTCTCTTGAACTGTGATTTCAAGTTGATTCCTTCAATAATGGAGTCTCACGGCAGTAGCAGTTTTCTCTTTTGGGCTCTTTTGACATTGTTTAAGGGATTTCTTGTACATTTGGTGCTGGTCTTCTTTGATGAGGTCACTTCAGAATCTATTTCCAAGGAAGATAAACTTTTTCCCTTTCACTCCCTCCTTCCTTGTGTGAGCTGGGAACACGCGGTCCCCGCAGCCCCCACCCGCACGCCGGCTCGATCGTTTAACCAGCTTCCTCTCTCCACCTCACCTTAGTTTGCTGGCTTTCTTCTTCGGCAACCGGCACGCTTTCAAAGAGCCGCGGCTGCTCAAAGTTCAATCTTCTGCTCTGCTGCAACTTCCTGTTTCCGGTTGGGTCAGAGCAGAAGATTGAATACTGAGCAGCCGCGCATGCGCGGCTCTTTGAAAGCATGCCGGTCGCCGAAAAAGAAAGCCGGCAAACTAAGGTGAGGTGGAGAGAGGAAGCTGGTTAAACGATCGAGCTGGCGTGCGGGTGGGCAGGTGGGGGCTGCGGGGACCGCATGATCCTTGATGCCTCACTGCGGTGACAAGACCATTCACCGCTCCACGGGGCGGTGAATGGCCTTGTCCCCGTCCCCACAGAGGCTGCTATTTTTCATTCCCCGTTTTGGCGGGTTACCCGCGGCTAAATGCGGTAGCCATGGGTAAACCGCCACCGTGTCATTCTCTACTTCTGAGCTCCTGATCAGCAGCCCCCGCCCGCCTTCTTGGAGACTCCAGGGCTGTCAACCAATCAGAAGACGTGATTTTTGTGCCTCCGGCACATCCGAAGATTTTTAGTTTGCTGGCTTATTCTCCCTCTCTCCTTGCTCCTGACCTTCTTTGCACGCCCACCAGACCAACTTCAGACCCTTGCCTGCCACTGGCCATGGTCCAACCTTGACCCTGCCGCAACATAAGAACATAAGCAGTGCCTCTGCTGGGTCAGACCACAGGTCAATCACGCCCAGCAGTCTGCTCACGCAGCAGCCCATCATGTCCAGGACCTGTATAGTAATCCTCTATCTATAACCTTCTATCCCCTTTTCCTTCAGGAAATTATCTAACCCCAAAACCGTACTCTGTCCTATCACACCCTCTGGAAGCACATTCCAGGTGTCCACCATCCTTTGGGTGAAGAAGAACTTCCTAGCATTGGTTCTGAATCTGTCCCCTCTTAATTTTCCTGCCTTTGAGTCCCCTGCTGCCTCCAGAGCCAGACTTAGACTTCTGTTGTGCTGCCTCCCAGCCCCTCACTAATGGGAACATCCCTGTCGGGCCTCCCATGTAGCCCAACAAACCTCTTGGACTCCAACGCCCACCAGACTAAGGTCCTCTCATCTGCCCAACATCTTCTGCCTCCTTCCCCAGGGCCTTTCTGCTCTTCCCGGTTCCTTTAAATCTCCTTGGCGTGCTCCCGCATCTCGCCCAGGCCTCCAGCTTTAGCCTTGCTTCTTCTGTGCATGCGCAGAAGTCCGCGCATGCACCGACACTCCTCTGACATTCCCCAGCAACCAGCATTCAGCTGATTGCCGCTGGCAGGGAAAATGGATCGTACGCTTCCCTCGCTGCCCTGCCTGGAAATTGCAGCATTGCAATAGGGCCTGCAGCAACCACCCACCTCAGTTGACCCCAGAAATATTCATGGCAAGGCCGCGATTGTGTATCCTTGCCCCCCTTGGAACAGGCACTGCCCATGATTTGCAGCAAGGACTGCGAACAAAACTCCAGTGGCCCCTCAGTGCTCCTACCTGCCCTCGAACCGTAGCAGAACCGCAACCCTGCCTACTGTGCCTCAAATCCACTTGTCAAAAGTTTGGTGTTACCAGTGTTTACATGTATAGATAGCTCCAGTTTTTGTTTTTTTTACTTCAAGAAGTTTTTATTGAGTTATGATCCTTCGATGTAGGATAGCTCCAGTTTTAAAACTACCATTACCATGTGGACGGCATTTCCAGTTGGAAAATCCATGCAGGGCTTCTAATCTGTCCTTGTCAGTTAGAAGGGGTTAATTTTAAACTGGCAAGGTTTAGGTGGCTAATTCCTACAGTCTGGTGTTATAAATTTTGAAAACCCACATATGTTCTACCTTAAGTACCTCATGGGGCTCATATATATTAAATAATTGGATATCACATTGCTGTTATTGCTTACTTATTACCTGACAGAAATTGATTTTCACTAAGGGCAGTTTCCTCAGCGAATGTTCCATCCAAAGAGCTTTCTTCTGACAGCTGTTGTTCTACTAGGAATCATAACATTAACTTCCTAATTGGAAACATTAGTTATTGTGAATCTTAGAGTTTGGATTCAGTAAAGAAAGGAAAGAGAGAAAATCAATGAGAAACAACAGATTTCATTAACTTTGGTTTCACTCACAATATTTCCTAACAGTGATAAGAAATAGTGTTGAGGCCCAGTCAAAGATTTTACATGGTCAGTACACAATGCCACATCAGGGACAGGCAAGCTCAGATTTTCCAAGAATAAACCCTTTCTGTGTAGCACTAGATTAAGCTGTAGAAAAGTCTTAATTAGGTCTTCTGTCCTTTAAAAATACCACAACATGTACTTCCTGTACAGCTTAACATAAATGTATATGTACCATGGTGGAAGTGTTTTTATAAAGATTTTTACACCTGTAAACAGGCCTAGCCAAAGGGTACTAGATGCCCTAGGTCAGTGTATCGCAAACTGTGTGCCGCGGCACACTGGCATGCCTCCTGAGATTCCAAGTGTGCCGTGGCACACTGAGGAGGAAGAGAAGCGCCAGCCAGCTGACTTGCCTATCGCTACGAGGCACCTCCTGTAGGGCCAGAGGTTCATGTGCCGGCACTGCATCTTCCTGCTGCTGTCGCATTTCTCTCTGTGCACCTCCTCCCCCTCACAGGCAGCATCTTCCTGCTGACATCACGTTTCTGTCTGCGCACACAACACCCCCCTCCCTACAGGCAGCATCATTCTGCTGCCGTCCTGTTGCTCTCTGCACGTACACACCAGCAGCGGCAGCTCCCTATGCTTTTTAACTTGGTCACACAGCTGCCGCTAGGATTAATTTGGACGTGGTTCCAAAACCCCAGAGGGATCCAAAGATCCAGCACACGGTCCCAGATCTCCTATCCAGGAAGCGCTGCACCTGTAAACATCAGGATTCCATAAATCAAGGTCAGGCAACACAGGTATAGTGGCTGACTGAGATGAGGATGTGTCCTTAGAAGCTACTCCACTAATAGATGCATCTGAGGCAAAGCGAGACTGCACAGGGGAAGAACGCAGGCTTTGAAATTCATTCCACAAATGTTTCATAAATTTAGAGAAAGCCTCCTGCTCCTGGGGCATAGAGTCACCCTTTGATGACTTAACTTTGTGTTTCTTAGGCTGTGGAGGGTCCGCAGCCAGGCGCATAGAACTAGTAGCCATGCCAAGCCTCCAAAATAAAGAAGGCTGCTACACCAGGCTAGCCGAGCAGTTGGTCACCGGCTTCAACAAGGGAGAGGCTAAGCTGGATGCTGCTGCTTCTCCCAGGCACACCACACAGCATGCGGCACCGTAACGCTCTTCAGGTGCCAAATTTGCACAATCCTAGCAAGAATTCACATCAGGAGAGCCCAAGGATTCCATTCCAATAAGTTTTGGGGCAAAAATCACAGTTTGGTAAAGCAAGGAGCTTTTGGAAAAAAAGATCACTAAAAATCCAAGATGACCGCCATTAAGAATATAATATAACATAAACATAACATAAAACTCACTTGTATACCACAAATACCATTAAGTTCTATGCGGTTCACAAAGATTAATAATACAAATGAATAAACATCCAATTTCTAACTTCCAAAAAATTCCCTAAAAAGATACATCTTTAAGGCATGTCGGAATTGCTGATACGAAATTGGGAATGTGAATATATGAGTTAAATCCCTAGTCTATGAGGCTGCCTGAAAAGATAATAATTGTTCCTGAAATTTCTTGTATTTACATCCCTTTACAGAGGGGAATGAAAACAATGAATAAGATTTTCTAGAGTGTTTAGAGTTTGTAATAATAAAAGATTCCATAAGATACTCAGGAATTGAGCCTGTTGGTGCCTTAAAGCAAATGCAGCCGAGCTTAAATTTAACCCGTGCCTCAACTGGAAGCCGGTGCAGTTAGTGATAAAAATCAGTGATATGATCATACTTCCTCAAATTGAAAATCAATCTGACTGCTGCATTCTGAATTATGTAAAGGTTTTTCTGAGTACCAGCAAGATGAACAATGTTACAATAGTCCAATTGGCTAAGGACAAGTGATCGAACCAGCATTCGAAAGGAATTAATTTCAAAATATGCTCTAATAGTTCTGTTTCCATAAAGTATAGAAACCCTTTCGAACCAATGAGTCAACCTGATTTTTCATTGTAAGGGTACGAAGTATCTCTATGGTTGGCTGGATGCTATAAATTGTGTCATTTACAACAATAGATGTAACGTCATTTAGATTTGGTGATGCAAAGAAAAACTTAGTTTTTTTCTGTATTAATTTTCAATTTAAATTCTGACATCCAAAATTCAATTATCTGTAGAATCTCTACCACAGTTTGATTTGCTTGAGAAAGAGAAGTATAAACAGGAATTAAGATAGTGATGTTGTTAACATAATTAAATAGTTTAATTTTGAACTGGGATAATCTGTTGCCCCAAAGAGGCCAAATAAACATTAAAAAGCAGTGGAGACAGAGGAGAACCCTGGGTACTCCACATGAGTTATTCCAACTGTTTGAGAGCTCATTGTTAAGTTTCACTTGATAAGTTCTAAATTTAAGAAAACCCTCAAACCATTTCAAGACTTGACCATGTATACCTAAAGCATCCATACATTCTAATAGTTTATCATGGTCCACAAGATCGAATGCCCAAAACATTTTTTTATATTAAATAAACTTCAAAAATAGCGATTTTTTGAATTTTCAGGAGGGGAACACAGGGAGAAATGCATGCAGAAACCCTCAATACTTCAAATTTCAAGCTTCCCCGATTCACCTCACAGGCTGTTACATCTTTTACTCACTGTGACCTGTGCTGCAGCCTGTCTCTTTCAGTAACTGGAATCAGAAAATCACTGCCTCATGCTGGGAATGCCTCTGCAATGCTGATCTTTGGGCTGATAGTCATACCATATGCCTGACTGTACCTCCAGTGCAGCGAAGATATATATATATATATATATATTTTTATTTTTTTTTAACACCCCACCCCCACCCCGCCCACATCCGATACAGCTCTCCCTAGCGTCGGTGAGCGCTCAGCTGTCTCAAGGTCCTTTGGAAGCCTCCTCTCACTCTCACACACACACCCCCGTGTCCAGATCCAGCGTCCTGCTGGGGCCCTTGCGACAGGCGGGGCCTTACCTCCAAGCTGCTTCCCAAACCCAGTGAGAGAAGTCGTCTTCCATGCTGTGACAGCCACTGAGCTAATTACAGCAGCCTGTAGAGCAAACTTAGCAGGCTGCCATTGGCCTCCGAAGCATGTTGCCTCTGCCGCAGTCCCACATCTCCTCTAACGTCAATACACGCATTGTAAAAGTAAATAAGACAGGAGTGTCTACCTGGCCTTACGGCTACATCAGTCATTTTTCCTAGACAGTTGGGATATATATTTTGTTTTATTACTGCACATCATACACTATGGCTGATCTACATGTTCTTTCCTTTAATGTGAATGGTTTGAACCATCCCATTAAAAGAAAAAAGATAGCTAATTATGTGTTAAACAAACACCCTGATGTAATTTATTTGCAAGAAACCCACCTCCCGCCCGCTGATGCTTCGAAACTCCAATTAAAGGGATTCTCCACTCATTTATACTCCCCTGCAACTCACCGAAAGAAAAACGGTGTTTCAATATTTCTCAATGATAAACTATCTCCGGTAATTCATTCTTTTAAATCAGACACGGATGGAAGATGGTGTCTAGTTTATGCTGCGGTGCACTCAATAAATTTTGTTTTTCTTAATATATATGCCCCGGTCCAAGACCACCCAGATTTCTTCAAAGACCTACAGCTGGCGTTGATTGAATTTGATTCTTGTCCTATGATATTAGGAGGGGATTTTAACCAAATTCAAGACTTATATATTGATAGATCATCTTCTTGCAAACCCTCTAAATCCAGGTCTTTCACAGCTCTTCATGCTTTAAATGATGCCTTCTCCCTTGTGGATCCTTGGCGCTTGCTTCACTCAAAAGGCAGAGAATACACACATTTTTTACCACCACATAACACATACACAAGAATTGATTTTTTTCTCTTGTCCTCTACTCTTATTCAAGATTTTACCAATGCTATTATACATCCAATTTCTCTTACAGATCACGCTGCCATTTCTCTATATATATCCATATCGGCCCCACGTAAAGAATCCCCTTCTTGGCGACTGAATAACACCTTACTCTTAGATGAGGAAATTGTTGAAAAAATCAATTCTTTTACTGTGGAGTTTTTTGAAAATAACTCTAAAGATCCTGAAATCTGTCCCTCAACTATCTGGGAAGCATACAAAGCAACCCTCAGAGGCGAATTGATTAAAATAGCTTCTTGGAAAAAGAAACAGTCTATAAGAAAGGAAAAAGACTTAGAAAATTCTATTAAAGCCTTAGAATTACAACATATGTCTAACTACTTACACGACCCAGCTACTTTCCAACGTATCCAAAATCTTAAATATGAATATAACACTTTGGTTTCATGTACAGCCCGACGTGATATCTTCATCTCTACTTCTGGTCACTACATGGGAGATAACCTTATGGGTCGGCCCTTGGCTAGATACCTTAAAACCAAATCTAAAAGACTACATATCACAACTATTCAAGATACATCAGGTCATTTAGTCAAAACCAGATCTTTAATTTCCTCTCAATTTGAAAACTTTTATGCTTCTCTATACCAATCCGAATTTGCTGCTTCTGAATCAGATATAGATTCCTTTCTTACCTCCTTAACCCATCCGATCATATCAGACTCTGCTAAATTGGAACTAGATTCCCCTATAACTATATCAGAAATTGAAACTGCCATATCTTCTCTACCAGCTGGGAAAGCCCCAGGCCCAGACGGCTTTACTAATGAATTCTTTAAACAATTCCGAACCCTCCTAGCTCCTTATCTTCTTACATATTATGATTTCCTCCACTCCACTCCAGACAAACAATTCAATTTCACTGAGGCCACAATTGTAGTAATCCCCAAACCTGATAGAGACGCCACCTTGGTCAAAAACTTCCGCCCTATTTCTCTCCTTAACTTAGATTATAAGATAATGGCAAAACTACTTGCATTAAGACTTACCAAAGTAATCCTGCCTCTCATACATAAAGATCAAACAGGGTTCATTAAACAAAGATATATAGGAGATAACCTGCGTCTTTTTCATCATATTAACGCTTATGCTAAAACAATGTCAGACCCTGTAATTGGCCTAGCTATTGATGCCTAAAAAGCCTTTGACCGGGTGGAGTGGTCTTTTGTTTTCCGTGTCCTGAAATGGTATAATTTTGGCCCATTCTTCACAGATTGGATTGAAACGCTATATCGCCAACCCACAGCTCGTATTCTGATTAATAACTCTTTATCCAATAAATTTTCCCTTTACAGAGGTACACGACAAGGCTGTCCTCTCTCACCATTGTTATTTAATTTAGTGTTGGAGCCCTTCCTTTCAGCTATCAGACAATGCCCCTTAATCAAAGGCATACCCTCCTCTAATAGAGACTTCAAATTAGCAGCTTATGCTGATGATGTTCTACTCTTTCTTAGAAACCCTCTAATATCTCTTCCTCACCTTATTCATATTGTCACTCAATACTCTCTCCTCTCTGGTTATTCTGTTAATTGGGAGAAATCAGAGATTTTCCCTCTGAATGATAATACTCTTCCCTCAGATCTAGCTCACTTTCCCTTCTCATGGTCGCATGAAGCTGTGAAATACTTGGGGATCTTAATACATAAAGATCCGGTACATGCTCAAGATCTCAATATATCCAAAGTCAAAAATATAGTTCTAAATACTACATCTCGATGGTCTCCACTTTTTCTATCCTGGTGGGGCAGAATAACAGCCATCAAAATGACTTTGGTCCCTAAAATCAATTACATTCTCTCTATGCTATCCAAGCTGAAAGCCTATAAGATTAACGGTGGTCTTAACCTTCCGGATTTTTATCATTATTATATTGCTTCACTAGCTAAATATGGTGCTTACTGGCTCTCTGACTCCTCCTTCCAAGATCCTCCTGCCTGGTTTGAAATGGAGAGCTTTTTATGCATGCCTTTACACACCTCCTGCCTACTAACAGTGTCAATACCCAGACACTTGAGAAGGTACTCTTTGTTGAGTTCAACGCAACATGCTCTTCATCTCTTAGATAAATTGGCTGAGATCTCAATTTATGATAGTCCACTCATGTCCCTTTGGAATAACTCTAAAATCCAAAACCATGGCAAATCCCTCTCATGGAAATGATGGCAGCGGGCGGGTCTATGGTTTGCCCATCAATTGTCTACTCCAAATCTGTCTGTCCCTTATGATATTATTTGCTCTACATATTCGCTGCCTCCTTCTGTTTATACACAATGGCTCTCACTCACTGAAATACTGTCTTCTATGCATATATGTTTTGACTTCATGACTTCCACTCATACTATTCGTCATTGGTCTATACTGTCTCTACTTAAAGGCAAGGCGATATCTCTTTTCTACAGTATTTTAAGAGATCATTCCTTCACTTTTTCACCCCAATCTATGAAACACTGGGAAACTATACTCACTATTCCGCTTTCTGACATCGATTGGGAACTTTTTTGGTCTTCAACAAATCGCCCACTTTTATCTTCTAGAGTAGTGTTTTTCAACCTTTTTTGGGCAAAGGCACACTTGTTTCATGAAAAAAATCACGAGGCACACCACCATTAGAAAATGTTAAAAAATTTAACTCTGTGCCTATATTGACTATATATAAAGTAATTATAAAGAATAGGAATCAAATAAACACAAAGAAAGTATTTTATAATGCTGCCACCGTCAACAACACCGTTGGCGGTGGTGGCACTCAAGTGGCTAAAGAGCCGCAGTTTGCCGGCCTAGGGACAACACTGGAGGGTGGCCAGCTGTGCACCCCCTTGGGACGTAAACCCGGGGTGGGGCAGACCGCCCTCCCCCCCCCCCACCCTGGTATGCCACTATCTGTACCTCACTCCCTCCCTATGACCAAAAATTCTCCTTTCTTCTATTCCCCGTGTACACAACCATCTCTTTCCCTCCCTTCCTCTCTCCAAAGTCCATGCCTTCTGTGTCCAAACACTCATTCCCTCCCCCACCTCAGCATCTCTTTCCCTCCCTTCCTCTCTCCCAAGTCCATTTCTTCTGTGTCCAAAAACGCATTCCCTCCCCCACCTCAGCATCTCTTTCCCTCCCTTCCTCTCTCCCAAGTCCATTTCTTCTGTGTCCAAAAACGCATTCCCTCCCCCACCTCAGCATCTCTTTCCCTCCCTTCCTCTCTCCCAAGTCCATGCCTTCTGTGTCCAAAAACCTATTCCCTCCCCCACCTCAGCATCTCTTTCCCTCCCTTCCTCTCTCCCAAGTTCATGCCTTGTGTCCAAAACGCACTCCCTCCCCCCTTTTGTGTTCCGTGTTTGCCTCCCAGCCCATCTTTGCAACTTTCTCAGCAAAACGAAGCTCAAGCCGCGAGGCTTGTCTTCTGCTTCCTGCCTGCCCTGCCGCGCACAAATAGCCGAACGGAAGTATTCTCCGATGTCAGAGGGCAGGCTTTGCTTAAGCCCTCCCTCCGACGTCAGCGCTGACATCGGGGAACGCTTGCGATCGGCTATATGTTAGCTGCAGGGCAGGCAGGAACAGAAGACGAGCCTCCCGGCTCGAGATGTATTGAACTCCGCGGGTCCCCCGTCCAGCTCTCTCCTGTCCACGTGGGGCGGACCGCCCCTCTCCCTAGACTGGTGGTACTGCCCTGATGGCGGCCCTGACCGTACGGCACACCAGGCAACATCTCGCGGCACACTAGTGTGCCGCGGAACAGCGGTTGAAAAACACTGTTCTAGAGTCTCACAATCAATGTTCTTTATTATGTGGCATGCAGTATGGACTCCATTTCGCATGTGGAAAGCCAATCTAAAACAAGACTCTGTTTACTGGAACTGTTTAAAAGATGTGGGAACTCTCGATCACATGCTTTTTTACTGTACACAGGTCCGATCCTTTTGGACTCGCATTTGGAGCACCATTCAATCTATTACTAACTGCTCGGAAGAGATCTCTATGGATATTGTAATCCTTCGCTCCCAACATCCCTGCTTTGCACAATCAAATTGTCCTCCTAAACTCATTGATACCATGTTTGTGACTGCTCTCATGCACATTCTTAAAAACTGGAAATCATCTTCGTTATTAGACTATACTTTTTGGTGGAACTCTCTTTGTATGTACCATAGATTTGAATCATATGCATATGAAAAAAAAATTACATCCAGAACCCTCATGAACTTGAAGTTTAACAAATCACCTTGGTCATTCCTAGATACCTATGTACGCTCTGCTTCGTAGACACTCCTGTCTTCCTTTTCTTTAATTTCCTTTTCTTTATTTTCCTTTCATCTTTTTCCCTTTTTTCTGTTGTTCTCCCTTACTTTCTTCTTATATTTTCTTTACATGCAGTTCTAATAGTAGGAACCTTTCTCACTGTTATGTTCCTCTATAGTTAAATATAGATTTATATGTTCTTTATACTGAAAGCTTTATTTTGACTTCATGTATCTGAACTGCTTCCTGTATTTTCTAAAAATACTCAATAAAAAACTATTGAACTAAAAAAAAAAAAAAAAAAATGTAAAAGTAAATAAGCCAGACTAGTACAGATCAATCCTGCACAGTCAATCCTTATAGAAAACCATGTCTTTCGAACACACAGAACACCTTCGCCTTGTATGGAATATGTAATCACAAACTAACCCCTCCCCCTTTTACAAAACTATAGTGCGTTTTTTAGCCATAGTGGTAACAGCTCAGACGCTCACAGAATTCTGAGCATTGGAGCTGTTACCACCACAGCCAGCACTAAAAAATGCCCTATGGTTTTGTAAAAGGGGGGATAAAATAGATGTACGTAGACAAAGGTTAAGAAGCTGGACTCTGCGTACAATGCAACACCACAGAAACAGTGACATATGTATCCTAAAGCAAAAAAAAAAAAAAGAAAGAAAATTTTTTTCTACCTTTGTCTTCTCTGATTTCTGCTTTCCTCATCTTCTTGTTACTCTCTTCCTTCCATCCACTGCCTGCCCTCTCTCTGCCCCTTCTATATGGCATCTTCTCTCCTTCTATGCCCCTTCCATCTATCCCTTCACCCTCATTGGTCTGGCATCTCTCTCCTCTCCTTCCCTTCTCTCTCCCACATCTCTCCTCTCCAATCCCTTTCCCTTTTTCCCTCATTTTCCTTTTCAATTTATTTTCTGCATCTGTCTAGATTACCTTCTTACTACCCTGTCATCAATTTCCTTTTTCACTGTCTACCTCAGTTTGCCACCTTTCCCTCACCCCCTCCAGTATTTCACTAACTCAATGCCCTTTTTCTCTATCCCATTCATCCAGTACCTTGTCCGCTCTCTATCCACTTCCATCCAGCATCTGCTCCCCTCTTTTCCTTCTCCTGACTTCCTTCCTGCATCTGCTCCCTTATCTCTCCCATCCACACTTCCATCCAGCATAGACTCCCCCTTTATCCTCCCCACTAACATCCAATGTCTGCCCTTTCTCTCTCTCTCCAACCACCCCTCTTCAATCAGAATCTACCCCTTGTCTCTCCCTTCCCCCACTTCCATCAGCATCTGCCCCCTTTCTTTCCCTCCAATCCAATTCCATCCAGTATCCTTCCCCCTTATATCGCTCTCCTCTTTCTCTGCACACCAATTCCATCAGCACCACCCTTCCCACCACCCTTCCATACCATTCTGTCCCCTTTCTCTCCCTCCACCACCCTTCCATACCAGCAGTCCTGCTCCTTTCTCTCCCTTCATGCAGCAAGGTCCCGCCCACGATGACTGAAGCTGCTAGCTGCCGGTCCACCCCCCCTCCAACGTACTTGTTCTGGAGCAGAGTCGGCAGCTACACTGAGGTGCAGGAAGGTCCCGTGATGACTACGTCTGGCTCTGCTCTGGAAGAAGTAAGTTACATCACAGAGGGTGGACCTGCAGACATGGGAAGTTGCTGCAAGCTCCCACATGACTGCGACTGCCGGGTTCACTCCCCCCCTTCCCCCCGCCGCACATTGTAGTGCTGGGCCAGACCAGAAGGGAGGTGGAGCTGGAGGAGGGACTCAAGAGGGCAAGCCTAGTTGAAGTTGCTGCCTCCAGTCTTCTCTTCTGGTCTGGTTTCCTCCTCCCTTCAGCAGTAATTTAACTGTGCCGGCCCCAGTAATTCACACCACTGGGGTAACAGAACTAGTTATTACACCTTCTTGATCAGTTCTCGATGTAACTATTTGACCTTTAGACCTGTGTCTCTCTGTGCTCTAGAGATTATACTGATACTTATGCTTATGGATAGGTATATTGTATTGTACACGTATTCATCCTCTGTCTAATCACTTATTCAAGTGCAACTTGTTTGTACCATGCCTCGTTACCATATCTTCTTTTTTTCTGTACGTTAAAATCAATAAAATTTTTAAACTGAAAAAAGAAATGAATTTAATTGTGCCAACCCCAGCAATGTATCCCGGTGTGAATTACAGGCGCCGGGATGCGTCACTGGGGCCGGCACAGTTAAATTCATTTCTGTTGCGCTGCCGGCATATGCAAACTGATGACCACTGCGGCCGCAGGTGCTGTTGTTGCCGTCAGGTGAGGGCCCAAAATAGAAGACAAGGGGGCCCTTTAAGCCGTGGGGCCTGGGGCAGCTGCCATCTTTGCTCTCCCCTAATGCCTGTCCTGCTTTCACTGCCTGCATCTATGCATTTATGTGTCAGTGAAATGCTTTGATTTAGGGTGCCACTTGTTCTCCTGTTTGAAGCAATATTAGATTATTAGGAGAAAAAAAAGGGAAATACCAAATCTTTAAGATAAATGTTATAGCTTTGTGAATAACGTGTGCCTAATATTTTGACATGAAGGTCATCTGAAAGTTTTACTGCCTGCAAGTCTGATCCATATTGTTGACAAAGGCATCTCTCAGGGCTCTTTAAGAAGCCCCAGCCTGCCTGACTTTATTTCTGTCTGGAGTTTTTGTGTCTCTCCCCAGCTCCCTCCCACCAGACTAATTACTAGGTCATTAAAGCTGTCCTGATGAATTATGTTACAGTATCAGGAAAGGGCCTAGGCTAAATGCCCATTTAAGTATGCAGGATAATGGGAGGGAGGAGCAGAGAGGTTAGTACCTGTGTCAACACTGGTGACTGAAATTAACTTGATCTCACCAAGCTCGACTTGCATATAAAAAAAAAAAACATAAATATTTCAGCAGAAATGAATTTTAGATTGATATAAACATGCTCTTGGGAGGAATTGGCTTGCTAATGTTCCTTGGCTCCAGAGAAAGAGAAATGCTCTGAAAGGTTATGCTGTCTGAATCTATGTAGATGTGTTAGGGGAAGGCAAAATAATGTAATAAGACATTCAAGAGTGCACTGAGCTTGGCCAAAGGACAAGATATGTACTGTAGATTACAGGAAAAGGTTTACCAAACAGAAATACTAACTATCTGTTTAGGTTCCTTAAATATTTTGTAATTGTTTTATGCTTTATTTTAACATAAAACACTGAAAACTGACAACAGATAAAGGCGAAAAGGCCCATCTAGTCTGCCCATTCACAGTATCCATTATCTCCTCCTCTCTCAAACTTTCTTGAATTCAGACAGTCTTTGTCTTCACCACCTCTACTGGGAGACTATTCCACGCATCTACCATCCTTTCTTTTAATTAAAAAAAAGTATATCCTTAGATTACTCCTGAGCCTATCACCTCTTAATTTCATCCTGTGCCCTCATTCCAGAGCTTCTTTTCAAATGAAAGAGACTCACCTCATGCACATTTATGCCATGTAGGTATTTAAACGTCTCTATATTTCTTCTCTCCTGCCTTTCCTCCAAAGGATAAAATTGATATCTTTAAGCTTGTCCATATACACCTTATGAGAAAGGCCACCAACTATTTTAGTAGCCTTCCTTTGGACCAACTCCATCCTGTTTATATATTTTTTTGAAGGTACGGTCTACAGAATGGTACACAATATTCTAAATGAGGTCTCAGAGTTTTATATAATGGCATCAATACCTCTTTTGTCCTACTGGCCATACCTCTCCCTATGCACCCTAGCATTCTTCTAGCTTTTGCCATCACCTTTTCAACCTGTTTGGCCACCTTAAGCTCATCACATACTATCACAGACAATTCCCGCTGCTCTTTCGTGCACAAAAGCTCTTAACCCCCTAAATTGTACTGTTCCCTCGGGTTTTTGCAGCCCGAATGCATGACCTTGCATTTCTTAGCATTAAATCTCAGTTGCCAAATTTCAGACCATTCTTCAAGCTTCGCTAGGTCCTCCCTCATGTTATTCACAGCAAAAGGGGTGTCTACTCTATTGCAGGTTTTGGTATCATCCACAAACAGGCAAATCTTACCTGATAGCCCTTCAGCAATATTGCTTACAAAAATGTTTTTAAGAAAACAGGCCCAAGAACCAAATCTCGAGGAGAAATATATTAAGATGAGTGTAGCTAAGTTCAGCAGCCAGCTAGACCTGCTTTTTAGGTGGGTCTATCTTTGACTGCTAGGACTTAGCCAGCTAGCTAATGAATATTGGCTTAGCCAGCTATGTCTTGGCCAGTCAAATTGAAATTTTGTCTTTAAACTAAACTAAACCTTAAGCTTATATACTGAATCTTCTCTATAAGGATAGAGCTCAATACAGTTTACAAGAGTTTAAGAAAGGAAAATATAATAAGAATTGGTGGTTATATAGAGAGCAGCGGAATTTACATTTTTGAAAATAGCCACGTGGACTGTGGGAGACAGCTTGCAATCTGACTATGAGGTGGCAAGAATCAGAAATCTCCATCATACAATGTCCAGCACAATTTTAGACCAGCTTAGCCTTGTGATCCTTATCCACTGCTGTATGACATCATAAAAGCTTTCACTTGTGATTTCCATATTGGATTACAGCAACTTTCTCTGAGGAGACGTTAGAAAATTGCTGGAATAAGGAGCAAATTCTATAAATGGCATCCCAATTGTAGACAGTGGTAGGCATCCTACTACTGTCTAACCAGCCAATTGGCTGGTTCTAAAAAAAACCCAGAGGCAGGCTGCCAACACTATAAGCATCTGTCGTGGGTGCAGGGAGGCACCTAGGGACAGAACCTTGAGGCACACCACTGGTAACATCCCTTTCCTCAGAGTGATCACTACCTCTGTTGCCTTCCACTCAACCAGTTCTTGACCCAGCCCATCACTTTGGGACCCATCCCGAGGGCACTCAGTTTATTTATTAAACATCTGTGTGGAACACTATCAAAGGCTTTGCTAATATCTAAATGCACCACATCTAGCGCACTCCCTCTATCCAATTCTCTGGTCACCCAGTCAAAGAAATTGATCAAATTTGTCTGACAAGATCTACAGTACCTCTAGTGAATCCATGTTGCCTCCGGTCCTGTAATCCACATTCCAGAAACTTCACCATTCTCTGTTTTAAAAGCATTCCATTAATTTGCTTACCACAGAAGTCAGACTTACTGGCCTGTAATTCCCTACTTCTTCCTTACTTCTATTTT
Source organism: Geotrypetes seraphini (assembly GCF_902459505.1). Classification (NCBI taxonomy): domain Eukaryota; kingdom Metazoa; phylum Chordata; class Amphibia; order Gymnophiona; family Dermophiidae; genus Geotrypetes; species Geotrypetes seraphini. The sequence goes on from NC_047086.1 coordinate 253,350,701, forward strand.
TGTGGAGAGGGCCCACATTCTCCTTTCTCCAGTCCTCCGGTACCACTCCTGACTCTAGAGACTCATTGAAAAGGTCAGTCAGCAGAGCCACCAGAACTTCCCTAAGTTCCTTCAGCACCCTCTGATGTACATCATCTGGCCCCATCGTTTTGTGTACTTTTATTTTAGCTAGCTCCTCACAAACACAACCCTATGAAAATCGATCAGGGTCTACCACTCCTCCATCCCTATTCATGTTTATCTTCTGTGGTCCTGCTCCCGGCGCTTCAGCCTTGAACACAGAACAGAAATATCTGTTAAGCAATTCAGCTTCTACATATTTCTCCCCTTTACCTTTGAGTCTCACAATGCCACTTTTGCACTTCTTCCTATCACTAATATATCTAAAAAATGTCTAATTTCCCCGTTTTACTGTTTCAGCTATTTTTTCTTCCATTTGCATCTTTGCTTTTCTGACTACACGACCAGCCTTTCTTAACTTTTCCAGATATTTTTGCATGTCTTCCTCTTTTTGTGATCTTTTGTAGTTTATGAAAGCTAACCTCTTATTCTTTACCTTCTCAGCTTCTACTTTTGAGAACCAAAGTGACCTTCTTTTCCTCTTACTTTTACTTACTTGCCTCACAAAAAGGCTTATCACTCTTACAATTACTCCTTTCAGTTTTGCCCACTGCATTTCTACTCCTTCCAGACGTTCCCATCTAGACAATTCCTTGACTTATTCCCCCATCCAAACAAAGTTAGTTTTTTAAAAGTGTAGAACCATTGCTTTTGAATGAGCCCTCTCTATACCTATCTGTCGATCAAATCAGGAAAGATTCCGGAACACTGGAAGGTGGCGAATGTTATGCCGATCTTCAAGAAAGGTTCAAAGGGAGATCCAGGAAACTACAGACTGGTGAGTCTGACTTCGGTACCGAGAAAGATGGTAGAGTCGCTGATAAAGGGCAGCATCATTGATCACTTGAGGACCAGTCAGCACGGTTTTAGGAAAGGCAGATCGAGTTTGACAAACTTGCTGCACTTCTTTGAGGGAGTAAACAGACAGATAGACAAGGATGACCTGGTCATTGTGTATCTGGATTTTCAGAAGGCATTTGACAAGGTTCCTGATGAACAACTACTTCAGAAAATTGCGAGCCATGGAATCGAGGGTGAAATACTCACATGGATTAAAAACTGGCTGGAGCATAGGAAACAGCGAGTGGGGGTAAACGGACAATACTCGGACTGGAAGAGCATCACCAGTGGAGTGCCACAGGGCTCGGTGCTTGGACTCGTGCTCTTCAACATCTTTATAAATGATCTGGACATTGGTACGATGAGTGAGGTGATTAAATTTGCGGATGATACAAAGTTATTCAGAGTAGTTAAGACACAGGGGGATTGCGAAGATCTGCAACGTGACATAGTCAGGCTCGAGGAATGGGCATCAACATGGCAGATGAGGTTCAACGTGGATAAGTGTAAAGTGATGTATGTAGGTAACAAAAATCTCATGCACGAATACAGGATGTCCAGGGCGGTACTTGGAGAGACCTCCCAGGAAAGAGACTTGGGAGTTCTGATCGATAAGTCGATGAAGCCATCCGCGCAATGTGCAGCGGCGGCGAAAAGGGCGAACAGAATACTAGGAATGATAAAGAAGGGGATCACGAACAGATCGGAATGGGTTATCATGCCGCTGTAGCAGGCCATGGTGCGCCCTCACCTGGAGTACTGCATCCAGCACTGGTTGCCGTACATGAAGAAGGAAACGGTACTACTCGAAAGAGTCCAGAGAAGAGTGGCTAAGATGGTTAAGGGGCTGAAGGACTTGCCGTACAGCGAAAGATTACAGAAACTGGGCCTCTTCTCCCTCGAACAGAGGAGATTGAGAGGGGACTTGATCGAAACATTCAAGGTACTGAAGGGAATAGACTTAGTAGATAAGGGCAGGTTGTTCACCCTCTCCATGGTAGGGAGAACAAGAGGGCACCCTCTAAAATTGAAAGGGGATAGATTCCATACTAACATAATGAAGTTCTTCTTCACCCAGAGAGTGGTAGAAAACTGGAACGCTCTGCCGGAGTCTGACATAGGGGAAAACACCCTCCAGGGATTCAAGACAAAGTTAGACAAGTTCCTGCTGAACCAGAATGTATACAGGTAGGGCTAGTCTCAATTAAGGCACTGGTCTTTGACCAGAGGGCCGCCGCGTGTGCGGGTTGCTGGGCATGATGGACCCCGGGTCTGACTCAGCAGCGGCAATTCTTATGTTCTTAATATTAAACCGTACCATGCGGTGATCACTGAATTCCAGATGATCAACCACTGTAACATCAGAAACACTTTCCCTGTTTGTAAGCACTAAGTCCAGTAAGATCCCATCCCATGTGGGTTCCATTACCAACTGCTGGAACAGTTCTGCTTGTAGAGAATCCAAGATCTCCCTACTTCTAGAAGACCCCACAATAGGGATATCCCAATCAACATCCGGCATGTTAAAATCACCTATTAGTAAAACTTCCCTTTTTTTAGATACATTCTAAATGTCTACTATTAAATCTCTGTCCACTTCTTCCATCTGTGAGACCTGTATATCACACCAATATAAATATATTCACCATTCCCTCTTTCCAAATTGATGCATAGTGCCTCTCCCTTGCCCTGCAGATCCTGCAATTGTTTGGCTTTAATATGATCTTTAACATATAACGCAGGGGTGTCCAATGTCGGTCCTCGAGGGCCGCAATCCAGTCGGGTTTTCAGGATTTCCCCAATGAATATGCATTGAAAGCAGTGCATGCAAATAGATCTCATGCATATTCATTGGGGAAATCCTGAAAACCCGACTGGATTGCGGCCCTCGAGGACCGACATTGGACACCCCTGATATAACGCTACTCCTCCTCCTTTTCTTCCTACTCTGTCATTCCAGAACAGATTATAACCCGGTATAACTACATCCCAGTCATGGTTCTCTGTGAACCAAATCTACATGATCGCCACTATATCCAACTCATCTTCTTCCATCACAGCTTCTAGAGATCCAGAATCTTGTTTCCCATACTTCGGGCATTAGTATATACTACTTTCCAGACATTGCCCCTTTTCCCATCAGTGTAGAGGTATTCAGTGATTTACTTATCTGAGGGCTTATACTCACTTGGGGACTCTTATCACCCTGCCCCATCTATTTTAAAGCCCTCTTCATTAGATTAGCCAGCCTGCTGCCAAACACATTTCTTCCCTTCTTTGATCCCTACTCAGCAGCCCTACTCAGCAGCCCTACTCAGCAGCCCTTGGAAAATCATCCTATGCGGTAATGCCTTGGCTGACCGCTCGGCTCGCCAACTACCACTACCTTAAGCCTCCTAGTGGTCACGGATCCAGTAACTTGATTTCAAGCTTTGGTTCCTTCTCTCCTTGGGATGCTCTCATCTCCTCCACTTCCAGGCCAGCATACCAATTCTTCAGTTCAAGGGCGGGGGGGGGGGGGAATCACAGTACCAATCTTGCAGTGTTCCATAATCTGAGACCAGCTGTCTTCCCTCAGCATAGCCTCTTCTTCCCCACTGGTCAGGGTAAGATTAACGAATAGGGCCTAGGGCCTAGGGCCTGAAATGATCAGGGAGGCACGATGAAGAAGGATATTTTTTCAAAAGGCGATGAGCCCCCCCAGAAACGATCAGCAATGCGGCCCCCCCCCCGGATCGGTAATGCGGGCCCCCCCCCCCCCATTAATGAACCAATTGGCAACGGACCCCCCCCTCCCATTGACAGAAAGTAAGATGAGCAAGGAACGCGGGTAAGATAGACAACACCAACTGTAATTTTCCAAGCAGTGCTGCTTGCCCAAAGCTTCCCTCTGACACAGCTTCCTGTTTCCGCCGGGGTGTGTCAGAACAGGGAAGGGGGCCCAGTGTACATGTGTGCCTAGGGGCCCTCAAAGAATTAATCCTGCCCTGCCACTGGTGGAAATCTTTGACGCCTCATGAACCATTTCATCAATGTACCTCTCATTCTCATTGATGCTTCTCAGTCTTGCCACCTCCTCTCTCAGTTTCATTACTTCCTTCATGAGAGAGTCAAGCTGAAGACAGCTTGAGCATGGAACCAGTCCCTCTATCTGGGTAACATTTTCTGTCTGCACAGAGACAGAAGTTGTAACCTGAGCAGCAGCTTTGGTGATACAATGTTTCCCAGCCATACTGTGGTGCAGCAGTATTTTCACGTGGAAGAATAGAGACAGGGCAGAAAAGAAAACCTACCAAAGTAATGCCCTGTTCCTGTTTGGCTGAAGAGCCTATAAATCAAAAAGCCTAGGGGTGGGCGGGAGGAAATTAAATTAACACCAGAGCCTTTCCTCAACAGCTATTTCTGACCTAATCTGATATTATGCCTGAAATGCAACCTAAAACACTAATCTAGTCTAAAACACTGTTTTGTATTAAACCTTAATAGAGACTCTAAAGGGTACATTATCGCCTAACTGATTTTGCTGAGCTAAAAAAGAGAACTACAATATTATAACCTACTGAAACCCAAGTTTACCTTTCCCAGACAGTAGTTCACAGGTTGCTGTGAAAAACTATCTTTAATGCTGAGCCTCTACAACTTCTCTCTTAGAACCAGGTTTACTGGGGGTTATTTATTTATATACCACTTATATCCTAAGTGGTTTACATTCAGGTACTTTATCGTATTTCCCTATCTGTCCTGATGGATTCAAACTCTAGTGTACCTGGGGCAATGAGGGGATTAAGTGACATGTCCAGGGTCACAAGGAGTAGTGAGGGATTTGAACCCACAGTCTTAGGTTGCTGATATACAGCCTCAGGTTGCGATATACAGGGTGCTGAGGCTGTAGCTCTATCCCCTGCGCCACACACTCCCACTAAGCCAACATTCCTCCCCTCAAGGGTCATCTGTGGAGTCTGATCTCTTAAGAAAATCCTCAGAGTTCTACCTTTGTTGTCTAGACATTTAATTTTCCATCATGTTGGCCCCATTTTGTCACTTCTGTTTTCCTGTGTCTTCTGAAAATTCTCTTTCTAGTGGTTGCTGTCCATATGCCTTTTCTCCTCTCTCCTGTTTTGTTTCATTCCCTCTCTACACCTATCTTTCTTTCGTTTTTAGCTATTCCCACCCTTTTTTCTTTTCTGCCTCTCCATCCACTCAAATGTTACCCTTCTTTTCAGCTACCTACCAACTTTCCATATCCATTTCTCATGCTCTATACCTCCTATTTCCCGTCTCACTCCTTTCCTTGCCTCCTGTTTCCTTCTATCTAGTCCCCATTACCACATTTCTACTACTGTAAACACTTATCTATCACTGTTGTCTCATTCATCTTCTTGTCATTCCCCTTTTGGCCTCTTCCACATGGCTCCATCATTTCCAGAATCCCCCTCCCGCTCTCCACTCTTATCAAGCTATATCTCTCTGTCCCTTTCTCCCCATCCCCTAGCATCTTCTTATCCTACCTCTTTTCCTTCCTGCCCTCCCATTGGTCCATCTCTTCTTCTTCTTCTCTCTCCTCCCCCCCCCCCCATGGTTCAATAGTTCTCCCTCTCTTTTCTGTTCTTCTTCCCTACCCCTTTAATGCTGAATAAGATGGAAAGAATAAAAGAGATGCCACATCTTTGTCTCCCTTCCTCCACCAGATCTAACATTTCTTCCTTGCATACTTCCATTCCAAGGCCCAACTTCTCTCCCTTTCTCTTCCCAATTTCCCTCCCATCTCACTCCCTCCCTCCCTCCCTGGTCCATGATTTCCCCCTTTCTCCTCCCAACTACCCTACCCTCCCATCTTATATTTTTCCTTCCTTCCCCCATGTCCACCATCTATCCCTTTCTCTTCCCAACTGTCTTCCCTTCAAGTAGCTCTTTCTTCTTCCCTCCATACAACTTTGCGTCTAACTTCTCTCCTTTTCTCTTGCTCCCTCCAGACCTTTGCCCACCATCTTTCTAAATCTCCTGCTTCTGGGCCCCATAAGTTCTTCCACTTCATGTCACCTCCCCCATCCCCAGTCTGGAACTTCTTTAAACCCCTCCCCCCATTCTAGCTGGTCCATAGGGCTTCCTGAGTTGGCATGCCTTGCCTTTCCCCTTCTTTTGGTGCCGGTCTGACATCGCCCTGTCTTTCCCATCCTGCTGACAAAGTGACAAAAGCACTGCTAGCGGCCTCCTCCATGTGTTCCTTCTGCCATGCTCTGCCCCCAATGGTACAACTTCCTATTTCCTCTGGGCTCGGACTGCGGCAGAAAGAAAGCACGGAAGAGTCTGTTCAGTCAATTTGTCAGCAGGACAGAGAAGACAGAGCAATGGCAGGCTGATGCCAAAAGAAATAGAAAGGCATGCCAACCCACAGGGCCTCCCCCACAGTCACGTGGCCCTAACACTAGCCCTGCTCCCATCTCCCTGTGCAGTACCTCTGCCCCCCCCCATGAGATTTCTCACTGCCTGCTCTACCAGGGCTTCTCTCTGCTGTGTCATCAGTGACGCAGTAGAGGGAAGGCCCCAGCGGGCCACAAGACGTAGAGAATTCTCTCATTGTCGGCAGCCTTAATTCACTGCTCATTGGCCTCGAGACTTCCTTCCATTCCCACGAAGGCAGGACTCAGCAGAGAGGAAGGCCTGACATTGGCAGAGCAGTGAAGTTCCTAGACCATGACGCCGACCTCGGGAGCTCCCCCTTATGATCTGCCTCCCTTGGTACACCACTGCTACTGGATTGTTGGTTCAATATTGTCTTCATAATGAATGTGACTGTTGGGCAGACTGGATGGACCAGGCAGGTATTCATCTGCCGTCATTTACTATGTTACTATTAAAAAAAAATTCATGCCATACCACTATTTTCTCCCCTTTTACTTTTTCCTTGTGTCCATTGCCTAATTTTTCTTCTATCTTGTTTAAGGGATTCTAGGGAAAATATGGGTTAAACAACACAGAAAAGCTATTTCAAAAGTAATTAGTTAGTTAAAAAAAAATAAAAAAGCTAAATTGATTTTCTAGAATGAAATTGAAAGCAAGAAGCATTTAGTTTTAGCTTTAATCGCATAAATAAACAATGCATATTGGTTACACAGAAACTCATATCACACCTGAACTGAAACTAGCTCATTAACTTATCCTGATTGAAGACCCTGCTGTTGCCCTCCTGTGTCACTTCTCACCTTGTCATAAAGTCAGTTTTTCAGTGTTATACAACAAACGATGCTATCGCTTTATGCTGTTCTTTTAGTATGTAACATTATAAGTCTCTAGAGCCAGACAGATCACAGTAAAGATGGGAGAAAATGGAATGGAAGGCTAGGATATTTGATTACCCAAGGGAATTACATTTGTTTGTCTGGTAGTATGCTGGTTTGTTTTTGGAGGAAAGGTGTTGGGGTAGTAATATGAGGTAGTTTCAAACTGACCATATTATAGGATGTGAAAGATACTCCATTTGAGGGTAGTTTTAAGACTAAAAATGGTCAAAAATGCTGTTATTACAATAAAGAGACCCAAATATGTGTGTTTAATAACTCCCAAAGGAGATACGAGCACAAACACACTTAACACTATGAAGTGTTTTAAACAGAGGAAAAAGACCTAGAGCCAAAAGGGGTGTTTTTAGAGGAGTGGATAGGGCGGGAGGTGGAGGGGATGTGAGCTGACCTAGACTTAGTCATCTGGCAGCCATAACCAAAAAGGTTTGACAGGTTGCCAGACGGAACTTATACGTTTTGATTTAGACCAAGTCAAAACAGGTATAAGTTCCGAATTGGGCTGCTGAGCTGACAAATGGACAGGAAATCCTGGCAAGATAAGGAAAGCAGAAACCAGAGACTGATACCAACACAATTGACAACAATAACTAGTCTGTTAAGGCTTCATGGTTATTCTCCTGCAAATGAGCTGATCTACGAGCACATAACCATATTCTTTGAGGTCATTGAAATATATTTCTTCTGCAAGTATTTTTGAATTACATAATCTGTCTGTGGATATTGGTTGTTGTGATAGTATAACAAGTTTCAAGTTTCAAGTTTATTATAAAATTTGATTTATCGCCTATTCAAAATTCTAAGTGATGTACAATTAAAAATTACAGAGTTAAGGGAAACAGACATAACTAACAAAAACTCATACTACTAAACATATTAAAATTCAATAAATACATACAAAGTCAAACATAAGGAGAGTTAAAGAAGAAATACAATTTAGTTATAAAAGAAACAATTAAGGTAAAAAACACATCGGGAAAGGGAGAGACAAATCATTAAAATATTGTGGATAAATTAAAGGCATAGGCAATTCATTTAATCCTTGAATGCATCTTTAAAAAGAAAACCCTTAAGTTTGCTCTTGAATTTTTCCAAAACCCTTTCTTCTCTTAAATAAATCGGAAATCGGAAATCGGAAGGGCATTCCAAGCTTGAGGGGCCATAACTGAGAAGATAGATTGCCGCCATGTATTAATAACTTTTATAGAAGGAACGACCAATAAATGGTCATTTGACCTTAGCACTCTAGATGAAGTATATGGAATTAAAACTTTATAAATAAACGCTGGGGTTTTAAATGTCAAGGACTTAAAAGTAAGCAAACATAATTTATACATTATGCGATGAGCAACTGGAAGCCAATGTGCCTTCTCAAGTAGGAGGGTCACGTGATCAAATAGCCGGACAACAAAGGAAGAAAACAAGTATTTTATTTTTAGCTTAAGATAAAGTAGTGTGGTAGCTGTGTTAAATAAATATTAATAAGTAAATATAAAAAATGGAAATAAGGTATTTTTTATTGGATTATTTTTAATACCTTTTTGATTAACTTTATAGACCAAAATCTCCTTCCTTAGGTAAGGACAGGATACCATAACACAGTATGTAGTATACTTTCCTGAACTGAGGAAGATGTTTTGGCCTCTGAAAGCTAATTGAAAAATATATTTAGTCCAATAGCATTTTCAAGTTTTTATTGCATTTGTTAATTTGTTATGTAGAGGCTGGACTATGTCAGTTTTGGGGAATTTATGTCTGCTATCTTTATATTTTGCACAGAACAGGGGGACATGCATTGCTTTCTCTTTCTCTGGTGTTACACTGTATGAAGAGTCTGGCTTCTTGGGTGTTCAATTTAATTTGTATTTCTATTTTATGGTTACTTAATCTATACTGTGGTCTGCATGTGTGAAAGATATATGGTTTTTCTGTTAGCATTGTCTGCACAATTAATCTGTTCTAATTTGGTTTGTTTAGTTTTCCAGTAGGTTTAGTAATGTTCTAGTGCTCACAACTGTGTTTATGGTACAGTCTTTTTCCTAGGTAAATGCTTGTTGTGTGACTTGTGAAAGTTACTGCTATTATGGTATGTTGGAATTAGTCTGTAGGTCCTGAGAGACATTTGTAATGTTTTGCATTACTTCACACTATGCCTGATATTGGATTTGGATTTATATTTAAGTACAGCAGGTATTTTCATATCCCTGAAGGGCTTACAGTTTTTAAGCATTATATCTGAAGCAATGGAGAGTTAAGTGACTTGTCCAAGATCTGAAGCAACATCAGTGGGATTTGAGCTCTAGCTACCCCTGTTCTCAGTCTGCTGCTCTAACCAACCAAGTTTGGTAATTCATCAGCAAACTAAAGACTAGTGGAGCTAGAGCCTGCTAGGTAAATTTTCTAGTGCAAAGGGCAAAAGATTCTGGACAATAGGTTATCTCCCTCTTTCTGTGAACTGCTTGCAGAAGGATGTCAATCACATCCATAGGCAGCAGAACACTTGTTTGTGTGGGGGGGCCCAAAAGCTTTGCCCTAGCCCATCAGAATCCAGTGGCCTGACTTTTCTCTCCAGCTCCCTTCCCCACTCCCCCCAAAATCTACCTTCCATAGTCACTGTAATTTTAGATCTTTGGGCAGCTGCCGCTCAGCGTCAATGAGCAGGCCTGCCCCAGAAGTCTTCATTCTGCAACAACTTCCTGTTACTGCGAAGGCAGGACACTGCAGAATGAAGGGTTCTATAGCTATGTCTGCTCATTGACACTGCATAGCGGCTGCCCAAAGATTTAGAAATACAGCAGCCAGGAAGAGGTAGGTGGGGGAGTTGAACCATAACTGACTTTTCTGACCGCCAATTTTGGGGAGGCCATGGCCCCTGTAGTCTTCCCCATTCCGACGCCTATGACATCTTTCAGCTCCATCTCCTTCCTTGGTGGACTGTACTGCCAACTTCAGCTTTTTCTTCTGCAAGCGAACTGAGAAGATGTGTTTCTGATCTGCTCTAACAACTTTTATTTTCAGGGGGCTTTTCTCTGAATTTTGAGGCTTCAGTGCAAAAAGGACCCCAGTTATTCTGGGACAGCTCTGCCTGGGAGAGGGCACAGACTCTCCATTTATAGTGGTGATCGACTGCTTTAGTACAAGCTGAAGTTGGCGGTTCAAATATCCACTGGGGAAGGAGGTGGAGCTGAAAGATATGATTGACATTCTTCTGCAAGCAGTTTGGGCAAAGAGGGAGATGACCTATCATTCGGAATCCTTTGCCCTTCTACTACAAAGAAATTCTCAAGGCAAGAATCTAATTTTCCCTTATGGTTGTTAGTAATCTCAATTTCTGTTAGAATACTGCTGAACATTACTGCTGAACATTACAAGAAGAAGCTGTACTGGAGAGCTAGGGATGACTAAGATCCAGGTGTTAAAGTACCTGCATAAATTTCCAGAATAATGTATCTGCATATATTTCCAGAATACTGGAAATGCTATTCTGTTCAATATGTTATTTTCCTATACATTATTTTGATTTTTTGGCACATAATTCCATGGAGTGTATACAGTTTGCATAGTACCATCAGAGGCAGCTGGTAGACAATGAAGGGGTTCTTCTCTGCTGTGTTCAAAAGAGCTACTGTCCCTTTTTTTTAAAGAGTGGTTCTCATACAGGGAGGGGGCAGTTTTCTTTTTAAGCTGCATTGTGTGTGTGTGTGGTTATTAGTACGTCTATTTTTTTTTGGCCATTCTTAAATATAAAAAGGTCCATATGAAAAATGCACATAAACAATCTTTTTGGACATTCAAGCAGCTAGCATTCTTAGCAAACCATTCAAAGACAGCTGAGCACAGAAGAAGGGCACTAAGGAATACTGCAGAGAGCATCATATTAAAAGTCCCAAGTACAGATGTCCTTATAACTTGCTTATATTGTATGGTGAGCCCTCCAAAACCCAGCCAAAAATTACTGTACCCATCAGTACACCACAATAGCCCTTATGCCTGCAGGTGTCATCTTTATGTAGGTTTTAGAGGGCTCACCATACAATATAAGCAAGTTATAGTGCTTAGGACTTTTAATGTGATATGTCTCTACAGTAACCCCTAGAGAGCCCTGCTGCTCTGCTGTGGAGCTGTAGGAGGGGATGCTGAAAAGTTCTCAGCCCAATCAACTTCCTAAATCTGATGTTGTTTTGCTACTGTAGCTGAAAAGAGTGTTAGTTATGTTTATTTCATTGGAGTTTGCAAATTGGCACTTTGCAATACTAAACTAACACTCTTCAGCTACAGTGGTAAAATAACATCAGATTTACAAAGTTGATTGGGCTGAGAACTTTTCAGCACACCATATGTGAGCCATGTGAATCTGTTTTACAGGAAAATACTGGTGTTTTTCATATCTATGGGTGGTGGGAGAGGGTCGGTGGCCACGCCTTAATCCCTCCAGTGGTCATCTTTTTAGCATTTAGACGCTTTTAAAACAGGTCTAGCTCCAAACATCATGTCTGCACAGCATTCTATGTATCCTGAGGGGGTGAAGAATTCAGCACAAATTCTGCTATCTCTGATTATTGACCTAACAGTTATTAGAACTGCTGAGGATGTGAATAAAAGAAACTGAACTTGAAATAAAAATTTCAGTGCTGATCTTCTATACTCACTGGCATTTTTCTAACTGCTCAAAGAATGCCATCTCCTCCCATGTGGCTCCTGTGCTCTCATGCTAGTTGCTTTCCTGGCTACCTGCTTCCTCCATCTGTTCTTTCTGCAGCTTTTCAGATCCTGTCTTCAAACTCTTCAGACTTGCCTGAGAAAAAAGCAAAACACAAATTTTCATCTGCTAAGTCCTACAGACTATCATTCATTGTCCAACTTTTCTTTTTATGTAAGGATGTCAAAAAAGGTTGTTTATGGGCAATTGGCTGATTTCTTGGAGAAGAAACTTGTTCTGCACCAGAAACAGGAGTTTGGCTTCTGCACAGTAATGAGTCATCACTAGTGACAATGTTACATTCATCTGGAAGAGAAAATTGCTGTGGTGGTTCTCTTGGATTTAACAGCTGCATTTCATTTGATAGAATATTTTCAACTCCTGGTTGGTAAGCTTAGCAATTGGGGGGGGGGGGGGGAGTCTTGAATTGCTATTTTCATGTCCAACATAAAATTACCAATACTAATGTGTATCTTTGGATTGTTTTATTGATCTGCAGCATTTATTGTGAAAACTTTTTAATAAACCAACCACCGAATCAAGATTATTGATTCCACAGTTTTTGTCCTTTGTGTGTGGTTCATTTTCAAAATGCAGAAATGTCCAAAAAATGGCATAAAGGGGCATTTGGACGTTTGGATCACAAAAACATCTAAACTGCCATTTTCAAAACCTACCATATTTTTCACTCCTTAAGACGCACCTGACCATAAGACGCACCCTAGATTTAGAGGAGGAAAACAAGAAAAAACCATTCTGAACCAAATTCTCCCTGCTAGGCTCTGCACCCAGTCCCACACTCCTTGCCAAGCTCTGCACCCTGTCCCCTTCCCTGTCAGGCTCTGTACCCTGCCCCCCACCCATGACAGAAGGAATCCGTCCCAGCCGACTAACAATTTTTTACACCTTTTACACCTTTTAAAATCATTCCCATATCCCCTCAGTACTTTTAAATCATCTCCCCGTACAGCTGGTCCAGCAATGATCTTGGCTCTCACATGTTAGCTGTTTTTTTTCTTTTGCTAACATAGTCCCTGCTAAACATAATCGGGAAGATCATTACTTTAATTAGTGAGAGAAGAAGCTCATAGGGTGTCAGAGTACCTTCAAATAAGTATGACCAACTCCTAAAAACAGAAACGGCATCTCTCAGGAGCACAAAGATTAAATTTTGCTAGGACTCCAAATGCTCTTGTATTGTCCCTAATAGAATGAGTTCATTAAAGGCCATCACCTGAATTTGTGCAAGGAACATAAAGAAAGTCCATCATTTTCTTTACCCATTCTTGGGTAGCCTAGCCTTAGATAATAACATTAACCGAGCAGAATTAACGAATACAACTATACAATAACCCTAATCCCAACCACCTTGCAGCAAGAAAACAGCAAAGGATCACTGGGATTGACTAAAACTATAGCGCCTACTCCGCACTCTCCTGTGGTACCTCCAGTTCATTTCAAAACACACAGATACTCAAGCAGGAGAGGATAAAGTGCTCCAATTGGCTACAAGTCAAGAGGGATTCACTGATTGGTTACAGTAGAAGACTGGTTTCTACTCATTGGCTATAGGAGGCAGGTTTTGGAAAGTCACCCAGGCTCAGTAGTATTACTTCTGGCAACATGGAACCTTACTTCCGAGGTACGTCATAGCGCTCAGTGGCAAATGATGTGTTGTATGCGACAGTGCATGAGTCTGGGAGAATGAGTTGGAGGCAGGACGAGGACAATGATGTCGTATTAGTGGCAAAAATTTTATGCAACAAAAGGGTCGTGAGGGAGGGGTGTTCGTTGTTAAGAAGTTGGAGATATCACAGCAGGATGACAGCTGTGTTGGTTCTGAAAGGTAAAAAAGTTTTTGGGCTGAGAGTATGTGAACCAAATTTTTGCTGTTGTGGGAAGGACTCTCGGTTGTCACATTAATACTGTGTGCCTGTTCCCTTTCCCAGTGTCACAGGCCCAAGCAGGAGCGCGGAAAGCTTGCATCTGACCTGTGTGACGCTAGTGAGGGAGGGATACATGCTAGACCACCAGGAACTATGACGCAGGGGGGAGGGGGTGTTTTAAAATGATGCAGGGGTTTAAAATTGTATCTTCGCTCCATAAGACGCACCGAGATTCCCACCCAATTTTGGGTGAAAAAAAGTGCATCTTATGGAGCGAAAAATACGGTCTTTTCTAGACATTTGTTCTAGGCTGTTCATCTCCAATGCATCTAAATCTCAAGGGAGTGTGTTGTGTTTAGGGTGGGAATAGGACAGGCTTAGGACTTGGACATTTTACAGCGATAATCAAACATTTCACAAAACATCCAGGAAACCATTTACCGTAGATGTTTGGGGCTAGACCTGTTTTAGAAATGAATAAATGCCAAAAAGGTGGCCAAACTGACATGATGGCAAGTGGAGACATAAAGACATGACCCCCACATACACACTTTCCCAGGGGTCACTGACCTCCTCCAACCCCCCAAATATATGAATGAAACAGTATATATCTGTCTATGACAGGAGCAGATGTAATGGCCAGTCTTATTAGAGCAGAAAGCAAATGTATAGAGTAGCCTGGTGGTCAGGTAGTGGACTCCAGAGAAGAGGACCCAGGCCCATATCTCACCCTAACTATTACACTTGTAGTGGAAAGTGTGAGCCCACCAAAACCCTACTGTACTGTCATAAAGGTGATACCTGCAGGCATAAGGGCTATAGAGTGGTAGATGGTTGGGAACAGTTGGGTGAGTTTTTGAGGACTCCCCATACAATGTAAGGAGGTTATGGTGAGATGTGTACCTGGAACCCTTTATGTGAAGTTTTCACTGCAGTGCCCCCTTGGGTGCCTCACTACTCTGCTGGGATGTCTATGTGATCAGAGTATTAAAATACTGACCATTCCTACGTCCAAATGGCTTGTTTTGTACGTTTTTCATTTAGATGTTTTGCTTTTCAAAAATGGCCAAAAAAGATAGATGCACCAAGGGTGAACACATCTAGAAATGTCCACTTTCAAAAAAGATAGACATTTTGTGGTTTTGAAAATGGATGTTTTTCCTACCCGAATTTTGGACGTACTTCACAAAATGTCCAAAGTCGTACTTAGACATCATATCGAAAATGGCCCTCTACTTCTGATAGATATTGGATATCCTGTGAGGCTTCCCCATGGGTCAATATTGGCACCAGTGTTACTGAGAAGGATAATTTGAATTTAGCACACACCTTTCTTAATAGTTCAAAGTTCAGGTACACTAGATATGTTCCTGTCCCTGGACGGCTTACCATTGTGAAAAGCAATTCCATAAGCTGGTGCCTAAAATTAGGCACTGATAGTGCCCTCTGTTTATAGAATAATAGTGCTTATGGACATGACTGTCACCAATAACTAGTGTGTAAGTGCAAGGCACTCTTCTATAAACTGTGCGCTTAAAGACCAGATTCTATAAATGGTGCTTAAATCAGCAGGCACCTTGGATTTCCTGTGTGAACTTATTCTAGGAATTATATCAAATTTGATCATGTTATGATCATTGTTGTCAATCAGCCCTAGCACCATTAACACCCCACCTCCCACCGCACCAATTCATGAGCTCCGCTAAGAACAAGGTCTAGAATTGTTTCACCTCTTGTCAGTTCTTGAACCGGCTGCTCCATGAAGCAGTCCTTGATTTCATCAAGGAATTTTACCTCCTTAGCGTGCCCTGTTGCTACCTTTACCCAATCAATATTGGGGTAGTTGAAATCATTCATTATTATTTGTGTTACCCAGTTTGTTAACCTCCCTTATTTCTGATAACATTTCAACATCTCTCCCTTCATCCTGGTCAGGCGGACGGTATTATACTCCTATCACTATTCTTTTCCCCATTACACATGAAATTTTTACCCATAGGAATTCCAAGGCATGTTTTGGCTCCTGTAGAACTTTCGGTCCATTTGATTCAAGGCCCTCCTTAACACAATGCCTCCACCAATTTGATCCACCCTATCACTGTGATATAGTTTGTACTCCAGTATGACAGTGTCCTATTTGGTTATTTTGAAAGTTATTGGAACACGACAAGATGATATGTTTTCAGTGATGGCACCGCAGATTTGGAATGCCATGCCTTGGCATTTAAGAGAGGAAAACGACTTGAGTTGTTTTAAAAGTAATTTTAAAAGTTTTCTTTTTAAAGATGCTATCTTTAAATTATGTTAGTTTCCTTCTCCAATTGCACTCTTCTCTCCCTATTGTTTTTTCCATATTTGGTTCTCCTCTGTATTTTAAAACACTGAATTGTAGTTCTGTTCCCTCTTACCTTGTGTACTAGTCGGTCTGTAAGTCTATTTGTCTAACCCATTATTCTAAGAGCTCCTTTTACGAAGCCGCATTAACGGCTTTATTGCACGCACATTTTTAGTGTGCACTAACTCCCGCACTAGCCGAAAAACTACTGCCTGTTCAAGAGGAGGCAGTAGCGGCTAGTGTGGCCAGCAAATTAGTGTGCGCTATTACGCGCGTTAAACCGCTAACACAGCTTCGTAAAAGGAGCCCTAAATTTTAAATTGTATGTTTATATTTTTATCAATTTTGAACTTCGTATAGTAAAACTAAATAAGCGATTCATCAAACTAAAATAAAACTTGAAACTTGAACTTGAAACTTACCAGGTCTCAGAGATGCCTATTTCTATCTTTTCATTTAGAGCAATATAGTCTAACTCTCCCATTGTGTTTCATAGGCTTCTGGCATTTATAAGTTCATAAGAATAGCCTTATTGGATCAGACCAATATTCCATCAAGCCTGTTCTCAGAGTGATCAATCCAGGTCACTAGTACCTGGCCAAAATCCAAGGTGTAGCAATATTCCATGCTACCAATACAAGGTAAGCAGTGGCTTCCCCCATGTCTTTCTCAATAAAAGACTATGGACTTTTCCTCCAGGAACTTGTCCAAATCTTTCTTAAAACCAGCTATGCTATCCACTCTTA
Organism: Geotrypetes seraphini; assembly: GCF_902459505.1. Lineage (NCBI taxonomy): Eukaryota > Metazoa > Chordata > Amphibia > Gymnophiona > Dermophiidae > Geotrypetes > Geotrypetes seraphini. The sequence continues at coordinate 253,367,626 of NC_047086.1, forward strand.
CCACATCCTCTGGCAACGCACGCGCTCCAGAGCTTAACTATTCTCTGAGTGAAAAAAAATTCCTCCTATTTGTTTTAAAAGTATTTCCCTATAACTTCGAGTGTCCCCTAGTCTTTGTCATTTTTGACGGAGTGAAAAATTGATCCACTTGATCCAATTGATCTACTGCAATCAGGATTTGTAGACTTCAATCATATCTCCCCTCAGCCGTCTCTTTTACAAGCTGAAGAGCCCTAACCATTTTAGTCTTTCCTCATACGAGAGGAGTTCCATCCCCTTTACCATCTTGGTCGCTCTTCTTTGAATCTTTTCTAGCGCCACTATATCTTTCTTGAGATAAGGAGACCAGAATTGAATGCAATACTCCAGGTGAGGTCGCACCATGGAATGATACAGGGACATTATGGCATTCTTAATCTTGTTAACCATCCCTTTTTAAATAATTTCCAGCATCCTGTTTGCTTTTTTGGCCACCGCCGCACATTGGGTGGAAGATTTCTTCGTATTGTCTACAATGATACCCAGATCCTTTTCTTGGGCGCTAACCTCCAAGGTAGACCCTAGCATCCAGTAATTGTGATTCAGGTTATTCTTCCCAATGTGCATCACTTTGCATTTGTCCACATTAAATTTCATCTGCCATTTGGATGCCTAGTCTTCCAATGTCCTAAGGTCCACCTGCAATTTTTCACAATCCACATGCATTTCAACAAATTTGAACAGTTTAGTGTCATCTGCAAATTTAATCACCTCACTCGTTGTTCCAATATCTAGATCATTTATAAATAAGTTAAATAGCACTGGTCCCAGTACAGACCCCTGCGGCACTCCTATGTTTATTCTCCTCCATTGAGAAAAATTACCATTCAACCCTACCCTCTGTTTTCTATCCAATAACCAATTCCGATAACCAATTTGCATACAGACATTTCAAATAATGTTTTCATATCTATTTACAGATTCAAAACAAATGCTAGGAAGTTCTTCTTTACCCAACGTGTGGTGGACACCTGGAATGCACAGAGTACGGTACTGGGGTTTAAAAAAGGATTGGACAATTTCCTGCTGGAAAAGGGGATAGAAGGGTAAGAACATAAGAACATAAGAACATAAGCAGTGCCTCCGCCGGGTCAGACCATAGGTCCATCCTGCCCAGCAGTCCGCTCCCGCGGCGGCCCGAACAGGTCACGGCCTGTCTGAGTCACCAGAAGGGGCCCCCTTGCCACCTTGGTTTCCCATTGAGTCCTATCTTCCCATCGAAGTCCTAACCCTCCGGTCTTGCACATGAACGACCTGGTTGGATTTCTATACTTATTACCTAGTTAGCTTTCTATACCTGTGTTACATCCCAGCACCTCTCTCAGTATCCCACGATCCCCCTATCCCTCAGGAATCCGTCCAATCCCTGTTTGAATCCTTGTACTGTACTCTGCCTGATCACTTCCTCCGGTAGCGCATTCCAAGTGTCCACGACCCTTTGGGTGAAAAAAAACTTCCTTGCATTTGTTCTGAACCTATCTCCCTTCAGTTTTTCCGAATGCCCCCTCGTGCCTGTTGACCCTTTCAGCCTGAAGAATCTGTCCCTATCCACCCTCTCTATGCCCCTCATGATCTTGAAGGTCTCTATCATATCTCCCCTGAGCCTCCTTTTTTCCAGAGAGAAGAGCCCCAGCCTATCCAACCTCTCGGCGTACGGGCAGTGTTCCAGCCCTCTTACCAGTTTTGTTGCTCTCCTTTGGACTCTCTCAAGTACCGCCATGTCCTTCTTGAGGTACGGCGACCAATATTGAACGCAGTATTCCAGATGCGGATGCACCATCGCTCGATACAATGGCATGATGACTTCCCGCGTCCTGGTTGTTATGCCCCTCTTTATGATGCCCAGCATCCTGTTGGCTTTTTTCGAGGCTGCTGCGCACTGTGCAGATGGCTTCAGTGATGCATCCACCAGCACACCCAAGTCTCTCTCAAGACTGCTGTCTCCCAACAATGCCCCTCCCAATTTGTAGTTGAACAACGGGTTCTTTTTCCCTATATGCATGACCTTGCATTTTTCCACGTTAAAGCGCATTTGCCATTTGTTTGCCCAGTCTTCCAGCTTGTCCAGGTCCCTTTGCAGGTCCTCACACTCCTCCCTGGACCTAACTCTGCCGCACAGTTTGGTATCGTCTGCAAATTTTATAACCTCGCACTTTGCCTCCTTTTCCAGGTCATTGATAAATATGTTGAAAAGTAACGGCCCCAGCACCGATCCTTGTGGCACACCGCTCGTGACTCCCCGCCAGTCAGAGTATTGTCCCTTTACTCCGACCCTCTGCAGTCTACCCGACAACCAGTTCTCGATCCATCTGTGCACATCCCCTCCCACCCCGTGGTTCCACAGCTTCCTAAGCAGCCTTTCATGTGGCACCTTGTCGAAAGCCTTTTGAAAATCAAGGTAAATGATGTCTATAGGTTCCCCATTGTCCACCCGACTGCTTATTACCTCAAAGAAGTACAGAAGGTTCGTTAAGCATGACCTTCCCTTACAGAATCCATGCTGGCTTGTTCTCAGTAGGCCATATCTCTCGATGTGCTCGCAAATACCGTCCTTGTGCAGTAATAGAGGATTACTGCACAGGTCCTGGACCTGTTTGGCCGCCGCGTGAGCGGACTGCTGGGCACGATGGACCTCTGGTCTGACACAGCAGAGGCATTGCTTATGTTCTTATGTACAATTTGCTCAGCAGTTGGCATGAATAATTTGCAATCTTTAATATCAGCCTGCTCTGTATTTAAGGAATACAGAGCAATAGAGAGCAATAGAGCCTATATTGCAATCTCGCTATCAGGATGCTCTGTCTTCCTTTGTTCCAAAATGCTCTTCGGCCTTCCCCCAGTTTCTAGTTTAAAAACTGCTGTATCTCCTTTTTAAATGTTGATGCCTAGTTCTACCCTGGTTAAGGTGGATCCGATCTTTGCGGAACAGGCTCCCTGTTCCCCAGAATGTTCCTAACAAATCTAAAACCCTCCTCCCTCCCTTTTGTCTCGTAAAAGGCAGTAATATATAATATAACTTATTCATAGCACCTCATCAAGCACTAATGTATATTTTAGTCTGCCATTTTATTTAGCAGATTCTTTATTCCCCTGGTTATATACTATACATGTCACAAAATAATCATTTATGTTCCCCTTCCGACTAATATTTTCTTAGGGGGTGCTAATCCAGCTGCAGTTTCTTATTTGCCACAATCAGTATGGAATACACTGGCACAAGACTTACATTTAAAATTTCTAAAGGGGCTAAAGACCTGGGGCCCAGTATTTACACTGTGGAATGTAGCTCGGCTATCTCCTTTGATCCTCGGTTATTCTGGATATTCAATGTCAGGGCCATATCCAGCCACCGACATTGAATATCCAGATCAAAGTTTGCCACCTTGGCCTTTGCCGGCTAAGCTGATATTCAGTATTTGGCCAGCTGAGGCAAAGTGGCGAAAGATAAACCTGCTTTTTAGGCAGAAAACATGGCTATTTGTGTTGCTCACCAGATCTGCAGACCACTGCATTGGCTTAGCATAGTTTCTATTTCCTGACAGCCTGATGATGCCGCTATCTCTCCTAGTGCTTCAAAGAATCTCAGTCCTAGCTTTCCGAGCTCTCCTGCTACTCTTATCCTTCATCTACTTTCATCTAGCTGCCTCCTATGCCTGGAATAAATTACCCCATAGGCGTCAGAAGGTGGGAGGGGGGGCCACAGGGACTATGGCCTCCCCAAAAATTGCTCGTCCTGTAGATCAGGGGGTACTTGGGCTGATTGCCGCCTACCACCACTGCTGCTCCCTGCCCGCCGCCGCTGCTCACCATTGTAATTGCAGGAAGGGAAGGGCCAGGCGCATGCAATGAATGCACGCTGCTGGCCCACAAGCCTGCCCCGATGTCAATTTTGACATTGGGTGAAGGCTTGTGGGCCGGCACCACTGCACATGCCTGGCTCTTCCCTTCTTGGATTTGCTGCAGCAAGCGGCAAGCTGCGAGCGATTGTGAACCATGGGGGGGAGGAAGAATCGGCGGAGGGTAGGCCAGGCTTTGGTGTGGCAGGGAGGGAGACAGACTGACTTTGGTGCTTCAGGGAGGCAGGCAGGCAGGCTGGCTGGCTTCGGGAGAGAGGGTGAGACAAAGGCTGGAAAGCAGTGAGGGGGGCATAGGAAGGAGGAAAGAAGGAGAGAGAGAGAGGCAGAGAAAGACCGGGGGGAGGGATTGTGAGCAGAAGAAAGACAGAGAGAGAAAAAGGCCTGGACCAAAGGGGAAAGACAGGAGGCTGATGCTGGACTGTGGGAGGTGCAGCCAAAGGGGGAGAGACCCTGAGGAAGAACAAAGAGATGGAAGATCATAACAGAGGAGGGAGTGAGAGGGAGAGGGTTGTAAGCAGAAGAAAGACAGAGAGAGACCTGAGGAAGAACAAAGAGATGGAAGATCATAACAGAGGAGGGAGAGAGAGGGAGGGGGTTGTAAGCAGAAGAAAGACAGAAAGAGAGAGAGAGCGAGAGGCCTGGGCCAAAGAGGATAGACAGGAGGCAGATGCTGGACTTTGGGAGGTGCAGAAAGAAGAGATAGAGGGTGAGAGACCCTGAGGAAGAACAGGGAGATGGAAGATCATAACAGAGGAGCAAGAGAGAGAAAGACCTTGAACAAAGGTGGCATATTTTAAAGTCATCTGCCTTGATATCTTTGGAAAAAAAACCACCCCAAATATAAATGATAATTAACATTTTCTCTGTGTACAGTGTGCTTTGTGTTTTTTTTATTTTATGGTTACCATTATGTATTAATAAGATTATATTGTGTGTACATGAAAAATGGATAGAAGAAATTGCATTACAATTAGTATTATTATCATAGGGATGGAGTCAGTGGCAGAGTTTGGGTGGGTCTGGGCAGAGCTTTTGGGCCCCACCCCAAACAAAAAAGCATTGCGCTTTGAATTACCCAAGTTTGTCCCGTCAAGCCTCTTCCAGCACACTGAAAACCCATCTTTTTGATATAGCCTTCAATCCTTAACCCTACTCCTCTGCCCTCCAACCCAGCCCACTGATTAACCGTTCCCCTTAACTGTATCCATAACTTGACTGTTTAGATTGTAAGCTCTTTTAAGTAGGGACTGTTTTCTTCTTGTTTGTGACTCTGTGCAACGCTGTATGCGTCTGGCAGCACTATAGAAATAATTAATAGTTGTAGTAGTAATCTGTTCTTAGGTTGGAGGAGCTTTGGTTCCCAATTTGTTATAACAATGACAATGTCATCAGTCAGCATGCAAAAGCTGACCTTGGATGATGCAATTGAACAGCTCCAAGGAAGGCATTTCAGTGAAGATTTGCAACGTGACATAAACACGCTTGAGAAATGGGCTGCGACATGGCAAATGAGGTTCAACGTGGATAAGTGTAAGGTGATGCATGTCGGTAACAAAAATCTTATACACGAATACAGGATGTCCGGGGTGTTACATAGAGAGACCCCCCTCAGGAAAGAGACTTGGGAGTGCTGGTTGACAGGTCGATGAAGCCATCCGCGCAATTCGTGGTGGCAGCAAAAAGGGTGAATAGGTTGCTAGGAATGATTAAGAAGGAGATCACGAACAGATCGGAGAAGGTTATCATGCCGCTGTACCGGGCCATGGTACGCCCTCACCCGGAATACTGCTTCCAGCACTGGTCACTGTACATGAAGAAGGACACGGTATTACTTGAAAGGGTCCAGAGAAGAGCGACTAAAATGGTTAAGGGGCTGGAGGAGTTGATGTACAGTGAGAGATTAGAGAAACTGGGCCTCTTCTCTCTTGAAAAGAGGAGACTGAGAGGGGACATGATCGAAACATTCAAGATACTGAAGGGAATAGACTTAGTAAATAAAGACAGGTTGTTCACCCTCTCCAAGGTAGAGAGAACGAGAGGCCACTCTCTAAAGTTAAAAGGGGATAGATTCTGTACAAACATAAGGAAGTTCTTCTTCACCCAGAGAGTGGTAGAAAACTGGAACGCTCTTCCGGAGGCTGTTATAGGGGAAAACACCCTCCAGGAATTCAAGATAAAGTTAGACAAGTTCCTGCTGAACTGGAACGTACGTAGATAGGGCTGGTCTCAGGGGGCTGGTCTTTGACTTAGGGGCTGCCGCGGGAGCAGACTGCTGGGCAAGATGGACCACTGGTCTGACCCAGCAGCAGCAATTCTTATGTTCTTATTAGGATTTTTCAGTTCTATGTAAAAATCAGAAGTCCTTTACCTACTCCAATTCAAAGTAGAAGACTGGTCATACCTTCCTTTTTTTGCTCAGCTCCTATCTTACTGTAAGGAAGAAAATTGGCTTAAATATCATCTTTTACTTCCTGAAGTCTTTCCTGTATAAAGATAACTTCAAAGATTAGATATACGCTCCAAACTCCTCATTTCTTAAGGAAATAGAATATTTCCCTTGAAATCACAGGAAGCTTCAGATTTTTTTCTACTGGTAACCCAATTGTATTTCACTTATTTGTTTCTTTTCTATGATTATTATAGTTCTACTCCTGACCCTTTTGTACCATGTTAGTCCTCATCTGATCCTATCCATAATTTTGATTTGTAATACTATGACCCTATTTTTATCATGTACATCGCTTAGAAGTTTTTATAAGCGATATTATCAAATTTTAAATAAACCTGAAACCTTACAAAATCATGACAACCAGTTTATGCCACCTTACTTTATTTTACTCGGCCACATTTCAATCATATGGCTTCTTAAAGAAATATCAGAGCAAAGCTCCCAAAGGATCTCTTTGCACAATCCTTTCTTGCCTCCTTTAAAGATATTGATGCTTTCATTGCAGGATAATTAGCCTCTTGTCTTTCTAAGTGTTCTTCATGGCCCTTCCTTAGCACAAAGGCTTCCTAACTCTCTCATTTATCACACATGCCTCTTACTTCCAAGGTTAACTCAACCTTATAATGTCTTTCATATTAAAAACACTAATTGTGTCTGCACTCTATATGTACTCCTACACGTATATCCATCAATCATTCTCACAAACTGCTAAATAGACAACAAAAAAACACATATGCAATTCACCCTCTGAGAGGCCGGAAAGGAGTCAGTAGAGAGGCTGTAGCTATTTTGAAGTGTCAGGCACATTTTTTTCTATGCCATTCTGTGTTGTAAAAGTGGCATGTTAGGAGATTGAATAATGGTGGTGAATAGGGCCTTAATGAGATTAAGGAGGGCATTTTAAACGGCATTTCCCTACATAAATCACAGTTGCATACAGAACCCGAACTATAGCTACGTGATGCAGGGTTCCACGTTAGGAGAAAGTGCCAAATTGAATAGCAAGCTAATCAGCACAGATAATTGCCATTTTAACAAGCAATTAATTAAAATCAATTACAAGTTACACACATAAATTTATGCATGGGTCTATGCTTAAATTTTACATGTGAGTCAATAAATTAATGTAAACCATTCTGAGCTCTCCTGGGAGAAAGGTATTGAATAAATAAAAAAGGGGGACAGAAATGGGGGGCTCATGGGCAGATTTGGGGGGGCGGGTCATTGCTTTAAGTTATGCATGTACTTATAGAATGAGGGCATCTGTACTTAAATTTAGGCACAGGCATTTGCATCATGTTTTTGTTGGTGCAAATGGCCAGGCCTAAATTTAGTCACGGTTCCTGGGCATAAGCGCTATTCTATAAACCGTGCCTAACTCTAAGTGTAGCTTATAGAATAGTGCTCTTTTAAGTGCCAATTTTTGGAGGTGCCATATATAAAATTTAGCCCTGAGCGTCTCAGAAACATGACATAGTATTGACTCAGATTACTTCCCCGTTTAAAATCTCAAAGTTTTATTTTTTAGATATATCTCAGTCAGATCACCGGTTGGTTCATTTTACTTTTTCATGGGCTGTTCCCTCCTTTTCATCTGTGACTTCTATTTCCAGTTGCTGGTCAAGGAGGCTTAGTTGCATAGACCCTGTCATTATTTCATTTAATTTCATTTTCAATTATTAAAAATGTATAGACTGCCTTATTCCACAGTGGTATTAAAACAACAATACTAAGGACAACGGAGAGTTCAGGTCATAAATCTCTTATATCATCTGTCTCGAATAAATAAATGTTGCTTCAACAACTGTTTAAACTGATTCAAATTTGGCTGGGCATCAAAATTGTATTGGCAACATATTCCAAGCTTCTGGACCTGTCATAGAATGGTGAATACATTCAAGGCACACTTCCTGAATCGTCAGAATCACCAGCTGACATGCAGTTTCAGAATGGAGGGAACTCCTTTTGCTTTTCTCATCAGTGGCATAGCGAGGGTGGGAGGCACACAGGATGGTGGTGACCCCTTGTGCCCTCCTTTCCACCCCCGCTCCTTCTTCGCCAACTCCCCCTCCCACTCCCGCTCCCTGCATGCCCCCACACCACACTCGTGCCCTCTCTTCTCACCACCATGCCTCTTTAAATCTTTGCCTGCAAGAGCAGCTTCTCTGGCCTGCTGCTCGTGCTGGCATTGGCTTTCCCTCTGACATCACTTCCTGGCCCTGCAACCTGGAAGCGATTTCAAAGGGAGCCAGGCCAGTGCAAGTAGCAGACCAGAGTAGTTGCTTGCGCTGGCAAGATTTTAAGGGGAAGGGAGGGCACGAGCATGGCGTGGGGTGGCGGAGAGGTGCCAGCGCCTCCACCAAGATGGCGCTCGGGGTGGTCCTCCCCTCCCCCCCCTACAACAGTTTCTCGTGTTTACAGATGATTTTAAAGAACAGAATTTAGAGGATAAGGCTAAATGTTGGAATGTATCTTGGGGTAAAGCATTAAGGTGCCTTTTTACTAAGCCGTGCTATAAAGTGGCCAGCAGTAATCCCACTGTGGAGCTTTTCTGCATGCTAAGGCTGCTTTTAGTGTGGAGATAAAATGACCAGATTTTCCATTTTCTCTTTTAATGGTCACATGCTAATTTCCCCATTTGCGTGTACACATAACTTTCACCACACACAGGAGTATTGGAACAAGACAATTCACACTGTAACTTCAAGGGACTTCAGCAAAGTCGTGGCTAAACTCTCAGCCGCCTTGGCTCAAATGGAGGTTTTACTCAAAAGAGTCCACTATCTCATCTGATAACTTCACATCCCTAGTCCCCTTTTTTCAAAACATTATGGGCTCCTTTTACTAAGCTGCGCTAGCGTTATTAGCGTGCCCTGAAGATTAGCGCGCGCTAACCCCCGCGCCACGCAGAATATACTAACGCCAGCTCTATGGAGGCGATAGCGTGTAGCACGCGCGGCAATGTAGCGCTCGCGAAAACTGCTAGCGCAGCTTAGTAAAAGGAGCCCTATGTTCCAGCATTTAATTTACTGAAAAGAATATAAAATATAATGCACATGGAGCTGGTAATCAGAAATTCACGCTTTTTAATAAACTCTACATCTTATCTCCAGTTTAGAAAACTTTTTAAAATCTACTTGTTTAAGATTTTTTTAGATGTGTGGAAGGGCATAATAAAAAAAAACGTCTAAGACCCTTTTGGCCTAAGGCCCTAAACATTGAAAGTAGAAGCAGGGAAAATGTCCAGACCACCACTAAGTCTACACTTACCACATATAATGAACCAAAGAAAGCCTAAGTCCCAAACGCCCAAGGCCAGGCCTAAAAGCTGGATTCTGTAACCGGAGTCTGTCAAAAACAACACCGGTTACAGAATACACACACACACACCCCAGTAACTATCATGGCAGGAGAGATGAGCCATCTCTCCTGTCGCGATGGTAATCGCCCACCCCCCGAACCGCAGCACTTTGGGGTGAGCATAAAAAAAACAAAAAAATAGCTATTACATTATTGCTTAGTTATGTTCATGTGAAAATGATAAGGTCTTTTTATATTAGCAGTTTTGTTGGATCTATCTGCTACATTTCACATTATTACTGCTGCTACTACAGCTATTGTTTCCATAGCGCTACCAAACACACACAGTGCTCAAAAGAGAACATAAGAATTGCCACTGCTGGGTCAGACCAGTGGTCCATCGCGCCCAGCAGTCTGCTCATGCGGCGGCCCTTAGGTCAAAGACCACTGCCCTAAGTGAGACTAGCCTTACCTGCGTACATTCTGGTTTAGCAGGAACTTGTCTAACTTTGTCTTGAATCCCTGGAGGGTGTTTTCCCCTATAACAGCCTCCGGAAGAGCATTCCAGTTTTCTACCACTCTCTGGGTGAAGAAGAACTTCCTTACGTTTGTACGGAATCTATCCCCTTTTAACTTTAGAGAGTGCCCTCTCGTTCTCTCTACCTTGGAGAGGGTGAACAACCTGTCTCTATCTACTAAGTCTATTCCCTTCATTATCTTGAACGTTTCGATCATGTCCCCTCTCAGTCTCCTCTTTTCAAGAAAGAAGAAGCCCAGTTTCTCTAACCTCTCACTGTACGGCAACTCCTCCAGCCCCTTAAACATTTTGGTTGCTCTTCTCTGGACCCTGTCGAGTAGCACTGTATCCTTCTTCATGTATGGTGACCAGTGCTGGCCGCAGTACTCCAGGTGAGGGCATACCATGGCCCGGTACAGCGGTATGATAACCTTCTCTGATCTGTTCATGATCCCCTTCTAAATCATTCCTAGCATTCTGTTCGCCCTTTTTGCCGCCACCACACATTGCATGGACGGCTTCATCGACTTGTCAACCAGTACTTCCAAGTCTCTTTCCTGGAGGGTCTCTCCAAGTACCGTACCGGACATCCTGTATTCATGTATAAGATTTTTGTTACCGATATGCATCACCTTATTTAGCTTGTTAGAGGTAGGGATAGCTAGATCAGAATTATTTTGGTTATATCCGCTTAGTTTTTAGGCGGACTATAAGTCTTTAATTAATTAATTTCTATCAGATAATTTATTTAAGGTTGTTGAGGCTGGGGACAAATCTGATCCTATTCCTCTTCAATGTGAGGTTCCTCAAAGTTCTATTTCATCCATTCTGCTGTTTTCATATTTTCTTAAGTACCATTGCAATGTTGATTCAGGATCATATGCTTATGACTCACATTTGTGCTGATAAGATATTGCTGTTAATTCCTATTGACCCTGATGATTTTGATCTCACCCCTTTATAGACTTGTCTTACAGATACAGTATATCTGCTTGACATCATAACATAAGAATTTATTTAAATACCACGCAATGCCTTGCGGTTCGAGGCGGTGTACAACAGGAATACATCAAAAAAAATTGTTAGCATATTAAAGATAGATATACAATAGCATAGTGTTAAGGCTTATAGATATTCCCTATCTGTCCCAGACGGGATTACAATCTATGCTATACAGCCTGAAAGGTGAGGGTAGGAACTATTTACATATAATAGAAGAAGAAAACAATATTAAAACTCAGTAAAAGAAGAATAAAAAGGAATGAAAATAAAAAACAAAATGTATGGGAAAATTAAGCTGAAGTAGGATAGAAGTCCAATTGGGCTCAGTTCAGTGTTGAGGAATGGAGTTCTCTGGAAGGCGTATAAGGAGAGAGAAGCGAGGAGAGATATCGAGGGGCAGCAGAATGAACACACTTGTAGGTCAGCAATAAAATCTTGAACTGTATGCAATGGCAGATAGGGAGCCAGTGAAGTGACTTAAGGAGAGGGATGACTTGAGCGTAGCGAGGTTGGTAGAAGATGAGTCGTGCAGCAGAGCTTTGCACAGATTGCATGGGGAAGAGGCGACACTGCGGGAAACCAGTTAGCAGTAGATTGTAGTAATCTAAGCGTGAGGTTACGAGAGTTTGGACAAGGGTCCGGGGTAGTGTGCTCAGAGAGGAAGGGGTGAATTTTGGTGATATTGAAGAGATAGAAGCGACAGGTCTTAGCAGCTTATTGGATGCGCGTAGAAAATGAGAGGTTGCGAGCAGAGGAGACTGGAACAATGACAGTATTATTTACAGAGATGGCGAAAGAAGGAGGAGGAAGAGCAGAGGGTTTAGGAGGAAAGAGGAGCAGCTTAGTCTTGGACATATTTAGTTTCAGATGATGGCAGAACATCCAGGAAGCAATCTCAGCCAAACAAGCAGAGACTTTTTCTAGGACTTTAGGTGAACTTGCAGGTGTAGAGAGGCAGATCTGGGAGTCAACAGCCTGCAGCACATCTTGATAAGTAAGGTGTTGTGAGTGATAAACTAGTGCCACATTTTGGATTTTAAAGTCCTGTTAAACCTTTCCACTACAGCAGCTTTAACGTCGTTATTGGTCACAAAATTATGATCCCCTCTTTGTTTTAATAAATTCTTCAGAGACCTATTTAAAAATTCTTTACCCTTGTCTGTTTGTAGTTTTTCAGGCGTACCCCCTAAATTAAAATATTGTTTCAAAGGCTTTGGTAACTTTGTGACTGTTTTTCATTTTTAAACTCACGACCCATGCATATTTTGACAGGATCTCTACAACCATTAAGATGTACGTATTTGCAACCATTGTTATAATGGGCCAAGGCCGACATGTCAACTAAGTTGGCTTGCCATTGTGAATCTACATCTACCACAATTGTTTTGTTTCTTTTAAAATGGACTCTAGCAGGTCTATGTAAATTTTACACATATTGACTGGTGAGCCATTCAGCTACATCTTTTCTGCTGATCTTGCTTTTTAGCAACTTGAAGTAGAGGGTTAAAGCCTCCAAAGCTGCCTGTTGCTTTTCAGTCATAATAAATGCTGTTCAATAAAGATTTTTTTTCATCTGTTCCCTGTTTCAGTCAGCTCTGTTGTCACAACACTGTTAACTTCTCTCTAAATATAAAAATTGGTCTTAAAAACTCTGTCTTTTAACAGGTATGGGGGTAGGAGATAGCGTTTTTTTAGCGTGAGAATTTTATTTCTGCTGTCTCGGTTAGCTTGTTAAAGATCATCTAGTGCAGGGGTAGGGAACTCCGGTCCTCGAGAGCCATATTCCAGTCGGGTTTTCAGGATTTCCCCAATGAATATGCATGAGATCTATTTTCATGCACTGCTTTCAATGCATATTCATTGGGGAAATCCTGAAAACTCGACTGGAATTTGGCTCTCGAGGACCGGAGTTCCCTACCCCTGATCTAGTGGTTGTTCCTGTCATGTATTATTTGCCCACATCATTTCCTTTAAGCCCTCATTATGACAATACCTCAGTCACAAGGGCATGTTTGGACAGGTCCTTTTTTTCTATGTTTAAAACCATAATTTATGATTAACTACCCTCTCTACCTTATTACCTGTTATCTCATCACCATGATAACATCCCAGTTATTAGGGCATGTTCAGACTCGCCTCTACTTGCTTCCAGTTGCAAACTTAGGCCTAGATTCACTAAACTCACCGATCTGGATTGTTGTTGGGCGATTCATGGCCGGATTTTGCCGAGTGATCGATTCACTATAGATTCAGCATGCAAATGATCTGATCGGACGCACATCCACAAGCGAACCCAAGCGATCGAGACGCATGCGCAGATTATCCTTGTTGGTTGTAGATGCCATTTGCGCATGCGCTTGCTCTTTGCACAAGCGAGCTCAAAATAAAGGGAGAGGGGTGGCTGAAGTTTATTTGCTGGCCCTATGAGTGGACATTTTAAAAGGAATGATTTTTGTGCAGCCAGATTATTGAACAGAACACGCTTTAAACCCGCGGGTTAAAACCGTAGGCTAAAACCATGGGCTAACACTGCGCTTTTTGCAGAATAGAATGGAGTTTGTATGCATATATATAGATATTTTACAGTTTTATATTTTTTATTTTGATGGGGTTGCAACCTTGATACTGGGATTTCAGGGCGGCAGAGAGCAGGATAGTCAGCAAGGACAGTAAGCGACTGGTCCTCAGCAATCGCTTCATTTTGGATCGGCAAACCCAATCGATGTTTCTTCTTCTGCTTAGTGAATCGATGGCTTCCTACTTATGCATGCCATTTCCCCTCATTTGCATGGGCGTATCAGATCAGGTGAGAGATTGATCGGGCAGGTTAGTGAATAGGGTCGGGGTCGGGGAATGATCGCAAACTGGTCGGGACACGATCGATGAGTTTAGTGAATCTAGTCCTTAAACAGGACTACTACCACCTTTCCCCCCTCCCCCCCCCCAACATTAACCAGGGCTTGTTCTGATATGTCTCTTTTTAAAAGACATTTCTAACTAAAAGGTTTTGTGTGTGAGCTGTAAAAATAATCCTAATAGGGACACTGTTTTCTCAGGTTCACAAAACTAGTAATCTTAAAACCTCTGCCTTTGTAACTAAAAGGCTGTTAAAATAAAGCCACATTTTTTTCTGTTCTCTGTTTTATTTTAAATGCTTCCAGCAACATCATTTCTGGGGTTAAACATAAACTATATCTGCTAACATTATCAAAAAGTATATTTCCAGCGCATCAGAAAGTACATTTCCGGCATGTCAGTTACCCTGTTTCTGCTGACATCATCAGAATGTACATTTCTGGCACGTCAGTTACCCTGTTTCCGCTGATGTCATCAGAAAGTGCATTTCTAACGCTTCAATCGCCCCCATTTCTGCTGATGTCAACAAAAAGCGGCAGGGATAATTTCTGGTATGTCATCAAAAAGTGCATTTCCAGTGATGTAGACGGGGGGATATTATTTTAGGGATGGACAGTGGGCGAGGCCTAGGTGGAACTACCACCATTCATTCCTATGGAGTGGGAGGGGCAAGAGGCAGGGAGTGAGTAGGGCATGGAGTGGGTGTGGTATAGGCGGACCATAGGCATGGTGTGGGCAGGGTTTGGAAAGAGCTTAGGTGTGGTATGGGCCGGGAGTGGGCATGATTTAACCCAGAAGTTAATACTGATTGGTCAATCCTTATTTTATCTCACCTGTAAATCAGTTTGACATGAGGTGTACCCATTATACTACTGCTGAGTGGAGAATAAAGAACAAGTCAGGGGAGGGGAATCAGAGGAAAACGCTAATTCCCAGAGCTTCGTCCAATAAACACCTATTTATATTTTTTTGCATCAAAGTGCATTATCAATGTTTATCAGTTAAAACCTAAAATCAGAAGCCCTTACAGTATTATAGTGGTACTGATATTTGAAAGTGGGTTGTGGATATCACCACAGGAATATAGTTTTGAACGTGGGCCTCACTGATATCACTGTGATTATGCCCCTCATAAGAACATAAGCAATGCCTCCACTGGGTCAGACCTGAGGTCCATCGTGCCCAGCAGCCCGCTCACGCAGCTGCAGTGTTGTCAAGGCAGAAACGTTATCCCTCCAGTAATATTAAAAATGAGTTGCCATAATCACAGGCACTACATTAAAAAAAATGTAAATCATGGTGGCAATTTCTTTTTAATTAAATGGTTGCAGCTTCCGGAATCAAGGCCTCATGCAATGCGTTATTCTTGTGTTGACTTACACTAAGGGCTCCTTTTACGAAGGCACGTTAGCGGGTTTAACGCGCGTGACTTTTCATCACGCGCTAACCCCTGCGCTAGCCGAAAAACTACCGCCTGCTCAAGAGGAGGCGGTAGTGCCTAGCGCGTCTGGCGGTTTAGCGCGTGCTATTACACATGTTAAACCGCTAACGCACCTTCGTAAAAGGAGCCCTAAGAGTCCTAACAAAAGAGATATACAGTAATCCTCCTTTAGATCTGAAAAGCAGAAGTTCCTCAGATTACTAACTGAATTATGACAATATGCCCTGAGAGTTTTAATATGCTCACCTTTGAATTCCACATCAGCATGATAGCCTTAGTGTACTGCAAAATCATATACAGTACTTTATTGGAGTTGAAATAAAATACAGATGAGCAAGGTTAAATTCATCGTGCACAAAATAGGACAGCTTATGAAGAAAGATGTTGCTTGCAAATTGTACATCCTTCACTCATAGTACTTCCTGATATTTGATTAAGGCTGTCTTGCTGACGTGTTGTTCTATTCCATGATGTTTGCAGATTTAACACCCTGCTTTGCTCTTTCCTTAAATGAGCGACCTGCTTGTCCTTGCTGGAAAGGTAAACATAGGCAGTTTGATGGAGATAAACGAACAGACAGAGTTGTGAGTGAGAACCCTGATAGAGTACTACTGCTTGCAATTCTTTGTTATTTTTTAGTGCAAGCTGACAGAGTGAAGTCCCATACAAAGAAAAAACACACATAAGTAAAAAAAAAAAAAAAAACCCCAAACCTAGGATCTAAGTTTTTAAATGACATACAGTATAGTAGGTTGGAGCTGCTGCTCGCGCCAGCGAAGAGCTAGAGGTGGGAAGGAACTGAAGGTGCACACGTGGCAGAGAAGGAGTGGGAAGGAGGGGTTGAGAGGAGGAGAGGTGCCGGCACCCCCACTAAGACGGCGTATGGGGCGGTCCGCCCCCACTTACTAAGCCACTGCAGTGATCTTCTCTAATTTATTGGATCCAAAAGAGTTAAAGCAGAGCCTTCAAATATTTTCCCATGTGGGATCGCAACACATTAACCAGTTGGTGTCATTTATTTGTTTATTTTAAAATTTTCTTTTCCGTCTACAACCTAGGCAAATTACAATAAAACACACACAAAATATTTCACATAATCTTCACAACAAAACAAACTGCAACAAATATCCCTACTAGTAATAATAATAATAATTTTATTTCTTATATACCGCTATACCAGAGGTGCCCAACACGTCGATCGCGATTGACCGGTAGCTCAGGAAGGCAACGTGAATCAATCGCAGAGCCCATCCTGGGCTCCGTGATAGACTCGTGTTGCCGTCCCGATCTACCGGGCCTATCAGCCTTCCTCTCCCCGACGTCAAAGACGCCGACGCGGGCATTAGGCTGTTTTTGTCATTTCGGGTGGGAGGTGGCAGCGGCAGCAGCCTGAAAAAGAAATCATCCTGGCAATAAAATTAAAAAAAAACACAAAGCACAATGAAAGGCAGAGAAAATGTTAATTATTCATATTCCGGGTTTTTTCAAAGAGGTCACGGCAGATGACTCTATGCAATGTCACCTCGGTAACAAAATACAAAAATAGACAAATACACCCCCTCCCTTTTTACTAAACCATAATAGTAGGTTTTAGCACAGGGAGTTACGCTGAATGCTTCGCGCTGCTCTCAATGCTCATATGCTCCCTGCGCTAAAAAACAATATTGCGGTTTAGTAAAAGGGAGCCATAGTGCAAAATATAGACAGCAGATATAAATTCTCAAAACAGGCACATTTTGATCACTAAATTGAAAATAAAATCATTTTTCCTACCTTTGCTGTTTGATGATTTCATGAGTCTCTGGTTGCACTTTCTTCTTCTGACTGTGCATCCAATCTTTCTTCCTTTCTTTCAGCCTCCTGTGTGTTTCCTCTCCTCCAGACCTCATTCTCTCCCCCAACTTTTTCTTTCTGTCTCCCTGTTCCCCCTTCTTTCTGTCTCCCTGTCTGCCCCCTTTCTTTCTTTCTCCATGCCCTCCCCCAAGTCACTCGGTTTGCTGCCACCGCCATCGGGGAATAGCCCCCAAGCCACCGCCGTCCCAAGCTTTCCCTGCAGAAGCATCGCGCTGACCAGCATTCCGCTCCCTGACGTCAATTCTGACGTAGGAGAGGAAGTTCCGGGCCAACAAGGCATTTCTCCTCATTCCATCCAGCCTGAGCCCCATCTCTCCTTGATCCAGCATTTCCCTTCTGTGTTTGTCAGAATTACCATTCCACCTATTTTCCAGCATCATCCTTCTTTGTGTCCATCTCACCTATATCCCTATCTCACCACTTTTTCAGAATCTTCATTTGTCTCTGTCCTTCTCTTTACCCCATGTTCACCATTTGCCCTTTCAATGTCTTTATCTCCCCCCCACACACTTTTTCAGCATTACTTCTATGTCTCTATTTCACCTCCTCTTCTTGTCCCCTCTGTATCTCTATCCTTATTCAGTAGGTCCTGCTTACCCTTTCTCTTCTTTGTGTCACTATCTCCATTTTCAGCTTTCCCCCCTTTTCCTTTGTTACTGCACCCGGTAGCCAGAATCTTTCCACCCTCCCTCCACTTCAGCCCAGCCCAGTATGAAATATTTCCTTTTGTTTCCCTCCCCTCTCTCTTTCTCTCTCTCTTCTCCTCCCTCACCCACGAGTCCTGCATCTGGCCCTCTCCCTTCTACCTGCACCTGGCAACACCCCCCTGCTCCGCGGCTCTCTTCAGCAACTCGTCAGCAGCGGTGATCAAGACAAGCTGCGGACATCGAGGCCTTCCCTCTACGAGTCCCGCCTTTGTGGAAAAAGGAAGTTGAAGCAAGCGGGACTCGCAGAGGGTAGGCCCCGACGTCAGAAGCTTGTGTCGATCGCTGCTGCTGAGTTGCCGAAGAGAGCCGTGGAGCAGGGGGTGTGGCCGGAAGCTGGTAGAAGGGAGAGGGAGATAGGAAGGCTGTAGAAGCTCCGGAGCATGACTTTTGACTTAGTCATTATAAAAGTAGCTCGCAAGCCCATAAAGTGTGGGCACCCCTGCGCTATACCATAAGTTCAAAGTGGTTTACAACAAGTTACATACAATGAGAGTAAGAGATGTTTACAACAAGAAGTAAGAGATGTTTACAACAAGATACATACAATGAGTGTATGAGATGTAAGGGGAACAGAAAAAGTACTTTCTGGGATACAAATTACAACTGGAAGAGAACCAAGATGGTTTGAATCAAAAGGAAGTATCTAGTCAGAGATTGGGGTGCAGGGGAAAACAATTTGGGTGGAATACCTTTACAAATGGGAAGAAGGATGAGTTAATCTAAAATCAAGAGAATTGGGGATTGGGATGAGGATAGCTGAGGGGGATTGGGCAAGAATTGGGAATTAGAATTTGTTAAAGAGACGGGTCTTCAGTGATTTTCTGAAGTCGGCATAAGAAGTGGCCTCGAGAATATCCCTATCACCAAGGAGGAGAGCATTTCCCAATGCATTCTCTTTGTCTATTGAGAAATATCTTGTCCTTCAAGTATGTGGAACTTCCCCCATCCTCATTCTTCCTTTCTGTTGTGAGCTTGGTTAGAGAAGCATACAATAGCAGAAAATAAACCTCAGAAGATGGAGGCTGTCCCAGAGATTTCCAGGGGCTACTATTGACCCTCAGGCCTTGCATTAAAGAGCACTGCGCTCTCCTTTTTATCATGCACATTTATTAACAGGTATTACAAATACTAGGCTAAGTGGATTCCAAGTACTACCGGTAGTTCATAAACCTAGCTCAAATAAATATATAAATATGACAACCTCCTAGCTACTAAAGCTGCAAAACTGGACCACCAACTCTCCAACATACTAATCACGACCACAGACTTCAAAACCTTCAAAAAAGAAACAAAAACCCTACTATTCAAAAAAATACATTAAACTAAACCAACACAACCAAATGCCATCTTAGTAAATTTCCAGACTACTTCTTATGTATCTCCAATTGACCTAATACCTCATATATAATACTGTAAACTGTAATAATGTAATCCGCCTTGAACCGCAAGGTAATGGCGGAACAGAAATCACTAATGTAATGTAATATAAATATACTGTATATATAAGACATAGAGCTAAGGTTTGGTGGGCCCCTGGGGTTCCCCATCTATTGCTCCTCTTCATTCTCCTTGTTAGAATCCTCTGAAAAAGAATGTGTCATGCCTCTTCCCTTAACCAAGTGCTTTATATTTTCTCCAAAAGCTCAAGCTCATATACGATTGGTCAATCTTTCAGAGTAGACTTCCTATCATTTTGGTTTGATGGGCACCTTTTCTGGGACAGTGACCCAGAATATTTGTCCTGCAACTGAATGGGAAGGCAGATTTGGCATCCTGCTACACAGGCTTCTTGGGTCTCCTCAAGGAGATAAAGAATGCAAAACAAACAAAAAAACCAGTCATTGGATAATGTACTGACCCCCATCAGAATTCATCTGCCCTGGCTTTTCTCCTGGGATTAAAGGATTTTTTGTGATCCTCCATGTGCAAAACATAAGGTCCTTCCACATACATACAAAAAAAAATGTTAAGGGGTATTGTTCAGACATTTACTGGCTTTCATTCACTTATCAGAACATGTGCAGTGGTGTAGCAAGGATGAGAGGTACCCGGGGTAGTGGTGCCCCTCCCCCACCCTCTTCTCCACCACCCACCTCCACATGCTCCTTCCCCGCCTCCTCTTGCCAAATGCATGCTGCTTCCCTTCCCCATACCTCTGTAACGTTCCTGGCGCGAGCAGCAACCCCCAAACCTGTTGTCACGCCAGCATCGGCTCTTCCTCTGATGTCACTTCCTAGGTGCGGATCCAGGAAGTGACATCAGAGGAAGAGCTGGCTCTGGAGCAACAGCAGGTTGAGGGTTGCTGCTCGCACTAGAAACGTTACAGAAGTATGGGGAAGGGAAGCAATGTGCACACATGGCGGGGGGGGGGGTGGCAGAGAAGGATCGAGAAAGTGGAGAGGAGGATGGTGGCTGTGTCCTCACCACTCAGGGCGGACTGCCCCCCACCTCCCTTCCTAAGCCACTGACCATATGTATTCAAACACAAAGGGGCCAATTCTATAAGTTGTGCCTCCATTTAAGTGCCCCAATGCTGCACAGTGAGAGCCTATCCTATAATGGCATCTACAGTAGGTGTCCAGAATCCCTTGTAGAATAATAGCATAACCCGCTATTGGCACCATTCCCACAATATTCAGACCATGGGAGATTGCTGGTGATCTCCCATGGTTGGCAGCGATACCAGAAATTCAATGCTGACTCTGTATCTGGCCACTGGTATTGAATTCCAAGTCTATATTTGGCTGCCTGAGACATAGCCAGATATGCCAATATTCAGTGACTAGCTGGCTAATTCTAGTGGCCTAAGATATATTTGGCCACATTCTTAGCCAGCTAGCCATTGAATATTGGTGGTAACTGGCTGAGGGGAGATATGATTAAAGTCTACAAAATCCTGAGTGGTGTAGAACGGGTATAAGTGGACTAATTTTTTACTGCATTAAAAATTACAAAGACCAGGGGACACTTAATGAAGTTACAGGGAAAGACTTTTAAAACAAATTGGAGGAAATATTTATTTTCACTCAGAGAACAGTTAAGCTCTGGAAAGCATTGACAGAGGATGTGGTAAGAGCAGTTAATGTAGCTGGTTTTAATAAAGTTTGGACAAGTTTCTGGAGGAAAAGTCCATAATCTGCTATTGAGACAGACATGGGGGAAGTCACAACTTGCTATGGATCGGTAGCATGGAATGTTGCTACTATTTAGGTTTTTGCCAGTTGTGACCTGGATTGGCCAACATGAAAATGGGATACTGGGCTAGATGGACCATTGGTCTGAACCAGTAAAGCTATTCTTATGTTCTAACCATGCAACTAGAAGCAGCCACATGCATGAGAGGATTGTCTGGAAACATTGTTTCAGATTTTCTGTGCTTCTCTATGGTGGAAGGACATAAAAAGATCATCTTTTATATGAAATGGGTGATTTGCTTACTTTAATACTTAAGAGCTTATTTTTTTCTTAATTGTAGCAATTTTTAACATAAATACTGTATATGACTATAATATAACTAGACAGGCTTTCTACTTAAATACACTATGGGCTCCTTTTACTAAGGTGTGCAAGCGTTTTAGCGTTTTTAGCGTGCGCTAGCTGAAAAATTACTGCCTGCTTAAAAGGAGGCGGTAGCGGCCAGCGCGCGGGGCATTTTAGCGTGCGCTATTCTGCGTGTTAAGGCCCTAACGCGCCTTTGTAAAAGGAGCCCTATATTTATTAAATAACTCAAATCACAGCACCATTTTACATATTAAACAAAATGAATGAATCCATCTTGCACTTCATAAGAACATAAGAACATAAGCAGTGCCTCCGCCGGGTCAGACCATAGGTCCATCACGCCCAGCAGTCCGCTCCCGCGGCGGCCCAAACAGGTCATGACCTGTCTAAATCACCAGAAGGGGCCCCCATGCCACCTTGGTTTCCTGATGAGTCCTATCTTCCCATCGAAGTCCTAGCCCTCCGGTCTTGCACATGCACGACCTGGTTGGGTTTCTATACTTTCTCAGTATCCCACGATCCCTTTAGAAAGTATAGAAACCCAACCAGGTCGTGCATGTGCAAGACCGGAGGGCTAGGACTTCGATAGGTCAATTGATAAAATCTGTATTGTCCACTTGGGAAACAGCCTGGTTGAAGAAAACCTGGAGCTTATACTCAGTTCATTCCAAGATCTTTTCTGAATAAAGTCAGCCTGTACCACCTCATAGTCTGTGTGTTTTATTGCATTTTATTGCAATGTTCTAACAAGCATTTTGTTTAATATGTAAAATGGTGCTGTGATTTGAGTTATTTAATAAATATAGGGCTCCTTTTACAAAGGTGCGCTATGGGTTTCACCGCATGTACTAGCCAAAAATCTACCGCCTGCTCGTAAGGAGGCGGTAGCGGCTAGCGCGCAGCATTTTCGCGCTCGCTATTCTGCACGTTAAGGCCCTAGCGTGCCTTTGTAAAAGGAGTGCTAGCGGGGTTAGCGCGTCGGACATTTCATCACGCGCTAACCCCTACGGCTGGCTAAACAACCAACGCCTGCTCAATGCAGGCGTTAGCAGCTAGCGCGGCAGGCGGTTTAACGCACGTTAAATTCCTACCGCAGCTTGATAAAAGGAGCCCTTAGTGTATTTAAGTAGAAAGCCTGTCTAGTTATATTATATATATCAAATACTTTTTGGATAGGTAGTTTGTTTAATTGTACCCTGATTTGTAGTGTTGGAGTATAAATATATAACTGTGAGAACATAAGAAAAGTCATGCCAAATCAGGCCAACGTCCATTGAGCCAAGCATCCTGTTTGTAAAAGTAATTCGTTTGGGACACAGCCCAAAAAGTAGCTCATTTCCATGAATGAATAGTGATTTTCCAAAGTATAGCAGGCTAATACTTTTTTTATGGACTTTTCCTCCAGGAAATTGTCCAAACCTCTGTTGAATCCTTTCATGCTAATCATTTTGACCATGTTGTGGCCACAGGTTCAATTATGTACTGCACTACTTCTGACAGAGCCTCAGTTCTATAGGCAAAGAGAACTTAATTATGTAGGGCTCTGTCCAGTATCCAGGGAGATCCTCGCTCTATTCATTGGCAATAAATACACTGACAAGAAACAAGCAAGTAGAGATTTTATCGCATATTTTTAATTTTCATTCTAACTTAGGGGTCTTTTTTTAATGATTACTGCACCCAAATGCTCAGAAGTCCATTTATACCCTATAGCAGGGGTGTCCAACCTGCGGCCCCGTGAAGTATTTTGTGCGGCCTCGGTTGAGGGCGATGCAGTGTTTTCCTTTGCTGACCCCGGGTGTTTACCGTCTCGCCGGCTCCCTCCTCTGTCTTGCTGCAGCATTTGCGCGGCCTCAGAAACATTTTTTTCGGCCAATGCGGCCTAGGGAAGCCAAAAGGTTGGACACCCCTGCCCTACAGTATGAGTTTCTTAGCATTTAATATGTGATAGTTAGAACACCTTGGCAAAAGGACTCCTTAGTAACATGGACAGGCATTTTCAAAAGGATGTCCAAGTCAGAACGTCTCAAATAGACATCCACCCTATATGTATTTTCAAACAGGATTCAGCCTTTCAGGCTTCAGGGTGTCATATATTTAGGCACAGCAGGTATTTTTCTTTTTCTGGAGGGCTAATAATTTAAAACAAAAGAGTTAAACTGGGTCCCTTAGTTTACAGGCCATTGTATAAACCAGTGGGCTATTCCTCACACCTGTTGTGCTAAAAATGCCCATAATACCTGAAGTTGTCATAAAGCCTAGTATGCCTTTCAGATTTCACTTTCAGGGGAGAGGGAGGGGGACAGCAACCACTGGGGAATTAAGGAGGTGTCATGCCTTAATCCCTCCTGTGGTCAGCTACTCAATCAGAGCATCTTTCTGTAACATGAACATTCCTGAGACAGGTCTAAATAAGGAAGTCCTTTTTTTAAGACATTGATGTTTCTTCTCCTTCAGTAATCGCCGTTGGATTTCTAGAGTTCTGGCCCTGCCTAGTCCTGCCCAAAATGCACTCAGAACACGCTGCCTTTTGATATGCTCCAAAAATAAGCGCCATAATAGCAAAATAGATGATAGCAGATAAAAATCTGCATGGTCCCTCCAGTCTGCCCAACAAGACAAAATCCTGGCATATGATGATATATGTATACTTGATCTTATTTACAAACTTTCTATACAAACTAAAAAATAAATTCCAAAGGAAACAAAAAATAAATATCTCAAAGTCTGACTTTCATTTCACGAAATACACAGGAAAATTGTAGCTGTCTCTTCACTCTAAGAATAATGAAATAAAAAGCCAAACAACCTTCTATGGCAGATAAACGCAGTCTGGTCTATTCTCGGTAGAGTCTCTGCAAGTACAGAGAGCTGAATCAATTTTTACAATGCAGGCTACAACCAAAGATGGCAAGCAGCTAGTCACTGTGGCATGCAGAGGGATAAATGAAGTTCTTTGTCCAGTAAAGTCTGTGAATCTTGCCTGGAAGGCAGCACAAGATAATCTCGACCTCAGTGAGTTGAGCAAATCTGTGAAATACAGGTTTCAAGAAAGCAAAGGTGGTGCTATGAGGTGGCACAGGGTGTCAAATACCACCCCCCCCAAAAAAAAAAAAATTTGCTTGCTGCCCCTTTGCCACTTCAGTTTTATCTGGTCTCTTCCACCTGCCCTCTTCCCTACCACTCCTACTGAAGCAGACCAGTACCTTTTCTCATTTATTTATTTATTATTTTAAAATTTTACATACCGTTTAAACCTAAACGGTTTACATACCGTTACATACATAATTCAATAATACAAATAAAATCAAACAAACATTAACATATAATCATCAGAAAATCACGTGAAGTGCCCATCAAAAGAACAACCGCAAAGATTAGTTCCTAGAAAAATGCATTGACAAATAACTGCGTTTTTAATAGTTTTCTGAAATTACATTTTCGTAATTGACCGACCCCCCCCCCCCCAGCTGTCCTCCAACCTCCCAGTTCGTGGTGAGCATTGTCAGTGATCACTGGCTGACCCCAGAAACTTTGTCTCTGCTATATCCCGCCTATGCTGACACTCTTCCTGTTCCCATCTAGGTGGGACGTGGCAAGACTAGGCTTTTAGAATGCTTGTGATTAACTGGAAAGAAAACAGGAGGGCATCAACATTGTTTTTTCCAAACGGCAATGGGCCCCTCCAGCATCGATCGGCAATGTGCCCCCCCCCCCCCGATCGGCAACGCGCCCCCCCCCAAATCGACGGAAAGTAAGACAAGCAAGCAACGTGGGTAAGAAAGGCAATGGGAACTGTAATTTTAGAAGCGGTAATGCTTGCCCAAAGCTTCCCTCTGACGTAGCTTCCTGTTTCTGCCTGGGCGCATGGTGGGGTGAGGCGGGGCAGGGGGCCCAGTGTACTTAGGTGCCTAGGGGCCCTCGACGAATTAATCCTGCCCTGGATGGAAGGAGGGTTGAAGAAGAGGGAGAGATGCAGCAGAGAAGGGAAATAAAAGGAAGTGCCAGTCTGCAATGGTGGGAGGGTTGGGGGGAAGAGGGAGAGATGCATGTAGCAGGGAAGGGAACAAGAGGATGTGCAAATCTGCAAGGAGGGGAGAAGATCTATACATTCCAATGGTCAAAAAATTAAGGCAGAAAGTAGCCAGGGTGAGCAGTTTTCCTGTATAGGCCCTCGAGAATAGAATGAGGTCCCACTGTACATACAACAGCAGGAAAACTTGAGCAATTTTAAAAGATTATTCAAAAAATACTTATTCTGTAAGATGAAATATGGGAACCGAGTGTCCTGTTGCTTATTCGAACGCTGGTCACTAACACATTTTGTAACTTGTCTGTCGTTATTTTATTGTACATGGATTGCTGCTTTACTTTGTATTTATTTGGTGTGACCAGTTTTATATAAAGCGGGATACAAATGAATAAACTATAAACTATGCGAGGGAGAGATGTACCAGGAAAGAGAAACAGAGACCTGACCACAGAGGTGGCAGGAGGGAGAGAAATGCTGGACTTGGGGGGAATATTGCTTGAGCCATGGAGAGAGGGAGGGAAATAGAGAAAGATAGATGCTAGGTTGAAGGTGGGGGTATGAACAGATGGACAAGAGAGAAACTGGGTGGAGGGAGGAAGAGTGGGATAGATCTGAACCCAAAGATGGAGAGAGGTACAGAGAGCTTCTGGACTGTGGGAAGGAGAACAGAGGGGAGTGAGGGAGGAATGCTGCCCTTGAGGTTGGGGTGCAGGAGAAATGGAAGAGGAGGAGAGAAGATGAACTCAAGGAAGGACAGGGAGAAAGAAGTGCAATGCTGGAAACAGGGAGAGGGATGGGGACAAAGAGGGCAGGTTCTGAACATAGGGGAGGGATAAGGATGGGGAAATAGAAAGAGAATATGACCCAGGACAGATAGGGAATATGGAGAGAGAAGAAATATGAAATAGACCATAGATCCTGGAAAGAGCAGAAGATGGCTGGGACTTGTTGATTGAGACTGAGAGTATTGGGGAAGGAGGAGGGGCAGAAAGGGAACTATAAACAGGAGAGATGGAGAGGGATCTGGCAATTGGTAGATATGAGTGGAGGTGTGTTGATGGTTTGGGAGAATGAGTGTAGGTGTGAAATGGGGGGGAAGAAAGAGAAATAGGCTTATATTATGGAGTTCAAAGGACTACTCAAGAGCCATTTATTCAGGGATACATTTAACATTTAAGGCCATCCTCTAATTGTCCTCCAGTCAGTTACCCTATACGAAGCAAGACCTTCTTTTCGTTTGCTCCATAACCATTTTCTTTCCTATACCAATTGCATATCTCCCCAATTTCCCTCTTGTGTCATGTAAGTCCAGTACTTGATGTTCATTAATAGTTATGCCATTTGCTTAATTATTGTTTTTTTACTCCTTTTTAATTGTTTTGTCTTTGGTGGTTTTATTTTATATTTGTTTTCCCCAATTTATTTTATTTGTAACTCGCTTAGAAGTTGGATAAGCTATTGAATCAAATTTTAATAAAAACTTGAAACTTGACTTGATTCTGTCTTGTACCTAATTGACATTCCATTAGTTTTTTTAATTAGTTTTTAATTGGACACCACTGTAAATTGTGCTGCAACTAAGGTGGTATATCAAGTTTTAATAAATGGTAAACGAACAATACTCCAGCTGAGGTCATACCATGGACCAACACAGAGGCATTATAACATTCTTAGTCTTGCTAACCATACCTTTTAAAATAATTCCTAGCATCTTGTTTGCTTTTTTGGCCACTGCCACACATTGGGCAGAAGGTTTCATCATAATGGCTTGTAAAACAATTAAGTTGCACATGCAAATCAGCAATAGGTAGAGATTTGCACATGCAACTTTGGTTGCACTATACAAAACCTGACCCTTTATGTGTGTCAATAAAATCCCTTTTTTAATTGATTTTCAATTAATACATACAAGTATCCATTTGTTACAGAAATCTAATCTAATCTAATCTGGTGTTTGTGCTTCACACTATGCCTACAAAGGTTCAAGGCGACTTATAATGCATTACATAGAAGCTAGGATAAGTATTGAGATACAAGGATGTGCTAGGCGAAGATTAAGGCCTATGGGATTTCACGAGAAAAGAAAGTCGTCAAAGAGGAACCATGGGAGGTACATTAAAGGATCATTTAGAGGAGGAATAAAGTACAAGAAGTTAAAGTGATACAATGAGTTCACATGAGGTGGATGGAGTCTGTTACAGTCATTAACTGGTGTATGCTGAGAACTTGGTTCCAGGTTGAAATAGAACTAAGAGTTCAGCGTAGACAAATGTTATAGGAACATAAGAACATAAGCATTGCCTCTGCCGGGTCAGACCATGGGTCCATCATGCCCAGCAGTCCTCTCCAGCGGCGGCCTCCCAGGTCCATGACCTGTAAGTGATCTTTTACTTAAAACATGTTATTCCCTAACCATTAAATATCCTGTATAGTAACCCTCTAACTATACCCTTCAATCCCCTTTTCCTTCAGGAAATCATCCAATCCCATTTTGAAACCCACAATCGTACTCTGCCCTACCACCTCATCTGGAAGCGCATTCCAGGTGTCCACCACCCTCTGAGTAAAGAAGAACTTTCTAGCATTTGTTCTGAATCTGTCTCCTTTCAATTTTTCTGAATGCCCTCTTGGTTTTTTTTGCCCCCGCTAGTCTGAAGAATCTGTCCCTCTCTACTTTCTCTATACCCTTCATGATCTTATAAGTTTCTATCATGTCCGCTTTTCCAGGGAAAAGAGCCCCAGCTTCTCTAGCCTTTCAGCATATGCCTATTATCATCCTTGTTGCTCTTCTCTGGATCCTCTCGAGTATCGCTATATCCTTCTTAAGGTACGGCAACCAGTACTGAACGCAGTATTCCAGATACGGGCGCACCATCGCTCGATAAGTGGCAAGATAACCTCCTTCGTTCTGGTAGTGATACCTTTTTTGATAATGCCCAACATTCTGTTCGCCTTCTTTAAGGCCGCTGCGCATTGTGCGCCGGCTTCATTGTTTTATCCACCAGAACCCCCAAGTCCTTTTCTAGTTTGTCTTCCCCCAGTACCATCCCCCCCATCGTGTAGTTATACATCGGGTTTCCTTTCCCTATATGCAAGACTTTATATTTCTCTATATTGAAGCTCATCTGCCATTTATTTGCCCAGTCACTCAGTTTATTCAGGTCCCTTTGTAGTTCTTTGCATTCCTCCACAGTTCTAACCCTACTGGAGAGTTTTGTGTCGTCCGCGAATTTTATAACTTCGCACTTCGTCCCTACTTCCAGGTCATTTATGAATATATTGAACAGCAGTGATCCCAGCACTGACCCCTGTGGGACACCACTCGTGACTCCTTTTCAGTCAGAGTAGTGTCCCTTTACTCCTACCCTCTGTTTCCTGTCCGTCAGCCAATTTCTGATCCATCTGTGCACGTCTTCCTCCACCCCGTGGTTCCATAGTTTCCTTAGTAGGCGCTCATGGGGTACCTTGTCGAAGGTTTTTGGAAGTCCAGATATACAATGTTGGACTTAGTTGTTGGTAAAGCATATGGAGTTGAAGAGAAAGGTCTTTAGTTTCTTACAAAACACGATGTAGGTAGGTTCTGTTCTGACAGATATAAGGAAATTTGAGTGAGGTAACTTTTTAAATCTTGTGACTGTAACATAGGGGAGGGGAGTGTGTGGCGCAGTGGTTAAAGCTACAGCCTCAGCACCCTGAGGTTGGGGGTTCAAACTAGAGGTCTGCACGGGAACGGGGATCGCGGGGATCCCGCGGGTCCCGCGGGGATCCCGCGGGTTCCCCCCCTGGCCCACGGGACTCCCACGGGGACGCCCCCTGGCCCACGGGACTCCCACGGGGATGCCCCCCTGACCCACGGGACTCCCACGGGGACGCCCCCTTGCCCACGGGACTCCCACGGGGATGAAAACAACCTACCTAAATTCTGGCGATGCAAGTCTGGCGTCGCGTCGGGAAATAGCCATGTTGAGCAGTGAGCTCAGCACGTACACAGATGAAAGCCTTGCTTGCTGATTGGTCCGGCGGCCCCGCCCCACCGTGCCGCCGGACCAATCAGCAAGCAAGGCTTTCATCTGTGTACGTGCTGAGCTCACTGCTCAGCATGGCTATTTCCCGACGCGGGCATTAGGCTGTTTTTTTGTCATTTCGGGTGGGGGATGGCAGCGGCAGCAGCAGCCTGAAAAAGAAATCATCCTGGCCGGGTTCGGTGTCATGCTCCGGAGCTTCTACAGCCTTCCTATCTCCCTCTCCCTTCTACCTGCGGCTCTCTTCGGCAACAACGATCGACACAAGCTTCTGGCGTCGGGGCCTACCCTCTGCGAGTCCCGCTTGTTTCAACTTCCTTTTTCCACAAAGGTGGGACTCGTAGAGGGAAGGCCTCGATGTCGGCAGCTTGTCTTGATCACCGCTGCTGACGAGTTGCTTAAGAGAGCCGCGGAGCAGGGGGGTGTTGCCAGGTGCAGGTAGAAGGGAGAGGGCCAGATGCAGGACTCGTGGGTGAGGGAGGAGAAGAGAGAGGGGAGAGAAACAAAAGGAAATATTTCATACTGGGCTGGGCCGGAGTGGAGAGAGGGTGGAAAGATTCTGGCTACAGGGTGCATTAACAAAGGAAAAAGGGGGAAAGCTGAAAATGGAGATAGTGACACAAAGAAGAGAAAGGGTAAGCAGGACCTTCTGAATAAGGATAGAGATACAGAGGGGACATGAAGAGGAGGTGAAATAGAGACATAGAAGTAATGCTGAAAAAGTGTGTGTGGGGGGGGGGGAGATAAAGACATTGAAAGGGCAAATGGTGAATATGGGGTAAAGACAAGGACAGAGACAAATGAAGATTCTGAAAAAGTGGTGAGATAGGGATATAGGTGAGATGGACACAAAGAAGGGTGATGCTGGAAAATAGGTGGAATGGTAATTCTGACAGACACAGAAGGGAAATGCTGGATCAAGGAGAGATGGGGCTCAGGCTGGATGGAATGAGGAGAAATGCCTTGTTGGCCCGGAACTTCCTCTCCTACGTCAGAATTGACGTCAGGGAGCGGAATGCTGGTCAGCGCGACGCTTCTGCAGGGAAAGCTTGGGAAACCGGTGGCTTGGGGACTATTCCCCGATGGCGGTGGCAGCAAACCGAGTGGCTTGGGGGAGGGCACGGAGAAAGAAAGAAAGGGGGCAGACAGAGAGACAGAAAGAAGGGGGAACAGGGAGACAGAAAGAAAAAGTTGGGGGAGAGAATGAGGTCTGGAGGAGAGGAAACATACAGGAGGCTGAAAGAAAGGAAGAAAGATTGGATGCACAGTCAGAAGAAGAAAGTGCAACCAGAGACTCATGAAATCACCAAACAGCAAAGGTAGGAAAAATGATTTTATTTTCAATTTAGTGATCAAAATGTGTCTGTTTTGAGAATTTATATCTGCTGTCTATATTTTGCACTATGGCTCCCTTTTACTAAACCGCAATATTGTTTTTTAGCGCAGGGAGCCTATGAGCATTGAGAGCAGCGCGAGGCATTCAGCGTAACTCCCTGTGCTAAAACCTACTATTGTGGTTTAGTAAAAAGGGAGGGGGTGTATTTGTCTATTTTTGTATTTTGTTACCGAGGTGACATTGCATAGAGTCATCTGCCTTGGGAAATGTATATGGCAGATATCTTTGTTTTGTGTTCAAAAGAAAAGGAAATGCATTTCTGGTTTTATTTCTACAGTGTTGAAGTACTTGTTGGCCCTTGCTGTGACTGGTGGGGATCCCCAAGCACCGCCAGCAGAGGACCTCCTCTAGAGATGGTCAGAACTCCCCTCCACCAAGCGCAGCAGTCGCTGGCAGCATCCATGAGCCACTGAGGTGCCAGCATCTGTGACTCAGGGACGCTACTGCTGCCTGCCAAGCTTGGCAAAAGGGACCCCAGGCCAACTGCAAAGGAAGTCCTCAGCTGACAGTTTGTGGGTTCTCATCAGCTGAGTATTTATATTTTATATTTACATTAGAGGTTCTGGTAGAAACCCATTTACAAAGTATGTATTCTTCCCAATTAATATTTCCAAATTAATAGTCTCTTTGCTTATTTGTAAATGGGTCTCTACCAGAGCCTTTAATTCAGTAGCATAATTAAATAAAATAACTATTTCTGAAGTTTATAGGGAAGGATGGTGACGGAGGGGATTCCTCGCGGGGACGGGTGGGGACGGAGGGGATTCCTCGTGGGGACGGGTGGGGACGGAGGGGATTCCTCGCGGGGACGGGTGGGGACGGAGGGATTCCTCACGGGGACGGGTGGGGACGGAGGGATTCCTCACGGGGACGGGTGGGGATGGGTGGGATTTTGGCGGGGACGGGTGGGGACGGGTGGGATTTCTGTCCCCGCGCAACTCTCTAGTTCAAACCCACGCTGCTCCTTGTGACCCTGGGCAAGTCACTTAATCCCCCCATTGCTCCAGGTACATTAGATAGATTGTGAGCCTGCCGGGACAGATAGAGAAAAATGCATGAGTACCTGAATAAATTAATGTAAACTGTTCTGAGCTCTCTTGGGAGAACGGTATAGAAAATTAAATAAATAAATATTTTTTACTCCTGCCAGCATTCTACACTACGGTGTAGTAGTTTCCATCCATTGTGACAAACCTATAGCCAGCTCAGGGTTTGCCCCAAGAAAAAACAGGATTTCCACAAGCCCTGGTGTAAGAAGGCAGACTAT
This sequence comes from Geotrypetes seraphini, assembly GCF_902459505.1. Taxonomy (NCBI): domain Eukaryota; kingdom Metazoa; phylum Chordata; class Amphibia; order Gymnophiona; family Dermophiidae; genus Geotrypetes; species Geotrypetes seraphini. Next base: position 253,399,867 of record NC_047086.1, read on the forward strand.
GTTAGTGATTGCCTCTTTGATAGCCTTAACTTGGCTGAAGCAAGTCCGAGTTCACCCATGGGTTTAGTACCCAATAGTTTGCCTGTCCCTTTAAGACAAAGAGCTGCCAGAAGCAAGAGAATGAAGCCTGCTCAGCAATATGAAGAGCCCTATCCTTTTTTCCCACCCTGTCTTAGGGGGTGTGGTTTGGAGCTGCTTAAAGGCAAGATCAAATTGCAAGATCAGGGAAGCCTGGAAGAGAGCCAGAGCCAGAAGGAGAGCAGGACGGAGAATAAGGCTTTCTCCCAGTACTGACAGCACAGACTGGGTTATGCAGGAGGTGGATGAGGTTTCACCTAGCTCAGTTGCAGATTTGCCTTTACTTCCAGAGGCCATGGAAATTGCAGAATGTATGCCTGAAGTCTGTGAATACCCTGAGGCTATGCAGAGTGTGCCTTATCTAATGGTGCTGGGTTGGCTGCATGAAGAATCAAGTTTTGTTTTCTAAAATAACAAATGCTCTTGCTCAACTGAATGCTGAAACGTTATATTTTTCCTTGGGCTCTGAAACCAAAGTATTTTGGGAAAAGCTTATTTTGAAAGGAGAAAGTCTGAAGCAGTTCTGGTTTGAAGCAGTTTTTCCTTTCGCCGTCTGCTATAATCAGTGTGCTCCGTTCAGCTGAGGCAGCTCTGGGAGGTTGCCACAGAGACCAGGGGTAGATTAAGGCTGTTTGATGCATTCTCCCCTAGCACTGCTAAAGATTTCCCTGAATTCTCTGAATGAGAAATACTGTGTGGTTTCAAGAACTGTTCAGAAACTGTAGCTGCAATAGTGCTGCTGAAACTGATAAATGAACTGTTTGAATCAATCATTCCTTTATTTTTGTGAAGCATTTATTTTTGATTACTGTACTAATTTTGGTTTTCACTGGGTCAGTTTTATCCCGCTTTGGCTGTGACCAGTTTATTAAAACTGATTTGTTTTCTTTTGACATTGATGAAAGTTATCTGTGCTATGTGCCAGGAAGATAATACAATTTTGAAGCTTAATTTAGCTGGTGGCCTAAATAAACTTTTATTTTCTTTGGACATTCTGACTGGTGGCTTGATCATTGAGAGGAAAAGTTCTTACTTACCCATGTGTGCACTGCTAGGCGGTTGCCTAGCTCCTTTACAAGTCCTGAAGGGATCCTCTAGTTACAGAGGACACGCTGGGGTGTTTGTCACTGCCAAAGCACACTAACGGAGGGAGTTAGGCGCCTAAGGGTGACACCCATGCAGAATTCTGCACAAGCTGTGCAGAATTCTGTGCAAACCTGTTGGCTCCTGCACTACTGGTCCTGCTTCTGACCCGACAACACCTTCTCTTTCCCCTGCACGAATCTGTCCTTGGATAGGACCACCTCCCTGTGTGGAGTCGCTTCCTCTTACCCACGGGAGATCCAAAAGCAGCACCGGCAGTCGGCCAGCAGAGGCAATGCTATAAGCAGGCTGTTTGTGGCAGACCCCGCCAGGACCTTTCCTCTGCTGCATCACTTCTGACGCAACAGAGGAAAGGTCCTGGCAGGGCTGGCCACAAGCAGCCTGTTTACAGCACTGCCTCTGCTGGACGACCACTGCTGCTGCTTTGGGAGGACCCGTGGGTAAGAGATACTGGCTCCACATGGTGAGGGAGGTCGATCAGAGGACAGACCCACATGGAGAAGGGAGAGGGTTGTTGGAGTCAGGAGCAGGGCGGCAGGGAGATGCCAAAGGGGCAATCAGAGAGTGAGAGACCAGACCCGCAAAAAGGGGAGGGGAGATGGATGGTGGACTGCAATTGGGGGTTACATGGATGATGGCCCAAAAGTGGGGAGAGGGGGGAAGAGGAAGGGACATGGATGCTGAACCCGCAGAATCTAAGATCATTTGCACCCCCTGGCTTGGATCCTGGCTATGCCCTTGTTTGGATTGTTTGTGTGTCTTAGTGTGTTGTTTGAGTGTTTGCAAGGGTAAGTGTAAAAGCTGTCTCAGTCTAAATTTATTTATTTTATTTATTTATTTAAAACATTTATATTCTGCTTTAAACCAAAGCGACTTACAATTAACATACATAGCCTGGGTGTAACTGGGTAATAAGTATGTCTATTATTATATTATCCTTTCAATTTCATTTGTAATGTGGTCATACTGTAAAAACACTGATAAAACTAGTTGACTTTGCACTTCAAAAAGAGATCAAAAGGAAGAGGCCAGCAAGAAAAACAAGAGAAATGAAGGATAATGTTGCAAACAGATGCTCTATAGATAAGAAGATAAATTATACATTTTCCATACCACATCATTATTTTGTGTGCATCAAAAAGAACAAATATTCAAACCATTAAACATGTATGTGTGCCTTCCAATAATTTTTTTTGCTGCAAGCTTATTGATCACTTTAGAAGATTTTCCTCCATTAAAACAGAACACTATTTCATTTCTGAAACCCTACACTTGAAAATACTTTGGGATTTGTTGGGTATTTTTTAAAGTTAGATCTCAGTTTTAAGGATCATAATCTCAGCCAAAAAGGTACAGTTAGATTACTCAGAAAGGATGCTTACTGTCACTATCATTTCTACTTATATTTTTAAAGATTAGGGTTTGATGCACTTAATCAAAGCTTAGAACATTACCTGCTTGAGAGTAAATTTATAGTTTAAAAACATGGAGCTGACATTCGAACCATGGCAGTTAGTCAGGGTGACTCCTGCAATCAGTGGCAAACTTGGAAATTCAATGCTGACCAAAGTTAGACCTGCTGTTTATGTGGGTCTGTCCATCTAGTCAACTTAGCTGGTCAACCAAAGAATATTGGGGCTAACTGGCTCTGTCACATGACATAACTGATAAATGGGCTAGCTAATAAGCGCTAATATTCAGCAGCCATCTTGTGCTAAATATTAGCAGTTAGCTGGCTAGATGTTATTTAGCTGGCCAGGAGCCATTGCTGTCCGGTTAAACAGCGCTGAATATTGTGCAGCATGACTTTAACACACCTTATGCCACACCCTTGTTTTACTTTCCCTAAAACTATCATGTGGACTTATGGACTAATATACAACCTACTTAGAGTATAGGACCATGTCTTATTCATTTGAGCAGAAATAGATGCTCATAAAAGTGAGAACTTGGAAGCAGACAGTAGACAGATTGGAGATAAAGTCAGCACCTACAGGTGGTATAAAACAATGGTATAAAATATGTGCATAATGCCAGATTCCAACATGGAAAGAAGATAAGAAGTAGTGCAGAGATCAGCATTAGCTGGTGAACATTCCAACTGTCAGCTTTGACAGTTGGGAGGGTGACTTGGATTTGTGTGGAGGTGGTTAGGTGCCTTTGCCTTATGAGAAGGTAATTATAATAATAATAATAATAACTTTATTTTGTATACCACCATACCCAGGGAGTTCTAGGCGGTTCACATCAATTAATTAAGGTTACAAACAATGAAGTCATTGGAGTTAACAGGTTAGGAGAGTACAATAAGAAGGTGGTTTTATTTAAATTTGAGAAGGATTGTGAAATTCTGATTAAGGTTTGAAGTTTGGTACTGATGCTGGTATTGTTCTGTGAGATTTTCTCTGAGAGCTGTGGAGCTATTCTGTGAGGCTAGTCTGTGCACATAGTCTGTGAAAGTATTCTGAGAGCCATTCTGTGAAATTATTTGATGCTGAAATTATTCTATGAGATTTTCTCTGAGAGATTCTGTGAAACAGATCTGGGAGCTATTCTGTAAAAATAGTCTGAGAGCCATCCTGTGAAACTTTTTGGTGAACGTACTGTATTCTGTTAAGTTATTCTGTGAGATATTGAGTGAGATTATTGTGGTTGTTGTATGATGATTTTGGTTGTTGTAGTAGTATATAAAATTGTGGGAGGGAAATAGTTTAGGGATTTTTCAAACTATCTTTTAATTTTCCTTAGATAGAGAAAGTTTATGATTAAATAGCTTTAGGGTTGTAGTTTCTTTTATTGATTTGTTAAAGACAGTAGGGTTTCCTGTGATCTACAAGCAACAGCGCGCCAACGTCGTACTCCTACATAGAAAAGACAGAAAAACATCAAATATACTTACCTGAGTAAGAAGAAGTCTGTGAAGCTAGAGGCTGTAAGACAAATTATTTAAAGAATCAGTTTCTTAGATACATCAGTTAGTTATTTCTGGACAAAAGATTCTGAAGAATTAAAGATACTTATCTGACAAGCCTTCATGGTAACAGCTGATGGTGATATCTTATTAATAGGATCAAAGGAGATTTTGATTAGACATTTAGAGAAATGTGCAGAAGTGAAGTTGAATTGCATTACCTAGAGTTGTTATACAGTATGGGGCTCATAATCAAAAGAGAAAAACGTCCAAAAACCGGCCTAAGTCAGCACTTGGACGAACATTTCTCAAAAACGTCCAAGCACCGATAATAAAACCGGGTTCCGGATGTTTTTCTAAACGACCTAGGCCTTCATAGACCCGCTCAACATCCAAAGCTAAATGGGCCATTTCGAGAAGCGTGTCGAGGGCGGGAGTTGGGTGGGACGTGGGCTGGCTTAGACTTAGTCGTAAAGCATGTATAACCGAAAGTTATACAGCCCAGGATCGACGGAACTTTATGTAAAACATGGTCTAAGTTACAAAAATCCACCTAAACTCACCAGATAAGCACTGAAAACACATAACACAGACCCCCCACACACTATCCCATTGATCATCAACCCCCCCACCCTCATAAAAATTTTATTCACAACCTGGCCGCCTGGCATAGGAAAGCCTAGTCGTCTAGCCCAGAGACAGCTTAAGTCGTATTGGGGGTGGGTTAGGGACCCATAGAGAGGAGGACCCATGCCCATAAGCCTCTGTAATCACTGCATTGATACTTAAACATGTGCACTGCCCTATACACCCCCAAAACCCTTTTGTACTGGCATATAAGTGACTCCTGCAGCCATAAGGTCTATTGGTGTGGTAGATAAGTGGGTCTAGGGGATTCTGGAAGTGGTTTGGGGGGCTCACCGTCACCTATAAGGGAGCTGTAGTGAGGAGAAGCCATGGCACCCTTTTTGTGAAGTTCACAGCAGTGCCCTGTAAGGTACCCCACTATTTAGGTGGCATGTCTGGGTGTGCAGTCCATCACTTTGCAGACCCCTCCCATGCCCAACAGGGCTTGTTCTAGGCATTTTGGACTTGGACGGAAAGTTGGACAGAAATGTGGAATAAAGATGGACGATTTAGCATGTATAACCGAAAGTTATACAGCCCAGGATCGACAGAACTTTATGTAAAACATGGTCTAAGTTACAAAAACCCACCTAAACTCACCAGATAAGCACTGAAAACACATAACACAGACCCCCCACACACTATCCCATTGATCATCAACCCCCCCACCCTCATAAAAATTTTATTCACAACCTGGCCGCCTGGCATAGGAAAGCCTAGTCGTCTAGCCCAGAGACAGCTTAAGTCGTATTGGGGGTGGGTTAGGGACCCATAGAGAGGAGGACCCATGCCCATAAGCCTCTGTAATCACTGCATTGATACTTAAACATGTGCACTGCCCTATACACCCCCAAAACCCTTTTGTACTGGCATATAAGTGGCTCCTGCAGCCATAAGGTCTATTGGTGTGGTAGATAAGTGGGTCTAGGGGATTCTGGAGGTGGTTTGGGGGGCTCACCGTCACCTATAAGGGAGCTGTAGTGAGGAGAAGCCATGGCACCCTTTTTGTGAAGTTCACAGCAGTGCCCTGTAAGGTACCCCACTATTTAGGTGGCATGTCTGGGTGTGCAGTCCATCACTTTGCAGACCCCTCCCATGCCCAACAGGGCTTGTTCTAGGCATTTTGGACTTGGACGGAAAGTTGGACAGAAATGTGGAATAAAGATGGACGATTTAGCGACTTGGACGATCAGATCTGCAGGACGTAAAATTAGACGATTTTTGAAAGTAAAAAAATGTTGGATGTATCTTTTGAAAATGTGTCTTAGGCTCTTTTTAACTTTGGACGACTTGCGAGATGGACGTAAACGGACTTAGACGTCCCTTTCGATTATGCCCCTCCACCTGTTTATTAAATTCTATTACTATTATATTCTCCACTTAGAGTCTATAGTATTTCTTTATATTTACTTTATTATATGGTTTAAATAAACATTTTTATTTCAAGGTAAAAACCATTTTAGATGTAACTCTGGTGTTTTTCCTGAGCATTTGGTCTTAGGGAGGAACCAGGATACATTATATTATTATTGTTTTTTAATGTAAATCGCTCCTTCTCCTGCAGAAAAGTATACATTGAACCCTCGGACACCCGCGACTACAAACACATTTTATTTCTAGAAGGGATACCTTTTACCTCAGTCTGAGAAGGATGGAGTTACATTAAGCCTGCCCAAGTCCCACCCAAGTCTTACCCAAAACATGCCTCCAATTCACTCCCTTGCTATTTGAACAAACTTAGCAAACTATGTCTCAATTCAGCCTTTTCAAAAATCACAATTTACTGTAGTTGTTTAGGTGAGAAAACCATCCATCTGCTGCCCTATGCATTGTAGGCACTGTGCTAGTCTATTTAAATAAATAGCTATTATCTGCTACTGGTTTACTAACCCTTCAGAATGAAGAATTGCTTTAACCTGGACTTTCTATTTGCTTCAATTGTCCTTTTTATCGAGTCATTTGAGGAAAATGAAATAAACACACCCTGAATAGATCACCTCATTGTTTTGCAGTATTTTACATATTATTTATACTGTTATCTTTCTTATTAGAGAGCTATGCAAGAGAAACTAGTAGGACTGCTTAATTGTTCATGCAGAAATCAATAAGCCACTTAAAAATGGATTATAAAATAAGTTTTTATTGCTATTCTAGGTAATGTCTGATATGTATATCACAATATTATTGTTGTCAATAAATGTTTGCTTCTATTTATTTTTTTTCCTTTAATTTTTACAGCAAGAGTTCAGTAACCATTGCCCTAGAGACAATGACTCATTATGGCTTTGACTCCTACGGTTTCCAATAACATTTTCGAACTTGCCAGCTTCCAGAAATAATATTTAAATCAATGCAGAAAAAAGGGCTATTAAAAATATTGGTTCGGTTTGCCCATGTTCCTCCTTTGAATTATCTGTTTGAGTTCTGCCAGTCTGATGATAATTCAGAGAGGTGCCTGAGCTTCTTGGAATTTACATTTTCCCTGGTTAGTATTTTAGGTGTTGTTGTTTTTTTAATTGAAATTAAAATGTTTATTGAGCTCTACTGACACCAACATGCATGCAGTATCATTTTCATGGTAATGAATAAAAAAAGGGGGATGGGGTAGTATTCAAGAAAGCAGCTCCCTCAGAAAGATATTCAGATTAGTCATTATTATCGCGCTGTCTTCACAGTACATGCTGGCTGAGTTGCTACATAGCAAGCTGAAGCAAAAGCATCCTTATAAGATGATTTGCTGTCTCAATTGTCATAAATTTTATTACAATTAAATAAATGGGAATTTAGGAACCCTTATTCTAAAGGGCATTAAACCTTAATACATGCTTAACTTGCAAGAAAACACCACAGAATGTGTTAAAAGTCTGCAATAATATTTCCTTTTCCATGCACTAACTGTGTATTATTTACTTATTAAAAAATTCTTTTTTGGGGGGATGGGGTGTGTGGATGCATTAACCAGCTACACATTCACACTAGTGTCTGCTAACTGTTTAATGCTGAGTTAATGTTGGATGACGTGGGGTAAATTCTATAAAGTCCGCCTACAGTTAAGTGCCTACATTGGCATGCCTAGCCAATGTAGGTGCCTAATAGAGAATGACACGGTGACAAAATTTATCATCGTTCCCGTCCCCGCGGATAACCGCGGGAAACCATCTTCATGTCATTCTTTAAGGAGAGAGGGAAGAATCAGAGTATGAATGGCCACAACCACTGACCCGCAAGCTTTGCTTTGAAGAATGCTGGTGTAGAAAGACCGAGGTTGAAATAGACACTAGAAAATGACATGGGATTATTTCCCGCGGTTATCCGCGGGGACGGGGACGGTGATAAATTTTGTCACCGTGTCATTCTCTAGTGCCTAACTTAAATTGATAGGCTTAATCGACACCGATAATTGGCACTTAACACTTCAAAATTGATATTAATTGGAATTAAGTGACAGGTGTCCAACTTGGTAGGCACGATTCTATAAAAGTTAGGCCTCTTGTCCCAAGTGCCAATCTAAATATCTAAAAATGGGCATGATTGGGGGCAGATCGTGGGCATTTCTTTGAGTTATGTGCAAGCTTATAGAATATGGGCAAATGTATGCCTAACTTAGGTGCAGGTATTTAGGCCAAGAAAACCGTTGCATAAATAGGATACCAAATGATGTTTAACGACACTTAGGAGGTGCTAAGTGTGATTCTATACAGCAAGCCTAACTTTTATAGAATTGTGCTTAGCGGCACACTAGTTGTCACTGATTGTTTAGGTGACACATATAGAATCAGTCTCTTAGGGCCCATTTCTAAAAATGGGGCCCTAAATTAGGTGGTGGTAGGCGCATTACCTACTTAATTGGTTTAATTGGCACACTAAATGGCTGTGTCAATTTAAAAATCAATTAAAATGGCATTTGAAAAAGGGAGGTGACTAAAGGCGCCTCCAAAAAAGAGTGCTGTTATCACACCTGCGGAAGTGCTTTTTGATGCCTAATGCCACTGTAGGCATCTTAAGCCGCTTCTGTGGACGTGATTCTCATGAAAGATAGGCGCCAGAAATGTAGGCCTTGAAAACCCTGGCCTACATTTCCAGTACATACCTTTCACGTAGCCATAATTCTGTAAATGGTGCCGTTGTGTGATTGACACGCAGTTGGCGGCCGTTTGTAAGGCAGCTGCCCATAACGGCGCTGTATATAGAATCCGGGCCTTAGTGCCTCCTACATAACGAGTAGTAAGTGTTCCCATGTTAATTGTCTACATATCCCATGAGCTTAGCTCCTGCCCCCCCCCCCCCCCCATTACCCTCATGGACCACCAGGGACTTTAGATAGGCCCAGGAAAGGGAGGGGGAGCTACCTAGATCTCAGAAGACTGAGAGGGGACATGATCAAAACATTCAAGATATTGAAGGGAATTGACTTAGTAGAGAAAGAGATTGTTCACCCTCTCCAAAGTGAAGCGAACGAGAGGACACTCGCTAAAGTTAGAAGGGAAAAGATTCCGTACAAACGTAAGGAAGTTCTTCTTCACCCAGAGAGTGGTAGAAATCTGGAACGCTCTTCCGGAGGCTGTTATAGGGGAAAGCACCCTTCAGGGATTCAAGACAAGATTGGATAAGTTCCTACTGGAACAGAACATATGCAAGTAAGGCTAGACTCAAATAGGGCACTGGTCTTTGACCTAAGGGCCGCCGTGTGAGCAGACTGCAGGGCATGATGGACCACTGGTCTGACCCAGCAGCGGCAAATCTTATGTTCTTATTCTGAGGGGAGAAGAGGGGCTTTAGATATCATTGGTTGGGGAGGAGAGAATTTAGGGAGGGTGGGAAGGGTATGAGGGGTGCTTTCAGGGCCTCAAGCCTTTAATGCATAGGATGATTGACTATATGTTCCTTCTGCACCTAGAATAGCTTGCTGCACACACTGTAACATAGACCAGTTTCTTATATCTTGTTTAAATATGCAAAGAAATTTCCTTGAGTTTAGCTACCCATCTATTTATCCCAACTAACTATACTACCCATCTTGTCCCCATCTATATAGCTGCACTTGGCACCTTGGCTATATGGCAAGCTGTATTGTAGAAAAGCATTAGCATCATATCTATGTTATTTGAATGTTCTAGAAACATGATGGAAGATAAAGGCCAAATGGCCCATCCAGTCTACCTATCTGCAGTAGCCATTCTCTTCCTCTCTGAGAGATCCCACTGTCTATCCCAGGCTTTCATGAATTCAGACATAGTCTCTGTCTCCACCACCTCTTCCGGGAAACAGTTCCATGCATCTACCACCCTTTCTGTAAAAAAGTTTTTCCTTAGATTACTCCTGAGTCTATCACCTCTTATTCCAGAGCTTCCTTATTAGGTGTTACATTGGTATTATGCTGACATCATATTATAGCTATGTTATTTGAATGCAGCTGGTTAAAAATGTATATTTTTTATACTGTTCCATGGTAAGAACTTAAGAACATAGGTGCTGCCTTCCTGAAATAGACCAACAAGCCCAGTATCCTGATTCCAAAAGTGGCCAATCCAGGTCACAAGTACCTGGCAAGATCCTAAGAGTAAAATAGAATTTATGCAGTCTATCCTAGAAATGAGCAGTGGATGTTCCCAAGTCCATCTTAATAATGTCTTAAGGACTTTTATTTTAGGAAATTATCCAAATCTTTTTAAACCCTGCTAAGCTACATTCTCTGACAACAAATGATGCCCCAAAAGTTACATGACCTTTATAATGGGGAGAAGGCTTAACTTGGATTGGTAGTATAAACATTTTTTGAAGAAAAAAACCCCTCATTTACTCTGGGCAGCATGGTCATAAGGTATCATCATAACAGCAAATGTACAGACACATAGGGCCATATTTTATAAACAACGTCGTAAGTTAGGCAGCAGCAAGAGCCCTACTGATGCATAACTTAATTGTTTTAATTGGCTTTAATCAGCGTGGTAATTGACCATGTCGTTTAAAACTAATTAAAAACTCATTTTAAAAAGTAGGCACAGGGAGGTGTCTACAGTAGGATGCCTAACTGTACCTTACACCTAAGTGGGTGTGATTAGGGATAGAGAGTCACTTCGGCGCAATTCACTAAAGAGCATAGGTGTCTGCAATATAGGCCAGTAAAACCCTGACCTACTTTGGAGACACCTATGTTTTCTGGTAGGTGCCATTGGCTGTGATTCTTTAAATGGCACCTAAGTATGATTACAAAAATAAATAGAACCAAGGGAGGCTGTTAAATAAATCTATATCCACATAGCACAACCTCAAGAGTATAGGATAACAAGTCCAAGTCTTACTCTTAAGGGAGAAAAGACCTCAGTGTCTAATAGGGAAAATCAAAGCAACCCATATAGACTGGCTAGTTACAAATATCACTTGCAGCCAGCAGACACATCCTCGGTCAAAAACTCCCAAAAAGTTGAGGATACAATTTCACAGTGGATTTCAACAGTCTTAATTCTAAGACTCAAAAAGTTTTCAAAAAAACACTTATCTGAAAATTGTTGTCTTCTCAATCAAATTGCAAACACAAGTACGTGATCCTGGAGCTTGGAAGCAGGAGAAAATCACTCCATAGGAGACAAACTCAGAGCATAGCAGCTACTAAATATCACCACTAGCATAATCCAACAGGGTTCCCTGTTTCACTGGTGCGCTTCTTCAGGGATTTGCTGGAAAAAAACACAAAAACAGAGCTTAAAAAAACTCTAAAAGGACAGGAAAACATATATTCCACTGCAGCTCAACTCACAGCATCGATTCACCGCTTCAATTTCTGTCAAGAAAATGGCCCCCCGGCATTCTAACTGATATAGGACTCCTCCTGGCACCACACCCACGTGATGACATCAGCATCATGCATAGTCACTCTAAAACAAAAGTCAGAGTCCTATACTCTTGAGGTTGTGCTATGTGGATATAGACCTAAGTATGATTAACATATGTTCTTTTGTAGGTGGCTGCCGATTTTGGCACCTTATACAGAATCTGGTCCATACTATGTAACAGTAGTAGTGTATTGTAGCCTTATGTACATATTCAACTAGGATATCCGTATTCAGTAAGACAAACTATTGAATAATGCTGTCTTAATTTTATATGGGTAAACAATCTGTATACAGCTAGAACTACTCTTTCTGCTTTTCAGCTTATATCTCCAATTATCTAGACAGTGGCCAAATATCCCCTTTTTCTATATAACATTTGGTCATACCTTCAACACACCTCTAATCTCACACTATTGCCACCTGCTTGGTCCTCTGCTCTAAGGCCCTCCATTCCAAAATAGAGGGCCTTCACCTCCCCGGTGCAACATGTTATGGACAAGGAGAGCCTAAGGCTCTGATTGGCACAGATGCCTAAGGCCCCCTCCCAAAGGGCCTTAGACTCCTCTCTCTGTATCCTGGGATGCAGAGGGAGGAGCCTAAGCCCCTGATTGGCTCGGTGAAGCCTTGGGAGGTACCTTTGGCATCTGAGCCAATCATAGCCTTAGGCCTCTCCCTATACATCACATGATGCACTGGGAAGGGGAAGGTCCGCCATTTTGTACTGGTGGGTCTTGGAGCAGGAGGGACAAAGCATCTCTCTTGCTCTCAACTTCTCACAAAGGTACGGGGGGATTGGAGGAGCATCTGATGGCAGGAGGAAGTGAGCATCTCCCAGTGCTAGTTTGTGGGGGGTCTTTGTGGAGGGCCGTCATCAGAGGAGAGAGCTGGCACAGCATTTTTTTTAATGTTGCAGATACTGTGCATGTGTAACATGCACATCTGTGCCATAAAAATTTTTTAAAAAAGAACCCCAACAGCTGAGGGGCTTCCCCTGCCACTTAGCTGTTAAAGCTTCCCCAAACCAGTTCTGCACATGTGTCAGTCGCTCTCAAAGCAATTTACCGAACAGGGATTACCACGAACCTCCGTGCAAATAATTTGCATGGAGGTTTGTTGCTGCATCAATCGCTATTCCAGAGTCGGCCTAAAAATCGGCCAACAGCGATTCATATGGTCTTAACGACCATACTTTGTGCATCTAGCCCTTATTCTTGTTTACCTTTCCTTGTCTAATAGTTCCTAGCATCTTGTTTACATTTTTGGCCACCACTGCACATTGGGTGGAAGGTTTCAGCATATTGTCCCCAATGACAACCAGATCTTTTCTTGGGCACTGACTCCTAAGGTGGACCCTAACATCTGATAACTATGATTTTGGTTATTCTTCCCAACGTGCATCACTTTGCATTTGTTCACATTAAATTTCATCTGCCATTTGGACACCCAGTCTTCCAATTTCCTAAGGTCTGCCTGCAATTTTTCAAAGTCTGCATGCATTTTAACAACTTTGAACAGTTTAGTGCCATCTGCAAATTTAATCATCTCAGGTAAGAAAAGCTGTCAATTCTATTTCAGAAGTTAATAATTGATCCACTCCCTGCTGGTTAGATTGAAGTTTCTTTCTAACAGGCAAATAATAACAGTTACTGTAGTAAGCATCATGGTTTCAGCATTAGCTAACTTCAAGATTTCTCTAAGATATTTCCTCAAAAGGACCTCAGGAGATAACATATAAATAGAAAGAAAATTGAAAAGTTACAACTCTTATGGGCATTTTCCAACATTTCTAATCTTGAATGTACTACACAAGAGTCTTTAATAGCTGAAATAGAGGTACCCTGCAATGTTGTAACTTGAGAATCTAATATATTAGAACTAACATTAATTAACTACAGAAAAGGAGGCTGTTTGGGAAATTACTACTACTACTACTAATTACTGAAAGGTGTAGATGGTCCCTGCTCGGAAGAGCTTACAATCTAGCTTGGAAATGACCGATTTCAAGATCCTTTCCACTTGATACCAAATGCCTTTTAAGGTCACTTCCTTAGCTTCATCCACTTTAGGAGTATCTATAGGTGAATCAGCTATCTTTATAATCACAGATAATTTAGATAGGGAAATTAAACATGCCTCATTCACTTGTTGCCCCTGGGATGATAGGGGAACCTCATGGGAAACCCCAGCAGACAGAAGAGTAAGCGGAAGGGGTGGAGTTTTATCTGGAGAACTTAGAGACACCTAAAATCTGTAATCCAGCTGTTTCTTTATTTAATAGCTGAAGTTACTGGCCAATTATGTGTGTCCACCAAAGATTTTACCAAAAATCCAAGAAAGATTCTCAGCCTGTTTGTCTGACATTGCTGCTTGGATGTACCACCTAAATATGTCCATGACTGAGGTGCTCCTCTTTTCTCCTAAACTTTCCATCTGCTCCCTCCGTTCTTCATCTCTGTACATAATACTGTTATCATGTCTGTCTCCTCTGCTTGTAACCTTGGAGTCGTCTTTGACTCCGACCTCTCATTTTTTTGCATACATTCAACAGATTGCTAAAGCCCGTAACTTCTATCCCTACAACATCATCAAAATTTGCCCCTTCCTTTCTGAACACACTATCCAGACCCTTGTCCATACCCTCATAACCTCACACTTGGACTACTGCAATTTACTTCAAACAGATCTCCCACTAAACCACCTCCCCCCCATGTAATCTGTACAAAACTCTGATGCACGACTTATCTTTTGCCAACCTCGCTACACTCACATTATCCCTCTCCTCAAATCACTTCACTGGTTCCTTAACCTCCATAACAGTTCAAACTCCTATTACTAACCTAAAAGTGTGTTCATTCTGCAGCCCCTAAATATCTACCCCAGGGGTGTCCAATGTCGGTCCTCGAGGGCCGCAGTCCAGTCGGATTTTCAGGATTTCCCCAATGAATATACATGAGGTCTATTTGCATGCACTGCTTTCATTGTATGCTAATAGATCTCATGCATATTCATTGGGGAAATCCTGAAAACCCGACTGGATTGCGGCCCTCGAGGACCGACATTGGACACACCTGATCTACCCTCTCTTGTCTCTCCTTATACACCTCCCCGAGAACTCCGTTCTTCAGATAAGTTGCTTTTATCTATACCAGGGGTAGGGAACTCCGGTCCTCGAAAGCCGTAGTCCAGTCGGGTTTTCAGGATTTCCCCAATGAATATGCATTGAAAGCAGTGCATGCAAATAGATCTCATGCATATTCATTGGGGAAACCCTGAAAACCCGACTGGAATACGGCTCTCGAGGACCGGAGTTCCCTACCCCTGATCTATACTCTTCTCCATCACTGCCAATTCCAGATGTCTTTTCCTTTCTTTTCACTACCCCTTATGCCTGAAATAGACTACCTGAGTCCATGCGCCACACCCCTTCCCTTGTTCAAAAGTAGGCTGAAAACCCACCTTTTTGAGATTGCCTTCAACTGATAACCCTATTCCCCTCTGCTCATCACCCCTAGCCAGCAGTTTAACCATCCTCTATACCCTAGAGGAGCGCAGGGAAAGGGGTGACATGATTGAGACATTTAAGTACGTCACGGGTCGTGTCGAGGTGGAAAACGATATATTCTTTCCCAGGGGACCCTCAGTCACAAGAGGGCACCCGCTCAAACTTAGAGGAGGGAAATTTAGTGGTGACACCAGGAAGTATTTCTTCACAGAAAGGGTGGTAGGTCACTGGAACAGACTTCCGGTGCAGGTGATAAAGGCCACCAGCGTGCTCGACTTTAAGACTAAATGGGACATCCACGTGGGATCCCTACGAGGGTCGAGTTAAGGAACTAGGTCATTAGCATTCAGACTTAATGGGGTGGGTCAATAGAGTGGGCAGACTTGATGGGCTGTAGCCCTTTTCTGCCGTCATCTTTCTATGTTTCTATGTTTCTATGTTTCTAACTGTAACCCCTACCTTGCCATCCTGTTTGTCTATGTTGATTGATTAAATTGTGAGCTCATTTGAGCTGGAACTGTCTCCTTCGTGACGCTGTACAGCGCTGCATAGGTCTGGTAGTGCTCTAGAAATAATAGTAGTAGCAGTCCTGAGGCAACTGGAGTCAACACTTTAGGCTTCACCGCACCTTTTCATTCCTCCATTCTGGCGTCCAAAATATTAAATGTTCTCAGCACTCCACAGAGCTCCTTGGTGCTCCAAGGCTCTTCCGAGGGGCAGGGTGTGTCTGCACCTGCAGGGACTGAGGCACAAAAAATAGCACTGAAGAAGGGCCTAGATGACGTCAAAGGGCTGTCCAAATATGGCGCTTGATGGCACTAGGCACCAGAGCTTCAACTTCTGCTCTTATGGCTCCTCCGATGGCCACATCACTGTTTCAGGAATCCAGGTACTAGCATCAAACAGGTGATGAGTGGCCTAGTGGTAGAACTGCTCTCTCTGCATCCAGAGGTTGTGGGATCAAATTCTAGGGCTGCTCCTTGTGACTCTGGGAAAGTCGCTTAATGCTCCATTGCCCCAGGTACAAAATTAGTACATGGGTGCTCCTCCTCCTCCTCCCCCTTTCTCCATCTCTGTAAATAATCCTGTCATTGTTCCAGTCTCCTTGGAGTCATCTTTGATTCTGACCTCTCATTTTCTACGTATATCCAACGTGCTGCTACGACCTGTCACTTCTATCTCTTCAATATCACCAAAATTTGCCCTTTCCTCTCTAAGCACATTACCTGGTCCCTTGTCCAAGCTCTCGTAACCTCACGCTTAGATTACTGCAATCTACTCCTAACTGGTATCCCTCAGTGTCGCCTCTCCCCCGTGCAATGTGTGCAAAACTCTGCTGTGTGACTCATCTTCTACCAACCTCGCTACGCTCATGTCACCCGTCTCCTTAAGTCACTTCACTGGCTCCCTATCTGCCATCGCATACAGTTCAAGATCTTATTGCTGACCTACAAGTGTGTTTATTCTGCTGCCCCTCAATATCTCTCCTCGCTTCTCTCTCCTTATACACCTCCCAGAGAACTCCGTTCCTCAGATAAGTCACTCTTAACATTACCTTCTCCACCACTGCCAATTCCAGACTTCGCTCCTTTCATCTAGCTGCTCCCTATGCCTGGAATAAATTACCCGAGTTTGTCCATCAAGCCCCTTCTCTTCCCTTGTTTAAAAACAGACTGAAAACCCACCTTTTTGATATAGCTTTCGATCCTTAACCCTACTCCTCTGCCCTCCAACTCAGCCCGCTGATTAACTGTTCCCCTTAACTGTATTCATGACATCCTGTTTGTCTGTCTTGCCTGTTTAGATTGTAAGCTCTTTCGAGCAGGGACTGTTTTCTTACTCTTTGTGACGCTGTACAGCGCTGCGTGTGCTTGGTAGTACTATAGAAATGATTAATAGTAGTAGTATATATGTAAACTGCTTTGAGTGTGGTTGTATAATTATAAAAAGGCAGTATACAAATCCCTTTCCCTTCTTCTTTTCCATTCCACCTGCAGGCTCTCAGGTGCAAAATAGCACTGAAAAAGGGCCCAGATGACATCAGAGGGTTGTCCAAACACCAGAGCTTCAACTCCTACTCTTATGGCTCCTCTGATTATAGCACCACTGTCTCAACAATCCAGGTACCGGTGCCAAACAAAGTTCTTCTTTCCCCAGCCCCTGAGTTTTAAGTCTTTACAATTATTATTATTTTTTATTATATATAAATCTTTACTGATTTTCAAAACTTAGACAATGCAATACAATTATCTGAACATAAATATTTCATAAAATGCATTATTAAACATACAATTTATACTTATAACAATCATTTTCTCCCCTCCTCTTCCCAGATTTAATACAAGAAGTCAAATTATGTAATTATAATATTATAATCAAGTAATTTTAATAATCAAAATATCTTTCCCACCCCCCACCCTCCCCTGGATGTGTAAGGAAGTCCACCAACCACAAAAAAAAAATAGATAAATACATTACAATTATTATGATGATACAAATATAGTCAATGGGCTCCACACTTTATTAAATGTACTGCTAAACTCCAAACACTCTTCATTTTCTCATATTTATACGTGGTACAAACATTTGTCCACTAAAACGTATAATTTAGTCTGTCATACCTTTTCCAATTATACCATTTACTTGTAGGTAAATAATCTACAATGTTATTTCAAAACTAAACAGATAATTTGGGAAACATTGTAGCCGAATATCTTTTTATGAGGGCAGATATTCAGGAAAGTATACTGTTGGCCACTCTTCACCGAGAGAAAGTGCTTAATCAAGACCTTAACATTTATTTATTTATTTATTTATTTATTTAAAGTGCTTATAATGGTCTAAGACAGTGTTTTTCAACCGCTGTTCCGCGGCACACTAGTGTGCCGCGAGATGTTGCCTGGTGTGCCGCAGGGCCGCCGGGCCCGGAGCTGACAGGGGGCCCGAGGCAGGGGCGCCAGTAGCTCGCCAAGGCAAAGTGAGTCGATCACCCAGGACTCACTTTGTCTTGGCGATCTAATCTATCGAGCCGATAAGTCTTCTTCTCCCCGACGTCAATTCTGCAGTCGGAGAGGAAGTTCGGGCCAGCCAATCGCTGTCTGGCTGGGCGGAACTTCCTCTCCGATTGCAGAATTGACGTCAGGGAGAGCATGCGTCGGCGTCGGCTTTGGGGCCTGTTATTCATTGGTGGGTCCTGTTCCCCGATGGCAGCGGCAGTGGCAGTGGCTTGGGGAACGGCAGGGAGAAAGAAAGAAAGGGGGCAGGTAGGGAAACAGAAGGAAAGAAGAGAAACAGAAAAAAAGAAAGAAAGGTCAGGGAGAGAGGAAGAAAAAGTTGGGGGAGGGAATGAGGTGTGGAGGAGAGAAAGCATACAGGCTGATAGAAGGGAAGAAAGATTGGATGCACAGTCAGAAGAAGAAAGTGCAACCAGAAATCACCAGACAAGGTAGGAAAAATGATTTTATTTTAAATTTAGCAAAGTGGAGGCAGTATTACCACAGTTTTCAAAGGAATTTGCCCAAATAACTTAATAGTTAACTGGGTAAATTCCCAGAGATGAAAACTTCCCTTCACTTACTATGCACAGTTCTGAATTTATATCTGCTGTCTATATTTTACAATATGGTCACCTTTTACTAAACCGCAATAGTGGTTTTTAGCGCAGGGAGCCTATGAGCGTCAAGAGCAGCGCTGGACATTCAGCGCAGCTCCCTGCGCTAAAAACTGCTATTGTGGTTTAATAAAAAGGATGGAGGGTATATTTGTCTATTTTTGTATGCTATAAAAACCAAATACAGAGAGAGACTGAGAGCTGTTGACGAAGAGCTACGTGTGTGTCTTTCTTCGATTCCAGCCAGAATATCAGCTTTGTGTTCAGCCAAACAGGCCCAGGTTTCGCACTGAATAAAGTATTTTATAATTTTTATTTCGTAATAAAGTAATTATAAAATACTTTCTTTGTGTTTATTTGATTCCTATTCAAGAGAATTACTTTATATATAGTCAATATAGGCAGAGAGTTAAATTTTTTAACATTTTCTAATGGTGGTGTGCCTCGTGATTTTTTTCATGAAACAAGTGTGCCTATGCCCAAAAAAGGTTGAAAAACACTGGTCTAAGAAGGGGTTTCACTGGGGTTCATAATAATCCAGGGTCCTGGTATGTTATAATGTTCCTTTAGGTTATTCCTCTGTTGGGCTTGTCGAAGAGTTGTTTATTCTTCTTGTATAGTCATGGCCTAATCTCTTTATTGTTCACATCTCTTGAGGTTGGGGGTGGAGGGGTAGGAATGTTGTTATATTATGTACTTTTCACTATTGCATTTTCATTCTTGCAGTGCCAATATTTCTGTATTATTCTGTCTTCTGATGTTACAATTTGAAATTGATGCAGGACTTTAGATGTCCTTTGTATTAGCTATATTCCTAAATTTGCCATTGGTGATTATATTTGTTTTTTGCATCAATAAAAATTCTTTGGTCATAAAGTGCTTATACACTGCTTACTGGCCCCCAAAGGCCATCAAAGCTGTATTTATATTTAAATTCTTAAAGCAAATTAGATAGTTTTGCATCTTGTATTGAAATGTCTCTTTGGTTTGATGTGGTTCTTTTTTTTTTTTTTTTTATTGAACCAACATAAGGATAATTAGAGGATGTTCTAATACATGGGCTTTTGAGACTACATGAGACCTTTATTCAAATGTGAATGCTAGGCTAAGAAAGGAAGCATTTATAGCTGGTGATTGTTGTGGGATGGGAGCTCTTACACTAGAGGTTTCCAGAAGGTGTCAAGTACAGATTTGATTAGTATTAATTAGTATCAATTAGCAGCTTAGTTGCTTGAGATGGTAAAAATATTGTGAACAGAGTGTTAATGAATACCTCATCAGGCCTGTGAACAGATGTTAAAGGCTACCGTAATAAGTTACAAATCCAGTGTCTTCCCTCAGTTCATTATTTTTAAAGTGTAATAGATATAACTATATCTTATGTCTGATGTCCTTTTTGCAATAATTAAACATTATGCTAAGCACTGCTGCCCGGATTTACCTTAATTCATTATCCGTAGAGGAAGTGGCACTAGCACTAAGGCCCTGACTCTATAAACCGTGCCCAACTTCTAGGCAACCATTGAGCACAATTGTCAATCATCTGCTAGGTGCCATTTATAGAATCGTATTTAGCAGTGCCTAAGCGGTTTTAGGTGCTGGCAGTGTGACATTTTTCCGACCTTAAAGTCAGCCCTGTCACCCAGAAAGAACCAGCAGCAGAAAAGGGCAGGCCCACATAGTTAAAGGGCAGGAAAATCTCCTGGGTGGCCACAAGGGGAGCCAGAGGGAGCAGAAGCCTGCTAGAGGTCTGCACGGGAACGGGATCATGGGAATCCCGCGGCTGCCGCGGGGTTCCTGCGGGAATCCCCCCCTAACCCACGGGACTCCCACGGGGATGGAAGGCTTTGGAAGCAGGGTTCGTCCGTATAATATAATGGACACGTCAGCCTTAGTAAAAGAGGGGTTTTATAAGTGAATTACCTGAACAGAAAACAAAAAAAGGGTTCCTCCAAAAAGATTCCACAAGGAAAACAGCAGCGCAAACACAAAAGAAACAGTGGAATTGATGATCCTGTCAGAAGTAATTGCTGCTTTTTATGGGGACGGGCGGGGATGGAGGTAATTCCTTGCGGGGGGATGGAGAGGATCCTGACGGGGACGGGCGGGGATGGGTAGGATTTCTGTCCCCGTGCAACTCTTTAAAGCCTGCTTCCCTCTCAGACAGATTTGGATGTGGCCCCGGAAAGCTTAAACCCAGCACACACAAGCTAAGCAGAGCAGGAACAAATTCTCTTAAAAGCTCTATAGGACAAGAAGCGGCTGGAAGAGGGGTGTCTGGAGTGGCAAAGCACCGAAGAGCCAGGCTTGTCAGAGCCTTGTGAGGCAGAGGAAAATATGGAGGTTGCTGTTCCAGAGCCTACTGAGGCTATGGGGGTAAACCTGACCAAAGCTGGCAATTAACTGTGTTGCAGTTTTTGCTTGAGAAGAAGTGAAGCATAATGTTTGAACTGTGAAAAGTCATTCCAGTTAATGGACACTGTGTAGCTAGAAGAACTTATAAGCAAGGGTGGTGGACACATGGAATGCGCTTCCGGAGGTTGTGATAGGCCAGAGCACACTACAGGGTTTCAAGGAAGGTTTAGATAGGTTCCTAAAGGATGAGGGGATTGAGGGTTACAGATAGATGTAGAGGTAGGTTACAGAAATGGTCAGGAACCACTTCACAGGTCACAGACCTGATGGGCCGCCGCAGGAGCAGACCCCTGGGTGCGATGGACCTCTGGTCTGACCCAGTGGTGACAGCTTCTTATGTTCTTATGTTCTTAAGCTGCTGAAAAGGGACTGCTTAGGCAGTATTTTCTAGTTTGGAAAGAAAGGTGGATTTTTCTTTCCGCTGTTTAAGGCCCAAGCTTACTAATATCCAGACCTGTGAACAATTGAGACTGCTGGAGAGTATGAAAGGTTGTTTGGGGGAGTTTGCTATGAGATATGGATGGGATTCATTTGTGGGATACTTTTTGTTCAACAAAAGGTGATAAAAGCAGACACAGCAACTTTTGTTCTCTCAGTCAGCTCTAAGGAACAGGAACCTGTTAATGTGAAGCAAGTGGATGAACTGAAAGCACAAGGGTTGATACCTTGTTTAAACTTGAATTTTTGCTTGTGTTAAAGGACCCAGTGAAGAGAACTGTGTAGGGACTATTGAAGCCTGGTTACCTTGTTGGGGCATGGCCAGTTGCCAGCCCAAAGGAAACTGTTCAAACTTTTCTGAGAGCTTGTTTTCCATTTTTCCCTTTATTCCTGCTTGGAGAGAAGCAGCCCAAGAGAGTTGGGTTCTTTTCTGGGGGGGATTTGGACTGTTTGAACCAAGTGGGATTTTTTTTTTGTGCCTGTTTGCACTGGAAATTTACAAACTTACCTGTGGGAACAGGCATAGGCGGTGAAACAATTGTTTGGGGGGGGGGGCAAAATCTCAGCCCCAGACCCCATTGCATCTTTCATAGTGCAGTGAGGAGGAGGATTCCTGTGTTCCCTGAATCTAAGTGCAGAGATTAAGCAGGAAGGCCTCCGATGTCATGTCAACAGTGAAGCTATCATGCACACGGTGTGGATTCCTCCCACTGCCAGGAGCAGATAAATACTATTGGCTCTTTTGAAAGAGAAGGGTTTTTTTTTTTCTTCTGCCTGATAAACAGTGTAGAGAAAAGGCAATTGGAGTCAGAAAGGGAAGGGAGTAGGGAGAAACAGTTTGTCTCTCTCTGGTTAATAGTTTTGTAGAAGCTGGCAGAGAATTTCTCTAAGCAGTTGGCTACTTCTGTGCATATAGCTCAGTCAGGGGATCAGTGTCTCAGAACCCTGAATATACTGGTAAAGGGGGAATTTCTATTTGTCCTTTTTACTCTCCTTTACCTAATAGTATTCTTCTGGCCTGCCATCTGTGCACATAACCAGCCACAGGGATTTATCACAGGGAGACCAGGGGCTACATTACCAAAAATTATTATAAACTGGGATGGATCAAAGACTGTATAAGTATTAGCATTATTCTTTATCCTACATTTACAGGAGAATTTAAGCAAATGATTAACCATAAACCTTCTAAACATATCCTGGGGTGAAACTCTTGGTTTCTTTGGAAAGCTAATCAAACGCAAATTTCTACATCTCATAGTATTTTCCAAATTCTCGCACTTTATAGACAGTTTAGATATACCGTATTTTCACACATATAACGCGCGCGTTATACGCGTTTTTACCTACCGCGCATACCCCTCGCGCGTTATACGCGTGAGCGCGGTATACAAAAGTTTTTCTACATAGTTCCCACCCCGCCCGACGCCCGATTCACCCCCCCCAGCAGGACCGCTCGCACCCCCACCCCGAACGACCGCTCGCACACGCTCCCACCCGCACCCGCATCCACGATCGGAGCAAGAGGGAGCCCAAGCCCTCTTGCCCGGCCGACTCCCCAACTCCCCGACAATATCGGGCCAGGAGGGAGCCCAAACCCTCCTGGCCACGGCGACCCCCTACCCCCACCCCGCACTACATTACGGGCAGGAGGGATCCCAGGCCCTCCTGCCCTCGACGCAAACCCCCCTCCCTCCAATGACCGCCCCCCCAAGAACCTCCGACCCCCCCCCCAGCCGACCCACAACCCCCCTGGCCGACCCCCACGACACCCCCATCCCCCTTCCCCGTACCTTTGGTAGTTGGCCGGACAGACGGGAGCCAAACCCGCCTGTCCGGCAGGCAGCCAACGACAGAATGAGGCCAGATTGGCCCATCCGTCCCAAAGCTCCGCCTACTGGTGGGGCCTAAGGCGCGTGGGCCAATCAGAATAGGCCCTGGAGCCTTAGGTCCCACCTGGGGGCCCGGCCTGAGGCACATGGGCCCAACCCGACCATGTGCCTCAGGCCGCGCCCCCAGGTGGGACCTAAGGCTCCAGGGCCTATTCTGATTGGCCCACGCGCCTTAGGCCCCACCAGTAGGCGGAGCTTTGGGACGGATGGGCCAATCCGGCCTCATTCCGTCGTTGGCTGCCTGTCGGACAGGCGGTTTTGGCTCCTGTCTGTCCCAACTACACAAAGGTACGGGGAAGGCGGGTGGGGGTGTCGTGGGGGTCGGCCAGGGGGGTCGCGGGTCTTTATAGTGCTCATGCCTAACTCATTGTCTTTATAGTGCTCATGTCTTTATAGTGCTCATGCCTAACTCAGGGTTACCCGTGTGTCCATTTTTGCGTGCGTGTGTGTACACGCACCGGAATGAGATATTGTCATCACAACAGCCCGATTCAGCCCTTCCCTGCAGCAATCAATACAGATAAGTGATGGCAGTAACTTTCCGTGCCGCTGACACAGCTGAAACTTGAACACAGTAACTCATTTGAGTTCGCTGCACAGTCTCTTCTCGTGGGCTCTTATTAGACTCTCTGCTGTGTCTTCCAGAAGGGAGGATATTTAGTGGGCAAGCCATAAGCTTCTAATAAAAGCATTTATGAGGGGGCGGTCGGAGGTTCTTGGGGGGGGCGGTCGTTGGAGGGAGGGGGGTTTGCGTCGAGGGCAGGAGGGCCTGGGATCCCTCCTGCCCGTAATGTAGTGCGGGGTGGGGGTAGGGAGTCGCCGTGGCCAGGAGGGTTTGGGCTCCCTTCTGGCTCGATATTGTCGGGGAGTCGGCGGTCCTTCGGGGTGGGGGTGCGAGTGGTCCTGCCAGGGGGGGGGCAGGGCAGGGCAGGGCGGGTAAACGGAGAGTCGGGACAGCGCACGGAGATTCGGGGAGGGCGAAAGGAGAGTCGAGGTGGCCAGAGGAGAGTCAGGGCAGGCGAAAGGACAGTCGGGCAGCATGCGCGTTATACCCGTGAGCGCGGTATACAAAAGTTTTTATACATAAAATCGTGGTTTCTGCGCGCTATACCCGTGTGCGCGTTATACACGGGTGCGCGTTATCTGCGTGAAAATACGGTAGGTGGTCAGTTGCTCAGCTGTTTAGGGAAGCTAAATTAAATGGGACTAGGGTAGGGCAAGGTCTGAGTTCTTATTGGCTGACAACTTGCAGAAAGAAAGATCAACAACATAGTTGCAGATAATATACATCTCAATATTTAGAGGCATAGAAGGCTAAAAAAAAATATGGAGAGAAACATGCCAAAAGGCAAAAACTCATAGTAGCAACTTTTTCAGGTTTATCAAAAGCAGGAAGCCTGTGAGGGAATCCATGGTTCCATTGGATCATCAAGGAGCAAAAGGGACACTTAGGGAGAACAAGACCATAGCGGAAAGACTGAATGAAATCTTTGTTTCAGTCTTTATGAAAGAAGATGTAAGATCTACCTAAACTGGAATTCGCAGTGAACCTGGAAGACATACTGAACTAAATCAATAAGTTGAACAGTGATAAATCTCCTGTACTGGATGGTATACATCCCAGCATGCTGAAAGAACTAAAACATTAAATTCCTGATCTGCTGTTAGTGATTTATAATCTATCACTAAAATTGTCTGTAGAACCTGAAGATTGGAGGGTGGCTGTTATGATGATTTTTAAAAAGGGTTCCAGGGGTGATCTGAGAAATTACAGATCAGTGTGCCTGACTTCAGTGCCAGAAGAAATAGTTGAAACTGTTATAAAAAAATAAAATTACGAAGCATGTAAACAAACATAGTTTAATGGGACAGAGTCAACATGGGTTTAGTCAAGGGAGGTCTTGGTTCACCAATTTGCTGCATTTCTTTGAAGGTGTGAATAAACATATGGATAAAGGAGAGCCAGTTGACATAGTATATCTAGATTTTTAGAACGCTTTCAACAAAGTTCCTCATGAGAGGCTCCTAAGAAAATTAAAGAGTCATAGGATAGGAGGCATTGTATTGTGGATTAGAAACATAGAAACATGATGGCCAAATGGCCCATCCAGTCTGCCCATCAGCAGCATCCACTATCTTTTCCTCCATTCCCTAAGAGATCATTAGGAATTGGTTACTGTGGTAACTTCACTGGAAATGTCCTGTTATCTCTTTTGTAATCCATCTTGAACTGCAAGGTATAGGCGGAATAGAAGTCCCTAATGTAATGTAATGTAATGTTACTGGACAGAAAACAAAGGGTAGGGGTTAGTAGCCATTTTTCTCAATGAAGGAGGGTAAATAGTGGCATGCCATAGGGATCTGTAATGGAACCAGTGTTATTTAACATATTTATAAATAATCTGGAAATTGGGATGGTGACTGAGGTGATTAAAATTGCAGAAGACTCTAAACTGTTCAAAGTTGTTAAAATGCATGCAGGCAGACCTTAGGAAATTAGAAGACCAGGCATCTAAATGGCAGATGGAATTTAATGTGGACAAATGCACAGTGATGCACATTGGGAAGAATAATCCAAATCATAGCTACTAAATGCTAGGGTTCACCTTAGGAGTCAATGCCCAAGAAAAAGATTTAGGTGAGAGGAGACCTGGGAAACTACAGACCGGTGAATCTGACCTCGGTACTGGGAAAGATGGTAGAGGCGCTGATAAAGGACCGCATCATTGATCACCTGGATGGACACGGTCTGATGAGGACCAGCCAGCACGGTTTCAGCAAAGGCAGATCTTGTTTGACAAACTTGCTGCACTTAGAGGGAGTAAACAACCAGATAGACATTGTATATCTGGATTTTCAGAAGGCGTTTGACAAGGTTCCATATGAACGACTACTTTGTAAAATTGCGAGCCATGGAATCGAGGGTGAAATACTCACATGCATTAAAAACTGGCTGGAGCATAGGAAACAGAGAGTGGGGGGTAAATGGACAAGACTCGGACTGGAAGAGTATCATCAGTGGGGTGCCGCAGGGCTTGGTACTTGGACCCATGCTTTTCAACATCTTTATAAATGATCTGGACATAGGTACGATGAATGAGGTGATTAAATTTGCGGACGATACGAAGTTGTTCAGAGTAGTAAAGACACAGGGGGATTGCGAAGATCTGCAACGTGACATAATCAGGCTTGAGGAATGGGCATTGACATGGCAGATGAGGTTCAACGTGGATAAGTGTAAAGTGATGCATGTCGGTAACAAAAATCTCATGCACAAATACAGGATGTCCGGGGTGGTACTTGGAAAGACCTCCCAGGAAAGAGACTTGGGAGTTCTGATTGAGAAGTCGATGAAGCCGTCCGCGCAATGTGCGGTGGCGGCAAAAAGGGCGAACAGAATGCTAGGAATGATTAAGAAGGGGATCATGAACAGATCGAAGAAGGTTATCATGCTGCTATACTGGGCCATGGAGCGCCCTCACCTGGAGTACTGCGTCCAGCATTGGTCACTGTACATGAAGAAGGACATGATGCTACTTGAAAGAGTCCAGAGAAGGGTGACTAAGATGGTTAAGGGACTGGAGGAGTTGCTGTATAGTGAAAGATTAGAGAAACTGGGCCTTTTCTCCCTCAAACAGAGGAGATTGAGAGGGGACATGATCAAAACATTCAAGATACTGAAGAGAATAGACTTAGTGGATAGGGACAGGGTGTTCAACCTCTCCAAGGTAGGGAGAACGAGAGGGCACTCTCTAAAATTGAAAGGGGATAGATTCCGTACGAACGTAAGGAAGTTCTTCTTCACCCAGAGAGTGGTAGAGAACTGGAACGCTCTTCTGGAGTCTGTCATAGGGGAAAACATCCTCCAGGGATTCAAGATAAAGTTAGATAAGTTCCTGCTGAACCGGAACGTGCTCTGGTAGCCTGACTGAGAGAGGGAGAGTCGGAGACACAGAGTTCTGCACAGGGGAAGGAGGCAGGAAGAAGCACAGGACTCGGGGAAGCAGCGAGAGTACGCTCCGCCCACCCCCACCGCGTCAGAGGCAGCGTCGGACTCCCCCTCGAAAGGGGGCGGAGCCAACGTGGCGAGCGCTGAATCGGGTTGCCAGAGCAAAGGAGAAGAAGGCAGCATGCTCTGGTAGCCTGACTGAGAGAGGGAGAGTCAGAGACACAGAGTTCTGCA
Organism: Geotrypetes seraphini; assembly: GCF_902459505.1. Classification (NCBI taxonomy): domain Eukaryota; kingdom Metazoa; phylum Chordata; class Amphibia; order Gymnophiona; family Dermophiidae; genus Geotrypetes; species Geotrypetes seraphini. The sequence continues at coordinate 253,427,460 of NC_047086.1, forward strand.
CAGGGGAAGGAGGCAGGAAGAAGCACAGGACTCGGGGAAGCGGCGAGAGTACGCTCCGCCCACCCCCACCGCGTCAGAGGCAGCGTCGGACTCCCCCTTGAAAGGGGGCGGAGCCAACGCGGCGAGCGCTGAATCGGGTTGCCAGAGCAAAGGAGAAGAAGGCAGCGTGCTCTGGTAGCCTGACTGAGAGAGGGAGAGTCGGAGACACAGAGTTCTGCACAGGGGAAGGAGGCAGGAAGAAGCACAGGACTCGGGGAAGCGGCGAGAGTACGCTCCGCCCACCCCCACCGCATCAGAGGCAGCGTCGGACTCCCCCTTGAAAGGGGGCAGAGCCAACGGCGCGCAGCCGTTCGGCGCACGGCGAAGGCAAGCGGCAAAGGCGCTCGCCTTAGCGAGAGCACCTTTGCGAAGGGCCTTTGAGCAGGGACAAGGCAACGGAGTAAGAAAGAAGGGTAAAGAAGCGACAAGTACAGAAGGAAAGCACAGAAGGTAAGAAAGAGACAGACACAAAGGGCCAAGCCGTTCACACAAGTATAACAAGCAGGCAGAGGGAGAGAGTGAGAGAGAGGACACCAGCGGCTGGTAGAGAGAGAGAGGACCCCAGCAGCAGGTAGAGAGAGAGAGAGAGAGACACCAGCACAGAGCACCAACACAGAGAGAGAAGAGACAGAGAGGACACCACCAATAGGCAGTGAGCGAGAGGACACCAGAGACAGTTAGTGAAAGAAAGAGAGGGCACCAGCACAAAGAGAGAGTCAGGGAGGACACCAACAGCAGATAGGGAGAGAGAAAGGACACAAAGCGGGCACAAGTCACAAGTAATCTCAACTGATATCTTAAAGAAGGAACAACAATGGAAGCAGAAGGAAGCCAGAAGATGAGCTTTCCAGTGTTCTGCACAGACTGTCATATGTACGACTATCTCCCCTCGGGGAGACAGTCATATGTATGCAGTCGGTGTCAGGAACTGAAAAGCTTGAAGAAGGAGGTCAAGCGACTAGAGGACAAGATTCAGGAGCTAGAAGGATTTCACACCACGGAGAGACACATTGAGGAGGAAGTCAGGGAACTCAAGAGATTCATTGAAGAGGCATACAGGACGAAGGTGGAAGAGAACGAACTTCAGATGAAAGAAGAAGCTACACGGATACCAACATGCAAGGGAGAGCAAGAAGAAGATTACCGCAAGGATGACACCCACAGAGGACTACCGCAAGAGGGGGAGATTTTGGCTAGTCGAGGCCCAAAAGAAGAAAGAGTGAAGTACATTGAGGACATTGACCTGAGACCGAAGCGAAAATTGAAGAGAGGAAAGTCAGCGATCCTAGTGGGAGACTCGATCCTTAGGCATGTGGACAGCCACATAGCAGGAGGGAGAGAGGACCGACTGGTGACCTGCCTTCCGGGAGCAAGAACCAAGGACATCGTGGACAAAATTGGAATGATCCTGGAAGGGGCGGAGACAGAAGAGACCGCTGTAGTGATCCACATCGGGATGAACGATGTCAGCAGGAGAGACTACAAAAGAAGCACGCTGTTAGAACAATTCAAGATTCTGGGAAGGAAACTGAAGATGAGGGCCCAGAAGATAGTGTTCTCAGAGATCCTACCAGTACCGAGGGCAGATGTGAAAAGGCAGGAGGAACTACAATCAATAAATACGTGGATGAGGAGATGGTGTGAGGAAGAAGGATTCCACTTCGTGAGGAACTGGATGGCGTTCTGGGGCAAGAGCAAGCTCTACAGGAAAGATGGACTGCACCTGAGCGCAGCAGGAACTAGACTCCTAGCAAACAACGTCAAGAGAGGAATAGAACAGGCTTTAAACTAAGAAGAAGGGGAAAGCCGACAGTTGACAAAGGGTTGATGATTCGGAAGACGGTATCCTGTGAAGATACCGAGGGGAAAAATGGCTGGGAAGGAACAAGGGACAAACTGCAGGAGTCGACTAACCCAGAAGAAGTGGTTACAATGTCTGCAGCAAAAGAGAAGAAAATATGGACCGAAGCACAGGGAAAAGAAAGGAGGACAGCAAAATACCAGGATCTAAAGTGCATATATGCTAATGCAAGGAGCCTAAGAAACAAAATGGGGGAACTAGAAGCCTTGGCCAATGCAGAAGACATCGACATCATTGGAATCTCTGAAACATGGTGGAATGAGGAAAGCAAATGGGATACAGCACTACCGGGATACAAGCTCTATCGCCAGGACAGAACAGGACAAAAAGGAGGTGGAATAGCCCTATACATAAAAGAAGGCATACAATCCACACAAATGGACACAGCAGAGACGGCCAGCAAACCGGAATCTCTATGGGTTAAAATACCGGGAAGGAAAGGGCCTGAAATAAAGATGGGCCTATTTTATCGCCCACCGGGGCAAACCAGAGATATCGATGAGGAAATGGAAGCTGAGATGAAGCGTGAATGCAAAAGCGGCAACACGGTTATTATGGGAGACTTCAACTACCCTGGGATAGACTGGAGGCTTGGAAGCTCGAAATGCGCTAGGGAGACAAAATTCCTGGAAGCTACACAGGATTGTTTCATGGAACAGCTTGTTAGAGAACCGACGAGAGGAAATGCCACTCTGGATCTAATCCTAAATGGGTTAAGGGGACCTGCAAAGGAAGTAGAAGTAGTGGGACCGTTGGGAAACAGCGATCATAATATGATCAAGTTCAAGGTTGAGGTAGGAGTGTCAAAAGGCAAGAGATCCATTGCGACAACTTTTAACTTCAGGAAAGGAAACTACGAAGCAATGAGGGAATTGGTAAGGAAGAAACTTAGGAACACTTCCAAAACATGGCTAACGGTATATCATGCCTGGTCCTTCTTCAGGGACATGGTGAGCGAGGCGCAAAATCTGTATATCCCCAGATTCAGGAAGGGGTGTAAAAAGAATCGAACAAAAGACCCGGCGTGGATAACCAAAACAGTGAAGGAAGCGATAGGCAATAAGAAAAAATCATTCAAGAAATGGAAAAAGGACAAAACTGAGGGGAACTGGAAAGAGCACAAGAAGCATCAAAAAGAATGTCACCGTGAGGTTCGGAAAGCCAAAAGAGAGTATGAAGAGAGGCTAGCCAGGGAAGCAAGAAATTTCAAACCATTCTTCAGATATGTTAAAGGGAAGCAGCCGGCTAGAGAGGAAGTGGGACCGCTGGACGACGGAGACAGGAAGGGAGTGGTGAAGGAGGAGAAGGTAGTGGCAGAAAGGCTTAACATGTTCTTCTCGTCTGTATTTACAAACGAAAACACGTCCAACATACCGGAACCTGAGCAATTCTTCAACGGAAGTCAGGCAGAAAAATTAACATCCATAGAAGTGAGCCTTGAGGACGTTCGTAGGCAGATAGAAAAACTAAAAACTGACAAATCCCCGGGTCAGGATGGCATACATCCAAGGGTTCTGAAGAAATTAAAGGAAGAGATAGCGGAACTACTGCAGCAAATTTGCAACTTATCCCTGAAAACAGGCGAGATCCAGGAAGATTGGAAGATAGCCAATGTTACGCCCATCTTTAAAAAGGGATCAAGAGGTGACCCGGGAAACTACAGGCCGGTGAGCCTGACTTCGGTTCTGGGGAAAATGGCAGAAGCACTGATAAAAGAAAACATCGATCAACATTTTGAAAAACATGAACTTCTGATAACCAGCCAGCATGGTTTCTGCAAGGGAAGATCGTGCCTAACGAACTTATTGCACTTCTTCGAAGGGATCAACAAACGGATGGACAAAGGAGACCCCATAGACATCATATATCTAGATTTCCAAAAAGCCTTTGACAAGGTGCCCCATGAACGTCTACTCCAGAAACTGAAGAACCATGGGGTGGAAGGAGATGTACATCGATGGATCAGAAACTGGTTGGAGGGTAGAAAACAAAGGGTAGGAGTGAAGGGTCACTACTCCGACTGGAGGAGGGTCAAGAGTGGTGTCCCGCAGGGCTCGGTGCTCGGGCCGCTGCTATTTAATATCTTCATAAATGATCTAGAAACAGGAACGAAGTGCGAGATAATAAAATTTGCGGACGACACCAAACTATTTAATGGAGCTCGGACTACAGAGGACTGCGAAAAGTTGCAAAGGGATTTGAACAAATTAGAAGAATGGGCGGTGAAATGGCAGATGAAGTTCAACATTGAAAAATGTAAAGTATTACATGTGGGGAGCAGAAACTCGAGGTACAACTATACAATGGGAGGGATGTTATTGAATAAGAGTACCCAGGAAAGGGACTTGGGGGTAATGGTGGACATGACAATGAAGCCGTCGGCACAGTGTGCAGCGGCCGCTAAGAGAGCGAATAGAATGCTTGGTGTAATCAAAAAGGGTATTACAGCCAGAACGAAAGAAGTTATCCTGCCGTTGTATCGGGCGATGGTGCGCCCGCATTTGGAGTACTGCGTCCAATATTGGTCGCCGTATCTTAAGAAGGATATGGCGTTAGTCGAGAGGGTTCAAAGGAGAGCAACACGTCTGATAATAGGTATGGAAAACCTGTCATATTCTGAGAGATTGGAGAAGCTGGGTCTCTTTTCCCTGGAGAAGAGGAGACTTAGAGGGGATATGATAGAGACTTACAAGATCATGAAGGGCATAGAGAGAGTAGAGAGGGACAGATTCTTCGAACTTTCGAAAAATAAGAGAACAAGAGGCATTCGGAAAAGTTGAAAGGGGACAGATTCAAAACAAATGCTAGGAAGTTCTTCTTTACCCAACGTGTGGTGGACACCTGGAATGCGCTTCCAGAGGACGTTATAAGGCAGAGTACGGTACTGAGGTTCAAGAAAGGATTGGACAAATTCCTACTGGAAATGGGGATAGAGGGGTATAGATAGAAGATTACTGCACAGGTCCTGGACCTGTTGGGCCGCCGCGTGAGCGGACTGCTGGGCACGATGGACCTCGGGTCTGACCCAGCAGAGGCATTTCTTATGTTCTTATGTTCTTAGGTAGGGCTGGTCTCAGTTAGGGCGCTGGTCTTTGACCTGAGGGCTGCCGCATGAGCAGACTGCTGGGCAAGATGGACCACTGGTCTGATTCATCAGCGGCTGTTCTTATGTTCTTATGGTGCATCATAGACAATACACTGAATCCTTCCGCCCAATGTGGCAGCCAAATAAAGCAAACAAGATGATAGAAATTATTAGAATAGGGATGGTAAATAAGAATAAGAATATTATAATTCCTCTATATCACTTCATAGTGTGACCTCACCTTGAGTACTAAAAATATTTTATTGAGTTTTCTATTTTGGATTCTAAACAGACGAATGAACTGGAAATTCTTACATGCCAAATATTTGACCTGTCTTTGACGGATTCATTGACCTGTATAAGAGTTTGTTATATTATTCCTGGTGGATGGAGGAAAGCTAGTGAAGACTACTTTGAATTTTTGGCTAATAATTCTCTAAAATCTCCGTAGTGTATGCTGCTTGGCGATATGAATCTACAACTGGAAGACCAGTCTTTCTCGGCGGTTACAGAGCTTATACACTATTTAAATTCATTAGGTTACACCATTCCCCCTTTCTCTCATACACACCAATTGGGGCACTATTTAGATTTGGTTACCTTTACTTGTAGGGAGACCTTTTGGTCGACATGACCTTTTAACTGACATGTTTTGGAAACCTAGTTTATGGTCAGACCACTATTTGTGTACTTTTACTTTAAAATGGAGGCAACAGGCTTGTATTAGAGGTAAATCTTCTTTGAAGGTTCTGACATGAGTTTATGTTGATGCAACTGAATTTTGGTCACATTATGACTTGGCATTGAGAGACGGCAATTCACCCGATAGTATGACTTGCCAGTGAGAGACGGCAATTCACCCGATAGTATGACACAGGACCTACATTTGTTGGAGCTTTGGTCCTCGACCTGGCAGCTGGGCTTCAACGCTAAGAAATGCAAGATCATGCACCTCGGCAGCAGAAATCCGTGCAGAACTTATACCTTGAATGGTGAGACCTTAGCTAGAACTTCAACAGAACGAGACTTGGGAGTGATCATCAGCGCAAACATGAAAACTGCTGATCATGTGGAGAAGGCTTCATCTAAGGCAATACAGTTGTTAGGTTGCATCCGCAGGAGTTTCGTCAGCCGGAAGCCTGAAGTTATAATGCCATTATACAGAACCATGGTGAGACCTCTTTTGGAATACTGTGTGCAATTCTGGAGGCCACACTACCGAAAAGATGTGCTGTGAGTAGAGTTGGTGCAACGGATGGCCACCAGGATGGTCTCGGGGCTCAAGGATCTATCATACGAGGAAAGGCTGAAAAATTTGCGGCTGTACTCACTCGAGGAACGTAGGGAGAGAGGAGACATGATTGAGACGTATAAGTATATTACCAGCCGTATCGAGATGGAAGAAGAGATTCTCTTTCTCAAAGGACCCTCAGCCACAAGAGGGCATCCACTCAAACTCAGGGGCGGGAAATTTCATGGCGACACCAGGAAATATTTCTTCACCAAGAGAGTGGTTGATCCTTGGAACGAGCTCCCAGTGCAGGTGATCGAGGCAAACAGCGTGCAAGAATTTAGGAGCAAATGGGATGCCCATGTAGGATCCCTTAGAGGGTTAAGCCAAGGGAACCTGTTACCAGGAGTGGGATTCCTAGGATAGTAGACTTGGGGGTGGGTCAGTAGAGTGGGCAGACCTGATGGGCTATGGCTCTTATCTGCCGTCATCTTCTATGTTTCTATGTTTCTAGTGTCAACTTTGGTGTTCTATTCTCATTAGAAATCTGTAAATGCTAATACTCTGAACAGCATTGCTCCTACACTTATGCATGTTAAAAGACAGCAAAAATCTGAGCCTTGGTTTTACTTAAAGCTTTTAACAATGAAAAAAATTGTTCATCGTTTAGAGCGCTCATGGCAAAAAAATTGGGAATGTGGATGTTAGGGAACAATGGAAGAAAAAAGTACAGATCCATAAAGGCCAACTGAAAGAAAAACATAAGGCTTACTACTCCACAGAGGTAGGGAAAATTGGGATTGACACAAAAAATTTACCGTATTTTCGCGGATATAACGCGCGCGTTATACGTGATTTTACGTACCGCGCATACCCCTCGCGCGTTATATGCCTGAGCGCGGTATACAAAAGTTTTTAAACATAGTTCCCACCCCGCCCGACGCTCGATTCACCCCCCCAGCAGGACCGCTCGCACCCCCACCCCGAACGACCGCTCGCACGCGCTCCCACCCGCACCCGCATCCACGATCGGAGCAAGAGGGAGCCCAAGCCCTCTTGCCCGGCCGACTCCCCGACGTCCGATACATCCCCCCCCCGGCAGGACCACTCGCACCCTCACCCCGAAGGACCGCCGACTCCCCGACAATATCGGGCCAGGAGGGAGCCCAAACCCTCCTGGCCACGGCGACCCCCTAACCCCACCCCGCACTACATTACGGGCAGGAGGGATCCCAGGCCCTCCTGCCCTCGACGCAAACCCCCTCCCCCCAACGACCGCCCCCCCCCAAGACCCTCCGCCCGTCCCCCAGCCGACCCGCGACCCCCCTGGCCGACCCCCACGACACCCCCACCCGCCTTCCCCGTACTTTGTGTAGTTGGGCCAGAAGGGAGCCCAAACCCTCCTGGCCACGGCGACCCCCTAACCCCACCCCGCACTACATTACGGGCAGGAGGGATCCCAGGCCCTCCTGCCCTCGACGCAAACCCCCCTCCCTCCAACGACCGCCCCCCCCCCAAGAACCTCCGACCGACCCGCGACCCCCCTGGCCGACCCCCCCACCCCCCTTCCCCGTACCTTTGGAAGTTGGCCGGACAGACAGGAGCCAAACCCGCCTGTCCGGCAGGCAGCCAACGAAGGAATGAGGCCGGATTGGCCCATCCGTCCTAAAGCTCCGCCTACTGGTGGGGCCTAAGGCGCGTGGGCCAATCAGAATAGGCCCTGGAGCCTTAGGTCCCACCTGGGGGCGCGGCCTGAGGCACATGGGCCAAACCCGACCATGTGTCTCAGGCCGCGCCCCCAGGTGGGACCTAAGGCTCCAGGGCCTATTCTGATTGGCCCACGCGCCTTAGGCCCCACCAGTAGGTGGAGCTTTAGGACGGATGGGCCAATCCGGCCTCATTCCTTCGTTGGCTGCCTGCCGGACAGGCGGGTTTGGCTCCCGTCTGTCCGGCCAACTTCCAAAGGTACGGGGAAGGGGGGTGGGGGGGTCGGCCAGGGGGGTCGCGGGTCGGTCGGAGGTTCTTGGGGGGGGCGGTCGTTGGAGGGAGGGGGGTTTGCGTCGAGGGCAGGAGGGCCTGGGATCCCTCCTGCCCGTAATGTAGTGCGGGGTGGGGTTAGGGGGTCGCCGTGGCCAGGAGGGTTTGGGCTCCCTTCTGGCCCAACTACACAAAGTACGGGGAAGGCGGGTGGGGGTGTCGTGGGGGTCGGCCAGGGGGGTCGCGGGTCGGCTGGGGGACGGGCGGAGGTTCTTGGGGGGGGCGGTCGTTGGGGGGAGGGGGTTTGCGTCGAGGGCAGGAGGGCCTGGGATCCCTCCTGCCCGTAATGTAGTGCGGGGTGGGGTTAGGGGGTCGCCGTGGCCAGGAGGATTTGGGCTCCCTCCTGGCCCGATATTGTCGGGGAGTCGGCGGTCCTTCGGGGTGGGGGTGCGAGTGGTCCTGCCGAGGGGGGAGAAGAATCGGACGTCGAGGGGGGGCATCAGGCTTTCAGGATGGGGACAGGACTTCAAGGGGGGACAGGCAGATCTTCAAGGGGGACAGGCAGACCTTCAAGGGGGACAGGACTTCAAGGGGGACAGGCACGGAGAGGCGGGGCAGTGCACCGAAAGTCAGGGCGGGTGAACGGTGAGTCGGGGCAACCAGAGGAGAGTCGGGGCAGTGCACCGAAAGTCAGGGTGAGTCGGGGCAACCAGAGGAGAGTCGGGGAGGGCGAAAGGAGAGTCGGGGTGGCCAGAGGAGAGTCGGGGAGAGCGAAAGGAGAGTCGGGGTGGCCAGAGGAGAGTCGGGCAGCATGCGCGTTATATGCCTGAGCGCGGTATAGAAAAGTTTTTGTACATATCATCGTGATTTCTGCGTGCTATACCCCTGTGCGCGTTTTACAATGGTGCGCGTTATATCCGCGAAAATACGGTAATCTAGTTAATAAATTGGTGGATATGGATATAAATGACCACCACTGGAACATCCAGCAATACCTAAAGCTTTAGCCCAGCATTTTCATTCAAAGTTGTCGACCTTAAGGTCTTCATGTTGTAATGTATTGGATCATGAAGAGCACCAGTTATGCTGATCTGCATTGGAGGGAATTTGAGAGTTTTAATTGGTCTTTATTTTGAAAACTTTATTCTAAATATCTCCATGCATTCTGTTACTTGGATTCCGGTTCTCCAAGGTTGTTTGGGGCTGGTTCTTTTCAGTTTCATGGAAATCTTTACAACTATTTACAATACATGTTAGCTATACTGTAGGTAAATTTCCCATGGATAGAGGACATATTATTATTTTGCTATTAAAGAAGTGCAGTGGGTCTGTTGGCATAGTGGTTAGAACTATAGCCTCAACACCATGAGGTTGTGAGTTCAAACCTCATCTAGCTCCTTGTGACCCTAGGCAATTCACTTAATCCTCCACTGCCCCAAGTATATTAGATAAATTGTGAGCCAGATAGGAAAAACACTTGAAGTACCTGTATATAAACCACTTTGAGTATGGTTATAAAACCTACAAAAAGGCAGTATATAAATCCCTTTCCCTTGATTTGGTATCCAACTATAGACTCATTGCTTCTATTCCATTTTTTTGTGAAATTAATGGTGGGGGCGGGGGGGCTCTTTCTGTATCTACTCAGTTATCCTGAGCGATTTAATTTACTACATTTTTCTCAATCAGATTTTAGACCTCTATATAGTACTGAGACAGTTTTAGCATCTTTATTGGGCTATTTATATAATCTTTAGTAGAGGCTGATTAGCATTTCTGCTACAACTCGATCCTACTAGTGCTTTTGATGTGGTAGACCAGGGGTGCCCAATACGTTGATCGCTCAGGCAACCCCAGTCGATCGCGGAGCCATGCGGTTTCCCTTCTGTGCTGTACGGCTTTCTCTCTGGCCTCCCGCACATCCCTTTACCTAATTTTAGCAGGGAGCAACCTGCATAGAGGAACGCAAGTACTTTAGCGATCCTTGCAGGTTGCCATAGGCCTCAGGAACTGTCTTCCCTCTGCCTCAATCCTGTCTCTGATGTCAGCTCCTGAGGCCTATGGCAACCTCCAAGGATCTCTAAAGTACTGGCAATCCTCTCTGCAGGCTGCTCCCTGCTAAAATTAGGTAAACAGATGTACGGGAAGTCAGGGAGTAACACGCAGGCCTGCCGGGGGTGGGGGGGGGTAGTCCTTCGGGGGGGGACAGGCCTTCAGGGGTGGTGGTGCAGGCCTTTGGAGGGGGTGCAGGCCTTCATGGGGGATAGGGAGGCCTTCAGGGGTGGGGTGCAGACCTTCAGGGGGGTAGTGCAGGCCTTCAGGGGTGGGGTGCAGGCCTTCAGGGGGTAGTTCAGGCTTTTAGGGGTGGGTGCAGGCCTTCAGGGAGGACAGGCAGGCCTTCAGGGATGGGGTGCAGGCCTTCAGGGGTGGGGTGCAGGCCTTCAGGGGGAGACAGGCCTTTGGGGAAGGAGGGTCCTGGTGTAGAAGGGAGGGAGGGAGGGAAGGGGGGTTCAAATAGACGTGCATATGCCAGACTGGGGGGGAAGAAATAATGGGTCTAAAAACAGAGGAGTAGGAAAGAGATGGTGGACAATGGGATATAGGGAAGGAAGGAATAGAAAGGGAGAGAAGTTGGACACAAGTGATGGTGATGAGGGGTGATAGAGATACTGGATAGGAGGGTAGTTGGGAAAAGAATGGGAGAGATGGTGGACCCTGGGGTGGTGGGGAAGGAGGGAGAGATGCTGAATGAAAGGGTAGTTGAGAAAAGGTGGATCTGTGGATGGAGATGGAAAAAAGAAAAGATGCCAGGCTTCCAGGGGAGGGGAGGGAAATGGAAGGGGAGGACAGAGATAGAAGATGGATGGTTAGCACAGAGAAAGAAGAAAGGAGACCCTGGCAAGCAAGTTATCAGAAGACAACCAGAGCCTGGGACCAACAAGATTTGAATAATGACCAGACAACAAAGGTAGGAAAAATGATTTTATTTTCAATTTAGTGATCAAAATATGGCCGTTTTGAGAATTTATATCTGCTGTCTATATTTTGCACTATGGGCCCCTTTTACTAAACTGCAATAGTGGTTTTTAGCGCAGGGAGCCTATGAGCATCGAGAACAGCGCAGGGCATTCAGCGCAGCTCCCTGCGCTAAAAACCACTATCGCAGTTTAGTAAAAAGGGAAGGGGTATATTTGTCTATTTTTGTATAGTTGTTACTGAAGTGACATTGCATAAAGTCATCTGCCTTGATCTCTTTGAAAAAAAACAACCCCAGAATATAAATGATAATTAACATTTTCTCTGTGTACAGTGTGCTTTGTGTTTTTTTTAATTTTATTGTTGGTAGATCATTTTGACTTGGTCATTTCAAAAGTAGCTTGCAAGCCCAAAAAGTGTGGGCACCCCTGTGGTAGACCATGAGGTCCTGTTGGATTATTTAGACTCCATTGGAATAACTGGTCATGTTTATCAATGGTTTCGTGGTTTCCTTTGTTCTAGAACTTATCAGGTGCTATTAGGTAGGCCCTTTCTCAAACATAGAGTAATCTTTGTGGGGTACCACAGGGATCACCCCTTCTCCCCCTACTTTTTAATGTTTGTCTATCTTCTTTGGGAACCAAATTGTCTAACCTGGGAATTAAAATGTATAGTTACACTGATATTACAATGGTTTTACCAACAGAATTATTATCTTCGGATTTTTGTCATCAGGTGATAGCAGTAATGTCAGTTGTAGAAGAGTGGATGCAAGTATTCAAACTGCCGTTAAATTCTCAGAAAGCTAATTTTTATTTTGTTAGGTCTGCAGGACATTGTTTGGATCTGAAAGGTGTAAAATACCCCTTAGATTCGGTAATAGAATTTTAGGGGTGTATTTAGATAGGACATTATCCATGGAAGTTCAATTAAATGCAGTTGTTTGCAAAAGCTTTTTTATTCTTTGGAAACTGTGTTCTGTTCGATCTTGTTTTGAACAAATGGTTTTTCAATTGGTTCAGTATTTGTTATTCTCTGTATTTGATTATTGCAATATAATTTATTTTGCAGGTAGTAGAAAGCATTTTCAGAGACTTGCTATGATTCAAAATACTGCGATTCACTTGATTTTTTATTTGAGTAAGACAAACCATGTAACACCTTATCTCTGTAAATTACACTAGCTTCCAGTGGAGATTCACACTATTTTTAAATTTGGTTGTATCTTTCTAGTATGAGGAAAGACTAAAGAGGTTAGGGCTCTTCAGCTTGGAAAAGAGATGGCTGAGGAGAGAGATGATTGAAATCTACAGAATCTTGAGTGGTGCAGAATGGATAGAAGTGAATTGATTTTTTACTCTTTCAAAAAGTACAAAAACCAGATGACACTCGATGAAATTACATGGGAATACTTTTAAAACAAATAGGAGGAAATATATTTTTACTCAAAGAATAAAAACTTGTTGCCAGAAGATGTGGTTACAGCGGTTAGCATATCTGGGTTTAAGAAAGGTTTGGACAGATTCCTGGAGGAAAAGTCCATAAAGTGGCATTGAGACAGATGTGGAGAAAACCACTGCTTGCACGGGATTGGTAGCATGGAATATTGCTAATATTTGGGTTTCTGTCAGGTACTGTGACCTGGATTGGCCACCTTTGGAAACAGGAAACTGGGCTAGATAGACCCTTGGTCTGACCCAATATGGCTGTTCTTATGTAGGAAGACATACCTTCTAGCTATCACACATACAAAGAAACCAACTGTTTTCAAACCAGCTGTGGTTCAAGGGGAAAAAATCAACTGTGCCGTGCTAAGTCTAACCTTTTCTCAATATATCTAGGATTTTCATTATAAAATATGATTCGTTTTCAATAACTGTACAGGAAAAAGAAACACTTTTTTTCATTCATTCAGTATAGTACGAGCCAACTCCACATCTTATATTCTGTTATGTTGGAAAGAAGATGAGCAATAAAAGAAAAGAAATTGGAGAAAGGAGACAGAGAGAGAGAACTCTTGTATTTCAGCAGCGAGCAAAGAGCATCCAGACTTAGAGGTGCTTAAGCACTGTCTCACTGGAAAAGGAATTCAATACTCCTGTGAGTGCATCACATTGCAAAGGAAGTGCTTTGCTGATATTCCCTTAATTACAGCTTTTATAAAGTGACCAGAGGCACACATTCTTCCCCCAAACATATTTCTACATTTAATAAAACGAGATGTGCTAGATCAAAATTCAAAAGAAACTTCTTGCAACTGTTCAATATTTCAGAGTCACCTTGAGCAAAATGTCACTATTTTTAGGTAATTAGCTTTGTAAGGCAATTAACCTAATATGTCACAATTTGCTGGTTCTATTTTTTGCATCGTATTGACAATTATGAATGTCACGAGGTAAATTTTCAAAGACTTACAGCTAGAGTTATTAGCTTGCACTATCATGCTAGCTCATGCTCACACTGTTAATACACATTCTTAGAAATTAAGTCTCATTGTATAAAAGAAACATTTTTAGCTTGGACTTGAAATTCTTGGTACAGTAATGCAGTAGCATGTGTTAGTAACTCAGTTGTATGGGGAACAGATGTTTGCTTTGAAAAGGTTATAAAAGTAAATAAACATAAAGGTTACCAAAAAATGCTGTGTAAAATTTTCACATCCACTCAAAAATATTTACCTCTGTATTATAAAGCGCTAAAAATTGTGTGTGTAGATTTGGACGGGCGTCCAATCTGTGTGTGGAATTTAATTGAATAATTACCCAATTAGGGCCAATTGTTGAGATCTTAATGAGCAATTATTGGTGCTAATTGATTTTAATTGAATTTTACGGGTGAATCAAAAAAGGGGGTATGGAAATGAGAAGGTCATGGGCGGATTGGGAATGTTCTTTGGATTTACACGCATTTTAGGGGAATCAGTGCCTGATTTAGGCGTGAGAATTTGCACCACATTTCAGACGGTGCAAATGGCAGTGTTTAAAGCTAGTTGCAGTTCCCGGCGCTAAGTGGCTAACTTTGAGCTGTTTATACAACAGCACTGAGCATTATATTGCTTTTGCACTGATTTTTTTTAGACACTGTTAAAAGAGTTCAGTCTTTAATGTGCATAATAAGTGAGGTCACCTTTGGGTAAATATTCTGCTGCTACTGATTGGTTGGGGTTTTTTTTTTTGTTGTTTTTTTTCAAATGTTGACTATAGCCATCAAAAAATATCCAAATGCTCACTAACACTATCTGGATAGTGGCAGGCACTGAATACCCAGGTAAGGCAGATAACACCAGAACTTATCCGGATAGTGGCAATATTCAGTCTGTTATTTGGATAACTAAGGAGAACTTTTATCTAAGCTATCCCAATAAGTTATCTGGATAGCTGCCAAATATTGCCACTATCTGGATAGTTTTCCTGACTCTGCCCATGTTCCAGCCTAGTGTTATGCATACAAGGGGAAATTCTATAACTGGGCACCTTCATCTAGGTGCCTTGAGACCACCTGGAGGGTGACCAGATTCTGTTAGAGAATATTGGCAGAACTTAATATCAACACCCTTAACATTTATGTATCCTCAGTTATACCAGCCACCACTCCTCCCTGTAAACTGACTGGGATTCCTCAAATTGCATTACTGCCAGTGGGGGGTAGTGCGCTGCTGTTTCACTATTACATTTTCAACAGTGAGGGACAGGCAAGCTCTGCGGGACTCCAGGGAATCTATCTCTAGTGACTGAATACTGAAGCACTATCCCCCACTGGCAGCAATGCAGTTGGAGGACTCCCACTCAACTTAGAGGGAGCAGTGCCAGCCACAGTCCTGGTGTAAATATGGGTTCCTAAATGTGCCAGGGGTGCATAAAATGTACAGTTCTCCATAAGTTATATGTATAACAAGGAGCCATGTCCATGTTCCGTCCGTTCCCTAGCAAATATGCTATATAAATTAAGTGGGTATTTGTGGAATAGTACTTAGACACCCTGATGGCACTTCCATAGGTGAGCATTCGTTTACATGTGCAAGTTGTAGAGGGAGATGCTACATGGAAGGGGAAGAAAAAGGTGAAATGCTGAATGGAAGAGGAGAGAAAAGGGAGATGTTTTATGGAAGAGGGGAGCGAGGGGAAATGGATAAAAAAAAAAAAGAATATGTGGGGAAGTAGCCTAATGGTTAGTATAACAACCCAGTGAACCAGAAGACTTGGGTTCAATTCTCACTGCAGCTCCTTCCAACATTGGACAAGCATGTTAACCCCACCATTGCCCCAGGTATAAAATAAGTACCTGTATAAAGGATGTAAATAACTTTAAGTATAACCACAGAAAGGCAGTATATCAAATCTTATTATAGATGAGGGGAGATGGCCAAAAGAAGAATTATAAAATCTAAGACCCCCAAGGAAAAGATCTAGGTGTCATTGTAGACAGTACTTTGAAATCTTCTGCATAGTGTGAGTTGGCAGCCAAAACAGCAAATGGAATACTAGGAATTATTAGAAAAGTGATGGCAAATAAGACCAAGAATATTATAATACCTCTGTTTGGTTCCATGATGCGATTTCACCTTGAGCATTGCATTTCGTTCTGATCACCGTATCTCACAAAAGATGTGGTTGGGATTTCCGATATATCTATATCCAAAATTAGATGTCGTCTGGAAAATGTCCAAAATCTAACAGTGCTATCACTGTTAGCTGATAAACATTATCACACATCGAAAATACAAAAACCATTTGCTGTATTATTGGGTATGGAGAACGTCAACGATGTCATCAGTAAGGTACTGTGGTGGTGAAATGGCATTCCTGCAACATGCTGAACGTGTGTATATATGAGGATCATTTCATAAATAATGCACAGGTTGGCGACATTGGGAAGTGGATGATGCAATTGCAATAAACCGTGTTTCAGTTTCACTTCAGTGCTTGAAGCAGCAGGACATGTGCTTAGGAGCTCTGTAGGGTACATAGTGTGGCTGTAGTATGGGAAATGGAGGCTGCAGGTGTCTCAGGTAGTGTGTCTGTTGACGATCAGAGGTTGTACATTAAGAATAAAATTCTATGTGGCAAAAACCCAACAGAAATCCACAGTGCATTACCTGAAGTTTGTGGTGAATTAACAATGGACCGTAGTACAGTTTCTCAGTGGGCAACTCATTTTCGGAGTGGTCATGTGAGCATAGATGATAATGCAAGACCAGGAAGGCTGACATCTACAACTGATGAATGATGTGTGAAAATCATGGCTGATGCCCTTGAACAAGATCGTCATGCGACATGCGAGGAACTTCCTAAAACCACAGGGATTCCACCGACATCAGTATACCAAATTCTGACAAATGATTTAAAAAAGAGAAAAATTTCTGTGTGATGGGTCCCCCACTTCTTGACTGCTGAACAGCAGCAGAGACGCCTGGACAATGCAATCGTGCTGAAACAAAGATTCAACTTTGAAGATCAGGCATTCTTGAATCACATTGTTGCTGTTGATGAAACGTGGGTCAGAGACTTTGAAATCACAGTCCAACGAGTAGAGAGCTCCATCTTCCCCCAAAAAATTTTGACGAGCTCAATCAAAAGTCAAACAAATGATGATTTTTGCTTATGATCATGAAGGCATCATCATCACAGACAAAATTCCATGTGGAAGAAATGTCACAACAGTATATTATCATGATTTTTTTTTGCAAAAAAAATGCACAAAACTAGACCTGGGAATGTCGTCATTGAGAAACTGCGCAAATACGGCTGGGATGTGTTACCTCATGCTCCCTACAGTCCAGACATGAGTACACCAGACTTCAACCTTTTTCCAAAGTTGAAACAACCTATGCGTGGACATCGTTTTGCATCTCTGGAAGAGCTTTCTTCAGCCGTTACCTGAGCCATTCGGCAACAGAACAAAAACGGTGTCTTGGATAGAATAATGAAGCTTCCCGGACATAGAGACTCGGTCATTGCAAACCAGGGAGACTATATTGAAGGATTGTAAAGAAATACTTGAAAAAAAACCAAACATGTAAAGAGTAAAGAGGTTAGGGTTCTTCAGCTTGAAAAAGAGACGGCTGAGGGGGTTGAAGTCTACAAAATCCTGAGTGGTGTAGAACAGGTACAAGTAATTTGATTTTTTACTCCAGCAAAAATTAGACAAGGGGACACTCGATGAAATTACAGGGAAATACTTTTAAACCCAATAGGAGGAAATATTTTTTCATTCAAAGAATAGTTACATTCTGGAACTTGTTGCTAGAGGTTGTGGAAACAGCAGTTAATGTACGATGTGTGGACAAGTTCCTGGAGGAAAAGTCCATAGTCTGCTATTGAGACAGACATGGGGGAAGCCAGTCCTTGCCCTGGGATAGGTAGCATAAAATATTGCTACTGTTTGGGTTTTTGCCAGGTACATTTGACCTGGATTGGCCACTGTGGAGACATGATACTGGACTAGAGGGAGGTCTGACCTAGTATGTCTGTACTTATGTTCTTATAACTTTTATGCAGTCCTATTTATGTGGTTACTTCTATCAATTAAATGCTGAATATTGGCACAGCTAAGTGCTGATTCTGCCCTGACATGTCCCTAAAATTGCCAGTTTTCAGTTCGGTGCTAACCAGTTATTTTCAGAGCCACTAATTGGTTGAGGGCCACTGAAAATTACCAGTTAGCTTCAAATAGGTGATTTAACTGGTCAGAAGCCATTCCTGGCTAGTTAAAATCACTTTGAATATTGAGCTGGTTCATTGTAATGCGGACCTTATTATTTAAGTTGGCTATTAACATACCAATGTTTACAAATACTTTCTTCCCAAAGGACACCAGGCTGCCCTCATTTACATCTGCTTTATATAGGGAAATGGTGCTGATAACCTGCATTCATTAAGGCAGGACATGCTAGTGCATTAATTTAAACAAAGCTGCATTACGGACTGCATTAAGCTTAGCAACCTTTCAAGATCTTGCCTGAATATAAATGGTGAATTATATACAGTGGATAGCATTATTTCTCTTAAAGTGAATTTTTGTAGTAGGGCAAAATGGACACGATTTTCTTTTACACAAATCTGTTTTTAACCTCTGTTTTTATCTCCTAGAACAATATGATCCAGAATGCGATATGTTTATAGGCTTAATTCATTTGATATAGTTAGAATAAATGAAATTGTGACATAAACAGAGGAATGGGATGGACCAGTAGGGCCACGACCTCACAAAAATGTTGCCTAACAGAATCAGCATTTAGAGAGCTTGGGAACGGGGCCAGAGACTAGTTTGCTTAGCTCCATTAAGCAAAAATGATATTCTCCCCCTAAACAGTAAAAACGGTCAAAGATCACTTTCAAAGCTAGAAACATGCTCCTCATTAGAGAGAAGTGTGTTTCACATTCAAAAGCCTCTCTTCAAATAACATAAAACAAAGAGCAAGAAAATGCTCTCACTTAACTGCTGACTCTCTAACAAAATAGGATTACTTTCAAAATAATATTACTCATTTTTAAAACACTAGCATCAAATGAACCTTTATTTATATCTAGATATTTAACCCCACATAGTACTCAACGTCCACTTCGTTCATCTGGACAAAATCTGCTTTCAGTACCTTCTCTAAAAATAATTGGAACACGAAGATCAGATATGTTCACAGTGATGGGACCTCAATGGTGGAATGCCTTACCACAATACATTAGAACTGATAAAGACATCATAACATTTAAAAAATTCTTAAAGACTTATTTATTTAACGATGCTTTTAATATTGGAAACTTTTATACTTTCTGGAGATGCTCTTAACAGTGTTATGGATTAAATACCCCTTACCTTTTGTTTTTTCCTTTGTTTTTCTACTAAAAAATTTAAGATTGTAACTTTTAACTTTCTTCCTCCCGACTCATGTTTGTATTATATGTAACCATATTGTTAAATGTTAGCCTCTTTTTATTATTCTTTATTGGATTTTGTACATCTCTTAGTAATTTTAATAGGCGATTAATCAAATGCACTAATAAAACTTGAAAACTTGAAACTCAGTCCAACTATAATGTACATTTTGAGTTACCACAATTAGTACATTATCTATACGTAAAAGATGTTTGTAAGTGGAAACACAGGGAGATTCCCACAGCTGCCAATGCCTATTACAGATACTGAGATTTTTGTCTTCAGCGTGTTATTCAGACAGTAGCACCGGAGCTCATGCATCAGTGACTGGCTTTAGCCTCTTTACTTCCACAGTCATCCACTATCACATTCGTCTTTTTCTTCCTTATTGTATTATATTGAGCTATTTTGTTTGGACTGACTTGTATTACTGATCTACTGAGATCATGAGGTCTTTAGGGAGATGATAAAATAAAGTGCGCTCAGGCTTTCTGCAGGATTAGCACACATTTTTGTGGACATACGATGCAGAACAGGGTTTTTCTACACAAGCTAACCCGGCACAAAGCCTTGAGTACACAGCACATTTAAACAATTGTAATAAGGGCTAATTTAGTGTTCAGTACAAATGCAGAGAGGTGTGCTGAAGAGTAAAAGTCTGAGCACAATGCTGAGACTCTAACATCAAGTCAGAGGAGGCATAGAAGACTCACATCTTTATCTTGGATTGTGAGCAGAGGATGATCTGAGATGATATGCAGGACTTCACCTCAAACCACCCTCTGCTCCAAAGCCCCTGGACCCTATCCTTCCAACTCGAGATGACCTTCCTGATCTCCTACCCCCATCTCTCAATCCCTCAACCCTGACACCCAAAAATCTAAACTCCATGGTGGTCTTGAGGACCCCTCCCCCAATACCCAAACTGAATTAACTTGGTGGACTAGTGGACTAATGAATCTGAGCCCTCTGTGACCCTCTCCCCAAGACTCCCCTCCATGCACCTGGAAGATAGGAGGCAGGAGTGATGCCAACTTGCTCCCGCCTCCCCATATTTGGAAAATACACTTGGAATGCACCATACGGTTAGACAGTTATTCTATGGACTCAACACGCAAAACCATTTATTCAGTAGATGTGTCCACTCTATGGAACTCTCTCCCCATATCCCTGAGACAGGAAACTAGTACCAAGAATTTCAAGTCCAAGCTAAAAACTTTTCTTTTTAAAGACACATATGAGATCTAGACAAAGGGCACTTCCCAGACTGCCCCTCCCTCCCTAATGTTTCTCCCCCTTCCTTTTCCTTTTTATTTCAAGCGATGTAACTCTTCCCATCATCCTTTTGTATCTTGTTTAGTCATTAGAAACTTTTCAGATGTTTGTGATTGGCCCCATTTTTTTTTTTTTTATTACAAAGGATTTCTTTTTTAATTTTAATAATGTAAACCGCTTTGGATTTTAAAGCGGCATATCAAGTCATAATAAACTTGAAACTTGATACAGAAAAGCACAATAAAACAGGAGAAGCTGTCTTCACAAAATGAAAATTCACACATTTGTGACTGAGAGGAAGATTTGTCCTTTTTACACTGTTGGTTACCACCGACATACATACTGATTGATGATTTTACCTTCAAACTAAGGTACCACAAGCAGCACTGCAGTGAAATTCACATAAAAAGACCTAAGTACACATCTCACCATAAACCCCTTAAAGTCTATGGGAAGTCCTGTAAAACCCACCCAAACCCTACTGGACCCATCTGTGCACTATACTAATAGCCCTTATGTCAGCAGGTGCCACCTTTATGTAGGTACAGTGGAATTTTGGAAGGCTCACAGATTCTACCATAAGTATAGTAGTTATGGGCCTGAGTCCCCATCTCTATGGTTGGCTACACTGCAGACTAGACTTCTTCAGGAACCTGCTTGCTGTTCTACCAAGACCAACCAGGTATGTACTTTTTCATTCAAATTTTAGGGGGTGGGAGGAGGTCAGTGGTACTGGGGGAGTGTGTGTGCAGGGGGTCATATTTACATCCCTCCAGGGGTCATCTGGGTAGTTTGAGTACCTTTTTGGAACTTATTCATTAGTAAAACAGATCTAGCCCCATATGTCCAAATTGTGCCCTGGACATATTCTTAAATGTTTGATTATGGCAGAAAAACATCCCAAGTCATACGCTCATCCTAGTCCCGCCCACACCACACCTCTAACATGTCCTCTTGAGATTTAGATGATTTACTGATCAACAGCATGATATCTGCCTAGAAAATAGGTTTCAAAAACAGCAAATTGGAAGGGTTTGGCAAGAAAAACGTCCATCTGCCCCTTTATGACACTTTTTGGAAGTTTTCTTTTTTGAAAGTGTTTTACTATAAGTAAAAGTGTTTTACTATAAGAGGGTATATACAAGGGTGGGCCAAGGGCATAACTTATAGAAGAGTATGAGTTGCATGTGTTTATTTTATTTATTTCATTAGTTTCATAGCCTATCCTCATAGAAGAGCTCAGAACGGGTTACAGAATTACATACATAATACAGATGGGATACAGAATTATGTACTTAATATATTCAGTGGTGTGAAGTTTCAGTTGCAGGACATCAATACATGGTACAAAATAGAAAGAGGTCTATATATAAGGAGTAAGGAATATGAGTAGGAGAAGAAACAAAGGTATGGTGCAGTGTGAGGATAGGAGGTGCCCGGGGTGGTGGGTTCCCCCCCCCTCCTCTCTGCCCCCTCCCCTGGCTCCTTCTGTGTTCACATCTTCTCTTCCCACCCCGTACCTCTTTAAATATTCGCCAGCTCGATCAGCTTCTCCAGCCTGCTGCTCACACTAGCATTGGCTTTCCCTCTGATGTCACTTCCTGGCCCCACGACCCAGAAGTGATTTCAAAGGGAGCCAGGCTGGCGTGAGCAGCTGGCCAAAGCAGTTGCTCACATTGGTGAAGGTTTAAATAAGTATGGGGTAGAGCGCAAGTTTGGCATGGGGGCAGAGAGGTGCCGGCACCCCCACCAAGACGGCACCCAGGGCGGTCTGCCTCCCTTACAATGCCACTGGTATGGTGTAAATGTAGCGCTAGGTATACAGTTTCAATTTGCGTTTAACACATCATTTCGGATTACAGCTAATTCTGAAGTTTGTGGAAGGTCACAAGATACCTTTGAGTAGTGGCTTACAACAAGGAAATTATGAATAAAAGTAAGAGAAGATACATAACTGGAGGCATGAGTTATAGGATACATGTGTGTTTAATACATCACAACAGTTTACAGCTGATTCAATAATTGAGTGCATTGGTCTGGGGGAGTCAAGTAAACAGATAGGTTTTCACTTAGGTCAGGGGTGTCCAATGTCGGTCCTCGAGGGCCGCAGTCCAGTCGGGTTTTCAGGATTTCCCCAATGAATATGCATTGAAAGCAGTGCATGAAATAGATCTCATGCATATTCATTGAGGAAATCCTGAAAACCCGACTGGACTGCGGCCCTCGAGGACCGACATTGGACACCCCTGACTTAGGTGCACCCAGTTACACCAGCCATCGATCTGGCATAAGCGATCGCATCTAACTTTTGGCACAGCAAAGCGGGTTTATGTTAGGCACACCTAGGAAATGACTGAAAACTAAGTGGCATTTTAGAATTGGCACTAAGTATGCCCCATTAGGATGCCTGCTTCTTGGTGCCAAATTATAGAATTGTCCCCATAATGTTTTAGGTGGAACTGAATATCAAGCCATGTTTCACCAAAAGAAACTGTACATTCCAAGGTTAGAATATTTTATTGATATTTCAAAGAATATCCATTCCAGGAGTTTCTGCCACTGCACCCTCGAGTGCAGTCTCTGGGAATGTCTTTTTTGCTATGATTTCCTATGATCTCCTCTCTGTACCCTCCTTAAAGATCATCGGCACCAGACGATGCAAGATCTTTTAGCCATCGCACCACAGTTATGGAACTCACTCCCAGGCTATATTAGAGAAGAATATACATTAGACAAGTTTAAGAGTTCCTTGAAAACCTTTCTTTATAATAATAATAATAACTTTATTTTTATATACCTCCATACCACAAACAGTTCAAAGCGGTTTACAGGGGAAGAGACTGTATACAGACAGCGACATTACAGAGAACTTTCAAAATTACATTGGCATGTTAAGCTTAGTCAAGTTTATCTGGAAGTGTTTTGGAAGTACATCAAGGTTGAAGTGGGCCAGATAGCACTGAATATTGGTCGGTATGCCCTTAGTGAACCTAAACAATTAATGGATTTTGTGGTTTCAAAAGAGAAGGTGGAAATGACAGCGTGAAAGTCCCCTAGTGATTGGGGACACTGTCAGAGTTGGCTGAGATGTTTCTCTAATTAGGTTGTCAGCTCTGAGGGGGGGGGTGTCTTTCTATTGTCCTTGAGATTTTTATTTTCCTGTATCTTAGTTCTATTACTTTTAGAAATATGGATGCTAATAATATTTTTCCTTAGTTTTTGGTTATAAAGATGCTTTCGAAAATTAAAACCTTCATAAACAGATAATCTTATCTTTTCATTATTTTATTTTTACAAAATGACCTACTGCTTTCTTTCTTCCCCAACCTATCATGTTACCCTTTAATGTCACCTTTATCTAACACCATTGTAGTTCTATCCCTTCTCCTCTTGTTTCTGTGTGTTTGTCTTCAAAATTTGTCCTTGTCAGTATACGAGTTTTTGTTACCCCATATTTTAATATATGTATTTCACTTTGAAATATTATTATAAGTGTTTGTATCAAATTTTAAATAAACTTGAAACTTTATGCTTTATAACTTATAGTATAATGATAAATACTAAGGGCTGATATTCAGACTGGAGATAGTTGGTTATCTCCTGTGGTTGGCGGCAAAACCAAAAATGTAATGTTGGCACTGTATTTAGTAATCAGCCTCGAATTCCAGGTTTTTTTTTAAATAGCTGACTAAGGCATAGTCGGCTAAACCAATATTCATCGGCGGTTTCAAAAGAGAAGGAAATGACACTGTCAGAGTTGGCTGAGATGTTTCTCTAATTAGGTTGTCAGCTCTGAAGGGCGGGGGGGGAATCTTTCTATTGTCCTTGAGATTTTTATTTTCTTGTATCTTAGTTCTATTACCTTTGAAATATGGATGCTAATAATACTTTTCCTTAGTTTTTGGTTAGATATATTTATAATATTTGTTTTTCTAAGAATTACATTGTGATTGTATAATTGAATATTTTTTAAATAAAAAACATAAAAAGAAAGAAAGTGTACATTATAAAGTGTTACAGATATTAGTCCTAATCATATTACATTTTCTGAAATGAATTCCCAATTTTCTTGTACCTCATGATTTCATTATCCCAGACTAAAAGCAAACCATGTTTCATAATGTTTTAGGGCTCCAAATGGCAAGTAGTAAAGCCCATCCTATAACCAAAACAAATATCTCATCATATTTCTACAATGGAAATTCCTTAAAAACTCCCCACCCCATTTTCTACCAGAGCTCCTCTGAGTTACCATGGGACAGAATTTCAAGGGACATCTCTTGTTGGGTGACTGGATCAGCTTTGCTTGTGACTTCGATCATGACATCATTGTGAACATGGACCAATCAGAGCCAGGAAAGTGGCTTAAACACAACTATGCAAATAAAGCAAAAATTTTCATTGTCATTAAGGGACACGTAACTATTTATTGTTTGCACTCTGGAAATTTCCCAAATTCCAAAGTAAGCGCAGTTTTCTTTTGAAAACCATTGTTTAATTTGCATTCCATTACTCTCTTTCTTCCTGGTCTCCCTTCTATGTCCGTTTTCACTTATTCAGGTAACAGCTAGAGAGATGTGCAAGGGGGAGGCAGGAAAAAGAGGGAGGATTAGAAAAATGTTGATAAATTCTATTTAGCAAAACACACAATGAATGTTACAGCACAATGGCCTTTCTGCAAGCCGATTATCCTAGTCAGAGGCTTTGCTATATTAAAAAGGAAAAAAAATGGTGTGCAGAAGAAAGGAAAATGCAGAAGCATGGCAGCAATCAATGCTGCCCTTTGTGCAGCCTGACATTTGAGGGACTTGTTATCAACAATTGGTGGATGGCTATCTAAATTTATCTTCCCAGCTGCCAGCCCTGGCTCTGATAGGGAGAGTGAATATGTGAATGTGTGGATAGGCCAGGAGATAAAGCTCCAGGAGAATTTAGAAAAGCTGCCTTTTTGTCAGATGCCTGATGGTTTCCATCAGTCCGAAGTGACATTTTCTTCCAGCACCAAAACAGAGGAGAGGCCATGTCTCCTCCAGCTCACATTTTAGTCCCCTCTTTGTTTTTAAGAAATGGAAAAAGTAAAAAAAAAAAAAAAAAAGAAAAGGCAGGAATGAAATGAGGAAAAGGAGAAAGTTGCTCTTGTTATCTCCCTACTGTCCTATACTGTCTATTGCTCTGGCAAAAATTGCCTTTCTTTCTCTGGGTTACTGCAGATTAGAGATAAGGCTAATCTGCTGCTTGGCTCTCAGCTTTATTGTGGAGCTGCCTCACTTCATATTTTGCTGATTTTTTTAAAGAGGTATACACCAGAGAGTTGGCCTGAATAGCTCATCTTATAGTCAACAGGGCTTTTCCAAAATGGGGTTAGTTGAGGGTTTTCTAATAAAGCAATTCTTTTATTAGTGGCCCAGGCTAAAAGGATTAGAGTTGCATCATGTGACTTCTTATAATTTTGGTTTTTAAAAACCCAGGTAGTGATCAGTCCGTGAAACTGCTGAACTGACTGATACAGCTAGGTCTTTAGGCGGAGGATTCTCACGGCGCTTAGAGTGATGTGGCAGATGTTTTAAATATATGAAAGATGCTGAGATTGGAGATAAGAGATAATATGCATGTTGTATGGACTACTGTAGGTTTTAGGTGTGTCAAAGGTTTTCTTTTGGAAGTTGAGCACCTTCATCTGTGATTGGAAACACAGCACTGGCCTTGTGAGAAGTAAATTTCTACTAGGGTGTCTATAAAAGCCATCTGGATGCATATGTTCCACCTATCTTATATAAGCAACACATGTACCTATCTGCTTTTATTAACCCTTTCAGGACCATAAGGATCGTAGGCCAATTTTTGTGGTTTTGACGACATTTTTATGGTAAAAAGGGCTTGCAGATGCCAAAAAATTGATTTTTTTTGTGAAATATCATTATTTTAAAAAAAAAAAAAATCACACTTCTGGCTTATGGACAGTGTGGCAAGTGAATCTTCTCGTCAATCTGGCAACGACGCTAATGAATGAATGTCGGAACCAGTTTGTTTACATAAAGGCAGTATCATATGGAATCCGTACATATCAAATTTAGAACTGTAGACTATCCCAATCAAAATTTATAGGATTTTAAAGTTATGGGACAAATATGTCCCTTGGTCCTGAAAGGGTTAAATAACTCCTCAACCCCTAAAAAGCCCCTTCAATAGTTATACCTATTCCAAGACAAGTGTAAGTTTGGATGTGTATATGCTGCTAAGAATTGGTACACCTTTCTTTCAGCAACTGCATTGGTTGCCGGTCGAGGCCCAGGTAAAGTTTAAGCTTGGTTGCATTTGCTTTAAGGTATTCGCTGGCCTCATACTCAACTATCTCCTGGATTCGTTCACATTTGCTAGTTGAAAACACTTCAGACCTTCATTCACATGTTCTATTCACGTTTCCTTCTGTTAAAGGCTGTAAATTTAAAAGATATTTATTTATTTTAAAAAATTTATGAATCACTTAAATCTGATGTACAAAACATTTACATCCACAATTTCAAGCACAAACAAACATTGTAAAATGCAGTAAACAAATAAGTCTTCCCCTATAAATTTCCTCAATACAGCATTCTTTAAATCTAAAACAAATAATAACCAGAGTTTTTAACATTTTCTTAAAAGACACGCAATCGTTGCATAATCTCATTATACCTGGAATTGAATTCCAGCAAGTGAGAAAATCGATATTCTAGATTTAACATAACAAATCCCATTTTCTTTTAAACTGATAAGCAACATCCTTCCCTCAGACCTCAAACATCATATCATCAACACCTTCTATTTTATCAAGCGGCATCTTGGGACAAGGATTTGAATCATCTAATTATGTCTTCCAACACTTACCAACAATTCAGGCGACGTTAAAAAACATATCTGTTTACTAGATCTTTGAGGTAATTGAAGTATTCCACTTACTGTATTCACTTTTCTCTTTTGTAAACCGCATAGAACTTAAGGTATTGCGGTATAGAAGTGAGTTTTTATGTTATGTTACATATGCACAAGATTCTCACATAAGTGTACATCCTATCAATAATGTACCTCTTCGAGCTCCTATGTATATGTCACATAAACCTAAGACACTATCGGGTCAATATCGATCCATGGTGGTCAGTGTTGTGGTTTATTTTGGGGGTTAATCATCTTAGTGGTAGGAAAGACTGGGCAGTCTTCTCGTAATCAACTTTATATTCAGTTTCCTTGTCCGAAGTTGATAAAACAGTTTAGTCAATGGTCAATTTCTTTTATCTATCAGGCTCCTTCTGCCTGGAATGATCTTCCTTTTCTTATAAGGACATGACAGGAAGCTCTTGAAAACATTTATTTTTAAGAAATTTGTCCTTAATGTTGGGGCATACATTCTGCACCATCTAGAAGCCTTTTTGGCTGACTTTAACACACTTGGCTCGAAGCCATTTGCTTAACCCATGATTCGTCATAGTTCTGGCAAACTGGATTACAGATAAATGGAAAGTTGTTATCACTATTGGGGTAGGAGGTGGGAGGGTTGGTGGGTTGAGAGGGAAATGATATCATGTAGCCTGTATCAACCTTTGTATCATTTTCTTTTGTAGCACTTTCTGCAAAACTCTTAATAAATAGAATTATTTTTAAAAAAGAAAGAAATTTGTCCTGACTAATTGAAATGGCTCTTTTGTTCTGATTGTACTTTTTACGCTGTTTGAAGAAATTATCCATCGATGACTGTTTACCTGGGTTCGTTTCCAGTAGAGCTTTATTTTATTGTAATCCACCATGATCTCTTTAGGGCAGGGATAGGGAACTCTGGTCCTCGAGAGCCGTATTCCAGTCGGGTTTTCAGGATTTCCCCAATGAATATGTATTGAAAGCAGTGTATGCAAATAGGTCACATATAAAGAATTGGATTGAAAACAGTCTATTGTCTTTAAACATGTGAGCAAAGAACACCACAAACAAGCTGAAGTAGCAAAAAAATGCTCAGTCCAATTCTTTATATGTGAGTTTGCAAACCATTGGACCCCTGAGGAAGGCGTGTTCGCCGAAACACAGACCGTCCGATTGGGTCCGGTTGGATTTTTATCATAGTATTTTTTATCATTGTACTTTTTTAATTGAATTTTCATGGTTTTATATGTCAGTGTTTAATAAATTATCTCCAGAACATCTGTATCCACAGTTTTTGTTTTGGTTTTCATTCCTTTCTGTTTGAACTGTTGTAATTATTATTGTGTATAACCACCCATGCACCAACCCAGTGCTATCCAGATGATACCAAGCCAGTTTGCAATAATTTCCAGTACCGTTATGCAGATAGTCGTGCTAAAATCAATGACTATGCCTGGTCAGTGGTACTTCTCTGGGAAGCAGGTGCTGCTACCCAGATAAATACTTTTCAAAATCTGGCCATGTTTTCTGAGTGTCTATTTTATGTAGCTATACCCAGGTACTTTTAGAAGTGCCAACTTGCACTTGTAAAACACACTTATGTGGCTTAAAAAATTACACTCTGAAAGGCATCGTTTGCTCTTGTTTCTAAACAAAGGAAACATTTTCTTAGCAATGTAATCTGATATAGTATAACAATGTGGACATGGGGAAAGCCACTGCTGTCCCTGGGATTGGTAGCATGCAATTTTGGGATTCTGCCAGGTACCGGAATTGGCCACTGTTGGAAACAGGATACTGGGCTACATGTAGAAGGACCATCAGTCCAACCCAATATGGCTATTCTTATGTTTTGGGGGGGGGGTTAATTCTTTATTCATTTTTACAACTTACAACAAGTGTAATCGGAAATAACATTTAAACTTACAAACATCACTTGAATTTCTGTTACAATCATTTTAAATTAATGAAATTTATCCCCTTCCCACCCTTACCATATCATATGTAATCACGTATATCATATAATATATTCTTTTCTACTAATCCAAACAATTAATAAAAGATCAGAAACCACCCCATCCTCTCATTTGCAATTGTATAATTAAGGGAAAAATGTTATTTACTCGTTACAATAATCTCTTAATGGTCCTCAAACATCCTTGAATTTATTAAAATGTCCTTTCTGTATGGCTAATATTTTTTCCAGAAATTAAAGTTTAATCTACTCCAATTCTTCCAATTAAATGTAATTTGTTGAATGGCGACTCCAGAATGGCTATTCTTATGTTTTTATATTTTTCTGCATTTGACTATTTTTGCGTAAAAGTTATTTCCATTTGAAAGTTTGTAGTATGATCTACATAGCTTACACCAGCGTATCACAAACTGTGTGCCTCCTGAGATGCTGGGGAGGTAGGAGAGGTGCCGGTGCTGGACGACTGCCTACAGGACATGCCTCTCGCGGCGAGAGACACGTCCTGTAGGCAATCAGCCGGTGCTGCCTCTTCTCTCCGCGCATCTTCCTTGCCAGCACCCCCCACTGGCGGTTCAGGGCCCATCTGGAGGGCTTTTGTGCATGCGGCGACATCGGCGCACTTCTCGATGCCCCGAGCAATGGCCACTACGTTTACTGTGCCACGGTGCGATAAAGTTCGTGGGACACTGGCTTGCACAGTTCTCCAAATATCTGCTTAAATGATCATTTATATTGGGGGGTGGAGCTTCCACTTTTTGCTGTCAAAGCCTAAAAGGTCATGGGTAAATTGTTCCTTACGAATCCAAGATTCGATGAGAAAACAAACAGCAAACCTATCATGATAAAATTATCCAGAGAACTTTAGGACAGTCTTTTGTGCAGACCAAATCATTTGCCTAGTTTCATCCAGGCAGCGCTGGACATCAGTACAGACTGGAAGCACCTCTAGTTTGCCTCTTCTTGTGTATTTTGTACGGGTACAAGTGGATCGATTTTTCACTCCATCAAAAATTACAAATACTAGGGGGACACTCGATGAAGTTACTGGGAAATACTTTTAAAACCAATTGGAGGAAACTTTTTTTCACTCAGAGAATAATTAAGCTCTGGAACGCGTTGTCAGAGGATGTGGTAAGAGCGGATAGCGTAGCTGGTTTTAAGAAAGGTTTGGACAAGTTCCTGGAGGAAAAGTCCATAGTCTATTATTAAGAAAGACACGGGGGAAGTCACTGCTTGTTCTGTATCGGTAACATGGAATATTGCTACACCTTGGGTTTTGGCCAGGCACTAGTGGCCTGGATTGGCCACCGTGAGAACGGGCTATTGGGCTTGATGGATCATTGGTCTGACTCAGTAAGGCTGTTCTTATGTTCTTATGCCCAGATAAAAGAACTGACCCAGCTTGCTAACATGTTATTTCAGTCCATCAGATTTGCTCAACTAAAAGTCCTACAAATAGCCAGACTAATCTTTTAAATATCAACTCCTGCAATGCACTGATGAATATCTTAGCTGAGTTCTTTGGTGTAGTATCTTAAAAAAATAAAAAGACAATTACATTGTAAAAACCGTTAAGATTTTTTTTTTTTAATATTAAAATGGCAAGTATTACTGTGGTTACCGACTGGCATTATACTTTCAGGCAGCTAGCTGTTCATCCTTTCAGCCTCTGTCACACGAGTTTACTAAAAAATAAATAAAATTACCCTCGCAGGGATTCCTTCTGCAGAGCTAGAAATACAATGGAAGGACAATATTGCTATAGAAAAGATAATATAACCGCATCCCAAGGCAACCGTTTGAAATCAGTGCAACAAGACTAAGAAAAATACGAGAAAAAAAACAGTACATTCACCATTGTGATTCCAAGCTTACACTGTTTGCTGGCTTGCTGTCATTCACGTTGGGCATTCAATTAAGTAGCAACTGTAGATAAATCAGTTTCTTGGGGAAAAAGAAATACCATGTGGAGCAATCACGTCGACACGTCAAAACAACTGTTCCATGACGTAAGAGGGAAAATATTGCTCTGTAGATGCAATAGGCTGATATGAGGAAGACAATCATTGAAGGCATTTTTATAAGTAGAACATTGTTTTAGCCACCATAATGGGGGATTTGATTATTGGACGAATTGTTATGACGGATTCCCAGAAGCAGGAAGAAGATGAGGGATGGAGCATATCCAAGGCTACACAGTGTAGTTTCCTACATGGATAAAAAGTGTGATTCTTTAGGAAGAATTTTCAAGGAGATAATATGACCCACAAAAAAGTATGGCCCTGATTCACTAAAGAAAGCAACTCAATCGCTGTTGGCTGATTCTCTGGCTGATTTTCAAACAGCGATTAATTCACTATCATGTTTACGTGCAAACTCACTGACTCAATCGCTGAGTCACTGCTGTCAGGGCTTCTGCCGGTTTCTTTTTTTTTTTCCTTTTATAGAATTGTGCTGGTAGAAGTTGAAACCTTAGGCACACTCCCATTTATGCCAAGGCTTTATTAGCCTAAATGAGTGCATCTAAGTTAGATACCTACTGGTAGCTAAGTCAACACGCCCAAAATCCACCCAGAATCCTCCCCTAGCCATGCCTACTTGTTGGTAGGCACCTTGGGGTAGCCACCTACCTTGAAGTGGTAGGCGCCTACGGGGTTAATTAATTTTTTTTTTTAATGTAAATGACTTTTTTATGACACTGTTCAATTAAGAAAATTATGTTAGATGCCTAACTTCAGACACCGTTTATAGAATCTGAGCCTACATGCTTATGCATGAGACCATGCTGAGGAGTACCGGACTTTGGAGATTCCTTATTTTTAGCCTCCTTTTCCTCATATAAATATAATAAATAACCACCTAATAAAGCAATAAAGGACTTCTGTTACTTATATCTCTTGCTGCTCCTCAGTACTCTAAGGGGCTCTTAAAGGGCCTGGCATGCCCCTTAGGGCTTGCCCCTTTGGTCATACACTCTTTGGCCATATACTATAGCTGCACCTCTAGCAAGGTGCACTCTGAGATGTTCCAGGCGTGAGGCAATGAGGTTAGAAAGTGCAGGATGTCAGGCTCTCCCATGGTCAGGAGTTTGGGAAATCCAACACAGCTCACAACACAAGTTCTCCTCCTCCTATAAGGTCCTATTTATGGAGTTAACCTGGCCAGTTAAGTGTTGAATATTTGCACTTGACCAACCAAGTGCTGGCTCTGCCCCTGGACCATCCCCCAATTTTCAGTGCTGCAGAAAATTTGTAGTTAGCCCTGAACAGTTAATTTAACCAACCAGGAGCAATTTCTAACTGGTTAAATCACTTTGAATATTTTTATTTCTATCTGAAAAGAGGTATGTTAAATGAATGAATGGAATAGACTGGAATCCGCACTACAAAGAGCTAAAGCTCCCCTCTCAGCACAGATCGATAGGTCTCCGCCAGTGTTCCCGCTAAGCTGCGTTGGCCTGCGCTCACGCACAAAATATTACATCGCAGCGCACAAGTTTCTCTTCACAGCGCACACACGCGTCGCAAATTTCCCCACAATTGCCATGCTTCGGTTCCTCTTCTTCCTTCCTTCCTCCCCCCCCGCGGGACCCTGCGGCACCATCAACTCTTACTCCCTCTAATGTCGGCCCTGCAGCTCCAGACTTCCTCGCACCTTCTCCCCTCCCCCTTTGGATCGCTATTATTTTAAATGTTATAGCCGCGGAGCTGTATCCATCAGTGGAGATGTCTAACCTCGGCCTGCCCCGGAACTCTTACTGCAACAGTGACTTCCTGTTCCTGCCTAGACGGGCGGCTGCTGCAGTAAGAGTTCCGGGGCAGGCCGAGGTTAGACATCTCCACTGATGGATACAGCTCCGCGGCTATAACATTTAAAATAATAGCGATCCAAAGGGGGAGGGGAGAAGGTGCGAGGAAGTCTGGAGCTGCAGGGCCGACATTAGAGGGAATAAGAGTTGATGGTGCCGCAGGGTCCCGGGGGGGGGGGGGAGGAAGGAAGGAAGAAGAGGAACCGAAGCATGGCAATTGTGGGGAAGTGCAGAGCTGCAGGAGCTGTTATAGCCGCGGAGCTGTATCCATCAGTGGAGATGTCTAACCTCGGCCTGCCCCGGAACTCTTACTGCAGCAGCCGCCCGTCTAGGCAGGAACAGGAAGTCACTGTTGCAGTAAGAGTTCCGGGGCAGGCCGAGGTTAGACATCTCCACTGATGGATACAGCTCCGCGGCTATAACATTTAAAATAATAGCGATCCAAAGGGGGAGGGGAGAAGGTGCGAGGAAGTCTGGAGCTGCAGGGCCGACATTAGAGGGAGTAAGAGTTGATGGTGCCGCAGGGTCCCGCGGGGGGGGGGGGGGGGAAGGAAGGAAGAAGAGGAACCGAAGCATGGCAATTGTGGGGAAGTGCAGAGCTGCAGGGAAGAGTGTTGCGGTACCCAGCTGGAGGGAGAAGGAAGATGAGGGAGGGAATTAAAGGAGATGCCAGGGCTTGGAGCGTAGGAGGAAGGAATGCCAGTCTAAGGGAAAAGGAAGGGGGAGATGTGAGAGCATGGAGGGGGAGCGAAAGATGGAAGAAAAGGAAAGGAGAGAGATGCCAGAGAATCAGGGAAGGGGAGATACCAGACTATGAGGAGAGGTGTGGGAGAGGGAAGGCGAGGAGAGAGATGCCAGACCAATGGGGTGAAAGGAGAGATGGAAGGGGGAGGCATACAGTTTCTGGAAGGGGCATAGAAGGAGAGAAGATGCCATATAGGGGAAGAGAGACGGCAGACAGTGGATGGAAGGAAGAGAGTTACAAGAAGATGAGGAAAGGAGAAACCACAGAAGACAAAGGTAGAAAAAAATTTCTATTTATTTATTGCTTTAGGAGACATGTGTCACTGTTTCTGTGAAGCATTGTATGCAGAGTCCAGCTTCTTGCTGGTTCAATTTAACCTTTGTCTATGTATTTTTATTTTATCCCCCCTTTTACAAAACTGTGAAGCGTTTTTAGCACCAGCCTTGGTGGTAGCAGCTCTGATGCTCAGAATTTTATGAGCATCAGAGCTGTTACCTCCGTAGCTAAAATCCACACTACAGTTTTGTAAAAGAGGGAGGGGTTAGTTTGTGATTACATATTCCTTACTAGGCGAAGGTGTTTTCTGTGTTCTGTGTGTTTTCTGTTAGGATTGACGGTGTAGGATTGATCTGTGCTGGTCTGGCTTGTTTAGTTTTACAATGGGTGTATTGATGTACTGCTCACTGCAATATGTAAGATGCTGCCTTTTCCTAGGTACTCATGTGTGACGTGTGGTTTGTTACTAAAAATCATGTTTTTCTTACAGATGGGGGGGGTGCCAAAAAATGATGGGCCCCGGATGTTACATATGCTAGGTACGCCACTGTATGTAAAGATACCAGAAAGCTGGCGTAGCAAAAACTTCTAAGTTTTGAGTATTTAACCCTCCCACAATCTCACGGGCACTCGTTTCAAGTTTATTGAGATTTTGATTTAAACGCAATATCAAATATTTTCAATGCGTATAACAAAAATAAATTTGGGGAAATAAATAAAACCATTTGAACCAGTGTTCCCGCTAAGCTGCGCTGGCGCACAAAATATTACATCGCAGCGCACACGTTTCTCGTCACAGCGCACAATCGGAAGAGGCGTACGGCAGATGGCAGGGCGGCGAGAGGAGAATCGGGCGAGTTGGCTCATAACTTGCTGGCGCCCGATATTTTTGGCTCACGGTGAAAAAAGTTTGCTCACAACACCCGCCCGCTTAGAGGGAACACTGGTCTCCGCTATGCAAAATAAATTGGCAAGGTGCTGAAACATACATCAGGAAGCACACAAGTCCCACCCCTAAACAGGACTCCCTCCTGGCACTGATCCATGGCACTTGGCTGGCAGCACAGTTCAGTGGGTCTGGAGGTTCACATCAACAAGCATGTGCACGTCACCAGAGTCAGGCTTCATTTGCAGTTGTGACCGG
Organism: Geotrypetes seraphini; assembly: GCF_902459505.1. Taxonomy (NCBI): domain Eukaryota; kingdom Metazoa; phylum Chordata; class Amphibia; order Gymnophiona; family Dermophiidae; genus Geotrypetes; species Geotrypetes seraphini. Next base: position 253,462,615 of record NC_047086.1, read on the forward strand.
TGAGATGCAGAAGCACGTACTGTATCAGTGTACATGCACAAACAGCTGAGAAATGTCTCCATGTAGCCTCTAAGCTGTCTGATTTACAAATGAGAAGGAGCTGGAGGAATTAGACTGCAAACAGAAAGGTGGAATGGTGCTCAAGTTCAGCTGGTGAGGAGAATGCTGGAGTCAGGCTGGGAAGAGGGAAAAGAGAATTGGGGTTAGGGAGAGCGAAAATGGGTTTAGGTAAGGGAGGTACAGAGGCCAGGGTCACAGAGACGCAAGGATGAGGGGAAAATCATTAAGGGCAAAGGGGTTATGGGAAAGGAAAAAAAAAAAAAAGAAGCGATGAATGAGGAGGTTATGAGAACAGGTAGAGCATGAAAAAAGAGGGAGATGTTAGGGAAAAGGAAGAGGGCAGAGGAAAGAGGGCTAGGGGTAGGAAACATTTCAGTTCAAAGATTCTCTTCACCACCCATGTTATGTGGGTGTCAGCTAGTCTAAATAGATCACAGATATTAAAAATAGCACATTCACAGAAAGAACAATATGCAGTGCATAAATAAGATAATACACAAAACTAGAGCTCATCTGGTGAGATATGCCTACAACTAACTGTTTATTGTAACACTTTTCATAACAACTTGTTGAAAGAATACTGCCACATCTCATAATGGCCCTGGATAAATCATTTGCAAATGACACCCTGTCTTAAATGACTACTCCTGCCTTTCTCATTTCCTGCTGTACTTTCAGCTGTGAATACATACAAAAGATGTCCTTTAAAATTCCTCAAGATGGGACCGCATCCTGCTTCCAAATGAGAAAAAGATAACCATTCTCCTACCTTATTACTTCCTTTTGCCAATCTTCTCTGCTGCCAGTCACATTTTATCAATTCCCTCCATGCACCTTTCTGCACTGCATGCCCCTTGCCTTCCTGGTTCCCCCTCCCCCCCCCCCTCACTAATAGGACTCTTATTTAAAAAAGAACACCTTACCAGCCATGCTATTGAACGGGGCTAATGGCTTTTCAGTTACAGAATTCATTATTAGAATTTCGGGAACAAGGTTGTTGGCTCTATATTTTGGAATCTGGGTCAGTAAGCAGAGAGTTCCTTCGGCTCTGCCATTTTTTGACTCCAACACCCATTTTACTTTGAACGGAATTTAGTAGTATTTATATATGGGGGGGGGGGAGGACAAAATGCATACAAGCAAAAAACAGACAATGAATAACTTTTTGTGATATCAAACATGAAAAATTCACTGATTTAATACTGTGGGTGTTAATTAGAGAGTTGCGCGGGGACAGAAATCCCACCCGTCCCCACCCGTCCCCGCCAAAGTCCCACCCGTCCCCACCCGTCCCCGTGAGGACTCCCACCCGTCCCCACCCGTCCCCGCGAGGAATCCCTCCACCCCCACCCGTCCCCGCGAGGAATCCCCTCCGTCCCCACCAGTCCCCGCGAGGAATCCCCTACGTCCCCGCCTGTCCCTATAAACTACAGAAATAGTTATTTCATTTAATTATGCTACTGAATTAAAGGCTCTGGTAGAAACCCATTTAAAAATAAGCAAAAAGACTTTATTAATTTGGAAATATTAATTGGGAAGAATACATACTTTGTAAACGGGTTTCTACCAGAGCCTCTAATGTTTATAAATTTTTATCAACACAACTAATATACTACTTTATCCTTAAGCAAAAAAAAATAATAATAATAATTTTTTTCCTACCTTTATTGCCTGGTTTCTGCTTTCTTCATGTTCTCATTCAATTCCTTCCATCCACTGCCTCTCTTCTCTCTGTGTCTTCCATTTGCTCTGTTACTGTGCCTCTCCCTTTCTCCCCCCTCCCAAATTGGTCTGGCACCCATCTTTTTCCCTCCGCTCCCCCCATAGTCTGGCACCTCTGTCTTCTTCCCTGCCAGCGTCTTCTTCCCATTCCCTCTTCCCCATTTCCTTTCAGTGTCCTTCTCCCCCACCATCTTTCCCATGTCCTGTCAGGCAGCATCCTTCTCCCCCCTCTGTCTTCCCCATGTCCTTTCAGTGGCATTCTCCACCCCTTTGTCTTCCCCAGTGCTTTCAGGGTCCTTCCCCCCCCCCTTCCTCCCGTTTACCCCATGTCCTTTCAGCGTTCTTTTCCACCCCTTTGTCTTCCCCAGTACTTTCAGCGGCCTTCTCCCCCCTTAAGCGTCTTTTCTTCTCCACTCCACCTTTCCTCCCTCCCTGCCTCCACCTTTGTGGCGCTTTTGCACCCGACCGACAACAGAACAGGCCCGGTCGGACAAATCTCCCTGTCCTGTAGCCGTGAATCTAAATTACCTTCTTACAGCAGCTGGAGTAGTGAAGCTGCTGTAAGAGGTAATTTAGATTCGCGGCTACAGGGCAGGGAGATTTGTCGGCCGGGCCTGTTGTCGGTCGATCGGGGGATCTGACCGGCTGTGCACATTCTCCGGGGCGGTCCGCCCCCTCCCCCCTCTTTCGTACGCCATTGCCTTCTTCCTACCTGCCCTGCCGCACACAGCCGACCGGAAGTCTTCCTGATGTCAGCGCTGACGTCGGAGGAAGGGAGGGCTTTGCTTAAGCCCTCCCTCCGACGTCAGCGCTGACATCGGGAAGATTTCCGTTCGGATGTGTGCTGCGACAGGGCAGGTAAGGAGAAGGAGACTACCCTCGCGGCTCGACCAACCCCGCTGCGATCCAACCCCGCAGGAACCCCGCGACCCTCGGAGGCGTCCCCACGGGATCCCCGCGACCCTAGGGGGCGTCCCCACGGGATCCCCGTGACCCAAAGGGGGAACCCGCGGGATCCCCGCGGGTCCCGCGGGATTCCCGTCATCCCCGTTCCCGTGCAGCTCTCTAGTGTTAATACAATGTGAACGGGAGTCATGCACAATTTTTATTTACAAGGGGGTGCTGATAAGTTCTTATCCCAACCAACTTCCTAAATTCTGAGCGTTATTTTGCCACTGTAGCTGAAAAGAGGGTTATCTTACAAGGGGCCGCTGAAAGATTCTCCGTTCAACTAAGAAGAGAATGATGTGGAGTCACGAAATATGTTATACCACACTTTTCATTTTATTTCATATCATTGAAACAAAAAGTGTCAAGAAAAGTAAGGAATAACTTGTAAGTTTCATGTCTCCACAACATTCTCTTCTTGGTTGGGCTGAGAACCTTTTAGTGACCCTTCATATTTCGTTAAGTGCCAATTTGCAGAAACAAAATTCTAGGCGTTGACATTGTTTCAGATCGTTGACTGAACCATATCCATGTCATTCTCTTCTAGGTTGGGCAGATAACTTATAAGCACTCCTTTCTAAGTATATTTTAAAGTGAGAAACAGTAGATTTTACATCAGAGCCTTCCAGATCCTCTTGGATGAGTTAAGAAATAAATTAAATCACATTATTCCTTGATTTTTGCACTTTCATGGGCTGCCTATCCTCTATAATAAAACCCTGAGCGCGCATGCGCACTTAGGGTTTTGTGATCCCTGCCACTGTGCTGTGTCCCTCTGTGCCGAATTTGATTTCCTGCACGTGGGACTTGCGGCGCATGGGGCGGCTTGCAATGGTGATTTCAGCAGCGGTTTGACTCCTGCGCTGCTGGGACACCTCTTTTCATCCCCTGACCAGCAAACGCAGCAGCCGCGGGGCATTTGCTAGGCTGGCCCACTTCGATAATGCGAGGTGGACCGGCTTAGCAAAACCCTCGAGGCTGCTCAGGCTAGCGGATGCTGGACAGGGGGAGCAGGGAAAGGAGAAGGCCTACTGCTGGACAAGGGGATTAGGTAAGAGGTGCTGCTGGACAGGGGGAGGGGTAAAAGGAAGGGAGAAGGCTTACTGCTGGACAGGGGGGGCAGGGAAGAGGTGCTGCTGGATAGGGGGGGGAGATAAAACAAAGGGAGAAGGGCTGCTGCTGGACAGGGGGAGCAGGGAAGAGGTGCTGCTGGACAGGGGGGGGGAGGTAAAATGAAGGGAGAAAGGTTGCTGCTGGACAGGGGGAGCAGGCAAAGAGTTGTGGTGGGCAGCCGAGGAAAGAGAGAGACAAAAAGAAAGACAGACAGACAGAAAGTGGCCAAGGAGAGAGAAAGAAAGACAGGCACACACATCTATTCTAGCACCCGTTAATGTAACGGGCTTAAAGACTAGTTTACTATAAGCTCTTATTTAGAACTCCTGTTATTGCACATAAGGCTTTCTATTATAAAATCTCAGATTATCTGACTATTCCTTATTCCTATTCATTGCAAGAGCATCGATTGGTGATGGTCCTTCCCTCTGCCTCAAGTGCCTGATGGGACTCAATCCTGTGGTTTTTCTTGGACTACATTATGGAATAATCTACCCAAAATTATCAGGGCCAAAATGTCTTTAAAGAAGTTTAAAACTCTGTTAATGGTTGTATTTTTCTGAACTGGCTTCTAATCTTCAATCCAGTGTGGAATGGAAAATATGCTAACATGCTGATGAGCTCAGACATATAATACATTTTTTTTTGGGGGGGGGGTTATTATTAATAGAATGAATGAATGATTTAGGCCTTTCCTATATGATCTTCTGGCTAGGCAATATATCAAATTTTAATAAATTGTAAACTGTAATAAAAGATGCTTTATCAAGAATATAGGCTCACTTTAAGCGAGTTGTATGTGAGCAAGGGCCATTTAAAAATAATTAGCTTTTTATAAAGTGAAGTTCCACAAAACCAACAAAGAAGATGTTGATATCCCACTGAGTTTGATGATTTCTAACATGTTTGTTTCTATATTTGTCATATTACTTTAATAGATATTGTGTTGGACTCCTGATGAAGGCTTTCTGCCGAAACACAGTCTGTGTTATGGCCTTTGTGTGCATTTCCACAATAAAGAACTGATTGAATTTGTCCCTTTCGTGTGCCTGTTTTGATTCCCACTCTTCTCTGATAGCTTTTTATAAAACCACTGCATGGTGGGCCTTATTGCTTCAATGGAATGAATTTCTGGAAGAGCTAAGAGAAAGACTCCAATCTAGAGATATAGAACAATTATGAGAATGAACAATATTCAAAGGGATTTGCCTTAGTAACTACAAGGATAATCTTTAAAAAGCTTTCCAAATGTAAAACTGCCTTAATGTTGTGAAAATTGACTTGTCCCTCAGGGGTCCTTTTTACTAAAATGCAATAATCACTAACACAGTAGAAGTAGCATAGTGGAGAAGTAGCATAGGGGTTAATGCAGTGATCTAAAATCTTGGGGAACTGGGTTCAATTCCTACTGCAGCTCCTTGTGACTCTGGGTGAGTCACTTAACCTTCCATTGCCCCAAGTGCAAAATAAGTAACTATATGAGTATGTAAGCTGCTTTGACTGTAACCAGAGAAAGGTCCCTCGCAAGGGAGGAGCAAGAGGCGTCTGAGCCAATCAGGGCCTTAGGCCCCTCCCCATGCATCACATGATGTACCGGGGAGGGGCCTAAGGCCCAGTGGTGTAGCAAGCCAGGTGGAGGAGCAGGAATAATAATAATAACTTTATTTTTCTATACCACAATATCACAAATAGCTCAATGCGGTTTACAGAACAAGAGGTTGTATACAGACAGCGATATTACAGAAAGCTTCTAGAATTAGATCAACAAATTGAGATTAATCAAATTTAGCTTAGAGTGTTTAAAGATACATCAAATCGCTTTCATTTGAAAGGAAACTCTGCAGTGAGAGGGTAAAGGATAAAGTTAAGAGGTGATAGGCTCCAGAGTAATCTGAGGAAATACTTTTTTACGGAAAGGGTGGTAGATGCGTAGAACAGTCTCCTGGAAGAGGTGGTGGAAACAAAGACTGTATCTGAATTCAAGAGGGCCTGGGATAGGCACAAGAGATCTCTCAGAGAGAGAAAGAGATAATGGCTACTGTGGATGGGCAGACTAGATGGGCCATTTGGCCTTTATCTGCGGTCATGTTTCTATGTTTCTAAGATAGATATAGAGTCAGAGAAATTTATCAAAAAGGTAAGTTTTAATTGACTTTGTAAAAGTTTGATAAGAAAATGCATTTGGAATTTGCCAGCCTGGAATGATAATGTTCTATCAAGAAATCTTTTGTAGGGACGGATCCAAAATGGCTGCCGCTATCTGAATGCCGACAGGACGCCTGAGTGAATGCCGAAAAGAAGGGGCAGAAGCATTGGTGGTGCCTCCCAGCGCTTGGTGCCCACGATTCCTACAGTTGAGGACATTTTCAGACGCCTGCAAATTGAGCAAACTTCTTCGGGAAATCGCCCATTGAGAGTGCCAGCAGAGCGGAATGCTTCGGCAGAAACCCACGGGCTAGACGTCACTCTGAGCCCCGACATCAGGATGCTTCCCCTTCAGCCGCTGCCGCTGGGAGCTAGCTCGCCGCGAGAGGAGAATACGTCCGATGAGGCAGTATTCTCCTCTCGAGAGGCCCGTGCATCAGAGGGTTCGCCACAGGAAACAGCCCAGAAGGATTTGCTCCTTTTGGAGAAACCAGTGACCGGGACATCTTCAGCCAAGGAGGAACAAGGCATCGGAGAGGTCTACACCAATAGTCTCCTTTGCTCCAATTAAACCCCCAGAAGTCACATTAGACTCGCTTTGGGAATTAGTTTTGGCTTTGGGGAATTCCCTGAATCCTCAAACTAAAAATTTAGATAAAGAATTGAAAGACCAGTAAGAAGAAATTAATATTTTGAAAGAGGATATTACATTATTGAAATCTGATATGCAAGAAGAAAAGAAGGATGTAAAAATGATTAAAAGCCATCATGATTTACTTGTAAAAGACAATTTGATTATAAGGAGAAAATTGGAAGCACTTGAAAACAATAGTCGCATTAATAATTTACGCTTAATTAACTTTCCAAAGGTTTCGTCAATTTCCCCAAGAGAAATGATAAAGCTCTACTTTTTGGAAATACTTAAAATTCCTGAGAATTCTTTACCACCATTGACAAGAGTGTATTATTTACCTACAAAGACTCAGGATTCTCAGAAGAAAGAAGATCTTGGAAAACCTCAGGAAAGTTCTCTAGACGTTTCCGCTTTATTGGAACAATCAGATAGAGAAGTGGCTACATCAGCCACTCTCTTACTGTCTGTGGCTTTGGCTCCAGACAAAGATTGGATCCTTTTTTTTATATATATATTTCTTTATTCTTTTTCAAAATTACAAAAAGTGTTATATATATTCAATCACATTGACAATCAATATATCACTTACATGCTATCATTGGTACATTACATAAACTCTTATACCTTCCCCCTTCCCACCCCTCCCAACCATATATTCCAATATCTTATAGAATATATAATAATAAAATATCCCCCCCATCATTATTAAACTGATAAATTTAAGGGAAATAATGTCAATTAATCTGAACAATATTTAGTTAATGGTTTCCACACATCCTGAAATTTCCTGAAATATCCCCTCTGTATTGCAATAAATCTTTCCATTTTGTAGATATGGCATAGAGAGTTGCACCAAAAATTATAATTTAATCTTCTCCAATCCTTCCAATTATATGTAATTTGTTGAATGGCAACACCAGTCATAATAAGTAATAATTTATTGGATCCTTAAACTTTTCTTTAAAAATAGATCTAGAGACTTCCTTGGTTTCCATATTTAAATTTTTCCTGATGTCTCTAAGGAGACTCAAAAGAGAAGAAGGGAATTTCTAATATTGAAACCAGGTGTGACTCGGATTGGGGGGTTTATTTTTCCTTAGATACCCTTGTAAATGTGTAGTGAGGTATCGTACTTTAAAATATGTGATTGCATCGAGTGGAATACTATTGTGTAATTTGGAGCTCCTACCTACTTATCATTGATTGGCTCGCATTGCTTTGACGTTGCTCTAGCTTGGCTTTTTAGCGCGCTTGTGCTTCCCTTCGTGTTCTCCCTCTCCTCTCCCAGCCATCTCCAATTGATGTTTTTCATCTCAGCGTTCCTGATGAAGGGATATTATTCTCCCGAAACCGGGCTTGGTTGAACCTGACATTGTGTCTTGCACCAGCATCTTCAAGGCAGATTCAAGCTAAGTCGGCTGTGGCCTCTTTTTGTTTTCTTGGGGAGTAGGCTGGGGAGGGTTCGTTGAGTGTTTATTGCTAGTTTTTCACTCTTAGTGTCACTTATACCTCATTGTGGTTTAGCACTAATTTGCACTTTGATTTTGCACACGTGGGGCAATCCATGATGATGTGCAGGCAGGGGTGAATCACCTTTGTCTCCTGTGTGAAGCGCTGGAGTTTTTCTCCCTTCGCTGACCCTCCACACTGAGATTGCCCCTCTTTCTAAATTTATTTACTTTATATTGATTTGTTATCTTAGGGGCGTTTGGCTAGCATTCCACACTCTCTGAACCCTCAGACTATTTTTTGCCTCTGCTGTGTATCTTTTTAAGTATTACAATGCCAGCACCTATTAGATTTTGAACTATCTAATTTGTGCAAATGAACTGGGGTCCAAAAAATCCTATGTAATAAAAATAACCATGTTTGCCTCATAGATGCTGACGCTGTACACTTTAATCTCCAAGACCAAATTCGTAGCCATCGAGATACAGAAATATACTGTTTAATCTTGAAGCTCCAAATATCTCTAAGACTATTTTTACATGATCCATTTTCTTAAGACCATAAATAAGTCGAACTGCAGCATTTTGGACAATTCTCAGTCTGTTAATAGTTTTCGTAAAGGATTCCAAGTAGATTATATTACAATAGGCCAAGATACTTAAGACCAGAGATTGGATCAGTAATCGAAAAGAAAGAAAGTCAAAATAGTGTTTAATAGTACAAAGTTTCCATAAAGTGAAAAAACATTATTTGACCTGGGAGTTGGAATGATCTTCAAAAGTCAGGCTTTGATCCAAAATGACACCAAGAATTTTAATCATAGAATTTATTGGATAATCTAACCCATTTAATCTCAGTGAAGTCTTCTCGATTTTATTAGTTTTTTCTGAATTCAGTTTTAATTTAAATTGCATAGTCCATTGTTCTATCTTAATAAGGACAGATGAAATGAAATGTTCTGTCTCTTGAGTCAATGAGATAATGGGAAGGTGTTTGCGGTTCCTCCTACTCCCAACAGACGAGGTATAGACACCGGGGTGGGGATGGGGGCACTGCGGTGGCAGGAGGGAGTCGGCATCCCTCCATATCTGCTGGGGGGGGAGCATCGTAGGGAGCATCTGGTGGCATCCCTCCTGCCATTTTTTTTTGTTTGGGAAGGGACCGCTTTGTCGGGAGGCTTTTTTTTTATTGGGCAGATATTTTGCATGTGTAATAGACACAAAATATCTGTGCCATGGAAAAAAAAATGAAAAAACCCAGGCAGACCTGTCATTAACACAGTTACTGGCAGGTCTACAGTAGTCGGGTTTTAGGATCATAAAACCCGATGCAAAATAGCCAAGCAAATGTAAGTGAATCAATCGCTTGGCTATTTTGCTTGGGGTTTTACTAATTTGCATGGCTGGATCCGAAAATGGGCAATCGAGGGGAAAAACACGTGGTGGGCCGTTTTGCGAATCTGGTTGGTTAAGAGCGATCATCACTAAACCTGTGAAAACAGGTTTAGCAACAATCACTGACTTTAGTGAATCGGGGCCTTAAACTCTGTGTTTGAACATTCCAGTTACCGGCTGACAACGCTCTTTTTTTTAAATTAATATTTGTTATTATAAAAAATGGTTGCTCATGCTATGTTTAGAGAAATATATGGACTCCTACATATTTTACAAAAGGCTCCTTGCTTGTTCAGTTAGTTCAGGTGTACTTGTCACCTCATCAAACAGAATTACCTCTTTACAAATGTAGGCACATAATTTGCTTAGCTTATACCTGCAGGGGGCATGTGCGCGTGGATGGGAGGAGTATGGACATGTCTCCAACTTATACATGTAACTTGCTGCACTTATGCATACTCATTTATGCCTGCCATTAACCTGAAGTGAGCAAGCGTGCCAAAATTTAGGTGCCCAGATGCCACTGTAGACAAATGCAAAGTGAGGCACATTGGGAAGAATAGCCCAAATCATTGTTACCTAATATTAAGTTTCACCTATGGAGACAGTGCCCAAGAAAAAAGATCCAGGTATCATCGTAGACAATAAGCTGAAATCTTCTGCTCAGTGTGCGGCTGCGGTTAAAAAAGCAAACAGGATGTTAGGATTTATTAGGAAAGGGATGGACATTAAGACCAAGAATATTATAACGCCTCTGTATTGCTCAATGGTGTGACCACACCTTGAGTATTACATATGATTCTGGTCACTATCTCAAAAAAGGTTAAAGGGGTTAGGGCTCTTCGGCTTGGAAAAGGAATGGTCTGCAGGGGGGATATGATAAGTGAACTGATTTTTTACTCTTTCAAAAAGTACAAAGAGGAGGGGACACTCGATGAAGTTAGATGGTAATACTTTTTAAAATGAATAGGAGGAAATAGTTTTCCACGCAACAATTAGTCAAGCTCTGAAACTCGTTGCCAGAGGGTGTGGCTACAGAGGTTAGCATTTCATGCCTGGGTTTAAAAAAAGTTTAGACAAGTTCCTGGAGGAAGATTCCATAGTCTATTATTGAGATATTTATGGGGGGAGCCACTATTTGTCCTGGGATCAGTAGAATGGAATCTAGCTATTATTTGGACTTCTGCCATTTACTTGTGACCTGGCCACTGCTGGAAACAGGACACTGGGCTAAACGGATCAGTGCTCTGACTCAGTGTGGCTATTCTTATGTTCTTTTATGTTTTATGTTCTTTGATGTTTTATGTCAACACATCAAACTAAAAACATCTGTAAACTGGGTGCAGTGTGTAAAATCCCCTGAATCCAGAATCATGGCTTAAATTGATACATTTCAGTCTGCCAGTATATTGTGTCTAAAGCAATTTGTTGATGCAAGTCAAATTAGACTCTGTCTTTTTATCCAAACGTCCTGCTGTTCCTTCCCTTGCAAAGACTTATAATTACTATCACATACAGTAGCTTAGAGAGGGTAAATTAAAATCCAATAGGCCCAGCAATAACAAGCATCATTTTAGAAGCATATATTACTAGAAACAAACCAGACCAGGTGTACATGCAATGAAAGGCAGCCTGCCAGAAAATTAAGTCGAATAAAATTAAAAATTGAATTTACACTTGCACAGAAATATGAGAAATGAAAATCTGTAAATGCAGACAACAGAGCCACACTTTCCTTGCCACATAAATCCTGGCTCATGTTGGGGGGGGGGGAGGAGGAGAGGGGATTTATAAGAGGGTGCCCAGGTTGTGAAGGCACATAGGAGCATATGTTGTGGCTATTTTGTACATTTACTAAACTGTGCTAAAAAGTTGGACCCTTGTGCTAAAAAGATGGACCCTTGTACTAAACTGTGCCCTGTGTTTTTGGGGGTGGAAAAAGTGATTCTTATGGAGCAAAAAATACGGTAGCTTTAGAGCAGTGGTCTCAAACTTGCAGTCCGGGGGCCACATGCGGCCCGCCAGGTACTATTTTGAGGCCCTCGGTATGTTTATTATAATCACAAAAGTAAAATAAAACAGTTTCTTGATCATATGTCTATTTAGCTATAAATTACAATATTATTATTAAGACTTAGCCAGAAGGAAAGATTTATAAACTATAAAGAGTTTTACTTCATGCAAAATTGTCATTTCTTTAATAAGACATTAACTATTTTTTTCTGAGACCCTCCAAGTACCTGAAAATCCAAAATGTGGCCCTGCAAAGGGTTTGAGTTTGAGACCACTGCTTCAGAGCATTCATTTAACATTCAAATCTGCTGCTTCCTTGTAAGTCCATCGTCGATTGTAGTCAAAAGATCTCCAGATCTCATGATGTGGGCTAGAGGAAAGATAATTAGTGATATATTTTGGTTTATGTATGTTGAATCCATTCCTTACTGCTCTGAGTGAATTGTAATGAAAATTATAAAAAAATATAAAAAATCTCCAAATCAAATGATGTTTTTAATCCACAGTTCTCAAAATTCTCAACAAGAGACCTTGCCAAAGCCTTGCAATAAGAATACCTAAGTTAAATAACTGGAATATGCAGCATACAGACTGATTATATTTACATCTACTCAACTATTTGACAAGTCATTTTTGTTTTATCTGTGTTATTATTGTTATTGTTTATGGCTATATATTCATGTTCTTTTTTATTTTATTGTTTATACTTTGTGAAAATCAATAAAACTTATTGAACTAAAAAAAAAAAGTGTGTGTGCTAACCGCACATGAAAAAATTTTTGGAATTTATTTTTACCAGGGGGGTCGGAGTAGAGAGTGGATATTCCTGGTTAGTGCATAAATAATGCAGAGGCCCTTATTGCCTATAAAGTATGTGGCAGTACGTGCTCACGTGAGAATTTAAAAAAATAGCCACATACTAATGGCAACATTAATGCACGGCATTAATGGAAAAAAAAATAAAAACCCCACAACCCCAGGAAAAATGCATTTTTATGACTATGATAAAAATTTTAGCGTGTGGGTTACCCATGCCCTGAGGTCACTTTTTAGCATGACTCTAAAATGGCTGAAATATGGCTTTCCCTGCTAATGGCTACATGCTACTTTTAAAATTAGCGTGTGGTCATTAGCACTTAAGCCCTTACTATCACCTATTTTATAAGCGGTAAGGCCTTCCATGCTAATCCTGTGCTAATTGGTCAGCAGGTGCCAATTGCCCATATATTAACTGATTAGCGTAGGGCAAGCCCACTCTCTTCTCCCAAACGTGCCCCCATGCTAAAAAATAAAATGTGCCAAGCCCGCAGTTAGAGTATAGCTCTTTAGCGTGGCCCACTAGCACCATTTTTAAGCAGCAGTAAGCATGAGTTAGTGCTTATTGATGCTTATTAAAAGAGCCCCTGTGTTTTGCAAATTGTGAAAAAATGTCAGCTATTCCTCACTGAATCTGTGCCATTACTGGAGCTTTCACTCTGATGTAGCAAAACGAAACGCAATGTCATGTCAGGAGAAACCCTAAGAAAGTGACATGAAATTTGTGCCAGATTCACCTTCCAATGATCCAACTTGACGCATCCTTTTTTTTTTTTTTAATAGTGTCTCAGGGAATCATTTTTAGCCTTTTCACTTAGTGAAACCATACTTTTCATACCATGTAATACTGTGCCTCCCGCGGTCTTAATATTGGGTCCTGAGGTCCAGATTCTATAAATGATGCCTAAAGTTAGGCACCCTGATTAACAATTTGTAATTCACATTAATTGCACTTAATTGGATGACAGGCATCTAACTCAGTAGGTGTCTACCACTTCCAGGTAGGTGCCTAGTCTAAAGTGGCTACCAGGAAGTAGGTGTGGTTAGGGGATAGATCATGGACATGTAGGTGTCTGTTTTGGACTTAAGCACCAGTATTTAGACCAAGAAAACCGTAGTATAAATATGGTGTGCTTAAGGTTAGAACACCTATTGACGCCTAAGGCCACTTTAGATGCTGCTAGATGTGGTTCTATAAAGTACACCTAACTTTTATAGAATAATGCCTAAGGCTACACTATTGAGCGCCTATGTTTTAGGTACCGTTTATAGAATCGGGTCCCGAGTGCAGTGGTGTAATGGGGGAAGCCCCTGTGGTGGTGTCACCCAGAATTGCCATGCCGTGCACCCCCCAACTCTTCCCCACCACTTGGGTGCCCCTTCCCCCACCCTTCCTCTCCACTTGGGTGCCTCCCGCATACTTCATGAAATGTTTGCCGGGGTGAGCAGCATCTTCCACCTGCTTCTTGTGCAGGCCTGAGCTCTCTTCTGATGTTACATCCTGGTCCCACGATCAGGAAGTGACATCAGAAGGGAGATGAGGCCAATGCAAGCAGCAAGTGGAAGATTCTGCTCATGCTGGCAAACATTTAAAGAGGTATGCATTGGGTGGAGAGGACCCCCACAAATCTGCCAGGTGGGAGTGGGAGAGAAACTAAAATGCTGGATCCTCCAAGGGAGGAAAAAATAGAAACCAGACTGAAGGAGGGGAGAAATGCTAGACCCAGGGGTGGGGGACAGGAAGGGGTAGAGAAAGAAAGACTGGGGTTTTAGAGGGGGAGAGAGAGGGTGAGATGCCAGGCCATGAAAGAGAGAGGGAGAGATGCTGGCCCCAGCTTGGGTTGTGTGGGTGCAAGGAAAGAGAGAGGGGAGGGACAGGGACAGAGACAGAAAAGAGATGCTGTGCACAGAGGTACTACAGAGGCATGGATATAGAACAACAGTACTGGAAAAGGAAACACTAGGGACATGGTGAAAATGCTGGAGAAAGGGGGAGTAAAGGGACTAAGAAGGCAGATGCTGAACATTGGAGAAGATAGGGACATAGAGGGCAGATGCTGGTGGGAGGACTGAATAGAGACAGGGGCAAGGGTGGAGATGCTGGACAGGATGTATAAGGGACGCTGAGTGAAGATGGATGGTGGACATGGAGAGAGAAGAAATGTTAAATGAACAGGAGATCCTGCAGACAGGAAAAGAGAAATACTGAAAAAAGACACTTTGATAGTGTAGAGGAGAGAGATAGAGACATTGGGTGGGACATGGAGCAGGGCAAGGGAGGGCCACAGGCAAGGCAAAGAAGGGACATGAAATAAAGCAGGTGTTGGGTTTTTCTCTATCAAAAATTTAGCAGCCCTTCCCCTCTTCCCCCCAGCACTGGCTACAATGATTTTCAAAACAAAAAAACTCTGTGGTGCCAACAAGCCCCAAAAAGAGGCCTCTCTATATGATTGCATTCTAATGTTGTTAACCTCTTCTTGAATCCTTGCAATCTGATTATGAGGTTTGCTCCTGATTCTTAGCTCCTAATTTTTTTTAATACTGCACAGAAACCACTAGAGAAAATATAGCTTTTGGAAGCATCTTCTTTATTACATGCAAATCAGGCAGTTTCTATTAGCTTGATTTCAATTCTTCCTTTCTAGGTAGCAGTACTCTGTGATATTCCTTGCAAACAGGCAAGGTAATTATCATCCAGCAGGGTCCAATTGTTTTCAATTAAAAGCTTGACTGAAATCTTTACTTTTTTAGTACCATTGTGACCATCTGCTTTCACCAAAAGATCAAGCAGCCCACAAGCTAGCAGGTGACTCATCCCACAATGCTTAATTATAATATGGAAGCCTTATTATCATCCCCCAGCCCCTCCCTGGTTGAAAAAATGATAGCAGTGGTAAAGACTCAAAAAGAAGAGGGTGTGTAAATCGTGCGTTGCTTCACAAAATAGCCTGCTGGAGTTCCAGGAAATCCATTATCATTTGATGCTCACTCCTGTATGATTCTTTTCTTGGAAATGGAGTGAAAATAGCTCGTATATGTTTAAAGAATAAGACCTGGGCCTTGCTGTGTTTTAACTGACCTCAATGACTTATCGATTGCAAACCATAACGTCAATCATCGTAAAGGCAGTTTGCAAGATGATTCCGGCATGCTCTGCGGGAAGTGAAATCCCATGGGGCTCTTGGGGAGATAACCTCCTACCCTAGACGAAAATATAGCCCTGGAAGGGGAAGGGGTAAAATGCGGACCTCACGGACCTTACGGACCTCGCGGATCTAAAACCCCACGTCCTTAAAAATCTGAGGTCCGTGCATTGACAAGTCCGCCTTCGCTTTCCCTGCAGCTCAGCTTAGGCCCCCGGCTCCCTCGCAGACCTCACGGATCTGAACTGCACGTCACATCCTTAAAAATCTGAGGTCCGCGCCACTTTTGAGCTCCATGCCACTTTTAATCTCTGGCTCTGCCAGAGCTCTATGACAATTTAACTCTGACGGATCTTAATGCTTTCCCCTCCCTATGCTAGGATCCTTCAGAGTTAAATTGTCATAGAGCTCTGTCAGAGCCAGAGACCTGGCGCGGACCTCGGATTTTTAAGGATGTGACTTGCAGTTCAGATCCGTGAGGACCGCGAGGGAGTGGGGGGGGCCTGAGCTGAGCTGCAGGGAAAGCGAAGGCGGACTTGTCAATGCACGGACCTCAGATTTTTAAGGACGTGCGGTTTTAGATCCGCGAGGTCCATAAGGACCATGAGGTCCGCATTTTACCCCTTCCCCCCCCCCCCCCCCGGGAGCTACCAGAGAGCAAGGTGTGGGATGTGATCCAGTGTGAAGCAGATTTGAAAGCAGCTTGAATTAGGTTCTGTAGCATTTAGGTTAAGAAATGTTAGGGAGTTCAAGTGCCTGAAGAGACAGAAATGGGTGTAAGAACCAGAGTCAGCCAAATGCTTGGCCAAAGCTAATGGATTTTTGTCCGTTATTTAAAGCTGTTAAGTTTTTTTTTTTTACCATCATTTAACTGGCAGAGAAAAGGAAATGAGCCTAATGTCCCGATTTACTACATGCAGTCATCATGCAGTAACTGAAGTCATTTGGAGAGGAAGTCTGTCCCAAGAGACTGGAGAACTTTAGCTGGGATAAGTTAAACACCAGCACATTCGATCTGTATTTCCTTTTACAGTATCATTTTCTTCCTCCCTTTAAGGCAGAATTACTGGCTGTGTTCAGCTGCATTTGCTTGTCTGCCTTCTAATTTTATATCTTACTTTTTTGGATCCTATTCCCAGGTCTTTTTCTACCTGATATATTTAAAGGCACCCTTTGCACAGGGAATCTAGGTAGGAAAAGGGATGTTCACAGTTCCCCAAGTATTTTATAAAGGTTGTGCCAAAAAGAAAAGATAAAAAAAATTAAGCGTGCTCATAAATACATATGTATTTTGCCAGCTTATAAAACAGGAGCATTAATTTCACAAAAATATATGGGGTCGATATTCAATTTAACTAGCCAGAAACGGCTCCTGCCCAGATAAATCACATGCTCAGGCTTAACTGCTATTTTCAGCGGAGGCAGCGTCTTTCAGAAGCCGGAGCCAGGAGGAGAGGAGAGGCAAAGGGGAGGACGCAGGAGGAACCAGGAGAGAGCCGGGAGGAAGGCAGAGAGGCGGAAGACGAGTCGGGGTAGCGGCGAGAGGTAGCTCCGCCCACCCCCACCGCGTCAGAGGTTGCTGGGCGCCTGGGCTCCTCCTTAAGAGGAAGGAAGCCAGAGCGCGAGGCAAACCTCGGAGGCAGCGTCTTTCAGAAGCCGGAGCCAGGAGGAGAGGAGAGGCAAAGGGGAGGACGCAGGAGGAACCAGGAGAGAGCCGGGAGGAAGGCAGAGAGGCGGAAGACGAGTCGGGGTAGCGGCGAGAAGTAGCTCCGCCCACCCCCACCGCGTCAGAGGTTGCTGGGCGCCCAGACTCCTCCTTAAGAAGAAGGAAGCCAACGGCGCACAGCCGTTCGGCGCACGGCGAAGGCGAGCGGCAAAGGCGCTCACCTTAGCGAGAGCGCCTTTGCGAAGGGCCTTGAGAAGGGCCTTTGATAAGGCCTAATCTCTTTCCTACACCTTTTTATTTTTATTTTTTTTTCTACACCCAGTCACTCTTCTTACACACTTAACAGGGCCAAATCTCTTTTACTCCTTCTACACTCAGACGCTATTCTTACATGCTCTCAATCAGGCACATAGTCTTCTCTTGAATCTCTCACACTCTCTGATCTCTCAAACTCTCTAATCCCTCAAACCTTTTCTTTTCTTTTTAACACTAAATCTCTCATTCTTGGAAATGGCAGGGAGAACACGGAGTACCAAGACTGCTATCAAGCCCGACACTCCAGCGACTGGTGGAGCCCAGGGGACGGACGAGGACTGTACACAGAGGAAAGAGGGCGACACTGGACGGAGAGCAGAGGTCTCTGTGCAGACCGAGGCCATCCCCCCCCTACGATATGCTACAGTCTCTACGCAGAAAGAGAGGATGGAACAGGTAGAAGTAGACGGGGACATTTTGCAGGAACTGCAGGACCTCAGGGAGGAGGTGGAGCGCTTAAGGAGCATCAGGGAGGACGAGGCCTTCATCGACGATGCCATCCAGGAACTATCCCATATCACAGAACGAACCCATGACAAGTCCATCCTTGACACAACCAAACCCACAACTCTGAATTCAACAATTGGAGTGCAGGAAATGATTGGAGATGCCGGTCCCTGGCAGCTGGTAACCTCCTCTACGGGCAAGCGCAGAAAACCCACCCCTTTCTCACTTTCTTCTTCTTCTCTTTCTCTCAGACAGGGTAGTTCTACACCAACCCCACAACTCACCCTGAGTAATAGATTCCAGATCCTTCAAGAAGGAACCGCTGAGGAAGTAGAGGAAGGGGCTCAGGAAGACACCAAGCACATAGCTTCGATTCCAGTGCTCGCTGATCGACCTCCCAGGAAGGACCGAAGAGTGGTGGTCATAGGGGACTTCATGCTAAGGGGCACCGAGGGACCAATTTGTAGACCGGATTTGCAGTCAAGAGAGGTCTGCTGTCTCCCTGGAGCCAGGGTCCGGGATGTTACCACCTGTCTAGACAAACTTCTAAAGCCTAATGACCATTTCCCTATGTTTCTTATCCATATAGGTACGAACGACACTGCCAGGAGCACCTCAGACAGCATTCCCAAAGACTTCGGAGCCCTGGGTAAGAAGCTGAAGCAGATAGGAGCACAGGTGGTCTTCTCATCAATTCTCCCAGTAAGAGACAAAGGCAGAGCCAGGGAAGAGCGTATCCGAAAGAACAACGAGTGGCTTTGCGAATGGTGCATAGAGATGAACTTTGGATTCCTAGACCATGGTGAGGCACTACAAGGACTACAGGGACCTGATGGACTCCACCTGACCAGGAGAGGTAAAAACGTTTTCGGACATCGACTAGCCCGCCTACTTCGTAGGGCTTTAAACTAGGTAAGTTGGGGGAGGGTACATACTCACTTTCCAGAGCAGGAAGGAAACACCCTGAGGAGGCGAATCACACCCACACTTCTGAGTCTAAGGTAAGTACCCATACTAGGTACAATAATTTAGGAGCCACACTATCTCGGAAGGAAATCTCTTCTCAGGTATGGAGGGCAATGTATGTCAATGCACACAGCTTGGGCAACAAAATTCTGGAATTGGAGACTGAGATAATGAACGCTGACCTAGACATGGTAGCGATATCCGAGACCTGGTTCACAAACTCGCATGGGTGGGATATGGTTATAGCAGGCTACAACCTACATCGTCGTGACAGAGAGGGCAAGTTAGGAGGAGGGGTCGCACTATATACTAAGGAAAATATCAAAACTACCAGAATCACAGATGTTAGATACACCGGGGAATCCCTCTGGGTGAACCTGGCCAGAGGAAATGAAAAATGCCTATACCTTGGTGTGGTATAGAGACCTCCAAGACAACAGGAAGAGAAAGATATAGAACTGATCGAAGATATAGAGAACATCACTTTGCGTGGGAACACAGTTCTGCTAGGTGACTTCAACATGCCCGATGCTGATTGGAACACACTCTCCGCGACTACCTGTGGCAGCAAAAGAATATTAACCTCCATAAAGGGTGCACGACTCAAACAAATGGTATTGGAGCCCACCAGGGACCACGCAATACTGGACCTGGTACTCACCAACGGAGACAGTGTTTCGGAGGTTTCAGTAGGAGATAAGCTGGCCTCCAGCGACCATAACATGGTATGGCTCAACCTCAAGAAAGGATTCTCTAGATCAAACACAGCGACGAGGGTCCTCAACTTTAGAGGCACAGACTTCGACCTCATGGGAGATTATGTCCATCGGGAGCTGTATAACCAAGCAGAAACTGACAATGTGGAGACTATGTGGTCAACTCTGAAAGTCACCTTACACGAAGCTACAAACCGCTACATAAAAACAGTTAGCAAGCGCAGGAGAAACAAAAGACCCCACTGGTTCAGCTCAGAAATTTCAAACCTCATCAAAGAGAAAAAAGAAGCATTTATTGCCTACAAACATTTTGGAAAGCGGGCGAAAGAAGACTATCTGGTCAGATCTAGAGCAGTCAGAGAGGCCAAACTCCGAACAGAAGAAGATCTAGCACGGAACATTAAGAAAGGGGATAAATCCTTCTTCAGGTATATTAGTGACAGGAAAAGAAACAAAGATGGGATAGAACGCCTTAGGAAATCAGACGGAAACTATGCAGAATTGGATTCTGCCAAGGCAGAACTACTAAACAAATACTTCTGCTCAGTCTTCACCTGTGAAGCGCCGGGAGCCGGTCCGCAGTTACGGACAAGAGACAACCAGAAAGACCCGTTTCAAGATTTCGAGTTTACACCCAGCAGCGTCTACTACGAACTTTCAAGACTCCAAGTAAACAAAGCCATGGGACCAGACAACATACACCCCAGGGTCCTTAGAGAGTTGAGCCAAGTCCTGGCAGAACCGTTAGCCGTACTCTTCAATCTTTCCCTACGTACCGGAAGAGTTCCCTTGGACTGGAAAACAGCCAACGTTATTCCACTTCACAAAAAAGGCTGCAGGACAGAGACGGCAAATTACAGACCAGTGAGTCTCACATCCATAGTGCGCAAGCTTATGGAAACACTGATCAAGCAGAAACTTGACACAATCCTGGACGAAGAAAACCTACGTGATCCCCACCAACACGGATTTACCAAGGGCAGGTCCTGCCAATCTAATCTGATTAGCTTCTTTGACTGGGTAACTAGACAACTGGATGCCGGGGAGACTC
This sequence comes from Geotrypetes seraphini, assembly GCF_902459505.1. Classification (NCBI taxonomy): domain Eukaryota; kingdom Metazoa; phylum Chordata; class Amphibia; order Gymnophiona; family Dermophiidae; genus Geotrypetes; species Geotrypetes seraphini. The sequence continues at coordinate 253,483,213 of NC_047086.1, forward strand.
TGGACATGATATATTTGGACTTCAGCAAAGCTTTTGATAGCGTCCCACACCGCAGGTTATTGTACAAGCTGAAATCGCTGGGATTAGGGGACACACTAACTACATGGGTTAGGGACTGGCTACACGGTAGACTTCAAAAGGTAGTGGTTAATGGTACCCCCTCCAAAACTTCAGACGTGACCAGTGGAGTACCACAGGGCTCGGTCTTGGGCCCGATTCTATTCAACTTATTCATAGGTGATATGACCCAAGGGCTTAGAGGAAAAGTATCTTTGTTTGCCGATGACGCCAAACTGTGCAACATAGTAGGCAAAAGCATTTTGCCTGACAGTATGATGCAGGACCTACTACTACTGGAACAGTGGTCATCGACTTGGCAGCTATGCTTTAATGCTAAAAAGTGTAAAGTAATGCACCTGGGTAAGGGAAATCCATGCAGAACTTACACACTAAATGGTGAGACCTTGGCTAGGACCATGGCGGAACGTGATTTAGGGGTGATCATTAGTGATGACATGAAGGCTGCCAATCAAGTGGAAAAGGCTTCCTCCAAGGCAAGGCAAATGATGGGTTGTATCCGTAGGGGTTTTGTCAGCAGGAGACCTGAAGTGATAATGCCACTGTACAGATCCATGGTGAGACCTCATTTGGAGTATTGTGTTCAATTCTGGAGGCCACACTACCGGAAAGATGTGCGGGGAATTGAGTCGGTTCAGCGAATGGCCACCAGGATGGTCTCGGGGCTCAGGGATCTCACGTATGAAGAAAGGCTAAATAAATTGCAGCTGTACTCACTAGAGGAACGAAGAGAGAGGGGTGACATGATTGAGACGTTCAAATATGTCACGGGCCGTATCGAGGTGGAAGATGATATCTTCTGTCCTATAGGTCATTCGACCACCAGAGGGCATCCGCTGAAAATCAGGGAAGGGAAATTTCGAGGTGATTCCAGGAAATACTTCTTCACAGAAAGGGTGGTCGATCATTGGAACAGTCTACCTCTACAGGTGATTAAGGCCAGCAGCGTGTCAGATTTTAAGAGAAAATGGGACATTCACTTGGGATCTCTAAGGGAGTAAAGTCAGGGGGGTGGGTCATTAGAGTGGGCAGACTTGATGGGCTATAGCCTTTTCTGCCATCATATTCTATGTTTCTATGTTTCTATATTTTAGTATTTATATATCACTTATTACCTAACTGGTTTACATTCAGGTACTCAAGCAATTTTCCCTATCTGTCCCGGTGGGCTCACATGCTATCTGATGTACCTGGGACAAAGGGGGATTAAGTGACTTGCCCAGGGTCACAAGGAGCAGCATGGGATTTGAACCCACAACCTCAGGGTGCTGAGTCTGTAGCTCTAACCACTGTTATACAAACAAATAATAAATCTGAGAGATAAAAATTGAATAATAAGATTCTCAACTAATAAGAAATATTATAATACAAGAGAATCCAATACTCAAAAATCAGAAAAAATCATATTATTTAATTGTGCTTAATATTAAATATATTCCAAAACCCAGAGGAAGGCAAAAAGAAATCATGTGGACGGGCATAATCAAAAAAAACTTCTAAGTCCCCTTTTGGCCTAAGGCCTTAAAAGTTGAAAATAGAAGCAGGGAAAATATCCATTATCAAAAAAAACATTCAAAAGGAGGTTTTTTTGATAATGGCCTGCCTCTACGTTCAGCTGTTTAAACGCCCAGACCACCACTATGTCTAAACTTAAACCATATAATCAACCTAAAAAAAGCCTAAGCCCCAAACGTCCAAAACAAGGGCTTTTAGGCGAAGGAGGAGCCAGTCCTTCGCCTAAAAGCTGGATTCTGTAACCGGTGTCTGTCAAAAACAACACCGGTTACAGAATCCACACCCCCCCTCCCCACAACATCAGGGCAAGAGGGAGCCCAAGCCCTCTTGCCCCGCGATCCCCAACCCTCACCGATGACATCGGGGCAACAGGGAGCCCATAGAAACATAGAAACATAGAAATAGACGGCAGATAAGGGCCCACGGCCCATCTAGTCTGCCCACCTTAATGTCCCTCCCCTACCTTTGCCCTGTGAATAGATCCCATGTGCCGATCCCATTTGGCCTTAAAATCAGGCACGCTGCTGGCCTCAATCACCTGTAGTGGAAGACTATTCCAACGATCAACCACTCTTTCAGTGAAAAAGAATTTCCTGGTGTCACCTCGTAGTTTCCCGCCCCTGATTCTCAACGGATGCCCTCTTGTTGTCGTGGGACCCTTGAAAAAGAAGATATCTTCCTCCGCCTCGATGCGGCCCGTAAGATACTTGAACGTCTCAATCATGTCTCCCCTCTCTCTGCGCTCCTCGAGCGAGTATAGCTGTAATTTGTCAAGCCGTTTTTCGTATGGTAGATCCTTGAGTCCCGAGACCATCCGGGTGGCCATTCTTTGCACCGATTCCAGTCTCAGCACATCCTTGCGATAATGCGGCCTCCAGAATTGCACACAGTATTCCAGGTGGGGCCTCACCATGGATCTATACAATGGCATAATGACTTCCGCCTTACGACTGACGAAACCCCTTCGTATGCAGCCCATGATTTGTCTTGCCTTGGACGAAGCCTGCTCCACTTGATTGGCAGACTTCATGTCCTCACTGACGATTACCCCCAAGTCTCGTTCTGCTACCGTTTTTGCTAGGATCTCGCCATTAAGGGTATAAGACTTGCATGGATTCTGGCTGCCCAGGTGCATAACTTTGCATTTTTTGGCATTGAAGTTGAGTTGCCATGTCCTAGACCATCGCTCCAGTAGGAGTAGGTCGTGCATCATGTTGTCGGGCATTGAATCTTCGTCTGTTGTGCATTTGCCCACTACATTACTCAGTTTGGCGTCATCGGCGAATAATGTTATTTTACCTCGAAGCCCTTCTGCCAGGTCTCTTATAAAGATGTTGAATAGGATTGGGCCCAAGACTGAGCCCTGTGGTACTCCACTAATCACCTCCGTCATTTCGGAGGGGGTGCCGTTCACCACCACCCTTTGGAGCCTACCTCCAAGCCAGCTCCCAACCCATTTCGTCAATGTGTTACCTAATCCTATAGAACTCATCTTGCTCAGTAACCTGCGGTGTGGTACGCTATCGAATGCTTTGCTAAAGTCCTCTTGCCCAAGCCCTCTTGCCCCGCAGCACCCCGACCTTCCCCGACTCGATGGCCCCATGATCCCCAACCCCCCCGGGCCGAATCCATTGGGGCCAGGAGGGAGCCCAAGCCCTCCTGACCCGGCGATCTCCCCCTCTCCCCCACCACACGATCCGCCAGGAGGGAGCCCAAGCCCTCCTGGCCTGGTGATCTCCCCTCTCCCCCCACCACACGATCCGGCCAGGAGGGACCCAAGCCCTCCTGGCCCGGCGATCTCCCCCTCCACCCTCACCACATGATCTGGCCAGGAGGGAGCCCAAGCCCTCCTGGCCCGTGACCCCCTCTATCCCCTACCCCCCCCACTAAAATACAGGCAGGAGGGATCCCAGGCCCTCCTGCCCTCGACGCAACCCCCCCAACCCAGCCCATGTGCTTAAGGCCCCACCCACAGTAGGAGCCTTAGGCTCCTGGGCCTATTCTGGTTGGCCCAGGCACCTCAGGCCCCACCTGTGGGTGGGGTTTGAGCCGCCTGGGACAATACGAGCCCCATTCCTACACTGTCAGGCCTGCTGGACGGGCAGGCTTGGCACCCGTCCGTCCATCCAACATTTTTTGAGATACGGAGAAGGGGGGCATAGGGCAGATGTATGCATGACTTCTAATTACTCTCAATTAATTTCAATTAACTCCAATAACTGTTAGTGCCTAACTGACTAATCAGTGTATGTGCATATCTGGGATCCACACACAAATCTCGACATCCAATTTTGGGTGACCCATACAAAATTTGGGGATAAATGTTCCTGCATTTCAGCATTATTCAATTAGCATATGCTAATGTGAACACCAATTTTTCTGCCCATGACATGTCCCCTTCTAAATATTTTTTTAAAACTCAGTGCGTGATTAGTGTGTGCCAATAGGCAAATTACAGCAAAACGCTTTAAAGAGTTTTGTGGAAAACATTTTTTTCTTGTGTTTAACTCACTTTAGCACAGGGGTGTCCAACCTTTTGGCTTCCCTGGGCCGCATTAGCCCAAAAAATGTTTCTGGGGCCGCACATATGCGCAAACGCTCAGTAAGATGGAGGAGGGAGCCGGCAAGACAGTAAACACTAGGGGGCAGCAGAGGAAAACACTACATCGCCCTCGACCGGGGCCACACAAAATACTTCACAGGGTCTTCAAGTGACTAAGGAATGGCAATCAGTGAAAGAATATCTGACTTCTGAAATATCCCTGTAAAATTCAGTGGGATGCTGTTAATAAAGCTATTAATCTAATCCAGGGATCTCAAAGTCCCTCCTTGAGGGCCGCAATCCAGTCGGGTTTTCAGGATTTCCCCAATGAATATGCATTGAAAGCAGTGCATGCAAATAGATCTCATTGGGGAAATCCTGAAAACCCGACTGGAATACGGCTCTCGAGGACCGGAGTTCCCAACTCCTGTTATAGACAAACCCCGTTTTATGTACTTCCGATTTATGTCGGATTTGTACTTACGAACGGGGATCCTGCTCTACCTTCGATGTCCCAACACACCCTTCTCCCTGCCAAGTGCCAACGCATCTGACTCTCCTAATTAGCTATTTATCCTATATTCAACATGTAATCGTTTTTGACTCCAGACTCTTATATTGACTGATTAAATGGGTATGTTGTGCAGTTTAGATCCTGGACAGATAACTGTCTGAATATAACCATACCTGTATCTTTTGATCTCAGCTATTATGAATCCATTTAACTGCAGAAATAATATCTCTAATTCACAATTTTGAGAGAGCTTGTATACGTGGGGAAAAGCTGTCAAACGGTTTTAGGGCAAATGCATGTAAAGCAGCTTATTATTATTTAAATCCTTGAACAGAAGTTGCAGTGCATAACAGATATACACCACAAGTTGTGTTATAGCTCTAAACCGGTGTCTCACAACCTTTCCAGCCGGCGGCACACTAAATCCAGTGCACCTGGAAGTGGGAATTGAACCTAGCTCCCCAATACGGCCATGGAGCTTCAGGCTGCCAAGTCGATGCTCAATGATTCCATGGCCACCCCCAGACCCAATCCCATCAAGCAAGAGCCCCCAGATTCCAACTCCCTGATAAAGAGCTGTTCTCTGATCCTGACTCTCCCATGCAGAACTCGCAATTTAAACTCCCTTGGAAGAAAAGCCACCCTGGAGTACAGCATCATAAATAAGACCCTCTTCTCTAGATGAGTCCCTCACACCTGTGGTTGTACTTTCATTCCTAAGGGGACTAAAGAGACCCTAGGCAGGGGCAATCCCCAGACACTTTTGCTCTTCCAGCACCATCCTTCAAAATGGCACCTCTAAGAGTAGTCTTGCGCTAATAGCCCTAGAGGTCTTAATACAGAAACATGATCCTTAGTGGTAGTAGTATGAAACTTCCGCTAGAGGTGCCATTTTGAGGGATGGTGCCAAAAAGGCAGATTGTTCATGCCCAGGAACCCATTAATCCACCAGGGAATTAAGGTACAACCAGAGGGGTAAAAGGATCCTTTGGAAGGGTGGGGCTTGAGAAGGGGAGTGGGGTCTTGTTCAGAGGGGCACATCTTGCTGGAGAAGATGTACTTCGTGGAGGCCTGGATCAGGAGCCTGTATCAAGGGTTCTAAATGGGGGGGGGGGGGAGGTCTGGATCAGAAGAGCCCTGAAGAGCAAGGCTGGGAGCATCAGGCCTTAACTTGTCAGCCCAAAGCTCAGGTCCAATAAGGAAGACAATAGTAAACAGCACGAGAAAGGGACTTGTATACTGCCTTTTTGTAGTTACACATACTTACAGGTACTTATTATGTACATGGGACAATGGAGGATTAAGTGACTTGCTCAGGATCACAAGGAGCAACCCTGAGATTTGATCCTACAACCTCAGGTTGCAGAGATGGCAGCTCCACCACTAAGCCATTCCTCAGCTCAAATTAAAGTTCTAAAATGCACAAAATAAATCCTTACAGAATTAATACATTGCTGTTCAACAGATTTAATTTAGCAGATATGAAAAGGTAAACTGTGGATATTTGCATTGACCTTCCCTTCACAACATATACAATAAAATCAATATAAAAAGCTATTTATTTTTAAAACAAAGCTATATGTTGAAAAAAAAAAAAAACCCACTGTGCATAAACATATCCATGAGCTAGATTTTTAATTCCAGGATTGTAATATAAGATGAAAAATTTGATGCAAATGCATTTTAATATTTATTCATACATTTCCTTATCTAATTACAGCATAAACTATTTCCCATGCATAAAAACTGTACATTTTTCATTCTGATCTCTAATTACATACTGAAAATCTTTATGTTATTTTAGTGGCAGCCTGGTAAGCTGAATACCAGCAAGGATACCTCAACTGAAGGTGCACAAGGGAATATTTTTAAACTCCTCTAGCCCACTGACTGTCAGATCCAGTAGATTGTATCCATTCAGGAAAGCAAGTGTGTGGCGCAATAGTTAAAGCTACAGTCTCAGCACCCTGAGGTTATGGGTTCTAACCCATGCTGTCCCTTGTGACCCTGGGCAAGTCACTTAATTCTCCGATTGCCCCAGGTACATTAGATAGATTGTGAGCCTACCAGGACAGACAGGGAAAAAATTAATTTATGTAAAACCATTCTGAGCTCCCCTGGGAAAATAATATAGAAAATTAAATAAATTAGAAACTAGACCAGGGGTGTCAAACTCAGTCACATTAAGGGGCCGAAATCCAAAACACAGGCTAAGTAATGGGCCAGACCCCGCCGAGTCTCTGCCCCAGACCCCGCCCCCATAATAGTACTAATTGTAATACCATTTTTTCCATTCATTTTTCATGTATACACGCACAATATAATCTTATTAACAACACATAATGGTGAACTACAAATTTAAACTACACAAAGTACACTGTATGTTTCTCAACATTCAGTCCTACCAGAACACAGATAACCCCTATGCAAATAAGGACCACAAACTAAAAGTACTAATATATACAAACAAACCCTAAGGAGGCAAAAAATTTCAACTTGTTCTTCAAATACGTTAAAGGGAAGCAACTGGCAAGGGAGGAGGTAGGACCATTGGATGATGGAGACAGAAAGAGAGTGATAAAGGAGGAAAAAGAGGTAGCTGATAGGTTAAACAAGTTCTTCTCGTCAGTCTTCACAAGCGAGGACACATCCAGTGTACCAGAACCCGAAGAGATCTTCAATGGAGACCAAGAAGAAAAACTGTCGACAATGGAGGTGAGCCATGAGGATGTCCTCCAACAGATAGATTGAAAAGCGACAAATCACCAGGCCCGGACAGAATCCACCCTAGGGTACTAAAAGAACTAAGAGACGAAATAGCGGAAATACTCCAACGAATTTGCAACCTATCCTTGAAAACTAGCGAGATCCCAGAGGACTGGAAGATAGCAAATGTTACACCTATCTTTAAAAAGGGGTCAAGAGGAGACCCTGGAAACTACAGTCCGGTAAGTTTGACATCGGTTGCGGGCAAAATGGTAGAAGCACTGATAAAGGACAGCATCTGTGAGCACATTGAAAAAATTGGACTAATGAAAGCAAGCCAACATGGCTTCTGCAAGGGAAGATCGTGCCAAACAAACTGCACTTCTTTGAGGGGGTAAACACCCTGATGGACAAAGGGGAACCCATAGACATCATTTATTTCGATTTCCAAAAAGCCTTTGACAAGGTACCCCATGAGCGGCTACTTAGGAAGCTGTGGAACCACGGGGTAGAAGGGGACGTACACAGATAGGTTAAACACTGGTTGGCAGGCAGGAAGCAGAGGGTTGGAGTGAAAGGCCACTACTCGGACTGGAGGAGGGTCACGAGCGGAGTTCTGCAGGGGTCGGTACTCGGACCGCTGCTGTTCAATGTATTTATAAATGACCTAGAAACAGGGACGAAGTGTGAAGTTATAAAATTTGCGGATGACACTAAACTCTGTAGCAGGGTTAGAACTGTGGAAGAATGTGAGGACCTACAAAGGGACCTGAACAAACTGGAGGAGTGGGTGAATAAATGGCAGATGAACTTCAATGTGGAGAAATGCAAGGTCATGCATATAGGGAAAAAGAACCCGATGTTCAGCTACAAAATGGGAGGAATAGTACTAGAGGGAAGTAACCTTGAAAAAAGGCTTGGGTGTGCTGGTGGACACAACAATGAAGTCGACAGCACAATGCGCAGCAGCCTCAAAGAAAGCAAACAGAATGTTGGGTATTATTAAGAAGGGTATTACAATCAGAACGAAGGAAGTCATCATGCCGCTGTATTGCGCGATGGTGCGCCCGCACCTGAAATACTGTGTCCAATATTGGTCGCCGAACCTAAAGAAGGACATGGAGATACTTGAGAGGGTTCAGAGAAGAGCGACAAAAATTATAAAAGTTATGGAAAACCTTTCATACACAGTCAGGCTAGAAAGGCTGGGGCTCTTCACCCTGGAGAAGCGGAGACTCAGAGGAGACCTACAAGATCATGAAGGGCATAGAGAAGGTGGAAAGGGACAGATTCTTCAGCCTATTGGGAACTAAAAGAACAAGGGGGCACTCAGAGAAATTGAAAGGGGACAGGTTTAGAACCAATGCTAGGAAATTTTTCTTCACTCAGAGGGTGGTAGACACTTGGAATGTGCTTCCGGAGGATGTGATAGGACAGAGTACATTAAGGGGTTTCAAGGAAGGATTGGACAAGTTCTTGAAGGATACGGAGATTGAGGGGTAGAGATGGAGGTAGAGATAGGATTATAAAATGGTATAGATAGAAGAAAAATGGGGATTGAAAGGTTTTAGACAAAGGATCACTTACAGGTCATAGACCTGATGGGCCGCCTCAGGAGTGGACTGCTGGGCACGATGGACCCCTGGTCTGACCCAGCGGAGGCACTTCTTATGTTCTTATGATTCAAGACTTTGCATGCAATATAACCCCAGAGAAAAAGAAACAAATGCATTTCTTCCTGAACAGTGCAAAATACAGACAGCAGATGTAAATTCTCAAAATGAACACAATTCAATCACTAAATTGAAAACAAAATCATTCCCCCTACCTTTGTTGTTTCCCTCTCTTCATGCTGTGCCTCAACTAGGTGCCTCCCTTTGGCGGGTATCTTACCTTCTGACTGGCTTCCGCCTGGCCGTTATATGCGACCTGCAGTGCGATGCAGCATTTTCATTGCTGACCCCTGGTGTTATCTTCTGGCCGACTCCCTCCTCCTCACTGCCGCAGTGTGCACAAAGCTGAAGATAAGGAGCAGCCAAGCCAAAGAAAGACGGGCATTTGCTTGCAGGGGACACTAATTCTTCATGGACCGGCAGGAAATTTTTGCGGATCGGCGGTTGAAGAACACTGACAGAAACCCATCAACTTAGACATATAAAAAAATTTTTTTAAATTAAAACCATCCTGGGTACTGTAGAACCCACCGTCACCCTGAAACCCACCAACATTAAATATAAAACATCTCTTTTTTTTTTTTTAATTAAAACCAAACTGTTTTATATTTAATGTTGGTGGGTTCTAAAGAGAAGGCACAGGCCCGGGGCAGCTGCTCTCCTTGCTCATCCCTAATGCCGGCCCTGCCTTGGGAGGAAAGATGAGGCGTTCTGACAGTACAGAGGGAGGAACAGGCAAGGCAAGAGATTGTTTCTCCCCTACAGCCAAAATTGTTCTATTCAGAGGGGCCCCAACACAGCAGCTGTTCTCACAAGCTGCCGGCAGCTGCCCCAAAGTTTTCCCTCTGCCGCAACTTCCTGTTTCCCACAGAACAGATTGAGGCAGAGGGAAAACTTTGGGGCAGCCGCTGGCAGCTTGTGAGAACAGCTGCCGTGTCGAGGCCCCTCTGAAAAGGACAATGTAGGAGTTCCATCAAGAAGTTCGGACGGCGGGGCCCACTGGATCTTTTGGGCCCAGGGCAGCTTCCCTGTTTGCTTCCCCCTGACGCCAGCCCTAGGGCCCCCCTGATTATGGGTGGAGAATAGGCATGATTGAGTTAGGCATCTGACATAGGCACCACCAAATTAGGACACATCTAGCCAGTCAAGTTTTCAGGATATCCACAATGAATATGCATGAGATCAATTTTCATATAATGGAGGTAGAGCATCCAAATCTATTTCATGTATATTGTGAAAACCTGACCTGCTAGGTGTGTCCAAAGGACTGGGTTAAGAACCCCTGCATGTGAGCTTCCAGTTACAGTATTCTGCTTTTCCTGCTATTTTTTAGATACTCTGATGAAGTTACATTACATTACATTACATTACATTACATTAGGGGTTTCTATTCCGCCATTACCTTGCGGTTCAAGGCGGATTACAAAAGGTTAATTTAAAAAGGACAGAATTACAATGATTATCTAGAGAGGTAAGTTGTAGATCTTAAGAGCATTTAGAGGTCGTGTTGTTATTGCTGTTTCAGGAATTTCTTGAAAAGTGTGGTTTTTATTTCTTTTCTGAATGTCTTATAGTCTGGGGTGGTCATCAGAAGGTTGGAGATCTGGTTGTCCAGTCTTGCGGCTTGAGTGGCTAGGAGGCCGTCGTGTAGTTTTGTTCTTTTTACTTCTTTGATTGGGGGGGGTATGAATGGGGAGTGCGTTTTTCTGTGTCTGGTACTGGGTGCTTGGATGAGGCGATTGTTCAGGTATGATGGGCTGTCTCCGTGTAGGGTTTTAAATAATATGCAGTAGAATTTGAAATGGATTCTTTCTTGGATTGGGAGCCAGTGTGAGTTGATGAAGGCTTCAGTGATGTGGTCATGTTTTTTCAATGAGAAGATGAGTCTCAAAGCTGTATTTTGGATTGTTTGGAGTTGTTTTATCGTAGTTGCAGGACATGGAAGGAAGAGTATGTTACAGTAGTCCAATATACCTAGTATTAGTGATTGTACTATAAGTTGGAATTGTGTTCTTTCAAAGAATTTTCGGACTTGTCTCAGGTTTCTCATGATTGCGAAAGATTTTTGAATTGTTTTGTTTATTTGCGGTTGCATTGTGCAGCATCTGTCTATGGTCATGCCTAGTAGTTTTATGGTGGTTTGGATGGGATATTTGGTTGCGTTTATGTCTAGGTTGGTTGTGGTTTGGATCTTGTCATTTTCTAGGAGGATGAATTTGGTTTTGTCTTGGTTGAGTTTAAGTTTGTGATTTTTCATCCAGGTTGTGACTGCTTCAAGTGTTTGGTGAAGTTTGTCTGTCATGGTAGGTTTAGAATGGTCATATGGGACGAGGATGGTGATGTCATCCGCATAACTATAGGAGGTTATGCCTAGATTGTCCAGATGCGTTCCTAGAGAAGCAGTGTAGAGATTGAAGAGGGTGGGGGATAGTGGAGATCCTTGTGGTACGCCGCAGGGGTTTGACCAGGATTCTGACTTTTCTTTGTTTGATTTTACACTGTAGGTTCTGAGTTTTAGGAATCCTTCAAACCAGGAGTATACTTTATCTGAGATGCCTATTGCATCTAAGATCTGTAGAAGGATGTTGTGGTCTACTAGGTCGAATGCCGCCGATAGGTCCAGTTGTATGAGTAGCATTTTTTTCCCTGTACTAAGTTGTTGTCTGACGGTATCCATAAGGGAGCCTAGTAGTGTCTCTGTGCTGAAGTTTGTTCTGAAGCCTGATTGCATGGGGTGGAGTAGGTTATGGTCCTCTATGTAATTGGTGAGTAGTTTGGCTACTAGGCCTTCTATAATTTTGACATATAGCGGAATTGAGGCTATAGGTCTGAAGTTAGATGGGAGGTTTTGTGGTGCTTTTGGGTCTTTTTGGATTGGGGTGATGACAATTTCGCTGAGGTCAGCAGGGAATGTGCCTTCTGTGAGCGTGAATTGGATCCATTGTAGAGTTATGGTGCGGAATTTTACACTAGAGGTGGTAAGGAGATATGAGGGGCAATGGTTGAGGTCACAGGAGGCATGGCTGTATTTTTTGTAGCATTTGTTGAATTCTGACCATTGTATGTTAGGGAATTGAGTCCAAATTCTGTCTGCTGCGATTGCCTCTTTTCCTGTAGGGTGGATTGTGATTGGATTTTGATGGGATGGGTTTAGGATGAGTGTGGCTCTGGTGTTGGTGATTTTGTTCTTGAAGTGTTCTGCTAAGAGGGTGGGTGATGGTGGAGGTGTGTTCGAGGAGGTAGTGTATGGTTTGGTGTCTGTTAATTCTTTCAGGATTTGGAATATTTTTTTGGAATCTTGGGTTTCCGTGCCTATGAGATTAGTATAGTAGCTTTTCCTCTTATCTTTTAGTAGATTTTTGTATTGTTTGTTGATTTTTTTCCAATCGGTTTTTGTTTGATCTTGGTTCTTTTTTCTCCATTTTCTTTCTAATCTTCTACACTGTCTTTTGAGTTGGAGTAATTCGTTATCAAACCATTGGTCTGATTTCCTTCTGGTTCTGGTTTTGGTTTGTAGGGGTGCCAGATCATCAAGGATGTTGGTGGATACATTTTTCCAGTGGGAGATGAAGTTTTTTGGGTCGCAGTCTTGGATAGTTTCGTCTACCTTTGACCAGAAAATGGTTGGGTCGATATGTTTGCGTGAGGTATATGTGGTTTTTTTTGATTGAGGTGTGTGTTTGGTCTTGGTCCAATTGATGTTGAAGTTATAAATGTAGTGGTCTGACCATAGGGATGGGGACCATGTTCCGTTAGGAGTTTGGATTGCTGGATTGGATGGTTGGTGAGACATGAATGCAGCAATGTCCAGTTGATGACCTTTTTCATGAGTGGTTTGTGGGTTTAGGATCTGGAAGGATAAGGCATTGAGGAAGGATAGACAGTTATTTGCTGGTGTGGAGGTTGTGTCTTCTAGGTGTAGGTTTAGGTCTCCTAGGATGAGGTTATATTCAGCTGTTAGTGAGTTTTGGTAGATGAAGTTTTCAAATTCAGGTCTCACTGTGGTCCAGTTTCCTGGTGTTATGTAGCAAAGCAAGCAGTTTAGAGGGTTTTTTAGTGTTGGGTTTGTGAGTTGACACGCTAGGAAATCCATTTGTGGAGTGGATGTTTTCTCAAGTATGTTTAGAGTTAGGGAGTTCTTGAATATTATTGCTAGTCCTCCTCCTCTTTTTTTCTCTCTGCAGGTTACTGTTATTTTGTATCCTGGCGGGCATACTTCTTTTATTCTAGGGTCTGTGTCTGAGGTTAACCAGGTTTCAGTGAGGAATAGGCAGTCAAGTTTTTCTGTTTTTATCCAATTTTTTATGTTTTCTGTTTTGGGTCCTAGTGCTCTGATGTTAATATAGGCACATGTAAGGGAGGTCGTGTCAGTCTGGGGAGTGTGAGTTGTTTCCGGGTATATGAGTGTTGTGGGAGATGGATGAGATTTTGTTTTCGGAAGTGTTGATCTTCTTCTCCAGGTAACAGTGATGGAGTGTTGAGTGCTGGCGTGGTGGTTCGAGTTTCTTGATGTGAGTATTCTTCTGTTGGGAAGTTGGAAGTTGGTTGTACTGGAGGATGTGGTAGTGGTGGGTAAGTTGTTTGCTGCTGCTTTCCAACTAGAAATGAGGAGGATTATCAAAAGGGTGGCTAGTGTGTGTGTGTGCAGGGAGAGCTTCATTTTTGATGTCTGGTTCGGGGGGGGGGAGCAGGGCTCCCACGCTGGCCCGATCTGGAAGTTAATCAGGAATCAGAAGTAGCTGAGTTTGATCTTCATACTGCTTGCAACAAACTAACCTATAAACAATCCATTTTCACTGGTCTTTAGCATCAAGAGTTTGCCTCAGATACAAGCAAAAACCTCTGTAAAGCTTTACCATCCAAAACCTTTATATTTTAAGCAATTGCTGATGTGATACTGTGTTCAGAAAATGCCACGTTACTTGAAACATTGACTAAAGTGCGATATGATGAGACTAGAGCAGCTGTTTTTTATGTGGCAGGTGTTAAAATGTGGAACGCATTGATGGGACAATTATGCCTATGTGCTGACAGATTGAAATATAGAAAAGTATTGAAAACACAACTATTTGTTTCTGCTTTCATATAAGAAAAGATTTCTATTTGTACAGGTAATAGAAGTGGGCAAAAAATGTCATGTAGACTCAGGATTTTGTATGTTGATTTTATGTTATGTATGTTTTATATGGAAACAATCTAGATATAGACTGAACATAAATTTTATTAATAAATAAATAGTTTTCAACTGCACACTGAGGAGTTCTGATAACATAAATCAAAGAAGAGCATAACATTTTTTTCCATTACTTTCTCCTATGTACCAGCAGGTCTGGATGGCTAGGAATTTAAAGAGACTCAGAATACATTCACTATGGGGGAAATTCTATAACCAGCGCCTAAATTTAGGTGTTGGTAGGCATCCTACCAATGGTCAGAAATGGCAGGGTTGAAGCGCCTACCGACGCCTATATAAAATGCATCTGAAATGGCCACTGGAATTGCAGCTAGGAAGCCGCTTTAGGCCGTGGAACGCCAAAGTAGGTGTGGCCAACCCCCAAAGTGGTGTTAGGCAATCTAAAGCAGCTATCCAGCCATGAATCAAGATAGGCGGCTGAAATGCAGGCCTGGGAAACCCTGGCCTACATTTCAGCCGCCTATCTTTGCCAAGACTGCAGCAGCCAATCACGGCAGGGAAATTCCCCCCTCCCCATCAGCTGAGCATCAGCGATTCCCCAAAGCCGCGATTCTGTAACTGCCATCCCTGCAACACAACCGGCAGGAGGGATGCCCAATCCCTCCTGCCTGCACCTCTCCTGAACTTCCACAGCAGAAGGGATGCCTAAAACTTCCTCCTGGCACCTCCCCCGAACATCTCCGGCAGGAGGAATGCCCAATCCCTGCTGCTGCCAACCCCCACTAACATCCCCGGCACCTCAGATGGACTCAACATATCATTCAGAATTTTATTTCTTTCAAATGAAAAAATCATCTTAACATTCTCAAAACATGGGTGTACCTTTAACAGCGCTAAATGAGGTTGGACAATTTTTTTAATTTTTCTAGATAATACGCTTACAGGCCTTGGTCCAGGATATCCGCTCTCTTCAAGTTTTTTACCCAGTTCCTTAGATTTTGTCCACATATTTGGTGGGGGATGGTAATATAACCCTACCCGTATATTCCTTCCGTTCACAAATGGAATTTCTATCCATATGGATTCCACACTGCTATCTATGTCATGCAGAATATTTTATTTGATTCAGTTCCCTCTTCAACATATAGCGCAACCCCCCCCCCTCCTATTTAATCTACTCTAATCTTGCAATATAATTTGTACCCAGGTAATACAGTGTCCCATTGATTATTCTCCTTCCACCAGATCTCTGAGAAGCCTATTATATCCACCTCATTCAGTGGTACATACTCTAACTCTCCTATTTTATTTTTTAGGCTTCTAGCATTTGTATACAGATACTTCAAATTGTGGTTTTTCCTTGTAACTATAGGCTGCTCAGAAGACGGGGAAAATTTGAGTCTTTTACTCTGCCTTCCTCTTAAACCCCCCTGGCTTTCTTTTACCATTATTGGAACCTCTCTACTGGGACTCCCTAAATATCCTGTTTCAATAATATCCTTCAAGAGTACTTCACACCGAACCATCCGCTCCTGGGCAACTGTCAGCTTTCTCCCGCATCTCAGTTTAAAAGCTGCTTCATCTCCTTTTTAACTTTAGCGCCAGCAGCCTGGTTCCATCCCGGTTAAGGTGAAGTCCATCCTTTTGGAACAAGCTCCCCCTTTCCCAGAAGGTTACCCAGTTCCTAACAAATCTAAATCCTCAGCAAGCTCTGTATTATGGAAACTCGAATAAAGCGGGAAGATTATTGGCTAATTATCTAAAAGCTAAAAAAAAAAAAAGTAAATATTGTTGCCATAAAAGATGAGAATGGTGAAAATCATTCTCAAACTGGAAATATTTTTAAACAATTTCTGGATTATTACAAAGCTTTGTATTCTTCAAATAAAGACATTGAGGGATTAGAATTTTTAAAATTAATTCAGGGGCCAAAACCTCCTAAGCATATAAAAGGAAATCTTGAAGCACCTATATCACTTAAGGAACTCCAGACAGCATTGAAGTCCCTCAGAGTTGGATCCGTTCTGGGTAGTGATGGATTCACAGTGGAGTTTTTCAAATCATTTCAAATTATACTATTACCTCATCTTTTAAATTTATATCACTCACAACTAACTAAAGGTTGAATATCAGGTACTATGGCGGAATCTTTAACTCTCATTTTGTCAAAGCCAAATAAAGATCCCATGTTGGTTTCAAACTACAGGCCTATTTCTTTAATTAATGTGGATGGAAAACTCCTGGCTAAGTTATTGGCTCTAAGACTAGCTAAGGCTCTCCCTTATATGATCGGTATGCACCAAACGGGTTTCGTTGCTCAAAGACATTCTTCAAATAATACCAGATTGGCATTTCATATGCTAAACTTAGCAAAAACAATGGATGATCCAGCCTTCTATGTTTCTTTGGATGCAGAGAAGGCCTTTGATCGTTTAGAGTGGACTTTCATGTATCAAGCTATGGATTGGTTTGGTATGGGATCCAAATTTATTCAAGTGATTCAAACCTTGTATAGTTCCCCCTCAGCCAGGCTATATATTAATAATACTTTTTCAGAGCATTTCTGTCTGAAGAGGGGAGTTAAACAAGGGTGTGTCCCTTATCTCCTTTGCTTTTTGACATTGTTTTAGAACCCTTTTGTTGGCTATTCAGCAGGCAAAGGAGATACAGGGAATTTCATATGCAGGTCAGGAATATAAGATCTCTGCTTATGCAGATGATATCTTGCTTCATTTGAAGAATCCTGAATCTACTATTCCACGTTTACTGGAATTGATTGATCGATTTGGCAAATTTTCTGGGTACAAAATAAATTGGAGCAAATAGGAGGTTCTTACGTTAAATGTGCATTACGTAAAAGGATTATTTGATCCATTCCCATTCCTTTGGAAGGAAGAGGGTATAAAATATTTGGGTATTATGATTCAAAGATCTTTGGAAGATACAATGACAGTAAATGAAAAATCTTTATAGTTGAAAATCAAAGAAATGTGTGAGCATTGGAACCCATTACATCTTTCTTGGTGGGGGAGAGTCCAAACCATCAAAATGCTGATTTTGCCTATAGTTTGCTACCAAATGAGTATGTTGCCAGTTTATTTTAAAAAGATATATAATTTATTATAAAAAGTTATATAATTTATTTGGTTGGGTAAATCTGCTAGAATTGCCTTAGTATCTCTGCAAAAATCACAATCGGCGGGTGGGGTAAATTTTCCAAATTTCTATAGATACCATCAAGCATTCATAATGCGGCAGGTAATGTATTGGATCCTTCCTGAAGTCTTGGAGCATCTTCTGGACTGGCTGATTTTAGAACATCAACTCATGTCCCCTTTACAATTGTGGCATATTTTGAGTATCAAACTGCCAAGGATTTATAAGGACAATAGTATTCTTTGTGCCATATGGAAAACATTAAAATTCATTAATAATTTAACATCTATACCAGTACAACAATTCACATGTCAATCCTTATGGTTGAAGTCCAAGATTCAAATTGGTGAGTCTAAGATCCTCTGGAAGCATTGGCTGCAGGCAGGTATACGTACTTTGGATGATGTGTTATCAAATCGGAAAATGCTTGATTTTTCACAACTGCAGCATTCATTCGGTATTACAAAATCTCAAGCATATAAATGATTGCAGTTGAAGCAGGCCTTTCAGAAGGGGTTCCCTGATTGGCGAAATTTAAATAATCAGTATAGCTTGCCGGGCCTATGCTTCCAGACAGATTTGTTAGGGCATCAGGCCGCCAAGTGGTATAAATTAATATCTGACTATTTGAATAAAAAACCTAAAAATCCAGCGAGCCTCATGCTGCTGTAACCTTTTAACACGATCTCCCCCTTGCAAGGACAGGGATCCACCTTACAGTCCAAGTCATACCATACCCTTCTTAGGCAAGGCTCGCAGTGTTCACCTGGGACTCAGGTGTTGCCCCTTTCTCCACATTAGGTTATATTTATCTGGACTCACTTTCTTCAGTTCCATCCCTTCTTCTTGGATCGTAACTCTGCAGCGCACTCCTCTTTTTTCTCTATTACAATTTAGGGTTTGGTTGCGCCTAACTTCCCACTCTTCCTCTTTGTAGGGGTGAAAACCTTACCAGGAGGTATCCTCCATTACCCCCAAACTCTTGTGAAGGAGAACAATGAGAACCCCCAACACTACATTTTATACTTCTTCCGAATCTAAGAATGCCTACTGTCAGAGTCTACCAGACTAGCTCACCCCTCATTACTTGAGTGGCACTACATTGGAGCAAGGAGCCAGAATGTTCTTCCTATATAACTAGGTATCATCCCGTGGTGTGGGGGAGGGGCAAGTAGGGCGGTCCGCCCTGGGCGCCATGTTGGTGGGGGTGCCAGTATCCCTCCTCCTCTCCGCCCTCCCCACCTCTTACCATTCCTCCCCTCCACAAGTGAGTCTCTCTTCCCTTCCCCCATACCTCTTGTTAAAGTTGTTGTTTACAGCAGTCAACAACATGCTCTCTGTAACCCTGTCAGCTCTCCCGCTGACGTCACTTCCGGGTGCAGCGCATAGGAAGTGACATTAGAGGGAAAGCTGATGGGATTATGAGGAACATGTTGTTGACCACTGCAAGCAACAACTTCAACTAGAGCAGGGGTGGGCAACTCCGGTCCTCGAGGGCCAGAATCCAGTCAGGTTTTCAGGATTTCCCCAATGAATATGGATGAGATCTATTTGCATGCACTGCTTTCAATGCATATTCATTGGGGAAATCCTGAAAACCCGACTGGATTCTGGCCCTCGAGGACCAGAGTTGCCCACCCCTGAACTAGGGGGACCCGTGCAACAGGCAGGATCGAGGAAGGATCGGGACGCGGAGACAAGGGTGCCACCGCCCCGGGCACCTCTCACCCTTGCTATGCCACTGGTGTCATCATGGACAAAGCGATGGGGCCAGACAACCTACACCCCAGGGTACTCAGGGAGTTAAGTGACACGCTATCCACGCTCTTCAATCTCTCCCTTAGCACAGGAAGAGTCCCGCTAGACTGGAAAACGGCTAATGTCATTCCACTCCACAAAAAAAGGATGCAGGACGGAAGCTGCGAACTACAGACCAGTAAGTCTCACATCAATAGTGAGCAAACTAATGGAAACTCTAATCAAACGCCAATTGGATACGATCCTGAACAAGGGGAATCTACGAGATCCCCGTCAACATGGGTTTACAAGGGGGAGGTCCTGTCAATCCAACCTGATCAGCTTCTTTGGGGAGTCCCTAGACGTCATGTACTTGGATTTCAGCAAAGCATTCGACAGCGTACCTCACCGCAGGTTGTTGAGCAAGATGAGCTGTATAGGATTGGGTGATACATTGACTAAATGGGTGGGGGACTGGCTTGGAGGTAGACTTCAGAGGGTGGTGGTGAATGGCACCCCCTCCGAAGCGACGGAGGTGATCAGTGGAGTACCGCAGGGCTCGGTCTTGGGCCCGATCTTATTCAACATCTTCATAAGGGACTTGGCTGAGGAGCTTCAAGGTAAATTAAGGTTATTCGCTGATGACGCCAAACTATGCAATATAGTAGGCAAGAGCACAACAGGGCCTGACATTAAATCAATGCCCGACAGTATGACGCACGACCTTCTCCTACTGGAGCATTGGTCCAGGACCTGGCAACTAAGTTTCAATGCCAAAAAATGCAAGGTCATGCATCTTGGCAGCAAAAATCCATGCCTGACTTACACTCTTAATGGTGAGATCCTAGAGAGAACTGTAGCGGAAAGAGACTTAGGGGTGATCATCAGTGAGAACATGAAGACTGCTAATCAAGTGGAGAAAGCTTCATCTAAGGCCAGACAAATCATAGGTTGCATACGCAGGAGTTTCGTTAGCCGTAAGCCCGAAGACATAATGCCATTGTATAGGTCCATGGTGAGACCCCACCTGGAATACTGTGTACAATTCTGGAGGCCACATTACCGCAAAGATGTGCTGAGACGTGAGTCGGTCCAGCGAATGGCCACCCGGATGGTCTCAGGACGCGGGGATCTCCCGTATGAGGAACGGCTGAATAAGTTGCAGCTCTACACACTAGAGGAATGCAGGGAGAGGGGAGACATGATCGAGACGTTCAAATACCTCACGCGCCGTATCGAGGTGGAGGAGGATATCTTCTTTTTCAAGGAACCCATGACAACACGAGGGCATCCATGGAAAATCAGGGGAGGGAAATTGCATAGCGACACCAGGAAATACTTCTTCACCGAGAGGGTGGTGGATCGATGGAATGGTCTTCCAATGCAGGTGATTGAGGCCAACAGTGTGCCTGATTTTAAGACTAAATGGGATCAACACGTGGGATCTCTTCACAGAGGGAGGTAAGGAAGGGTCATTGGTGTGGGCAGACTGGATGGGCCTTGGCCCTTATATGCCGTCACTTTCTATGTTTCTATGCTGAAATCCTCTGCTCAGTGTGCAGCAGCAGCCAAAAAATCAAATCAAATGTTAGGAATGATTAAGAAACGGATAGAAAAAGACAAAGAGTTCTAGTATAATGCCTCGATGTTGCTCTATGATGCAACTCACCTTGAGTATTGCATGCAATTCTGGCTACTGTATCAGATCCAAGCTAACCCTATACATCCCCACCCATCCCCAACGCTCTGAAACGGAGAAACACCTATGCATCCCCTCAGGAAGGTCTCTTCTGTCAGAAACTGCCTGCAAATGCTCCTACAGCCACTTCATCCTCCAACTCTGGAACCAACTCTCCCCGCAAATCAGATTACAGAACTCATTGATGACCTTCTGGAAAGTTGTAAAGACCCTCCTTTTCAACTAAAATTCCAACTGCAATCAACCCCCACCGCCCCCTAAAATTCTCCCTTCCTCTTGCACCCACTTCTCCATTCTTAGCTTATACTTAATTTTCTGCATAGTCTTTGTACTGTCCAAATGTATTCCACTGTGAATGTTTGTTTGTAACCCGTTCTGAGCTACTGGGTGGACAGGATAGAAATTTAACTAAATAAATAAATATAGTTGAAGTAGAAAAGGTTCAAAGGGCAGCAAAAATGATTAAGGGGATGGAATTCCTCTCATATGAGGATAGGCTTAAGCGATTAGGGCTCTTCAACGTGGAGAAGAGACAGCTGTAGGGATATATGAGTGGTGTAGAATGGGTTAAAGTGAACCCATTGTTTATTCTTTCAAAAATTACTAAGACTAGGGGCACACAATGAAGTTGCATAGTAATACTTTTTAAAAGAATAGGAGGAAATATTTTTTTTCACTCAATGAATAGTTAAGCTTTGATACTCATTACTAGAGGTTATGATAACAGAGGTGCGTGCATCTGGATTTAAAAAAGATTTGAACAAGCTCCGTGGAGAATAAGTCCATAGTCTGTTATTGAGATAGAAATGCTGTCCCTGGGACTGGTAACATGGAATCTTAGTATTAGTTGGGATTCCGCCAGGTACTTGTGACCTGGATTGTCCACCGTTGGAAGCAGGATACTGCGCTAGATGGACCACTGGTCTGACCCAGTTTGGCTATTCTTATCCCAATCAGGTAAGTTTTGGTGTCCTGTACATATTCAAATTACTGAAGCAACAGCAAAACTCGTATAATTCACAGTGGCGTGTTCTGAGCCACTGTGGGGCTGCCAATCAATGTATTCTCGCTCCCTTATGCATCATTTCAAAGACTGCAGGGTTCTCCAGCTCTGTCTTTTGTTCTGAATCAGTATTGTCAGAATTCATTTTCAATGAGTAATGATGAAATTCATTATTAGTTTGTTATAATTGACCTATTTGTTATTGCTGTATGTATTTGGGCCTAATTTTATAAGCAATTTCTGCTTTTAGAACAGCGTTTTACGTGTTAAAACCTATTTTACTGCCTAATGTAATACTTTTAGAGTAAAAGTACAGTGACTACAATGAATGCAATTACTGTCAACTTTTTATCCCTACAACTTTTTTGCTCTACAATTCAATCCATTTTGCTCTTGTGAGTCATTATTAAACTAGCACTGCTATAAAGGTATTCGACAGTGGCACTGACAGGAATTGGAATGTTTAGTTTGATGAAAAGTTCCTTCAAATCAGACCAGGCTGCAATACTAGTGATGTTTTCTGACTGGTCTGCAGGTACTGATCAAGGGAATCTTTCTGTCTGAACATTTGATTTCTTATAGCACAGAGTGGTTCATCGTTATCATTGTCATTTTCATCTGCATTTGAAATACTGCTATCTAATTCATCACTTGCATCTTCATTTTCAACTTTGTTACCATCAGCATGATGTCTAAGTACAGAGAAGGATTTCATAAAGCTGAACACATTGTCTGTGGTCGTTCAAACGGTTTTTCATCTGATGGTAAACTCTGTATGAATGCCTCTGAGAGCTGATGAAAGAACATCAAACGTGTGCGAACCCTTCAAACCTTTTAAGGACTCTCTAAAAACTCTACCAATCTAGTGGACTATCATTCCAGTATAAAAATTTATGCGAGATTACCAGCCCGCTGTTGTGATAGAGACATACAGTGTGTCTGCTCACTAAGAATTGCAACCAACTTCAGCTTCATGTCCATTTCAAAGTGACCCAACTCATCACTGCTCTGTTTGACTGAAGACCTGCAACCAGTTCAATAAACACAGACAACTCCACTGTACTTATAGGCTATATTCTCCGAACAGCAAAACTTAATATGACATGATCCACTGTTGTTTGTACTAGCAAAACCCTGTTCCTGTTTTATTACATTACATTACATTAGTGACTTCTATTCCGCCTTTACCTTGCAGTTCTAAGCGGATTACAGTAGAAGATAGCTGGACATTTCCAGGAAGTTACAATTTAGGGTTGGTTGCATAGTAGAGGCATTGGTGAGAGATGGAGAATTGAGGTATACTTGTAGGGAAGATGCAGTTTGGGGTTGGTTAATTGATAGAGACATTGAGGAGATATTAGTAGAGGGGTAGGAGGTCAGCTGGAAATTTGCAAGGAGGAGGGAGGATAAACTAAACTAAACTAAACCTTAGGTTTGTATACCGCGCCATCTCCGCAAGCACAGAGCTCGGTACGGTTTACAGAATTAAGAAGAAAGGAACTACAATGAAAGGATAAAGGAGAGGGACTAAAAGGATAGAGAGGGACAGAATACTAGAGAATGGGAGGTGATTAGATTTTTGCAAAGAGCCAAGTTTTCAAGTGTTTGCGGAAGGATTGGAAGGAGCTTGAATTTCTGAGTGGGGATGAGAGGTTGTTCCAGAGTTCTGTGGTTCTAAAGGGGAGAGATGTTCCAAGTTTTCCTGCGCGGGATATACCTTTAATAGAGGGGAATGATAGTTTCAGTTTTTGGGAGGGTCTGGTGGAGTGTGGATTTAAGGATGCGAGGGGGGGGGGTAAGAAGGCTGTATAGATTTTTTGTATAGATTTTATGCTGCTTCATTTGGTTTACCGAGGAATCTTCACTTAAGTCTCACTTCCATTTTTACTCTAACTGCAAGCATCAAATGTAACTGGGCTGGAGTAAGTCTTAACAGAGATTTCGGCAGTTGGAACCCAAGCACAGTGCAGGGTAAAGCTTTGGATTCTTGCCCAGAAATAGCTAAGAAGAAAAAATTAAAAATTTATATTGAATCAGGTTGGGCAGACTGGATGGACCATTCGGGTCTTTATCTGCCATCATCTACTATGTTACTATGTTACTATGTAAAAGTAGTAGGACTACAGTGGGACCGAAAATGCACATTTCAGAAAGTGAATGAACATCTATGATCACCATTATTGTAATCACCCAGATCTATCGCTAGCTAAGGCGGTATATGAAATTTTAATAAACATAAATATACTGAGATTTACAGCTGCTTTTGGTAAATCATAGGCAGCAACACTCTAAAGGAGGAATTAGAGAAATGCATCTTTTTAATCTCCCAAAATCAATAGCACAAGGTTATTGCAGGTTCTCTACTTAATTGGGACCATGTAGATATGTAGGTTTCCAAAATGGCACTCATCCACGTCAATGAGTTGGCACCTAAATGTTTAGTTTCTGAAATACCAACGTTCACATCTAAGTGTTGGTACCTATCCACATTATGTCTAGTTGCCTCCTTTGATGTTATAGATATTGACAGTTGTAAAAAGATTGCTCCCATTACACATAACTGATTCATACATATGCATTCTTGCATGTATTTTTGATATCTGTAATTAATGTGCTATTGAAGTCATGAGGGACCCTTTACTTGGACATCCTATCCCTTATCCTCTTATTTTTTATATATTATTTCTATCTATGTTGTGTTATTGGATCACTCCTCCTTTTTTCCTCTTTTTATGTGTACTGTTGAGCAAGAGTTGTATAACTCTTTTGTATATTATATAATTATACATATTTCCTTTATATATCTTTTTTTTTTTTTCAAATTTTTATTCATTTTCAAAATTACATAAAGTGTAAGTACATATTCAATCAGATAATCAATGCAAATTTCACTTTCATTCTATCTTTGGTTAATTACATAACTTCTTACCCCTCCCCCTCCCATCCCTCCCTACCACATAACTAATAATTATATAAATACACATCAATACCACAATCCCCACCCTACCCTTTTAAACTGATATATTTAAGGGAAACATATCCAGTTACTCTGTACAATATCTTGTCAATGGTTTCCACACATCCTGAAACTTCTTAAAATATCCTCTTTGCAATGCAATGAATCTTTCCATTTTATAGATGTGACATAAAGAATTCCACCAAAAGGTGTAATTCAGTCTCCTCCAATCCTTCCAATTGTATGTAATTTGCTGAATGGCAACACCAGTCATTATTAGCAGTAATTTATTTTTATTTGCAGAAATTTGACTTTTTGCTCTCATTTCCATACCAAATATATTTCTTTTTTTGAGTATTATTGTATCACAAGTGTGCTCTTGTTGAGAAAATAGGGTGGATCCGCTCCAATCCAATTTTTGGCCGATTTCAAAAGATCGATTGATGTACGAAAAAGCTTGCATGCAAATGATTTGAGCGGAGGTTCGTCATAGTTCCCATCTGATCCTGCTGATGAGTTGCTATGAGTGACTCTCACACATGCGCAGAGCTGGCAGGGGAAGCCCGAACAGCTGAGAGGCAGGGGAAGCCACAAAGTAGCCTCCTGCCACTCAGCTGTTCGGGGCAGGAAACCTTTTTTTTTTTCTTTTTTTTTGTTACACACGCACAATATCTGTCTCATAAAAAAAAAAGCCCCCCCCCTCCCTCCCAACTGATGACGGCCCTCCCCAACATGCCCCCAATGAACCAGCACTGGGGATTGACACATAAGAACATAAGAACATAAGCAGTGCTTCCGCTAGGTCAGACCTGAGGTCCATCGTGCCCAGCAGTCCGCTCACGCAACGGCCCAACAGGTCCAGGACCTGTGCAGTAATCCTCTATCTATACCCCTCTATCCCCTTTTCCAACAGAAAATTGTCCAATCCTTTCTTGAACCCCAATATCGTACTCTGTCTTATCACGCCCTCTGGAAGCGCATTCCAGGTGTCCACCACACGTTGGGTGAATTAAAACTTCCTAGCATTTGTTTTGAATCTGTCCCCTTTCAACTTTTACGAATGCCCTCTTGTTCTTTTATTTGTTGAAAGTTTGAAGAATCTTTGAAGATGGATGCCCATTCCCTCCTGCCATGCCACCCCCGCATGAGAAGCAATTGGCAGGACAGATGCCATCCTCCTCCCTGCACCAGGCACCCTCCCAAACCATCCCCTACCCTCCCCACATTCCCCTCCCCCCTAAAAAAGGCAGGAAGGATGCCCACTACTTCCTGCTACTGGATACTCCCCCAAACTTCCTCCCGATCCCCCTGCATCTTTGTCCAAAGAAAGCAGCAGGGAGGCTCGCCAGCTTCGAGGCACGCCGTTCCAAAATGGTGGGCCTTCCTCTTTCCGGCGTATCTTGTGAAATACGAGGAAAATCCTAATTTTGGCTGGCCAAGGGTTTTTTACAGGACCCGATGTTGGCATTGGGGGGGGGGGGGGGGTGGCGGCTCAGCTAGTGGAGTTTTTTTTATGGGGCATTTTTTGTGCATATGTAACACACACAGCATCTGTGCTCATTTAAAAAAAGGCATGTTATAAATATATTTTGTATTGGTAGGACAGGTAAGCAACTGGTCTTGACCAGTCACTTTTTTCAGATCGCTAAAAATGATAAATTTTTTTTGTACTTCGGGAAGTCACGTTAGAGCATTAATCACTATGATAGTTTACATGGCATTATATTAATGACCTTATTTGCATGGCCGGATCAGAGAATGAGCAATCCTGCAGAAAACCATGCGGTGAGCCATTTTCTGCATCGGGTTGGCAAATCCGATCATCGCTAAATCAGTCAAAACCGGTTTAGTGATGATCCTTTGAGGATCGCTGACTTTAGTGCATCTAGCCCCTAGTGACTGGCTGATCTCTTCTTACTACTACAGCCAGAACAGGAGTGAGAATTCAGGCAGATTTACCCCTGCTGAATTTCTCATAATTTTTCACCTATTTATTAGGATGAGCCTGATAACCGGACCTGTTTCCACCTCTCAAGGACTAACGTGCGCCTATGACCAGACCATAATAAAATGTGCATATGCATACTGTTCTACCTCAAAATCATGGACATGAAAACAGTAAAATATATTATGTAAAAAAGGAAGCACTAGGAATAAGATTAATAAAGGAGTCAAAAAATATTAAGCTGATATTTTGAAAAATTTAGCTAACACAGGACTGCTGTCATGTGCACCAACCCAACAAAGAAGGTTGTAATGCCAAGTTCATCTTTCAAACCATTGCTTCTGTAGAGCATTTATATAATATTCCGGCATGAACATCAAGTCATACTGCCTCTGATTGGCCATTGTCCCAGTCTCCTTCTGGAAGGATTAACTTTACAGGGGGAAAACAAAACAGAAGATGAGAAATTACACATGCAAAATTAGTCATACAACAACAAAACTGAAATGCAACTATTTTATCCATTTCAAGAGAATGCAATAAATAATTGATTGTTTTGGAAGGCAGGAGAATGACTGCCGATAGAACAAACATCATTTGTCAAGTGTATTGCACATATTCAGAAGCCGTTTGGAAACTTGGCAGCAACTGTGTTTGTTATTTTTTATTTATTAATCTTTAGCAGGCTACCATGATACCAAAGAAACATTTCGGTGGGAATAAATGAACTGTGCATGTCTGAACATCCTTTCTGACTAATAAATTAGACAGGAACCACCAGATCAAAAAGGGAACTATGAAGCACAACCAAAAGGTATCAAAAACAAATCCCATTGGAAATATACAGGTATTGCGACTGCCCCATACAATGAAATGTTTTCATGACTGTTGCTGTTGTCAGGGTCTCACCGTGTCTGGGTAGGGAGAACCTTCAGCCATTATGCTGTAGCTTTCTTCAGGGTATGCTGTGATTGGCTGAAACATCAGTTCTACCTACCCAGGCGCAGCGAGACCCGGACAACAGCAACAATCATGATGCCAGCCACGGAAGCGTACGAGAACAGAAAAGTATTTGTCCTTGTTAGAAGTAACAGGCATAATGGCATCTTCTTTCCACACACTGTCCAGATCATTTAAAACAATATTCAACACCATAACCTGGAAAGCAGTAGACCATTTGAGGGGAGTCCAGGGCACATATTTCCTTTCTGTTCCTCTCCTTCCCACCCACCCCTATTGTTAAAATTCTTACCTTTTCTGGCATGAACTGAATGAGTGCAAGGAGTGCTGGGGTTGGCGGCTGAAAGCACACTACTGACTTTTTCTTTTTTTTGGGGGGGGGGGATAGGGTTGTGGATCTCTTCAGACAGCTGGGCTTGGGCAGTCAACGGTGTTGCAATTTTAGACGGGGCCTGAGCCCAAAGTAGAGGGGTCCGGGCCCCTAAGACCCACCTATGGTTATGCCATTTCTGGATAGGCAGTGGTGCTTGCTGCTGGTAACCCCAAAATTATATATCGAGCACCAAACGTTAGATGACAATTAGGTGTTCAGATGGAAGTTAAGTGTCAAAACAAGAGTCAGGCAGCTAAGTGAAAGAAAGACAGGTGAGAGGGGATATGATTGAGGCATTTAAATATATCCATGGCATTAATGTGCAGGAGGTAAGTCTTTTTTTAAAATGAAGGAAAACTCAGGAAGAAGAAGGCATAGGATGAAGTTAAGAGGTTATAGACTCAGGAGTAATGTATAAAAATACTTCTTTACAGAAAGGGTGGCAGATGTGTGGAAGTCTCCTGATGGTGGAAATGAAGACTATATCTGAATTCAAGATGGCATGGGATAGGCATGTGGGATCTCTTAAGAAGAGGAAGAGATAGCGGATGTTGTTGGTGGGCCAATCGGCCTTTATCTGCCTTCATGCTTCTATGCTGCTATAACTTGGCATCTAAGTGCTCGAGCATGTAACTGCATAGGAGTTTTCACATGGGAGGGGCACAGGCAGATCATAGGAGTTCTCACTATTTAAGTGCGTACTTTATTGAATATTTATTTAGGTGCCTAACTGCTGCTTTTAGGGTGTCTCCATGTAGATCTGCTGTAAGGCAAGCATGAGCAGTAGTGCCTAATTGCTGACTTATGCCAGCATTCAATAATGCATTAGGCACACAATTTTACTGTAATTGAATACTAGCTTAACACTTAGAATTTGGGTACCTGACCTTTAGCGCCCTTTATAGAATTTTCCTCATACATATAGCTAAACAGTTAGTGTTGTGAGGCTCACTGATCTGTAATTTTCCAGATCAACCATGAAATGACTAAGCTGAGCAGGAGTCCTCCAATTGTGTTGCTGCCAATAGGGGGTGGTAAGAACATAAGAACATAAGAAGTTGCCTCCGCTGAGGCAGACCATAGGTCCATCCTGCCCAGCGGTCCGCTCCCGCGGCGGCCCATCAGGCCCATCGCCTGAGTAGTGGTCTATACCTATCTATACCCTTCAATCCCTTTTTCTTCTAGGAATCTATCCAAACTTTCTTTGAAACCATTTAATGTTTTCTTGTCTACAACAGCCTCTGGAAGCACGTTCCATGTATCCACCACCCTCTGAGTGAAAAAGAACTTCCTAGCGTTTGTTCTAAACCTGTCCCCTTTCAATTTCTCCGAGTGCCCCCTTGTACATGTGGTGGTCCTTAATTTGAAAAATCTGTCCCTGTCTACTTTTTCTATGCCCTTCAGGATCTTGAAGGTTTCTATCATGTCTCCTCTAAGTCTCCGCTTTTCCAGTGAGAAAAGTCCCAACCGCTTCAACCTGTCGGTATATGGGAGATTTTCCATTCCCTTTATCAGTTTAGTTGCTCTTCTCTGTACTCCCTCAAGTACTG
This sequence comes from Geotrypetes seraphini, assembly GCF_902459505.1. NCBI lineage: Eukaryota > Metazoa > Chordata > Amphibia > Gymnophiona > Dermophiidae > Geotrypetes > Geotrypetes seraphini. The sequence goes on from NC_047086.1 coordinate 253,512,754, forward strand.
CCATGTCCTTCTTGAGGTACGGCGACCAGTACTGGACACAGTACTCCAGATGCGGCCGCACCATTGCACGATACAGCGGCATGATGACTTCCTTCGTCCTGGTCGTAATACCCTTCTTAATGATACCCAACATTCTGTTAGCTTTCTTTGAGGCTGTAGCGCACTGCGCTGATGCCTTCAGTGTTGCGTCTACCATCACTCCCAGGTCTCTCTCCAGGTTACTGACCCCTAGCGGTGTTCCCCCCATTCTGTATGTGAACATCGGGTTCTTTTTCCCCACGTGCATGACCTTGCATTTCCCTACGTTGAAGCTCATTTGCCATTTTTCGGCCCACTTTTCCAGCTGCGTTAGATCCTTTTGGAGATTTTCGCAGTCTCCCCTGGTTTGAGCCCTGCTGTATAGTTTGGTGTCATCTGCAAATTTAATAACCTCACACTTGGTTCCCGCCTCTAGGTCGTTTATGTAGATATTGAACAGGAGCGGTCCCAGCACCGACCCCTGCGGAACTCCGCTCGTGACCCCTTTCCAGTCTGAGTAATAGCCCTTTACGCCAACCCTCTGTTCCCTGTTCGCCAGCCAGTTTTTGATCCATCGGTGGATCACCCCTTGTACCCCGTGGTTCCATATCTTCTTAAGCAGCCTTTCGTGTGGTACCTTGTCGAAGGCTTTTTGGAAGTCAAGGTAAATGATGTCTATAGATTCCCCTTTATCCACCTGGCTGTTTACCCCCTCGAAGAAGTGCAATAAGTTTGTGAGGCATGACCTACCCTTGCAGAAGCCATGCTGACTCGGTTTTAGCTGCTCATTGTTTTCGATGTGTTCACAGATGCTGTCCTTAATCAGTGCCTCCATCATCTTTCCTGGGACTGAGGTCAGGCTCACTGGCCTGTAGTTTCCTGGGTCTCCCCTTGAGCCCTTCTTGAAGATGGGCGTGACATTTGCTATTTTCCAGTCCTTCGGGATCTCTCCGGTTTTTAAGGATAGGCTGTATATTTGTCGAAGTGGCTCCGCTATTTCGTTTTTTAGTTCCTTGAGTACCCTTGGGTGAATGCCGTCCGGACCTGGAGATTTGTCGCTCTTTAGTCTGTCTATCTGCTTGAGTACATCTTCTTGGCTTACCTCTAAATTGACCAGTTTTACATCTTGGTCTCCTTTTACGCTCTCTTCAGGTTCTGGGATGTTGGTTATATCTTCCCTCGTGAAAACTGACGTGAAGAACTCATTTAACCTGTCAGCTATTTCTTTCTCTTCCTTTACCACTCCCTTCCTGTCTCCATCATCCAATGGTCCCACTTCTTCTCTTGCCGGTTGCTTCCCCTTGACGTATCTGAAGAACGACTTGGTGCTTCAGTATTGTGCTTCATTGCTAGTGAGAGGCAGGTTCCATGGGGTCCTGCCAAAATTTACCTGACCCTCACTACTGAGAATGTAATAATGAAACAGTACCCCACCCCCCCCAGTCACATAGCAAGGGTAGGAGGTACCTGGGGCAGTGGAGCCCTCCCCATGCCCTCCTCTTCACCCCCTACTCCTTCCGCACACTCACGCCCTCCCTTCCCACCCCCATACCACTTTAAAGCTTTGCCAACGAGAGCAGCTTCTCTGGCCTGCTGCCACACTGGCATTAGCTTTCCCTCTGACATCACTTCCTGGCCCCGTGACCCAGAAGTGATTTCAGAGGGAGCCAGGCTTGCACAAGCAGCAGGCTAGAGTAGTTGCTCGCGCTGGTGAAGATTTTAAAGAGGTATGGGGCGGGGAAGGGAGGGTGTGAGCATGGTATGGGGGGCAGAGAGGTGCCGGCACCCCCACTGAGATGGCGCCCAAGCGGTCCGCCTCCCACTTATTACGTCACTGCCCCTTGCCCCCCACTGACAGGGCTGTAGGTGGAGGACTTCCGCTCAATTTAGAGGGAACATTACCCACTTTCCAATCTTGCAGTTTTAACTTGGACCTCTTTTCCACAGCCCTTAAACTGCATAGCTTTATGAAAAGCAACTGGATGTCACTGCCATATGTATAATTCAGTGGAATGCCCCTGCTCTACCCTGGAAGCATCTGCATATGGCTGGATCATTTAAAGGAATGTTTGGTAGCACTATACTGTGCCCATTGCTGCATGTGTCACTGTCCTGTCCTCATTCTGAGCCTTCAATTTATTCCCAGTCAAATAAATCCAAATGGGGCCAAAGAACTCAATACTTTCAAGAAAATTGAAATAATCACTCTGTGCTCAAAGTATAATGTTTCAAAGTTATGTCAAATACTAATGGAACTTATGCTCAGAGACTTGAAGGCAATAAACAGGGGGAAAAAACCCCAACACTACTGCCTCACCACCCAATCATCGCATGTTCAAAAAGTTTTCAGTTGATGTCAAAGTTGTATTTTTTTGACATTATGTGACTCACGGGCTATGCAATTCACTATATTCGCATAAGATTAAGAACTTAGATAGCAAACTTATCTTTCAGCTTGCGGGTTCCGACATGACACGTTTCATTCCTACTTCAGGGAACCGATAATGCAATGCTAAAAGTTTATAATTTAGGCGATGTAGTCTCAAAAAAGTTACCAAATTTCTTACATGTAAATTATAAACTTTTAGCATTGCATTATCGGTTCCCTGAAGCAGGAACTAAACGTGTCATGTTGGAACCCGCAAGCTGAAAGATAAGTTTGCTATCTAAGTTCTTAATCTTATGCAAATATAGTGAATTGCATAGCCCGTGAGTCACATAATGTCAAAAAAATACAACTTTGACATCAACTGAAAACTTTTTGAACATGCGATGATTGGGTGGTGAGGCAGTAGTGTTGGGGTTTTTTCCCCCTGTTTATTGCCTTCAAGTCTCTGAGCATAAGTTCCATTAGTATTTGACATAACTTTGAAACATTATACTTTGAGCTAAGAGTGATTATTTCATTGAACTTGATTTAATTTATTCCCTGCTGCGTTCTTTAGATGCCTCTGGCCCCACCCATTTTTACCTCACCCAGGGGAGGGGCCACAAACAGGGGAAGCAAATGCTAGAGGCACCTGTGCCACCTTAGTTGCACCAGGGAGCGAGCTCTCCTTAGTCAACTTCTTCAATAGTGTTTTGCTAGAGACCTGAACCTTCTAATTGATTGACAAATTGAGCAGATTACTCCCCTTGGTGTAATTATTGTGGCTTTCTGCAGTTTTGAGGATTGTTTACCTTTGTTGATGTTGATTCAGGAAGAAGGTGACAGCATAGCTTTTCCATCAGCTGTTCAATTCATCACACTGAGTGAATTGACATGGTCTATCATTACCTCTTTAGCTGGATATTGACTGATTGTTGACATGACATTTTGTTATTTCATCTGCTCTGCATGTTTTAATTTACCATTACATTTAAATATTTCCAACATTTTATCTGTAATCCATAGAATTTTTGAACGACTGTCTGCAGTTAGGGTATTAGTTTGGATACATGTCTTCAGAAGCTCAAATTTCAGGAGTGGTGAAAGCGCACAGTCGTGTTTTCTGAGGATATGAGTTTTTGTGACTGTACGTGACTTAACTACATTAATACAAGAGTTTGTTAGTACAAGATTTGACTATTGTAATAGTCATATAGACTGAAGGGAAAACAGTATAAGTATGATCATTACATAATTAAATAAATCTGATTACACGGCAAGTTCTGCAGTTGGTACAGAACACTGCACCTCAGTTGATTTTGAAAACAAATTACGATCGTTCCACTTCTCTGCTTCAGAATTTTCATTGGCTGCCAATGACATTTCTGAATGGCTTTAAGATACTATGTCTTTTTAACAAAGCCGTAAATTAGGGTTGTCCTCTGTATTTGTTGGAGACATTGAGACTGATGTTCAGTCAGCAGCACTCGGAATTTTGCTGACCACTGCTAGCATTATACTTGGAAATTTCAATGCCAGGGTTATATCTGGGCTTCAGCATTGATGGGATGATATTCAAAGTGATTTAACCTGTTGAAAACAGCTCTTGGTAGGTCTAAGTGCTTGTTCAAGGCTAGCCGGTCATTTTCATTAGCACTTAAATCAGTTAATGCCACTGAAAATATCCTGTTAGTGCTTATCTCAAACTGGCTATTTTGCGGGAGATCCGAATAGAGTCGGCACTTAACCAGCCAAGGTAACCACATAAATAGGACCATATAAATGTCAGGCCTATCTTTAAGCAATGCTTTGCACATGACCAGCTATGCTATGGCTCCGCAAACCAGGAAATTCAAAGCCAAAGCCTAGACATAGCTCAACAATGAATTTCCAGGCATAACACCGGTGGCAGTCAGCACAATGAAAAACGTCAGATAGCTAACACTATCTGATGCTGTTTCTACAAGCTCAAGAAAATCTATTCCAATTGTCACCTACTAGACCAATCAGTCCTTTATGTTCTCGTTCATTCCTTTCTGATCTCTTAAATGGACTATTGCAATTCCCTTCCCCATGGCACTAGACAACAGGATATCCATCATCTTCAGTCTATGCAAAATGCTGCTGTTAATCTCATTACTACTACTACTACCACTACCGTGTTTCCCTGAAAATAAGACAGTGTCTTATATTAATTTGGGGTCCAAAAATGCATTAGGGCTTATTTTCAGGGATGTCTTATTTTTTTCATGTACAACAATCATCTCTCCCTTCCTCTCCTCTACCCCACCCCAATTCTTCTTCTTTACTTCCCCCCCACCCCCATGTGCAGCATCTTTCCTTCCTTCTCACCCATCTCCTTGTGCAGCATCTTTCTATCCCTCCCTGCCATCCCCCTGTGCAGCAGAACCCCACCGACCTTCTCACTATGAGACTGACATACCTCCGCTCTGAGGCCTCCAAAAACAGAAGCGGCGACAGCGCTCAGTGATGCGGCAGAGGGAAGGCTCCAGCGGGGAAGGCCATGAAGCAGCCCGTTCAGAGCGCTGCTACTGCTGCTGCTTTAGGAGGCCTCGGAGTGGAGGTATGTCAGGTCTTACCGGGATAGGGGGTTGCTGAATCAACGAGTCCGATTTTTGGGGCGAATCGGGCAGGGATGGTGTAATTATTGTGGCTTTCTGCAGTTTTGAGGATTGTTTACCTTTGTTGATGTTGATTCAGGAAGAAGGTGACAGCATATCTTTTCCATCAGCTGTTCAATTCATCACACTGAGTGAATTGACATGGTCTATCATGTTGGGGACATTCGGGGGGGGGGCTTTGGGGGTTGATCTTAACTAGGGCTTATTTTTGGAATAGGTCTTATTTTCAGGGAAACAGTATTTAGCATTTATATAGCACTGAAGGGCATACACAGCACTGTACATATTGACATTTAATAGATGGTCCCTGCTTAGAAGAGCCTACAGACAGACATGACTTATAGGGTCAAGGATGCAGAACCCAGAACCCTACTACTACGTCTACTATTTATTATTTCTGTAGAACTACTAGATGCATGCAGTGCTATACATTAAATACGCATGAGACAGTCCCTGCTCAAAAGAGCTTACAATCTAATTATGACAAAAAGGGCAAAAAGGGTAAATCTATGCATGCTGCTCAAGTAGGGAATGATGAGGCAGATAGGGTAGGGAACTTTAGAGGAAACGACAAACAGATATGGATGCTTTACAGTGGTTTGGGTTAGGACTTAAACACATCTTCAAAAAAGTGTGCTTTCAGCATGGATTTGAATACGGCCAGAGAAGGAACCTGATGTATAGAGTCAGGCAGGTTGTTTCAGGCATACGGCACAACAAGGTAGAAGGGATGGAAGCTGGCAGTAAAGGAGAAAGATACTGACAGCAGAAACGTACCTGATGAACAGAGTTCCTGGGGCAGAATATAGGGAGACATAAGAGAGGAGAGATACTGAGGAGCTGCAGAGTGAATACTCTTGTAAGTCAATAAGAGGAATTTGAAGTGTATGCAGAAACGGACAGGGAGCCAATGAAGTGACTTGAGGAGAGGAGTAATGTGAACATAATGAATAGGAGGCGTGCAGCAGAATTCTAAAAAGATTGACGGGAAGAGAGATGACTTAGCAGAAGACCTGTGAGAAGCAAGTTGCAATAGTCCAGGGAAGTGTGGATGAGAGTCTTGGCATTGTGCTCAGAAAGGAAAGGCCATATTTTAGTGATATTGTATAGAAAGAAACAGGTTTTGGAGGTCTGTTGGATATGTGAAGAGAAGGAAAGCGATGGGTCAAAGATGACTCTGAGGTTGCGAGCTGACGAGACAGGGAGGATGAGAGCATAATCCACTGAAATACAGAAAGGAGAAAGAGCAGAGGTGAGTTTAGGAGGAAAGAGAAGGAGTTCAGTCTTGGCCATGTTTAATTTTAGATGGCAGCGAGACATTCAGGTAGCAAAGTCAGATAGGAAGGCTGAGATTCAGGCCTGGCTCAAATAAATTTGATCAGCTGACTCCTCTCCTGTGGAAAGGGCCTTAGGCTCCTGAGTCAATCAGAGATTTAGGCCCCCTCCAAGTGCATCCTAGGATGCACCGGGAGGAGGAAGGCCTGCCATTTTGGAGAGGTGGGCCTGACATAGGAGGGACTGGACTTTCCTCCTGCTCTCTTCATCCAAATAAGGTATGGGGGTGGGATAGGGTTGGGGTGGGGGTGGGGGGAGCCAAGTGTCTTTGGTAAGTCTCTACCCCAATTGTTCTGTTTGTCTGTCTAATTAGATCATAAGCTCTGTTGAGCAGGGGATTCTCTCTTACATAGTTAATGTAATGTACAGCATTGCGTGAGTCTGGCAGCATTACAGACATAAGTAGTAGTAGTAATTGCTCAGATCAGTTCTGGTCTATCTGTGTTGGTCATTCCCACTTGTTAAGTTCAGATTTTGCCATGGCTTTGTAAAAGGTAACGACTTATTCCTCCAAAGATAGCAAACCTTCAACTACCTTGGTATACCCTCATGCATACATATTATTATACCGTTCTTAAGGATCCTCAGCGGCACCACTTAGGGCTCAACTCAATCTCATTGCCCTAAGCTTTACGTGTCAAATCTTCATCGGGTCCTAACTTGACTTGAATATATCATTTTTATATGTCATTTTTTACTTATGTTTTGATTTAATCTATTTTTCAAAAAGCAACACTTAGCTTATAACTTGTGGTCTCTGGCCCAGGGATTGTCATACCGACATGTTTCGCTGTTAGCTTTATCAAGGAACTTCCCCAGATATTCAATCGCCAGCAACCCGACCACTCTACCTATAGAGCTCTAGGTAGAGTGGTCGGGTTGCTGGCGATTGAATATCTGGGGAAGTTCCTTGATAAAGCTAACAGCGAAACATGTCGGTATGACAATCCCTGGGCCAGAGACCACAAGTTATAAGCTAAGTGTTGCTTTTTGAAAAATAGATTAAATCAAAACATAAGTAAAAAATGACATATAAAAATGATATATTCAAGTCAAGTTAGGACCCGATGAAGATTTGACACGTAAAGCTTAGGGCAATGAGATTGAGTTGAGCCCTAAGTGGTGCCGCTGAGGATCCTTAAGAACGGTATAATAATATGTATGCATGAGGGTATACCAAGGTAGTTGAAGGTTTGCTATCTTTGGAGGAATAAGTCATTGATTTGAATCCCTTGTGAAAAGTGACTGTTGTGCTATTGTAAAGTTTGTAAAAGGTAAGTCATAGAAATAGACTTTTAGAAAAGATATTCCAGGCTATAAGCTCTAAATATATTTTTTAACAATCTAGCATGTTTTCCTGAGAAAATCTACCATCATAAATCCTTGCAGTAGCTTTCCTAAAAACCATTTTCAACTGAAAGCGCTCAAGAGCAGCCCACTTCTGACACGACAGACTCTGAATTTCTGCATTTTTAAATTGTTGCATTTTTATACCTCTCTGGGCAAGTAAATATTAATTGGCGGAGTGATATAAGCATATTTGCAAACAAATATCGTAAATGGTACCTTTTAATATCAGTTTTGTTGTGAAGAAAATACACAGTTCATCAAATCTTAAATCAGGTTTTAAGTTCCTAAGAAGTCATATTTTAGTATGCCCTACGTATGCAAATTAGCAACAGCAAAGCAGTGCACATTGAATTAATACTCATTCCCAGCCTTGCCGAAGTGTACAATCTGAGAAACGAGATAATGAGCTGTAAAATATGATAATAGTAGAATGATTGGAATTCACTTTAGATTCCAGGAAGAAAGTGTGCAAGCCAACTTTGAAACAGAAGTCAGATACAGGCTGTCACCTGCATTAATAAAAAGACTTTGCTTTACAGCAATTTCCTTTTCCAAGCCTCAAGCCATTTGTTTCAGTTTAACATTTATCATTAGTTTATTAATCAGACCTTTTCATAAAAAGCTCTTCATATTGTAAAGTTAAAACAAATCTCTTGTGATTATACAACAGGCCTTATTGTCAACTGAGAGCCACAACTATGTATATATTTCACATTTAAATTGGCTTCAAGTAGTTCAGTTAGTGTCTGTTAAGAGCTATCAATTATCCATTAATTAGTGGTTTCTCAAGGACAGAGATTTTCCCTTGGCAATTTGTATTCAACACTTTTAAAACTCAGAAAAAATATTAACAACCTTCCTTTTTCCCAGGGAGATTAGGAATAAACTGCCAGATGTACACATCCTTCTCCAACAGACACAAAGTGGAAAAATCCATCCAGTGCATCTGGTCCATACTGTTTTATGGTTCTCCTTTGATGCATTTAGCAGTAATATACCAATGTAAATGTTTCCAGATGATGAATCTTTAAATACAAGGATATTGCAGATTTAGCAAGAGAAGCCAATCATAAGTTGGTAACTCATTGGTATCTAATTTTCCAAAAGTTCTGAATGCATGAGACAATGAAACTGAAATCAGTTGATAGCCATTTGGCTTCTAAAGACTAGAGAATGACACGGTGGCGGTTTACCCGCAGCCACCGCATTTTAGCCGCGGGTCACCCGCCGAAAACGGGGAAGAAAACTAGCAGTCGCTGCGGCGACGGGGACAAGGCCATTCACCGCCCGCGGGGCGGTGAATGGTCTTGTCCCCCGCAGTGAGGCATGAAGGATCGCGCAGTCCCCGCAGCTCACACCCGCCCGCCCAATCGATTCCAGTGTCCAGCCAGCTCTCTCCCCTCTCCTCACCCCAGTCCGCAGATCCTCCTCCTCGGCGACCCGCACGCTACCAGAGAGCCGCGCACACCCGCCGCTGCTCAGCCTCGATCTTCTGCTCTGACGCAACCGGAAACAGGAAGTTGCAGCAGAGCAGAAGATCGAACACTGAGCAGCCGCGCGTGTGCGGCTCCCTGGGAAAGCGCGCAGGTTGCCAAAAAAGAAAACCCACAAACCAAGGTGAGGAGAAGGGAGAGAGCCGGCCAAACACCAGGATCAACCGGGCAGGCAGGTAGTGGCCGCGGGGACCATGCGATCGCTAGTGTTCCCGGCTCAAATTGGAAGGAGGGAATGAAAGGAAAAAGGCTTATATGGATGCAGCGGGGACGGTGACGGGGCGGTGAAAGGGATGGCGGTGACGGTGACGGGGCGGTGAAGGGATCGGCGGTGACGGGGCAGTGCAGAGGATGGTGGGCCGGTGACGGGGCGGTGACGGGGACAGATTTTTTCCCCGTGTCATTCTCTACTAAAGACCTTAGACTCACAGATGTCAAAGTACAATGCAGTTAAGGAATGTATTTGAGTATCAGAGTCATGGGCAGGAAGAGACAATATTAATGATGATCTTTTTGTTTGCACTAGTTGATAAAGCACAGGTTGCCGGCCTTGGAAATTTATTTGGTTGGGTTTAGCTCATAATTTTTCAATACTAGTTCAAGGTGAGTTACATTCAAATACATAGGTGTTTCCCTATCCCTGGAGAGCTTACCTGAAGTAATGGAAAATTAAAGGGCTTATGTAAGATCACAAATTTAGAAGCCCAGAATTGGTAACACAACACCCTATTCCTCCTTGAGAATCTAACTCTTCCTAAACCTATCCTCAGAGGCACTGGGGTCAAGCTGGAAATCAGTGGCATAGCGAGGGAGGTTTGTGCCAGAAGTGGTGGAGCCCAGCTTCGCTGCACCATGTGCCCCCACTCTTCCCTGCCATACCGAGCACTCCCACCCCCCGTGACCAGGAAGTGATATAAGAAGGGAATTGAGGCCGGCATGAGCACCAAGTGGAAAATGCTGCTCATGCGGGTAAACATCTAAAGAGGTACATGGGGTGAAGAGAGGAGGAGAGGCACTGGCGCCATGCCTGGAATTTAGTTCTTTATTGGGATTTATTAACAACTTTTATGAATAAAGATTCACCCAAGGCCGTGTACAGCAAGTTTTTAAGATCAGGTACTCTAAATATTTTCCCTATCTGTTCCCAAGGGCTCATAACTTAACTATGGTACCTGGGACAATAGAGGGTTAAGTGACTTGCTCAGAGTCACAAAGACCATCACTGGGATCAAACCCACAATCTCCTGGTGCTAAAGCAGCTGCTCTAACCACTTGGCCATGCCTCCACTCCCTCTTCAAGATTGCAACTCTGGTACCCAGGAGAAACCATAAGTAACACCTTTGACAATCAAAGATTCTAGCTCCTCCCCCATCACCACCTCCTTCTCTCCATCATCATAAAACCACTTCATTATAGTTGGTGGGCATGCATATTTCCAATTTAGCAATATGCCACCCTGGCCTACCCTCTCACCTCCCACATTAATTTTATCTGCAGCACCAGTGAATTCAATGTTGTTTTGAGGAGGCAACAAACCATAAAGTAGGAAGGAAGACCAAATGGCAACCGGCATAGTTAATGAGTGAGGTGAAGGAAGCTATTAGAGCCAAAAGAGAATCCTTCAGAAAGTGGAAGAAAGATCCAACTGAAAATAATTATAAACAGCACAAGGAATGGCAAGTCAAATGCAAGGCGCTAATAAGGAAGACAAAGAGAGACTTTGAGAAGAAAATCGAACTGGAAGTAAAAACGCACAGTAAAAATTTTTTTAGGTATATTAAAAAGAAGAAGCTGGGAAGAGAATCAGTTGGACTGATAGATGGCTGAGGGATAAAAGGGGCTCTCAGGGAAGATAAGGCCTTAGGGGAGCGATTAAATGAATTTTTTGCATCGGTCTTCACCGAGGAAGATGTGGGGGAGATGCTGGTGCCAGAAATGGCATTTAATTCTGATGAATCAGAGAAACTCAAACAAATCTCTGTAACACTGGAATATGTAATAGGTCAATTTAACAAGCTGAACAGTAGCAAATCACCTGGACAAGATGGTATACATCCCAGAGTGCTGATAGAATTGAAAAATGAACTTGCAGAGCTATTAGTAATTTTTCTGTACAATGTAGCATAGTACTGGAAGACTGGATTAAGAACTGGTTGAAAGATAGAAAAGAGAGAGTACATTTAAACGGTAAATATTCTCAATGGAGAAGGGTAAATAATGGGATCCCCAGGGACCGCTGCTTTTTAACATATTTATCAATGATCTAGAGATGGGAATAAGTAGTGAGATAATTAAATTTGTTGATGACACAAAGTTGTTCAAAGTTGTTAAATCACAAGAGGATTGTGAAAAATTGCAAGAGGACCTTACAAAACTGGGAGACTGGGCATCAAAATGGTAGATGATGTTTAATGTGAGCAAGTGCAAAGTGATGCATGTAAGAAATAGGAACCTGAACTATAGCTACATAATGCAGGAAAAGGATCTAGGTGTCATTGTTGGGGATCGAGTTGTAGTAGCGCTCGTTGGCCATGGGAGGAGCTAGGCATTATGATGCATTAATGGAATGGATAATGTGCAGGACATGTTGGTGTAGTATTTTGTGGATTTTTTTCTACATGTAACGCCAGCTTTTCATATGGTTCTGGGCAAACTAGTTAGAAGTACATATGAAAGTTAAGGCCACGCCCAAAAGAAACGTATGGAAAAGTGGGCACATGAAAATCTGAATATGGATGTAGCCAAGGCCAGAAAACATTAATATTAAGAAAAAGTATAATAATATTCTCTTTATGTATTTTGCTATTAAGCCAGATCATAGGGGAAAATCAGAGATATATAATACACACATGGAGGTATTAATGTCTCCATCTTGTTTTCTGTCTTTCTGTCTTTCTTTGTTCTCTCTGCGTCTTTGTGCAGGTCCCAATGTTGGGTATAGGAAAAAATCTTTCATGAATAGCCTTTGAATACAGTATTGATTAGGAATGAAATATATGTGTGATGTGGGTGTGTGAAGAGATCCCTATGAATGATGTGTGAGAGAATGGTTTGTATTTAATTTTAAATGTTTTACATATATAAGATTCAAGACACTTTAAGGAGAAATCCTGAGAATAACATCTGGAATTTAACCTCTCTGACCTTTAAGCTTAGCAACTCTCTCTACTTTGTGCTGACAGGGACCAAAGACTTTTCAGCAGATGCTGAAAACAGAAATGCAAGCTGGCTTTAACAGAAAGGCTGTTTGATTTAAGCTTTTTGAGAATGGCAAAAAGTGTATTGGGTATGTTATAATGTTTTATGCATATTCAGAAATTAATGTAAACAAAAATATGATTTGTGAAACTTTTTTCTATGTCAAAAGGAATTTTCTTTGTTCAAACCTAAGAACAGCCTCTGTTGGCTGATTGGTTGACAAGTGTGATGTCATACTGGTCAGAAGGTATATATTGGTGAACAATTAGTATAGAGTGGGATTCTTTGCTAGAAATGCCAGATTTTGGCTTCTGTAAAAATCCCATGACGCAAATAATCTTTTGATAGTTGTTCTAATAATTAATAAAAGCAATAATTTTTTGGAAACATTTGCATCATCGCCATTATTTCTAAACACTTAAGAGCAAGGCTAGCTGCTCAAATGGCGACCCAGATGGGACTGTCACTTTAGAGCGCACTTGTGTCATATTGCCCTTCTTAGGATACATTGAAACCCTCAGCTCAATGTGCAGCAGCAGCTAAAAAAGAGAATAGAATGTTAGGAATTAACAGAAAAGGAATGGAAAACAAAGATGAAAATTTTATAATGCCCTTGTATTGCTCTATGTTATGGCTACACCTCGAATACTGTGTGCAATTCTGGTTGCTGTATCTCAAAAAAGATATAGCAAAATTAGAAAAGGTACAGAAAAAGTCAATGAAAATGATAAAAGAAACGGGATGACTTCCCTATGAAGAAAGGCTAAAGCGACTAGGACTCTTCAGCTTTGAAAAGAGATGGCTCAGGGGTGATATGATAGCAGTCTATCAAGTACTGAATAGAGTGGAAAGGGTAGATGTGAATTGCTTGTTTAATCTTTCCAAAAACACTAGAACTAGGGGGCATGCAATGAAGCTATTAAGTAGTAGTTTTAAAACAGACTGGAGAAAATATTTCTTCACACAGTGTATAATTAAACTCTTGAACTCGTAGCTGGTGAATGTGGTTAAATCAGTTAACATAGCAGGGTTTTAAAAAAGGTTTGGATAATTTCCTGAAATAAGTCCATAGGCCATTACTGAGATGGCTTAGGGAAATCCACCGCTTATTCCTAGGATAAGCAGCAGAAAATCTGTTTTACTATTGGGACCTAGCTTAGTACTTGAGACCTGGGTTAGCCACATTGGAAATAGGATGCTGGGCATGATGGACCTTTGGTCTCTCCCAGAATGGCATTTTTTATGTTCTTATGCCTTGACAGCAGAGGCTCTTGTGGTAGAAGGAACTGGGTTGGGAGGAGCTGGGTCAGAGCCAGCACTGAGTCATTTAGCTGTTCAGCTATTTAAAAATACATGAGAGATGAGGGACTATGATGATTTTCTGCAAGTGATTCACTTTGTTTTGTGGACATTTATTGTTTTTTGCCATTATTATATGGACACTTATTTTTAAACTTGTTTAGACAGTTTCAGTGGTGGACTAATGATGTTGAGCTGGTGTCAGCACCTGTGGTAAGACATGGGTGATATTTCTCTTGTGGCTTTCTAGCGAACACAGAGTCAGTACATCAAGTTCCATCCGTGGCAGTATTCAAATCCAGGCTAAAAATCCACTTTTTTGAGGTTGCTTTTATCTCCTAACTCCCAGTCACTTGTAAAGCACCCATGATTGAGACACTCCCTAACCCCCTATTTGTCCTGTTTGCCTTTTTGATTAGATTGTAAGCTCTACTGAGCAGGAACTGTCTCTTCACTGTTTTTTAATGTACAGCACTGTGCTATAGAAATGATAAGTAGTAGAAGGTGGAGGAGAGCAGTTTGTTTGAATTAAATACTGCTGGAAGTTTCTTTGACTGATGATCTCTTGTTTGGACAACATTATTATAAGTGCACATTATTTTGATCATTCTGAATATTAGATTGATTTCAATAGCACTTGTGACTCTTAGTGTCATTTTGATAAGTAGAAGAGTTTTTGCTCTGCTGTATTGTGGAATTAATTTTTTTCCTCTTGGGGATTTTCATATAATAGGAAAAACTGAAAAATTAAGGCGGATAAAGACCATTGGGCTCATTTTCAAAAGAGAAAATCATCAAAAAAAATGACAAAGTGCCATTTGGATGTTTTGTTTGCTAAAATATCAAAATTGCCATTTTCAAAACACATTTTTAGACTGTTTTCTATGCTGTTTGTCTGCAGTGCATCTAAATCTCAAGGAGGCATATTGTGGGAAGGGGGAGGGTTTGGTCAGAATTTGGGTAGACTTATAAATTGGACATTTTTCTGCAATAATAGAGCATTGTAGAAAACTTCCAAGGCAAAACTTGAATGTATGAGGCTAGACCTGTATCACTAATGATTAACCCCCTCTTATACTAAGGTGTGCTAACCGATTAGCATGTGCTAATCAAATTAGCATGCACTAAACACTTACGCATCCATAAACTAACATGCACGCGTTAGCGTTTAGCGCGCACTAGTCGGTCAGTGCACCTTAGTAAAAGAGGGCCTAAGTGCCCAAAGATACCCAAACTGACCAGATGACCACTGGTGGTATGAAGGCATAGCCCCCTTACTCCCCCAGTGATCACTGACCCCCTCCCACACCCCAAACATCTGAGTGAAACAATATGTACAGCCTGTATCACAGATTCAGATGTTATAGCCAGTCCTATAAGAACAGTACTGTTCTTAAAGTTTTGTGTTATCTTTTGCTTTTAAACTAATGTATTATTGAAAATTTATTCTGCATTTTGCACTTTTCACATTAAGTATCACATGGGGTTTTGACCAGTGATTGAGACATGACCTGCTTCATTTGCTAACTTAAAGCAGCATTGTGGCTTTCGAAAAGGTCTCTGAGGTCTTTTCATCCCTTGATATATTGAAGTGGTTTGAATCATTTTACGGGTGTGTTTGCATGTTGCACTTTTTGTGAATATACACTTTGAAGTTTCATTTTCTTGAGTTATTGAACTCACAATCTCAGGGTGGTGAGGCAGCTGCTCTAACCATTAGGCCACCTCCTCCATTCATATGTTTTGAGAAACGGTGTCCCTGGTGGTTAGGAGGGGCTTTGCAGTATTCCTGTAAACACTGTCTTTAACAGCACAAGCCTCAAACACTTATGATTTTAAAGTGTTTGAGGCTTGTGAGGATGGAACTTGCAGGAATGGGGCAGGGACAGGAAAAGAACTCGCGGGGACGAGATGGGAAATGAGTTCCTGTGGGAATGGGGAAACATTTGTCCCCGAGTCATTCTCTACTCTTTATCTCTCATGTAAACTACTGCACCCTACCTCCTCACAGGTTTCCTGTAAAAACATCTCTCCCTATTTCAGGGTTTTTTCAGCTGTTGAGCAGCACCGAGCAGGAGCGTACTTTGGCGCTGCTGCTCGGCGCTGAGTGGCTTCCTGACTGGCTCGCGAGAATTCGCAGGAGCCTGTCAGTAAGCCATTCAACGCCGAGCAGGAGCACCAAAGCGTGCTTCTGCTCAGTGCCATTCAGTGGCTGAAGAAACCCAATCTCGTGGCAGCCACCACCGACCAGGTTAGCATCAGGGCAGGAGCGTGAAAATCTCCCTCCTGCCCACTGCACCTCTGGACCACCAGGGATTGGTAGAGGAGGTACGATGACAGGCCAGGGAGGGCGGGACAGAATGCGGAACCTGGGAGGAAGGGGGGCTGGGTGCAGAGTCTGACAGGGGAGGGAGAGAGGCTGGGTGAAGAGCCTGACAGGGGGCTAGGTGCAGAGCCTGACCAGGAAGGTGGGAGGGAAGAGGATTGGGTGCATTGCCTGACAGTAGAGGGAGAGAAGGGGGCTGGGTGCAGTGCCTAGGAGGGAGGGAAGGGGGCTGGGTGCAGTGCCTGGCAAGGAGGAGGCTGGGTGCAGAGCCTGGCAGGGCAGGGCACTTGAATATTAAGCTGCCCGACTTATATTCGAGTCAAACACTTTTCCTCCTTTTTGGGGGGAAATGGGGGTCTCAACTTATATTTGGATTGACTTATATTCGAGTATATACAGTATGTTTATGTTTATTAAGAGCCTTATATATTGCATAATAGCCTAACAGGATCCAAGCGGTTTACAATACATATTCATATTAATCAAGAAAAGAACTCCATTAAAAATAGAAAAGGAAAGATTAAGAGCAAAAGTTAAAAAAAAATTTTTTTTTTGCATAAAATATCATAACAAACATCTCAACAATAACAATTCTAATAGTAAAACAATACAACAATCAAATCTCAATGAACCATAATTAATACATAGGGCTAAAAATTTTCCATTACAGAATTAATCATTGCATAAACACAGATCACAGTCCCAAACTCTGTTGTAAGTTGAGAAAGCCAATTGGAAAAAATGTGCTTTTAAATGTCTTTTAAAGTTTATATATGATTCTTCTTTTCTCAAGTCTATGGGCAGATTATTCCATAACCATGGAACTAAATAAATGAATGCACAATCTCTAGTTGACGCAAGATGTGCCTTCGAAATGTGAGGACGACTACCCTATTGCCATTTAGAGATCGTAATAAACGCTGTGACAGAGAAGCCCCTGTCACGAGGAAAAACCATGCTCTTAAACCCTCAATCCCTAAAGCTAAGCCAGTTCAGCAGCCAGAGTGAAGGTACCTTTTAGGATAAGGCCCTCCGTTAGTAGTGCAGAGACTTGAGCCAGAGACTGAAGAGATTTAAAAAGGCTTTTATTAAACAAGCATATATGCTGGACTTCTGGGCAGAACTGGCTGCATAAACAGAAGACCCCGAGAATTTCGGATACAAGGGTTATATAGGGTCCTAACCAGTCCAAACCAGTCTAACCAGCTCTGACCAAAAGGTAAGAGCAGAGAGAAAAACAAAACCATAAATCCATCCTATAATCTATACATCAAGGCTAGCTAACATTAACATCCTGTTGTCTCCTGGCCGTGCCTGGCACTAAGACAGATACATAGAACAGGCCTGCATGCATACGTGATTTCTCAGAGCAATAAAATGGAGTCACAGGTTGTTCTTTGTACTAATTATGACCCACTGATCTAAAATGGAGTTTCTTCATCTACACCGTGACTCAGCTATGTCAGCTAGCTAGGGATCCTTCATTCCCAACTTTTCTTCTGTAGGCTAGCTGACTAGCTGGGTTACGGGAGGTCAGGGCCATCTGTATCAGAGGTGGGGACTGGGTGATAGGAGGAAAGGGCCAGGACTAGAGCGGTGGTACTTTTGTCAATCGTAGTCCTAATAGTACGGTTAAGGGTTTTCAATAAACATGGTAACAGGCAAGGAAGAACACAAAATATGACAGAGAATACCAGGAAAATTATGGTGAGGGCTTTAAAGAGTCCCGGTTTGGAGGCCCAATCAGTCAGTGAGTTGAGTCCAAACATATCAGCAGAAAAACCCTTCCAAGTCTGGACAGGAACGTGAGCTAATCTGGTAATTTTGTCTATGACCTCTTCAACCACAAACCCTTCATCATCCAGTTGTAGACAGCAGTTGGAGAGATTGAATTTTCCACATACCCCTCCTTCAGCGGCCAATAGATAGTCTAAGGCCAGTCGGTTCTGATAGATGGCGGTACGCATCATAGTGTTCGCTTTGGCCAGGGCTCCCAGGGCCCTAGCTGTTTCATTGGTGATAACTTCTAAAACTGCCTGCAGTCGTATGAGGCGGTTAAGCATGTAGATTGGGGTGCGGTACCCAAACATACCATCATCAGCCCAAGTAGCAGGACTGTAGACAGCAATGATGCGCTCCGGGGGCCAAGTGTCTTCCCATTTACCAATTTCCAGGCTTCTTTCAGAACGGGCCCGTTGATCGAATACTGGGACAGCCAGATGTTCTCCTTCGGATAACGGGAGGAGGAAGAAGGCTGGTTTGATAGTGCCCAGAACACAAGTGCCAGTCCAATTTGAGGGTAGAGTGGGGTATGCCGTTCTCCCACAGATCCAGTAGTATCCTTCTGGTGCAGCCCAAGGGGCAGAAGCAGGCAGGTTGAGGTAGACATTTAATGTGGTAGCATTGCCAGTAGTATTCCATCGTCTGGGTATTTTTAACTTAGGATCTCCGGTCCAATAAGTCCATCCGGGCTGAGAGGTACTGTTTTTAGTCCATAAGGATTGGCACTGCAGGTGTCCAACACGAGTGGTAAAGGATGGTCCGAGACGCTGTATGCAGTGTTTTGCCAGAATGGAGTTTTTCAGGGGCCAGCTGGGTGCCCGCTGTAAGTTGGGGGTGTAGTTGAAAGACGGGAGGCTGGCCAGCCGGAGCATGGAAACCTGTTTAGCCTCCCATGGCCATTTCTCTCCCATATTTGTGCCCCCGCAGACATAACAGTTTGTCAGATTTAAGGTGGCTCCTATAGCTTCAGCGAACTGTATGAAAAGGTTGCGGGTGGTGGCAGAGGGCACAAAGTCTTGTTGGTCTAGTTTCATATGTTCATAAAAGTCGGGAAACACAATGCTGTGTTGTTCAGGGATCCGGTGTCTCTCAACGAGTTTGATGTGTAAGACAGTACCAGGGTCTGTGCCCTTACCGTATATCTGTAGGCCCACAAGATAGCGAGCTTTCCGGAGGCTATCATCGAGGTTCCATTTAAACGGCTGTAGGATAGTGAAGTTAAGTGGATTACAGTTCTGGAGGCCACAGTCAGAGGTAGTCACCCCTTTGGATAATATGGCTCGGATGGTGGGCAGTCGGGTCATACCCCAAGTAGCCCAGGATACACATTTCCAGTAGTTACAGTAGTAGTGTTCGGAAGACCCTTCACAGTGGGACGGCTTCTGTCCCACCAGGCACATGTATTTATCGTTGTGCATATATTCCCTCCTCCATGCTAGGGCACCACAACATCCAAGGAAGGTGGGGTTCTGGTCCATGGCATGGCAAGCATCAAAGAGGACTGAGGCCGGGACATGGGGATTAGTGACCAGGGTTTGTTGAATCAGGGGGCCCTGATCCCAGACTGAACTGACCTCTATCCAAGTATCCCTATTAGTTGCTCTGGGGTCGAAACAGATCTGTGAATCTCCATTATTACATATAGAATATTCAACCTTGTTATATATACATACAGGGGTCACTAGTTGACCCTTACACTCATAATTAGTTTGAAATCTAATAACATTTTCCGTTTTGCCCCCATTGTCCACTAGTGCCACACAAGGGGCACACCCGGGCGTGGGAGGGGTAGGGGACACGGACAATGTTGGCAAGACGTAAATCACAAGCAGTAAATATACAACAGAGTTCATATTAAATATCTTGTCAGATCTCCGGATCAGACGTGCGTGATTACTCTTCCAGAGTGTGGGGCAGCCGCGTGATTTTCAGTTGAAGGTCAGTAGGCCCTTTTTCACAAATATACTCAGCAGCGGGCTTCACACGGCTGTAGTGAATCCAAGACTCGTGGCGGGACAATTTGACAGCTGTGGGGGAAGCAAGTAAGACAGTGAAAGGCCCTGCCCAAAGGGGTTTCAGCGGTTCTTTCTTCCATACTTTTAGCCACACTTGATCTAGAGAGCTGCACGGGAACGGGGACGACGGGAATCCCGCGGGACCCGCGGGCATCCCGCGGGTTCCCCCTTTGGGTCACGGGGATCCCGTGGGGACGCCCATAGGGTCGCGGGGATCCCTTGGGGACGCCCCCTAGGGTCGCGGGGATCCCGTGGGGACGCCTCCGAGGGTCGCGGGGTTCCTGCGGGGCTGGATGTACTCAGTCGCGCGGCTCTTCTCTCTACCTTCTCTGCTTGCAGCACAGAGCCGAACGGAAGTCTTCCCGACGTCAGCGCTGACGTCGGGAAGACTTCCGTTCGGCTCTGTGCTGCAAGCAGAGAAGGTAGAGAGAAGAGCCGCGCAACTGAGTCGGGAAGACTTCCGTTTGGCTCTGTGCTGCAGGCAGTGCAGGTAAGGAGGAGAGTAGCCTCGCGGTTCGAGTGACTACCAAGAGACGGGGCGGTCCGCCCCGCCACACCCCACCCCGATTGCAGCACAGCCGGCCAGGTCCCCTTACTTTTGCGGCACTTCCCCGACCGACCGACAACAGCCCCGGTCCGACAATCCTCCCTGCCCTGTAGCCGCGAATCTAAATTATCTTCTTACAGCAGCTGTAATAAGGTAATTTAGATTCGCAGTTAAGGGCAGGGAGGTTTGTCGGACCGGGGCTGTTGTCAGTCGGTCGGGGAAGTGCCACAAAAGTAAGGGGACCTGGCCGGCTGTGCTGCACCCGGGGCGGTAGAGAAGGAGGGGGGAGAAGGACGCTGAAAGCACTTGAAGACAGAGGAGGGAGAAGGACGCTGAAAGCACATGGGGGAATACAAAGGGGTGGAGAAGGACGCTGAAAGTCCATGGGAAGGGCGGGGGGGGGGGGTAAGGACTCTGAAAGCACTTGTGGAAGACAGAGGGGGGAGAAGGATGCTGAAAGCACATGGGGAAGACAAAGGGGTGGAGAAGGACGCTGAAAGGACATGGGGAAGATAAAGGGGTGGAGAAGGACGCTGAAAGGCCATGGTAAGGGCGGGGGGGAAAGGACTCTGAAAGCACTTGTGGAAGACAGAGGGGGGAGAAGGATGCTGAAAGCACATGGTGAAGATAAAGGGGTGGAGAAGGACGCTGAAAGGACATGGGGAAGACGGGGGGGTGGAGAAGGACGCTGAAAGGCCATGGGGAAGACAGAGAGGGAGAAGGACGCTGAAAGGACATGGGGAAGCAGAGGGGGGAGAAGGACACTGAAAGCACATGTGGAAGACAGAGGGGGGAGAAGGACGCTGACAGGACATGGGGAAGATGGGGGGAGAAGGACGCTGAAAGGAAATGGGGAAGAGAGAGTAGGGAGAATACGCTGGCAGGGAAGAAGACAGATGCCAGACTATGGGGGGAGCGGAGAGAAGAAGATGGGTGCCAGACCAATTTGGAAGGGGGAAGAAAGGGAGAGGCACAGTAACAGAGCAAATGGAAGATGCAGAAGGAAGAGAGACAGTGGATGGAAGGAATTGAATGAGAACATGAGGAAAGCAGAAACCAGGCAACAAAGGTAGGAAAAGAATTATATTTCTTTTTTTTTATTTTGTTTCAGGATAAAGTAGTATATTAGTTGTGTTGATAAAAATTTATAAACATTAGAGGCTCTGGTAGAAACCCATTTGCAAAGTATGTATTCTTCCCAATTAATATTTTCAAATTAATAAAGTCTTTTTGCTTATTTGTAAATGGTTTCTACCAGAGCCTTTAATTCAGTAGCATAATTAAATGAAATAACTATTTCTGAAGTTTATATGGACGGGCGGGGACGGAGGGGATTCCTCGCGGGGACGGGTGGGGACGGAGGGGATTCCTCGCGGGGACGGGTGGGGACGGAAGGATTCCTCACGGGGACGGGTGGGATTCCTCACGGGGACGGGTGGGGACGGGTGGGACTTTGGCGGGGACGGGTGGGGACGGGTGGGATTTCTGTCCCCGCGCAACTCTCTAACTTGATCCCCAGGTTTGTAGAGGTGAACAGGGGTTGTAATTGGTAGCGGGGCTCTAGAAATGACCCAGTTCTGTAATTTCATAATGGTCTTTCCTAGCTGCTTTATCTCTGCGTCTGTGATAGCGTTCCCTATCTGTTCAAGAGACTCGGGGTCTGGGCTGACTATCGGCGGGGGTCGGCCATACATGAGCTCAAATGGGGACAACCGATTGCGTTTACCTGGGGTACAGCAGATGCGAAATAGAACAGAAGGAATCAGTTTGGGCCATGGCAGGCGGCTTTCCTCTGCCGCTTTTCCGAGGAGGGTTTTAATAGTTCTGTTGATGCGTTCAACTTGGCCAGAGCTCTGGGGGTGATAGGCCGCATGTAATTTCCAGGTGATTTGCAGAGCCCGAGAGACAGCTTGTGTGACTTGTGATATGTAGGCGGGGCCATTATCGCTGCCAATCACTAGGGGCAGGCCATAGCGAGGGATGATGTCATGGAGTAAAGCCTTTACTATTTCCCTACTTTTCTCTGTGCGCACTGGGTAGGCCTCTGGCCACCCAGTGTGGGAATCAATGAAAACCAGGAGGTAACGGAACCCATGGGAGGGGGGCAAGTGGGTAAAATCAGTAGAGAGGACTTGCATGGGGTGTGAACCGATAGGCTGGTGACAAGGAACGGGGGATCTGACAGAAGAGGGGTTGTGTCGGAGGCAAATGACACAGCGGAGCAGGACATGGGAGATGAGTTGAGAGAGATTCGGGATATAGAAATTCTGTCGGAGAAGAGTGCGGAGAGCTGGGTTACCGGCATGAGAAAAATCGTGTGCACGTTGGACAACAGTGAGGGCCAGGAGTTGAGGGACGTACAGGAGGGGGGTGGATGTGTGGGAGGAGGGTATAGTAATCCATCCGGATGGGAGGGTGCAATGGCCAGGTTGCTGCGTGGCCCACTTGCGCTCGGGGTCAGTGTACTGGGGAGAAAGGGAATGAAGGAAAGGTTGAGG
Source organism: Geotrypetes seraphini (assembly GCF_902459505.1). Taxonomy (NCBI): domain Eukaryota; kingdom Metazoa; phylum Chordata; class Amphibia; order Gymnophiona; family Dermophiidae; genus Geotrypetes; species Geotrypetes seraphini. The sequence goes on from NC_047086.1 coordinate 253,535,626, forward strand.
GGAGGAAAGGGATAACAGAAGAGGGGGTGTGGGCGGACCTTGGAGGGCCGCCTGGCGAGCCGAGCGGTCAGCCAAGGCATTACCGCGGCTGATGAAATCACGGAGGCGACGGTGGGCCCGGCAGTGCATGATAGAAACTTTGGAGGGTAGCAGGATAGCATCCAAAAGGTCCAGGATGAGTTGGTGGTGTTGGATAGGGGATCCAGAGGAGGTGAGGAAGGAACGCTGGCGCCAGAGGGCAGCGTGGGCGTGAACAGCTAGAAAGGCAATTTAGATAGGAAAAAAACAAAAATGCAAAAAGGGAGAGAAAAATCTCCAAAAATGGCCAATGGTATAGTTGGTTTCCCTGGGGTACCCCACAAACCAAACAGATAGACAACACAAAGATTACAGGGCATAAACAAACATAGAAAACAGAAAAGGCGTGGAACTTTTCTTCCAGCTGGCAAGGATTCAGAGCTGAACTTAGATCTGCAGAGAAATGCACAGTTATACAAAAACAAACGTCCATCATAGCACGAATCATAATTGTGTGCACACAGTGGCAAAGTAAAGTGCGATATAACACATGGCATAATAATCACATAATCATAAAAGGCATCTATTAATGGTTACTGGAACGTCCGAAAGAGAAAACGTAAGAATGTGATCACTCTGGCTTGGTGCCCTGCCAATTACATTCATAAGGCAGACAGGGACGCAACTGCTAGGGTGTGCTTCAATCTTGAAAAATAAGCAAAACTTACTAGGTAAAGTAAGATACAGTGTACAATGTTAAATATAGAGGTATTCTGAAGTATGGCAATGTCAATTCAAAGGAAAAAAAAAGAAACATGTTAAATGTTAAGTGCAAGGTCATTTCAAGGTTACTGAAAGCAGAACATTGTCCTCCTTCTCTGGGTAGAAAAAGGCTCATTGTAACAGGTCCAGAACAGCTCTGTATGTATGACTGCGAAGACAAAGAAGAGACATTTTAACGTGACACCACCCCTGAGGTCACTTAGCCATGTTCCCTGCAGGCAGACCTGGAACCCTTGTCTGCCACCTGGGTCCCGCTACACTCTGAGGAGTGGGCACTGCTGCAGACTAGATGTAGCTACTTTAGTCTGCACTGTCCTTACATAATAACTACCCCCTTCCTCTGGAGTTTGAGCTACCAAGTTTATTTGAAAGGTATTTCTGTTTCCAATTGTATTTAGAATCTGATTGATAATAACACTTTATACAAACATGCATGGGAAGAAAGAATTCATAAAGAACACCAGGATAAAGACACAATACGGGAAAGCAAGGGAGACTGTTAGCACAAAAGAAGTAATCTCAATCCATCCGTTATCAATAAAACTCATTCATAAAGGAAAAAAAAAAAGTTGACCACATTACACCGCTATTGATTAAGTCCCATTGGCTACCTATTAGCCACCGAATTACTTTTAAGATATTATTCTTGGTTTTTAAAGTTCTAGCTTTCAATGAGCCTCAATTCATGTCTAGAATGATCATTCCTTATTATGCCCCTCGTTCTCTACGATCATCATCACAAGACTTATTAACTGTCCCTTCTTTAAAAATTGTGGGTACAAGAAGAAATGACATGTTTTCTGTTACAGCGCCACAAACGTGGAATGCACTGCTACTGTACATCAGAAAAGAAAAAGATCTTATCTCTTTTATAAAACTCTTAAAAACTTTGTTATTTAACTTTGTACTTGTGTCTTAAAATTGTTTGTCCTCTAAAATTTTTTTTTTGTTCAGCGCTTAGAATGTTTGTATAGGCGATTCATCAAATAATAATAAAACTTGAAACTTGAACTTGAATTATCAAGCCCATGTTTAGCAAATATTTCAATTTTCAGAAAAATATGGATACTTAACCTCTATCATTGTTAGTCTTGTACTTTAAATCCCCCAACACTGGGATACAAAGGCAGGAATGTGCCCAACACAAACCCCACATGTCTGACAAACGGTTGCTTTTTTTTTCTTTTTTTTTTATTACCAGCAGACACACTTTGACAACTGCGAGAACACGTAAACTATCTGGCTCAACTTTCTTTAAATTACTCACTGTCTGTAACAAATCCACTGCACAGTCCTTATTCTCGTTCATCAGTGCGAACTCACATTCTTAATTCTGTCTTGATCCACATGCATTTTACCCTGTTAAGCAACTTACACTATCCTGTCTGCAACTTTCGGCAAAACAATCATGCTGGCTTGCTTTACCAACCTTTCCCAGGTTTCCAACCTAAATGCTATTTCCATCTCCCCGGGTAATTTCTCAACATCACCAATTTCTCGTTCTCTGTGTCTTGTCAGGTGTCCCCAGAGCTTTTGTTTTATTAATTTGACAAGTATGACAAAAAGTTGATTAAATTCCAAATACTAAGCCTTTGACAACAATAAAAATAAGGATGAAGAAAACAATAAAAAATCTTAGGGTCGCCATAATCGCCAGAAAAGGCAGTTGTAAAATATTTAAGCATGATCTGAAGGGGGTCGGTGGTGCTCTGACCCATATTATACAATCTATATATGCACCCAACAAAAGTTCCAATTTCCAGAAACCAGAATCCTATATACCTCTCTGAGCTTCACAACGGATTAAGAAGTTACTAGACAGAAGAGGTAGAGACAGGATAGAGAAGGAATCAACTTCTCACTTACCAAGACAGGTCCGGTACCGGCACAACAAAACCAGGAGCCAGAAATCTCCACCGATTTGTTCCTTCTCGAGGTGCAATCCGTTGTCTTCGACGAGAAACCGTTCCTGGTCAACCACCAGGTTAATGCCGGCTATTACGGGTCTCGTAGGAGGCAAGGTTTGAAATCCTCCGAGGGAGACGATCGTGCCAAACAGGCTCAAGTCTGTAGATCAAGTCCCTGTTCGGCTGCGCCAAATGAAGGTACCTTTTAGGATAAGGCCCTCCGTTAGTAGTGCAGAGACTTGAGCCAGAGACTGAAGAGATTTAAAAAGGCTTTTATTAAACAAGCATATATGCTGGACTTCTGGGCAGAACTGGCTGCATAAACAGAAGACCCCGAGAATTTCGGACACAAGGGTTATATAGGGTCCTAACCAGTCCAAACCAGTCTAACCAGCTCTGACCAAAAGGTAAGAGCAGAGAGAAAAACAAAACCATAAATCCATCCTATAATCTATACATCAAGGCTAGCTAACATTAACATCCTGTTGTCTCCTGGCCGTGCCTGGCACTAAGACAGATACATAGAACAGGCCTGCATGCATACGTGATTTCTCAGAGCAATAAAATGGAGTCACAGGTTGTTCTTTGTACTAATTATGACCCACTGATCTAAAATGGAGTTTCTTCATCTACACCGTGACTCAGCTATGTCAGCTAGCTAGGGATCCTTCACAGAGAATAGGGGTTTAGGCAGAATAAAACAATCAGGGTTAAAACATGAGAGCCATCCATCAGGAAACCCAGTGGGGAGGTCTCCCAAACCACAGTCTAATTGCCATTATTCCTTTCCCAAGAGCAGAGAAGTTTCCCTGCAAAACCAAGCTGTGAAACAGAGAATCAATCCAGAAGGGGACAGGGCGACTCCTGGGAAGCTGCAAGCACCTAAGCCTGCATGTGAAGCAGAAGGAAAATAAATTAAACCCAGCTAAGCCTGGAAGGGAGATTTGAGCCCAGCCTACAGCTCCACACTGGACATTCCCTCCACAGAGACAGAAAGGCAACTCTTTGCCACCCAGAGAAGGACAAATAGAAATTCCCCAAGCAGCTAAGCACTGGGACCTTGCAGAAGGATTTGTAAGGGAAAGGCAAAGTTATGTTACAGAGGAGAGAAGGGAGGCTTGGCCAGTCAGCTTTTCTAACTACCCTGAAGGGGGGAGGGGAATGGGAAAATGTAAATGCAGAAAGCATGGAAATAGCTGAGTATGATTGTGATACCAGTAGTATGGGCTGGGAGAGCCATACTCATATCTCAGAAGAATATAATTTGCCAGCAGAAGGCATGGAATTGTAATGGCACTGCTCACCAGCACTGCTCTTTGCAAACATTTCTCCAGCCAGAATATTAAATGAGCTAGGAACGGGTAGGTGCTGGGGGAGGGCTACAGAGTGCTGATAAGAAACAGGGACCAAGCACAAGTGCTAGGGGAATTAGCCATTCCCTGAACAAACTTATAAACTGCCGTGAAGTAGAAAGCGGTGCTTGGAAACTTGGGTGGGGCATAGAACAGCTGTATGCACAGGAAGGGTTGTTTTGTTTCCACTCCCACTGCTTGGGCAGAATGGGAGAAGTCCCAAGAGAGAAAAGCACTGAAAGCTGAGAAGTCAATGAAAACTGAATGAAAAGTCAATGAAAACTGTTTTTGTTTATTGTTTGGACTGGCTATGATATACCAGGCATTGCCTTAAGAGAGGGGAGTAAGCTGGCAGAGCGCTCCCTGTGGGTAAGGGTCCCAACAGAGATTTTAATAGTATTTTGGCTTGGGTTATATTGGGGACAAAGGAAGCCTGATTGCAATGAACTATGAAATGAAGTACAATAAAGGATGCTTTACCCAGGTGGCAGTGAAGAATGAACTGTATTGAACTTATCACTGGATTTAAGTCTGATATTTTGGTTTTCTTGCGGACAAATAAAGTATAAACCTTATTTTGAACTGAATCCAGAAAAATTCTGCGTTTTTCTTTTCACCAACCAAATCAAAGGCACCCAAAATTTTGCCTGCGGTCTAAGCCGGGTCTTTCGCTAGCCGAGGGCCTGGCCCAGCCACAACACCTTGGGGCATAAAATAGCACCAAATTAGAAAGATATGAAGGCTGTAGCTGAAATAATGCTCTATGTGCTAACATTAGGATCTTAAATTTGATCCTAAATTCCACTGGTAACCAATGGAATTTTAAATACAAACGTGTCACATGATCATGAATAAATGCCCGGCCTAATAATCTAATTGCAGTAATGTCTCCACACCCATTCCCTGTCCATGGCACCTCCTCTGAAAAAAATATTTTCAAAAAATAAATATGCACCTAGCACACAGGAAATTACAAATTAACACAATATGATTTAACACATCTTGCTCTAAGCATTTTCCTGTGCACCAAACACAAATTAGGGCTTAATGGCCCTTAGTAAAAAGGCCCCTGAGAGTACTATATTTCCATTTGAGCAACAGTAGTTTGTTCTGTGAGGTTTGGCATAGTCAAGCATTTTATGAAATATGTTTCAGAAAGCTATCTGAAATGCAAAGCAGAATTCTGCAAAGAGAAAGGAAATTTCTTAGACACCTTGGCCCTAATTTACTAAAGTCCACCTAAAGTTAGGTGCCGATATCAGCACCAAATCTATAAAACTTAGGTGCCCATTATAGAATCATGCTCAGCATCACCTAAGTATGCCTAGGCGGTGCTCATCATCCTAACATTTAACCATCCCTAATTTATGCCAGGGTTCTCTATGCCTACAGTTAGGTGCCGATATCAGAGCCCAACAGCACCAGATTCACAAGAGGTGCCTAATAGAGAATGACACGGTGGCTGTTACCCGCCAAAACGGTGAGGGGGAAAAGTGCTCACTCTGGGTACGGGTACAAGGCCTCCACTGCCCCGTGGAGTTTGAATGGCCTTGTCCCCGCAGTTAAGGGAGGGAACGTGTGTGGTCACCAATCGAGCATGGCCCCCTCCCTCTTTCCTACCTACCCGAATCTATCTATCTATCTCCCTCCCTCCCCTTACCTTTACGACGCGTTTTGAGTAACTTCTTCAAAGTTGTCGGAGCCTGCAGTAGCGTGCGTGTGTGGGCGGAATCTTCTCCTCTGACGCAACGCAACTATAGAATCAGGGCTATTGTGTGACATCATTGATACACCAGTCAACAACTTTACTAGAGCTTTATACCACAAATAAAAACTCTCTTTCCTTAACAGCTGAGGTTGTATGTTCGTGATATAAAGCAAAGAGAATGGGAAAAGACTCCACGATTCATCTAGAGCAGGCATATTTTAACTGAAAGGGGAGAGCTGTAGATTCAGACTACAAAATATATTAGCAGTCTTTCCAAAGTCAAAAGTAAATCAATCAGACTTTGAGAATTTGCAATCAGATTTTCAGCTAAAGTTTTCTACTGTGAATATTACTAATGGTCTCTTAGGTATACCAAGATAAATCCACGGCGTGTAAGCTTAATGAAAAATAAACAATCATTTCACAAGGCCTACCTAAGAAGTAATAAGAGAATCCACTGATGCAATTATGCTGAAAGTAGTAGCAATTGATTTTTTATTTATTTATTATTTTTGTGTGTGTATGGTTTAACCTCAGCAACAATAAATTGCACAATGAATTACTATTGGTCACCATGGAATGTGTTAAGTGCTGGTTTAGAAACAATTTCAGTTCTATTGGAAGAAAATACCTTTACATTACTTCATAAAAGATTGAATTAGGCAATTATAAAAAAAAAAAAAAAGAACTATGCCCGTTATTTATTTATTTAATATGTTATTTTATACCACACTATCTACAAAACTAAGCAAAGAAACATACATCATTTAAATATAAATAAATTCAAATCCAAAAGAAAAGACAAGCAACAAAACAAAAAAACAAAGCATATGCGTCATAACCACGGCTTTACAAATCAGACAAAATAATTATCATAAGAACCTGCACTCAGGGCAGGATTAACCAATAATAATAATTTTATTTCTTATATACCGCTATACCATAAGTTCAAAGCGGTTTACAACAAGATTCACGCAATGAGAGTATGCGATGATTACAACAAGAAACATATGTTTACAACAAGATACATAAGTTTAGAACGGTTTACAACAAGATATGTAAGTTCAGAGCGGTTTGCAAGAAGATACATGCAATGAGAATACGAGATGTTTGCAACAAGCAACGAATGATTACAGCAGGATACAGAAGTACAGAGCGGTTTACAACAGGATACATGAGTTCGGGGCAGTTTACAAGAAGATGCATGCAATGAGAATAAGAGGTTTACAACAAAATACATGCAATGGGGGTAGGGGGAATGGGAAGGGAAAGAACTTTCAGGGATACAGAATTGTCAATGGAAGAGAACTCAAAATGTGTTAAAGAGACGAGTCTTCAGTGATTTTCTGAAGTCAGCGTATGACGCGGCCTCGAGTATGGGTTTTACGAGCCATGTGTTCAGTTTGGCTGCCTGGAATGATAGCATTCTGTCAAGGAACTTCTTGTAGTGACATGATTTCAGAGATGGGTAATTAAAGAGATTTATTCTGCGAGAGCACTTATTAGGGCAGTTGAGGAAGAATTGGGAGGCGAGGTAAGTTGGCATGTGCCAAGAAGGCACGTGCCTAGGGTCTGAAATGGTCAGGGGGGCCCAATGAAGGAGGGCATCAACATTGTTTTTTCAAAACGGCGATGGGCCCCTTCAGCATTGATTGGCATCGCAGCCCTCCTCCCACCCCCCCCCCCCCCCCCACCCCCGATCGGCAACACGCTCCCCCACCACCATCGACGGAAAGTAAGACAAACAAGCAACATGGGTAAGAAAGGCAACAGGAACTATAATTGTGCTGCTTGCCCAAAGCTTCCTTCCGACGCAGCTTCCTGTTTCCGCCTGGGCGCATGGTGGGGTGGGGTGGGGCAGGGAGCCCAGTGTACTTGTGTGCCTAGGGGCCCTCGATGAATTAATCCTGCCCTGCCTGCACTGTCATCAGATTCAAATTGCTTTTGAAATGGAAGTAAAGATTAAGTCAAATTTAAACCCTGGGGCAGAGTGTCCCGAAACCTACAGGCCACAACCATGAAAAGAGAGTCTCTATATTCTTTTAATCCAATGTGTTTGTAAGAAGGAACATCGAGGAGGCATTTATCCACAGAGTGCAAAGGTCATGTCAGTGTGTAAATTTTCAGGGTGACAGCAATACATATAGGGATATCATCATTAGAGCCATAATCAACAGAGGCATGTATAAATTCTGAGAGAAGATGGGGATTCAAACATCAGAAAAACATACTTGTAGAGGCACAAAAGTGTGGATACATTTGCATTTATTTATTTCAGGTTTTATATTGTGCATTTATTCAGGACATGTTACAGCAGCAAACTAACAGAAAAGATATGCGAGGATGATGGCTGCTCACAGTTAACAGGGACACGAAGACTAGGCATCGCAAATGTTTGGTTGGGCAACAATAAGAAATTTCCCTTATCAAAAAAATGATGCACTAGAGAAATGCTTTTTCTCCTTTTTTTTTTTAATCTTATTTTTTCTTTCTCTTGTATTAATAACATTTTTTCAAACCATTATTTAGATTACCACCAAAACCATTCAGGATATTTAGACACGTGGAGGGACATAAAAAAAAACAACAAACGTCTAAGTCCCCTTTTGGCCTAAGGCCTTAAACGTTGAAAGTAGAAGCAGGGAAAATGTCCATTATCAAAAAAAAGTCCAAAAGGAGGTTTTTGTTGATAATGGACTGCCTCTACGTTCAGCTGTTTAAACGCCCAGACCACCACTACTTCTAAACTTATACCCTATAATCAACCACAAAAAAGCCCCAAACGTCCATAACAAGAGCTTTTAGGCGAAGGAGGAGCCAGTCCTTCGTCAAAAACAACACCGGTTACAGAATCCACCCCCCCTCCCCCCACGACATCGGGGCTCGAGGGAGTCCAAGCCCTCTTGCCCCGCGGCAACCCCGACCTCCCCGACAGTCTCCATCGAGGACTATACACTTAGTCCAGTGATTTCCCACTTTTTTCATCCCATCGGAAAAATAGGGCATAGGATGAAGTTGAGAGATGATAGGCGCAGGAGTAATCTAAGAAACTACTTTTTCACAGAAAGGATAGCAGATGCCTGGAATAGTCTCCCAGTAAAGGTGGTGGAGAAAAAGACTGTGTCCGAGTTCAAGAAAGCGTGGGATAAGCACGTGTGATCTCTTAGGGAGAGGAGGAGATAGTGGATGCTATGGATAGGAAGACTGGATGGGCTCTAATCTGGCACAAGCTGAAAGGAACGAAGAATGGCTGCACACACATTTTTACAGGACCCCCCATTAAAAAAATAAAACTTTATGGGCTCCTTTTATGAAGGCACGTTAGCGGCTTTATCGCACGTGACTTTTTATCATGCAGTTAACGCGGCTTCGTAAAAGGAGCCCTATATCTTCTGAATTTAAAAAATAAGATTCATGGCTTACTAGAAGGGGAAATAAAAATTAGACACAAGAACACAGGAGAAAGAAACAGCTTAAAAATCAGTTTAAAAAAATGGCTTAGCTCTTAGCTTTGACAGTCAGACAAAGCCTTTCAATTACTGTTCCCAAAAGGCTAGATCTAATCATCACTAAGCCAGAAAAGAAGCACTGTTACTTTTCATGTTGGTGTAAATCAGTACATTAAAAAGCAAGTGATTTCTTATCCGTTGTTTTGCTTTCTGTGAAAATATATTTTCTCTCTGAAATACAGTCCCAATACAAAAAATGTCAACTACTCAAAATAAAATTATCAAAATTTTTTTACTACTACTACTGCAGCGCTGTACATTAAAACATTCAAGAGACAGTCCTTGCTCAGGTCTTAAAATTAATCAAATAGACAAACAACAGCATAGTAGGATCTGGGTGGGCCCCAGAGGGCTCGCATGTTCCACCACAGGTGTAGTAGCTAGAGTGAGACATGGGCCTCTGTCCCTACCTCCATGGTTGACTACACCACCCACTAGGCCACTCCAGGAACCCACCCACCACTCCAAAGGACCAGCCACAACATCTGAAGCTATCAGAGGCAGGCATATACTACCTCATCCACAACTTCGGGGGGGAGGGGGTAAGCATGGGGGATTATGCCTCCATCCCTCCAGTAACCATCGGGTGAATCTAGAACCCCTATCCCACCCTGGGCCCTTATTCGTGCAAATGTTATATTGTCTTGTGTTTGAATAGATTATAACTCTTCAGCTTGGATAAAGATGACTCAGGGAGGATATGATAGAGTTTTACATAATCATGAGTGGGGTGGAACAAATTAATATGAAATACCTTTTATGCCTTCAGACTGTACCCAGTCTAGAAAATTCTCCATGAAACTAACAGGTAGCAGATTAAAAAAAAAATAGAAGGAAGACATTTTGGTTTTCACTGAATGAACAATCAAGCTGCGTAATTTGTTAACTAATGATGTGGTAAACATAGGCAAAGCAGAGGTCCATAAATAATTTTCATCAAGTAGACCTTTGTAGGCTATCATTCATCTCTAGGAAAGAACCACAGGAAATTGATTTTTTCTCTTGGATCTGTTGAGTACTTCCTAAGACCAGGACTGGCCAATATTAGAGACAGGATGCAGGGATTGATGGACCCTTGAGTCTGAACCAACATAACTTCTTTTTTGAAAGTTAAATACTAATACTATTACTTATCATTTCTAAAGTGCTGAAAAGCATATGCAGTGCTGTACATTTAACATTCAATAGATGGTCCCTGCTCAGAAGAGTTTACAATCTAATTTAGACAGACAATTGGGACATCTCAGGGCTGGGGAGTTTCTGGCAAAAGGAATGATACAATGTGTATAGGTATCTGACAGTGAGTGGGAGTTAAGAGTTGAAAGCAGCTTAAAAATAGTGGGCTTTTAGCTTGGATTTAACTACTACTAGAGACGGAGCATGACATACTGACTCTGGCAGCCTATTCCAGGCACACGACATGGCAAGAAAGAAGGGACAGAGTCTAGAGTTGGCGGTGAAGGAGAAGGGTGGAGATAAGAGAGACTTACCCAATGAATGGAGTTCATGGGGGGAGCATAGATGGAGATAAGTAAGGAGAGATATTGAGGGACTACAGAGTGAATGCACTTGTAAGTCAGTAAGAGGAGGCTGAATTGTATTTGGAAATGGATAGGGAGCCAATGAAGTGACTTGAGGAGAGGGGTAATGCAAGTGTGGCAGTTCTCATGGAATATGAGTCATACAGCAGCATTTTGAACAGATTGAAGGGGAGAGAGATGGTTGAGCAGAAGACCTGAGAGAAGTGTGTTGCAGTAGTTGAAAATCCCTTTTTGGCTGCTATAGGGATTTTCAAGAGCGTGCCAAAAAAGAAAACTCCTTAATACTTAAATAGGGTAGGGAACAAAAATTAAACAAAATGTAAAATACGACAATTGAAAACATGAGGAAAGAAGGGAATCAGTGGTTACAATAAAAACAAAAAAGATTGGGGAAAGAGATGAGCAATATGTTAGGGGAGGATACAGAAAATTAGTTCTGCCCACACTGAAAGGAGAAAACTAAGAATGCAACTTTTGGGAAAGGTTGCCATCAAAGAAAAGTAAATTAAGAGCAGAAGGCCAAGGAGAAATAATAAGCCTTTAATCATATCTTGAAGGTCGCAAGTATTAAGATTCATAGGATCAACTTTTTTTTCCACACTGCAGCAAGAAAAGAGAGGCGGTCTGCCTACAACTGAACAAAAATGTAGAAAATTCTCCAAAGCAAGTATCCGATGGATTTTAAACAACAAGTACCATCTGAACTTTTACATTTTAATGTAGAAATTGTGAGATTGGGAAGATTCACCTATTATGTTTAAAGGAGCACAGATTAATTATAACTGTAACACTTAGAAGATGTACACATCCCCTATTAACTAGAGTACAGTTTAATCAAGATAGCATTTTGCATTAACTTATCTATTTCTTCATTAGATTACCGTATTTTCACATAGATAACACGCACCTGTGTAAAACGCGCACACGGGTATAGCACGTGGGAAACCGAAATATATGTTAAAAAAATTTTGTATACCGCGCACATCCGTATACCGTGCATGCTGCCCAACTCTCCCGTCGCCGCCCGACTCTCCTTTCGCCCGCCCCGACTCTCCTCTGGCCACCCCGACTCTCCTTTCGCCCGCCCCGACTCTCCTCTCCCCCTTGAAGTCCTGTCCCCACCCTGAAAGCCTGATGCCCCCTCCCCCGATGTCCGATTCATCCCCCCCCGCAGGACCGCTCGCACCCCCACCCCGAAGGACTGCTCGCACGCACTCCCACCCGCACCCGCACCCCCGCCCTGAAGGACCGCTCGCACCCCCACAGCCTCCCAATCCCCCCCCATCATGTAGAAGCTCCTACCGGTGTCCTGCTGCTTCCTCTTGGCGGTTCCGGCCCTTCTGTGAGCCCTGCACCTGCGCTGCTTCCTCTTCCGGCAGTCCCAGAATAGGCCCGGGAGCCTTAGGCCCCTCCTGGGGGTGGGGCCTTGGGCACATGGTCGGGTTGGGCCCATGTGCCTCAGGCCCCATCCCCAGGAGGGACCTAAGGCTCCCGGGCCTATTCTGATTGGCCCAGGCACCTTAGGCCCCACCAGTAGGCGGAGCTTTGGGACGGATGAGCCAATCCGGCCTCATTCCGTCGTTGGCTGCCTGCCGGACAGGTGGGTTTGGCTCCCGTCTGTCCGGCCAACTACACAAAGGTACGGAGAAGGGGGATGGGGGTGTCATGGGGGTTGGCCAGGGGGGTCACGGGTCGGCTGGGGGGGTGGTCGGAGGTTCTTGGGGGGGGCGGTCGTTGGGGGAGGGGGGTTTGCATCGAGGGCAGGAGGGCCTGGGATCCCTCCTGCCCATAATGTAGTGTGGGGTGGGAGTAGGGGGTCACCGTGGCCAGGAGGGTTTGGGCTCCCTCCTGGCCCGAACAACTAGCGGGGGGGGGGTCGCCAGGGCCAGGAGGACTTGGGCTCCCTCCTGGCCCGAACAACTAGCAGGGGGGGTCACCAGAGCCAGGAGGGCTTGGGCTCCCTCCTGGCCCGATATTGTCGGGGAGTCGGGGAGTCGGGGGGGGTAAGAGGGCTTGAGCTCCCTCTTGCCCCGAGCGTGTCGGGGTGCCGCGGTTGGCTGGGGCAAGAGGGCTTGGGCTCCCTTTTGCCCCGATCATGTCGGGGAGTCGGGGGGGCAAGAGGGCTTGAGCTCCCTCTTGCCCTGATCATGTCGGGGGTGCCGCGGTTGGCTGGGGCAAGAGGGCTTGGGCTCCCTTTTGCCCCGATCGTGTCGGGGAGTCGGGGAGGCAAGAGGGCTTGAGCTCCCTCTTGCCCTCATCGTGTCGGGGGTGCCGCGGTTGGCTGGGGTAAGAGGGCTTGAGCTCCCTCTTGCCCCGATCGTGTCGGGGAGTCGGGGAGTCGGTGGGGCAAGAGGGCTTGATGTCAAAGAAAGGGCGGGACCGCCAGCAGAGGAAGCAGCGCAGGCGCAGGGCTCACAGTAGGGCCGGGACCGCCAAGAGGAAGTAGCAGGACACCGGTAGGAGCTTCTACATGATGGGGGAGGGGGGGTCGGGAGGCTGTGGGGGTGTGAGCGGTCCTTCAGGGTGAGGGTGGGGGTGCGGGTGCGGGTGGGAGTGCGTGCGAGCGGTTCTTGGGGGTGCGGGTGCGTGCGAGCGGTCCTTCGGGGTGGGTGTGCGAGCGGTCCTGTGGGGGGGGTGAATCGGACTTCGGGGGGGGAACAATGTAAAAATAATTTTGTACAACGCGCTCATGCGTATAACACGCAAGGTTATGCACGGTTTGTAAAATCGTGTATAACACGTGCGTTATATGCGTGAAAATACGGTAACAGCTGAACCACAAATGAAAAAAAATTAAACTGAGAACCTCGGTAACTATATAAGGAAAAAGTTACTAACATCCTGAGCCACTCTGCTTCCCATCCTCCATACCTGGAATTTGCAGGTAGTCTCCTCTTTCTTGGCATTTTGGTCCAGGTGAGCCCGCAGGGAGTCTCAGTGATAGCCATGTTGGATTTCCATCTCCGAGGCCACATCCCCTTCTCATTCCCATCATCTGGTACTGGCCGGCTATGCCAAAACAGCCCTCACAGAGCTTCTAAAGCCCCTACATGGCAGTCACAAGAGAAAGGAATGGAAGAGTCACTCGCTCAGGCATGCAAAGCTTGTTCCTTCAACAGAAAAAAAGGGTAATCCTTCTGTTTAATGTACCCCACAGCTGTCAACCTGCAGCAAACTGTAGCACCACAAACTTTCACCTGACAATGTCACAAGGAAAACAGTGAGGAAGTACTTCCAAGCATGTGTCCAGTAGAACATGCACCTTTTTTAAAGATATAAATTTATATATTTATTAGTTATTTATTTCATTGAACTAGTTGTTTCAATCTTTAGGAGTTGATTACCGCATTTATGCGGATGATATATATATATATTTTTTCCCCAGTGTGTGTATGGGAAAATGCGTTGGAAAAGTTGTTATATGAGTGAAATCACTGGATAGATGGAGAAGCAGGGTTTAAGATTGAATATAGACAAGACTGAGGTAATGTTTATGGGGAAACCAGACCATGTTAAATGGCCAAAAACATTAAAAGTAATGGATGAGGTATTATAATGAGGAAGTCCATGACAGTACTGAGAGTAAAATTGAACCCAGGGCTAACTATGAACTGTCAAGTAGTAAAAACAGTACAGATATGTTTTGCACAAATACACTTACTGTACTGGCTGAAACCAATGCTGTCATTATTTGACTTTCGTGCTGTTGTACAAGCAATGGTCTTGTCACGGTTGGACTACTGCAATGTCCTGTACCTGGGAATTAGAGAATGACATGGTGGTTGTTACCCACAGCTAGCCGCGGCTAGTCGCGGGTAACCCGCCAAAACAGTGACCATAAAAAAGGTCACCGCGAGACTGGAGACAAGGCCATTCACCGCCCTGTGGAGCGGTGAATGGTTAGACGGGGCGGTGAACAAGCGTGAACGCGTGGTGAACGAGCGTTCGATCCGGCAGCCCACTCTCTCCCGCCAGCCGGCCATGCATCTCCCTCCCTCCATCCCTCCTTTTTCCTTACCTTTCATTGTTGAAACTGGCGATTTCCATAAGGCTATGAGCTGTATTACAGCCGGAGCCTTGAAGTTGCGTCGCATTGCCTGCTGGAAAAGTCTCCTCTGACGCAACTTCCTGTTTCCGGTTGCATCAGAGGAGACTTTTCTAGCAGGCAACCCGACGTGACTTCAAGGCTCCGGCTGTAATACAACTTATAGTCTTATGGAAATCGCCAGTTTCAACAAGAAAAGGTAAGGGAAAAGGAGGGAGGGAGGGAAATGCACGGCTGGCCGGTGGGAGGGAGCTGCTGGACCGCGTGAAGGGTGCTGGGGTGGGGGGAAGGAGAGGAGAAGACACTGAAGACGGGGACAGGGACGGGGCGGTGAAGGGGACACCAGAGACGGGGACAGGACGGTGGGGATGGGGCGGTGAAGAGGATGGTGGTCCAGGAACGGGGCGGTGACGGGGACAGAATTTTTCCCCATGTCATTCTCTACTGGGAATAACTAAGACCAGATGTAGGGCATTGTAGGTGGCCAAGAATACCACAGCTAGATTGATAACCGGAACATCATGATATGAGCATATTACTCCATATTAGAGAATGACACGGTGGCTGTTACCCGCCAAAACGGTGAGAAAAAACCTGTGTCCACCTTGGCTACGGGAACAAGGCCACCGTGGAGCGGTGAATGGCCTTGTCCCCACGGTCACCTATCGCACTCCCTCCTTCCTTACTGCCGCTGCCGCCGAGTTAAAACAGCTCCCTTTCTCCCTGCCTGCCCCTCACCTTCGTGGCCACGAGTCTAAATTGCCTTCTTACAGCAGCCGGAGCATTGAAGCTGCATGTGGCTGCCATAAAGGTCATCTCTGACGCAACTGGAAGTTGCATCAGTGGCGACCTTTACGGCAGCCATATGCAACTACAACGCTACGGCTGCTATAAGAAGGCAGTTTAGACATCGCCGGCCACAGGTAAAGGACAGAGAGGTTTGTCGGACCGGGCCTGTTATCCGGGGGGGAAGTGTGAAAGCGCCACAAAGGTAAGGGGCAGGGAGGAGGAAATGTGGAGTGGAGAGGAAAAGACACTGAAGGGAAATGGGTAAAACAGAGTGGGGAGAAGGATGCTGAAAGCACATGGGGAAGACAGAGGGAGAGAAGGACACTGAAAGCACATGAGGATGACAGAGTGGGGAGAAGGACGCTGAAAGGACATGGGGAAGACAGAGGGGGGAGAAGGACACTGAAAGCACATGAGGATGACAGAGGGGGAGAGAAGGACGCTGAAAGGACATGGGGAAGGCAGAGGGGGAGAAGGACGCTGAAAGCATATGAGGATGACAGAGGGGGGAGAAGGATGCTGAAAGCACATGGGGATGACAGAGGGGGAGAAGGATGCTGAAAGGACATGGGGAAGACAGAGGGGGGGAGAAGGATGCTGAAAGGACATGGGGAAAACAGAGGGGGAGAAGGATGCTGCAAGGACATGGCGAAGACAGAGGTGGGAGAAGGATGCTGAAAGCACTTGGGGAAGACAGAGTGGGGAAAAGATACTGAATGGAAATGAGGAACAGAGAGGGGAGAAGATGCTGCAGGGAAAAGGGGAAGAGAGAGTGGGGAGAAAATGCTGAAGGGAAATGGGGGAAGAGAGAGCAGGGAGAAGGACGCTGAAAGGACATGGGGAAGATGGGGGGAGAAGGACGCTGAAAGGACATGGGGAAGACAGAGTGGGAAGAAGGACACTGAAAGGACATGGGGAAGACATAGTGGGAGAAGATGCTGAAGGGAAATGGGGAAGAGAGAGTGGGGAGAAGATGCTGGCAGGGAAGAAGACAGAGATGTCAGACTATGGGGGGAGCAGAGGGAAGAAGGGTGTCAGACCAATTTGGAAGGGGGGAGAAAAGGAGAGGCACAGTAACAAAACAAATGGAAGACGCAGAGAGAAGAGAGGCAGTGGATGGAAGGAATTGAATGAGAAGATGAGGAAAGCAGAAACCAGACAACAAAGGTAGAAAAAAAATTCTATTTCTTTTTCTTTATTTTGCTTCAGGATAAAGTACTATATTAGTTGTGTTGATAAAAATTTATAAACAAAGCCCTGCCAGCTGAATATCTCTTTCTCCAGTTCAGCAGCCAAAACTTTGATTTATAAGGAAGGAATAAGCTAAATATTGCAGTACTGAGGCTTGTATGGATGCTGTGGGGAGGTGACGGGGCGGTGAATGGGATGGCGGTGACGGTGACGGGGCGGTGACGGGGCACTGAAGTGGACGGTGGGCCGGGGACGGTGCAGTGACGGGGACAGATTTTTTCCCCGTGTCATTCTCTACTCCATATATTCAATAACTGCATTGGTTTCCAGTTGCATTTCAAATTCAGTACAAGGCAATCATGTTATGTCATCAATTCTTATATGGTATGATGCCTGAAATTTTTAAGAATATGATGTCTCCTTATCAATCACAAAGGTCTCTGCGTTCTGCAGGTGCTGTATTGTTGGAAACAAAGGCCAATCCTAAACATGTAGATACGAACGCTATGACTTTTACATGTGCAGGAGTTAAGTTATGGAATGGCCTTGTTGGCCAAATTCGAAAATGTGGAGAGACTCAGCTATTTGTTAATGCATTTTTCTGAGCAATTGATTTATACTATACTGAATTTATGCTACACTGAATATGTCTATTCTATTTTCTTATTTTGTATAGACTTTTAACATTTTATGTATGTAATCCATTGTGAACTGTTTTGGATAAAAACGGTATAGAAATTTTAAAAATAAATTAATAAAATAAATAATTGATTATTTAAAATTTATCAGTTTATTATTTCCAGAATAGTGAGAATTAAGAAAACAAAAAGACTAAGGGCTCCTTTTACAAAGGTGCCCTAGTATTTTAGCGCACGCACCGGAATAGCGTGCGCTATTTCGCACGTTAAGGCCCTAACACACCTTTGTAAAAGGAGCCCTAAAATTTTCCTCAGCTCTTTCTTGGTTTGCATAGGCCTAAATTTCTGCGCTATAGCAATCCATCACTCTTTGATGGGAGAAGACAATTTTACCTGGGTAGTATCAGTTGTCCGATGACCTCTAGCTGATGTGCCGATGTCAGAAAATTGATTTTTAAACTTTTGTCAGTGTAGAAAAACATTAATGGCTGAACTTCACACTTAAAAAAAAAATAACGTTAAGAGCAGTGCTAAAACCAGACCATATTACTTGAATAGAACCAATAGAACATTGCTGAAGTATGCAATTTGTAATTGGATCCTAGTGAAGCAATTGTAATCTAATTGGAAGATGTACCAACTACGTATGTCTAATAATGAATTAATTGATGATGTCATAATCCAAATAAAATAGCCAGTCACTTGTAATTTGGTGAGACTTTTTGGATGTTGTCCTACCAGTTAGTAGGATGTCAAAAACACTCCCAAGGCCTTGAATGTCTAAACTACACTTTTGTATCTGTTAGTTTTTTTTTTGCCTTGGCTTCCTCTGGAGATAGAGATAAGAACTGAGGGGGTTTGCAGCCTGTTTGTGTGGTTAATTAGACCAAACACTCTCATTTTCTATATATGGTGCCCAAAGTTGGGTGTGCTGCTGAAATGTGCATGAAAATTAATTGGTTAATGTGCTTTTAACCATTGATAATTGGGTGCTCACCATAGGTGCCAGTTCTGTGGGTGCTAGTGCACCCCAATATTCTTTCCAGCACTGCCCAGACATCAAAGCCAACACATTTGAGATGTAGAGTTACAGGGGAAAACAGGAAGCAAGGCTGTGTCTCTGCAGTTACTGTTCCTACAGCCTATTGGTCAGACATTACTTAGCCAGCCAATAAGCTACAAAGGAGGCAGGGCCAGTACCTTAGAGGACACCACTGGTCAGACATTCCTTAGCCAGCCACTAGATCACAGGGGAAGGCAGGACAGAAGGTTGGTATCCCTAAGCTATTAGTCCTGCCTTCCCCTGTAGCCTATTGGCTGCCTAAGGAATGTCTGACCAATGGGCTAATAGCAGGGCACAGAAGAGAGCAGCAGTATAAATCAGTCTTCAAGGTTTGATCTATCATAGGGTGGAGGAGAAGTGCTAAGAGAGGCAATGGGGAAGGGATGAGGAATTGATAGACAAGCAGAGAAAGGAAAGAGTAGATACATGATAGGTTGTGAGAGGGAGAGGGGCCAAGGGAAGAGATTTTGAATGTCAAAGGGAGATCAGAGCTGAAGTAAATACTTGTTTGGGGGGGTGGCTGGGCTGTGATACAAAGAGAAGTGGGCAAGGGATGGGCTGAAGAAAGAGGAAGAGATGAAAATAGAAGGAGAACTGTGTAGGATTCAAAGAGCAGGGGGTGATAGTGGAGACAGGCTTAGAAAAAGGTTCTGAGAAGAGAGAGGATCAGGATAGAAGGGAGACACACTGAGGGGTAAAGAGAAGGATGGAAGTGGCAGGAGAGGTGAGACTAGAAAGAAAAAAAAATCAAGAACAAGAAAAGATAATTTTCAGATTTTTGTGTACATGGTTCAAATTTGTCAGCCGCTAACAGCAACTTACTGAGTCAAAGAATCACCAGGTGAGAATATATTATATTGCTAGTTGAGCTGGGTCAGTTTTGGGTAACTGGTGGTATCTGCTCTTTTGTTCCATCTTTGCAGTCACTTGTGTATATAAAGTATTTCATTTGAAGGATGGGGAAAAGGGAATGAGGTAGATGCATGGTAAACCATGAACTGAAAATCTCCTTTTTAAAACCTATTTTCTCTTGGAAGCTGTGGTATTGAGAGGAGCTATTGTCAGGGACTGAACTGAGGGGGAATGGAGAGTAGCACTGTTCCTATTCCTCGCAAAAATTAAAAAATACTCCTCCCCTTTTACAAAGCCACAGTAGCAGCTGCCATGTGGCAAATGCTTCAATGCCCATTAAATCCCTATGGGCGTCAGGGCGACTATTGCGGCTTTGTAAAAGGAGCCCATTATTTCTCATTATATCCTTTGGGAGGCAGAAATTGTGAGAGCTCTGGGCTATGATCTGAAAATGTAGCAGAAAGTGGTGGTAGGAGATCATTGACAAAGTTGGAAGGAGGGGGAAAAGGACTTATTGGGGCTCACTTTCAAAAAGACTTCTAAAAGACAACACAAACCAGCACTTAGATGTCTTACTAGTCAAAACATCCACGTGCTCATTTTTGAAACTGACTTTCTAGACGTCCTTCTAGTCGTTTTGCCTCCAGTGTGTCTAAATCTTAAGGGGGGGGGGTTAGAGACATGTTTTGGACAGGATTAGGACAGGCTTAGCACATGAATGTTTTACAGCAATAATCAAACATTTTATAAAACGTCCAGGGCACAATTTGGACATTTTGGGCTAGACCTATTTTTAAAATGAAAAGGACCAAAAAGATGTCCAAACTGGCCAGATGACCACTGGACGAATGAAAGTATGGCCCCCACATACTCCCCCAATGGTCAATGCCCCCCTCCCTCCCCTACCCCCAAATATCTGCATGAAACAGTACATATCCATCTCTATGGCAGCTGCAGATACTATGGCCAGACCTAGTAAAGCTGCAAGCAGGTCACTAGAGAAGCCTGTTGGGCAGTGCTATGGTAGAAAGTGTGAGCCCACCAAAAACCCACTGTACTTCCATATAGGTGATACCTGCAGGCATAAGGGCTATTGGGGCAGTAGACAGGGAGGTACAGTAAGTTTTGGGGGAATTTGGGAGGGCTCACCATATAATGTACGGGGGTTATGTTGAGATGTGTACTTGGCACCCTTAATGTGATGTTCACAGCAGTGCCCCCTAGGGTGCCTCACTGCTCTGCTGGCATGTCTTATGTGGCTAGTCCATTAAAAATACTGGCTCCTCCTACATTCAAATGGCTTGTTTTGGACTTTTTTTTTTTTTCGATAATAGCAAAAAAATATTAGACATTTAGCTGGACAAAAACATCTATTTGGACCATTTTCAAAAAAGAAAAATAGACGTCTTGCGAGTTTGAAAATGGACATTTTCACAACCCAATTTTTGGACTTTTTTCTCAAAACATCCAAAGTCAGACTTAGACGTCCTATCAAAAATTCCCCTCCATGTCTCACAAACTCTGTGTGTTTCTTGGTTTGGCTCCCTTGGTGTTCCTACTGTTTAATTGTTGAAACCTTGCTTCCCTCTTGGCTCTTGGTAAAACTCTCTGCAGTCATCTCCCAGGTTTCAACTCAGCTCCATGAGCTGTTGTTCCTTGGCCATTGGAATAATATCTTACAGGCAACCCAGAAAATATTGGCTTAGTATAAATGCATGCTTCTATACCCTGAGTTGCTAGAATATGTTTTCCCACTCAACATGTAATCTCTGAGGTTTCAAACTGTGATCCTTGCTGGGCTTCCAGAGGGTGGTCATTGGCCCGGAATCTGTGAGTACCAGGGGCGATATGATAGAGGTCTATAAAATAATGAATGGAGTGGAAAGGGCAGATGTGTCAGGAGCATTCCAAAAAGTTCCATGTTTATTAGCATTTGATATGCCATCCTATCTTGGAAAAGTTCAGGGCAGTTTACAATTCTTTTCTATCAGGTGCTCTAAGTATTTTCTATCAGGTGCTCTAAGTATTTTTCCTAACTGTTCCAGTGGGCTCACAATCTAACTATGGGGCATTGGAGAGTTAAGTGACTTGCCCAGGGTCACAAGGAGCTACACTGGGATCAAACCCACCACAACCTCAGGGTGCTGAGACACCAACTCTAACCACTAGGCTACTCCTCTACTCTGCATGTAGTTATAGAATACTGCCTCATTCCAGTAGTAGCATATCCCTGGTGCAGCCCACTATTGGGGTAAAAAGTGGCCATATTGTCTTGTGATTTTTTAAATTTGTGGCCAAGTGCTAAGAACATAAGAATTGCCGTTGCTGAGTCAGACTAGTGGTCCATTGTGCCCAGCAGACCACTCCCGCGGCAGCCCTTAGGTCAAAGACCAATGCCCTAAGTCTAGCCTTACCTGCATACGTTCTGGTTTAGCAGGAACTTGTCTAACTTTGTCTTGAATCCCTGGAGAGTGTTTTCCCCTATAACAGCCTCCAGAAGAGCGTTCCAGTTTTCCACCACTCTGGGTGAAGAAGAACTTCCTTACGTTTGTACAGAATCTATCCCCTTTTAACTTTAGAGAGTGCCCTCTTGTTCTATCTACCTTGGAGAGGGTGAACAACATGCCTTTATCTACTAAGTCTATTCCCTTCATTATCTTGAATGTTTTGATCATGTCCCCTCTCAGTCTCCTCTTTTCAAGGGAGAAGAGACCCAGTTTCTCTAACCTCTCACTGTACAGCAACTCCTCCAGCCCCTTAACTATTTTAGTCGCTCTTCTCTGGACCCTTTCGAGTAGTATTGTGTCCTTCTTCATGTACGGCGACCAGTGCTGGATGCAGTATTCCAGGTGGAGGCATACCATGGCCCGGTACAGCGATATGATAACCTTCTTCGATCTGTTCGTGATCCCCTTCTTAATCATTCCTAGAATTCTGTTCGCCTTTTTCGCCACCGCCCCACATTGTGCAGACACCTTCATCGACTTGTCGACCAGTACTCCTAAGTCTCTTTCCTGGAGGGTCTCTCCAAGTACAGCACTGGACATCCTGTATTTGTGTATGAGATTTTCGTTACCGACATGCATCACCTTACACTTATCCACGTTAAACCGGTTCATAGACAAAATCGCGCGAGACAACGGCACGCCGACAACTTAGCGCAGACAACTGAGCGCAAGGTTGACGGCGCGCCGAAGAAAAGCACTATTTTAAAGGGTTCCGACGGGAGGTGTTGGTGGGGAACCCCCCCTATTTTACTTAACAGACATCGCGCTGGCGTTGTGGGGAGCTTGGGGGGTTGTAACCCCCCTCATTATACTTGAAACTGAACTTTTTGCCTGTTTTTTAGGGAAAAGATTCAGTTTTAAGTATAATGTGGGGGGATACAACCCCCCACAACAGCAGCGCAATGTCTGTTAAGTAAAGTGGGGGGGTTCCCCCCCACACACACACCCCGTCGGAGCCCTTTAAAATAGTGCTTTTCTTCGGCGCGCCGTCAACCTTGCGCTCAGTTGTCTGCGCACCGTTGTCTCGTGCGATTTAGTCCCGTCACCCGTTAAATCTCATTTGCCATGTCGCAGCCCATTTCTCGAGCATGTTTATGTCACATTGCAGGTCTTTGCAATCTTCACTACTCTGACTAACTTTGTATCGTCAGCAAATTTTATCACCTCGCTCATCGTACCAATTTCCAGGTCATTTATAAATATGTTGAAGGTACATACAGTACAATAATTTTTAAACTTTTACCCATCTTTTTTCTGGGGTTTAGGGTATTTATCTGCTGTGGTACTCTGCCTGTCAGCTGGTAACAATGGCAAACATAGTATTTGGAGATTACAAGATATTTATGATATAGTGACTGAATTTCTGACCTTTGAAAGGATAGTAGCTAAAAAAAGCCTTCCCTGATCACAGAGATTCCACTGGCTGCAGTTAAAACATTGCATAGAGTAATCAGATCTCTGGAAGCTTGTTTGGCTATCATGTGAGGAAGAATACTGGTCTGAATATCATACCTCATGGTTTATAAATATTTATGAGCTTCTCAGAAAGCACGTGTTTCAGGCACTTGTAGAACTGAGAATGTGAAGTAGAGTTTATTCTTTGGGAAAAGATCTGGATTAGAGTGATTCAAATTTCTTACTCAGTCAGCCTAATGCAGTCAGACAGGTTTGAAAGTTTTACTGAAGATGCAGCATATCTCAAGGCAGGCAGCTGTTGCTGACAATATACCAGGAGGGGCTGCTGAAAAGTTCTCAGCCCAACCAACAAAGTTGTGGCAGTCTCCATTGAAGGCTATACACTTAGTCCAGTGATTTTCCACTTTTTTTCGTTCCATATTTTTCTAACAGAATGAAAAAAGTGGAAAATCGCTGGACTAAATGTATAGCCCTCGATGGAGACTGCCCCAACTTTTTGGGTTGGGCTGAGAACTTTTCAATAGCACCTCGTACTAATTATCAGGAATGTCAGGCCCTCTTTCATTGTTTGGATGGAATAGTGTCTCCATATTGAGATAAGTGGTTACTTTATTCTATATCTTTGCAATATTTGTATCAACTGAGATTTTTTTCCAATCGTTAAACATTTGAAGTTTTTCTGATTTTTAATTGCTGTGTTAAAATTCTAGAAAAGGATTTTTAGGCATATGATTATAGTAGTATAGTCATGTTATTGGGGCATTTGGTGACTTGAGGCTCTATCTTTTTGACAGCTGGCCAGTAGTGATATGACACCTTCTTGTATATTACTTTAAGGCTCCTTAAACGGCGGTAAAGGTTTCTACCATGTGATGGCAAGGTAAATGCTTCGACGCTCATAGGAATTCTGTGAGCATCAGAGCACTTACCTCACCGGCCTACAGTAGAAACCTCTACCGCAACTTTGTAAAAGCCAACATTAGGTAGGAATCCAGACTAGGAAGAATTATAGAAAAGGCTCTGCTGAACATGGAGTCATTTGTTAAAATAGATATAAGGACATCAACGACCAAATGTGCCTGGTGGAATTCTGTTCTCGCAGAATTTGCACGGAATTCCTTACCCCCATAGGACATGTAAAATTCTGCTCATATTCAGAATTCAGTACAGGCAGCATCAGCTCTCTATTCACCCTCTTTTCACTCTCCAGCACTAAGCTCCCGTAAGAAGAGGAGGAAGTGAATCACTGCATAGCAGATAACTTCCTCCTCCTCCTCCTGTGCCAGCTTAGACCCAATGGCATAGTAAAGGGGGGGGGGAGCAGACCACCCCGGGCACCATCTTGATGGGGGCACCTCTCTGCCTTCCCCCCCACGCCATGCTTGTACCATCCCTCCCCTGCCCCCCATACTTCTTTAAAATCTTTGCCAGTGCGAGCAACTACCCTGCTTGCGCTGGCCTAGCTCCCTCTGAAATCACTTCCAGGTTGCAGGATTAGGTCATGACTTCAGAGGAAAAGCCAGCCTGAGCAGCAGGCTGGAGAAGATGCTCGCGCTGGTGAAGATTTTGAGAGGTACAGGGTGGGAAGGGAGGGTGCGAGTATGACGCCGAAGGAGCAGGGGGGCAGAGAGGAAGTCACGGGGGGCACCACCGCCCTGGGCGCCTCCTACCCTCACTATGCCACTGCTTAGACCTGACTGTTTATGTGAACCTTGATCCTGCAGTTCACAAAAATAGTCGGGTCTAAGTCAGCACAGGAGAAGAATGTGACCTACTGTGCAGCAGGTCACTTCCTCCTTGCCATAGAAATTCAGGAAAGGCTCCCTCTTGCCCTGATCGAGTCAGGGGTTCGGGGGTGCCTCAGGGCAGGAGGGCTTGGGCTCTCTCCTGCCCGGATCGTTGTAGGGGGGGGGGATTCTGTAACCGGTGTTGTTTTTGACAGACACCGGTTACAGAATCCAGCTTTTAGGCGAAGGACTGGCTCCTCCTTCACCTAAAAGCTCTTGTTTTAGACATTTGGGAGTTAGGCTTTTTTTAGGTTGATTATATGGTGTTAGTGTAGACATAATGGTGGTCTGGACGTTTAAACAGCTGAACGTAGAGGCCATACATTTTTTGATCTTACCTGGTTTATTATTGAACAACCTGCCTGTGGTTTTTAAAGGGGATAAACTTGCTCGTATCCAGCTTCGTGAGCAATTCTGGATTTTTGAAATTAATGCTGTTTATCGCCATGGTCTCAATGAGGGTATGGAGTGGAACACCATTATTTAGTTTTTGTCGATTGGGCATCTGATTTGTTATTCACTGATGATGTATCCTCTTGCTCAGTTTTTAAGCACGCTTTACGTTCTGCTCTTTTAGCTCCCCCTTCTCTACATGGCTGACTTGCTGGTGCTGTGAATGGCCTATCATTGCCGTTCGTCCTGTTTAATAGATTCCTGAGGAAGGGACCCAGAGTCACCGAAACCGGGCTTGATAGAAGTTACTTCGGCGTTAGTCCTTCTTGCCTTCCAACTTTTTGGACCATGCCTGCAAGCTAAGTTGCTTTTTTTCTATCTAGGAGTCGGCTGGAGAACTCCCAAAGCGTCCTACTCTGTCTTTTTGAGCACCATTTTGCCGTGATTTTTGGCACTTATTTAGTTGTTCACTTTGTGTTTATTTTGGGCACACCGTAGGGGTCCAGTGATGGTGTGCAGGTGAAGGCTATTATACCTTCACCAGTGTGTGTAAAGCGCTGGAGAAGTTCTCCCTTCGCTTATCCTTCACACTGAGGACCCTCTCCTTCACTGGTTATTATAATATTTGATAGATATTATATTGATTTGAACGTAGAGGCAGGCTATTATGAAAAAAAAAACCTCCTTTTGGATGTTTGTTTTTTGATAATGGACATTTTCCCTGCTTCTACTTTCAACGTTTAAGGCCTTAGGCCAAAGGGGGACTTAGACTTTTTTGATTATGCCCCTCTATGGCTCTGAATCAGGTATCTGAAGCACCTGTACACTCCTACTGGCAAAAAGGGAAAGAAAACCTTCTGGATCCAAAATTCACATCTAGTTATAATACAGGTTTCCCCGCAAACCTCCAGCTTCATATAACTTCCAAAATCTTTTGATTTGCACCAGAGCTGTGATAAACATTTATTCTCCTTGATAGCTCATGACAAGATCCAGGTTGCACCCAGACCTGATCATAACACAATCTTTCAGGTTGTCAAAGGGAGAAACAGTTCACTGACCTGAGCCACCTCTCTCTTAAAGAAAAAACTTTGGAGAGCAAAAGCAGAACCATACCACCAACTGTTAAAGCAAAGTTCACCGTTCCCAAGTATTAGGGACCCACCTCCATGCTTTTTCCAAACACTCCTGACTCAGCAGGCTATTCCATAGCGTTCATAGATTCCACTCCTTCTGGACTCTCTGTGGGTTCAAGCTGACAATCCTCACTTTCCTCCAGCATATCTATTTCGCTCCCCTGCTATAGCTCCAGTGGACTGTGTGACCTTTTCCCCTGCTCAGGCTCTCCTGCCTCTGGCTTCAGAGCTTTCTCTTTATACCTCATGAAACCATGCCTTAACCTTCTGGGAAGGGGGATAGGTTCTAGCACTCTAGGGCTCCGTGTGAGCTGTTTTAAAGGTACAGAGATCTCCCTACATAATGAAACCCTATCTGATTTTAAAGTAGTTTTATTCCCACAAGGAACCTGTTGTCTGCTTTTAATAACACTATCTCTATTTCTATTCTCCTTCATTCTCGGAGGAGTAGTCAGCTAACTCCAGCTTTTCATTTGCTAACCTGGTCAGCCCTTCTGACCCTGAGAAATGTGTTTTCCCTCATCACTTCGCGTAACTACTGCAACGTACCTCTCTCGGGCCTCCCGCGTGCCCACTTCTCGCCTCTTCAATCTGTTAAAAATGCTGCTGCGCGACTCATATTCTGTGAGAGCCGCTACTCTCACATTACCCCTCTCCTCAAGTCACTTCAAAGGCTCCCCATCCATTTCCGAATATAGTTTAAACTCCTCTTGCTGACCTACAAGTGCATTCACTCTGAAGCCCCCCAATATCTCTCTTCGCTCATCTCCTTCTATGCTCCCCCTCTGTGATCTCTGCTCATCGAGTAAGCCCCTATTATCTGTACTCTTCTCTTCCACTGCCAACTCCAAACTCTGTTCCTTCTTTCTTGCAACGCCATATGCCTGGAACAGGTTGCCTGAATCAATACGTCGTGTTCCATCCCTGGCAGTGTTCAAATCCAAGCTAAAGGCCCACTTTTTTGAAAGTGCTTTCAACTCTTAACTCCCCCTCACTGCTGTCAGATACCTATATCCACTATAAGCTCCCCAACCCTGAAATGTCCTGCCTAAATTAGATTGTAAGCTCTTCTGAGAAGTGACTGTCTATTGTATGTAAAAATGTACAGCACTGCGTACGCCTTTCAGCGCTATAGAAATAATAAATAGTAGTAGTAATAGTAGTAGTTTTTTAGTGACAAATCTGGAACTGGGGCTGGGTTTCTCACAACATCCACATTGTGAAAAAATAGCTTTGGTCAGACAAATGGTCTATCTAGCCCAGTATCCAGCTTCCAACAGTGCTCAATCCAGGTCACAAGTACCTGGCAGAATCTAACAACATAGCAAAATCCCATCCTACCAATCCTAGGGGTAAGTAGTGGTTTACCTAACGTGACCATTTATTTTTTTCATCAAAAGGGGACATCTATTAAATGTCAGTCCCACCCCCCAATCCTGCCCTAGCCTGCCCCCAATCCCGCCCCAATTTTTTCCATTCATTTTTCATGTACACATAATATCTTATTAATTCACTAGTCTTTAAGCCCGTTACATTAACGGGTGCTAGAATAGATGTGTCTGTCTGTCTGTCTGTCTGTGTTTCTTTATCTCTCTCTCCTTGGCCGCTGTCTGTATCCTTCTGTCTCCCCCCCCCCCCCGAGCACATCTGTCTGCCCACAGGACACACCTCCCCCCCAAAGCAGCCCCCTTTCCCTCTCCCTAACTGTCTCTCCATGGCCCTCTTCTGTCTCCCCCCCCCCCGAGCAAAGCTGTCTGTCACCAGCACACCTCTCCCTATCTCTCCATGGCCCCTTCTGTCTCCCCTCAGCACACCCCTCCCCCCAAAGCAGCCCCCTTTCCATCTCCCTGTCTCTCCATGGCCCCTTCTGTTTTCCCCCCCAGAGCAAAGCTGTCTGTCCCCAGCAGACCTCCCCCCCAAAGTAGCCCCCTTTCCCTCTCCCTATCTCTCCATGGCCCCTTCTGTCTCCTCCCAGAGCAAAGCTGGCCCCAGCACATCTCCCCCCCCAAAGCAGCCCCCTTTCCCTTTCCCTCTCCCCCTGGCTCCCGGTATTGATCCCCTTCTTACCCTCCCCTCCATCCCGGCGTCTTCTGGCCTGCTCCTCTTCAAAGCAGCCTGCGATCTTGGTGGCCAGCTTTAGCGAACCTAGCAGGCCGCTTTCCAACTTGGTAGCACGTTCCCTCTGACGCGATCCCTTGCGTCAGAGGGAGCGTGCTACTGAGGTTGGAGAGCGGCCTGCGAGGTTCTTTAAAGCCGGCCACGATCACAGGCTGCTCTGAAGAGGAGGATCAGCGGCGGCGACGAGTGAGGTGACACGGCGAGGACGCGGGCAGGCAGCGAGTGAGAGGCAGCGGCAAGTGAGGGCGGGCGATGACACGCCGAGGACAGGGAGAGAGCACAGTCGTGCACCTTCAGCCCCCGCATGCGCCGTGAGGTTAGAATGTTGCCACAGAAGCACACCTCACGGCGCCACACCTCACAAATTTTCGAGAGCGCATGCGCACTCTAGCATTTTATTATTATTGATAATGGTAACCATAAAAATTTTTAAAAACTACAAAGCTCACTATATGCAGAGAAAATGTTAATTATCATTTATATTTGGGGGGGTTTCAAAGATGTCAAGACAGATGACTTTAAAATATGCAATGTCACCTCAGTAACTATAGAAAAATAGACAAATATAGTGTAAAATATAGATAGCAGATATAAATTCTCAAAACTAACAGATTTTGATAACTAAATTGAAAATAAAATCATTTTTCTTACCTTTGCTGTCTGGTGATTTCATGAGTCTCTGGTTGCGTTTCCTTCTTACTGTGCATGCTTTCTTTCATTTCTTTCTTTCTGCACTCAGGCCCAAGAATTGTCCCTTTCTATTCCCTCCCTTCTTCGTTCCTATTTCCGTAGTGCCTCCAGTACCTCCTACCCATGTCCTTAGTACCCTCAGTGCCTCCTTCCTATGTCCTTATTGCCCCTTATGTCCTTAGTGCTCCCAGTGCCTCCCTCCTATGTCCTTAGTGCCCCTTCCTATGTCCTTAGTGCCCCCAGTGCCTCCTTCCCATGTCCTTAGTGCCCTCAGTGCCTCCTTCCTATGTCCTTAGTGCTCTTTCCCATGTCCTTAGTGTCCTCAGTGCCTCTTTCCTATGCCCTCAGTGCTCCTTCCCATGTCCTTAGTGCCCTCCTTCCTTTCTCCCTCTCACTGCCTTCCAGACTTTGTCTCACCCCCACCCCCAAAGCCAGCTTGCCTGCCTGTCTATCTCCCTCCATCGCCAAAGTCAGCCTGCTTGTCTGCCTACCTCCTTCTCTCCCTGCCGTGCAAAAAAAAAGCCTCCCTCCTTCCTTTTCCCTGGTCCACTGCTATCTTACCTCCTGCTGCTGCTGCTAATCGCCGACAAGTAGTCTTCTTTCCGACGTCAATTCTGACATCGGAGAGGATGTTCTGGGCCAGCCAGGCAGTGATTGGCTGGCCCAGAACATCCTCTCCGACGTCAGAATTGGTGAGGTGGTGGAAAATAAAACTGTGACTGAGTTCAAAGAAGCGTGGGATGAACACAGAGGATCTAGAATCAGAACATAATATTAAAAATTGAACTAAGGCCAGTACTGGGCAGACTTGCACGGTCTGTGCATGTGTATGGCCGTTTGGTGGGGGTTGGGCTGGGGAGGGCTTCAGTGGCTGGGAGGGTGTAGATGGGCTGGAGTAGGTTTTAACGGAGATTTCTGAAGTAGGAACCCAAGCACAGTACCGGGTAGAGCTTTGGATTCTTGCCCAGAAACAGCTAAGAAAAAAAATTAAAAAATTTTAAATTGAATCAGGTTGGGCAGACTGGATGGACCATTCGGGTCATTATCTGCCGTCATCTACTATGTTACTATGTTACTCATGTTTTATTATGGTTATAAAATTCATCTTTATTATGTTTTGTAAGATTTAGTTTTTTTGTTAGTTATGTTTGCCCCCCCAATTTTGTAATTTTATTGATTTGTTCATCGCTTAGAATTTGGAATAAGCGATTAATCAAATTTTATAATAAACTTGAAACTTGAAACTTGACAGTTTCAGTAGAACCAATGTGCACGGTATAAAAGTCTTATCTTTATTAAAGAAGATGCACTTTCACTTTTCTTACCTGCACACCCTCGAGTAGCAGCTTAACAGGATTTACACGTCGATTGCTCTTCCGAAGACAGTTGTTTTAATTAGGTTCTCTGCGTTGATGTACCTCATCTTGGACTCCTGACGAAGGAGTGTTTTTCAAAACACGGACCGCATTGGGTCCCATGTACTCACACAAGAGGACCATTGTTTGGAATGCTACATTGCATCTTCTTTAATAAAGATAAGACTTTTAAACCTTGCACATCGGTTCTGCAGTATTTCTCTTTGTCTTTGTCGTCTGACTTTCTTACTGCAGATTGGTTGGAGTGTTCTTTTGTTGTGTTAGACCAGGGGTGTCAAACTCAATCACATAAGGGGCCAAAATCCAAAACACAGGCTACGTTGCGGGCCGAATTTTTTATTAAGATACTTAGGCTTAGTAGAAGTATAGATCCTTCCTCACCCTGAGACACCATATCACACGCCATCCTCATGCATTAATCATGTTCTGAAAATAGCAACAAGCATGGTCAGGCATTTGAGTGGAGCGCCCTAGCTTTTACTCTAGGACTGTGTCCTTCTGTCTGCAAATGGGTACTGAGGCAGCGCGTTCAGGCGCTTGGATGCAGCACAGTCACCGCAGGCCACATAAACCGGCCAGGTGGGCCGGATTCGGCCTGCGGGCCTTGTGCTTAACCTTTGTGTGTTAGACAGTTTCAGTGGCAGTTCTGATTTCTGAAGAAACTAAAAAAAAAAGCAGCCTCTAACTTCTGTCATATCCTCCTTCAACCATCTCTTTTCCAAGCCATCCTTTTCTATTATGAGAGAAGTTCCATCCCCTTAATCATTCTGGTTGCCCTTCTTAGAACTTTTTCTAATTCCACTACATCTATTTTGTAATAAGATGACCAGAATTGCACCGAGGAGTGATTCAAAGACATTATAATATTCTTTGTTTTATTTTCTATCATTTTCCTAATAATTTCAGGCATTGTTTCCTTTTTCGGCCACTGCCACACATTGAGCAGAAGATTTCAATGTATTGTTCATGATGACATCTAGATCTTTCTTTGGGTGCTGACAGCTAAAGTGGAACCTAACTTCAAGTAACTATGATTTGGATTTTTCTTCCCAATGTGCATCACTTTGCAGTTGTCCACATTCAATTTCTTCTGCCATCTGAATGCCTGGTCTTCCAGTTTCCTAAGATCCTCTTGCAATTTCTCAGTCTGCATGCAGTTTAACAACTCTGAATAGTTTTGTGTCATCTGTAGACTTACTCACCTCTCTTGTCACTCCCATTTATAGATCATTTACAAACATGTTAAAGAAAACAGATGCCAGTACAGATCCATCTCCTCTTACCTTTCTCTCAGCCCCTCTTTTCTGAATCTCACACAGCTAGTCTCCATCTCTTCTAGCTTCTGTTCTCTCTGCAGCTTTTGTATCCTTCCTCTCTCCCAGTTCACGTATCCTTCCCCTATCACCAGGACAGGATTAACCAATAGGCCAAGTAGGCACGTGCCTAGGGCCCAAAATGGTCAGGGGGGCCCGATGAAGGAGGGCATGAACATTGTTTTTTTCCAAACGGCGATGGACTCCTCCAACATCGATCGGCAACGCGGGCACCACCCCAATCGGCAACGCAGCCCTCCCCCCCACCCCCATCGATGGAAAGTAAGACAAGCAAGCAATGCAGTTAAGAAAGGCAATGGGAACTGTAATTGTGCAAGCGGTGCTGCTTGCCCAAAGCTTCCCTCTGACGCAGCTTCCTGTTTCCGCCTGGGTGCATGGTGGGGTGGGGCGGGGAGGGGCAGGGGGCCCAGTGTACTTGTGTGCCTAGGGGCCCTTGATTAATTAATCCTGCCCTGCCTATCACAGCCTGTTTCTACTTCTCTCCCACAGTTCCTCCCTTCCCTATTCCCATCACCCTGTCTTTTTTTTCCTTTTAGAGCTGCTGTCTGCTGCTTCCAGCCCTTTAGATCTGAAATCTCCCTCACAGCCTGCAACCCCTTTCAGTTCTACTTCACTCCCTTCCTATGTTTCTATGTTAATCTCCTCTCTTCTCCTACCACAGCTCTGCTCTCAGCCTATTCCAGTCACTCAGCCTGACTTCCCCTTATAGCTGCTTTCTGCCATCTCAAGTTATTCATGCAGCATTTTCTCTCCCCCCCCTGCCAATAACCGCTTTCATTTCCCTTCAACCATTCCCAGACTCCACTGTTTCTCTGTTCACAACCCATGCCTAGTTTCCAACCTTATCACTCAGCTCCCCTCCCCTTATAGCTGCTCTTCATCACTTCCATTTGTTCACAGCTGCATTTTCCCTCCCAGCCAGTAACCCTTTTCAATTCCCTTCACTTTATCCTTTCATCTTTATTCCTCTTCTAGTACTTCTCTTTTTTTTTAACTGCTAAATGTATTACTTTGGCAACACATGTAAAATTGTCACACCAATAAAGTTATGTGATTCAGTCTTTGTTTTCCTTTTCACAATGTCTATCTCAATGGCATAGCCACTGGGGGGGTGCCCTGGGGGCCAGCTCCTCCCCCCCCCCCCCCCACACACACACACTTTGGGCTAAGGTCCACTCCAAATATGCAGCTCCCATTAAGTAGCAGGGTTGTTGAAGTTCTTCCAGTCAAGCTGCTCCTCTCTTCCTTCACTGCTGCAGTACAGAAGAAGTCGGTGATATGCCTTTAGATGCCAACTAGAGAATGACACGGTGACAAAATTCATCACTGTTCCCGTCCCCGCGGATAACCGCAGGAAATATTCCCATGTCATTTTCTAGTGTCTATTTCAACCTCGGTCCTTCTACACCAGCATTATTCAAAGCAAAGCTTGCAGGTCAGTGGTTGTGCCCAATTATACTCTGATTCTATCCTTAAAGAATGACATGAAGATGGTTTCCCACGGTTATCCGCGGGGACGGGAAAGGTGATGAATTTTGTCACCGTGTCATTCTCTAATGCCAACACTGGAACTCCTTGCACATAATTAGTTTGTACCACAAGCTGCCACGAGAGGTCATGGCAGCGATTTGGGATTGCTGCTGCAAGGATGCAAGGGCACATTCCTGCCCCTGAAGACCCCCACTGGAGCACCAGATTAACAGGGGGACATCGGGGTGGGGGAAAGAAGGAAGGAGAACAGGGGGTTCAATTGAGGGTTAAGGGAGGAGGGACTTGGCACTTTGCAGGGAGGTAGGGGGTTCCCGAGGCCCGTGGAAGGGTCTGGAAGTGATTAGTGTAAACAAAAAGTTATGCAGTCCCGGCCCGATATTAAGCTGTGGCTGTATAACTTGCTTATGTGGGCCTGGTTAAATATCTGCTGAATCCACATAAGCTCCAGCAGCCTTCCCACTCAATATACAGTATAGTGCTGGTGCCTGGACATGACTTGGCAGTGGAATATTAGGGACTAATTCACCCAGCTATAAGCCCACTTTTTTTTCAAGGCTGCTTTTAACTCCTAACTTTTACTTACTTGTAAAAGTGCCAATGTCTGTTTTATCATTCCCTCTATGAGAAATTCCCTAACCCCCATTTGTCCTGTTTGTCTGTTTTGATTAGATTGTAAGCTCTATCGAGCAGGGCAGAACTATAGAAATGATAAGTAATAGAACTAGCGACGGTGAGTGTTTACAAAAGTGCTGACAGCTGAATATCGGGGAGGGGGACATGTATCCGTAATTTTATTCATTATAGTTTCTATCATTTTACCTGGCACTGATGTTAGGCTTACCAGTCTGTAGTTTCCTGAATTAGCCTAGAAATATATTTATGTACTTCAAGTACCTGATTAGATTGTGAACCGCTCAGATGGCTGTGTCGTTGGCAGTATATCAAATAGAAAATAAACTTGGAATATTTCACAGTTTCTACGCCACATTATATTCACAATAAAAGCAAAACAGAAAACA
This sequence comes from Geotrypetes seraphini, assembly GCF_902459505.1. Taxonomy (NCBI): domain Eukaryota; kingdom Metazoa; phylum Chordata; class Amphibia; order Gymnophiona; family Dermophiidae; genus Geotrypetes; species Geotrypetes seraphini. Next base: position 253,570,289 of record NC_047086.1, read on the forward strand.
TACTAAAAACAAGGTACAGCATCCATAAAAACAACAAAAACCATGAGTTTTCATAACTCATCAAACATCTGCTTCATTGACACTCATAATCTGAAAAGCTTAGACATAAATGTGCCTTTAACAATTTACTGCACTGTGAAAAGTTCTTCACTTATCATAGTTGAGAGAGTGGTTAAACCTACAGCCTCAGCACCCTAAGGTTATGGGTTCAAACCCACACTGCTCCTTGTGTCCCTGGGCAAGTCACTTACCCCTCTTCTACAAAGCCGCACGGCACAGCCCCGAAGCCCTGTAAATCTCTAAGGGCTTGAGGGCCGTTACCACACGGCTTTGTAGATGAGGGGGTTAATCCCCCCCCCTTCCCCACCTGTTGCTCCAGGTACATTAAATAGATTGTGAGCCCAACGGAACAGATAAGGAAAAATGCTTGAGTACCTGAATAAATTAATGTAAACCATTCTGAGTTCCCCAGGGAGAACAGTACGGAAAATTGAATAAATAAATAAGCCTTAAGGAGGAGCATTCCATGGTCTCATCCCTTCCCTTTTTAAAATTGACATTTGCACGTGTATACTGTCTACGTGTGTAAATGCCAGTGTTTACATGCAGAATTGCCATGGAAGAATTCTAAAATGACCTTCTAAAATTTGTGGAAAATAGCCTTCATGTTCAGCAGGTCCCAAGACAGAAAACCGACTCCTTAGTATATCTGCCTCTGATCTTTTGTCAGAATTACTGCTATGGTTTGGCTGTAAAGACTAGATCTAGGAATTTGTTGTCATCCGAAAGAGCAAAGTTCTTCATCGCAGACATTCTTTCATAGTTAACTTGAGAAATGCCACGTATATTTTATCCAGTGTTTGACCAGTGAAGTATTTTATGACTTTCCCAGCACCTGCAATTACCACATGAAATGACCATCCCTAGCCTTTGATGACGGGCACACGTATAATCAATGGCAGCTGTTACCATATTCCACAGTGCTTGGCTCACTAACGTTATATATCCAGCACATCTTAATTGCAGTACATTCTGAAATGATCTGCAGCTATCCTATTTAAACCCAACTGATTTCCTGCAGACAAGCCAAATTTCTTTCAAAGGCAGCAGCCTGTTACATTTCTTGATAAAAATGGTTTTCCATTTAAGCTGTCTTAGCTCAAATAAAATGTAAACTTTCTGCTCCATTGTGTCATTTCCACATATAACTTCTTGCTTCACATCAAGGGATAATGAAAATGAACCATAGCTCAGGAAGTAATGCTCATCAGACATGACTAGATTAGAATTTGCATCTGAAAAATGTGCAAAAAAAAGAAAAGCTTGGGGAACTGATCTGATAAGGAAAAAGTGCCATATCATTTTAGAGTCTGTGTCTATTTATTGAATTTAAAGAAAATTTTAAAAGTAATTAGGCATGGTTTATTGATAGAGGCAGGTGGGCACCTTATAGACTAACCAATTTGTTGAGGCATGAACTTTCAAAGACCAAAGGTCAGTTTGTCAAGTCACTTAACCATCTATTTTCTCAGGTACAAACTCGGATTGTGAGCCCTCCAGAGACAGAAAATACATGAATGTACACACATTGATAGCTTTTAAGCTTGCAGGCAGTATATAAGATATTAAATAAACAAAAATTGGAAATTAAAGGTAAGAGTGAAAATCCAAGAAAGAAAATGAAGACAAGCTGAAGTTCTATCATCATCTAAAACAAATTGCATTCCATGTAATAAGAAAGAGATAAACCAAAGGGCCCTGCATGACAGCTGCTTTTATTAACCTTTCTAACTATAGTCTGAGATTAATGGTATCCAATGCAGTCACTAAGGCCCAAAAGAACTAGAGGGCATTCTTGTTATCCATGTGTTCTGTATTCATGGATTCGCTTATTCACACAAAAATAAAGTGTAACCCATTTTTGCTATTCACTGGCATTTTGGCTTATTCATGACCATACAGTATGTTCTCATGAGATTCTGGGGCTGCTGAAGGCAGTGCGCTCAGCTGAATGATGCTGTCAGCGGCCCAAAGATTGCAAATGGCAGCCTGCAGGGAGAAGAAAAGAGAGGTACCCATCCCAAAGGGACAGGGAGGGGGAGGAGGAAGAGAGAAATGCTATTCCTGATTGTGTATAGGGAGGAGTAAGGGAGAAAGCCACCATTTTGGGGAGGGGGAGAGAGAAGGAAGATCAGGGAGAGGAGAGAGAGATGCCAGCCAGACCACAGGAGAGGGAGGGAGAGAAGGGAAGAAGGGGAGAGAGACAAAGTTAGACAAGTTCCTGCTGAACCTGAACGTATGCAGGTAAGGCTAGATTCAGTTAGGGCATTGGTCTTTTGACCTAAGGGTCCGCCATGGGAGCGGACTGCTTGGCACGATGGACCACTGGTCTGACCCAGCAACAACAATTCATATGTTCTTATGTTATGTTCATAGACCTGTGCGTGAGTACTATAACATCAAAAGACTGTATATACTGTATTTTACAAAAACAAAGTATATAAAATACATTTATAAAATGCGCAATTTAATAAGCAAGCTGTTCTTTACAAGAAGGGTACACGAAATGATGTGTTTATGGTGTCAACAACAGTGTACAGTGAACAGGGTTGCACAGGAACCTAAGCCCCCTTTTTTCCATAGGACCAATGATTCCGTATTTACATTTTCGGTATTCACAGTGAGAACGCACTATAGTATCACAGCTGATTCCCCCACGAAAAATCTGTCACAGAACATCATTTATAGTCACAAATACAGTCTCTGTACTATGATAGTTCGTAAAATCTGCCTTCTTCTCATCCATAAATAAATGTCTTTGCAGTACTTCTAAATCGAGAGTAAACAGCCTTCTCAATCACTTTTGACAAATAAAGTAAAATTCAATATAGGATGAAACAGTTGTAACTCCATGAGATTAAACACTATTTTTTTTAAAGAAGGTCCTAAGCACTTTCTCCTTAAAAGAACTGAGGCCTAGATTCTCAAAAGTCATGTTAAAAACTGACGGGCTGCTGTCACAGCCATTATAGGAGCGATTTTTAAAAAGCGAGTCATTCTCCAAAAAACACTCATGTAAATGAGGTTGGCGGAGAGTAGCGAAGATTTGCTAAATTTGTATTTGCCCATCACTGGTGATAACGATGGGCACAGAATAAACGCAACCACCCCGCCCCAAACATCCAACAACAAAACAAGCCACTGAAGTCAAGCAACCCTCCACACATCAGTGGGAGAGATGCTCACTCTCTCCCACTGCCAAGCAGCACATCCCATGGGATGCACCGGGGAGCGGCCTTAAACAATTGGGGCCAATCAGAGCCTCAGGCCCCTCCCCGGGAGGGGAAGGCCTGCCATTTTGAAGAGGCAAGCCTGCTGGCTAGAGGGAGTAGGCATTCCTCTGGCCAGCCATTTAAGTAAGGTAAAGTGGAGAGGGTGGGGGTCGTCGGAGGCATGGGGGGGGTTGCAAAGTGGCAGGAGAGAGTGGGCATCTCTCCTGCTGCTGAAGGGGTGTTGGGGGTTGTTGCTTGGCAGTGGGAGAGAGTGGACATCTCTTCCGCTGCAGAGGAGGTGTTGTTTGCAGCAGGAGAGAGTGGGCATCTCTCTTACTGCTGAGGGGGGAGGGCTATAATACATGCACACCAGTGGCGTACCTAGGGTATGTGGCACCCGGGGCCCATCATTTTTTGACACCCCCCCCATGTAAAAAAATATTTTTTGTAATGACCATGAAACGGAATAAATGGTCAGAATAGAAACAGACAGTGAAAATTTTCTTATATTCTAAACATAACATAACATAAATTATGTCTGAATTGTCATGACATCAGAAGTACGTATGGAGTAGTTGCAGGTGATGCTTGGGACAGTTCTGATTGTGTTAGTTCGGTTTTATGTGTTTTTTGAATAGAAGGGTTTTTATTTCTTTTTGAAGGTTTTGCAGTCTGTGGTCGATATCAATTGGTTGTAGATTTGGGGGTCGAGTGTTGCAGCTCGAATGGCTAGGAGGTTGTCGAACAGTTTTTTTCTTTTGAAGTTTTTGGTTGGAGGGTGTGTGAATGGTGCATGAGTTCTCCTATGTCTGTTTGAAGTGGATTGAATTATTTAGCTGAAGAAATTAGTTACCCCCTCATCCCACACACATTAATTCTCTTCCATTTTTGTTCCCATTATAAAAAACACTGATAAGTTCCCAGAAAAAAAATACATTAAAATAAGAAGTGAAAACAAAGGCCCCTACAGATGAGAACATAACATAAGAATAGCCTAACTGGGTCAGACCAATGGTCCATCATGCCCAATAGCCCATTCTCATGGTAGCCAATCCAGGATACTAATACCTGATCAAAACCCAAAGAGTAGCAACATTCCATACTACCGATCCAGGGCAAGCAGACACTTCCCCCATGTCTTAATAACAGATTATGGACTTTTCCTCCAGGAATTTGTCCAAATCTTTCTTAAAACCAGCTACACTATCTGCTTTTACCATAACTTCTGGCCACTTCATTTTTAAGTTTAGATCTTTCCTTTCAAACAGAGACCTTGCTAGATGTCAAATACAGCACAAGGTAACTTCACATGGACTTAGCTGTGCAGGAATTGTGAATCTCCTCATACACCCACCATATAGTGCAAAAATGTGCAAAGGTCTGTTTTTTTCTTTCGATCACTACATAGCCTAATGCCACACAAGCAGCGCTGTTACAAACATATTCTGTAGGTCAATGCTAAGGATAACAAAGTTTCCTTCCTTGGACCAGAAGGAGATACTGATAAACCACTGGAAGAGATCCCAACACAACACCCAAAGACCCACTCAGTGTGTGAACCAATTGAGTGGAGTGGACTAACTGGGGGGTGGAAATGGGCCCGGAGTTTGCTCAGCAGAATTTCCCAGACCACCTCTTCCTCTCAACACATTGACACGCTGCCACCACCACCACTAGAAACACCTCACTGGGTAGGCCAGCTATGCTATAAACTTTATAAAACACATTATTATATTTTCTTATAAAGCACATATTTTAACTGAACTCTCTGACATCCTCAGCCTTTCCATTCACAAAAATAGAAGGAAGAAAAGTTCCCATTTCCTGCTGTTTCATGTCCCCGGCCTATACAATATTTTTTTCTGCAGACCCTTCAAAAGTCTGACCAAATCCTCATTTCACTTGCATTATAAAGTACTGAGGATGCCATCTCTCCCCAATCCCAGGTCCTAAAGTCTAAGACAGTAGCGCAAACTAATGCTGCCAGATTCAGGAAAAAAAATTTTGATTCGATTCAGCCTATTGAATTGGTTTTTCAATTCGATTTTCCTGCCCAGTTGGGTGATTTTTTTCAAAACTCCTGGTGGGTTTTATAGCTTTTTCACCCCCTTTGGCTTCTCCTAACCACACTGGCGCTGTGGTGTAAATAAAATAAAGAAACAAAAAGGACTTTTCCTCTCTCTGTTAAATCCTAGCTCACGTTTGCAGTCCAACACCAGCTCTGTCAGGATACACATTTCAAATCTGACATATTATAATCACAAAACAGAAAATAAAATTAATTTTTCTACCTTTTGTTGTCTGGTTATATTTCAAATCTTGTTGGTCCAAGGCTCTGGTTTTCTTCTGATAACTTGCTTGCCAGGGTCTCCTTCTTTCTTCTTTCTGCGTGCTAACCATCCATCTGCCAACTCTGTCCTCCCTTTCCATTTCCCTTCCCTCCCCAGGAAGTCTGGTATCTTTCCTTTTTTTTATCTCCCTCCACAGATCCACCTTTTCTTAACTACCCTTTCATCCGGCATCTCTCCCTCCTTCCCCACCACCCCAGAGTCCACCATCTCTCCCTTTCTTTTCCCAATTACCCTCCTATCCAGTATCTCTATCTCTCCTCCACACCATCCCCTGTGTCCAATTTCTCTCCCTTTCTCTCCTGACGTCAGAGGAGGGGCGGGACCGCGGCGCAGGAAGCAGCGCCCAAGCAGCTCAGGGATAGCTGACCTCGCGATCCTGCTGCTTGCTGCTTCACAGGTGGTGCAGGAAGGTCAGTGGGGCGAGCGGTCCTTCGGGGGTGTGGGGGGACTGAACGGCAAGGCCGGGAGCACCCCTTCAGGGCTGGCACCCGGGGCGGACCGCCCCTCCCGCCCCCCCCTTGGTACGCCACTGATGCACACAAGAAACATGTTTTTACCACGCCCACTAAAAAAAACAGACTACAGTTTATGAGAATAATGTAATTTTTATTTTTTTTTCATTAGCCACAGTCAAAACACATGCCACAAGATGCACTTTTAACATTGCTGGTACTGTACCGGCACCCCCGGACCAGTCGCTGATTTTTGTCGCCAAAAGCCAACGCCGCTCTTGGAGAATGACTCGGTAATGTTTAAGAATCTACCGGAATGCTTATTTCAATATTCAAGAGCCCATTTGCATGACTGCTAGAAAGCTCGTTAAAGACCGCGATAAGCCGATTTGATAATCCGCCACTAAAATGCATGCAGGCTAAACCCTCTGGAAACAGTTTCGTGACTGCGTTAAAGGCATCCTTACGTTTTGAGTATCTGGCCATGAATCATTTCAGCACATCTCATCCTTTCTCTTTTAATTAAACTGGAGTGATCAAAATCTAACTAGCAGGTTGGGGGAATTACAGGGTGTTTGTTTTTTTAGAAATGAACAAACCTCAACAAAAATCACTTCATGGGAAGAGGAAAATGAACTTTCCCTTGTGAAATACTGTTACTTTATTTCTAATAAAAGGAGAACCCTTATTATCATAAGAATAGCCTTACTGGATCAGACTAATGGTCCATCTAGCCCAGGATCTCATCTTCACAGAGGCCAATCCAGGTCACATGTACCTGGCAAAAGCCCAAATAGTAGTATCATTCCACACCACCTTCTCCCATGTCTATCTCAACAGCAGTTTATGGACTTTTCCTCCAGGAACTTATCAAAACCTTTTTTTTTTTTTAAACCAGCTACATGTATATAACTAGTATATGTGATAATATGTTCTTCACTGCCACCTAGGGAGGATTTTAGAAAAGCTTGCTCAGAGTTTGTTTAGGGATAGCATTATCTATGAATCATGCCCATTAGAGAAATGCTTGTAGAATCATTGCCACACTATGTGAAGCCTATTCAGTTTATAGTGTGCTTAACAGGGAAATAAAGAGACTTAAAATGTTCCCACAGAGAGTCAATGGTAGAGTCCACTGGTTGGATGCATTGAACTACCGTAGGAGACATGAGAACTCCACTGCACATTTAAATATCTTCTACCACTGATTCTCTGTGGGATTATTTCAAGTCATGTTATTTCTGTACAACACACACCAAAAGCAGAACAGCTAAACTAATAGACCACACTTCTCCCAGTTTTATTGCCAAAGTGTCTCGGGAGGTGTTACTATTCTGTTGCCACGGCATATTACATTACTGCCAAGAGTTCCAGTAAGATAATTTAGCCGCAATAGACTCTTCCTGACTTCCTATTAAAACTCATTGTGTACCTCATTTTAAAATGTCCATCCCATTCATTCCAATTAGTCCAATGGCAAAGGAAATTGCAATGGAATTTCATTCATCGCTGATTATTTTTTGAGATTTGTTTCTTGGGAGTATACAAAAGAATACAGATGCAGATCTAGGAATAAATATTTCATGATAAACAAGAAACCTATGTAAACAGAGAGTACAGATTTATAATTCATGAAAGATGCACTTGGGACTCTAGTGCATTTTCAAATTCTTGACTCAATAAAAGCATTTTTTAAAAGCATCTGTAACAATAAAAAGCTGGAAATCCCACCCAAGTGCTTTGTATATGGTGACAGAACCAATTGAAGAAATGACGAGATGAACCAAATCTTAAATGAATCTAAATATATATTCATAGAGAAAACAAAAAAAACCCTCACTTTATAAACTAATAGTGAATGTTTTGTTAGCCAAAATATCCAGTTGATATTAAGGTTAGCAGATGTGTACAGATCATCAGGGACATGCTGTTCTTATTTCTGGCAGATATTCAAAAGTACTTACGCGGTTGATAGCATTACTACCCACGTAAGTAGAGTGCAGAAGAAGTAACCTTCAAACTGTATGCTGCGAAGGTTCAGTGGCCCTGAAGAAGTGGTGTTTTTCACCATGAAACGATCGTTGGCCCTACAGAGTGTGATTTTTTGCTTTTCATGTGGAGCGTAACAATATATATTTTTTCCTTGCGCGGTTTGTTAATAGTGCAGATTGAATACAATTGGTGAAATTTTTTTATGCCTATGATGTAAGTTGGTAGATTTATAATGTAGACTCACCATTAACCTGAGGCTTTTTCTTTCATCAATTATAAATATTTTTTGGTGCTTTGAGATAGGTTGATTAATGGACAGTTTTTTTGTTTAAGGTATTGTTATTAACTTACCATATTTTGTGCTCCATAAGACGCACCCTAAATTTAGAGGAGGAAAACAAGAAAAAAAAACAAAAACAATTTTGAGCCAAATTCTCCCTTCCAGGCTCTGTACCTAACCCCACATTCCTCGCCAAGCTCTGAACCCTGGCCTCCTTCCCTGCCAGGCTCTGTACCCTGTCCCCCCTCTAGTAGTCTAGTGGTAGGCCAGTACAGGGCAGGCAGGGACAGGGCAAAAGGCAGGTAGGCCTAGTGGCTGGCAGGCAGGTAGGGACAGGGCAGGCAGGAACAGGGCAGGCTGGCCTAGTGGCTGGCAAGCAGGTAAGGATGGAACAGGCAGGGACAGGGCGCAAGGCAGGCTGGATTAATGTTTGGCATGCAGGTAGGGACAGGGCAGGCAGGAACAGGGCAAAAGGCAGGCCGGCCTAGTGGCTGGCATGCAGGTATGGACAGAGCAGACAGGCCTAGTGGCAAGCAGGCCGATCCGATTCCAATCCGCGCATGCAAATGAGGGGAATGGCATGCAAAGTAGGCAGGGACGTGATTCACTAAAGAAATCTTGCAAACCGACTGGGCTGGCCGATCAACACAAGAATCGACTGCTGGGGACCAGTCACAAATGTCCTTTCCCACTCTCCAGCTCCATTGCCACCCTGCTCTCTTCCCTGCTTTCTGCATGCACTGCTCTCTGCTGTCCCAATCTCATTGTCTTTACTTTGTTTTAGGGGCTGCAGAAGCCCTGGGGCCGGATTATGGGAGAGAGCAGTGGCTGTTGGCCGCATTGCTTTTAGTTTAGTGATTGTTCAGCTCCTCTCACCACCCTGCTCTCTGCCCTTCTCCTGCCTTTCAGCCCCGACTTTCAGCCTTGCCGCACGACTCTCCCTCTTGCCGCCCTGCTCTCTGCCCCGAATCCAAACTCCCTCTGCTCTCTGCTGCCCAGACTGATCTCTGCTGCCCCATATCTCCTGTTTTCTGCTGCCTTCCCTGCAGTGTGAGCCCACGGGTTTAAAGTGGGGCTGCACTAGGCAGTGCAGCCCCGCTTTAAACCTGTGGGCTTGCACTGCAGGGAAGGCGGCAGAGAGCAGGAGAGTCAGAGCCTTTTAAAGAAGCTGCTGCCGCCAGTGATCGCCCTTCAAGAGAACTGATGGTAATGTTAGTTGAAGAGACAGCAGGAGAGTCGGGGCCCCCCTCAAAAAAAACAAAACCCAGCAAAAACGAACACTAAATGCATGCGCAGACCATCTACAGGGAAAGCATCAGGATCACATACTAGCAATCCGTGCGTCTTTGGGGCCGGTCCTCTGATCACCCTCATTTTAATTTTATTGTTTGGGGAATTGGTCGGACCTGTACGGATCAGCCATGGATCGGGCTCGGAGAGTCAGATAAGTGAATCTAGCTCTAAGTCCTTAATTTGTGGAAGAACAAATGCACTCTTCCAAGCAGCTAGAATGAGGCCCTGGTCCAAGTTATTATTAACTATGAATTAAATAAAGTCAGAAAGCAAAATTTAAAAAAAACATTTAATAAAAGAGGAAAAAATGATGGGGTTAACTTAATTATCCCTAATTACTGTTCACCTTGCTGTTACATTACATTCTGACTTATATTCCACCAAAGCCCTTAAGAGTTCATGGCGGATAAGAATATATTTCTATTACTGGGAACAAACCCAGTTAAACATAACGTAATGTGTGTTTAATTGATCCTTGCCATTTTGTACTATTGAAGTACTGTCACTAAACATTGTCAGGGTCTTCCATTCAAAATTTACTCCAAAGAACTCACAACCAGGAAACTGAGTAAATGTAAAGGTGCATCAGTACAAGTCTTCACTAGAACCTCACTGGAGAAGCCTTATCAAGTATTACATACCTCCACAACAGCAGTCAGGTGCCAAGGTCTTCTGACATGGATTCACACATTTTAAAGCACCAGGGCCCCACACTTCAGGACCTTTGCCCTGTCAGCTACCAGAAGAAACATTGTTCTGGATTTGGTTGCCATCCAGGACTGTCAGCCTTTCTACTGCTACAGTCTCCTGAAAACCTTGGCCCCAGACAGCTGAGATAGAGTGAAGTGCTATCAACCTCTCCTCTACCAGAACAAAGTTGTCACCTTCTGCTGCAAGCAAAAGCCCAACTGGAATACATTACCTGCTCCTTCATCTCCTCTTTCTCACTTCTCCAGCATCAATGCTGATCTCAAAATGCCACCCACCAGCACTTGCCCACTTCTCCGAACCCTGGTATCAGACCCCTCTCTCAAAATGAGCCTTCTCAATAGTAATGCACAAATGATGGGCTACTTGAATTGAGTATAATTCACTGTCTATTCTTCATTCCTCTTTGCCTTTAGGGAAAGCTTTTTGTGGAACTACCAAACACCAGAAAAGATTAGCCCAACAGATATCAACATCAAATAAAAGGTTTTTCTAAGTGTTAGAATCTGAAGATACAACGTAGGAAAAATGAACAGAAATAAATCATCAGTGAATGCCTCTTGTCTACAGAATTGTAGATAATGAATTTCATATCTCCATATAATTCAATACAAACTTATAATAACAGAGCATGCTTATTTGCAGAGTTCAGTTGTTGAACTGAGCATGACTTCCAAAGCAGGACCCCCGATGATGGATAGTTAGATAAAGGTGATTCCGGTGTATATCTGACATTAGGACGAGTAAAACAAATCTTCTTCTAGGCTGTTTGCTCACCCCAATTGGAAACTATCTTTAATTAAAACACCTCATCAAAATACCAAACCAATTTCATCCCCAGCCTTGCTAAGTGCTTTGTACAAAACATTAACTCCAAAATCTCATTACACATTAGCAACCCCTGTGACAAGCATAAATGATAATTTAGCTCTAATGCACTCTGGAGAAAGACATTTTTTAAGCTCACATGGGTAACAGCAACTTGCTAGGAGAAATGCAAGGGTTGAATTTATCTGTCTCTTTATTTCTTGAACAAATGGATGAAACTGGCATAGAAATGGCCTGAAGAAATTATCGTACCGACAACAGGCAGCAGCTGCTAAAATCTGACACTTCTACCTCAGCTGAGTTTTAAAATCCTATTAGATATGATCAGTTCCTGTGTCGTTCTCATATAAGAAATAGATGGAGAAGGAAGTGGGATTCATATGGGTAGGAGGTTTTCAGGGCGACATGAAAAGAGGCATGTCTGATTCATGGTAATTTGAATTCACAGTTGCACACAGTACGCATTTATTGACATATGAATTTGCAGCTGGCACATTAACAAACAAATAGGTTGCTATTACTGATTTGTAATGGATGTTTCAAAATACTAGACATTAACCTGTTAATTCAATAAACTTTACGCTTAAATGTAAAAGCCATTTCATTTATAGGTGCATGTATGATGTGCACACTTAGCTGTATTCCAGTACATACTCTAATTGCAAAGGTGCACTCACAGAGGAGCAGAGGAAGGGCAGATCCCACACTTAAAGCAAGAAACAACGAAGGTGACTTTGGTGCGCAGTCGCTTTATTGTGTAATAAAACTCGACACAATCATGTTTCAGCCCAATGGGACCTGCCTCAGGAGTCTGAATTCTGATTGAGGAGTAATCGTGACAGAATGTCATGAGCGATCAAATGATAGTATAATGATCTTTAACATTACTTTACTGAAGTCACTGTGATAAACAGTTGATATGATGACACAGTGGTTATTAATGAAGTACTGCTTGAAAAATTATTATTGTGCTTGACGGCAGGAAACTCAAACTCCAAATTGCACTGTGTCCAAACAAAACCCAAATTGCTGCTGACCAAACAAAACCCGCACTTACACATGTGACTTAGAGAATACTAGGAGTTACACGCTAAGGCTAGAGGGACACTCGATGAAGTTACAGGGAAATAATTTTAAAACCAATAGGAGGAAATATTTTTTCACTCAGAGAATAGTTAAGCTCTGGAACACATTGCCAGATGTTGTGGTAAGAGCAGATAGCGTAGCTGGTTTTAAGAAAGGTTTGGACAAGTTCCTGGAGGAAAAGCATTGTCTGTTATTGAGAAAGACATGGGGGAAGCCACTGCTTGCCCTGGATCGGTAGCATGAAATGTTGCTATTATTTGGGTTTTGACCAGGTACTAATGACCTGGATTGGCCACCGTGAGAATGGACTACTTGGCTTAAAGAACCTTTGGTCTGACCCAGTAAGGCTATTCTTATGTTCTAAAGGGTAATTTTTATGCACCCACATTCACGCCTACCTTTTATATGACATAAGTGATGGTGCCAAAATCTTAGCATGCAAATGCCAACAGACGTTCTATTTTATAATAGAAACTGGATACCCATATTTACTGCCTTAACTGACTTACAGGGCAAGGCAGTATACGGAAGCTGATTAGAAAAAAACTACAATAAAAGATAGGAAAGAATACATTTGTCAGGGCAGCAAATTGACAGTCTTGAAAGCCCAAGACCAAACTCCTGTCACCTGAGATCATAGGCCTGCTCAAAGAACCAAGTTTTCAGCAAGGTATTAAAAGTTTTCAAAGACAGCTCTCCATGAATGGAGAGAGGCATTGAAAAGGTACAGAGAAGGGCGACAAAAATGATAAGAGAAATGGGACAACTTCCCTTCGAGGAAAGGCTAAAGTGGCTAGGGCTCTTCAGCTTGAAGAACAGATGGCTCAGGGAGGATATGATAGAGGTCTATAAAATAATGAGTGGAGTGGAAAGGGTAGATGTGAACCACTTGTTCATTCTTTCCAAAAATACTAGGACTAAAAGGCATGCGATGAAGCTCCTAAGTAGTAGATTTAAAACAAACCAGAGAAAATATTTCTTCACACAACATGGAATTTATTGCTAGAGAATGTGGTGAAATCAGTTAGTTTAGGGGCCCATAATCAAAAGACATAGATGTCCAAAAAGCATCCTAAATGAGCACTTGTCCAAGTGCTGATCAAAACCATCTTTCTGTACATCTAGCAAGGTGTTCCAGCCTCTGTACGTTCAGAGCACGAGATGGGCGTGGTGGAGGTGTGTTATGGGCAAGCTTTGGGCAGTCTCAAGGGTGGGTTAGACATGTATGTCTTGCTGCGATAATCATTTTGCAAGACATCCTGGACAGAACTTATATGTTTGGAACTAGACCTGTTTTACAAACGTCTAAGTGCCACAAAGCTGCCCAAACTAAACAGATGACCACTGCATGCATCAAGTATGACACCTCCACACTCCCCCAGTGCTCATGGATCCCCTCACACCCACAAAGATCAGAATACAAATGTACATACCTGTCTCCAGAACATCAGCACCTGGTATAGGAAAGCCTAGTAGAGCTCCACATAGGTGTCTTAAGTAGCCTGATGGGTGGACTAGTGAACCATGGAGAGGAGTAGCAAGTCCCATAAGCCACTCTTAACTACTACTTTCATGATGGAAAATGTGAGCCCACCAAAACCCTACTCTACTGCCATACTCTACTGCCTTCAGCTTGTTTGACTATGATTGCTTTATTATGTTCTCCAATTTCAACTGCATTGTTTGTATTACATTTATCTGCTGTGAACCGCCTAGAACTCCCTGGGTATGGCGGTATACAAAAATAAAATTATTATTATTATTATTATTAAGGGCTATTGGGATTATGGACAGGTGGGTGTAGTGGATTTTAAGGGGCTTATCATAACCTATAAAAGAGTTCTGGTGAGATGTTTATCTGGCACTCTTTATATGGAGTTGACAGCAGTACCCTCTAAGGTGTACCACTGCTCTGTTGCCATGTCTGAGTGGCCAGTCCATTACTGGACTGGCCCCTCCCATGTCCAAATGGTCTTCTTCTGAGCATTTGGGACATGGATGAAATTTTGGTCAATAATATAGTATAAAAATAAGATGTTCTGGTGGTCTAGGTGTCCCAATGGCTTGGACGTCCATGGTAACATAGTAAATGATGGCAGATAAAGACCTAAACAGTCCATCCATTCTGCCCATTAGTTATACCCATTAAAAATACATGATTAAATTAAATTCAGATAGAGGATTTTCAAAAAAATATTATTTCTTGACATATGGTGGCTTTTGAAAATAGGCATTTTCTTACTGCCGACTTTGGAGGTCTAGCGCCACACATCCAAATTGGACTTAGACATAAGTTTTGAAAATGCCCCTCTTAGTGAGGTTTAAAAAAGATTTGGATAATTTCCTAATAGAGAAGTCCTTAGGCCATTATTGAGGTAGCTTGGGGAAATCTACTGCTTATTCCTAGGATAAGCAGCATAAAAACTGTTTTACTACTTGGGATCTAGCTAGGTACTTGGAACCTGGTTTGGCCGCTGGTAGAAACAGGATGCTGGACTTTGATGGACCTTCGGTCTGTCCCAGTATGGCAATTCTTATGGTCTAGGGTTGCAAAATAAAATGCACTGTGCCTAGAGCTCTCTAGGTGGGCCAGGTGAGGAACAGACCTGGGGATAATTCAATGATTGTTAGGTTCAAGCTAGAGAATATTGTATAAGTGATGATAAATAAGCTGGATACCTTGCCAAAAAGTCTTGAATTCATGTTCAGCCGGATGCAATTCAGCTGCTAAATTGGGACTACCGAAAGTATTTGTGTAAAGAAATGAAGTACAGTCTCAATTATCTAATGTAAATGGGACCAACCTGTTGTTAGATAATACAGAAAACAATGGTAACCCCTCATAGAATGCATAAACAAAGGCAGTAAAAAGCGAGGTCCCAGATCCAAAACAAATTGTCTCAGGGGTAAAACTTCCCTCTATGCTACACCAGAAAATGGAAAGAGAAACCGCTCTTCTTAACAGCGATGCAATGGCGTCACCAGAGGAAGGTGTTGGATATGCTGGCTACCTGGATTGGCAAAGGTTGGATAATCAAGGCTGTACTGTAATTTTAAATTGAGAAGATCCATATTAGGTCTTTTCAACTGTGGTGCTTTATCAACAAACTTCTTGCTTTGGATCCTTGTGGATTTTCCATTGTCTTACTGTACTTTCTTTCTTTTTCAGTCTAACAAGAAGAGAACCATAGTGGAGGTAATTCTATAATTGTGTACCTACAAATAAGCAGGAAAAAAAAATATTTACAATGTCCAATGTGACACGGACAAGAGGACATGGACTGAAGCTAAGGGGGGACAAGTTCAGGACAAATATCAGGAAGTTCTGCTTCATGCAACGAGTGGTGGACACCTGGAATGCTCTCCCAGAAGAGGTAATTGCAGAATCCACCGTTCTAGGATTTAAGGGTATGCTAGATGCACATCTCCTTATGAGAAGCTTAGAGTGATATGGGGACTAAAACTATTCCAGGGTACACCTGGCGGGGCCTCCACGTGTGCGGATTGCCTGACTTGATGGACCTAGGGTCTGTTCCGGAGATGGCACTTCTTATGTTCTTATGAGGGTTAGGGTTAGCGTCTAGTGTGCGCGGCATTGCAGCGCGTACTAAGCGTGCGCTAAAACCGCTAGCGCACCTTAGTAAAAGGAGCCCTATATCTAGCACGTTTACTGAATTCCTATGTAGCGGGTAGGAATCTGAGATCTACAAATAAGGAATTGCTTATAATTCCATCGCATAAAGATATTGTACATGAACATGTAAAAGATGCAATTTTCTCGGTCAATGGTCCATAGTATTGGAATTCATACCCACTGGCACTCAAAACAATAACCTCAGTAGATACATTCAAGGAAAATTTAAAGACCTATCTTTTCTCTGATGCATTTTCTCAGGTTTAATGGGTAGCACTATTGGTATCCCTAATGTCAATTTCTTTCTTTGCTAAATTTAGTATTTCTCCCCTTGAACCCCAACTTATGTATTATGTATGGTTATTTTTATATGTTGTATTGTTATTTTATTATGTTTTGGACTATAAGCCGCCCTGAAGGTTTTCCCTAGGGCAGAATAGAAAATTTTAAATAAACTTGGAAACTGCACTGACTGCTAGGCTACTCTTTACACCTGCTTGCTGCTCTATTAGGAATGGTCACTTTCAGACCTATAACTTGAGCATAAATTTGCCCATCAAAAAGGAAAATTGAGGCGATCATAATTTTTCCAATTACGAGTTACCATCTGCATGGCTATCCCAGTCATAATTAATAATAATAGCAGTCCATGGGGGGCTTAATATTCAATAATGTTCCACATATGACTACCTCATATGTCAATGGAATTGATGATTCCAGTATGGTATTAATCTGTCCCCATATTGACTTCGAAAAGTTGAATATCAAAGGACAATAGAACAACAGATGATCCAGTGTCCCAATGTCTAGATGACAGTGCCAGCATTTATTAGATTTAGAACTGTCTAACTTTTGTAACCTAACAGGGTTCCAAAAAGATCTATATAACAAGAAAAAACATGTTTGTCTCATCCTCCAAGTCCAAATTCGTGGCCATTGAGATGCAGAAATATACTACTTTATCTCAATGCTCCAAATGTCTCTAAGGCTAGATTTTCCTCTTTGGTGGGCAAATTTATGCTCAAGTTATAGTATGAAAAAATGAATGCTGACATGTTGGGACATAGTAATTTACTTAAACTAGTTTGGGGCCCGTTGACGTCTTTTATTATTTCATTATAGTTGTCTTTTGTTTATTTTTGTTTATTTCCACACACATCCAGGGAAGGGTGAGAGGGTGGGGGGGGCTATTTTTATCTTAATTTTAGCCCTTTCGGTATATACATCCAGGGTGGGTGGGATTACATTACTATTTTAAATATGGAAAGGTTATTGAAAGAATCTATGTATTTGTGTTTTTATTGATTAGTCTTTGGGTGAGTGGGTAGGATAAAATGGTTGCTCATGAATGTCTGTAAGATGAATGTGCTTTTCTTGATTTATTATATGTTTATATACTTGTGTATTGCACTGTTAATATTTGGAAAATCAATAAAGAATAATAATAAAAAAAGGAATGGCCACTATCACTTCTTAGGGGATAGGAGGTGGGGGGTCAGTAACCACTAGGAGATTAAGGATATGTCATGTCTTCAACCTTTCAGTGATCAGCTGCTCAATCAGAGCACTTTTTTTTTTTTTACTTGTATGTGAATGAAACAGGTCTAGCTAAAAAAAACTTTCTTTTTTGTCTTGGACATTTCTTCCCTTTACATTATCACTGAAAAACATCCCAATTTTGGACCACCCTCGTCCCACCCAAACCACGCCTCCAACGTGTGATTTGGACATTTTCAGGAGATGGATTTTTCTTTTTGTGGTCGTTAAGCAATCCATCTGCTTTGGAAATGAGCACTATAGTTGATTGACTACAGTCAACAGCAAAGTGACATGAATTTTCACTCCCTTAGGAAGGAATTCTTTACTCCTTCTGTGCAAAATATAATTCTAATTACCTTTTAACATACTGAAAGCAATCATGACATTTCAGTATTAAATTACCTTTTTATTAGTAGACTAAGAAATGCAATATTCTGTTCCTATTATGGTTTGAAAATAAAGCAATGTAGAAAAATCCATGCAACTAGTCAAGAGGAATTAATCCCAGTATATGGATTTCCATGATGAGAACTTACAACCTGACTAACAGCCTCATTATTTTGGTGACTAACTATAACATCTGGCTATAATCATTCATCATCACTGGCCTAAAAAAGGTCTGTCTGTGTTAGTAATGATCATAGGTTATACTGGTCTTATTGATGAACTGAGGGCTATGAAGAACTATGGGCAAAACTAGGATAAATCAAAATATAATTCGGATTGATTGGTTCACAGAAAGCAACAGCTGTGATGGAATGAAACTATGGCACAGACAAAGTGATTGTAGCTTGCTGTGCTTATAAACCAAATAGGGAATCAGTAAAGATTTCCAGTGACATATCAAAAAAAGGAAGTTGATGATGTGGAACTCTCTGATAAAACTGGTTCTTTTATTTCGGGTTTTAAATGTGTTCTCTTTACAAGGAGGGAGGGAGTCATAAGAACCTAAGAATTGCCGCTGCTGGTTCAGGCCAGAGGTCCATCGTGCCCAGCAGTTTGCTCCCACGGTGGCCCTTAAGTCAAAGACCAGTGCCCTAACTAAGTCTAGCCTTACCTGCGTATGTTCTGGTTCAACAGGAACTTGTCTAACTTTGTCTTCAATTCCTGGAGGGTGGTTTCCCCTATAACAGCCTCTGGAAGAGTGTTCCAGTTTTCTTTTTTTAAAAAAAATTCTTTAAGTATTTTCATTCAATCAATCAATACTATAATCTCAGTACAACATACAATTTATAAACTAATTGGAAAAAAAGTAATGCAACTTGCAAATAGTAAGGTTAAAAGAGTCCCATTCCCTATCGCGCCCACCGCCCCTCCCAGTAGACCTGGTTACATAATAGTAGAATAATATTTTCATAAAGCTTCTTTTTCTAGTTCAATATAACTCTCCCATATATCATTAAATTTTTCCTATTGATTAGTTAAGAGGACCGAAAGTCTATATTTTTCACAGACTATTCTTAAACATTCCCTCACATCTCTTAAGATAGGTATATTTAATGTACGCCATTGCTGAGTAAAGGTCAGTCTAAATGCTAAGTCCAAAAGTTTAGATTGAAAAGGTGAAGAACCTTCTATCCTTACTCCCAACAATGCTCTTTCAGGGTTCAGCTTGAGTGGAGTTTGAATTAGTTTGCTCACATATTCAAATACTTGCTTCCAAAATTTCTGGACCCTTTGACATTCCCACCACATATGGTAAAATGTACCTTTTTCACCACAGCCTTTCCAACAATTAGTATCACTCTGTTTGCTACATTTACTAATTAAAACCTGGGTGGTGTGCCAAAGTACTAAGAGTTTGATAGCATTTTCCACCAAAGTGGTTGCCCTAGCTGTCTGAAAAAGATGTAATACAATTACCCCCATTCATCTATGGAATAATCCTTCCCCAAGTCTTTTCCGCATGCTTTAATGTATGATGTTTTAGTTGCTTTATCTTCATTTATAATCTTGTATAACAAGGATACACACCCTTTCTCTACTGGTTTTCCTAAACTTTTTTCAAATTCAGATCATATCAGCAGTGTTAAGTCTTCTTTTTTTAGACTGAGACAGATACGCTCTATCTCTCAGCTATTTAATAATGACTCATTGAAAATTCTCATTCATTCTCTTGTAATTTCAAAATTAGATTACTGCAACGCTTTATTTAATGGTATAGCACAAAAAGAAATCAGACGTCTTCAGATTATTCAGAATACAGCCATCAGACTTATCACAAAAGCTAAAAAATTCGACCATATAACTCCTCTTCTTAAGGAAGCTCACTGGCTTCCAGTAGCCCACAGAATAACTTACAAACTTTGTCTGCTCACATTTAAATCTCTTCTGTTTAAAACTCCAGCCTTCATTCATAAACTATTAATTCCTTATTCCTCCAATAGAACCCTAAGATCAGACCAACAGCACTTATTAATGATTCCCTCATTAAAAATAATAAATACGCGCCGTCAGTATATTTTCTCGGTGACGGCACCCCAAACTTGGAATTCTCTTCCCATCTATTTACGTGAAGAACTTAATCTAGACAAATTTAAAAACAAACTGAAAACTTTTTTATTTAACGATGCATTTGTTATCTGATTTTATTGGTTTCTTTTATCATTTTTCAACAAAATTTTGTTTCTAATTCTCTTTTCTTCACATATTCAACTATTTTTATCCCATCCTTTTGTGTTTTCCTTATTTGGCTTCCCACTTTGCTCAATTACATTGTAACTTCTTCCCCAACCTTCCTTTTGTTTCCAGTTTGTTCAGTTATCGTCTGTGTCTTGTGAGCTTTTAATTATTTTAAAATTATTTTATTTTTTGTAATTTTATTAATGTGTAAATCGCCTTGAATATTGAAAAGGCGATTAAACAAATAAATAATAAACTTGAAACTTGAAACTTGATCTCTCAAAATTTCCATTCCTCTTTGCCTTATATGTCATTACATAATTTTTTATCCGTAAATAAAGGAAAAGATCTCTCATTTCAAATTGATATTGGTCTTGTATATCTGTAAAATTTTTTACCTCCTCTTCTTCAACTAGTTGGCCAAAACATACTAACCCTATTAGCTCCCACTTTTTAATGATTCCACCCTCCCTTCCTGGCGTAAAATCCTGTGTGTATAATATAGGTGTGAAGAGGATATCTTTTTTCCCACCTAAAAGTTTTTTCCTAACACTTTTCCAGATTTTCAGAGAGCAATTACTAAAGGGATTATTTATAATTATTGAATCTTTTTCTCCGACCCATGGTATTTCAAATCTCTTATACCTTTTCTCCCTTCTAACAATGCTTGTTCTATTTTTACCCAAAGCTTGGGAGAAGATGAGTGCCATTCAACTATTGCTCTCAGCTGTGCTGCTTTATAATAGTTCTCCAAAGAGGGTAACTCTAGTCCTCCTTCTGCCTTAGACTTAAACATTGCCTGTTTTCCAACCCTTGGGCGCTTCCCTGCCCATATAAATCTGAGTATCATATAATTCCATTTCTGAAAATACTGTTTTGGAATTTCTATTGATAGAAATTGGAAAAAGTAGGGAGAATCATCATCTTTACCACTTCCATACGTCCTAGCCAAGAGATGAACAACTTATTCCACCTATCTAAATCTTTCTGAATGTCCTTTACTAATGGTATATAATTTTGATGGAACAAAAGTGTCCAGTTCGCTCCCAAAGTTATTCCCAAATAGCGTATAGGACCCTTCACCCACTTCAGGGGTACTGATCTTTGTAGTTCTGTAATCTTCTCTGTTGATGCTGAAATATTCATCACTTCCGTCTTATCTAAGTTAGCTTTGAACCCTGATAGTTGGCCATATTCACTCATAATATCTTTAAGGGTAGTTAATGTCTTTTCCGATGCTTCAACAATAGCTAATATATCATCTGCAAATAAAGACAGCTTTTTCTCTTCACCCGCTAGACTCTAGCCTTTTACCTTTTGAGATTGTCTAATTTTCTGAGCTAAGGGCTCAATAATTAATGCAAAAATCAAGGGGGATAACCTTGTCCCTCTTTGAAGTTCAAATGTAGTTGAATAAGTTTCATTTATTTTAACACATGCTAGTGGGTTGTTATATAATGTAAATATCCAGTCCCTATACTTTTTTCCAAAAAGTGTTCCAGTTTTCCACCACTCTCTGGGTGAAGAAGAACTTCCTTACGTTTGTACGGAATCTATCCTCTTTTAACTTTAGAGAGTGCCCTCTTGTTCTCCTTACCTTGGAGAGGTTGAACAACCTGTTTTTATCTACTAAGTCTATTCCCTTCATTATCTTGAATGTTTCAATCATGTCCCCTCTCAGCCTCCTCTTTTCAAGGGAGAAGAGGCCCAGTTTCTCTAATCTCTCACTGTACGACAACTCCTCCAGCTCCTTAACCATTTTAGTTGCTCTTCTCTGGACCCTTTCGAGTAGTACCGTGTTCTCCTTCATGTACGGCGACCAGTGCAGGTGAGGGCATACCATGGCCCTGTACAGCAGCATGATAACTTTCTCCGATCTGTTTGTGATCTTCTTCTTAATCATTCCTAGCATTCTGTCCAGTCAGCCCGACGTAGCACCACGTTTTGCTATTACAACGTCTTCAGGAGCTAAAACTGTGGCAAGTTTTCAACTTCTTTATTGCTTCTTTACACAAGCCCACTCTCCCCTCAGACAGGATACAAACAGTATCCTCTCTGAGGAGAGAGTGGGCTTGTGTACCCATGCAGTTGCTAGTCTATAATGAAATGAAGCAGTAAAGAAGTTGAAAACCTGTCACAGTTTCAGCTCCTGAAGATGCTGTAATAGTGAAATGTGGTGCTATATCAGGGTGGCTGGACACAGTCTGAATTGGAGTGAGAAAGCATTATAACAGCTTTGTCTAAGAATCAATATGTGCTTGTTGGAACATTGGAAAATACTGGAGAAATGAAATAATACACCCAGACTATGATGTAGAACAGCTTTATTTTCATCAGAAAAAGCTTGTGAATGGACTGAGTACAAGCTCCAGGTTTTCTTCTACTGTATTGTGGGATAATACAGATTTTAGTTACTGGAAGTGCAATATGGGTTAATTTATGTTTAATGTATAATATAGTGTTAAGATTTGTGTTATTTAATAAAAATATGGTATATTTAAATTAAAAACCTGTCTCGGTATATTATATATAGTAAATGCATATTCATTAGAGATATCTTGCCATGACAGTTCAGCATTGAAAGAATCCTGGAAAGACTTGTAAAAGATTTGATTTTATTGTCAGTCAGTATTAATTATGGTTTATTTAATTTATTTAGCCTGTGTAATTTGATTCCCCCCCAACCCATCTTAGTTTAAAAGCTGCTCTATCTCCTACATCATCACCAGCAAAGACACCCCTGAAGCCCCAGCCCCCACATAAGGACAAGTGCCCAAGAAATGATAGCCTTCCTAGGCTCACAACTCCCCCCCCCCCTTCCCAGGACCAAAGACTTCCTCAATCCAGTCACCATACTTCCTATGGGTTTCAAGTTAATTTGTAATTTGATATACCAACCATCACAAGTATCTGGTCGGTTTACAATAATAAAAAAAATATATATATATATATATATATATGTAAAATATTTAAAATTGCATCAGTAGCTAAGAAAATAATGGGGAACTTAATGATAAGACAAAGACATAATTGAGACAAGTGGGTGACAAGAGGAGGGAGGGGAAAGGGAGGTTATTAATTACATAATGTAAATGGATAAAAAGGAAGGGAAGGGTAAAACAAAAGGGATAGGGGATGTCGCTTCATAAAAGCGTTTCTCTGTTTATTAGTTTTTCTTTTTTCGGGTTCTCAGTCTAGCGGGTGAGATGATATCCACTTGCTCTGTTCCCCAACGGGCTTACTCCACCTTAGCTCAGGCCCACCCAGTCTCTGTTTAGGCTATACAGCAGCGTTCAGCCAGTAGTGTAGCTATAGGAGGGCCATTCCTGTCTCATGCTGCACCCAACTCCCCTGCACCACATACCAGAGAATATTTTTATTTATTTAAAACTTTTTTTATACCGTTTACAAACCCCCCCCCCCCACTAAACGGTCTACATCAATTAAAACATACATAAGATAAAAACAAACCCTACCATAAAATCTACATAAACAATTTCTTCTCTGCAAATGTCAACTGATAAATCACAAGAATACAATAGCAAACATGGTTAAGCAGATTCTTTTCTTCAAATGCCAATTAATAAAACACAAAACTGCACTAACAAACAACTGAGTTTTTAACTATTTCTTAAATTGAAACCAGTTTTCACACAGTCACAATTGGTATTTATTTGCTGCTGCTGCTGAGCTTCAGTAGGCGGCTAGATTCAACAGCTGTTTTTTCTGCCTGTGTCCATGCATTGGGGCTCCGATCCCTCTGATTGAGCTGCCCCTGTGGCCCCCGCTTACTGGCTCCTACCTTGTGACTCCCAGGACCTCGGAGCAGTGGCTGCTGTAAGAGCCCACCAGAAGTGAAGAACCTGAAATAGAGGAGCTTGTAACAGTGAAGACTCCACTAGCTCACCACCCAACTCACAGTGCCACACCAAATCACAAGACTTCACCACTGACAGCCCCAGAGCTCAGAAATCAGCAATCGCAGAGGCGGTTTATGCTGAGGATCTGATTGTAGTCAAGTGCTGAAGCCTCCCCAGCAATCAACTGAGACCTCCTTTCTAATCTCTATAACTACTAGTGCCCAGGTAACAAAAAAATGTCATCTTATGCTGCTATGCTTTAGGGATGAGGATACAGCTAGGTGTGTGTGTGGAGGGGGGGGGAGGGTTGAGAAAAGCAGAATGTATGGTGGACTGTGGGAGATACCAAGTTTTATATGAGGGGTAGGGTGGTATGGAAGGGCAGGGGAGATGCCAGGCTTTATATGAGGGTTTGGGGTCATATGGAAGGGCAGAAGAGATACCAGGCTTTATATGCGGTACACGTACCCTAGAGGATACGCGGGCTGACTATCGACCGGGATTTCTCCCTGCCTGCCCTGCAGATTCCTCCCTGCCACCCGATCCCTCAACACCCATCACCGCCTGCCAGCTCCATTCAATTATCCCCTTCCACCGCCGCAACTCTGGCCAAGGAAGAGCCGGGCGCATGCAGCAATTGCACACTGCCGGCTCACAAGCCTTCCCCCGACATCAATTCTGATGTCATAGATAAGGTTCCAGGCCAGTCAATCGCTGCTTGGCTGGCCCGGACCTTTTCTCCGACATCAAAATTGAAGTTGGGGGGAAGGCTTGTGGGCCGGTGGCATACAATCACTGCACACGCCTGGCTCTTCCTTGCCCGGAGTTGCGGCAGGGGATAATTGAATGGAGCTGGTGCGTGGCAGCAGACCGGGGGTGGGGGAGGAATCGGCAACGGGTTGGCTTGGGGGCTGGCAGGCAGGCTTTGGCATGCGTCGGCTTCAGGGGAGGGAGGAAAGGAGGAAGGGGTGGACAAAAGCTGGAAGGCAGGGAGGGGGAAGAGGCACAAACTCGGAAATAAGGAAGGGAGGGGGCATTAATAGGGGCATGAACTCGGGACACAGAAGGAAGGGAGAGAGCATTAATAGGAAAAACAGCAAATGTGGCCATTTTACACAAGGGAGGGAGGAAGGGGGCATTAACTTGGAACATAGGAAGGAGGGGAGGAGGGAGGGAATAGAAAGGGACAATTGTTGTGCCTGAGTGTGTGAGAGAGAAAGAGATGGTGCACATATGAAAGGAAGAGGAAAATTGGGCATAGAGAAGAGTGAGGTAGAGATGCATGGGGAACAGAAGGATGAGAGGGAGAAATGTTAGATATGGTGGTAGAGAGGGAACAGAAGGATAAATTGAAGGTGATGCAAGAGGGAAGAATGATGGGCATAGTGATGGAGGGAGAGAAGGGGCATCAGGCTGGTGGGCAGTGGTGAAAAATACTGCACATGATCTGGCGGATGAGAGAGGAAGAAAAATTGGACTCCTGGATGGACAGAGATGGTTGCGGAATGGAATGAGGTCTGGAGGAGTGGAAGCATGCAGGAGGCAGAAAGAAAGAAAGAAATATTGGATGCACAGTCAGAAGGAAGTGAAGTGAAATCACTAGACAACAAAGGTTGGGAAAATTATTTTATTTTCAATTTAGTGATCAAAGTGTGTCAGTTTTGAGAATTTATATCTGCTGTCTATATTTTGCACTATTTTTCTATAGTTGTTACTGAGGTGACATTGCATATTTTAAAGTCATCTGCCTTGACCTCTTTGAAAATCCCCCCGAATATAAATGATAATTAACATTTTCTTTGCATACAGTGTGCTTTGTGTTTTTTTTAATTTAGTGGTTACCATTATGTATTATTAAGATTATATTGTGTGTATATGAAAAATGAATGGAAGAAATTGCATTACAATAGTATTTTTATTATGGGGTGGAATCAGGGGTGGAGTTTGGGCGGAGCGTGGGTGGGGGTACTTGGTTGATATTTGTTAGGCTTAGGGGAGTACTTGGCTTGAAAAGGTTGAGATACACTGGTATAAAGGGACAGGGAAAAAGCCAAGTTTGATAAGAAGGCTTGAGAAAGTATGGAAAGGCAGCATGAGAAGTCACTCAGGTGATCAAATCACTATTCTGTGAAAAGGAATGCATAATACACTTTATGTTCTACAAAAGAGTAGGCATCCCTAAATATGAGGCTAACTATGACAAGGTATATGTCCCATCACAAGCCAACAGAAATCCTTAAAAGAGATCCACTCAAGGAATGACATAATTCCATGAGTGCTACATTCATTCACATTATAAGAACAATAATTCATTCAAAATAAGTGCTCTTTCTGTCTACTAAATTCAGTTAGATAAAATAGAAAAATATAATAAAATAGAAAAATTAGTAAAATATGAATTGTTGCAATGGTAATTGAAAATACTATGTCAATGTTATTACTGACATAGGTTTTCTTGAGAAACATCGAGGATTGATATCTAGGATGTCCCTTTAAACTATGTAAATGTTATTACTGGCATAGTGGATTTACAGGCTTTTCCTGTAAAAACATTGAAGGCTTTACCGTAAACTATGTCAATGTTACTACTGGCATAGTGGATTTACAGGCTTTTCCTGTAAAAATATTGAAGGCCTTACCATTTTCATATTTTGAATGAATTATTGTTCTTATAATGTGAATGAATGTAGCACTGGTCTTCTGAAAGCATATATGTATATGAATATCATTGGTGTGGCTATAGAATTGAAGATATTCAGCTTGTGTTTTGTGTAATAATTCCATGAGTGCCAGATAGCAAATTGAAGAGACATTAGCATTTTTATTTGCATAGGCAGGTGAACCCTGGGCAGTATTTGCTGACAAAACCTGGGAAGGGAGAAAAGGACTCTGGTAGATCCAAAAGAGTACAGGGGGAGGGGACATTTGTTTATGTCAGAACTCTTATAGAGAATGACACGAGGAAAAAAATTCATCACTGTTCCCGTCCCCACAGATAAACACGGGAAACAATCCCATGTCGTTCTTTAGTGTCTATCTCAACCTCAGTCCTCCTCCACCAGCATTCTTCAGTGCAAGGCTTGAGGGTTAGTGGCTGTGCCCGTTCATACTTTGATTCTTCCATCTCTCCATAAAGAATGACATGGAGATGTCATTCTCTACTCTGTAATACTAAAAGACAAATGCTTGCCGATAACAAAGGACTCACCATAATTATAGAGGGAGAGTCAAATTAAGACCCTAACGCAGGTGAACCCAAGGTGATATAAAGCACCAACCTAGGCATGATTCATGCAAAGCTAGGTGGCTAGGCATTGCGCCCTCCTCCTTGGGGACGAGGGGGGGGGGGGCAATGCACTGCATCTTCTTCCTCCTGTCTCCATCCCCTCCCTCCTAATGCCAAACATGCCTTTGCAGGCGGGGATGTTGGGGCCCTGCCAGACAAATAAATACAATGCCACTACTCCACTGCTCCTTGCGCTGCTTCCTTAAGGCAGAAGTTGACCTGTGCTTTCTGTCACTAATGCTGGGACTTTTAGAGTAAGAATTTCTGGCCTCAGTGTCTGAAGGAATAGGCTAACTTCTGCCTTAAGGAATCAGTGTGAGTAAGAGGGGAGTGGCAGTACTGTATTTATTTGGCTGGTGGAGCTTTGGAATCCCTGCCAGCAAAGACAAAGGGATTCAGAAGTTCTGGAAGGGGTCTGAGCCCAAAGTAGGGGTAGCTAGGTCCCCAAGCTCCCCCCCCCCCCGCCACTTCCTGTGGTTAAATCACTGCATCTGAGACTCATTTAAATAAAGGAGATGGTTCTCATAATATCATGAAAGGCCTTTGACCAGCATCCTGCCCAGTGACAGAAATTCTACCCAAGCAGCCATCATTATGCAGAAAGGGCCCAGGCAAGAAGAAAGCCTGCCCAGCCCTCCACAGTGTAGTGGCTGAGGCAGTGCAGAAATCATAACTTTAACATAACTTTTTCACTTTTAACTGTTCATTTTGAACTGTTAGATTCATTATTTCTGTTTATGAATCACTTAACTACAATAAACTTCTACTCAGTACCAATGCTCTTTTTTCTGAGAAAAAGAAATCCCCATAAAACCAACTTAAATCTCTTCACCTGAGGACTAATCACCTTCATAAAGTAGGCCCATGCTAAGGAGGTGGCATTTCATGTTAGAGATAAGTAGCTGATGATTTACAAATCAATGCAAAATCTGCCAGGAATCTCTAAGTGAGCTACAGTAAATCCTGGTTAATCATTTTCTATTTGTAAACTAATTTAAACTGGGATTTACAAATCCTTAAACAAATCAGTCCATTTTCATCATGGATTTTAGATAATTACTCAGTTTCCAGCTGATTTTTACATATATAAATAAGGCAAACAAACCTGAATGGATCTGATTAGAGTAAAGATGCAAATTAAGTTTTAAAATGGCATCCTTCATATTCCCAGTGCATGAAAACACACTGTATATTATGGTGGAAGGAGGAAGCTGTGAGGCTTATCAGTAGGTCAACAGACAAGAAGCCACTAAAGAGCTCTGTTGGGGCAGTTCCATGTTCAGTGATGGTGGCTGACATTATCCTTAGGCACCAGATCTCCTCTTGGAAATCTTGCTGCTCCAGGAGCCAGATGATGGAAGGAGAAAGCTGTGAGGCTTACCGGCAGATCAACAGAGTGGGAGCAACTGGAGAGCTCTGTTGAGGCAGTTCCATGTTTGGCAACGACTTCTGACATCATCCTTGGGCTCTTTAAAATCTTGCTGCTGCAAGGCACAGCTGCAGATGTGGCTGCAGAGCATGGCCAAAGGGGTGTACCCTAAGGGACATGCCAAACCCCTTGGGAGCCCTGTGGAGCATTGTGGAGTACTGTGGAGCAGCTAGAGTGTTATAAAAAATCATGGCAAAGAAGCAAAGAAAAATATTGCAGAAACGATATATTTGATGCCAAGTCTTTATTTACAACAAACATCATCTTAATGTAGTACACCTTTGTAAAATAGAACAGGGACCCGACACGGTCCATGTTTTGATTGACAAATCTTCTTCAGGGGTCCGAGGGATTCTGCAAAGGTCCACAAATAACATACAAAATAATCCAAACTGCGTGTGGAACGGAGATGCCTAGAACTGCGTATCAGAGCGTGGCTGATAACAAAGTGAAAATAGTGAAACAATTTCTTGATTTACTTCATTACCAGTTAAATTTACCTAAACTCATTTGGCTATGTTTATTTTGCATATTATTGGTGGAAATAGGGAAGAAAAGGAAGAATAAGTCTGACGTTATGTTAATCAAGTTTTCTTTACCTATTCAATTCAAGGTCGGATTACAATATAAGAGGTTGGGTCAGATACCCAGGAAGTTACAATGGACAGTTTAACATGGATATTCAATAGAGTTGCTAGTACAGGTAGATCAGTACAGTTAGGTTATAGTTACAAATGCATAGTTACAAGTTTAAGTAGGTCATCTTTAGACAGTTTAGAAATGGCTTTTACAATTACCATTACAGTTACTTCTGGGTTGGCTCCCTGTCTCGGTACAGAAATGCTTTTAAATGTTTTCTCAACCTGAGATAGTGGTTGCAAGATCATAGTGTAAGTGGTAGTTGGTCCTAGTGTTTTGCTAATTGATATTGGATAGATAAGGTAATTTGCCTGGGAGACTTTATAATGTTGCATGCTGAGAATTTAAGTGGAAAAGATTTCTGGTGGAATATCTGTTGGAGGCATCCTGGAGTAGGATGGCCATCTCACTTAGGTAGTCAGGGACATTTCCTGTCAGGATCTTAAGGCAGTTATGCCTAATTTAAACTTGATGCTTACAGTTATGGGCAGCCATTGTAGTTTCATATTGTAGGGCTGTAGGTGTTCCAATTTCCATAGTCCATTTATGAGTCTTACTGCTGGATTTTGAACTAGTTATAGATGTGATGGCAATGTTTTAGAGAAAAGAACTAGTGATACATTACAGTAGTCTAGTTGACATAGGATTAGGAATTGCACTAAAATTCAGAAAGCCTCTGTTTTGAAGTATTTCCTGATGGATCTTAGCTTTCTCATCACAAGGAAAGATTGTTTTATTATTGATTGTACATGGCTCTTCATGGATAGGTGATTATCAATTTCTACTCCTAATATTCATGATTGTAGTTCTAATGGATAGTCTGTGTCATCTACCATTCCTTGGAGTGTAGCGTGGGACTGTTGAGGGTCCTAGCCAAAGGAGTACTACTAGGCCTACAGATATGTGAGCATTGGCCCTGTGGTAGAACAAGTGGCTAGCTCTTCTCCAGAGGGAGTTTCTCTTTCTCCTCCTGTTCAAACTCCACCACCAAAGCCCAATTTACAGATAATTCCTATTTGGTACGTTAATGAGAGCTAAAAGTCAAATATCTGCTAGGAATTACAAACTTCTCTTTATAATGACAGGGGATGCCATTCAACTTATATTGAAGAATTGGAAGAACTGGGATAGGTTAAATTACACTTTCTGGTGGGAATCTCTTTTAAAATGGAACGTTTGATGGCTATACAGCAGGGAAGTTACAGGAAATTTCTGGATTTTTGGGAGCCATTGGCTAAATTTTGTAAGGAATGATAACTAACTTTATTTTATTGACCTTTAAACATACACATCCAGGGTGGGATTGCATTGGAATTGATTCGGGAATTTTTTTTAGGGATCCCTTGCCCTTTCCTCAATCCAGCTGTGGCCAGCTGCCTGCACACACCTGCCCAGCTACACAACGGGCAAACGCGTCCCATCTCCTCTCCGAAATCCGTTCACTCACCCTTGGTGAGATCACCACCTGATGTTTAAACCCATTACATTTACGAGTGCTAGATGGGGCAGGGAGAGAGAGAAAAAGAAAGACAGACAGACATCTATTCTATCTTTTTTTCTTTCTCTCTCTCTCTCTCCCTGTCCCATCTATCTTTTTTCTTTCTCTATCTCCCTGCCCCACCTATCTTTTTTTCTCTCTCTCTCCCACTGTCTTTCTTTCTTTCTCTCTCCCTGCCCAGACCCTCACTGAAGCCACCTTCCAGCTGTGCCAGCTGAGGAATCCCTTTCCCTTTCCTCAATCCAGCTGTGGTTTTCACTTTCCACTTTTCCATGTCTCTCTTCTCCTCACCAACCCAGGTCCCAACTCCTAATCAGGCATCTCTTTCCTTCCCCACCCAAATATCAGTAGCAGCAGCAGCAATCCTGACTCGCCAACCCCCATTCCTTACCCAAAGCAGCAGTGGCAGCACTGTAAATAGGCTGCTTGTGGTCAGCCCCGACAGGGCCTTTCTTCTATCGCATCCGAAGTGATGCGGCAGAGGAAAGGCCCTGAAGGGCTTGCCGCGAACAGCCTGTTTTGCATGAGGTAAAACTCTTTATAGTTTATATATCTTTCCTTTTAACTGTTAAAGGAAAGTTTTATAAAGTATAAAGAGTTTTACCTCATGCAAAATTGTCATTTCTTTAATAAGACATTAACTATTTTTTCTGCGGCCCTCCAAGTACCTACAAATCCAAAATGTGGCCCCGCAAAGGGTTTGAGTTTGAGACCACTGCTCAAAATTATTTTTTTCTCGTTTTTATACGTTTTATTATCTAACCTGTCTTGTTTTCACAATATTTCTACTACAAATTTTATTATGTCCTCAACTTTTTCAAACATCCCTGTTCACTGGGGTCATCGCCCCCAACCCAACAAAATTAATATAAAACGTTCTCCCACAATCCTTGAAATACCATTTTCACCACATTCCACTAATAGTACACTCTTAAATACCATTTCTTCTAAACCAGTAAAACATAACTCCAATTCCACCAGCTTAAAAATTTGACTTATTAACATTAGGGCAATCAAAAGTAAATATCACCTTGTAAAAGACGCCATTATCAACCTAGATCTACACGTCTTTTGTTTAGTTGAAACCTGGCTTACCGAAGGGGAGGAAGCCTATTTATCCTACTGTTGTCCACCTAATTACGATTTCTGTTGGAATCACCATCACAAGAGAAAAGGCGGCGGTCTAGCAATCATTTTTCAAACTAAATTAATCACTATTGCAGACGCTTCTACAGGAACTGTCAATGTCGAATATCTTCAAGTTAAAATTAACTCCAATCCAACTACTGATCTTTTATTACTTTACACCCCACCTCCTATAGGCAACAATACCTTGTTCTCTCTTCAAAACTTAATCTTTGAGTTCTGCTCCACTTCAGCTTATCCCATTATTTTGGGTGACTTTAACATATACTTTGATGATAGCTCTAACATCTTTACATCTGAACTATCCAATTTTTTCAGTACATTAAATCTTCAGACACTAATTAATGCTCCTACTCATAAAGCAAATCACACACTTGACATGGTTCTCTACACTGAATCTCAAACCCTATCCTGTTCAGATCCAACAATTTCCATTGTCCCCTGGACCAACCATTACTTCATTTCTTTTAATCTCCTCTTCCAAAAATCTGTAATTAATCCTGTAAATTTTAAACCCAAAAAAATTCAATTCCATGATTTTTCTAAATTAGAACTGTCAGATATTACTCCCTTTTTCAATCCTTCCATCACTACTCCAAACTCTACTTCTTTAGAAGAAGATTTAACCGCTTGGAACTCCTCCCTACAATCCCTTATAGATAAAAAAATTCCATTAATCTCAAAAACAATTCCAGTACGCAAAATTTCTAACCCTTGGTACACAGACGAACTTTCACTTATAAAAAAACAACTTAGATCCTTAGAAAGAAAATGGAGACATAATAAATCACTTCAAAATTTCCAAAACTACAAAGAACAAGCAGCTTTTTATAAAACAAAAATTAATCAAGCTAAATCTAACTACTACGAAAAAAAAATCTCAATAGCAAAAAATCCGTCAATTCTGTATTCTATTCTAAAATCTATCACACCTCTAACTCACAGAGATCATACTAAACAAAACTGTAACCCCTCTTCCCAAGATCTCGCAAATTATTTCTGCTCAAAAATAAGAAATATTCGTAGCAACTTTCTACTAAACTCAAATAACATAATCGAAAATGATTACACAGCGAAATCTATCTCAACTTCCAAATG
The DNA here is from genome assembly GCF_902459505.1 of Geotrypetes seraphini. Classification (NCBI taxonomy): domain Eukaryota; kingdom Metazoa; phylum Chordata; class Amphibia; order Gymnophiona; family Dermophiidae; genus Geotrypetes; species Geotrypetes seraphini. The sequence goes on from NC_047086.1 coordinate 253,603,302, forward strand.
CAGAAAATCTAATATACCCACTATAAAAGATATACATCTCTCTATTCAGAAAACCAATCCTAGAGGAGTAAGATCAGAGATTATTCCACCAATTTATCTGAAGAAATTTTTCTCCTGTTTTGGTCCATTTATTCTTTCACTGGTTCATAAAAGCTTAACCACTGCTTACGTCCCACTCTCCTGGAAAACAACAACCATCACACCCATAGCAAAAGACCATAAAATCAGCCCAGAAGAAATTTCCAATTATCGACCCATAGCTAATATTTCTTTCCTCACTAAAATTACCGAAAGACTGGTCTTTAACCAACTTTATGATTTTATAGAGGCTTCAAACGTTCTTCATCCGAACCAAACTGGCTTCCGTAAATTTCACAATACTGAACTATCACTGATCGGAATGATTAACAACATCCATTACTTTTTAGACCATCATAAATCAGTTGTTCTATTTTCACTTGACTTGTCAGCGGCCTTTGACACTATCGACAATGTTCTTTTATTAGAACAATTTGAATCATTTGGCATCAGTGATCAAGTTCTGAAATGGTTCGAATCTTTTCTAATCGCTCTTCAACAGTCTACTTTAATAACGAACATTCTAAACCCTTCTCATCTTCATATGGAATTCCACAAGGTTCCATTCTTTCACCTCTTCTCTTCAATATTTTTTTGTCCCCATTTTTAAATATCTGCCAATCTATCGGTTTTACTGCTTTTGCTTACGCTGATGACATCCAACTATTGCACCCCATTGATCCAGGAAACCCAGACGAAATACTGACAATCAATAATAAATTAGACTCAATTTAAAAAAATGGCTTAACACCAACAAACTAGCCTTAAATATCAAAAAAACAAAATCTATGCTATTCTCTTGGAAAAAGGACATTTCATTGGACACTACCTTTGTCCTAGACAACATTCCCTTAGATTCCGTTTCATCGTTAAAAATCTTAGGTATTATCGTGGACGACAAGCTTTCATTTCATGAAAACATAGGGAATAGAGTTAAATCATGTTTTTGTAAATTATGTATGATACGTTCTATATCCAAGTTCCTTACGCCTAAGTCCATCAACATATTGATTCACTCGATCATTTCCAAAATCGATTACTGCAATTCCCTTTTTTTTAACATACCACAAAAAGAAAAAAGGAGGTTACAAATTATCTAAAATACCGCAATCAAACTAATTTACAATGCAAAAAAATTTGACCACGTCACCCCTCTGCTGATAGACTCTCATTGGCTTCCTATTATCCATCGAATTTCATTCAAAATATTACTGCTAGTTTTCAAATCTATGACCTATAATGAACCCCAGTTCATTACTAGAATGCTCATTCCATACGTTTCACGGACCCTCCGATCAGCTTCAAACAATCTATTAACAGTTCCATCCCTGAAAATAATTGGAACCAGAAGACAAGACATGTTTTCAATTATTGTCCTTCTTTTGTGGAACTCTATGTCCCAGTACATAAGAGACATAAAGGACCTCATTTCTTTTAAAAGAGCTTTAAAAACTTATCTTTTCAAGGATGCTTTTAATATATGACCCCCAGACTTAGAATTTTTTGTCCCTAGGCTTGACATCCTACAAATTTTTTTTTTCCCCCTCTTGAGTTATTTTCCCTTTAATGTATTTTTTCTTCTACAAACATATTGTAACTTTCCCCCCAAATCCTCACGATTCATGTATGTTAACCCAGTATGTTTTTACTTAAAGTCATTGTATTTGTCTTTCTATCTTATTTGAATTGTACATCGCTTAGATATTCAATAAGCAATTTATCAAGCACTAATAAAACTTGAAACTTGAAACATTGTATTTCTTGGTATGCGGCGGTGATGTGGTTAAACTTCTTCAGTCAGTAGATCAGTCTGAGGGCTGTGTTTGGCACTGTTTTAGTTGTTTTATCATGGTGGCGGGGCAGGGTAGGTATATGATATTGCAGTAGTCTAGTGGGCCTAACATTAGTGCCTGGACCAGGAGTCTGAATTGTGTTCTTTCAAAGAATTTTCAGATTTGCCTTAGGTTACGCATGATTGTGAAGGCTTTCTGAACTGTTTTGTTGATATGTAGTTGCATGGTACAGCCTCTATCTATCGTCACTCCTAGTATTTTTAGGTGAGATTGTATGGGGTATGAGATGGAGTTTATTTCAAGGTTCGTTATGGTAGGGGGTTCTATCATTTTCAAGAAGTAGGAACTTTGTTTTGTCTGGGTTTAGTTTTAGTTTGTGGGTTTTCATCCATTGTTTTACTGTTTCTATTTTTTTCTGTAGTGTGTTTATTGCTGTGGGTATCAGTTGGGCGAAGGGAAGGAGGAAGGTGATGTCTGCATAGCTCTATGATATTATGTTTAGTTGGTCTAAGCAGGTGCCTAGTGAGGCAATATATTGAAAAGTATTGGGGACAGTGAGGATCTTTGGGGCACACCGCAGGGATTGTACCAGGATCCTGATTTTTCGTTGTTTGTTTTTACCCTGTAGTTTCTGGATTGTAGGAATCCTTGGAACCATGAGTGGTTAGAAAATATTTTAAGGAGGTTTGGAATTACCTAATCTATTAGAGCCCAATAATCAAAATGAGATAATTAACATCAATCAAAGTGAAATAAATAGGAAAGTGGCTAGGTAAAAATATGCTGGCATTAAATGTCGCAAAATCTTGACAATGCTTTTCCCTTATAAAGATGGAATCTTCTTACAGACACCCATCTGCCTAGACTCCTCCTCACTTTAAATAGTTTCTTCCATGAAACTGTTGGGCGTAATCCTTGATTACAAATTAACTTATCAACAGCAAATCAGTGCTGTTGTTCAAAAGAGTTTCTTTAGACTATAAATTGTGAACGGGTAAGACCTGGACTGGATTAGCCTGACCTGGGTCATCCAAGCCTCAGCTGAGCGGTTGAACGAGGCATGGAGAGGAGAGGGATGTCTGCATCTAATAAAAATGTCCAGCAAAAGTGTTTCACTGTGAATTATTTCTTTATTTTCTGGCTTATACTTTGGTGAAATAAAAGAACAAACCACAAACTTGCTCTAGTGGCTACATAGCCTATTAGCCAACCAGGCTTCCACAGTTTTATAGTTCCATACTCTGGCAATTTTCACAAAAACATGTGCTTTCAGCAAGCTATGCTCTGCCAGTCTTCATATCAAAACAAAAAAACAAACTTTCAATATCAAAGTCCAGGAACCGGCTGGGACTGCTCCGCTCGGTTCTCCCACAGTATTCCTGTGCTTGGTACAATGTCAGAAGTAGTACTCCCCACTCTTCTGTTCCCTTAATTTAATTAGAAGCAGCGATTCTTCACTCCAATATCATCAGGGTTTGTGAGACAGTTCCACCTTATCAACACAGCATATGGTTTCCCCAAGCTTTTACTCAATAGCATGTCCTCAGGCAAACAGGAGCTATCAGGTTCCATTTCATAATCAATTGTGCACATTTCTTATGGCATTTCTATATCAAAAATATTGTTACTTTCAGAAGAGTGCTTACAAGCTTCAGTCCTGTTTCTCCCTGTTGCCTGTGAGAAATGCTAGCTTCTGGCGTCTGTCCCCTGGATTGCTCCGGTCTGCCTCTTTCCAAGGGTTCAGGCAGGCTGAAGGTTGGTGGTTGCCTCCATTGCCTAGAGACCATGCCCTTTTCTCTAACCCTACGCTGAATGTCTCTAGGTTCACCTGTGGCTCTCTGGTTCTTTGGTAATAAGCCTGGATAGCTTCCCTGCTGACCAGCCCTGCCCCCAGCTGAGCTGATTGCAGGAGCTAATCCCTTTGTGGATTTTGCTATCACCGGCCTGGTGCCTGTTGGTACTTGTAGTTCTTTGCCTCTAGCATGTCCTACATTAGAACTGTGCACGTATAATCGGGTCAATTTTGGGCTGACTTTCACTTGGGATAAATTCTGCAGGGCAATTTCCCTAACCTGCCTGCTTCTAGGAGCAGGTTTAGAGATATTTTTAGAGCACAGCAGGGTTTCTTCCAGCATGACAAGACTCTCTCCCTGTCACAGTAAGATAAGATCACTCACAAAACTACTTGAATCATCTTCTTTGAACATATTGGTACATTCACTCGTAATCTCCAGACTTGATTATTGCAATGCTTTATATAAAGGTTTAACTCAAAAAGAGCTTAGACATCTTTAGATAGTCCAAAACACCATGATAAAGCTAATTGCAAATGCTAGGATATATGATCATATTACGCCACTCACTTACAAGATTCTGTTACTGACCTTTAAAGCACATACAACAAATCTTCCTAAATTCATTAACAGACTCCTAATTCCATATGCCCAAACAAGAACCCTTTGCTCAAATAATCAACATTTGTTATCTATCCCTTCAATGAGACAACTTAGTACGATACGTTCAACCATCTTCTTGGTTACAGCTCCTATGCTTTGGAATGCTTTGACTACCCAACTACGTGAGAAAACCATACTAGAACGATTTAAATCTAAACTAAAAACATTTTTATTTAAATGATACTTTTTTATAGATTTTGCATACTAATTTTTATTTCAGATGGGCCCTACCCCTTTTGTTTTGACCTTTTTTGTCTTCCTTTCCTATCTGACATGTAGTTCTTCCCTCTTTCCCTACATTTCCTGGACGTCCATGTGCCTTGTTCAATGTATCCCTAATTATTTTAGTAATGTACGCCACTTAGAAAATTGATAAGCAGATTATCAAATTTTAAATAAAACTTGGAAATTTGAAATGTCTAATAAACATTTATTGGAAGGTGACCAGCAGAATGAACTAGTTCAAAAGCCTCCATTGGAAGGTACTGATTTAACAGCCTGCCTCTACAAAATAATATTCCAACTAGGACAACCCTGCTGGTCATCTTTAAGAATAAAATAGAAAGAATCTGTTATATTAAGAGAATACTTTAGGAAGAAGATAATTTATTTTTGTGGAAAGATGATTCAAGTCTTTCCAGATGTATGTTAATCTACACAACTGCAGAGGAAGATTTTTCTTGCTTTGAAGAATCAAGTTTTGGCAAAAGGGGCCACTTATTTCTTTCCTTCACTTGTAAGTGTCTCATTACACTTCAAGATAAACAATTTTTTTTTTTTTTTTTAATTCTCTGCAGCTGGAAAATTTTGCTTCAGGGTCCTGAAGGTATTGTGGGAATATATTGGAGTTTAAATGTAATTTGAAGCCTTTTGAGTTTAATTTCTCTTATGAGGTCTTGATTGATTACCTTTTTTTTCTTTGTAATTTCTTATTAGATTTTTTTCCTTCTCCCTTGATGTAGGCTACAGTTGAGATTTAGATTTGTGTGTGATGTATACAATTGTGGTATAAGTTTGTTTCTTATTTTCTTGTAATGATTATGGAAAATGTATATTTGCGAAAAGCAAAATAAAAAAAAATATTATGGTGAACATGTTTTTTCTCTGTTGCCAAAAATAAGTAGAAATCCCCCTCTGGGAATTCATGCTAGTCATTGCTACAGAAAGCAAATTACTGATGCACGGGTGGTGCAATGGGAGGTTAGAAGTAGTTTAAACTAAAAACTGGAGGAAGGCCGACAGTCACTCAAAAGCACATGATTTAGAACAAGGTATTTTTTAAAAATTTCACCAAAACAAGGAAGATAGGGCATCCCAGTAGAGAGGCTGCAATACAGTAGAATATAGAGGTGCAATATAGTAGATTATATGTCTTTAAATGCTGAGCGGACAGATTTTAAAAACTGCAAATTATCACTGTCAACTGCTGATCAAGTTTTAAACAGGAACAATACTGGGAAAGAGAGTGATCCTTGCAGCATGGGTTGATCCTACTCCACCATCGTATTGGGTTTGGACTTAAGTGCACTCATTTAGGCCAAGAAAACTTTGGCATGAATAAGTTGTGCCTAAGGCTGGGATGCCTAGCAATGCTTAAGCCCACTTTAGGTGTGATTTTATAAAGTGTACCTAACTTATATAAAATCGTGCTTAAGTGCTACAGTACTCGGTGCCTAATGTTTAGACACCATTTATAGACTTGGGCCCTTAGTTGCTTTGCTGACACTTTACCCACTAAAATGCCAGGATGCTGTACATTGATGCCTTGGAGAGGTATCTGACTGCAGGTTCCCAGCTATTCAGGGTTTCTATTTTAACAAATAAAAACTGCAGAATTTTTGACATAAAGCCTATTGTTCTGGAAATTCTTAAACTCCTCTTTTTTTCCTAGCAAAATCAGAAAAGGACTCACTGCCACCTCTCCGCTGTGTCCAGAAGCATAATCTACGGGAAGCCTGCATGAGGGGAGAATGGCATGTGGACATTGATGAGGCAATGACTGACTGCATATGATTTCAATATTTTCATAGCTTCATGTGCATCCACAAGGTTAGCACTGCTGAGAAATGTAAATGGTTGACATCTTTCACTCTCAACTTCTGCAATTTTACTACTCTTAGCACAAAGAACTTTTTCCCTTGAGAAACTTTAAACCTTCCTCTTTTTAATCACAATTGAAGATCTCTTGTTAATTCCATAGTTCTTGACATGAAAAGGTCTCTTGTTAGCCTCTGATAAGATGCTTTGATACCTGTTCATAGTGAACAGATTCCCACTCCTCTTTTCTGCCTCTTTAATCTCTCTTTTACAAGGAAAATTGCCAGTGGTTAAGACAGGTTCTCTTACTGTAGGATAAATCTTGCATGCCTTTTTATCTTGTGCAGTCTTTCCTTTCAGTGTTTATAGTTCTCCAATGCTTTTTAGAAAAACACATTTTAAGTATGGTATACCGAGAGTTTTCTACACTGGTAAAATCATGTCTTTCTCTCTCTCTGTATATTTTTTTATTTTAAATATATAACTTTTAAAGAAGTAGCCTGATAGTGAATGCTTGTATTTCAGACCCTTGTGAGATAGTGACTTCCTTTTTTGGAAAGATGGCCCCCTAGTGGTGCTACGGCAAGACTTCATTAGAAGTTGGCGGTGCCATTTCGGATTCCAGTACCAGAAGTGCAAGAGCAACTGGATATTGCCTCTACCTATTCCTAGACCACAATCAACTTTAGTATGGGTGAAGGGGTACAAAGGTCTTTATGGACCTGGAGTGCATCTTTGGGTGGGGACACATCTTGAGTGTTATTAGGGGCACTATGGGGTCCTTGATTAGAGGATTGTGCAAGGGCTTCTATGAACAGATGATGCCCCTTCAAAAGACAGCCTGGATGCATCAGGCTACAGCTTCATGAACTGATGCTCCCAGGTTATAAAACTACCCCAGCATTTTTACCATAATTTAAAGGTATTCAGTTCAATATTGTTATTGAATTTAAATTATATAATAGTATAGCTGATGCCCCGGCATTGCACGGGTATTTAATTATAGCAATAACACTGTAAATGGATTCAAATAAAGATACTTTATAGTGGTGAATGAAATTATTTTTTTACAGCTTAATAAAAAGTACAATATTCAAATTATAATGTGAAATATTTGACAAAATGAATACAATACAACTAACGCAAAACGTGATTATAAACAACAATTTTAGTTTCACCTCCTGGAGCAAGAACATATAAATTCTTGGGTGAACCCACCCTTGAGCAAGCAACATAGAGTTGTGGGCCGCGAGACCCCCAGAACATATCACCCCAGGTAGTGAGGGATCTGCATACCAAGTTTCGTTCAAATCGGTCAAGCCGTTTTTGAATTACTGTGAGAATGGCAGCTTTTTACATGTTTTCCATTGACATGAATGGGTGAAATCTGATTTCTGTTTGTAGCTCCGCCCACGTGTGCAGATGGGCCGCGAGACCCCCAGAACATATCACCCCAGGTAGTGAGGGATCTGCATACCAAGTTTCGTTCAAATCGGTCAAGCCGTTTTTGAATTACAGTGAGAATGGCAGCTTTTTACATTTTTTCCATTGACATGAATGGGTGAAATCTGATTTTCTGTTTGTAGCTCCGCCCACATGTGCCGCGAGACCCCCAGAACATATCACCCCAGGTAGTGAGGGATCTGCATACCAAGTTTCGTTCAAATCGGTCAAGCCGTTTTTGAATTACTGTGAGAATGGCAGCTTTTTACATATTTTCCATTGACATGAATGGGTGAAATCTGATTTTCTGTTTGTAGCTCCGCCCACGTGTGCAGATGGGCCGCGAGACCCCCAGAACATATCACCCCAGGTAGTGAGGGATCTGCATACCAAGTTTCGTTCAAATCGGTCAAGCCGTTTTTGAATTACAGTGAGAATGGCAGCTTTTTACATTTTTTCCATTGACATGAATGGGTGAAATCTGATTTTCTGTTTGTAGCTCCGCCCACATGTGCAGGTGGGCCGCGAGACCCCCAGAACATATCATCCCAGGTAGTGAGGGATCTGCATACCAAGTTTCATTCAAATCGGTCAAGCCGTTTTTGCGTGATCGCGGCACATACACACACACATACATACCTCCGATTTTATATATATAGATAAGCAGTAGAACCGTATGCTGCACGTTACATAACAAAGTGGTTGCCATCATACGTCAGAGACAGTTGGCTTTAGGGATATTTCAAAACTGGATCAAAGGACCCCTTATTTTCTTGAACCTGTCAAATGAATTATTGCTTTCTGCTATGATCTATTTATGTTTAAAAATATTACAGATTGAAGACCACCAAAACTGAAAGCAGATTAACTTATGATTTTTTTTTTTTAACCAATTATATAGCACAGTGGTTCAGGCAAAGGCTATAAGTATGTTAAATAATATTTAATGTTATCATGTATTGTTTGAGGAAGGCACGCTGATCTCATAATGATGCAAGGGGCCTAAATCTGACTTGAACTAAGGACTTAGTCCGGGACACTACAACGGGAAAGATGATAGAGGCGCTGATAAAAGACCGCATCATTAATCACCTTGACGGACACAAACTGATGAGGACCAGTCAGCACGGCTTCAGCAAAGGACGATCTTGCTTGACGAACTTGCTGCACTTCTTCGAGGGGGTAAATAAGCAGATAGACAAAGAAGACCCTGTCAACACTGTATATCTGGATTTTCAGAAGGCGTTCAACAAGGCTCCGCACGAACGACTACTTTGAAAAATTGAGAGCCGTGAAATACTCACATGGATTAAAAACTGGCTAGCAGATAGGAAACAGAGAGTGGGGGTAAATGGACAATACTCAGACTGGAAAAATGTTACCAGTGGGGTGCCACAGGGCTCGGTACTTGGACCTGTGCTCTTCAACATATTCATAAACGATCTGGGTATGATGAGTGAGGTGATTAAATTTGCAGACGACACGAAATTATACAGAGTAGTGAAGACACAGGGGGATTGTGAAGATCTGCAACGTGACATAACCACGCTCGAGAAATGGGCAGCGATATGGCAAATGAGGCTCAACGTAGATAACGGTAAGGTAATGCATGTTGGAATCAAATATCCCACACATGAATACAAGATGTCCGGGGCAGTACTAGGAGAGATCCACCCCAGGAAAGAGACCTGGTAGTTCTGGTCAAGTCAATTAAGCCGTCTGCACAATGCGCAGCGGCAGTGAAAAGGGCAAACAGAATGCTAGGAATGATTAAGAAGGGGATCACAAACAGATCGGAGAGGGTTATCATGCCGCTGTACTGGGCTATGGTACGCCCTCACCTGGAATACTGCGTCCATCACTGGTCGTCGTACATGAAGAAGGACATGGTACTACTCGACAAGGTCCAGAGAAGAGAGACTAAAATGGTTAAGGGGTTGGGGGAGTTGCCGTACAGTGAGAGATTAGAGAAGCTGGGCCTGTTCTCCCTTGAAAAGAGGAGACTGAGAGGAGACATGATCGAAACATTCAAGATAATGAAGGGAATAGACTTAGTGGATAAAGACAGGTTGTTCACCCTCTCCAAGGTAGAGAGAACGAGAGGGCACTCTCTGAAGTTAAAAAGGGATAGATTCCTTACGAACGTAAGGAAGTTCTTACATAAGAACATAAGAACTGTCATCTCCGGATCAGACCCATGGTCCATCGAGTCCGGCGAACCGCACACGCGGAGGCCCAGTCAGGTATACACCTGATGTAGTTTTACCACCCATATCCCTCTATGCCTCTCATAAGGAGATGTGCATCTAATTTGCCTTTGAATCCTAGCACAGTGGATTCCTTAATAACCTCCTGTGGAAGAGCATTCCAGGCGTTCACCACTCGCTGCGTAAAGCAGAACCTCCTGACATTTGTCCTGGACTTGTCCCCCCTTAGCTTTAAACCGTGTCCTCTTGTCCGTGTCACGTTGGACAGTGTAAATAATTTGTTTTTCTGCTCTATTTTATCGATGTCTTTCAGTATTTTGAACGTCTCTATCATGTCCCCTCGCAGCCTCCTCTTCTCAAGGGAGAACAGTCCTAGTTTCTTGAGTCGTTCCTCATATTCCAAGTTCTCCATACCTCTTATTAGCTTCGTTGCTCGTCTCTGCACCCTCTCCAGCAGTTTTATATCCCTCTTTAGTTTGGGAGACCAATGTTGGACACAGTATTCCAAGTGTGGTCTGACCATTGCTCTATAAAGCGGCATTATGACTTTCTCCGATCTGCTCATGATTCCTTTCTTTATCATTCCTAACATTCTGTTCGCTTTCTTTGCCGCTGCCGCGCATTGTGCCGACGGCTTCAGGGTCCTATCTATCAGTACACCCAGGTCCCTTTCTTCTTCACCCAGAGAGTGGTGGAGAGCTGGAATGGTCTCCCGGAGTCTGTTATAAGGGAAAACACGCTCCAGGGATTCAAGACAAGGTTGGACAAGTTCCTGCTGAACCAGAATGAACGCATGTAGGGCTGGTCTCGGTTAGGGCACAGGTCTTCGACCTGGGGGCCGCCGCATGAGCGGATTGCTGGGTGCGATGGACCACTGGTCTGACCCAGCAGTGGCAATTCTTATGTTCATAGTAATGAGCTGCATTATATGCATTTACATGTTTTGCATAACCCATGGTGCCTTAAATACTGACACTTTAGTGCAGGACAAGCTGCATTAGTGCACTTTAAGTTGTGTTAATGCAGCTTAAAGACCTAACACAGCTTGATAACTTCTCCCCTATGCCTATTAGTGGATGATGATAGATTATGCTTGAGGATATGTATGTATTTTGCCAACTGAACAGTTAACTGTCCTTAGTTTTTAGGGAAACCTGAAAATACTAAATAAAAATATCTCTGCCAACAAGTTATACCAGTCAAACATTTACTTCACTTGCTCCACATTTTTAAAAATGTGGAGCAAGTGAAGTAAATGTTTGACTGGTATAACTTGAGGTATACAACAAGTGACAATAATATTTAGTTAGTTATAACAGAGATTTAGGTGCAGGGATGAGGATGAATCAGAGACAGTCAACTACATAAATTTTGGGGATCTAAAATTTTGGGACAGTGGTAGAGCCAGTGTTCCCGCTAAGCTGCGCTGGCCTGCGCTCGCGCACAAAATATTACATCGCAGCGCAAAGTTTCTCTTCACAGCGCACACACGCGTCGGTAAGGTAAGGGGACGCATTGGGGGGATTGCACTTCCCCACAATTGCCATGCTTCGGTTCCTCTTCTTCCTTCCTTCCTCCCCCCCCCCCCCGCGGGACCCTGCGGCACCATCAACTCTTACTCCCTCTAATGTCGGCCCTGCAGCTCCAGACTTCCTCGCACCTTCTCCCCTCCCCCTTTGGATCGCTATTATTTTAAATGTTATAGCCGCGGAGCTGTATCCATCAGTGGAGATGTCTAACCTCGGCCTGCCCCGGAACTCTTACTGCAACAGTGACTTCCTGTTCCTGCCTAGACGGGCGTCTGCTGCAGTAAGAGTTCCGGGGCAGGCCGAGGTTAGACATCTCCACTGATGGATACAGCTCCGCGGCTATAACATTTAAAATAATAGCGATCCAAAGGGGGAGGGGAGAAGGTGCGAGGAAGTCTGGAGCTGCAGGGCCGACATTAGAGGGAGTAAGAGTTGATAGTGCCGCAGGGTCCCGCGGGGGGGGGGGGGAGGAAGGAAGGAAGAAGAGGAACCGAAGCATGGCAATTGTGGGGAAGTGCAGAGCTGCAGGGAAGAGTGTTGCGGTACCCAGCTGGAGGGAGAAGGAAGATGAGGGAGGGAATTAAAGGAGATGCCAGGGCTTGGAGCGTAGGAGGAAGGTATGCCAGTCTAAGGGAAAAGGAAGGGGGAGATGTGAGAGCATGGAGGGGGAGCGAAAGATGGAAGAAAAGGAAAGGAGAGAGATGCCAGAGAATCAGGGAAGGGGAGATACCAGACTATGAGGAGAGGTGTGGGAGAGGGAAGGTGAGGAGAGAGATGCCAGACCAATGGGGTGAAAGGAGAGATGGAAGGGGGAGGCATACAGTTTCTGGAAGGGGCATAGAAGGAGAGAAGATGCCATATAGGGGAAGAGAGACGGCAGACAGTGGATGGAAGGAAGAGAGTTACAAGAAGATGAGGAAAGGAGAAACCACAGAAGACAAAGGTAGAAAAAAATTTCTATTTATTTATTGCTTTAGGAGACATGTGTCACTGTTTCTGTGAAGCATTGTATGCAGAGTCCAGCTTCTTGCTGGTTCAATTTAACCTTTGTCTATGTATTTTTATTTTATCCCCCCTTTTACAAAACTGTGAAGCGTTTTTAGCACCAGCCTTGGTGGTAGCAGCTCTGATGCTCAGAATTTTATGAGCATCAGAGCTGTTACCTCCGTAGCTAAAATCCACACTACAGTTTTGTAAAAGAGGGAGGGGTTAGTTTGTGATTACATATTCCTTACTAGGCGAAGGTGTTTTCTGTGTTCTGTGTGTTCGAAAGACATGGTTTTCTGTTAGGATTGACGGTGTAGGATTGATCTGTGCTGGTCTGGCTTGTTTAGTTTTACAATGGGTGTATTGATGTACTGCTCACTGCAATATGTAAGATGCTGCCTTTTCCTAGGTACTCATGTGTGACGTGTGGTTTGTTACTAAAAATCATGTTTTTCTTACAGATGGGGGGGGGGGTGCCAAAAAATGATGGGCCCCGGATGTTACATATGCTAGGTACGCCACTGTATGTAAAGATACCAGAAAGCTGGCGTAGCAAAAACTTCTAAGTTTTGAGTATTTAACCCTCCCACAATCTCACGGGCACTCGTTTCAAGTTTATTGAGATTTTGATTTAAACGCAATATCAAATATTTTCAATGCGTATAACAAAAATAAATTTGGGGAAATAAATAAAACCATTTGAACCAGTGTTCCCGCTAAGCTGCGCTGGCGTGCGCTGGCGCACAAAATATTACATCGCAGCGCACACGTTTCTCGTCACAGCGCACGATCGGAAGAGGCGTACGGCAGATGGCAGGGCGGCGAGAGGAGAATCGGGCGAGTTGGCTCATAACTTGCTGGCGCCCGATATTTTTGGCTCACGGTGAAAAAAGTTTGCTCACAACACCCGCCCGCTTAGAGGGAACACTGGTGGTAGCCCAGAAAGTATAAAATACAGTGCTGAATCTTTTGTTTGAACACAGTCATGCTTCTAGTCTCAATATAAAGATAGACCCATAAATTATATAAAGTACACCTACATCAGTATGCCTATCTAATGTAGGCACAAAACTAGCTATTTTAAAACAAAGATTCAATCCACACAAGACCAGCGGTACCCTAGGGATCTCAAAGTCCCTCCTTGAGGGCTGCAATCCAGTTGGGTTTTCAGGATTTCCCCAATGAATATGCATTGAAAGCAGTGAACGCAAATAGATCTCATGCATATTCATTGGGGAAATTCTGAAAACCAGACTGGATTGTGGCCCTCAAGGAGGGACTTTGAGAACCCTGAGCTAACCCCATCAATCTTGCTAGAAAAGACATGGGCAACTCCGGTCCTCGAGGACCGGAATCAAATCAGGTTTTCAGGATTTCCCCAATGAATATGCATGAGACCTATTTGCATGCATTGCTTTCAATGCATATTCATTGGGGAAATCCTGAAAACCCGATTGGATTCTGGCCCTTGAGGACCGGAGTTGTCCACCCCTGGATAGACCCACTGCAACAAGCATGCTGGAGCCTCAATACCTGCCCCCCTTACCTGATCAAAGCAGTCACTCCAACAACCAAAGGAAAAATAACTCAATAGCTCAACCATCACCTAAAATCTGGCCTTTTCCCCATACTTCTTCCATTTCAATATGGATTTCGTCCGAATTACAGTATACAAGCTCTTCTTATCTCATTGGTTGTGAAAGTTCAACATTTTCTAGTTTATGGCCACTGTGCCGTCTTGTTGCAGTTTGATCTTTCAGCAGCTTTTGATGTTGTGGATCATGATATCCTTATACAACTTTTGAGTAATATAGGTTTAAATCAAGAAGTATTTAATTGGTTCAATGGTTTTTTTAAATTATGATCATATCAAGTACATACTGAGAACAAATTTTCTTCTTCTTGGATTCCAGTTTGTGATGTGCCTCAGGGCTCTCCATTGTCTCCCATATTATTTAATTTTAGTTTAGTTTAGTTTAATCTTAACTAAATATAGTGCAACGATCACAGTTCAAATTTCTTATTAAATATACCTACTAACAAAATTTCAGAGAAAGTCTCTACATACAGTTGCATCTTTAACATTTTTCTAAACAGGTCCTCAAAATGCCAGGGAGGGAATTCCATAATTTTACTCCCGCCACGGACACAATTGCCATTCTAGATTTAGCATACAGAACAGTTTTCTTCTTCATAGAAGTCAATCTCTTAGTACCCTGAGACTTAGATTCCTCCTTGTCTGGTACACCTCATACAGATTTTGAAAATTCAATGGGTTTTTTTCATAGATAATGTGGAGTCTAACAGCAATCCTAAATTATGTAACTTATATACCACTTGGATTATACCATCCACAATTATATTCTGAGTCAAAACATAGCCATAGAGAAAGTGGAGAGGGACAGATTCTTTAGACTAGCGGGGGCAACAAAAACAAGAGGTCATTCAGAAAAACTGAGAGGAGACAGATTCAAAACGAATGCAAGGAAGTTCTTCTTCACTCAGAGGGTGGTGGACACCTGGAATGCGCTTCCAAGTGAGGTGATAGGACAAAGTACAATACTGGGGTTCAAAAAGGGACTGGATGACTTCCTGGAAGCGAAAGGGATTGCAGGGTACAGATAGAGGGTTACTTTACAGGACATTAAGTGAATAGGGTATGAGCGTTTTAGGTTAGGATCACTAACAGGTCATGGACCTGGGGGGCCGCCGCGGGAGCGGACTGCCGGGCATGATGGACCCCTGGTCTGACCCGGCAGGGGCAATGCTTATGTTCTTATATATGACAACATTGAAATATTTGAATTTATCCATCTCAGAATCGATTTTTATATATGCTGATGACATTTTTATCTTACTTGAAGTTAACTCATCATTATCAAATTTAGCAGCTGATATTAATTCTTGTATTTCATGACTCCAAGAGTGGGCCTCTTTTGTGTGTATGAAGTTAAACGCTACTAAAACCAAACTATTATGGTTTGGTCCTACCCGAGATAATTTACCTTCATCTATAACAGGGGTGTCAAAGTCCCTCCTCGAGGGCCCCAATCCAGTCCAGTTTTCAGGATTTCCCCAATGAATATGCATAAGACCTATTAGCATACAATGAAAGCAGTGCATGCAAATAGATCTTATGCATATTCATTGGGGAAATCCTGAAAATCCAACTGGATTGTAGCCCTCGAGGAGGGACTTTGACACCCCTAATCTATAAGATTAAATTCTGGTGATTCTTTAAAGATTGAATTTTCATCTAGAATTCTTGGATTTGTTTTAGATTCAACCTTATCATTGACTAATCAAATTAATAACATATCTAAAAAGTGTTTTCTGAGTCTACGGTTGCTAAGGAGATTTCGCAGTTTTTTTCATCAGCATCACTTTGTTATTTTAGTCCAGGCTATAATTTTAGCATATGCTAATTCTCTTTACATCGGTTTAAGCAAATGTAATATGAAGAGATTACAGCTTATTCAGAACATGACTGCCAAACTGATTTTTGTTAAAAATAAATTTGACCATGCTACACCATTGTTTAGGGCATTACATTGGTTTCCGATGTATTGGAAAGATCAGTTCAAGAGTGCTAATGTTGGGTTTTTTTTAAGTTCCAATCTGTTTATTGTAAAAAAAACGCACAAATATAGAAAACATACATCAACTTGTACAGTTCACAAAAGTTAGAGTTTATATGGTATTTTTTTCCTCATTGTTTCCTCTTGCTTTTAACTCGCATTGTCTTCAGTTTACTAGGAATGTACAAAAATTTAAATTAAAATTTCCTTCTGTTAGAGGGATTCTAACTTTGGGTAAATTCTCACATTCTTTGGCATATACCATGGTGAAAGTTTGGAATGATTTTCCCTTGTTTATTAGAACTTCTTTATCTTTGATCCATTTCAGAAAAAGTTTGAAAACATATCTGTTTAAAAAATTTCTAACGGCTGTTTAAAAATTTTCTAACAGATAGGGAATTTCTCTAATCAATTGATGAATGTTAATATTTACTACTTTTGAAGTTTTTTCACTTTATCACTAATGTATTATTAACTTAAAGTTTGTTAACCGTGTAGAGTCCCCAAGGGGAATGATCCGGTATATATGACTGATGATTAGATTAGATTGCCAAGAACCCAAAACTCAGCTCTTCTGATATGACCAATTATTGACCAGTAGCTTTCATCCAACTATTTATCAAAAAGGAAGGATATGTCACAGAACAACTCGAATGCTACTTACAATACTTCAATATCCTCCACCCTTCACAATCAGGATTCAGGAAAAATAACAGCACTGAGACAGTGGTCACAGCACTAGTAACATACAGCATAGAACTACTAAGCAAGGGTCACAGCGCAATCATAATCCAATTTGACCTAAGCAGTGTATTTGACCTAGCAGACTTCGATCAAATGTCCGAGATTTTCAGTGGTTTTGGATTTAGCAGCCCAGTCCTCTCCTGGTTTCAAGGCTTCCTAAGCACTAGACACTATGCTATACATAAGGATGGTGTAATTTCTGACAGCTGTGATCTTCCCAGTGGGATTCACCAAGGATCCTCATTCTCACCATCAGTGTTCAACCTTCTAATACAATCCTTGGGAGCCAACCTAGATCCTGCATGAATAAAACATTTCACTTATGCAGATGACACAACGATCATGCTACCTGTATCAGTTTTATTAACACTATCAAAAAAATGTGTCCACATCATGGAAAACTAGACCTTAACCCACTGCCTCAAACCAAATAAGAACAAAATTAAATTCCTTTGGCTAGGACCCTCAACTGACCCACACTACACTGTAAGGATTACAGTAGATGACATAGACTTTCCATTAGAACTACAATCCCAAATCTTAGGAGTAGAAATTGATAACCACCTATCCATGAGTACCTGATTGTAAAAAAAAAAACCCCGCTTAGATAACCTTGATAGGCGGTATATAAAAAATCCTAATAATAAAAATAATGATGAGACACTTACAATCAATAATAAAACAATCTTTCCTTGTGACGAGATGGCTAAGATCCATCAGAAAATACTTTGAAACATTGGACTTCCAAATGTTAGTGCAATCCCTAATCCTATCTTGACCAGACTACTGTAATGTAACACTAGTTCTTTGTGTCACACCCGCGCTCCTGTAAGGCGCAGCGAGCACACGGGGACGTGACCAAAACCTCAGATCCAGCATGTCCCTTACTACCAAGGGATCCTTCATGTCTTAATTCTGGCATGGTATCTGCTTCGTGAGCATGCAAGGTAAAGAGTCTAAAAGTCAGAAAAGGTGAAAACAAAATAGCTTTATTCCAGCCACTGGCCAAATAAACCAAAATATAGGCTTCAGCCTTGCAGTTCAGGATAAACTTATATTCCATGGAATTATAACAATAAAAAGGTTCAAACACAATCAGGATGTTCATGTTTGATCAGCACTGAATTGAATACAGTACCCTGCTTCTGGACTTTAACAAGGTAAGTAACACAGTCCTCTTTACCAAAGCAGTAATACTTTGACTTTGCAGGCTTTACACACAGTTCATACAAAAATAAGGTCAGCAATACTTTGTTTCTCAATGAACAGAAAAACAAACTTATAACAGACTACGCAGTGCAGCAGGTATAAATTTCACATGGTTTTACTGTATTATACTATACACATTTTCCCTTGGAAACATTGCTGCACAGCTGAGAGGGAAGGCAATGTAATTACTCAGCTTCATATCAAACTAGGAAACCATTCACATGCTTGCTGGTAACCCACACTTTACTACTTTAAATGTAGCCTCCAAGTTTAGCTTGCAAGGAGAGATCCTCACGTACTTCAAAGAAGGACTACAATTTAGCTGGCAGCTCAGAGGTATAAACAGCAAAAACCCAACTCTTATGCTCACTGTGTTTCCATGGCTATTGGATGGGTCTCGGTTCCTACCCAGATTTCCTGCACCTCCATGGCTTCCTCCTCCAGCTGCTCCCAAGGATTCCAGGTAGGAGACAACTCTGTCTCTACCATATGTCAGTCTGACTCTCCCCATGTTTCCTCCCTCCACTTCCTGTTCTGAGGAGCCATGTTTTATCCTGTGGAGAACCACTCCCCCTCTGAGAAGGTGGGGGAAGGGTTTTCTACACACCAGCCTGCTCCCTATTATTATAGGCAGGATTCTTTCTAGTCCTAATTCTCCTAGGCACAGGTTGCTCAAAAGGTATCAAACTTCTGACAGTGGCAGGGACAGGTTTGCACTGGGTACAGCTTTCCAGCCTAACCTTTTCCTGTCCTGCCTCTTCTGACTCCATTTCATTATCTGAGCAGTAGTCAGCTAGATCTATTAATTGGCTGGCCACCTGGTCAGCTCTCCTACACCTAGGCTCAGTGTGTTTTCTCCTGATCCTTGGGGCAAAACCCGGGAAAGATTCAGGTTTGTTATGGGCAAAACCCGAAACGGTCTTGGGTTTGTCACATTTGTTCTAAAACATTGTTATCATGTCTATAACTAGTTCAAAATGCTGCTGTAAGACTCATTTATGAACTATGGAAATCAGAATACCTACAGCCCTACTATATAAAACTACATTGGCTGCCCATAAGCGCAAGGATCAAGTTTAAATTAGGCATCACTGCTTTTAAAATCCTGACAGGGGGTGAGAGAATCAAGATGGCGGACGGCAGCTAGCAGAGCTCTGACTGCTCCAATTTCCTATCTGAATACCTTTGAACTTTTCTGCGACATTTGGGCTTTAGTGCCGCTTCTTTTTTTGTTGGGAGAGGCTGAATTATAGCTTTTGGTGGAACTCTTTGTGTCACATATTCAAAATGGAAAGGATAAAACTACATAAACAAACCCAATCTGTCTTACAGTGCATTCCGCAAATCGATCAAAACCGCCCTATTCGCAAAATTCACTGACTAAAATTGTCCCCTCCCTCTCTAGGACTCCCCTCCCTGAAAACGCCTTTCTTTCTCTCCCTCAAGAAGCTCCTCATGTACTCATATATTCGCTGTTCCTAGAACTCCAATTCAAATGGAAGTTCTAAAAAAAAAAAATACTCAGATATTCTTTACCCTCTGAACACCAATCTGTACGTAACTTTCCCTTCTACACTATTGTATTATATTTAGACTCATTGTATGGTATTGTATTAAGACTTATCAAGACTTAAGTATTGTATTGTATTTAGATCTATTATATTGTATTGTATCTAGACTTGTTGCATTACATTGCACTGTATTGTACATAGACTCATTGTACTGTATTATATGTTGACCTATTGTATTGTATTGAGACCTCTTGTTATTCGCTGAATGTCCAGCCTTCTTGCAATGTAAACCGCCTAGAAGTCGCCTGACTATGGCAGTATAGAAAAATAAAGTTATTATTATTATTATGTAGCAGGGAAATTTAAAAAAATTCAGGTTATTTGGGAGCCATTAACAAGATACTGTAAAGATTGAAATTACTGCATAGAATAATTTTTTCCCTTTTGTTCATACACATCCAGGGTGGGGTAGGGGTGGGGGGGGGGAATACGTTATGATTTTTTTTGCTTATGAATAACTGTTGGGTATAAGGGAGGGGGGTTATTTGATGCGAGTTAGAATTTGAAGATTTATTAAGTGATGTTAAAGTATAAATGATTGTATTATTTGTTACACTTATTGTGAGCTTTAAAAATGAATAAAGATTAATTAAGGATTAACCCTATAAGCATAGTAAGCACGTGCTTAGGGCATCAAGGGAAGGGGGGCACCACAGAAATTTTTCATAGCTGAATTTATCATTTAAATTATTAAATTTATAGCCATTTACAAAATTTAATGAAAAAATATGTTCTGTTTATAAAGCGTTCTCTCTTGTGTCATGATGTTTATCCTGCAAAATAAAGTACACTGTGCTTGCAGATTAGAAGCATCCATTCTCCCGTATCCAGTATCTGTTTGCTGAGGAAATTGGCTTGGACATTTTCCACTTCCACCTACATGTGCAGCTGAGAAAACCTGAAGATGAAGCTCTGCCCATTTGAACTGTAAGCGGGTCTCCAGACTCAGCTGCACACTCTTGGTGCCTCCCTGGTGACTGACATACCCCATAGCAGTAGCATTGTCCAAGACGACTCAAATCGCTTGTCCTTCCAGACTCTTTTCCAACCTCTGCAATGCCAATTGAGTCACTAGAAATTCTAGTCTGTTGATTGATCACTTCCTCTGGGAGGCCAACTAACACCCTTGGGTTGGGCATCCGCTGCAGTGAGCCCCCAGCTGAATAGGCTAGCATTCATTGTCACAGTTACCCATGAGGCTATTCTGAGGGGCATGCCCCTTGATAACACCTGTGGATGGAGACACCAGCCCCTATTTGCCCAGGCTTCCCGAGTCCACGATAGAGACGTTTTCAGGAAGTCCAATTGAGGTGACCACCGAGATAGCAACACGGTCTGAAGCAAATGCATGTGAGCCTTCACCCATGGGACCATGTCTATCGTGGCTATCATGGATCCTAGCACTTGTAGGTAGTTCTATGCGGATAGAGCTGGTTTGGCCAACAAGCTTATTATCTGGGTGCAAAGCTTCTGTCTGCATGCCTCTGGAGGACAGATAACAACCTTCTGCCAGGTTGAAGACTCCCAGGTATTCCAGGACATGGGACAGAACCAGTTGGCTCTTTCAGAAAGTCACTACAGAACCCAAGCTCTGCAGGATCTGGACCATGTGAGCCAAGATGATAAAGGGGATGGAATTCCTCTCGTATGAGGAAAAACTAAAGAGGTTAGGGCTCTTCAGCTTGGAAAATAGACTGCTGAGGGGATATGATTGAAGTCTACAAAATGCTGAGTGGTGTAGAATGGGTACAAGTGGATCAATTTTTTTTACTGCATCAAGATTTACAAAGACTAGGGGACATTCAAAGTTACAGAGTAATACTTTTAACACCAAAAAGAGGAAGTATTTTTTCACTCAAGAGAATAGCTATGCTCTAGAACAGTGGTATTCAACTCAGTCCTCAGGGACCACCTGGCCAGTTGGGTTTTCATAGTCTCTGTCATCCATATTCATTGTGGATATCCTGAAAACCTGACTGGCCAGGTGGTCCCTGAGGACTGTGTTGAATACCATTGCTCTAGAATGCATTGCCAGAAGATGTGGTAAGAGCGGTTAATGTAGCTGGTTTTGAAAAAGGTTTGGACAAGTTCCTGGAGGAAAACTCCATAGTCTGCTGTTGAGACAGACATAGAGGAAGCCACAGCTTGCCTTGGATTGGTGGCATGGAATGCTACTACTATTTGGTTTATTGCCAGGTACTTGATGTGATACTGGGCTAGATGGATCATTGGTCTGACCCAGTAAGGTTATTCTTACGTTCTCATGAAATCCATTAAAAAAAAGAAAACCAGAGAAAGACTCTGACCATTGCTGAGAGGCACTTGAAATGCTTACATAAGCCAATGGTCCTAGAGCAGTACATGTACACGTCACCTTGGGCAGACAGCCTAGGAGAAATTTAAGCTTGGGCTGTGTGGCCCCAACTAAAAGAATGCTGCCTTCATAATGTAGGGAGGGAGAAGAAAGACACTCCTCTGCTATACTTTCCTGTCTGTGGAGATATCTGGAGGAATTATGATGATGGGGGACAGAAGGGACTGAGTTTTCCTCTCCTAAGTCTTTTGCCACCATAGAGACTCCCTGTGCTCCAGTGAGCTGCCAATCATAAACCAGTCCACAAGCTGGCTTTTTATAACAGCATTTCAATCCCAAGAAAAATCCCTCCCTGCGAAATTAGGGGGATGTAAGAGTAAAAAGACTTGGCACCAGTAAGCATTTTCAATGCCATAATCTTCCTATTATGTTAAGGTGAAAAGCTCCATTCAAATACTAACAACTGCTTAGAGTCTGCACAGTGAACTACCACAATCCACTGGAGATAGAGAAATGCTGAAGGCTCCAGGGCTACACAGTACCTTGAAAGGGTGTGTGTGAATCATCAAGAGCTACTTTCTTTCTGTCTCCATCTGCTGATCAATGAAAACCCGTAAGTTCTGGTCGGACACTAAACAACAACTATTTTACAAAGAAATAACAAGTGCAACTTCCTTTGAGGTGTTAACACATGTAATTTCTAGATTTTGCAAAACTGCATACCAGAAAACCTAATTAAGCAGCATAGTTCTAAACCTAAAATTTTGGATTTGGAGAGCAAAGAGATGAGTACAATTGTCCTCTTGCTCACTCCTTGAACTCCCAGGTCCAAATAAGCCCAATTTGAAGATGTAATGCTGAGGAAATGTTTAAAATATAATGCATATCCCCCATGTGGTCCATCCACATATGCTCAGAACATACCCCCTTGAAATCTGTATGCTGGAAATATACATTAGTAAGTAGCAGCTCTACTAGAATTGCTACTTATGCATATTTATATATGTAAATTAACTTTTTTTTACACATGTAATGCTGCCATACCCTTCCAAAATAACTTCCATATTCAATTAGAAATATACTCAGAAATTAAAGTATTTATTCAGAAACACATAATTTTTCTTGCTGAATAAAGTTATAAGCCCCGATTTATTAATCACTAAATAGATCCCGAACAGAAATAGTGCATGTCATATTTTTTAGAAACTCTGTTGATAAAATTCTCTAATACAGTTCTCTTTTTCTAGGGGAGAATAATGTTTGAGACATTTGAATAAGGTTTGAATAGTATCAGTCTACTAACACTAGTTATACAGTGGTGTGCAAAAGTATGGAACCACTTGTGAATTTTACATTCTTTCAACTTTGACCTTTTATTTTAATTTTTTTTTTGTTGATCCAATAGATTTGTCTGTGTACCACATAAGGGATCATTTGGCTATTAGAATTAACTTTTTAATCTAGCTTGGTCTTAAATTTCTGAGTTTCTTTGTTAAAGTTTCCATGTTAATAGTATTTCTGCATAAATTTAGTAATGTGCTTTGCTGACCAAAAAAATACATAAGAGCATCATGTATCCTTCATATTCAAGTAGGTTGCCTTGAAAAAGGCCATTTTGTATGTCAGTGATGGTTCAGTATTTGTTGGGCCACCCTCTGTTTACACTGTGTCGACATTGAGTGAACCAGTTTGATAAGATGATCATGGATGACAAAGTGGTTTCAGGCAGAAATGAGTGATTCAGTCAACTTGCTTTTTGAAGTTGGATGTCTCTTGGCTATCTCCCAGGCCACCTTGTGCCACAAGTTCTCAATTGAATTCAGATCCAGAAATTGGGCAGGCCAATTGACTTGATGTTTTGACACGTCCAGTTGATCACCTGTTTGGAAAGATGGCAAAGTGCATTGTCATCTTGGAACAGGAACTGGCCTGGAAACAGCTACTGAGCTGATGACACCATTTACTTTTGCAGTATTGTGATGTACTTGCTCCCATTGACTATTCCATTGATGATTTGCAGACATGTAGCCCCAGACCCGGACCTTCAAAGGATGCTTTACAGTGAGGTTGAGGAACTTGGGCTTGAATGCCTCTCTAGGCCTGGTTTCCAAACAGGCAGAAGGTGCTTTCATAGCTGAAAAGCACCTTTTCCCACATTTCACATGTCCAGCTTGACTGTTTCTCTGCCCACTCAATCTGGTTGCACCTTTGGACATCAGTTATCAGTAGCTTGTTGCGTGCCTTGCAACCCTGCAGACCAAACTGCAGGCACTAGTGACGAACAGTTGAGCTGACACTTGTCTGACTACTCATGCAGTAGCTTAGGTGAGGTCAACTTGCGATTGGGTCAATGAAATGCGAAGTGCACAATCTTGGCAAGATATTGATGCATGTGGATGACCGGACTGAAGCTTGTCTACCACTGAACCCATCACTTTCTTTCTTTTGTACAATCTTTACTACCACACTGTGACTATAGCTGACTTTGCTGGTGATCTGGTTGCACGAGAATCCTCTCTTGCTCATCACTGACACACAAACAGGCTCCTCCAATGTCAGGTTCCGAGTCTTGTTCATGGTTGATGCAGAAGTATATGAAACCCCTAAAGCCCAGACTTTTTATAGTAGTCCTGTTACCTATACGTCTAGACTGAGTGGCTGACAAAAGCAGCCTCCTGATTGGTCAGAAATAACATGTGCTGATTGGACAGTCTCGATCCAGTCTTGAAGCATGATCTGTAAAAGTTATAGTAGCTATGCTCCAGTATCAACGGTAAAATTAGAAACAAGTGATCTTAAAAAGTTGACTAATAGCCAAATGAATCCTTTTGCACATCACTGTATTTCTCCTGTGCAAAATTATGCACGAGTAAGGAAGAAACATTTTAGTTACAGATAAAAATAAGTGAACACAGATAAGAACAACTTGTGTTAATGTTTGAATTGTTCATTATGCTATTACACAGCTTCAGCATAGAATTTATCTTCCCTATGTCATCCTGTAAACAGGATGTTTATAAAAAAATGAATAAGCATATGTTATAATATGCTGCATTTATCAAAAGATATTTTGCCACCAAAATAAAGATCTCCCACACAATTGCTGATGTCTTTTCATTATTATATATCTTTAGTTTGAATTTTAAGAAGCTTGATCACAAATACTTTCAAAAAATGTGTTAGAAATTTGGGACCATCTCTGGGAAAAGGTGACTAAAGTCACCAAAGACAAAAATTATGATGTTTTAAATAATGAATTCTGTCAGAGCAAACAATTTGTAATACAACAGTACAAACTCCATCCTGTTATATGAAAAAAATAAAGTTACAGAAGTTCAAATCTATAACTTTTTCAGACTGCTTATGGACACAACTTTAAAAAGTGGCCACTCTCAAAATATAGGGGGCCTTTTACTAAGGTGTGCTAAATATTAGCGCGCGCTATACCCTAACACGCCCACAGACTATAATGGATGCGTTAGCGTTTAGCGCGTCAAGTGTAAAAGGACCCCTTAGTCACATTTTGGTTTCTAATAGTTGTAGCCATAGGTTATCAGTAAATGGTCAACAGAACTGGTGTGACACTTAACTGCATTAAAAAAGCATTTCCATGTGCATTTCCATTCACATACATTAAATTTATACTACATTACATTCAAGAAGTTGAGTAATATTTGAGGATATTTCCAGAATTATTCAGTTTCTAATTAGAAGTAGAAAGGGAGAACAAAAATATGCCCCCCCCCCTTTTTTTTTTTTTTTTTTTTAAATCAAACACATAAATCAATTTAAAATATAGGAGGAAAATGTGATTTTCAGTTTATTTGAAACAATTTTGCTAATCTCTACTTTGCACACTGTACCTAAATATCTTAACATTATTTATAAAAGTGAAGAGGGTACAGTTAAACTGGATTATAGTTTGTCTATACCAATGTAACACTGGATTTGATAAAATTATTCTCCAAAGAACTAGACATAAGAATGCTTTTCTTAAGAGGACCAAATTAATCAATCATCCGTTTTAAGTACCCTGCAAATGAATAGCACAGTTCCTTACCGTAACAGGTGTTATCTGGGGACAGCAGGCAGATATTCTCACATATGATTAATGTCATCCATGGAGCCCGGTATGGACAGTCTGAAAATGAACTGTCACTTTCAATTTTTTAAAGTGCTTCTGTCTATCTGCACCACGCATGCACAATTGCCTCCCTGCCCAAAGAGGCTCGAGGTACCTCAATTCCATAAGCAAGTTAACAAGCCAACCGGGGAAGGAGGGTGAGAGGTGAGAATATCTGTCTGCTGTCCCCGGATAACTGTGCTTTATCCTAGGACAAAACAAAATGCTTCCAGTGAATGTGAAAAATCCCGATGTGGGGTGTCAGGTAAGACCAATAAAAGCAAGACGCTTCAACGGTCTGTCATTTCTTCATTCATCCCCAAACATCATGATATCGTAATGACTGTATGTATTTTTAAAAAAATATTTTTCTTTATGCTTTTAAATATTCGATATACGTTTTTCAGTGCATCTATCTTAGAAGTAAGTTAACTAGTAATAACTTATCTTCGTTCCATTGTGGATGGTGATTTTATTTATCTTGTGTTCCAGCGTTCAATTCAACGCTCCCCTCTGCCAACGCGTTTCGCTGATCTTTATCAAGGCTAGGGGCACTGCATAGTTGTAACTTCCTAGTTGTGCTGTCAAGCGGCATCAAAAAGAAGTCCTAGGACAGGCAGCATATTCTCACATATGGGACTCCCTAGCTTTCTGCAATGGGATGGAGGGAGAGTTTGCCATTAAGAGAATAAATTTTGTAACACTGTTTGGCCAAAGTGACCATCTCGTCTGGAATAGGATTCCAGACAGTAATGAGAGGTGAAGTGAGGACCAAGTAGCTGCTTTGCAGATCTCATCAATGTGAATGGAATGCAATAATGCATCTGAAGCTGCCATAGCTCGGACTTTATGTGCTGTTACATGACCACCGAGCTGCAGCTCAGCCTGAGCATAACAAAATGAAGTACAGGCCGCCAGCCATGTGGAAATAGTTCTTTTGGATATAAGATAGCCCAATCTGCTAGGACTAAAGGAGATGAACAGTTGAGATGTTCTGTGAGACTGAGTCTTTTACAAGTAATAAGCCAAGGCTCATTTGCAGACCAAGGTATGAAGAGCTGTTGCACCAGGAAAGAATGAGGTTTGGAAAGAAAACTGGAAGCATAATCTATTGACTGAAGTAAAAATCTGTGACCACTTTTGGTAAGAATTTAGGATGAGTGTGTCGGCCCACCCTTTATGATATTCCACCAAGTTAAGGTATTAATTTGGTAGAATATCATAAAGGGTGGGTCTCACTAAACTAAACTAAACTAAGCCTTTTCTTGTGGGAAGGCTCAGTTGATGAACTTACTCAATTTTTTCAATGGATCAACACAAGAGATCCTCACCTTCAGTTTATCCCCCTCATATAGTGCGGAGAAAATTGAATTTTTGGATATATTAATCATTAAGGAAGATTTGCAGTTGAAAACCCAGTTGTTTAGAAAACCAGTTGCTCGCAACACTCTCCTACATTTTTCCAGCCATCACCCCTACCATCTCAAGTTTAATCTCCCTATCAGGCAATTTTTGAGAGCCCGTAGAATATCTTCAGATGACCAAGATTTTAGAGCAGTAGCTAGGGTACTTGAACAGCGTTTCATAAATAGGGGTTACCCTTTGAGAGCTATCAAACAGGCATTTACCAGGGCAAAATATGCTAATAGGGATCTTCTCTTGGCTGAACAACATGATGACAGCACTGATAAATTAATTTGTGTTCTCCCATACTCGGTTGCAGCTAAGGAACTTATTTTTTTGATAAAAAAATACTGGCATATATTGCAGATTCATCATGTGTTAGATGAAATCCCTATGTTTGCCTTTAAAAAGGGTAAAACGATTGGACAGACACTGATTCAGCAAAAACTGGGCAATTATAGGGAATATACGATTGGTAATCATAATGAATGTGGACACTGTCAATGGTGTTCCACTACTATTAAGGGACCCACTTGGATGGATCCCCAAACTGGTAAAATCATTAAGTCTTTTTCTAACACGAACTGCCAGTCTGTTAACGTGGTTTATATAATTATTTGTCCGTGCAGTCTGGTATATGTGGGCCGGACTTCACGTCCTATACATATTAGACTGAATGAGCACAAATTGCGTTTTAAAACTAAAAATATTCAAGCCCCTATGGTGGAACATTTCTTAAGCACACAACATAATATGGATCAGATTCAATGGCGAGTCATAGAGAGTCTTGAGGTGGGAAGGGAGGGAGGTAATAGTGAAGAAATGCTGAGCTATAAGGAACAACGGTGGATTTACCATTTAAATACTGTAATACCTTATGGTTTGACTGGAGAATTAGAGTGGGGTTCTCTGATTTAATCTGTCGCTCTGGGTAGAGGGCTCCGGTAAGAACTATAATTGATTTAGAATTAAAATTGAATTAAAATAGTATTACCACCTTAAAACCGGCAAGCGGTCCTGTGAGCTGTTGCCACGTATTCACGTGAGTACAGTGATCCCGGGTTCGGCTCTATTTAATTTCTGTAGAAGACGCCGCCGCCATCTCTGAGGATTGAGTGGTCTTATGTGCTGGCGGTTTACTATTTGGGTGAGATATGTTATGCTGTCTTGGTGACTTGTTAATGGATTGGGTTACTTGGAGAGCAATAGAGAGGTATATATTTATTAATGTAATCTTTTGCTGTTTTCCGTAAGGGTTATCCTTGATAAAGCTATTTACAGCGAAACATGTCGGTATGACAATCCCCTTGCCAGAGACCACATGAAAAAGCTAAGTAACAGCTTTTAAACATTATTTAAGTTTGAACTAAATTGAAAAATTCTAAAAAATGCAAGAGTAAAGAATATGATTGAATATTAAATAATACAATTGGACCCGATGACGAGTAGACACGTAAAGCTTGGAGCAATGAAATGGTATTGAGCTCCAAGTGGTGCCGCTGAGGATCCTTGAAACTGGTGATAAGTTTCTAGTGCATAAGGGTATTCTAATGGTGGTGAAGTCTGTGCTACCATTTGAGTTACAGTATTGATTGAAGACCCTTGTGGAGTGTATAGATTGTGTTATTGCGTAAATTATGTAGTAGCAGAGCCATTTGTGAAAGGAGAAGGGTATCTGCCAAGGGTTGACGAAGCCTCACTTTGAAATGAGGTATAGTAATAAAATAAAGAAGTAAACGTCGTTCATAACTTTAAGAACCCACAGGTCTCATCAGAAATCAATGTTGTAGACCAGTGGTTCCCAACCCTGTCCTGGAGGGCCACCAGGCCAGTCAGGTTTTCAGGATAGCCCTAATGAATATGCATGGATTAGATTTGCATGCCTGGCACCTCCATTATATGCAGATCTCTCTCATGCATATTTATTAGGGCTATCCTGAAAACCCGACTGGCCTGGTGGTCTTCCAGGACAGGGTTGGGAACCACTGTTGTAGATGACCTCAGATTGATTAAGAGTCAGAGAAAAAGAGAGAAAAGAGCCTCTTCAGAGGCACATGAAAAAAGGCTGAGAATGTTCAGAAGGAGCTGCTGAAAAAGTACAGTTACTTACTGTAACAGGTGTTTACGGTAGGCAGATATTCTCATGTATGGGGTGACATCACCGACGGAGCCCCGGTACGGACCACTTCATAGGTCTTTAGAAAGTTCGCGATAGCCCACATTGCACATGCGCGAGTGCCTTCCTGCCTGATGTAGGCGCGTGGTCCCTCATTTAAGATAAGCCAGCTAAGAAGCCAACCCGGGGAGGTGAGTGGGTTGTGAGAATATCTGTCTGCTGTCCTGGATTAACAACTGTTATGGTAAGAAACTGCTTTATCCCAGGACAAGCAGGCAGCATATTCTCACGAATGGGTGACCTCCAAGCTAACAGAGATGGGATGGTGGGAGAGTTGGTCTTAGGAAAATAAATTTTGTAATACAGATTGGCCGAAGTGCCCACCCCTTCTGGAGAAGGACTCCAAACAATAGTGAGAAGTGAATGTATGAACTGAGGACAAGGTGGCAGTTTTACAGATTTCCTCAATGAGAGTAGATCTTAGGAAAGCCACAGAAGCTGACATAGCTCTAATTTTGTGGGCTGTGACACAACTCTCCTGTGCCAGTCCAGTCCGAGCATAACAGAATGAGATACAGGCAGCCAGCCAGTTGGTAATAGTTCTAAACTAAACTAAAACTTAACCTTATATACCAGGTCTTCAACCAAAGGAAGATCAACACGGCTAACAATAAATTAAAAAAGTAAAGTAAACTGAAATACAAGAGTTAGTTTTCAAAATGTTTAGTAAATAAAAAAGTTTGGATGAAAAGTTGGGGAGAAATATGATGAGGCTTGTCCTGTCGATGTAATAGGCCAAAGCACGTTTATAGTCCAAAGTATGCATGAGAATGAGACTTAGGGAAAAATACTGGTAAAATAATTGACTGATTGAGATGAAACTCCGTGACAACTTTCAGAAGAAACTTTGGATGCGTGCGCAGAACCACTTTGTCATGATGAAAAACTGTGAAGGGTGGATCTGCCACTAAGGCTTGTAATTCACTGACCCTCCTGGCAGAGATGAGAGCAATAAGGAAGACAATGAGGTGGCCTCGTTTGAGTTTGAACAGAGTCCTCAACATGAGAAGAATGGGAGGGAATGCATATAGAAACAGACCCATCCAATCCAAGAGAAAGGCATCGGCTTCCAGACGGAAAGGAGAGTAAAGCCTGGAGCAAAACTGGAGCAGCTGATTGTGAGGAGCCGCAAACAAGTCCACTTGTGGAGTGCCCCATTGAGCAAAGATGGACTGGAGAGTTACTGAATTGAGAGTCCATTTGTGAGGCTGAAGAATTCTGCTGAGGTTGTTTGCTAAGGAATTCTTCTCCCCTTGAATGTAGACAGCCTTTAAGAAAAGGTTGCGAGCTGTCGCCCAAGTCCATATTTTCTGGGCCTCCTGAGACAACAGGAGAGAGCCCGTACCTCCTTGCTTGTTGAAGTAGTATATCACTACTTGGTTGTCCGTGCAAAGGAGGAGGACTTGGGGGCAAAGAAGATGATGGAATGCCTTGAGGGCATAATAGATTGGACTGAGTGCCAGGAAATTGATGTGAAATTTTCACTCCCTGGTGGTCCAAAGACTCTTGATCTGAAGATAATTCATATGTGCCCCCAAGCATAAGGAGATGCATCTGTCGTGATGATTTTGTGACGAGGGGGTAAGTGAAAAAGGAGACCTCTGGTTAGATTTGAGATCATCTACCATTAAGCGACTGCAGAAGAGATGATTTTATAGAGATATGTTATGAGAGATGATCCGTCGCTTAAGACCACTTCAAGAGGCAAGGGTTCACTGAGGAATGCGAAGGTGAAGTCATGCCAGTGGAGTGACATGCACAGTGGAAGCCATGTGGCCAGAAGAACCATCATGTGCCTGGCAGAGATGGAATGTAGAGGAAGCAGTTGCTGACATATACAGATGAGAGTCTGAAGGAGATCTTGAGGAAGAAACACCTTCATGAGAGTGGTGTCTAGGATAGCTCCAAAGAACTGAAGACGTTGAGTCGGAAGGAAATGTGATTTGGGAAAGTTGACTTCAAATTCCAAAATCTGAAGAGAAGAGATGGTCTGAGATGTTGCTTTGACCACCTCCTGAGCTGAAACAGTCTTGATCAACCAGTCGTCCAGGTAAGGAAAGACTTGAAGGCCTTGTGAATGGAGAGATGCGGCCACTACAATTAGGCACTTCATGAAGACTCTGGGAGAAGATGCCAAGCTGAAGGGAAGTACTTTGTACTGGTAATGACGCTGATGGATCTGAAACCGGAGGTATTTCCTGGAAGCCGGATGAATATGTGTGTAGGCTTCCTTGAGATCCAGAGAGCATAGCCAGTCGTTTTGATTGAGGAGAGGATAAAGCAGGGTGAGGGAGAGCATCCGGAATTTCTCCTTGACCAGAAATTTGTTGAGAGCTCTGAGATCCAGAACGGGTTGAAGTCCCCCTTCTTCTTTGGTACTAAGATGTAACAGTAGAAGAACCCCTGATTCCGCTGAGAGAAAGGAACTTCCTTGATGGCATTCAGCAGAAGAAGGGATTGAACCTCCTGGAGAAGAAGGGAGGACAGTGCAGGGTCCAAAACAGACTCTCTTGGAGGATGGTCTGGAGGCAGGGTATGGAAATGGAGAGTGTAACCCTGACAAATGATGGTGAGGACCCAGAGATCTGATGTTATGAACTCCCATTGAGCGATGAAAACTGGAGACAGCCTCCGACGGGCTGAGGCAAAGACTGTAGGATGTTGACGGTGGCTATGATCTGAAGAAACACGTCAAAAAGGCTATGTAGGTTTTTGGAGAGCAGCCTGTGGTTTTGGTTGCTGACGTGGTTGCTGTTTCTGCCTCCTAGGTTGAACTTGAGGAGGAGGTGCAAGTTTAGCAGCAAATCTTCTCTGGTAAGAAGAAGCTGGTCAGAAAGGACGAGAAGGAGGAGGTTTCTTCTTAGGCTTAAAGAAAGTGTCCCATCTAGTTTCATGAGCTGACAATTTTTGAGTAGCCATGTCCATGGATGGACCAAAACGTTCATCTCTTAGACATGGAGCATTGGCCAGCCTGTCTTGGTGGTTCACATCTATCTCAGAAACCCGAAGCCAGGCCAGACGGCTCATGGCTACTGACATGGCCGCAGCACGAGAACGGACCATATATTTTCTGAATTGGAACAAGTCAGAAATAGTGTTGGAAAGCAGGGAGCTTATGTTCTGGAAGGTATTTCTGAAAAGTAGATACTTGTTTAAGTAAATGTTAAGGTAGAAAGAAAAATGAAAATTGTAATTGCCAGACTGGTTGGCCAACATGTCATTCTGGTATAGACATTTGCCAAACTGGTCCATGGCCTTGCCCTCTCTGCCAGGAGGTACAGAGGCATATATGCTAGCTCCCAAGGATTTCTTCAACCCAGACTCTATAATAAGAGACTTGTGTGGAAGTTGGGGTTTGTCAAACCCAGGAATAGGTATCACTCTGTATAAGGAATCCAGCTTACAAGGAGCCACAGGGATGGTAAGTGGCAACTCCATATTTTTGTAGAAAGTTTACCGTAAGATGTTATGAAGGGGAAGCTTTAGGAGTTCCTTGGGTGGTTGATCATAATTTAGCGCCTCTAGGAACTGCTTTAAATGTTTGGAGTCAGCTTCAAGAGGGATAGACAAAGTCTTTGACATCTCATGCAGAAACTTAGAGAAAGATGACTTCTCAGAAAAAACAGGAGCCTACTGGGATGAATACGGAGGAGAGCCATCATTTGAAGATCCTTCAGCCTCAGAGAGAAGAGGATCTTGCTCAGAGTCCTCCCTCACAGATCTGAATCTTGAACAAGTCTACCTTGGCGCCGAGGAGTTGGGGTCGAAGTCTCAAGGTGTTTAAGTTTTTGTAATGCCTTTTGAGACTGGCCCAGAGTGGACTCAGGTGAAGTTTGCATCGAGGAGGGACGGTATCGTTGAGTCAACAGTGCCGAGCCCCTGATGGAAATCGTGGGCACCGATGAGGACTCAAGTGCAAGTGCTGCCGGTGTCAATGGCTCAGACTGGACTAGCCCAAAGGAGTCAAAGTTGACATGGGTAGGAGTTGAGTTGGCACCAGCATCTGAAAATGCTCACCCAATTCTTCCCGAAGTAAATTATTTATTTCTGCTTAAGGGTAAGCACCGGTACCACTGCCTTTTTCGCCGGTACCTTCGGTGTGGCTCTATGCTCCGGCGGTGAGGAGGCTGATGTCGAGGCACTCACCAAGATTGCAGTGGAGCGTTTTTTGGGTCTCCTTGAGGTTGGCAGGACTTGACTCACTGCTGCTTTGACCTGAAGCCCAGACGGGGTGGGGGAAGGCTTCTTAGTCAGCTTACCCACTGTAGGCTGCTACACCGATGATGGGTTTCTTGGTGACGATTGGTGTGGAACCGCCTTGGATGGTACCGTTGACGTCAGTAGTAGTGTCGAGTCTCCCTCCATCACAATGCCGAAAACTAACTTTTCTTGGATCAGGCGGTTTTTTGGGGTTATCTTCTGAAGGGAAGAACACCTAGCATAATTTTCTGGACGGTGCTCAAGCCCCAAGCACTGGAGGCACCAACGATGTGGATCAGTGACTGAGATGGGTCAAGTACAGCGTCCGCACTTTTTAAAACCCGTCTGCGGCCAGGACATTGATGGGAAGACAGACTCCACAAAATCAAAGTCAGAGGCTAAGGTGGCCGAACAGGCCCCGCCGGGCCGAGTCTGCGACAGGAAAAAAACCAAAAATGTTTTCACTTTTTTTTTAAAAAAGAAAACAATTATAACAAAAAAGAAAAAATATGACTAAAAGTCAGAAATCCGCAAGAACGGGACGGCAGCGAATGAAAGTTTCAACGGCCGTTGATAAACGCATCTTCTTAGCTCTGCAGAAACTAAGAAACTGAGGGACCGCGTGCCTACGTCGGGTGGGAAGGCACTTGCGCAAGCGTGGTGTGGGCTATCGCGAACATTCTAAAGACTTAAAGTGGTGATGCACTTTTGAAGTGGTTTGTACCGGGGCTCCATCGGTGACGTCACCCCATACGTGAGAATATGCTGCCTGCTTGTCCTGGGATAAAGGAAGGAAATTACATGAAGCAGGAAGGCAGTGCCAACCGAACAGAGTTCAGTCAAAAACAGACTTCTTTGCTCCGCAGAAAAAAAAATAACTGAGGTACCTCGAGCCTCTTCAGGCGGGAAGGCAGTCACGCAATGCGTGATGTGGATAGTCGCGAACACTTTAAAAAATTTAAAGTGACATTTCACTTTCTGATTGTCCATACTGGACTCCGTGGAAGACATCACCCATATGTGAGAATAAGCTGCCAGCTTGTCCTAGGATAAACAATTTTACCATACAATTGTACATCACTATTATTCTAACAGGCTAAGCAGTATACCAAATTTTTAAAACATACAAATCAACTTTTGAAAGCTTAACTGGACCAAGGACTAATATTTTTGAGGATGTGAAATACATGATTTGGTGAGATTGTGCAATTTGACAGACTTTTCCACCTCAGTCATTGGTCCAGCTTCTCTACTACTGCCTATCTAGATGGGCGCCTCCGAAATAAGTGCCTAACATTAGGCGCTAGTTACAGAATTTGGGCCACAGTGACTTACCCCTTAACCATTTGTCATACCAATCATTCAGAAGATCACTGAAAACCCATTTATTTCACAAATTTGTTTAACTTCCTTAATTATTTTTCCTCTACGTCTTCCAGCATGCACCTGTTGTATATAACTGCATTATACACCTATGCAATCTCAATTGTTGTAAACTCTCTTGAACTGAAAGGTATGACGGGATATAAATAAAGCTATTATTATTATTATTACTATTTATTATTTCTAAAGCGCTGAAAAGCATACGCAGCGCTGTACATTTTAACATACAATAGATGGTCCCTGCTCAGAAGAGCTTACAATCTAATTTAGACAGAACATTTTGGGGTTGGGGAGATTATGGTAGAGGAAATGATACAGTGGGTATAGGTATCTGACAGCAGTGAGTGGGAGTTAGGAGTTGAAAACAGATTCAAAAAAGTGGGCTTTTATCTTGGATTTGAACGCTGCTAGGGAGGGAGCATGACGTATTGATTCAGGTAGCCTGTTCCAGGCATACGGCGCCATAAGAAAGAAGGGATGGAGTCTGGAGTTGGCAGTGGAAGAGAAAGGTACAGATAAGAGGGGCTTGCCTGATGAACGGAGATCATGGGGAGGAGCATAGGAAGAGAAGTGAAGAGAGATATGGGGGGCTTCAGAGCGAATGCACTTGTAAGTCAGCAAGAGGGGTTTAAACTGTATTCGGAGATGGATGGGGAGCCAATGGAGTGACTTGAGAAGAGGGGTAATGTGAGAATAGCAGCTCTCACGGAATATGAGTTGCGCAGCAGCATTTTGAATGGATTGAAGAGGTGAGAGGTGGGCACGAGGGAGGCCCAAAAGAAGTACATTGCAGTAGTCTAAGCGCGAGGTAACGAGAGCATGGACAAGGGTTTTGGTCGTGTGTTCAGACAGATGAGGACGGATTTTGGTAATAATATAGAGGAGGAAGAGATAGGATTTGGTGATCTGTTGGATCTGAGCAGAGGAGAGCGGAGTCAAAGATCACCCCAAGGTTGTGAGCCAACAAGACAGGGAGAAGGATAGCATTATCCATCGAAATAGAGAATGGCAGGAGGGGGAGGTGAGTTTAGGCAGAAAGATAAGGAGTTCAGTTTTAGCCATATTCAGTTTGAGATGGCAGCGAGACATCCAAGCAGCAATGTCGGATAGGCAGGCTGAAATTCAGGCCTGAACTCCTGTAGAGATAACCGGCGTGGAGAAGTAGATAGATTTGGGAGTCATCAGCATAGATGTGATATTGAAAACCATGAGAGATCAGCGTACCAAGAGAGCGGCTACATATGGAAAAGAGGAGGGCCCAGGACCGAGCCTTGGGGGTATGCCGATAGACAGCGGGATGGAATTAATCAAGTCTCAAATAATCAAGGCACTTGGTGATCTTAGTAAGAAGAGATGTTCTCAGTCCAGTTTAAATGATCAGGCTTCCAACTTTAAAAAAAACTGCAATCCCCTAGCAATAAAACTACACTAATTGGAATCCTTTAATCATACTAGTTTCTCATTGTCTTTCAGTGCTGTGATGTCTGCACTCAGGTTCATGACAGCATACAGATTAAAATATGTACAAGATTCACTATGCATCTTAAAAGTCAAGGTATGAGTACAAATGCTGAATAGCCTAACCAAAATTTACTGTATACAAATATGCATGATATATATTAGCATATTAGAGGGAATGCATACAAATAATCTCTTGCATATTTCATTGCAAAATTCTAAAACCAGAATGATCTGCAGTCTACAGGGAGCAAATTTCAGGACCTACTATGTCATACACAGGGTTTACCATTTCATAAGTCACATTAGGAACAATTTAAATTTCAAGAGTTCATATCAATTGACTATTCCAGTACAATCTGAAGATAGCTCATCTATTTAAAAATGTGTATTGTACAAGTGTTGCACAAGGCATCTACAGTATACTAATGGTTGAGGATCAGTTGACAACCTGTCAATATTGGATAATCATAAATCGGTACTCGAACATAATAGAGTACCTTAATTTGGATTTGAAATCTATTATAGTCACCTCAATTTTTTTATTGCAATTGCAACTAACGAGCTTTCAGAACATATCTGTCTACATAAAATATGGTGTGTACTCTGTACAGTACTGAAAGATGTTGAGCTCTTTTGAGGATAAAACAGGTGTATTTTCCAATTTATTGCACAGCATGTACAGTTTCAGTTTCCTTTTGTATATATGTGTTTCAGCAATGTCCAGTTCAAACATTTTACATAAATAAAATCTTAGATACACATCACAATTTACCATAATACAAAGGAACAAATATTATATTTGCAGGTATTTCTTCTTTCCCAGCACTTTTTAAGAAGCACAATAATACTAAGTCACTTGTCATCCATCTTCAATATTACTGAAACTGCAACTAGCACAGCAGGGGCAAAGAAATGAAGAAAGGCACAGCACTCTTCTAAACTAGTTTAATTCACCATTGATCACACTTTATTTGGTTTAATAAGATAATTTGGAAATACAAGCTGTAAAAGGACATTTCAAAAACAACCTGAACCTAAGACTAGCTACACTTGTCTGATGGAAATCTTTTATACGAATTATAGAACATTTATCTTTTGGAGAAGCATGATTAAAATAATTAATTGTCTAAACATAATAAATTTAAGTTGTATGTAAAATTATATAATGCAGAAAACACTGGAATTAAAACACACTATCAGGATGGCAACAACAGCTAGTATAAATTCCAAAAACACACTTAAAATATTGAATTGAGTGTTTATTAAAAATCCAAATGTAGCTAGGGAGCCGTACACAACTGTAGATGATATCTGATAAAATGTTAGGACCCAACACAGTCTGTGTTTCGTCAGTATCAGCCTTCTTCAGGAGTCCTCAAGAAAACAAAAATGTCAGTGTGCAAAAAATGTGTGCTAAGTCAAAAACCACATGTAAAGACTGTGACAAGAAAAGTGAATCACAACAGAACAAAAAGTGATTAAAGGTGAATTAAAAGTGAATTGTCACATAAAAAGGTAGATTAGAACTAGGAAGATATTAAAAAAGCAGTATGGAGGTGATGTAGGATATGTAGTAAATAGAGAACCACATGTCAGAAACCCCGACTTAGAAAGATTAACCTTATGAATTAATGAAAATTGATGAAAAACTAGAGTGCAGTAAAATAGCATGTTTCTAAAAATAAAGATACTTTAAAATAAACGTACCACCAAAAGTGGAAAATAATGTGATGATAAATGATAAAGCATGAAAGGTAAAGAAGAAAAATACCAGATGCTATACCAAAGTGAAGGGACAAAGTAAAAATGTCATACCATGTATCTTGGACACACATTAACTACATTATAAAGCTAAACAAAATAAAAAAACGTACTGCATAAAAATGTTTACGAGGAACACTTAGGGCTCCTTTTACAAAGGTGCGCTAGCGTTTTTAGCGCACGCACCTGATTAGCACGTGCACTACTTGAAAAACTACCGCCTGCTCAAGAGGAGGTGGTAGCGGCTAGTGCACGCGCTATTCCGCGCGTTAAGGCCCTAACGCATTTTGTAAAAGGAGCCCTTAGATTGGCTAAAATTAAACATTATGTGAACCACAAATGAAATTAGCATCTGCTGGGCAAAAAATATTCCAAGTTTATTTAAAATTTTCTATCCTGTCCTAGGGAAAACCTTCAAGGCTGCTTACAATCTAAAACATGTTTAAAATACACAATATACAATAAATAATCAACACATAATACAATACAAAAATTAAAAATATACAAAAATTAACATCAATAATATTCTTTTGTCTTCCAAGACCCTCACAGTGCTACCTATTATACCTGAGAATAAGCATCAGAAAAAGATAAGTCTAACCCCCTCTTCTAGCAGTTTTTAGCACAGAGAGCCCTGCTGAATGGCCTGCGCTGCTCCAGACGCTCATAGGAACTCTATGAGCATCAGGAGCAATGTGGGCCATTCACCATGGCTCTCTGTGCTAAAAACTGCTAGCGCAGTTTAATAGAAGAGGGGGTAAGTTTTCCTTAAACTTGTCTACTGAGTTTAGAGTTTTAAGTGCCAATGGTATAGAATTCCAATATTTAGGACCATTTACAGCAAAACTTGCATTTCTTACATGTTCTTGTACAATATCTTTGTATGATGGAATTATAAGCAATTGCTTATTTAAAGATCTCAAGTTCCTACCCACTATGTATGGATTCAGCAAACGTGCTCATCTGCTCTTAATACAAACAGAAATTGACCCTTCTGCTCTCAATACCTTGAATGTTGTAAGAAGCAATTTATACACAATTCGGTATTTTGCAGGAAGCCAATGAACTTTTTTCATGTATGAGGATATATGATCAAATTTACGGAGGTTGTGGATCACTCCAATAGCTGTGCTCTGTATGATCTGTAATCTTTGGATATCCTTCTGACATAGTCCAGCATAAAGAGAGTTGCAATAATCAATTTCCTGAATAACAAGAGAATGTACTAAGGTGTTCAAAGCCTCTGGAAATAACAGAGAACGAATTGGAATTTGTAAATAATTTAACTTAGTATCCAAAATTATCCCCAAATATTAAAAACAAAATGTTTATGAGGAATATTCAGATTAGCTAAAATTAAACATGATGTAAACCATAAATGAAAATAGCCTCTGTTGGGCAAAAATATTGCACATCAAAAGGAACCATGAGCAGTATTAAAAATACTGTAAGGACAGAGCATAAAATATAAAAAATGAATGATCCTGAAAGTGGCAGAAACATAGTGAGACAACAGTAAACATGTTTAAATGCCAATAAATTGGTAGCAATTAAAAAACCAAAAGAGTATCAAAAAGAGCCAACACAAGTAAAATACCACTAAACTGATAAGTAAAAATATGCAATAAAATACTGTAGGCTTATATTAAAGCCACCAAAAAGAACACTAAACTAAAACTCTGGGCATATAAACAGGAAACAGAACCCCAAAAAACTGACTCACCAGTGGTACAGCCAGAGCAAAGCAAAATAAGCAGGGAGTGCATGCTGCTCAACAAACAAAGTAAAACCGAAAAGAGAACTGCGTGTAGACAGCTAAACCCCCCCCTAAAAGCTAGTGATGCCATTCAGAACGGGAACAATTATTCAAAATGTGATGATTTTTCACTATTCAATCTATGCACTTAAATATTGTAAACCAAGTTGAGCTTCATTTTTTGGGGAAGACCCGGTCTATAAATCCAAGTTTTAGTTTAGAAACATGGAACAAAGGCCAAGCTAGAGATACCAGATATAAAAGTAAGATGTAAAAAAGTTCTAAATAAATGGAACCAGAGGGTCAAATATATCATTGCAAACAGTTAACATGACAGCGAAAAGGAGGACTTGAGAAAGTGTAGATGAGTGAGTGAAACTGGTGGACTATGAATATGAATGTATGACTGAATTATCCAGGATAATGTGTTGTGAATGCAAATGAAAATCTAACATATCTTATGACAAAAAAGTCTACATCTCCCAAAATATACTCTGCTCATATGAGAATAATCAGAAAAGTAAGTGCTAGTGAATTCAATAGTAGTGACAGTTTCTGACCCATGGCTCTCTATTTACCATTCATCACCTCCATATTGCTTTTTTTTTTTTTTTATTAATATCTTCCCAGTTACATTTATGTTGAGATTCACTTTTAATTCACCTTCTTTCTTTGTTGTGTTGCAATTCACTTCTACTATCAGTATTTATATGTGGGTTTTGTCTTATCATACTTTTTTTGCACACTTTTATTTGTTTTCTAGAGGACTCTTGAGGAAGCCTGATACTGGCTGAAACATGGATTGTGTTAGGTCCTAACATTTTATCTCACATCTACAATTGTGTACAGCTGCCTAGTTGCATTTGAATTTTTAATAAACATCTGATTCAACATTTTGGTGTGTTTTGGGACTTTTATATTAGCGCCCATTGTCATCTGGATACTGCGGGAATCAGCAACAACAAAAAAGTTCAAAAAGTGGCCTAAGTTGGCACTTGGACGATCAAAGACAGATCATCCAAGTACCAATAATCAAAGCTGGTTTTAGATGTATCTAAAACCAGCTTAGGCCTTTACCCTGTCTCTGAACACTAAAAGGAAAAAGGGGAGTTTTTTGAGGAGTGAATAGGGAGGGAAGTGAGCCGACCTAGACTTAATTGTCTGGCAGCCATAACCAAAAAGGTTTGACAGGTTGCCAGATGGAACTTATACATTTTGACTTAGACCAAGTCAAAACAAGTATAAGTTCCTAATCAGACTGCTGAGCTCATCGTGGCTGCCACGATCAGCTCAGCAGCCCAGGCAACCTATCACCCCCCCCCCCCGCACCGGTAACGATCACGGCAGGAGAGATTCCTAATCTCTCCTGCCGCGAACCCTACTAACCTTCCCGGCAGGAGAGATGTCCAATCTCTCCTGCCGGAAAGTACCCCCCCAAACACTGAACCGGCATGAGGGATCCCAAGCCCTCATGCCAGCAAACACCCCTCCCCTGACAAAACTGCGATGCCAGGCTGTAGGGAACCCAAGCCCTCCTTCCGGAAGCCAACACCCCCCCTGACAAAACCCCCAAACTCCCCAACCAAGCATCCCCCTGCGGATCTCAACCACCCTCTAACCTGAAATGTTAGCCAGCTGGCCTTCCTCAGAATGGCAGGCTTACCCCTTCCCAGTGCATTGTGGGATGCACCGGGGAGGGAAGTAGGGCCTGATTAGCCTATGGGTGGGGCCTTAGGCACCTGGGCCAATCAGGCCCTATATCCCTCCCCGGTGCATTCCACAATGTACCAGGAAGGGGCAGGCCCGCCGTTCCTAGGAAGGTGGGCCTGCTGGCCGGAGAGAGGACCCGTCTGGCCAACATTTCAGGTTATATGGGGGGTCCGGGGGTTTTGTCTTCCGGCAGGAGGGCTTGGGATCCCTCCTGCCAGGCATCGCAGTTTTGTCCTGGGGGGGGGAGGGGTGTTTGCAGGCAGGAGGGTTTGGGATCCCTCCTGCCAGGCATCACAGTTTTGTCGGGGGGGAGGGGTGTTTGCCGGCAGGAGGGCTTGGGATACCTCTTGTTGGTTATTGCGGGTTCAGGAGGTTTTGGCAGGAGCGCTTGGAATTGCTCTTGCCGTGATGGGGAAGGGGGGATGGGACAGTTATAGGATTCTGTAACCGGCATTGTTTTTGACAGATGCCAGTTACAGCATCCAGCTTTTAGGTGAAGGACTGGCCCCTCCTTCGACTAAAAGGTCTTGTTTTGGGTGTTTGGGACTTGG
The DNA here is from genome assembly GCF_902459505.1 of Geotrypetes seraphini. Classification (NCBI taxonomy): domain Eukaryota; kingdom Metazoa; phylum Chordata; class Amphibia; order Gymnophiona; family Dermophiidae; genus Geotrypetes; species Geotrypetes seraphini. The sequence goes on from NC_047086.1 coordinate 253,645,773, forward strand.
AGATTTTTGGGTTGGGAATGTGTCCTAAGGATAGATGTAGTGGTGGTTTGGATGTTTTTTTATTTTAGAATGGACACTTCCCTGCCTACTATCAGCTTCTAGGAACTTAGACCAAAAGGGGACTTAGACTTTTTTTTATGCACCTCCAAGTGTTTTTATTCCTTGGATACCATGGATTTTTTATTCATCTGGTTACCATGGATTTTTTGTTCCCACTTTTTGTTAAATTATATTATAATTATTAACCAACATTAGATGCCTAAGGTAGCTTTTAATGTGAGTTAACTGCGCATAGTAACGCATTAACTGTTCGTATGCTAGATGCAGCGTTTAAGCACTTAACATGGGTTTTAACTCATGGTAACTGTTGGTGAAAACCCATACTAACATCTTCTTTGTTACGTCCATTTTTGTGGAGAGGGACCACATCCACCCTTCTCCAGTACCACTCCTGACTCTAGAGACTCATTGAAAAGGTCAGCGGAGCCACAAGAACTTCTCTAAATTCCTTCAATATCCTCGGATGTACACCATCTGGCCCCATCATTTTGTCTACCTTTATTTTAGCTAGCTCTTCACAAACATAACCCTCTGAAAATCGATCAGGATCTATCACTCCTCCTTCCCTATTCATGTTTGTCTTCTGCGGTCCCATTCCCGACGCTTCAGCCGTGAACACAAAACAGAAATATTTAAGCAATTCAGCCTTTTCTTTATCAACTTCTATATATTTCTCCTCTTCACCTTTGAGTCTTGCAATGCTACTTTTGCACTTATTCCCATCACTAATATATTTTAAAAAGTCTTGTCTTCCCGTTTTACTGTCAGCTATTTTTTCTTCCATTTGCATCTTTACTTTCCTGACTACACAACCAGCCTCTCAACTTTTCCAGATATTTTTGCCTGTCTTCCTCTTTCTGTGATCTTTTGTAGTTTATGAAAGCGGCCTTCTTTTCCTCTTACTTAATTGCCTCACAAAAAGGTTTGTCGCTCTTACAATTGCTCCTTTTAGTTTTGTCCACTGAATTTCCACTCCTGGACATTTCTATCCAAATAATTCCTTAACATAATCCCCCATCTGAACAAAGTTAGTCTTTTTTTGAAGACTAGAACCTTTGCTTTTGAATGAGCCTGAGCCTTCTCTATACCCATCTTAATATGAAACTGTACCATGCAGTGATCACTGGATGACAGATGATCATTCAATGTAACATCAGAAACACTTTTCCCGTTTGGAAGCACTAAGTCCAGTATGACCCCATCCAGCAAGGGTTCAATTACCAACCATGGAATCTAGATCTCCCTACTTCTAGAAGTGTTTCTTAGGGGTACGTGGGCCGCTTGTTGGGGATACGTGGCCTGGCTGAGGAGGATATTCCCTGCCAGTCAGAAGCCATTACTGGCTCCCAAAGCCGACCCAGTTACTTGGATCTGCACTTGCTCCCCTCTGCCCACAGCGAACTCTGTGCAGGGACGTGACTCACTAACTGCACATAATTAGCTAATCCTTAAACCTCATCTCCGATGTCAGAGTGTGTGTATCGCTGCTTGCACCATCCCTGCACGAAGATCGCTGGAGAAGAGGGAGCGAGTGCGGCTCCAACAAGTAACTGGGTTGGCTTTGGGAGAGGGGAGCAGCAGGCAGGCAGGGATACCTGACAGAAGCTTCAGCGGGGGTGGGCGGGTAGGCAGGGATCCCCGGCGTACAACTTAATTTTGGGACAAAGGCTGGTAGGCGGGGGGGGGGGGGGGATGGGGGCATGAACTCGACACAGAAGGGAGGGAGGAAGGGGGCATTAACTTGGGACATAGGAAGGAGGGAATAGAAAGGGAGAATTGTTGGGCATAGTGTGTGAGATGGTGCACATGGGAAAAGGAAGAAAAGAAAATTGGGCATAGAGATGAGTGAGGTAGATTCATAGGGAATAGGATGAGAGGGAGAAATGTTGAATATGGTGGTGGAAGAGGACCAGAGGCACAGATTGAAGGGGATGCAAGGGGGAGGAATGTTGACATAGTGATGGAGAGAGAGATGTGGCATTGTGCTGGAGAGCAGTGATAGGAGAAATGGGCATGTGTTTGGTGGGCAGTGGTGAAAAATGCTGCACATGATTTGGGGGTGAGAAATGTTGGATGTGACAGTAGAGGGGGTGGGAGAGATGCCTAGATCTCTCAAGATAGATGGACAGTGAGAGAGAGAGAGACAGACTTGTTGCCAATAGGGGTGTAGGAGAGAGGAAGAAAAGTTGGACTCATGGAGGAACAAAGAGATGCTGGTTGAGGAAGGGAATGAGGTTTGGAGGGGAGGATGCATGTAAGAGGCCACAAGTGTTGGACTCATGGAGAGTGAGAGATATGTTCATTGGGGGAGGGAATGAGGACTGGAGAGGAAGCAGGCAGGAGGCATAGAGAAAGATGGACTGGTGGAAAGGGAGAAATGTTGGATATGGCAGTAGAGGGAGTGGGAGAGATGCACCTGGCTGTCTCTCTTTCCCCACTCCCTTTGCAGCAGGGAAGGGAATGAGAGAGCGAGGGAGACATGTTACCAATGGGGAGGAGGAGAGAGGAAGAAAGGTTGGACTCATGGAGGGACAGAGATGTTGGTTGGAATGGAATGAGGTCTGGAGAAGAGGAAGCATGAAGGAGGCAGAAATAAATAAATATTGGATGCACAGTCAGAAGGAAGTGCAACCAGAGACTCATGAAATCACCAGACAGTAAAGGTAGAAAAAATGATTTTATGTTCAATTTAGTGATCAAAATGTGTCAGTTTTGAGAATTTATATCTGCTGTTTATAGTTTGCACTATATTTATTTTTCTATAGTTGTTACTGAGATGACATTGCATATTTTAAAGTCATCTGCCTTGACATCTTTCAAAAAACAAAAGGAATATAAATGTTAATTAACATTTTCTCTGCGTGCAGTCTGCTTTTTTAATTTTGTGGGTTACCATTATGTATTAATAAGATTATATTGTGTATATATGAAAAATGGTTGGAAGAAGTGGCATTACAATTAGTACTATTTATTATGGGGGCAGAGCTTGGGTGGGGGTACTCAGTTGGTATTTGTTCTAGAAGACCACAACAGAGATATCCCAATTAACATCCGGCATGTTAAAATCACGTATTAGTAAAACTTACCCTTTTTTTAGATTTATTCTGAATGTCTATTAAATCTCTCTCCATTTCTTCTGTCTGTGAAGGAGGCCTGTATATCACAAAAATATAAATATATTCACCATTCCCTTTCCAAATTGATCCAGTGACTCTTCCTTGCCCTGCAGATCCTGCAATAGTGTGGCTTTAATATGATTCGACAGATACTGAAATGTTATCAAAAATTAGGGAGGCTAACTGGGTAACACAGTAATAATAAGTAATTTTCAACTACCCTGATATTGACTGGGTAAATGAAACATCAGGGCATGCTATAAAGATAAAATTCCTTGATGAAATCAAGGACTGCTTTATGGAGAGCTGGTTCAGGAACCAAGAGGTGAAGCAATTCTAAATCTAGTTCTTAGTGGAGCACATGAATTGATGTGGGAGGTATTGGTGCTGGGGCCGCTTGATAAGAATGATCATAACATGATCAGATTTGATATAATCTGTGGAATAAGTTTGAACAGGAAATCCAATACAACAGAACTTAACTTTGAAAAAAGGAGACTATGGTAACATGAGAATGGTAAAAAAAACTTAAGAGGTTCAACTATAAAGGTCAAAAATATACATCAGGCGTGGATGTTACTCAAAAATACAATCCTGGAAGCCCAGACTAGATATATCACATTTATTTAAAAAGGAGGCAGGAAGACCAAATGGCAGCCAGTGTGGTTAATGAGGTGATGGAAGCTATTAGAGCTAAAAGAGAATCCTTCAGAAAGTGGAAGGAGGATCTGACTGAAAATAATTGTAAACACAAGGAATGCCAATTCAAATGCAAGACACTAATAAGGAAGGCAAAAAGAGACCTTGAAAAGAAGATTGTGCTAGAAGCAAAAACACAGAGTAAAAACGTTTTTAGGTATATTAAAAACAAGAAGCCAGGAGAGAATCAGTTGGACTGCTAGACGACCAAGGGATAAAAGAGGCTTTCAGGGAAGACAAGGCCATAGCGGGAAGATCAAGTGAATCTTTGTCTATGTCTTCACCAAGGAAGATGTGGGAGAGATATCGGTGCCCAAAATGGTATTCAATTCTAAGGAATCAGAGAAACTCAAACAAATTTCTATAACACTAGATGATGTAATGGGTAAATTTGACAGAACATATACATAAGCAAGGATTGAGAGAAAGCCAACATGGATTTAGTCAAGGGAAATCCACTAATCCACTGCATTTCTTTGAGAGGGTGAATGAACATGTGGATAAAGGTGAGTTGGTTGATATCGTGTATTTGGATTTTCAAAAGGCATTTGATAGAGTAACTCATGAAAAACTTCTGAGGAAATTATAAAGTCATGGAATAGGAAGTAATGTCCTATTATGGATTAAGAACTGGTTGAAAGAAAACAGAGTAAGTTTAATGGTCAATATTCTGAATGGAGAAGAGTAAATAGTGGGGTTCCCCAGGGGTCTATGCTGGGACTGCTGCTTTTTAACATATATATCAGGGTAGATGTGAATTGCCTGTTCATGCTTTCTAAAAATACTAGGACTAAGTGGCATGTGATGAAGCTACTAAGTAGATTTAAAATAAACCGGATAAAATATTTTTTCACACAACATGTAATTAAACTCTGGAATTCATTGCTGGAGAATGTGGTGAAATCAGTTAGCTTAGCATGGTTTTAAAAAGGCTTGGATAATTTTGTAAATGAATAGTCCATAAGCTACTATTGAGACGGCTTGGGGAAATCTACTGCTTATTCCTAGGATAAGTAGCATAAAATCCGTTTTACTACTTGATATCTAGCTTGGTATTGGAACCTGAGTTGGCCACTGTTGGAAGGATACTGGGCTTGATGGACTTTTGGTCTGTCCTAGTATGGCAATTCTTACGTTCTTATGATTTTGGATCTTGAATTTCCTTGGCCTTGGAGATCCTGAATGCTGCCATTGCATGGAATGTTGATTTGTCTCAGAATCATAGTAGTGTGACCACGTTTCATCATCAAACTAGTTGTTCCAAAAAGTTAGCACCAGCTCACTGAAAATGCTGCAAAATCAACTTGGAAGTGTCCACTCATCGTTTTTCATCAGCATTCAAACATTTAGGCACCCACTTGGCTGATAGCTTCTGCATGGATTATACATGCAACACATTCCCTGGATATCTGTAGTGTCTCAGCAATTGTTTTAGTCAATATTTGCCAAAATCAGGTCATGGACTTAGTCAACAACTTCAGGAATTGGCACTGTTTGCTGCATCTTCAGTCTCGAAATCTCCAAAGTTTGCACACCAATTCTTCACTGTGGAGCATGATGGGCATTTTAATAATAATAATAACTTTATTTTTATATACCGCCAGCTATCTTGCGACTTCTAGGCGGTTTACAATAAAAGAAACTGTGAATACAATGAAGGAAATGTAAATACAATAAAGAGAAACTTTACGTACAATGAATTAAGGAGTATAGCAGTGTACATCTCAATACAATAAAGGGAAACTTTACGTACAATGAATTAAAGAGTATAGCAGTATACATCTCGTACAGTGGATTAAAGAGTATAGCAGTATACATCTGATAATATTAATAATGTTAGCAACAGTTTGTGTGTTGCAAGGCCAGGAAGTGCCAAGCTGTTTACACAGAAGTAGAAATGTTCCGTAACATAGTAACATAGTAGATGACGGCAGATAAAGACCCGAATGGTCCATCCAGTCTGCCCAACCTGATTCAATTTAAAATTTTTTTTTTTTTTTTTCTTCTTAGCTATTTCTGGGCGAGAATCCAAAGCTTTACCCGGTACTGTGCTTGGGTTCCAACTTCCGAAATCTCTGTTAAGACTTACTCCAGCCCATCTACACCCTCCCAGCCATTGAAGCCCTCCCCTGCCCATCCTCCTCCAAACGGCCATACACAGACACAGACCGTACAAGTCTGCCCAGTAACTGGCCTAGTTCAATCTTTAATATTATTTTCTGATTCTAAATCTTCTGTGTTCATCCCACGCTTCTTTGAACTCAGTCACAGTTTTACTCTCCACCACCTCTCTCGGGAGCGCATTCCAGGCATCCACCACCCTCTCCGTAAAGTAGAATTTCCTAACATTGCCCCTGAATCTACCACCCCTCAACCTCAAATTATGTCCTCTGGTTTTACCATTTTCCTTTCTCTGGAAAAGATTTTGTTCTACGTTAATACCCTTTAAGTATTTGAACGTCTGAATCATATCTCCCCTGTCTCTCCTTTCCTCTAGGGTATACATATTCAGGGCTTCCAGTCTCTCCTCATATGTCTTCTGGTGCAAGCCTCCTATCATTTTCGTCGCCCTCCTCTGGACCGCCTCAAGTCTTCTTACGTCTTTCGCCAGATACGGTCTCCAAAACTGAACACAATACTCCAAGTGGGGCCTCACCAATGACCTGTACAGGGGCATCAACACCTTCTTTCTTCTACTGACTACTCCTCTCTTTATACAGCCCAGAATCCTTCTGGCAGCAGCCACTGCCTTGTCACACTGTTTTTTCGCCTTTAGATCTTCGGACACTATCACCCCAAGGTCCCTCTCCCCGTCCGTGCATATCAGCTTCTCTCCTCCCAGCATATACGGTTCCTTCCTATTATTAATCCCCAAATGCATTACTCTGCATTTCTTTGCATTGAAATTGAATAGAGTGTTCATAGTTAGTGGTTAGGGGTTGGGGTTAACAGTTTGCAAGATCAGGTATGTGATGATGTTACGAGGGGGGTTGATGTTCCGGTTCGTTGCCTAGGTATTTCAAGAATAGGTAAGTTTTTAGGTGTTTCCTGAATTCTTCATAGTTGTTTGTTTGTGCAATTAGTTTTTCTAGGTCTTTACCCCATATGGCTGCTTGATATGATAGCAGTTGTTGATGGTGTCTCTTATATTTGCACCCTCTAGCCGGTGGGGAGACAAATTTCATGTGTGTTTTTCTTTCGTGTCTGTTGGTTGGGAATGAGAAGAGATCTGTAATGTATTTTGGGGCTAGACCATTTAATACTTTGAAGCAGAGACATCCTAGCTTGAACTTTGTGCGCGCCTCCATCGGCAGCCAGTGTAGGAGTCGGTAGGAAGGGGTTATGTGATCGGACTTCTTCAGCCCGAAGATCATCCTGACTGCTGCATTTTGTATCAGTTGTAGTCTTTGCATTTGCTTCTGGGGGATCGTCAGATGGGTGATGTTGCAATAATCCAGGTGGTTTAGTATTAGGGATTGTACTAGCATTTTGAAAGCTGAAGTGTGGAAGTACGCCTTGATGGACTTAAGTTTCCAGAGAGTGAAGAACCCTCTTTTGATTAAGGAGTCTATGTGGTCTTTCATGGTTAGGCCTTGGTCTAGTATTACTCCTAGGATCTTCATCGTTGGTTGAATGGGGTAGTTTAGATTGTTAATGTGTAGTGATGTTGTCGTATTCTGTGCGTGTGGCGAGGCTATGAAGAATTTAGTTTTTTCTGAATTGAGCTTCAGTTTGAAATCTATGGTCCATTGTTCCATCGTGTTTAGCGCTTCAGTTGCTGTGGGGATGGTTTCAGAGGGGGATGCCGTAAATGGGATTATGATTGTGAAATCGTCTGCATAGCTGAATACTTTTATGCCTCGTTGGGTTAGCTGTGTGCTGAGAACTTATCAGCACCCCCTCATATGTCAACCAGCTCACCTTTTTCCAGGTATTTTCACTCCTTTAAAGAAATGAGGCAAGATTTTCCTCGACTCAATCCATGCTGATTTTGTCCTATTAAACCATATTTGTCTATGTGTTAGAAACTATCCAGCATCGACATCATGCTTACTAGCCTGTAATTTCTTGGATCATTCGGAAACCCTACTTAAAATTTGGTTTTATTTTGGTTTTATCTTTCAAAATCAAGCAACAGTTTTTCAATTCACACAGGAAAGCAAAGAAGAGAAGAAAAAGAAACAAGATGACAGTTGTATAGAGAGGGCCAGCAAAAAGTTAGTAGTCAATCAGTTATGACTGCCATCAATAAAGCTGACTACTGTCCTGCTGGGTCCCCAAATGCCAAAACAAACAAATACACTTTTAGAGCAACATTAAACTTTGTAAAAGTCTGCTCCACTCTGAGAGCCAAGGGAAGAGAGTTCCACAGGGAGGGGGCTTGCCAAAATAGAGAATCTATGAGTCACCTATAGTCATGTAGAGCTGAGGGCTGGGATAGAAAGTTGGTGAACATTCAATTGTCCTAGTAAAGTGAGTAATCAGTACGAAAAGATAGGCAGGGAAGCCAGAATATAAAATCTTATGAGTCACCAAGAGATTTTTATGTTGAATTCTGAAAGGCACTAATAGCCGGTGATATGGTCATAACGGCACACATGAGATGAGATATACAGAAGTATTCTGAATGTACTAAAGCTCTTTAAGAAGTGAAGAGGTGATTCCTGAATAAGCAATCTTACAATAGTCAAGGTGTGATGTAAACAGAGAATAAAGTTGGAGAGACTACATCATTTATGTAAGGATGAATTAATCTTATATGACCAAGTACAAAAAAATATGACCTAACCTGGATTCTAGAAGCATCATCGTAATCGGCAGGCGCCTGAAAAAATGGCGCAAGTCATATGTCATTCAAATTATGACACTGTTTTCAGACTCACGGCCTGCTTTGAAGATAGGCACTGGAAATAATTTGGGCCAGGATTTTAAAGGCCTATATTTTTGGCACCTACCTTTGACATAGAATCATGCTTAATGGTGCTGAACATCAACCCCGCTCATAACCTTTTTTGATGTTTGGAACTACTAGACATCAGTGTAGACGCAATTCCAGTGCTATATTTTGTAAACACTTCATGGCACCTACTTTTTTTTTCTTTTAATTTTTTAATTGGTTTTAAGAGTCTGGTTAATTACCACATCGTTAATAGCTATTTAAAACAATTAACTTAGGCATCAGTAGAGTGCCTATGGGTGCCTTCCTAATGGCAGTTTTTAGGATCTGTGCCTAAGGATATAGTCTACTATTGCTACAGCTTTCTCCTCATCTGAGAGGTAAGTGAAAGATTTAAGTAGAAATTTATTTTGAGGACAGCCAACCATTAATACAGTCTAGGCAAGTCTGTAGAACTGACAGGTGAGGTTTGTGGGGATCCTGGATAGAGATCAAAAGGATATCATCCATGTAAAAATAAGCAAAACAGCAGATTCCTGTATGAGAGCTGCAAGTAGGCTCAGAAAAATGGCAAGTTACAGATCACCAACAGTAGATCAATGATATCATGTTGAGGTTTTTCAGTATTCTGGGGTGTATACCATCCAGTCCAGGTTAATTACTCTTTAATTTGTTTTTGGCTTAGTATTTCTTCCAAGTTCAGCAAGATTTCAGTTCTCCCTTGAAAACTATTTCTGGCACAAGCAGATCTTTCACATCCTCTTCAGTGATGACTGAAGCAAAGAATTCATTCAGTTTCTTTACTATGACTTTATTCTCCCTGAGTGTCCTTTTTACTCTTTTATGATATATTGGTTCCATTTCAGGCTTTGTTTAGGTACTCTAGTGGGCTAAGGCATAAACAGTATACTCTTCTGTTCCAGCTGGGGCTCAAAATAGCTCCTATGACTCTTACTAGCCTCATAGTATTATTGCAATTATTCTTATATGGAGGGATGACACCTCATGGTAATAACACAAGTCTATTGCTAAGGGTCATAGGTACCTTTTTGAGCCCCAAAAGGCCTGGGCAGGAACAGAGATTGACACTTCTGTCCCCAACCCACCAGACTATCAGGCCACATCTCTCAGGTGAGTCTTGGAAGGGAAGGGGTCAGTCTGATTGTGGGGATTGTTTTTTATTTTTATACAAAGTAAGGTACTGAATCAGAGGGGGTTTGGAAAGGAACCTTGCCTTGAGTATTTTTCTTACCTTTGGGCACCATGTTCCATACTTTGTCAGGTAGCAAGGGTACCCATCTATTGAATGTTAAATGTACAGTGATGCATGTGCCTTTCAGCGCCATAAAAATGATAAATAATAGTAGTACACGTTAATTGCTTGTTTACTCTTTCCTAAAGTAAAAAGGACTAGAGATATCCAGTGAAGATCTAAGTAATTTATTTAAAACAAAAACAAATTTCTTCACTCAGGCCCTGATTCTGCAAAATGCATCTAAAGTTAGGTGCCATTTAAGTACCTATGTTAGGCGTCCTTTGTAGAATCGTGCTTAGCAGAGTTCTGCACTGTTTAGGCATCTAACTTTTTAGGCGTCCTTTAGAGAATCAGGTTTTAGGTGAGATTTAGAGGTCCAATGTCCTTAATTTTATAATACAAGGGTCATTTCATAAATAATGCACACTATTTTTTTTTTTTTTTAATTACATGCTTTTTTCCCCCTAAGTATTTCTTTACAATCCTTCAATAAAGCCTCCCTGCTTTGCAATGACCGAGTCCCAACGTCTGGGAAGCTTCATTATTCCATCCAAGACACCGTTTTAGTTCAGTTGCCAAATGGTTCGGGTACCAGCAGAAGAAAGCTCTTCCAGAGGTGCAAAACGATGTCCACGCATAGGTTATTTCAACTTTGGAAAAAGGTCAAATCTGGTGGTCTCATGTCTGGACTGTAGGGAGCTTGAGGTGACACCTCCCAGCCATATTCGTGTAGTTTTTCAATTACATTCCCTATGTGCGGGCGAGCGTTGTCATGAAGAATGATTGGCTCAGCCAAGAGCAACTGAGATCGGGTTTTGTGCATTTTTCTGCACATTTTTTGCAAAAAATCACAATACACTACTGTGACACTTCTTCCAAATGGAACATTGTCTTTGATGATGATGCCTTCATGATTATAAGCAAAAATCATCATTTTTTTGACTTTTGATTGAGCTCGTCAAAATTTTTTTGGTCATGGGGAAGATGGAGCTCTCCACTCATCATTGAAAAACTGCGCGAATACGGCTGGGAGGTGTTACCTCATGCTCCCTACAGTCCAGACATGAGACCACCAGATTTGACCTTTTTCCAAAGTTGAAACAACCTATGAATGGACATCGTTTTGCAACTCTGGAAGAGCTTTCTTTCTTCCCTAAGCTATCATATCACAGGACAGTGAAAGACACCAGTCTGGAAGCTCAATAAGTAAAAGCCTTGTGCTCCTCTTCCGGAGATCATAAGTTCAAATCCCAACCAGCTCCCCCAGCACATATTTTAATTGTGACATTCTACCTTGCAAGGTGCACCTTGATGATTTCACAATAAGGTCACCATTGGGCAGCTGCAAAACTCCATTTGCAATGAAGTAGAAGCCATGCTAAGGTCTGTATCTGGTTTTTAAAGCTTTTGCAAATGAAGTTATGTATACAATCTATATATTTTTGTCATGTGCTTTCTTTGCTTTCAAGAATGAGCTGATTGGAGCACTGTTTAGTCAGAAAAAAGGATAGCTTTTTAGCAAGAAACAAAAAACTATGTTTTTCATGTGCTGTGCTTCAGTGAATGGATCTTTTCCTCTAATTAGCAAATAGCACTGCTGTTTGTCCACAAAAATAGGTTTTGCATGCATATCTGTTTTGATGTGCCCCGTTTATGTGCTGCCTTATTAAATGTATTTTGAAATAAAATCCCAGAGAGCTATTTAGCAGATCACATGAAGGATATCCAAACTGTGCCTAAGTTCTGGAAGAACATCCAAAGAGTGCCTAAGTTCCATCCATAGAACTCAGATCTATTTGAAACCCAAACTAAGCTCAAAAGTAGACCTAGTTTTCATTCGCCTACAATATAAGCATCATATGGATGTCCTAGGTCGCTCTGTGTTATGTCAATTGAGTCATTTCCCAAACCACGCCCACCCCTATTGAGTTGGCGCAAGATTAAACATAGGCATCCATGAAATTGTGGCTGTGTCTACAAAGTGGCGTCTATATCATTTGGATGCCTAAGTACCAATTATCGCTTATGACTCTTAATTGGCTCATTAACTACTTAGATTGGACGCCTACAATACACCTAATGCACAACTTAGGCGCCCTTTATAATTAAGGTCTGAAATTTGTTGCCAGAAAATGTGGTAAAAGATGAAAAGAGAAGAAGACTTCCTTGTTATATAAACATCCTACCCACAACAAGATATAGTATAGAACAAATAGGGTCTAACATGGATGTCTCAGAAGGATTAAGAAATATATAAAATATAAAATGCCTAACACAGGCAAGCTTAAATGTTTCTATCCTCAATATTGTCTATTCCTATATGGGTCAATATAAGGAACTATCTTTTTTCTAAACAGTTTATTTTCGGTAAGAGACAGGTGTATCATAACTACGGGGGATCAGATCATAGGACCTCCTATAATCTTTATATTATTTTAGGTCCACATCCTGACCAGTGTTCCCGCTAAGCTGCGCTGGCGCACAAAATATTACCTCGCAGCGCACATGTTTCTCGTCACAGCGCACACAGTGTAGAGCACAGTTCTTCAACCGCCGGTCCGCAAACAAAATCTTGCCGGTCCGCGAAGGATTCGGTCCCCGCCGCAACGAAAGGCCGGCGTCAGCTGACTTGCAACTTCCTGTTGCAGTCGCTGTGCCGGGACTCCTGCCTTCGCCGGGACTCCTGCCTTCCACCGCGTTTGCCTCCTGCCTTGTCTCCGCACCTCCAGACCAGCAGCGGCAGCTGTGTATGCTTTTAACTTCGGCACAGAGCTGCCCCTAATCAATAGTTTAGCGCGGTTTCATAAGGCAGCCTCGGGGCCTTTGCTAGGCCGGCCCACATCGCATCATCGAAGCGGGCCGGCTATCAAAGGCCCCGAGGCTGCCTCATGAAACCGCGCTAAACTATTGATTAGGGGCAGCTCTGTGCCGAAGTTAAAAGCATACAGAGCTGCCGCTGCTGGTCTGAACTCTTGGGCCGCTGAAGGAGGGCAAAAAGCAGCTGTCCTGGAGGTTTCCCTTCCTCTCGCCTTTACAGGTTCCTTTTTTCCACCTTTTTTTTTTTCCTTCAAACGGCAACGGGCCCCAGCATCGACATCAATCAAGTAAGTTCCACTGTCAATCAAGCGGTTCTGCTCGGCCAAAGCTTCCCCTGTGACATGAGCCACCCTCAGGGGAAAGAAAGTGACCCACAAAGGTGAGGGGAAGGGGGGCAGATGATGGAAGTTGGGGGGGGGGAGAGAGAGAGAGAGAGAGAAGGGGCAGATGATGGAATGGAGGAGATGAGAGAGAGAGAGAAGGGGACAGATGATGGAAGTGAGAAGAAGGGAGAGAGAGCAGAAGGCAGATGGATGTCAGTTGAGAAGGGAGAGCAGATGCTGAATGGAAGTGGGGAAAGAACACATACTGGATGGAAGGAGGAGATAAATAAAGGGGGAAGAAAATAGTAAGATAATGGAGGGGTGAGGGAAAGGGGTGACAAGCTGTGTGTAGACACAGTGAAAAGAGGGAAACGGGACTAAATAGTAAGAAAGAATTTAATTTAGATGGAGGCAGAAAATAGAGAAGGAAGACCAGAGAAGAAAAGGGAAGAGAGAGCAGAGAATGATCAGATCTGAGTGGAGGAAATGAGAAGAGAGATATGCTAAAAACCACAGGGGGGAGGGAAGGATAGAGATGCCAGACCATGAGGGGAACAGAAGGAAGATGATGGATGCTAGACCAAATTGGGGGGTGGGGGGGGGGCAGGAGGAGAGATGGCAGGGAAAGACAGACAGTGAATGGAAGGGGCAGATGCTGGACTGAAGAGACAGAGAAGGTTATCATGCTGCTGTACCGGGCCATGGTACGCCCTCACCTGGAGTACTGCGTCCAGCACTGGTACTTTAAGAAGGACACGGTACTACTCGAAAGGATCCAGAGAAGAGCAACTAAAATGGTTAAGGGGCTGGAGGAGTTGCCGTACAGCGAAAGATTAGAGAAACTGGGCCTCTTCTCCCTTGAGCAGAGGAGATTGAGAGGGGACATGATAGAAACATTCAAGGTACTGAAGGGAATAGACTTAGTAGCTAAGGCAGGGAGAACGAGAGGGCACTCTCTAAAGTTGAAAGGGGATAGATTCCATACAAACGTAAGGAAGTTCTGTGGTAGAAAGCAACATATTTATTTGGCTCATAACTTGCTGGCGCCCGATATTTTTAGCTCACAGTGAAAAAAGTTTGCTCACAACACCCGCCCGCTTAGAGGGAACACTGATCCTGACTCCAAATTTTAATCACCTATGCCTGTCCCATCCCACCTACCTCATCTATAAAACCTACAAAACTACATCTGCAGGTGTGATGGTTGATGGGTTATACCATCTAAGATAAGTGTTGCTTTTTCTCTTCACACCTGATTGGATGGTTTAAATTGATTTTTGTGACCAGTGGTTTTTTTTTTTTAATCATTATATAACATAGTTTACCGTATTTTTCGCTTCATAAAATGCACTTTTTTCCACCCAAAATTGGGTGGAAATTTCAGTGCATCTTATGAAGCGAAGGTACCTTTTTTTTTAAACACTCCCCACCCACCCTGGTGTACCTTTTTAAAATGACCCACTTGTTGGGGGTACCCGGACTGACTGCTGCCCACTGCTACTGCTGGATGCTGCTGCACCGCAATTCAAAGAAGGGAAGGGCCAGTGTGCAGCGATTGCACATCGCCGGCCCACAAGCCTTCACCCGACGTCAGAACTGATGTCAGTTCTGATGTTGGGCGAAGGTTTGTGGGCCAGCGACGTTCAATCTCTGCATGCTGGCCCTTCCCTTCCCTTCTTTGAGTGGCGGCAGACAGGGGCCAGAGGAGAAGGAATTGGCGGAGGGTAGGCAGGTTTCAGCACGCAGGAGGGAGGAAGGCAGTTTCTGGCATAGCAGTGGCGGACCGGGGCCACAGGAGGAATCGTCAGAGGGTAGGCAGATTTCAGTGTGCAGGGGGGGGGGGGGAGAAAGGCAGTTTCCAGCACAGCAGGGAAGACGAAGGACAAAGGCTGGAAGGCAGTGAGGGCAAGGAAGCACGAACTTGGGACATGGGAGGGAGGGAGAACGAAGGACAAAGGCTAGAAGGCTGTTAGGGGGCATGAACTTGGGACATGGGAAGGAGGGAGGTCAAAGAACAAAGGCTGGAAGGCAGTGAGTGGGAGGGAGCAAAAACTTGGGACATGGGAGGGAGGGAATAGAAAGGGCCTGAGTGAAGGAAGAAAGGAAGGAAGGAGACTCATGAAATCACCAGACAAAAGTAGGAAAAATTATTTTCTTTTCAATTTAGTGATCAAAATGGTCAGTTTTGATAATTTATATCTGCTGTGTGTATATGAAAAATGAAATGAACAGCCTGCAAGGGAAGGGGAGACAGGGTGCAGAGCCTGGTATATATAAGTATACAATCTGGTTCAGAATGGTTTATTTCTGGCTTTCCTACTCTAAATCTAGGGTGTGTCTTATGGTCTGGTGCATCTTGTTGAGTGAAAAATACGGTAATATAATTTATAAAGCACATACCTGCAGATGTAGTTTTGTCAGGATGTGGACCTGAAATAATATAAAGATTATAGGAAGTCCTATGATCTGATCACCCACAATTATGATACGCCTGTCTCTTACCAAAAGTAAATTGACTGTTTAGAAAAAAAGATAGTTCCTTATATTGTCCCGTATGAGAATAGACAATATTGAGGATAGAAACATTTAAGCTTGCCTGTGTTAGTAGGCATTTTATATATTTCTTAAGCCTTCTGAGGCATCCATGTTAGACCCTATTTGTTCTATACTATAGAGAATGTGGTAAAAGCAGTTAGCATAGCATGGTTTAAAAAAGATTGATAAACTCCATAAACCATTAAGATTGATTTGGGAAAATCTTCTGTTTATTCCTGGGATAGGCACCATGAAATCCTTTTTGCTTTTTTGGGATCCTACCAGATACTTGTGACCTGGATTGACCACTATCGGAAACAGGATACTTTTGGTTTTTCCCAGTATCGAGATGTTTATGTTCTTATCTACTGAGGCATAGAACATAGGCCTGCAAGGTAAATGTCTGTGTTGTACATTTATCATTCTGGCTTTACACTTACCACACCTAAAGTTTTGCTATTAAGGTGCAGTAAGTACAAAAAAATACATTTTAGTAAACACTCGCTTTAATGTGTACATCATTAGTGGATTATAGAACAGATGGAGGTCATTAGATGTTGACTGCTAATATAGCAGATAATAGTACATTTAGGTTCTCAAGAAGTACAGGTAACTGCATTCAGAGCTATTGACTATGCAGTTAATGCACATTAGTGATCATCTCTTCATGGCAAAACTGCTTTCCCCAAAATTCTGGAATTCCTTTGAACAGAGTTTTTATACTTAAACCCTAACTTTGGCATTAACACACAAAACAAGCCTCCAAATAAACAGAACTATTAAAATAATTTAGCATATATGGACAAGTTATTCTAGTGAGGCTTGTTTGCATATTTTTGCATATATTGTGAATTGTAAATTTGGAATGTTGCTCAGGGTACGCTTCTAAATTTACCACAGTTCAGAGTTTAGGCCCCTAAAATCATGCAATATTTATTCTTAGCTCCCCCTCCCCCCCAAAAAAATATGCTCTTTTCACTTGTTACCATGTATATTTTTTTATTTAACAGGAAGGATGGGATTCTTAAATCTGATCATATATAAGCAACTGACTTTCCACAACTTTTTTGAAACATATGATCTGATGGAATACCCCTCTCCCTAAAAAATAAAGCCCAATGCATATCTACATTGTTTAAGACTGCTAGAGAATAATAAAATTAACCTCTGTTTCTAACTCAAGTGGAACATTTTTCATAATTTAAAATGTGTACTTTCCATTTTAGCTAGATGTAGATTTTCAGCTTATGAACAGTGTTAAAATGCAGTCTTCTTATAAATTGCTAAGTTATTTTATTTTACTTGAATTTTACAATTTAAAAATTAGCATTTCTTTAATGAAGGCAAGAGGTAGCAAAAAATATTGGACAAGAAACAGTAACGGCACATTAACATAATTAAGTCCTAAATGTTTAATATTTGATATTTTGCCTACATTTAAGGGCCCTTCTACTAAAGCATGTAAAAGTATTTAAAGTGCGGTTAACGCATGAAAACAGGTTACTACATGACTGTGCTAAAGGGTTTGTCTGTTTCCTTGCATTAAACCATGTATTACAGAATTTTTCTGTCAGGAGATGTGGACATGTTAGCCAGCTAGTGCATTACATTTATGTTCACTAAGGGCCAGAGTCTATAAACGACGCCTATATTGTAAGCGCCACTTGGTGTGATTGTCAATAAATGGCTGGTGATCCTTTATAAATTCCCACTTAGCGGCATCTAGTCATTGCTAGGTGTCCTAGAGGTAGGCGCTGATATATTATGCCAGGTTTTATTTTGCCTAGTTTTTAGCAGTGCTTCACTTGAACACCTAAGCCAATTACACCTACTCTCCCGCCCCCTAACCATGTCTTTTTCAGATAGATGTCATTAAGCATTGGAGGGTGTCACTAGGCATCCTAAAAATTTGGTGCCTCTTGTTAATTTAATTTTTGGGGAATTGGCTGAAAACTGGCGTGGTCAATTACCACACCAATTAAAATAAAAGTTGGGTACGTATTCCAAAGTAAGGCATCGCTAGGCGCCCTATATAGAAACAGGCCCTAACTGACTGACTACTTACTGCCTCCTAATCAGGAAGCACCAAGTGCATTGACTGGGAGCAGGTATGCAATTAATCTGAAAATTAACACAATAAAAAATAGTGTGAATGCCTCGTCTTGGTGCATTAGTTTTGGGTTTATTGTGTATTAAAATTCTGCATTATAGTACATTAAATCTATAAAACTTACCATATTTTAGTAGAAGGGCCCCTTAGAGCATAAACCACAGTAAATTCCAAAATACAGAAGTTTGCATTCATAGTCTGTTGGCTTTTATTTTATGGGCCAAACTAAAACATCTTGCATGTGTATAGTAATGATATCCCTGAAGAGTACATCAATGTACATAAATTAATAAGTCTTACCACATTTTTTATAAAGCTTAAATTAGATTCTGGGTATTTTCTCAAACCATTTCATACTAAAATGAAACTGAAACATTTCTGAAATGGAATATGCACAGACTGTACTGGAGGTAATAAAATGTGGAAGACATGGTAAAGTCAAGTAGTATTTAACATATTGAATTTTTTTGTAAAAGGCATAGACTAGTGCCTTGGATTGTTGCTATAGTATTTTCCATATTTCATAGGTCTTTAACATTGCTTGAAATTCTTATTCACACTAGGGGAAGAAAACTTAGCAATTTTGTTTGCAATACATTCCTTAGTAAGGAAAAATTATATTCTTAGCTGTTATTTTTTTTTCCTTTAGATGCAGCAGATGAATCCAGAGACCAATGGGATAGCACACATCTACCAGCAGGTGAAGATAGAGAAACTTATTAATAGGTGGTCCTATTGGCTGGCACTCCTCCTGTATCTTCAGTATTGCTCCATGCCCAAGCATTCGGAACCATCAATATGCTTAACATGGAAAAAAACGTCTCTCCCATAACAAATTTCAAAGGTAATACAACTACTAATAATAACAAAACTTCTGAAAGTTGCAAAAGATAATAAACCTACAGCCAATATCCAGAAAGGATGGGGCTCTGGATTCATCTGCTGCGTCTAAAGGAAAGAAAATTAACAGGTAAGAACATAATTTTTCTTTCCTTAGCAACAGCAGCAGATGAATCCAGAGACCAATGGTATGTAGCAAAGCAATCCTCAATCTGGGTGGGAAGCGAACGCCGCCTCTGTAATGACTGAAGCACCAAGAGCAGTCTCAGCATGCGCTGCCACATCCAACCGGTAATGCTTATAAAAAAGTATTCTTAGATGACCAAGTAGCCGCATGACAAATCTCCTCTAAGGAAAAACCTCTGGACTTAGCCCAGGAAGTAGTCATCGTTCTAGTTGAATGGGCATAAAGCTCTCCGGCAACCACTTCCCTGACATCAAGCGGAAGCCCTGGTCTCCCTTGAGCTATCGAGCGATAGAAGGTTTGGACACTGTCATACCTTGGTTGCGTCCTGCGAATAACACAAAGAGGGAATCTGAATGACGAAAATCGTTAGTAAGCTGTAGATAGTGTAGAAGCCTGCTACACACATCCAGGAAACGCAGTGAAGAGAGGAGCGCTCCCTCCCCCCATCTTCCTCCCGGATAGCAGTAAGGAAGAGAGACTGGTTGATACCACCTTAGGAAGAAACTATGGTACTGTCTGAACTGATACCCCAGAATCCGTAATACAGAAAAAAGGGCTCCCTGTAGGACAAGTTCTGTAAAGCAGAAAACCATCCGGGGTGAAGCTATGGCTATAAGAAATACCATTTTCAACTTCACATCCTTAAGAGTCTCATTAGACAAAGGTTCAAATGGGTCCTATTGTAAGCTTCCAAGAACTACCTTAAGACTCCAGTCCAGACAGTGCTTCTTAACAGTTGGACAAAAAACTGCTTACTCCTTTCAGAAACCTAATTATATTAGACTAAGGAGCAAGTGAAAAGTGAGACACCTGGGCCCTGTATCAAGCAATAGTTGCTACTGGAAGCTAAAAGAAATTATACTGGAAGCCCTTGGCTACGTCCTTGTGCAAAAAAGAAGGAATATGAGATAAAGAAGTCTGGAAGGGCGAAAAACCGTGAGAACTACTCCAAGAATTGAAAACCGTCCAGACACTAGCGTAAGCCACAGATGAAGACGTCTGCCTGGCCTGGAGAAGAGTAGAAATAACCTGCAGTGACCTTTCAAGAGCTAGGCCAGAATACCCAAGTAGGATGAATTTCCATGCTAATCAACCCCTGGGTGAGGAAATCCTGAAGCGCTAGTCTGACCATCCACCACTCCAGAAGATTGAGTGAGCACTGAGCCTTCTCCTGAGACCAGACTCCTTGGCTGAGGATTGAATGTACTGAGCCCCCCAACCCAACTGACTGGCAACCTTGGTGACTAAAAGCAAGTCCAGCTATGATCGTGGCATGCCTCTGAAAAGATCGATCTCACTGAGCCACCAATTCATGCTGAGGAGACCACTAAAGACTACCATTGAAGCCTTGATACCGGGAACTCTTGGAACAGAAGCGACTGCTGCAGCATTCTCACATGAAAGCGAGCCCAAGGCCTCACTTTCAGAGTCGCCACCACAGATCCTAGACCCTGCATATAATCCCATACCCGCCATCTGGGTGAGTGAAGAATAGGACTGAGACTAACTTGCTGCCCCGGTCTCTGGGAAGAAACACATTCCCTACCTTTGTGTTGAACAACACTCCAAGATGTCCCAAAGATTGGAATGGAAGAAGAGGACTTTTTGGAAATTTGAAGATTGAAGCAGAGAAATCACCCATTTATGTTACTGTCAAAACGGTCCTGCCTGGAAGATGCTCAAATCATCTGGTCGTCAAGAAAAGATGTATCTGCATCCCCTTTTTGCGATGAAACACTGTCACTTCTACCATCACCTTTGAAAAAGTTGGTGGAGCTGTGGCTATGCCAAATGGCATCTGCCCTAGGACAGCAAAGTGAAGATACCACTAATGGGATGGCCATATGGGAATATGTAAGCAATCTTTTGTGATATCGAGTGCTGAAAGGAATCACCCCGGTTGGCCCGCTGTAATGACCGATCTGACAGTTTCCCTAAGGAAATGACTGACTTTGAGAAACTGATTGAGCTGTATGAGATCCAGCACCGGTCTGACCAATCCCCCCCTTCTTGGGCACTATGAAGTATATGGAATAACTTTCCTTGCCCCTTTGTACCGGAAGAACTGGAACTATTGCCCTGAGTTCTAGTAATACTTGAAGGTGGTCTCGCACCAATGTTACCTTTGGCTGCTCAATATATGGTGATCCCAAGAATCTGGAATGGAAAGGGGGATTCAAAATTGCAATAATCCTGAATAATGTCCCAGATCCATTGACCGTACATGATTGTGCCCTCCCTTCCTCGAGAAAGCCTAAATAACTGGCAGAGGGAGACAAAACCCCTTCAGAGTGAAGTGTGGGAGTATGGAGTATGGGGAGGACGAGAGTTGCAAGTTCTGTATGGAGTAAAGTAACTCTCCTGCAAAAAATCTAGTTTCGTGGTGTAAGAAAGAATACAAGGAGGAGTGGAATATGGCCAGCCTGGACTATAGATCTTGGAATTCTGAAAACAGAACCATGACAGGGAGGACTAAAAAGAACTCCTAGAATTAACCTGCAGTAACCTCAGTTAGCCGGAAATCCTAGAATCCACTACCAACTTCACCCAAGCTTCTCCAAAAACCAATTGCCCTTAAAGCAGAGGTGTCAAAAGTCCCTCCTCGAGGGCTGCAATCCAGTCGGGTTTTCAGGATTTCCCCAATGAATATGCATGAGATCTATTTGCATGCACTGCTTTCATTGTATGCTAATAGATCTCATGCATATTCATTGTGGAAATCCTGAAAACCCAACTGGATTGCGGCCCTCGAGGAGGGACTTTGACACCCCTGCCTTAAAGGGAAGATGCACTAGGCGCAATCCAGAAGCTGCAATCTCCGTCCCATGACAAATGATTTGCACCTTGATGCCTATAAGACCAGGCTTCCATCCCGAAAGAGAACTTCAGGGATGATTCCAACTAATATATATCCTTTGCCTCCCCCTGAGACCTGCCGAAAAGAGAGGTAGCATGGTCAAGTGAACCACGACCAATTTGTGAATGGGTACTTAATACTGCCTTTTTCATTGGCTTTGGCATTCAAAGTGATGGTCTTGGAGATTTAAGTGAGTGGTCCATGGTCACCAGTAGCTGCATAGCCCTCCCAGCCAAGTTGAGAGTTGTCTAGCATGCGTCCTGAGAAGATGGATCTCAGAATTCTGTGTGACAGCCTGTGTAACATAGAGGATGTGCCACACTAGAAAGAAAAACAGTCCTGCCTGGACTAAGTGAAATGCCACCAGGCTACTATGCTTCACCACTATAGTCTCTCCGAACTCAACAACAATCACTACTATGACTAGGAATCACTTCCACAGCAGCACTAGACAGACGGAGTGCCACACAGAGGCACAAAGAAAAAGAAAATCTCCAACTTGTATAGCCTTGAGGAATCCCAACAGAGAAAGGAGAAACCCGTACAAAGTACATGGTAATCTCCTGCCGCTGTCAACACTGTGCTGAGATCTGTCTTCAGCCAAAACTGAGCAGATTAGCACAGAGCTGAAACTCCGTGCAAAACGGCCTAAGGCCAATCAAGATGGGCCCCATGCCAGCAGGACTCATATGAAAGAACCAAGTCGGGAGAAAACGGTGACCGAGCCCGACTACTGCATCATTACAAAAGACTGCATGAAAATCGCCAGCGCATCTATCACTCATAAAATATATGCTGCGACAAATGCCGACAAAGAACATGCTCGGGGAGGAACTGCAAGCATGATGCTGAGCTCCTGATAGCACAAGGAAACACTTGCACACCTCCTACATGTGGTAAAGGCCCAGTTCCTTCTGCATCCTGGCAATTGTAGGTACGGAGCTCACCTCCAAATGCAATAACACCCGCGTTCTGCCACAAGAGAAAAGTAGCTGGACTACGCTTCAACTGCGCAGAAAAAAGCATGAAATTTCTCCCCCGCAGTGTCTGTTCAGCCGGCTGCAAACAGGCCCGATGGTGTTCTGCGCTTCCTAAAGCGCTAACATCTTTCCACTGCCTCTGCCGCGTAACAATGTGAACACGCGCAACGTACACAAACCGCTATCAAAAATAAGCAACTCAAACCGGCAGACACAATAAACAAAGTGAACACTAAAATTCCTCTCAGCTGAACTGACAGACACAAAACGGCATACACAATAAATAACATTAAAACTCTAATTCTTCTCACCCGCACTGACAGACAGAAACCAGCAGAAAACAAAGTTAAAACTATAATTACTGTCACCCGAACTGACAGGAAAGTTAACTAAACCAGCAGAAATAATAAAGTAAAATTAAAACTCCTCTCACCCAAACTGACAGGAAAGATGTGAAGACTGGTAGTTGTAGACGGTCAGATAAGCACAATCCAGCTACAGCAACTTTGTTCGCTCCTTTTTTTTTTTTTTAGTAGAAAAGAAGAAAAATTGAGAGAATCATCAATACCCCTCAATCCATTGGAGGGGAGGATGGAGCCCAGGTGTAACTTCCAAAGCAGGTACTGTTCAGCCAGACACCCCTGTCTCACTGAAGAGCATTCTCAACAGGAGAAAATTAATTGTCCAGTCAAAGCCAGAATCCAGGAGCTAGTTGAATAGCGACCATCACCTGCTGGGAGATAGAGCATACTGAAGATACAGGAGGAGTGCCAGCCAATAGGACCACCTGTTAATCAGTTTCTCTATCTCCACCTGCTGGTAGATGTGTGCTATCCCATTGGTCTCTGGATTCATTTGCTGCTGTTGCTAAGGAAATACTATTTCAACTTATCTGCACGTTCCGTTGGTGATGTCATGGGTTATGGAAAAAGGTTTAATATGAACAGTAAGGGCAAGAAAATTGCCAATTATACTAACTCATACATTTCTTAGTGTAAGTTTTCTAGACTGAAGCTCCAAGACAAGAGTACAATTTAGCTAAAATTAAGCTTGTTAGAGTCACAAGAAAAGTGTTAAATGCTGTAGAGAAATCAAGTGTTTTGAACATCTAACACAAATTACTATAACCTAACATGTTTCAAAAGACAATCAAACTGGTTTCTGTAGGCATATCATCACATTTTTGCAGTGACATACAAGAGCACATTGCCCTTTTGCCGTGAGCTGACAGTGATTATTTTAGAGAAGGAAAATGAAACAAGGAAAAAGTGAAATTAGTACTGTAGTTGCTGAAAGGAAAGTGGTAAAATTGTACAAAAAAATATAAAAAAATATTACTTTGTTCCCATTTCTACTGGCAGCTAAGCCCAAGGTAAAAGGCCAGAATGATCAAAGACAATCAAACAAAGAGTGTGCAGAATGCCAGCCAACAAATATATACACAAGTCACATTAGGTTAACTGTGGTCACGACCTTCATGTTAGTCTAGTAACTCAAGACTTTACATTCTTCTATCTTTCTTTGTTTTTAAACATGTAATGGTTAATAAACAGACACAGTCCATAGTTAGTAGGTTGGTATTATAACATTTATTAAAATAATGCTATGGGTTAATAGAAACAGCAAAGAACCAAAGAATTAAAATGCAAGCCATGTAACAACCCAACTAAAACCCAAATATGTCTAATGAAGTCATTCAGTAGCTAACTAAAAAGCCCAAGACAGACATCACTCCCAATATAATAAAGTACTGCAAAACAATTGGCAATTCTCAATTATCAAAAATTGTGGGTTTTGCATTTTTGTATCCTCTTTCAATCAGGAAAAAAATTCCTTTGAATGTTATATAACATACATATAAAACAAGATAGAAAAATACATTATAAACTTGTAACAATGGCTGTAAATACATTATCTTACATGTTCTCATAGGCAATAGGTTGGTTATGGTACATACATAGCATGAAACTACTAAGATTATAAAGAATAGACAAATGCATGTCAGCTGTACGGCTACATACAAGCAACACTCCCATCTACCCCTCTTTAAAAAAAAAAACAAATCATAATACTGTTAGGAAAAGTCTTAAAACTACATATTGTAATAAAGAAAAAACTCAAAAAATGATAATACTGAGAACCAAGGCATTCAGAGATTTCAAAAGTCATGCTTTAAATTGACCCAATTTTTTTTATAATAAAACTTTTCATTTTGTTCAATAACATTACTTTAACATCTCACACATTGATTTCTTATATTTACTTAAACCTTCCTCCCCCAAAAAAGACCTTTGATACAAGTCTAACATTTCCAGGTTTATCATAGCTGAGATGAAACTGGATCAAATACTGGTATTTTAGTATACCTTTCCTCAAATATTTGAGTGTTGCTAGTTTATTCACTCAAATAAAAGGTTTAACCCCCCTTCCCCCCCCAAAAAAAATGGCACAGCACAAAAGTATACATGAAAGCAACTGTATGTTTTACAGGAAGACAAGGCTGGTGGTTCGATAAACAAAAGCTAGCTGAATATAAAAAGATGAATGTCAGTTGCATAGTAAATAAATTGATAATTGTTTCAAAGTGAGACAAGATGGAAGATGATGCCCTTTGACAGCAAATGAAACGTAAGTCATCTAAGCTTACTGATGATCTACAAAATGGAAGTTTTGAAATTTGTAAGAGGAAAAAGTTGACAACAATGAGAAAGAACTGCCACCTGATCTTTGCCAAAATACAGACTGAGTGGCTATAAGAGCTACATACTTGATCAGTGTTAAAAGAAAACTCTATGAAAAGTGTGTGCATATTTTAGCCATTTTATCTGTCTGATTTCTTGGACAATTTAAAGTGTTTCTTAAAAGATTTAAGCAGCAAATATAAGCCTCTGCCTTTTTTTGGCAAACAGGCAGTAAGTTGTTCAGATTCTCTATGTGAAAACTGGTAAACAGTATTTCCTGAACATTGTATGACACTAGGATTAGGTGTCCATCAGAACTGGGGGATCCTTCTTGGAAATATTGTGACTAATGACAAATGATTTAGTAAGAAAATGTTTGTTAGAATATTAGAAATACTGCATTTCCATATACATTATTTGAACCCAACAAAAATACTTTCTTGGTCAGCTAAATTAAGTAAAGCCACAATGTTGTGAAAATGTCATTTGATATTCCAGTGTTCAATGATACCTGGTCAGCCCCTCAGAACCCTTTGGTTTTTATGAAGCTTTAATTAAGGCTGGTAAATCTGTTAGCCATGGTTTAAAATCAAAGGGGTATAAAACTGACCCAAGGGCTAGTATTCGATATAAAAGTCAATTAAAAATTTCACAGTATAAGATTTGGCAAACTTGCATTTGAGTTATATGGCAAAGATCAGGTTACTGGGTCAACTCGTCTATCTTCCCTCACAGCTTCTCTTCACACACTGTATTAGGTGACTGAGTGGCATATAATAACTTGCTATTTGAAGAAAGAACAGCTTCAGAAGAGACAATTGACAAAATGATCATGAAGAAAATAAGGCACTTTCTTTTCTTTAGACTTATTCCAATACTTAAAAAATAAAAAAAGACAAAAAAGGCTCTTTTGGTCTTTTGATTCTTGACAACCACCAGAAAAAAATCACTTAATGAAATAAAGGGTTTCTTTGTTCTTTTCTTGTATAACACTTGAAAGTATAAAATGCTACATTTCCAAAAATATATTTTTCTGCACCAGCACCCTTGTATTGTAAAAGTATCTACTTTTTTGTTTATTTTGTTTCAATGCACTACACTTTTATCTACAATTTCATTACAATTATACAGCAAATAGGCAAGCATGGCTTTTACATCCTTAATGTAATTTTTCTGTACAGGGAGATTTTATAAAAGTATTTGAACAGTTTGCCCAGTAATGAGACACATAATGCATGTACCTTGTTCTCAGATAATTGCTAAGGAGACTTGACAAATTGATTAAGGTATCTCAGATTTATATGCATTCTTTTAAAATAGTGTTTCAATTTCTTCTTTACATGAAGTTATAAAAAGAATTTCCAAAACACTCTTCACACAAGATTTTGAAAGATAAAATTTGGCTATGTAAGTAGTAGGCTGTTTCTTCGACCCTTTCAGAGGCATTGTAGTGATTTTAAAAAGTAGTCAAATTTGCGGGTTTTTTTCAGAATCCCTTCACTCTGACATCTCTGACCTAAGGTTCATGCATGATGCATCTTCACAACAGTACATTCAGAGAGAGCTTTTGACTTCACTATGAGAAGAAACAGGTTTCCTAGAAGTCTCTCACAGTAACTGCCTCTGTCATCAGGCAGGTAAGGGGCTGTCTCCTCCCCATCTCTCAGGTGAGGGCTTCTTACCATTCGTTTCATGTGGGATTGACCAGTGCTGAGGGATGAATTGGACCTTATTGCTTTACTACTATTCAGTGCAGATTCTAGAACCACTTTCACCCAACCAGAGAAAAAAGCTGAGTCGGAGGACAACTTGTTTCTTTGTTGTTTTGATTATTATTATTTTTTTGTTAGATGGTAAGACGAACGGACAAATGCCTCAGCTCGCTGCACTGAAGACAGGCAAGCAAAGGCGATTACCAGTTAACTGATCAGCAGGCAGGCATGGTCAGGTCATCATTGGGTGAAGAGTTCAGAGGTCAGAAGGTCATATGTTAGTTGCCGGTGGCGGCTGGGTGGTTAGAAACAAAAGAAAGAAACAAAAAAAAAAGAAAGAAAAGATAGAGGAGATTAGTTTCAGCTAGTGACAGCTTAATGACAACATGAACAAAAAAAATCATAATAAAAAAAAAGCATGTTTTATTCTGACATACTGACACCATCTACAGAATGCAATAAAATCATGACAATCTTGCATCATGATTTGAATATGTGAAGGAGAGCCCGCTCCCACAAAACTGGTTAACAAGAAAAATAGAAAAATATACAACTAACAACTAATGGTTAGTAGCAGTCGATGGAAGAAACTGGAAAAGAAAAAACAATGAATAGGTATTGGAATTCAGCATAAAATTACGCAACAGTCAGTGCACAGGATCAGTATCTGACTGCTATTAAGCATTAGTATTCCTCCAAGTGCAAGCATTAAAGCAACTATTAATGATGGATGTGATTATTAATAACTGGTTATTAAAAGAAATGAATTTAAAGAATTTTGAACTTTTGAAAATGGTTTAACATAGAACTGTGGCCCAAGCAAGGTTCTTTTGTTCAATAAAATTTTTATTGCTTTTCAATTATTCTATTTACAGACATGGAATTTCAAGGCCTCATGATACAGAACACTAAACTGTGGTCTAGTAGAATAGGCATCATCATGGGAACCAAGATAAAAGCCAAGCCACTTTAGCTTGCAGTTTCCATTTGAAAATACTATTTTACACATATAGGACAATTATAAAATGCAATTGCATGTAAACACTGTAAAAGTCCTGACACTTTAAATTCTATATGTAAAAGCTTGAAGTACATCCAAAAAATAGAGGAAGTTTCTGATGCTAATAAGGCATTTTTAACTACAAACAATTTGTTTGTTCAATTTCAAAGCTAATATTCTGCAAATTCAATAAAATCTGACATTTCATATACATTCCTGCTTTATATTTTTATATTTTATAGAAGCCACCTGTAAATACTATTTCCTTTTAAAAAATAAAAATAAAGATTACAGTAAAACAAAAATTCTCAAGTGGAACGTTATCATTCCCAATGTTCTTGAGTAGTTTGTTCTCTATTCTTTCACATTCTCCTTTCATCAAACTTGGTCCACTTAACAGTAGTATTTAACTTTTTTTTTAAGACTCATTCAACAGCTTAACTATAACTACTAAATTCTGAGGTTTTATATAGTTTTTTTTGTACTGTTGCCATTGTGACTATGGCAGAGGAAATGAGAGCAAGAAAAGTAGATTCAGTGCAAATCAGATTTGTGCCATTTCTTTGAATGAATTCTAGTAGGTGTAATGTCAATAGATAGCATCATCTGTATAAGCAACATATCATGGCCTGATCATCTTCACACATTAAAAAGTGTGTGTGCACAGACGGGGGTAAAAACATGAAGAATTTATATGCCTATTTGGAATTAACCCAAGACTTTCCAAAATGGAAAAAAGAAAAACTCAGTTACATTTGAAAAATAATTTAAAATCATTCTTGATCTGGACTTTGTTGTACTGAAAGGCAAACAATTATGCTAGATTTTTTTAAATAGTAAACACACCCTAAGTAAAAAGTCACAGCCATGATAAATATTTGGTGTGTTAAGACAGCTATCTTTTTAGATAACAGTACACCTATTTTTATATCCTCTGCCAAGTCTCTGGCCTTCTACA
Organism: Geotrypetes seraphini; assembly: GCF_902459505.1. NCBI lineage: Eukaryota > Metazoa > Chordata > Amphibia > Gymnophiona > Dermophiidae > Geotrypetes > Geotrypetes seraphini. Next base: position 253,674,800 of record NC_047086.1, read on the forward strand.
GCACACACAGGTTTATTAACTGTTTAACATCATTTACAGTTGATTACAATTCAGTCAGTCTGTTATAAGAGTCAATTCAGTTTTGTATAATACAGCTGGGTCTTATTCTTAGTACTGTGGAATATTGTACTTGTCAACCCTTTACCCCTTTTAATACTTATTATAAAAGGTAGTACTGTATTTATATTTCTGGGAATTTAATTTTGCTTGCTTTACAAGCTTGTTTACAATCTCTAAAACTACATAAAGAATATAAAACATAAAATGTGAACACAGCAGTACAGTAAAATAATTTAAAAGAACCAGTTTAAAACTTTCCCTTAGACCTTAATAAGAAAATCTATAGTTGAGAGATGTATAAAACATAAGTATAAATATTCCACAATGAAAAACTTACATTTTGGATTACTGACATTGTGTTTGATAGTATTCCATGCTTTCTAAAAAACAGTAAAACAAGAAAAAAAACAACCACTCCCAACAATCTGTGTACACATATATATTCATTGGGGGGGGGGGGGGCTAAATGTTTGTATCTCTTATTTTGATTTGCAAGAGAACATAAGATTGCTGACTGAACAGAATAATTTAGTCCTTTCTGACAACTATGCCCCAAATTACTGCCCTACAAGGTCAATTTTCAGAGGTCTCAGGAGTTAAATTTCTAATCTGGCCCCTTTGAAAATTAAATAGGACTGAGTAGCTAAATTTAGGGAACTGTTTCAGCCTATGATGATTTCAGTATTAATCACCTAACTTGATGCCTAATTTACTTAAGACTTTTCTCTCATTCTGCCTTAGAGGGGGAGGGAGGGTGGACCATAACAAATCACACCCTTGGTTTTCTAAATCTAAGCAAATAAATTGAAGGACTAAATTTAGATAGTATTTTCAGGCAAATTCTTCAGCTTTTACATTAAGCTGTAAATTCAACTAAATTTAGGGCCAATAAAACTTAAAATCCTAAATGATGACATGAGCAGTTTTGTTTTGTTTTTTTTTAACTTGACTCCTATGAATAAAATGGCTCACCTTCAGTGTTTTATTAAACAAAAAGCATTGCTAGAGACTTTCTACTCTAACTGGCATATTTGTCAAAAATAACATTTCTATCTGACTCTCTGATATCAAGCTGAATAATCTAGTAAACAAATTTTATTCCCTTGTAGTTAAAAAGTGGCTTGGGGGTTTAAAACTTGCATGAGAAAGGGAGTTTTCCTCTTTTTTGCTTATTTACTACAGTACTGTTCAGAGAATGTGGCGTGAAGGCACTATCGGGGGCTATATTCACCAGGAACAATTTAAATTTCCACAGTACTACAAAATTTTTGTATTGCATTTGACCAAGTCACTTAAATAATTTATTGAAAACCATCAGCTTTCTGTAGAAATGTTAGAATATAAGAACATAAGAATAGCCTTACTGGGTCAGACCAATGGTCCATCAAGCCCAGTAGCCCGTTCTCACGGTGGCCAATTGTGGAGTGCTAATGTTGGAATCCTTTTCAAACTTAAGGGAGCAAATGATTTATTGCTCTTATATAACAAAATAACCTTAGAAAGCACCCATTTGTCTTCAAAATTATCATTTCATTTAGGTCAGTGGTTCCCAACCCTGTCCTGGAGGACCACCAGCCAGTCGGGTTTTTGGGATAACCCTAATGAATATGCATGAGAGAGATTTGCATATAATGGAGATGAAAGGCATGCAAATCTCCTCCATGCATATTCATTGGGGCCATCCTGAAAACCTGACTGGCTGGTGGTCCTCCAGGATAGGGTTGGGAACCACTGATTTAGGGTTTAATGCAGGAATATACAAGAAAACTAAATATAAAAAAGCAAGAGAATATTACTTCAGAATGAAAACAGAAAGTTTTATTAATCAAATAAAGAGTAATTGTTTGCACTGGATTAAACCAGATTAGTTTCTATAGGTGTAGTTTCATGAGAACATGAAAAATGTATGGCCGATTATAATCATAAACACAATATATCCTCCAGCATTAAACGCTGAGTATAATTACCATATTAAGTTCAACCTAAATCTAGACCTCCAGAGTATACCCAGAAGGACAAGAGTAGCCATGAGAGCCCTGAAGCAGCAATTATAAGATTGTGAAATGATGGCCACTGTTGTCAACAGCAAGCTTTACGTTGGTGGAAAGCACTGATTTTCTGGCCAAGGCAAGCTTCAGTCGGATTAAGAACATCGTCTCTTCCATTTCACTGATCTGCAAGACATTGTTCAGATGCTTCTCTTATGCATTTCTTATTATTATAGTTTTGTGTTTTAAAGGCTATGTGACAGTGATATACTAAAGTTAGGTTATAAGGAGGTCTTTTTGGCCAGTGATAGAAGTTTGTAGGGGAGCTAGTGTATACAGCTCTTCCCTTCATAGCCACAGAAGCATTCTCTTTGTAACTTCTGGGGCCTTTTTTCCTCCTTGTAAGTGAGATTTAGGTAGAACTTAATGTCATTTATATTCAGTGTTTAATGCCAGAGGATATATAGGGCTCCTTTTACTAAGGTGCACTAGCGGTTTTAGCGCGCGCTAGACGCCAACGCCTCCATAGAGCTTGCGTTAGTATTTTTCATTTAGTGCGTGGTTTGCATGCGCTAATCTTTAGCGCACGCTAAAAACGCTAGCACACCTTAGTAAAATGAGCCCATAGTGTTTACGATTTGATTACTCTAGTTCCTCCATGTTTTTGGATGGCCGATTCTAATGGCATTTTTGGGACATAGTTGCAACATTTTTACTTTCATACAGAACCAAATTAACAAGGAATTTAAATAAATGCTCCTGTTTGTTCTTTTAAGTGAATTAAATTGCAAAGAGGTGCTGCGGCCTCGAAAAAGGCGAACAGAATGCTGGGCATTATCAAAAAGGGTATCACTACCAGAAGCAAGGAAGTTATCCTCCCACTGTATAGGGCGATGGTGAGACCGCATCTGGAGTATTGCGTTCAATACTGGTCGCCGTATCTTAAGAAAGATATGGTGGTACTTGAGAGGGTCCAGAGAAGAGCAAGAAAAATGATAAAGGGCATGGAGAACCTTTCGTATGCTGAGAGATTAGAGAAGCTGGGGCTCTTCTCCCTAGAAAAGCGGAGACTTAGAGGGGTTATGATAGAAACTTACAAGATTATGAAGGGTATAGAGAAAGTAGAGAGGGACAGATTCTTCAGACTGGCCGGGGAAACAAAAACTAGAGGGCATTCGGAAAAGTTGAAGGGAGACAGATTCAGAACAAATGTCAGGAAGTTCTTCTTCACTCAGAGGGTGGTGGACATCTGGAATGCGCTTCCAGAGGAAGTGGTAGAACAAAGGGGGATTGTGGGATTCAAAATGGGACTGGACAGGTTCCTGAAGGAAAAGGGGATTGAGGGGTACAAATAGAGGGGTACTATGCAATATGGAATGCCTTAGAGTAATAGATGACTTACAGGTCATTTGACCTGGGGGGCCCGCCGCGGGAGTGGACTGCTGGGCATGATGGACCTGTGGTTTGACCCAGTAGAGGCGATGCTTATGTCCTTATGTTAACAAAATGTTAAGTTAAAATAAATCATGTGTCTGCAAGTTCCGACAGATATATTAAAATTTTAAGTGTTATAATAGTTTAAAAAATAAAAGCAGAAAAAGGCAATCTTTAAAATATATATTCTATGAAAAAAAATCAAAAATATGCAATCTCACCTTAGAAAGACTGACCCAATATCAGTAAACCAAAAATATCATTGTGTAATAAGCTCAAGTAGATTGTTCAAAGGTCCAAGAGAACATATAGGTGGCACACAACAGTTGATAGCCAGGAGAAAAATGAAGACTTTTTTTCCTAGTAGATGGTTAGTCAGAGATGCTGCAACTGGCATCATCTCATGCACATAATTTCAAAAGGCATTCTGCCCTTGAACATCATTCTTTAGCAGCTAAGAGAACTCAAAGAACATATTTGGCTGATATAATCTAATACTAAAAATAAAAACTTTGATATTTGCCAACTGAAACAAATTATAATAAACTTGATTTAAACATTGCAGTCTCCTTACTGCAGAATTCTACATCTTTTAAAAGTGCATATTTAAAAAATAATTATTCTAGTGGCTCCAACAGTTACATTGAACAGAGGAAACCAAATCTTCAATTTTCTCCAGAATCAAGCATGAGTCCTTTATTCCTTTACTAATCTCTCAGTACACATCCATCCATTTCACTTTGCAACACCAAACTGGCATTTTTTCCAGTTAATTAAAACAGTACATTCTAGAAAATCATAGTGGAAAACAACTGCTCAGACTCATCTTCATTAAGAAAAACATTTAACATCTGGATAAAATGGGACACAAACTAACTACATATAGTTTACATAGTTTACATCATGTATTATAATGTAGATTAATTCAAAATATGTCCAGTGAAATTTCTCAATAGAAATGGTTTAAAATTCAAAGGAAATAAAATGTAAAAATAAAACATTAATAAACACCCTCCAAAATGTGGAGTGGAAAAAGGTAAAAAAAAAAAAAAATTAAGCTACACAACTCTGGTGTTGCAAAGGTTATTACAGTTGATTTCTTAAAATGAGAACTTCAGAACTAAACTAACCTCGGTCTGCGGTCACAATCCTTTGGTAAGGATGGACACGCATATCGTGCCTTCGAACTTTAGTAGCCACCGCACCTAGTTAAATTGCAATTTCCAAAATAAAGTTAGAAAGCTCATTCACAAGCACAAAACAACATTAACAGCAGGTTTATCAAAACTGGATTTAACATGATTACTCACTACAAAATATATTTCAAACAAAGCAACAAGTTAAGGCACAGTAGTTTCAATTCTTAGTATAAGGAGTATACCTCTGCAGAATAATATTGCATTCATTTCATGCCTTCTGACCTTAACCTGTTTGACCCATTCTATAAAGATCACAAAATAGAGTATCTGATAAAATTTGTTAGACTTAAGCAAAGTTAAGCTTTACTAGCCACATATTCATTGAGTGCTTTGCTTACTACAGCACTAGTTTAAATAATGCCTTTATTTGTTGTTTTAATACTGACAAATCATGACTATTAAGACCGCTTCCACTTTCTATGTCTTAGAAAGCATTTTTTTTCAAGCTTACAGACTGTGGTTTTAAGTTGTATGTCAAAGATTATGAACTGCAATGAATTAGGTGATTAGTAAAGCAAATTGTAGAAAAACACTTAGCAGTCAGTATACTACTACACACCCAACTTCTACTCTGTCATAATACAGGCTAAATCCAGTCTTTAATTGAATTAGTCTTGTTTTATGTCTATGTGCAAAATAAAAAGTGCAAGTAAGTCACTGACTGCTAGGCTAAGCTGGTTTATTTTTCTATGCATTTGAAACTAAGCATTTATTAAAATTCATATTTGATGAGGGTTCAGTTAAGACCGTTCTTGTATTCTTAGCCTTTCGTTGGGAAAGCCATACCTAGAGATAAAAGGAAGGGAATTAAAAATTAATAAACAAAGAAAAGTTGAACAACTCAAGTACTAAGTGACCTCATTACTTTATAAAATATGTTTAATTTCTTAGAGGGAGCAACATATAGGGAGAAACAAAACAAAAATAAATAAGTGACAGTGTCTAGTTCCCCCCCCCCCCAACAAATTGATTCTATTAAAAATGACCTGACCCTTACTGGATCAAACCATTTTCAAAAGGGTTGATGCCAGGGTCATGCCCCCTTCCCCAAAACAAAGTTGGATTAGATTTATATTTTCTAAAATTATCTAATTTCCAGATTGGCAGAATAAACCAGCAAATAGATATTTTTAGATGAATTAGTAGTGCTAAAAGCTACTAAAAATTGGTAGCTGTCAAAAGTAAAATACAAGATTAGCAAGCATTTTCTTGATTATACCTACTATTTATTTGGCCAACATAAATAGCTATCTAATTAAATTGTTTGGCTTACTTTTTAAGTTGCTACTTATTTTTCAGAATAAGCAACCAAGCTACTAAACTGTAGCAAATGTTCTCCATGAACAGTAGGATATAAGTTTGGGGCTCTAGCACAGAAATGATCTGGAAGATCTAGAGAGGCATTACTGTATATGATCATGACCTCCTGTCTCACGTCAGTAATTAAATAGCCAAGATTAGTAATTAAATAGCCAAGTTTAGGAAAGAACCAATATAGGAAAGTAGCAGGGTATGTGAGGACGTGTATTCTGGTGTCCACAGAGAACACCTCTTTTAGGTGTCAATTTGATTTTTTTCCAAGGACAGGCAGGACAGCAAGACTTCACAGCGGTGTCAGGTCAAAAGCGCGCCAGGACAAAGGTGCGCCCAGACAATTGAGCGCAGTGCGGAGGCGCGCGCTGCTCAAAATTAATGTTTTTAGGGCTCCGACGGGGGAGCGTGGGGGGGGGGAACCCCCCCACTTTACTTAATAGACATCGCGCCATGTTGTGGGGGGTTGTAATCCCCCACATTTTACTGAAAAATTCACTTTTTCCCTGTTTTTAGGGAAAAAGTTAAGTTTACAGTAAAATGTGGAGGGTTACAACCCCCCAAACCCCCCATAACACCGGCGTAGTGTCTATTAAGTAAAGTGGGGGGGTTCCCCAACAAAACCCCCCGTCGGAGCCCCTAAAAACAGTAATTTTGAGCGGTGCGCGCCTTTGTCTTTCACGCCATTCTCTATGAACCCTTCACAGCTGGGACTCACTAGCGCTGTTTCAATGCAAAAAAGGGAGAAAAGAACGAAAAAGTACTGCCAACAAGAGGATACCAACACATTTTTTGGGGGTGGCTAAAAGCCTGTTCTAATTTTACACTTACAAAAAAAACAACAACCCAGTAAATCAACCTGGAAAGTAGATTGGATGGGGGTAGGGGGACAGTAGATTCTAAACTGTAAACTAATCTACTGTCAATCTGAGTCCCTTTCATAAATTGCTATGTGAAAGTATGAACTCTGAAACTATGAATGGCCAACCTTAATTAAGCTACGGATTCAACTATTTTATTTATTTAGTTTTATATCTCGTCCTCCCCAACTAGCTCAGAAAGGATAACAAGGTTGACATACATATAAAGCAGAGTTGTCAAAGCCCCTCCCTCCTCGAGGGCTGCAATCCAGTCGGGTTTTCAGGATTTCCCCAATCAATATGCATGAGATCTATTTGCATGCACTGCTTTCATCTCATGCATATTCATTGGGGAAATCCTGAAAACCTGACTGGATTGCGGCCCTCGAGGAGGGACTTTGACACCCCTGATATAAAGCATAGACAAATTATGAATTTACATTTGTACAGTAATGTTAGATATAGTCAAGTTTAGCATATAGTTTGGTCTTTAAGTTAACATACGGTTATTTCCATCTTCAGTTAACCAGAATGAATCTAGTTCAGCATACATTAGAATACATATGTTTTGAAGGGAGTGACTGGATTTATGGGAAGAGAAGATTTTTTTGCTTTCCTGAAGTTCAGAAGCCCTTTATGGCTCTAACATTTTGAGTTTTCATATGACCCACTAATTCATAAGAAGCTGCAGTCCATCTGTTGAAAGAGATGGGGCTGATTTTTACAGTGACTGACAATTTTTCTAAGATATATTTCTTCTATATAATTTTTTCTCACTGTAAACCAGGGATTTCAAAGTCCCTCCTTGAGGGCTGCAATCCAGTCGGATTTTCAGGATTTCCCCAATGAATATGCATGAGATGAAAGCAGTGCATGCAAATAGATCTCATGCATATTGATTGGGGAAATCCTGAAAACCCGACTGGATTGCAGCCCTCAAGGAGGGCTTTGAGACCCCTGCTTTAAACCCTCTTTGCAAAACTCTCTTGAAAACCGAAGAACCATGTGACTACAATTGGCATATATATATTTTTTGTAAATCTTTATTAATTTTCAGAACTTATACAAAGTGCAAACAAATATACAGTCAGATAAAACATATAACTGCACTTATATTCGAACAAATATTAAACAAAGTACATTACTCTCCCCCCCTCTCTGGATGTGTGTAGGAAATAAAGATTAACCAATTAATCAGTCTTGTTTAACAAATGCCTTTAATGGACCCCATATTTCTTTAAACTTTTTATTATTTCCCAATTGTTCTGCATTCATTCTTTCATACCTGTAATACAAACAGAGTGTTTCCCACCAAAGAGAAAAATATAGTCTATCCCAGTTCTTCCAGTTTCTGGTTATCAATTGCATGGCCACCTCAGTCATAATCAGAAGAAGTCTACTTTTATGAGCGTCTATTGGACTCTTAGATTTCAACAATGTCCCAAATAGGACCATGTCATAGGATAATGGCATAGAGACACCAAGAACCATATTGATTTCCATAAATTGAGTATCAAGGGACAATAAAACAAATGATCCAAAGTCCCTATTTCAAGATGACAGTGCCAGCATCTATTAGACTTTGAATTATCTAACTTTTGTAAACTAACTGGGGTCCTAAAATTCTATATAATAATAAAAAAACATACAAGCTTGTCTCATAGATGCTGACCCTATACATCTCATTCTTCAAGTCCAAATCTGTGGCCAATGCATAGCACAAATACGCTGCTTTGTTTCTATGCTCCAAATGTCTTTTAAGCTCGTTTTAGGTTTTTCACCAAATATTCAGATATTAATTTGTACCACTTAGCGGCCCGATGCCCTTGAAAATCTGTCTGGAAACATAGACCTGGCAAGCAGTACTGATTTTTTAAGTTGCGCCAGTCAGGGAACCCTTTCTGAATGGCCTGTTTCAATTGCAGAGAAAACCAAAAAAACTCTGTGGAGTGACGATGTTCCTCAATGGACTTTATTTGAAAGTCCATTTAGGAACATCGTCACTCCAGAGTTTTTTTGGTTTTCTCTGGATTTTCTTCTTTGTGGATATTTTGGGGGTCAATTCCTTTTGTTTTTTGCTTGCTGTTTCAACTGCAACCATTTATATCCTTGAGACTTTGATATGCCAAATGATTGTTGCAATTGTAATAAATTAACCATTTTCCCATTTAAAAATACAGTGGTGCCTCGCATAACGGACGCCTCGCACAGCGAACGCTGCGTATAACGAACTTTTTGTCTTGCTCCCTATAACGAACTTCGTTTCACACAACGAAGTCGCCCGAGGGGCCCGGGGGGGGGGGGGGGGCGGAACTACTCTCGCCGCTTCCTAATGTGAGCCGGGAACAGCAGCACCCTCCTGTCTGAATGCAGTGTTCCATCATCTCCCTCCACCTTACCTTAGATGCCGAGTTTTCCGGCTTTCTTTTTCGGCCAGCCACACACTTTCAAAGAGCAGCACATGCGCGCATGCTCTGTTGTTCAATCTTCTCCTCTGACGCAACCGGAAACCGGAAGTTGCAGGAGAGGAGAACATTGATCAACTCCAGCAGCTGCGCGTGCACAGCTTTTTGAAAGCGTGCGGCTGGGTGAAAAAGAAAGCTGGCAAACTCTGCATATAAGGTGAGGTGGAGGGAGGGAAATGTAGGGCTGCAGAACGAATTATTTTGTTTTACATGTATTCTTATGGGAAAACAGGGCTGCAGAACGAATTATTTTGTTTTACATGTATTCTTATGGGAAAACGCGTTTCACACAACGAACTTTTCGCATAACAAACTTGCTCCTGGAACGAATTAAGTTCGTTGTGTGAGGCACCACTGTACATCTTCTAGAAGAGTACGTATGCCTGCCTGCAACCAATGTTTCCAGAGGATTTTAGACTCACCGATTTGTATCTTGGAGTTTAACCATAGGGATTGACATGTAGATTGTTGTATTGGAATAGGAGTTAAGGTATTTATAAATTTTAATGTAGTCCAGGTGGAATGAAGAATCATACTGTCTTTGTATATTCTAGGAAGCTTGATAATCAGAATATAGCTAAGATGTAATGGGGCCAAAAGATGACTTTCTAGTATCAGCCAATCTGGCAGATTCTCCATGAGTTCAGGAAGGATCTAATACATACCCTGATGCAAGATAATACCTGTAAAAATTTGGAAAATTTACTCCTTCTGCCGATTTGAGATTTTTGCAGAGATACTAACGCTATTCTAGACGTTTTACCAAGCCAAAGGAATTTTATAAGAATCCCATTTAGTTTTTTAAATAAAAAGAACTCTGAAAATAAACTGGAAACAAACTATAGGCGAGATCATCATTTTGATGGTTTGTACACACCACCAAGAAACATGTAATGGATTCCAATGCTCACACATTTCTTTGACTTTCAATAATAAGGATTTTTCATTTACTGTCATTGTGTCTTCCAGAGTTTTTTGAATCATTATACCCAAATATTTTATTCCCTCTTCCTTCCAAAGGAATGGGAATGGGTCAAATAAACCTTTTACACAATGTATATTCAATAGAAGAACCTCCGATTTACTCCAATTTATCTTACATTCAGAAAATTTTCCAAAACGATCAATCAATTACAGTAAATGAGGGATGGTTGATTCAGGATTTTTCAAATGAAGCAAAATATCATCTGCATAAACCGAGACTTTATAATCTTGACTTGCATATGGAATTCCCTGTATCTCCTTTGCCTGCCGAATGGCCAACAAGGGTTCCAAAACAGTATAAAAAAGGAAAGAAGATAAGGGACATCCTTGTTTAACTCCCCTTTTCAGACAAAAGCGCTCTGAGAATGTATCTGCTATAATAAAACCCTTAGCATGCGTGCGCAGTTGTGGCTGTGCTTCGTGATCTGTGTCGCCACATGCACAGTAGGAGCCTGCAGCGGTTTCTCCATCGGCCTCCGTCTTCATGTGCATATGCGGCAATGGCTTCCCCCCTATCACACCTCAGCCAGCCTGCACCTTGACGAACAGCAAATGTCCAGGCCTCTAGGGGTCAAGGCACCACTGCCAGGTACACACAAAGGAAGGAGCTGGAGGTAAAAGGAAGGAGAGCTGCGATTGGATATCTTGCCTGAGAAAGACAGAAAGCCCCGAGGCTGCCCGGCCTAGCGGATGCTGGATAGGGAGCAGGGAAAGGAGAAGGGATACTACTGGACGGGGGTGGGGTGAGAGGTAAAAATACGAGAGAAGGGCTACTGCTGGACAGGTGGAGCAGGGAAGGGGTGCTGCTGGACAGGGGGGGGGGGGGAGAGACAGAAAGACAGACAGCGGGCAGGGAGAGACACAGAAAGAAAGAAATGCCTAAGTCTACACATCTATTCTAGCACCTGCTAATGTAACGGGCTAAAAAACTAGTTATTAATATATAATCTGGCAGAAGGGGAACTGTACAAGGTTTGAATCATTTGAATAAATCCAGATCCTATTCCAATCCAATCCATTGCTTGGTACATAAAAGTCCATTCTAGTCGATCAACAAGGCCTTCTCCACATCCAAAGAAACAGAGAAGGCTGGCTCGTCTATTGTTCTTGCTAAATTTAGCATATGAAGTGCCAATCTGGTGTTATTTGCAGAATGTTTTTGAGCAACAAATCCCGTTTGATGCATTCCAATCATATAAGGGAGAGCCTTCGCTAATCTCAGAGCCAAACTTTAGCCAGAATTTTACCATCCACATTAATTAAAGATATAGGCCTGTAGTTTGAAACCAACATGGGATCTCTGTTTGGCTTTAGCAAAACAATTGTTAAAGCTTCCGCCATAGTACCTGATATCTGACCCTTCATCAATTGTAATTGATATAATTTTAAAAAATGATGTGCCAGTCTCTCATAGGGTAACTTATAAAATCGCACTTCTGGCATTTAAAACAACACAGACCAACACACCAGCTTTCATAGATAGACTTCTGATTCCTTACGACCCCCCAAGAACCTTAAGATCCATCTCTCAATACAACCTTAACGTTCCCTCTTTAAAAATCATTGGCACGCGTCGCACCTCTACGTTTTCTGTTACAGCCCCTACAATTTGGAACGCTCTCCCTTTGTATATAAAAATGGAAAAAAACTTAAAAAATTTTAAAAGCAACTTAAAGTGCTTTCTTTTTAATGATGCTTTTAATTGAACTTCTTTTTTTTAACTATTAATTTTACTGCTCCCCAGTTCCTAAGTGTTCTTCCCTTATATGTTTCTCACTTTTCTATTTCAAGTGTATTTCTTCCCCCTTTTCCTTATGTTTAATGGCCTAAGGGTCAACATTTACCCAGTTTGTACGGTCTGTTGTCTTGTATTTTTACTATAAGAAAGTATGTTTAATTGTCATTTTAGATAAATGTAAATACTTTTCGTCATTATTGTTAAATGTAAATATTTTTTATTCTGTACAACGCTTTGTAGTAACGAAAAGGCGTTTAATCAAAAATTGAATAAACTATAAACTATAGTTTGAAAAGATTTGAAAAACAACTGTGAATCCATCACTACTCGGAGCAGATCCAGCTCCGAGAGACTTCAATGCTGACTGGAGTTCTGTAAATGATATAGGCGCCTCAAGTTTTTCTTTTATATGCTCTGGAATTTTCGGCCCATTAATTAAACTTAAAAATTCTCTTCCTTCATTCTCTTTATTTATCAGAAGAATATAAAGCTTTATAATAATCCAGAAATTAATTTAAAACATCCAAAATGTGGGCATAAATTTTACCTTTTTCATCTTTAATAGCCACAAGCTTTACCCTTCTTTTTTTAACTTTAAGATAATTAGCCAATACTCTTCCCGCTTTATTCGAGTTCCCATAATATACCGATTGTTGACAATACAAATCTTTCCTAGTCAATTGTGAGCAAATCTCATATTTACTGTATATTTAGCCTTCAACAGGTCATTCAAAGTATCTTGTTCCCATTTTAAAACCAATTGTGATACTAAAACAGTAATAATTTATTCTAAATTGGAAAATTCTAATCTAAGTAATTTCCTAACATGTGCCAAATATGAAATGATATGCCCTCTTATAGTTGCCTTATACGCATCCCATAGTTTCCCAAGAGATTTACTTCGAGGTGTTGAATTGAAAATATTCATTCATTTTTATTTGAATTTCCTCAAGAAAGTTTGAGTCCGCAAGCAGTGTATTATTTCCACACAGATTTTTTAGAATCTTCTTCAATAAACTAATATTCTATCCAAATTCCAGCATGATCCAATAAAATGATAGGATCTATGTTGGCTTTTGTAATCTGCTGAATTAAATGATCTGAAACAAAAAAAATAATCAATTCTTGAAAATGATTTATGAACTTGGGAACAAAATGAAAATTCTCGAGCATTAAAATGAAAAATCTGCCATATATCTTTTAAGCCACATGTATGTATAAGATTATCCAGACCTAATGATTTTAATTGTCTACTCAGTTGTTTATCCATTATTGGATCAATGACAGCATTGAAGTCTCGAGCTGTCATTAAATTAGTCGTAGCCAGTGACAGAATTATTTGTTGGAGTTTCTTAAAGAATTCCGCCTGATTTATATTTGGTGCATAAGTATTAAAAAATGTCAGGGAATCACTTCCTAAAGTCATATTAACATGGAGTCATCTACCCATGGGATCAGCCCGAAAGTTATCAAATGTAGCAGAAATCTTCTTATTAACTAGAATTGCCACACCCGCTTTTTTCCCTGTTGCTGGTGCCAAAAATCAATGTTTTATCCACCCCCCCCTTTTAATTTGGCAGCCTCGGTTGCTGATAAATGGGTCTCTTGTATGAATGTCTGCTTGTTGCTTTTTCAGAAAGTTAAGAATCTTTTTCTTGTTGATGGGGTGATCGAGTCCATTAATGTTCAAGGAATATAATTTTAAAAGCTTTTTATTTGATTAATATGTGTTAAAAAAATAAACCCTAATTTCCTTTTGGCTGAATATAAAAATAATATTTTCACACACATCCAGGACGCAAATCTAAAATTCCCCCCACTCCCCAAACCCATCCCAGCATATAACACGAAAGCTTGTATGCAAACATATAGACTGGTAACTACTGTCCTCCCCAAGCACCCTAAATTCATCCTAAATTAACCCTCAATGTATCAACTAATATGAATACTTTAAATTTAATCCCCATAAAATTTTTCCATACAATAAATTTTAAAAGCAAGTTATCACCTCATCTATGTGTTCAGTTAAACTTATACAGTACATATCATATATTGTATATTATCCTGAGCTACCTTACTCTGTAATAACAAATAATTCATTTAGATCTACTAAAAATTAAAACAAACCCCCAGACTTAAAACCATTTGGAATCTCTTCCAGCAGAAATATCTATTTATGTTACTAGAACTATACCCCAATATACTCTATCATACATAATAAATTCATTATAAATTGCAATATTCCTTCAATTAATTAATAAAACAATTATTTAATCCAATAAAAACAAATATAGTCAAACCTCAGTTTGCGAGTAATGCGGTTTGTGAGTGTTTTGCAAGATGAGCAAAACATTCTCGCAAATCGTGACTCGCAAACTGAGCATTGACTCGATTTGCAAGCACCCCCACCCGAGAACCAGCATCGCTCCCCCGCTCGAACACCCCCCGCCTACCCAAACAGAAGTCTTATTCCATCTGGCACCGGCATGCAGCCCACAGCATGTGCCGGTGAACAAAGATCCTTCCTGTTGCCTGGGCCTTGAGCATCTGCACATGCTCAAGGCCTTCTGGCTCTCACTCTCTCCGAGAACCTCAGTGACGATCGGGTTTCCCTTAGCCTGATTCAGGGGCAAAGTCCTGTCCAACCAGGAAGCAGCTCTGTAGAGAGAATGGCTGAACAGCGTATCCTGGAAGGTGGATTGTGGATTGCTGTCTATCCCCTGAGGAGCAGTGGGAGGGGAAATAATGGAGGAAGAAATCCCCACTGGAGCCCCAACATCGGCACTCAAAGCAGAAATAGGATTAACTTCTGTGAATAATAACATCCAGTTTGGACAATTGACTAAGCCAGCAGTCGTGAATTTAGAGGAACTGTGGAAGGCTATAGAAATCATGGACTCTAACCTCCAAAAGGCAATGACTAAGTTACAGGCGGACTGTGTCTCTGTCAGCAACTAGGTTGGGGTTCATGAGGAAAAGTTAAGACAACAAGCAGATGAAATTAAAAAACATGAACAGAAGATTACTCAAATTAGGAAGGTAGAAATAGAGATTATTAAAGAAAGAGCCTCTATTCAAAAAAACCTGGAATATATGGAAAATAAACAGAGAAGAAACAACTTAAGACTTTTAAATTTTCCCAAGTCTCCAGTTTATCTCCACTTGAGATGAGTAGATATCTGAAAGATGTTTTAATGATTCCGCAAGATAATTTGCCGCCTATCACCGCAGCTCAATATATATCTACAGGAAAGAAACAAGAGAGTTCTCCTGTTGAAAGTGGAGAAACGGAGAAGGGAAGAATGAACTTAACAGATTTCTTAGAGAATTCCCTGGAAGTAGTTACGGAAAGGATAACTTTATTGGTAACGTATGCCTTAGAGCGTGATAGAAACTTCATATTTAAACTTTACTTCAGACACATGAATGATAAGTTCTTTGGCTCGGCAATTCGGATTTTCCCTGATATTTCTCAAGTGACACAGAAGAGACAGAAATAATTTCTTCTTTATAAACCTAGAGCCTTGGCTCTGGGAGCATCCTTTATTTTGAAATTTGTGTTTCACTACAAGGAAAACATTTTTCGAACCAAAGCAATTGTTGGAGTTTATATCTACCAAGGAAGGGGGGGGGGGGGAGTGATGATTGGTCCAATAGCTCCATCAGCAGTCTAAGTCCAGGCTATCGGGGGTTTACATCATTGTCTCCTGAGCTGTTCTTGTAATTAATAAGTATACTTCCTTATTATTATACTAATACTTGGATCTATATTTTTTAAGTTTGTGGACTAAATAATTTTTACTTTTTCTTTTCCTTGCATTACTGTTAGTGATGTTAGGTGTAAGTCACTTAATCCTCCATAGTCCCTGGTACGTTAGATAGATCGTGAGCCCACCGGACAGATAGGGAAAATACTTGAGTACCTGATTGTTAAAAAAAACCCAAAATGCTTAGGTAATCTTGATAGGCGGTATATAAAAACCTAATAAACTTGATTAATGATGTAAATCTGTATTCAAGTATTGAAGTGCTTGTTTAATAATTTGAAAAATTCAATAAATATATATAACAACATATTTCTAATTTTCACCGTAAAACTGCATCTTTTCCTTGAATTTAAACACAGTATTATGGAGTCATATAATACACAACAAATAACACATACTTACATATCATAATATGTAATTCATAATAACTACCACCTTCATTCAATTAATTAATAAATCAAACATATGAAACAATTTAATAAAAATAATATATATAAATTATAAAAGGGATGGGACAACTTTCCTTTGAGGAAAGGCTAAAGTGGAAACAGGATACTGGGCTTGATGGACCTTCGGTCTGTTCCAGTATGGCAATTCTTAAGTTCTTATATTATGTTCTTATTTGTCTCTGTATGTTTTTCTTGTATAAGATTATTTTTCCTGAGAGCTTGGTGTGCTGGAATTGTATCTATAGATTAGTGTTCTTCTTTTTCTTGTATAATCTTTGTCTATTTTTGTATGAAATAATAACCTAACCAGAATAGAACAGAACAGGTGTGGTGTGGTGTGATGTGAATGAGTTATTTTTCTTTGGTTCTGTCAGTCTAAGGCAAGTGTGTGGGATACCAGCATCAACAAGTCCATTTGTAAACTCTTGACTCTGTCTAAGTCCTTATATGGTCAACTGGATAGTGTACACTTGATAATGGCAGTCTCAGTTTTATTGGGATCAAAAGAAACAAAACGTTCTGTGAGTTAATGGTTTTATCCTACTGCACCCAAATGGCAAAACTTGTTTGTAATCCAAAGAATGTAAGAAATATCTTGGGGGAGGAGGAATGGTGTGTCTTGCTCGACTCCCGTGCAAAGGACTTCCGTACCGAGGGAGTATTGGTGCCAGGTGTGATCGGAGTCGTGGTCAGCTCAGACTGGACGTCAGTGTCGACAGCTGTGCGAGCTAAGACAGTGCCAACAGTTGAAAATGTTCCTCTAGTTCTTCCCGAAGCAATTTGTCGCTTTAGGGAAAGCTCCGGTACCGTTTGCTCTTTAGCTGGTACCTTCTGTGCCGCAATTCGGTCTGGGGATGAGGAGGCCGATGAAGACTACTGGGATTAGAGCTGAGCGCTTACGGGACTTTTACAAGGTTGGCATGACTTTATTCAATGCAGCTTTGACCTGCATCCCGGAGGTCGTATGGGAAGGCTTCTTAGCCGGCTTACCCAAAGGTATGGTGTACTGCGACACCGGAGTTGAAGAGGGTTAATCTGATGCCGACATGCGCAGTCGGTCAGTGCGATCTGAGACAGTGTCGGTGATGAAGTCGTCTCTGCTTCCTTACCGACCCCAAAAAGTTGACGTTGCTGAAGAATTTGATTTTTCAAAGTCCTCTTCTGCAAAGTGGAGCACTGCGTGCAAGATTTGGGATGGTGCTCGGGTCCCAAGCACTGGAGACACCAGCGGTGAGGATCAGTGATGGAAATAGTCCGAGCACAGCGACCGCACCTCTTAAACCCTGTCGGTAGGCATGACATGGACGGGAAGACCGCTTGTGCTAAATCGAACGTGATGATGGAAGCAGCAAAAAGGCCCTGCTGGGCCGAAAGCCCACAAGAGGGAAAAAAATATATATATTTTGCCTCTTTTTTTATTTTAAAAGAACAATAAAACCAAAGAAAAGAAAAAATGTGAAATGACAAAGTCACAAGCTGTGAGAGCAGGAAGGCAAGTGAAAAAACTTTCAACGGCCGTTGAAAACACGTCTTTCTAGCTCCATGGAAACTAGAAAACTGAGGAACCGCATGCCTACATTGGGCGGGAAGGCACTAGTGCATGCGCGGTGCGGGCTGATTGCGAACTTTCTAAACTTTTCATGTGTGAGAATATGCTGCCTGCTTGTCCTGGGATAACAGAGAATACACATAAGATGATCCTCCCCCAGATTAGAAAAAATGCACCCAGTCTAGCTTAGTGCGAGATTCTCTATTCTTGAGAAGCAAGTTATTTTTCTGTTCTGAGAGCAAAAAGCTTCACCATACTGTATGCCATTCACAAAATATCATCTTTGATAAATGAGTCCAGAGACTAGATGAAGTACACAGCTTACTTGTCTGCTTGTACCTGCTTATATCATAACACAAGATGTAAAATTCCGTTACTACCTGCTTGTTGATACAATATATAGCTGAGTAGATTCCTGCTTGCTCGACTGAAAATGGATGATCCATCCTTGAAGCAACACCATTGAAGAGGTGGTTCACCAAGTTTCTGCCTTAAACATTACTCTGATGAGCCAATTGTTGTGATATACTCCTACTCGGCAAGGGCTATGGCCACCACCACCATGACTTTTGAGAAAGTTCATGGAGCTGTTAGGTCAAAACATAATACTTGAAACTTACGTTGGCAGCTTAACATCACGAATCTCTGGTGTAGCTCCCAAGTCAGAATATGGAGGCCTCTTGAGGTTTAAGGCCATCAGGAATGTCCCCTGCTGAGATTATTGATCTCAATGGATCAATTTGAAGTGCAGAATACACAGTGCTTGGTTCACTCCTTTTAAATCCAAGATGAGTTGAAGAAGCCTTTCTTCTTCAGCACAACAAACACCCATCTTTTTGGCACAGGCAGAAACATCCTCAAGTGCTTCCAACTTTGTAAAGTGGACAGCACTGCTCCTCTTGTCTGGTGCTTGGCAAAGAGAAATGAGAAAACTAACATATATCTTCTTCTCATTACATTCAAGCCCCGCTGGAAGGAAGTGATTTAGGACCACTCCTCAAGAAATTCAGTCAGACTGCATAGCCATTTGGTTGAAGAGAGGATCCAGCAGCCCATCACTGGTTTCCTCTGGTGGAACCACAGGGTTTGTGATTAGGAGTGAAAGGAAGACACACTATTTGAAATATAGGAATGCTGAGCGGACTTGACCCAATCTGCTCTCTTCCCCCCCTCCCCAGTTCCATGCCTCTCCATAAATAGACACCGAGCAAAGGAAACCTCTGGGCTCAGATTCTCCTAAGTCTTCTACCAGTTTCTAAAAGGCTTCTCCAAAAAGAGTATCCTTCTGATAGGCAGACTACTTAGCGGGGTTTTAGAGGCTATATCTGCTTATCAGTTTGCTAGGCACAGTGGATGGCTACTGGCTGAAGTCTGGATGTGATCATACAAAGCAAATACTATATATGACAGTCCTGCTTCCAGCTGGGTGGCCTCTCTTAAGATATTAAGAACATAAGAAGTTGCCACCACTGGGTCAGACCAGAGGTCCATCACGCCCAGCGGTCTGCTCCTGCGGCGGCCCATCATGTCTGTGACCTGTGAAGTGGTTCCTGACCATTTCTGTAACCTACCTCTACATCTATCTGTAACCCTCAATCCCCTCATCCTTTAGGAACCTATCTAAACCTTCCTTGAAACCCTGTAGTGTGCTCTGGCCTATCACAACCTCCGGAAGCGCGTTCCATGTGTCCACCACCCTCTGAGTAAAAAATAACTTCCTTGCATTTGTTCTAAACCTGTCCCCTCTCAATCTCTCCGAGTGACCCCCTTGTACTTGTGGTTCCCCACAGTCTGAAGAATCTGTCCCTGTCCACCTTCTCTATGCCCCTCAGGATTTTGAAGGTTTCTATCATGTCTCCTCTAAGTCTCCGATTTTCCAGGAAGAACAGCCCCAGCATTTTCAATCTGTTAGCGTATGAAAAGTTTTCCATACCATTTCCCAGTTTAGTTGCTCTCCTCTGGACCCCCTCAAGTACTACCATGTCCTTCTTGAGGTACGGCGACCAGTACAGGACACAGTACTCCAGATGTGGGCGCACCATTGCACGATATAGCGGCATGATGACTTCCTTCATCTTGGTCTTGATACCCTTTTTAATGATACCCAACATTCTGTTCGCTTTCTTTGAGGCTGTCGCACATTGTGCTGATGCTTTCAATGTTGTGTCCACCATCACTCCCAGGTCTCTTTCAAGGTTCCTCACCCCTAGCAGTGATCCTCCCATTTTGTAGCTGAACATCGGGTTCTTTTTCCCTACATGCATGACCTTGCATTTCTCTCTGTTAAAACTCATCTGCCACTTTTTTGCCCACTCTTCCAGTCTCGTTAGGTCTCTTTGCAGGTCTTCGCAGTCTTCTGTGTATCTAACCCTGCTGCAGAGTTTGGTGTCATCAGCAAATTTAATAACCTCACATTTCGTCCTCGTCTCCAGGTCGTTGATAAATATATTTAACAGGAGCGGTCCCAGCACCGACCCCTGTGGAACTCCGCTCGTGACCCATTGCCAGTCTGAGTAATGGCCCTTTACTCCAACCCTCTGTTTCCTGCCTGCCAGCCAGTGTTTGATCCTTCGGTGGACATCTCCCTGCACCCCGTGGCTCCATATTGATGTCCATCTTCCAAAGACTCATCAGCATAAACAGGATCTTAACATGTAAGCACTGCAAACAATAGCTTTGAAGCTCAAAACTCAAACCTAAAAAGCCCACTTCAAATACTCCCTGGATCCAGTCCAGAAAATCCTTAAGAACCATGTCACCCTCCACTGAATATCTATCTAGAAGATATTTATTTTATATATATATATTCTGTATATACCTAGGCAGATTATTCCATAACATATATAATCCAATAAAACACAACATAAAGTAACAAAGCATTAAGAAATCACAATATTTCAAAATGCTTGCACAAAAAAAATGTTTTCAGTATTTCTTAAAATTACTCTTGGAAGAGCACATTTGTAACAATCCTGGAAACTCATGCCACCATAAAGGTGCTGCACAGAAGAAAGAACCCAATCTCGTATTCTGGTAATGCTCCCTATGAAATTCTGTCAAAGAAAGTGTCATTCCTGATTCTGATCTCAAACTGTGCTTAAGATATATAGAAAATACCTGCTTCAATGCAACTGCAGTATCATGATACAACTACTGCTGGATCAAGGACAATATTTTAAATTCAATCTGAAACTTAACAGGTAACCAATGCAAAGCTTTCAGAACTGGAGTCACATGTTCTCTACTTGTAATACTAGTAGCTAAGCTGGCAGCTGCTTTTTGGACCAACTGCACCTCAAGACAGACATCTCGAGGTGCAAAGCATTGTAATAGTCCAACTGCAAAATCACCAGTGCCTGAATAACAGTCCTGAAATCAGACAACAAAAGTAGCGA
Source organism: Geotrypetes seraphini (assembly GCF_902459505.1). Taxonomy (NCBI): domain Eukaryota; kingdom Metazoa; phylum Chordata; class Amphibia; order Gymnophiona; family Dermophiidae; genus Geotrypetes; species Geotrypetes seraphini. Next base: position 253,695,999 of record NC_047086.1, read on the forward strand.
CTTCAATCTACTCAATATTTTCATCTGAAAAAAGCACATCATACAACCTGCATTATTTGACCTTGCATATAATCCATAATTACCCCCTAAAATCATAATCTCTTCTTCACAGGTAAGATTACCCTTCCAATAGCTACTGTTACAAGCCAATCCACTCTTTCTTGTCTCCCAATGATCATGACTTCTATTTTCTGTACATTTAACAACGGTTATTATGGGAGATTTCAACTACCCCGGGATAGACTGGAGCCTTGGAAGCTCAAGATGCGCTAGGGAGACATAATTTCTGGAGGCTACTGTGACAGGGAAGCTCTTGTCACGGTCCGAAAAGCAGTCAGACCAGCCCAGAGCAAAGTCTTTAAACCTGCAGGCACCAGGGTAAAGCAGGAACGGCCTGCTGACAACCACAATCTGGCTCAAGCAGTAAGAAAGGAAAGTGGTCAGATTGGGGCTCAGTTTAAAATTCAGGCAGGGAGAGCATTGAAAGCTGGAAATATCCCCTATCACGCCTTTCCCCGAGTCAGGGAGAAACCCACTTGAGAAGGGGTGGAGTCAGCCTCTGTAGTGTGCAGGTTGAAAAGCCTCAAATAGGAAATCAGCTGGAGAAGGAGGAGGACACAGCTGGCTCTGATTACGGGAGCCAAATAACCCACGGGGTTCCTAGCTTCCACAGGCTGCCTAATCCCAGCAGGGATGTCTTGCTAGAGGCCAGCTCACAAGGAGGTGCAGTGTAAACCCCAGGAGGTATGGGGACTGGCCCAGTAATACTCAGGGAGAATGGCTGGGAGTTTATCCTGAAGTAAATGTTACAGGAGAGCCAGCCAGCCTGCAGAGAGGGGGATGGGAGGAAAAGCCAGGAGTGGTTGTGGAAGTGGAAAGCCAGGGTTCCCAAGAGTGTGAGTGGGAAATGTGTAGTGACCCTGGGGATACTGTGTGTGATGAGGACCTGGACTTGAAAGGGTACAGTGTATGAGGGTCCCGTTCATTCCTATAAAGAAAGTTTTCTGTTGTGTTTAAACTTGAGCCAGAGCATGGCTGCAAGCAGGGTTGAGGCAGCCCTGCTTAATTAAGTGAGAATGCTTCTGTAAATAACCCAGTGTTCAGACTCCCTAGGAGCAGGAGATAAAGCAGATAAGGGTCATATCGGGAGGGCCTGAAGACCTTAAACTAAGGGGAGGTGTGGCCCACACAGTTTGTTGGGCAGGGCTGTGAATGTTCCTTGGAAGAACAGCTGTTAAAGCAAGAAGCAAAGTTAATTTTGTTTATACTGTGACTGTGAAGATAGCTGAGACGTGAGAAAGCTGGCAGGGTCGTGCTCAGCTGTAAAGCAAGGAACTGTGGTCCGGAGAAACTGATAAATCCTAAAGGGGATATGAGACAGTGAAGGCACTGGACTACTGTGAAATTTTAGTTTTGAATTCTGATTATTTTGGTAAAGATGGACTATCCAGTTCCTGAGCCCCATATGACTCACCTGGACTGAACTATATGAGAGTACAGGAAGCACCTAAGAAAGTCTAAGAAACCAAGTTTGAATGTTTTTTTTTATTGTTTTCATTTGGGAACACTAATAAACCTAGGGAGGATCTCAGAAATCCAGTATCCGGGTTTTCCTTCGCATAACCACATAAAGGGCGCTACAATAACTCTTACTTGTGGTCCGAGCCGGGTTTTCCCATGGAGCAGCTTGTTAGAGAACCGACGAGAGGAAACGCCACTCTGGATCTAATCCTAAATGGGTTAGGAGGACCTGCAAAGGAAGTAGAAATAGTGGGACCGTTGGGAAATAGCGATCATAATATGATCAAGTTCAAGGATGAGGTTGGAATACCGAAAGGAAAGAGAACCATAGCGGCAACTTTTAACTTCAGGAAAGGAAACTACGAAGCAATGAGGGAAATGGTAAGGAAGAAACTTAGGAACACTTCCAGAAAATGGCAAATGGTAGAACATGCCTGGTCTTTTTTCAGGAACACGGTGAGCGAGGCGCAAAATCTGTATATCCCCAGATTCAGAAAGGGGTGCAAAAAGAGTCGAACAAAAGACCCGGTGTGGATAACTAAAATAGTGAAAGAAGCGATAGGTAATAAGAAAGGTTAATTCAGGAAATGGAAAAAGGATAAAACTGAGGGGACCTGGAAAGAGCACAGGAAGTATCAAAAAGAATGTCACCGTGTGGTTAAAAAAGCCAAAAGAGAGTATGAAGAGAGGCTAGGCAGGGAAGCACGGAATTTCAAACCGTTCTTTAGATATGTTAAAGGGAAGCAGCTGGCTAGGGAGGAGGTGGGACCGCTGGACGACGGAGACAGGAAGGGAGTGGTGAAGGAGGAGAAAAAAATGGCAGAAAGCTTAACATATTCTTTTCATCTGTATTTACAAATGAAGACACAACCAACATACCGGAATCTGAGCAAATCTTCAATGGAGATTAAGCAGAAATATTAACATCCATGGAAGTGAACCTTGAAGACGTACGCAGGCAGATAGAAAAATTAAAAACAGACAAATCTCCGGGTCCGGATGGAATCCATCCAAGGGTTCTGAAGGAACTAAAGGAGGAAATAGTAGAACTACTGCAGCAAATTTACAATCTATCCCTGAAAACAGGTGTGATCCCGGAGGAATGGAAGATAGCCAATGTTACGCGGGCCCATCTTTAAAAAGGGATCAAGAGGTGACCCGTGAAACTACAGACCGGTGAGTCTGACCTCTGTTCTGGGGAAAATGGCAGAAGCACTGATAAAAGAAAACACTGATGAACATCTTGAAAGAAACGAACTTCTGATAACCAGCCAACATGGTTTTTGCAAGGGGAGATCATGCCTAACTAACTTATTACACTTCTTCGAAGGAATCAACAAACGGATGGACAAAGGAGACCCCATAGACATCATATATCTAGATTTCCAAAAAGCCTTTGACCCCATGAACGCCTACTTCGGAAACTGAAGAACCATGGGGTGGAAGGAGATGTACATAGACAGTCAGAAACTGATTGGCGGGCAGGAAATAGAGGGTAGAAGTAAAGGGCCACTACTCGGACTGGAGGAGGGTCACGAGTGGTGTCCCGCAGGGCTCGGTGCTCAGGCCACTGCTATTTAATATATTCATAAATGATCTAGAAACAGGGACGAAGTGCGAGATAATAAAATTTGCGGACAACACCAAACTATTTAGTGGCGTTCACACTAAAGAGGACTGCAAAGAATTGCAAAGGGACTTGAACAAACTAGGGGAATGGGCGACAAGATGGCAGATGAAGTTCAACATTGAGAAATGTAAAGTACTACATGTGGGAAGCAGAAACCCGAGGTACAGCTATACGATGGGAGGGAGGTTATTGAATGAGAGTACCCAAGAAAGGGACCTGGGGGTAATGGTGGACATGACAATGAAGCCGACGGAAGAATGCGCAGCGGCCGCTAAAAGAGCAAATAAAATGCTAGGTATAATCAAGAAGGGTATTACTACCAGAACTAAAGAAGTTATCCTCTCGTTGTATCGGACGATGGTGCGTCCGCATCTGGAGTACTGCGTCCAATATTGGTCGCCGTATCTTAAGAAGGACATGGCGTTACTCGAGAGGGTTCAGAGAGCGACGCGTCTGATAAAGGGGATGGAAAACTTTTCATACGCTGAGAGATTGGAGAAACTGGGTCTGTTTTCCCTGGAGAAGAGGAGACTTTGAAGAATCTGTCCCTCTCTACTCTATCTATGCCCTTCATGATCTTGTAAGTCTCTATCATATCCCCTCTAACTTTTGAATAATAAAAGAACAAGAGGGCATTCAGAAAAGTTGAAAGGGGACAGATGCAAAACGAATGCTAGGAAGTTCTTTATCCAACATATGGTGGACACCTGGAATATGCTTCCAGAGGACGTAATAGGGCAGAGTACAGTACTGGGGTTCAAGAAAGAATTGGACAATTTTCTGCTGAAAAAGGGAATAGAAGGGGTATAGATAGAGGATTACTGCACAGGTACTGTACTTGTTGGGCCGCCGCGTGAGCGGACTGCTGGGCACGATGGACCTCAGGTCTGACCCAGCGGAGGCATTGCTTACGTTCTCCAACAAGTATTACAAATATTGTTGCCAATCAGTCCAACTACCTTTCACTGGAAAATAGAACTGATCATCATCTGTATAAAATTTAAAATCCATTCCCAGATTCCTAAATACTCAACCAAAGTCAGCAAGGTAAACATTAAATAAAAGTGCAGACAAGGTAGGCAATTTTATCTTCCACGATTTACCCATAGCCCTATCAACTTTGAGACCTGCCTCTGGTATTCCCCATGCTGCAAAAACAAGAATCTGGATAAACATAAAAATTACCAGTGTGCTTCCAACAGTGGCCAGTCCAGATCACAAATAACTGACAATTCTAAGAACTAGCAAGATTCCATGCTAACAACCCCAGGGATGAGCAGTAGCTTTTCCTAGGTCTACCTTAACAATGATTTATAGACTGTACATTCATAAGAACATAAGAACTGCCGCTGCTGGGTCAGACCAGTGGTCCATTGTGCCCAGCAGTCCGCTACCGCGGCGGCCCTTAGGTCAAAGACCCGTGCTCTAATTGAGTCTAGCCTTACCTGTGTACGTTCTGGTTCAACAGGAACTTGTTTAACTTTATCTTGAATCCGTGGAGGGTGTTTTCCCCTATAAAAGCCTCCAGACAAGCATTCCAGATTTCTACCACTCTCTGGGTGAAGAAGAACTTCCTTACGTTTGTACGGAATCTATCTCCTTTTAACTTTAGAGAGTGCCCTCTCTACCTTGGAGAGGGTAAACAACCTGTCTTTATCTACTATATTGAATGTTTCGATCATGTCCCTTCTCAGTCTCCTCTTTTCAAGGGAGAAGAGGCCCAGTTTCTCTAATCTCTCACTGTACGGCAACTCCTCCAGTCCCTTAACCATTTTAGTCACTCTTCTCTGGACCTTTACGAGTAGTAGTATGTCCTTCATGTACGGTGACTAGTGCTGGACGCAGTATTCCCGGTGGGGGTCAGACCATGGTCCGGTACAGCGGTATGATAACCTTCTCTGATCTGTTTGTGATTCCCCTTCTTAATCATTCCTAGCATTCTGTTTGCCCTTTTTGCCGCCACCGCACATTGCGCGGACGGCTTCATTGACTTGTCTACGAGTACTCCCAAGTCTCTTTCCTGGGAGGTCTGTCCGAGTACTGCACTGGACATCCTGTATTCATGTATAAGATTTTTGTTACCGACATGCATCACACCTTACACTTATCCATGTTAAACCTCATTTGCTGTGTCGCGGCCCATTTCTCAAGCATGTTTATGTCACGTTGCAGGTCTTCGCAATCCTTCTGTGTCTTCGCTATGAATAACTTTGTATCGTCTGCAAATTTAATCACCTCGCTCGTCGTACCAATTTCCAGGTGGTTTATAAATATGTTGAAGAGCACGGGCCCAAGCACCGAACCCTGTGACACTCCACTCGTGACTCTTTTCTAGTCCGAGTATTGTCTGTTTACCCCCACTCTATGTTTCCTATCTGCCAACCAGTTTTTAATCCATGTGAGTATTTCACTCTTGATTACATGGCTCACAATTTTTTGCGTCTAAGTCTTTAAAAACCCAGCTACACTAACTGCTTTTACCACATCCTCCATAAACACATTCTAGAGATTAACTATTCATTGGGTAAAGAAATATTTTCCCTATTTGTTTTTTTGTATATGTAATTTCAAGATTAAACAATCAATTTGCATTTACCAATTTTACTTCACTCAGGATTTTGTAGATATCTATCATATCATCAGCTGCTTCTTCTCCAAGCTGAAGAACCTAAACCTCTTAAACCTTTCCTTACATGAGGAGTTCCATCCACTTAAATCATTTTGGCTAACTTTCTTTGTACCATTTCTAATTCTACAATGACTTCTTTGAGATGTGGTGACCACTCAAGGTGAGGTCTCACCATGGAATACTACAAAGGCATCATAATATTATTTGTTTTATTTTTATTTAATTGATGGATTAGAAATCCTTTTGTTAGCTTAATATTACAATTGCAAGTTAATCACAATTAACTCTGATTAATAAATTATTAATCATGATTTTTAAACAAATTGATTAAGAAAATTAATTTGTCTCTCCTATCTCCTTTAAACATTTCTTCTGCTCTTTTCCATGCCTCCTGTCCTTGGCACAATCCAGAATCTTTTTTTCCCTATCTGCAATTCAACATCACCAGTTCCCTGTGCTACTCTATCTTAAAGATGGTCTTCAGTTGCTCCATGGCAGCACCAGCATTGCATATTTGTTGCCTGAAGCCTGGTCTAAAGCTTTCCTTGTGATCAATACTACCCATGTAAAAACAGGATGTGATATCAGAGGAGGGGGATGGAGAGAAGGAAAGCTTTGAAGCAGGCCAGCTCAGGTGCATCACTGTCACTTCTGGAGACCAACAGAAAATCACTTTTAAGGTGGAGCAGAACTGGGATGGCCGCTATTAGAATTTATGACTGAGATGATGATCTGGGGGTGGGAGGAAGAATCTATGACCGAGATGATGATCTGGGGGTGGGAGGAAGTTTATCAGTCCTTTATGGAAGGAAAGGGGGATGGAATTTTATATACCGCCTTTCTGTGGCTATAGTCAAAGCGGTTCACATATTAAATACAGGATAAACCAATCTGGCTGCTTATGTATACTGAGCATTTCAAACACTACATCTGTGTAAGAACTACTTGATCTGCTTTACTCAACTGAACCTCAAATTATCCTAGGATGGTGATCATAGGAGACTTTAATCTACATATCGAAATCCTAGATACTACTACTGCTGTCTTCCTGGACACAATGACAGCAGTAGTCTCACTCAGTGACCAATTCTCCAACCCATGAGATGGATCATATACTAGACTTGGTGTTCAACAAAGAGTTTAACATCCCAGAATACCTGGCTATGTAGTGGTATTGAAATGCGTAACACCAACATAATGGAAACACCACTTTCTAATTAAGTTTTCCCTAAGTAACCACATGAAACAAATGACATCTCACAGAATATGGAGGAAGATCAGTGACAAGAAAAAGCTGACTGCTGAGAATTTGCTAGAGGCCTTGGACTATCCCACATGTGAATGACAAGACAACTAGTGTCAGAGCAAGTTGATATTTAGAATATACACTTAGTTAAGACCACCGAGAAAATGGCACCACTATAAAAAGGTCTTATGCCTCCTCTCACAAATGCTCACCTTGGTTGCCTCCAGAACTTCAGACCTTTAACCATGAAGGATGGAAAATGGAAAGGAGATGGCACAAATCTTGCCTGGATGAGGACAGTTAAACTGTAGGAAACATGCAACAAAGTATCGCCAAGCCTCAACAGCAGGCAAAAATCAATATTTTTTCCAATTCAGCCAATACCCATTCAGTACAGTAAACAGCCTACTGAAACTTCCACAACAGAACCAGACTGCCCAGTCAAACTGAACTGTAGTGATTCTACTGCATAATTAGCCAACAAAATTATAAAGCTGCTGCTTGGATTTACAGGTAGTCTCACCTCTAGTCAGCTAACCAGGAGAGCACAAACTTGTTCCCTTCTCCTAAGGAGGGTTTTGACAAAATTCAAAGAGGCCTGTACCCTTGACCCCTGTCTATGAAAGAAAGTGTAGCAGGTATGCACGGATAAAAGTTGCAACAAAAATCATGAATTTCTTTTTCTAATGGACAAATAGCAACACCATTTAAAAGGACAGTGACATATCCTTTGTAAAAGAAACACCTTGACCAGGACACGCTTGAAAGTTAGCAGCCAGTTTCCAATACCCCGGTTTCTGAGCTTATAGATGAAACAGTCTGTGTTCAACTCAACGATTAGTTAAAAGAGAAAAACTGGCTAGCTCCATGTCAATCTGGATTCAGACCCAGTTATGGAACAGAAATGATCCTCACAGAAACTGAGAAAGGGAATTTCCCTCAGTATTAGTTGGATCTCTCAGCAGATCACAATATCATGCTAGCATGACTGCCAGAAATAGGTATCAATGGCACAAGTAATTGCTTGATTCAGGTCCTATCAGATAGGCAGCACCTCATCACCACCATGGGAAATGACTTGTTGAATCCTATAAGGATTGATACTGTCACCTATTCTGTCTAATATCGACATCAAGCCATTAAACAAGTTGATCTGGTGGTTGATGGACACAATTCTATATTTATGCAAATGACTTGCAGCTAATCATACCCAATGAACCTGACTTACCCTCAGTCCAAAATAAACTGACTACTTGTTTTAACAGTAATTCAAGAATAGGTTAAAAACAAACACTGCCTGAACACAAGTAAAAGTATGTATCCCCAACACAAGTGGGTATATACCTTACATCAAAATTTATTTTGGGAAATATGAACTCCCCCTCAAATCACAAGCCAGAAACCTTGCAATACAGCTAGACTCAACACTTACATTGATCACCCAAATCCAAGTAACCTTCAAAACCTTATCATTTTGCAACTACTATAAAGCCTTTTGCCTTACATTAAAGTGTCAAGTTTGGTATCGCCACATCATCAAGTCTGGATTATAGTAATGCACTCTTTAGTAGTTTGACTACGAAGGGTTTGCACTAACTTCAACTGATTCAGACTATTCTTGCAAAAACTTCACTCACTACCAGTACAATACAGGGCTAAATTTAAAACTACCATGTTTCCCCGAAAATAAGACACTGTCATATTAATTTGGGGGCAAAAATACACACTAGGGCTTATTTGGGGAGATGTCTTATTTTTCCATGAACAACAATCTACATTTATCGGTATTCATGAACAAAAATAAACAGTTATTCAAATACAGTCATGTCACCTTCTTTTGGAACATCATCATACTATAACTTCCCAAACTGTTTTCCCATGTACAACAATCTACATTTACCGGTATTCATGAACAAAAATAAACAGTTATTCAAATACAGTCATGTCACCATCTTCTGGAACATACTATAACTTTCCAAACTGTTTTTCCATGTACAACAATCTACATTTACTGGTATTCATGAACAAAAACAAACAATTATTCAAATACAGTCATATCATCATCTTCTGGAATATCATAACTCTCCAAACTTTCTTGCGACTCCATTTCCTTTATAACCATTGGCCCCAATCTCTCATTCTAGCAAGAGAGCTTTCCTTAAATGAGCACCTTTTGTGCATGTAGCCTGCTCGTAGTGCATTGGCAACGCAACTGTCAGTGATTGTATCCCATGAATTCTTCACCCATGTCACAACCTCTTGCAGTCTAGGATTCACAAAATTTCCACGGTGATTTCTCTCCATTCTATTTTCAATGCGAAAATGGTCCTTGAATGGCTTGTTTATTGCAATATCAAGAGTCAGGAGATTGCCAGTCATTCTTGCGAAAATCATTATTTGATCTATTCTTCTCTCTTGAAGGAAATTCTTCATGTCTTTAGCGTGGTTTGTGCTGGCTGAATCCCAGACTAGCAGACCTCTTTGGCTGCCTCGCAAAACAAATGGCAGCATTAAATTGAACCACTTCCTTATAACTGCTTGTATGCACCAGGCTATTTCAATTTCAAAAACATAAATGCCTGAAACATGTTCAATCTTATCCTTCTTGCCCTTAGCGATGATTAGTGGTGGGGCTTTATTTCCATCCAGACGAATTGCCAAAATACAGGTAACACGTGCACTTTCATAACCAATGGAGGGAATATAGATTGAGGAGGCACCCTGCTGATCAATTGTCATTTGGTTTCCTTAGCCCATAAACACTTCAGCTTCATCCATAGCAATCATGTTGGAAAGTTGGTATTTAGAAAAGTCAATGCCATCAACAAAGGACTTGAATTCATGTGCACATTTAATAACTTCAGCATCTTCTAGCTTAAATATTGTTGTTGATCTTCTTAGACAGTTCATATCGCTGAAGAAAGCCATCCAGCCAGTGTTGTGATGCTTTGAATTGTCCTGAGGATATTTCTAACGGTGGTGCCATTGCAAGGGCAAATGCTTGAATATTAGCACTGCACACAACCAAGGCCCTTGCCTCTTCTGTCAACAACCCATTCACAGATCATGTCTTCCAGCTCAGGAAATAATGGTTGTCAACCTGATCCACACTTGCGCTTCTGCATGTAGACAAAATGAGACATCCAAGCCTCTTAACAACTGACAGAATGGAAGCAAAACGATATAAAAATAATATTAGAGATATCACTGAAGCTTGTCACCTTGCATATCCTCAGAATTTGTTTGTGATTCACTATTACTTTATAAGTATGCTCTGACAAGAATGATTAAAACTTTACCCTCTAGTACTACAGCCTTTAATCTATTCAAGAGGATAGTACAGTACACAGTATTGAATGCAGCTGACAAATTCAAACTAATTAAAAAAAAAAAAAATCTCTCTCTCTTATTGAAACCTAATTGAATTGTACCAGAGATAATAAAAGGGTTTAGTACGAAATCTGAACTGACATACATCTAAAATACCATGAGTTTCCAAATGTTCTACTAATTGATTACAAACCACTCTTTCCAGTACTTTTGCTAAAAATGGTAAAGAGGAAATCGGTCTGTAAGCATATTTTGTAAGGCTAACAGGGACTGCTTACATGGCCTGGCAAAAAACAAGGACACTGAAATATAGACTTTATATTATGGCCACTTTGACTCCTCCTGGTAGCCCCCAGAATGTTTGGGCTCCAAGTTGTCTAAAAGGGCCAGCATGCCCCACATATGGCTCCAAACTGGAACACGTGATAAGTCCCAGTTGTTTCACTTCAGTGCATCATTGATTAAGATACTGAAAGAGCAGAAGGTGGCCAGAGGACTTTCTCTGCTTCAACCAGTCTCTGAATTTTAGCGAGAGAAATGTATTCAGTTCTATGTGCAGGTCTAACCCTTACAGGTCAATAGCTCAAGTGCAGATGCATCTAGCTTCACATTAAGAAGTGCCTTTACAGCAGCATTTTTTTATATATATAGTAGGAACCACTCCCTCTTCTAGGGATTTGTTAACAATCTTAGTGTGACCGTTAAACTCTTCAAAGCTTTCACATGGTACACAAACATCTAAAGCAAGGACTGAATTGCTGATTTGTGAAAAAGCCAACTCAATGTTGGCCTCCGATATAGACTGAAGAGAGTCTCATAATGTATTAGGATCCTCTGATTGGGGACTCAACCGGAAATGTTCCTCTCACAGAAAGACTTGTGACCTTCTGAAATTTTCTCTCAAGTCTTACTGCAAGCTGTTGAGGTGTAATTTCATCTTTTCTAATGTCAAAGATGCATCTGCAGTTAATTTGGCAACTACCTGAAACAGTGCTTTAGAGCAACTGGAAGATGATTCTATCTTTTTATTAAAATAAAGATGCTTAGCATCTCTATCCGCAGATTTGTACAATTTCAGTTTCAGATTATATTCTTCCTGAGAAATCCTTAATGGATATTTTCTCAATTTCGTTTCATATTGTCTGACCTAATGCTTTAAAATCAGTAATTCAGCATTAAACCAGGAAACTCTATATTACTTTATATGGTGCAATTGTATCTATTGCTTCCTGCATAGATTAATTCCAGGAGTTAAAGATACATCATCATCCTCTGAATATGTTAGTGTCTGAGATAATTTATCAAAATTCTAGCATATTATTTCAATAAATCATCAACACACCAAATAAGATTTTAATTAATTAATTAATTAAATAGTGAAAAATTATCAGTGCCCTTTGTCTCCTGTAAATATGGTGCCGCTAGGAAAGCAATATTGGGACCATTATACCACTTTTTAGTCCTATTACTGTTATTGCTGCGTTAACTGCTTCAATATGTATCGCAGGTGTGGGTTTTTTTTTAATCTAACCTTGGGCAGTAAGCTTTTAATTTCCCAGTGCACAGGAAGTTCGCTGGGTTAGGATCCATCTGTCTGTTTCGGTTCCAGTACGTAAACACAAATGATTTAAGCTTTTTACAGCTCCCCTTAGATTCAGGTTTCCTGCGGGTTTCTTCCTTGAACACATAGCTGGATCTATTAATTGCAGATTTTAATAACCGTAATTTGAGCACTATTGAACTCTTGAAGAGGGGTTCAAATATACATTTTAGAGGCAAGTGGGAAGATGTGATAGCGCCGCCCCACCCACATGCCGCGCACAACGCCGATGATTGACGCTGTGCGCGTCACACGCAACGCGCAGGAGGGACAGCACTCGGCCGCGCAGGCCCAGACAGAGGTCCTCCAACCTGCGGAAGGCACCCGATGTAGAAGGCTGGCCGGAAGACGGAAGAGGAATCCCCTGTAAGTGCTCGTTGATCGAGGCAGTGCTCGGTTTGCGAGTCAAAAGTTTGCTGAGTGTTTTGCTCGTCTTGCAAAACACTCGCAAACCGGGTAATTCGCAAAGGGGAGGTACCACTGTATATTTTTCTTTTAGTATTATCTCCTCCTGAGGAAGCCTTGCTTGGGTGAAACTTAGGACTAAGGGCCAGATTCACTAAGCAAACCAATCACGTACCGATCAGTTTGCGACTCTTTTGCAACCCAATTTTCCTCCGACCAGATTCATTAACTCTTTGCCGATCATCCTCCGATCCGATTCCAATCTGTGAATGCAAATGAGGGGAAATGGCATGCAAAGTAAGAAGGACGTGATTCACTAACACAATTCAGGCACACCGACTGGGCTGGCCGATCCAAAAACAAGCGACTGCTGAGGACCTGTCGCTTGTGCAAAAACCCTGCTCTCAGCCCTGATTCTTCTGCTCATGGCGCCCTGCTCTCAGCCCCGAATCTGCTGCCTTTTTGCCGCCCGGCTCAGCCCGATTCTCCTGCCTTTGCAGCCCCTATACTCTCCTGCCTCCCTTCTCTGCAGCGTGAGCCCATGGTCTTAACCCGCTTTAAACCCACAGGTTAAAACCACAGGCTTGCGAGTAAAGTAAAGTAAAACGCATGCACAGACCATCTACAGGCAAAGAAGATGGTCTGCACATACATCGGGATTGCTCAGTAGCAATCCGTGCGGGGCGTTCCTTCGATTGCCCCCATTTGAATATTGTCTCATCATGAATTGGTCAGCCTACCATGGATCGGACACGGATCAGTCATGATTTAGTGAATCGGGCCCTAAGTAGAGGAGCAGTCGACTTTTTTACACTTTTGAGCACGAACCACAGTGAAGCAAAGAGAAAAAAAACAAGAAAATAAGTATCCTGCTGGGCCGCTACACAGTTAAACTGCTGTAAACTGATTAGCTACTTCAAACAGAAAGATAAGTGCCACTATTGCATTACATTACATTACAGATTTCTATTCCGCTTGTGCCTTGTGGTTCTAAGCGGATTACAAATTAAGAGACTGGACAATCTCAGGAATATTACAGTACATAGAATCAGGAATGTATCAAGTTACAATTGTTAGTCTGGAAGTTTCCAGGAGAAATTTAGAGCTCATAGTAGATGAATAGTAGGTTGATGAAGAGAGTTGTACAATGTTTAGGTATAGTTATGGTGGGGTGATCGTGTGTGTATTTTCTAGTGCTATGTTGAGGTTAAGATGATGGAAAGTATTTTTTGAAGAGATGAGTTTTGATTTCTTTTCGGAATTCTTTTATGTCTATTGATTTGATCAGTAGATTGGAAATGGTGGTGTCAATTTTTGCTGCCTGTGTAGCTAAAAGGCTGTCGTATAGTTTCATGCGTCGTGTATCTTTGAGAGGAGGGTAAGCGAATAGGTTTTGAGTTCTCCTTAATCTGTGTGAGAGATTACGGTGTAGTCTTTTGTTTAGGTAGCTGGGTGCTGTTCCGTGTGTTACTTTGTATAGTAGACAGTAGAATTTGAACTGGGATCTTGCTTTTATTGGTAGCCAGTGTGAGTCAAGGTAAGCATTGGTGATGTGGTCAAATTTGCTGAGGGAATAGATGAGTCTGAGGGCCGTGTTCTGAACGGTCTGTAATTGTTTTATCATGTAGTTTGGGCATGATAGGTATAGGCTGTTGCAGTAATCTACTATGCTTAGAACTAGGGATTGTACTACTATCTTGTATTGATCCTTGATGAAGAATTTTCTTATTTTTCTTAGGTTACGCATTGTGAAGAATGCTCTTTGGATGATTTTGTGGATTTGGGTCTGCATTGTGCAATTTCTGTCTAGTTGAATTCCTAGGATCTTGAGTGTGCTTTGCATTGGGTACTTGATTGTGTTTAATTCCAGTTCTGTGCATGATGGTTTTTTTTCCTTCTCTAATAGTAGGAATTTAGTTTTTTCCGAGTTCAGTTTCAGTTTATGACTTGACATCCATTTTTATTTTCAGGTGGTTTGTTGATAAGGGGTCTTGTATGTTGAAGGGGGTGAGGATTGTTATATCATCCGCATAGCTGAATGATATTGTGTTTAGGGCGTCTAGGGTAATGCCGAGGGATGCTATGAAGAGGTTGAATAATATAGGAGATAATGGCGATCCTTGTGGTACTCCACATGGGTTTGACCATGGGTCGGATAGATGCTCTTTTGACTTGACTCTGTATGTTCGAGTTTTAAGGAAGCCTTGGAACCAGTTGTGAACATTACCAGAGATTTCTATTGCATCTAATGTCTGGAGTAGTGTGGGGTGGTCAACCAAGTCAAATGAAGCAGAGAGATCGAGTCGAATGAGAAGTAGTTTGTTTCCTTTGCTAAGGTCTTGTCGGGCTGTGTCTAATAGTGATATCAGTAGCGTTTCTGTGCTATGGTTAGATCTGAATCCAGATTGGGATGGATGCAGTATGTGATGGTCTTCAAGGAAGTTGGAGAGATATTGTGCGACTAGGCCTTCTGTTAGTTTGATATATAGTGGGAGTAGCGATACATATTGAAGCAGTTAAGGTAGCAATAACTGTGGTGGGACTGAAAAGTGGCATGATGGTCCCAATATTGCTCTCCTAGTGGCACCATATTCGCAGGAGACAAAGGGCATTGAGCACTTTTCACTATTTACTTTATTTAAATCTTATTTGGTTTGTTGATGATTTATTGAAATAATTTGCTGGTATTTTGATAAATATACAGTGAAAAGCATTTAAGACATTATTATATTCTCCTATTGGTATTCAGTGGATGAGATGCAGATTTTGTATTGACTTTACCCTTAATTTGGGAGTAACTACTTTTTACAAATATTGGCATGTTCATTTCTATACTAAACAATAAAACAAAGCGGGCTGACCATGGAACCTAATATATTCCATTTTAACCAGTATATTAGTCAAACTATCAATCTGATTATTAAGATTAGATCTAAAATATGTCCCTTATCATGAGTCGATGCATTAAAACTAAACCCAGATCATCCAATAAACATAAAAGCTAGTCTACCCAGCCTTCCTTCTCTCTTTCATCCTCATGAATGTTAAAATCCCCAGCCACAAGTGATATCCTTTTTTAGATTCATATCATTCAACCATGCAATAAAATCTGAGCATATACGAGTCATTGCCCATGGAGAACAAGAACACAAAATAATATTACGAGAAGAGGGGAGTCACAAAATTTCTATCACATCAAATATTGGCACTTTCACCTTAATAAATTTAAGAGACGTTTTAGTACTACTACAGTTCCCCCTTCCTTCTCACCTTCCCGTAATTAACTAAAAGTGTAATAACCTGGGGGATATAAAGCATTAAGAAGAACTACATCTTCTGGCAATAACCATGCTTCTGTAACACATAAAATATCAAGTGGCTTTATCTATTAAAATATTGAACATCAAATCCGTCTTCTTTCTAACTGAACACGCATTAAGGCACATTTCTAAACAGATAGCCTCAAAGCTGGTAAAGAGACTGAACTAGTTACCAACTGAACAGGAATAGCATATCGACTAATAACTTCTGTCCTCTTTAAGATGTCCTAATCTCTGTATCTAATGATCTCCATCACTACCAGGATAGAAAAACAGGACATTACTCCTGCACAAGAAATAAAAAGAGAAACTGAAATTCCCTCACACAAAAAGAAAAGTCCCTTATACATGGACTCCTGCAGCCCTCCCGAAATCATCACAAAGGAGTGCTCCTTCATTGGTGCATGCTTCTCCGGAATCAGTACCGTAGTTCTAAAGGCTCGACATTCTCCACTGACATTCTTTCTCACCTCATGTCGAACAGAACCTTGAGATACTCCAGAGTCTGTGACAGGAGCTTGCTCTTCTTGAAGCTGGACCACTTTGGAAGTCGCCATCATGTAGTCTCAATACAAGGACGCACAAATTAGCCAGTAGATAAAAATGTACTCTTGATGCCACGGAAAAGCTGCTACCATAAACTTGGAAAATTTTCTTGGTGCCATGGCCAGGACAAAGGGCATGGTCTGGAACTGGAAGTGACAGCCTAGTATAGCGAATAACAGATATTGATGAAGGGCAAGATGGGAATAAAGAGATTATGTACTTACCCTGGTAAGTTCTTTTCCAGTAAATAGGCGAGACATTCTAGACAATAGGGTTATTTATCCATACTCGCATACTCTGCATTCCGGATTTTTCACTCTGCCTCTGTAGTACTTCATTGATCGGTTTAGCGTCCCCTACAGTCAGTACCCAAGCACTGGGAGGCACCACCTATGTGAAGTAGAGGCACCTGTAATAATAGGATAAACAAGTGTTCTGCTGAAAGTAATGAAACAGTACTATTAACTGCCAACAAAGGCTCCAAAGGAGCAAAGCACAATTCCCCAAGAAAATTAACATAGAAATAAATTCTTCCGAGCCCTCAAGGGCTAAGAGGCCTCCAATAGCTTGGAGAAGCATAAACAAACTGTAAACAGGCACAGAAAAGCTAGGGCGGGGAGTCTAGAATGTCTCACCTATCTACTGGAAAAGAGCTTACCAGGGTAAGCACATAATCTCTTTTTCCAGTGCACTAGGTGAAACTTTCTAGACAATAGGGATGTACAAAAGCAGTCCTCCCAAACAGCTAGGTTGGGCTTGCTGCACTGGATCCTAACACTGAGGATTCGAAGACTGAGTCCTGCCTTGAAGCAACATCCACTCTGTAAAACTTGGAAACGGGGAAGAAAAAAACCACTTTGCTGCCCCGCAAATCTCCCTCGGGAGGGACAGATTTAGCTTCAGACCACTAAGAAGCCACACTCCTGGTAGAAAGCGCCTTGACGGAAACAGGGGACTGTTTCCCAGAAAGAATGTAGGCTGAAAAAATGGCCCTAAGGGTCCATCTGGATATCTGTGCCCTAGAAATGGAAGCACTCCGCTTAATCGATTATATTAGTACAAACAGAAGGTCAGAGAGGTGAAATTCATGAGTGACCTCCCATCCACGCAGGAGAACCTTGCTTACATCCAGAGGCTACAACAGGCAGTCCTATCAGCAGAAAGGCAGGTAAGCACACTTCTCGAGCAACATGAAAAGCCGAAACAATGGCCTAGAGCAGGGGTATCCAACCTGCGGCCCAGCTTCTCCCTCCCTTCTGTGACTCCCTATGGCGGGTACTTTTCTGGCCGGCTATCTTGCTGCAGTTGTCAGCGTGCGGCATTAGCTCCTTGTGCGTAATCTGCGGTTGTGTCGTTCCCTCTGACGTCACAACGTAAGAATGAAGGCTTCTGAAGCAGCCGTGAATCACGCGTGAGGAGCCATGCCGCCCGTGGATGACTGCAGCAAGGGAGCCGGCCATAAAATAAACACTTCCCAGGAGGCACAGAAGGAAGGGAACACTTCCAGCACAGGCGTGATTTGCTGACAGCCATAAAATAAACGCTTCCAGCAAAGCCACGTATCGTTTGAGGAGCCAGCCACCACCACCCGCAGCTTTCACCAGAAAAACAATTGCAGCACGGGAGCGGCCAGAAGGTAAAATCCCGCCGGAGGGAGGAACAGAAAGGAGGGAGGCACAGAAGGTCGTGTTGGGACTTGAGCGGGAGGGAGCACAAACTTTGGACAAATGATGAAGGAAGGAGGGAGGGCACATGAGATATAGGAACAATAAGGGAGGGAGGGAACAATAAGGGAGAATTGGGTATCAGAGAGGGAAACAGATGGTGCACATGGAAAGATGAAGAAAGAGGAGAACTGTTGGGCAGAGAGAAGAGGACGGGAGAGAGAGAGAATTATTGGACATGGTGGTGGGAGAAGAGTGAGGTAGAGATGCAGCTTGGAGCTCCGCAGAGAATATGCTGGGCCGAGGAAGCCCCGGACTGTTTTTTCTTGTTTGTTTGTGTTTTTTACAGTACAGAGGGGGAGGGTATTAAAAGAAGTGCCAGATTGGGTTGGGAGGAGAGCTTATGAGGCTAGAAACAGAGGACAGAGAGATGGTGGGCAATGGTCTGAAGGGAGAGAAGTTGGACCTGGGGTGGTGTAGAGAAAGAGGAAACGAGAAACTTGAAGGGAGAACTGTTGGGAAGAGAAAGGGAGAAATGGTAGACCTGGGGGAAGGAGGGAGGCAGGAAGGGAAAGATGGGATGGGGGGCAGTTGGGAAGAGAAAGGGAGAGAAGTTGGATATGGGATGGAAGGGAGGGAGAGAGAAAAGAAAGGCAGAGAGATGCAGCATCTCTTTTTTTTCCCTCCATTTCATTGTTCAGCATGAAGGGGGGAGGGAAGAAGAAAAAAGAGAGGGAGCAAAATGTTGGATCATGGGGATAGAGGAGGAGAGATGGACCCATGGGAGGGCAGGAGGGAAGAGAGCTGGGATAAGAAGATGCTAGGCAGGAGATGGAAAGAAAGGGACAGGGAGTTATAGCCTGACCAGTGGAGAGAGGGAGGGGAATTCAGAAAGTGGTAAGCCATGTGGATGAAGTTAAAAGGAAGAAGACAAGATAAGTGAGAGAGCAGTGAGTAAAGTGGTAGAAATGTGGTAACGGGGAGTAGATAGAAAGAAATAGGAGGCTGGGAAAGTGCGATGGGAAATAGGAGAGCTAGGGACTGAGAGAAGATGGAGAACTGAGAAGTAGCTGAACATTTTTAAAAAAAGAAGAAGAATGAGAAGGAAGGCAAGATTTGAGTGGACAGAGGCAAAAAAGAAAAGAAAAAGTAAAGAAAGCTGAAAGGAAAAAATCAATACGTTGGAGACAGGCATAAAGAGGAAATGGAACAAGAGAGAAAAAAATGAACAGCAGACACTGGAAAGAGAATTAGTTGAAGATAGCCAAAAATCTGAAAGAAAAACTGGGACCAAGATGATGGAAAAACCAAATATCCAGACAAGGTAGAAAAAATTGTTTTATTTTGAATTTATTAACTGGAATATGTTAGCTTTGGGATATGTGCATCACAATTATTTTTGTATTCAGTGATGTAGTCATATACAGCTGATTTGGGGGAGGGACTGGAGCCAAAATTAGTGGTGGGCACCAAAGTTTCTCCCCGCTTGAGTGCAATTTATAAATACTTGAGCTAGTGGGGATTCCCAAGCCCTGCCTGAAGACATCTTCCTCCGGCCTGGCAACCCAAAGCTCCAATGGCAATGTCCTCAAGCTGCCACTGCTTTCATGCATGCATGAAAGCCAAGGGGAGGGGGAGGGGGGCAGGGAGGAGGGAAGGCAGTAGCTCTGCAATATTGCTGCCAGCTGCAGAACTTGGGAAGTTGGAGGGGGAAGAGGTGGCTGTCAGTTGGTGAGGCTTGGGGATCCCTACTAGCTACAGCAGGAAAGATGTTCATTTTGAGGGAGCCTAAGCTCAAAGTGGGAGGCCCAAAAAAAACAGTAATATTTACCCTGAATGGTAGAAGTGAATGGGAAAACCAGGAGCGCGCAGCCCTGCTCATCAGTGTGGGGATGCGGAAGCCTGTGGCTGCTCCCACTGTCAGCGGTGCACGTGGAGGATCACTCAGAGTAAGTATTACTGCTTTTTTGGGTTCCTCGCCACAGTGTCCCTTTAATGAAGATTTCTTATTAGATACGTACATCTTCTATATTATTGACTGCAAATTTAGGACCTGCTCAGCCTTTTTTTTCATCATCAGCTAGTAGTGTTTGTGCGACCCCCAGAACATTTTTTTTCGTCCAATGCGGCCCAGGGAAGCCAAAACGTTTGACACCCCTGGCCTAGAGAATCAAATCCAACAGAGAAGCATCTGAAAGAAGGCCAAAGAGAGCCTAGATAAAGCTAGATAGCACCAGGCTAAGGTCCGAGGCAGGGATAGGATGGACAACCAGCCGTCTGATATGATGAACCCTCTGCAAAAAAAGAGCGACATCAAGATGAGCCGCCAAAGAGGTCCAACTGTCCTGGGATCTAAGTAAGAGAGCCCGATTACCAGGACCCACAGAGAAGCCATCGTAAGGCCAGTATCTTTCCCGCAGGAAGAAAGGTGAGCATCAGCGAGATCGGAGCTTAATACATATCCACCTGGTCTTGGACGCACCAATATTGGAAGGCCTTCCACATCGTAGTGTACGCCGACCCCCCTGGACGACTTCTTAAACTTTAGAAGAGCCTCAACAATAGGGGTAGAACATCTCATATGCCCAAAAGACGCATGCTCAAGAGCCATGCCAGAAGAGCAAAAGTCCCAAAACTGGCATGGTAGCTGGACCCTGCATGAAAGATCCAAAGAAGCGCTCAGCCCAAAGGCTGCAATCCGCACGCCTGTGCGAACTAGCTGAAGCGACCACCATAACCGGACAAAAAGAACCAAAATCCTCTAAAGGACACAGTCGACCAATGGCCCAGGAGAAAATTCCTGCTGACAGAACTGCACCAGTACACTGAGCCATCTGCTTCCAGGCTTGGAACTTTGATGGAAGAAGTTAAGCACCTTCCTGTAACATGAAGTGAACATAAGATCGATGCGGGCACTCCCCCAATGCTCCACAATCATCTGAAATGCTTGTGGGAACCAGATCCCCTCACCTGGATCCAGAGACCGTCCGCTGAGGTCTGCTTGCAAGTTGTCAACTCTCGCCACATGCACTGCTGTCAGCGCCAGAAGATGTTCCGCCCAAGAAAAAGAAGGCGGGCTTCCTGAGCCTGAGGAGCACTCTTGGTAACTCCCTGGTGACTGACATAGGCTATTGCCACCGCATAGTCGGAGAAGACCTTGACCACTTGATCCTCTGGAGTCTTCTGCAACCTCATCTAAACCAAACAAATGGCCCTAAGCTCCACCAGAAAAATGGACCATTTTCTCTGTGAGTGTCAAACCCCTGAACAGGATGATTGCAATGAGCACTCCGGCCCCAAATGCTGGAATCTGCCATCACCACAATCCAGGAGACAATGAGGAGCCATATTGCCCCTGCAGAGGAATTGTGGGCGAATCCACCAGTTCATGCTTGCCTGAGCCTCTAGAGACCATGGCAGACGTAACTGCAAAGCATATTGGTGTGGCTCCCAGCAAGAGAGTAATGCATGCTGAAGAGGATGCATGTGCACCCTTGCCCAAGAAACCACATCCAGTGTGGCAACCATGAAGCCTAGAACGTGAAGATAATCCCACACCAAAGGAGCCCACCACTCCAAAAGTACATAAATCTAGGCACACAGTTCCTATCTACGAGTCTCAGACAGGTAGACACAGCACGCAGATGTATCGAAGAGGACTCCCAAGTATGCCAATGATTGTGTGGGCTGCAGATGACTCTTTCTGAGGATAACAATCCAGCCCAAGTCCTCCAGCACCTGAAGTACCTGCTCCACTGTGCGATGTCCCTCTGCCAATGAGGGAGCTTTGATCAACCAGTCATCTAGATAAGGATAAACTTGCAGACCCATCTTCCTCAGGTAAGCAGCCGATACCACCAATTACCTTGGTGTAGGTCCGAGGCGCTGTCGTCAGCCCAAAGGGCAGGGCCAAAAACTGGTAATGTTGCTCCAGAACATGAAACCGCAGAAACTTGTGGTGGGCTTGGCGCCAGGTGTCAACCCCATCTAAGGCTCAGGTATTACAAAAAATTGCATATGTTTTTTGCATGTCTAAACTTAACTGCTCTGAAACATCATAGACTACCAAGATTGCTCCAATGTTGGCAGCCATACATTGCTTGGTATGAACTGCCCGGGCTACCCACGACTTCTGGCTAGTTTCCAGTGATATGCACAGAACTGGGGGGAGGGTTTTTTTGTATTGTTTGGAGTGGTATTGTTTAGTTTTTCTTGCAAGCATCTTATTATTATGTTGTGCACCACTGTTCTTTTTCTTTGGTTGTATTACTGCTGGTGGGCTAGAAATATGGGAATGTATAAGTATGCCTCTGTAAGATCCAGGGAGGCCAGAAATTTCCACGGAACTAATGCTCCAATGACTACCGCACAGTTTCCATTCAGAAGCGGGGAATCCTGAGAGCCGCATTCATGTGCTGAAGATCCACAATAGGCCTCCAATGAAGTATACAGAGTATTTGCCTGAGCCCGAGAGATCAAGTGACACCTGGTCTCTAGCTTGTATATGCAGAAAATGCTGAACAATAGCCTGGACTCTGAGCACCTTGTCCGGTCATCCAGAGAATCCACAAACCAATCTGACAGAGACCGGGCAAATTCCAGCTTGTATCCTGATCGAAAAATGTCTAGGACCCACTGGACTGCTTTAATACGCATCCAAGCAGGCAGAAACTCCGAGTGCAAACACCCTATCCACAGAGGGGCATTCGGCGTTCTGGCATCATTGTGTCTTTCTGGCAGGGTTTTCAGGATGGGCATCGGAAGGTTGGGAATGTCTGTAGCCTGTATACCAACCTCAGAAGCTCTGGGAAAATCTTTGCGATGTGGAATGTGCATACTGTCTGGAGCCCTAAAAATTAGAACGTCCATAACCCCTGGAAGGTCTGGATCGACTATCAGGTTCTTTAGGTGACAATCCAATACCAAATCCATGAGGACATCCAGGCCTTTGCCAAACAATAACTGCCCCTTAAAAGACAGCTTCGCTAACACTTGTCAGCACTTTCAAAAGGCCATAAAAGGCATCCACTATATAATCCATCCCAGCCATCAGCAGTTGAGGAGGGGGCTCCACTGAATCAGTCTCTAGCATGTGCAGCCAAGACAGGCACCTGCAATAAAAGATGTCACCAGAGCAGTTTTGATGCCCAAATTGGCTGTTTCAAAAAGTTTCCTGAGGACCACATCCACACGGCGATCCTGCATATCTTTCAACATAACTCCCGCATTACTGGGAAGAGAGGTGCGCTTAGTCACTTGGGCCACCGAGGAATCCATTTTGGGCTGCTCCAAAAGCTCCTGACACTTTTGCGCCAGTGGATACAAGTGGGACATAACTCTAACACTCTTCAAAGTACCTTCCGGAAAGACAAATTGCTCAGAGCCCATAAAAATCATATTTGGATGCCAGGGAAAGGTCGAAGAATGTAAGCGCCCATTACAAAGCCAGGGAGAAGTAGTGGTGGATGGAGCCAGCTGAGTATGTAAGTTCAATTCCTGCAAAGATTCAGCAGGAAGATAAGGCAGAGCCGCAAACTTAATTAAGTGCTAGACAGTAGGATCATCACCAGGATCCATATCCTCCAAAGGATCCATGGATCCAGCACACAAGCCCGGATCCCCGGAACCGGGAAGAGTTGCACTGTCAAACAATGGATCAGAAAGGTCAGGAATAGCATCCAGATCCCCAAAATCATGAGCAGGTACAGGCGAGGACATGCCCGATGGCACCACGCCACCCAAAAACGTCCTGGGGGCAAAGAAGACTGCTCAGGAAAAGAACATACTTTTTCTTTTTTGGACATAGAGTCACCCTTAGATGACTTAAATTTGTGTGTCTGAAGAACCAGCCGTGCTGAGCCCCCAGAGTAATGGAGGCTGCCCCACTGGACTGGCTGAGTGTCTGATCACCTGCTTCTGTGGGGGGGAAAGCTAAGCCGGTCGCTATAGCCCCCCCCCCCCCCAGCTGAACCACGCAGAACGTTGTGCAAGGATGCTTTAAAAGCACTGAATTTGCACAATCCTGGCATGAATTCACAAGAGGAGACCCCAAGGACTTCAGCTCAGCAGTTTTCCAGAGAAAAATCAAAGTTTTGAAAAAGCAGGGAGAAGAAAAAAAGATGGCCACCAGCACCAAATTTGTGCCAAAAACATGAAATTTTTCACATTTCCCAAAGTCCAAAAACAGCAATTTTAGGATTTTTTCAAGAGAGGTAACACAGGGGAACATGCAGAAACTCAGAAAATACCACTTTTTAAACTTTATCCGTCTTTCACAAGCTGTCAAGCTCCTTGTACTCACTGTGATCTGATACACTGGCTCCACCCACTCACAGCTTTCACAGTAGCTGTAGAATAATTCACTGCTACAATGCTGGGAATGCTTTCACAGAGCTGATCTTCGGGTTGCTGGTCAGACACCACTGTCTGACTATGCCTCCACCCCAGCAGACCACCAGATGCAGACCAGGATGGGTGGAGGTGCGAAAATGCAGCTGGCATGCTGTGGAACACCGCTAAGCCCCCTTAGCATGTAAACAGTCTGCGCTCGACCCCTGCTTAACAGAAGGTGAGACTACTTCAGGGACCCCCTGCTTTTTATCTGTAAATCGTTTTGAAATTATGATATTGCGATTGAATCAAAAATTTTAATAAAACTTGAAAATGGCCCTAAGCTCCAAAGAAAACTTTGCAGACTGGCTAACAGGTACGCAAAAAGGGATCAGCCAGTCAGCTACAGACTGAAGCCTATGAATTCTCAAACAGGCAGAGCTCCAAAATTGCTTCAAATGCGAAATTACCCAAAAAGGGGACAACATTATATCAAATTTAAAATAATAAAATGGGGAGAGCAGAACACACACAGCTGCAGACATGCTTGCAGAAGGAAAGACTGTAGAGGGCGCTAAACCGATCAGTGAAGTACTACAGAGGCAGAGTGAAAAATCCAGAGTGGATTCCTTCTGCAGAGCATGCGAGTATGAAGAAATAACCCTATTGTCTAGAATGTCTCACCTATTGCACTGGAAATGCAGATATGCCTCTCACCTCATGTCGAACAGAACCCTGAGATACTCCAGAGTCTGTGACAGGAGGAGCCTGCTCTTCTTGAAGTTGACTATCCAACCCAATGACTGCAGAAGCTGGACCACTTTGAAAGTTGTCATCATGTTGTCTCGATACAAGGATGCACAAATAAGCCAGAAGGTAAAAATGTTCTCTTGATGCTCTGGTGCCACAAAAAAGCTGCTACCATAAACTTGGAAAACGTTCTTGGCACTGTGGCCAGGTTGAAGGGCATGGTCTGGAACTGGAAGTGACGGACCAGTATTGCGAATCACAGATATTGATGAAAGGGCCAGATGGGGATATGCAGATATGCCTCCTTGAGGTCTAGAGCAGTGAAAAACTCTCCTGCTTGCACTGAAGCAAAGGCCAATCTCAAAGTTTCCATGTGAAAATGAGATACACAAATGCATCAATTCAAGCACTTGAGGTCCAAGACCAACCAAACATTGCCTTACTTTTTTTAGGGAGTATCTTCACCACTCATGCTCAGATGGCAGTACTAATACAATAGCCTGTAGTGCCAGCAAAGAGCTGAGAGTATCTTGAAACTGGTCTGTTTTGGTGCCTCCTAGACAAGGGAGCTGCAAGAAAAAAGGAGTGACTGGACAGAAGAGCTCTAGTTTGTAATCTTCCCTCAGAATTTTAAGAATCCACTGGTCCATTGTTATCTTGCTCCACTCTTCCTCAAACTCCTGAAGACACCCCCCTGACTAGTAGAGAACAGTGGACTAATCTGGCGTCATAGAGATGGTCAAGAGGCATTAGACACCTGCTATGGCTGTGACACGGGCTTCCAGTCTACATGAAAGGAAGACTGGAATGGCTAAAAATGGGACTGCTGGCTATATTGCTGCCAGCCAGGCCTGTACCTCCTACTGTTGTGAAAAAGAGCATGAAAAACCCTGAACCTCATAAAGAGGACTTCAGTTTATCCCCAGGTAATCACTGAGGTTTAGATTCTTCTAATTCTTGCTGGGGTCTTCCCCATAAAGCTACTTGCCTCAAAAGCAGCCGAGACTTAGAAGCAGCATCTGCAGCCCAAATCCACAACCACAGCTGCCTATGGGCAGCGACCGTTAAAGACATGCCTTTGGCCAGAGCACAAAGCATGTCAAACAGCATTTGCCATGTATTAAGCCCGCCTCTAGATGCGTGGCTTGGAAGCTCTCTTGTGGTTGGTTTGGACTGCTGATACCCCTTCAGACATGCCCCTGCCAAAAAGAAGCTGGAAATGAATGCCTGAAATCCCAATGCAGCTACCTCGAAAGCCTGCTTTGGTGCAGTCTCAAAATTCCTGTCTTGTAGATCCTTCAGGACAATGCCCCCCTCCACAGGTAGGGTAGTCTTCTTGGTCACCGTAGTCATCCTGGGAAGCTGCAGCTTCTCCTTCTCCTCAGGTACCAGAGGATAGAGGTATGGCAGACATTTTAAGGCCTGTATCTGGAAAGACCCGTTCCGCTGTCACCAAATCCTGAATATCTAGATGCATGAAAAAGGCCTTGGAGGGACCCAAAATCCCTTTATAATCAAAGGCTGCCCTTCGGACTGTACTACCAATGGCTCATCAATAGGAAGGACTGCAAGAGCCTCCAAAATCAAGGAACTTAATTACTTCTTATGGAACAACTGTAGAACCGTTATATCATCCCCCCTCTTCAGGAGGAATCTCTCCTTCCTCTAAGGGAAGGATTCTCAGAACAAATCGAGGCCAGGTCAGTTAGGGAAGGAAACTGAGAAAAACTCTTCAGACATCTTTGCCACATCTAAATGGGACCTCTCTGCAGCAGAGAGAGCCCCAAGTATGCCCCCCCGCAGGGCTTTCAGCTTGACCCTGCTTCATTACATAGGCTTGAAGGAGCAATAATACAAATTCGAGAGAAAACATGGCCCCAGTAGGGTCCTGCTGACTCACTGAGCTCTACAATGAAGAGGCTGCGTTGTTTGTGGGAAAAACTTTCTACAGCTCTCTGCATCAAGCTTCACCCACCAAAATGGTTGAAGGTCCACAGAGGAACTGCAGTTACTGGAGAGTCTGATGTCATTGTGATAGCCTGTAGCTGCACACATACTCCAGCCATGACCCTGCTGTTCAACTCCTCTGTGGACCTTGAGGAGCACAGCTTACATACCAAGTAGAGTCCTGAAGATGCTCGGTGACCCCCCACAGTGGGAACACCACTTCACTCTTTCCACAGGAGCTGCCATGATAAATGCTGCTGAACACCTGCATGGTTTGTTGGTCTGAGTAACAAGGCTCTCCCCTTTCACTGCTGACATCCACAGGCCTCTTAACATTTCTGAATAATAAAATCAGACTCACACTTGCTGGCTGCTCCTGTTACCTTGCTCTCTATTAGACTTGCTCAAAGAGAAAACGCAGCACTTTCTCTAGCTGCAGCACTTCCCTAGAAAGAAGTCTAGTCAGCAGCAGCCTCTTTATTCTTTTCAAGGCTTTTGAAAAGGCAGAGCAGATCAAGGCAGGAAGCAGAAAAGAACAGAGGAGGGTGGTGGTTTCTCCCCAGGAGAGAGGTATCTAGCACCACCAGATGACTCTGAAATCAGACACCTGCTTGGCTCCACAAGGGACCAGCTGACCAAGTAGACCAGGAATTCAGACCCAGAGACCAAACAGTATGTCCATCTGCCTGCTGAAGATAGAAAATACTGAGGAGCTGGGCTACTTGACTGAAAATATAAGGCACAGCTCAGTTCTGTATTTCTCTATAGCTACCTGCTGGTTGATGGACATAACTATTTCTACAAGTTTTGGAATAGTAGAAAGTATTGTAAAAAAATATATATATATGGCACAAAACTGAACCATCCATAATTCTTATTTAATGCCATCATGACATTTGATTGTCTTGACAGTTTAATTAGAAACATTAAAGCCCTTAAAAGGAAAATCTTAAAGACAAATATCTTACCTAATACACCGCTAGCTTCAATAGGATACTCAAGGATTGATGTAGCTGGTGCCAGTGTGTAGGGATAATCATAAGGTGTGTAGATTAAACCAGCTTCTGCTGCTTGAGGAACTATTGCAGCAGCTGGATGAGGAGTTCCGTTTGGCATGACAGCGGCGGTCTGTATTTGTCTGATCAAAGGCATTAAGGTAGGGCCAGCTGGCGTAGGAGTACGTAGTGCAGCTGGTGGGAGAACAGGCGCAGGCCCAGTAATAATTCGTGGAGCCTGAGCTGTTGCTGCAAGAGAAAAGGCAAGGGCTGCTACAGTAAGCAAAGAAATTTAGAAGGAAGTAAAGAAACAGCAGTATAAATGTGGAAAGGATGGGAAGAGAAGAGAAAAGCAGGAAGGAAGAAAAAAATGAAAGAAAAATCATTAGTGCATGCACTGACCACACAAAGTGCCAAAGCACAAAATACAAATGCCAACAGTTTATCATTTCCCAATATGATTAAGTACATAACATGCAAAAATAAAACCCATTATAAAACAAAAAAGTGAACTAATTATTCAAACACATTACAGAGCACAAAAAGCTTAATTTAGACAGAACCAATCTTCATGTAGATGATGTCATCTATGGAACTTGGCAGTCAGTCAAAAGTGTATTGTCACTTTAAATTTTAAGGGCTGCTTGAATACGCATGCTGGTGCCTTCCTGCCTGATGTCAACTCATGGGACCTGTAATTCACTAAGATAGTTAAGAAGCCATCAAGGGGAGGTGGGAAGGTTCTGAGAATATATGCCTGCTGTCCTTGGAGAACACTTGCTATAGCAGACATAGTATTCGCACATGTGGGACTTCCTAACTGCCATGAACATGCCTCTAGGAAGAGGGTTATAGCTAACAAACATGACTCTGGTAAAATCCAAAGGGTTGGAGGGAAAGTTGTCATCTAGGAAGAAAAGTTTTATAGAAATGCTTGCCCAAACTATCTCTTCTAGAATGATTCTCTAAACAGTAATGGGAAGTGAAGGTATGGATTGAGGACCATACAGCTGCTTTAAAAATGTCCTCAATGGGTGTAGAGTGAATATGGGCTTTTGAAGTCACCATGGCTCACGCTTTGTGAGCAGCGACACAGCCTTCAAGTGTCAGTTCAGCCCAAGCATACACTAAGGAGCCAAGTGGAAATGGTTCTCTTGATGACAGCAGCTCCAAGTCTGTTGGGGTTATAGAACACAGAGTTGAGCTCTATGAGGCTTGGTGTAATCTAAGTAGTAAGGAAGAACATGTCTAAGGTGTAAAGAGCTGCCTCACTGAGATGAGAAGACAGGTAGATCAATGGACTGATTGAGATGATATTCGGAGATGGCTTTCAAGAAGGAATTTCAGATGTGTTCAGAGATGTGTGTGTGTGTGTGGTAGAATCTTATATATGGTGGTTCTGATACCAGAGCCAAATTTTCACTGACCCTACATGCAGACATAAGGGCTATGAGGAAGACTACTTTCTATGTAAGATGTTTGAGTGAAGAAGTGGATAGAGGCTCAAAAAGAGACTTCATCAATGTGGAGAGACTACATTGAGATCCCAGGTAAAGGCAGGAGATGTGAGTTGAGGCTTGGTATGGCAAAGGCTCTTCATGAATCTGGAAACCAAGGGATGCACAGATAATTGTTTCTTTTCTAATGGTGAATGAAAGGTGCTGATAGCACTGAGGTAAAGTACCCTGTTTCCCCGAAAATAAGACCTATCCCAAAAATAAGACCTAGCATGATTTATAAAAATGCTCCTAATACAAGACCTACCCCAATAATAAGCCCTAGTTAAGATAGACCCCCAAAGCCCCCCCTCCCCGAATGTCCCTGATACTCCCCAACTCCATCCCTGACACTAGTGCTGTCCAATTCATGAAAAAAAATCAGACTCATCAATTCAGTGACCACCACTCTGGTGAGACCTGTCATACTTCTGCTCAGAGGCTTCTTAAAGCAGCAGCCCCCCACCCCCACATGTGCAACATCTTTCTATCCCTTCCTCCCATCCCCCTGTGCAGCAGAACCCCACCGACCCTCCCACTGTGAGACTGACATACCTCCACTCCAAGGCCTCTAAAAACAGCAGTGGCGGCAGTGCTCTGAATGGACTGCTTCGTGGTTTTCCCCACTGGGGCTTTCCCTCTGCCACATCATAGTGGGAGGGTCAGTGGGCTTTTTCTGTACAGGGGGATGAGAGGGAGAGCTAGAAATATGCTGCAGAGGAAGGGCCTGCTTCGGCGGGGAAGATCACAAAGCAGTCCATTCAGAGTGCTTTTTCCACTGCTGTTTTTGGAGGCCTTGGAGTGGAGGAATGTCAGTCCCACGGTGGGAAGGTCGGTGGGGTTGTGCTGCACAGGGGGATGGGAGGAAGGGATAGAAAGATGTTGCACATGGGGGGTGGGGGGGTGAGGAAGGAAAGAGGAAGAATTGAGGTGGAGGAGAGAAAAGGAGAAATGACTGTCATACATGGGGAGGGAGAAGACATCCCCCGAAAATAAGCCCTAATGCATTTTTTTGGACCCTGAATTAATATAAGACATTCTTATTTTGGGGGAAACACGGTAGTATTGAAGTAGCTTTGAGTCCAGAATTGGAAAGGTGAAGGAAATAATCCAGAACTGATGGTAGAGGACAAGCGACTGGATCTAGCGAGTGGAGATCACACCAGAAAGAGAAGTGAGTCCATTTAAAATGATAGTATCACTGTGTGGAAGGTTTCCTTGAAGCTTCATTAATAGACACTGGTGCAGACTGGTGCTGCAAATGCTAATGAGTGCAGATTGGGATGAAGGAGAGAGCCTTTGATCTGTGTGTAGTGTGATGAGTTCCCAAACACTGAGCTGTAGGAGGAGAGGGAACCGTGGTTCACGAGGCCAATGAGGGACGATGAGAACCATGGTGCCTTAATCTTGACAAAGTTTGAGTAGAGCTTTCCTGACAAGAGGTATTAGATGGGCTATTTGGCCTTTATCTGCTGTCATGTTTCTATGGGGTCCTTTTACTAAACTGTGCTGCTATTCCACTTTAAATTTTCCTGTCTGCATGCGAATAATGTGCGCTCATAATAATTTTTCAGAATTTTCTCTGAGGGGTATGGATTTTTGGCATAGTTTGGCTTAGGTACTGGTAGACACTTCACATAGGCAAACTCCCATGTAAGCCCAAAAAAATCATGGCCTAAATGGGAGTGTGCGTAAGGTTTCAAAGCTTACCAGTGTCTTAAGACTGCTTAGGAACTGTTAGGTGTGATTCTATAAACGGCGCCTAGCGGATGATTGAGAATTGCACTCAATGATGGCTAGCATTTAGGCGCCATTTATAAAATCATAGCCCAAATGCTTGCTAGATTTTTACCAGTCTTAAGCGCTAATTTAAAATTAAGCGCAAGACCTGTAAAAATTTTTTAAAATCCTTAAAATACTAGCATTTTAAATATTAACATTTAGAGTATAGAGATGAGTGTTGAGTGGAAACATCCTGACACAGGTAGATTAGATTGTCAACTCTCTGCTGAGGTAGAAAAGGTAGACTGCATAGTGTCTAGAAGAGCTCCTATGAACTATAATAATAATAATAATAATAATAACAACTTTATTCTTAAGTTAGGGATATGACTTCTAGTGGTTCATTGTAAACCCCAGTAGTTCTAATAGGCAAACTGTGGAGTTGATGGCATGATCAGCTTGTTGTGATGAGGCCTTGATTAACCAGTCATCTAGAAAAGGAAATACATGAAAGCTATGGGTTGCAGCTACTACTTATCAGACATTTCATGAACACTGTCTGTGCTGACACTAGCATCCTGTAATAGAAATGACAAGAACCCATTCAAAAGCGGAGATATTTCCTGTGGGCTTAGATTGGAATGTGGATATATGCTTCTTTGAGGTCCAAAGAGTAGAGCTAATCGTTCTTCTCCAATAATGGTAAGAGTTCCCAGAGAGAGCATGCAAAACTTCTCCTTCGTCAAGAATTTGCTGAGAGCATAGAGGTCTAGAATTGGGCAGAGACCTCCAAACTTTTTCAGTATTAGGGCGTACTTGGAATAGAACCCTTGGCCCCTCTCCTGCAGAGGAACTTGTTCTAATGCATTGAGCTGGAGAAGGGCTGAGAGCTCTTAGTGGAGGATTTTCTGGAGGTAAGACTAGAGGCTCTCTTGGAGGATTTCATAGTAAGTGGATGGCATAACCCTGAACCACCACTGGTCAATTGTTATGAGGGTTCAACGATGATGTAAGTAGTGGATTCTGCTCATATGGGAAGATCTGGAGAGAGAGAAAGCAAGATGTTGGCAATACTCTCTATAAGCGAGTCAAAAAGACTGATGCTGCTTGGACTGTTGTTGAGACTGAGGTATGGCCAGTAGGAAAAAGGAGGCATTGATTCTCCTGTATAAGACTCTGGTGAGACCTCATTTAAAATATTGTGTACAATTCTGGAAACTGCACCTTCAAAAAGATATAAAAAGGATGGAGTCGGTCCTGAGGAAGGCTATTAAAACAGTGTGTGGTCTTTGTCATAAGGTGTACGGTGTCAGACAAAGATCTTAATATGAACTTTGGAGGAAAGGCAGGAGAGGAGAGATATGATAAGAGACATTTAAATACCTACACGGCATAAATGCACATGAGTTGAGTCTCTTTCATTTGAAAAGAAGCTCTGGAATGAGATGAAGTTAAAAGGTGGTAGTCTCAGGAGTAATCTAAGTAAATACTTTTTTACAGAAAGGGTGGTAGATTTGTGGAACAATCTCTCGATGGAAGTAGTGGAGACAGAGACTGTGTCTGAATTCAAGAAGGTGTGGGACAGACACATGGGATGTCTTAGAGAGAGGAAGAGATAATGGTTACTGCAGATGGGCAGACTAGATGGGCCATTTGGCCTTTATCTGCCATCATGTTTCTCCCTTCTCTTCCTGGTGGGGTGCTGGCGTATGTTTCAGGGCTGACTCAACCACTAAGGATTGGTGCTGAAGTTGAGGCCTGTCAAATCCAGTTTGAATTTTGTAAAAGAAATCTAATTTATAAGAAGCTACTGGGACAGATAGTTTTTTCTCAGTTTTTTAACAAGGTTTCTTTCATAAGCTTATGCAAAGGGATTTTGATGCAATCTTTAGGTCATTTTTCATAGTCTAAGGCCTCCATGAGGCTCTTCTTCAGACTGCATACTAATGGGAAGTACTTGTCCCATCTAAGTTGGTAAGGATTGACTTTCAGGCCGCTAGGTGCCTTGGACATCAATGAAAAAACTGCTGATGTGAAGTCAAAGGCCCAGGGAGGTCGAGTAGAACTCAGGCTGAAAATGAGTCAACACTTGCAGATAGGAAATAGGCTGAAAATAGCCCTAAGGCCTGAAAACACCAAAATTGGAAAAAATGATGACAATTTAATAAAAAAATGAGGGAATACAAAAGAACACAAGTTATTATGACAAAACTGAAAAAACCCCTAAAACCTGAAGGGAAGGCACAAAAAATAAATGTTTTTGAACTTTGAGAGAACTCAAAAACATAGCTCCTCAGCACTATAGAAAACTAAAAACTGCAGATCCCACGAGGCAACATTGGGCAGGAAGGTACACATGGCATGGGTGGTCCTTAAAATTTTAAGTGATAGTACACTCTTGGCTGTCTATACTGGGTTCCATGTATTATGTCACACATATGTGAGAATATTATGCCTACTTGATCTCAGAGAACCAATCTTTACCTATGCTTTCAGGACTACATTATCCTGAGGAATGTGAGATATGCAACAAAGCAGTGGCAATTACATACAGAGCAAAATAAACCAGAGTTCACAGAAACATTAATGCTTATAAAATCAAATATGTTATGCCTAGTTTTCCTTTCTCTTGGATAAGTTAGGATTAAAGTATTTACTACTATTAGGCAATCAAGTAGGAGCATATACAATTTCTCCTTTAGGGATCAAACAATATGAAAAGCTGATAAGCTACTATGAAGCAAATATAATGTACAATATATTTAAGGTCAACAATTATGATATCACTCCACAGTTTTAAACTGATACAGAAATATAGAGTGGCTAGTCTAAGGCCTAGATTCACTAACCTGCTCGATCCGAGGCAGGCCGACTAATTCACAAATGGGGGTGATGCAAATGAGGGCAATCAGAGGCATGCCCCCCACCGACTGCACGGATCGCTGGAGAACAATCCTTGAGCATGCGGAGACCATCTTCTTTGCCTATAGATGGTCTGCGCATGCTCACCGTGAAGGAAGAGCTGGAAATTTTTTTTTTTAGAGCTGGAAACTTTTGCGAGCCCGTGGTTTTAACCCACGGGTTGAAAGCGGTTTTGCACCTCAGGTTAAAACCACAGAATCGGGGCAGAGAACAGGGTTTTTGCACAAGCGACTGGTCCTCAGCAGTCACTTGTTTTTTGATCAGGCAGCCCAGTCAATGTTCCTGAAATTGTTTTGTGAATCACTGCCTTCCTACTTTTGGATGCCCTTCCCCTCATTTGCATGCGTGGATCGGAATCGGATTGGGAGGAAGGTTAGTGAATTGGGTCAGAGTCGCTAAGTGGTCAGGACTTGATCGGTGGGCTTAGTGAATCTAGCCCTAAGTAGTTAAAGGAAAGTTGACTGGAAAACTCTTCATGTCACCAATAAATAAGTCATAACATACTGAGTAGGTGTTGTGCTATGAACCCACACAAGGTATTGACTGATGGGTATCACAAGGTGATGATATGCATACATGCAGTTTGCTAATCATGCACAAATGCATCATCAGAATGAACAGTAAACAGTGAATAGATAACATGCTAATTTCACTGTAATCTGTGAACTCATTTGTGAAATCAAGTAGAATTGGTGGACAATACAACCAAAAGATGCATGCAAGAAAAACACAGGGAAGACTATTTTATTTTAGAACAGGGAGTATCATTCAGAGCTGCTTCATAACCTGAATTTTATTTTCTATCATCTTGCAGAGAATAATTGGTTTTATTCGTAAGGAAATAATGCAAAATAAGATAATCACGTTATACTGAAGGAGTCTGGGATTGGTTTTCCCGAGTTTTAAATTAAATTTTCTCTTTAATAAAATGCTGAATTATGTTTAGTTGCAGACCTAACTTATCTCATGTTCTAGCTTGCCTACACTGGGTGTTTTAGTTGGGCGTCTTAGCTTCTTATGGTTATCTCAGCATACACAATATTGTATTCCGCTCTCCTGGACATGTAATAGAAAGACTGCAGGGCTTAGATAAGTGACCTGCTAGTGTGAGCTTGGGACCAATGATTGTTAAGAAAAGTAACACATGAGAAGTTCTTTCTAGAATTCAGTTGTATAGCCAGAAAATTGTATAAATATCTCTGTAACTTCCTGGTTTTGGCACTTCTGAAGCTGCCAGCCTGGGGGCTCAGGGATACGCATATGCTGAATAAAATATACCCGTCGCTTTCTTCAAGTCTCTAAGTTTTGTGGCTGACCAAAGCGACCTTTCAATACAAAAGCTTAGAGAATACTATCTTACAAACTATTAAGTTTAAAACATCAAAAAACATTAAATACACCTATTAATGCTAGGGTGATATTCAGCATGGTTTTAAGTGGGCAAGAGAGGCTTCTGCTTACTTAAACCACGCTGAACAGGTCAGAAGCTGATACTGAGTGGTGCATAATTGACAGTGCTACTGAATTTCCCTTACTTACCACTGCAGTAGTCTCTGGTTAGTGCTGTGGTGTTTGGGAGTTATGAGTCAGGGTGTTATGAAGGTACCAATGATATTCAGTGTCAGTTCTCACATAGCTAACAAGGCAATTTGAAGTGCACAAAAAGGCCATATTTGTATAACTTCCAGGTGTTGCCAACCACCTTGATTCAGCGCCGGAATTCAGATATGGCCTGGCACTGAATATCCAGGTTTAATTTAGCCTGCAGCGATCAGCATTTAAAGAAACTGGTTGCTGGCTGAATACCAATTTAGGTTATGACTAAAATAGTGTGCATAACCTCCAAAAATCTAGGTGAATAATGTTCACATTATCCAAACTACTCATACATGATGCAATATAAAAATATACACAAATAAATATAAGGGGCAATGAGCCAAGGGGCACTGCTGCATCCAATAGCATGGCACCTTTTCTTAGGCTTTCTCTTTCCTGGCAGGATGGGCCTTCCCTATGGGTCACTGTGCAACCTATTCCCTCAGTCAACCAAAT
Organism: Geotrypetes seraphini; assembly: GCF_902459505.1. NCBI lineage: Eukaryota > Metazoa > Chordata > Amphibia > Gymnophiona > Dermophiidae > Geotrypetes > Geotrypetes seraphini. The sequence goes on from NC_047086.1 coordinate 253,732,104, forward strand.
CACATGCATGTTTTGTTTTGAGGAGGGGGGAAGGGCAGATTATAGGAGAGCATGTATTACAGGGCAGTCCTACCAGGAAGGTGGGGGGGGGGGGAGATGAACCATTGAATCATTCTGTCCACACATGCTGAGAGTACATACCAGCAGCCTGACTTTTTCTAGCATCTCCTTCAAAATCTTGGATGGCTTCCCAGAATTTAGCATGTCACAAGGAAGCAATAATCTCACCCAGACATGAAGCAAGTGGCGTGGCAGGGGAATATATTTTTGTTTGGGAGGGACTAAGCTCTGCTCCCAACTCCAGAATTCCCTTTCCCTCCCCACCTGTCAGAGTCCAGAATTTTTCTCTCCTATGAACCCTCCTCTCCCATGGTGTCCAGTATTTCTTTCCTTCCCTATCTCTCAATTCCCCCTCCCCTGAGTGCCTGGCATTTCTCTCCTTACTCAACCATCCCCTCCCATATTCCAGTATCTTTCTCCTTCCTTTCACTTCCACCATGACATGTTTTCTTTCTTATCTCCCTCTCCCAAAGCAACAATGCTTCAGCTGGTATAACATGTAATGATTATATTACCTTCTTTAAAATGATTATAGTACCTGTAATTTTGGTCTCTACCTTTTCCCCTGTTGTTCTAAATTGTATGAGTCTAAATTACCTTCGTGGCAATGTTTACTTTTCTTTCTACAAGCAGCCGGAGCCTTGAAGTCACGTGTGGCTGCTAGAAAGTCCTCCTCTGACGCAACCGGAAACAGGAAGTTGTGTCGGAACAGAGCTTTCCGGCAGACGCACACAATTTCAAGGCTCCGGCTTTGTAGAAAGAAAAGTAAACATCGCCATGAAGGTAAGGGGAAGGAAGGGAGGGATATGTTCGGACCACGGTGGGAGGGAAGGGCTGCTGGACTGTGCAAAGGGAGGGAGGGGTGGAGGAGAGGAAAAGACGCTGAAGGAAACTGGGGGCGAAGACGCTGCTGAAGGGAACTAGAGAAGAGAGAGGGGAGAACTCTGCTGAAGGGAACTTGGGAAGAGAGAGAGGGGAGAAGACGCTGAAGGCCAATTGTGCTAGAGAGAGTGGGGAGAAGACGCTGAAGGCCAATTGTGCTGTTTTGTCTGTTTGTTTAATACTACTGCTGATATCACTCCTTTTGTAAAGTTTACAAGACAATTCAGCATTTTAGTGGGATATTTTTGACCAATGGTCTGTATTGTGCTCTAGCTTTGGTAGGCTTGAGCTGTTGGGTATCAAATCAAGGCCTTTTTTCATCACTTTTTCTTTGGAAGAATGAGTTTGTCTTTATGCTAAATTGACTGATGCTGCATAATAATAATAATAATAACAGCTTATATACCGCAATACCGTGAAGTTCTATGCGGTTTACAAAGATTAAGCAAAGGTACAAATTGATTGACTTTAAGAGGGGAGGAAGAAAGAGGGTTAATAGGACAGGAAATCCATTTTTGAGGAGAGAGTGATCAATAGAACAAGTTAATCACTATAGAGGGGAGAGAGAAGAGAGGATCAGTTGTCTAGATACTTTAGGAACAGGTGTGTTTTCAGATGTTTCCTAAATTCCTCATAAGTAAAGGGCGAAAGCAATTGTTCTAGGTCTTTACCCCATGATGCTGCTTGGTGCGAGAGAAGATGTTCATGGTGTTTTTTCAGTTTACAACCTCTCAATGGGGGGGAAACGAAGTTGAAATTTGAGCTTCTCTTGTGTCTGTTGGCTGAGAAGACGAAAAGGTCAGTTATATATTTAGGGGCAAGTCCGTGTAGTGCTTTGAAGCAGAAACAGGCAAATTTAAACTTTACGCGCGCCTCCATTGGCAGCCAATGCAGCTGCCGGTAGTAGGGTGTCACATGGTCAAACTTCCTCAGCCCAAAGATCAGTTTGACCGCTGGATTTTGCATCAATTGTAAATGCTGCATGCTCTTTTGGGAAATTGCTAAATAGGCGATGTTACAGTAGTCAAGTAGACTCAGTACGAAGGATTGGACTAGGGTTCTGAATGTCACTGTATCAAAATAAGCTTTAATGGTTTCCAGAGTTTCCAGAGAGTGAAAAATCATTACATAGAAACAAAAAAAATCCCACCGTTTCTAGCACTTGAGATGCTGCTGGGAGGTGAGGAGGGAAAGGGAAGAGCATTACTGTTGGATAGGGGGAGGAGGGAACGGAGAAGGGGTACTGCTGGACAGGGGAGGAGGATAAAAGGAAGGAAACAGCTGGCAGGGAGATTAGAGGAGGGGAAGGGGTCAGGGAGGAATGGATAAATCAGTTGAGGGAACGGGGAGAGACAGAGGAATGAGAAAGTAGAGAGATTGATGCAGGGCAGGGGGATCAGCAGAGAAATAAGGAGAGAGGGACAAAGATGCTAGATCTGTTTGTAGGAGAGATAAAACTGAAGAGAGCAGTGAAGCTGGAATGAATCATGTAAAAAGGAGAGGGGGCGCAGGCTGGATGAAAGGGGAAAGGGGCATAGAAATAAGGCAGATACCATATGGAATGGGGGAGAGGGAAGACAGTGGATGAAAGGGGCAGATGCTGGATTGAAGAGACAGAGGGCAGATGCTGGATGGAAGAGAGTGAAAAGAAGATGAAAGCAGAAACCAGAGACAATAGTCTGCCCTTTGGGGGGAGGGGGTTCTTTCTTAGCCCTTTCTCTTACCATCATCATTCTGCGGTGTATCAGACCCCCCCCTTTCCCCTGGCAAATTTAATAACCCATTATGGCCCACAAGTCAAAAAGTTTGTCCACACCTGGTCTAAAGCTATGTATGTTGAATTGTGAATGCTTTGGTATAAAGCAGATTATAAACGTTTTAAATAAAGAACAGAATCAGTGCAGGCCAGCATGGGGACTTGAGCATCTGTGCACACAAGACTTGCTGGTTTCCACTGCCTCCGAAATAGAAATTTCAGAGGGGATGGGAGCTGATATGTTTGAGCATGCTCCGATGCGCAAGGTCCTGTCCCAATGCTTTTGATGTTATATGGATAGAGTGTAACTGCTCGGGGGAAGGGGGGGGAGGTAATAAAGAAAACACATCACAGGAGCAGGGTGGAGAAAAGGCCATTTTGAGGGTGTCAGCACCTGCACACACACCCTACTTTGTGTTTGGTTCTGCCACCTGGGGGCTGAAATAGAGGTCACACAATTCCAAGGGGGTAGTAGTTTTCACAGACATATCCTGACAAATCCAAATAGGGATTCAAGCCTGCACCTAGATGAAAAGGGAACACATAACCCCATTATGTCAGTCAGGACATCAGTATAGGAAAACCTAGTAATGATGCACAAAGGTATCTTAAATAGCCTGGGGGTTGGGCTAGTGAACCATAGAGAAGAGGACCCAGGCCCCTAAGTCACTCTAACCACTACATGTGGGTGGAACATGTGCACCCCCCAACCCCTCCCCAAACCTTAATGTACTGTCATAAGAACATAGGAATAGCCTTACTGGGTCAGACCAATTGTCCATCAAGCCCAGTAGCCTGTTCTCACGGTGGCCAATCAAGGTCATTAGTACCTGGCCAAAACCCAAGGTGTAGCAATATTCCATGCTACCAATATAGATGGCATCTGCAGCCATAAGGGCTACTGGGGTTGTAAATAGGTGGGTATAGGTGGGAGTTCTGGTGAGATGCTTATGTGGCACCATTTTTGTGAAGTTCACAGCAGGACCCTGTAAGATACTCCACTGCTCTGTTGCCATGTGTGGGTGGCCAGTCCATCACAATGCTGGCCCCTCCCATGTACAAAAGGTCTTGTTCTGTGCGTTTGGAACTTGCACAAAATTTTGGTCATGAATGTGGTATAAAGAAACGACCTGGAGGTCTGGACAAACAATAGCCTGGATGTCCAGATAGCCGATTATTTTTCAAGAATTGACATTTTCCTGCTGCCGACTCTGGGCGTCTAGCACCATATGTCCGGATCGAACGTATCTTTTGATTATGCCCCTCTTCGTATTTGAGGTTATACAAATGAATGAAATACTAAGGCCCAGATTCTCAAAACTTTAAACTGCTTTTCAACGGTTTAGTCTGCAGGTATTTTAGCGGCAGATTATCAAAACAGCTTATCTCTGTCTTCAGCGAGGTTTCTAGCAGTCTCTGACACTGACATGCAAATGGATTCTTCAACATTGAAATGAGCACTCAGGTGGATTCTTAACAATTGCTCAGCGACTGGTCCAGGGGTGCCGGTACAGTGACAGCACTGTTTAAAAACCCCGGAATGGCAGTGTCGGAGACTGCTAGAAAGCCAACCGACCCCACCCCACCCCCAGAAGCGGGAGAGATGCCCACTCTCTCCTGCCACAAACATCCCACCCCTTCAGCGGCGATCCCTCCCCCCCGCAGCGGGAGAGATGCCCACTCTCTCCTGCCACAAACACCCCTCCCCCTGCAGCAGGAGAGAGCCCACTCTCTCCTGCTGCCACACAACACGCCCCCTGCCTCCGACCCTACTCCCCCTTACCTTGAATTAGTTAGCTGACCAAAGGGATGTCTACTCCCTGCAGCTAGCTGGCTTGGCTCTGCAAAATGGGTCTTCCCCTCCCTGTTACATCCTGGAATGCATCATGCAGCTTTAACGTGGAAAAATGCAAGGTCATGCATATAGGGAAAAAGAACCCGTTGTTCAACTACAAATTGGGGGGGGCAATGTTGGGAGACAGCAGTCTTGAGAGAGACTTGGGTGTGCTGGTGGATGCATCAATGAAGCCATCTGCACAGTGCGCAGCAGCCTCGAAAAAAGCCAACAGAATGCTGGGCATCATAAAGAGGGGCATAACAACCAGGACGCGGGAAGTCATCATGCCATTGTATCGAGCGATGGTGCGTCCACATCTGGAATACTGCGTTCAATATTGGTCGCCGTACCTCAAGAAGGACATGGCGGTACTTGAGAGAGTCCAAAGGAGAGCAACGAAGCTGGTAAGAGGGCTAGAACACTGCCCATACGCCGAGAGATTGGATAGGCTGGGGCTCTTCTCTCTGGAAAAAAGGAGGCTCAGGGGAGATATGATAGAGACCTTCAAGATCATGAGGGGCATAGAGAGGGTGGATAGGGACAGATTCTTCAGGCTGAAGGGGTCAACAGGCACGAGGGGGCATTCGGAGAAACTGAAGGGAGATAGGTTCAGAACAAATGCAAGGAAGTTTTTTTTCACCCAAAGGGTCGTGGACACTTGGAATGCGCTACCGGAGGAAGTGATCAGGCAGAGTACGGTACAAGGATTCAAACAGGGAATGGACGGATTCCTGAGGGATAGGGGGATCGTGGGATACTGAGAGAGGTGCTGAGATGTAACACAGGTATAGAAAGCTAACCAGGTAATAAGTATAGAAATCCAACCAGGTCGTGCATGTGCAAGACCGGAGGGTTAGGACTTCGATGGGAAGATAGGACTCAATGGGAAACCAAGGTGGCAAGGGGGCCCCTTCTGGTGACTCAGACAGGCCGTGACCTGTTCGGGCCGCCGCGGGAGCGGACTGCTGGCAGGATGGACCTATGGTCTGACCCGGCGGAGGCACTGCTTATGTTCTTATGGTGGGGCCTGAGGCTCAGATTGGCCCAGGTTGTCTAAGGCCCCTCCCACAGGAAGGGCCTTAAACAACCTGGGCCAATCAGAGCCCCAGATACCTCTCCAGATGCACTGGGAAGGGGCCTAAGGCTCCGATTGGCCCGGATGCTAAGAGGGAGGCTTGGGGGTGGGGGAGAGTTGCCATTGGTCAGATAGGGTGTGGTGTCTGTGGGTTCTTTTAGTAACTGGGACAGCTTTTTTGTGTCTTGGGATCCTTTCTCCTATAGTATGTCTTTCTTTTTTCTTTCAGTTGTTGTTTGCATTTTTTGTTCAGTATTCTCCATGCTGTTTTTGTGGATTCTTGGCTGCTTTTTCTCCATTTTCTTTCTAGTTGTCTGCATTGCCTTTTGAGTAGGTGTCGAACCATTTGTCAGATTTTCTATGGATTCTTGTTTTGAGTTGTTCTGGGGCTAGTTCATCTAGGGTTGTTGTGCTTAGATGGCTCCATTGTGAGATGAAATCTTTGGGATTGTAGTCTTGGATTTTGGTGTCTGTTTTTGTCCAGAATATGGTGGGGTCGATGTATTTATGTGAATTGTAAGTTATTTTTTGAGTGGTTGATGTGGTTTTGGTATTGGTCCAGTTGATTTCGAAGGAGTAAGTATAGTGGTCTGACCAGAGGGACTGGTACTAATTTCCTTTTGCTGGTTGGATTTCTGGTTGTGTGGGTTGTTGGGTCATGTATGCTGCGATGTTGAATTGGTGTCCTTTTTCATGTGTGGTTTGAGGGTCTAGTATTTTGTATGTTAAGGCCTCGAGGTACGATAGTAAGATTTCTATTGTTTGCAGGATTGGTTTTCAATGTGAAGGTTGAGGTCTCCTAGGATTAAGTTGTAGGTTGCTGTTAGTGAGTTTCGGTATATAAAATACTCAAACTCTGGTTTTGCTGTGTTCCAGTTTCCTGGTGTTATATAACAGAGCATGCATGTTAAGTGTTTCTTTGAGTTATGTACTTGAAAGTTGACAGGCTATTAAATCCATGTATGGGGTAGTTGTTTTAAGAATCTAGGCCTATATTGTGGGAGTGTATGGCGCAGCGGTTAGAGCTACAGCCTTAGCACCCTGAGGTTGTGGGTTCAAATCCCCCACTGCTCCTTGTGACCCTGGAAAGGTCACTTAATCCCCTCATTGCCCCAGGTACACTAGATAGAGTTTGAGCCCGCTGGGACAGACAGGGAAATATGATAAAGTACCTGAATGTAAAGCACTTAGGATATAAGATTTATAAAAAGGAAGAAATAGAAAAAATTTAAAAGGATCAGTGACAATTTTATGTAAGACCTCTCTAATGGCAATGAAACTATGACCACTATAGTTACATCGCTAAGATCCAAGAATTATATAAATGAAATATTGAATATAGTGTATGGTTGAGTGTAAAGATGGATGTAGGGCACAAAGTGAAGGAGAGGAAAACAGCATTAAGAGCACAGACAGAAGGAAATGCAAACAGAGATTGGGAAATGATAAGTAGAAAAAAAATCACCAGCCAACAAAGTTAGGTAAAGTGATTTTATTTTTAATTTGGTGATTGAAATGTGTCAGTTTTCAGAATTTAATTCTATTGTTTAGATTTTGTACTATTCAGGAAGAAATGCATTTGTTTTAAAAGTATTTCTCTGGTGGTGTACTGCATGCAGAATCTGGCATCTTAGGGTTTCGTTTGTGTATATTAAGACTTTTAGTTTGTGGTCCTGTATTTGCATAGGGTTTATCTGTATTCTGCACGTGTGACCAAGGCAGGTGTTTTGGTAGGAATGAATGTTGTGAAACGTTATTGGTGTCATGGCCCTAAGTAGAAAGATATTTGTTAGCAGTTTGTCCGGGTTTTGGAAGGCCCTGACCTTGGGGCTGCATCTAGAGGGCCTCTGCGCATGCACATATCAATGTTATACATCAAACGCATGCGCGAGCTTAATGCTATCATGTTGAAGTCCATGCATGAGCGGAGGTCCTCAAAGTGCAGACTGGAGCTCAGGGAAGGAGATACGAGTCCGATATTAATGTAGGGGTGGAATGGAGCAGGTCCACTTGAACTCTTTTTTTTTTTTAAGAGGAAATCTGGTAGCCCTGTCACCAACTTATGTTGATCTTAAAGGAAAAGAATCTCAGCAACCCTACAGATTAATTACCTGTTTTTGGGTTCCTTTACCTTGCATTGATCCTGAAAAACCTCTATTAGATCCAATATTTTGATCACCACACTCAATAGTTCTGACCTCAGCTCTTCCTCATCATGACTCTAGTGTCCCTCTTTCAGCAATCAAACTTCACCTCTTCACTGACAGAAGCAGTCCCTGGGCTGGGCAGGAAACTTTCCTCTGCAGCTGTCCTGCCCTTGAGTAAATATGAAATTGTGTCAGAAGGTGGGACAGCTGCAGAAGAAAGGCTCCAGGATGGTCCAGGCAGTGTATTACAACTGCTGCTGCCAGCAAAGAGGTGAGGTTTGACTGCTGGAAGACAGGTGTTAGATCAGAAGAGAGTGGATCCACAGAGAAGTTTGAGGTGCTGGAGTCATCTTGGGGGGAGGGGGGGGGGGGAGATCCTCAGGGCAGAAGCTGAAGTACAATAGGGGGGGGGACAAGGAAATGCTGGTCCTACTCTATGGGGCTTGTTGGACATTTTAAGTGTTTTACAGATTACCACTTTTTTAAATCAAGTAGATAGCACATCATACCTTTTAAAACAAGTTAATAACTGTAATAGTACATTTGCAGTGTACTATATGCTATTTTATGACCCTGCAATAAAACCTATGTGGGTAAGACCATCAGATGTTTTAAAATTAGGTTAAATGAACATCTTTCAAATTTGACCCATGCTAAAATAGAACTAACATTAGTGGCCCAACATTGTTAGGCAAAAATCATAGTTTCAAGCAACTTAAATGTTTCATTATTGACATCATTGAAAACAACAAATGCGGAGGTGACAATGCCAAAAGATTTATATAGGCAGAGCATTGGATCTTTCGTTTACAATCCATGAAACCATCAGGTCTTAACAACTGGATTGAGTAGAAACCTTTTTTATAATGCATTTCCAGCTTTTAAACTATTTTTGGGATGTGTTATACTTTATCCAATCAGATTTGTTAATTCACATAAAGGATCTGTTTATTGGTCCTTTTGCTGACGGCGTTTTGCTCAAAAGTGGATGCCATTTTTCTCAGCTTTTCCATAGAGAAACAGTAAGCTGAATGGCATAAGATATGATTGTGAAGATATTTGATTGAATGCAATACCCAATATTACTCGAGGCCCCCACTTACCTAGGCTTCAGAAAATCACTCAAAACCTACCTATTCGGCAAACAAGACCCCTAACAACCCCCCCCCCCCGCTTACATTACTACACGCCCCCCCACCCACCCCCGCTCTTCTCCTCCCCTTAATTGCTCCCCTCTCCCCTAGCTCCCCTCCGCCAGTCATCCTCTGTTAAGTTCGATTAACACTGCTTATATCCGATAAACTATTTATATCGGATAAATTATCTTTACATGATAAAATGCTGTAAACCCCGCTTTAACATTTGTTTCTATCTGATAAATTGTGTATTGCTGATAAATTGTTGAAAATTGTTCAAACTGTTTGTAAATCTGCGTGTTAACGCAGATACTACTGTAACTGATGTAAACCGCCTAGAACTCTCCGGGTATGGCGGTATATAAGAATAAAATTATTATTATTAAATTATTATTATATAACTTTTGGTTAAAAAATGTTAATTCTAATGATTGTTCTCTCTTCATTGCTTTGAGGAAATAAACAATTAAAATGCATATAAGCAGAATAAAGGTGGTTTAAGCACATCCTCCAATGAAGCCATTTGAAGTGAAATGGATTGGCCTCCATCGGGAATAAGATAGTGTGTTTTCTATACCGCTACATTGTTAGTCTGCTATTTCATTGGACTGTTTGAAATGCAAGCACAGAACAGTGAATGGGAATAAGTTTAATAATAACTTTATTTTGTATACTGCAGTACCACAAGCAGTTCAGAGCGGTTTACAGAGGAAGAGACTGTACATATACAGTGATGTTATAGAAAATATTGTCAAGTACATTGGTAACAGATTTCAATTACAATAGTAAGCTGAGAGGTTAGGTATAACCGGAAATATGTCATTTATCAGAGATAGGTTTTAATTGAGTTCCTGAAGGATTGGTTGGAGGGTGCACTTGAGATGAGGGTGGTTAGATATTTATTCCATTTGCCAGCTTGGAATGACAGTGTTCTATCAAGGAATCTCTTAAGCACAGCCCTTCAGGGAGGGGAAGGCAAATAGATAGGCACTACGTGTACAAGTGGTGCCTGGAAACACAAAATGACACGATAGGTAAATTGGGGATGAACCCGTTAAGGTTTTGAAGCAAAGGCAGGCGAACTTGAAGATGACCCTTGCCTCCATTGGCAACCAGTGAAGTTTTCTGTAGAACGGGCTTACATGATCTGACTTATTGAGACCATAAATGAGACTGACAGCAGTATTCTGGATGATTCTTAGATGTTTGATGGTTTTCTTTAAGGATCCCAAATATATGATATTGCAGTAATCTAAGGTGCTTAAGATAAGAGAGTGAACCAGCAATCGAAAGGAGAGGAAGTCAAAGTAGTGTTTGATGGTACGGAGTTTCCAGAGGATGCAGAAGTATTTTTTAACTTGAGCATTGGTATGGTCTTCAAAAGTCAGGCAACGGTCCAGGATGACACCAAGGATTTTAATGGTGGAATTGATTGGGTAAGTTAGCCCATTTAATTTCAGAGAGGTCTTCGTTAGTTTGTGGTTGGGACTTGCGAGGAAAAGCTTAGTTTTTTCTGGGTTTAATTTTAGTTTGAACTGAGTAGTCCATTGTTCTACCATAGTGAGAACAGAGGAGGTGAGTTGTTCAGTCTCTTGTGTCAGTGAGGTTATGGGGATGATAATTGTAATGTCATCTGCATATATGTATGATTTCAATTTTAAATCGGATAGCTTATATCCCAGTGATGCCATGTAGATGCTGAACAGAGAAGGGTGGAGAGAGGGGAGTCCTGTGGAACTCCGCAGGAGTTACACCAAGAATGGGAAAAGGTTCCATCGCTGTGGACCTGATAGGTGTGGATTTTTAGGAAGCCCATGAACCAGGTTAGTACCTGTCCCGAAATGCCTTTAGAGTCGAGGCATCTGATCAGAATGTCGTGGCCGACGAGGTCAAAGGCACTGCTTAAGTCAAACTGAAGTACCAGTGCGCTTTTTCCCAGAGAAAACAGATGGAAGAGGTAGTCGGTTAATGATGCTAAGACAGTTTCCATACTGCAGTTTGTGCGAAATCCTGACTGGGAGTCGTGTAGAATGTTAAACCTCTCAAGGTATATCATGAGGTCAAGATTAACTAGACCTTCCATTAGTTTGAGGAAGAGAGGTATGTTGGCAATGGGTCTGTAGTTGGCGGTCAAATAGACTGGTTCTTTGGGGTTTTTGATAATTGGAGTCACAAGAATGTGCCCGAGTTCCAGCGGGAAGTAGCCAGTGGTCAGGCAAAGAGAGGCCCAGTTGAAAAGTTCAGTTTTGAAGGGGAAGGGGGCTATTTTCATAATAGTCGGTGGACAGTTATCTAGCAGGCAGTTGAATTTAGAATATTTAGAGTAGAGCTTGAGGAATCGGTTCCAATCTGGGTTTTGAAATGATTCCAGATCATGTCAGCAGTTGAGCCTTCGTTTTCTAGAGCAGGTAGATTAATGGGTCTGTGCTTGTAGCTGCGAGAGACGTTTTCAAACTGTGAATTTTTGTGGTGAAGTAGTCTGCTAGGTTTGCTGCAGAGGGTGGGAGATCTGAGTGGGAACGTTTATATAGGTCGATATCAAATAAGGAATTGACTATTCTGAAGAGTTATTTGCTGGTCAGCGAAGGAGAATTGATTGTTTGGGAGTAATATTTGCAACGCTTTTCTTTAATCATTCTTTTGTACTCTATAATTTTTAGTCGCCAAATGTATCTGTCATTATCGTTTCCTGTTTTGCACCATATTCTTTCTAATTTACATACTTTTCATTTTAGTACTGATAGGTCTGCATCGTACCAGCTGGCTGATAATCGGTGTCTTTTCTTATATACTTTCAATGGTGCAATGTTGTTTAGAACCTGATTGCTGAAGTTTTTCCATCCTATGATGAAATTTGGGTCTAAGTCGGGGATGGATATTAAGTTATAGTGTGACCAAAATTCTACTGGGTTTAGTTGTCCTCTTGTCCGTATCATTTTCTCTTTGTGGTTGATCCTTGGTTACCTTTTGGTTTGTTTTTGAGCCAGTGTAATTTAAAATTACATAGAAGATGGTCTGACCAGGGGGTTTTGGCCCAGTGACCAGGGAGTGTTGGCCCAGGTGTCATCTTTAAAGCTTATATTGGGGGTAGTTGGGGCATTGGAAAAAAATGTGATCAAGTCTAAATGGTGACCTTTCCTGTGGGTTTTTGTCGGAGGTGGTTTGGAATAGCCTAGAGATGTGAGGAAAGAAAGTAGATCTGCACGTTGGAATTCTCTTCCTGCTCGAGGTGTAGATTGACATCGCCGGCAAGAATTTCATACCATTATTTCACTGCTTCAATTATCAATATTCAAAACGGAAGCACAGAAAAGTGAAGCCTCGTATTGTAAATATACACACAGATGAATGACTGCATCGGGAGAAGTTAGGCAGCACAGTTTAAAGTGATTTAAATATACAGTAGAATCTCAGTTATGCGCATGGATGCTGGATAATTGTAGTTTTTGGTTGCTTGAGAGTTACTGAAAAGCACAGTTACTTACCGTAACAGGTGTTATCCAGGGACAGCAGGCATATATTCTCACATGTGGGTGACGTCATCTACGGAGCCCCGATGCGGAAGCATTTTCAAGCAAACTTGATTGAAGATTTAAGTTTGCTCTGCTGCTCCACGCATGCGTACCTTCCTGCTCCACTAGGGGGTGCATCCCCTCGTGGTCTCCAGTTCACTTAACTAGCCAAGAAGCCAACCTCGGGGAGGTGGGCGGGTTGTGAGAATATATGCCTGCTGTCCCTGGATAACACCTGTTACGGTAAGTAACTGTGCTTTATCCCAGGACAAGCAGGCATGATATTCTCACATGTGGGTGACCTCCAAGCTTACTGAAGAGGGATGGAGGGAAGTTGGCAATTTAAGCAAATAGATTTCGCAACACCGATTGGCCGAACCGGCCATCGCTTCTGGACAGGGAGTCCAGACAGTAGTGGGAGGTGAAGGTATGAACCGAAGACCACGTGGCAGCCTTGCAGATTTCCTCAATAGGTGTGGACCTGAGAAAGGCTACGGAGGCTGCTATCGCTCGGACTTTGTGTCCCGTTACTCGACCATGCAGCGCGAGACCAGCCTGAGCGTAGCAAAAGGAGATGCAATCGGCCAACCAGTTGGACAAGGTGCGTTTGGAAACTGGGTGACCTAACCGGTTTGGGTCGAAGGACAAAAACAGTTGTGGGACTTTCCGGTGTGGCTGAGTGCGTTGGAGGTAAAAGGCCAACGCTCTTTTGCAGTCAAGAGTGTGTAGCGCCACTTCTCCGGGGTGAGAGTGGGGCTTGGGAAAAAACACAGGTAAGACAATGGACTGATTGAGATGGAAATCAGACACTACTTTAGGTAGGAACTTTGGATGGGTGCGGAGTACCACCTTGTCGTGATGGAATACCGTGAAGGGTGGGTCCACTACCAGAGCATGTAGCTCGCTAACCCGCCGTGCGGACGTGAGCGCGAGTAGGAAAATTACCTTCCAAGTGAGGAATTTTGGATGGCATTTGTCTAGGGGCTCAAATGGAGGTTTCATTAGTTGAGCCAGAACCACGTTAAGGTCCCAAACCACCGGGGGAGGTTTGAGAGGGGGGTGGACGTTCAGCAGACCCTTCATGAAGCGAGTGACTAAGGGATGGAGCGAGAGGGCTTTCCCTTCCAGGGGCTGATGAAAGGCCGCAATCGCACTGAGGTGTACTCGAATGGAGTTGGTCTTTAGGCCGGAATGAGATAGTTGAAGTAGATAGTCAAGGACCAGGGGGACGGGGACCGACACTGGGTCCTGGCTGTGGGAGGAGCACCAGGTTGAGAATCTGGTCCACTTTTGGGAGTAGCAGGTTCTCGTCGAGGTTTTTCTAGAGGCCTCCAGTATCTCCTTGACTGATTGAGACACGGGGAGAGCAGTCAGGGGGAGAGAAACCAAGCATTCAGATGAAGAGATTGAAGATTGGGATGTAACAGTGAACCCTGACCCTGTGACAGTAGAGAGGGAAACAGAGGCAGAGGCAGTGGATCTCTGACACTGAGTTGAAGTAGAAGGGAAAACCACGGCTGGCGTGGCCAGCGAGGGGCAATCAGGATCAGGGTGGCTTGTACTGTTTTCAGGTGGACAAGCGTCCGCAGTATCAGAGGAAACGGCGGGAACGCGTACAGGAACCTTCCCTCCCAGTCGAGGAGGAAGGCGTCAGCCTCGAGTCGGTCCGGGGAGTATATCCGGGAGCAGAAGAGAGGCAGCTTGTGATTGTGAGGGGACGCGAACAGGTCTATTTGAGGCGTCCCCCACCGTTCGAACACTCCTCGTAGGGCCTGAGAGTGTAGTGACCACTCGTGTGGCTGGAGGAGGCGGCTGAGTCTGTCCGCCAGGCAGTTTTGTTCTCCTTGTATGTACACCGCCCGAAGGAAGGTGTTGTTGGAGATTGCCCATTTCCAGAGGCGTAGGGCTTCCCGACAAAGGGGCCAAGACCCTGTGCCCCCTTGTTTGTTTACGTAGTACATCGCTACTTGGTTGTCGGTTCGGATGAGAACCACTCGGTCGCGGAGCAGATGTTGGAAGGCTACAGCTGCGAGGTAGATGGCCCGAAGTTCTAGCACGTTGATGTGGCAGCGACGGTCTTGTGCTGACCACATTCCTTGGGTGCGTAGGCCGTCCAGATGGGCTCCCCAAGCGTACTCCGACGAATCCGTGGTGAGTACCTTGCTGTGGGGTGGGGTGAGGAAGAGCAAACCTTTGGAAAGATTTGAAGAGTCGGCCCACCAGCGGAGCGATCGTTGCAATGAAGGAGTCACTGTCACGGAGCGGTCGATCGGGTCCCGGTCTTGACGCCATTGGGACGCCAGGGTCCATTGAGGGATTCTCAGATGGAGGCGGGCGAATGGTGTGACATGGACGGTGGAGGCCATGTGGCCCAGAAGGGTCATCATCTGTCGAGCTGATACTGAGGTCAGCCGAGAGATCCTTCGGCTCAGACTTACTAACGCCTCCAGGCGCGGAGGGGGGAGGAAGGAACGGAGGCGAACCGTGTCCAGCGTGGCCCCGATGAACTGTAGGGACTGCGAGGGGCGTAGTTGAGATTTTGGGAAGTTTATTTCGAACCCCAGACTTTGTAGGTAGGTAATAGTCTGTTGGGTCGCTGAGATAACCCCTTCCTTGGATGGGGCTTTGATTAGCCAGTCGTCCAGGTAGGGGAATACCTGGAGGCCCTGGGAACGTAAGGTTGCTGCTACCACCACGAGGCACTTGGTGAAGACCTGAGGTGATGATGCTAGTCCGAAGGGGAGGACTCGGTATTGTAGGTGCCAGTCCCCTACTTGGAAACGCAAAAACTTGCGGTGAGCGGGGTGCACTGGGACATGTGTGTATGCCTCCTTGAGATCGAGGGAGCAGAGCCAGTCGCCCTCGTCGATCAGGGGGTAGAGTGTTGGTAGTGAGAGCATCCGAAACTTTTCCCGTACCAGGAATTTGTTGAGGCGTCTCAAGTCTAGTATTGGGCGTAGGTCTCCCGTTTTTTTCGGTACCAGGAAGTAACGGGAGTGGAAGCCCTTCCCCCGTTGATCGGGGGGGACCTTCTCCACTGCTCTCAGGCGAAGCAGGTCTCGAGCTTCGGAGAGGAGTAGAGGTAGCTGAGTCCGGTTGGGAGGGCAATTCCTTGGGGGATTGTCCGGGGGAATGGCCCGAAAGTTGAGAGAGTACCCTGATGAGATCACGCCAAGGACCCATGCGTCCGACATGAGTTGTTCCCAGCGAGGGTAAAAGGCTTTGAGTCGACCTCCGATGGGAAGGCGGCCTGGGACTATGGCGGAGGGGGCCCGCCCCCTTCCGCGTGTCCCGTCAAAAGGACGGGGATGGTTTGGTGGTCGCGGGCGGTTGAGACTTGGGCATGGCCCTGTGATGGGCTTGCGGACGTCTGGGTGGGGGCCGCGAGAAAGCAGGGGTGGACTTTTGTGGGTAGCGGCGCGGAGGGGCCCTGTATGGCCTGGGCGCTGGCGGTTTGGGCTTTTGCCGGACAAGGGAGGCAAATGAGCGTTCATGTTCGGAGAGGCGTTTTGTCGCTGCCTCGATAGTGTCATCGAACAATTCCTTTCCCACGCAGGGGAGGTTAGCCAACCGGTCCTGTAAGTTGGGGTCCATGTCGACCAGGCGCAGCCAAGCTAGTCGGCGCATGGCGATAGCGAAGGCTGCTTCTCTGGAGGAGAGTTCGAAGCCATTGTAGGCCGCGTGGAATAGATGAAGGCGCAGGATGGAGAGGGACTCTAAAAGCAGGCCGAACGTTCCCTGTCGGGAGGCCGGTAGGTCAGTCTCAAAGGCTCTCAATAGTCCAATGAGGTGTTTGAGGTATGATGTGAAGGTGAAAGTGTAGCTTTGCACCCTAGAGGCCATCATTGCGTTTTGGTATAGTCTCCTGCCGAACTTGTCCAGGGTTCGGCCTTCTCGGCCTGGGGGGACCGCTGCTGAGACCCGGGACGGGTGAGCCTTTTTCAAGGAGGATTCCACTAGCAGCGATTGGTGGGAGAGCTGTGGTTGCTCGAATCCCGGGTAAGGTACTGTGCGGTACTTGGCCTCCATTTTGGAGGGTACGGCCGTGACCATGTAGGGGGTCTCCAGGTTCCTGAAGAAGGCCTGTTGGAGTACCGGGTTAGGTGGTAAGCGAAGGGACTCTCTGGGCAGTGATGGCATATCCAGCTCCGCCAGGTACTCCTTCGAGTGTCTGGAGTCGGACTGGAGGTCTAAGTCCAATGCGTGGCCCATGTCTTGGACAAAGCGAGTGAAGGATGGGCGAGATGTCCCCGGGGCCCCGTGCGGGGTCGGGGAGCGAGACCTTCGTCGGGTGGAGAAGGATAAGGAGGCTTCCCTCGAGTATCGAGGTTCATGCTCTGATCCATGCTCCGAGGTTGGGGAAGCACTGTGAGAGTGTTCCCGGGTTGTCGATCTTCGGCGTCTCGAGGAGCCCCTCGGAGACGATGCCGGGGTTAGGGGTACCGATCGATGTCGGATTGGTGACCTCGATCCGGACTCCCTCGGAGAATACGTCCGAGGGGGAGTTCGGAGGATGCGCGGGTTGGAGAGTGATAACTCAGCCACCCTTAGTGGTCCCGTACGAGGTGTGGGAGTGTAAGGAATTCGCGCACAGCGACTTAATCGTGAAAAAACAAGAAAAAATCGCGGTGCTAGAAGGCAGCTGGGGCAGAGCCTGAAAAACACGGCTTCTAGGCTCGCGGAAAATTTTGAACTGGAGACCACGAGGGGATGCACCCCCTAGTGGAGCAGGAAGGCACGCATGCGTGGAGCAGCAGAGCAAACTTAAATCTTCAATCAAGTTTGCTTGAAAATGCTTCCGCATCGGGGCTCCGTAGATGACGTCACCCACATGTGAGAATATCATGCCTGCTTGTCCTGGGATAAAATAAGTTTGTTCTCTCTTCCTACCTCACTCTATCATCCCCCACTCACCCCTACTTGTAGGCCCAGCATTTGTTCTTCCCTTCTTTCTATCCCCCCTTCTCTTTCACTTTCTCTTCTCCCTTCACCCCCCACTCCTTCCCTCTGTTCCCAAAGCAGTAGAGTTGTTCTGATAACCCTCCCTCCGTTCCTGAAGCAGCAGTATGTCCTGACAACCTCCCTCCCTTTCTCACCCAAAGATGCAGCAGCAGCCGATGAGTAGAGGAAGCACCGGTAAACAGGAAGCTTCTGACCAGCCCCTGCAGGGCCTTTCCTCTGCTGCTCCGGAGGTGAAGTTACATCGGAAGGAAAGACTCGTCAGCAAGAAGGTCTCCGGTCTGAGCAGCCCTGCGTCACACGCCCAGGAAGCTTCCATTCCAACAGGCTGGCATGCCCGTCCCAGGAGGCGTGAAAGGGTCGATCCAGGAGATGCACTTGCAGTTTTTTTTTTTTTTTGCCATCCGCCATCGAAAGGAGTGTGCGAGGGTTGGGGGGCTGTTGGACCAGTAATAGGGAGGAAGCGGGGCTGCTGCTGCACACACAAATGGAGGAGGGGGTTGCTTGGGCTGCTGGATGTGGACCAGCTGTAGCTGAAGGGATCTAGTCTGGGGATTGGGGGGGAAGGGAAACAGGTGCTGGGCCAATGTGGTGGGTGGAGTGGAGTTGGAGGGAAGGGAGAGGTAAGGAAGTTCTTCTTCACTCAAGAGTGGTAGAAAACTGGAACGCTCTTAAAAACAAAGTTAGACAAGTTCCTGCTGAATCAGAATGTATGCAGGTAGGGTTAGTCTCAGTTAGGGCGCTGGTCTTTGACCAAGGGCCACTGTGTGAGTGGACTGCTGGGCACGATGGACCACTGGTCTGACCCAACAGCGGCAATTCTTATGTTCTTACCAAATCCATACCTGGGCACTGAAGGGAGGGGATAGAGGTGGTGGAGCAATGGAAAGGGGGCTCGAGGGAAGGGGGTGATGTGCAGGACCTACAGGAAGAGAGAGAAAGAAAGGGAAAGAGAAAAGTTGAACCAAGGAAATGAAGGAAGAGAGTGAAATATTGAAAATAGTGGAGGGAGGAAAGAGAGAGTGTGAGAGACACATTGATGTAAGGGAGTAAAAGAGAAGAGAAGCTGGACACAGGGAGATATACAAAAAGAGGGAAAATGGGAGCATAGAAACAGGGACAAAAAGGGGAATGCTACATCTGCATGGGGGTGGTATATGGACACAGAGGGGTAATAATAGACATGGAAGGGTATATGGACACAGAAGATGGCTAGACATGGGGTAAGAATAAGAACCCAGAAGGAAGATGCTGGACAGGCAGGGGTATAGGGATATAGAGGAGTGATTCTGTACACAGGAGGAGGGAGATCATAGAATGGTGAGATGGGAACAAGGGAAATACTAGATAGGGAAGTATAGGAAACAAAGGGAGATGCTTGCTGAACATGGGGGAAAGATGGAAGATGAATGGTGAGTATGGAGAAGACGACATTTCAAATGGTCAGGAGACCCTGGCAAGCGAGTTAAGAGTAGACAGATGGAAAAGAAAACAGAGCCTGAGACAAATGTGATGTGAAGAATATAATGACCAGATTTAGTTAGATTGTGAGCCTTCGGGACAGTAAGGGAATTTCTCAAGTACCTTTCTTATTTCTAATCTTAATGTATATTTTCTGTAAACCGCTTAGAACCTAACGGATGTAGGGGTATATAAGAAATAAATTACATTACATTACAATAAAAAGTAGAATTTTTTTCTATTTTGTGATTAGAATATATCAAATTTGAAATATCTATCCTGCTAGAGCTGGTGTTAGACATAACTGGGGACTGCAAAGCCCAGGCTGTGCTGCTTTAGCTTCCAACTGAATTATGACTCTCTCTGACCAGGGGCAGTTGCCCTAGATGCACTCCCCTAACACTATTCCTTTCATGTGTGACTGCGGGATTGTTAGCATGATTTTTCTGTGTAGCATGCTGTAATAATTTGGCTTATACAGTTTTCTCGGTAGTAGAGGGGACATTTGTGAATGGGAGGGGAGCCAGGGGTTTTGTTGATCCTTGCTCTGTATTATTTGTGTTTATAAAATGACAATTGTAGAGAATATTATTTCTTTTTATACTTTAATAAAATAAGTTCAATATAAAATCATAACTATTTGAGGCTTGTGTGGATGGGATCAGATGAGTTGCGGGGATGGGAATTGAGCTCGTGTGGATGGGGTGAGGACAGCAACCGAGCTCGCGGAGATGGGGCCAAATTTTTTGTTGCAATTACAAACTGGTTTTCAACTAGATAGTTAACTGGAATATAAAAATGGAAAAATCCAACCATACACTAAGAAACTCACTCTCTTATCACATAGAGTGTAATAAAAGGAGGGAAAGGATCTCAGAAACCAGCTTAATATTTGGTAAATTAACCTAAGCCAAGACTTATAAGGTTCCACATCTCAGTCATTGATCCTTATAACCTCCTCCTTCCTATTCTAAATTTTTAATGTTCACTTTTTATAAAACTATTTATTTAAATTATTCCTAAAAATTACATTTTAATATACCGACCATTAACGTGTATCTGGCCGGTTTACAAAGCTAAAAACGTTAAAATAAATTTAAGATTGGGGTAAAATAAAAGGTTGGACATAAAAGACAAGTAAATTGACATATGCGATTTTGAGGGAGGGGAAGTTTATAATTACATCTGTAAATAAAATAACATAAGAACATAAGATTTGCCGCTGCTGGGTCAGACCAGTGGTCCATCATGCCCAACAGTCCGCTCACGCGGCAGCTCTTAGGTCAAAGACCAGTGCCCTATTTGAGTCTGTTCTAGTAGGAACTTATCCAACTTTGTCTTGAATCTCTGAAGGGTGCTTTCCCCTATAACAGCCTCCAGGAGAGCGTTTCAGACCTCCACCACTCTCTGGGTGAAGAAGAACTTCCTTATGTTTGTACGGAATCTTTTCCCTTCTAACTTTAGTGAGTGCCCTCTTGTTCTCTTCACCTTGGAGAAGGTGAACAATCTCTCTGTCTCTACTAAGTCAATTCCCTTCAATATTTTGAATGTTTCGATCATGTCCCCTCTAAGTCTTCTCTTTTCAAGGGAGAAGAGGCCCAGTTTCTCTAGCCCCTTAATCATTTTTGTCGCTCTTCTCTGGACCCTTTCCAGTAGTACTATGTCCTTTTTCATGTACGGCGACCAGTGTTGGATGCAGTATTCCAAGTGGGGGGCATACCATGGCCTGGTACAACGGCATGATAACCTTCTCGGATTTGTTAGTGATCCCCTTCTTAATCATTCCTAGTATCTGTTTGACCTTTTTGCCGCCACGCATTGCGCGGACGGTTTCACTGACTTGTCTACAAGTACTCCCATAGAAACATAGAAGATGACGGCAGAAAAGGGCTACAGCCCATCAAGTCTGCCCACTCTGCTTACCCACCCCTCTGCTTACCCACCACCTAATGACCCAATTTCCTTATCTTGACCCTCGTAGGGATCCTGGGTGCTCTCTCCAAGTGTAGCACTGGACATCCTGTATTAGTGCATATGATTTTGGTTACCGACATGCATCACCTTGCACTTATCCACATTGAACCTCATTTGCCATTTTGCAGCCCATTCCTCGAGCGTATTTATGTTTCTTTGTAGGTCTTCGCAATCCTTGTGTTCTCACCACTCTGAATAAATATGTATCGTCCGCAATTTAATCACCTCACTCGAGCTGCCAATTTCTAGGTCATTTATAAATATGTTGAAGAGCACAGGTTCGAGCACCGAACCCCGCGGCACTCCATTTGTGATTCTTTTCCACTCCAAGTATTGTCCTTCACCCCCACTCTCAGTTTACTATCCGCCAACCAGTTTTTAATCCACGTGACTAAATCACCCTCGATTCCATGGCTCATAATTTTTCTAAGTAGACGTTCATTCGCAACCTTGTCGAACGCCTTCTGAAAATCTAGATATGGGTAGGGGGGAGGGAAAAACACCAGGAGATAGGGGTCGCTTCTTCTATAGCATGGTGTAGCCCAATAGGACCTGTTTCACCAAAAAATAATAGCTTTTCTCAAGGGTTCATATTACTTGCCGCCTATTTCTGAAATATACATTAAAAACTGTTGATATTTAAATTTAAAAATACACCCTATAACTGCCACATCTTCCTCCAATCATTCATCCTGATCCTACCGTTGAGTAACCTAATAAAATTTTTACTCACATATTCAGTTCCACTCTTAAAATATATCACTCATATCAATTCTTATATGTTTCTCTCATATTAATAATAATATACACAGGGTGTGTGTTTAAATTTAAATATTAACAGTTTTTAATGCATATTTCAGAAATAGGCGGCAAGTAATATGAACCCTTGACAAAGCCATTATTTTTGGCCAAATTTTTTTCCCCATGCCATTCTCTAGTAGCAAATCGCCTGGACCAGATGATATAAACCCCAGAGTGCTGATAGAATTGAAAAATGTACTTGATGTAAGTTATAAAATGAATTAAGAATTAAAAAAGAAAAGAAAAATGAACTTGCAGAGCTATTGTTAGAAATCCAGTAAAGTACCTGAAGACTGGAGGGCGGCCAACATGATGCCAATTTTTAAAAAGGGTTCTACAGGTGATCTGGGAAATTATAGACCGTTGAGTCTGACGTTGGTGCCGGGGAAAATGGTAGAGACTATTATAAAGAACAAAATGACAGAACATATACATAAGAATGGATTAATTAGAGAAAGCCAACATGGATTTCGTCAAGGGAAATCTTGCCTCACCAATCTACTGCATTTGGATTTTCAAAAAGATGTTTGGCAAAGTACCTGGTGAAAGACTTCTGAGAAAATTAGAAAGTCATGGGATAGGAGGTAATATCCTATTATGGATTAAAGAACTGGTTGAAAGACAGAAAACAGAGAAAGTTTAAATGGTCAATATTCTCAATGGAGAAGGGTAAGTAGTGAGGTTCCCCAGTGGTCTATGCTGGGACTGCTGCTTTTTAACATATTTATCAATGATCTACAGATGGGAAAGCAAATAGAATGCTAGGAATTATCAAGAAAGGAATGGAAAACAAAGATGAAAATATTATAATGCCCTTGTATAGCCGGCTGCACTTCAAATACTGTGTGCAATTCTGGTCACCTTATCTTAAAGATATAGTGGAATTAGAAAAGGTACAGAGAATGGCAATGAAAATGATAAAAGGGATGGGAGGACTTCCCTATGATGAAAGGCTAAAGCAGCTAGGATTCTTCAGCTTGGAGATGGCTTAGGGGTGATATGATAAAATGCTGAGTGGAGTGGAAAGGGTAGATGTAAATTGCTTGTTTACTCTTTCCAAAAATACTAGGACTAGGGGGCATGAGATAAAGCTGCAAAGCAGTAGATTTAAAATAAACTGGAGAAAATATATCTTCACACATGTGTAATTAAACTCTGGAATGCATTGTCGGACAATGTGCTGAAATCAGTTAGCTTAGCAGGGTTTAAAAAAGGTTTGGCTAATTTCCTAAAAAAATTTCATAGGCATTTATTGAGATGGCTTGGGGAAATCCACTGCTTATACCTAGGATAAGTATCATAAGAACATAAGCAGTGCCTCCGCCGGGTCAGACCACAGGTCCATCCTGCCCAGCAGTCCGCTCCCGCGGCGGCCCAAACAGGTCACGACCTGTCTGTATCACCAGAAGGGGCTCCCTTGCCACCTTGGTTTCTCATTTAAGTCCTGTCTTCCTATCGAAGTCCTAACCCTCCGGTCTTGCACATGCACGACCTGGTTTGGTTTCTATACTCATTACCTGATTAGCTTTCTATACTTGTGTTACATCCCAGCTCCTCCCTCAGTATCCCATGATCCCTTTATCCTTCAGGAATCCGTCCAATCCCTGTTTGAATCCCTGTACCGTACTCTGCCTGATCACTTCCTCTGGTAGCGCATTCCAAGTGTCCACGACCCTTTGGGTGAAAAAAAACTTCCTTGCGTTTGTTTTGAACCTATCTCCCTTCAGTTTCTCCGAATGCCCCCTCGTACCTGTTGTCCTCTTCAGTCTGAAGAATCTGTCCCTATCCACCCTCTCTATGCCCCTCATGATCTTGAAGGTCTCTATCATATCTCCCCTGAGCCTCCTCTTTTCCAGAGAGAAGAGCCCCAGCCTATCCAACCTCTCGGCGTATGGGCAGTGTTCCAGCCCTTTTACCATTTTCGTTGCTCTCCTTTGGACTCTCTCAAGTACCGCCATGTCCTTCTTGAGGTGCGGCGACCAATACTGAACGCAGTATTCAAGATGTGGACGCACCATCGCTCGATACAATGGCATGATGACTTCCCGTGTTCTGGTTGTCATCATGCCATTGTATCGAGCGATGGTACGTCCACATCTGGAATACTGCGTTCAGTATTGGTTGCCGCACAGTAAAATCAGTAAAATCTGTTTTACTACTTGAGACTTGAGTTGGCCACTGTTGGAAACAGGATACTGAGCTTGATGAACCTTTGGTCTGTGAGTATGACAGTTCTTATTTTCGGTGAGGTAAAGAGAAATTGATTTGATATACCACTTTTCTATAGGTAGAACCAAAATGGGGACTGTGCTCTGGGAGAAAGATTGCTTTGTACACTTTTAAAAACTAAGTTACTCAATTTTGTATTTCTGGTCTTACCCTTATTATAGCATTTTATACCTGTCTAGATTCTCTTCTCCTTCCTATACAGCTTCTTGCTAAGGAAAAAAAATACCTCTGTTCTTAACTCTACTGGGAAATTTGGTTCTTTGTTGACTAAAGCCACATTTTCTCTTAGCTTCCTTCTCTTAGGAAAAAGTATAAGAAAATCTTATAACTGTTTTTTAAAACCTGCTTATTCTGCTCTGGGAAGAGGGCTTTAAGTTTTGAAAATCCTATTCTTCTGTACTGTAAAAAAGAGAGCTTATCTTTCTCATAGAAAAAAGGATAGGAAATTAACTAGTTAAATCCTTTGTGCTTTGTGGCACAGGAGACTTCAAGTTTGGAAAACCCTGTGTTTTAAGTGAGCTGCAGATTTGGTAAAGCCTGTTATGGAGGGCAGAATACTGGAACTGGAGCCACTTCAAGCACTGGAGGAGGAATACAGAGATGCAGAGAACATCAAGACAGAGGACACCATCAAGGAAGAAGTCAGAGAACTGGAGAAGTTAATAGAGGAGGCCGTGGAAAATCACCAGCAACAGTGGAACTGCCGAGATACACCTACAGAGTGTGGACCACCCGACGGACAACCACCAGGAAGAAATGGGTGACACAGCAGCGAGATCTGGAAACAGTGGAGGGGGACCCACAAGAAGACGAGTCCGGTTCAAGCCAACGCCAGGAGAGAGAAAATGGATGGGAACAAAGGACATGGACCTACGGCTGGAGAGATGGACATACACCAGGGACATGGACCTACGGCTGGAGAATCAAGAGAAGATAGAGAAGACAGCAATCGTCGTCAGGGACTCCATCATCAGACAAGTCGATAGCCACATATCGGGAGGAAGACTGGATCGGCTGGTGACCTGCCTACCGGGAGCCAAGGTAGAAGACATAGTGAGCCGCATCGATAGGATCATCGAAAGTGTGGAAGAAGAAGATACGGCAGTGGTGATTCATGTGGGGACGAACTACATGAGCAACAGGAACTACAACATGGAAGTACTGAAGGACCAATTCCAGATGCCAGGAAGGAAGCTGAAGACCAGAAAGCAGAGGAAGTATTCTCGGAGATCCTGCCGGTACCCAGGGCCGATGAGAAGAGGCAGATGGAGCTGCAAGCAGTCAACGCGTGGATGCGGTGCTGGTGTGAGGAAGGATTCCACTTTGTGCGCAACTGGACGACATTCTTGGGGATTCCCTTGCTGGCTCCAAAGTTGGAGCTAGGAGGGGAAATACCAATTCAAGGCTGCAGCCAAGTCTGAGCTGTCATAGCCTTACTTTCCTGTCAGTGCCTGAGCCAATCATTGTTCAGGCACTGACAGGAACATAAGGCTATGACAGCTCAGACCCTGTCGTTTTGCACAAAAAATGATGAGTTTCCCTGCTGTGCATTACACGGAGTGCTCATTAGAATACTGAGCTTCTTATTATGCATTTGCATTGGATTCTCAGTAGCTGCTACCGACAATCAGTAGCAGCCATGGAGAAGCAATATGCACATCGAGAGGAGAGTTTCCTTGCAAGTAAGACTGGTTAAAATCAGTCTGTCTTGCAAGGAAACCTTTTGTGCATCAGGGCCTAGAACCCCAGAACTGGCAGCAGCTGAAGTAGAAGGCAAGGAAAAGGTAGGAGCCTAAGCTAGCATCGATAACACTGCAGACCCAGGAGCAGATTCATGCTCATTTAAAATGGCTGCAGGAACCACGTCCAAAAAAAACTGCCTAAGGGGAACGAGATTGAGAATCACCCGAGCAAGAAAACAATGGTTTAGCAGAGACAGAAGCAGGCTCAGGTGAAACTGAAGAACAGTCTGCTGAACAGTGTCCTGATGCTGCTCTTCTCTTCTCACAGTGAGAGAAACATTTAACTGCTTCTGCCTCCATTGGAGCAAAGAGAAAGAGAAACCATAAGTTAATCCTGACTAATAAAATTTAAAGCAACACTCACCCCTCTACAGCACAGCGGTCACATCTCTGTTAAGAGTAAATGTGGAAAGATAGTTAATCAAAACCCCTTCCAAAATGATGTCTCTGAGCAGGAAATCGCCCTTAGTACCTTTCTATGATGATTTTTTTTTTTTAACCTGTGAGGAAGAAGACTAGACAAAGTGACTAGATAGGGGAATGGGGTGGGGGAGGGATCTGGTGCCAGAAAATATACCCCTAAAGCTGGTACTGCTCAACCAGGACACCTCCAAACTCAAACTTGGAACAGGAGCTGTGATGAAGATAAGACTAGGAGCTTGTGAGAAGAGATATACTAATTGTTCAAGTAGCTTACCATCCTAAAAGACAGAGTTGAGTTCAGCTCAGTGCTCTCTATCTTCACCTACTGGTAGGTGGTCATACCCAACAAGTCTCTGGATTCATATGCTGTAGATGCCAAGGAAAGATATCCATACATAAATATGTATATATATGTATGTAGATACAAAAATATACATACACCTTTATATTTCCAGGTATACAGTCATGTGAAAAATTTAGGACACCCCATGAAATATTCAGTTCTTTCTTAAGCAATGCTCACATATCAATGTCAAATCTTTTTTCTATTTATCTCTGGAAAAGAAAGTGATGTAATTGCAGGTAAACAAGAAAAAAGTTTCCTTGATTTACTCATGAAACAGAAGATATCCACACAAATGTGTATTCTAACTGAGGAATAAATTAGGACACCCCCACATATCCTCCCACTTAAAGTGGCACAAATCACACACAGGTGTATCACATCAAGTGCACATGATTAGAACATCGTTACTCAGCATTTTGAAGGAAGTTTGTCCTACTTAAACCTCAGACATTTAGTTTGTGTGCTCATGACTGCTGCGGTGAGAGTGAACACCATGGTGAGATCAAAAGAGATGTCTGAGGCTTTCAGAAAGAAGATTGTAGCAGCTTACAAGTCTGTTAAGGGATTTAAAATGATCTCGAGAGAATTTGACATTAGCCATTCCATGGTCCATTTACCTGAGCTCCATGAAGAAAAACACCAGAACACTCAGAATGATCCAAAACACCGCTGTTCGCCTAATATTCAGCTTGAAAAAAATGGGACCATGTCACCCCTTTCTACCACAAACTTCACTGGCTATCCAGAGTCCTATTTAAATTCGCCTGTTTTTGCTACAAAACAGTTTTTGGGCTAGCCCCATACTACATTAACCCACACTTCATCCTGAATCACAGAAACAAGAACTCCCGCAGAATCCAGTTATTTGCTTTCCCCTCCCTAAAACTCTGCCATTCCAATAAATTCTTCGACAAAACCCTCGCCTTCCAGGCCGCCAAGCTAAACCCATGGATAACCCAATTAATCCTCGAGGCTCCAACCTACCTCAGCTTTAGAAAACTACTCAAAACACACCTCTTCCAACGCCACAACACTTAAAGGCCCCCTCCCCAAAGAATCCCCACCCCCCTTCTTCTTTCTCCTCGCCTTACCCCCTCCCCCCGACCCACCTTATCCTTCTCCCCAATGTCATCTTCTCCGCTGCCTGCATCCCTGCTTATACTAACACCCAACTCTATGCAATTCTGTTCAATTATTACTTAACTGCACATAACTATGTTTAATTAATGTAACGACGCATGTAATTATATTCAATCAATGTAAATATGTTCAATCAATTCTTAACCGCATGTAATCCTTGTTTAACTAATGTGAACCGCCTAGAACTCACTGGGTATGGCGGTATACAAGAATAAAATTATTATTATTATTATTATGTGTTGCAAAGAAAGTCTATGGCAGCCTGCAATACACAGTACAAGCAAGGAGATCAATACCTCAAGAGCTGATTAAACTGGATTTTTCAGGTCTTCTGACCGCCTCACCTTCCCTATCACCACAGATCATGACCACCAGGACCCCTCAGGGAAATCAGAAAAGACATGCGGTCTGGTTCCGATCTGGATCCTCCACAGAACCACAGCAGCCTGCGCTCTACCCCTTTGCGGACGAACCAGGAGAGAAATGGTGCCCGATCCTGGAGACCCGATCCAATCTGCAGGCTGTCCAGAAGACTTACTGCAGTTTAACCTTACAGAGCACCATCCAGAAGCAGACAAAATTTAAAATGTCTGCTATCTCCCACCGAAGGATCACTCCCACAGAGTTGATCCGCAGCACTTGGGCAAACCCGCAAAACAAATCAAATAAAGACTAGGAATTAAAAACAAATCACGAGCAGAAGAAACTGATTCCACCCATGCAGTGAGGCTGCAGGAACAAACTGAGCATGACAGGAAGCTACCAGGCAGCAAATAGCCTAGAAGGGAGGGAACAAGTTTTATTAGCCCTGCAGCTGAGGCTAAAGAGGATGCAAGATCCCACGTGTTCAGCCTTCAGAGGGATTGAACAAGAACACTAGCTATTAGGATGTAGGGCAGGGGTGCCCACACTTTTTTGGCTTGCGAGCTACTTTTTAAATGGTCAAGTCAAAATGATCAACCAACAATAAAAATACTAAACATATACCCCCTCTTTTACTAAGGCGAACTAGCCTATTTAGCACACGCTAAGTGCTAATGCGCCCATTATAGTCTATGGACACATTGCATTTAGGGCACGCTAAATCGGCTAGTGCGCCTCTTCTGTCCTCCAGACCTCTTTCCATTCCCCAACCAACATCTCTCTCTGTTCCTCCAGGAGTCCCAACTTTTCTTCCTCTCTCCTCCACCCCTATTGGCAACATGTCTCCTCTCTCTCCATCCTCTGTTATGATCTTGCATCTCTCTATTCTTCCTCCCCCTCTGTCTCTTCAGTCTGCACCTCCCATAGTCAAACATCTGCCCCCTCTTTTCTGCCTCCCCTTTGTTTCAGGTTTCTCCCTCTCTCTTCCTTCTGCTAACATTTTGAGTCCTCCCACCTTTGATCCAGGTCTTTCTGTCTCTCTCACTCTGTCTTCTCCCTCCCCAGGGCCTGGCATCTCTCTTTCCTCGGTTCAAGGTATTTCCCCTCTCTAACCCCTCTAGTAGTCCAGAATCTGCCTGGCTTCCCCCTCCCTTTTGGTTCAAGCCTGCTTTTCCACCCCTCAAGGTCCTTTTATTTCCTCCCCTCCCAGTCCATATCCAGTGTTTCTAAGACAACCCCCCCATCCCGCCGGGGCCCTTGTGACAGGCACAGTCTTACTTCGATGTGTGGGGCCTTACCTCCGCTGCTTCCCACACACAGTGACTGTCAGGACCTCAGACTGGATCATCCAGCTACTCTTGATTGCAACTGTCAGTTCTCGCCTCGGTTCTTCCCTCTGGGCCTAACTACCACAGTTTAAAGTTAATTACCTCAGCCTGCAGAGCGAACATAGCAGGCTGCTGTCGACCTCTGTAGCACGTTCCGTCTGCCGTGGTTTCACACCTCCTATGACGTCAGGGGCGGGAACGCGGCAAAGAGAACGTGCTGCGGAGGTTGATGGTAACCTGTTACATTCGCTCTGCAGGCTGCCGTAATTAACTTTAAAGGTGAGACAGTGACCATGGGGGAATCCGGAGGACGCTGAGGAGGAAGCGTGTCATTTGAGCAAGACAGTCGGGCGCCCAACTAAAAGATGCTAAAGACGTTAGGGAGAACACTGGCTCTGCGATCTACTGGCGTTGCTTTTACGATCGACCAGTAGATCGCGATTGATGTTGTGGGCACCCCTGGTGTAGGGTGTCCTAATTTATTCCTCAGTTAGAATACACATTTTTGTGGATATCTTTTGTTTCATGAGTAAATCAAGGAAAATTTTGTTGTTTACCTGCAATTACATCACTTTCTTTTCCAGAGATAAATTAAAAAAAAAAGATCCGACATCGATATGTGAACATTTCTTTTTTTTAATATTTGTCATTATTTGTTACAATTAAATAACAAATATTCATGAATATCAACAGCATTTCAGCCAATAAAATACACTAAATAGGCATAAAGAAATTAGTCATCAGTGATCTAGTCTCCATTATAATGGTCGCCAGTTCCCAGTCCAAGAAATTAAATCAAAATAATTAATCATTATCATCGTGGACAGGCATGATTTGTGGCTTACTTACTATGCCACACAAAAACCTCCTAAACAAATAAAGATGAAAACTTAAACTTTCAGCATAGGTTAATAAAATCTTCCAACTGGACTGGATCAAAAAACACATATTTCTCACTTCCATACGAAATAAGGCATTTACATGGAAATTTTAAAAAGAAGGACGCTCCAACTGCCAAGACCTTCGGCTTTAGCAGTAGGAACTGCCTTCTTTTAAATTGGGTCTGTCTAAAGACATCAGGAAAAATTATTACCCGTTGGCCATAAAACAGATCTTGCTTTTTCACAAAGTATAGCTTCAAAATAGACTGTTTCTCTAACTCTGTCTTGAAGGCCGCCAGGAGTGTTGCTCGTTTATCTATTATGTCTTTAGATTCAAGAAACTGTGATACATTCAAACTATCAAGTGAAACTAATTTATCCATTTCACCTTCTTCTACTGTTTCTTTAGCTGCTCTTGGGATGTAATCGAAGTTATCCGGTTCAAAAGTTTTCACATTAGAATATTGCAATATTTCCCTCAAATACATTCTCAAGAGTTCTAATGGAAAAAGATAATGTGTAATAGGAAAGTTTAAAAAGCAAAGGTTCTTAGCTCTTAGTGAGTTCTCCAGTTTCTCTATTTTAGCATGAACCATCATACTATCTTTGATGTTAGAAGTAGCATTAACCTGTAAAGTACTCACAGCTTGATCTAATTTTTCTAACTTATTAGATGTATCTCCTAATTTACCTTCATGCTCATTAATTTTTACAGTTATATCAAATTTTAAACGGTTTTCTGTAATGACGACTCAATTCTATTAACACTTAGCCATGCATTGTTTAAAGTGATAACTTTATCTTTAGGGAGAATATTGGAGTCTGGCTCCATAGTCATCTGCACAGGAGTCAGGCCCTTAACTCCCGATAAAGATTGTCCTGAAACCTCCAGTCCAGATAAAATAGACAAATGTAAGGGCGAGACAGCTCTCTCCTGTAAGGGGGAAGATTCTACTTTCTCTACAAGATGTAATGGTTGAGGAGGTGGTGACGGTTCTCCTGAGGATAATGAGGCAGCTTGAATATCTAAAGTTACCTGCTCTTCCACATATGGTAAAACGGGAGCCAAAAGATGACGATCCTTTGGGCCTGTCATTGAAGTAGATGTAACAATTTCCTTTTGCCCATAGTGTTAGGAATCGATAATACCTACTTCCTGTTCTTCTTGGGCTCCGAAGGGGCGTGTCCTGTCCCTTTGGCCATGCCTCTTCGGACTCGTGGCCCGAGGATCATGACCATGGGCCGCGTACTGCTGCAATTAAAGAGCTCAGCAAGGGCCCTTCTCCAGCTGACTGGGGCACGGTCGGCTGCGGGACTGCCTGTCCCGTAGGTAATGTGCTAACCAGCACTGGCGGCCGATATGTGAACATTTCTTAAGAAACAACTGAATATTTCATAGGGTATCCACAGATATATAAAGATAGATATCCAGTATTGCCTGGAGATCTTGTATGTATCTGCTGCATTTGATACAGTAGATAATATCCTACTGCACAAATTAAGCTCATGTGGTACACAGGGTAGAATGATGCAATTGTTTACATCCTATCTGAAGGAACAAACATTTCAGTTGATAAGTGGTGGTTATGATCTCAAGTTGTTGCAGTGCCAAAGGGTATTCAGCAGGGTTCAGCATTATATGCCCTTTTGTTTAATCTGCACATGTCCCCTTTAGGATCAGTATTTGGAAAATTAAAAGTAGAGTAGAGGATATATGCTGATGCAGTGCATTTTTCCCCCCGTGGAACATAGTTGGACTGACTGTCAATGCCAATTGTCAATATAATGTGATTAATAAAGGATAGATGTATGCCAACAAATTAGCTTTAAATGTGAGTAAAACAGAGGCTATGTTTGTTTGGAGGATTGAGGAGTTGAACTGGCCTGGTTTTGTCACTATAGGTAAGAACATTACCAGTGAAGCAGAAAGTTAGATCTTTAGGGGTGATTTTAGACTCTACTGAGTATGCAAGAACAGATCTCACAAGTTGTTTTTCATTCTTTTTTTCAACTGAGACAACTGAGCATGTTAAAGCCCATGTTATCCATTGATGATTACAGAACTGTGATTCAAGTGCTGGTTATATCAAGGTTGGATTATTGCAGTGCTCTATATCTTGAGATTGCTATTTGAAGTTGCAGAGCACTACAAATTGTACAGAATATGGCAGCAAGGATGATAGCAGGGATAGCCAAAAAGGAGCTTATCGCACCTGTATTAAAAAGTTTGCATTGGCTTCCTGTGAGATCTCAAACAGAATTTAAGAATTGACATGGAGCATTGCATTGATGAGGAGGATGCCGTGGGTGTTAAAGCCAAAACTGATGCCCAGTTTCAAGGAACTTTATGCAGGGAAAGCTGTTAAACTTGAAGTGCTATGGATCAGCCCAGAAGTACATCTCTGGCTGTCAATTAAAAACCCTAACGTGGCTTCATAAAGGGGGGTAAACTATATTTGAGCATTAGCTGTTAACACTCAATTCAGTGGTATGTAAGTGGTGATATGATCCTTTTAAGGCATATTGCACTTTGGACTGCTCACAATAGTCACTTTTACACAGTAAGTTTTTATCTATGGGTATTCTGATTCAATAAAGCGTGCACTTGATTTCATCTGAAATACTATAATGCGGCCATATTAAAGGTTCTCTGAGAATTTTATGTCAAAAACTATCAAGTCTATTAGGTTCAGGATGAAAATGTAATTTTTCACCCTTTTTTTATTTTCGAGTCTCCAGGGAAGGTGATTCTTACTCTACAGACTTGACCCTATTCCCATTTATTTGTGGACCCTTTACAGAGAATATGGATTGAGGTTAAAACTATGTTTGATCTGGAAGGATTTCTCTGTCTATTTAGTAAATTAAGATATTTTCAGTCTAGTTCCACTTTGTATTTTTAAAATCTTAGAGAGAGATTGTGGACTTTGGCTGGGCTCCCTATGCTGATCTGATTTATCAGAGATCCTTGATATCACATACACTTGCAGGACCTTCTTATCAATTTTTTCAACTTCAGGACTTATTAACAGGGGCTGATGCCTGGCAAAACCTACAAAGGGCATCCACAACCCTAGAAATGGCCATTTTTAAAGATCTTTATAGGGTATTTTGTCTCATGGGAGTATGTAATTGCTCTTTGGTGGATCAGGGTTGTGGAATCTCCTTTTCTTATCACCAGGCCTGGGAGAGATGGTTGAGGAGGAATTTGGAAGAAGAATTGGGGAAAAATGTTATCATGTGCAAACTTGTTCCCTCATTACTAATTACCAATAATTACAATTTTGTTTGGTCAATCATTTGAATTGATGAAAACAAAAACAAAAACTGTGGATACATCATCATTTTTTTTTTTAAATTCAATACACAAAAGTTATGTGGTCCCAGCTTGATACTCGGCTGTGACTCTTGTGCGGAACCCAGTTGAATATCAGCCAGGCTTACATAGGCTCTGGACGGCCATGCTGCCCACACTCATGCCCTGATGTTCAGTGCTGCTGCCCAAACTTGACCCTGCACTAAATATCAGGGCATAAGTAAGCTGGTGACAATCAGCATTTAAAAAAAAGTACAGACTGCTACTGGGGGGGGGGGGGGGCGGGGGATAGTGTTTATCTTTTGGGGCAGACTAGATGGACCTTACAGGTTCACCTGCTATCCTCTACTGTGTTATCTCATTCAGCCCGCTTTTCTAGTTCTCAGAATGGGTTTTGCTGGAGGAAATGTGGACTTGCTGGTAGCTTTCAACACATAAGGTGAGACCATTTAATTATTAAATACTTTTGGATAGAAGTGTGGAATTGTTTATATAAATGGGCTGGAAAACACTGGGAAAATGATTCATTTGGTGTTCTTCCTGGGAAATTGATCAAATGATTTAATCATTCCTTGGTTATAAATGGCCATTGTTCGACACTGGAAACATCTGCATGGTCCATCTAGAAAAGCTTGATTGGATATATATTTGGACCTATATGGGTTTGAAGAGATAACATTCACGGGAGGTGATCTGATGGGTGAATAGGAAATTTGGGGATATGTAAAAATATTATGCATCTTGGAATTTATCTGTTTGTACACTGTTCATTGTACTATGTTCTTTTGTATGATGAACAAATTATATCATGAAGCACCATAGTACTTAAAGCAATTGTCAATATATCATTCTAGATGTACTCTGTGGTCAGAATCAGGTAGGCACCTGCCTTTTGATAGTTACCATGAAACACATTATGTTTATTGAAAGCTTCTATACCATTACTAATGCCAGGTATAAGTTAAAAAAAAAAAAAAATATATATATATATATATATTGTAACACCTTTACAGCAGCTCATGTAAACTGCTCTGAAATGACTCCCCAGTCATTATTTTATTTTTAGCCCACTCTGTATTGCAACACCTTTACAGAAGCTTGTGTAAACTGCCCTGATTTGACTCCCCAGTCATTATTTTGAGCTTTTACATGGGCTTCTGTAAAGGTTTGGCAGTGCATAGTTAGCATTTTCTGAGATGGTTTTCAATACAGGTATATTTATACCATAATCAATCACCCTACTTATATTCACACATTTATACCATAATCAATACTGGCATATTTATAATATAAACCAAAACCACCATAACTGAAAACCAGAGTGTCCACTTTTTCTTATGCTGCACCAGTATTATAGAACAAATGTCCAGGATCTCTCCATTTGTTTACTTCAAGATTGAATTTTAAAAACTGTTGAAGATGCAACTATTTGTGAAGGCATTTTATGAAGTGTGATAGTAGAAAGGAACATGGAAAGTAGGGCTGTTGTGCTGTATTAATGCTAGGACGTTATTGTGATGTCTTATTTTTCATGTTTATAAATAAATGTTTACTATATATTCTTTTTTTGGTAATTCACATAGCATTTATGTGGAACAAAAATTTTTTAAATAAATTATAGCAATATACATCTTGCAAGCAACATGTACAAGGGATGTTCAATAATTTATCTGAGTATGAAAGAAAGTATCAAGCGTGTTGGAACAAGTCTGTTCAAGCAGTGACATGTCTCAAGGTTACTCAGGCACAGTTGTGGCTCAGTTCAAGCCTAATATTCCAAGAGACAGGATGTCAAGTGAGTCCTTGTGCTAATTAAGTAAAACTGCTAGATTTGGAGCACCGTTCAGTGATAAAATTTCTCACAAAAGGGAAAAAGTCAAAGGAGATCCATGAATATATGACTGCAATTTATGGTGAGTCTGTCCCATCATTCTACAAAGTAAAATTTTGGAGCAAGCAGTTTAAGTGGGGTAGAGAGTCCATTGAAGATGATCCTCACACTGGACGGCCTGTAGAAGCAAGACTAGGGAACACTTGATTAAGTTACAGGGAAATACTTTTAAAACCAATAGGTTTTCACTCAGAGAATAGTTAAGCTCTGGAACGCATTGCCAGAGATTGTGCTAAGAGTGAAAACTTAGCTGTTTTTAAGAAAGGTTTGGACAATTTTCTGGAGGAAAAGTTCAGTCTGTTATTGAGAAAGACATGGGGCAAGCCACTGCTTGCCCTGGATCGGTAGCATGGGATGTTGCTACTTATTGGGTTTTGGCCAGGTACTAGGAACCTTGATTGGCCACTGTGAGAATAAGCTACTGGGCTTGATGGACCATTGGTCTGACCCAGTAGGGCTATTCTTATGTATGTTCTTGTGTTCTAAAGAAATGTGAAAGAAAGTTGAGGATTTAATTTTGTCAGACAGACAAATTAATGTTTCCTGTATAGCTGGCATCTTGGCAGTTACAGTTTGGAAAATAATTCATGAAAGGCTGGGCATGTCCAAAGTTAGTACAAGATGGGTTCTAAGAATGCTGATGCCATGTCAGAAGGCTATGAGGCTCCAGTGCTGTCAGGAGAGCTTGAAGATGCTCCGTGAAGACCAAGTGAATTTTTTTCATCATTTGTTGACTGGAGACTTGGATCTATCACAGAAATCATGAGTCTAAAATGGAGCTAATGTAGTGGAAGCACAAGTCCTGCTCTATAAAAGTTCAAGACAGAAAAATCTGCATGCAAAGTCTTGGCAACTGTTTTCTGGGATGATGTAGGCTCATGGCGACTTACAGAGAGAAGGTGGGGGGAAGGGAAGGGCAGAGTTAGGGAGATGTGAAGAGAGAAGACTTGAAGGATGGAAGGTGAATTGTGGGGGGAGAGATTGAAAGATGTATGTAGATTCAGGTGTCAAAGAGAAGAGTTTTCAGTTTCTTCCAGAATAAGGTGTAGCTAGCTTCTATTCTGATTGTTTCTGGGAGGTCATTCCAAGTTTTTACATCCAGGAAGATAAATTATTGAACACCCCTCGTATATGCACATACACCTTTTAAACGCACTTGGCAGCACTGATAAAGATGCAACATTCCATTTTTCATTTGCCAGGGAGAGCATAAAAAATAACATTGCTGGAAAAAAATTTTTCATATGTGTATTATTAGCCAGCATCCTTACGTGATTTGATGTTAGCATCTCTATAGGTGCCATTAAGAATTGCTAGCTCCATCAGTTGCATCTTTTTAAGGCTGTCTTCTCCTTCTGCCTG
This sequence comes from Geotrypetes seraphini, assembly GCF_902459505.1. Lineage (NCBI taxonomy): Eukaryota > Metazoa > Chordata > Amphibia > Gymnophiona > Dermophiidae > Geotrypetes > Geotrypetes seraphini. The sequence goes on from NC_047086.1 coordinate 253,768,725, forward strand.
TTAAAAAAAAAAAAAAAAAAATTGTTACTGCTAAAAAGGTATCACCAAACAAATGCACAGTGCTTTTCAGAAAGTGAAAGTGATATTTTTAAAGAGTATTTAATCAAAAGAAGACAAAGGAAATGCAACAAATCACATTACATTTTCTCAATAAACACTGATTAAAATTAAAGCTAACAATGTTTGTCAGGGGAAATACAAGCAGCCTCTGATGCTGGTTTGCCCACCAAAAGGACTAACTGCATCTCCTAGGAATCAGATGTATTAAGTAGGAAAAATAACTTGCTAAAGCTCAAACACAACCCAATAATGATTTATAATTTTGGGGAAATAGCAGTCTTATCTCTTAAAACAGTGTATTGTGGCACACCAGTTTGATGCCCAAGATTTCAGGTGTGCCGTGACACATTGGCGAGGAGGAAAGTTATCCACGCAGCAAGAGGCACATCCTGTAGAAAGTCAGCCGGTGCAGATGACTCTCCCCCTGACTGGCGTCTCTCCTCCTCTCCCTGCACCTCCTGGATCCCTCCACTGAAGCGGGTTACTGCCAGATGGGCCTCCGTGCACTTTCAGGTGCCTTCCGGCCAGGGCACTAGATTTAGTGTGCTGCCAGCTGGAAAGTTTGCTAGACACTGCCTTATCAATATAAACTAAACTGAGAAACAAACTGTATCATAATTAATACCGTATTTTCACGCATATACACGCATATAACACGCGCATTATACACGATTTTACAAACCGAGTACAACTATGCGCGTTATATTCGTGAGCGCATTGTACAAATGTTTTTTTTTACATAGTTCCCCCCCTGACGTCTGATTCACCCCGAAGGACCGCTCGCACTCGCACCCCCACCCCGAAGGACCGCTCGCACCCCCACAGTCTCCTCCCCATCATGGAGAAGCTGCCTACCGTTGTCCTGCTGCTTTCTCTGCCGGCGGTCCCGCCCCTTCTCTGAGCCCTACGTTTGCGCTGCTTCCTCTTCCGGCGGTCTCGCCCTTTCTCTGCAGGAACGCCGGAAGAGGAAGGGGCGGGACCGCCGGCAGAGGAAGCAGCAGGACAACGGTAGGCAGCTTCTCCATGATGGGGGGGTGTGCGAGCGGTCCTTTGGGGTGGGGGTGCGAGCTGTCCTTCGGGGTGGGGGTGCGAGCGGTTCTGCGGGGGGGGGGGGGGGTGAATCAGGCTTTCAGGGTGGGGACAGGACTTCAAGGGGGGACAGGTGTTCCCTCTAAGCTGAGCAGGAGTCCTCCACCCACAGTCTCACCAATAGAGGGTGCTGTTTTACTGTCACATTTTTCAATTGTGAGGGACAGGCAAGTTCTGCAGGACTCCAGGGAACATACCTGTCCTTAGCGACTGAAAATATTCCACCCCCTAGTGGTAGCAATGCAGCTGGAGGACACCTGCTCAGCTTAGAGGGAACAGGACTTCAAGGGGGAGAGGAGAGTCGGTGCGGGCGAAAGGAGAGTAGGGGCGGCGAGAGGAGAGTTGGGGCGGGTGAAAGGAGAGTCGGGCGGCGACGGGAGAGTTGGGGCGGAATGCGCGGTATACGGGTGTGCGCGCTATATAAAAATTTCTTTACATAAATTTCCGCGCGCTATACCCATGTGCGCATTTTACACGGGTGCGCGGTATATGAGTGAAAATACGGTACATCTGTTTATAGCAGTGGTCTCAAACTCATGGCCCGGGGGTCACATGCGGGCCTGCCAGGTACTATTTTGAGGCCTTCGGTATGTTTATCATAATCACAAAAGTAATAAAACAGTTTCTTGATCATATCTCTCTTTAGCTATAAATTACAATATTATTAAGACTTAGCCAAAAGTAAAGATTTATAAACTATAAAGAGTTTTAGCTCATGCAAAATTGTCATTTCTTTAATAAGACATTAACTATTTTTTCTGAGGCCCTTCAAGTATAACGTGACCATTTATTTTTTTCATCAAAACAGGACATCTATTAATTTTCAGTCCCACCCCCAATCCTGCCCCCAATTTATTCCATTCATTTTTCATGTACACACAATATCTTATTAATTCATAATGATAAACATAAAATTAAAAAAACACACAAAGCACACTATATGCAGAGAAAATGTTAATCATCATTTACGAGTTGTTTTTTTTTTTTCAAAGATGTCAAGGCAGATGACTTTAAAATATGCAATGTCACCTCAGTAACTATAGAAAAATAGACAAATTAGTGCAAAATATATACAGCAGATATAAATTCTCAAAACTGACACATTTTGATCACTAAATTGAAAAAATCATTGTTCCTACCTTTGCTGTCTGGTGATTTCATGAGTCTCAGGTTGCACTTCCTTCTGACTGTACGTCCAATATTTCTCTTTTCCTTTCTTTCGCATACAACATTTCTTTCACAATCCAGCCACATCCCCTTTGGGTCCAGGTCTCTCTCTCTTTTCCCTCTGTTACCCTCCCCAGATCCAGTGTCGGCTCTCCTTTGTACCAGGTCTCCCTCTCTCTCCCTCCTCTGTTATGATCTTCCATCTCTCTGTTCTTCCTCAGGGTCTCTCCCCCTCTGTCTGCACCTCTCATAAGTTCAGCATCTGCCTCCTGTCTTTCCCCATTGGTACAGGCCTTTCTCCCTCTAATCTTTCTTCTGCATCCAATCCCACTCACAACCGGTCTTTCTCTGCCTCTCTCTCCTTCCTTCCTCCCTCCTTACTATGTCCCCCTCACTGCCTGTGTTCCACCCCTCCCCCGAAGCCAGCCTGCCTGCCTGCCTCTCTCTCTCCCTGCTGTGCTGAAGCCAGCCTGCCTATCTGCCTCCCTCCCTCCGAAGCCTGGCCTACCGCCGATGATTCTGCTCCCCCCACATGGTCCTCTGCCGCCCGCTACTGCTTCCCACCTGCCGCCATAACAACTGCAGGAAAGGAAGGGCCAGGCGCCGGCCATCAAGCCTTCTCCCTGACTTCAATTTTGACATTGGAGAGGAAGTTCCAGGCCAGCCAGGCAGTGATTGGCTAGCCCAGAACTTCCTCTTCGATGTCAGAATTGATGTCGGGGAGGCGGCTTGTGGGCCAGTGCCTGGACCTTCCTTTCCTGTAGTTGCAGCAGTGGGCGGAGAAGCAGGGAGAGAGCCCATTCTCCGTGATCGCCTGTCCCGTTGTCCCCACACACACAGCTTCGGGACGCCATCTCTGAGAACGGGACATTTCGGCGTCCCGAAGCTGTGCGTGAGGACAACGGGACAAGGGATCTAAAAACGGGACAGTCCTGTTCAAAGTGGGACGTATGGTCACATTATCTAAGTACCTACAAATCCAAAATGTGGCCCTGCAAAGGGTTTGAGTTTCAGACCACTGGTATATACCATGTTTCCCTGAAAATAAGACAGTGTCATATTAATTTTAAGCCCAAAAAACACACTAGGTCTTATTTTCGGGGTATGTACAAGATCATCTCTCCCTTCTTCTCCTTCACCTCAATTCTTCATCTTTCCTTTCTCACCCCCACATGTGCATCATTCCTCCCCTCCCTCTCATCTCTCATGCAGCAGGACCCTTGCCCAGCTTCTATCCTACCCTCCCTCCCATCCTTCGTGCAACAGGACCCTTGCCCAGCTTCCCTTCCTTTGTGCAGCAGGACCCTTGCCCAGCTTCTATCCTATGCTCCCTCCCATCCCTTGTGCAGCAGAACTCTTGAGTGAGCACCCCCCCGAGCACCCACCCCCAAGAAGAACCCCCCATCCTTCCCTCCCATCCGAACCCCGCCGACTGCAGGTGAACCCTACATATCTCCCTACGTAGCGTCGGGCCAGCAGCACTCTAAACAGGTTGCGTCGGCCTTGTCCGCCCGTGAATTCACTTTCCATCAATATATTGTAAATAGTAGTAGAGTATAACTATGGAGATCTTAAGCACACCAGCTCAGTTCAATTCCAACTGTCTAAGTGGTAACATATCTGCATTGTTTTAGATGGCATCCAGAGACTGCAAACATTTGGCAGATGCATTTTGCTATGCATGCAGTTAATTTATCAAGACAAAAGGGAAAAAGTATTCCACAGAAGCATCTGTTAAGATGTGTGATGCCTACAGGCTTGCTATCTTCTGCCAAATTTCTGTCTGGACTCCTCATAAGATCTAAGAGCCTGATCTCTACAGCAGAGTTTCTCAACTTCTTCAAGCCAAGTACCCCCTAAGTCTAACAAATATTAACCAATTACCCCAACTCCGCTCCACACCCACTCAAGCTCTACCCCTGACCCTTCCCCCTAATAGTAGTACTTATTGTAATGCAATTTCTTCCATTCATTTTTCATGTACACACAATATAAACTTAGTAACAATTCATAATGGTAACCGCAAAATTAAAAAAACACATACACAGAGAAAATGTTAATTATCATTTATATTTATTTTTTTTCATAGAGGTCAAGGCTTTAAATATGCAAGACTTTAAAATATGCAATACCCAAACAACAATAGCAAAAAAGTCCCCAATAAATATAAAGCAAACCAACAAATGGACTTTAACACTTAGTTGTCTAACGTGTAGAACACTTTTATATGAGGCCCTCAGATTCCTGCACTAATCAATGATCACATCGATATAGCTGTCTGCAGGTATTGCAGTTTTCTTTTATCAGGCTTCATATATTTTTTATAAATGAAATTTAAAAGTGAACCACACTAAACATACTTATTTAAAAGCTGTGTGCAGAAAAGCGACACTTATCTTTTTACTTATCACTTGTTCTAAGGCTTAAACAGCTGGCCCAACGAGACCCGTTTTCCCAGATATTGGCTTCTTCGGGGGTCTATGTGTTCAGGTTTAAACAGCTCAACCATTTTTGATCTGTAAATCACAGGTTGAGCTGCAGGATTTTTGACAGACCTGTCTTTTTTATTCATTTTTTTCCATGGCACAGATATTTTGCATGTGTTACACATGCAAAATATCTGCCCCATTAAAAAAAAAAAATTAATAAAAGACAGGTAGGCCTGTCAAAAAAATGTGTCCCCCCCCCAAACAAACGTGCCTCCCCTCCCCGGAGAAAAAAGCAGGAGGTATGCCAACTCCCTCCTGCCATCAGCGTTTAAAAAAAAAAAAAAAAAGCTGCACGGCCCCCCCCTCCCCCCACCGGCATGGCCTAACCCCAGCACCAAAAAGTTGGGAGCAGGAGGGGTGCTCAGTCCTTCCTGCTCCTAGGCTTTTCACCCCTGGCTCACCACTGGTCGGCCCAGCAGGTCGGGCCCGGCACACCCACCCCAGTACCTTTAAAAAAGTTGGGAGCAGGAGGAGTGCTCAGTCCTTACTGCTCCTAGGCTTTCCACCCCTGGCTTACCACTGGTCAGCCCAGGCGGTCGGGCCCGGCCCACCCACCCCAGTACCTTTAAAAAAGTTGGGAGCCGGAGGGGTGCCCGGTCCCTCCTGCTCCTTGCGATAAGGCTCCACCATCTTCGGGAGCAGGAGGGGTGCCCAGACCTTCCTGCTCCTACGCCGTGTCAATTATCTTCGGGAGCAGGAGGAAAGTCCTCCTGCTCTGGCCGCCCAATAGCGGCCTTAGGCCCTGCCCTGGTGCATCATCTGATGCACCTGGAGGGGCCTAAGGCCCTGACTGGCTGAGAAGCCTTGAGCTCCTCCTTTGGGCCGGGGGTGGGAGGCCTAGGAGCAGAAGGGACTGAGCACCTCTCCTGCTCTCAACTTTTTGGTGCCAGGGTTGGGCCGTGCTGGTTTGGAGGGGGTGAAATGCAAGGACCGAGCCAATCGGGGGGGGGGGGGGGGGGAGGGGGTGATGCCATGGTACTTTTTTTTTTAACGCTGAAGGCAGGAGGGAGTTGGCTTACCTCCTTCTTTTTTTCTCCGGGGGGAGGGGGGGTGCGTTTGTGTGTGGTAGGGCTGTGCCGGGAGGGGGCAAGGGAGAGATCGGGGCCTGTGGGGGGGTTGTCAGGTAGGGCCAGGGTGTCGGCCGGTGCCCGATTTCTCTTCCCTGCTCGACGGACTCTCCAGCTCTCTGCCGCCTTTCCACGCAGTACAGGCCCGCTTTAAACCCACAGGCTTGCACTGCAGGAACGGCGGCAGAGAGGAGAGTCCGAGAGCAGGCAAGAAAAATCTGGGCAGAGCAGAGCAGGCAGGAGAGATCGGGGCTGAGCTCTGACAGCAGTGACAGGAGGCTGCTTCTCCTGTCACTACTGTCAGGGTGTGCGCATGAGCGGGGATCACTCTGGCCATGGGTAGGGGCCATGTTAATGATTGTCCCCATTTGCATGCAGGCCATTACTGAATTCGTCGGCTGGCATACAAACTAAAATGGATCATGCACGGTTTGGAGGTTTAGTGAATCTAGGCCACAGACCTTCCCTCCCTCCCCGGAACACATCAGGCTATATGCTGGAAACGAAGACGGAAAGCTGACAGGATTGATGGTCAGTCTAGAAGAGGTATTTAGGCAGATTGATAGGCTTAAGAGCGATAAATCCTCGGGACCAGATGGTATCCATCCAAGGGTCATCAAGGAACTGCTGAACTGTTTCAACTAATAGCCAATCTGTCGATCAAATCGCGAAAGATTCCGGAAGATTGGAAGGTGGCGAATGTTATGCCGATCTTCAAGAAAGGTTTGAGGGGAAATCCAGAAAACTACAGATCGGCGAGTCCGACCTCAGTACCGGAAAAAATTGTAGAGGCGCTGATAAAGGACTGCATCATTGATCACCTTGACAGACATGAGCTGATGAGGACCAGTCAGCAAGGTTTTAGCAAAGGCAGATCGTGTTTGACGAACTTGCTGCACTTCTTTGAGGGAGTAAATAGGCAGATAGACAAGGGCGATCCAGTCGACAATGTATATCTGGATTTTTAGAAGGAATTTGACAATGTTCCACATCAACGACTACTTCGGAAAATTGCAAGCCATGGAATCGAGGGTGAAATACTCACATGGATTAAAAACTGGCTGGAGCATAGGAAACAGAGAGTGGGGGGTAAATGGACAATATTCGGACTGGAAGAGCGTCACCAGTGGGGTGCCGCAGGGCTCGGTTCTTGGACCCGTGCTCTTCAACATCTTTGGAATGGGCATCGACATGGTAGATGAGGTTCAACGTGGATAAGTGTAAGTGATGCATGCAGGTAACAAAAATCTCATGCACGAATACAGGATGTCCGGGGCGGTACTTGGAGAGACCTCCCAGCAAAGAGACTTGGGAGTTCTGATCGACAAGTCGATGAAGCCGTCCGCACGTGTTGTGGCGGCGGCGAAAAGAGCGAACAGAATGCTAGGAATGATAAAGAAGGGGATCATGAACAGATCGGAGAAGGTTATCATGCCATTGTATCAGGCAGAGCTTGGTGTGCCCTCACCTGGAGTACTGCGTCCAGCACTGGTCGCCGTACATGAAGGACACGGTACTACTCAAAAGGGTCCAGAGAAGAGCGACTAAGATGGTTAAGGGGTTGGAGGAGTTGCCATACAGCGAAAGATTAGAAAAACTGGGCCTCTTCTCCCTCGAATAGAAGAGATTGAGAGGGGACATGATCGAAACATTCAAGGTACTGAAGGGAATAGATTTGGTAGATAAGGACAGGTTGTTCACCCTCTCCAAGGTAGGGAGAAAGAAAGGGCACTCTCTAAAATTGAAAGGGGATAGATTCCGTATGAACATTAGGAAGTTCTTCTTCACCCAGAGAGTGGTAGAAAACTGGAAAGCTCTTCCGGAGTCTGTCATAGGGGAGAACACCCTCCAGGGATTCAAGCCAAAGTAAGAGAAGTTCCTGCTGAACCAGAACGTACACAGGTAGGGATAGTCTCAGGGCGCTGGTCTTTGACCAGAGGGCCACCGCGTGAGCGGACTGCTGGGCACGATGGACCACCGGTCTGACTCAGCAGTGGCAATTCTTATGTTCTCTCTGCCCTCTCCCTGACATTTATTTATTATTTATTTCTATTATTCAACAAAATTTACAAGAATACAATAAACACAGGGAGGAACAACAAAACAGAAGTATTACAGATTCATACTTATAGAAATAAATAAATTATTTCTTTTTCCCTTTCTTAGACCACTATAATAGGGGGATGGTCAATCAAAAAATTTTGAGAGAAAATTAAAGAGGAATTTAATTAACAATTAGGCTTTATGTTCTAAGCACCAGCTATTAATTTCTATTTTCCCTCAGTCCTTGATGATTTTCTTTACATCCAAGAATTCCTTCAGATGATTAGGAGAGAAAAATGTATATTTAACTCCCAAATACCTAACTAAGCATTTGCAGGGGTATGCTAACAAGAAAGTTGCTCCCAATTTAATAGTATCTTGACGCATAGAAAGAAATTCTTTCCTCCGTTCTTGTGTAGTCTTTGCGACATCAGGATATATCCAAATTTTTTGTTCCCCAAATAGTTTCTGTGAATTTTTAAAGAATAATTTCATAATCATATTCACATCTTGCTCAAAAACAAATGATACTAAGAGCGTAGCTCTAGCAGTATCAGCAGTAATTGTTTGTTCAAGAAGAGCAGTCACATTAACAAATTCTATTTCATTATTTTTTTTCCTTATCTCTTTCTCTCCTTCTTCTCTTCTGGATATCTTCTTATTTGGTAAATAGTAGATTTTATTTATAGGTGGAATACAATTTGACAAAATCTTTAAATTTTCTATCAAGTATCTTTTCAATAAGTCAAAAGGCAATATATACCCGGAATTTGAGGAAAATTTAAAATACGGATGTTCAGACGTCTATTGAAATTTTCAAATTGCTCCAATTTCTTATTTATAAGGGAACTATCTTTAATTGAAGCCATCTTGAATTGTTGTAAATGCAATATATCCTCCTGCATCTGCTTAGTTTGAGAGCAATAGAATTCATTTTCATTGTTTCCACAGTTTTAGTCAATGAGTCCAAATTTTCCACTATTTTTGTTACCTCTTCAGATGATTTTTCCACTTTTGTCTCCATCCACTGAAGTAAAGACCAGATGCTTTGAAGGGAAACCTCCGTCGGGAGAGGACAAATTCCCCCTCTCTTGTTGGCTTCCATCAGCTGACTAGCCCCAGACGCTGTGCCCTCTTCAGGAGACCCCCCGCCTCCACTTCCGGGATCGCGTGTCTCTCGCCTCAGCGTTCCGGCAGTCGCTGGACACGGAGGAGTGAGGGAAACCGGAGGAGACAAAGATGGGAGGGAGGGCACTCGGGGAAGGCAAACAAGAAAAAGATCTGGGGGTATTGGTGGATAACACAATGAAGCCGGCGGCGCAATGTGCAGCGGCCTCAAAAAAAGCGAACAGAATGTTGGGCATTATCAAAAAAGGTATCACTACCAGAACGAAGGAAGTTATCCTGCCACTGTATCGAGCAATGGTGCGCCCACATCTGGAATACTGCATCCAATACTGGTCGCCATACCTCAGGAAGGACATGGCAATACTCGAGAGGGTCCAGAGGAGGGCAACGAGGATGATAAAGGGTATGGAGAACCTTTCATATGCCGAACGGTTGGACAGGCTGGGGCTCTTTACCCTGGAGAAGCGGAGACTGAGAGGGGACATGATAGAGACTTATAAAATAATGAGAGGCATAGAGAAGGTGGAGAGGGACAGATTCTTTAGACTAGCAGGGACAACTAAAACAAGAGGTCATTCAGAAAAACTGAGAGGAGACAGATTCATAACGAATGCAAGGAAGTTCTTCTTCACTCAGAGGGTGGTGGACACCTGGAACGCGCTTCCCGGAGAGGTGATAAGACAGAGTACAATTCTGGGGTTCAAAAAGGGACTGGATGACTTCCTGGAAGCGAAGGGGATTACAGGGTACAGATAGAGTTACCTTACAGGACATTGAGCGAATAGGGTATGGATATTTTAGGTTAGGTAGGGAACACTTCCAGGTCATGGACCTGGGGGCCGCCGTGGGAGCGGACTGCCGGGCACGATGGACCCCTGGTCTGACCCAGCAGAGGCAATGCTTATGTTCTTATGTTTCAATGCCCGAAAGGGCAAGCGACTCCCTCTCTTCGCCGCCCAACGCCGGGTTCTCTACTCCGGATAGTGCAGGTGCTGGAAGAGCCGAAAAGAAGCTGTCCATCGTTTGCTGCCGAGGGGTAGACGCCAGGGCCGGCGAGGAAGGACCCCTGACCACCCTTTCCTCTTCGTATGGGGCATAAGAAACGAGGTAAAAAATTCAAGAAGAAGCTAAACTCGGAGAGATCTTAGCGCGTCTCTCACATCGCCGCCAACTTGGCCCGCCCCCTCGCACTCTCCCTGACATTTATAAGAACATAAGCAATGCCTCTGCCGGGTCAGACCTGAGGTCCATCGTGCCCAGCAGTCCGCTCATGCGGCGGCCCAACAGGCCCAGGATCTGTGCAGTAATCCTCTATTTATACCCCTCTATCCCCTTTTCCAGCAGGAAATTGTCCAATCCTTTCTTGAACCCCAGTACCGTACTCTGCCCTATTACGCTCTCTGGAAGCGCATTCCAGGTGTCCACCACACGTTGGGTAAAGAAGAACTTCCTAGCATTCATTTTGAATCTGTCCCCTTTCAACTTTTCTGAATGCCCTCTTGTTCTTTTATTATTCGAAAGTTTGAAGAATCTGTCCCTCTATACTCTCTCTATCCTTCCCTCTATTCTGTCCTCCCCATCCATCTTTCTCTCTCCATGAATCCAACACTTTCTGCCTCCTGCACGCTATCTCTTTCTCCTCGCCCCTTCCCTCAAGTGTGACATCCCTCCTTCCCACCCCCCGTCCATCTCTCCCCAACCCCACTTACAACATGCTCTTTCCCCACATCATGTCCATTTCTCCCTCTCTCATCACTCTCAATCATCTTGCAACAATTTTCCTTCCTTTCCTCCATCTCCCAAACTCCACTCACATCTAATATGCTCATTCCCCATGTACCATCTCACTCTCCCCTCCAGCGTGCAACACCTTTGTTTTCCCTCCCCTTCAAGTCCAGCACCACCTTTCTCTTCCCCTCCCCTTCTGCCAGGTCCAGCAGCACCTCTTCTCCCTTCCCTTTCCCTCCCCCTTGTCCAGCAGCACCTCTCCTTCTCCCCATGTTCAGCAGTACCCCTTCTCCCTGTCCCTCTCTAGCGGTAGCTCACTGTGTGCTTCCCCACACAGCTGCTGCTAGCGTTAGTTTAGCTGCAGTTCCATCAGGCAGCCTCAGGGCCTTTGCTAGGCTGGCCCGCCTCCGACAAAAGAGGAAGTTGCATCATTTGAGGCCGGCCAGCCTAGAAAAGGCCCTGAGGCTGCCTGATGAAACCACAGCTAAACTAACGCTTAGTGGCAGCTGTGTGTTGATGTTAAAATCACACAGTGAGCTGCCGCTACTTGTCTCGGGGAGGAGAGAGAAGACAAGGAAGGCAGGAAATATGTACTGGGGAGTAAAGACGAGGAAGTTGAGAGACATACAGCGCTGGCACCACATAACCCCCGACAATGGTGCACATACCCCCTGGAATACACGCACCGCATGTTGAGAACCTTTGCTCTGGAGTACAGTTTGAATCTGTGAGAGCCTCGAAAATTTCCTAACCTTGAGTAGCTCAGAGTGTGCTGTCTGGCAAAGTTTTAGGATGACTGTCCGTCACACTGGCTATCAGGTTGTCAAATGCCTTTACAATAGCATCTGACCTTGAAAAGGAAGGCTGCTTGGTGTGACTTTCAAAGCCAAATCTCCTACCTACTGCCTGATCCACAGCTTTGTGTGGGCAGAGATATGAGTAGACAGAAACCTTGTTCATGACCCTGATCAGGTCATATATATAGCATCTACCACATAATTAACCCCTGAAAGAGCCACTTGAGGGTCATCTTCACCCTCTTTTGCTGGAATCTGACTTAACTAAGTGTGACAAGTACGTGCCACAAATGAAGCCACTGTTACAGCTTTAATTCCTAGTGCTAGAGCTTCAAACTTCTCTTGTGGACCATATCCACCTTGCGATCCTGTGCAACCTTTAACCCCTTCACTTGGTAAGGAAGTTTGCTTGGACACTTGAGCTAACAGCCAATCCACCTAAGGCTGAACAAACATCTACTGAAAGTCAGGAGCATAGGGTAGAGTTTAGACATAGTCTTAGCCATCCTCAGGGAGCCTTTTGGGCCTCCCAGTACTCTGTATTTAACTTAATGATATCTGGATGCAATGGGAAGAACGTGGTCTGAGCTAAGAGCTACTCATAACTGAGACAATGAGGCTTGAGGGGATTCTAATTTCAGTTCCTGCAGTGAGTCAGTAATGACTGGAAGAAAAGGTGCCTTGAATGGGTGACACACAGAAGGATCCTCCCCCTGGTCAAGTGTGACAGCTGCCTCCTGACTGCTAGTCTCATGCTAAGAAACAGAATCTGCCAGGGAACCAGCAGCTCCCTGGGACAACAAAGTAATGGAGACAGACCCCAATCCTCCAGGAACTTGTCCAAACCTTTCTTAAAATCAGCTATGTTATCTGCTCTTACCGCATCCTCTGGAAACGCATTTCAGAGCTTAACTATTCTCTGAGTGAAAAAAATTTCCTCCAATTGGTTTTAAAAGTATTTCCCTGTAACTTCAAGTGTCCTCTAGTCTTTGTAATTTTTTTTTTTTTAATCTTTATTGACTTTACAATCTTCAATAGTGCAATACATAAATACAGTGGAACCTTGGTTTACGAGCATAATTCGTTCCAGAAGCATGCTCGTAAATCAAGTTACTCGTATATGAAAGCGAGTTTCCCCATAGGAATGAATGGAAACTCGCTTTGATTCATTCCACCAACCCCCCCCCCCCACCCGAGGCTACCGGCGCTGCTCCATCACCCCCTCCCCCCCGCTCTAACCGGCATCACACCCCCCGAACCGGTATCGCAACCCCCCCCCCCCCGCGAGAACCGCATTGCACCCCCGTGCTGAAAGCGGCATCCGCCCGCCCTTCCTCTCAAACACGCTCCTTACCCCATTTGCTGGTTGTGAGAGTGAAAGCAAGCTCCCGCCTCTTGCCTGTGCCAGACCTTGAGCATCTGTGCATCCTCAAGGCCTTCTGGCTCTCGAGAAGGTCTTGAGACCTCAGGACCAGGCAGGTGCGCGAGAAGCTCTCGCCTGCCTTGTTGGCTCTCGCTGCTGCAGCTGTCCAGCGGGGGAAGCGCCGGTAGTCCAAAAAGGTACTGGGGGGGGGGTGTATTCGCTCCATAACACACACCCTTATTTCCACCCACTTTTTTGGGGGGAAAAAGTGCGTCTTATGTAGCAAAAAATATAGTTTCCAAGTTTCCAAGTTTATTAGTTTTTGATATACCGATCATAAAATAAATATCTGACCGGTTAACAATAAAAGCAATTTTTTATAATAAAAGTAAAAACTAGTTATAGTAGTGTGGAAATATATTGGTAAAACATATTAGACATATACAGACAGACATGACTGTGGGGTTAAAAGAAAAGGGAGGGAAAAGTTACATAAGATAATAAGAAATGTGGTAGAGGGGAGGGATAAACATAAGGACAGGGGTGCTTGGTGAAAGTAAAATCCTCAAGAATAACTGAAATATGAAAAGCAAGAAGTGGGACTTTTGGTATAAAGGTAAATAAGTAAGCAGTAAGAAAAGATTAGGATTTATTAAAGGCATCTTGGAAAAGAAAAGTTTTAAGATTAGTTTTGAATTTGGCTAAATGGGTTTCATCCCGTAAAAATTGAGGGAGAGAATTCCATAGCGTAGGTGCTGTCACGGCAAAATTAGTCTTTCTTGTATAGTATGATTCTTTTAGGGAGGGGATGAAAAGTAGTTTTTGGTCTGTAGATCGTAGAGTACGGGGAGAGCTTTGAGGGATTAACAATTTGTCTAAGAATAGAGGCAGGTGAGAAGATTTGATTTTGAAGGAGAGTAGTAGAATTTTATAGGTTATACGGTGAGTGACTGGGAGCCAATGGGCCTCCTTAAGAAGCGGAGTCACGTGTTCGAATTTACCTATTTTGTAGATGAGTTTAATGGCGGTGTTCTGTATAATCTGTAAACGGCGTAATTCTTTTTGAGGTAGCCCATTTAATAGTGAATTGCAGTAGTCTAAATGAGATATAACGAGAGAATGGATAAGGATCTTTATCGAGTCAGTATTTAAAATGGAGATAAGTGAACGAATAATACGAAGTTTAAAGAAGCAGGTTTTTACTACTGTACTAATGTGATCATGAAAAGAGAGATCTTGGTCAAGTGTAACGCCAAGTAATTTTATTTTCGTATCCATGTGTAAGGGTGTGGATTTAATATAGATAGTTCCAGGTAATGTTTCAGATTTTTTGATAGGAATAAGTAAGCCACAAGATTTAGAAATGTTAAGTGAAAGTTTGTTAGAAAACAGCCAATCGCTTAAGGAGTCTAATTTAGAGTTAAGATCATTGAGGTCACAAGAATTAGAAGTATTAATAGGATAAAGTAACTGGATATCATCAGCATAGGCGAAAATTGAGAAACCTAGTGATTGTGCTAAAGAAAGAAGAGGGGATAGAAAAATGTTGAATAGAAGTGGGGATAAAATAGAACCCTGCGGAACTCCGAAGGTTTGTGTTACTGATGGGGATGTTTGGTTATTTATAAGTATTTTGAAGTTGCGTTGTTGAAAATAAGCTACGAACCAGTTGAGAGCAGAACCCGTGATGTTACAGTCTGATAGTCTAGATAAGAGTAAAGAATGGTCAATGGTATCAAAAGCTGCAGACAAGTCTAGTGAGATTAATATAACTGATTTTAAATGGTCATGAAAATAGTGTATAGAAGAGATGAGACCTAGTAATGATAATTCTGTAGAATGTGACGTTCGGAAGCCTGTTTGATAAGGATGTAACGCATGTGTTTGGTCAAAAAAAGTCTGATAGTTGAGAGTGAATCACCTTTTCAGTTAGTTTAGAAAGGAAAGGCAAATTAGCGATGGGACGATAGTTATTAGGTTGAGAAGGGTCTGTGTTATATTGTTTCAGCTTTGGAATGACTAGAGCTGATTTCCAAACTGCAGGAACGGAACAATCAGAAAAGGATTTGGAAATCATTTCCCTAAGATATGGTCCAAAAAAAGAGAAAAATTTTTTTATTAGGTGAGGGGGGAAACTTTCAGCAATGTTATTAGATAAGTTTATGGATTGAAGAATAGTGGAAAGTTGTGTTAGTGAAGGAATTTTGAAGTTTGAGAGGGAGCTGAGAGGTAGAAAGGTTGTGTCTGTGTTATGAGGGATCTTGAAAGCAGGGGGGGAAGGTCCAAGATGAGTACGAATTGAATTGACTTTGGTGTCGAAGAATAGAGAGAGTTCAACGGCAGTTGGTATGTCTGACGTGGGAGGCGGAAGTTTTTTTTTAGAGTACTTAGAGAGGGATTGGGCAATACTGAAAAGAGTAGATGAATTACTAGTAGTTGAAATGAGTTTAGAGTAGTAGTCCTTTTTAGTTTTTTGAATGATCTTTTTATAGTAGGCAGCTTTTTCTTTAAAGGAGAGGAGATGTATGTTGGAGCGAGTTTTGCGCCATTTGGTTTCAGCTGATCGAACTTGTCGTCGGAGGAGGGTCAAATTTTCATTGAACCAGGGTTGGTGTTTTCTTAAAGTATATACAGACACACACACACACAAGTTAATCGAAATGTGATGGAAGCCCCTTTAACAACAACAATAAAGTACAGCACAGGGCAGGAGCATAGGAAGATTGTTCCTGTCCTGCTTCACCTCTAGACTACCAGGCCTTTCAAAGTAAACCGTGGAGAGTTTCGGAAGGCAGTCAGAAAGGGGGCCCTAAAGTTATTTGTGATTTTTTGGGTTTCGCGAGGGGGCTATGCTACTAACCTCTGCGATTATAAAGGGAGACCGTATTTAAACACAAAGAATACACTTCCCACTGGTACAAAAATTCAGCAACAATCTAAAAAGATAAATCCCTACATATCATTTAGTCAACCTGATATACCGCCTTAGTTGTAACAGGTCAAGAGTACAATACAGATTAAGAGTCAGATTTAAAAGTTTAAAAAATATTACTTCTCTTGTAAACACAAAGAATATACAGTGGTGCCTCACACAATGAACTTAATTGGTTCCAGGAGCAAGTTTGTTATGTGAAACGTTCGTTATGTGAAACGCGTTTTCCCATAGGAATACATGTAAAAAAAAATAATTCGTTCTGCAGCATAAAATATGCTAAGATGACATAAAAAAGATAAATTTTTTGTTATTATTTTTATTTAGATACATCTAAAAACATACATCTCCCTGTCCTTTTACTTCCACTATCTTCTTATCCCATCTCTATTCCCTTTTGTCCCTCTCCCCATGATCAATCATCTCACCACCTCTCTCTGCCCTCACCCTCAGGGTTCAAGATTGCTTCCACTCTTTTTCCTGTTGTTCTCTCTGCCTGTCACCCTATGATTTAGCATCCCTTCTGCCCTTGTCCAATATTTCCCCTTCTCTCCCTCCCTCTCATCCCCTGCTCCAACATGTGCTTTCAGCGGCCTTCTCCCCCCTTAAGCGTCTTTTCTTCTCCACTCCACCTTTCCTCCCTCCCTGCCTCCACCTTTGTGGCGCTTTTGCACCCGACCGACAACAGAACAGGCCCGGTCGGACAAATCTCCCTGTCCTGTAGCCGCGAATCTAAATTACCTTCTTACAGCAGCTGGATTATTGAAGCTGCTGTAAGAGGTAATTTAGATTCGCGGCTACAGGGCAGGGAGGTTTGTCGGCCGGGCCTGTTGTCGGTCGATCGGGGGACCTGACCAGCTGTGCACATTCTTCGGGGCGGACCGCCCCCTCCCCCCTCTTTCGTTCGCCATTGCCTTCTTCCTACCTGCCCTGCCGCAGCCGCACACAGCCGAACGGAAGTCTTCCTGATGTCAGCGCTGACGTCGGAGGAAGGGAGGGCTTTGCTTAAGCCCTCCCTCCGACGTCAGCGCTGACATCGGGAAGATTTACGTTCGGCTGTGTGCTGCGACAGGGCAGGTAAGGAGAAGGAGACTACCCTCGCGGCTCGACCAACCCCGCTGCGATCCAACCCCGCAGGAACCCCGGACTTCGTTGTGTGAAACGAAGTCCGTTGTACGAATCAAGACATAAAGTTCGTTGTGCGCAGCGTTCGCTGTGCGAGGCACCACTGTACTTCTCACTGGTACAAAAATCACAAGTTAAATGGCAAAACACACTTACCAAAAAACAAGTAGCAAAATAAGTCTCAAAACCAGGGTAAATCGTGTTTAAACATACTCACAATCATGCTGCACTATTCTTTCAGCCACTTTCTGCAAATCACCATTGTGCCTCAAATAGGAAGTACAAATCGCCCTCTCCCCCTTTTATGAAGCCAAGTTAGGCTTTTTTATAGCTGGCTGTGGCAGTATTAACTCAGACACTCATAGGAATTCTAGAGCATCAGAGCTAATATCGCCGTGGTTGGTGTTAAAAAAAGCCTAACATGACTTCGTAAAGGGGGGATACAAAAAAATGGGCAGCCAATCCTAAAAACAAAACAAAAAAAATGTTTGCATTCATAAAAGCCCTAAATCCACACTTTCTTTTTTCTTAGCATTTTTCTCACCACCATAAAAGCATGAATCCAGAATAAAAATCAATACAACATTTTGCCCTTATAAAAATGCTAAATGTTATCAAAGCCATTCTGACTTTATCTTAAAAGTTTAATAAAAGGGTAAAAATGCTATGGGGCTCATAATCAAAAGAGAAAAACGTCCAAAAACAGCCTAAGTCGGCACATTTCTCAAAAACGTCCAAACACCGATAATAAAACCGGATTTTGGATGTATTTAAAAACGACCTAGGCCTTCATAGTGCCGCTCAACGTCCAAAGCTAAACAGGGCAGACGCCAGAGGTGGTGGTTAATGGAAGTCGCTCGAAGGAAGGAAAGGTGACTAGTGGAGTCCCTCAGGGTTCGGTGCTGGGGCCAATCCTGTTCAATATGTATGTAAGTGACATTGCTGAAGGGTTAGAAGGAAAAGTGTGCCTTTTTGCAGATGATACCAAGATTTGTAACAGAGTAGACACCGAAGAGGGAGTGGAAAATATGAAAAAGGATCTACAAAAGTTAGAGGAATGGTCTAATGCCTGGCAACTAAAATTCAATGCAAAGAAATGCAGAGTAATGCATTTGGGGATTAATAATAGGAAGGAACCGTATATGCTGGGAGGAGAGAAGCTGATATGCACGGACGGGGAGAGGGACCTTGGGGTGATAGTGTCCGAAGATCTAAAGGCGAAAAAAACAGTGTGACAAGGCAGTGGCTGCTGCCAGAAGGATTCTGGGCTGTATAAAGAGAGGCGTAGTCAGTAGAAGAAATAAGGTGTTGATGCCCCTGTACAGGTCATTGGTGAGGCCCCACTTGGAGTATTGTGTTCAGTTTTGGAGACCGTATCTGGCGAAAGACGTAAGAAGACTTGAGGCGGTCCAGAGGAGGGCGACGAAAATGATAGGAGGCTTGCACCAGAAGACATATGAGGAGAGACTGGAAGCCCTGAATATGTATACCCTAGAGGAAAGGAGAGACAGGGGAGATATGATTCAGACGTTCAAATACTTAAAGGGTATTAACGTAGAACAAAATCTTTTCCAGAGAAAGGAAAATGGTAAAACCAGAGGACATAATTTGAGGTTGAGGGGTGGTAGATTCAGGGGCAATGTTAGGAAATTCTACTTTACGGAGAGGGTGGTGGATGCCTGGAATGCGCTCCCGAGAGAGGTGGTGGAGAGTAAAACTGTGACTGAGTTCAAAGAAGCGTGGGATGAACACAGAAGATTTAGAATCAGAAAATAATATTAAAGATTGAACTAGGCCAGTTACTGGGCAGACTTGTACGGTCTGTGTCTGTGTATGGCCGTTTGGAGGAGGATGGGCAGGGGAGGGCTTCAATGACTGGGAGGGTGTAGATGGGCTGGAGTAAGTCTTAACAGAGATTTCGGCAGTTGGAACCCAAGCACAGTACAGGGTAAAGCTTTGGATTCTCGCCCAGAAATAGCTAAGAAGAAAAAAAAAAAAAAAAAAATTTTTTAAATTGAATCAGGTTGGGCAGACTGGATGGACCATTCGGGTCTTTATCTGCCGTCATCTACTATGTTACTATGTTACTAGGGCGTTTCGGGAGGCGTGTCGAGGGTGGGAGTTGGGCGGGACGTGGGCCGACTTAGTTGGACAGACTTAGTCGTACATCATTTATAACCGAAAGTTTAACAACAGAGCCTAGACGGAACTTGGACGTTGTGACTTAGACATGTAAAACATGGTCTAAGTCACAAAAACCCACCTAAACTCACCAGATAAGTACTGAAAACACTTAACACAGACCCCCACACACTACCCCAGTGATCATCAATCCCCCCACCCCCATAAAATGTTTAATCACAATTTCAAATTTCAGCCTCCAGACCATCATCACCTGGCATAGGAAAACCTAGTCATCCAGCCCAGAGGCAGCTTAAGTTGTCTTAGCGGTGGGTTAGGGACCCATAGAGAGGAGGACCCATGCCCGTAAACCCCTGTAATCACTGCATTGATACTGAAGCATGTGCACTGCCCTATACACCCCCAAAACCCTTTTTTATTGGCATATAAGTGGCTCCTGCAGCCATAAGGGCTATTGGGGTGGTAGATAAGTGGGTCTAGGGGATTTTGGAGGTGGTTGGGGGGGGCTCACCGCCACCTATAAGGGAGCTGTAGTAAGGAGAAGCCATGGCACCCTTTTTGTTAAGTTCACAGCGATGCCCTGTAAGGTACCCCACTATTTAGGTGGCATGTCTGGGTGTGCATTCCATCACTTTGCAGATCCCTCCCACAAGGCTTGTTCTAAGCGTCCTGGACTTGGACAGTATGTTGGACGGAAATGTGGTATAAAGATAGACGATTTAGTGGCTTGGACAATCAGATCGGCAGGACATATAATTAGACGATTTTTGAAAGTAAA
Source organism: Geotrypetes seraphini (assembly GCF_902459505.1). Classification (NCBI taxonomy): domain Eukaryota; kingdom Metazoa; phylum Chordata; class Amphibia; order Gymnophiona; family Dermophiidae; genus Geotrypetes; species Geotrypetes seraphini. The sequence goes on from NC_047086.1 coordinate 253,788,633, forward strand.
AAAAAGTTGGACATATCTTTCGAAATGTGTCTTAGGCTTTTTAACTTTGGACGACTTGCGATATAGACATAAACGGACTTAGACGTCTCTTTCGATTATGCCCCTCCATGCGTACCAGCGGCCATCATTTGTATTTCAATGCTGTCAAAATGTCGTCATCAGAATTATGATCTTTAACACAACAGTACAGAACATGTGACACTTCCAAATATACACTCTAGCCCTTTCATAAACATCTTAAAATGCTGAAATTTGACTAAATAATTGGCTAATAAGGGACAACACATTCTTACATGAAAATCATTGAAAACGTATTAAGAATGTAAAATAACTTAACAGACAGAATGGACATGACATAATGGTAATGCAAAAACAATATGTATCAATAAATATAAGCAAATACTGAATCTCAATCACAAAAAGTATATAAATAACAAATATTCCAAAAATAAAAATAAATGATATAATATAAAACCACTTGCTAATGTGGGGTGGCCATACTCATACACAAAAACATACCCTTTCATCTTCCTAGACAAATTGCTGATTCTAACGGACGATACATTATACTGGTTGGGGAACTCTGGGGTATTGTGTAATATCTATGCTCCTAATACCTATACCCATGCATTTTTCTCTTCCTTGGTGGGTCACCTGGCTCCGCTTTTACCCCAACCGATTATATTGGGTGGAGATTTCAATTTTGTAGCTCACCCCCAGTGGGATCATAAGCCAGCTAAACCAGTACCGAAGGGCCACTTCACTAAAGGGGTTCATTTTCTCCTGAAGGAATTAGGTCTGCTGGACACATGGCGCACCCTGCACCTGGATGAGCATGATTTCTCCTTTCATTCCCACCCCCACTCAACTTACTCTTGCATTGATTATCTCTACTTCCTTCTTTTCCTATATGACGGATGCCAGCATCTCGGCGCGCCTAGTTTCTAATCATGCTCTCCTGGGCCTCACCTTACGGTTTGACTCCCTAACCATGGGCCGCGTTTGGTGTATGTCCCCCCCCATCTCTTTACGGATGCTTCGTTTCGGGAGTTCCTTCAACAGAAATGGGACATTTTTGTCCAAACCAATTCAGTGGAGGATGTGGGACCAGTCACTTATTGGGAAACCGCTAAGGCACATTCTAGCTTATTCCACCTCCTTGAAAAAAAAAAAGACGGGATGGGGAGCTCCTTTCACTGTCTCGGGACCTTGCCGCTTATAGGGCTCTTCATATTTCTCGCCTTGATGATGTCAACAGACAGGCCATGGGTGTTATTAAATCTAAACTTTATCATCTCTTAGATCAGCGGGCCAGTCGAAATATATACTGTTATAGATATAAACTTCTTCGCTGGGGCGATAAAACGGGCAGGTTGTTAGCCACTTTGATGCGCCCTCATAAAGTGAGGCATATTATCACTTCTATCAAAGACAAACAGGGAGCGACCCATAATACCCATCAAGTCATCACGCAACAATTTGTGCAATTTTACACTGACCTTTACTCCGCTCAACCCTTTGATGCGGCCGCAAGCGCTAAGTTTTTTTTCAGGGTCTCAGTCTTCCTATGCTGACTGACGACCAAAGAGCCATTTTTAATGGCCCCATTTCTGGAGAGGAACTTCAGGTGGCCATCAAAAAACTTAAACTGGCTAAGACACCGGGACCTGATGATCTTGGCCTTTAATTTTATAAACTCTTGGACCCGTCAGCTCTACTACCCTTACGAGACTACTTTATGGGACTGTACACTGCTAACCCCCCCCCCCCCCTCCCCGGGGGACACCCACAATAGAGCACACATCATCATTCTTCCCAAGCCTGGGCACCTGCTTGATGCCCTGGAGTCTTACGGACCTATCTTCCTCTTAAATCAAGATATCAAAATTCTGGCTAGTATCCTTGCGACGCAGCTTAATGGATTTCTGGCTTCTCTTATTCATGAAGATTAGGTGGGTTTTGTACCAGGTAGGCATGCCTCTATGAATCTTTTGAAGGTCTTTGCCGTGTTGCAGTCTCCCCACACCATCACCGACAGGGTACTCATTACCAGCCTGGATGTCGAGAAAGCGTTTGACATGGACCCATCTTTTTGGGACACTCGATCGCTTCGGCATCTGGGGCGATTTCATCGACTGGCTATCCGCGTTGTATCATAATCCCCACTCCCAGTTATTAGTGAATGGAGGGGTGTCGGACCCCTTCCCTCTCAGAAGGGGTACCCGGCAAGGTTGCCCACTGTCGCCGCTTCTCTTTCTTCTCTCATTAGAACCCTTAGCTGCCCAGATTCGACGGGACCCTAGGTTGGCAGGACTCCGGGTGGGTAGCTGGGAATTTTGCATCAGCATGTTCACTGATGATATAGCACAGTTACTTACCGTAACAGGTGTTATCCAGGGACAGCAGGCATATATTCTCACATGTGGGTGACGTCCTCTACGGAGCCCCGATGCGGAAGCATTTTCAAGCAAACTTGATTGAAGATTTAAGTTTGCTCTGCTGCTCCACGCATGCGTGCCTTCCTGCTCCACTAGGGGGTGCATCCCCTCGTGGTCTCCAGTTCATTTAACTAGCAAAGAAGCCAACCTCGGGGAGGTGGGCGGGCTGTGAGAATATATGCCTGCTGTCTCTGGATAACACCTGTTACGGTAAGTAACTGTGCTTTATCCCAGGACAAGCAGGCATGATATTCTCACATGTGGGTGACCTCCAAGCTAACTGAAAAGGGATGGAGGGAAGTTGGCAATTTAAGCAAATAGATTTCGTAAAACCGAGGTGAAGGTATGAACCGAAGACCACGTGGCAGCCTTGCAGATTTCCTCAATAGGTGTGGACCTGAGGAATGCTACGGAGGCTGCCATCGCTCGGACCTTGTGTCCCGTTACTCGACCATACAGCGCGAGACCAGCCTGAGCGTAGCAAAAGGAGATGCAATCGGCCAACCAGTTGGACAAGGTGCGTTTGGAAACTGGGTGACCTAACCAGTTTGGGTCGAAGGACAAAAACAGTTGTGGGACTTTCCGGTGTGACTGAGTGCGTTGGAGGTAAAAGGCCAACGCTCTCTTGCAGTCAAGAGTGTGGAGCGCCACTTCTCCGGGGTGAGAGTGGGGCTTGGGAAAAAACACAGGCAAGACAATGGACTGATTGAGATGAAAATCAGACACTACTTTAGGCAAGAACTTTGGATGGGTGCGGAGTACCACCTTGTCGTGATGGAATACCGTGAAGGGTGGGTCCGCTACCAGAGCTTGTAACTCACTAACCCGCCGGGCGGAAGTGAGCGCGAGCAGGAAAATCACCTTCCAAGTGAGGAATTTTGGATGGCATTTGTCTAGGGGCTCAAATGGAGGTTTCATTAGTTGAGCCAGAACCACGTTAAGGTCCCAAACCACCGGGGGAGGTTTGAGAGGAGGGTGGACGTTCAGAAGACCCTTCATGAAGCGAGAGACTAAGGGATGGAGCGAGAGGGCTTTCCCTTCCAGGGGCTGATGAAAGGCCGCGATCGCACTGAGGTGTACTCGAATGGAGTTGGTCTTTAGGCCGGAATGAGATAATTGAAGTAAATAGTCAAGGACCAGAGGGACGGGGACCGACACCGGGTCCTGGCTGTGGGAGGAGCACCAGGTTGAGAATCTGGTCCACTTTTGGGAGTAGCAGGTTCTCGTCGAGGTCTTTCTAGAGGCCTCCAATATCTCCTTGACTGATTGAGACACGGGGAGAGCAGTCAGGGGGAGAGAAACCAAGCATTCAGATGAAGAGATTGAAGATTGGGATGTAACAGCGAACCCTGACCCTGTGATAGTAGAGAGGGAAACAGAGGCAGAGGCAGTGGATCTCTGACACTGAGTTGAAGTAGAAGGGAAAACCACGGCTGGCGTGGCCAGCGAGGGGCAATCAGGATCAGGGTGGCTTGTACTGTTTTCAGGTGGACAAGCGTCCGCAGTATCAGAAGAAACGGCGGGAACGCGTACAGGAACCTTCCCTCCCAGTCGAGGAGGAAGGCGTCGGCCTCAAGCCGGTCCGGGGAGTACATCCAGGAGCAGAAGAGAGGCAGCTTGTGGTTGTGGGGGGATGCGAATAGATCTATTTGAGGCGTCCCCCACTGTTCGAACACCTGTCGTAGGGTCTGAGAGTGCAGTGACCACTCGTGTGGCTGGAGGAGGCGGCTGAGTCTGTCCGCCAGACAGTTTTGTTCTCCTTGTATGTACACCGCTCGTAGGAAGGTGTTGTTGGAGATTGCCCATTTCCAGAGGCGCAGGGCTTCCCGACAGAGGGGCCAAGACCCTGTTCCCCCTTGTTTGTTTACGTAGTACAATGCTACCTGGTTGTCGGTTCGGATGAGAACCACCAGGTCGTGGAGCAGATGTTGAAAAGCTACAGCTGCGAGATAGATGGCCCGAAGCTCTAGCACGTTGATCAGTGGCAGCGACGGTCCTCTGCTGACCACATCCCTTGAGTGCGTAGGCCATCCAGATGGGCTCCCCAAGCGTACTCCGAAGAGTCCGTGGTGAGTACCTTGTTGTGTGGGGGGGGCGAGGAAGAGCAAACCTTTGGAAAGATTTGAAGAGTCGGCCCACCAGCGGAGCGATCGTTGCAAGGAAGGAGTCACTGTCACGGGGCGATCGATCGAGTCCCGATCTTGACGCCATTGAGAGGCTAGGGTCCATTGAGGGATTCTCAGGTGGAGACGGGCGAATGATGTGACGTGGACGGTGGAGGCCATGTGGCCTAGTAGAGTCATCATCTGTCGAGCTGATACCGAGGGTAGCAGTGAGATTTTTCGGCTCAGATTTACTAACGCCTCTAGACGCGGAGGGGGAAGGAAGGAACGGAGGCGAACCGTGTCCAGCGTGGCCCCGATGAACTGCAGGGACTGCAAGGGGCTCAGTTGGGATTTTGGGAAGTTTACCTCGAACCCCAGACTCTGTAGGTAGATAATAGTCTGTTGGGTCGCTGAGATAACCCCTTCCCTGGACGGTGCTTTGATCAGCCAGTCGTCCAGGTCCCCTACTTGAAAACGCAAGAACTTGCGGTGAGCGGGGTGCACTGGAACATGTGTGTACGCTCACATGTCTAGAGGCTCAGATTTACTAACGCCTCTAGACGCGGAGGGGGAAGGAAGGAACGGAGGCGAACCGTGTCCAGCGTGGCCCCGATGAACTGCAGGGACTGCAAGGGGCTCAGTTGGGATTTTGGGAAGTTTACCTTGAACCCCAGATTCTGTAGGTAGATAATAGTCTGTTGGGTCGCTGAGATAACCCCTTCCCTGGACGGTGCTTTGATCAGCCAGTCGTCCAGGTCCCCTACTTGAAAACGCAAGAACTTGCGGTGAGCGGGGTGCACTGGAACATGTGTGTATGCCTCCTTCAGATCGAGGGAGCAGAGCCAATCGCCTCTTTCGATCAGGGGGTAGAGGATCGGTAGGGAAAGCATCCGAAATTTTTCCCGTAACAGAAATTTGTTGAGTCGTCTCAAGTCTAGTATTGGGCGTAGGTCTCCCGTTTTCTTCGGTACCAGGAAGTAACGGGAGTAGAAACCCTTCCCTCGTTGGTCAGGGGGAACCTCCTCCACTGCTCGCAGGCGAAGCAGATCTCAAGCTTCTGAGAGGAGTAGGGGTAGCAGCGTTCGGTTGGGAGGGCACTTCCCTGGGGGGCTGTCTGGAGGAATGGCTCGAAAGTTGAGAGAGTATCCTGATGAGATCACGCCAAGGACCCATGCGTCTGACGTGAGTTGTTCCCAGTGAGGGTAAAAGGCTCTGAGGCGGCCCCCGATGGGCAGGGAGCCTGGGACTCTGTCAAAAGGACGGGGATGGTTTGGTAGTTGCAGGCGGTTGGGATTTGGGTGGGGCCCGATGGTGGGCTTGTGGACGCCTTGGCGGAGGCCGGGAGTAGGCGGGGGTGGATTTTTGCGAGTAGCGGCGCGGAGGGGCCCTGAACGGCCTGGACGCGGGCTGTTTTGGCTTTTGCCGGACGAGGGAGGCAAATGAGTGTTCGTCTTCAGAGAGGCGTTTTGTAGCCGCCTCTATAGTGTCGTCAAATAGCTCTTTCCCCACGCAGGGGAGGTTAGCCAACTGGTCCTGTAAGTTGGGGTCCATGTCGACCAGGCGTAGCCAAGCTAGTCGGCGCATGGCGACAACGAAGGCTGCCTCTCTGGAGGAGAGTTCGAAGCCATCGTAGGCCGCATGGAATAGATGGAGGCGTAGGTTGGAGAGGGACTCTACAAGCAGGCTAAACGCGCCTTGGCGAGGGGCTGGTAAGTCAGTCTCAAAGGCTCTCAGTAGTCCGATGAGGTGTTTGAGGTAGGATGTGAAGGTGAAAGTGTAGCTTTGCACCCTAGAGGCCATCATCGCATTTTGATATAGTCTCCTGCCGAACTTGTCCAGGGTTCGGCCTTCCCGACCTGGGGGGACCGTGGCTGAGACCCGGGAGGGGTGAGCCTTTTTCAGGGACGATTCTACCAGCAGCGACTGGTGGGAGAGCTGCGGTTGTTCAAACCCCGGGTAGGGTACCGTACAGTACTTGGCCTCCATTTTGGAGGAGACGGCTGTGACCATATAGGGGGTCTCCAGGTTCCTGAAGAAAGCCTGTTGGAGTACCGGATTAGGCGGTAAGCGAAGGGACTCTCTAGGCAGTGATGGCATGTCCAGCTCCGCTAGGTACTCTTTTGAGTATCTGGAGTCGGACTGGAGGTCTAAGTCCAAAGCGTGGCCCATGTCCTGGATAAAGTGAGTGAAGGACGGGCGGGAAGTTCCCGAGGCCCCGTGTGGGGTCGGTGAACGCGACATCCGTCGGGTGGAGAAGGATGGGGAGGCTTCCCTCGAGTATCGAGGTTCCTGCTCCGATCCATGTTCCGAGACCGGAGAAGCGCTGTGAAAGTGTTCCGGGGTCGTGGATCTCCGACGTCTCGAGGAGCCCCTCGTAGACGATGCCGGGGTTCCGATCGATGTCGAATCGGTGACCTCGACCCGGACTCCCTCGGTGAAAACCTGGCACCTGGAGTTCGGAGGATGCGCGGGTTGGAGAGTGATAACTCCGCCACCCTGAGCGGTCCCGTACGAGGTGTAGGGGAACGGCCTCGTAGAGCGGGGAAACCCCGGGCCTTCTTGGAGGTACGGCGGTTCAAGGTTTCTGTCGGTTTAGCACGACGTTTTGCCCTGTGGCGGTCTGTGGAGGGAGAGCGCCTCGGGTGCCTCGGCGAGGAGTCCGAGGAGGATGAGATGCGACGAAGTTTTTGCACTTTTCCCCGAGGTGGCTCGACGCGAGGCTCAGGCTGGTCTGGCACATGCGGGGTCGAGGTCGAGGCAGAGGCCGGTTGTAGATGGGCCATTGCAGCGGACAGCTCCGACGAGATCATTGCTCGGAGTAAGTCCTGGAAGACGGGCACGGACAGCATCGAAGGCATGTCCCCTGCCTCGGTGCACTCCACCGGGGGCGACCTCGTATCAGAGTATTCCCGTGTGGTGGAGGCACGGCCCGAAGGCTTGGAGGGCTTCGCCGGGGCTGTAAGCATGGGACTTCCGCTATGCGTCGCCGGTGCCCCCGAGGTTGGTTTCTTCGCTGGTACAGAACCTGAAGAGGGAAGAGGGGACTTACCCAGAGCCGAGGTTTTCTGTTGTCCCAAGGACTTCGGAGTCGAGTCTCGAGGCGATGCCGAGGTATTCGGGGCCGAGGTCAAGGCCGGGGCCGACCTCGAGGCCGAGGTAGAGGGTTGGTCCGGGGCGAAAAGACCCGCCATGCGGGCTTTCCTTCGACGGAGGGCCCGGTTCTGGAAAGTAGCGCACTGGGGGCAGGAGTCGGTTGGATGAGCGGCCCCCAGGCAGAGGATGCACCGACGATGCGGGCCTGTGATGGAAAGAAGCCGCTCGCACCGAGTGCACTTTTTAAAGCCGGTCAAAGGCCGGGACATAGAATCAAAAGTGGCCGCGGCTCGAGTAGCCACGTGGCCACGGGGACCCGGAAGCCTCCGGGTCGGTCAAAACGAAGCAGGAATCAAGTTGAAGAAGAAAAAATTTCGCACACAGCGACTTAAAACGAGGAAAAACAAGAAAAATCGCGGTGCTAGAAGGCAGTTGGGGCAGAGCCTGAAAAAACACGACTTCTAGGCTCAGCGGAAAATTTTGAACTGGAGACGAGGGGATGCACCCCCTAGTGGAGCAGGAAGGCATGCATGCGTGGAGCAGCAGAGCAAACTTAAATCTTCAATCAAGTTTGCTTGAAAATGTTTCCGCATCGGGGCTCCGTAGATGACGTCACCCACATGTGAGAATATCATGCCTGCTTGTCCTGGGATAAACTGTTATATGTTAATCATGCTGATCGGACCATGCCTGTCTTAATGTCCCTCATCCGGTCCTACGGCATTTTTTCTGGTCTTAAAATTAACTTTGATAAAACGAAGGCCCTTCTGTTAGGGGCCTCTGCCGCAGACCCTTGGTATACGGGATTGGGCATAGGCATCGCACCGGGGAAGTTGAAATATTTAGGTATAATGCTATATAGGGACCCCCGAAAGCTGTACGCCACCAATATCACTGCTACTATTAGGAAGATTAAGACCCTCTGCCTTAAATGGCAAACGCTTCCTCTTTCTCTGATGGGTCGAGTGGCATTAGTGAAAATGATGTTATTTCTGAAACTGCTCTATCTGCTTCAAACCATTCCTGTCTGGATATCACGCACTGACGAGCGTTCCTGCCACTCTCTTGTTCGTTCTTTCATCTGGAGGGGAAAGGTGGCTCGTATCAACGCCCTTAAATTGTCGCAGAGTAGAGGTAGGGGAGGTTTAGGCTTATCCGATCTTCACGTTTATAATATCGCAGCGCTTCTTCATTGGATTCATGAACTAGCCTCGTTGCGCCGCTATTCCCCTGCGGCTTTGCTTGAAGACTGCTGCTCGCTGTGGTCCTTTTTGTCTTTCCTTCATGGGGCTGGGGGCGGGAGCGGAAGGCCTTATGTCCTTTTTTCCCGTTTCTCATCCCCTTTCGTAGAGCATGGCGTTGGTGGCGATTGAGACAAGGCAGGCTGCCCTTTGTTTCTCCTTTTTTCTCCCTTCTACGCAATCCCGATTTTGCTCCGGATCTGGGGGGACTGGTGGGTCGGGGGGGGGGGGGGTGTACAGGGCATGATATGACTCTGGGGCTGTACTGACTCTGGGGCTGTACTGACTCTGGGGGGAGGCTTGTTCCCATCCTTTGCTCAAATGCAGACAGTGTGGCACCTGCCTCCCGCCAATGTTTACACTTACCTCCAAGTTCATCAATATTATCATGGTGCGTGCCCACGGGGAGAACTGGAGTTATGGCACCTTAGTCTCAATTTTCCTTTCCACCCCCACTGAGGATAATAAAATATCCACCTGGTATGGCGAGGGGAGGGATAGAACTGGGGAAGGGTGCTAGTGGGAGAGTGGACTAATGAACTCCAGATGGATGTCTCTGCCAATGATATTAGGCTCCTCTTCCAAACATTCTATCTTAATGTGAAAGCAGTGGTCCTGCAAGAGACCCAATACAAACTTCTGCATCGCTCTTATATGACACGGGTTCAAGGGCATGTCATGGGGTTATGGCCAGACGATAAATGTATTAAATGTAAAACTCACAGGGGTACTTTTCTTCATCCCTTTTTTGCTTGCCCAAATCTGACTCTCTGGGACTCTGTACAGCGTTGACTGGCTGCTCTCCTGCACAAAACGATGCCCTGGAATGAACCTGCTTTGCTATTAGGGGATGTCCAAGATTTCCATCACCATGGACTGGACTCACCCTCCCAGAAATTTGTCTTAACACGCTAGTCTTGTGGGGAAAAAACATGTCCTGAAATATTGGATTTCTGAGGAGGCTCCACCATACACCCTGTGGATAACCTTGATGAAGCAACAGGCCTGCTTTGAGTTGGACACCTATTCGTCACGTCCACAGGACCACTGGAAATTCTACTGTACAATTTGGCAGCAGTTCTTTGAAACTAATGTTTAAACGCTGTTGTATGTTTTTATGTGATGGATTGTATAGTTTCCCAGCTGTTCCTTTTGTTCTTTTTGCTCCTTCTCTTGTTGCTTCACTTGAGGGTGGGCTCCTGGTTCTCTTTATGTCCTTCTTTATGCGGCTTGTAGACCGGTGTTTGTTCTCTTCTCTGTCTCAGACCGCATATCTGTTGAATGTCATCCGGGGCCCCATACCTACGTGACTCCGTTAGGCATTCCCTGGTGGAGAGAGAGTGTCTGTATGTATGTGTCTGGGTGTGTGTGCGTGTGAGGCTGTGCTATGGGGTGTATGGGTGTGTCTTGTCTGGTTTGAGGCTGTAGAGCTTGGGTGATGAGTTTGTTTTGAATCATTAAGGGATTCTGGTTGTTTTCTCTATCTCTAAAATGGAGGGGGGGGGGGTCCATGGCTGGCAAGTTGTTTTAACGCTTCACTTTGCTTCTGATGTGGTTTTGATGCACCCTTGTTCTGCACCTCTATGAGTTACCTTATTACTTGTATCACTTTGCTCTTGTTGGATGCACTGTTTGCTTTGTTACCTAGTGCTTTGTACTTGTTTGCTGGTTGCCTCGTCTCAATAAACATGATATTAAAAAAAACAAAAAACAAACACTTGCTAAAATCGAGTCAATACATACACGAATAGCATGATGTGGATACAATTAAAACTTGCAGCTCAGAATCTTCCTAGGATTTGGTTTCTGTGGGGCTTTTTTGATTTATGTTTCTGAGCTGAAAGTTTAATTGTATACAGGGAATACAGGCTTTAAATCTTGCTTCTCCCACTGATACCCTTTGCAACTTTGGGCAAGATTTTTCTCCCTCTACTGCTTCAAATACAACTCAATTGTGAATCTACTTGAACAATTCAGGCACTTGAACATATAACCTTTAGTTAAGATTTGGAAATCTCATTACAGTACTCTTAAATTATGTGCTTGGTTTGATGAATAACAAATTTGCAGAGTTACTAACATGCTACCGCATTAGTACCTGTCAACAATGATAATGTATGTTATTTTACTGCAGGTCACATTTTATGCAATGCGACCTAACTACTACTACTACTATGTGTTAATGGTGTTAGTAATGTGTGCTACTGTTTTAGTACACACATTGGACCCGATTCACTAACCTGCCCAATCATGACCGATCCGTGTCTGCTCCGAGTAGGGCCGATCGATTCAGGAAGGAAGAATATTCAAATGGAATCGATCAGAGGCATGCCCCCATCCGAGGACACGGATCGATAGGTAGCAATCCCTACGCATGCGCAGACCATCTACTTTGTCTATAGATTGTCTGCGCATGTGTTTGCTGTCCGTTTTTGCTGGGTTTTGGGTTTTTTTTAACTCTTTTTTTTACTGGCCCCGACTCTCCTGCTTTCCCAGGGAAGGGCGATCCCCGGCGGCAGCAGCCTCTTCCCCTTCTCCGACTTGACAGTGCAGACTGTAGTGGCGCTCAAGTTCACTGCTCTGGCGAGTCCCTGCCGCAAAGAGCCACAGTTAACTTTTTTCCCAGAACACCACTGGAGGCTAGCCCTTACCCTGCACTTGCCACCCCAACTCTCCTACTCTCTGCCGCCCTTCCCCGCAGTGCAGCACCGCTTTAAACCCTTGGGTTAAAACCACAGGCTCACACTGCGGGGAAAGGCGGCAGAGAGCAGGAGTGGCAAGTGCAGGGTAAGGGCTAGCCTCTGGTATTGTTCTGGGAAGAAGAGGCAGCAGTCTTCACCAGTTGCTTGTTTTTTAATCAGCCAGCTAGTCGGTGTGTCAGGAAAAAGTGTAATCAATCACGTCCTTCCTGCTTTGCATGTCGTTTCCCTTCATTTGCATGCACGGATCGGGATCGGATCGGTACACAGGTTAGTGAATCGGGTCGGAGAGAAATCGGACCACAAAAGGAGCCCTAAGTCTAGCTGTTAATCTTTCAAAATAGAACAAGTACAAAGAAAGATACTCCTCTTTATCAAGTTGAATTTAATATTAAATTGTGCAGCACACTTTCCACAAGTAACAAACAGAAAATTTCAGTGAGTAATAAACAATTACAAATGGGATCGAATCCCAGTACTGCTCCTTGTGGACAAGCCACTTAATCCTCCATTGCCCTGGATATAAAATATGTGCCTATATACAGTATATGTAAACCGCTTTCAATGTATAATCACAAAAAGACAGTATATTTGTCCTATCCCCTTTCCCTTATAGATTTGTTAACTTGCTTGCTTAAGTTATATTACTTACTGTTGGCACAATTTCTAAAAATGCCTTAAAGTCTCCCTAACTATAGATTCATATTCCAGCTTTAGAGTGCATTTTGCTATATTTATTCACAAGTGTCCTTGCCACTATTTAGTTGTTTTATATGTGTTTGAGGACAGAGTGAAATCAGTGCATATCATCATACTAGTGCACGGTAAAAAGAAATGGTCCTATTTCATGACTTCATGTATTTTCCCAGAAGATGGCACTATTTATTGTACAATAGGCAGAAATGTGATAAGATGAGCACCTATGTCTGCTATTTGCTTCCCTCCCTGTTATTCCCTAGCAGCTTCTATCTGATCGATCATCAAGTATCTTGTCAGTTTCTTTTTCTTTTCAAACTGTCAGTTATAACATCAGATCAGGACCCTTGATGTACTCATACTACCTGTACCATCAGATTCTTCATTCCAGTGTCACGGTTCAAAATTCCTCTTCTATTACAAACTATCAACATTTTGTGCTGCAGAAAAATGCCTTATGCAGAACCTGGCTAGTCCTTTCTCCTGGCTACTGACAGCTGATCAAATGAGAAACATTGATGCAATCTACCTTAGCTCCAGGCATTCCTGCAGGCTCTAGCTGTTGGAGCTAAGAGAGGCAGCAGCAAGGATACAAAGGCAATTTCCAGGGGAAGAGCCATGCTATCTGAACAGTATCCATAACAAAACCTAGTTCTTTGTAGGGAGAGGAAGGTGCTTTAAGCAAACATCAATAAGGTCACTTAAAACCAGATTTGAATTGAGCACCAGCAATTGACTCAAGCCTTTCATCTTCTTACTTAGTCAGTGCTTCCATTGTACTTTTCCTGTACAATATAAACTGTAGATTAGGTAATAAAGCAGATTAAATGATGCCTTTTCTGCTGAAGTGTCAGTATTGAAATCTCTTGGCAAGAGACTAAAAAGCAAGTAGTGGAATTGCCTAGTAATTGATATCCTATTTATTAGGATTTATTTACCACTTTTTTGAAGGAATTCATATTTATGGCAGTGTACAGCAAGAATAAGTTAAACATAAGAAAAGAATTACAGCAGTAGAAAGATTCAAACAATGCAAAATATGGCATAGTATGCTACATTACAATGACAGCACTATATGTAATAAAACATTTTAACAGACAGCATAAGGTGTGAACAAAGATGGAACATATTTATCAGTGGTCTTCATTTTAAGGCCCACGAGCGAATGGTGGCCCTCCGCAAAGCCTGTGCAGAATATCATCCACCCCCACTCCACCACCAGGATTTGGCACTTTTTTACCTGCATTCGTAGGGCTGCCCGATGAATGATGCTGGAAACAGAAAGGGTATAAAAGTGCAAGATTCCAACAGTGGGGAGGTGGATGATATTCTGCACAGGTTCCATGGGCTGAACCAGAGATCTCTTTTTGCTCAGTTAAATTGTATATGCTGCCCCTCAAACGATCATTGGCTAAGTTCTAGGCCTAGTCACCATCTGTTGCTATGTGTGTGTGGGGGGGAGGGAGAACTTGGCCTCGGTGTAGGTGTAGGGCTCACCCTGGACACTGTCTTGAGCCCATCGCTCCCTGCTGCAGCCTTTACATATCCTTACTCTGGAGCAGCTCCTGCTCCAGAGTAAGCCCAGATCAGCAGGATACCCCTCAGACTATATGGCCACCTGTGGGCTCAGACAACCCCATGCCCAAAGTTGACCAGGGAGGCTCTGTGGAAGTAAAAAAGCAATGGAATCCAGTCAGGTGGGGAATGAGAGGGTAGTACAGAGATGCTGCACTATGGAAGAAAGGGTAAGAAGATGACAGACCTCTGTGGAAAGAAAGAAGGGAAGGGCAGGACAATGATTCCAGATCACAAGAGGGGAAGGGAAGGTGAGAGCAGTGGCGTGCCAAGGGGGGCGGTCCGCCCTGGGTGCAAGCCATGATGGGGGTGCTCCCAGCCTTGGAGTCATGGCCTGGGAACTTCCTTTCTCATGGTCCCCTAAAGCAGGATCAGCAGCGCTGCCTCTTGCTGGCCGGCGCTGCCGCTCCTGCTTTAGAGGGCGAGGAGGGAGGGTCAGCCGGGAAGTGCTGCAGTATCCGACTTCCCCCCTGCCTTCCATGTCTCCCTTTACTTGATTGCGGCAGAGAGCAGTCTGCAGGTAGGATTGCGGGTACTTTAGTGATCCTTGCAGGATTTCATAGACCTGAGGAGCTGTCACACCTCTGCTGCGATCCTGCCTGACGTCAGAGGTGGGGGCGGTACCGTGGCAGAAGGACGACAGCTCATGAGGCCTATGACAACCTGCAGGGATCGCTAAAGTACCCGTGATCCTTTCTGCAGGCTGCTCTCTGCCGTAATCGGGTAAAAGGAGGTGCAGGAGGCCAGAGGAGAACACACAAGCCTTCGGGGGGGGGGGGAGACAGGCCTTCAGGTGAGGGTGCAGGTCTTCAGGGGTGGGGTGTAGGCCTTCGGGGGTGGGACAGACCTTTGGGGGGGACGTACAGTCCTTCAGGGGTGTGGTGTAGGCCTTCAGGGGGGGTGATGGCCTTCAGGGGGAACAGACCTTCAGGGGGAAGTGCAGGCCTTCAGGTGGGAGTGCAGGTCTTCAGGGATGGGGTGTAGGCCTTTAGGGGAGGCAGACCTTCGGGGAGGAGGTGCAGTCCTTCAGGGGAGAGGGTCCTGGTGTAGAAGTACATGTAGGGAGGGAGGGAAGGGGGGTTCAAAGATACATGCATATGCCAGACTTTGGGGGGAAGAAATAATGGGTCTAAAAACAGAGGAGTGGGAGAGCAATGGTAGATAATGGGATTTAGGGAGGGAGGGAAGGAACAGAAAGGGAGAGAAGTTGGACACTAGGGATGGTGTGGAGGGGGGATAGAGATACTGGATAGGATAGCTGGGACGAGAAAGGGAGAGATGGTGGATCCTGGGGTGGTGGGGAAGGCGGGAGAGATGCTGGATGAATGGGTAGTTGAGAAAAGGTTAATTTGTGGATGGAGATGAAAAAAAAGGAAAGATGCCAGACCTCCGGGGGAGGGAAGGAAAACAGAAGGGGAGGACAGAGATGGCAGATGGATGGTTAGCATGGAGCAAGAAGAAAGGAGACCCTGGCAAGCAAGACAACCAGACCCTGGGACCAACAAGATTTGAATATTGATCAGACAACAAAAGGTAGAAAAAATAATTTTATTTTCTGTTCTGTGATTACAATATGTCAGATTTGAAAAGTGTATCCTGCCAGAGCTGGTATTAGATTGCAAACGTGAGCTAGGATTTAACAGAGAGGAAATGTCCTTTTTGTTTCTTTATTTTGTTTACACCACAGCGTCAGTGTGGTTAGGAGAAGCCAAAGTGGGGTGAAAAAGCTATAAAATAAACCCACCAGGATGTTTGAAAAAAACACCCAATTGGGCAGGAAAATAGAATCTAATCGAAAAACCGATTCAATACGCTGAATCGAATCAAAATTTTTTTTCCTGAATCGGGCAGCACTAGTTTGCGCTACTCTCTTAGACTTTAGGACCTGGGAATGGAGAGAGATGCATCCTCAGTACTTTATAATGCAAGTGAAACGAGGATTTGATCAGACTTTTGAAGGGTCTGCAGAGGAAAAATATTGTATAGACTGGGGACATGAGACAGCAGGAAATAGGAACTTTTCTTCCTTCTATTTTTGTGAATGGCAAGGCTGAGGATGTCAGAGAGTTCAGTTAAAATATGTGCTTTATTGTATTGCCTTCTCCCCCTTTAATTGAGGTCTAATGATACAATCCAGTAAAATTTTATATTTGTGTCTAATGTTTTGCCTTTGATGAGAAAAGAAATTTTTTTGTCTTGTTTTTGTATTTCTAATGTATATTTTTCCTATTGATTATTGCCTCATCTTAAAAGTTTGAACTGGTATTGTATTTTTTCTTTGTTTTGACTAATATTACGTCAATACTATAAAATGAAAATAAAGAATTAAAAAAAAATATATATATGTGCTTTATAAGAAAATATAATAATGTGTTTTATAAACTTTATAAGTATTGCTGGCCTACCCAGTGAGGTGTTCCTAGTGGTGGTGGTGGTGGTGGTGGTGGTGGCAGCGTGTTAATGTGGTGAGAGGAAGAGGTGGTCTGGGAAATTCTGCTGAGCAAACTTCGGGCTCATTTCCAACCCCCAGTTAGTCTACTCCACTCAACTGGTTCACACACTGAGTGGGTCTTTGGGTGTTGTGCCTGGGTAGTTGTTTTGGGATCTCTTCCAGTAGTTTGTCAGTATCTCCTTGTAGTCCAAGGAAGGAAACTTTGTTAACCTTAGCATTGACCTTCAGAATATGTTTGTAACAGCGCTGCTTGTGTGGCAGTAGGCTATGTAGTGATCGAAAGAAAAAAACCAGACCTTTGCACATTTTTGCATTATATGGTGGGTGTATGAGGAGATTCACATTTCCTGCACAGCTAAGTCCGTGTGAAGTTAGCTTGTGCTGTATCTGACATCTAGCAAGGTCTCTGTTTGGAAGGAAAGATCTAAGCTTAAAAATGAAGTGGACAGAAGTTTATGTTATGTTATATTTGGAATAATGGTTATACATATGAGGTTCAATAAAAGAAAATTTTCACTGCCTGTTTCTATTCTGACCATTTATTCCGTTTCATGATTATTACAAAAAATATTTTTTACATGGGGGGGTGTCAAAAAATGATGGGCCCCGGGTGCCACATGCCCTAGGGACGCCACTAGGTGAAAGAGATGCAGAGCAGAGTTAGAAGGGAAGGAGGGAGAGAGATATGCCAGACTGCCAGAAGAGAGATAACAGAACATTGGATGGGGGGAAGGGAAGGAGTGTGGTTGGCCATGGAAAGTGGAAGGAAGTGTGTGCTGGCTCAGACAATCCCATGCCCAAAGTAGGCCAGGAGGCTTTGTGGAAATAAAAAAGCGATGGAATCCACTTGGGTGGGGAATAAGAGGGTAGTACAGAGATGCTGAACTATGGAGGAAAGGGTAAGAAGATGACAGACCTGTGGGAAGAAAGAAGGGAAGGGGAGGACAATGATTCTAGATGAAAAGTGGGGGAGGGAAAATGAGAATGATGCAGAGCAGGGATGGAAGGGAAGAGGAAAGAGAGATAGCAGACCATGGAAAGGGAAGGAGGGCAATTGGCCACAGAAAGGGGAAGACAGAGGGAAAGAAGGAGAGAGAGATGCCAAGGAAAGGAAGGAGCAGAGAGAGATGCCAGCCCACTGTAGGGAGGAGGAGGGAAGGGGGAGAGAGATACCAGACCATAGGAAAAGGGGAAGGGAAGGAGAGAGAGGGAGGAAATAGTGCACATGGATGGAGAGGAGGGGGAGACATGGAAAAGTAGACAGATTGAGAAGGGAGCAGAAAAATGGAATAAAGCTGAATGCTAAAACTGAATGCCAAAGATGGATGTAGGGCAGAACATGAAGGAGAGAAAAATCAGCAAATGGATAAGGTCCTGGAAACAGAGTTAAGAGCACAGACAAAAGGAAATGCAGCCAGAGACTGGTAAAAGCCCCGAAGAACCCTTCTGAGATCGGAGGCTGAGCTGTCCTGCAAGTAAGACTGGCTACAACCTGTCTTATGTGCACGACAGACTTTTGTGCCATCAGGGCCAAAGAAACAGCAGGGCATGCATAGGAAAAGTGTTTCCATATAATATGTAGCAAAAGGTTTTGAAACCTTCTTGTAAATGCCAGTTTCCACTATAGAGAAAGGACAAAGTTGCCAAAGGAGCTGCCACTGAAGAACAGGGAACTGTGCCCACATATGCAAGAGTTCATTGAGTTCTGTCTGTATAGTCAATAGCTGTTCTTTATGGGCCACATTGGGGGAAGCCCCATACGTTCTATGTGCTGTTATTAACTGCCTATCTAATGTCAATATGGTTTTATCTCTCATGCGTTTTTGCCTACTGGATTATGCCATTAAATCCCCCGTAGTACTACCTTCACTGTTTCCCAAAAAAAGGGTCGGCTCAGTGAAATGTTATGTATTGCACTCTTTATAATAAGACCAATAGGAATGTATATAGTCTATGAATTTAGGGTCCTTATAGAGCTCTAGTGGGAATTTCCATTGAGGGCTAGAGGCTAGGGGGATCTAGGGCTTAAGGGGGAGCCAAAAAAACACATGGTCTGATACTGCTGTTGGGTCTATGCCCGCCTCTGTCACTTTGGAGAATTAAGAATCAGAGCAGAGAAGATGGTCAATACATGAATGAGTATTATGGGCTTTGAAGCAGTGGGTATAGTCCCTATCAAGCGGGTAAGGCCCTCCATATGTCCACCAGCTGTAAGGTCTTGTACAAAAGTGATATGCCTTTGGCGCCCTCTATAGTTCCCGTAGTATGGGTCTGCGACGCTGTTAAAATCTCCCCCCATCAAATCTTGACAAGCATCATGCTCAAACAGGGACTTAGAGGGAGCATAGAGGTTGCAAAGTAAAATCTCCATCCCATTAATCTGAACTAGGGCAACTATAAAGCACCCTGCAGAATCTGTTTTTAAGTGAAGTGTTTCAACCACCAGGCTCTTATGGAACAAGATAAGCACCCCAGCCTTCCTACTGACGACCGGAGATTCGAGGTAATCACCCACCCACAACTTCCGTAGCTTGCTGTGTTCCTGCGCCATCAAGTGCGTCTCCTGCAACATTGCAATTGAAGTCTTTTGTCTATGAAGAGACTGCAATATTTTTGTTCTCTTCACTGGCGAGGAAATACCCCCACATTCTAGGAGAAAACCCGGAGATTCATCAGTTAATGGGCAGAAGCTAACAAGGGAAAATTATTTTGCAGAGATATATACTAATAGGGGCCTTCCCAATCACCATCCCCCATCTAGCCTTTTACCCCACCCAGTAAATGGTAAAAGCATTTGAAAACCCTATTGCCTCAGTCATCATCCACAAGAGGATCCCCCAACTCTCCCCATCTCTCTCAAGTTTATCAAGTTTATTAACACAATTTGATAAATCGCCTATTATAATCACTAAGCGATGTACATAATAAAAATATTTCAAGAACAAAGGGGTTGACATTTTAACATAAGAACATTAAACTTATACAGACATACAGTGGGAAGGAAAAGATAAAAGTTACAATTGTTTGGGGTAGAATAAGGAAATAACAATAGGTAAGGGAGTTAATAACCTCAGCAATATTGAATTTAATATAATTTAATTTAAACATTAAAAGCATCTCTAAATAAATAAGATTTTAAAAGTTTTTTAAAAATTAAGATGTCTTTTTCGTTACGAAGGTATTGGGGAAGGGCGTTCCACCATAGGGGGCCAGTCACCGAAAAGATATCGGCCCTTCTAGTACCGATGATTTTTAATGAAGGAACTGAAAGAAGATTCTGGTTGGAAGAGCGCAGTGAACGTTGTGTGTTGTAGGGTATCAAAAGTCTGGAAATGAATTGAGGTTCGCCGCATGCTAAAGTTTTAAAGATAAGTATTATTATTTTAAATGTGATTCTATGGCTAATAGGTAACCAGTGAGAATCTATTAACAACGGGGAAACGTGATCATATTTCTTTGCATTGTGTATTAATTTTATTGAAGTATTTTGAATCAATTGTAATCTTCTTTTTTCTTTTAATGATATGTTGAGAAAGAGTGAATTACAGTAATCGAGTTTCGATATTACTAATGAATGAATTAGAATTGTAATAGATTTAGGGGTCAGAAATTTGGATATTGATCTAATACGGCGTAATTTATAAAAGCAGTTTTTAACTGTAAGAGAAATGTGATCGTGGTAAGTGAATTTCTCATCAATTAGTACACCAAGAATCTTAACTGATGGAACTAGATTAAGTGTGATATTATTAAGAATGAATGGGATTGATAAAGTTATATCGTTCCTCCACGTAAATAATACAGCTTTCGTCTTCTTTATGTTAAGTGCCAATTTGTTAGTGTTAAGCCAGGAATGAATTATTTCTAATTTTTGATTAATAGATTTAATTTCATTATCACATTTAGGATCTAAAGGATGAATAAGTTGAACGTCGTCAGCGTATGCAAATGGGGTAAAGCCTATAGATTGGCAAAGGCTTAACAATGGAGAGAGAAATATATTAAACAGAAGAGGAGATAAGATGGATCCTTGACCATAACCCCCACTCCCCTGTGCATAAGACCACAAGCCAGCTAAAGGACTGGCTAGTGGCAACCCTATGTACCCCCTTCCCGCCTTCCAACCCGACATCCAACCTCAACATGAGTACATGTAAACAACCTGACCTATTCAGGAATGACCTAATAGATCTAATATCCAGGCACCTACTATTTCATCGCTTCCTTGCTCCTTACATTCCATCTATGGTATCCATCCTCCTTAGCAAAAGTAATAAAGTGAACAAAATACAGTGAACATACATTCTCACCCCTCTCATGCAACAACTATTTCCATAATACTCTTTTACCATCATACCCTCACACATAGTGGCCAGATTGTCAGGTGTTATGGCTTGGCCTTGAAATCAGCAAAAATTCATTAAACATTCTGGTCCAAAAGCTGGCATCAATTTGCCGCAAAACATCTCAGGTGTAAGGTCAAGAGCAATAGCTGCAAAAGAATGTGGCTCTCGCATAGTCAAGCAGTCGCTTCTCGTTCATTCAGGTCTGTGCAAATGTTATTTTGATGAACAAAGTTTTGAGCATCCTGGAGCTTTGTAAAATAATGGGTCTGGCCATGGTACTGAATGTGCAATTTTGCCAGGTAAAGCAGGGCAAATGGAGTCTACCTGAGTAACTGTCTGGCAGCAGTCCAACAAGGAGGTCCATCTCTGTGAGTGCCTGTCGGCGTTGGTCGAACAAGAATGAAGCGCCGCTGCTGCAGGAGACAAGGACCACCAGAAAGCCTCTTCCAATATCCTCCGGGTTAGTAACAGCTCCCAATGTGAACCGCGGCAGCGGCAACTTTTCAAGAAGTTGGAGACGGACCCGATGACGTCAGGGGGTCTGTCTCTGTGAGTGCCTGTTGGCGTTGGTCGAACAAGAATGAAGCGCCGCTGCTGCAGGAGACAGGGACCACCAGAAAGCCTCCTTCAATATCCTCCGGGTTAGTAACAGCTCCACATTGCTCTGATCAGCCAATTGGCCAACCTGGTGTCATTGGGTCTTAGAATTGGCTGCTGAGCATGAGCCGGATGTTTGGGGTCTTCTGTAGCTACCAAACCTTTGTCTAGATCCTTGATAGGACCTTTGTGACAAGGATCCCATAGACCCATAACGCTGTCTTCTGTAGCCATGAAAGGAACCACGATTGGAACTGCTTGATCCTCATAGTTTACTGTCTGTCAAAGATTTAGGATGGTGGACCATTATACTTCCTAAACTCTGAGTGTTATTTTGCCACTGTAGCTGAAAAGAATGTTATCTTATTTCGTTAAGTGCCAATTTGCAGAAACAAAATTCTATGTTTTGACATTGTTTTAGATCATTGATTGAACCATATCCACGTCATTCTCTTATTGGTTGGGCTGAGAACTTTCCAGCACCCCCTTGTAATTTATGGGTGAGAAGGGAAGCATGTGGACTGTGACTTGGTACTGCTTAAAAGCTAAAGCTGAGTGGTCGATACACAACTCCCACAAAGAAACTGCAATAACTTCAGTTAAATCCGAAAAGTCTTTACACCGTCGGATCCTCTCACTGGTCTAGGACTGTCACTGATTTCTGGCTGTCTACCCCAAACTGTGAAACAGAATCCTCTAAAAAGAGGATGTTTTCTTGGAGAGCAATGGCATAGTGTCCAACCCCATATCATCCCAGTCCTTTTCTAACATGACCTCTGGTTCCTGCAGCTCCACAGACTGTGAAGGGGCTTCACCTTAAGGAGATAACCCTCTCTGCTGACACACTATAGATGTTCGTTTATATTTTTGGTAGGGTACATACATCAGGGTCACAAAATCTGTGTCAAAGACCTGACTTGGATCCTGTCGTTCCAAACCTGAGGAAGGAAACTGAGGCAAACAAACCTTCTGGCTGACCTGGAAGGCAGAAACCACTTTCTGTAGAAAGGAAAGTATAGTACAGAGAACTCCTCCTGTGCCTGGAATATGCATGAAAGAGCTTGAAGCAATGAAAAAACACCGTGCCAAGACAAAAGCGACCAGGACAGTCTTGATCGTCAGATCCAGAAGAGTAGCTGCCATCAGTGGCTCAAAAGGGGCTTTTTCAAAGCGTGAAGAATGGCGCTAAGATTCCATGAAGGGAAAGGATAACACAAGGGAGGCCACAAACGAGGCACCCCTCTCATAAATCTGGGTACAGCTGGATAAGCAGTAAGAGAACTAGAGCCTCTGTGTGCTCGGAAGCACGAAAAGCATGCATCCTGAACTTCAAAAGAGGCCACTGCTAAAACCATCACTAGGCCTGCCATAATGAAATGGGAACCCTCTCAGGTTCCACCTGGTCCTTATCACACCACTGAGAAAAGCCTTCCAGGCTGTGCAAAAGAAGTTACAAAGGAGGGCATCTTTAAACGCAAAAGTGTTTAGAAGTCTACATCTGAAGAACTGCGCTATATCAAGATTGAGCGCTCAATAGCCATGCTGTTGGAGCAAAGCACTGCGGATGCTCCACAGGCACTGGACCCAGACTGAGAAGGTAGTAATGAAGAGGGGGGGTTGGAGCCTCCTGTCCCACTGAAGACGGATGAGATCCACAAAACATGGACAATGAGGCCAGTCTAGAGCAACTAGAATCATGAGGTTGGGATGCGTCGCCATCCAGCAAATGACCCCTTAGCAGGGGAAAAGTTCCCTTGGACTGGAAAATCGCCAACGTTATTCCTCTTCACAAAAAGGGATGCAGGTCAGGACTGAGAATTACAGACCAGTAAGTCTCACTTCAATAGTGTGTAAACTAATGGAGACAATGATCAAAAACAGATTAGACACATTTCTGGATGAGGAAAAATTAAGGGACCCCCACCAATATGGTTTTACGAAGGGAAGGTCATGTCAATCCAACCTGATAAGCTTCTTTGACTGGGTAACAAAAAAGCTGGACGGGGGAGAGTCCCTTGACATCGTGTACTTGGACTTTAGTAAAGCTTTTGATAGTGTTCCACACCGCAGGTTATTAAACAAGATGAATGCAATGGGACTAGGAGGAACACTGACTGTATGGGTAGAAGACTGGCTTAGCAACAGACTTCAAAGGGTGATGGTAAAAGGTACTCACTCTAAATCGTCCAAAGTGACCAGTGGAGTGCCGCAGGGCTCGGTCTTGGGCCCAATGTTATTTAATATCTTTGTAAGGGACCTGATTCAAGGACATCTAGGCAAAATTGCATTATTTGCCGACGATGCTAAACTATGCAACGTTGTGGGCAGGGCATCCAACAGCGCATCCGCGCAAAACACTATGGAACAAGACCTACTTTTGCTTGAACAATGGTCCAGTACTTGGCAACTAAACTTTAATGCCAAAAAATGTAAGGTGATGCATCTTGGCAGCGGAAATCCTTGCACTACATACATCCTAAATGGAGAAAACTTAACAAAAACTGAAGTAGAAAGGGACTTAGGAATAATCATCCATGATGACATGAAGGCTGCAAATCAGGTGAAGAAAGCCTCAAAAAAGGCTAGACAAATGCTTGGCTGCATCAGAAGAAGCTTTATCAGCCAAAAACCCGAAGTTATAATGCCATTATACAGATCCATGGTGAGACCGCACCTGGAGTACTGTGTCCAGTTTTGGAGGCCATATTACCAAAAGGATGTAAAAAGAATTGAGTCAGTTCAGAGAATGGCCACAAGGATGGTCTCAGGACTTAAAGATCATTCATATGAAGACCGTCTGAGCAGTCTGCGCTTATACTCGCTCGAGGAGCGCAGAGAAAGGGGGGACATGATAGAAACTTTCAAGTACATAACGGGCCACATCGAGGAGGAGGAGGAAATCTTCACTCTTACGGGTCCCACGGTGACAAGAGGACATCCGTTAAAACTTAGGGGAGGAAGATTTCATGGGGATACCAGGAAATACTTCTTTACCGAGAGGGTGATTGATAGATGGAATGGTCTTCCACATCAGGTAGTCAAGGCTAGTGGCATGCTCGACTTCAAGAGACGATGGGACAAACATGTGGGGTCGCTACAGAGGTATGATAGGGGATAGTTTCTCGAGGGTGGAAGGGATCATGATTGGGCAGACTTGTTGGGCCGTCGGCCCTTTTCTGCCGTCATATTCTATGTTTCTAACCACCCAGAGACCACAGAGGGAATATATAAAGAAGCTTGTGAGCCATCCAGGGCTGAGACAAAGCGTTCAGCCATAACCTTTGTTCTGTGACTTTAGAAACACCTGACCTTTGTGTCCTCTGCTGAAGCCATCAAACCCAGCAGAGGCTGTGCTCAATGCTGAACATGCAGACGGAAAGCTGTCCACTAGAGGTATCATGTTCCCAGGTCCAGGACTTGTCAACTGAGGAAGGTTGCCAGCACTGTGTCGACAGGATCAGATCTTGCACAAGTTGGACGTCAGGAGAGTCTTGCTCCACTAATTGGTGAGGATTAATGATTTCTGACTGTTTGATCACCTGACTGCTGTGCCTCGACATGTTTGGCTGGCTGGCTTGTGCCCCTTTGAACACAATTATGTATGCTGTGGCTTTTGTCAAGAGCACTTGCACCGCTGTTCCTTCCAGAATGGGCTGGAGAGTGAGTAAAATCGCCTGGAGCACCAGATGAGTGACGGACGAACACTTTGGACAAGAAGCCTAGAGCCCCTGAATGGAGTGAACCCTGCAGTGAGCACTCCAACCCGATAGGCTGGCATCCATCATAATAGACATCCATTCAGATCTGAAGAAGCCTGCCCTGGCGGAGAGCCATCCCATGAAGCCACCAGCCCAAACTGTTGCGAGCCAGTACCATCCAGAGGAGCGGAAGCTGAAGGGGATGATGCTGCGGAGACCACTGAGAGAGAAGGGACTCCTGGAAAGGGTGCATGTATGCTGTAGCTCAGGGGACCCATCACCTGTAGACAAAGCCAGGCTGCGGGAGCCGGACAGTCCAGGTGACCGCTGATCTGAAACTGTAGTTCATGTCCACGTACCTTGGGAAGAAACACAAAACTTTGCTGGGTGTCAAAGAGAAGGCCCAGAAACTCCAAGGACTGGGATAGCAGCAACTGGCTCTCCCGGAAGGTGACAGTCCAACCTAAAGCCTATAGCAGAGACACTACTGTATCCATCATACTTTTGCACACCTGTCGAAACAGAGCCTGGATCAACCAATCATCCAAGCAAAGAGGAACCAGGACACCCTGCCTGTGGAGAAAAGCCACCACAACTATCATCACTTTGGTGAAAGCGTGGGGCGCCGACGCCTGGCCAAAATACGGATATGCAAACTGGAAATGCTGTTGGGGGAAAAGGTTCCATGATGGCCACGGTTAGACTTGTCTGAGCTGCATGCTCAGAAGCCCGCTCTAGATATTACTCTCTACTCATTTATTTCGCCGCTTAACAGCAATGCCAAAGCAGAAAGGGAAGAGCTCTACTGGGGCCTCACGTAGCCCTTCCTTGGCCGGCTATGGTGACAGAGAGGCTTTTGCGGCATCTGCAGGTCACCCCTCCAACTTAATCGGAGACGCTCCCGCTGGAGACGCCCCGGGAAAGTGGAACTGAGGTGGTCTCCTTGGGACTTGACACTACTCTGAGCCCTAATGTTAGGGCTATGCCCCCACGCCCTCAGAGTGCCAGCTCCCAGTGGATGGAGCAGTGCCAAGGAATACACGCGCTGCAAGTCCTTGAGGCCGGAGAAATCATAAACGGCGGAGCTGTGCTGGACTTCTCTCGTTTGGAGGGAAGTCCGAGTTTGGATCATAAAGTGATGATTCAGCATGGAGACGGTTGTTTCCAGAAGGGTGTACAGTGTGGGACAGAAGCAACTGAACAGGACTCTTTGGGGATATTTTCTTTTCCTCAAGTCCAGAAACCCCAAGAGGTAACCTTAGACACCATTTGGGACTTTGTAGCACATCTGTCTGCATTAATAAATCTTCAATTTCAACGTAATCAATTAAAGGATCAAGCAATTGACATTAAAAATTTACAATCTGGAATGCTTGAGTCACCTTTCTTTCTCGCAAGAAGTTCTCTTCCACGTATTAGGTATTCTCTACCCATAGAACTCCAATTAGAACTTAAGTTTCCCATTTAGATTATTGTAAAATATTTAGACTCATTGTATGGTATTGTACTTAGACTCATTGTATTGTATTGTATGCAGAATTATTGTATTGCATTAAGACCTCTTGTAATTCGCTGAATGTCCAGCCTTCTTACCATGTTAACCGCCTAGAAGTCGCCTGACTATGGCGGTATAGAAAAATAAAGTTATTATTATTATTATAATAAAATCTGTGGATAATGTGAATCAGGAATTGACTTTGGCTAAAAAGATTCAAGAAACTTTAATAAAAGATAATCTCAGGAGGAATTAGAATCCTTGGAAAATCTGTCACATTCCAATAACATTAGATTGATTAACTTCCCTAGAAGTGCTGTGTATTCTTCTAGGAAAATGTTAAAAAGATTTATGATGGAGGTTTTGGAGATTACCGAGGAACAATTGCCTCCTTTATCCCAGGTTTACTATTTGCCAGCAAAACCACAAGATCAGCAGCAAGGAATTGCTCCTAACTTAAATGCAACAGAATTGCTTGAGCTGTCTGATAGTGAAACTGTTACACCTGCTACGTTGTTACTGACAGTAGCAATGGCACCAGATAAAAATTGGCTTATGAAAAGTTTCTTTAAGCACAAGCAGAAGCCTTTTTTAGGTTTAAAAGTACAAATGTATCCGGATTTGGCCAGGGATACTCAAAAACGCAGGAAATAATTTTTGTTGTTGAAACTGGGGGTTCTAGCCTTAGGGGCAACATTTTACTTACGTCATCCTTGTAAATGTGTGGTGCAATATTCTTCACAAAAGTATGTATTTTTTTGAACCTGCTCAATTAAGAACATAAGAACATAAGCCGTGCCTCTGCTGGATCAGACCTGAGGTCCATCATGCCCAGCAGTCCACTCACACGGTGGCCCATCAGGTCCAGGACCTGTATACTAGCTCTCTATCTATACCCTTCTATCCCATTTTCCTTCAGAAAATTGTCCAATCCCTTCTTGAACTCCAATACCGTACCCTGTCCTATCACTCCCTCTGGAAGTGCATTCCAGGTGTCCACCACCCGTTGGGTGAAGAAGAACTTCCTAGCATTGGTTCTGAATCTGTCCCCTTTTAATTTTTCGGAATGCCCTCTCGTTCTTGTAGTTGTCGAAAGTTTGAAGAATCTGTCCCTCTCCACTTTCTCTATGCCCTTCATGATCTTATAAGTCTCTATCATATCCCCTCTAAGTCTCTGCTTCTTCAGCGAAAAAAGCCCCAGTCTCTCTAATCTTTCAGCGTATGAAAGGTTTTCCATACCTTTTATCAAACGTATCGCTCTCTTCTGAACCCTCTCGAGTATCGCCATATCCTTCTTTAGGTACGACGACCAATATTAGACGCAGTACTCCAGATGCGGGCGCACCATCGCCCGATACAACTGCAGGATAAGTTCTTTCGTTCTGCTTGTAATACCCTTCTTGATTATTCCTAGCATTCTATTTGCTTTCTTAGCAGCCGCTGCACATTGTGCTGATGGCTTCATTGTCATGTCCACTATTACCCCCAAGTCCCTTTCTTGGGTACTCTCATTTAATAACAGCCCTCCCATTGTGTAGCTGTACCTTGGGTTTCTGTTTCCTATGTATAAGACTTTGCATTTCTCTACATTGAACTTCATCTGCAGTCTCGTCGCTCACTCCCCTAATTTGTTTAGGTCCCTTTGTAAATCTTCGCAGTCTTCTTTAGTCCTAGCCCCATTGAATAGCTTGGTGTCATCTGCGAATTTCATTACTTTGCTCTTCGTCCCCGTTTCTA
This sequence comes from Geotrypetes seraphini, assembly GCF_902459505.1. Classification (NCBI taxonomy): domain Eukaryota; kingdom Metazoa; phylum Chordata; class Amphibia; order Gymnophiona; family Dermophiidae; genus Geotrypetes; species Geotrypetes seraphini. The sequence goes on from NC_047086.1 coordinate 253,816,805, forward strand.
GATCATTTATAAATATATTGAATAGCAGTGGTCCAAGCACCGACCCCTGTGGAACACCACTCGTGACCTTCCTCCAGTCCGAGTAGTGGCCCTTCACTCCTACCCTCTGCTTTCTGCCCGTCAACCAATTCCTGATCCATCTGTGTACGTCACTGTCGCGTCTGGAGAAGGAAAAAGATAAGATCTAAAAGCCCAATATAGAGCTAGTAATGAGGTGAATATGTCAACTTGATCTCAGCCAAGTCAGTCATTTGAGTTCTTTAGTAAATGTTTCTTGATTCTGTTAACTTTAATCTTGGAACCTATTAATTGAGGATTAGAGCTAGATTAAGCATTTATTGTTTCTTTATATATTATTTTCGTTTAAAGTATTACTTTATGCTTAAAGCTTTCTGTACAAGTTTACGCTTGATTGTTTTAATATGAAAATGATAAATAAATTTAAAGAAAAAAACCCAAAACTGGAAATGCTGCTGTGGAACATGGAAATGTATTAATCTGTGATGCTCCGGAAATATTGGAATATGGAGGAAATCCTCTGTGAGATTCAAGGATGCCAGAACTCCCCAGGAGACAACAGCAATGACTGTGCCCACAGCTTCTATTCGGAAATAAGGAATGTACAGGAAGCGAGTAACTGACATGAGATCCAGAATGGGCCTTCAGTCCTCCAATCATACTTTGGCATGATGAATCAAAGAGAATCTGCCGAAGCCTGAGACATGGTCTGAAACGGGTACAAGTGCTCAGATATCGAAGAGGCTGCAAAGTAATGCAAACCTTTGATTCCTTTTCCAGCTGACCTGCTAGCGAGTCCGAAAACAAAACCGGAGGAAGGCAAAAGAAAAACTTTCTTGTGCCCCTCCCGAATGATGTCCCACATCAATTTATCTGAGGACATGCGAGTCCACTCCTGGTAAAACTGAGCTAGACGGCCCTCTGAAGGGCTTTTTAGGAGCAGCAACAGCCGCCTGGGATCCAAATGTCGGAGGACGGCTGGAATTGGAAAAAAATGGCACAGAAACTGTATCCCTAGGAAAATCTGGGAGGAAGAACCCAAGGATTTCTGATGAAAATGGCAGGAGGGATGAAAATTACTACCAACTCCTCCCAAAGTCCAGCAAGACTTGTTCATAGGGAGAGATGTAGGGTGACGATCCGCAACACCAGCCAGAGATCATCCACACCCGTCTCCAAAAAGAACCTAATTCTGGAAAGGAAGACTGCTGAATGTGGTCTTGGAGGCAGTGCCCCAGCCCAAGGACAGAGTTAAAAATGTCAGCACGCAGAAACTGCATAAGCAGCAAGAACCTGAATGAGATCAGAAAGGGCATTCGCCACATAATCCATAGTCCAGCACTAGTTGAGAATAACATCCACTTTCACAGATGACACTTTGTGCAATCTCAAGTGACTGGCATGCGTCTCAAAGGAGGCTGCCACCTTAAAGCCTAAAGAAGCCACTTAAAAAACAAAACAAACAAACAAAAAAATATATATATATATTTGTTTGTTTAAAATATACACTGTGTAATCCTGGGAGTCCTTAAACAATACTCCTCCAACACCAGGGAGGGCTACATGCCAGGTATCCTGTGCCACAGTAGAATCCACGTTACAGAGCTCAAAACTGTTGAACAGCAGGATCCAGCAGAGAAAGCTTAAAACATAACTTGAGAGAGCAGCCTGGTCATCCTATTGCCTGTAACCAGACTAAAAGGCTGTGGCTGTTGGAAAAAGGAAGAGGTTTTTTTTTTTTTTTGCTCTTTCAGTACCCCAGCAGTACAAGGGGAGAAAACCATGGATTAGAGGGGTCCTCAACCAAACCCCAACATCCAGGGCGACTAGGCGAACTAGTCCCAGCAAGGTAACCAGCTGGATCTAAAACAAAGGCAGAGCAGGAGATAAAGGCGGCATATGGCATAATGCAATCAAGCTCTGCCATAGCCGGATATGGGGGGGGGGGGGGGGGGGGCTCCTGAAAAGGGAGCTCTGCCACTAGCACAACTGGGCTAAAGAAAACTGACGCATCCGCTGGCTGCGTCCAATGATCTGGGTTTGAAGAATACATTTTCCAGAGGAGCTGAAAAATATTCAGGTGAAACACCACTCTGTGGGCACTGCAGGACTCTGGCTACAGCACTCGCACTATGCCAAAAGAGTTCCCAGACTCAGAATGCAGGCGTTTCGCACCAAACTCCAGAACGACCTCTGGGTGAGAAAATTCCCCAAAATCGCAGACCCAGGCCAGCTCCCCAGACCTGGGTGACCTGGAGGAGGTAAAGTTCAAAGATCTTGCCCCCTCCTCTAGGGTGCTATGGCACATGGTATATGGTTGTAGATCTGGTGCAACCAAGGTAAACGTCTAACAGATTAGGAGCTGGAGAGTCCATCCCAAGCAAATTTTTAATTAAATTGAGGGGTTTTGAGGCAAAAAAAAAACTTTTGGGAAAAAAAAGATAATTTAAAATTCAAAATGGCTGCTGCAAATTCGCAACTAAAAAATAGTGATTTGGGGTCTGGGGAGGTAGGGGACCAGAACTCTGCCCTTAGAAACTGAAAAACATGTTTTAAAGCATTTAACAAGCCACCCCCGAAGTTCCCATGTAGGAAATAATGGAGGTTTTACTCATTCTCACCAGTGCCAGCCTGTCAGTACTTTTACAGCAGCTGAATGGAGTATAATGATTTTCTGCCTCAGAAACAGTTCCAAATGACCAGACTTGAAGATCTTCAGACTGCCAGTCGGCCAGACACTGACTGTAACCTCCGCCCCCACGGATCCTCTCCTGCCTATGCCCTGAAACCCAGAGTTTGTTGTTTTTTTTGCTCTGGACACAGTCTGCGCTTAAAACTCATGACAAGGTCAGTGGGCAAACTCCCAGGGGCATAGATCCAGAGTCCAAGAAGGTGGCACAAAGCAGGCTGGCTTCACAGATTCACTGAAGTTTCTCAGTGAAGCAGCAGTCCAGCTTCGCAGGACTGCATCCTTTCCTTTGACAGGAGACCACCGGAAAGGGGTTTCAAGCCACCAAAAAAGTGAACTTTAAGCAAACAAAATAAGAAAAAGAAACAGAGCAATTCAAAAGACTTTTGCACAGATTGCTTGCAAAAATTTAAACTAGATAACGCTCTAGCTCTCAGTCTAAGGGGGAGGAGCATGTGCTCAGAAAACCATTGGATTTCTGCAACTCCCAGCTTGCGGGTTGGGATTGAACACCTAGTGTATAGAATCCAAAAGGAATGTAACAGAAGACTGGATTAATACCCCAAAATAACTATTCTAGTGTAGAGCAGAGGAAGACACACCTTCTCAACTTGCTTGTAGAAGTTAAGACTGAAGAGAGGGTACTTGCCCAGGGAGACAAGGAGGCAGAGCTGAGAAAAATGGCTGATGCCTTCTACAATCCTACTCGCGAATTGAGGTACACAGGAAATATACGAGAATTATAACATTTATTTTATAGGACTTCTTTTCTACCAATCTTAGGGGAAAATCCAAATTCTTGGTGGATTACAAATTAGAAATTCATAACACTATTAAAAAAGAACAGACCTAATACTATTAAACATAAAACACAGGAAAAAAATTAGACACATAATTGTCCATCTTACACAAACAGATCAAAGCCTGTGAAAATAAAAAGATTTTAAGCTTTAAAAACCAACATATTAATTTCATTTCTGAGATTCTGCAAGAGAGAAAGTTCTATAGAAAAGGCCCAATTTTAGAAAATGTTCTAGCCTTAACATAGATGGTAGCTTATAAAATTAGCAACAACTGGATACAGTAGGTAAAGGATATTCTTAGTTTTGAGCCACTGAAGTTGTCTATAAAAGATTATCATTACTTTTATATTTACCCAAGAACTGTAGCAAAGCCAGCTGCCAATGCTAGGAAGCTTACCTTCTATTAATTATATTTGAATATGAACCAAGACTTGGTACTGCTGATTCATTCAATAAAACCTACTGCAAGCCTGAACATTTCGTAGATGCAAATGTAGGTTATGCTATGATACTGTTACCAACTGTAATATTTCCTATTTTCCATAAATAAAGCATAGTTTGATTTTTTAAAAATTAAATTTTCTTTTCAAGCATGAGGAAAAAATTAGACTTTCACTTTGCTAGGACGACAGGCAAAGACAAATTAGAGCTATTATTTCTTCTGGGCAACACAGGCTGCTTATCTTTTTCAAAGCAAGCCCTGTGTCAAATGATATGCAAAGGCAACTGCTGTTTCACTTGACAAATTTGTGGGTCATAATGTTAAAGATACACTAGGAAAAAAAACCCTTAGGACTATCTTTTCATGTTTCTCATCATCCTACCTGACACAGTCCTTGTTAATCATGATAGTTGGTCTAGTAAATATATTTTCAAGTGTCTCTTTTTTCTTCTATAGTGATGAATAAAGCACACAAGCTGCAGCAAAATACAGCATCTTAGCAAGTTATCATGATCTTTTACTGCCATTAAAACTGTAATGTTTCAATACAAACTTAAGTACTGCATTGTCCAACTTGAGCCTAGAATTGTACAGTATGTTATATATGCCAAGATGGGAAGGGGAAGCGATGCTGGACAATACGAGGGAATGTGAGTTGTTCCATTTAATAAAGAGTAGAGAGTGACAGGGGGGGGGGGGGGGGAATTCATCCCTGTCCCTCTCACCACCCCCACATTTTCATCCCCTTTCTGACAGTGAAGTACATTTTTCAACCCTGTCCCTGCAATATTAATTGTCTTCCCTGTATCTCTCAAAGCAGAAATATGATTTTATACAATTTTATGAGCCTACGGCATTGCAAATAAACATTTTAAGCCTATCTATATCTATCTATATACATATATACACTTGCAGTAGTGCTGCCCGATTCAAATCGGTTCACCGATTCACTTCGGGTGAATCGATTCGAATCCATATAAAAAAAATGGCTTCCCGATTCGGCTGACCCTCCCCCCTCGCCCCCTAAAGCAGGAGCAGCAGTGCTGCTTTTGCTGGCCGGCCACTGCCGCACCTGCTTTAGAGGGGGAGGGGGAAAGGTCAGCCGGTTAGTGCTGGTGTTCGGCTTCCCCCCTGGCGTCCGGTTTCTCCCCCTGGCCTTCCCGCACCATTTACCTTAAAGAAGCAGCCTGCAGACAAGATCGCGATGCTAGTGATCTTTGCACTGCTTTAGAGCCGTTTCCTCCACCGCAATCCTGCCTCTGACATCAGAGGAGGGGCGGCACCGCGGCAGAGGAAACGGCTCCGAAGCAGTGCAAAAATTGCTAGCATCGCGATTAGTCTACAGGCTGCTTCTTTAAGATAAACGGTGCGGGGAGGCCAGGGGGGAAGCCGGACACCAGTGGGAGGCCAGGGGAAACACGCAGGCCTTCCCGGGGAGGTGGAGGGGGTGAGCAGTCCTTCGGGATGGGGGGTGGGGCAAGCCTTCAGTGGGGACAGGCAGGCAGGCCTTCAGGGGTGAGATGCATGCCTTCAAGGGGGGGGGACAAGCCTTCAAGGGGGGACAGGCAGGTCTTCAGGGGTGGGGTGCAGGCTTTTGGGGGGGGGGCCTGGTGTACAAGTACATGGAGGGAGGGAGGGAAGGGGGGATTCAAAGAGATGTGCATATGCTGGACTTTGGGGGGGGGGAAGAAATAATGGATCTAAAAATAGAGGAAAGGGAGAGAGATGATGGACAATGGGATTTAGGGAGGGAAAGAACAGAAAGGGAGAGAAGTTGTACACAAGGGATGGTGTGGAGGAGGGATAGAGATACTGGATAGGAGGGTAGTTAGGAAAAGAAAGGGAGAGATGGTGGACCCTGGGGTGGTGGGGAAGGAGGTAGAGATGCTGGATGAAAGGGTAGTTAAGAAAAGGTGGATCTGGGGAGGGAGACGAAAAAAGGAAAGATGCCAGACCTTCGGGGAAGGGAAGGGAAATGGAAGGGGAGGACAGAGATGGAAGATGGATGGTTAGCACGGAGAAAGAAGAAAGAAGGAGACCCTGGCAAGCAAGTTATCAGAAGACAACCAGAACCTGGGACCAACAAAATTTGAATAATGGCCAGACAACAAAAGGTAGAAAAAGTAATTGTATTTTCTGTTTTGTGATTACAATATGTCAGATTTGAAACGTGTATCCTGCCAGAGCTGGTGTTAGACTGCCAACGTGAGCTAGGATTTAACAAAGAGAGGAAAAGTCTTTTTTGTTTATTTTGTTTACACCACACCAGTGTGGGTAGGAGAGGGCAAAGGAGGTGAAGAGGCTATAAAATAAACCCACCAGGATGTTTGAAAAAAAACCCCAAAAACAAACAAACAAAAAAACCATGCCAATTGGGCAGGAAAATCGATTCAATAGGCTGAATCAAATCGAAATTTTTTTTCCTGAATCGAGCAGCACTAACTTGCAGTATAGAATAACCAACCACTAATTAAAAATAGAAATACGTAGAAAAATATTAAATTGAATCCCCAAGAAGCTACAATAAAACACCAGAGAAAACGAAAAAGTGATATCCCCTTACTGTGCAAAATATAAAGATAGTAGATGTAAATTTCAAAAACTGACATATTACAATCACTACAGTATAAGTTAAAACCTGTTGTGTATCTCTCCCTCCCTCTCATACATCCCCATGTTCAACATCTCTCTTTCTCTCCCTCCCTTGCACCCTTGGTTCAACATCTCTCTTCTCCCTTCCCCCCATGAAACTCTCTTTCTCTGCCATATCAACATCTCTGCCTCTCTCCTTCTCTTTTGTGCCCTGGGTCAAACATCTCTCCCTTCCTCCATAATTTTTAACATTTATCCTTCTCTCACCATACACCCCTATTCCCCAATATTTCTCCCTCTCTTGCCCCTCTCCTTGCAGTCTCACTCACTCCCTTCTACTCCATATGTAACATTTTCCCTTTCTTACATCTCTCCATCCTTTTGCAGTATGTCTCCCTTCCTCCCCTCAACACCATGTCCTACAATTCTTCTCTTGTCCTCTCAACGTGCATGCAGCATCTTTTCTTCCTATCCTTCCTCCACCACACTAACAGTTAAGCTACTTTCTTGCTGGCATCAGGGAAGCAGGCTGGGCTCCTGCAGTCTCTGCACCTCCCTCTCTTCACTTTCTGCCAGCTACAATGGATCAGAGTCAGCATCGGTGATTGCTACAAGCTGCCTGCTGGTAACCCAGAAGCCTCTCCTCTGCTCCAGCAGAAACAGGAAGGTGCAACAGCAGCAGAGAAGAGGCTTCCTGCTTACCTGCAGGCAGCTTGTAGCAATCACTGACGTCGACTTTGACCTGCTGGAGAGTGAAGAGAGGAAGCTGCAGGGACTGTAAGAACCTAGCCTGCTTCTCCAATGCCAGTGTATCAAGGTTCTCTGTTTGCATAGCTGTCTAGCTCACACATTGCTATACCCCTGCTCTGCCAGCAATCATCTCTCCCTCCCTGTTCTGCCTGCCATCTGATTGTCCATCTCTCCCTTCCCATCCATCCATCCCACTCTCACCTATCTACCCCGCTGTGGTGCAACCCCAACACCGACCTCTCCCCCCCCCCCCCCCGGTGCTCTACCTTATCCCTGGTGATCTAGTGGCTTCTTCAGGGGCAGGTAAGAGACCAACTATTTCCACATGGCAAGCGGCTTGTATTTCTTTTTGCTATGCTCAGGCTGGGCTACAGCTAGGGGGACATGTCACGGCACATAAAGTCCGAGCTATGGCAGCTACAGTTGCATTTTTGCATTCCACGCCCATTGATGAAATCTGCACTTCAGCCAAGCAATTTTACAAAATATATTCTCTTAATTGGCCAACTTTCTCTCCATCCCTTTTCAGTAAGCTAGGGAGTCCCATATTTGTGAATATGCTGCCTGCTTGTCCTAGGATAAAGCACAGTTACTTACCGTAACAGGTGTTATCCAGGGAGAGCAGGCAGATATTCTCACATCCCACCCCACATCCCCGGGTTGGCTTCTTAGCTTGCTTATGGAACTGGGGAGCCTCATGCCTCAGCAGGCGGGAAGGCATTCGCGCATGCGAAGTGCAAGTGCAAAGTTTTTCAAACTTAAAGTGACAGTTCACTTGTCAGACTGTCAGTACCGGGCTCAATGGATGACGTCACCCATATGTGAGCCTATGCTGCCTGCTTGACCTAGGATAATAACAAGTTAGCTTTCATAAACTACAAAAGATCGCAGAAAGAGGAAGACAGACAAAAATATTTAAAAAAGTTGAGAAAGACTGGTCGAGAAGTCAGGAAAGCAAAGATACAAATGGAAGAAAAAATAGTTGACAAGGTAAAACGGGGAGACAATCTTAAAAGCGACAAATCCCCTGGACCTGATGGAATTCACCCGAGAGTCTTAAAAGAACTGAAGGTTGAAATCGGAGAGCTTTTGCAAAAACTTGCCAACCTATCAATTAGAACTGGACATACTGGACGATTGGAAGATAGCGAACGTCACGCCAATTTTCAAAAAAGAATCAAGAGGAGAACCGGGCAACTACAAACCTGCGAGTCTTACGTCTGTCCCTGGAAAGATGGTTGAAGCACTGATTAAAGATAGCATAGCCCGGCACTTGGATACATACGACCTGATGAGAGCCAGTCAACATGGCTTCAGAAAGTGAAATCATGTTTGTCGAATTTACTTCAATTTTTTGAGACCATGAACAAACAAATTGATAGTGGAGAACCGATGGACATAATATACTTGGACTTCCAGAAAAGCGATCGACAAGGTTTCACATGAAAGACTTCTCAGGAAACTACAAAGCCATGGAATAGAGGGAGATATTCTAAGATGGATAGGCAAATGGCTGGAGAACAGAAAGCAGAGAGTGGGCATAAATGGGAAGTTCTCAGACTAGGAGAAAGTGACTAGCAGTGTGCCCCAGGGCTTATTTAATATTTTCATCAATGACCTAGAAGAAGGAACATCCAAGTGAGATCATTAAGTTTGCAGACGACACAAAGCTATGCCGGGCAATCAGATCGCAGAAGGATAGTGAGGAACTCCAGAGTGACTTGTGTCAGTTAGAGAAATGGGCGGAGAAATGGCAGATGAAGTTTAATGTGAAAAAGTGCAAAGTAATGCATTTAGGCAGAAAGAACAAGGAACACGAGTATAGAAATGTATATTAAACATACATTTAAGCAGGTGATAATATAAATTCTAACACGTCTGTTCACAAACAATATCATCACATTCTTAAAATTTCTAAGAAAAGCTATCCTCAAACCCACCCATCTCACCCCATTTGAGAGAGTAAAAAACCATACATTCATTCCTGTACATATATACTTATCCGTTTTTTGATAACACTCAACCACTTTCAAAATATTATTGTACAGTTGACTATAACCTTCAGAATTTAGCTTTCTTACCTCTCTTTTCCATTATGGCAGCCTCATATTTACCATTTAAGCAAACTGAGTTTCACCAAAACTGAAAAAATAATAAAGATGCATCTTTCCATGTTTTCAAAATAGTTTGGATTACAACAGCAGTTAAGTATTGCTATTAACCTCATATAATCATTAGTCACGTCAACGAAACATCAAAAAAATTAAAAATTGCTCCCGCTTACGTTAAAGAAACCTCAATATGTAATAATGTTTGAACATGACTCCATACCTGTTGCCAAAAGTCATGAACCATGGGACAGTAAAACAACATATGGTCTAATGTACCTTTTTCTTGACCACAAGACCAGCATAAAGGGGAATATTCAGAATTAAGCTGTTTAATTTAACAGGACCTCCATACTACGCACCTAACTACAAAAAACAGATTGTTTCATAGAAGCGGAGGCGCTTGAGAAATATGAACCTCCACTGATCATCAGACAGACACATTTAATTACAGTGACCAAATGTCTCGTAAACCCTATATTTTGTTTTTGTTGCTCTAGTTGTACTAGTATTTTGTACCAATTTGATGCTTCATGATCTAATCCCATAATCCCTTTGCACAGTGCAAGAATACAGATGATTTCACTGGGATTTTTGAACAAACAATAGCACGATGAAGTTGTAACCATTTGAAACTATATGAAAAGCTGACATTATTACTTGCATGCAATTCTGAAAAGGATTTCAAACTGTCCGATTGCAATATATTGGACATTGTGTCTATACCCATACAATTTATTCATTCTTTCCATACAATGTGTTTTTCATCAATGCAGATATTCCCATTTCCCCACAAAGGGCATAAACTTGAACTTCCAAAAGAAACATCCAGCTGAGAATCAATTTCACAATAAGCGCCCTTTGAGTAGATCTTATGACAGGATTTAGTTTCAGATGCTGCAGAAGCATAACACAAATTAAGTTTTGCAACCTAAATGGGTGGAACAAATTATGCTCTAATGAACACCACTTTGGCAAATTATGCTGCTGATCAGGTGTTAGCCAATACGGATGAGATTAAACGCAACTGCAAGGGAGGCAATGCAGTTATCATGGGTGACTTCAACTATCCGGGGATAGAATGGAATCTCGGCGTCTCTGGCAGTGCTAGAGAGACCAAGTTCCTGGAAACTGTAGGCGATTGCTTCCTGGAACAACTTGTCAAGGAAAACACAAGAGGAAACACAATTCTGGACTTAATTCTAAATGGGCTGCGAGGATTGGCACAGGGTGTATAAGTAAAGGGACGCTGGGAAACAGCGATTACAATATGATCCGCTTCAATCTAGAAACAGGGGTGAACCATCGGTAAAGAATGATGGCCACAGCGCTAAACTTCTGAAAAGGGAATTACGAAGGGATGAGATGCATGGTGGGGAAGAAGATTAAGAAAGGATAAACATTGTAAAGACACTAGAACAAGCTTGGTCTCTTTTTAAGGATACGGTCACCGAGGCACAAAATCTATATATACCACGTATCAACAAGGGATCAAAGAAGAAAAAGAATAAAGAACTGGAATGGCTCACTGTAGAGGTTAAGGAAGTGATCAGAGACAAAAAAACTTGTTTAAGGAATGGAAAAGATCAAAAGCGGACAAAAACTGGAATAAGCACAAACATCATCGCAGGTGCCATAAGGCGGTAAAAGGGGCCAAAAGAGACGACGAGGAAAAAATAGCCAAGGAGGTGAAAAACTTCAAGCCATTCTTTCGATATATTAAAGGGAAACAACCTGCAAAGGAAGCAGTGGGACCGTTGGATGACCAAAGAACAAAGGCAGCTCTAAAGGCGGACAAAGCAATCGCAGACAGCCTGAACACAATTTTTGCGCTTGTATTTACCGAAGAGGATATACACAGCATACCGGAATCCATCAGGATACATGCTGGAACTGAAAATGGGAAGCTAACAGGGTTAACGGTTAGTTTAGAAAAGGTATGTAGGTAGGGAGAATGAGAGGGCACTCTCTAAAGTTGAAAGGGGATAGATTCCGTACAAATGTAAGGAAGTTCTTCTTCACCCAGAGAGTGGTAGAAAACTGGAATGCTCTTCCAGAGTCTGTCATAGGGGAAAACACCCTCCAGGGATTCAAGACAAAGTTAGACAAGTTCCTGTTGAACAAGGACATATGCTGATAGGGCTAGTCTCAGTTAAGGTGCTGGTCTTTGACCAGAGGGTTGCCGCATGAGCGGACTGCTGGGCATGATGGACCACTGGTCTGACCCAGCAGCGGCAATTCTTATGTTCTTATTTGTAAAAATGAGGAAGGTTTAATTCACCACGGTCTTTAGTACGCTGTAACATTTTGAAGGTGATTCTTGGTTGCTTATTTAGCCATATGACTCTACTAATCTCTTTGTCTAAATCTTTATACAAAGCTGGAGAAAAATAAATAGAAATCATGTTCAAGTAATACAGAATTGTTGGACCTGTTATTTTTAACATTTTTATAAGCGATATTGCTGAAGGGCTGTCAGGTAAGATTTGCCTCTTTGCAGATGATTCCAAAATCTGAAATAGAGTAGACACCCCGGATGGTGTGAACAACATGAAGACAGACTTAGCGAAGCTTGAAGAATGGTCTGAAATCTGGCAGCTAAAATTTAATACTAATAAATGCAAGGTCATGCATTTGGGCTGCAAAAACCCTAACAAACAGTACAATTTAGGGGGTGAAGAACTTTTGTGCACGACAGAAGAAAGGGATTTGGGTGTGATCTTATGTGAGAATCTTAAGGTGGCAAAATCAGTTGAAAAGATGACGGTGAAAGCTAGGGTGAAAAGGAAGAGCTATGTACAGTAGGAAAAAGGAAATATTGATGCCCCTGTATAAAACTCTGGTGAGACCTCATTTAGAATATTGTGTACAATTCTGGAGACCAAATCTTCAAAAAAATATATAAAGGATGGAGTCAGTCCAGAAGAAGGCTACTAAAATGGTGCATGGTCTTCATCATAAGACATATAGACTTAAAGTTCTCAATATGTATACTTTAGAGCAGTGGTCTCAAACTCAAAACCCTTTGCAGGGCCATATTTTGGATTTGCAGGTACTTGGAGGGTGCAGAAAAGAAAAAATAGTTAATGTCTTATTAAAGAAATGACAATTTTGCATGAGGTAAAACTTTATAGTTTAGAAATCTTTCCTCGAAGTGGGCCAGCCTAGCAAAGGCCCCGTGCCTGCCTGATGAAACCATGGCTAAAGCTAAAGTTAAAATTTTACTAAGTTAAAATTACACTGAGCAGCTGCTGCTGGACCGGGGTGGAGTCCCAGCAGCAGGAGTCCCAGCAGCAGGTAGGAAGTCAGCTGATGCTGGCACTGGTGATTGACGGCAGAAGGCGATTCTGAGATCGCGGGCCGCAAAATAGTGCCTGGAGGGTTCGAGTTTGAGACCGCTGCTTTAGAGGAAAGGCGGAAGAGGGGAGACATTTAAATATCTACATGGTGTAAATGCACATGAGTTGAGTCTCTTTCAATTGAAAGGAAGCTCTGGAATGAGAGGACATAGGATAAGTTAAGAAGTGATAGGCTCTGGAGTAATCAAAAAGAAATACTTTCTATAGAAAGAGTGGTAGATGCGTGGAACAGTCTCCTAGAAGAAGTGGTAGAGACAGAGACTGTGTCTGAATTAAAGGCAGCGTGGGATACGCACGTGGGATCTCTCAGAGAGAGAAAGAGATAACGGTTACCGCGGATGGGCAGACTAGATGGACCATTTGGCCTTTATCTGCCATCATGTTTCTATTGCATGCCAGATTCAGATCGATAATACCAACATGAAAAAACCGACAGGTCTGCCTGTTTTTTCATTTCTTTCCCCTATGGGCACAAATGTGTGTGTGTAATACACATACACTGACCCATTAAAAAAGTCCCCCCATCTCTCCCCCCCCCCCCGATGATGCCTTTGAACCAAAATAGAGGCAAGACGGATGCCCAGTCCCTTATGCCTCTGTGACCTCTCCATGCCAGTCGAACTGCACCCCCCCCCCCACACAGGAGCCCTCCTCCCCACACTTCAATACAAATCGGCAGAAAGAATGAGCACTCCCCTCCTGCCACCGCAAAACCCTCCCTGTAAGGACCCCTTGAACCAACCCCTCCCTTTACACACTTTACCAAAAATCAGCAAGAGGGATGTCCACTTCCTCCTGCCACTGGATAACCCCCTGAGCCACCCCCCATACTCCCTGAACCTCACCTATATCTCTAAATTACTATGACAGTAGGAGGGATGCCTAGTTCCTCCTGCTTGCAAGCTTAGCACTCCAAAATGGTAGGCCTTCCCCTTCCTGGTGCATACTTGGATGCACGGGGAGGGGCCTAAGGCCCTGATTGACTCAAATGCTAAGGGCAGGGGAGGGGCATTCCTCCTGCTTATTTTTGGTAAAGTGAGAAGGAGAGGGTGTCGGTTCAGGGGGTCCTGGCCGGGGGGGGGGGGGGACGACATTCACACCGGCAGGTAGGAAGTGGGCATCCATCCTGCCAATTTTATTGAAGTATGGGGAGGGAGGTCTTGCCGGGGGACAGTTCTGCTGGTGGGGGGCGTGGGGGTGTGTGTTAACGGCAGGAGGGAGTGAGCAACCCTCTTCTATCTATTTTAGTTCCAGGGGTCATTGGGAATGGGAGGGACGGCTCGCAGGTTTTTTTTAAATGGTGACAGATATTGTGCTTGTGTAACACACATACATATGTGCCATAAAAAAAAAAAAAAGAAAAATCCTCGACCTAGAAAGGGGACTTAGAAAGGGGTACTGAGGGCATGGGAAGGAGGCATTGGGGGCATTAAGGACATAGGGAGATAAATAGACAGAAAAAATGACAGACAGGCAGCGTGCAAGGAGAGAGAGACAAAGAAAAAAAAAAAACCAGACAGACATCTACTCTAGCACCCGTTAATGTAACGGGCTTAAAGACTAGTTCTTTATAAGACAAACATCCATTGACTCAAACTCCTTTAAAGGAAAATTAAGTGTGTAACTCTTTCCCAACCTATAGTTTTAACTCCTTTGTTCATTCTTGGTTTTGAACTGGATTTAAACCCACCCTCCTCTTGTGTCCTGTAATGTCTTCATTTTTAACAGATGTGTGATTTTTGTGTTTTTTCTGTTCTTACACTGAGTGGCAGGAGGCTGTTTTGTGGCTTCACCCTGCCGCTCAGCAGTTCGGGCTTCCCCAAACTGGCTCTGTGTGGGATTATGGCAAACCTCTGTGAAAATAATTTGAATGCAAACTTACTGGAACAACAGTTGCTGTTTCAGAATCAGTAAAAAAAAAACCAAAAATCAGTTCACAGCGACCATGTTTTGTGCATCTAGCCCTTAGTAAGTTGGACAAACCCTTGCTACTTCAGCTGCTAGCTTAAACCAGTGCTGGTAGGAAACATATAGCTCATATCTAACATTCAAGCTGCCATTTTCTCTCTGTGACTCTTCAGAAAGCCCCTTTCTGTAAGTACGAGTCCGACGTAAGTTGGATGTTCATAAACGGGAACTACCTGTATTTGGGACCTGGGTTGGCCACTGTTGGAAACAGGATACTGGGCAAGATGGACCTTTGGTTTGTTCCAGTATGGCAATTCTTATAATAATAATTTTATTTTGTATACCGACATACCCAGGGAGTTCTAGGCGGTTCACAGTAGTTAGATGAAATACAAACAATGCAGTTGAAATTGAAGAACATAACAAAGCAATCATTGAGTCCAACAAGTTATACGTCTACAATTTAAGTGAGGGAATAAATAAATACAGTACATATGATAAGTACATTCATAGAATTTAAGTGAAGGAAAAAAATACATACAAGCCAAGAGGAGGGAGCAACAATCTTAAAAGAATGGGAAGGGATAGTGATGGAGTACGTTAAGGATTTGGTCTGCTGAAAAGTTGAGTTTTAATCTGTTTTCTAAAATTGAGATATGAAGAGGCATCAAGCACAATTTGGGCGAGCCATGAATTTAGTTTGGCTGCTTGAAAAGAGAAGATTCTTTTGAAGAATCTTTTAAGATGACACGATTTCAGTGAGGGAAAAGTGAACAGATTTATTCTGCGGGAGCTCTTATTGTTGTAATTCAGGTTGAAGTGTGGGTAAAGATAATTCGGTGACAGACCAAATATTGTTTTGTAGCAGATGCATGAGAACTTAAATAGAACTCTGGATTCGAACTGCAGCCAGTGCAACTTGTGGTAGAAAGGGGTTATGTGTTCCCATTTCTTCAAGCCAAAGATGAGATGAACGGCAGTATTTTGGACCAACCTCAATTTCCTGGTGATTTTCTTGAAGACGCCTAAGTATATGATGTTACAGTAATCCAGAACACTCAGAATAGAAGATTGTACCAACAGACGAAAGGAGGCGTCAAAGTATTTTTTAATGGTGCGGAGTTTCCAAAGCACCGAGATACTAGGTCTTAAATACTAGGTCAGAGTGTTTCTCTAGAGTGAGATGCTTGTCTAAAGTGACTCCTAGTGTTTTTAAGGATTGCTCAAAACAGTAATCCAGCCCATTTACATGTAGTGTAGTTTCCTTATGTTCCTTCTACCAATCACTGCACTCAATGACAGCATCCTTGAGCCACTGACAACTACGCATGTATGGGGTTGCTGTTATCAGTGGCTTAGGGAAGTTGCTGCTGCCTGCCAAGCTTGGTAAAAGGAAGTTCTGTCCACCTTCACAGAAAGTTTTCAGTTGACAGCTGGGGGATCCTCATTAGCTGAAACATTTATATTACGATGTGTGTGTGTGGGGGGGGAGGCGGGGTAGGGGGAGACAGAGAAAACTTTGTGCCCGCCCAAAATTGGATGTCTGACTATGCCACAGTTTTCATGGTGGAATCTATGATAGTTGTCTCTGGATTGTTGACAAATCTATAAAAATTAATGATACTGGATGAAAAATATAGATTTATTATAACCTCCTACTCCAGTTCCATTTTGACAGAAAACTAGTGTAACGAGTGGAAAGTAAAAAACTTTTGAATGTGACATTTTTTAGCTTTGCAGCACAGATTCTGTTATCCAATATGTTAGAACTGCTGGTGTTTTAACCCTGAAATAAGTACTGTATTTCTCATATCAACCACCTGTCCATATAACCACACCACTGAAAATATAACAATTCTGTGTCACTACTGAAACAAGACAAAGTAGCTGTGAAAAAGGCAACAGATTACTTTTATGAATTCATGAAGGCTTATGCTAACATAACTTTCAGTTTTGTCTTTCCTTTCCTGTTGTGCTTAACCTCTAATTGTTGACTCCTATATTACTTAGATTGTATTTCTTTCCTTACCTTACCTATTGTTTCATTGTGTTCGTAAATGAGGTTTTTTTAAATTATGTTTTGCAAACTTAGTCCCTTGTTAGTTATGTATGTTTATTTAATGTATATTTTAACTATGTATTTTGCTGATCTGTATATCGCTTAGAATTTGGAATAGGCGATTAATCAAATTGTAAATAAACTTGAAACTTGATATTTTCACAAACACAAAAAAGGTATGTGACATTTTATATGTACAATCTTGGATGACGAGTAACATGGTTTGCGAGTGTTTTGCAAGACGAGCAAAACATTTTATTACATTTTAACTCGATAAACGAGCGTTGTCTTGCAGTACAAGCACGTATACACGCGACACGTCATCAGAACCCACAGTTGAAGCACGTACATCTTACGCCGAGCACGGCTGAATGTAATAAAAGCATCACGCCCAATTTACCCACAGTTCAAGCATACACTACATACACGCATCTTACGCCGCGGCTGAATGTAATAGAAGTCTCACACCCAATTTACCCATAGCTCAAGCGCTCACAGTATACAGTATTTTGTATTAAAGTTTTTGGGTTGTGAACAAATCATCTGAGTTTCCATTACTTCCTAAGGGGAAACTCGCTTTGATATACAAGTGCTTTGGATTACAAGCATGCTTCTGGAACGAGTTATACTCGCAAACCAAGGTTTTACTGTATTTTATAACTATATTTACATTTATTTCTATAGCTATACATCTATCTATCTATATACTAATCTTATAGCCTGTTACATTAACGGGTGCTAGAATATGTATTTGTGTCTGTCTGTCTTTATTTCTCTCTCTCTCCTTAGCCGCTTTCTGTATTTCTGACTTTCTTTTTCCTTGGCTGTCCACCACTACCCCTTGCCTGCTCCCCCTGTCCATTCTTCCTTCCTTTTACCTCCCCTGTGTCCACCACCACCCCTTCACTGCTCCCTTTATCCAGCAGCAGCCCTTCTCTCTTTGTTATATTTCCCTCCTGTCCATTATCACCTCTTTCCTGCTCAACCCTGTCCAGCAGTAGGCCTCCCTTCCTTTTTCTTCCCCCACCCTGTCCATAGCACCTCTTCCCCTGTCCAGCAGCACCTCTTTCCTGCTCCCCCTCTCCAGCAGTAGGCCTCACTTCCTTCCCCCCCTGTCCATCAGCACCTCTTCCCCTGTCCATCAACACCTCTTTCCTGCTCCCCCTGTCCAGCAGTACGCCTTTCTTCCTTTTTCTGCCCCCCCCTGTCGTCAGCACTTCTTCCCCTGTCCAGCGTGCTCCCTTACCTCCTTTCGCGTCTGCCCTCCACCGACAGCCACCTCAAGCTGCCGCGGCCTGCAGGTGCCGACAGCCACCTCACCTCGAAGCCCTCCTCCTGGCAGCCACCGCCAGCGCCGCTCCATGAAGCCCTCCCCCTGGCAGCCGAAACTCCGCACCGCCTTTCATGCGCCTTAGCGCACATGCGCGCATTGCCGACCACAGCCCGACAGATCAGGGAACACAGGGTAAGAATGTGCATGCGCGCTTAGCATTTTATTATATTAGATATATCCTATATATCTATATCTATATACACACAACATTTTTTGACTTTCAGCACGAGTTTTAGATGTGAGCTAAATGTTTCCTAAGGGTGATCTTTTCAAATATTTCACCTGTAAAATAAAACTGTATGCACCACGCAGCATGGAATATTAAAAAAAAAATAAAAAATATAAAGAGAAAGAGAGAGAGAGAGAAAGAGAGAGAGAGAGAGAGAGAGAGAGAGAGAGAGAGAGAGAGAGAGAGAGAGAGAAAGAGAGAGAGAGAGAAAGAGAGAGAGAGAGAAAGAGAGAGAGAGAGAGAGAGAGAGAGAGATCTGCATGCTATGTAATCTAAATGGCATCTTACAAAATACCAACTGGCATGATGACAGGAGTGCACATATTTTTCCAAGGCAAGTATCAGTCCTTTACGGAAGGGAAGAGGAATGAGATTTTATACCCCACCTTTCTGTGACTATAGTCAAAGTGATTTACATATTATATACAGGCCACAAGAACTGGGGCAGCCATTCACAGAGCGGCGCGGGACTAAGTAGGAAGTGAAAAACTTGCACCTGCCTGCTTGCCGCAATGCCATTGCCGGTGCCGCTCAGGGGGAGAAAGCAGGAGAGAAGGGTAGGAGTCTGAAAGCTCCTGCCCTGCAGTGCTGGACTACCATTCACAGAGCGGCAAGGCAGGAAGCGAAAAACTCACAACTGCCTTCTTGCCGCTCTGACTCTGCCGCTGCGGAGAAAGCCGGATGGAAGGGCAGGAGTCTGACAGCTCCTACCCTGCAGCGCTGGACCGCCGGAGGAGTTAAGGTAAGAGGTGACCCTGCTTGCCTCCAAGTGGGGGGCCCTGCCTGCCTGCCTTACCACTAGGCCTTCCTGCCTGCCCTGCCATTAGGCTTGCCTGCCCTGCCAGCCCTGCCACTAGGCCTGCCTGTTTTTCACTAGACTACTAGGCCTGCCTGTCTCTAGACCGCTAGGCCTGCCTGACTGCCACTAGGCCACTAGTACTGCCTGCCCTGTCCCGGCCTACCACTAGGGGGACAGGATGCAGAGCCTGGCAAGGAGTGTGGGGTTGGGTGCAGAGCCTGGCAGGGAGAATTTGGTTAAGAATTTTTTTTTCTTGTTTTCATCCTCTAAATCTTGGGTGCGTCTTATGGTCAGGTGCGTCTTATGGTGCTAAAAATACGGTATATTATTTCAATAATTCATTTTCAATCAATACCTCATTTATCATTCTGGTTAATCCCTGGGTTTTCACATTTCCATGCACAATCTTGTCACTATTTCCTCACAATCACATCCTTGGCATCGCCAACATTGTTCCTCTTTTTTATATGATTACTCATTGTTATGTATATTTTTATTGGACCCCTGATGAAGGCTTTTTATTGGCCAAAACATAACCATGTCTTTTGCTACTGATTGCTATTGTCCACAACACTGACATAGACCTTTGCTGCACAATTTGCCAGCAGGAGTGTTTTTGTGTGTTGGCATAGACTTTCACCCTTTGCTTATTATCAACACAGACCACTGTTGTACGTTTTGTCAGCTGGACTGGTTTTATCAACTGGCCCATTTATCTGAATAAACTTTGTTGGTCCAGACTGTCGGCTCCACTCTTTTTGTTTTTGTGGCTTCTTATATAATTAAGGCTCAGCAAAGTGAACGAAGCAGCAAAACCTGGAAAAATGCTAAATTTGTCACACCAGCAGCAGTGGACTGTTAAATCTTAAATTTGTTTGCTCAGGGATTACTGCCAATGCAAATAATGGAACTAGCAGAATTTGTTCAACTAGTTAATGGTGTGCAGCCAAACAGAACAGTGTTGAGTCCAAGCACACAGATAAAAAGTTACTGAAGAGACTAAAAGACCTCAACATGTATAGTCTGGAGGAGAGGAGGGACAGGGGTGATATGATACAGACATTTACTATACTACTACTAATTATTTCTATAGCGCTACCAGACATATGCAGTGCTGTACAGTCACAAAGACAGTCCCTGCTCGAAAGAGCTTACAATCTAAACAGCCAAGACAGACGTCATGGATACAGTTAAGGGGAACAGTAAATCTGCTGGCTGGATTGGTGGGCAATTGGGAGTAGGGTTATGGATTGAAGGCTATACCAAAAAGGTGGGATAAATATTTGAAAGGTACTGATATAGGACCAAATCTTTTCCAGAGAAAGGAAATTGGTAAAACTAGAGGACATAATGAAAGATTAGGTTCTCACTTCTGCTAATCTTCTTTCTTGTAAATCCACATTCTATTCCTGGACAAGTAGGTTGTGAAACTATTCTTGCCAGACAGGCTTATAGGGAGACAAATATTCAGAGCCTTCAACACCTCCCCTCTTATCTCAGCACCACTTCCCAGGGAAGCAGTTTAGTAGAAAAGCAGACAGCAACATCTGGATGGAAAACAACAAAAGGAAGGAAACGGGGAAACTCCCTGGCACATTAGTCTATTCTGCTCAGAACATTAAATGATCATGAACAATCACAATCAGGCAAAAACAACAATAGAACCTGAACAAAACAGTGCTAATAGGAGACAGCTGGCACCTATGAAAGGGGGCACTAGGACTAGAAACCCCAAGGAAAGTGCAAAATACATTCAGGTGATAATCTTCAAAAGGCTGATCAGAAAGGACAGCAACTCAGCTTATCAGTACTTATCAAGGCAGACGATTGCCAAATCAGCTGTTTCCAGAAATAGAACATAAGAACTGCCTGCTCCAGATCAGACCTTCGGTCCATCAAGTCCGACGATCAGCACACGCAGAGGCCCAGCCAGGTGTACACCTGGGGTAATTTTAGTCACCCGTATCCCTCTATGCCTCTCGTAAGGACATATGCATCTAGTTTGCTTTTAAATCCGAGAACGGTGGATTTCGCAATAACCTCCTCTGGGAGAGCATTCCAGGTGTCCACCACTCGTTGCGTGAAGCAGAACTTCCTGATATTTGTCCTGGACTTGTCCCCCCTTAACTTCAGTCCATGTCCTCTTGTCTGTGTCACATTGGACATTGTAAATAATTTTTTTTCCTGCTCTATTTTGTCGATTCCTTTCAGTATTTTGAAAGTCTCGATCATATTCCCTCGCAGTCTCCTTTTCTCAAGAGAGAACAATCCCAGTCTCTGAAGTTGTTCCTCGTATTCCAAGTTCTCCATACCTTTTATTAGCTTCGTTGCTCGTCTCTGCACCCTCTAGAGTGTGGACTTACAAGAAAGATTAGCAGAGGTAAAAACTTAATCTTTTGTTCTTGTACAATCCCACTCTATTCCTGGACAGGATGTAGCAGAACAGCAGGACGTAACAGAACAGCCCTAAAAACTAGGGTGGGGCTGAAGAGCCAGCTACCAAAATGGAGGAACCAAAAGCAAAATCCTGTTTGGCCGCCATATCAATCCGGTAAAACCTGGTGAAGGTATGCAAAGAGGACCATGCAGCTGCCCTACAGATCTCTTCCAAAGAGATTGCCAACGACTCTGCCCAAGAAGAGTAAACATCTCTGGTTGAATGAGCTCTCACCGAGAGAGGAGGCTTCTTCTCTGCTGCAATGTAGGCAGACAAAATGACCATCTGGAGATGGTTTCTTTGGAGGCCAGTCCCAGTAGGCAGGACCCACCAGGACAAACAGATAGTTGGAGAACCGGAACTAATTCATGACCTCCAGGTTAAGCAACAGAGTCCTGTGCACATCCAAGGACCGCAGAACCTGGTCTCGCTCTTTTGAACTGGAAGGCACAAAAGTTGGGAGTCTAACCTCTTAGTTAATGTGAAATGCCGAAATGACCTTAGGCAGGAAGGACGGAACCGTGCGCAAAGGATACATCAGAGTCTGTAATCTGCAGGAACGAATCCCAGCAAAACAGAGCCTGAATCTCAGAAACCCTGTGGGCCAAAATAATGGCCACCAGAAAATCTATCATTATGGTCAGATCCATAAGAGAAGTGTGCTCCATCAGCTCATAAAGCGGATGAGCCAGAAATAGGAGAACCAGATTAAGATTCCATGTTGCACAAAGCGTCCAAAGCGAAGGCTGTAGCCAGAATGTGCCTCTCAGAAAACAGGTGGCAACCGAATGAGAAGCCAAGAAGCCCAGAAGCCCCTCAAGGGCTTCAGTCTGAGACAGGAGAGACTGGTCATCTGGACCCTAAGTGAAGCCACCGATAGCCCTTTCCCCAACTCATCCTGAAGAAACTCAAGAATTCTGGGAATGGAAGAACAGAAGGATCCTCCTGTCTCTGCACACTTGTGGTGAGAGGCATGTCCTGTAGGCAATTAGCCGGTGCCTCTGCTCCTTGCCGGCACCTCTCCGCACCTCTCCTGCATCAGCACCCCCCTACTGGTGGCCCAGTCCCCATCTTCAAGGCCTCTGTGCATGGATGTCGACATGATGATGTCATGCATGCACTTGACATCCATGCATTTCTGGATACCCTCCAGCCGTGACCCTGAGATTAGTGTGCCACGGCTCCGGAGAGTTTGCGAGATGCTGTTTTAAGCCTTTTGAAATAATTCTTCTGTTTGACCTTCAAATCAGGAAGTCACAATTTCTTTGACATCTTCAACCCTACTATCCATGGAGAGATTTTTTTCAAAACTCATAACAGGAAATAATCTGAGGAAGCCAGGTCAGGACAGTAAGGTGGATGGTTCAGCTCCTGAAACCCACATTCTCGGATGGCAGCCTGCAATTGTGACATATACACCAGTGCATTACCGTGAAACAGCAGCACATGCCTACTGTGAATTTTCCTCTTTTCTTCTTGATTGACTTCCTCAAAGCGATCATTGTGTTGGCGTAACTCTCCCCAGTTATGGTTGTCTTATACGGCATGAACTCCAGTATCAAAAGTCCTTCCTTCATCACCCCAGAAGACAGTTGCCATGATTTTGCCTGCAGATATTTCTGTCTTGAACTTTATTGGGGTGGGGGATGACTTGTGCTTCCACTGCATTGACTCCATTTTGGACTTAGGATCTCTCTAATAGACCCAAGTCTCATCTTGAGTTACCAAACAATGAAAAAAATTCACTTGGTCTTTATGGAGCATCTCTAATTTCTCCTGAAAGCACTGGAGCCTCGTGGCCTTCTGACATGGTGTTAGCATTCTTGGAAAATATATTTCACTAACCTTGCAGATGTCCAACTTTTCATGAATTATTTTCCAAACTGTACCTACCGAGATGCCCATTTCTTCAGCTACTCGGGAAACCTTAATTCATCTGACAAAATTAAATCCTCAAATTTCTTGCACATTACTGTGGAAGTTGCTTCCACAGGCCCATCTTCAATGGACTATCTATCCCATATAAACTGTTTGCTCCAAAAATTTTATTTGTAGGTTGATGGGGCAGACACACCATAAACTGCAGTCATGTATATGTTCATGGATCTCCTTTTGCTTTTTCCCTTTTTGTGAGAAATTATATCACTGAATAGTGCTCCAAATCTAGTAGCTTCTTACTTGATTCCCAAGAGGACTCTCCTGACATCCTGTGTCTTGGAATGTTAGACTCGCACTGATCCACAACTGTGCATGAGTAACCTTGAGACCTGTTGCAATATGCATAGATTGTCACTTGCTACTTTCTTTCATAGGTAGATAAATTATTGAATGCCCCTTGTACCTTGTCTGACCCCCCCTAGTCCTCTCATCCCATGTCCAGCATCCCCGTTTCTTTAATCTTCTCAATCCAAAACTACAATAAAGGGTGAAAGCTGCACAGCTTAGAGGAAACATTGTTCTAGATTCCAACTATCCTATAACTTTTAGCATATTTAAAATTTTTTCTAGTATTAAAAATTTCTGAAATACCTATTCTGTGGATATAGCTCTGTCAACTCTGTCAGAGTGCTTATAAATACATTTATAAATGGATTACCAGAACAATCTGTTTTGGTGATCATTTGTTTTGGGAGGCTGGAAACAAGTCCTCTGTAAAATTTGTTTTTAATGTGGTTTCAAACTACCTGATGCAACTACAAATGATTGTCAAGGCTTCCTGTTCAAAACTGACCCAGAATAACCAATTGCTAGGCATGAGTGGATTCTGGTGCCCTCCTTGGGCAGGAAGACTTGCACCATGAGAAGCACTTAACCAGGTTCTGGGTACAATAGTCAGATTGAAGGACATCACTCTGAACTGGAAGTGCTCTTCAGAATAGAAAAGCATACAAAATCTCTAATACTTCGTGCAAACTGGAATGTGCAGGTACGCTTCAAGTCAAGAGAAACAAAAATATTTCCCTGGTCAGACTGCTGCATTAAAGAGTCATGGGAAAGGAGACACTATTTAATTGTGGATTAAGAATTGGTTATAAATGGCTGTTTTTCTCATGGAGGAAGGTAAATAGTGGTGTGCTGCAAGGATCTGTACTGGGACAAGTGATATTTAACTTATTTATAAATGATCTGGATATTGGAACTACAAGTGAGGTGATTAAATTTGCAGATGACACCAAACTGTTCAAAGTTGTTAAAACGCATGTGGACTATGAAAAACTGCAGGAAGACCTTAGGAAATTGGAAGACTGGGCATCCAAATGGCAGATGTAATTTAAAGTGGACAAATGTAGAGTGATGAACATTGGGAAGAATAATTCAACTCATAGTTACCAGATGCTAGGGTCCACCTTGGGGGTCAGCAATCAAGAAAAAGATCTGGGAGTCATGCAGACAATACGCTGAAACCTTCCATCCAATGTGCGGAAGCGGCCATTAGAGCAAACAAGGTGCTAGGAATTATTAAGAGAGAGATGGTAAACAAGACTAAGAAATTATAATGCCTCTATCACTCAATGGTGCAACCTCACCTTGAGTATTGCATTCAGTTCTGGTCTCCTTATCTCAAAAAAGATATATCGGCACTAGAAAAAGTTTAAAGAAGAGCGACCAAGATGATAAAGGGAATGGAACGCTTCTCATATGAGGAAATACTAAAGAGGTTAGGACTCTTCAGTTTGGAAAAGAGACAGCTGAGGGGAGATATGATTGAAGTCTACAAAATTCTGAGTGGTGTAGAATGGGTATAATTGGATCAATTTTTTTACTGCATCAAGATTTACAAAGACTAGAGGACACTCAAAGTTACAGAGTAATGATTTTAAAACCAATAGGAGGAAATATTTTTTAGTCAAAGAACAGTTAAGCTCTGGAACACTTTGCCAGAGGATGTGGTAAGAGCAGTTAATGTAGCAAGTTTTAAAAAAGGTTTGGACAAGTTCCTAGAGGAAAAGTCCATAGTCTGCTGTTGAGACAGACCTATGGGAAGCCACAGCTTGACCTGGATCAGTAACATGGAATCCTACTATTTGGGTTTTTGCCAGTACTTTTGACTTGGGATTGGCCTCTATGAAGATGGGATACTGGGTTTGATGGACTATTGGTCTAACCCAGTAAGGTTATTCTTATGTTATCACAGACTACAAAGTTTCCATGTGGAACCTGGGCATTCATAAGGCTGCACTGACTCATAAGAAGTCCTCAGTCAAATAAAATTACTGTTCCTTTATAGGTACCACAAAATACATGAAGCTGCAGTCTAGCTCATGCTTTTCTGAGGGAAATGACATTATGGCTCCTAGCTGAATCAGAACTGGGTTCAACAAAGTTTCTTAGGATCTAGAATCTAGCACATAAATCTAGGCACCAGACTTGGAACGACTGAAATTTGTATTAATTTTATGCATACATATAAATTGTACATTCATAATGTGCTCAAGATGATGCACAGAAATTTAACACAGTAACATAGAAGGAGCAGATAGGAAAACAGCAATCAGTGCCTACAAATTCCATGTAGCTGAAACAAAGAAACAATATTTTGCTGCCAAAATTGAATGCAAATCACTAAACAGTAAAGATCTTTTTGAAATGATGCACTCTTCAACTGCACTGCCTGCCCTAGGCCTATCTGATACCCTATCCCAACCTAGTGCACAAGACCTAGCAGATTTCTTCCTGGACAAAATAAAAAAGGTACAAGAAGACATTAAGCAAGTGACAACTGTTGCCAAACCTAACACTTCCCACAGACAAAAGAAGAACGAACACTGTCCAGCTGATCGCAACTGAAACAAAGTCTTCACACTCACTGCAGAAGATATGATCTCTCTAATAAAAAAACCTCTCAACATGATGCTGTATCCTAGGCATTGTCCCCTCAAAATTACTAGCAAATGCATCTGCAACAATTATTCAATGGCCGACTACTTTCTTCAACTCCATCCTCTGCACCGGTCACCTGCCATTTCAAATGGGTCGCATAACCTTGACCCCAATACCCAAAACTCAAGGTGCAGACCTCGTCCTACTATCCAACTACAGACCGACTGCAGGCTTTCCTATTCTAACAAAGTTGATCAAAACCCTAGTCTGTGAACAACTTAACAAATACATTGAGCAGCACTCTTGTCTCAACCCAGCTCAATAGAAAATCAGAGCTCAACCTCACAACCATAATTAAATTCCTCACCTCAAATCATAATTAAACTCTAAACATAGGACAACAAGCCATTCTACTGCAATTTGACATCTCTGTTGCATCTGACTCTGTAGATAATGACTTTTCCTAGCAAACCTTGGTGAGATTGGTATAGGAGGCCCAGTGCTTCTTAAGCATTCCATGAAGTTCCTCAAGGCTCCCCTCTTTCCAATCCTCTTCAACCTCAATATGAGCTCTCTAGAGCAGTGATTCCCAACCCTGTCCTGGAGGAACACCAGGCCAATCGGGTTTTCAGCCTAGCCCTAATGAATATGCATGAGAGAGATTTGCATATGATGGAAGTGATAGGCATGCAAATTTGCTTCATGCATATTCATTAGGGCTAGCCTGAAAACCCAATTGGCCTGGTGTTCCTCCAGGACAGGGTTGGGAATCACTGCTCTAGAGAACAGTGACTTCGAAAAAGATGAACACTCACTATCATACACAGATGACATCTTCCTCCTTATATGCTTGATCCTGCTTCCATCAATATCCCAGAAAAAACTGAAAGCTGCATTAAGCAAAATCTCCAATTGGGCCACCAACAACAAACTCAAATGAAACACAGCCAAAACCAAGCTACTTTGGTTTCATATATCACAGCAAACCATTCCCAGCGCTCTAAATCTGCTCTCAGGCACCAACCTTCAAATATCAAAAGTACTTGGGGTCATCCTAGATTCCACTCTCACCTACTCATTTTCTAATCTTAATAAGAAAATACACTACTGCATGAAAAGACTGCAACTGATCAGGCCCTTCTTCTACGAGCAATACTTCATTATCATGGTACAAATGTTCATCCTCTTATGACTGGACTACTTGTTTTATGCAGGCTTAGATGTAGCACAACTACACAGGCTGCAGCTAATACAAAATATCATAGTCAGACTCATTTTCCGCTTAAGAAAATATGATGCAATATCCGACTATCTTCACAAGCTACATTGGCTACCCATAGCACCCAGAATCTACTTCAAAGCGTCTTACATGTTGTACCATATATGTCAATCAAACTCAACAGTGATAACTCATCTCTTCTCTGAACTCCAGTTCACATCTGCTAGAATCTTCAACTCCTCCAAGATGATCCTCTCCTCACTAAAAGGTGTCAGATACAAACAAATATTAAACGCATTGTTCACCTATGGTGCAATAAAAAACTGGAACAGCCTCCCCACAGACATTAGATTAGAACCAAACTACCTGAGTTTCAGAAGAAAATTGAAAACATTTCTCTACAAAAGCCATCTATCTGCAGGATGATCCTTACCGACTCCCAGACCTACCTAGCTCATACTGCTATAAACCTATCACTTTGACCGTCAGCATACTCCTCATGTCATTCTTTGTCTGCTGATTCCTGCAATGTCATATTTGCAAGCTTCTCTTGCCGCATCGGTTCTTGTTTGTAAGTTCTCCTTCATTGTAATCCACTACCATGTCTATTCTGTACACTCCCCATGGATGTTTAGACTCTAGTGCCTTGAACCTTTATAGGCATAGAGTGATCCATAAATCCTAGATTAGATTAGAGCAGTGTCTCTCAAACTGTGTGCCATGGCACAGTGGTGTGCCCCAAAGAGATTACGGATGTGCCATGAAAGATTCTAGAATTTTACTTTAGTTTTAAAAATTCCCTTCCTAAGTATACACTAGAATAGATGACATGTATGTCATGTATACAAGATCTGTCAATGTTTTAAGCATCTGTGTGCATAAGAATATAACTGACCAGACAAGCATCATTCTTTGATGTGATTGGTCCATGAAAACTAATTGCAAGTAATTTTAGTTTTATTTTTTATGCAGTAGTTATCCTAACTTGAGCAACAAAACAATCAAGGCTTTGTTTCTGTTTGGATCTTCTTATCTTTGCGAACTTAGATTTTCAGCTCTGACAAATTAAATTGAAAAAAAACCCCTAAAAACGAATGAATGCAGATGGTGAATGATAAAATGCGTATTTGCTTGTTGTCAATTGAGCCATGTTTTAAATTAATTTGCACTCAAAAACAAGCACATCCATTGTATTGATTAGTACCGTATTTTCACATAGATAACGCGCACCCGTGTAAAACGCGCACACGGGTATAGCGCGCGAAAAACACAACTTTATGTACAGAAATTTTTATATACCGCGCACACACGTATACCGCGCATGCTGCCCAACTCTCCTTTCACCCGCCCCGACTCTCCTCTGGCCACCCCGACTCTCCTTTCGCCCGCCCCGACTCTCCTCTCCCCCTTGAAGTCCTGTCCCCACCCTGAAAACCTGATGCCCCCCCCCGACGTTCGATTCACCACTCCCCCTCGCAGGACCGCTCGCACCCCCACCCCGAAAGACCGCTCGCACGCGCTCCCACCCGCACCCGCATCCACGATCGGAGCAAGAGGGAGCCCAAGCCCTCTTGCCCGGCCGACTCCCCAACTCCCCGACAATATCGGGCCAGGAGGGAGCCCAAACCCTCCTGGCCACGGCGACCCCCTAACCCCACCCCGCACTACATTACGGGCAGGAGGGATCCCAGGCCCTCCTGCCCTCGACGCACATGGTCGGGTTGGGCCCATGTGCCTCAGGCCGCGCCCCCAGGTGGGACCTAAGGCTCCAGGGCCTATTCTGATTGGCCCACGCGCCTTAGGCCCCACCAGTAGGCGGAGCTTTAGGACGGATGGGCCAATCCGGCCTCATTCCTTCGTTGGCTGCCTGCCGGACAGGCGGGTTTGGCTCCCGTCTGTCCGGCCAACTACCAAAGGTACGGGGAAGGGGGGTGGGGGGTCGTGGGGGTCGCCAGGGGGGTCGCGGGTCGGCTGGGGGGGCGGTCGGAGGTTCTTGGGGGGGGCGGTCGTTGGGGGGAGGGGTGTTTGCGTCGAGGGCAGGAGGGCCTGGGATCTCTCCTGCCCGTAATGTAGTGCGGGGTGGGGTTAGGGGGTCGCCGTGGCCAGGAGGGTTTGGGCTCCCTTCTGGCCCGATATTGTCGGGAAGTCGGCGGTCCTTCGGGGTGGGGGTGCGAGTGGTCCTGCCGGGGGGGGGGGATGTATCGGACATCGGGGAGTCGGCCGGGCAAGAGGGCTTGGGCTCCCTCTTGCTCCGATCGTGGATGCGGGTGCGGGTGGGAGCGCGTGCGAGCGGTCGTTCGGGGTGGGGGTGCGAGCGGTCCTGCTGGGGGGGTGAATCGGGCGTCGGGCGGGGTGGGAACTATGTTTAAAAACTTTTGTATAACGCGCGAGGGGTATGCGCGGTAGGTAAAAACGCGTATAACGCGCGCGTTATATGCGTGAAAATACGGTAATTCTCAAATTTAATTTTTTGCTAGTTTTGCAATTTTATAATTTCATTTCAATTATAATGTGCCATGAAAAACATTTGCTCCGTTTAGTGTGCCAGAGCTAAAAAAAAGTTTGAGACACACTGGATTAGAACAGGCTAGCTTTTCCCTTCACTCATATAGCCTATCTGGCAATGGACAGAGGCTTTTGTAGGGCAATAGGAGAGAAACCAAAGTTGCAGCTACCAAGGGCGGGATGGTACACCTACCCCTAAAAGTTACACCCTTAGCTCCTCTCCATTGCTCACCTGTCCCCAAGCAGCTGCAGTTTCAACCTCTCCCAGCCAATACAGCCACTCTTGATCATCTACCTTGGCTCACATCCCCATCCACAGTATCTCTCCTCTATCCCTACAATACAGTTTCTTCTCTCAATCCCCGCTCCCCCACCCAAAAATTTCTTTAAAAACTTAAATTTATCTTATCAACATGGCTATGGGGAAATCATTTCCCCAGCAACAATGCTCCTTTAATGGCTGCTTCTGTGGTTGCCAGTGCTCTAAGAATCCTCCTGATCAAGGTAGCTCCATGTGGGCTTCCTCTTTAGGGTGGATACCCCAAATTTCTCTGATTCCCCCTAGCGTGCATACACACATAGGAGCCAATTTTTCAGAATGACTGGGGGATATCTCTTCTTGGGCAAAAGTGAAGACATTTGTTTAATACTGGCTGTGCTTAAGCAAAGACAAAACCAACACCTATGTGCGTGTGCGCACACATACACACATACACGTAGCTTGCTCTCTGCTTCCTTCCAGCACATGCACACACCCACAAATCTCCCTCTGCCTCCCTGAACACACATACACATCAACAGATCTGACAGTTACCACCCCATGTCCCTTCCTGTAGCATACACTTCCCACCCCAGCAGCTGTCTCCCAATGATGACTGTATCCTGCCCAAAACTGAATTCTCAATACTGCTCTCCAGCTTTATCTTCTCCACCTACATGACTATTTATTTTTGTTTTTTGCTGTGTTTGTATCCAGAGCCATTCCTCTTATTGGTGATGGCATATGATAACAGTAAATATAGCTGTTCAGACCAGTCAGAGTAGGCCTCTCTCCTTTCCCTGTACAATACCGCCGGACAGAATCCATCCTCCCCATCATTAACACCTCTCTAACTACTGGAACTGTCCCCCTCAGCTGGAAATCAGCTATTATCAAGCCCACTCTCAAAAAACCCTCCCTTGATCATAACGAACCTAGCAACTATCGCCCAGTCTCCAACCTCCCAATTGTCTCCAAACTCCTTGAACGAATTGTGCTCCACCATCTACACCCTTTCATTGAAGAACAAGCTGCCCTATCCCCAGCCCAATCCGGCTTCCGTAAAGGCCACAGCACAGAATCAGTACTCCTTGATATCATCGACGACAGCTGGTCAATACTCGACAAAGGCAGTGACGCCCTACTAGTCCTACTTGACCTTAGCGCTGCCTTCGACACAGTTGACCACCACCTCCTCACATCTAGACTCCACGACCTCGGA
Source organism: Geotrypetes seraphini (assembly GCF_902459505.1). NCBI lineage: Eukaryota > Metazoa > Chordata > Amphibia > Gymnophiona > Dermophiidae > Geotrypetes > Geotrypetes seraphini. The sequence goes on from NC_047086.1 coordinate 253,848,357, forward strand.
ATCAAAGACACAGTCCTCCAATGGATCACCTCCTTCCTCCACCAAAGGACCCAAACTGTCCTACTAGGGACACATAAATCTAACCCTAAGCCTATCAAACTGCCTATACACAAATGCTAGGAGCCTGAGGGCCAAAATGGGAGAACTGGAAATCACTGCCAGCAATAAGGACCTAGACATAATTGGAGTCACAGAAACGTGGTGGACAGAGGAAAATCAATGGGATGTGGCCATACCAGGGTACAAACTGTACAGGAGAGACAGGACACATAAAAAGGGTGGAGGAATAGCGCTATACATAAAAGACTCCATACCATCAGCCAGGATGGAAACAACAGTACGGGCGGATGGCTTGGAATCAATATGGGTGAAACTACAGGGAGGAGCAGGGGCAGACATTAAATTGGGTCTGTACTACCGCCCACCTGGACAACCGGAAGAAATTGACCAGGAGCTGGAAGCTGAACTGAGACAGGTATGCAGAAGCGGAAATGTGGTGGTGATGGGGGACTTCAACTATCCTGGGATAGACTGGAGTATTGGACACTCAAATTGCGCAAGAGAGACCAAATTCATAGAGGTCACGAGGGACTGTTTCATGGAGCAACTGGTCACGGAACCAACACGGGGCGATGCCACTCTTGACCTAATCTTCAACGGACTAGGAGGGCCAGCAAAGGAGGTGGCGGTATTACCCCCGCTAGATAACAGCGATCACAACACGATCCAGTGCAGGCTTGAAATTGGACCAAAGGGGAAAAGAACCACAACGACGGCACTCAACTTCAAAAAAGGAAATTATGATGCCATGAGGAAATTAGTGGGAAAGAAACTCAAAGGCAACATAGGGAAGACGGAATCCGTAGAAAAAGCCTGGACCTTACTCAAGAAGACTGTGCACGAAGCGCAAAACCTATGCATCCCCAAGTTCAGAAAAGGGTGCAAAAAAAATAGAACGAAAAATCCAGTGTGGATAACAAATGAAGAAGTGAAGTGAAGTGAAGTGAAGAAGGCAATAAGCGACAAGAAGGCATCGTTCAGAAAATGGAAAAAAGACCAAACAGAGGAGAACCAAAAAGTGCACAAAGAACACCAGAAGGAGTGTCACCAAATGGTTAGAAAAGCAAAAAGAGAATACGAAGAGAGACTGGCAGAGGAAGCAACAAACTTCAAGTCGTTCTTCAAATACGTCAAGGGGAAGCAACCGACGAGAGAAGAAGTGGGACCATTGGACGATGGTGACAGAAAGGGAGTAGTAAAAGGAGAGAAAGAGATAGCTGACAGGTTAAATGAGTTCTTCACGTCAGTCTTCACGATGGAAAATATAACCAACATTCCGGAACCCGAGGAGATCGTTATAGGAGACCAAGACGATAAGCTGGTTGATTTAGAAGTAAGCCAAGAGGATGTATTCAAGCAGATTGACAGACTAAAGAGCGACAAATCGCCAGGTCCGGACGGCATTCATCCAAGGGTACTCAAGGAGCTAAAAAACGAAATAGCGGAGCCATTTAGACAGATATGCAACCTATCCTTAAAAACTGGAGAGATCCCGGAGGATTGGAAAATAGCAAATGTCACGCCCATCTTCAAGAAGGGCGCAAGAGGAGACTCGGGAAACTACAGGCCGGTGAGCCTGACCTCAGTCCCGGGAAAGATGATGGAGGCACTGATTAAAGACAGCATCTGTGAGCACATCGAAAAAAATGGGCAGCTAAAACCGAGTCAACACGGCTTCTGTAAGGGTAGGTCATGCCTCACTAACTTATTGTACTTCTTTGAGGGGGTGAGCAGCCAGATGGATAAAGGGGAATCTATAGACATCATTTACCTTGACTTCCAAAAAGCCTTCGACAAGGTGCCACACGAGAGACTGCTTAAAAAGATATGGAACCACGGGGTACAAGGGGAGGTCCACCGATGGATCAAAATCTGGTTGGCAAACAGGAAACAGAGGGTTGGCGTAAAGGGCCACTACTCAGACTGGAAAGGGGTCACAAGCGGAGTTCCGCAGGGGTCAGTGCTGGGACCGCTCCTGTTCAATATCTACATAAACGACCTAGAGGCGGGAACCAAGTGTGAGGTCATTAAATTTGCAGATGACACCAAACTATACAGCAGGGCTCAAACCAGGGAAGACTGCGAAGATCTTCAAAAGGATCTAACACAGCTGGAAAAGTGGGCCGAAAAATGGCAGATGAGCTTCAACGTGGGGAAATGCAAGGTCATGCACGTGGGGAAAAAGAACGCGATGTTCACATACAAAATGGGGGGAACACCACTAGGGGTCAGCAACCTGGAGAGAGACCTGGGAGTGATGGTAGATGCAACACTGAAAGCATCGGCGCAATGCGCCACGGCCTCAAGGAAAGCAAACAGAATGTTGGGTATCATTAAGAAGGGTATTACAACCAAGACGAAAGAAGTCATCATGCCGCTGTATCATGCAATGGTGCGGCCGCATCTGGAGTACTGCGTCCAGTACTGGTCACCGTACCTCAAGAAAGACATGGCGGTACTTGAGGGAATACAAAGAAGAGCAACTAGACTGATAAAGGGAATGGAAAATCTCCCATATACCGAAAGATTGAAGCAGTTGGGACTTTTCTCCCTGGAGAAACGAAGACTTAGAGGAGACATGATAGAAACCTTCAAGATCCTGAAGGGCATAGAAAAAGTAGACAGGGGCAGATTTTTCAAATTAAGGGGTGCCACAAGTACAAGGGGGCACTCGGAGAAATTGAAAGGGGACAAGTTTAGAACAAATGCTAGGAAGTTCTTTTTCACTCAGAGGGTGGTGGATACATGGAACGCGCTTCCAGAGGCTGTTGTAGACAAGAAAACATTAAATGGTTTCAAAGAAGGTTTGGATAGATTCCTAGAAGAAAAAGGGATTGAGGGGTATAGATAGGTATAGACCATTGCTCAGGCAATGGGCCTTATGGGCCACCGCAGGAGCGGACCGCTGAGCAGGATGGACCTAGGGTCTGCCTCAGCGGAGGCAACTTCTTATGTTCTTATGTTCTAAATATGGTGTTCCTCAAGGCGCCCTTCTATCCCCCCTCCTATTCAACCTCTACATCAAACCCGTCATCGATATAGCGCAAAAATATAACATCAAAATCCACTCTTATGCAGATGACATCCAGCTGCTCCTCCCCTTAGGCGAAAACCGGCCATCCCAAATTGCTAACCTCGAACTCTGCCTCGCTGACATGAAAACTTGGATGTCAAACAACAAACTTCAACTTAACGCCTCCAAAACCAAACTCCTATGGATCAGAAACAAAAACACCAAATACCTGCGACCTACACTAACATGGGATTCCACTCTACTAACGGCAGCAGATCAAGTTCGCAGCCTGGGAGTAACCCTAGACGGACACCTATCCCTATCTGCCCACATATCCCAAGTAGTCTCCACCTCCTTCTACTACCTTCGCCAACTGAAAAGGATCAAACCCTACATCTCCACACCAGACCTCGCCCAACTCCTATACGCATATGTCCTCTCCAGAATGGATTATTGTAACTCCCTATTTAATGGACTAACCAAAAATAATATCAAACGCCTCCAACGGGTCCAAAATGCAGCCATCCGCCTCCTACACAACCTCAACTACCACGATCCCATCTCCCCGGCACTCCATGCTGAACACTGGCTCCCAATTAGCCAACGCTGTACTTTCAAAGCCCTGGCAATTGCCCACAAGAGAATCTATTCCACCACCCCCTCCTACATAAAATCCAAGCTTCCCATCTACAACCCCACTCGCACCCTTCGCTCAAAATCAGAGATACGCCTATGCACCCCCCCCCCCCCCCCCCCCGGAAGATCCCTGCTCACAGAAACTGCCCACAAACGATCCTACAGCCACTTCATTCCACACCTCTGGAACCAACTCCCCCCCCCAACTCAGACAACAGAACTCATTATTAACATTCCGTAAATCGGTAAAGACCCTCCTCTTCAACTAAAGATCTCCTCTGTCTTCTCCCCCCCTTACGCCCCACCCCTCCTCTCTCCTATCACCTCCCCAAACTCCAGTATAATCCTCTCTTACTCTCTCCACTGACAAATTGTACCTAAACACATATAACTTTCCTTAAACTAAACTACTGTATTTCCCCCTTCTCTCATTCTGCTGTATTCTCCCTGTATTTAATTCTCTCCACAATCTATAAGTCCAATCACTTAAACCTGTTGTACTACTTATATGTCTAGTTACTCTCCACTGTGTATGTTCATTTGTAGACCGTTCTGAGCTACTGGAAGGATGGGATAAAAATCCAAATAAATAAATAAAATGTGCTTATGTGCTCCCTTTTTACTAAACCACAATAGCAATTTTTAGCCTAGCGCTGCTCTTGATGCTCATAGGCTCTCTGCTCTAAAAACCACTATTGTGGTTTAGTAAAAGGGGGGCCCATAGTGCAAAATATAGACAGCAGATATAAATTCAGACACATTTTGATCACTAAATTGAAAATAAAATCATTTTTTCTACCTTTGTTGTCTGGTGAGTTCATGAGTCTCTGGTTGCACTTTCTTCTTCTGACTATGCATCCAATCTTTTTTCCCTTCTTTCAGCCTTTATGCTTCCTCTCCTCCAGACCTTATTCTCTCTCCCAACTTTTTCTTCCTCTTTCCCTGCCCTTTCTTTCTCCCTGCCTCCCTTTATTTTTTTCTTTTTCCCTTCTTTCTTTCTTTCTCCCTGCCCTCCACCAAGCCACTGCTGCCATCATCGGGGAACAGGCCCCCAAGCCGCCGCCATCGGGTTAACAGGCCCCAAAGCCGCTGCCACCCCAAGCTCTCCATGCTTCCCTGTGTCGGACTGACCAGCATTCCTCTCCCCAACGTAAATTCTGCCGTCGGAGAGGAAGTTTTGACCCAGACAGGCAGCAATTGGCTGGCCCAAACTTCCTCTCCGACGGCAGAATTGACGTCAGGGAGAGGAAGGCTGATCGACCCGGTAGATTGCCAAGGCAAAGTGAGTCTATCACAGAGCCCGAGATGGGCTCTGCAATCAACTCACTTTGCCTTGGCGATCTACCGGTCGATCACGATCGACCTGTGTTAGACCATGTATTTGCCATATGCAGAAAGAAAAAGCTGCATACAAAAATTGCTAAATTCCAAAAGTAATAGTACTGTTGGGTGTTACATGACAGTACAGAATAGTGGCACCTTTTCCACCCCACTCCCATCAAAGTGCTATGATGAAGTCTGGCTTCCTTTGGTCTTCGTTTCGCTACCCTGTGGCAACAGTAATGGTACTTAATCAGACCTAATCTTCAAAAGCAGTGTGGAACCAGTCTCATGGTATGAAGAATACTGGTAACTAATATTGTGAGACTGGCCCAGTGTAGCTCTAAAAAAATGACATCTGGGATAAACACCGTTGTTGCTACTGTAGTCCTGGAAGAGAGGAGGATTGGGAAAAAGGTTGGAGGTGCGCATATTGGTACTACAAATTACTATATTTGTTTACTATTTTTTTTCATCACATAGCTGGCTATAAAAGAACACTGTGGGTGGGCAGAGTGGGCAAGAAGAGAGGAGTAAGCTAGAGGGAATATAGGGTGAGGGAGAGGACCCTGTATAGGGTGGATTGTAATCTTGAGGAAAAGGTTGAAGTGTCTTAATAGGGATGGGTGGGAATGAACACTGTGAATGTGGGGTCTCAGGATGGGCCTCTATAACTGGGAATGTGGAGGAGGAGATGATTGTGGATGGGTAGGGGCTGAAAGAATGAGAGAGGAGCCATTATAGGTGGTAGAGAGGACCAGGTATGAGTGAAAAGATAAAGGACCTATGATGGAAGGAAGGAAGAGAGGGAAGACTGGGCACAGAGGGAGAAAAAGAAAGTATGGGGAAGGTGGAAGATCTAGATTGAGGATAAGAGAGAAGAAACCCTGAACTGGAGAGAATTGGAAAATGCAAACAGTGGAGTAGGAAGAGGATGATTAAAATAGATTTTATGTTGTTCATCCTAGAAAGAAGAGGAGGATATTCCCAAATTCCATCTTTATGGCTTATGAACTTTTAGGATATGGTGCTAAGCTAATCCTGCTAAGCCAACTTTTCATCACATTCTCTGGCAACGAATTCCATAGTTTAATTACCCATTAAGTGAAGAAATATATTTTCCAGTTTGCTTTAAATTTACTACTTAGTAGTTTCATTCAATGCTCCCTAGTCCTAGCAGAGTAAACAAGCAATTTACATCTGTCTGCTCTGCTCAGTATTTTATAGATCTGTCATATCTCCCCTAAGTTCTCTCTCCTCCAAACTGAAGAGCACTAGTCATTTAGCCTTTTCTCATAGGGAAGTCATCCTATCCCCTTTGTCATTTTCATCACCCTTCTCTGTGTCTTTTCTAATTCCACTACACTTCTCCCTCCAAATCCACAGTTTCAGTATCTGCAGATTTGGTTATTTGAAAAATTTTTTTTTTTTTTTTTTTGGGGGGGGGGGGAGAAACGCTGCATCCCGGACATCCTCGGACCTTATCTGGTGGTCTAGCAGGCTTTCGTGACAGGAGCGATCTTCCTATACTCCTGCCCCGTGTAGATCACTCATAAAAAATGGCTGCCGTAGGAAGATCACTCCTGCCCTGAAAGCCCGCTAGACCACCAGGTAAGGTATGGGATGCTGGGGGAAGGCGGGGGGTGGGTCAGAGCTGGCCCAAACGTTATTCGCAAATTTTCAATATTCGCGGGCCAGCTCTTCCCCTAACCCCTGCGAATATTGAAGTAGAAGTGTATATTTTTCTTGGCTAAGGACATAAGACTTGAAGCGGTTTAGAGGAAGGCAAGAAAAATGGTAGGGGGTTTGCGCCAAAACATGTACTAGAAGAGACTGAAGGACCTGACTATGTATACTCTAGAGGAGAGGGATAGAGGAGATATGATACAGACATTTAAATACTTGAAAGGTATTAATACAGAACCAAATCTTTTCCAGAGAAGGGAAAATGGTAGCACTAGAGGGCATAAAGTGCGGTTGCATAGTGATAAACTTAGGAGTAATGTTAGGCAATTATTCTTCATGGATGGTGGTTCATGCCTGGGATGCCCTCCCGAGAGAAGTGGTAGAGATGGAAATGATGATGGAAGTCAAAAAACATGTGGGACGAACACAGAGGATCTTTAATTAGAAAATGAATGGTATAAATTGAAGAACTAAGACTAGTATTGGGCAGACTTTCACGGCCTGTGTTCCATGTGGGGAGGACTTCGACAAGAACTCCAGTAATCTGGAATATGAGAACAGTGCTGGGCAAACTTTTACAGTCTGTATCCCACAAATGGCGAGATGATTTAAATAGGCTGGAGAGAGCTTTGATGGCAACTCCAGTGGTTGGAACATAAGACCAGTACCGGACGAACTTCTATGGTCTATGGTCCAGAAATATCAAAGAAAAAAGATGATTTAATTTAGTCATGAATTTTAAAGAGCGGAGTCTGCTATCATTTACTATGTTGCTATGAGATGTGGCAACCAGAATTGCCTATAGTATTCCCATGTTTGTTTTCCATTCTTGAGAATGACATGGGGACAAATTTTTCCCCGCCCTCACGGAAACTCATTTTCCTGTCCTGTTCCCACGAGTTCTTTTCCTGTCCCTGTCCCATTTCTGCAAGCTCCATCCTCATCTGCACAAGCCTCAAATACTTTAAAATAATAAGTGTTTGAGGCTTGAGCGGTTACAGCAGAGTTTACAGGAATGGGGCAGGGACAGGAACAGCGACAAAACTCATGGGGACAGGGCAGGAAAATTGAGTTCCTGTGGGGACAGGGACAAATTTGTCCCTGTGTCATTCTCTATTCCATTCCTTTCCTAATATTTCCTAACATTCTATTTGCTTTCTTAGCCGCTGCTGCACATTGAGCAGAGGGTTTCAACATATCAGCAATGACATCTAGATCCTTTTCTGTGTGGTAACTACTAATGTGAAACCTTGAGTCACGTAGTTATAGTTTGGGTTCCTCTTTCCCATATTCATCACTTTGCACTTGTTTACATTGATTTGATTTGATGATATACTGCATTACACAACAAGCATTTATTTATGTAATTGTAATTCAATTCATTCTCTATCTCATCTTCCCCAAAGCATCTTCCCATTTGTATGACCAGTCTCCAAGTTTCATAAGGTCCTCTTGCAATTTTTTACAATCCTCTTGCCCCGAGAACTGGCATCGCCTGCCCGCCCAAACCCAAACTCTTACCCCGATCTGGCACCGGCACGCAGCACAATCCCACAGGACGTGCCGGTGCATGCAGATCCTGCCTCTTGCCGCTGGGCTTGGGCCTTAAGCATCTACACCCTCTCTCCCCGAGAGAGCGGGAGCCAGAAGGCCTTGCGGAACATGCGCAGATGCCCAAAGCCCAGCCCAGCCCAGCGGTTTGGGTAGGCGGGCGATGCCAGTTCACGGGCGGGGCAATACCGATTCTTATCCCATTAAAAAAGTCCTCCCTGCTAGCACTCTCGAGCCATTGACTCTTCTCCCGGAATCTCCCAAAAATGTCAAAAGGGATGCCCACTCCCTCCTGCATGCAAATACTCCCCCCCCCCCCTCCTGAAGAAAAAGGCATGATGGATGCCCACTCCCTCCTGCCACCGGAGGCCCCTCCTGCCACCGGAAGTTGGGAGCAGGAGGTACTAAAAACACCTCTGATGATGACACTGGGCCGGAGAGGGGCCTAAGGCCTTGATTGGCTCGGGCATCTGAGCCAATCAGGGACTTCCTTAGGAAGGAGCCTAAGGAAGTCCCTGATTGGCTCCTTCCTCGATGACACTGGGCCTTAGACCCCTCCCCAGTGCATCATGTGATGCACAGGGAAGGGCCTAAGACTCTGATTGGCTCAGGCATCTGAACCAGTCGGGGACTTCCTAAGGAAGTCCCTGATTGATTCAGATGCCTCAGGCCCTCCCAAGGGAGGAGTCAGAGCCAATCAGGGCCTTAAGCTCCTCCCTATGCATCACATGATGCACCAGAGAAGGGCTTAAGGCCCAGTGTCGTCGTGGAGGAGCAGGTAAGGGGGCATGGGGGCATCTGGTGGCAGGAGGGAGTGGGCATCCCTCCTGCCTTTTTCTTCGGGAGGGGAGGTCTTTCCGGGCAGGAGGAAGTGAGCATCCCTCCTGCCATTTTTTTTCGGGTGCCTTTGTGGCAGAACGGAGTGAGCATCCCTTCTGCTTTTTGGGGGGAGGGGAGGGAGGGGGCAGATTCGGGTGGGTCGCCGCAATTTTCAGGGAGGGGCAGTGTGCAATTTTGGAGGGTCATTGGGGGAGGGCTGCCGGCGGCAGTGGGGGATTTTGTTTTCTTTTTTTTTATGGGACAGATATTTTGCATGTGTTATACACGCAAAATATAAGTGCCATTGGAAAAAAAAAAAAGAAAAAACCCCAGGCAGACCTACAGCAGTCAGATTTTAGGATCGGTAAAACCCGATGCTAAATAACCAAGCAATGTTAGTGAATCAATGGCTTGGTTATTTTGCATGGGGTTTTACTAATTTGCATGGCTGGATCGGAAAATGGGCAATCAAGGGGGAAAACACGCGGAAGGCCATTTTGTGAATCGGGTTGGTTAGCAGTGAAAACAGGTTTAGCGACAATCGCTGACTTTAGTGAATTGGGGCCTTGTTTTTTTACCACCACATTCTAAGGAGACCACACAGAACATTTTCCTCAAGTGTTTAATCAGTTTGATGTTGAAAACACAGATTCATATTAGAATTGCAAACCGGGGGTCATGTGATGTGCTCGTCCTAGGCAGATGTGTTTGACTGGGCTCCACGGTCGGTGGCTTAAAATCGGGAAAAAAAACCAAAAAACAAACCCTCTTATTATTCACATTGGAGATACTTACTGCAGCCATCGGTGAGCTCTGGAGCGGCCAAAGTTGGTGATAGATTTTTTTTTATTGCCGGCAATCCGGTATGCCTACAAAGATGGCAAAAGTCTCTAAAAGTAAATCGAATGTGACAGACAACAAAATGCACCAGCCATTGTTTGTTCAAACCTGAGAGTGGGCCCAAGAGATTTCTAGGATGGTCACCACTGCGTTGGAAGATCGCTTAAAGAAACTGCAGCCAGCAACAGATGGCATAAACGAACGGTTTGATGCACAATCCCAGAGGCTGACTGAAACAGAAAGGCGGATATCAGAACGTGAGGATGAGGCCCTGCGGGTACACACTTGGGTGGAGAATATCCACCCTCAGCTGACCTCGCTTACTGACCGCGTTGAAGAACAGTAGAACCGTCAACGGTGTAATAATCTCCGGGTGGTAGGTCTCCCGGAGATGCAGACAGGAGATGACTTTTATCAGTTTTTTCATAAGTGGCTACTAGATCATTTGGGTCTGCAAACATTCCCTACCGCGTTTGTCTGTGAGAGAGCCCACAGAATCAGGCAGCAGTCCAGGAAGGATGGTAGACCTAGAGCAGTGATTGCCCGCTATTTGAATTGGCAGGAGAAAGAACTGATCCTGAAGGCCTATATAGCAGGGGTGTCAAAGGGAGGGACCTCAAGGGCTGCAATCCAGTTGGGTTTTCAGGATTTCCCCAATGAATATGCATGAGATCTATTAGCATACAATGAAAGCAGTGCATGCAAATAGATCTCATGCATATTCATTGGGGAAACCCGACTGGATTGCAGCCCTCGAGCAGGGACTGACACCCCTGGCCTATAGGAAGAGTGATCAGCTGGAATATAAGGGCAAGAGGCTCTTATTATTTAATGACTATTCCGCCAGAGTGGTTGCGCAGAGGCACATCTTTGCATCAGAAGGGTGTGCGGTTTGCCCTGATATACCCGGCCAGCTTCCAGGTGTGGCGAGAGGGAAAGATGCACCTGTTAAAAGATAAAGCTGCAACACAATTTATGGCTAACATCAAAGCAGACGGCCACAGTTGACAGAGAGGCTAGGTCCGGGTCACTGATGAATTCTGTCACTCTTCAGAATTTTGCTACGCAGCGGTAGTCAACGGAAGGCAAGACTGACTAGTGAATTTGTGCATGTTTCCTGATGACAGAGAAGTATGGATCTCAAAGGACGGCAGGGGCAAGATGGTGGTGTCAAAGGACATATGAGTGACCTGTTGAAACTCTGTTGCTGATCAGGGGTTATAATGCTAGATGGGCTTCCATATCGGGAGCCCGCTGAAGCCTGCCTGTTGTTGTTCTGAGGGGTTTTTGTTGTTCTTTGTTCTTTTTACTTTTCCTTCCTGGCTGTTGAAGGTGGCCTCTGGGGGAGACTCTTTCATCTATCTACTCTTTTGTTGGCTTTCTCCTGGCTGTCCTGGCAGCCTGGAGGAAGGAGGGAGTTCCTGATCTTGGTCTCTGACCGTGGGAGTCTGGGACCCCAGAGCTAATATGCTTTTTGTTTCCAGAGTGGAAATTTCCTTTTTTCTTTTCACATTTGTTGGACTCTTTGGACTGCCTTGGGGAGCTTTACCCTGGGGTAATGGGGGGTGGTGGTGGAGGGAGGGGGTGTATTTGTTGGGTGGGGGGAGCAACTGTAGTGAGAATGGTGTATGGATGATTCCCTATTGGCTGGAGCGGCCCCGGGCAAGATGGCTGCTTGTGTGGTCCTTTTGGGGCAGGGGATTTCTGATCTGGAGTCCAGCATCAGATATTGTAGGGAATGGTGGTCTATCTGAGGGATCACTCAACCTCATTTGTGCAATAAATGGTATTGTGACTGTGGTTATGTTAAAGTGAACATTTATGGTTAAGCTCACGGTCTCTATCTTAAATGTGGATGGGATACATTCCCCTATTAAATGCAACAAGATTTTGAATTGGTTTAAGAAGGAAAATGGAACACACTAAGCTCTGCAGGGATTGGGTAGGAGAGGTGTGTTTCTTGTTTTTCAATGGTAGGAAGCGGGGGGTAGTTATCCTGTTCCACAAACAATTACCACTGACGGTACACAAGGTCCTTCAGGACACTGAGGGCAGATATAGCACAGTTACATACCATAACAGTTGTTATCCAGGGATAGCAGGCAGCTATTTTCACATATGGGTGATGTCATACACGGAGCACCGATGCAGACAGCCTCACAAGCATACTTGCTTGTAGAAACTTCAGAAGTTTTGAGTCAGCCGCACCGCGCATGCCTGAGTGACTTCCCACCCAGCACAGGGCAAGTCTCCTCAGCTAGCAGAGAAGCCAACCAAGGGAGGTGGGTGGGTTGTGAGAATAGCTACCTGCTGTCCCTGGATAACAACTGTTACAGTAAGTAACTATGCTTTATCCCAGGATAAGCAGGCAGCCTATTCTCACATATGGGTGACCGCCAAGCTATCTAGAATGGGATGGTGGGAGCATTGGCAACTTAGGAGAATACATTTTGTAATACTCTCTGGCCAAAATGGCCATCCCGTCTGGAGAAAACATCCAGACAATAGTGGAGGTGAAAGTATGAACTGAGGACCAGGTGGCAGCTTTACAAATTTTCTCAATAGGAGTGGATCTGAGGAAAGCTACTGAAGCTGCCATGGCTTTGACTTTATGGGCTGTGACTCAACTCTGTAGATGTAGTCCAGCCTGGGCATAGCAGAAAGAGATACAAGCAGCCATACAATTGGAGATGGTACGTTTAGAGATTGAATGTCCCAACTTGTTTGGATCGAAGGAGACAAAAAGTTGAGGAGCAGTTCTGTGTGGTTTGCTGCGTTCCAAATAGAAGGCAAAAGCACATTTACAGTCCAGAGTATGAAGAACAGATTCTCCAGGGTGAGAATGAGGCTTTGGAAAAAACACTGGAAGAACAATGGATTGGTTGAGATGAAATTCTGAAACCACTTTAGGTAAGAATTTAGGATGAGTACGAAGGACCACCTTGTCATGATGGAATACCGTGAAAGGTGGATCAGCAACTAAAGCTTGTAGCTCAATGACTCTTCGAGCGGATGCGAGAGCAATGAGAAAAACCACTTTCCAGGTAAGATACTTCAGATGAGCCGTAGACATTGGTTCAAATGGAGGCTTCATCAATTGAGCAAGAACAACATTGAGATCCCAAACTACTGGAAGCGGTTTGAGAGGAGGTTTAACATTGAAAAGTCCTTTCATAAATTTGGAAACCACCAGATGAGCAGAAAGTGGTTTCCCTTCTATAGGCTGGTGGAAAGCAGCAATTGCACTGAGATGGACTCGGATCAATGTAGACTTGAGGCCAGAGGTGGATAAGTGCAAAAGATAATCCAGAACAGAAGATAAGGAGGAATCTTGAAGCTCCTTATCATGAAAGATGCACCACGTAGAAAATCTAGTCCATTTTTGACGGCAGCATTGCTTAGTGGTAGGCTTTCTAGAAGTCTCTAAAATGTCTCTTACAGGTTGAGAAAACTGAAGAGGAGTTATGTTGAAAGGTACCAAGCTATCAGGTGTAGAGACTGCAGGTTGGGATGAAGTAGAGATCCTTGACTCTGTGTAATCAGAGATGGAAAATCTGGTAGAAGGTATGGCTCCCTGCTGCTGAGTTGAAGTAGAAGGGAATATCAAGGTTGTCTTGGCCACCGAGGAACTATCAGAATCATGGTGGCATGATCGTTCTTCAACTTGACTAGAGTCTCGAGAATGAGAGGGAATAGAGGATATGCATATAGGAAGAGATTAGTCCATTCCAGTATAAAAGCATCTGCCTCGAGGCGATGAGGAGACTATATCCTGGAGCAGAACTGAAGCAGTTTGTAGTTGTGAGGAGATGCAAAGAGATCTATCTGAGGAGTTCCCCACTGCGAAAAAATGTAATGAAGAGGTAAGGAATTGAGTGTCCATTTGCGAGGTTGCAGAAAATGACTCAACTTGTCTGCCAAATGGTTTTTCACCCTTTAGATGTAGACAGATTTCAGGAAGGCGTTGTGGAGAATTGCCCAGTCCCAAACCTTCAGAGCTTCTTGACAAAGGGAGGGGAATCCCGTCCCTCCTTGTTTGTTGACATAGTACATGGCAACTTGGTTGTCTGTCTGAATAAGGATTACCTGGTCGTGAAGATGTTGAAAAGCTTTGAGAGCATTGAAGATCGCTCTGAGTTCCAACAGATTGATGTGATACTGACGATCTGTGCTAGACCAGTGGCCTGGAGTATGGAGACCATCGAGATGATCCCAAGCGTAGGTCGAGGAATCTGTCATGAGGACCTTCTGATGAGGGGGCGTTTGAAACAGTAAGCCTCTGGAGAGATTTGAAGAGAGCATCCACTAGCAGAGAGACTGTCTCAATGAAGGAGTGACTGTAATGTGTTCGCAAGTCTGCATCCACTGAGATTCCAGGGTTCACTGAGGAATTCTGAGGTGAAGTCTGGCAAAAGGAGTCATGTGCACTGTGGAGGCCATGTGACCTAGGAGGACTATTATGTGTCTCACCGAGATTGAAGAGTGGGAAGACACTGCATGATAGAGTTGAAGAAGAGCCTCCAGACGTTGTTGAGGAAGGAATGCTCTGAGTTGGATAGTGTCCAGAACAGCTCTGATGAACTGTAGATTCTGAGAGGGCTGAAGTTGTTATTTGGGGAAGTTGATTTAGAATCCTAAGCTTTGTAGGAACCACGTAGTACTTTGGGTCGCTACAATAACCCCCTGAGATATGGAATCTTTGATGATCCAGTCATCTAGATAGGGAAACACCTGAAGACCATGGTTCCTGAGAGCTGCTGCTACCACCATCAGGAACTTGGTGAACAGTCTTGGAGATGAAGCCAGGCTGAAGGGTAGCACTCTGTATTGGTACTGCAGATTCCCCACCCGAAATCTGAGGTACTGACGGGAGGTCGGATGAATGAGGATGCGAGTATAAGCCTCCTTGAGATCCAGAGAGCATAACCAATCGTTCTGATCTAGGAGGGGGTAAAGGGATGCCAGGGACAACATGCAAAATTTCTTTGACTAAAAATTTGTTGAGAGCCCTGAGATCCAGAATGGGTCGCAGATCGCCAGTCTTCTTCGGAACTAGGAAGTAACAGGAGTAAAACCTTCTGCTCTGCTGTTCCAGAGGAGCTTCTTCGATGGTATGGAGACAAAGCAGAGCTTGAGCTTCCTGAAGAAGAAGGGCGGTCTGAGATGGATTGGAAGGATACTCTCTTGGAGGAAGCTCTGGTGGAATCTGAGTGAAATGAAGAGAGTATCCTTCCCCGATTATTGACAGCACTCAGAGGTTGGATGTAATGGACTCCCATCGATGGTAAAAATGATGGCGATGACCTCCTATGGGGGGAAGGGAGGACAGAGGCAGAACAATGGAGGTTATGCTCTATTTTAAACAGTCAAAAAGGCTGCACAGCCTTAGGCGCAGCTGAAGGCTGAGGTTTCTATTGCTTCTGCTGCTGTTGTTTCTTGGGGAGGTGCTCGAATGTAAGGAGCCGCCATTGGAGTATAACGCCTCTGGAAAACTGGAGTCAGGCGTGAAGGCTTTGCAGGAGCTGGCTTTGGCTTTCGTCTGACAATGGAAACAAAAGACTTTTCATGTTCAGACAATTTCTTAGTGGCAGCCTCTATGGACTCAAAGAGGTCATTGCCCTCACAAGGAATGTTAGCCAGACGGTCCTGAAGATTAGGATCCATGTCAATGGTGCAAAGCCAGGCCAAGCGGCACATGGCTACAAAGAAAGCAGTGGCCCTAGCCGACAATTGAAAGGCATCAAAAGATGACTGGAGAAGATGCAATCCGAGTTGTGACAGAGTAGCAGTGACTTCTAGGAACTCAAAATGCCTTTATTAATCCAGGTTTTTGAGAAAACCTGGAAGAATATAAATGAGGATAAAATTGTAGTTGAGGACTTTGCAGGACATAATAGCATTTTGATAAAGACGACGTCCTAACTTGTTCATGGTCTTACCCTCTCTTCCAGAAGGAACTGTAGCATGAATCCTTGAAGGATGGGTTCTTTTCAACGAGGACTTCACAAGGAGGGATTGGTGAGATAGCTTTGAATTTTCAAACACTTTACAATGTAAAGTTCTATACCTTGAGTCCAACTTGCCTGGAACAGCAGGTATAGCATAAGGAGTCTCCAGACATCGTTTGAAAATTTGAGACAAAAGCTTATGACGCTTAAGTGACTCTGCAGAAGGTTGAGGCAGATGCATGACTTCGAGATGCTCCTTAGAGCAGTGTTTTTCAACCTTTTTTGGGCAAAGGCACACTTGTTTCATGAAAAAAATCACGAGGCACACCACCATTAGAAAATGTTAAAAAATTTAACTCTCTGCCTATATTGACTATATATAAAGTAATTCTCTTGAATAGGAATCAAATAAACACAAAGAAAGTATTTTATAATTACTTTATTACGAAATAAAAATTATAAAATACTTTATTCAGTGCGAAACCTGCGCCTGTTTGGCTGAACACAAAGCTGATATTCTGGCTGGAATCGAAGAAAGATACACACGTAGCTCTTCGTCAACAGCTCTCAGTCTCTCTCTGTATTTGGTTTTTATAGCATACAAAAATAGACAAATATACCCTCCATCCTTTTTATTAAACCACAATAGCAGTTTTTAGCGCAGGGAGCTGCGCTGAATGCCCAGCACTGCTCTTGACGCTCATAGGCTCCCTGCGCTAAAAACCACTATTGCGGTTTAGTAAAAGGGGACCATATTGTAAAATATAGACAGCAGATATAAATTCAGAACTGTGCATAGTAAGTGAAGGGAAGTTTTCATCTCTGGGAATTTACCCAGTTAACTATTAAGTTATTTGGGCAAATTCCTTTGAAAACTGTGGTAATACTGCCTCCACTTTGCTAAATTTAAAATAAAATCATTTTTCCTACCTTGTCTGGTGATTTCTGGTTGCACTTTCTTCTTCTGACTGTGCATCCAATCTTTCTTCCCTTCTATCAGCCTGTATGCTTTCTCTCCTCCACACCTCATTCCCTCCCCCAACTTTTTCTTCCTCTCTTCCTGACCTTTCTTTCTTTTTTTCTGTTTCTCTTCTTTCCTTCTGTTTCCCTGCCTGCCCCCTTTCTTTCTTTCTCCCTGCCGTTCCCCAAGCCACTGCCACTGCCGCTGCCATCGGGGAACAGGACCCACCAATGGATAACAGGCCCCAAAGCCGACGCCGACGCATGCTCTCCCTGACGTCAATTCTACAATCGGAGAGGAAGTTCCGCCCAGCCAGGCAGTGATTGGCTGGCCCGAACTTCCTCTACGACTGCAGAATTGACGTCGGGGAGAGGAAGACTGATTGGCCCGATAGATTAGATCGCCAAGACAAAGTGAGTCCTGGGTGATCGACTCACTTTGCCTTGGCGAGCTACTGGCGCCCCTGCCTCGGGCCCCCTGTCAGCTCCGGGCCCGGCGGCCCTGCGGCACACCAGGCAACATCTCGCGGCACACTAGTGTGCCGCGGAACAGCGGTTGAAAAACACTGCCTTAGAGTATTTAGAACCAGCATCTAATTGAATTTCCAGGTCATCAGCCATCTGACGAAGGAAGGAAGAGAAGGAGAGCTGATCTGCCAGAGCCCTGCCTTGAGGGACTCAATGACCTCGAGTGGAGAACGAAGGTGAAGCCTCTCTGGAGAAGTGGCAATCCAAAGAATATGGAGACTTGGAGGAGGCAATGGACCCACACCTCTGGGTCAGGAAGCGGCGATCTCAATCGAGGAGTTGGAGGCCTCGAAGAGCTGGAATGAGGTCTGGACGAGGAAGGCTGCTCTTTGAAAGGAGACCTGCACCTCGATGAATGCCTCGATGAAGGCAAGAGTGATGCCTGGAAGCAGGTCTCGAGTAGGATCGAAGAGACTTCACCCTATGTATGGAAATAGGCAATGTTGCTGGTGAATGAATAGGGCTGGAAGCTGTAGATCGAAACTCTGGTTTGGATTGGGGCATCTCGAAGCACTCCCAAAGACTCTGCTCTTTGTATGGAGCATGAGGATTCCTGTTGAGGCACTCGCAAAGAATCTACTCCTTGCATCAAGTGTGTAGATACCTGACCAGACACTCGCAAAGACTCTGCTCCTTGCATAGAGTGTGAAGCTTCAGCTCGAGGCACAAGCAGGGACTCGACCTTGCGGGAGACTGCTGATTGCCCAGACTAGATTACAAGAGGCATTGTCGAGGCAGAACCATATTTGCTCAGTAATTGAACAAATTGCTGCTCCAACATGGTCTGGAGAGAAGCCTGCAAATGTGGATCTGCATCTGAAACCGGACTACTTGCCGAGGCTACAGGCTCCAAGGTAGCAGTGGAGATGTGCTTCGATTTGGAGGTCTTGAAGAGCTTGAGGACCACCGCTGGAACCTTCTGCTTAGGTATCTGACCTGAGGGGAGCTCAGGGGAAGATAAAGCAGGTGTACTAGAGGTTAAAGACAATCCAAATGAGGACGGTCAAATGAGACTTGAGGTCGGAGTCATGGAAGGTGGGACCGAGGCAGCATTCGAGGTCGAGGGTGTCACTGAAAAGTCTATCCTGAAGAGTTTCTCCACTAAAACCCGACGTTTAAGGGCTCGAGGTTGAAGAGTTGCACAGCGCTCGCACAACTTAGGACTATGGTCCAGCCCGAGGCACTTGAGGCACCAGCAGTGTGGGCCCTTGAGGGAAATCGCACGCTGACACTGGCTACACTTCTTGAAGCCCGTTACTGGCCGGGACATAGGAGGGAAGATAGCCGTTACGAAGTCGAAGCCCGCAGGCTGCAGCCAAGCGGCCTGCCCCGCCAGTCAGTCGACGAAGAAAAATAAGACTCTTTTTAAAAATTAAAGTAAAAGAAATAACACAGCGATTCGCAACTAAAAAGAACACAAACCGCAGTGAGAGAAGGCACGACGCGAACGAAGTTTAGCGCAGAACGTCTAAGTACAGACTTCTCAACTCCGCACAAAACTGAGAACTGAGGAGACTCGCCCTGTGCAGGGCAGGAAGGCACTCGCGCATGCGTGGTGTGGCTGACTCGAAACTTCTGAAGTTTCTACAAGCAAGCATGCTTGCGAGGCTGTCTGCATCGGGGCTCCGTGGATGACGTCACCTATATGTGAGAATAGGCTGCCTGCTTGTCCTGGAATAAATGTTGGTACTGGGGGAACTGTGGGGACAAAACTGGATGTTTTGTAATGTGTATGCACCTAATGTATATAAGCATAAGCTTTTTCAGGGTTTTTTGGCTAAACTGACGATGTACCCAGATTAGCACCCCATAATAGAATGAGACTTTAATATCACTGCTGACCCTTCCAAAGAGGCTTCGGAGGAACCATGGAGCCAAGGGGGTAAATCTTTTGATGAACCAGTTTTGTTAGTTAAGAAATTAATATTACAGCATTGTATTTCAGAGCGAGCAGACCAGAGTTCAAGAGATTCCTGGGTATGAAATCCAGACTCACCACTCCACGGTACGCACTGAAAAGTTAAGTTACATGGTGCTGTGGCGGGAGTTGCTGTCTCTTATCCAAAAGGCTCCATACTAATCTTCCCAATCAACCTTAGGGTTGATGAGGGATCACCTATGCCTCAGTGAGGAATAGTCTAGGGCAGGGGTGTCAAACTCAGGCCCGTGAGCCAAATTTGACCCACAGGGTAATTAAATTTGGCCCGAGTTTTGGCCCTCTGTTCCTTCCCTCCCTCCCAGCTTCCTGGTCTCACCTTCAAAGCAGCCTGCAGAGGATTGCTGGTCGGCTGTAGCAATCCTAGCAGGCTGCCGTAGCTTCCGCAGCATGATCCCTCTGCCACGATCCCATCCTGACGTCAGAGAACGGGTAGGACCGCGGCAAAGGGAACGTGCTGCAGACGCTACATTACAGTTTTTTCCTTCATAATTACCAAAGTTAAAAAGTCTTAAGAAGAAGGAAGCTCCACTACCTCCACTGTTAATCCAAGATCCAGCATCTGCCCTTTAGCAGATCCAGCAGTGGGTGGCCCTGCTCCTGATAGAGGATGATGAATCACCCAACATGCCCATGCTTCCTTCCAACAGGTTCTGGGAGGATGGTGTCCCAGATGCAGCCTGGTGCCAAGTGTTGACAAGAAGTGGACACAGCAGGCTATGGGAGAGCAGCTCACTGCAGGAGAACTATCCACCTGAATCATATTACTTGTATGCACTTGTTCCTCCATTGTCAGGGAGGACAGAGATGGAAGATGGATGGCTAGCACGGAGAAAGAAGAAAATGACAAATGGGCAGGAGACCCTGGCAAGAAAGTTCTCAGAAAATAACCAGAGCCTAGGATCAACGTGATTTGAATAATGACCAGACAACAAAGGTAGAAAAAATATTTTTATTTTCTGTGTGTGATTACAATATGTCAGATTTGAAATGTGTATTCTGCCAGAGCTGGTGTTAGACAGCAAACATGAACTAGGCCCTTTAAGAGAGAGGAAAAATATTTTTTATTTATTTTGTTTACATCACAGAGCCGGTGTGGGGTTGGAGAGGTTGTAACCCTATACTTCTACTAAAGTGCACATTTAGCGTGTGCTAAATTGGTTAGCGTAACTTAAAAAGGACCTCTAAAATATGGCCCATGACTTAGCCTGTGTTTTAGATTGCGGCCCCTTATGTGATTGAGTTTGACACCCCTGGTCTAGGGGGTTATGGCTGGATGGAAACATGAGTGAGTGTGTGGATGTATGAGTGGTTGAAATGGGGGTGGGGGGGGGGGGAGAGTGTCTGATGTGGACTGCATGGCGGGAATGGAGGTTGGTATATAATAATAATAATAGCTTTATTTACATCCCGTTATACCTTTTCAGTTCAAGACGGTATACAACAAGAACAAGAGATGCTGTAAGGACAGCGAGGTTACATCAGTTAGATTTGTGAAGGTGTGGAAAACAGTTGAGTGAACGGGGTGGTAGGGTAGGAAGAAGGAGCATATAAGAAGAAGTAAGAGATGAGCGGAATTGAAGGATCAGATAAATTTGTCGAATAAGTGGGTTTTTAGTGATTTTCTGAATGAATGGTATGTTGGTGTATTCGGGATTAGGTTGCTTAAGGTGTTGTTCCAAATCCCTGCTTGAAAGGAGAGAGTCTTGTTGAGGAATCTTCTGAATTTGCATCCTTTGGGAGAAGGAAATGTGAACAGTAATGTTCTGCAAGAGAGGCAGAGTTTATCCTGTAGGATGAGATGTTTCAGGAGGTAGGTGGGTGCAGTGCCGAGGAGGGTCTTGAAGTAAAGGCAACCAAATCTGAAGATTATTCTGGCCTCGATAGGTAGCTAGTGATGTGGTCGGTGTTAGTTGCAAGAATCACTGTGGGATGTGGGGGATAAACCTTTGAAAAATGATTGTTGCACTGATGCTGTGACATGATCAGTAAGTGTACAGCTAGGCATTTGTTGCTGTTTATTGTCTGGTGACTATCTTTTACTGTATCTTTTATGCTGTTGTTTGTTCATGTGTTGAGTGCTGGTGGAACAGTTGTTGTTGCAAATCTCAATAACTACATTAAAAAAAAAAAAAATTGCAAACCTTTAACTATCATCTCTCACCTCATCTTGACCCTCCCACAAGCTCCCACTGCAGCAAAGTCTTGGAGAGAACTAAATTGCCTCTGCTGCACCAATTCCCTATTCTGAAATGCACAGTCAGTTTTATAAAACTGAAGTCACACAAATAAAATGTGCTTCCATGCAGACTAGTAGAAAGTCAGCTACAAGTCATTCTCTCTGTTCCCGAAGGATCTATTTCTGGATTCCTATTCTCTGCAGCTTATCAAACTTTGTTGAGTCAGTGCTAAAGCAGCAAAAATATTTTCAAACATTCTCTGGGAAAACAGAATGAAGAAAATCTCTTGCTATTTAGATGAGATGTTAATTTGCAAATCCCCTCCCTCTCACTACTGTAAAGTTACTATTCTTTTCAGACAGTATGCGGGTCTTTTACTAAGGCATGCTAAATATTAGCGTGTGCTAAATGCTAATGCATCCATAGAATATAATGGACGCATTAACATTTAGCACTCACTAAATCAGCTAGCACACCTTAGTAAAAGACCCCCTATATTTATTTACTGAAGGCAGTAATTTTCAAGGTACAACAAACTTTTCAAGGGATTTACCGGCCCTTTCACTAAAGCTTAGCATACTAACAGATATCAGTGTGCGCTAAATGCTGCATGGCCCATTTTATATCAAAGCTGTAGGAACAAGGCCCCTTAATTAGCAAGGGTTTTCCTAGGGCATTAAAAAAGAGGAACAGATGAGATATCTGCTCTTTAAGGAGCAAGCTAAAAATCAGTACATCTGCAAAGTAAAACAGGATTGGTATTGGGAAGAAAAAGCTAAGCGTTCAGTGGGAAATTAAGCATGACAGAAATGGCTTTCAAAATGTCACACTGAATCCAAAGTCCAAACAGTACCTTTAATTAGCACAGAAAATGGTTGTTTTAAGGAAATAAAAACCCTCTTTACGATGATTTTGAAAGAGCTGCAATCCCTAAAGATACTTATGAAAGAAAATTGTTTTATCTAGAAGTTCCAGTCAGGTTTTCAGATACCCAGGAATAATGTACATGCATACAAAGAAGGTAGTGCATGCACATTTATCTCATGCATATCTAGGGTTACCATATTTGGAGCCTCAGCCACTCACAAATGGCCTCGCCCCATTCTGCTCCATCTCGCCTCCAGCCCTGCCCAGTTCTGCCTCAATTCCTACCCCCAGCCTTGTCTTCTTCCCTGATTAGCTCTGGCCGCATCTGGAGGGCCTCAAGCATGCATGTAATGCCATCCGTGCATGCTCAGAGGCCTTCCAGATGCAGCTGGAGATCATTGGGGCTTTCCAAAACCCAAACAAACTGCTGGGTTTTGGAAAGTCCATCCGGGAACCCAGACAGTCCTTGAAAAAGAAGACATATCCGGGTTTCCCCAGACACCTGGTAACCCTATGCATATTCATTGGCGATATCTTGAAAACTTCAATGGCTAGATATGTTCTGAGAACTGGGTTGAAAACCACTGATCTAAAAGAATTTAAAAAGGAGGTGGCTTCCCAATGAAAGAACTAGAAAAGACTAAATGAAATAGAGGAATGTACTTTCTTGTTAAAAACACTGCAACAAGAAAGATCAAATCACTGCTGAATTGAAGAAAGGAACTGAAGATGCAAATAGGAGGAACAATTCAAGAATTTTGAGAATTTCAGAAAAAGTGGAAGGTAATAATGCAATGAAGTATATGGAAATACATATACAATAAAACCTTAGTTTGCGAGCATAATTCATTCCAGAAACATGCTTGTAATCCAAAGCACTCATATATCAAAGCAAATTTTCCCATAAGAAATAATGGAAACTGACGATTCGTTCCACAACCCAAAAACTTCAATACAAAATACTGTACTGTATAAAGTAAAAATATATACAGTAAAACAAATTAACCTGCACTTGCAAGACCTCACTTGTTTAGAACAGCCATTACATTCCCACAGCATCAGAGAGTGAAGAACCATCGGCTAAGTTGTGACGCACCTATGCAGTGCACACTTGTATTGTAATGTCAGAGAGAGAACCATCAGCTCAATTGGGATGACATGACGTGTGCATACTGTACGTACTTGTATTGCAAGACCTCGTTCGTTTAGAACAGCCACTACACTCCTGCAGCATCAAAGAGAGAAGAACCATCGGCTCAATTGTGATGACATGACGTGCGTATACTGTACATACTTATATTGCAAGACCTCGCTCATTTAGTAGTTTGCAGCGTCAGAGAGAGAACCACCATCGGCTAGTGAGAACTGAGGCAGCCATTCAGAAGTAGCGTGCACCCACACAGCAGCGTGCTTGTGCGCCGCTGGCCCAGACATGCTGGTAAACAGCCGGCAGCCGTCCAGCAAAGCACTAGCGACCGGCCAGCACAATTAAGAAGTGTCGTGTGCCCAGGCATAAGCGCACTTGTGTGCCGCAGGCCCCAACAATCAGAAGGCAGCCGTCCACTGACCTCCACAATTTAAAGGTACTGTCGGGGGACTGGGACAGAACTTAAAGGTGCTGGAGGTATGTAAATTGATTTATTGGGGGATTGGGACAGAATTTAAAGGTGTCAGGTATATATTAGTATACAATTTGGTACAGAATGTTTTTTTTTTCTTTTTTTCCTTCTCTAAATCTGGGGTGCATCTTATGGTGAGGTGCATCTTATGGAGCGAAAAATATGGTACTTTCATAGCACATGCAATAAAAAAAAATACACAAGAAAATCTTAAAATAGTAAGAGTAGATGAGAGCAGAAACAGACTTTATTGGCCTATCTAGTCTGGCCAATAAAGTGATTAGGGTTGTACCTGTATCAGCATGCAGATGACCCTCCCCTACTTAATTTCAAATAGTGGAATGATGTTATTGAATTTCCAAGAAAATAAAGTACTCTTCCACACATGACTTATGACCAGTTTACTAAAAGCAACCCAGAAATGTAATTAATATCTGTGAATTAAAATGATGTAATATGTAGGTTCTGGTTATCTCTCTTCTAACTGGTTCATTCTGCTTGGTTCTAAGAAGGGAGTGTCTACTCCAAAAAAGCAGATCAAAAAGGGGATTTTTTTACATGGCTGTTTAAACTTGTGTATTGTATTTTTATGTAGCTGTTGTTAGTCTGTTACCTTAATTGACAAGAACTACCGTATTTTTTGCTCCATATGACGCACCTGACCATAAGACTTATAGGAGGAAAACAAGAAAAAAACCATTCTGAACCAAATTCTTCCTGCCAGACTCTGCACCCAACCCCACACTCCTTGCCAAGCTCTGCACCCTGTCCCCTCTCCCTGCCAGGCTGTGTACCCTGTCACCCCTCTGGTGGTCTAGTGGTAGGCTGGGACAGGGCAGGCAGGCCTAGTGGCAGGCATGTAGGGACAGGGCAAGTAGGCCTCCCCCCTCCCAGGCAACCCCCCCAGGCAGGCAGGCCTATCCCCTTCCAGGCAGGTAGGCCTACCCCTTTCCCAGGTAGCTCCCCAGGCAGGTAGGCAGGCTTCACCCCCCCCCCCCCGGAAGGCAGGCCTACCCCCTCCAAGGTAGCCCCCCCAGGCAGGGTGGCCTCCCTGCAGGCAGGCAGGTCCCCGCCACCCCGGTACCTATTTTTAATTAGGCAGGTCAGCTCCCGGCCTCCTTCCCCCAGCGGTACATTTTTTAAATTCTGAGGCCCTCCCTCGTTGGACACGGCTGCCTGGAGCATTGACACCTGACGCGACTCCTCAGAGTTTTCTTCCCTTTTGGCAGAATGGTGCACAAGGCTGCCGGCCTGGTCCCGCGCCACTTCCCATGAGAACTCTCCTATTAAGAACTCTTGTGGGAAGCGGCATGGGACCAGGCCGGCAGTCTTGTGTGCTGCTCTGCCGCAAGGGAAGAAGACTCTGAGGAAGCCGCGTCAGCTATCAATGTTCCAGGCAGCTGTGTCCAACGAGGGAGGGCCTCGGAATTTACAAAAAAGTAACAGGAAGGGTTTGGGTATTCGCTCCATAAGACGCACCCTTATTTTTACCCCCTTTTGGGGGTGGAAAAAGTGCATTTTATGGAGCGAATACAGTATTTCTTAATTGCAATCTACCTCTAAATATCTGGCAGAAACAAAATAAATTCTAATTAAATGTACTGTCAACAAAACTAAGATTAGAAACTTCCATAAAAATATTTTAAGGATGCTTTAAAAATTTGGCTTTTTCAGGAGCCTTTCCTGAAACAGGTTCATTAGTTCATTTGTTCTATCCTACTATTTATAAAAAATGTGGCCCTCTCAATTTCTCATGTGTTTCAGTTTGACAACTATTTGGTAAATCTAATCTAATCTTCCATTTGTGAATCACACAAACCTATTCAAGCTCAAGGTGACAGATCAAAGAGGAAGTGGGAAAGTAGTATGGGGGGATGGAGAAGCCAGGGAAGGGCCTAGAAGTAGAGGGTGCTATACAGAAGATTAAATAGTTAATTGTCCAAAAGGTGGGTCTTCAAGTTTTTCCTGAATGTGGTGTAGTTTTGTCTCTTTCCTGATTGCTTCTGGTAGGTCATTTCAGGTGTTTACACCCAGATAGATTATCATAGTAAATTCTCTTGTAGTGGAGGTATTTTGTGGATGGCAAGTTTAGTTGAATTCTGTTAAGGATTCTTCTTGATGTTGACCAAACTGTGGAGAATAGTTGCATGAGAGGGGCTGCTGAGTTTCTGTACAGAATCTGGTGTAAGATACATGAAGCTTTGAAAATTATTTGGGATGATATCGGAAGCCAGTGTAGTTGCCTGATGAAGGTTGTGATTGAGTCATATTTCTTTAATATGTAGATTAGTCTAACGGCTGTGTTCTGGATGAGCTGCAGCTTGTGGATAAGAGTGGTGTTGATGCCAAGGTAGGCGGAATTACAATAGTCCAGTTGAGGTAAGACCATCAACTGAATGATCAGAGCAAAGTGATGTGGGTGGAAATATGGTCTTGTGAGTCACAGTTGACGCATTGTGTAGATCAGTGGTTCCCAACCCTATCATGGAGGACCACCAGGCCAATCGGGTTTTCAGGCTAGCCCTAATGAATATGCATGAGAGAGATTTGCATATAATGGAAGTGACAGGCATACAAATCTGCTCCATGCATATTCACTAGGGCTAGCCTGAAAACCCGATTGGCTTAGTGGTCCTCCAGGACAGGGTTGGGAACTACTGGTGTAGATGGTCTTTTTCAGAAGGTTAGAGATGTGTGGTTCCATTGTGAGAGTGTCGTCTAAGATGCAGACGAGTACCTTGGTGGATTTTTCCATTGTGAGAGTGATGCCTGATGAAAGAGTGAAGTTCTGTTATGCGGTGTGGTGACCAATGGCTTTGGTCTTGATGGCGTTCAGTTTCAACTTGTGCTCGTTGCCCAGGTTTGGATTTAATCTATATTGTTTGATATTTTTTTGACAATATTAGGATTATAGGTTATGGGGATGAGGAGGAGGAGGATGTCATTGGCATACGATAGTACAGTTTCAGCTTCCATTTTGATGTGACCCAGCGAGCTTATGAATAAATTGAATAGGATTGGGGATAATGGGGAGCCTTGTGGGACGCCACAGAATGTCTTCCAAGGGTTGGAGTATACTTCTTGCCTTTTGACCATGTATTCACGATTTTGTAGGAAGTTGGCGAACCATTTCAGTACAGTCCCTGTTATTCCAATTTCTGAGAGTTTGATTAGCAGTAGTTGGTGGTCCACTGAGTCGAAGGCAGCGGAGATATCAAATTGGAGTAGTATTGTCCGATGACCCGAGCTTAGCAACTGTTTGATTTTAGTGATTAATGTGATGATGAGCTTGGTGCTGTGCTTTTTTCAGAAACTATATTGGGATGTATGAAGGCAGAAGTGTTAATCTACATATGAGGCTAGCTGCTTGCTGACATGAGACTCAAGGATTTTAGTGAGAATTGTAATGCCAGCAATCGGTCTGTAGTTAGATGCTATGGAGAGGTCTGCTTGAGCTGCTTTTGGTATAGAAGTTAAGGCTATTTTACTAATTTCTTTAGGTAGGTGCCCTTGGTTCAGGGAACTATTTAGTAGGTTGGTAAGCCATTTAATGATATGATGTAGAGCTGCTGAAAGAAGGTATGGAGGACAATTGTCTAGGGGCTGCTTTGTAAGGCTAGTTTTGATATTAGTTTATTGGTATCGGAGATGGATAGGTTAAAAACATAAGAATTGCCGCTGCTGGGTCAGACCAGTGGTCCATCGTGCCCAGCAGTCCGCTCATGCGGTGGCCCTTTGGGCTAAGACCAGTGTCCTAACTGAGACTAGCTTTACCTGCATACGCTCTGGTTCAGCAGGAACTTGGCTAACTTTATCTTGAATTCCTGGAGGGTGTTTTCCCCTATGACAGCCTCCGGAAGAGCGTTCCAGTTTTCTACCACTTTCTGGGTGAAGAAGAACTTCCTTACATTTGTACAGAATCGATCCCCTTTTAACTTTAGATAGTGGCCTCTCGTTCTCTCTATCTACTAAGTCTATTTCCTTCATTATCTTGAATGTTTCTATCATGTCCCCTCTCAGTCTCCTCTTTTTAAGGGAGAAGAGGCCCAGTTTCTCTAATCTCTCACTGTACAGCAACTCCTTCAGCCCCTTAAACATTTTAGTCGCTCTTCTCTGGACCCTTTTGAGTAGTACCGTGTCCTTCTTCATATACGGTGACCAGTGAGGAAGAAATCTGCTAGTTCTTGGGCTGAAATTGGGTTGCAAATTCTTGGTTTGGGGGGATATCAGTTGTCGTATCAGGCGAAACAGTTTTTTGCTGTCGGTTGTGTTGCTTCCTAGTTTACTGGCGTAGTAGTTTTTCTTGGTTTCAGATATATTGTCCTTATTTATTTATGGCTGTTCTCCCTTGTGTTCTGTGTTCTGGTGTCTTGTTTTTCCTCCATTTCCTCTCTAGCTGTCTGCATAGTTGTTTGTCTAGTCTTAAGGACTCCATAAACCAGGGTGAAGTTCGGTTTGATCTTACTATGCGCGGGTGGAGGGGGATTATGGATCTAGGGTTTTGGTTATGATTTTGTTCCACTTGGTTATCATTGAGGTGATGTTATTTGTGAGGGGAGGGAGAGATTTTGACACCATGTTCCAGAGGAAATCAGGTCTTGTTTTCCTGCAGACTAGTCTTATGTCTTTGGTAACTTTGGAGTTCAGGTCTATGTCAGTTAGAATCCTAGTAGAATTCTAAGTAGAATTCTAGGAGAAAGTGATCTGTCCATGGGACAGGGGATCATTTGGCCCTATTGACTAGGTTTGGGGGGGGATGCAAGCAGGCCTAAGGTATGGCCTTTTCATGGGTGGGGCCTGAGGGAATGACTGTGATTTGGCAGTCCTCAAGTAGAGTCTTGAGTTTAGTGACTTCTTTATTTTCTGCAGATTCAAGGGATAGATTGATAAGGTTTGTTATTTCCATCATTTTTGTGATGGAGTCTGAATTAATGCTAGGGGGTTTGTAGAGTAGAAAGATTCCCACATTCTTGTATGCGAGGTTGTGCTCGCTTTTGAGCTTGCAGGTGATGTATTCTAGGTTGGGTTGGGAGCTTGAGTTTGTCTTGGCGATGGTATATGAGTTTTTGTAGATTATTGCCAATCTGCCTCCACGTTTGAGCTTTCAAGGAAGGTGAAGAATGTTGTGACCCAGTGGGCAGAGGTGAGGGAGTTCAGGGTTTTTGAGGTCTTTCAGCCATGTTTCTGTGATGAACGATAGAGCAATATCCTTGGATGTGATTAGGTCATTTAGGATGAAAAGCTTGTTTACTACTGATCGAACATTGACATACATGCAGGGGATAGTGATTTCGTTTGGTTTTAGTTTTGTTGAGCATTTTGTAGGTAGTAGGTTGTTGAGGGGTTTAGGGTTCGTTTGTTTTCAGTGTCTGTTGTGATTGTGTTTGTTCCAGAGTATGGGGAGGATGTGCCGAGATTGTCCAATGTATTCCGTTGACTGGTTTTGAGTTTCTGGTGGGCTGTGTCTTTATTGCTTGTAGTTCCATGAGGGGTTGGTTTTATTGTTGGGGGATATGTTGTGTAAGGCTGTGAGGGTGGAAAGGCATAGCAGAGGAAGAGATAAGAGGGGGCTTCATCATGAGAGTAGGAGTGAGTGTTGCTGTCTGGGGGAGACTTAAGACGTTGTGTGTCACTTTTATCTTGTGAAATTTGATACCTTGTTTGTTGTCCATTTGTTGTCTTGACTGTGTTTGTTGTCCATAATCCTGACTTTTTGAGCTCTTTTTGGTTTTGTTCGTCGCAAGGGGCATCGGGGGCAGAGCTCGTCTCCCACGCTCTTCCCTTCTGTCTCCCTTGCGGCCGCTGATCTGTGTTAGGCTGGAGCAGCTCCCGGCAACAACGGAGCTACCCTGAAGGAATAAAATCAAAATCGGCGCTGCAAGGAACGTTGTGAGGCGGAGCTCGTCTCCCACGCTCTTTCTTTCTGCCTCCCTTGCAGCCGTTGGGCTGGACTGGGCTGGGGCAGCTCCCAGCAACAACAGAGCTGCCCTGAAGAAGGCAACAATTGGCTGGCCTGGAACTTCCGGCTCACCACACAATTGTTTCCCACGTACTCACCTTTATAGGACCCCCAGGGACCCCTGAAGAAGACTTTTTGTCGAAACGTGGACTAGGTCCTTTAAGGCTCTTATGTGGATGATTTACTTTTATGTGGATGGAATTATTTTATGTGGATGATTTTAGTGTACCTTTGGAACTTTGATATTTTCAAATAAAGTCCATTTAGGAACATTGTCACTCCACAGAGTTTTTTTGGTTTTCTCTGGATTTTCTTCTTTGTGGATATTTTGGGGTCAATTCCTTTTGTTTTTTACTTCCTCTCTGATATCAGAATTGACGTCGGGGGGAAGGCTGTGGGCCTGGCGCTTGTACGCACCTGGCCTGGCATTGGGGAAGCAGGAAGAGCAGAACGCAAAGACAACGTGAGTCTATCGCAGAGCCCAGGATGGGCTCCATGATCGACTCGCGTTGCCTTTGCGATCTATTGGTCGATCGCAATCAACCTTTTGGGCACCCCTGGAATAGTGCCATGAAAGATTATGCAAATGTCAGCATATCATATATTGAAATTAATTAAAGTTAAAGGCTTGTAGCCATGTTTGTTTCATTTTTATTAAAATTTGATGCAAATGCTTATTGTAATATTTCAAAGCGAATTTCAAATCTACTAAAAAATGGGATTTACAAATAACATTTAGTTTTAATTACAGTGACATTTAAGGACAAACATACAGACTACATGAGGAAAGGGGGTTGAACTACAAATATTTATAGAAAAGGAAACAATAATGGCTCATACACTAGGATAAGGGTAGAAGGAAAATCTGTATGCTAAAAGCAGAGTCTGCTGGTACGCTGTCGGCGGATATGAAGTCTAATTATCAAATGCATCTCTAAAAATGAAAGCTTTCAAAGAGCTTTTAAATCTACCTAGTGCCACTTCTTCTCTTATATATCCTGGAAGAGAGTTCCATAGCTGTGCAGCGGTTACTGAGAAGATTTCAGTCTGTCTTGTACCTATGTACTTAAAAGATGGGATAGAAAGGAGGGTTTGATCAGATGAACTTAGGGTTCTTGAGGGAGCATATGGAATCAGTAATCTATCAAGAAAAGTTGGAAGATTAACCTGACGAATCTTAAGACAGTAATGTAATTTTATAAGAAATACGATGTGGTATTGGGTAAACAATGAGCTTTTTTTTAAAAATAGAGGCGTCACATGGTCATACTTTTTTGAGTTGGTTATGATTTTTATAGCGGTATTTTGGATTAGTTATGATCTTATTTGTTTTTGAGTAATGCCTTTTAATAGTGAATCACAGTAATCCAGTTTTGTGATGACAAGGGAATGTATAAGGATGTTAAGTGCTGGGGGTTCCAAAACTTTTGCCAATGACCTAATCATACGTAATTTATAAAAGCAGGTTTTAACTGTTTGGCTGCTGTGTTCTTGATAGGTAAGTTAATGGTCTAATATAACCCCAAGAATTTTGATTCTTAATACTTGTTGTAAAGGGGTGTTATCTATCTGGATTGGCGCCAGCGAACTAAGCCCTTCTCTCCAAGGGAAAAGTAGGGTTTGAGATTTATTGATGTTAAGGGCTAACATGTTTTACTTAAGCCATTGGCTTATATGTTCCATTTTCCTATTTAAGACAAGGAGTTCATTAAGGTTATCTGTATTTAGGGAATGCAAGAGTTGTATATCATCCGCATAAGCATAGGGGGTAAACCCGATGTATTATGCCAGTGTCTATTTAGTGTTAATTAATGGGGCAAGAAACATGTTTAAAATAAGTGGTGAAAGGATGGATCCTTGAGGGATTCCATAGTTATAGGGCATAGTACCTGATGCTGTTATTAAAGTTGACTTTTGCAGAGTGTCTGAAAAAATTCGAGTGGAACCACTGAAGAACTTGATCAGTAATGCCAATGTTTACTAATCTGGAAAGCAGAAGCAAATGATCTACCGTATCAAATGCAGCAAAGAGGTCCAGTGATTTAGTATGACTGATTTATGGTGGTCTAGATGGTATAAGATTGTTGTTGTAAGACCGATGAGAGAGTGTTCGGTGGAATGGTAAGCTCTGAAACCGGTCTGATTCGGGTGAAGAACATATTGTACCTATTTTATAAAGGCAAATGGTCAAACTCCAAGTATAAATATGCTGATTTCAAGTTTACCTCATTTACTGTATTTATGTTTATATTTTATCATTTTACTATTGTTATGTCGTTAACAAAATTATAAGTTTATGTTAAATTGTCCCTGCTGTACATTGCCTTCATAATTATGGCAAATAAGTCTTTATAAATAAGTACAAAAATAAATAAAAAGTTCATAATCAAAAACAACTTGGCCATCCAATATTTGTAACTTAATAAGGTGGACCATCATATCCCAAATCCTTCAAAAAACATTTTAGAGAGCATCGTATATTACAGGGGTGGCAACCTTGGTTCTCGAGGGCCACAGCTCAGTTGGATTTTCAGGATATCCCCAATGAATATGCATGAGATCTATTTGCATGCACTGCCTCCATGGTATGCAAATAGATCTCATGCATATTCACTGAGGAAATCTTGAAAACTTGATTGGGTTATTGTCCTTAAGGACAGAGGCTTCCCAGCCTTGATATAGTATAATCATTGGTTGGTATTTAGTATCAACTGGATGAATTCAAGTCTCAGAAATTTCAAAATAATTTTTAGTACCAATTGCAGTAATCAGGTGAAAAAACACAGTTATCTTCATATAATGAAAACAGGAGAAAATGTTGCTTATTCTTCTCTCAGCAGTGACATCATAATGCTTTCAGCATCATGACACACTGCTTCAGGGCTAATAACTATAAAACAAAACAACATTATCTATAACTGAAAAAAAAATCCATTCATTAAAAACATCCAATGTTAAGTTATCAAAATTCCTTCAAAATGAGGTCTATTTTCTATCACTATAACCCTTCACTGAATTAATACAGATAAGGGCAGCTGGGCTTTAATACAAACATTCATGGAATTTAGTCAAGTCGCTTTAGGACAGGGGTCTCAAAATCCCTTCTTGAGGGCCACAATTCAGGATCTATGTGCATGCACTGCTTTCAATGCATATTCATTGGGGAAATCCTGAAAACCTGACTGGATTGCGGCCCTCAAGGAGGGACTTTGAGATCCCTTCTTTAGGGTAACTCCATCAATCATGTAGTATATTAACATGACTGTCAAAGATGAGGAAGTCATTCAAGGGCTTCATTTAATTAAAATGCTAGAGTATCTGAATGTAAATCACTTAGATTATATGTGTGTGTGTGTATGTATATATATATATATATATATCCTAGCTTTATAGCCCGTTACATTAACGGGTGCTAGAATATATGTGTCTGTCTATTTCTTTCTCTCTCTGTCTCCTTAGCCGCTTTTTCCTGTCCATTCTCCCTTATTTTTACCTCCCCTGTGTCCACCACCACCCCTTCACTGCTCCCCTTATCCAGCAGCAGCCCTTCTCCCTTTGTTTTACCTCCCTCCTGTCCATCAGCACCTCTTCCTGCTCCCCCTGTCCAGCAGTAAGCCTCCCTTCATTTTTACTCCATGTCCATCATCACCTCTTCCTGCTCCCTCTGCCCAGTAGTAGGCCTCCCTTCATTTCCCCCCCTGTCCATCAGCACCTCTTCCTGCTCCCCATGTCCAGCAGTAGGCCTCCCTTCATTCCCCCCCGTGTCCATCAGCACCTCTTCCTGCTCTCTCTGTCCAGCAATAGGCCTCCCTTCATTTCCCCCCCCCTGCTCCCCCTGTCCATGGGAGTTAGTACAGGGCCGGTGTCTGCCATTCTCCCCAGAGTCCTTGCGCTCCCCCCCCTTCCCTTCCCACGGACCTGACTACCTACCCGGCGATTTAAGCAGCGTGTGCAGCAGTCTTCACACGCTGCTTCGGGTCCTTCTACTGCCCTGATTTACTCTGGCATGTCCCTGATGACATCATCAGAGATGGGGCAGAGCAAATCAGGGAAGTAGAAGGGCCCGAAGCAGCATGTGAAGACTGGTGCACACGCTGCTTGAATAACCAAGGTAGTCGGGTCCGCGGGAAGGGGG
This sequence comes from Geotrypetes seraphini, assembly GCF_902459505.1. Classification (NCBI taxonomy): domain Eukaryota; kingdom Metazoa; phylum Chordata; class Amphibia; order Gymnophiona; family Dermophiidae; genus Geotrypetes; species Geotrypetes seraphini. The sequence continues at coordinate 253,882,414 of NC_047086.1, forward strand.
GGTGAGCGGAAAAGGACTCTGACTCCTGTGGTCTTTCGCGGAGGGTGGCCAGGCTCCATTTCAGCCGCAGGGAAGGCTCACTGCCCCAGCTCCTTACCCTTCCGCAGCCCAGGCCAGGTCTCCCGCGCTTTCTCAGTGGCCCGGCTCGCTCGGTTGTTTTTTTTTTTTGTTTTGTTTACCTGGCCACTCTGCTTCCTGCATTCGCTGCTCTCCGTCAGTGACGTAATAAGCGCGCATGCGCACTTGTCTTGCCACATCCTGACAGAAAAGGGATCAGGGAACACGCGAGGCAAGTGCGCATGCGCGGCTAGCATTTTATTATTTAAGATATATATATATATATATATATATATATATATATAGATAGATATATATAGATATATACGGTATATATATCTATATATATATAAATAATCTCCTATTGGCTGCAATGTTTTAAAGATATATGTGCAGTATTGCTCACGATAGGCTAACTGGTAATTCTGATTATAACCCAATATTTAATAGGTGAGTCTATCTATTACAAGTCAACTGATATCCATAAAACTGCAGTATTGAGCTTGTCCTATGCCTTAAGTAGACCTGAGGAGGGCCAGCTTGGTTTACCTGGACAGGTAGGTGTGATGAAATGAGCAAACATGAAATAATAAAAAATTCAGCCATTACACTTTCCTACATTGCACCAGGATTTACTAGTTAGAAAAACTTGTTGATAGATTGGGCCTAATCCAAGAGCAGGTGAGAATGTGGATTAGAGGCTATACATAAATATATGAATATTGGATAAACTAGAATATAATAATCAGAAACACAAAAGTAAAAGACAGGAATCTAATTTAACATATTGATTTGACACATGTTTCATGTGCTTGAGGGTACAGGAAGGCAGGCTAAAACATTCTGTGATTGATAACCACCATAGCAAATTTACCCCAGATGGCAAAGCTTAAGTTTTATAGGGCTTCTTTGTTCTGAAGAGTGACCAGCCTGGACAGGGAGTTATAGGCAGACAGAAGTTGGCCTCTGACCTGGTTATCCACATTCCGAGAGGCCCTGAGTTTGTAGTGAGAAAGACAAACAAAATCCATATGTGTATCATTGTATGTATAGATCTAGAATTAAGTTTAGTAAGTCAGTAAAGCTACACAATAGGAATTTACTTATGTGGCTATAGGTAACAAGTGTAAATTAGAATATATTTTATTTTGATTTCATATATTTGAAATCTGAAGAAAGTCTGAGAAGGCTACATCAGGTATTTAACCTCTGACCGTAAGCAACTTTTTTCTACTCTGTGAAATTCTGATGGGAGAGTGAGATAACTGCTCCTTCCATCCTTCTCTGTTTAATTTTAGTGAGACAAAGAGATGATTTTCTCAGTACAGAGATGGCACGCTGATTTTAACAGGAAAGGATTTAAAAGCTGAGTAGTCTTTGTGAGTACATTAAAATATCTGTCTATGTATTTCTTCTTTTTATAAAAATTGTAAGTTTAATGTGAGAATGTAACTTTTAGGTATAAGAATGTAATTTTAGGAATGCTTTTGTGACACGCCCATATGAAGCTAGCCTTATATGGAAACAAATAATTTGGACCAGTTAGGTTGTAGCAAAGGAATGTCGTCATTTAGGATATATATGGATGTGTAACTGGTAAAACGTTGGAATTTGTTACGAGCAAGGCCAGCTTTTGGCTTCTGTAATAATTCTCATGATGCAATAACCTTATGATTATTCATATATGATAATGAATAAATAATAATTTTGATTTTATAAAAAAATTGCATCATTTTTCATTCATTTTTACAACCCTAGAGTAGCTACAAGTACGCTTGTGTGCAATTATCCTGCTCAGTATGACTCTTTCAAATGGAAAACTAGAGGGGATAATAAAGATCTGGTATTCAATATTAACTGGCGTTCATTTAATCTAAGTTTTACTGCTTGCTTAGTATGTCCCACAGACTCTCACATGGGTAAGTGATAAAATAAATGCCATATGCAGAATTGTCATCAATTCTTGATTTTGCTGAGCAATGTCAACCTGTAGATGGACACTTGCAGTTTTCATCCTCAACAGTCAATTTACATAAACACTGTACTCAATATTGATAATGTCTAACATCATTTTCCACTGTGGAGATTTCGTATTCAGGGTCAAATAATTTTAGCGGTATATAAGAAATAAATAACATAACATAACATAACATAATTTCACCAATGTTCTAGCTCCTTTGATATGCAATAATGGAAAATTCAGTAAAGGCTGTACGAGTTGAAACAATAGGTCAGAATTTCAGTTGGATTTTAACATACCTTTGACACTCCTATCACACAGCCTAAAGCAGGGGTGCCCAATAGGTCGATCGCGATCGACCGGTAGCTCGCCAAGGCAAAGTGAGTCGATCATCCAGGACTCCTTTGCCTTGGTGATCTTTCGGGCCAATCAATCTTCCTCTCCCCGACATAAATTCTGCCGTCGGAGAGGAAGTTCGGGCCAGCCAATCGCTGCCTGGCTGGTGGAACTTCCTCTCCGACGGCAGAATTGACATCAGGGAGAGGAAGATTGATCGGCCTGAAGCAGAGAGAGCATGGGGCGGGGGCGGCGTCGGCTTTGGGGCCTGTTATCCATTGGTGGCGTTTGGGTCCTGTTCCCTGATGGCAGTGACAGTGGCTTGAGGAAGGGCAGGGAGAAAGAAAGAAAGGGGCGCAGGCAGGGAGACAGAAGGAAAGAAGAGAAACAGGAAAAAAAAGAAAGGGGGCATGAAGAGAGACAGAAAGAAAGGGCAGGGAGAGAGGAAGAAAAAGTTGGGGGAGGGAATGAGGTTTGGAGAAGAGGAAGCATACATGCTGAAAGAAAGATTGGATGCACAGTCAGAAGAAGAAAGTGCAACCAGAGACTCATGAAATCACCAGCCAAGGTAGAAAAAATGATTTTATTTTAAATTTAGTGATCAAAATGTGTCTGAATTTATCTGTTGTCTATATTTTACAATATGGTCCCCTTTTACTAAACCGCAATAGTGGTTTTTAGCGCAGGGAGCCTATGAGCGTCGAGAGCAGCGTTGGGCATTCAGCGCAGCTCCCTGCGCTAAAAAATGTTATTGTGGTTTAGTAAAAAGGGAGGGGGTAGGTATTTGTCTACTTTTGTATGGTTGTTACTGAGGTGACAGTGCATAGAGCAGGGGTGTCCAATGTCGGTCCTCGAGGGCCGCAGTCCAGTCGGGTTTTCAGGATTTCCCCAATGAATATGCATTGAAAGCAGTGCATGCACATAGATCTCATGCATATTCATTGGGGAAATCCTGAAAACCTGACTGGATTGCGGCCCTCGAGGACCGACATTGGACACCCCTGGCATAGAGTCATCTGCTTTGACCTCTTGGAAAAAAACCCGGAATAGGAATGATAATTAACAATTCTATGCGTACAGTGTGCGTTGTGTTTTTTAAAAATTTTATTGTTGGTAGATCATTTTGACTTGGTCATTTTAAAAGTAGCTCGCGAGTCAAAAAAATGTGGGCACCCCTGGCCTAAAGTATAAACAGCATGATCGACAGCATCACTCTCCTGTGACAATCATGTTGATATACTTCCTCATTGGTGGAATTACCCAATATAGATTCTTGATTGACTAAATTGTATGAATATTTGTATTGAAGCCAAGTCACCATTTTCTTTAACACATTGAAGAATTGTAATGATAGAAGGTAGACTAAATTTTGATCGAGTTTGGATTTCTTATAAATATAAATGTTTTTAATGAATGGATTCTTTTCAGTTATACAGTTATAGATAATGTTATTTATTTATTTTATAGCAATCAGCCCTGAATTGAGCATCACAATGCTCAAAACACATAAAACCTTAAAACAAATTTTAAGGTTTTATGGACTGTCAAACTCGCTTCTCAAAATACCAGATTACTGTGGGAACTAAATCCTCATAGGTCCATTAAAATTTCAATTGATGTTATACTGGGATATGAGTGGATAGTGAAACAAAATAACCCTCAATGTTTCTTCCACCCATTTTCTCTCTGCATCCCTATCTGTCCTATCCAGCATCTCTCCTCTGTGTCCCTATCCACCCCTTTTTCAGCATTTCCCTGTGCTTGTCTATTCTTACTCCATGGCCAGCATCTCATCTGTGCCTTCTCTCCTCTCTCTTTTCCCTTCCTCCCATACCCCAGGTCCAGCATTTCTCTATGCCCCCATTCCATGGTCTGGCATAACTCCCTCTCTCCATCTTTGGATTCAGCATCTCTACCTCTGTTCCATCCCTCAATGTCCATTCCAGTCTCTCTCTCATTCCTCCTCCAGTCTGGAGGGAAGGAAACACACTGGATACATGATGAGGAGGAGAGAGATGTTGTCTAGACCCGGTAAGGGCACCCCTGTTGTTCATGCTTAAGACTGTCCCCAAGCCAGTATCTCAGCTCATAGCAGCATAAGTAAGACAGTCAGAGGCAGGCCTTTTTGTCAGGGGCTATATTGTCTGTATTTTTTTTTTTGTCAGTTTATTTTGTATTCAGATTTATTTGTTGGGGCTATTTTGACCTGGTAACCCCGCAAATATTCTGCCCATTCTCTAACACCAGAGCAGGTAGCTCTGACAAACACTATTGCTAGTTTAAGCACTTATTTTAATGATGTATAATAATAATAATAATAATAACGGTTTATATACCGCAGGACCGGGAAGTTCTATATGGTTTACAATGATTATAAATGTTACAAACTGAGTAGAATTGACATAGTTAATATCTATTGATTAACAGTTATAGAGATCAGGTTTTGTGAGAGAGATTGTGCGAATCAGTTTCCTATGTACTTTAAGAACAGATATGTTTCAGTTGTCTCCTAAATTCCCCATATGTATTGGCAAGCGTAAGTATTTGTTTCAGATCGTTGCCCCATAATGCTGCTTGATAAAAGAGAAGATGTTGGTGATGACTTTTGAATTTACATCCTCTAACCTGGGGGGGGGGGGGAGGAGGGGGAAAACAAAATTCAAGTTTGAGCTTCTTTTATGTCTATTGGTTGAAAAGGAGAATAGGTCGGTTATGTATTTGGGGGCTAGTCCGAATAGTACCTTAAAGCAAAAGCAGCCAAATTTAAACCTCACACGTGCCTCCATCGGCAGCCAATGCAGGAGTCAGTAGGAGGGAGTTATGTGATCGAACTTCTTCAACCCGAAGATTAGCCTGACTGCTGCATTCTGCACTAGTTGTAATCGCTGCAAATTATTCTGGGAAATTGCCAGATAGGTGATATTGTAGTAATCCAGTTGGCTCAGTATGAGGTATTGTACCAGGATTGTAAATGATGGTGCATCAAAATATGCTCTAATGCAGTGTTTTTCAACCTTTTTTGGGCAAAGGCACACTTGTTTCATGAAAAAAATCACGAGGCACACCACCATTAGAAAATGTTAAAAATTTAACTATATATAAAGTAATTCTCTTGAATAGGAATCAAATAAACACAAAGAAAGTATTTTATAACACCGTTGTAAAACGGTGTATTTTACAACACCGTTGGCGGCGGTGGCACTCAAATGGCTAAAGAGCCGCAGTTTGCCGGCCTAGGGACAACACTGGAGGGTGGCCAGCTGTGCACCCCCTTGGGACGTAAACCCGGGGTGGGGCAGACCGCCCCCCCCCCCTCACCCTGGTATGCCACTATCTGTACCTCACTCCCTCCCTATGACCAAAAATTCTCCTTTCTTCTATTCCCCGTGTACACAACCATCTCTTTCCCTCCCTTCCTCTCTCCAAAGTCCATGCCTTCTGTGTCCAAACACTCATTCCCTCCCCCACCTCAGCATCTCTTTCCCTCCCTTCCTCTCTCCCAAGTCCATTTTTTCTGTGTCCAAAAACGCATTCCCTCCCCCACCTCAGCATCTCTTTCCGGTTGAAAAACACTGCTCTAATGGACCGAAGCTTCCAGAGAGTAAAAAAACCCTTTTTAACCAAAGGGTCTACCTGGTCTTTCATGGTTAGGCCCTGGTCCAGCGTTACACCCAGAACCTTCATAGTGGGTTGAATAGGGTAACTGACAAAATGTATCTTTATTGTAAACCACTTGCATCCCATGTACTGACTAAACGTATCTTTATTGTAAACCGTTTGCATCTCATGTACTGTCAAAATGTATCTTTATTGTAAACCGCTTCGAACTTCACGGTATAGCGGTATATAAGAAATAAATTATTATTATTATTATTAACTAAGATTAAGAACAGAAGAAGATGAGCAATGCCTCTGCTGGGTCAGACCTGAGGCCCATCGTGCACAGCAGTCCGCTCATGCGGCGGCCCAACAGGTCCAGGACATGTGCGGTAATCCTCTATCTATACCCCTCTATCCCTTTTTCCAGCAGGAAATTGTCCAATCCTTTCTTGAACCCCAGTACCTTACACTGCCCTATTACGCTCTCTGGAAGCGCATTCCAGGTGTCTACCACACGTTGGGTAAAGAAGAAATTCCTAGCATTCGTTTTGAATCTGTCCCCTTTCAACTTTTCTGAATGCCCTCTTGTTCTTTTATAATTCGAAAGTTTGAAGAATCTGTCCCTCTCTACTCTCTCTATGCCCTTCATGATCATGAAAGTCTCTATCATATCCCCTCTAAGTCTCCTCTTCTCCAGGGAAAAGAAACCCAGTTTCTCCAATCTCTCAGCATATGAAAGGTTTTCCATCCCCTTTATCAGATGCATCGCTCTCCTCTGAACCCTCTCGAGTAACACCATGTCCTTCTTAAGGTACGACGACCAATATTGGACGTAGTTCTCCAGATGCGGACGCACCATTGCCCGATACAATGGCAGGATAACTTCTTTCGTTCTGGTTGTAATACCCTTCTTGATTATGCCTAGCATTCTGTTTGCCTTCTTAGCGGCCACTGCACACTGTGCCGTCGGCTTCATTGTCATGTCCACCTTTACCCCCAAGTCCCTTTCTTGGGTACTCTCATTTAATAACATCCCTCCCGTTGTATAGTTGTACCTCGGGTCGGGTTTCTGCTTTCACATGTAATACTTTACATTTCTCAACGTTGAACTTAATCTGCCATCTCGTCGCCCATTCCCCTAGTTTGTTCAAGTCCCTTTGCAATTCTTCGCAGTCCTCTTTAGTCCAAGCTCCAATAAATAGTTTGGTGTCGTCCGCAAATTTTATTATCTCATACTTCGTCCCTGTTTCTAGATCATTTATGAATATATTAAATAGCAGCGGCCAGAGCACCAAGCCCTGCGGGACTCCACTTGTGACCCTCCTCCAGTCCGAGTAGTGGCCCTTCACTTCTACCTTCTGTTTCCTACCCGCCAACCAGTTTCTGATCCATCTATGTACGTCTCCTTCCACTCCATGGTTCTTCAGTTTCCGGAATAGGTGTTCATGGGGCACCTTGTCAAAGGCTTTTAGGAAATCTAGATATATGATGTCTATGGGGTCTTTGTCCATCCGTTTGTTAATTCCTTCGAAGAAGGAGTGTCACCGAGTGGTTAGAAAAGCAAAAAGAGAATACGAAGAGAGACTTGCAGAGGAAGCAACAAACTTCAAGTCGTTCTTCAGATACGTCAAGGGGAAGCAACCGACGAGGGAAGAAGTGGGACCATTGGACGATGGTGACAGAAAGGGAGTAGTAAAAGAAGAGAAAGAGATAGCTGACAGGTTAAATGAGTTCTTCACGTCAGTCTTCACAATGGAAAATATAACCAACATTCCGGAACCCGAGGAGATCGTAATAAGAGACCAAGATGATAAGCTGGTCGATTTAGAAATAAGCCAAGAGGATGTACTTAAGCAGATTGACAGACTAAAGAACGACAAATCGCCAGGTCCGGACGGCATTCACCCAAGGGTACTCAAGGAGCTAAAAAACGAAATAGCGGAGCCATTTCGACAGATATGCAACCTATCTTTAAAAACCGGTGAGATCCCAGAGGATTGGAAAATAGCAAATGTCACGCCCATCTTCAAGAAGGGCGCAAGAGGAGACCCGGGAAACTACAGGCCGGTAAGCCTGACCTCAGTCCCGGGAAAGATGATGGAGGCACTGATCAAAGACAGCATCTGTGAGCACATCGAAAAAAATGGGCAGCTAAAACCGAGTCAACACGGCTTCTGCAAGGGTAGGTCATGCCTCACTAACTTATTGTACTTCTTTGAGGGGGTGAGCAGTCAGGTGGATAAAGGGGAATCTATAGACATCATTTACCTTGACTTCCAAAAAGCCTTCGACAAGGTGCCACACGAGAGACTGCTTAAAAAGATATGGAACCACGGGGTACAAGGGGAGGTCCACCGATGGATCAAGGTCTGGCTGGCAAACAGGAAGCAGAGGGTTGGCGTAAAGGGCCACTACTCAGACTGGAAAGGGGTCACGAGCGGAGTTCCGCAGGGGTCGGTGCTGGGACCGCTCCTGTTCAATATCTACATAAACGACCTAGAGGCGGGAATCAAGTGTGAGGTCATTAAATTTGCAGATGACACCAAACTATGCAGCAGGGCTCAAACCAGGGAAGACTGCGAAGATCTTCAAAAGGATCTAACACAGCTGGAAAAGTGGGCCGAAAAATGGCAGATGAGCTTCAACGTGGGGAAATGCAAGGTCATGCACGTGGGGAAAAAGAACCCGATGTTCACATACAAAATGGGAGGAACATCACTAAGGGTCAGCAACCTGGAGAGAGACCTGGGAGTGATGGTAGATGAAACACTGAAGGCATCAGCACAATGCGCCACGGCCTCAAGGAAAGCAAACAGAATGTTGGGTATCATTAAGAAGGGTATTACAACCAGGACGAAAGAAGTCATCATGCCGCTATATCGTGCAATGGTGCGGCCGCACCTGGAGTACTGCGTCCAGTACTGGTTGCCGTACCTCAAGAAAGACATGGCGGTACTTGAGGGAGTACAAAGAAGAGCAACTAGACTGATAAAGGGAATGGAAAAACTTCCATATACCGAAAGATTGAAGCAGTTGGGACTTTTCTCCCTGGAGAAGCGAAGACTTAGAGGAGACATGATAGAAACCTTCAAGATCCTGAAGGGCATAGAAAAAGTAGACAGGGACAGATTTTTCAAATTAAGGGGCGCCACAAGTACAAGGGGGCACTCGGAGAAATTGAAAGGGGACAGGTTTAGAACAAACGCTAGGAAGTTCTTTTTCACTCAGAGGGTGGTGGATACGTGGAACGCGCTTCCAGAGGCTGTTGTAGACAAGAAAACATTAAATGGTTTCAAAGAAGGTTTGGATAGATTCCTAGAAGAAAAAGGGATTGAGGGGTATAGATAGGTATAGACCATTGCTCAGGAAATGGGCCTGATGGGCCGCCGCGGGAGCGGACCGCTGAGCAGGATGGACCTAGGGTCTGCCTCAGCGGAGGCAACTTCTTATGTTCTTATGTTCTTAAGTGCAATAAGTTCGTTAGCCACAATCTCCCCTAGCAGAAACCATGTTGGCTGGTTATCAGAAGTCCGTTTCTTTCAAAATGTTCATTGATGTTTTCTTTTATCAGTGCTTCCGCCATTTTCCCCGGAACCGAGGTCAGACTCACCGGTCTGTAGTTTCCCAGGTCACCTCTTGATCCCTTTTTAAAGATGGACGTAATGTTGGCTATCATGCCTGTTTTCAGGGATAGATTGCAAATTTGCTGCAGTAGTTCCGCTATCTCCTCCTTTAATTCCTTCAGAACCCTTGGATGGATTCCGTCCGGACCCGGGGATTTGTCAGTTTTTAGTTTTTCTATCTGCCTGCGTACATCTTCAAGGCTCACTTCCATGGAAGTTAATTTTTCTGCTTTATTTCCATTGAAGAATTGCTCAGGTTCCGGTATGTTGGATGTGTAAATACAGACGAAAAGAACATGTTAAGTCTTTCTGCCACTTCTTTCTCCTCCTTCACCATTCCCTTCCTGTCTCCGTCGTCCAGCAGTCCCACCTCCTTCCTAGCCGATTGCTTCCCTTTAACATATCTAAAGAATGGTTTGAAATTTTGTGCTTCCCTGGCTAGCCTCTCTTCATACTCTCTTTTGGCTTTTCGAACCACTCAGTGACATTCTTTTTGATACTTCCTGTGCTCTTTCCAGATTGTTGATGCACAGTGGAGTTTTAGTATCTAGTGGGTGTGACGAAGCTTTGAAGAATTTTTTTTTTCTGAATTGAGCTTCAGTCTAAATTCAGCCATCCATCATTCCATCGAGTTTAGTGCTTCTGTTGCCGTGGGAGTAACTTCTGAGAGAGAGGTGGCGAATGGGATGATCGTAAAGTCATCTGCGATAACTGAATAATTTTATTCCTAGTTGGGACAATTGCGCACCTAATGTATACTACAGCGTAATTTTGTTAAGTGCTTACTTAATTATAAAATGCTTTTCTCCATGTTGAAATAGCTTATGAAATTACCCCTAAAAGTATTATGTTGGTGCAAAAGTATCATCATATATTTTTGGTTGGCTGTTCTTTATTTTTATGTATTCAAGGGAACATGGCAACCACAGTACCAAAGATAATTCTGACTTTTTTTAAATTAGATTCTTTTTATTCTGCTTTACTCTGGTATAATCAAAGCAGTTTACATATTGCATTCAGGCACATTCTCTGTCCATAGTGGACTCATAATATAAGTTTTGTACTTAGGAAAATGGATGGTTAAGTGATTTGTCCAGGGTCAAAAGGAGCTGCAGTTCCCCAAGTTCTCAGCCTACTACACTAAATAAAAGCTACTCCCCAACTCCAACTAATCTAACACAACTAATTGTTACTGTAGTTAATCCATTTTGTGTTTTCCTGGGAGAGTTTAGGAAACAGGAAACCCAAAATTACACTTTAGCCTAAGGTTGACAAAATACATATTGAACTATTCATGGCCTTAAATAAAAAGAACAGCAGATATACAAATATGAAATTGCATTATTTGAAAAATGACAAATGACTAGAAAATATGGAAACCTATAATTCTATGTGTTTCCCAGGTACAATATTTCCAAACATTTACATAAAGCATTGCATAACATGGTAGCATCAGGGGCAGGTCTTTTTGTCAGAGGCTATACTGTCTGGGGTTTTTTTTTGTAGGACTATTTTGTGTTCAGGCTGATTTGTTGGGGCTATTTTGACCTGGTACCCCTGCAAGCAGAATACTTGCAGGGGTGGGTAGAAGGAGAGATGTTAACAGTAAATGTAAATTGTACTCGTATATAAACATATTTGTGAATTTAACAAAAATATATAGCAACAAATTTAAAAGGTTTTCCTGCTGTGACTTCAACAGACTGATCCTCAGGCAATTATCTAGTATAACACCAAAGATGGTTCTTAATTTTCATATTAAGAAAGGTTCCAATTTTTGCATTTATTTCATTTCCTATACACATCCAAATTGGCTTTTATATCTGCTCTAGTTTCAGACACTTACCTTAAATCAATTGGCTATAATTTTACATGATGAGATAACATCCATAAATGAGCATTTTCAGCATAGAATATAATTTCCATTATAATAGAGGTCACTGATGGCCCTGAAATGTTTGGTTTGAGAAAATTAATTTTACTGAATATAGCCTAAATGAAAGACTTATTTCCAAATGTGCTATATATAAAGACAAATATTCTAGTTTACACTCTCCATCCTCAAGGACTGTCAATAGGTCAGGTTTTCAGAATATCTGTAATGAATATCCATGAGAGATTTGCATGCCTACATACCTCCATTCTATGCAAATCTCTGTTATGCATATTCATTAGGGGTACCCTGAAAACTTACTTGTTAGCTCTTGAGAACTGGGAGTGAAGACCAAGACAATAATTACCCAAAATCAGTGTTTTAAATCACTGAAACTAAAAGCTTTATGTTATATTTACAGGGACAATGTAATGTTCACATAACTCAGCTTTCGTGGTACATTATTTATATATTATGAGTTTTACAGTAGCACAGTTTCCTAGAACAGGGCTACACAAATGGTTTTGTGGAGATTAGGAAATTTTGTCAGTCTGAAACCCAGGGTTCACAAATTACCATAGACACATATCAAATACTAAATAAAACACTCTTTTTTGTTGCCTGAGATGGGAGGGCACCAGAGTTTTTAAAAAAAACCCAAAACACCACACAGCACCTTTTCTCAGTGGTCCCCCAGTGGTCTACACAGGAGGGCTATGAGGTCCGGACTGTGGTCTGCCATTTCAGTATCCCTGCTCTAGAGTCAGACAAGGATTTAACACTGTGCTTTTCAATCTGGTCCTTATACTATAAACTAGATGGCTAGGTGCATCTTATTCACAATGAATATGAATGAGACAGAGATGCAAATTCTTCTCAAGCATATGAATTCCTGAAAACAAAACTGGTTTTTTATATCCTGAAAATTGTGTTGAGAACCACTAATTTATTACTATTATTGGTACAAAAATGTGATGGAGGGTGAAGGTAGCACTATCTTTTTGAACTGGTATTTGTAGTAAGTAATATTAATTACAGCCCAATATCTTTTCTAGTCTTTTTATTTGAAATGTTCTAAATAATTTAGGAAAATGAAATTATATACAATTTAACAACAATTGTAATGAGATAAGAAAGGGCTGTAATATAAACTACAAACTAACTGCATCTCCACTCCTCACAGATATTTTATATTTAATACCATATGCCCATTGCAGGCTTTTCCCACGGAGTTTGAATGACATGGCAAGCTTAGCTTATTACAGATATCAAAATGTTTAAACACTTCCTTTATGCTCTTTTTATCCTGATTTGCATAGAATGATAGGCAAAACTAAACATTATTTCTGCCAGATCTGAGGGCACTGTTTAATTTCAGTTTATCATTTCTCTGACAATTAAGCATCCCATCTATATCGTATGGCCCCTGAGGTATTAAGAGCACCTGCTGAACAGAGAGAAGTTTAATTAAAGACCATAATGCTTTCACTTAAAAAGCAAGAGGAGAAGCCCAGTAAAACATTCTGTTACAATTAGTGACAACAGTGCATCTGTTGAAGCTAACTACTGACATACTGCACATTCTTACTGTTACTCTTGCTTTATATAAAGAAATGCACTTCAAAGACTAATGCAATCCAATGGTTGCATTAAGACCTGACACCAAACAGAATGACAAGCCTATAATTACTGCACTGTAATACATGAATTCACTTGAAAACAGGTAGCATAACAAATACATATAAACTAAGCCATAATATAATGTAATGCAGGAATATCTCCCACTATAAACCAATTTTATAAGCAGATGAAAAAAAATAACTACTCAGAAAGTAAGGGGAGGGGGGAGAGTGCTGGAGGGGCACAGCCCCTCCACTGTTCTCCTGACAAAGGATAAAGTAGTTAATGGGGGCCCCCATGCTGCACCTCCAAAACATCTCAGTCCTGCACTATGAAAGCCTGCTCATCTGTTCTCAACTGCTCAATTTCCTCCTATAGTACCTGCAGCTGTTTACACTTTAAAACCTCTGGAGTATCTCAGGAGAGCATCAAGACATCTATTGCCCACAATGTTTCAAGTACAATAGGAGGGAATAGAGTGGTGGGGAATAAGAGGGACAGCTTCTTACTATTTGGTATGGGGGACTATAGCAGATGCCAGAGTGAGTGGGAAGGTAGGCAGGGCATAAGTACTGGTGAAGAGGTAGGATGCATAAGCTGAGAAGGGGAAAGGAGCAATAGGAGTGCAAGTGGGACTCCCTAGCTACCAAGATTATCTCTTTTAAGAAGAGGGTTATTGACAAATATCATGAGCCTGGAGAAGCCAAAAAGGGCTTCAGGAATAATTTTCAGCGAAGTCCATCAAAACAATAGCATGCCCCTCTTTATATTTCCAAATTTTTACTGTTTTTCAGATTCAAATATCTCTAATGTGTAGGGATATTTTTGTTTGTTTTTTAATATCATTTGAAAGAGCTTGCTTTTTTGCTATGGAAGCTATCCAGTTTCATCTTGGACCAGACTTTTCTTTGGTGAGAATTAAAGCTTCAAACATAAGCATTAGTTGTATATGCGCACAAATGTTTAATATTGAAAAGAGGCATGTTTAACACAAACCATGTTGTATGCAAATGAACAAGGTACATGAAGTTTCACAGTTAAGTTCAGATTGTTACTGTTTTATGATCCCCTTCCCAGTATCCATGTATTTTCATATATCCACTGCCTCTGGTCGTGAAGATCATGACAAGTGTATTATACACTGAGACCACATTTTTATCAGTTATTGATCCATTGTCTGAAAGACATTCCCAATAGTCAGATAATACCATATAAATTTCTAAGCTTTATTAAAGACAAAAGAGAAAAGTGCAAAAACCACACTTATTTAAAGTGCGCATACATACTGACAAAGATCAGGAAATCGCATGAATTCAACTTTTAACTCAGTTTCTTGCACATGGCTTTGAAAGTCTGGTCAGTGAAATGACCGTGCAGGACCTTGTGGATGCAAAAAATTAACCAGGATGTCGCATTCTTCCATTGAAATTTCACATATGTGACCAATTCACCAAGAATTGTCATATATGCAAGCTAAGTATTGTCCAGGTTGAAAGCCGGATGCTTGAAAGGTAGGGACATGATCAGACTCTAAGACATTGGCAATGAATGAGCTGGTGTCACTTGAAATTTTGCTAATGCAGAGTCTAGCAGTGTCTATGGGCTTAAATTGGTGATTTCCTCTTGTTCCAGCCACTGTGTGGCCCATACTAAACCTTTGCTCCTGAGCAGATCTTATTGCTTCAATATCTTCCTTAGCAATTAAGAAAAATTTGATTCCTGAGACAGATTTATTGCAGAATTCAAATAGTTATTGAGAGGGCGTTGTAAGCTGGCATGGGCAACTAAACGCTTGGCTGTTCCCACAATCCCATCATATGGAGATTTGCCATGGCTGGTGCCAAAGAAGTTCCACTCAGCAGTAATTTCAAAGTCAATATCATGGCTGCAGAGGTTAATGAAATTCTTGAAATTTTTATATTGCGCAACAGAACCATCACTAAAGTAGTGAATATGGCTTAAGACAGGCAAGACTTCCTTCAGATGCAGAATTAGCTTCCTCAAAAATTCATGAACAGCAATAATAATAATAATCATGTTATTCTTTTATACCGCCATAACCAAAAGTTCTAGGCAGTTTACACTAAAAAGAGCTGGACAATCAGCAAAATACAATAATACAGTAAAAAATACAAATATTTATAAAATAGAATTTCAATAATAAAACTCACTAAGTAATAAACTTATCGAACAAAGTGGTCTTAATTAATATCCGAAAACAGCAATAGGATAACATAGCTTGCTGAATACATTTACCTAACCAAGATTGTTGCCTACCAGCTTGAAATGCTAGCGTCCTATCTAAGAAGGTCTTATATCAACACCCATTAATTTTTGGATAAGCAAATAAGTAGAAGTTTCTAGTTTCTCTTGATGGTCTATGCAACACAAAATGAGGAAAAAGGTAATCTGGAGACAATCCCGATATCAGCTTAAAGCAGATACAGGAAAATTTGAATAATACTCTTGCCTCCAAAGGCAGCCAATGAAGTAAACAATAATATGGACTAATATGGTTGTTTTTTTTAAACCAAAAATCATCGAACAGCTGTATTCTGAATTATCTTTAATTTCCTTATAATTTTTTTGGGTGCTCCTAAATAGTTGATGTTACAATAGTCTAAAATAGATAAAACTAATGCCTGCACCAATAGTCTGAACGATAAAGGATCAAAATATTTTTTTATGGTTCTTAATTTCCACAATGTAAAAAAAGCATTTTTGTACCACTAAGTTCGTATGTTCTGCTAGTGTTAAATGTCGGTCTAGTGTGACTCTCAGAATTTTGATAGATTTAATAATCGGGTAGTCATGATCATTAAAATGAAACAATGAGTTTGTTATTTTGTCGTTGTAACTAGCCATGAAATGTTTGGTCTTTTCCGTATTGAGTTTCAGTTTGAAATTAACTGTCCACTGTTCTGAGTCATAATAGAAGATATCTGGTTTAAAATTTCAGTGGTAAAATTATTTAGAAGGATTAAAATAGAAATGTCATCTGCGTATATATAAAATTTTACATTTAAACTCTGTAATAAATATCCTAAAGGGGAAATCTAGATGTTGAAAAAAGAAGGCAATAGCAGAGAACCTTGGGGCATACCAGATGGGTTGCTCCATGAATGAGAATAGTTACCATCACAAATCACTTGATAAGATCTTTTCTTCAAAAAACTTTGAAACCAGTTCCAGACCCTTCCTGAAAGTCCTATTGTGTCTAAACAACTCAACAATATTTCATGATCTACTATAGCAAAGGCACTACTAAAATCTAGCTGAAGAATTAAGGCACTAGTGCCTTTGCTAAATAGACCATGAAGATAATCACACATTGAAGTTAAAACAGTCTCCGTACTATATCTCTTCTAATCCCGACTGATAGTCATTAAGGATATTAAAGTTATTCAAATAACTTACTAATTCTAAATTAATTAAACCTTCCAGTAATTTGGTAAACAAAGGAATGCTTGCTATGGGTCTATAATTGGATTTCATGGCAATTGATACCTTCTGATTTTTAAGAATAGGGGTAACCAAAATTTGACCCAATTTATCAGGAAACAGTCCCTTAAAGAAAGAGTAGCCCATCAACAAATCTCTGGAGATGGGAGTGATTCCTGGGGATTGGAGGAGAGCGGATGTGGTCCCTATTCATAAAAGTGGTCACAGGGATGAAGCAGGAAACTACAGGCCGGTGAGCCTCACTTCAGTTGTTGGAAAAATAATGGAAGTGTTGCTGAAAGAAAGGATAGTGTACTTCCTTGAATCTAATGGGTTACATGATCCGAGGCAACATGGCTTTACAAAAGGTAAATCGTGCGAAACGAACCTGATTGAATTTTTTGATTGGGTGACCAGAGAGCTGGATCAAGGACATATGCTAGTTGTAATTTACTTGGATTTCAGCAAAGCTTTTGATACAGTTCCTCATAGGAGGCTGTTAAACAAATTCAAAGGGCTGAAGTTAGGACCCAAAGTGGTGAACTGGGTCATAAACTGGCTGTCGACAGACGCCAGAGGGTGGTGGTTAATGGAAGTCACTCGAAGGAAGGAAAGGTGAGTAGTGGAGTCCCTCAGGGTTCGGTGCTGGGGCCAATCCTGTTCAATATGTTTGAGAGTGACATTGGTGAAGGGTTAGAAGGAAAAGTGTGCCTTCTTTGAAGATGATACCAAGATTTGTAACAGAGTAGACACCGAAGAGGGAGTGGAAAATATGAAAAAGGATCTGCAAAAGTTAGAGGAATGGTCTAATGCCTGGCAACTAAAATTCAATACAAAGAAATGCAGAGTAATGCTTTTGGGGACTAATAATAGGAAGGAACTGTATATGCTGGGAGGAGAGAAGCTGATATGCACGGACGGGGAGAGGGACCTTGGGGCGATAGTGTCTGAAGATCTAAAGGCGAAAAAACAGTGTGACAAGGCAGTGGCTGCTGCCAGAAGGATGCTGGGCTGTATAAAGAGAGGCGCAGTCAGTAGAAGGAAGAAGGTGTTGATGCCCCTGTACAGGTCATTGGTAAGGCCCCACTTGGAGTATTGTGTTCAGTTTTGGAGACCGTATCTGGTGAAGGATGTAAGAAGACTTGAGGCGGTCCAGAGGAGGGCGATGAAAATGATAGGAGGCTTGCGCCAGAAGACGTATGAGGAGAGACTGGAAGCCCTGAATATGTATACCCTAGAGGAAAGGAGAGACAGGGGAGATATGATTCAGACGTTTAAATACTTGAAGGGTATTAACGTAGAACAAAATCTTTTCCAGAGAAAGGAAAATGGTAAAACCAGAGGACATAATTTGAGGTTGAGGGGTGGTAGATTCAGGGGCAATGTTAGGAAATTCTACTTTACGGAGAGGGTAGTGGATGCCTGGAATGCGCTCCCGAGAGAGGTGGTGAAGAGTAAAACTTTGACTGAATTCAAAGAAGCGTGGGATGAACACAGAGGATTTAGGACCAGAAAATAATATTAAATATTGAACTAAGGCCAGTACTGGGCAGACTTGCATGGTCTGTGTCTGTATATGGCCATTTGGTGGAGGATGGGCTGGGGAGGGCTTCAATGGCTGGGAGGGTGTAGATGGGCTGGAGTAAGTCTTAACAGAGATTTCGGCAGTTGGAACCCAAGCACAGTATTGGGTAAAGCTTTGAATTCTTGCCCAGAAATAGCTAAGAAGAAAATTTAAAAATTTAAATTGAATCAGGTTGGGTAGACTGGATGGACCATTCGGGTCTTTATCTGCCGTCATCTACTATGTTACTATATTTAAATAAATCCGATTTAAAAGTAGATGAAGCATTTTTCATTACGTTTGGGGGACAATTGTCCAGCAAACAGTTCGATTTGACATATTTATTTAACAATTTTAAAAACTGTTGTGATGCAAGTAGTCACTGATCATGCATATGAATAGGTTTTGGATATCAGGATTGCAGAAGTAGACAATGAAGGGGTGTAATGTTGCTTGGCTATTTTCCCAGTGAAACACCTGTACTGCATCCTGAACGATGCAGGGAAGTTGGCATCTAAGTAGAAAATAAATTTTGCAGAACTGCTTGGCTGAACCAACTATTATGTCTGGAATGATTCTCTAAACAGTGGTGGGATGTGAATGTATGAACTGAGGACCAGCTGGCCGCTTTACTGATGTCCTCAATGGGAGTGGAATGTAGATGAACTACTGAAGTCGCCACTGCTCAAACTTCATGTGTAGTGATATGGCCTTCAAGCGCCAGCCCAGCATGAGCATAGCAAAAGGAGATACAGTTGGCCAGTCATGTGAAGATGTTTCTCTTGCTGACAGGAGCAGCTAAATATAAGTTCCGAGAGGTTTGGTCTGATCCAAGTAATAAGCCAGTGCATGTTTACAGTACAACGTGTGAGTGCAGCTTAACCCGGGTGAGAGTGTGGTTGGATGAGTGCGAAGAACCAATCTATTGTGGTAGAACATTGTGTAAGGAGGATCTGACATGAGTGTTTGAAGTTCAACGACTGCATGCAGAAGTAAGAGAAATGAGGAAAACTACTTTCCAAATGAAATATTTGAGAGATAAAGTTGAAAGTGGTTCAAACAGAGGTTTCATCAGAATGGAAAGTACAACATTAAGATCCCAAGCAACTGGAGGAGACTTAATTGGTTGTTTGGTATAATAAAGGCCTTTCATGAATCTGGAAACTAGATGATGTTTTTCTAACCCTTTAATTGGCAGATGGTGAAAATGGCTGCTTTATGTAACTTGATGTTGAACAAAAGCAACAGTGCCAAGTAACAGGTATTTGGAGAAGCAGATCTCCCAAAAGAGCCATAGAAACACATGTTGCTTCTGAGCAACAATGTCAAATAAAGTATTAATCCAAAGGTGTATGAAAAGCACTAATAGAACTGAGATGAACTCTGCCTCAAGTAGTCTTGAGACCAGAGTTAGAGGTGTAGAAGATAGTCTAGAGCCGATGGTTGTTTGGATCCAGATTGCAATTACACCATACGAGTCCACTTTAAACAATAGCAGCACTGTGTGGAAGGTTCTCTAGAAGCTTCAATGATAGCTGACACTGGTATAGTGTAAAAGCATCTACTCGCTGGGAGATCTAATGAACATAGATTGGGATGGAGTAGAAAGCCCTCATTCTGTGTAAGCAACATTGGGAAGATTTGAAGTGTGATTGGTTCCTTTACACTGAACTGTTGGAGGACAGAGAACCGTGGTTGGCTATGAGAATCATGGAGGCCTATTATAAAGGATACGAAAGAAACTATAACTAATACATCCAATTTCAGACCTGTCGCTTCTATTCCCTTATTTACAAAATTGATTGAAGGTTTAGTAAGTGTGCAATTAGAGAATTATTTAGATAAATTTGAAATTTTACATAATTTTCAATCTGGTTTCCGTTCAGGAAATAGCACTGAAATAGTTATAGCTTCAATAGTACAGTGTTCTTCAACCACCGGTCCATAGACCAGTGCCGGTCCACAGAAATTTCCTGCCAGTCCACAGGGCCAGCACATGCATCAGGCCCAAAACAGTGTTCTTCAACCGCTAGTCCACGGTGCGATCGATGCGGTGTTATCTTCGAGCCAGCTCCCTCTTCCTAACTGATTCAGTGCACAAAGCCACGGGCAGTGGCTCCTACGGGCATCCTGCGCCTGAACCGGAAGCCTTCTCTCTGACGTTGCAACATATTTCTGAAAGTGGTTTATCTAGCAGGGAAACAGAATATCTTAGCAGACTTCTGTTTCCCTGCTAGATAAACCGCTTTCAGAAATATGTTGCAGTGAAATGCAGTGAAAAAGGCGATAAGTGACAAGAAAGCATCATTCAAAAAATGGAAAAAGGACCAAACAAAGGACAACCAAAAGGAGCACAAAAAACACCAAAGAGAGTGTCACCGAGTGGTTAGGAAAGCAAAAAGAGAGTATGAAGAGAGACTGGCGGGGGAAGCAACAAACTTCAAATCATTCTTCAGGTACGTTAAGGGGAAGCAACCAGCAAGGGAGGAAGTGGGACCCTTGGATGAAGGAGACAGAAAGGGAGTGGTAAAAGAGGAAAAAGAGATAGCTGACAAGTTGAATGAGTTCTTCACGTCAGTCTTCACGAGGGAGGACACAACCAACATTCCGCAACCCGAAGAGATCGTAAATGGAGATCAGGATGATAAGCTGGTCCAACTAGAGGTAAGCCAAGAGGATGTCCTCAGGCAGATAGACAGGGTAAAGAGCGACAAATCACCAGGACCGGACGGCATTCACCCAAGGGTACTCAAGGAGCTAAGGAACGAAATAGCAGAGCCACTTCGACAAATATGCAACCTATCCTTAAAAACTGGAGAGATCCTGGAGGACTGGGAAATAGCAAATGTCACGCCCATCTTCAAGAAGAGTTCAAGGGGTGACCCGGGAAACTACAGGCCGGTGAGCTTGACCTCGGTCCCGGGAAAGATGACGGAAGTGCTGATTAAGGACAGCATCTGTGAACACATCGAAAACAATGGACAGCTAAAGTCGAGTCAGCATGGCTTCTGCAAGGGTAGGTCATGCCTCACAAACTTATCACACTTCTTTAAGGGGGTAAACAGCCAGGTGGATAAAGGGGAATCCATAGACATCATCTACCTTGACTTCCAAAAAGCTTTTGACAAGGTACCACACGAAAGACTGCTTAAGAAGCTATGGAACCACGGGGTGCAAGGGGAGGTCCACTGATGGATCAAAAACTGGCTGGCAGACAGGAGACAGAGGGTTGGAGTAAAGGGCCATTACTCAGACTGGCAATGGGTCACGAGTGGAATTCCGCAGGGGTCTGTGCTGGGACCGCTCCTGTTCAATATATTTATTAACGACCTGGAGGCAGGAACAAAATGTGAGGTCATTAAATTTGCGAATGACACCAAATTATATAGCAGGGTTAAAACCACGGAAGACTGCGAAGACCTACAAAAGGATCTGACGACACTGGAAGAGTGGGCCAAAAAGTGGCAAATAAGTTTCAACATAGGGAAATGCAAGGTCATGCATGTAGGGAAAAAACCCCCGATGTTCACTTACAAAATGGGGGATCACTGCTAGGGGTAAGTAACCTTGAAAGAGACCTGGGAGTGATGGTAGACACAACACTGAAGGCGTCGGCACAGTGCGCCACAGCCTCAAGGAAAGCAAACAAAATGTTGGGTATCATTAAGAAGGGTATCACGACCAGGACGAAGGAAGTCATCCTGCCACTGTATCGTGCAATGGTGCGTCCGCATCTAGAGTACTGTGTCCAGTACTGGTCGCCGTACCTGAGGAAGGACATGGCAGTGCTTGAGGGAGTCCAGAGAAGAGCAACTAAGCTGATAAAGGGTATGGAGAACCTCTCATATACTGACTGACTGAAAAACCTAGGGCTGTTCTCCCTGGAGAAGCGGAGACTTAGAGGAGACATGATAGAAACCTTCAAGATCCTGAAGGGCATAGAAAAGGTAGACAGGGACAGATTTTTAAAATTATGGGGAACCACAAGTACAAGGGGGCACTTGGAGAAATTGAAAGGGGACAGGTTTAGGACAAACGCTAGGAAGTTCTTTTTCACCCAGAGGGTGGTAGATACATGGAACGCGCTTCCGGAGACTGTGATAGGCAGGAGCATGTTACAGAGCTTCAAAGAAGGTTTGGATAGGCTCCTAGAGGACAAAGGGATTGAGGAGTACAGATAGAAGTAGAGGTAGGTTATAGGGATAGGAGTAGAGGTAGGTTAAAGAAATAGTCAGGGACCACTGCTCAGGCAATAGGCCTGATGGGCCGCCGCAGGAGCAGACCACTGGGCGAGATGGACCTCTGGTCTGTCTCAGCGGAGGCAACTTCTTATGTTCTTATGTTGTGAGGAATTGCCCAGGACCAGATTTGAATTGCCTCTTGCCAAACTGGGCAAAACCCTGTACCTCATTATTTGTTTATGTAGTACATGGCAACTTTATTGTCTGTTCGAATGAGTACTACTTGATTGAGGAGGCAATCCTGGAATGTGCACAGAGCATTGCAGAATACTTGAAGCTCGATGAGATTGATATGGAGAGGGTTGTTTTTTTTAAGGATTCTAGCTGCCTTGAGTATGTAGGCCATCAAGCTGGGCTCCCCAACCGAGCATGGAAGTATTGGGGGTTTTTAATGTGTTGGAGAATTGAATAGAAGGCCCTTAGAAAGATGCCTTTCATAACTACCACTGAAGGGACAGAGATCACTCATAAGGATTGGGAAAGTGCTCCAGTGGCCTGAGACCATTGGGTTGAGAGATTCCACTGAGGTTCCCTTAGATCAGCGGTCTCAACCACGCGCATGTGGCTCTCCAGATTATATTTGCGGCCCGCAGTCTGGACTGGATCATTATCTTCCTTTTGGAGCAGCAGCGTGTCTGGCCGGCTCGTTCCGTTCAAAGCCACGGGTTGGCGGCTCCTTGCGCTATCCAAGGAGGAGCCGGCCAGACACGCTGCTGCTCCAGTGGCGTACCAAGGGGGGGGGCGGTCCACTGTTCTTCCTAGAGTTCGGTTCGTCTAGAGCAGTGGTGCCCAACCTGCTTCCCTTCCCTTCTCAGGCCGGCACCATGTTATATGATCTCCCTGCTTCTCTTCGGGGCCGACCAATTCTCGCCGCCTGACGTCAATTCTGACGTCGAGAGGACGTTCTGGCTAGCCAATCGCTGCCTGGCTGCCCGGAACGTCCTTTCCGACGAGAGTTGGTTGGCCCCGTGGAGAAGAGAAAGAGGGAGATCTCGGCCTGTTCCCGATGGCGGCAGCAGCCTATTCCCCAGCGGCGGTGGCATGGGGGAGGGCAGGATGGAAGGAAGAAAGAAAGAAGGGGGGGGGGTACAGGGAGCCAGAAACAAAGCAAAAAATGGGAAACGAAATCAGAGAAAGACAAAGAGAAAGAAAGAAAAAGTTGGGGGAGGGAATGAGGTCTGGAGAAGAGGAAGCATACAGGAGGCTGAAAGAAGAGAAGAAATATTGGATGCACAGTCAGAGACTGATGAAATTACCAAACAAAGGTAGGAAAATGATTTTATTTTCAATTTAGTGATTGAAATGTGCCAGTTTTGAGAAAGAAAAGATATTTAACTTTAAATGTGAGGGCTGCAGTAAAAATAGAGTACTTGGAGGGCCACAGAAAAAATAGTTAATGTTTTATTAAAGAAATGACAATTTTGCATGAGGTAAAACTCTTTATAGTTTATATATCTTTCCTTTTAACTGTTAAAGGAAAGTTTTATAAACTATAAAGAGTTTAACCTCATCCAAAATTGTCATTTCTTTAATAAGATATTAACTATTTTTTCTGCGGCCCTCCAAGTACCTACAAATCCAAAATGTGGCCCCACAAAGGGTTTCAGTTTGAGACCACTGCCTTAGATGTAGACGGGCAAATACAGTCAAATGAACAGTAGATGCCTTGGGGCCCAGAAGATGCAGCATTTGACATGCAATAATGCACTAGAGACTAAAGACTTTCTGGCAGATCTGGATTAGTGTGTGGAGCCTTTGTTGTGGTAGAAAGGCACATGTCTGAGTTGTGTCCAGAAGTGATGCAATGAACTCTAGAGTTTGAGTGGGTTAGAGATGGGATTTCTCGTAAATGATTGCAAATCTGAGACACACTGTTGAATTCATGCCTGTTGAGCTTGATGAGGAGTTGGGGCCTTGATCAACCAGTTGTCTATAGAGAAGAAACAAATGAAGGCTGCATGAGTGGATGATTGCAGTTACCACCATTAAGCATTTTGTGATTACCCTGGGAGCTGATGCCAGCCCAAATGATGGTACTCTGTACTGGAAGTGGCGTGTTCCTACTCAAAAGCAAGCTATTTCCTGTGGGCTGGGAGGATGGAAATGTCTGTAGATTTCTTTGAGATCTAGAGAGCAAATCCAGTTGTTCTTCTCTAACAGTGGTAGTAGGGTTCCCAGAGAGACCATGCAAAATTTATCCTTCACCAGATATTTCTTGAGAGCACAGAGGTCTAGAATTGGTTGGAGACCTTGAGTCTTCTTTGGAATAATAATAATAATTTTATTCTTATATACCGCCAAAGCCATATAAGTTCGAGGCGGTTTACAGCAAGAGGCGCTGGACAATCAGCGAAGAGGTTACAATCAAAGTCAGCAATACAATCTTACATAATAAAGAATATGAAAGCTAAAAGGTACATAGGGTTACAGGATTGAATAAGAAGTAGTGAGTGGATTCTTAGTTAACAAATCGATTGAATAGACTTGTTTTTAATAGTTTTCTAAAACTGAAGTAGGATGAAGAGTGCGCGAAAACGTTACTAAGCCAGTCGTTCCATTTGGCTGCCTGGAAGGCAAGAATTCTATCCATGAATCTTTTGTAGTGGCAGGCTTTTATTGTCGGATAGGTGAACAGATGAATTCTTCGTGTGGGCCTAAGATAATTTTCCAGATTGAAGTGGGAAACCAGGTAAGTGGGAGCCAGACCAAATATTGATTTATAACATAGACAAGCGAACTTAAACAGGATTCACGCCTCTAGGGGCAGCCAATGGAGTCTTTGATAAGGAAATATTTTGAGTAGAAGCCTTGACCCCTATCCTGCAGAGGTACTTGTTCTACGGCATTGAGCTGGAGAAGGGCTGAGAGCTCTTGATGAAGGAGGGTTTTCTGGTGGGAGTTGAAAGAGTACTTTATTGGAGGACAGTGTGAAGGTGTTTTCTGTAAATGAAAGGCACAGCCTTGAAGGACCCAGTGATCTGTAGTTATCAGGGACCACCGATGAGAACAGTGGGTGAGTTAACTTCCTTTGGGGAGAGTATAAGGTAAAGGTTGAGAAATTCTGACAATGCTCTCTAGTATGAAGTCAAAAAGACTGCTGTTTGGATTGAGACTGACTGCGTCTTCTGCTGCCTCTGCTGTGAAGAGTGAGTGGATGTGGAAGGTTGGCTATACTTCTGTTTGACATAGTAAGTGGAATGTCTGTAGGCAGTACAATATCTCCTTGGTGCTTGAGACTGGGATGAGTTGGAGATAGACAAATGGTCATGCAATCAGTATATCTTTTAATCTTTTGAGTAAGGTCTTCAAAATGATCGTCTCCTATATAGGGTATGCTGGAGATTTGGTCTTGTAAGCTGGCATCTAAGTCTGAAATCCTCAGCCATGCTTGTCTATGCATGGCAATAGATATTGCCGAGATATGAGCGACTATGTCAAAAGCATCAAAGGTGGAACATACCATGTACTTTCTAGTCTCTAGATCATTGGTCAGGTGTTGGCAAGCATTCAGATGTTGATGGCATATATGGATCAAAAGATGACAGTTTTGGGATAAGTGATTTTAAATTAAAATGTCATATAAAAATTGTAGTTTAGAATTCTGTTAGCCAGCATGGAGCCTTGAAAGACACTCTTACCAAGTTTATCCCGTGTTCTTGCCATCTCTGCCTGATGGAATACTTGCATAAATTCTGGGACAATTAGCTTGCTTTAAGGCAGATTCCACAACTAAAGACTGGTGTTATAACTGTGGTTTGTTGACGCCTGCGCACAACTGGATTCTACAGAGAATATCTAATTTTTGTGGAGCCACTGGAACAGAAAGTGGAGATTTCCAGGTTTTGAATAAGGCTTCCTTCATAAGACTGTGCAGAGGAACAAGTATGCAGTCCTTAGGCCATTCTTTGCAGTCAAGAGCATCCTTGAGCTCTGCTCAAGGCTCCGAATAAGATTCCATATTAATTGAAGTGCCTGTCCCCTCTGTCTGGTAAACTTTGTAAATGATAGACTTCCAGGAGGCGACCTTCGTTGAAGAGGTGGAGGAGATGATCAGAAGGAATTCCGTAGGACTCATCTGCAGACAAGTCAGGGTAGTCACTAGAAGAGTGTGGTGACAGGTCTGAATCATACTTCTCAATGTCAGCCCCTGTATATACAGATCAAAATGAACATCAAGATGATGAGCTGCGCTTCCTGGAAGAAGATGGATGTCTCCTCAAATTAGACGCTCGAAGAGGTCACACCATGGAGCGACACAAGGACATTATAACATTCTTAGTCTTGTTAACCATCCCTTTTTTAATAATTCCCAGCATCCTATTTGTTTTTTTGGCCACCGCCGCACACTGGGCAGAAGATTTCATCATATTGTCTACGATGACACCTAGATCCTTTTCTTGGGTGCTAATCACCAAGGTGGACCCTAGCATCCAGTAACTGTGATTCAGGTTATTCTTCCCAATGTGCATCACTTAGCATTTGTCCGCATTAAATTTCATCTGCCATTTGGACACTCAGTCTTCCAATTTCCTAACGTCTGCCTGCAATTCTTCACAATCCGCATGCGTTTTAACAACTTTGAACAGTTTAGTGCCATCTGAAAATGTAATCACCTCACTCGTCGTTCCAATTTCCAGATCATTTATAAATAAATTAAATAGCACCGGCCCTAATACTGACCCCTGCGGCATTCCACTGTTTACTCTCCTCCATTGAGAAAAATTACCATTTAACCATACCCTCTGTTTTCTATCCGATAACCAATTCCTAATTCACAACTGAACTTTGCCACCTATCCCATGATACTTTATTTTTCTCAGGAGCCTTTCGTGAGGAATTATCAAAAGCTTTCTGAAAATCTAGATATACTATATCAACCGACTCAACTTTATCCACATGTTTATTCACACCTTCAAAGAAATCAAGCAAATTTGTGAGGCAAGATCTCCCTCGGCATTTACTTCATTGTTCTAGTACTTCTAATCTTGTTTCCTGGGGTTTTCACTACAGTTCTTGTTACTAATTTATAGTCCTTTATTTTGTATTAGGTTAGAGTCAATTTGCATTCATATATATGACAGATATACTATAGTACTTTTGCTAGAATGGATTTTCTGTTAAGGGATCTATAGAAGTTTGGTTTGTTCTTTTTCATAGTAAATAATACATATACAGTAGAGTCTTGGTTAACCGGGACTCTCACACAACCAGCAAAAAATATCGCCAGTGGGAACCCCCCCCCCAACGAGTTCCCCTGAAGCACCAACGGCAGCATCCTAAGCCGCAAATCCTCCCTCAAGCACCAAAGCTGTTACAAATCCTCCCTCAAGCACCAAAGCTCCTACCCTGAAGCACCAGCATGGCAGCAATCCTGAGCCGCATAGTCCTCGTCCCATCCCTCCAATCCCGAAGTGGCAGAAGCAGGCGATGGTCTGGAGCCACAAACTCCCTCCTTCTCTCCCTTTCTTACCCGAGTGCATCTGGTCAGCAGGAGGCAGCCTCTAAACAGGATGCTCACGGCCAGCCCTGGCAGGGCCTTGTCCTCCGATACATCGTAAGTGATGCGTCAGATGAAAGACCTTGCTAGGGCTGGCCGCGAGCAGCCTGTTTTGAAGCTGCCTCCCGAGGAAGGGAGAGAAGGAGCAAGGGAGTTTGCGGCTCCAGAACGCCACCTGCTTCTGCCACTTTGGGGCTTGAGGGAGAGAGGAGGGAGGAGGGTTTTGGGGATCAGGACTGCTGCAGCGCTGGTGCTTTGGTGTAGGTAGACTAGCAGTCCTGTTCCCCCAATTACCTCCAACCTAATAAGAAAAGGTATCCAAGGAAAACAGGCAGACCAGCAGCTAAAGAGGGAGTCATTCTGCCAGATTTCTCCCCTTCTTTCTTGAACCCTCATGCAGGAATCCAAGCTCAGGTCTCAGCCTACTTGTCTGACATTGCTGCCTGGATGTCTAGCCACCACTTAAAACCGAACATGGCAAACACTGAGCTACTTATCCTTCCACCCAAATCTACCTCTCTATTCCCCATGCTCTCTATCTCAGTGGATAACACTACCATTCCTATCTCATCAGTTCGCTACCTCGGGGTCATCTTTCGACTCCTCTCCCCTTCTCTGCACAAATCCACCAGACAGCGAAAACCTGCCATTTATTTCTCCATATCACCAAAATCTGGGCCTTCTTATCTGAGTACACTACCAAAACTGTTATCCACACCCTAACCACCTCTCACCTAGACTACTGCAATCTGCTTCTCACTGGTCTCCCATTTAACCACCTCTCTCCCCTTGGCTTCCTTAAAACTAGAACTTATAAAGTAAAGACAAAAGACCACATATCTGACCCTTGGTCAAACCCCTGTGGAGTACCACAAGGATCTCCATTATCACCCATACTTTTCAACCTCTACGTATCCTCACTGGGCACCACTCTAGACTCCCTAAATATAGTCTCATTCAGCTACGCAGACGACATAACAATCCTTCTCCCCTTCAATACCCAAGACCCCAACTCATCAGGACGACTGAAAAAAACTCTGGAAACGGTAGAAACATGGATGACCAACCACAAACTGAAACTGAACACGGATAAAACCAAATTCCTGCTGCTAGAAAAAGACAAAGAACCTACCTTAACTGATCTGATGACAAATGCAATCACATACCCAATACAGCCAGCACTCAAAATCCTGGGAGTAACGATAGACAGGAGATGCACAATGCAGACTCATACTAACAAAACCATCCAAAAAGCCTTCTACACCATGCGCAACCTGCGAAAAATAAGAAAATTCTTTGACAAAATACAATACAGGATCTTAGTCCAATCACTTGTACTAGGACTTGTAGACTACTGCAACAGCCTTTACCTACCCTGCCCCGCTTACATGACCAAACAATTACAGACAGTACAGAACACAGCACTCAGACTTATCTACTCGCTAGGAAAATACGATCACATCACTAATGCCTATCTCGACTCACACTGGCTACCGATACAAGCAAGAACTCAATTCAAACTATACTGTCTATTATTCAAAGCACTAAACGGAACAGCACCTCTCTACCTAAACAGCCGCCTAACCCGAAACCTCTCAACTAGAGTAAGGAGAACCCAGACCCCATTCACCTACCCCTCACTCAAAGGCACAAAACGCAAAAAGCTATATGACAACCTACTTGCTACACAGGCCGCGAAAATTGACCCCATCATATCCAAGCTGCTGACCACAACTACGGACTACAAAGCGTTTCGAAAAGATATAAAAACCATACTATTCAAAAAACATATTCCAATATTATAATCTACCATCATCTTCTCTCCCTTCATAACCTCCTGCAACTCACAACCAACTGCAATCTCGTCCCCATAGGCAACATCTAATCTAGTAGCAACGGGCGAAAAGCCAACTCATATCTAGAAACACAGTTTCCCCAAATACCGAAAAATCAGATATAAAAACCTAGGAACAGACGATCTTTTTGGTAACATAAGATTATGCTTTGTAATGTTATGTAATGTAACATAAGGTTATGCGTTGTAATATAACATAAGGTTATGCCTTGTAATATCATGTAATGTAAGTTATGCAATGTATTGGAATAATAAGGTAAAATAACATAAAATAACTCTACGTAAAGTCTTGTAAAGTTATGTAAGATAAATTATGTAAGATAAATTATGTAAACTTAATGTAAGATAAATTATGTAAACTTAATGCAAGTTATGCAAGCACGGTAAGGATAATGTAAAGTAACACAAAGTAACACCACGTAAAGTTATGTAAAGTTATGTACGAAAAGTTATGTAAAGTTAGGTATGCAAAGTTTGTAAAGTTATACAAATAATTGTATTGTCATCGCCTGGAAATGACCAGCCATATTCTAATGTAATCCGCTTAGAACCGCAAGGCACAAGCGGAATAGAAATCACTAATGTAATGTAATGTAATGTAATGTAATATTCGGCCAGAGTTGCTACACTCATATCAATCCCCTTCCTCAAGTCACTTCATTGGCTCACTAATCTGTCTCCCGCATACAGTTCAAACTTCTCTTATTGACCTACAAGTTCATCCACTCTGTAGCTCATCATTTCTCCTCCCTAATCTCTCCCTATACTCCTCCCTGGGAACTCTGATCACTGGGCAAGTCTCTTTTGTATGTGCCCTACTCCTCCACTGCTAACTCCAGACTATGTCCCTTATCTCCAGCTGCACCATACACCTGGAACAGACTGCCTGATTCGGTACGTCAAGTCCCCGTCCTTGGCAGTATTCCAGTCTAGACTAAAAGCACTTTTTGGAGGTTGTTTTAACTCTTAATTTCCTCGTCCTATAGCATCCACTGTAGCTTCCTTGTGATCATGGGCAAGTCACTTGACACTCCATTGCTCCGGGTACAAAACTTAAGATTGTGAGCCTGCAAGGAACAGAGATAGTACCTGCATATAAAGTGTACAGTACTGCATATGCCTAGTAGCACTACAGAAATGATTAATAGTAGTAGCATGTGTTTTACAGCTGCTGAAAAGAAACTGTGGTGGAAGAAAGCTTATTATGAGTTAAACTGCTATGTACACTGTATGCTTGGGAGTTGTAATCCCTTACTTCTGGTATTGAACCAAAATGGACTTTTCCAGGCTTAAAATGGGAATTGTCAAAGAAAGGATGCCAGACTTGACAGACCATTGGTCTGAACAAGCATGACACTTCTCATGTGCTTATGACTATTGTTGTTTTATTCTATTACTAGTCTTATAGCCTGTTACATTAACGGGTGCTAGAATATATGTGTGTGTGTCTCTATTTCTTTCTCTCTCTCTCTCTCCTTAGACGCTTTCTTTCTTTCTGTCTTTCTTTTTCCTTGCTGTCCATCACCAACCCCTTGCCTGTTCCCCCTGTCCATTCTCCCTTCCTTTTACCTCCCCTGTGTCCACCACCACCCCTTCACAGCTCTCCTTATGCAGCAGCAGCCCTTCTCCCTTTGTTTTACCTCCCCCCTGTCCAGCAGCACCTTCCTTCTCCCCCTGTCCAACATTAGGCCTCCGTTCCTTTTTCTTCACCCCCTCCCCTGTCCATCAGCACCTCTTTCCTTCTCCCCCTGTCCAGCAGTAGGCGGGAAAGTCCCGGCTCCCTCAACGGATTTCTAGTCATAAAACTTAGCCTCAATAAAATATCCATTCCTTAAACGTATGTTGACCGAACCCACAGTACTAAGACTCCCAAACAGAACCTGAAGTTCAAACAACAGTAAAAAACTCAAAACATACTCACAAGCTTGTTGTTAGGGCCGGTTGAAGCCAGTTAGAGCTGGATGTGCAGCACTAACAGAGCAGAATGTAGCAACTGTGGTCTCTTTTTTTTTTTAAACAGAGAAGGGAAAGAAGAAAAAAATCGAGATCCAGTCAGACCCTCTAGCAATGGAGGGAGGGTGAGGTAGGGACCTGGGGGGCCCAGGTGTAACCCCTAAAGCCGGCACCATTCAGCAGGACACCCTGTCTCACTGAAGAGAAAATCTCAACAGGAGAAATAGCATTGCCAGTTCACTGAAGAGAAACCTCAACAGGAGAAACAGAATGGCAGTCTCACTGAAGAGAAACCTCAACAGGAGAAAATAAAGTTCCAGTCACAGCCAGAATCCAGGAGCTATTCGAATAGCAACCATCACCTGCTGGGAGATAGAGTATACTGGAGTTACAGGAGGAGTGCCAGCCAATAGGACCACCTGTTAATCAGTTTCTCTATCTCCGCCTGCTGGTAGATGTGTGCTATCCATTGGTCTCTGGATTCATCTGCTGCTGTTGCTAAGGAATGATCTTTGCATCTGCAGGTCGGCCCCACACTGTCTCCTGAATGGCTTTGCTGTCGGTTCTAGAACTGACGGCAAAGCCATATAGGAAGCAGCGTGGGGCAGGCCTGCAGACGCAAAGATCGCTCCTGCTCTACAACGCTGGCAGTACGATTCGA
This sequence comes from Geotrypetes seraphini, assembly GCF_902459505.1. NCBI lineage: Eukaryota > Metazoa > Chordata > Amphibia > Gymnophiona > Dermophiidae > Geotrypetes > Geotrypetes seraphini. Next base: position 253,914,695 of record NC_047086.1, read on the forward strand.
GGAGGCCGCCACCAGCGAGGGAGGTAAGGGGAGTGAGGAAGGGCAGGGTGATGATTTTTAAACATTGTATAATAGACCGTCTCAGTTACTGGTAGATAAGATGCGGCTAATACAATGGGATAACTTATCTACCAGTTTTAAAACTCGTATAGGCATTTTTTGTGGCATATATGTGGGGAAATATGGTATATGTATCTGAATAATGAATCTATATGTCTGTGCACGCACAGGATGATGATGACACTACTTAGCTCTTCACTAGCTTGCCGCACTTTTGCATACGTTAGCTTCTTGAGGTCTTGGTTAACTCACAAGCATGAAAACCTCCTACTCCAACTTTAAAGGAACACAAAAACAAAAAAAACTTTAATCCTGTCTAGCTCTATGTGTATCCCTCTCTGCCTATATCTAAGAAAACGCCAACAAAATCAATGTTCACTAGCTACTGAAACCAAAGAATGATTGTTTTAGCACTGCCTACAGTCCTAATGTGGTTCTCAAACTTCTTACGCTCCCGTTCCTACACCGTCAACACAAATGGCACCATGTCCACTCCTTGGACTCCATCTTGCGGTGTCCCTCAAGGATCACCCCTTTCCCCTATTCTCTTTAACATCTACATGTCCTCCCTGAAACTCTTTCAACTATCCCCCCTGGAAACAATCTACACTTATGCAGATGACATCCTTGTCCTCCTTGAGACTGACCAGAACCTCACCAACCTCCACGAAAACATTACAGCTTGCATAATGAGACTCCGTGCCTGGTCCCTCTCGGTACAGATGAAACTAAACGAATCAAAAACAAAACTACTCTGGCTCGGCCCACACTTTTCGCACTACCCACAGGCGATACACTACAGCTCGAATTCTCATGCAAGGTCCTTGGTATCACTATCAATTCCTCTCTCTCCCTCAATGACCACCTCAACTCCTTGGCAAAATCATGCTTTTTCAGCCTTCACATGCTGAGGAAAGCTAGATCCTACTTCAGCCAACAACACTTTGCCATCCTTGTCCAATCCATCATCCTGTCCAAACTAGATTACTGCAACGCCATCTACTTAAATCTATAAAAAAAAAGTATTCTAAGACTCCAGCTAATCCAGAATACTGCAGCCAAACTGATCTTCTCAAAACGCAAATCTGACCATGCCTCCCCACTCCTTGCCAAACTTCACTGGCTCCTAATAATCTCCAGAATCCATTTCAAATGTTCCTGCCTGGCTTTCAAGATCATTCACGGAATCCTCCCTCCTCTTATCCCACTGTCTTTCAACTCCTCCAGTCCCGACTCCTCCAGAACTGCCCAAATGCATAAACTAGCCTTCCCCTCTCCACGCGGCATCCACTATGCAGGCAAACTGGGAAAATCCCTTCTCTTCAAAATCACAGGACTTTAGAACGACCTCACCACCCCGTTGCGGAACCTGAGCTCCGTTCAGTTATTCCGCAAACAACTGAAAACCTGGCTTTTCAGCAAATTGTAACTCTATCCTTCCCCCCTTTCTCTCCCCCTTCTACACAAAAGTTCATGTAATCCTTTTTCTTCTTCTCTACCCACTATTTTAAGTTCTTGTAAACCGTGTCAGCTCCATACTCATGGAGATGATGCGGTATATAAACTTAAGGTTTAGATTAGATTAGATTACAAAATTTCCTCTCCAGTTAGCAAGCCAACACATAAAATCACTTTTTACATTCTGAATTGTACAAATTAAAGCAGTAAGGAGTTTTTGCAGCACAGGATTATCAACAGGGCCTTTACTGTTTTCTTTTGTATCTACTCAGGAAAACAGTTCAAGTTAACTCACTTCTCAGCTCTCCGAGCCATTTTCTCTGCTAGTATTCAACATTCTATGTAACCTTAAAAGTTTATATCGCAAGACCTTCTCAGCCACATGCTTGAGAATATTAGAGAAATGAATACCGTATATACTCAAATATAACCCGAGATCTTGGGGCCAAAAAAAGGCCCAGAAATGGGGGTCTCGGTTTATATTCATGTCAGCACTGACCCGCGCCTCTCCTGAACCTGTTTGCAAGCCTGTGACGGGCCTGCCATGAGACCTGATGGTCCAGCAGTGGCCGGGACAGGAGGCATCCTCCTGTCTCAGCCCAGTTCTAATTATTTTTATCTCCCTCCCACCTCCCCTGCGTACCTTAAATAACCCTGGTGGACCAGCAGTGAATCGCAGCAGGAGTGATCTTCTTTTGCTCCTGCCCGTGCAGAGCTGCTAGCTGACTGTCTACCATGAGTTCTCCTGAGCTCCCTGAAGCATCAGGCTGCTAATCCATCTAAGCAATCTTATTTATTTATTTTTAACACTGGTTACATTTAGAATACTTTGCAGAATGTGATGTGTAGGTATGCTTGTTTTTTTAGCAGACTTGTGTTAAAAAATAAGGTCTCTGGAGTCACCTTTAAATAACTGAATTGTTTCCTTAAGCATGTTGTTGTTATGTGGTATAGTATCAATAACAGTTTAAAATATTTTAAGCACTTATTTCAAAATATTGATCACAATGCATGACAACTGTTGCAGACTACTTAGAAATCTATTACCAGGTGCATCTAAGTCATTCGTTGAGAAGAGGGTAACTAGCATAGCTCAGATAAATATGATGGATCTCTCTGGTAAATGGAAAAATGTGGGAGGTGATCCTACTTAGCAGGCTCTACATCCAGATTGGATCCCTCCAATCTGGTAATGTAATAAGCAGAGTTATTGTGATGGGTGGGATAGAAGATCCATCCTAACTTGTTCTAAACTTTTGATGAAATTAGTATGATATAGTGATAAACAGAAGAGTCATCCATGCTTAATAGCCTCTAAAGCATGCAGAAAACACGTCCTATTTACCACATTGGTATACTGCACAAAAAAAAGTGATCCCACCATACAGGCTCTACACCTGTGGTGGATCACTCCAATAGTTCTCAGTGGTGCTGTCAATGTACGTAAGTACAGTTGAGAAAGAGTAAAAGGCCCATTTTCAAAGTGTAGATTATGGAGAAGTTGATGATCCTGCTCAGTAAGATCAGTATCTACAGTTGAAAGTAAGGAAACTCTCAGTAGAGGGTCGGAGAGAGTCAATCTTGTTGGGAGCAACAATTAAGAGAAAGAGGGTCTCCTAGCTCTTAAAGAGCGCATCCTGGAGAGTACAGAAACAACTTAAGTTCTACAGGAAGCTCATCGTACTCTAAGGTAATCTGCTCTAGATTCAGCATCCGACTCCAAATTGAGAGTCAGAGCATTTCCATAGTTGCCCGATATAGTTAGGTAAAATAAAAAGGAGGAGGAGATGGATTAGAAGGGATTCCATATGATTCTGGAACAGATAATGTAGGCTCACACTTAGTGTCAGTAGTGTGTATGAAGACAGGTCAGAATCCATTTCTGGTACCTCAGAAGATTCTGGATTGAGAAGCGTCGAGAAGTACTCTTTTGATGAAAAGATGATGGGTGGATTGCACCACTGACTCAGGGCAACATACACAGTGAGGAATCCACCCTGTAACATTTCACAGCAGAGTACAGGAATGGTTTGCCATTGTCTTTTCCCGTGCCATGTATGGCTCCACTATGCCACTACTGCCCAACATGGGGTCCCTTGGCCTACAATACCTGGTATTCTCAGGTCGTCTCCCATCCAGGTACTAGCCAAGCCTGACCCTGCTTAGCTTCGTATAGTAAGAGCAGGCCTACTCAGAGCAGCCAGGCTGTAGGCTCCTGGTAACACTGGATCAATGACATCAAGGGGAAGGAGAATCGGTACTGTGATAATGCTCCCTTGCCATGAGATCTCAATGTTCATCGATGCTTCAATGAAAAAAAACTGGAGTCTGTACCTGCAGGCCTTTATGTGCTATGCTCAGTACTGAGTGATTCAACGTTAGCATTGGTGCTGCATGCAACTTAAAAATGTCACTGATTTCCCTCTTGAAGAACTCCTTCATTTGATCCCAGAAGGAGTGCACCGGTACTGTTGGTTTATCCGTTGGTACTGTCGATGCTGATGAGGCTAACAATGCATCACATAGTCCTCTGACGTTGAACAAAGTGAAGAGATGCACCTGTACCATGTCATCAAGTTGGTATCTTATGTGCAGCAGGGTGTCGAAGTGTTGATACCTGAAGAGGCAGTACACTTCAGAATTGTCGGCCTGCATCAAGAAATGATGGCATTGATGAAAGGCATGCAGCAAGAGACTCTATGATGGAAGTGCTCACAATGCTGGGGAGAATCTCAACGTATTAAGAGGAGGCACCGGTACTGAATGCTGCTAGGTGCAGCAGGTGTCGAAGCATAGCTGCCTCAATAGGTGATGCACTTCAGAAATGACTGCCTACATCGAAGAATGATGGTATGAGGCATGCATCAAGAGACTTGATGCTAGATATACCAATGACGCTATTCCATGGCAAATGTCCACCGATATCAACAGCGATCGGTACTACACAAAAGTGTAAGTTGCTGGAAATCCAACTCTAGGCTTGATATTTCTAATTGAGAATTATATTTAGAAATAAGAAGAAAAAAATTCTGTTAATGTTTTTGTTTCTTCTTGGTTTTTTGTTTTTTTTAGTTGAATCTTTATTAAATTTTCACATCTTTACAGAATAGTACAATTCACAAATAGATCATAACATATCAAGTTCAAGTTTATTAATATTTGATTAATCGCTTAATCGATTTGCTAAGCGATGTACAAAATCATAAATTAAAAATAGAAATACAAATGAGAACAGATCGAATGACACATATTTAACAAAAAAACAAAATATTTAACAAGACAAACTTGAGTTGGGAGGAGAGGGGGAAATTTACAAGTTTTTTATATTGAAGAAAAAACAAAAAGGGAAAAAACAAATGGGGACGGGGGAATTGTAAAAATCTAAGTATAAAAAACAATTCTAAAATTTAAATGTTAAAAGCGTCTTTAAAAAGATGGGTTTTTAGATATTTTTTAAAAGAGGTGGGGTCTTTTTCATTTTTAATATATTGTGGTAGGGAGTTCCACCATTGGGGGCCCATTACTGAAAACATATTGGATCTCCTTGTACCAATTATTTTCAGGGATGGAATAGTTAAAAGATTCTGGGAGGAAGATCTAAGAGGTCGCGTGGAGTTGTGAGATGTTAACATACTAGCTATAAATTGAGGTTCGTTGTAAGTTAAAGTTTTGAATGTTAAGAACATAACCTTAAAGGAGATGCGGTGACTACCGTATTTTCTCGCATATAACGCGCGCGTTATACGTGGTTTTTACATAACGCGCATACCCTCGCACGTTATACGCGTGAGCGCGTTGTACAAAATTTTTTTTACATAGTTCCCCCCCCCCCGACGTCCGATTCACCCCCCTCAGGACCGCTCGCACCCCCACCCCGAAGGACCGCTTGCACGCACTCCCACCCGCACCCCCACAGCCTCCCGATCCCCCCCATCATGTACAAGCTCCTACCGGTGTCCTGCTGCTTCCTCTTGGCGGTCCCGACACCCGATACGATCGGGGCAAGAGGGAGCTCAAGCCCTCTTGCCCCAGCCAACCGCGGCACCCCCGACACGATCGTGGCAAGAGGGAGCTCAAGCCCTCTTGCCCCCCCGACTCCCCGACATGATCGGGGCAAAAGGGAGCCCAAGCCCTCTTGCCCCGCCGACTCCCCAACTCACCGACAATATCGGGCCAGGAGGGAGCCCAAGTCCTCCTGGCCCTGGCGAACCCCCCCCCCTAGTTGTTCGGGCCAGGAGGGAGCTCAAACCCTCCTGGCCACGGCGACCCCCTACCCCCACCCCGCACTACATTACGGGCAGGAGGGATCCCAGGCCCTCCTGCCCTCGACGCAAACCCCCCTCCCCCCAACGACCGCCCCCCCAAGAACCTCCGACCGCCCCCCCCAGCCGACCCGCGACCCCCCTGGCCGACCCCCACGACACTCCCACCCCCCTTCCCCGTACCTTTGTGTAGTTGGCCGGACAGACGGGAGTCAAACTCGCCTGTCCGGCAGGCAGCCAACGACGGAATGAGGCCGGATTGGCCCATCCGTCCCAAAGCTCCGCCTACTGGTGGGGACTAAGGTGCCTGGGCCAATCAGAATAGGCCCGGGAGTCTTAGGTCCCACCTGGGGGCGGGGCCTGAAGCACATGGGCCTAATCCGACCATGTGCCCAAGGCCCCGCCCCCAGGAGGGACCTAAGGCTCCCGGGCCTATTCTGATTGGCCCCGGCGCCTTAGGCCCCACCAGTAGGCGGAGCTTTGGGACGGATGGGCCAATCCGGCCTCATTCCGTCGTTGGCTGCCTGCCGGACAGGCAGGTTTGGCTCCCGTCTGTCTGGCCAACTACACAAAGGTACAGGGAGGGGGGTGGGGGTGTCGTGGGGGTCGGCCAGGGGGGTCGCGGGTCGGCTGGGGGGGCGGTCGGAGGTTCTTGGGGGGGGCGGTCGTTGGGAGGGGGGTTTGCGTCGAGGGCAGGAGGGCCTGGGATCCCTCCTGCCCGTAATGTAGTGCGGGGGGGGGGTAGGGGGTCGCGTGGCCAGGAGGATTTGGGCTCCCTCCTGGCCCGAACAACTAGCGAGGGGGGGGGGGTCGCCAGGGCCAGGAGGACTTGGGCTCCCTCCTGGCCCAATATTGTCGGGGAGTTGGGGAGTCGGCGGGGCAAGAGGGCTTGGGCTCCCTTTTGCCCCGATCGTGTCGGGGGGTGCCGCGGTTGGCTGGGGCAAGAGGGCTTGAGCTCCCTCTTGCCCCGATCGTGTCGGGGGTGCCGCTGTTGGCTGGGGCAAGAGGGCTTGACCTCCCTCTTACCCCGATCGTGTCGGGGGTGCCGCGGTTGGCTGGGGCAAGAGGGCTTGAGCTCCCTCTTGCCCCGATCGTGTCGGGGGTGCCGCTGTTGGCTGGGGCAAGAGGGCTTGAGCTCCCTCTTACCCCGATCGTGTCGGGGGTGCCGCGGTTGGCTGGGGCAAGAGGGCTTGAGCTCCCTCTTGCCCCATCGTGTCGGGGGTGCCGCGGTTGGCTGGGGCAAGAGGGCTTGAGCTCCCTCTTGCCCCGATTGTGTCGGGGGTGCCGCTGTTGGCTGGGGCAAGAGGGCTTGAGCTCCCTCTTACCCCGATCGTGTCGGGGGTGCCGCGGTTGGCTGGGGCAAGAGGGCTTGAGCTCCCTCTTGCCCCAATCGTGTCGGGTGTGCCGCGGTTGGCTGGGGCAAGAGGGCTTGAGCTCCCTCTTACCCCGATCGTGTCGGGGGTGCCGCGGTTGGCTGGGGCAAGAGGGCTTGAGCTCCCTCTTGCCCCGATCGTGTCGGGGGTGCCGCTGTTGGCTGGGGCAAGAGGGCTTGAGCTCCCTCTTACCCCGATCGTGTCGGGGGTGCCGCGGTTGGCTGGGGCAAGAGGGCTTGAGCTCCTTCTTGCCCCGTTCGTGTCAGGGAGTCGGGACCGCCAAGAGAAAGCAGCAGGACACCGGTAGGAGCTTCTACATGATGGGGGGGGTCGGGAGCCTGTGAGGGTGCGAGCGGTCCTTCAGGGTGGGGGTGCGGGTGGGAGTGCGTGCGAGCGGTCCTTCCGGGTGCGGGTGCGTGCGAGCGGTCCTTCGCGGTGGGGGTGCGAGCGGTCCTGCGGGGGGGGGGGGGTGAATCGGACGTCGGGGGGGGGGGGCATCAGGCTTTCAGGGTGGGGACAAGACTTCAAGGGGGAGAGGAGAGTCGGGGCGGGCGAAAGGAGAGTCGGGGTGGCCAGAGGAGAGTCGGGGCAGGCGAAAGGAGAGTCGGGCAGCATGCGCGGTATACGGGTGTGTGCGGTATATAAAAATTTCTGTACATAGATTTGTGTTTTTTGCACGCTATACCCGTGTGCGCGTTTTACACGGGTGCGCGTTATCTACGTGAAAATACGGTAATCTTAGCAAAAACACATCAACATCTAATCTATCCACCCTCCCTTACCCAAACCTCCCACCATACCTCCCTCCCATTTGTCTGGCAAGACATTCATACAATCACACACATTGCTTAACAAAACCCTCTAAAGGGCCCCATTCTTCTACAAAGGGGGCCATAATCCCAGATCTTTCAGCTACATTAGCTTCATATCGATAATAAAGGCATACTGTTTCCCACCAAAATGAAAGTTCAAAAGAGTGAAATCTTTCCAGTTTTTCACTATTAACTGTAACGCCACTCCTGAAAATATCAGGAATAGTTTTATTTTTACCATCAATAAGATTACTGAAGCAACTTGTGTTCCACATATCACCGTGCCATATGAGAAAGGTATTCAAACCTCCAATATACATTGTATTTTATTCAAAACTTTTTTGCCAAAATGTTTGAACTAACGGGCCTTAAAACAAAAGATGGTCCAGTGTACCAACCTCCTTCTTACAATGCCAACATGCATTAGATATGCTAGCATCAAATTTTTGTAATTTAACTGGTGTCCACAGTGTTCTGTGAAGCACAAAATAAAGAGTTTGTCACAGAGATGCTGAAGCCATACATCGTATCCTTTGAGACCATATCTTCTTCCAACTCTCAGATGAAAACAGTACATTGCAGTTCTCTAGTCTATACCAAATAAATTGAAGGCCACAGAGAGGTTTCTTTAAGTACATATGTAAGGAAAACTTTTCTTTAGTTGCTCCTATTTTGATTCAAAATATTCCTCTTCAATTAGTTAAAAATACTAAAATTCTAGGAGTAATTTTTGATAATAAACTTAATTATCATGATCACATTAGTAGTATTGTTAAAACCACCTTCTATAGATTGCGGAAAATTCGATCCATTTCTAAATTCCTCTGTCCCAGAGCACTTAATATTCTTATTCACTCTCGGGTGATGTCTAAAATCGATTATTGCAACTCATTATTTACAGGAATTGCGTTACAAGAAATTAAACGTTTACAAATTATTCAAAATGCTTCTATTAAATTAATAACAAAATCTAAAAAATTTGATCATGTGACACCACTCCTTAAAAAGGCTCATTGGCTTCCAGTCATACATAGAATTACACATAAATTATGTACTGTTATCTTTAAAACATTAGAAAATAAGACTCCAGCATTTTTATTCAGACTACTTATCCCATATTCAGTTAAAAGAACTTTAAGATCTAGTGAACGGAACCTTTTATCAATTCCTTCGTTAAAAGTTATTAGCACAAGAAGACAATTTATCTTCTCATGTACAGCTCCCCAGATCTGGAATGCGCTTCCCATGTTTTTACGGGAGGAGAAGGTGTTTGGGAAATTTAAAAGCGAATTAAAAACCTTTTTGTTCAAAGACGCATTTGCAAATTAATTAAATTTTATTATAAAGTGTTATTCTAGCGAATTATTTTTCTATCTTTTGTTTTTTTAATTTCCTTATGTATTTTCCCTGTATGTTCTCTCTTTACTATAAAAAATGTATTTCACCCCCTCTTACCTTTTGTTTACGTTATAATTAATTAACTGTATGTAATGTTTTCGTTTCCTCACATGTATATTTTATTGTACATCGCTTAGAAATCCGATTAAGCGATTCAACAAGCAAACTAATAAACTTGAACTTGAAACTTGATATGAGCATAAAAGCTTATACCAGCTAGAAGCCTCATGACCTTGAAACCCCACAGTAAATCATATAACAGGTAAACTTGGCTGCTCTTTTAGAGCAATAAGCGATGAGAAGCTGGCTGTAATAACATGCTGGAGTTGCAGCCATTTAAAACATTAAGAGAATGGCAATTAAAATTTCTGTTGTAAAGTATGAAAGGTCACCAATCGTCCTCGACACATTCTGCAAGGTTCTAATACAGGAGTGGGCAACTCCGGTCCTCAAGGACCAGAGTTGCCCACCCCTGTTCTAATATCTGCTTACATCCAGGTTTTCTAAAGAATCATGGAGCCGTTAATGGTAATTGCAGGGTTCAACCATAGAGATATTTGTGTAGAACCTTTAGTTAGAGTAAGAAGCAAATCATTCAAAAAAGATAAAACTTGTCACATAATTTTAAATATTTAATTGTCTCTCTATATATGTGGAATTTGTATACCCATCAAATGACACAGTTTGAGTGGCAACATCAAAGATTCTAATTGTAGCCATTCAGGCACTCATTCATATAACTCCGGCAGTATCCAATACATTCCTTGTCTCAATATATAAGCATGATATAATCTGAAATTGGGAAAGTTGACACTCCCCAACTCTTACTTTCTGTAATATTGCAAGTGCAATTCAAGGTGTTTTTCCTAACCATATAAATTTAGTAAGCATTCTGTTAACCTGTTTATAAAATCCTTCAGAAAAAAAAAGATGGGTAACATACTTATATGGTACTGTATCACTGCAGCTATCATCATTTTCAGTGTGAACCCTACCCCATCAGGAGAGATGCAAAGGGCACCATTTCTCACACAATCTTTGTATTTTAGAAAAAAAGACATTTTTCATTAGTAGACAGTGTCACCCACAGTTTGCAAAAGCATTACTTCTAAATATTTAATGCCTTTAGGTTTCCAGATGAATGGATAGGGATCTAATAGAGATTTCACACAATGAACATTTAAAGGTAAAACTTCAGATTTACTCCAATTGATCTTATACCCGGAAAAGGTTCCAAAGGCTTCAATCAACTGTAATAAAGCTGGTACAGATATTTCTGGTTCCATAAGATATAATAAAAGATCATCAGCATAAGCCGAGATCTTAAACATACCATTTCTGTAAGATATTCCCTTAATGCTACTTGATTGCTCAATAGCCAGAAGAAGAGGTTCTAATACTAGGTCAAATAGTAGTGGGGAGAGTGGGCAACCTTGTCTGACACTATAGAGATGAAACTTTTCAGTAAGAGCATTATTAATACATATTTTAGTATTGGGATGGCTATATAATGTATTTTAGTAACAAAACAGAGGTAGGGAGGCTGTCCGATAGAATTAGTGCAAAGGATAGAGATCAAAATGGACTAAATATGAAAAAAGATCTCTACATATATATTCACGTTTATAATCTCATAAATTTTATCAGACTTCACATACACTCAGAACTGTGTAATTCAGCCAAGAGCCAAAGCTCCTATAGCCAAACCCACCACCCAATCACTGGGTATGGAATAGTAACTGAAGTTAAATAATGCAATATAGTGATTACTTAATAAATGTTCAGTCAAAGTAAAGTAACTTTTACTTAACCTTTGAGGTATCAACGATTCCCAACGTGGGCTACGTTTTGAAGATCTTTTTCAAGGAACCCAAAAGTAAGGTAATTAAATTGTATAACCATTCAAGTGATATACAGGTGTGCTGTCATATGCGACCATAATATCCTTGTTATAACAAGCAAAAGCAGCGCAGGAATGAAGGCTTCACTTTATCAAGGTCGCATATGACAGCGCAGGCAAGAAGCAGGATCTTTGGGCACCGGCATATCCCATGGGTTGGTGCTGCGTGCCGGTGCCAGACTGGGGTAAGGGCTTGTGAGTGTGGGGGGGGGGGGCGGCGTTCGTGGGCAGGGAGCGATGACAGTTCTGGGGGGGGGAGGGGGACTTGCAAAACAAGTCAACGCTCAGTTTGCGAGGCACGATTTACTTGAGTGATTTGCTCGTCTTGCAAAACACTCGCAAACTGAGGTTTGACTATATCTCTTATTTCTGTAGAGGGAAACCAACATCTCAATGAATACAGCAGTTTAATATAGATATAAACTTTCAATAAACCACTAATTTGTATGTCATCTGAAAATTAATGCACAAATATTTCTTTTGTGTAGCTTGTTCCAAATATATAATATTTGCTACACTGTATAAAACTGACGATTTAATGATCACATCAAAGATGAAAGTATTACTTACTGCAGGCACAAGTAATTTCTTTACTTCTTCCACAGCTCTCTTCAGTTTGATTTCTGCTCTGTTCTGAGCATCCTCCACAGTGATTAGTACGTGCAAATCTTCATTCAGGTGCTCCCAGTTAGGCTTGCCTCGATTTTGTTCTTCCTTAAAAATAAAAGTATGCCAGGAGTTTAAAATATTCTAGAAGTCACAGTCCTAAAAACACTTTTCTAAATACATGTCCAAACAAGAAACGATACTGCATAAGGAAAACTGCTAACTCCTTTGCCCCAGCAATAGCAAGATGATAAAGTTTGCCATGGAGATTTTATTTATTTCAAATTGAGATGTAAGCTATCACTATATGTTTATTGTTGGGATGAACCTGACATTCACCCTCTGACTAGTTTGAGAAGAGGTGCTGAAAGGAGAAGAAAAGGAACATAGAATATAGGTTGGAATTTATGGAGGGTTAAGGGCTCTTATAAAATTGAATGTAACAAAAAGGGGGAAGATGACTGGACAATTTTGGGTAAATAGGTGTAAGAGAGATGGGGGTTGGAGAAAAGTTTAGAGCAGCACCAACAGTTGTAAGCTGGGCTTTAAAAAAAATGTAGCAATAATAGTAACAGGTTATCAGTGAAAAAGGCAAATTTGGGGATTTATATGGAAGAGGCTACTCTCAAATTAGGCTAATAAGCACAGGAAACCTCACTTTAGACTTTTAGGGCTAGATTCACTAAGGACCACTTTGCGACCCCGACCCGATTCACATGCAAGTGAGGGGGAATGGCATGCAAATGTAGGCAGACAGCAATTCACTAAAAAAAAAAAAAAAAATGAGTAACACTGAATGGGCTGGATGATTAAAAAAGCAGTGACTACTGGGAATCTGTTGCTCACGTCACTCCCAACTCTCCTGCCCCTCAGAAGCTGTATGCAGTATTGCTGCCCGATTCATGATTCAGGTGAATCAATTCAAATCAAATCAATAATAAAAAAAAAAAATCTGCCTCTTACTAAAGTAAGAGCAGCAGCTTTGCCTCTTGCTGGCCGTCCGTTGCTGCTCCTGCTTGAGGGGGGAGGGCCAGTCAGAAAGGCCTGCATGTTCCCCCTTTCAAAGGATATAATATTCTGCCCAGGAGTGAAGGGTCAGGACACCTGGTTGTAGTGGGAGATTAAATCAGTAGGAATGTAGATAGCTGCGTGGCTGGGAGACGTGAGGATCACTTGGTCACTTGACTGCTTAGTGCAAAGATGGCGGACCTCACATGTCACCAAGATAAGATTTTAGACTGTGCTAGGGAGGAGCCTGCTGTCTTTGTGCATTTTGGTACCAATGAGATAGGGAAATATGGTATGGAGGTTCTGGAAGCCAAATTTAGGGCTTAGGTAGGAAGCTGAAATCCAGAACTTCCAAGGTAGGGTTTTCAGAAGTGTTCCCTGCTCCATGCACAAGACTCGAGATACAGGCAGAGCTCTGGTGTCTCAAAGCGTGGATGAGGCAATGGTGCAGGGGGGAGGATTTTAGATTTGTTTCAGAACTGGGAAATATTTTGGAGAACGAGGGGGGGGGCCTATTCCACAAAACATGGGCTCCATCTTAACCAGAATGGAGCCAGGCTACTAGCATCAACATTTAAAAAGGAGATACAGAGCGGCTTTAAACTAGAAACTAGGGGATGGGCAACAGTTGCTCAGAAAAGCATGCTTCGGAATAATCAATCATCTTTGGTCCCTACATCAATTACATTGGAATCTGGAGCTTTTCTTAAAGTTGAAAAAACAACCAAAGTATTAGGGGTTATTTTTGAACCCTCCTTGACATACAATCGCAAATTTATGAAAGAAAACCACGTATGTAAGGAGACAGTTGAGATTGGTGAAATCTTATTTTTTTGATCATAATTTTGCATTGGTGGTCCAAATGTTGATATCACAACTTGATTATTGTAATGCTTTGAATTTGAACTCAAAAATGGTTTAAAAAATTGCAGCTGATTCAAAGTAAGGCAGTCAGATTGCTATATAGTCTGAAGAGATACGACAGTTTTTCTACATTTTATAAGAAACTTCATTGGCTGCCAATAGAAAAACATATAGCGTTTTAAAACAGTTTGATTCATCATATTATATAGGCAAAGGCTTCCAATCATTTCACTTTGTTAGGAACATAAGATTGCCACTGCTGGGTCAGACCAGTGGTCCATCGGGCCCAGCAGTCTGCTCACACGGCGGCCCTTAGATCAAAGACCAGTGCCCTATTTAAGTCTAGCCTTACTTGTGTATGTTCTGTTCCAGTAGGAACTTATCCAACCTTGTCTTGAATCCCTGAAGGGTGCTTTCCCCTATAATAGCCTCCGGGAGAGCGTTCCAGATCTCAACCACTCTCTGGGTGAAGAAGAACTTCCTTACGTTTGTACGGTATCTTTTCCCTTCTAACTTTAGCGAGTGCCCTCTTGTTCTCTTCACCTTGGAGAGAGTGAACAATCTCTCTTTCTCTACTAAGTCAATTCCCTTCAATATCTTGAATGTTTCGATCATGTCCCCTTCTCAGTCTACTCTTTTCAAGGGAGAAGAGGCCCAGTTTCTCTAGCCTCTCGTTGTACTGCAACTCCCCCAGCCCCTTAACCGTTTACGTTTAATCCGCTCAATGTCGAAATATCTGGAATCAAAATCCCTAAATATCTTAATACACTCCCTTATAATATCCAGACTCGATTATTGTAACTCACTCTTCATGAACATCACCCAGAAGGATCAAAGACGATTACAAATAATACAAAATATTGCCATTAAAATAATTCACCATGGGAAAAAATACGATCACGTAACTCCCTATCTCATAGAATCTCATTGGCTGCCCATCAATCAACGTACAACATATAAAATAGCATTACTGGTATTTAAAACACTAGCTACTAATGAACCTCAGTTTATAGATCGGCTCCTAATTCCTCATACTTCAAAACGTTCACTTCGGTCCAATACTCAAGGTCTATTAATGGTCCCCTCATTGAAAATAATAGGAACTAGACGCCATGACATCTTCTCAGTCATGGCACCTCTTATCTGGAATACCCTCCCCCTATATATCAGAAACATCAAAGATCTTAACTTATTTAAAATTAATCTAAAAACATATCTCTTCAAATCCTCATTTAACCTTTAGAATAACTTCTCAGCGTACATCTAAACAATTAATACGTCCTCACACATTTTCCCCAACCTAATCGTTTGGTCCTACCCATATCATACCCCTTTCTTCCCTTGAGTAAACAACAATTTGTAACTTTTATTCCCTAATGTCCTCTCCTAATGTTTCTTAGTTCGTCTGTATTGTCAATCTGTCACAGCCCTTTGAAAAATGTTAATGTAAAATAACTTGTTTTACTGTTTTATACTACTATCCTTTTTATTATGTAATTCGCTTAGATTTAATAGGCGAACCATCAAATTTTATTAAACTTGAAACTTGAAACTTAACCATTTTTGTCGCTCTTTTCTGGACCCTTTCGAGTAGTACTATGTCCTTCTTCATGTACGGTGACCAGTGTTAAATGCAGTATTCCAGGTGGAGGCGTACTATGGACGGTATAACAGCATGATAACCTTTTCAAATCTGTTCATGATCCCCTTCTTAATCATTCCTTGCACTCTGTTCGCCCTTTTCACCATTACGCATTGCGCGGATGGTTTCATTGACTTGTCTACAAGTACTCCCAAGTCTCTTTCCTGAAGGCTCTCTCCGAGTATAGCACCGGACATCCTGTATTTGTGCATATGATTTTGGTTACTGACATGCATCACCTTGCACTTATCCACATTGAACCTCATTTGCCATTTTGTGGTCCATTCTTTGAGCGTATTTATGTCTCTTTGTAGGTCTTCACAATCCTTGTGTCCTCATTACTCTGAATAACTTTGTATCGTCCACAAATTTAATCACCTCACTTGTGCCAATTTCTTGGTTGTTTATAAATATGTTGAAGAGCACAGGCCAGAACCCTGTGGCACTCCACTCGTGACGCTTTTCCAGTCTGAGTATTGTCCATTCACTCCCACTCTCTGTTTCTTATCTGCCAACCAGTTTTTAATCCATGTGAGTATATCACCCTTGATTCTATGGCTCACAATTTTTCAAAGTAGACGTTTATGCGAAATCTTGTCAAACGCCTTCTGAAAATCTAGATATATGATGTCGACTGGGTCACCCTTGTCTATCTGCCCATTTACTTCGAAAAAGTGCAGTAAGTTTGTCAAGCAAGATATTCGTTTGCAGAAACCGTGCTGGCCGGTCCTCATCAGTTTGTGTCCGTCAAGATGATTGATGATGCGGTCCTTTATCAGCACCTCTACCATCTTTCCCAGTATCGAAGTCAGACTCACTGGTTTGTAGTTTCCCGGATCTCCCTTCAAAATTTTCTTGAAGATCGGTGTAACATTCACCGCTTTCCAGTCTTTCGGAAACTTTCCTGATTTGATCGACAGATTTGCTATTAGTTGGAGCAGTTCAGCTATAACCCCTTTCAGTTCCTTGATTACCCTCGGATGGATGCTGTCCAGTCCCGGGGATTTATCAATTTTAAGTCTATCAATCTGTCTGCATACCTCTTCTAGACTGACCATCGTCCCTGTCAGTTTCCCGTCTTCATTTCCTGTCAGCTTCTGGTATATTGGATAAATCCTCTTCAGTACATGCAGATGCAAAAAACGTGTTCAGTTTGTCGGCAATGGCTTTGTCCTCCTTTAGTACTCCCTTTATTTACTGGTCATCTAATGGCCCCACCGCTTCCTTCGCAGGTCATTTCCCCTTAATATATCGAAAGAATGGCTTAAAGTTTTTGGCCTCCTTGGTTACTTTTTCTTCGTAGTCTCTTGGCCCCTCTTACCGCGTTATGGCACTTGCTTTGATGATGTTTGTGCTTTTTCCATTCCTTAAACAAAGTCTTCTTGTCTCTGATCACTTCCTTCACCGCAACAGTGAGCTAAACCGGTTCCTTGTTCTTCCTCTTGGAACCCTTGTTGATATGCGGTATATATACATTTTGCACCTCTGAATGTGTCCTTAAAAATGGACCATGTTTGCTCTAGCATATTTATAGTGCTTATCCTTTTCCTAATCTTCTTCCTCACCATGACTCTCATCCCTTCGTAGTTCCCTTTATGGAAGTTCAATGCTGTGGCCGTCGTTCTGGACTGATTTTTTGTTGTCACGTTTGCATTATTCATCTAATAAAAGAGTAATGCATTTTTATTGGAGTTTCCCCCTTTAGAGGTATATGTTTTAAATGTCAATTTAATTCTTCTTTTACATATGCTGCTATTGTTGTTTGGAATAATTTACCTATACAAATAAGTTGAAATAACCCAACAGCACCTCCCCTTTCTTTCCCAACATTTGTACAATATTCCCCCGTAATTCACGGGGGTTCCATTGCAGGAACCCCCGCAAATTTTGAAAAAGGGGAGGCAGGAGCGGGAAGCTGGAGCGTCGGTAGGTGAAGAAAATCACTCGCGGTCTACTCTGACCGCCTCTTCCTGTAGTAAATCGGGCTACACCAATCAGGAGCTGCTTTGACATGCAGTTCCTGATTGGTGTAGCCCGACTTTTCTACAGGAAAAGGTGGGCGAAGCAGTCCGTGAATAAGTGAGTCCATGATTTGCAAACCACAAATTTGCGGGGAACTCTGTATATCCATAATCAGATCTTTGTCAATTTGCTGCGATTGAGTCAGAGGTCTGCAGACAGCACCCAAGTGGATAGTTGAGTCAGAGGTCTGCAGACAGCACCCAAGTGGATAGAAGTTCCATCTTCTTTTTTCAAAGCTTTCCATATTGCTTCTTCTTTCCCCAGACCCCCTGCATTTCAGTCACTTGGATATCAGTCTTCACATAGAGAGCTACTCTTCCACCTTTTCGAACATCTTTGTCCTTCCTAAAATGATTATAGCCCGGTATGTTGGCATCCCATCCATGGGACTCACAGAACCATGTCTCAGTGATAGCAAAAATATCCACATCTGCCTCTAACATAAGGTCTTGCAGATCTGATTTCTGTTGCTTAGACTGTGGGCATTTGTTGTCATTGTTTTCCAGCTACTATTCCTCAACAATCTCATTTTTTGTATAGTTTTTAATTTCAGCTCTTTTCCTGCTGCATCGCTAGGAAGTAAATTGCTAATATTGTTGTTTTCATTACTATCTTTATCATCATCCAATTTTGTCTTTTGTTGGTGGGTGGCCACCAGAAGTAACATCCATATATACACCACCCCCACCTTCTAGTTTAAATGCCTATAAATATATTGCCTGAATTTCTCAGCTAGGATTATTTTTCCTGCCATGGTAAGGTGCAGCCAATAATTACAAAACAGTCTCATTATTTTGTACTCTTTCCTCTCCCCTCCCATAAGTAGGCATTATTTCTGAAAAGCTAGTCTTTATAAAAGGTTTTATCCTCTCCCCTAGCTCCTGAAAAGCTTTCTGCACTGCAAGTCAGTTATTGTGTCATTTGTTCTGAGGTGGATAATATCAGGGTTCAAATTCTTTGCTTCTTCCCTAATTACAGTTAGTATTTGTCTGCCATTCTTGGCAGCTGCGGATCCTGGAAGGCATTTCATTATTTTGAGTTCCTTGTCCTGTGTTCCAAGGTTAATCCCTCTAATGATGGAGTCCCCTAGCAGCAATACTTTCCAGGTTTGAGCTTTTTTATATGTCCCAGTGAGTCACCAAGATCCTTATCAGCAGTTTTATAGGAGGGTCTATCAATTGAGACACTATGGGCTCCTTTTACTAAGCTGCGCTAGCTGTTTTAGCGCTCGCTTAGCACATGCTACATTGCCTCACGTGTTAGACGCTAACACCATCATTGAGCTGGCATTAGTTCTAGCCACGTAGCTTGGGAATAGCGCGTGCTAATATTCTGCGTGCACTAAAAACGCTACCGCAGCTTAGTAAAAGGAGTCCTATGATACAAATTCTGCTGGAATCTACCTTTTTTTAATTCTAATTATTCTCAATAAATCTAGCTAGCAGCTTCTGTGCTATAATCTCCAACTACAGATTAAATCTTAAAACAGCTTTCTATGTAAAATAAAATAAAACAAAATAAGCCTTGCCTGCAGTATGAAAGACAAGAGTTAGTCAGAGGAGTTTATCTCCTCTTATGACAGCTAAGCAGAAAAAGAAAAGATGGCTTGGGATTTTTTGTTTGTTTTTTTTTTTGGGGGGGGTTAGGTTAGAAGACAGAAGAGTTACCACACTATAGACAAACAGTTCTTAAAGTTAATTCCCAATAATTAAATAAATACTAATAAAGTCTGTGCTCAGCTCTAGAGAAAACACAGTCAACCGTTTTTAAATCTCAAAATTAAATAATTAAGTTTGTGCTCAAGCTCAGAGAACACAGCAGTTTTAAATCCTAATAATTTAAATATTAAAGTCAGTGCTCAAATCAAAAGAAATATTTCAGGTAGCAAAAACTATTTCCAGTCAGTTAAGATATTTAAGAATAAAATCAAAGACACTTAGCAATTTTCCAGATCAGATCCTTACAGAAAAGCACCTGGAAGTCTGTTGAGGTGTCAATATTATCTATTTTCTATTTAGGGATCCTTTATATCTATCCTTGTGAAGTTCCTCAAGGATCAGCATTATCTCATGTTTTATTTAACATCATCTTGGCACAATTACTATTATTGAAAGAGGAATGTGGTATTAAAACTTTGTTATGCTGATATTTTGCTGTTAAGAGAAACAGAATGAACTTTTCCTATCATTAAGTAAACTTCAATTTTGTCTTTCTAAAGTTCAAACATGGTTAACAGAGCAAAGATTGATTGTCAATTTTAACAAAAAGCTATTCATGCTGGCTAACAGGACCTGATCAACCAATACATGATCTAATGCTTTGTTTTGATGGAAAATATATTCCTTTAGTTGATACATTTATGTTCAAATATGTTTTATTAAATTCCAACTACAATGCACAGAAACATACAAATACAGGCAGCAGAGTCAACCACCAGAACATAAATCCCCCCCACCTTCCCCAACCCCTAGGAGTCCATTGCCATAGCAAAATGCATAACGTCAATCTCACAGATTTAATTATCTACTACGAGCACGAGGCATAAGGTCCATCCAAAATAGTTGATACATTTAAATATCTTGGTGTAATTGTGGATTCATATTTAACTTTTTCAGATCAGGTTTCAAGTGTTATAAAAACATGTTATCATCTTGAGATATTTACGGGCAGTAGGAGGTTTTGTTTTTTTAAAATAACATTCTTTGTGTCAATATTAGATTATTATAACGTGTTTTATGCCGGTCTTTCAAAATTTAATATTAGAAGACTTCAGATTTTGCAAAATGCTGCCCTTAAGTGGATAGGTCACAAAAGTAAATTTGATCGGGTTATGTCTTTTTTTTTTTATATCAAAGGTTACCAGTTTCATTTCGCATTCAATTTAAAATATAAGTTAACTCACAAAGCATTTCATTCTTTTAAGCCTACCTATTTACATTCTTTAACACTTCCATACACTCCAGGTCATATTTTGAGGTCTTTACAAGTTAACAGGCTTGTTTTACCATCAGTGAATAGAATTAGTTGGGAATGGACTCGAAATAAGGCTTTTTTTTGGCACCCAGTCTTTGGAATCAGCTCCCGAGTTTTATTTGTTCTAAAGTAAATCAAAGTTTTTAAAAGATATTAATGAATTGGTGAATTATTTAGAGAAGTATAATATCCTACATGAAAATCAATCTGGCTTTCGTTCTGGACACAGTACAAAATCAGTAACAACATCACTATTAAATCAATTCACCATTCTGTTCAGTACTGGTACAAGTGTCCTGATCCTGCAATTGGATCTAAGCAGTGCTTTCGATTTAGTGGATCATAATCTACTGTTAAACTGCTTGGACTCAATCGGGATCAGTGGTAAGGTACAAAATTGGTTCAGAGGGGTCTTAGAACAAAGAACATATAAAGTGTTTTCTGATGAGAAATATTCTCTCTCCTGGAGGAAACTCATGTAAAGTACCGCAGAGCTCTCCTTTATCCCCAATGCTGTTTAATGGCTATTTAGTGTCCCTGGCGCATTTACTCCAAAGTCTAGAAGTAATGTTTCACATTTATGCAGACGACATCTCTATATTGCTACCTTGTAAGAACATCTCAAATTAATTGATTACTCGAATTTCTATAATCTTAGAAAAGTTAGAATTATGGATGCTAAAGGTTAGGTTGAAGCTTAATCCTGAAAAAACAAGGTTTTTTTGGGCAAGCCCTAATGAGAAAATTCAAGAAAAAAGTATCCAAGTGAAGGGCCAAAATTTCGAGATAGTGTCTAATTTGAAAATTCTGGAGGTTACTTTGAATCGCACATTAACTTTTAGGAAACATACAGATTTATTAATTAAAAAAAGTTATGCATTTTTATGGAAATTAAGAACCATTAAAAAGTTTGACAGCGAATCTTTTCAGTTACTGGTTCTATCTATTGTATTATCAACTTTAGACTATTGTAATATAATTTATTTGGGGTTATCTAAAAAGATTATATTAGGACTTCGGTTGGTGCAAAATGCTGCAGTTCGCCTGATTTAATCTTAAAAAGTATGATCATGTTAGTCCTTTTTATACCAAGTTGCATTGTTGCCTTTTTAAGTTTGGATGCATTTGTTATAAGGTACTTTTTGGATTATCTCCCATGTATTTGTCCCCCTATCTGAAACTTTCTTACTCAACAAAAGGAACTAGAAATTCTGGAAAGTTCATCTTCCTTACTCCAAAGGCCTGTCTTTTTAAGACAGGACTTTGGAGTATCAAGCTGGGAAGATGAACTCCTGGCTAAGTCCGATGATTGTTCAATCTAATTCTTATTTCACATTTAGGAAATCATTAAATACCTATTTATTTGACAAATAAGAATATTAATTTTGATATATTTAAATGAGGTCTTTTGTTTCTATTCTTATTGTCATAGTATGTTTTAATTTTTTAATAATCCTATATAATAAAGAGCTAGCCGCGCATGCGCACTCCTATTTGCGTGTTCTGTGCGGTGTAGGTCTGTGGCCGCAGGAGTGCGCATGCGCGGGTCCCCAGCCTTGGCCGCGGCTTGAGGCGTATGCGCCAGTTAGCTGCATCGGGTGACAGGAGCGGCTCTGGCAGCGGATGGCGGGAGGAGGGCTCATGGTCCTGCCGCCGCTGCCGCTCCTGTTCACAGCGGCCTGCACGTCTCCGACTCACCCCCTCCCGCAACAACCGCTCCCGCTCCTGTTCTTCCCCTCCCTCCAGTCACCGCTGCCATTCCTATTTAAAACGGCCTGCTGAGGTTTGCGACCGGCTGTAGCGAACCTCGCAGGCCGCTCTCCACGTGGTAGCACGTTCCCTCTGACGCGATCACGTCTGAGGTGAACAGCGGCCTGCGAGGTTCGCTACAGCCGGCCGCGAACCTCAGCAGGCCGTTTTAAATAGGAATGGCAGCGGTGACTGGAGGGAGGGGAAGAACGGGAGGGGAAGAGGAAAAAGAAGGGACATGGAGCAGGCAAGAAAGGGGGCTGTTCTGGTGGGAGGGTTGTGCTGAGTGCAGATAACAGAGACTTGGGCCAACCTCTCCTTCCTCACCGACGCCAAAGAAGCTGCAGGCCCCGCTCCCTGTCGCGCTCTGAGCACTCATGATTGGCTGAAGAGTGTCGTGCCAGTGCTGCAGGTACAGGGGGATGCTTTTGTTGGAGAGGTGTGCTAGGAGGTAGACAGCTTTGCTCGGGGGGAGGGGGGAAGACACAAGGGGGTCAGGGAGAGGGAAAGGGGGCTGCTTTGGGGGAAGGGGTATGCTGGAAGCAGACAGCTTAGCTCTGGGGGGTGGGGGAATGACACAAGGACACAGACACAAAGAATGACACACAGGGGGCCATTGAGACAGACAGAAAGGAAGACATTCAGGCAGTGTCCAAGGAGAGACAGCCAGTATCTAAGGAGAGAAAAACTAATAAACATAGACAGACAGACAGCGGCCAAGGGGAGAGAGAGAAAGAAAGAAAGACAGACACACACATCTATTCTAGCACCCATTAATGTAACGGGCTTAAAGACTAGTTTTTAATACTGTACTTGAATGTTTTTAACAATTGCATTACTTTTATTATATAATTTAAGATTGTACGTAGATAGTGTGTTCTATGAAACTGTACCATGTGCTGAAATGTCTCAGTATTTTCCTGTTGTGAACCGCCAGAACTACTGGTTGAGCAGTATACAAGAAAATAAATTATTATTATTATTACTAGTCTTTAAGCCAGTTACATTAACGGGTGCTAGAATAGATGTGTCTGTCTGTCTGTGTTTCTTTCTCTCTCTCTCCTTGGCCACTGTCTGTGTCCTTCTATCTTCCCCCCCTCCCCAAGCAAAACTGTCTGCCCCCAGCACATCCCTCCACCCAAAGCAGCCCCCTTTCCCTAACTGTCTCTCCATGGCCCCTTCTGTCTTCCCCCCACAGCAAAAGCTGTCTGTCCCCAGCACACTTCCCCCCCCCCAAAAGCAGCCCCCTTTCCCTCTCACTGTCTCTCCATGACCCCTTCTGTCTTCCCTTAGTGCCCCCAGTGCCGCCTTCCATGTCCTTAATGTCCCATTCAATGTCCTTAGTGCCCTCAGTGCCTATATCCTTAGTGCCCTCAGTGCCTCCTTCCCGTGTACTTAGTGCCCTTTCCTATGTCCTTAGTGCCCCCAGTGCCTCCTTCCAATGCCCCCCTCAATGCATTTTAGACTTTGTTCCACTCACACCCTCCCCCCCGAAGCCAGCCTGCCTGCCTCCCATCCCCCTGTGCAGTAGAACCTTTAATTTCTACCCCCCCATTCTCCCATACAGTAGAATTTGCCATTTGCAACATATTTCTATCTAACCCCTGCCCCCCCACGCCACTACCGCTGCCATGCAGCCGACCCCACTGACCCTCCCATCGTGAGACGAACACAAACCTCCTGCCTGCAGCAGCTCCACAGTGAAAACCAAGTCAGTAGAAGGCTGGAAGCAGAATGTTTAGAGTGCTGTGGAGCTGCTGCAGGCCGGAGGTTTGTGTTCATGTGGCGGTGGGAGGGTTGGATGGTAGGTTGAACCCATCGGGCCGAATGTTAGCCGTGTAGAGCAGCAAGGTTCGGACGCGCACCGCCACGCGTTTTCCTCGACCCGGGGCTTCGGCGCCATCGACGGAGGGAAAGAGGCGCAAGACGCGAGCCGCTTCATCTTGTTTCTTCGGCAGCCGGCCCCTCCCCCGGAGCGACTCCAACCTCTACCGGGCCCTCCAGTAACTTTTGTTCGGCAGCCGGCCCCTCCCCCGGAGCGACTCCGACCTCTACCGGGCCCTCCAGTAGTTCACACTCTTAAATCCGTGCTCTCCCAGCAGGGAATTTTGAAAGCTGCGGCGCGAGGTGGAGAGCAGGGAGGCTGTGGTGACGTAAAACCCGCGCATGCGCAATTGTTTTTCCGCGACAGATCAGGGAACACGATTTTTTTAGTGCGCATGCGCGGCCTATCATTTTATTATATTAGATTAAAAATATACTTTTTTCAATTAGCTTTTGGAATTGATGTCTTTCAAAATGATCATATTCATTAATCGATAGGTCAACAAGCACCAAATTTACAACAGGATACATTTATTTCTACTTTTGTGTGACTGGTTTTTAGTGTATTTTAAGTATGAATGTCTCTTCTAGGCTTTTTCTTTGTTTTATGGAGTTCCTTTTCTGTATTTTTATATAAACAGCTGAGAACTGTTAGTTTTGGCAGGATAGCAAATTTTAATAAACAAACACACACCACTAAAGGGAGGGCAATCTAGGCATCCATCACTCTTTCTGTGAAAAAGTATTTCCCGACGTTACTCCTAAGTCTACTATCCTGCAATCTCATGTTATGCTCTCTAGTTTTACCACTTCTCTGTCTCTGGAAAAGATTTGTTTGTAGATTAATACCATTCAAGTATTTAAAATTTCTCTATCATATCTCCTCTATCCCTTCTTTTCTCTAAGGCAAAGGTGCCCACACTTTTTTGGCTTGTGAGCTACTTTTAAAATGGCCAAGTCAAAATGATCTACCAACAATAAAATTTAAAAAAACACAAAGGACACTGTATGCAGAGAAAATGTTAATTATCATTTATAATTGGGGATTTTATCAAAGAGGTCAAGGCAGATGACTTTAAACTATGCAATGTCACCTCAGTAACAACTATACAAAAATAGACAAATATACCGCTCCTCTTTTACTAAACCACGATAGCAGTTTTTAGCACAGGGAGCTGCTCTGATTGCCCCATTCTGCTCCCAATGCTTATAGGTTCCCTGCGTTAAAAGCCGCTATCGTGGTTTAGTAAAAGGGGGCCATAGTGCAAAATATAGACAGCAGATATACATTCTCAAAATGGATACATTTTGATCACTAAATTTAAAATAAAATCCATTTTTACTACCTTTGCTGTCTGGTGATTTCATGAGTCTCTGGTTGCATTTCCTTCTTCTGACTGTAAATCCAATATTTCTTTATTCTGCTTCCTGCATGCTTCCTCTCTTCCAGACCTCATTCCATTCCCCAACCAACATCTCTCCCTGTCCCTCCATGAGTTCAACTTTTTCATTCTTCCTCTTCCTGCCCCCTTTATTTTTTTTCTCTCTCTGCCCCATTTCTTTTTTTCTTTCTCTCTCTGTCCCCCTTTCTTTCTTCCTCCCTGTCCCCCTTTCTTTCTTTGTCTGTCTCTTTCCCTGCCCTCCTTCCCCCCCTCCAAGCTACCACTGCCGATTTCTGCTTCCTCGACACCAGGCCCGGCGCATACATGCGCCGGGCTCACAAGCCTCCCCCCCCTGTCAATTGGCTGGCCCGGAACTTCCTTTTCCAAAGCGTCGAGGGGGGGAAGCTGTGGGCCAGTGCTTGCATGTGCCTGGCCTGGCATTGGGGAAGCAGAGAACAGACCGCAAAGGAAATGCAAGTCTATCATGGAGCCTGGGATGGGCTCCGCAATCAACTTGCATTGCCTTTGCGATCTACTGCTCACTCACGATCGATCTTTTGGGCACCCCTGCTCTAGGGTATTCGTATTCAAACCTCTTCTCATATCTCTTGGCAAAATCTTAATATCTTTTTGTTGCATTCTTCTGGACCGCTTCAAGTCATCTCACATCCTTAGCAAGATACAGGTTCTAGAACTCAGCACAATATTCCATATGGAGCCTCAACAATAACTTGTACAGGTGCATTTGCACCTACTTTTACTGCTAACAATTTCCCTCTCTATGCAACTCAGCATCCTTCTAGTTATGGCCACTGCTTTGTCACATTCTTTAGTGGCATCGAGATCCTCTATATATGGATTTTCAAAAGGCATTTGACAAAGTATCTCATGAAAGA
Organism: Geotrypetes seraphini; assembly: GCF_902459505.1. Lineage (NCBI taxonomy): Eukaryota > Metazoa > Chordata > Amphibia > Gymnophiona > Dermophiidae > Geotrypetes > Geotrypetes seraphini. Next base: position 253,940,924 of record NC_047086.1, read on the forward strand.
CTTCTGAGGAAATCAGAAAGTCATGGGAGAGGAGGCAATATCCTGTTATGGATTAAGAACTGGTTAGATATAGAAAACAGAGTAGGGTTAAATGGAAAACATTCCCAATGGAAAAGGATAAATAGTGATGTTCCCCAGAGGGGGGTCTGTGCTAAGAATCCTGCTTTTTAAAATATTTTATCAGTTATCTAGAAATGGGAATAACTACTAAGATAATTAAATTTGCTTATGACAAAGTTGTTAAATCACATGAAGATTATGAAAAATTGCAAGAGGACCCTGCAAAACCGGGAATCAAAATGGCAAGAGGATGTTTAATGTAAGTGGGAAAGAGGAACCCAACTATAGCTCTGTGATGCAGTTTCATGTTAGGAGTCCCTGCTCAAAAAAAGCATCTAAGTTCCATTAAACTAACCTAAACCTTAGGCTTATATACCACATCTTCTCTATAATAGAGCTCAGCACGGTTTCCCAAAAATTAGAAGAGAGTACAAGTACAATATGAATTTGGAGAGGAGCGGAATTTACAACTTTGAAAATAGCCAAGTTTTCAGATGTTTTCGAAATAGTTGGAAAGAGTCCAGATCACGCAGTTGAACAGGAAAATTATTCCACAACTCAGTAATTCTGAAAAGTAGAGAAGTCCCTAATTTGCCAATGTAGATAACATCTTTCGACTTTGGAAAGGACAATTTAAATTTTTGAATAGATCTGGTGATATCAGATCTTACAGAATTCCAAGAAAGGGGAATTAAAGGGGGAAGGATGCCATGCAAGATTCTGGATGTTAAGCAGGCGCATTTATAATAAACCCTGGAAATTACTGAAAGCCAATTAAGTTTTTGCACAAGCGGAGACACATGATCAAGTTTACTTTTCGCAAAGATCAGCCTGGCTGCAGTATTCTGGATCAACTGAAGTCTTTGAAGGCTTTTCTTGGTCAGGCTTAAATAGACCGAATTACAATAGTCCAGCCTCGAAAGAATGATTGATTGAACAAGGACAGCAAAATGTTGATGGAAACAGGATCTCACTTTCCTCAACATATGGAGACTAAAAAAAGCATTTTTTTTAACCAAAGAATTAAGATGGGTCATTGAATGAAAGCGTTGAATCTATAATGACACCCAAAACTTTAAGAGAATTCAATTTGCAATGAAGATCCTCAAGGCAACAGAATGGATGAAGGTAGCTGCTCTAATTTTGTGCCAAGCCAAAGTAATTTTGTTTTGGACTCATTCAGCTTCATTTGTACAGTAAGGTATCATGACTGAAGTTTGGTTATACATTCTATTATATTCCCAGTGAGGTTAGTGAGATTCGAGTCTATCTCAAGGAGAACAAAGATGTCATCTGCATACGCATATAGTATTTTGCAGGGGGATAAATGGAAAAGCTTCAAAGTAGTCATGTAGATGTTGAAAATAATAGGTGATAGATACATTCATATTGACAGTATATGAATGAGATCATAAGAATTTTGAAAACCAGTCTAAGGCTTTGGAATCAATACCTATCTCAGAAAGTCGGTAAATCAAAATGTCGTGATGAACGACGTCGAAGGCCGCCAATAGATCAAATTGTAGCAGAATTGTAAGCCTTTTACGCAATTGCTGAATCTTTGAGATTAATAAGATCAGTAGAGATTTGGTACTGAGATTAGGTCTGAATCCATATTGGCAAGATTCTAAAAATGAAAATCTCTCCAAACATGATGAAAGCTGAGCAGATATAATAGACTAACATTTTAGTCAGTAGGGGAATATTGGCTATAGGTCGACAGCTAGACGGTGAAGATTGTTCTAAGTCAGCTTTCTTCAGTAATGGGGACAGAACAATGTGACCCTCTCTGCAGAAAAAAGACCTGATAAAGCAGAATTGACAAGTTTGGTAAGAGATGAAATGGCCTGAGTAGGAATTTTCTCATATAAATATTAAGGGAATAGGTCCAGAGCACATTTGCAGGATCTCATACTCAAAGGCAGTCCAGAATATCTGCTGGAATTGCAAAAGGATTAGTATCACTCGACACCAGAGAATTATAAGAAATGAATGATGGAAGAGTCTCTTATGACAGCAACCTTTTCATTAAAAAAATCTTGCTAAGTCATCTGCTACTGGAGAATAAGGGTGTATTGATGATTCACTGTTGATGGTTAAAGAGCGCCAGATGTTAAACAAGGTGCTACTTTGACTGTTGGATCTGATAAATCTATTGCTGTAGAAATTTTTCCTAGCTTTTTTTAATGTTGCATTATAAGACCTAATACTATCCTTCCATGACTGTCTGTCAGCAGGAGATCTTGATTTTTTTCCATTTATGCTCCAATGCTATGCATTTCTATTTCAATTCCCTGTGATAAGGAAGCTACAAGGGAGCCTTACGAGAGTATGAAACCGTTTTTGTAGATAGAGGAGCAAGTGAACAGTATAAGAACATAAGAATTGCCACTGCTGGGTCAGACCAGTGGTCCATCGTGCCCAGCAGTTCGCTCACGCGGCGGCCCTAGGTCATAGTAACATAGTAGATGACAGCAAATAAAGACCCGAATGGTCCATTCAGTCTGCCCAACCTGATTCAATTTACATTTTTTTAAAAAATTTTCTTCTTAGCTATTTCTGGCCAAGAATCCAAAGCTCTACCTGGTACTGTGCTTGGGTTCCAACTGCCAAAATCTCCATTAAAACCTACTCCAGCCCATCTACACCCTCCCAGCCATTGAAGCCCTCCCCAGCCCATCCTCCACCAAACGGCCATATACAGACACAGACCCTGCAAGTCTGCCCAGAAATGGCCTTAGTTCAATTTTTAATATTATTTTCTGATTCTAGATCCTCTGTGTTCATCCCATGTTTCTTTGAACTCAGTCACAGTTTTACTCTCCACCACCTCTCTCGGGAGTACATTCCAGGCATCCACCACCCTCTCCATAAAGTAGAATTTCCTAACATTGCCTTTGAATCTACCATCCCTCAACCTTAAATTACGTCCTCTGGTTTTACCATTTTTTTTTCTCTGGAAAAGATTTTATTCTACGTTAATACCCTTCAAGTATTTGAATGTCTGAATCATATCTTTCCTCTAGGGCAGGGGTAGGGAACTCCAGTCCTCGAGAGCCATATTCCAGTCAGGTTTCAGGATTTCCCAATGCATATGCATTGAAAGCAGAGCCTGCAAATAGATTTCATGCATATTCATTGGGGAAATCCTGAAAACCCGACTGGAATACGGCTCTCGAGGACCGGAGTTCCGTACCCCTGCTCTAGGGGTACATATTCAGGGCTTCCAGTCTCTCCTCATACGTCTTCTAGAACAAGCCTCCTATCATTTTCGTCGCCCTCCTCTGGACCGCTTCAGGTTTTCTTACGTCCTTCGCCAGATACGGTCTCCAAAACTGAACACAATACTCCAAGTGCCTTACCAATGACCTGTACAGGGGCATCAGCACCTTCTTTCTTTTACTGGCTACGCCTCTCTTTATACAGCCCAGCCTCTCTTTATACAGCCCAGCATCCTTCTGCCAGCAGCCACTGCCATGTCACACTGTTTTTTTGCCTTTAGATCTTCAGACACTATCACCCCAAGGTCCCTCTACCCGTCCATGCATATCAGCTTCTCACCTCCTAGCATATACAGTTCCTTCTGATTATTAATCCCCAAATGCATTACTCTGCATTTCTTTACATTGAATTTTAGTTAGCAGGCATTAGACCATTCCTCTAACTTTTGCAGATCCTTTTTCATATTTTCCACTCCCTATTCGGTGTCTACTCTGTTACAAATCTTGGTATCATCTGCAAAAAGGCACACTTTTCCTTCTAACCCTTCACCAATGTCACTCACAAACATATTGAACAGGATCGGCCCATGCACCGAACTCTGAGGGACTCCACTACTCACCTTTCCTTCCTCCGAGCGACTTCCATTAACCACCACCCTCTGGCGTCTGTCCGACAGCCAGTTTCTAACCCAGTTCACCACTTTGGGTCCTAACTTCAGCCCTTCACGTTTGTTCAACAGCCTCCTATGAGGAACTGTATCAAAGGCTTTGCTGAAATCTAAGTACATTACATCTAGCATATGTCCTCGATCCAGCTCCCAATCAAAAAATTAAATCAGGTTCGTTTGACATGATTCACCTTTTGTAAAGCCATGTTGCCTCTGATCCTGTAACCCATTAGATTCAAAGAAGTACACAATCCTTTCTTTCAGCAGCACTTCCATTATTTTTCCAACAACTGAAGTGAGGCTATGTAGTTTCCTGCTTCATCCCTGTGACCACTTTTATGAATAGGGACCACATCCGCTCTCCTCCAATCCCCAGGAATCACTCCCGTCTCCAGAGATTTGTTGATCAAGTCTTTAATAGGACTCGCCAGAACCTCTCTGAGCTCCCTTAGTATCCTGGGATGGATCCGATCTGGTCCCATCACTTTATCCACCTTCAGTTTTTCAAGTTGCTCATAAACACTCTCCTGCGTGAATGGTGCAGAATCTACTCCATTTTCTCGTGTAACTTTGCCAGACAATTTCAGTCCTTCTCCAGGATTTTATTCTGTGAACACAGAACAAAGTATTTGTTTAGCACATTTGCTTTTTCCTCATCACTCTCCACATATCGGTTCCCAGCATCTTTTAGTTTAGCAATTCCATTTTTCATCTTCCTCCTTTCACTAATATATCTGAAAAATATTTTTGTCTTCCTTTTTTACATTTTTAGCCATTTGTTCTTCCGCCTATGCTTTCGGTAGACGTATCTCTCTCTTGGCTTCTTTCAGTTTCACCCTGTAGTCCTATCTCCACTCCTTTTCTTGGATCTTTTTATATTTCACGAATGCCAACTCTTTCACCTTTATTTTCTTCACCACTAGTTTGGAGAACCATATCGGCTTCCTTTTTCTCTTGTTTTTATTGATTTTCTTCACATAAAGGTCCGTAGCCATTTTTATCGCTCCTTTTAGCTTAGACCACTGTCTTTCCACTTCTCTTATGTCCTCCCTTCCTAACAGCTCTTTCTTCAGGTACTCTCCCATTGCATTAAAGTCTGTACGTTCGAAATCTAAGAATTTAAGTATTGTGCGGCCGCTCTCCACTTTAGCCATTATATCAAACCAAACTGTTTGATGATCGCTACTTCCCAGGTGAGCAACCACTCGAACAAAGACCAGTGCCCTAACTGAGACCAGCCCTACCTGCGTATGTTCCGGTTCAGCAGGAACTTGTCTAACTTTGTCTTGAATCCCTGGAGAGTGTTTTCCCCTATAACAGCCTCCGGAAGAGTGTTCCAGTTTTCCACCACTCTCTGGGTGAAGAAGAACTTCCTTATGCTTGTACGGAATCTATCCCCTTTTAACTTTAGAGAGTGCCCCCTCGTTCTCTCTACCTTGGAGAGGGTGAACAACCTGTCTTTAACTACTAAGTCTATTCATTTCAGTATCTTGAATGTTTTGATCAGGTTCCCTCTCAGTCTCCTCTTTTCAAAGAAGAGGCCCAGTTTCTCTAATCTCTCCCTGTACGGCAACTCCTCCAGCCCCTTAACCATTTTAGTCACTCTTCTCTGGACCCTTCAAGTAGTACTGTGTCCTTCTTCATGTACGACGACCAGTGCTGGACACATTATTCCAGGTGAGGGCATACCATGGCCCGGTACAGCAGCATGATAACCTTCTCCGATCTGTTCGTGATCCCCCTTCTTAATCATTCCTAGCATTCTGGTCACCCTTTATGCAGCTGCCGCACATTGCGTGAACGGCTTCATCAACTTGTTGACCAGCACTCCCAAGTCTCTTTCCTGGAAGGTCTCTCCAAGTACCACCCCGGACATCCTGTATTTGTGTATAAGATTTTTGTTACCGACATGCATCACCTTACACTTATCCACGTTGAACCTCATTTACCATGTTGCAGCCCATTTCTTGAGCGTGTTTATGTCACATTCCAGATCTTCGCAATCCTCCTGCGTCTTCACTACTCTGAATAACTTAGTATCGTCTGCAAATTTAATCAACTCGCTCGGTGTACCAATTACCAGATCGTTTATAAATATGTTGAAGAGCACGGGTCCAAGCATGGTGACGCTTTTCCAGTCCAAGTATTGTCCATTTACCCCCCACTCTCTGTTTCCTATCCGCCAGCCAGTTTTTAATCCATGTGAGTATTTCACCCTAGATTCCATGGCTCGCAATTTTTCGAAGTCGTTCATGCAGAATCTTGTCGATCGCCTTCTGAAAATCCAGAAATACAATGTCGACCGGCTCGCCTTTGTCTATCTGCCTATTTACAACCTCGAAGAAGTGCAGCAAGTTCGTCAAGCAAGATCTTCCTTTGCTGAAGCTGTGCTGGCTGGTCCTCATCAGATTATGTCCATCAATGATGCGGTCCTTTGTCAGCGCCTCTATCATCTTTCCTGGTACTAAGGCCAGACTCACCGGTCTGTAGTTTTCCGGATCACTCCTCGAACCTTTCTTGAAGATCGGCGTAACATTCACCACCTTCCAGTATTCTGGAATCTTTCCTGATTTGATCAGCAGATTGGCTATTAGTTGAAGCAGTTCAGCTATAGTCCCTTTCAGTTCCTTGATTACCTCGGATAGATGCCATTTGGCCCGGGGATTTATAATTTTTAAGCCTATCAATCTACCTGCATACCTCTTCTAGACTGACCGTCAACCCTGTCAGTTTCCTGTCTTCGTTTCCTGCATATAGCCTGTCGACCTCCGGTATGTTGTGTATATCCTCTTCGGTAAACACAGACGCAAATAATGTGTTCAGTTTGTCAGCGATGGCTTTGTCGTCCTTTAGCACTCTCTTTACTCCATGGTCATCCAACGGCACCACCGCTTCCTTTGAGGGTCGTTTCCCCTTAATATATTGAAAGAACAGCTTGAAATTTTTCGCCTCCTTGGTTATTTTTTCCTTGAAGTCTCTTTTGACCCCTCTTACCGCCTTATGGCACCTTTCTTTGATGCTGTTTGTGCTTTTTCCAGTTTTTGTCCGTTTCCATTACTTAAACGAAGTCTTCTTGTCTCTGATCGTTTCCTTCACTGCTACAGTGAGCCACGCCGGTTCCTTGTTCTTTTTCCTCTTGGATCACTTGTCGATACGCGGTATATATAGATTTTGTGCCTCGAAAATAATAATCATAATAATCATAATAATTTATTTCTTATATACCGCCAAAGCCGTAATAGTTCTAGGTGGTTTACAATAAAGAAGGGCTGGACAATCAATGAATGGGTACAATCAGCAGATACAGATATAATTAATATATGTAAGCAAGGAACTGGTACAATAAGGGTCAAAGTAAGGAGATCGGGAAGGATGGTACGGAGGGAGGTCTTGAGGAGCAAGAGTAGGGTAAGGTGTCAGGCTACAAATCGGTTAAATAGATTAGTTTTAATAATTTTCTGCAGTTTAGGTAGGATGAGGAGCACGAGAAAATATTGCTCAGCCAATCATTTAGATGACCTGCTTGATAGGTTTACCCAATTGTGCCAGTTGACTTCTGAGGCATCAGGCCTGAGGGAGAAAGCAATTTGTTTAAGAAATTGGGTCCAAAATTATTCACTCGCAATTTTCTTCTGGAAGGTAATAAGTTTTAGAGTACAAGATTGAGTCCAAGATGAGACATGGAAACAGGAAGACAAGAAGCACCCAGAAAGTGATCAGACCATGGAACTTGCTCCCAATGAACATCCTCAACTAAAATTTTATGACCAGTAAGATCGAGAAAACTAAAGATATCAAGAGAGTGCCCTTTTTCAAGAGTTGGAGTGGTCTTAAGAGGAGGAAAACCCAGAAAGGTGAGAAAACAGCTGAGTTCAATAACATCCTTATTGGCGTTATCATCTAAATGAAGATTAATGTAACCAATAATCAATAGTCTTTGGAATTTTAGAAAAGCACTCGAATACTAGTTCAGAAGGTTTGATCCAGGGAATCCGGGTGGGGAGAGGGGGGGGTTAAAATTCTAAGGCCAGGGCACATCTCACTATTACTATTGAAACCAAGCACATTGGGGGAGAGAGAGGGAATTTGCACAATGGGTAGGATTGAAACAGAGAGAGTAATAGAGAGAAAAGCCAGAGAGGTAACTTCATGGTGAAAGTTAGCAGTGTGGAAAGACTGGCGCCGAGCTTTTAAAAAAGCTTAACACTGCATGTAAGAGACAGGGCAGAGCAAGCTCCCACGCCAAAGTAAGATGAGATGTTAGCTAGTGTGGAGTCAGCTGTAAAGCTTGGCATCGAGCTTTTTATAGTCAAATAATTTTTATTAAAGGCCTAAAAACAATACAAACTCTTACATTTTTCAGAACAGAAAACAAGAATACCCCTCACCCCCCCCATCCCCCAAACACAACCCCTTCCCTCCCAACCAAAATCGTTCTCTAAATAGCAATACAAGGGCATCGAGCTTTTTAAAAAGCTTGACTCTGCACGTAAGTTCCCACGCCTAAGTAAAATGAGATGTCAGCTAGTGTGGAGTCAGCTGGAAAGGTCTGGTGCTGAGCTTTTTAAAAAGCTTGATGCTGCACGCAAGATACAGGGCAGAGCAAGCTCTCCATTTGAGGCCCGGAACCCTTTGAAGGGAAGAAGCAAGGCTGGCTCCAGGGAAGAGGGGGGACGGGGCTTCCAGCCAAAGAGAGCTTTTCAAGGATTGAATCTCGGTGCAGTGAGGGGGATGATTGGCCTCCCTTCCCCTCATTGTGCTGACAATCAAAGATGAAATTGCTGGAGCCCAGTGTCGTTTAAAGGGCTGGAAGAAACAGGTTGGCTCTGGGGAAGAAGGGGGTAGGGCTTCCCGCTGAATAGAGCTTTTCAAAGATGGAATCTCGGCGCAGTGAAGGGGACGATTGGCCTCCCTTTCCCTCACTGTGATGAAGATTTAAAGTTGGAATGTTGGAGCTCCGAACCCTTTAAAGGGCTAAAAAGAAGCAGGCAGGCTCTGGTGAAGAACGAGGGCAGGGCTTCCCGCCAAAGAGAGATTTTCAAGGATGGAGTCTCGGTGTAGTGAGTGGGACGATTGGCCTCCCTTCCCTTCACTGTGCTGAAGTTTTAAAGTTGCTCCATGGTGTGGCTGCACCTTGAAAACTAGAAGGCCTTGAGCATGCGCAGATGCTCAAGGCCCAGCACAAGGAAAAGGGAAGATCTTCGGGCACCGGCATGTCCTGTGCATTGGTGCTGGTGCCGGTGCCAGATAGGGGTAATAGAATGGTGTGGGGGGGAGGGGAGAATGCTGGATTGCGGGGGCGCTCATAAATCGAGTCAAGCTCGGTTTCCGACTCACAGATTTTGCGAATGTTTTGCTCGTCTTGCAAAACACTTGCAAACCGTGGCACTCGTAAACCGAGTTTTGACTGTACTTTAAAAATATTTAATGCTCTCACAACATTTTCTCTTGGCTTTTTCTCAGCTCTTATACAACGTTTAGCACAATAGCCACTGGGGCTTGTTCCCCAAGTTTGAATAGAAGCTTGGGTTCAGCCTAATTAAAAACAAACAAACACAAATTGGCCTGCAACTGGCTGTTGGATTAGGATCAATCTTAAGCTCCCATTCTGATTTTTTTAAAAATACTGAAAGAACAGGTAATTGTATATCAACTTAAAAAAAAAAAGGAGGACTAATGTATTTCTTTCTACAAATTGATTTCTAGAAAGGACACAATATTGAAGCTGAATTGACTGGAATAATAAATGACATCTGCCTACACCTCAATCTGGAACCAGTAATTTTTGTAGTTGTATAACCAACCCACTCAGCTAGATCGTATAAACCAACAATAACTAGGTTGATATATCAATATTCTAAGAGACTTAATCGAAATACCTCAGTCCCACCACTCCACCGCAATAATAATTTCTAAAGCGGGAGGTTTACGTGGTGCTTCATCATTGGTAAATCGTCTCGAATCGCCGTGATTGTATTCATTTAAATATTTTTTATTTTAGTTTTTCACTTTAATTATTTACTTATCAATAAATAAAAAGTTATAAAAGTGTATAAGATTGTATACTTAACATCTACACACAGCTAAACCTGGGAGTCCGACCCGACATGTTTCGCACTACATGTGCTGTCTCAAGGGTCTCCCGAGGTCGCCGCAGTCATCCGACTCGCAAGTATGAAGTCTGTGAAACTTCACAGACTTCATACTTGCGAGTCGGATGACTGCGGCGACCTCGGGAGACCCTTGAGACAGCACATGTAGTGCGAAACATGTCGGGTCGGACTCCCAGGTTTAGCTGTGTGTAGATGTTAAGTATACAATCTTATACACTTTTATAACTTTCTATTTATTGATAAGTAAATAATTAAAGTGAAAAACTAAAATAAAAAATATTTAAATGAATACAATCACGGCGATTCGAGACGATTTACCAATGGTAAACCTCCCGCTTTAAAAATTATTATTGCGGTGGAGTGGTGGGGCTGAGGTATTTCGATTAAGTCTCTTAGAATATTGATATATCAACCTAGTTATTGTTGGTTTATACGATCTGCCTACACCTCGGCACATGTATTGCTTGTTTCACAAGATCAGAGCATTTATTTGTTGAACCATTTTTTTAGTACTAGATAAAGAGTACTGGTATCCAAGATGTGGCCTTTCAGTGATTTAAATCATTTTTCATATCAAACTTCTAGTCTATCTAGATCAGTGGTTCTCAAATTTGTCCTGCCAGATTATCAGTCAAGTGGGTTTTCAGGATATACTTAATGAATATGCATAAGAGATACGCATGCCTCTTACTGTCATTATATGCAAAGCTCTCATGAATATTCATTAGGAATATCCTAAAAACCTGTCTGACTTGCAGTTTCCAAGATGGGTTTGAGAACCAATGCTATAGATGACATCTCCGAATGAAAGAGGTTAACCTGTGGAGTGTCATGAAGTTCCATTTTGGCCACAGAACTGTTTTTTTTTTATGGCCCTCGTGGCATTCTTAGCACAGAGTCAATATACATATGTACCCAGAAAACATTCAATATCTCTATGCTTGTATGAGTGTACAACTGTAGGAAATTAGCAATAGATGTTTCATTAATGAATAATGGCTGGCTCAGCATACGTTATCATTCACTCCTCTTAAATCACAAAAACTTTGCAACAGAGAAAAAATAATGAGGGCAGACAACATCCATGTTGCCTATCCTATCTGCCCATTCATAACATCTACTTATCCTTTCTTCTCTCTTAGGGATTTCTAAGTACTTGTCCTAAGTTTTCTTGGGTTCAGATCAATGTTCCCTCTAATTTTTCATAGGATGTGTGCGCAAAAAATTTAATCTGTGTGCATTTTAAAGAAAAACTAAATTTGTGTGCACTATAAAAATGATTGCCAGAGGGCCCGGAGTTCAGTTATGGGCATTTATGGGCAGGTCTTTGAGTTTAGTCTGAATTAATGAAAACACAATGTAATTTTAGTTACACTTTGTTAGTTACACTTTATTTTAGTTACACTTTATGTAACATAAAGTCTCATTTCAATAAACATAAATTATGTTTCATTGAAATGTTTCATTGAGCGCTACCTATAAATAAGGTATTATTGTACTTTATACTTAAAATTTAGAAAATAACAGCAATTTAGTTTTCAAAGTTTTTCCCTGCGATCTTTCATATTTATCCAGTCCGAATAAATTCTGTCAAGATCTGTTGAGCCTCCATCTTGAAGGTGACTCTTAACTCGCATCAGCATTTCCAAATGCTCTAAATGTAAATGATTCCTTTGTTTAGTCTTCAAATTGTTCATTAGACTAAAACCATGCTCACAATCTGAACTAGATGCTAAGAATGTGGCACCAATATCCATCAATTTTGCTAAATCTGCAAATTGATCATTCTGAAATGCAAATTTCGTCATATCTGGAAAGCTGTTTATCAGATTGCTTTTGATTTTTTTCTGCAACAAGGAATTTAAAGTCATTGTATTGCTGAATAATACTTTCCTCCGGAAGAAATTGTTTATACTTTAAACAAAGAGATCTGATATGTCCATTTCCGAAGTCAAAGTCGCATTGTGATATTGCTGTACAGTCAAAAGCAGACCATTCCTCAACTTCATTTTCAGGAAATCTTTCACCCAGATGCAAACATAGGATGTTGATGAAGGTTAATATGGAATTAGTATCCAATGAAACTTTTTCTCCAGACCTCATCCTGTTGTCAAGAAGACTGTTGACTTTTATCACTCCACTTAACCTTGTTGCCTAAATATTGCATTCAAAGTTTGTTCAATTTACCCTGTGCAAGATGATAAGCTTCCAATGGCATCAAACCACGTTTTTGAAATGCCATGGTTAAGGAAGCCAATTCTGATAAGACATCATTCAAAACTTCAAGTGTAATATGAAATTGTTACTGTTCAGCTTCTTATAGTAGTACTTTGCAATAGGATCATCATCTTTGTCTTCTTCAAAATATTTTAACAGGGGATCATAATTTTGAATAATTGCTTTAAGTGCAAAGTGTCTAGATAACCAGCGCACTTCATTCAGAGGTCTGAAAGCAATTGATTCACATTCAGATGCATCTGCTATTTCTTGAAATTTGCATTGTTTAGTAGAAGACCGACAGAACACCGTGTACACAGTTCTCACTACAGTTTCTACTTCTGTCATCAATTTTACTTCTTTCCATGAATCAGAAAGTCCCAAATCTTCCTGATGGACAACACAATGTTGCTGCATTAAATGTGGAATGTCTTTTCTCAGCTGTGCTACAAAACCATCTATTTTGCCCAACATAACAGATGCACCATCAGAGGTGAACATAACCATTTTATTCAGGTAAAGTTCATGTTTCCTATAGAATTCCCTAATTGCTGTTACTATTGATGTAGCATCACATGCTTCCAACTGTAGCATCCCACCAAATGATGTCCTATACTCATTTGAATTGACTGGTAGATACTTAAAGTAAAATGTGGAATGTCTTTTCTCAGCTGTGCTACAAAACCATCTATTTTGCCCAACATAACAGATGCACCATCAGAGGTGAACATAACCATTTTATTCAGGTAAAGTTCATGTTTCCTATAGAATTCCCTAATTGCTGTTACTATTGATGTAGCATCACATGCTTCCAACTGTAGCATCCCACCAAATGATGTCCTATACTCATTTGAAATGACTGGTAGATACTTAAAGTAGAGTATTAAGTACTTGTTGACAGAAATGTCTGTGCTTTTATCAACAGTTAATGTATGATACGTTGCTAATTTATGTCTGCCATACGATCATCTTGCACGATGCCATTGATAATTCCAAGAAATTCAAACGCATAGCTTTTGCTTCTCCAGCTATCAGGTATACTAACATACTTTGCCATGTGCTCATTGATATCTTGAACAGAGAGCATTGAGATATTCATCTTAATGGCCAGCACAACACTGTCGACAAGAACCTTAATTTCATCAGGACTGGAACGCTTCCGTTCATTACTGATTTGCCTGTTTTCTTTTTTGGTTGGGCTTTCAAGCAACATGTCAAGCAGTCACCCTCTTAAATTCGGATTTTTACTTCTGAGTTTCCTAATACTATCAGTATGACATTTACTTGATAGATGGTGTTTCAGAAAGTCCAATTTCCAAACATCATCCCATATTTTTCCAGTAGAGAATTTTCCAGTTGCTTTGGCATCTTGACAATAACAACACACAACTCCATTGTCTTTGTCATAGGTAAATATTTCACACAGTCGAACACACATTGTATTTCAAGATTCCAGTGTCTCTGTTTCAACAATTTCTTCAAGCCATTCAGACCTAAAAGCTGTTGCAGCTCTCTTGCGTTTTACACTTTTCGCCCTTCGCGGTTTAGACATTTTAAGTTATATCTGGTTGCAATTCAATAAACGAATACAGTTATACAACCGCAGTACCACGCTGCACACTACGATTCCACAAAATAAACAATATGGCAGAACTTCAGGAAGTCAAAGAATCGAAAGTGTTTCATATCCTATGGGCCATAAGCTATGGCCCAATGGGGAACGTGACGTGTCACGTTCAACTGCCAAAGATAATGGAATCACATGAATGACTTAAAATTTATATTATAGCGCTTCAATAAATGTGATAAATGGGATATCGGAACAGCTGGTTTTCTGCAACATTTCATTTTAGCAGTGAAAATCATTTTAGGCAAAAATTTATTTTTTTGTGCGCGCTATTTTAATTTGTGTGCGCGGGTTCGGCAAGTTGTGTGCGCACGCACAAGCGCACAGCTTAGAAGGAACATTGGTTCAGATACAGTCTATCTCCATCATCTTCACTGAGAGGCCATTCACAAATTCATCACCTTTTCTGCGAAGAAATATTTCCTTAGGTTACAACTGAGTCTGTCTTGTTTCCCTGTTATCCTATTCCCCTCATTCCAGGATTTCTTTTAATTGAAATAAGTTCTCCTCCTGTGAATTTATGTCATGAAGGTATTAAATGTCTGTCCCATCTTCCTCCTCTCATTTTTCTTCCAAAAGTATATATATTGAGAGCTTTACGTTGGTCCCCCCTATACACTTTATGATGAAAAACAATGACCAACTCCATTCTGTTTATATCTTTTTGAAGACAGAGCTTCTAGAACTGTACACAGTACTCTAAATGATGTTTCACTAGAGACTTATAAAGGCATTATCACCTCTCTTTTTCACGCTGGTTACTCTTCTCCCTATACATACTGGAATTTGGATAGAATATCAGTTTACCGAAAAAGATTCTAATAGACCTGTTTGGAGGTTTAATACATTGCTTGCAGATTCAAACTTTCTTGAGGAAATTCAAATAAAAATGAATGAATATTTCCAACTCAACACCTTGGAGGAAATCTCTTTGGAAACTATATGGGATGTTTTCAAAGCCACAATGAGAGTGCAAATAATTTCATATTCAGCTCATATTAGGCAACTGCTAAAATTAGGACTTTCCAATTTGGAACTACCGTATTTTCACACATATAACGCATGCGTTATACACGATTTTTACAAACCGTGCATAACCTTGCGTGTTTTACAACGTTTTTTTTACATAGTTCCCCCCTCCCCGACGTCCGATTCACCCCGCAGGACCGCTCACACCCCCCACCCCGAAGGACCGCTCGCACCCTCACAGCCTCCCCACCCCATCATGGAGAAGCTCCTACTGTTCTCCTGCTACTTCCTCTGCCGGCGGTCCCGGCCCTTCTGTGAGCCCTGCGTCTGAAATGCTTCCTCTTCCGGCGGTCCCGGCCCTTCTGTGAGCCCTGCGTCTGAAATGCTTCCTCTTCCGGCGGTCCCACCCTTTCTCTGACGTCAGACGTCTAAATTTAAACTTCGGAGTTCCTCCGGATATGTCGTCACAGAGGAGGGATTATTTAAATTCCAGAGTTAGGAAGCTGCGGCTTGTTCTTTGAAAATTCTGTTGGCTGTACGCTGTGTATGTTAAAGTAGTAGGTGAGTAATTGCGATTTAAGTAGTGGGGGGGGGGGGGGGTAAGGTTTTAGTCCCCTTGAATATGTTTCCAGCTTTTAATTGTATTGTTTCTTGGTTTTCAGTTTCCCCATGTCGCCTTGACAAAGAATTCGAAACGCGTTGGCGTTCAGGGGAATGATTGCAAGGCTGAAAGCTAAGTACTTTCAATTAATTAAAAATATATGTAATTATTGATTATAAGAGAAAAAAGATAAAAGAAATAAAAGAAAATAGAAAAAATAAGGAGGAGGAGGTACCACGGGGCAAATAAAGAATTTACTCCCTTCAAACTAAGCTGTTTGTTGGGCTGTCTGATACCCCTAAGGACCTCTTATAGTGCACACTAAGATTGTATGTTGTACAGTTCAGCTAACTCTGTGAAGAATTGAGTGTTAAGTCTTTATTGTGTCATCACTAAGAGGAAGAGTGTTGTAAGAGTCCTTAACCCATGCAGTTAATGTGTCGTCTAATCCCATCAAACTCATCTTGTTCAATAACCTGCGGTGTGGGACGCTATCAAATGCTTTGCTGAAGTCCAAATACACGATGTCTAGGGATTCCCCCATATCCAGCTTTCTTGTTACCCAGTCAAAGAAGCCAATCAGATTGGATTGGCAGGACCTTCCCTTTGTAAATCCGTGTTGATGGGGATCTCGTAGGTACTCCTCGGAGAGGAACGTGTCCAATTGACGTTTGATTAGAGTTTCCATTAGTTTGCTCACTATCAATGTGAGACTCACCAGTCTGTAGTTTGCAGCTTCAGTCTTGCATCCCTTTTTGTGGAGCGGGATGACGTTAGACATTTTCCAATCCAATGGGACTCTAGGGAAAGATTGAAGAGTGCGGATAACGGTTCCGCAAGGACGTCACTCAACTCCCTGAGCACCCTGGGGTGTAGTTTGTCTGGTCCCATAGCTTTGTTCACCTTGAGTCTTGATAGCTCATAATAGACACTGCTGGGCATAAACTCGAAATTTCGAAATGGGTCCTCCATGCTTTCCTTTGTCTGCAGCTGAGGGCCAGATCCCGATGCCTCGCAAGTGAAGACTGAGCAGAAGTATTCATTTAAGATTTTGGCTTTATCGGAGTCCGATTCTACATAGTTCCCCTCAGGTTTCTTAAGGCGTACTATCCCATCTGTGTTTCTGTTTCTGTCACTAATATACCTGAAGAAGGATTTATCGCCCTTTGCTAGATTCTCATCCATTCGAAATTTGGCCTCTCTGACTGCTGTTTTGACTGCTTTTGACTTGGCCAGATAGTCTTCCCTAGATTCCTGCTTTCCTGATTGTTTGTAGGAGATGAGGTCTGAGATCTCCGCAGAGAACCACTGTGGTTTATTGCTTCTGCGCCGTTTACTAACTGATTTTATATAGCGGTTGGTTGCTTCGTGTATGGTTGTTTTCAGAGTTGACCACATTACCTCTACATTGTCTGTTTCTACTTGGTTTTGCAGCGCCTGATGGATGAAGTCTCCCATGCTTTCGAAATTTGTGTTCTTAAAGTTGAGGACCTTGGTTAGTGTGGTTGATTTAGTGAAACCTTTCCTGAGGTTGAACCATACCATGTTGTGGTCACTGGAGGCCAACGTGGCCAACGTGTCGCCTACCGAGACTTCTGTGACGCTTTCTCCATTGATAAGTATCAGGTCTAGTATCACCTGATCCCTAGTGGGCTCCAGTACCATTTGCCTGAGTCTTGCTCCCTTTATAGAGGTTAATAGCCTTCTGCTTCTGCCGGTCGCAGAGGTAAGATTGTTCCAATTCACATCAGGCATATTGAAGTCTCCTAATAATACTGTGTCCCCATGAAGAGTGATATTTTCTATGTCTTCGATTAATACAATATCTAGGTCATCCTGTTGTCTTGGAGGTCTGTATATTATGCCAATACAGGCATTTGTCCTTCCCCCTGGCCAAATTCACCCAGAGGGATTCCCCGGTGTACCTGACATCTGCAATTCTGGTAACTTTAATGTCTTCTTTAGTATAAAGAGCTACCCCTCCTCCCATTTTGCCCTCTCTATCCCGACGGAGTAAGTTGTAACCTGGTATGGCCATGTCCCACCCATGAGAGTCAGGTCACAGATATCTTAAAGCCAAAAAAAGAAAAGTAAAGATTATGGCCATTAAAGAAGAGAAAGGTAAAATTCATACTCAAATTGTAAATGTTTTAAAACAATTTTTGGATTATTACAAAGCTTTATATTCTTCTGAGCTTTATTCAAATAAAGAAATTGAGGGAATAGAATTTTTAAAATTAATTCATGGGTCAAAAATTTCCAAGCATATAAAAGAATATCTTGAAGCGCCTATATCTCTTAAGGAACTCCAGGCAACATTGAAGTCTCTCAAAGTTGGATCCACTCCGGGTAGTGATGGATTCACAGTGGAGTTTTTCAAATCTTTTGAAAACATACTATTTATTACCTCAGCTTTTAAATTTATATCAATCACAACTGTATATCAGGTACTATGGCGGAATCGTTAATCATTGTTTTGCCGAAGCCAAAAAGAGATCCCATGTTGGTTTCAAACTACAGGCCTATTTCTTTAATTAATGTTGATGGAAAACTCCTGGCTAAGTTATTGGCTCTACGATAAGCCAAGGCTCTCCCTTATATGATTGGCATGCACCAAAAGGGTTTCATTGCTCAAAAACATTCTTCAAATAATACCAGACTGGCATTTTATGTGCTCAATTTAGCAAAAACAATGGATGATCCAGCCTTTTCTGTTTCTTTGGATGCAGAGAAGACCTTTGATCGTGTAGAATGGACTTTCATGTATCAAGCAATGGATTGGTTTGAAATAGGATCTGGATTTATTCAAATGATTCAAACTTTGTATAGCTCCCCTTCTGCCAGATTATATATTAATAAAAACATTCTCAGAGCGTTTTTCTTTACAGAGGGGAGTTAGATAAGGATGTCCCTTATCTCCTTTGCTTTTTGATATTGTTTTGGAACCCTTGTTGCTGGCCATTCAGCAGACAAGGGAGATACAGGGAATTTCATTTGCAGATCGGGATTATAAGGTTTCGGCCTATTAAGATGATATTTTGTTTCATTTGAAGAATCCTGAGTCTACAATCCCACATTTACTGGAATTGATTGATCGATTTGGCAAATTTTCAGTTTACAAAATAAATTGGAACAAATCAGAGGTTCTTCTGTTAAATGTACATTGTGTAAAAGGCTTATTTGATCCATTCCCATTCCTTTGGAAGGAAGAGGGTATAAAATATCTGGGTATCATGATTCAAAGAGCATTGGAAGACACAATGACAGTAAATGAAAAATCCTTATTATTGAAAGGCAAAGAAATGTGTGAGCATTGGAACCCATTACATCTTTCTTGGTGGGGGAGAGTCCAAACCATTAAAATGATGATTTTGTCTGTAATTTGCTAACAAATGAGTATGTTGCCGGTTTATTTCCAAGGGTCCTTTTATAAAAAATTGAATGGGATCCTTACAAAATTTATTTGGCTGAATAAAACTGCTAGAATAGCTTTAGTATCTTTACAAAAATCACAATCGGCAAGGGGGGGGGTAAATTTTCCAAATTTTTATAGATATCATCAAGCCTTCATTTTGGATCCTTCGTGAATTCATGGAGAATCTGCTGAATTGGCTGATCTTAGAGAGTCATCTTATGTCCCCATTACATTTGAGCCACATTTTGAGTATCAAGCTGCCCAGAATATATAAGGACAATAGAACACATTAAAATTCATTAATAATTTAACATCTATTCCAATACAACAATCCACATGTCAATCCTTATGGTTGAACTCCAAGATTCAAATTGGCGAGTCTAAGATCCTCTGTAAACATTGGCTGCAGGGTGGATGCAATAATATCTAGCTTTGCCACAGTTATAAAGGGAGGGATATGTATTTTCCATAATTTGGAACATAAGTTGCTGTACTATTTGCCTAATTATTCTGTCATTTCTTTAATTTTTCTGCATTCTTTTGTTAAGAAGTGCTTTGCTTTCACTCTAGTAGCTCAGGTCTAGAAGTGTACTGGCCTGTAAATGAACTGTAACATGACATGTTTCTGAGGTGGAGCACTTTAGTGTGTGTTTCAGAAGAGCTGAGATAGAAAGAATTTGTGAGGAAGAATTTACCAGACTGCTGAAGTGGTGCCATTTGTTGCCTTTATGTGATGGGATATCTAGATTTTAGCTGCACTTAATTTATCTATGAAATGTTAGCACTACAAATCAGTAGCTAAACTAGAAGTTCATTTTTTTTATTTTTTTTGGAGGGGGGAAGAGGGAAACAGCCAAGTAGAGCCAGAGGGAGACAGCCAAGTAGAACAGCCTGCAGAGTCAGTGCTATAGCGATCCTAGCAGGCTGCTGTGATTTGAATAATGACCAGACAACAAAAGATAGAAAAAATAGTTTTATTTTCTGTTTTGATTACAATATGTCAGATTTGAAATGTGTATCCTGCCAGAGCTGGTGTTAGACCACGAATGTAAGCTAAGATTTAACAGACAGAGGAAGTCTTATTTGATTGTTTATTTTGTTTACACCATAGCGCCAGTGTGAGTAGGAGAGGGCAGAAGAGGCCATAAAATAAACCCACCAGGATGTTTGAAGAAAAAAAACAAAACACCCAATTGAGCAGGAAAATTGAATCGAAAAATCGATTCAATAGGCTGAATCGAATCAAAATTTTTTTCCTGAATCAGGTAGTACTAGTGTCTGGAAGAGTGAAACTTTCTCTGCACACCATGGCTTCCTGTACTGAATTGTATTAGTACAGAGCAGATCCTCTGCTTTGGAAGGGGTTAAGAATGCTACTTTCTCTGCATGCCTGCCCCTTCACAGATGCAGTTTTCTTTACATACTTCAGAAAGAAAGATTGGGAAAAATGTAGCTGTCAGAATCCAGTAATACAATCTCAACTTTTCATAGACTTGACCAATTTGAAGTGAGTGTGTATTCAAATGATATAAAAACAAGCATCTAACAATAAAAACCCAAAGGACTTAGATTTTTGCAATTAGATGAAAGCATTGCAAATCATTGCCCTGTGAAGAAAGCAGGTTTGAAATGATGTACTAATTATCTATTTGAACAACAGAAGTAATTTTATAACATGAAGCATCAGAACACACTGATTGTCCTAACCCCTGCCGATACACTGCTTTAATTGTGCATTTATAGTCAAGAAATTAGCAGAGGCTTTTTGCTCCTACTGTGCTCCTAATGGTGAGTGTTCATATACAGAAAGCTGCTAAAGAGTAATACAAGACAGATTAACACAAATGTTGCATGTCTCTCAACACCCATTTTTCCAGAATCTCTAATGATTTTGTACCTTATAATACAATTTAGAAGTTCCTTCTACTCCAGTTTTTTAAAGAGAGCTCGTCACCTAAAGTGCAGTTTTTAATATAGGGAAAGGGATTGGGACTTGTATACAGTATTTTTGTAATTTTACAACCACACTCAAAGCGATTTACATAGGTACACATAGGTAAATTTTAATAGTAAAATCTTTCAAGGAGCTCACACATCCCCTGTCAGTTTTGTGAAAGGAAAATACCACCACCTCTGGACATGAATAATGTCTGCAGACAGCTCAAAATTATTATTAAAGGAATGATGCTCTATTCTGAGGGAATGAGCTAACCTTAAGAGACTATACAATAATTAATTTTTTTTTATTTTTTTTTTACTGCATTTTAATTGCAACTGGCAAAGAATATCCAAGTAAAGATTAGGTTCTTACCTTGCTAATTTTCTTTCTTATAAACAGGACTGGTAGCCTTGACAATCAGGTTAAACTCCAATCAATTGCAAGGTTGGAGAGAGCCCAATGTTTGTTTTCATGCTCCACCTCCCATCACTCTGGGATGAGCTCCACCCACTCAAGGCTAGATTCTGTAATATTGCTGGTAAAGTCCGAAGGGTCACTATAGCGGTTGTAAATGGCCAAATATCTAACAACTCAAAAAAGACTAACAATTTTCAAAGATCTACACATGCAAATGAAGTCCACGGAGGGTTGAAAAATTTACATGAGATCAGTCACTGGTGATACCGATCAGTAATGCACAGAATAGTCTAGGGAAAGAAGCATAAATATGTGCATATGCAGGAAGAGGTGGAGAACTACCAGCAAAAGCTACCTTATTGTGTAAAATCATAGGCATGCCAGTGCTTTGGATGGAGGGAAAAGGAGGGGAGTTAAGTTACTTCTTACAATCATCAGTGTTCAATAAGCACTTAGAATACATACCTTTAATACACATGCTCAAGACGCATACTGTTGAGATTTTTTTTTCTTATGACTATGATTTATGGGAATAGTGTGGGTTATTTTGGTGGGGGTTTTTTTTTTTTTTTTTGCATGAGCCACAGCCTGAGAGGGCCTGAGTGTGTGAGTGAAAGGGAAGGAGATGGTGCACATGGGAAAGGAAGAGGAAAATTGGGCATACAGAGGAGTGAAGTAGAGATGCATGGGGGATAGAAGGATGAGGGAGAAATGTTGGATATGGTGGTGGAGAGGGAACAAAGGGATAGATTGAAGGGGATGAAGGGGGAGGAATGTTGGGCAAAGTGATGGAGAAAGAGATGTGGCATGGTGTTGGAGAGGGGCAATAGAAGGAGAAATGGGCATGAGGCTGGTGAGCAGTGGTGAAAAATGCTGCACATGATCTGGCGGATGAGAGAGGAAGAAAAGTTGGAATCCTGGAGGGACAGAGAAAGATGTTGGTTGCGGAATGGAATGAAGTCTGGAGGAGAGGAAGCATGCGGGAGGCAGAAAGAAAGAAATATTGGATGCACAATCAGAAGGAAGTTCAACCAGAGACTCATGAAATCACCAGACAACAAAGGTAGGAAACATGATTTTATTTTCAATTTAGTGATCAAAATGTGTCAGTTTTGAGAATTTATATCTGATGTCTATATTCTGCACTATATTTGTCTATTTTTCTATAGTTGTTACTGAAGTGACATTGCGTATTTTAAAGTATACATTATTTTGCTCTGAGCTTTGATAGGTTTGGGGAGAAAAACTCAATTGTAGGTTCCATTCTAAAGACAATTTAGATCTTAAAAGAGCAAATGTTTAATAAAATCCTAAGGCTCTCTATACTAGTCTAATATATTCCTAGTAGCTTAATAAGGTTAATTAATAAGCTCAATAACAAGATGCAGACAGTAGGCCAGCAGCAAAAGAATAGATAGCTGAGTAACTGGTAGGCATGAGGATCGCCTGCTCACTTGCCTGCCTGGTGCGAAGGTGGCGGACCTCATGCGTCACACAGATAGAATTTTAGACAGTGCTGGGGGGGAGCCAGCTGTCTGGTACACATAGGAAAATGTGGGAGGGAGATTCTGGAAGCCAAATTTAGGCTCTTAGGTAGAAAGCTGAAATCCAGATCTTCTAGGGTTCCATTTTCAGAAATGCTCCCAGTTCTACGCGCAGGACCCAAGATGCAGATAGAGCTCTGAAGTCTCAATGTGTGGGTCAGACGATGGTGCGGGGATGAGGGATTTAGATTTGTTAGGAACTGGGCAACCTTCTGGGAAAGGGGGAGCTTGTTCCAAAAGGACGGACTCCATCTTTAAGTGGGATGGTAATAGGCTGCTGGTGCTAATGTTTAAAAAGGAGATAGAGCAGCTTTTAAACTGAGATGTGGGAGAAAGCCAACAGTTGCCCAGGAGCGAATGGTTCGGTGTGAGATATCCTTGGAGGATTCTACTGAAACAGGATATTTAGGGAGTCCCGGTAAAGAGATTCCAATAATGGTGAAAGGAAGGCAAAGTAAAAGGCTCAAATTTTCTGTCTTCTCAGCAGACTGTAGTTGCAAGGAAAAAACACAATTTGAAGTGGCTATATATAAATGCTAGAAGCCTATAAAATAAAATAGGAGAGTTAGAGTATATAGCACTGAATGATGGTGCTATCAACTCAGTTTCTTGAAATCTGTTATATAAATTAAGTTCTTAAGGTCTTCAGTATTCTTAAGATCTTCAATCCACCCTCGGGGGGGCAGTCCCAGCAGACCAAAAACCAGAATATGCTGCAAGTCACAACTATCACAGCACTGCGAGTTATATTAATAATGGAAAGGGGCATTTAGATTCAGCATCAGCTCCAACGATGTTCAACTCTCTGCCGATCTTTGCAAGAAGCAGACTCCAGCTGTCCCTTTCCAGATCACCCAACAGGGAATCCCCATTTCACCTGTCAAGGCTGCATTATGGATTTACTGCTGTGATTCCAGCGTTGGCACAAAATCAATGTAATGAGGAAATGGCGCTGTGATAATTGTGACTTGCAGCACATTCTGGTTTTTGGTCTGCTGGGACTGTCCCACTAGGGTGGATTGAAGACCTTAAGAACTTAATTTATATAACAGATTTCAAGAAACTGAGTTGATAGTGCCTGCTTTGGAGTTATTTTGAGACCCAAGAAGCCCTCTAACTGAGGTCTCTTTCTCCAAAAATATTTCTTCCTTATTAGTGGAGGGTGTTCCTCAGAGAATAAATATCTTTTGATTTAAATTCTGATTTCCTTCACCCTTAGGGTTCTATATACCAGTTTGACTGAGCTGTGTCTAGCATATGTTTTTTTGATTATTGTATGATTTCAATTACCCCAACATTGACTGGTTAAATGTTACATCGAGGAGTGCTAGGGAGGTAAAATTTCTAGATGTCATAAATAATAATCATTTATTTACTTATATACCGCCCAACCCGAAGTTCCGGGCGGTTCACAGCAAGAGAACTGAGACATATCAACGAAGACACAAAATATAGTAGAATTCAGTGGAATACAATACAGTGAAATATAATATGATGCAGTACAATGTAATATAATATAAAATCATTGCATAAATTCACCAAATAGGTTTTTGACTGCTTCTTGGAGCAACTGGTCCGGGAACTGACAAGATGGGGTGCTATTTTAGATTTGGTCCTTCGTGGAATGCAACACATAGTACAGGAATTAACTGTGTTGGGTCTGTTGAGAAACAGTGATCATAAGGTGATCAAATTTGAGCTCATACTGGGAGTAACATCGCAAAAGAAATCTACTGTAAGGGTGTTTAATTTTCAAAAGGGAGACTGATAAAATGAGGAAAATGGTTAAAAAGGTGCTAAAAGGATCAGTTGCAAAGGTTAGGACTATAAACCAGGTGCGGATGTTACTTAAAAATACTATTGTGGAAGCCCAGACCAGATGTATTCCACGTATCAGCAAAGGTGGAAAGAAGAAGAACCGTGAGCTGGCATGGTTAAAAGATGAAGTGAAAGAGGCTTTTAGAGCTAAAAAACACATCCTTTAAAGAATGGAAAAAGGATCTGAATGAAGAAAATATGAAGAAATGCAAGCACTGGCAAGTTAGATACAAAGCACTGATAAAGATAGCTATGAAAGAATATGAAGAGAAACTTGCAAAAGAAGCAAAAACTCATAGCAATTTTTTTAGGTACATAAGAAGCTGAAAACTTGTGACGAAATCTGTGGGACCGTTGGATGATCAAGGAGCAAAAGGGGCGCTCAGGGAGGATAAGGCCATAGCAGAAAAATGAATGGAATTCTTTGCTTCGGTCTTTACAGAAGAAAATGTATGAGATCTACCTGAACCGGAAATGGTTTTCAAGGGTGATGATGCGGAGGAACTGAAAGAAATCTCGGAGAATATAGAAAATGTACTAAGCCAAATTGACAAGTTAAAAAGTGATAAATCACCAGGACCGGATAGTATACATCCCAGGGTATTAAAAGAACTAAAACGTAAAATTGCTGACCTGCTGCTAGTGATCTGTAACATGTCGCTAAAATCGTCTGTAATACCTCAAGATTGGAGGGTAGCCAATGTTACACCAATTTTTAAAAAGGGCTCTAGGGGAGATCTGGGAAATTACAGACCGGTAAGCCTCACTTTAGTGCTGGGCAAAATGGTAGAAATTATTATAAAAAATAATATTGTGAAACACAGACAAACATGATGAGACGATGTCAGCATGGATTCAGCTGAAGGAGATCTTGCTTCACAAATTTGATTGGCTTCTTTGGGAAGGTGTGAATAAACATACGGATAAAGGTGAGCCGGTTGATAGTGTATCTATATTTTCAGAAAGCTTTTGATCAAGTTCCTCACGAGAAGCTCCTGAGAAAATTAAAGTGTCATGGGATAAGTGGCAAAGTTCAGTTGTGGATTAGGAATTGGTTATCGGACAGAAAACAGAGGGTAGGGTTAAATGGTAATTTTTCTCAATGGAGGAGAGTAAAACATGGAGTGCTGCAGGAGTCTGTACCGGGACAGATGCTCTTTAACTAATTTATAAATGATCTGGCAATTGGAATGACTAGTGAGGTGATTAAATTTGCAGGTGAACATTAGGAAATTGGAAGACTGGGCATCCAAATGGCAGATGAAATTTAATGTAGACAAATGCAAAGTGGTCCACATTAGGAAGGATAACCTGACTCACAATTACTAGATGCTAGGGTCTACCTTGGGATTAGCCCCTAGACAATATGATGAAACCTTCCGCCCAATGTGCGGCGGTGGCCATAAAAGCAAATAGGATGCTAGGAATTATTAAAAAAGAGATGGTTAACAAGACTATGAATGTTTTAATGTCCCTGTATCACTCCATGGTGCGACCTCATCTGGAGTATTGCGTTCAATTCTGGTTTCCTTTTCTCCTTGGATCGAGAGCTGCCCCAACCCGGCCTGACTGCAGCAGCCGCAAGGGAAGGAGTTGGTTGGGTGTGGGAGACCAGCCCCACCCCCAACGGCCCTTGCGGCATTTCTCTTTTAAAGTTTCCTCTTCAGGGCAGCTCCACTTGGATTGGGAGCTGCCCCAACCCAGCCTGACTGCAGCAGCTGCAAGGGAAGAAGTTGGTCAGGTGTGGGAGGCCAGCTACACCCCCAACGGTACCCCAACAAACAAAAAAAACCCAATGAAACAATCTCTCCACCCCAAAAGACCACCTATAACCGCACTTCCACCAACAACTTCCTCCTATCTTTCACAATGAAGCCTACAACACAAAAACAAACGCAAACTATCCTACTGATTATCCTGCTCCTAACCAACTGGAAGACAGCAGCAAACAACATTTCCCCAATTCCAATTATTTCAGCTACTAACAGAATTCACCACCCAGCTAGAAGAACCACAGTGGACAGGAACATAAATTGCCAGACCTATACACACCACACCATCATACCAACATGGGGAAGAAGACCAACAAACCCCTCTAAGACCAAACCACATCCTCACCCTAGACCACTCATCTACCCAAAAACAATAAACAGTGCACAAACAGAATACACAACACTTACATGTGCCTACATAAACATCAGAGCCCTAGGCCCAAAGACAGAACATATAAAAGACTGGATATAAAAAGAGAATCTTGACTACTTCTTCCTCACAGAAACCTGGCTTACATCAGACTCAGATCCCACGATAACGGAAGTCTGCCCTAAGAGATATAAAATAACAGTGGTCTGCAGGGGAAAAAAAAAAGGAGGTGGTCTAGCCATCTTAGTCAGAAACTCCCTAAATCTGAATATACTAGACAAAATGTCCACCCCTGCCAACTTTCATGCACCACACTAAAAAGATCCTTAACTTGCATGTTCTGCCACATAACACCAGGGAATTGGAACACAGCAAGACCCGAATTTGAAGACTTTATATACCGAAACTCACTAAGGCAACTTACTAATCCTAGGAGACCTAAACCTCAATCTTGAAGACCAATCCTCCAAATAAGTAGAAAACCTACTGTCATTCCTCGAAGCCCTAACATACAAGATTTTAGACTAACAAACCACACATTAGAAAGGTCACCAACTAGAAATCGTAGCCTTCATGATCCAACAACCCTTATTGCCAGAGATTCAAACATCAAATGGAAAGTGGTCTCGATCCCTCTGGTCAGACCACTACACATACTCCTTCTATATCAACTGGGCCAAAGACAAAACCAAACCAAAACTCCAAAGATCAACCTACAACTCACGTAAATACATCAACCCCTCTGAATTCTGGACTAAAACAGACGCAACATTCCAAGAATGCAACCACAAAGACTTCATCTCAAAATGGTGCAGGCTAAGCACAGCTACCCAAGATGAGCTAGCCTCAATACAAACAAAAGCCAGAATTAGCAGACACTCAGACAAATGGTTCGATAACGAACTACTCCTACTCAAAAGATAATGCAGATGACTAGAAAGAAAATGGAGAAAGAATAACCAAGAAACCACGAAAACA
Source organism: Geotrypetes seraphini (assembly GCF_902459505.1). Taxonomy (NCBI): domain Eukaryota; kingdom Metazoa; phylum Chordata; class Amphibia; order Gymnophiona; family Dermophiidae; genus Geotrypetes; species Geotrypetes seraphini. Next base: position 253,968,653 of record NC_047086.1, read on the forward strand.
GCAAGGAGAAAACTAAACCAACAATACAAGCTAAAATTAAAAGAAAAATGAAAGACACTACACCAACCTAATAGGCAAAGAAACCCAAGACACAAAAAAAACTATTCCAAATGCTAAAAGAACTCAAACATCAAACCTTACCTGGCCAATAATGACACCCCTCCACCCTCAGTCACCCTTTTAGCCGAATACTTTAAAAACTAAATCACAACTGCCAGAACTACCCTCACCGGAACCCCAACCCACCTAGAAGGTATCACAATGCCCCCCATAGAAAAAGAATCAGCTGCGGTAGACAGAACTTGGTCCCACTTCCCTACTATACAATGGTCTGACCTTAAACTCTACAAAAAATATAGCCATGCAGCCTGCGACCTCAACCACTGTCCTCCATACATATTAAAATCCTCCAAGTACCAAATTCCGCACTCTCCTCTTACAATGGATACAAACCATGCTCTCAGATGGCCTTTTCCCGCAAGACCTCAGTGAAATCATTGTCACCCCGATCCTAAAAGACCCTAAAGAAGCAAACCATCCAACTACAGACCCATAGTCTCAATATCACTCTATGCTAAACTAATGGAAGGCCTGGTAGCCAAATTCCTCACCAACTACCTAGAAGACCACAATATACTCCACCCTACACAATCTGGTTTCAGAACCAACTACAGCACAGAGACACTTCTGGGTCTCTCACAGACACAGCTAGACAACACCTCAGCACAGGTAGAAAAATGCTGATTATACAACTGCATCTCACCGCAGTATTTGATCTGGTGGACCACAACATTCTACTACAAATAGTAGAAACAATAGGAATCACAGACAAGGTACACATGTGGTTTCAAGGATTCCTACAATCCAGAATTTACAGAGTAAAGTTGAACAAAGAAAATTCAGAACCATGGTCCAACCCCTGCGGTGTATCCCAAAGATCTCCACTATCCCCAACTCTCTTCAATCTCTACATCGCATCCCTCGGCACCTGCTTGCACAATTTAGGCTCAACCTCCTATAGCTATGCAGACGTCACCATTCTTCTTCCTTTTAACCATCCAATGTCCTCCATGACAGACACACTGCACAAGACACTTGAAGCAGTAGCAACATGGATGGAAAATCACAAACTGAAACTGAACCCAGATAAGACAAAATTCATTCTCCTCGAAAATAATAAAACCCCAACCATAACAAATCTAGTAATAAATTCAATCACATACCCCTTACAACCCACTCTAAAACTTCTAGGAATGACGATAGACAGATGCTGTACTATGCAACCACAAATCAACAAAAAAATACAAAAATAATTTGCGGTCATAAGAAACTTGAAGCAAATTCGAAAATTATTCGACAGAACACAATTCCAGCTCTTGGTCCAGTCCCTAGTCCTAGGTCTTCTAGACCAGTGTTCTTCAACCTTTTTACACCTATGGACCGGCGGAAATAAAAGAATTATTTTGTGGACCGGCAAACTACTAAGACTGAAAATTAAAAAATAATTTCCGCCCCGTCTCCGCGAGTTCGGTCCCCGCAAACCATCTGATCCCATCCGTACAAGCCTCAGTTATGATTTTATATTGAACATATTTTATTAAAGTATAAAAAGAAACAATATTCTGTACAATTGTCATTTTATAAATACAAATATACAGAGCAAGGACCAACAAAACCCCTGTTTCCCCTCCCCTTATATCCCCTCCACTATCAAGAAAACTGAACAAGCCAAATTATTACAGAATGCTACACAGAAATATCATGCTAACCGAATACTGCAGTCACACATGACAGGAATAGTGTTGGGGGAGTGCTGGAAGCTAAAGAAGCACTGCCTGGGCTTTGCAGTCCCCAGTTATGTCTCTAGCAGGATATATAGTTCAAATCTAATATATTCTAATGACAAAATAGAAATAAAATTATTTTTTCTACCTTTATTATCTGCCCATTTTGTTCCGTCTTTTCTTAAATTTCTTTCCAAGGTCTTCAATCTATCTGCCACTTCTGTCCCTTCCTGTCTTCTACCTATTATTCCAATATCCAGAACCTCCTTTTTCTTCTTACTGCATCCACCCTGTGTCCAGCATCTCCCACCTACTCCATCAAGTCCTACTCAGTCAAGTCTGCTTTTTTCCTTCACCCTACAACCTCCATGCCAGCATCTTCCTGTGTTCTTTTTTTCTTCCTGTTGCTGAGCCAGCCAGCCAACCCACCATCTTTCTCCATCCCAGTGCCTCCCCTCTTTTCCCCATCTTAATCCAGCAGATACCTTCCATCACTCTACTCCATCCATTCCTTATTCAGCATCTTCTCCTTGTCTCCCTATTCCCCCTTCACCATGTCCAGCATATCCCCTCGGTCTCCCTACTCCCTCTACCCATGTCCAATATCTGACTTCTGTCTTCATACTCCATCCTCATGTTCAGCATTTTCCATGTCTCTCTGCTCCCTGCAAGGTCCAGCATCTATCTTTGCATCCCTATTCTTCCAATTCCCACCTAGTTCCAATAACTATCCTCCCCCAAGGGGATCCACCATCTTCCTTCTGTCACACCAATCCCCCCTCCTGGGTCTACCTTCCCCTTCCAACAACACCTATATCACATTTTTCCCTCTCCTCATAATCCAGCATCTCTTATTTCCTCCCTTGGCTGCTGGCCCCGATCCATTCTTCCAGCACTCGATTGCTATTAGCCCTGCCTTCGACGCCGGTCCTGCTAAACTTGGCAGCAATAACAAAGCAAAACCTATCCTACCTTCAATTATGGTCCCGCTAAATCAGACGGCTAGAATGAAGACAGAAGCCGCGGGACCTTTCCTCTTGCCTGAATTGCTATTCGCTACAAGCTCTGCTGGTCTCAATCCTGCCCCTCAAAAACAGGAAGTCACTTCAGAAGGGGGCGGGATCAAGATCGGCAGAGCCTATAGCGATGCAGGCAAGAGCAAAAGTCCCGCGGCTTCTGTCTTTCTTTTTGCCGTCCGTTTGTAGCAGTCCCCTCCCTCATGACCTCCCCTGCCAAGCTCTGCACCCAGCCCCTCCCTTCCCTACAAGGCTCTGCACTCAGCCCCCTTCCCTTCCAGGCTCTGAATCCAGCCTCCCTTTACTCCCTGCCAAGCTCTGCACCCTGTCTCCCGTCCCTGCCAGGCTCTGCACCTTGTCCCACCTTCCTTCCCTGTATCCTCTTCCCCCTCTAATTGTCTAGTGGTAGGCCGGGACAGGAGGGATTTCTCCCATCTCCCAGCCAATACTAACAATTACCCCCCTCCGCCTCCATCCCTCCCTCTGTCACATACCTTTTCCCTGGTGGTTCAGCAGTGTATCCTGTGCTAACCCCCACCCCCCCTGCCGATCTCACAGCCAGCAGTGTACCCGGGCCGGCATGCAGGAGTGAGCTTTTCTAGCTCCTGCCCGGCCTTGTGCTGCTCCCTGAATAGCTTCCGCAAGAACTGGCGGCAGCCTTTCAGGGAGCGGTGCAGGGCCGGATGATCCCTGGGTTATGACCCAAATATACAACAAGATCCCCATTTTTGGCCCAAAAACCTCATCCTATATTCGAGTATATACGGTAAGTCTCATATTTTCACTTAACTCTTTTGACCATTTGCTGCTGCCACTTGCTTTAAAATAAGCTTTATTTATATAATATTTGGTTTGTTTATTACTTGTCAGTTATGTTCAGCTTGAAACTTACATCCAACTACAGGGGAACGTAAATAAAAGATGATCCAGAGCAATATAGTTGTATAGAAGTCCATTACACACATTCGATTCTCTTGGTCCTATTTTCTGATAGGAGACAAGAGCATCTGTTGTCACTCCAGAACTAACCCTTTAAGCCCTAGACAGTAGTTTGCGAAAATGGGTGCCAACATCAGGGTTTAGTGGTAAGATACACTGGGTGTACGAAATTAAGATTAGTGCATGTTAGTTTAAATTAATTATAGTGGATTAATTTATATGAGGATTTTTCCAATAATGACTAATTGATGGCTTTGAAAATTATCAGCTATATAGCTGAGTACAGCTAGTTAAAATTGTGAGATCTTTATCATTTAAACCTAGAAGATTGTTTGGTAAATAATATATTATTCTCAAATGTATTTGCCTTACTTTTGTGTATTATTAAATCTTAAATGCCATATTGGATCATTTCTGAAGCTTCACTAGAGCCCTACCTCATGTTAGCCACACCTTCCCCAACATTTCTTCTGCAATAGCACTTACAAAATACAGTGGAACCTTGGTTTACGAGCATAATTCATTCCAGAAGCATGCTTGTAAACCAATTTACTTGTATATCAAAGCATAGGATGTAAGGGAAACTCGCTTGATTCGTTCCACACACCCCACATCCCGCCCTGAGAACTAGAAGGTCTTGAGCATGCGCAGATACTCGAGGCCCAGCACAAGGAAGATCTTCGGGCACCGGCATGTCCTGTGCGTTGGTGCTAGTGCCAGATAGGGGTAAAAGAATGTGTTTAGGTGGGTGGGTGGGTGGGTGATGCCAGATCGTTGGGGGGGGGCAACACGTGTGGGGGGATGCCGGATCTTGGGGGGGGGGGCTCGTAAAAAGAGTCAAGCTCGGTTTCTGAGGCACAGATTTTGTGAATGTTTTGCTCGTCTTGCAAAACACTCGTAAAGTGCGGCACTCATAAACCGAGGTTTGACTGTACTGTGCAGAGCCAGTCCAAGGACTAATCTCTATAGCAGGGGTGCCCAACGCGTCGATCGTGATCGACCAGTAGCTCAGGAAGGCAACGCGAGTCGATCGCGGAGCCTATCCCGGGCTCTGTGATAGACTCGTGTTGCCGTCCTGATCTACGGGCCGATCAGCCTTCCTCTCCAGTGTTCTTTCTCCCTAGGGCCTTTTAGCTGGGCGATCCGCCCAGCTGTCATCTGCCGCTGCTGAACAAAAAACCGGCTTGGAGATTTCAGCCCGTAGCGAACTTATGCTCCGGGCTCTAACGTGTGCGTGCCGGCTTCTCTTCTCTTCGAAACCGGAAGTTATGTCCGGGGGGGGAGGGGAGAAGGGAAGCCGGCGCGCACATGTTGAGAGCCCTGAAGCAAGCGTTCGCTATGGGCTAATGCGGGAGACAAGCATTTGTTCTTCTTCCTGCCGGGTCCTGCCTACTTTCTGTTTCCGCGAAGGCAGGACCCGGCAGCATTTCCCCTAATAGGTCGATCGCGATCTTGGGCTGATCAGCCTTCCTCTTCCCGATGGCAGAATTGACGTCGGGGAGAGGAATGCTGGTTGGCCGAAGCAGGGAGAGCTTGGGGCCTGTTATTGGTGGCGTTTGGGTCCTGGTCCCCGATGGCAATGGCAGTGGCAGTGGCTTGGGGGAGGGCAGGGAGAAAGAAAGAAAAAGGGCAGGCAGGGAGACAGAAGGAAAGAAGAGAAACAGAAAAAAATGAAAGGGAGGCAGAGAGAAAGAAAGGGCAGGGAAGAGGAAGGAAAAGTTGGGGGGAAGAAATGAGGTCTGGAGGAGAAGAAGCATACAGGCTAAAAGAAGGGAAGAAAGATTGTATGCACAGTCAGAAGAAGAAAGTGCAACCAGAGACTCATGAAATCACCAGACAAGGTAGGGAAAATGATTTTATTTTAAATTTTGTGATCAAAATGTGTCTGAATTTATATCTGCTGTCTATAATTTACACTAAGGTCCCCTTTTACTAAACCGCAATAGAGGTTTTTAGCGCAGGGAGCCTAGGAGTGTCGAGAGCAGCGCTGGGCATTCAGCGCAGCTCCCTGCACTAAAAACTGCTAACGTGGTTTAGTAAAAAGGGAGGGAGTATATTTGTCTATTTTTGTATGGTTGTTACTGAAGTGATAGTGCATAGAGTCATCTGCTTTGACCTCTTTGAAAACCCTGGAATAGGAATGATGATTAACATTTTCTATGCGTACAGTGTGCGTTGTGTTTTTTTAAAATTTTATTGTTGGTAGATCATTGTGACTTGGTCATTTAAAAAGTAGCTCGCAAGCCCAAAAAGTGTGGGCACCCCTGCTCTATAGCATATCATTCATGGTATCTCTATCCATATGAATGAATTCCGTTTACAACAGTGGTCTCAAACTCGCAGCCTGCCAGGTCCTATTTTGAGATCCTCGGTATGTTTATCATAATCATAAAAGTAAAATAAAAGTTTATTGATGATATGTCTCTTTAGCTATAAATGACAATATTATTATTAAGACTTAGCCAAAAGGAAAGATTTATAAACTATAAAGAGTTTTACCTCATACAAAACTGTCACTTCTTTAATAAGACATTAACTATTTTTTTCTGAGGCCCTCCAAGTACCTACAAATCCAAAATGTGGCCCTGCAAAGGGTTTGAGTTTGAGACCACTGATTTACAAGCAATTGTAAACACCTTGTCAATGTTCAACATAAAATAAAGGAGAGCATTATCAGGATTTTATAAGTTTTTAGTGCTTCGACAGTGGGAAGTATAGAATTTCTATTTTCCATATCAAAGTAGGAAATTATCAGCCATTCCAGTACAATCCTTATCACCAAAATATACAAAACTCTCTTCAAGCCTCTGTCTGTACCACTAAAACAAAAGCAAAGTACATGTTATAGGGTCACACTCACTCCTTTAACACACAAGTGTAAATTTACAGTTTAGCCAGACACCTAGAATTAAATATAAGGAGAAATAATGTTAATATTCAGCTATGCTTCCATCTATTATCTTCTGTAAAGATGATTGGCTTACAGTTCAGGGTTTCAAGTAGCTATAGCTCACTTCATTTTGATTATATAGCAATTAAAGTTGCATATGAGTAAGATCTGAAGAAAGCCTTTGGAAACCTCAAACTGTAAGCAATCAAGTATATTCTTTTCCTGTGCATACATAGGCAGCTCATTTAGCAACTATTGACTAGAAAGTACATCAGTGGCTAAAATTCCCTCATTTAAATCTTAACACACACAAAACAGCATACTGTGCACAACAAAGATTTCTTCAGAGAATGTGTTGCTGGCTCACATCTGTTCCTGTCACACTTATTTGGTTAACCTTTATGGCTATTTAATTATTGTAGGCTTTATTATACTGATAAATTTGTTAAATTAATCTTTGTAGAAGTAAATGCTGGATTATATGCAATGTATTCATCTTTGGCCTTGGAATGCTTGTTACTGCAAATACAATTTAGAAGTCATTTTGCTTTGGCTTTCAGCAATATCTTCAATACTGCTGAAACATCTCAAATGTCAAAATACTTGTTCAAAAACACATCACATGTATACGAGTATGAGGGAACAAAATTTACATTTACAGCAGACCCTCAATATTCGCAGGAGTTAGGGGCAGAACTGGCCTACGAGTAGGGAAAAATCGCAAATAATTTTTGGGGCCGGCTCTGATCCACCCCCTTCCTCCCCACACACATTGAGACTACAACGGGAACTCACGGCAACCATTTTGATGACGGCATCACCGCTAGACCACCAGGTAAGGTCTGGGGATGTCCGGGGCAGCATTTCTCCATTAAAAAACAAGGGGCAAAACAAATTGCAAATAAATGAATTTGCGAATGGGGAAACCGCAAATCGGGAGGGGGAGCTGTAACTTCAAAAATGATCTTCTGGTTTTCACGACCAAAATATATACACAAAATCATTATTCAGTTCAGTGGTTCACTAGTGCTATCCAAATGAGCCAAAAAAATATTGATTTATTCACATGAATCGATTTTTTAATTCGAATCAGTCCATTAAGGCTGCTATCAAACAGAAAGTAAAATTCACTCTATCTTTTTTGTCTGGTCTTTTAATTTTAATTGGGTCGTTCCCAGTATTTGGTTTCTGCTTTCTTCTGTTCTCTTTTAACTCTTTTCTCAGGATCTCCTGGTCCATTTGGCATTTGTCCAAGTCCATCATTCAAGTCCTATCTATGTCTCTGCACCTATCTTTCTGCCATGTGAAACACCTCTCTTCTCTGTACCTTTATTCTTGCCCTGTTCAGCAATACCCTTCAATTACTACCTTCCCATCCTCATGCCCAGCACTGCATCTCTATGTCCTTATCCCTCCCTCATGTTCAGTTTTTTCCCTTTATTCCCAATTCCCTTCCCCCCTCCTCTTGACCTTCCTTCCCCAGGACCAGCATCTCCATGCTTTCTTATCCTCCCTTCCACCTTCCATCCAGTGTACCTTACTTCTTCTCTCCTCATTCCATCCATAATCTGCTCTCCTTCTCTTCCCCTCATCTGCCTTATTTCTCTCTCCAGTTCCCACCTCTTCCATCCAGAATCTGTTTCCTCTGCCCTCCTAAATCCAGCATCTGTTCCTCTCTATTCCCCACTCTCGCCTGACACTCATGCCGCTGCTGCTTCTCTAGAGCAGCAACAGTGATGGTGGCAAAAGCAGCTACTCACTGCAGGATCACAGTTAGAATTCAAGAAGGCTGCCAGTTCTGCCCTAGAACAGGAAGTGACGTCCAAGGGAGCAGGGCTGACTTCAGCCAGTAACTTCTTTTGCCACTTTCACTGCTCTAGAGAAGCAGAAACATCAGCAAGGGTTACAGAAGGAGGGAGGTAGGGAAGTCCCAATTTTTCCTAAAACAAATCTATTTCAATTAATTCACCCAAAACCAATCAGTGAATCAGGAAATCAGATAGTACTACTGATGCACTGACTTGCAGAGTACCTGGATTTGATTCTCAAGGCAAATCTCTGCATTCCAGACTAGCTGAGGCTGAGAATGTTGCATAGGTAGTGTTCACAATTCCTGAGGGAAAGGAGTCTCAATAATTCAGCATTCATCACTAGTAGTGATACCCAGGCTTATTTTATACTCCTGTTCCAAATCTTCCCAGTTCTTGCAGCAACAGTTCACAGTCAGAAGCCACTAATCTTTGCAAAACTAATCTTTGCAAAAAGCAAATTCGACCACGTCTTCCCGCTTCTGTCTAAGCTTCACTGGCTCCCAGTAATCCTTAGAGTTCACTACAATGCGCCTGCCTAACCTTCAAGTCTCTACACGGCATCCTTCCTCCCCTTTTTCCACTATCTTGGAACTCCTCGAATCCCAACATCACCAGATCTACTCAAAAATTCAAACTATCCTTCCCCTCTTTAAAAGGCATATCCCATGCAGGAAAATTAGGGACATACCTCTTCTTCAGGATCAACGAACTCTGGAACAGCTTTACTATCCCGCTTCGGAGTCTGACCTCCCTCCAACTCTTCCGAAAACATTTAAAAACATGGCTTTTCTCTAAAATGTAATGACCTCTCCCTCTTCGATATACTAAGTCTCTCTAAACTTCTCTGTACCAAGTTCTTCTACTTTTCTTTGGATTTCCTTTCTATATCAATTCCTGTAAACCGTGCTGAGCTCTACTTCTGTGGAGATGATGCGGTATACAAACTTAAGGTTTAGTTTAGTTTAGAGAGCATGGTTCCTTCTAGAACTCTATGTAATCCACTGCAATAAAGGTCAGTCTTGTTGGCTTATCTATGATTTCTATGAAGGCTTGACAAGATCTTGCTGTATACAGGTTTCAAGTTCAAGTTTACCGTATTTTTCGCCCCATAAGACACACTTTTTCCACCCTGCCTTGGTTCTACTGATCTCTTCCGGTAGCGGCACAGAGGTGCAGGAGGTAGGCACATGCTTAAACCCTTCGGCAGCCCCCTCCCTCCTTCCTACCTACCCGAATCTATCTCCCTCCACTTTACCTACGGGGTGCGTTTTGAGTAACTTCTTCTAAGCCGTCGGAGCCTGTAAACAGTAGTGTGCGTATGTGAGCGGAAGCTTCTCTTCTGACACAACGTGCCATGAAGGTAAGGGGGAGAGAGGGAAATAGATAGATTCGGGTAGATAGGAAGGAGGGAGGGGACTCGTGCGATTGGTGACCATACACATTCTCTCCCTTAACTGTGGAGACAAGGCAATTCACCGCTCCATGGGGTGGTGGATGGCCTTGTTCCATACCCGCAGTGAGCACTTCCCCCCCCTCACCGTTTCAGCGAATAACAGCTACCGTGTCATTCTCTAGTCATTATGAATGATTTCAAACAGCGATCGATGTTCAGATGACTTCCCATGCTAATGAGTGTCACATAGGTCTGTCGTAATCTCACCCCATCGGTCACTGGAAAAGCAGAGCCTGCAGGAAAAGCCTGAAAAGCTGAGCGACAAGGGAAGCCTCAACGCAACCTCCTGCCACTCATCTGTTTGGGCAGGAAGACTTTTTTTTAATGGGCAGGAGAGATGCTTGCTCCCTCCTGCCTCGGCCAGGCCCGCCTCTCCAAAATGGTGGGCCTTCCTCTTCCTGGAGCATCCTGGGATGCACCAGGACAGGCCTAAGGTCCTGATTGGCTCAGATGCCTAATATCCCTCCTAGAGCCATAGCACCTGAGCCAATCAGAGCATCAGGCCCCTCCCGATGCATCGCAGGATGCATCAGGAAGGGGAAGGCCCAACATTTTGGAGAGGCGGGCCTGGGCATCCCTTATGCTGTCATCTTCTATATAAGGTACCAGGGGGGCAGGACGGCATACACATCCCTCCTGCCCAAGATCCTCATATGGGGGGGGGGGGCTTCAGGTGGCCACGATCTTCACTAGGAGAGGGGTGTTCGAGAGCGTGGGGGGGCTTCTGAGGCAGGAAGGAGTGGGCCATCCCTCTTGCCTCTCTTTTTCATCGGAGGCTGTCGTGGCTGACAAGAGGTGCACACAATATGGAAGACTGGTCAGTAATTTTGGATAGGTCGCATTCGTCACTAGATTTAGTGCATGCCTAAGCAATGTTAGGGCATCGCACAGAGACCTCATTTTAATATTAATGAGGTTGTTTGAATGGCAGAGTCAGAGGCTGCAATGAACACAGAGAAAAGCCCAAGGTTAACCATTGTGTAGATCGGTCAGTAAATTATGTCCGACACTAAACCGGTTCAACTGGTTTAGTGATTGTTAGACACATGGCCTGATAGCTTAAAAAGGATGCATTTATTTAGTGTTATATCTCATCTTCCCCAGAGAACTCAGAACGGATTACAAGGTAACATACATAATATTTGGACAAACGAGTTACAGTGACAATTGTATAGTACAGTTAAAAAGTTTCCCGGCTCCTTTTGATGGCTACTTCACAGCGTTTTGGCTTTACAGGCCATTTTTTTATATGGTTGGCGCTCATTTAGGAAGAGCCTGTAGCATGCATTCATGTCAAGGAATCCTATACAAAAATAATTTAGACTTTCTCCTTTGCTTTGATTATGAAACCTCTAACTCAGATGGTGCAAGACTGTTCTACTATCAAGGGTATTCTGGAAGGGAGAAGGGGACACAATTATTTTATATGCAGATAATGTTTTATTTACCCTTTTGGATCTTGCACACTTCATTCAAGGAGTCCTGCACCAACTGGCTAGATCTGGTAAGGTCTCATGGGATTAAAGTGAATATAGCTAAATCTAAATTTTAAATTTGATAGTCCCAGGCCCCCTGTTGGTTGCTCTATAGGACAGCTTTCATTTTAAACAGTATAAAATACCTTGAGGTGCATGTACCCACTCGTTTGGATGAGCTTCTGGTGCTATTTTACCCTCCCCTATTGGACCCATGGAAGGGCCTCTGGATCTCTTGGCTGGGGTGGGGATTAATGCAGTAAAAATGATAGACTTGCCTCACTTTCTATACCTGTTTGCTTGTATTTCTCTGGCCCCACCCTAAACAGTTTCTGGCTAAGTTCTAACAGAAAGTTTTTCAATACATTTGGAGGCACAACCACCCAGAGTGCAGAGACATCAGATGCACTTGGACCGGGTATATGGAAGGTATGGGAGTTCCTGATTTCCTTGTGTATTATCAGGTGGCTCAGCTTAGAGTGCTAAATGAATGGGCTACCTTTCTGGATAAGTGCTGGGTTTAGCAAGAGTGGGTACTCTGCAGTCCATGGCAACTTCGGCATTGTCTTGGATCCCCCTACATCAGGGGTGTCAAAGTCCCTCCTCGAGGGCAGCAATCCAGTTGGGTTTTCAGGATTTCCCCCAATGAAAGCAGTGCAAGCAAATAGATCTCATGCATATTCATTGGGGGAAAACCTGAAAACCCAACTGGATTGCGGCCCTCGAGGAGGGACTTCAACATCACTACCCTAAATGATCCCTGGGTGAAGGTTTGAGATGCTTGCTCAGGGTTTGTTTCTGTGTCAGCAATATTTTTATTACACTCCTATCCAATCTGCTCTGGGGTTTGCCCCTCCTGATACCGCTGTGATGTTTCATAAATGGGCAGCACAAAGTCATTGCACTCCTTGGATCAATTGGTGGTGCAAGGACAGATTATTCCCTTTGAGACATTGAAGGTGCTATTTTTCTAACTTTCAGCTCCAGGATTTTTTGTTTAGGAGTTCTTCTGGACTTGTGGCAAGGAGATCAATCCTTAAAGGTCTTTTGAAGCACACATCTCTGCAGTGAGCTTTTCAACTAATTAGATCAGTTAGATCCTAAGTGGCTAATTCTCCTTACATAATACTAGGGCATGCATGAGCTTAAGTAGATTAAATTATACTAATGCTGTTTAATGGTCTTCCTAATTATATCATCAAAAGACTACAATCAGTCCAGAAAGCACAGTTACTTACCGTAACAGGTGTTATCCAGGGACAGCAGGCATATATTCTCACATGTGGGTGACGTCATCTACGGAGCCCCGATGCGGAAGCATTTTCAAGCAAACTTGATTGAAGATTTAAGTTTGCTCTGCTGCTCCACGCATGCGTGCCTTCCTGCTCCACTAGGGGGTGCATCCCCTCGTGGTCTCCAGTTCACTTAACTAGCCAAGAAGCCAACCTCGGGGAGGTGGGCGGGTTGTGAGAATATATGCCTGCTGTCCCTGGATAACACCTGTTACGGTAAGTAACTGTGCTTTATCCCAGGACAAGCAGGCATGATATTCTCACATGTGGGTGACCTCCAAGCTTACTGAAGAGGGATGGAGGGAAGTTGGCAATTTAAGCAAATAGATTTCGCAATACCGATTGGCCGAACCGGCCATCACTTCTGGACGTGGAGTCCAGACAGTAGTGGGAGGTGAAGGTATGAACCGAAGACCACGTGGCAGCCTTGCAGATTTCCTCAATAGGTGTGGACCTGAGGAACGCTACGGAGGCTGCCATCGCTCGGACTTTGTGTCCCGTTACTCGACCATGCAGTGCAAGACCAGCCTGAGCGTAGCAAAAGGAGATGCAATCGGCCAACCAGTTGGACAAGGTGCGTTTGGAAACTGGGTGGCCTAACCGGTTTGGGTCGAAGGACAGAAACAGTTGTGGGACTTTCCGGTGTGGCTGAGTGCGTTGGAGGTAAAAGGCCAACGCTCTTTTGCAATCGAGAGTGTGGAGCGCCACTTCTCCGGGGTGAGAGTGGGGCTTGGGAAAAAACACGGGTAAGACGATGGACTGATTGAGATGGAAATCAGACACTACTTTAGGTAGGAACTTTGGGTGGGTGCGGAGTACCACCTTGTCGTGATGGAATACCGTGAAGGGTGGGTTCGCTACCAGCGCTTGTAGCTCACTAACCCGCCGTGCGGACGTGAGCGCGAGTAAGAAAATTACCTTCCAAGTGAGGAATTTTGGATGGCATTTGTCTAGTGGCTCAAATGGAGGTTTCATTAATTGAGCCAGAACCACGTTAAGGTCCCAAACCACCGGGGGAGGTTTGAGAGGGGGGTGGACGTTCAGCAGACCCTTCATGAAGCGAGTGACTAAGGGATGGAGCGAGAGGGCTTTTCCTTCCAGGGGCTGATGGAAGGCCGCAATCGCACTGAGGTGTACTCGAATGGAGTTGGTCTTTAGGCCGGAATGAGATAGTTGAAGTAGATAGTCAAGGACCAGGGGGACGGAGACCGACACCGGGTCCTGGCTGTGGGAGGAGCACCAGGTTGAGAATCTGGTCCACTTTTGGGAGTAGCAGGTTCTCGTCGAGGTTTTTCTAGAGGCCTCCAATATCTCCTTGACTGATTGAGACACGGGGAGAGCAGTCAGGGGGAGAGAAACCAAGCATTCAGACGAAGAGACTGAAGATTGGGATGTAACAGTGAACCCTGACCCTGTGACAGTAGAGAGGGAAACAGAGGCAGAGGCAGTGGATCTCTGACACTGAGTTGAAATAGCAGGGAAAACCACGGCTGGCGTGGCCAGCGAGGGGCAATCAGGATCAGGGTGGCTTGTACTGTTTTCAGGTGGACAAGCGTCCGCAGTATCAGAGGAAACGGCGGGAATGCGTACAGGAACCTTCTCTCCCAGTCGAGGAGGAAGGCGTCGGCCTCGAGCTGGTCCGGGGAGTATATCCGGGAGCAGAAGAGAGGCAGCTTGTGATTGTGAGGGGACGCGAACAGGTCTATTTGAGGTGTCCCCCACCGTTCGAACACTCCTCGTAGGATCTGAGAGTGTAGTGACCACTCGTGTGGCTGGAGGAGGCGGCTGAGTCTGTCCGCCAGGCAGTTTTGTTCTCCTTGTATGTACACCGCTCGAAGGAAGGTGTTGTTGGAGATTGCCCATTTCCAGAGGCGCAGGGCTTCCCGACAAAGGGGCCAAGACCCTGTCCCCCCTTGTTTGTTTACGTAGTACATCGCTACCTGGTTGTCGGTTCGGATGAGAACCACTCGGTCGTGGAGCAGATGTTGGAAGGCTACAGCTGCGAGATAGATGGCCCGAAGTTCTAGCACGTTGATGTGGCAGCGACGGTCTTGTGCTGACCACATTCCTTGGGTGCATAGGCCGTCCAGATGGGCTCCCCAAGCGTACTCCGACGAGTCCGTGGTGAGTACCTTGCTGTGGGGTGGGGTGAGGAAGAGCAAACCTTTGGAAAGATTTGAAGAGTCGGCCCACCAGCGGAGCGATCGTTGCAATGAGGGAGTCACTGTCACGGAGTGGTCGATCGGGTCCCGGTCTTGACGCCATTGAGACGCCAGGGTCCATTGAGGGATTCTCAGATGGAGGCGGGCGAAGGGTGTGACATGGACGGTGGAGGCCATGTGGCCCAGGAGGGTCATCATCTGTCGAGCTGATACCGAGGTCAGCAGGGAGATCCTTCGGCTCAGACTTACTAACGCCTCCAGGCGCGGAGGGGGGAGGAAGGAACGGAGGCGAACCGTGTCCAGCGTGGCCCCGATGAACTGTAGGGACTGCGAGGGGCGTAGTTGAGATTTTGGGAAGTTTATTTCGAACCCCAGACTTTGTAGGTAGGTAATAGTCTGTTGGGTCGCTGAGATAACCCCTTCCCTGGACGGGGCTTTGATTAGCCAGTCGTCCAGGTAGGGGAATACCTGGAGGCCCTGGGAACGTAAGGTTGCTGCTACCACCACGAGGCACTTGGTGAAGACCCGAGGTGATGATGCTAGTCCGAAGGGGAGGACTCGGTATTGTAGGTGCCAGTCCCCTACCTGGAAACGCAAGAACTTGCGGTGAGCGGGGTGCACTGGGACATGTGTGTGCGCCTCCTTGAGATCGAGGGAGCAGAGCCAGTCGCCCTCGTCGATCAGGGGGTAAAGTGTTGGTAGTGAGAGCATCTGAAACTTTTCCCGTACCAGGAATTTGTTGAGGCGTCTCAAGTCTAGTATTGGGCGTAGGTCTCCCGTTTTTTTCGGTACCAGGAAGTAACGGGAGTAGAAGCCCTTCCCCCGTTGGTCGGGGGGAACCTTCTCCACTGCTCTCAGGTGAAGCAGGTCTCGAGCTTCGGAGAGGAGTAGGGGTAGCTGCGTCCGGTTGGGAGGGCAATTCCTTGGGGGGTTGTCCGGGGGAATGGCCCGAAAGTTGAGAGAGTACCCTGATGAGATCACGCCAAGGACCCATGCGTCCGACGTGATTTGTTCCCAGCGAGGGTAAAAGGCTTTGAGTCGACCCCCAATGGGAAGGCGGCCTGGGACTATGGCGGAGGGGGCCCGCCCTCTTCCGCGTGTCCCGTCAAAAGGACGGGGATGGTTTGGTGGTCGCGGGCGGTTGGGACTTGGGCATGGCCCTGTGGTGGGCTTGCGGACGTCTGGGTGGGGGCCGCGAGAAAGCAGGGGTGGACTTTTGTGGGTAGCGGCGCGGAGGGGCCCTGTGTGGCCTGGACGCTGGCGGTTTGGGCTTTTGCCAGACAAGGGAGGCAAACGAGCGTTCATGTTCGGAGAGGCGTTTTGTCGCCGCCTCGATAGTATCATCGAACAATTCCTTTCCCACGCAGGGGAGGTTAGCCAACCGGTCCTGTAAGTTGGGGTCCATGTCGACCAGGCGCAGCCAAGCTAGTCGGCGCATGGCGATAGTGAAGGCTGCTTCTCTGGAGGAGAGTTCGAAGCCATCGTAGGCCGCGTGGAATAGATGAAGGCGCAGGTTGGAGAGGGACTCTAAGAGCAGGCCGTACGTTCCTTGCCGGGAGGCCGGTAGGTCAGTCTCAAAGGCTCTCAATAGTCCAATGAAGTGTTTGAGGTATGATGTGAAGGTGAAAGTGTAGCTTTGCACCCTAGAGGCCATCATTGCGTTTTGGTATAGTCTCCTGCCGAACTTGTCCAGGGTTCGGCCTTCTCGGCCTGGGGGGACCGCTGCTGAGACCCGGGACGGGTGAGTCTTTTTCAAGGAGGATTCTACTAGCAGCGATTGGTAACATAAGAACATAAGAACATAAGAACTGCCTTCTCCGGATCAGACCTTCGGTCCATCAAGTCCGGCGATCCGCACACGCGGAGGCCCTGCCAGGTGTACACCTGGCTTAATTTATAGTCCACCATATCCTTATATGCCTCTCTTAAGGAGATATGCATCTAGTTTGCTCTTGAAGCCTAGGACGGTCGATTCCGTCATAATCTCCTCTGGGAGGGCATTCCAGGTGTCAACCACTCTCTGAGTGAAGCAGAACTTCCTGACATTAGTCCTGAACCTGTCCCCCCTTAGCTTCATTACATGTCCTCTAGTCCGTGTCAAATTGGACAATGTAAATAATCTTCTCTGCTCTATTTTGTCGATTCCTTTCAGTATTTTGAAGGTCTCGATCATATCCCCACGCAGTCTCCTTTTCTCAAGGGAGAACAATCCTAGTGTTATAAGTCTGTCCTCGTATTCCAGTTTCTCCATACCCTTCACCAGTTTTGTTGCTCGTCTCTGCACCCTCTCCAGCAGTTTTATATCCTTCTTTAGGTAGGGAGACCAATGTTGGACGCAGTATTCCAAGTGTGGTCTGACCATTGCCCTATAAAGCGGCATTATAACTTTCTCCGATCTACTCGAGATTCCTTTCTTTATCATGCCCAACATTCTATTTGCCTTCTTTGCCGCTGCCGCGCATTGTGCCGACGGCTTCAGGGTCCTATCTATCAGTACACCCAGGTCCTTTTCTTGTTCACTCTTCCCCAGAGTTGCACCTGACATTGTATACTCGTATTCCTTATTTTTATTGCCTAAATGCATTACCTTGCATTTCTCCACATTGAACTTCATCTGCCATTTCTCCGCCCATGTTTCTAACCGACACAAGTCGCTCTGGAGTTTCTCTCTATCATCCTGCGATCTGATCGCCCGGCATAGTTTTGTATCGTCTGCAAACTTGATGATCTCACTGGATGTTCCTTCCTCCAGGTCATTGATATAAATATTAAAAAGGATCGGCCCAAGTACCGAGCCCTGGGGTACACCACTAGTCACTTTCTCCCAGTCGGAGAACTTCCCATTTATGCCCACTCTCTGCTTTCGGTTTTCCAGCCATTTGCCTATCCACCTTTGTATATCCCCCTCTATGCCATGGCTTTGTAGTTTCCTGAGAAGTCTTTCATGTGGAACTTTGTCGAACGCTTTCTGGAAGTCCAAGTATATTATGTCCACCGGCTTCCCACTATCAATTTGCTCGTTCACGGTCTCAAAAAATTGGAGTAAATTCGTCAAACATGATTTCCCTTTCCTGAATCCATGTTGACTGGGTTTCATCAAGTCATGTGCGTCCAAGTGCCGGACTATGCTATCCTTGATCAGTGCTTCAACCATCTTGCCAGGGACAGACGTAAGACTCACAGGTCTATAGTTGCCCGGTTCCCCTCTCGATCCTTTTTTGAAAATTGGGGTGACGTTCGCTATCCTCCAGTCGTCTGGTATCTGTCCAGTTCTGATTGTCAGGTTTGCAAGTTTTTGCAATAACTCTCCGATTTCAACCTTCAATTCCTTTAAGACTCTTGGATGAATCCCATCCGGTCCAGGGGATTTGTCACTTTTAAGTTTGTCGATCTGATAGTATATCTGGTCTAAGTCCACTTCAACTGTGGTGAGGCTGTCTTCTATTTCTCCTGCAAACACTTTCTCCGCTTCAGGTGAGAGAGCTGTGGTTGCTCGAATCCCGGGTAAGGTACTGTGCGGTACTTGGCCTCCATTTTGGAGGGTACGGCCGTGACCATGTAGGGGGTCTCCAGGTTCCTGAAGAAGGCCTGTTGGAGTACCGGGTTAGGTGGTAAGCGAAGGGACTCTCTGGGTAGTGATGGCATATCCAGCTCCGCCAGGTACTCCTTAGAGTATCTGGAGTCGGACTGGAGGTCTAAGTCCAATGCGTGGCCCATGTCTTGGACAAAGCGAGTGAAGGATGGGCGAGATGTCCCCGGGGCCCCGTGCGGGGTCGGGGAACGAGACCTTCGTCGGGTGGAGAAGGATAGAGAGGCTTCCCTCGAGTATCGAGGTTCATGCTCTGATCCATGCTCCGAGACTGGGGAAGCACTGTGAGAGTGTTCCGGGGTTGTCGATCTTCGGCGTCTCGAGGAGCCCCTCGGAGACGATGCCGGGGTTAGGGGTACCGATCGATGTCGGATTGGTGACCTCGATCCGAACTCCCTCGGAGAATACGTCCGAGGGGGAGTTCTGAGGATGCGCGGGTTGGAGAGTGATAACTCAGCCACCCTTAGTGGTCCTGTACGAGGTGTGGGAGAACGGCCTCGTAGAGTTGGTGAACCTCGGGCCTTCTTGGAGGTACGGCGGTTCGAGGTTTCTGTCGTTCTAGCCCGACGTTTTGCCCCTCGGCGGTCTGCAGAGGGGGAACGTCTCGGGCGCCTCGGCGAGGAGTCCGAGGAGGATGGGATGCGGCGAGGATTGCGCACCCTTCCTCGAGGTTGTTCGGTGCGAGGCTCAGGCTGGTCTGGCACATTCGAGGTCGAGGCCGATTGAAACTGGGCCATTGCAGTGGACAGCTCCGACGTGATCATCGCTCGGAGTAGGTCCTGGAAGACGGGCACGGACAGCATCGAAGGCATGTCCACTGCCTCGGTGCGCTCCACCGGGGGCGACCTCGTATCAGAGTATTCCCGTGTGGTGGAGGCACGGCCCGAAGGCTTGGAGGGCTTAGACGGGGCTGTAAGCATGGGGCTTCCGCCATGCTTCGCCGTTGTCCCCGAGGCTGGCTTCTTCGCTGTTACAGAACCTGAAGAGGGAAGAGGGGACTTACCCGGAGCCGAGGCTTTCTGTTGTCCCGAGGACTTCGGGGTCGAGTCTCGAGGCGATGCCGAGGTATCCGGGGCCGAGGTCAAGGCCGGGGCCGAGGCCGGGGCCGATCTCAAGGCCGAGGTGGAGGGTTGGTCCGGGGTGAAGAGGTCCGCCATGCGGGCTTTTCTTCGGCGGAGGGCCCTGTTTTGGAAAATAGCGCACTGGGGGCAGGAGTCGGTTGGATGAGCCGCTCCCAGACAGAGGATGCACCGGCGATGCGGATCTGTGAGAGAGAGAAGCCGCTCGCACCGGGTGCACTTTTTAAAGCCGGTCAAAGGCCGGGACATTAAATCGAAAATAGCCGCGGCTCGATTAGCCACGCGGCCACGGGGACCCGGAAGCCTCCGGGTCGTTGAAAACAAAGCAGGAATCAAGTAAAAAAGGTAAAGAATTCGCGCACAGCGACTTAATCGTGGAAAAACAAGAAAAAATCGCGGTGCTAGAAGGCAGTTGGGGCAGAGCCTGAAAAACACGGCTTCTAGGCTCGCGGAAAATTTTGAACTGGAGACCACGAGGGGATGCACCCCCTAGTGGAGCAGGAAGGCACGCATGCGTGGAGCAGCAGAGCAAACTTAAATCTTCAATCAAGTTTGCTTGAAAATGCTTCCGCATCGGGGCTCCGTAGATGACGTCACCCACATGTGAGAATATCATGCCTGCTTGTCCTGGGATAATATGGTCACAAGAATTATTTCCGGTGCTAAGAAATATGATAGGATCATGCCTCAAGAGACATGAATTAGCTTCCTTGCATATTTCATATGAAGTATAAAATATCCGAATATTTAGCCAACTGTATATTCCTAACTATCACAGGCATTGAGATCATTAAAATAACTTCTGGTCCTTTCTTCTGTGTGTGCAAAATTACAGTCTATTTGGACTGCTGCATTCTACTATTTAGCTCAACTTCATAGAACCTTCAGTTAAAACCGAATCTATTAGCTTTCAAGAAAAGACTAAAGATGGATGATACAAATGTGAATGTGCTCCTGATCCATCTTGATTTCGCAGAGAGCAGATCTCTCTAAATTGTTTCATGGATTCCCACCAGTCCTTATAACTGGCTTCCAGGAGAGGAACCCTATTCTTCATGGAACCATCTGCCACTTCAGACTGCCTGCAGCCAATGAGGTCCAGGTCTAGCCCCCCCCCCCTCCCCCTAGTTTCTAGGCCCTTAAACTGCCAAAGTAGAGATGACACCAAGACCAGGGCCCACTCCAGGATTCTGTTGGGTGCAATGTCACAGATTCACAACTAAATGTTCCCCCCAGCAAATTTATGCCCCCCACTAGGTCCTACCGTGTTGAGGACACGAGGCTGGCAATCAAAATGGCTTTCCTCCAAGCAGGAACAGCAGCTAACTTCACTACAGACCAGCTTGTACCTGCTGGTAGTTTCTTTGGGCTGCCATACTTTATTTCACTTGCAGGCATGTCAGAATAAACTCAAGAAGTTCCGATGTGAGCTCCATTCTGCCATACCAATTCTTTCTCTCACTTTGATTAAATGGCTGTCAGGCTTGCTGTGGTCTCAAAGCTAACAAATTTCCTTCAGCTGAACATAGCTGTCCCTGTCAGCCCCAACCAGGCTTGCCATCTCGATAACAACTATGATAGGCTACAACCCCTCTCTTTGTATTTACTTATCTTAAAACACACCAGTCAACCCAGTGAGAGAGCAAGGGAGGAGGGGAGAGAGCCAAACAGAGACAAGGGCATGATCCTGAAAGCACAGTTACTTACCGTAACAGGTGTTATCCAGGAACAGCAGGCAGATATTATCACAGATGGGTGACGTCACCGACGGGGCCCCGGAACGGACCATTTCAAAAGTGCATCGCCACTTTAAATCTTTGTAAAGTTCGCAACAGCCCACACCACGCATGCGCAAGTGCCTTCCCCCCGATGTAGGCGCGCGGTCCCTCAGTTAAGATAAGCCAGCTGAGCATTAAATCAGGGGAAGTGGGAGGGTTGTGAGAATATCTGCCTGCTGTCCCTAGATAACACCTGTTATGGTAAGTAAATGTGCTTTATCCCAGGACAAGCAGGCAGCATATTCTCACACATGGTTGACCTCCAATCCAACCAGAATGGGATGGTGGGAGTGTTGGCCTTTTAAGAAAATAAATTTTGTAATACTGACTGGCCGAAGTGCCCATCACATCTGCAGAAAGACTCCAGACAATAATGAGAACTGAAGGTATGAACTGAGGACCAGGTGGCAGCTTTACATATTTCCTCAATAGGCGTAGATCTGAGGAAAGCTACAGAAGCTGCCATAGCTCGGACTTTGTGAGCTGTGACACGACCCTCCAGGTGCAGTCCAGTCTGAGCATAGCAGAATGATATACAAGCAGCTACCCAGTTTGAAATCGTTTTCTTGGAAACAGGATGCCCCAACTTATTAGGATTAAATGAGATGAAAAGTTGGGGAGATGCTCTATGTGGCTTTGTCCTGTCAATGTAATAGGCCAAAGCACGTTTACAGTTCAGAGTGTGTAATATCCTTTCTCCTGCATGAGAATGAGGCTTAGGGAAAAAAAACTGGGAGAACAATCGACTGAGATGAAACTCCGTCACAACTTTCGGAAGAAACTTTGGATGCATGCGTAAAATCACTTTATCATGGTGAAACACTGTGAAAGGTGGATCTGCCACCAATGTTGTAACTCACTGACCCTCTTAGCAGAAGTGAGCAAGATAAGAAAAACAAATTTCCAGGTAAGAAACTTGAGATAAGCTATGGTCATTGGTTCAAATGGTGGCTTCATCAACCTGGAAAGAACCACATTAAGGTCCCAGACTATAGGAGGAGGCTTCAGAGGTGGTTTCACATTCAAAAAATCTTTCAGAAATCTAGAGACCAAAAGAATAGCAGTAAGAGGTTTTCCCTCGACTGGCATATGAAACGCTGTAATAGCTGAGATGGACTCTGTAGATGTAGATTTGAGCCCAGAGTCAGACAGGTGAAGTAGATAATCCAACACTAATTCCACTGACAAGGAAGTTGGATCGTGATGATGGAGACACCAGGAAGAAAACCTAGTCCACTTTTGTTGATAACATTGTTGAGTGGCTGGCTTCCTGGAGGCGTCAATAATATTACGTACAGGCTGAGAGAGATGGAATCAGCCTGAGAGAAACCAAGCTGGCAGGTGCAACAACTTCAGGATAGGATGTAGAAGCAATCCTTGATTCCAAGTAAGCAGAGTAGGAAAGATTGGTAGAGGGATTGCCTCCCTGGTGCTGAGTTGAAGTAGAAGGGAGAACCAATGTTGTCTGGGCCACCGAGGAGCAATGAGAATCATGGTGGCTGACTCTCGTTTGAGTTTGAACAGAGTCTTTAACAGGAGAGTAGTTGGAGGGAACGCATACAGAAACAGGCCCATCCAATCCAGGAGAAATGCATCGGCTTCTAGACGATGAAGAGAGTAAAGTCTGGAGCAAAACTGGGGCAACCTGTGATTGAGATGGGTTGCAAACAAGTCCACCTGAGGAGTGCCCCATTGAACAAAGATGAGATGGAGAGCTGTAGAGCTGAGAGTCCATTAGAGGTCTGCACGGGAACGGGGATCGCGGGGATCCCGCGGGTCCCGCGGGGATCCCGCGGGTTCCCCCCCTGGCCCACGGGACTCCCACGGGGACGCCCCCTGGCCCACGGGACTCCCACGGGGATGCCCCCCTGACCCACGGGACTCCCACGGGGACGCCCCCTTGCCCACGGGACTCCCACGGGGATGAAAACAACCTACCTAAATTCTGGCGATGCAAGTCTGGCGTCGGGTCGGGAAATAGCCATGTTGAGCAGTGAGCTCAGCACGTACACAGATGAAAGCCTTGCTTGCTGATTGGTCCGGCGGCCCCGCCCCACCGTGCCGCCGGACCAATCAGCAAGCAAGGCTTTCATCTGTGTACATGCTGAGCTCACTGCTCAGCATGGCTATTTCCCGACGCGGGCATTAGGCTGTTTTTTTGTCATTTCGGGTGGGGGATGGCAGCGGCAGCAGCAGCCTGAAAAAGAAATCATCCTGGCCGGGTTCGGTGTCATGCTCCGGAGCTTCTACAGCCTTCCTATCTCCCTCTCCCTTCTACCTGCGGCTCTCTTCGGCAACAACGATCGACACAAGCTTCTGGCGTCGGGGCCTACCCTCTGCGAGTCCCGCTTGTTTCAACTTCCTTTTTCCACAAAGGTGGGACTCGTAGAGGGAAGGCCTCGATGTCGGCAGCTTGTCTTGATCACCGCTGCTGACGAGTTGCTTAAGAGAGCCGCGGAGCAGGGGGGTGTTGCCAGGTGCAGGTAGAAGGGAGAGGGCCAGATGCAGGACTCGTGGGTGAGGGAGGAGAAGAGAGAGGGGAGAGAAACAAAAGGAAATATTTCATACTGGGCTGGGCCGGAGTGGAGGGAGGGTGGAAAGATTCTGGCTACAGGGTGCATTAACAATGGAAAAGGGGGGAAAGCTGAAAATGGAGATAGTGACACAAAGAAGAGAAAGGGTAAGCAGGACCTTCTGAATAAGGATAGAGATACAGAGGGGACATGAAGAGGAGGTGAAATAGAGACATAGAAGTAATGCTGAAAAAGTGTGTGTGGGGGGGGGGGAGATAAAGACATTGAAAGGGCAAATGGTGAATATGGGGTAAAGACAAGGACAGAGACAAATGAAGATTCTGAAAAAGTGGTGAGATACGGATATAGGTGAGATGGACACAAAGAAGGGTGATGCTGGAAAATAGGTGGAATGGTAATTCTGACAGACACAGAAGGGAAATGCTGGATCAAGGAGAGATGGGGCTCAGGCTGGATGGAATGAGGAGAAATGCCTTGTTGGCCCGGAACTTCCTCTCCTACGTCAGAATTGACGTCAGGGAGCGGAATGCTGGTCAGCGCGACGCTTCTGCAGGGAAAGCTTGGGACAGCGGTGGCTTGGGGACTATTCCCCGATGGCGGTGGCAGCAAACCGAGTGGCTTGGGGGAGGGCACGGAGAAAGAAAGAAAGGGGGCAGACAGAGAGACAGAAAGAAGGGGGAACAGGGAGACAGAAAGAAAAAGTTGGGGGAGAGAATGAGGTCTGGAGGAGAGGAAACATACAGGAGGCTGAAAGAAAGGAAGAAAGATTGGATGCACAGTCAGAAGAAGAAAGTGCAACCAGAGACTCATGAAATCACCAAACAGCAAAGATAGGAAAAATGATTTTATTTTCAATTTAGTGATCAAAATGTGTCTGTTTTGAGAATTTATATCTGCTGTCTATATTTTGCACTATGGCTCCCTTTTACTAAACCGCAATATTGTTTTTTAGCGCAGGGAGCCTATGAGCATTGAGAGCAGCGCGAGGCATTCAGCGTAACTCCCTGTGCTAAAACCTACTATTGTGGTTTAGTAAAAAGGGAGGGGGTGTATTTGTCTATTTTTGTATTTTGTTACCGAGGTGACATTGCATAGAGTCATCTGCCTTGGGAAATGTATATGGCAGATATCTTTGTTTTGTGTTCAAAAGAAAAGGAAATGCATTTCTGGTTTTATTTCTACAGTGTTGAAGTACTTGTTGGCCCTTGCTGTGACTGGTGGGGATCCCCAAGCACCGCCAGCAGAGGACCTCCTCTAGAGATGGTCAGAACTCCCCTCCACCAAGCGCAGCAGTTGCTGGCAGCATCCATGAGCCACTGAGGTGCCAGCATCTGTGACTCAGGGACGCTACTGCTGCCTGCCAAGCTTGGCAAAAGGGACCCCAGGCCAACTGCAAAGGAAGTCCTCAGCTGACAGTTTGTGGGTTCTCATCAGCTGAGTATTTATATTTTATATTTACATTAGAGGTTCTGGTAGAAACCCATTTACAAAGTATGTATTCTTCCCAATTAATATTTCCAAATTAATAGTCTCTTTGCTTATTTGTAAATGGGTCTCTACCAGAGCCTTTAATTCAGTAGCATAATTAAATAAAATAACTATTTCTGAAGTTTATAGGGAAGGATGGTGACGGAGGGGATTCCTCGCGGGGACGGGTGGGGACGGAGGGGATTCCTCGCGGGGACGGGTGGGGACGGAGGGGATTCCTCGCGGGGATGGGTGGGGACGGAGGGATTCCTCACGGGGACGGGTGGGGACGGAGGGATTCCTCACGGGGACGGGTGGGGATGGGTGGGATTTTGGCGGGGACGGGTGGGGACGGGTGGGATTTCTGTCCCCGCGCAACTCTCTAGAGTCCATTCGTGAGGTTGAAGAATTCTGCCAAGGTTGTCTGCTAGGGAATTTGTCTCCCCTTGAATAGATAGCCTTTAAGAAAATGTTGCAAACTGTCGCCCAAAGCCAGATTTTCTGAGCTTCCTGACATAACAGGAGAGAGCCAATGCCTCCTTGCTTGTTTATGTAGTACATTGCTAATTGATTGTCTGTGCAAAGGAGAAGGACTTGAAGACTCAAGAGGTATTGAAAAGCTTTGAGATTATAATATATCGCTCTGAGCTCAAGTAAATTGATGTGAAATTTGCACTCCCTGTCAGACCAATGACCTTGGGTTTGAAGGCCGTCCAGGTGCACCCCCCAGGAATAAGGAGATGCGTCCATCATTATCACCTTTTGTTGAGGGGGCAAGTGAAAAAACAGACGATCTGTCACTTGAGACAACTGAGAAGCAAGGGTCCATTGAGGAATGTGAAGATGCAGCCATGCAGTGGTGGTACATGCATTTCTTTAACATCTGTTGACAGAGGATGAGAAGACTGTTCAGATGCTTTGAAGAGAAAAACACTCATGAGAGTATCGAAGATAGCCCCAATGAATTGAAGACGTTGCAGGAAGGCAATGGTCTGAGATGTTGCTAGAACCACCTTTGATCAACCAGTCATCCAGGTAAGGAAAGACTTGAAGACCGTGGGATCGTAGAAATGTGGCCACAACAATCAGGAACTCTGTGAAGACTCCGGGAGATGCCAGGCCGAAAGGACTTTGTATTGATAGTGACGTCCATTCACTTGAAAACGAAGGTATTTGCAGTAAGCCTGATGAATTGATACATGCGTGTAGGCTTCTTTGAGATCTAGAGAGCATGGCCAGTCTTTCTGATCCAGAAATGGATAAAGAAGGGCAAGGGAAATCATCCAAAAATTTTCTTTGACTAGAAATTTGTTGAGATCTTTCAGATCCAGAATGGATCGTCTACCTCCCGTCTTCTTCAGAATTAAAAAATATTGGGAGTACAATCCCTGATTCTGCTGAGACAGAGAACTTATTCGATAGCATTTAGAAGAAGGATGGACTGAATCTCCTGAATGAGAAGAGAAGACTGTGCAGGGTCTGAAATAGACTCTCTTGGAGGATGATCCAGAGGTAGGGTATGAAAGTAGAGAGTATACCCCTGATGAATGATGGCTAGAACCCAGAGATCTGTAGTGATGAGCTCCCAATCGGTTGAGGCAGAGATTTGAGAATGGGAATGGTGGCTATGCGCTCCTGAGGAACACGTCAAAAAGGCTGTGTAGATTTTTGTTGAGCAGCCTGTTGCTTAGGTTGTTGACATGATTGCTGCTTTTGCTTCCTAGGTTGAGGAGGAGCAGGAGGAACAGACTTAGCAGTAAACCTTCATTGGTAAGAAGTAGGCCTGCAAGCACGAGGTGGTTGAGGCTTTTTCTTTAGTTTGACAAATATGTCCCACCAATATGTCCCACCAATTTTTGAGTAGCAGTGTCCATGGATGGTCCGATAAGTTCATCCCCAAGACATGGAGCGTTAGCTAAACGATCTTGGTGGCTGACATCAAGTTTGGAGACACGGAGCCAGGCAAGGCGTCTCATAGCCTCCGACATGGCAGCCGCTCGTGAGGTAAGTTCGAATATGTCATAGGTAGAACGAGGAAAACCAAACAAAAACTGCAGACAATGTGCACGATGCAGGCAAGAATTTATTGTACCAAAGTTAAAATGCAGTAATAAAAAACCTTTTTACCAACCAAGAGACCCAACATAGTCTGTGTTTCGGACAACATGCCTTCGTCAAGGGCCTATGGTAAAAAAGGTATACAATGTACCGCAAAAAATGAAGGTAACTGTGATTTGGTTTTTGGCAGCGGCTCTTGGTGTAATACACATGCATTTTTTGTGGTACATTGTATACCTTATTTACCATGGACCCCTGACGAAGGCGTGTTATCTGAAACACGGACCGTGTTGGGTCTCTTGGTTGGTAAAAAGGTTTTTTTATTACTGCATTTTAACAATAAATTCTTGCCTGCATCGTGTACATTGTCTGCAGTTTTTGTTTGGTTTTCCTGTTTTGGTGGCTTTTCTGCAGATTCGGTTGGATTTCTTTTTTTGTTGTTCATAGGTAGAACGAACCATATACTTCCTCAATTAGAAAACTGTAGCAATAAGATTTTGAGAAAAGCCTGAATTTTGTGAGGGAATATATTTTTGAAAAGCTGAAAACTGCTTACCAGATGTTTCAGGTAGAAAGAAAAGTGGAAATTATAGTTTCCAACTTGGTTCGCCAACATTGCATTTTGGTAAAGGTGTTTACTGAATTTGTCCATTGCTTTAACCTCTCTTCTAGGTGGTACAGAAGTGTAGACACTAGCCCCTGCAGACTTCAAGGTCGACTAAACCACAAGAGACTCATGAAGAAGCTGAGGTTTATCGAACCCAGGAATAGGAACCACTCTTTATAATGAGTCAAGCTTTCTAGGAGCCACAGGAATAGAAAGTGGAATTTCTAGATTTTATAGAAAGTCTCACGCAAAATGTCATGAAGAGGAAACTTCAGTAGTTCTTTTGGTGGTTGGTCATAGTTTAGAACCTGCAAGAACTGCTTACTATATTTGGAGTCCGCCTCCAGTGGAATGGAAAGGTCCTCAGACATTTGCCGGAGAAACCTTGCAAAAGAAGACCTCTCAGAAAAAGCAACAGGTTGAGAAGAACGCTGAGGTGAATCTGAACAATCAGTATCCTCATCATCAGACGAGAGTGGTTCCTGCTCTGAGTCTCCCAATAAGTCTGAGCCTTGAATGGAATGAGGACGGTGTCGGAGACTCAGTGCCAAAGGTTCAATTTGTTTCATCTTATGAGAGGCCTTCTGGGACCACACCGGTGTCACCTCTCTAGATGTTTAAGTCAAGGACTGGTGATGTGGAGTGAGACCAATCGACTCCTGTGCTAAAGATCCCCACACCGGTGGAGCATCAACTTGAGGTGTGGTCGGTGTCGCTATCTGCTCAGGCTGAACTGTCACCTGGAGAGCCAGTGTCGACCTAGCTTGGACAGCCGGTATGGACGTACCAATAAATTGGGTCAGTACCAGCATTTGAAAATGCTCACCCAATTCCTCCCTAAGCAAATTATCAATTCTCTCCTTAAGGCAGGGGTAGGGAACTCCGGTCCTCGAGAGCCGTATTCCAGTCGGGTTTTCAGGATTTCCCCAATGAATATGCATTGAAAGCAGTGCATGCAAATAGATCTCATGCAGATTCATTGGGGAAATCTTGAAAACCTGACTGGAATACGGCTCTCGAGGACCGGAGTTCCCTACCCCTACCTTAAGAGAAAGCTCCAGTACTCCTGGTGCAGCACTCCGGTTCGGTGATGAGGAAGCTGATGTCGAGGCACTCACCGAAATCGGGAAAGGGCACTTATGGG
The DNA here is from genome assembly GCF_902459505.1 of Geotrypetes seraphini. Taxonomy (NCBI): domain Eukaryota; kingdom Metazoa; phylum Chordata; class Amphibia; order Gymnophiona; family Dermophiidae; genus Geotrypetes; species Geotrypetes seraphini. The sequence continues at coordinate 253,997,731 of NC_047086.1, forward strand.
ACTTTTTTGAGGTCAGCAAGACTCGACTCAATGCCACTTTGACCTGAGTCGCAGATGAGGTAGGGGAAGGCTTGGTTTACCCAAATGTTGCGACACTGGAGATGTTTCTGCCGATGTCAATATACATGTTGTCGTCTTGATTGATGCCGCTGGTGTCGGTATTGATGTCGACTCCCCCTACATAGCGCCACCGAACAATAACTTCTGTTGAAGAAGGCAGTTTTTCAAAGACCTCTTCTGAAGAAAAGAGCACCGGGTACAGGTTTCCGGACGGTGCTCCGGTCCCAAACACTGGAGACATCATGATGTGGGTCAGTCACAGAGATGGGCCGAGCACAGTGACCCCACTTCTTAAATCCTATCTGCTGGCGTGACATCGACGGGAAGACTGCCTGGGCAAAATCTTAGTCGGAGGCCAAGGTGGTACAACAGGCCCCGCCGGGCCGAACCCACGAAAGAAAGAGATTTTTTTTTTTTAACTGAAGGTAAACTAAATGAAAAGGAAAAACAGTCATGAAAATGACTGAAAAGTAACTGACGCGAGAGCAGGAAGGCGAAAAAAAAAAAAAAAAAAGAAAAGACCATTGAAACGCGTCTTCTTAGCTCCACAGAAATTAAGAAACTGAGGGACTCTGTGCATACTTTGGATGGGAAGGCACTCGCCCATGCGCTGTGCAGGTTATCGCAAACTTTTCAAAGACTTAAAGTGGCGATACATGTTTGAAGTGGTCCGTGCAAGGGCTCCGTCGATGCTGCCTGCTTATCCTGGGATAAAGGGTATTCCCCCTAACTAGGCCTGGGCCTGTACAGATCCCTGATAATAATGCCAACTGCCAAGAGGTCTGTGGACCAGAGATGGTACCAGTGCCTCCACACCTCCCAACCTGTTGAAACAAGTCCACTGGCCCCTCAACCTGAGGTACAGATCATGGGCTAGCCCTCAGGGAGCCTTCCTGTTCCTCATGCTGCACCAATCCAGGTCCTGCTACCATCTGATGGAGAAGGGGTGGGCAACCATAATCTTCAAAAGCCATAACCTAGTTGGATTTTCAAGATTTCCACAATGAATATGTATGACATAGTTGATTACAAAGAAAAGCAGTACAATTTGATTAGTTTACAGCATTCAGGGCAATGGGTGCCCACCTCTGTAGAATTTCAGCTCTGCACGAATTATCGTACACATCACTGAAAAAGAAAAGTGTTTTTTTTTGCCTCATCTGGACTGATCTAGGAAGAAGATATGGAAATTGAATTTAATTACAGAAAAACAAACAGGAAACATCCGACTTTCTGAATCACTACTTTGTCTTCTTCTGAAATTTCCTAATGTTATTTCTATGACACTTAAAATTCAAAAACAGCTGCAGAAAGTTGCAATCAGTTTTCAGTACAATTAAAAAAAAAAAAAGTTTTAGGTCAGCATTTTCACTTCTACAGGTTTTTTTTTTCCTTTTGTCAGTGTTCATGTAGATTGTTACAAAATACTGTAAACTGTTCTTCCTTCCTTAATGATTAAATTTAACTGCTGTTCCTCCTACTGTGTGGAAACCTGCTGCCAGCACAGCTTTGTCTGCAGAGCAGAGGCTCTAGGGAAGAATGCATACTTCCTCTCCAACTGCTAGTGCCTCATTCCAAAACCATAAATCTTATGACATCTCAAACGCTGTGTGGGAATACAGAGGGATTATTTTTTTCTAGTTGTTGAAATTATATTTTGTGATAAAGGCTTCAAGTTCCTTTTATGGAAAGTTCTGTAAGTTCCCTTTATGTAAAATGTTTGTTATCAGATGGACAATGCTTCCAGGATGCTCACCTCTCCAGCTTGAGTTAGAGTCAACAACTAACTATTCAACCTTTTAACTAAATTCCAAATATGGGTTTTGAACTATGGGATCAACAGACTAAATTCTAACCTCAATTTGGGTTCTGTTAGGATATACAAGAGTCCATACTTGAACTGTTGATTCCCATTTCCCATGAACTGCAGAAGGGTATCAATTTTAAGAACTTGAAACTCCTCCCCTTCTACAGTGGAGAATACCACCCTCCTCAGTTGGTACCAAAGCAATCGAACTCTGCTAAAACACAAGAAAAGAGAAGGATAGGCAAAGGGAACTCTTGCAGCAATTAACGTTTTGCTCTGAAACTTAGAAAATAGAACAATGATTAAAAAGAATGAACAAACAGTAAACCATAAATCACTCACATGAGTTAACTAAGAGTCAATCTGCTAAGTGTGACCAGCAGGGGCTAATAGGACCCTCCCAAGAAGTCAGCGAAAAGGAAAATCCCTGTTCCTGTAACACCTCTTCTCTTAAACTTAAGAATCAGTAGAAAGGGTCCCCAAGATGGACACCAGCAACATCCAAGGCAGAAAACAGGCAAATCAAAAATAAAATCCGCACAGGGAGGATAGCACGGACTCCTGTGTATCCTAACAGAACCCAGATTATCGAAGGTAAAAACCTAATCTGTCAGTGTCTGTTGTGGATACACAGGATTCCGTACTTGAGCTCACGTACCAAACCAGTGCCATACTTCTAAGCAATGGTCTTTACAATGGGGGTCAGCCCCCCTCAAAAATTAAATGACATCCAGGTGAGAACCAGAGAATGAAAGGTGCTGCAATCCCAAAAGAAAGAGGAAACTGCAAGACCCTTTCCAATACCAGCTTGCAAGAAAGCTAGGGTTATCGAAATGGGAACTCTCATGCTCTAACTGTTCCTTGGTGCACCAAAACTGGAAGGTCTTCCTGGTCTTAGCATAAGCCACAACAGTCACAGACCTCTTAGCCCTAAGGAGGGTCTTAACCACAACCTCCGAATAGTCCTTCCAAATCAAGACCATGCACTTAAGAGCCGAGCCATAAGACTGAAGCATTCTGACTTCTCCATTGTAACTGGGCTTTGACTGAGGAGTTCTAGAACACAGGTATTATCAGAGACCTACCTCTGTAAACACACCAGATCTACCTACCAAGGTCTTTGGGGCCAGTCTGGAGCCACAAGGATCACCAGATCCTGATGGCCGCTATTGTGGATGATCTGACCCACCATGCTCCATGGTGGAAACACAGAGAAACAGATCTGCAGGCCAGGACTGAACCAGAGCATCCAGACCTGCACTTCCCCGCTCGACTCTGCAACTGTAGAAGTGAAGAGACTTTGCATTCTTGGATAAGGCCATGAGATCCATATCTGGTGTGCCCCAAGTCTGAACTATGAGGGAAAACACCTTCTGGGACAGTGACCACTCTTTGAGATCCAGAGTCTGCTGACTGAAGAAGTCGGCTTGGACATTCTCTACTCCTGCTATGAGGGCCACTGAGAGGGCCCAGCACTTACAGATAGTGCCAGGCCATGGGGCTCGGAAGAGGCAAGATTGCTAGGACCTGAACTTCTGTCTGCATGACTTAGGAAGAAAGACACAGCCCTGTACCATGTTGAAGCATACTCCCAGGTAGTCCAAGCACCGAGTTGGCTGAAGGTGACTTTATTGGAAGTTGACAATCCAGCCCAGCTCCTATAGCAGCTCACCATTTGCTGGACTTCACATCCACCAGAAAAGGGGCTCGAATCAGCCAATCATCCAGGTAAGGAAGCACTTGGACACCCATTTAGCAAAGGTGGGCTTCTACAACCAACATCACCTTGAAAAAAAACTGCAGGGAGCCGTGGCCAGACCAAATGGGAGTGCCACAAACTGGAAGTGGCGCTGAAGCATGTGAAATCTCAGATATCTCCTGTGAGCTGGAAAGATGGGGATGTGAAGATACACCTCCGTCAAATCCAGAGAGGCAAGGAGCTTGTCCGGGGCAACAGCTGCTATGACGGAGTGGACTATTTCTATATGAAAGTGGGGAACCTTCAGGACCTTGTTTACAGATTAAAAATCCAGAATGGGCCGCCAATCTTCTGTGCCTTTCTTGAGCACTATGCAGTATAAAGAGCATCTGCTTGAATCCAATTCATAGAAACATAGAAAGATGACGGCAGAAAAGAGCTACAGCCCATCAAGTCTGCCCACTCCATTTACCTACCCTATTAAGTCTGAGTGCTAATGACCTAGTTCCTTAACTCGACCATATTCATAGGGGACTTGACTCGGGGGCTTCAGGGTAAAGTAGCACTGTTCGCTGACGACGCCAAACTGTGTAACATAGTGAAAGCAACCTCAAGGATAGTATGACGCAGGACCTGATCATGTTGGAAAACTGGTCCTCGACATGGCAGCTGGGCTTCAACGCTAAAAAATGTAAGGTCATGCATCTCGGCAGCGGAAATCCATACAGAGCATACTCCTTGAATGGAGAAACGCTAGCTGGGATTTCAGAAGAACGGGACTTGGGAGTAATCATCAGCGCAGACATGAAGGCTGCCAAACAAGTAGAGAAGGCCTCATCTAAGGCAAGGCAACTTATGGGATGTATCAATAGAAGCTTCGTCAGCTGCAAACCTGAAGTCATAATGCCACTCTACAGAACCATGGTGAGACCTCATCTGGAATACTGTGTGCAATTCTGGAGGCCACATTACCGGAAAGATGTGCTTCGAGCTGAGTCGGTCCAGCGGATGGCCACTAGGATGGTCGCCGGACTCAAGGGTCTCTCATACGAAGAAAGACTGGGCAAACTGCAGCTCTATATCCTAGAGGAGCGCAGGGAAAGGGGTGACATGATTGAGACATTTAAGTATGTCACAGGTCGTGTAGAGGTGGAAAACGATATATTCTTTCCCAAGGGATCCTCGGTCACAAGGGGGCACCCGCTCTAACTCAGAGGAGGGAAATTTAGTGGTGACATCAGGAAGTATTTCTTCATAGAAAGGGTGGTAGATCACTGGAACAAACTTCCGGTGCAGGTGATGAGAGAGAATTAAGCATGGAAGCTCTGGATACATCCCGGAAAGTCCTGACATTGGCCAGGTGAAGGGAGATGGGATAAGGACAAAGATCACTTTTCTCTTTACAGAAAAACCTGCCCTCACCCCCTGCAACTGACATCTACCTTATCTATCTCTGCAGATGATAGAAACAATAGATTAACTATGGAAAGATATTTCACCATTAACTGAAGAACATGCAAAGATGGAGAAATACGCTGTTTTATGAGTTCAATTAGCTACTAAAACTAGAGAAAAAGCAACAGGTCCTGAGGCTGTGGGCTAGCTGTGGTTTTACACCAAGGCCCACCCAGCCAGATACCATAAAGAGATAAACAGACCGTGGTCAGAAGACAGAATTCTCAGAAGGAAGAATTCATAAGAAAAATCATCTAATAGAAAGTATCGGAGATGTTTAGAGTTGGGAGGGGGGCTTGTGCTCGGAAATACTAATATGGTGGGGAAACAGGCATTTCGGGGAAAAGGTAGGTTTTACGGAAAACAGAGTAAAACATATAACATGACGTAGAGGAGAATAGCCAATAAATGAATGTAGCTAGGCAGTAATGCATAAGTAAATAACCAATAAGGATGTATCATGTGATGTGAACCAACGTGGTGTTGGCCACTAAGAAATGTATAAAAACCAGGCCTTTAGAAGGGAGAGGTCAGAACAGACATCAGAGGACCTCTAGGCCTAGAGGTCACCTTCTGAGCCACCTTCTGTTACGCTATATACTAAATTATTTATTCCTGTAAGCTGTTATTGATTAGCTAAATAAATATATACTTATTGAAACCAGTATATAGCGTTCGAGGTCTCATTACCGAGGTAGGCCTGGACAGCGGCCTATCTACCTCAGTGATCAAGGCCACCAGTGTGCTCGACTTTAAGAATAAATGGGACATCCACGTGGGATCCCTACAACGGTCGAGTTAAGCCCAGCTGCCATGTCGAGGACCAGTTTTCCAACATGATCAGGTCCTGCGTCATACTATCCTTGAGGTTGCTTTCACTTACTATGTTACACAGTTTGGCGTCGTCAGCAAACAGTGCTACTTTACCCTGAAGCCCCTGGGTCAAGTCCCCTATGAATATGTTGAAAAGGGACGGTCCCAGGACTGAGCCCTGCGGCACTCCGCTAGTCACCTCCGATGTCTCAGAGAGGGTGCCGTTGACCACCACCCTCTGAAGTCTTCCACCCAGCCAATCACTGACCCATGCAGTTAGTTTCTCACCCAACCCCATCGATTTCATCTTGTTTAATAGTCTACGGTGTGGGACACTGTCGAAAGCTTTACTGAAATCCAAGTATACTATGTCCAGAGACTCTCCTGAGTCTAGCTTTCCTGTCACCCAATCAAAGAAGCTTATAAGATTGGATTGGCATGACCTGCCTCTGGTGAATCCATGTTGGCAGGGATCCCTTAGATTACCTTCATCCATTATCGTGTCTAATTTACCTTTAATTAGAGTTTCCATGAGTTTCCATACTATTGATGTGGGACTCACCGGTCTGTAATTCGCAGCCTCTGCTCTGCAACCTTTTTTGTGCAGAGGAACTACGTTTGCTGTTTTCCAGTCCAGGGGGACTCTCCCTGTATTTAGGGAGAGATTGAAGAGCATGGCTAACGGTTCCGCCAGAACATCGCACAGCTCTCTGAACACTCTTGGGTGCAAATTGTCTGGTCCCATGGCTTTGTTCACCTTGAGTTTTGACAGTTCTCTGTAAACATCAGCTGTTGTGAACTCAAAATTCTGAAATGGGTCTTCCATGCTTTGCTTTGCTTCCAGCCGTGGCCCGTGCCCTGGTGCCTTGCAGGTAAAGACTGAACAGAAGTACCGTATTTTCGCGGATATAACGCGCACCATTGTAAAACGCGCACAGGGGTATAGCGCGCAGAAATCACGATGATATGTACAAAAACTTTTCTATACCGCGCTCAGGCATATAACGCGCATGCTGCCCGACTCTCCTCTGGCCACCCCGACTCTCCTTTCGCTCTCCCCGACTCTCCTCTGGCCACCCCGACTCTCCTTTCGCCCTCCCCGACTCTCATCTGGTTGCCCCGACTCACCCTGACTTTCGGTGCACTGCCCCGACTCTCCTCTGGTTGCCCCGACTCACCCTGACTTTCGGTGCACTGCCCCGACTCTCCTCTGGTTGCCCCGACTCACCGTTCACCCGCCCTGACTTTCGGTGCACTGCCCCGCCTCTCCGTGCCTGTCCCCCTTGAAGTCCTGTCCCCCCTTGAAGGTCTGCCTGTCCCCCCTTGAAGGTCTGCCTGTCCCCCCTTGAAGTCCTGTCCCCCTTGAAGGTCTGCCTGTCCCCCTTGAATATCTGCCTGTCCCCCCTTGAAGTCCTGTCCCCATCCTGAAAGCCTGATGCCCCCCCTCGACGTCCGATTCTTCTCCCCCCTCTGCAGGACCACTCGCACCCCCACCCCGAAGGACCGCCGACTCCCCGACAATATTGGGCCAGGAGGGAGCCCAAATCCTCCTGGCCACGGCGACCCCCTAACCCCACCCCGCACTACATTACGGGCAGGAGGGATCCCAGGCCCTCCTGCCCTCGACGCAAACCCCCCTCCCCCCCAGCCGACCCGCGATCCCCCTGGCCGACCCCCACGACCCCCCCACCCCCCTGCCCCGTACCTTTGGAAGTTGGCCGGACAGACGGGAGCCAAACCCGCCTGTCCGGCAGGCAGCCAACGAAGGAATGAGGCCGGATTGGCCCATCCGTCCTAAAGCTCCGCCTACTGGTGGGGCCTAAGGCGCGTGGGCCAATCAGAATAGGCCCTGGAGCCTTAGGTCCCACCTGGGGGCGCGGCCTGAGACACATGGTCGGGTTTGGCCCATGTGCCTCAGGCCGCGCCCCCAGGTGGGACCTAAGGCTCCAGGGCCTATTCTGATTGGCCCACGCGCCTTAGGCCCCACCAGTAGGCGGAGCTTTAGGACGGATGGGCCAATCCGGCCTCATTCCTTCGTTGGCTGCCTGCCGGACAGGCGGGTTTGGCTCCCGTCTGTCCGGCCAACTTCCAAAGGTACGGGGAAGGGGGGTGGGGGGGTCGTGGGGGTCGGCCAGGGGGGTCGCGGGTCGGCTGGGGGGGCGGTCGGAGGTTCTTGGGGGGGGGGCGGTCGTTGGAGGGAGGGGGGTTTGCGTCGAGGGCAGGAGGGCCTGGGATCCCTCCTGCCCGTAATGTAGTGCGGGGTGGGGTTAGGGGGTCGCCGTGGCCAGGAGGGTTTGGGCTCCCTTCTGGCCCAACTACACAAAGTACGGGGAAGGCGGGTGGGGGTGTCGTGGGGGTCGGCCAGGGGGGTCGCGGGTCGGCTGGGGGACGGGCGGAGGTTCTTGGGGGGGGGCGGTCGTTGGGGAGAGGGGGTTTGCGTCGAGGGCAGGAGGGCCTGGGATCCCTCCTGCCCGTAATGTAGTGCGGGGTGGGGTTAGGGGGTCGCCGTGGCCAGGAGGGTTTGGGCTCCCTCCTGGCCCGATATTGTTGGGGAGTCGGCGGTCCTTCGGGGTGAGGGTGCGAGTGGTCCTGCCGGGGGGGGGGGGGATGTATCGGACGTCGGGGAGTCGGCCGGGCAAGAGGGCTTGGGCTCTCTCTTGCTCCGATCGTGGATGCGGGTGCGGGTGGGAGCGCGTGCGAGCGGTCGTTCGGGGTGGGGGTGCGAGCGGTCCTGCTGGGGGGGTGAATCGGGCGTCGGGCGGGGTGGGAACTATGTTTAAAAACTTTTGTATACCGCGCTCAGGCATATAACGCGCGAGGGGTATGCGCGGTACGTAAAATCACGTATAACGCGCGCGTTATATCCGCGAAAATACGGTAATCATTCAGTAGTTTGGCTTTTTTGGAAACTGTTTCCACATAATTCCTGTCTGGCGTTCTAAGGCGTACTATCCCGTTTGCGTTCTTTTTCCTGTCGCTAATGTACCTGAAGAAGGATTTGTCCCCTTTCTTGATGTTCTTTGCTAGAGTTTCTTCCATTCGAAGTTTGGCCTCCAGGACTGCTGTTTTGACCGCTGCAGACTTTGTCCTGTATTCAACGCTTGCGTCTTTTTCCCCCGTGCGTTTGTATGAGAGAAATGCTCTTTTCTTTTCCTTGACGAGGTACGAGACCTCATCAGTGAACCATTGGGGTTTCTTTTTTCTTTGTTGTTTAGTTACCGATTTTATGTAGCGGATAGTTGCCTCATGAAGGGTCGATTTCAAGGTTGACCACATAACCTCCACATTATCCGTTACTTCTTGAACCTGAAGCGTCTGATGGACAAAGTCTCCCATGCATGCGAAGTCAGTGCCCCGGAAATTGAGTACCCTTGTTTTTGTTTGTGATCTAGGGAAGCCTTTCCTAAGGTTAAACCATACCATGTTATGGTCACTGGTGGCTAGCGGTTCTCCCACCGAGACGCTTTCCCCGTTCGTAAGTACCAGGTCCAGGATGGCCTGGGCTCTAGTGGGCTCTAGTACCAATTGTTTGAGACGTACTCCCTTCATGGATGTTAATATCCTCCTGCTATCACAAGTTGTCGCTGAGAGTGTGTTCCAGTCTACATCAGGCATGTTGAAGTCTCCTAACAGAACGTCACCCGTAAGGTGATATTCTCAATGTAACATAGTAACATAGTAACATAGTAGATGACGGCAGATAAAGACCCGAATGGTCCATCCAGTCTGCCCAACCTGATTCAATTTAAATTTTTTTTTTTTTTTTTCTTCTTAGCTATTTCTGGGCGAGAATCCAAAGCTTTACCCGGTACTGTGCTTGGGTTCCAACTGCCGAAATCTCTGTTAAGACTTACTCCAGCCCATCTACACCCTCCCAGCCATTGAAGCCCTCCCCTGCCCATCCTCCTCCAAACGGCCATACACAGACGCAGACCGTACAAGTCTGCCCAGTAACTGGCCTAGTTCAATCTTTAATATTATTTTCTGATTCTAAATCTTCTGTGTTCATCCCACGCTTCTTTGAACTCAGTCACAGTTTTACTCTCCACCACCTCTCTCGGGAGCGCATTCCAGGCATCCACCACCCTCTCCGTAAAGTAGAATTTCCTAACATTGCCCCTGAATCTACCATGTCTTCAATTAATTCAGCGTCCTTGTGCTCCGATTGTCTAGGAGGTCTGTACACTACACCAAGGTACAGGCATTTTTCTCCACCTCTGGCCAGGTTTACCCAGATGGATTCCCCAGTATACTTGACATCCGTGATCCTGGTTGTCTTGATGGTTTCTTTGATGTAAAGTGCTACCCCTCCTCCTACCTTACCCTCTCTGTCCTGGCGAAGCAGGTTGTATCCTGGTATAGTTATATCCCACCCGTGAGAGTCTGTGAACCATGTTTCGGAAATTGCTACTATGTCTAGGTCTGCATTAACTATTTCTGTTTCCAGTTCTAGAAATTTATTCCCTAGGCTGTGTGCGTTAATATACATAGCTCTCCACTCTGTTTGTTTACTAAGCTCATGTAGAGAGCAACCCATTTGAGTTAAAGTGTCCCCTAGCGATTCTTTGCAGTAAGGGTACTTACCTTAGACTTAGAAGCGGAGTTTTGGTTCGCCACATCAGGATTGTTACTTACTGCTCCGGTGTAAAAGTGGGTACCCACCCCTGACTTACCTAGTTTCTTCGGGAACTGGTTCTATGGCATGAATGTCAAACAGTTGTTGCACTGTTACTCAAACTCTGACCTCCTTCTCTGGCCCTCCAGCTGGGAAGTCGAGGAATAGATATGGAGGGGGCTAATAAAACTCAATCCAGTGCCCCTTCCTGATAATATCCAGCACCCAGCGGTCAGATGAGATCTGTTCTCATCTGTTCATGAATGCTGATGTCTATCCTCCAATATGAGGAGGAGCAGCTATCCTCCTGGTGTCATAGCTTCTTCTTTTAGGCCGATCCACCACAGCAACCCACGGTCACGTCTCTGTCCGTACCCCTGAAAGGGCCTCTGAGAAGAGTAGATGGAGGAAAATTGGCAAAATCTCCTAAAGGTACGAAAATTACCTCTATTGCCAATGACAGGTTGACGGCTCCTACTATCCGGGAGGGATTTGGGGCAGCAATCTACCACCTTCTCCTTACGCCACTGCAGAGTCCACCATCAGCTGGACAAACAGCTGCTGGATGTCCAGAGCCATAGGATAGAGCAGACATATAGCTTTGGTCACATTAAGAGATCCTTCAGGTGCCTCCCACTGGTCAGTGACAAAGATAAGATCTGTATGAGCAGGAAAAATGCTCATCTGTGTATCAGTGTCAATAATAGAAACATGATGGCAGATAAAGGCCAAATGGCCCATCCAGTCTGCCCATCCGCAGTAACCATTATCTCTTCCTCTCTTTAAGAGATCCCACGTGTCTATCCCACATTTTCTTGAATTCAGACTAGAGAGTTGCGCGGGGACAGAAATCCCACCCGTCCCCACCCGTCCCCGCCAAAGTCCCACCCGTCCCCACCCGTCCCCATGAGGAATCCCACCCGTTCCCACCCGTCCCCGTGAGGAATCCCTCCGTCCCCACCCGTCCCCGTGAGGAATCCCCTCCGTCCCCACCCGTCCCCGCAAGGAATCCCCTCCGTCCCCGCCCGTCCATATAAACTTCAGAAATAGTTATTTCATTTAATTATGCTACTGAATTAAAGGCTCTGGTAGAAACCCATTTACAAATAAGCAAAAAGACTTTATTAATTTGAAAATATTAATTGGGAAGAATACATACTTTGCAAATGGGTTTCTACCAGAGCCTCTAATGTTTATAAATTTTTATCAACACAACTAATATACTTTATCCTGAAGCAAAATAAAAAAAAAGAAATATAATTCTTTTCCTACCTTTGTTGCCTGGTTTCTGCTTTCCTCATGTTCTCATTCAATTCCTTCCATCCACTGTCTCTCTTCCTTCTGCATCTTCCATTTGCTCTGTTACTGTGCCTCTCCCTTTCTTCCCCCTTCCAAATTGGTCTGGCACCCATCTTCTTCTCTCCGCTCCCCCCATAGTCTGGCATCTGTCTTCTTCCCTGCCAGCGTCTTCTCCCTACTCTCTCTTCCCCATTTCCTTTCAGCGTCCTTCTCCTCCCATCTTCCCCATGTCCTGTCAGCGTCCTTCTCCCCCCTCTGTCTTCCACATGTGCTTTCAGTGTCCTTCTCCCCCCTCTGCTTCCCCATGTCCTTTTAGCATCTTTCTCCCTCTCTGTCTTCCCCATGGCCTTTCAGCGTCCTTCTCCACCCCCCCCCCGTCTTCTCCATGTCCTTTCAGCGTCCTTCTCCACCCCTTTGTCTTCCCCATGTGCTTTCAGCATCCTTCTCCCCCCTCTGTCTTCCACAAGTGCTTTCAGAGTCCTTCCCCCCCGCCCTTCCCATGGCCTTTCAGCGTCCTTCTCCCCCCCTTTGTCTTCCCCATGTCCTTTCAGCGTCCTTCTCCACCCCTTTGTCTTCCCCATGTGCTTTCAGTATCCTTCTCCCCCCTCTGTCTTCCACAAGTGCTTTCAGAGTCCTTCCCCCCCCGCCCTTCCCATGGCCTTTCAGCGTCCTTCTCCACCCCTTTGTCTTCCCCATGTCCTTTCAGCGTCCTTCTCCACCCCTTTGTCTTCCCCATGTGCTTTCAGTATCCTTCTCCCCCCTCTGTCTTCCACAAGTGCTTTCAGAGTCCTTCCTCCCCCCCTCCCTTCCCATGGCCTTTCAGCGTCCTTCTCCACCCCTTTGTATTCCCCATGTGCTTTCAGCGTCCTTCTCCCTCCTCTGTCTTCAAGTGCTTTCAGAGTCCTTCCCCCCCTCCTCCCGTCTTCCCCATGGCCTTTCAGCGTCCTTCTCCCCACTCCTTCTCTACCGCCCCGGGTGCAGCACAGCCGGCCACGTCCCCTTACTTTTGTGGCACTTCCCCGACCGACTGACAACAGCCCCGGTCCGACAAACCTCCCTGCCCTTAACTGCAAATCTAAATTACCTTATTACAGCTGCTGTAAGAAGATAATTTAGATTCGCGGCTACAGGGCAGGGAGAATTGTCGGACCGGGGCTGTTGTCGGTCGGTCGGGGAAGTGCCACAAAAGTAAGGGGACCTGGCCGGCTGTGCTGCATACGGGGCGGGGTGTGGCGGGGCAGACCGCCCCCTCCCTTGGTAGCCACTCGAACCGCGAGGCTACTCTCCTCCTTACCTGCACTGCCTGCAGCACAGAGCCAAACGGAAGTCTTCCCGACGTCAGCGCTGACGTCGGGAAGACTTCCGTTCGGCTCTGTGCTGCAAGCAGAGAAGGTAGGGAGAAGAGCCGCGCGACTGAGTACATCCAGCCCCGCAGGAACCCCGCGACCCTCGGAGGCGTCCCCATGGGATCCCCGCGACCCTAGGGGCGTCCCCATGGGATCCCCGTGACCCAAAGGGGGAACCCGCGGGATGCCCGCGGGTCCCGCGGGATTCCCGTCGTCCCCGTTCCCGTGCAGCTCTCTAATTCAGACACAGACTCCACCATCTCTTCCAGGAGACTCTTCCATGCATCTACCACCCTTTCTGTAAAAAAAGTATTTCATTAGATTACTGAGTCTATCATCTCTTAATTTCATCCTAAGCCCTCTCATTCCAGAGCTTCCTTTCAAATGAAAGACTTGATTCATGCACATACACGCCATGTAAAAGTCTCTATTATCTCTCTCCTATCCTCCAAAGTATAGATATTGAGATCTTTACGTCTGTCCCCATACGCCATTTGAAGAAGACCATGCACAATTTTAGTAGCCTTCCTCTGAAACGACTCCATCCTTTTTATATTTTTTTGAAGGTGTGGTTTCCTCTTTCTATGCACCCTAGCATTCTTCTAGATTTCACCGTCACCTTCTCAACCTGTTTGGCCACAATAAATTCATCACAAGTCCAACTCTTCCATCGTGCACATAAGTTCTTCACCCCCTAAACTGTACCATCCCTTTGAATTTTTGCAGCCCAAATGCATGACCTTGCATTTCTTAGCATTAAATTTTAGCTGCCCAATTTCAGACCATTCTTCAGGCTTCGATAAGTCTTTTTTCATGTTATTCATACTATCCAGCATGTCTACTCTATTGCAGATTTTGGTATCATCCGCAAAGAGGCAAATCTTGCCCAACCCTTCAGCAATATCACTTATCTAAAAAAAATGTCTTTTCTCCCCGTTTTTTCTTCCATTTGTATCTTTGCTTTCCTGACTACTCGACCAGTCACTCAGTTTTTCCACTTATTTTTGCCTGTCTTCCTCTTTCTTTGTAGTTTATGAATGTTGTGAGGTGGAGGGCCTCTGGGCATTAAGCTTCAGTACAGATAGGGTGTCAGAAATGAGATGGAAAACTGAGGCTGACTTGAAAAGACGATGCATGGGGGGATCAACACTGTTATCCATCGCCCTGCAAAAACAAAGGAATGGAAAGGAACTTCCAATTATCCCAATCTTGTTCCAAATGGTTACCGACTTTGGGATCTGGCATGGTATGAGATGGGGATGCCTGTTTGGGAGAAGAATCCCCCTTAGGCAGAGCTGGCGCGCCCAAAGGCAGCACAGTTCTTCCCGGAACTGTTAAGTACATTTTCCATAAAAGGATGACAAAATCTGAGAAGCCTGCATCAAGGAACCTGAGGCTCTTTGCACAATCCCAAGCTGGAGAAGAGGAGCTAAATCATCTGCCACTATGTGCTTGCGTTTTGCCCCATCACTTTTTGGCTCATCCAAGCAGGATCTCTTCCCCTTAGGCTGGCTTTTCTGGGATTTTAGGGTTCCAAGGCCTTTGAATACTGACTGGAGGGCCAAACCCGAAGCTCCTGCCCTTTCCTCCTGCAACATGTGGAACACCGTCGCTCCTCTACTGGCAATGCTGTGTAACCAGCGCAGGATCTGGGACTAGACAGGCCTGGGGCACCCATCAGAGGCAGTTACTAGCAAAAATCAATGGTTTTGCTATGGAAAAAAGTTTTAAATCAGATTGCTAAAAATCAAAGATGGCCGCTGTAAAAAAAATAGCACAAAAACGAGCCATTGGAGACAGAACACTCCCCTCCCCCCTATTATTTTTTTTTTTTTAAGGCAATTTTAGGGTTTTGGAGAAGAACCCAAGTACTAACCCCAGAAACCTCCAAAGTTTAAAATTACAGACCCCACCCCACCCCGATGCTCCCCATAGGGAATAATGGGAGTACTCACTGACTTCAGATGCCTGTTTGCATGGATCAGCCTGACTGTAGGGAAAAGATTTCTACCTCAACATGCACAAACCTTAACCGTCAAAGGGATTCTTCTTGCTGCTAGTCAGACTCCCACCCTCAAGATTCCTCACGCAGCGATGGGGTGAGAAGTTACACAAAGGGTTCTTACTCAGAGGCCTCACACATCCAGCAGATGAGCCACTCCTAGGGGGACAGATCCCGAGCTCCTGATGGGATCCAAAGCATGCTGGCTATGCAGGGACTCTGAGATTGCCTTGAAACAGCAGTCCTCTCAAGCAAGACTGCTTTCCCCGATAGAATATGCCAAAGCAGGGGACCTTTGAGCACAGAAGCCACAAAGAATCCGACGGAAAAATAACTGAAAATAACAAAAGGAAGCAGAGCAAAACAGACCTTCTGAGGTCGCTTGTAGAAGGAAAAACTGAGTAGAGTTGTTCTCCACTGCAGAAGGTGAAAAAGTTTCAAATTCTTAAAGTTATATCCTTCTGTAGTTCATGAGAAATGGGAATCAACAGCTCAAGTATGGTCTCCTGTGTTAACTGCAACAGAAATCAATTTAGTCCCTTTCTAGTCTTCTTTTCAGGAAGAAGTTTGTTTTTTGGGTTCTCTTTTTGGGAGGGGGAGGTAAGGAAACAATATAAAACTGAGAAAAGAAAGTCACAAGTGTACTAATAATTCTCAACAGAAGCTAAGATATAAGAGTCCAGTGTTTATAGCACAGTTACTTACCTGGAACAGGTGATATACAAGGACAGCAGTTAGATATTCTTACAGATGGGTGACGACATCCTCGGAGCCCAGTACAGACAAAGCAAAAGTATATTGTCACTTTAATTTCTTTAGAAGTCTCAAGATTGCCCATACCGTGCATATCCGAGTGCCTTCTCAACCTTCGACTCGCAGGACCATCAGTTCAGTAAACAAGCTAAGAAGCCAACTAGGAGAGGTGGGAGGGTTGTGAGAATATCTGCCTGCAGTCCCTGGATAACACCTGGGGAGTGTGTGGTGCAGTGGTTAGAGCCCCAGCCCCAGCACCCTGAGGTTGTGGGTTCAAATCCCACACTACTCCTTGTGACCCTGGGGAAGTCACTTAATCCCCCACTGCCCCAGGTACATTAGATAGTGTATGAGCCTGCCAGGACAGATAGGGAAAAATGTTTGAGTACCTGAATGTAAACCACTAAGACTATAAGTGGTAAATAAATGCTTAAATAATAAATAAATAACTGCTTTATCCCAGGACAAGCAAGCAGCATATTCTCACAGATGAGACTCCCTAGCTACTACGAATGGGATGGAGGGAAATTGGTGACTAAATAGTAAGCAAATTTTTTTAGAACTGTCTGACCGATCAGACTATCCTGTCTGGAATTAGTCTCCAGACAGCAATGGGATGCTGAAGCATGAACTGACGATGTAAATGTCCTCAAAGGGAAAGGAATGGAGTGAACTACTGAAGCTGTCATTGTTTTTACTGTGTGTGCTATTAGATGACTTTACAGTGGCAGCCCAGCCCGAGCATAACATAATATGCAGATTGCAAACCTTGGAGTAATTGTCTTCTTGATTACAGGAGCTCCAAGTCTGTTGGGATTGATAGATGAGAACAGACAAGTTGTAGTTTTGAAGTCTTAGTTCTATGTAGACAGTAAGCTAAAGTGGATTTATAGTCTAATGAGTGAAGTACAGCTCTCCCAGGATGAGAATGTGGTCTGGGGAATAAAGTAGGAAAATCTATAGACTGGTTTAGGTGAGAATTTGAGTCTACTTCTAGTAGAAAGAGGAGATGAGTGAAAAGAACATCTATCTTAAGAAAATGTGGATCAATTAGCAAATTGGAATTCAGTGTACAGAGGTGATAAAAAGCGAAAAGGCTTCTGTCTAAACGAGGTAGTTAAGAGCTGAAGTATAAGTCTTTCAAATGGATGCTTCATCTAGTGGAGAGGGATAACAGGATCCAAACAGCTAGAGTAGGTTGGAAAGGAGGGTTTCACATCTTGAGCCCTTTCATGAATCGAGAAAGGAACAGATATGTTGCTCAAATTCCCATGTCTTTTGATGAACATGTACTTTAAGTGTTTTTGTTTGTTGTCTTTCTTCTTTTCTTTTTTCTTTTAGAGAGACACAAAAAAAGTAATGCAGCAATGATATAGGACATATGTTTAGAACCAAGTCCTACAGGGTAAAATGTGCCAACCTATAGCGGTAGTTTCACTGTGTGGAGCAGTGTATGCAGAAGTTACATTGGTTGACACTGGAATAAAGAAATGGAAGTTATTATGCATGGGGAGCCAGGAAACAGGCTGCAAAGTAACGAAGAGATCTGTTACTCTGAGTCCAGACAACTAAAAGGTTTGAAAATTGGTGCCTCAGCATCGAATAGAAGGTGATAATGAAAATTGTCTCAGTTACTGTGGATGTTGCCGAAACTTGGAGAAAGATTTGCAAAACATAAAGAAGGAACACATGGAGGAACTTGTTTGTGCTGTCTGGAAGAAATTAATCTGATTGCATATGCTGAGAAGAGTAGAGACAGTAGCAGACGTGCTAAAGTTTGTGACTTTTGATAAGACGGGAATATTTATAATTGTGGAGATCCTCAAGCCAAGTAGATTTGGAAGAGTAGGGATGAAGTGAGTCACACTAAGTCACAACTCGGCAGATTGAAGGAATCTATTGAAAATGCCTGTTAAGACCATTTTGCGATCCTGTTAGGTAAATTTGTTCAAGGGAAGGATGCAAAGGAGCCCCTAAGAGTTCTGTATTACCTCCTGTTATAGAGGAGGAGAGCCTGCATTTCCTTGGATAATTATAAAATAGATGGCTAGCTGAGTGCTATGATGATTAGAATTAGTTGGTTCAGGAGACGATCTTGAAAGGTGTGTAAGGCAGCAAAAGTTCAACAATGTGATATGGAGGAATTCCACTTGTAGAATCCAATAATGCTGTGCATGAAGGCTGAGACGGTGAGCTTCTCATTCATACCTGGAGACATGTGATGATAGAATGTTCTAATGCAGAGGAACCTGGAATAAAGTGGACTGGGTTCCTGGATATAATCACCACGGCAAAGATATATAGAGCAGAAAGGTGACCTGGAAATGTTGTGAAAGCAGGTTCATAGGCTGCTTCCACTATGGGGTTAGAGTACAATCAGTTGCTGTTACAAGTAGGCATGAAAAAGGTGTTGCATGAACTGTTGATGCCTTGCAACGTAACCACTGTCCTAGTCATTCAGTCGGAAAAGCTTTGTAAAGCAAAATACTTTAATGGAAAGGTGATGTTCAGTGTTGGGATTCTTCCGAGAAGACACTAGAGTAAGATAATTGGAGATGTAAAATCTAGTAACTAAGTGTAACCCGTAGAGATTGTATAGTCAGGTCAGTGGCTAACTGGACTGTTTGAAGTGACGATGCCTTTAACAATCAGTCATCCAGACAAAGGAACAAACGAAAGCCGTAAGAGCGCGTGTTGTAGCCACTATCACTAGATATTTTGTGGACACTGGTTGCTGACGCCAGGTTAAAAGGCAGTTTACTATGATGAAAGTGTTGTTGGCCTATTTGACAGCACAGGTACTGGCTATAGACTTTCAGAACGGAGATGTGCATGCATGAGTCCATGAAATCTCGTGAGCACAGCCAGACATTCCTGTTTTGGAGAGGATACAAGGTTGCTAAGGAGTATGCAGAATTTTGCTTCCTTGTCTTATTTTTTCTTTTCTTTTTTTTTCTTTTCAAGTTTTTGAGAGAAGACGGAGATCGCGAATTGGTCGAAGACCTCCATCTTTCTTGGTATGAGGAAACACTTGGAATGATAGCATTAAACTGTAGAATGGTTGCGAGTTTCTAATGAAAGTGGGAAATCCTGGTAGATGTCATGCATATCCCTATTGCACCACAGGTGAAACTGAAGACTCCATTAGTGGGAAAGAGTAAGTGGACCTCCGATGGGTCTGGTAGGAGGTTTTAGGATGTTGAGTAGGCATTTCAGAAGAGCACCAAAAGACTGAGTGAACTCTTGCTAAGTAGGAGCTTGGGATTTTTGAGAAAGTTTATTTCTAGGGCGCTTTTAAGTCAGATCTGCTTTGAAAGACATTGATAACATAGTGTAGCACTGGACTTCCAGAAAGCGTTCGACAAAGTTCCACACGAAAGACTTCTCAGGAAACTACAAAGCCATGGCATAGAGGGAGATATACAAAGATGGATAGGCAAATGGCTGGAAAACCGAAAGCAGAGAGTGGGCATAAATGGGAAGTTCTCCGGCTGGGAGAAAGTGACTAGTGGTGTACCTCAGGGCTCGGTACTTGGGCCGATCCTTTTTAATATTTATATCAATGACCTGGAGGAAGGAACATCCAGTGAGATCATCAAGTTTGCAGACGATACAAAACTATGCCGGGCAATCAGATCGCAGGAGGATAGAGAGGAACTCCAGAGCGACTTGTGTCGGTTAGAAACATGGGCGGAGAAATGGCAGATGAAGTTCAATGTGGAGAAATGCAAGGTAATGCATTTAGGCAATAAGAATAAGGAAAGCACAGTTACTTACCGTAGCAGGTGTTATCCAGGGACAGCAGGCAGATATTCTT
Organism: Geotrypetes seraphini; assembly: GCF_902459505.1. Classification (NCBI taxonomy): domain Eukaryota; kingdom Metazoa; phylum Chordata; class Amphibia; order Gymnophiona; family Dermophiidae; genus Geotrypetes; species Geotrypetes seraphini. Next base: position 254,017,397 of record NC_047086.1, read on the forward strand.
GACTGATGGGTGACGGCACCGACGGAGCACTGGTACGGACAATTTTAGAGTGATTGCACTCTAAGAACTTGGAAAGTTCTGGTAGGCCGCACCGCGCACGCGCGAGTGCCTTCCCGCCCAACAGAGGCGCGCGGTCCCCAGTTAGGATAAGCCAGCTAAGAAGCCAACCCGGGGAGGTGGGAGGGACGCAAGAATATCTGCCTGCTGTCCCTGGATAACACCTGTTACGGTAAGTAACTGTGCTTTATCCCAGGACAAGCAAGCAGCATATTCTTGACTGATGGGTGACCTCCAAGCTAACAAAAAAGAGGGATGGAGGGAAGGTTGGCCATTAGGAAAACAAATTTTGCAAAACAGATTGGCCGAAGTGTCCATCCCGTCTGGAGAATGCATCCAGACAATAATGAGATGTAAAAGTATGAACTGAGGACCAAGTAGCAGCCTTGCAGATTTCCTCAATAGGAGTGGAACGGAGGAAAGCTACAGATGCTGCCATCGCTCGGACTCTATGGGCCGTGACAGAACCTTCCAGTGTCAGTCCGGTCTGAGCATAACAGAATGAAATGCACGCTGCCAGCCAATTAGACAACGTATGTTTAGAAACAGGACGCCCCAATTTATTCGGATCAAAGGACAGAAAGAGTTGGGGAACTGATCTGTGGGGTTTTGTACGCTCAAGATAGTAAGCTAGAGCCCTCTTACAATCCAAAGTATGCAGAGCCTGTTCCCCAGAATGAGAGTGAGGTTTCGGAAAGAAGACAGGCAGAACAATGGATTGGTTGAGATGGAATTCAGAGACAACCTTAGGGAGAAACTTTGGATGTGTACGCAGAACCACCTTGTCATGATGGAAGACTGTAAAAGGTGGATCCGCAACTAGTGCATGTAGCTCACTGACCCTCCTGACAGAGGTAAGAGCAATAAGAAAAAGTACCTTCCAAGTGAGAAACTTGAAAGAAGTGGTAGCCAAAGGTTCAAATGGAGGCTTCATTAAGGCGGAAAGAACCACATTAAGATCCCAGATAACAGGAGGTGCTTTAAGAGGTGGTTTTACATTAAAAAGACCTCGCATGAATCTGGAGACCAGGGGATGAGCTGAAAGGAGTTTCCCATGGACCGGCTCATGAAAAGCAGCAATAGCACTAAGATGAACTCTGATGGAGGTAGATTTGAGGCCCGAGTCAGACAGAGAAAGCAGATAATCCAACAATGTCTCCACTGCAAGGGACGTAGGATCATGATGATGAAGAAGACACCAAGAAGAAAACCGTGTTCACTTCTGATGGTAACATAGCAGAGTGGCTGGTTTCCTGGAGGCATCCAGGATGGCACGAACAGGCTGAGACAGAAGAGAATCATGTGAAGTCAACCCGAGAGATACCAAGCCGTCAGGTGCAGAGACTGTAGGTTGGGATGCAGAAGGGTCTCCTGATGCTGCGTAAGCAGAGAAGGAAATATTGGAAGCAGAAAAGGATCCCTGGAACTGAGTTGAAGTAGAAGGGAGAACCAGTGCTGCCTGGGCCACCGTGGAGCAATCAGAATCATGGTGGCTCGTTCCCTCTTGAGCTTTAATAAGGTTCGTAACATGAGTGGTAGAGGAGGGAAAGCATACAGGAACAGATTGGACCAATCCAGAAGAAATGCATCGGCTGCCAGACGGTGAGGAGAGTAGAGTCTGGAGCAGAACTGGGGCAGCTGATGATTGTGGGGAGCTGCAAAGAGGTCTATCTGAGGTATGCCCCACTGAGTGAAGACGGACTGGAGCGTGAGAGGATCTAGAGACCATTCGTGGGGCTGGAGAATTCTGCTGAGTTTGTCTGCTAAAGAATTCTGCTCTCCCTGAATGTAGATCGCTTTCAGGAATAACTGGCGAGAAGTGGCCCAAGACCAAATCTTTTGGGCCTCCTGGCACAAGAGAAGAGACCCTGTTCCACCCTGTTTGTTGATGTAGTACATTGCAACCTGATTGTCTGTGCATATCAGAAGGACCTGAGGGAAGAGAAGATGTTGAAAAGCCTTCAGGGCATAAAATATCGCTCTGAGTTCTAGGAAATTGATGTGGTGCTTCATTTCCTGAGGTGTCCAAAGACCTTGAGTTTGGAACTCGTCCAAATGAGCTCCCCAGGCATAAGGGGAGGCGTTGGTGGTGATGATAAGTTGATGAGGAGGTAGATGGAACAGAAGACTTCTGGATAGATTTGAGGATATCAACCACCATTGTAGAGATTGACGAAGAGATGATGTCACAGATATGTGTCGTGAGCAAGGATCCGTCGCCTGGGACCATTGGGTAGCCAAGGTCCATTGTGGAGTGCGCAGGTGGAGACGTGCAAGGGGAGTGACATGAACCGTAGAGGCCATGTGACCCAATAGTATCATCATTTGCCTGGCAGATATAGAGCGTTGAAGAAGTACCTGCCGACAGAGAAATTGGAGAGTCTGAAGACGATTGGACGGCAGGAACGCTCTCATCAGAACTGTGTCTAGGATTGCTCCAATGAACTGAAGTTTCTGAGAGGGGATGAGATGAGATTTGGGTAGATTGATCTCGAAACCCAGGATTTGTAGAAACAGGATGGTCTGGTTGGTGGCTAGGAGTACTTCTTGAGAGGAAGTGGCCTTGATTAACCAGTCGTCCAGGTAAGGGAAGACCTGAAGGTGGTGAGAGCGTAGAAATGCAGCCACCACGATGAGACATTTGGTGAACACCCTTGGAGAGGAAGCAAGACCGAAGGGTAGCACCTTGTATTGGTAATGACAACGATTGATCATGAAGCGGAGATACCGTCTGGAAGTCAGATTGACCGGTATGTGAGTGTATGCTTCCTTGATATCGAGGGAGCATAGCCAGTCGTCTTGATTGAGAAGAGGATAAAGAGTGGCTAGAGAAAGCATCTTGAATTTCTCCTTTACTAAACATTTGTTGAGATCGCGAAGATCCAGGATTGGTCTGAGATCTCCTGTTTTTTTGGGAACTAGAAAGTAACGGGAGTAGAATCCCTGCCCCTGTTGATCTAGAGGAACTTCCTCTATAGCGTTCAGAAGGAGAAGGGATTGAATCTCCTGAATAAGGAGGGCAGACTGAGGATTGTTCAAAGCAGACTCTTTTGGCAGGCTTTGGGTCGGAAGGGTCTGAAAGTTGAGAGAGTAGCCGTGGCGGATGATGTTGAGGACCCACTGGTCCGAAGTAATAACTTCCCACCGGCTTAGGAACAGAGAAAGACGACCTCCTATAGGTTGAGGTAGGTGAGCAGATATGGGAACACTGGCTATGCTTTGGAGAATGCAGTCAAAAGGGCTGTGTCGATTTTTGTTGTGGAGGTGGCTTCACAGGTTGTTGCTGCTGTTGTTGTCTGGGAGGCTGACGTTGCTGTTGACGTTGACGCCTGGGTTGCTGAGAAGTTGTTGGTAATGGGCGAGCTGCGAAGCGGCGTCGATAGGCCGACTGCTGCCTAAAAGGTCGTGTTTGAGGAGGCTTTTTCTTATTTTTAAGCAGAGTATCCCAGCGTGTTTCGTGGGCCGAGAGCTTTTGAGTGGTCGAGTCCATGGATTCCCCAAAGAGCTCATCCCCCAGGCACGGGGCATTGGCTAACCGATCCTGATGGTTAACATCAAGTTCGGATACCCGAAGCCAGGCCAGGCGACGCATGGCCACAGACATTGCTGTCGCTCTGGAGGTAAGTTCAAAAGTGTCGTAAATGGATCTAACCATGAACTTACGGAGTTGAAACAGAGAAGACGAGCAGTGATGAAAAGCTTGCTGTTTGCGCTGAGGGAGGTACTTCTCAAACGAAGCCATGGTGGTAAGGAGATGCTTAAGATAGAATGAAAAATGAAAAGCATAGTTACCAGACCTGTTAGCCAACATTGCATTTTGGTAGTGCCTCTTACCAAATTTATCCATGGCTTTACCCTCTCTGCCAGGAGGTACAGAAGCATATACACTAGCTCCTGAGGATTTCTTAAGCGTAGATTCCACAAGGAGAGATTCATGTGGAAGCTGGGGCTTGTCAAATCCAGGGATGGGAATTACTTTGTATAAAGAATCCAATTTACGGGGAGCTCCTGGAATTGTTAAGGGAGTCTCTAAGTTCTTGTAGAAAGTCTCCCTCAAGATGTCATGAAGAGGGAGCTTCAAAAATTCCTTTGGAGGCTGGTCAAAGTCAAGGGCATCTAAAAAGGCTTTAGACTTTTTAGACTCAGCCTCCAAAGGAATAGACAGAGAATCACACATGTCTTTCAAAAAAGAAGAGAAAGATGTGGAGTCATGTTTAGCGGATGGGTCAGGTACAGCAGAGTCATTCTCATCTGAGGAACACTCACCCTCAGACATAAAAGGCTCTTCAGAGTCCCCCCACAGATCAGGGTCCCTGACATGGGAAGTACGGTGAGACTCTGGGGTAGATGGTTCTAAGTGTCGGGATTTGCGTACCGACTTACCCGACCTCATTGATATAGAACCGGGGGATGTTATCGGTTGCACCGGTGCCGAAGTCTGCACTGACTGATGCTGGGCTCTTGGCTCCGGTGCGAGGACTGGCATCGATACCGATGAGACCGAGTGAAGCGGTACCGAAACAGTGGATGTAGACAATACAGGCTGTTCCACTGTCGGTACCGGTGGCTCAGTGCGGACCGGCACCGGAAGGTTCGGTGCCAAGATTGCTGGAAGGAGATGTTGTAATTGCTCCTTGAGCTGCACTTGGAGGATGGTCGCAATGCGATCATCTAGGGAAGGCACCGGTACCGCCTTTTTCTTTGGCGGTACCTGCGGTGCCGCTCGATGCCCCGGAGATGAGGAGCCCGATGTCGAGGGACTCACCTCTATAGGGGCGGAGCGCTTCCGCTGGCGCCTCACGGTCGGCAGGACTGGGCTCGCTGCACTTGAGACCGGAGGACGTTCCAGCGGGGAAGGCTTCTTAGCCGGCTTACCTGAATGTTGGGACGCCAGCGCGGTGTCGCACGGTGTCGAAGAGGTCTGTGCCGGCTGAGCAGGTGCCGAAGTCGGTGTCGCTGGTACGGGGTCGGACATCTCGGCACCGAAAAGTAATCGCTGTTGTATCTGGCGATTTTTCAGAGTACGTTTTTTTAACGTGGCACAGCGGGTGCAGGTGGAAGCCTGATGCTCAGGACCCAAACACTGTAGACACCAGTTGTGTGGGTCCGTGAGTGATATCGGCCGAGCACACCGCTGGCACTTTTTAAACCCTGGCTGAGGGGGTATGAAAGTAAAAACGGCTTCAGCCAAATCGAAGGCCGAGGCCTCGATGGTGGCAGAAGGCCCCGCCGGGGAAAAACAAACTCCAAAAGAAAATAAACAATGTTTTTTTTTTAAAAGATATTAAAGAAAAAGAAAAGGCAAAAAATAGCCAACAGGTTTACGCGAGCGGGAAGGCATGAGGAAAAAATTTTCAACAGCCGTTGAAAAACGCGTCTTCTTAGCTCCGCGGAAACTAAGAAACTGGGGACCGCGCGCCTCTGTCGGGCGGGAAGGCACTCGCGCGTGCGCGGTGCGGCCTACCAGAACTTTCCAAGTTCTTAGAGTGCAATCACTCTAAAATTGTCCGTACCGGGGCTCCGTCGGTGCCGTCACCCATCAGTCAAGAATATGCTGCCTGCTTGTCCTGGGATAATAACTGCAACTCCTTGTGACCCTAGATAGGACACTGAAACTGCCATTGCCCCAGGTCCCCCTAAAAAATAAATAAATAAATATAGCACAGTGAGGACACTAGGGACAGTTGAAAATTAAGCCAGTGCTAAGCAGGCTTCTATGGTCTGTGTCTGAAAATGGCAAGGACAGATCAAAAACAAATATGCATGTTATCATATACTGTAGAAGGAATTTATCTTGTTGGGAAAACTACACGGACTATCAGGTCTTTTATCTGCTGTCACCTATGTTAATATGTAAGACAGATCTCAATCAAATCTGGTTTTCATGGCAATAATTAAAAAAAAGAGTATCTAACAATCTAGTTTATCTAAACAATATAGTTTAATTAAATTTAATATACTGCTTAGCCAGTAGCATCTCAACGTTGTAAAAGTGTTAAAAAAAACCACAAAAAAGGAAATGGCAAGAAAAAGAACTACACAATTAGATAAAAAAGATACTATGAATTCTGTAACACACCCATGAATCCATTCATAAAAGAAAGAAAACAACTCCAAAGAGGATACTAGGAATACTGCCGATATGCATTTCCCCATCATTGTTTTTATTTTAAGACCTTTACAACTGCCAACAATTACTACCTACAGTAATAGATGGCTTACCAATAAGGATTATTTTTAGTATAAACTTTCATAGTACTATTTGACATTGCCTCCAAAATTATCTTCTGATGCACAAAAGTTTCTGCATCCTTTTCAAGAAAATCTTCTGCAAGTATCTCAGCAAGTATTCCGATTAGATTCCTTTGATTTCTTTCTGAGATACTTGCAGAAGATTTTCTTGAAAAGGATGCTGAAACTTTTGGGGAAAGGAATCAAAAATTAATCAGATTCAGTGCATAGACTGTGAAAATAAGTTACTTTGATATATTGCTACAAATACTCTGAAAACCAAATCTTTCTGCGTTAAAGGAAAAATTCTTAAAGCCACCAATCTTAAGGTCAAATCTGAACTTCAAAATGAAGAATCATCTGGCACAACTTCTTTGTTTGGTTTGTAGTATCGACTAGAGTAATAGACAAAGGCTGTCAAATCCCCAATTCATTTGGCTTCCCAAAAGTAAAAGGCTAGAATGCTTTTTAAATCCGGAATTTTCCTCAAATGGAAGGATAACTTTATAAAGGTTGCTTCCTAGGTAACACTCATTTTCATGACACTACCGTAATTTTATACCAGAAGCATAGCCAGACCTCAGTTTTTGGATGGGCCTGGGGACGGACTGGGTGGGCATGACCCATGCATTTCCACTCTTAACCCTCGCCCCCCCAAAAAAAAAAGAAAACCCCAGTAAAAATAAATACTTTGGCTGGTGAGGATTCCATCAGCTGTAGAGTCCTTTCTGGAGTCCTGAGCAGACTCATCATCCTGGCAGAAAGCAGTGTTTCTCCATCTGCCAAAACCAACACTTCCCCAGTTCAACCAGCATCCCTCAAATACATGGACAGGTGTTCCAAGTGAATTGAGCAGGTGTGGGAGTGAGAAGGAATGTCAGCATTGGCAGCTAGAAACATGCTGTTCACTACAGGGATAATGAATCTGCTTGTGAGTCCAGAAGAGACTTTGGTTGGCTGGGCCTAGGAATTCCCGCAAACTACGTTAACAATGCTTGTTGTCTCTGAGGCCTAGATGCACTAAAGTCAGCGATCCTCAAACGATGGTCGCTAAACCAGTTTTCACTTAGAGAATAAACCTCTTTAGACAGATTCAAGTGCTCCCTGAAAACTTTTTTTATTTAAGGGTGCGTTTGAAATTTAACTACATTAATCCAATCCTATCCAAATAGAACAATGCTTATTCCTTTGCCCTACACAACCTCTTTTAAAAGATTTTGATCTTGTTGTGTCCCCAAACCCTATACTTTTTCCATTATTGTTATCTCTCCTATAAACACTGTAGTTCTAACCCTTCTTTTTCCGTCATGTTTCTGTTTGTAAATTGTCCATTATTCGTTAAGTCTGTTTTAACTTTAATTGTTTGGTATTCCCCATTTCTATGTACTTCGCTTAGAAATTCTTTTTATAAGCATTTATTATCAAATTTTAAATAAACTTGAAACTTGATAATGCGCTTGCCAGGGTCTCCTACCCATTGAACATTTTCTTCTTTCTCCATGCTCACCATCCATCTCTATCCTCCCCCTCTGTTTCCCTTCCCTCCCCTGAAGGTCTAGCATGTTTTTTGTTTTTTTTAATCTCCATCCCCACAGTCCAGCATTCCTCTAATGACCCCTCCCCCCACGTTCCTCTCCTCCATGGGATCCAATAAGGCACTTGCTCTCTTCGGGCTACCAGCAGCGTGAGTGAAGCTTCCCTCTGCTCCTGCTTCATGCCTACGCAGGATCAGGAAGCAGAAGCAGAGGGAAAGCTTCCAGTCGCAGAAGGCAGCATGTTTACTTCATTCACGCTGTTGGTGGCCCAAAGAATGAAAGAGCGACTGCAGTGATGGATCCCACCATCCCTAGATCCACCATCTCTCCTTTTCTCAACTACTCTATCATCCATAATCTCTTCCTCCTTCCCCACCACCCTAGGGTCCCTTTCTCTTTCCAACTACCCTCCTATCCAGTATCTCTATTCCTCCTCCTTCCACACCATCTCTTGGGTCCAATTTCCCTCCCTTGCTTTTCCCTCCCTCCCATGTTCCATCAATCTCTCCGTTTTCAGGCCCATTATTTCTTCCCCTTCACCCCCCCCACACCTCAGTCTGGCAACCCGACCATGTGTCCAAAGCCCCGCCCCCAGGAGGGACCTAAGGCTCCCGGGCCTATTCTGATTGGCCCAGGCGCCTTAGGCCCCACCAGTAGGCGGAGCTTTGGGACGGATGGGCCAATCCGGCCTCATTCCGTCGTTGGCTACTTGCCGGACAGGCGGGATTGGCTCCCATCTGTCCGGCCAACTACACAAAGGTACGGGGAAGGGGGGTGGGGGTGTCGTGGGGGTCGGCCAGGGGGGTCGCGGGTCGGCTGCGGGCGGTCAGAGGTTCTTGGGGGGGGGGCGGTCGTTGGGGGGAGGGGGGTTTGCGTCGAGGGCAGGAGGGCCTGGGATCCCTCCTGCCCATAATGTAGTGCGGGGTAGGGGGTCGCCGTGGCTAGGAGGGTTTGGGCTCCCTCCTGGCCCGAACAACTAGCGGGGGGGGGGGGGGTCGCCAGAGCCAGGAGAGCTTGGGCTTCCTCCTGGCCCGATATTGTCGGGGAGTTGGGGAGTCGGCGGGGCAAGGCGGGGCAAGGCGGTGGGCTCCCTTTTGCCCCGATCGTGTCGGGGGTGCCGCGGTTGGCTGGGGCAAGAGGGCTTGAGCTCCCTCTTGCCCTGATCGTGTCGGGGAGTCGGCGGGGCAAGAGGGCTTGACGTCAGAGAAAGGGCGGGACCGCCGGAAGAAGCAGTGCAGGCGCAGGGCTCACAGAAGGGCCGGGACCGCCAAGAGGAAGCAGGACACCGGTAGGAGCTTCTACATGATGGGGGGGGGAATCCGGAGGCTGTGGGGGTGCGAGCGGTCCTTCAGGTTGGGGGTGCGGGTGGGAGTGCGTGCAAGCGGTCCTTCGGGGTGCGGGTGCGTGCGAGCGGTCCTTCGGGGTGGGGGTGCAAGCGGTCCTGCGGAGGGGTGAATCGGACTTCAGGGGGGGGGGGAACTATGTAAAAAAAATGTTGTACAATGCGCTCACACGTATAACGCGCAAGGGTATGCGCGGTTTGTAAAACCACGTATAACGCGCGCTTTATATGCGAGAAAATACAGTATATGCAAGGAATTCTTACCCTTAGATTTTGAAAATTATTTTGTGAGATTTTGTGAGCTGGTGCAGGAACTCTGAAATCAGGCTGCCATTCCTTGATATGGCAACAGAAAAGAATCGATCAGATACAAATATTCTTCAAACTTCTTTACTGATGTGAGGTCTAAAAAATAAAAACAAACGAGCCAGACACTGACTATGTTTTGCCCAAGCAAGGGCTGCATCAGAGGCTAGGAAATACTAAGTGGTATAAAAAAAACATATGGCCAGTGTAGGGCTTGATTTATTTTGTTTTTTGAGACCTCACAAGAGAATAAAGAATTCTGAAGAATACTTTTATCTGATCTGCTTTTTTTTTGCCACCATGTAAATTTACTGGCTAAAGAAATTTATGAACACTGCTTTTGTGTTAACCATGTAATTTTCCACAGCCAGTAAATTTATACATAAGCATGCTTTCTCAGATTAAATAACACAGGGAAGTGTTTTCTAGTGCATTTGTTCACACAGTAAAGAATTTCTAAACAATAAACTAAATGGATGGACCCATCAAAAACAGTAAATATCTGTCATTAAAAAAAAAGACAAATATACCCCCCTCCTCCACAGGAATACAAGAGGAGAAAGTAAAAAAAAATATTACAGTAGACTCGCTTGACCAGCACTCATGGGGATTGATAGTTGCCAGATAAATGTAGTTTCTGATTACTTGAGAGTTACTATTAAAAATAGTCCTAATACTATACCCCATACTACGCCATATGATAAACTGTTCCAGAGAAACTACCAGACATGTGGTAGGCAAAACATGGGCATACTCAGGTGTGGCATGTCAATGCTTGAGAAGGTTCAGAGGAGAGCGACAAAAATGGTAAAAGGGATGAAGAACCTTTCTTACGCAGACAGGTTGGAAAGGCTGGGGCTCTTCTCCCTGGAAAAGCGGAGACTCAGAGGAGACATGATAGAGACTTTCAAGATCATGAAAGGTATAGAGAAGGTAGAAAGGGACAGATTCATCAGCCTATTGGGAACCACAAGAACAAGGGGGCACTCGGAGAAATTGAAGGGGGCAGGTTTAGAACCAATGCCAGGAAATTCTTTTTCACTCAAAGGGTGGTGGACACCTGGAATGCGCTTCCAGAGGTTGTAATAGGACAAAGTACCCTACCGGGCTTCAAGGAAGGATTGGATCAATTCCTGAAGGCCACGGGGGTTGAGGGATACAGATAGAGGTAGAGATAAGTTATGAAAGGGCTTACAGAGAAGGATAGGGGGATTAAAAGGGCTTAGACGCCTGTCACCTTACAGGTCATGGACCTGATGGGCCGCCGCGGGAGCGGACTGCTGGGCGCGATGGACCTCTGGTTTGACCCAGCGGAGGCAACTTCTTATATTCTTAAGTTTACACTTAAATTTCCACCAAAAATTTATTTCATTTTCATTTTTATTTAAAGTATTACAGTATTTCTTTGATTATTTTTGCTGGTTGCTTGAGAGTTCTGGTTGTATGATTTCTGATTAACAGTCTAAATAGGTTGATATTGTAAAGTAGGGATCATTCTCAGCAATCCTCAAGGGTGTCATTTCTGTTTTTCATGATCTCATGAATATTCATTTGAGAACAAAATTCTAATTTGAATGATCAATTTGCATGATTTCTTTGTTCCCTTATAAACCAGGCCCATTTGTGACAAAAAAGATATAGCTAGTACTACTGCCTTAAATACTGAAAAGTTGGGGGGGGGGTTGTTTTTTTAAAGTAACCCAAGAAAATGCTTGATAATTCATGTAAGTAGTTTTAGCAGGTTCTATGAAATAAAATACATCTAGAGATAAAAAGTAACAAGTGCTCTAAAATGATAATCTAACATTAAATTTTACATTCTGGAATCTGGCATTCCCTGAAATATCAACTTGATACAGAATCACTATTTTCTTACCCTCTAAAAAAGGTTTTCCAGACAGAGAATTCTCCACAGACGTTAAAGTTAACGGGGAAAAGGGATCAGACAAAGGGCAAAAAATGTTTTGAAAAACCCTCTAGGGGGTTGATGCATGAAGACCATAATTTCCTGTCATTGTATTGGAAGAAAAAATGCTGAGGGAATAAGCTAACTACTTACACATGGCTTAGAGTCCAAACAGGTTTGTGGGCTACCACCTCTTCTATAGAGAGATCAGTAACCCACATGTGTACACCCTTTAGAAAAAAGCTATTATAAGACAAGGGGCTTACAGCACATCATTTTTTATTGACAAATTCATAGGCTATGACAAATGTGACACCTAAAACCTTCTGATACACTGTTTCAAGAACTTACCTTCTTTTTGTCCCTCATTGAGCCTTTCCCTCGCACCATAATCTTACATCCCGTCTCTGCCTCAAGTTGTTTAGCTGTTAGTCCTCTGGGTCCAAGAATTCTTCCAACAAAATTAAACTAGAATGAAGAGGATGGGGAAACAAAATTTAGTATATTTTTCTGGTCAACAATTACTATTAAGTGATTTATTTTTATGATTTGAAACAAAGATGTCGTGATTAAATTTTCTAGATACATTACAAACACATGCACTAATACTTGAAGCAATTAGTTCAAAATATCATGCAAACATTTTTGCAAAGGATACCCTCTCAAATTCCATTAAAGTTATCCTGAATTCCTAAGAATCTCAGAAAGCCACTTCGGAAAGTGTGACAATAAAAACACTACAATACTCTGATGTAGATTATGAGATTTATGGCTAGAAATCTAGCTTCCTGCAACAAAACAGAGGAAAAGGAGATTAGGTTCTTACCTTGATAATATCTTTTCCAGTAGATAGGGCTGGTTTGCTGAACCAAAGGTCTTCCATCCGTTCCCGCGAATCCGTTGCAGGAGATACTGATCACTGTTTTCAGCACCTCCTCCTTCTCCCTACTTTCTGCTGCCCCCAGTCAGTTTCAAAGCTGGCAACAGCTCTACAGGAGAGAATAGGAGAATGGGGAGACCACCCAATCAGGCTTTGATCTGCTCATAAAGACAAACACACGAGGTATAGCTCAAAAACACCATGGAGAGGAAAAGAACAAACAACAAGGTTTATTAATCATAAGCCATGACAACCTGTGCGACTCAGGGGAAACACCTCAGTAACTATACAATTTCTTCCAATTTATGATAGCTGGCAGAAGGGTCAGGGACGCAGCCTTCAGGCAGGCACATCGACAATGACAGGTGGGGGTTCAGAATACCATCCCTATCTACTGGAAAAGATATCAAGCTAAAAGCCTAATTTTTTTTTCCAGTGCAATAAGGAATGGTATGCTGAACCAAGGGATGTATCTAAATAGTCCCCAAAACTCTGGGTGGGAGAGATAAGCCTGTACTCAACACTGAGGCCCCAAAAGAGGAATTCGCCTAAGCTGCCACATTCACCCTATAAAACTTGGTGAAAGTGTGAAGGGACAAGCAGGTCATTGCCCGGCAAATCTCATCCGGTGGGATCGTCCTGGCTTCGGGCAATCCCTCTCGTCAAATGCACTTGCAGAGTGAAGGGAGTTTCCTTGCCGCAGACAAAATAGGAGGATGAAATAGCTGACCTAATCCATCTTGAAATGGTAGCTCTGGAAGTTGACCTCCCTTTCTTAGCCTGATTCATCAACATGAAGAGGTGGCCCGAGAGACAAAAGTAATTTGTAACCTCCAGGTAATACAAGATAGTCCCTCTGGACATCCAACACGTTCAAGACCTTGTCCTTCTTAAATCCCAAACGCAGGAAAGCTGGAAGTCAAACTTTCCGGTTGATGTGAAATGCCGAAACCACCTACAGCAAGAAAGAGGGAACGGTCCGCAATGAAACATCTGCCTCCATAATACAGAGGTAAGAGTCCCTACAGGACAAGGCTTACAATTCATAGACAGGCTTTGGAGAAGTAATGGCAACCAGAAACACCGTCTTGACAGTTAAGATTTATGAGGGAGGCATCTTGCAAAGGCTCAAACGAGGCCACGAGAACTCCTCCAGTTTGATGCTCAGGTTCCCGGATGGAAAGGGCTAGTGAACTGGAGGCCACAGCCTCGGAGCCTACTTGAAGAATCTGATAGCATCTGTGCAGAGAGAGCACATCTGGCACCCTGTGACCTGAAGCAGGAAACTCCAGCTACCTGAACTTCAAGGAAGAAACCACCAGCCCCACATCCAGACATTCTTGAAGAAAAGACAGGACAGCTGACATCAAAACTGTGACATAATCCATCTGCATCTTGTGACACCAACATTGGAGTATCTCAAACTTTGGCATAAGCTACAAACATGGCAGGCTTCCTGGTTCTCAGAAGAGTGCACACCAGCAAATCCAAGTAGCACTTCATGGTCAAAGCTAAACATTCAAGAGCCATGCCATGAAACCAAAGCATTCTGGATCTTGCAGGATGATCAGACCTTGTGAGAAGAGTCCCTGGAAGACCTGAAGTCTCAGGGGGAGCAGTTTAAGACACACGAGGTCCATTTACCATGGGCACCGGGGCCAGTCCAGAGCCACAAGGATAACCCGTCCCCGATGCCTGGCAATTCATCTCAGTACTCTCTCCACCATAGGCCAGGGAGGGAACATATACAGGAGTTCATTCACTGGCCAAGGCTGAACCAGCACATCGATCCTGGCGCATCCTCGCTTGTATATGTAGCTGAAAAATCACACTGCTTTCTTGATTCTTACTGTCACCATGAAGTCGAACATAAGTCTACTTCAATGGTCAACAATAGTCTGAAACATCCGAAGTGAGAGAGACCACTCTCCCGAGTCCAGAGTCTGTCTGTTGAGAAAATCTGCTTGCATGTTTTGCACTCCAGCAACATGAGCCACAGTAACAGCTAGATGATGAATTTTCATCTAACGAAAGAGCTCATGCCTCGAGGCCAACACTCCTGGTGCCTCCGTTTGTTGATGTAAGCCACTGCTGTTGTGCTGTCGGAAAACACTGACTGCCTTGTTTGACAACTAGGGCTGAAACCAAATCAGAGCTAACCAGATGGAGCAGAGCTCCAGCCTTTCTGAAGGGTCATCAAGACAGTCTGTACCACACTATCCGCTGCCTCCCTTGAGGGAGATCTAATGAGCCAATCATCCAAATAAGGGTCAACAAGCCATTCCAGCTTGCAGAGGTAAGCCACCACAATAGTCATCATCTTGGTGAAGGTCCAGGGGCCTGTATCCAGACTGAATGGGAGAACCATGAACTGAACATGCTGTTCCAGGACATGAAAACGAAGGAAATGCCTGTGATCCGGGAAAATGGGGACGTGGAGATACATCTGTCAAGTCCAGTGTCGCCAGAAACTTCCCTGGCTGCACTGAGGCAATAACTAACCAAAGGGTCTCCGTACGAAAATGAGGCACATTGAGAGCTACATTGACTTACTTTAGGTCCAGGATCGGCCTCCAACCTCTGAACCTTTCTTGGGTATGATGAACCTAAATCTGTGTCTAGCACACACTCGATCGCCTGAATGTTCAGCAACCTTTGCAGGGTCGCTGGACATGGACCATTCTTTCCGGTCTGCCTGCCAAAGTCTATGAACCAGGCAAAGAAGGCATGGGCAAACTCCAACTTGTAGATGTCCTTGATGACTTCCAGAACCCACTGATCAGTCGTGATAGCTTCTCATGCTTCCAGAAAGTCCTGCCAGCCTACCTCTGATCTTACATGGAGAGGCTGGAGACCTGGCATCATTGTGACTTCTTGGGCTGACTTACTGGATGGGAGGAGGAGCCCTGGGATTTTCTATTCCCAAAGAATCTCTGCTGTGGGTTCTGAAAGGACCTCTGGGATGAGGACCCAGAGGAGAAAAGACGTATACGGCGTGAGCCTCAAAAGGACCCATGGGTCTGCCCCTTAGAAGTCCTAGGCATGCTGTCCAGGAGAGACTTTGGACAGTGATCCTGTGTGCTAGCTAGGAGGTTGTCCAACCCCTGGCCAAACAGCATATTGCCCAAATGAAAGCCTGCAGAGAGTGGCCCTGGACGTGGAATCTCCAGCTCAATGTCTGATCCACAAGATTCTACAAGTAGACACAGAATGAGCCAAAACCTTGCCCATTACTCTCAGCAGATCATACATCATCTACATAGTCCACTCCCACCTGCAACAGTTGGGAAGAAGGAACAGACGATTCCCCTCCTGGGATAAGCAATTTAAAATGGTAGGCTCGAGCCACAAAGGAGGCTGGCCTAGCAGCCCTCACTACCAGAGACAAGGCCTCAGACTGCCTCTTGAGTAACATATCCAATCTGTGATCCTGTTGATTCTTAAGCACTACACTACCTTCACTAAGAAGTGACATGTGCTTGGTCACCTGAACTACCAGAGAATCTACCTTAGGCAAAGCAAACATTTGGTAGAACTCCTGGTCCATAGAATATAACTTGGACATTGCTTTTGCTACCATAAGAGAGCATTCATGGTTCTCCCATTGCTCAGAAATCAGCCTCTGACCATCTGACCGGAGATAATGGTGTGGTCTTTAAATGGGGATGCTCCTTGAAACAGCTTCTCTGCAAAACGTGACTTCACGTCAGAGCTCATTTCAGTGTATCAACTTTAAGATAAATTTATTTATGGGTTATTAACCACAAAAGTATTTAGAAAATTATAAATTAATAAGTAAGTGGCCCTGAGGAGGCTGGTTCCGGTATAACTTGAACTTTACATGAAATAAGATGTTCACGTGTAGCTGCTGAGGTCACAGAATTGAATCTAAATGTTTCTTTATCTTTAAGGAACGAGAGAAATACTTATTGAAGAATTGAAGCAAGTAGTATAAGTAGATAAGTGTAGCAACTGCTGCTCATTTCATAAGATGCCATATTTTACATATTATATCACAAACATTTTATATTAAATTTGTTTTTCAACCTTTCTTATGTCCACATAATTTGAATCCACATGGGCCTTAGGTATCTAGACCAATCAGGTCCTTAGGCCCATCCACGGTATATCCCAGGATGCACCAGGAAGGGTAAGGCCTGCCTTTTTGGAAGAAGCGGGTCTGCCAGCAGGAGGGAATGGCATCCCCTTGCTAACCATCTTTTAAAGGTATGGGGGGGTTTGGTGTGGGATGTTGGGCTCTTGGGGAGTGTCAGGGATTCAATGGGGCCGGTGGCAAGAGGGAGTGGGCATCCTTTCTGTCAATCGCAATGGTGGAGAGAGTGAGAGTCTTGGGGGAGTTAGGCAGGAGGGAGAACATATGTAACTCGGATCCTGTACAGTACACAGTATAAAACATTAAAGAACATTATTAAAATAAAATACTTTAATTTAAATAGAAAGAAAAGTTAGGAGGTTTACACTCACTTTCGTTCTTCATCTGTCCCACATTTCCCTCTCTAGCACCACATCCAATATTTCACTCACATCTCTCTTCCCTATGCATCTGTACCTCAAGCATTTCCCACAACCATGTCAAATATTTCTCTCTCCCCCTCCCTATGCCCAACAATTCTCCTCTTTCTTCATTTCCCCATGTGCACCATCTCTTACCCTCACAATCAGACACCCCGCCCAATTTTCTCTTTCCATTCCTTCCTCCACCTCAGCATCTTTTCCTCACTCCCTCCATTCTTTCATCCTATGTCCCAAGTTCACGCTCTCCGCCTTCCTTCAAACTGCCCACGGCTGACCTGGAAGCCTTCCCTCTGATTTCAGGTCAGCCAAGGGCCACATGTAGGAACTGCAGCCAGCTAGAATGAGGGAGCCAGCCAGAGGAGATAAATGCCCGCAGGAGGGTGACATGAATTTGGGACACAGAAATAGAGGGAAGGACGATGAGGGGCACATTGGGACATGGGAGGAAGGAAAAATTATGTTCTTATCTGTTAATTTTCTTTTCTCTAGACCAGTGGTCGGCAAACTGCGGCTCACAAGCTGCATAAGGCTCTTTAGCTACTTGAGTGCGGCTCACGGCTCGTCTAGAGCCACCAACCTGCTTTCCTTCCCCGTAAAGAGGATGCTGAAGCGCCGGGCCGACCAACCTTCGCCACCCAAAGTCAATTCTGACTTCGGAGAGGAAGTTCTGGACCAGCCAATCGCTACCTGGCTGGCCCAGAACTTCCTCTCCGACGTTAGAATTGACGTCGGGTGGCGAAGGTTGGTCAGCCTGGCGCTTTAGCGTCCTCTTTATGGGGAAGGGAAGCAAGGAGACTCAGAACTCGACGGTGGTCTGTTCCTCGATGGCAGCAGTGGCAGCCTGTTCCCCGGTGGCGGTGGCAGCCTGTTCCCCAATGGCGGTGGCTTGGGGGGAAGGCAGGGAGACAGAAAAAAAGAAGGGAGACAGAAAGAAAAAGAAAGAAAGAAAGAAAGAAAGAAAGAAAGAAAGAAAGAAAGAAAGAAAGAAAGAAAGAAAGGGAGCAGGGTGAAAGAAAGAAAAAGTTGGGGGAGGGAATGAGGTCTGGAGGAGAGGAAGCATACAGGAGGCTGAAAGAAGGGAAGAAATATTGGATGCACAGTCAGAAGAATAAAGTGCAACCAGAGACTGATGAAATTACCAGACAACAAAAGTAGGAAAAATTATTTTATTTTCAATTTAGTGATCAAAATGTGTCCGTTTTGAGAATTTATATCTGCTGTCTATATTTTGCACTATGGCAGTTTTTAGCACAGGGAGCCTATGAGCATCGAGAATAGCACAGGGCATTCAGCACAGCTCCCTGCGCTAAAAAATGTTATTGCGGTGTAGTAAAAAGGGAGGGGGTATATTTGTTTATTTTGTATAATTGTTACTAAGGTGACATTGCATAAAGTCATCTGCCTTGACCTCTTTGAAAACCCATGGAATATAAATGAAAAGTAACATTTTCCCTGCGTACAGTGTGCTTTGTAACTTGGCTACGAAGTTAAGGGGGAGGGAGTGGAGCTGCTTAAAGACATCTAGTAATCCTTGCAGACTTTACTGTGCAGGGAATTATTTTTGTAAAATCATGTTTTGTTATGTAACTGGCATGAATGAATAGAATGAAAATGATATAAAATTGCTTGCTTGTTTTCATGTGTGTGCACTGAAGGGAAGTGGAGAGAGTGGGCTGATGATGCTAAAGGGAAATGGGGAAGAGAGAGTGGGAAGAAGACGCTGATTTATAAACTGACAATTGTACAGAATATTGTTTCTTTTTATATTTTAATAAAATAAGTTCAGTATAAAACTATTCGAGTCTTGTGTGGATGGGATCAGATGGTTTGCGGGGACGAGGACCCAACTCACGGGAACGGGGCAGGGACGGAGCCAAATTTTTTCCCCGTATCATTCTCTAGACTCTGCCACGAATCGATTTCAACTACGTGCAGGTGAGCGGGGTGTCAGTCAGGTTAATGTAGCCGTCGTAGCGCAAGCAGGCATGGGGTGTGGCTCTCAAAAAAATCTTAATCGTTGTACTGCTGATTTTGGCTCTTTTGACTAATGAGTTTGCCTACCACTGCTCTAGATGCAGCTGACGAATCCAGGGACTAATGGTATAGTACACATCTACCAGCAGATAAGAGATAGAGAACTGATTTGCAGGTGTTCCTCTTGGATGGAACGTCTCCTGGCTAATTAGTATCGCTCTTTGCCCAAGCATCAGGAACAATCCAACTGCATAATTCAAAAACTTATTTCCCATATGTAAAAAAACAACCAAACCAATTCAACTACAAACTGGAACCTACAACAGAGACATCCAGCGAGGGAACCAAAAGCAGAAATCAAGACCGGGTGGGGATCTGGATTCATCTGCTGCGTCTAAAGGAAAGAAAACTAACAGATAAGAACATAATTTTTCCTTCCTTAGCAACAGCAGCAGATGAATCCAGAGACAAGTGGGATGTAGGCAAAGCAATCCTGAAATAGGGTGGGATGCAAAAGCCGACTCCGCAATGATTGAAGCACCAAAAGACACCTCTGTATGCACTACCACATCTAACCAGTAATGCTTAGAAAACGAGGACAACCAAGTAGCTGCTCTACAAATTTCTTCCAAAGAAAATCCCCTGGACTCAGTCCAAGAAGTAGCCACTGCCCTGGTCAAGTGAGCATGGAGAGCCTCCGGCAACCGCTTCCTGCCAACAAATAAGCAGAAGCAATAGTCTCCCTGACCCAGCAAACCACCGAGGCTTTGGAGGCTGCTAAACCCTTGCTGCACCCCGAAAATAGCACAAACAGGTGATCCGAACATCTAAAGTTGTTAGTAACCTGAAGATAGTGCAAGAGAATTCTACGCACATCAAGCAAATGCAAAGAATGAAACTGCGACCTCCAGTCCTCTTCCTGCAAGGAAGATGGACTGATTGATGTGAAAGGGTGAAACCAATTTAGGAAGAAAGAAGCAACCGCCCGGATCGAGACTCCAAAATCTGAGAAACGCATCCTTGTAAGATAAAGCCTGGAACTCAGACGACATAGCCACCAGAAAAACTGCCTTCACTTTACTCAAGAGTTCAAAAGGAGCCCCTTGCAAAGCCCCAAGAACTAACCTCAAATTCCAATCTGGACATGGTCTCCACAAAGGCGGTCGAATGCAATTTACTCCATTCAAGAACCGAACCACATGCAGCTCAGAAGCCAAAAGAAGAGTTTGACACTTTACCTCTAACAGGCGATGGCCACAAGTTGAACCCGAAGGGAATTGTAGGCCAACCCTTTGGACACTCCATCTTGCAAGAATGAAAGAATGTGTGACAGAGAAGTCCAAAATGGTGAAATACTCAACTGACCGCACCAAGAATCGAAAACTCCACAGACCCTGGCATAAGCCGCAGACATAGACCTCTCTTTTGCCTGTATAAGAGTAGCAATAATTCACTGGCTTCCGGTGATTTCTAGGATTCACTTTAAATGTATCTGCCTAATATTCAAGATCCTACATGGCATTCTTCCTCCCCTAATTCCACTAACCTGGAATTTTTGAGACCTGACACTACCAGATCCACCCACAAACAAAAATGTATCTTTGCCCTTGTTAAAAGGCGTCATATATATGCAGGGAAATCCCTTTTCTTCAAATTCACTGAGATTTGGAATAACCTCCTGCCCCGCTACTGAACCTAGGCTCATTCCAATTATTCCAAAAGCATCTGAAAATCTGGCTTTTATCCAAAACATAAAACTATATATTTAAAATGTAAAGCTAGCTATCCTCTTCATAACCTCTAATTTCTTATTATGTCCATCCCTCATTTATTGAATTTACCTGTAAACTGTGCCGAGCTCTATCTTTATGGAGATGATGCGGTATACAAACTTAAGGTTTAGTTTAGCAATAACCTGCTCTGAATACCCCTTACGAATCAGCTGCGACCTTTCTTTTTTAATTCTTTATTCATTTTCAGACTTACAATGAGTGTGACAATATGTTCAAACAAATTAATAATAAATAAATCACTTAATAATCATCAATGATACAAATAATATGCCATTATCCCCCTCCTTCCCACCCATTTCTATCCTGTAGTCAAATATCATGTATAATATATGATTATAAAATTACCCCCCTCCCCCCTTACCATTGAAATCGTAAATTTAAGGGAAACAATGTCATCTACTCAGTACAATACTTTGTTAATGGCTCCCATACATCTTGAAATTTCCTAAAACATCCTCGCTGTATTGCAAGAACTCTATTCATTTTATAAACATGACATAAGGAATTCCACCAGAAATTATAATTTAATCTACTCCAGTTTTTCCAATTATACATTATTTGTTGAATGGCAACACCAGTCATTATGAGTAATAATTTGTTATTATTTGTAGAAATCTGACTTTTTGCTCTCATTGCTATACCAAATAGCACAGTATCATATGATAATGCCATTGGGTTGTCCAATAAACAATTAATTTGGTCCCAAATTGATTTCCAAAAATTCATAATAAATGGACAATAGAATAATAAATGATCTAAAGTCCCTGCTTCGAGATGACAGTGCCAACATTTATTAGACTTAGAGCTATCCAATTTTTGTAACCTAACAGGGGTCCATAATGCTCTATGTAACAGAAAAAACCAAGTTTGTCTCATAGATGCTGACATTGTACATCTCATCCTCCAAGACCAAATGCGTGGTCATTGAGATGCAGTAATTGCAGGGGGACATGATCGAAACATTTAAGTACCTCACGGGACGTGTCGAAGTGGAAGATGATATTTTCTTTCTCAAGGGACCCTCGGCCACAAGAGGGCACCTGCTCAAACTCAGGGGCGGAAAATTTCATGGCGACACCAGAAAGTATTTCTTCACAGAGAGAGTGCAGGTGATCGAGGCAGACAGCGTGCCAGACTTTAAGAATAAATGGGATACCCATGTGGGATCCCTACGAGGGTCAAGATAAGAAAATTGGGTCATTAGGGCATAGACAGGGGGTGGGTAAGCAGAGGGGGCAGACTTGATGGGCTGTAGCCCTTTTCTGCCGTCATTTTCTATGTTTCTATGTTAATTTGATGCTTAATCTCAATGCTCCAAATGTCTCTGACTCTTGTTTGGTTTCTTTTTAATAAATCCAGTTAGTAATTTATACCACTGGGCGGCCTGGTGACCCAAGAAGTCCACCTGAAAGAATTCCATACTATATTGATTATTAAGATTTTTCCAGTCAGGGAACCCCGCCTGGATGGCATGCTTCAGTTGCAACCATCTAAAACTTTCTGATTTATTAAGGCCATATTTATGTTGCAGCTGTGAAAATTCAAGCATTTTACCATTAGAAATAACATCTTCTAATAAACGTATTCCCGCTATCATCCAATGCTTCCAGGCAAGACTTTCTCCACCAATTTGAATCTTGGAGTTCAGCCATATAGATTGATTTGTAGATTTATGAATTGGCATAGTTGTTAAATTACTTACATATCGCAATGTTTTCCATGTATCAGCTAATATTCTGTTATCTTTACTATAACTAGGCAATTTGATGCTGAGCACATGGCAAAGGCGTAATGGAGACATGAGTTGCCATTCTAACCATAGCCAATCTGGGAGTTTTTCCATGAGCTCTGGAAGGACCCAATACATACCTTGGCGCAAAATATAGGCTTGATGATATCTATAAAAATTAGGAAAATTTAACCCTCCCTCTGAAATTGGCCTTTGTAAAGATACCAAAGACACTCTAGGAGTTTTACCCAGCCAAATAAATTTTATAAGAATACTATTTAATTTTTTATAAAAGGACCCTTGAAAATAAACCGGCAACATACCCATCTGATAACAAACCACAGGGAAAATCATCATCTTGATAGTTTGTACTCTCCCCCACCATGAAAGATGTAAAGGATTCCATTGCTCACACATTTCTGTTACCTTCTGTAATAAAGATTTTTCATTCATTTTCATTGTTTCTTCCAACGTATTTTTAATCCAAATGCCTAAATACTTTATTCCATCCTCTTTCCAAAGAAAGGTAAATGAATCAAACAAACTTTTGTACAATGAACATTAAGTGGAAGAATTTCTGATTTACTCCAGTTTAGCCGCGACCTTTCAATAGCCAGGCCGTAAGATCTAAGCGGGAAGGATCTTCTATCCACATTGCCCTTTGTGAGTAAGTCCGGAGTCACCAGAAACCGTAGAGGATCGCCTTGTGACAGCCCCATCAGATCCACATACCATAGACAGCGCAGCCAATCCAGAGCCACCAAGATCACTGAGCACGGGAAGCGAGCAATCCGATGCAACACCCGGCCTATCATTCGCCAGGGAGGAAACACATACAGAAGCTTTCACGGAGGCCATGCAAGAACTAACGCATCCATCCACCCCTTACGAAGTCCCTGTGTCTGCTGAAGAACCGAGGAATTTTGGCATTGCGAGCCGAGGCTATGTGATCCATCTCTGAGAGACCCCACTTGTGAACAATGAGTTGAAACACCTGCTGAGACAGTTCCCATTCCCCGAGATCCAGCAGATTCCTGTTGAGGAAATCTGCCTGAACCCTGGCCTTCCCCACAATGTGAGCCGCCGACAGTAGAGGAAGATAAGCTTCCGCCCAAAGAAGAAGAACCTACGTGACCGTTGTGATGCTGTCTGAGAGAACCCTGGTCAGTCTGCTCTGAATCAGCAGAGGTTGAAACTCCAACAAAGCCAGCCTGATCACCCTCAGCTCCAGAAGACTGATAGACCATTGAGCCTCCTCCAAGGTCCACATGCCCTGCACTGAGGACTGGAGGCACTGAGCCCTCCCCCCCCCCCCCCCCCACCCGATCAGGCTGACATATGTAGTAACCACAAGCCAGTTTGGGGATGCCAGCGGCATGCCCTTGAACAGGTGTTCCCTGTCCAGCCACCAATTCATGATGTGAGATGCTTGAGGACTCCATTTCAGCCGCTGTTCATAATCCTGAGACATTGGTAACCACCTGGATAGAAGAGATCGTTGCAGCGGCCGAAGGGACCACCTCCAGAGTCGTCACCATGGAATCCAGCACCAGAACATAATCCCAAACTTTCAGGCAGGGGACCCACAACAGAAGATGAATCTGAGACTAACTTCTCACCTCTGTCCAGGGGCAGAAAAACTTTCCCCTGTGCCATCTCGAAGAGGACCCAAATGCTCCAACGACTGGGAGGGGATCAACAAACTTTTCGGAAAATTGATGACCCAGTCCAGAGACAAGCAGGGCAATCACCCTCTGTGTTACTCGCAAACTTTCCTGACGGGAAGAAGCTCGATTCAACAATCGCCCAAGTAGAGGTGAACCTAAATGCCCTCCTTGAGAAGGAACTTGGCCAAACCAAACGTGCATAGCCTGAAACTGGTAATGCTGTCCAAGAATTGCATACTGCAAAAAGCTTTGGTGCGGCAGCCAGATGGGAATATGTAGATACGCTTTCTTGAGGTTGAGCACCGTGAGGAACTTCCCCGGTTGAACCGCCGCAATGATGGACCACACCATTTCCATACGGAAGTGCCTGATTATTGAGGCATTGGTTGACTCTCTTGAGATCTAGGACCGGCCTGACAGACCCCCCTTTCTTGGGGACCACAAAATAAATGGAACCACCTTGAACCACAAGGTAATGGCGGAATAAAAATCACGAATGTACTGTAATGTAATAATGCCCGACACCTTTGCTCCGGAGGGACCAGAACAACTGCCCCCTGATCCAACAAATCTGGAGCAAGCTTCTAACAGACTCCACTTTGACCCCCCAACCCCACCCCCCAAACATAGGGACACCAAGAAAGGAGAACTCTTAACTTGTAACCTTCTTGAACAATATCGAGGAGTCACTGGTCCAACGTTATCTTGGCTCAATCAGCCAGAAAGGAGGACAGCCGACCCCTGATAGCTACAGCGGAGTAAGCTGAGACCTGATCAAGCTGGCTAAGAGGAAGAAAATTTGGAAGGACGAAAGGATTGCTCCTGAGAAAACTTGGACTTGGAAGGAACTGTAGAAGAAGGGATGCCTTGAAGCAGTGATCACAATGTGATCCGCTTCAACCTGGACACGGGGGCAAATAGCCCCTACGACAACAGCCACAGCACTGAACTTCTGAAAAGGCAATTATGAAGGGATAAGACTCATGGTGGGGAAGAAGATTAAGAAGAGTATAAGCATGGTCCCTTTCTAAGGACATAGTCACTGAGGTGCAAAATCTATATTTGCTTGTCCCTTAGGATTTTCATATATTTATAATCATCGGATAGATAAGGGAGGTGGCCTAGCTGTCCTTTTTAAACACTCTTTATTACTTTAAGTAGATCAATCTCCTACTGTAGCTCTTATTGAATTCCTACATTTTAAAATCAATACGTCTCCACTGACTTTATGCTTTTATATACCCCTCCCCCAATCAGACAGGAAACCTTTGACTCCTTACAAGCATTACTATTTGATTTTAATTCTCTATCATCCAATACGGTATTACTTGGTGATTTTAATATTCATTTGGATAACATTTTCCAACGGAATTT
Organism: Geotrypetes seraphini; assembly: GCF_902459505.1. Taxonomy (NCBI): domain Eukaryota; kingdom Metazoa; phylum Chordata; class Amphibia; order Gymnophiona; family Dermophiidae; genus Geotrypetes; species Geotrypetes seraphini. The sequence continues at coordinate 254,042,727 of NC_047086.1, forward strand.
CTAGAATTCGCCTCAAATTTAGGTCTCACCACTTTGGTTAAGGACTCTACTCACTCTGCCGGGCACACACTAGACATGATCCTCATTCCTACATATCAAAATGATGCCTCTTTAAAACCTACTATAACTTCTGTCCCATGGTCAGACCATTTTTTAATTACTACAAACCACTGTCTTAAATCCATCAAGAACTCTTCTCTCCCAAAAACAATTACTTACCGAGACTATAATAAAATTGAACCTTCACCGATTACTGCATCCTTTAACATTAAAATTAAAGAATTTAGTCTTCTACCAATAAATGAACAAATCACATCTTGGCACAATGCGGCAGAACAGTTGATGGAAAACTATCAGTCAAAAGAAAATTAGAAACCCTTGGTTCACAGATGAACTTTCACGCATCAAAAAACAACTCAGATCTTCAGAATGGAAATGGAGACAAACTAAATCGAGAGAAAATTTAGATAAATGCAAAGAACAAATGCAGTACTATAAAAATAAAATAAATTTAACAAAAAAACAAACATATTACTCTAACAAAATAGCCAGTGCCAAAAACTCATCTGCCCTCTTTGCAATATTAAAAAAATCTCACGGCCCCAAAAAGTATTGAATATCCATCCTTAGAAATCAAACCTACTGCTCAAAATCTCGCTGATTACTTTGTAAATAAAATAAATAAAATTAGAGACTCCATCAACCCAAAAACTAACCCTAACATAGACTAACAAATACTGTACAAACAATACCTATCTCTAAATATGCCAATTTTAATATTCCAACTTCAGAAGATCTTAAAATACTTTTGCAAAGCACCAATATTAAGGGCACAGACATTAATTCATCTTTTCTAAAACGGTATTTTTCTTTTTTCGGTCCTTTTATTCAGAGAATGATAGAAATTAATCTAACAACAGGATTCATACCGAAAGAATGGAAAGAGGCAACCATCCGACCAATTATAAAAAATCCAAAAGAATCTATAGCAACCGAATCAAACTACCGACCCTTTGCCAATCTTCCCTTTCTTGCCAAAATAATAGAAAAAGTTATTTTTAATCATATAACCAACTTTATAGAAAAAAAACTCACACACTACATCCTAATCAGACAGGCTTTAAATCAAACTTTAGCTGATTCAACTGAATATTCAACTGAATATTCTATGATAGGACTCACAACTAATATACAGTATCACTTAGATCACCATAAATCTGTCCTTCTGGTTTCACTTGATTTATCTGCAGCATTTGATACCATAGACCATCATTTACTCATCAAAAGACTATCTTCAGTTGGCATTTCCAACATTAAATTGGTTTAAATCAGTGGTCTCAAACTCAAACCCTTTGCAGGACCACATTTTGGATTCGTAGGTACTTGGAGGGCCTCAGAAATAAATAGTTAATGTCTTATTAAAGAAATGACAATTTTGCATGAGGTAAAACTCTTTATAGTTTATAAATCTTTCCTTTTGGTTAAGTCTTAATAATAATATTGTTATTTATAGCTAAAGAGACATATGATCAAGAAACTGTTTTATTTTACTTTTGTGATTATGATAAAAATACCGAGGGCCTCAAAATAGTACCTGGCGGGCCGCATGTGGCCCCCGGGCCGCGTGTTTGAGACCACTGGTTTAAATCATACTTTCAAGATTGGTCAGCTAAAGTCATCTTTAATAATTCATCATCCAACAACAACTTCACCAATTCCTTTGGGATTCCGCAAGGTTCAATTCTTTCCCCACTTTTAATATCTTTTTATCACCTCTCTTAACCCTCAGTCAGTCTATTGGATTCTCCTCGTTAGCATATGCAGATGACATCCAACTCCTGGACCCTTTAAACTCAGCAGACTCAAATGAGATTAACCATAAATAACAAGTTAAAACAAATAAGCCAATGGCTTAAGAACAATATGTTGGCCCTAAACGCAACAAAATCTTCTGTAATGTTTTTCCCGTGGAAAAATGATCTTAAATTTTCATCACAAATACTCCTAAACAACATCCCTCTTCAAATAGTAACTACAACAAAAATATTGGGAGTAACATTAGATCAGGAACTTTGTCATCATAAACAAATTAGTTCAGTGGGTAAAAATTGATTTTATAAGTTACGTCTCACCAGATCATTATCAAAAGTTTTAAAACCTGAAGCTCTTAACATTGTAATGCACTCAATCATCTCAAGGCTAGATTATTGCAACACTTTCTACCATGGCATAACCCAAAAAGAAATAAGAAGGCTATAGATAATACAATATACAGCAATAAAAATTACTAATTCAAAAAATATGACCACGTTAAACCACTTCTGCAGACTGCACAATGGTTGCCTATCACACATAGAATAACTTCTAAAATTATACTGTTAACTTTTAAAATTCATCAATCACATGCTCCGACATTTCTGGATCGTCTCTTGATACTGTATTCTCCATTTAGGGCACTTAGATCAACACAACAACATTTATTAACTATTCCTTCTTTAAAAATAATAGGGACCAGGAGATCTACCATTTTCTCAGATATAGCACTCCAGCTTTGTAACAATTTACTATTATACTTACGTATTGAACTTTCCTTAGAAAAATTCAAGCATTCCTTAAAAAATTTTCTTTATAAGGACGCATTTAAAACACAGACAGCATGACTTACCAATCACTAAATCTCTTAGACCTTAATCAACTCTACGAGTTGGTCGCAAAATTATCCTTTTTATTCTTCTTCTTTTCTTTCTCTTATGTGTTCCCACTAAATGTGTTTTTCCCTAAGTGTTTCCTCTCTTTCTTTAAAGATTGTAGTTCATCCCCTTTGCCTTCCCGTGAACCAGTTATGTAGTAGAATGTATATAATTTGTATTAGAACGTATATAATTTGTACTCAATGTTTTCTTTTGTCGTCTTCTTTTTTTTTTTTTTTTTAAGTTATATGCATTGAAATATGATATTGCGCAGATAACAAATCTTAATACAACTTGAAACTTGATGATAGTATTTTTGGTCTAAATCCATTCTTTGTTTTGATATATGAAATTCATCAAAATCTAATGCCTCCAGCAGTTTAGCTTTGGGTTCGATGTCTGCTTCTAATTTTAGAGGAAGTTCTTTATTCAACTGCCTGATATATTTGATAAATTGGCTTACCTACCAAGCCACTGTGATCAGAAAATCAAGAGTCCTGATCGAGGCTTGGAGAGTCTCTGTGATGATGATGGTACTGTCCTGATGAAGCTGAAGATCGTCAGTACCGAGAAGACTTGGAAGACGTATGCTTCGAGGTGGAATACTTAGAACGAGAATATCAATGTTTAGATGAACAACGTTGATATTTCAGTGAAGATTTTTGGTGCTTCGATGCCAAAATATGAAGTAGGTCAGTACTTCTATGGTGATTGATACTCCGATTAAGATCACTGGCACCAGGAATGAGAGTGTCAATGCCTTGTGGGAAGCAGGTGGATGCTCCGAGGATGATCGTTGCCGACTTGACGAATGTCAATGTGAAACAGAGCGACGCTTAGCAGAAGATTCCAAAGCGGTACCCTGCAGACTGTGAGCGCTACACTCAATGTGAGAACTACACTCAGGCTAGGCCGGTACCGATGAGATCAGTTTGGACACAGGCATCGAGATTAGTTTGAATATATCTCCAATCTCTTTGCGCAGAAAGTAAACGATCCTGGATTGAAGATCCTGCACAAATACCCAAAACTGAGTGGGTATAAAAGGTGCAGCAGGGTGTCGAGGGGTGGAAAACTTTAAACAGAATTCACGCCCAGTAGGAGACAGCCTGCACAGAAGGAGAACACCAGCATCAAGGTTTGGCCTGCATCGAAGGACTTCATGCTGAAGAGGCCTACAACGCCAGCTGGGAAGTGGTCAACTTCTTAGCAGGCTTACTGGATGCAGGGATGTCCGATGAATGATGTCATTTAACAGTAGTTCACAAATCCAAAAGCAGCTTCTTCAATTTTTTAAATCACTGAATTCAGCTGTGAGTTGTCTAAAAGGTGTTAAGTTTTTACATAATGATATAAGAATTTTAGATGCTGTTCCACCTATTTAAGGCTAGTCTCAAGCTTTTAGAGAATGACACAAGGACAAGGTTTGTCTCCATCCTATCCCGTCCCTGAGGCTGGCCTTCTTTCCGTGGTTAACCACGGGTACCTGTCCCTTTGTCATTCTCTAAGTTCTTCTAATTTACCATTAAAAAATAATGAAAAGTGGAAAAAAAATAAACTCAGACTTGCTCTCGTTATGCCCTTATATCAAGCAATATTCTTCTTTCCAGGTCTCCAAAAACAATCGTATTTTTTGCTCCATTAGACATACCTGATCAAAAGATGCACCCTAAATTTAGAGGAGGAAAACAAAAACACACAAAAAAAACCCCATTCTGAACCAATTCTCCCTGCCAGGCAGTCTGCACCTAACCCCATACTCCTTGCCAAGTTCTATACCTTGCCGCCCCCCTACCCCTCTGGTGGCCTAGTGGTAGGCAGGGACAGGGCGGGTAGGTAGGTAGGGAGACAGGCCTCTCCCTTCCCCCCCAGGCAGGCAGCAGGAAAGCCCGGCCTCTCCCACCCAAGCAGGCAGCAGGCAAGCCCTGGCCTCTCCCTTCCTACCCCGCAGGCAGGCCCTGGCCTCTTCCTCCCTACCCCCCATGAAGGCAGCAGGCAGGCCCCGGCCTCTCCCTCCTCACTCCCTACCCACCTAGGCAAGCAGCAGGCAGGCCCCAACTTCTCCCTCCTCACTCCCGGCCCTTATTTTGCTTCCCCCCCACTCCCGTGTACCCTTTTTTTTTTTTTTTTAATCTTCTGAGCCTCACTAGCTGAGAGCGGCGCACAAGGGTTGCTGGCTGCCTGGTCCCCGCCGTTTCCACCAAAAACGGCAGATGCAGCTGTCTCCTCTTCTGTTATCTGGCGACATAGAGGTGCACCAAGTTGCCTGCCTGGTCTGCGCTACTTCCTGCAAGACGTTCTCGTGGGAAGCGGCGCGGAACCAGGCAGGCAGCCTGGTGTGCCGCTATGCCACCAGAAAACAGAAGAGGAAGCAGCCGTGCCCGTCGTTCTCGGCAGAAGCGGCAGGGACCAGGCAGCCAGCAACCCTTGTGTGCCGCTCTCAGTGAGTGAGGCGCAAGAAGTTTTTAAAATAAAAAGGTACGCACGAGGAGGGGCAGGAGCAAGAGAGCCGGCAAGAAAGGGAGGGTGGAAACATTAAAATAAGTTAACGGGGGGGGGGGGCGCTATGCATATTCGCTCCATTAGACGTACCCTTATTTCCACCCACTTTTTTTTGGGGGGAGTGTGTCTAATGGAGCGGAAAATATGGTACTCTAGCTGTTGCTGGGTGAAATCCCCCATAAAGATACTACAGGAGAAGATTGGAGGCAAAGCAAAAGGGGAGGGGGGGAGGGAGTCAAGAGACCTATGAACAAAATAGGTTTTTTTTCTTTAAAGTTCTATTGACTGGAATCCCTCAGCTCAACTGAAGTTCAGATCGCCAACCAGCTCAGGAACTATTCCACTGGCTAGTCCAGATCATCATCTATTCACTAGAAAATGACATGGTGACCCATTCCCATGGTAAACCGCTGCAAACCACAGGAATGGGTTAACATTTATACTGTTTACTTCAAGTGTGAGAACAAAGATTTTTACCGCTCCCACAGGTAACCCCACCTACAATCACAGCACCCTTCACAGGTCCAACAGTTTCAGCACCCTTCCCCCCCTCACTTGCGGGTCCAGCGGCTCGAGCTGGCTTCCCTCCCTCCCTGCTGTTGCCACACATCTTGAAGAGTGAGCCAATCATTACACATGCCTGCTCGATGGTGCTTGCAGCCTTTCTTATGCCAGACCTCTCCTATGAGAGGAAGTTGCATCATAAGGAGCAGCCCAGCAGAGGGGTTGAACAGGCACTGTCGAACAGGCATTTGTGCAGAGATCAGCTCGCTCTTCAAGTTGTGTGCCAGCAGGAAGAAAAGAGGTAGACTATACCCGCCAGACCTGCGAGGGAGAGGGGGCTGGACCCACCGAGCCTGTGAGGTGGTGGAGCTAGAGCCACTGGCCCTAAGGAAAAGAGGGAAGAAATGCAAGGCAAAGCAGATGGGAAGGAAGTAAAGGCACAGGAGGGGGCTAAAGGAAAGGGGGAGAGGTGCTGCTGGAGGGAAGGGGAAGAGATGCTGGACTTGTTGGGGGAGGGGCTGAAGGGAAGAGAAGCCATACTAAGCAGATGAAGGAAGAGGGAATGAAATACAGAGAGAGAAAAAATGAAAGAGAGAGTGAGAGAGTGTGAAAGAGAGAAAATGAAAGAGAGTGAAAGAAAGAGAGTGTGAGAGAAAGAGCGAAAGAGAGTGAAAGAGAAAATGAAAGAGAGTGAAAGAGTGTGAGAGAGTGAGAGAAAGAGCGAAAGAGAAAATGAAAGAGAGTGAAAGAAAGAGTGTGAGAGTGAGAGAAAGAGTGAAAGAGAAAATGAAAGAGAGAGTGAAAGAGAGTGAGAGAGAGTGAGAGACAGAGTGAGGAGAGTAAGAAAGAGAAAGAGTGAGAGAGAGAAAGAGTGAAAGAGAAAGAGACAGAGAGAAAGAGAGAGTGAAAGAAAGAGTGAAAGAGAGAGTGAGAGAGAGAGTGAATGAGAGTGAGTGAGAGTAAGAAAGAGTGAGAGAGAGAGAAAGAAAAAGAGAGAAAGAGAAAGAAAGAAAAAGAGAGAAAGAGAAAGAAAGAGAAAGAGAGAGAGATATCAGAAACAGAGGGGAAATAAAGGGCATGGAGAGGAAAATAGGGACAAGGACACAAAGGGAGATGCTCAATTGGAATGGTAGATGGACAGAAAGGCAATGCCAAACATGGGAGAGGGTATATGGACACAGAGGGAAAGTGCTAGATGCGGGAGAGAATAGGAACACAGAAGGAGAATGAGGAATGCAGGACACAGGGCACAGGAGAGATGCTGAATGGGGTATAAGGGACACTGAGAAGAGAAAAAGAAGTACACAAAGATGGAAGATGGATGGTGAATACAGAGAAGTGTCAAATGAGCAGAAGACCTCTGCAAGTGGGTTAAGATATGAGAGAGGACAACAGAAATCAGAGTCTGGGTATTAAATTATATTGTTGATTCTTTATTTGTATTTGTGATTTATAAAATGACAGTTGTTTCTCTTTATACTTTAATAAAATGATTTCAATATATCATCATAACTATTCAAGGCTTGTGCAGATAAGATCAGACTAGGTTCGCAGGGACGGGATAGACTTCGAGGGGACGGGGCAGGGACAATTATTTCCTTGTGTCATTCTCTACCGTAGACCAGTGAAATACTGATGAGTTCATGCTGCCGTGCCCTTATAGGGAGAAACACACAATATTTTTTATTTCTCTCCATCTGCTTGTCAACGGACACAACTACCACAGGTTCTTTTTTTTTTTTTTTAATTTTTTATTTATCAAATTTTACATTTTATAAATCAAGTATCCACTTGTACAGAAAGTTGAAGAAAAGCAGGAAAATAATACTCATAGGTAAAATGCATAATAATCAAATAAAATAAAAATAAATGTTTAGCTTAAATTCAGCTCAAGTCCTCTAAATTAGATCCAAGAAGGATGAGGCGGACATATTAACAAATGCTAACAAATATTAGGAAAACAAAATCCCTTAGCTGAGGAAGGATATCATTTATTCAATTGCACCTCGCTTGATTTCCCTTCATCCAGTCGAGTTCCTGCCAGAAAGGCTGTCAACTGGAATGGCTCAAAGAATACATATTTCTTCATATGGTACTGTATTACACATTTACAAGGGTGTCGTAGGAAAAAAGTCCCTCCAAGAGATATAACACCTGGCTTCATCAAAAGAAATTTTCGCCTTCTTCTCTGGGTTTCCCGTGCCAAATCTGGAAACATTAATATTTTATGTCCAAGAAATTATTTCATTTTATTTCTAAAGTACAATCTAAGCAACCAGTTTTTATCTGGTGCAAGAGCCACCGTAAGAAGCAATGTTGCCGGAGATGCAAGCTCTCTATCCGAAAGTTCCAAGATTGCTGAAACATTAAGTGGTTGATTATCCTCCTGTTGTTTAAGTGGTAATTTAGTAGTTTTCATTGGTAGGTAGTATACTTGAGTAAATGGTGGTAATGTATCCTCTGGAATACCCAAAATCTCTACCATATAACGTTTCAACATATCTCTAGGTGTCACCGAGGCTGTCTTAGGAAAATTAATCAGGCGGAGATTATTATTACGAGAAAAGTTCTCCAAAGTTTCCAATTTTCTACGCACACACACTTGTGTTATCTTTTACCATTGCTTCACTAAGCTGTTTTGATGCTTTTAACTCCTGTTGTATATTCACAATAGAGTTCTTGGATTCATCAATTTCAACTTTTATATTTTTTATCTCAGTTTCTTGAAGAGTAATTTTATTTTCCAGCTGCAAAAGCTGGGGCTTAACAGACTTGGCTAGGTCAGCTACTAAGTCCCAGATTGAGTCCAGTGTTACTTCTCTGGGTTTTTCAATAACATATGAAAGATTAGAAATTTGAATAGTCTCACCGGTTATCAGCTTTTCTGGCAATCCTTCTGCTGGGCTGAAATGATCCCTGATGTTTCCAAATCCTCGGTACTTCTTGGACTCACCTGAAAACTCAGGGAGTCCATCTCCACGCTCCCCTCTCTGTTCTTCCTGGCCTCCGAGGGTAGGTGCTTGCCTTCTTCCGGGAGCTCCTCCACTCGTGGGGAGCTGGTAACCTGAGGTGGTGGGGGAGGTGCCCTAGCGTCGGGGCTCAGCGTAGTCTCTAGCCCCAAGGAGATCACCTCATTTCCGCCCCTCTGAGGCGTCTCCAGCGGGGGGGGGGGGGGGGGGGGGTGCCGACGTTGCCGGGATATCCTGCATCCGACGCAGGATTTCTTCAATATTTCCGAACGAGGGGACCGCTGAACGCCGCAAGGCTCCAGCGGCGCTGCGGCCTCTCCTCTTCGGCATCTCAAGTAAGTAAATCACTCTAAAAGAAATTTTTCAAGTAGTCTTCTCCAGCGTGCTACTCAGCGTCTGGGACTGTCAGCCATGACTACCACAGGTTCTAAGCTAGTCTGGTAAGGATATCAATGAAGTTCTCCTTTCATGTTTCTGGGTGACTCCAGGCTTCTAGGTCCATGGAGACATCCTGCTACAATGTTTACAATCAGTCTAATTATGCCCAGAGCCCAAACTAAGCATTTGGAACAGGCATCAAAGTTCTGGATGCCTATGCTGACAAAATAAGCCCAGAACCCCAACTTTGTCTAGGACATGTTTTCTGTAGAACAAAATATGTTTCTTTCTTTTAAAGAGAGAAAAAACCAAATCAATAAAAATCAGACACAAACTGAAGAAAACTTCAATACAGGATCACTTTATTTTCATATCTATTCAGCACAGGGGATGGTCTCTGTATGCACAAAACACTATAGTAAGAACATAAGAATTGCTATACTGGAACAGACCGAAGGTCCACGAAGTCCAGTATCCTGTTTCCAACAATGGACATCCCAGGTCCCTAGTACCTAGCTAGATTCCAAGTAATAAAACAGATTTCATGCTGCTTATTCTAAGAATAAGCAGATTTCCCCAAGCCATCTCAATAATGGCCTATGGACTTTCCTTTTAGGAATTTATCCAAACCTTAAGCTAACTGATTTCTCCACATTCTCTGACAATGAATTCCAGAGTTTAATTACATATTGTGTGAAGAAATATTTTCTCCGGTTTTAAATCTACTACTTAAAAGCAGTGGCGTACCTAGGGTATGTGGCACCCGGGGCCCATCATTTTTTGACCCCCCCCCCCCCCCCATGTAAAAAAATATTTTTTGTAATGACCATGAAACGGAATAAATGGTCAGAATAGAAACAGGCAGTGAAAATTTTCTTATAATCCAAACACAACATAACATAAATTATGTCTGAATTGTCATGACACCAGAAGTACATATGGAGTAGTTGCAGGTGATGCTTGGGACAGTTCTGATTGTGTTAGTTCGGTTTTATGTGTTTTTTGAATAGAAGGGTTTTTATTTCTTTTTGAAGGTTTTGCAGTCTGTGGTCGATGTCAATTGGTTGTAGAGTTGGGGGTCGAGTGTTGCAGCTCGAATGGCTAGGAGGTTGTCGAACAGTTTTTTTCTTTTGACGTTTTTGGTTGGAGGGTGTGTGAATGGTGCGTGAGTTCTCCTATGTCTGTTTGAGGTGGATTGAATTATTTAGCTGAAGAAATTAGTTACCCCCTCATCCCACATACATTAATTCTCTTCCATTATAAAAAAAACATTGATAAGTTCCCAGAAAAAAAATACATTAAAATAAAAAGTGAAAACAAAGGCCCCTACAGATGAGAACATAACATAAGAATAGCCTACCTGGGTCAGACCAATGGTCCATCATGCCCAGTAGCCCCATTCTCATGGTAGCCAATCCAGGACACTAATACCTAGTCAAAACCCAAAGAGTAGCAACATTCCATGCTACTGATCCAGGGCAAGCAGACACTTCCCCCATGTCTTAATAATAGATTATGGACTTTTCCTCCAGGAATTTGTCCAAATCTTTCTTAAAACCAGCTACACTATCTGCTTTTACCATAACTTCTGGCCACTTCATTTTTAAGTTTAGATCTTTCCTTTCAAACAGAGACCTTGCTAGATGTCAAATACAGCACAAGGTAACTTCACATGGACTTAGCTGTGCAGGAAATGTGAATCTCCTCATACACCCACCATATAGTGCAAAAATGTGCAAAGGTCTGTTTTTTTCTTTCGATCACTACATAGCTTAATGCCACACAAGCAGCGCTGTTACAAACATATTCTGTAGGTCAATGCTAAGGATAACAAAGTTTCCTTCCTTGGACCAGAAGGAGATACTGATAAACCACTGGAAGAGATCCCAAAACAACACCCAAAGACCCACTCAGTGTGTGAACCAGTTGAGTGGAGTGGACTAACTGGGGGGTGGAAATGGGCCCGGAGTTTGCTCAGCAGAATTTCCCAGACCACCTCTTCCTCTCAACACATTGACACGCTGCCACCACAACCACTAGGAACACCTCACTGGGTAGGCCAGCTATGCTATAAACTTTATAACACACATTATTATATTTTCTTATAAAGCACATATTTTAACTGAACTCTCCGACATCCTCAGCCTTTCCATTCACAAAAATAGAAGGAAGAAAAGTTCCCATTTCCTGCTGTCTCATGTCCCCGGCCTATACAATATTTTTTTTCTGCAGACCCTTCAAAAGTCTGACCAAATCCTCGTTTCACTTGCATTATAAAGTACTGAGGATGCCATCTCTCCCCAATCCCAGGTCCTAAAGTCTAAGACAGTAGCGCAAACTAATGCTGCCAGATTCAGGAAAAAAAATTTTGATTCGATTCAGCCTATTGAATTTGTTTTTCAATTCGATTTTCCTGCCCAGTTGGGTGATTTTTTTCAAAACTCCTGGTGGGTTTTATAGCTTTTTCACCCCCTTTGGCTTCTCCTAACCACACTGGCGCTGTGGTGTAAATAAAATAAAGAAACAAAAAGGACTTTTCCTCTCTCTGTTAAATCCTAGCTCACGTTTGCAGTCCAACACCAGCTCTGGCAGGATACACATTTCAAATCTGACATATTATAATCACAAAACAGAAAATAAAATTAATTTTTCTACCTTTTGTTGTCTGGTTATATTTCAAATCTTGTTGGTCCAAGGCTCTGGTTTTCTTCTGATAACTTGCTTGCCAGGGTCTCCTTCTTTCTTCTTTCTGCATGCTAACCATCCATCTGCCAACTCTGTCCTCCCTTTCCATTTCCTCCCCAGGAAGTCTGGTATCTTTCCTTTTTTCATCTCCCTCCACAGATCCACCTTTTCTTAACTACCCTGTCATCCGGCATCTCTCCCTCCTTCCCCACCACCCCAGAGTCCACCATCTCTCCCTTTCTTTTCCCAATTACCCTCCTATCCAGTATCTCTATCCCTCCTCCACACCATCCCTTGTGTACAATTTCTCTCCCTTTCTGTTCCTTCCCTCCCTAAATCCCATGATCCATCATCTCTCTCCCTCTCCTCTATTTTCAGACCCATTATTTCTTCCCCCCCCAAAGTTTGGCATATGCAAGTCTCTTTGAACACCCCCTTCCCTCCGTGTACTTCTAAACCAGGGTCCCCCCCCCAAAGGCCTGTTCCCCCTTAAAGATCTGCCTGTCCCCCCTTGAACGCCTGTCCCACCCCCATGAAGGCCTGTCCCCCCCTTGAAGGCCTGTCCCACCCCTTGAAGGCCTACCTGCCTGTCCCCCCCCGAAGGCCTGCACCCCCTTGAAGGTCTGCACCCCCCGAAGGCCTGCACCCCCCTTGAAGGCCTGTCCCATCCCTTGTAGGCCTGTCCCCCCTTGAAGGCCTGTCCCCCCTTGTAGGCCTGTCCCCCCCCCTTGAAGGCCTGCACCTCCTTGAAGGTCTCTACCCCCTTGAAGGTCTGCACCCCCCCCCGAAGGCCTGTCCCACCCCTTGTAGGCCTGTCCCCCCCTGAAGGCCTGCATCCCCTCCCGAAGGCCTGTCCTCCCCTTGAAGGCCTATCCCACCCCCTTGTAGGCCTGTCCCACCCCCTTGTAGGCCTGTCTCCCCCTTGAAGGCCTGCCTGCCCCCCCTTGAAGACCTGCCTGCCCCCCCATTGAAGGCCTGCTGCCCCCCCCTTGAAAGCCTGTCCCTCCCCCTTGAAGGCCTACACCCCTTGAAGGTCTGCCTCCCCACTTGAAGGCCTGCCTGTCCCCCCCTTGAAGGCCTGTCTGTCCCCCCCTTGAAGGCCTGTCTGTCCCCCCCTTGAAGGCCTGTCTGTCCCCCCCTTGAAGGCCTGTCTGTCCCCCCCTTGAAGGCCTGTCCCCCCTTGAAGGCCTGCCTGACTGCCTGTCACCCCCTCCCCTTTGAAAGCATGCCTGCCTGCCCGCCCGCCCCACCCTGAAGGCCTGATGCCCCGACCCACCCCAAAGGACCGCTCGCCCCCTAGCCTCCCCGCACCACCTATGAAGCAGCCGCAGCAGGATCGCGACGTCAGCGATCCCTGCGCTGCTTAGGCTCTGCTTCCTGCGCCGCGGTCCCGCCCCTCCCGACGTCAGAGTAGGGGCACGATCGCGGCTCAGGAAGCAGTGGCCAAGCATCTCAGAGATCGCTGACGTCGCGATCCTGCTGCGGGCTGTTTCATAGGTGGTGCAGGAAGGTCAGTGGAGCGAGCGGTCCTTCGGGGGTGGGGGGGACTGAATGGCAAGGCCGAGAGCACCCTCTCAGGGCTGGCACCAGGGGCGGACCGCCCCCTCCTTGGTACGCCACAGCTTAAAAGCTTTAGCATGCCTCCTAGACCAGATGACACTGATTGCATGCCAAACTCAATCATGTTTGCAAATCTATGTTTAAAAAGTCTCTTTAACATACTATATACCAGGTGTCTCAAAGTCCCTCCTTGAGGGCCGCAATCCAGTTAGATTTTCAGGATTTCCCCAATGAATATGTATGAGATCTATGTGCATGCACTGCTTTCAATGCATATTCATTGGGGAAATCCTGAAAATCTGACTGGATTGTGGCCCTCGAGGAGGGACTTTGAGATGCCTGCTATATACTTAGTCTGCTATACTCTTTTTTGGACCAAATGCTTGACTGTTGCTAAAGATAAGATTTGATTAAAAAAAAACCAACATACATGAACACCTTTTTTACACTTGCTATATAGAATAGTGTCTGAAAAAATGCTGATGAGAAGGCTCTTTCAATCCTTTAAACCAGGGATAGGGAACTCCGGTCCTCGAGAGCCGTATTCCAGTCGGGTTTTCAGGATTTCCCCAATGAATATGCATGAGATCTATTTGCATGCACTGCTTTCAATGCATATTCATTGGGGAAATTCTGAAAACCCAACTGGAATACGGCTCTCGAGGACCAGAGTTCCCTACCCCTGCTTTAAACTTTTTACTTCATTTTAAAGATGATACACTGATAAGGTTGTAAAAGCATTGTCTTCATCTGATTACTTTTGTCCTTTCAAACTGCTTGACCTCAGCTGTCACTGTGCAGAATGATAAGATCACCAGCTGTTTTTGTTTTTTTCTCCAATAGCTACAATGCATTCTCTTCCTTTTTAAGGCCAACATACCCAGCAACAAATATCAAGGCTTAAAACCAGCAGCTAGAATATCACAAACCTATATATTTAGCTCTGACCTCATTTATTGCCATTCCTTTTATAGCAGCCTCTTAAAAGTGATTTTTTTAATTTGCTTTAATCCCTTGACATTACTCAAGAAGCCAACACCAATACTAGATGAAAAGCAGATACAGTATAATATGCAAAAACAAACAAGTATACAGTTTATCCACTATTCAAAGGTAGACCACTGATCTGACCCAGCAAGGCAATTCTTTTATTCTTAGACAGCACCACAAAATTTATATTACCCTGATACAAAGCAAAAATAACCAAGACCAGCAAAATCAATAATAATAAAAGGCTAAGTGCGCATGCGCTTTTCAAAAATCGTGATTCCTGGTGGCGTGAGGTGTGCTTCTGTGCCAGTCCTCACAGCGCCTGCGTGTGACTCTGCAGAAGACACCAGCGACTCCTCCCTCCCACTCCTCTTCAAAGCGGCCTGCTGAGGTTCGCCAGCCGCTGTAGCAAACCTCGCAAGCCGCTCTCCACCTCCGTGCAGAAGGAGTCGGGGTTGCCGCCGCTGCCGCCACACTCACACGTCTTCCTGCAGCCCGCCCACCGCCATGAAGCAGGAGAATCTGTCCTCGGCGCGTTACCGTTCGCCCTCACTCGCCGCTGCCTCTCACTCGCCGCCTGCCCTCTCTCCCTGCCCGTGTCCTCGCCGTGTCACCTACCACCCTCACTCGCCGCTGCCGCCGCCACTGATCCTCTTCTTCAGAGCAGCCTGCGATCGGGGCCGGCTTTAAAGAACCTCGCAGACCGCTCTCCAACCTCAGTAGCACGCTCCCTCTGACGCACGGGATCGCGTCAGAGGGAACGTGCTACCGAGTTGGAGAGCAGCCTGCTAGGTTCGCTAAAGCCGTTCACCACGATCGCAGGCTGCTTTGAAGAGGATCAAGCCAGAAGATGCCGGGATGGAGGGAGGGTAAGAATGGGGCCAATACAGGGGGGGGCCAGGGGGAAAGGGAAAGGGGCTGCTTTGGGGGGAGGGGTGTGCTTGGGACAGACAGGTGTGCTCGGAGGGGGAAGACAGAAGGGGCCATGGAGAGACAGGAAGAGGGAAAGGGGTGTGTTTGGGACATACAGCTGTGCTCGGGAGGGGGGCAGGGGGAAGACAGAAGGGGCCATGGAGAGACAGGGAGAGAGAAAGGGGGCTGCTTTGTGGGGAGGTGTGCTGGGGACAGACAGCTTTGCTCTGGGGGGGGAAGACAGAAGGGGCCATGGAGAGACAGGGAGAGGGAAAGGAAGCTGCTTTGGGGGGAGGGGTGTGCTGGGGGGAGACAGAAGGGGCCATGGAGAGATAGGGAAAGGAAAAGGGGGCTACTTTGGGGGGAGGAGTGTGCTGGGGGGAGACAGAAGAGGCCATGGAGAGATAGGGAGAGGAAAAGGGGGCTGCTTTGGGGGGAGGGGTGTGCTGGGGGGAGACAGAAGGGGCCATGGAGAGATAGGGAGAGGGAAAGGGGGTTGCTTTCGGGGGAGATGTGCTGGGGACAGACAGCTTTGCTCTGGGGACGACGACAGAAGAGGACCATAGAGAGACAGTTAGGGAGAGGGAAAGGGGGCTGCTTTGGGGGGGAGGTGTGTCCTGGGGGCAGACAGCTTTGCTCGGGAGGGGGGGAGAGACAGAAGGATACAGACAGCGGCCAAGGAGAGAGAGATAAAGAAATACAGACAGACAGACAGATCTATTCTAGCACCCGTTAATGTAACGGGCTTAAAGACTAGTAAGTATATAATCATTCAAACTGCTACAAAACATATCTGGTGGCAAACAGCAAATCTTTCTTACTCGTCCTATATTTGGGTCATCACCCAGTGACCACACGACACCTCCCGGACTTGCTGCAGGCTTGCCGTTATGCCTGGACAGAAAGTATCCCTCCCGTCTCTTGTCCCGGCCAACATTAACAATTTTTTACCCCCTCCCTCCCTCATGTGCCTTTTCACTGGTGGTCCAGTGGTGTATCCTGCACTGAGCCCCTCCTGCCAATCTCATGGCCAGCAGCCAGCGGCACGCAGGAAGGAGTTTTTGAGCTACCGCCCGACCCTGCGCCGCTCCCTGAAAGGCTGCAGGCAGTTCTCGCAGGACTTGCGGCTCTCGCAGCAGCCATTCAGGGAGCAGCGCAGACCTGGGCGGGAGCTCGAAAAGCTCGCTCCTGCATGCTGGCCCGGGTGCGCCACTGACTGCTGGGCGTGAGATTGTCAGGAGGGGCTCAGCGTGGGATACACCGCTGGATCACCAAGGAAAAGGTACGCAGAGGAGGGGGGATGTAAAAAATTGTTAGTATCAGCCGGGACAGGAGACGGGAAGGATCCCTCCCCCACTAGACAAATAAAGGGGGAAGAGGAGGTGCGACAGGGTGTAGAGCCTGGCAGGGAATGAGCCTTGTAGGGCAGGGGGCTGGGTGCAGAACCTGGATGGAGAGGGTGTGAGGGAGGGGACACTGGGTGCAGATCCTGGAAGGGCATGACACTTGAATATTAAGCCCCCGTCATATTCAAGTCAATCATATTTCTTCCTTTTTGGGGGGAAAAATGGGCTTCTCGACATATTTGGATCGACATATTCGAGTATATGCCGTATCTACACAATCTTTAAAAAAAAAAAAATAAAAAAATGCTACAGAACTATCACACTAACAGGTTAACAATTATTGTATTATCAAATGGTCAAATTTAGTTATATCTATTACAGTGGTGCCTCACACAACGAACTTAATTCGTTCCAGGAGCAAGTTTGTTATGCGAAAAGTTCGTTATGTGAAATGCGTTTTCCCATAACAATACATGTTAAAAAAAATAATTCGTTCTGTAGCATAAAATATGCTAAGATGACATAAAAAAAGATAAATTTTTGGTTATTATTTTTATTTAGATACATCTAAAAACATAATTGTTTTTTAAAACAACACACATTTTTTAAATTTAAAGACAGACTAAGTAGAGTCTAATTTTACAGTGAGAAAGCAGAGTCTCAGCGGCAAAAACTGGGACTTAACTGTTCATTTTTTTTTTTTTTCTACCGTGTTTCCCCGATGATAAGGCAGGGCCATCAAATAAGACAGCCCCCCCTTTTTAGAAAAAAATGTAAAATAAGGCACCCCCCCCGCAAATAAGCCACCCACCGATACCTGCGCTTACCCGAATCGGGTGGTACGGTGGGTGACTCCGTGTGGTCCCTGGCACCCCCGACACGATCGGGGCAAGAGGGAGCTCAAGCCCTCTTGCCCCCCCGACTCCCCGACACGATCGGGGCAAGAGGGAGCTCAAGCCCTCTTGCCCCCCCCGACTCCCCGACACGATCGGGGCAAGAGGGAGCTCAAGGCCTCTTGCCCCCCCGACTCCCCGACACGATCGGGGCAAAAGGGAGCTCAAGCCCTCTTGCCCCCCCGACTCCCCGACACGATCGGGGCAAAAGGGAGCCCAAGCCCTCTTGCCCCGCCGATTCCCCAACTCCCCGACAATATCGGGCCAGGAGGGAGCCCAAGTCCTCCTGGCCACGGCAACCCCCTAACCCCACCCTGCACTACATTACGGGCAGGAGGGATCCCAGGCCCTCCTGCCCTCGACGCAAACCCCCCCTCCCCCCAACGACCGCCCCCCCCCAAGAACCTCCGACCGCCCCCCCAGCCGACCCGCGACCCCCCTGGCCGACCCCCACGACACCCCCAACCCCCTTCCCCGTACCTTTCTGTAGTTGGCCGGACAGACGGGAGCCAAACCCGCCTGTCCGGCAGGCAGCCATCGACGGAATGAGGCCGGATTGGCCCATCCGTCCCAAAGCTCCGCCTACTGGTGGGGCCTAAGGCGCCTGGGCCAATCAGAATAGGCCCGGGAGCCTTAGGTCCCTCCTGGGGGCAGGGCCTGAGGCACATGGTCGGGTTGGGCCCATGTGCCTCAGGCCCCGCCCCCAGGAGGGACCTAAGGCTCCCGGGCCTATTCTGATTGGCCCAGGCGCCTTAGGCCCCACCAGTAGGCGGAGCTTTGGGACGGATGGGCCAATCCGGCCTCATTCCGTCGTTGGCTGCCTGCCGGACAGGCGGGTTTGGCTCCCGTCTGTCCGGCCAACTACAGAAAGGTACGGGGAAGGGGGTTGGGGGTGTCGTGGGGGTCGGCCAGGGGGGTCGCGGGTCGGCTGGGGGGGCGGTCGGAGGTTCTTGGGGGGGGGGCGGTCGTTGGGGGGAGGGGGGATTTGCGTCGAGGGCAGGAGGGCCTGGGATCCCTCCTGCCCGTAATGTAGTGCAGGGTGGGGTTAGGGGGTGGCCGTGGCCAGGAGGACTTGGGCTCCCTCCTGGCCCGATATTGTGTGGGGAGTTGGGGAATCGGCGGGGCAAGAGGGCTTGGGCTCCTTTTTGCCCCGATCGTGTCGGGGAGTCGGGGGGGCAAGAGGGAACCAGGCGGAGAGAGGGCAGTTAAGCGCAGTGCCTGCGCGGAAGGATGCAGCTCGGGCGACTTCGTTGTGTGAAACGAAGTTCGTTGTACGGATCAAGACATAAAGTTCGTTGTGCGCAGCGTTCGCTGTGCGAGGCGTCCGTTATGCGAGGCACCACTGTATTTCCTTCCTCAAGTCCTGCCATACCAGTCTGAACAAGTGGATTGTGTCCCCTTCCTACCAGATAAATGTAGAGAAACTCACTTTGGAATTCTACAGTATGCGACTGCCAAAGTAGATTAAGGTCCAATGTCCCACACCCAGGCCCCATCTGACCTCTGCAGTATAGAATCTGTAATCTCTACAGCAGGGGTGCCCAAAAGGTCGATCGCGATAAACCAATAGATTGCAAAGGCAACGTGAGTCGATCGCGGAGCCCATCTCAGGCTCCACGATAGACTTGAGTTGCCTTTGCATTCTCCCTTTCCCCGATGCCACAACATGCCAGCAGTGACTACAGAATCGCAGGGCACGCCAGCCTCCCCCCCACCCCACCCCCGACCTCAATTCTGACATCAGAGAGGAAGTTCCGGGCCAGCCAATCGCTGCCTGCCTGGCCCAGAACTTCCTCTCTGATGTCAGAATTGACATCGGGGGGTAAGGCTGCTGGCCTGTTGCGGCGTCGTGAAACAGGAAGAACTGACATTCCGGGACGTTGGTGGTGGCTTGGGGGAATGTTTCCAGACGACAGCCCCAGTGGTGGCCCCAGGGAGATAGAAAGAAAGAAAGGGGGGTATGGAGACAGAAAGAAAGACAGACAGAGAGAAAAAGAAAGAAAGGGGAGGGGGCAAGGAGAGAGGAAGAAAAAGTTTGGGGAGGGAATGTAGTGTGTCTGATGGCAGCGGGCAGGCAGGGAGAGAAGAAGAAAAAGTTGGACTCATGGAAGGACAGAGATGTTAGTTGGGGAATTAAATGAGATCTGGAGGAGACAAAGCATGCAGGAAGCAGAAAGAAGGGAAGAAATATTGAATGCACAGGCAGAAGAAAGTGCAACCAGAGACTCATGAAATCACAGACAACAAAGGTAGGAAAAATGATTTTATTTTCAATTTAGTGCTCAAAATGTATCCGTTTTGAGAATTTATATCTGCTGTCTATATTTTGCACTATGGCCCCCTTTTACTAAACCGCAGTAGCGGATTTTAGCGCAGGGAGCCTATGAGCGTCAAGAGCAGCATGAGGCATTCAGCGTAGCTCCCTGTGCTAAAAACAACTATCAGTGTTCAGTAAAAAGGGAGGGGTGTATATTTGTCTATTTTTGTATAGTTGTTACTGAGGTGACATTGCATATTTTAAAGTCATCTGCCTTGATCTCTTTGAAAAAAACACCGAATATAAATGATAATTAACATTTTCTCAGCGTACAGTGCGCTTTGTGTTTTTAAAAATTTTATTGTTGATAGATCATTTTGACTTGGTCATTTTAAAAGTAGCCCGCGAGTCAAAAAAGTGTGGGAACCCCTGCTCTACAGTATGCATATACACTACTAGATGGCAACAGCAAAGAACACAATGGCTTCCATCCAACCTTATAGATGGGAGAGGGGAGATATGATAGACATTTCAATACCTAGATGGCATAAATGTACATAAGGCGAGTCTCTCTTTTGAAAGGAAGCACCAGAGTTAGAGAGCATAGGATGAAGTAGGCTCCCAGTAGAGGTGGTAGAGACAAAGACTGTCTGAATTCAAGAAAGCTTGGGATAGACATGTGGGATCTCTTAGAGCAGGGGTGTCAAACTCAATCACATTAAGGGGCCGAAATCTAAACCACAGGCTAAGTTGCGGGCCAGACCCCATCCCCATAATAGTATTAATTGGTGTGTTTTTTTTGGGGGGGGGGTTAAAAAATTTTTAATTATACATCAAATTTTACAAGAATACATCTTGTTCCATATTACACAGGGAGGAAAAAAACAAATCAAGAATCAATCTTACAATAATACATTCTTTATCCCCTTCTTAGACCACTATACTGGGGGGATGGTCAAGCAATAATTTGAGAGAAAAAAAGAAATTTAGTTAAAACAAATAGGCTTAATGTATCTAAACAACTGCTTTACTTCCATTATCCCTAATTCCCTAATAATCTTCTTAACATCTAAGAATTCCTTCAGATGATTTGGAGAGAAAAATATATATTTAACTCCTAAATACCTAACCAAACATTTGCTAACATGCTAAAAGAAATGTTGCTCCTAATTTAATAGTCTCTTGACGCATAGAAAGAAATTCTTTCCTCCGTTCTTGAGTGGTTTTAGTGACGTTGGGATAAATCCATATTTTCTGTTCCCCAAATGGTTTTTGTGAATTTTTAAATAACAATTTTGTGATCATATTTACATCTTGCTCAAATACAAATGATACTAAGAGGATTGCTCTGTCAGTGTCAGTAGTTATTGTTTGTTCAAGAAGAGCAGTCACATTAACAAAATCTATCTCATTTTTTTCTTTTTTCCCTCTTTCATTCCGATTTTTGTTTTCACCTTCTTTTCTTGCGGGAATCTTCTTATTTGGTAAATAGTAGATTTTATTTATTGGAAGAATACAGTTTGAAGAAATTTTTTAATTTTCAATCAGATATCTTTTCAATGAGTCAAGGGGTAACACACCCGGAATTTGTGGAAAGTTTAAGATACGGAGGTTTAAACGTCTATTAAAGTTTTCAAATTGTTCCAATTTCTTATGTATAGAGGAACTATCTTTAATTGAAGCCATCTTGAACTGTTGCAAATGCTGTATTTCATCCTGCATCTGCTTAGTTTGGACTATAAAATCTGATTTCATTGTTTTAAATGTTTTAGTTAATGAGTCAAGTTTTTCAGCTATTTTAGTTACCTCTTCTGTTGATTTTTCCATTTTACCCTCCATCCGTTGAAGAAGCCAGATGTTGTATATAAAAACCTCCGTCAGAGAGGATAAGGACTCCCCTCTCTTGTTTGCCTCCATCAGCTGTCCTGCTGTAGACGTCATGCCCTCGCTGGAGACCCCGCGTCTCCACTTCTGGGATTGCGTGTCTCCCTCCTCTGCGTCTTGGCGGTCGCTGGACACGGAGGTATGAGGGAAACCGGAGGAGACAAAGATATTTCCATGCCCGAAAGGGCAAATGACTCCCTCTCGTCTCTGCCCAGCGCCGGGCTCTCCACTCCAGAATGCGCAGTTGCCGGGAGAGCCGAGAAAAAATGGTCCATGGTCTGCTGAACCAGGATGGACGCCAGAGCCGGCGAGGAAATGGCCCTGACCACCCCTTTCCTCTTCGTATGGGGCACATGGAACCAAGATATTGTTTTAAATTGAGGAAAGCAGGCCTGGAGAGATCTTACTACATCTCTCCTGACTCCTCACATCGCCGCCATCTTGGCCAGCCCCAATAGTATTAATTGTAATACCATTTTTTCCAATCATTTTTCATATACACACACAATATAATCTTATTAACTACAAAATTAAACTACACAAAGCACACTGTATGCTTCTCAACATTCATTCCAAACAGAACACAGATAACCCCTATGCAAATATGGGACCACAAATGAAAAGTACTAATATATACAAACGAAACCATAAGATTCAAGACTCTGCATGCAGTACAACTCCAGAGAAAAAGAAATACATGCATTTCTTCATGAACAATGCAAAATATAGACATCAGATGTAAATTCTCAAAATTGACAATTCAATCAGTAAATTGAAAATAAAATCATTTCCCCTCCCTTTGATGTTTGATATTTTTGGTTTTCAAACCATCTTTTCCCTGTCTCTGACTGCACTTACATCTGTCTGTGCTCTTAACTTTGTATCAAGGGCCACCTTATCTATTTGCTGTTTTTCTCTCCTTCACTTTCTGCCATACATCTATCTTTGGTCAAAACAAAATTGGGGAAACCAAAATTTCTTGGTAAAAATATCACTGGGAGTGATAAAAAGAAATTGAATGATAATAACAAAAAAAAAAATCACTCTCCTATATAACATTTAAACTTCTTGAAGGGATAAATATGTCTTCATATTTGGTCACAAAATATGCTCAGAGACATGAAGGTTAAAACAAGGGGTGAACCCCAAGCTAAAAAGCCTCACCACCCAATCATTGCATATCGTTGGACTCTTTTATAAAAATACTCTTTCTTTGATGCATAAGCAGTCTAAATACTTGATAACTTAAAGATAGTCAAGAAACTTATCTTTACTGAAGGTTCCGACGTGGCCTGTTTCGTTCCTGCATCAGGGAAGATTCAAACGGTTTAAAGGTGACGTGTGTCTCACAAAAACTTAAACAAATGCAGGCTGCTTTCACCACACTCCAAGTGCAGCCTGCATTTTTTGAAGAAGCTGTTTAAGTTTTTGTGAGACAGACGCCACCTTTAAACCGTTTGAATCTTGCATATTGGTTCCCTGACGCAGGAACGAACGGGCCACGTCGGAACCTTCAGTAAGGATAAGTTTCTTGACACCATCCTCACGTGATAGTGAGAAGAGGCTGAACTACCAGAAATATTAGATCTGCATACTAAGGTCTACACAGCCAGTCCAGCACTATTAGTAAATACCAGGAAAACAATACTCATGTCACTCTGTGCAGGACTCTCCCAATCAGAGTCCACAAAGAAAAGTTGTACATCCAGCATCCAGCAGCAGCAGGAGACTATTGAACTCTATGAAGGGAGCTAAACTGAGGCAACTGGTATTGGAGCCAACGAGGGAACAGGCAATACTGGACCTATTGCTTACCAATTGTGGAAGTGTCACTGAGGTCTCAGTGGGCGACAAGTTGGCCTCCAGCAACCACAATATGATATGGTTCAAGCTCAGGAAGGGTTTCGCCAAAACTAACACATTGACCAGGGTCCTTAGCTTCAAGAATGCCAACTTTGAGGGTATGGGGGATTTCATCCATCAAACACTACAAAACCAAGCAGGAACAGATAACGTAGAGGAACTGTGGTCATCTCTGAAAGCTACCATTCAGGAGGCGACAAATCGCTATATAAAATCAGTGAGTAAACGGCGTAGGAACAATAAGCCACAATGGTTCTCTGAGGAGATCTCGGACCTCATAAAAGAGAAGAAAAAAGCGTTCATCTCCTACAAACATAAAGGATCTCAGGACTCTAGAGAAGTCTATTTGACTAGGGCAAGAGCCGTCAAAACAGCAGTTAGAGAGGCCAAAATCCGAATGGAGGAAACTTTAGCAAAGAACATCAAGAAGGGCGATAAATCCTTCTTCAGGTACATTAGCGACAGAAACCGCAGCACAAGCGGGATAGTACGCCTTAAGAAACCAGACGGGACCTATGTAGAAGCAGACTCGGAAAATCTGAACTGTTAAACGAATACTTCTGCTCGGTCTTCACCCGCAAGGCGCCAGGTTCCGGCCCTCAACTACAAAAAAAGGATGGCTCAGTAGACCCGTTTAGTAACTTCAAGTTCACAACAAGCAGTGTCTACTGTGAGTTGTCAAAACTCAAGGTTAACAAAGCAATGGGGCCAGACAACCTACACCCCAGGGTGCTCAGGGAGTTAAGGGACGTCCTGGCGGAACCACTATCCGTGCTCTTCAATCTCTCCCTTAGTACAGGTAGAGTCCCGTTGGACTGGAAAACGGCTAACGTCATTCCACTCCACAAAAAAGGTTGCAGGACAGAGGCTGAGAACTACAGACCAGTGAGTCTCACATCAATAGTGAGCAAACTAATGGAAACTCTAATCAAACACCAATTAGATATGATCCTGGATAAGGAGAATCTGCGGGATGCCCGTCAGCATGGATTTACCAAGGGGAAATCCTGCTAATCCAACTTGATCAGCTTCTTTGACTGGGTGACGGGGAAGCTCGATGTTGGAGAGTCCTTGGACATTGTATACTTGGATTTCAGCAAAGCATTTGATAGTGTCCCCCACCGCAGGTTATTGTGCAAAATGAGTTCTATAGGATTAGGTGACACTTTGACTAAATGGGTTGGGGACTGGCTTGGTGGTAGGCTTCAGAGGGTGGTGGTAAACGGCACCCCCTTTGTAACGACGGCAGTGATCAGCGGAGTGCCGCAGGGCTCGGTCTTGGGCCCGATCCTTTTCAATATCTTTATAAGAGACTTGACTGAGGGGCTTCGCGGTAAAATAACGTTATTCGCCGATGACGCCAAACTGTGTAACATAACAAGCAAGAGCACAACGGACAATATGAAACACGACCTACTCCTATTGGAGCAATGGTCTAGGACCTGGCAACTGAGCTTCAATGCCAAGAAATGCAAAGTCATGCTCCTTGGCAGTCAAAATCCATGCGAGACTTACACCCTAAATGGCGAGATCCTAGCAAGGACTGTTGCAGAACGGGACTTGAGGGTAATCATCAGTGAAGACATGAAGACTGCCAATCAAGTGGAGCGGGCTTCATCTAAGGCTAGGCAGATCATAGGATGTATACGTAGGAGTTTCGTCGGCCGCAAGCCTGAAGTCATTATGCCATTGTATAGATCCATGGTGAGGCCTCATCTGGAATACTGTGTACAATTCTGGAGGCCTCATTACCGCAAGGATGTACTGAGGCTTGAGTCAGTCCAGTGAATGGCCACCCGGATGGTCTCGGGACTCAAGGATCTCCCGTACGAGGAATGGCTGGATAAATTACGGCTATACTCACTCGAGGAACGCAGAGAGAGGGGAGACATGATCGAGACGTTCAAATACCTCACGGGCCGTATCGAGGTAGAAGAAGATATCTTCTTTTTCAAAGGTCCGACGGTGACAAGAGGACATCCATGGAAAATCAGGGGTGGAAATTACACGGCGACACCAGGAAATACTTTTTCACCGAAAGAGTGGTTGATCGCTGGAATAGACTTCCACTTCAGGTGATCGAGGCAAGCAGCGTGCCTGATTTTAAGAAGAAATGGGATCGTCACGTGGGATCTCTGCACAGAGATAAATAGGGGAGGGTCATTGGGGTGGGCAGACTAGATGGGCCGCGGCCCTTATCTGCCGTCTTTTTCTATGTTTCTATGTTTCTAAAGATTTCTGCCTGGATTATTGCCGCACCACAGTATCAATGTCAGCCAACCCGGTCTCTCTTCTGCAGATGAAAAAGACATTCTGCTTTGACATTCCACCCCATCATCAAAATCGAAGACCAGGCGACTCCATCTGTCCAGCAGGAGCTAAAAGAGCCACTAGGCTCAGCTCCCATTCCCCGATATCCAGGGTAGTAAGCATTAAGAACTTGTTACCTAGGATATGAACTCTATACTCCTGCCCTGTGAAGAGCCGCTAACTGAATGTTTGCCACAAGTTCTCGCAGCAACATTGTAAGTCCCTTGCCAAGTCACTTTAAATAAAAGCATTAATGCATTTTAATATGAATATTAATGACTAAGATGACAAGGGATTTAACTGATAACATACAATATAACCAGGACTTCATGAAGAAATGTATAACAAACACTTTTGAAAATACAGTAAAGCCTTTATTTAATAAGCCATGTTAAATGGTATACATGTAATTTCCCCATGCTAATATAGGTGTTTGCAACTCATTTGCATTACATTTTCAGCAAACAAGCAAATTAACACAATTTAAAATTAGGACTGCATATCGATTAATCACAATTAAAATTTTTAATCACATACTCATACAGTGGCAAATATAGACAGCAGAAGTAAATTCTCAGAATAGACATGTTTTAACTACTAAAATGAAAATAACTCTACCTTTGTTGCTTGGTGATTTTTCTAATCATTTGGTCCGTCTTTAAAATCACCATGCAACAAAGGTAAGAAAAATTATTAATTTTCATTTTAGTAATTAAAACATGTCAGTTCTGAGAATTTACTTCTGCTGTCTATATTTGCCACTGTACGAGTATAGAAGAAAATGTGAGGGGGGAGGCATTATGCAATTAAAAATTTTAACTGTGATTAATCAGTGTGCAGCCCTAAATTAAATGCATGTTATAAGACTATGCTAAAATTTACTTTAGCACTAACGAAAGATTAGGTTACTTACTCTGCTCTTCTCTCTTGTAAATAGCCTCTGGAATCTACACCATAGGGTCATTTACCTTTTCCAGCCAATTGTAGTCCTGAGACACTGGGGACCACCGGGATAGAAGAGACTTCTGCAATGGTCTCATGTGGAAGCGAGCCCATGGCACCATCTTCAGAGCCGCCACCATCGATCCCAGAACTTGCACATAATCCCAAACTCGTGGTCTGGGTGATCAGGGAAAAAGGCGAACTTGAGACTGCAACTTCTCTCCCCGGTCTTTGGGCAGAAATACCTTCCTTATGCAAGTGTCAAACCTCACTCCCAGATGCTCCAACGATTGGGACGGGGTAAGAGAGCTCTTTGGAAAGTTGATGACCCACCTCAAAGATTGAAGAAGACATATCACCCTCTGGGTTAACGTCAAACTTTCTTGTCTGGAAGACGCACGGATCAACCAGTCGTCCAAGTAAGGATGTACCCGAATCCCCTCTTTGCGAAGAAACGCCACCACTACAACATTCACCTTTGAAAAAGTGCATGGTGCTGTGGCGAGACCAAAAGGCATCGCCCGAAACTGATAATGCTGGCCTAGGATCGCAAATCCAAGAAAGCGCTGATGCGGAGGCCATATCGGAATATGCAAGTAGGTCTCTTTGAGATCGAGGGATGTAAGGAACTCCCCTGGTTTAACCGCTGCAATGACTGATCACACCATTTCCATACGGAAATGTCTAACCCTGAGAAATTTGTTGACCTGTTTGAAATCCAGCACTGGTCTGACCGACCCTCCCTTCTTGGGCACAACGAAGTAAATGGAATATCTGCCCTGGCCCACTTCTGCTTGGGGAACCGGAACCACAGCCCCTAGATCCAGAAGCACTTGAAGGGTGAGCTCCATTGAGTCCCTCTTGGTTGCCCCGTTGCAAGGGGATGCCAAGAAAGAATCGGCGATGGGAGAGGAAAACTAGTTTGTAACCTTCTCGAACAATGTCCAATACCCACTTGTCGGACATTATCTTGGCCCACTCCGCGAGAAAGGAAGACAGCCAACCTCCTAAAGAAAAGGCGGAGGAAACCGAGATCCCGTCATTGTTGATTGCGTACTGCTGGAGCACAGGCTGGCTGAACTGATGGGGGTTTTGCAGCACGAAATGAATTCTTTTGCGGAAATCTAAGCCTAGAATTATAGAAAGAACCGTAAATGGGCTGAAAGGATGGCTTTCCCGGCCTATATCTCATAACATCCCGGAAACGAGATCTTGTAGACGAGGCTTTCAAAAGCGGTTTAGGCTTATCTTCCAGAAACCGCTGCATTTTGGTATCACCAAAATCTTTCACTAGCTTATCCAAATCTTCACCAAATAACAGACGCCCTTTAAAAGGGGAGCTTCACGAGCCTAAGCTTGGAAGCTGCATCCGCCGCCAGTTACGGAGCCACAAAGATTTGCAAGAAACCACTGAAAGAGACATCTGTTTTGCAGAAGCACGAATAATATCATATAAGGCATCCGCCAAATACGCTAAACCAGATTCCACATCCGACAAGTCAAATGAAACCAAAACCCCTGTTTCCATCATTTTATCTGCCATCTGTTGAGACCATTGTAGACATGCCCGCGCCGCACAGAAACTGCACACAGCCGCCTTTAAAGTAACGGCTACAACTTCAAAGGATAACTTAAGTGAAGATTCTATCTTCCTATCCTGTACATCCTTCAGCGCAACACCCCCCTCAACTAGCAATGTAGTCTTTTTGGTGACCGCAGCCACCAAAGCGTCCAACTTTGGGAACTTAAACTTCTCCAGCTCATCCTGAGCTAGGGGGTACAACTGCCGCATGGCCTTCGTCACCCGGAGACCCACTTCCGACGTGTCCCATTGAGCTATAATAAGCTCCTACATGGCCTCATGAACAGGAAAAGATTTAGGCAGCTTGCACGTACCTGCCATAAGAGGGTTAGCTGACCCAGATACTAGAGGATCCTCCTGAGAGATATTTAACCCTTGTAAGGCTTTAGATATCAAAGAGGAAAGTTCTTCCCTGTGAAAAAGACGGAGCACGGTAGGATCATCCATGTCTCTACCTAGCGCTTCCTCCGCGTCAAAATCTGGTACCTTTCCCTCTTCCAAAGACTCAGGAAGAGCCATGGACAAGAGGGAGATCGACACAGGGTCCCCTTCATCCGCGGTAGCCAGCCTGCGGCGTTTAACCGCCTGAGACTGCACTGGAGGAATAGCAGCAGCCTGGAGCAAAGAAACATTCAAATCCATGTGTTGTGCAGGCTGAGAGCTCTGCAATAGAAAGGCACGGTCCATGAGCATAATGAACTCCAGAGAAAACGTGCCCAAGCCCACCGGCCCAGCCTGCACAGCGTCCTTCAGAGAAACCACATCCCCCACAAGCTCAACAGAAGCGCAAACAGCCAACAGCCACCGAACTCCTCCCAGATGCCGATGCCTACTGAAGCATGGCAGGCTCAACAGTGGGTGAAGAGAAGGCAGACCGCGCTTCACTCACGCGGGAAAACAACAAATCCTCTACAGGAGCATCTGTACATCCGGTGGAACACAGCCCAGATGGTATTCTGCGCTTCCCACAGCGCGAACACCGCTTAACCGCCTCAGCCGCCATTTTTTTTTTTTTTTAAGTGCAAACGTCACAAAGGAGAATGGACGATGGACAACAAACACTAAACTGCTGTAAAATCCCACAGTCAGCACCAGACACTCGATGGGGAAACAAACTGAGTTCTCACCAAAAACACTCCTACCCGACCCAACAGGACAGAAGTTATGACTGGCAGTTGGAAGCTGACAGAAAAGTACAGCACAGTTCCTCACTGAGGCTCAATTTGTTTTTTTTTAAAGGAAAGAAGAAAATTAAGAGCCCAAAGCAAACCCTTCAATCCACCAGAGGGGAGGGTGGAGCAGGGACCTGGGGTGGCCCAGGTGTAACTCCCAAAGCTGGCACTGCTCAGCCAGTCACCCCTATCTGTCTGAAGAGAAAGATTCTCAACAGAAGAAAATGAGTATTCCTCAGAATTTCCTCAGGCACAGCCAGAATTCAGGAGCTAGTTGAATAGCGACCATTCCCTGCTGGGAGATAGAGCATACTGAATATACAGGAGGAATGCCAACCTATAGGACCACCTGTTAGTCAGTTTCTCTATCTCCACCACTGGTCTCTGGATTCATCTGCTGCTGTGCTAAGGAAAGTACACTTATCCACAAGCTATTTTGGGAAACATTGACCAGATTTTCAAAACCATGTGCAAGAAACTGAGTTAAATGTTGAATTTATGCAATTTCCTGATCTTTTTCAGTATGTATGTGCACTTTAAATAAGTGTGGTTTTTGCACTTTTTTTTTGTCTTTAATAAAGCTTA
The DNA here is from genome assembly GCF_902459505.1 of Geotrypetes seraphini. NCBI lineage: Eukaryota > Metazoa > Chordata > Amphibia > Gymnophiona > Dermophiidae > Geotrypetes > Geotrypetes seraphini. The sequence goes on from NC_047086.1 coordinate 254,072,751, forward strand.
GAAATTTATATGGTATTATCTGACTATTGGGAGTGTCTTTCAGACAATGGATCAATAACTGATAAATATGTGGTTTCAGTGTATAATACACTTGTCATGATCTTCACGACCAGTGGCAGTGGGTATATGAAAATGCATGGATATAGGAAAAGGGATCATAACACAGTAACAATCTGAATGAACTTAACTGTGAAACTTCATGTACCTTGTACATTTGAATACAACATGGTTTGTGTTAAACATGCCTCTTTTCAATATTACAAAGAATGCTACAATATTTAAGCCACTATTGTCTAGTACAGCAAATCAAAGGCACACAGTTAAAGTACTAGTAAGAAATTGCAATGCTGAACCCACTGACTCAAACTTGTGGGATATATACCAATCGAATACTCCATTATATAAAAGTATCATCATTACACAAAGAGATCGCTTTGAGGAAAGGGATGTTAGCAGTCATGTGCCTCAAGGTTCTGTTCTTGGGTCTGTTCTTTGCAACATTTTTATAAATTATATTGCTGCAGGGTTGTCGGGTAAGATTTGCCTCTTTGCGGATGATACCAGAATCTGCAATAGAGTAGACACGCCAGATGGTGTGAATACATGAAGACGGACCTGGTGGAGCTTGAAGAATGGTCTGAAATTTGGCAGCTAAAATTTAATGCTAAGAAATGCAAGGTCATTCATTTGGGCTGCAAAAACCCGAGGGAACGGTACAGTTTAGGGGGATGAAGAACTTAAGTACATGACAGAAGAGCGGGACTTGGGTGTGATTGTATGTGATGATCTTAAGGTGGCCAAACAGGTTGAAAAGGTGACGGTGAAAGCTAGAAGGATGCTAGGTTGCATAGGGAGAGGTATGGCCAGTAGGAAAAAGGAGGTATTGATGCCTCTGTATAAGACTCTAGTGAGACCTCATTTAGAATATTGTGTAAAATTCTGGAGGCTGCACCTGAAGGGAATGGACTTAGTAGATAAGGACAGGTTGTTCACCCTTTCCAAGGTGGGAAGAACGAGAGGGCACTCTCTAAAATTGAAAGGGGATAGATTCTGTACGAATGTAAGGAAGTTCTTCTTCACTCAGAGTGATAGAAAACTGGAACGCTGTCGTAAGGGAAAACACCCTCCAGGGATTCAAGACAACCAAAACGTACGCAGGTAGGGCTACTCTCAGTTAGAGCGCTGGTCTTTGACCAAGGGCAGCCGCGTGAGCGGACTGCTGGGCACGATGTACCACTGGTCTGATCCAACGGCGGCAATTCTTATGTTCTTATATAAAAAGGATGGAGTTGGTTCAGAGGAAGGCTACTAAAATGGTTATGTTTTTGCAGAAAGGGTTGTAGATGCATGGAACAGTCTCCCGGAAGAGGTGGTGAAAATAGAGACTGTCTGAATTCAAAAGGAACTGGGATAGGCATGTGGGATCTCTGAGAGAGAGAAAGATAATGATTACTGCAGATGGGCAGACTAGATGGGCCATTTGGCCTTTTATTTGCCTTCATGTTTCTATTCAGATGGTGATCTGCCAGCTTTCAAGCAAATAAATGGATATAACTCCTCCCTAAAGGTCCATAAGCTGATGTGCAGAAAGTGGTGTTACAAAAGTTATTAGTCACATAGTGTAAGTGTGACAAGCTTTTTGTTCTCTTTCATGGGCAGGCTATGCAAGCATCTTACATAGCAAGGTGCAAGGACTACAAACCCACTCAATATGGGCTTGGACTGATCCACCATAAGACATCTGCCAATTGGTTACTTAAATTTTTCTGCACTCCTTCATGCAGCATCACAAGATAGCTATTCTGTCCAAAAGTGAAGCTCTCTTTGGCAGGGCAGTTATTCAGAGTCATCTTCCCCCTCTTTTCAAGGGACTGCTCTAGTACGTCCTTAATGGTGTAACTGGTCCAGCAGAACAATAAGAGATAAAATTTATTCATACCTTTTATTTTTCTTTCCTTGAGTCCTACTAGACTAATCCTCCGAAGACTGCAGTACTGGGAATTGTGTGGGGTTTTACTTGCTATTTCCTCACATGAGGCAGTGAATTATGATTAAGTTCTGCAGATGCTTTCCTTATGGGGAATATTTTGGTCTGGGCCCTATACTGTGGGAAAAAAAAAACCATACTGAAGGATTCCAGCAAGGACCAGCTCTTATACCAGTAATATCACTACAAAGGTTTAGAATCTCTACTTTGATATGGGTCAGGACAGGACAGAACACAACCCAAGGGTGCAGACTGGTCTGGTAAAACTTAAAGAAATAAAATTGACAGATATGATTATATCTCTTTGCTACTGAAGACAAATTTCCCCAACACCCATCATTCTAAACCTTCAGCATTCCACGTTAAGACATACAGAAACAATACACAAGTACCACTGATCTTGTATCCCAATTAAAAGTAATACTTTTTAAAAAATGCTACAATGAATAATAATATAGAATCTGTGTTGTTAACCTTTGTGGTTCCATGAATCCCAAGTTAATCATTTTAATACACTAATTAAACAGTTTTGACTAAAACTGTCAAAAAGTATGAACAAGCTGTTTATCATTGCTGCCCTCTGAGTTCACAAATACTCCAAAGACATTGTTCTTTAGATGTGATAATTGAGTTCTTGGGTTTTACTCAAAGATCTCCAATACAGAATTCTCTATCAGTTGTGCTAGCACTACTTCATTATTAAAACTGTGATTACAATTAAGTTTTATGCATTTCTGGATGTATTCTCTGAGATTCAATCAAGTTTAGATAAAAGGCTCAACTTGAGTTGAATATTGTGTTTTAAGCACTGGCTTAAGGAAAAATTATGTTCTTACCTGTTAATTTTCTTTCCTTTAGACGCAGCAGATGAATCCAGAGACCAATGGGATAGCACACATCTACCAGCAGGTAGAGATAGAGAAACTGATTAATAGGTGGTCCCTATTGGCTGGAACTCCTCCTGTATCTCCAGTATAGATCCTTGACCAAGCATCCTTAACCATCAATAGGCATAGCATGTAAAAAAACTTCTTTCCCATAACAAATCTCAAAAGGCAATAATACAGAATACAACCATCAATAATAACAAACTTCGAAAGTTGGAAAAGAAAACACCGACAGACAATATCCAGAAAGGGTGGGGCTCTGGATTCATCTGCTGCTTCTAAAGGAAAGAAAATTAACAGATAAGAACATAATTTTTCCTTCCTTAGCAACAGCAGCAGATGAATCCAGAGACCAATGGGATGTAGCAAAGCAATCCTCAATCTGGGTGGGAAGCAAACGCCGACTCCGCAACAAACGAAGCACTAAACACATCTACTGCATGCGCCCCCACATCCAACCAGTAATGCTGAGAGAAAGCACTCTCGGAAGACCAAGTAGCCTCGAGACAAAACTCCTCCAAGGAAAAAACCTCTTGACTGAGTCCAAGAAGTAGCCATCGCTCTGGCGGAATGGTCATGAAGTTCTTTTGCCAACAGCTTCCCTGCCATCAAGCAAGCGTAAAGAATGTCCTCCTGGACCCAACGAGCGATGGAGGCTTTGGACGCCGCCAAACGTTTGAGGCATCCCTTGAAGAATACAAAACAAGTGATCTAAACAACTAAAAGTCGTTAGAAACCGAGCTCGTGGAGAACGCTACGCACTTTCAAAAAATGCAGTGAATAAAAGCACATTTCCCCATTTCTCCTCCCAGGAAGAAGGAAGGAAAAGTGAGAGTGTTATAAAAGAAAGGATAACACCTCCTTAGAAAGAAACTGTGGTACCGTCTGAACTCACACCCCAGATTTTGTAAATCTGAAATAGGAATCCCCACTGAAGCCCCGTGTTCAACAGCACAGCCCTTTAGAGTCTCAAAAGACAAGGATGAAATGAAGCCTTTGGTAAACAGCGAAGAAGTACCTTAAGACTGTACTCTGCACAGGGCTTTCTAAGAGGTCTACGAATATACCGTACTCCGTTTAGGAACTGAACTACATGAAGCTGAGAAGTAAGTGAAGAGCAATATACCTAGCCCTTGTAACAAGCTAAGAATGGCATTTGAAGCTGAAGGGAATTCAACGCTAAGCCCTTGGCAATACACTTGTGCCAAAAAAGAACTCTGGAAGGGTGCAAATGTTGAGAAGTACCCAAGAAAGGAAAAACCTCCAAAAGGAAGCAGAAGCCACAGGTGAAGACGTCTGTATCGCCTGGATAAGAGAAGAAACAACCTGCTTCGCATAACCCTTACACGTCTGCCATGACTTTTCAAAAGCTAGGTTGCAATATCAAAGTAGTACGAATATCCATGTTGATCGGACCCTAGGTGAGCAAATCCTGAGATACCAGGAAATTCAACAGTCCGGCTGTCAAAAGACTCAACAGAACCACATAGCAAGGATGGCACAGCCAATCCATAGATTCTACAAATACTGTGCCCTGAAAGCAAGCTTGGGATGGCATGTGCCAAAACCAAAAGCGCTGCTCCAAGAGAGGCAAGCAAACCTAGTGCCTATTTGGAGAGTCCATAGTGAAAATGTAAATATTCTCCCAATTATACTGCAGAAATGTGTAACCCTGAGAAACGAATTCCGCAGAATGGGATCCAGCCTGCCCAATGCCCCCGTCTCGGGCACCATGCAGTAAGTAGAACAATGTCCCTTAGTTCCCGAAGAACTACAAGAACTGCAATGAGGACCAGTAACACTTAAAAGGGAAACACAAAACATAGAGACTCCAAGAACGAACTGGAAACCTGAGGAGGATGCAAAGTTGCAAGCATCCTGAAAAATGTTCACAGCCCCCTGACCTGACATTATAGCGTCTTCTCCTTCATGAGAAAGCCTGAAGAGTCATTGGAAGAAGTCAAGATCCCCTCAGAATGAAGTGCAAAAAGTCAGGGAATGGCAGGAATAGAACTGTAGGATCTGTAAGAAGAAAGAAATTCTCCTAGGAAAAATCAAGTTTCGCAATGTAAAGAGGAGTATATTGGAACCATGAAAACAATACGAACTCCATGCAACGTGAGCGAAATACGTATGTCCATTAAAGTGAATACGTACTAGACGCAATTAAGATGCTGTATCTATCGCCCCGTGGAAAACAACAGCATCCTAACAGGTATCAAACAAAGCTCACATCGCTAATGAGAGCTTCAGGGATGAGGCTAACAGCCACATAGCGCACGCTCCTCCGCGGGTTTGATAGAATAGGTAACTGGCTCATGATTAGAAGGAGCTGCACAGCCCTTCCGTCTGGTCGGGTGGTCCGTCTAGCATGTGCCATGAGAAGATGGCGACAGGAGAAACCAGTGTGTTAAGAATGGAAATCTGAAGTCCAGGCCCTCTCAGAAATAGAGAAAGAGAGTCCTGGCCGCAGGAAGATGCGAAGTGTCATTATGCCCATAGAGACAGCCCGAACTTGGAAACTGTTAGTACTACCTTTAGGCATATATATCCTATGCCACTACTAGACACATGCTGCGCAGCATAGAGGCCCAAATAAGAAGGACAGTTACCAACAGACAAAGGCTCAATCTGCAGGGACCCCAAGAGAGACAATGAGATACCCGTGTGAAATACAGGGCACTATCTTACTGCTGATCTCACTGTGCCGTGAGGTGCCGTATGTCGACCCAGTCCGGAGACAAACCGAGACTGGGTGACCTAGCACAGGTCAGAGTCTCTCTGGTAATCCCCTTGAGTGCTAACCCCAGAGTCCGATTAAACTAGCAGCTTCCTTCAAGGGAATACAGCAGGAACAAAGCCATAGACATATAAATCTGCCTAAGCTTGTCCCAAAGCTGGTGAAACACGAACAACTTGTCTGAACCGGAAAGGAGAGAAGCCGTGGCATACCCTGACCAAAGTCAGCTGTAAATAAACTACTGGAACGCTGCAGCTCTCCTGCCATCGCCGGAGACCCAAGCGCATGCCTGATTCTCGCTGACACATGGCCGCTGCATCAACGCTCCTAGAAACATAGTTGGATTCAAGCCCCACAAAATTTACCCTGCCGCGGCCTGCATAGAAAGAAAATCAGACTTGGGGAATAACCAGAAGAATGGTGCGGTGCTGCCCACAGCGCCAGAAAAAACATGTCCCATCTCATGCGCGCTGCTATAAACCGGCACCTGTACAATCAGCTGCACATGGCTGTGAAAAACACCGACGAAAGAGAGCCTCAGAATAAGCAGGACTACTACTGCTGCACTGAAACCCAACAAGGAGAACAAGTGCGAGCATGAAATCGCACCGCTACTGCCGCGCTGTAACCAATAAGGAAACCAAGCGCATGCATGCAAAGAGCGGGAAAGTCCCAGCTCCCTCAATGGATTTCTAGTCATAAAACTTAGCCTCAACAAAATATCCATTCCTTAAATGTACGATGACCTAACCCACAGTACTAAGACTCCCAAACAGAACCTGAAGTTCAAACAGTAAAAACTAGACATACTCACAAGCTTATTGTTAGGGCCGGTTGAAGCCAGTTAGAGCTAGTAGTGCAGCAATAACAGGGCAGAATGTAGCAACTGTGGTCTCTTTTTTTTTTTTTAAACAGAGAAGGGAAAGAAGAAATAATTGAGACCCAGTCAGACCCTCTAGCAATGGAGGGAGGGTGAGGCAGGGACCTGGGGGGGCCCAGGTGTAACCCCTAAAGCCGGCACCGTTCAGCCGGACACCCCTGTCTCACTGAAGAGAAAATCTCAACAGGAGAAATGGCATTGCCAGCTCACTGAAGAGAAACCTCAACAGGAGAAACAGAATGGCAGTCTCGCTGAAGAGAAACCTCAACAGGAGAAAATAAAGTTCCAGTCACAGCCAGAATTCAGGAGCTAGTTGAATAGCGACCATTTCCTGCTGGGAGATAGAGAATACTGGAGATACAGGAGGAGTGCCAGCCAATAGGACCACCTGTTAATCAGTTTCTCTATCTCCGCCTGCTGGTAGATGTGTGCTATCCCATTGGTCTCTGGATTCATCTGCTGCTGTTGCTAGGGAAAGTTGGATTCAAGCCCCGCAAAATTTACCCTGCCACGACCTGCATAGAAAGAAAATCAGACTCGGGGAAAAACCAGAACGGTGTGGTGCTTCCCATAGCGCCGGAAAAAACATGTCCCATCTCATGCACACTGATATAAACCAGCACCTGCACAATCAGCTGCACATGGTCATGACAAACACCGATGAAAGAGAGCCTCAGAATAAATAGGACTACTACTGCTGCACTGAAACCCAACCAGGAGAACAAGTGCAAGCATGAAATTGCACCGCTACTGCCACGCTGTAACCAACAAGGAAACCAAGCGCGTGCATGCAAAGGGCGGGAGAGTCACGGCTCCCTCAATGGATTTCTAGTTATAAAACTTAGCCTCAATAAAATATCCGTTCCTTAAACATATATTGACCGAACCCACAGTACTAAGACTCCCAAACAGAACCTGAAGTTCAAACAACAGAAAAAAGCACATACATACTCACAAGCTTGTTGTTAGGGCCGGCTGAAGCCAGTAAGAGCTGGTTGTGCAGTACTAACAGGGCAGAATGTAGCAACTATGGTCTCCCTTTTTTTTTTTTAAACAAAGAAGGGAAAGAAGAAAAAATTGAGACCCAGTCAGCTCCTCTAGCAATGAAGGGAGGGTGAGGCCCAGGTGTAACCCCTAAAGACGGCACCATTCAGCCGGACACCCCTGTCTCACTGAAGATAAAATCTCAACAGGAGAAATAGCATTGCCAGCTCACTGAAGAGAAAACCTCAACAGGAGAAATAGAATGGCAGTCTCACTGAAGAGAAACCTCAACAGGAGAAAATAAAGTTCTAGTCACAGCCAGAATCCAGGAGCTATTCGAATAGTGATCACCACCTGCTGGGAGATACAGCTACTGGAGATACAGGAGGAGTGTCAGCCAATAGGACCACCTGTTAATCAGTTTCTCTATCTCCACCTGCTGGTAGATGTGTGCTATCCCATTGGTCTCTGGATTTATCTGCTGTTGTTGCTATGGAAAAATTTTTAAATAGCAAAAATGAAAATGCCTGAACACAGTCCTTCTAGTTCATCATCCCAATTAAAATACATTTTTCTCTAATCATCCTATGTACTATGTTCTGATTATACTCTGATACAATTTACTATAGATATTAAGAGTAACACAGTAAATAACAGAAGATAAAGATCCTCACAGCTCATCCAGTCTGTCCAAGACGGTGGCAAGAACAGCACCACCACTCTCTATGGCCCCCCAGTCAGCCATGCTGTATGTCATCCATGTTGTATACTGGTTAAGTCTATCAGGACAATCATAGGGGCAGACAAACATGGAATCTTAGTTATAGCCAAATATCATCCCCAGTTTTTAACTTTTGTTCTTAATCTTTCCTTTTCAATGGAGTTCTTTTCTTGATGAATGTGATTTATGCATTGTAAATTACTTGGATCCTTTTAGGCCGTTATGCAGTATATAAAGTTTTTAATAAACAAACAAACAAGTATTGTTGGCAGTATCCAATTTACCAGTCAAGATATCTTCTCACACCCTCATTCACAGCACTTAAAAGTTATCTACAAAACACTGGAGTTGCCAAAGCTTCACCTGTCTTTTGCCATTTGTTGGACACAGACTATAGAAGTCTATTTGGCATCAGCATCAGTACCCATTACTCTTACCCAAGATAATACTTTTAACAGCCCTGTTGAATTTCCATTTTCCTATTTTAGCATCCCTTGTGTCTATTCTAGACATTTTTTTATTTGCTCACTGTTGTTAACTCTACCACCTCTCCTAGAAGGGCATTCCAGGCAACCATTACCAGCAAGCAAGCTGTTTTTGTCAGAATATCACCAGACATATTTGCTTAGATTCACACATGCTAGATTCAACATACCTGTTGTAGCCTAAAAAGCGTGAAATATGGCCTTATCAGGTTTTTAAAGACTTTTACTTATTTACCTGTTTAACTGCTTGTGGCAAATAAATCTATTTGAAGCTTTACTATACTGGTCTGCTCCATTTTGTTGTTATACTTGGGGATGGTACATGGTTACTGATATCCCTGTTTTATATTCAACAATGAAATAATCTGAGTACAAGTTATAATAAAAAAAATAGTATACTGAACAGCACAGTTCTGTGAGTTCCCCCAGTCCAGAAGAAATATTTTACAAATAAATTGATGAAACTAAAGTTCTAATTTACCTAAGTAGCCACAAAGCACCTAATCTAGATATATGCAGTGTTTAGAATCTAAACACTGCATATATCTAGAGTTTCATGCACAATATTAACTCCTAAACATTTTTTGAAATGAAAGACTGTGTATTAAAGTCCCAATATATAAAACAACTGATAGAATAACATAGCAACATGATGGCAGATAGAGGCTGAATGTCCCATCCAGTCTGCCCATCCACAACATCCGCTATTTCCCCCTCTTCTTAAGAGATCCCATCAGGGCTGTGGAGTCATAAGATAAATCCTCTGACTGACTCCTCAGTTCCTGGTACCCACGACTCCAACTCTGACTCCTAAGCACATAAGCATTGCCTCTGCTGGGTCAGACCAGGGGTCTATCGCGCCCAGCAGTCCGCTCCCATGGCGGCCCCCCAGGTCTGTGACCTGTAATTGGTACTTACCTAAATTATTCATCCCCCTATTCATTTAGTACCTGTACCTATACCCTTCAATCCCCTTCTCCTTCAGGAAGTCATCCAATCCCTTTTTGATGCCCAATATTGTACTCTGCCCTATCACCTCCTCTGGGAGCGCATTCCATGTGTCCACAACCCTCTGAGTGAAGAACTTCCTAGCGTTCGTTTTGAATCTGTCTCCTTTCAATTTTTCTGAATGCCCTCTTGTTTTTGTTGGCCCGGTTAGCCTGCAGAATCTGTTCTTCTCCACCTTCTCTATGCCTTTCATAATTTTATAAGTCTCTATCATGTCCCCTCTAAGTCTCCGCTTCTCCAGGGTAAAGAGCCCCAGCTTCTCCAACCTTTCAGCATACGAAAGGTTTTCCATGCCCTTTATCATCCTTGTCGCTCCTCTCGAATATCGCCATATCCTTCTTAAGGTATGGCAACCAGTACTGGACACTGTACTCCAGATGTGGGCGAACCATCGCTCGATACAATGGTAGAATAACCTCCTTCATTCTGGTAGTGATAACCTTTTTGATTATGCCCAACATTCTGTTTGCTTTCTTTGAGGCTGCTGCACATTGCGTCGCTGGCTTCATTGTTCTATCCACCAATACCCCCAAGTCTTTTTCTAGGCTGCCTTCCCCCAGTACCCTCCTTCCCATCATATAGCTGTACATTGGGTTCCCCTTCCCCACATGCAAGACCTTACATTTTTCTACATTGAAGCTCATCTGCCATCTCTTTGCAATCCTCAACAGGTCTGATTCTACTGGAGAGTTTTGTGTCATCTGCAAATTTTATAACTTCGCACTTTGTCCCTGTTTCCAGGTCGTTTATGAAAATATTCAACAGCAGTGGTCCCAATACTGACCCCTGTGGGAGCCCACTTGTGACCCCTTTCCAGTCTGAGTAGTGTCCCTTTACTCCTACTCTCTGTTTCCTATCTGCCAGCCAATTTCTGAACCATCTGTGCACGTCCCCTACCACCCCATGGCTCCACAGTTTCCTCAATAGGCACTCATGGGGTACCTTGTAGAAGGCTTTTTGGAAATCGAGATATACGATGTCTATGGGGTCACCCTTGTCCAATTGCTTGCTTATCCCCTCGAAGAAATGCAGTAGGTTAGTTTGGCATTATCTTCCTTTGCAGAAACAATGCTGGCTTGTTCTCATCAGATTATTATTTTCTAAATGCTCATTGATACTTTCCTTGATCAAGGATTCGGCCATCTTTCCCGGAACTGAGGTTAAGCTTACCGGTCTGTAGTTTCCTGGGTCGCCCCTCGATCCCTTTTTGATGATAGGTGTAACATTCGCTATCCTCCAGCCCTCTGGGATTACCCGTTTTCAAAGTTAGGTTGCAAATCTGTTGCAGTAACTCCGCTGTTTCGTCTCTGAGCTCTTTCAGTGTTCTTGGGTGGATTCCGTCCGGGCCCGGAGATTTGTCAGCTTTTAGTCTATCTATCTGCTTGAATACGTCTTCGAGGCTTATCTCCATGCATGATAGTTCCCCTCTTCAACTCCCCTGAAGATTTTTTCCGGTTCCGGCACGTTGGATGTGTCTTCTCTCTTGTAAAGACGGATGAGAAGAACGTGTTTAGTCTTGTCAGCTACCTCTTTTAATCTGTCAGCCACCTATTAGATCCCTTCCTGAAGACCCTTGGGATATGACTACAGGACTTAAAAAACAATACAGGTCAAGCTTCATTTCAGATTAATTTCATCTTTACAAGACAGTTGGAACAGAAGCTGTTTTCTTATGTGGCAATTTCCCCCGACCTCTATTGTTCGAGATAAGGAACATACAGCACACAGTGCAGAGGTTACAACAGCGCAGATGAGTATTTATACCGCACAGACCAGTGCTTGCAATGAAAATGAGGGCGACGAAATGATAGGTTTGTGACAAAAGACGTATGAGGAGAGACTGGAAGCCCTGAATATGTATACAAGGGGTGTCCAACCTTTTGGCGCCCCTGGGTCGCATTGGCCTAAAAAAATGTTTCTGGGGCCGTGCAAACGCTGCAGCAAGACAGAGGAGGGAGCCGGCAAGACAGTAAACACTTGGGAGCAGCAGAGGAAAACACTGCACCACCCTCGACTGGGGCTGCACAAAATACTTCACGGGACCGCAGGTTGGACACCCCTGATGTAAACCTTAGAGCAGGGGTGTCCAACCCGCAGCCCACAGGCCACATGCGGCCCAACACGGAGTTTTGTGCGGCCCAGCTTCTCCCTCCCTCCAGTGGGTAGTTTTCTGGCCAGCTCCCTTGCTGCAGTTGTCCGTGGGCGGTGTCAGCTCCTCGTGCACGATCTGTGGCTGTGTCAGAAGCGTTCCCTCTGACATCACAACGTTAGAGCGAAGGCTTCCCAATCGGCCTTGAATCGCATGCGAGGAGCTGACACCGCCCACTGACAACTGCAGCAAGGGAGCCAGAAAACTACCCGCCAGAGAGTTAACAAAACAATTGCCACAGCTCCCTTTAGGCAGATGCGCCGCTTCCAGTTCTGTAGTTGCACTATTGCGCATGCTCTGTGCTGGTGCCTTCTAGAAAAAAAAGCGCAGGGTTTGTTGGGTTTTGTTTTTTTCTGTTCAGAGAATGATAGTAGGCTAGAATGAAGGTTGGAAGTTAACGTCTGTAAAATTAGATTTTTTTTTTTTGCCTCCCTCTTGTGCTGCAGATTGTGTGTTCATGGATATACTGTGTGGGCACTACAAGTGGTGGGTTTAGGAAGTACCGTATTTTCACGTATATAATGCGCGCGTTATACACGATTTTACAAACCGTGCATAACCTTGCGCGTTATATGCGTGAGCGCGTTTTACAACTTATTTTTTTCAATCCGATCGGCATCCCCCCTGCGAACCGCCATCCTCCCCCCCCCCCTCTGGCGTCACCCACCCCCTCCCCCGCGATCCTACATCCCCCCAGCACCAAACATCTCTTACCCGATTGGGCACCGGCACCAGCACCAATGCACAGGACGTGCCAGTGCCAGTGCCCGAAGATCCTCCCTCGTTGGTTTGGGCTGGACTGGGCGGTGCGGTGCAGGAGAGATCCTCCTTCTTCCTGCGCCGGGCTGGACTAGGCTTTGGGCATGCTCAAAGCCTTCTGGTCTCGCTCTCTATCTCGGAGAGAGCGGACCAGAAGGCTTTGAGCATGCGTAAATGCTCAAAGCCTAGTCCAGCCCGGCGCAGGAAGAAGGAGGATCTCTCCTGCACCGCACCGCCCAGCCTAGCACAGCCCAGCCCAAACCAATGAGGGAGGATCTTCGGGCAATGGCACGTCCTGTGCATTGGTGCTGGTGCTGGTGCCCAATCAGGTAAGAAATGTTTGGTGCTGGGGGGATGTAGGATCGCGGGGGAGGGGGGGTGACACGAGCGGGGGGGAGGATGCCGGTTCGCAGGGGGGATGCCGGATCAGATTGAAAAAAAAAAGTTGTAAAACGCGGGTAAGCGAGTGGGGGGGGGGGGAGGATGCCGGTTCGGAGTAGGCGTGAGGAGGTTTTAGCATGCGCGGTATACGCGTGTGCGCGCTATATTAAATTTTTTTTTTACATAAATTTGTGTTTCCCGCGCGCTATACCGATGTGCGCGTTTTACACGGGTGCGCGTTATCTACGTGAAAATATGGTAAACAGGAGAGCCAGGTAGGTTAGTGATTAGTTTCCACACAGCACATGGGGACTCCGTCTTTTATCCAGACCCTTATTCAGATCACCAACAGCCATAAAATATATATTTCCAGCACAGCCATGGAAGATGGCATAGTGCTATTCATATTAACAGTATATGAGCGAGATCGCAAGAATTTCAAGAACCAGTCTAGGGCTATAGAATCAATACTGCAACACGAGGGCAAACTCGCAGTACTGAAGAAAATAAAAGACTAGGAATTGAGAAATAAAATCACGAGCAGAAGAAAACTAGAAGTTCTCAGCAAAGCTGCAGAATCAAACTGAACTTCAAGGGGAGTGGCCGCACAGGTGACCTCGCAGAGGGGGTTGGTTTTATTTTTAAGTTCTGCAGCCAAGGCTGGAATGGATGCACTACCCACAAGTTCAGGCTCCAGAGGGTGGTATTTAATCAAATATCAGAGTTCATAGAAAAAAACAACATTTTACATCCAAATCAAACAGGCTTTAAGACAGCATCACTCTACAGAACATTCGTTGATTGGCATGTCTACCTCCATACTTTACTTTCTGGATCATCATAAATCTGTCCTTCTGATTTCTATTGATCTTTCACCTGCTTTTGACACAATTGACCACAACCTTCTTATAGATAGACTCTAGTCTATTGGCATCAGGGATCAGGTCCTCTTTTAGTTTAAATCTTACTTTGCAAATCGCTCTTCGATTGTGTCCTTTAACAATACAACCTCCGAAAGTTTCTCGGCAACACATGTTATTCCACAAGGGTCCATTCTCTCACCACTTTTTTTCAATGTTTTTATTGCACCCTTGATGACTCTCTGCCAATCCATTGGTTTTAACGTATTTGCTTATGCAGATGATATTCAGCTTTTACATCCACTAGATTCCAATAACCCTCTTGAAACAACAGCAATCAATAAAAAACTCGAAGAGTTTCACCAGTGGCTTGACGCTAACAGATTAGCTCTTAATGTTAATAAATCAAACATTATGTTCTTTCCCTGGAAAGATGGTTCTAAGCTCATTTTTCCAATCACTATCAAGAATACCACTTTACAGTCGATAAGTAGCATTAAGATCCTAGGGGTTATCTTTGATTATAAATTAACCTATCATGACCACATTAGTAGTATTGTTAAATCAACTTTTTTCAGACTTCGTCAAATCCGTTCACTTTCGAAATTTCTATGTCCAAAGTCACTTAACCCTTTCAGGACCATAAGGATCGTAGGCCAATTTTTGTGGTTTTGACGACATTTTTATGGTAAAAAGGGCTTGCAGATGCCAAAAAATTGATTTTTTTTGTGAAATATCATTATTTTTTTTTTTTAAATCACACTTCTGGCTTATGGACAGTGTAGCAAGTGAATCTTCTCGTCAATCTGGCAACGACGCTAATGAATGAATGTTGGAACCAGTTTGTTTACATAAAGGCAGTATCATATGGAATCCGTACATATCAAATTTAGAACTGTAGACTATCCCAATCAAAATTTATAGGATTTTAAAGTTATGGGACAAATATGTCCCTTGGTCCTGAAAGGGTTAACATATTAATTCATTCCTTGGTAATTTCTAAAATTGATTATTGCAATGCTCTATTCAAGGGAATAGCCCAAAATGAAATCAGACGTTTATGGATTATCCAAAATGCTTCTATTAAACTTATAATGAAAGCTATGAAATTCGATCACCTCTCCTTAAGAAAGCGCATTGGCTCCCAGTATTTCACCGTATAATGTATAAACTAAGTCTGCTTACTTTCAAATCTTTGCTATACAAAACTTTATTTTATTCATAAATTACTGATTCCCTACACCTCAACTAGATTATTGAGGTCAAACGATCAACATCTACTAATAATTCCCTCACTTAAAATAATTAATACACGGCGGCAATTCATTTTTTCTGTCACAGCACCTCAAACATGGAATTCACTCCCTATCTATTTAAGGGAAGAACATAATTTGGACATATTTAAGAGCAAATTAAAAAGCTTTCTTTTTAAGGATGCATTTGATAATTAGAAAGCCTGATTAGGAGCCTCATTTCAATTCCACTTCATAACTTCTCTGAAGTACATTGATCTCTCCCTTCCTATTGTTTTTTTCCCATAAGTGTCTTATTTACTATCAACAACTTGTATTTCTCTTCCCATTCTTTCCTTTTGTTTTAACATGTTTGTAAGGTTAGTCCTTAATATGTTTTGTAAGATTTAGTCTGTGTCATTCTTTTTGTTATCCTCTAAAAATTTGTAGTTTTTTTGATGTGTACATCACTTAGAATTTTGAATAAGCGATAAATCTATAATCAAGTTTCAAGTTTGATTGTACAAGAATATCCCTAGTCCTATTATATTCTTTTTAATTTTCTTTAAACTGTGCCGAGCTCTATCTTTATAGAGAAGATGTGGTATATAAGCCTAAGGTTTAGTTTAGTTAACCATCTATTATGGTTCTCCTTTTGTTCTATTTTCCTATAGACCTACTTTGGTCATTTATCACCACCAACTTAAATTCTTACAGAGCCTGAATTTAAGAAGAAACTGTTTTTATCTTTATAAAGGCATCTAATCTCACTTTTTCCATAATCTTAATAATAATAATAATAATAACTTTATTTTGTATACCGCCATACCCAGAGAGTTCTAGGCGGTTCACAGCAGTTAATAAGATTACACATAAAAATAACATTGGAGTTTACAATTTTTTGGAATGTACATGTCGTTGAAGTTAACAGGAATTTAGCAAGATGAAGTCGATATAAAATACCATCAGTAGGAATATACAAGGAATATACAAGGAGAATACAAGGAGTATGATACAAGGAAAATACAAGGAATATACAGGGAATATAGTACATGGAATATACATGAGTGTCCGGGAAATTAATAGGTTTGGAGGGAACCTAGGGGGGGAAGGTGGGGGTTCAAGTGTATTGAAAGGAGTAGAAGTTGCAAGAGGGAGTGTTAGAGATTCTGTCTGTGGAATAAGTGAGTTTTGAGTTTTTTTCTGAAGTCCAGGTAAGTGGGGGCGTCAAGTATAATTTGGGCAAGCCATGAGTTTATTTTGGCCACCTGAAAGGAGAAGGTTTTGTCAACGAATCGTTTGAGAGGGCATAGTTTTAGGGAGGGGAAGGCGAATAGATGAATTCTGCGAGAGTTCTTATTGTTGTGATTTAATTTAAAGTGGGGGATGAGGTAGCTTGGGGATAGACCAAACACCGTTTTGAAGCTGAGGCATGCGAACTTGAACAGTACTCTGGATTCAAATGGCAGCCAGTGCAGTTTATGGTAGAAAGGGGTGATATGTTCCCATTTGTTTAGGCCAAATATAAGGTGGACGGCAGTGTTCTGAATCAGTTTTAGTCTCCTGGTTGTTTTCTTCATGGCGCCTAGGTAAATGATATTGCAATAATCGAGGATGCTGAGAATGGAAGATTGTACTAACAGTCGGAATGAGTTGTCATCAAAGTATTTTTTTATGGTGCGGAGTTTCCAGAGCACCGAGAAGCATTTCCTGATGGTAAGATCAGTGTGCTTCTCAAGGGAAAGGTGTTTGTCTAGGGTGACTCCTAGTATTTTTAGGGTTTGTTCTAGGGGGAAGTCCGATCCATTCACTTGGATTGAGGTAGTTTTGAGTTTGTCGTTGGGGGAGGCCAGGAAGAATTTAGTTTTGTCAGCGTTTAATTTTAGTCTATGGGATAGCATCCAGAGTTCTATCTGCCTGAGTAAGTGTGATATAGAATCAAGCAGCTCTAGGGTGAAACTGGTTAGAGGGATGATTATTGTGATGTCGTCTGCGTAAATGAAGAATTTGAGCTTGAAGTTGTGCAGGAGGTTTCCCAGGGAGACGAGGTAGATATTGAATAGGGTGGGGGATAGTGGCGAGCCCTGGAGGACACCACAAGAGTTGTCCCAGCTATGGGAGTAGGAGTCGTTCTTGATGACTCTGTAAGATCTATTTTTTAGAAACCCGTTGAACCAGCTGAGAACCTGTCCGGAGATGCCGATGTGTGCAAGGCAGTTTAGGAAAATGGTGTGGTCAACTAGATCGAAAGCACTGCTTAGGTCAAGTTGCAAGATTAGGGTGCTGGAGCTCTGGCTGAAGAGCGAGTGCAGGTGGTCGAGTAGAGAGGCAATGATGGTTTCGGTGCTGTGGCCAGAGCGAAAGCCTGATTGGTTGTCGTGTAAGATGTCGAATTTGTCCAGGTATGTGGTGAGTTCAGCATTTACTGCCCCCTCAGTTATTTTGGTGACTAGTGGGATGCTGGCGATAGGTCTGTAATTAGATGGGATGTTGGGAGGTTCTTTTGAGTTTTTTGTAATTGGGGTTATCAAGATGTGGCCTTGTTCTGCTGGGAAGTTTCCGGCGGATAGTAGAGCGTTGACCCATGACAGCATGTTGGCTTTGAAGTGGGCTGGGGCAGTTTTCATGACATTAGGGGGGCAAGTATCTAGTTTGCAGTAGGAGTTATTGTATTTGTTGTAGTATTTGTTGAAGGATTGCCAGTCTATGGGTGTGAAATGGTTCCAACTTAGGTCGGTTCTGGATCCTAGAACACAGTTGGATGTGTGTGTGTCATTGAGGATGGGGAAGTACCCATGGGGATTGGCCGGGGGCGTTATAGATGATCTTAATTTTTGTATTTTGGAATTGAAGAAGTCTGCTAGGTTGCTGGCTGTTAGGGTGGAATCCTCCCGGGTGTTCGTGAGTGTCTCAAGATTGTAGAGGTCGTTGACCAGGTTGAAAAGGTTTCTACTGTTGTTTGTGACGTTTCCTATTTTTTGGGCGTAGAAATTTTTTCGTTTTTCCTTGGTGAGGTTTTTGTAGTATTTTACTTTTGATCTCCACTCAGCTCTGTGCTCTTGAGTACCAGATTTAGACCATACTCTTTCTGATTTTCTTAGGTCTCTCTTTAGCAGTAGCAGCTCGGAGTCATACCATCCCTCTAGATTTGTGCTTTTCTTTCTGCGGATTTTTAAGGGGGCAATTTTGTTTAGAATGTTTGTGCTGTCTTTAGTCCATGAGGACATGAACTGATCTGTTTCTGTATTCTGAGTAATGATATTCTCATAGTGGGACCAGAATTCTATTGGGTCGATCTTACCTCTGGAAGTGTGGGTTTTATTGGTTCTTGTTTTATTGTTTATGTTGGCTCTTTGCTGGCAGTCAATAGTGAAGTAACATAATCTGTGGTCTGACCAGTTATCTTCTTTCCAGTAGAGTTTGGGGTTGATTGGTTCTTTAGAGGAGAAAGTCACCAGGTCTAACTGATGACCTTTTTGATGGGTTTTGGTTGGGGGTGGTGTGAAGTAGTCTAATTGAGCGATGAGTGACCAAAAACCTGATATTTCTGGTTGGTCTATTTGCTCTAGGTCAGGGGTCTGCAACCTTTAAGACATAAAGAGCCACTTGGACCCGTTTTCGAAAAGAAAAAAAAACTTGGAGCCGCAAAACCATTATAAAACAAATCTAACACTGCATATATTGTTTCTTATCTTAATGCTATATACAGGATCACTAAATTGAAAATAAAATCATTTTTCCTACCTTTGCTATTTGGTGATTTCATGAGTCTCTGGTTGCACTTTCTTCTTCTGACTGTGCATCCAATCTTTCTTCCTTTCTTTCAGCCTCCTGTATGTTTCCTCTCCTCCAGACCTCATTCTCTCCCCCAACTTTTTCTTTCTGTCTCCCTGTTCCCCCTTCTTTCTGTCTCCGTGCCCTCCCCCAAGCCACTCGGTTTGCTGCCACCGCAATCGGGGAACAGCCCCCAAGCCACCGCCATCCCAAGCTTTCCCTGCAGAAGTGTTGCGCTGACCAGCATTCCGCTCCCTGACGTCAATTCTGACGTAAGAGAGGAAGTTCCGGGCCAACAAGGCATTTCTCCTCATTCCATCCAGCCTGAGCCCCATCTCTCCTTGATCCAGCATTTGCCTTCTGTGTCTGTCAGAATTACCATTCCACCTATTTTCCAGCATCACCCTTCTTTGTGTCCATCTCACCTATATCCCTATCTCACCATTTTTTCAGAATCTTCATTTGTCTCTGTCCTTGTCTTTACCCCATGTTCACCATTTGCCCTTTCAATGTCTTTATCTCCCCCCCACACACACACTTTTTCAGTATTACTTATATGTCTCTATTTCACCTCCTCTTCATGTTCCCTCTGTATCTCTATCCTTATTCAGTAGGTCCTGCTTACTCTTTCTCTTCTTTGTGTCACTATCTCCATTTTCAGCTTTCCCCCCTTTTCCTTTGTTACTGCACCCTGTAGCTAGAATCTTTCCACCCTCCCTCCACTCCGGCCCAGCACTTCCTTTTGTTTCCCTCCCCTCTCTCTTTCTCTCTCTCTTCTCCTCCCTCACCCACGAGTCCTGCATCTGGCCCTCTCCCTTCTACCTGCACCTGGCAACACCCCCCTGCTCCGCGGCTCTCTTCAGCAACTCGTCAGCAGCGGTGATCAAGACAAGCTGCCGACATCGAGGCCTTCCCTCTACGAGTCCCGCCTTTGTGGAAAAAGGAAGTTGAAACAAGCGGGACTCGCAGAGGGTAGGCCCCGACGTCAGAAGCTTTTGTCGATCGCTGCTGCTGAGTTGCCGAAGAGAGCCGCGGAGCAGGGGATGTGGCCGGAAGCAGGTAGAAGGGAGATGGAGATAGGAAGGCTGTAGATCTCCGGAGCATGACACCGACCCCGGCCAGGATGATTTCTTTTTCAGGCGTGCACTTACAAGTCCAGCGTCGCGGCGGGAAATAGCCATGCTGAGCAGTGACCTCAGCACTACACAGATGAAAACCTTGCTTGCTGATTGGTCCGGCGGAACGGCGGGGCGGGGCCGCCGGACCAATCAGCAAGCAAGGCTTTCATCTGTGTATGTGCTGAGCTCACTGCTCAGCATGGCTATTTCCCGCTGCAACGCCGGACTTGTAAGCTGCATGCCTGCGTGACACACTACCGGAGCCGCAGCAAAGGTGGAAAAGAGCCGCATGCGGCTCTGGAGCCGCGGGTTGCCGACCCCCGCTCTAGGTGAATGTTGATATCACCACATAGTAAGTTGTATGGGCTTGCTAGAGAGTTGGTTATCAAGAATTCCGTGAAGTCCTCCTTGGCTAGGTTCCATTTTTTTGGTGGGACATAGAACAGAATAGTTGTTAGGGAGTCTGTTAGGGTTTTTGAGGTTAGCGATACTGATAATATCTCTAAGTTGGGCGAAGATTCAGAGTTAAGAACAGCGCAATTTAGGTGGTCTCTGTAGATTATTGCTAATCCTCCTCCCCTTCCCCAGGTTCTAGCTAGAGTTATAATCTTGAAGCCTGGGGGGAGACAATCTTTGATAATGATGTCGCTGTCTGATAGTAGCCAAGTTTCAGTGAGTAGCAGAAGGTCTGGGTTAATTTCGTTCAGCCAATCCTTGATCAAGATGGATTTGTTCCTCATCGATCTTATGTTGAGGTAGTAGCCTCGTAGGTTCTGATGGGTGGTGACTTCGTTTGGAAGGTAGTGGGAGTAGGCTAGTTTTTTTAGTGACCGCTGTTTAATAGTGCGGAGCTTGGAGGGAGTGTGGGGGGAGGGAAGAGTTGTTGGAAGTGGACCTAGCTTTGGGTGGTCGTGTGGTTTGTATGGTGGGAATGGTGGGAACTTGGGCTTAGCCTCACGGTGTGAGGTGTAGTGAATTGGTATTGGTGTTGGATATCGAGGGTTGGCTGTACAAGTTCTGATGCAGATGAGGTATAGTAGGAGCAACAGTGCGCATTGATGGGAGATTGGTAGAGCCATGGCTCCGATCTTTAGAGGGGGTTATCTTGAATATGAGGAGGAGGTCAGGGGGTGAGGGGGGATATAGGGGGAGGCGGGTGAGATTAGGGAGTGGGAGGGTGACAGGAAAAAAACCCAATGCTTGTCTGGAAATACCTGGCTTGATAGCCACGTAGGTCTGTCTGGCTAACAGGTCTGTCTAGCTATGCAAGGCTTGACGTGCTGTTAGACAGGTTCAGGTTGTACAGGTTATACAGGTTCTGGTTATACAGTAATTGACCGGCTATACAATACTAGTCAAGTTATGTAGGCCTTGTCAGGCTGTGCATTGCTTGTCCGGCTGTACAGTAGTTGTCTGGCAATGTCTTGCTTGTGGGTTGGAAGATCACATAGATTATTTGTGAGATATAGGGATACTTATCTGGTTGGTCAGCTGGGTCTGGATCTGCGGTGTAGGGCGGCGAATGAAGAGGCGGCGCTTCCGCACAGGCGCTTCTGCAAAGGCACGCCATTGGTGCGACTGTTTTTAAAGGCTGGTGTCTCCTGCTGGATCGGGAGGGGGGTGGAGCAGGGCTCCCACGCTCCTCTCCTCGGCGCGGGGGACCGGCGAAAAAGGCCACACGCTGCTGGTGCGGCTGTTTTTAAAGGCTGGTGTCTCCTGCGGGATCGGGAGGGGGGCGGAGCAGGGCTCCCACGCTCCTCTCCTTGGCGCGGGGGACCGGCGAAAAAGGCCACACGCTGCTGGTGCGGCTGTTTTTAAAGGCTGGTGTCTTCTGCTGGATCGGGAGGGGGGCGGAGCAGGGCTCCCACGCTCCTTTCCTCGGCGCGGGGGACCGGCAAAAAAGGCCACACGTTGCTGGTGCGGCTGTTTTTAAAGGCTGGTGTCTTCTGCTGGATCAGGAGGGGGGCGGAGCAGGGCTCCCACGCTCCTCTCCTCGGTGCGGGGGACCGGCGAAAAAGGCTACACGCTGCTGGTGCGGCTGTTTTTAAAGGCTGGTGTCTCCTGCTGGATCGGGAGGGGGGCGGAGCAGGGCTCCCACGCTCCTCTCCTTGGCGCGGGGGACCGGCGAAAAAGGCTTAGTCAGATTATCTACTTTTGTAAGTAAAGAGGTTACCTCCGCAGATGACGACTTAACCACAGAATTTAGATCTCTTAAAACCTTCCAAATAGACTCCAAGGTTATCATCAGGGAGAGCTTAAAGACTCTGCTTCGGCTCCCATGTTGTCTATTACAGTTCTTCTGTCTGTAAAGGAGGCCTGTATTATCACACTAATGTAAATATTTACCATTCGCTCTTTCCAAATTGACCTACAGTGCCTCTTCCTTGCCCTGCAGATCCTGCAATTGTGTGGCTTTAATATGATCTTTAACATATAACACTGAAAGGTCACTTGGACACACAAAGTCAGAGGCGTGAAGAAAGTACAAGTTTTATTCACAGCATGCATGCTGGACCCCTGAGCTCCAAGCTGGCTCAGAAGTGCCGAAACCAGGAAGTTACAGAGATATTTATTCATTTTTCTGGCTATACAACTGAATTCTAGAAAAAGCTTTTCACGTGTTACTTTTCTTAACACTCATTGGTTCTAAGCTCACACTAGCAGGTCACTAGCAGGACACCTATCTAACTCTTACAGTTAAATGTACAGAAGGGCAGGGTACATCATGGCTCAAACTCTTATCTATTCAGCTTACAATGTGGTAAGGTAGGGACATACATTTTAGGCAGATGCAGTCAATAGATTATACACTGTTTTCAGCTATGTAGGCCAGAGCAATATTTTAAACAACAGTTAACCATTTCATGACCCTACAACACTACTCCCCCTCCTTTTCTTCCTACCCTATTTATATCCTTGAAAAAAAAAAGATACAAAACTGTTGCTTAAAGGGACACAGGTGAAGGGCAGAAGAAACTCAAAGAATAACCACACTTAAATATATATTTAAAAAAATTTTAATACGGGGTCTTCAATGTGATTTAGTAAGCTCCAAGGAGCAGATTGCAAGGCACCTGCTCAACTGCTTAAAGCCTAAGACAGAAACCCCCTGGATTCCTGCCGCACACCATCAAAGGCACCCAAAATGTGTGCTAATAAGTGATTAAATAAGCTAGAAACTAAAAAGGCAATGAAAAAGAGTTTCTCTGCTCCCACCCTGTGAGCCAATGGAAAAAACACAATCGGCAAGATGAATTTGTTCAATAAGCAGTAAATTATTACTTAACTGAAGATGCTGGAACCGCTGCCCAATTAATCAGTCAATTGGATATTCCACTCTTGATATGGGCACTGTGTTCCTCGGGCTGTAAGTTAAATGAACAATATCCATGCAAACGTCCAACCAAGCCCTGTTTCAAGGATGAAAATCCTCTTCCTCAGGGACTGACAAACTACAGCTCCAAGAAAAAGCCAAAAACACTGCTGATTCGAAGGCTGTATTGCAAATTGGATTGGGTCATATATGGGATTGTATGTCCATGTCAATTGTTATATATGGGCCTTACATGCCAGGTAAAAGTAAGATTGGCCGAACATTAAAGCAGATTTAATACCAACACTCTTACTGCCCCCATGGTTAAACATTACGTGGACAAACAACATGGATTTTGGGATCTCCGTTGGTTCATTATTGAACACTCCTGTGAAATATAGGGGGAACAGACTTGTTCACATACAGCTTCGGGAGCAATTCTGGATTTTTTAACTCAGTGTGGTCAAACCTCGTGGTCTAAATGACCTTATTGAATGGAATTCTATCATCTGATATGTCTCTGTGAATTCCGTTGTTTGCCTTTTTTCTCCCCCTTTTTGTTTTATTTATTTTCATTTTTGTTATTTTTTATTATTACGTCTTTTTCAAACATCAATATAGCTTTGATGCCGTTTTTCTAATTGATTTTTCTAGTTTAAAATAATGTCAGTTTTGGCCCAGCTGACTTCCTGTCAGCATTCAGCCTGTCAGAGCTTAAAGTTCCCGCGCCCCCATTTGACTCCTCCCCCCCTGCAGCCTTAGGATCAATGGCATTTTGGCTTTTTTTCTTGAAGATGTAGTTTGTCAGTTCCTGAGGAAGGGGCTTCTCAGCCTTGAAACTATGCTTGGTTGGACATCTGCACAGACATTGTTCATTTAACTTATAGCCCAAGAAACACGGTGCTTGCATCAAGAGTGGAATATATAATTGATTGATTAATTGGGCAGCGTTCCAGCATTTTCTGTTAAATAATAAATTTACTGCTTCTTGAACAAATTAATTGTGTTTTTTTCCATTGGCTCACAGGCTGGGGGAAGAAACTTTTTCATTGTCTTTTTAGTATCTAGCTTATTTAATCACTTATTGAACCTTTAAGGTCACTTATTAGCACATATTCAGGGTGCCTATGATGGCTGGCAGTAGGAACCCAGGGGGTTTCTGCCTTTGGCTTTAAGCAGTTGAGCAGGTGCCTTGCAATCTGCTCCTTGGAGCTTACTACCTCACACTAAGGACCCCATATTAAAATTAAAAATATATATATTTATGTATGGCTATTCTGTGAGTTTCTTCTATCCTCCACCTGTGTCCCTTTAAGCAACAGTTTTGTATCTTTTTTGTGTGTGTGCTTAAATTGAGGTCATTTTGTTATATTGATATCCTTGGCCAGATATGGCCTCCAAAACTGAACACAATACTCCAAGTGGGGCCTCACCAATGACCTGTACAGGGGCATCAATACCTCCTTTCTTCTGCTGGTCACACTTCTCTATATACAGCCTAGCATCCTCCTGGCTACAGCCACTGCCTTGTCACACTGCTTTGGTGCCTTCAGATCCTCAGACACCATCACCCCAAGGTCCCTCTCCCCATCCATGCATATCAGCTGCTCGCCTCCCAGCACATACATCTCCTTCGTATTTCTGCTCCCTAAATGCATCACTCTGCACTTCTTTGCATTGAATTTTAGTTACCAGATAGACAATTTTTCCAACTTTTACAGATCTTTTTTCATATTTTCCACTCCTTCCGGGGTGTCCACTGTGTTACCAATCTTGGTATCATCTGCAAAAAGGCAAACCTTTTCTTCTAACTCTTCGGCAATATCGCTCACAAACATATTGAACAGAATCAGCCCCAGCATCGATCCTTGAGGCACTCCACTACTCACCTTTCCTTCCTCTGAGCAAATTCCATTAACCACCACCCTCTGATGTCTGTCCATCAATCAGTTTCTCATCCAGTTTACTACTAAGGGGTCCTAATTTCAGCTGGTCAAGTTTGTTCAATACTCATATGAAGAACCGTGTCAAAGGTTTTGCTGAAATCTAAGTAAATTATATCTAGCGCATTTCTTCGATCTATTTCTCTGGTCACCCAGTCAAAGAATTCAATCAGATTTGTTTGGCACGATTTACTTCTAGTAAAGCCCTGTTATCCCAGATCTTGTAACCCATTTGATTCTAGGAATTTCACTATCTTCTCCCTTCAGCAACGCTTCCATTATTTTTCCAATAACCAATGTGAGGTTTACCATCTCGTAATTTCCCACTTTATCTCTTTGCCCACTTTTGTGAAGAGGAACCACATCCGCTCTTCTCCAATCCCACAGAACCACTCCTGTCTCCAGGGATTTATGGAACAGATCTTTAAGTGGAATCACCAGAACCTCTCTGAGCTCCCTCAATATCCTGGAATGGATCCCATCCAGTCTCATGACTTTGTCCACCTTTAATTTTTTATGTTGTTCATAAACACTTTCTTCCATGAACGGCACGGTATCCAGTCCATTCTCACTTGTAATTTTGCCTGCCAATCGGGGTCCTTCTCTAGGATTTTTCCTCCTTGAATACAGAACAGAAGTATTTGTTTAGCACATTTGCTTTTTTCATGATCATTCTCCAAATAGTTCATAAAGTCTTTCAGTCTTGCAATTCCATTTTTATTGCTCCTTTAAGCTTGGACCACTGTTTTTCCACTTCCCTTATGTTCTCCTATCTTATTAGCTCTTTCTTCAGATATTCCTCCAATTTACTGAAGTCCACATGTTTGAAATCCAGGACTTTGATTTTTATATGGCTGCCTTTCGCTTTAGTTGTTATATCAAACAAAAACATTTGATGATCACTACTGCCCAGGTGGGCACTTTCTTGGACATTAAAGACACTTGAGGGCGGGAAGAGTCCCCTTGGACTGGAAAACAGCCAATGTAATCCCACTCCACAAAAAGGGCTGCAGGACGGAGGCTGAGAATTACAGACCAGTGAGTCTCACATCCATAGTGAGTAAACTCATGGAAACGCTAATTAAGCATAAATTAGATACGATCCTGGACGAGAAGAATCTAAGGGATCCGCGCCAACATGGATTTACCAAGGGCAGGTCCTGCCAATCCAATCTAATTAGTTTCTTTGACTGGATAACAAGGAAACTGGATGTGGGTGAGTCCCTAGACGTCGTTTACTTGGACTTTAGTAAAGCTTTTGATAGCGTCCCGCACCGCAGACTATTGAACAAGATGAAATCAATGGGACTGGGAGAGACATTAACTACATGGGTCAGTGATTGGCTAAACGGTAGACTTCAGAGAGTGGTGGTGAATGGTGCCCCTTCCAAAATGTCAGAGGTGATCAGTGGAGTGCCGCAGGGCTCGGTCTTGGGCCCGATTCTCTTCAACATATTTGTGGGAGATCTGACTCAGGGGCTTCAGGGTAAAATCACATTATTTGCCGATGACGCCAAACTATGCAACATTGTAAGTAAGAACACTTTACCAGATAGTATGACGCAGGACCTACTTCTATTGGAACACTGGTCCTCAACTTGGCAGCTAAACTTTAACGCCAGAAAATGTAAGGTCATGCACCTCGGCAGCAGGAATCCATGCAAAACTTATACACTTAATGGTGAAACCTTAGTTAGGACCAAGGCGGAACGTGATTTGGGGGTGATCATTAGCGAAGACATGAAGACTGCCAATCAAGTGGAGAAGGCTTCTTCAAAGGCAAGACAAATGATGGGTTGTATCCGAAGAAGCTTTATCAGCCGGAAGCGCGAAGTTATTATGCCGTTGTACAGATCCATGGTGAGGCCTCATCTGGAATATTGTGTACAATTCTGGAGGCCACATTACCAAAAAGATGTACTGAGAGTTGAGTCGGTTCAGAGAATGGCCACCAGGATGGTCTCGGGACTCAAAGACCTCCCGTATGAGGGAAGGCTGAATAAATTGCAGCTATACTCACTCGAAGAACGGAGAGAGAGAGGAGACATGATAGAGACGTTTAAATATATCACCGGCCGTATTGAGGTGGAGGATGATATCTTCTTTTTTAAAGGTCCCTCGGCCACAAGAGGACATCCGCTGAAAATCAGGGGCGGGAAATTTCATGGCGACACCAGGAAGTTCTTCTTCACCGAAAGGGTGGTCAATCGTTGGAATGAACTTCTGCTTCAGGTGATTCAGGCCAGCAGCGTGCCGGATTTTAAAAGGAAATGGGATACACATGTGGGATCTCTAGGGGGGTAAAAAAATGTAGAGGGGATACACATGTGGTATCTCTAGGGGGGTAAATTCAGGGGGTGGGATTGTTAAAGTGGGCAGACTAGATGGGCTATAGCCCTTTTCTGCCGTCATCTTCTATGTTTCTATGTTTCTCCATTTGTGAGCACCAGATCCAGTATCACATTTTCCCTCAACAGTTTCATCGCCATTTATCTGAGCAGAGCTCCTCAAAGGGTATCCACTATCTCTCTACTGCTTTCTGATTCCGCATGAGAGAGCTGCATGGGAACGGGGACGGCGTGGGTTCCCCCTTCGGATCAAGGGGCTCCCGTGGGGATGCCCCCTAGAATCGCAGGGATCCCGTAGGGACGCCCCCTAGAATCGCGGGGATCCTGCGGGGTTTGATACAACTCGAGCCGCAAGGCTCGTCTTTTTTTTCCTACCTGCCCTGCCGTAGCACACATAGCCGACCGGACGTCTTCCCCGATGTCAGCACTGACTTGGGAGGGAGGGCTTAAGCAAAGCGTCTCTAAGGCAATCCCCCTCCCACCGGGGTCCTCATGACAGTGATGAGGTTCTTTTGAACCTGGGCGTGGCAGCCTATTAAAAATGGACAGCTATGTGGTAGAATGGGCAAGCATGAAAAATAAAATAGCCATTATATTTTCCTCTCATTGCTCTAGATTTACTAGTTAGGGTTTGTCTATAAGATAAGGACCTATCCAAGGGCAAAGGAGAAGGGTTTAAATGGCTAGATAAAATTACAATTGGAGAAGCCAGAACACAAACCAGATAAAACAAACAGGAGATAATATATTGACCTAAATATGTGTTTTGTGCTGAGGTCACTGGAAACAGGAGTAGGCCTTCTCTCATGTCACTAGAATTAATATATAAGCTCTGTTGAAGACCAGAGAAGATACACACAGGCTGTAGCTTAGTTTTATGAAGTTCCATTGTTTCAATGTGTGTCCAGTCTCCAGAGACCTGCATAACAGATAAGGTTTGGCTTTTGACCTGGTTGCTATAGAGATGGACTTTTCTTCTTACTACAGAGATTACATTCCAGGGGAGGGGGGTTCCCTCTCCTTTTTTGCAGGGTAAAGTTAGAAATGCTAATTGGATATACAAAATGCAAAATGATGAATTAAATTTTAGTAAACTAATAACATAGGGACTTTCATATTTAAAGGTTCAGATTGAAATATAATTACCTCTAACAATTGTACTGGAGGATGCATATAGGAAAATGTAGGGTTTGTGGGAGTGGATTGGCCACTCCCCTTTTCTTTCACTGAGACACGGGATTTTCAGTGCATGCTCTAAAATGACTCAGTAACATGGGAGCAATAGTTTGACTTTTAAAGAGAAATGATTTAAAGCTGTGTGAATGGATAATTTTTCCTCTGTAAGTATATTATATTGTAATACTTTTTCCTGTTTTCTTCTGGACCTTTTCTTTATTAGATAAGCTAGTATTAAAATGTAACTTTTAAGAATCTGTGTGTAAGGGGGACGGACACTCCCCCAATATGCATACAAGCGCCTTATATGGTATCAAGTATTCATGACCAATTAGATGCAGGCAGTAAAATGTCGTCATGTATTAGGTATCTTTAAGTAAACCTAGCAGAACAGAATTTTGAGGGCGTTATGTCAGGGAAGTTACATTTACATTACTGACTTCTATTCTGCCTGTACCTTGCAGTTCTAAGCGGATTACATCAAAAGATAACTGGACATTTCCAGGAAGAAGATGACAATTAATGGGGCTGGTTACATAATTCAATTTTGAGGAGAGGTTACAAGATAAGTGGAAAAAGGAGGAGAACGTCAGAAGGAGCTTGAAATTTTCGAGAAAGTTGCTGGTTACATTGTTGAGTCTTAGGGGGATATTACAGGTAGGGCGAGGGAGAGGGGAGAATAGCAAGGGGGAATGGAAAGGGGGGTTAGGATATCTGGATGAATTTTTTGAATAGTAGGGTTTTGATTTATTTTCAGAAAGTTTTGAGGTCAGTTGTTGCTGTCAGCAGGTTGGAGATGGAGGGGGTCCAATTTTGCTGCCTGTGTTGCTAGTAGGTGGTCATACATCTTTTTGCGCTTAGTTCCTTTGAAGGGGGTAGGAGAATGGGGACTGGGTTCTCCTTTGTCTGGATGAGAGGTTCCGGTTTAGGCGGTTGTTAGGTGAGTGGGTGCCGTTCCGTTTAATGCTTTGAATAATAGGTAGTATAGTTTGAATTGAATGCGGGCTTGTATAGGAAGCCAGTATGAATCTAGGTAGGCGTTGGTGATGTGATCAAATTTTCCAAGAGAATAGATCAGTCCGAGGGCTGTGTTCTGTACAGTCTGTAATTGTTTTATTAAGTAGGTGGGGCAAGGTAGGTAGAGGATATTGCAGTAGTCCATTAGACTTAGGACTAGGGATTAGTCTATATTGTTCTTTGTCGAAGAATTTTATTTTAGTTAGGTTGCGCATGGTAAAAAATGCTTTTTGTGTGGTTTTGTTGATTTGAACCTGAAGGGTGCAGCATCTATCTATTGTTACTCCTAGGAGTTTGAGAACGGGCTGTATGGGATATTTGGTGGCATTTATTTCTAGTTCGATTATAGAAGGGGTTTTGTCCATTTCAAGCAGTAGAAATTTTGTTTTGTCTGGGTTGAGCTTCAGTTTATGGTCTATCATCCATTTTTCCACTGCTTCTAGTGTTTTTTCCAAGTTGTCTGTTGTAGTGGGGTCTTGTGAGTCGAAGTGGAGGAGTATGGTTATGTCATCTGCGTAGCTGAATGAAGTTACTTTTAGGTTGTCTAGAATGGTACCAAGGGAGGATATGAAGAGGTTGAAGAGCATTGGTGACAGTGGTGACCCTTGAGGTACTCCGCAAGGGTTGGTCCAGGGGTCCGATATAAAATCTTTTGTTTTTATAATAATAATAATAATAATAACTTTATTCTTATATACCGCCAACAATCTTGCGACTTCTAGGCGGTTTACAATAAAGAGAAACTGTACATACAGCGAATTACAGAGTATAGCAGTGTACTTCTGATAATGGGAACATTAATGATAATAACAACAGTTCGTATGCTGCAGGGCCTTGAAGTGCCATGCGGCTTACAAAGAATTGGAAAAATTTCATAAATTGAATGGGGTATTCATAGTTTGTGATTGGGGGTTAACAGTTTACAAATTCAGTTTTGGGAATGATATTGCGAAGGGGGCTATTGTCCTGGTTCGTTACCTAGGTGTTTCGAGAACAGGTACGTTTTTAGGTGTTTTCTAAATTCTTCATAGTCATTTGTGTGAGTAATTAGTTTTTCTAAGTCTTTGCCCCATAAGGCTGCTTGATACGATAGAAGTTGTTACTCTGTATGTTCTTGTTTTGAGGAATCCTTGGAACCAATTGTATACCCCGCCTGAGATCCCTATTGCTTCTAATATCTGAAGAAGTATGGTGTGGTCAACCAGGTCAAATGCGGCAGAGAGGTTGAGTTGAATTATCAGCATCCTTCTTCCTTTGCTAAGGTGCTGCCGGGCTATATCTAGTAGGGAAACTAGCAGTGTCTCTGTACTTTGGTTGGATCTGAATCCTGATTGTGTGGGGTGGAGTAGGTTGTGGTCTTCAAGGTAATTGGAGAGGTATTGTGCAACCAGACCTTCTATTAGTTTATCATATAATGGAATTGAGGCAATGGGTCTGTAGTTGGAAGGGGTATCTATTGGGCCTTTGTGGTCTTTCAGTATTGGGGTGATTATGATTTCTCCTTGGTCTTGTGGGAATTGACCTTCCGTGAGTGTAGTTTGAATCCATTGCATGAGGCTAGCTCTAAATTTTGGGGAGGCATTTGTTAGCAGATTTGAGGGGCAATTGCTCAGGTCGCATGACGCTTGACTATATTTTTTGTAGAGTCGGTTCAATCCGACCATTGTACTACTGGGAAGTTGGTCCAGTACCTGTCAGCTGTAGTGGCGTCATCTATTGTAGGGTTTATTATAATATCGTCGAGGTGGGTTGATGAGTTGTTGAAGGAGGTTCTGATTGTGGTGATCTTGTTTTTGAAGTAGTCTGCTAGTTGGGTGGCTGTGGGAGGGAAGATTCCTTGAGTGGCTAGGAATGGCTTAGTGTTGGTGAGATTTTTTACTAGTTGGAAGAGTTTCTTTGTGTCTATGGTTTCTGTGCCGATTAGTTTGGAGTAATAAGCTCTTCGTTTTTCCTTAAGTTTGACCTTGTATTGTTTTACACTCTCTGATTTGTAATGTTCCTCCATTGTACAAATGAATGCCTTGAAACAGGATTGTCTGTTGAATTTTATTAAAACAAGATTTTATCTGAAATATTTGTACAATTATCATCATTTCAGTGCACCTATGAGCAGGGTAGAACCAAAACTATGCTCAACGGGCACAATTTTACTCTGACATGCGGGGCCTTGCCTCTGCTGCTTCTCTGCATACAGTGACTGTCAGGTCAGTTCTCACCTCCATTCTTCCCTGTGGGCCTACCACAGTAGAAAGTTAATTACAGAACATAGCAGGCTGCCGTCGGCTTCTGTAGCACGTTCCCTCTGCCGCAGTCCCGCACCTCTTCTGACATCGGGGGCGGGACCGCAGCAGAGGGAACTTGCTACATAGGCTGATGGCAGCCTGCTACATTTGCTCTGCAGGCTGTTGTAATTACAGTACTTTAAAGGTGAGAAAGTGACTGGGGGAATGCTAGGGAGAACACTGGCTCTGAAATCTACCGGCGTTGCCTTTACAATCGACCGGTAGATCGCGATCGACGTTTTGGGCACCCCTGATCTTTTAACAATTTGCTGAGCTTGAGATGGAAGTCTGTAGACAACACCCACACAGATAGAAGTTCCATTTTCTCTTTTCAACATTATCAATATCGCTACTTCTTTTCCCCAGGCATTTCAGTCATTTGAATATTAGTCTTTACATAGACGGTTACTCCTCCATCCTTTTGACCATCTCTGTCCTTCCTAAAAAGATTATAGCCCAGTATGTTTGTGTCCCATCCATGGGAATCACTGAACCACATCTCTGTGATCATTGAGTGCCAAAAATTCATTGAGTGCCTCTAAATCCAAGTCTGCCTCTAACATTAGGGCTTCTAGAAAAGAAAGAGGGTCATAGGGATGATTACAACCATATCATAAATTCATTATTTTGAAAAAAAATTTTAAATATTATCCAAATTATTTTTGGTTTCTTAGTAGTTTTATTAAACAATTTTAGTTCTACTCTATTTTGAATATTTATCTCTCTTTTTTAAACACCAAATATTACTAAGGGAGATGAGCATATCCAAGTTTAGGAGCTCAGATGATAGTACCTCCTATGATCAAATACCATTCCAGGTCCACATCCTGTGATTAATTATTTAATCATGTATGCTCATTCCTCCCACTATATTTTTTTATTTATTTAAAACACTAATCTCTCATATAGAATTTATTTTTACCAAAACATTGATTTTTCTTAAATGTCACCATAATAGTGAGGAAGGCAACACTTATCTTGTAGTGGAACTAGCCACAATCAGCACTGAATCTAGTATATGAACTCCCGACGCCCTCTCTCAGAGTTGTGGGTGTTTCAATCTGAAACAGATCTTCCTCGGGGGATTTATGTGCTGCCTGTCTTTAAGATTTTAAACAGCTGAATACATAGTTCCAACTACTGAGATGAATCGCAGCTGCTAGCACATCTATGCTCTGAAGCCCCCAATATCTCTCTTCATTTATCTCCCCCCTATGAACTCTGTTCATTGGGCAAGCCCCTCTTATCTGTACCCTTCTCTTCCACTGCCAACTCCAGACTCTGTTCCTTCTTTCTTGCGGTGCCAAATGCCTAGAACAAGTTGCCTGAATCAATGCATCGTGCTCCGTCCCTAGCAGTGTTCAAATCCAAGCTAAAGGCCCACTTTTTTGAAACTGTTTTCAACTCTTAACTCCCCCTCACTGCTATCAGATACCTATACCCACTATAATATCCCCAACCCTGCTGCTGTCAGATACCCATACCCACTATAACCTCCCCAACCCTGAAATGTCCTGTCTAAATTAGTCTGAGCAGGGACTGTCTATTGTATGTTAAAATGTACAGCACTGCATACACCTTTCAGCGCTATAGAAATAATAAATAGTAGTAGTAGTCATAGTATAGTTCCAAAATGGTAAGGATCAGTGCCAGGGCGTGAAGGATAGTAATGGCAGTCATCAAGGGGTGGGGTAGCACAGTCATCGGAGGAGTTGAATGGAGTGCAGGAGAGAAGCAAAGGTTATCAGGGGGTGATGGTAGTTCAGAAGAGCAGCATCAGCAATCGTGGGGTGGTACACCAGTGCCAGTCATCAGAAGGAATGGGTATAGTGGAAAAAAAATAGTGCTATCATTGCAAAGGAAGGATAAAAGTTATCCACTGGATGGACTTGAACATAAACAGACCCTCATTTTAGGGCCTTTTTTTTAAATTCTGCATACATGCTTAACGTAGTTGTCTTCACTAATTTTAAAGTGAGGGCCATTTTGGGTCCAAAAGAGCCTAAGGAGAGCCGACAAATATCTTCCTAATTGGGGCCATGATACCATTTGTGCTTCTCGACATTCATTCCTACCAGAACACCTTGTTTTGGTCAATGAACTCTATGCAAATACTAAAAGTCCTACAATACACAATTGAAACCCATGATGCCAGACTCTGCAAGCAGTACACTACCAGAGAAAGAGAGAAACGCATTTCTTCCTGAACAGTGAAAATATAGACAGCAGATGTAAATTCTCAAAACTGACATTTCAATCACTGAATTGAAAATAAAACCATTTTTCCTACCTTTATCATCTGATGATTTTATTATTTTAATTATCTTTTCCCAGGCTCTGGCTGCACTTCCTTCTGTCTGTGCTCTTAACTGTTTCCAGGACCTGCTTTTCCATTTGCTGTTTTTCTCTCCTTCACTTTCTGCCCTACATCCATCTTTGGCATTAACTTAACATCAACTTTCTTCTATTTTTCTGCTTCCAACTCAATCTGACTACTTTTCCACATCTTCTCCTCCTCTCCCATCCATGTACACCATCACCTCCCTCTTTGCCCTTCCACTCCTCTCCATCCATGTACACCATCTGCACCCTCTCTCTGCCCTTCTGCTTTCCTCCCCATCTTTCTTGCCACAGAGGTCTGATATCTTCTTCCCTTTTCCTTCCCCCGTTCTCCAATCGGGATCCAAAACTTTTTGTTTCCAGCACTGCAGTAATGCACTCTTCGGGCCACAGGCAGCATGAATGAAGTAAACACGTTGCCTTCGACAGCCCTGGAAGCTTTCCCTCGGCTACAGCTTCCTACTGTGGGGACAGGAAGCTGTAGCAGAGGAAAAGCTTCCAGGACCGCCAAAGGCAGTGTGTTTACTTCATTCATGCTGCCCACGGCCTGAAGAGAGGACTGCAGTGTTGGAAACAAAACATTCCGGATTCCAACCGTGGGGAGGTGGGGGGGGGGGGGGTAGGGGAGATGATATACTGTATAGGCTCTGCGGGCCACCACAGAGGTCTCAGAGGGCTCCACTGGCTCACGGGCATTGCAATGAAAATCACTGCTTTAGAACAAAGAATGGAAACAGAAAAATTCATTGAATGAACCCTGCTGAATAGATATAGAACAGATCCCTGGCCATGTACTGCAAAATTTCACTGCCAAAGGGATTTTCAGTGAATCACTCCTGCAGCTTGAGAAAGATTTAAAACTATCTCACACTGTCAAGGATTATCCTCTCACCAAATTTATGGGCACTCTTAACATAACTGAACTCAACTTGAAAGGAGACTATTGCTTGTCTTTGTAGTCTTGTATTCATTAAATAAAATCTTTACTCCTTAGTTATCCTTTCACTGATAAATATATTCAGCAATTTTTAAATACATTTGCTTTGTATAAAATAATAGGAATAAACCACAGTTCTCTGGTTGCCATTTTCCACTCCACGAGAAAGGTATTTCCTAACAAATCAAACATTAGCTACTATTCATTTCTAGAGGAAGAGGAAAAGGGCACTTAAAAACTGCATATGTACTCCTATCTGCCACCAGAATGCTTATTTCTCTCAGAAAACCAATGCAAATAGCCAGTTAGCTAGAACCAGTTATTTCAGACAAGGGGGCTGGCTTAACTAGTAAGCAGATCAGACAGACAGTCATCTAGGATGACAGCGAAGTAGCAAAAAAACCAAAACAAAACAACCCCCCCAAAAAAAAACCCCCAACAGAAAACAAAAAGCAGCCAAAACAACACAATAAGCTCCGACAGCCATATCAACATAGGAAGAGTGGGCCATTTTCAAATAGCACAATTTCCTAGGTAAACAGTTATACATACAAGATTTAATAATGGATTTATGATGCACAATTATGGTTCTTTAAGGACTGCTTTGATGAGGTGATATGGGGGGCAATCATAATTGATTAGTTTTACATTGAGGGTTGCCTACAGGACTAGAAATTTAAAATTTGCCTGGAGCACCTAATACTCTTCCACTGGCATTGTTTCAACCCTAAAGTTTAAGCCTGCAGACATCACTCTGCCATCCCCAGCATTCATATCAGCTCCAGTCATCATAGGAAGTCTGCATTCTAACAGTTGCAATCAAGTGTTGAAGCACACTCCAATAGGTGCTTAGTTTTCAGTTTTTTTAATAGAGCCCCAAACTCACAGCAGCTATTCAGATAAGCCTGTATTTTCCTCCTCTCACATTATAAACCATCAGGAACATTTAAGCAACAAAAGATAGCCCTTATTAAATCAACCCATACAGAATAACTGAAGTTCTATAAATAAAAAGCAAGAAATACTTTGATGTTTATCAAGTCAATTAAAACTTAATGATTCTTCAAATATGGGGGACATTTTAAGGCGTGCTAACCGATTTAGCGTGCGCTAAATGCTAAGGCACCCATATAATATAAAGGGTGCCTTAGCATTTAGTGCATGCTAAATCAGTTAGCGCACCTTAATAAAAGGATCCCATAATGTCAATGTATCCCAGAATTTAAAAATAAATAAATAAATCACATTTATCATCTCAAATCATACTGAATATTGTTGAAATACTGTGATCCAAGATATTCAGAAAAAAATTATTTATTTAATCTGAACTTTCTATACCACCTTTAACTGCAGTAGCAGAGCAAGACGGTGTACAATCTACTGGACAAATAATAGAATGGAACTACAATTTCTGACATAGGATAGATGCAATCATACTAAAATCCATTCAGAACATAGGCATACATAGCAGGACAAGAGAGAGAGCGAAACAATAGGGTGGGGGTGTGACAGAGATAGAGTCAGAAACCAAGGGGCCGTCCTCCTAGTCTGAGAAAGCCTGGCCAAATAGTCAGGTTTTAACTGTGGTTTTAAAATTCTTGAGCAGGGGGGCTCACTACGTATAGATATGGGTAGCGAGTTCCATAATGCTGAGGCAATATATTCTAAAGGCAGAGAAAGCTGAAAGCTGACCTAGATTCCATATGTGAGCCAAATTTTTCATAGTAATAAAGAGAAGAGGGCAAAATGAGGTGTCTTACCTGATACTTTTCTTTCCATTAGTCTTTCACACTACTACAGAACTTGAGGAAATAATTATGTCCATTGACCAGCAGATAAAGATGGAGATCAATGAACTAACCTGTGACATATAACCTCCTGTGAGGCTCCCCAGCCCTTCAGTATTTATATAGGCAACAATATAGAAAAAGGCACAACAAACACAACCACCTTGAATAATGTCAATGCCATCAACTATTAGAAAATAAAACATTCATCTCCTCAGAAAATGTGCAGAGAGCAGAATAGTAAAGAGAAAACTTAAAACGGTGGGAGACTGGACTGCTCATGTCAAATAAAAGAAATACAGAAGGGCTTCTGGAATAGCGTGAAGAACAAATGGGGGAAAAAAATTCATCGGGTATGACCTAATATCTCCTTCTACAGTGTCCTTCCCACTATTCCAAAACTTGTGATGTACAAAAGCACTCTTTAACAAAGGCAGGTCCCTAATGTAATCACTTGAAGAAAGAAAGCTCCAAACACAACTTCTGATTACTTGAAGAAAGAAAGCTCCAAACACAACTTCTGATTGAGCAGACATATCTACCCTATAATGCTTAGCAAAGGTGTACAGGGTCAACCAGCCGCTACCTTGCAAATATCAATGAGTGATACCAATATGGTTTTCCACCCAGGAGGCAACCATAAGGCATGTAGAGTGCACTTGCAGGGAAGGCATGGCTGCCTCCCCACCAGAATGTAAACCAAACTAATGGCTTCTTAATCATCTCACAATTGTGGGTTCAGACACTGCTAATACTTCTTTCTACTTACTGAGAACAAAACAATCTATCCAATCTCCTAAACTCATTGGTGACCTCCAAATATCTGATGAGAACATGTTTTACATCCAAGAGCTGCAAAGATGAATGTATCCATCTCTGTGAAATCAAGGAATCTCCACTGATTATATATGCAATGCAAATCTTGCTTTCAAGACAAGAGAAAGAACTGCCAAAACTGAGACTCCTGTCTGTAAAACAAAGAAAAGGGTCCCAACAGGAAAGGGCCTGGTGCTCTGAAATGCAGTATGCAGAAGTAATAACCATTGAACACAGCACTTTCAGCATTAAATCATTGAGCTAGATCTTAATATGTTCAAATGGTGCCTTCTGCAGAGCTCATAAGACAAGGTTGAGATTCCTTTCCAGACAAATAGGATGGAACGGCGATCAAAGACAAGCTACCACTTTCAAGAATTGAACAATGTCCGAGTGCACTGCTAAGGAAGAATGTTGCAGACAGCCTTTTAAACAAGACAGAGCTACCACCTGAACCCTGAGAGATCCAAGTTGCCAAACCCTTTTCCAAGTCCAACTCTAGGGAAAGCTAAATCATGTGCCACTGATGATAAAGGAAAAATACTTCTCTATAAACACTGGAATAAGCAGCCGAGGTAACTTTTTCTGGCACTAAATAAGGAATGAGCCACAATATCCTTTCCTCATCAGTCTTGCCCGTTCAATGACCAAGCTGTAAGACGACAGAGGGACTGATCCTCCAACACAGGGCCTTGCCACAGTAACCCTCAAGACAGAAGAAGCTGAAGTGGTTGCCTGTCCAGAAACCAAATCAAGTTTGCATACCACAGCTTTCTCAGCTAGTCCAGGGCCGCTAAGAGGACTCAACTGGAATACAAGGTGATTATCTTGAGGACTTATCCCCACCATCAGCCAAGAAACTTAAGACACATACCAGACAATCCATTGGACATTCCAGGAGGAGAGCATCAATGCTGAGAGAGTACATCTCTTTCCACTAGCTGAAGAACTAGCCCACTTCAGCATTCCTCCTGGTGGCTATCAATTTGGGATCCGGCTGATGCCATCAACACACTATAAAGTTGAAAACGCATGTTGGAAAACTCAAACTCACATTCTCCTGCATCTAAGAAAGCCCTGCTGAGAAAATCTGCCTGCAATGTGTGCAGCTAACAAAGGAGATAAGTAGTCTCTGCCTAGCTTATCAGCATGGTAGCCTCCTCTGCTAATTGCTGGCTACTAAAGCAACCATCGTTATATGGTCAGACGTCAGAGAATACTCTGATTGAAGCTGCCTCTAGAAAAAGAGAGAAGGCTTCCAAAGCACAACGAATAGAACTGAGTTACTGTTGATCAATGGGCCATCTTGTCTTTATCTGTGACCAAATGCCCTGTGCGACATGATTCTGATAGTGTGCTCTCCAGGGCAAGAGACTGGCATCCATAGGTACTACTTCCCAATGATGTAATTGATGCGCACCTAACGTTTAAAGCTCAAATTTCGAAAGTAGTTCAATCAACTTATTTTACCATGCGTAAATTGTTTCATTTAAAGAATGTAATATCAAACTGATCTGAAGCAAGTACTTCAAGATTTTAGTATTATCACAGGTGGATTACTGTAATGATATCTATCTGGGACAGCGGTTGAGTTGTTTTTACAGGTAAATGGTCTATTACATTGAAGAATGATGGTACTTAAGAATAGTTTGATTGCAGTCATACTGTGGCTATGCAGATAGAATATTGTAACTTGTATTTTCTTCTATTTGATGTATGTTTTTTGCTATAACTTGGATAAAGGCGGACTAAAAATGTTTTAAATAAATAAATTTATAGTAAACAATGCGTTTGCTCAAATTCTGTGTTGACAGCCACCAACTCATGCTTCATCTGGCTGCCAGTTGCCATGGGAGGTATATGGCATAGTTCTGGAAGACTGGATACCAGCAGCTGAGAAAAGACCAAGGACACATGGCCATGAGCCCAAAGAACTACCTCTTTAGTGGCTGTCAATGAGTTGCATGTGAATACAGTCTCACAAGCAAAGCCAGTGCTGTTGCCAGAGTATCTGATGCCGCAACTTTAATTGCCTGCACTCCAGTAAGAAAAAATTGCTCCTCTTCATGTCTAAGAGGACACCTAGGTATTCCAGTGTCTTAAGGAGGAACTTGGCGGCTCTTTTCAAAACTGATCACCTAGCCCAGTGGCTGAAGGAGGTAAACTACAGATGCAGTCAGAGCCTCAATGTCTGCAAAGGATTATGCTCAAATGAACTGGTAATTGAGGTATGAGTAAACTCCGATGCCCTTTCAGCACAGCTAAGCTGCCATCACCATTATCTTGGAAAATGTTTTGGAGCTGTCACAAGCCACAAGACATCGCTCTAACTGGAAGTGATGGCCTAGAACCACAAACTGAGATACCACTGATGTGCAGCCCAATGGGAAAAGGAAAATATACCTCTTAGGTCTAGAGCCACCAAACTCTTCCATTTGCATAAAGATCATAACTGAGTGTAAGGTCTCCATTCAAAAGTGAGATAGGCAGAGGCAACAATTCAGGCCTTGAGATCCAAAAGCAGTTGAAAGCTACTTTTTTTTTGAACAGTGACACGCCTGCTTGTTGAAAGGCACCAGAACAGGCTTTAAAGCCAGCAAAGAATCTACAATGGCCTGATCTTCCACCATATTGGTGCCCCTTCAACAAGGGAAAAGTAAAAAGAGAGTGCAACCAAATGAGAGAATTCAAGCTTGTACCCTTTTTTTTTTTTTAACATCAAAGATCCACTGGTCTGTTGTGATCTTGGCCCACTCCTTCATAAAGCCTTGGAGATGATTTCAATAAAAAGTGATCCTGCCACACCTTACTGTGCATTACAGGAGGCATTGGAGGCTCTCCCTACTGGGGAGCGGACTTTTGTCAGTATGAAAGGAAGGTTATTTGAAGTAGCAGAAATTTTGTTCGAACTGCTAACAGAAAGGTCTATAATGCCTAATATCATGGAACTTACTATGGTTCCTGCCACCAAGCAAGATTTTGGCTTATCTTCAGGTATGAAAAGAGATTTAGTTTTACTTAGTTCTTTGACTAGATTACTTAAATATTCTCCAAAGAACCATTTACCTCAAAAGGACAGCTTTACCAGTCGACACCCAGAAGCAGCATCACCGGACCAACTATGGTAGAACTGCTGCCTCAGCACCCTGAGGTTATGGGATCAAATCAGAGCACTGCTCCTTTTTGACCCTGAGCAACTTCAATCCAATCCAATCCTTAGGTTTATATACCGAATCATCCCCAAGTACAGGGGCTCAACTTGGTTTACATAATTAGTGTAAAGGAGGGAGAACAATAGAAATAGAAGAGGAGGCCAAATTAATAGGACCACCATGATACTAAGGGCTCCTTTTACAAAGCCACGCTAGGACCTTAACGCACAGAATAGCACGTGCTAAACTGCCCCACGCGCTAGCCGCTACCACCTCCTTTTGAGCAGGCAGTAGATTTTCGGCTTGCGTGCACTAAAATGCTTAGCGCACCTTCGTAAAAGGAGCCCTAAGTAAAAGATTCTATTTTTGCAATCATCCAGAGCCTGTTGGAAAAGATAAGTCTTCAGAGATTTCCTAAACAGATGAAGAGAGATAAGTGATCTAATCTCCTAAGAAAGTTCATTCCAGATAGTCACAAAAACGTAGACAAAAGATTGAGATATATCCCATAGATTTAATGCCATTAACAGAAGGGAACAAGAGTTTAAACATTTGAGACAATCTAGATCTTATAGGCCTACAAGGAGTTAAATGAAATAGCAACTAACAATGTGAAAATACCATGTATGATCTTTAAAATTAGCACACTTATATTTAATTCTAAGATGAATTGGCAGCCAAGGAGAAATTAGGTTCTCTCCTGCTAATTTTCTTTTGTTTAGACTCTCCAGACAGGTACAGTTCACTGATGGGTAATAGCTCACCATGACCCACAGGTGAAGACTGAGACAAGACCTTTTAGCTGTTATATACAAGTAGCTGTGCTTCCCCCTAATATAACCAGTCTGCAGAACTAAGAAGTGCTAATTAGAACAGTAACAACAACAAACAGGAGCAACAACTAACATAGAGCAATACTGTTGAAAATTGCATAGAAAAAAACCCTTCAGCAACCGTCCCCACAGCTCGCCAGCTACAGCATTGAGCCATAGCCGCTGTTCTTTAATCTCCCCAACTCTAGAAAAAATACTATCACCCGCAGAAAGAAAGAAAGAAGGAAAAAAAAAAATATCACGCTCTTCACGCAAATCCTGCAAGGACAGACAGACTGTACTGGTCTGGAGAGTCTAAAAGAAAGAAAATTAGCAGGTAAGAACCTAATTTCTTCTTCTTTTTAGTGCCTCTCCAGACTAATACAGTTTACTGATGGGACGTACCAAAGCAGTACCCATCATGGGTGTGACCCCCCCCCCCCCCAATAGGGCCACCACCAGAACACGCTCACCGAACACCGTGTCCCGACGTGCCTGGACTTCCACACGGTAGTGTTGCAGAAAGGAATGCAAAGAAGACCAAACTGCGGCCTTACAGATATCCACTGGAGGCACCAGAGAAGACTCAGCCCAAGAAGCTGCCTGACCCCGAGTGCCATGATCATTGAGAAAATCCAGAACAGGCTTCTTCTGAAGATATGCGGAAGCGATAGTCTCCTTGATCCACCACACAACGGTAGCCTTGGAAGCACCCTTATGAGGACCCACTATGAGGACAAAAAGATGATCCAATTTCCAGAACACCTGGGTCCGCTGAACATAAGAGAAAAGAACCCAACAGACATCCAACTTGCGCAATTGCCATTGCTACGAAGAGCCCTGCCGACTACCCAAGACTGGGAGGACCACGGACTGATTGACATGAAAAGGAGAGGAGAAAGGAAGGAACCGGCCGCAGCACAACCTACCCCCTAGAAAACTTCAGGAAGGGAGGCCTACATGAGAAAGTCTGCAGCTCAGAAACACGTCTCACAGAAGTAATGGCCACCAGGAAGACTACTTTGAGAGTAAGGTCCTTCAACGAGCAGGAACCCAGGGGCTCAAAGGGAGGACGCACAAGCACGGACAGGACCAGATTGAGATCCCAAGCTGCAACCGAAGGCCAAACCAGATGCCGAAGCAATTTGGCTGCCCTCAGAAAGTGAACCACATCTGGAATAGATGTCAAGCGCCTACCCTGCAGAAACCTGCGAAAAAAAGACAAAGCCACAAGCTGAACCCAGAGAGATGTCCAGGCCATCCTGCAAAAGTAATAATAAATAATAATCAGTTTATATACCGCAAGGCCGTAAAGTTCTATGCGGTTTACAGTAGTTAAAAAAAAAAAAAAGGCAAAGAGGCGCGAAAGGAAACCACTCCTCAAAAATACACCAAACACACACATAAGCCTGAGAAGTGGAAAGCCTCCGGGACCCCAAGAGAGAGGAGATCACTTTATCTGAATAACACTTCTTATCTAGGCATTCCCTTTCAAGAGCCAAGCCGCCCTTAACTGGCACCATATGCTGTTTTGCGATGGCCAAAACCACCACGTCCACAACCGGCAACTTCAAGGTATCCCTATCTCCCTCTGGGATGGGATACAGGCAAGCCATAGAGCGCACAAAACGAA
Source organism: Geotrypetes seraphini (assembly GCF_902459505.1). Lineage (NCBI taxonomy): Eukaryota > Metazoa > Chordata > Amphibia > Gymnophiona > Dermophiidae > Geotrypetes > Geotrypetes seraphini. Next base: position 254,116,272 of record NC_047086.1, read on the forward strand.
AGAGCAACTCCAGCATCTTCCACTAAGCAAGCACAATATCCCGAAACCTGATGCATAGGAAAACAGCGGGAGGCTGAGCATATCCCCGAAGGAGGGGGTCCACGACAGGCGTGGGTTCCTTCACATCTTTCTCGAAGCGCAACACCAAGGAGACCTGAAAATAAGCTCCTGGAATTCTTCTCGCTGAAAGATGCACACCACCGACATCCTCACCAGCTGGCGGAACCAAAAAATCTCCGCTAGCATCATCCCGCTAGCATCATCCGTCCCAAATGGATCCTGAAGCTTCACCAAGGGTTCCATGACCTCATCAAGCGTAAACTGCTCCTTACACAAAAAAATCATTGTCCCAAGAGACCCCCGGCCACTTGGACGAAAGAGGAGATAGGGAAGAAACCGGCGCTGAGAGGGACCAAACCGGAGTGGATGCAGAAGGGGGGGAGGAGACCCTCGGGGCGGAAGCAGGACACCTGGCCGCCTGAAGATAAGCCTTGCACAAGGCTAAAAACAAAATCAGGGGGAAACCCCCCTGGTGGCCCAATGGGACTCACTACCAAAGCAGTGGACCCAGCAGAAACCTGCCCCATCTCTCCAATATAGGGGGAAGGTCACCTGAGGCTGCAGACAAAATAGAGGCACTTCCCACCATAATCGGAGTAAAGCTTGCTGCGAGAAACGCCCCCGAGGCCTGTAGCGGCTGAGAAGCCTGAACCGCCCCAGCTGCTAAAGCAGGCAAGCCGGCAGCAGATGTAAGGGAATCCCCAGCAGCATCGGCGGAAAGGGGAACCTTATTTCACTGACCGTTGGCGGTTGGGGGAATCCCTGTGTGGTGGCGAGGGAAGCCCAGGCTTCTCCGCTGTCAGCTGCTGGCGTGTGAGGTACTCATGAAGGGGATCCCTGGACGCCAGCACCCGAAGCAGACGAGGATTCCCCTTTGCGGCAGCTGGCACACCGCGAAAACAGGCCGGCCATATTGACCTTGCATCTGGAGCACAATGAGCACTTTTTCCCTTTAAAAGTACTCATAGCGTCATACGCAACCTAACTGAAAGAAAAGTGCTGGTTAACAACAAAAAATCAATTAGTCAATTGAAGGCTCCCTTCAGACCACCACCATTCCCCATTTATCTCCTCACTAGGTAACACCTCCCACATTTACCTCTTCCAAGGTAACCAAGAAGAAATTGAGGGCAGAGGCAGCACTACTTTGCTCTTACACAACAGTAGCCCCCTCCCTCCCTCCCGCTTGCTACGGACCATCCAAGCATCTCCCTCCCTTCCCTGGCAATTTTTCTCTTAACAAGCAGCCAGAGCCTTTTCTGAAGTCACGTGTGGTTGGCTACCTGAAACTTCTCCTCCGACGCAACCGGAAACAGGATGTTGTATCAGAGGAGAAGTTTCAGGCAGGCAGCCAGCCAACCCAACTTCAGAAAAGGCTCCAGCTACTTGTTAAGAGAAAACCTACCAGCGAAGGTAAGGGCAAGGGAGGGAAGGAGATGCCCAGACCACAGCAATTGTAAGGAACGAGGGAGGGAGCTGCTGGACCGCACGATCAGATTTAAGTATTTTGCACACTTTCCCTCAATTAACTGCGGGGACAAGGTCATTCACCATTCCACTGGGCCAGAACACACTTTTCAGAGCTTGGGGCTACAAGTTAATGTCTATCCACCTGCTGGAGATACAAAAAAAATACTGAAGGGCTACATAGGTTCACAGTAGATTATATGTCACAGCTTAGCGATCTCTATCTCCACACATTGGTCGATGTACATAGCTATTCCCACAAGTTCTAGAACAGGGGTGGGCAACGAGGGCCGCAATCCAGTCGGGTTTTCAGGATTTCCCCAATGAATATGCATGAGATCTATTTGCATACAATGGGAGGCAATGTATGCAAATTGATCTCATGTATATTCATTAGGGAAATCCTGAAAACCCGACTGGATTGCAGCCCTCGTTGCCCACCCCTGTTCTAGAATAATGGGAAGGACACTATGGAACAGCTTATCTTCATGTATGAAATGGGATTTAGTTAAAAAAATTTAAAAAAAGCTTTTAACTGTAAGATACTACATACCTCAAGCTGAAATGTAAAAATAAGCCACTATCAACAAACAGCATACTTACATCTGGATATTCTTTTACAGGCACATAAAGTTTCTCTTGCAACTGTACAATAGGTCCCACACCATCTGGTAATTCTGCACTTCTCTTCTCTGTACTGCCATTCAATGTGTCGTTATACATGTCTTTTCGTACTCTGCTAATTTCTGTAGAAATAAAATTTGAAAACAAAAAAGATTATATGACATGCCTTTTAAATGAAAAATTTCAGTTTTGTGTAGCTAGGTTTTGTAAAGCATTAATAAAAACCAGTATTAGAAGAGAGCTTAATTTGACCTCTAGTCTCTTTCCCTTCCCCTTTTATTCCAATGCGAGCTGATATAAAAACCCATGCTTTTACTGCTATAATACATAAACTCATTGCAAACAATCTTCAATATAAATTACATTACATTACAGATTTCTATTCCGCCATTACCTTTCGGTTCAAAGCGAATTACAAAAAGAGTTATGGAAGAAGGATTACAAAGTTAGATCAGAGATCGTTTCCAAGAGAGGGATAAGAAGGATCAGGGGTTGGGGAAGGGATGGTAAGAAGGGGTATTCATGGTATTAAGCTTTATTAAGGGATTTCTTGAAGAGTATAGTTTTTATTTCCTTTCTGAACATCTTGTAGGTTGGAGATTTGGTTATCTATTTTTGCAGTTTGAGTGGCTAGTAGGCCGTCGTATATTTTTTCCGTTTTACTTCTTTGATTGGGGGGTAAGTGAATGGGGTGTGTGTTTTTCTATGCCTGGTAGAGGTAGTTTGGATGAGGCGGTCGTTCAGGTAGATTGGGCTGTCTCCATTTATAGTTTTAAATAGTATACAGTAGAATTTAAATTGTATTCTTTCCTGGATTGGAAGCCAATGTGAATTGATGAAAGCCTCAGTAATATGGTCGTTTCTTCAGTGAGTAGACGAGTCTCAGAGCTGTATTCTGAATTGTCTGTAGTTGTTTAATCATTATTGCAGGGCAGGGGAGGTAGAGGATGTTACAGTAGTCTAGGATACTTAGGATTAGAGATTGTACTAGGAGCTGAAATTGTGTTTTATCGAAGAATTTTCGGACTTGTCTAAGGTTTCTCATTACTGCGAAAGATTTCTGTATTCTTTTGTTTATTTGTGGTTGCATGGTGCAGCCTTTATCAATAGTCATACCTAGTAGTTTGCAAAGGCTAATTGATAGAGTTGATTTCTAAGTTGGTTATGGTTGGGATTTTGTTATTTTCTAGGAGGATGAATTTAGTTTTGTCTGGGTTGAGTTTCAGTTTGTGGTCTTCCATCCAAGTCGTAACTGTAACTAGAGTTCAGTGTAGTGTGTCTGTCATTAAGAGCTTTGGTTGGTCAAAAGGAATGAGGATGGTGATGTCATCAGCATAGCTATAAGAGGTTAGGCCTTGTTTGTTCAGGTAAACGCCAAGAGAGGCCGTATATAGGTTGAAGAGAGTAGGGGACAGTGGGGATCCTTGTGGAATGCCGCAGGGGTTGGACCAAGGTTTGGATTTTTCTTTGTCTAATTTTACTTTGTATGTTCTGGATTTTAAGAAACCTCCAAACCAGGAGTATACTTTATCTGAGATGCCTATTGAGTCCAATATTTGTAGTAGGATGTTATGGTCTACCAAGTCAAATGCCGCCATCAGGTCCAATTGTATGAGCAGCATATTTTTTCCAATGCTGAGGTGTTGTCTTGCTGTGTCGATAAAGGAGCCTAGTAGTGTCTCTGTGCTGAAGTTAGTTCTAAAGCCGGATTGCGTGGGATGGAGTAAGTTATGGTCCTCGAGATAGTTGGTGAGGAGTTTGGCTACTAATCCTTCTGTTAGTTTGATAAATAGAGGTATTGAGGCGATTGGTCTGTAGTTGGATGGGTGATCTGTTGGTCCTTTTAGGATTGGGGTGATGATGATTTCGCTGAGGTCAGTCGGTCGGGAAAATGCCTTCTAAGTTCACCAAGAGTTCTCTGTTTCTGCAAGGCCCCCCCCCTTACTGAGGGGGGGGGATGGAGGTGAGAGAGGCGTGGACGGAAGGGAGGAGTTAGCTTTACATTATTTTATGTACCAATAGGGAATTACATAACCAGAATTCGGGGATGGACTTTCTTGGAACAAAGTAAGAATTGCTCTGTATAAAAATCACGTGTATTTTAGGTAGAGCCAGAGAGATTCACTTACTTATGCTACGGGGAACTGCTAGCCCCCTGCTAAGCATATGGGTGCAAATTCTTCTCTCCATTGCATATTCTGAACTGACAATACATTTTTCCAATATGTCTCTGCTGCTGTAATACTGTAAGTTTTTATACTAACAATAAACAAATATTGTCTGTTTTGGAAGATACAATGCCGTCTTGTAGTTATTCCAATGAGGTAAACAAAGCAGCCTTTACTTCAATTCCAAAAAGGGCCCTGATGAATGGCCCCCAAAGAAGGGCAGCAATAAACGGATTAATTAGGATGCAGAAAAAAAGGCAGTTGTGACTGAAGGCTCAAAGAACAAATTTCTCACCTGAGGATTAAGTTCAAAAGCATTAGAGAATGACACGGTGGCTGTTACCTATGGCAAGCTGCGGCAACCCACCAAAACGGAGAGAAAAAAAAATGGTCGCTACGGTTACAGGGACAAGGCTATTCACCCCATAACCACAGCCCTCTCACTCCTTCCCGATCACCGCCTCTCTCCCTTCTCCTCACCTTCACTGTCGATTCTCCAAGCTGCCCGAACCTTTACACAAGTCAGGCAGCGGCTGCTTAAAATTTCTCCTCTGACGCAACCAGAAACAGGAAGTTGCATCGGAGGAGAAGTTTTGGGTAGCCATACCTGACTTGATGAAAGGCTCGGGCAGCTTGGAGAATCGATAGCAAAGGATGAGGTTAAATTGTGGAGGGGGTTATGATGTAATGGTCAGTTAAGTCCATCATTTCTCCCACCCGCACTCCGGCATCCCTCCCTCCCCTCATCTCGACCCCTCTCGTTGTCCCAACTGGTCTTTCAAGTCACCAGCAACAGCCCCAATTCACTCCGGTCAGGAGCTTTCCCTCTGCTGCATTTTCGGCCTGACAGCCAGTGCCAACCTCAAAGATAAATTTGAAGGTAGGACCAGGAGGGGTTTTGTGAATGAGGAAGAAGATACCTGATGGGGGAGGGGGAATTAAGATACGCTGGACCGGGGATGTGGATTGAGAGCCGGTGAGAGATGCTGGCTGGGTGGCAGATAAGGTTGGTTGGGGAGAGTCCACTGCCTCTGGTTTGCCTCTGACTGACGGTGTGAGGCTGCCTGCGAGCTAGCCTTGGAAATCTCTAAGGAGAGGGGTCCCATCCAAGAAGTTCAGGTTAGGCTTTGCACATGTCCAGTAAAGGGCCTCCAGAGCCTAGAAAGCATTTCCTAGAGTAATGCATATTGCACCAGAAGTTTCAAGTTTATTATTGATTTGATATACCACCTTATCATTTATTTCAAGGTGGTTGCACAATTTAAAATAGGGTAAAAACAAGTAATACAATTAACATAACTTAACAAAAGATAAAGTACACGACTGGACAAACAGGTACGAATGGAAAGAGGGGACGAACTACAATGGAAAGTAAGGTACAAAGGGAAAAACAAAAGGACGGGATCAAAAGCAAACAAGTCTGATACAAATGGACTAGTAAAAGATAAAAGTTTTAAAAACTTAAAAGGACACTCAAACTTAAAAAGCATCTTTAAAAAGGAATGTCTTAAGAAAAGGACGGCGGCACTCGAACATGCATTGGCTTGCCGATGTACTCTACTTTCCTACACTTAATTGTCTTTGAATCTGTAAATGCAAGGCCTTTCTATGTCTTGTAGCTTTGTTTTCTTGCTGAAATTTTGAAAAAAGAATTTTCCCTTTTAGCCGCTTTGAATATAATTTTATATTCTCTGAACCCAGATGTTACAGGGGACAGTGGTCACGGACAAATTTTTCCCCCCTGTCATTCTCTAAAAAGCATTAAAGGAAACTTACAAGGGGCATTCAAAAATTTATCTACCTCAGTAGGAAAAAAAAGAGTTTTCAAAAAAAATTTTGTTTAATATATCAACATAGTTCCCCGATAGCTCCATCTACTTTTCCTGCAATGATTTTAACCCCATTGAAAATAATTCTTCTGTTTGACCTTCAAACCAGTACATCACAGCTTCTTTGACACCTTTATCACTTGAAAACCGCTGTCTAGAGATTTCTTCAAAAGCAATAATCGGAGAGCCAGGTCAGGACCATAGGGTGAATGGTCTTGGATGGCAGCCTGCAATTACTGTGACATGTGCACTGGCGCATTTTCGTGAAGCAGCAGCACACCTGCTATGAGTTTTACTTGTCTTTTCTCCTTGACTCCGCAAAGCAATAATAGCATTAGCATAACTCTCCCCAGTTATGGTTGTCTTGTATGGCATGAGCTTTAGCAGCAAAAGTCCTTCAGCATCCCAGAAGACAATTACTATGACTTTGTCAGGCATATTTTTCTGTCTTGAATTTTTTTGAGGTGGGAAGATGACTAGTGCTTCCCCTGCACTGACTTGATTTTGACACCAAATGAAAAAAAATTCACTTCTTGGAGCATCTCCAAGTTCTCCTGACAGCACTGGAGCCTTGTGGCTAGAGAATGACACAGGGACAAATTTTTCCCCATCCCCACAGGAACTCAATTTCCCCCATCCCCACAAGTTTAAGCTCTGCCTTAAACGCACAAGCCTTGAACATTTATGATTTTAAAGTGTTTGAGGTTTGTGCAGATGAGGATAGAGCTTGCAGGAATGGGGCAGGGAAAAGAAAAGAACTTGCCGGGATGGGACAGGAAAATGAGTTCCCACAGGGATAGGGAAAAATTTGTCCCTGTGTCATTCTCTATTCGTGGCCTTCTGACATGGCAAAAGTATTCTTGGAACCCATCTTGCACTAACCTTGGACATACCCAACAATTCAAACTATACCTGCCAAGATGCTATTTGGGAAACCTTAATTTGTATGTCTGACAAAATTTCTGTGTCTGCACATTTCTGTAGAAGTTGTATTCATAGGCCATCCAGTGTGAGGGTCATCTTCAATGGATTCTCTACCCCATTTAAATTGGTTGCTCCAAACTTTTACTTTGTATAATGATGGGGCCGACTTACCATAAACTGCAGTCATGTGTTCATGGATCTCCTTTGGCTTTTTCCCTTCTTTTGTGAGAAATTTTATCACCGAACAGAGCTTCTTAATTGATTCACACGAGGACTCTCCTAACATCCTGTCTCTTGGAATGTTAGACTCACACTGAGCTTGTTTCAACATGCTTGCTACTTTTTTCATACTCAAGTAGATAAATTATTGAGCATCCCTCATAGGTAAAAAAAAATTCTGCCTGGAAAAAGACATCTAAAAAGCACCCCTCAATAAGGGAAAATTTTACATACTTAATTTCATTTCTTTAAATCCTGCTAAACTTGTCTATATATGTATTTCATGTCCCCTACCAGCAGGTAGAAACATACAAATTTCCATACTAAGTCAGCCCAAAGGTCCATTGAGCCTAGTATCCTACTTTCAGCAATTGTCAAACCACATCACAAGTACTAGCAGAATCCCAAACACTATCACCTTCCTCCATTGAGAGAACTGGCCATCTAAGTCTGAATCAGGTATAGGGTGGATAAAAATCAATGTTTTTTTAAATTGGATTTTTCTTTTTAAATAAAATGTGGTTTTTTTTAGGAAAAAAATCAAAAGATAGTTTTCTATTTAAGACACATTATAGTCCATAAGTTATTAATTTTTAAATATATAGCATGAGGCTGTATATTTATGAAATGGTACAATTTTTGGGTAAATGAATTCCATTAATCCATTCATGTCACAGGCAATTTTTCAATCTAGAAGATATCACAAATTCTTGGTTATGCATTTCTCAAACAGTGAATTTGTGTCTGCAGAGATAATACGCTTCTTTACAGCAAAAATGTTATAAAATATACAGAGTTGAGAAAAAAAACCTTAGTCCAGGGGTGTCAAACTCAATCACTCTATCTGAAAAAAGAGGCTAAGCCTCAGGCCGAATTTTTAATTAAGATAATTAGAGGTCCTTTAATTAAGGTACACTAACCAATTTAGCGTACGCTAAATGTGCACCTTAATAAAAGGACCCCTAAGTGACTAAGTCTTAGTAGAAGTATTGGGCTACAACATCTCCAACCCCACACCAGCTCTGTGGTGTAAACAAAATTAAATATTGTAATCACAAAACAAAAAATAAAATTATTTTTTTCTACCTTTTGTTGGTCCCAGGCTCTGGTTGTCTTCTGATAACTCGCTTGCCAGGGTCTCCTGCCCATATCGTTTTCTTCTTTCTCTGTGCTAACTATCCATCTTACATCTCTACCCTCCCCTTCCATTTCCCTTCCCTCCCCCAGAGGTCTGGCATCTTTCCTTTTTTTCATGTCCATATCTGCAGCTGCAGCGATGGACCCCACCATCCCCAGATCCACCATCTGTCCTTTTCTCAACTACCCTTTCATCCAGCATATCTCCCTCCTTCCCCACCACCCCAGGGTCCACCATCTCTCCGTTTCTCTTCCCAACTACCCTCCTATCCAGTATCTCTATCCCCCAACTTCTCTCTCTTTCTGTTCCTTCCCTCTCTCTCCCTCTTCTCTGTTTTATTTCTTCCCCACCCTACACTCAGTCCGGAATATGCACATCTGGACCCCTTCTCTCCTTCCGGGTACTTCTACACCAGGGCCCACCCCCGTCCCAAAGGCCTATATGTTTTCCCTCCTTCTTCTTCCCAGTCTCACCTTCAGATTTGGACCGCTGTTCCTACCCTCCCTCCATCCCAGCTTCCTAGTCTCCTCTGGCCCGCCAGCACAAACCGCTGCTGCTCTTCACTCGCGTCTGCCTTCACCTGGCCTCCTCTTCAAAGCAGTCTGCCGAGGATCACCGGTCAGCTGTAGCGAACCTCGCAGGCCGCTGTCCACCTCGGTAACGCGTTCCCTCTGGCGCGATCCCGCCCCTCCTCTGACGTACGGGATCATATCAGAGGGAACATGCTACCGAGGTGGACAGCGGCCTGGGAGGTTTGCTACAGCCGGCTGGCAATCCTCAGCAGGCTGCTCTGAAGAGGAGACCAGGTGAAGGCATACGCGAGTGAAAAGCAGCAGCAGCGGCAGCAGTTTGTGCCAGCGGGCCAGATTTACTATAAAATTTAAAATGTCTGGCGGGCCAATTTTTAATACACCGCAGGCCAAATTTGGCCCACGGGCCAGAGATTGACATGTCTGCCTTAGTCGTATTGTTCCTTTGCAAATCGATGTACACTTCTCCCTCCGTATCCGCGGTTTCCGTATCTGCGGATTTGCTTATTCACGATTTTTCAGAAGCTGACTCCGCCCTCAAAAAATTACATCATCATTAAAGTTCTTTTCCTTTTACTGTACCAATAAAGTGAAAATCGCTGCTACCATGCTTTTCCCACAAATTCGCTGCTTCCATGCTTCCCAATGTGAACTGAGAAAAACACTGCTTCCCAGCAACCATAGAGAGAAAGGCTTCTTCCCAGCATGCCTGCCCTGAAATTGCTGCTTGCTTGCCTGCCTAGAATCACTGTAAAAAAGTTATTCACAGTTCCAATAATAAAAACGGAAGGCTTTTTCTAAAAACCGCGAACAACATTTAAAAATTTATTCACGGTTTTTCCGTATTCACACCTATGGTCCGCCTGCATCCCCCACAAATACGGAGGAAGACGTGTACACCGAACCAACCTTTTACATGCTAAGTTTATATATCTGCACAAGGGGCTACAGTGTTCTCCCTAGAGCCTTTTAGCCAGGCGCTCCGCCCAGCTAATTTAGATGACGTCTTCAAATTATACAAAATACTGCTATTAAATTGATTTACAATGCTAAGAAATTTGATCACGTTACACCTTTATTGATTGATGCTCATTGGCTTCCTATAAGCCATCGTATTTTATATAAAGTATTGCTATTTATATTTAAAACTTTAACTTACAATGAGCCCCAATTTATTTCAAGAATATTAATCCCTTACAACCCAACTCGCTCTTTAAGATCATCTTCCCAAAATTTATTAGTCATACCCTCTCTGAAAACAATAGGAACAAGAAGATCAGATATGTTCTCTGTTATGGGCCCACAATGGTGGAATTCTCTCCCACAATTTATTACAATCGAAAGGGATTTACATTCTTTTAAAAAATCTTTGAAAACACACCTTTTTAAAGACGCTTTTAATTCCTAGTATTATTTAAGCTTTTCTTAACATTTAAACTTTTATCTAACCCTTCCCTTATGTTTTTTGCCCTATTTGTTTTCTTAACTAAGATAGATGTAATCTTTTCCCTTTCCTCCCCTCCACCTCAAGTCTGTCCTGTCTTAAACTTATGTTATTGAGTTTTAATTTTGTATCTCGATATTTTATGTTTTATTTTGTACATCGCTTTGTAATCAGATTTAGCGATAAATCAAATGTTAATAAACCTTGAACCTTGATGACCGCCCAGCTATCATCTAAGTCGCAAATCCTGCTACTCCCGCTCAAACATTTAAAAAAACAAACAAACAAACAACAAAAAAACCTTCTCACCGGTTTGGTGATTCCCCGGGCTGACTCAGCACAGCCTGAAGAGTCCTCAGAAGCTCAATGTTTGACTCCTGCCTCAGCCTGAATTTTTTAATATTGCAGAGCGGTGCACAGACGGTGTACTGTGGCTTCGATCCCACAGCTGACTCCGATTCCACAGCTGACTCCTTACACGTGGGCGCTTTCAGCGCGCAGGCCACCACACCATTGCACTCGTCGGCGGGGCCACTGCACGCATCCGAGACCCCAGAGGACTGATAGGCTTACTTGAGCCACTTTCACTTGAGCAACTAGTGTAGAACATGCGCGGGCGGCGTGAGAGTTTGCAGCATATGTGCGCCAACGGGGAGCTTTTGTGTGGGGGAAAATCTGAGTATCCTGAACGTAGAGATTCTGGCCTTGGTGGGTCGCCATTTTTGCATGGGCACGCTGCTAAGCCGGCATAGTGTGCAGTCTCGCCTACAGAGCTCCGAGGGCACGAGCCTAAGGCGGGAGATAGGGATGTGAGGAGGGAAGCTTACAACGTGCTGCTTTTACTTGCTTCGGGCCTTCCTCGCTGCCGGGTCCTGCCTACTTTCTGTTTCCGCGAAGGCAGGACCCGGCAGCGAGGAAGGCCCGAAGCAAGCAAGAGCAGCTAGTTGTAAGCTTCCTTCTTCACTTCTCTATTTCCCACCTTAACCTGTAAAGAATTGTGAATGCTGTGCTGCAGAGAGGGGGGGAGGAGGAGAAATGCTGCACTCAGTGCACTGTGGCCAATTGGAGGGGGGAGAGAAAGAGAAATGATGCTGCTGGCTCTGCAGGGGGGAAAGAAATGCTGGCACTGTGGAAGAGGGGGGAAGAAATGCTGCAGTGTGGCCAAGTGGAGGGGGGAGAGAAATGCTGTTGCAGCACCCAATGGAGGGAAGAGAAATGCTGCTGCACCCAACTGGGGGGAGAGAGGGAAAGAGGGAGGGATGGAGAAGGAAGACCAGGGAAGGGAGAGAAGAGGAAAGAGAGATTCCAAGACCATGGGAGGGAAAGGAAAGGAGATACCAGGCCATGGAGGGAAGGGAGAGATGTCAGGGCATATAAAGGGGAGGGGGGAAGAAACAGATGCCAGACCAGGGGGAAGGATGGAAGGAGAGGAGAGAAATGTCATGGCATGGAGGGAGGGAAGGAAGGAAGGGAAACTAAGGAGACAAATGCCAGACCACAGGGAAAGGAAAGTAAGGAGGTGTCAGAGAAAAGAGAGAGATGCCAGGGCATGGGGGGAGGGAAGGGAATAAGATAGAGATGCCAGACCATGGGGTGGAGTGGGAAGTAAGGAAAGGAGAAGAGATATGCCAGAGCATAGTGGAGGGGGTGGAGACAGAAAAATGGAGATAGGGTGAAGCTGAAATGAATCATGTATAAAGGAGAAAGGGCACAGGATATACAGTTTATTGAAGGACATTAAAAAGAGGGAACATGCCTTATGGAAGAGAGAGAGGGTGGACAGTAGATGAAGGGGTGGGTAGAGAGAGGGCAGAGGCTGGGTGGAAGGAGCAAAGAGAGAGGGCAGATAGATGTTGCATGGAAGGGATAAAGGACAAACACTGTATAGAAAGAAGAGAGTGATGAGAAGATGAAGCAGAAATGACAGGTAAAAAAATTTTTGTTGCTTTACGTATTGATAAGTTTATAAATAGGAAATGGAAATAAAGCAATTTTTATGGGGACTAAACCTCCTTTCCTCAGGTCAGGACAGGATACCATAATAACAGTTTATTGTACTGTCTTGAAGAAAGATTTGGCCTCTGAAAGATAATTGAAAAATGGATTAGTCCAATAAAATGGTATTTTCTTATTTCTCATTATTTGTTTTACTTCTATTTGTTAATTTGTAAAGTGGTGATTATGATTGTAATGTGGTGGTTAATTTGTAAAGTGGTAGTTTTTTTTCAAATTTACATCTATTGTCTATATTTTGCACAGTATTAGGGGACATGTGTCACTGTTTCTGTGGTGTTGCATTGTATGCAGAGTCTAATTTCTTGGCGTTTTCAGTTTAACTTTTGTCTACATATTTCTATTTTTACTTTGTGATTATTCCATATTGGGCGAGTGTGTTTCTGTGTTCTTTGTGTATGAAAAGGACATGGTTTTATGTTAGCATTGACTGTACACAATCAATTGCCTGTGCAGGATTAGGCTTATTTAGATTTACAATTTGTATGGTGTTCTAGTGCTCACTGCAAATACAAGAACACATATGCTATAATATTTTGGTTAAATAGAACTATTTAAATTAAGGTAATTATTATTTTTCACCTTTCAATAAAGTGCAGCAGAAAAGTTGTCCAAATATGAATGATTAATCTATTAAACTTGAGATAGTTCACCTCACAATAATTTCATTATTATTTATCTATGTATTTCTAATACTACCAAATCAGTAATTTTTTTTTATATAACAGTAAAACTAATTTGAAAAGTTAATTTTCAAATATGAAATCTTCATCTGGTTGTAAATATTAAGATAACACCAGCAAGAACTAGACTTTCTGTAGAAAGCCTTTATTTAAATCATGATTTAAATACATTTAAATCAAATCCACCCTGGTCGTGAAGTTGGCATCAACAAAAATGTAATGACTATAGTTTCAAAATAAAATCTTACTTCAGTATAAAATGGAAAAATTATGTTCTTAACTGTTAATTTTCTTTCCTTTAGAAGCAGCAGATGAATCCAGAGACAAGTGGGATAGCTCACATCGACCAGCAGGTGGAGATAGAGAAACTGATTAACAGGTGGTCTTATAGACTGGTATTCCTCCTGTCCATTCAGTTATGCTCCTTGCCCAAGCATCCAGAGATATGAGAATGAGCATTCAAAAAGCTTCTTTCCAGTAGCGAATTTCAAATAGTAAACTAAAGAACATAACTACCAACAATAACCCAACTGAAAAACGCCACACAAAACACAGACAGATCGTTTACAGAAAGGGGGGGGCTCTGGATTCATCTGCTGCTTCTAAAGGAAAGAAAACTAACAGGTAAGAACATAATTTTTCCTTCCTTAGCATAGCAGCAGATGAATCCAGAGACAAGTGGGATGTGGCAAAGCAAAACTCAAACCGGGTGAGAAGCTAACGCCGCCTCCGCAATAACCGAAGCGCCAAAACTAGCCTCCGCATGGGCCGCCACATCCAATCGGTAATGTTTTGAAAAGGTATTCCCAGAAGACCAAGTAGCCGCGCGGCAAATCTCCTCCAAGGAAAGACCTCCGGACTCCGCCCAAGACGTAGCCAACGCTCGAGTCGAATGAGCACGAAGTTGCTCCGGCAACCGCTTCCCCGCTATCAAATAAGCCGAAGGAATCGTTTCTTGACCCAACGAGCAATGGAAGCCTTAGACGCAGCCATACCCTTGTTCTTGCCCGCAAACAGGTGATCCGACCGACGAAAGTCGTTAGTCACCCCCAAATAATGCAGCACAATCCGGCGCACGTCCAGGCAGCGCAACGACGAGAAGCGCTCCCCCCAATCCTCCCGCCAAAAAGCCGGGAGGAACAAACACTGGTTCACATGAAAGGAAGAAACCACCTTAGGCAGAAAGGACGGCAACGTCCGAACAGACACCCCAGCATCCGAAATGCGCAAAAACGGATCCCTGCAGGACAGTGCCTGCAACTCCGACACCCGTCTGGCTGACACCCTAGCCACCAAAAACACCATTTTCAACGTGACATCCTTCAGAGTAGTAGTACACAAAGGCTCAAAAGGTGCCGCCCGCAATCCCCCAAGGACAAGTTTAAGACTCCACGTGGGACAGGTTCGTTTTACAGGAGGCCGAATACGGTGAACCCCCTTGAGGAATCGAACCACGTCGGGTTGCGACGCGAGCGTAGAACGAGAGACCCGGCCCCTGTAACAAGCAATGGCCGCCACCTGAACCTTCAGGGAATTATAGGCCAACCCTTTAGCTACGCCCTCCTGCAGAAAGGAAAGAATAGCCGACAGAGACGCCTGGAAGGGTGAAATACCCTGCCCCCTACACCAAGACTCAAAAACTCTCCAGACTCTAGCATAGGAGGCAGAGGTAGAAATCTTTTTAGCTTGAAGAAGAGTGGAAATAACCTGCTCCGAATAGTCCCGACGTCTCAGCCGCGACCGTTCAAGAGCCAGGCCGTAAGACCAAAGTGGGACGGATTTTCCATGGAGATTGGACCCTGAGTCAGTAAGTCCGGAGTCACCGGAAACGTCAGCCGATCGCCTGCTGACAGCTGTATCAGATCTGCGTACCACGGCCGACGCGGCCAATCCGGGCCACCAGGATCACCCTGCCCTGAAAGAGAGAGATGCGGTGCAACACCCGACCTATCATCGGCCACGGAGGAAACACATAAAGAAGGCAGCCCGGCGGCCACGGGAGGGCTAACGCGTCCACCCCTTCCGACCCCTGTTCCTTGCATCTGCTGAAGAACCGAGGAAGCTTTGCATTGCGGGACGAGGCCATGAGATCCATCTCCGGAAGACTCCACCGTAGGACCAGCAGGTCGAACGCCCGAGCGGACAGCTCCCATTCGCCTGGCTCGAGAATATTTCTGCTGAGAAAGTCCGCCTGAACATTTTTGTGACCCGCAATGTGTGCCGCCGAGAGAAGAGGAACATGCACCTCTGCCCATCGAAACAGAACCATTGCCTCTTCGGCCAACTGAGGACTCCAGGTACCCCCCTGGCGATTGATATACGCCACCGCCGTGACACTGTCCGAAAAGACCCTGGTTGGACGGTCCTGAATCATGGACTGAAACGCCAGAAGCGCAAGCCTGATCGCCCTCAACTCCAGTATATTGACCACTGGGCCTCCTCCGAGGACCAAACCCCCTGCGCCGATGCCTGCAGGCACTGAGCTCCCCAGCCCAGAAGAATGGCATCCGTTGTAATCACGACCCCATCCGGCGTCGCCAGCGGCATGCCCCGGAATAGACTGAACTCGCTGAGCCACCACCGCATGCTGCTGCCGCCCGAGGACTCCACTGGAGACGCCGATCGTAGTCTTGAGACACCGGGGACCACCGTGAAAGTAGAGATTTCTGCAACGGCCTCATGTGGAACCGAGCCCAGGGGACCACCTCCAGAGCCGCCACCATCGAGCCCAGAACCTGTACATAATCCCAAACCCGAGGTCTGGGCGACCTGAGAAGCAGACGAACCTGAGACTGCAACTTCACTCCCCGGTCCCGGGGCAGAAACACCTTCCCCAGACAAGTGTCGAACCTCACTCCCAGATGCTCCAATGACTGGGACGGGGACAGAGAGCTCTTGGGAAAGTTGATGATCCACCCTAAAGACTGAAGGAGAGAGATCACTCTGTGAGTCACCGACAAACTCTCCCGCCTGGAAGAGGCGCGGATCAACCAGTCGTCCAAGTAAGGGTGCACACGAATTCCCTCTTTGCGCAGAAAAGCTGCCACTACCACCATCACCTTTGAAAAGGTGCGTGGAGCCATTGCAAGACCAAAGGCCCAAAATTGATAATGCTGGCCCAGGATCACAAACCGAAGAAACCGCTGATGCGGAGGCCAGATCGGAATATGGAGATACGCCTCCTTAAGATCGAGGGACGTGAGGAACTCCCCTGGTTTTACCGCTGCAATAACTGAGCGAACTGTCTCCATACGGAAATGGCAAACCCTGAGAAATTTGTTGACCCTTTTGAGATCCAGCACAGGTCTGAATGGACCCCCCTTTTTTGGGCACAATGAAGTAAATGGAATACCTGCCGAGACCTACCTCTTCCGGAGGCACCGGCACCACCGCCCCCAGATCCAGAAGAACCTGAAGAGTCAGGCGGACCGATTCTCCCTTGGCCGCCCCATTGCACGGGGACACTAAGAAAGAATCGGCGAAGGGAGAGGCGAACTCTAACTTGTAACCGTCTTGAATAATGTCCAAGACCCACTGATCCGACGTGATCTTGGCCCACTCTGCCAGAAAGGCAGACAGCCGCCCCCCTAAGGGAATGGCGGAGGGAGCCGAGACCCCGTCATTGTGGAGTGCGATTTGCTGGAGCACGGGCTGGTTGACCTGTCGGGGGCTTTGCTGCACGAAAGGAACTCTTTTGTGGAAATCTAGGTCTCGCAGAAGAGAATGAACCGTAAGTGGGCTGGAAGGATGGCTTACCAGGCCTATATCTCTTAACATCCCGGAAGCGCGGTCTTGCAACCGAGGTCTTCAAAGGGGGTCTAGGCCTATCCTCCGGCAAGCGTTGTGTTTTGGTATCACCAAAATCCTTCACCAACTTATCTAAGTCTTCCCCAAACAACCACCGTCCTTTAAAGGTAAGTTTCACAAGTCGAAGCTTGGATGCCGCATCCACCTCCCAATTACGGAGCCAGAAATACCTGCGAGAAACCACGGAAAGAGACATTTGCTTGGCAGAAGCGCGAATAATATCATACAAGGCATCCGCCAAATACGCCAGACCACATACCAGATCAGCCACTTCCGAGGGAACAGAACCCTCAGACTCCATCATGTTATCCGCCAGGAGTTGAGACCATTGCAAACAAGCACGCGCAGCATATGAACTGCAAACCGCTGCCTGCAAGGTGACCGCCGCTACCTCAAAGGACATTTTAAGCGACGACTCAATCTTCCTATCCTGAACATCCTTCAGAGCAACACCCCCCTCCACCGGCAGGGTAGTCTTTTTGGTGACCGCGGCTACCAACGCGTCAACTCTAGGTAACTTAAATTTTTCTAGTTCAGCTGGAGCAATAGGATACAACTGTCGCATGGCTTTCGACACCCTCAGACTGGCCTCTGGCGTGTCCCATTGCGTCGTGATAAGCTCCTGCATAGCCTCATGCACCGGAAAGGATTTAGCCGGCTTGCGAGTCCCTGCCATAAGGGGGTTCGCGGACCCTGACACTTGCGGATCCTCCTGCGAGATGTTCAAACCTTGTAAAGCCTTAGAGATCAACAAGGAAAGCTCCTCCCTGTGAAACAGACGGAGCGCGGAAGGATCATCCACGTCCCTACCCGACAGCTCCTCCGCGTCTAAATCCGGTACCTCACTGTCCTCCAACTCCTCAGGAAGAGTCAGAGACACAGGGGAGACGGGGTTAGGGTCCCCCTCGTCCGCCGTCGCAAGCCTGCGCCGCTTGGCTGCCTGAGCCTGTACCGGAGGGGCAACCTTAATGGAAGCAGTCCCAGCCGAAATAGGAACAGTAGGAGAAGCAGTCAGAGTAGGCAGCAAAGGCAGACTCCAATTCACTGCCTGGGCAGGCTGAGAGCTCTGCAAAACAAAGGCACGGTGCAACATCATAATAAATTCCGGCGAAAATGAGCCGAGCCCACAATCTGCCAGTCCAGCCTACCCTGCATCGTGGGACAAAATCGCGGCTTCCCCCAGCACTCCCGACACTTCGAGAGCCGCCACACTCGTTTCAGACGCCCGTGCGGCCGGCAACATGGCCAACGCAACCGCGCGGGAAGAGGAGCCCGAGCGCGCCTTCTCAGCGCGGGAAAACTCCCCTTCACCCAGCTGCATTAAAGAATCTTTCACCTGCGCGTCTGCACAGCCCGCACAGCACAGACCCGACGGTGTTCTGCGCTTCCCACAGCGCGAACACTGCTTTACAGATTCAGCTGCCATGTTATTGGTTTGTTTGTTTTTTTTAATCGGAGAAGCCTGCCAAAAAACTACCGACGCAGCACGACAAATCTAATCCCCGAAACGGACCAAATCGCACGTGTCTACACACAAATCGCAAATCCAACTCACCTAACACAATCACACACTCCAAATGCAGAAAGGTTATAGCTGGCAGTTTCAGTCTGAACGCTGACCCGAAGGCACAGCACAGCACAGAAAGGCTCTGACCCTGTTTGTTTGTTTGTTTTTGTTTTTTAAACTGGAAAGAAGAAAAAACACAGAGCCAAATGAAACCCCTCAATCCAATGGAGGGGAGGGTGGAGAAGGGACCTGGGGGGGGCCCAGGTGTAGCTCCCAAAGCTGGCACCGCTCAGCCAGACACCCCTTTCTTACTGAAAAGAACTAGTCTTAACAGAAGAATAGAAAAGTCCCAGAAATTTATTCCTGCACAGCCAGAATCCAGGAGCTAGATTGATAGCTCCAAACCCCTGCTGGGAGATAGAGCAAACTGAATGGACAGGAGGAATGCCAGTCTATAAGACCACCTGTTAATCAGTTTCTCTATCTCCACCTGCTGGTCGATGTGAGCTATCCCACTTGTCTCTGGATTCATCTGCTGCTATGCTAAGGAAAATAAATTTACTATATATTATGGAGCTAAAATACTGATAAATGTTGTTATATCTACAAATATTACTTAGATCCAGAACAAAAACAAGAGATTAAAGCCTAATATCAGTTGGAGTCAAATCAGAGCCGTTTGAGTTAAAGGTATGGGTGTACAGTACTAACTCCAGTGAACTGCATTTAACCCTGCTTTGTTTTCTTTTAACCAGCTCCCAATCCTTAAAACATTTGCTTCCTGTCTCATGGCTTTTTAATTTTCTTTTAATTACATATGTTAAGACTTTGTACATTGCAGTACCTGAGGCATATATGTAACATGCTGATAAGGCTGTAACTGCCAATGACTTTGCTATTTTCCTTTCATGCTTCAGAGTTTTGACTGAGCCCTTTAAGTGTGTAAGTTACCAAAAAACTGCCTGAAGACCTATATTTGTTGTATGAATTTGGATTTGTTAACCTCCTTTATGAAGAGACATTCATCCAAAGAAGTCATCAAGTTACCTTGACAAACAATGTGACAGTAAAATAACCAAAACCACACACACTAATTAGGTAAATTTAGCAATGTACAGAATTGTCATTACTAGAATATATTTTGCCCATTTTAAAACAGCACAGCAGGACATTCATAAAACAGATATACTGTATAAGGTAAAGTTTAGTCATTCAAATTAATTTCCTTTCTTTGATCCTGCCATCCGAGGGTAATCAAGGAACTGAAAGGGGCTATAGCTGAACTGCTTCAACTAATAGCCAATCTATTGATCAAATCAGGAAGGATTCAGGAAGACTGGAAGGTGGCGAATGTTACGCTGATCTTCAAGAAAGGTTCAAGGGGTGATCCGGGAAACTACACACCGGCGAGTCTGACCTCAGTACCGGGAAAGATGGTAGAGGTGCTGATAAAGGACCGCATCAATGAGCACATTGACGGACACATTCTGATGAGGACCAGCCAGCACAGCTTCAGCAAAGGAAGATCTTGCTTGAAGAACTTGCTGCACTTCTTCGAGGGAGTAAACAGGCAGATAGACAAAGGCGACCCAGTCAACTTTGTATATCTGAATTTTCACAAGGCGTTCAACAAGGTTCCGCATGAATGACTACTTCGAAACATTGCGAGCCATGGAATCGAGGGTGAAATACTCACGTGGATTAAAAACTGGCGGGCGGATAGGAAACAGAGAGTGGGGGTAAATGGACAATGCTCGGACTGAAAAAGTGTCACCAGTCAAGTGCTGCAGGGTTTGGTGCTTAGACCCGTGCTCTTCAACATATTTATAAACGATCTGGAAATTGGTATGATGAGTGAGGTGATTAAATTTGCAGACGATACTAAGTTATTCAGAGTGGTGAAGACGCAGGAGGATTGCGAAGATCTGCAATGTGACAAACACACTCGAGAAATGGGCCGCAACATGGCAAATGGGGTTCAACGTGGATAAGTGTAAGGTGATGCATGTTGGTAACAAAAATCTTATACACGAATACAGAATGTCCGGGACGGTACTTGGATAGATCCCCCAGGAAAGAGACTTGGGAGTACTGGTCGACAAGTCGATGAAGCGGTCCGTGCAATGCACGGCGGCGGCGAAAAGGGCAAACAGAATGCTAGGAATGATTAAGAAGGGGATCACGAACAGATCGGAGAAGGTTATCATGCCGTTGTACCGGGCCATGGTACACCCTCACCTGGAATACTTTATCCAGCACTGGTCGCTGTACATGAAGGACACAGTACTACTCAAAAGGGTCCAGAGAAGAGTGACTAAAATGGTTAAGGGGCTGGAGGAGTTGCCATACAGCGAGAGATTAGAAAAACTGGGCCTCTTCTCCCCTGAAAAGAGGAGACAGAGGGGACATGATCGAAACATTCAAAATACTGAAGGGATTAGACTTAGTAGATAAAGACAGGTTGTTCACCCTCTACAAGGTAGGGAAAACTAGAGGGCACTTTCTAAAGTTAAAAGGGGTTAGATTCCGTACAAACGTAGGGAAGTTCTTCTTTACCCAGAGAGTGGTGGAAAACTGGAACGCTTTTCCGGAGGCTGTTATAGGGGAAAACATCCAGCATTTCTCACTCTCATCCCCCAGCTCATGTGCATTTTTCCCACTGCCCACCAGCCCCATGCCCATTTCTCCTATCACCCTTCCCAAACACAATGCCACATCTCTCCTTCCATCACTATGTCCAACATTCCTCCACCTTTAATCTGTCCCTCTGGTCCCTCTCCACCATCATATCCAACATTTCTTTCTCTCATCCTTCTAATCCCCATGCATCTCTACCTCACTCCTCTCTCTATGCCCAATTTTCTTTTCTTCCTTTCCCCATGTGCACCATCTCTCACTCACCCACTCATGCCCAACAATTCTCCCTTTCTATTCTCTCCTTCCTATGTCCCAAGTTAGTGCCACCTCCTCCCTTCCTTTTGTGTCGAGTTTTGCCCCCTCCCTGCCTACCAGCCTTTGTCCCAAAATTAAGTTGTACGCCAGGGTTTCCCCACCTGTCCGCCCACCCCTGCTGAAGCCGCTGCCGGGAATAATAACAACAGTTTATATACCACAGGACCGTGAAGTTCTATGCAGTTTACAATGATTAAAAGATGGTACAGATTGAGTAGAATTAACAAAGTTAAGGGTTAGTGATTAACAGTTCTGGAGATCAGTTGTTGTGGACTAAGATTGTATAGGTCAGTTACCTAAATACTTCAAGAACAGATATATTTTTAGGTGTTTCCTAAATTCCCCATAAGTAATAAGCATAAGCAGTTGTTCCAGATCTTTACCACATAATACTGCTTGATGTGAGAAAAGATGTTGATGATGACTTAAATTTACATCCTCCCTCCCTGCCCGTACCCCCCTCCCCCCGAATCCAACCCAGTTACTTATTGGAGCTACACTCACTCCCTCCTCCCCCAGCGAACTCTGTACAGGAACGGCGTGAACTGCGATTCACACACTGCATGTGGCTGGCCACAAGCCTTCCCTCTGACGGCAACTCTGACGTCGGAGAGGAGGTTTCCGGGTCAGCTATTTATGTGCAGCGTGTGAGTTGCATCCCTGCATGGAGTTCACTGGGGGTGGAGGGCGCGAGTTTGGCTCCATTAAGTAACTGGGTCAGCTTCAGGGGAGAGGGGGTGAGGGAGGGCAAGTAAGCAGGGAGGGAGGGATCCACGGCAGCAACTTCAGTGGGCAGGCAGGGATCCCTGGGGCAGGCAACTTCTACTGACGGTCAGGGAACATCCTCTGCAACGGCCAGGCTGCGCACCCCCAACAAGCAGCCCACGTACCCCTAAGGGTGCACGTACCACATGTTGAGAAACATTGCCCTCGATCACACATGTCAAACAAGACCCATGGGCTGAATCAGGCCTGTCTGGCCATTTTATGCCCACAGTGGTGACTGTGCCGCATCCTCCCCGCTTTGCGCACCACTCTCTGCCTCCACCGCCAATGCCCAAGGAGCATCACGTAGTGTATACTGGCCTGGCAGGGCTTGTAGTTTTGCAAGTTTGTCCCCCTAGATCTGGGTCCTGCAGTCCTTTTGCTACATAATCATCACCCAATGTAGAAGTTCTTGTTAGGAAAAGCAAGGGTGGTATTTCTTGGGTCCTTTTATGTCAGTTTCTTTTACTGCTCATTAGATTAGCCGCAATGGGTAATGGTGAATGGCACCCCCTCCGAAACGACGGAGGTGATCAGTGGAGTGCCACAGGGCTCCGTCCTGGGCCCGATCCTGTTCAACATCTACATAAGAGACTTGGCAGAAGGTCTCCGAGGTAAAATAACATTATTCGCTGATGATGCCAAACTAAGCAATGTAGTGGCCAAGAGTACAACAGACAAAAATTCAATGCCCGACAACATGATGCACGACCTACTACTACTGGAGCGCTGATCTAGGTCCTGGCAACTCAGCTTCAATGCCAAAAAATGCAAAGTCATGCACCTGGGCAGCCAAAATCCATGCAAGACTTACACCCTAAATGGCGAGATCCTAACAAGAATTGAAGCAGAGCGTGACCTAGGGGTGATCGTCAATGAGGACATGAAGGCTGCCAATCAAGTGGAGCAAGCTTCCTCCAAAGCAAGGCAAATCATAGGTTGCATACGCAGGAGTTTCGTCAGCCGTAAGCCTGAAGTCATTATGCCATTGTATAGATCCATGGTGAGACCACACCTGGAGTACTGTGTGCAATTTTGGAGGCCGCATTACCGAAAAGATGTGCTGAGACTAGAGTCGGTGCAGAGAATGGCAACCCGGATGATCGCGGGTCTCAAGGATCTCCCTTACGAGGAAAGGCTGGATAAGTTACAGCTCTACTCACTCGAGGAACGCAGAGAGAGGGGAGACATGATCGAGACGTTCAAGTATCTCACGGGTCGCATCGAAGTGGAAGAAGATATCTTCCTTCTCAAGGGTCCCACGGCAACCAGGGGGCACCCGTGGAAAATCAGGGGAGGGAAACTGCACAGTGACACCAGGAAATTCTTTTTCACTGAAAGTTTCAAGTTTATTAGGTTTTAATATACCGACCATCAAATAAATATCTGGCCGGTGTACATTACAATAAAAATTTTTTAAAAAAGAAGAGGAGTTTAATATATTCAATATTTAGAGGACAGACAGTGTATATTAAAACATAAACTAGACAAACTTGATTGTGAGGGAAGGGGTTGATGGTAGGGTAAAGTTACAATGTTGAGAGAAAAGGGAGAGAGAGGGGATGGGGAAAAAACATTAGGGTGGGAAAAAGTCTTGAAGTAATTTTTATTTTTTATTTTTTTTTTAAGTTAAATAGTTAAAAATGACTGTGAAATAGATACTAAACTGAAATAAATGCATCACGGAATAGAAAAGTCTTTAGGCCTATCTTAAATTTGTCCAGTTGTTGTTCGTCACGAAGAGGTTGAGGTAAAGAATTCCATAGTGTTGGAGCAGTGACAGAGAAATTTATTTTCCGTGTGTAATAAAAATTTTTTATAGAGGGAATCAGAAGAAGATTTTGGTTTGTGGATCTCAGAGTACGAGATGAACATTGGGGGATGAGAAGTTTATGTAGAAATGAAGGCAAATGAGAAGATTTTATTTTAAATGTCAAGAGAATAATTTTATATGTAATTCGGTCACTGAGGTCAGCAGTGTGCCTGATTTTAAGGCCAAATGGGATAGATACGTGGGATCTATTCACTGAGTTAAGTGGGGAAGGGTCATTGCGGTGGGCAGACTGGATGGGCTGTGGCCCTTATCTGCCATCTATTTCTATGTTTCTATGTTTCAATGTGATTTACTCAGCAACTCAATGGTTTGTATTTGGTCTGTGCTTTGCTGGGGATGCACTTGTACTGCCTTAGCTCAAATTTTTACTTTTGAGACTTTCCTCTGGTGGACTGGGTCACAGAACCCCCAGAGGAAACGGGAAGGGTGGGGTTGAAGTAGTGGGGAAGGCACCTGATGGGGCCAGGTGTAACCCCCCCCCCCAAAGCTGGCACTGCTCAGCCAGACAGCTCTACTGAAGCAAGCAACAGGTGCTCAGAGCCAAATTAGAAGAAGCCAGGAGCTAGATGGCGGCCATCCATCCACCTACTGGAGATAGAGGATACTAATTGACCAGGAAGCTTACCATCCAATAAGAAGACCTGAAAATTAGTTCTATCTCCACCTGCTTGTAGATGGACACAACCGACATCCACTAGTCTCTGGATTCATCTACTGCTGGCACTAAGGAAGAAACTGTTTTGACCCTCGAGCAATTCTGCTCACAAAATATATTCACCCTCTTGATACTCATCATGTGACAAAATATATTCACCCTCTGAATATCATATGGCATGCCCTCCTATCATAGGTTTCAGGCAATGGTGAAGACCCACCTATTCTCCCAGGCCTTTCTTACTTCAGCGCAGCAATGTCAGCTGGTTGGCATGAGTAGTTGATTTTGTCTCAATATTTTTTATAGTTTAATTTATGCATCTTCTCTGCTTTGGTTTCCCCTTTATCTTTCTTTGTAGCTCCTTTCTGTTTTCCATTTACCATTATATAGTCAGTTGCTTTGTTTTGAGAAAGGTTGTTTATCAAGTGGCTTAATATATTAAATAAATAGAACCACTGTATTGAGAAGGTAGTACTTTCAAAACAATTCCCATTCTAAAATTAAGAGTGAAACAGAAGAGAATACATTTGGGAGGGGGGGGTTCTACACAGATTTGGATTTAGCTGACATCTTTTTTAGTAGTTGCCGAAGGTGAGTTGTAATCTAATACACTAAATATTAACATGTCCCCAGATGTCTTAAAAATATGCAGCAATAGTGAGTTAAGTGACTTGCCCAAGATCACAAGCAGCAATAGCAGTAGGATTTGAACTGGGCTTCCTTAGTTGTCAGACCAGTACTCTAACCTCTATTTTTTATTGCATCTCACTTTTTTTTGTTAAGGTATATTTATTGAAAAAAAATTTCATACACAACAAATGTACAAACACATGTGTTGGAACACGCAAGTTATTCATAGTATGTATACAAAAAAAGAACACAGCTACAAAGAAATATCAAAAAAGATAACTTGGAAATTGTTGGTATAACAGTATAACACAATAAATATGTCAACATAACGAAGTTCAAATGGCATGAATCAAAGTAACATCAAAATGAAAACAGGATACAAAATGAAAACAAAAATTAAATGAAAAGAATTGGGAGATGGAGCCTTGCAAATACAGTTTGCATTTCATTTTTTAAGTTTTGTATGAGAAAGTATAAACTCTACTGGGAGATTAGCTGCAGTGTTTCCATGAAAATAACTCCCTTCCCATTGATGTGGCCAGCTAAAACTGGTTTTACAAGATTACCTCTTAACAACAACAGTTTGCAAATTTCAGATTTTTCCTCTTCAAAAGCAAGGATAAAATATCTATAATGTAGCAAATATTCTAGCTAGTACAATAAGTAAATTTTAGGCTAACTTCAAAAGCTAACTTTGAGGCTAACTTTAAAAGCTAAAAAAAGCTATGTCAACCCTTTTACTAAACGCATATGTTCCCATTATATTCTATGGATGCATTAGTGTTTAGCGTGCGCTAAATCGGCTAGCATGCCTTAGTAAAAGAGTGGGTTTATTATTTAATTGATTAGCAAACAAAAGAACTGCAAGGAGCCCACTAATTACAAAACCAATTACCAAATGTAATTAGCCTCAAAGCTCCCAGAGCATTGTGTCCAAAGACACCTACGTACAAATTACAAATTGAGTCCCTTTTATTATCATAGGCTTTCTTATACAACAGGAAAAACAATACAGTAAGAAAATAAAACTCTACCTCAAATGGAGAAAAACTGTTCACCTAAAACAAATAGTAGACAGCCAAAATATTTGCAGTTAATTCTAATTTCTAAGATTAACAAAAAGTATTTTTATAATTTATTGGGGAGGGTTTTGTTGTTGTTTGAACCTTTAATAAATTCAATGCAGGCTTCATGCAAAGCATAAGCAACAAGGTCTTTGTTTTCAACACTCTCTCTATGCCTCCTAGAATCTAAAGGGATTTGGACGTGCCATTCATCTGAGCTAAACAGGCCAAGCAAAACACCCTGCAATTCCTATGTTCTCCTCAATGTCAAAATGGGTGGATAAATTTAAAGCTTGCTCTCTCAAGAGTTGCTTTATAGGCAATTTTCTACCAATATCAAGGCCTACAATTTCCATTTGGCTGCCAGTTTGCGATTAAATTCATCACCTTTACTATAAAAAAAAACAAAAAACCACGCTGCACTGCATGGCCTGCTGCACAAGCACTGTAAGGAAGGCATTTTTCACTGCTAACAGCAGCATCATTCCGATGCAGCTACCACATCCATTCAGATGTTAGCTTCTCCAAACCAATGCAGAGACTTACCACTCATATTAAATTCCCTAACAAATGTATACCTCATAGACCAAGTTCTATACAAGCAATATCATCCAGCTCCAATCTTTTTGGATAAATCTCAACTATATTTTGCATGATTTTATTTTCAGGTCACCTTTGTGCACAGACACTGCAAATAAATTTTAAAACTAATGATAAAAAGCAGGTGTACTTCCTGAATTCAGCCAAGGTTTAAATGCATTCAAGATGCATCTTTGTGTCTACCAAAAAAATAAAAGCAGCAGGAAATTAATTTCTAAAGTGACTATGATTGA
Source organism: Geotrypetes seraphini (assembly GCF_902459505.1). Taxonomy (NCBI): domain Eukaryota; kingdom Metazoa; phylum Chordata; class Amphibia; order Gymnophiona; family Dermophiidae; genus Geotrypetes; species Geotrypetes seraphini. Next base: position 254,143,418 of record NC_047086.1, read on the forward strand.
TCTCTTATCTTTAATTCCATTATTAGGGATTTAGATTTTTTTTACAATTTAACGTAAGCCATCTGGGAAAAGAACCAGTAAGGAAGTGCAAATAAAGATGAAGCGTATACAGTATATGCATTTGATGACTACATTACTCTACCACCTGGCTTTTCACTACACGATGAGCACACCACCAGTGCTTATTGTTTTGGCTTTCCAAAAACCCAAGTTGGAAAGGGAAAATAAATATAACAGATGAAAAAACGAATGAAAACAATGCAGACATCTTAAATCTTTTGTTGTCTAATGGCACCAGATGAAAGATTCTTTTATTATTACTATTTATTATTTCTATAGTGCTACCAGATGCACACAGCACTGTACATTAAAACCCCATGTCAAGCTTGCAACATTCATTCACATAGCCAAGTTCTTTATACCTATTAGAACACACAAATTATGTTTTCAACCAAGTTTAAAATAGTTTCTAATCCATTTCAATGTAAATGAAGGAAACATATCCTCTATTATAAAACCCTTACCCGTGCATGCGCAGTTGACACAGTGTGATCCCTGCCACTATGATTTCTACTTCCATGCCGTGTTCCATTTGCAGCAGCAGGCTGAAGAACTGGAATTCCGCTGTCAGGAGATAGTGGAGAAGATGGACGTTGACTGGCGGGGCTTCCAGGAGCGCAAGAAGCAAGTGGCCCTGGCCGTGCTGAGCCGGCGGGGAGGCAAGCAGGCGGCCGTCGAGGCACTCAAGCAGATGCAGGGAAGAGGCCTTGGTGCAGGTGCGGCTCGAGAATATCAAGCTGAAGGTCCAGGTCCATAACCTGGAAACAGAGCTACGGTCGAGCGAGGAGCAAGCCAAAAGCCTCCACCTCATCGACTTCGAGCAGCTCAAAATCGAGAACCAAAACTACAACGAGAAGATCGAGAAGCGCAACGAGGAGCTGTTGAAGCTGCATCTGAAAATCACCAACACCATGCACGTCCTGGCCCACCTAAAGGAGAAGCTGCAGTTCGTGCAAGCTGAGAACCAGTTCAAGAAGGAGTGGCTGGCTGAGGTGGAGGCGGCTGTTGCGTTTCGGCGTGACATTCTCACCAAGACCAAGCAGGCCCATGACAACCTGCGCATCAGTAATGTGAAGTTACGCCAGAAGTGCGATCTGCTGGGCAACGATGCGCTGCTGTGGGACTTTGAGGGCAGGATAGATGCCAGTGAGGAGATAAGCCGCCAACTGGAGATGCTGAAGCAACAGGAGAAATAGCATTGCCAGCTCACTGAAGAGAAACCCCAACAGAGAAAATAAAGTTCCAGTCACTGCAAGAATCCAGGAGCTATTCGAATAGCGACCATCACCTGCTGGGAGATAGAGCATACTGGAGATACAGACAGTGCCAGCCAATAGGACCACCTGTTAATCAGTTTCTCTATCTCCGCCTGCTGGTAGATGTGTGCTATCCCATTGGTCTCTGGATTCATCTGCTGCTGTTGCTAAGGAATGTATATCTGTGTGTCTAGGAGCTGCAGGAAATCACAGGGGGGTGGGAGGAAAAAGCATCCAAACAGAGTGCACAAGGCAACCTGCAGGGAATGATGGGGAATCACCCCCCTTCCAGCAGGACTGAATCTAAGAGCCTCATCCAGTGGATGCCAAGAAGTGTGACTGGGGGCAGAGAAGGCTAAGGCCATACACCTTGGTGTGAACCTCCAACACTGGGAGCTGGGTCAGGTATCAGGATCACCAGCCTGAACAATCTACCAGCTGCTAGAAGAAAATATTTCAGTTTTCCACTAAGCACCAGCAGATTATATTGGTGAGTTCATAAGAATGTAAGAATAGCCATACTGGGTCAGACCAATGGTCCATCTAGCCCAGTATCCCATCTTCATGGTAGCTAATCCAGATCACAAGTACCTGGCAAAAACTCAAATAGTAGCAAATTTCAATGCTACCAATCCAGGGCAAACAGTGGCTTCCCCCATGTCTGTCTCAATAGCAGACAATGGACTTTTCCTCCAGGAACTTGCCCAAACCTTTTTTTAAAATGAGCTATATTAACTGCTCTTACCACATCCTCTGGCAGCGCATTCCAAAGCTTAACTATTCTCTGAATGAAAAACTATTTTCTCCTATTGGTTTTATTTTCCTATAGCTTCACTGAGTGCCCCTAGTCTTTGTAATTTTTGTTGGAGTAAAAAAAATAAAAATCAATCCACTTTTCCTTGTTCTACACTACTCAGGATTTTGTAGACTTCAATCATTATTTCTTCTCAACCGTCTCTTTTCCAAGCTGAAGAGCCCTAACCTCGTTAGTCTTTCCTCATACGAGAAGAGTTCCATCCCCTTTATCATCTTGGATGTTCTATTTTGAACTTTTTCTAAATTCTGCTGTATCATTTCTGAAATACAGTAACCAGAATTGAATGCAATACAAAGACATGGAAAAATTATGTTTTTACCTGTTCATTTTCTTTCATTTAGACCAGTGGTCTCAAATTTGCAGCCCGGGGTCCACATGCGGCCCACCAGGTACTATTTTGAGGCCCTCTGTATATTTATCATAATCACAAAAGTAAAATAAAACAATTTCTTGATCATATGTCTCTTTAGCTATAAATTACAATATTATTATTAAGACTTAGCCAAAAGGAAAAATTTATAAACTATAAAGTTTTATCTTGTGCAAAATTGTCATTTCTTTAATAAGACATTAACTGTTTTTCCTGAGATCCTCCAAGTACCTACAAATCCAAAATGTGGCTCTGCAAACGGTTTGAGACCACTACTTTAGACGCAGCAGATGACTAGTGAGATAGCACACTACCACCAGCAAGTGGAGATATAAAGACTGATTAACAGGTGTCCCTCTTGGATGTAACTGCTCCTGTTCCTCAGTATTGCTTCTTGCCCAAGCATTGGAAAACAACAATAGCACCAGTATGAACAAAAATTTATTTCCCATAACAAGTACAAACTTGAACTAGTACCAACCATAACACCAAAATACAAATCAATTTCAAATACGCAAAAACGGGTGGGGCTCTGGATTCATCTGTTGTGTCTAAATGAAAGAAAATCAACAGGTAACAATTTTTCCTTCCTTAGCAATAGCAGCAGATGAATCCAGAGACTAGTGGGATGTAGCAAAGCAATCCTCAATCTGGGTGGGAAGCAAATGCCGCCTCCACAATGACTGAAGCGCCAAAAATAGTCTCCACCCATACTGCCACATCCAACCAGTAGAAACATAGAAACATAGAAACATAGAAAAAGCGGCAGAAAAGGGCTATTGCCCACCAAGTCTGCCCATTCCAAGTATCCCCCCCCTGAGTTTACTCCCTTAAAGATCCCACGTGAGTATCCCATTTTTTCTTAAAATCTGTTACGCTACTGGCCTTTATCACCTGGGGTGGGAGTCTGTTCCAATGGTCCACCACTCTCTCGGTGAAGAAGTACTTCCTGGGATCGCCATGAAACTTCCCTCCCCTGATTTTCAGCGGATGCCCTCTGGTGGTTGAGTGTCCCGTGAGCCAGAAGATATCATCTTCTGACTCGATGCGTCCCGTGATGTACTTATACGTTTCAATCATATCTCCCCGTTCTCTTCTTTCCTCAAGTGAGTACAGCCGCAACTTCTTTAGTCTTTCTTCATACGTGAGATCCTTGAGCCCCATGACCATCCTGGTGGCCGTTCGCTGAACCGACTCGATCCTCAGCACGTCCTTTCGGTAGTGTGGGCTCCAAAACTGCACACAGTACTCTAAATGAGGCCTTACCATGGCTCTGTACAACGGCATCATAACCTCAGGTCTCCTGCTGACGAAACCTCTACGGATACACCCCATCATTTGTCTTGCCCTGGAGGAAGCCTTCTCCCCTTGATTGGCAACCTTCATATCCTCGCTAATGATCACTCCTAGATCGCGTTCCGCCGTAGTTCTAACCAAGGTCTCACCATTTAGTACATAAGTTCTACAGGGGTTTCTCCTGCCCAAGTGCATTATCTTGCATTTTTTAGCATTGAAGCTTAGCTGCCAAGTTTTTGACCATTTTTCCAGCAGTAGTAGGTCGTGTGTCATATTATCAGGTAATAAGCATCTGCCTACTATGTTACAAAGTTTGGCATCGTCGGCGAACAGTGATACCCTTCCTCTAAGTCCTTTCGTCATATCTCTTATGAATAAATTGAATAGGATCGGACCCAGGACCGATCCCTGCGGCACTCCACTGATCACGTCCGATGCTTTGGATGGGGTACCGTTTACCACCACCCTCTGAAGTCTACCGCTCAGCCAATCCCCAACCCATGTAGTTAGAATGTCTCCTAATCCCATCGATTTCAGCTTGTTCAGTAATCTTCGATGAGGGACGCTATCAAATGCTTTACTGAAGTCCAAATATACCACGTCCAGTGACTCTCCGGCGTCCAGTTGTCTGGTAACCCAGTCAAAAAAGCTAATCAGATTAGATTGGCAGGATCTACCCCGGGTGAACCCGTGTTGGTGTGGATCACGCAGTTTTTCTTCATCTAGGATTGTGTCAAGATTCTGTTTAATCAGTGTTTCCATGAGTTTACACACTATAGACGTGAGACTCACTGGTCTGTAGTTTGCTGTCTCTGTCCTGCAGCCCTTTTTGTGGAGTGGGATTACGTTGGCGGTTTTCCAGTCCAAGGGGACCCTTCCTGTACTTAGGGAAAGATTGAAAAGAACAGATAATGGTTCTGCCAGGACTTCCCTTAACTCCCTGAGCACTCTGGGGTGTAGGTTATCCGGTCCCATGGCTTTGTTTACTTTGAGTCTTGAAAGTTCGCCGTAGACACTACTGGGCGTAAATTCGAAATCCTGAAACGGGTCTTTCCGGTTATCTCCCGTCTGCAGCTGTGGACCAGCTCCCGGCTCTTCGCGGGTGAACACTGAACAGAAGTATTGGTTTAGTAATTCTGCCTTCACAGAGTCTGATTCTGCAAAGTTACCATCCGATTGCTTCAGGCGAACTATCCCATCTTTGTTTCTTTTTCTGTCGCTAATATAGCTGAAGAAAGATTTATCCCCTTTCTTAATTTTCCGTGCTAGCTCTTCCTCCATTCGGAGTTTGGCCTCTCTGACTGCTGTTTTGACAGCTTTAGATCTGTCTAGATAGTCCTCTTTTGCCCCCTCTCTGCCTAAATGTTTGTAGTCGATAAAAGCGTCTCTTTTCTGTTTAACTAGGTCTGAAATTTCTTTACTGAACCATTGGGGTCTTTTGTTTCTCCTGCGTTTACTTACAGTCTTTATGTATTGGTCTGTTGCTTCGTGTAGTATGGACTTCAGAGTCAACCACATATCCTCCACATTATCAGTTTTTGCTTGTTTATGTAGCTCCTCATGGACGAACTCTCCCATGCGGTTGAAGTCTGTGCCTCTAAAGTTGAGAACCCTTGTTGCTGTGTTTGTTTTCGGGAATCCTTTCTTGAGGTTGAGCCAAACCATATTATGGTCGCTGGAGGCCAGTGTTTCTCCTACTGAGACTTCCGTGACGCTATCTCCGTTGGTGAGAACCAGGTCTAGTAATGCTTAGAAAAAGTATTCTTGGAAAACCAAATAGCTGCCCAACAAATCTCCTCCAAGGCCAGCCCCCTGGACTCAGTCCATGACATCGCCACCGCTCGGGTTGAATGAGAACGGAGATCTTCCAGCAACTGCTTTCCTGCCAGCTAATAAGAGGATGAAATTGACTCACAGACCCAACGAGCAATCAAAGCTGTGGACCTTTGTTGCAACCCGCAAACACATAAAGCTGTTAGTAACCTGCAGATAGTGGAGAAGTATCCTACGGACATCAAGCAAACGCAAGTAAGGAAACTGAGAACCACAGTCCTCCTCCTGGAAGACTGAGAGACTGATTGACATGAAAGGACGAGACCACTTTAGGAAGAAAGGACGGTACGGCCCGAACCGTTACCCGGAATCCGTAAATCTCATAAAAGGATCCCTGAAAGGTAACACCTGCAATTCGGATACCTGTTTAGCCAAAGCCATGGACACCAGAAAAACCGTTTTCAGCGTCGCCTTTGCCAAAGGCTCGAATGGGGTCTTCTTTAACCCCCAAGCACCAACTTAAGACTCCACTCTTGACAAAGCCATTTAACAGGTGGACGAATGCATTGAACCCCTTTCAGAAAACAAACATCAGGCTGAGATGCCAGCGAAGAGCGAGACACCTTGCCCCTGTTAACTCACTCTATCCACAATTACACTCAATCCATTACCCTGATCTATCAATCCAGTACATAATTAACCCACAAAAAGACAGGATAAATCTCATTAATGTAATCTCAAATAAAGGAAGACATCGATGAACCCCTAAAAAAAGAATAAGGGAAGTAAAACCTATTAGAACCACTACTCCTACCAAACCTATCACATCCGCCTCTATTCCCTGTGCATATCTTAATACTAGATCTGTCAGGAATAAAGCTTTTCTAATTAAAGATTGGATCATCAGAAAGCAAATAGCCTGTCTTTTCCTAACCGAAACATGGCTATTATCTGAAAATGATCCAATAATAATTGATCTTCTACCAGATAATTTTAAAATCCTTACACTAAACCATGAGGGTAGAAAAGGGGGAGGACTAGCAATTATTCTTAAGGAAGGATTTGAGTTTGAACTATTGGATTCCAAAATGACCAATCAGTTAGAAATATTAGCCTGTAAAATCAGTAGTAAGGAACTAGAAGAATCCCTATCTTGCATATTATTCTATGTCCCACCGAAAAGCTGGCCAAAAGCCAAAGAGGACTTTTGTGAATTTATTCTACATAATTCTATTATTCCTTCCTACAATATCATCGCAGGCAACATAAACATATACCTAGATGAAGAGGACAATCCAGATACGAAAGACTTTAAAAATTTTCTTTCCCTACTCAATTACAATCTCCCTGTACCCACACAAACTCATGAAAAAGGCCATCACTTAGATGTGGTAGCCATTTCCACAAAGAAAATTTTAGACCCTGCCATCTCTCTACCTGATGGCATCTGGTGTCACAATATCTGTTCTGACCATTTTACTTATTACTTCAAGTTAAACTGGACTCATTTAAAATCTAAAACACATCCAAAGATAAAAAGCACAGTTACTTACCGTAACAGGTGTTATCCAGGGACAGCAGGCATATATTCTCACATGTGGGTGACGTCATCTACGGAGCCCCGGCGCGGACAGCTTTTCAAGCAAACTTGATTAAAGTTTCAAGTTTGCACACTGCACCACGCATGTGCGTGCCTTCTCGCCCACTAGAGGGCGCATCCCACCTCGTGGTCCTCAGTTCCATAACTAGCAAGGAAGCCATCCCCGGGGAGGCGGGCGGGTTGTGAGAATATATGCCTGCTGTCCCTGGATAACACCTGTTACGGTAAGTAACTGTGCTTTATCCCAGGACAAGCAGGCATGATATTCTCACATGTGGGTGACCTCCAAGCTAACCAAAAAAGGGCAGGTGGGAGGATGGCAATTTAGGAAAACAGATTTTGCAAACCTGACTGGCCAAACCGGCCGTCACTCCTGGATAAAGTGTCCAGGCAGTAATGAGAGGTGAATGTATGAACCGAAGACCAAGTGGCAGCCTTGCATATGTCCTCCATCGGAGTGGATCGGAGGAAAGCTATCGAAGCTGCCATCGCTCGGACCTTGTGCCCCGTGACTCGACCCGGGGGAGGAAGGCCGGCCTGAGCGTAGCAAAAGGAAATGCAAGCGGCCAACCAGTTAGACAGAGTGCGCTTGGAAACTGGGTGCCCTAATCGATTGGGATCGAAGGACAAAAACAATTGAGGAACCTTCCGATGAGGCCTGGTGCGTTGAAGATAAAATGCCAACGCCCTCTTACAGTCAAGCGTGTGAAGCGCCGTCTCGCCCGGATGGGAGTGGGGCTTCGGGAAGAACACAGGAAGGACAATGGACTGATTGAGGTGGAAGTCAGAAACAACTTTAGGTAAAAACTTAGGATGGGTGCGGAGGACCACCTTGTCGTGATGAAAGACAGTGAAAGGAGGGTCCGCAACCAAGGCTTGCAACTCCCCAATCCGCCTGGCGGAGGTGAGGGCAATCAGAAACACCGCCTTCCAAGTCAGAAATTTCAAGAGGGACTTGTTGAGTGGCTCAAAAGGGGGTTTCATCAGTTGAGCCAGAACTACATTCAAATTCCACACGACAGACGGAGGCTTAAGAGGGGGGCAAACCCTGAGTAACCCTTTCATGAAGCGTGTCACCAAGGGATGGAGTGACAGAGGGCGTCCCTCCAGAGGTTGGTGGAAAGCGGAAATCGCACTGAGATGAACCCGCACCGAAGTGGTTTTCAAGCCGGAGCGCGACAAATGAAATAAATATTCTAAAACCGAGGATACCGGAACTGATACCGGATCCAGGTGAAAAGACGAACACCAGGTGGAAAACCTGGTCCATTTCTGCGCATAGCAAAGCCTCGTCGAGATCTTGCGGGAGGCTTCCAACACCTCCTTCACCGATTGAGACAGGTCCGGAGGAGTCAGGGAACAAGAAACCAGGCTGTCAGGTGCAATGACTGCAGATTGGGATGTAACATGGATCCTTGACTCTGAGACAGCAGAGAAGGAGAGACAGGCAGGGGAAGAGGCTCTCTGGCACTGAGCTGGAGCAGCAGGGAGAACCAGTGCTGACGCGGCCATCGAGGTGCTATGAGAATCATCGTGGCCGTGGACGATTTTAGGTGTACCAACGTTCGCATGATCAGAGGGAACGGAGGGAATGCATACAGGAACCTCCCTTCCCAGTCGAGTAGGAAGGCATCCGCTTCCAGACGGTCCTGCGAGTACATCCGAGAACAATATAGTGGTAGTTTGTGTGTCTCCGGAGAGGCAAACAGATCCACCTGTGGCGTTCCCCAGCGAGCGAAAACCTCGCGTAGAACAGCTGAGTGTAGAGTCCACTCGTGCGGTTGCAGAAGTCGACTCAGTTTGTCCGCCAGGCAGTTCCGTTCTCCTTGGATGTAGACCGCCCGGAGGAAGATGTTCCGGGAGGCCGCCCACTCCCAGAGGCGAAGAGCTTCGGAGCAGAGGGGCCATGACCCCGTTCCTCCCTGCTTGTTCACATAATACATTGCCACCTGATTGTCCGTGCGGACGAGGACCACCTGGTCCTGCAATATGTGAACGAAGGCTCGAAGTGCTAGGAAGATGGCTCGCAGCTCTAGCACGTTGATGTGACACTGACGGTCTTCTGCCGACCACAGGCCCTGCGTGCGAAGACCGTCGAGATGGGCTCCCCACGCGTACTCCGAGGAGTCCGTGGTCAGGACCTTGCGAAAGGGCGGAGTGCGAAACAATAGCCCCATGGACAGATTTGAAGAGTCTGTCCACCAACGCAGCGATTTCCGCAAGGTTACCGCAAGATTTCCGCAAGGTTACCGCAATGAGGCGAGACACCGGGTCGCACTCCTGACGCCACTGGGACGCGAGGGTCCACTGAGGGATCCTCAGATGTAGCCTCGCAAACGGTGTGACATGTACCGTCGAGGCCATATGGCCCAGCAGCATCATCATGCGCTTGGCCGACACCTTCGACAGTTGAGAGACCTGGTGGCTCATCCGTACCAGGGCTTCCAACCGCTGGGTCGGCAGGTAGGAGCGTAGGCGCACCGTGTCCAGCACCGCACCTATGAATTGAAGAGACTGCGACGGCCTCAACTGAGACTTTGGAAAGTTTATCTCGAACCCGAGAGTTTGCAGGAAGGCAATAGACTGTCGGGTCGCTGAGATAACCCCCTCCCTGGTCGGGGCTTTGATGAGCCAATCGTCCAGGTAGGGGAACACGTGAAGTCCACGCGACCTGAGGGCTGCCGCAACCACCACCATGCACTTCGTGAATACTCGTGGGGACGCGGCCAGGCCGAAGGGCAGTACCCTGTACTGGAGGTGGAGGTCCCCCACCTGGAATCGTAAGAATCTTCGACAGGCGGGGTGCACCGGAACATGGGTGTATGCTTCCTTCAGGTCGAGGGAGCACATCCAGTCCCCTTCCTCCAAGAGGGGATACAGAACCGGGAGAGACAGCATTCGAAACTTCTCCCGGGCCAGGAATTTGTTGAGCTTCCTGAGGTCCAGTATGGGGCGCAGGTCCCCGGTCTTTTTTGGGACCAAGAAGTAGCGGGAGTAAAACCCCGTGCCCCACTGGTCCCTGGGGACCGGCTCGACCGCCCGAAGCTTCAAGAGGGCTTTGGCTTCGGTTATAAGGGTCGGTAGCTGCGAACGGTTGCAGGGGACTAAACTTGGGGGACTGTCCGGCGGCGAGGACACAAAGTTGAGCGAGTAGCCCTCGGAGACGATCCGGAGCACCCAAGCGTCTGAGGTAATCCCGGTCCATGCCTCCCGGAAGGACCGAAGACGGCCCCCGATAGGAAGGGGTTCTTGTGAAAGTGCGGAGGGGAACCCGCCCCGTCCGCTCAGCCCGTCAAAAGGAAGGTGCTGGCTTAGAAGGGCCCTGCGCCGGGGCTTGGGGTTGTCCCCCTCTGCCTCGCTGAGACGGACGTCTCGGAGGCGGTCTCGAGAAAGCCGGGGTCGACTTCTGAGGGTATCGGCGCGGCGGAGGCCGAAAGGGTTTCTGCGGCGGGGGCCTAGGTTTGGGGCGGACCAGGGATGCTAGAGAGCGCTCCTGTTCCGACAAGCGCTTGGTCGCCGCGTCCAATGACTCGTCGAATAACTCGGACCCCACACAAGGCAAGTCTGCCAGGCGTTCCTGCAGGTTTGGGTCCATGTCGAGGGTGCGAAGCCAGGCCAAGCGGCGCATGGCCACCGCGAGGGCCGACACCCTCGAAACCAGCTCAAAGGCGTCGTACACTGCATGGAATAGGTACAACCGCAATTGAGACAGGTTGGACATAAACTTGTCGAATCCTGCTCTTTGGGAGTCCGGTAACGAGTTTCGGTATTGAGGAAGGTCCTTCACCATACCACGCAAAAAGGAGGAAAAGGTGAAGGCGTAATTTAGAACCCTGGTGGCCATCAGGGAATTTGAATAGAGGCGACGGCCAAACTTGTCGAGGGTCCGCCCCTCCCTGCCTGGTGGAACCGCCGCAGAAACCCGTGAGGGCTGTGATTTTTTAAGAGCAGACTCCACCAGAAGGGACTGGTGTGAGAGCTGCGCCTTATCGAACCCTTTAGGGGGAATCGTCCTATACTTCGATTCCATTTTTGAAGGCACAGACGTGACTGTAAGAGGGTTTGACAAGTTCTTCAGCCAGGTTTGCAGAAGGACACTGTTGAGAGGGAGTCTAGGCACCTCCCTAGGAAGAGTGGGGAGGTCCTGTTCCTCCAAAAATTCTTTGGAATACCGAGAGCCTACCATCAGGTCAATCCCCAGGGCTTGGGCCATGTCCTGAACGAAGGATGAAAATGAGGACGGCCTAGCCTGGGGAGAGGGGGTTCTCGACCGCCCCACCGAGGAGAGGGGGGAGGCCTCATGGGAATAATGAGGGTCCCTAACCGATCCCGAATCCCAGGATCCCCTCTCGAGGGCCCTCGAGGGGGAAGGGGAAGTTATCCTCCTCGCAGAACCCTTGGGTGAGGACCCCGGGGTTCGTGGGACACTCTCCCGTTTCCTCGGCGAGGCGGCCCGGGAAGACTTCCCATGGGGTGAGCGGAGGAGCCTCGGGTTGTCGAGGCGCAGCTCCGACACCTGCAGCGCCTCGCCCCCGAACGACGAGGAACGGTCGCGCCGAGGCGAGCCTCGGGGCCGCTTGGACTTCCTCGATCGACGCCCCGTCCGAGGTCGCGTCGAGGGCGAGGCGTGTCTGGAAGACCCGGAGGAAGAGGAGGAAAGGCGGCGCACTCTGCGCAACTTTTCTTTGGGCCTTACACTGCGCTCAGGGGGTTCCCCCGAGGTCGAGGTCCGGGGCGGGGCCGAGACCGAGGTGAACGGGGCCACAGTACCCGAGACCGAGGTCGCCGAGGCCGGGGCTCCCGAGGGAGCCGAGGCCGGGGCCTCCGAGACCGAAGGCGCCCAGGCCGAGGTCGAGGCCGCCGGAACCGCAGCACGCTGCAACACTTCCAGGGCTCCCGACAGCTCCGATGAGATCAGAGCTCGGAGGAGATCCTGGAAGGCCGGAATCCCCACGAAGGTGGGGAGTTCCGAGTCCGGGGCACACTCCCTGGAGGGCGACCTCGGTCTCGAGTATTCCCTCGGGGTGTGCGGAGTCGAGGTCCGATGCGGGGCCGGGGTCGACCCACCCGCCTTGGCCTGACTCGAGGATGGCTTCTTTGCTGAAGGGGATGGAACAGAGGACTTACCCGAAGCTTGCTTCACTGACGACGCCTTCGAGGAAGAGGGCTGAGGCGAGGCCGAGGCCCCCGAGGACGCCGAGGCCGAGGTCAAGGCCGGGGCCGAAGCCGAGGCCGACGTCGAGGCCTTAGACGGCGCGTCGACGGCGAACAATTCGGCCATTCTTGCCTTACGGCGACGGAGGGCCCTGTTTTGGAAGGTAGCACAGCGATCACACGAGTCTGTCGGATGTTCGGGCCCAAGACAGACGATGCACCACCGGTGAGGGTCAGTGATGGAAAGCAACCTCTCACACCGGCTGCACTTTTTGAATCCCGTAACAGGACGGGACATCCACGAAGAAAAAGAAGAAGGCCGGGAACGTACCAACGTCCCGCGGCCACGGCTTCCGGGAGCCCCCGGAGGCCGACGAAAAACGAAAGACTTTTTTTTTTTTTTTTTTTTGAAAAGAAACGAAAGGAAAACAGCACCGCGAACTAATTCGAAGGGAAAAACAAACTAAACGCGGCAGCTAGAAGGCAAAAACACTGGAGCTCAGATCCACAGGGCTTTCTTGCTCCGCGGAAAAATTTGAACTGAGGACCACGAGGTGGGATGCGCCCTCTAGTGGGCGAGAAGGCACGCACATGCGTGGTGCAGTGTGCAAACTTGAAACTTTAATCAAGTTTGCTTGAAAAGCTGTCCGCGCCGGGGCTCCGTAGATGACGTCACCCACATGTGAGAATATCATGCCTGCTTGTCCTGGGATAAAGAGAACATCACACAAGAAGTTATATTAATCCAGAAGAATATTGGTCACAATATGAACTACAAGCGGAGATAGGTGAAGGAGTCGATTTTTGGGATCACTGGACAAAAACTAGCACATCCATTTTAGATAAAATTGCCCCTAAACGAAATAGTAAAAGCTGCACAAATAAATATAACAAATGGTTTGATACCGAACTTCTAAAAATGAAACTAGTAAGACTAGAAAGAATTTTGAAAAAAATAGGAGAATCGTCAGACCGTAACAATTGGAGATCTAACATAAAAATCTACAAACAACTGATAAAAGACAAACGTAAAGCATTCTACTCTTCCAAAATCAACTTATCTAGCACTAATTCAAAAGGAATCAATACAAAAGAGCTGTTCAACTTAGTTACAAATTTGACACCACACGCTACACTCAACTCGTATACAATATTAGTCTACCTTCATCAAATGATTTAGCACAACACTTTGATTCAAAAATTAAAAACCTAAGAAACAACTGTTCAACAAATGACACCAATGATCACCAAATAGCTAATATACAAGGAAATGAAATACCAGCAGATATGATCTGGAGTTCCTTTCACGATCCAGAATGGAATAATTATATCAAACTATGAAACAAATACTCTAAATCATACTGCGCTCTGGACTCATGTCCCCCCGGAAATTATGAAAGCGGCTCCATTAGACTTTAAACTATCTTTGCTGCATTACTTAACCCATAATCTAAAAATTGGAAAGTTCCTCACTAATAACGGTCAAATAATAACAACCCCAATTCCAAAAAATAGTAAAGTATCACCAGCACTGGTAACCAACTATAGACCAGTAGCATCCATTCCATTTATTGTAAAAATCATGGAAGGATTGGTACATACCCAAATGATGGAATATCTTGATCAGTTCTCTCTTTTACATGAAACTCAATCCGGTTTTAGACCTTTTTTTCAGTACTGAGACAGTAATTGTGGCTATTTTAGATAATCTGCGTCTCTTGTTCAGCAAGGGCCTTAATGCCCTGATCATGCAATTTGATTTGAGCTCTGCCTTTGACCTAGTGGACCATGGGAAAATGCTACAATGCCTGGATGCTATTGGTATTAGGGAAGAGGTATTGAACTGGTTTCGAGGCTTCCTTATGTCCCATACTTATCAAGTACGTTTCAATTATGATCTCTCCGATACCTGGAGCAATCCATCTGGCGTACCGCAAGGGTCACCACTATCCCCATTGCTTTTCAATGTCTACATGTCCTCACTAGGTGCGCAATTGACCCAGCTGGGGATAAAATTATTCAGTTACGCAGATGACTTTACGATCATCATCCCATTTGCTAATTCTTTCTCGGAAGTTACTCCCAAGGCATCAGAAGCACTAAATTTGATGGAGCAATGGATGATTGAATTCAAACTAAGACTTAATTCAGAAAAAACAAAACTTTTTATAGCTTCGCCACATCCATTTGACACCAAAACACCACTATGCATCAATAAACTTAGTTATCCTATTCAGACTACTATGAAAGTATTGGGTGTAACACTAGATCAGTGCCTAACTATGAAAGACCAAGTAGACTCCCTAATCAGAAAGGGTTTTTTCACTCTCTGGAAACTTCGATCCATTAAAGCATATTTTGATATGTCACCATTTAGAATTCTGGTACAATCCCTTGTACTGAGTCAGCTTGATTACTGTAACATCGCCTATTTAGCAATTTCCCAAAAGAATATGCAACGATTACAATTAATACAAAATACAGCGGTCAAACTGATTTTCGGGCTGAAGAAGTTTGATCACGTGACACCTTACTATCGACATCAGCACTGGCTACCTATGGAGGCACTCGTAAAGTTTAAGTTCGCCTGTCTCTACTTTAAAGTACTATATGGTCTAGCCCCTAAATACATAACTGACCTTTTTTCCTCTCAGCCAACAGAAATAAGAGAAGCTCACACTTGAACTTCGTTTCTCCCCCAGTTAGAGGATGTAAACTCAAAAGACACCATCAACACCTTATCTCACACCAAGCAGCATTATGGGGTAAAGATCTAGAACAATTGCTTACACCTTCCACTTATGGGGAATTTAGGAAACGCCTAAAAACATATCTGTTCCTGAAGTATCTAGACAGCTGACCCGTACAATTTTTTCTCTTCAATAATGGTTCCCTTGAGCTTTTAACCACTATCTTTCACCTCTGTTAAGTTCAATCAATTTGCACCATCTTTTAATCTTTGTAAACCGCATAGAACTTCACGGTCCTGCAGTATATAAACTTTTTTTTATTTTTTTTTATTTATCATGTTTTCCATAAACATACCAAGTATCCACTTGTACAGAAAGATGGAGTTATTTAAAGAACACAAACAAAACACAAAATTTTTGTTTAGTTTAACCACAATCAAAAAGAAATATAACTTAACTCGAGCTCAAGTCCACAAATCATAGATCCAAGAAGTAAAAACAGCGAGCACTAAACGTAAATCATTAGAATATAAAGAAATGAAAACAGGAAATACAATCAGCTGAAAAGTATCCAACTAAAAATAAATGAGCACTCATGATGTCCCTGCATTCAGGCGTGCAGCCGACAAAAAGGTTGTCAGTTGAGTAGGGTCAAAGAAAACAACACAGACGTAGATCTCTTTATCGCCTGGAGAAGATTCAAAATAAACTGCTCCGAATATCCCTTACGCCTCAGCTGCGACCTTTTAAGACCAAAGTGGGATGGATTTTCCATGTTGATTGGCCCCTGTGGAGTAAAATCTGGCATCATCGGGAACTGCAACTATTCACCTGTTGAAAAACCCATCAGATCTGCATACCATGGCCGGCACAGCCAATCTGGAGCTACCATGATCACCTTGCCCTGAAAGTGAGCTACGCGATGTAGTATCCTCCCGATCATCGGCCAGGAGGGAAAAACAAAGACGAGGACTGAAGAGCCAGCGCATCCACCCCCTCTGACCCCTGATCCTGGTGCCTGCTGAAGAACCGCGGTAGCTTCGCATTGCACGCCGACGTCATGAGATACATTTCCGGAAGACCCCACCTTTGCACAATGAGCTTGAACACCTCGTGGGACATTTCCACTCCCCGGGATCTAAGAGATGTCTGCTGAGGAAGTCTGCTTGCATGTTTGCCTTTCCTGCGATGTAAGCCACCGACAGAAGAGGAACGTGGGACTCTGTCCAAAGAAGCAGAATTATCGCTTTGCACACCAACTGAAACATAGAAGATGACGGCAGAAAAGGGCTATAGCCCATCAAGTCTGCCCACCCTACTGACCCTTCCTCTTAAGCCTATACCTAGTGACTATTTATTCAGATTGACTCTCTTAGGGATCCCCTATAGGCATCCCCTTTATTTTTAAAGTCCCATTTATTCTTAAAGTCCAACACGATGCAGGTCTCGATCATCCCATCAAGTCTGCTGACCCATCCTCTTAAGTCTATACCTAGCGACCGATGTTCCAGTTCGACCCTCGTAGGGATCCCACATAGGTATCCCATTTATTCTTAAAGTCCAGCACGCTGCTGGCCTCGATCACCTGCGCTGAAAGCTCATTCCAACGGTCAACCACTCTTTCTGTGAAGAAATACTTCCTGATGTCGCCATGAAATTTCCCGCCCCTGAGTTTGAGCGGATGCCCTCTGGTGGCAGAGGGTCCTCTGAGAAAGAAGATATCATCTTCCACCTCGATACGTCCTGTGATGTATTTAAATGTCTCCCCTGCAGGTTGATATAAGCTACCGCCGAGACACTTTCCAAAAGAACCCTCATCGGTTGCCCCTGAACCAAGGGCCGAAAAGCTTGGAGCGCCAGCCGGATTGCTCTCAACTCCAGAAGATTGATCGACGACTGAGCCTCCTCCAAAGACCACACACCCTGTGTTGAGGACTAAAGGTACTGAGCCCCCCATTCAGACAGGCTGGCGTCCATGGTGACCACAATCTATTCTTGCAATGCCAGGAGCATATCCTTGAACACATTGGTCTCACACAGCCACCACTCCATGCTAAACGAGGTCTGAGGTGTCCATTGTAGACGATGACCATACTCCTGAGACAAGTTGGACCACTGTGAGAAGAGTGTTTAAGCGGCCTCATGTGAAATCACGTCCAATGCATCACCTCCAGAGCCGCCACCATGGAGCCGAGAACCTGTACATAATCTCATACTCTCAGTCTTAGGGCCCGACAAAGGCAGCGAACCCCAAGACTGCAACTTGTCGCCCTGGTCCCTGGGCAGAAATAATTTCCCCAATGCTGTGTCGAACCTCACTTCCAGATGTTCCAATGACTGCGAGGGGATCAGCGAGCTGTTCAGAAAGTTGATGACCGAGCCCAGAGACTGAAGAAGCAATATCACCCTGTGCGTTAACCGCAAACTCTACTGACTAGAAGCCCGAATCAACTAATCATCCAAGTAGGGGTGAAATCGAATGCCCTCCTTTGTTTGTTTATTTCTCCTCCGCCCTTGTCCAGGGCAAGTTACATATTTACAAAATAAGACATTAACATTTGTCGTACAAATCAATACAAAAACACCCTATAACAAATTACATACTTACATATAAGATCAAATTGCATATGACATACATGTCGCATCAATGGGCAACTAAAGCCGAGCCAGCATGGCTTCTGCAAGGGCAGGTCATGCCTCACTAACTTATTATACTTCTTTGAGTGGGTAAGCAGCCAGGTGGATAAAGAGGAATCTATAGACATAATTTACCTTGACTTCCAAAAAGCCTTCGACAAGGTACCACATGAAAGACTGCTATGGAACCACGGGATGCAAGGGGAGGTCCACCGATGGATCAAAAACTGGCTGGCGGACAGGAAACAGAGGGTTGGAATAAAAGGCCATTACTCAGACTGGCAATGGGTCACGAGCGGAGTTCCGCAGGGGTCGGTGCTGGGACCGCTCCTGTTCAATATATTTATCAATGACCTGGAGGCGGGAACAAAATGTGAGGTTATTAAATTTGTGGATGACACTAAATTATACAGCAGGGTCAAAACCATGGAGGACTGCGAAGACCTCCAAAAAGATCTGACAACGCTGGAAGAGTGGGCCGAAAAGTGGCAAATGAGCTTCAACATAGGAAAATGTAAGGTCATGCATGTAGGGAAAAAGAACCCGATGTTCACTTACAAAATGGGGGGATCACCGCTAGGGGTGAGTAACCTTGAAAGAGACCTGGGAGTGATGGTAGACACATCATTGAAGGCGTCAGCACAGGGCGCCACAGCCTCAAGGAAGGCGAACAGAATGTTGGGCATCATTAAGAAGGGTATCACAACCAGGACGAAGGAAGTAATCCTGCCACTGTATCGTGCAATGGTGCGCCCGCACCTGGAGTACTGTGTCCAGTACTGGTCGCCGTACCTCAAGAAGGACATGGCGGTACTTGAGAGAGTCCAGAGAAGAGCAACTAAGCTAATAAAGGGTATGGAAGACCTCTCATATACTGACAGACTGAAGAAGTTGGGGCTTTTCTCCCTAGAAAAGCGGAGACTTAGAGGAGACAAGATCATGAAGGGCATAGAAAGAGTGGACATGGACAGATTTTTCAAATTACGGGGAACCACAAGCACTAGGGGGCACTCGGAGAAACTGAAAGGGGAAAGGTTTAGAACAAACGCCAGGAAGTTCTTTTTCACTCAGAGGGTGGTGGATACATGGAATGCGCTACCGGAGGATGTGATAAGCAGAAGCACGCTACAGGGCTTCAAAGAGGGTCTGGACAGGTACCTGGAGGACAAAGGGATTGAGGGGTACAGATAGGAGTAGAGGTAGGTAATAGGGATAGGATTAGAGGATTAGAGGCAGTTACAAAATTAGTCATGGACACTGTTCAGGCAATTAGGCCTGATGGGCCGCCGCGGGAGCGGACCGCTGGGCAGGATGGACCTCTGGTCTGACTCAGCGGAGGCAACTTCTTATGTTCTTATCATTTAAGGCAAAAACTGGCAAAACCCTTGCAAAGGATTGCCACCACTAGCATCAACTTTGAAAACGTACGTGGAGCCATGGCCAAGCCCAAGGGCATCGCCCGAAACTGGTAATGCTGCCTGAGAATCCCAAATCACAGAAAGCGGTGTTGTGGTGGCCAAATGGGAATGCACAGAAAAACTTCCTTGAGGTCGAGCGCCGTGAGGAATTCCCCCTGTTGAACCGCAATGACGGACCTCACTGTTTCCATATGGAAATGCCTGACATTAAGAAACTGATTGACCCTCTTGAGATCCAGAACTGGTCTGATAACCACACTGCTTACCCGATTTCACAGAAACTTCAGGGAGGACTGGTAGTTGCAGCCTATATACTGGCAGTATAGCACTGCTACTCACATGCTACTCTGTGTTTTGGGGGGGTTTGTATGGGAAAACAGAAAAGCAACCAGATATTCAGACACACCTCATGTCCTCTGAGGAGAGAGTGGGGCAGGGACCTGGAGGGGCCAGATGTAACCCCTAAAGTTGGCACCGCTCAGCCAGACACCCCTATCTCACTGAAGAGCAGTCCCCAACAGGAAAATCACTGGGCAAACACAGCAAAGAATCTAGGAGCCAGTGGAATGGCAACCATCCGCCTGCTGGAGATATAAAATACTGAGGAACAGGAGCAGTTACATCCAAGAGGGACACCTGTTAATTAGTCTCTATATCTTCACCTGCTGGTAGATGTGTGCTATCCCACTAGTCTCTGGATTCATCTGCTGCTCTTGCTAAGGAATATATAACATTCTTAGTCTTGTTTACCATATCTTGTTTGCTTTTTGGCTACACTGGGCAGAAGGTTTTGGTGTATCATCTACAATGATACCCTGATCTTTTTCCTGGACGCTGATCCCCCCAAGGTGAACCCTAGTTGTTTCCAGTTCACTAAAAATGATCAATTTACTCTATCATCCCCTCCCACCAGTAAACACTTGTTTGTTGAGGACAATACAGCCTAGACAAAGAAGAGTTTTTTGCACTGGATACACACATACCTCTCCCCAGCAGGGGAGTACAAATTCATCATCTGACGCAGTTGCCTGGTAGTGCGCTTGCGCGCAGGATGGTCGTAGTGACTGCTTTCTTTAGTGGGGTGGCCGTTGCTTGTGCGAGGTCCTTCTCTCTGTTGATACCATGTCCGCTATGGGGACTCTCGCCTTTGATGAATATGGTCAGCCCTTTATCATTATCAAGGACCAGGACTGCAAGTCCAGGCTTACAGGGCTTGACGCCCTGAAGTCCCACATAATGGCAGCAAAGGCAATAGCAAGTAAGAACATAAGAATTGCCACTGCTGAGTCAGACCAGTGGTCCATCATGCCCAGCAGTCCGCTCACACGGTGGCCCTCTGGTCTAAGACCAGCACCCTAACTGAGACTAGCCCTACCAGCGCACGTTCTTGTTCAACAGAAACTTGTCTAACTTTGTCTTGAATCCTTGGAGGGTGTTTTCCCCTACAACAGCCTCTGGAAGGGCGTTCCAGCTTTCTACCACTCTCTGGGTGAAGAACTTCCTTAGTTTGTACGGAATCTATCCCCTTTCAACTTTAGAGAGTGCCCTCTTGTTCTCCCTACCTTGGAGAAGGTGAACAACCTGTCCTTATCTACTAAGTCTATCCCCTTCAGTACCTTGAATGTTTCTATCATGTCCCCTCTCAATCTCCTCTGTTCGAGAGAGAAGAGGCCCAGTTTCTCTAATCTTTCACTGTACGGCAGCTCCTCCAGCCCCTTAACCATCTTAGTCGCTCTTCTCTGGACCCTTTTGAGTAGTACCGTGTCCTTCTTCAGATACGGCGACCAGTGCTGGACGCAGTACTCCAGGTGAGGGCGTACCATGGCCCAGTACTGCGGCATGATAACCTTCTCTGATCTGTTCGTGATCCCCTTCTTTATCATTCCTAGCATTTTGTTTGCCCTTTTTGCTGCCGCCGCACATTGTGTGGACGGCTTCATCAACTTGTTGATCAGAACTCCCAAGTCCCTTTCCTGGGAGGTCTCTCCAAGTACCGCCCCGGACATCCTGTATTTGTGCATGAGATTTTTGTTACCGGCATGCATCACTTTACACTTATCCACGTTGAACCTCATCTGCCATGTCGATGCCCATTCCTCGAGCTTGATTATGTCACGTTGCAGATCTTCGCAATCCCCCTGCGTCTTTACTACTCTGAATAATTTCATATCATCTGCAAATTTAATCACCTCGCTTGTCGTACCTATGTCCAGATCATTTATAAAGATGTTAAAGAGCACGGGTCCACGCACCGAGCCCTGCAGCACCCCACTGGTGACGCTCTTCCAGTCCGAGTATTGTCCATTTACCCCCACTCTCTGTTTCCTATGCTCCAGCCAGTTTTTAATCCACGTGAGTATTTCACCCTCAATTCCTCAAGTACACTAAAAGCATCTCTTGGACCAAATGGGCTTGATAAAATGATGGTGGATAAAGATGGTGAAGTGACTGTGACAAACGATGATGTCACAATTCTCAGTATGATGGATGTGGATCATCAGATTGCTAAACTGATGGTGGAACTGTCCAAGTCTCAGAATGATGAAATTGGAGATGGAACCATAGGAGTAGTAGTCCTTGCCGGTGCCTTATTGGAACAGGCTGAACAGCTGCTTGATCGTGGAATTCATCCTATCAGAATAGCATGGAATTTGCTTCCTATCTACTTGAGGGAAGAAAACAACTTGGAAAGATTCAAGAGTAAATTAAAGAGCTTTCTTTTTAAAGATGCCTTTATATTTAACTAGCTAGTTTCCTAGCCAATTTTAACCTCACTGTATAATTTTATTGTAGAATTTTAAATTCCCCTTTCCTCATGTACTCCCCCTGAATGTCTTGTTTTCTTTCAAATAACTTGTAGTTCTTTTCCCTTCCTCTCCTTGTGTTCTTAGTTTTGTCAAGTCTGTCTATAGTACTACTGGACTTAGCTTTTGTTAGTATTGTATTGTTTCCCAAACTTTGTACTTTTATTATCATGTACATCGCTTAGAATTATGATTAAGCGATTAATCAAAACCTCATTAAACTTGAAACTGAAACTTGAAAATATGTGTGGATTTACAAGAAAGAAGATTAGCAAAGGTAAGCACCTAATCTTTCGTTCTTGTACAATCCTACTCTATTCCTGGACAAATAGGATGTAACAGAGCAATCCCTCAAATTCAGGGTGGGACTGATGAGCCAGCTGCCAGAACTGAAGAAACAAAATCAAAATCCTGCTTGGCTACCATGTCTATCCTGTAAAACTTCGTAAAGGTATGCAACGAGGACCAAGTGGCAGCTCTACACACACAAGCAGAAAAGACTAGCTCCTACTGTTTGTAGGAAGACAACTGGAAGGCAGAGGGCAGTCCTGAGGTAAGAGGGGAGGGTCAAAAATATGTAAATGAAGCTTCCTACAAGAGATCTTGCAAGATGGAATTGACTACCTACTTGTCCAGGAACAGAGTGGGATTGTGCAAGAATGATCAATGATATACCGTATTTTTCGCTCCATAAGACGCACCCCAGATTTAGAGAAGGAAAACGAGAAAAAAACATTCTGAACCAAATTGTATACTAATATATACTCGACACCTTTAAATTCCATCCCAGCCCCCCCCCAATCAATCATCACTTTTACATACCCCCAGGTCCTTTAAATTTCATCCCAGCCCCCCAGCACCTTTAAATTCCATCCCAGACCCCCCAAAATCAATCAATCATCACTTTTACATACCCCCAGCACATTTAAATTCAATCCCAGCCCCCAGCACAGTTAAATTCCATCCCAGCACCCCCCCCCCCCCCCTCCAGCGGTACCTTTAAATGTTGGAGGTCGGTGGACGACTGCCTGCTGCTTGTCGGGGCCCACAGCGCACAAACATGCTAATGCCTGCTGATTACCAGCACGTCAGGGCCAGCGGTGCACAAGCACGCTGCTGCATGGGTGGGCGCCACTTCTGAATGGCTGCCTCAGTAATCAGCAGGCAGCAGCCCTGCGAAGCACCAGCGACCGGCCCAATTAGGGAAGTGTCCGGGCCCAGGCATTACCGCACTTGTGTGCCACAGGCCTTAACAAGCAGCAGGCAGTCGTCCCCCAACCTCCAACATTTAAAAAGGTACCACCAGGTTGTTTTTTGTTTTTTGTATATTCGCTTCATAAGATGCATCCTTATTTCCGCCCACTTTTTTGGGGGGAAAAAAGTGCATCTTATGAAGCGAAAAACACAGTACTCTACCACAGTTTTCTTTCTAGAAGCTCCAGACCTCCAAATTTTTACCTGCAGGTTAAATTGTACAGAGATTGATTAAAATAGTTGCTGACTATTTGAGCATATTAGTGAACTTTTAGGTTTTAGAATTAAACTGAAATTTTGCTGTAATGCAAAAGAAGAGACCACAAACAGAAGATCATAGACTTTTCCCAATCATATAATTTAGTCAAAGCTGAGCTTCAGCCAGCCGTGCAGGACATTTGAAACATATGTTCTCGTATGTCTTGTTATTAGTAACTTCTTGCCTAACACACAATATGAACAAAATGACATTTCATGTCATTGTAATTAATTGGTTTTCCACTGCAATGCAGTACAGAAAGCCGATTTCAATTGCACTTTACTGAAATTAGCTTTATTTGCAAGCTACAGTTTCAATTTTCACAGCTCACTGCATTTAACAACTGATCATCAAGGCTCCAAGACTAAGTTATGAAATTATCAACTACATAATATACTGCACACATGAAAACATTTACATGTCTTTTCAGAACAAAGTTTAAAATATTTAGAAGCAAAATGGCTCAAATAATTCTACCTCTTAAAACAGTGTATCACAAACTGTGTACCATGGCATACTACTATGTCGCAGCAGATTCCAGGTGTGCCCCAAGACGCCAGCACCGGCTGACTGATTATAGATGTGCCTCTCACGGCGAGAGGCACATCCTATTGGCAGTCAGCTGGCACTGACAACTCTCCCCCTCTCCATGCACCTCCCCTCTGCATAATCCCCTTCCAGCAAAGTGACTTGTTTAGGGTCATGGCCGAAGGGCCTCCGCGCATGCAAAGATGTCAACATGATGACATCATGTCGGCGCCCATGCACTTCCAGATGCCTTCCAGCCAGGGCACTAGGTTTAGTGTGCCGCGGTACTAAAAGGTTTGCAGGACACTGTCTTAGCAGAACGCCGCCAATGAACTTTTAAAGGAGACCTTTCTTTCTATGAAAGATTAGCTTGGAGG
The DNA here is from genome assembly GCF_902459505.1 of Geotrypetes seraphini. Lineage (NCBI taxonomy): Eukaryota > Metazoa > Chordata > Amphibia > Gymnophiona > Dermophiidae > Geotrypetes > Geotrypetes seraphini. The sequence goes on from NC_047086.1 coordinate 254,167,711, forward strand.
AGACAAAAAGCACATGTGGGAATTGGATCATCACTGAAGATTAAAAATAACATACTTTAATCTGCTTAAAAGTTGAAACACTTATCTGCCTTAAATCACAACGGTGATCCATTTCACCAAAGCTTCTACAGGGGATAAAGGCAGATGTTTCACCTTTAAGCACTTTAAGTAGTGACTGAGGCTGGATGCACAAAAATTGTCATAAAAATCCTGTGAATTGTGTTACACTTACACAATATCTGTGCCCATTAAAAAAAAAATAAAAATAAAAAAAGTTGTGCTGAGGGCCCCCCTCCCCTCACACCCCTGAACTTCAAAAGAATAAATCGGCAGGATGGAAGCCCATTCTCACGTGCCTCGACCACCCAAACCTCCCACACCTTTAAAGAGTGGCAGAAGGGATGCCCACTCCCTTCTGCTGCCGGGGCCCTTGTGAACATAACACCCCACCCCCGACACTCCCACCCCCACAGCCCTATAACTTTTACATGACAATCTGGTAGGATGGATGCCTACTCCCTTCCTGCTAGCAGGTCTGCCTCTTCAAAATGGCAGGCCTTACCCTTCCCAGTGCAACCTGGGATGCACTGGGAGAGGACTGACTCTGGCCTAGGTGCGCAAGGTCCTCTATTTTGAACAGATAGACCTGCTGGCAGAAGGGAGTGGGCATCCCTCCTGCCGGATTGTCATCTAAAAGGTATAGGGTTGTGGGGTGGGGTGTAAAGTGTTTGGGGAGGGACAGCAGCAGGAGGGAGTGGGCATCCCTCCTGCTGCTCTTTAATCTAAAAGTGGGGGTGTCGGGGGGGTATGGGGGAAATGGGTGGTTGAGGCAAGAGTTGGCTTCCCTCCTGCTGCCGATTTTTTTTTTTTTTTTTTTTAAGTTTGGGGGCTATGAGGCATTGAGTGCTCATTTTAATATTGATAAGCTTGTTGTAATGTATTTACATACAAATATCAGAGGCTGCTACAAACCACAGAAAAGACCGATTTTCCATTTTGTGCATCGATAGGTGCAATGCATTGTCACTAAATTTCTTAAAACTGGTTCAGCAACGATTGTTAAAACGCATGGTGAGTTTTGTGCATTTGGGTATGAGTGTTCTTGTCATCTATTCATTTTGTGAAGCATGACATTGCACGGTTCATTTTGATGGGTAGTTGTGGTTTTTTAACCAATGACTAATATCTACCTGCTTAAGATTGCAATATGCAGTAAGCTTACTGATGAATGGGGCAAGGGAGCAGGTTATCAGGTTTTTTCCCACCACCATCTTCAGTGACAATCCAATTCCCAGATTCCGTACAAACGTAAGGAAGTTCTTCTTCACCCAGAGAGTGGTAGAGAACTGGAATGCTCTTCCAGAGTCTGTTATAGGGGAAAACACCCTCCAGGGATTCAAGACAAGGTTGGACAAGTTCCTGCTGAACAAGAACAAACGCAGGTAGGGCGGGACTTGGTTAGGGCACAGGTCTTTGACCTGGGGGCCGCCGCATGAGTGGACTGCTGGGCGCGATGGACCACTGGTCTGACCCAGCAACGGCAATTCTTATGTTCCTACGTGTGAGTGTGTATCTGTCTCTGATGCCAGCTCAACCAGATCTATCTATCCATAAACTGTCAGACTGTAGAAATTTGTCTGGCATTAGCCTTACTTTCCAATTACAGGATTTACCGCTTTAAAAGCCACTTTGCGGCTAAGTTGTTTAAATTCCAGTCTTTCTATATAAAAATTCTTAGTGCTTATCAAGGTTTATTAAAAAATTTGATTAATCGCCTATCAACATTCTAGGTGATGTAAAATGCAATATAATTTAAAAAAGAAAAAAAAATAAAAAGGAGGGAATACAAATTTAAAATATTTAGCAAAGACAAAAAACAGGAGACAAAAGGCCAGGGTGGAGAACTACAATATAATCAGAAAACAACACAACTATGGATAATACAAAAAGGAGGGAAAGTACAGTTACTTACCATAACAGGTGTTATCCAGAGACAGCAAGCAGATATTCTCACTGATGGGCGACGTCACCAAGGAGCCCCGGTACGGACACTTCAAGAGCTTGAAAAAAAGCTCGACACCCACACCACACATGCACAAAAGCCTTCCTGTCCGAAGGAGGCACGCGGTCCCTCAGTTAAGATAAGCCAGCTAAGAAGCAAACCCGGGGAGGTGGAAGGGTTGTGAGAATATCTGCCTGCTGTCCCTGGATAACACCTGTTACGGTAAGTAACTGTGCTTTATCCCAGAACAAGCAGGCAGCATATTCTCACTGATGGGTGGCCTCCAAGCTAACAGAGATGGGATGGTGGGAGAGTTGGCCAAAGAAAATACAATTGAAAACATAATGGCCAAAGTGCCCATCCTGTCTGGAGTAAAATCTAGACAATAGTGAGAAGTGAAGGAATGAACTGAGGACCAGGAGGCAGCTGTACAGAGTTCCTCAGTAATATAACCAAGAGGAAAACAAGAAAAGCTGCCAGAACTTGAACTGAAGGATTGGGACACGATATCTCCGTGCCAAGCCAGTCGGAGTAAAAGAGAACAAGAGAAAAGCAATCAGCCAAAAGATTGTTCTTGTGAATATAAGATATCCAAACAGAGGTGAATCAAAAAGAAAAAATTTGGATAAAACCACTGCGGCTCCAACCTGAGTAACAAGAAGAAGAAAAAACCGCGTAAAGGACAAAAACAAAGAAAACCCAGCTCCTCGTAGAAAAAACGAGATGCAGGAAACGCAGACAGAAGAACTGACTGAGCGAAATGAAAACAGTAGAAAATACTGTAGACCTGAACACAGAATCACCCTGACTTGATGAAAGACTGATAAGGATGAAGCTGCTAGCAGGGTCTGAAACTCACCAGTACCCCTGAAAGAGGCGAGAGACATAAGGAAAAACATTTTCCAGGAAAGAAACTCAAGTGGAGCTGACACCAATGTTACAAATGGGAGCATCAACGACCAGTAAAAAACCACATGAATAGTCCAGAGGATAGAAGAAGGAATGAGGTGTGGTTACACACATGAAAAAACATCTGTCATGATCCTGGGAACCAGAAGAGTAATCAAAAAGAAGGTGCTCCTTGAAAGATCAAGGGAAAAAATGCAATAGCATGAAAAAGAAGTCCGAGAGTTATAGAAGCTAGAAGCAACATAGAAAAAAATACCACCGGTACGAAAGTGGAAACAGGCAGATAGACACCAGGAAAAAAATGAAACCACATTTGATATCAACAAAGGCAAGTGGCTAATGTCCTGGCAGAGGGCAACAAAAGGGCTGAGAAAGATTTAAATAAAACAGACGCAGCCCAAAGAAAAAACCAAGGAAGAGAACAAAGATTCCTGAGTCGGAGTGAACCGAGCAGGAAAATGAGAAGAGAGTGTTCCAAAAAAATTTGAGTGGACGAAGAAGGGAGAACCCATGTTGACTGGGCATCATGCAGCAACAGCGCTCGTGAGCTTGATGAAAAAAGGTCAACAAGAGAAGAAGCAAGGGGAATGCATAGAAAAATATGCTCGCTTAGTTCAGGAGAAAAATAACCGTTGTCAGACAAAGAAAATTCTTGGATTAAAGAATCCTGCTGAAATTGGCTGCTACGAAATTCAGCTTCTCATCAGCAAGAGCAGATGACCAATCTCCTCCAAGGTCACAAAAACAGGGCCTCCTGAGATAACAGGAGAGAACGTTAGACTCCTTGCTCAATTATATGTAGTGTAAAACTCCTGAATGGACTGGACTGTGCAAGGAAGGAGAACTTGAGGACAGAGTAGATGATGAAAATATTACAAAAATTCGAAAAGATCCAATTCTTGGCAGGCGAAAGACCCCGAGGCTGAAGAATGGTTACAGAAACCCCCCAGGCATAAAAAAGATGCAGCAAGCAGGAAGATCATGCAAGGAGGTAACAAATAAAAAAGGGGACCTCCGTAGAGACTAGAGGAAATCAAATATATACATGCGTGGGAGACAAGCCCTTGCCTGGTACCACTGGAAAACAAAAGACCACTGAGGAGTACAAGAACGTAGTCCGATCCGTGGCATAACAGAAACAGGAGAATGTCTGTTGTTCAAAAGAAACAGCATGAGGAAGATTGAAACAATCTGAAAAAGAAACACTCTCAGAACAGTGGAGTGAAAAAGTACCCCAAAGAAACACAGACAGGAAAACAGGTACAGAAAAATGAGATGGGTGAGAAAAAACAGCTGAACCATCTCTCAAGGAAAAAACAACCGGGTAAAAACCCTGATGTTCAGAAATGGAAAAACAAGAAGGCCCTGTAATCAAATAGATGTGGCCAACACAAGTAGACACCCGCTGAATCTGGGATGAAACAACCCAAAACTGGTAAGGAAAACAGATGAAAAACACGGTTCATAGACAAAACTGCCGAAGACAAAGGCGCGCGCCGACAACTGAGTGCAAGACGGAAGCACACGCCGAAGAAAAAAAGTGTTTTCAGGGGCTCCGACGGGGGTTTTTGTTGGGGGACCCCCCCCCCCACTTTACTTAATACAGATCGCGGCGGCGTTGTGGGAGGTTTGGGGGGTTGTAAGCGCCCTCATTATACTGGAAACTTAACTGTTTCCCTGTTTTTTTAGGGAAAAAGTGGTTTTCAGTAAAATGTGGGGGGTTACAACCCCCCAAACCCCCAAAATGCGGCACGATCTATATAAAGTAAAGTGGGGGGGGGGGTTCCCCCACACACACACCCCCGTCGGAGCCCTTTAAAACAGTCATTTTCTTCGGCGAGCGTCTTTGTCCTGGCGCGCTTTTGACCTGACACCGAAGAACACAGCTCAAAAGCCGTAAGAATTGGAGCCTGTAGTGGCTGCCCGGAAAATCAGGAAGCAGGGCCATGAGGTCTGAGATCCAAAAGAAACACCATCATCCAGGGGCCTTGACAATTAAGAGAAAGACCAGTAAACGAAAAGAATCCTGCAAGGAGAATTAGAAGGAGAAAAACAGGAAGGACAGCCTAACATCCCACGTAGACTCATAAGAACTGCCATCTCCGGATCAGACCTTCAAGTCAGGCGATCCACACATGTGGAGGCCCAGCCAGGTGTACACCTGGCGTAATTTTAGTCACCCATATCCCTCGTAAGGAAATGTGCATCTAGTTTGCTTTTAAATCCTAGAACGGTGGATTCTCAGAGTCTGAGAATAGGGTAAAACGATTAAGTGGATAAAGCCTTTACAAGAAGAGAACTCAGGGAACCTAGGCTCGTAGGAGTACATGATAACTGATAAGACAGCCGCCGTTAAAGTGAAAACTGCTACACAGATGCGGCCAGAGAAACTCACTAGGTCCATAATGGAGAAGAAACATGTTCCAGCACAGCCCCAGGAACACCTCCCCAAAGCAGACTTATTCAATAACCTGTGCTGTTGAGTAATGATAAAAACAGACACTCAGATGCAGACCAGATCCGTAAAACACAGATCTGCAAAAACAGGTACTGAAATTGAAAAGAGGCTATATGGCATGTGTACACAAATGTATGCCAAGGAAAACCCTGCAGACAGTAGAGAAATCTAGTAAGCCCATTAGGCCAACCGGTCCCTAACTGTGTCCACTTTGCCCAGAAACACAGAGGCTACACACTAGCCATGAAGAGGAACTCCACCAGGAGGGAAACAAAGACACCTGTTAACTGCTTTATAGGCAGTGTCAAAAAAGTCCCCATAGAGATCAAGGAAGGGAAGCAAACCACCCTTGAGGAGATAAGTAGAAGGAAGAAATTCCATAGGGAAAGAAAAGACTGTACAAAGTCAACTCCCAAAGGAATGCATTTACAGAAAATTCACTAATGGATCTGGAAAAAACAATATGTTATGCAATTATGAAGGCTTTGTGATGAAGCACCCTCCACTTCAAAGAGAGATGGGGCGTAGTTCCAAAAGACACCCCAAGTCTCTCAACCCGTCAAAACCAAGACCAGCAAGGAGTCGATGTCGAAGGCCAAATACAGCTTGATGACTGCAAAGCCTTCCCATACTGGAAACAACACCGACACTTTGAAACATAGCAACAAATTTCTTTTAAAGATTAAAAAGTTGAATAGTGGTCTAGTAGGGTGAAATTCTGTTGGAGCGAGATAAAAGTAAAGAGGGAGTGGCTGGAAGGTTTCCTCAGGTTAGGGCTGTGCTTCACAGCTCGGCCCACTGGGGGCTTTTTTTTTTTTTGTGAATATAGATCTAGTGTGTAATAATTATCTATCTGCTGTACCAGCTAAATACTGCCAAGTTCCAGGTTTTATACCAATGATGCCATTAGATAGTTCAGTTTCTTTGCCTTCATCTACTGCAGGGCTGCCCAAGTTCAGTCCTCGAGAACTACTGGCAGGCTAGGTTTTCAGGATATCCACAATGAATATGCATGAGAAAAATTTGCCTGCCTTCTTGGTATATAAATCTCTCACATGCGTATTCATTGTGGATATTCTGAAAACCTGGCCTGCCTGTAGATCTCGAGGACCGGACTTGGGCAGCCCTGATCTACTTGTAGGGTAGCAGAACCCAGCAATCTAGCAAGATGAAAAGGAACTGCCTCTTGAAAAATATTAGCAATGACATGCATGTACGGTTAACAGAGACAAGGCAAAATTTGTTCTTACCTAATAATTTCATTTTCTCGACTCCTGCTGAACCAATCCAAATGAGTGAGTTATGCTTCCCAATGAACAGATGGAGGCAAACACTAAGTTTTCATAGCCGACATCACAGGAGTAGGGCAGCCCAGAAACTCAGCAGCATATTAATGAAGCAGATCTGCAGAACCCTTGGAAAAAATTCACACTACAACTCACACCCCCAAGAGTTTCAGAGAATGGTCCCAGGTATTCCAAAGAAACACTAAGGGCCAGATTCTTAAAACTTTATGTGCCCTTAATGATGGTCACTAAACCGGTTCCAGCCGATTATTAGAACGGTTCACCGTGGTCTTTTCTGAACTTCCTAGCAGTCTTGGACTCTACAATGCAAATATAGTACAATGAGACCATTAATATTAAAATGGTAGTAAAATGATCTCATTATTATTTAAAAGAGCACTCCAGATTATTCTCTATCACCGCAGGATGATTCCCTAACCTTGTTGTGCCACATTTGCAGGCAAAATTTTCAGGTAGGGTTCGAGCTGCCATAGCCTTACTTTCCAGTCAGTGCCTAATGAGGAGGATTAGTTCAGGCACCGACAGGAAAGTAAGGCTTGACAGCTCAGACTCCCCCTCCCAATTGCAAGTTAAAAATAAAAAAAGGGACGGCAGGAGGGATGCCCACTCCCTATCGCTGCTGGCATCCCACCCCAAGCACCTTTAAATTGAAGAAAAGCAGGATTGCAAACTCCCTCCCACTGCCAGGTCGCCTGCCCCCCATACCTTTACGACGAAGGCCAGCCAGAAGGATGCCTACTCCCTCCAGTCGGCAGGCCCACCTCTTCAAAATGGTGGGCTTTCCCCTTCTCAGTGCAACCTGGGATGCACCGGGTAAGGGCCTAAGGCTCTGATTGGCCCAGGCGGGGCCTTAGGCATCTGGGCCATGCATCCTGGGATGCACCAGGTAAGGGCCTAAGGCTCTAATTGGTCCAGGCGGGGCCTTAGGCCTCTGGGCCAGAGTCCTATGACCCTTCCTAGCATATATATGGAAGCCAGAACATAATAGCGCCAACAGATGCTGATAGCATACAGCAAGTAAGAATGCAGCCCATATACCACAAGAAAGGATACAGATACTGGCCAGATCCTTTCTATTCTGCTATTTGTAATCTCAGTTGGCCACGGTTGGAAACAGGACACCAGGCTTGATGGATTTTTGGTCTATCCCAGAATGGCAATTCTTAGATCTTATGGCAGTCAGCCAGAGCAAATAACGCAGCCAGCAAAAAATGTGTTCTGCCTACAGAACAGAAGATGGAACCAATATGCAGCCACAATAAACTGCCTGTATGCAGGGCTCCAAGATAATAATAATAATAATAACTTTATTCTTATATATCGCCAACAATCTTGCGACTTCTAGGCGGTTTACAATAGAGAGAAACTGTAAGTAAATGCAATAAAGAGAAGCTGTAAATACAACGAATTAAAGAGTCTAGTAGTACCGTATTTTCACGCAAATAACACGCACCCGTATAAAACGCGCACACGTGTATAGCGCGCAGAAATCACGATGATAAGCACAAAAACTTTGGTATAACGCGCTCACGATTATACCGCGCATGCTGCCCGACTCTCCGTTCACCCCCCCTGACTTCCGTGCACTGCCCCGCCTCTCCGTGCGCTGTCCCGACTCTCCGTTCACCCCCCCTGACTTCCGTGCACTGCCCTGACTTTCCGTGCGCTGTCCCGACTCTCCGTTCACCCCCCCCTGACTTCCGTGCACTGCCCTGACTTTCCGTGCGCTGTCCCGACTCTCCGTTCACCCCCCCTGACTTCCGTGCACTGTCCCCCCTTGAAGGTCTGTCCCCATCCTGAAAGCCTGATGCCCCCCCCCCCCGACGTCCGATACATCCCTCCCCCCGAAGGACCGCCGACTCCCCAACAATATCGGGCCAGGAGGGAGCCCAAATCCTCCTGGCCACGGCGACCCCCTAACCCCACCCCGCACTACATTACGGGCAGGAGGGATCCCAGGCCCTCCTGCCCTCGACGCAACCCCCCCTCCCCCCAACGACCGCCCCCCCCCAAGAACCTCCGACCGCCCCCCAGCCGACCCGCGATCCCCCTGACGACCCCCACGACCCCCCCACCCCCCTACCTTTGGTAGTTGGGCCAGAAGGGAGCCCAAACCCTCCTGGCCACGGCGACCCCCTAACCCCACCCCGCACTACATTACGGGCAGGAGGGATCCCAGGCCCTCCTGCCCTCGACGCAAACCCCCCTCCCCCTTAACGACCGCCCCCCCCCAAGAACCTCCGACCGCCTCCCAGCCGACCCGCGATCCCCCTGGCGACCCCCACGACCCCCCCACCCCCCTTCCCCGTACCTTTGGTAGTTGGCCGGACAGACGGGAGCCAAACCCGCCTGTCCGGCAGGCAGCCAACGAAGGAATGAGGCCGGATTGGCCCATCCATCCTAAAGCTCCGCCTACTGGTGGGACCTAAGGCGCGTGGGCCAATCAGAATAGGCCCTGGAGCCTTAGGTCCCACCTGGGGGCGCGGCCTGAGGCACATGGTCGGGTTGGGCCCATGTGCCTCAGGCCGCGCCCCCAGGTGGGACCTAAGGCTCCAGGGCCTATTCTGATTGGCCCACGCGCCTTAGGTCCCACCAGTAGGCGGAGCTTTAGGATGGATGGGCCAATCCGGCCTCATTCCTTCGTTGGCTGCCTGCCGGACAGGCGGGTTTGGCTCCCGTCTGTCCGGCCAACTACCAAAGGTACGGGGAAGGGGGGTGGGGGGGTCGTGGGGGTCGCCAGGGGGATTGCGGGTCGGCTGGGAGGCGGTCGGAGGTTCTTGGGGGGGGGCGGTCGTTGGGGGGGAGGGGGGTTTGCGTCAAGGGCAGGAGGGCCTGGGATCCCTCCTGCCCGTAATGTAGTGCGGGGTGGGGTTAGGGGGTCGCCGTGGCCAGGAGGGTTTGGGCTCCCTTCTGGCCCAACTACCAAAGGTACGGGGAAGGGGGGTGGGGGGTCCTGGGGGTCGCCAGGGGGGTCGCGGGTCGGCTGGGGGGGGCGGTCGGAGGTTCTTGGGGGGGGGCGATCGTTGGAGGGAGGGGGGTTTGCGTCGAGGGCAGGAGGGCCTGGGATCCCTCCTGCCCGTAATGTAGTGCGGGGTGGGGTTAGGGGGTCGCCGTGGCCAGGAGGGTTTGGGCTCCCTTCTGGCCCGATATTGTCGGGAAGTCGGCGGTCCTTCGGGGTGGGGGTGCGAGTGGTCCTGCCGGGGGGGGGGGATGTATCGGACGTCGGGGAGTCGGCCGGGCAAGAGGGCTTGGGCTCCCTCTTGCTCCGATCGTGGATGCGGGTGCGGGTGGGAGCGCGTGCGAGCGGTCGTTCGGGATGGGGGTGCGAGCGGTCCTGCTGGGGGGGTGAATCGGGCGTCGGGCGGGGGTGGGAACTATGTTTTAAAACTTTTGTATACCGCGCTCACGCATATAACGCGCGAGGGGTATGCGCGGTAGGTAAAAACGCGTTTAACGCGCGCGTTATATGCGTGAAAATACAGTATACATCTGAAAATACCAACATTAATGATGATAACAATAGTTTGTGTGCTGCAGGACCAAGAAGTGCCGTGCTGCTTACAAAGAATTGGAAATAGTTTATGGATTGAGTGGGGTGGTTCATAGTTAGTGATTGGGGGTTAGGGCTAATAGTTTACAAGTTCAGGTATGTGATGGTGTTACAAGGGGGGGCTGATGTCCTGGTTCGTTGCCTAGGTATTTCAAGAACAGGTAAGTTTTTAGGTGTTTCCTAAATTCTCCATAATTGTTTGTGTGTGCGATTAGTTTTTCTAAGTCTTTACCCCATATGGCTGCTTGATACGATAGTAGTTGTTGATGGTATCTCTTATATTTGCACCCTCTAGCCGGTGGGGAGACAAATTTCAGGTGAGTTTTTCTTTCGTGTCTGTTGGTTGGGAATGAGAAGAGGTCTGTAATGTATTTAGGGGCTAAGCCATTTAGTACCTTGAAGCAGAGACATCCTAGTTTGAACTTCGTGCGTGCTCCCATTGGCAGCCAGTGTAGGAGTCGGTAGGAGGGGGTTATGTGGTCGGACTTCTTCAGCCCGAAAATCATCCTGACTGCTGCATTTTGTATCAGTTGGAGTCTTTGCATTTGCTTCTGGGGGATTGTCAGATGGGTGATGTTGCAATAGTCCAGGTGGCTTAGTATTAGGGATTGAACTAGATGATACATATCAGCCTATATCATACAATGGAGGTGCGAGCACACAGGTCTGTATATTACTGCCCGCATGTTGTAACCAAGGAACAGACAATGGCATACTGTATGTCTCCAGAATGCAACAGTTACAGCTACTGTCATAAGGGAATAGAGCAGGATATTGAAAGATGACTAAAATCTAAAGGAGGTAATCTCATGGACCCAAAACACATTTCCAGAAGCAAAGACCTATAGTTCCTTCATGCGAGAATGTAGCAAAAATACTGTCTGCAAGCAGAATTAATGCTCCTGGCTTGATGCTACCAGAAGCCCATCAAGCAACCCCTTTGAATATTGCACTTATGAAGTATAGAAATTAGCTAGCAGCATGTCAGGGTTGCTTGGGCTGCAGGACCGGCTAGAGCTGAAGTGAAGGGAGACAGGAGCTGGATCTGGTCTGGGGATTTGGGGGGGGGAGAAAGAGGTGCTGGCCCATGTGGTGGGGGTCCAGAGCTGAAGGGAGATGTGCCAGATCCTCACCTGGGCAAAGAAGCTGAAGGGAAAGGAGTCAGGATTTGGTCTGAGGATTGGAGGAGGGGGGAAAGAGGAGGTGGACCCATGGGAAGGGGGCTAGAAGGAAGGGAGAGAAGGGCAGGACATGCAGGGAGGAGAGAGAAGGGAAGGGAAAGAGAAAAGCTTAACCAAGGGGATGAAGAAAGAGCGAGTGAAATATTGAAAATAGCGGAGGGAGGGAGAGAGGAAAGTGTGAAAGACACTGGTGTAAGGGAGTAGAAGGGGAGAAGCAGGACACAGGGAGATATACAAAAAGAGGGGAGATGGTGGGCATGGATGTGAGCATAGGAAAAGGGACAAAAAGAGGACTGCTGCATGAGGGTGGCATATAACAGAGAAGATGGTTATACATGAGGGAGAATAAGAACACAGAAGGAACATGTAGACTTAAGGGGAGGGGGGCATAAGGATATAGAGGAGTGATACTGTACACAGGTGGAGGGGATCATAGAATGGTGAGATGATAAAGGCAGGGAGATGGGTACAGGGGAAATACTAGAAAGGGATGCATAGGAGACAGAGAAGAGAGATGCTGAACCTAGGGAAAAATACATACACTGAGATAGAAAATGAACATGGAGAAAGAAGAAATGTCAAATGGTCAGGTGACCCTGGCAAATGAGTTAAGAGCAGACAGAAGAAAAGAGGCAACAAAAGGAAGAAAAAAATAATTTTATTTTCTATTTGGTGATTAAAATATATCAGATTTGAAATATGTATCCTGCTAGAGCTGGTGTTAATTGGGCACCGAAAACCCAGACCGTGCTTTTTTAGCTTCCAGCTGACTTAGGGCTCTCTCTGACCAAAGTATTCTGTTAAGCTTGATTTTTCTATGTAGCATTCTGTAGTAATTTGGCTTGCTCAGTTTTCTCGATAGTGGAGGAGATATCTGAGAAGGGGAGACAGGGGTTTTGCTCTGTATTTGTGTTTTTAAAATGACAGTTGTACAAAATATTTTTTCTTTTCATACTTTAATAAATTAAGTTCAATATAAAATCATAACTATTCAAGGCTTGTGTGGATAGGATCAGAAGGTTTGTGGGTATGGGGCGGGGACAGGGACCAAAGCTTGTGGGTACGGGACGAGGACAAATGTTTTTCTCTGCATCATTCTCTAGCTGAAAAGCCTCCTAGTGCAAATCCTAGATGTATGTCGTGGGCCATGACTACTGGTCCAGTTATGGCCTGAATCCAAGTATAGGTAAGGAGCAATGAGGAGTCAAAGTAGGCCTTAAATTTCTTATTGTAACATTTTACACATAGTTTTCTGGCCCATAAAAAGGGAGGCAAGTTCATTTTAGGTTTAAACTCTACAGGAACTTAGTACTCAATGGTCCCTCTAAGGACTGACTGGTTGCGTGCAAATATTTTTTCATGTAAGCAACATGTTCTAAAAACTTATAATTTTACAGATTTGCAAGAATTTTTGTGAGCGGCCATGTAAAATCTGTGAGCAATGTTCTAGAATATATGCTCATATGCTCAGCTTAGAAGGAACATAGGTTGTACTAATCCAAAAATTTCAATCTCATGACAGGTTTTGTTGGGCTGCAGTGCCTGGACTAAGTAGCTGTTGTGTTATGCAGAGCGTGGCACTCTGAAAGTGACCTGTAAGTCTCAAACTAATAAAAATCTAGCTGAAAAGTTTTGCATAATTTAGTTTGAGACCCTAGTAAATGTCCACACAAAATTTTATTCGATTTGAAGGAGGCTGAGCATGGATGATTTTCAAAACTGGTCCACTTGAAGTGGAATGACCCAACTGCAAAACCAATCATATTATCCACTTTAAAATACAGTATACTACAATCCCTGGGTACATTCAAGCCAACTAAATTTTAACACAAAATCTCTTTTTAATTACTGCTGAAAATCTATCTATCAACCTATGACCAAAATCAATCTAAAACTTTGCTGCAGTTCATCCTCTTAAAATATTTAGGGGGGGGGGGGTTCCCAACATAATTCTTAAGGGAATCTTCTACTACAAGTTGAAGCTTTTGCATAAAATAAGTCAACATTACAAAATGTACTAACTCACTTATGGGTTTCACAGAACCTAGTGACAGCTGCTAATTAAAATCCTTTTCAGTATAGCATGTTTTCGATGTCCATCTGCTATTTTCAAACTATTGAAGTTATAAATTCTTAAAGACCAAGTTTGTCTTCCATCAGACAAGAGTGTGAGATGATTCCTCAATAAAGGGGGCCCTTTTACTAAGCTGCAACTTACTGCAACTTAAAATGTCTTGCTGCAAGACATGCTCAGCCATTGTGTGGTAAACTTCAAATCGGCATGAGCTAGTCAGAAACTAAAAAATATTTTTAGCTGGAGGGGGTGTGTTTGTAGGAGAGCAAGCATTTCAGTGCTAATTAGTTAGCACGCAGTAATGCGGACATGCTAACGGGTTAGCACAGGATTACATGTGAGCTCTTATCACCTACTAAATAGGTGTCGTTAAGTACTAATGCAGTATTTCTTTTTAAAGGCCATATGCTAACAGCAACATTAACACGTGACCATTAATAGAAAGACTATCATTTTCCAGCTGTGGCAAAAAAGGCCTTAGCACATGGGAAAAATCCAAGTGACGGCACACTAAGGCCACATTTACTGCAGCTTAGTTAAAAAGACCCTTAATTATTTGAACAGCAATGGATAAATTTCTAAACCTCGGCACCAACCAAAATGATCAAGGGACAGCGAAAAAAGCACAGTTACTTACCGTAACAGTTGTTATCCAGGAACAGCAGATATTCTCAACATATGGGTGACGTCACCGCCGGAGTCCCGCAGCGGACAGCCTCGAAAGCAAACTTGCTTGAAGATCTTAATAAGGCATGCGCGCGTGCCTTCCCGCCCAAACTAGGGGGCGCATCTCTTGCGAGGATCCTCAGTTCAGATACCTAGCTAAGAAGCCAACCAGGGGAGGTGGGAGGGTTGTGAGAATATCTGCCTGCTGTCCCTGGATAACAACTGTTACGGTAAGTAACTGTGCTTTATCCCAGGACAAGCAGGCAGCATATTCTCAACATATGGGTGACCTCCAAGCTAAACAAAGTTGGCAATTTAAGAAAAAGGATTTTGTAAAACAGATTGGCCATAATGGCCATCCCTCCTGAACAAAGTATCCAGACAGTAATGAGAGGTGAAAGTATGAACCGAGGACCAAGTGGCAGCCTTGCAGATTTCCTCAATAGGAGTTGATCTGAGGAAAGCTACAGACACCGCTATAGCTCGAACCTTGTGGTCCGTCACTCGACCCTGCAGAGGAAGACCAGCCTGAGCATAGCAAAAAGAGATGCAAGCAGTCATCCAGTTGGAAATTGTACGCTTCGAGATAGGACGTCCCAACTTATTCGGATCAAAGGAGATGAAAAGTTGAGGAGATGTTCTGTGAAGTTGAGTGCGTTGGAGGTAGAAAGCCAAGGCACGTTTACAGTCCAAAGTATGAAGTGCCACTTCTCCAGGATGAGAATGAGGCTTCGGAAAAAATACTGGCAGAACAATAGATTGATTGATGTGAAATTTTGAAACAACTTTAGGTAAGAATTTAGGATGAGTACGGAGGACCACCTTATCATGGTGAAAAACTGTGAAAGGTGGGTCCACAACCAACGCTTGTAACTCACTGACTCTTCGAGCAGATGTGAGGGGAATCAGGAATACAGCTTTCCAAGTGAGATACTTGAGGTGAGCTTTGTCAATTGGTTCAAAAGGAGGCTTCATCAAGTTGAGCCAAAACAACATTCAGATCCCAAACCACTGGAGGCGGTTTAAGTGGTGGATGAAGATTAAAAGTCCTTTCATAAAATGGGAAACCAGGGGATGTGCAGAGAGAGGTTTCCCATCAAGAGGCTGATGAAAAGCAGCAATAGCACTGAGATGGACTTGAATAGATGTAGATTGAAGTCCAGATTGTGACAAGTGAAGCAAATAGTCCAGAACAGATGCCAAGGAAGAAGACATTGGCTGCAGCTGACATGCGGAACACCAAACAGAAAACCTAGTCCATTTCTGGCAGTAATACTGTCGAGTTGACGGGTTCCTGGAAGCAAGAAAAATATCATTGGCAGACTGAGAAATTGAGAAGAGTCTGTTATGTAGAAAGGTATCAAGCTGTCAAGTGTAGAGACTGGAGATTGGGATGAAGCAAGATCCTTGACTGAGTGAGCAGAGAAGGAAAAACTGGCAGCAGTAGAGGCTCCCTGGTGCTGAGTTGAAGTAGAAGGGAGTACCACGATTGTCTGGGCCACCGAGGAGCTATCAGAATCATGGTGGCGTGCTCTGACTTTAGTTTGACTAGAGTCCTGAGAATCAGAGGAAATGGAGGAAATGCATAAAGGAACTGAGCCCTCCAGTCCAGGAGAAACGCATCCGCTTCCAGACGTTGAGGAGTGTAAATACGGGAACAAAACTGAGGCAGTTTGAAGTTGAGGGGGGACGCAAAAAGATCTATCTGGAGGGTCCCCCAGTGGGCAAATATTTGATGAAGTGTGGGAGAATTGAGTGTCCATTCGTGAAGCTATAGAAGACGACTCAATTTGTCCGCTAAACAGTTGCGTTGACCCTGAATGTAGACAGCTCTGAGGAAGATGTTGTGAAGAATTGCCCAATGCCACAGCTTCAGAGCTTCCTGACATAGGGAGTGAGATCCCGTACCTCCGTTTGTTGACATAATACATGGCCAGTTGGTTGTCTGTCTGAACAAGAACCACCATAGAAACATAGAAACATAGAAAGATGACGGCAGAAAAGGGCTATAGCCCATCAAGTCTGCCCACTCTACTGACCCACCCCATTAAGTCCGAGTACTAATGACCTAGTTCCTTAACTCGACCTTCGTAAGGATCCTACTAGGGCATCCCATTTATTCTTAAAGTCATTAACGCTGGTGGCCTTGATCACCTGCTCTGGAAGCTTGTTCCAGTGATCTACAACCCTTTCTGTGAAGAAATACTTCCTTATGTCACTATCGAATTTCCCTCCTCTGAGTTTGAATGGATGCCCCCTTGTGACCGAGGGTCCCCTGAGAAAGAAGATGTCGTGGAGGCGATGCTGAAAGGCTTTGAGAACATAGAAGATCACTGACGGTCTGTTGAAGTCCATAGACCCTACCGTCGACATGGGCTTCCCAGGCGTCGGCGGACAAATTGGTTGTGAGAACCTTCTGATGAGGGAGATTGTGGAACAGCAAACCTCTGGAAAGATTGGAAGAGAGCATCCACCAATACAGAGACTTCTGCAACAAAGGAGTTATTGTAATTTGTTGAGATGGCGGGTCCGTGGCTTGTTGCCATTGAGATGCCAGGGTCCACTGAGGAACGCGAAGGTGAAGTCTGGCAAAAGGAGTCACATGAACTGTAGAAGCCATGTGACCGAGCAGAACCATCATTTGCCATGCAGAAATGGATGGAAGACAAGAGACCTGATGACAAAGTCGAATGAGGGTATCTTGACGTGGTTCCGGAAGGTACACGCTGAGGTGGACAGTGTCCAGAGTTGCCCCCAATGAACTGGAGAGATTGAGATGGGGTTAACTGAGACTTGGGAAAGTTCATGTGGAACTCCAGACTTTGGAGGAATACAATAGTCTGTTGGGTCGCTGCAATAAGAGAGGGGGCCTTGATGAGCCAGTCGTCTAGGTATGGAAATACTTGAAAACCTTGGTTGTAAAGAGCTGCAGCTACCACCACCAGACATTTTGTAAATACTCTGGGGGATGAGGCCAAGCCGAAAGGGAGAACTCGGTACTGCAGATGAAGATCCCCCCACTTTGAATCTGAGGTACTTGCGAAAGGCTGGATGAATGGGGATACGAGTATAAGCCTCCTTGAGATCCAGCGAGCAAATCCAATACAAGGTCGGCAAAGAGAGCATCCGAAACTTCTCTTGACTAGAAATTTGTTGAGAGCTCCGAGGTCCAGAATAGGTTTCAAGTTTATTAAATTTTACTATACCGACTATCAACAAGTATCTAGCCGGTTTACAAGTTAAAATAAGATAATAGATAAAATTAATACAACATATAAGATAATTAAAAAGAAAATGAAAAGGGGATTGTGAACATTTAGACTTTAACTAGACATACTGGAAAGTGATGGCAGGGAATAAAGAAATGGAAGGGGGGGGGGGAAAAAAACCCCGTCTTCTTCGGAACCAGAAAGTAGCAGGAATAGAACCCCAAGTTCCGCTGGGACAGAGTAATCTCCTCAAGAGCTCGAAGGTGAAGAAGAGCCCGGGCCTCTTGAAGAAGAAAGGGAAGTTGCGACTGATTGGAAGGACACTCTCTTGGAAGGGTGATCTGGAGGTACCTGAAGTAAGCGAAGAGAGTATCCCTCTCGTAAAATGGTGAGAACCCAGAGACCTGAGGTGATGTGCTCCCACTGTTGATAAAAAATGGGCAGGCGACCCCACAATGGGAAGAGGAGAATTCTGAAACAGGAAGATTGGAATTCTCAAGCTGAGAACGTCAAAAAGGCTGAGCTGGCTTGGTGGCAGCAGGAGTTTGTGACTTCTGCTGACGCTGCTGCTGCTGCTGAGGACAGCGAGGTGGAGGCCTGGAAAAAGCAGGAGTCAATTTCTGAGGGTAACGACGTGGAGTCTGTTTATACACCCTAGTTGGTGTAGTCTTGGGGGCGAATGAGAGAAGCAAAAGAGTGTTCATGTTCTGAGAGACGCTTAGTGGCTGCTTCGATAGAGTCATCAAACAACTCATTTCCTTGACAAGGCAGATTTAGAAACATAGAAACATAGAAATAGACGGCAGATAAGGGCCCACGGCCCATCTAGTCTGCCCACCTTAATGTCCCTCCCCTACCTTTGCCCTGTGAAGAGATCCCATGTGCCGATCCCATTTGGCCTTAAAATCAGGCACGCTGCTGGCCTCAATCACCTGTAGTGGAAGACTATTCCAGCGATCAACCACTCTTTCAGTGAAAAAGAATTTCCTGGTGTCACCTCGTAGTTTCCCGCCCCTGATTTTCAATGGATGCCCTCTTGTTGTCGTGGGACCCTTGAAAAAGAAGATATCTTCCTCCGCCTCGATGCGGCCCGTAAGATACTTGAACGTCTCGATCATGTCCCCCCTCTCTCTGCGCTCCTCGAGCGAGTATAGCTGTAATTTGTCAAGCCGTTTTTCGTATGGCAGATCCTTGAATCCCGAGACCATCCGGGTGGCCATTCTTTGCACCGACTCCAGTCTCAGCACATCCTTGCGATAATGCGGCCTCCAGAATTGCACACAGTATTCCAGGTGGGGCCTCACCATGGATCTATACAATGGCATAATGACTTCCGCCTTACGACTGACGAAACCCCTTCGTATGCAGCCCATGATTTGTCTTGCCTTGGACGAAGCCTGCTCCACTTGATTGGCAGACTTCATGTCCTCACTGACGATTACCCCCAAGTCTCGTTCTGCTACCGTTTTTGCTAGGATCTCGCCATTAAGGGTATAAGACTTGCATGGATTCTGGCTGCCCAGGTGCATAACTTTGCACTTTTTGGCATTGAAGTTGAGTTGCCATGTCCTAGACCATCGCTCCAGTAGGAGTAGGTCGTGCATCATGTTGTCGGGCACTGAATCTTCGTCTGTTGTGCATTTGCCCACTACATTACTCAGTTTGGCGTCATCGGCGAATAATGTTATTTTACCTCGAAGCCCTCCTGCCAAGTCTCTTATAAAGATGTTGAATAGGATTGGGCCCAAGACTGAGCCCTGTGGTACTCCACTAATCACCTCCGTCATTTCGGAGGGGGTGCCGTTCACCACCACCCTTTGGAGCCTACCTCCAAGCCAGCTCCCAACCCATTTCGTCAATGTGTCACCTAATCCTATAGAACTCATCTTGCTCAGTAACCTGCGGTGTGGTACGCTATCGAATGCTTTGCTAAAGTCCAGGTACACGATGTCCAGGGACTCTCCAATATCCAGCTTCCCTGTCACCCAGTCAAAGAAGCTGATCAGGTTGGATTGGCAGGATCTCCCCTTAGTAAATCCATGTTGTCGGGGATCCCGTAGATTCTCTTCATCCAGGATCTTATCTAATTGGTGTTTGATTAGAGTTTCCATTAGTTTGCTCACTATCGATGTTAGACTCACTGGTCTGTAGTTTGCTGTCTCCATCTTTGAGCCTTTCTTGTGGAGTGGAATGACGTTAGCCGTCCTCCAGTCCAACGGGACGGTGCCTGTACTAAGGGAGAGGTTGAAGAGCGCGGACAGTGGCTCCGCCAAGACATCACTCAGCTCCCTAAGCACCCTGGGGTGCAGGTTGTCCGGCCCCATTGCTTTGTTAACCTTGAGCTTTGACAGCTCACCGTAGACTCTGCTGGGCGTAAACTCAAAGTTACTAAACGGGTCAACTGAGCCAACCCTTGTCTGTAGCTGAGGGCCGAGCCCTGGCGCTTCTCGGGTGAAGACTGAGCAGAAGTATTCATTTAATAGTTGGGCTTTTTCTGAATCCTTTTCCACATAGTCTCCGTCTGGTTTCCTAAGACGTACAATCCCGCCTGAGTTTTTTCTTCTATCACTGATATACCTGAAGAAGGATTTATCTCCCTTCTGGATGTTCTTTGCTAGAGACTCCTCCATGAGGAATTTAGCCTCCCTGACTGCTGTTTTGACGGCTTTTGATTTGGCCAGGTAGTCTGCCCTAGAGTCCTGCTTCCCTGATTGTTTGTAAGAGATGAATGCTTTTTTCTTCTCCTTGATCAGGTCTGAGATCTCCGCAGTAAACCACTGTGGCTTATTGTTCCTTCGCCGTTTACTTACTGATTTTACATAGCTGTTTGTTGCTTCTTGTATGGTTGCTTTCAAAGTCGACCACATGTCTTCCACGTTATCGGTTTCTTCTTGGCTTTGTAGCGCCTGGTGAACGAAGTCTCCCATTTCTTTGAAATTTGTGTCCTTGAATTTGAGGACTTTGGTTAGTGTAGTAGATTTAGTGAAACCTTTCCTGAGATTGAACCATACCATGTTGTGGTCACTGGAGGCCAATGTGTCGCCCACTGAGACCTCTGTGACACTTTCTCCATTGGTAAGTATCAGGTCCAGTATTGCCTGATCCCTTGTCGGTTCCAACACCAGTTGCCTGAGGCTTGCTCCTTTCATAGAGTTTAATAGCCTCCTGCTGCTGCCGGAAGCAGAGGTAAGTGTAACCCAATCCACATCAGGCATGTTGAAGTCACCTAGCAATACTGTGTCCCCACGCAAGGTGATATTTTCTATATCTTCGATTATTTCCATATCCAGGTCATCCTGTTGTCTTGGGGGTCTGTAAATTACGCCAAGATACAAGCATTTGTCCTTCCCTCTGGCCAAATTAACCCAAAGGGATTCCCCAGTATACTGGACATCTGAGATTCTCGTGACCTTAATGTCATCTTTAGTATATAATGCTACACCCCCTCCCTTCCTACCCTCTCTGTCCCGGCGAAGCAAGTTGTAACCCGGTATGACCATGTCCCACCCGTGGGAGTCTGTGAGCCAGGTTTCGGATATCGCCACCACATCCAGGTCGGCATTCCTTATTTCTGTTTCCAATTCCAGGATCTTGTTTCCTAAACTGTGTGCGTTGACGTACATAGCCCTCCATGTTATATTTTTGTTATGTCTCAGTGGGGATATTCCTGTTTGAGCTATTTGAACACCTTTAGCATTGTTTGTGTTATTTGTGCTTTCCTGAGGCTCAGAACCACAATGTGTACTCCCCATATACCCAGAACTACAGTGTGTACTCCCCTTAGACCCGGAATTACAATGTGACCCATAAATATGATGTGACCCTACTCCCGACTCAAAAGTGTGTGCACTCACCCCTGACCCAGAATTTCGGTGTCTACTTTCCTCAGCCTCATAAATGTATTGGCATTTTAGTTCACCTGGTATGTTGTTTGTGCCTGTACCCTCCCCCGACTTACCTAGTTTAAAGCCCTGTGGAGTAGGCGGGCTAGGCGGTGTCCAAGGACATTCTTCCCTCTTCTGGTTAGGTGTAGCCCGTCGTGTCCCTGTAGTCCTTGCAATGCTTCTCCATGGTGCAGAAACCCGAAGTTCATCTCCTTGCACCATCCTCGCAGCCAGTCGTTCGCCCTTTGTATTCGATCCTCTCTGGCTCTGCCCTTGCCCCTCACTGGGAGAATCGAGGAGAAGACTACCTGCGCATCCATCCTCCTCAGCTTCTCCCCCAGGGCCCTGAAGTCTTCAGGTATGCTGTCCGGGCTGCTCCTTGCGGTGTCATTGGTTCCGACGTGGATTAGAACCATGGGGAAGTGGTCTCGGGGCTTGATGAGTCTGTCAATGCAAGCAGTGACATCCCGGATCCTGGCCCCTAGCAAACAGCAGACCTCTCTTGATTGTAGGTCTGGTCTGCAGATTGGTCCCTCGGTGCCCCTCAGCAGCGAATCTCCGATGACCACCACTCTGCGCTTCTTAGGGGTGGGCTGTACTGTTGATTCCGGAGTTGGAACCGTCTGCTGAACAACTACTTGTAGCTCTTTCTCCGGACCTTCCTGTAGCAGCTGATATCTGTTCCTCAGGGCGATATGAGGTGTCGATGTTGAGCTGTCCTGTATGGGGGAAAAAGAGACAGAGTTAGGTCCTCTGCATTTTCTTGTGGAGGAAGTCACCAACTGCCAGGAGTCAGCGTCTCCAACCACTTCCTGCATTCCGGTAGTTTGTCTCTAGGTGGCCGTTTTGGATGCTATGGGTGTTCCCAGGGTGGTCTTGTCAGGTTCCTGTTCAGCGATCTGAGACAGCTTTGCCAAACGATCCTGGAGATTGGAATCCATGTCAACAATACGTAGCCATGCCAGTCTACGCATGGCTACAGCAAAGGCAGAGACTCGGGAAGACAATTCAAAGGCATCATATGAGGCTTGTAACATGAAGAGTCTCAACTGAGAAAGAGTCTTGAGGATTTGCTTGAACTCAGAAAGACGTGGCTTTGAAATATCCGGATAAAAGGAAGGCAACAACTTGAGAAAATGGTTGAAATAATTGGTGAAAATGTAATTATAGTTAAGAATTCGGTTTGTCATCATCGAATTTTAGTATAAACGGCAACCAAATTTATCCATAGTACGACCCTCCCTGCCTGGAGGGACTGCAGCATTGATCTTGGAAGGATGGGCTTTCTTCAAAGATGATTCCACCACCAAGGATTGATGAGAGTTGGGACTTCTCAAACCCCTTACAGGGAACAGTGCGATAACGGGATTCCAGCTTAGAAGGGATAGCAATAATGGAATAAGGAGTCTCCATGTTACGAATGAAAGTCTGTTTAAGAACTGGAGTCATGGGCAATCTCAAAGACTCTTTAGGTGGATGAGGAAGTTCCATGTCAGCCAAATATTCAGGAGTATATTTGGAGTCCGAATGAAGATCCAATTTAAGAGCTTGTCCCATGTCAAACACAAACTTTTTTCCCACCTAAAAGTGGGTGGAAATGTTGGTGCATCTTATGCAGCTAAGATATAAATTTTTAACACCTCCCCCCCCAGGTCAGGCCTTTTAAAAGCATCCTCAGTACCTTTTTTAACCCTCGCCCCTTTTTTAAAACACCCCCGTCCTGTCCCTCTTCAAATCTCCCCCATTACCTGGTGGTCCAGCGGTACATCGGCCGGCAGACGCAAGCTTACCGTCCGCCTGCCTGGGCAAGCACCACCCTACAAATGTTGCCTTCAGTTCTCACGAAAGGTGCGGGACAATTGTTCCAGTTTTGTATGGGACTTGTTTCTGTTTTGGGCTATGCCCTGTTGTAATTTATTTTGGAAATCAATAAAAATTGTTGTACAATAAAAAAATGGGAGGGGGAATTAAAAAAGGTACTGGGGCAGGTACAGAGCCTGGCAAGGAGTGTAGGGTTGGGTGCAGAGGCTGGCAGGGAGAATTTGGTTCAGAATGGTTTTTTCTTGTTTTCCTCCTCTAAATCCAAGGTGTATCTTATGGTCAGGTGCGTCTTATGGAGCGAAAAATACGGTATATACAAAAATCAATACATCTTGTTACCACATTATCTTTATTACGAAAAGCTCAAAAAGCACAGTTACTTACCGTAACAGGTGTTATCCAGGGACAGCAGGCATATATTCTCACATGTGGGTGACGTCATCTACGGAGCCCCGATGCGGAAGCATTTTCAAGCAAACTTGATTGAAGATTTAAGTTTGCTCTGCTGCTCCACGCATGCGTGCCTTCCTGCTCCACTAGGGGGTGCATCCCCTCGTGGTCTCCAGTTCACTTAACTAGCCAAGAAGCCAACCTCGGGGAGGTGGGCGGGTTGTGAGAATATATGCCTGCTGTCCCTGGATAACACCTGTTACGGTAAGTAACTGTGCTTTATCCCAGGACAAGCAGGCATGATATTCTCACATGTGGGTGACCTCCAAGCTTACTGAAGAGGGATGGAGGGAAGTTGGCAATTTAAGCAAATAGATTTCGCAATATCGATTGGCCGAACCGGCCATCGCTTCTGGATAGGGAGTCCAGACAGTAGTGGGAGGTGAAGGTATGAACCGAAGACCATGTGGCAGCCTTGCAGATTTCCTCAATAGGTGTGGACCTGAGGAATGCTACGGAGGCTGCCATCGCTCGGACTTTGTGTCCCGTTACTTGACCATGCAGTGCGAGACCAGTCTGAGCGTAGCAAAAGGAGATGCAATCGGCCAACCAGTTGGACAAGGTGCGTTTGGAAACTGGGTGGCCTACCCGGTTTGGGTCGAAGGACAGAAACAGTTGTGGGACTTTCCGGTGTGGCTGAGTGCGTTGGAGGTAAAAGGCCAACGCTCTTTTGCAGTCAAGAGTGTGGAGCGCCACTTCTCCGGGGTGAGAGTGGGGCTTGGGGAAAAACACGGGTAAGACAATGGACTGATTGAGATGGAAATCAGACACTACTTTAGGTAGGAACTTTGGATGGGTGCGGAGTACCACCTTGTCGTGATGGAATACCGTGAAGGGTGGGTCCGCTACCAGCGCTTGCAGCTCACTAACCCGTCGTGCGGACGTGAGCGCGAGTAAGAAGATTACCTTCCAAGTGAGGAATTTTGGATGGCATTTGTCTAGTGGCTCAAATGGAGGTTTCATTAATTGAGCCAGAACCACGTTAAGGTCCCAAACCACCGGGGGAGGTTTGAGAGGGGGGTGGACGTTCAGCAGACCCTTCATGAAGCGAGTGACTAAGGGATGGAGCGAGAGGGCTTTCCCTTGCAGGGGCTGATGAAAGGCCGCAATCGCACTGAGGTGTACTCGAATGGAGTTGGTCTTTAGGCCGGAATGAGATAGTTGAAGTAGATAGTTAAGGACCAGGGGGACGGGGACCGACACCGGGTCCTGGCTGTGGGAGGAGCACCAGGTTGAGAATCTGGTCCACTTTTGGGAGTAGCAGGTTCTCGTCGAGATTTTTCTGGAGGCCTCCAATATCTCCTTGACTGATTGAGACACGGGGAGAGCAGTCAGGGGGAGAGAACCCAAGCATTCAGATGAAGAGACTGAAGATTGGGATGTAACAGTGAACCCTGACCCTGTGACAGTAGAGAGGGAAACAGAGGCAGAGGCAGTGGATCTCTGACACTGAGTTGAAGTAGCAGGGAAAACCACGGCTGGCGTGGCCAGCGAGGGGCAATCAGGATCAGGGTGGCTTGTACTGTTTTCAGGTGGACAAGCGTCCGCAGTATCAGAGGAAACGGCGGGAACGCGTATAGGAACCTTCCCTCCCAGTCGAGGAGGAAGGCGTCGGCCTCGAGTCGGTCAGGGGAGTATATCCGGGAGCAGAAGAGAGGCAGCTTGTGATTGTGAGGGGACGCGAACAGGTCTATTTGAGGTGTCCCCCACCGTTCGAACACTCCTCGCAGGATCTGAGAGTGCAGTGACCACTCGTGTGGCTGGAGGAGACGGCTGAGTCTGTCCGCCAGGCAGTTTTGTTCTCCTTGTATGTACACCGCTCGAAGGAAGGTGTTGTTGGAGATTGCCCATTTCCAGAGGCGCAGGGCTTCCCGACAAAGGGGCCAAGACCCTGTCCCCCCTTGTTTGTTTACGTAGTACATCGCTACCTGGTTGTCGGTTCGGATGAGAACCACTCGGTCGTGGAGCAGATGTTGGAAGGCTACAGCTGCGAGATAGATGGCCTGAAGTTCTAGCACGTTGATGTGGCAGCGACGGTCTTGTGCTGACCACATTCCTTGGGTGCGTAGGCCGTCCAGATGGGCTCCCCAAGCGTACTCCGACGAGTCCGTGGTGAGTACCTTGCTGTGGGGTGGGGTGAGGAAGAGCAAACCTTTGGAAAGATTTGAAGAGTCGGCCCACCAGCGGAGCGATCGTTGCAATGAAGGAGTCACTGTCACTGAGTGGTCGATCGGGTCCCGGTCTTGACGCCATTGAGACGCCAGGGTCCATTGAGGGATTCTCAGATGGAGGCGGGCGAAGGGTGTGACATGGACGGTGGAGGCCATGTGGTCCAGAAGAGTCATCATCTGTCGAGCTGATACTGAGGTCAGCAGGGAGATCCTTCGGCTCAGACTTACTAACGCCTCCAGGCGCGGAGGGGGGAGGAAGGAACGGAGGCGAACCGTGTCCAGCGTGGCCCCGATGAACTGTAGGGACTGCGAGGGGCGTAGTTGAGATTTTGGGAAGTTTATTTCGAACCCCAGACTTTGTAGGTAGGTAATAGTCTGTTGGGTCGCTGAGATAACCCCTTCCCTGGATGGGGCTTTGATTAGCCAGTCGTCCAGATAGGGGAATACCTGGAGGCCCTGGGAACGTAAGGTTGCTGCTACCACCACGAGGCACTTGGTGAAGACCCGAGGTGATGGTGCTAGTCCGAAGGGGAGGACTCGGTATTGTAGGTGCCAGTCCCCTACTTGGAAGCGCAAGAACTTGCGGTGAGCGGGGTGCACTGGGACATGTGTGTACGCCTCCTTGAGATCGAGGGAGCAGAGCCAGTCGCCCTCGTCGATCAGGGGGTAAAGTGTTGGTAGTGAGAGCATCCGAAACTTTTCCCGTACCAGGAATTTGTTGAGGCGTCTCAAGTCTAGTATTGGGCGTAGGTCTCCCGTTGTTTTCGGTACCAGGAAGTAGCGGGAGTAGAAGCCCTTCCCCCGTTGGTCGGGGGAAACCTTCTCCACTGCTCTCAGGCGAAGCAGGTCTCGAGCTTCGGAGAGGAGTAGGTGTAGCTGAGTCCGGTTGGGAGGGCAATTCCTTGGGGGGTTGTCCGGAGGAATGGCCCGAAAGTTGAGAGAGTACCCTGATGAGATCACGCCAAGGACCCATGCGTCCGACGTGATTTGTTCCCAGTGAGGGTAAAAAGCTTTGAGTCGGCCCCCGATGGGAAGGTGGCCTGGGACTATGGCGGAGGGGGCCCGCCCCCTTCCGCGTGTCCCGTCAAAAGGACGGGAATGGTTTGGTGGTCGCGGGCGGTTGGGACTTGGGCATGGCCCTGTGGTGGGCTTGCGGACGTCTGGGTGGGGGCCGCGAGAAAGCAGGGGTGGACTTTTGTGGGTAGCGGCGCGGAGGGGCCCTGTATGGCCTGGACGCTGGCGGTTTGGGCTTTTGCCGGACAAGGGAGGCAAACGAGCGTTCATGTTCGGAGAGGCGTTTTGTCGCTGCCTCGATAGTGTCATCGAACAATTCCTTTCCCACGCAGGGGAGGTTAGCCAACCGGTCCTGTAAGTTGGGGTCCATGTCGACCAGGCGCAGCCAGGCTAATCGGCGCATGGCGACAGCGAAGGCTGCTTCTCTGGAGGAGAGTTCGAAGCCATCGTAGGCCGCGTGGAATAGATGAAGGCGCAGGTTGGAGAGGGACTCTAAGAGCAGGCCGAACGTTCCTTGCCGGGAGGCCGGTAGGTCAGTCTCAAAGGCTCTCAATAGTCCAATGAGGTGTTTGAGGTATGATGTGAAGGTGAAAGTGTAGCTTTGCACCCTAGAGGCCATCATTGCGTTTTGGTATAGTCTCCTGCCGAACTTATCCAGGGTTCGGCCTTCTCGGCCTGGGGGGACCGCTGCTGAGACCCGGGACGGGTGAGCCTTTTTCAAGGAGGATTCTACTAGCAGCGATTGGTGGGAGAGCTGTGGTTGCTCGAATCCCGGGTAAGGTACTGTGCGGTACTTGGTCTCCATTTTGGAGGGTACGGCCGTGACCATGTAGGGGGTCTCCAGGTTCCTGAAGAAGGCCTGTTGGAGTACCGGGTTGGGTGGTAGGCGAAGGGACTCTCTGGGCAGTGATGGCATATCCAGCTCCGCCAGGTACTCCTTCGAGTATCTGGAGTCGGACTGGAGGTCTAAGTCCAATGCGTGGCCCATGTCTTGGACAAAGCGAGTGAAGGATGGGCGAGATGCCCCCGGGGCCCCTTGCGGGGTCGGGGAACGAGACCTTCGTCGGGTGGAGAAGGATAGGGAGGCTTCCCTCGAGTATCGAGGTTCATGCTCTGATCCATGCTCCGAGACTGGGGAAACACTGTGGGAGTGTTCCGGGGTTGTCGATTTTCGGCGTCTCGAGGAGCCCCTTGGAGACGATGCCGGGGTTAGGGGTACCGATCGATGTTGGATCGGTGACCTCGATCCGGACTCCCTCGGAGAATACGTCCGAGGGGGGGTTCGGAGGATGCGCGTGTTGGAGAGTGATAACTCAGCCACCCTTAGGGGTCCCGTACGAGGTGTGGGAGAACGGCCTCGTAGAGTTGGTGAACCTCGGGCCTTCTTGGAGGTATGGCGGTTCGAGGTTTCTGTCGTTCTAGCCCGACGTTTTGCCCCTCGGCGGTCTGCGGAGGGGGAACGTCTCTGGTGTCTCGGCGAGGAGTCCGAGGAGGATGGGATGCGGCGAGGATTGCGCACCCTTCCTCGAGGTTGTTCGGTGCGAGGCGCAGGCTGGTTTGGCACATTCGAGGTCGAGGCCGATTGAAACTGGGCCATTGCCGCGGACAGCTCCGACGTGATCATCGCTCGGAGTAGGTCCTGGAAGACGGGCACGGACAGCATCGAAGGCATGTCCACTGCCTCGGTGCACTCCACCGGGGGCGACCTCGTATCAGAGTATTCCCGTGTGGTGGAGGCACGGCCCGAAGGCTTGGAGGGCTTAGATGGGGCTGTAAGCATGGGGCTTCCGCCATGCGTCGCCGTTGTCCCCGAGGCTGGCTTCTTCGCTGTTACAGAACCTGAAGAGGGGACTTACCCAGAGCCGAGGCTTTCTGTTGTCCCGAGGACTTCGGGGTCGAGTCTCGAGGCGATGCCGAGGTATCCGGGGCCGAGGTCAAGGCCGGGGCCGACCTCGAGGCCGAGGTGGAGGGTTGGTCCGGGGTGAAGAGGTCCGCCATGCGGGCTTTTCTTCGGCGGAGGGCCCTGTTTTGGAAAATAGCGCACTGGGGGCAGGAGTCGGTTGGATGAGCCGCCCCCAGACAGAGGATGCACCGGCGATGCGGGTCTGTGAGAGAAAGAAGCCGCTCGCACCGGGTGCACTTTTTAAAGCCGGTCAAAGGCCGGGACATTAAATCGAAAGTAGCCGCGGCTCGATTAGCCCCGCGGCCACGGGGACCCAGAAGCCTCCGGGTCGTTGAAAACGAAGCAGGAATCAAGTAAAAAGTAAAGAATTCGCGCACAGCGTCTTAATCGTGAAAAACAAGAAAAAAATCGCGGTGCTAGAAGGCAGTTGGGGCAGAGCCTGAAAAACACGGCTTCTAGGCTCGCGGAAAAATTTGAACTGGAGACCACGAGGGGATGCACCCCCTAGTGGAGCAGGAAGGCACGCATGCGTGGAGCAGCAGAGCAAACTTAAATCTTCAATCAAGTTTGCTTGAAAATGCTTCCGCATCGGGGCTCCGTAGATGACGTCACCCACATGTGAGAATATCATGCCTGCTTGTCCTGGGATAACTATGAGTTACCATTCAATAAGAAAGCCATATTGCCAAAGGCACAAAATCTAAAAAAAATTCCCTTCCTCAATAGATCTTTAAAATATTTTTCAGCTTTACAAATGATCTTTTCATGCACTAAGAAAACGCCTTACTCCCACAAGCATTTCTATTCCAGTGTAATTTCAAAAATTAAAGCAAACCTTTTGGTCAAGGGTGAGTTGGTGGGTTGGAATGTATTTTTCAATTTCTCAATTTGAGTGTATTTTTTGAATATAATTGGGGGCGATATCTATTTGTCATAAATTATAATTGTAAATGTATTTAAGTGCTTTTATAAAGTTATATGATATCCTGTACTTAATAAGGCCCAGCACAAAGAAGAGGGAAGATCTTCGGGCACCGGCATGTCCTGTGCGTTGGTGCTGATGCCTGTGCCAGATGGGGATAAGCGAATGTGTTTGGGTGGGTGGGTGAGTGGAGGATGCCAGATCACGGCAGGGGGGGGCACACAAGCAGGGGGGATGCCGGATCGCAGAGGGGCGCTCATAAATTGAGTCAAGCTCGGATTCCGAGGCGCCGATTTAGCAAATGTTTTGCTCGTCTTACAAAACACTCGCAAACCGGTGCACTCGTAAACCAAGGTTTGACTGTAGTTCCATTCACTACAAGTCCAAGAGCTGAAAGAACACAACTCCCCAAGTCAGTCCTTGATTATCCATTGCTAGTCAGGTTTTCGGGATATCCACAATGAATATGCATGAAGATTTGCATATGAAGGAGGCAGTGTATGCAAATCAATTCATGCATATTCATTTATGAATATCCAGAAAACCTGGCTGTCGGACAGACGCCAGAAAACCTGGCTGTCGGACAGACGCCAGAGGGTGGTGGTTAATGGAAGTCATTCGAAGGAAGGAAAGGTGAGTAGTGGAGTCCCTCAGGGTTCGGTGCTGGGGCCAATCCTGTTCAATATGTTTGTGAGTGATATTGCTGAAGGGTTAGAAGAAAAAGTGTGCCTTTTTGCAGATGATGTCAAGATTTGTAACAGAATAGAAACCAAAGAGGGAGTGGAAAATATGAAAAAGGATCTGCAAAAGTTAGAGGAATGGTCTAATGCCTGGCAACTAAAATTCAATGCAAAGAAATGCAGAGTAATGCATTTGGGGATTAATAATAGGAAGGAACCGTATATGCTGGGAGGAGAGAAGCTTATATGCATGGATGGGGAGAGGGACCTTGAGGTGATAAGTATCCGAAGATCTAAAGGCGAAAAAACAGTGTAACAAGGCAGTGGCTGCTGCCAGAATGATGCTGGGCTGTACAAACAGAGGCAAAGTCAGTAGAAGGAAGGTGTTGATGCCCCTGTACAGGTTTCAAGTTTCAAGTTTATTAGGATTTTATATACTGCCTATCAAGGTTAACTAGGCGGTTTTTACAATCAGGTACTCAAGCATTTTTCCCTATCTGTCCCGGTGGGCTCACAATCTATCTAATGTACCTGGGGCTATGGAGGATTAAGTGACTTGCCCAGGGTCACAAGGAGCAGCGCGGGGTTTTGAACCCACAACCCCAGGGTGCTGAGGGTGTAGATCCAACCACTGCGCCACACACTCCATTGATAAGGCCCCCACTCATTGATAAGGCCCCACTTGGAGTATTGTGTTCAGTTTTGGAGACCGTATCTGGCGAAGGACGTAAGAAGACTTGAGGCGGTCCAGAGGAAGGCGACGAAAATGACGAAAATTGCACCAGAAGATGTATGAGGAGAGACTGGAAGCCCTGAATATGTATAGCCTAGAGGAAAGGAGAGACAGGGGAGATATGGTTCAGACGTTTAAATACTTGAAGGGTATTAACGTAGAACAAAATCTTTTCCAGAGAAAGGAAAATGGTAAAACCAGAGGACATAATTTGAGGTTGAGGGGTGGTAGATTCAGGGGCAATATTAGGAAATTCTACTTTACGGAGAGGGTGGTGGATGCCTGGAATGCGCTCCCGAGAGAGGTGGTGGAGAGTAAAACTGTGACCGAGTTCAAAGAAGCGTGGGATGAACACAGAGGATTTAGAATCAGAAAATAATATTAAATATTGAACTAAGACCAGTACTGGGCAGACTTGCACGGTCTGTGTCTGTGCCGTTTGGTGGAGGATGGGCTGGGGAGGGCTTCAATGGCTGGGAGGGTGTAGATGGGCTGGAGTAAGTCTTAACAGAGATTTCGGCAGTTGGAACCCAAGCACAATACCGGGTAAAGCTTTGGATTCTTGCCCAGAAATAGCTAAGAAGAAAAAATTTAAATGGAATCAGGTAGGGCAGACTGGATGGACCATTTGGGTCTTTATTTGCCGTCATCTACTATGTTACTATGTTATTAGCAAGAAGGTACTTCAAGACTGATTTGTGAAATGCTGATCTAATATCTACAACTGATGTCATCCTCCATGTCGTGATCATATGTCTCTAATTCTCCCAAAAGATTTTTCAGGAGAATACCCCCAATCAATTCTCCCCTGCTTCTACTTGTGGAGACCCAGCTTAAAGTGCTTACTCTAGGGCTCAGAATTTTATTTATTTAAAGACAAGTATGTGCACTTACACACCATACTTGCCAAATTCACAAGTGTCCCAGATGAGGAAAAGGTCTGCATTATCAAAATCAGCATAAAATCAAACATATATAATCGTCAATTTAAAAAAAAAAAAATTTTTTTTTTTTAAAACCCACACCCCACACAAATCATGCAGTATTTAAAATTGACAAAACTCTGGTTAATGACATTTTCTGTGTATATTTCTCATGATTTTGTGGGCTGCATAAAATTCATTGGTGGGCTACATGTTGCTCATCCCTGCTCCTAGAGTGTGAACTGGAGACCAGTACATAGCAATTCATTGTGAAAGAGGCTGTTTTGGTGCAGGCATATGTTTTGTATGTATTCTGTTTTTTCTCTTCGCAAAAATTTATAACAGCTATATTTCACAAAATATTTTTGGAATAGCCACTCTAGCAGTTTGTTTCCATTGTTTTTAGTTACTTTTTTTTTTTTTTTAACTTATCAGAGGTGGTCCATGGAGCTCTGTACATTTCCAGTTCTAACATTACATAATGTGTCCCAATAGGACAATGGTTAAAGCAGTGTTTTTCAACCGCTGTTCCGCGGCACACTATTGTGCCGCGAGATGTTGCCTGGTGTGCCGTACGGTCAGGGCCGCCATCAGGGCAGTACCACCAGTCTAGGGAGAGGGGCGGTCCGCCCCACGTGGACAGGAGAGAGCTGGACGGGGGACCCGCGGAGTTCAATACATCTCGAGCCGCGAGGCTCGTCTTCTGTTCCAGCCTGCCCTGCAGCTAACATATAGCCGATCGCAAGCGTTCCCCGATGTCAGCGCTAACATCGGAGGGAGGGCTTAAGCAAAGCCTGCCCTCCGACGTCAGCGCTGACGTCGGAGAATACTTCCGTTCGGCTATTTGTGCGCGGCAGGGCAGGCAGGAAGCAGAAGACAAGCCTCGCGGCTTGAGCTTCGTTTTGCTGAGAAAGTTGCAAAGATGGGCTGGGAGGCAAACACGGAACACAAAAGGGGGTAGGGAGTGCGTTTTGGACACAAGGCATGAACTTGGGAGAGAGGAAGGGAGGGAAAGAGATGCTGAGGTGGGGGAGGGAATGGGTTTTTGGACACAGAAGGCATGGACTTGGGAGAGAGGAAGGGAGGGAAAGAGATGCTGAGGTGGGGGAGGGAATGCGTTTTTGGACACAGAAGGCATGGACTTTGGAGAGAGGTTGTGTACACGGGGAATAGAAGAAAGGAGAATTTTTGGTCATAGGGAGGGAGTGAGGTACAGATAGTGGCATACCAGGGTGGGGGGGCGGTCTGCCCCACCCCGGGTTTACGTCCCAAGGGGGGTGCACAGCTGGCCACCCTCCAGTGTTGTCCCTAGGCCGGCAAACTGCGGCTCTTTAGCCACTTGAGTGCCACCGCCGCCATCGGGAACAGGCCAGCGCCAAGTTCTCCCTGCTTTTCCCTGTGGGGCCGGCCAACTCTCGCCACTCGCGTCAATTCTGACGTCGGAGAGGACGTTCTGGGCCAGCCAATCGCTGCCTGGCTGGCCTAGAATGTCCTCTCCGAAGTTAGAATTGACGACGGGTGGCGAGAGTTGGTCGGCCCTGCGGGGAAGAGAAGCAGGGAGAACTCGGTGCCGGCCTGTTCCCGATGGCGGCAGTGGCAGCCTATTCCCCAGTGGCGGTGGCAGCATTATAAAATACTTTCTTTGTGTTTATTTGATTCCTATATATTTATATATAGTCAATATAGGCACAGTTAGATTTTTTAACTTTTTCTAATGGTGGTGTGCCTCGTGATTTTTTTCATGAAACAAGTGTGCCTTTGCCCAAAAAAGGTTGAAAAACACTGGGTTAAAGAATATGCACAAAGCAGATTTGCATGCCTGTCCCCTCCATTATATGCAGATCTCTCATGCATATTTAGTAGGGCTTTCCCGAAAAACCAACTGGCTGGTGCTCCTGCAGGACAGGGTTGGTACGCACTAGGGGTAGTATCAATCAATCATGCAGCACTCTTGAGCCTAAAGGTTTCTCTCTCCTGCTCTAGGGCCTTTATCTTCACTCTCAGTCCAAGGACTGCCAACGGGCCAGGTTTTCAAGATATCCCTAATATGTATGAGAAATGTATTCACCTTCCATATAAACCTTAGAGATCTGCATGTCTACCACCTCTATCACATTCAAGTCTCTTATGCATAAAAATATCCTCAAAACCAGACCTGATGGTAGCCCTTGAAGGCTAGGTGTGAAGACCAGTCTAGACTGTCATTTGAGATTGTTTTCTTAGCAATATGCTATGTAGATCTAAGGCTGTGAATAGCGCAGCAGCCTAACAAAATGTTAAATATTGCTTTCCATTGGTAGCCCATAAAGCACAATTCTAATAAAATAATGTGGATCCCATGTTTGACTTCAGCCAACAGCTGAGATGTTGCATTTTGGAATAATCAATACACATAAAAAGCAAATGATCTCTGTTCGACTTCTCAATATTTCCTTAATATCTTGTATTGCTCTAATGACTAAGTATAACATGTGCTCAGAGATATGTAGCCATGCCAAGGACCGAAGTCCCTATAGCAAGACCCATCACCCAATCATTGCATATGTGATAAGAGTCACAAAAAAGGAATGCTATTGCACGGCTTAATTAGCTTTTTATAGTTTCAAGTTTATTTAGGTTTGATTAATCGCTTTATCTAAATTCAAAGCGATGTACATAATAAAATTACAATATAAAAAATTAATACATTAAAGAATGTTGACAAAACTGATGACAAATTTAACAATACTAGACACACATAGGAAAGAAAAGGGCTAGAAGTTACAATATAATGTACAGTTGGGGAAAACATTTAGGGAAGGTACATGAGGGAGGGGTAAGTCAGAGTCTTGGTATTATTTTATAATAAAATTATTGTTGATTTATGAAGGCATCATTAAATAAAAAAGTTTTTAGGTTACTTTTAAATTTTTCTAAATTGGTTTCTTGTCTCAAGTAGTAGGGTAAAGAATTCCAGGTTTGGGGTGCAGTAACAGAAAAAATAAATTGGCGTCTTGTATTTATGATTTTAAGAGATGGGATTGTTAATAATTGTTGTTCTGTAGATCTTAGTGTTCTATTTGTTGTGTAAGGGATTAATAATTTATAGATAAAAGCCGGAGTTTTAAAAGAAAGAGATTTGAAAGTGAGCAAACTAAGTTTATATATGATTCTGTGGGCAACAGGAAGCCAATGGGCTTCCTTAAGGAGAGGAGTAACATGATCGAATTTTTTGGCTTTAAAGATGAGCTTAATCGAAGTATTTTGTATGATCTGTAAACGTTTGATTTCTTTTTGAGCTATGCCTTTAAAAAGTGCATTACAGTAATCAATCTTTGAGATAATGAGAGAGTGGATAAGAATATTAAGAGAATTATTGTTAAGGAATTGAGAAATAGAACGGATTTGTCGAAGCCTAAAGAAAGATGACTTAATGACATTGCTGATATGGTCATGAAAAGAGAGTTTATGGTCAAAGATGACGCCTAATATTTTAATGTTGTCTACCTCTTGTAAAGGATGGTTCTTGATAGAAATTGGAAATTTAAGCTTTGGATTATCTTTCCAGGGAAACAATAAAACATTGGATTTATTAATGTTTAATGCGAGTCTGTTATTATTTAACCAAAGATGTACTTTCTCTAATTTTACATTAATCTCAGAAGTATCTAAAGGGTTATCAGTATCTATGGGGTGTAAAAGTTGAATGTCGTCTGCGTAAGCGAAGACATTAAAGCCAATTGATTGGCATAGAGTTAATAGTGGAGCAAGAAATATATTAAATAGGAGTGGAGACAGTATGGAGCCTTGAGGGACGCCATTTACTGAAGTAAAAATATTAGAAGTAGTGTTATTAAAGAAAACTGAAGAAGAACGATCTGAAAAGTATGATTGGAACCAAGCGAGTACTTGGTCTGTGATTCC
This sequence comes from Geotrypetes seraphini, assembly GCF_902459505.1. NCBI lineage: Eukaryota > Metazoa > Chordata > Amphibia > Gymnophiona > Dermophiidae > Geotrypetes > Geotrypetes seraphini. Next base: position 254,203,471 of record NC_047086.1, read on the forward strand.
TATTGATTGCAGTCTACGTAGAAGTAATTCGTGATCAATCGTGTCAAAGGCAGATGAAAGATCTAATGAGATTAACAGAACAGACTGATGATGGTCTAAGAAGTAATGAATTATAGTAGACATGCCTATTAGTGAGTGTTCGGTAGAGTGATGTTGCCTGAAGCCTGTTTGATTGGGGTGGAGAATATTTGTTTTTTCAATAAAGTCTGAAATCTGATTGAACACTATCTTCTCGGTTAATTTTGACAAAAATGGTAGGTTGGCAATAGGTCTGTAATTTGACCTGTCTTCAGCACTGATTTTGTGGTTTTTGATAATAGGATAGATGATAGACTGTTTCCAAGCTTTAGGGACAATGCCTTGTTTTAAACTTTCACTTACCAAAGTAAGAATAGCAGGACTGAGGATCCTAAAGAAGCGCTTGAGAAAAAAAGGAGGAACTGAATCGATTTGAGAACCTTTTATATTAATAGAATTAATAGTGGATTCTATCTCTGTTAAGTTAGGAATTTTAAAAGTGGAGCATTTTGAGGATAGTAAACTAGACTCAATTTGTGTTTGACCAGGAGAATTTAAAGTAAAAGTGGATCTGATCTTATCAATTTTCTCGGTAAAATAAATAGCTAGTTCCTGAGCGGAGAGGTTTAGTTCACCTTCTTGGTTTTTCCGTTTGTTAAAGTATGTGATAGAATTTAGTATATGATAGAGAATAGATGAATTAGAGGCTTTTTGAATCAATCCAGAATAATAATTTGTTTTAGCTTGAATTATTTTTGATTTATAAAATTTAGAATGATCTTTGAATAATTCTGAATTACACAATGATTTATCTTTTCTCCATTTTCTTTCAAGAGATCTTAATTGTTGTTTAATGAGTTTGAGTTCTGCTGTATACCAAGGATTGGTAGATTTCCTTGCAGGAATAGTTTTAGTTTGAAGAGGTGCAACTGTATCTAAAAGACGACAAATTTTTACAGTCCAACGGTGAAGGGAATCATCCAATGAAGTGGAGAAAAAGTTAGAAAAATCTGAAGAATAAGCAGTGGCAATAGTCTGAAACGAAAGTTTATCAAGATCTCTGAATTTAATTATTTTTTTAGAAGTTTGAGGTTTTATAGCTGCAAGAAGATAAGATATTGATATCAAGTAATGATCCGACCAAGGAACTGGTTGACTAAAATTAAAGGAGTAGTTGTCTGTTAGGAATTTTGGAATGAGTGCCATATCAATGGAGTGTCCTAAATTGTGAGTTGGAGCTGATATAAAAGGGAACATATCTAAATGATCAATGTGCGATAAAATATTTTTAGTTTGAGTATTATTAGGATCATCAAAATGGATATTGAAATCACCTAAAATTAAAGGGTTCAAAGTAGAAGAACCGAAGTCAAATAGAAGAGATTGTAATTGGGTTAAATTTTCACTGTTGACTGGGGGGGGGCAAATACAAAAGTAAAGCATCAAGCTTAGGCTTGGTTTGAAGAGAAAATTGTAAATATTCAATGGGAGAGTTAGGAGAGGAATAATCGATACCTATTAGTAAAGATGTACGGAAAATAACAGCTAGTCCTCCGCCGCGTTTGTAATGACGGTGATTGAATAAATATGAAAATCCGGAGGGGCAGCTGTAAGAAAGGTACGCTTCCTCACCTTCCTTTAGCCAAGTTTCTGTTAGGCATAGAATATCAAAAGAATATTGAGAGATTACATCTTTAATTAAATGGTGTTTGGTTTTTACTGATCGGACATTAATTAATCCTATATTGAGTAACAAACTTTTAGAAACTATTGAAGGAGGAATATGGTCAATGACAGTGTTTTTAGGTAGAGTTAGAGGGATTGTAATAAGTTCAGAATGGTGGCGATTAGCTAAATGATTAACTGTATTATAGGGTCTGTGACCCCATAAGACAGGTATTGGAGAGGTTAATGTGTCCATTTTGATTAGAGTTATATCAGGGACCAAATGATTAATAACAGAAGTAGAGTTAGAATTTAGCCTAAGAGACTGGGGAAATATTTTAGGAAAATAAAATGAGTCAGTGGACCAAAGTGATGAGGTTTTAGAGTTAAAAAAAGCGCACTGTAGCAGCGCACAAAGGAGCGCATTAAGGAGCATAAAATGCTCCTTAAGCGCGCTCCTTTGCGGCGTGCGCCGCAGAGTGGATGTTTTTATAGTGCATGTACCAGCAAGGGGGCGGAGTCCGCGGCGGCAGAAGGGACTTGAGAAGAACGGCAAGGGGGCAGACCTACAAATTGACCTACAAACGCTGCTGGTTCATTGAAATAACTAACCTGAACTTTCAATGATTATTTAAATAAAGTATGCTTCAAGGGATATATCACTAGCACTGTTTATTGATTGATTTAACTCACTATTTAAAAAAAAAAAAACACAAACACACATTGATGGTCCTATGATGGTGTATAGTATACGGCTGATATGCCGTTGCAAAAGTAAAGCAATTAAACGGGGTACTCTCTGTTCTACTAGCTTATGCTTTCACACTGAGGATACCGGAATAACACCACAAAAAAAAATTATATATAGTGTATATTATATATAGTTATATATAAAAGTATATATAGGAGTGTTTTGTCCCACACCTGTTACTCAGCAAACATTGATGTGATAATCGAGCTTAGACTACTCGCCGAAAAATATCCAGCACGATCGTGTTTATAGCTTCAGTGATGCATTCCTGGAGATCATCCATAGTTGCGGGTAGTGGAGGTAAGGAAAAAGTCACAAACAGTAATGTCCGGTGATCTCTGGGGCCACTTGACGACACCTGGTCATTTTGTCACATTGCATTGTCTGAAGGTTGTAACATCTGCACCAATTCCAGCTTATAAGGGTGTTAAAGTGTAAGCAATTGTATAAGAGCTTGCTAACCGTGTTTTTTGGGACATGTATTTGCTGTCATCTTATTTATAAACATATTCCAGTAAGTTTTGATTTTGTAACAATTTAAATTCAAGGAGTGTTTTTGTGGGCACCTTGTATATAAAATTGTTTCAGTGTAGGTTTAATTTACATTGATTTTCACCTTGAAGCACACTAAGTGTATAACAATTAGAGAAGATTAGCGACTCGTGAGAACTGAAGGCACCATTCGGAGGGCGGCGCTGACCCAGGCGGGCGGAAAGCTTGCGGCTGCCTGCCAACACACCATTGAACCACAAAGCAATGGGAGATATTTAAAGGAGTGCGGGACAAGCAAACTCAGACGGGTAGAGGGCTCACGTCTGTCGGCCGATGCATCACTGGACCACCAGGCACTAGGGGACCTTTTGAAGAGGTACGGAAGGGGTTTTTTTTTTAAAAAGGGACGGGGTTAAAAAAGTTTTCTTTTATTTTTAATTGTTCTGCATACTGGTGGTTGCTCTCTGCTCTAGGAGGGGGTGGGGGGGTTCATGCTGTAGTATTCTTGATTATTGTTCCAGATTTGTATGGGACTTTTTTCTGTTTTGGGCTATGCCCCATTTGTAATTTATTTTGGAAACCAATAAAAATTGTTGTACCATATAAAAGGGATGGGGGATTAAAAAAGGGACGGGAAGAGGGGATTTAAAAAAGGTACTGGGGGAAGGTTACAGGGCAGGGCAGTGGGACAGGGTACAGAGCCTTGCAAGGAGTGTGGGGTTGGGTGCAGAGCCTGGCAGGGAGAATTTGGTTCAGAATGGTTTTTTCTTGTTTTCCTCCTCTAAATCCAGGGTGCGTCTTATGGTCAGGTGCGTCTTATGGAGCAAAAAATACAATAAAACCTATAACTCAAGCTTGTTATGCTATTACAGAACTGAAAGAGCTCAAACAGCAACTCTGTCTATGAAAATGAAGTACTTCAATAATTATCACACTGAGATCTAGGATACCAATACACCATCACCACCTATGCGGAAAACAGCTTAAGCTGCACTGCTACCAAAGCAGCTTCTCAATAAGTAACTAAAAATTAAACATACAAATATGCACACAAAACCTGAACTTCAGGCAAACAAATCTCATAAGCAAAACACTGGAAAAATAGAAAACAGAATATGCATTTCCTCAGTACTGTGTAAAATAAAAGAGATGCACAGTCCCACAAGTTACAAATTCCAACTACATTCCAGAAAAATTCAAAACAAGGCTTTGTAGCTATTCTTCTTATGGGTTATTCCATGTCAAGTGATCAAGGGCTCCCTGCATGACCATCACGGATTTTGATGAAACTTCATATGCAGAGTCCACCATGTCTCAAACGAACTTTGGTAAAGTTTTAGTTTCGCCTGTGGAATATTCGTGGAGATATAGCCATTTGTTTGACTCCATACTGCAATGACATACAGTACGACAGTGACATTCTGACAACTTTGAGACACAATATCTCACGAGCTATGTTTCCAAAAAAACTGAAACTTAGCTACCCTGCACAACTTTTGGAGCTCTATTCAGTGCTACCAATAATAATTTTTGTCGAGCACTGAGTGAATGGCTGAATTACAGTAAACTTGGCCGAAAAAATTAGTGCTCCAAAAAAAGTCAAAGTTTGACATTACTTAGCTCCCACAATAATTGAGTAATAAATGCGAAATTTGGCGCATAATGTCTCAGTACAACATTGTTTTCAAAAGTACAATTTCAACCTCCAAGCTCTTACTTTACAAATTAAGTGTAAAGTTGCTAATTTGTGTAAAAAGGCCAAAAATAGGGTATTTTCAGCCTGCTTTTACAGAAAAATACCTTTTAGAAACTTTCAAATCAGTCTCATTAGAAAGAGCATATTTCAAACCCCCTAGAAAAGTGGACTTCATTTTTCAACGCAGGTTAACAATGCCCGAAAAAGAGGGACAAAGTTGGGAGATGCCAAGAAGCCACTCTGCATATAGTGTAACATCACAGAAACAAGGATGCATGCTGCCTAATACTGTGCAAAATAGAGATAGATGTAAATTTGAAAACAAAAGCTTCCAGGCCGCCAAAGTTAGTGTGTTCAGCTCATTAACACTGCCAGCGGCCCAAAACTTTAAGACTGCAGCATGGAGAGACTGGTCTCTGGACTGGAGTACCACCGATGAGTTGTTCCCGGGGCGGACTGCCCCCACCCCTTCAACTTGGTACACCGCTATAGTAGTAGTGCAGCTGTATTCACGTGAAGTCCCAAAAATATTGGGGGTGCTCAGGCACCCACAGAACTCACAGAGCTGTACCTATGGATGCCAGGCCTGAAGGATAGGCCAAGACAGAAAGGCATGGCAATCAGTGCTGGAAGAGTGACGACTCTAAGGCCAGTAAGAACCGCATAGGCATCCATGATGGGGAGAAATTAGGGAGGACATGGACTGTAAGAGAGAGAAGAGAGAGGCAAAAAAGAAAAACAATCAAAAAGTTTAAAAAATAAAATCTATTAAGGGAAGAAAAGCTGTAAAGATTCCCTCCATATTCCCCGAGGTTGCAAGCTCAATCCCAGTGCTCCTCCTTGTGACTCTGGGCAAGTCACTTAACCCTCCATTGCCCAATGTACCATAGTTGTAGGGAAAACAGAGTACCTGAAGAGAGAAATTTTAAATGCACTTATCCACGCATTGGAAAATGCAGTATATCAAGCACCAAAAAACAACATGCATATTCGTAAGAAGTCTGACTAACACCTATATACACCTAAGTGCCCAAACTTTGGTACTTATCACCTGCAATTTAAAAAACAAAAAAAGAAAAGCAGCCAATGTTAATATCTAATCCCAATTTTGTACAGGACATTTATTTGGAAGATACACATCCCAACATGGGAAAGTCTCAATTTGCAGTATATTTTTACAAAGGGATCACTAAACACAGAACATTTAGTAAAAAAAAATCCAAAAAACCACAAGAAAATCATGTATTCAGTGGCACAAATGGTGGAAATTTACTGTAAACCCAGGATACTAGTGGGCTCTGGGCTACAAAAGCACAACTTTAGTGGTAAAATATCAATACTGACTACAATTAAAGTGCATTAACCCCACCTCCACCCCCAATTGGTTTCCCTCAAATGTGCTGTTTTGTAAATTTTGCTACTTACGTATCTAACAATCTAGCAAACATTTATATCTTTAGAGCCCTGGATACCACTCTTCTTGAAATATATTTTTGTAAAAATGGCTCATAACACAACAGTAGCACAGGTTGATAAATTCCAAAATTCAATTTCTGTGCCTGCTTAAGGTTCTGAACACTTGTGAGGTGAGAACAATCTCTATTTAATCTCCCAAACCCAGATAAGCAGTTTCTGCGTGCATGCATGAACAAATGAAAATTGTGACATGTATACTTACAAAAATAAATAAAATTCCATGTCCCCTTCAAATATGCACACACCACAGATTATACAAAAGTAGTAGCTTTTCTAACACTGCTACCTAAGTGTACTGTAAATAAGCTTTTTGCACATGCAAAGCTTCCAAAATGACCTCCAAAAGGAACAAAAAAATAGCAAAACATTACAAGTTTTAAAGCACAAAATAAGAGCATCTCTTAACAAAATATTCTCTGGCTCCTATGTTTTTCAAATATATTTCTAACCCTGTACATAAGGCTCCTAAATGTCATAACATTTGGTATGCACATCTTGCCTAAGACTTATGGACCTGATTATCTGTCAACTTAGGTAAAAAGTTAAATCCCAGTTCTACAGTGGCAATAAGTCCTTGTTTACTGTTAGCAATATGCTAAGATTTTTCTTTTATCACTTGTTACTGTAATATACATAAACACCCAAATTAAATTAACAGGAAATAGTCATTCCCTTGTCCTCTCTATTTGCATGCCACTTGAGTCATGGCCACAAATTCTGAATGTTGTGGGGGGGGGGGGGTTAATTCAGTGTAATTTTCCATAAAACAAACCCAGCTACCACTTTGAGTATGTTTGTATCTAATAAAATGCCAAATATTTTCCCACTGCATTGCATAAAAGTATATACAGCTATAAAAAATAAAATCAGACTCAGTGTACATTTAGAATTATCCCATGCTAAAACAAAAGTGCATAAATTTTTATCAGTGGCATGTCATTAAAGTACAGACAAGTAGACACAATGAACGCCTGACTGCTTAACTTCTGATAAGCACATTTCATGCAACTCCCAGGTAATTTCACTTGGAAATCTAAAGTTACTATCAATCTGTAATCTTACTTAAATATCACAGAATGTTGTAATTAAACACAACACAATCCAGTGTTATTAGATCAATGCTATTTGTTTCAGCAGGTATACTTTTGGATGTATCTACAAAAAATATTTTAAAGAAGCTCATGATACAAATGACATTACAGCAAGAAAAAATAAAAAAAAATATTCATATACTGTACTTCAATTCCAGTTAAAGACTATCTTCAGCTTCTTGGGAATGCTTATATTTTGCTCATTAAAAAGGAAACACTGCAACATGCTACATTAACATCTGTCAAATCAAATTCTAAAGAATAAAATAAAAACACATCCCCTCTAAGATTTAGTCATCCCGTCTAGTAGTAGAGACAAACTACAGTAGTAGAATAAGCTGCTTGAAATGAAATAGATAACACCTATTTTCAGTCCTATTCAAGCCAAAAGTAATTCACCCAGTACAGCAACCTGATTTCATCAAACTAGTCCCTATTTTACTTTACGCTCAGAAGCCTTCTGATCTAGGTAAGCAATTCTAGAAATGTATTCCAATATCACAATCTCTCTGCCTAGTAAGAGTTAGTTCAACTAAAGGTTTTCCTTCTTGAATAAGAAAATGCCATTTTATGCTATGCTAGAGCCGAAATAGATAATATGGTATGTTTAACTGTACAAAATATTACTAGTCAGATTTCATCGTAAAACTATCCCTGCAAACCAATATTAGAAGAGGCAGTTGACTAGTGTCTCAAGTGTGACCAAATATTTTAGCAACCATAACGTATATAAAAAAAAAAACCGCAAATGCAGTCAAAATCCAAATCCACCAAAAATTTTAAAAAGTGTGTTAACTTTTGGGTGCAATGCCTTAACCAGCACCCAATCTTAGCATATTGCTAACAGTTTAAAAAAAAATCAGATACCAACATAGGTCAATCACTTGCAAAGGCCACCAGTTGGGGTAGTAAAATAGGAGACACTGAAAACCCATCCAGAATAGTTGGAACTGACACTGGCCAACCATTGTAATCTGGAGAAAATCAAGTTAGAGATGCTAAATGTAATTATACTGCTTAAACCACAGGCATTCATATGACAGACATCCCAGTCTCTAAAAGCAAGGACATTTGTGAAGCATATTATATGTGTTCTCTCTTACACACTAAACAAGCTGCCCCTTTTTGTAAAGGTTATACAGCATGCATCCAAGGACATCTGTTAAGGCCATCCACATTTATCCCCCTTCCCCACTACAATGACTTAAGAAGAACTGCATTTTTTACAAACTGGAATTTATAAATGAATTTAGATCCTTTTAATTGCCATTATATTTCCATTGTCATCCATGTTAAATCGTCACTCTTTACTCTCTTTAGTCACTCAATTTACTTCATGTAGAAATGTATATGATGATATGAATCTGTGAAAAAAATTTAATCAAAATAAACTTGCTAATTCTTTTAATAAATAGCTCCATTTTACGCTAAAAGTCCATCCAAAAAGGAATTCAAAAGTTGTAAATTGCTCTTTTCAGCTAGAATATAAATACACAACAAGCAGTGATTATATTTCTTTTTATCAAAAATGCTGATTTAAAAGATGTTAGAAAAATAAGTATTGTGTGTTAATTATAAAAACTTCCCTGCATATAAAAAGATAAGGAACCAAGGAGCATCATTAACTATACCCTTATCAGAGGAAATTACAGTAAACCTTCTCAGATTAAATACCCACATTGTGAAACTCACTACCATATCTGCCACACCTAACTCAAGATTACCTCCACTTCAGGAAGCGAAAGCCTGCTTTACTCCCAAGCCTTTCATGCCTGAGGCAACTGTCCCATCACTGCATCTGGATTTCCACATACCTTACTAAATTGTTCATATGATTGTCACCTCTTTATCACAATGCTTTTGTCCTACCCTTCTTGTCCAGTATACATTCTCAACTACACTTGCCTATTGAGATGTTTGACTGTATTGTACTGACATTGTGTGGTCATGTTATCTGAACATTCTTATTTATTTATAATTATTCGTAACTCGCCTATCTACAAATCTAGGCTAAGAACAATACAAACATACAAAATCAGCAAATGACAAACAATAAAATGCATGTCTCTTGATGTGTTTCATTTCTATCATACGGAAATCATGGCATACCATTAACTGTTATATGAATGTTTTTCCATGCTGCTTATTAAATGTATCATTTGTAGTTTACTGACATCTGTCATATGAAATCTACTATGCTGTTAATTGATACTGTATCAAGTCTTTGCTATTACTAGGATTTAGTTTACCTACCTCCAAGTTTCTCTTATTGATTTTATGCTTACATTTTGTCATTTTATTGTTACACCATTAATGCAATGTGAGTTCTTTTGTCAAAATACTGTATATTTGTATATCACCTTGAATCAGTATCTTCATAAAGGTGATTAATAAATCCTAAAAGAAAGCACCGTTATAAAATGTTTATTACAAAATCTTTTTTTTCTAAATCTGTGCTATTTTACCTAAATTAGGGGTATAAGCTTCCAGAAGTTAAACTTCCAAATATCTTTTGTGCAAACAATTACAGGAAACAAGACAGGAAAGACCCCATTCCTGTAGGCTGCTTTAGTTTGATAAAACAATTTGACTTCCTGGTTACAATGATGTGCATCAGAAATGATGATCAAAATGCACAAGAAAATTTGTGTGAGCTGAAAAAGCTGAAACCTAGGGAAAAGATTGTAGTTATTTACTTATTTTTCATTATTTAATCAAAAATTGCTAATTAGATGGGAAGGTTCAGGAGACTAATGTATGTAAGTAGACCTAGAAAAGAAGGAAACAGTTCCTGGCTCTTCTCCTCCTTGGGAACCAGACTTGTTTTACATTTTCCTTGTAAATGTGTGGTCTTGTCAGATGACAACAGTATTTTTTAACCTTCTTGAGGGTTAAGAGGGTAGCAGGTATCTCTGTTGGATGAAGCACACCAAGCCAGTCATATTTAAATGAGTTGACTTCTCTCATTTAAATCTCTTTTCTTTGTTATTATATTGCTAGTCTCCCATTAGCTTTTTTTAGATCCTTTTCACAGTGGTCTAATTTACATTAGATATCAGATTGTATTTGCTTGTTCGTGCTGGTTAGATATTTCTTTTGAAAGTACTTTTCAATGTATTTTTTGTGAAATAGAAAAAAAAAATTAAAATTGCTAATACCAGGCACATGTGGCAGCAGTATACACTTGGGTTATAAATGGCTGACTTTCCAATTCACTGCTTAGCAGTTAGCTAAATATACTCACTGTCTGCACTGTCTGAACAGCAGACAAGTAAAAAAAAAAGTCTGGTTCACTACAAACCTGTTAAGGTCAGAAATTATTGCATTACCAGGGAAAAAATAAGTGATACAAAACTCCCTCCACATCCCTCCTTAAGTTTTAGAACTAGAATAGGAAGACAGCACAAATACTGTTAAGATATACTTACATAATTTAAAATGGCTTGCACTAATTAAAGTAAACAAATGAAAATCAGCCTTAATAGTGAACTATCATATCTACATATAGAGTACCGAGGAAAAATACTGTCTTGGTTTTTTTCATTTTGCTTAAGATTCAGATACAACTGGAAGTATATTTTCATACACTAGTAGTGGAAATCACATCCATTATGACCGAAGTTTAAATGTTTTGTTACTTTCATTAAGATTATGTATTGTCTGAAAAGATAAGAACAGATACACTGAAAAGAAAAACAAATCTAAGAACTGATTGCTTTATTTGGACTTTATGTTAAAAATGCTTGCAGTTTAACACATAAGGAAACCAAATCTGATTTTTGTTTTAAAGAACCAAAACTTCTTTAACTATTAGAATACCTGATGCATCAGCTTACTGAGGTGAAACAGGTCTACCACATATTTTGACATGAAAGTTGCTTGAACTACTTTGTTATATGCATTCTCCTTTTTAATCGTTATGACCACAAGGATAGCATTTAAGAAAATTGATAAATACTTTAAATCATACTAATGCTTTACCACAGGATACTTATTACATTTTAGCTATTGCTTTACTAAACTTCACAATTTGAAACAAGGTTAAGTGAATGTGTTACAAAAGACAATTTCTTAAAAAAAACAAAAAAAACAACAACAAAAAAAACAACTAGCGCCCCTTAGTGTTCAGTTAGAAACTCTGTAAAACTACTACTAACATATAACATTTTTCAGACATTCCAGAAAGTTTTCTCCATCCTCAACTCTTAGCTAAACAAAAGCTAAAAAGGGGCTGCTTATATTACACTAACTACAACAGATAAACTATGTTTAAGTTATTATTTAATTTAAAAAAAATACCCTCATTCAATTTTCAGCCCTAATTTATAGAAAAATTTTCCAAAGCCTGAGCTGGTACTTGTTAAACAATAGTATCATTCAAGAACTTTGAGGGGGGTTTTCTACTGAGGAATGTGACACAACAGGCTATTTCTTTAAAACACTGAAAAAGATTATTCCTTTGTTTCTGGGCTTCCCCCAAGTACCTTTATCTTTCTCAGAGTAAAATTGCACAAACTGGAGCTTTGACCAGTTCTTTCTGTAAGTGCATAGCCCTGTATAAGATTTAAGTTTATACAACACCCTTCTAGATAGAACAGAAAGTTGGGCCCAGATACTAAGCTTACAATGAAAAAGTCCCTCGAGTCAAATGTTTTGATTTGGAGTCCATTTCTCACAGCATGAATTGGAGAATTATTTTTAGCACCCTTGGCTCGCCAACGACTAAGACCGATTATAAATGTTTTGTAAAAAAAAAAAAAAAAAAGGAACTTTTATACTAAATATATTAATGCCAATCTTCTGCTCTCCTTATATTCGTCATTATTAATCTGTTCTCTACTTCCTTTCCTCCAGTTCTTCGTTTGTTCTCTACTTTCAAGCAGGAGAAAAAAAAAATGTCTGGATGAATGTTCCTTCAATTATCTAAAAGTTTCCAACAATTTTCAAGTTCAAAAACAAAGTACAGGAAGTAGCTCACTTTTTATCTTACAGTTTCCTAAATTAACTTCTTTATTTTTTTTAAGAATCAGCAAGGAAAATATGTTTCACAACCTAAAAAAGATTCGTTTTCTCCACAATCATCAGTACAGGGGTTAATTTAAAACAAACTACCACATTTTATGAGACAAACCGAATATAGGATAGCAAACAAGCTTACATTATTATGACAGAGTTAATGTGTAAAGTTGGCTGAAACGATTCACCCCCCCCCCCTCCAGCAATTCTGATATCAGATAGACAAACTGTTCATATCCTGTTGCTGACTATAACAAAACTGTTTCAAGCTTCCACTACAAAGTGCTCTCTCTCTCTCTCTCTCTCTCTAATCTCTCTCTCTCTCTAATCCACGAGTCTTAAAAAAATGTCTCCGAAAAGGGCCAGCACATACAAAAAAAAGTGTAGTTCAATTTTTTTAAAACCGATAAATTTCAGTAAGGGGCACATTAAAAAATGCCTGTGTAAATCTAGGCGGTCAATTAAAAGACGTCTGCTGAGGGTGTGAACTACTACTAACAAAACCCTACTGATTTAAATGTGAACTATCACCCATACTCGTTTTACTATAAAGCAAAGAGGTTGTCTTGGGAAAAACGCTGTTTTGGTTTCCTTCGTAACCTCGACCAAGAAGATAACATTGCTGCATTAAATAAAGAAAAACTCCAAGAGAAGGGAGAGTAAGGCGAAAAGTGAACGGCCCTACAACCAGAGGTAAACACGCCAAAGCATGGACTACAGTTCCTACTACGATCATTGCATTTAATTCTGCCTGTCTGTGATGTGCGATGAGGCCTGTCTTCCTCCCCATGAGAAAGGGAGGGGTGGGGAAAGCACATTCCTGAGCACTTCGGCTTTCCCCTCCCCCAACCTCTCCCAACTTTTCCTGCGCAATAATCAATCAACTCCAGCCATTTCTCCTACCAAAAAAAGAAAAACACGCGCGGCTTTTTCAAGTGTGCGCATACAAACCTATGGTTTTGCTAGGGGAAAGAGAGTTGTTAGTACTGGATTTTATTTTTTTGAGGGGTGGGGCTTTACCTTCATCCAGAAGCCTTTCGAGGTGGTTAAAGATCCCACAGAAGTTGGGCAGGCTGCTCATGAGCTTTTTGTCGTTCATCAGCTGCATCAAATAGTCTGGAGTCGGCTTCGGCTTCTCCTTCGTTTCCATTTCCCCAACCATATTCCAAAAAACTCCGGAAAAGGCGCCCACGCACGAAGACAGCTTAACACCAAAAACTACAAAAAGATAATAACGATGAAGAGGGGAGGGGGGACAATTTAAAACATTAGGAAAAAGTGTACGGGGGGGGGGAAAAGGAGGAAGAAAACTTAGCCCCAAAAATATATTATCTTTTAAATCTCACTTCCCCCTTTTCTTCCCCCCTCCCCCAATGAGCAGCTACGCTCCGGCTTCGTTCTGTAGCGTTAGAAATCACTCTTCCCTCCGGGGTGGCTCGATAAGTAAATTAAAAACACCAAACAAGAATGATGACGAAGAAGCAAGGGTAGAAAAAAAATATGTATGTATAGCTCCTCTCCACGGCGTTCTGCTTCTTCTTGTTCCCCTCTCTGCTCCCGCTGGTTTCCTCAGCGGCGATGAGAGCGAATGGGCGGCTGCGTGCGGGAGAGCTGTTGTTCGTTATCCGCCTGCCCCGGCGCTGCCTCCCGTGCCCGCTCGCTCCCGCACTGGCCACTAGACCTTTTCGCACTGGCCGCGCCGCCACCGTCCGCCGCCGCCTCCTCCACAGCCGCCGTCGTCGTCGTCTCCAAGCGCAATCTCCTCGCGCTCTCGCGGAGGCTGTGGCGCTGCAGGCTCCACTTCCCTTTCTCACTCTCTCTCTGAGCCTGTGCCCGCCTGTCGCACACTTCCCTCCCAGCCCCCCTGCTCCCCCTTCTCCAGTTCAGACTCGGGCAGCTAGGGGGGGGGGGGTGAGGGGGGAGGGAGGTGGCCGTTAATCAGGGGAAAGATATTTCCAGCCAGCTCCGCTCCACCCTTTGCCAGAACGAATTTACACCTCCCTCGTTCTGGGCGAGAGGAGGCAGTAGACGTACATACTGCACAGAGTGGAGACCGCAAAACTGAAGCTTCGAAACGTTAGTTCCCCCCCCCTCCTCCTCCTTTTTTTATTTTAAATGAAGGCGGGGTTAGTGTCGCTTGTTTTACTTTTATTGAACCCGTTTTTAAGTTTATTAAGACAGAAAAGGGGGTATCTTTCAGCGCCGAAAACGGAGCGCAACGCTGGATGTATCACTTCCGCCCCACTCCCTCGTCTCTGGTGGTTACTGCGGGGCCTGAGTTCCCTCCCTCCACCCGATAGTTGGCTATTGCCACGCGGAGACACGCGGCCAGCAGCCTGGCTAGCCAAGCTCGCGTGGTCTCCCTAAAATGTGGCGCCTACGGCTCTGGTTTACGTGTGTGTACACGGAACATCGTTATGAAACAGGGTCAGATGCTTTAAACGGAGTTAATCCAGTACCACCGGTCTTACGCTATCCATTAAAAAAGGCAGGGAGCAAGGGGCGGAGTTTAAAAGACGACGCGCTCACGTGACAGGGGTTCTCGGCACGCGCCTACTAAAGCGCATGTGTAGGGTTTTTTATTTTTATTTGTCGCCTTTAGAAAGCGAAAAAACCCAGCCCAATTCTTGTTTGTTTATTCTAACCTCAGGTTTCTCTTCAATATCTCTAGAAAATAAGGAAACTGTATATGCTTGAAGGTAGGGATGGTGTGGAGAAATTTTAATTGTTATAGAAATGGTAAGTGATATGTAGTGTGCACGTGGTGGTGTTTTGCTGACGGAAAACCTATGGAACGTAAGTATTTAGGGTTGTTATATAGCCATGTAGCTACGTTTAGCAGCTTTACAAAACCAGTAGTTAATTTAACTCTATCAGGTTCTTGCTCACGTTTATAAAAGTTCAGTCAGGTTTGTACTTAATACCGTATGCCTGTTTGAAGTGGATGATAAACTAGAACCCAGAAATCTACAAGCAAGGATCTACTTATCTGGCTATGGTATGTATAATATATGCACACCTATAGATACAGGATTCTGCACAGGTGTAAAGCATGACACTGCTGGCCCTGAGTCCCTTTTAAGGTCAACCACTTCCCCAAATAGCTTGCTATGGGTCCCTTTTACTAAAGTGTTCTATTATTATTATTATAGATTTATTAAACGCCTTTTCATGAAGAGATTCACCCAAGCGGTTTACAATTCATTAAATATTAATCAGGTACTCTTTAAGTATTTATGCCTTTACATGCAGGACACGCTTAAGTGTTTTATGATAATTTTTCTTTTTGCATGCCCTAATCTGGCATTTCTTTAAATTGCCTTTTTGAAGCAGGAACGGCAGGGATGGACAAGTGGCTTAGTGATTAGATCATTTGCCTCAGCACAATGAGGTTGGGAGTTCAATTCCCACCGAGTAGGGTTACCAGATGTCCAGGTTTCCCCAGACATGCCCTCTTTTTAAGGACTCAGTTGGGAGTCTGGGTGACTTTTTTATTTTACTACTTTTGACTGGGGAAAATCAGACATCTAGTAACCCCACAGTCTTTGACCCTTGCCTGCCCCTCGCCAGGGTCCTGCAGGACCTCTGCCGCCCCTGGTGGTCAATCTGAGCCCCCACCTGCAACAGCTCGCTCATCAGGACTCCACCCTGGCTGGGTCCCAGCCACAGCTCAATAGTCTTCCAGACCCCAGCCTCTATCCAGCTGAGGTCCATTCACATTTCCACCGCTGTCGGCGGTCCAGGAGCCTTTTCTGCTCTTCCAGATCCTCTCCTAATCTTCAGTATGTAGTGTACTAGGCCTTCTCTCTGGCACTGCACCTCATTGCTGCAAATGCACCAGAATGAGCACAACTCTCTTCCCTTTACCCTGCAGCCAGCACACAGAATCAACAAGTGCCATGGCCACTGGGTGAGAGATCAACTAATTTGCCTGCCTCCTACCACAGTCTCACTGGCCTGGAGAAGCAACACCATGCCACACCAAGCCCATGGGCCATAACAGGGCCATGGGATAGCCAATAGCTGGAACCCAGGTGGGTTTAATTTAATTTTTTTTTTTAATTGTGCTGGGTATTCATTGACTCCCCCAAAGATCCTAACCTCATTCTATTCGGGCAAATCACAGGCTTCTGCTGCACACACTCAATGGGATTCAGTGCCTGTAGAGAATCCACCTAAAAGCTTTTTTTTTCTTTTGCTTAAATTTCATTGGTTGTGCAGGCTCAGAAGTTCTGACAACTCAACCAATCAAATAAAAACAAAACGCCTTTGGGGATTCTCTCCAGGCTCTGAATCCCTGTGCTGGAGGATGGTAGAATGCTACAGAGAAGGAGCCTGAATGTTGTACTGGCCTCTGATTGCTCAGCTAACAGCCATGAGGGGGATCTGATAATCCCTTGATGGCATGAGGCACAGGACTGCATGGACATGAAGGAGGAGCCGGGAGTGAGCAGCCTGAATAGAGGTAAGGAGCAGCGCAGGAATGCAGCCGCAGTCAGTTCCTTCACTGTATCCCCTGAAGTAGGGCTACCAGGCGTCCAAGAAAACCCGGACATGTCCTCTTTTTAGAGGACTGGGTTTCTGGAGGGGTTTCCAAAACCCAGCAGTTTGGCTGGGTTTTGGAGGGCCCTGAGCTTGGGGCCATGTATTAAATTGGCAAAGCACCAACAGATAAAAAAACCCATCATGGGGCTGTGTTTCAGTGTATAACCATCTGCTTCAGGGATCACAAATACTCTGCGAAATGTGTTATATCAAAGAGAAGAGTCTGCATCCAACAGCACCCACAGTGTACTAAAGAGAAAGGCAAGAAAAACAAACTGTCTCACAGCCAGTGCTGCAGCCAGTGTCGGGTCTTTTTATCAGTCACAGTTTGCCAATAAAAAAAAAGTGTTTTATATTCTACACCTGTGTGCAAGAAAGTTCTTGGTCCACCCCTACTTCTGTGTGTTCTTTGGCTTTGCTACGAAGGGGTTTATCGCCTTCCTTTGGTTTTACATTGGTGATGGGCACATCATAACCTTGTCTCAATTTCTGCATCATCTATCTAACTTTCTACTTCTTTGCCCATACAGAAAGTGCTTGCTTTCTGGACAACCGGGGAAGGGATAGCATAATGACAGGTGTTGGTCATGAATGGTGAAACTTCCCACAGAGAAAGTGTTAATCTTGGGCCACTGCAGATGTTCCTTTATTTCTCAGTTTCCAGCTGTCAGTGCAGGAAAATAGAAAAATCCTTTAAAATAATTAATAAAACCACCAACAGTAATACAGTATTTATAATTGTATCAATAATGCTAATTCTCACTATTCAAACTTTTAAACATCTGGAACAAAATTCCATTGGAGGTTATAACATTCAAAACATTGGTAGAGTTTAAACATACATACATGAAATAAAGACCTTGAGTCTTTAGTTAAAAAGCAAAGGAGATGACAACTAAACAAGTAAGATCTGTAACAAAACAGCATGCAGGTATAAAGGAGCAGAATGAGTGGGCCAAAATGATCCTTTTTCTGCCAACATTTTCTAAGTTAAACATCATCTGCCAAAGGGTACCTTTTCAGAAATTTGAAGGTCATTAAAGAGCTGTTTTATAGGTTTCTAGTCTCATGATCTGCTTATGGCTCCTGACATCAGTGTTTTGACATACAGCTGCTTCTATGAATTTTATGGAAAAATAAAAGCACAAGAGCTATTGCATTTCTAAACTCAGCTTATAGCTTTACACATCAAGTAGCTTTTTTAACCAATAGAAAAGTTTTCTGTCACATGATGTTTTCCATTCAGTAGTCTAATTGATAAGCATTGACAAATCAAGCAGAACAGAATAATAAGAAATCTGATAAAAGATCAGCCAGTTTCTAAATAAATTTCATAGTGTCAGGGGTGATGATCAGAAGATGAACACACCTATTGCAATAGCTCCCGGAAATAGTGCACAGAGCCCTCCTAACAGCTTATGGTAACAACTCAGAGCTGGCAGAAAAGGTGACCGTAGATGGTATAGAAATCTGTTAGAAGTGGTGATGTCAAGTACACTGCAAGAAAAATGGCATGTATGAAAAATCAGCACCAGGAAAACAATATGCCACCAAAGCACCATGCAGTAGAGGTCTGCACAGGAATGGGGATTGTGGGAATCCTGCGGGAACCCCACAGGGATCCCCCCCCAGGTCTACTGGACTCCCATGGGGATGGAACTGGGGTTCCTGAGGCCTGGAAAGAGAATTAGTAGAAGATAGACAAAAGCAGAAATTAGGATCAAGATGATGGAAAAATAAAATGTCCTACCAGCGACAAGATGTTCATTTTGAGGGGGAGCTAAGCTCAAATTGGGAGGCCCAGCCTCCCTCTCATTGTTATGCCACCAATTGTGTTTAGTACAAAATGAAGAACTTGCCGAGTTTGTTTTGGGGTACCCAGTTCAATTTTGGCACATTTTTCTTAGGCAAGCCAATGTCCTGAAAAGTGCCTCTCAATTCTGCTTTAAATGATTTTGATGCTGTATTGTTTGATTCTTTACTCATTGCTGCATTAAAAATCATTTGTGGATCTTGGAAGGACCTCTCACAAGTTACCTATGCATCTCTTATTTCTGTTCACTGTTATTTGTTTATATTGTATTTCATTGTTGGTTTAAACTAATACTAAAAAATCAAAAGTGTCAGAAGTAATTGCTGCTTTTTATGAGGACAGGTAACTTTTAGGGGGGGGACGGGCAGGGACAGAGGAGATTCCTCATGGGGATGGGCGGGGATGGAGGGGATTCCTCAAGGGGTTAGGCTGGGATGGAGGAGATTCTGGCAGGGATAGGCAGGATACTGGTGGGGATGGGTGGGATTTCTGTCCCCATGCAACTCTCTACCATGCACTGTCTGTCTTTACAAGAAAAAACAGTGTAAATACTAACTGAAAACTCATTGGCATCATTTAACTCAAGCTGTTTAAAATTCATTCTTCTACTGAGGAAATTAAAGATGGCCTTGAAAGATAGGTATGCAATCATGGAGACTAAAGACCATATTTCACAGCAGGAAGATCAAGGAGAGAGCATGTGCACAAGCTGTAGCTTAGAAATAAGCAGTCAGTGGTGAGGATAGAAGTTAAAGAAAACTGCAGCAGGAGAAACAATCTTTGCTTTATAAGGTTGTAAGAAATGAATAAGGAACAGGAGTTATGGCATCTTCTGGAGTCCTATGATTGCTAGGCCTCCCAGATAGTGGATTGCAAAATGCAGTAGAGCCTACCACATAGTTGTGAAAAAAAGATATAGCTCAAATGTTGAGCTGTCTTAACATAGTAACATAGTAGATGACGGCAGATAAAGACCCGAATGGTCCATCCAGTCTGCCCAACCTGATTCAATTTAATTTTTTTTTTTTTTCTTCTTAGCTATTTCTGGGCGAGAATCCAAAGCTTTACCCGGTACTGTGCTTGGGTTCCAACTGCCGAAATCTCTGTTAAGACTTACTCCAGCCCATCTACACCCTCCCAGCCATTGAAGCCCTCCCCTGCCCATCCTCCTCCAAACGGCCATACACAGACACAGACCGTACAAGTCTGCCCAGTAACTGGCCTAGTTCAATCTTTAATATTATTTTCTGATTCTAAATCTTCTGTGTTCATCCCACGCTTCTTTGAACTCAGTCACAGTTTTACTCTCCACCACCTCTCTTGGGAGCGCATTCCAGGCATCCACCACCCTCTCCGTAAAGTAGAATTTCCTAACATTGCCCCTTGATAAAGACAAGCTGTTGGATCATTACAGGAAGAACAGAAAGCTACAGGAAGGGACTAAGATACTCATGTTCCAGAATTACTCCACAAAAGTTATATCATGACTTAGAGCCTTGGCCAGAGTGATCAATGTTACCAAAGAACCAGTATCAGGAGGAATAGGAAGAGGTGATGAGGAGGAAACCTGTTATCCCTTTTATAAGTGAACTACTTCGAAGGTATTAACAAACGGATGGACAAAGGGGACCCCATAGACATCGTATAGCCTTTGACAAGGTACCACATGAACGCCTACTATGGAAACTGAAGAACCATGACTACTTCAAAGGTATTAACAAACGGATGGACAAAGGGGACCCCATAGACATCGTATAATTAGATTTCCAAATAGCCTTTGACAAGGTACCACATGAACGCCTACTACGGAAACTGAAGAACCATGAGGTGGAAGGAGACGTACATAGATGGATCAAAAATTGGTTGGCGGGTAGAAAGCAAAGGGTAGGAGTGAAGGGCTACTACTTGGACTGGAGGAGGGTCACAAGTGGTGATCGGTACTCGGACCGTTGCTGTTCAATGTATTTATAAATGATCTAGAAACGGGGACAAAGTGCGAAGTATTAAAATTCGCAGACAACACCAAACTATTTAGTGGAGTTAGGACTAAAGAGGACTGCGAAGATTTACAAAGGGACCTGAACAAACTAGGAGAGTGGGCGACAAGATGGCAGATGAAGTTTAATGTAGAGAAATGTAAAGTCTTGCATGTAGGAAACAGAAACCCAAAGTACAGCTATATGATGGGAAGGCTGGTAATGGGTGAAAGTACCCTAGAAAAGGACCTGGGGGTAATAGTGGACAAGATAATGAAGCCGTCGGCACAGTGCACAGCGGCCTCTAAGAAGGCGAATAGAATGCTGGGTACTATCAAGAAAGGTTTACAACCAGAACGAAAGAAGTTATCCTGCCTTTGTATCGGGCGATGGTGCGCCCACATCTGGAGTACTGCGCTCAATATTGGTTGCCGTACCATAAGAAGGATATGGCGATACTCGAGAGGGTTCAGAAAAGAGCGACATGATTGATAAAAAGGTATGGAAAACCTTTCATATGCTGAAAGATTGGAGAAATTGGAGCTCTTTTCCCTAGAAAAACGGAGACTTAGAGGGGACATGATAGAGACCTATAAGATCATGAAGGTCATGGAGAAAGTGGAGAGGGACAGATTCTTCAAACGTTCGAAAACTACAAGAGCGAGAGAGCATTCGGAAAAATTAAGAGGGGACAGATTCAGAACCAATGCTAGGAAGTTCTTCACCCAGTGGACACCTGGAATGCACTTCTAGAGGGTGTGATAGGACAGAGTACGGTTTTGGGATTCAAGAAGGGATTAGATAATTTCCTGAAGGAAAAGGGGATAGAAGGGTATAGATAGAGGATTACTGTACAGGTCCTGGACCTGATGAGCCGCCGTGCGAGCGGACTCTGGGCATGATGGACCTCTGGTCTGACCCAGCAGAGGCACTGCTTATGTTCTTATGTTAAATAACAGACTTAAATTGAGTGAGAGTCATCGCCTGAGTAAGGGTGAAGAAACACATGAGACACAGAATGAATTGACACATGAGTACTAATTAGACAGGCCTTGCAATGAGGATCTGTTTGCCAAATCTATTAGGCCAAACATTAATTTAAAATAGGAGAACAGAGTACCTTCCCTATTCCTATCAGTCTTCTTTCAGTCTCAGCAGGTGTGAGGAGCTGTACCCATCTCTCTTGGTAGGGCTGTTGGAATTTGTTTAGGAATCCTAGCCCTATTTTGATGCCGGATTGAGCTTGGGTGGGCCCCGTATGGGGGTCCGTCCGGCTTTGGGGGTGTCAAACCCAGCGGGTCTCGTGCTGGGTCCCTCCCCCCATTTCCTCCACCTCCCCAACATTTTTTTAGAGGTGCCTCAGCAGTAAACCTTGCTCCCTAAGTCAAGCAAGGCATGCTGCTTTGAGAGCCAGTGGAGTCTGTTCTGTAAAAAAAAAAAAAATCCTGAGGTAGTGCCAATCTGAAGGGTTGCTTTTCCTTTAAATATGCTCATTGATATCATGAACAGAGAATATTGAGATAGTCATCTTAATGGCCAGCACAACACTGTCAACAAGAACCTTAATTTCATCAGGACTGGAACACTTCCATTCATTACTAATTTGCCTGTTTTCTTTTGGTTGGGCTTTCAAGCAACATGTTAACCAGTCCCCCTCTTAAATTCGGATTTTTACTTCTGAGTTTCCTAATACTGTCGGTATGAGATTTACTTGATAGATGGCATTTCAGAAAGCACAGTTTCCAAACATCATCCCATATTTTTCCAGTAGAGAATTTTATCCCAGGACAAGCAGGCAGGTATTCTCACTAGTGGGTGATGTCATCCGACAGAGCCCCGATGCGGACGTCTCACAAGCATACTTGCTTGAAGAAACTTCAGAAGTTTCGAGATGCCCGCACCGCGCATGCGCGAGTGCCTTCCCGCCCGATGCTCCAGACGTGTCTCCTCAGTTCTTTTCTTTCCGCGGAGCTGAGAAGTTTTGCTTCAATTCTCTGCGCTGAGTGAACCCGTGTTCTTGCCTTCTACTGCCGCGGTTTTGAGTTATTTTACTCTTTATCGTGTGTTTTGTTCAATCGTTTATTGTTTTAAAAAAAAAAAAAATTTCTTCCGGAAATTCGACCGGGTCGGCCGCGTGGCTGAGGCCCCGCTCCTTCGATCTAGCGGCGGAGCTTTTTCGGCCTATGTCCCGGCCAATTACCGGTTTTAAAAAGTGTAGCAAGTGCCAGCGCGTGATTTCGTTGATGGACCCGCATCGACGCTGCCTGCAGTGTCTTGGTCCAGAACATATTCCGAAATCGTGCTGGCCTTGTTCCACTCTTACAGCACGTGCTTTTAAGCACCGCTGTTTCCTGTGGGAGTCGATGTTCAAGATGGAAGCTGCTAAGGAACCCTCGGCTTCGATTTCGACCAGCGCTTCACCTGTACCGGCTAAGTCGTCCACTATTCCTGCTGCATCGGGTCTCTTGAAGCCGGCCTCCTTCGTCCCGGCTTCGACCCCGCCTCCTGCTCCGGTGCCTCCTTCGGTCTCCTCGGATCAGGTACCTCTTCAGACCATCCTCCCGGTGGTTATCAAAGTGCCGAAAGCTTCTAAGCCTAAGCACTCGGGACCGCGAAGACCGTTCAGGAGGTCCCACTTCGGGTGTGGCTCCCTCCTTGTCGGCTTCGCTGCAGTCGATCATGGAGGCCCTTTGGGCCACGATCCAGGGTGGGCAAGCAGTCCCTCCTCGAGGGGGCGAGCCGCCCCCTCCTCCTCCCCCTCGCCGCTCGCTCTCGCGGCTCGGGGAGGAGGAGCGGCGCTCGGCGACCGGTTCCTCGAGTCGTGCTTTGTTTAGTGACATGCCGCCTCTGGAACCCATTTCCCCTCCGGGCGAAGACATTTGGGATATTCCTTCGAGTAGTCGAAGCCCTGGGCATCGCCAAGAAGAGTTCTTCCGCACTCCCTATCAAGCATGGAATGCGGCTCGAGAGGCGCCGAGCCATCCTCCTCTTCGTTCTACGGCTTCCAGCCCTATCTACTCTTTAGAGGCTTCTGGGGACCAGTCTAAGCATCGCCGGTCCAAGTCTCCTTCGAGACACAGGGAGGGGCATCATTCCAGGCATTCTTCGAGGCATTCCTCTAGGCATTCTACAGTCTCGCCTCAGAAGAAACTTCCTCATGTGGGTTATTCATCTTCGGATGTCTCCCCTCCTCCGGGCCCGGAGTACGAGGATCCCTATGGCTCTTTCTCGCCCTGCCGATCACAAGTTTCCTTGGATCCAGAGGCTTCGACTTCATCCAGCCCGTCCCGCCGGCCTGTGTTGGCGAACCAATTGTCTTTTTCATCTTTTCTCAGGCAGATGGCGGATGATCTCGACATCACCTTGGACTCCGGTTCCCGATACTCCAAGGAATACCTGGATACCATGCATCTGCCTCATCCTCCTGCTGAGTCGCTTCCGTCTACCTCTGCACAAGCTCCTCGACCAACCCTTCATGCGATGTTTTGAAACACCGTACTCTATTCCGGCCGTTCCTGGCAAACTTGATGCCAGGTACCGCACGGTGCATCCAGAGTTCTCAATTACACTTTCCATTTTGCAACATATTTGGAGTTCTTCCTGCCTGTGCTTCGGAAGTTTACACCTTACATTGAGTCTCAGGCTCGTTTTGAATTTGAGGAAGTGGTCGCCTCGCTCTCCCAGCTGCGCCTTCAGCTGATGCAATCCTCCTATGATGCCTTCGAACTTTCGGCACGAGCTGCTGCCTGCTCCGTGGCCATGCGTCGTTTGGCCTGGCTTCGAACCATTCACATGGACCCGAACCTCCAGGACAGGCTTGCCAACGTCCCCTGTGCGAGTGCTGATTTGTTCGATGAATCTATTGAGACCGTGACGAAGAAGCTGTCGGACCATGAAAAATCTTTCCAGTCCATCTTTCGTCCCAAGCCTAAACCTGCTCAGTCTCGACCTTCTCGACCGCCCTTGATCTATCAGCGGCGTTATACTCCCAGGCAGGCTCCTGCTGCAAGACAACCAGCAAAGAGACAGCCTCCACAGAAGGCTCAGCAAAAACCTCAGCCTTCTGCTGTCCCTAAGGCTCCTCAGCCTTTTTGACTCTCTGATAGGGAGCATAACCAACACCGTTCTGCTATCCCCTGTCTTTCCAATTGGGGGTCGCCTCCATCATTTTTATCATCGATGGACGGCTATTACCACCGACCTTTGGGTCCTTTCCATCATCAGGGAAGGATATTCTCTTCAGTTCCATCGGGTCCCCCCGGACCACCCTCCAAGAGAGTATCCTTCCAACTTGACCCAGACCGCCATTCTTCTTCAGGAAGCTCAGGCTTTGCTCTGGCTTCGGGCCGTCGAGCCGGTCCCGGTGGACCAACACAACCGGGGGTTTTACTCCTGGTACTTGCTTGTTCCGAAGAAGACGGGCGTCCTGCGTCCAATTCTAGACCTCAGGGTCCTCAACAAGTTCCTGGTCAAGGAGAGATTTCGCATGCTGACCCTTGCTTCTCTCTACCCCCTCCTCGTGCAGAATGACTGGTTATGCTCTCTGGATCTAAAAGAGGCCTACACTCACATTCCCATTCATCAGGCCTCGCGCAAGTTCCTCAGATTTCGGGTGGGACATCTATATCTGCAGTATCGAGTGCTTCCATTCGGCCTGTCCTCGTCTCCCAGAGTCTTCACGAAGTGTCTGGTGGTAGTGGCCGCTGCACTCCGGAACCAGGGTCTTCAGGTTTTTCCCTACTTCGACGACTGGCTCATCAAGGCCACCTCGGCTCCTGGAGTCATCTCGGCGACCCTAACAACAATTTGGTTCCTGCAGAGTTTGGGCTTCTAGATCAACTTCCCATAATCTCATCTGCAGCCTACTCAGTCTCTTCCCTTCATCGGGGCGGTTCTGAATACTATTCAACTCAGAGCATTCCTTCCTCCACAGCGCCTGGATGCTCTTCTTCATCTCTGCCAGTCAGTGTCTTCTCGCCAGTCCATCTCAGCGAGACATATGATGGTTCTCCTGGGCCACATGGCTTCTACAGTTCATGTGACTCCTTTTGCCAGACTTCACCTCAGAATTCCTCAGTGGACCCTGGCTTCTCAAGGGACTCGGGTGTCAGATCCTTTGACTCGTCACATCCTAGTCACTCCCGCTCTTCAGCAGTCTCTACATTGGTGGATGACCTCTTCAAATCTATCCAGATGTTTGCTGTTTCACACTCCTCCCCACCAAAAAGTTCTCACGACCGATTCCTCGACCTATGCATGGGGAGCTCATCTGGACGGTCTTCGCACTCAAGGCTTCTGGACCAGTGTGGACCGGCTGTGCCATATTAATCTTCTGGAACTCAGAGCGATCTTCAATGCTCTTCAAGCTTTTCAACATCTGCTTCACGACATGGTGGTCCTCATTCGCACGGACAATCAGGTCGCCATGTATTATGTCAACAAGCAGGGGGGCACGGGCTCAGCCTCCCTCTGCCAGGAAGCTCTCAGAGTCTGGGATTGGGCGATTCGCAACAACACCTTCCTCAAAGCTGTCTACATTCAGGTGAAGGACAATGCCTTGGCGGACAACTTAAGTCGTATCCTCCAGCCTCACGAATGGACCCTCCATTCCAGGCCCCTTCATCAGATCTTCTCTCAGTGGGGGATGCCTCAGATAGACCTCTTTGCTGCCCCCCACAACTTCAAACTGCCTCAATTCTGCTCCAGGATCTACACTCCTCATCGCCTCGAGGCAGATGCCTTTCTGCTGGATTGGGGGAATCGCTTTCTATATGAGTTTCCTCCATTTCCTCTCATTCAAAAGACTCTGGTCAAATTGAAATCCGACCATGCCACCATGATTCTGATAGCTCCTCGGTGGCCCAGACAGCCTGGGTACTCCCTTCTACTTCAACTCAGCAGCAGGGAGCCATTCCTTCTTCCAGTGTTTCCTTCACTGCTTACTCAGCAACAAGCATCTCTACTCCACCCCAACCTGCAATCTCTCCACCTGACAGCTTGGTTCCTCTCAACGTGACACCCCGTCAGTTTTCCAAGGCGGTGAGGGATGTGTTGGAGGCTTCCAGGAAGCCTGCTATCAGACAATGCTACTCCCAAAAATGGTCTAGATTCTCTACCTGGTGTGTTTCTAATCGTAAGGAGCCTCAGCGAGCCTCCCTGTCTTCTGTTTTGGACTATCTTTTACACCTCTCTCATTCTGGCCTCAAGTCTACATCGATTCGAGTCCATCTGAGTGTGATTGCGGCTTTCCATCAGCCTCTGCAAGGGAAACCTCTCTCTGCTCATCCTGTGGTTTCCAGATTTATGAAAGGACTTTTCCATGTCAATCCTCCTCTCAAACCACCTCCAGTGGTTTGGGATCTCAACGTTGTGCTTTCTCAACTTATGAAACCTCCTTTTGAGCCTCTCAACAAGGCTCCGTTGAAGTTTCTCACTTGGAAAGTGGTTTTTCTGGTTGCTCCCACTTCTGCTCGCAGGGTCAGTGAGCTTCAGGCCTTGGTGGCGGATCCACCTTTCACAGTATTCCATCATGACAAGGTAGTCCTTCGTACTCATCTGAAATTCCTGCCTAAAGTAGTCTCTGAATTTCATCTCAACCAATCCATTGTTCTTCCTGTGTTTTTTTCCAAAGCCTCATTCTCACCCTGGAGAATCAGCTCTTCACACTCTGGACTGTAAACGTGCTTTGGCTTTCTACCTGGATCGCACCAAACCACACAGAACTGCTCCTCAACTTTTCGTCTCCTTTGATCCGAACAAGTTGGGACGCCCTGTCTCGAAGCGTACCATCTCCAACTGGATGGCGGCTTGCATGTCTTTCTGCTATGCCCAGGCTGGATTACCCCTTCCCTGTAAAGTCACAGCCCATAAGGTCAGAGCAATGGCGGCCTCTGTAGCCTTCCTCAGATCGACACCGATTGAGGAGATTTGTAAGGCTGCCACTTGGTCCTCGGTTCATACATTCACCTCTCATTATTGTCTGGATACTTTCTCCAGACGGGATGGACAGTTTGGCCAAACAGTATTACAAAATTTATTCTCCTAAGTTGCCAACTCTCCCACCATCCCATTGAGGTTAGCTTGGAGGTCACCCACTAGTGAGAATACCTGCCTGCTTGTCCTGGGATAAAGCAATGTTACTTACCGTAACAGTTGTTATCCAGGGACAGCAGGCAGCTATTCTCACGTCCCACCCACCTTCCCTGGGTTGGCTTCTCTGCTAGCTACCTGAACTGAGGAGACACGCCCGGAGCATCGGGCGGGAAGGCACTCGCGCATGCGCGGTGCGGGCATCTCAAAACTTCTGAAGTTTCTTCAAGCAAGTATGCTTGCGAGACGTCAGCATCGGGGCTCTGTAGGATGACATCACCCACTAGTGAGAATAGCTGCCTGCTGTCCCTGGATAACAACTGTTACGGTAAGTAACATTGCTTTCCAGTTGCTTTGGCATCTTGACAATAACAACACACAACTCGATCATCTTCGTCATAGGTAAATATTTCACACAGTTGAACACGCATTGTATTTCGAGATTCTGGTGTCTCTGTTTCAACAATTTCTTCAAGCCATTCAGACCTAAAAACTGTTGCAGCTTTCTTGCGTTTTACACTTTAAACCATTCACGGTTTAGACATTTTAAGAGTTATATCTGGTTGCAATTTAATAAACGAATACAGTTATACAACCGCAGTACCACGCTGCACACTGTGATTCCATGAAATAAACAATGTGGCAGAACTTCAGGAAGTTAAAGAATCGGAAGTGTTTCATATCCTATGGGGCTATGGCCCTATGGGGCACGTGACGTGTCAAGTTCAACTGCCAAAGATAACAGAATCGCGTGAATGACTTAAAATTTATATTATAGTGCTTCAATAAATGTGATAAATGGGAAATTGGAACAGCTGGTCTTCTGCAACATTTCATTTTAGCAGTGAAAATCATTTTAGGCAAAAATTTATTTTTTTGTGCGCACTATTTTAATTTGTATGCATGGGTTCGGAAAATTGTGTGCGCGCGCACAAGCGCACAGCTTAGAGGGAACAGTGGTCTGGAGCGTTCATCAACAATGCTTGTCCATCCACATTTATTTATTATTTATTTATTTTATTATTTCTTAACAGTCTATGACTCTGTAGCCCACACTTTCACCATTGAAAATGAAGGAGGCGCTTCACCATTATGACAAGATTGAGTACCTGTTACTGGCCGGCAGAGGGAGCCCAAACAGTGGAGCTAATTGAGCCTGAGAAAAGAGCTAATCTGCATAGAACTACAAATTATGCTGGGAGCTGTCTACTCACCTTGAGTGGATTGTGGTGATGAAAAGAACAACTCCCAGCACAGAACACTCAGAAGGAAAGGATCTTTTCAGGAGCTGGGTAATCATCAGAAGGTAGATTGCTGTTTTTAATATAATTCCCAGTAAGCTGTGAAGGCCAAAAATCTAGAGCTTCTAAATAATGGTGTCCAAAAGTTACATACCTGCCATGTTGTTAAAAAGCAAGAATTTAGAGATGCTTTTTTTTTTTATTATGGTGGTACACATAGTTACTGTACAATATGGGCTCCTTTTACTAAGGTGCGCTAGCATTTTTAGCATGCACTACATTGCCGCGTGTGCTAACCTCGCGCTATGCGCCAAAAAATAACGCCAGCTCAATGGTGGCGTTAGCATCTAGCACGCTAAAACCACTAGTGCAGCTTAATAAAAGGAGCCCTATATTGATGCTTGCAACTAAATAATTGCTTCTAAGTTATTAGTAACAGTTGTGGTCTAAAAATGCTAGAATGTCTGTTAATCAAAATGGTTAATAAAGAGGGGCATTTTCAATATGTTATCTAAACCCAAGTTTAGATATTTTTGGGAAAAATCTAAGTTTATTAAATTTTGATAAAATGCCAATCATAAATTCTAAGGGCTCCTTTTACAAAGGTGCGCTAGGGCCTTAACGTGCGCAATATCGCACGTTAAAATCGATTTTCAGCTACAGTGCGCAGTAATTTTGTGCGTGCGCTAAAAACCCTAGTGCACCTTCGTAAAAGGCATTTATTGTTACTTTTATACGTGCAATTCCACAAACTAACTAATAAGGTATACAATTTAAACAATGAACTAAACACATCTAAAGTCTTTCCAGGATTTTCAGCTGTTAGGTGATTACTTTTCTAAGTTATAAAGACAAGAATTGACATGGTAGTTAAGTGAAATAAAGTCATCACATAACAACTGTGAACATCCAATGGAACCTATTCATAATTGGGTAATTATTAAAAGTGGTTATTAAACCTTGGAAATAAATGTGCACATGGTAACACTCCAAACGTGGAGTTCAAAAAATCTAACTACTCCTGTCCATGTTAGTGTGGTTGCGCTCACTGACCTTCAAATGCTCACTTGTCTTGCACTCAATTGACAACGATCAGATGTCTTGCGCTCAAATGTCATGCTCATGCTTTTTACTAGAAATCATTCGCGCTGAATTGTCTTGCACTGAGATGTCTTGGCGCTCACTTGTCTTACGCTAACTTGTGTGCTCCCATTTCTCCGCGTGCTTATGTCTTGGCGCAGTTATCTTATGCTCACTTGTCTTGCGCTCACTTGTCTTTGCGCATTTGTCCGCGCGCATATGTCTTGTGCGCATTGACTTGCCACCTCTTTGAAGAGGAAGCATTTTAAACTTCCCTTGAATTTATTTAGATTGTTTTCTGCCCTTATTTATGCTGGAAGAGAATTCCAGATTGAAGGAACGGTAATGGCAAAAGATGTATCCCAGTGTGTACTGATAATCTTTAAAGAGGGAACATGCAGAAGATTCTGAGTAGTGGATCTTAGTGTTCTAGGCGGGTCATGTGGGATAAGAAGCTTGTGGATGAAAGCAGGTTCTTTAGTATTTGGGGCTTTGAAGGAAAGAATGGCAATTTTATATGTAATTCTGTGTGGAATTAGTAGCCAATAAGTATTCTTAAGCAGAGGAGTAACATGATCAAATTTCTTCATGTTTGTGATAATTTTAATAGCAATGTTTTGAATAAGTTGACGTCGGATGTCTTTCTGGAATAAGCCTTTGTATAATGAATTGCAGTAGTCGATCTTAGATATAATGAGGGAATGAATCAAAATGTTAAGAGATTGAGGGTCCAGAATGTTGGCTAATGATCTGATCATTCTGAGTTTAAAGAAACAGTTTTCACCATTGCACTGATTTGGGGCCTGTAAGATAATTTACTGTCGATTATTACTCCTAAGATTTTGACTGAATCGACAGAGACAATGGGTTTGTCGTTAATGGAGATAGGGGCTGTAAGTTGAATATTGTCTATCCAATAGGAAAAATGGCCATTTTCAACCCAGAAAAATATATTTTTAATGGCTATTTCCTAGATGTATTTGTCTTCAATGCATCTATATTTTTTAACCATTTTTGAAAAGAAAAAAAGGTCAAATGAAAAAGCAGCCATTGGGACATAGCATTCTTAGGAGGCTGGCGATACAGACATCCCAGCAGAACAATGGAGCACCCTAGGGGGCACTGCAGTGAACTTCATATAAAAGGTCCTAGGTACACACCTCACCATAACCCCCCTATATTGTATGGTGAGCCCTCCAAAACTCACCCAAAACCTTCTGTACCCAATTGTACACCACAACAATAGTCCTTATGCCTTCAGGTGTCATCTAAAAATTATTGGGACATGCCGCACTTCTATTTTTTCAGTTACAGCTCCTACTATTTTGAATTCCCTTCCATTATACATTAGAGCAGAAAAAAAACCTAGATAAATTTAAGGGCAATTTAAAATGTATTTTTCTTTAAAGATGCTTATGAGTGAGTCACCATTTGGATATTTTTATCACTTTTTAACTTACCTGATGATATTTCCTTTTTTGTTCTCTTTTCTTTAATTAATGGAGTTCTCCCTCCTTTCCTCTTATTTTATATCCCATCTCAGCATGTAAATGGTTTTATACTAAGGCATGTTTGTTTTAATATTAATGCCTCCATTTATTTTAATGTACAACGCTTTGAATTCTATGTTTAGCATTCAATCAAATTTTAATAAACTATAAAATGTTGGTACAGTAGGTATTGGGTGGGTTTTAGTGGATTCACACTTTCCACAAGTGTAACAGAATGGAATATGGGCATGGGTCTCCATCTCTGCAGTCCACTACACTGACCACTAGGCTATTCCAGAAACCTGCTTTCTGCTCTAAATAGGACTGGTCTTAACATCCGAGTCTGTCATACAGGCTGGTATGTACTGTTTTATTCATATTCTTTTGGGATGGGAAGAGATCAGTGATTACTGGGGGAATAAGGGGGGAGACAGGCCTTCATGGCTTTAGTAGACACCTGGTCAGTTTAAGCACCTTTTTAGCATTTATTTGTTATTGAAACAGATCTAGCCTCAGATGTCCAAGTTTTACCCTAG
The DNA here is from genome assembly GCF_902459505.1 of Geotrypetes seraphini. Lineage (NCBI taxonomy): Eukaryota > Metazoa > Chordata > Amphibia > Gymnophiona > Dermophiidae > Geotrypetes > Geotrypetes seraphini. The sequence continues at coordinate 254,235,446 of NC_047086.1, forward strand.
ATGTAGTAGCAACATTCTATGCTACTGATCCAAGGGCAAGCAGTGGCTTTCCTAAGTCTGTCTCAATAACAGAATGTGGACTTTTCCTCTAGGAAATTGTCCAAACGTTCTTAAAACCAGCAATGTAAACTGTTCTTACCACAACCTCTGGTAACGCATTTCTCTGAGTGAAAAAAACAATTTCATATTCTTCACATTCAACAATCTGGTTTTAGACTGTCATAGTTTCATATTGTATTTTAGTACAAATGAAACAATGGGGAGGGAGGGTAATTTTTTTTGAATTTTCACTAGGTGCTTTGAATGAAAGGAAAGTCTTTATTATATGATATATGTGTTATGATATATTGAAGAGTTGGGAGAGAATGGGATAAAATATATTGAGTATGATTAATTATAGAATTTCAAGTGATATATTTAAGTTAAAATGATGTTACTTTTTGTTACACTTGATGTAAGTTATAAAAATGAATAAAGAATTTAAAAAAAAAAAATCATGCATGATATGTAGAGTGAAAATTACAAGTGCACTTTTTACCAGTAGTTATAAAATGATTTTCATTACTCCATGATGTACATTTATTTGTTTACTTAAAATTTTATAGCCCACACAATCTACAATCCAAAGTGAGTAACAGTAATACAACACCTAAATTCAACACCATAATTATATATTAAAGATAAGACCATCATAAAACAAAACTACTGATATAACTGCAAGTTATAAAAAGAAATTACCTTGCTTTTCAACAAATAGGTTCATAAGACAGCCTATGGTATCAACCTAATGCGATGCTTTCTTCAACAAATAAGCCTTTAGAATGAGGCTTGATTCAAAACCTATCACTTTTCGAGAGGCAATGAGTTCCATAAAATTTGCCCAGCAATGTAAATATTAAGGATTGTTAGTCCTCCAACCTGATCTGCTGGAAAGAAACACATCCAACAGAAATTTATCTGAGGACAAGAAATTTTTAAAAAAAGGAAGAAAAAGGGGAGAATTGCCTTTCAAAGAATGATGAACAAGGGCTAAAATCTTGAAGTGCCCCAATATATTGGGAGCCATTGCAAACTAAGCAACATAGGACAGAGATGATCAAAATGAGATACTCCCATCAATAAATAAGTGGGTTCATTTTGTGCAATCTGTAATGAATAAAAGCAATACAAAGGTAAGCCCAAATAAATTGCATAACAATAAATGAAATGGGACTAAACAAAACTGTGAATCACTATTCTAAAATTATTTAAGTCCAGAAAATCATGTACTGTAGGTGACGGTGTTTATAATAAGACACAACTGGGAATACAATGACAAGGAATCTAACAAAACTCCTAGATAACATAAGACTCCTTTATTTAGCTGCAGTAGAGGCTTTTATCACGGTCTGACAAGGTAACTGCTCCGACACTCATAGGAATTCTATGAGTGTTGAAGCAGTTACCTCACCAGGCCATGGTAGCAACCTCTACTGTGGTTTAATAAAACCCAGCGATAATTCTTTCAAACTGGGGATGGCAACCCTGTCTATTAAAAAATCTAGCAAGGAAACACAACATCAGGAGAGCCTACTGATGCCAAAAAGACCCTTTTTTTGCCATATTCAATAACAGGTGATTCACATGCATCCAATTGCTGATGAAATGTAAACAAAAATTTGATCACGGATAAAATTGATAATTCAGATAGGACAAAAAACTGCAAATCATCCACATATAACTGGTAATAAACACACAAACAAGAAAATAGTTTACAAATAAAGACCAGGTGAACTTTAAATAATATGGCTGACAAATCAGATCCCTGTTGGGCTGTCCAACCATATAAATACTCTAATCCTCAACAAACTCTAAATTAACAATTCTTTTAAATATGATCCAAACCAAGGCAAAACGTCCAGCAATGCTGGTGATTTCAAACAAGCAAGTAAAAAAAGTCGTGGTTAATGGTATCAGAAATGGCTGTTGTATTCGAGAGGAACCATCAAATAAAGGACACTTCTATTAAACCCCACTCTAATGGAATAAAAAACTGAGATCAGTAGCATTTTTTTTTTTTTTTACCATGCTTAGAATGAAAACCAAACTGATAATGATCAAGAATATTGTTTGAATCCACAAAATCTTGTAACTGAATTAAAACTAACTTCTCGAGCACATTCATGAGGAGGGACAGAGAAGAAATTGGTTGAAAATTGCTGATGCATTTGGATCTAATTTAGGACTTTTCACAAAAAGCTAACAGGAAGGAATTAGGAAAGATCTCTTCTTCAAAAGACTTGGCATTGAGCGACACAGGAATAGCCAGATCCTTAAGAAAAAGAATTAAAAACAGAAATAGAGGGGGATCATGTGATGCTGTGAGTGGTACATAATGTGTTTTCCTGGAGCTGCCCTGAGGGCCCCCCAGAATCTTAATCCATCCACCACCAAACTTGACTTCTTTACCTTTCTTGTATCATTGAGAGAGACCTACCTTTATGGACAGACTAGCTGATCACCAGGCTTTGCCTGGATATCCCAATCCCGGATATCCCAATCTCAGCAGCAAGAATATCTCTATGGGGCTGAATCTGGACTTAAATGGCATCGGAAGTTTCTCAGCAAGCCCGAAAACTATGGATTAGTCGGGCCTCACGCTGCTGTACTGTCTCTGAAGCTCTAAATGTAGCAGCTCTCTCTTTCATATCCTATAGTCGGGCCTTACACTGCTGGACTGTCTCTGAAGCTCTAAATGTAGCTTTGATTGCACTTGGCCAATTGCATTACGTTTCCTTGGAGGCATTACCGTATTACAGCAATGACAGCACAGCACAGTGTGAAATCATTCCCCAAGCTTCACACAATTGGTCAAAGCAATATCTATCTTTTTTGATGATACTTTACATGTCACCCCCTTTCTACCCCCACAGTATTTTTTCCCAGATAGTAATCTTTTTTTTTTTAAGTCTTCATTAATTTTTCATTCAAAAACAATGCTTTAAAATAAACATTTACATATAATTAATTTCAAAATTGCATTTACATCAATCATACAAATACTTAAAAAATTTTTCCCCCTCCCTCCCATCCCAATACAAGAACAAAAACCAAATGCATTATTTCAGATATATAGTGAAAATCATATTGAACTTATTGATCAATGAAAGCATCAAAATATAATACCCACCCACCCACTCTCCCTGAATGTGTAAATCAAATAAGAAATCAGGAGAATAAATCAGCTAATCATCATTAACAAAATTTGTTAATTTAAACAACTTATTGCCAGTGGCGTACCAAGGGGGGGGGGCGGGAGGGGCGGTCCGCCCCGGGTGCCAGCCCTGAAGGGGTGCTCCCGGCCTTGCCGTTCAGTCCCCCCACACCCCCGAAGGACCGCTCGCTCCACTGACCTTCCTGCACCACCTGTGAAGCAGCAAGCAGCAGGATCGCGAGGTCAGCTATCCCTGAGCTGCTTGGGCGCTGCTTCCTGCGCCGCGGTCCCGCCCCTCCTCTGACGTCAGAGGAGGGGCGGGAACGCGGCGCAGGAAGCAGTGCCTAAGCAGCGCAGGGATAGCTGACGTCGCGATCCTGCTGCGGCTGCTTCATAGGTGGTGCAGGAAGGTCAGTGGGGCGAGCGGTCCTTCGGGGGTGGTGGGGACTGAACGGCAAGGCCGGGAGCATAGGTAGTGCTGCTTCATAGGTGGTGCGGGGAGGCCAGGGGGGCGAGCGGTCCTTCAGGGTGGGGCGGGTGGGCAGGCAGGCAGGCATTCAAGGGGGAGGGGGGGTGACAGGCAGGCAGGCCTTCAAGGGGGGGGACAGGCCTTCGGGGGGGGGTGCAGACCTTCAAGGGGAAGGGACAGGCCTTCAAGGGGGGGGGCAGGCAGGCCTTCAAGGGGGGACAGGTCTACAAGGGGGGGCAGGCCTACAAGGGGGTGGGCAGGCCTACAAGGGGGTGGGACAGGCCTTCAGGGGGGGTGCAGGCCTTCAGGGGGGGTGCAGGCCTTCAAGGGGGGGACAGGCCTTCAAGGGGGGGACAGGCAGGCAGGCCTACAAGGGGGGGGACAGGCATACAAGGGGGTGGGACAGGCCTTCAAGGGGGGGACAGGCCTTCAGGGGGGTGCAGGCCTTTGGGGGGGGTGCAGACCTTCAAGGGGGGGACAGGCAGGCAGGTCTTCAAGGTGGGGGGGACAGGCCTACAAGGGGGAGGGACAGGCCTTCAAGGGGGGGGACAGGCCTACAAGGGGGTGGGACAGGCCTTCAAGGGGGGTGCAGGCCTTCAAGGGGGGACAGGCAGACCTTTAAGGGGGGACAGGCCTTTGGGGGGGACCCTGGTTTAGAAGTACACGGAGGGAAGGGGGTGTTCAAAGAGACGTGCATATGCCAAACTTTGGAGGGGGATGAAGAAATAATGGGTCTGAAAATAGAGGAGAGGGAGAGAAATGATGGACCTTGAGATTTAGGGAGGGAAGGAACTGAAAGGGAGAGAAATTGGACACAAGGGATGGTGTGGAGGAGGGATAGAGATACTGGATAGGAGGGTAATTGGGAAAAGAAAGGAAAAGATGGTGGACTCTGGGGTGGTGGGGAAGGAGGGAGAGATGCCGGATGAAAGGGTAGTTAAGAAAAGGTGGATCTGTGGAGGGAGATGAAAAAAAGGAAAGATACCAGACTTCCTGGGGAGGAAAGGGAAATGGAAAGGGAGGACAGAGTTGGCAGATGGATGGTTAGCACGCAGAAAGAAGAAAGATGGAGACCCTGGCAAGCAAGTTATCAGAAGAAAACCAGAGCCTTGGACCAACAAGATTTGAAATATAACCAGCAGTATGGCCCACCCCTAAGAAGCGCAGAGTGGTGGTCATCTGAGATTCGCTGCTGAGGGGCACCGAGGGACCAATCTGCAGACCAGACTTACAATCAAGAGAGGTCTGCTGTTTGCCAGGGGCCAGGATCCGGGATGTAACTGCTTGCCTTGACAGACTCATCAAGCCCCGAGACCACTTCCCCATGGTTCTAATACACGTCGGAAACAACAACACCGCCAGGAGCACCCCGGTCAGCATACCTGAAGACTTCAGGGCCCTGGGGGAGAAGCTGAGGAGGATGGATGCGCAGGTAGTCTTCTCCTCGATTCTCCCAGTGAGGGGCAAGGGCAGAGCCAGAGAGGATCGAATACAGAGGGCGAACGACTGGCTGCGAGGATGGTGCAAGGAGATGAACTTTGGGTTTCTGCACCATGGAGAAGCTTTGCAAGGGCTACAGGGACACGAGGGGCTACACCTGACTAGAAGAGGGAAGAATGTCCTTGGACATCGTCTAGCCCGCCTACTCCACAGGGCTTTAAACTAGGTAAGTCGGGGGAGGGTACATGCACAAACAACATACGTGGCGAATTAAACTGCCATAACTTTTTTGAGGCTGAGGTAAGTAGTCACCGAAATTCTGGGTCTGGGTCAGGGGTGAATACACACACTTTCGAGTCGGGGGTAGGTTCACATCATATTTATGGGTCACATTGTAATTCCAGGTCTAGGGGGAGTACACATTGTAATTCTGGGTATATGGGGAGTGCACATTGTAGTTCTGGGTCTAAGGAGAGCACAAATAATTCTAAAGGTGTTCAAGTAGCTCAAGCAGGAATATCCCCATTGAGACGTAACAAAAATACAACATGGAGGGCTATGTACGTCAACGCACACAGTTTAGGAAACAAGATCCTGGAATTGGAAACAGAAATAAGGAATGACGACCTGGATGTGGTGGCGATAACTGAGACCTGGCTCACAGACTTCCACGGGTGGGACATGGTCATACCGGGTTACAACTTGCTTCGCCGGGACAGGGAGGGCAGAATGGGAGGAGATGTAGCATTATATACTAAAGATGACATTAAGGTCACAAGAATCTCATGTCCAGTACACTGGGGAATCCCTTTGGGTTAATTTGGCCAGAGGGAAGGACAAATGCTTGTATCTTGGTGTAATTTACAGACCCCCAAGACAACAGGATGACCTGGATATGGAAATAATCGGAGATATAGAAAATATCACCTTGCGTGGGGACACAGTATTGCTAGGTGACTTCAGCATGCCTGATGTGGATTGGGATACACTTACCTCTGCTTCCGGCAGTAGCAGGAGGCTATTAAACTCTGTGAAGGGAGCTGGCCTCAAGCAACTGGTATTGGTCCCAACAATGGATCAGGCAATACTGGACCTATTACTTACCAATGGAGAAAGTGTCACAGAGGTTTCGGTGGGCGAGACATTGGCCTCCAGTGACCACAACATGGTATGGTTCGATCTTAGGAAAGGTTTTACTAAATCTACCACACTGACCAGGGTCCTCAAATTCAAGGACACAAACTTCCAAGACATGGGTTCCTTTCTTCACCAGGTGCTACAAAGCCAAGCAGAAACCAATAGCGTGGAAGAAATGTGGTCGACTCTGAAAGCCACCATACAGGAAGCAACAAACGGCTATGTTAAATCAGTAAGTAAAAGGCGAAGGATCAACAAGCCGCAGTGGTTTTCTGAGGAGATCTCAGACCTCATCAAGGAGAAGAAAAAAGCATTCATCTCTTACAAACAATCGGGGAAACAGGACTCTAGAGCAGACTACCTGGCCAAGTCAAAAGCCATCAAAACAGCAGTCAGGGAGGCTAAATTCCACATGGAGGAGTCTCTAGCAAAGAACATCCAGAAGGGAGATAAATCCTTCTTCAGGTATTTCAGTGACAGAAGTAAAAACTCAGGCGGGATAGTACGTCTCAGGAATCCACAAGGAGACTATGTGGAAAAGGATTCGGAAAAAGCCCAACTATTAAATGAATTCTTCTGCTCAGTCTTCACCCGAGAAGCGCCGGGACTTGGCCCTCAGCTACAGACAAGGATTGGCTCAGTTGACCCGTTTAGAAACTTTGAGTTTATGCCCAGCAGTGTCTACGATGAGCTGTCAAAGCTTAAGGTAAACAAAGCAATGGTGCCTGACAACCTACACCCCAAGGTGCTTAGGGAGCTGAGTGATGTCTTGGCAGAGCCACTGTCCGTGCTCTTCAACCTCTCCCTTAGTACAGGCACCGTCCCGTTGGACTGGAGGACGGCTAACGTCATTCCACTCCACAAGAAAGGCTCAAAGATGGAGACAGCAAACTACAGACCAGTGAGTCTAACATCGATAGTGAGCAAACTAATGGAAACTCTAATCAAACGCCAATTGGATAAGATCCTGGATGAGGCGTCTTTGACTGGGTGACGAGGAAGCTGGATATTGGGGAGTCCCTGGACATCGTGTGTCTGGACTTTAGCAAAGCATTCGATAGCGTACCACACCGCAGGTTGCTGAGCAAGATGAGTTCTATAGGATTAGGTGACACATTGACGAAATGGGTTGGGAACTGGCTTGGAGGTAGGCTTCAAAGGGTAGTGGTGAACGGCACCCCCTCCGAAATGACGGAGGTGATCAGTGGAGAGCCAAAGGGCTCAGTCTTGGGCCCGATCCTATTCAACATCTTTATAAGGAACTTGGCAGAAGGGCTTCGAGGTAAGATAACATTATTCGCCGATGACGCCAAACTAAGTAATGTAGTGGGCAAATGCACAACGGACGAAGATTCAATGCCCGACAACATGATGCATGACCTACTCCTACTGGAGCGCTGGTCTAGGACCTGGCAACTCAACTTCAATGCCAAAAAATGCAAAGTTATGCACCTGGGCAGCCAAAATCCATGCAAGTCTTATACCCTTAATAGCGAGATCCTAGCAAAAACGGTAGTAGAACGAGACTTGGGGGTAATCGTCAGTGGGGACATGAAGTCTGCCAATCAAGTGGAGCAAGCTTCATCCAAGGCAAGACAAATCATGGGTTGCATACGAAGGGGTTTCGTCAGCCGTAAGGCGGAAGTCATTATGCCATTGTATAGATCCATGGTGAGGCCCCACCTGGAATACTGTGTGCAATTCTGGAGGCCGCATTATCGCAAGGATGTGCTGAGACTGGAGTTGGTGCAGAGAATGGCCACCTGGATGGTCTCGGGACTTAAGGATCTCCCATACGAAGAACGGCTTGACAAATTACAGCTTTACTCGCTCGAGGAGCACAGAGAGAGGGGGGACATGATCGAGACATTCAAGTATCTTTCGGGCCGCATCGAGGTGGAGGAAGATATCTTCTTTTTCAAGAGCCCCACGACAACAAGAGGGCATCCGTGGAAAATCAGGGGCGGAAAACTACGAGGTGACACCAGGAAATTATTTTTCACTGAAAGGGTGGTTGATCGCTGGAATAGTCTTCCACTGCAGGTGATTGAGGCCAGCAGCGTGCCTGATTTTTAAGGCCAAATGGGATCGGCACATGGGATCTATTCACAGGGCAAAGGTAGGGGAGGGACAGTAGGGTGGGCAGACTAGATGGGCCGTGGCCCTTATCTGCCGTCTATTTCTATGTTTCATGGTGTTACCTCAACTGGAGTATTGCATTCAATTCTGGTCTCCTTATCTCAACAAAGATATAGAGGCATTAGAAAAGGTTCAAAGAAGAGCGACCAAGATGATAAAGGGGATGGAACTCCTCTCGAATGAGGAAAGACTAAAAAGGTTAGGGCTCCTCAGCTTGGAAAAGAGACAGCTGAGGGGAGATATGATTGAAGTCTACAAAATCCTGAGTGGAGTAGAACGGGTACAAGTGGATCGATTTTTCACTTCCTCAAAAATTTACAAAGACTAAGGGGACACTCGAAGTTACAGGGAAATGCTTTTAAAACCAATAGGAAGAATTTTTTTTCACTCAGAGAATAGTTAAGCTCTGGAATGCATTGTCAGAAGCTGTGGTAAGAGCGGATAGCATAGCTCGTTTTAAGAATGGTTTGGACAATTTCCTGGAGGAAAAGTCCATAGTCTGTTATTGAGAAAGACATGGGGGAAGCCACAGCTTGCCCTGGATCGGTATCATGGAATGTTGCTACTCTTTGGGTTTTTGCCTAGTACTAGTGACCTGGATTGGCCACCATGAGAACGGGCTACTAGACTTGATGGACCATTGGTCTGACCCAGTAAGGCTATTCTTATGTTCTTATACCCAACCAAGTGCATTGACATCAACTGGAGTCAGCCTATAGAGCAGTGGTTCCCAACCCTGTCCTGGAGGAACACCAGGCCAATTGGGTTTTCAGGCTAGCCCTAATGAATATGCATGAAGCAAATTTGCATGCCTATCACTTCCATCATATGCAAATCTCTCTCATGCATATTCATTAGGGCTAGCCTGAAAACCCGATTGGCCTGGTGTTCCTCCAGGACAGGGTTGGGAATCACTGCTATAGAGGACAATACATGGATAAATTCAGCAGCAGTAATATCATCTTCAACTAAATCATCCTGCAAATTGATGTCTCCTAAAAGAATTGTGTTCTCAGTAAACAAACCTTGTGACAACAGTGTTTCCACAACAGGGGAATAATCAGAATAAATCAAACCAGGGGCATAATACAATATGAGGTCTGTTGGAAAGTTCTCAGTCCAACCAAGAAGAGAATGATGTGGAGCCATGAAACTTACAAATTATTCCACACTTTCATTTAAATTATATGAAATGAAATGAAAAGTGTCAAGAAAAGTGTGGAATAACTTGTAAATTTCATGGCTCCACATCATTCTCTTCTTGATTGGGCTCAGAACTTTTCAGTGGCCCCTCGTATATGGATGGAGGGTTTCTTGCAGTTACTTGCGGGAGGAGGGAAGAAGGAATAGAAGTTGATGGATCGTGCGAGAGACTGGCTTGCCTGGGAGGGATATATTGAATGATGATGTTTGCCTATATAGGAATGTGGGTAGTATTGTGTAGGGGGGCAGCGTAGATATGTGAGTAGATGGGGAGAACTGTGTTGGGGTGGTGATTTGGGTAGGAGGTGTTTATGGGTGGTGGTGGTTGTTGCAGTGGTGAGATAGCACAATTTCTACTGCTTTCCTTCACTCTTGCCCTCTCCTCACTGTTTCACTTTCTCTCCTTCCTCCTCTCCCCACTTATTTCCTTAACCCTTTCATTTTTCTCTCTCTCTGCTTCCCTCTTTCCACTTATCCTCTATCCAATAATCCTTTACACCCTCTTTCCTCTCACTATACTTCCTCCTATCACTGGAGCCCTGCCTTGGCTACTGGCAATTGCTCTTCTGTGGCTCATGAGTTCCCCATCTGCCACATTTCTTTTTCTCTCCACCTACTGCTTTTGCTTTTCTGCTTTCTTTTCTGTGCCTGCCTGTGATATTAGTGTTTCAGAAGAACAGACAGACAAAATAGAAAACTAATACATCTTTATTGCATGAAATATGCTTAAATGTGTTACATACAGGAAAACAATGCCTAATAATTTAAACATTTGTTATAAGTACTACACAGTGTTTTTGCATAACTTGTCTGACCAAAAAATCCAATATATTTGATTTATGCATTTAGGCACATCAAGACAGTTGGACAATATATATAAAATACAAAACAAAATATGATGACACAGCTGTTAAGGGAGTGAGCAATGATGTTTTCAGTACATTTGCAACCGCTATATTATAACATACCCTGGGATATGTGCTTAAATTATTCAGTGTTTTCCCAGTTGACAACACACTTGTATGTCTGTTACAATACTTCCATTTGCACATTAGTAAATGTCATTTGTTAAATATCGTAGATGAAAATAAGACTTATAGTTTTTATAGTCCTTGCTGGTACATCGGCTGCTGTCCAGGTCAAAAAGTGGTTGGTCATCTTACATTCTCTGTCTTCTCATCAGGGTTAAATGTTGTGCAGCATGGAGGGGTTGAGGGGTATGATAATGATGCATACTCTGGCTTATGAATACTACCTCCATCTAGGGCAGTGGTTCTCAACCTTCTGTTGTGATACACCTGACAAATGATGTTCATGTGTGTAACATGCAGAATATTAAAATTCACAGCTGAAAAAAAATGAAAACCTAAATATTTAATTATTAAAAATTATGCTAGAGAAATGTAAACTATTCTTACATAGATTTTTAAAAAATAAACTGCTAAAATCAAATTTTATTTTTATCTTAAAGAAATACAGGTTGTATGTTAACTGGGACTATATACAAATTTTGATATGGGGTTGAATAGTAGTCAAATTCATATTAACTTACTATCAACACTCGTAACATTTACCTTTTAGAGGTAAAATGTTTCCCTTATAGCTTATAGATTCTATACAATGCATGTAACACAAAACCTGCAAATATGCTATCCAGAAACAGAACCTACTACATGCCCCTCAGACCCTATTCCCACCCTTCTACTTGACCCCATCTCACATACTGTTATCCCTCTCATCTGCCATATACTGAACCTATCCATTTCCACTGCAAATGTCCCCGCTGCCTTCAAACATGCGGTGATTAAGCCGCTTCTCAAAAAACCCTCACTGGACCCCCACCTGCCCATCCATCTATTGCCTTGTCTCCCTTCTTTCATTCCTATCCATGCTACTTGAGTGTGCTGTTCTTCATCGCTGCTGGGACTTCTTTTCAACTTGACAGATTCTTGATCCTCTACAATCCAGCTTTCGCCCCCAACACTCTACAGAGATTGCCCTCACCAAAGTCTGCAGTGACTTGTTCATGGCCAGATCTAAGGGCCTTAACTCGATCATCATCCTTCTTGACCTGTCTGATACTTTTGGTATTGTTAATCACAACTTACTCCTTGATGTGCTGTCCTCACTTGGATTCCATGAATTTGTCCTCTCCTGGCTTGCCACCCAGTGGCGTACCAAGGGGGTGGTCGCTCCAAGGGGATGCACAGCCGGCCGGGTCTGGAACCTCCCAAGCTGCTCTAAACGGCACCTCAGTGCGGCTGCTGTATTTATTCTGGAGCAGAGTCGGCAGCCACGCTGAAGTGCAGGAAGGTCGCGCGATGACAGCGTCTAACACCTCTGCTCCGGAAGAGGTAAATGACATTGGAGGGGGGTGGATAAGCAGCTGCAGTCATTGCGGGACCTTGCTGCAACTCCCTGCATCTGCTGGCCCACCCCCCTCCAACATCACTTACCTCTTCCAGAGCAGAGGCAGCAGAAGCAGTCATCATCGTGGGTCCTTGCTGGTTTGGAGGGAGAGAGGAGCATAGAAGGGTGGTAGAGGGAAAGGGTGAGAAAAGGGGTAAGGGTGGTGGAGGGAGAGAAAGGGAGTCAGGGTGGTATGGAAGTGTGAAGGGTGAGAAAGGGGGTCAGGGTGGTGGAGGGAGAGAAAGGACATCAGGGTGGTATGGAAGGGTGGTGAAGGGAAAGAAAGTGAGTCAGGGTGGTGGAGGGAGAGAAAGGACGTCAGGGTGGTATGGCAGGGTGGTGAAGGGAAAGAAAGTGAGTCAGGGTGGTGGAGGGAGAGAAAGGACGTCAGGGTGGTATGGAAGGGTGGTGAAGGGAAAGGGGGTCAGGGTGGTATGGAAGGGTGAGAAAGGGGGTCAGGGTGGTATGGAAGGGTGAAGGAAAAGAAAAAATGTCAGGGTGGTATGGGAAGCATGGTGAAGGGTGAGAAAGGGGTTAGGGTGGTAAGGGAGAGATAGGGCATCAGGGTGGTATGGAAGGGTGGGAAAGGGGGTCAGGGTGGTGGAGCAAGAGAAAGGGGTCAAGGTGGTATGGAAGGGTGGTGAAGGGTGAGAAAAGGGGTCAGGGTGGTATGGAAAGGTGGTAAAGGGTGAGAAAGGGGCTCAGAGTGGTATGGAAGGGTGTTGAAGGGTGAGAAAAGGGGTTAGGGTGGTATGGAAGGGTGGTGGAGAGGGGTGAGAAAGGGGCAGATGCTGAAGGAATTGGTGTGTAGGGAAAGGGGGAAGAGACATAAGGGGGAAGGAAACTGCATGGAATTAAGTTGGAGGGAAAGAAAGGGGCAGATGCTGATGGAAGTGGGGGGAAGGAAGAGGAGAGAAGAGAGATGCCAGACCATTGGAGGAGGGAAGGGAAGAAAATGGATGCCAGACCAATGGGGGTGAAGGGAGAGATGGAAGGGTGAGGCATAAAGTTTCTGGAAGGGGAATAGAAGGAGAGAATATGCCATATAGACGGGGAAGAGAGAGGGTAGACAGTGGATGAAAGGAAGAGATTGACAAGAAGATGAGGAAAGCAGAAACCAGAGAAGTTAAGGTAGAAAAAATTATATTTATTTATTTATTTTGCTTTAGGGGAGATGCATCGCTGTTTCTCTGGTGTTGCATTGTATACAGAGTCCAGCTTCATGGTGCTTCATAGGAACATAAGAATTGCTGCTGCTGGGTCAGACCAGTGGTCCATCCTGCCCAGCAGTCCGCATACGTGATGGTCCTCAGGTCAAAGACCAGTGCTCTAAATGAGTCCAGCCTCACCCTTGTCTACGTATTTCTATTTTATCTCCCTTTTACAAAACTATAGAGCATTTTTTAGCATTGGCCATGGTGGTAACAGCTCTGATGCTTAGAATTCTATGAGCATCTGATCTGTTACCACCATAGCTAAAAACCACACTACAGTTTTGTAAAAGGGGGAGCGGTTAGTTTGTGTTTACATATTCCATACTAGGCGAAGGTGATTTCTGTGTTCTGTGTGTTCGAAAAGACATGGTTTTCTGTTAGGATTGACTGTGTAGGATTGATCTGTGATAGTCTGGCTTAGTTTTATAATGGGTGTATTGATGCAAGATGCTGCCTTTTCCTAGGTACACTCTTGTGTGACGTGTGGATTGTTACTAAAAATCATGTTTACAGATGGGGGGGTCAAGAAATGATGGGCCCCGGGTGTCACATATGCTAGGTACACCACTGTTGCCACCTACCTCTCCCATCACACCTTTAGTGTATGTGTTGGTGGGCCCTCTTCTGCTACCCCGCTAGCAGTTGATGTACCCCAGGGTTCTGTCATAGGACCTCTTCTGTTCTCTCTCTACACCTCTTCCCTCGGTACTCTGATCTCCTCCCATAGTTTGCAGTATCACCTATATGCTGATGACTCCCAAATCTACTTCTCTACACCCGAAATTTCACCTAAAGTCCAAGAAAAAGTCTCTGCTTGTTTGGCTGACACTGCTGCCTGGATGTCCTGCCATCATCTGAAATTAAACATGTCCAAAACTGAGTTGCTCCTCTTACCTCCTAAACCCTCTGCTCCTCCTCCTCTATTCTCTATCTCGGTAAATAATACTGTCATCATTCCAGTCTCTTCTGCTTGTAACCTTGGAGTCATCTTTGATTCCGACCTCTCATTTTCTAAGCACACCCAACAAACTGCTAAGGCTTGTTGCTTCTATCTTTACAACATCACCAAAATTTGCCTTTTCCTCTCTGAGCACACTACCCGGACTCTTGTCCACACTCTCGTTCTCATGCTTAGATTACTGCAATCAACTTCTAACTGGTCTCCTGCAGTGCAGCCTCTTCCCCCCTGCAATCTGTGTGAAACTCTGCTGCACAACTCATCTTCTACCAACCTTGCTACACTCATGTTACCCTCTCCTTAAATCACTTCACTGGCTCCCTATCTGCCTTTGCATACAGTTCAAGCTCCTATTGCTGACCTATAAGTGTGTTCATTCTGCTGCCCCTCAATATCTCTCCTCTCTTCTCTCTCCTTATACACCTCCCAGAGAACTCCGATCCCCAGATAAGCTGCTCTTAGCTGTACCCTTTACCTCAACTGCCAATTCCAGACTTTGTTCCTTTCATCCCTATGCCTGGAATAAATTACCTGAGTTTGTCCACCAAGCCCCTTCCCTTTCCTTGTTTAAAAGAAGACTGAAAACTTACTTTTTTGATATAGCCTTCAATCCATAAGCCTATTCCCCACAGCCCACCAGCCCAGCTAGCAAATTAACCGTTCCCCTTAACTGTATCCATGACATCCTGTTTGTCTGTCTTGTCTGTTTAGATTGTAAGCTCTTTTGAGCAGGGACCGTCTTCTTTGTGACTGTTCAGTGCTGCGTACATCTGGTAGCACTATAGAAATAATAACCTATGAAAAGGAGATCTGCAACATTTCTAATTGGGGTTAGTAGGGAAAGAGGAACCAGATAGTGGGGATTTCAAAGGGAAAGGGATTTGTATATTACCTTTTTTTCCCCCTATTAAATCTTTATTGATTTTCAATTTAAATTTCAAGTATTACACTTGTACAGAAAGCAATAATAGAAAACACATTAAATACAATATAATTATAACTCATAAAATTAACAAAATTTTAACTATTTATGCTCAAGTCCTCAACTTAGGATCCAAGACTCAAAATCGGCGAAACATATATAAAAAAACAAACTATAAATTAACAAGAAACTGAAAGCTATAGCTCTGAAATGAGGTCATCTAATAACAAATTATAGGGCTCAAAGATTTCTTCCATCCAGACAAGACATTGTCACAAAAGTTGTCAATTGAGAAGGTTCAAAGAACACATACTTAACATAAGAACTGCCATCTCCAGATCAGACCTTCGGTCCATCAAGTCCGGCAATCCGCACACGTGGAGGCCCAGCCAGGTGTACACCTGGCATAATTTTAGTCACCCATATCCCTCTATGCCTCTCGTAAGGAGATGTGCATCTAGTTTGCTTTTAAATCCTAGAACGGTAGATTCCGCAATAACCTCCTCTGGGAGAGCATTCCAGGTGTCCACCACTCGTTGCGTGAAGCAGAACTTCCTGATATTTGTCCAAGTTTCCAAGTTTTATTAGTGCTTGATAAATCGCTTATTAAATACCTAAGCGATGTACAATTCAAGTAAAATAGAAATACAAATACACTGACCTTTAAATTAAAAAAAAACATACTGGGTTAACACACATGAAACAAGCGGGTAGAGGGGGAAAGTTACAATATATTTGTAGAGGAAAATATACATTTAAGGGAAAAATAACTCAGGGAAGGGAAAAAAGCAGAATTATGGGATATTAAACCTAGCGTTGATAAAATTTAAAAAAAAAAAATTTTTAATCTGAGATTCATATGTTAAAAGCTTCCTTAAAAAAATAGGTTTTTAAAGCTCTTTTAAAAGAAATAAGGTCCTTTATATCTCTAATGTACTGAGGTATAGAGTTCCATAAGGTAGGGGCGATAATTGAAAACATGTCTTGTCTTCTAGTACCAATAATTTTTAAAGATGGAACTGTTAACAGATTGTTTGAAGCTGATCGAAGGTTCCGTGTCCTGGACTAGTCCCCCCTTAGCTTCAGTCCATGTCCTCTTGTCCGTGTCACATTAGACATTGTAAATAATTTTTTTCCTGCTCTATTTTGTTGATTCCTTTCAGTATTTTGAAAGTCTTGATCATATCCCCTCGTAGTCTCCTTTTCTCAAGGGAGAACAATCCCAGTCTCTTAAGTCGTTCCTCGTATTCCAAGTTCTCCATCCTTTTATTAGCTTCGTTGCTCGTCTCTGCACCCTTTCCAGCAGTTTTATATCCTTCTTTAAGTTGGGAGACCAAAGTTGGACACAGTATTCCAAGTGTGGTCTGACCATTGCTCTATAAAGCAGCATTATAACTTTCTCCGATCTACTTGTGATTCCTTTATCATGCCTAACATTCTTGCTTTCTTTGCTGCTGCCGCGCATTGTGCCAACGGTTTCAGGGTCCTATCTATCAGTACACCCAGGTCCTTTTCTTGTTTGCTCTTACCCAGAGTTGCACCTGACATTCTATACTCGTGTTCCTTGTTCTTTCTGCCTAAATGCATTACTTTGCACTTTTCCACATTAAACTTCATCTGCCATTTCTCCGCCCATTTCTCTAACTGACACAAGTCACTCTGGAGTTCCTCGCTATCCTTCTGCGATCTGATTTCCCGGCATAGCTTTGTGTCATCTGCAAACTTGATGATCTCACTGGATGTTCCTTCTTCTAGGTCATTGATGAAAATATTAAATAAGATGGGCCCAAGTACCAAGCCCTGGGGCACACCGTTAGTCACTTTCTCCCAGTCTGAGAACTTCCCATTTATGCCCACTCTCTGCTTTCTGTTCTCCAGCCATTTGCCTATCCATCTTAGTATATCTCCCTCTATTCCATGGCTTTGTAGTTTCCTGAGAAGTCTTTCATGTGGAACCTTGTCGAACGCTATCTGGAAGTCCAAGTATATTATGTCCACCGGTTCTCCACTATCAATTTGTTTGTTCACGGTCTCAAAAAATTGAAGTAAATTCATCAAACATGATTTCCCTTTCCTGAAGCCATGTTGACTGGCTCTCATCAGGTCGTGTGTATCCAAGTGCCAGACTATGCTATCTTTAACCAGTGCTTCAACTATCTTTCCAGGGACAGACGTAAGACTCACAAGTCTGTAGTTGCCTGGTTCTCCTCTTGATCCTTTTTTGAAAATTGGCGTGATGTTCACTATCTTCCAATCATCCGGTATCTGTCCAGTTCTAATTGACAGGTTGGCAAGTTTTTGCAAAAGCTCTCCGATTTCAACCTTCAGTTCTTTTAAGACTCTCGGGTGAATTCCATCAGGTCCAGGGGATTTGTCGCTTTTAAGATTGTCGATCTGGTAGTACATCTGGTCCAAGTCCACTTCTACTGTGGTGAGGCTGTCCTCTATTACTCCTTTGAATGCTTTCACTGCTTCTGGTATTGTTTCGGTGTCCTCCTTTGTAAAGACAGATGCAAAGAAGGAATTTAGTCTGTCTGCAATTTGCTTGTCTTCCTTGATGTACCCTTTTCTTCCCTGGTCTTCCAGCGGTCCCACCACCTCTTTTTAGATAAGATTTTTTTCCTTTTACATATCTAAAGAAGGGCTTGAAATTTTTGGCCTCTTGCGCTATTTTCTCCTCATAGTCCTTTTTGGCATCCCTCACCACCTTGTGACATTTCTTCTGATCATCTTTGTGTTTGTTCCAAGCTTCGGTTGTTTTCGTGCGTTTCCATTTTTTAAAGGAGTCCTTCTTTTCTTTTATGGCTTCCTTCACCTCTCTAGTAAGCCATGCCGGTTCTCCTTTGCCTTTAGTTTTTCTTTCTTTGGAAATCCGCTGAATGTAGAGATTTTGTGCTTCCATGATAGTATTTTTCAGTAGGGACCATGCCTGATTTACAGTTTTAACTTTGTCCATCTTTTTCTTGAGCCGTTGTTTTACGATGGCTCTCATGCTATCGTATCTTCCCTTTTTAATGTTTAAGGTCGTGGTTAAGGTTTTGGTACGTTTCCCTTTCCCGATGTCAAGTTTAAAGTTGATCATGTTGTGATTGCTCGTCCCCAGCGGGACCATGACTTCTACTTCTTTTGTAGGTCCCGTAATGCCTCTTGTCAGCTCTCCCACCATTTGTTCCAGGAAGCAGTCCCCTAGCGCTTCCAGTAAGTCCTTCCAGCGTTGCATCCCAGGAGCATTCTGACCAGCAAATCTGTCCGTAAAACAGTGCCCTCCAAGCCAGCGGATTTCAGTTAGCAAGACTCCTCACAAACAGCAGTGAAGCCAACTCCGGCACCCTGCCAGGACAGAGCAATAAGGGATCCAGGACCAGAAGCACTAGGCAGCATGAGCAGAAGCCTGAAAGCTACCATAGCATTAGCGAATCAATTCCCTCTAGCAGCCGCGGTTCCTGCCTCCGAGGAAAAAGGAAGTTGCATCATCGGAGGTGGGCTGAGGCTGCCAGAAGGAATCGATTTCCTAACTTTATAACAGCTGTCAGGCAAATTGCAATAAAGAGAGAGAGCCTGCTAGTCGGGGGGGGGGGGGTAGGGAGAGGTGCTTCTGCTAGACAGGAGCATAGTGGAAACAAAACTATGGCAATTGCGGCAGGAATGTGGAAGGCATGCTGGTGCTATACATGATGTGATATCATCGTAGTAGCACATCGGGCCCCCCTGAACTCCTTGGGCCTGAGGCACGTGCCTACTGGGCCTATACTTTAATCCGGCTCTGCGATTGATGTCTGTATCAAATTGTTGGTGACATACCAGTGTATCCTGACACATGAGCTGAGAATCACTGATCTATAGTCAAACTTTCATGATAGTACTGCACTAATAAATATTGAAAAAATAGAAACATGATGGAAGATAAAGGCCAAATGGCTCATCCAGTCTGTCCACCCGCAGTAACCATTATTTCTTCCTCTCTCTAAGAGATCCCACATGCCTATTCCACGCTATCTTGAATTCAGACAGAGTCTCTGTCTTCACTACCTCTACCAGGAGATTGTTCCACGCATCTTCAACTCTTTCTGTTAAAAAGTATTTCCTTAGATTACTCGTGAGCTTATCACCTCTTAACTTCATCCTATGCCCTCTCATTGCAGAGCTTCCTTTCAAATGAAAGAGACTTGACTCATGCGCATTTATATCACGTAGGTATTTAAATGTCTCTATCATATCTCTCCTCTTCCGCCTTTCCTCCAAAGTATAAATATATATATATTTTTATATCTTTATTCATTTTAAAGCCACAAGTAAGTACAAAATATAATACAATCATATTACACTATAAAAGCACTTAAATACAATTACAATTGTAATCTATGACAAATAGATATATCACCCCCCCTATAATTATATTCAAAAAGTACACTCAAAGTAAGAAATTAAAAATATGTTTCAACCCACCCTCTTCATAGTAGAATAGCTACGTCGGCTATTAAAGTCATATGACACAAGCTCATGTTTATTCTTGTTGCGGTTTTATTTGATATCATTACAAATTATGGACCCCTGATGAAGATGTGTTAACCAAAACACGGACCATGTTGGGTCCTCTGGTTTGTAAAAAAAGTGGTGGCATTAACCACACAAATAGTTCTTGTTTTTTTTGGGCACAAATAGTTGTTTTAATAAACCTAGCCTACATTTTGTACTCTCATCTGCAGTTTTTCTTTGTTCTGATTGTGTTTCACTGCAGACTAGTTGGATTGTTCTTTTGGTTTTGTTTGATCTCCAGAATTGTACACAATATTCTAAATGAGGTCTCACCAGAGTTTTATACAAGGGCATCAATACCTCCTTTTTCCTATTGGCCATTCTTCTCCCTGTGCACCCTAGCATACTTCTAGTTTTCATCATCATCTTTTTAACCTGTTTGGTCACCTTAAGATCATCATATACAATCACACCCAAGTTCCGCTTTTCTGTCATGCACAAAGTTCTTCACCCCCCTAAACTGTACTGTTCCCTTGGGTTTTTGCAGCCCAAATGCACGATCTTGTATTTCTGAGCAATAAATTTTAGCTGCCAAATTTCAGACCATTCTTCAAAATTTGCTAGGTCTTTCTTCATGTTAGTCACACCATCTGGGGTGCCTACTCTATTGCAGATTTTGGTATCATCCGCAAAGAAGCAAATCTTACCTGACAGCCCTTCAGCAATACCATTATAAAAATGTTAAAAAGAACAGGCCCAAGAACAGAACCTTGAGGTACACCACTGGTAACATTCCTTTCCTCAGAGTAATCTCCATTGACCACTACCCTCTGCCTCCTTCCACTCAAACAGTTCCTTACCCAGCCTATCACTTTGGAGCTCATCCCAATGGTACTCAGTTTATTAGACAACTGTATGGAACACTGTCAAAGGCTTTACTAAAATCTAAATACAGCACATCTAGTGCACACCCTCTATCCAATTCTCTGGTTACCCAGTCAAAGAAATTAATCAGATTTGTCTGACAAGACCTACCTCTAGTGAATCCATGTTGTCTCCGGTCCTGTAATCCACCGGATTCCAGAAAACTTCACCATTCTCTGTTTTAAAAGCATTTTCATTAATTTGCTTACTACGGAAGACAGAATTATCAGCCTATAATTCTCTACTTTTTCCTTTCACTGTTGTGGAGAGGGACCACATCTGCTCTTCTTCAGTCCTTCGGTACCACTCCTGACTCTAGAGAAGCATTGAAAAGGTCAGTCAGCGGAGCCACCAGAACTTCCCTAAGTTCCTTCAGCACCCTCGGAGGTACACCATCCGGCCCCATCGCTTTGTTTACCTTTAATTTAGCTAGTTCCTCATGAACACAACCCTCTGAAAATCAATCAGAGTCTACCACTCCTCCATCCCTATTCGTGTTTGTCTTCTACAGTCCCGCTGCCGACGCTTCATCTATGAATACAGAACAGAAATATTTGTTAAGCAATTCAGCCTTTTTTTTATCAGCTTCTACATATTTCTCCTCTTCACCTTTGAGTCTCACAATGTCACTTTTGTACTTCTTTTTATCACAGATATATTTTAAAATGTCTTGTCTCCCTGTCTTACCATGTCAGTGTTTTTTTTCTTCCATTTGCAACTTTGCTTTCCTGACTACATGACCAGCCTCTTACCTTTTCCAGATATTTTTGCCTGTCTTCCTCTTTCTGCGATATTTTGTAGTTTATGAAAGTTAACCTCATATTCTTACCTTTTCACCTACTACTTTTGAGAAGCAAAGCAGCCTTCTTTTACATAAGAACATAAGAATTGCTGCTGCTGGGTCAGACCCGTGGTTCATCGTGCCCAGCAGTCCGCTCACGCAGCAGCCCTCTGGTCAAAGACCAGTGCCTTATCTGAGACTAGCCCTACCTGTGTATGTTCTGGTTCAGCAGGAACTTGTCTAACTTTGTCTTGAATCCCTGGAGGGCGTTTTCCCCTATGACAGACTCCAAAAGAGCGTTCCAGCTCTCTACCATTCTCTGGGTGAAGAAGAACTTCCTTATGTTTATACAGAATCTATCCACTTTCAATTTTAGAGAGTGCCCTCTTGTTCTCCCTACTTCGGAGAGGGTGAATAACCTGCCCTTATCTACTAAGTTTATTCCCTTCAGTACCTTGAATGTTTCAATCATGTTCCCTCTCAATCTTTTCTGTCGAGGGAGAAGAGGCCCAGTTTCTCTAATCTTTCGCTGTACGGCAACTCCTCCAGCCCCTTATCCATCTTAGTTGCTCTTCTCTTGACCCTTTCGAGTAGTACAATGTCCTTCTTCATGTACGGCGACCAGTGCTGGATGCAGTACTCCAGGTGAGAGCGCACCATGGCCCAGTACAGCGGCATGATAACCCTCTATGATCTGTTTGTGATCCCCTTTTTTATCATTCCTAGCATTCTGTTCGCCCTTTTCGCCGCCGCTGCACATTGTGCGGACGGCCTCATTGACTTGTCGATCAGAACTCCCTGCCACGGACATCCTATATTCATGCATGAGATTTTTGTTACCTACATGCATCACTTTACACTTATCCACATTGAACCTCATCTGCCATGTTGATGCCTATTCCTCGAGCCTGATTATGTCCCGTTGCAGTTCTTCGCAATCCCCATGTGCTTTCACTACTCTGAATAACTTCCTCTTACTTTTACTTGCCTCGCAAAAAGGTTTGTCACCCTTAGAAAAACTCCTTTCAGTTTTGCCCAGTTTTGGATCCGTTCTGGAAAAGATTTGAGGCAGAAAATTTTCTCCTATCAGTCAGGCTGCAGGAAAGCTGACAAGGCAAGCACCTGCACAGCACTTTGAGTACAGCCAATATTCCCTATTGGGGAAAATTTGGGGTGAGAGAGGGTAAAATATTTTGACTTTTGAGGGTTTCTGGGGCTAGAGTTAGGGTTATCCACATTGAAACCCCTATCCATGAGTTTTTAAAACTTCAGGGAGCTCCCATGGGCCGTTTTTGGTGCAAATTCGCTGGTGGTGGCTATCTTGGATTTTAAACAATCTTTTTTTTCTAAAGCCTCCATCTGCCTCAAAACCCCTTGATTATGAGTGGTCGCGTTGTGGGTAACCAATTCAAACTTAGAGGGATCGGAGCCCTGATGAAACCCAGTATAGGGTGAAACATGTTGGTGATAGATCCCTTTGAATGCACCACCTCAGCTAAGTATTACCGTATTTTCACGCATATAACGCGTGCGTTATACACGGTTTTTACAAACCGTGCATAACCTTGCGCGTTATACGCGTGAGCGCGTTGAACAAAAATTTTTTTACATAGTTCCCCCCCCAACCCGACCATGTGCCAAAGGCCCCGCCCCCAGGAGGGACCTAAGGCTCCCGGGCCTATTCTGATTGGCCCAGGTGCTTTAGGCCCCACCAGTAGGCGGAGCTTTAGGATGGATGGGCCAATCCGGTCTCATTCCGTCGTTGGCTGCCTGCCGGACAGGCGGGTTTGGCTCCCGTCTGTCCGGCCAACTACACAAAGGTACGGGGAAGGGGGGTGGGGGTGTCGTGGGGGTCGGCCAGGGGGGTCGCGGGTCGGCTGTGGTGGCGGTCGGAGGTTCTTGGGGGGGGGGTCGTTGGGGGAAGGGGGTTTGCGTTGAGGGCAGGAGGGCCTGGGATCCCTCCTGCCCGTAATGTAGTGGGGGTAGGGGGTCGCCGTGGCCAGGAGGGTTTGGGCTCCCTCCTGGCCCGAACAACTAGCGGGGGGTCACCAGGGCCAGGAGGACTTGGGCTCCCTCCTGGCCCGAACAACTAGCGGGGGGGGGGGGGTCGCCAAAGCCAGGAGGGCTTGGGCTCCCTCCTGGCCCGATATTGTCGGGGAGTTGGGGAGTCGGCGGGGCAAGAGGGCTTGTGCTCCTTTTTGCCCCAATCGTGTCGGGGAGTCGGGGGGCAAGAGGGCTTGAGCTCCCTCTTGCCCCGATCGTGTCGGGGGTGCTGCGGTTGGCTGGGGCAAGAGGGCTTGAGCTCCCTCTTGTCCCGATCGTGTCAGGGAGTTGGCGGGGCAAGAGGGCTTGACATCAGAGAAAGGGCGGGACCGCCGGAAGAAGCAGCGCAGGCGCAGGGCTCACAGAAGGGCCGGGACCGCCAAGAGGAAGCAGCAGGACACCGGTAGGAGCTTCTACATGATGGGGGGGTCGGGAGGCTGTGGGGGTGCAAGCGGTCCTTCAGGGTGGGGGTGCAGGTGCGAGTGCGTGCGAGCGGTCCTTCGGGGTGGGGGTGCGTGCGAGCGGTCCTGCGGGGGGGTTGAATCGGACGTCGGGGGGGGGCATCAGGCTTTCAGGGTGGGGACAGGACTTCAAGGGGGAGAGGAGAGTCGGGGCGGGCGAAAGGAGAGTCGGGTAGCGACGGGAGAGTCGGGCAGCATGCGTGGTATACGGGTGTGCGCGGTATACAAAAAAATTTTTACGTATATTTTGGTTTCCCGCGCGCTATACCCGTGTGCGCGTTTTACACGGGTGCGCGTTATCTACGTGAAAATACAGTAGCTTTCTAAGAAGATTGTTGGCAAAATAGTCAGAGCAAAGTTCTATCTTCATAATAGATTATAAGTGACCCGGTGAGGATCTAATGTGTAAATCCAACCACTATTGAAACTACAATGGAGTAGATGGTGGCATTTCTGAGAGTCTGAAGACTAATTTATTGAGTGGATTGACTGGCACTGTCATCTAGACATAGGGTCACTGGATCATCTGTTGTTCTATTGTCCTTTGAAAGTCAACTTTTGGAAGTCAATATGGGGACAGATTAATACCATACTGGAGTCATTGATTCCATTGACATATGAGGTAGTCATATGTTGGATGATATTGCATCTTTTTTTTTTTAATTTCTTTATTAATTTTAAAGCCATAAGTAACTTCAAAATATAATACAATCATATAACTCTATAAAAGCACTTAAATACAATTACAATTATAATCTATGACAAAAAGATATATCATCCCCCCCATAATTATATATAAAAAAATACACTCAAATTGAGAAATTGAAAAATACATTCCAACCCGCCCTCCCACCCACCCAGGACATGTATGATCAAAGGGCATAATCACCAATCAGTCTGCAAAATTTTGTCAATGGCTCCCAAATCTTCAGAAACTTCTTATAATGTCCCTGATGTATGGCCATATTACGTTCCATCTTAAAAAGATGACAGAGAGACTCCCACCAAAATGAATAGTTCAGTCTATCCCAGTTTTTCCAATTCTTTAGAATAAGCTGTCATAATAAAGAGAAGTTTATTATTGTGAGATGATATTTGGCTTTTAGCTCTCATCATAGTGCCAAATAGCACAGTGTCATATCCTAGTGCCACTGGATTTTCATTACTTTGTTTATCTGATCCCAAATGGATCTCCAAAATTGAAGTATCAAGGGACAATAAAACAATAAATGATCTAATGTCCCAGGTTCGAGATGACAGTGCCAACACCTATTAGACTTGGAACTATCTAATTTCTGTAACCAAACTGGGGTCTAAACTGCTCTATGTGACAAAAAAAACCCAAGTTTGTCTCATAGATGCAAACACCGTACATCTCATCCTCCAAGTCCAGATTTGTGGCCATTGAGATGCAATAATTTGATGCTTTAGCTTAATGCTCCAAATGTCACAAAGACCAGTTTTTGGTTTATTATTCAAAAATCCAGATATTCATTTATATAATTATGGGGGGGTGATAATCTTTTTGTCATTGATTATAATTGTAATTGTATTTAAGTGCTTTTATAGAATTATATGATTGTATTTTATTTTGCACTTACTTATGGCTTTAAAATGAATAAAGAAATAATAATAATTTTAAAAAAATATTATACCACTGAGTGGCCTGGTGACCCAGGAAATCTTCCTGGAAGCACAGGAACAGCAAACTATACTGATTTTTAAGATTTTTCCAGTCAGGGTACCCCTCCTGAATGGCCTGCTTCAACTGCAACCACCTATAACTTTGAGATTTAGCAATATCAAATTTTTGTTGCAGTCATGAAAACTCAAACAACTTTCTGTCTGATACTACATCATCTAAAGTATGTATGCCCACCTTCATCCAGTGTTTCCAGATGACCTTAAACCCGCCAATCTGAATCTTGGGGTTCAACCAAAGGGACTGAGAAATGGATTTATGAATTAGAATATCTGTTAAATTGGTAATAATTTTTAAAGTCTTCAAAGGGTCCATTAAAATTCTATTGTCTTTATACAACCTAGGCATCTTGATACTCAAAGCATGACACAATCTCAATGGAGACAGGAGTTGCCATTCCAACCTTAACCAGTCTGGATAGATATAAATGTCGGCTTTTCCTTATTATGACCGGGATAGCCATGCAAATGATTACTCGAACTGGAAAAATTGGGATCACATTACTTTTACTTTTTGGTGGGCAAATTTATGCTTAAGTTATAAGTATGAGAAAATGAATGCTGACATGCTTGGTCAGAATAAGATATTCAGATTAGTTTGGGGTCCATTGACATCTTTTGTAGAGTTGTTATAGTTGTACGTTATCTTTATTTCCTGTTGTTTTAGTTTCCACACATCCAGGGGAATGTGGGTGGGTGGGAGGGGAAGGGGTATATCTCTGATGAAAACGTTGGAGGGGAGAAGGAATTTTATTTTCGTATTGATACTGATTGTTATAAGTGCTTATCTGATTATTATCATTTGTATATAGATTGTTTTGCACTTTTTGTTGGTTTTGAAAACTAAATAAAGTTTAAAAAAAAAAAGGAGTTACTGCCCAAGAAAAGGATCTAGGTGTC
This sequence comes from Geotrypetes seraphini, assembly GCF_902459505.1. NCBI lineage: Eukaryota > Metazoa > Chordata > Amphibia > Gymnophiona > Dermophiidae > Geotrypetes > Geotrypetes seraphini. The sequence continues at coordinate 254,261,816 of NC_047086.1, forward strand.
ATTATTGAGGATACGTTGAAGCCTCAGGCGGTAGCTAAGAAAGCAAATAAAATGTTAGGAATTATTAGGAAAGGAATGGAAAACAAAGATGAAAATGTTAATTCTCTTGTATTTTCTGTGGTATGGCTCCACCTCGAATACTGTATGCAATTTTAGTTGCCATATCTCAAAAATGATATAGCGAAATTAGAAAAAGTACAGAGAAGGGCAACGAAAATGATAAAATAGATGGAATGACTTCCTTATAAAGAAAGGTTAAAGTGGCTAGGGCTCTTCAGCTTGAAGAAGAGACGGCTCAGGGGCAATATGATACAAGTCTATAAAATACTGAGTGAAGTGGAAAGAGTAGATGTGGATTGCTTGTTTACTGTTTCCAAAAATACTAGGACTATGAGGCATGCGATGAAGCTACTAAGTGGTAGATTTAAAACAAACTGAAGAAAATATTTCTTCACAACATGAAATTAAACTCTGGAGAATGTGGTGAAATCAGTTAACTTAGCAGGGTTTAAAAAAGGTTTGGCTAATTTCCTAAATAAGTCCATAGGCCATTATTGAGATGGCATAGGGAAATCCACTGCTTATTCCTAGGATAAGCAGCATAAAATCTGTTTTACTACTTGGGATCTAGCTAGGGTAATTGGGATCTAGCTAGGTACTTAGAAGCTTGATAGACCTTCAGTCTATCCCAGTATGGCAATTCTTTTGTACCCTTACCTTCCCATCCCCTCAAAATAATCTGTAACATTTATATTGATATTATTATTATCCAAAGAGGTGATGAAATAGCTCCACAACAAGAACAACAATTATAACAATTTATATAAGACTGCAAAGAATAATTGGAGTGGGTGCCCATTCAGTGCAAAAATATTCCCTTTGGTCACAAAGATAAGAGAAAATCTTTTTATACAATTTAAACTCCTTGCAGATGATGATCCAGTGAGATAACGAAGGACCTTTTACCTGTTTCCATCTATGAGCTATTGCTATCTTGGTAGCTAGGATCCTTGCTGAGGTCAAGAAATGTGTCTTCTTCTTCTCATCTTAAGGTTGATACTAAGTAATAATTTGTCAGTTAGCAAAATTGTTGGATTGGGGATAATCAAGTATTGACAAAATAAATGTGGCTATACTGCAGTCAAAATGATAAAACCACTCTTCCAAGACTGCATCAAATGTAATTGCCTTTATGTGGTTGGCACTGTGGCAAATTGCCAAGTGTCCTGTTTATGTTGCCAGTGTTTGATTAGTCAGCCCAAAGAAGTGACCTGATGTATCCACAGAAGAGTAATAAACCAAAACAAAATAAGCTGTGGAGACAGATGTTCCTGATGCAGACTTTATTTTAGTTTGTAGAACATATAGTAAGATAATTCACATATATGATTTATTGATTTATTTGATTCAGTTTCTATCCCGTCCTCCTGGGAGCTCAGAACGGGTTTCAAACCAACATTCACATAAGTTACATTGGACAGTACATTTGGCAATGCAATACAATACTACACAATACAGTCACAAAGGCAAGGCTGGGTAGTACAGTCACAGGGAATTCCTGGAGGGGCATTATAGAAGATTGGACCCAACAGGGTCTGTGTTTCGACCTGTATGTCTTCCTCAGGGGCCCTATGGACATGAATGTAGGTGTAAGCATAAAGTGATGAATTATCTTTTGATCTGATGATAGTGTGAGACACTTATGACTTGAATGAAGTGTGAAAAATTGTGTAAGAATTAATATGAATGTGAACAACCAGGTGTGAATATGATCAGTCATGCTCGTGTATCATTGCCAAACAAGATTTGAATTACAAAAGTGATATCTAAATAAATCTGCTGGATTAATTGTATATACGATACTACTGTGAAATGTGTCAAATCTGTGACAGATGTCAAGGCACCAAAAGCGAAGTAGGATGAAGCTAGTCTACCCCAAAAAGACTGATCAATGTCAAAGAGAATTAAAGAAAATAAAATAAATAAAATACATACCCAGTATAAATGTATCAAAAACATATGTGTGGATAAGATGGCTAAGCCCTTTAAAATAAAAATATATACAAACAATTTTATTAAAATGTTAAATCTTCAGCAGTTGATACTACCACTGGCTGCTTCTAATGTAGTAGTGGCGGGGGACTTTAATGCTGTTATGGGACAAAAAAACCATTGTGGGACAAAAAAAACAGTAAAATACTAAAGTCATTAGGGTTAGATAACTTGGTACAATCCTGTGGATTGAAGGATATATGGGGGATCCTTCATTTTGATGCTTGGGAGTTTTATTTTTGCTCCCATGTTCATAAATCATTTTCACGCATAGATTATGTTTTTGTTTCAGATCAATTAGTACAGCAGGTAACAAAAGCCACCATAGATCCAATTATTTTGTCAGACCATGGTGCAGTCTGGATTGAATTTAAGTTTGCTAAACAAGATTGTAGTAGATCTGTGTGGAGATTTAATAATACATTGCTTGCAGATTCAAACTTTCTTGAAGAATTTCATTTAAAAATGAATGAATATTTCTAAATCAATGCATCAGAGGAAATCTCCTTAGAAACATTGTGGAATGCTTTTAAAGCTACCATGAGGGCAATCATATCATATTTGGCACACATTAGGAAACAACTTAAAATGGAATTTTCTAATTTGGAACAAAATATTAAGGATTTGGAGTCAAAATTGGCCTCGAAATGGGAACAAATTACTTTACAGGTCTTCTTAAAAGCTCAATATAAATACAATGAGATCTCCTCACCATTGGCCAGGAAAGATTTGTTTTCTCAACAGGCTCTGTATTATGGAAACTCAAAAAAGTGGGAAAATTATTAGCTAACTACCCTAAAGCTAAAAAAAAGAAAAGCAAAAATTGTGGCTATCATAGATGAGAATGGGGAAACTCATTCTCAAGTTGGAAATATCTTAAAACAATTTTTGAAATTTTATAAAGCTTTATATTCTTCTGAGCTGTATTCAAATAAAGAACTTGAAGGTTTAGAGTTTTTAAAGTTAATCAAGGGGCCAAAAATTCTCGAGCATATAAAAGGAACTCTAGACGCGCCTATATCAATGAAAGAACTACAAGCAGCATTGAAGTCCCTTAAAATTGGATCTGCTCCAGGTAGTGATGGGTTCACTGTAGAGTTTTATAAATCATCCTATTACCTCATTTATTAAATTTATATCAGGCCCAACTAACTAAAGCAAGGGTTGATATATTACAGGTACTATAGCAGAGTCTTTAACAAAGCCAAAGCCAAATAAAGATCCTATGTTGATTTCAAATTATAGGCCTATTTCTTTGATTAATGTAGATGGAAAACTTCTGGCTAAGTTATTGGATTTCAAATTATAGGCCTATTTCTTTGATTAATGTAGATGGAAAACTTCTGGCCAAGACTTTCCCTTATATTATCGATATGCACCAAACGGTTCGTTGCTCAAAGACATTCTTCAAATAAAATCAGATTGGCTTTTCATATGTTAAATTTAACAAAAGCCATGGAGGATCTGGCCTTCTCTGTATCCTTGGATGCAGAGAAGGCCTTTGATCGGATGGAATGGACTTTCATGTATCAAGCAATGGATTGGTTTGGTATTGGTTCTGGATTTATACAAATGATTCAAACCTTGTATAGTTTCCCTTCTGCCAGATTATATATTAATAATACTTTTTCTGAACATTTCTGTCTGGAGAGGGGAGTTAGACAAGGGTGTCTGTTATCTCTTTTACTGTTTGATATTGTTCTGGAACCCTTGCTATAGGGTATTCCTTATGCAGGTCGGAAATATAAGGTCTGTGCGTATGCAGATGATATTTTGCTTCATTTGAGGAATCCTGAAACTACCATTCCACATTTACTGGATTTGATTGACAGATTTGGGAAATTTTCTTGATATAAAATAAATTGGAGTAAATCGGAGGTTCTTCTGCTAAATGTACACTGTCCAAAGAGATTTTTTGATACATTCCCTTTTCTTTGGAAAGAAGAGGGTATAAAATATTTAGGTATTTGGATTATAAAAACGCTGGAAGAGATGATGAAAGTAAATGAAAAATCTTTACTGCTGAAGGTCACAGAAATGTGTGAGCAATGGAACCCATTACATCTGTCTTGGTGGGGACGAGTCGAAACTGTTAAGATGATGATTTTGCCTGTAGTTTGCTACTAAATGGGAATGTTGCCAGTTTATTTCCAGGGGTCCTTTTACAAGAAATTAATTAGTATTCTTACTAAATTTATTTGGCTGGGGAAAACTAAGAGAATTGCTTTAATATCTTTACAAAAACCAATAGCGGCGGGTGGGGTAAATTTTCCTAATTTTTATAGGTACCAGCAGGCCTATATATTGTGTCAGGGTATGTATTGGATTCTTCCTGAGCTCATGGAACATCTTCCTGATTGGGTCTATTTAGAATGGCAACTCATGTCTCCAATGCGATTGTGTCATGTTTTAATAGGTACCATCAGGCCTATATATTGTGTCAGGGTATGTATTGCATTCTTCCTGAGCTCATGGAACATCTTCCTGATTGGTTCTATTTATTATCCCAGGACAAGCAGGCAGCATATTCTTTACGCATGGGTGACGTCACCGACGGAGCCCACGGTACGGACCTTTTTACTAGAAAGTTCTAGTTGGCCGCACCGCGCGTGCGCGAGTGCCTTCCCGCCCGACGGAGGAGTGCATGGTCCCCAGTTTCTTCGTTTCCGCGGAGCGAAGAAGACGTGTGTTTTTCAACGTCGTTGAAATACTCCTTTTGCCTTCCCGCTCGCGTTCTTTTTTCGATTTTTTCACCTTCGGGTGCTTTTTTCTTTCTAATTAAAAAAAAAAAAAAAAAAATTCCTTTCTTTTTGCTTTATTTTTCGTTCCTGCCCCGGCGGGGCCTGTTAGCACGATCCAGGCCTCGGGGTTTGATTTTGCGGAGGCCGTGTTCCCATTCATGCCCCCGCAGCCCGGTTTTAAGAAGTGCCAGCGGTGTGCACGCCCGATCTCCCTCACTGACCCACACAACTGGTGCTTACAGTGCTTGGGACCGGATCATCGGGCGGATTCCTGCACCCGCTGTGCCACTCTTAAAAAACGCACTTTGAAGAATCGTCAAATCCAACAAAATCTACTTTTCGGCACCGGCCCGACTATGGATTCGACCTCTTCATCTGCGGCACCGTCGAAATCGACACCGACCACTTCGACACCACCTGAGTCGACATCGGCGCCCCCGGCGCCAGGTAAGCCGGCTAAGAAGCCTTCCACCCTTGAGCGCCCTCCCACCTCGGGGACGACACCAGTCCTGTCGGCTCCACGCCGAGCCAAAAAACGCTCCACTCCGATTTCGGTGAGTGCCTCGTCATCGGCCCCCTCATCGCCGGAGTGTAGAGCGGCACCCATGGAACCAAAGAAGAAAAAAGTGTTTCCGGTGCCTCCCCTGGATGACCGCATTGCGGCCATCCTCCAGGACAAGTTGCAGGAACAACTCCACAAGCAACTTAAGCAGCTCTTACCCTCTATCTTGGCACCGCTGCTCTCGGTACCAGACCGGCCCGAGCCCCATACCGTCCAACCGGTATCCACTCCCTCGGTACCTATGGACTCCTCCATGCCCATTCTCTCGGCACCACATCTCCATTCCCATGCCGAGGCTATGGCCTTGACGACGACCGATCCTCCTCGGGACCGGGCAGGGCACCGGTCTCCCCACGACTCTGACCGGCACCGTACTTCCCGGGACCTAGACAGACACAGGTCTGCATCACCCGGTAACGTCTCGGTACGCTCAGGCAAGTCTTTGTCTAAAACTCACCATGCCGAGCCTTCCACTCCAGTCTCTCGACACGCACATACCGATGTCAGAGACCCGGACCTATGGGAACAATCCCCTACCGGTACCGAGGAGGATGCATCGTCGTCGGATGAAGAGCCTTCGGCACCCGATAACGCATCTAAACCTGAACAATCTTCCTTCTCAAAATTCCTCAGGGAGTTGTCGGGTGCTTTGTCTTTGCCACTGGAATCTGACTCTAAGAAGTCACAAGCTTTCCTGGAGGCATTAGATTTCGATCAACCTCCCAAAGAGTTCCTAAAGTTGCCCGTGCATGATATCTTACGGGAAACTTTTTATAAAAATTGGGAGAACCCGCTGACTGTTCCTGGGGCCCCCCGTAAATTGGACAGCCTCTATAGGGTTATACCAATCCCAGGATTTGATAAACCCCAACTCCCTCATGAGTCTCTCCTGGTGGAGTCCACTTTAAAAAAGACTCAGGGCTCCAGTGTCTATGCCTCTACCCCTCCTGGCAGAGAGGGCAAAACTATGGACAAGTTTGGCAAGCGGCTCTATCAGAATGCCATGCTTGCCAACAGGGCAAACAACTACTCGTTCCATTTTTCATTCTACCTCAAACATCTGGTAATGCAACTCTCCGCCATGCAAAAGTACATGCCAGAGCATAAGGTTCCACTTTTCCAACAGCACGTCTCCAGCCTGCTTCAACTAAGAAAATTTATGGTGCGCTCTATCTATGACTCTTTTGAGCTCACCTCCCGTGCATCTGCCATCGCCGTGGCCATGCGCCGCCTGGCCTGGCTCAGGGTCTCTGATCTGGACGTCAACCATCAAGACCGATTAGCCAACGCCCCATGTCTTGGTGATGAATTATTCGGAGAGTCCCTGGATACCACCACGCAAAAACTCTCTGCCCATGAGACCAGATGGGACACTCTCATAAAACCTAAGAAAAAGGCTCCACCTGCTCGTCCTTACAGGCCACAGTCCTCATATCAACGCAGGTTCTCCGCTAGGCCGCTCAATCCACCTCCACAGCAACCTAGGCGGGCCCGCCAACACCAGCACGCCCAGGCTCGTGCCCAGTCTAATCAACCGGCCAAGGCTCTTCCTCCTGCCAAACCATCTCAGCCCTTTTGACTCCTCTCTCCAGGGCTTAGCCAGTCTTCCACCCTCATTGCCTCTTCCTCAGCCAATCGGAGGCAGGCTCCACATCTTCATCAGCCGTTGGGAGGTCATCACATCGGACCAGTGGGTCCTAAACATCATCCGCCACGGCTACTCTCTCAACTTCCAGACTCTTCCACCAGACAATCCTCCCGTAGAGTCTGCTTCTCTTTCAACTCAAACCCCCCTCCTCCTGAGGGAGGTCCAATCCCTCCTTCTACTCAATGCCATCGAAGAAGTGCCTCTGGAACAAAGGGGCCGGGGATTCTACTCCCGTTACTTTCTAGTTCCAAAAAAGACAGGAGACCTACGTCCCATTCTCGACCTCCGGGACCTCAACAAGTGTCTCGTCAAGGAGAAGTTCAGAATGCTCTCCCTTGCCACGCTGTACCCTCATCTCTCTCGGAACGACTGGCTATGTTCCCTGGACCTCAAGGAGGCCTACACTCACATCCCAATCAATCCATCCTCACGTCGCTACCTACGATTCCAGGTGCACCATCGCCATTATCAGTACAAAGTGCTACCTTTTGGCCTGGCATCATCTCCCAGAGTGTTCACCAAATGCCTCATTGTGGCGGCGGCCTTCCTCAGGTCTCACAACCTCCAGGTGTTTCCCTACTTGGACGATTGGTTAGTGAAAGCACCTATGTCTCCACTTGTGCTACAAGCCACTCATCATACCATCTCTCTCCTCCATCTTCTGGGGTTCGAGATCAACTACCCCAAGTCGCATCTGCTTCCCACACAGCGACTTCAGTTCATCGGAGCGGTTCTCGACACCACACTAATGAGGGCGTTTCTCCCCTCCGATCGTCAGCGAACTCTGCTCCGCCTGTGTCGTCAGGTGCTCCTTCATCACTCCATTTCTGCCAGACAAATGATGGTCCTCCTGGGCCACATGGCCTCGACGGTGCATGTGCTTCCCCTGGCACGACTCCACCTCAGAACACCTCAATGGACTCTGGCCAACCAGTGGTCACAGACCTCGAATCTTCTTTCTCATCCCATCTCTGTGACATCGTCTCTTCAGCGATCTCTACAATGGTGGTTGAACTCCTCAAATCTTTCCAGGGGCCTTCTTTTTCATCTGCCCCCGCATTCCATGATCATCACCACGGATGCCTCCCCTTATGCATGGGGAGCTCACCTGGGAGACCTACGCACCCAAGGTCTTTGGACCCCGCAGGAGCGTCTCCATCACATCAATTTCCTGGAACTACGAGCCATGTTCTATGCTCTCAAGGCCTTCCAGCACCTTCTTTGCCCTCAGGTTCTGCTTCTGTGCACGGACAACCAAGTTGCCATGTACTACATCAACAAACAGGGCGGCACCGGATCTCGCCTCCTTTGTCAGGAGGCTCTTCGCATTTGGACCTGGGCCACGGCCCGCAGTCTCTTCCTCAAGGCTGTCTACATCCAGGGCGAACAGAACTCCCTGGCCGACAATCTCAGCCGCATCCTTCAACCTCACGAGTGGACTTTGGATCCTCCCACGCTCCACTCCATCTTTGCTCGCTGGGGCACTCCGCAGATGGACCTATTCGCAGCTCCTCACAACCATCAGCTGCCCCAGTTCTGCTCCAGACTCTTCTCTCCTCATCGTCTGGCCCCGGATGCATTCCTTCTCGACTGGACGGATCGGTTCCTCTATGCCTTTCCTCCTCTACCTCTGATGTTGCGGACTTTATCCAAACTCCGCAGGGACGGAGCCACCATGATCCTCATAGCTCCCCGGTGGCCTCATCAACACTGGTTCTCCCTTCTACTTCAACTCAGCTCCAGGGAGCCCATTCCTCTACCTGTGTTTCCTACTCTACTTACACAGCAACATCAGTCTCTACTACATCCCAATCTGTCTTCCCTCCACCTGACAGCTTGGTTTCTCTCGGGCTGACCTCTTCAGGAAATCTGTCTCAGCCTGTCCGTCTCATTTTGGACGCCTCCAGGAAACCGGCCACCCTCCAATGTTACCATCAGAAGTGGACCAGGTTCTCCTCTTGGTGCCTCCGTCATCATCACAATCCCACCTCCTTAGCGGTGGAAACTGTTCTGGACTACTTACTCTCCCTGTCCAACGCAGGCCTCAAGTCTACCTCAATCAGAGTCCATCTCAGTGCCATCACGGCATTTCATGAGCCTGTCCTAGGAAAACCTCTCACGGCTCACCCTCTGGTTTCCCGATTCATGAGGGGCCTCTTCAACATCAAACCACCTCTGAAGCCTCCTCCGGTCGTCTGGGACCTGAATGTGGTTTTGTCTGCCCTCATGAAACCTCCCTTTGAGCCACTTGCCACAACTTCGCTCAAATTTCTGACATGGAAGGTTCTTTTCCTCATTGCCATCACCTCTGCCAGGAGGGTTAGTGAGCTTCATGCACTGGTTGCCGATCCACCGTTCACTATTTTTCACCATGACAAGGTGGTTCTGCGCACCCATCCAAAGTTCCTTCCAAAGGTGGTCTCAGCTTTTCACCTCAACCAGTCCATTGTTTTGCCTGTGTTCTTTCCGAAACCTCATTCACATCCCGGAGAACAGGCATTGCACAGTCTTGACTGCAAGCGTGCCCTGGCTTACTATCTCGATCGTACAAGGGCTCACCGCTTGTCCCCTCAGCTCTTCCTGACCTTCGACCCGAATCGTTTGGGTCGACCGGTCTCTAAACGGACGCTATCCAACTGGCTTGCAGCTTGCATCGCGTTCTGTTACGCTCGGGCCGGTCTGTCACTAGACGGTGCTGTCACGGCCCACAGGGTAAGAGCTATGGCCGCTTCTGTTGCTTTCCTCCGTTCCACACCCATTGAGGAAATCTGCAAGGCGGCCACCTGGTCCTCAGTTCACACATTCACTACTCACTACTGTCTGGATGCTTTCTCCAGACGGGATGGGCACTTCGGCCAATCTGTACTTCAGAATTTATTTTCCTAATGGCCAACCATCCCTCCTCCCTCTTTGTTAGCTTGGAGGTCACCCATGCGTAAAGAATATGCTGCCTGCTTGTCCTGGGATAAAGCACAGTTACTTACCGTAACAGGTGTTATCCAGGGACAGCAGGCAGATATTCTTACGTCCCACCCTCCTCCCCGGGTTGGCTTCTTAGCTGGCTTATACTAACTGGGGACCACGCACTCCTCCGTCGGGCGGGAAGGCACTCGCGCACGCGCGGTGCGGCCAACTAGAACTTTCTAGTAAAAAGGTCCGTACCGTGGGCTCCGTCGGTGACGTCACCCATGCGTAAAGAATATCTGCCTGCTGTCCCTGGATAACACCTGTTACGGTAAGTAACTGTGCTGAATGGCAACTCATGTCTTCAATGCGATTGTGTCATGTTTTAAGTATCAAGTTACCCAGACAATAAGTTAAGGACAATAGTATTTTATTTGACACCTGGAAAACTTTGAAATTTATCAATAACTTAACAGATGTTCCAGTAGAGAAGTCTATGTGTCAGTCCTTATGGCTAAACTCCAAGATTCAGATTGGCTAGTCTAAGATTTTCTGGAAGCATTGGATGCAGGCAGGTATACGTACATTAGATGATATTTTATCAGATGGGAAAATGCTCGATTTTTCACGACCACAACAATCATTTGGCATAGCAAAGTCTCAAGTTTATAAATGGTTGCAGTTGAAGCAAGCCATTCAGAAGGGGTTCCCTGATTAGTGAAATTTAAAAAATCAGTATAACTTGCTGGTCCTATGCTTCCAGGTGGATTTTCTAGGACATCGGGCAGCTCAGTGGTATAAATTAATAAGTAGTCTTAGATTAAATAAAAATTAAAATTAAATTAAAAAGTAGTCTTAGAGATATTTGGAGCATTGAGATAAAGCAGCAGATTTCTGTGTCTCAATGGACACGAATTTGGACTTGGAGGATGAAATGTATGACGTCAGCATCTATGAGACAAACTTGGGTTTTTTTTGTTACATAGAAGTTTTTGGAACTGTTAGGCTACAAAAAGTAGATAGTTCTAAGTCAAATAGATGCTGGCACTGTCATCTCGATATAGGGACAATGGATCATCTGCTCTTTTTTTGTCCCTTGATACTTAACTTTTGGTGATCCATTTGGAGTCAAGTCAATAGAATACTGGAAAATCCAATGGCATTGACTTATGATACAGTGCTATTCGGCACGTTAATGAGGGCTAAAAGCCCAATAACTTCCCATAATAACAAACTTCTTTTTATCATGACAGGTGTTGCCATACAGCTTATTTTAAAGAACTGGAAAAATTAGGACCATTTAAATTAGTTTCTAGTGGGAGTCTTTATGCCATACATTTAAGCTGGAACGAATGAATGCACTACAAAGGGGACATTGTAGGAAATTTAAGGATGTTTGGGAACCATTGACAAAATTCTGTAAGGAGTGATTATTGATTTTAATTTTAGCCCTTTGAGTATACATATCCAGGGAGGATGGGAGGGGGTGATAATATGTCATTAATTTAAATTGGGAAAGGTTATTGAAGGAATCTGTGTATTTGTATTTTCTTGTCTAGTCATTGGGTAGGTGGGAGAGGTAAAAATGAGTGTTCATGTAAGTTTGCAAGATGAATGTGCTTTTCTTGAATTATTATATGTACATCTACTTGTTATTGCACTGTTGGTAGCTGGAAAATCAATAAAGAATTGAAAAAAATAATAAATAATAAAAGTGAAGCTGGCATAGGGATTATTTAAAAACACATAAGTTCAAGATAAAAAGTAAAAAGCAAAATAAAAACAACTGAGAGATTCAGATGAATCGTATTGGTTATGTGAGTAAACCAAATGAGGATCGACCTTGGGGAGAACTCTGTATAAGGAGTGCACACTTTATGGAAAAACAATTCTGTGGAAGCCTTATAAAATAGCACAAACTTTGGCATAATGGAATTTTAGCAGTGATATAATAAAGACATGCCATACCAAAATACAGTGGAAAGGAACCATCAGGGCAAGCAAACCAAAGGGAGGAACAAGTATAAACTGAGAAACAAAAATATGATGAGAGTACATATGGTTTTTGTACTCGTCATATTTTTGTTTCTCAGTTTTACTTTATGCTTGTTCTTCCCTTTGGCATTCTTGCCCTGACGGTTCCTTTCCACTGCATTTTGGTATGGCATGTCTTTATTATAGAAGAGCAGTTCCATACAAACGAGACTGGAAACTCAATGTTCTCGGACCTTCAGTTATAATTTTATTCAATATATCCTTGATAATGATAATTAAAAAACACTGTCCACATTTATCATTGAAGGACCCAACATAGGCCGTGTTTCGGCTGAACACGCGTTCCTCAGGGATCTTTTCACTGCTTCAGTACTGCTCAGCCAGCACTATGATCTCGTGCCCTGCATGTGGGCTTCAGAATTTGGGTTATCAAGCCTCTCATCTTTTTCCATATTTGTCAAAGACTGTAGAATAACATCTTGGATCCCTTTAATTCAGTAGCATAATTAAATGAAATAACTACTTCTGAAGTTTATAGGGTTGGGTGGGGACAGATTTGATTTCAGTGGGGATGGGCGGGGATGGGCTTGATTTCTGTCACCACCGAACTCTCTAGTTTGGTCCTCCTCATCACTCATATATGTGGATTATCTTACTATATGTTCTACAACCTAAAATAAAGTCTGCATCAGGAACATCTGTTTCCACAGCTTCTTTTGTTTTTGCCAGTGTTTGATTATGCATTGAGTGGCGGGTACAGCTCTGACTGCCTTGTTGGGCAGACCTTATTGACTTAACGATAATGTGAAGTAACATTATTCCTACTGATTTGCTGTAACAAGAAGTGTCTTGTAATTTAAATCTTGAAATTTAAAAAAAGAAATGTAGTTACAATGTGCCGAAATGGGGCTGAAACAGCAGATTGGATGAGAAATACACTTATGCACCCAGTTATAGGATAATCCCTAAGTGCATCTGTGCAGAGTCACAAAACCCACTGTTGACCAGAGTTGTTCCAGAAAATGTTGCTCAGTATTATTGAATACTAAAGATGTGCATCCAGGATTTAGACCTGGTTTCAGTTTCATGTCCAAAGTTGAGTGTGGAATTTGACATGAGCGCCCTTTATAGTAATGCACTGGGTGCTGATTTCTGTCATTGCTCATAATTGGGCACCTTTTACTGAATCTGGCCCTCTGTGTGCAGTGAGTAATGCCTATCTTTTAGCTGGATTGAGAACTTTTCGGCGGCCCTTCGTATAGTGCTATAGGCAGGTAGAATCCAGTTGCAATTGAGCTGGAAGCCCAAAAGAAACAGGAGGAAATTGCTAGGACAAGAAAAATAAAATACTTAAAGCTAATTACCTGTTAAAAGGTAAATTATCCTGCAAAGGTATACAAATCTCTAAGAAATTCAGTCTTGGAAGATAAACACTGAAACACAATAAATAATACTTTTTCTATGTCTACGCTTTACTGTCTCCTAAATTGCTTTACAGCTTTCCTGCCTATAAAAGTTCAATAATTGCAGCTCAGATGGTAAACCAGCCCTTTCTCTTAATCAGAAGATTCAATAATCAGCTATGCTGATGTTTTCATGCCCAAAGCAATCTAGCTGGTACTTTTGCTTTAGTGCTCTTTTTAAAGTTCCTATTTAGTTTTAATACATTGTGAAAACAAATAAGCAGTGGAAATACTGTATGTAAAAGCATATTATACAAGACAGCAGTTACTGCCACACCAGAAACACAGGACCCGTATTAACAAGTACCATATCATGGTGCTCTGGGATTATTGGTATAACCTTTGGGTTAAGTCGGTAATATATAGCTTCTGTTTTAGTATCAAATAGAGGGCCCTATGAACTAAGATGCATATTTTGGCAATCAGCATTAAATTGGCAATAACATGCATTATTTATCAATTACATAGCTTAATATGGAATTTTTTGTATGGCAATCTATGATAAATAATAATGAGCTGTGAAGCTGCACTTGTTCTCATAATTTTATGGTATGATAGTTTAGGATGATTACTATATGCTGCTTTGGTCAGTCATCTGACTGGAAAGGTGGTTGAAAATTATTTAAATAAAGAAGCATAGAAACATATAAAATGATGGAAAATAAAGACCACATGGCTTATTTGAACTGTTCAGTCCCTTCAAACTGCTAAAATCCCTTCTTTTCCCTCATAAATCTTTTGTGGGGGGGTTTTTAAATTCAAGTACCATCCTCATCTTCATCACCTCCATTAGGAGGCTTTTCAATGCACTACCACCATTTCCATGAAGGAATAGTTCCTTATTTCAGTGCTATAGCAATGATAAATATTATTATTAGTGGTAGATTACTTCTAAGTCTACCCTTTTCACCCTCATCCTATAACTCCTCTTTCCAGAGCTTCCTTTCCATTGAACATGTCATATCTCCTCATCCCACCTTACTTCTAATGTATATGTATTTAGATTTTTAAGTCTGTCCTTATATGCTATCCTCTGAACCAATTTCATCTAGTTTATACCCTTCTGAATATGAACTCTTCAAATCTGCAGACAGTGTTCTAAGGTGGGAAGTTATCAAGATGGATAATTTTACTGCAACTTGTGCTATTTTAGCACAGGTCCCATTTTATGTAATAAGACCTAGTTACTAATAACCTGGGTTAACAGTAAAACAACTGATCTTAATGACTTAATGAAAGCCCACAATGATAACTTACTCCTTAATGAGATCTTACCAGGGAATTATAAAGAGGCTTATTCCTGTCCCTACATACCAAAGCATCCTTCTGAATTTTGCTGTCTTACCTATTTGTTTGGATATCTTAAGATAATTAGGTATGATCACCCTTAGACTCTGCTTTTGTTTCATGCAAGGAACGACTTCACACCTTATACTGCATGACTAACTTGAGTTTTTCCAGTCCAAATGCATGATCATGCATTTTTTTAGCATTGAATCTTAGCTGCCAAATTCTTGACCGTTCCTCAAGCTTTGCTAGATACCCTTCTCATGTTATCCATATCTTGAAGGATGTCTATCATATTGCAAATTTTGGTATTGTCCACTAAGAGGCAAACCTTTCCCAGTTGCCTTTCCACAATATTGCTTACACAAATGTTGAAAAGAACTGAGCTAAGAACCAAACCATGTGACACACACTCAAATGAACTCCATTCTTTACCCTTTGTCACTTCCCACTCAACCAGTTTCTAAGCTGATGCGTCAGTATAGAGTCCATACCAAGGGCACTCAGATATTTATAACTCACCTAAGCAGAACTGTGCCAAAAGCCTTGCAGAAATCAAGATATCAATGATATAGAGAAATGTTGTAAGACCAAATGACTACTTCTATGGACCGATGTTCAAAACCTAATGCCAACACTAAAGGTGATTAGAAGCTTTAACAATAGTTTTTCCAAAGCCAAAGATCCTATGTTGGTGTCAACTACAGGCCTATTTCTTTAATCATTGTAGATGGAAAAATTCTAGCTAAACTATTGGCTCTAAGGTTAGCTAAGGCTCTCCCTTACATGATTGGAATGCACCAAACAGGTTTCGTTGCTCAAAGACATTCCTCAAATAATACTAAATTTAGCAAAAACAATGGATGATCCGGCCTTCTCTGTCTCTTTGGATGCAGGGAAGGCCTTTAATCGTGTAGAATGGACTTTTATGTATCAAGCAATGGATTGGTTTGGAATAGGATCCAATTCATTCAAATGATTCAAACTTTGTATAGTTCCCCTTCTGCCAGATTATATATTAACTGCCCGTTACATTAACGGGTGCTAGAATAGATGTGTCTGTCTGTGTTTCTTTATCTCTCTCTCCTTGGCTGCTGTCTGTATCCTTCTGTCTCCCCCTCCCCCCCGAGCAAAGCTGTCTGCCCCCAGCACCCACCTCCCCCCCAAATGTCTCTCCATGGCCCTCTTCTGTCTTCCCCCCCAGAGCAAAGCTGTCTGTCCCCTTTCCCTATCTCTCCATGGCCCCTTCTGTCTCCCCCCAGCACACCCCTCCCCCCAAAGCAGCCCCATATCCCTCTCCCTGTCTCTCCATGGCCCCTTCTGTCTCCCCCCCAGAGCAAAGCTGTTTGCCCCAAGCACACCCCTCCCCCCAAAGCAGCCCCCTTTCCCTCTCCCGCTGACTTTCTCTCTGGCCCCCTTTCTCTGTCTGTCTTTTTGTCCCTCTCCCTGCCCCTGTGTCTTTCTTTCTTTCTGTCTCCCTCCCTCCTGCTGTCTGTGTGTCATTTTTCCCCATTTCCCTGTGCAGCAGCATTTCCATCCCACTTCCCTATGCAGCAGCAATAGCATTTCCCTCCTATCCCCCCCTTTCCTGTGTAGAAGCAGTAGCAGCATTTTCCCCAACTCCCCCTTTCCCTTTTCTTACCTTATCTTCCCTGCTCCGTTCGGCCCCTCCCCCTTCTTTTACTGGAGTTGTCGATCCGGCCTGCACCTGACCCTCCCACCGCCGACAAACCTCGGGCTCCAGCCGCATAGGCAGCACTTTAAACACGCTGCTTCGCGGCCTTCTACTGGCGATTTCCTCTGCCGCGTCTGTCTCCGATGATGTCATCAGAGACGCGGCAGAGGAAATCGGCAGAGAAGGGCGCGAAGCAGCGTGTTTATAGTGCTGCCTACGCCACTGGAGCTGGGAGGTGACTGAGAGGGCAGGGGGTGCTAGCGGCCGGCAGCGGTGGAGAGCAGGGAAGGGAGCGCATGGCATTTGTCTTGCCTCGCATGAGGCCGGTCTGTAAGCCGCACATGCGCACTTCCTATGTGTGCTACAGCTCATGGAAAACGGACGCACGCATAGGAAGTGCGCATGCGCGGCTTACCATTTTATTATATTAGATAATACTTTTTCAAAACATTTCTGTCTGAAGAGGGGAGTTAGACAAGGGTGTCCGTTATCTCCTTTACTGTTTGATATTGTTCTGGAACCCTTATTGTTGGCAATTCGGCAGGCAAATGAGATACAGGGAATTCCATGTGAAGGGGCACCGAGGGACCAATTTGCAGGCCTAATTTGCAGTCAAGAGAGGTCTGCTGTCTCCCCGGAGCCAGGATCCGGGATATCACCACCAGCCTAGACAAACTTCTAAAGCCCAATGATCATTTTCCCATGTTTCTCATCCATGTAGGCACAAACGACACTGCTAGGAGTACCACAGAGAACATTCCCAGAGACTTTGGAGCACTGGGAAAGAAGTTGAAGCAGATAGGAGCACAGGTGGTCTTCTCATCAATTCTCCCAGTAAGAAACAAAGGCAGAGCGAGAGAAGAGCGTATCCAACGGACTAACGAATGGCTCCACGAATGGTGCATAGAAATGAACTTTGGATTCCTAGACCACGACGAGACACTCCAGGGACTACAAGGACCAGACGGACTCCACCAAACCAGGAGAGGTAAAAACGTATTTTCTACATCGACTGGCCCGCCTACTCCGTAGGGCTTTAAACTAGGTAA
Organism: Geotrypetes seraphini; assembly: GCF_902459505.1. NCBI lineage: Eukaryota > Metazoa > Chordata > Amphibia > Gymnophiona > Dermophiidae > Geotrypetes > Geotrypetes seraphini. The sequence goes on from NC_047086.1 coordinate 254,279,192, forward strand.
GTTGGGGGGAGGGTACATACTTATATCCCAGAGCAGTAAGAAATCACCCTGAGGAGGCAAGTCGCACCCACACTTCTGAGACTAAGGTAGGTACCCATGATATCCATGATAATTCAGGGAGAATTATCAATGATAATTTAGGAGCCACACTAACTCATAAGGGAATCTCTTCACAGATATGGAGGGCTATGTATGTTAATGCACACAGCTTGGGCAATAAAATTCTAGAATTGGAGACTGAAATAATAAACGCCAATCTAGACGTGATAGCGATATCCGAAACCTGGTTCACGGACTCGCATGGGTAGGATATGGTTATACCAGGCTACATCCTACTTCGTTGCGACAGAGAGGGTAAATTGGGAGGAGGTATAGCACTGTACACTAAGGAAAGCATCAAAACTACCAGAATCACAGATGTTAGATACACCGGGGAATTCCTCTGGGTGAACCTGGCCAGAGGGAATGAAAAATGCTTATACCTTGGTGTGATATACAGATCTCCCAGGCAACAGGAAGACAAAGACATGAAATTAATCGAGGACATAGAGAACATCACACTGCGCGGGGACACAGTAATGCTAGGGGACTTCAACATGCCCGATGCAGATTGGAACACACTCTCCGCGACTACATGTAGCAGCAAAAAAAGTTTAACCTCCATAAAGGGTGCACGTCTCAAGCAAATGGTATTGGAGCCCACCAGGGACCAGGCGATACTAGACCTAGTACTCACCAACAGAGATAGCATCTCGGAAGTCTCAGTAGGTGATACACTGGCCTCCAGCGACCATAATATGGTATGGCTCAACCTCAAAAAAAGGTTTCTCTAAGTCAAACACAGCAACGAGGGTACTCAACTTTAGAGGCACAGACTTCAACCGCATGGGAGATTTTGTCCATCAGGAGCTACATAAACAAGCAAAATCTGACAATGTGGAGGATATGTGGTCGACTCTGAAGTTCACCCTACATGAAGCAACAAACCGCTACATAAGAACAGAAAGTAAACGCAGGAGAAACAAAAGACCCCAATGGTTCAGTAAAGAAATTTCAGACCTAGTTAAAAAGAAAAAAGAAGCATTTATCACCTACAAACATTTAGGAAAACCAGGAGGCGAAAGAGGACTATCTGGACAGATCTAAAGCTGTCAAAAAAGTAGTCAGAGAGGCCAAACTCCAAATGGAGGAAGCTCTAGCACGGAACATTAAGAAAGGGGATAAATCTTTCTTTAGCTATATTTGTGACAGGAAAAGAAACAAAGATGGGATAGAACACCTGAAGCAATCGGACGGTAACTTTGCAGAATCAGATTCTGCCAAGGCAGAACTACTAAACCAATACTTCTGCTCAGTCTTCATCTGTGAAGCTCCAGGAGCTGGTCTACAGCTTCAGACGGGAGATAACCAGAAAGACACGTTTCAAGATTTCGAATTTACGCCCAGTAGCGTCTACAACGAACTATCAAGACTCAAAGTAAACAAAGCCATGGGACCGGACAACCTACACCCCAGGGTGCTCAGGGAGTTAAGTGAAGTCCTGGCGGAACCATTATCTGTGCTTTTCAATCTTTCCCTACGCACAGGAAGAGTCCCCTTGGACTGGAAAACCGCCAACGTAATCCCACTCCACAAAAAGGGCTGCAGGACAGAGACAGCAAACTACAGACCAGTGAGTCTCACGTCTATAGTGTGTAAGCTCATGGAAACACTGATCAAACGGAATCTTGACACAATCCTAGATGAGGAAAACCTACGTGATCCCCACCAACACGGATTCACCCAGGGTAGATGCTGCCAATCTAATCTAATTAGCTTTTTTGACTGGGTTACTAGACAACTGGATGCCGGAGAGTCACTGGACGTGGTATATTTGGACTTCAGTAAAGCATTTGATAGCATTCCACACCGAAGGTTATTGAGCAAGCTGAAATCGATAGGATTAGGAGACACTCTAACTACATGGGTTGGGGATTGGCTGAGCGGTAGACTTCAGAGGGTGGTGGTGAACGGTACCCCATCCGAAGCGTCGGACGTGATCAGTGGAGTGCCGCAGGGCTCAGTCTTGGGCCCGATTCTATTCAACTTATTCATAAGAGATATGACGCAAGGACTTAGAGGAAGGGTATCACTTCGCCGACGACGCCAAACTTTGCAACATAGTAGGCAAAAGCTTTTTACCTGATAAATGATACAGGACCTACTGCTGCTGGAACGATGGTCAACAACTTGGCAGCTAGGCTTCAATGCTAAAAAATGCAAGGTAATGCACCTGGGTAAGAGAAACCCGCGCAGAACTTATGTACTAAATGGTGAGACCTTGGTTAGGACCATGGCGGAACGTGATCTAGGGGTGATCATTAGTGATGACATGAAGGCTGCCAATCGAGTGGAGAAGGCTTCCTCCAGGGCAAGACAAATGATGGGTTGTATCCGTAGAGGTTTTGTCAGCAGGAGACCTGAAGTCATGATGCCATTATATAGATCCATGGTGAGGCCTCATTTGGAGTACTGTGTTCAATTCTGGAGACCACACTACCGAAAGGACATGCTGAGGATCGAGTCGGTTCAGCGAATAGCCACCAGGATGGGCTTGGGGCTCAATGATCTCACGTATGAAGAAAGACTGAAAAAATTGTGGCTGTACTCACTTGAGGAACGAAGAGAGAGGGGAGACATGATTGAAACGTTTAAGTACATCACGGGACGTATCGAGTCGGAAGATGATACCTTCTGTCTCATGGGACCCTCGATCACCAGAGGGCATCCGCTGAAAATCAGGGGAGGGAAGTTTCATAGCGACTCCAGAAAGTACTTCTTCACCAAAAGAGTGGTGGATCATTGGAACAGACTCCCACTGCAGGTGATTGAGGCCAGCAGCGTGACGGATTTTAAGAGAAAATGGGATACTCACGTGGGATCTTTAAGGGAGTGAATTCAGGGGGGCGGATACTTGGAATGGGCAGACTTGGTGGGCTATAGCCCTTTTCTGCCGCCATTTTCTATGTTTCTAAGGTTGAGATTATAAAGTTTCGGCTTATGCAGATGATATTTTGCTTCATTTGAAGAATCCTGACTCAACCATCCCTAATTTACTGGAATTGATTGATTGTTTTGGAAAATTTTCAGGTTATAAGATAAATTGGAGTAAATCTGAGGTTCTTCCATTGAATGTATATTGTGTAAAAGCTTTATTTGATCCATTCCCCTTCCTTTGGAAGGAAGAGGGAATAAAATATTTGGGTATAAAAACAAAAAACATTGAAAGATACAATGACAGTAAATGAAAAATCCTTATTGTTGAAAGTTAAAGAAATTTGTGAACATTGGAACCCTTTACATCTTTCTTGGTGGGGGAGAGTCCAAACCATCAAAATGATGATTTTGCCTGTGGTTTGTTACCAAATGAGTATGTTACCAGTTTATTTCCAAAGTTCCTTTTATATAAAATTAAATGGGATTCTTACAAAATTTCTTTGGTTGGATAAAACTGCTAGAATAGCCTTATTATCTTTGTAACAATCACAATCGGTGGGAGGGGTAAATTTTCCATATTTTTACAGGTATCAAGCCTTTATATTGCATCGGGGTATGTATTGGATCCTTCCTGAACTCATGGAGAATCTGCCAGACTGGTTGATACTGGAAAGTCATTACGTCTTACGTCATTACGTCTTAACTATATTTTGAGTATCAAGCTTCCTCGAATATACAAGGACAATATTATTCTTCAGTCTACCTGGAAGACATTAAAACTTGAAACTATTAATAAGGCGGTATATCAAATTTCAAATAAACTTGAAACTTGAAAATTTATTGATGCCTTAACTTCGGTTTCAGTACAACAATCCACATGTCAATCCCTATGGTTAAACTCCAAGATAAAAATCGGTGAGTCTAAAATCCTCTGGAAACATTGGTTACAGGCAGGCATACGTTCTTTAGATGATGTAATTCAGAGTGGGAAAATGGTAAATTTATTACAATTGCAACAATCTTTCGGCATATCAAAATCTCAAAGTTATAAATGGTTGCAGTTGAAATAGGCCATTCAGAAAGGGATCCCTGATTGGTGTAACTTAAAAAATCAGTATAGCTTGCCGGGTCTATGTTTCCAGACAGATTTGCAAGGGCATCAGGCCGCCAAGTGGTATAAATTAATATCAGAATATTTAAATAAGAAACCTAAAACAATTTTAAAAGATATTTGGAACTTTGAAACAAAGTAGCTGCTCAATGGCCACGGATTTGGACTTGGAGAATGAGATGTACAGTGTAAGCATCTATGAGACAAACTTGGTTTTTTCTGTTATATAGACCCCTGTTCATTTACAAAAGTTGGATAGTTCAAAGTCTAATAGATGCTGGCACTGTCATCTTGAAGTAGGGACACTGGATCACTTGTTGTTTTATTGTCCCTTGATACTCAACTTTTGGAAGTCTATTTGGGGTAAAATTAATAGGATATTGGAGGCTTCTATTCCACTGTCGTATGACATTGTTTTATTTGGGACTTTATTGCAACCTACGAGTCCAATTGATTCAAAGAAAAACAGACTGCTTCTTATTATGATGGGGGTAGCTTTGCAGTTAATAACAAAAAATTAGAAGAATTGGGACAGATTGAACTTTAACTTTTGGTGGGAAACTTTATGTCAATATTATAGATTTGAAAGAATGAATTCTGAACAAATGGGACATAATAGAAAATTTAAGGAAACGTGGGGTCCATTAGCAGAATTTGTTAAAACTGAATAATCGAATAAGCCTTTAATTCCTAATTGACCTTTACACACATCTAGGAAGGGTGGGAAATATACTGTGTATCATTTGTTTGAATTTAAGTGCTGTTTAATTCATTAATTGATTGTATATTCTTTGCACTTTGTATTTGATTTGAAAATTAATAAAGAATTACAAAAAAAAAAAGGTATGCCATCCGATGCTCTAATGGTTTTAGTGCAGGCACTGAAACCATTAACACAGATTGCATTTAAATGAGGTCATTTAGTGCTCCTGCAGCATGCTAAAAAAAAAAAAATAAAGAACTAAACTAAACTAAACCTTAGGTTTGTATACCGCACCATCTCCATAGTCGTGGAGCTCGGCACGGTTTACAGGAATTGTGGTGAGAAAGGAACTCCCAAGGAAGGGCTAGATGAAGATCGGAGGAAAGAAGAATGTTAGAGGGCTAGGATGTCAGATGAGGAGGGAGAGTTAGATTTTTGAGAAAAGCCAGGTTTTCAGATGTTTACGGAAGGGTTGGAGAGAACTCAGGTTCCGAAGAGGGGAGGTAAGGTTGTTCCAGAGCTCGGTGAATCTGAAGGGGAGGGAAGTCCCCAGTTTTCCTGGGTGGGAAATGCCTTTTAATGAGGGGAAGGATAATTTCGATTTTTGGGTAGGTCTGGTGGTATTAAGATTTGAGGAGTTCCAAGAAAGTGGAATTAATGGAGGAAGGATGCCGTGGAGGATCTTGAAAGTTAGGCAGATGCATTTGAAGTGGACTCTGGAAATTATCGGAAGCCAGTGAAGCTTGAAAAGGAGCGGTGAGACGTGATCGAATTTACTTTTTGCAAAGAAAGCTTGGCCGCGGCATTTTGAATCCGTTGGAGTCTGTGAAGGTTTTTCTTCGTTAGGCTTATGAAGATAGAATTGCAATAGTCCAGTCTGGAGAGGATGATGGATTGGACGAGAACGGCAAAATGTTTTTGATGGAAACAGGATCTTACTTTCCTCAGCATATGTAGGCTGAAATGGCATTTTTTTACCAGGGAGTTGAGGTGGTCATTGAAGGACAATGTAGAATCAATGATGACGCCCAGGACCTTGCTGGAGAATTCGAGCTGCAGAGTGGAGCCAGAGGACAGCGGGATTGAAGAACCAGAAAAAATGCCAGGCCCAGAGCAGCATAAGAAGGGTTGGTTGAGAGAAAGGGTGTCTATTGACACCCCTTCTATCCTATCAACCCGACCACTTAGCCCTGGACTGACTTCCCATGCCGCACCCACAGCCCTACCCTTAATACAATTCCCTCTCTCAATCTCAATCAAAATTCCTGATGGTCCAGTGGACCCCCTCCTAGCCCCCTCACAAATGGCCCTGGTGGTCCAGTGGACCCCCCTACCCTCTAAACCAGTGGTTCCCAACCCTGTCCTGGAGAACCACCAGGCCAATCAGGTTTTCAGGCTAACCCTAATGAATATGCATTGAGCAGATTTGCATGCCTGTCACTTCCATTATATGCAAAACTCTCTCTCATTTATATTCATTAGGGCTAGCCTGAAAACCCAATTGGCCTGGTGGTCCTCCAGGACAGGGTTGGGAACCACAGCTCTAAACCTAGCAAAACCCTGGTGGTCCAGTGGGACCCCTGACCTGGTCAGGCCAGTCTAGACCCTCTCCCAGAGTTCTCTTTGGTGGCTTAAGATAGCGCTGACCTACCCTTCCCCCACAGCCTGGCATACTTTCACTAGTAGTGAGAAAGGAATAGGCATCCTTCCTCCACCCCCCCCCCCCACCCCTTGGGTGGCATCAATCAAAATGGTGTTGTCAAGCTTCACCTGGTGCATTCTGGGATTCAATGGATGGGGTCTAACTACCAAGTAAAAGATAAACTCTGGACCACCAGGGATTTTTTTTTTTAACTGGGAGGGGGTTGCCCAAGTTGGGGGGGGAAGAGAATTTAGGTCTGATGTTTGGGCAGGGAGAAAATTTGGGCCAGGACCGGTGGCATGCTTTTTTTCTTTTTACTCATACTCATCAGTGCCTGAGTCAATCAGTGCTCAGGCACTGACAGAAACAGGAACATTATTCCAGAATAGTGAGTAGCTAATTAATTCCGTGATTTTAATGTGGCATTAATTTGCCTGCTCATTATTCTGAGCTGCTGTGGTAACTTTGTTGCACGGTAGAATTTGATTCTATCGTGATTCACAATATCAAGATTAATGGTAGAATTTAATTATTTTGTGAACCTTTGAGTATTGGCCCACCAGTGTTTTCCTCTGATGTAGCTCTCTAATTACCTAGTCAAAGAAATTGATCAGATTTGTCTGACAAGACCTACTGTTAGGATAGTATAGAAAAAAAGGTAGATAAGGAAATTATAGGCATTAAAACTCAGAAAAATACAATGGCAATTCTCTATCATTCTCTCAAATAGAAGGGTAAAGTGTTCCATAATACTGAAGCTTCATAGAAAAAAAACAATTTCAAAGTGGATAGATAATAGAGAAGTATTAGAAAGTTGGTATTTTGGGAACAAAAGTTGCAAACTAGGACATATGGTATTAGAAAACTTGACAGTTATTTTGATTCTCATGTGTGAAGTGATTTATGCACAAAAATTAGAATTCTTAAATTTTATCTTGTAATGTATGGGTAACCAGTGTTCATGGCACAACAAAGGTTGTACATGATCAAATCTCTATGAATTATAAAGCAATTTTACAGCAGCATTCTGTATTATTTGAAGAAAATCATTTTCCTCCATTATATAGAGAACTACAGTAGTCTACACGAGAGAGAACAGATGCATGCAGTAAAGTACGTAGATCATTAGGTTCTAGGAGAGACCTGATAGCAATAAAATACTCAGAAAATTTCTAGAGTTATAAATATATTTATATTTATGAGCCTGAACTCCTGAAAGATTTTCTTTGAAAAAGTTTTTTATACAGGTTTCCAGTGATACAATTAGAGCAGAAGCAGCCTCTAGTGAGGAAGTGTGAATAGGTCTTATTAAATGCCTTTAAATGTAATTGTTCTGTTATTAACTATTTCCCTTAATTTTTCTGCCTGAGCCCCTTCTCCATAGTATTAGAGGGCTTGATTGAGGGTAATATAAGAGATGTGATTTCCTTTTGATTGTCATAACCTAATTTCTTTTGATGTTTATTTCATAAATCACTATTTGCTGTAGAAGCTTGTCTTGTGTTATTTGTAAACTGAGAAATAAAACTAAAAACAAAAAAATAGAAAGAAAATACTGATTAGGTTCTAAGAGAGATCTGAAAGTATGAAAATGCCACAGTGTAAAGAAACATGACTGAACAACTGCCAATATTTGGATTGCAAAATGTAATTGAGAATCAATGATACAGACTAAGTTATATTTTCAAAGAAGATGCCAATAAGATGGAAAGGCCTAGTAAAGATGGATCTGTGTTTGGAATGGCTGTGTTAAAGCAGTACTAGTTTACGGTGGTAAAACTAGTGTTGAGAACATGGGTATCTACACCCATAATAAACATACGGCCTTTTTTACAAAGCCGCACTAGCGGCTGCCACACGGCTACAGCCCCAAAGCCCTTTAAATCTCTATGGGCTTCGGGGCTATTAACGCTTTGTAAAAGAGGCTGATAGTAACATAGTAGATGACAGCAGATAAAGGCCCGAATGGTCCATCCAGTCTGCCCAATAGGTACATGCACTACAAATCTATTATTAAGTTCAATTGTCTTTGTTCATTGATATTTCTGGGTTATAGACCATAGAAGTCTGCCCAGTAATGTGCTTTGGTTCCAACTATTGGAGTTGCCGTCAGAGCTCATTCCAGCTTATCTAGACCATCCCAAATTACTGGCATTCCCATCAAAGCCCTCCCTAAGCCAAATAGCCATATACAGGACACAAACCATTCAAGTCTACCCAGTACCGGCCTTAGTTCTTCCAGTTACCGTATTTTCACCCATATACTGCGCACCCGTGTAAAACGCGCACACGGGTATAGCGCGCGGGGAACAGAAATTTATGTTAAAATATTTTACTATAGCGCGCACACGCGTATACCGCGCATGCCGCCCAAACTCTCCTCTCGCCCACCCCGACTCTCCTTTCCGAAGGACCGCTTGCACCCCCACCCGAAGGACCGCTCGCACCCCCACAGCCTTCCTCCCTCCCCCTCCCACATGGAGAAGCTGCCTACTGTTGTTTCCGGATGCCAGTGAGCCCAGCTGCTTCCTCTGCCGGCGGTCCCGCCCCTTCTCTGAGCCCTGCGCTACGCTGCTTCCTCTTCCGGCGGTCCCGCCCTTTCTCTGACGTCAGAGAAAGGGCGGGACCGCCGGAAGAGGAAGCAGCGCAGCGCAGGGCTCAGAGAAGGGGCAGGACCGCCAGCAGAGGAAGTAGCTGGGCTCGCTGGTATCCGGAAACAATGGTAGGCAGTTTCTCCATGCGAGAGGGGGAGGGGGGGAGGCTGGCTGTGGGGGTGCGAGCGGTCCTTCGGGTGGGGGTGCGAGCGGTCCTTTTGGGGTGGGGGTGGGAGCTGTCCTTCGGGGTGATGAATCGGATATCGGGGGGGGGAAACTATGTAAAAAAAAATTTGTACAATGCGCTCACGCGTATAACGCACATGGTTATGCACGGTTTGTAAAATCGTGTATAACGCGTGCGTTATATGCGTGAAAATACGGTATACCTTTCATTTTCTGATTAGAGATCCTCTGTGTTTGTCCAACACTCTTTTGAATTCTGTCACTGTTTTCTTCTCCACCACCTCCCTTAGGAGGTCATTCCAGGCATTTACCACCCTCTCCACGAAAAAGTTACATATTATCTGCAAAAAAAAGTAATTTTCAATGAAAATGAATCAAAACTGGTGGAGAGCTAAGAATGTTAAAAAATATGGAGGTGTGGGGAGGGGTGGCAAAGACTGATCCATGAGGACTGCCACAATTTACAAACATATACTGCATCCACAGAAACTCTTCCAACAGTAGGTACAGAGTAGAGCTAAGAAGTTTCTCCTTAAACTCACCATTAAAAAAAAAGTGTACATTGTGGTGTCAGATTAATAAAAGCAACACAAACTTCCCCCACCACCAGATACTTTGTGAATTAAACAAAACCATTAAAAAAAAGCCATTCAGAAACTACAGTATATAGTAAAACTCTCATATCACAACAGCATTCAATTCCAAGATTCAGATAGAAAGAACCTGATCAATACAAAGTAGTGGTATATTTAAAAAAACAAAAAACCAAACCTGCAAATAAATAAGTATTAAATGAATGTTTCACTTCTTTACCCAGTTATGCAATATCTGATTTTTTTCATTAGGTTTCAACTGTTTGGTCTTCAACCATTTTCAGTCATCATGAGTCCTTTGGTTAGCATAACCTGCTCTTCCATTCCATCCTCCTTTCACTGTTACAACAATCTGGAAGTCATAAGCGTAACAATGATCAACTAAACCTACAATAAGTTATTCTGCATCCTTTTCTATGTTTTGCTTCATAAGTATTGGGTATTAAAGTAGTTTTGCTGTTTTCTGGATACCAAGATCTTTTCCTACTGTGTACAAAGTTCATCTTAAAAGGATGCCTTGTAAATTGTCTGCTGTGATGTGTAGTAAATGTGGTAGGAAGGTGTAGCAATGACCACAGATTCGAGCAGTAAAATGATCAAAAAAAATTTTATTATGCACAGATGGACAAATAAAAACATAACATGAAACATAATATCAATACTGCAGCTAATATAAATAGATGAGTAACAGCATATTCCTGTACCATTCTGTTGGGGGGGGACCTCTGTTATCAGCGGGCATGGTGTTTTGCCTGTCTAAGTGATCCTGGTACCATTCAGGCCCAAGAAAAAAGTCCCAATATGAATTCAGCACTTGGTCTGTTTTATGTTTGTAAAAACTGCTTTATTTTTAGCTGACTGGAACCCAAGCCATTTCATCCCTCCTCCACATATCAGGTGCGTTCAAAACTGTTGTTCATCATATGCCAAATGGTGCTGAGTTCATCCCTGGTGCAAAGCTGTCTTTTTTCACACATATTCATGTCAATGCTTGTTTCTCACCCAGCCTAGTGTAAGAAAACTACTATATACCTTTCTCCTACAATCTAGGTCAGTATGGTCTTCAGTGCAAGGTCTGCGAGCCAATGACAGCCTGCGGAGACCTTCTGGGAGGCCCACACACCTGTCCAGGGTTCCATCCCACCCAGTGGGATTTGGTACTTGCTTCACGCTTCTCCTTCCCGGCAGCTGCTCTTTCATTCTTCAGGCCACCAGCAGCATGAATGAATTAGACATGCTGCCTTCAGTGGCCCAGAAGCTTTCCCTCTACTACTGCTTCCTGTCCCCTTGAGATTAAAACAAAGACAAAATAGCTATCACATATTAACTGTTTGACTAATAATGCTTAATGCAAGTTATACACCTCTCAAACTCACTCTTTTACAAAGCCACACTAGTGGCTACCGTGCAACAAAAGCCCCGAAGCTCTTTAAAAATCCCTATGGGCTTTGAGGAAGTTACCACAGTGGCAGCCACTAGCGTGACTTTGTAAAAAGGGGGGGAAAGTGTTCCGGATTTGCGGTTTCCCTACTCACAAATTCGATTATTTGTGATTTTTTTTTCTTCTTTTTGCAGGCTGCCCGAACCTCCCTGGACCTTACCGGTGACGGGACTAAATCGCGTGAGACAACGGCGCGCTGACAACTGAGCGCAAGGTTGACGGCGCCCGAAGAAAAGCACTATTTTAAAGGGCTCCGACGGGGTGTGTGGGGGGGAACCCCCCCACTTTACTTAACAGACATTGCGCTGCCGTTGGGGGGGGTTTGGGGGATTGTAACCCCCCATTATACTTAAAACTGAACTTTTTCCCTAAAAAACAGGCAAAAAGTTTGGTTTCAAGTATAATGAGGGGGGTTACAACCCCCCACAATGCCAGCGCGATGTCTGTTAAGTAAAATAGGGGGGTTCCCCACCAACACCCCCCGTCGGAACCCTTTAAAATAGTGCTTTTCTTCGGCGCGCCGTCAACCTTGCGCTCAGTTGTCTGCGCTCAATTGTCAGCGCGCCGTTGTCTTGCGCGATTTTGTCTTTGATGACCTGCAGACAAATAGCATCGATATCCATCTAGAAAATAGTTTTTGAAAATAGCGAATTGGAAGGATTTGGCAAGAAAAATGTCCATCTGCCCCTTCATGCAATTATTTGGGCATTTTTCTCTTTTGAAAATGAGCCCCATATTGAAATAAAACAAAACATAAAAGAAATAAGGTCATACCTCGATAAAGCAGTTTAAAGCAAAACTCAAAACATTTTTATTTGAGGATGCTTTTGGATAAAATTGTCCTTTTTAGGGCTAAACTAACTACAGTCCCTTTCCCTACCTGTTGTTTTATCCCTAAGTGTGCTTTATCTTAAATTATTGTAGTTCAGTCCTACTTTCCCATTTGTGTCCAGTTAGTATATGTGTTTATCTTTTTTAAAAATTCTTTATTGATTTTTCTAAACTTCAAAAGTGCAATACATAAATATATATATATATATATATATATATATATATATCATATAATAAGTTAATAAAAGCACATTCAACTTACAAATATGCATAACCAATCATTTTTTCCTCCCCACCCCCACCCAATGATTATTCAATAAAACACAGAAACATAGACTATCCCATTAATCTTACCCTATTCAGATTAAAAATATCCTCCCACCCTCCTCCCATCCCAGGTGGACATACTCAAAAGTCAAATTAGGACAGAAATAGTCCCCCACTCCCCCTTTCCTGGATGTGTACGAAAATAAACTAAAACTAACTCATAATCAAAGACCTACTGTAGTGAGGTAATATATGATGTCAACAGCCCCCAAACCAGCTTAAATAAATTACTGTGCCCTAAACTATCAGCTTTCAATTTTTCATATCTATAGCTGGAGCACAAATTTGCCCACCAGAAAGGAAAATTTAGGCGGTCATAGTTCTTCCAATTTTGGGTTACCATCTGTATGGCTATCCCGGTCATGACAAGAAAAAGGCGGCATTTATAACGATCCAGAGAGGGTTTAATATGTAATAAAGTTCGAAATAGGACCACCTCATACGTCAGTGGAACTGATGATTCCAATATGTTGTTAATCGTACCCCATATTGACCTCCAAAAGTTAAGTATCAAAGGACAATAGAACAACAGATGATACCTTTTTTATTGGACTAACTCAACAGATCAGTCTAGATAAGTGAAACATAACAGGAAGAGGGAAGGGGTGGGTAAGATGAGAAACAGGAAGAGCTGGGTGGGTGATAAAAGGGTGACAAAGCAGTATAATTTTATGATTTGTAATGCAATAGAAAACTCAGATCTTTGTTAAGTCCTGTCTGGTGGGTGTCAATATATTTTATCATTTTGATTTCCAAGGTTTTATGTTCCTGGATTATCTTAAAATTTCCTTTTAGTCTTCTCATTATAAAATCATTAATGCTGTGTTATGCTTTTGTGAAGTGCTGACCCACAGATGTGACATCCTAGTTGGAATTGTAATGTTTTATATATCTGTGTAAATTAATTTTAGTCTTTAGCATCTGTCCCCTCCATCCGAGAAATCTTTTACAACACCACCAGAAAGTCCATCTTCTCAGTCATTGCACCCTCACTCTGGAACACTCTTCCCCTGCATATAAAGCAAGCGTCTTCTCTCACATTATTCAAGGATGCCTTCGATACCTAATCCAGGAACCCTTTTTCTTTCTCTGAAATAATATTCATTTAAGGTTTTCAACTTCAAATGCCTCCCTAGAGACGAATTAACTCCTAATGTTCTATCCATCCCCCTCCATCCTTTATATATAAATTTTTATCTCGATGTATTTTTTTACCACCTCTTGTACCTTCCTCCCTTGTCATGTCAGTCTTAAGTAATATATGTAACCTCTCCCCCTCCTCCACACGTAGGGGTCCTTTTACTAAGGTGCACTAGCTGTTTTAGCGTGCGCTAAACGCTAACATGTCCATTATATTCTATGGACGCATTAGCATTTAACACACGCTAAAATGGCTAGTGCGCCTTAGTAAAAGAGGGGATTAATTATGTGGTGGAATTTTTTTTTTTTTTTCTTTTAACTTTTGTTTTTAAATATTTTTATTGACTGTAAACCATCTAGATAAATTTTGAAAGATGGTATAGCAAAGAAATAATAAACTTGGAAACTTGGCTTATCTTTCTAACATAGCACCCTTCTAAACACTTTTTGCATTGAATGATATAAAGCACATTTGAAGATGAGCATGTTTATGTTTATTGAAAGTTTCTATACCGCTGCTAATGATTGCTTGTCTTTGCCTGTTGGCTCACTCCGCCCTCCCTAACTACCACTTCAGACTTCTCACTTGTTTTTTTTTTTGTTTTTTTTTTCATTGTTCTTTTTCTGTCTTTTGCTTGAACTCACCTAGCTACTGTATTGTTTTAATCGTTTTAATCATTTCAAGTTTAAATTTAAATCTTACCTGTTTTACCAGTTGAGTATTGTTTTACCTATTTTATTCGTTTTACCAGTTAATTATTGTTTTACCTTCTAGTATTGTTTTATCTGTTAAACATTCATTGCTCTCCTTACCTTTTCTGTATGTTCTTCTTTTTCTTGTTTCTCATTTCTTTTTTTATTTTCTCTCTTCCTTTACTAGTAAGTAGTTCTGTTGGTTCCTAATGTTTTTCCTTTTTGATTTTGACAGGCCCTCTTGCTTCCCAAAGGGACCGCCGCCGCAAAGCGGTGGCGCCGACAACTCCGCCCACTTTTCAACACCGGTAGCGTTACCTACATATCTCCCTGCTTTGCGGCACACGCCAAAGGAGCACACCTAAGGAGCAGGTCCTGCTCCTTTATGCGCTCCTTCATGCAGCTACTTCATTCCTTAACCCTTTCAGGACCATAAGGATCGTAGGCCACTTTTTGTGGTTTTGACGACATTTTTATGGTAAAAAGGGCTTGCAGATGCCAAAAAATTGATTTTTTTTTGTGAAATATCATTATTTTTTTTTAAAAAAATCACACTTCTAGCTTATGGACAGTGTGGCAAGTGAATCTTCTCGTCAATCTGGCAACGACGCTAATGAATGAATGTCGGAACCAGTTTGTTTACATAAAGGCAGTATCATATGGAATCCGTACATATCAAATTTAGAACTGTAGACTATCCCAATCAAAATTTATAGGATTTTAAAGTTATGGGACAAATATGTCCCTTGGTCCTGAAAGGGTTAACTTCTCTCCTTCACAATACCTTCTCCACTAAAACATTATCTAACTTTCTTTCTCCACTAGGAATCCTGCTTCTTATACATTATTTCCTAATTTCCTTTCCTTTAACTCATTCCTCTCTTCATTTTAATCCCCCTGTTTCCCTTCTTTCTGGTCCAACAACAATGTCCTCTATCCCCACCATATGGGGCCGCCGACCCCCCAAGTACACACCCCATTCTACCCAAACTGGAATTCAGCCTAGACATTACATCTCCATATCAACATATCCCCCAGTTAACCTTCATCACAATCCACATGACTCCCCTTTCAAACTTAATATAGGCCTGGTAAATGTGCGCTCCATAATAAACAAATATCATCTAATCCACGACACCATTAATCAACATAATCTCCAAATTTTATGCATTACTGAAATCTGGTTAATTCAGGGAGAAGAAGCCTACATTACCCAAGCCTGTCCTTCCAACTATAAGGCAATCTTTCAACCCCGCCCAAACAAAAAAGGAGGCGGCATAGCTGTAATCTACCATTCCTCAATCCCCCTCCAGTCTAATACCCCCAATCTATTCTCTAATGCTCCAATTGAAACTCTCCACTTTTCTATAAAACACTCTCCTCCTCTTAATTTCCTTCTTATTTACCTCCCCCCACCAGTAACTAAAACTTCACTTTCTACTCTTATCTCCACTATATCAGACTTTAATATCGCCTATCCTGATTCCATAATTCTTGGAGATTTCAATATTCATTTTAATTCTCCTAATCATTACAACACCTCTGAACTTCTAACCTTGATCTCTGATCTATCCCTATCTCCCCTCATCTTTATGCCTACACACTCTGCTGGTAATACTTTAGACATGATTTTTTGTCCAACTTCTATCAACCATCTTTTTCAAAACTTCAAATTTCATTTAATACCATGGTCAGACCACACTCTAATTAATTGGCAATTAGACTCTCCAATACATTTAACTCATGTCCAACAAAAACATACCCTTATCACCCGTAACATTAATAATATAACCCTTTCCGCCATCCAGACCACTTTTGACCTAAACCTTAAAGATTTCTCTTCTCTCTCCATCACTGAACAATTCTCTCTCTGGGAAACATCCACAAAATCCTTATTAGATTCTTTGGCACCCAAACTAGAAAAAAATCGTACCCCAAATCAGACTCCAACAAAACAACAACCCTGGTATAATGAAAAATTGGTTTCTACCGACAACTTCGGTCGGTAGAAAACAAATGGCGTAAAACACGCCTTAATAGCTTCCTCACTCTGTTCAAAGAAAAAGCCTCTCACTACAAAAAAGCCATTCAACAAACAAAAAAAGAATATTACTCTAAGCTTATTACTTCCACCCGTAACTCCTCTACTCTCTTCAGTCTTGCTCAGTCACTCTCAAAATATTCCAAAAAAAAACAAACCTACCTACCTCTACTTTACCATCTCTGTTCTTTGATACAAAAATCTCTGTTCTTTGATACAAAAATCAAAGACATCAGATCACACCTCGGACCTTCATTACCTATCTTTCCTTCTCAAATTCTCAACGACTCAACTCACCTACATTTCAGCTCTTTTTCAAATTTCAAAATGCCTTCATTAGCAAATCTATTTCTCATCTTACAATCTTTAAACTCCCCCAATAACCTATTGGAGAGCATTCCCCCTTTGCTTCTTAAAAAATTCTATTCTTTCTTTGGCCCATACATATGGGAAATGATTTCCAAGTCTCTCTCTGACAGCCTAGTACCTACTGCTTGGAAAACAGCCCTCGTCCTTCCAAAACTTAAACAACACAACTCAGGTTCTTCTTTACCTAAAAATTACCGCCCTATTGCTAATCTACCCTTAATCTCTAAACTTACAGAAAAATTCATTCACTCCCAACTAACAGAATTCTTTGATAAAACCCATGCCTTACATCCATGCCAAACTGGCTTTCGCTCCTCACATTCAACAGAATTATCACTACTAGGCCTTATCTCAACTATACAATACTACCATGACCATCAAAAATCTGTTATTCTAATTTCTCTCGACCTGTCCGCAGCCTTTGACACTATCGACCACTATCGACCACTCTCTTCTTATTACCAGCCTAAAAGACTGCGGTATTACAAGTTCCGCTCTTTCTTGGTTTATATCTTACTTTCACGAACGTAGCTCTAAAGTCCACGTAAAAAATGAAACTTCTTCAACCATATCACAAACCTTCGGAGTCCCACAAGGTTCAATTCTATCCCCATTACTATTTAACATCTTTCTATCTCCTCTTCTTACACTGGCACAATCTATAGGATTCACTATCTTTGCCTATGCAGATGATATACAACTTCTCCACCCAGTCAATACTTCAAACATCTCAGACGTAAAAGATATAAACAATAAATTGGACACCATAAACGACTGGCTCTACTCAAACAAACTCTCCCTCAATATTGATAAAACCCGTGGGCTCCTACTTCCAATCAAAACATCTGAATCTTTACTGGGAACAATTTCTATTAAATCTATTCCAATACAAATAGAAACTAAAATAAAACTATTAGGTATCATCTTTGATAGAAATCTAGCTTTCCATGACCACATTAGTTCGGTCGTAAAAATCTGCTTCTTTAAACTCCGCATCATTCGATCACTAACTTCTATCCTAGATACCGACTCAATTAATATTCTGATTCATTCATTAGTTATTTCTCACTTAGATTATTGTAATTCTCTTCTCAACGGTCTCCCCCAAAAAGAAATCCGACGTCTACAATTAATACAAAATACTGCAATAAAACTTATTTACAAAATAGGCTAATTCGAGCATGTCACTCCTCTTTTAAAAGAGGCTCATTGGCTCCCTATCACCCACCGCATCACTTATAAAATCATCTTACTTTCCTTTAAAATAAAACTCTCTCACCAACCCTCATTTCTTGATAAACTTCTCATACCACAATGTTCCCCACGCACTCTAAGGTCAACTGACCAAAAACTTCTCTTCATTCCCTCCCTAAAAGACTTTTATTACACCCGGAAAACAAATTTTGCAGTAACTGCCCCTACATTATGGAACTCTCTGCCACAACAACTCCGCGACGAACAACAATTAGTCAAATTCAAAACTAGTCTAAAGACTTTCTTATTTCGGGACACATTCAACTGTACTTAGATCTCCCTTTTTTTTTTTTTTTTCTTTCTCCTTCTCTTTTATCACTTCCTCTTTTCTTCAAGCAACTATTTGCTTCAACAAAGCGCCCCTACCCTTTCGTTTTATCCCTACCCCACATTCTCCTTTCTTCTCAATTATGTAACTTCTCCCCCTCCTTCCCTCTTACCCTCACCTTCAAGTTTGTCTAGTCTTTGTCATCTATGTTCACTCTATTTAATTTTTTTAAATGCCTATTATTATTTTCATCTACCTTTTTAAATTTTATTGTTAACCGGCCAGACATTTGTTTGATGGTCGGTATATTAAAAACTAATAAACTTGGAAACTTGGAATTCAAAACAGTTTACATAAGTTTCTGTAAAGGTGTTACAATACATGGGCTTTTGTAAAGGTATTACAATATAAAGGTAGCGTTTTCTGAGATGGTTTTCAAACAGGCATATTTATACCATAATCAATCACCCTACTTATATTCACACATTTATACCATAAATCAATACTGGGACATTTATAACAAACTATAACAACCAAACCAATATAAGAACATAAGCAGTGCCTCCGCCGGGTCAGATCACAGGTCCATCCCGCCCGGCAGTCCGCTCCCGCAGCGGCCCAAACAGGACACAACCTGTCTGAATCACCAGAAGGGGCTCCCTTGCCACCTTGGTTTCTCATTGAAGTCCAATCTTCCCATCGAAGTTTACATCCCAGCTCCTCCCTCGGTATCCCACGATCCCTTTATCCCTCAGGAATCCGTCCAATCCCTGTTTGAATCCCTGTACCGTACTCTGCCTGATCACTTCCTCCGGTAGCGCATTCCAAGTGTCCACGACCCTTTGGGTGAAAAAAAACTTCCTTGCATTTGTTTTGAACCTATCTCCCTTCAGTTTCTCCGAATGCCCCCTTGTACTTGTCCCTTTCAGTCTGAAGAATCTGTCCCTATCCACCCTCTATATGCCCCTCATGATCTTGAAGGTCTCTATCATATCTCCCCTAAGCCTCCTTTTTTCCAGAGAGAAGAGCCCCAGCCTATCCAACCTCTCGGCGTATGGGCAGTGTTCCAGCCCTCTTACCAGTTTCGTTGCTCTCCTTTGGACTCTCAAGTACCGCCATGTCCTGAAAACAAAGTGTCTACTTTTTCTTATGCTGCACCAGTATTATGGAACAAACTTCCAGGAACTCTGTTTGTGTATTTCAAGAATGAATTTTAAAAATTGTTTAAGATGCAACTATTTGAGAAGGCATTTTCCCTCATTTAACAAAACCATAGCACAGTTTTTATTGCTGGCCAGCGCTAAAACCTATGCTACAGTTTTGTAAAAGGGGTGTTTATAATAATAATAATAATAATAACTTTATTCTTCTATACCGCCATAGTCAGATGACTTCTAGGCAGTTCACATCGAAGAGGGCTGGACAATCAGTGAATTACAGAATACAAGAAGTGAGGGTACAACTTATTACACAAGAAATAGATAAGAGGAAAATATGAATCTCAAGTATGCAATATGAATCTCAAGTGTGCAAACCAGGGAATAAAGCTGGGCAATCAGCGAATTACAGAATGCAAAAAGTAAGGAACAACATGTTATGAAAATGTTAGGAACAACATGAAGTATGATTGTAGAAAGGTACATGGAAAGGAGGGTTGTTGTGCTGGATTAAGGCTATGTATAAGATCTCCTTATGCTGAAAGTATTTCGCATGTGAGTGACTGTGAAAATGTATTGGCACAGTTTGCAGCTTGGTATATTGCAGGGATACGTGCCATTATCTTCTTGCTGAGCTTCTGTTTAGAGTTTGTTTTTCACTAATTTTTGATTCAGATTAGGTGGCTGTTGGAAGGGCAGCATGAGTGGAGCTGGGAATATTTCTTTGTTTATTTCTGATCTGCAAAAGAAGGGTAACCTTCAAAAACTAGTAAAAAAGGCCCAGATTCACTAAATGGCAATAATATTGGCGGCTGCCGAAAAAGCGGCTGCCAATTGCATGCCAATCACGCATGGAGAGAAATATATAGAAGGTGATAAAGAAAAGGTTGAATTGCTTAACAAATATTTCTGTTCTGTGTTCATGGCTGAAGCTCTGGGAGCAGGATCGCAGAAGACAGATGCGAATAGGGTGGAGGAGTGGTAGAACCTGATTGATTTTTAGAGAGTTGTGTTCATGAGGAGCTAGCTAAATTAAAGGTAGGCAAAGCGATGGGGCCAGATGGTGTACATCCGAAGGTGCTGAAGGAACTTAAGGAAGTTCTGGTGGTTCTGCTGACTGACCTTTTCAATGCTTCTTTAGAGTCAGGAATGGTACAAGAGGACTAGAGAAGGGTGCAAGTGGCCTTCTTCACAAAAGTGGAAGTAAGGAAGAAGTAGGTAATTACATGCCTGTAAGTTTGACTTTTCTGGTAAGCAAATTAATGGAAACACTTTTAAAACAGAGAATGATGAAGTTTCTGGAATCCAGTAGATTACAAGACCAGAGGCAACATGGATTCACTAGAGGCAGGTCCTGTCTGCCAAATCTGATCAATTTCTCTAACTGGGTGACAAGAGAATTGGATAGAAGAAGTGTGCTAGATGTGGTGTATTTATGTATTTAGATTTTAGCAAAGCCTTTGACAGTGTTCCACACAGTTGTTTAATAAACTGACTGCCATCGGGAAGGGCCCCAAAGTGATGGGCTGGGTTAAGAACTGGTTGAGTGTAAGGTGACGGAGGTCAATGGAGATCACTCTGAGGAAAGGGATATTACCAGTGGTGTACCTCAAGGTTCTGTTGATGGGCTTGTTCTCTTTAAGATTTTTATAAGCAACATTGCTGAAGGGCTGTCAGGTAAAATTTCCCTCTTTGCAGATGATACCAACAATACAGCAGCCACTCCCTATGGTATGAATAACATGAAGAAAGATCTAGTTTGAAGAATGATCTGAAATTTGGCAGCTAAAATTTAATGCTAAGAACTGCAAGGTCATGCTTTTGGGCTGCAAAAACTTGTGTTCATAATCATAATTTGTCTATTTAATGTTCACATGTTCTCCTCCTACCTCCCTTCTAAAATTTATTTTAATATTCTTAGCTTTGTAAACCGGCCAGGTGCACGTCAATGGTCGGTATATTAAAATTTAAATAAACTTGAAACTGAAGAACTTATGTGCATGACAGAAGAGCAGGACTTGGGTGTGATTGTATGTGATGATCTTAAGGTGGCCATACAGGTTGAACAGGTGATGGTGAAAGCTAGAAGAATGCTAGGAAAAAGGAGGTATTGATGCCCCTGTATAAGACATTGGTGAGACCTCATTTAGAATATTGTGTATAATTCTGGAGGCCACATTATCAAAAAGATATAAAAAGGATGGAGTTAGTCCAGAGGAAGGCTACTAAAATGTTGCATGGTCTTCATCATAAGGCGTATGGGGACAGACTTAAAGATCTCGATCTGTATACTTTGGAGGTTTAAATACCTATGTAATGTAAATGCGCATGAGTTGAGTCTATTTCATTTGAAAGGAAGCTCTGAAATGAGAGGGCATAGGATGAAGATAAGAGGTGATAGTCTCAGGAGTAATCTACAGAAATACTTTTATACAGAAAGGGCAGTAAATGCGTGGAACAGTCTCCCAGAAAAAGTGGTGGAGACAAAGACTGTCTGAATTCAAGAAAGTGTGGGATAGGCATGTGGGATCTCTTAGAGAGAGGAAGAGATAATAGTTACTGCAGATGGGCAGACTGGATGGGCCATTTGGCCTTTATCTGTCATCATGTTTCTATGTGCGTAAAGAATTCAAAGGTGACCAGAGTATAGTCAGAGGACCAGAGTAACTAGAACTGACTGGTGTGACTGGAAAGGATCAAAGTGACCAAAGTAATTGTAAGTGGTTGGAGTGAAAGAAAATAACCAGCACGACCAGAGGAATCAGAAGTGACACGGAGAAACCTGAAAGACCAGAGGGAGAGCTCTGACCCAAGACATCTAATGCCAAATTGTCATAAAGGATTGGTGCAGTGCTTAATATAGACAAATCACTTTGAGGTGATAATGTGTTAACAAGGGTCAGTGGTGTTAGGCGGGGGAAAGTTCAGAAAGAGGTTTGGGGTAGGATAGGCCATGAAAAATAGGAGTCATGCAAGAGGAATTTGATGTGGAGGTAGGACAGTGAACAGGGTGTATGATTGTTGGTGTATGAGTATGCTAAAGTTTTGGATGAAATGGCTCCTGTTATGGATAATTGTAATAATTGGTACACAAGAGTGTTATAGGAGGGGAGGAAGAAGGCTAAGTTGTGGAAAGGATTTGGAAAAGCATAAAATAGAGAATGATAAGAAACTGTGGAAATCTGAGCTGAGGCAAATAGTTAATTGCATTGAGTTAAGGATTTTTTTTCTATGAAAATTGATGCACATTTGAATAAGTCTTTGCAATTGTTTAGAATGGTTCATAATTTACTACAGGATGGGGCACGAGGGCCAAGGTATGTTAGGAGCAAATTGACAGCAAATCATTTTGGGAGGTTTTTGGTAGAAAAATTGGAATTTAAAGATAGGCTACCAAAGGTAAAGGTAGCAGAGGAGGGTCAGATGGGTGGTTGAATGTGTATTAAATGAATTTGTAGAGCTACAGTGGAAAGGGTTACGTTTTTGTTCCTTTCTTTGAATATGGCATGAATGCCTTTGGACCTAGCACCACCTTATTTGTTTCAAGGATGCTCAGTGGGTATGTTAAGAAGAATAATAAGTACTGTATTCTGAATGCCTCCTTGAGACAGAAGAGGGTGCAGAGGGTATTGAAGTAAACAGTAATTACTTCTACATTGAAGAAGTGGGAGTTGTGGGAAGTGGTTTGTGTAGATTATATGCTGATTTCCTGAAAGAAAGGAATTCAATAGATCCAGGTTTGTCAGGGTTTAGGAAAGGGTCAGAAGAATAATCAATGTTAACTGCATTTTTTTAATGAAGTCTCCTTTTGCTTAGATACAGGGAGAAAGGGGATTTTTATTTCTATTTATTTGAGTTTGTCGTTTGATAGGTTGGATGTGAAGCTTTTAATGCTGCACTGTGTTCAGTTGGGACTTGAGGGGGACAGTGCTTCAGTGGCTTCATTTCTTCTTGGAAAATCAGAACTATAGGGTTCAATTTGTGGTCACAAAAGGAGGAGTTGGTAATGAGATTTTGCATTAAAACATAAGCATGCCTCTGCTGGGTCAGACCAGAGGTCCATCATGCCCAGCAGTCCACTCATGTGGCGGCCCATCAGGTCCAGGACCTGCATAGTAATCCTCTATCTGTACCGTTCAATCCCCTTTTCCTTCAGGAAATCATCCAATCCCTTCTTGAAACCCAGTAGCGTACTCTCGTATCACACCCTCTGGAAGCGCATTCCAGGTTTCTACCACCCTTTGGGTGAAGAACTTCCTAGCATTGGTTCTGAATCTGTCCCCTATTATTTTTTCCGAATGCCCTCTCGTTCTTGTAGTTTTCAAAAGTTTGAAAAATCTGTCCCTCTCTACTTTCACTATACCCTTCATGATCTTGTAAGTCTCTATCATATCCCATCTAAGCCTCCGCTTCTCCAGGGAAAAGAGGCCCAGCTTCTCTAATCTTTCGGCATATGCTAGATTTTCCATACCCTTTATCAGTCGCGTCGCTCTTCTCTGAACCCTCTCGAGTATCGCCATATCCTTCTTAAGGTACGGCGACCAATATTGGACGCAGTACTCCAGATGCGGGCACACCATCACCCAATATAACAGCAGGATAACTTCTTCCGTTCTGGTTGTAATACCTTTCTCGATTATACCTAGCATTCTATTCACCTTCTTTGAGGCCGCTGCGCACTGTGCCAACGGCTTCATTGTTTTGTCCACCAGTGCCCCTAAGTCCTTCTCTAGGCTACTTTTACCCATTACCAGCCCTCCTCCCCATCGTATAGCTGTACTTTGGGTTTCTGTTTCCTACATGCAAAACTTTACATTTCTCTACATTAAACTTCATCTGCCATTTATTTGCCCACTCTCCCAGTTTGTTCAGGTTTCTTTGTAAATCATCACAGTCCTCTTTATTTCTAACCCCACTAAAAAGTTTTGTGTCATCTGCGAATTTAATAACTTCGCACTTCAGCCCTGTTTCTAGGTCATTTATGAATACATTGAACAGCAGCGGTCCGAGTACCGACCCCTGCGGAACACCACTCGTGACCCTTCTCCAGTCCAAGTAGTGGCCCTTCACTCATACCCTTTGCTTTATCAGTTTTGTTATTTAATATTTATATGCAGCCTTGGGGGACATAATAAAGAATTATGGACTATTGTTTTATGCTTATGCTAATGACATACAGCTGTGGTTACCAGCAGTTGATGTTGGAATGGAGATGCAGGAGATGTTGGTGGATTGTATGGAGAAGGTAGAGATGTGTTTTAAGGTTATTGGAATAATTTGAAATGTTGTTAAATCAGTAGCCTTTTGATTTAGGAATGCCATTTGGTCATATCTGAGGCTTAAGGTCCAGATGGATGGAGAATATTTGCTTGCTGTGGTGTAAGGTGGGGGGGAGAACTGCCCTGAGTGCCATCTTGGTGGGGACACTGGCACTTCTCCACCCCCCACCACGCTCACACCCTTTCCCGCCCCCATACCTATTTAAAATCTTCACCAACGCAAGCATTGACTTCTAGCCTGCTGCTTATGCTGGCCTGCCTCCCACTGAAATCACTTCCAGGTTGAGGGCCAGGAAGTGACATCAAAGGGAAAGCCAGTGCAAGTAGCAGGCTGGAGAAGTTGCTCACGCTTGCAAAAATTTTAAGAGGTATGAGTGTAGGAAGGGAGGGTACGAGAGTGGTGCAGGAGGAGCGGAGGTGTTGGCACAGAAGGTGGGGATGTGTGTGGAAGGGGGGGTGTGGAGGGAGGGGGGGATGTGTGTGGAGAGGAGGGTGCGGGGGGGTGCGTCACCACCTACTACCCTCACTTTGCCACTGTTTGCTTGTGGTTGATTATGTGAAAGCACTGGAATTTAGTTGGAAGAAGGGGTGGGGCAGAAGCAGATTATTTTTGTATTGTATCAGTTTTATGGGAAGTTGAATGCGGTGCGAAAATTGAGGCCTGATTTGCAGGACAGTTTGTTTTGGACAGTAGTTCAGCAGATAGTAGGAAGTGTGTTGGGCTACTGCAATGTTTTGCATGTGAGTTTGCTCAAAATTTGTTACCTAGGTTTCCATGTAAGGTACCTAAAGGAGAGAGTAGCTCCTTTGCTTAGACCAGGGGTGTCAAAGTCCCTCCTTGAGGGCCGCAATCCAGTCGGGTTTTCAGGATTTCCCCAATGAATATGCATGAGATCTATTTGCATGCACTGCTTTCATTGTATGCTAATAGATCTCATGCATATTCAGTGGGGAAATCCTGATAACCTGACTGGATTGTGGCCCTCGAGGAGGGATTTGACACCCCTGGCTTAAACAGTTGCATTAGTTACCAATGTGGGAAAGATGTGTTTTTAAATCACTTTATAGGGTTACCATATGGCTCCAGAAAAAGGAGGACGGATTGAGACATCCAGGTTTTACTTCCATTTGTTTCACTAGAAGTAAAGCCCAGATGTCTCTATCTGTCCTCCTTACTTCCATTGCTTTCAGTAGAAGTAAAACCTGGATGTCTCAATCCATCCTCCTTTTTCTGGAGCCATATGGTAACCCTAACTTTGGATAACATTAAAGCTGTGCATGGTGATCACCATGATGCCATTATGGTGTCACTAGAGACAGGTCTTGTCAGAAAATCTGATCATTTTTTTTGACTGGGTTACCAGAAAGGGAGAGTGCTACACAGGGTGGAGTTAGGGGGGAGCAAAGAGGGCAGCTGCCCTGGGCCCCACAGCTTCAAGGAGCCCCCTTGCCTTCTGTTTTGGGATGTGGTGGTCGTCTGCTTTCTCCCTGCTTCCCCAATGTGGCGGGCCTACAAGCCTTCCCCTCCCCCCCCCAATGTCTGACATCAGAGAGGAAGTTCCTGGCTAGCCAGGCAGTGATTGGCTGGCCCAGAACTTCCTCTCTGACGTCAGAGTTGACGTTGGGGGGGAAAGGCTTGTGGGCTTGCTGTGTCGGTAAGCAGAGAGAAATTGATGGCGATGGCTTGGCGAAATCATCAGCGGCGGTGGGGGGAGAGAGAGAGAAAGAAAGGAGGCAGGGAGAAAGAAAGAAAGAAAGGGAGGGGCAGGGAGAGAGAAAAAGAGACTGAAAGAAAGAAAGGGAGGGGGCAGGGAGAGAGAAAGAAAGATTGAAAGAAAGAAACGGAGGGGGCAGGGAGAGAGGAAGAAAAAGTTGGACTCATGGAGGGACAGAGAGAGATGCTGGTTGGGGAATCAAATGAAGTCTGGAGGAGAGGAAGCATTCAGAAGGAAAGAAGACAGAAAGAAAGAAAAATTGGATGTATAGTCAGAAGGAATTGCAACCAGAGACTCATGAAATCATCAGACAACAGAGGTAGGAAAAATGATTACATTTTCAATTTAGTGATCGAAATGTGTCAGTTTTGAGAATTTATATGTGTTGTCTATATTTTGCACTATATTTGTCTATTTTTTTATAGTTGTTACTGAGGTGACATTGCATATTTTAAAGTCATCTTTCTTGACCTCTTTGAAAACCCCCCGAATATAAATGATAATTAACATTTACTGTGCGTACAGTGTGCTTTGTGTTTTTAAAAATTTTATTGTTGGTAGATCATTTTGACTTGGTCATTTTAAAAGTAGCTCGCAAGCCAAAAAAGTGTAGGCACCCCTGCTCTAGGTTACTTCGCTATTTACGGCAGCAGTAGCAGTTCAGACTCTGAAAGGGAGGATAAGGAGCTGGTGAGTCGGGGGCTGGAAGCTGCGATGGAGAACAAGGCTCAGGAATGGGTCGAGGCCATAAAAAGGCTACCGAAACCAGACGAGCTCTTCCAGAATGTCATGCGACCCTCCTTTCTCAGCAACCTGCTGAATAGTGCTGGCATCCTGGACTGACCAGGATGGTCTTAATTTTTTTTTTTAAATGTTATATGCTGGTATGTTTCTGTTGGGAGGTGCTGATATCATGGTGTGGGAGATGCTATGGGAAAGGGGTAAAGAAAGGTAAGGCTAAGCTGATAGAGTAGGGAAAGGCAAGGATGATTCTGGACAGATGGGGGGGAGTAGCAAGGGAAGGCTAGGACTGATTCCAGGCTACCAGAACAATTTATTTATTTATCTATTTACCCCCCTATTACTAATCCGCAATAGCGGTTTTTAGCGCAGGGAGCCATGCTGAATGCTCTGCGCAATAATTAATGATTTTGCCTCTACAAATGCAAGGAAGGTCCACTTTACCTCTAAGTGATTTTGTTGAAGAAATATGTTACAATTTGTCAGTTTACAGAATGTAGGGTATTTAAAGTTATATTACCTGTGGTATTAATGGTGATTGGAGATTAGAACAGCAGGGAGATAAAGGAATCGGAGGGGACCCCTCCTTAATTTTTGCCCTGGGCCCCAGAATGTCTAAAACCAGTCCTGGTGCTACATGTGATATATTTAGATTTTAGCAAAGGTCTAATAAATAAACTGAGTTCCCTCAGTATGGGCCTCTAAGTGATGGACTGGGTTAGGAACTAGTTGAATAGAAGGTGACCGAGGGTAGTGGTAAATGGGGCTCACTCTGTTGAAAGGGATGTTAACAGTGATGTGCCACAAGGGTCAGTTCTTGGGCCTGCTCTTTTTAACATTTTCGTAAGTGTTAAGGGTTGCCTCTTTGCAGTTGATACCAAAATCTGCAATAGGGTAGATACCCCTGATGGTGTAGGCCTAACAAAGTTTGAAGAAAGATCCGGAATTTGGCAGCTAAAATTTAATGCTAAGAAATGCAAGGTAATGTATTTGGGCTGCAAAAACCTTAGGGAATGGTACAGTTTAGGTCGGGAGTGAAGAACTTTTGTGCATGAAAGAGGGAGGAGGACTTGGTATGATCTTATGTGATGATCTTAAGGTAGCCAAAAAAGAAGAAAAGGTGATGGTGAAAACTAGAAGGATTCTTGGGTACATAGAGAAAGGAATGGCCAGTAGTTAAAAGGAGGTAATGATGCCCCTGTATAAGACTCTCATGTGACAATATTGTGTACAATTCTGGAGGCTGCACCCACTTTGTTCGATAAGTTATTACTTAGTGAGTTTTATTATTGAAATTCTATTTTACAAATATTTGTATTTTTTACTGTATTATTATATTTCGCTGATTGTCCAGGTCTTTTTAGTATAAACTGCTTAGAATTTTTGGTTATGGCAGTATAAAAGAATAAAGTTGTTATTACTATTATTAAAATACTAGTGTTTTAGCCCGTTACATTAACGGGTGCTAGAGTAGATGTCTGTCTGTTTTTTGTTGTTGTTTTTTTGTCTCTCTCTCCTTGGACGCTGTCTGTCATTCTTTCTGTCTGTGTTTCTCCCTGGCCCCCTGTCTGTCTTATCTTTATTTATAAATCTATTCTCTTCCCTCACATGTGCCCTTTTTTCTTTCTCCTCCCCACTTCCTTCCAACATCTGCTCCCCCTGTCCCTCAGACTTCCATTCAGCAGCTGTCCCTCCTCTCCCCCACACTTCCATTCAGTGTCTGTCTCCCTCTCTCTACCCCTTCTATCTACTGTTCACTCTCTGTCTTGCCCCTTCCATTCACTGCCCTCTCTTCTCTTTCCATCCAGTGTCCGCCCTCTCTCTCTCTCTGTTCCACATGTACTCCTTCCTTTCCCCCTTCCTTTTCCCTTGGTCTGGCATACCTTCCTCCTTCTCTCCATGCCCTGCCATCTCTTCTTCCCTCCAAGCCATTCTCTCTCCCTCTGCTCCCTTTCCTCCTTGAACTTCATCAGGCAGCAGCAGCATTCACAATTCATTGCTGTTGCCGGCTTCAGGTCTTCCTCTCTGGTGGGTCCTGTCTTCATGAAAACAGGAAGTAGGCAGGACCCGCCAGAGAGGAAGGCCTGAAGCCGGCAACAGCAGCGAATTGTAAACGCTGCTGCTGCCCAAAGAAGCCAGGCCTTAACAACAAAGCTCCCTCCAGCGTTGGCAGCCGCAAGAGCCATCTAGCGAGGGAGGGATACCGCTGGACCACCAGGCTTTTTTAAAAAAACTTACCAACGATGGCGGTAGTGCTGGGGAGGTTTGAAAAGCCGCTCGATGTCAACTTTGGCCGTGAAGTATGCCACCTGCATCGAACTTTGTAAGCGCGCATGCACACTCTTGCTGGCCACAGCCCGACAGATCAGGGATCAGGGAAACACGTGGTAAGAGTGCGTGTGCACGCTTAGCATTTTATTATATAGATATAAACAGGCTGGAGTAAGTTCAGAGGAAGGCTACTAAAATGGTTGGTGGTCTTTGTCATAAAGCTTATGTGGACAGACTTAAGGATCTCAATATGTATACTTTAGAGCAGTAGCTTGCAAACTTTGTGAAACTGCGGCACACTAAACGTGGTGACTGCGGCTTGAGGGCATCCGGAAGTGTGTGGATGTTGATGTGATGACATCACATACATGCATGACATCATCATGTCAATGTCTGCGCATGCAAAGGCTCTCCAGATAGGGCCCTGAGCCGCCACTGGGGGGTGCTGGAAGGGAAGGGAGCGTGGAAAGAAGAAGAGGCAGTAGCGCCGGCTGACTGCCTACAGCAGGGGTAGGGAACTCCAGTCCTCAAGAGCCGTGTTCCAGTCAGGTTTTCAGGATTTCCCCAATGAATATGCATGAGATCTATTTGCATGCACTGCTTTCAATGCATATTCATTGGGGAAAACCCGACTGGAATACGGCTCTCGAGGACCAGAGTTCCCTACTCCTGGCCTACAGGATGGGCATCTTGCCATGAAAGGCACATCCTGTAGGCAGTCAGCTGGCGCTGGCATCTCTCCTCTTTCCCGGTATCTCGTGACACACTTGGCATCTCGAGCAGCACACTGGTGTGCCATGGCACACAGTTTGCAATACACTGCTTTAGAGGAAAGGTGGGAGAGGAGAGATATGATAGAAATGTTTAAATACCTATGTGGCATAAATGTGCATAAAGTGAGCCTCTTTTAATTGAAAGGAAGATCTTGAATGAGGGAGCATAGGATGAAGGATTAGGTAACACATTGACGAAATGGGTTGGGAGCTGGCTTGGAGGTAGGCTCCAAAGGGTGGTGGTGAACGGCACCCGAAATGACGGAGGTGATTAGTGGAGTACCACAGGGCTCAGTCTTGGGCCCAATCCTATTCAACATCTTTATAAGAGACTTGGCAGAAGGGCTTCGAGGTAAAATAACATTATTCGCCGATGACGCCAAACTGAGTAATGTAGTGGGCAAATGCACAACAGACGAAGATTCAGTGCCCGACAACATGATGCACGACCTACTCCTACTGGAGCGATGGTCTAGGACATGGCAACTCAACTTCAATGCCAAAAAATGCAAAGTTATGCACCTGGGCAGCCAGAATCCATGCAAGTCTTATACCCTTAATGGCGAGATCCTAGCAAAAACGGTAGCAGAACGAGACTTGGGGGTAATCGTCAGTGAGGACATGAAGTCTGCCAATCAAGTGGAGCAGGCTTCGTCCAAGGCAAGACAAATCATGGGCTGCATACGAAGGGGTTTTGTCAGTCGTAAGGCGGAAGTCACTATGCCATTGTATAGATCCATGGTGAGGCCCCATCTGGAATACTGTGTGCAATTCTGGAGGCCGCATTATCGCAAGGATGTGCTGAGACTGGAGTCGGTGCAAAGAATGGCCACCCGGATGGTCTCGGGACTCAAGGATCTACCATACGAAAAACGGCTTGACAAATTACAGCTATACTCGCTCGAGGAGCGCAGAGAGAGGGGGGACATGATCGAGACGTTCAAGTATCTTACGGGCCGCATCGAGGCGGAGGAAGATATCTTCTTTTTCAAGGGTCCCACGACAACAAGAGGGCATCCGTTGAAAATCAGAGGCGGGAAACTACGAGGTGACACCAGGAAATTCTTTTTCACTGAAAGAGTGGTTGATCGCTGGAATAGTCTTCCACTACAGGTGATTGAGGCCAGCAGCGTGCCTGATTTTAAGGCCAAATGGGATCGGCACATAGGATCTATTCACAGGGCAAAGGTAGGGGAGGGACATTAAGGTGGGCAGACTAGATGGGCCGTGGGCCCTTATCTGCCGTCTATTTCTATGTTTCTAAGGTGAAAGGGGATAGACTAAGATATAACCTTAGAAAATACTTTTTCAAGGCAAGGGTGGTAAATATGTGGAATGACCTCCCAATGGAGGTGATGCAGATGAAAAATGTATCTGAATTCAAGAAAGCTTGGGATAAGTACATTGGATCTCTAAGAGAGAGGAAGAAATAGTAGGTGGTATGAATAGGCAGATTAGATAGGCCATATGGTTTTTATCTGTCTTCATTTTTTATGTTTATTTATTTATTTAATATTCTATATCTTTCTCCCAGGAGAGCCCTGAATGGTTTGCTTGCGCTTATTCAGGTCCTCAAGCATTTTTCCCTGTCTGTCCTGGTGGGCCCACAATCTATCTAATGTACCTGGGGTAGTGGGGGGATTAAGTGACTTTTCCAGGTCACAAGGAACAGTGTGGCTGTAGCTTTAACCATTGTGGCACACACTCCCTCTTTGGTCTTCCTTTAGAGGTCTTTTGGTGCTTCTTAATGCATCTTTTATGAAAAAGGAGGTATGGAGAAAGAGGGCATTTAGGAGAAAGGCTGTTTTAGAATAGATTAAGTTGCCCGATGAACTTAGCAGGGAGGAGTTGGGCTTGCAGTTTAAGAAAACAGTGAAAGCACTGCTGTTTCCTTGATGTTAGGTTATTTAGGGGTTTTAATGTTTTATGATTTTACACCATTTTGATTGGAATTTTGTGATGCCAAGGAGAGGTTATATAAATTCTTATCAATAAATAAATAAATAATAGCACAAATCCTGTCGCAATCTCACCTAGATTGAAGGACGGATATTAAACCTTTTTGAGAGCAGATGTACTATATATGTACTCGCATACAATGGTTTATAAAGTATTCATATAAATTGAAACTAAATCCTGAGATTACCTACTGTACATGCTGATTTGCATGATACATAACTTTAGGTGTGACTTAATTTTATAAGAGATGAGTGACATCATTAACGTCAAAGCATACGTACTGTGTGATTGGTAGCTGATGTGAGTTGCAGTTAATTTAAATACACAAGAAGCTCTGTGGCCATCTTTGAGAAGGATGAGAAGATGGCTGTGTACATTGTAAGTTATGTTAGTTTTGGTTTGTTGGTTAGAAGAAGATTGTTTATCTTAATTTAATATTTCTGCTTGAAATTTGTTATCGTTATAGGGAACAAGCCTTGAAACAGCCTTCAGGCAAAACATGACATGTTGGGAGTTTCGCTTTTAAAAGCATTTGATTCACTCAAACCCAGGGGAATGTCAGCATTTATCTCCAGAGCCCTTTTGATGGGAAAAAAAGCCATCCTCACCAACTGGCTCTCCCGTGATCCCCCGTCATATGCACAGTGGAGATCCCTAATGATAGTGCACGCAACACTGGAGAGAAGCATGGTGGGAGACTTGACTCTTGGCCTGGGTCGCAAATTTTGGCAGGTGTGGGAGCACTTCTGGCAGGACCTCACACCGCGTGCTCGCAGTAGACTTTTGAATCTTTAAGATTTTATTCCCACTCTCAGCTGTTGGACTGGCCATGGATTCTTGGGGGGGGGGGGATGGGAGGGGAACTGATTATATTGTTGAAAATGTTATTTCCTGACTGGTACTACTGTTTGTATTTGCTTCTTACTGCTGGAATAATAAAAATAATTTAAACATAAAAGCATTTGATTAAGATGAGTGAATTTAAGTATTTAATGTTTTGAGCGTGATATGATATTTATGAATGGTCAAAGAATAGTTCTAAAAGAAAAGTTTATTTTGGACTGATGAAGAGGCTTGGCTAAACAATTTTCAGTGTTATGTTATATGCAACCTAAAATTACCCTCTGAAGTCCATTAAACCAATTTTATATGATCATACTGAGAAGATATATGAGAATCTATTTTTATGAGTCATTTATGCACTTGCCTCAGCATTTTATGCATGAAAATGGTTTATAAAGTTATCCTCTCCCTTTGGTATGGAAAGACAGACTGTCCATTCACACAGACAGCCATAAGAACATAAGAATTGCCGCTGCTGGGTCAGACCAGTGGTCCATCGTGCCCAGCAGTCCGCTCACGTACCAGTGCCCTGAGTCTAGCCTTACCTGCATATGTTATGGTTCAGCAGGAACTTATCTAATTTTGTCTTGAATCCCTGGAGGGCGTTTTCCCCTATAACAGTCTCTGGAAGAGCGTTCCAGTTTTCTACCACTCTCTGGGTGAAGAAGAACTTCCTTAACATAGTACTGTGTGTAATTTTCCATGTCACGATGGAAATGCTTATTTTCTTTGACCTAGAAGGGAGGGAAGTTGTTGATGTGATTCTGTCAAGGCAGGTAAATCAGGAAAGTTTCTGATGAACTTAGACATTACTATAGGATGTAGAACATTTGTAGTATTCTCTGAGAAATGTCATTCTGGGGAAACATTGTACTGTAAGAGGGTACTTACAAAGAGAAATGATGGCTCCTTTTTATACAAAGGAAATTAAATTGTTACATCTTGAATACAGTTTTATAAAGGTGAGAACCATGGTGTACTGTGGAAAAAGTGGTACTGGCTCTTTCAAATTGGCAAGGTAGCTTACTGAAATCTCTGTCTCGAAGCTTGTTTTTTTTAATGTTCTACATTAATGTAATATAAAAAAAAAAGTAAAAGAACAAAAGGTTGAAAGGTCAAGCTTCCCTAATATTTTTTTATAGGAGGTAAAGATAATAATTTTGACAATTTTTTTCCCTAGAGAACATAACAGGGGCAGCAATCAAACTGCTTACATTGGTGAAAGCTCAGCAGGTAGTTTTAACCTATGTAGCTTGCACTGGATAAAAGCAAAACTACATGGATATATAGCTCTGCTTTGATTATTGCACCAGGAAAATGTGTCTGCAGAGATTTACACATCTATTCTCTGTGTGTTCTTTTTCTGGTCAAAACCATGGGGTCAATATTCAGTCAGCAGTGGTGAGCTTTTGCTGACCACTGCTGGAGTTATTCCCGGATATTTAATGCCGGGCCATGTCTGGGCTTCAGCACTAAATATCCAGTTTATGTGGTGCTGGCTAACAAATGGCTGGTGAAGTCAGTATTCAGAAAACTGGCCATAGGTCTACAGCAGTCGGGTTTTAGGATTATAAAACCCGATGCAAAATAGCCAAGCAAATGTTAGAGAATCAATCGCTTGGCTATTTTGCATGAGGTTTTACAAATTTGCAAGGCCAGCATCAGAAAATAGGCAATTGAGGGGGGAAACACGAGGTGGGCTGTTTTGTGAATCGGGTTGGTTAGCAGCGATCGTTGCTAAACCTGTGAAAACAGGTTTAGCAATGATCACTGATTTTAGTGAATTGGGGCATAAGTGACTTACCTAGGGTTACAAGGAGCAGGGTGGGATTTGAATCCGTGGAGGGGCATAATCAAAAGAAACGTCTAAGTCCGTTTTGGGCCTAAGTCACAAGTCACCCAAAGTCAGACATGGGAAAAGGTCCATTTTTGAAAAATACGTCCAACATATTTTTTTTCCCGAAAATCATCTAACTGTACGTCCAGCTGTCTGATCATCCAGACCGCTAAGTTGTCCAACTTAATACTCTATTTGTCCAAGTCAAAAACGCCTAGAAAAAGGCCTTTTGGGTGCAGGAGGGGCCAGAAAAGTGATGGACTGGACATCCAGACATGGCACCAGAGTAGTGGGGTACCTTACAGGACACTGCTGTGAATTTCACAAAAAGGGTCCCACAAACAGCTCACTTATAGATCATGGTGAGCCCCCCCAAAACACCCCAGAATCTACTAGACCCACCTATCTACCACCCCAATAGCCCTTATGGCTGCAGGAGCCACTTATATGGCAGTACAAAAGGGTTAGAGGGGCACATTTTTCACCATGAATGCAGAAATTAGAGTGGCTTAAGGGCCTGGGTCCTCCTCTCCATGGTTCACTAACCCACCCCCAAGACCACTTAAGCCACCTCTGTGCAGCTATACTAGGCTTTCCTATGCCAGGCTGCCAGGTGCTGATGTTCTGGAGGCAGATACGTAAAGTTGTTATTACGATTTCTAGTGGGGGGGGGTCAGTGATGACTGGGGCAGTATGTGGGGGGTCTGTACTTTGTGTCTGTAGTGCTGCAGTGTAGCAAACTTGAAACTTCAATCAAGTTTGCTTGAAAAGCTGTCCGCGCGAGGGCTCCGTAGATGACGTCACCCACATGTGAGAATATCTGCCTGCTGTCCCTGGATAACACCTGTTACGGTAAGTAACTGTGCTTTACGATTTCTAGTGTGGGGGGGTCAGTGATGACTGGGGCAGTATGTGGGGGTCTGTACTTTGTGTCTGTAGTGCTTATCTGGTCACTTAGATACCTTCTTGTGACTTAGACCTGATTTTAGATAGCCTAAGTCACAACATCCAGGTTCCGTCTAGGAAATGTAATGTAATGTAATTTATTTCTTATATACCGCTACATCCGTTAGGTTCTAAGCGGTTTACAGAAAATATACATTAAGATTAGAAATAAGAAAGGTACTTGAAAAATTCCCTTACTGTCCCGAAGGCTCACAATCTAACTAAAGTACCTGGAGGGTAATAGAGAAATGAAAAGTAGAGTTAGAGGAAAAATAAAAATAAAATAAACATTTTAACAAGACAGCATTGATCTAAATACTTTGGAAGGTAGAAGAGAGGAGAGAAAGGAATAGAAGCATGATGAAGTGATGAAGTGGAGCAAGTAAGTTTAGGAGGAGCGATTGATGTTTCCAGAAAGGGCTTCTTCAGGGAAGAGACTTGGCCGACAGTCCCAGGATGCCTATGTCTCCTCCCCTGAGATGTTCTCCCATCCATGCATTCCCTCCCAGACACACTGCCCGTGCCCCAGCCGCTCCAAGGAGGCTGCCCCAGATGAGGCCCACGGTGAATGCAGGATTCTCTCCTCTGCGGGAAAGCCGCCCGGAGCCAACAGTCGATCTTCTTAGCAGATTGCAGGGGGGGAAGAGTTAACACTCTTAGTAGTATCGGGTCTGTGTGCTCTCGGTGGTTGTGGCTGGTCTCGTTGCTGCTTAGGTGTAAAAGCAGTTGATCTCCACTGCTGCTGATATTTAAAAGCAGGCAGATTGATCTCTCCAATGGACTGCAGGGGGAGGAGTTCACACTCCTGGCAGGATCGGGTCTGTGGGCTCTTGGTGGTTGTGGTATGTCTCGCTGCTGCTTGTATGTAAAAGCAGTTGTTTTTCTACTGCTGCTGATATTTAAAGCAGGTAGATTGATCTCTTAAACGGGATATAGGGGGAGGAGCTCACATGCCTGGCTGGATCGGGGCAAGGGCTCCTATTATAGGCAGCTGGTCTTGCTGCTTCTTAGGTGTTAAAGCAGTTGATCTTCCTAGCGGACTGCAGGAGGTGTGGAGCTCACACTCCTGTCATGATCTGGTCTATGGGCTCTTGTTAGTTGCGGTTGGTCCCAATGCTGCTTAGGTGTAAAAGCAGTTGTTCTCCCACTGCTGCTGATATTTAAAAGCAGGTAGATTGATCTATCCAATGGAATGCTGGGGGAAGATCTTATATGTCTGGCTGGATCGTGGCAAAGGGTTCCCGGTAGTGGCGGCTGGTCCTATTGCTACTTAGGTGTAAAAACAGTTGATCTTCTTATCAGATTGTAGGGGGGGCGGATCTCACATTCCTGGCAGGTTCGGGTCTGTGGGTTCTTGGTGGTTGCGGATGGACCCGCTGCTGCTTAGGTGTAAAAGCAGTTGTTTTCCCAATGCTGCTGATATTTAAAAGCAGGCAGATTGATCTCTCCAACAAATTGTATGGTGAAGAGCATACACATCTGGCTGGATTGGGACAAAAGCTCTCGATAGTGGTGGCTGGTCTTGGTGCTGCTTAGGTGTAAAAGCAGTTGATCTCCTACTTCTGATGATATTTAAAAGCAAGCATATTGATTTTTCCAACGGAATGCTGGGGGAAGAGCTTACTTGTCTGGCTGGATCAGGGCAAAGGGCTCTCGGTAGTGGTGGCTGGTCCTGTTGCTGCTTAGGTGTAAAAAACAGTTGATCTTCCTAGTGGACTGCAGGGGGAGGTGGAGCTCACACTCTTGGCTGGATCGGGTCTGTGGGCTCTTGGTAGTTGCGGATAGTTCCGCTGCTGCTGAGGTGTAAAAGCAGTTGATTTCCCACTGTTGCTGATATTTAAAATCAGGTAGATTGATCTCTCCAATAGACTGCAGAGGGAGGAGCTCACATGCCTGGCTGGATCGGGGCAAAGGGCTCTTGGTAGTGGTGGCTGGTCCTGCTGCTGCTTAGGTGTAAAAGCAGTTGATTTTCCTAGCGGACTGCAGGGAGGGTGGAGCTCATATTTTTGCAGGATCGGGACTGTGGGTTTTTGGTGGGTTGGTCCCGTTGCTGCTTAGGTGTAAAAGCAATTGATCTCCCACTGCTGCTGATATTTAAAAGCAGGCAGATTGTCCAAGCAGGCAGATTGTCCAGGGAGAGGAGCTCTGCATTCAAACTGCCATCCTCCTCGCCTCCAAGTTCCGGAAATGTTGTAAAACTTTCGGTTATACATGCAGTACAATTAAGTCTAGGAGGGCCCACGTCCCACCCAATTCCCATCATCGACACTCCTCCTGACACGCCCATTTTAGGTCTGGTCGTTCAGCAGCACTGTGAAGGCCTAGGCCGTTTTTAAATACATCTAAAACCCAGTTTGATTATCAGCACTTGGACAACCTGTCTCATTGATCGTCTAAGTGCCAATTTAGGCCAGTTTCTAGATGTATTTTCATTTCAATTATGAGCCCCATAACCTCTGGGTACTAAGGCTGTAGCTCTAACCACAGTGCCACACACTCCCTGATTGGGAAGGCTTATAAAAATGGGGAAAACCAAATCTCAGCTTGGTTGGGAATGCAGGTTTACAATGCCATTGAGCTTGGAATAGGCAAAATCTGCCTGCCCCCCCAAAATGCCACCTCTACTTATTCCAGAGTTTTAACTAAATTACCAAGGTAATAAGAGTAGAAGTATTATGGTTTCAAAGAGACAGGGACCAAATTCATCCTAAATTTAAGCTGTAATTAAGTGAAATGAGCTATTCCTACTTTCCCTACCCATCTATCTGCAACTAGTTCAATATACTGACAAATGTAAGTATGTTTCTTTCAAGTCTGACACAAAGGAATTAGATTTATTTCATTGTGCTTCTCTTTCCAAACAGAAGGAGGAGAGGGTCTATCTTTACACTTTGCAAGTGCATCAACAAAGCTGCCACCCTGGAATAAATCACCATTTTAATTATTCAGTCCAATCTAGTATGGAATAAAAATGTTTTTACTATTAAATTCTACATTACAATGTTCAAACCATCTTGACTCATAGATATTGATTTTTCATTTTGTAAATCTAACCAGTTAAAAGCTGGAAAAATGACAGGTCACTTATTGGACTTAGAGGTGGAAGAATTTAAAGCGTGATCATTAAAATGGCAGTAGTAACACTGGGCAGAAACAAAGCAATCTGATTGACTAATGATGATCTCATATCTTTAGAAACAGCTTCCATCAACCATAAAGTTCATTTGCATGTAAAAGTGCCACTGTGTCCAAAATGTCCCCTGTAAAGCAAATTGAGGGAAAAAATTTAGTCCATTATTGGTCTATAGTAGAGAGCTGAACGGGGACGACAGGAATCCCGCGGGACCTGCGGGGAACCCGCGGGTTCCCCCTTTGGGTCGCGGGGATCCCGTGGGGACGCCCCCTAGGGTCGCGGGTTCCTGCGGGGCTGGATGTATTCAGCCGCGAGGCTCGTCTCCCTACCTGCCCTCAGCCCTGCCGCACACAGCCGAACGGAAGTCTTCCTGATATCAGTGCTGACGTCGGAGGGAGGGCTTAAGCAAAGCCCTCCCTCCGATGTCAGCGCTGACATCGTGAAGACTTCCGTTCGTGTGCTGCGGCAGGGCAGGCAGGGAAAAGGCATTGGTACAAGGAGGGGGGTGGTCCCGGGGCGGGTGCAGCACAGCCAGCCAGGTCTCCCGACCGACTGACAATAGGCCCGGTCCGTCAAACCTCTCTGCCCTGTAGCCGCAAATCTAAATTACTTTCTTACAGCAGCTTCAATACTCCAGCTGCTGTAAGAAGGTAATTTAGATTCGCGGCTACAAGGCAGGGAGGTTTGTTGGATCGGGCCTGTTCTGTTGTCAGTCGGGCGGGTAAGCGCCACAAAGGTAAGAGGCAGGGAGGGAGGAAAGGTGGAGTGGGGAGGAAAGGTGGAGTGGAGAGGAAAAGGCGCTTAAGGTAAAACTGAGGTGGGAGAAGGAGCTGAAAGCACTGGGGAAGACAAAGGGGTGGAGAAGGACGCTGAAAGCACATGGGGAAGACAAAGGGGTGGAGAAGGACGCTGAAAGGACATGGGAAAGATGGGGGGGAAAGGACGCTGAAAGGACATGGGGAAGACGGGGGGAGAAGGATGCTGAAAGGACATGGGGAAGACAGAGGGGGGAGAAGGACGCTGAAAGGACATGGGGAAGACAGGGGGGGAGAAGGACACTGAAAGCACATGTGGAAGACAGAGGGGGGAGAAGGATGCTGACAGAACATGGGGAAGATGGGGGGAGAAGGACGCTGAAAGGAAATGGGGAAGAGAGAATGGGGAGACGACACTGGCAGGGAAGAAGACAGAGATGCCAGACTATGGGGGAGCAGAGGGAAGAATATGGGCGCCGGATCAATTTGGAAAGGGGGAGAAAGGGAGAGGCATAGTAACAGAGCAAATGGAAGACGCAGAGAGAAGAGAGACAGTGGATGGAAGGAATTGAATGAGAACATGAGGAAAACAGAAACCAGGAAAAAAATTATTTTTTTTATTTTTTTTTTGCTTCAGGATAAAGTAGTATATTAGTTGTGTTGATAAAAATTTATAAACATTAGAGACTTTGGTAGAAACCCGTTTACAAAGTATGTATTCTTCCCAATTAATATTTCCAAATTAATAAAGTCTTTTTGCTTATTTGTAAATGGGTTTCTACCAGAGCCTTTAATTCAGTAGCATAATTAAATGAAATAACTATTTCTGTAGTTTATAGGGACAGGTAGGGATAGAGGGGATTCCTCGTGGGGACGGAGGGGATTGCTCACGGGGATGGGTGGGGACGGGGGGATTCCTTGTGGGGACGGAGGGATTCCTCACAGGGACGGGGGATTCCTTGGGACGGAGGGATTCCTCGCGGGGACGGGTGGGATTCCTAACGGGGACGGGTGGGACTTTGGCGGGGATGGGTGGGATTTCTGTCCCCGTACAACTCTCTAGTCCAGGGGTGCCCAACGCGTCGATCGCGATCGACCAGTAGCTCAGGAAGGCAACGCGAGTCGATCGCGGAGCCTATCCCGGGTTCTGTGATAGACTCGTGTTGCCGTCCTGATCTACGGGCCGATCAGCCTTCCTCTCCAGTGTTCTTTCTCCCTAGGGCCTTTTAGCTGGGCGATCCGCCCAGCTGTCATCTGCCGCTGCTGAACAAAAAACCGGCTTGGAGATTTCAGCCCGTAGCGAACTTATGCTCCGGGCTCTAACGTGTGCGTGCCGGCTTCTCTTCTCTTCCCTCCGAAACCGGAAGTTATGTCCGGGGGGGGAGGGGAGAAGGGAAGCCGGCGCGCACATGTTGAGAGCCCTGAAGCAAGCGTTCGCTATGGGCTAATGCGGGAGACAAGCATTTGTTCTTCTTCCTGCCGGGTCCTGCCTACTTTCTGTTTCCGCGAAGGCAGGACCCGGCAGCATTTCCCCTAATAGGTCGATCGCGATCTTGGGCTGATCAGCCTTCCTCTTCCCGATGGCAGAATTGACGTCGGGGAGAGGAATGCTGGTTGGCCGAAGCAGGGAGAGCTTGGGGCCTGTTATTGGTGGCGTTTGGGTCCTAGTCCCCGATGGCAATGGCAGTGGCAGTGACTTGGGGGAGGGCAGGGAGAAAGAAAGAAAAAGGGCAGGCAGGGGGACAGAAGGAAAGAAGAGAAACAGAAAAAAATGAAAGGGAGGCAGAGAGAAAGAAAGGGCAGGGAAGAGGAAGGAAAAGTTGGGGGAAGGAATGAGGTCTGGAGGAGAGGAAGCATACAGGCTAAAAGAAGGGAAGAAAGATTGTATGCACAGTCAGAAGAAGAAAGTGCAACCAGAGACTCATGAAATCACCAGACAAGGTAGGGAAAATGATTTTATTTTAAATTTTGTGATCAAAATGTGTCTGAATTTATATCTGCTGTCTATATTTTACACTAAGGTCCCCTTTTACTAAACCGCAATAGAGGTTTTTAGCGCAGGGAGCCTAGGAGTGTCGAGAGCAGCGCTGGGCATTCAGCGCAGCTCCCTGCACTAAAAACTGCTAACGTGGTTTAGTAAAAAGGGAGGGAGTATATTTGTCTATTTTTGTATGGTTGTTACTGAAGTGATAGTGCATAGAGTCATCTGCTTTGACCTCTTTGAAAACCCTGGAATAGGAATGATGATTAACATTTTCTATGCGTACAGTGTGCGTTGTGTTTTTTAAAAATTTTATTGTTGGTAGATCATTGTGACTTGGTCATTTAAAAAGTAGCTCGCAAGCCCAAAAAGTGTGGGCACCCCTGCTCTAGTCTATAGGCACTAGTCCGTGCTTTATAGAGGAATTACTGTATCTGCCAGTTAGTTAAAGGTCAAAATAATTCCCTGTATTTAATACCCTGATATTTTTTTTCTGCCCTACATGCTATTCTGAGTAAAGCAGAATGCAAAAGTATGGAAAAGAGAGTTATTTATATAAAAATATGAATTTGATGATTGTGAGCCTTGTCCTGAATAGCTTTTGCTTCTCACAGATTCATACATTCATATTCAACACTTTCAAGCACATATGTATATCTGCAATAGGGGTGCAGACCTCGGATGTCATGTCAGCTACCAAGTGATGCCTGGACACAGTGCAGATTGGAATGTACCACTTCATTTCTCATAGGTTGTTAGTATAGTGTAAGAAAGTTTCTTTATTTACTGTCTGTACAGGAGGAAACATCCTGAAACAGGAAAGGGATTCAGTCAATCTAATTTCCCTAGCATTATGATTGAACCTCCTTCTTCAGACTCAAACCATTAGCTCAGCAGTCCTGGATTTTACTTGACAAATTTTGACTTTCATTAAAAGTCAATGATAGCTCTACATGGAAGATTAAAGCAGCACAATGAATACATGTAGAGGGAGATATTATTTTTAGCAAAGTGATGTTTGCATATACTGTATTACACTATAAAGAACCGGGGGAAGAAAGGACTATAACACAAAAGTGATGAAATGAAGGAGATGCCCTCAGATGGGAAACTCAAGTTTCAAGTTTATTATAGCTTGATATACTCTCTGGATGAAGAAGAACTTCCTTATGTTTGTACAGAATCTATCCCCTTTTAACTTTAGAGAGTGCCCTCTCGTTCTCCCTACTCAACAGAGGCCTAGCCATTTCGCTTAAAACTTCTTTAGGGGGGTGTCCTCCATCTCAATGATGAGCAGAATGAGCAAGCTGACTTTAAGATCACAGTGACACAACCGTTAGCTGTTTTGAAAATTTTCATGTGATTTGCTGATAACACTACCCTCTTCGGTTGAGGTGGAAGACACCCCTCCCCATTGAAGAAGCTTTAAGCGAAACGGCCGGGCCTCCGTTGGGCCATTTAAAATAAGTGTTCTTCCATTTTGTGGCTGTTATTTCTAATTCATTTACAGCCCATTGAGTTTGGCAATAGCATTGTGACTTTTTCATATTAGAAACAGCAAGATCACTGTGATTTGGATAAAAAATTTATTGATCAAAGAGAGAAGTTTTAAGGTTAGATTCAAAATGATTAGAATTAGTTTCCCATCTTAGAGTTATTGGGACGGCATTCCATAATGTGGGTACGACTACAGAATAAATGGTTTTGCGTGTTGAGCCATAAAATAACTGTTGAACAGATGGAACTGTAAGAAGGTGTTGCTGAGATGATCTTAATGACCGTGAAGTTTCCTATGCATACAGCTATTGAAAAATAATAGCTGTTTTAACATTTATATAATGATCAATACAAGTAAGATACTGTTTATTTGTTGATGTGTTTATTACATGAAACATCAGTGTTATAGTACTTAACATATGAGAGACATTTTTTGATTTATCGGTTATACAGGTATGAGCACTCATAGCTGGAGAATGACATGGTGACAAAATTCAGCACCATTCCCGTCCCCTCAGATAACCGCGTCATTCTTTAGTGTCTATCTCAACCTGGAGGTTCCTGGAGGTGCTAGGGGATTGCTTCCTGGAGCAAATGGTAAAAGAGCCGACAAGAGGCGACGCCATCTTGGACTTAGTCTTAAATGGTCTCAAGGGACCGATAACAGAAGTAGAAGTCAGGGCTCCATTGGGAACGAGTGATCACAATGTAATCAACTTTAAACTGGACATCGGGAAAAGGAAACATGCCAAAACCTTAACCACCACCTTAAACTTTAAAAAGGGTAAATACGATTGCATGAGAGCCATGGTAACAAAACGACTCGAGAAGATGGTGGACAAACTTGAAACAGTAGATCAGGCATGGTGCCTATTGAAAAATACTATTGCAGAAGCACAAGATCTCTACATTCCGAGGATTTCTAAAGATCGGAGAACTAAAGGCAAAGGAGAACCGGCATGGCTTTCCATACAGGTGAAGGAAGCCATAAAAGAAAAGAAGGACTCTTTCAAAATATGGAAATGCACGAGGACAACCGAAGCCTGGAACAAACATAAAGATGAGCAGAAGAAATGTCACAAAGCGGTGAGGGATGCAAAACAGGACTATGAGGAAAAAATAGCCCGGGAGGCCAAAAACTTCAAGCCCTTTTTTAGATACGTGAAGGGGAAAAAACCTGCAAAAGAGGCAGTGGGACCCCTGGACGACAAGGGAATAAAAGGGTACATCAAGGAAGATAAACAAATCGCAGACAAACTAAATTCCTTCTTTGCCTCCGTCTTTACGAAGGAGGACACCTCAACAATACCTGAAGCGGAGAAACTGTTTACAGGAGAAATAGAGGACAGCCTCACCACAGTTGAAGTGAACTTGGATCAGATATACTACCAGATCGACAAACTTAAAAGTGACAAATCCCCTGGACCGGATGAAATTCACCCGAGAGCCTTGAAGGAATTGAAGGTTGAAATCGGAGAGTTATTGCAAAAACTTGCAAACCTGTCAATCAGAACTGGACAGATACCAGACGACTGGAAGAAAGCAAACGTCACACCAATTTT
Source organism: Geotrypetes seraphini (assembly GCF_902459505.1). Lineage (NCBI taxonomy): Eukaryota > Metazoa > Chordata > Amphibia > Gymnophiona > Dermophiidae > Geotrypetes > Geotrypetes seraphini. The sequence goes on from NC_047086.1 coordinate 254,323,809, forward strand.
CAAAAATGGATCGAGAGGAGAACCGGGCAACTATAGACCTGTGAGTCTTACGTCTGTCCCCGGCAAGATGATTGAATCACTGATCAAGGATAGCATAGTTCAGCACTTGGACACACACGACTTGATGAAACCCAGTCAACATGGATTCAGGAAAGGGAAATCATGTTTGACGAATTTACTCCAATTCTTTGAGACCGTGAACGAGCAAATTGATAGTGGAAAGCCGGTGGACATAATATACTTGGATTTCCAGAAAGCGTTCGACAAAGTTCCACACGAAAGACTTCTCAGGAAACTACAAAGCCATGGCATAGAGGGAGATATACAAAGATGGATAGGCAAATGGCTGGAAAACCGAAAGCAGAGAGTGGGCATAAATGGGAAGTTCTCTGACTGGGAGAAAGTGACTAGTGGTGTACCCCAGGGCTCGGTACTTGGGCCGATCCTTTTTAATATTTATATCAATGACTTGGAAAACGGAACATCCAGTGAGATCATCAAGTTTGCAGACGACACAAAACTCTGCCGGGCAATCAGATCGCAGGAGGATAGTGAGGAACTCCAGAGCGATTTGTGTCGGTTAGAAAAATGGGCGGAGAAATGGCAAATGAGGTTCAACGTGGAGAAATGCAAGGTAATGCATTTAGGCAGTAAGAAAAAGGAATACGAGTACAAAATGACAGGTGCAACTCTGGGAAAAAGTGAACAAGAAAGAGACCTGGGTGTACTGATAGATAGGACCCTGAAGCCGTCGGCACAATGCGCGGCAGCGGCAAAGAAGGCAAATAGAATGTTGGGCATGATAAAGAAAGGAATCTCGAGTAGATCGGAGAAAGTAATAATGCCGCTTTATAGGGCAATGGTCAGACCTCACTTGGAATACTGCGTCCAACATTGGTCTCCCTACCTAAAGAAGGATATAAAACTGCTGGAGAGGGTGCAGAGACGAGCAACTAAACTAGTGAAGGGTATGGAGAAACTGGTATATGAGGATCGACTTAAAACACTGGGATTGTTCTCCCTTGAGAAAAGGAGACTGCGGGGGGATATGATCGAGACCTTCAAAATACTGAAAGGAATCGACAAAATAGAGCAGAGAAGATTATTTACATTGTCCAATTTGACACGGACAAGAGGACATGAAATGAAGCTAAGGGGGGACAAGTTCAGGACTAATGTCAGGAAGTTCTGCTTCACACAGAGAGTGGTGGACATCTGGAATACTCTCCCAGGGGAGATTATTGCGGAATCGACAGTCCCAGGCTTCAAAAGCAAACTAGATGCATATCTCCTTGAGAAAGGCATATAAAGATATGGTGGCTATAAATAAACCAGGTGTATACCTGGCGGGGCCTCCGCGTGTGCGGATCGCCGGACTTGATGGACCGAAGGTCTGATCCGGAGATGGCGCTTCTTATGTTCTTATGTTCTCAGTCCTTCTCCACTAGCATTCTTCAATGCAAGGTTTGAGGGTCAGTGGCTGAGCCCATTCATATTCTGATTATTCCCTCTCTCCTTAAAGAACGACATGGAGATGGTTTCCCTTGTTTATCCACGGGAACAGGAACGGTGACAAATTTTGTCACCGTGTCATTCTCTACCTGTAAAATAATGATTATTTTTCAATAGTTGTATGCATAGGTGAGCTTCCTATCTGAGGACATCTCTTTCATTATATCACTTTTGTGTAGCAGTCCTTTTTATCCCTTAATTATTTATAATGTTTGTATGAACATTTCAGAAATCAGTTGAAAACCTTTCTTTTCTCAAAATATCTGATTGATTAGACTTCATTGTATCTTTTCCATTTTATTTTATAATCTTTTGTAAACCGCATTGAACTTATGGTTATGTAATGTAAATATCATGCTAACAGAATACCACATGACAGGAATAGTGTTAGGGGAATGCAACTAGGGCAACTGCCCCCAGGTCAGAGAGAGCCCTAAGCCAGCAGGAAGCTAAAGAAGCACTGCCTGGGCTTTGCAGTCCTCAGTTCTAGCAGGATATATATTTCAAATCTGATATTTTCTAATCACAAAATAGAAATAAAATTCTTTGTACCTTTTGTTGTCTCTGGTTTCTGCTTTCATCTTCTTTTCATTCTCTTCCTTCCAGCATCTGCCCTCTCTGTCTCTTCAATCCAGCATCTGCCCCTTCCATCCACTGTCTGCCCTCTCCCCCTTCCATATGGTATCTGCCTTCTTTCTATGCCCCTCTCCCATTTGCATCTAGCCTGCGCCCCTTTTCTCATTTTTACATGATTCATTCCAGCTTCACTGCTCTCTTCATTTTTATCTCTCCTACACCAGATCTAGCATCTTCGTTCCTCTCTCCTTATTTCTCTGCTGACCCCTTCCCAGCATCAATCTCTCTACTTTCTCATTCTTGTCTCTCCCCTTTCCCTCCTCTGATCTCTCAATTCTACCCTGACTCCTTCTCCTCCTCTAATCTCCCTGCCAGCTGTTTCCTTCCTTTTTTCCTCCTCCCCTGTCCAGCAATACCCCTTCTCCCTTCCCTCCTCCCCCATCCAACACTAACTTTCTTCCCTTCCCTTTCCCTCTTCCCCTCCCAGTAGCATCTCTCCTCCCTCCCTCCAGGTTCAGTAGCAGCTATCCCTTTATCCAGTAGCTTCCCAGCCTCCAACAGTGGCTTCCTCCCCTTCTCTCCGCTCCTCTCCCAGCAGCTCTCAGTACTTGCCTGCAGCAGTGATTCACTTAGGCACTGGGAGCACTATGGACACAGGACGGAGGCACTGGGGGCACTAAGGACACAGGAAGGAAGGAGGGAATAGAAAGGGACAATTGGGTCTGAGTGCAGAAAGAAAGAAAGGATACACAGTCAATTAATAGATGTCCCCTTTTGATGAAAAAAATTAATGGTCACATTACCTCTGACTTACTTTCTCTGCAGCAGAGTCGGCAGCCACGCTGAGGTGCAGGAAGGTCCCGCGATGACTCGTCTGCTGGCTCTGCTCCGGAAGAAGTAAGTTACGTCGGAGGGGGTGGACCCGGCAGATGCAGTCATTGCGGGACTTTGCTACAATTCCCTGCATCTGCTAAGTCCACCCCTCCGACGTAACTTTTTCGCGGGACCTTCCAACATACGGCTGCTGAGTCCACTCCAGAGCAAATATGTCAGAATGGGGTGGACTGGCAGCCGGCAGCTACAGTCATCGTGGGACCTTGCTGCATGAAGGGAGAGAAAGGAGCAGGATTGCTGGAATGGAAGAGTGGTGGAGAGAAAGAAAGGGGGCAGGGTGGTATGGAAGGGTGGTGCTGATGGAATTGATGTACAGAGAAAGGGGAGAGACATAAGGGGGAAGGATATTGGGGGGAAAGAAAGGGTACAGATGCTGATTGAAGAGGGGTGGATGGCGAGAGAAAGGGCAGACATTGGATGGTAGTGGGGAGCCTATGCTGGATGGAAGTGCAGATGGGAGAGATAAGGGAGCAAATGCAGGAAGGAAATGGGAGGAGAGAAAGAGGGGAGCAGACGCTGGATGGAAGTGGACAGAGAGGAGAAGGTACTAGATGGAAGGGTTGGAGAAAGAGGGTACATGATGGAAGGAGATGATAAATAAAAGGAGGGCACATGATGGGGGAGAAAGGGATTGAGTTAGGGAAACACTGGAGGGGTGAGGGAAAAAGGTGCCAAGCTTTAGGTAGACAGTAAAAAAGGACATTGATGAGAGGGTAGTAAGAATGTAATCTAGACAGATGTAGAAAATAAATTGAAAAGGGAAATGAGGGAAAAAAGGGAAAGGGATTGCAGAAGAGAGGTGTGGGAGAGGGAAGGAGAGGAGAGAGATGCCAGACCAATGGGGGTGAAAGGAGAGATGGAAAGGGGAGGCATACAGTTTCTGGAAGGGGCATAGAAGGACAGAAGATGCCCATATAGGGGATGAGAGACGGCAGACAGTGGATGGAAGGAGGAGAGTTACAAGAAGATGAGGAAAGCAGAAACCAGAGAAGACAAAGATAGAAAAAAATTTTCTATTTATTGCTTTAGGAGACGTGTCACTGTTTCTGTGGTGCACTGTATGCAGAGTCCAGCTTCTTACTGGTTCAATTTAACCTTTGTCTATATATTTCTATTTTATCCCCCCTATTATAAAACTGTGGAGCGTTTTTTAGCGCCAGCCGTGGTGGTAGCAGCTCTGATGCTCAGAATTCTATGAGCGTCAGAGCTGTTACCACTGTGGCTAAAATCCACACTACAGTTTTATAAAAGAGGGAGGGGTTAGTTTGTGATGACATATCCCATACTAGGCGATGGTGTTTTCTGTGTTCTGTGTGTTCGAAAGACATGGTTTTTTGTTAGGATTGACAGTGTAGGATTGATCTGTACTAGTCTGGCTTGTTTAGTTTTACAATGGGTGTATTGATGTTGTACTGCTCACTGCATATGCAAGATGCTGCCTTTTCCTAGGTACTCATGTGTGACGCGTGGCTTATTACTAAAAATCATGTTTTTCATACAGATGGGGGGGGTGCCAAAAAATGATGGGCCCCGGGTGTCACATATGCTAGGTACGCCACTGGATGACGCTGAAAGACAGTGTCGCCTCGAGGTTGTCAGCATCTCCTCGTGTTCCAGCTATTCTTTTTTCTCAGCACGGTCAAGGGGTTCCAACAGCAGACCCGGACCTCATTGCTCATTTATTTCACAGCACTCAGATTGGCAGATCCAGAGTTGTATGTTGGATCTGTGGATCCCTTAAGGGCTCCAGATCCTAGTGATGATCTGCCTGTAATATGCTGGCTTCACTTTGTGACACTGCTTCACTGCTTGCTGCATATGTACAGAGTTTGAGTCTGGAGGTGCAGCCCGCTCCTTCCACATCTGCTACTTTTTTCCAAGACTCTGCAGCGTGCAGTCGCAATCTGTGACCTTTACCTGGCTCTGAGTTTACCTGGCTCTGTGTTTAATAGTTAAGGATCAGTTCCCTCCCCGGATTGACCCTTGCGGAATGCTAGGGCTATGTCCTGCTTGTTTCCTTGGTGCAGGAGTGTCAGCAGCTGTTGGGGGCAGCCCAGGGTGGTTTCCCTGGTGGCTCAGGTGACCCAGTGCAATAATCCCCCCCCCCCCCCCAAAAAAAAAAAAAATAAACAGAAAAAAACCCTGCCTAGTGACAGTGGAGTGATTGTGGAAGAAATGCAGAATCCCCGGGTGTCTGTGCTTCTCCACATTTGTTTTAACTGTTAAAGGAAAGATTTATAAACTATAACGAGTTTTACCTCATGCAAAATTGTCATTTCTTTAATGACATTAACTATATTTTCTGCGGCCCTCCGAGTACCCTATTTTTTCTGAGGCCCTCACAGTTAAAGTTTAACATCTTTCCTTTCTCAAAACTGACACATTTCAATTACTATATTGAAAATAAAATCATTTTCCCTACCTTTGTTGTCTGGTGACTTTATTTTTCTGTGCTTTTACCTATGGCCCTCTTTTACTAAGGTGCGCTGATTAGCACACGCTAAACGCTAACGCGTTAGCGTTTAGTGTGCGCTAATCCGATTAGTGTGCACTAATCGGTTAGTGCACCTTAGGAAAAGAGGGGTATGTTTCCTAGGCCGCCTTGTCCATTGACTGTTTTTTTTCTCCATCTTCACTTTCTGCCTTGCATCCATCTTTGGCATTAATTTAACATTCAATTTTTCAGCTTTCTTCTCAAAATCTACTTTTCTATGTTTTACCTTCCCTTCTTATCTCTCTCTCCTTCCCTCCCTATTTCAATGGTCTGACATCTCTCTCTTTCCTTCCTTCCTTCTTTCCCCCCCCCCCCTCACAGTGTAACATTTCTCTTTCTCTTTCTCCTTTCAGCCCCCTGCAATCCATCTCCCTTCCCTTCCTCCTTTCTGGCCCCCCTCCCAGTCAAACATTTCTCACTCCTTTCCACCAGTCCAACATTTTTTTATCTCTTCTTCCTGTATGCTTCTCCTCCCCAACCAACATCTCTCTCTCCCTCCCTCCATGAGTCCAACTTTTCACTCGCTGCCCTCTCAACCTTCCCCAGTGTAACATTTCTCCTTCCCTCCTTTATGTCCTCTCCATCCTTCTCGCCTTCTCCATGAGTCCAACACTTTCTGCCTCCTGCACACTTTCTCTCTCTGTCCTTGCCTCTTCCCTTGAGTGGCATCCCTCCTTCGCACCCCCCAACCCAAACCAACATGCTCTCTCCCCATGCACCATCTCACCCTCCCCTTCAGTATGTAGCACCTTTCCTTTCCCTCCCTTTCTGCCAGGTCCAGCAGCACCTCTTCTACCTTCATTTTACCCCCCAGCCCTTTCTCCCTTCCCTTCCCTGCTCACCCTGTTCAGCAGTACCCCTTCTCCCTTCCCTTCTCCCATGTCCAGCAGTATCCCTTCTCCCTTCCCTGCTCCCCTTGTCCAGCAGTACCCCTTCTCCTTTTCCTCCCTCCGTGTACTTCTACACCAGGGCCTCCCTTGCCCCAAAGGCCTGCCCCTCCGAAGGCCTGCATGTTTCCCCCTTCTTTGCAGCATCTCCAGCTTCCCCCCTGGCCTCCTGGTCTTAGTTTCAGTTAATTACTGCAGCCTGCAGAGAGGATCGCTGGTGCTGTAGTGATCCTTGCAGGCTGCCATCATCCTCCGCAGCACGTTCCCCCTACCATGTTCCCGCCCCTCCTCTGACATCAGAGGCAGGATAGCGGCAGAGGGAACGTACTGCTGAGGACGATGGCAGCCTGCAAGGATTGCTACAGCACTGGCGAGCCTCTCAGCAGGTTGCGGTAATTATCTGAAGGTATGAGCGTGAGGCCAGGGGGGAAGTCAGAGGACGCTGCAAAGAGCAGGCAGCACTAGTACAGACCACAGGCCATAAAACAGTACCTGGTGGGCTGCATGTGGCCCATGGGCCGTGAGTTTGAGCCCGCTGGTCTAGAAAGACTCACCTATTGCACTGGAAAAGGAGATTATGTACTTATCCTGGTAAGTTATTTCCAGTAGATAGGTGAGACATTCTAGACTCCCCGCCCTGTCCTTGCTGTGCCTGCTTTAATAATTCTTTCTACTTATGCTTCTCCAATCTGTTTCTTGGAGACTATTCGGCTCTTTTGGGCTAAGAAAAAAAAAAAGAAAAGTTCAATTGGTTATGGGAGTAGTTCCGGTGCTCCTTTTAAGCCTATGATGGTTACTGGCATTTCTTATGTAGCCTGTCATTGCAGGTGCCTCTACTTCATGGATGTGTGTGTGGTTTTCTATGCTTGGTTATTGACTGATGGGAGGAGCCAGGCTAGCCTGTGATGCACACTGGAAGCGGAGTGAAAAACCTGTGGTTATCTTCTGCATCCCATACAAGTAGGTTTTACAAAATTTAGGAGTTCCCTCCCCCAGCTATGGATTGCATAAAGTTATAAAGTTGCATGAGGACTATTACTGCACAAGATCAAGAACAACAAAGAAAAGGAGACAGTCTCTTAATGCAAAGGGAAAAGTCTGGAGGCGGGCCTCTAGCTGCCACACTAGGGTTACCAGACGCCCAGGAAAACCCAGACATATCTTCTTTATAGAGGATTGTCTGGGTGCCCGGACGGACTTTCCAAAACCTGGTAGTTTGTCCGGGTTTCAGAAAGGCCCGACCTCCCAGTCACATCTGGAGGGCATCTGAGCATGCGCGGATAATGTCACACGCATCCATGCATGCTCGGAGACCCTCCAGATGTGGCCCGGAGGTCGAAAAACAAAGAAGAGGCTTTGCGGGTGGGAAGGTGGGGGGCTAGAGGTGGAATAGGACATGGCTAGGGGTGAAATGGGGCGGCCCATGTGTCTGGGTTTCTGCAGACAAAACCCTATGCCACGCCCAACCAAAGTCTGTTAAGTCTCTGTTTTCTCTCTCTGGGCTTGCAAATGTTCAGTAGGGAAAAGCTTGACATTCCTTAGCCAAGCAGAGCTGTTAGATGCATGTATTGAGCGCATACTGGGGTTAGGGTTACCAGTTGTCAGGGAAAACCCAGACATGTCCTCTTTTTTGATTTTCCAAAACCCGTCAGTTTGTCTGATTATGGAAAGCTCTGGCTGTGTCTGGAGGGCCTCTGAGTATGTGTGGATGACGTCACATGCGTCCATGCATGGTTGGAGACCCTCGGACAGAGCCTGGTGGTCAGAAATGAAAAGATGAACTTTCTAGGGGGGGTCTAGAGGCAGAATGAGGCAAGGCTAGAGGTGGAGCGGGGCTGGGCTTGGGGAGGAATGGGATGTGGCCATATGTCTGATTTTTACATAGCAAAATATGGCAACCCTAACTGGGGATCACTCCTTCCTTCCCTGGGCCTCCTTAACCCAACTCTGGCCCTGTCTTTTATACTTCCTGGCACCTGCTTTCCTAGCTCCACCCTCCCGTCTCATTTCCCTCTTGAGAAGGGCTATGGAAATTAATGTGGCTCTGATATTGTGAGGAAGTATCCAGCAAGAGGAGGGATAGGATCCTATAGATGGTATATCAAATCTCATCCCTTTTCTCTTCTTCTACTGCTTATTGACAGTGCACAGGGGATGATGAGGATAGGCAGACTCCTGTGGGTAGCACTAGTTTTAGTCCTAACCTTCCCACCTTGCTCCATATTCTTTCTGACTTACCACTGCAAAAAAATTTACTTTGGGAGCCACAAAATTAGCACATTTGAGTGGGCATCTCTTAATCTTTTCGGTGCTAGGGGCACATGTTTGGTTTGCTTAGTCCTTAATTATTGTCCTGCCTACAGTTGCCAGCATGCTAATGGTTTGCTAAAGATGAACTGAACCTTTGAAGTTAATGCATATTTGCAGTCTTGGTTAGCAGCAGCTGCAAACTCTTTCTCTCTCCTATGGAAAGCAAGATTGGGCATGTGTAATCACAGGGAGAGGATACAAGCTCAACTGAAGAGAAGGAATAGTTCAACAGGAGGATCAGTGCCACTGTCTAATTTTCCTTCTGAGGCCCAGGGATTCAGCAGCTGGGGCTTGGTTATATAGGGTAGGAAGAAGGGAGGGGCAGTCTGTTGTGAAGGAATTTATATTATTAGCAGGATTGCTGTCTCAGTCGCCTCACACTATCATTGGAATGCTTTTTGTGATTCACTTTCTGGTAATATATTTAATTAGTTCAATAAAGCAGCCTTATCTTCTGTGGTATGAGTTTAAAAAAAAAAAATTGTTTGTTAACTTTTGTGTTTGTCTCTCCACCCATATTATGGAGCCAGCAGCCACGGGGTCTATTTACAAAAGGTTTTCTCTCATTTTATTTTGTTATTAAAATGTATTTTATATCAATGGCTAAAAAAATGTTTTAGACATATTTTACAGTTTGCAGGTGTCTGTATGCTGCAGCGTCTGTCTATGATGCTTCTTACCCAGGCCTCACAGGAATTCTTTCTAACAAAGATGTGAAGCCACTGTAGGGTCCAGGATCAGGCTGCTAAGAGCAGGAACAGGGGAGGGGGTGAATATAGGCACTATGTTTAGAGTCTCCATGGTGAATGTGGGCTCCCTTTCACTGGCACTGGGCTTCCTGTTTATACAGCAAGTGCATGGGAGGAGAGGCTGATCACCATGGAGACTCTGAACATACCCTGACTTGCCTAAATCAGTCCCTGTGTGCACAGGCTGCCTCAGCTGCTGTGGACAGCCAGGTCCTAGGCTGCCTAACTGCTACCACTTGCTTTGAAAACAGTTGCTGGGTGATTCATTTGGCCTGAGTCAGGAAGGAGGCAATGGTGGTGGTGGTGAAGCAGTGAAATGTGTATCCAACTCATAGCCACAAAATGTTGCACCTGCCTTGGGAAGAGAGAAAAGAAATATGATAAAAATAAATAGCGTAACCATAATAATAAAAATGCATACCATATATTTACAAAGACTCAAACACATCAGTACTAAATATTCAGATTTAAGGGAGAATTCACAACAAACAAAACATCCCCCTATACAGTTTGAACCAACAATGATTTGTTGGGTCTGTCAGAACTTTCAGATATTCAGCCCAATAATAGCTGTTTAGCAACAGGACAATCTCATATTCTTCACTGATTCAATTTTTTTTTTAAAATTTATATAGACTTTTTATAACCTTTTATAAAATACTAGCTGATGCCCCGGCGTTGCACGGGTATTTAATTATAGCAATAACACTGTAAATGGATTCAAATAAAGATACTTTATAGTGGTGAATGAAATTATTTTTTTACAGCTTTATAAAAAGTACAATATTCAAATTATAATGTGAAATATTTGACAAAATGAATACAATACAACTAACACAAAACTTGATTATAAACAACATTTTTAGTTTCACCTCCAGGAGCAAGAACATATAAATTCTTGGGTGAACCCACCCTTGATCAAGCAACATAGAGTTGTCCATGGGAAAAACAGGGGGATCTTAAATCCACTCCACAGTATGTAATAGTCTGTCCCTGTGATTTGTTGATTGTGATAGAGAATGCAAGTCTCAGTGGAATTTGCAATCTCTTAAACTGAAAAGGAAGATCTGTTGGAATAAGTGGCATCCAAAAGTTCCAGTATTGATTTAAACCAGTGGTTCCCAACCCTGTCCTGGAGGAACACCAGGCCAATTGGGTTTTCAGGCTAGCCCTAATGAATATGCATGAAGCAAATTTGCATGCCTATCACTTCCATCATATGCAAATCTCTCTCATGCATATTCATTAGGGCTAGCCTGAAAACCCGATTGGCCTGGTGTTCCTCCAGGACAGGGTTGGGAATCACTGATAAACAACTCAATATGTGGAAACTCAGGTTGAAAAGAAACTCCATGCAGTTGTTTCCCGGTTCAGAATGGAACCTGTGTTCCTAGTTCAGCATATGTGAGTACTCATGTAATGTAATAACATTATGAACTGGGGTGCATGAAGGAAACAGTTACAAACACAGTTAGAACATACAAACTCTATATGTATGGTGTCCGTGGTAGAATAGAAACGATGTCCCTAGTGGTTATAGTGTCATAGAAAGTGTTTTATAGTTGGAATTACGGTGAGAATGGCAGCTTTTTACATCCTTTCCATTGACATGAATGGGTGAAATCTGATGTTATGTTTGTAGCTCCGCCCACGTATGCTGGTGGGCCGTGAGACCCCCAGAACATATCACCCCAGGTAGTTGGAATTACTGTGAGAAAGGCAGCTTTTTACATTTTTTCCATTGACATGAATGGGTGAAATCTGATTTTCTGTTTGTAGCTCCGCCCACGTGTGCAGGTGGGCCGCGAGACCCCCAGAACATATCACCCCAGGTAGTGAGGGATCTGCATACCAAGTTTCGTTCAAATCGGTCAAGCCGTTTTTGCATGATCGCGGCACATACATACATACACACATACATACCTCTGATTTTATATATATAGATTCTATGAGGGTCAATTGAAAAGTTCTTCATTAGGTTGGAAAAACAACATTTCTTTGGGGAAAATGAAATTTATTTTCAACATAGTTTCTTTATAACTCCCAACACATTTGCTCCAACATTTTTCCAGATCTTTCATGTCTTCAGTAAAATACAAATCGTCTAAACTGGAAAAATAGCTATTTATAGCACATATGACTGCAGAATCTGTAGAAAATTTATTCTCAGACAGCTATTTTTTCAGGTTTAAAAACAGAAAGAAGTTGCACGGGGTCAAATCCAGAGAGTATGGTGGATGGGGAATTAATTCAAACCGCAGTTCTTGCAATTTTGCCTTTGCAATTGTTGATGTGTGAGCTGGTGCGTTGTTCTAGTGGAAGAGAGCATTCCTCTTGACCAAATGAGGACATTTCTTCTCAATTTTGGTGCTTAGACATTGTAATAAGCCAGCATAGTATTCACCATTAATGGTTTTCTCTTTTCCAGATAGTCAATAAAAATTATCCCATGGAAATCCCAAAAGACGGTCACTATCACTCTCCCAGCCATTGCAGTCATTTTCGCTTTCTTCAGTGTCCGTTCATCTGTTGTTGTCCATTGTTTAGATTGTTGTTTTGTCTCAGGAGTAGGAGATGAGCCCAAATCTCATCCACAGTCATAAAATGCCACACAAAGTTGTTCTCATTGCGCTTAAAATGCTCAGACACATTTTCAAAATGTCCAATCGAACTCATTTTTGGTCAATGGTTAGCAAATGTGTCAACCATCAGGCTAGTCTTCAAAAAATTCTCTCCTGCAGTGCATTTCAATATGTCTGGATCAATGAAGAATATGAAATTGCCCTGTTGCTAAATAGCTATTGTTGGACTGAATATCTGAAATAGAGAGTGATAAGGGGACAAAGATTCATCCCTGTTTTCTCACCACCCCACCCCCCGTGCCCACCCTTCCTTTTAAAACACCCCCTGCCCCGCAGTACTGTTTTTTTGAAATGCAAGATATCAGAGATGTTTATTTCCAAAAGCTAACATTTAAATTAATAAATGCAAAATAAAATACTTTTTTCTACCTTTGTTGTTTGAACACGTTTTGGGTTTTTTTTTTGTAATTTACGTTGACTCCATGCATCTCTTTTCTGGTTTTATCTGTTTCTTCTGTTTGTGCAGGGTCTCCTGTCCCTCTAACATTTCTTCTATCCCAGGTCCACCATCCTTGTTCCTTCTGTACCCCTATTTGCCCTACCCAGCATCTTCCTTCTCTGTCCCTGTCCCTATCCTACCTCCATGTTCCCATCTGCCTCTTTTCCAGCATTGTCCCTCAGTGTCCTAATCTCCTCCATTTTCCAGCATTGCCTCTATGATCCACTGTTCCTACCCTCTTCCTGTCTACCATTGACAGTCTGCATCCCTGACCCTGCGATCCCTCCTCACCCAGTATCTCTCTTCTATGTTCTTATCTCTCCCCATATTCAGCTTCTCCCCTGTCTCTTTCCTTCTTCTAGAGATCCCCTCCTCCCATCTCACCTCACCTCAAGGCCACATATCTTCCCGGCCTGCTCCTCCCCTCGATCTTTTCCTCTGTTTCCCTTCTCCAATGCAGTTCCTTTCTTTCTTCTCCACCTGCTCTTCCTCACCCCCTTGTTCCTCCTTACTACTCTGGCAGCAGTGATTGCATGCAATCTTTCCCGTAGTGCCTTTGTAAAGGCCCCTTAAGCCTGGTCCAGCGGTGTATGGGCCGGCAGAAGCATGCTTTCTGCACTGTTGCCTGGGCCCACTCCGCTTTCTGAATGGCTACAGTTAGTTCTCGTGAGTCCTTTGAGAACTGACGCAGCCATTCAGAAAGCAGGACAGGCCCAGGCAGCAGCGCAGAAAGCACTCTCCTGCCGGTCCATATACCACTGGACCACCAGGTTTAAGGGGTGTTAAAAAAGTTACTGTGGGGCAGTGGGTGTTTTAAAAGGAAGGAAGGGCGGGGGTGTTTTAAAAGAAAGGGCCGGTAGGCAGGCTGTGTTTTTAAAAGGTGGGTGGGCGATATTTTAAAAAAGTACCAGGAGGAAATGGGGGTCGTTTTCACTTCATAAGATGCACCCACTTTTCCAACCCTTTTTGGGGGTGGAAAAAGTGCATCTTATGGAGTGAAAAATATGGTAAGTAAAGTGAGTAAAGCAACAAACCTTTTTGTAAGGCAAGTAACAGGAAAAGAAGGCCGCTTTGGTTTTCAAAAGTAGTAGCAGAGCAGGTAAGAAATAAGAGGTTAACTTTCATAAACTACAAAAGATCACAGAACGAGGAAGACAGGCAAAAATATCTGGATAAGTTAAGAGAGGCTGGTCGTGTAGTCAGGAAAGCAAAGATACAAATGGAAGAAAAAATAGCTGACACGATAAAATGGGAAGACGACATTTTTTAGATATATCAGTGATAGGAAGAAGTGCAAAAGTGGCATTGTGAGAGTCAAAGGTGAAGGGGAGGAATATGTAGAAGCTGATAAAGAAAAGGCTAAATTGCTTAACAAATATTTCTGTTCTGTGTTCATGGCTGAAGCCCCAGGAGCAGGACCGCAGAAGACAAACATGAATAGGGATGGAGGAGTGGTAGACCCTGATCGATTTTCAGAGGGTTGTGTTCATGAGGAGCTAGCTAAATTAAAGGTAGCCAAAATGATGGGGCCAGATAGTGTACATCCAAGGATGCAAAAGGAACTTAGGGAAGTTCTGGTGGCTCCACTGACTGACCTTTTCAATGAGTCTCTAGAGTTGGGAGTGGTCCCTCTCCACAAAAGTGGACGTAAGAAAGAAGTAGGGAATTATAGGCTGATAAGTCTGACTTCTGTGGTAAGCAAATTAATGGAAACACTTTTAAAACAGAGTATGATGAAGTTTCTGGAATCTGATGGATTATAGACCTGGAGGCAACATGGATTCACTAGAGGTAGGTCTTGTCAGACAAATCTGATCAATTTCTTTAACTGGGTGACCAGAGAATTGTATAGAGGATTTGTGTTAGATGTGGTGTATTTAGATTTTAGCAAAGCCTTTGACTGTGTGCCACACAGACATTTAATAAATAAACTGAGTGCCCTCAGGATGGGTCCCAAAGTGATGGGCTGGGTAAGAACTGGTTGAGTGGAATGCAACAGAGGGTAGTGATCAATGGAGATTGCTCTGAGGGAAGGGATGTTACCATTGGTGTGCCTCAAGGTTCTGTTCTTGAGCCTGTTCTTTTAAACATTTTTATAAACGATATTGCTGAAGGGCTGTCAAGTAAGATTTGCCTCTTTGCGGATGATACCAAAATCTGCAATAGAGTAGATACCCTGGATGGTGTGAATAACATGAAGAAAGACTTGGCGAAGATTGAAAAATGGTCTGAAATGTGGCAGCTAATATTTAATACTAAGAAATGCAAGGTCCTGCATTTGGTCTGCAAAAACCAGAGGGAATGGTACAGTTTAGGGGGGTGAAGAACTTATGTGCACGACGGAAGAGTGGGAGTCGGGACTTGGGTGTGATTGTATGTGATGAACTTAAGGTGGCCAAACAGGTTGAAAAGGTGATGACAAAAACTAGAAGGATGCTAGGGTGCATAGGGAGAGGTATGGCCAGTAGCAGCCTCACCATAATCACATTTCATTATTCAATATATTTTTACTTGCATACTCACATAATTATATGTTTCCATAGTACCACAGAAGAAGATTATTCATAACTGAAACACAGACTGTGTTGGGTCCATACTATACCTTTTTACTGCGCGTTACATGGATTTATCAATAGACCTACATTTGCTTTAATTTGTGAAGACTCCAAGGAAGAGAGAACGAGAGGGCACTCTCTAAAGCTAAAAGGGAATAGATTCCATACAAATGTAAGGAAGTTCTTCTTCACCCAGAGAGTGGTGGAAAACTGGAATGCTCTTCCGGAGGCTGTTATAAGGAAAACCACCCTCCAGGGATTCAAGATAAAGTTAGACAAGTTCCTGCTGAACAAGAACGTGCGCTGGTAGGGCCAGTCTCAGTTAGGGTGCTGGTCTTAGACCAGAGGGCCGCCGCGTGAGCGGACTGCTGGGCATGATGGACCACTGGTCTGACTCAGCAGTGGCAATTCTTATGTTCTTATAAACTTTTATATCAGTTTTGTTTTTTGTTACCTTTTATGTGAAGTTCACTACAGTGCCCCCTATGGTGCCCCACTGCTTTGCTGCTCAGGAACAGAAAATGAGAAACCACATTCATTGAAGAACAATTGAAATGTTGATATATTTGATTATAATAATGAATTCCCTTGAAACTAAATGTAAACCTCTCAAAATCAGTAAGTGATACATCTTTCCCAAAGAAGAGGTAGTCCAGTGATACCTATTAATGACTAACCCATTGCTGTAACCACTCACAACTTTTCAACTTCCTGGAATTTTTCCTCTATTTTTATAAGCCAACGTGCAACAGTTGTTTGTCAGACGCCACAGCATGACTTCCTAAAGAATCTGGTATACGTGAACTCTGTTTCCGACTACTAAGCATTAACATGAAAGTGTGCTGAAAAGTTCTCAGCCCAACCAATTTGCTAAATTCTCAGCATTAATTTGCCAATGTAGCTGAAAAGAGTGTTATTTTATTTTGCAAAGTGCCAGTTTGCAGTATCATAATGCTATGTTTAGACATTTTTTCAGATCATTGATTGAACCATGTCAACTAAAAGTGTGGAATTTTCAAGTGTGAAACTCCAAGCTGTTATGAAGAAGAAAACTCCAGTGGAAATCCATTAATGTATGATGCAAGCATTGAATGACAAATACCCATCATACGCCACAGCAGTGGCATACCAAGGGGGGGCGGGGGGTGGTCCGCCCCGCATGCAGCCTTAGGGGGGTGCACAGCTGGCCAGGTCTGGAAAATTCCTGGGCTGCAACGGCACTCAGCGGCATCGGCACCCTCCCCCCCGGCGACAGCACTCAGTGGCATCAGCGCCCCCCCTCCGCGATGGCACTCAGCGGCATCGGCGCCCCCCTGCAACAGAATTCAAGTTTGGCTTCCTTCTCTCGGCATCAATAGAACTTCAGATCGGCAACAGATGCTCAGTCAAAAGCTTCCCCTGACTCAGCTTCCTGTTTCCGCCCAGGCAGTTCAGTCAGAGGGAAGCTTTTGACTGAGCACCTGTTGCCGATTTGAAGTTCTGTTGATGCCAGGAGAAGGAGGCTGAATTTGAGTGCTGTCGCGGGGGGGGGGGGGTTGCCGATGCTGCTGAGTGCTGTTGTGGAGAGGGGGAGCCTTGCCGATCTTGTTGCCAAAATCGGAAAGGTGAGGAAAGGAGAAAGATGGGCCTGTGATGGATGGAGAGATTGTGAGAAGGGGACAGATGATGGAAGTGGGGAGAGAGAAGAGGGCAGATGATGGAATTGGGGGGAAAGAGAGAGAAGGGGCAGATGATGGAAGTGGAGAGAAGGGGGAGAAAGAAGAGGGCAGATGATGGAAGTGGGGGTAAGAGAGAGAAACATAGAATATGACGGCAGAAAAGGGCTGGCGGCCCAACAAGTCTGCCCACTCAAGAACCCTCCCTCAGGTAATTTGCCTCCTCTAGAGTCCCCTCTCCCATGAGTCTGTCTTTTAAGCATGACTCTGTAGCGACCCCACTTATCTGTCCCAATGTCTCTTGAAGTCGAGCACACCGCTGGCCTCAACCACTTGGCGTGGAAGGCCATTCCATCGATCAATCACCCTTTCGGTGAAGAAGTATTTCCTGGTGTCCCCATGAAATCTTCCCCCTTTAAGTTTTAGCGGATGCCTTCTTGTCGCCGTCCCCCCTTTCTCTGCGCTCCTCAAGAGAATATAGGTGCAGTCTGGTCAGACGTTGCTCATAAGGGAGATCCCTAAGTCCCGAGACCATCCTAGTGGCCATTCTTTGGATCGACTCCAGTCTCTTCACATCTTTCCAATAATGCAGCCTCCAGAACTGGACACAGTACTCCAGATGAGGTCTCACCATGGATCTGTACAATGGCAGTATGACTTCAGGCTTTCGGCAGATGATGGAAGTGGGGAGAGAGAGAGAAGAGGGCAGATGATGGAAGTGGAGGAAAGAGAGAGAAGGGGCAGATGATGGAAGTGGGGAGAAGGGAGAACAAATGCTGAATGGAAGTGGAGAATGAGAACACATAATGGATGGAAGGAGGGATAAAGAAAAAGGACATATGCTGGATGGGGGAAGAAGATAGAGTTAGTGAGATAGTGGAGGGGTGAAGGAAAGGGGTAGCATGCTGTGAGTAGACATAGTGAAAAGAGGGAATTTGAGGACTGCATAGTAAGAATGAATTTAATTTAGACGGACACAGAAAATAAAGAAGAAAGACCAGAGAAGGAAAGGGAAGAGAGAGAGGAGAAAGAGATGCCAGAGAATGGGGAAGGAGACAGAGCTATCAGATCTGAGCAGAGGAACTGAGAAGAGAGAGATGCTAAAAACCACAGGGGGAGAGAAAGAGAAATGAAAGGAGAAAGATGAAAGACCATGAGGGAACAGAGGGAAGATGATAGATGCCAGACCAAAGGGGGGGGGGGTCTAGAGGAGAGATGGCAGGGGGAGACAGACAGTTTCTGGAAGGGGCAGACAGTGGATGGAACGGGCAGATGCTGGATTGAAGAGACAGGGCAGATGCTGGAAGGAAAAGAGTGAAAAGAAGATAAAAGTAGAAACCAGAGACAAGATAAAAGTAGAAACCAGAGACAACAAAAGGTAGAAAAAAAATCATTTTATTTCTATTTTGTCATTAGAATATATCAGATTTGAAATATGTATCCTGCTGGAGACATAACTGGGGACTGCAAAACCCAGGCAGTGCTTCTTTAACTTCCAGCTGGCTTAGGGCTCTCTCGGACCAGGGGGCATTCCCCTAACACTATTCCTGTCATGTGTGACTGCAGTATTCTGTTAGCATGATATTTCTGTGTAGCATTCTATAATAATTTGGCTTGTTCAGTTTTCTTGATAGTAGAGGGGATATATGTGAAGGGGAGGGGAGACAGGGGTTTTGTTGGTCCTTGCTCTGTATATTTATATTTATAAAATGACAATTGTACAGAATATTGTTTCTTTTTATACTTTAATAAAATATGTTCAATATAAAATCATAACTGAGACTTATACGGATGGGATCAGATGGTTTGCGGGGACAGAGCTTGCGGAGACGGGACGGAAATGTGTTTTTTAAATTTCAGTCTTAGTAGTTTGCCGGTCCACAAAATAATTATTTTATTTCTGCCGGTCCACAGGTGTAAAAAAGTTGAAAAACACTGCTCTAGAGCAGAGTCGGCAGCTGTGCTGAGGTGCAGGAAGGTCCCACGATGACTCGTCTGCAGGCTTTGCTCTGGAAGAAGTAAGTTATGTCGGAGGGGGTGGACCCGGCAGACGCAGTCATCATGGGTCCTTGCCACAACTCCCTGTGTCTGCCGGGTCAACCCCCTTGCCATAACTCCCTCCGTCTGCCGGGTCAACCCCCTCCGACGTAACTTACTTCTTCCGGAGCAAAGCCTGGAGTCATCACGGGACCTTCCACCACGCGGCTGCCGAATCTGCTCCAGAGCTAGTACGTCAGAGTAGGGTGGACCGGCAGCTGGCAGCTACAATCATCGCGAGAAAGGAGCAAGGCTGCTGGAATGAAAGAGTGGTGTAGGGAGAGAAAGGGGGCAGGGTGGAATGGAAGGGTGGTTCTGATGGAATTGATGTACAGAGAAAGGGGAGAGAGACATAAGGGGGAAGGATACTGGATGGAATTGGATTGGAGGGAAAGAAAGGGGGAAGATACTGATTGAAGAGGGGTGGATAGAGAAAGAAAGGGCAGACATTGGATGGTAGTGTGGCAGGTAGAGAGGAGCCTATGCTGGATGGAAGTGCAGATGGGAGAGATAAGGGAGCAAATGCAGGAAGGAAATGGGAGGAGAGAAAGAGGGGAGCAGATGATGGAAGTGGACAGAGAGAGGAGAAGGTACTAGATGGAAGGGGTAGAGAAAAAGGGCACATGATGGAATGAGGGGATAAATAAAAGGAGGGCACATGATGGGGGAAAAGGACTGAGTTAGGGAAATACTGGAGGGAGTGAGGGAAAGAGGTGGCGAGCTGTAGGTAGACAGTAAAAAAGGAAATTGATGAGAGGGTAGTAAGAACGTAATCTAGATGGATGCAGAAAATAAATTGAAAAGGAAAATGAGGGAAGAAAGGGATTGCAGAAGAGAGGTGTGGGAGAGGGAAGGAGAGGAGAGAGATGCCAGACCAATGGGGGTGAAAGGAGAGAGGCATACAATTTCTGGAAGGAGCACAGAAGGAGAGAAGATGCCATATAGGGGCAGAAAGATGGCCTACAATGGATAGAAAGAAGAGAGTTACAAGAAGATGAGGAAAGCAGAAACTAGAGAAGACAAAGGTAGAAAAAATTTTCTATTTATTTATTGCTTTAGGAGACATGTGTCACTGTTTCTGTGGTGTTGCATTGTATGCAGAGTCCAGCTTCTTGCTGATTCAATTTAACCTTTGTCTATGTATTTCTATTTTATCCTCCCTTTCAGAAAACTGTGGAGCATTTTTTAGCACCAGCCGTGGTGGTAGCAGCTCTGATGCTCAGAATTCTATGAGCATCATAGCTGTTACCACCGTGGCTAAAATCCACATTACAGTTTTGTAAAAGAGGGAGGGGTTAGTTTGTGATAACATATTCCATACTAGGCTGTGATAACATATTCCATACTGTGATAACATATTCCATATTCTGTGTTCTGTGTGTTCGAAAGACATGGTTTTCTGTTAGGATTGACGGTGTAGGATTGATCTGTACTAGTCTGGCTTGTTTGGTTTTACAATGGATGTATTGATGTTGTACTTCTCATTGCATATGTAAGATGCTGCCTTTTCCTAGGTACTCATGTGTGACGTGTGGCTTGTTACTAAAAATCATGTTTTTCGTACAGATGGGGGGGTGCCAAAAAATGATGGGCCCCGGGTGTGACATATGCTAGGTATGCCACTACGCCACAGTGATGAAGTAGTATGCAAATTTCAACATGGAGATTTCGAGACTGAAAATGCAGCAAGGTCTGGGAGGCCTCAAATGGTATGAACTCCTGAAATTGTTGACCATGTCCCTGACCTGATTTTGCCAGATTGGCAAATATTAGCTAAAACAATTGCTGAGACACTCCAGGGAACGTGTTGGGTGTATAATCCACAAGCGGTTAGGTATGCAGAAGCAGTCAGCCAAATAGGTGCCCAAATAGAAACATAGAAACACAAACATCTGTGCATTCTTCAGGCCCTCCAGATGCAGCCGGAGCAGAAAGGGGCAGGACTGGAGGCAGAACGGAGTGGGTCTGGGGCGGAACAGGATGGAAAATCTGGTAACCCTACTCCAGAGAGCATTAGAAAGCCTTGGAAGGAAGTAATTTCATGGAAGTGCTGCAGATGTAGTCTACAAAAGTCTCTCCTGATGTTACTTCCTGGGCACAGGACCAGGATGTGACGTTGGAGGGAGAGTGAAGACCAGCACAAACAGCAGGTAGGAAATGCTGCTTGCTGTCGGTGAAGATTTGAAGAGGTATGTGGAGGGTGGGGTAGGAGGGAGAAGTACAGGGGGCGTGGCAGGTGCTACCACCCTGGGTGCCTCCCTCTCTCACTACTCTGCTGTGTGCACTTACCTGTGCAAGGTGCCCTTAACTGTACACACCCAATTCTAAAATTTCTTTTCACTTGCTGTGTGTTTGGGGGAGGAATTTGGGTGGAGCACAGGCAGATTCATATAACACATGCGTAAGTTTTAAAACATACTTCATGTGCAATTCAACGGTGCACATTTACACCAGTTTCTATTGTAACTCGCTTAGGTGTTAAGCGGGAAAGAAATTTTAAAATAAATAAATAAATTGTACTGCATCATGTTCAATAAAAATGATTTAAAGTAAAATAGATAAATAAATAACTGGTATAAATGTATGTGGCCACATTTTAGCTGCATTAATGCAGGTATTTTGTAAAGATGCACAGGAGTCTGTGTGTCTTTAAAACAAGCTTTAAAAGAAGCACCTATTTGGCCTTGCAACTTAGGCAATCTGTTATAAAATTATCCTCCATGTGTGCATGTAATTACCTGAATAATTATAGGAACACTGACAATTCTCCACTAATCTCGTACTTGTTGTACTAGTGCCTGTTACTGAAAGGCCTGAGCTTGATCATGTCTCCAATGAAATACTGTATGAGAATCTGTGGTCTGTTGATATAATGAAAATAACAGTAAAAATGCTGCAAGGTTTGCTGGATTTGTAACTGAATACAAAGTGTAAGGCTATTGGGCTTCCTTGTGCTACTGCTGTGAGGTATAACATGTATCTGAATAAATTAAAATGTTCCCTTATGCATTCATGTCTCATACTTAAACTTTCAGTGGCATTTTGAGGACTTGATTGTTATAAAATGCCTTGGCACTTCAGTATATGGAAAAATGTCGACACATGCTATAAAAAACAAAATGAAGGTATTAGTTCAGTATTCTGTCTGAACTATTTCTGCTCTGATCATGATAACTGCAAGTACTGCATTGCGAGGATTACCTTGATGCATGGTTGCACAGGCAAATATGCTAAAGCTCAGCTCATCATTTGATTTCAACAATATTCTCTCTACATGTTCATAAAAAATAAGTCTATAGATGCGTATTTCCATTTATGTACAAATACTGAGAAGGGGACTAGGAGGGAAGGAAATAGGCAGATCCAGCTATTCCTGAAATACATGGCAGGTTTTGGTGTCTAGAGAACAACACACTGTAGCAGGGACAAAATGTGCCCTCCTATCCAACATTATTTACAAAGCCTTCCAGTCTGCTCATGCGCAGAAAACAGCCAAGCAGGGATCGTATTGACAAGAACAAGATGAATGACCCCCTGGAGACTATAGAGTTTGTATTCCAGTTTCTGCTACCTTTTCATCCCTTTGTACCCCCTCTTAATTCACATGCAAATTAACTCGGCCCAAATCCATGCTAAATACTCTTTTTTTTTTTTTTCACTTTGGTTTTGGAAGGTACACAGGAGGATCTAAATATTTATGAGCCTTTTTTTTTTGTACCCCCACCCTTGGCTTATGATGTGTTCTTGTTGAATGTTGAGGAATTACGTTAATGAATGCATGCCTGCACACACAGACCCAGAAACCAGGCAGAAAGAGATCGAAAGAGGGGGAGAAGGAAAAAGAGAGACAGAAAACACACAAAGCTTTGTCAGCTCTAATGTTGGCACTTACCAAACAGTTCCCATGAAAAAAAAAAAAAAGACAAGAAGAGAGATTTAAAATGGGTTGCCAGGAGAAAACATAAATTGTACAGCTGAGCACAAAAGAAAGTGCAAAGTTCCATCTTTTGCTTCCCTCAGCTCTGAATGCAACTTTTGTTTTGAGCAAGGACAGATCTGAAATTTAAAAAAAAATTTCACTGGACCTTTTCCTTGCATCCACCCCTGACTCTACTACATGCCATGTGATATGTTTACTTATATTCTATACAGAGTAAAAGTGAAGTTAATGGTACAGAATGGAAGCTGTTTTGGAGAGTCTGAAGTTATGAACCAATGGATCCAGTCTTTTGAAACTAAGCCGAGTGCCTTATGGTCTGTCTCTGTTTTCCTTGCTCACTGAATGACTCTCGGCTATTATTTTATAGTTGACCTTACATGCTAGTTGTGACATTTACTCGTTGCTGTACAGACCAGCCCAAAATAGATACTGATGCAGCACTGTGACTGATGACCTCAGAGGGCTTACAGTCTAGAAAAAGGTGTGTGCTAACAGCGGGCAGCATACAAAGCAAAGCTGTATGTTGTAAACATATAAGTACTTGCTTATGTATGTACAATCTAGGTGCTTTTTGAATAATATTATTCAGAGTCTTTCCTTTTCTTATTTATTTATTTTGTCTAGCAGTTTCTTCTTGCTTTTCTTTGGCTTCCTGCTCAGAAGCTGATGCAGAAAGTCATGTGGTAAAGCTATGCACCATTGACTGAGCACTGGAGGTGTGCCGGGGAAGAGGACAAGAAGAAACCTGTGGGAATCCATGGTGTTGGTAACAAAGCATATTTCTTCAACAACACTTTAGAAAGGGGATCACACTCCCTATACAGAATCAATTAAATCTAGTGTGAGGAACAGTAAAGATAACAGTACCTTTCCTGCTGCAGAAACACCACATAGATTGGAAAATAAAGAGTCATAAATATTGTGGGGTTGGAGCGTGACAGATCTAAAGTGAATGGGGACAGGACGGGATGGGCACCAGATTATGTCCCTGTGCACATTTTGAATCAGAAAGTTGAAACACCAACACCTCAGCTAAAAAAAACAATAACATCAAAAAGAGGAGTCCATGTTAAAATAAGAATATGTTTTTCTTGCATATTTAACAAAATAATGCCTATTGGTTTATGCTAAATTTTAACATGTTATAGGACTCATTTTATGTTTTGATTGAATTTATAAGATCTTTTAAAATGTGGGCTGGGTACGGGGATGGGGAAGAAAACTGTGGGGATGGGGTAGGGATGGAAAAATAATTGACCGGAGATGGGTGGAGATACGGACCAAATTATGTCCCTGTGTACATTTCTGTTAAGCACATGAGTTCTACTGCACGATTAATAAGAAAATATTCTGCAGTGATATAGTAAACAAGATTGTAAATTTAAAATGCACACAATTTGAGTGCTAATTAGGGAAAGCCCGCCAGACACATGCACACAAAGGTTCTGTGGTAAGGGTAACTTCAATACCCTGTTTCCCCGAAAATAAGATCTACCCTGAAAATAAGCCCTAGTTAAGATTGACCCCTGAAGCCACCCCGACTCCATCCCTGACACTAGTACTGCTCGACTTGCCAATCATCTCTCCCTTCCTCTCCTCCACTCAAATTCTTCTTCTTTCCTTTCTCTCCCCCCTCCCCCATGTGTATCATCTCTCCTCGCCTCTTACCCATCCCCCTTGTGCAGCAGCTCCCGAGGCCTCTAAAAACAACAGCAGCGCTCTGAACGGGCTGCTTCGGAGCCTTCCCTCTGCTGCTGTTTTGGATTCTTTTGGAGTGGAGATATGTCAGGCTCATGGTGGGAGGGTCTGTGGGGTTATGCTGCACAGAGGGATGGGAGGGATAGAAAGACACTGCAAAGGGAAGGCTTGGCCCTGATGAGGAAGACTGTGAAGCAGCCCGTTCAGAGTGCTGTTGCTGTTTTTGGAGGCCTCGGGAGCTGCTGCTCAAGGGGATGGGTAAGAGGAGAGATGATACACATGGGGGAGGGGAAGAAAAAGGAAAGAAGAAGAATGTGGGTGGAGGAGAAGAAGGGAGGGATGATTGTTGTACATGGGAAAAAAATTATGAAATTCCACGAAAATAAGTTGTGTTTTTTGGAACACAAATTAATATAAGACCCTGTCTTATTTTCAGGGTAACACGGTATTTGCATGCCCAATAAAAACCATAAGTGGCAGCACAAGTTTTTCTAAAATTTATTTTTCCATCTATTACCTGCCTATTAAGTAGGCAGATTGCAATAAAACAAACACAATAAAAACACATTACATAACACAACACAGTAAAACAGTGCTGAAATCCACAAAACCTCTTAATCAAAACGAGCATAAGCTTGCACAAATAAAAATGCTCTAAAGTGTTTCTTAAAAGCAGCAAGATCATCCAGCAAATATGCAGCCTCAATTGCAACTTGTTTCAGAGCAAGTCTGGTAATGGAAGTAACCTCTGCAGGATCAGCAGAATGCAGCTCATTCAATAAAGGGACTTCAAGCTACTGTGAACCTTTAGATCTTAAAGAATGAGTTGGGGCATAACTATGTAATGCCTGAGTCAGCTACTTAGAAGCTTTTCATTTCATTTTCTATACTGTTTTCCCAGGTAAGCTCAGAATGATTTAAATGAATTTATTCAGGCACTCAAGTATTTTTCCCTGTCTGTTTTGGTGGGCTCACAAGCTAACTAATGTACCTGGGGCAATGGGGGGATTAAGTGGCTTGCCCAAGGTCACAAGGAGCAGTGTGGGTTTGAACTCACAGCCTCTTATAGGTCCTTTGATCAATCTGTTATAAGCACTAATGTGTGCTTACTGCAGCTTATAATGGCTTACCACAGGGCACGTTGAGGCATCCCATAACACTTTTGACATGTGTGCATTCTACTGGCATCCTAAAAAATAAAAGAAAAGATTTGGCCATGGGATGTGTTTGAGGAGTAGAGAGTGAACATTACCGCATATTAACTGATTAGCGCAGGATTAGCATATAATCCATTACCATATACAAAATAGGTGATGATAAGAGC
Organism: Geotrypetes seraphini; assembly: GCF_902459505.1. Lineage (NCBI taxonomy): Eukaryota > Metazoa > Chordata > Amphibia > Gymnophiona > Dermophiidae > Geotrypetes > Geotrypetes seraphini. The sequence continues at coordinate 254,349,521 of NC_047086.1, forward strand.
TCATGCGCTAATTTTTGATAATGGCAACATTAGTGCACGGTCATTAAATCAGAAAATGGAAAATTGGTCATTTTTCTGGCCTTGACAAAAAGTGGCCTTAGCACTTGGAAAAGACTCGTGTAAGGGCATTCTAAGGCCACTTTTTTATGCAGCTTAATAAAAGGACCCTTTAATGTTAAAAAAAAAAAATAAGCTGCAATAATTTAAACTTTATCCTATATAACAATGGAAAGCCAATGGGATGTCTTCATTGAAAAAGCTGCATGTTCAAAATGCTGCAAACCAACATCTGCGCCTGTTATTCGCTGTATTAAATATTAGCCTCACAAAAATTCATGCAAAGCTGAAACGTGCAGAACAACATTCTGGTTCATGTGCAGGTGTGCTGGTACTTTCGTTTTCTTTGGACATGTACACAAAGCTGTTACCTCCTGTTCTTTCTTTTAAAGAGTGCAGGAACCTGCTTTGGTCACAGATAAACAGAAAAAACTGGCAATAAATGCCAAAAACCAGACTTAAATCTTCTCAACTAACTCTTCTCAGATCTGGTAGTGAATGTCTCTTGTGCATGTTAAAATGTCTTATTTACTTCTGTGAAATCCTAATGGCCTCAACACCATTCATTTGAATGTACTGTGCTCTTGTGTGTACTGCATGATTTGTCGATTTCATATATATATATCAGAAATTGGGATAGGCTGAATTATAGCTTTTGGTGGAACTCTTTGTGTCACATATTCAAAATGGAAAGGATAATTGCCACGCAGCAGGGAAATTTTAAGAAATTTCAGGTTATTTGGGAGTCATTAACAAGATACTGTAAAGACTGAAATTACTGCATAGAATAAATATTAATTTTTTTCCTTTTGTTCATACACGTCCAGGGTAGGGTGGGGGAGGGGGATGGGAATATGTTATGATTTCTTTTGCTTATGAATAACTGTTGGGTATAAGGGAGGGGGATATTTGATGCGAGTTAGAATTTGAAGATTTATTAAGTGACATTAAAGTATAAATGATTGTATTATTTGTTACACTTATTGTGAGCTTTAAAAATGAATAAAGATTAATAAAAAAAAAAAAGATAGAAATTTTTAAATAAATACAGTAGACTTGCTGTTAACTGGAACTCAATTAACCAGAACTCTCAAGCAACCAGAAACAAAATCTAAGAAATACTGTAATACTTTAAATAAAAATGAAAATAAAATCAATTTCTGCCACACCTGAATACACCCATGCTTTGCCTACCACATGTCGGGTAGTTTGTCTGGACCTGTATATGATATGGCATAGTATGAGGTATAGTATTAGTTAGGCCTATTTTTAACCAGAAACTACATTTTTTTTTCTGTCATCTATCAACCCCCCATTGGTGCCGGTTAACTGAGAGTCTACTGTAAATACAAATCTTTTGTCCTGAACCCCTTTGTGCATCCGGTAACAGGCACATACACCTTGCGCCAACCGCACACTTCTCATGGTAGCTGTCTACATCAGCCTTTCAAGCAGCGCTGATCCCTACTGATAACTTCTAAGGAGCAAAATAAAAATGAAAGCAAGAAAAGAAAATCTTAATGATTTTGTTTGAACATTTTGTTGGATTATTTAACACCTAAGCCATTTTCTGAACGTGGTTGCTTTAAATAATGCATGTGCCTTCCAGTTTCCTTCCCTGCTCTTCAGGCTCGGGGTGTTGTACAGGCTCGGGATTGGCTTTCCTATGGTCAAGTCAGTCACTATTTGCACTCCCTGGACCATTCTACTTTGCATGAAGATAAGGCAGACCTGGTTTGGGAGACTTTGACCCTGTCCCGTTCGACCAGTATGAGTATCTCCTTTCATCAGATCAGCTTGGGCAGTTTTTCGGCACCTTGGAATTATGATGCAGTGGCTGTTGTTTGGAATCTGGACCTTGCCTCTACTGAGCAGATCACTGGTGAGGATTTGCGTCTCCTCATGCGACATCTTCCGAGACTGACTCGCTCGGTGGTGTTGCAGGAACAGCACTACAAATTCTTGTTGAGACTTTACATTTCCCCATATAAGGCCTTGGTGGCTGGTATTGCTCCTCATGCTGAATGCCCTAAATGCCGTTCTGCCCCTGCTGGTTTGTTTCATATGTTTTGGTCCTACGACAGAATACAAACCTTCTGGTCTTTTGTTGGACTTCATCTACAGACGATCTTAAAGAAACGACTTCCCCTTGGAGCGAAGGTTTTCCTTTTTTATCACTTTACCTCTTTGGGATTTTCTAGGGATAATTCCCTGTTGCTGAAGAAGGCTTTTTTGTTATCTCGTAAATGTATTCTCTTGTTATGGAGGCAGGCCGAGGTGCCTACCCTCACAATGTGGAAAAATGAATTGTTTACTTTGCTGAAGTATGAATATTTGGATACTAAGAAAAGTGGCCCTGGTCAACGGAGGAAATTCCAAGCGGTTTGGGCTCCGGTCTGGGACAATTTGTCTCCGGGTGCCCGAAGTGCTCTTCTGAATTTCTGACACTGGAGTGCTTGGGGGGTGAGGGGTGGGGTTGGGGGGGGGGGTTGGGGGGGTGGGTTATTCTTGGCTTTTGCTGAGTATCTTTTGTCTCCGCGCAGAAACTACGCGGTAGACCCTTTTGTCTTGTGTTTTGATTTGTTCCTGGTTCTTTGTATTCAGATTGTGGTTTACTTCTTTGTATTCTTCTTTTCTTAATAAAAGAAAATTTAAAACAAAAAAAAAATAATGAATGTGCTCCTGAACACATAAGATGCACAGAAGTTCAATTGTCCACAAAAACCACACACATGATAATTTTCCTGTTTCTAATCCTCTGCTTTAAAATTCTCCAAGCTGATTAATAACCCCACTATTTCTGTTCATAGACTTATTAGAGTATCAAATGGAGACTCTTCTATTTTAATTAAATTCAAAGCAAAACAAATCCAAAAAAAATACCCCCCAAACACTAAACCCAATCTCCTCCTCCAAATAAAGCAACAACCAAACAGCATTTTTGCTTTTCTGCCATTAAATGGAATTTCATTTCGTTGGTCCTGCCACTTATATTTTCTGTCAATCAGGATCTCCTAAAGCATTACCTTAATAAATACATTCCTGTTTTTATTATAGTTTTGTTTGTAGGATGTTCAATTTCATATGTAATTGAATCCAATAAAGTCATCTCAATTTCATTTATTCTAAGGTCATCATTTATGTCCCCTGCAGAACTGACAGCACTATTTTCTCTGACTTTTCCCCATCTATAACAAGCTCGGATTTTAATTTACGTGTTATTTTGATCTTTGACCAATAATTTGTCAGAGTATGTTTGTGAGCCTGCTTTCTCATTAAGCTCTAGATAGAAATACAGTATCGGCAAGATTTATATGAAAAAAAAAAATTAACTAACATTCATCAAGTAATATTCAAGGCATCCAAACACGATGCATCAGTTTATTACCCATTGCAGTCTACCGCTGCTCTAATTTCAGTCAGAGGCTTAATTCAAATTGTGCTTCGTGCTGATGTGAGCACCTGATTTTTCTTGATTTTGAAGAACTATTGAACATCAGGAAGCAAACAGAGAAAGGAGGCTTAGATGTGCTTTACTATTTAGCATAATTTTATATAACTTCTCCCTCCATCCAAAAAACCCCGCTCATGTAATCTGTACAAATGTTTTGAGCTGAATGTGTTTACATAAATGTTTCACTGTACCTAGTAAAGCTGTTGTTTAATGTAATTTCACAATGTAAATTTGAAGAGGGACTTTTAATCTCTGAAGCATTCACCTTTCCTTATTATTATTTTTTTTTTAATCTCTAACAATTTTATTCAAAGTATCATTAAAAACATGATAGTAACAGTGTAAAAAAATGGATATCCTTTTCTAACATACTGATGTTTTTCATATCAACTCCTGCAAAGCAAGGACTGCTAAGACAGCCTTGATTTTAGGGCTTATGGGCCTCATATTCAGATCATGGGAGGCAGCCTGCCTATTTCCTGTGGTTGGTGGCAAACCCAGAAATTCAGTCCTGGGCTGTATCTGTTGACTGGCATTGAATTTACGGGTTGTTGTTTTTTTAAAGCTGCTTTTGACACAACTGGTAAAGCCAATTTGAATCGACTTACCAGCTAAGATATAGTGGTCAAATATAGATCTGCATAAATAGCAGGTCTATTTGACTGCTGAAAACTTAGGCCCAATGTGCGACGGCAGCCAAGAAAGCAAACAAGAAGCTAGGAATTATTAGAAAAGGGATGGTAAACAAGAGTAAGAATGTTATAATGCCTCTGTATTGCTCACCTTGAGTATTGCATTCACTTCTGGTCTCCTTACTAAACTAAACTAAACTAAGCCTTGGGTTTATATACCGCACCATCTCCACGAATGCGGAGCTCAGCACGGTTTACAGGAAGAAAGATGAGAGAGGAACTACAGTGGAGAGAAAGATGTAGCAGCACTAGAAAAGGTTCAAAGAGCAACAAAGATGATGAAGGGGATGGAACACTAGTATGAGGAAAGACTAAAGAGGTTGGGTCTGTTCGACTTGGAAAAGAGATGGCTGAGAGGAGATATGATTGAAGTCTACAAAATTCTGAGTGTGTAGAACGGGTACAAGTGGATTGATTTTTTTACTACATCAAGACTAGAGGACACTCGATTAAGTTACAGAGTAATACTTTTAGAGAATGGTTAAGTTCTGAAAAGCATTGCCAGAGGATGTGATAAAAGCAGTTTGGACAAGTTCCTGAAGGAAAAGTCCATAAACCGCTGTTGAGACAGACATGGGAGAAGCCACTGCTTGCCCTGGATTGGTGGCATGGACTGCTGCTACTATTTGGGTTTTTGCCAGGCACTTGTGACTTAGATTGGCCTCCGTGAAGACAGGATACCGGGCTAGATGGACCATTGGTCTGATCCAATAAGGCTATTCTTATGTTCTTATCAAGTCAGTAACTGGGCTAATAAGAACATAAGAATTACCATACTGGAACAGACAAAGTACCTAGCTAGATCCCATGTAGTACAACTAATTTTATGCTGCTGATCCTAGGAATAAGCAGTGGATTTCCCCAAACCATCTCAATAATGGCCTATGTACTTCTCTTTTAGGAAATTATTTAAACCTTTTTAAAACCCCACTAAGCTAACTGATTTCTCCGGCAATGAATTCCAGAGTTTAATTAAACGCTATGTGAAGAAATATTTTCTCTGATTTGTTTCAAATCTACTACTTAGTAGCTTCATCACATGTCCCCTAGTCCTAGGATTTTGGAAAGAGTGAACAAGCGATTCACATCTACCCTTTCCACTCCACTCATTATTTTATAGACCTCTATCATATCACCCCTGAGCCATCTCTTCTCTAAGCTGAAGAGTCCTAGCCGCTTTAGTCTCTTCATAGGGAAGTCATCCCATCCTTTTTATCATTTTCATTGCCCTTCTCTGTATCTTTTCTAATTCTGCTATATATTTTTTGAGATATGGTGACCAGAACTGCACAAAGTATTCGAGGTGCCGCTATACCATAGAGCGATCTAAGGGCATTATAACATTTTCATCTTTGTTTTCCATTCCTTTCCTTTCCTGATAATTTAGTGGCCATCTTGTACTGAATATTAGCACATAGTTGGCTAAGTGCTATTTAACCAGCTAGGAGCCATTCCTGGCCAGTTAAATAGCACTGAATATCGAGCAATCTCTTTTTATTAGTGACTAGTCTTTAAGCCCATTACATTAATGGTGCTAGAATAGATGTGTCTGTCTGTCTTTCTTCTGTCTCTCTGTCTCCTTAGCCGCTGTCTGTCTGTCTTTCTTTCTTGTTCCTTGGCCACTAGCTGTCTGTCTGTCTCTCTGGCCCCCCTGTCTACTTGTCATTCTTTGTCTATCCCTGGCCCCCTGCCTATCTCTCTCTGTCCCCCCAAGCAAACCAAGATTGCTGCCTGCCCCCAGCACAGTGGCGTACCAAGAGGGGGGTGGGGGGGAGGGGCGGTCCGACCCAGGTGAAAGCCCTGAGGGGGTGCTCTCGGCCTTGAAGCCATTGGCGTCTGATTCCCCCCCCCCCCCGGTGTCCAGTCCCCCCCCCGACATCCAGTTCTCCCCCCGGTGTCTGGTGTCTGGATTCCCCCCAGCCCCCCCCCCGCACCATTTACGGTAGAGAAGCAGCCTGCAGCAAGATCGCAATGCCAGTGATCTTTGCGCTGCTTCAGCGCTGTTTCCTCTGCCGTGATCCCTCCCCTCCTCTGATGTCAGAGGAGGGGCGGGACCGCGGCAGAGGAAACAGCACCAAAGCAGCGCAAAGATCTCTGGCATCATGATCTTGCTGCAGGCTGCTTCTCTACGGTAAATGGTGCAGGGAGGCCAGGGGGATGAGCGATCCTTCAGGGTGGGGGGTCGAGCGGTCCTTTAGGGTGGGGGCGAGTGGTCCTTTGGGGTGGGGCAGGGCAGCAGGCCTTCAGGGGGGAGACAGGCCTTCAGGGGGGACATGCCTTCAAGGGGGACAGACAGGCAGGCCTTCAAGGGGGGGAACAGGCCTTTAAGGGGGGGACAGGCTTTCAAGGGGGACAGGCTGGATGAAAGGGTAGTTAAGAAAAGGTGGATCTGTGGAGGGAGACGAAAAAAAGGAAAGATGCCAGACCTCCTGGGGAGGGAAGGGAAACGGAAGGGGAGGACAGAGATGGCAGATGGATGGTTAGCATGCAGAAAGAAGAAAGGAGACCCTGGCAAGCAAGTTATCAGAAGACAACCAGAGCCTTGGACCAACAAGATTTGAAAAATAACCAGACAACAAAAGGTAAGAACATAAGAATTGCCACTGCTGAGTCAGACCAGTGGTCCATCATGCCCAGCAGTCCGCTCACGCGGCGGCCCTCTGGTCTAAGACCAGCACCCTAACTGAGACTAGCCCTACCAGCGCACGTTCTTGTTCAACAGAAACTTGTCTAATATTGTCTTGAATCCTTGGAGGGTGTTTTCCCCTATAACAGCCTCTGGAAGGGCGTTCCAGCTTTCTACCACTCTCTGGGTGAAGAAGAACTTCCTTACGTTTGAACGGAATCTATCCCCTTTCAACTTTAGAGAGTGCCCTTTTGTTCTCCCTATCTTGGAGAGGGTGAACCACCTGTCCTTATCTACTAAGTCTATCCCCTTCAGTACCTTGAATGTTTCGATCATGTCCCCTCTCAATCTCCTCTGTTCGAGAGAGAAGAGGCCCAATTTCTCTAATCTTTCGCTGTACGGCAGCTCCTCTAGCCCCTTAACCATCTTAGTCGCTTTTCTCTGGACCCTTTTGAGTAGTACCGTGTCCTTCTTCAGGTACGGCGACCAGTGTTGGTCACAGTACTCCAGGTGAGGGCGTACCATGGCCCGGTACAGCGGCATGATAACCTTCTCTTATCTGTTCATGATCCCCTTCTTTATCATTCCTAAGCATTCTGTTTGCCCTTTTTGCTGTCGCCGCACATTGTGTGGACGGCTTCATCGACTTGTCGATCAGAAAAAACTAATTTTATTTTCTGTTTTGTGGTTACAATATGTCAGATTTGAAATGTGTATCCTGCCAGAGCTGGTGTTAGACCGCAAACATGAGCTAGGATTTAACAGAGAGAGGAAACGTCCTTTTTGTTTCTTTATTTTATTTATACCACAGCACCAGTGTGGTTAGGAGAAGCCAAAAGGGGGTGAGGGGTGAAAAAGCTATAAAATAAACCCACCAGGATGTTTGAAAAAAAATAAATAAATAAAATAAAAAATACCCAATTGGACAGGAAAATCGAATCGAAAAACCAATTCAATAGGCTGAATCGAATTGAATCGAATTTTTTTTTCCTGAATCGGGCAGCACTAGTTTGTGCTACTGTCTTAGACTTTAGGACCTGGGATTGGGGAGAGATGGCATCCTCAGTACTTTATAATGCAAGTGAAATGAGGATTTGTAATGTAATCCTTTTTCTTCTTCTCTACCTACTATTTTAAGTTCTTGTAAACCGTGTCGAGCTCCATTCTCATGGAGATGATGCGGTATATAAACTTAAGGTTTAGATTAGATTAGATTAGATTTGGTCAGACTTTTGAAGGGTCTGCAGAAGAAAAATATTGTATAGGCCGGAGACATGAGACAGCAGGAAACGGGAACTTTTCTTCCTCCTATTTTTGAGAATGGCAAGGCTGAAGATGTCAGAGAGTTCAGTTAAAATATGTGCTTTATAAGAAAATATAATAATATGTTTTATAAAGTTTATAAGCATTGCTGGCCTACCCGGTGAGGTGTTCCTAGTGGTGGTGGTGGTGACAGCGTGTCAATGTGTTGAGAGGAAGAGGTGGTCTGGGAAATTCTGCTGAGCAAACTCCGGGCCCATTTCCACCCCCCAGTTAGTCCACTCCACTCAACTGATTCACACACTGAGTGGGTCTTTGGGTGTTGTGCCTAGGTAGTTGTTTTGGGATCTCTTCCAGTGGTTTGTCAGTATCTCCTGTGGTCCAAGGAAGGAAACTTTGTTAACCTTAGAATAGACCTTCAGAATATGTTTGTAACAGCGCTGCTTGTGTGGCATTAAGCTATGTAGTGATCGAAAAAAAAAAAAAACCAGACCTTTGCACATTTTTGCACTTTATGGTGGGTGTATGAGGAGATTCACATTTCCTGCACAGCTAAGTCCGTGTGAAGTTACCTTGTGCTGTATTTGACATCTAGCAAGGTCTCTGTTTGGAAGGAAAGATCTAAGCTTAAAAATGAAGTGGCCAGAAGTTATGGTAAAAGCAGATAGCTTAGCTGGTTTTAAGAAAGATTTGGACAAATTCCTGGAGGAAAAGTCCATAGTCTGTTATTAAGACATGGGGGAAGTGTCTGCTTGCCCTGGATCGATAGCATGGAATGTTGCTACTCTTTGGGTTTTGACCAGGTACTAGTGACCTGGATTGGCTACCATGAGAATGAGCTACTGGGCATGATGGACCATTGGTCTGACCCAGATAGGCTATTCTTATGTTATGTTCTCATCTGTAGTGGGCCTTTGTTGTCACTTCTTATTTTAATGTATTTTTTTTCTGGGAACTGATCAGTGTTTTTTATAATGGAAACAAAAATGGAAGAGAATTAATGTGTGTGGAATGGGGGGGGGGGGTAACAAATTTCTTCAGCTAAATAATTCAATCCACCTTAACCAGACATAGGAGAACTCACGCACCATTCACACATCCTCCAACCAAAAATGTCAAAAGAAAAAAACTGTTCAACAACCTCCTATCACTCGACCCCCAACTCTACAACCTATTGACCTCAATCACAGACTATAAAACCTTCAAAAAAGAAAAAAAAAACCCTTCTATTCAAAAAGCACATAAACCGAACTAACACAATCAGAACCGTCCCAAATATCCTGCAACTACTCCATATGTACTTCTGATGTCATGACAATTCAGACATAATTTATGTTATGTTATGTTATGTTATGTTTGGAATAATGGTTACATATATGAGGTTCAATAAAAGAAAATTTTCACTGCCTGTTTCTGTTCTGACCATTTATTCCGTTTCATGGTTATTACAAAAAAATATTTTTTTACATGGGGGGTGTCAAAAAACGATGGGCCCCGGGTACGCCATTGCCCCAGCACACCCCTCCCCCCAAAGCAGCCCCTTTTCCCTCTCCCCTTCCACTTCACTTGCAGCCAGATGCCTCGCAGCACCTTGAAGGACACCCTCCTGCCTTTGCTCTCACCGCCGCACGTGCCGCAAGCCGCCAATGGAACATGGCACGGAAACACAAATCATGGCAGCAGGGATCATGCCGTTTCAACTGCGCATGCACGGGTTACAGTTTTATTTTAGAGGATTAAGCACCAGCGGTGTGCAGTAAGAGCTTTCAGGGGATTCAGTGAATCCCCAGCTCTACAGCCCTGCTTTTTAATTTTTACATTTTGTTTACTTTTTGCTTGATGCAATTTGATTTGTTGAGTAGGTAGCCTGTTCCGTAAGTCAGATTGAATCAAATGAAAAGTAAACAAACAAACAAAAAAGACAGTGTCCTCAGGGTCTTTAGGGGATGGGGCGAAACGCCTGAAGTCCCTGACCGCACACCACTGTTAAGCACTTACAAAATACTATAAACTTTGATTAATAAGAAAATCATATAGGCTAACAGCAACATCAACAGACCTGATTTTTAAACTCTTATCGCTTTGCACGTCAATGCTTGTATTTCGACTCTTACAGTAAGAAATAGGATAATAGGAGTTTAATTGTCAAACTGTTTATACCACAATTAATTGTCATATGAGCACCACAATTCACTGCAGGTGTAAAAAATTCATTGCACGCTAGTACCAGGTGTAGCTATTCTATTTATTGATCTCAGACTTAAAATAATAAAAAATAGAACTTCTTGAAACCTTTGTAATTACAAATCGTGCTCAGAAAATGGTTTCTGAAGTAGCTGAGTGTGCTTATTTTTCTACTAACGTGAAGAAGCACCCATTTTCAATCATTGCACTATTATGAGGTACAGTGATGGGTGCAACTTTAACATCATCAGTAGCATGTTTATTTATGTCCAAATTTCAGGAAACTTATGTATATCCGTCCCTCCATTATAAAACAAAAATTAAAAAAGTGGTTTAGATTTATAGATGACATATTCTGTGTATGGCAGGGTACGGAAAGTGAATTGAGACTTTTCATGGAATGGATAAATCAGTGTGATAGTCACATTCAATTTACCGCCACATGGAGTGCTCACAAAATACAGTTTCTAGATATAGAGATTACCTATAGGGCAGGAGAATTTAGTATTACCATCTTTAGAAAACAGACTGACAGGAACACACTGTTACATTTTTGAAGCTGTCCCCGTATACACTAAAATATACTGGCAAGACAGTTTCTACATCTATGGAGACTGTGCTACTCCAAAGAAGAATTTCAATTTCAAGCTCACGAGATGAGTCAAAGATTCCTAGCACGAGGGTACCCAAAAAAATAGTACACAAAGCTTATAAGAGGACATAGCAGTGTGGAATCCATATGGATAGAAATTCCATGTGTAAAGGGAAGGAATATAAAGGTAGGGTTATACTACTGTCTCCCGGAACAAAATGAGCAGACAGATGAAGAAATGTGTTCAGAGATTAGGAAAGCTGAAGAAATGGACAACACTATAATAATGGGTGATTTCAATTACTATATCCAACTAGAGGTGCATATATATACAATCATATATCAAAATAATTTTTTATATGCAAATATATGAGTACAGAGTACCCAGGCAGTAAATAACCCTGCCTGGGTAGTCTGATTTCAATTATTCCAACATTGATTGGTTAAATGTTACATTGGGGAGTGCTAGGGAGGTAAAATTCCTAGATGTCATAAATGACTGCTTCTTGGAGCAACTGGTCCAGGAACCGACAAGAGGGGGTGCTATTTTAGATTTGGTTCCTAGTGGAATGCAATACATAGTACAGGAGTTAACTATGTTGGGTCCGCTGGGAAATAGTGATCAAATTTGAGCTGATACCGAGAGTAACGTCACAAAAGAAATCTACTGTAGGGGGCGTTTAATTTTTGAAATGGCGACCATGATAAAATGAGGAAAATGGTTAAAAAGAAGCTAAAAGGATCAGATGCAAAGGTTAGGACTTTAAACCAGGCATGGATGTTATTTAAAAATACTATCATGGAAGCCCAGACCAGATGTATTCCACGTATCAGCAAAGGTGGAAAGAAGAGGAAACGCGAGCTGGCGTGGTTAAAAGGTGAAATGAAAGAGGCTATTAGAGCCAAAAAAACATCCTTTAAAGAATGGAAAAAGAATCTGAATGAAAAAAATAAGAAGAAACACAAGCACTGGCAAGTTAGATGCAAAGCATTGATAAAGATGGTTAAGAAAGAATATGAAGAGAAACTTGCAAAAGAGGCAAAAACTCATAGCAATTTTTTTAGGTATGTCAGAAGCAGAAAACCTGTGAGGGAATCTGTGAGACCATTGGATGATCAAGGAGCAAAAGAGGTGCTCAGAGAGGATAAGGCCATAGCGGAAAGACTGAATGAATTCTTTGCTTCGGTCTTTACGGAAGAAGATGTAAGATATTTACCTGAACCGGAAATGGTTTTCAAGGGGGATGATGCGGAGGAACTGAAAGAAAACTCGGTGAATTTGGAAGATGTACTGAGCCAAATCTACAAGTTAAAAAGTGATAAATCGCCAGGACTGGATGGTATACATTCCAGGGTACTAAAAGAGCTCAAACATGAAATTGCTGACCTGCTGTTAGTGATCTGTAACATGTCGCTAAAATCATCTGTAGTACCTAAAGATTGGAGGGTGGCCAATGTTAGGCCAATTTTTAAAAAGGGCTCCAGGGGAGATCTGGGAAATTACAGACTGGTAAGCCTCACTTCAGTGCCGGGCAAAATGGTAGAAACGATTATAAAAAATAAAATTGTGGAACACGTAGACAAACAGGATTTAATGATATAGAGTCAGCATGAGAAACCATAGTCTGGCCTTTCCAGCTAAGAGGGAGGTCCTCTCTAGGGCAACTAGTTGTGCAGAAGGAAAGGTCCAATCTGAGCAAATCAAGGCTGACATGAGTAACAGCTGGCAGAATGATGCTCCAGGAGCCTTGTCCTAGTAGGCTGGTCAACCATGTGACTAGGTCTGCAGACTACTACCCTGGGAGTTCCAATACTAGATGCTACCAGAAATGGCAGTCTGAAACCAGATCCCAAGAACTAACTCCGGATTCCTGCTGCAATTTTCCAACATGTGTTATCATCTGCTGGAGCCACTGGCAAATTACAGGGCTACACTACCCATTATAGCATTGATGTCACTGGAAATATCCATGTTTTCTGTCCCCATCAGGCTGTAGGCACAGTAAAGCATAATACATACATCTAGACTGGTCTAGCATGATGATACACAACTTGCTTTATCACAGAATGCTAAACTTGATTCATAATATTTCCAAAGATATTTCTTTCATTTTCACTCCTGGGAAACAAGCGCAGAAGGCTCATATTACGATGAAGTCTAAACTGTTCATCATTAATTGACATTCTTACATTCAATGCTATTTAACCTCTGCTCTGTTTTCATGTATTGGATTCACATGTAAAAATATTTGTAAATAATACATACATAGATCAAGAAAGATAAGTAATGAAGATGATGCAGACAGAGAACACAAACACATAGAGAGACCTGAAACCACAGACTATTTTAGTCCATCACAATTATCATGTCTTTGTAATCTCTGGAATCTATTTAGGCATGCCTAACTACTGAGTGATGTAGTATAGTGCTTCTCATGCTCTTCCTGACGTAGCCCTTAGCCAGTCTGGCTTTCAATATATCCATAATGAATATGCATGAAAGAAAGAGAATTGCAACGGCTGTACTGCATGCAAATCTCTCTCATGCATATTCATTGTGGATATTTCCAAAAACAGACTGGCTAGGGGGTACTCAGAAAGATTCTTAGAAAACCTATTTTAGGCCCATATGTGCAAAACTCACAGTGCATTTAACCATTGTCACAGTTTTAACAGGTTTTGCGATGAAGTATGACATCTAGCGATGCACAAAATGGCAAATTGCGGTCTTTTCTGTGGGTTGTAGCAGCCTCCAATAATTGTATGTATGTATGGCTTTTCACTAAAATGTAATTCTATCCCCCTTACTCTTCTCTTCTATATATAAGTTCATGTAAACTTTTTTTTTTTTTCCCTTCTCTTCCTATATTTTAAGTTCTTGTAAACCGTGCCGAGCTGCACATCCGTGGAGATGATGCGGTATATAAACTTAAGGTTTAGTTTAGTTTAGTTTAGTATGTAAATAGAACAAGCTCATCAATATTAAAAAGAGCACTCCGATCGATGCCCCATAATGCACAAAATGAAGCGCCACTTTTTAACGATCCAAAATCTCCAACAGGTCTGGAGGTGATGGTAGCGTTAAAAAAAGTGCTGAACAGCAGCTTAAAAAAAGTAAAATAAAAATAAACATAGATGCTTTGTGTCTCACACACAATATCTGTTCCCATTAAAAAACAAAACAAAACTTGTGCTGGGATCCCCCCTCATGAGGGCCCACAACAGCCAGAATCTAAAAAAAAAAAAATTTGACAGGAGGGAAGCCCGCTCTTTCCGGTCTTGGCCACTCAGATACCCCACACCCTGACCCCCCACCCCACCTTTAAATTAAAGAGCAGCAGTAATTATGCCCACTCCCTACTACTGCCAGGACCCCGTGAACCTGTCCTGTGGGACCCTCAGCCAGTCAGGTTTTCAGGATATCCCTCATGAATATGCATAAGAATAGCCTTACTGTTTCAGACCAAAGGTCCAACAAGCCCAGTAGCCCGTTCTTATGGTGGCCAATCCAGGTCACTAGTACCTGGCCAAAACCCAAAGAGTAGCAACATTCCATGCTAATGATCCAAGGCAAGCAGTGGCTTCCCCCAACAAAGGGACTTGTACACTGTCTTTTTGTGGTTAAACATTTAAAGTGGTTTACATATCTATATATATAAAATCGGAGGTATGTATGTATGTGCCGCGATCACGCAAAAACGGCTTGACCGATTTGAACGAAACTTGGTATGCAGATCCCTCACTACCTGGGATGATATGTTCTGGGGGTCTCGTGGCCCAACTGCACATGTGGGCGGAGCTACAAACAAAATCAGATTTCACCCATTCATGTCAATGGAAAAAATGTAAAAAGCTGCCAACGCAAAAACGGCTTGCCCGATTTGAACGAAACTTGGTATGCAGATCCCTCACTACCTGGGGTGATATGTTCTGGGGGTCTCGCGGCCCACCTGCACACGTGGGCGGAGCTACAAACTGAAAATCAGATTTCTACCATTCATGTCAATGGCTAAAATGTAAAAAGCTGCCAACGCAAAAACGGCTTGCCCGTTTTGAACGAAACTTGGTATGCAGATCCCTCACTACCTGGGGTGATATGTTCTGGGGGTCTCGCATCCCACCTGCACACGTGGGCGGAGCTACTAACTGAAAATCAGATTTCACCCATTCATGTCAATGACAAAATTGTCAAAAACTGCCATTCTCACAATAATTCCATCTACCTGGGGTGATATGTTCTGGGGGTCTCTCGGCCCACCTGCACATGTGGGCGGAGCTACAAACAGAACATCATATTTCACCCATTCATGTCAATGGAAAAAAAGTAAAAAGCTGCCATTCTCACAGTACTTCAAAAACGGCTTGACCAATTTGAACGCAACTTGGTATGCAGATCCCTCACTACCTGAGGTGATATGTTCTGTGGGTCTCGCGGCCCACCTGCACACGTGGCCGGAGCTACAAACAGAAAATCTGATTTCACCCATTCATGTCAATGGCAAAAATGTAAAAAGCTGCCATTCTCACAGTAATTCCAACTACCTGGGGTGATATGTTCTGGGGGTCTCTCGGCCCACCTGCACACGTGGGCGGAGCTACAAACATAACATCAGATTTCACCCATTCATGTCAATGGAAACAAAGTAAAAAGCTGCCATTCTCACAGTACTTCAAAAACGGCTTGACCAATTTGAACGCAACTTGGTATGCAGATCCCTCACTACCTGGGGTGATATGTTCTGGGGGTCTCTTGGCCCACCTGCACACATGGGCAGAGCTACAAACAGAACATCAGATTTCACCCATTCATGTCAATGGAAAAAAAATAAAAAGCTGCCATTCTCACAGTACTTCAAAACCGGCTTGACCGATTTGAACGAAACTTGGTATGCAGATCCCTCACTACCTGGGGTGATATGTTCTGGGGGTCTCTTCACCCAATAATTTTTATGTTCTTGCTCCTGGAGGTGAAACTAAAAATGTTGTTTATAATCAAGTTTTGTGTTTGTTGTATTGTATTCATTTTGTCAAATATTTCACATTATAATTTGAATATTGTACTTTTTATAAAGCTGTAAAAAAATAATTTCATTCACCACTATAAAGTATCTTTATTTGAATCCATTTACAGTGTTATTGCTATAATTAAATACCCGTGCAACGCCGGGGCATCAGCTAGTATAATATATATAGGTTCTTATTTTGTACCTGGGGCATTGGAGGATTGTGCAACTTGCCCATGATTACAAGGAGCAGTGCTGGGATTTGACCCTACAACCCCTGGGTGCAAAGGCAGCAGTTCCACCACTAGTCCACTCCTCATCATGAAGCAAATTTGCATGACTGCAACATATATTATATCCAAATCTGCCTCATGCATATTTATGAAGGATATCTTGAAACCTGACTGGCTGGGGGTCCTCCAGGACAGGTTTAAGAACCACTGCCCTACACCAGTGGTAGACAAATTCATTAGTCAAAAGAGCCAAAGATCAGCAGTACAAAGATTAAGATTTCTTTTGAGAGCCAAATTTCTTCTCAAGAACTATGTTTTTAGGAGTCATTTTAAACTAAATACTAACATTCAATAAAACCAGATATCATAATAATAATAATCTTATTTATTGACAAAAATATATTTTTTACATTAAAATATAAATATGACAAAACATGTATTTAATGACACCCCGCTCGCCCACACGTAGCTGCCCCATCCCCGTGAGCTCAGTCCCTGTCCCTGCAAACCATCTGATCCCATCCACACAAGCCTCGAATAGATTTATACTGAACTTATTAAAGTATAAAAAGAAACAATATTCTGTGCAATTGTCAATTTATAAATCAGCGTTTTCTCCCATTCTCTTCCCCATTTCCCTTCAGCATCTTCTCCCCACTCTCCACTTCTTTTGCCCATTTCCCTTCAGCGCCTTCTCCCCATTCTCCATTTCTCTTCCCCATTTCCCTTTAGCGTCCTCAGTCCACTCTCTCTCCACTTCCCTTTAGCGCACGCGCATAAAATAAAGCAAGCAATTTTATACCATTTTCATTCTATTCATTCATAGAAATTAAAGTCTAAATAATGCCAGTCACATAACAAAACATGATTTTACCAAAATAATTCCCTGCACAGTCAAGCCTGCAAGGATTATTAGATGTCTTTCAGCATCTCCCCTCCCTCCCCCTTACCTTCGTGGCGATTTTCTTTCTTTTTTTTTGTCTTCCAGCTGCCCGAACTGGCTTTCATCAAGTCGCGTGTGGCTGCCAAAACATTTCCTCTGATGCAACTTCCTGTTTCTGGTTGCGTCAGAGGAGAAGTTTCAATAGCCACACGTGACTTGATGAAAGCCAGTTCGGGCAGCTGGAAGACAAAAAAAAAGAAAATTGCCACGAAGGTAAGGGGGAGGGAGGGAGATGCCCGATCGGTGATGTGCCATTCTCTAGTTCAGGGGTGCCCACACTTTTTGGGCTTGCGAGCTACTTTTAAAATGACCAAGTCAAAATGATCTACCAACAATAAAATTTTAAAAAACATAAAGCACCCTGTACGCAGAGAAAATGTTAATTATCATTTATATTCCATGGGTTTTCAAAGAGGTCAAGGCAGATGACTTTATGCAAAGTCACCTCAGTAACAACTATACAAAAATAGACAAATATACCCCCTCCCTTTTTACTAAACTACAATAGCGGTTTTTAGCACAGGGAGCTGCGCTTAATGCCCTCGCTGCTCTCGATGCTCATAGGCTCCCTGTGCTAAAAATTGCTATTGCGGTTTAGTAAAAAGGGGCCATAGTGCAAAATATAGACAGCAGATATAAATTCTCAAAACGGACACATTTTGATCACTAAATTGAAAATAAAATAATTTTTCCTGCCTTTGTTGTCTAGTAATTTAATGAGTCTCTGGTTGCACTTTATTCTTCTGACTGTGCATCCAATATTTCTTCCCTTCTTTCAGCCTCTTGTATGCTTCCTCTCCTACAGACTCAATCTCTCCCCAACTTTTTCTTTCTTTCTCCCTGCCCCCTTCTTTCTTTCTCTCTCCATGCCCCCTTTCTTTCTGTATGTTTGTCTTTCTCTCTCTGTGCCCCCTTTCTTTCTTTTTGTCTTTCTCTCTCCATGCCCCTTCTGTCTATCTCCCTGTCTTTCTGTCTCCCTTCTTTCTTTCTTTCTCCCTGCCCTCCCCCAAGCCACTGCCATCAGGGAACAGGCCGCCACCGCCACCGCGATTGGGGAACAGTCCGCCACCAAATTCTGAGCTCTCCCTGCTTCCCTTCCCTGTAAAAAGGACGCTGAAGCGCCGGGCCGACCAACCTTCCCCACCCGACGTCAATTCTAACATTGGAGAGGAAGTTCCTGGCCAGCCAGGCTGTAATGGAGGCAGTATATGCAAATAAAGTTTATGCATATTCATTGTGGATATCCTGAAAACCAGACTGACAAGGGGGTACTCCAGGACCGAGTTGAGAAATTCAGAATTAGTGGGTTAGTAATATCTCTTGTTGAACTGCTTAGCACAGCTTAGTAAACAAGCCACACTAGACTCCAGACAGATCTGTTAATATAACATGTGGTCAGAGTTCAATTCACAGACTTTCATCAGTTCACTTTCTCTCTGTTAATTACCTGCCAGCTTCTCAAAACAAAGCCATAGAGAAAAGGAGAAACAGCCATTTCTTTAACCAAAACCAACTTATTTTATTTTCACAACTCTTAGAATATTGTCTTCATTATCAACTGGTAAAAGTAATAGAGATCCAGCATACATTCCACAAATCCAAATTATCTGCAATTACTGGTATAAGACAAAAGAACAACAGGTTTTTTTGTATATATTTTATACTCTGTGTGCTAGACTTTGTTACTTGTAACACTTTCACAACAGAAGCCTAGTTGCTGAAGTAATCTTCCCAGGGCCAGATTTCAGATGTTGACGTCTATAGTCAGGACCGGAGAGCAGTAGGGAGGGGAGTTTTCTTTCACAGAGCCAGCAAAATCAGGCTCCTATGTAGCTGAGGTATTTTGTACCTTCAAAATGTGAATTCCTAGGCAATTACCTGTGTTGCTTATACCTAATCTGGTCTGAATCTTCTTCTGGTTCCCCTTCTATCAGAGATCTTTTACTCCATCAGGAGCAAAGAGGTCCCCACTTAAATCTTGCAAAACCACTTAGGGGTTGATGTAATAAGCTGCGCTATCCTTTAACTTAGCAGTTTTCTCCCAATTTTCCAACATTAATTGGAAAAAACTGCTATGTTAAAGGATAGACCAGCTTATTACATCAGCTCCAAAAACCTGGTATAGTAAGATTTTTTAAACACAGAAATCATAAGTAAAACCATTGCATTAAACAAGTGCATGGCAGGCATGCAAAAAGCAGAATCCATAATTATTCCTGATGTTAAAACCATTTAATTAACTCTTAGTGCCAACCCTTGCTGTCTCTTTGCCACACTCAACTCTCTACCCAAAGTACCTCCACCTCTTATCCCCTCCTCTCTTTCCCCCCCCCAGACAATGATAGAGTTCTTCCATGACATGATTCAAAAGATCCACCTTGAATTCTCAATCATATCACCTCCCCCACCACCTCTTCCAGCTGTCCACTCTGCCAACCTCCCTTCAATAACCCCTACCACCTTTTCTGAAGTCATAGAAGAGGAAATTGCTCACCTTCTCTCCTCCTCCAAACCCACCACCTGTTCCTCTGATCCGATTCTTACCTGTCTACACGGAGCCATTGCTCCCACAGTCATATCTTCAACTTTTCACTCTCTTATGCAACAGTTCCTGATGTCTTCAAACATGCCGAAGTTACACCTCTCCTTACAAAAAACCCTCAATAGACCCCGCATCCCCCTCCAACTATTGCCCCATCTCCCTCCTCCCCTTCCTATCCAAACTATTTAAACGTGCTGTTCACTGCTGTTGCCTGGATTTCCTTTCTTCTCTTGATATTCTTGACCCACTTCAATCGGGCTTTTGCTAAAGTTGCTAATGACCTGTTCCTGGCCAAATTCAACGGACTTTACTCTATCCTCATCTTTCATGATCTGTCTGCTGCCTTCGACACTGTTGATAACCACCTCCTCCTTGACATGCTGTCCTTGCTGGGATTACAGGGTTCTGTTCTCTCCTGGTTTTCTTCCTATTTCTCCCATCATACTTTTAGTGTATGTTATGGTAGATCATCCTCTGCTGCCATCCCACTTTCTATCAGTGTATCAGCGCTATAGAAATGATAAATAGTAGTAGTAGTTATAAAATGTGCAATTTTTACTCCCTTTGAAGTGCTTAAAGGTGCAGTGCATGAGAAAAGGATTATTATGGTGAAATGTGACACTTCAATTGGATGATCGTAATGGGCCCAGCCATCTTTTACCCCATCCGTGATGGTCCAAGTGAAAGAAAAAAAGTCTTCACCAAAGGTAGAGCTGGTGAGCAGGCAATGTGTGTGTGTGGGGGGAGGGGGAGAGGGAGGTAGGGGGGTAGGGGTAGGGTTATATTTTTGATTCTGAACAAAAATGCTCAGGCATTTTCAGCTGAAACCAGAACCTGATTTTGGGAGGGTTTTGGTGCTGAATGTGAAATTGAAAATAAAATTCAGTTGGCCTGTAATTGCGGATGCCCTTCTTTGAACCTTTTCTAATTCTGCTATTTTTATTTTTGAGATACACCAACCAGAACTGTACATAGTACTCAAGGTGAGGGAGGTGTGGAGGGGCATAATAAAAACAAACTTCTAAATATATTTTGGGCTTAGGGTCCTAGTCGCTCAAAGTCAGCAGCATCCAAAAGTCCATTCTCAAAAAATACATCCCAAATTTTTTTTTGAAAATCGTCTATTTCTACATCTAGCTGTTTAGAAACATAGAAACATAGAAATAGACGGCAGATAAGGGCCACGGCCCATCTAGTCTGCCCACCCTAATGTCCCTCCCCTACCTTTGCCCTGTGAATAGATCCCATGTGCCGATCCCATTTGGCCTTAAAATCAGGCACGCTGCTGGCCTCAATCACCTGTAGTGGAAGACTATTCCAGCGATCAACCACCCTTTCAGTGAAAAAGAATTTCCTGGTGTCACCTCGTAGTTTCCCGCCCCTGATTTTCCACGGATGCCCTCTTGTTGTCGTGGGACCCTTGAAAAAGAAGATATCTTCCTCCGCCTCGATGCGGCCCGTAAGATACTTGAATGTCTCGATCATGTCCCCCTCTCTCTGCGCTCCTCGAGCGAGTATAGCTGTAATTTATAAAGCCGTTCTTCGTATGAAAGATCCTTGAGTCCCGAGACCATCCGGGTGGCCATTCTCTGCACCGACTCCAGTCTCAGCACATCCTTGCGATAATGCAGCCTCCAGAATTGCACACAGTATTCCAGGTGGGGCCTCACCATGGATCTATACAATGGCATAATGACTTCCGCCTTACGGCTGACGAAACCCCTTCGTATGCAACCCATGATTTGTCTTGCCTTGGACGAAGCCTGCTCCACTTGATTGGCAGACTTCATGTCCTCACTGATGATTACCCCCAAGTCTCGTTCTGCTACCATTTTTGCTAGGATCTCGCCATTAAGGGTATAAGACTTGCATGGATTTTGGCTGCCCAGGTGCATAACTTTGCATTTTTTGGCATTGAAGTTGAGTTGCCAGGTCCTAGACCAGCGCTCCAGTAGGAGTAGGTCGTGCATCATGTTGTCGGGCATTGAATCTTCGTCTGTTGTGCATTTGCCCACTACATTACTTAGTTTGGCGTCATCGGCGAATAATGTTATTTTACCTCGAAGCCCTTCTTCCAAGTCCCTTATAAAGATGTTTGATCGTCCAGACTGCTAGTATGTCTATATTTATACTATATTCCCATCCAAAAAATCATCCAAGTCTCAAATGCCTAGAGCAAGACCTTTTAAACATGGGAGGGGCCAGGACAGTGATGATTTTTTTTGGTGGACTCACATTTTCCATCATGAATGCAGTGGTTAGAGTGGCTTATGGGCCTGGGTCTTCCTCTCTATGGTTCACTATCCCATCTCCCCAGACCACTTAAGTCACCTCTGTGCAGCTCTACTAGGCTTTCCTATGCCAGGTGCTGATGTTCTGGAGGCAGGTATGTATGTTTTTATTCCGATTTTTATGGCGGTGTGATCACTGGGGAAGTGATCACTGGGAGAGTGTGTTGGGGGGTCTATACTTTGTGTCTTCAGTGGTTATGTGGTCACCTTCTGTGCACTTAGACCTGTTTTTAGATCGCCTAAGTCACAACATATAAGTTTTGTCCAGGCAGCCTTGTAAAACTTTTGATTATCCCTGCAGTACGACTAAGTCTAGATCAGCCCACATCCCGCCCTAACCACTCTGGGCACACAGCGGGATTCAGAAGCCTAAAAAGTCTCTGGATACATCTAAAACTCCATTTTGATTATCAGCACATGGATGACCTGTCTTCCAGGTTGTCCAAGTGCCAATTTGGGCAGGTTTTTAGACGTATTTCTGTTTCAATTATAAGTCCTATAGTATTATTTATTTGGTCTTATTTTCTATTCTTTTCCTAATAATTCAATACAGAGATCAGATAAAAATTGCTGCTGCTGGGTCAGACCAGTGGTCCATCATGCCCAGCAGTCAGCTCACGCGGCGGCCTTCTGGTCAAAGACCAGCACCTTAACTGAGACTAGCCCTACCTAAGTACATTCCGGTTCAGCAGGAACTTGTCTAACTTTGTCTTGAATCCCTGGAGGGTGATTTCCCCTATGACAGACTCCAGAAGAGCGTTCCAGTTCTCTACCACTCTCTGGGTGAAGAAGAACTTCCTTATGTTCAAACAGAATCTATCCCCTTTTAATTTTAGAGAGTGCCCTCTTGTTCTCCCTACCTTGGAGAGGGTGAACAACCTGTCCTTATCAACTGAGTCTATTCCCTTCAGTACCTTGAATGTTTTGATCATGTCCCCTCTCAATCTCCTCTGTTCGAGGGAGAAGAGGCCCAGTTTCTCTAATCTTTCACTGTACGGCAACTCCTCCAGCCCTTTAACCACCTTAGTCGCTCTTCTCTGGACCCTTTTGAGTAGTACCGTGTCCTTCTTCATGTACGGCAACCAGTGCTGGACGCAGTACTCCAAGTGAGGGCGCACCATGGCCTGGTACAGTGGCATGATAACCTTCTCCGATCTGTTCATGATTCCCTTCTTTATCATTCCTAGCATTCTGTTCACCCTTTTCACCGCCACCGCACATTGCGCGGACTGCTTCATCGACTTGTCGATCGTAACTCCCAAGTCTCTTTCCTGGGAGGTCTGCCCCGGACATCCTGTATTCATGCATGAGATTTTTGTTACCTACATACATCACTTTACACTTATCCATGTTGAACCTCATCTGCCATGTTGATGCCCATTCCTTGAGCCTGATTATGTCATGTTGCAAGTCTTCACAATCCCCCTGCGTCTTCACTACTCTGAATAACTTTGTATCGTCTGCAAATTTAATCACCTCACTCATCGTACCAATGTCCAGATCATTTATAAAGATGTTGAAGAGCAAGGATCCAAGCACTGAGCCCTACGGCACCCCACTAGTGACGCTCTTCCAGTCCGAGTATTGTCCATTTACCCCCACTCTCTGTTTCCTATGCTCCAGCCAGTTTTTAATCCACGTGAGTATTTCACCCTCGATCCCATGGCTCTCAATTTTCTGAAGTAGTTGTTCATGCAGAACCTTGTCAAACTCCTTCTGAAAATCCAGATATACAATGTCGACCAGGTCACCTTTGTCTACCTGTCTGTTTACTTCCTCAAAGAAGTGCAGCAAATTCGTCAAACACAATCTGCCTTTGCTAAAGCCGTGCTGACTGGTCCTCATCAGCATGTGTCCGTCAAGGTGATCAATGATGCAGTCCTTTATCAGCAACTCTACCATCTTTCCCGGTACTGAGGTCAGACTCACCGGTGTGTAGTTTCCTGGATCACCCCTTGAACCTTTCTTGAATATCGGCGTAACATTCGCCACCTTCCAGTCTTCCGGAATCTTTCCCGATTTGATCAACAGATTGGCTATTAGTTGAAGCAGTTCAGCTATGGTCCCTTTCAGTTCCTTGATGACCCTCAGATGGATGCCATCCGGTCCTGGGGATTTGTTGCTCTTAAGCCTATCAATCTGTCTACACACCTCCTCTAGACTGACCGTCAATCCTGTCAACTTTCCATCTTCGTTTCCAGCATATAGCCTGACGGGTTCTGGTATGCTTTGTAAATCTTCTTTGGTAAATACATTTGCAAAAAATGTGTTCAGTTTGTTGGCGATTTCTTTGTCCTTCTTTAGCGCTCCCTTTATTCCATGGTCATCCAACGGTCCCACCGCTTACTTTGCGGGTCGTTTCTCCTTAATAAATCGAAAGAACGGCTTGAAGTTCTTCGCCTCCTTGGCTATTTTTTCCTTGTAGTCTCTTTTGGCCCCCTTTACCGCCTTATGGCACCTGCGTTGATGTTGCTTGTGCTTGTTCCAGTTTTCGTCTGTTTTTGACCTTTTCCATTCTTTAAACGAAGTTTTCTTGTCTTTGATCGCTTCCTTTACCTCTACAGTAAGCCATGACGGTTCTTTGTTCTTTTTCCTCTTGGATCCTTTGTTGATACGTGGTATATGCAGATTTTGCACCTCGATGACTGTTTTTAGAGAGGGACCAAGATCGCTCTAGCATTTTTACAGAACCTATCCCTCTTCTTAATCTTCTTCCCCACCATAAGTCTCATCCCTTCGTAATTTCCCTTTCGGAAGTTCAGCACCATGGCCGTCGTTCTGGACCGATGTTTCTTCCCTGCGTCCAGGTCGAGGCGGATCATATTATGAACGCTGCTTCCCAGCGTCCCTTCTACTTCAACACCTTGTGCCGGTCCTCGCAGTCCATTTAAAATTAAGTCCAGAATTGTATTTTCCTTGACAAGTTGTTCCAGGAAGCAATTGCCTACAACATCCAAGAACTTGGTCTCCCTACTGCAGGCGGAGAAGCCTAGGTTCCAGTCTATCCCTGGATAGTTGAAGTCACCCATGATAACTGCGTTGCCTCCCTTGTAGTTTTGTTTAATCTCGTCCGTCATTTCTCCACCCATGATAAGACTGACATTCCAATGGATCTTTTAATGGTTTAGAAGCTTTCATCAATGACATAGAATTGCAGTGCCCCTCCCTTACTAAACTGAGAATGTACTGAAACACTGGAGCAAAATCCTTAGCAAAGGCCCTATAAGAACATAAGAAATGCCTGCACCGGATCAGACCTGGGGTCCATCCAGTCCGGTGATCCGCACACGCGGAGGCTCAGCCAGGCGTACCCTGACGCATACATTAGTCACTCGTATCCCTCAATGTGTCCTGCAAGAAGATGTGCGTCCAATTTTCCCTTAAATCCTAGAATGGTAGTTTCTTCCACCATCTCTTTCGGGAGAGAGTCCCAGGCGTTCACCACTCGCTGTATGAAGCAGAACTTTCTAACATTTGTCCTGGCCGTGTCCCCTCTCAGCTTCAGGCCATGACCTCTGGTCCGAGTCTGGGTCACATTCGCCAATGTGAATAAAGCTATTTCTTGCTCCCCTATGAATCTGTCTAATCCAGGGGCTTTGCCTGTTATGATTGACAATAACTTTTAGGTTTCCCTGGTTGTGTTAGATCCTTCCTGGGCCAGCTGTTAAACTTATCAAATTTCAAGTTTCAAATTTTATTAAAATTTTCATGTATCGCAATATCATTAATTCAAAGCAATTTACAATATGTCAGGGAATGGAGGCAAACCCCATCTTAGTAATCCTGTATTACGTCATCTGTGATATGAGAGTCCTGCTGGTACAGAGCCTGATTAAAAACATTGGAATCTCTCCCTAATTATGAATGAAATAGATAGTGACCTTCTTTATCCTTGATTCAAAATATTCCCCTATTAACATTTTGTTTACATAACTTATGACCTAACATTCTCCCCATTTTGTTATTTTGCACGTAAATAGGCTGCTGCAATCTAGGCCTCACAAATCCAAACTTGTTAATTTATAAGCTATCTAAATACAACATGGAGTCTTGCAAGTCATAGAACATCCAAGATGAGTCTTTAGCTTATACTGAGTCTCATGCTGTTAAATTTGTACCTTACATTGGCTCCTAAAACCCAATATATCCAACTGTCTACAATCTCAATAGCCCTTATAGCTGCAGGTGGCACCTATATGGCAGTACAGTAGGTTTTTTGGTGGGCTTACATGTTCCACCATGAATGTAGTGGTTAGAGTGGTTTATGGGCCTGGGTCCTCCTCTCTATGGTTCACTAGCCCACCCCCCAGACTACTTAAGCCACCTCTGTGCAGTTCTACTAGGCTTTCCTATGCCAGGTACTGATGTTCCGGAGGCAGGTATGTACGTTTTTATTCTGAATTTGTGGGCGTGCGATGGGGTCAGTATATGTGTGTGTGGGGGGGTCTTTACTTTGTCCCTGCAATGGTTGTCTAGTCACTTTGGGTACCTTTTTGGCACTTATATGTGTTTTTACTTCATCTAACTCACAATGTATAAGTTCCATCTAAGCAGTCTCGTTAAACCTTCAATTATCCCTGCAGGACGACTAAGTCTAGGTCAGCCCACATCCCTCCCTAACCACTCCTCCAAAAACGTTCCTTTCAGCTCTGGGCGCACAGCGGGATTCAGAGACCTAAAAAGTCCCTGGATATGTCTAAAAAGCCATTTCAATTATCAACACTTGGATGACCTGTCTATTAGATCATCCAAGTGCCTATTTGGGCAGGTTTTTAGATGTATTTAACTTTCATTTATGAGCCCCATATTGTCCTGTAGCATTATTAAATATTTTGAATCTGCTAGTTGACTATTAGTTGACTATTGTTGTCTAAAGTGAACAGGTAGAATATGCAACTGGAACACATAATAAGTATAATTGTTTTACTATGAAAGTTCCAGTGCCCCTTTAAATATTCAATTTCTAACAATATATATAACATCCTGTATTAACAGATGGAAGCTTATTCATAACTGCATTTTCCCCCTGCGGCTGATCAAAATGAACCAGAAACAAAGATAGAAATTTGCTGAAATTCTGATTTCTTTCAGAGGTTTTGAAGGTTTTATAAGTTACTCATCCATTGCTATGTGAGGTATTCAGTCCCAAGCAGCTGTTTGCTGCATATGGCAGAAAGACTAATTCCTTTTTATGCCACAGTACACAACCAGGAGACAAACAAATCTTTTCAGAAGGAATCAGCATAATTCTTTGTTTGGGTAATAGGAAATCTACCTGCAAAAATAGTACAGATATTCAGTAAGTCTTAGTATTCACTAGCTTTTTTCCCCTCTGTATACAGTATACTACTAGCTAACACAATTCTATTCATAAGGTTTTCTACAGTATATGTTATTAGTGACTTAATTGTTTTTTATTTAAATCAGTGACAACACAGTTTAACACAAAGATGCTTATTGTATACCTATGAAGCCCAATTTTGTATAGGCTGTCTAGTTTGGAAAAGAGACATTCAAGTTGGAGTTCACAAATTGCAGCCTATTTTATAAAAAGCTTACCAACCCAGAGCCTTTTGCAAAATATGTACACAGCTGCAGTAAAACTATGTGCACTATGACAACACATATAGGAGAAAAAGGTCAATTTATTTAAAAATGTTCATAAAAAAGAGCTGCATGATTTGGAGCTTTCACCTAGATGTGTAAGTGGCAGACTTTAGGGATGACCAAACAAACGAATAGAGAAAACCTCGCCTCGTAATGGCAACAGGACAGAAGAAAGGCAAGGGAGACGTCTTTCCAACCAAGCAAAGATCTTTATTCTTTAAAAACACGGTCCCAACAAGGATCCAAGTTTTGGCATAGCAAATTGCCTTCCTCAGGGGACACTTTTCGATGTCAAATCACCGAGTCATTCCTTGCACTTTCTTTCAGTAAGACTTTAGGGATGGGCAACATCAACATTTTAACATTGTTTTGGTTTGGTTAGTCTTCATTTTAGTTTTTGGGTCAATGTTGAAGAGGACTCACTTTTTCAGAAAGAGTGCTCAATCTTTCTTGATACTGCATGCATGCGTGATGGTTTGTGCATAAGGGGTCAATATTCAAAGCGATTTAACTGGCCAGAAACAGTTTCTGGCCGGTTAAATGCCTGTTCAGGGCGTACCACTAATTTTCAGTGGTACTTAAAAGGTTAGTGCTGCTGAAAATTACCAGTTAGCACCAACAGTAAACAAGCTATTTTGGGGATGTTCTGGGATGAAGTCGGCACTTGGCATAAAGTCAGTACTATGTTCGGTAACCCATAGCTGGTTAAAGGCTAATTTTACTAAACGGTGCTAGAGATTTTTAGCACGGGCCGGCAAGGTAAATGCTCTGATGCTCAAAGAATTCCTATGAGCATCGGAGCATTTATCTTGCCTGCCTGCACTAAAAACTTCTAGCGCCATTTAGTAAAACCCAGTGTAAGTGCTGAATATCACACTTAACTGGCTATCTGTTAGCGGGCTCCTTAAATTGAAAATTCAGTGCCAGTGTCTGGACATGGCTCAGCATTGAATTTCCAGGTTTAACACTGCTGGCAGTCAGCGAACCCCCTGAGTGTCACTGGCTGGAGTGGGGGGAGTAGCCTAGTGGTTAGTACAGTGGCCTGGGGAACTGGGTTCAATTCCCACTGCAGCTTCTTGTGACTCTGTGGGCAAGTCACTTAACCCTCCAAAGTCCCAGGTACAAAATAAGCATCTGTATATAGTATGTAAAATAATCTGTATATGCTATGTATATAGTATGTAAAATAAGCATCTGTATATAGTATGTACCTGTAAACCTCTTCTAAAAGCATTATCGTTAAATATATTTTATTGAGCACCAAGAAACAACTACAATCAAAATCAAGAACAAAGAACAACAAGGTAGCTCAAAATTGTATGCAAAAACTGTCAAACCCACCCTACCAACCCAATCCATCCCGCCACCCTCCCCCTCTCACTGATGCCAAACAAAATGAGGTAAATAAGACATTTCTTCCTTGCCTGGACAGGCCTTCCAACGAATTTGGGAGCCCTTTTGGTCTACACTATCTCCGGTGGCTTGTAGCCACCTTCTGAACTGCTAGGGTCTTGGTATTATCCTCTTATTTACTTCACTTTGTTTCGAAAAGCATTATATCAAGTCTCATCTCCATTCCCTTTCCTGATTATCAGGCCCAGTGTGCATTTTTTTGAAACTAGTGTGCATTATTATCAGCAAATGACCCCCCCCCAAAAAAAATGCGTTTCATCTACTCATTGATATGGGATGGGATAAGTTGTTGTCATTTCAAATGACAGGCCATCCCTGTTTTACTTTTGTACCTAACTCTCTCTTCTACGAAACCGCACTAGCGGTTTTGAGCGCAGAGAGCAGCGCTGAATGGCCCGCGCTGCTTCTGATGCTCATAGGAACTCACAGCATTGGGAGCAGCACAGGCCATTCAGCGCGGCTCTCTGTGTTAAAAACTGCTAGCGTGGTTTTATAGAAGAGGAGGGAAATGTCAACTACTCTTTTGCAAAACTGTATATTCAAAGGGATCCAATTAAAGAGCCAAATTCCAAAACTCATATTTAAAAAAAATTGTTGTTTTAAATGTAGAACAAAGGAAAGGGAACAGAAACCCCACGTAAAATCCAACAGAAAGAGAACACTTGGGGAGTGGGATAGAACACGTTAACCTTGAGACAAATAATCTGTATTTCTATAAACTTAAAACAAAATACTCGTAGAAACATAAGAATAAAAAGTCCTATAAATGTGATGTCCTTATTGTGAAATAACTTTTTATTCATGTGTTTCTATGTGTATTTTGTTTTAAGTTTATAGAAATACAGATTATTTGTCTCAAGGTTGACATATTCTATCCCACTAGAAGTTGTTTTAAACACAAAAAGATAAGCACAATTGTTCCCTCATGCTCTTCTCCCATGCCTGGGTTCAGATAAGGATTAGCCCATAGTTGCAATTTGCAGTAAAAGCTGGTGGGGAAATTTTCTGATGGCCATTTTTCTATGTTTCTATATGCGTACTCTAAAGTATGTAACAAATAAATCAATAAACCACCTTATCTGAAATAAATTTATTTGGTTTATTTGTTATATACTTTAGAGTACATTTAAACTACAAATATATTTTTGGGGTTTGTGTACTGCCATTCTGAAATGCAGAATATACATATCTTTAGAAGGACTGTCCAATAGGGGAGTGTGCACTGGCTATGGATTTGGAACCCACCAAAGTCAGCTACTAATAGCATCACATGGATTTTGCAATTGGTGCGGTGATAACATAAACAATGCCCTCATTGCAAGGGTATGTCGGATATCCTGGTCTAGAAATATCTAGACAGATGAAGCTGGTTAAGAATAGGGCAGTAAACAGGCAGTTCCTGACCTTGTCTGATGTTACTGAGCAGCAATCTCTCCATCAAAACAGGGTGTGCCATAGCTGTATATGTATAAAAGGATGCATTTTAAAATGGTCAGTCATACATGTAGGGTGATTCTCATGTGCAAATTGAACCTAACCCTTCCAAAATCACCTCTTACATGTAGGAACATTTTTATTTGGCACCATACGGATCGCAATATAACAGTATAACAGGAAGTGATGTGCATCAGAGCATGATGTTTGGAATACCACTTCTAGAACATTGAGATCACAGGATCAACATCTATTAACCATTCCCTCGTTAAAAATCATTAATACAAGACGTCTCACTATTTTTTCGGTGACAGCCCCTCAGTCCTGGAATGATCTCCCAATATATATAAGAGAAGAAAAGAACCTCGAAAAATTTAAGATTAAGCTCAAAAGTTTCCTTTTTAACGATGCTTTTAGTGATTAATGATTTTTTATTGTTTTTATCTATCATTTTTATTGTCTTTTTCCCCCCCCTATGTTTTTACCTTTGTATTTTGAATTTAATATAGAATGTAACCATTAATGAATTTTCCTATTGTTTTGATATAATAAGTAACAACTTAATTTTTTTTTAAACTGTGTTTGTTGTTTGTAATATTGTCCATTTATATAATATTTTACCTATGTTTATAATTATTAATATTATCTTGTACATCGCCTTGAATGTAGAGTAGGCGATTAATCAAATTATTTAATAAACTTGGAAACTTGGATAAGCCATTTTACACAAATAGAAGTGAAATATTTCTTCTGTTGGTTGTTAACCATTTACTGTTAGATGTGCAGTCTATAAATTGATCTGTCATCTGAGAAATAGTATTTTTCTTACGTCTTCTGTGTTCTAAATAGAAACCCTCTGAACATAATAAACTCAAGTGTTACAATACATGTATAGGCCTAGGTTCTTATTCTTTAAAATGTTTGTGGGTTAATACTTGTTTCTGCAAAATGTGGGTAAGAGGTTCAAATGAGCTCTTTTTTTAAGTGTTGTCAAAGCTAGACTTTTCACACATTCCTGACTTTGGCAATGTATGAGAAAAAAAAGTGTTTTTTGCACAGCAGGCAAAAAAAAGATTAAAGGGCACAGTGACCCACTTCAGATTCCTTCTCCAAAGGGACTTCAATTACCTGGTTAGGTAAGCAAGCCTGATGTTCCCTTTCTAGAGAATGGCACAGGGAGAAATTTGTCCCCGTACCATCCCTACGAGTTTTGTCCCTGTTCATGCCTCATTCCTATAAGCTCTGCCTTAACTGCACAAGCCTCGAACACTTATGATTTTAAAGTGTTTGAGGCTTGTGCAGATGAGGATGGAGTATGCAGGAATGGGGCAGGAACAGGAAAAGAACTCACGGAGACGGGACAGGAAAATGAGTTCCCGCGGGGACAGGGAAAAATTTGTCTCCGTGTCATGCTCTACCCCTTTCCCCAACCCTGATGCAAGGTTAATTGGTTAAAATTGCCCTACCTCCCCAAAATACTGCCCCTTAGTATTGGGTTGGCTCAGCCTGCATCTGTCCTTGCATTCTCCAGCTCCCTGATTCAACCTAAAGGGTCCAGAGGGAGGGAACCATGTGGGCAGGAGCAATATCCTCTTGTTCCTGCTGCTGCTGGCTTCCAAATGGGGCTGGATGACTCCTAGTGGTAAGTCTTGAGATCCTACCACTAGAGATCAGATTGCCAAATAAGGCACACATTTCTCTTAGAAGTGTCCAAGCTACAGCTCGAAAAGGAAAACAGAAAAAACAATGGAAAGTGACCCCAAAGTAGTAGGAGAGGGGCAAAGCAGAACTAATATTAGCTGGAAGATCCCAGAGCCTCATCAGCAACCTTTTGAAAGACCCTAAGAAAGGGTTTCTCAACACACGCTACGTGTACCCCAGGGAGTACATGGGCTAATTGTTGGGAGTTCATGGGCTGACTGCTGACTGCCCGCTGCCCGTCTGCATGCCACTTGCCTCCCACCCACCGCCCGCCCACTATGAGAACCTATTGACTTCTACTGCCTGTTTGTTGTGTCATTTGAAGTATTTGCAGCAGTATATTTTGGAGACTTATACAGTATAGTACAATACAATGAAACAGCTTAATAGGCAGCTGAGGGGCAAGTCCAGAAGAAACATAAATGGACAAGCTTAGTAGAAAAGTCATTGAGATAAATAGATGGATGATTGAATTGAAGGCAAATTGTATGTACACTTTAATAAGATATGAGGAACTGGTCATGGTTACAGGATGTGCATGAAGCTAGTCTGAATGTATGAATTAAGATCTGAATTAAGATTTTTCTAGTATGTTTTGGACCAAGTTGAATGGTTGTTGTATATATTTGTCTTGGTGACTCGTACTGTCCTTTCCAATTTTTGTGGTGTTAATTCATTTTTTACACAACACAAGAGCAAAGGGCAAAACTTTTTTTAAATATATTTTTAATAAAATTGTTTTATATTTTTAATTTTAACTCCTGTGCCATCCTTATACCGAGTCGTTTTCTTTCATAAGAACAGCCTTACTGGGTTAGACCAATGGTCCATCTATCCCAGTAGCCTGTCCTCATGATGGCCAATCCAGGTCACTAGTACCTGGCAAAAAACTAAAAAGTAGCAACATTCTATGGTACTGCCAGGGCAAGAAGTGGTTCCCCCCATGTCAGTCTTAATAACAGACTATGGACTTTTCCTTCATGAAACTGTCCAAATCTTTCTTAAAATCAGCTATGTTATCCGCTTTTACCACAACCTCTGGCAACGCATTCCAAAACTTAACTATTCTCTGAGTGACATAGTAACATAGTAGATAACGGCAGATACAGACCTGAATGGTCCATTTAGTCTGCCCAACCTGATTCGATCAAAAAAATTGTTGGGTTTTTTTTTTTTCCTTCTTCTTCTCCTTAGCTATTTTTGGGCAAGGATCTAAAGCTCTTCCCGGTACTGTTCTTAGGTTCCAACTACTGAAGTTTCCATCAAAGCTCACTCCAGTCCATCTACACCTTCCCAGCCATTGAAGCCCTCCCCAACCCATCCTCCCCAAATGACCATATACAGACACAGACCATGCAAGTCTGCCCACCCCATCACGTCATCATCTGAGCGCCGGACTCCCCCTTAAATAGAGGGGAGCTAACGGCGCACAGCCGTTCGGCGCACGGCGAAGGCGAGCGGCAAAGGCGCTCGCCTTAGTGAGAACGTCTTTGCGAAGGAGCCTTTGAGGGAGCCAGGAAGCTAAGCCGACAACTGAGAGACACAGAACGTAAGTTACACTCCTGTTTGCTTTCTCTGTTTTCTTTCAGGTCAATAACAATTCAGCAGCACCACCACAACCCGCAACCAACAAGAGCAAAGCGAACAAGAGGAAAGGATACACACAGCTAGGACATGATCGCCCACGGTAGACAGAAGATGAGCTGTCCAGTTTTCTGCACCGGCTGCAGTATGTATGACTACCTCCCCTCGGGGACTAGGGCATATGTTTGCGGCCGATGCATAGAGCTGGATAGCCTGAAACAGCAAGTTCGGCTGGTGGAGGGAACTGTGGCAGAGCTAGAAGAACTCCTCGCCCGGAAGGAAGAAAACCACATGCAGGAGAAGTTGCTAGAGGAGCCCAGCGCAAGCAAAGTGATTGAAGACTTGGAGAGATTCATCGAGGAAGCTCACCTGCAACACGTGATGGCCCCAGGGCTGGAGAGCAGTACCCATACAACAACTAAGGAAGAGGACCCAGGCGATATGGAAGGAGGCACCACTACTTTTGAAGAAGTGACTGAAATGGAGATTGAAAAAGATCACACACTTAGCAGTAATGAGAGCCACAAAAGAAAGAAGACAGGTCCTACACCATGGATACAGACTTGTGCCCCCCTAAGAACCACCGATTGAAGAAGTCTGGGATCATTGTTGGAGATTCCATTATACGCAATGTGGATAGCCATATCGCAGGAGGAAGGAATGATAGACTGGTCACATGCCTGCCTGGTGCAAGAGTAAAGGATGTAGCCAGCAGGATCACTAGGATCATAGACAGCGAAGGAGGAGAGGATACTGCTGTGATTATCCATGTGGGAACCAACGATGTGAGCGGAAGGAAGTATGACAGAGAAGAAATGAAGGGTCGACTACGCTCACTCGGAAGAATACTGAAGGTCAGGGAGGTGAAAGTGGCCTTTTCCGAAATCCTCCCGGTACCGAGAGCGGATGGAAGGAGACAGGAGGAGCTGCGAGAAATCAACACCCAGATGAGATGATGGTGCGATGAGGAAGGTTTTGAATTCATATGTAACTGGGCGGCATTCTAGGGAAAAAGCAGATACTATAGAAAAGACGGCCTGCACCTCACCAAGCAAGGAGCAAGAGTCTTGGCTGAAAACATGAAGAAGACCATTGAGAAGGCTTTAAACTAAGGAACAGGGGAGAGCCGACAGTCGACAACCAGTCGATGGCCCGGGCATCAGGTGATCCCCAAGAAGAACTTACAAACAATTGCTTGGATAAAGGGGAAGAGCAAAGAGAAAGTGCGCAAATAGAGACAATGAGGGCTGCAAAGACTAAAAAACCCAAGAAGACATCTCAAAAGGAGCTTAAATGTATGTACACAAATGCCAGAAGCTTGAGAAATAAAATGGGCGAGCTGGAGGCACTAGCGAGACGAGAAAAACTTGATATCATTGGCATAACAGAAACGTGGTGCAATGAGGAAAATGAATGGGACACAGTACTGCAGGGATATAAACTATACAGAAGAGATAGAATAGGTCAAAAAGGTGGGGGTATTGCCCTCTATGTCCAAGAAGGATTAGAGTCTATCGAAGGGCAGACAGAAGGAAAAGAAAATCTGGAGTCTCTTTGGATAAAGATACCTGGAAAAAGCGATGCAATCACAAAAATTGGCCTCTATTATCGACCCCCAGCACAGTCAGAAGAAGCAGACGAACAAATGATGAAGGAAATCAGACATGAATGTAGAACGGGTAATGTAACGATCATGGGAGACTTCAACTTTCCAGGGATAAACTGGAACCTAGGAACTTCGAACTGCGGCAGGGAGATGATGTTCCTAGAAACAATAGGGGACTGCTTCCTAGAACAAATGGTGAAAGAACCAACAAGGGGTTCCGCAACCTTGGACTTAGTCCTCAATGGCTTAACTGGGAGAACATCAGAGGTGGAAGTCAAGGTTCCCCTTGGGACGAGTGATCACAGCATGATCAATTTTAAAATTGGCATTGGGAAGAGAAAAAAAACCAAGACCCAAACTACAGCCTTTAACTTCAAAAAAGGGAACTATGACGGCATGAGAATCATGGTTAAAAAACGGCTCATGAAAAAGACACCCGGAATCAAAACGGTCGATCAAGCATGGTCCCTACTAAAAAAATACCATCACCAAAGCGCAGAATCTCTACATTCCGCAGATATCCAAAGGAAGGCGAAACAAGAACAAAGGAGAACCAGCTTGCCTAACTAAAGAGGTGAAAGATGCGGTAAGGGATAAGAGGGACTCGTTCAAAGAATGGAAACGGGAACACACAACGGAGGCCTGGAATAGTCATAAGGTCGACCAGAAGAAATGTCACAAGGTGGTAAGAGACGCCAAAACAGCCTATGAGGAAAAGATAGCGCAAGAAGCCAAAAACGTCAAGCCCTTTTTTAGATATATAAAAGGGAAAAAACCAGCAAGAGAGGCAGTAGGCCCTCTCGACGACCAAGGAATGAAAGGGTGCATTAAAGAAGACAAACAGATTGCAGATAGGTTAAATTCATTCTTTGCCTCCGTCTTTACTAATGAAGACACAACAACAATGCCGGAAACAAGGAGGGTATTCAAGGGTGACATAGAGGATAGCCTCACCTCAGTGAATGTGGAATTGGACATGATATACTATCAGATCGACAAATTAAAAAGTGACAAATCCCCTGGACCAGATGGAATTCACCCGAGAGTATTAAAGGAGCTTAAGATGGAAATTGGAGAGATTTTACAAATCCTAGCTAACATGTCAATTAGGACCGGGCAAATACCAGATGACTGGAAAATAGCAAATGTTATCCCAATTTTCAAAAAAGGATCCAGAGGAGAACCAGGCAATTACAGACCTGTGAGTCTAATGTCAGTTCCTGGGAAGATGGTTGAAGCACTGATCAAGGATAGCATAGTGCAACACCTGGAAAATCACGACCTGATGAGAGCTAGTCAACATGGCTTTAGGAAGGGGAAGTCATGTTTGACGAATTTACTTCAATTTTTTGAGAAGGTGAACAAACTAATCGATGGCGGAGACCCGGTGGATATAATTTACTTGGACTTCCAGAAAGCGTTCGACAAGGTCCCACACACAAGGCTTATGAGGAAACTACTAAGTCACGGAATTGAAGGGGATGTACTTAGATGGATAGGCAAATGGCTAGAAAATAGATTGCAGAGGGTAAGCATAAATGGGGTATTCTCGGACTGGGGGAAGGTAACTAGCGGAGTGCCCCAAGGCTCGGTTCTTGGGCCTATCTTATTTAATATCTTCATAAATGACCTTGAAGAGGAGACAACAAGTAATATAATCAAGTTTGCAGACGACACAAAACTATGTCGGGCAGTTGGGTCACAAAAAGATATTGAAGATCTCCAGAAGGATCTAGACCAACTGGAGAAATGGGCGGACAAGTGGCAGATGAAGTTTAACATAGACAAATGCAAGGTGATGCACCTGGGCAAGAAAAATAAGGAACATGAATACAAAATGTTAGGTGTAACATTGGCCAAAACTAAACAAGAAAGAGACCTGGGGGTACTGATAGACAGAAACCAGAAGCCGTCGACTCAATGTGCGGCAGCGGCGAAGAAAGCAAACAGAATGTTGGGCATGATAAAGAAGGGGCTCACAAGTAGATCGGCGGACGTTATAATGCCGCTTTACAGAGCAATGGTCAGACCACACTTGGAGTACTGTGTCCAACACTGGTCTGTAAAGCGGCATTATGACGTCTACTTGTGATTCCCTTCTTTATCATACCCAACATCCTGTTTGCCTTCTTTGCCGCCACTGCGCATTGAGCCGACGGCTTCAGGGTCCTGTCTATCAGTACCCCCAGGTCCCTTTCTTGTTCGGTCTTGCCCAGTGTCACACCTAACATTTTATATTCATGTTCCTTGTTTTTCTTACCCAGGTGCATCACTTTGCATTTTTCTATGTTAAACTTCATCTGTCACTTTTCCGCCCATTTCTCTAGCTGGTTCAGATCTCTCTGAAGTTCTTCTCTGTCCTTTTGTGGCCCAACTACCCGACATAGTTTTGTGTCATCTGCAAACTTGATTAAATTACTTGTTGTTTCATCTTCTAGGTCATTTATGAAGATATTGAACAAGATGGGCCCAAGAACCGATCCCTGGGGTACACCGCTTGTCACCTCTTCCCAGTCTGAGAACTTCCCTTTTATGCCCACCCTCTGCAATCTGTTTTCTAACCATTTGCTTATCCATCTTAGTATATCTCCTTCTATTCCATGACTTTGTAGTTTCTTCAGAAGCCTTGCGTGGGGAACCTTGTCGAACGCTTTCTGGAAGTCCAAGTATATTATATCCACCGGTTCACCGCTATCAATTTGTTTGTTCACCTCCTCAAAAAATTGAAGTAAATTATAATAATAATAATAATAATATAACTTTATTTTTCTATACCGCCATAGTCAGGTGACTTCTAGGCGGTTCACACTGTAAGAAGGCTGGACATTCAGCGAATAACAAGGTCACAATACAATACAATAAGTCAACATACAATACAAGACAAAACAAAACAATACAATACAATACAATGAGTGTATACAACACCGTACAATATAATACAACGAGTCTAAATATAATACAATACAATAAGTCTAAAGACAACACCATACATAAGTCTAATACAGTATCGTACAATGAGTCTAAATATAATACAATAGTGAAGAGGGGAAAGTTACAGATTGGGGTTCAAACATGACTTCCCTTTCCTAAAGCCGTGTTGGCTAGCTCTCATCAGATTGTGATTTTCCAGGTGTTGCTCTATGCTATCCTTTATTAGTGCTTCAATCATCTTCCCAGGAACCGACGTAAGACTCACAGGTCTATAGTTGCCCGGTTCTCCTCTCGATCCCTTTTTGAAGATTGGGATGACATTCGCTATCTTCCAGTCGTCTGGTATTTGCCCGGTTTTAATTGACAAGTTAGCTAGGGATTGTAATAGTTCTCCGATTTCTATCTTAAGCTCCTTTAGTACTCTTGGGTGAATTCCATCTGGTCCAGGGGATTTATCACTCCTCAATTTGTCGATCTGATAATATATCATGTTCAAATCCACATTTACTGTGGTGAGGCTATCCTCAATTTCTCCCTTGAATGCTCTCCCTGTTTCTGGCATTGATGCAGTGTCCTCCTTGGTAAAGACAGACGCAAAGAATGAGTTTAGCTTATCCGCAATCTGTTTGTCTTCCTTGATGCACCCTTTTCTTCCTTGGTCGTCGAGAGGGCCCACTGCCTCCTTAGCTGGTTTTTTCCCTTTTATGTATCTAAAAAAGGGCTTGAAGTTTTTGGCTTCTTGCGCTATCTTTTCCTCATAGGCTTTTTTGGCGTCTCTTACCGCCTTGTGACACTTCTTCTGGTCGACCTTGTGACTGTTCCAGGCCTCCGTTGTGTGTTCTCGTTTCCATTTTTTAAAAGAGTTCCTCTTATCCCTTACTGCCTCCTTCACCTCTTTAGTTAGTCTCCTATGAGGAATCCTGTCAAAGGCTTTGCTGAAACCTAAATAAATTATATCTAGCATATGTCCTCGATCCAGTTCTCTGGTCACCCAATTAAAAAATTCAATCAGGTTCGTTTGGCACGATTTACCTTTAGTAAAGCCATGTTGCCTCAGATCCTGTAACCCATTAGATTCTAGGAAGTTCACTATCCTTTCTTTCAGCAACACTTCCATTATTTTTCCAACAACCGAAGTGAGGCTTACTGGCCTGTAGTTTCCCGCTTCATCCCTGTGATCACTTTTGTGAATAGGGACCACATCCGTTCTTCTCCAATTCCTAGGAACCACTCCCGTCTCCAGAGATTTGTTGAACAAGCCTTTAATAAGACCTGCCAGAACCTCTCTGAGCTCCCTTAGTATCCTGGGATGAAAAAATATTTCCTCCTATTGGTTTTAAAAGTATGTCCCTATAACTTCATTGCGTGTTCCTAGTCTTTGTAATTTTTGATGGAGTGAAAAATCGATCCACTTGTCCCCATCTACTCCACTCAGGATTTTGTAGACTTCAATCATATCTCAGCTGTCTCTTTTTCAAGCTGAAGAACCCTAACCTTTTTAGTCTTTCCTCATACAAGAGGAGTTCCATCCCCGTTATCATCTTGGTTGCTCCTCTTTGAACCTTTTCTAGTTTCACCTTGAGATAAGACAACCAGAATTGAACACAAGGTGAGGTTGCACCAGAGAGCGAGACAGAGGCATTATAACATTCTTGGTCTTGTTAACCATCCCTTTTCTAATAATTCCTAGCATCTTGTTTGCTTTTTTGGCCACTGCTGCACATTGGGCAGAAGGTTTCATCATATTGTCTATAATTTATTTATTTAATTCATTGCATATCCTGTTCTCCCCACAGAGCTCAGAATGGTTTATACTATATTTTTCGCTTCATAAGACACACTTTTTTCCACCCAAAAATGGGTGGAAATGTTGATGCATTTTATGCAGCGAAGATACCTTTTTTTAAACACCTCACCCCTAATTAATAATGATGATGATAATAATAATATATAATTAGGCTCGTGACAGGCGGGGCCTTACCTCCAAGCTGCTTCCCCCACCCAGCGGGAGAGGTCATCTTCCGTGCTGTGACCACCGCTGAGTGAATCTAGCAGGCTGCCATTGGCCTCTGAAGTACGTTGCCTCTGCCACGGTCCCGCCCCTGATGTCAGAGGCATTGTGCTGCGGAGGCCAACGGCAGCCTGCTAGTTCACTCTGTAGGCTGCTGTAATTAGCTCAGCGGTGGTCACAGCGCAGCAAACGACCTCTCGACAGAAAGGGAGAGCTGTGCCTTCCCCAATCTCCTGCCCCAGGTAGCAAGCAAGAAAGAGCAACTGCTAGGGAGGCGTTGAGAGCCTGCCAACTCCGGAGCATGCATTTGGACCCAGGCAGAAGCTGCAGCTTTGCACTGTGAAGGCTTCTGCCACCTATCCCAGCTCAACCCAGCACTGTCTGGAAGTTGGAGACAACGACCTCGCAGGAAGCAGTGGCGGTAAGGCCCCGCCTATTGCGAGAGCCCCTGCAGGACGCTGGATCTGGGGGGGGGGGAGAGAAAGACAGAAAAGGATCTTGAGGAGGGGATGGAAACAGACTTGAAGACAGGGCAGATGCTGGACTAGAGAGGGTAAGGAGGGAGGACTCAAAATGTTAGCAGAAGGAAAATAGAGAGAGGGAGAAACCTGAAACAAAGGGGAGACAGAAGAGAGGGGGGGGCAGATGTTGGACTTGGGGGGTATATAGAGGGAAGAGAGAGAGAAACTTCAGAGAGGTGGAAAGATTCTGGACCAGGGGGGAGGAAGGAAGGAGAGAGAGAGAAGCAGAGAATGTCCTGGAAGAAAGGAGAACAAATGTTGGACATTGGGGGAGGAGGGGGGTTGGTAAGCAGAAGAAAGACAGAGAGAAAGAGAGAGAGAGAGAGACCTGGACCAAAGGGGAAAGACAGGAAGCAGATGCTGGACTATGGGGGATGCAGACAGAAGAGACAGAAGGGGAGAGACCCTTTCGCCGAAACTGGCTTGTTGCCTTTCTACTTCAGCAGCTTTGGAAAGTCGCCTCATGTTAGAATTCCTTTCTGAACCGTTGCCTTTGAAAGCTTTGTTTGACAGGATGGTGCTGCTCGGTGCTCTCTTGGAGCTGGGAGATTTTTATTCTGCTGTTTTACAACTTCTTTGACTTTTCTTAAGTCCAAGGCCTAAAGTATTCCCATCGACACTGAAGCCTTTTGCATAACACTAGAGCTTTGATTGCCTGATCAGTCTGTCAAATCCCTCCTTGGCTCCACCGAGTCTTTCTGGGAACTGTGTCATCTCCTGGGCTGGAGGCTGAATGGGCAAGTAGCTGGGGCTTGCAGCCGCCTCTTTAGACTTGCACCAAGGGGCGAAATCTTCACTTTTTCTCTCGGCTTGATTGCTGAGTCCTAACGAGTTCCCATTGTTTGGGAAAGATTGTGGCAGATCCTGCTTTCTCCTGTCAGCCTGTCATGCCATGCTCTCTGCCCCGAGCTCTGGATATCTGCCGCCTTCCCTGCAGTGCGAGCCCGCGGGTTTAAAGCTGCAGGGACATGCACTTGGGCTGCAAAAATCCAAGAGAACAGTATAGTATAGGGGATGAAGTACTTCTGTGTATAAAAGAAGAGTGGGATAGACCCTACTTCCATCAACAATACTTTGCCCTGCTTTTGCGGATGCTGATCCTTTCTCCAATAGATTACTGCAACTCCGTCCAAATCAGTGGTCTCAAACTTGTGGCCCGCCAGGTACTGTTTTGAGGCCCTCGGTATGTTTATCATAATCTCAAAAGTAAAATAAAACAGTTTCTTGATCATATGTCTCTTTAGCTATAAATTACAATATTATTATTAAGACTTAGCCAAAAGAAAAGATTTATAAACTATAAAGAGTTTTTACCTCATGCAAAATTGTCATTTCTTTAATAAGCCATTAACTATTTTTTTCCTGAGGCCCTCCAAGTACCTACAAATCCAAAATGTGGCCCCGCAAAGGGTTTGAGTTTGAGACCACTGATCTACATGGACATCAATATTACGCTTATCTGCAAACTGCAGCTCATACAAAACATGGCAATAAGACTCATTTTCAGACTGAAAAAATATGACTCAATCTCTAACTACCTCAAACAACTTCATTGGCTAGCTATTGCAACTTGAATAAAATTTAAAACATCCTGCATTATGCACCACATACTCAATGGAAAATTCGCTGTACCCCTAATTTACCCACTATCCTCAGCATGGTCCGCCTCATCCAGAAATCTCTACTGGATTCAGTTAAACCTCCCCACAACAAAAAATCTCAAATATAAATGTATATTCCACTCAACGTTCATATTCTCTGGGGTGAAAGCTTGGAACGAGCTCCTGACTGCCATCAGAACTGAATTTAACTACCCCAAGTTTTGCAAGAAACTAAAGACTTTTCTCTTCAACTCTACCAGCAACTAAACCCAACATCCATCAACGCCAAACTAGACCCAAACCAAACAGACTCTTCATGGTATGGCAGCACTCTTTATCCTATTACCACCAGGGAACCAAGTACTCTGCTAACACTGGATAATGGCTAAAACAGACTCTATCTACCTCATGACTTGCTTCTTCTATGCTAGCTCTCCTGTCGCACATGCTCCTCCCCTTATGTTCTTTTAATGTATCTTCTGCAACACCTTAGAGCAGGGGTGTCCAACCTTTTGGTTTCACTGGGCCGCATTGGCCGAAAAAAATGTTTCTGGGGCCGCACAAACTTTCAAACGCTGCAGCAAGACACAGGAGGGAGCCGGCAAGATGGTAAACACCCGGGGGCAGCAGATGAAAACACTGCATCGCCCTCGACTGGGGCCACACAAAATACTTCACGGGGCCGCATGCGGCCCTCGGGCCACAGGTTGGACACCCCTGCCTTAGAGTTTTATCACAATGACTTCTCTATCTCTTCTTCCCAATGATCTTAACCTATGCTTCTATATGTTGCAATGTATTCCTAAGATTCATTTTACTGCTCCTTTCAGTTCTTATTCCATTTTGTAAGTTGCCTTGAACCTATATAGGCACAGCGTGACCCATAAATCCCTGATTAGATTAGATTTAAGGTGATTGTATCCGATGATCTTAGGGTGGCAAAACAGGTAGAAAAGGCAACTATCAAAACTAGAATGATGCTTAGGTGAACAGTGAGAGGAATGGACAGTAGGAAAAAAGAATTGCATTCATGTGAGGCTCCATTTAGAATACTATGTGCAATTCTGGAGACCACACCATCAAAAATATATTAATAGTATGGAGTTAGTCAAGAGGGCAACTACACAATTTGTCAGTGGTCTCTGTCATAAAGCGTATAGGGACAGATTTATGGACTCTGATAGAAAGATGGAAGGGGGGGATATGATTGAAACTTTTAAATACTAAAAATAAATAAATAAAACAAGGTGATTATGTGGAAAAGTGATGTAATTTGCTTTAGAGATATTTAATAAATAGTGTTTAAAAAATTAAAAGTGCAGAAATTTTTTGAAGATCCCTCATATATATGAACCAATGGCTGTGACTTCATTATACATGTTCAGTGCTTCTGCCTAGTTCAGCATTTTTCAACCGGTGTGCAGCGGATAGTTCGGAGTTGTGGGACATTTATTATTAGTAGAGGCCAGCTTAATTTATGCCAGAACAAAGTATACCTATTACTTTCAAACCATTTTATTGATGATATCAGACAATACAATAGTTTCATATTTTATTTGAATTTTGATTAAATGCTTCTCCGGGGGTACAAAGCGTTGTACATTGTAATTTAAAATAGATAGGGGACGAACAATAAATATTAAACATAGACCAACAAAATAAACTTACTTATGACATGAGAACATTGGGAGAAAAGGGAAGAACTAGTTTATTATGAAAGAGCACATAAAAGGGAAAAAGGGACAAATTAAATAATGCGGAATTAAATAGATATGTAGAGGTCACGTGACGCTATGCGCCGATAGAGACACGCTCTCTCTCGGCTCTGGGACCCCGCTCCTCCACACGTGGCTGTAACTAGCCGAATCGGCGAACAAAAGTGAATTTTCGGTGGCGGCACTGCGCAGGCACGCATGGAGAAGTATGTGACTCATTCTCAAGAGTCAGCTCGAAAGAAAACCGCTGCTTCCGACCGCCCCTCCTCGAAGCCTCGGGACTCGAAAATGGCGGCTGCCACAGGTACGGCTGTGTCTGAATTCACAGACACAGCGTTAGCCGATTTAAAGGGCGCTATTGCTCAGGTGCTGGGACCACATATTGACACTCTCACCTCTCATATATCAAAACTAGAACATTTATTGACTGAAACTGCAACCAGAACTACTGAATTAGAACAACGGGTCTCCAATGCTGAAGATACTGTTAACTCACATGAAATGGACATTGCGGCCTTGCAAGAAACAGTGCAACAGCAGGCTGACAAGCTTGATGATCTTGAAAACCGGTCTCGCCGCAGTAATTTGCGTTTCCTGGGCGTTCCTGAGACTATTCCAGATGCTCGCTTGCTTAAGGAACTGGAGGACTGGCTTGAGCTGGAATTCCCTGATACCCTGACCTCAGGCTCGAAAGGGCCCATCGCCTGGGAGTGCAGCCTGGTCGCGACGCTAGACCCCGTGTGGTGATTGCCAAATTCTCAAATTACAGATACAAGCAG
This sequence comes from Geotrypetes seraphini, assembly GCF_902459505.1. Taxonomy (NCBI): domain Eukaryota; kingdom Metazoa; phylum Chordata; class Amphibia; order Gymnophiona; family Dermophiidae; genus Geotrypetes; species Geotrypetes seraphini. The sequence goes on from NC_047086.1 coordinate 254,394,301, forward strand.
GACATTCTTCGTCAATACCGGCTTTTGAAAGAGCCCCTGAAACTGAGGGATTCTGTTATTCGTCTCAGTCAAGACTACTCCATGGCACTTACTAACCGACGCAAAGCTTTCTACCCACTTTGCACTAGGCTGGTGGAACTTCATCATCGGTTCTTATTTGTATATCCAGCTTTATTGAAGATTCAGCATAATGGCACATGGCACTCTTTTTCGGTGGCCACAGAGGCACAGGATTTCATCAATATACACCTTGGTTCTTCTAAGGACCATCCCTGACTGTGCTAAACATAGCTAGGGTCTGTTGCCCAGTTAGATTGCTGTTTACATTTCTCCTGTATTGATATTTTGTATTGATGTTGGTGTTCAAGCTCACTATATTTCATTTTATATTGTTAGAAGGATTGGGGTCCCGTGAGGTGTCTTCACGGACCTCCTTCATATTCCTTCGGGGATATGCTTTTTGAGTTTTCTGGGAACTGGGATGGGGGTTGGGGGGTGGGTTGGGAACAGTCTTTTGCTTTATTTTTTTGGTTACTGGGATTATTGTGGTTTCCACTGCATTTTTGTATTTTCTCTTCTGCTCTACAAGTTGGGTATTATATGACATGCACTTGGGTGAGGCTGGGCACCTGGGTGCGGACTTTACTAATACTGTGTTGTTTGCACTGTTTGTTCGAACCTCCTGGGTGACAGCACACTTCGTGATAGTTCTTGTTCACTGTTTCTGAGTGTTTGTTTCCTCGCTGTTTTTGAAAATTAATAAACAGATTTAAACATAAATAGATATTTAATAAATCAATTAAAGGCGTCTTTAAAGAGAAAACATTTTAAGCTACTTTTAAATTTCTCCAAGTTTTGTTCGGCTCTGAGGTATATGGGGAGAGTTCCAAATTAATGGGCAGTAACTGAGAAAATTGACTCCACCGTCCTAAAGTGGTTCTCGAACTTCCTATGCTCTCGTTCCTACACTGTCAACACAAATGGCACCATGTCCATTCCTTGGAAACCATCTTGCGGAGTCCCGCAGGAATCACCCCTATCCCCTATTCTCTTTAACATCTATATGTCTTCTCTGAAACTCTTCCAATTATCTCCCCTTGAAACAATCTACACATATGCTGATGACATCCTCGTCCTTCTCGAGACAGACCAGAACCTCACCAACCTCCACGAGAACATTACAGCTTGCATAACGAGACTCCACTCATGGTCCCTCTCGGTACAGATGAAACTGAACGAATCTAAAACGAAACTACTCTGGCTCGGCCCAAAATTAGAACACCTGCCCACCCTCTTCTCACTGCCCTCTGGTGACACTCTGCAGCTTGAGTTCTCAATCAAGGTCCTATACATCATTATCGATTCTTCCCTCTCCTTCAATGACCATCTCAACTTCTTGGCAAAATCATGCTTTTTTGTCCTCCACATGCTGAGGAAAGTAAGGTCCTACTTCCGCCAACAACATTTTGCTGTCCTTGTCCAATCTATCATCCTCTCCAAACTAGACTACTGTAATACCATCTATTTAAGTCTAACAAAAAAATGTCTTCAAAGACTCCAGCTAATCCAGAACACTTCGGCCAAGTTGATCTTCGCAAAACGCAAATCTGATCATGTCTCCCCACTTCTGGCCAAACTTCACTGGCTCCCAGTGATTTCCAGAGTTCATTTCAAATGCACCTGCCTGGCTTTTAAGATCATTCACGGCATCCTCTCCCCCTAATCCCACTATCTTATAACTCCTCGAGTCCTGACTCCACCAGACCCACCTAAAAACATAAACTTCCCCTCTCTACATGGTATTCTCTATGTGGATAAACTGGGAAAATCCCTCCTTTTCAAAATCACAGGGCTTTGGAACAATCTTACTGTCCCACTACGGAACCTGAACTCCCTCCAATTATTCCGTAAGCACCTGAAAACTTGGCTTTTCACAAAAATGTAATGCTCTCTTCCCCCCTGTACGCAACCCCAACCCCCTATTCTTCTCTTCCTATATTTTAAGTTCTTGTAATCCGTGCTGAGCTCTACATCTGTGGAGAAGATGCGGTATATAAACTTAAGGTTTAGTTTAGTTTAGTTTAGAAAATAAGGGTACGACGAGTACCAATTATTTTTAAGGATGGGACATTAAGGGAATGTTGAGAGGCCGAGCTTAAAGTTCTGGGAGGGTCATAAGGAATCAGTAATCTATCTATGAATGCAGGGGTATTAGTCTGTATAGTTTTAAAGGTTATAAGAGCAATTTTATAGGTGATCTGGTGTGAAATTGGCAGCCAATGAGCTTTTTGTAACAAAGGGGTGACAGAGATCGGTGTATACAAAAGGCAGAATACAGCAGTTACTGTCGATAACAATGTCATCCATCATCAAAAATTTTAAAGCATAACAACTAATTATCCTCTCTCACCCTCCACCCCTCCCAAACAAGACTCACTTAAACTCAACTGTACTACAATCCTGTGTTCTTATGGACCCTGGAAAAAATCTAGAATGTTCCTCCCACCCTCTCCCCTCAACCTTCATTTGTGGATGAGAAATACACTATTGTTTGGGGGAACTAGACAAAGGAGTATAGACCAAAACCTCTTTTTCCTTTTAAAAGTGAGGTTAGCATCTTTGGCTTCCCACATTAGTAGCTGATGCATTGAGTTCTTCCAATGCCAAAACGACGGGAGGAACAGGGGGAACCCATTGTTGCATTATACATTTTTCCCAATTATGCATGCTTTCTACAGAGTATACCTTTTAAAAGTGTCTCTAGCAGTCAGTGGCAGCGAACAGCAATTCATAAAAACTGCTTGCGCCAACACTGAAACTTTCTCTCTGACATAACTTCCTGCTTCCAGTTAGACAAAAAGTGTGAGAGAGAAGGCTCTGGGCACTGGCGTAGTAAGGATGGGGTGGAGGTGGGGGACAGACTGCCTTGGGTGTCATCTTGTTGGGGGTTTCAGCACCTCTCCTCCTCTTTGCACCCCCCTCCCGCTGCACATGCATGCCTTCAATCACCTCCACCATACCTCTAGCTCTTTGCTGGCACAAGCAGCTGCTCCATCCAGCTGCTCGTATTGGCCTTGGTGCTCCCCTCTGACATTACGTACGAGTCCCGTGACTAGGAAGTGACGTCAGAGGGAGAACTGGTGCCGGCACAGGCAGCAAGTTATAGATGTTGCTCGTGCTGGGAAAGCTAAACAGGTGTAGGGGAAGGGAAGGGAGCGCGCATGGTGGGGTTTGGGGTGGGGATGGAGCAATGGAGGGCAGAGAAGAAGAGGAGGGGGTGCTACCGCCGCAGGTGCCTCTGGCTCTGGGGTTGACATGAGCAGGCTGTATGAATCGCTGCTCTCTATTGTCGACCACTAGAGATAAGAAAACTTTTAAAAAGTATATGGGTTGGGGGAGGCAGGACAGGCAAGAGGAGATGCCTGGTCGCCAGCTAGAGAAGAAAGCGAGATGCAGTGGCGTACCAAGGGGGGGGGGCGGGAGGGGCGGTCCACCCCGGGTGCCAGCCCTGAAGGGGTGCTCATGGCCTTGCCGTTCAGTCCCCCCACACCCCCGAAGGACCGCTCGCCCCACTGACCTTCCTGCACCACCTGTGAAGCAGCAAGCAGCAGGATCACGAGGTCAGCTATCCCTAAGCTGCTTGGGCGCTGCTTCCTGCGCCGCGGTCCCGCCCCTCCTCTGATGTCAGAGGAGGGGCGGGAACGCGGCGCAGGAAGCAGCGCAGGGATAGCTGACGTCACGATCCTGCTGCGGCTGCTTCATAGGTGGTGCAGGAAGGTCAGTGGGGCGAGCGGTCCTTCGGGGGTGGTGGTGGTGGTGGGGACTGAACGGCAAGGCCGGGAGCATAGGTAGTGGTGCTTCATAGGTGGTGCGGGGAGGCCAGGGGAACGAGCGGTCCTTCGGGGTGGGGCGGGTGGGCAGGCAGGCAGGCATTCAAGGGGGAGGGGGGTGACAGGCAGGCAGGCCTTCAAGGGGGGGGACAGGCCTTCGGAGGGGGTGTGTGCAGACCTTCAAGGGGGAGGGACAGGCCTTCAAGGGGGGGGCAGGCAGGCCTTCAAGGGGGGACAGGTCTACAAGGGGGGACAGGCCTACAAGGGGGTGGGACAGGCCTTCAGGGGGGGTGCAGGACTTCGGGGGGGGGGAGTGCAGGCCTTCAAGGGGGGGACAGGCCTTCAAGGGGGAACAGGCCTTCAAGGGGGGGACAGGCAGGCAGGCCTTCAAGGGGGGGACAGGCCTACAAGGGGGGGACAGGCCTACAAGGGGGTGGGACATGCCTTCAAGGGGGGGACAGGCCTTCAGGGGGGTGCAGGCCTTCGGGGGGGGTGCAGACCTTCAAGGGGGGGACAGGCCTTCAAGGGGGGGACAGGCAGGCAGGTCTTCAAGGTGGGGGGACAGACCTACAAGGGGGAGGGACAGGCCTTCAAGGGGGTGGGACAGGCCTTCAGGGGGGTGCAGGCCTTCAGGGGGGTGCAGGACTTCGGGGGGGTGCAGGCCTTCAAGGGGAGGGGACAGGCCTTCAAGGGGGGGACAGGCCTACAAGGGGGGGACAGGCCTACAAGGGGGTGGGACAGGCCTTCAAGGGGGGGACAGGCCTTCAGGGGGGTACAGGCCTTCGGGGGGGTGCAGACCTTCAAGGGGGGGACAGGCCTTCAAGGGGGGGACAGGCAGGCAGGTCTTCAAGGTGGGGGGACAGGCCTACAAGGGGGAGGGACAGGCCTTAAAGGGGGGGACAGGCCTACAAGGGGGTAGGACATGCCTTCAAGGGGGGTGCAGGCCTTCAAGAGGGGACAGGCAGACCTTTAAGGAGGGACAGGCCTTTGGGGGGGACCCTGGTTTAGAAGTACACAGAGGGAAGGGGGTGTTCAAAGAGACGTGCATATGCCAAACTTTGGGGGGGGGGAATGAAGAAATAATGGGTCTGAAAATAGAGGAGAGGGAGAGAAATGATGGACCATGGGATTTAGGGAGGGAAGGAACTGAAAGGGAGAGAAATTGGACACAAGGGATGGTGTGGAGGAGGGATAGAGATACTGGATAGGAGGGTAATTGGGAAAAGAAAGGGAGAGATGGTGGACTCTGGGGTGGTGGGGAAGGAGGGAGAGATGCCGGATGAAAGGGTAGTTAAGAAAAGGTGGATCTGTGGAGGGAGATGAAAAAAAGGAAAGATACCAGACTTCCTGGGGAGGGAAGGGAAATGGAAAGGGAGGACAGAGTTGGCAGATGGATGGTTAGCACGCAGAAAGAAGAAAGAAGGAGACCCTGGCAAGCAAGTTATCAGAAGAAAACCAGAGCCTTGGACCAACAAGATTTGAAATATAACCAGACAACAAAAGGTAGAAAAATTAATTTTATTTTCTGTTTTGTGATTATAATATGTCAGATTTGAAATGTATATCCTGACAGAGCTGGTGTTGGACTGCAAACGTGAGCTAGGATTTAACAGAGAGAGGAAAAGTCCTTTTTGTTTCTTTATTTTATTTACACCACAGCGCCAGTGTGGTTAGGAGAAGCCAAAGGGGGTGAAAAAGCTATAAAACCCACCAGGAGTTTTGAAAAAAATCACCCAACTGGGCAGGAAAATCGAATTGAAAAACCAATTCAATAGGCTGAATCGAATCGAAATTTTTTTTCCTGAATCTGGCAGCATTAGTTTGTGCTACTGTCTTAGACTTTAGGACCTGGGATTGGGGAGAGATGGCATCCTCAGTACTTTATAATGCAAGTGAAACGAGGATTTGGTCAGACTTTTGAAGGGTCTGCAGAAAAAAAATATTGTATAGGCCGGGGACATGAAACAGCAGGAAATGGGAACTTTTCTTCCTTCTATTTTTGTGAATGGAAAGGCTAAGGATGTCAGAGAGTTCAGTTAAAATATGTGCTTTATAAGAAAATATAATAATGTGTTTTATAAAGTTTATAGCATAGCTGGCCTACCCAGTGAGGTGTTTCTAGTGGTGGTGGTGGCAGCGTGTCAATGTGTTGAGAGGAAGAGGTGGTCTGGGAAATTCTGCTGAGCAAACTCCGGGCCCATTTCTACCCCCCAGTTAGTCCACTCCACTCAACTGGTTCACACACTGAGTGGGTCATTGGGTGTTGTGTTGGGATCTCTTCCAGTGGTTTATCAGTATCTCCTTCTGGTCCAAGGAAGGAAACTTTGTTATCCTTAGCATTGACCTACAGAATATGTTTGTAACAGCGCTGCTTGTGTGGCATTAGGCTATGTAGTGATCGAAAGAAAAAAACAGACCTTTGCACATTTTTGCACTATATGGTGGGTGTATGAGGAGATTCACATTTCCTGCACAGCTAAGTCCATGTGAAGTTACCTTGTGCTGTATTTGACATCTAGCAAGGTCTCTGTTTGAAAGGAAAGATCTAAACTTAAAAATGAAGTGGCCAGAAGTTATGGTAAAAGCAGATAGTGTAGCTGGTTTTAAGAAAGATTTGGACAAATTCCTGGAGGAAAAGTCCATAATCTGTTATTAAGACATGGGGGAAGTGTCTGCTTGCCCTGGATCGGTAGCATGGAATGTTGCTACTCTTTGGGTTTTGACCAGGTATTAGTATCCTGGATTGGCTACCATGAGAATGGGCTACTGGGCATGATGGACCATTGGTCTGACCCAGTTAGGCTATTCTTATGTTATGTTCTCATCTGTAGGGGCCTTTGTTTTCACTTCTTATTTTAATGTATTTTTTTTTTTGGGAACTTATCAGTGTTTTTTATAATGGGAACAAAAATGGAAGAGAATTAATGTGTGTGGGATGAGGGGGTAACTAATTTCTTCAGCTAAATAATTCAATCCACTTCAAACAGACATAGGAGAACTCACGCACCATTCACACACCCTCCAACCAAAAACGTCAAAAGGAAAAAAACTGTTCGACAACCTCCTAGCCATTCGAGCTGCAACACTCAACCCCCAACCCTACAACCAATTGACATTGACCACATACTGCAAAACCTTCAAAAAGAAATAAAAACCCTTCTATTCAAAAAACACATAAAACCGAACTAACACAATCAGAACTGTCCCAAGCATCACCTGCAACTACTCCATATGTACTTCTGATGTCATGACAATTCAGACATAATTTATGTTATGTTATGTTTGGAATATAAGAAAATTTTCACTGCCTGTTTCTATTCTGACCATTTATTCCGTTTCATGGTCATTACAAAAAATATTTTTTTACATGGGGGGGGTGTCAAAAAATGATGGGCCCTGGGTGCCACATACCCTAGGTACGCCACTGGCGAGATGCTTGACCATTTGTGAAGGTGGGGGAGGGTAAGAGAATGTAAATGCTGGACTAAATGTGGGGGTGGGGTACAAGGTAAAATGCTGGACCATGTGTAGGGGTGTGTCTTCACAATTTTAGTACTGAGAAATACGCCACAAGATAATAAATACACAATCCTATATAATAAAACCTTACCCATGCATGCGCTTTTAAAACTGCGTGATCCCTGTTGCTGTGATTTCTGATCCGTGGCCGTGTTCCATTTTAGAACGCGGTGGCAGGGATCACTCTAACCACTCCCCTCCTCCCGCCCTCACTCATCAACCGCTGGAGGCAAGCTCTCTCCCTGCCCGCTTCCTCGCTGCCCTGATTGGTGCTGGTGGAGGCTGCCGGGAGAAGGGCTTTGTGGAGCGCCGCTGTCCGCCAACACCTTCACAGTCTCCTGAGCCGCATCCTCGCCACCCCGATTGCCGGCCACAGTGGCCACCGCTGCGCTCAGGGTGAAACTGCTTCCGACGTCTTCAGGCTTCTGGCGCATGCAGGCATGTCGGTGGTGGCAAAGGAGGGTGTCGTGCGATGCAGGCGGTGATCAGAAAGGGTAAGGGAGCCGGCCAGAAACGAGTCAGTGGGGTTTGGGCTGGGAGGGGAGAAAAGCGGTCAGTCTCAGGTGCTTCAAGGCCTGGCTTCTTCGGGCAGCAGCAGCGTTTACAATTCGCTGCTGTTGCCGGCTTCAGGCCTTCCTCTCTGGCGGGTCCTGCCTACTTTCTGTTTTCATGAAGACCCAACCCGACAGAGAGGAAGACCTGAAGCCGGCAACAGCAATGAATTGTGAATGCTGCTGCTGCCCGATGAAGTTCAAGGAGGAAAGGGGCAGAGGGGGAGAGAATGGCTTGGAGGGAAGAAGAGATGGCAGGGCATGGAGGGAAGGAGGAAGGTATGTCAGACCAAGGGAAAAGGAAGGAGGAGATGCCATATGGAACAGAGAGGGCGGACACTGGATGGAAAGAGAAGAGAGGGCAGTAAATGGAAGGGGCAAGACAGAGGGTGAACAATAGATAGAAGGGGTAGAGATAGGGAGACAGACACTGAATGGAAGTGTGGGGGAGAGGAGGGACAGCTGCTGAATGGAAGTCTGAGGGACAGGGGGAGCAGAGGTTGGAAGGAAGAGGGGAGGAGAAAGAAAAAAGGACACATGCAGGATTGAGGGAAGAGGATAGAGTTAGAAATATAGATAGACAGACAGGGGGCCAGGGAGAGACAGACAGAAAGAATGACAGACAGATAGCATCCAAGGAGAGAGAGACAAATTAAAAAAAAACCAGACAGACAGACATGTACTCTAGCACCTGTTAATGTAATGGGTTTAAACACTAGTACTATATAAAAAACAATTGGAAAAATATATAAAGTGCAACAAGTGCTAATAAAGTGCTCAGTTCACCAACCAATAAGTGTTATAAAGTACTAATAGAAGTACAAGCGCCAGTTGCACATAGGGACCATCATGACACTTTAAACGTCCCTCATCCCACCTTCAAAAACATTATAAAAATGACTTTAAGGGTTCCTTTAACTAAGGTGCGCTGCGTACGCTAAAATGCTGTATGCGCTATCCACTACCGCCTCCTTATAAGCAGGCGTTAATTTTTCAGCTAGCGCACACTATAGCGTGCGCTAATCGTGTGCGTGCGCTAAAAACACTAGCCCACCTTAGTAAAAGGAGCCTTAAATGTTATGGTCACAATAGTATATTCAATGAACTACTTATCTTAAGTTTGTAGTGAGAAGGCAGTGTTACTTGTAAGCACAGTATTTATATTTTAACACAAGTATTACATTAAGTAATTTCATAGCATATTGAGTTTCTTCAAAATTTTAGTGCTATGAGACAAAAAGGTTGAGAATCTTTGGCCATGACACTAGGGCTCCTTTTACGAAGCCGCGCTAGCGGGCTTAACACGTGTGACTTTTCATCACGCGCTAACCCCCACGCTGGCCGAAAAACTACTGCCTGCTCAAGAGGAGGTGGTAGCGGCTAGTGCATCCGTCGGTTTAGCGCGCGCTATTACGCGCATTAAACCACTAACGCGCCTTCGTAAAAGGAGCCCTAAATAAATGTATGTTTTTTTTAACACCACAAATGCTTTAAAAAACAAAATAACTCTGTTGTTGCTGCCACTGAATATTGAACTGGTGATTTCTTTGTGCAGTTCTGGGGCAGGCAACAGAAGACTATCAGCACTGAAGGAAAAAAATCTTGAGCGATAAGAAAAAAACAAAGAAAGCAAATCTGGAAGCCTCGAGTTTACTTATGATGACGATTAGCAAAGCAGTCTGTGGCAAAACTAATTGGGAAGAGCTGAACTGGAAAGAACATTGATTCACAAACAAATTCTGAGAAATAAGATTATACCCTGTTTGATAACAGCTTATCTCCATACCACATTATGAAAACAATTTCAGAAGAGTTGTACAAAATGCACACAGGTAAATAGTGGCATATACATGTGTGATTGCTAATTTAACAAATCTGCTATTTATCAGTGTAAATAGAAACACAGAAACATGACAGCAGATAAAGGCCAAATGGCCCATCCAGTCTGTCCATCCGCAGCATCGACTATCTACTTCTCTCCCTTAGAAATCCCATAGGCCTGTCCCACACTTTCTTGAATTCAGACACAGCCTTTTACTCCACTGTCTCTGCCGGGAGACTATTCCACACATCTACCACCCTTTCTGTAAAAATTTGTTTTCTTGGATTACTCCTGAGCCTATCACATTTTAACTTCATACTACCATGTTTCCCCGAAAATAAGATACTGCCTTATATTAATTTTGGACCCAAAAAAGGCACTAGGTCTTATTTTCGGGTAGGTCTTATTTTATTTTCATGTACAACGATCATCTCTCTCTTTCTCTACTTCGCCCCAATTCTTCCTTTCTCTCCCCCACATGTGCAACATCTTTCCTCCCCTCTCACCCATCCCCTTGTGCAGTATCTTTGTATCCCTCCCTCCCTCTCATCCCCCTGTGCAGCAGAACCCTTGCAGCTTCTATCCCTCCCATCCCTCGTGCAGCAGAACCATTGAAGGTTCTATCCCTACCCCCTGTACAGCATCTTTCTATCCCTCCCAATCCTCACGCTGCCGTCGCGCACCCCCCCTCCCCCGCTGACCCTTTCATCTCTCCCTGCCTCCAAATCCTGACCGCGAGACCAAAATACCTGGGAACAAATGGCAGCATCGGCAGCAAAGGCTGCATCGTGGCCTGCCTTTCTCATGTCTTGGCATTCCTCTGCCGCATCACTGATGATGCCATCAGCAACGCAGCATGGAATGGCTGGGTGTGAGAAGGGCAGGCCACGATGCAGCCTGTGCTGCCGATGCTGCCATTTGTTCCCAGGCATTTTGGTCTCGCGGTCAGGGTTCAGATGGAAGGGAGAAGTGGAAGGGTTGGTGGGGGGTGGGGGGAAGCACTGCTGCCGGCGATTAGGGCTTATTTTCGGGGGTAGGGCTTATATTAAGACCTATCCCGAAAATCATGCTAGGGCTTATTTTTGGGGAAATACGATATGTCCTCTCATTCTGGAGTTTTCCTTCATTTGAAAAAGGCTCATCTCCTGTATATTAAAGCTACAGAAATATTTATATACCACTTATAACCTAACTAGTGTACATTCAGGAACTCAAGCATTTTTTCCTATCTGTCCAGGCAGGCTCACAGTCTATCTAATGTATCTGGGGCAATGGGGTTAGTATACACTTACAAGTGACTTGCCCAGGGTCACAAGGAGCAGCATGGGATATGAACCCACAACCTCAGGGCACTAAGGCTGTAGCTCTAACCACGGTGTCACATATTCCCATGACATTATATGACATGACCTCTTCTCACTTCTCCCGCCCCAACCATTTCCTGCGAAAATATTAAAGTCTGGGAATTTTTGAAGAACTCTCATATAATGGCAATATTCAGTCGGTGCTATATTTAGGTACCAAGAATGTGCTTAAGGGACCTGAACACCAGCATATACGTGCACACATGAATGCTAATATTCCAGTTACATGCTATTATATGCACTAGAGCAGGGCTGCCCAAGTCCAGTCCTCAATATCTACTGGCAGGCCAGGTTTTCAGGATATCCACAATGAATATGCATGAGAGAGAGATTTGCATACCAAGAAGGCAGTGCAGGCAAATCTCTCTCATGCATATTCATTGTCAATATCCTGAAAACCTGGCCTGCCAGTAGATCTTGAGGACCGGACTTGGGCAGCCTTGTGCTAGAGCCTCAATACAGCTGACTGTTGGTGTACGCATGGACAGAGTCTGAGCGGAACTTAAAACATTCTTATTCCAAGATGCTTTTGGATAAAAACTGTCCTTTTAAACAATTACAGCCTCTACCCTCACCTATTGTTTTATCCTCAGTGTGCTTTCTCTCAAAGATTGTAGTTCTACCCTTCTTCCCTAATGTGTGCAGTTAGTATTTTATGTTTTTGTAAGTGTATACTAACCTAACCCGGTTCTGTATAGTATTTTAACTCCAACTTGTTTTGTTTCTTTTAAGATATTCTTTTATTACTGTACACCGCCTAGAAATTTGATTAAGTGGTATAACAAATTTTTTAACAAACTTGAAACTTGTTAGACACACGCTAATCAGAGGATATTATAATTTACATATATTTTTTATAGCAATCTAGGCTTGAGAATTTACACCAGTTCCATAGCCAAAATTATATATGCATATCTGACCCATTAAGTTGGTATTCTACAAAGGAATACAGATGCCTACTTTCCTTTATAAAATAGGTGCCCCTTCATAAGGTTGCCCTCCACATCTGTTTAGAAGAGTGTGTGACGTAATGGTTAGAGCTATAGCCTCAGCACCCTGAGGTTGTGGGTTCATGCCCCATGTTGTGCTGTGTGCTCCTGGGCAAGTCACTTAATCCTCCACTACCACAGGTACATTAAAATAACATAGTAACATAGTAGATAATGGCAGATAAAGACCCGAATGGTTCATCCAGTCTGCCCAACCTTACTTTTAAATTTCTGATTTAATTTAAAATTTCCTTCATCTTTGCTATTTCTGGGCCAGAACCCAAAGCTCTGCCCAGTACTGTGCTTAGGTTCCATCTACTGAAGTTTCCATCATAGCTCATTCCAGCCCATGTAAACCATCCCAGCCATTGAAACCCTCACCAGCCCATCCTCAACCAAACGGCCATATATGGACACAAACCATGCGAGTCTCTCCAGTACTGGCCTTAGTTCTTCAATATTTACTATTATTTTCGAATTCAAGATCCTTTTTGTTCATCCCATGCTTTTTTGAACTCTGTCACCGTTTTCCTCTCCTCCACCTCCCTAGGACAGAAAGGGCAAAATGATTGAAGTACCTGTATGTAAACCACTTTGAGTGTGGTTGTATTTGTTGGTTAGATCTGTGATCAATAAACTTCCCCGCCACATTTCAAATTTGTGACCAATGAACTTTCCTGCCAAAATTCAAATTCATAACCAACAGACTTCCCTGTTCTCAATCAGGTCAGTCAACCCACTATATATAAAGACAAACTGCAGACCTCACAGCATACCCCGAAGAAAGCCATAGTATGATGACTGAAACGTCAGTTCTACCTACCCAGATGAGGTGAGACCTGGAAAACAGCAACAATTATGACCCCAGCGGTGGAAGCCTAAGAGAACAAGTATACAAGTCTCTTTCCCTCAGTGGATTAATTTAGGTCTGCCTTTTTCCTGGCCTAAATTAAAACAATAGCAACATGAATTGCTATTCACCTTTATGGACCGAATTCTATAAATAAGATCATAAAAACAAGAATTGCCGCTGCTGGGTTAGACCAGTGTTCCATCATGCCCAGCAGTCCGCTCACGCGGCTGCCCCCAGGTCAAAGACCAGTGCTATAAATGAGTCCAGCTTCACCTGTGTACATTCCAGTTTAGCAGGAACTTGTCCAACTTTGTCTTGAATCCCTGGAGGGTGTTTTCCCCTATAACAGACTCCGGAAGATGTCTAAAAACTCAGCACATACAAAGAGGAAGTGGAAAATATGAAAAAGGATCTGTAAAAGTTAGAGGAATGGTCTAAAATCTGGCAACTAAAATTCAATGTGAAGAAATGCACAGTAATGCATTTGGGGATTAATAATTGGAAGGAACCATATATGCTGGGAGGTGAGAGGCTGATATGCACGGATGGGGAGAGGGACCTTGGGGTGATAATGTCCAAAGATCTAAAGGCGAAAAAACAGTGTGACAAGGCGGTGGCTGCTGCCAGAAGGATGCTGGGCTGTATAAAGAGAGGCGTAGCCAGTAGAAGGAAGAAGGTGTTGATGCCTCTGTACAGATTGTTGGTGAGGCCCCACTTGGAGTATTGTGTTCAGTTTTGGAGACCGTATCTGTCGAAGAATATAAGAAGACTTGAAGCAGTCCAGAGGAGGGCGACAAAAATGATAGGAGGTTTGCGCCAGAAAACGTATGAGGAGAGACTGGAAGCCCTGAAAGAAGAAAGGAGGGACAGGGGAAATATGATTCAGACGTTCAAATACTTGAAAGGCATTAACGTAGAACAAAATCTTTTCCAGAGAAAGGAAAATGGTAAAAACCAGAGGACATAATTTGTGGTTTAGGGGTGGTAGATTCAAGAGCAATGTTGGGAAACTCTACTTTATGGAGAGGGTGGTGGATGCCTGGAATGTGCTCCCGAGAGAGGTGGTGGAGAGGAAAACAGTGACGGAGTTCAAAGAAACGTGGGATGAACACAGAGGATCTAGAATCAGAAAATAATAGTAAATATTGAACTAAGGCCAGTACTGGGCAAACTTGCACAGTATGTGTCTGTATATGGCCTTTTGGATGAGGATGGGCTGGGGAGGGCTTCAATGGCTGGGAGGGTATAGATGGGCTGGAGCAGTGGTCTCAAACTCGTGGCCTGGGGGCAAAATGTGGCCCGCCAGATACTAATTTGAGGCCCTTGGTATGTCTATCATAATCACAAAAGTAAAATAAAACAGTTTCTTGATCATATGTCTCTTTAGCTATAAATTACAATATTATTATTAAAGGGAAAGATTTATAAACTACTAGTCTTTAAGCCTGTTACATTAATGGGTGCTAGAATATATGTCTGTCTGTCTTTCTTTCTTTCTGTCTCTCTCTCTCTCCTGATGTCTCTCTCTCTTTCTCTCCATGACTCCCTTTTTCTGTCTGTCTTTCTGTCCCTCTCCCTGTCCCTATGTCTTTCTTCCTTTCTGTCTGTCTCCCTCCCTCCTGCTGTCTGTCTGTCATTCTTTCCCTCCATTTCCCTGTGCAGTAGTATTTCCACCCCACTTCCCTACAACAGCATTTTCCTCCCCCCCTTCCCTGTGCAGCAACAGCGGTATTTGTCTTCCCCTCCAGGTCCCTGTGCAGCAGTTGCAGCATTTCCCCCACCCCTTCCCTTCTCTTACCGCAACCTTGCCTACTCCGTTTGGCCCCTCCCCCGCGTTCTGGTCTGCTGCGATCTGGCTGCTCTGTTCGGCTCTTCGCGGCTGGAGTCCTCTTCTTTGTCGGCCTCCCTTCCCTTCCCTTCCCTTCCCTTCCCGCGGTCTTGAGCTTCGGTCTGGTCTGGCCTGCTCGCCTTGCCGTATTTTTTTTTTTTAGTTGAAAGACGCGGCGGTGGCTCCTCTCATGATCCCCACCTGTGTCGGAAGTCCGACACAGGTGGGGATCGTGAGAGGAGCCACCGCTGCGTCTTTCAACTAAAAAATGCAATACGGCAGGGAGCAGGCTAGACCGAAAAACAGAACCGTAAGCCGCGCATGCGCACTTCCTATTGGTCGCTACAGCTCACGGAAAAGTGGCGCACGCATAGGAAGTGCGCATGCGCGGCTTACCGTTTTATTATATTAGATAAAGAGTTTTACCTCATGCAAAATTGTCATTTCTTTAATAAGACATTAACTATTTTTTCTGAGGCCCTCCAAGTACCTACAAATCCAAAATGTGGCCCTGCAAAGGGTTTGAGTTTGAGACCACTGGGCTGGAGTGAGATTTGATGGAGACTTCAACAGTTGGAACCCAAGCACAGTACTTGGTAGAGCTTTTGATTCTTCCCCAGAAATAGCTAAGAAGAAAAACTTAAAAAAAAAATTTAAATTGAAACAGGTTGGGCAGACTGGATGGACTATTCGGTTCTTTATCTGACGTCATCTAATATGTTACTATATTATTCTATATACATCATTCAAAGTTAGGTGCTGCTTATGGAATAGCACTTAGCGTCAGGAACTGTGACTAGCTTTAGGCGTGGCCATTTGCACATTTGAAACTTGGTCCAAATTCTCATGCCTAAATTAGGTGTGGATCCCTCTTATTTAATAACTACGAGATGTGGGTAGATCCAAGAAACACCTCCAATCTGCCCATGATCCTCCCATTTTTGCACCCCTTTTTTGACTATATACTCAAATGAACCCAATGTAGAAGGATAGAAGAATAATTCCAAAAATGATCCTTCTAGCATTTTTAAGATAGAGGTGCAGCACAGAAGCATACGCTAGTGCACTCAAAAAACATGAAAAATTGATAAATAAATTAACTGTGTGTACTGGGAGGGTCCTCAGTTTTCATAACTCTTAATAGGGGAGCTCATTAGTTTCCCTCTAATCCAAAAGAGTTGTAGATACATCAAACCCATTGGGGTAATGGTTATGAAACATCCCCGGGCCACTCCCTTAGTACAGTGAATAACTCAATGGTGCAACAGTTCTAGTGCAAAATCAAAACCTAAAATTCTACTGCTGTTGCTCTATATTAGAGCGCTACCAGCGTCCACAATCCATACCAGTGATGTTAAAATCCAAATTTCACAGTCATCAAGATGCTGGCACAGATAAAAAAAATCAAAGCAGTACTTATCTTGCTGAAATGAAAGCGTAAGATTTCAACACAACGGCTCCATGTGCTATTTAAGGTTCAACAGAACTCAGTTTCAAAGGTAACTCCCTTCTTCTTCAGGAATTAAAGCACATTGACTTGCTGCCCACGTTGGCTTCAGCGCTTTCTCTGACATCACTTCCGGGAGGAAGTGATGTCAGAGAGAGCTCCACTGTCAACATGGACAGCAAGTTCATTGCTGTTTGCTCTGAAGTTAAGAAGTTATGGGGAAGGGGGGGAGGCGGGGAAGAGGGTCGCTACTGCCCCAAGTGCTGGCCACCCTCGTTACACCACTCGTAGATTGTGAGCCCACCAGGACAGATAGGGAAAGTACCTGACTATTCAACATAAACCATTTAGGATCCTCTTTGGGATATATAAGTAGCATCATTGACTTTTACAAAGCTGCAGTAGAGGTTTCTACCACAGGCCGGTGAGGTAAATGCTCCAAAACTCATAGAATTCCTATGTGCGTCGGAGCATTTACTTCACCAGCCCACGGTAGAAACCTCCATCACAGCTTTCTAAAAGGAGCCCTGTGTTTAACAGTGTCTATTAAACATAAAAGTTCTTTGAAATGCTAACTTGCTCCTTTAAGAGGTCATTTTAGAAACCTTTTCCATACATAAAATCCATTTTTATGTGTGTAAAAAGGCTTTTATTAAATTACTCCAGGGGTTATGCATGTAAAGGGATGCACAGTGACAAAACAACATAAATTTTTATGTGATGTGCATAAGGGCACATTCTGTGGCAATTTCGAAAGAGCACAGGTGGAGTTGCAGTGGATGCATATTCCTTATAAAATACAGGTGGTAGAGTAGATTATATCAGCTCCTGTGCCTTCAATTAGTCACATTGCCCCTGCCTAGTATCTTATAATGACACAAACAAAAGCACTTGTGTGGCTTTATAAAACAGGCTAAACAAAGGCACCTTCTTATCCTTTTAACCTAGGTGACCTGTTATTAAAATTGCCCTCTTCTCATCTTGAAATAGGGATATCTGTTGTTCTATTGTCGTTTGATACTCAATTTTTGGAAGTCAGTATGGGGATATATTAATAACATTGGAATCATCGATCCCATTAACTTCTGATGTAGTCATCTGTGGGACAATATTGCATATTAAACCACCATTGGACCGATATAAATGTCGGCTTTTCCTTATTATGACCGGGATTGCCATGCAAATGGTTACTTGTAATTGGAAACATTGGGATCGCCTTAGTTTTACCTTTTGGTGGGTGAATTTATGTTCATGTTACAAGTCTGAGAAAATGAATGCTGACATGATGGGGCATAGTAATTTATTCAGATTGGTTTGGGGTCCATTAACGACTTTTGTCACTTCGGTATAGCTGGTTTTCATCTTTACTTTTTCTTTAGATTCATGCACACATCCAGGGAGGGTGGGAAGGGGGGAGGTTATCTCTTTTGTTTTATTCCCCTTAAACCCCCCTCTCTCTTCCCTCCCCTATCTAACTTCTCCCTAAATTTCAGTACAGTCCTCTCTTAGTCTGTACTCGGATAAATTGTATCTAAACTCAAATAACTTGTACTAAACTAAACTACTCATACCAAACTAAACGACTGATACTAAACTAAACTACTTATACTTAAACTCTACTCTTAATTTGCTGTATACTCCCTGTATTTAACTACTTCACAGTCCTGTATGTCCAAACATTTATATCTTATTTGTCTAATTACTCTCCATTGTGTATGTTTATCTGTAGACCGTTCTGAGCTTCTGGGAGAACGGGATAAAAATCTAAATAAATAAATGTTATTCCTTTTGTATTGTTATTGATTGATTGTAAGTGCTGATTTTGTTTATTAATGTACTGCATTTTTCGCTCCATAAGATGCACTTTTCCCCCCCACCCAAAGTGGGTGGAAATAAAGGTGCGTCCTATGGAGCGAATACACCCTGGTCCCTTACCTTTTTTTAATCATGGAGGTTCAGCGCTGTATCAGCAGGAGCTTTCCATGCTCCTGCCCTTCCCTCACTGGTCCGCTGCCTCCTGATGTCTTCTGGCGGCGAACAAGACAAGCCCGAGCTTTTCGCCACCTGCATGGTCCCGCGATGCTCTCTGAATGGTCAGTTCTTGCGAGTCTCGCAAGCAGTCATTCAGAGAAGATACACGGGACCAGAGAGATGGCAAAAAGCTCGCGCCTGTCTTGTTAGCCACCGGAAGACATCAGGAGGCAGCGGTCCAGCAAGAGAAGTGCAGGAGCATGGAAAGCTCCTGATCCACCAGGATTAAAAAAAGGTACGACGGGGGGAGGGAGAGGGGGGGTTGGTTATGCCGTTGCCGCAGTTGTGCCGTGCCTCGCTTTGCACCTGCTTAGGGATTGGATGATTTGGAGTTTGGATGAGCTGTGCATTTTTGAGACCTCATTGAGTACCACAGGTCATCAGAACCATCCCTTTTCCTTCATTTGTTCCTCCAGGACCAATTGTGACATATATGCTGCTGAGAAGGAAGTATTATCTCTATAAAGAAAATATTACTGACAAAATTACTCCAATGGACTATAATGGAAGCAGGACAGAATTAACTCTTTAGTGGCCCCTGGACAATCAAGTGCTTTGACTCTCTATCATAAATACATTTTAAAACTCTTACGACTATAATGGAAGCCTTGACTGGACTTGTGCCTTGGCTTGCCACTGGCTTGGATATTAGGCATCCATCTTTTCAGTCATTTTCCTTTGTTTCCAGTTCCAGAACAATGGGAAGAGCTGGCCCAGCTAGTCGTTTCAGTACAGCTCAGTGCCCATCAGCAACTTCAATCTGAACTCTAGGCCTGTTTCAAATTCTAGCTCAGGCCGTCATGAAAAGGAAATTCAGAGACTCACCTCTTTGGGAGCTATGTTGGGTGTGGTATTCTGTTTGGGATTAAATAGAATTTGTTTTTATTTGGTGGATGGGGTACAATATTTCTCATTTATGCGTTATTTGTTGGAATATCTGTTTTGTATTGGTTTTTGGGGTTGTTGGTTTTTTTTTTTTTTTTGCATGCTATCAATTGTGTTGCAGACTGCTCTGGGCTTTGTTTAAGAAGGACGGTGGGACCATTTGGTTCAGAATTTTTTTTTTCTTGGTTTTTCCTCCTCTACAGGAGGGTGCGTCTTATAGAGCGAAAAATACAGTATGTATTATTTTCTGCATTTTGTATTAGCCTTGAAAACTTAATAAAGATTAAAAAAAAAAAAAAAAATTGCCCTCTTCCTTTTTCTCTATTTTTTTATATTGTAAACTGTGTTGTTCATCCATGGATTTTCATAGTGGAATCATTAATAAAATAAATAAGAAATATTAGCATACATCTAAAGCAGAGAATGGAATTGTTCTACTGAAGCAGTTGTGAACCAGGGAAGCCAGTTCAAATCCCACTGACACTCTTTGCGACTCACTTTACTCTCTGTTACCTTTCCTTTGGTAGAACTTGGGGCTCCTTTTACAAAGCCGCAGTAGAGGTTTCTGTGCAGGCCAGCGAGGTAAACATTCCAACGCTCATAGGAATTCTATGAGTGTCGGAGCATTTACCTCACCAGCCCATTGTAGAAATCTCTACTGCAGGTTTGTAAAAGCCAGCATTAAGTTGTGAGGCCATTTGTACGAGGAAATAACTAGTTTACCTGAAAGTAACTTCTGTTGAGTTAAAATCTGGAAAAAATAAATCAATCTGCTGTATAGTAAAATCTAGATCCACACTGCATAGTGAAACCAAGCAGGACAGAAAATATCAAGTGCTTTAAAACTGATCATCTTGGTTTAAAGATTTCTCCATGGTTTGGTCAACTTTCTATTCATTTACAAAACAGTATATACTCGTGTAATTCTCTTTTATAAACTTCTAGATTTTTTTTTTTTTTTTTTTTTGGGGGGGGGAGGGTCTACAGGCTTTTTCACATGATTATGGCATCCAATCTTTTCTTCTACATTTTTGCACTAATTCAAAAACAACACACAGAGAACTATACATGATCTCCAAACTTTGCTGTACTGACCTCCAAAAAATGCTGGTCTTTTGCAGGCAGGAGAGGAAAAAAAAAATGCTCTTTGTATCTAGAATCTGTTGGGTGCTAATTTGACATGGCAATGAGATGAAAGTTAGGCCCATGCTAGTTTGAACATCAGAGGATTGGAATGCAGTCTACTTAGCATAGAAGTCAAACAATTCACCAGAAGTTGATTGCTCTCCACTTCCAGATCTGCTGAACAAATAGAAAACTAATTAACAGTGTGGTACATCAGATGTAACTGGTCGACTTTCATTAAAGCTCGAGCTAAGAACTGAAAGAATCAAGAAGTAATTTTCTGTTACTTTGATTAATCTTTAATACTCATCTTTGTTATAGGACAGGCAAACCACGGCCTGCTATTCCTCCTTCAAATCATTCACGCAAATGCTTTTATATTTCTCCCTTTATAAAAAGAAGGAAAAATGTTATGTTACTGAGACTAGGCCAAAATAAAGAATTCCTTTCATATTTCCACCAACTGTTTTGGCTGTACAACAACAGTCCCTTTGGTTTACTATGCCTGGTCCTGCTGAACTATTCCAAACTCTACTATCTGCATTGCCTAACAGTGAGGCATTGCTTCTCAGCTTATGCTTTTGAAGAAAAGAGGTAGGCGATTGCCAGAAATATTGCTGCAGCTGTGAAGGGTAGTTTTGAATGAGAGTATTGTGAAATCATGTGAAAATAAGTCATGCCACCTTTACTTTCAGTCTCTTTTTTTCATCCTGCTGAATATCCATAATCACATAACCAGATTTAAAAGTATTAACAATAAAACCAGTGTTGTAGCTGGCAATATTGAATAACTGTGTAATTTAGGTGGAGGGAAGTGGGGGAGAAGAGGTCATATGATTTTAATTTTGGTGAATAATGTTGATACAGATGAAATGGCTTTCTGAAACAAACCACAGCAGAACTACTGTTAGTTTTAACAATAAATATGTGGAAACTATTTTATTCCACCTACGACACATATCTCATGCTGGATGAACTTTTTGTAAGGCAGTAAATACTGAAAAATATACTTCCATTTGAGAATAGTTACTTTCTTATAATGTAATAAATGTTTGTATATATTGATATAATAAGTATGAATTAGAAATCATCTTATTCACATACAGGGAAATTCTATAACCAGCATCTAAATTTAGGCGTTGGTAACGCCCTGCCGATGCCTAAGATAATTGAAAAATACCATCAGAAATGCCAAAATACAGCAGGGTTAAAGCACCTACCGATGCCTAAATAGGCGGCTGGTATCACGGCTTGGTAACCACTTTAGACAGCGGAAAGCCAAAGTACGCATGGCCAACGCCGGAAGTGGCGTTAGGCAGGCTAAAGCGGCTACCTAACCGCAATTCAAGGCAAGACAAGTGGCTGAAATGTAGGCCCAGAAAACCCTGGCTTACATTTCAGTAGCCTATCTATGCCACCCCGGGATCCTAAAGTCAGGCCACAGCAATCATAAGCTGATCTCCGCAGAGGAAGTTATCCTCAATCAGCTGAGCCTGCAGGCCTCCCCGAAGCTGTGATTTTGGGGAGTCCTACCGGCTCAGCTGATGGGGGGGGGACAGGAATACCTCTGCTGAGTGGCTGCAACAGGGGGACACCCCAACATTGGCAGGAAGGATGCCCCGTGACTTCAAGGAGCACTGCTGGCTCAGCTGATCGGGGATAACTTATGACTGCTATGACCCGACTTTATGAACCCGTGGTGGCATAGCTAGGCAGCTGATATGTAGGCCTGGGTTTTCTGGGCCTACATTTCAGCCGCTTATCTTGGCTGAATTTAGACGTGATTCTGTAACCGGTGCTATTGAGTGATTGACATATGATCAGCGGCCGCTTTTAAGGCAGCCACTGATATAGGCACCAGTTACAGAATCCAGTCCATAGGGGCCAATAATTAAAAGATCTGGTCTGCTAATTTAAGTGCTTAAGGCATTTTGGCCCTGATTATATAAATGGTGTCTAACTCCTAGATGCTGTTCAGTGTGGTTGTCAATCAACCGCTAGGTGCCATTTATAGAATCATGTCTAGCGGTGCCTAAGTTGTTAGGCAACAGTAGGCATTGTATTCTTAGGCACACTACTGTGTAGGCCAGGGTTCTCTTGGCCTAAGTGAGTGCACCTAGAGTAGGTGCCTACGATCACCTAAGTCAATCCACACCCAAACTTCACCCCAAATCTGCCCTTAACCATGCCTACTTACTAGTAGATGCCTATCGAGTTAGGCTCCTACTAGCAAATTAATTTTTAAAAAATTATTTTAATTGGTTTTTAATGGCACTTTCAATTAACACTGATTAATAAATTAATAAAGTAAACTTAGATGCCTAGATTAGCTAGGCGCGCCAATGTAGGTGCCTACATGTAGGCGGCTTTTATAGCATCAGGGCTTTTGTGCTAATTTTCAGCACTAGTTAACTAACTTACCTCCTCTTTTACTAAGCTACAGTAGAGGTTTCTATTATGGCCTGGAGTGCTAATTGCTCCGACACTGCTCTGATGCTCTTAGGAATTCTATGAGCGTTTAGTGCTCTGGGCTGTGGTAGAAACCTCTATTGCAGCTTAGTAATAGGGAGGAGGTGGGGGGAGGGGGTAGGTTTATAAATATAGGCTTAAAAAGTTGCAAGTTAAATTTAGAAAACTCAGAGGTTCTTGGTGCATGCTAATAGACATTAGCATGTGCTACATGCTACATGCCCATAGGTATAAAAGAGGACATGTAGTATTTAGTATGTGCTAATTACAGAGTTGCGCAGGGACAAAACCTTTACCCATCCCTGCTCATCCCCAGTGGAATCTATCTCATACCCACTCATTCCCGCTAAGATCAATTCCATCCCCTCCTATCCCCACAATTAATCTCCTCTATCCCCATCCATACTTGCAGGAGTTGACACTATTATTTATTTGCTCACAGCTCTCTGTTTTCTCCCAATCCCAACAGCCTACAGTGGGGTTTTTTTTTGGGGGGGGGGGGGTTGTATTTACTATTCATCCAACGAATGTTCTAAGCCTCAGTCTGGTATTCTAGCTCTCTCTCTCTAGGTATTCCAAGCCTTATTCCGGTGCTCTAGTTGCCTCTTTCAGTGCATTCCAAGTCTCATTCTGGAGTCACCAGAGATTTTGATTACACTCCTGCAGGATTCCCACATCAACTTCTTTCATCCCTATGGGAAACACATAGTAAGTTCTTCTATCCCTGCAGGAATCCGGTGGGTTCCACGGGATTCCTACATTTCCATTACCATGCAGCTCTCTAGGTCTAATATCTGTTAGCACATTTTTAGTAAAGGGGCCCCTCAGCTAAAAGCACCTAAAATTACCTTCCATTTTCAGTCTTGTCTGGTTGGAATTTAACTGAACCTTTAAAACTGAGATGACTCAGTATAGAGCTTAAAGTTCTCTGAATATTGACCTTGAAGTATTTGATTCCCCTTATTTGGGCCCTGGAATATTTGACCAATTGAGAAAATTACAATAATCGAATAATAAAAAATTCCCTATACATCTTATAGCCTCTTTTATAAAGCCTCGCGGCAACAGCCCTGAAGCCCTTTAATCTCTATGGGCTTCGGGGCTGATTTCAAATAAGTCTTCATTACAATAGTTTGTTTGCAGGCCTCCATCCTCCAGTACATAACACATCAGCTATCCAAAAATCAATCTAACCACTGAATATGCCAACATAACTCGTACTTCTGTGGAAATTCTGCACACACACACAAACAAAAAAACCCCCGCTGAGCACAAAATGTTAAATTTTGCAGACATTATTTTAGTCATAATACTACAATATAAATCACAGAGAATAATTTACTCAAAGATGCAGAATTGTTTTTATGTATATATAGAATTTCCCTCAGAATACACTGTAAGCAGTAGTGCTTAAAAAAATTCAATTCGATTCAATTCAGCCTATTGAATCGATTTTTTGATTCAATTTTCCTGTCCAATTGGGTGTTTTTTTCCAACATCCTGGTGGGTTCATTTTATAGCCTCTTCACCCACTTTGTCCTCTCCTACTCACACTGGCGCTGTGGTGTAAATAAAATAAACAAACAAAAAGACTTTTCCTCTCTCTGTTAAATCCTAGCTAACGTTCGCGGTCTAACACCAGCTCTGGCAGGATACACATTTCTTTATTAAATTTTAAAACTTCAATAGTGCAGTACAACAAATGTAACATGCAAAAACACAATAAAAGCACATTCAATTTACAAATGTTTTTAATCAACCTTTTTCCCCCACTCTCCCACCCACCCAATGATTATTCAATAAAACACAATAACATAGATTACCATCCAATCACCCATTCCCAAATGTAAGTAACCTAGAACCAACCTAAGACAGAAATAATCCCCCCTTCCCACCCTACTCTGGATATGTACCTAAATAAACAAAAACGAATTCCCATCAATAATCAATTACAAAGATGTAACATAAGATGTCAATGGGCCCCATATCAAATTAAATATATTTCCATGTCCCAAATTATCAGTGTTCATCCTTTCAAGCCAATAACTGGAGCAAAGACTTGCCCACCAGAATGAAAAATTTAAACGATCAAAGTTTTTCCAGTTTCGGGTGATCATCTGGATGGCTATCCCAGTCATTATAAGGAAAAGACGGCCTTTATATTGATCTATAGGGGGCTTAACATGTAATATTGTACCACAAATGACTGCCTCATACGTTAGAGGAATTGATGATTCCAAAATGTTATTAATTCTACCCCATATTGACCTCCAAAAGCTAAGTATCAAAGGACAATAGAACAACAGATGATCCAGTGTCCCGATGTCTACATGACAGTTGCCAGCATCTATTAGATTTAAAATTATCTAACTTGTGAAACCTAACAGGGGTCCAAAAAGATCTGTTTAACAGAAAAAACAATGTTTGTCTCATAGATGCTGATGCTGTACATTTCATCCTCCAAGTCCAAATTTGTGGCCATCGAGACGCAGAAATATACTGCTTTATCTCAATGCTCCAAATAAAATCATTAAAAAAAAAAAAAGAATCGATTCCAAATCAATTCATCCTGCCACCCTTTTTCTCCAACAGACCTAATTACTTTCATTCTCTGCCCCCTCATGTCTAAATTCCTCTGCTCTTCTGCTCATTCCTGTTAGGTTGTGTAGCTCTCCCCTCTACCACCCCCTCCTCTCCCCCCCTGCCCACTGCAACAGGACCATCTTGGGCCTAACTTCTACCGTGCTCCTGTTCACTCCCTGTATCCCCAAATTCCTTCATGCTTTTACTGTTGGGGTGTATGTGTGGAAAAGTAGCCTAGTGGTTAGTGCAGTGGCTTAAGTCCCATCCTCTTACTTAGTACTCACCCTCTCCATCACTTACTCACTCCTCTTCCTCTATCACTTTGTTTACTCTCCTTTTCTCTCCTCAGGGCTAGACGTCCCTATGCTACTGACCTGATTCCATTCTACTTCTTTCTCTCTCTTCTCATAGTTGTGTAGGTATGAATACATGGTTAACAGTTTCATAGTAACATAGTAAATGATGGTAGATAAAGACAGGAAAGGTCCATCCAGTCTGCCCAACCATACATGCTCCATAAATTAATTTAATTTAAATGGTCCTTTTTCTTAGATATTTCTGAGCCAGAAACCCAGAGCCCTGCCCGGTGGTGTGCTTAGGTTGTAATGTATGTAATGTAATTTATTTCTTATATACTGCTAATCCGTTAGGTTCGAAGCGGTTTACATAAAATACATTAGGTCTAATAAAATTATAAATAAGATTGGTACTTTGAAATTCCCTTACTGTCCCGAAGGCTCACAATCTAACTAAAGTACCTTGGGAAAAAACAACAATTAGTAGAATGATAAAAAAGTAAAAATAGAGATGGAGGAAAAAAATAAGATTATAAACATTCTAAGGTTCCATCTATTGGAGTCTCCATCAAAGCTCACTCCAGCCCATCTTAACCATCCCAGCCATTGAAGCCCTCCCAAGCCCATCCTCAACTAACCGTGCAAGCCTGCCCAGTATTGGCCTTAGTTCCTTCAATGTATACCCATTATTTGCTGATTAGAGATCCTCTGTGTTCATCCCACGCTTGTTTGAACCCTGTCACCATTTTCTTCTCCACCACCTCCCTCAGGAGCACATTCCACACATCAACCACCCTCTCCGTAAAGAAGAATTTTCTAACATTACTCTTGAGTCTACCACCCCTCAACCTCAAATTATGCCCTCTGGTTTTACCATTTTCCTTTTTCTGGAATAGATTTTGATCTACTTTAATACGTTTCAAGTATTTGAACGTCAATCATATCTCCCCTGTCCCTCCTTTCCTCTAGGGCAGGGGTGTCAAACTCAGTCACATTAAGGGGCCAAAATCCATAACACAAGCTAAGTCGTGGGCCAGACCCTGCCCAATCTCCGCCCCAGATCCCACCCAATCTCCGTCCCAGACCCTGACCCCATAATGATACTAATTATAATACCATTTTTTCCATTCATTTTTCATATATACACACACAGTATAATCTTATTAACACATAATGGTAATGGTTAACCACAAAATTAAACTACACAAAACACACCGTATGATTCTCAACATTCATTCCTACCAGAACACAGATAACCCCTATGCAAATACGGGACCAAAAACTAAAAGAATGCTAGGAATGATAAAGAAGGGGATCACGAACAAATCGGAGAGGGTTATCATGCCTCTGTACCGGACCATGGTGCGACCTCACCTGGAGTACTGCGTCCAGCACTGGTCGCCGTACATGAAGAAGGATACGGTACTACTCAAAAGGGTCCAGAGAAGAGCGACTAAGATGGTTAAGGGGCTGGAGGAGCTGCCGTACAGTGAAAGATTAGAGAAACTGGGCCTCTTCTCCCTCGAACAGAGGAGATTGAGAGGGGACATGATCAAAACATTCAAGGTACTGAAGGGGATAGACTTAGTAGATAAGGACAGGTTGTTCACCCTCTCCAAGGTAGAGAGAACAAGATGGCACTCTCTAAAGTTGAAAGGGGATAGATTCCGTACAAACGTAAGGAAAGTCTTCTTCACCCAGAGAGTGGTAGAAAGCTGGAACGCTCTTCCAGAGGCTGTTATAGAGGAAAACATCCTCCAAGGATTCAAGACAAAGTTAGACAAGTTTCTGCTGAACAAGAACGTGCGCTGGTAGGGCTAGTTTCAGTTAGGATGCTGGTCTTAG
Organism: Geotrypetes seraphini; assembly: GCF_902459505.1. NCBI lineage: Eukaryota > Metazoa > Chordata > Amphibia > Gymnophiona > Dermophiidae > Geotrypetes > Geotrypetes seraphini. Next base: position 254,421,738 of record NC_047086.1, read on the forward strand.
ACCAGAGGGCCGCCGCATGATCAGATTGCTGAGCATGATGGACCTCTGGTCTGACTCAGCAGTGGCAATTCTTATGTTCTTAACCTCCTACCATTTTTGTCGCCTTCCTCTGGACCACTTCAAGTCTTTTTATGTCCTTTGCCAGATATGGTCTCCAAAATTGAACACAATACTCCAAGTGGGGCCTCACCAATGACCTGTACAGGGGCATCAATACCTTCTTTCTTTTACTGGCTACACCTCTTTCTATACAGCCCAACATCCTTCTGGTGACAGCCACTGCCTTGTCACACTGCCTCTTTGCCTTTAGATCTTCAGACACTATCAGCCTAAGGCCCTCTCTCCATCCGTGCACATGCGGCTCCTTCTGATTTCTGATCCACAAATGAAATACTCTGCACTTCTTTGCATTCAGTTTTAGTTGCCAGATATTAGACTATTTCTCTAACTTTTGCAGATCCTTTTTCATGTTTTCCACTCCCTCCTCAGTGTCTACTCTGTTACAAATCTTGGTATCATCCTGAAAAAGACAAACTTTTCCTACTAACTCTTCAGCAATATCACTCGCAAACATATTCAACAGGATCAGCCCCAGCACCGATCCCTGAAGGACTCCACTACTCACTTTTCCCTCCTCCAAACAAATTCCATTAACCACCACCCTCTGGCATCTATCCGTCAACCAGTTTCTAATCCAGTTCAACACTTTGGGTCCTAATTTCAGCCCGTCAAGTTTGTTCAAGAGCCTTCTTTGAGGAACCGTGACAAAGTCTTTGCTGAAATCTAAGTAAATTACATCTAGCATAAGCCCTCGATCCATTCACCCAATCAAAAAATTCAATCAGATTCGTTTGGCACGATTTACCTTTAGTATAACCATGTTGCCTCAGATCCTGTAACCTATTTGATTCTAGGCATTTCACTATTCTTTCTTTCAGCAATGCTTCCATTACAGTGAAGTACCTACCTCCTTCTTGGGTGTGTAGGCCCAATGAAGCCACCTGCATCATGGTCACATAATCCAAATGATGTCTTCAGTTTCTCCAATCCCTATGGCTGCTACTCAAACTCCCAGCATCCTGGTAATATAGTACAACTGATGCTGCTTGCTTCCTCCCTCCCCAGAGCCAATACTGATGCTGCCTGCATGTAGCCCACCCCTACAGTTCCTACTGACACAGCTTGCCTGCATTTTATACATAGAAAGCCTTTTTGAAGTTACTCTCTGTGTTTTTTTGGGGGTAGCAGAGTGATATTTTGGAAGGTGACTACATTTTCCTCCTATTCAGGGTAGCACCTAAGGGAGTAACTTAGCCTTTATTGCCATTATTAGTGCTAGAGAGTATCAATGACTCTGGTAGAAGTGAGAGTAATGTATAGCTTCAAGACTACTACTATCATATCATGCACTAAATTCAAAGAGGGAATGTTTATATAAAATATATTCCCTGTTCAAAATACATGTGAAGAGATATGGTGATGGAAGATGTCATGTTTGGGTGGGAGGGCTTTCTTTTTTTCTTCTTTTCTTGCAGGCTTCTAGATGGGTTTGAGGCTCATGCAGAATGAGTGCCTGAATTTTGAGAAAGTTGGGTCCAAAGCACCAAAGAAATCTTGGAACAAAAGGGGAAAAAAGGTATTAGTCATTTTCTGATCCTGAGAAGTAGCTGGAGTTTAAAGTTGGAGCTGCTGGATTGTCTGAAGTGTGGTCCCTGCACCAGGAGGCCTGAAATTAGAAGAAGGTATATCAGGATATTTGGAAGAAGTTTCCTACCTTGGGAAACCTTTCTGGGGAGGGTTGGAACTCTTAAGTTAGAGTGGATGGACTTACAGAAGTGACTAATATCATACTGTATTGCCTATAAAATACTTTTATTATTTTTTTAAAATCCATTCTGTTGATGCTCCTTCATATGTTAGTAGATTCTTAACACCCTGTATTCCTTCAAGAACCTTAAGATCTTTCAATCGAAAACGTCTCATAATCTCCATATTCAGGGAAATTTTATCGGATAATATTTGTAGCTCAATTTTTTCTGTACAGGCTCCTGAATTATGGAATCTACTGTTTCATACAGATATTTGGGGGGTGAGAGGGGGGTCAGTGACCACTGGGGGAGTGTATTGGGGCCATATTTTTATCCCTCCTGTAGTCATCAGATCAGTTTGGGTATCTTTTTGGCCCTTATTCATTTTAAAAACAGAACTAGCCCAAAACATCCAAACAGTGCCCTGTACGTTTTGTAAAATGTTTGATTATTGCAATAATTTACCACTCCCTTAGAAATTAACCAGCAGAAACTGCAAGATAGACAATATTTCATTTAGACTTTTATTTGATCTCCAGCTGAACATTAATCCTTGAGATAGGATTGGCTATACACTGATGACATTGGTCTGATCCATCAATAGGAGTGACGTATATAAGGGATGGAGCCACCATGACACCATGCAGAGTGCATTTGTAGGTATGCCACAATCATGAAGATTTGTAGTATATAAATTGAGATCATAACACAGTGAGAGGGAAAAAGGAAATTTAATCGGTTTATGTCCTCTACGAGAAAGTTAACACCTTCTCATCCTGAGGCGAAAGCTGGCCATCGTCAATGTGCGGTGGATTAATTAATAGATGAGTATTTGATTCTCATTCTTTCTCATCTGATGTCTCAAGTTCACTAAGAACAAAAGAATTGCTGCTGCTGGGTCAGACCAGTGGTCCATCATGCCCAGCAGTCTGCTCCCGCGGCGGCCCTTAGGTAAAAGACCAGTACCCTAACTGAGTCTAGCCTTACCAGCTTACATTCTGGTTTAGCAGGAACTTGTCTAACTTTGTCTTGAATTCCTGGAGGGTGTTTTCCCTTATAACAGCCTCTGGAAGAGCATTCCAGTTTTCTACCACTCTCTGGGTGAAGAAGCACTTCCTTACGTTTGTACGGAATCTATTCCTTTTTAACTTTAGAGAGTGCCCTCTCGTTCTCCCTACCTTGGAGATGGTGAACAATCGGTCTTTACTAAGTCTATTCCCTTCATTATCTTGAATGTTTTGATCATGTTCCCTATCAGTCTCCTCTTTTCAAGGGAGAAGAGGCCCAGTTTCTCTAATCTCTCACTGTACAACAACTCCTCCAGCCCTTTAACCATTTTAGCCACTCTTCTCTGTACCCTTTCGAGTAGTACCATGTCATATGAATATAAGCACATAAGAACAGCCGCTGCTGGGTCAGACCAGTGGTCCATCGCGCCCAGCAGTCCATTCACACAGCGGCCCCCAGGTCAAAGACCAGTGCCCTAACTGAGACAGCCCTACCTGCATTCGTTGTGATTCAGCAGGAACTTGTCCAACTTTGTTTTGAATCCCTGGAGAGTGTTTTCCCTTATGACAGACTCCGGAAGAGCATTCCAGTTCTATCACTCTCTAGGTGAAGAAGAACTTCCTTACGTTTGTACGTTTTAACTTTAGAAGGTGCCCTCTCGTTCTCTCTACTTTGGAGAGGGTGAACAACCTGTCTTTATCTACTAAGTCTATTCCCTTCATTATCTTGAATGTTTCAATCATGTCCCCTCTCAGTCTCCTCTTTTCAAGGGAGAAGAGGCACAGCTTCTCTAATCTCTCACTGTATGGCAACTCCTCCAACCCCTTAACCATTTTAGTCGCTCTTTTCTGGACCCTTTCGAGTAGTACTGTGTCCTTCTTCATGTACGGTGACCAGTGCTGGATGCAGTATTCCAGGTAGGGGCATACCATGGCCCGGTACAGTGGCATGATAACCTTCTCCAATCTGTTCGTGATCTACTTCTTAATCATTCCTAGTATTCTGTTCACCCTTTTCACCGCCGCCGCGCATTGCGTGGACGACTTCATCAACTTGTCTCTTTCCTGGGGGGGTCTCTCCAAGTACTGTACCAGACATCCTGTATTCGTGTATAAGATTTTTGTTATCGACATGCATCACCTTACACTTATCCATGTTAAACTTCGTTTGTCATGTCACTGCCCATTTCTCGAACGTGTTTATGTCACATTGCAGGTCTTCACAATCCTTCTGTATCTTCACTACTCTGAATAACTTTGCATTGTTTGCAAATTTAATCATTTTGCTCGTCATACCAATTTCCAGGTCGTTTATAAATATGTTGAAGAGCATGGGTCCATGCACCGAACCCTACGGCACTCCACTCGTGATGCTTTTCCAGTCCAAGTATTGTCCATTTACCCCCACTTTCTGTTTCCTATCCGCTAACCAGTTTTTAATCCATGTATTTCACCCTCGATTCCATGGCTCGCAATTTTTCGAACTAGTCGTTCATGCGAGACCTTGTCGAACACCTTCTGAAAATCAAGATATACAATGTCGACCGGGTCTGCCTTGTCTATCTGCCTGTTAACTCCGTTGAAGAAGTGCAGCAAGTTTGTCAAACAAGATCTTCCTTTGCTGAAGCCTTGCTGGCTGGTTCTCATCTGATTGTGTCCGTCAAGGTGGTCAATGATGCGGTCCTATATCAGTGCCTCTACCATCTTTCCTGGTATGGAGGTCAGACTCACCGGTCTGTAATTTCCCGGATTTCCTCCTCAAACCTTTCTTGAAGATCGGCGTAACATTTGCCACTTTCCAGTCTTTCAGAATCCTTCCCAATTTGATCGACAGATTGGTTATTAGTTGAAGCAGTTCAGCTATAACCCCTTTCAGTTCCTTGATTACCCTTGGATGAATGCCATCCGGTCCAGGGGACTTATCACTTTTAAGCCTATCAATCTGCCTGCATACCTCTTCTAGACTGACCATCAACCCAGTCTGTTTCCTGCATTGCACGAGAATTTTTGGTTAACAGTCCAGTTGGGGAGGTTTTTTATGCCGATGAGGTGCTCTTACCCCTGTAAAGTTCTTCCACACTTTGAGCCAAGTATTTGGTCAGTGTGGGAGGGGTTCTGAGGCTTTTTTCTACCTCTTGGACAGTTTTCCAGTGTAGTCGATATTTGCTGGAATCTTGGTTCATCAGTTGTCTTAAACTTGGTAAACTTTAGTCAGTGCTCCAGCACATATGTAATGAGAAGTTTGTGCTGGTCAATATCTAAGGAAGTGGTAAATTATATTTTGATTGTCCTTATGAATGTGTTGGTATTACTATTGCTATAAAACATTCAAGTACTAACCCACCCAAAACATGCCTCTAACATGCTCTTGTAAGAATTAGATGCACGAGACAAATGACTAGAATGACATCTAGAAAATCAGTTTCAAAAATGCCCACTTGGACATTTTGACTAGTAAGAAGTCCAAGTGCCAGCTTATGCCATCTTTTAGACGTCTATTTTTTTTATTTATTATTTTTTTTAATGAGCCCCATCATCCATCATTTTCATTCCAACCCTTATATCCTCTAAGATAACTTCTTCAAGTCCAGAAAAGCTCCAAGTTGCTCTGGGGTACAACCCCCCCCCCTCAAACATTAAATCCATGTTCTATGGCCAGAGGATTTGGATATACCCTGATGACACTAAGATGACTCAATAACATAGGAAAGCATTTCTGGCCTTGAGACAGGAAATAAAAATCTTGGTGCAATGTATTTATTGTTATTCTTATAAATTTAACTACTTTTAAGTTGAAATAGGCCGAGAAGATCTCAACAGGTGTTGATAAGTTTGTTTACACAAATTTTCTGACAGGTATTTTGGAACACCTTGCAAAAAGCCTTAAAGACCAAACACAACAACTTAAATATAATTTGAGCAGAAATTGGTAATCAATCACTCCTTTAAGATAGGGGTAACATGATCAAAATTTTTCACCCCTGTCATAAGTCATGCAGCTATATTTTGAACCAGCTGGAGTCTTCATAATACATTGAAACAGTCAATTAAAGTAATCCAATCTACTTATAAGAAGAGCATGAGCCATTTTAACTAAGTTGGATCAATTAAAAAATATTTTTTATTGATATACCATTCACAATTGTTGTAAATAACATGATCATATAATGATTCAAAATGTTGTGTGATCATGGCACTGAGGTACCCCCCTCTTGAAACCCAGCATGCACCCAAAAAGAGGGAGAAAAACCCTCAGACTAATATAGCAGTATAGAACCAAAAGGTACAAATCAAAACTGCTTTTGATACTTTCACTGGCAAAAAAACTCCCTTACAGAACAGCTCAGGTTTAGAAAAAGGCAAAATCACCCAGAGGCACATTTAAGAATTTAGCTAACAAAAGACGACTTGAGCTCCAATGCTGTCACGTCTTCTCCAATCTTCCCAACAAGCAACCTTGTTTCACCAATGTTTGGCTCATCAGAGGAACAAACAATACAGCCTTGAAAAGTGCAGCCACGCTGAGACCAGAATATATGGAGGGTTTCTTGTAGGTATGTAATTTTTCTGATTATTTGGTGGTGGTGATGGTGGTGGAAATAGTTGTGCATTAATGTTTATAAGTTTAATGTGCATTTCGTGTAAACTTATGTATAGTGGTACCTCAGTTTACGAGTGCACCGGTTTGCGAGTGTTTTGCAAGACGAGCAAAACATTTGCAAAATTGGTGCCTCGGAAACTGAGCATGGCTCGATTTACGAGCACCCCCCCTGCAATCCGGCACCGTCCCCTGCGATCCGGCACCCCCCGCCTCGAACCGGCACCCCCCCGCCACGATCCGACCCCCCTGACATGATTGGGCACCCCCCCGCCATGATCCGACCCCCCCCCCGACACAATTGGGCACCCCCCCCACCGCTTCTTACCCTCATCTGGGCACTCTTGAAGATCGTCCTCCTCGTCTGCTGGGCCTTGAGTATCTGAGCATGCTCAAGGTCTGCGAGTTCACGTTCTGAACGTGAACGTGAACTCACAGACCTTGAGCATGCTCAGATGCTCAAGGCCCAGCAGACGAGGAGGCCGATCTTCAAGAGTGCCCAGATGAGGGTAAGAAGCGGCGGGGGGGGTGCCCAATTGTGTTGGGGGGGGGATGTCAGATCATGTCGGGGGGGTGCCCAATCATGGCAGGGGGTCGGATCGTGGTGGGGGGGTGCCCAATCGTGGCGGGGGGGGTCGGATCGTGGCAGGGGGGTGCCGGTTCGAGGCAGGGGGGGTGCCTGATCGCAGGGGGGGCCTTCGAGGGGAGCAATGCCGGTTCTCGGGGGGGGGGGAACGCATCAAAGCGAGTTTCCATTATTTCCTATGGGGAAACTCGCTTTGATAAACGAGCATTTTGGATTACGAGCATGCTCCTGGAACGGATTATACTCGTAATCCAAGGTACTACTGTATATTGAAATTGTTTGTTTGCACTATGGTAGTTTCGAAATTTAATAAAGATTTACAAAAAAAAAAAAGTTCTGGATGGGTGAAGTGCTACCCTCAGCCCTTATGTGGGACAGAGCTATATAACAGATGGCTGAATGGGAATTGAAGTGTATGTGTACCTTAAGAGCAATTGTACTTTGATTTATGGAAACAATTTCAGATTTGTAGTAAAGCAGGTGCTTAGGCTGAGATTGATTTGCATACCCTGCCTTCTTGGTATGCAAATCTATATCATGCATATTCATTATGGATATCCTGAAAACCTGATTGGCTGGGGTTCGCCCAATACAGGTTTGAGAATCGTTGGTATATGTAATTACATGCAAACACTGATACATGTTTCTGAGCAGCTTCATTTTTAGTACAATTTCTTCAGTATTTGTGCTGGCATTTTACCAAAAAAACTTACTGCACGATAATCAGCACTATTTAGCTGGCTGGGAATAGTTCCCGGTCAGTCAAATAGCGCTAAGCTGGCTAACCGCCAATATTCAGCAGGAGATAGTTGGCTATCTCCCACTGAATATCCTGATCACCGGCTAGGCTTGTCATTGACTATATCATATGACATAGCTGGTAAGCGCCAATATTCATTGACTGGTTAAGTCTAGCATCCAGATAGACCTGCCTAAGTACCTGGTGAGCCGATGAATATTGGTTTGGCTGGCTATTCCAAACACGGATGAACTTAGCCTGGCAATTCAATGCCAGTGGCCAAATATGGCCTGGCGTTGAATTTCCAGATTTGCTGCTAACCGTGGAAGATAGCCGGGCTGCTTTCCATGGTCTGAATATTAGGTCCTTATATGTTTTATTTGCAATGAGCTATAAATAGGTGTCTTCTTGCCCTCCCAGTATAGGCAACCTGCTGCAAAATTACCCTCACACAATGCAACTCTCTATATTAGAAACTGATAATCATGCAACATTTCTAATTCCCAGTCTATACCATTTATTTACATGTACACACCAGAAAGGCACATGTTTTCAGACTGTTTATTTTTTTCTTTCCCAACCTCATGTTCCAATAGGGGGTAAGAACAAAAGATAAGCGTCTTGCCGAGAGGGAGCCACTTGAATTTCATATAAACAAGGGAAAAGTTAGCTTGGACGTAATTTATAGGTAAATTGTAGGTCATTTACAAACAGAAAACAAAACAATAAAAATAAATTTCTTGAGTTAATTTAGATTATAAGGACATCTGCATACAGAGATAATGGAGAAATTAACCAAGTAAATTTTCAAAGGAGCTTGTAAGGGTTATTAGGTCCTTTTTGGGATTACGATCAGAAGGGCTTGGATTATTTTTTTTTTAATCTTCTGGGTAATAACACAGTAAAAGCAAAACAATAAACTAGTAAATTCTCAGGAGCTGTCTACTGAGAACATTTTTATGAGGTCTTTTAAGCAACTTCTTTCATAAGGTCTAAGCTCTTATTATACAATGTAGAAGGCAAGACAGAGATAACAGCACAATGAACAGGGAGAATAAATTCCAAAGGGACAATGCATAGAAACAGCCTGTTACACATTGCTCATTTATATGAAAGTAAACTTATGCACGTACAATGCCTATGCATTTATTGGTCTACTGTTTGAAGAACGAATGCTAAGGGCAGAGTTGGGGATGCACACAAATACGAGGTGGTTTGAAAGGTTTGTTAAAGAAGCAAGTTAAACAACGTAGTCTCCATTGAGGGCTATACACTTAGTCCAGCTTGTTTCCAGTTTTTTCATATCGTAGGAAAAACAGCTTACGAAAAAAACTGGAAACAAGCTGAACTAAGAGCTCCTTTTAATAAGGTGCGCTAGCGTTTTTAGTGCACGCAGGATATTACTGCACACTATACCATATGCTACGTGTCTAGAACTAACGCCAGCTCAATGCTGGCGTTATGGTCTAGTGCGTGCGGCAATTCAGCGTGTGCTATTCCACGCATTAATGCCCTAATGGGGTTGTTTGAAACACTTTCTGAATATCACAGTTATTTTAGGGCTTCTTTTACAAAGCCAGGCTAGGCTGTTTATCATCACTGTTCGCGGTGGTATTAGCTCCAACACTCATAGAATTCTTATGAGCATCAGAGCTAACACTGCCGTGGCCAGCAATGAAAAAGCCTAATACAGCTTCGTAAAAGGGGAGGTTAATGAGGTGTAACCAGATAGTTGGCAGAAGACAACTGAGGAAAAGACAAGGAGATGGAATGATTTTTTTTTTTTTTCCAATTTCTTTACTTCCAATAGAAATGTAAGATCCAATTCGCAGAAGGAAGGCTAGAAAAAGCTGTGGAACCAAATCTCTCATCAGTAATCCTTCTTCAGCTTCTATTATGACAGATGTGTTCCAACAGAAGGATCTATTTAGTATGATAGATGTTTGCAGGTTGATTCTTTCAGGAAAGAGTTTCAAGTTTCAAGTTTATTATGGCTTGATGTACCGCTTTAAAAAAGCGGTTTACGTTACTAAAATTCTAAAAATCCTTAAATAAAAATGGGGGTAATCACAAACATTTTAAAAGCTTCTAATGACTAAACAAGATACAAAAGGACAATGGGTTGGGTTATATCGCTTGAAATAAAAAAATTAAAAGGAAGTTGGGGGGGGGGGAACAATAGGGATGGATGGGTAGTCTGGGAAATACCCTTTGTCTAGATCTCTTACACATCTTTATAAAGAAACGTTTTTAGCTTGGACTTGAAAAACTTGGTGGCCAAAGGAGTTAAATGTAATGGATGCAGATCTTCCAGTGAGAGAATCAATAACAATCTTAGGAGTTAGACTTGATTCAGGTCTTAAAATGAATTGTCAAGTGGCAAAGACTGTGCAGATATATTTTGCACAAATACATTTACTGTATCGAGTGAAGTCGATGTTGGCATCCTTTGATTTCCACACTTTAGTGCAGGCAATGGTCTTATTGAGGCTTGACTATTGCAATGCCCTATATCATGGAGTGACTATGACAAAGTATAGGGCATTGCAAATAGTGCAAAATGCAGCAGCCAGATTGATTACAGGAACATCAAAATACGCAAATATTACACCTTGGCTTCAGAATTGCACTGGTTGCCAGTAGCATTTAGAGTACAGTATAAGACTGCAATGATTTGTCATCAATTTTTGTATGCTACAATTCCAGAGTATTTTAAGAGCAAGAGGATTATTTATCAGCCTATAAGATTGTTGCGTTCTGAAAATTCTGCCAATGTTAACCCGAAATATGTCAAAACTTGTACAATGATCTTCTGTTGTGCGGGGGTGACATTATGAAATTCACTGGTAGGGCAGTTGAGAAAATGTGCTGCACCTTAAATTAACAAATAAATATAAGGGAACCAATTTTAAATTAATCTTTACAATACTTCGTTAATGGTTTCCACACATCCTGAAACTTTTTAAAATAACCCCGCTGTACTGCAATAAGGAGGAGTGGGGGGGATTTTATTATTACATGTTTTATATGATAATGGAATATATGGGAGGGAGGGTTGGGATAGGGATGGAGATATGAATTTGTGAGATGTGTCAATGATTATTCTAAGTGATGTATTTATGGTTTATGTGATTGAATATATTTTAACACTTAATGTAATCTTGAAAATGAATAAAGAATATTTAAAAAAAAAAAAAAAAGAGAAAATGTGCTGATCAGAGGAACTTTTAGAAAGCTCCTCAAAACACAATGGTTTGTTAATGCTTTTTTATAGGGTTTGACTCGTCCTGTTCAAGGAATCACTGCGCATTTAAATTCTTGATGACTTTGCCCTCTTTTATATTGTTTTAGCTATTATGTATGTGGATATATATATATATATTTTATAATCTTTATTCATTTTCAAACTTACAATAAGTGTGACAGTAAGTTAAAACATTTTAACATTAAATATATCACTTAATATTCAGCAATAATACAAATCATATAACCTTAACTCCCTCCCTTCCCACCCTTTCATAACAAATATTTTTATATGATATACTAAAAATTATCCCTCCCCCAACCTGAATATTGAACCTATAAATTTAAGGGAAAAAATGGCATCTATTCATTACAATATTTTGTTAGCGGCGCCCACACATCTTGAAATTTCCTTAAATATCCCTGCTGTGTAGCTATTGCTCTTTCCATTTTATATATATGACACAATGAGTTCCACCAAAAATTATAATTCAGTCTACTCCAGTTCTTCCAGTTAGAAGTAATTTGTTGTTTGGCAACCCCTGTCATTATAAGCAAAAGCTTATTATTATTCGAAGATATCTGACTCTTTGCTCTCATTGACATGCCAAATAATATAGTATCATAGGTCAATGCTACCGGGTTTTCTAATAAACAATTAATTTGGCCTCAAATTGATTTCCAAAAAGCCATAATAAAAGGACAATAGACCAATAAATGGTCTAAAGTCCCTGCTTCAAGATGACAATGCTAACATCTATTAGACCTAGAGCTATCCAACTTTTGTAATCGAACAGGGGTCCATAATGCTCTATGCAACAAAAAAACCCCAAGTTTGTCTCATAGTTGCAGACACTGTACATCTCATCCTCCAAGTCCAAATTTGTGGCCATTGAGACGCAGTAATTTGATGCGTAATCTCAATGCTCTAAATGTCCCTTAGACAAGTCTTTGGTTTCTTCTTAATAAATCCAGCTATCAATTTATACCACTGGGTGGCCTGGTGTCCCAGGAAGTCTACCTGAAAGCATAAGAACTCCAAACTATATTGATTATTAAGATTTTTCCACTCAGGGAACCCCACCTGAATGGCCTGCTTCAGTTGCATCCATCTAAAACTTTGTAATTTATTGAGGCCATATTTATGTTGCTACTGTGAAAAATCAAGCAGCTTACCATTAGAAATAACATCTTCTAATACAAGTATTCCTGCAATCATCCAATACTTCCAGATGACTTTAAATCCACCAATTTGATTCTTGGAGTTTAGCCATATAGTTTGATTTGTTGATTTGTGAATTGGAATAGGTGTTAAATTACCACCTGACATATTATATGGTTTGAATTGTTCTTTGAATTTCCAGCATGGAAGGAATATTGAATTTGGCAAAGGTACTCAAAGGAAAGTTGAGCCTAACCGGCGAATTATCGGGGAGAGGCGAGTTTGTAGTGAGCATAGTTTTATGTAATGAGGTAATTTTTTGCAAAAAATGATTAGCCAAATCTTGAGCTGGGGGAGTTGGAGCTGATGCCAATCTTTCGTTATTTCCTTTAGAAGTCAGAAGCATATAAAGCAGACAAGTTTTATGCTGCAAGAATTTTCTTATTATAATATGTTTTCTTGCTTCCCTGGATGGCTTTTTTTTTTTTTTTTTTTTATTATTTATTTATAATTTTCAAATTAACAAATCAAGATACATCTTGTACAGAAAGTGATTACAACAAAAAGAATAAATAGAAACATAAAGAATTATATAGAAATCAAATATTTGTATAATCTCTCAAGTCCACCATTTTGATCCATGATGTGAATTAAACGGAATTTTAACAAAGAACCATATTATAACAGATAAGTGGTACGTGGTTAACTGAAATTCCAGGCGCCTTATATCTCAAGCCCTCATTCTTTCCCCTTTTCCAGGCGAGACATGGAGAGAAGGGCCGTTAACTGATTTGGTTCAAAGAAAACATATTTTTGAGAGTTATATTGAACTATACACTTGCAAGGGTGTCGAAGATAGAAAGTTCCCCCAAGAGCCAAAACACCAGGTTTTAATAATAAAAACTCTTTTCTACGTCTTTGTGTATCTCTTGCCAAATCTGGGAACATCTGAATCTTTAAATCAAGAAACTTTTTCTCTTTATTTTTAAAGAATAATCTCAAAAGCCAATTCTTATCTAGCGTAATAGCCAGGGTAACAATCAATGTAGCAGGTACTGCTATTTCTTTATCAGATAGTTCAAGTAAAGCAGATACATCAATTGGTCCCTGCGTTTTTTCTTGAAGATCCTTATTTTTACTAGGCAAATAATAGACCTGGGTGAAAGGAGGCAATGAATCTTCCGATACTTCCAATATCTCCAGCAAATACCTTTTTAACATTTCTCTTGGAGTCACTGTTGAAATTCGTGGAAAATTAATCAATCTTAAGTTATTATTCCTGGAGAAATTTTCAAATGTCTCAATCTTCCTTCTTAAATTTATATTATCCTTAATTAAGGTGTCCTGAAGAAGCTTGGAAGATTTAAGTTGATCTTTAATGCACTGGATATCTAGTTTTGATTCTCCCAAGTCTTGTTTTATCTGAAGAACTTCTTTCTCTTGAGTTTTTATTTTCCCCTCTATTTGAAGATGGTTACTATTTACTGTTCTAGTCAGATTGGCAATCAAATCCCACAAAGCTCCCATTGTGACTTCTTGGGGCTTTACTAGGTCAACAGTTTGCAAGTTTAATAGTTGTATATTAGGCTCACCAGCTACAGGAACCTCTCCTCTCCGTCCCTCCTGTATTGGAGTTAATCCCAGCGTTGTTGTATCCTCAAATACACTCAGGCTCTGCTGCAATCCTTGTGAGCCTGAGTCGATGTTCATCTCACCGTTCCCTGCAGCCTCTGGGGGAGAGCTCACGCCGACTTCCGGCTGGCTCCCCACTCCCGGGGAACTGGTGGCTCGAGGATTGGGAGGAGGGATTCTCGTGTCGGGGCTCAAAGAGATCTCATGAGCCCGAAGAGACGCCTCGAGTCCGTTACCAAGGAGCGTCCCAGCCGGGGGCACCACCGACGTTCCCATGACGCCCTGCATCCGTCTCAGCAGATCTTCAATATTGCCAGAGGAGGCTGAACCGGGACGCCGCGGGGCCGAAGAGGCTCCCTTTCCCCTCCTTTTCGGCATGGTAAGAATTCTGCGGTGTTAACCGCCTAAAGAAAAGTTTCCTTTAGTGAAGATTTGCGGGCGGTTGCTCAGCGCTCCACTGGATGGCTTTTTTATAAGATGAAGCTTTTTCTTTATATAGATCAAGTAAGGGAAGTGAACGGTGGCGAGTCCAATGCCTTTCAAGCGGACGAACTTATTCGTAGTGGAGCTAATTTATCAAGAAGATTCCATGTAACATCTACTCAATGCTCTCCCTGTTTGTCCATTGCTCTGGAGGCGAATTCATCAAGGTTGAGATCTAGGGATTCATTTAAGTTTGAGTGATTTAACTTACTAAAATCCCTGAAGCTGGTGTTTTGGACAGGAGGAATGTGAATAGCAATGGGATGAGATATGGTAAATGAGATGAGAGCATGATTGGTCCATGGGAGCTGAGAAATATCAGATAGTTGAACATCTTGAATCAGGGAATTAGAAAGAAGAACCATGTTGAGGGTATGACCTGCAGAGTGAGTGGGACCTGAGAATAGAGGGGTTAAAGACAGGTCAGAGGCAAGAGTTAGAAAGTCATAGGTATGGGAATTACCAATGTCATAGAAATGGATGTTAAAGTCACCTAGGAAATGGAGTTGGTGACCGAGGTACAGTAATCTAGCAATAGAGATTGCAGGAGTAATAAAGAGTCTTTGGAAATAAGTGGTGGGAGGTATATAAGAAGGAAATCAATAGAAGTGGCTGTGGGTAATGAGAAATGTAAAGAGTTGAGATGTTGATTGGAGATGTTATCAAATTTTATATTTAAAGATATGTCATAGATAACTGCAACACCCCTTCCCTTCCTGCCTTGACTGTTTTGCTGGAAAGAGGCAAAAACAGGGGGACATGTCTGAGAAAGATAACCAAGATTCCGTGATGCAAAGTATTTTGAGCTGGTGTAGAGTAATTAGATCTCTAAGTGAAATTTGTTTTTAATCGAGTGAGCATTCACAAGACCTATAGGGATATTATCATGAATGAGCAGTGGAGGGTCAAGAGACTGAAGAGAGTCCGAAGGGAAGATTGGTTTCAGGGTTTAAATTCCTGAGGGAAGCCTTTGATATATTCTAAGGGTGAGAAGACACCAGCCCCAGAAGACTGGGATAGATTTTTCTGCCATAGGAGAAAAGAATGGAAAGAAGATGAATTGAGTTAGACCGAGCGGTAATAATAATAATAATAACTTTATTCTTGTATACCGCATTACCATGGAAGTTCTATGCGGTTAACAGATGAAGAGACTGTACATTTACAGCGAAGCTACAATTTCGTTAATGTTACATTTACATTTTAGACGATACATATTCGGTCAAGTTACCTTTACATTTTAGACGATAAATATACGGTGAAGTTATTTTAGCAGCTAGGTTATATGTTCAGAGTAGTTACATTTGCTATAAGTTAGATACAGCGGTGTTACAAATAGCAGTGTTACATGAGGCGGTAAGGGTCTAGGGGGGAGAGGTCAGAGGAGGAGGGAGGATAAATCAGAGGAATTTGTCAAAAGGTAGGTTTTAGTTAACTTCCTGAATGTTTGATAGTGGGGGGAATTGGAGATGAGAGTAGAGAGACATTTGTTCCATTTGCCCGCTTGGAATGCTAGGGATCGGTCAAGGAATTTTTTGTATAGGCAGCCCTTCAGGGAGGGAAAGGAGAACAGGTAGGTATTTCGAGTACGAGTAATAGGAGCAGGAACGGCCAGAGTGACAACATGATATCTGCAAAGATATGCATTCAATGAGCGCACTCTGCGCATGAAGGAGCGCACTAAGGAGCATGATATGCTCTTTAGGCACGCTTCTTTGGCATGCGCCGCAAGGGGATCTGACTTTAAGGAGACTACCGGTTCAATGTCTGGTGGGCGGGGCCAGACATGCCACTACTTTGCAGCAGTGAACTGCACACAGGAAGATTCAGGAGGATCCTAAAATACAAAATAACAAGACAATCAGCAACCAGGTATGTAAAAATCATAGACAAGCAATTGAGGCAAAGGTAAAAATTACAAAGAGGCAATAAATGAAATCGAGAGAAACTATAAAGTAAGTGGGAAAAAAAAATCATACAAAGTGGCAATACAGAGAGAATGTAGATGGCAAAATGTAGGAAAGAGGTGGCAAGGCTTAAAAGCATCAGTAACAAACATGAAGATTTCATTGATAAAAAGTATAGCAGAACATAAAAGATGGTAGGAAACAACAGAAGGGATGAAGAAATTGGACCGTTAGCAAAAGCTGCCACTAAAATCAATCCCCTGTCACCACTTTTGAGAGAAAGAATCACTGTATAACTCTGGCGCTGGATGAGAAAGCTCCATTCCATGTATCAGTAAAGGAGGAACTCAAACAACTGAAAGCCACTAGATCAGTGGTTCTCAAATCTGTCCTGGGGGACCCCCAGCCAGTCAGGATTTCAAGATATCCCTAATGAATTTGCATGAGAGAGATTTGCATATAATGGAAGTGACAGGTATGCAAATCTCTCTCATGCATATTCATTAGGGATATCTTGAAATCCTGACTGGCTGGGGGTCCCCCAGGACAGGTTTGGGAACCACTGCACTAGATCAATGACCACTGAATATCGGGGAAATCGGCACCTTTGTGTCTATTAAACACTAGCAAAAAGTCCTACATAAATCTAGGCAACAGGCTGCTATTGAATCGCTGAGCAAAAGTTTCCCAAGCATTTTAAAAGAATCAATGGTTTCTAGGCCTGATGCTGTCTGAGATCCCAGCACAAAACTTTTCAGTCCTTCAAAAAACTGTCTGCTTTTAGATTGTCTGGAATTCTTTATAATGTGGCAACCAGATCTCTATTATGAAACAATGCCTTACATTCTAATGCAGCATTATCTTTTCAAATACCCTGGGTTCACAATAGTTATAGACATGCTATTGTATTGCTTTATTAATTTTGACATCACCGCGATAGAGACATAATGACAATGAAATCAATGGCAGATTATATCATAATAATGATCTACTGCTTAAAAAATGAACAGCTCATCTTTGCCGATTAATTTTGCATTGCAGCCTTGACTTGAACTTGCCATTTGCACAACAGTAGTAATATCAGAATTTTGAAATAAAGTTCTATATTGTTCTATTACTTCATAGGTGAAATTTGAGGAGGTCTTGTGGTCATGGGGGGGAGGAGGAGGGGGGAGGGGAGTTTCCTCCCAAATGCCTGCAGGCTGAATGGCTCTGCACAGACTGGAAAGTATTTTATAGTTAATTTGATATACCGCTTTTCTTAACAATTGTTGTCAAATCAAGGCAGTTAACAAAGTTAAAAACAATGGGTTAAAATAATGAAAACTAAAAAAAAAAACCCCAAGCAAGCTAGTAGAAACTGTAGCGTGCCATGCTTTCTATTCAATTACTGTGTGCCATGGGACTCAGGAGCATGCACAGTAATGCAAGTCCCCATGGTCCACTGTTTTCTTGACCTCTGCGTGGAAGTGCCGGGGTAGAAGGAGGAGAGGGTCACAGGAACCAGCAGCACTGGACATGTGTTAAGTCCCCATAGTCTGCAATATTAAGGAGAACTCGAGGTAAACACCTTAAAGGGGAAATAGAAAAGTGAAGGGGAGAGAGGACATAGCATGAGAAGAGGAAGGGAAGGGATGGGATTAGGACTTGTATACTGCCTTTTTGTAGTTACACGACCACACTCAAAGCAGTTTACATATATAAACAGGTACTTATTTTGCACCTTGGGCAATGCTGGATTAAGGCCCAGATTCTATAAACGGCTGCCAATTGCAAGTCAATTACACAATGGTGCCATTGGTAGAATCACACATTCAGGAAAGGTAGGTGCCAGAAATGTAGGCCAGGGTTTTCGAGGCATACATTTCCGGCACCTGCCTTTTATGTGAATCACACCTACAGAGGCACTTTACAATGCTTAATGCCACTTCCAGAGTTAGCCATGCCTACAGTATGGTTTTAGGTGTTATATAGCACCTCTGTAGGTGTAATTCTGGTGCTGGTAGGTGCCTTGAATTTTCTTTTAAGACCTCTTTTAAACAGCGTTTTGCACTTAACTTGGGCATGCAGATCTGAGTCCCTTTAATGGCATTCTCTAAGCATTGAATGGTTTCTTTGGTCATTTGGCCTACGTTAAGGCACCATTTATAGAATCTCGGCCTACGTGACTTTCCCAGGGTCAGAAGAAGCAACCCTGGTATTTGATCCCACAACTTCTGGGTGCAGAAGCAGCAGCTCTACCACTAGGCCACTCCTCACCAGAGAGAATAAGAAATGATGGGAGGGAGAGAAGGTGGAGGAGCAAAAGTAAGGAGGAAAGGGAGTTAGGAAGAAGGAGAGGTCATAAGAAGGAGAAGGGTGGAAAATGGAAGTAGGGGAGAGATGAGGGACAACGAAGAGGTGTAAGACAGAGAGCAAGAGATAAAAGAATACAGGGGAGAGAAGAGAAAAAGAGAAAGATAAAAACAAGAGGCAAGAGGAAGGAAAGAGATGAGAAGTGCATGATCACAGAAGTATGTGTTATGTGGCAGGTGAGGAAAGATGAAACCTGGGAAAGGAGAGATGTGTATGAGGAACAGAAGAGCAAAAGGGATGTGAGAATAAGGAGAAGAGTATGGGAACCATATAGGAAGGATAAAGAAAAACAAAAAAGATGAAAGTAAAGATAGCAGCAGGGTGGAGAAATCTACAGGAAAGGCTGAAAGAATAGAAAGGGTAAAATAAATCATGGAAAGTGAATGCTAGAAGTATTGCAAATAGGCATGTTTTGCTGAGTGGATAGATGGGGAGTGTATATGTGGTGTAGTATTGCATAGGGAATAATTTTGTGGGGAAGGTTATGAGAATGGATGGGATGCATGTGATTTTGTTGCATGTGTGTGTGTGTATGTACTGTATAAGTGCAGGAGAATGTTGAGGTACATCTGTGTGAATATATGTGTATGTGTATATGAGTGGGAGGTATTAGGGTGGGGATGGAGCATTATTTCACACTTGAACTGTTCACTTGGAGGGCTTCTAGTATCCCTTTCGTCACACTTTCTTCCCTATCCCCGATCGTTCCAGACATTTTTTTTAATCTCCTTTGCACCCGCTCTCCTAGCCCCTCCCTTTATAGTAGTTCTCTTCTCATATGCATGCCTTATCTCCTCCCGCTTGCAGACATTTCCTGTGACTTCCTTATCCTTTATCCCCCTCACACTTTGCAGGCAAACTATACCAGTGGTAGCAGCCAGCTTTTCCACACCTACCTGAGGTGCTCCCTCATCTTCAACTGGGTACAAGGATTGCAGAGTTATGAAACAACCTTTTCCCTCCTTCCTACCACTGCCCTACTCCGAATCCTCCTCACAGCTCCTGTTTTGAGCTGTAGCTGGTAGGGTCCAGGCATGACATTTTTGTTTCAGCTAATAGGAGTGGGATTGCCTGCAGCACCACTGGCTCTCCTCATGCTAGGATCCTCTTTATCAGTGCACATGGGTTTGAACAAACCCAATATGTGTGACAGACGGACATGCCAGTGGTCTCAAACTCAAACCCTTTGCAGGGCAACATTTTGGATTTGATATGTACTGGTTCACCTCTTATTTTTCAGATAGATCATCTAAGGTTCCACAAGGCTCCATTTTGTCCCCAATACTTTTTAACATCTTTATATCCCCCCCCCCTCTTTTGACTGTGGGACAATCCATTGGCTTCACCACATTTGCTTATGCTGATGATGTGCAGTTAATCTACCCCATCGATCTTAATAACATAGAGGATGTTGCATCTATCAACTACAAACTAGAAAAAAAATCAAATTGTGGTTAGATTCAAATAGGTTGTCCCTTAACATCAATAAATCAAAACTAATGATCTTTCCCTTTAAAGATGGAATAACTCTTCAGGCCCCCTTGAAATTTGAATCTCTCCCAATTAAAGTCGTACACACTTTAAAGCTGCTAGGAGTCACTTTTGACTGTAAATTTTCCTATCACAATTATATGGGAAGGGGTAAAACACGGACCTGACGGACCTCGCGGATCTAAACCCGTACGGCCTTAAAAATCTGAGGTCCGTGTCGGTGGCGCTTGTAGTTTCTGTCGCTGACAGACCTTGATTGAGTTTTGAGCGCTGACAGATCCGTCTCAGCATAGGGAGGGAAAAGTGTTAGGATCCGTCAGCGCTAAAAATCTCTTCGAGGTCTGTCAGAGCCAGAGACTAGTGCTGGAGTTTGGAGACTTCTTTTCCATAACGCACGTCCAAAACCTATGTCCCGCTCTCTTGGCTTCTACTCTGCCACTCCAGCACTAGTCTCTGGCTCTGACAGACCTCGAAGAGATTTTTAGCGCTGATGGATCCTAACACTTTTCCCTCCCTATGCTGAGACGGATCCGTCAGCGCTCAAATCTCAATCAAGGTCTGTCAGCGACAGAAACTACAAACGCCACCGACACGGACCTCAGATTTTTAAGGCCGTACGGGTTTAGATCCGCGAGGTCCGTCAGGTCCTTGAGGTCCGCGTTTTACCCCTTCCCCAATTATATTAGTACGATTGTTCAGAAATGCTTTCACTGTCTTAGAATGATACGTTCCCTCTCTAAACTACTAGATCCAGCTTCTTTGAATACACTGATCCATTCTTTGGTAATTTCTTGTATAGATTATTGCAATGCCCTTTATAACATCGTCACTCCACAGAGTTTTTTTGGTTTTCTTTATAAGGGCATTACATAAAAGGAAATAAGACGCCTTCAGATAGTGCAGAATATAGCTATCAAGATTATTTATGGCGCAAAGAAATATGATCATGTTTCTCCTTTTCTGTTCAACGCACATTGGCTACCCGTTGAACATAGAATTAGCTACAAAATATTACTGTAGTTATTGTAGTTCTCGCCCTTCTTTCCTAATTGTGTGTAGTTAGTATATATGTTTGTATGTGTTTACTAACCTAACCTGGTTCTGTTTAGTAATTTAACTTTAACTTGTTTTTAAGATAATTTTATTTCTGTACACTTCCTAGAAATTTGATTAAGCGGTATAAAAATGTTTTAATAAACTTGAAACATGATTTGTAGATACTTGGAGGGCCTCAGAAAAAATAGTTAATGTCTTATTAAACAAATGACAATTTTGCATGAAGTAAAAACTCTTTATAGTTTATAAATCTTTCCTTTTGGCTAAGTTTTAATAATAATATTGTAATTTATAGCTAAAGAGACATATGATCAAGAAACTGTTTTATTTTACTTTTGTGATTATGATAAACATACCAAGGGCCTCAAAATAGTATCTTGCGGGCTGCGAGTTTGAGGCCACTGAGACAGACAATCCTTAACAGGTGCAAATTGCCTTGGAATCAAAGGGAGAGAGGAACAACAAATAAAGAATAGCTAGAGAAATTAAAATAGGAGACCTAAATAACAAAAGAAAGACAAAAAGAATGAAATTGAAGAAGGATCAAGAAAGAAAAATGAAACAATTTGTACCCTTGTCTTCTTTTTCTTATGCCACATGCCAGTCTGAGGGATGAAAAGAAAGTTAACTCTCCTCCCATTTTGACCACCCTATTCATTTGTCCTCCTCCCATATAAAACTATATTCATGCTGTAAACCACCAGAACAAGAATATCATGCCCTCATCCAGAGAAAAATAGACAAGAACAAGCAGCTGTTTCAAGGCTATAATCCATCTCATAGTTCTGGTGCCATGATTTAATCCAGAGCAGCAAAGCTCTACATACAGCCAGAACTTCTCAATGAAATAATAAACTTTTCATATACAGCTGCTTGTCTATTATTCTATTTATATTTAGCCCCTGGCACCAGGAGGATCAGGCACTCCCCCAAAAAGTATGTCCAGAAATTCCAATTACCCATTCGAAAAGGAAAAGGAATCTGTGCTAGCAGTGTTTTTGTTTTTATCTCCCTCTTATAACTCTCTGTGGCAAAATTACTTCAGTAACTGTAACCTTGTTTTTCATTAGACTTAAAAATGAACAGTCTTTCAGCATATCCGATAAATGACCCATACCAGACCGTTGCTTGCAAGCCTCTCCTTCATTCTAGAATTTCAAAAGGTCCAGAGAAAGCTATATAGACTAAAAATACTGATGGAAAACAGATAAGGCCATCAGCCAAATCTAGGCCACTGGTACCTGTTTTGAAAGAGCTTCTCTCCAGGGTGTCTGCTAATTGAGTTAGCATACCAGGGAACAGAGAGACAAAGGCAGAAGAGGCAATTGTGTCAGGTGCCAAATATCCTTGCCGAAGAAATAACAGCTTGAACTAACTTTATTTATTTTAAGCATTTCTATACTGCCTATTAAAGTTATCTAAGTGGTTTACAATCATGTACTCAAACATTTTCCCTATCTGTCCTGGTGGGCTCACAATCTACCTAATGTACCTGGGGCAATGGGGGGATTAAGTGACTTGCCCAGGGTCACAAGGAGCAGCGTGGGATTTGAACCTACAACTCAGGGTGCTGAGGCTGTTGCTCTAACCATTAGGCCACGCCTTCCTCCTTTAAGGCCCTGTAAATATAACAAGGGCACCATGTGGTATTATGGCTTTCCTCTCTTGGATTTCCATTTTTTTTATCTCTGAATTCTTCCCTTTCCTTTCAGCCCCTCTGGTGTTGCCTAAGGGTGCCAGAATCTTAAAAGATTAGAGAATCAGTCATTACTGAATAATATTCATCTGAGCAAAGAAAATTCTTCCATTCTAAGAGGGGCTCAATACAAAATGAAGCTTTTTTTTTCTGGGTTTGGATTCAAGTTATTGACTGGCACTTATGATAAGTGTTACTTGTTTGCGCAACAGTAAGGAGAAATGCACAGCATATAGCTGATAAGGAAGAGCCCTATTTCTGTCAGCACCTGCAGCTGACTTTTGAGAAGGAAAAAAAAAAATCTGCCAGTTTATACCTAACTGATTAGACACTCATGTCACATGCAAGGATTCAAGGGCTGGGCAAGTGACAGATCTGAAGAGATTGCTGGCTTACTGTAGTGCAGGGGTGTCCAATGTCGGTCCTCGAGGGCCGCAATCCAGTCGGGTTTTCAGGATTTCCCCAATGAATATGCATGAAATCTATTTGCATGCACTGCTTTCAATGCATATTCATTGAGGAAATCCTGAAAACCCGACTGGATTGCGGCCCTCGAGGACCGACATTGGACACCCCTGCTGTAGTGAAAAGGTGTGAGGACCCTTTTCATCCTATGTGGTCCTCTAAGGCAGGGGTAGGGAACTCCGGTCCTCGAGAGCCATATTCCAGTCAGGTTTTCAGAATTTCCCCAATGAATATGCATTGAAAGCAGTGCATGCAAATAGATCTCATGCATATTCATTGGGGAAATCCTGAAAACCTGACTGGAATATGGCTCTCGAGGACCGGAGTTCCCTACCCCTGCTGTAAGGGAAGGAACAAGCAGAATCCCAGGAGGTTTAGCCATACCACCCAGCCCATACACCATTTCTCTGGGATACTACATCTATGGCAGAGTGGAGGAAAGTTTTGACTACTGTACCACTTTATACCAGTGGTGTACCAAGGGTGTGGCAGTGGGTGTGATCCGGTCCGTATGCAGGCAGTATGGAGGTGCATTGAAAAGTCACGGAGCCGCAGTCTACAGTCTCCCATTCAGATACTATTGCAGTATCAAGCTTATCGAATCTCACCTAGTGGCACCTAGGCTTGCTTAGGCATCCTAGAAGTAGGTGCTGGTATATTAGGCTGGGTTTTACTTGACCTAAATTACCGGTGCCTAACTGCTGACATTACCGCTGCTAACTTTCTATTTCCCTTCCAGTTTCCTAAATAGGAGGTAGTAAGGGCTAGATTCTATAAATAGTGCCTAAGCACACCTACATTGTAGGCGCTGCTCAGTGCTGTCAATCAACCAGTAGGTGCCACTTATAGAATCCCACCTGGTGGCACCTAGGCTGGAGGATGTCTCTCAAAGTCCATGTCTTTGATGTTCATCTTGAGACATTCAAGGAGAACATAGCAGCATTCTCAGAGGAGCAAGGTGAGTGTTTCCACCAGGATATACTAGATTTCGAACATGGCTACCAAGGATAATATAATGAGAACATGCTGGTAAACTGAATCTGGGGGTTGATTTGTGAAAATGACTTACAATATAATTGCAAATCTTGAAAAACTACTCACTTTTAAATCTGTGGTCATCTTTCTTTAACTTCAGTATAAATACATGCAAGTTGTGATTCATATGTTGCTTTTTATGACTTTATAAGAATGAAAAGATGCAAATTTGGTGTTTTCACATTTTAAATAAGTAAATTGCAAAATTTGACTATACTGGTCACAAAAGGAATGAATTGATTTGGTTTTTGGAATGCGTCATATGCAGAGCTTCTACGCATCTGTACTTTCAGATTGTTTAGCCTTTCCATGTATTTTTCATCTTAGGACTAGCAGGGACCCCTGAGGAAGACTCTACTGTCAAAACACGGACTGTTTTGGATCCAACGTTCCCAGCGGACTAGGTCCTTAATGTTTTTATGTGGATTTTTAAAAATATATATTTTTAATAAAGTCCAACTCAGGAACATCATCTCTCCAGTTTTTTTTTGTTTCTCTTGGATTTTTTTCTCTGTGGATTTTCCAGGGTCAATTTCTTTGCTCTTATGGAAATAACAGACATTTTCTATACTTTTTAGGCTTGAGCAATTAGGAAATTACAGTTACTTCCCAGGAACAAACATCGTGTTACAAAGTGTAATGATTTGGATGTTTTAGCAAGAAAAATGTCCAAATACCACTTTATGCCATTTTTGGATGTTTTTCTCTTTTGAAAGTGAGCCCCATACATACATAGGTGCTTCTGTGTCTTTGCAAAATTGGGATAGACAAAAAGCCTTCCTTTTTCACCTTATTGGATGAAAAAGGACCCAGAAGGTGGACTAACAAGCACAAATGTTTATTGGAGCAACTTATAAAAGGACACAAGGGACGCAAAAGACTCGACACAGGGAGATGTTAGAGCTGCCAGTGAGAGATTCAGGGACCGCCCCCAGCCCACTCCACTCCAGCTTGGCACATTGTTCCACCCTGCCCCACTTATTGCTCCACCTTTAGCACGCCAATTGGCGGCCAAAGGCAAAGGAATTGCCTCCCTGTGCTGTGGCAGTATAAAATGCCTTCATAAAATATAGGATTAGCGACAGC
This sequence comes from Geotrypetes seraphini, assembly GCF_902459505.1. NCBI lineage: Eukaryota > Metazoa > Chordata > Amphibia > Gymnophiona > Dermophiidae > Geotrypetes > Geotrypetes seraphini. The sequence continues at coordinate 254,447,087 of NC_047086.1, forward strand.
AGGAGATAGAAGCATGATGGCAAAATGCATGATGGCATAAAGGCCAAATGCACCATGCACTATCTCCTCCTCTCCCTAAGAGATCCCACATGCCTATCCCATGCTTTCTTCAATTCAGGCAGTAATCTTTATCTCCACTACCTCTATAGGGAGACTATTCCACAAATGACATTTCATTAAGGCCTTTCCTGTTGCCTTGGCATGGGAAGGCAATTCAGCAGGAGTTTTTTGATCATTGGTGGAAGGGTGGAAGAAAAGCTATAAAAGCAGGAGCTCCTGATGAAAATAGGAGATTTATCAATATAAAAAAACAACAACCCAGTAGAGGAATGCATGAGCAGTCGTCACAAACAAGTCCTCAATGCATGTAATGTTATAACGCGGCAAACACGTGGGCAAAAAAAACTCATGAATATTTGAACACAATGTCTAAACAAATTTTATAATAGTGGAAGGGTCCCCTCAGTGTGTAGTCATAAGCTAAGAGAGATCAATAACCAGGACAGTTACAGCTCTACTGCTTTCTAAACATTTAGACATTGCCAGGGATTGTTTCAACCTATTAACACGCACTGTCATAGGCGTATACTTTGTGTGTGAAAACATGATCAATTAGTGAAATCAAATCAAAACAAAACCAATCATTAAAGAATGCGTGCTGTGAAATAACATGAAAACATATTTCAAAATATTGTTTTGCAGTCTAGATAGCACTTATCTCTGAATTTTTCATTCTTCGCCATGCAGCTATGCCAGTTCTAAAGCAGGCTAATTGTCCAATGTTGCTGCTAGATGCCAATCTCTGCTGAAGCCCCAGGTTCTACTGAGCCTCGGAGCAGAAAAGACTGAGTATCCCTCCTGCTCTCAACTTCTCACAAAGGTACAGGGGGGAGCATCAGCTGGCAGAGGGAGTGGGCACCCTCCTGATTTTTTTTTTTTTGGGGGGGGGGAGGAGAGAGAGTAGGGGATGGTTTGTGTGTGTGTGTATGTGGGGGGGGGGGGGTGCCTAGCACGGGAAGCCCTCTGTTGGCAGGAAGGAGTGGGCATCCCTCCTACCAATTTTCGCTGCTGTGGGTGGGTGGGCGTCTCCTGGTGTATGTTTGTTGGGGGTGAGTGGGGAGGTCCATCATCGGCAGGCTGTGGAGGGGGCATGGCATTTTTTTTTTTAAATGTGGCAGATATTGTGCATGTGTAACACATACACATCTGTGCCATTAAAAAAAGAGAAAAGAATAAAGCCCCAACAGCTGAGGGGCTTCTCCTGCCTCTCGGCTATTTGGGCTTCCTCAAACTGGCTGTGCGCATGTGTCAGTCATTCTCAGAGTGACTGATTGAACGATGATTACCATGAACCTCCATGCTAATAACTTGCATGGAGGTTTATTGGTGCATCAATCACTGTTCCAGAGTCGGCCAAAAAAATCAGCCAACAGCGATTCACACGGTCTTAATGACCGTGTTTTGTGCATCAAGCTCTAAATAAGGTACTAAAGTCAGAGGACACAATGCTCATAGTACACAAATAACTTGCACTCAACCTCAACTGCTTCTCGGGAGCATGGCTCAGTATTCCTGGGGAGTCATTTTAAAGCCATGCGGAAACCCCCTCTCCAGCAAAATCTACCACCATATGAATAACCTCACCTCTCAAAATTTTCACAACCCCAAGACAAGCCCCCCATTCCCTGAAGATCCAGCACTCAGCAGTGGGTTTTCTGGGTTTTTAGTAGCTGGGGTAGGGGTGATCTTCAGTCATCCTGTGGGGTCTTGGCTGGCTGGGGGAAGGGATTCCATGTGCAACTATTAGACAGGCCCTTTTCAGAAGGTGCCCAGGAGCATCGGGCCATGCATAAGTGACCTAATGCCAACTCAAATCTGCCATTATTTTTCCACAACATAACTTGCATCTCATTGTTATGTAGCTTGTGTTGCCTTAAACCAGGCTTGTCCAACCTTATTCTGTCAGGGGCCACATTTTATATTTTGTAACATTTGTAGGGTCAAAACACGCACCATTATATTTTGTCATATGCTTTGTCAAATAGTGGCACAATATAACAGTGTGTCATCCCCTCACAGGCAGTCTCTCTCTCTCTGTTTCATCTACCCATAGCCTTCATCCAGTCTACTTGCTCTCTCTCACATACCCCCCCTGGCTTTACCCAGTCTGTTTCCCCTCACCTGGCTTCAGTTGCAGAACAAACAATGGGCTTCCTGCTTTACAACCATGAGCTGGATTTGAGAAAGGTCGCTAATTCATGATGACTTCCAGCTTTATTTAGGAAATTAATGACTACAACTGGAATAGCACCTGTGATTTATAAATGGATGCAATGTTTGACCAAGAAAGTTTGCGTTGGGATGCGGCAAGTGTGGGAATATGATTTGCAAGACAGTCTAATTGATTTGCAAGACAGTCTGAGCTACATAGTGCCGGAAGTTCAAGTTGGTCTCATAATCTCAAGTCTCTTAAGACTTGAAACCACAAGACTAATCCAACCTTCTGGCACTGCTTGGCTCAAACTTATAGAGATCCGAGTCATGGTGGGGAAGCAAGAATCTTGGTATAAACACCACATCAATTACTAAGCTTCCAAGGATCAGAACAAAGCACGTGGACAACCAGGTTAAATAACAAATATAGTCCCCCTTTTACAAACCCGTAGAACAGTTTTTAACACTGGCTGCTGCAGTAATTCTGTTAGTGTCGCAGCCAGTGCTAAAAACAGCACTAAGGGTTTGTAAAAAGGGGGATAGTGTGTTATGTCTTTAATGGATATTAATAACTACCCTCTGCCCTAAGTTTAAATATTGACATTTAAAATTGCTCCCAATTTTCCTAATTTATGTAGGGGCTCATTTGCAGAAAAAGAAAAACGTCCAAAAAGTGGCATAAAGGAGCAGACAGACGTTTATCTCACCAAACCTAATTCACTATTTCAAAACCTGTTTTCTAGATGGATTTCTAAGGTAGTTTGCAGTATGTCTAAATCTGATATACTGCTTTGACAACTTTAAGGTGGTATATCAAATTTTTAATGAACTTGGAAACTTGGGACGTGTTGGAGGTGTGCTTTGAGCAGAACTAAGGCGGGCTTACGATTTGGATGTTTTTCTGCAATAATTGAACATTGAAGAAAACCTGCAGGGCACAATTTGGATATTTGGGGCTAGACCTTGTTAACAATAAATTAGTGCCAAAAAGGTGTCCAAACTGACCAGATGACCACAGGAGAGATGAAGGCATGACCCCCCCTCCCCCCACTCCATCAGTGGTCACTAATCCCTTTATACTTCCCAAAGTTGTGAATAAAGCAGTACCGTATTTTCACGCATATAACGCGCGCGTTATACGCGTTTTTACCTACCGCACATACCCCTCGCGCGTTATACAAATTTTTTTTTACATAGTTCCCACCCCGCCCGACGCCCGATTCACCCCCCCCAGCAGGACTGCTCGCACCCCCACCCCGAATGACCGCTCGCACGCGCTCCCATCCGCACCCACGATCGGAGCAAGAGGGAGCCCAAGCCCTCTTGCCCGGCCGACTCCCCAACTCCCCGACAATATCGGGCCAGGAGGGAGCCCAAACCCTCCTGGCCACGGCGACCCCCTACCCCCACCCCGCACTACATTACGGGCAGGAGGGATCCCAGGCCCTCCTGCCCTCGACGCAAACCCCCCTCCCTCCAACGACCGCCCCCCCCAAGAACCTCCGACCGCCCCCCCAGCCGACCCGCGACCCCCCTGGCTGACCCCCACGACACCCCCCCCCCCCTTCCCCGTACCTTTGGTAGTTGGCTGGACAGACGGGAGCCAAACCCGCCTGTCCGGCAGGCTGCCAACGACGGAATGAGGCCGGATTGGCCCATCCGTCCCAAAGCTCCGCCTACTGGTGGGGCCTAAGGTGCGTGGGCCAATCAGAATAGGCCCTGGAGCCTTAGGTCCCACCTGGGGGCGCAGCCTGAGGCACATGGGCCCAACCCGACCATGTGCCTCAGGCCGCGCCCCCAGGTGGGACCTAAGGCTCCAGGGCCTATTCTGATTGGCCCACGCGCCTTAAGCCCCACCAGTAGGCGGAGCTTTGGGACGGATGGGCCAATACGGCCTCATTCCGTCGGTGGCTGCCTGCCGGACAGGCGGGTTTGGCTCCCGTCTGTCCGGCCAACTACCAAAGGTACGGGGAAGGGGGGTGGGGGTGTCGTGGGGGTCAGCCAGGGGGGTCGCGGGTCGGCTGGGGGGGCGGTCGGAAGTTCTTGGGGGGGGCGGTCATTGGAGGGAGGGGGGTTTGCGTCGCGGGCAGGAGGGCCTGGGATCCCTCCTGCCCGTAATGTAGTGCGGGGTGGGGGTAGGGGGTCGCCGTGGCCAGGAGGGTTTGGGCTCCCTTCTGGCCCGATATTGTCGGGGAGTCGGCGGTCCTTCGGGGTGGGGGTGCGAGTGGTCCTGCCGGGGGGGGGGATGTATCGGACGTCGGGGGGGGGGCATCAGGCTTTCAGGATGGGGACAGACCTTCAAGGGGGACAGGCAGACCTTCAAGGGGGGACAGGACTTCAAGGGGGACAGGCAGACCGAAGGGAGTGAAAAAGCTATAAAATAAACCCACTAGCGTGTCAATGTGTTGAGAGGAAGAGGTGGTCTGGGAAATTCTGCTGAGAAAACTCCGGGTCCATTTCCACCCCCCAGTTACCCTAGTCCACTCCACTCAACTGGTTCACATACTGAGTGGGTCTTTGGGTGTTGTTCCTGTGAAAGTCAGGGCGGGTGAACGGAGAGTCGGGACAGCGCACGGAGAGTCGGGGAGGGTGAAAGGAGAGTTGGGATGGCCAGAGGAGAGTCGGGACAGGTGAAAGGACAGTCGGGCTGCATGCGCGGTATACCCGTGAGCGCGGTATACAAAAGTTTTTGTACATAAAATCGTGGTTTCTGCGCGCTATACCCGTGTGCGCATTTTACACGGGTGCGCGTTATCTGCGTGAAAATACGGTACATACCTGTCTGTATGATAGCTTCAGATGTTAAGGCCTTGCTTAGTAGACAGCAAGTAGGTTCATGGAGTAGCTTAGTGGGCAGTGTACTGAACTATAGAGATGGGGACTCAGGCTCATAACCCACTCTAACTACTACACTTATGGTAAAATATGTGAGCCTTCTAAAACCCACACAAATCCCACTTAACCTACATATAGATGACACCTGTAGGCATAACGGTTATTGGTATGGTGTACAGTTGGGTCCAGTAGGTTTTGGGTAGGGTTTGGAAGGCTTCCCATACACTATAAGGGGGTTATGGTGATATGTGTACCTGGGTCTTTTTATGTGAATTTCACAGCAGTGCCCCATAGGGTGCCCCACTACTCTGCTGGGATGTCTGTGTGGCCAGTCTACTAAAAATGCTGGACCCTCCTACTGTCTAATTGCATGTTTTTCTTTTGGATGTGATAAAAAAAAAAAAAAAATGATGTATGTACCAAGATATTATGTACCAAGGACAAACACATCTGAGAAATGACCATTTTTTAAACAAAAAGATAGACTTTTTTTGTTTCAAAAATGGTCTTGTTCACTATTGGTTTTGGGTTTTTTTTGTGCATGTACTGCAAAACATCCAAACTTGGATTTGGACAATGCATTGATAACGCCCCTCATATTGTTCTATGCATGGTGGCCAGCTAGATATACAACAAATATGGATCTATTCCACAGTTGTGTGTCCTATATGTGGATAAAGGATTAGATGTAGTAATGGAGGTCGAAGATCAGAGCCAACAAAAATCAGCACTCAGCGCTTCAATGAGCCCCCATTAGAACAGCATTGAGTGCTGATTTCAGCGCTCAAATTTGGACTAAAAACTTATATCAACTGAAACCACGTATAATTCCCGGTGCTCAATTGGTTGCACATCCTAGTATTCTTTAACACTGCAAGCAAATTTTAGGAACACCCCTGATCCACCCACGTATCTCCCATGCCACACCCCTTTTGAGTTGTGCACCATGATCCGGGTGCATGTTATTATAGAATACACTTCTCACTCCGAATTCGCGGTTTCAGTATCCGCTGATTCAGTTATTCATGGTTTTTTTTTTTGGGGGGGGGTAAGAAAAGAAACTCTGCATCCCGGACCTCCCCAGCCCTTACCTGGTGTTCTAGCGGGCTTTCGGGGCAGGAACGATCTTCCTACTCTCCTGCCTCATGCAGATCACTCATACAAAATGGCTGCTGGGAGTTCCCGTCTCGAGAGATTACAGGAACTCTCGTGCCTATGATGGGAACTCCCCCCAGCCATTTTGTATGAGTGATCTGCACAGGGCAGGAGTGTAGGAAGATCACTCCTGCCTCTAAAGCCCGCTAGACCACCAGGTAAGGTCCTGAATTCCGGGGGAAGGTGGGGGTGGGTCAGAGCCGGGCCAAATGGTATTTGTGAATTTTCAATATTCGCGGGCCGGCTCTGCCCTAACCCCCACAAATATTGAGGGAGAAGTGTAGTGTGTTGCAAGATGTGCATGCAAATCCAAATTGACGTCAAATAGTGCCGATTAACATACAATTATTGGCATTAGTTAGCATGTGAGCCAATTTAGTTGGGCACACATCTTGGATCGATGCCCAAATATTGGTGCCCTCCACTGTTTTATTTCCTCCCTTCTATGCAGCATTACTTCCTCCCCACTTCCCTATCACCTTGCAATATTGTATTCTTCTCACTGATGTGATATATCCACTATTCCTCATGCTTAGTTATGGGCTTCTTAACTTGTAAATTGCCTTGAACCTGCACTGAATAAGTGTGATACAGAAATTCAGATTAGATTAGATATAAAATCTGGGGGATAATGAATAAATGTACAGGCTACAATCATATTAAATTGACCTGCTGTCTTGAGGCTAAGGCTGAGGCTGGAGTTGGGAAGTGGTTTAAACTGATGTGTAGACATTTTAAAATTCAAATGTATTTTACCCCAGAAAATATGTGCATCTCAAATAGCAGATCTTCAGGCAAGTGAATAATGTTCCTGGGGTAAGTCTCCAAAATACCTGCATGTTCCCACTTAGAAAATCCTGCAAAATCCACACAAAGTCAGTATAGATGCCTGGAATGTGCTCCTGAGAGAGGTGGTGGAGATGAAAACGATGACGGAGTTAAAAAAAAGCGTGGGATGAACACAGAGGATCTAGAATCAGAAAATAACAGTAAATATTGAAGAACTAAGGCCAGTACTGGGCAGACTTGCACGGTCTGTGTCTGTATTTGACCGTTTGGGGGAAGATTGGCTGGGGAGGGCTTCAATGGCTGGGAGGGTGTAGATGGACTGGAGTGAGATTTGATGGAGACTTCAGTAGTTGGAACCTAAGAACAGTACCGGGCAGAGCGTTGGATTCTTGCCCGGAAATAGCTAAGAAGAAGAAGAACCTCCCCCCCCCAAAAAAAAAATATATTTTAGATTGAATCAGGTTGGGCAGACTAGATGGACCATTCAGGTCTTTATCTGCCATCATCTACTATGTTACTCATGCACACAGTAATAAAAATACTCACTAGTTACTAGTACTCATATAATGATATGCCAGATTTTGAAAAAAAAAAGTACAGTAGTACTAGTTTTCAAATCTAGATCAGAAAAGCTAGAATTGGTTCATGGGCCTAAATACGTATACCCTAGAGGGGAGGAGCGGCAAGAGCAATATGACAGAGACATTCAAATACCTTAGAAGTATAATTAATGCACAAGAAATATATATTTTTCAGAGGAGAGAATCCTCTAGAACAAGGGTCACAGTATGGGGCTCCAAGTACTCGTAGACACACTCAGAAGTGATATCAAGAAATGCATCTTCACAGAAAGGATGATGGGTGCACATAGAATGGCCACCCAAAGGAGGTTTTGAAGTAAAAACAATCATTAATTTCAAGAAAGCACGAGTAGTTCAGATAATCTCCTGATGCAAAGACACGAGGGGAAAACCAGAGCTCGCTGAGGTCTACAGTTATACCAGGAATGTAACTAGGCAAATTAGATGAATTTATTTTCAGTCATTTTCTCTGTTTCAATGTTTCCCTGTCTCCATGTGATGAGAATTAGAAAAGTGTGAATTTAATGATATCTCCTGGAGGTCAAATTCAAACTGTTCACATGGACAATATGGAACTGAATTAAACTGATTGGACAATTTATGCTTGTCTAGTACATAAAACCCCAATATACCTTAAATGAATGCTACCATAAAGCCAGGGAGTATTTCTGTGAATAACTGTAAGGATATTTTATAGGGTAATGTCTAAGAATAAGCTAGATTAAAGCCTGCCCTAACAGGAATGAATCGCACTCATAAGCCAGGGTACGTTGGAGCTGATCTCAGTTTCTAAGATTTATTGCTATTAATCATCTCAACAGTTGCATTGTGCCAAACAACCTCCTTCTGTAATCAGGTTAGTGGCTCCCTCCCAGTACTATTATGAGAATTTTGATATCTTTCTGCCACATTTTCTTGGTCACTGTCCGCATTTTTGAGTTCTTGAGAATCCTCTCTTTCTTCACACATAGTACAGGATAGTCATGTGGTTCTAACACTTCTATTCGTAATGCTGTTATTGTCATTTTCTTCTTAACCACAATGTCTGATTCTCTTTCTTCAAGCTTTTTATCTATGGAAATAAAAATGTCCTTGGTGATCACAATGTCTTCATTCTCCACAGTTCTCTCTGAGTTGCAATACCAATGTTTTCTGACACAGTGACAATAGGGTATTTATTTAGTTTCCAGTGGATGAGGCATGCTGCCATATTAGGGGCAATTCTAGGAGTGTTCTTGTGGTTAGAGCTTCTTTCTCAGCACCTGAGGTTGCAGGTTCATTCCATAAGCACTGCTCCCTGTGACCCTGGGTAAACCATCAAGTGTGAGCCCACCAGGACAGATAGGGAAAATACCTAGAGCACCTGACCAGATTGTGAACCACTCAGATGGCTGTGTCAATGGGTGGTATCTCAATATAAAATAAACTTGTCCATCATAATTTGACCCCCAACTCTGCTCAATCTCCCCCTCCGAAATGCCTACAGATAGATCACTTAGAAGCAGATACACTATTTTGGTGTAACTTTTTATCCGTGTATACTCCTATGCAAATTTATAACAACCACCTCCAACATATAAAACCTGCTTTGCATTTGGAAAATGCTTTATAAAATTAGCCCCAATAAGTCACAAATAATAAGACATGACTTCTTTTTTTTTCAATTAAATCTTTATTCATTTTAAAAACAATACAGAGTGCAACATATTATCAATCAATTAACACTATAGACAGCACTCAATTCCTTCAAATGATACATGACATGACTTCTAAACAAGCATATAAATTGGAAAATAACAGCACGTCACCAGATGCTGATTAACATAACATAAGAACGCCCTTCACCGGATCAGACCCTAGGTCCATCTAGTCCGGCGACCCGCACACGCGGAGGCCAAGCTAGGTGTTCCCTGTTGGAGACCCTGATTTCCTGAATCCCTCGATGTGATTTGCAAGAAGGTGTACATCCAACTTGCGCTTGAATCCCAGAATGGTAATCTCCGTCACAACCTCCTCCGGGAGAGCATTCCAAACGTCCACCACTCTCTGTGCGAAACAGAACTTCCTGACATTTGTCCTGGCCCTGCTGCCCCTCAGTTTCAGTCTATGACCTCTTGCCCGTGTCACATCTGAAAAAGTGAATAATGCTGTTTCTTGGTCTATTTTGTCGAATCCTTTTAATATTTTAAAAGTCTCTATCATATCCCCTCGCAGTCTCCTCTTTTCAAGGGTGATCAGTCCCAGTTTTCCGAGGCGTTCTTTGTAGCTCAAATTCTCCATACCTTTGACTAGTTTCGTGGCTCGCCTCTGCACCTTCTCCAGCAGGGTTATATCTTTCTTAAGGTATGGAGACCAGTGTTGGACACAGTACTCCAAGTGTGGTCTGACCATTGCTCTGTAAAGCGGCATTATGACGTCCGCCGATCTACTCGTGATGCCCTTCTTTATCATGCCCAACATCCTATTTGCTTTCTTTGCCACCGCCGCGCATTGAGCCGACGGCTTCAGGGTCCTGTCTATCAGTACCCCCAAGTCCCTTTCTTGTTTGCATTTGCCAAATGTTACACCTAACATTTTATATTCATGTTCCTTGTTTTTCCTACCCAGATGCATCACCTTGCATTTGTCTATGTTAAAATTCATCTGCCACTTTTCCGCCCACTTCTCCAGCTGGTTCAGATCCTTCTGGAGATCCTCGCAGTCCCTTTGATAGCCAATAGTTATAGATATGCCATGTGAAATCATTTAGCATTACCGTAAACTGCACACTGTGAAAAGGACACAGACAGCGAGATAAGTAACTGGGCTTACCTATTACCAATATATGCGATTTATGTTTTATGAATGTGAACAAGTAAGCAGTTTTCATGCAAGCTGGTAATGAATTGTAGAAGCTTAGAAAATGCTTTCTCTGAAGGGTTATTGTTATATCCTTTTATTGCAGTGCTAGTGTGTCTGAATCCTGATTATACATATAAATAGAATTGATAAGTACTTGACAACGTAGTGGCAGCTTTTGATAATCCACTTTTCTTCTCTTTCTCACTGTAAGTACCTGTTACTGTGGCTGTGTCTATAGGCAACTTCCGAAACTGGGGATGTTGAACTAATGAAATCAGCACAAATTACTCTCATCTCCCAGAAAACAAGAGAAGAAAAAAACCCAAAGCCCAGCAAGTTGTAAGTAGGATTGATCGGCTCATATTTAAATGTCAAGAGTGTACCAGGTTCTGGTACATGGGAAAGGCTCACATGCTCAAATTAAAAGCTCACAGCATATTCAGTCCTTTTCTCCATACGATAAGTACCATTTTTCCCACCTCAACTCCCCCCCCAACCCCTACAAGTGTTCGAGGCTTATGCAAATGAGGACAGAGCTTGCAAGGATAGGGCAGGGACAGGGACAGAACTCATGGGGACAGGACGGGGATGGAGATAGATCCCTCGGGGACGGGGACAAATATGTCTCTGTGTCATTCTCTAAGTTATATAGCACTTTGCTCTAACCAGTCTCTCTCTTCCCTCAGTCTATTCCCAACCCTGTCCTGGAGGAACACCAGGCCAATCAGGTTTTCAGGCTAGCCCTAATGAATATGCATGAGAGAGATTTGCATATGATGGAAGTGATAGGCATGCAAATTTGCTTCATGCATATTCATTAGGGCTAGCCTGAAAACCCAATTGGCCTAGTGTTCCTCCAGGACAGGGTTGGGAACCACTGATCTAGACAGGACAGGGTTGGGAACCACTGATCTACACTATATACTAGACTTTGAATAAATTAATGTAAACCATTCTGAGTTCCCCTGGGAGGACAGTATAGAAAATTAAATAAATAATTAAACGAGAAAAGGGACAGGGGTGATATGATAACAGACATTTAAATATTTGAAAGGTATTAATATAGAAACAAATCTTTTCCAGAGAAAGGAAAATAGAGGGCCTGAATTGAGGTTGCAGGGTTGCAGACTTAGGAGTGATTATTTTTCATGGAGAGGGTGGTGGATGCCCGGAATGCCCTCCCAAAGGAGGTGGTGGTGACAGAATTCAAAAAAGCGTGGGATGAACACAGAGCATCTCTAATTAGAAAATGAATGGCTGGTACTGGGCGTCCCATATATGGTGATTAGGTTTAGGGTGATCTGGGGAGGACTTTGATAGACACTCCAGTGACAGGATGGTTACGATAGACTGGAATGGGATTCAATGGCAAATCCAGCAGTGGGAACCTAAATACAGTACCGGGGAGACTTCTATGGTCTATTGCCCAGAAATATTATAGAAAAGACAATTTAAACACGAATATATAATGAGTGTGAATGTTGGGCAGACTGGATAGACCATTCAGGTCTTTATCTGCTGTCATTTACTATGTTTCATGTTTTGCTTTTTATTTTCCCTTGACTCAGCCTTCTATTTCTCTCTTCTCCCTACAAGCTCCAATGCACTTTTCTCGATGCAGGTTTGGCTCACCCATCCTTTTACTGATTCCCACTTCTCACTCTCCTTTACAGGTAAGACTTCCTAATGTTTGTAGATGTAACTCATCTTCAATCTGTAACTTCCTATTCCCACAGGCTTGGATCATTCCCCTGCTCTACTCTCCCTGGCTCCAGGCACATTCCTGTTTTCTGGAACTGGTTCCCCAACCCATTTGGCAGTACTTCCTTTGGCACTCATGGATTCCAGGCCAATGGCCACCTTCTGCCTGCAGAGTCCACATCATATTCTTTGCCACATGCTCACCCTGAGCTCTGGAAGCCCAGCAAGTATCACAGTTTGAAACCTCAAAGATTGCATGATGAGTGGAAGAATATGTTTTAGTAGCTCAGGGTATAGGAGCATGCACTCATATTAAGTCACTGTGTTCTGGGCTGCCTGTTGGATATTTACTCCTGTGGCCAAGGAGCAAGCATCCAGCTCAACGAGCCAAGTTGAGACCTGCGTGGTAGTGCTGCCCGATTTTCGATTCGAATCGATTCACCGATTCACTTTGGGAGAATCGATTTGTTTTTTAGAAAAAAACAAACTCACCGATTCATCAGCCCCATTGTAGAGACCTGTTCAGGCTTTCCCTCTGCCGCGCCGCCAGATTCCTTCCATCTAATGTAACTTCCGGTTTTGTGAAATCTGAAGTTGCATCAGAAGAAAGGACTTTGGCAAAAGGAGCGCCGAACGGAGCGGACCTCTGTGTATGGATTAGCGGTGGTAACAGCAAGGCACAAGCAAATTGATCGTTATATTTGTTGGCTGGCTCGTTCCCAGAAGCATTTCTTCTCTCCTCCCCACATCTATAGTGTAAGTAAAGGATCTCTGCTTGAATTGGGAGGGAGGGGGAAGCTGAGAATCGTTTCTTTAGGAAAGCTGAGAATCTGGGAGGGGGGCTGGGGAGGGGGAAGCTGAGAATCAGGGAGGTGGGCTGGTGAGGGGGAATATGGGGCCCTTTCTTTGGGGATGCTCTAAGGAAGCTGAGAATCAGGGAGGGGGGGCTGAGAATCGTTTCTTTGTGGAAGCTGATAATTGGGTAGGGGGGCTAAGGAGGGGTAATATGGGGCCCTTTTAGGGGGGGATTCTCTGGGGAAGCTGAGAATCATCTTTGTAGGCTATCAGAAATTTGCTTAATTATCTACTCAAACAGCATTTTTGCTACTTACTTTCATTGTACCTATTATTCTTAGAATTTAGTTTGTTCAATCAAATCCTATCTGGACACTGGACTTCTACGAGTGAATGTTCTGCTTCTGATTCAGAAGCAGAACATTCACTCATTGAAAATGAATTGAATCAAATCAAACTAAAAAATCGATTCAACAGGGTGAATCGAATCAAAATATTTTCCCCTGAATCGGGCAGCAATACTGTGTGGTGGTTGCAGAGTTTTACCACAAGCAAAGAGGGGGAGCAAGGATTCAGCAATTAAGCAAAAAGAAAGCCATGGAGCCAAACCAGGAAATACACAGTTTGAGAGACAATATGTCTAACATGACCATTAATTTTTTTCCTCAAAACGGGACATCTACTAATTTTTAAGTAATAGTATGTGTATTCAGGAAAACACTTTTTTTTTTTTTTAATTTATCAACTTTTTCAAATTTACAATTCACATGGAATACAATTCACTTAAGGCCCTTTTACTAAGCTGCGATAACGTTTTTAGTGCACGCAGAATTGCCACACACGCTAAACCCGTGCTATGCGGCTAGAACTAATGCCAGCTCAATGCTGGCTTTAGCATCTAGCGTGTGCGGTAATTCTGCGCCCGCTAAGCGCACACTAAAACCGCTATCGCAGCTTAGTATAAGGAGCCCTTAATTAATACATAACAAAGCACTGTGTTTAATTGCCAAACTTATAACAAAAACTTTCAAAGTTTAAATTAAACGCTAGCAGCAGCTGATACACCCAGAGAATAGAGCCGCTAAAGGGCAGGACACTGTTGCATACATTGAGAGAATCCTTTGCTAAAAAGGACCCTATTTTTACTTTTAAAAAAGAAGAACCCACTGAGCTTCCTAGCTGAGCTTATTGCAGCAGAAACATTTAACACTGGCAACCGCTCACTCTGGAATCAACTAATTAACCAGGGTGCTGAGGCTGAAACACAATGGACGATTTAATACATCGCTAGCTAAGCTTGCTGCATGTATACACAAAAGTCCTTAAAGTGTAAGCACTTACTTTTTGCTTTTGAGGTGAAACGCTCTCCCAACACCAAAAAATGGTAACAGCCTGTGGCTAAATTCAACTGAGGAGGGAGCGAGCTAGCAGGCTTCTGACCGACTTGCATGCATATGAGATGTATTTGTGCATGCCATCATCACCGCACAACTGTCGGATTTTTTGATTTTTCATGCCTTTTTTTGAAATTGTTACAGTGGGTTGCCCTCTTTCTGAAAACAGGACATTTTGGTATCCCAAAGCTGTGCTTGGAGATAATGGGATAGGCTACCTAAAAACGGGATGGTCCCGTTCAAAATGGGACATATGGTCACGTTAAGTATGTCTCTTCTCCCCTATCCCCAATACTGCCAATGGTCTCTTGCCACTTTTCTGGCTGTAGCTGCTGTGCTAATTCTCTAGGCTTACATAGCCCAGTACCCCCACCATTTCTACCTCCTGTGAAATGTTATGGGGGAATAATATTTTTTATTTTTGTGAGGAATAGGAACAGTGCTATTCTCTATTGTCCCTCAGTTCAGTCTCTGACCATTGCTCCTCACAATATCAGAGCTGCCAAGAGAAAGTAAGTTTTAAAAGGGAGTTTTTCAGTTCATGGTATTCTATCCTTCCACAACCTTCTCCCCTTTCCCCATTCTTCTAATGAAATACCTTATTTACCCACAGTGACTGGAAGATTGGAAGAAAAGAGCAGATGCCTGCAGCTACCCAAAACTTACCCAGTGCAATTAGTAATATATCTCCCACTCAGTGATTCTTGGGCTTGCTTAGTTGTGGGACGCAGATGATTGATTTGAACCAGGAGCACAAAAATCTAAAAATGATCTTGTTTGTTCTTATTTTTTCCTCCTAGTCTCACCACTCCTGCCACTTCCATCCCTCTCTTCACCTCTTAGTGCTTCTTCCCTCCAACCTGATCCTCTCTTCTCAGAACTCTTTTCTCAGCCTCCTGCTCTTTGAACTCCACACAGTTCCTCTCCTTGTCCTCATCTGTTTCTCTTTCTTCAGCTTGTCCCTCACCAACTTATCTTTGTATCAAAGCCCATGATCCCTCCAGCGTGCATTCACTTCAGTTCTCTTTTCCCTTTAAGAGTCCATATCTCTTCCTTCAGCCTCTTTTCCTCTTACAATCATTCAGTCCCTGTCTACACTTTCCTTTCCCTGCTTCTCTATCAATTCATCATTCCTTTCCTAGTGCCTCCCTCATCACTTCCCCCTCTCTAAAGTACACCAAAGGCAGGAAGGTCCAGTTGGCTAAGGGCCACCATTCATGTGGCCACTGTGTGTACTACCGGTATGTATTGGACAACAGTAATATCATTATTCCCATGTCCAATGGGCAGGGCCGCCATCAGGGCAGTACTACCAGTTCTGCATTCAGGGGCCCAGAGCTGACAGGGGGCCCGGGCTCCCCCAGGGTCCTAGGCAGTGTTCTAAGGCAGGGGCGCCAGTAGCTCGCCAAGGCAAAGTGAGTCGATCACCCAGGACTCACTTTGTCTTGGCGATCTAATCTATTGGGCCGATCAGTCTTCCTCTCCCCGACGTCAATTCTGCAGTCGGAGAGGAAGTTCGGGCCAGCCAATCGCTGCCTGGCTGGGCGGAACTTCCTCTCCGACGGCAGAATTGAAGTCAGGGAGAGGAAGACTGATCGGCCCGAAGCAGGGAGAGCATGCGTCAGCTTCGGCGTCGGCTTCGGCTTTGGGGCCTGTTATCCATTGGTGGGTCCTGTTCCCCGATGGCAGCGGCAGTGGCAGTGGCTTGGGGAACGGCAGGGAGAAAGAAAGAAAGGGGGCAGGCAGGGAAACAGAAGGAAAGAAGAGAAACAGAAAAAAAGAAAGAAAAGTCAGGGAGAGAAGAAGAAAAAGTTGGGGGAGGGAATGAGGTGTGGAAGAGAGAAAGCATACAGGCTGATAGAAGGGAAGAAAGATTGGATGCACAGTCAGAAGAAGAAAGTGCAACCAGAGACTCATGAAATCACCAGACAAGGTAGGAAAAATGATTTTATTTTAAATTTAGCAAAGTGGAGGCAGTATTACCACAGTTTTCAAAGGAATATGCCCAAATAACTTAATAGTTAACTGGGTAAATTCCCAGAGATGAAAACTTCCCTTCACTTACTATGCACAGTTCTGAATTTATATCTGCTGTCTATATTTTACAATATGGTCCCCTTTTACTAAACCGCAATAGTGGTTTTTAGCGCAGGGAGCCTATGAGCATCAAGAGCAGCGCTGGGCATTTAGCGCTACTCCCTGCGCTAAAAACTGCTATTGTGGTTTAATAAAAAGGATGGAGGGTATATTTGTCTATTTTTGTATGGTTGTTACTGAGGTGACAATGCATAGAGTCATCTGCCTTGACCTCTTTGAAAAAAACCCAGAATAGGAATGATAATTAACATTTTCTCAGCGTATAGTGTGCTTTGTGTTTTTTAATTTTATTGTTGGTAGATCATTTTGACTTGGTCATTTTAAAGTAGCTTACAAGCTCAAAAAGTTTGGGCACCTCTGAGCTAGAGCGTTGAAACTGTGTATTTCTATTTTATCCCCCCTTTTACAAAACTGTGGAGCGTTTTTTAGCACCAGCCGTGGTGGTAGCAGCTCTGATGCTCAGAATTCTATGAGCGTCAGGGCTGTTACCACTGTGGCTAAAATCCACACTACAGTTTTGTAAAAGAGTGAGGGGTTATGTGATGACATATTCCATACTAGGCGAAGGTGTTTTCTGTGTTCTGTGTGTTCGAAAGACATGGTTTTCTGTTAGGATTGACGGTGTAGGATTGATCTGTGCTGGTCTGGCTTGTTTAGTTTTACAATGGGTGTATTGATGTACTGCTCACTGCAATATGTAAGATGCTGCCTTTTCCTAGGTACTCATGTGTGACGTGTGGTTTGTTACTAAAAATCATGTTTTTCTTACAGATGGGGGGGTGCCAAAAAATGATGGGCCCCGGGTGTTACATATGCTACGTACGCCACTGTATGTAAAGATACCAGAAAGCGGGCGTAGCAAAAACTTTAAGTAAATTGTTATTCTTCTAAGTTTTGAGTATTTAACCCTCCCACAATCTCACGGGCACTCGTTTCAAGTTTATTGAGATTTTAATTTAAACACAATATCAAATATTTTCAATGCGTATAACAAAAATAAATTTGGGGAAATAAATAAAACCATTTGAACATTAAACATACAAACATATCCATAGATGATTAAAATTACATAAGGAGTACAAGGATAAACTACATTTGTTTAAAAATGCGTTCTCCGCGCCTGCTCATAAATTTGTTGACTTGAAGGATCCAGCAATGTGGCCAGATGCCATTCAGGACAAAGACAGAGAAAGAATTGTACAATTTGGATTAATGATGGAAGATGATTTAAAGCAAATGGCACAGTCTATGAGTAAAGATCTTGACGGACGTTCTTTTTATGAATATCTCCTCTATGCCATATCACCCAATGGACGTGAGAAGATTTTACGGGACTGGCTTAGGTGGAGCATTAGCAGAAAAGTATGTGTGTATTCGGCCCATGGAAGAAGGGGGGGGCGGTCCGGGGGGGGAAGGGGTGCGTGGGGGGCCCAATAGGATTGCTCAGTATGGGGCCCAGAAATTTCTGATGGCGGCCCTGCCAATGGGAGGAAGTTTGTTTTGATGACCGACACTGATTGTACGTCGAGTGAAGTAGTATATTGTATTGTTTGTCCTTGCAGTAAATTTTACATTGGCCACACGAGGTGAATTGTTAAACTGAGGATTGGTGAGCATCTCAGCAACATTCACTGTGGATGTCTTATAGCCCTGCTGATACCTCACTGGCAGGAGGTGGGTCACGGGGTGGACGAATTGAGATACATCATCCTGCTCCATATCGCCAGTTTTTCTGGTGATGTTTCTCATTATTTGCTGGAAAAAGAGCAGCGATTTATCTTTAACTATCACACTTTGAGTCCAACGGGACTCAATAATGAAATTCAGTAGTTTCAGATGTAGTAGGTGTGGTTTTTGAGGCTCTCTGGGTGTGTGTGAGCTTTCTGTCCTTTGCTCTTTTTGCTGCGTTATGACATTGGTATCTCCCAGTTTGCTTAAGATGTCTGGGTTTTGCTGCTCTCATTGTTCGCTGTTAGCTGGCCTTGAATCTTCAGTCTGTTTGTATACCATGGAGTAAAAGCTGTAATAAGGCATTGAAAAAGCAGTTTTAGAGTGTTTAAACCATGCTCATATTGTTGAGTGAGTTGTTGGAATGTTTAGGTTTATTGTGGTTATTTATGTTTTTTCGTTTCTCCTCTTGAGGAAGCAAGATACTGCGAAACTCGAGTCAGGGGGCTTGACTTGTGTTTCACAGCTTCAGGAGCTCTATTTATTCATGTGTGCCCAGCACGTTCACACAGATAAGTCTTTTGCTTCTCTGTTGAGCTTGCTTTCCATTGTTTTGATGGCTCCAGTGGCGTCTGGACAGTGTATGCTGTGATGGTCCTTTTGGGCAACCTATGCTTTGTTCACTTTATATTGAGCACTAAAAGGTTGTGGATCTGAGCACGACACATTAATTTTTATAATATATTTTGTACTGTGATTTATCGATGAATGAACATTGTATTGTTAAACCTAGTCACTGTTGTACTACATTGAGACCACAAACTCGTCTCTCAAGTCTCAAGGAGTGCTGATGTAAAGAAGCTATTGAATATATACAATATTAAAGATGATCTAAAGCTTGTTTTAATAAATCAGAGCACGTATAGCGTGTTTCTTCTTTCTCTGCTCTGTGAAATGTTTTATCGTACAGAAACATTAACAACTTCTTTGTGTAGTTGTTTAGAATAATGTGTTTTCCATCTTGTTAGCTAATGTGGAGTGACTTAAGTAGACTTCAAAGGATACAAGCTGGAGGACCAACAAAATCACTTAGTGTAATGCATTTCAAGATTGTTGTTTTACGATGGTATAAAGCTGCCAGTCGATTGCTGTCACTAATAAATCAGCATTTAGTGTTACCTATAAAAGAGACCATTTCAATTTGCTATAGAGTTTGTGCATGATCTGCTATTGCAGAAGACCAGCTGGGTAGGGATGAACTCAATACTTCAAAGGATTTTCAGTAGGATATAGTATTAGAGGTCAATCTGAAGCTGTAGACTAGTATATTTGTTGACCTGTACAAGTTGGGGGAACTTCTATAATAGGTGCCTCGTGGAGCAGTGAATGGTAGCACGAGGCGGTGAACAAGTAGTGAACGCGCGGTGAACGAGCGTTTGATCCGGGTAACCCGCCAAAATGGTGACCAAAAACAAAGGTCACCGCGAGTTCGGGAACAAGGCCATTCACCGCCCCGTGGAGCGGTGAATGGTAGCACGGGGCGGTGAACAAGTAATGAACGCGCGGTGAACGAGCGTTCAATCCAGCAGCCCACTCTCTCCCGCCGGCTGTCCATGCATCTCCCTCCCTCCTTTTCCCTTACCTTTTCTTCTTGAAACTGGCGATTTCTATAAGGCTATGAGCTGTATTACAGCCGGAGCCTTGAAGTTGCGTTGCGTTGCCTGCTAGATAAAGTCTCCTCTGACGTAACTTCCTGTTTCCGGTTGCATCGGAGGAGACTTTTCTAGCAGGCAACCCTACGCGACTTCAAGGCTCCGGCTGTAATACAGCTCATAGCCTTATAGAAATCGCCATTTTCACCAAGAAAAGGTAAGGGAAAAGGAGGGAGAGAGGGAAATGTACGGCTGGCCGGTGGGAGGGAGCTGCTGGACCGCGTGAAGGGTGCTGGGAATGGGGGGATGGAGAGGAGAAGACGCTGAAGATGGGGATGGTGACAGGGCGGTGAAGGGGACGGCAGAGACAGGGACGGGGCGGTGAAAGGACCAGCGGGGATGGGGCGGTGCAGAGGATGGTGGTCCGGGGACGGGATGGTGACGGGGACAGAATTTTTCCCCGTGTCATTCTCTAGACTGAACCACTAATCTGCCATTTCCATTACTGTCTGAAGAAATTTATTTACTGTTTTGTTTCTTGTTCTTATTGGTAAATAACACAATACTATTTAGAGTCACTTTTAGAAAGCTGTGGTACCAATTCTCCTGTGGAAAATGCACTAAAGTCCATAAGAACTGAATGGACTTTGATGCACTTACTGATGCAGAATCGCTACTGAAGTTTAGTAAAAGGGACCCTTAGTTTACCTTCATAAATGCATAAATTTGATCACATAGGGACTGATTCTGGAAGCCCATCAGTATCTGAGACTGGGTGTCCTATACAGAATCCGGCCCTCTGTATGTTTGTGTGGAGTTCTTTTCTTATTATTTATTTTAAAACTGTAAACTGCTGCAATTAAGGTAGTAGAGCAAATTTTATATAATACTTAGCACTAATTAACTCCAATTATTGGTAAAGCTAATTAGCAACTAATTTACCAATTAAGTTAGATGCATAAGGGAAAGGGATTGGGACGTGTAGCCCAGCTTTTTTTGTAGTTTTATAACCACATAAAGCGGTTTACATACAGGTAGCTCAAGCATTTTCCCTGTATGTTCCAGTGGGTTCACAATCTATCTAATGTCCCTGGGGCAGTGGAGGATTAAGTGACTTGCTCAGGGTCACAGGGAGCAGCACGGGGTTTGAACCCACAACCTCAGGGTGCTGAGGCTGTAGCACTACACCACACTCTCTTCTAACCTATTCTAACTGGCCCGGCCAATGCACCTCCTCGAAAACGCATCCTCAAGACTAGGCTAGGAAGTCACCCATATGTGGCTGACTCATTCTGCTTGTCCTAGGAGAAAGTATAGTTACTTACGTGTAATGCAGGTTCTCTGTGGACAGCAGGATAAGACATCCACATAATCTGCATGTGCAAGTTGCATGCTAAGTGCAAAATGTGCACACAAGGTTATCGAATGAGGCGATAAAAGGGCATCAAATAATAATGGTCTATAAGATAGAATCATTTAAATCACATGGCTTTTCCACATGGAGCTCAAAAATCCAGTAATGTTTCAGAATGGATAAAAGGGAAATATTGTTTCCCTCATATGTCTCTGGAATCTGTTCAATAATGAACCATCAAAATTACATAGAAACATAGAAACATAGAAATAGACGGCAGATAAGGGCCCAAGGCCCATCTAGTCTGCCCACCTTAATGTCCCTCCCCTACCTTTGCCCTGTGAATAGATCCCATGTGCCGATCCCATTTGGCCTTAAAATCAGGCACGCTGCTGGCCTCAATCACCTGTAGTAGAAGACTATTCCAGCGATCAACCACTCTTTCAGTGAAAAAGAATTTCCTGGTGTCACCTCGTAGTTTCCCGCCCCTGATTTTCAACGGATGCCCTCTTGTTGTCGTGGGACCCTTGAAAAAGAAGATATCTTCCTCCGCCTCGATGCGGCCCGTAAGATACTTGAACGTCTCGATCATGTCCCCCCTCTCTCTGCGCTCCTCGAGCGAGTATAGCTGTAATTTGTCAAGCCGTTTTTCGTATGGTAGATCCTTGAGTCCCGAGACCATCCGGGTGGCCATTCTTTGCACCGACTCTATTCTCAGCACATCCTTGCAATAATGCGGCCTCCAGAATTGCACACAGTATTCCAGGTGGGGCCTCACCATGGATCTATACAATGGCATAATGACTTTCGCCTTACGACTGACGAAACCCCTTCGTATGCAGCCCATGATTTGTCTTGCCTTGGACGAAGCCTGCTCCACTTGATTGGCAGACTTCATGTCCTTACTGACGATTACCCCCAAGTCTCGTTCTGCTACCGTTTTTGCTAGGATCTCGCCATTAAGGGTATAAGACTTGCATGGATTCTGGCTGCCCAGGTGCATAACTTTGCATTTTTTGGCATTGAAGTTGAGTTGCCATGTCCTAGACCATCGCTCCAGTAGGAGTAGGTTGTGCATCATGTTGTCGGGCACTGAATCTTCGTCTGTTGTGCATTTGCCCACTACATTACTCAGTTTGGCGTCATCGGCGAATAATGTTATTTTACCTCGAAGCCCTTCTGCCAAGTCTCTTATAAAGATGTTGAATAGGATTGGGCCCAAGACTGAGCCCTGTGGTACTCCACTAATCACCTCCGTCATTTCGGAGGGGGTGCCATTCACCACCACCCTTTGGAGCCTACCTCCAAGCCAGCTCCCAACCCATTTCGTCAATGTGTTACCTAATCCTATAGAACTCATCTTGCTCAGTAACCTGCGGTGTGGTACGCTATCGAATGCTTTGCTAAAGTCCAGGTACACGATGTCCAGGGACTCCCCTATATCCAGCTTCCCCGTTACCCAGTCAAAGAAGCTGATCAGGTTGGATTGGCAGGATCTCCCCTTAGTAAATCCATGTTGTCGGGGATCCCGTAGATTCTCCTCATCCAGGATCTTATCTAATTGGTGTTTGATTAGAGTTTCCATTAGTTTGCTCACTATCGATGTTAGACTCACTGGTCTGTAGTTTGCTGTCTCCATCTTTGAGCCTTTCTTGTGGAGTGGAATGACGTTAGCCGTCCTCCAGTCCAACGGGACGCTGCCTGTACTAAGGGAGAGGTTGAAGAGCGCGGACAGTGGCTCCGCCAAGACATCACTCAGCTCCCTAAGCACCCTGGGGTGCAGGTTGTCCGGCCCCATTGCTTTGTTAACCTTGAGCTTTGACAGCTCACCGTAGACACTGCTGGGCGTAAACTCAAAGTTACTAAACGGGTCAACTGAGCCAACCCTTGTCTGTAGCTGAGGGCCAAGCCCTGGCGCTTCTCAGGTGAAGACTGAGCAGAAGTATTCATTTAATAGTTGGGCTTTTTCCGAATCCTTTTCCACATAGTCTCCGTCTGGTTTCCTAAGACGTACAATCCCGCCTGAGTTTTTTCTTCTATCACTGATATACCTGAAGAAGGATTTATCTCCCTTCTGGATGTTCTTTGCTAGAGACTCCTCCATGAGGAATTTAGCCTCCCTGACTGCTGTTTTGACGGCTTTTGATTTGGCCAGGTAGTCTGCTCTAGAGTCCTGCTTCCCTGATTGTTTGTAAGAGATGAATGCTTTTTTCTTCTCCTTGATCAGGTCTGAGATCTCCACAGTAAACCACTGTGGCTTATTGTTCCTTCGCCGTTTACTTACTGATTTTACATAGCGGTTTGTTGCTTCTTGTATGGTGGCTTTCAAAGTCGACCACATGTCTTCCACGTTATCGGTTTCTTCTTGGCTTTGTAGCGCCTGGTGAACGAAGTCTCCCATTTCTTTGAAATTTGTGTCCTTGAATTTGAGGACTTTGGTTAGTGTAGTAGATTTAGTGAAACCTTTCCTGATATTGAACCATACCATGTTGTGGTCACTGGAGGCCAATGTGTCGCCCACCGAGACCTCTGTGACACTTTCTCCATTGGTAAGTATCAGGTCCAGTATTGCCTGATCCCTTGTCGGTTCCAACACCAGTTGCCTGAGGCTTGCTCCTTTCATAGAGTTTAATAGCCTCCTGCTGCTGCCGGAAGCAGAGGTAAGTGTAACCCAATCCACATCAGGCATGTTGAAGTCACCTAGCAATACTGTGTCCCCACGCAAGGTGATATTTTCTATATCTTCGATTATTTCCATATCCAGGTCATCCTGTTGTCTTGGGGGTCTGTAAATTACCCCAAGATACAAGCATTTGTCCTTCCCTCTGGCCAAATTAACCCAAAGGGATTCCCCAGTATACTGGACATCTGAGATTCTCGTGACCTTAATGTCATCTTTAGTATATAATGCTACACCCCCTCCCTTCCTACCCTCTCTGTCCCGGCGAAGCAAGTTGTAACCCGGTATGACCATGTCCCACCCGTGGGAGTCTGTGAGCCAGGTTTCGGATATCGCCACCACATCCAGGTCGGCATTCCTTATTTCTGTTTCCAATTCCAGGATCTTGTTTCCTAAACTGTGTGCGTTGACGTACATAGCCCTCCATGTTATATTTTTGTTATGTCTCAGTGGGGATATTTCTGTTTGAGCTATTTGAACACCTTTAGCATTGTTTGTGTTATTTGTGCTTTCCTGAGGCTCAGAACCACAATGTGTACTCCCCATATACCCAGAACTACAGTGTGTACTCCCCCTAGACCCGGAATTACAATGTGACCCATAAATATGATGTGACCCTACTCCCGACTCAAAAGTGTGTGCACTCACCCCTGACCCAGAATTTCGGTGTCTACTTTCCTCAGCCTCATAAATGTATTGGCATTTTAGTTCGCCTGGTATGTTGTTTGTGCCTGTACCCTCCCCCGACTTACCTAGTTTAAAGCCCTGTGGAGTAGGCGGGCTAGGCGGTGTCCAAGGACAGTCTTCCCTCTTCTGGTTAGGTGTAGCCCGTCGTGTCCCTGTAGTCCTTGCAATGCTTCTCCATGGTGCAGAAACCCGAAGTTCATCTCCTTGCACCATCCTCGCAGCCAGTCATTCGCCCTTTGTATTCGATCCTCTCTGGCTCTGCCCTTGCCCCTCACTGGGAGAATCGAGGAGAAGACTACCTGCGCATCCATCCTCCTCAGCTTCTCCCCCAGGGCCCTGAAGTCTTCAGGTATGCTGTCCGGGCTGCTCCTTGCGGTGTTGTTGGTTCCGACGTGGATTAGAACCATGGGGAAGTGGTCTCGGGGCTTGATGAGTCTGTCAATGCAAGCAGTGACATCCCGGATCCTGGCCCCTGGCAAACAGCAGACCTCTCTTGATTGTAGGTCTGGTCTGCAGATTGGTCCCTCGGTGCCCCTCAGCAGCGAATCTCCGATGACCACCACTCTGCGCTTCTTAGGGGTGGGCTGTACTGTTGATTCCGGAGTTGGAACCGTCTGCTGAACAACTACTTGTAGCTCTTTCTCCGGACCTTCCTGTAGCAGCTGATATCTGTTCCTCAGGGCGATATGAGGTGTCGATGTTGAGCTGTCCTGTATGGGGGAAAAAGAGACAGAGTTAGGTCCTCTGCATTTTCTTGTGGAGGAAGTCACCAACTGCCAGGAGTCAGCGTCTCCAATCACTTTCTGCATTCCGGTAGTTTGTCTCAAGGTGGCCGTTTTGGATGCTATGGGTGTTCCCAGGGTGGTCTTGTCAGGTTCCTGTTCAGCGATCTGAGACAGCTCCTGGATGACTCCATCGATGAAGGTCTCGTCGTCTCGGATGCTCCTTAAGCGCTGAACCTCCTCTCTCAGGCTCTTTAGCTCCATCAAAAGGCTTTCGTCCGGTTGAACCATTACTTCTGTCTGCATTGAGACTGTAGACATCTTTGAGGGGATGGCCTCGGTCTGTACAGAGACCTCTGCCCTCCGTCCTGGTTCTCCTTCCATCTGTACTCGGACCATAGCCATCCCCTGGGTGCTCTCGGTGACTGAACTGCCTGTTTTGATTGAAGTCTTGCTGCTTCTAGTCCTACCTGCCATTACAAAGGTTTATTGTTATTATTTCTTAATTTTAATTTTTTTTTTTTTTTTTTTAAAGGATGTTTGTTAGGGTGGGGGCTGTTAGGTGTTGGTCAGTAAGTGTTGAGGGAGGGATAGAGGTAGTTAGTTAGTTCTTGGTCTGAGGGATGGAGTAGTTAGTTAGTTAGTTAGTAGTAGTAGTTAGTTAGTTAACAGTTAGTTAATTGTCAGTTAAGAACGTCTGTTTGTTAGTGTGCCTGTTTAGTGAGAAAGATTTAGTAGCTTGTTGGTGAGATAGAAAGTTGTAAGATTGAGAGTTAAAGACTTGGTAGAAAGTTGTAGATTGATAGTTAAAGACTTGGTAGAACACTAAAGAAAGACTGAAGACAATTGATTAGTTAGCTAGTCTTATAAGTTGGGAGTCCGGCTATAGTTGATAGCCCTTTCTTGATGCCCTTCTTGAGGCCCTTCGCAAAGGCGCTCTCGCTAAGGCGAGCGCCTTTGCCGCTCGCCTTCGCCGCGCGCCGAACGGCTGTGCGCCGTTGGCTCGTCCCCTTTTATGGGGGGAGTTTGACTGGTGATGTCAGGGGTGGGCGGAGTTAGCTCTTGCCTCTTCCCCTGCTAGCACCGCCTTCTCTGCTCCTCTCTCTGCTTCTTCCTGCTAGCACACTCTCCGCTCACTGTTCTGCCATGTGCTCAGAACTCTGCTACCATGTGCTCAGGACTAGGCACAGCTCCTACAGTCTCCCTTTGGCTGGCCTTGCACTGTGAACTCTCTGCTGTTGGCTCGTCCCCTTTTATGGGGGGAGTTTGGCTGGTGATGTCAGGGGTGGGCGGAGTTAGCTCTCGCCTCTTCCCCTGCTAGCACCGCCTTCTCTGCTCCTCTCTCTGCTTCTTCCTGCTAGCACACTCTCCGCTCACTGTTCTGCCATGTGCTCAGAACTCTGCTACCATGTGCTCAGGACTAGGCACAGCTCCTACAGTCTCCCTTTGGCTGGCCTTGCACTGTCAAATTGGTTGAAAGAGTGGTTCTTCATCATACAATGACACCATAGGTGAAGGCAATGAGTGAATATGAATGCAGCTCTGATGTTCAATAAAACATGTACTAACTAGTACATTCAATATAAATTGTTTTGCAAAGACAAATGACCACATAAATAACAAGTGAAGTGTCGCATGATGTATCTGAATGAAGGTGATTTTTTTTTTTAATGAATAATAGGATTCATCCACTGCAGGATTAGTGGTGCAATCATTGATTTTATCTATTTTGGACTACTGTAATATCATCTATTTGGGATCCCCATGAAAATCTTGAGAAGACTTAGGATAGTCCAAAATGCGGCAGTCCGACTAATCTTTGGTTTAAATAAAAATGAATATGTCAGTCCCTACTACCATCTTCTGCATTGGTTGCCGTTGGAGGCAAGCGTTCTGTTTAAGTTTTCCTGTATCTGCTTTAAACTGATATCAGGATTGTCTCCAACTTACCTTTTACCTAATTTTGAACTTTATGACCCATTAAGAAAAACTAGAAGATCTTATCCATTCACTTATCCCATGATAAACGGTTGTAGATACAAGACTTTTTTTAGATAAAACTTAGTGCTGCCCAATTCAGGAAAAAAATTTTTGATTCGATTCAGCCTATTGAATCAATGTTTTTTTTAAACATCCTGGTGGGTTTATTTTATAACCTCTTCACCCCTTTTATAACCTCTTCACCCCCTTTGCCTTCTTCTAACCACACTGGTGCTGTCGTGTAAACAAACAAAAAAGACTTTTCCTCTCTCTGTTAAATCCTAGCTCACATTTGCAGTCTAACACCAGCTCTGGCAGGATACGCGTTTCAAATCTGACATATTGTAATCACAAAACAGAAAATAAAATGATTTATTCTACCTTTTGTTGTCTGGTCATTATTCAAATCTTGGTCCCAGGCTCTGGTTGTCTTCTGATAACTTGCTTGCCAGGGTCTCCTTCTTTCTTCTTTCTCCGTGCTAACCATCCGTCATCTCTGTCCTCCCCTTCCCTGCTCAAGAGGAGGCAGTAGCGGCTAGCATGGCTGGCAGTTTAGCGTGTGCTATTATGTGCGTTAAACCGCTAACGCGGCTTCGTAAAAGGAGCCCATAGTACAGGAGTTAACTGTGTTGGATCCACTGGGAAACACTGATCATAATGTCCTACTGTACTATAAGGGTGTTTAATTTTCGAAAGCAAGACTATGATAAAATGAGGAAAATGGTTAAAAAGAAGTTAAAAGGATCAGTTGCAAAGGTTAGGACTGTAAACCAGGAATGGACATTATTAAAAAAATACAGTACCCTTGTGGAAGCCCAGACCAGATGTATTCCACGTATCAGCAAAGGTGGAAAGAAGAGGAAATGAGAGCTGGCGTGGTTAAAAGGTGAAGTGAAAGAGGCTATCGGAGCCAGAAAAAAGATCCGATTCAAGAAAATAAGAAGAAACAAAAGCACTAACAAGTTAGATGCAAAGCATTGATAAAGACGGCTAGGAAAGAATATGAAGAGAAACTTTCAAAAGAGGCAAAAACTCATAGCAATTTTTTTAGGTACATTAGAAGCAGAAAACCTGTTAGGGAATCTGTGCGACCAATAGATGATCAAGGAGCGAAAGGGACTCTCAGGGAGGATAAGGCCATAGTAGAAAAACTGAATGAATTCTTTGCTTCGATCTTTATGGAAGAAGATGTAAGAAATCTACCTGAACCGGAAAGGGTGATGATGCGGAGGAACTGAAAGAAATCTAGGTAAATCTGGAAGATGTACTGAGCCATATTGACAAGTTAAAAAGTGATAAATCGCCAGGACCAGATGGTATGCATCCCAGGGTATTAAAAGAACTCAAAATGAAATTGCTGACCTGCTATTAGTGATCTGTAACCTGTGGCTAAAATCATCTGTAGTACCTGAAGATTGGAGGGTGGCCCACGTTATGCCAATTTTTAAAAAGGGCTCCAGGGGAGATCTGGGAAATTACACACTGGTAAGCCTCACTTCGGTGCTGGGCAAAATGATAGAAATAATTATAAAAAATAAAATTGTGGAACATGTGGACAAACATGATTTAATGAGATGGAGTCAGCATGGATTCAGTTGAGGGAAATCTTGCCTCACAAATTTGCTTGACTTCTTTGAAGGTGTGAATAAACATGTGGATAAAGGTGAGCGAGTTGATATAGTATATCTAGATTTTCAGAAAGCTTTTGATATAGTTCCTCATGAGAGGTTCCTGAGAAAATTAAAGTGTCATTGGATAGGTGGCAAATTTCAGTTGTGGATTAGGAATTGGTTAACGGATAGAAAACAGAGGGTAGGGTTAAATGGTCATTTTTCTCAATGGAGGAGAGTAAACAGTGGAGTGCCACAGGGATCATTATTGGGACCAGTGCTATTTAACTTATTTATAAATGATCTGGATATTGGAACGATGAGTGAAGTGATTAAATTTGGAGATGACACTAAACTGTTCAAAGTTGTTAAAACACATGCGGATTGTGAAGAATTGCAGGCAGACTGTAGGAAATTGGAAGACTGGGCATCCAAATTGCAGATGAAATTTAGGGCTCCTTTCACGAAGCCGCGTTAGTGGTTTAACGCATGTAATAGCGTGCGCTAATTTGCCAGCCACGCTAGCCACTACTGGCTACTCTTGAGCAGGCGGTAGTTTTTCGATTAGTGCGGGGGTTAGCGTGCACTAAAAAGGTGCGTGCGATAAAGCCGCTAACGCGGCTTCATAAAAGGAGCCCTTAATGTGGACAAATGCAAAGTGATGCACATTGGGAAGAATAACCTGAATCGCAGTTACCGGATGCTAGGGTCCACCTTGGGGATTAGCGCCCAAGAAAAGGACAATACGATGAAATCTTCTGCCCAATGTGTGGCGGCGGCCAAAAAAACAAATAGGATGGTAGGAATTATTAAAAAAGGGATGGTTAACAAGACTAAGAATGTTATAATGCCCCTGTATCGCTCCATGTTGCGACCTCATCTGGAGTATTGCATTCAATTCTGGTCTCCTTATCTCAAGAAAGATACAGTGGCGCTAGAAAAGGTTCAAAGAAGAGAGACAAAGATGGTAAAGGGGATGGAACTCCTTTCAAATGAGGAAAGACTAAAACAGTTAGGGCTCTTCAGTTTGGAAAAGAGATGGCTGAGGGGAGATATGATTGAAGTCTACAAAATCCTGAGTGAAGTAGAATGGGTACAAGTGGATCGATTTTTCACTCCGTCAAAAATTATATAGACTAGGGGACACTTGATGAAGTTACAGGGAAATACTTTTAAAACCAATTGGAGGAATTTTTTTTTTTTCACTCCGAGAATAGTTAAGCTCTGGAACGCGTTGCTAGGGGATGTGGTAAGAGCGGATAACGCAGCTGGTTTTTAGAAAGGTTTGGACAAATTCCTGGAGGAAAAGTCCATAGGCTGTTATTGAGAAAGACTTTATTCTTCCATTTATGCTTCCAGACAGATTTACTAGGGCAGGGGTAGGGAACTCCGGTCCTTGAGAGCCGTATTCCAGTTGGGTTTTCAGGATTTCCCCAATGAATATGCATTGAAAGCAGTACATGCAAATAGATCTCATACATATTCATTGGGGAAATCCTGAAAGCCCAACTGGAATACTGCTCTCAAGGCCCGGAGTTCCCTACCCCTATACTAGGGCATCAGGCAGCCAAGTGGTATAAATTAATATCTGAATATTTGAATAAGAAACCAAAAACTAGTCTAAAAGACATTTGGAGCATTGAGATAAAGCAGCAGATTTCTGCTACTCAATGGCCACGGATGTGGTCTTGGAGGATGAGATGTACAGCATCAGCATCTATGAGACAAACCTGTTTTTTTTTTGTTACACAGATCTTTTTGGACCCCAGTTCATTTGCAGAAGTTAGATAGTTCTAAATCTAATAGATGCTGGCACTGTCATCTTGAAATAGGGACACTGGATTATCTGTTGTTCTATTGTCCTTTGATACTCAATTTTTGGAAGTCGATATGGGGACATATCAATAACATACTGGAATCATCGATTCCATTAACCTATGATGTAGACATCTGTGGGACTACATATTGCATATTAAACCCCCATTGGACCGGTATAAATGCTGGCTTTTCATTATCATGACTGGGATTGCCATGCAAATTGTTACCCACAATTGGAAAAATTGGGATTGGCTTAGTTTTACCTTTTGGTGGGTGAATTTATGTTTGTGTTATAAGTCTGAGAAAATAAACGCTGACATGTTGGGGCATAATAATTTATTCAGATTAGTTTAGGGTCCATTAACGACTTTTCTTACTTCAGTATAGTTGTCTTTTACCTTTAATTTCCTTTAGATTTATACACATATCCAGGGAAGGGTGGGGTTATCTCCTTTGTTTTATTCCATGATTGAATGTACTGGGGGGGGCGTAATTCATTTTGTATTGTTACTGATGGATTGTAAGTGTTGATTCTGATTATTAATGTACTAGTCTTTAAGCCTATTACATTAACGGGTGCTAGAATAGATGTGTGTGTGTGTCTTTCTTTCTTTCTCTCTCTCTCTCCTTGGCCGTTGTCTGTCTGTCTGTCTTTCTTTCTGTCTCTCTCTCTTTCCTCAGCCGTCCACCACCACTCCTTGCCTGCTCCCCCTGTCCAGCAGTAGCCCTTCTCCCTTCCTTTTACCTTCCCTCTGTCCAGCAGCACCCTTCCTTTCTCCCCCTGTCCAGCAGTAGCCCTTCTCCCTTTCTTTTACCTCCCCCCTGTCCAGCAGTACCCCTTCCCTGCTCCCCCTATCCAACAGCAGCCCTTCTCCCTTTCTTTTACCTCCCCACTGACCAGCAGCACCCCTTCCCTGCTCCCCCTGTCCAGCAGTAGCCCTTCTCCCTTCATTTTACCTTTTACCTGGATTTCGTGGTGGTCTGCAGTGGTTTTGGGGAAGCAGCGTCGTGGAAGAAAGGCAATGTTTAAACCGCTGTAGGCTCCTATGATGGGGAAACTGCCGCATGCTCTACTGCGCATACAGAAACTGCCAAATGAAACAGTCGCACTCTCCTTATTCTGCCTCCTGCCCCACACGCCTCAAATCGAATTTGGCACGGAAGCAGAAATCACAGCGGCAGGGATCACGCCGTTTCAACAGCGCATGCGCGGGTAAGGGTTTTATTATAGAGGATGTATAATTTTATGCACTTTGTATTAGCCTTTAAAATTTAATAAAGATTAAAAAAAAAAAAAAAAAAAAAGACAAGTTTTGAACATGTCAGATATTTGAGGGCATACCAATTTATTGATTTTGAATTCCATTTTTGTTTTGACGTTTGTAATGAAGACCACATGTTTCATTTTATTATGCAGATATTGTATCATATATCTGTTATATGACTGTTCTATTGTGCTGTTTTCCTACTGTATTCCCACTAAGCTCTATTTAATTTTTGCTTTCAGTAGCCATAGTGTGATTGTAGTAACACATGAGAAGTACACATATTTGCTGGAAAGAGTTTAGCTGCCTGCTCTGACGCTTTCTCAAGATATTTCCCTAAGAGTGTTCTGTTCAATTGGAGCTCCTAAACCTCCTTTGTGAAATGTTATGAGATTTTGTGAGATATGTGGCCTTTTCAACATTTAAGTCTAAGGGCTGTTTTCAGAGAAAGGAGAAGCTCTAACCGGTTAACTCTATTGTTGATGACAGATGAGTTTGAAATGGAGAAATGAAAAAAGAAGCCTTCAGTAAAACTTGATGGATTAAAGCTCTTAGAGATAGATTTCCCTGCATTAAATTCAAAACTTAAACCTTCATAGCTCCAAAATATTTTTGCTTAATTGAATACATTCTTTCCTAGCAGAAAATTTTAGAGGGGATCAATGTATCCAAAATGAATTTTGGTTTTTGCAGGGTGAATTTTACAAAACCCTCCCTGAGCAAAGGTTAAACAACTGTTTGGGGAATAAGAGGGGCTGCTGAAAAGTTCTCAGCCCAACCAGGACGAGAATGATATGGAGCCATGAAACACAAGTTATTCCACATTTTTCTTGACACTTTTCATTTCAGTGATATGAAATAAAATGAAAAGTGTGGAATAACATGTAAGTTTCATGGCCCCACATAATTCTCTTCTTGATTGTGCTGAGAACCTTTCAGCAGCCTCTCGTATGACTTCTTCAGGGATTTTTTTTTTCCCCTTGTGGCTATTAGAGTAAAGAAACTGCCTTTTTTGTAATTTATACACAAAATGCTTTCACCCAAAAGTCTGTATTACTGTAAAGTATTGTCAGGAAACTGGGACCCAGAACCTCTGATCTTCCTTCACAAGCAATGTTCCCTCTCCCAAACATGACAATGGAAACCAGAAATGAACTTAAATAATCAAATAGTTTTATTGAAAGAATTAATATAATAATTACAAGAAAGAACTGAACTAATTAATATATAAACTGGATACAAACAAATAAATTTCAGCTTTTGATCACAGTTTAAACGCTTCTAAGGTAGCTAGCTTTTACCCTATATTCTCCTGACCTAAAGATAAAAACTGGTTTCTCAACAATTATAACTATATTCTTTAAATTAAATAAAAGAGGAAAAAAAAAAAAAAAATATATATATATATATATATATATATATATATATATTTCCCCAAACCAATTCTCTCTGTGGAAAAGCTCAAACATCCAGTAGAGGAAGGGGACCAAACCAGGAGCAGCCCTCAATCCCTCTTGGAATAGATTTTTATCCATAAAATTTAATGTAGTGTCTTATATACTGCTATATCTCCCAAAGGATTCAAAGCGATTTACAAAACAATTAAATTGACTTAAGTATGGCCAAAAATCTAGGTACTTTGAATTTCCCTCTCTGTCCCAACAGGCTCACAATCTAACTATAGTATCTATGAAACAAATAATTACTTACATTTACCTATATAAAGAGAAGAAAGAAGGAAAAGATAATACAGTAAATTCAATACTATATCATGTGACCATATGGAATAGCCCAAAAATTCATGCATATGTGGCTTGAGACACTACTTTGCACAACTCCCTAAAGAGGGGGCAAGATACACAACACCAGCCAATCTCTATTGGCTAGTTTATGCTATACCCTTTCTCCTAAGCTTATGATTGGTGCATCCATGATCATGCCAAATCTTCATTATCCAGAACCTCTTGCAGGTTTAGGTCACCTTGTTTTTCACATCCAGGCATGTCATGGCACTGATAAGTCTGTCCTTCAGCTCCTACTGTCTTTTACATGATCATTCATATTTGTGTCCAACTTAAACATGTGAGGGGGCATAATCAAAAAAAAAAAAAAAGTCTAAGTCCCTTTTTGGCCTAAGGCGCTAGGCGCCCAAAGTAGGCAGCAGGGAAATGTTTCTTCTTGAAAAAAATATCCACTATGTCTATCTTTATGCCCTATTCCCGAACAAAAATTTGCCCAAGTTCCAAATGCCTAAAACAAGACCTTTTAGGCACATGAACGACCAGTCTTTTCCCTAAAACCACGATTCTCTAACCAGCATCTGTCATAAGCGCCGGTTATGGAATCATGGAACTGTTCCCCCCCCCCCCCCGCAACGATTGTGGGAGCCATTCAGCAAGCCACTTAGCACTGACCAGCAGCGCCAAAGCACATTCCCGCAT
Organism: Geotrypetes seraphini; assembly: GCF_902459505.1. Taxonomy (NCBI): domain Eukaryota; kingdom Metazoa; phylum Chordata; class Amphibia; order Gymnophiona; family Dermophiidae; genus Geotrypetes; species Geotrypetes seraphini. The sequence goes on from NC_047086.1 coordinate 254,481,366, forward strand.
TCCCGCTCAGCGGCTGAAACTGGAACTCGTGGCAGCAACTGACTGGGTTAGCAGCAGGGCAGGAGGCAGAAAGCTCGCTCCTGCCCTCTATACCTCTAGACCAGTGTTTTTCAACCTTTTTTGGGCAAAGGCACACTTGTTTCATGAAAAAAATCACGAGGCACACCACCATTAGAAAATGTTAAAAAATTTAACTCTGTGCCTATATTGACTATATATAAAGTAATTCTCTTGAATAGGAATCAAATAAACACAAAGAAAGTATTTTATAATTACTTTATTATGAAATATTAAGTAAACAGAATAGTGAAAAATTATAAAATACTTTATTCAGTGCGAAACCTGGGCCTGTTTGGCTGAACAAAAGCTGATATTCTGGCTGGAATCGAAGAAAGACACACACGTAGCTCTTCGTCAACAGCTCTCAGTCTCTCTCTGTATTTGGTTTTTATAGCATACAAAAATAGACAAATATACCCTCCATCCTTTTTATTAAACCACAATAGCAGTTTTTAGCGCAGGGAGCTGCGCTGAATGCCCAGCGCTGCTCTTGATGCTCATAGGCTCCCTGCGCTAAAAACCACTATTGCGGTTTAGTAAAAGGTGACCATATTGTAAAATATAGACAGCAGATATAAATTCAGAACTGTGCATAGTAAGTGAAGGGACGTTTTCATCTCTGGGAATTTACCCAGTTAACTATTAAGTTATTTGGGCATATTCCTTTGAAAACTGTGGTAATACTGCCTCCACTTTGCTAAATTTAAAATAAAATCATTTTTCCTACCTTGTCTGGTGATTTCTGGTTGCACTTTCTTCTTCTGACTGTGCATCCAATCTTTCTTCCCTTCTATCAGCCTGTATGCTTTCTCTCCTCCACACCTCATTCCCTCCCCCAACTTTTTCTTCCTCTCTCCCTGACCTTTCTTTCTTTTTTTCTGTTTCTCTTCTTTCCTTCTGTTTCCCTGCCTGCCCCCTTTCTTTCTTTCTCCCTGCCATTCCCCAAGCCACTACCACTGCCGCTGCCATCGGGGAACAGGACCCACCAATGGATAACAGGCCCCAAAGCCGACGCCGACGCATGCTCTCCCTGACGTCAATTCTGCAATCGGAGAGGAAGTTCCGCCCAGCCAGGCAGCGATTGGCTGGCCCGAACTTCCTCTCCAACTGCAGAATTGACGTCGGGGAGAAGACTTATCGGCTCGATAGATTAGATCGCCAAGACAAAGTGAGTCCTGGGTGATCGACTCACTTTGCCTTGGCGAGCTACTGGCGCCCCTTCCTCGGGCCCCCTGTCAGCTCCGGGCCCCTGAATGTAGGACTGGTAGTACAGCCCTGATTGCGGCCCTGCGGCACACCAGGCAACATCTCGCGGCACACTAGTGTGCCGCGGAACAGCGGTTGAAAAACACTGCTCTAGACCACCAGGGATTCCAGCGGCAGAGGAGGTACGATGAACAGGGCAGGGAGGGAGGACAGGGTGGTGAGCCTGGGAGGGAGGGAGGGAGGGAAGGGGGCTGTGTGCAGTGCCAGGCAGTGCACTTGAATATTAAGCCGCCCGACATATTCGAGTCAACCAATTTTCCTCCTTTTTGGGGGAAAAATGAGGGTCTCAACTTATATTCGGATCGACTTATATTCGAGTATATATGGTAAGCTATATTTACACTGTGATCACATTTCTTGGCTATTGCCTTATTGAGATGTTGAGGAAAAACGAAGGACATTCTACTTCCATGGATATTCACTTTTTGCATTTCATGCTACCTGACTGCATCTTCAATTGATATTGCTTTATGTAGTTACAATTACTGTTTGTTTTAAGCATGATTGCATTATTGATTATTATTGTTTTTGCTTTACATTTTTGTAGTTATAGCATATGCCCTGAATTCTATTAAAAGCACCCAATTTACTTATGCAATAAATTAAATAACGAGCCAATTAGTGTCAATAATTGGGATCTTAATGAATAATTATTGATACTAATTGGGGGGTAGTTCTAAGATTTTATTGTACTAATTGGTTTTAATTAAAATTTACATATGTAAATTTAGGAACAGGATCTGTGGCTAAATTTTACACATGGGTCCAAAAAGAGTAGACAGGGACATTTTCCAAAAAGAAGCAAAAATCAGCACTTGCCAGGATGTCTTGCAAGGCGTTCTATCCATTGTGCATCCAAGACTAAAGGGAAGCATGTTGGAGGCATATGCTTTGTAGGCTTTTGACAGGCTTAGCCTTGGACATCGTGCAGCAATAATCGAACATTTCCTGGACGGAACTTAGATGTCCAAGGCTAGATTTGTTTTAAAAGCATCCAAGTGCCATAAAGTTACCCAAACTGACTAGATGCCCACCTGGAGGGATTAAGTAAAGACCCCCCCCTCACTCCCCCAGTGGTCACTGTCCTTCCTCCTACCTCCCCCAAATATAAATGAAACAGTACATACCTGTCTCTAGAACAGCAGAATCTGTTATGGGAAAGCCTAGTAGAGCATCACACAGGTGTCTTAAGTAGTCTGGTGGGTTGGCTAGTGAGGCCTAGAGAGGAGGGGACCCAGGCTTATAAGCCACTCTAACCACTACATTTATGGTGGAAAATGTGAGGCCACCAAAACCTACGAAGATCCTTTACTAATCTGGCTTTACAATGGGTGTACTGATGTTCTAGTGCTCACCGCCTTTTCCTAGGTGCAGTGGCTTAGCAAGAGAGGTTGGTGCCCAGGGCGGTGGCAGCCGGCATCACCATGCCATGTGTCCCCCATTCTTCCCTGCCATGTTGTGTGCTTTATATGCCTCCCCACCACACTGTGCGCCCCTCGCCTGCACATACTTCTTGAATGTTCTGTGGTGCGAGCATCATCTTCCACCTGCTGCTTATGCCGGCCTCAGCTCCCCTCTGATGTCACGTCCTGGTCCTACAACCAGGATGTGATATCAGATGGAAGCCAAGGCCAGTGCAAGTAGTAGAAGGAAGATGCTGCTCGCACCAGTGAACATTTCAAGAGGTATGCAGGGTTGGAGAGGGGGAGAGGCGCTGGCTCCCCCCATGAAGAGAGTACCTGGAGTGGTCCACCCCCCCTGCATCCCCTTTATTATGCAACTGCCTAGGTGCACCTTTGTTGTGTGACTTGCGGATTATTACTAAAAAATAATTTTTATATAGTGAAGGGGTGTTAAAAATGATTGGCCCCAGGTGTCAAATATACTAGGTATGCTACTGTGCCTATCTTGAGGAGCCAAGTTATAGAATTACCCTCCAAGTGCCACAGTCTTGAAAGCTTCCTCTGGAACCTGGTGAGCATGATCCCAGAGTATGATATGTAGGTGTTGCTATTGAGAAATGATTGCGACTCCCTCTTCCTATCAAAAATAAACAGTACCTGTGTAGCATACTCAACTCCAACCAGTCCATAAAAGACCTCCTATAGCATTACCACTGTGCTATTTGTCAAATTATGAGAGGACATGAGATTGTGCAAACTACAATGCAAAAAATAAAAAAAATATGAAACAGTTAATCAGCTTCCAGATTGTTGTTTCTCAGTAGGTGCCCCTTTCTCTTGGCAGTCATTCCTATGACTTAAAAAATGGCAAAAATAAGTATCTATAGAACTGGGCATCTGCCAATATCACATTAGTGGTTTATCATGAAATTTGGACATTTCATGACTCTTATTAACTCCTCCTCCTATATATGTATAATATGTGTATATGTGTGTGTGTGTATATATATATATATATCTACTGTATATCATAGAAACATAATGGCAGAAAAAGGCCAGATGCCCATCTAGTCTGACCTTTTTTCTGTTGGTTATGCCCCTCTCTATGTGGTCAAGCATCCTTCTGGCCAAGACCCTCATTTTATCATATAATTTCGCCATGTTGAGAACCACAGACATTGTTACCTGAGGTCCCTTTCTTGGTCTGTGCACATCAGCCTCTCACCTTCTTTGGATTTCTGCAACCCAAAAGCATCACTCTACTTTTTTCACATTAAAGATCAACTGACAAGCATTAACCAATGCATCTAATTTGTATAGATCACCTCTCATGTTTTCCAGTCCATCTGAGGTGTCCATTCTGTTGCTGATCTACGTCATTCTCAAAAAGACATACTTTTCCTTCTAACCTTTCAGAATTATTGCTCGCAAACCAAAAATTGACCCTGGGTACTCCACAAATCCAAGGAACAGACGAAAACAAAAACAACAGTGGAGAAGATGTCCAAGATGCAGGCTTTATTGAAGATACAATCTTTTAATCCACATGATAAAATGTCTAGGACGCAAAGAATGGGAACTAAGGACCCAACATGGTCCGTGTTTCGACTACCCTGTCTTCCTCAGGGGTCCCTGAAAAGTCTTAAGGCAAAGAAAAGTGGATCAAAGGCTAAATACAGTCCTGCTCGAGGGTGCTGTGTAAAGGAATGTCACTCAAATTCTTTGAAAAAAAGAATTTGAGTATTATTGCTCGCAAAATATTGAACAAAATAAGCTCCAGAACAGATCTCTGAGGCACTCCACTACTCATCCTTTTTTTTCTCAATGAATTCCACTTTCCACCCCTCTGTCACCCATCCATCAACCAATTTCTGATCCAGTTTGCCAATTTGTATTCCATCCTCAAGCTTCTTGTTTATTGTTTCAAAAAGTACTAGGACAAGGGGACACTCAATAAAGTTACATGGTAATACTTTAAAAATGGATAGGAGGAAATATTTCTTTTCACTTAAGAAATAGTTAAGCTTTGGAACTTGTTATCAGAGGATATGGTAACACACATTAGTGTATCCAGGTTTAAAAGGTTTGGACAAGTTCTTGGAGGAAAAGTCCATAGTTTGCTTTTGAGATAGAAATGGAAGGAAGCCACTGCTGTTCCTGGGATTGGTAACATGGAATCTTGCTATTAATTTGGGATTCTTCTAGATACTTCTGATCTGGATTGGCCACTGTTGGAAACAGGCCCAGTATGGCTATTCTTATATTTTTATTTTCTTAATTGGAGATGAACTTTACATAGTCTCTTTTCTAAAGTGAGATTTCATGTAGAAAATCAATCTAAAATGATCCAGCATATGCAGTAGAAATGTCTGCATATTTTATCCCTGCTATCTGCAGGCATAGTAGGGCATCTACATTCCTTCCTGGACCTAAACACACTCAGGTAACATTTCTTTTTAATGTGTCTAAAATATATGTGCTATGGAACTCATATATACTTTTAGAGGGCCCTTTTACTGAAGTGCAGTAAAAATTTGCAATTACGTTGCATTAGTTATTTATTTATTCATAACATTTGATATATCACCCTTCTAGGTAGTTACCAATTCAAAGTAGTTTATAAAATTGATTCAGCTGAAAAGCTATAATTGAAAACAAGACATAGGGCTCCTTATACTATGCTGTAATAAACAGTAGTGCATGCTTATCACAGATGTAACGGACTTACTGCAGGACATGCTGAGGAATCCTGCAGTAATTTTGCAATCTGTGAGTGCAAACCATACTCTAAAAATATTCTATTTTTTTTCCACACAAGGGCCATGTCTGGGTCAGAGAGTTTGCATTTCTACACTAATCAGTTAATGCATATGCTTTACTGCATGCTGATTAGAGCAGGATTAGCATGTGAGCCTTTCTTATAAAATAGGTGTTGGTAAGTGCTCACATGCTAATTTTTTTTGTTAATGGCCCTGTGCTAATGACAGCTTCCAAAATGCCAAAGATAGATCAAACTACAGTTTATTTAGTAACCACCATAAGAAGCTACTACTATGACTACTACTATTAATTATTTCTATAGGTCTAGTCCCTGCTCGAAGGAGCTTGCAATCTAAACAGACAAGACTGACAAAGAGGATGCCATCGATACAGTTGGGGGAATGGTTAATCTGCTGGCTAGGGCAGTGGGGAGTAGGGTTATGGATTGAAGGCTATATCAAAAAGGTGGGTTTTCAGGCCCAGATGCACTAAAGCCAGCGATTGTTGCTAAACCTGTTTTGACAGCTTTAGCAATGATTTCATTTCCGACCCGATACACAAAATGGCTCACTGCATGTTTTTTCCCTTGATCATTCATTTTCCAATTTGGCCATGCAAATTAGCTAAAACTCCATGCAAACTAGCCAAGTGACTGATGCACTAACATCACTTGGCTATGCACTTAAGTGCAAGGGTTTTAGCGATCCAAAAAATATGACAGGTGTAGTGTTACCGACAGGTCTGCCTGGTTTTTTTTGTTCATTTTTTTTTTTAATGGCACAGATATTTTGCATGACCCCCAAAGAACACAGCCCTCCCTCACACTAGCAAAAATCAGCAGGAGAGATGCCCATTCCCTCCTGCCATGATGCCCCCCCCACATGAGAAAAAAAATGGCAGGAGGAATGCCCACTGCCTCCTGCCATGCCTACCCCTGTGGCAGTGAAATGGCAGAAGGGATGCCCACTTCCTCCTGCCACCAGAGGTCCCCTGAACCCCCCATACCTTTCAAGGAAGTTGAGAGCAGGAGGGATACTCCGTCACTCCTCCTCTGAGGCCCACCTGTCCAAAATGGTGGTCCTTCCCTTTCCCGGTGCATCATGTGATGTACAGTGAGGGGCCTAAGGCTCTGATTGGCTCAGACACCAAAGGCCCCTCCCCTTTGTCATCTGAGCCAATCAGGGCCTTTGGCCCTTTTCTGTGTATCATATGATGCACCGTGGAGGGGAAGGCCTGCCATTTTGGAGGGGAAGGCCTGCCATTTTGGACAGGCAGACCTCAGAGGAGGCATGATAGAGCATCCCTCCTTCTCCCAACTTCCTTGAAAGGTATGGGGAGTCGGGGGACCTCCAATGGCAGGAGAAAGTGGGCATCCCTCATGCCTTTTTTTTGGGGGGAAGGGGAAAGGGTAGAGAATGTTTGGGTGGGCTGCCTGGCATAGAGGTGGGCCTTCAGTGGCAGAAGGGAGTGGGCATCCCTCCTGCTGATTTTTGATAGCAATAAAAAAATCGATCCTCTTGTACCTGCACTCAGGATTTTGTAGAATTCAATCTTTTTTTTTTTTTAACATATCTTTATTGAGAATGGTAAACAGCCCAAAAAAGCAAATACAGCAGCGACATAACAAAGGCAATACAGAAGGAGCAGGAAAACAGCAGTAAAAGCAAGCAGATACAGACCGCCCCAGGGCGAGGGAGCCCTCCGAGGTGTAGGCCAATCCCCTCAGCCATCTCTTTTTCAAACTGAAGAGCCCTAACCTCTTTAGTCTTTCTTCATACGAGAGGAGTTTCATCCCCTTTATCATCTTTGTCGCTCTTTTTTGAACCTTTTCTAATGTTGCTATCTTTTTTGAGATAAGGACACCAAAACTGAATGCAATACTCAAGGTGAGGTTGCACCATAGAGTGATACCGAGGCATTATAGCGTTCTTTGTATTGTTTAACATCCCTTTTCTAATAATTCCTAGCATCTTGTTTGCTATTTTTGGCTGCCACCGCACATTGGGCAGAAGGTTTCAACATATTGTTCTCTATTCACCCTCCTCCATTGAGAAAAATGGCCATTTAACCTCATCATTTGTTTTTGGTCCGATAACCAATTCTTAATCCACCATTGAACATTGCCTCCTATCCCATGACTCTTTATTTTCCTCAGGAGACTCTCATGAGAAACTTTGTCAAAAGCTTTCTGAAAATCTAGATACCAGCTCATCTTTATCCACTTGTTTAATCACACCTTCAAAGAAGTCAAGAAATTCAGGCACATACACCTTATATCTTTTCAATATGAGCACTTACATTGGCTCATTTCTGCACACCTTTTGATACCCATTTGTACACATAATACCGAACACAGATATACAACTTTGTTTTTATTTGTTCTATTTCCTTCTTAAGGACCCCTGACGAAGGCAAAGATAGCTGAAACATGGACCGTGTAGGGTCTGACATATGTTTCAATTTGTATGTTATTTATATGTCAGGCTCTGCACCCAGCTCCCTTTTTGCCAGGCATTGCACCCAGCCCCCTTCCTTTCTTCCCTCCCTCCCCCATCAGATTCTGCACCCTCCCTCCCTCCCTCCCATGCTCTGCATCCTGCTGCCCTATCTGCCTAGCCTCATACCTCTACTGCTAATCGTTGGTGGAGGTGGAGGTGCAGCGGGCAGGAGTGAACTTTCCAAGTTCCTGTCCTGCTGTTAAGTGGCTGCTGTGTCTTCGGCCGCTGAGAAGCACGAGCAGGTGCGCAATTTGGCGCTGCTGCTCAGTGCTGAGCAGCTTCCTTAATGGCTCCTGCGAATTGAGAATTAACGGGAACCATTAAGGAAGCCACTCAGCACTGAGCAGCAGCGCCAAATCGCGCGCCTGCTCGTGCTTCTCAGCGACCAAAGACACTCATGGCAGCTAGTTAACAGCGGGGCAGGAACTTGGAAAGTTCGCTCCTGCCAGCTGCACCTCCATCGACAATTGGCAGTAGAGGTACGAGGCTAGGACAGGGAGGGCGGCAGGGTGCAGAGCCTGGTGGCAATGTCGGCCTGCAATAATTTGGGAAGTGGGTGTATTGGCTCGAATATAAACTGGGATCCCCATTTTTGGGCCAATTTATATTCGAGTATATTTGGTAAATCACATTTGAAAGCCTAATATTTCAAACTGGCGTTTGACCCTAGTTCTTAACACTTCAGTTTAGTTCTTCCTTTGCTTTCTTCTCACATTTTTTTCTTTTTTACCTATCCTCCTGTTTATACCTTATTTTTTTCTTTCCTCTTGATATTGTAAACCTTTCCTGCCTTTGATTGTCATTTTGTGTCTAATATTGTTAATTGTACAGTATACATTTCCCTGTTGTGTTTATTTTATTGTTGTTTAATTATTTCCCTTTGATTTTCATCTATTGTTAATTGCTTTGATTTGATTTCTTTTGTTAATAATGGCGGTATATCAAATAAAATAACTGTATAATTGGTGTTAATTAGCACTAATTTGCAGTAACACAAGTAACAACCCTTAGTTGGTGTTGCTCAAAATCCATAACATGCAACTGCAAGGGTGGGTTTGGGTCTGGGAGGAGCATGGGTTTGACATGGGCATGCCTAGCACCTACAGTTTATGCAAAAGTTATTGAATACTCTTGAACTGGCAGAAGATATGTAGCTCCAAATATATTAAATCTAGGCAATGTTGATGAAAGGAAGACTAATTCAGTCACATCTCACCAGTAAATACTGCATACTAGTAATGATTGCATGTAGCAGGCTTGAACAGATGTTCTGGTTGCTTTGATTTGAAAGGCAGTGTAGTAAACCACTTTTTTTTTATTTTTTTTGCAAGAGGCATATATGACACCACTATTAAGAAAACATTTCATTCTTAGCTTCTTGGACTGAGTAGCTTAAGGATTCAACTGAAAAGCTGCAAGAAGAGTAATAGTTCCCACTTTTCTTTTGAGTACAGTTTTGGAAAAGAAATCTTGGCTTTGCACCAATATACACTGTATTTTCTCTAGATAGACCTATTATTCATTTCTAGTGCAGGAAAGATGATGTTTCCTATAGATATAGGGGAGAAAAAGATAGAAATACTTTGACACTTAAGAGAAATATTAATTTGCCTGCTAGTAAGAGTTGCCATTACAGGTCTTACATAGAAATAAAACAAAACAAAACAAAAAAATAAAGGAAATAAGGTGATACCTTTTTTTTAGACTAACTTAATCCATTTTATAATTAATTTTTGAAGGTAACCCTTCTTCAGATTAGAAATAAGCAAATGTTGAGAAATATCAGTATATATAAGTGAAATATGAAAACATTCCAGTGATAGTCTCACAGGAAGAGGGAGGGGTGAGTACCAAAATATTTTATCTTTGATTTCAAAGGTCTTACGTTCTTGGATTGTTCTAAAATTTCCTTTTAGTTTTTTCACCATAACATCATTGCTGCAGTGTTCTGGTTCTCCAAAGTGTTGTCCGACAGAGATGACATCTTGGTTGGCATTGCCATTTTTAATATATCTGTGTAAATTGATCCTCGTCTTTAGCATCTGGCTTTTTCACCAATATAGCACCCTTCTTTGTACTTTTTGCATTGAATGATATACACCACATTAGAAGATCAGCATGTGAAGGATCTAATTATGCTGAATGCTTTTCCCATATGAGTGACTGTGGGATCCCGTGAGATGTGCTACCATAGTATGCAGCTTGTTATTTTGCAAGGATGTGTGCCATTCTCTTCTTTGAAGATTTGCGTAGGGAGTTTGCTTTTTACCAGTTTCTGTTTCAGATTAGGTGGTTGATGGATGGCAAGCATAGGTGGAGCTGAGAATATTTCTTTTAGTAATTCATCTTCCTGGAGTAATGGTTGTAGATCTCGTATAATATTTCTTAGTTTCTTCAGCTCTGGATTGTATGTCATTACCAAGGAGTCCTCTGTGGTTTTCTTGTACTTGTAGTGCATAAGTCAATATTCTTGGACATTATTTTAGGGTTGTATCCTTTTTCTTTGAAGGATTCAGTCAGGAGTTATAGGTGTTCATCTCTGTCTCTTGGAACAGAGCAGATACAGTGATATCATGTGGCTTGGCTGTGTATAATGGATTTTTTTCATACTGTGAGGGGTGGAAGCTGGAGTTGTGAAGGTAGCTGAATCTGTCTGTAGGTTTCTTGTATACAGATGTTTGTATATAACCATTGTTGATATCTTTAGGAAGCATCATCTCTCCTGCACTAGAAATGAATTTTCAACTATATCATTCTGCTTTTCTATCTTTCACTGTGTATTGGTTTACTCAAGCACTTGATCCTGATGTACCCAAGTGGCTATTATTGGAAAGAGAGATTGCTGCCCCATTTCCTTTAATGTGGGTTGTTGGCTATGCAGCTTCAGCAGGCAGTACCATAATCCTTGGTCTTACAAGTCATACCTCCTGTGTTACGATCTGTGGCTAACAATTTAGGACTTTTGTGTCCTGCCTCTGAGTATACTTCCATTTGGTTCAATCCAGAAACCAAAATTCAAGGGCTGAATGGCAACGCAGGGGGATTTTGTTTGTCAATCAATTATTTCAGGGTAATAACTAAAATGTTTGAGGATCTGTGTGCTATCATTTACCTGCTACACAACTTTTTAAATGGTTGCAATTAAAACATTGTTTGGCAGTCATGTTACAAAGATCTGATAAATACTAGGGATGTGGGCTTAAAGAATTTTTGTGTAGGTTTCATTAGGCAATCATAAAGAGCCTTTATGTATTACTCTGTGGTAGTTGTGGGAACATGATTTCTGAATGGAAATCGTTGATGTTAAATGGACATTTTTCTGGAGAAAGGTATGTCTACTCTGTCAGCATCGTTAACACAATCTTTATTCTATGTTACTCACCAAGCATATTGGACACCTTAGAGCGTCTCTAGGCTTTCAATGCATGGATCTAATTTATGCTGGACTTGTAAAATTGATGTAGGCACATTTTATCATATCTTCTCTGGATGATATGCTGTTAAAATATTTGGGGATGAAGTCTGGCAACGAGTACATGAAATCTTTGGATTCTGTATAGAGCTGACTTATGGAATTATCATTTTGTATTCTGCTTTCTTACCACATTTAGTTAAATAATTTAAGGCCAAATTATTTGATATTCTTATGAGTCTAGCATTTCAGCATGTTTTATCAGAATGGAAAAATAGTAGAGTTCTTTCTTTTCCTGCACGGTGGGTGGGAATCTGTCTTACACATAAAAATGAAGAAGTGGCTACTGTTAGGTGATGTTCAGTTTGATATTTTAAGAGAGTTTGGGCTCTTTAGATGACTATTGTAGAATACATGCTAATTGACTTTTCTTTCTGGTTTTTACTCCCAATTCATCTACTTTTACAATTTTGTTGGGGGAAGGGCATAAATATCATTAGATTCATTGTTAAATTGAATTATTGTAGTTTAAGAAATTCAATAAAACATTTAAACCAAAAAAAATGTTTATAAATTTGTGAAAAGCAACAACTTTGTACACCATCAGGATTATTCAAAAGATCAACTGGTACAGGTATCAATCACATTTAACCCAATAGTAATTATTTTCCTAAGACCTAATGGCATTGGTCTCAAAAGGGTATCAACAAAAGGGCACAAGAAAATACAATCGATTGCCAGCATACTTATAAAACCAGAAGTTAGTCGAGAAAAATCTTATGTATGGCTCTAAAATGAGGATGCAGCCACTGGAGGGTCATGGGCAGCATTCCTGCAATTTATACATGTGGTTGTAGAATAAAGGGAGGTGGAACCCAAATATAATTTAGGTATGAGGCTTTATACCACATTTCAGTTGGTGTAAATGCTCACACCTAAAGTTACGTGCGGTTCCTGGCACCAAGAGCTATTCTCTAACTAGCACCTAACTTTGAGCTCTGCTTATATAACAGTGCTGAGTGTTATTTTCTTCGGTGCCAATTTTGTTGACCATATTTCTAGAATCTAGTTCATAATAGCAAATGATTGAAGAATCCTGTTAGGGGATGACATCCAAAAATCCCAAAGAAGAAAAGTTGTTAAAGAAAGGTTAAATAACCAGTATGATTATTATTTAGAAAATTACAGTGGCTATCCATCTATGCTGCTCAGTGTTTACACTTGCCATTGTGATGCAAACTCATGGAACATTCTGTTTGGTTATTAATATCAAAGGAAAAAAGGGGAAGACCTATGTTCCACAATAACACTGATGAATCCAAAACAACAAAAGTGAAGCAATAGTCTCTGGATGTGACAGGAACTGTCAGATTCAAAAGGTTATTAGGGATAAAATATCATATAAAAACATCAAGGTTAATAAACCATGTGTACAGAAATAAAACATAGGTCAGAGCAATTTCAGAATCCACTAATTGCTCCCAAAAATGGTAATTAAAACTAGACCCTACATGGGCCGTGTTTCAGCAGAACTTTACCTTCTTCAGGGGCCCTGATGGATGGCAAAATCTAAGAGTGAGCAATTAGGTCTAAATGTGAGTTTCACCGATTTTAGCAAAACATTTCATATGACCTAATTGCTCATTCTCAGATTTCACCATCAGGACCCCTGAAGAAGGCGAAGTTCTGCTGAAACACGGCCCATGTAGGGTCTGGTTTTAATTACCATTCTTGGATGCAATTAGTGGATTCTGAACTTGTTTTGGCATATGTGTTATTTCTGTACGTATGGTTTATTAACCCCCAGGATATCTATCTTTATACCACATTTTTGACCAAAATTTCATCCATGGGAGGGGCCAGCTTTGTGATTGACTGGCCACCCAGACATGGCAACAGAGCAGTGGGGCACATTACAGGGCACTGCTGTGAACTTCACATAAAGGGTGCCACATAAACATATCAGCAGAACTCCTTTATAGGATATGGTGAGCCTCCCAAACACTTCCAAAACCCATTATCGAGAATTGCACTGGCTTCCTGTGGAGGCTCAAATTAAATTTAAATTTGGTTGCCTTTGTTACAAAGTCCTCTTTGGCATGGCGCCCATCTAATCTGAATTATTTTCGTTTACTCAATACAAGCATTCACGCAGTTCACACAGCCTTTTTACTTTTCCATCTGTCAAAGGCTGTCGTTATACAAAATATCACCAATCTTTGCTTTTTTGTCAGGCAGCTTTCTGTGACATAGTAACATAGTAGATGACGGCAGATAAAGACCCGAATGGTCCATCCAGTCTGCCCAACCTGATTCAATTTAAATTTTTTTTTTTTTTTTTTCTTAGCTATTTCTGGGCGAGAATCCAAAGCTTTACCCGGTACTGTGCTTGGGTTCCAACTGCCGAAATCTCTGTTAAGACTTACTCCAGCCCATCTACACCCTCCCAGCCATTGAAGCCCTCCCCTGCCCATCCTCCTCCAAACGGCCATACATAGACGCAGACTGTACAAGTCTGCCCAGTAACTGGCCTAGTTCAATCTTTAATATTATTTTCTGATTCTAAATCTTCTGTGTTCATCCCACGCTTCTTTGAACTAAGTCACAGTTTTACTCTCCACCACCTCTCTCGGGAGCGCATTCCAGGCATCCACCACCCTCTCCGTAAAGTTGAATTTCCTAACATTGCCCCTGAATCTACCACCCCTCAACCTCAAATTATGTCCTCTGGTTTTACCATTTTCCTTTCTCTGGAAAAGATTTTGTTCTACGTTAATACCCTTTAAGTATTTGAACGTCTGAATCATATCTCCCCTGTCTCTCCTTTCCTCTAGGGTATACATATTCAGGGCTTCCAGTCTCTCCTCATACGTCTTCTGGCGCAAGCCTCCTATCATTTTCGTCGCCCTCCTCTGGACCGCCTCAAGTCTTCTTACGTCTTTCGCCAGATACGGTCTCCAAAACTGAACACAATACTCCAAGTGGGGCCTCACCAATGACCTGTACAGGGGCATCAACACCTTCTTCCTTCTACTGACTACGCCTCTCTTTATACAGCCCAGAATCCTTCTGCCAGCAGCCACTGCCTTGTCACACTGTTTTTTCGCCTTTAGATCTTCGGACACTATCACCCCAAGGTCCCTCTCCCCGTCCGTGCATATCAGCTTCTCTCCTCCCAGCATATACGGTTCCTTCCTATTATTAATCCCCAAATGCATTACTCTGTATTTCTTTGCATTGAATTTTAGTTGCCAGGCATTAGACCATTCCTCTAACTTTTGCAGATCCTTTTTCATATTTTCCACTCCCTCTTCGGTGTCTACTCTGTTACAAATCTTGGTATCATCTGCAAAAAGGCACACTTTTCCTTCTAACCCTTCAGCAATGTCACTTACATACATATTGAACAGGATTGGCCCCAGCACCGAACCCTGAGGGACTCCACTAGTCACCTTTCCTTCCTTCGAGCGACTTCCATTAACCACCACCCTCTGGCGTCTGTCCGACAGCCAGTTTCTGACCCAGTTCACCACTTTGGGTCCTAACTTCAGCCCTTCAAGTTTGTTCAACAGCCTCCTATGAGGAACTGTATCAAAGGCTTTGCTGAAATCCAAGTAAATTACATCTAGCATATGTCCTCGATCCAGCTCTCTGGTCACCCAATCAAAAAATTCAATCAGGTTCGTTTGGCACGATTTACTTTTTGTAAAGCCATGTTGCCTCGGATCCTGTAACCCATTAGATTCAAGGAAATACACTATCCTTTCTTTCAGCAACACTTCCATTATTTTTCCAACAACTGAAGTGAGGCTCACCGGCCTGTAGTTTCCTGCTTCATCCCTGTGACCACTTTTATGAATAGGGACCACATCCGCTCTCCTCCAATCCCCAGGAATCACTCCCGTCTCCAGAGATTTGTTGAACAAGTCTTTAATAGGACTCGCCAGAACCTCTCTGAGCTCCCTTAGTATCCTGGGATGGATCCCGTCTGGTCCCATCACTTTGTCCACCTTCAGTTTTTCAAGTTGCTCATAAACACCCTCCTCCATGAACGGCGCAGAATCTACTCCATTTTCTCGTGTAACTTTGCCAGACAATCTCGGTCCTTCTCCAGGATTTTCTTCTGTGAACACAGAACAGAAGTATTTGTTTAGCACATTTGCTTTCTCCTCATCAATAAACATTTCTTATTGAGTTCCATGTCTTACAATCATTTTCGAAAGTAACTGAAGACACATTTGTTCGCAAATTAATTTATTCTCTGTATTTGTTAAATTTTGAAAACCGCATCGAATTTACCAGTTATGCGGTATAGAAATGACTTGTTCTGTTCTGTTCACTATATCTACCTTTCTACAACTCCAATAGCTCTTGTAGCTGCAGGTGCCACCTATATGGCGGTACAGTAGGATTTTGGATTTTTTTGATGGGCTCACATTTTCCACATGAATGTAGTGGTTAGAGTGGCTTCTGGGTCTGGGTACTTCTCTCTATGGTTCACTAGCACCCCCCACCCCAGGCTACTTAAGACACCTATATGCAGCTCTACTAGGCTTTCTAATAGCAGGTGCTGATATTCCAGAGACAGGTATGTACATTTTATTCTGATATCTGTGGCATTGTGAGGGGGTTAATGATCACTGGGGGAGTGTGTGTGGGTTTTTACATTGTCTCTGCAGTGGTTATCTGGTCACTTTGGATACCTTTTTGGCACTTATACCTGCTTTTACATCGTCTAACTCACAACATATTAATTTCGTCCAGGAAGTCTCATGAATCATTCGATTATCCCTGCAGGACGACTAAGTCTAGGTTGGCCCAAATCCCGCCCAAATACCACCCTAACCACTCCTCTAAATACACCCCTTTTAGCTCCGGGGACCTAAAAAGTCCCTGGGTACATCCAAAAAGTTGGTTTGATTATCGGCACTTGGATGACCTGCCTTTTTAGGTTGTCTAAGTGCCGACTTAGGTGGGTTTTTGGATGTATTTGAATTTTGATGATGAACCCCATAGTGTCAACAACTAGTATTAGCAAAAAGGAGATGGAGGCAGGACTTCATCAGCCTAGAAGAGAACTGTTACCTCCTGGAAATGTAAAGACACTAGCTGGAAAGAGGGAGGCTAAGAGAAAGACTGCTGGGGAAAAGAATGGAATGAAGGAGAAACTGTTGAGACAAGCTAGAAGAATTGAAAGGCAGAAAAAGAGAGATTGGTGGGGATAGAATGGACCCCAACTGTTTAGGCGATAACAGTAACACAATTTGAGCTATTTGTATGTTAATCAACTGGGACAACTTTAAATGTTGAACTTTAGTGAGAAACTACCTTGTTGATTTCCCATGGTTAACAACTTAACATAACCCTTTTAGGAAGGTGCTGAACAATTACAAACAAGTCTTTAGTCTGAAACAAATTAGTTAGATCTTGGACAGCATAATCACTGACTGAGCAATATTTTAGGGAAAAAGGTCAAAATGAATGCAAAAACCACTTGTAAAATGTTGAATTGCTACAACAAAATAGGGACTAGAGCAGTGGCATACCAAGGGTGGGGCAGAGGATGTGGTCTTCCCTGGGTGCAGGGAGCTCGGGGGTGCTAGAGTGGTGTGACAAACCTACTGCAATCCCAAGGTTTATCACAGGAAAATTCAGGAAATCATACAAACCCTGGTGCAGAAGGGCAGACCAGGTCAGAGCCCAGGACAGTAAAATAGCTGACTACCTTGTGAGCAGTGAAGATGAGATTGACACAGAATATCAGGACAGACAAGAACTGGAAAGGTTTGCCTTACCTGAGGCAGTGCCACAGCAAAGCAGGAAATCTCTGCCCTGCTATTACCCTGTTCCTGTAAAGCAGAAACCTGAAAGTTTTCCCTCAGACAAACATCACAGGCTGAGGAAGGAGTCCTTCCCCCCACAGAAGCCAAGGAGGTGTGGTTTTCCTCAACTTAAAGTGAGGTTCAGCAGAGAGCAACAGGAGAGATGAGAGAGACAGGAAGCAGCTCAGAGTGGGACGGGGCTGCACAACAGACCAGCCAGCTGAAGTACACAGCACTGAT
Source organism: Geotrypetes seraphini (assembly GCF_902459505.1). Classification (NCBI taxonomy): domain Eukaryota; kingdom Metazoa; phylum Chordata; class Amphibia; order Gymnophiona; family Dermophiidae; genus Geotrypetes; species Geotrypetes seraphini. Next base: position 254,498,827 of record NC_047086.1, read on the forward strand.
TGGGAGATGATTGAGGAGCAAGCAGAGGGTAACTTGACTCCAGATTTTCTTATCTCAGAGCCGAGTGAGGCTATGGTTTTAAAGAGAGTGGTACTGTAGCAGCTGAAGCTTGGCTAGAGAAAATGGAAGTGGCTTGAAACAAACGTGAGTTTGCTGAATGTTTTCTTTGTTGCCTTTTTCCTGGTATGCAGACTGTGGGTGCTGCAAGAGAAGATATTTTTAGACTGTAAAGTTTTCTGCATTTTTTTCTCTATGCCTTAAACCTAAATAACTGTATTTTTGTGCTGAGCAGAACAGTAGCTAAAACTAAATCAAATGCTGGGCAGGAAACTCAGCTTGCTTTGTTCCTATGGTTCACTGAGAGCAGAGCTCCATGTGCAGGCATCAGCTGTTAGCTGTTGTCAGGGCAGCTTCCTTGATTTCACTGAGTCTACATTCTTCTCAGAAATGTTTTGGAAAACCTCTATAGCAGGAGTGTCAAAGTCCCTCCTCGAGGGCTGCAATCCAGTTGGGTTTTCAGGATTTCCCCAATGAATATGCATGAGATCTATTTGCATGCACTGCTTTCACTGTATGCTAATAGATCTCATGCATATTCATTGGGGAAATCCTGAAAACCTGACTGGATTACAGCCCTCAAGGAGGGACTTTGACACCCCTGCTCTACAGTTAAAAGCTTGTATGTTTTCACTGCTAACCACCATCCTGGTTTGTGACTATGACTGTTCTTAAGAACCCTTATTGTTTCTCTGCTGCATGGATGTCATAAACCTGTCTCTCAGATCATTTGATAAAGCAGTTCTAGGCTTTTGCCTAGAGATAAACGTCCTGAAAGGCTCCCCTAGTTCCAGGGAGATCACACCAGGGAGATCACACACTACCTGGCTGCCCATCATGCTCTTTGGGAGCACAGGTGTGACAGTGGTCGCAGGTTTATGGTCTGTCTGCGCATGACTGTCAGCTCCGCTGGCCCCCACCCCCTCTGATATCAGCTTTCTGTTCTGGGGCGGGGGACCAGCAGAGCTGACGACTGAGCACAGGTGGACCACAACCCCCATGACTGATCCACACATATTCCCACTGTCTACAGAAAGGGGGTGGTCTGGTTGTCCTAGGTTGTTGCCCCAGCAGGTATGCCACTGGACCACAGGAAGGTGCATGACAGCTTAATTCATGTTAATTTATAGGTTAACATATATTAAATCTATTTTGTATACACCATTTTTTTCAATTATGTTTCTATTTGCAGGTTACGCAGGTGCAACAATTTGACATTACATCGTGTGTGTGTGTATGTAGTTGAGGGTGAACGAGAGAACATGACTGGTGTGTGTGTGTGAATACAGGGTATGTATGACAAAGAGGTAGAAGAGACAGAAATAAAGAGGAAGAGAGAGAATGGGAAACTGATTGGGAAAATAGCAATGCACCAGAAATCACCAGAAAACTGCACTTACCTCTCCATATTCACGGTTTGTTTTTCGATCGAAGGCCCCGCCCCCAAATTTACATCACAGGAAATTGCAGCTCCCGGTGTTGCACAGAGAAAATTGCTGCTTCCAGCAGTTTTCAGAAAAACCGTGAATAACATACGAAAAGTTAATTGCGTATTTTTCTCTATTCGCTGCGGAGGGGAAAGTGTACTTGTATTCAACTTGATTCTACTTTCTAGTCCTCATGGTCACAACAGTTAATTACATCAACTTAAACATGTGAGAATGCCACTAATCCAAGTAATTATAAAGGGATTTCTAACAATTGGTAAGTAACATTAGCAAATTGTTGCCTCCTCAAGAAGAGGATCATAATTCTTACAGTTCCTAATGAACAGCAAAAGCCTGCTCAGAAGTCAGATTGGGTTCTTTCTGAAGCACTGAACTACTGACCACAATTTTACCTTTCGGATGCTGATTAACCAGTGTTTATTATTTACATCCGGCACAATCAGATAAAATAAAGTAATAAGATAGATGAAGAGGGTGAAAACTTGAGGAAAAATTGATCTGATATCTGTTTGTATCCCAACTAATTCTTGGCATGTTACAGTTAAAAACAACACTAAGGAATTAGCTAACACACCTGGTCCTTGGGGAAAGAAATCTGAAGAAGTAAGACAGGTTTATAAATATTGGACATCAGTATGAGCCCTTGATGAATCCACGTGAACCTCTGGCTCAGGCAATATCTCAAAAGGTGACCAGCACCAGACCAGTGGCGTACTAAATGGGAGGCAGGGTGGGGGGGCGGTCTGCCCCGGGTGCATGCTCCAAGGGGGTGCACAGCCGGCCGGATCCGGAACCTCCTGCGCTGCTTCAATCAGCACTTCAGCATGGCTGCCGTACTTAGAGCAGAGTCGGCAGCCGCGCTGAAGTGAAGAAGGTCCCGCGATGACTGCGCCGTTTCCCTCCTCTGTTTAGGAAGAGGTAAGTGACGTCGGGGGGGGGGGGGGAGGGTGTGGACCAGCAGACGCAGACATCGCGGGATCTTGCCGCAACTAACGTCTGCCGGCCCAGCCCCCTCCGACATCACTTACCTCTTCCATCAGAGCAGAAGCACTCATCGTGGGATCTTTGGGATGGAGACAGAAAGGAGGTCAGGGTGGCATTAAAGGGTATTTGAGGGTGACAAAGGGGGGTCAGGGTGCTATGGAATCATGGTGAAGGGTGAGAAAGGGGTAAGGATGGTATGGAAGCATGGTGGAGGGAGAGAAAGGGGCAGTTGTTGATGGAATTGCAGGGAAAGAGACATAAGGGGGAACGATACTGCATGGAAATGGGTTGTAGGGAGAGAAAGGGACAGATGCTGATGGAAGTGGTGGGAAAGAGAGGGAAGGGGCAGATGATGGAAGTGGAGAAGGGGGAGAGATAAGAGGGCAGATGATGGAAGTGGGGGAAAGAGAGAGAAGGGGTAGATGATGGAAGTGGGGAGAAGGGGCAGATGATGGAAGTGGGGAGAGAGAAGAGGGCAGATGATGGAAGGAGGGGATAAATAAAAGGAGGGCACATGATGGGGGAAAAGGATTGAGTTAGGGAAATACTGGAGGGGTGAGGGAAAGAGGTGGGGAGCTGTAGATAGACAGTAAAAAAGGAAATTGATGAGAGGGTAGTAAGAACATAATCTAGATGGATGCAGAAAATAAATTGAAAAAGGAAAACGAAGGAAGAAAGGGATTGCAGAAGAGAGGTGTGGGAGAGGGAAGGAGAAGAGAGAGATGCCAGACCAATGGGGGTGAAAGGAGAAATGGAAGGGGGAGGCATACGATTTCTGGAAGGGGCATTGAAGGAGAGAAGATGCCATATAGGGGCAGAGAGATGGCAGACAGTGGATGGAAGGAAGAAAGTAACAAGAAGACGAGGAAAGCAGAAACCAGAGAAGACAAAGGTAGAAAAAATTTTCTATTTATTGCTTTAGGAGACATGTGTCACTGTTTCTGTGGTGTTGCATTGTATGCAGAGTCCAGCTTCTTGCTGGTTCGATTTAACTTTTGTCTATGTATTTCTATTTTATCCCCCCTTTTACAAAACTATGGAGCGTTTTTAGCACCAGCCGGTGTGGTAGCAGCTCTGATGCTCAGAATTCTATGAGCGTCAGAGCTGTTACCACCGTGGCTAAAATCCACACTACAGTTTTGTAAAAGAGGGAGGGGTTAGTTTGTGATGACTTATTCCATACTAGGCGAAGGTGTTTTCTGTGTTCTGTGTGTTCGAAAGACATGATTTTCTGTTAGGATTGACGGTGTAGGATTGATCTGTGCTGGTCTGGCTTATTTAGTTTTACAATGGGTGTATTGTTGTACTGCTCACTGCATATGTAAGATGCTGCCTTTTCCTAGGTACTCATGTGTGACGTGTGGCTTGTTACTAAAAATCATGCCAAAAAATGATAGACCCCAGGTGTCACATATGCTAGGTACACCATTGCACCAGACCATAGTCTAAATGAGAATAGCCTCATACATCATGTAGTCCATAAAGAAATTTCTTTATGGACTACATGATGTATGAGGCTATTCTCATTTAGACTATGGTCTGGTGCTGGTCTCCTTTTGAGATATTGCCTGAGCCAGAGGTTCACGTGGATTCATCAAGGGCTCATATTGATGTCCATTATTTATAAACCTGTCTTACTTCTTCAGACTTCTTTCCCCAAGGACCAGGTGTGTTAGCCAATTCCTTAGTGTTGTTATTATTAGGATATTATTGGCTATTATCCATAAGGGTTACATTATTGTACAGTTAAAAACATACATAATTATTCCATATAAAAAAATGCACCATAAAACAAACATTATCATATTCAAACAACAATTAATTTCAGTACAGTCATCTCCAAACATTGTACCGTACCATATTGTCCCTAATAATATCCTAACTCACTTTTCTTCAGCTCAATATGCTTATACCATGAAATAACTATTCCTACCACTCATACCTTAGCCTTGGTCATATGACTGCTTGAACAAAAATGTTTTCAGCTCTTTTTTAAAGTGCATCCATATTCTGTATTGCTCTCACTTGTAAAGGCAAAGTATTTCATAATATTGGCCCCATCACCTTAAAAATTGATTTCTGATATTTCTCTGTGTATTTAAAAAAACAAACAAACATATTTTATTGATTTAAACTTCTGATTTTGGGATACCAGTCTTAACTTTAAAATACTCCAAAATATGAATTGGGAGTTGAAAGGAATGAAAGTATGATACCTTTGGTATGTGCTAGTCAAATCTTGATAAGATGAAAGGTAAACAACTTGCAGGCAGACTGCATTAGGCAGCTGCAGAAGTCAAACGGAGACAGAGCCCTATCTTCCTAGATGACTAGAGAATGAACAGCTCCATGTGGGTGATCCAGCCATTTTGGGACAGTTTTAGAAGTTTTTCTTGTGGATAAATATGAATAAAGATGCTTTTTGAAATGTAATTTACATGTGCTTCTCTTTTGCTTGGTCAAATTGAGTTCAAGGCGGATAACAACCTCTAACCTTAAAGAATGTATGAGGAATTAAAAACAATAAAACCAATTAAAAACACGCATTGCCCCATAAATATCTGTCCTCCCTGTTCAGCCTCTTTCTATTTATCGTGTTACAGTCTATACAAAAACATAAGAAATTATATATCCTTCATACCTTCCAAATTTTTGTGTTCACAAACTTATGAGTCTTTATCAGAGGTGTTTTGGTTGGAGGCCCAGGTGATAGTACCTTTAAAATATTTTAGACTTTCAATGCTGGAATTATCTCCCATTATGGATTATGACAAAGTGGCCCAAGCTTGGAATGCTGAATTGCAGATAAATTTACAAGGTACTCACCTCAAATGTTTTTATCTTTGCTTTATGGTCTCCTGCTTGACCTTTCTTACTTTGAGATGGGATACAAATTTCTTTATCACTTGTTTATGGTGCCTTGGTGAGCCTATAAAGTAGTGGTCTCAAACTTGCGGCCCACAGTCTGGACACGATGATCAAGTGCTCCCTTGCTGCAGTCTATTGTTCTGTTCAAAGCCGTGGCTGGCGGCCACTCCTTGCACGATCCGCGCCTGCGTCGGAAACCTCTCTGACGTCTGAGAGAAGGATTCCAACACAAGCGCGGATCGTGCGAGGAGCTGCCACCCAAGACTATGAATGGAACAACTGACTGCAGCAAGGGAGCTGGCCAGAAATGCTGCTACTGCACAGGGAAGGGGGAAGAGAAATGCTGCTGCTGCACAGGGAAGGGGAAAGAGAAATGCTGCTGCTGCACCCAATTGGGGAGAGAGAAGGAAGACGAGAGGAGAGGAACGAGAGATGCCAAGTCCATGGGAGGGAGGGAAAGGAAAGGAGATACCAGAGCATGGAGGGGTAGGGATAGATGCCAGGGCATGGGGGGAGGGAAGGAGACAGATGCCAGACCAGGGGAAAGGAAGGAAGGAGGGAAAGAAAGGAAGGAGAGAGATGTCAGACCATGGAAATAAGAAGGGCAGAAAAGATAGGAAGGGAAGACATGGAAAAGTAGATTTTGAAAAGAAAGTAGAAAAATGGAAAAGTTGAATGTTAAGTTAACGCCAAAGATGGATGCAAGGCAGACAGTGAAGACAGAGAGAAAAACAGTCAAAGGACAAGAAGGCTCTGGAAACATAGGGCTTCTTTTACTAAGGTGTGCTAGCGGTTTTAGCTTGCACGCTAAACACTAACGCTTCCATAGAGCTGGCATTAGTATTTTTCGTTTAGCACATGGTTAGCGCGCGCTAATCATTAGCGCATGCTAAAAACGCTAGCACACCTTAATAAAAGGAGCCCATAGTTAAAAGCACAGAAAAATAAAGCCACCAGACAACAAAGGTAGGGAAAATGATTTTATTTTTAATATAGTGATTGAAATGTGTCAGTTTTGAGAAAGGAAAGATGTTAAAGTTTCAAGTTTCAAGTTTATTAAAATTTGATATACCACCTTATTTATTTCAAGGTGGTTATACATTTTAAAATAGGGTAGAAACAGATAATACAATTTATCATAACTTTAACAAAATAAACATACACGATTAGACAAAACAATAACATACACAACTGGACAAACAGGTACGAGTGGAAAAAAAGGGGAGAACTACAATGATTAAAGAAAAGTAAGATATAAAGGTATAAACAAAAGGGTGGGGGTTAAAAACAAGTAAGTCCAATACAAGCGGTCTCATAAAAGATAAAAAAAATTGTTTAAATCCTTAAAAGGACATTTACACTTGAAAGGCATCTTTGAAAAAGAATGTCTTAAGAAAAGATTTAAATTTCTCAAGATTAATTATCTCTCTTAGAACATTTGGTGCCGAATTCCAGAGGGTTGGGGCAACTACTGAAAAGACAGTGTTTCTTCTAGTGTTACTATGGTTCAAGGATGGGATTGCTAATAAATTTTGCTCCGAGGAACGAAGAAAACGCGATGTAGCGTACAGTATCAAAAATTTATTAATGAATTCTGGCTGTCCAGTGTTTCTTGTTTTAAAAGTCAATAATAGAGTTTTATAAATGACATGGTGATGAATGGGAAGCCAATGGGCTTTTATCAGAAGAGGAGTTACGTGGTCGAATTTTTTGGCCTTGTAGATGACTTTTACTGCTGTGTTCTGGATTATTTGTAGACGTTTTAACTCTTTTTTTTTTTTTTTTTGTAATAACATGGTATAAGGCATTGTCATAATCCAGACAAGAAATAACTAATAAATGGATTAAAGTATTTAAAGCTAATATGTCAAGAAATTTAGTTAGAAAGCGTATCATTCGTAAAAGATAAAAATATTTTCTTATAACTGTACTTATATGATAATGGAAAGTGAGAGATTCATCCAAAGTGATACCTAGAAGCTTGATACTACGTACTGTCTGTATTGGGATAGATTTGATTTTAATAGGAGAGAGAGGAGAACTATCTTTCTTGAAAGGAAAAAACATTGTTTTGGTTTTAGTGACATTAAGTGATAATTTGTTCGAGTTTAACCAGTCGTGAATCTTGTCAAGTTTTTTGTTGATGGTAAGAATTATCTAGGGTTATCTAAGTTGAGGGGATGTATTAATTGAATATTGTTTGCATAAGCGTAGACGGTAAAACCAATTGATTGTCCTAGCGTGATTAATGGAGCCAGGAAAATATTAAAGAGAAGTGGGGAGAGTATGGATCCTTGTGGTATACTGTAGTTGTTTGTGAATGTGTAAGATTTTAAGCCTTTGAATGATACTTTTGAAGTACGTTCCTTGAAATATGAAATAAACCAATTAAGGATTTCGGCAGTAATTCCTATTTCCTCTAGTCAATGAATTAGCAAAGGATGATCGATTGTATCAAAAGCAGAAGATAAATCAAGAGAAATTAGTAAGATAGAGTTATGGTGGTCTAGGTGGTAATTAATGTTAGTGAGAAGACCAATTAAAGAGAGTTCGGTTGAATTATGTTTTCTAAATCCAGTCTGATTTGGGTGTAAAGCATTGGTGCTTTCCATAACATCGGATATCTGATTGAAGACGATATTTTCAGTAACTTTTGATAAGAAGGGGATATTAGAAATGGGGCGATAATTTGTACATTCGGCAGCACTAATTTTTGAGTCTTTTATGATTGGATAGATAAGGGCTTCCTTCCAGGATTTTGGAACAGAGCTTGTTGTCAAACTAGTAGAAACTAATTTTAGAACATGGGGACCAAATGTTGCAAAGTATCATTTAAGAATCGTTGGAGGAATTGAGTCAGTGCCCGCGTTTTTTGTGTTCATGGAACTTTAACTGTGAGGGCCACAGAAAAAAATAGGGTACTTGGAGGGCCGCAGAAAAAATAGTTAATGTCTTATTAAAGAAATGACAATTTTGCATGAGGTAAAACCCTTTATAGTTTATAAATCTTTCCTCTCATTTCTTTAATAAGACATTAACTATTTTTTCTGCGGTCCTACAAGTACCTACAAATCAAAATGTGGCCTTGCAAAGGGTTTGAGTTTGAGACCATTGTTACAGAGCAACAATTGTCTCTGTGGGTTCTTGTCTAAAATGTGGTCACCATAAAGCGACATTATCACATATGTTCTGGGAATGCCCTTTGATTCGTAATTTTTGATCAGAGATTTTTTCCAAAGTTAGTCGTATGTGGCATGTTAAATGGCATTGTAGCAATTATAGCTTATTTTGGCTTTTTGAAAAGGGTACCCAATACCTAAGGATTATAAAGGTTTTTTGAAAAGGGTGATTCTATCAGAGTTAAAAACTATTCTCTATTTATGTATAAGGCCCACATGTTACATCTGGTGCTCATGGAAGCTATATTTGTTTCCGATTGGAATATGAATCAGGGTAGAATGTTACTTATTACTTGGCAACCATTTTGGAAACGACCCCAACTGCTCGCAGTCATGTTTTGTTAAGTAGACCTTAAGTTATTTTATTTATTTTTATGCAGTCCTGGGAGGGGAGATGGGTAGGGGTAGTTAGTTATCATTCATCTGTTTTGGATATTGCGTGGGTGATAGGAGGTGGGTTGGTGGGGTGGGGATTAGAGCTTGATATTGAAAATTGTTTAAGTCTGAAATTTGTTGTTTCCATTGCTGTTCTTTTTATATTACTAGATTTTGTGCTGATTGTGCTTGTTTTCTTATGCTCAATAAAAATGATAAATGATAAAATTCGATAAAAATGTTTATAAAAATTTTTTAAGCGATTTACAGTATTAATTGATAAAAATATTCTTTGGAACATATAAATGACAGATGTTACTCATGACAGACTTTTTACAGGAGGATGAAAGGCAGAACTACAATTTAGATACGAAAGCACATAAAAATGGAAAATCACCAGGAAGGGGTCAGGAATTAACTAAAAATAATAGTATTTGTATAGGCCTGGGCTATAATTATGATGAAGAGAGATAATCTACCTATGTATTCTTGTTATCTTTCAAAAGTGGCTGGCTCGGACCTTCTGTCTGACGTAGGGGGTAAGACTTCTGGGCTAGAGGCATGCGGTCGCTGCACCCGCCTGGCCTTTCCCAACAATTCACTCCGTGCCAGCTCCCTCGACCCGCTGCTGAGCCAGGAGTGGGCAGGCTGGGGGGGGGGGGGGTTTAGAAGAGGACAAATGCTGGAAGGCAGTGAGGGAAACATTGGAGGGAGGAAGGAATACCAGTAATTGTTGGGCCTGAGTTGGGGGGGGAGGAAGGGAAGAGGACAAAGGCTGGAAGGCAGTGAGGGGAACAAAGAAAGGAGAGAGGAAGGGACAATTATTTGGCCTGAGTGGGGGGGGGGGGGGGAGAAAACAAAGGCTGGAAGACAGTGAGCAGAACATAGGAGGAAGGAAGGGACAATTGTGGGGCCTGAGGAAGGAAGGAAAGAAAGAAATCACCAGACAATGGGGTGTGTGTGTGTGTGTGTGTGTGTGTGTGTGTGTGGAGGAAGAGGACAAAGGCTGGAAAGCAGTGAGGGGAACATAGGAGGAAAGAAGGAAGAGACAATTGTTGGGCCTGAGGAAGAAAAGAAAGAAATCACCAGAGAACCAAAGGTAGGAGAAATGATTTTATTTTCAATTTAGTGATCAAAATATGTCAGTTTTGAGAATTTATATCTGCTGTCTATATTTTGCACTATATTTGTCTATTTTTCTATAGTTGTTACTGAGGTGACATTGCATATTTTAAAAAGTCATCTGCCTTGACATCTGTGCCCTGTCCCTGCCTACCACTAGACCACCAGAGGGGGGACAGGGTACAAAGTCTAGCAGGGAGGGGGGACAGGGTGCAGAGCCTGGCAAGGAGTGTGGGGTTGGGTACAGAGCATGGTAGGGAGAATTTGGTTCAGAATGGTTTTTTTTCTTGTTTTTCTCCTCTAAATTTTCTCCTCTAAATTAAGGGTGCGTCTTATGGTCAGGTACGTCTTATGGCCAGGTGCGTCTTATGGAGCGAAAAATACGGTAGATCTAAGTACAGTTGACCTTAAGTGATTTCAGAACATTCAGAACAATGAAATACCACTTCTGTCTAATGCTCATTAGTTTGAAGGTGTGACACTTCTTATTGACTTTGAGTGGATGCGTGAGATTGTTGCCAGTATAGTGATCAGGCTTCTAACAGTGTCTTAATTACCATCTTTTTAGATAAGAGACATATGCGAGAAATTGTACTCCATTGGAAACAAGACCCCTGAGGCAGGCCTTACAGCTGAAACATGTACGTGTTGGTTCTTAACAGTGAATAAACAGATTGAGCATCACAGGTCGACTCTTTTGTCTTCTTTACTTCTTATTGACAATCATTAGCTTCCTGTTTCTTACTATATTCAATTCAAAATTCTTTCCCTGGCTCATAATGTATTCTATATTTCTACATTTCTTTTCACTTTAACTATGGATCAACATGCTAATAAGTTAATTGGGTAGACATTTTGGAAATTCAAGAATGACACAATCTTGTTTTCATAATGAACACTTTAGATTATTGGTTCAATGTTTGATCTTAATATATTTGGATTATTGCAATTATCTATATACAGTATTGGTATAAATGCTTTGCCGATGAGTAAATTTGCAGGTCCTACAAAATACCATGGCAGAACTAATAGTCAAAGTGAAGAAATATGATATGGCTATCCTGATCCTACCTACTTTGCACTAGATTCAGATGAAAAGCATGAACTTGGCTCAAGCCTCTTTTTTGTTTTTAAAATATTGAATGTCTTGCTTAAGCCTGTATGACTTCTTTGTTTGATGCACCCAACAATAGATCATTAGGATGTCAGGGTAATTTGTCTATCAACTTTCCTTCTAAATTGACAATAAGATTTAAAGGAATTTTTTTGAAGGATCATTCAATTACATACCAGCTGTTGAATTGAATCATTTACCAATTACATTGAGATCTTTGTCAAATTTTGGCTCCTTTTGAAGAGAAAATGTAGAGGTCGATATTCTGCCAGCAGCGCTCAGTGTTTTGCTGACTACCAACAGAGTTATATAAGGAAATTCAATACTGAGCCATGTCTGGGTTCTGGCAATGAATTTCCAGGTTTATGGAACCAGTGAAACAATAGCTAGTTAAGTGTGATAATCGGTATTTAACCATCTATAGCAAACTACATAAAGATAGGACTGATTTTTTATGCAGTCTTATTTATATGGTTACTTTGTTCTGTTAAGCACTGAATATTGGCACTTAAACAGCCATGTGCTGTCTCTGGCCTTGGAATGCCCTCAAAATAGTCAGTTTTGAGTTGGGCATTAGCTGGACATTTTCAGAGGCAACTATAAATGCCACTGAATATCACCAATTAGCACAGAACAAGCAATTTAACCAACTAGAAGCCATTTCTGACCGGTTAAATTGCTTTGAATATCCTATATTAAAGGCATGGTTTTCTACAGCTTTTGCCATGAGGCCCTACATTTATGTCCATCAGAGTGGTGGGTGGATAGTCTGATACACTATTGATTTGTTGAATTCTTTCTAAGTGTTTTGCCTCTTTTTCTCTCCTATCATGGAGTTATTTATATTTTAAGCTTTTGTGAAGTGCCTTGCTGTAGCTGGTCAAAAGTAGTATATCAAGTTCAAGAAATATAAACATAAATATCCATAGCTAAACATAAAAGACTGTTCTGGTGGAACTGAGTTAGAACTAAAACCACAGTGCTGGGATTCGCAGTGGTGCCTTACAAAAACTAAAGCCTATTAGTCATCTAGCAATATGGTACTGGACTATGTAAATTTAACTAACCTTTGTATAACTGTAGAAAAAATTGTGTTTGAAGAATGTTCACCCTGTGCATAGTATTAACAACAGAATGACTGTGTATTTACTGCAAGATAGTTGTTATTGAGTTCATTTTTGAGTAAAGAAGTTCCTAATAACATTAAGGTGTCCTGATTTGCATGTGAAATTTTGAAGCAAAGTATATCCACAGTGGAGCTACCACTTTCTGTGTGGAAAAAAAATCCTCAAACAGCCTATGAATATAAGAACAGCCATAGTGGATCAGACCAGTGGTCCATCTAGCCGAGTTTCCTGTTTCCAAAAATGACCAAACACAAATAGTAGCAACATTCTGTGTTACTGATCCAGGGCAAGCAGTGGCTTCCCCCATGTGTGTCTCAATAGCAGACTATGAACTTTTCTTCCAGGGATTTGGCAAACCTTTTTTAAACCCAGCTATGCTAACCACTCTAACCACATCCTCTGGCAATGAGTTCCAGAGCTTAACGGTCCTTTGATTTTAAAAAAAATGCATTCCCATGTAATTTCATTGCATGTCCCCTAGTTTTTGTATGTTTTGAAAGGACGAAAAATCTATTCACTTGGGGCTCCTTTTACAAAGGTGCGCTAGCGTTTTTAGCGCACGTACTGGATTAGCATGCACTAGCCGAAAAACTACCATCTGCTCAAGAGGAGACGGTAGCGGCTAGCTTGCAATTCTGTGCGCTAAGGCCCTAATGCACCTTTGTAAAAGGAGCCCTTAGTCTTACCCATTCTATACCACTCAGAATTTTGTAGGCTGCCTTAGGCTCTCTATTTCCTAGCAAAGCAGCATATTTTATTATGATTTTATCCTTCATGAAGCAATTTTGCAGTCACCTAAGATTTTCTTTCAGACCATTCATTAATATCAATTTTCCTTGATCATCTCAAATCACAGCTCTTCTACAAAATGAGAGATCACCTTTCTCTCATGAACACCATCTTGGTTTTCATTAGATTACTTTCCTACAGAACTTTGTTTGATATCTTTGTTATTTGAAAGACTGGAAGTCATATTCTTTTCCACTGTAGACCAGATCTGAATATTTCAGAGGGGATTTGCTTAGAATTAGGTAAGAGGAGACTTAAACTATATAAATTTGTTTGTTACCCACACTGTTAACAGGGCCAGAAATTCAAAAGTTTTAAGTAGCAGCTGGATATACTTAAAGAAACTTTCCCCCTACTGGTTGCCTACATTTATGCATCTAAAAGTAGATGGGGCTAGGGGAAGGAGAAGGTAGGCTAAGCACTCAGTGCTAATTTCTAACACTAGGACCGCGATTCTATAAACAGAGCCTAGAGGTGCCTGACTCCTAGGCGCTGTTCTGCGCAGTTGTCAATCAACCGCTAGGCATCATTTATGGAATCATGCCTAGCAGCACCTAACTCAACTTAGACACCAGTAGGCATCATAATGGCCCTCCTTTTACTAAGCAAAAATATATATGTATACTTTCCCAAATCAATTAGTGTCAGAAGCAACCACCATAGGTATTATAATGGCACTCATGGAACTGGCATAATTTAGGGGAAATACCTTGATACAGCCCCTATGGGTGAAACATATGAAGAACGTCTAGGTAAGTTGCAGCTATAGTCTCTCGAAGAACGCAGAGAGAGGGGAGACATGATAGAGACGTTCAAATATGTCACTGGCCGTATGGAGATAGAAGAAGACATCTTTTTCCTTACAGGACCTACGGCGACAAGAGGGCATCCGCTAAAAATCAGGGGTGGGAGATTTCATGGTGACATTAGGAAGTATTTCTTCACCAAAAGGGTGGTTGATCGTTGGAATGATCTTCCACTTCAGGTAGTAGAGGCCAACAACGTGTTCGATTTTAAGAATAAATGGGATAAACATGTGGGTTCACTTCGAGAAAGTGCTTAGGGGGGTGGGCTATTCGAGTGGGCAGACTTGTTGGGCCAACGGCCCTTTTCTGCCGTCATACTCTATGTTTCTATGTTATGTCGGATGAAGATCCCCTGCTATGCTTCTAAAAGAGATGAGTATTTAAATACTGTTAAACACTAAGCTATAAAGTAAAATAAAACCATATAAAAGACTAATAGACCAATGACGATCTCGGTGCTACTTGATCTGTGTGCTTAAGTTTTTTGTCACATAGCTGCACCACTGAGGTCTAAAGATTATATTACCTAAGGTGGTTGCCTCTTTTACTAAGCCATGGTAGAGGTTTTTACCATGGCCCAGAGCGCTAAATGCTCCAACGCTGCTCTGATGCTCATAGAATTCCCATGAGTGTCAGAGCAGCATTGAAGCATTTAGTGCTCCAGGCCACGGTAGAAACTTCTATTTCAGCTTAGTAAAAGAGGGCCAATGTTAGGTGCTGGTATATTAAGCCAGGATTTTCCTCGCATAATTTACAGGCACCTAACACAGACATCTACTAATACCTAAGTAATACCATGTCTATTCTCCAACCCTAACCATGCCTAATTTTTAGGTAGGAATGGGTAGGTGGTGGTCGGCACTGCACTGAGTTCTGTGTGGAACTCATAATTAATAATTTTTTAAAATAAGGGATTATGGTGAGGTATATACCTGGGACCTTTTATGTGAAGTTCACTGCAGTGCCTCTTAGGGTACCCCACTGCTCTGCTGGGATGTCTGTGTGGCCACTCTACTACAAATGCTGGCCCCTTCTAAATCCCAATGGCTTGTTTTGCGCATTTTTCTTTTGGACATGTTCATTTTCTAAAATGGTTCAAAAGATAGACACACATTTGAAAAATGGCCATTTTTGAAAAAAAAAAACCAATGTAGACATTTTGCAGTTTTGAAAATAGACATTTTTGGTCCTGAATTTTTGTATGTCTTCCGCAAAATGGCCAAACTCAGATTTGGACGTCATATCAAAAATGGCTCTCCACAGGTGCATTGCCTGGTAGTCATTAATCATAAAAGGGGCTCTAAGAAATTTTAATCCTAACAGATTTCTAAGTATGGCTAAAAGTTTTCCCTATATTTCATATAGCAATGCTTTGTGATTAGGGAGAAAAAAAAAGCTAATAGCCTTATTATCCTCAACAACATACTTAAAAAAATGGGCATGTTCATTTTGAATACAATTGAATTCAATTCAATTGATTTTGGATGAATTTTCACATACACTAACCCCTTCTTTTATGAAACTGCGATAGAAGTTTCTAGTGCGGGGAACTCAATGAGCATTGGGAGCAGCGTGGGCCATTCAGCGCGGCTCCCCGCGCTAGAAACTGCTATCGCAGTTTCGTAAAAGAGGGGGTAAATTAATTTTTCATAGTATAATTGTTAGCATGTGTGCCACAGTACATCAGGAGTTTATGTATTGTTGGTTATGTTTTGTTTTATGATACTAATATTTTATGTGTTATTGAGATTCATCAATGGAATATAACATTATGAATAAATGTGCTTTGGGACAGATGTACAGTGGTGCCTCGCATAACGAACGCCTCGCACAGCGAACGCTGCGCACAACGAACTTCGTTTCACACAACGAAGTCGCCCGAGCTGCATCCTTCCGCGCAGGCACTGCGCTTAACTGCCCTCTCTCCGCCTGGCTCCCTCTTGCCCCCCCCCGACTCCCTGACACGATCGGGGCAAAAAGGAGCCCAAGCCCTCTTGCCCCGCAGATTCCCCAACTCCCCGACAATATCGGGCCAGGAGGGAGCCCAAGTCCTCCTGGCCACGGCGACCCCCTAACCCCACCCTGCACTACATTACGGGCAGGAGGGATCCCAGGCCCTCCTGCCCTCGACGCAAACCCCCCTCCCCCCAACGACCGCCCCCCCAAGAACCTACGACCGCCCCCCCAGCCGACCCGCGACCCCCCTGGCCGACCCCCACGACACCCCCCACCCCCCTTCCCCGTACCTTTCTGTAGTTGGCCGGACAGACGGGAGCCAAACCCGCCTGTCCGGCAGGCAGCCAACGATGGAATGAGGCCGGATTGGCCCATCCGTCCCAAAGCTCCGCCTACTGGTGGGGCCTAAGGCGCCTGGGCCAATCAGAATAGGCCCGGGAGCCTTAGGTCCCTCCTGGGGGCGGGGCCTGAGGCACATGGGCCCAACCCGACCATGTGCCTCAGGCCCTGCCCCCAGGAGGGACCTAAGGCTCCAGGGCCTATTCTGATTGGCCCAGGCGCCTTAGGCCCCACCAGTAGGCGGAGCTTTGGGACGGATGGGCCTATCCGGCCTCATTCCGTCGTTGGCTGCCTGCCGGACAGGCGGGTTTGGCTCACGTCTGTCCGGCCAACTACAGAAAGGTACGGGGAAGGGGGGTGGGGGTGTCGTGGGGGTCGGCCAGGGGGGTCGCGGGTCGGCTGGGGGGGCGGTCGGAGGTTCTTGGGGGGGGCGGTCGTTGGGGGGAGGGGGGGTTTGCGTCGAGGGCAGGAGGGCCTGGGATCCCTCCTGCCCGTAATGTAGTGCGGGGTGGGGTTAGGGGGTCGCCGTGGCCAGGAGGATTTAGGCTCCCTCCTGGCCCGAACAACTAGGGGGGGGGGTCGCCAGGGCCAGGAGGACTTACCGTAAGCACCGTAAGGAGGTAAAGAAGGAGATGTTAGGGCATGTAAAGTAAGGGCATGTAAACAGTACCCGGCGTATAAGACAACCCCCGACTTTGGGGAGGATTTTAAGGTACTGAAAAGTCGTCTTATACGCCGGCAAATACGGTATGTTTTTAGATGTATCTAAATAAAAATAATAACAAAAAATTTATCTTTTTTTATGTCATCTTAGCATATTTTATGCTACAGAACGAATTATTTTTTTTAACATGTATTGTTATGGGAAAACGCGTTTCACATAACGAACTTTTCGCATAACAAACTTGCTCCTGGAACCAATTAAGTTCGTTGTGTGAGGCACCACTGTACTAATTTTTATCCCAGTCACATAGAAAAAAAGGAAAAAACTCCCCAACATATCAGTCCATTGGGCCCTTAATTTTTGAGATGGAAGGATTTTGCTATCTTGGGGTCCCTTTTACTAAAGCTTATTGCACACTAATGGTCATTAGCATGTGTAAAAAGGGACCCTTAGCTTTTATATAATTACACCCTCATATCTATAGAGAAAGAACAGCTCATTTTATCAGATCAGGATTACAATATCTTTGTCTTTTAGACCAGTGGTTCCCACTTTGGTCCTGGAAGACTTCTAGTCAATTAAGTTTTCAGAATATCCACAATGAATATACATGGAATAAATTTGAATGGAATGGCACTTTTCTAGAGCATCTGATTAAGGATTATCTAATAACTGCCATATGCAAATTATTCACTGGTACATGTGAGGTGACATAGACAACATTCTTTTGAAAATGCCCCTCTAAGTCGGAATTGAGACGTCCTGCTCATAACATCCAAAAAATACATTCATCTCACAGCCATTTTCGAACAGCAAAAAGATTGGGCTTCCTGTTTGAAAATAATTGAGATAGATGTTCTTGCACTGAAAACATCCAAAATGAAGAACCATTTTAAAATATGAAATGTCCTGAATAAGAACATCAAAAAGCAGGGTTTGGCTAGACTTTAAAACAGAACCCGGGTACAAATCCCACCTTCATTCATATTTATGCTATTGTGTGAGTCCTCTACAAACAGATAAAAACCTAATGATACACCACTGCAATAATCAGGATGTTTGCAGGTGTCTTATAAATTCAGGTACAGTAGATATTTCTATAAAAGAGTTAAAGTGGAAGTTATACTCATTGTTCAAAGTCTACTGCACTGACCACTAGCCATAATATCTGAAGCTGTCACTCTCACTTTCACTTCTTAGGTGAAGTGGACGTGGCTCAATAACCCCTGGTAGATTAAGAATGGGTCATGCCTAAATCCCTCCAGTCATCAGCTATTCAATCTGGGCACCTTTCTGTACCCTGGACATGACTGACATAGGTTTACATAAAAACATCCTCCTTTTTTGCCTCGGATGTTTCTTCCCGCTCCATCTTCACTTAAAGATGTTCTAATTTTGGGCCCGGTCTAGTCCTGTCCAAAACATACCTCCAACATGCCCCCTTGCTATTTGGACAAAGTGTAGTGTAAAACATCCAACTTCTGCTTCTTGAAAATTGCAATTTGGACATTTTTGGCAGAAGACTTTTTTTGGCCATTTTGAGACATTCCTCTGTTTCAAAAATAAGCACCTTAGTGGTCTTAATTCAGTCTCTAATGGACAAACATCCATATCATTTAAGTACACCACAACTAATTGACGCTACTTGGTGCCCTTACTGTTTAAGCAGAAAAAAATTTAATGGGTATGTAGAATTACCTTTTCAAATTTTTATACAGTTTCTTTATAGCAGTGCTGTGGCACATTTGTAAAGCAATGTGAGGAGGCTGGCATTAACATTACTTCCATTGCATCAGTACTATGAATAAACAAGAGCTTTCGTTTACCATCTGATCAACTCATTATATGTTATCAGCATGAAATTTACTAGAAAAAAATGATTCTAAAAAAATAAATGAATACTTGTAAGCCTAGATTACAAGTATGCCAAAAATATAAATTCATTTAGAGCTTACTCATAGTGGTTTTCTGTCTCTTACTGTAACTGGTACATGTATATCCATTCAATAGCTTTATTGTATATTATAGTATTTTGTTCTGGACAGCTGCTAGAGAGGCCCTGCTGAATTGGTGTTTCTCTTCCATGACAAACACCTATTAAGCAGTCAACATAAACCCTTCTCGTTACAACCTCTGACATCACCCTCAGGGCACATGGACACAGAACAGCAATTGCTGAATTACGTATGAAAATTATAGCCTTATTGCCTATACAACTGGAGGTTTAGCTCTGACTCCTTTTCCAGGCAGCACTGCTATAAAGAAGCAATTCTTTCATGGTACAAAAAAGCACAGTACACCATTGTAATCTAAGAAACAGTCACTATTTATGTACTGGACAGCCTTTCTCACAATAGTGCTAACAGTCTAATGGTGCAGAAGGTATTATTTTAGCAGCTGTAGAGAAAGTCATACATAGTATACACAAATAGGGATAAGCTTATAGGACACAAGATTAGCCTATAGGTTTATGACACAGCTACTCTGTTTTCTTAGTTTAACAAGCAGGATTCATAGGTGGGGACCATGTATTTAATGTTAATAAAAGCATCTTCTCCTCCATAGCGTTCAAAGGCTTCCAGGGTCTCCTGAATCAGGTCTCCAATATTTTCACGTTTCTGTTGGCTGTAGTCAATGCCATCTCCAGTATTAACTAAAATAAATTAAAAAGAAAAAGAAAGTGTTAGACAGTTTCCTGAATAATTTTGTAACCACTATATGTAGACCAAATCTATTATTTAAACAATGCAATAGAAAGGCTTGGGTCAGCTGACATCATTTTGAAAGATTGTGTCGGTGGGACAGGAGCAAGTAAGGATTACTCTTGCTGCCTTTTGGACCACAAGGATAATGAGATAAGCTAAGACTAGAAGGGGTTTGGGGGAGGTGCAACTTGGGGAGGGCAGGGAAATTTACATTTGGAGCATACAGTAATTCTGAGAGAAAGATGGGACAGAGTGTTAGATCTTGATCAATAGCACTTTTTATGAATATTTACATGCCAGTGGTTTTTCTGTGAATTTTAACCTTGCTACTAAAGGTCATTAGATATTTGAGCCAGAGGGGTTGTGCTGTATGTTAAAGGGACTTATTTCCCTATGACAACTCATAGGTGATAGGGGTTTGACACTACATGTTTCTGCAGCCAGGTAGGAGGAAACGTTTTGTAGGATTTACTAAACTGTAGTATTCAGATACTTGTTTAGTAGATACTGCGGTAGTTTCTTTGTGGTAAAAGAGTGTATAAATGCCTTGTTTTACTGCATCTTAGTAAATAGGCCTCAGAGTGAGGCCAAGCAAATAACAGAGGACACTACAGACCTCATACCAATCAGAGCACAGGCCCGTTACTGGGAGCCAGTTGACATCTTCCACAATTGGGTAAGAATCTGGTGGAACAATGGAGGAAAAGTTGCTAAAGAAAATGGGGGAGGTCAGTCTTGTTTAAAGGTAACTTTGAAGTATTTCTAACATGTTTAGTTATAAAGTCTAAAATATTTTTAATTTACACTAGTGCTTAGGGGAGGATTAAGGCATAGACAAACTAGGCATGTGTTAGAGGAAGGGGAGCTACTAGATGTTCTCAGAACTTTAGGGTTGCCCACTCTTGGGCTTGTTTCAGGAACGTAGATATTTTTGCATTAATATTTGAAAGCAAATCTAGTATCAGGACATTTTTCAGAATTTAGACCCTTATAGCTTTCCATTCCTGGCACCTTTTTGCTTACAGTGTCACTAGCAGCAGAGACTGGGGAAGTATCTAATCTTAGATGGGAGGGGCTAATCCAAGTGATTTTCCTGTGCTGTGAAAGTAAGATGGGGGACTGAGAACAGATTAGGGAACTGGGCTGACCTTAAAGAGACCCAGTGTAACCAGTGAATGTCCTTGGTGTGTGTGTGTGTGTGTGTGTGTGGGGGGGGTGTTACTGAGAAGAAGTAAGAATGATAGAAGGATGAGAAGATGTGTGAGGGGGCAGCTGCAGGCTAATTGATGGTGGGTTGGTGGGGGAAGAGGCTTATTGACTGAATGATACAGCAGAAGTATGTCTATGTGCATGTGCGTGTCTGAAAAGTAACAGAATGCTTGCATGTACATGTGGGTTTATTTCCAACTGTGTGGGGGTGTGGGGGTGTGAAGAATGCGAGTGTGTGTCCTAATATTGCTTACACCATGTACATCCTTTCAGAGGCTCTAAAGAAGGCTATATATAATGTTCTTCCATTTATGAAGTCCTTTTGGACATAATAAATTTATACCTCAGACTCTTTGGAGCAGTCAACTCTTGGGATATCTGGTTTGTACCACAGCCAATGGAAAGTGAAAATGATTTGCCTTGCTTCCCTGCTTCTCAGCACAGGGCCACATCCTTCAAATCATATGCATGGTTCCCATGCTCACTCTCAACCTTCTACTGCCAGAACACTGAGAACTAGGCCCTGCAGTTTCGCTATTTTTGGAGAGGTGAAGTGTGGCAGTCTGGGAGTAATAAAAGAATAAAGATCCTTGGAATGGGGATGGAATTGGGAAGAGAGCAGGGCAAGCGTAAATGTGACTCTGTGTGTGAGAGAAGAAGAAAATAAGGATATGTAGTAGGGGCCCACAATTTTTACTGACCGCCCTGGCACTGTCTAGATCTTGGTCCCCAACCCTGTCCTGGAGGACCTCCAGGCCAATCGGGTTTTCTGCATAGCCCTAATGAATATGCAAAGAGCAGATTTGCATGCCTGTCATTTCCATTATATGCAAATCTCTTTCATGCATATTCATTAGGGCAAGCCTGAAAACACGATTGGCCTGGTGGTCCTCCAGGACAGGATTGGGAACCACTGATCTAGATGTTGTCAAGGCAGTCCAGGAGTAGAGCCAAATGTTATATGGGTACCGCTGATATGCAAAACAAGGAGAAAAACTGCAGATGCGATGTACAAGGTGTAAAAGTCCAGTCTTTATTGACAGAAGTACTACGTCATCAGTCCATTCAAGGATTCCATGTTTTTATAAGGTTCTCTGTGTTCTCTGTATTAACGTAGAACAAAATCTTTTCCAGAGAAAGGAAAATGGTAAAACCAGAGGACATAATTTGAGGTTGAGGGGTGGTAGATTCAGGGGCAATGTTAGGAAATTCTACTTTACGGAGAGGGTGGTGGATGCCTGGAATGCGCTCCCGGGAGAGGTGGTGGAGAGTAAAACTGTGACTGAGTTCAAAGAAGCGTGGGATGAACACAGAAGATTTAGAATCAGAAAATAATATTAAAGATTGAACTAGGCCAGTTACTGGGCAGACTTGTACGGTCTGTGTCTGTGTATGGCCGTTTGGAGGAGGATGGGCAGGGGAGGGCTTCAAATGGCTGGGAGGGTGTAGATGGGCTGGAGTAAGTCTTAACAGAGATTTCGGCAGTTGGATCCCAAGCACAGTACCGGGTAAAGCTTTGGATTCTCGCCCAGAAATAGCTAAGAAGAAAAAAAAAAAAAAAAAAAAAAAATTTTTTTAAATTGAATCAGGTTGGGCAGACTGGATGGACCATTCGGGTCTTTATCTGCCGTCATCTACTATGTTACTATGTTACTATGTTACTATGTGTTTATGTACCATTTCATGCCGGACTCCTGAGGAAGGAATGTTTTCCGAAACACAGACTGTGTTGGATCCTATGTACTCATACAAGAGAACCATTTTTTCTGGAATGCTACATTATATTTCTTCCAATAAAGACTAGACTTTTACACCTTGTACATCGCATCTGCAGTTTTTCTCCTTGTTTTAGCCATTTGACTTTTCACTGCAAACCTATTGGATTGTGTTTTTTTTGCTTTGTTTACCGCTGATATTCTGCACTGGTAGCCTGATAACTATCCAGATAGGTTAAGAGAGTAAAATAGCCAAAAGTTATCCAGTTACCAGTGCTGAATATTGGCTGCCTTATAACTGGATATTTAGTGTCAGTTTCTGGATATGGCCCTGCACTCAATATCCGGGGAAAGATGTTAATGCTGACTGTGGTTTTAAGATATCAGGAGGCAAGTGTTTGTGTAGAAAGGGGCTATCTTGCTGTTTTTGTGCATTGTAACAAAGGGAATAGACTTGGTAGATAAGGACAGGTTGTTCACCCTCTCCAAGGTGGGGAGAATGAGAGGGCACTCTCAAAATTGAAAGGGGATAGATTCCGTACATAAGGAAGTTCTTTTTCACCCAGAGAGTGGTAGAAAACTGGAACACTCTCCCAGAGTCTGTCGTAAGGGAAAACATCCTCCAGGGATTCAAGACAAAGTTAGACAAGTTTATGCTGAATCAGAATGTACGCAGGTAGGGCTAGTCTCAGTTAGGGCGCTGATCTTTGACCAGAGGGCCGCCGCGTGAGCGGACTGCTGGGCACGATGGACCCAGTAACGGCAATTCTTATGTTCTTATGTAACAGTTCATAGTTCTAAATATAGTTCATAAACCATGTTCATAGTCCTATTATCTGGGTGCTGGAGAAACGGAAGGACATCTTTTCTTTCAGTAACCTGTTTTCCTCCAGGTGGAAATGCCAAGGATACAAACTGATAAGGCTGGGATAGGCATCTCTCCCAAAAAACCTTCAAGTAGCCCTACAGAAGTACTTCAAACTGCAATAGGAGTGTCACATATTTGGAGGCATCTCTTGTGTTTTTTTTTTTCTTCTTCTATAAACAGGTGTAACAAAGGACAATAGTAGGACATGGATTTTAAGGACTGTTTCATGTTGAAAAACTTGTTGGGGGAAAAGAGTTCAATCCCCTGCTAGTGAAATATGAAGCATGAGAAGGGAACTGTGAGGGGAATGGAGAAGGAAGGGGAGAATTAGCTACTGGGTCCTAGAAAGAGCATCAGGTTTAGCGATAGTGAAAGTCTAAAGCTAGTCTTGTGTAATTAAACAGAGGAATATAGAAGCATTGCATTCTGTCCAATACAATTAGATTCTATTGATGTTTTTTTGACTTTTCTCCCCTTTTACAAAGCCATGCTAGTGGCTGCTGCTGCAGTAACTGCTCCAAAGCCCATACAAATTTACAGGGCTTCAGGGCTTTTGCTGAGTTGATACATGCAATCAATTGAAAATAATGGCTCCTTTTAGGGGTATTAGATTTAAGACATTTTTTTTCTTTGTCCTTCTTTTATTGTGCAGCTACGTTCTGGAATTTTCTTCCTAATACTATCATACAACTGTATAATCCTTTCTTACTCTACAGCAGTTAAGAAGGGTCAGATGCTACTTCTACCAACAATTCTACATGATACTAGTAAAGTCAATTATACTGTCTATACTGGACTACTGCAATGAAACTAATGAAAAAACCCCAGTTGATACAAAACACAGCAGCAAAACTCATATACTACAAATCAAGATTTGACCATGTCACACCACTGTGAGCTCATAGAGCTAGACTAGCTACTGATAGAAAAGCAAATAGAATTGTAGTTCTCTTTTTTAGCTCAGCAAAATCAATTAGTGTAGCCTTTAGAGCCTCTGTTAGGGTTTCATACAAAAGTGTTCTAGCCTAGATCAGTATTTTAGGTTGCATTTCAGGGCATATGAGAAAATCAGATTAGGGCACCAATAACTGAGGAAAGTCTCTGTTTGGTGTTAATTCCCTTCCTCCAGCCCAAAGGCAGAGCTTTTTGATTTTTAGGTTCTTCAGCCAACCAGGATTTTCCTGCTCTTTCTTTTTTCTTCCAGGTGTAAGTACTTCTGCAACCACAGTATGGCTAGGAAATGTAGGATAACCAAAGCTGCTGCTCGGGTTACAGCTTCTGTCTCTGTGCAGACATAAAATGTTACCCTGGTAGAGGGAGTGGTTCCATGTGCAAGCTGTCTTCAGCTTGAATCCCTCTTGAAAGAAGTAAAGGAACTGAGAGAGGAGGTGGCAAGACTGAGAAGCATCCGTGAGAATGAGAGGTACATTGATGAAATGGTTCATGAGGTGTCAAAGATTTCCAGCAGTGGTGAAGAAGAGGTTGTGCTGAGGGAAGACACTGGACTCTGATTACAGAACCTTGCAAAATTGGTACTGTGACTCCACCCGCCCTTTAACTGAAGAATCGGTATGCTGCCCTGGAAGTGGAGGAGATGAGTGCATCCCAGGAAGAAGAGGGACCAAAGCTTGAAATCCCATAAATTACTGGATCCAAATGCCACTTTATGCTACCTTTTAAACATTTTCTCACTGATGCACATTTTCAACTGAGTCCTGTATCATAGTTTCTGGCATGCCGTTAGAAAACAGCTTGGAGTAGACAAGAAAGGAGCTGCTTCATTCACTCTTATACTGGCAGCTAAGGTGTTATCAGGCTATAAGCTAACTGTCATATGAAACAAAATAGAAAAAAGAACCCTATGAAGAAAAGCAAAATGAAAACTGACAAAATAATCAAAGGACAAAAAAATCAGAAGTTCTTTTTGACAACTGAATCATTTAACTATAAAACTAAGAATTCAAAAACTAAGCAAATGTCACTCAGTGCAGTCTTTGTCCCAGCAGTTATAGTTCTGAGAGAAGGAAAAGAATAATGGCTTCTATTATACAGATTTTTTTCTACTGGGAAACCAAATTTCACATGATATACTTCAAAGTGAACAATAACAATCATTTCCTTTTCAAATGTTTTTAATAGCTTCTTAAATTACATAGTAGGTATCAGCAGGTATACTTCTTAACCCTTGGTTGAAGCATACTGTAAAGTTAATTGCTCTAGGACAAAAGTGATGCCTCAGAATGAGAGAACATTTGGGATATAGACTGACTTGGAATGATGGCCTAGAAACTTTATGGTAGATATAACTTTACAATATGATAGCAAGTGCTGTTTGGTCACAGCTGCTGAGTGCAATGCTTTCTCATAGTATTAAAAAAAATAATGTATTGTGCCACTATTGACTATCAGTTCAATGCTACATATTTGTCCTTCTTTATCATGCTGATAAATACGTGAATCAATAATTCAGAGTTCATTTTAAACTGCTGGATTATGGAAGTATCATGGCTTGTCTTTAGAACTCAGAAAAACTTGGCATCTTCATATGGATATCCAGGTGTATATATTCTTACAGCTCCTCTTCTTATTCACCACCAATAGAATCTGACATGCCAGGCCCTCCAAATATTAAGCACGAGAAGGAAATTGTGAGGAGAAGAGGATAGAGGAGGGGAAAGACTAGGTACAGGGTTCTAAACTGAAGTCCAGAGAAAAAATAAGGAGTGGGCTGATCCAGTACCTTAAGAACATTATTCAACTTTGCCTAGGAGGCCACATTTGAAACTAGACTCCCTCATTTCATAAAGCTGCGTGCCCAAATTTGCGACTAGCATGCAAATTTGCATGTATAATTTATAGAATAAGATAATTTGCATGTAACTTAATCTAATAATTAGATACTAACTGGCATTAACTAGTTATTGGCTATAATGGTGTTAACTGGCCCTAATTGACAGTTATACACAAAAGTATCCTTAGTTGAGATTCTATAAGTTGCACTGTGTGCAACTACAAGGGGAATGTGGACCTGAGGGAACATGGGTGGGTTGGGGGTGTGCCAAGCAGTTAAGTTCACATGGTATAGAATTTTTACATCTACATCTACAGCCTACAGCAGACTTGAGCATTTACAGCAACTATTTGGCTGGCATATGTTCATGTTTAAAATATCCATATATCGAACTTGTTCCCTTTTCGAGACAGGTCCCAAAGATTGCCAGCTAGATCCTCAGATGCACCACTCCACGTTCAATTCAATTTCATAATGTTACGCTTAATGTGCATTGTCTTCACCGGATCCAATTTTATAAATATACAGTGGTGCCTCACACAACGAACTTAATTGGTTCCAGGAGCAAGTTTGTTATGCGAAACGTTCGTTATGTGAAACGCGTTTTCCCATAAGAATACATGTAAAAAAAAATAATTCGTTCTGCAGCATAAAATATGCTAAGATGACATAAAAAAAGATAAATTTTTGGTTATTATTTTTATTTAGATACATCTAAAAACATAATTGTTTTTTAAAACAACACACATTTTTTAAATTTAAAGACAGACTAAGTAGAGTCTAATTTTACAGTGAGAGAGGGCAGAGTCTCAGCGGCAAAAACTGGGACTTAACTGTTCATTTTTTTTTTTTTTTCTACCGTGTTTCCCCGATGATAAGGCAGGGCCATCAAATAAGACAGCCCCCCCTTTTTAGAAAAAAATGTAAAATAAGGCACCCCCCCGCAAATAAGCCACCCACCGATACCTGCGCTTACCCGAATCGGGTGGTACGGTGGGTGACTCCGTGTGGTCCCTGGCACCCCCGACACGATCGGGGCAAGAGGGAGCTCAAGCCCTCTTGCCCCCCCGACTCCCCGACACGATCGGGGCAAGAGGGAGCCCAAGCCCTCTTGCCCCCCGACTCCCCGACATGATCGGGGCAAGAGGGAGCCCAAGCCCTCTTGCCCCCCCGACTCCCCGACACGATCGGGGCAAGAGGGAGCCCAAGCCCTCTTGCCCCCCCCCGACTCCCCGACACGATCGGGGCAAGAGGGAGCCCAAGCCCTCTTGCCCCCCGACTCCCCGACACGATCGGGGCAAGAGGGAGCCCAAGCCCTCTTGCCCCCCCGACTCCCCGACACGATCGGGGCAAGAGGGAGCCCAAGCCCTCTTGCCCCCCCGACTCCCCGACAATATCGGGCCAGGAGGGAGCCCAAGTCCTCCTGGCCACGGCGACCCCCTAACCCCACCCTGCACTACATTACGGGCAGGAGGGATCCCAGGCCCTCCTGCCCTCGACGCAAACCCCCCCCCCCCCCAACCCCCCCCCCCCCCCCCCCAAGAACCTCCGACCGCCCCCCCAGCCGACCCGCGACCCCCCTGGCCGACCCCCACGACACCCCCAACCCCCTTCCCCGTACCTTTCTGTAGTTGGCCGGACAGACGGGAGCCAAACCCGCCTGTCCGGCAGGCAGCCAACGACGGAATGAGGCCGGATTGGCCCATCCGTCCCAAAGCTCCGCCTACTGGTGGGGCCTAAGGCGCCTGGGCCAATCAGAATAGGCCCGGGAGCCTTAGGTCCCTCCTGGGGGCAGGGCCTGAGGCACATGGTCGGGTTGGGCCCATGTGCCTCAGGCCCCGCCCCCAGGAGGGACCTAAGGCTCCCGGGCCTATTCTGATTGGCCCAGGCGCCTTAGGCCCCACCAGTAGGCGGAGCTTTGGGACGGATGGGCCAATCCGGCCTCATTCCGTCGTTGGCTGCCTGCCGGACAGGCGGGTTTGGCTCCCGTCTGTCCGGCCAACTACAGAAAGGTACGGGGAAGGGGGTTGGGGGTGTCGTGGGGGTCGGCCAGGGGGGTCGCGGGTCGGCTGGGGGGCGGTCGGAGGTTCTTGGGGGGGGCGGTCGTTGGGGGGAGGGGGGGTTTGCGTCGAGGGCAGGAGGGCCTGGGATCCCTCCTGCCCGTAATGTAGTGCAGGGTGGGGTTAGGGGGTCGCCGTGGCCAGGAGGACTTGGGCTCCCTCCTGGCCCGATCGTGTCGGGGAGTCGGGGGGGCAAGAGGGCTTGGGCTCCCTCTTGCCCCGATCGTGTCGGGGAGTCGGGGGGGCAAGAGGGCTTGAGCTCCCTCTTGCCCCGATCGTGTCGGGGAGTCGGGGGGGCAAGAGGGCTTGGGCGCCCTCTTGCCCCGATCGTGTCGGGGAGTCGGGGGGGGGCAAGAGGGAGCCAGGCGGAGAGAGGGCAGTTAAGCGCAGTGCCTGCGCGGAAGGATGCAGCTCGGGCGACTTCGTTGTGTGAAACGAAGTTCGTTGTACGAATCAAGTCATAAAGTTCGTTGTGCGCAGCGTTCGCTGTGCGAGGCGTCCGTTATGCGAGGCACCACTGTACTTAATACTCCAGGTTTAACTTTATAAATATATAAATATATAGATTTAAATTTTAACGTATCTTTTAGTTCGCGGTCTCTCTTTCTTAGGGACTTCCTTTTGCCAACATGTTTCGCTGAAGACAGCTTTTTCAAGGCCGGGTTCCTAATAGATAAATGCCATCCATCTAGACCACGCTTTTCAGTGAATCAAGCGTGGTCTAGATGGATGGCGTTTAACTATTAGGAACCCGGCCTTGAAAAAGCTCTCTTCAGCGAAACATGTTGGCAAAAGGAAGTCCCTAAGAAAGAGAGACCACGAACAAAAGATAAGTTAAAATTTAAAAATTAAATCTATATATTTATATATTTATAAAGTTAAACATGGAGTATTAAATGTATTTATAAAATTGGATCCGGTGAAGACAATGCACATTAAGCGTAACGTTATGAAATTGAATTGAACGTGGAGTGGTGCATCTGAGGATCTAGCTGGCAATCTTTGGGACCTGTCTCGAAAAGGGAACAAGTTCGATATATGATTAGTGATGAATAATTATTGAGCAAAATTTATGAATGAAGTGCAGTTAGCAGAACTGCAGAGGACCCCCATAGTTGTGGGAGGATGACAACAGCATTAGCTACTAAGGTAGAAGGAAGATGGAGAAGGAACACTTAGGATTGGGCTTTTCAAACATGTTCTGGGGACCTGCAGCCAGTGCAGATTTTCTGGATATTGATATTGATGGGTGGTATATAAAACAAAAATAAAACTTGAAACTCAGATATCCGCAATGAACATGCAGGAGAAAAAAGTGCATATCTTGGGTCTCCAATGCATGCATATTTATCTCCTGTAGTTATCCTGAAAACTTCACTGGCCATAGGGACCCAGCACACTTGGGGTAAGGTAGTTAAGTCTTAGCTATGTTAAATTTAAGATAGTGATGAGATATCTAGATGGCAATGCTTGACAAGCAGGCTGTGATATTGGACTGGATTCTGGTTCAATGTTCTAGTACTTGATATTCAACTAGAAGCTGTTTGGTAAAAATGGTGGTTGACAATTAACAACATTTATACATTTTTTGATTGGGCTCTCTCCTTTTTTCCCTGTGTTTTTGTCCATCATTTGATGTTATGCATATTTATATGCAGAAGAATGCTAGGGATATTATTCATATTGCAACAAATCCCTCTTCCAGAGCCTTAACTTACTTGTTTATGAACATTTAGAACTTGTCCCAATATGAATTGTATACAGATTAGCATAAATACAGAATCATCTAATCAACCTTATTGGACAACACATCTAGAGGGAAATCATAGATAAAGTGAAAGCTGCTAAATGGTACAGTTAAAAACAGATGGGAGCACTGATGCATTTCCACCTAAGAATCCAATTCATCTGCAGTAAATTTTACATGACATAACAAAGCTAAGGAAATTATGATTTCTGAGAATTTTATTAAAAAATTTCATAGCACTGAATATTGGTGAAGCATAGCTGACAAAATTATTCCTTAAATGACTGGCAGATTGGTAAACTGACTAAAAAGTATCTGAGAGGGTCAGGCAATGATAAGGGAATATGAGTGATTCAGAAGTATGTGAAAAAGCATTCCATAATTTTTTTGATTAGACACTGCACATGTTGATAAGAGCAGTGCTTAGCTTAGGTTTATGCTACATTTTGCATTAAATTTTACCAAAGAGATCGTTTTAGCACTGTAGCCAGCTGCCAAATATTCTTCCCACATAGTTACATGCTGCATAAGGAAATGGTGAATTCACTGAGAGGTTAATCCATTTCAGCATCTATCAGGACAGGATGGATGAGTCAGACATATTTCCTTAGCACACCTAAGACTAAGAATACTATCAGGAATGCCTTGAACTACATTGATAATTAACCAAAAGACTTTAGGCTGTATGAATGTTTAGAGAGCTTTATTTTGTTTTCGTATCATATTATATATACATGTATACACACACGCAAAGAAGATATTATTTTATACATAAAATATGTTGCATCTTGAACATTGATCTGGTTATTGTTTATAAGTCAAGATTTGATTTTTTTTGACTTGGTAGGTACCTAGCTTCAGTGTATATTAAAAACATGTATATTAAGACAAAACTAAGCCTAAAAGTAAAGGTTTTTTTTAATAGAACTTGCTTCAAAGCTCTAATTCTTACACATAGAGCCTTTTATTCTCAGCAACCCAACTATTTGCACTCTCTGACAATTCCTTATGTACCAATAAGAACCCTAAGATCTATTCAGGATAACAGAGTAGTACTCCCATCAGCAAACAGGGCAAGGTGGGAATTTACAAGAAATTAAGCATTTTATTTTATTGCACCATATTTATGGAATTGTTTGTCACATGATTTGAGGCTGGAAGAAAAAAATTAAGGATTTGAAAATTATGTTAAAGACCTTATTCTTCTGTGAAGCTTTTGGGAAAGATGCAATTGAATCTGAACTAATCCACATTTTCTAATGGACTTTTGGGTTTTCAGTTAGTTTCCTGTGATTTGACATTGGTACAAGATGTATTTGTGTATTATTATTTATTTAAGTATTTATATACCACTTATAACCTAAGGGGCTCATAATCAAAAAACAAAAACGTCCAAAAAGTGGCCTAAATCGTCCAAGAAAGATCGTCCAAGTAAGAACATAAGAACATAAGCATCGCCTCTACTGAGTCAGACCACAGGTCCATCATGCCCAGCAGTCCGCTCCCGCGGCGGCCCTCCAGGTCAAATGACCTGTAAGTCATCTATTACTCTAAAGCATTCCGTATTGCATAGTACCCCTCTATTTGTACCCCTCAATCCCCTTTTCCTTCAGGAACCTGTCCAGTCCCATTTTGAATCCCACAATCCCCCTTTGTTCTACCACTTCCTCTGGAAGCGCATTCCAGGTGTCCACCACCCTCAGAGTGAAGAAGAACTTCCTGGCATTTGTTATGAATCTGTCTCCCTTCAACTTTTCCAAGTGCCCTCTAGTTTTTGTTTCCCCGGCCAGTCTGAAGAATCTGTCCCTCTCTACTTTCTCTATATCCTTCATGATCTTGTAAGTTTCTTTCATATCCCCTCTAAGTCTCCGCTTTTCTAGGGAGAAGAGCCCCAACTTCTCTAATCTCTCAGCATACGAAAGGTTCTCCATGCCCTTTATCATTTTTGTTGCTCTTCTCTGGACCCTCTCAAGTACCACCATATCTTTCTTAAGATACGGCGACCAGTATTGAACGCAGTACTCCAGATGCGGTCTCACCATCGCTCTATACAGTGGGAGGATAACTTCCTTGCTTCTGGTAGTGAAACCCTTTTTGATAATGCCCAACATTCGGTTCGCCTTTTTCGAGGCCGCAGCGCATTATGCCGCTGGTTTCATTGTTCTATCTATAATAACCCCCAAATCCCTTTCTAGGTTGCCTTCCCCCAATAATATCCCTCCCATCGTGTAATTGCACATTGGGTTTCCTTTTCCCATGTGCATGACTTTACATTTCTCCACATTGAAGCTCATCTGCCATTTATTTGCCCACTCACTCAGTTTGTCCAGGTCCCGGAGAGTTTTGTGTCGTCCGCAAATTTTATGATTTCGCACTTCGTCTCTGCTTCCAGGTCATTAATAAATATATTAAACAGCAGCGGTCCCAGCACTGACCCCTGCGGGACGCCACTCGTAACTTCTTTCCCGTCAGAATACTGACCTTTCACTCCTACTCTCTGCTTCCTGTTTGCCAGCCAGTTCCTGATCCATCTATGTATGTCCCCTTCCACTCCGTGGTTCCACAGTTTCCTTAGTAGGCGCTCATGGGGCACCTTGTCGAAGGCTTTCTGGAAATCCAGGTACACTACATCTATGGGTTCGCCTTTGTCTAATTGTTTGCTTATCCCCTCGAAGAAGTGCAGTAGGTTCGTTTGGCATGATCTACCATTACAGAAACCATGCTGGCTAGTTCTCATCAGTTTATTTTTTTCAATATGCTCATTGATGCTGTCCAATAATCAAAGCTGGTTTAAACGTATCTAAAACTAGCTTAGGCCTTTCTCCTGCCTCTGAATGCCTAGAGCGAAAAGAAGTGTTTTTGGAGGATGAGAAAGGGCGGGAGGTGGGCCGACCAAGACTTAAGGCTCCTTTTATCAAGGTGCGCTATGGGGGTTAGCGCATCGGACATTTCATCACGCGCTAACCCCCGTGGCATGACAAAAAACTAACGCCTCATCAATGGAGGCATTAGCAACTAGCGCAGCAGGCAGTTGAACGTGCGGTATTCCGCGTGTTAAACCGCCTACCGCACCTTGATAAAAGGAGCCCTTAGTCGTACAGCAAGTATAACCAAAAGTTTAAGAGGTTGTCCAGTCGGAACTTATACGTTTTGACTTAGACCAAGTCATAACAGGTATAAGTTCTGAATAGGGACCGTCGAGCTGATCGCGGCTGCTGCAATCAGCTCAGCAGCCCCAGAAACCTGCCTACCCCCCGCCGCGATTGAACAATTTCTTATAGCCTCCAATGACAGAAAAATTCCAAGTACCCAATGGTATTTACTACATGGTCACACATCTAATAGAAAAAGCCTTCTTCCATACACTCACTCATATCATCCAGTAGTCACTGCATCATTTCCTCAGCACATCACTCATAGAGTTGTAGTTAAAATGGCAATGATCCACAGTAGAAAGTCAAGTAAGATTAGTGCGTTGGAAAAAGCAGCACAAATATTATACCAGTGCAAGTTCTGTAGGGCACTTGCAGAGAGATCTCACTTGTACCTTCATCAAATATACAACAGTCCTTAATGAGGATGGAAATCTTAACAATCAGAAAACAAATGGAAAAATCTAAAAGTTGATTGTGCTTTGAGAGATGATTCAGCATTTAGTATATGTACAATCTGGGGAAAAAGCAATCTGAAAGTTTGTTTAGGGCTCCACATGTGGTCAAAGCGGCTCTGTTCAGATTTATACAATAAACAGGCCTATTCAGAAATTGCCTTCACAATGTTGGCTAGAATTTATGTAGAGAAGCCTGCTGTCTGTTTTTTTCTCTCTAGATATGTGCTTGATGTTTGTAGAACCTGAAATTTATAATTAAACACTCCTTTGCAATTTATAACTTAGCTTGCATTTTAACCCGATCACAGTTTTTGCTAGTCAGTGGTCATCTTGTGTTGTTTAACACTTTTGCTCACCCCTTACTTTGCTTTCAACTGACATATTTGGCTTATCTGTTCTTTTTGCATGGTCCTGTTTGATATGCATAGTTCTATATACACATGATTTCCTTATTCATGAATTGTTTGGTTTTATATATCATCTATTCTATTTTAAGTAAACATTCAAATGTTTTTAACTATTTAAGAATATGATTTATATGATTTTATTATGAATGTTGGTTTGATTTAGTTATGATTTTATTTGCAGATTTATCTAAAATGGTGTAAGTGGGTAAATAAATAATAAATATTTGATGCTCCACTTTTATCTCAACGGAAGAAAAGCCTCAGGTTCTATCTTAATGCATAAATGCTCAGACCTCCTCCACCCACAAAAACTTCCGAGGAGAATGTGCTATTACCACTATTCAATTTTAGTGCAGGACTGAGCTACACAGCTGCCTCTGAACTGTGAAGATACAAGTGATATTTAAACAATAGCCAACGTTTCATGGTGTAAGACCGTTTCTTCAGGGGATATTGACTTTCACTTTCCCACATAATTTGAGTTGCTTGCTTACTCGCTCTCACTACTCTATTGCAGATTTTGGTGTCATCCGCAAAGATGCAAATTTTACCTGACAGCCCTTCAGCAATATTGCTTATAATTTTTTTTTTTTTAAAAAGAACAGGCCCAAGAACTGAACTTTGAGGCAAACCACTGGTAACATCCCTTTCCTCAGAAAGCTCTCTATCAACCATTACCTTCTGTTGCCTCCACTCAACCAGTCCCTGACCCAATCCATCCTTTTGAGCCAATACTGAGGGCACTCAGTTTATTTATTAGACACCTGTGTGGAACACTGATAAAGGGTTTGTTAAAATCTAAATACACCACATCTAGTGTTCTTGATTTACACAATCTCTGGTCATCCAGTGAAAGAAATTGATCAGATTTGTCTAACAAGACCTGCCTCTAGTTAGTGAATCCATGTTGCCTCAGGTTCTGTAATCCACTAGATTCTAGAAACATCACTATTCTCTGTTTTAAAAGTGTTTCCATTTATTTACTTACCACAGAAGTCATACTTTTTGGCCTGTAGTTCCCTACTTCTTCCTTCCACTTTTATGGAGAGGAACCACATTCACCCTTTCTCCACAACTTTGGTACCACTCCTTACTCTAGAGCACAGTTCTTCAACCACCGATCCGCGGACCGGTGACGGTCTGCAAAAAAATGTTGCCGGTCCGCGAAGGATTCGGGTCCCCAGCCACAGCAAAAAGTGCCGGCGTCAGCTGACGTGCAACTTCCTGTTGCCGTCGCTATGCCGACTCTCCTGCCTTCCACTTCCTACTCCTGCCGCGTATGTCTCCGCACCCCAGACAAGCAGGGGCAGCTTTGTGTGCTTTTAACTTCAGCACACAGCTGCCCCTAGGCAGTATTTTAGCGCGGTTTCATGAGGCAGCCTCGGGGCCTTTGATAGGCCGGCCCTTATCGCATCATCAAAGCAGGCCAGCCTACCAAAGGCCCTGAGGCTGCCTCATGAAACCGCAGCTAAAATACTGCTTAGGGGCAGCTGTGTGCCGAAGTTAAAAGCACACAGAGCTGCCGCTAGCCTACATAGAGGAAACATTTGCTGGAGAGGAAAGGAGGGAAGGGAGTAGGGGTGCTCCTGGACAAGGGAGGGGAAAGGGCAACTGCTGACAGGGGAGAAGGGAAAGGGAAGGGACGAGAGTTACTGTTGGATAAGAGGAGGAGGAAAGGGAGAAGGGATGCTCCTGGACAAGGGAGGGGAAAGGGCTACTGCTGACAGGGGAGAAGGGAAAGGGAAGGGACGAGAGTTACTGTTGGATAAGAGGAGGAGGAAAGGGAGAAGGGGTGCTCCTGGACAAGGGAGGGGAAAGGGCTACTGCTGACAGGGGAGAAGGGAAAGGGAAGGGATGAGAGTTACTGTTGGATAAGAGGAGGAAAGGGAGAAGGGGTGCTCCTGGACAAGGGAGGGGAAAGGGCTACTGCTGACAGGGGAGAAGGGAAGGGACGAGAGTTACTGTTGGATAAGAGGAGGAGGAAAGGGAGAAGGGGTGCTCCTGGACAAGGGAGGGGAAAGGGCTACTGCTGACAGGGGAGAAGGGAAAGGGAAGGGACGAGAGTTACCGTTGGATAAGAGGAGGAGGAAAGCGAGAAGGGGTGCTCCTGGACAAGGGAGGGGAAGGGGCTACTGCTGACAGGGGAGAAGGGGAAGGGATGAGAATTACTGTTGGATAAGGAGAGGAAGAAAGGAAGAAGGTACTGCTGGACAGGGGAGGAGGAACATTGGAAGGAAACAGCTGGCAGGGAGATTAGAGGAGGGGAAGGAGTCAGGATGGAATGGAGAGATCAGATGAGGGAAAGGGGAGAGACAGAGGAATGACAAAGTAGAAAGAGATTGATGCTGGGAAGGGGGATCAGATGAAAAATAAGGAAAGAGGGACAAAGATGCTAGATCTGGTGTAGGAGAGAGGGGCATAGAAAGAACGCAGATACCATATGGAAGGGGGAGGGTAGAGGGCAGACAGTGGATGGAAGAGGCAGATGCTGGATTGAAGAGATAGAGGGCAGACGCTGGATGGAAGAGAGTGAAAAGAAGATGAAAGCAGAAACCAGAGACGACAAAAGGTAGAAAAAAATAATTTTATTTCTATCTTGTGATTAGAATATATCAGATTTAAAATATGTATCCTGCTAGAGCTGATGTTAGACATAACTGGGGAGTGCAAAGCCCAGGCAATGCGTCTTTAGCTTCCAGCTGGCTTAGGGCTCTTTCTGACCAGGAGGCAGTTGCCCTAGTTCCACTCCCCTAACACCATTCCTGCCATGTGTGACTGTGGTATTCTGTTAGCATGATATTTGTGTAGCAATCTGTAATAATTTGGCTTATTCAGTTTTCTTGATAGTAGAGGGGATATATATGAAGGGGAGGGGAGATGGAGGTTTTGTTGATCCTTGCCTTGTATTATTTATATTTATAAAATGACAATTGTACAGAATATTGTTTCTTTTTATACTTTAATAAAATATGTTCAATATAAAATCATAACTATTTGAGGCTTGTGCGGATGGGATCAGATGGTTAATGGAACCGAGCTCGCGGGGATGGGGCGACAATGGGGTTTTTAAAAATTTCAGTCTTATTAGTTTGCCGGTCCACGAAATAATTATTTTATTTCCGCCGGTCCATAGGTGTAAAAAGGTTGAAGAACACTGCTCTAGAGAAGCATTGAAAATGTCAGCCAGCGGAAATGTCAGAACTTCTCTAAGTTCCTTGGATGTATACCATCTGGCGCCCATCATTTTGTCCACCTTTAGTTTAACTAGCTCCTCATGAACACAATGCTCTAAAAATGAATCAGGAAGGTCTACCACTTGTAATCCACATCCTACTGGCAAGACAGTTTTTCTTGACTGCAATCATAGATCACATAAACAATCAAGAAAATTGCTGTATATTGTACAAAGATGCCAATATGATACAAGATGTTGAAACTACAGTAAAACCTTGGATTGCAAGTAACTTGGTTTGCAAGTGTTGCAAGACAAGCAAAACATAGTAAATTTTAACTTGATATAGAAGCAATGTCTTGCAATACAAGTACATACAGTATACACACATCACAGCTGAGCCGATGGTGCTTCTCTCTCTGATGCTACGAGTGTAGTGACTGTTCTAAACGAGCAAAGTCTTGCAATACGAGTACATACAGTATACACGTGTCACATCATCACAACTGAGCCAATGGTTCTTCTTTCTCTGACGTTGTGGGAGTGTAGTGACTGTTCTAAATGAGCGAGGTCTTGCAATTCAAGTACATATAGTATTTTGTATTAAAGTTTTTGGGTTGTGGAACGAATCGTCTGAGTTTCCATTATTTCCTATGGGGAAATTTGCCTTGATATATGAGTGCTTTGGATTACAAGCATGCTTCTGGAACTAATTATGCTCGCAATCCAAGGTTTGACTGTATTATGGAAATTTTTAGGAAAGGGTTTTTGTCGTTATGATCAAGAATATCTCAGCTGACTACCTGGGCTAAGGGAAAATACATACTCATGTATCTCTCAACTTCATTGCTGTATAGTTAAACAGGATATTACCTATCCAGAAACTTCTAGAAACACATATGTGGAATATCTTCTTTAAACACACAAGCAATCTACAGCACTCAAAAAGGGCATCAGGAAGATGTTGCTTAATGCTGTTGGTTTCTAGAAGCTTTGAGGTAGATATTCAAAATAATTTAACCAGTCAAAATAGGTTGTTCCCATTTATATCACATTGACTGGCTCTGCTGCTAAACTGAACCATGCCACTCAATATCAGCTGTGACTGCCCTGGCACTATCCGGTTAATGTAGGGGTGTTCTTGGGGTGAAGTCAGGACAGAACTGGAACTTATTTGGTTAGCGCTGATTTTCAGTCTGCTAACTAGGTAGGAACTCAGATAAAGTTAAGACAGAAAAAAAGGATACCTTAATTTTATTTACTTAGTTATCTGGGCATCGGTCTGAATATCAACTGGCACCTGGATAAATGTCAGTGGCCACCCATGATCCAGATATTCATAGCTGGTGCCTGTATTAGGCCTGACATTCAATATTCAGGTCTAATTCAGGCCACGGCTGTCAACGGCATTAAAACCACTGACTGCTATGGACTGAATATTAAAGGATTTATTTTAATGAAGATGTAATTATTAATAATTAGGTATATAACTATGACACACTGAAATGAAGCTAATGGCCAAAAGTCCATGAAGTTGATCATATAGGTACAATATCATAAGGAAATATGACCTATTTCTATGTGTCATACTAGAAGACTATTTAGTGGGTAACATGTAAACACTAGTATAAAAGCTATCTGGATACAACCTTATAATTTAAAATGAAAATAAAAGGTCAGCAGTTACATCAATATAATACAATCAGTGATGGCACAGTTGATGCCATTATAACTTTTGTCCTCTAGTTTAATCTAGTTAAGAATCCTAAATACATTGTTATAAGAACATAATAGTTGCCAAACTTGGTCAATCTAGCCCAGGATCCTATTTCTAACTATGGCCAGTCCAGGTAGAGTCCCAAAAAGTAGCAAGATTCTATACTACTAAATCCCAGGGATATGCAGTGATTTTCCCTGTCTACCTTGATATGGCCTATGGACAGTTCCTCCAGGAACCTTTTCAAATCTTTCTTTGAACTATGGGATCGATATACAAAGCAATGTACTTGGCCAGAAATGGCTCCTGGCTAGTTAAATTGTCTGTTTGGGGCTATTCCAGTAAGTGCTGCTCAATATCACCACAGACTGCTAAACCCAATGGACTGAGTTGAAAAAATCATTTCTCCTATTTGTATGTCCCCCTAGTCTTTGTAGTTTTTGAAGGATCCACTTTTGCCCATTCCACACCACTCAGGATTTTATAGACATTTATCATATCTTCTCTCAGCTGTCTCTTCTCCATGCTGAAGTGCCTTCATCTCTCAGCCCAGAAACAGGGGAAGAGGGGGAGGATTAGCCATCATTGTAAAAGACTCTTTTGAATCCACTATCTTAGCTTCGAAATCCTCAGCGAATCTCAAAATTCCTTTATTGTAAACTCTGGTTAGACCAATTAGAAGAGGGCTTAATCATCACGTTATTTTACATCCCTTCCAAGAAATGGTCCACTGCTAAGGATACCTTCTTCGAATTCCTCTTTACGAACTCAATAGTTGGTCCCTACAATCTACTGACTGGTGACCTGAACATCCACCTAGAGCAGGGAGAACAAGGCGACGCCAAAGAATTACTATCCTTTATCACTTCTCTAGACTTCCTTGTGCCACCCCCAGAAAGAACCCACCAAAAAGGACACCAACTAGACCTAGTTACCTTTTCATCAAGCACTCCTCATCCTATCTTAACTTCAGAAAATGAATTAAAACCAACCTGTTTAACCGATTTGTAACCAAGAACTCTTAAACCTTCCCCTGTACTCTTATTCACATGTACTCGATATCCCTACATTGTGACTTTATGAAACCAAAGACTTCATTGTTATTTTTTTCGCTGACTGTCTAGCTCTTCTTCTTGTAAACCGCCTTGAACTACTATGGCTTTGGTGGTATATAAAAATTAAATAATAATAATAATTATTATTATTTAGCTTTTCCTGTTATTAGTACATGTTAATATTCAGCTGCTACAGGCAACTTTTTTACACATCAGCTGTGGCTGTCAAAAAATATCCAGATACTGAGCACTACTATCCAGACAGTGACTGGCACTGAACATCTGGATAAACTTATCCAGATAGTGGCAATATTCATCCGGCTCTCCAGAAAACTTTAAGTAAATTAAACATAATTCCCCCCCCTCCTCCCAAAGTAAATGTGTCTGCCAGCATCCTGAATGTAGCAATGTTGTCATTTCAATAAATACTAAAATCAAATTAATAAATGCTGAGATTATTCAGATTATATTAAAAGTGCTGCATAGCATTGTCCTCAAAAGAAATAAAGATGTCTTTGTTTTCACTTGTTACATTATTAGCATTTCACATATGAAGGGCAGGCATGGCTGAAACAGTTTCATAGATAAAATTTATGGCATTTGAAAACATTATAAAGAAACAATGAATATGATGAAGCTCGAAAAGGAACTTTGTCATGACCAGAAACATTCTGAGAAGTGATTCAAACCTACTGGTATGTATTAGCTACTTGTAATTTGCTTCTGACGCTCCTTCTTTCCCTCCTCCACTCCAGAAAATGAGCCAGAATGGCAGCTGTTAGCTCAGCCTTTCATTTCCAGGAAACATTAGACAACATCAAACGTAATCCATTCTAAGTCCAGGCATTTTCTTTTACATTGAAGTACTCAGATGAAAAGTACAGATTTTTTTCCCCATTTGATAAATGCATTAAATCATTGATGGAAAAATGCAATTTCAAAACTTGTCTGATATTTAAACTTTACATATAATGCTTGGTATAACATGTTCTTATTTTAAAATTTACCTGTGTTTCTGTTAGTAATGAATACCGCAATAAAGTGGTGTCTCACTTATTCCATGAAATCATAGAATTTCTAACATATTAATAATACTATTTTTGTGAAGTGTTCAACCAAAAATGTTCAGTGTTGACACTAAACTGTTGGGACCATCATTGCATTCACCATCTCCAGATTGCACAAGAATGCCTGACAATCTGGAGTTGGTTGGCCTGTCTGGTAACAGTGGTTGTACACAGAGTCCCCTCCTGATGAAGAGTACGAAATGCGAGTCCAGAGTAGAAGTATGTTAAGAGCACAATTATAATTCCACTGTGGTTGCCATGTGAGTTTGAAGCTTTGCTGACCACCACAGATCATCAGGTAACAATTTTTGTAAGAATTATTTTAGAATATTTAACGGCACTTTGGAATGGCAAAGGCAATGATGGTCCCAATGGCAACCCCAGTTTAGTGTCAACACTGAACATTTTTGGTTGTGGGTCTGAGCACTTCACAAAAATATGTTGGAAATTCTGTGATTTCATGGAATAAGCAATACATTTATCACAGAGGAAGGTATTTGATTCCCTAAGCATATATTTTTAGTTAAATAGTCTCAGCCACAAGGTACAAACCTTAGTACCTTCACAGTTTACAGCTATACTATTATAAACTCACAAGCTAGGTAAAATAAGCAGCTAATAATGCCTTTAAAATAGCTTACCAATCTGTATATCCGATGTTTTCCCAATAATTTATGATATTTTCCTAATATATTTCCATTTAGATGGTACAGGCAAAAAGATATACTGTACCAAGAAAAGATCAAGCCTCTATTACAGGGGTAGGGAACTCTGGTCCTCGAGAGCCGTATTCCAGTCGGGTTTTCAGGATTTCCCCAATGAATACGCATGAGATCTATTTGCATGCACTGCTTTCAATGCATATTCACTGGGGAAATCCTAAAAACCCGACTGGAATACGGCTCTCGAGGACTGGAGTTCCCTACCCCTGCTCTATTATCCAGAAGCCCACATCATGGGAGAAAGAGAGGTCATTTATTAAAAGGAAATTATAATACATGTAACAATAAATTTAAGGAACAACTAGCTCCAATCACAGCCTGCACTATATTTTTATTTACATCCAATCTTAACCCCCAGCAAAACACTAAACACAAAGGCCCGGATTCAATGATGTAGTAAGAGGGGTGTGTGTGTGTTTAAAGAAATGCAACTAGGCATATTTTGAGGGATTCTGCTCTGTGATATACTACAATATTTAACTTATAACATTAAATAATCCTCATTTTCTCATACTAAATATTATTAACATAATTTAGAAATCTGCAACATTCATAACTTAAGGTGACACATGCTGAAATTTCAATTTTCAAAGAGCTGCCATCAATTGTAACTCTCTAAGGAAAAGCTTTAGGATACAGAAAGTGTACTGAGGGTGATTAGCACATTTTCAGCTAACAAAGCATCTTTTACATTTGAGAAATGTATGCTAAAGCAACATCACAGTATGAATGCAATACTCCTAAATGTGAAGCCTTATCACTTTTATGTTTCACGTGCCCTTCAGACCCTACCCTTCTATTCAGTAATGCCATTACTGATATACTCTCTCTGCTGGGAAATGTTTGCATCTATTCATTGTTCTATTAATACAATCCTACTTCACTACTGGGGGAAGACCTCTATGGTATGTTACTGTGTTTCCCCCTAAAATAAGTCCTACCCCCAAAATAAGCCCTAGCATGATTTTTAAAGATGCTCCTAATATAAACCCTACCCCAAAAATAAGCCCTAGTTAAGATCAACCCCACAGGCCCCCCCACCTCATTGAATGTCCGTGACACTCCCCAACCCCATCCCTAGTTAAAAAAAAAATAAATTCCAGGCTTCCACTATTTCTGGGCTGCTGTGACCC
Source organism: Geotrypetes seraphini (assembly GCF_902459505.1). NCBI lineage: Eukaryota > Metazoa > Chordata > Amphibia > Gymnophiona > Dermophiidae > Geotrypetes > Geotrypetes seraphini. Next base: position 254,541,633 of record NC_047086.1, read on the forward strand.
CCCACCCCGGTGAGACCTGACACACTTACGCTCCGAGGCCTCCTAAAACATCAGTAGCTGCAGCGCTGTCAATGGGCTGTTTCTTGGCCTTCCCTGCCGGGGCTGGGCCTTACCTCTGCAGTATCTTTCTATCCCTCCCTCCCTCCCACCCCTGTGCAGCAGAACCCCACCGACCTTCCCACCATGAAACATACCTCTGCGGCATCCAAAAACAGTGGCGTGATGCAGAAGAGGGAAGGCTCAGCGGGGAAGGCCGCAAAGCAGCCTGTTAAGAATGCTGCTGCTGTTTTTGGATGCCTCGGAGGTATGTCAATCTCACGGTGGGAGGGTTGGTGGGGTTCTGCTGCACAGGGAGATGGGAGGGAGGGATAGAAAGATGCTGCAGAGGGAAGGCCCAGCGCCAGCGGGTAAGGCCATAAAGCAGCACGTTCAGACCGCTGTCACCACCACTGTTTTTGGATGCCTCGGAGGTAAACTTTACTCACTTTACCAGGGCATCACTCAAAAAGAGATCAGGAGATTACAAGTCATTCAAAACACTGCTGTACAAATCATTTTTAACGCTAAAAAATTTGACCACGTAACCCCTTTCTTCAGAAAAGCCCACTGGCTACTTATTTCACATAGGATTACTTTCAAAATACTACTTCTTGCTGTCAAAGTCCAATCTAATCATATTCCATCATTTTTAGATAGGTTGCTAATCCCTTATGATTCACATAGGACACTATGTTCCTCCCAACAATACCTTTTAGTGGTCCCTTCAGTTCGTCAATTATTTTATGACAACACGTAAAACAATCTTCTCTGTAACCGTACCCACACTGTGGAACGCTTTACCTCTGACACTTTAACTTTAAATTTAATCTTAAAACATTTCTTTTTAGAGATGCTTTTGAGATTTATACTTAATCTCTTATTCAAAACCCTCAGACACCAGGCCTTACGTTTAAAGATCCCCTTTATTCCTTTTGTTTTTTTTACCTCCCCTTTCTTTTATTTTAAGCAATGTATCCTCCACATCTGCCCATGTGTATCATGTTATGTTCGTATCCTAAATATGAATTTGTTCCCTCTATTTTATATTTTTTTAAAAATCGTTTAAATACTTTGTATAAATTGGAAACCGCTTTGCTTATAAAAGCGGTATATCAAGACCCAAATAAACTTGAAACTTGATACATCAGTCTCACAGTGGGAGGGTGGGTGGGGTTCTGCTGCACAGGGTGATGGGAGGGAGGGATAGAAAGATGCTGCACAAGGGGATGGGTGAGAGGGGAGGAAAGATACTGCACATGGGGTGGGGGGAGGAGAAAGGAAAGAGGAAAAATTGAGTGAGAGGAGAGGAAAGGAGAGATGATTGTTGTACATGCAAAAAAAAAAAAAAATAAAATAAAAAAAGACATCCCCTGAAATTAAGCCCTAATGCATTTTTTGGAGCTAAAATTAATATAAGACCTTGTCTTATTTGGGGGGGGGGGGGGGGAACACGGTATTTGTTTGTCCTTTTTATTGTTTCTTCTATTTGCCACAGAGTCAATTTGCTGGTAAAAGGAGTAAACCTAAGAGGATGGAGGTCACTTATGATAAAAATGCATGGAAAACAACAGATGAAACTTAGGATACTAAGGCTGCTGGGGTTATGCAGGCCTGCCCTGAGACACCCTTTGTGAATGAATAAACCTAAAATTGAACACTTGTGCTTATGAAGGTTAAAGGACTGGCAGCACTGGAAACATAAGTCCATTATTTATCTACAAGCTAGGTATAGTGCAGACAGCTGCAATTTGAGCTTCCTTTCAAAGCTAGGCCAATAACCTTAACCTTAGCTGTGACCTCTGGGACAGAGAAACATTTCACCCCTTACACTGGTATCTTTTAAAACACTGACTTGAAACTGTGTCAAAAAGAATACAGTTTTTTTTTGTCTGTCACTGGAACTAATGCACCCATGGGATTAGAGCAATGTGACTTTTCAAGATAGCTACATTTGGTTATGTATCCATAAATGGTAGAAGGTCAACAAAACAATTATGTTTCTCACAATCCCTCCACAAAAGTGACAATCTGAATCAGTACTAACTTTGACACATATGAGCCACTGTTACATTGTGCTGTCACATTAAATCCTACTCTGATTCTAACATGCCATACAATTTGCAAACAAGAGATGTATATTTTAGGTATGATGAAAACAGTTATAGTAATAAAAGTGAGGCAGAGAAAGAAAATTTATTTTGTGTTGCAACAAACACTGTTCAGTATATAGTAAGTAAATCAGGTAGAGGGGCATAATCAAAACATTACATCTAAGTACCATTTAGACATATGGTGTTAAATGCCCAAAGTCAGCAGGGGAAAAATGCCCATTTTTGAAAAATGTCTCAATTATTTTAATTTTTAAAAAAAAATAATCTATCTGGATGTCCAGGCCATCGGGTCGCCCAGACCTCCTTTATACCACATTTTCAACTAAAATTTCATCCAAGTCCCAAACACCTAGAACAAGACCATTTGCACACGGGAGAGGCCAGTCCTGTAATAAACTGGCCACCCAGACATGGCAACAGGGCACTTCTGTGAACTTCACATAAAGGGTGCCACATAAACATCTCACCAGAACACTCTGCTAGGATATGGTGAGCCCCCCTCAAACACACTATACCCACCTGTTTACAACCCCAATAGCCCTTCTGACTGCAGGTGGCACCTATATGGCAGTAAAGTAGGGTTTGGGGTTCTTTTGGTGGGCTCACATTTTCCACCATGAATGTAGTGGCTTATGGGACTTGCTGCTCCTCTCTATGGTTCACTAGACCACCCCCAGGCTAAAGGATAAATACCTAAGTGAAAAAAACAACAACATTCAGCAGTCTCATTTGCTATACAATGATCTGATTTATAAAGAGAGGCATTTTCAATATCTGAGATTGAACCTTTTACAGAATCCAGTATTGAACATGACTATTTTTAAAAAAGAAACACATCTATCTTTTTGTTTTGAAGATGGTCATTTCTCAGATATGCTTGTCCTCAGTGTATCTATCTTTTTAAAGCCATAACTGCGAGAGAAGTGTACACAGCGTAAAGCATGCGTGGGTCATGGGCATGTCACAATATGCTCAACATAGCATATTATCAATTGTATTCTTTGATTGGCGTACTTATACCAGCGTAAGCAACTGTTCTTAACTTCTGGTGTGCTGGGTATGCCTAAATTGCATTGTAGAATTGGTACTAAGGCCCAGATGCACTAAAGAGGACTGGCAAGAACATGTGGATCTGCTCCGATCTGATTTTTGGCTGATTCAAAAAGAGCTATTCATGCACTAAAAAGTTTGCATGCAAATGGTTCACGCAGAGATTCGTTGTAATCACCAACTCTCCTATCCGATTCATCACATCAATAAATGTTTAACATGATGCTTCAGTTAAATTGTGAGCCTCTTTGGACTGATAGAGAAGTTTTTAAGCACCTAGTGTTAACCGCCATGATCCGACAATAATTGTAAGGAAAAGCGGTATATCAAATAAACTGAACATACATACATACATGTGCAGAACCTGCAGGGGAAAGCTTCTTGCCACTCAGCTATTCAGGCAGGAAACCCTTTAAAAAAATTTTTTTAATGGACATATATGCTGTGCATGTTACACAGGCACAATATCTGCCTCATTAAAAAAAAAATCCCCCACCCCACCAATGACTGCCCTCCCTGATGAGCAATGACGAACGCGGTACTGGGAAACCTCTTCCCCCATGCTAGCAAACATCAGCAGGAGGGATGCCCATTCCCTCCTGCCATGCCACCCCCCATGTGAGAAAAAGTGGCAGGAGAGATGCCCACTCTCTCCTACCACCAAAGGTCCACACAGAGGATAGGGGTGAAGGGCCACTACTCGGACTGGAGGAAGGTCACGAGTGGTGTTCCGCAGGGCTCGGTGCTCGGGCCGATGCTATTTAATATATTCATAAATGATCTAGAAACAGGGACGAAGTGTGAGATAATAAAATTTGCAGATGACACTAAACTATTTAATGGAGCTCGGACAAAGGAGGACTGCGAAGAATTGCAAAGGGACTTGGACAAACTAGGGGAATGGGCGACGAGATGGCAGATGAAGTTCAACGTTGAGAAGTGTAAAGTATTGCATGTAGGAAGCAGAAACCCGAGGTTCAATTACACGATGGGAGGGATGTTATTGAACGAGAGTACCCAAGAAAGGGACTTGGGGGTAATGGTGGACACGACAATGAAGCCGACGGCACAGTGCGCAGCAGCTGGTAAGATAGAGAATAGAATGCTAGGTATAATCAAGAAGGGTATTACAACCAGGACGAAAGAAGTCATCCTGCCGTTGTATCGGGCGATGGTGCGTCCGCATCTGGAGTACTGCGTCCAATATTGGTCGCCGTACCTTAAGAAGGACATGGCGTTACTCGAGAGAATTCAGAGGAGAGCGACATGTCTGATTAAAGGGATGGAAAACCTTTCATTCGCTGAGAGATTGGAGAAACTGGGTCTCTTTTCCCTGGAGAAGAGGAGACTTAGAGGGGATATGATAGAGTCTTACAAGATCATCAAGAGCATAGAGAGAGTAGAGAGGGACAGATTCTTCAAACTTTCAAATAATAAAAGAACAAGAGGGCATTCAGAAAAATTGAAAGGGGACAGATTCAAAATGAATGCTAGGAAGTTCTTCTTTACCCAACGTGTGGTGGACACCTGGAATGCGCTTCCAGAGGATGTAATAGGACAGAGTACGGTACCGGGGTTTAAGAAAGGATTGGACAATTTCCTGCTGAAAAAGGGGATAGAAGGGTATAGATAGAGGATTACTACACAGGTCCTGGACCTGTTGGGCCGCCACATGAGCGGGCTGCTGGGCACGATGGACCCCAGGTCTGACCCAGCGGAGGCATTGCTTATGTTCTTATGCCAGGTGCCTGATTCTTCATAGTGCGCGCTAAAGTTAGGTGACGGTAGGCACGCTACTGCCACCTAACTAGCCAATGGCAGAGCATGTTTTCTAAAAAAAATTAGATGCATAGTGACTCCTAAGCACACATAAGGCAAGCGGAGGCATGGTTTACGCCAGAAGTTGCCTTACGATTACTCAGGTGTCGCTATGTGCCTCTGAACACACGAAGTAGCCACATTTCACATGCTTATATAAAACTGTAGGCGCAAAACTACTACATGCGCCTAGTGGTTGATTGACAATCACTCGCCTGTACGCCTACAATGTAGGCGCATTAAGGCACGCTATAGAGAGTCAAGCTCTATGTGCTTTGCATTTGGGTAAGCTTATGTTACTGGTCATTTAAGTACACCAATTTGGGTTTATGCTAATATTCTATAATTACCACATCAATCTAGCAAAAATCAAGAATACACCTGAGCAATATCTAAACACTACCAAAGTGCAATATAAATATATATATAATAAACTGCAGCAGGATCTTCAGAATACCAGCAGAGTAACGTAACTCCCGCTGGCTGGACTCCTCATTGATCCCCCTTGTTAGATTCTACTAATTTCCAATCATGCTAATTCTTCTTTATTTAACTTTGGCCCTCTTTTACTAAGGTGCGTTAACCGATTAGCGCATGCTAATTGAATTAGCGCACGCTAAACGCTTATGCGTGCATGTAAGCGCACCTTAGTAAAAGAGGGGGTTTATTTCAGTTTTGTTCAAGTAGTTTGATAGTTATTAAATGTAATTGTAATTCATAAAATGTATTTAGCTTTGAAACAACACCTCTCTTGACGAGATATCCGTTTCAATAACTTTCATCAGGGACGAGGTGTGTTCAAACTAGAACTCGCGTCTGGCGCTACCCTGTTAATCCATTGCTGCAAAGTTTATCGAGATCCGGTTTGTTATATATATATATATATTTCACTTTGGTAGTGTTTAGATATTGCTCAGGTGTATTCTTTAATATTCTGTAATGCATATTGGTGTTCAGATGATGTCACAGAACTGGTGTTCAATGGGTAACATAGGCACACCTATCTGGAGGCAGCACTTTATAGAATTGTCCTGAATGCCTTTTTTATTTTCAAATTTCAAATCAAATTATAATATTGTCCGTGTTAGACTCATAAATACATTTTATTGACTAACGAATGTTAAATTTGCTGGTGAACATGTATAGTAAAAACAGGGGAATGGAACACCTTTTGACTTAAGAGGGTCAAACAAACCAATCACTGTCTCTGGTTTCCCTGGTTGCTGATGGTGTGTGGGAAAATAATTGGCAGGGTAATGGCCTCTATGGTCCACCCATTCTGCTGCCTATAAGTAAAATGGTGTAATTGGCTGACATTAAATTTTTTTTAACTCTTTTGATTAGGTGTGGGCAATGCTTAAAAATTTTTATCATGATTAATTGTGCAATTAAAAATTTTAATCGCACGATTAATCGCATTTAATCATGGCATGCAAAGGCAAAGTAGGAAGTTGTGTTGTGCAAGGGAAGACTTCAGAGTCAGCTGCAGACAGCATGTGGAAATTGCTGTCTCTGCCAGTGACATAAGAATTGCCGCTGCTGGGTCAGACCAGTAGTCCATCGTGCCCGGCAGTCCGCTCACGCGGCGACCAGTGCCCTAACTGAGACTAGCCTTACCTGCGTACGTTCTGGTTCAGCAGGAACTTGTCTAATTTTGTCTTGAATCCATGAAGGGTGTTTTCCCCTATAACAGCCTCCAGAAAAGCGTTCCAGTTTTCTACCACTCTCTGGGTGAAAAAGAACTTCCTTACGTTTGTACGGAATCTATCCCCTTTTAACTTTAGAGAGTGCCCTCTCGTTCTCTCTACCTTGGAGAGGGTGAACAGTTTATTCAGTATCTTGAATGTTTCGATCATGTCCCTTCTCAGTCTCCTCTTTTCAAGGGAGAAGAGGCCCAGTTTCTTTTTTTGTGTTTTTACTTTTTATACTGTTTTTCTTATGCTCTTTAAAGCTTAATTCATTTTATGCTCCGAATCAGATCTGTTAAGCTCAACATGGGGAGGTGGGAGAATAGAAGCCAGATTGCAGGATAGGCAAGGGGAAAGAAAGTAATGCTGTACAACATAGGGAAGTTATAAATGTTGGTCAGGGTTAAAAATGTAATCATAGTTAAAATTTTAACAAATTAATAGTGGACTAAGGCCCAGATTCTATAAATGGTGCCTAAAGCTATGCGCCTAGATTGGCGCACCTATCTGATCTGGGTGCCTAACTTAATTTTTTAAATTGGATTAATTGGCACTGTTAATTAAATGCCGGCGAACGATGGACAGCATTGACTCTAACAGCTCTTTTATTATACTGTCTTCCCCGACCTTGAGAAAGTGATCGAAACGCGTTGGAGAAACATAGGGGGGATGAGTCAATGTTGGAGCAGCAGTATTACATTAAATTATATATTTATTTATTTAATTAATTATGGAAACTTAGAAGAAAGAGCATAAAATGAATTAAGCTTTAAAGAGCATAAGAAAAACAGTATAAAAAAGAAAAACACAAAAAAAGAAAAAAAAAAAGAAAATCAGTATTTAGCAACACCATGATACAAGATACTAATGAGGATTGCAGCAATCTGAAGATTCTTGATCAAATCGGTGTGTTGTGTACCAGCATAGATTACAAACTTCATATGAGCCTGAAGTGAGCACAATTTAGATATACAAGAGTTTATGTTAGCTGTAAAGTTGCTCAAATTAGGATCAACTTCTAGCAGGATGAACATATCATCAGCTAAGTGAACATCGTCTTGATGGAACTTAATTTATAGTATTTTAATGTGGTCATATAAATGTTGAAAAGAATTGGAAACAACAAAGAGCCCTGCGGGACACCACAATCTGCCGTCCATGCAGCAGATGTCTTACCTTCAAAGTTTACCACATAAGAGCGTAATAAATGAATCTTTACTCCCTTATCCTCCCCCCTCATCTACCTTCACAAGTGTCTTTCTCAAAGAGTCATCGGCAGCGATTCTCACATGCTGCCTGCAGCTGTCCCAAAAGCCTCCCCTCTGCCTCATTCCGCCTAGACAAAAACAGGAAGTTGCATCAGACAGGGCAGGATGTGGCAGAGGGGAAGCTTCTGGGTCAGCTGCAGGCAGTGTTTGAGAGTTGTTGCTGCCTCTGCCAGCTGACCCATTGATAAAGACGCTTGTTAAGGGAAAAAGGGGAAGAAGATGCAGGACTGTAGAGCCCAGCTTACTCTCCCATGCTGGCTCTGTCAAGGGTATACAGTTGCTTGGTGGGCCAGAGCCCAAACACCCATAATGCATTTCTGTATTCAAATATGCTAACAAACATTCAAGTGTTTCAAACAAAATGAAGATAACCTTCCTTAATAGCTATTTGCCATGGTTTCTTTCCACTCTCAGACTAGGCATATGAACTGGAAAGTACTGAAATAACCTATCTTAGTTTGAAAAATAATATTTGGTAGGATTCACTAGCATGGTATACTTCAGTTTCCTCTAAATAAAAAGAACCATTGGGAATTAAAAATGTCAATTAATATTTTGTGCTCATTTACCATCTTAATTATATCATTTGCAGAGTAAGTTTTTATATTTAGAACTCCTTTTGAGCATGTTAAAGCTGGTTTTAAGTGAATAAATTATGTGTTGTCCTAGTTTGTCAGTCTTTCTCCCTCTGACTCAGCAGCACAGTGCACTGCTTCATTAGCTTTCAGTTTATTGCAAATGATGGTGCAATTCATCATAAGTGTTCACACAGAGGTATAACTATAGAATTTCACACTGAGAAATGCCATGATTAAATTATATGTCATTTGGATGGATGCCAGGTGTGATTCCAAGTAATAATACTGCTTGGGTTTGTAATCCAGGCTCCTTATATTTGAATTTGTACATTGAGATGGAAAAACACTGATTGGCATTAAACTTTGTTTCATACCAAGCAACTGGCATCATTTTGTGTATTGAGAGGGATCATAGTTACCTGATCAGAGCATAGTTAGTGTTAGTCAGTTTACTTTGAAAAGCAAAATGGAAAAAAAATACTAGGAATATGTTAAGTAATTAGGGCCAGATTTAGTAAATGGCATCCAAAGTTAGGGACCATTAAGGTCTGTACAGACAGTGGCATAGTAAGGTGGGGGCAAAGGGGGCGGTCCGCCCCAGGTGTCATGTTGAAGGGAGCACTGACACACGTCCTGCTCTCTGCCCCCCTGCCCCCTTCCCCCTATGCTTCTAGTTGAAGAAGTTGTTCACGGCGGTCAAGAACTTGCTCTTTGTGACCCTGTCAGCTCTCTCACTGACCTCACTTCCAGGTGCTGCGCATAGGAAGTGACTTCAGAAGGAAAGTCAATGGGGTGACAAGGAGCACGTTGTTGACCACCGCAAGCAACTTCAACTAGGGGGAAGGGAAGGGGGGGCGCACATGGCAGGTAGGAGCAGGGGGCGGAGATGAGAGCGGGAAAGGGGCGCCTCTCACCCTTGCTACGTCACTGGGTAAAGAATAGTATTTGGCACAAGGACTTATAACTGATGAAATCTTTGCACCCATACCCTTCCCATGGCCATGCCCCTTTTGGGTTGTGTACAATTAAACTTAGGTGCACATGTTATAGAAAAGGGCATAGGGTAAATGTGCACATAATTCCCAATTACTGCTAATTAAGTGCCAATCAACTCCAATTAAATCCAATAATAGTGCCTGACTAGTTTACATGCACATCTGTAATCCATGCACAAATTTGGGTGCCCAAGTAGAATCTGGAGGTTAACATATGGTTAATGCCCAGAAATAGGCTACCATGCAACTGCGTTAATGGGTTTTGTGGTAGTTTGCCTTTCACTGTGCATTGAACCATGTGTTATAGAATTTTTCTGTCAGGGGGCATGGCATAGACAGAGTGTGGGCATGGAAGCATTAGCCAACTAGCATATTATGCTTACCATGCACTGTCTAATGCAGAGTTAACATAGGAGCACTTAGCTCCTCTTAAATAGGAGGCCGTATGTGGTCCTGTATTAATTTGCAGCAGATACCACATATAAATGGGAACATTAATGCACAACCTGGTGTAAGCAGTATAATGAATACTACTACTACTACTAATAAATACTTGGAATACCCTTTCATGATGCAGGATTAGTTTAAGGCATTCTGAACATAAATCTATCACTTAATGCACTTTAGTAGAAAGTCCTTTGGCTTACAAGTAGAGGATAATTTTATTAGGGGGGCTCTAAGTAAGAACATAGGTGCTTATTTAGGTGATATTTTATAAAGATGCATAAAAGCTCTGGCAGTGAGTTCCAGAGCTTGGCGATTCGTTCAGTAAAAAAATATTTCCGTCTATTTGTTGTAAAGGTTTTTCCATCGCCTTTATCATAAGAAATGGGAGTAGTTCTAGAGAAAGAGCACAAAACCAGCAATATGGAACAGGATCAAGTTAGCAGTATGCAGTGTTAGTAGTGGAAATGAATTTCCTAATGGTAATTCCACTGAGATATTAAAGGAAAGCCAAGGACTGTTCAAAATGGAAGATACATATTTGTGATAGAGAGGAAGCTGATGCGGTGGATGGAAAGATTAGCCCTGGAGGAGGACTTGAGGGGAAGAGGGAGAAGGAAATGAGTTAAGCAAGGTAATAATCTTTAAGTCAAAGAAGAAAGCTCAAGAATCAGCATTAACAGAAAGTGGAATAGAGTTAGGAGATCTGACAGTTAATTTCTTTAAGAATGAAAAAAGCTTCTTTGGATAATTTGCAGCATTAGAGATCACTTTGGAGAAATAAAGCCTTCAAATTTCCTTTATTATGAGGAAATGATAAGTGACTCTACAACAGTGAAAACGGAATTCTGATTTCTCCCTCATCTTTCCACCTGATGTGTTTCAAAAGTTATATACTGCTTTTTCTGTGTGGTTTACACAATCAAAGCAGTTTATATATTTTAGACAGGTACTTATTTTGTACCTGGGGCAACAAAGTGTTAAGTGACTTTACCAGAGTCACAAGCAGCTGCAATAGGAATTAAACTTAGAACCTCAGGGTGCTAAGGCAGCTGCTTTAACCACTGGCCACTTTGCCTTTGAAAATAAGCAGAGCAAAAATAGAAGTCCATGAAGAACTATAGCATCCAGAGCTGAACGGGGTGAAGTCCCACATAAAAGAAGTTCTCAGGAAAAAAGGAGCTATGAGAAGGGAGGGAGGAGGAATCAATATGGCTCAGTCCATGCATAAAAGTAACAGGAATGATAGAGGGAGCAAGGATGGTAGATGGAACCTTAATCAGAAAACAAATAAGGTCATGAATAGACCAAGATATAGAAAGAGTAGAGGAGGAGGAAAGATCTGGCGATGAGTCAGGAGTAGAAAGGTCAAGGTGGCCTGTGGTGTGAGTTGGGAAGAGAATATGCTGCTGGGCAACTGTATCAATAGCCGGCCTAAATGGCAGTGCGCCTAATGATTCAATGCCTACCAGCGCCTAAGAATGCTTAGGTGCCACTAGGACCAATTCTATAAACGGTATCTAGTAGTTGATTGCAACCACGTTGAATGAAACATAGAAACATAGAAATAGATGGCAGATAAGGGCCCACGGCCCATCTAGTCTGCCCACCTTAATGTCCCTCCCCTACCTTTGCCATGTGAATAGATCCCATGTGCCGATCCCATTTGGTCTTAAAATCAGGCACGCTGCTGGCCTCAATCACCTGTAGTGGAAGACTATTCCAGCGATCAACCACTCTTTCAGTGAAAAAGAATTTCCTGGTGTCACCTCGTAGTTTCCCGCCCCTGATTTTCAACGGATGCCCTCTTGTTGTCGTGGGACCCTTGAAAAAGAAGATATCTTCCTCCGCCTCGATGCGGCCCGTAAGATACTTGAACGTCTCAATCATGTCCCCCCTCTCTCTGCACTCCTCGAGCGAGTATAGCTGTAATTTGTCAAGCCGTTTTTCGTATGGTAGATCCTTGAGTCCCGAGACCATCCGGGTGGTCATTCTTTGCACCGACTCCAGTCTCAGCACATCCTTGCGATAATGCGGCCTCCAGAATTGCACACAGTATTCCAGGTGGGGCCTCACCATGGATCTATACAATGGCATAATGACTTCCGCCTTACGACTGATGAAACCCCTTCGTATGCAGCCCATGATTTGTCTTGCCTTGGACGAAGCCTACTCCACTTGATTGGCAGACTTCATGTCCTCACTGACGATTACCCCCAAGTCTCATTCTGCTACCGTTTTTGCTAGGATCTCCCCATTAAGGGTATAAGACTTGCATGGATTCTGGCTGCCCAGGTGCATAACTTTGCATTTTTTGGCATTGAAGTTGAGTTGCCATGTCCTAGACCATCGCTCCAGTAGGAGTAGGTCGTGCATCATGTTGTCGGGCACTGAATCTTCGTCTGTTGTGCATTTGCCCACTACATTACTCAGTTTGGCGTCATCGGCGAATAATGTTATTTTACCTCGAAGCCCTTCTGCCAAGTCTCTTATAAAGATGTTGAATAGGATTGGGCCCAAGACTGAGCCCTGTGGTACTCCACTAATCACCTCCGTCATTTCGGAGGGGGTGCCGTTCACCACCACCCTTTGGAGCCTACCTCCAAGCCAGCTCCCAACCCATTTCGTCAATGTGTTACCTAATCCTATAGAACTCATCTTGCTCAGTAACCTGCGGTGTGGTACGCTATCGAATGCTTTGCTAAAGTCCAGGTACACGATGTCCAGGGACTCCCCAATATCCAGCTTCCCCGTTACCCAGTCAAAGAAGCTGATCAGGTTGGATTGGCAGGATCTCCCCTTAGTAAATCCATGTTGTCGGGGATCCCGTAGATTCTCCTCATCCAGGATCTTATATAATTGGTGTTTGATTAGAGTTTCCATTAGTTTGCTCACCTAGCAGCTAGGTGCCATTTATGGAATCAGGGCCCTTGTGAATATATATGGTACTGAAGCTAGGTTGAAAGGGATTATACAATATTGGAAGTGGTGTTTCCTTATTATTAATTTGAAATATTCCCTTTGACCTGGATGTATTTCTATGTGGGAATAAGCATCTTTCAGAACCAGAGAGCATAGCTTTGAAGAAAAGAGTTTAAGGTATTATCAAGAAGTAGCAGTGAGATATGCAGTAACAGTATACCAGCCAGTTTGATAAGATGTGGTCAGACACTGCATTTCTACAGTAAGTCTGATTGAGTTGAAAATATATTGCAAATAACTTAGAGAATGTATGTTGTCTTTGATTCCCCTCTGCAGGAATAGACAATGGAGAAGAGCCACTAGAAAACACATACTATATATGTCTGTTTATCATCTCAGTTCCTACTGAGTCCACTTTTATAGAACATCTGTCATATTCATGTTGCTAAGAGACTTGGTAGAGGAGACAGAAGGCAAGAAAGTCATTTCTGGAGTCATCCGACAGATCCAAGAGATGTGAGTAATCTCTTTAGTTGTACCATCAATAATGGCACATGGTGTGTATGGCAAAACTAACAATAGAATCCCAGACAACTTATGCCCAATAACAGAACCATTCTTAGGCTGGTATGACTGCACCAGATCCATCAAAAGATAGCAGTGCTAGAGAAAAAGAGCAACTGTGGTAGCTAGAAATGATTCCTAAAAAACCTGAAACTTTCTTTAGCTGATGTTAATAGTCTCCTTCTTCAGCTTGTACCCTGTAGAGACTAAATGGTGTTGCCAATGTTGAGAACCAGTAAGCTGGATGTGAACCTGGGTGCTGATGGACTCCAAAAATGCTTATTTCCCATCATATATACTGTTTAGACATGAAGGAGGAGCAGCTGTAAGAAACAGCAGCATCTGTACTCACACTCTACTCAGTCACTGTACTAAATCCTAGACTGAGTGGCAACAAGAGGTACCTGAAAGAATAACAGTAAGAATGAGGAATGGAGGAGATCTGAGGAATGGAGGATATCTGAATGTGAGGGAGTGAATTAAAAAGGAATTGGTGTGTTTTGGGGAAGACTAAGTTGAAAGTGAAAACACTGAGAAGGAGAAGATCATGGGGATTTTCAAAACAGTTGGGAGAAACCTTTCAAAATCATTTCTCTGACATCTAATCTACAGGAGACACATTTTCATAAATGATCACTTTAAGGCCCGGAATCAATAACCAGCACTTAAATTTAGGTGTTGGTAGGCGCCCTGCCAATGGTCAGAAATGGCAGGGTTGAAGCACCTACCAACGCCTAAATTAAAGGAGATTAAAATGGCTACTGGAATCATGGCTTTCTCTCAGGGTGAGAATGAAGCTTGGGAAAAAACACTGGAAGCATGATGGATTGATTCAAATGAAATTCCGTAGACTACTTTTGGGAGTAATTTTGGATGGCTGCAAAGCACTACTTTATCATGGTGGAATACTGTAAAAGACGGGTCCACCACCAGCGCTTGGTGCTTGCTTATGCGATGAGCAGAAGTAATGGAGATTAGAAATACCACTTTCCAAGTGAGATATTTGAGAAGAGCTGAAGATATTGGTTCAAAAGGAGGCTTCATCAGTTGAGAGAGAACAACATTAAGGTCCAAAACCACTGGAGGTGGTTTGATATTGAAAAAACCTTTCATGAATCTGGAAACAAGACGATGAGCAGTCAAAGATTTACCATTGATTGGTTCTTGAAAAGCATTGATAGCACTATGATGGACTCTGACTGAAGAGGTTTTAAGACCTGAGTTGAATAAATGAAGAAGATAATCCAATACTGAAGATATAGAGGAGGATGAAGCATCATGTTGATGAAGAGTACACCAGGTAGAAAACCGTGTCCACTTCTGCTGGTAGCATTGCTATGTAGAAGTTTTTCTGGAAGCATCCAAATTGAGTCAGACAGGATCGGAAAGATCAGTGTCAGCTGAGGTCATCCCACAAGGTACCAAGCTGTCAGGTGCAAGGATGGTAGATTGGGATATAAAAGAGATCCTTGACTCTGTGTGAGAAGAGATGGAAATCTACAGGGGCATTGGTTCCTTGACATTGAGCTGAAGTAGAAGGAAGAACCAAGATTGTCTGGGCCACCGAGGGGCTATTAGGATCATGGTAGCTGACTCATTTGAGCTTGACTAGCGTCTTGAGAATGAGAGGAATTGGTAGAAATGCATAAAGGAATTTGAGCATCCAATCCAGAAGAAAAGCATCCGTCACCAGATGTTGCAGAGAGTATTGTCTGGAACAGAATTGAGGCAGCTTGTGATTTTGGGGAGATGCAAACAGGTCTATCTGAGGAGTTCCCCAAAGAGAGAATATCTGATGCAAGACTGTGGAATTGAGTGTCAACTCGTGTGGTTGGAGAAATCTGCTGAGTTTGTCGGTGAGAGAATTCTTCTCTCCTTGAATATAGACTGCTTTGAGGAATATGTGATGAGCAATAGCCCAGTTCTAAATCTTCTCAGCCTCTTGACAAAGAATGAGAGAACCTGTTTGTTTATGTAATACTTGATTGTCCATGCGTATTAGTAGAACTTGATTGGATATCATGTGCTGAAAAGGTTTGAGAGCATTGCAAATGGCCCTGAGTTCTAAGAGATTGATGGGGCAGTGCTGCTCTTGGGTGAATCAGTGATTCTGTGTGCAAAGACCATCCAGATAAGCTCCCCAAGCGTATTTGGATGAGTCTGTGGTCAGAACTTTCTGATGTAGAGGGATTTGAAACAAGAGCCTTTTGGAAAGATCTGAGGAATTCATCCACCACTGCAGAAATTGATGAAGTGAAGATGTGACTAAAATCTCTTGTGAGAGTGGATTGAGAGCTTGAGACATTGGGACGCTAGTGACCACTGAGGTGTCCTGAGGTGGAGTCACGCAAAGGGGGTAACATGGACTGAGGATGCCATGAGACCCAATAGTATCATCATCTGCCTGGCTGAGATGGACGGAAGGTGATAAGCCTCTTTGCAAAGTTGAATCAAATTGTCTTGTCTTTACTGAGGTAAGAACACCCTGAGTTGAATGGTGTCAAGCAGGACTCCTATGAATTATAGAGTTTGAGAGGGTTGAAGCTGAGATTTGGAAAAATTGACTTCCCGGTAGAGGTGGTGTAGACAAAAATTGTGTCTGAATTCAAAAATGCATGGGACAGGCACATGGGATCTCTTACAGTGAGGAGGAGATAGTGGGTGCTGTGAATGGGCAGACTGGATGGGCCATCTGTCCTTTTATCTGTCATGTTTCTATGTTTCTCTTGCAGAACATGGCAAGTAGAAGTAAGAAATTTCTCTTTAAAATATGAATATGTTATAAGCCTGCCACCGAAGGTACTAGCCAATAATGCAACAAAGAGGAGATAGTTGACTAGTCTCTACTAGGAACATCTATAGGATAAACACAGTAGGGACAGCGGATAAGACCATCATAGCACAGATAACCAGATTTATCAGGAAAATAGTACTTCCAAGATAAACATAGATTATGATACAGACATAAGGGGCGAATTCTATAAATAGCATCCCAACTGTAGGCGGTAGATGTCCTACCACTGTCTAACCAGCCAATCGGGACACACATTTTCTAAAATAAACAACCCAAGGCTGGGCATAGGCGTGGTTTCACCCAGAAGTGGCCTTAAGCAAGCTTAAATGGCCCTACACATCTCTCTAGGGCTGTGATAGGTGCCTGAAATGTAGGCCATTGAAATGCTGGCCTGCATTTCAAATAGATGCGGCTGTTAAACTGATCGTAGCAAGGAAATCTCCCTGCTGCGATCAGCTGAGCGGCAATGACAAGGAGCCCCGAAACTCCACCGCACATCGGCCGTCAGGAGGGATGCCCACTCCCTCCAACTGCCACCTCAACCCCCACACACTGTCCGCAGCAGGAGGGATGCAAACTCCTTCCTGTTGCAAACCACAATACAATCCCTGGTAGGAGGGATGCCCAATCCCACCTCTTGCAAAACACAAAACAATCCCAAATAGGAGGGATGCCCACTCCCTCCTGACGCAAACTGCAAAACAATCCCCGGTAGAATGGATGCCCAATCCTTCCTGCCGCAAACCGCAAAACAATCCCTCCTATTGGCACCCTCTCACAACATCCCCGGCAGGAGGCATGCCCATTCCTTCCTGCAGGCACCCCCCCCAAGCCCCCAACCCCCCCAAATCTCTGACCACCCCAAAGCCCACCCAGACGCCTCCATAACTTTAATGCAAGGGCAGCTAGAGGAATGCTTAATTCCACTGACTGGCAGACCCACCTTTTTAGGATGGAGAGCTTTAAGCACCTGGGCCAGCTGGAGTGTTAGGCCTCCTTCCTAGTGCATTCTGGGATGCACCGGGAGTGGCCTATGACTCAGATTGGCCAGATCCCTAAGACCACTTCCCCATGAGCCAAGCTTCTTTGAATGCCGTATTTTTGAATGCCAGAAAGTATTGAGAGACCTATTGCATCAGTTTGAAACTTTTCAATAATTTTTTGTGGGGGTTCCCCGATACAGGGTTGAAATGTGATACATCACACCAGAATCTTCAAGCAGATGAGTATTCAAATATTTTTTGTACTTTTTGAAGAATTGTAATTACTTGACATTAAGAGCAAGAGAACATTAAATGAAAAATATGCTATGAATGGATGGTGAGGCTCCATTTGGGGAGTTTCCCCTGTCGTGGTCTTTGAGCATATTATTGTCCTATTGAATTCCATTTTGAATTAGTAAATACTTGCTTAATGTGAGAAAGAACATAGAAGGGAGTTTCATATATATTTTGTATACTTGCATTTGCTTTCTCTCTTATCTGAGAAGGTTTCTCCCTTTAATTTTGCATTGACTGAGCAGGAGGGAGTAGGCATCGCTTCTGCCGGGGATGTTGGAGGGGAGGTGCAGGCAGGAAAGAGTGGGCATCCTTCCTGCTGGGGATTGTTTTATGGTTTACGGCAGGAGGAAATAGGCATCCCTCCTACCATGGAGAGTGGGGGGGGGGGGGGAATGTTGGTGGTTCCCTGCCGCTGCTGCTCAGCTAATTGCAGCAAGGAGATTCCCACTGTGATCAGCTCATCGGCAATGATATTTTGTAAATGGTATCTGTGACATGGACGCCAGTTAATGAATCTGGGTGGTTAACCGGGATTAGGATGCCCATGTGTGGTGATTCTCAAAAGCCGTTTAGGCATCTGCTGAGACCAGGCAACCTATACAGAATCAGGCCCTAAGCGCGAATTGAAATAGTAGTATGAACACAGTACATACTAAATATGGAGATATATATATACAGTCAAACCTCGGTTTGCGAGTAACGCGGTTTGTGAGTGTTTTGAAACACTCTCGCAAACCTTAACTCACTAAACGATCTCTCAGCTATGGTGGCCCAGGGGTGAGTACCTGCCTGTGGGTGCTGCAGCCCCTTCAGTGGGATGGTTTCCTTCCCTCGGGGTCCCCATGCGGCTGCCCTCCCGCTTCGGCTGATGCCTCTGCTATCCGCCAGCGCCTCCCGGCTCCCAAATTAAGCCAGCCGCCATCCTGCAGAAGCATGTGCAGGATCTCTCAACTCCCGAGTCAAGCCAGCTGCCGCCCCGACAACGCACGCGCCACGTACAAGCATGCACGTACAAGCTGCTTTGCTGACAAATTTTAACTAATGAGCAGATGTGTACAATTTTGTGCATATTTTTATGTTTCCTTTTGCCTTTGTTTACATAAAATATGTTTTAGAACTTTTCAAATTGTTTATGAATATTTTACAGAATATATTTTGTACAAATAAAACTAGTTATTTAAATACTGAAAAACATGGAATGAACTTATTGCACAGAAAATGATTTATACTACTATAGATCATTATCTTGCTCTGTGTCAAATGTGCAAGTATCAGGCATGTATGGGTCAGTAACCTTTTTTAAATAAGTCTCTAATTGCTGAGTTTCAGATTGGATATGGGGCAGAAAAGGTATAACCTTAGCTCAGTTGAAATGCAAAATACTAGACATATTCTTTCAGATTTATAGGATACAGTGTATTAATGAATGTGGACAGTTAAACTGTCAGGATTTCACATAATATACCTAATTTGATTGAATGCTAGTGTTACACAGTATAATTATAAAAGAGACTTGAAAATGCACAGAAAGTTTCATGTACTAAATAGGTTCATTAATAATTAATGTGACTTTATTCTAATTATGTAAAAGAATAGATTTATTTTGGCTTTGGATCAATTCAAGGCTCTGTAATAAAGAAGATCTAGAAAGAGAGAATATGATAGTAGATAAGGGCCATACAGCCATTTTAGTTTACTGTTTCATTCCTGACCCAGTGCCACAGACCCCAGTTGATCTCTGGGCTTCTGCTCATTTTTTCACAACCAGGGATGCTTTGTGCTTATCACAACAACAACCAAGAAGCAGATTAGTCCAAGCAGAAGACGTATGATTTATTAGCAACAAAGACCCAATGTGGCCATGTTTTGCCCTCGGGCTGTGTCATGGGTAAAAATTGCAGGGGAAATTTGACACACAACCCCTGTTAGTCAGCACTTCTAAACCACAGAGCAAATCAATGTGTCTTCCTTCCGACTGGCAGCAAATCTTGCACTCAAGATAGAGTAATAAAAACTTCCTCATGTGTGGTTGAAAGCTTGATGAAAAAGCCAAATTTTCAATGCTGATTTAAATTTTTTGATGTTTAATTCTGCTTGAATAGACAATGGGAGATTATTTCAGGAAAAAAAGGAGCTGTGAAAATTAAGGCATAATGCCTTGTTGATTCCAGTTGGGCAGATTTGGGACCCGGGAGAGCTAGGCAATGGTCATTTCTAGAATGGAGTAGGCAGATTGGAGAATAAGGTGTGGAGGGACATTTTCAACAGGACACCTAAGTCTGAGTTTGGATGTATTGGGAAAAACCTTCAAAAATCCAATAGAGAATATTACTATTTTCAAATCAGAAAAACATCTAACTTTTTGTTTTGAAAATGGCTATTTTCTAGACATTTTTGAGCTTAGTGCATCTAATTTTTAGGACCATGTTCTAAACCATAATGTCCAAAAGAAAACTGCACACAATCAAGCTTTTGGAATGTAGGAGCCAGGGCTGGCATTAAGGGAAAGCAAACAGGGCAGTTGCCCTGGGCCCCAAGGCTCTGGGGGGTCCCTAGTGGGTCTGACTGTCCATTCCTTCTATCTGCGGCTGGTCTGACGTCTTCCTCTCCTGGTCATGCATTTTTGTTACAGGGGGCTGCCATCCCTAGCACCGATTATCAACCACTACTAGTGGCCCCTCTCTGTGCTTTCCTTTTGCCATGATTCATCCAGGTGGAAATAGGAAGTTGCGACATTGGGACTGACCACGGCAGAAGGAAAGCACAGAGTAGGACCATGTGCAGCAGTTGAGAATTGATGCCATAGCTGGTAGTCCCCTACAACAAAAATGAATGTTTCTGCAAAACTGAATGTGAGGACGACATTGGACTGGTGTGGAAAGGAAGGGGAGTAAATGCCAGGCTAGGAAGCCCCCTGGACCAGCTTCTTAAGTAGAATGGGGGAGGTTGGGGGTGGGGGAGAGGTGAAGGGGATGGGTAAGAACTTATGAGGCCAGAAACAGAAGGAAGAGAGAGCCTCCTATGGATCGTTACAAACGCAAGCTTTTCCTTGTTATGACAGGGGTAGCGATGCAAATGATAACACACAATTGGAAAAATTGTGACCGCCTCAATTTCTTGTTTTGGTGGGCCAGTTTATGTTTAGGCTATAAATATGAAAAGATGAATGCAGATATGTTGGGGCATAGCAAAGTATTTCAATTGACATCCTTTGTTAATTCAACATAATTGTCTTTATTTAATTTTCTGTTTATTTTTATGCATATTCAGGAGGGGGTGGGTGGGATATTTTTCTTCTGTATTGTTATTGATAGAATTTAAGTGCTTATGTTGATTATTAATGGTTGTATACTTCATGGCACTTTGTATTAGTTTTGAAAATTAATAAAGATAAAAAAAAAAAAAAGAAAAGAAGGGAGAGAGAGAAAGATAATAATAATAATAAATAATAAACAGTAAACTTTATTCTTGTATACCGCCCAACCATGAGTTCCAGGTGGTTCACAATCAAGGACTGTACAATCAGTGAAGCATACATGTAAACAGGGTTAAAGCAATAATCATTTACAAACTTATCAAACAAGTAAGTTTTCAACAATTTTCTGAAGGCATAATATGATTGCATTTATGGAATCAAAGAACTTAAACAGGAATTCATTTTTTCTAACTGGAAAGCAGAAGTCTTATCAAGGAATCTCTTGCAATGACAAGCTTTTACAGATGGATACATAAACATGCAGTCATTTTAAGTATTTTTATTCAACTTGTATAATTTAAATTGGGAGGATAGGTATCCTAGAGCCAGACCAAAAAGGGCTTTAAAATAGATGCAGCCAAATATGAACAGAATTTGTGCTTCGAATGGCAACCAATGTAGTTGCTGATAGAAAGGACTCACATGGTCGTATTGTTTTAACCCGAAGATCAAGCGCATTGCCGTATTCTGTATTACTTGAATACAATTGAAGATTTTCTTGTAAGATGCCAAGTAGATAATGTTTCAGTAGTCAAGAGCAGATAGAATTAGGGACTAAACTATTAATCTGAAAGAAACTAAGTGAAAATATTTTTTAATTGTTCGAAGTTTCCAGAGAATCACAAATCATTTTTTTATCATAACATCAGTATGATCATCTAACATTAAGTAACGATTAGAGAATGACACGGGGACCATTTACCGCGGTAAACCGCGGGTCACCACAGTAAATCCGCAGGAATGGAAACATTTGCAACTGGTTTACCGCAGGAATGGGGACAAGACCTTTCACCACCCTGCGGGAATGGGGACAAGACCTTTTACTGCCCCATGGGAGCGGTGAAAAGTCTTACTCCTGTGGTAAAAAAATTGCGCCTGTGTCAGACTCAGCATCTTCTTCCCAGCTCCTCTTGCGCCTATTTTACCTTCAGGAGCCAGCCATTCCACAATGAAGACAGAAGGAACCTAAAACCAAAGCCTGAGACCAATGTGATTTGAAGAATAAAATTACCAGACAACAAAAATAAAAAAATAAATTTATTTTATATTTTGTGATTAGAATATTTCAGATTTGAAATATATATCCTGGTATTAGACATAACTGGGGATAGCAAAGTCCAGGCTGTGCTTCTTTAGCTTCCAGCTGGCTTATGGCTCTCTCTCTCTCTCTGACCAGGGGGCAGTTGCCCTAGTTGTACTCCCTTAACATTATTCTTGCCATGTATGACTAAAGTATTCTGTTAGCTTGATTTTTCTATGTAGCATTCTGTAGTAATTTGGTTTGTTCAGTTTTCACAATAGTGAAGGGGATATTTGTGAAAGGGAGGGGAGATGGGTTTTGTTGAACCTTGCTCTGTTTTATTTGTGTTTATAAAATGACAATTTCAGAGAAGAAGCTTCCGCCCACACACACGCGACTGCAGGGCGGCACAGGCAGGCTTTGCCAGCATCAGTTTTTTTTCTACAGTGCCGCAAAGATAAGGGCTAGGGCTAGGGAGGGAGGGAGATAGATTTGGCCGGAGGGAGGGAAGGGGCCGCACTTGTGATCGGAGACTGCGTGCCTTCCTTCCCTTAAGTTTCTTTACCCTGTGAAGGTAAGGAGGAGGGAGGGAGATTTTCGGGCCACTGAAGGGCGGTGAGGTGGTGAGAGGGAAGGGAGGATGCTGCGGGGACGGGGTGGTGAAGAGGATGGCGGGAACGGGGCGGTGAAGGGGACAGCGGTGAAGGGGACGGGGCGGTAAAGGGAACGGCGGGGACGGGGCGGTGAAAGGGATGGTGGTCCGATGACGGGGACAGATTTTTTCCCCGTGTCATTCTCTAGTAATTATCTAATGTCACCCCCAAGATCTTAATATATAAAAATTCTGATTGTTAATTTAAAGTTTTTATCTGTAATACTATTGTTTGGACAGGAAGAAAAAATTTAGTTTTTTT
Source organism: Geotrypetes seraphini (assembly GCF_902459505.1). NCBI lineage: Eukaryota > Metazoa > Chordata > Amphibia > Gymnophiona > Dermophiidae > Geotrypetes > Geotrypetes seraphini. The sequence goes on from NC_047086.1 coordinate 254,564,594, forward strand.
AAAATTAAGCTTAAGTTTAAATTTAAACATCCATTGTTCTATCTGTGTCAGGAGAACTACAATCTGATCTTTTATGTCCTCTGAGAAGGCTGACATTGGCAAATGTATGGTAATATCGTCAGCGTAAATATAAAATTTGACTTTCAAGTCTTGCACTAGATTGGCCAAAGAAATCAAATAGATGTTAAAGAGAGTGGGCGACAATGGAGATCCCTGTGGCACTCCTGATGGGTTACTCCAAGAAGATGAATATTGCCCAGCCGAATAGACTTGATATGACCTATTTTGCAAAAAGCCTTTGAACCACTTCCAAACATTCCCAGTGATTCCAATAGTATTTAAGCAGAACAATAAGATCTCATGATCTACTAGATCAAAAGCGCTGCTTAGATCTAATTGAAGAATCAAAACACTTGAACCTAAGCCAGGGGTGGGCAACTCCAGTCTTCAAGGGCCGGAATCCAGTCAGATTTTCAGGATTTCCCCAATGAATATGCATGAGATCTATTTGCATGCACTGCTTTCGATGCATATTCATTGGGGAAATCCTGAAAACCCAACTGGATTACGGCCCTCGAGGACCAGAGTTGCCCACCCCTGACCTAAGCTGAACTCCCTATAGAGATAATCCATTAACGATGCAAGAACTGTTTCTGTACTATAACTGGACCGAAATCTTGATATCAAATTTATCTAGATATTTTACCAAATCCACATTTACCAGTCCCTCCTTCAATTTTGTAAACAGTGGAATACTGGCTATGGGCCTATAATTGGTTTCACAGGTAATAGGCTCTTTTAGATTTTTTACGATAGGAGTAAAGGCGATATGACCTATCTCTTTTGGGAATAAACCCACTTTAAATAAAAGTGTAATCCATCTAAATAGTTAAAAGTAAAAGGCGCATTTCTCAATAAATTTGGAGGACAATTGTCAAGTCTACAATTAGATTTTACATACTTCATATAAACTTAAAGAAAAATGACCAATCTGGAGAGTTAAACTGTGTCCAATTCATATCTGCTCTCAAACCCTCCACCAATTGCATAATTTTTGAACAGTGAACTGAAATTAGATCTTATTGGATAATTTTTTTTTTAATTCAGCAAGAATATTCGCAGATGACATGCAATCCATAGTTGAGTGCTTTTTTGCTTCTGTATCAAATAAGTTGTTAACTAATTTAAACAATTCTCTACTATTAATATTAGATGCTCCAATTTTTTGTGCATAATATTTACATGGAGGGGCATAATTGAAAGGGATGTCTAAGTCCGTTTACATCCATCTTGCAAGTCGTCCAAAGTTAAAAAGAGCCTAAGACACATTTTTGAAAGATACGTCCAACTTTTTTACTTTCGAAAATCGTCTAACTATACGTCCTGCCGATCTGATCATCCAAGCCACTAAATCGTCCATCTTTATACCACATTTCCTTCCAAATTTCTGTCCAAGTCCAAAATGCCTAGAACAAGCCCTGTTGGACGTGGGAGGGATCTGCAAAGTGATGGACTGCACACCGAGACATGCCACCTAAATAGTGGGGTACAGGGCACAGCTGTGAACTTCACAAAAAGGGTGCCATGGCTTCTCCTCACTACAGCTCCCTTATAGGTGATGGTGAGTCCCCCAAACCACCTCCAGAATCCCCTAGACAACCCCAATAGCCCTTATGGCTGCAAGAGCCACTTATATGCCAATAAAAAAAGGTTTTGGGGGTGTATAGAGCAGTGCACATGTTTAAGTATCAATGCAGTGATTACAGGGGCTTATGGGCATGGGTCTTCCTCTCTATGGGTCCCTAACCCACCCCCAAGACAACTTAAGCTGCCTCTGTGCTGGACGACTAGGCTTTCCTATGCCCGGCTGCCAGGCGATGATGGTCTGGAGGCTGAAACTTAAAGTTGTGAATAAAATTTTTATGGGGGTGTGGGGGGTTGATGATCACTGGGGTAGTGTGTGGGGGTGTGTGTTATGTGTTTGCAGTGCTTATCTGGTGAGTTTAGGTGGGTTTTTGTGACTTAGACCATGTTTTACATGGTCTAAGCCACAACGTCCAAGTTCCGTCGATCCTGGGCTGTATAACTTTTGGTTATACATGCTGTACGACTAAGTCTAAGCCAGCCCACATCCCGCCCAACTCCCGCCCTTGACACGCCTCCCGAAATGCCCCATTTAGCTTTGGTCGTTGAGCAACACTATGAAGGCCTAGGTCATTTAGAAATATGTCCAAAACCCATTTTTATTTTCGGCGCTTGGCGTTTTTGAGAAATGTTTGTCCAAGTGCTGACTTAGGCCGAATTTTGGACGTTTTTCTCTTTCGATTATGAGCCCCTTAGTTTCTCCATAATTAGAGTTTAATATTCTTTCAATTTCCATCTCCAATTATCCCTCCTGTTTTCCTGATTTTAACCAGAGTTTTTCCATTTTCCTTTTGTAATCTAAAAATTCCACATTTTACCATTTATTTGTAGATCTTATTTTCTTAGAACAAGTCTTTAAAGGTGAAATTGTATCTAAAATCTGTTTACTAGAACTCTTCCTCTCAGTTAAAAAATTTTCATCACAATCCAACCTAGATTTGAATTCATAATGTGCCCAAAATTCTACTGGATTTACAGTTCCTCTACTAACAATTGTAATTCTATTTTTAGGATTTTTCTCATTTTGAGGTTTAATTAACTTTCCTGCCATCTTATGTCTAGATCATACAAATGGTGGTCAGACCAGATGGAATCGATCCATATTGATTCATGAAAATAAATTTTAGGTTTAACCCTATCTTTAGAGGAAAAGGTAATTAAATCAAGATGATGGCTTTTTTGATGAGTTATTTCCAAGTTAGGTCTAAAAAACCTAGCGAGGACAAAAAAGAGAACAAATCCCTAAGTTCTGCATTTGCTTCTTGATCTAAATGAATATTAATGTCCTCAAGTAATAAATTGTATAGTGTTTGACAAAGAAAATCATAAAAATCCTCTTTCACAACATGTCATTTTTTGGGGGGAACATAAAATAATGTGGCAATAAGAAAATCATCCAATTGTTTCAATGATAATCTACAAATAAGAATGTCATAATCTGAAGTAGATCTCAAATCTAGTTTTACAAAATCAAACTTATCTTTTAAAATGTTGGGCAATAGTGGGCAACGGTGTTGAGGGAAAGAAATTGGACTGGGGAGGTGTGGAGAAAGGGGGAAAGAGAAACTTAAAGGGAAGACAGTTGGGAAGAGAAAAGGAGAGATGGTGGACCTGGGGATAGTGCAGAGGAAGCAAGAGATATAGGATAGGAGGGTAGGGTAGTTGAAAAGAGAAAGGGAAAGATTGCTGACCTGGAGGAAGGGAAGGATAGTTGGAAAGAGAAAGGGAGAGATGGTGGACCTGGAGGAGGGAGGCAGGTAGAGAGATATGTGGTGGGAGGGAAGTTGAATCTGAGGATGGAAGGAAGGGAGGGGAAATGTTAAGTCTGGGGTGGAAGGGAGAGAAAGAGATGCAGCAACTCTTTTTTCCCTCCCTCCCATTGTTCAATATCAAGGGGGGAGGAAGAAGAATAACAGAAAAGAGGATAGAGGTTGGACCATGATAAGAGAAGATGAGAGATGGACCCCTGGGAGGACAGGAGTGAACAGAGGTGAGATAAGATGATGCTAGGACAGTGGTATTTGTTGCAAGTCCTGTGAGCACTCTTCGGGGTATAGGTACCCTGAGTGAAGTAAACATGCAACCTTCAGTGGTCCTAAAAGATTTCCCTTTGCTACAGCTTTTTGCCCCCATGGTAAGAAGCTATAGCAAAGGGAAAGCTTCTGGGGTTGCTGAAGGCAGAGTATTTACTTAACTCACACTGCCCATGGCCCAAAGAGAGCAGTGCTGGAAATAAAAAGGGTGATAACGCGCCAAATTCCACCAGGGGGAGGGAGAGGATACTACAAAGATGATGGACTATGGAGATTGAGACGAAAGGGTAATAAGATGCCAGACCTCTGTGGGAAGAAAGAAGGGAAAGGGAAGGGGAGGCAGCGATGCCAGATCACAGGAGGGAGAAGGAGGAAAAAGAAGGAAGGGATAGAGATGCCAAACTGTGGGAAAGAGAGAAAAAAGATTCCAGACCATAGGAAGGGGGAAGACAGAGATGTCAGAACAGAGGAGGGGGGAGAGAGATGGAGGAGATGGTGCACAGGTATGGGAGGAGTGGAGGAAGGGAAAAAGAGATTAAAAAATGCTGTTTAGGATTGATGGGGATAGAGGAAAAGGAGGGAGGAGATGGTACACATGGATGGAGAGGAGGGGAAAGGCAGAGAGAGGGAGGAGATGCTGCACATGTATGGAGAGGAGGGGAAAACATGGAAAAATAGATTGAGAAGGAAGCAGAAAAATAGAAGACAGTTGAATGTTAAAGGTTAATGCCAAAGATGGATATAGATATATGAATACAACTTACTCCTATGTAATTCAAATGTGCTATGTCTCAGCAGAATGAACAAAGATGTTCTTGTCCACTCAGAAAAATGGAACTCTAATGGGGGCCTCGTGGAGACCCCCGAATTTTGTATCAGCTAAGTGAAGGCTTCTTCAGATCTGTGATTTCTTTATTTTGATTTTCACAACCAGTTTAATACTCAAAAGTAAAAAGAAAGATACAAATATAAAATATACAAAAAAAAGTACAGCAACATTATTATGTCTCAGAGATTGAACATATGAAAATCAATGAACGCAATGACTGGATGGTGAACTTCGAGAGGCAGGTTAACACTCCCATTAGAGTTCCATTTCTCTGAGCGGACAAGAACATCTTTGTTCATTCTACTGAGACATATAGCAAATTTGAATTACATAGGAGTAAGTTGTGTGCATATATATATTCAGTATACATTTTTGTATACTTTATTTATCTCCACTACTTTAAGCTACAGTACCCTGTGTCACTATAATTTGAAAAGATGGACGAAGGGCAGAAAGTGAAGGAAAGAAAATCAGCAAATGGATAATAAGGTCTTGGAAATAGAGTTAAGAGTACTGACAAAGGAAGAGCAACCAGAGACTGGGAAAAGATGATTAAAAAATAAAATCATCAGACAACAAAAGGTAAGAAAATGATTTTATTTTTAATTCAGTGACAGAAATATGTTAGTTTTGAAAATTTACATCTGTTGTCTATATTTTGCACTATTCAGGAAGAAATTCATTTGTTTCTATTTCTCTGGTGTTGTACTGAATGCAGAGCCTGGCATCTTAGGGCTTTGGGTAAATTAGAAGCTACTAAACGAAAACTTAAGGCTCCTTTTATGAAGGTGCGCTAGCAGTTTTAGCGCGGGCTTAGCGCATACTACACTGCCGCAGGCACTACGCGCTAACGCCTCCATAGAGCCTGCATTAGTATTTTTCGTGTAGCACGTGCTAATCTTCAGCGTGCACTAAAACCGCTAGCGCACCTTAGTAAAAGGAGCCCTTAATTTTATAGACTGGGTCGTCAACCAAAAGGTGCTCGACTCGGTTTACAATAATGCAAGTACAGTACATATATATAAAAGAAGAATGAAATCCAGAATGGCTTAGTTTCCAAAAAAGTTTTCAGAGCTTTCCAAAATAAAACGAAGGGGCCTAGACTTCTAAGCAAAAGCGGTAACTCATTCCAGAGCTCAGTTAGTTTGAAAATGAAAGAGTGGCTGAATCTCTTGAAAGTTCTATTTTTACCCCTAAGGGAAAGAAATGTCAGTTTTGTTTTTTTTAACTCTTTATTAATTTTTCATTCAAAAACAATGCATTAAAATATACATTTACATATAATTAATTTCCAAATTGCATTTACATCAGTCATAGAAATACTTCAAAAACTTTTCCCCCTTCCTCCCACCCCCAATGCAAGAACAGAAACCAAATGCATTATTTCAGACATATAGGGCTCCTTTTACAAAGGCGCTCTTGCGGTTTTAGTGCGCACTAGCCGCTAACGCCTCCTTTTAAGCAGGCGGTAGTTTTTCGGCTAGCGCGCACTATAGAGCACGCTAATTTTGTGCGTGCGCTAAAAACGCTAGCGCACCTTAGTAAAAGGAGCCCATAGTGAAAATCATATTGAACTTATTGATCAATTAAAACATCAAAATATAATACCCATCCACCCTCCCTGGATGTGTAAATCAAATAAGAAATCAGGAGAATAAACCAGCTAATCATCATTAACTAAATTTGTCAATGGACTCCATGTTAATTTAAATAACTTATTACACAACATTTCTGAATTCATTTTCTCATATTTGTAGCATAAACATAAAGAGTCCCACCAAATGTAAGTTTTAATTTATTTGAACTCCTAGCGAGATGAGATCTGTGTACATTCCAATCTAAAGGAACCGAAGTAATAAAAATGCCAAAGAGAATTTTAAATGCAATACAAACACACTTAAATTGAACTTGTGAAGGGGCATAATAAAAAAAAAAGTTTAAGTCCCCTTTTGGCCTAAGGCCTTAAACGTTGAAAGTAGAAGCAGGGAAAATGTCCATTATCAAATAAACGTCCAAAAGGAGGGTTTTTTAAAATAATGGCCTGCCTCTACATTCAGCTGTTTAAGCGCCCAGACCACAACTACGTCTAAACTTATACCATATAATCAACTTAAAAAAAGCCTAAGCCCCAAAGTCCAAAACAAGGGCTTTTAGGCAAAGGAGGAGCCAGTCCTTCACCTAAAAGCTGGATTCTGTAACCGGTGTCTGTCAAAAATAACACCGGTTACAGAATCCACCCCCCCATGACATCGGGGCAAGCCCTCTTACCCCGCGATCCCCAACCCCCACCGATGACATCGGGGCAAGAGGGAGCCAAGCCCTCTTGGCCCGGCGATCTACCCCCCTCCACCCACCACATGATCCGGCCAGGAGGGAGCCCAAGCCCTCCTGGCCCACGCCCTCTAACCCTCACCCCCCAATAAAATACGGGCAGGAGGGATCCCAGGCCCTCCTGCTCTCGACGCAACCCCCCCAACGACCGCCCCCCAAACCCTTGATCGGCCCCCCCGCCGACCTCCCCACCCCATTCCCCTTACCCACAAATGGCCTAAGGCCCTGATTGGCTCAGGCGCCCCGGGCTCCTCCCTTGGGAGGGGCCTGAGGTGCCTTAGCCAATCATAGACTTTCTTAAGGCTGAGCCTAAGGAAGTCCCTGATTGGCCATTTGCTTGGGTTCAGGAAAACTGAAAGGGAAAATCAATTTGTTTGAAACAGGTTTAGTGAGGGAATGGAGCAAGAGAGAAGGGGATAAAAAATGGACAGCTGAAACTGGAAAGTGAATTAATAGAAGATAGACAAAAAGCAGAAAGAGAAACTGGGATCAAGAAGATAAAAAACCAAAATGTCCAGACAACAAAGTAGAAAAACTTTTTATTTTGAATTTATTAACTGGAATATTTTAATTTTGGGATATGTGCATCACAAATATATTTGTATTGTATTAAGTGGCCCTGCCAACTGAAGACTTCATCCTCTGGTCTGGCAACCAGAAATCTCCAAGCTTTGCAGCTAGTGGCACTAAACTCAAGATGCCACTGTTTGCATGCATGCAAGAAAGCCAAGCCAGGGTGGGGGAGAAGAGAGGCAGCAGCTGCTCTGAAATACTGCTACCAGCTGCAGAACTTGGAAAGTTCTAGTCACTGGAACTGATGAGGGGGAGGAGGTGGTCATCAGTTGGTAAGGCCTAGGGATCCCCACCAGCTACAGCAAGGGCGATGTTCATTTTCAGGAGGCCTTAGCTGAAAGTGGGAGGCCCAGCCCTCTCTCATGGTTATGTCACTGATTGTTCTCAATACAAAATGAAGTACTTGCTGAGCTTTTCGGTGTTTCCAGTTCAGTTTTAGTATTCATATTTCTAATCTGTGATCCATTGTTCTGTATTTGGTAAAGGTCTGTGTGTTTTGTTTGAGAAGTTATTTAAAGTTGTTTTAAATCTGGTAGTAATGGTGAGTGGGGAAATTGGGAGCGGAGCCCCTTCCTTAATTTCTACCCTGGGCCCCAGCATGTCTAAAATCGGCCCTGGTAGGAGCAGCAAGCATTTTAGCAAATTTTAAACTATAGGAATTTCAGCAGAGCAAAGGGGCACTCTGCTACAGTGAACATCACATTAAAAAGTCTCAAGTACACTTCCCACAATAACCCACTTATATTGTATGGTGAGCCCTCCAAAACCCATCCAAAACTTACTTTACCCACCTGTACACCACAACAATATCCCTTATGTCTGCAGATGTCATCTTTATGTAGGTACAGTAGGTTTTGAGTAGGTTTAGGACAGCTCACAGAAACATAGAAACATGATGCAGAAATGGCCCATCTAGTCTGCCCATCCACAGTAACTATTATCTCTTTCTCTCTCTAAGAGATCCCATGTGCCTATCCCATGCCTTCTTGAATTCAGACACAGTCTCTGTCTCCACCACTTCTTATGGGAAACTGTTCCATGCTTCTACTACCCTTTCTGTACAAGGTATTTCCTTAGATTACTCTGGAACCTCTTAACTTCATCCTTTGTCCTCTCATTCCAGAGTTTATCCTATATAATAAAAGGTTACCGGCGCATGCGCTGTTAAAACAGCGTGTTCCCTGCCGCTGTGGTGTGTGATCCGTGGCCGTGCTCCATTTTAGAAACCGGCGGCAGGGAACATTCTGGACACTCCCCTCCTCCCGCCCTCACTCACCAACTGCTGCTGGGAGGAAGCGCAGGCAAGCTCTCTCCCTGCCTGGATGAGCCAGACCCCTGAGACACGAGCGCCTGCAGGAAGAGGTGCCCGCCGCCGCCGCCCGCCAACACCTTCCCAGTCTCCTGAGCTGCGTCCTCGCCCCCCCCCTATTGCCGACTTCGGTGGCCACTGACAAGGGCTGTGTCCCTCCGTGCCGAATTCGAACACAGAGAGATACAGCACATCCAGCGACTCCCCCTCCCGCCCTCACTCACCGCCAAAAACAGCTACTATACTTTAAAGCCTCCTCCTTCTCCCCGGCTCACCCGCATTTAAAATTCAGAGAAAAGCGCTGCACCGCGCTACTGCTGGCCTCGCCGTCTTCTGTCCACTGCGGCCCGCCCTCGCTGACTACTTCCTGTTTCCGCTAGGGTTGGCCACAGTGGATAGAAGACGCTGAAGCCAGCGGTAGCGCGGTGCAGCGCTTTAATCTGAATTTAAACGTGGCGGCTGGGAAGGGAGCGCGGGAAATGCTGCTGCTGCACAGGGAAAGCCGGAAAATGCTGCTGCTGCACAGGAAAGGCTGGGAAATACTGCTGCTGCACAGAGAAGGCTGGGAAATACTGCTGCTGCACAGGGAAGTGTGTGTGGAGGGTGGGGGGGAATGCTGCTTCTGTACAGGGAAGACTGAGAAATGCTACTGCAGCATAGGGAAGTGTGTGTGTGGGGAGGGGTGGGGTGGGGGGGTGGGAATGCTGCTTCTGCACAGGAAAGGCCGGGAAATGCTGCTGCTGCACAAGGAAGGGTGGGAAATGCTGCTGCTGCACAGGGAAGTGTGTGTGGGGGGGAAATGCTGCTGCTGCACAGGGCAGTGTGTGTGTGTGTGTGGGGGGGGGGGGAAATGCTGCTGCTGCACTGGGAAGTGTGTGTATGGGGGGTGGAAATGCTGCTGCTGCACAGGGAAGGGCGGGAAATGCTGCTGCTGCACAAGGAAGGGTGGGAGGGAAATGCTGCTGCTGCTGCACAGGGAAGTGGAGGAGACGGAGAGGGAAAGGGGGCCTGGGAGCAATCTTGGTTTGCTTTGGGTGAGGGGAGACAGAAGGGGGCCATGGAGAGACAGAAAGACAGGCAGGCAAGCAGCGCATTAGAGCGAAAGACAGACACACAGAAAGACAGTAGGCAGGGAGAGAGACAGAAAGAAAGAAAGACAAACAGACAGGGTGCTAGAGAGAGAACCAGAAAGAAAGAAGGACAGACAGCGGGAGAGAGAAAGACAGAAAGAAAGGAAGAGAGAGACAGGGTCAGGGAGAGACATAGAAAGAAAGAAAGACAGACATATATTCTAGCACCCGTTAATGTAACGGGCTTAAACACTAGTCATAATATAAGCAGTTTATGGTGAGATGTGTACCTGGGACTTTTTTAAATGTGATGTTCACTGCAGTATCCCCTAGAGTGCCCTTCTGCTCTGCTGAAATGTCTATGTGGCCATCTGAAGCTGTCATACAGGTAGAATGTACTGTTTCTTTTATATCTTTTGGTGGTCAGGCCGGGGTGTGTGTGTGTGTCAGTGACCACTGGGGGAGTAAGGGGAGGGGGTAATACCTTAATCCCTCCAGTGGTCATCTGGTCAATTTAGGCACCTTTTTGGCCATTATTCATTTTAAAAACAGGTCTTGCCCCAAACATCTAAATGGTGCCCTGGATATTTTGTTAAATGTTTGATTATCACTGTAAAATATCCAAGTCCTAAGCCCACCCTAATCCCGCCCAAAATAGGCCTTCAATGTAGGTGCCTAAAAAAAGGGTGCCTGCATCACTGCTATGGAGGCACTATAGGCATAGCTAACACCGGAAGTGGTGCTAGGCACTGTAAAGTGCTTCCGTAGCCATGATTCACATGAAAGGTAGGCCCTAGAAATGTAGGCCTTGAAAACCCTGGCCTACATTTCCGGCGCCTATCTTTCATGAAGCCATGATTCTATAAACAACGCCTTTGTGTGATTAACATATGATTAGCGGCTATATTTTAGGAGGCTGCCACCATCGGCACTGTTTATAGAATTCAGGCCTTAATGTATCTGCCTGTGCTATCAGGCTTAGAATAAGAAGGGGAAATTTCCTTAGCTGGGTTTAAGGCATTTTTAATCTGATTTGAAAAATTAAAGTATCATATCTATGTTATACAAATGTTTTAACATGCTGCTTATTATGGCACCATCCATATTCTGCTGACATTTATCAAATAGGATTATTTTACAGTGCTTTTAGATGTTGAAATTTATGATACTGTATCATGTTAGTCCTATTACTAGGATTTAATTTGCCATCTCCAAGTTTACTTCCTTTACTGTATTTATGCTTATAACTGGTCATATTAATACTGTTAAACTGTTAAAAAATTGAATGTTTTCCCCCTCATTCTATAAGAGGTTGCCTAAATTTACATGCTTGTTTCATACTTAAATTTATAGAATGCTACCTTTTACATGCCTAAATGTACTCTTACTTGCCTAAACGGAAGTAGTGTGATCAACCATAATTTTATAATTACATGCTAAAATGGCTTAACACATAATTGTAAGGGGAGGAGGGTGGTTACAGAAGAAGATAATTAACATGGAAGAGACAGGGCCAACATTTATGAGCCCCAGCCACCAGGCCATGTGCCAAATTATTTAACTCTACTCTATCTTTAACCAGTTTTTAATCTATTAAAGGACATTACCTTCTATCCCATGACTTTCTAATTTCCTCATAAGTTTTTCATGAGGTATTTTTGTTAAATGCCTTTTAAAAATCCAAATATACAATATTGATTGGTTAACCTCTATCTACATCTCTATTCACCCCTTTGAAGAAATGCAGTAGATTGGTGAGGTAAGATTTCCCTTGACAATATCCAAATTGACTTTTAGGGGCATTTTCAAAAACACTAAAATGTCTAAAAATTAGCACTTGGACAATATTCTCTGCAGAACGTCTAAGTGCCGATAATCGAAACAAAGAACTTAGACGTTTTGTGGAAGTTCACCCTTCAAAACATCAAACTCAGAAAGGGGCATATAGGGTGTGTTTTGGCTGGTATTTCGGCGGGCTGTAGGCCAGGCTAGACTTAGACATTTTGCAGCAATAATTGAACCTTTTGCAGGATGTCCGAGACAGAACATAGACGTTCTGAGCTAGACCTGTTTTAGAAGCGTCTAAATGCCCAAAGGTACCCAAATTGACCAGATGACCGCTGGAGGGATTAAGTCATGACCCCCCACACACTCCCAGTGGCCACTAATGTCCTCACACCCACCTCTCCAAAATATGAATAAAACAATACATATCTGTCTCTAGAACAGTAGCAACTGGTATGAGAAAGGTTAGTAGAGCACCACACAAGTGTTCCTACTCTACTGCCATATAAGTGCCATCTGCATCATAAGGTCTATTGGATAGAAGACAGGTGGGTATAGTAGGTTTTGGGGAAGTTTTGGAGGGATCACCATACATTAAAAGGGGGTTATGGTGAGATGTATAACCCTTTATGTGAAGTTCATCCTAGACTTAGTCGTACTACATGTATAACTGAAGGATTAACAATGCCTAGATGGAACCTGGACGTTGTGACTTACACATTCTAAAACCAAGTCTAAGTCCATAGAAGGTATCCAAAGTGACAAGATAACCACTTCAGACACAAAGTACAGATCCCCACACACTCCCCTAGTGATCATTGACCCCCCCCCCCTAAAAATCATAATAACAACTTTACATATCTGCCTCCAGAACATCAGCACCTGGCAGCCTGGCATAGGAAAGCCTAGTAGAGCTGCACGGAGGTGGCTTAAGTGGTCTTGGGGGTGGGTTAGTGAACCATGGAGAGGAGGACCCAGGCCCATAAGCCACTCTAATCACTGCATTCATGGTGAAAAATATGATCCCCCTAAAAACCCCCAAACCTTTTGTACTGCCATATAAGTGGCTCCTGCAGCCATAAAGGCTATTGGGGTGGTAGATAGGTGGGTCTGGTATGGTTCTGGGGGTGTTTTGGGGGGCTCACCTTGACTTATAAGGGAGCTGTAGTTAGATGTTTATGTGGCACCCTTTTTGTGAAGTTCACAGCAGTGCCCTGTAAGGTACCCCACTACTCTGGTGCCATGTCTGGATGTCCAGTCCATCACTTTTCTGGCCCCTCCCGCACCCAAAAGGTCTTTTTATAGGCGTTTGTGACTTGGACAAATTTTGAGACGAAAATGGGGTATAAAGGTGGATGACTTAGTGGTCTGGGCGATCAGATGGCTGGGCATATAGTTGGCCAATTTAAAAAAAAAAAAAAAAAGCATGACGTATTTTTCAAAAATGGACCTTTTCCCGTGTCAGATTTTGGGCGACTTGCGACTTAGGCCAAAACGGACTTAGACGTTTTTTTTGATTATGCTCCTTCACGCGTTTTTGCCTCCAACATAATCTTCTATTCAAAGTCTCATTTTGCTTTATCAGCACTTTGCATATGACTTGCCATTCCTTATGCTGTTTCCTATTATTTTAAGTCAGACACTTCTTCCATTTTCTGAAGGATTTTTTTTTAGTCCTAATAGCTTGTTAACTATGCTGGCTGCCATTTGGTCTTCCTTACTCCTTACATAGAATATAGATAGTCTGGGCTTCCTGGATGGTATTTTTGAATAACATCCATGCTTGATGTAAATTTATAACCTTTGCAGGTGCTCCTCTAAGTTTCTTTTTTATCATTCTCCTCATATATCATAGTCTCCTTTTTAAAAGTTAAATTATACAGTATTATATTGGATTTCCTGTGTGTACTTACTACAGAGATTATATCAAATCTGATCTTGTTATGATCAGACATACAAGTATGTTGCGGCTAGAGCAAACCACTTTTTAGTGTTGCTTAATCTTAAGGGCATCCTGCTTAATCTTAAGCCCCCCCTCCGATCCAGCGGGGAACAGATTTAAATGGCCAGCGGCAGGTTCTTTCTTCTGCACGGAAGCCAGCGGGCCAGGCAGCATGATCCAGAGCCCCGCTCCAGCAGAGTGTGCGAGCGCAGCTCCGCCCCCCCGATCCAGCGGGGAACAGATTTAAAAAGGCCAGCAGCGGGTTCTTTCTCCCGCATGGAAGCCAGTGGGCCGGGCAGCATGATCCAGAGCCCCGCTCCAGCAGGGCGGGTGAGCGCAGCTCAGCCCCCCCCCCAATCCAGCGGGGAACAGATTTAAAAAAGCCAGCGGCACTAACGGCATGCAGCCATTCGGCACACCGGCTAAGGCGCACGGCAAAGGCGCATGCGCCTTAGCTCGCGCCTTTGCGAGAGACTGAGCGGGGAGACTGAAGAGACTGAGCGGGGAGACTGAAACCGAGTCCACCTGATAAGTATAATAACTTGTTACAACTTAAAAAAAACAAACAAACCCACAACAAACTAACAATATGAAGTACTTCTAGCGGGCAAAATGTACTAGACCTGAAACTCTATCTACTTACTGAATTATCTGTTCATTTACGTTATAGCCATATGGCAGCATAATTTGTTTTGTTTGTTTGAACCTCAAATGTCTAACTAACGCGAACAATTACCATTAGCTGATGGAATCATAATAGATTAGAAATCCAATCTATTAGATCCAATGTATTTAGATTAGATTAAATCTTTAAACCCATACGAAATTACATCAACGTCTTAACCGATAGGACAGCATATCTGTCCCAACATAACAATCCTGATCGATATAAAATACCACTAGGGAATAGAACATTACATACCTGACCAACCTGAAGGCCTCTAGTGGGTAAAGTTTACCAGATTAACATCTCAAAACCCTTACTTTATCACATAAGCATCTACGAACTCAGCCAAAATGACAGCTGCAAATAATCTACATGCATAGTCTATTTAATCTGTTACAGAAGTTGGTGTAACGATGAAAAGCCCCCTGAACTAATTCCAGTCCATATCTCTTGGTATAGGCCTATTAAGATGAACAAACGGGCTCACCCCAATTCCTATACAACTGTTCCGAACTAGGCCCGCTACAAATCCCCATAGCAAACACCATTCACAAACCTTCCAAATCACACAGAAACAAGACCAAGAACAGAAGTATTCTTAAAAAGTTAAAATACACCGAAACCCCTATCTCAACACAACATAGGAATTTCAAGGGATATTATCTGAACGCCCGTTCTGTGAGAAACAAGGCACAGGTGATACACGACTGGATCAAACAAAAGAATCCAGACCTCCTATTTCTAACCGAAACATGGATAGTCTCTGATACAGATGTCATAATGAAAGAAATGCTACCGCAGGGTTACAAAATCATTCCACTATCTAGAAGCTGGAAAAAAGGAGGAGGTCTAGCAATAATCTTACAAAAGTTCTTCGATTTTAGCAGAATAGATTTTAAAACTACAGAAGAAATGGAAATCCTAACTTGTAAGATCACTAACACTGATCTGTGACACTATTCTATATCCCCCCCCCCCAAAATGGACAAGAGCCAAAGAAGAATTCTTTGAATTCCTCTCGCCTAACACCATAAGAGGACCGTATAATATGTTGCTGGGCGACATATACATACACTTAGAGCAAGTGAAAAAAATGGAAGTGATTGAAATTGACACGTTTCTAACTACCCTAGGCTTCACAATACCAGACAAGGAAGAAACACATGAAAAGGGGCACCAATTAGATATAGTCACTTTTTCACACAAAGACATCCCTGAACCTAAGATCCAATATTGCATAGGAGCTTGGGAGAAATGCATATGGTCAGATCATTACATTTGCAACTTTGAATTACGCTGGCAAAAGAAACAATCATTTGCAAAACACATAAGCAAAACCAGAAAGAAAATAACAGTCACCTGCAGAAGCATCATAAATCCATCCGAATTCTGGACGCATTACGAATTATATCCCAAAATTGAGGAAGAACAGGATTTCCTTACCGGATGGGGCAAGTTCACCAAAGAAGTATTAAACCAAATAGCACCACTTCAAACATACATAAAGAACAAGAAGGTATCAAAAGAGTGGTACGATGCTGAACTACTAGCTCTTAAACAGGAACTCAGAAAACTAGAAAGAATATGGCTCAAAACAGACAAAGAGGAAGATAAAAAACTGGAAACAAAAAATGAAATAATACAAAACCCTGATAAAAGAAAAACGTTCTAAACACTACACACAAAAAATAGAAGCAGTCAAAACAAATAGCAGAGAACTGTTTAAACTAGTGAACAGACTAACAGACACTACACGGGTCCTGAAAAATAACAATGAACAGATACCATCGGTCGACACCCTTGCCAGCTACTTCAGCAAAAAAATTTTAGACTTAAGAGCTATAATACAAACACTCTCACCCGATTTCAAACTCCAATTCAGACCGCAGGAAAGGATGCCCAGTGTTGACATGCTCTGGGATCATTTTGAGCCTCCCAATTGGAACCAATTCCTCACTTTGTTTAACAAATATGCCAAATCGAATTGCTTACTAGACGAATGCCCATCTAAGATTGAAAGTTGCAGTACTTAGAATTTAAAAGGGATCTATTTAACTGGATAACAACCACTCTCATAAGTGGGACATACCATGAGGAAATGGGACACATACTGATCACACCCATCCCCAAAGACCAGAAGAACTCAATCGCACTGACGTCCGATTATAGACCCATAGCGAGTACCCCCTTATTCACCAAACTACTGGAAGGGTTGGTCAACATGGAACTAGTAAATCACCTAGACAAATTCAACCTCCTTAACGAACACCAATCAGGCTTCAGAAAAGGATTCAGCACAGAGACAGTCCTAGGCTCTATCCTCAACCACTTATACGATCTCTTTAGCAAAGGTACCAACGCTCTGATCTTACAACTAGATTTTAGCAGCGCATTTGACCTAGTAGATCATGAAATAATACTGAATTGCCTAGATGCAATGGGTCTGTCGGGAAGAGTTTGGAACTGGTTCCAGGGCTTTTTAATCAAGCAATCTTATCAAGTGGTCTACGACGGGAAATATAGTGGTATCTCGGTTTACGAGTGCACCGGTTTGCAAGTGTTTTGCAAGACGAGCAAAACATTTGCAAAATCGGCACCTCGGAAACTGAGCTTGCCTCGATGTACGGGCGTCTCCCCCCATGATCCGGCACCCCCCCGCGCGATCCGGCACTCCCCCGATCGTGTCGCCCCCCCCCCCGCCGCGATCCAACATCCTCCCCATACCCATCACCCACCCGAACACATCACTTAACCCCCATCTAGCACCTGGCACCAGCACCAACGCACAGGACATGCCATTGCCCGAAGATCTGTCGTCCTTTTTGCTGGGCCTTGAGCATCTGTGCATGCTCAAGGCCTTAGTTCCTGTTCTCTCCGAGATTCTTGGAGATCTCAAGAATCTTGGAGAGAGCAGGAACTAAGGCCTTGAGCATGCACAGATGCTCAAGACCTAGCAAAAAGGATGACAGATCTTCGGGCACCGGCACTGATATGTGCTGTGCGTTGGTGCCGGTGCCAGGTGCCAGATGGGGGGGGTAAGTGATGTGTTCGGGTGGGTAATGGGTATGGGGAGGATGTTGGATCGTGGTGGGGGTGATGCGAGCAGGGGGGATTCCGGATCACGGGGGGGATGGCGGATCACGGGGGGGGGGCCTTCATGAGTGGGGGGGAGTAGAGCAGTGCCACTGGCCTAGGGAGGGGGGGGGTAGGAACGAATCAAGTGAGTTTCCATTACTTTCTATGGGGAAACTCGCTTTGATATACGAGTAATTTGGTTTATGAGCATGCTTCTGGAATGAATTATGCTCGTAAACCAAGGTTCCACTGTACTCTAATTCTTGGAAAAGCCCTTCGGGAGTACCTCAGGGTTCCCCTCTATCTCCCATCTTGTTTAATATCGACACCTCATCTTTAGGTCACCTATTACAAAAGCTAAACCTAAAATACTATATATACGCTGATGACATCTCTATCCTAATTCCTCTGACCAACGTGACCAATGAAACTTTAAAGCACATTTCCCATATCATGACTGAAATTGAACAATGGACTATCAATTTTAAATTGAAACTAAACACAGAAAAGACAAAAATTTTCTTGGCAAGCCCAAAGGACAAAATCACCATAACATCAATACACCTAAATGGTCATGATCACGCAATATCAAAAACTATAAAAATATTAGAAGCCACCTTAGACACCCACTTGACCTTGATTGAACACATGAACTCGGTGACAAAAAAGTGCTTCTCCACAGTTTGGAAATTAAAAACCATCTAAAAATATTTCGACCATTATCTTTCAGACTACTGGTACAGTCATTGATTCTATCCACCCTAGACTACTGCAACATCATTTATGTGGGTATATCTAAAAAAAAACATGAGAAAATTAAGAATAGTGTAAAACATGTCCGTCCGCTTAATATTCGGACTAAAGAAAAGCGATCACATTAGTCCCTACTACAAACTGCTACACTGGTTGCCAACAGAGGCACAAATTTTATTCAAGTTCTCTTGCTTCTGCTATAAACTGGTGTGGGGAATGGCCCCCACCTATCTCATACCTCACTTTGAACTATACACCCCCACAAGGACAACCAGAAATCGCAACCTCTTTGCCTATCTGAAGATCACTGATTGCAAACACAGGACCTTTCTGGACAGAACTTTTAAGTTTCAAGCTGATAGACAGCAAGCCTGGCTAGGCAATTTCATCGATAGAAACATAGAAACATAGAAATTGACGGCAGAAAAGGGCCACAGCCCATCGAGTCTGCCCATACCAATGACCTACTCCCTGACTTTTACTGCCCTATAGATCCCACGTGAATATCCCATTTTCTCTTAAAATCTGATACGCTGTTGGCCTCAATCACCTGCTGGAGCAGCTCGTTCCAATGATCGACCACCCTTTCGGTGAAGAAGTACTTCCTAGTATCACCTTGAAATTTCCCTCCCCTGATTTTCAGTGAGTGTCCTCTGGTTACCGAGGGCCCTGTAAGACTGAAGATATCATCTTTCACCTCTATACGCCCTGTGATATACTTAAAGGTCTCAATCATGTCTCCCCTCTCTCTTCGCTCCTCCAGTGAGTACATCCGCAGTTTTTTTAGCCTTTCTTCATACGTGAGATCCCTGAGCCCCAAGACCATCCTGGTAGCCATTCGCTGGACCGACTCAATTCTCAACACGTCTTTCCGGTAGTGTGGTCTCCAGAATTGAACACAATACTCGAGATGAGGTCTCACCATGGATCTGTACAGTGGCATTATGACTTCAGGTTTTCTGCTGACAAAACCCCTACGGATGCAGCCCATCATTTGTCTTGCCCTGGACGAAGCCTTCTCTACATGATTTGCAGCCTTCATATCATTGCTAATGATCAATCCTAAATCACGTTCCACCGCGGTCCTGGACAAGGTTTCACCATTTAGTGTGTAAGTTCTGTGTGGATTTTTTTTGCCTAGGTGCATTACTTTACATTTTTTAGCATTGAAGCCTAGCTGCCAAGTTGATGACCACTGCTCCAGCTGCCGTAGGTCCTGTGTCATAAAGTCAGGCACACTGCTTTTGCCTACTATGTTGCACAGTTTGGCGTCGTCGGCAAACAGTGATACTTTTCCTCTAAGCCCTTGGGTCAAATCTCCTATGAATAAATTGAATAGAATCGGCCCTAAGACGGAGCCCTGAGGTTCTCCACTCGTCACTGCTGACGTTTTGGAGGGGGTACCTTTTACCATCACCTTTTGAAGCCTACCATCTAGCCAATCCCTTACCCATGTAGTGAATGTATCCCCTAATCCCATCGATTTTAGTTTGTTCAACAGCCTGCGGTGTGGGACGCTATCAAAAGCTTTGCTGAAGTCCAAATATATCACATCCAGGGACTCCCCGGCATCTAGATGAATGGTCACCCAGTCAAAGAAGTCAATCAGATTAGATTGGCAGGACCTTCCCCTGGTAAATCCGTGTTGGTGTGGATCACGTAAATTTTCCTCGTCTAGAATTTTGTCGAGTTTCTGTTTGATCAGTGTTTCCATGAGTTTGCATACTATGGATGTAAGACTCACCGGTCTGTAATTTTCTGTCTCTGTTCTGCAGCCCTTTTTGTGGAGTGGAATTACGTTAGCTGTTTTCCAGTCTAGGGGTACTTTTCCCGTGCGCATTGAAGAGCACGGACAGTGGTTCAGCCAGAACTTCACTCAGCTCCCTGAGTACCCTGGGGTGTAGATTGTCAGGTCCCATGGCTTTGTCTACTTTGAGTCTTGAAAGTTCATGGTAGACGCCACTGGGTGTAAACTCGTAATCATGAAACAGGTCATTTTGGCTGTCTCTTATCTGTAGTTGTGGACCAGCTCCCGGTGCTTCACAGGTCGACTTACGGTGCTTTTCGGAAAGAAATTAAGACCGCTCTGTTCAATAGATTTATTTCCTAGTCAGACAACTCCCCCCTTTTTAAAAAAACTATTACTCAACATGTTGACATTGTGTATTCTGTATTCACTGACTGTTCAGTGACTTCTTCACCATTTGTATTCTGAAATTCGCTGGCTATCCAGCCCCCTTCACTGTAACATGTTAATATTATATTGCAACATATTAATATTATATTTCATACTAATTTGTACTCTGTAATCACTGACTGCTCAGTGACATCTTCCCTATTTGTATGCTGTAATTCGCTGATTGTACAGCTCTCTTCACTGTGAACTGCCTAGAAGTCGCAAGATTATGGCGGTATAGAAAAAATAAAGTTATTATTATTATTAAGGGACCCTAAATCTTTAGTCTCATCACACATATACTCCATGTGTACACAACTGCATACATTTATGCTCATACACCTATATTCTGAATAAAATGGTGATTTTGCAATTCATCTGAGAATCTCCTTGTAGTCCAAAAGGATGCATGTTCTAGTCTGACAGCCAGTGCTGGAATCCTGACAAATATGATCTGTATTCACAGTACAGTCACTCAGAGAAATACTAAACAGATATTCTATTTGTCTGTTTCCAAATGGTTTGTTCACATAAATGATATAGATCTAATGAATTAAAGACTAATGGTTAACAGATGTACAGGCACTATACACTCTATTAATTAATGCCAATATAGATTATGTGGAACTAATGGAAATTACTGTATGTGAAGTATCTACAAACTGGCATACCATCACAGGCAAGTCCATTGTTCTCTGAAGCATAAGGTCAAAACATTTTGCTGTAATCAGGATTATATGGCAGCTTGCAGTATATTTTCTGATATAAAATAAGCAAAATTCAATTATTATTGAAATTCTTTCAATATTTTATTGATATTTCTATGAAAATATTTTACAGCTTTTGTTGTGTGGAAATGAAAGCCTTCTATGGATCTATTTTCATTTTACATTTCTGTACATATGTATCTCTTTTGTATTTTCTTTCACCTTTTATTCATTTTCTCCCTCATTGCCACCTTCTTCTTCAATTGTCTTTAAAGTGTCTTATATTTTCCTAGCATTTCTAATAGTTCCAGCATATATGTAATTTGATTCTCCTTTTCTTTGGAATTCTCTTCCTTCCACTTTATATGCAGAGGAATCCTATCTAAGAGTTATGGCATATTAAGCAATGCTCAAGTAGTATGGAATGCATTCTTTTAATTGTTTCACCAGAAGTCCAGACCGGAAGTTATTCCCTTCCCACCGTGTCTTTTTAAGCCAGGCGCCATTGTTTTGTGAATTGTACATGAGATGTGTTTATTCCCCTGAAGTAGCCGGTATAACCAGCAAAACAAAATTTCATGTTGGGTTTTTGGTTCAGCAGTGTGGAATTAGATATTGATATTGTATGATGATACAGTGGTACCTCGGTTTACGAGTGCACCGGTTTGCGAGTGTTTTGCAAGACGAGCAAAACATTCGCAAACTTGGTGCCTCGTAAACCGAGCTTGCCTCGCTGTACGAGCGCCCCCTCCGCGAACCGGAACCTTCCCCCCCCGCGATCCGGCACCCCCCCGCTGCCATCGGGCACCCCCCCGCCGCAACCTGAGATCCCCCAACCCACCCGAACCCTCTTCTTACTTCCAGTGTAGCCTCCGCATCGGCACCGGCACCAGAACGTCCTTTGCGTTGGTGCCGGTGCCCAAAAATCTGCTTCCTGTGCCGGGCCTTGAGCATGTGCGCATGCTCAAGGCCCAGCACAGGAAGCAGATTTTCGGGCACCGGCACCAACGCACAGGACATGCTGGTGCCGGTGCCGATGCCGATGCGGAGGCTACACTGGAAGTAAGAAGAGGGTTCGGGTGGGTTGGGGGAACTCAGGTTGCGGCGGGGGGTGCCGGTGGCTGCGGGGGGGGGTTGCCCGATGGCGGCAGGGGGGGTGCCCGATGGTGGCGGTGGGGTGCCGGATCGGGGGGGGGGAGGGTGCCGGTTCGCGGGGGGAGGGCCTTCGGGGGAAGCAATGCCGGTTCTCGTGGGGGGGGGGAGCAGCGCTGCTGGCCTTGGGGGGGGAAGGTGGGGGGGGGGAACATATCAAAGCAAGTTTCCCTTACTTCCTATGGGGAAACTTGCTTTGATATACGAGCATTTTGGATTACGAGCATGCTCCTGGAACGGATTATGCTCGTAATCCAAGGTACCACTGTATATGGCACTGAAGATTGGATACTGCGCTTGAATCCTTATCACTGAATTGATGCAGATAAGTCAGTCCTTTTTACTTCCTCCATGCACCTATACTACAGGTTGTGAGTTCATCTTTTTTTGCTGCAAGCTGGACTTTGGTTTTGTCAATGAGGTTGGAGTTTTTTTTATGTTGATGACTTTTTTGATGGCATATTATAATATTTTGATTATTAACTGCTACTTTAATCTGAGGTTTTTCTCTCCACTTATGTACCTTGCAGTGTTAGTTGGAATGTCTTACCTGTTCATTTTTCATAACAGTAATTTTTATTTATGTGAGCTTGTGTGAGCATTTTCAGCTTCACGGGCTGGGTACATTTCTTTTTGGGATGTTTTACATTACCACATTTTGAGACATCACTGTTGATGCTTTTATCAGGGTCAGAGAAATACATTTTACATTAGGCTCCTAACACTTAGTCCTGTACTTGTGAAATATGTCTAATAAATAAACTGAGTGCCCTTGGGATGGGTCCCAAAGTGATGGGCTAGGTCAAAAACTGGCTGAGTGGAAGGCAACAGAGGGTAGTGATCAATAGAGATCACTCTGAGGAAAGGGATGTTACCAGTGGTGTGCCTCAAGGTTCTGTTCTTGGGCCTGTTCTTTTTAACATTTTTATAAACGATATTGCTGAAGGGTTGTTGGTTTTTTTTTCCTAGAACCTATTGATTGCCTAAGCTTCTATATCTCTTCCCTCAGTTTAAATTTCAGCTTTGTTCTATAGCTGTTCCCTCAGCCTTTCCTTCACAATCCCTTATTGGCTGTCTAATATTCCTTAGGAATGTATGACCAATGTGCTGCAAGGCGAGGCATGAACATTACTTACATTGACAGTGCCTTACCAACCTGCTTAAAAACCTTTAGTCCTGTTTTTCCCTGCAGCAGTGGCGTATCAAGGGGGGGTGGGGGGGGGTTCGCCCCGGGTGCACGCCCCAAGGGGAAAGGCTGCCACTGCCATCAGGAACAAGCCGGCGCCGAGTTCTCCCAGCTTTTCTTCCCCACGGGACCGACTAACTCTCGCCACCCGACGTCAATTCTGACGTCGGAGAGGACGTTCTGGGTTAGCCAATCGCTGCCTGGCTGGCCCGGAACATCCTCTTCGACGTTAGAATTGACGTCGGGCGGCAAGAGTTGGTTGGCTCCGTGGGGAAGAAAAGCAGGGAAGGAGAACTCGGCACCAGCCTGTTCCAGATGGCAGTAGTGACAGCCTTTCCCCGGCAGCGGTGGCAGCAGCATGTTTTCCAATGGCGGTGGCATGGGGGAGGGCAGGGAGAAAGAAAGAAAGGGGGGTGAGACAGGGAGCCAGAAAGAAAGAAAGGGGGCAGGGTGAAAGAAAGAAAAAAAGAAAAAATGGGGCACGGAGAGAGAGAAAGACAGACATACAGAAAGAAAGGGGTATGGAGAGAGAAAGAAAGAAAGGGGGCAGGGTGAAAGAAAGAAAGAAATAGGGCAAGGAGAGAGAGAGAGAGAAAGAAAGGGGGCATGGAGAGAGAAAGAAAGAAGGGAGCAGGGTGAAAGAAAGAAAGAAATGGGGCATGGAGAGAGAAAGAAAGAAGGGGACAGGATGAAACAAAGAAAAGTTGGGGGAGGGAATGAGGTCTGGAGGAGAGGAAGCATACAGGAGGCTGAAAGAAGGGAAGAAATATTGGATGTACAGTCAGAAGAATAAAGTGCAACCAGAGACTGATGAAATTACCAAACAAAGGTAGGAAAAATGATTTTATTTTCAATTTAGTGATCAAAATGTGCCCGTTTTGAGAATTTATATATGCTGTCTATATTTTGCACTATGGCAATAGCAGTTTTTAGTGCAGGGAGCCTATGAGCTTCGAGAGCAGTGTGGGGCATTCAGCGCAGTTCCCTGCGCTAAAAACCGCTATCGCAGTTTAGTAAAAAGGGAGGGGGTATACTTGTCTATTTTTGTATAGTTGTTACTGAGGTGACATTGCATAAAGTCATCTGCCTTGACCTCTTTGAAAACCCGCGGAATATAAATGATAAACATTTTCTCTGCTTACAGTGTGCTTTGTGTTTTTAAAATTTTATTGTTGGTAGATCATTTTGACTTGGCCACGAAGATAAGGGGGAGGGAGGGAGAGGAGCTGCTGAAAGACATCTAGTAATACTTGCAGGCTTGACTGTACAGGGAATTATTTTTGTAAAATCATGTTTGTTATGTGACTGGCATTATTTAGACTTTACTTTCTATGAAGGAATAGAATGAAAATAACATAAAATTACTTGCTTGTTTTTATGTGCGTGCGCTGAAGGAAAGCGGAGAGAGTGGGCTGAGGATGCTGAAGGGAAATGGGGAAGAGAGAGTGGGGAGAAGATGCTGATTTATAAATTGACAATTGTACAGAATATTGTTTCTTTTTATACTTTAATATAATAAGTTCAATATAAAACAATTCAAGGCTTGTGTGGATGGAATCAGGTGGTTTGCGGGGATGGGGACCGAGCTTACTGGGATTAGTCCAATAAAATGGTATTTTCTTATTTCTCATTATTTGTTTTATTTTTATTTGTTAATTTGTAAAGTGGTGATTGTTATGTATCAGTTTTTTCAAATTTACATCTACTGGGTTCATAGACAACGGCGCGAAAGACAAAAGCGCGCGCCGACAATTGAGCGCAGTGTGCACCACCGCGCCGCTCTAAATTACAGTTTTTAGGTGCTCCGATGGGGGGTTTTGTTGGGGAACCCCCCCAGTTTACTTAATAAACATCACGCCGGCGTTATGGGGGGGTTATAACCCTCCACATTTTACCCTAAACTGAACTTTTTCCCTAAAAACAGGGAAAAAGTGAAGTTTTCAGTAAAATGTGGGGGGTTACAACCCCCCACACCCCCCACAACGCGGCGCAATGTCTATTAAGTAAAGTGGGGGGTTCCCCCCACCCACCCCCACCCCCACCCCCGTCGGAGCACTAAAAACAGTAATTTAGAGCGGCGCTGCGCTCAATTGTCTGGGCGTGCCTTTGTCCCGGCGCGCTTTTGACCTGACACCCATCTACTGTCTTTATATTTTGCACAGTATTAGAGGACATGTATTACTGTTTTTGTGGTGTTGTGGTGTTGCATTGTATGCAGAGTCTGGTTTCTTGGCGGTTCAGTTTAACTTTTGTCTACATATTTCTATTTTTAGTTTGTGATTATTCCATACTGGGCGAGGGTATATCTCTTCTGTGTGTATGAAAAGAACATAGTTTTCAGTTGGCATTTGCAGGATGAATTGACTGTGCGGGATCTGGCTTGTTTAGTTTTACAATGTATGAGTTGGTGTTCTAGTGCTCACTGCAGTGTTTAAGATGCTGCCTTTTCCTAGGTACACTCTTGTTGTGCGATATGTGGATTGTTACTAAAAATCATATTTTTCATATAGATGGGGGAGGGGTGTCAAAAAATGATGGGTCTCGGGTGTCACATATGCTAGGTACACTACTGCCCTGCAGACAATTGGTGGCTAAGCTTCCTTAGAAATATCTCCCCCTGCAGGGGGAGGCAGGAACATCATAAAAATCTCCTTTTTGACCCTGTGAGAAATGAAAATACTAATCTAATCTAATAAAACCCTTACCCGCGCATGCGCAGTTGAAATGGCGTGATCCCTGCCACCATGATTTGTGCTTCCTTGCCGTGTTCCATTTGCAGTGCGTGCGCGGCGGTGCAGCCTGTGGTGATTTGATTTGCGGCGGTATGAGGAGCATTGCCATTGCCGACGTCGCTTCCATCCTAGGGCAGGGAGGGAGGCTTCAACTCGCTGCTCCTACTTGCTTCGGGCCTTCCTCGCTGCCGGGCCTTGCTCCTGCCTTCGCGCAAAAAGAAAGTAGGTGGGAACCGGCAGTGACTAAGGACCGAAGCAAGCAGGAGCAGCGAGGTGTGAATGCTGCACTGCCAGTGGCTGTGTGAGACCTGGGAGGAGAGGGGAGGGTTTATGAGAAACACTACTGATGGCTGGTCTACTACAGGACAGGGGGAGCAGGGAAGGGGTGCTGCTGGACAGGGGGGAGGTAAAAGGAAGGGAAAAGGGCTACTGGAGGACAGAGGGAGCAGGCAAGGGGTGCTGCTGCACAGGGAAGGATTGGGGAGAGGGAAAGGGAGCCAGGGAGCAAACTTGCTTTGCTTTGGGGGGAGGGGTGTGCTGGGTAGCAGGCAGCAATCTTGATTTGCTCTGGGGGGAGACAGAAGGGGGCCATGGAGAGAGACAGAAAGAAAGGCAGGCAGGCAGGCATGGCGCCATAGAGAGAGACAGGCAGGTAGGCAGGGGGCCACGGAGAGAGACAGAAAGACAGGCAAGCAGCGCACGAGAACGAAAGACAGACGCACACAGAAAGACAGCAGGCAGGGAGAGAGACAAACAGAAAGAATGACAGACAGACAGGGGGCCAGAGAGACAGCCGGTGGCCAAGGAGAGAGAGACAAAGAAAAAAAGACAGCCAGCCAGCGGCCAAGGAGAGAGAGACAAAGAAAAAAAGAAAGACAGACAGCAGTCAAGGAAAGAGAGACAAAACCCAGACAGACAGACAGACAGTGGCCATAGAGAGAAAGAGAAAGAAAAAAAGACAGACAGCTCACATGGTAAGTTTTCATTAAATTTTGTGATCTGTTAAGTCTACACATCTATTCTAGCACCCGTTAATCTAACGGGCTTAAACACTAGTATATTTTTTAATGGTGTTAGTTGTTGCAAAATGATAAAAAGGTGTGACTACATAAAAGAACATAACACTTAAATATAATACACTAGCTGATTACCCGGCGTTGCCCGGATATTTATTTATCCCAAAATGTCCAACCCCCTACATGTCCCACCCCCCACGTTACCCCCCCACATGTCCCATATGCCCCACCCCCATGTCCCAACCCCCTACCCTCCACATGTCCCAAAGGAATGTCCCTCTCTATGGGGCTGAACTTAGACTTAAACGGCATCGGGAGTGTCGGTATTCATCTCTGCGAGCCCGAAAACTATGGGTTGGACATTAATATCTGTCGCTTTTGATAATTTTAACATATTACCCCCTTCCCACCCCCACAGTATTTTACCCATCCCACCTGCACAATATTTTTCCCCAGATAGTAAGTCATATGTGTACCAAGTTTGGTTGAAATCTCTCCATGCGTTTCAGAGTTATGCTGAGTATTCATGTGTGAGCCCGAAAACACTATGGGGTAGATACTAAAATCTGTCATTTTCAATCATTTTTACATATCCCCCCCTTCCCATACCCACAGTGTTTGTCCTCAGATAGTAAGTAATGTGTATGTCAAGTTTGGTTGAAATCTGTCCATGCATTGAAGAGTTAATGCTGGAACATACATACATACACACACACACATATATTCAAATTATAATGTGAAATATTTGACAAAATGAATACAATACAACTAACGCAAAACTTGATTATAAACAACAATTTTAGTTTCACCTCCAGGAGCAAGAACATATAAATTCTTGGGTGAACCCACCCTTGAGCAAGCAACATAGAGTTGTGGGCCGCGAGACCCCCAGAACATATCACCCCAGGTAGTGAGGGATCACCATACCAAGTTTCGTTCAAATCGGTCAAGCCGTTTGTGAATTACTGTGAGAATGGCAGCTTTTTACATTTGTTCCATTGACATGAATGGGTGAAATCTGATTTTCTGTTTGTAGCTCCGCCCACGTGTGCAGGTGGGCCGCGAGACCCCCAGAACATATCACCCCAGGTAGTGAGGGTTCTGCATACCAAGTTTCGTCCAAATCGGTCAAGCCGATTTTGAATTACAGTGAGAATGGCAGCTTCTTACATTTTTTCCATTGTGTGCAGGAGGGCCGCGAGACCCCCAGAACATAGCACCCCAGGTAGTGAGGGATCTGCATACCAAGTTTCGTTCAAATCGGTCAAGCCGTTTTTGAATTACTGTGAGAATGGCAGCGTTTTACATTTTTTCCATTGACATGAATGGGTGAAATCTGATTTTCTGTTTGTAGCTCCGCCCACGTGTGCAGGTGGGCTGCGAGACCCCCAGAACATATCACCCCAGGTAGTGAGGGATCTGCATACCAAGTTTCGTTCAAATCAGTCAAGCCGTTTTTGAATTACTGTGAGAATGGCAGCATTTTACATTTTTTCCATTGACATGAATGGGTGAAATCTGATGTTCTGTTTGTAGCTCCGCCCACGTGTGCAGGTGGGCCGCGAGACCCCCAGAACATATCACCCCAGGTAGTGAGGGATCTGCATACCAAGTTTCGTCCAAATCGGTCAAGCTGTTTTTGACTTACAGTGAGAATGGCAGCTTTTTACATTTTTTCCATTGACATGAATGGGTGAAATCTGATTTTCAGTTTGTAGCTCCGCCCACGTGTGCAGGAGGGCCACGAGACCCCCAGAACATATCACCCCAGGTAGTGAGGGATCTGCATACCAAGTTTCGTTCAAATCGGTCAAGCCGTTTGTGAATTACTGTGTGAATGGAAGCTTTTTACATTTGTTCCATTGACATGAATGGGTGAAATCTGATTTTCTGTTTGTAGCTCCGCCCACGTGTGCAGATGGGCCGCGAAACCCCCAGAACATATCACCCCAGGTAGTGAGGGATCTGCATATCAAGTTTCGTCCAAATCGGTCAAGCCGATTTTGAATTACAGTGAGAATGGCAGCTTCTTACATTTTTTCCATTGACATGAATGGGTGAAATCTGATTTTCTGTTTGTAGCTCCGGCCACGTGTGCAGGAGGGCCGCGAGACCCCCAGAACATAGCACCCCAGGTAGTGAGGGATCTGCATACCAAGTTTCGTTCAAATCGGTCAAGCCGTTTTTGCGTGATCGCGGCACATACACACATACACACACACATACACACATACATACCTCCGATTTTATATATGTAGATAGATTAATAAGTCGAGTCTCTTTCATTTAAGGAAACTCTACAATGAGAGGGCATAGAATGAATTTAAGAGGTGATAGGCTCCGGAGTAATCTGAGGAAATACTTTTTTACAGAAAGGGTGGTAGATGCGTGGAATAGTCTCCCGGAAGAGGTGGTGGAAACAGAGACTGTGTCTGAATTCAAGAGGGCCTGGGATAGGCACGTGTGATCTCTCAGAGAGAGAAAGAGATAATGGTTACTGTGGATGGGCAGACTAGATGGGCCATTTGGCCTTTATCTGATGTTTCTATGTTTCTATTTAATTAGGTGTAGTAAAATAAAAGCAGAGAAATTGCAAACAAAGCCACTGGAGGTAATAACACAGATTCCAGCAGAGGGAATTTGTCTAATACTGTGTGCATATAGAAGTAAGAAACATTTGCTGAATCAGAAAACAGAGGTTCAAATGCTTGGGGTAAAATGGGCTAAATTCAATGTGATGGGTTTGCACAAGAGTAATTGCTATGTTTGTGCCTCTGGTCATCCAGTGGCCCAAGTAGTATCTTTCCCTTTGGGGTGAGAAGAGAAGAACCATAGAATGCAGTATATGATGGCACTGTATTAAGCCAATAATGCCTGGGGAAAGAAAGAATGCCAGGCACTTTCCTGGATGTTTCCTGCATTGCACCTACATGATAGAAAAGCGCCACCTGTGTTCTCCATGGTAAGTGGGAACCACACCGCCTGCCTCTCACGGCAGGAGGAAGAGTTCACACAAAGCCATGGTGAACTGACAACTTGTATTAATACCTTTTATGTTACAGGAAAAGAAGAAAAGAGGAATTACTCAGCTCTCATGGTGCCCAGAACTGATCTGTGGTGGTATTGTAGAGGGACGATTCTGAGACTGATACTTCCCCCAAAGTGTGCACTTGTACAATTGGCTATACCATTTACACACTGGCATTTGAGAAGTCAGAATGAGGTGAAGACTAGAGTTAAGAGAAATACATTAAGAACATAAAATTTGCCATTGCTCGGTCAGACCAGTGGTCCATCATGCCCAGCAGTCCGCTCCCGCGGTGGCCCTTAGGTCAAAGACCAGTGCCTGCGTATGTTCTAGTTTAGCAGAAACTTGTCTAACTTTGTCTTGAATCCGTGGAGGATATTTTCCCTTATAACAGCCTCCGGAAGAGTGTTCCAGTTTTCCACCACTCTCTGGGTGAAGAAGAACTTCCTTACGTTTGTACGGAATCTATCCCCTTTTAATTTTACATTACATTAGTGATTTCTATTCCACCATTACCTTGCAGTTCAAGGCGGATTACATAAGAATTGTCATGAAGTTACAAGATATATAGGTGGATTACATAAGAATTGTCGAGAAATTAAAGTAATACGTGTTGGGTAATTAGAACATTTTAGGTTTGATAGGAGTAGACAGTGTGATAGGTCATGTTAGGTTTTATGTATTTTTTGAAGAGTGCCCTCTTATTCTCCCTACCTTGAAGAGGGTGAACAACCTGTCTTTAGCTACTAAGTCTATTCCCTTCATTGTCTTGAATGTTTCAATCATGACCCCTCTCAATCTCCTCTGTTTGAGGGAGAAAAGGCCCAGTTTCTCTAATCTTTCACTGTATAGCAACTCCTCCAGCCCCTTAACCATTTTAGTCGCTTATCTCTGGACCCTCTCGAGTAGTACAGTGTCTTTCCTGGGGGGTCTCTCTGAGTACTGTACCGGACATCCTGTACTTGTGTATACGATTTTGTTATCGAAATGCATTACCTTACACTTATCCACGTTTGCACTTATCCTCATTTGCCATGTCGCGGCCCATTTCTCGAGCGTGTTTATGTCTTTGCAATCCTTCTGTGTCGTCAGTACTCTGAATAACTTTGTATCGTCTGCAAATTTAATCACCTTACTCGTCGTACCAATTTCCAGGTCGTTAAGTACTTCATTTGATGATAGCATATACAGATGAGTTCAAAGCATAAAACCAAATAGCAGCAGGGTTTGAGTCCGCCCTCATTTGGTGGGTCACATTACATAAAAATGTGGATTGGATAAATTACATTTATTACAATCAGCAAAGGTTTATGCAATGACACGGAAATTAATAGAAACTGCAATTAACAAACAAATGACACTGAAAACACAGCAGTCAGTAAGTTATCTGCTTCTATTAGAGGAGAAAAAGAAGGAATAAGAGAAAGAATCATCTGAACATGAAAATTTGGCAGAAGTGATGTTACTACAAGGGAGAATGAACAAACTACGTAATAGGGGTAATGTTATCAAAACTGAAAGCAGTTCATTACAAGAAAATAATACAAAATTAACATAAATATGAAAAAAAGGAGGGAGTTGTGAGAAATGAAAATACTTTAATATATTTTCTAATGGTGTTAATTATTGCAAAATGATACAAAGGTGTGACTACATAAAAGAACATAATACATCTAATTAGGTGTGGTAAAATAAAAGCAGAGAAACTGCATACAAAAGACGCTAGAGGTAATAACACAAATTCCAACAGAGGGAATTTGTCTAACACTTTGTATATATAGAAGTAAGAAACATTTGCTGAATCAGAAAATGGGAGGGGTGAGCATTCCTAGGACAAATTTTTGTTACTGAATACAATACCTATAGTCAAGTGAACATTAAACTAGAGGTATCAGCATAACTAACCATAAGGGCTATTGTTCAAACAAGCTGATCTAAGCATGTCACATGAGGGATGAGCATGTAAGAGGAGACATTGCCCAAATATGTGCAATTGTACACAAATATAGGAGATTCTACCTCCTCAATATAGAAGAAAAGAAGGCAAAAGAGGCGACCTGTGATACTCAATCTGTTTATTCACTAAGACCCAACACGTACGTGTTTCGGCCATAAGTCCTGCCTCAGGGGTTTTGTTTCCAATGGAGTACAATTTATTGCATATGTCTCTTATCTAAGAAGATGGTTCACCCTTTTTACATTCCATATCTCTTCCCTCAGCCTCTGTTTCCCTCAGAACCCCTTAGCTAGAGTGCCTTATGTTCTGTTTCTTTTTTCAGCCTGTTGGTTGCTTAAGCTTCTATATTTCTTCCCTCAGTTTAAATTTCAGTTATATACTCTATCTGTCCCTCAGCCTCTCCCTCACAATCCCTTATTGGCTGGCTAAGCTTCTTTAGGAGTTTATGACCAATGGGCTGCAAGGGGAGGTGGAAGCATTACCTAGAGAATCATTGCCTTAGCAACCTGCTTAGAAACCTTCAGGTCTAGTCCCAGACATCCAAATAGTACTCTGGATGTTTTGTAAAATGTTTGATTATTGCTGAAAAATGATCAGGTCCTAAGTCTGTTCTATTCCTGCCCAAACCACGCCTCTAACATGTCCACCTTGGAATTTAGGCAAACAGCAGATGAACAGCATAGAAAACTGTCTATAGGTTTCGAAAATGGTGATTTGAATGTTTTGGCAATTTAACCATCCAAGTGCCACTTTATGATTTTTTTGGGACATTTTATTTGTTTGAAAATAAGCCCTATAGAGTGTTTAGATTTTCAGAAGTTTTTGACA
This sequence comes from Geotrypetes seraphini, assembly GCF_902459505.1. Lineage (NCBI taxonomy): Eukaryota > Metazoa > Chordata > Amphibia > Gymnophiona > Dermophiidae > Geotrypetes > Geotrypetes seraphini. Next base: position 254,597,387 of record NC_047086.1, read on the forward strand.
AAGTTCCTCATGAGAAACTCTTAAGAAAATTAAAAATCCATGGGATAAGAGGCAATGTTCTGTTTGGATTAGAAACTAGTTAATAGATAAAAAACTGAGGGTAAGGTTAATTAGCCATTATCTCAGTGAAGGAGGGCGAATAATGGAGTGCTGCAGGGATCTGTACTGGAACCAATGTTAATTAACATATTTATAATTGATCTGGAAATTAGTTTGTCAAGTGACATGATTAAATTTTCAGTTGACATGAAACTATTCAAATTTATTAAAAAACATGTGAGTTGTAAAAAATTGCAGGAAGACTTTAAGTAATTGAATAACCGGTTATCCAAATGGTAGATGAAATTTTATGTGGACAAATGCAAAGTGATGCATTTTGGGAAGAATAATCCAAATCATAGTTATTTGATGCTAGGGTTCACCTTAGGAGTCAGCACCTAAGAAAAAGATATGTGCATCATAGACAATATACTGAAATTAGAGAATGACATGGTGGTTGTTACCTGCGGCTAGCCGCGAGTAGCCGCGGGTAACCCGCCGAAACGGGGATAGAAAAATAGTAGTTGCTGCGGGGACAGGGACAAGGCCATTCACCACCCCGTGGAGTGGTGAATGGTCTTGTCTCTGCAGTGAGGCATCAAGGATCACGCGGTCCAGCAGCCCCCACCCACTCGATCGCAGCGTTTAGCCAGCTCCCTCCCTCCACCTCACCTTATATGCTGTTTGCTGGCTTTCTTTTTCCTGAGCTGCATGCGTTCAAAAAGACGCGCACACGCGGCTGCGCGAGTTGATCAATCTTCTCCTCTGACGCAACCGGAAACAGGAAGTTGCAGGAGAGCAGAAGATTGATCAACTCTTGCAGCCGTGCGTGCGCGTCTTTTTGAACGCGTGAGGCTCGGGAAAAAGAAAGCCGGCAAACTCGGCATATAAGGTGAGGTGGAGGGAGGGAGCTGGCTAAACGCTGCGATCGGGCGGGTGGGGGCTGCTGGACCGCGCGATCGCGTGTGTTCCAGGCTCACACTAGGAAGGAGGGAGTGAAAGGGAAAAAGATTCTGGGCCACGGGGATGAAGAGGGAAATAAAGAAACCCACAGCAGGAAAGAAAGGGGAGGACAGGCAGGTGAGCCAGATGCTGGAAGCAGAGACACACAGGTATGGAAGAGGAAGATAGGGGAAATCTGGACACAGGAAGGTAACAGAAAGAGGGGAAATTATGTGCATGGGGCATAGGGACAGAGACATAAAGGGGACATGCCATGGGGATGGTATATGGACAAGGGGGGGGCAATGCCAGATACATAGGGGAGATATTAGAAATGGGGAAAATAGGAACACAGAAGCGAGATGGTTTGTGGGGATGGGACAGGGACCGAGCTCGCAGGCTCCAGCAGCTTGCACAAATTACATTGTAACGTGCCACGAAAATAAGAGGGAGGGAGGTAGATAGATAAGCCATGCGAGAGGAGCTGAAGAGTGGTAGAAAGGAACAGATGGTGAAGGAGGGAGGGAAGGGTGGTGGTAGAAAGGAATAGAACAGACATTGAAAGAGGGTAGAGAGGAACAGACCCTGAAGGGAAATGTGGAAGACAGAGTGGGGAGAAGACGCTGGAAGGGAAGAAGACAGATGCCAGACTATGGGGGAGAGGAGGGAAGAAGATGGGTGCTAGACCAATTGGGGGAGGGGGTGAAGGGAGAGGCACAGTAATAGCAAATGGAAGACGCAAAGAGAAGACACACAGTGGATGGAAGGAATTGAATGAGAAGATGTGGAAAGCAGAAACCAGACAACAAAGGTAGAAAAAAAAATTATATTTATTTATTTATTTTTTGCTTTAGGATAAAGTAGTATATTAGTTGTGTTGATAAAAATTTATAAACAAAGCCCTGCCAGCTGAACATCTCTTTCTCTAGTTCAGCAGCCAGAACTTTGATTTATAAGAAAGGAATAAGCTAAATATTGCAGTACTAAGGCTTATATGGATGCTGCGGGGATGGTGACAGGGCGGTGAATGGGATGGCAGTGACGGTGACGGGGCAGTGAAGGGAATGGCGGTGACAGGGTGGTGAAGGGAACGGTGGGCCGGGGACGGGGCAGTGATGGGTACAGATTTTTTCCCCGTATCATTCTCTAACTGAAATCTTCTGCCCAGTGTGCGGTGGTGGGAAAAAAAAAAAAGCAAACATGATGCAAGGAATTATTGGGAAAAGGATGGAAAATAAGATGAAGAATATTATAATACAGTACCTCTGTAATAATAATAATAATTTATTTTCTTGTATACCGCACAACCAGTAGTTCTGGGCAGTTCACAAAAGGAGAATACTGAGACATTTCAACACATGGTACAGTTTCATAGAACACACTATCTACGTACAATCTAAAATTATATAATAAAAGTAATACAATTGTTAAAAACATTCAAGTACAATGTTAAAAAATATTAAAAAATTAAAACATCTAATGACAATAAGAATAGAAACAAAAGACCTCATTTAAATATATCAAAATTAATATTCTTATTTGTCAAATAAATAGGTCTTTAATGATTTCCTAAATGTGAAGTAAGAATTAGATTGAACAATCATTGGACTTAGCCAGGAGTTCATCTTCCCAGCTTGATACTCTGTACCGTTCCATAGTGTGACTTCACCTTAAGTACTGCCAAATCTCATAAATGATATACTTGAATTAGAAAAGGTTTAAAGAAGTGCAATTATAAAGGGAATGGCGCTCCTCTCATATGAGGAAAAGAAAAGAGGTTAGGGCTCTTCAGTTTGGAAAAGAGATGGCTGAGAGAGCTATGTTAGAAGTCTACAAAATCCTGAATGATAGGTAAAAGTGAATCAATAGGGGACACTCAATGAAGTTGCATAGTAATACTTTTAAATAGAAGAGGAGGAAATATTTTTTCACTTACCCTCTTCATGGTTTTTATTACCTGCCGCGGTGGTAAAGAGCTCCAATGCTCATAGAATTCCTATCAGTGTTGGAGCTGTTACAACTGCGGCCGGTGCTAAAAACCGTGCTATGGTTTTGTAAAAGAGGGGAATAATGTTTCAAGTTTCAAGTTTATTAATTTTTAATATACCGACCATCAACGGGTATCTAGCCGGTTTACAATAAAAGATACAATAGAAGTAAAATTATGCTTATAGATAGTAAAATTAATAAAAGAGCAAAGGGGAAGTGGACATTAAGGACATTTGACGATGACAAACATGAAAGTGAGGTTGACAAAGGAAGGAAGGGGAAAGTTACATTATTAGTGGTGAAAAGAGAGTAAAAGAGAAAAAAAAAAAGGCTTGAATGTGAAAGGGAGGGAAAGGGGAGGAACAGAAGGGAATGAGGTCGCTTCATAAAAGCGGTTGGGTGAATTGGTGATGGAAGGTTCACGAGCAATAAAATGCGTCTTGAAATAAGAAGGTTTTCAGATTAGTCTTAAATTTATCAATAAGTTATTCCTGACGAAGTTGGGATGGCAAAGCGTTCCATAGTGTAGGGGCAACTACTGAAAAGTTGGTTTTCCTAGTATAGAAGAATTCCTTTATAGAAGGGACAGATAGTAAATTCTGGTCAGCAGATCTTAGAGACCGTGAAGGGCAAAACGGAATAAGAAGTTTGTCAAGAAAAGATGGTTGACGGGAGGATTTGATTTTAAAGACCAACATGAAGGTTTTGTAGGTGATACGATGTGTAATGGGTAGCCAATGTGCTTCTATCAAGAGAGGGGTGACATGGTCATATTTCCCTAGCTTGTATATAAGTTTTATTGCAGTGTTTTGGATAATCTGTAGACGTCGTGTTTCTTTTTTAGGAATTCCATTGTAAAGAGAATTACAATAGTCAAGATGAGAAATGACTAGAGAGTGAACTAGGGTCGTGATTGCTTCAGTTTTGAGAATAGAAGTTAGGGATCGAATAAGTCGGAGTTTGTAGAAACAGGTTTTTACTACTGAACTGATATGATCGTGAAAGGTTAAATCTTTATCTATGATGACCCCTAATAATTTTATTTTAGTTTCTATTTTGACAGGATGAGATTTAAGGCAGATTTTGCCTGTTACTGATTCATTAGGGTTGGTTGAGAAGATTATACCACATTATTTATTAATATTAAGGGAGAGTTTACTTGCAAAGAGCCAATCACTTATTTTGTCTAATTTTGAATTAATTTCTTGTATATCGGAGATGTTCATGGTATCGATGGGGTGAAGTAATTGAATGTCATCTGCGTAAGCGAAGATTGTGAAACCTATTGACTGGGCTAGGGTGAGAAGAGGAGACATGAAGATATTGAATAGCAATGGTGATAGAATAGAACCCTGTGGGAAACCATAGGTTTGAACTATAGGTAGAGAAGTTTCGCTATTTGAGTGTTTCTGGCATGGGACAGTCCTGGTCAAACCAATTTAATCAGCCACGACAGGGACTTGGTCAGTTGAAACTACGATCGGCGAAGTATGAGATAAACCATAGGAAGGCTTGGCCAGTAATGCCACTGTCTCTAAAGCGGTCGAGGAGGAGAGAGTGGTCGACTGTGTCGAACGCAGCTGACAGATCAAGAGAGATAAGGAGAACGGATTTTCGGTGGTCAAGGAAGTAGTATATATTGGAAAGAAGTCCTAGTAATGATAGTTCAGTGGAGTAAGATGAGCGAAAGCCAGTTTGATGAGGGTGTAAAGCATTGGTTTTATCGCTAAATTCAGCTAATTGGTTATGTAAGATTTTTTCTGTTATTTTAGAAATGAGAGGAAGATTAGCAATGGGACGGAAATTTAGTAACGAAGTTGGGTCTGAGTTTTGATTTTTTAATTTAGGGAAAACAAGAGCCGATTTCCAGGCTTTTGGAACAAGACTATTAGGCAGACTATTAGTTACCATTTCCAGTAGAAATGGTCCAAAGAGGGGAAGAATTTTTTAAGAATTAAGGGGGGGATACTTTCTATTGAATAATTAAGCTTTGGAATTCATTGCTAGAGGATGTAGTTACACTGGTTAGCATATCTGGGTTAAAAAAGGTTTAGACAAGTTCCTGGAAGAAAAGCCCATAGTCTGGTAGACATGGAGGAAGCTTCTGCTTACTCTGGAATTGGCAGCATGGAATCTTGCTATTATTTGTGATCTTGCCAGACATTTGTGACTTGGACTGGCTACTATTGGAAACAAGATACTGGGCTAGATAGACCATTGGTCTGACCCAGTATGACTATTCTTATGTTCTTCAATAACTGGAAACCCATGCTCTGCCCATGCCTCTCTGATGTGAATGCCACCTTTGCAGTTACATGATAGAACACTTAGGCATATATATTCCAACATTGGCTTATGTTTTGAAATTCAATGATAGGCCATACCTAAGCACCAACACTGAATATCCTGTTATGTGGACCCAGCTATCTCTTATGTGGTTGGGTTAATGAGCTTGATTAATGTGGATGATCTGGACACTATGTGATATGGAGAAACAACAAGCTAGAATTGATAAATGGAGTGATTTATGGGGATAATAACAAAGCACTGAAATCCATGCATAGAGTTTGCTGGCATCTTTAATACCCATTTGTATGAGTGAACATTTCATGAAATTTTTTAACGTAATGTTTTAATGGCTTGAATTAATTGTGTGTGTGTTTTTTTTTGGGGGGGCTCTGTTTATTTGTGATTTGTGTGTAGATTATATGATTTATTTAATAGTATTTATAGATTGAGTATTTAATAAAATGATTTAATAAATGGTGACACATTTTGAAATAAGTATGTAATTAGCTTCTTTGTTTGAATGTTTAATTTAATTATGTGGTTGGGTGAGATATTAAGCATGTAAACTGCCTAAGTGAAAATGGACAAAGATAGAACTAAGTTTTATGCGGTCCAATCTGTACCATTAACTTAGGCCATTAAGTGCTGACTCCACCCCATGACCACCCATAAAATAGCCTGCTATAGCTTTATTTGTTAGTGCTGATATTCAATGGCACTATACAATTAAGTGATTTAACTGGCCAAGTCCCTGTCGTGGCTGATTAAATTGGTTTGACCAGGACTGTTCCATGCCAGAAACACGTCCCATGTGACATGCCCCCTAGAGCTTCCATCTTGCCCACTGTGTCACAGCTAAGCAGGGAAGACAATGGACTGGATACAATTTTGTAGCCCCCACCTCCCTTGTGCCCTGTGCGGCCACACTGCCCATATATAGCTCACTAAGGCTCTGGCTTTGACTATTGACTCCTTAGGTGCCATTAGGAGCTTAGGCGCCTAAATGCCATTTCACCCCTATTTTGGTACTTAACTTCCATTTGAATGCCAAAACTTAGATGCCTAATTGGTGCTAACGTTTGGTGCACTATATAGAATTGGGCAGATAGTGGCTGCTGCTGCTATATGGATAATGTTTATATTTATTTAAAATTTGATACCCCACTATAGCTAAAGGTCAAAGTGGCTTACAAATCAAATAAATGAATCACATTAAAACAGAAATGGACACCATTAAATAAGACAATACACGCACAACAAAGGAAATCAATCAAACACAAAAATTCAAAACACTGTCAAAGTTTGCTGAACATCAACCTCCCATGCCCATATCGAGCCCCCTAGTCATTATTTGCAGTCATAATTTCTCTGACTATTCTGAAATATTTGTATAGCTCTGGAGTAAAGCAAAGGCAGAATGAGAGAGTTTGCCTAATTATACAGAAAGCAATGATATTTAGTTGCTGTCCATTTAGCTATGTGGTTTAAGTTAGGATGGAAAATTGCTGTCTGAAACCACTTAGCTATGCAGAATGGCTGAATATCACGCTACACATATAAAAGGCAATTGTATAGAATACCAGCAATTTCAGGGGTAAGTGTACACTTACATGCAGTAAGTGTCAGGAATGCAGCTAAGCACAATTCTGTAAGGGTGTGTAGAAATGGCATACAACATAATGCAAGCGTGCCCCCCCCCAACATTATGCACACTATTTACAGAATACTGTAAGTTACATGTACTCTTGCTGCATTTAGACTCCTGCAGTTATATCATATCCATAAATGGTGTAACTAAGGTTGCCTAAATTTTGGGTGTACCTATGCCAGGTTATGCTATTACTCTATATCAGAATCTGAGCACCTAAATGCTGTTATAGAATAAACTAGTATTTTAGCCCGTTACATTAACGGGTGCTAGAAGTCTGGTCAGCTCTCGTAGTCCCTTGCCGCCACCCCCCCTTCCCTTTCCGCGGTCCAGACTCCAAACCTGCCGATTCCAGCAGTGTCTGCAGCACTGTACACACGCTGCTTCGGGGCCTTCTACGGCCTCGAAGCAGCATGTGTAGAGTGATGCAGACGCTGCTGTAGTCGGCAGGTTTGGAGTCGGGACCGCGGGAAGGGAAGGGGGGGGCAGCAGCAAGGCGAAGAACTTACTTTTACCAGAGCAGGGAGTCCAGTGCTGGCGGCCAGTCCTGCCGGCGAATGTAGTTAGGTGCTGTAAGGCTGGTGACCCACGCATGCGCACTCCTGCCACCACAGACCTACATCTCACGGAACAGGGAAAATGGAACACGTAGGTAGGAGTGCGCATGTGCGGCTAGGGTTTTATTATATAGGATTTTCACTGTTTGACATTTGGGCACCTACACAGAGGCACCTACTCATAGTATTGTCTCCATATATTTGGTGCTACTTCCTATCTGGGTAGTGGTGCTGAATATTCATGGTTTGTTTAAATGCTGTAGTCATTTTTTTAAAACAAAACTTAGCCAAAGTGTTTAAATATTGATTCGATAATTTAGAAGAATAGAAGCCCTAATTATACAGTTTAAAATTTCCAAGTCAGGTGGCAAATAGCATTCTTATCTCTACATTAAAATGATCTATTGGTTGGAAAATTTCATGTGCTATAGAAAGCAGAATTGTAAGAAATCAGTATTACTGGCAAAATGTTCAATGCCATTACAGGTATTTAGAAAGCAACTAAAAGTAAAATGAAAACAATTTAAACCACAGTGCTGCTGCAATCTTTGACAGATTATTGAGATGTGCTATTTATAACATAGCTTTTCTAGGCTTCAACTAAGTTATTTCTTCATTTGATTCTCAAAGAAGATACTTTTCAGAGTTATAAGGAATTGTTTCTTTCATATTGAAATGAATTCAAGCTAAAGCTAACATTTAAAACGGGACTCAACCATGAATTGCAAATTGCAACTGAAATGAGCATGACTTTGTTGATACTTCAGTCAAAACCCGATTGTCTCCTTCACATAAATACTCTGCATAGCTCATCAAGTGCCTTTTTAAAAATTTTCCACAAGACAATTTCTGTTTAAATAGATGAATTAACTACAGAATATTCTTTGGATACTTGCCAACAGCTAACATTTCCTAGGAAAGAAAAGTGAAATAGGGCAGTTTCTCATTAAACAAATATTTCAGATATTTTACCACAACATGCCCAAATTCCAATTTTATAAAGCCAGGATATGGATGTCTAAAACTGCAGAACATCAGTACATCCATATGGAAAGGGCCATGTTCTGGATATGCTTTTGGTTGGACTAGGGAGGGCCAAAAATCCGATTACAAAAAGGGAAGGGAAGTCCATGCCCAAAAAGATGGATGTCCATATTTAGATCTGGTATTTGGATGCTCAGATTAGATAATGAAACGGTGGCTATTACCCACCACAATGATGGGAAAAAAGTGTTCACCGTGGCTACGGGGACAAGGCCATTCACCGTCCCAGTTAAGGGAGGGAACACGCGCGGTCACCAATCGTGCTCCCTCTCTCCTTACTAACGATCATTGCCGCTACTGTCCATCTGGGCATCTCCCTTTCACCCTTCCCCTTACCTTCGTGGTGGGTGATTTCTAAATTTTCTTTCTATTCCAGTAGTATTCTAGGTGGGGAAATACCATGGCCTGGCACAGTGGCATAATAATCTTCTCCGATCTGTTTGTGACCCCCTTCTTAATCATTCCTAGCATTTGTTCGCCCTTTTCGCCGCTGCTGCGCATTGCACAGACAGCTTCATTGACTTGACGACCAGTACTCCCAAGTCTCTTTCCTGTATTCGTGTATAAGATTATTGTTACCGACATGCATCACTTTACACTTATCCATGTTAAACCTCATTTGCCATGTCGCGGCCCATTTCTCGAGCGTGTTTATGTCATGTTGCAGGTCTTCACAATCCTTCTGTGTCTTCACTACTCTGAATAACTTTGTATCATCTGCAAATTTAATCACCTTGCTCGTCGTACCAATTTCCAGGTCGTTTATAAATATGTTGAAGAGCATGGGCCCAAGCACCGAACCCTACGGCACTCCACTCATGACGCTTTTCCAGTCCTAGTATTGTCCATTTACCCCCACTCTCTGTTTTCTATCCGGCAACCAGTTTTTAATTCACATGAGTATTTCACCCTCAATTCCATGGCTCACAATTTTTCGAAGTAGTCGTTCATGTGTGACCTTGTTGAACACCTTCTGAAAATCCAGATACACAACGTCGACCGGGTCTCCCTTGTCTATCTGCCTGTTTACTCCCTTGAAGAAGTGCAGCAAGTTCGTCAAGCAAGATCTTCCTTTGCAGAAGCCGTGCTGGCTGGTCCTCATCAGATCGTGTCCATCAAGGTGATGAATCTAAGCTGTGTCTTCTTATCTCCTTCACCTCTGATCTCCACTTCATCTCTTTTCTCCTGTTCCTCTTCACTGCATAACACAGCATGCAGAACAGACTCGCTGTGACCATACCAAGTTGACTTTCTCACTGTAGGTATGACTATCTTCCTTACCTCTTCTCACTGTTCTTTCAACAGTTGCAGCTGGAAGAGGAGATGCCTGGGAGCTTGTGTCCAATTGCTGTTTATTTACACTTCCCCCTCCGAATTCACAGGTTTAGTACTCGCATATTCGGTTATTCGTGGTTATTTCCTCCGATCCATCCTCCTCCTCCCTCCTGCGTCCCGGACCTCCCCAGACCTTACCTGGTGGTCTAGCGGTGACGCAGGGCAGGAGTGATCTTCTTACACTCCTGCTCCGTGCAGAGCCATCATCAATGAACAATTAAATTTAGAGGCCACTGATTGGACAATATTATAATGTTTGGAATAGTTTAACATTACAATTCCCAGTTTAAAGTGAATTGTATCTAAAATATTGTATACTATCTCCTTTCCTTATGGTCTGCCTCTGTATGGTCAATCTTGCCAATTCAAATATGATCTATAGTAATCCATATCATTTTTAAAAAAGCACTTAAAACTTGTTTGTTTCAGAAATTTAATCTTATTAATTATAATGGGATAATGTCTTGTTATTTATGTATATGCAATTGCAATTGTTATATAGATTAAAACTTATGTTACCAGCATATGATTTCCGTACTGTGGTGCAAGTATTAATACTAAGTAAAGTGGACTATTGCAATTCTCTTTATTTGGAAGTCACTAAAGTGAAGATGAGGGCACTGCAGATGTTAATTAACTCTGCTGCAAGATTGATTACTGGGGTTTCAAGAATGACTCATATAACCCCAGTGTTGAAACAATTGTATTTGTTATCTATGCAGCAGAGAGTACAATTTAAGATTCTTTCATTCATACAGCAAATTTTATATCATGTTTCTCCAATGGTACTAAAGGGTTTTTTTGAAATCTATCAACCCAGAAATGTTTGAGATCTGAAAATAATATGAAACTGAGTTTGGAGGGTAACATGTTAGTCTCTCATGTTACGATCTAGGCAACAATGCTGTCTGCGGCTGGCGCTAAGCTCTGGAATGCACTGCCTGGTATTCTGCGATTCTGTGATGGGAGATTGAACTTTAAGAAAATGTTGAAAATGTAATTATTTGTCAATGCCTTCCTGTGCTAATACTATTCTCTGTTAATGCTTTCCTGTTCTGTAAATGATTTTATGAGATCTTGTGTAGGATGAATTTAAAAGAAGATTTTAATAATGATACCATTAATGTCTTCTTGTGTTTGTCTTTTTGAAACACGTTTAGCATTTCTTAAATATGCAATCTTGTAAACCGCATAGTTATTATGCGGTATATAAATTTTAAAATAAATAATAAATTTTAGTTTAATATTTAGTTTGTATGTAATCTGCTATGAACTATTTGTTAGCAAGAGCGGAATATAAATTATTTAACTGTATTAAGGGAAAGGGGACTTGTATACTGCCTTTTTGTGGCTCTGGCATTTCAAAGCTGACATTCAAGGTGATGGGCACTGGAGGATTAAGGATTAAGGAGCAGCACTGGGATTTGATCTCACAACCTCTGGCTGCAGAGGCAGCAGCTCTACTAGTGAGCCATACCTTCCCCCCATTAAGTTAAGTATTTTGGCTCTTTATAAATATACCTTCATAAATCTTCATGGATGACTTTTTGAAAGCCTCTTTAGGATTATTAATTTGAAAATTATTTTTGCCACAGTTTTTTCTGACTTATGATGGTCATTTTTCCCTAGGCGTATATTACCCCATGTCATTATATTATTTCATTGATGTCTGTTTCTCCACAGTTTGCAGTGATTTTGTATGGTATCCAGAATACAATTGTATTTATTTACAAGGGGGGGGGGGGCTAAAAAGTTCTCAGCCCAACCAACTTCCTAAATTCAGAGTGTTTCTTGCCACTGTAGCTGTCAACTTATTTCATTGCCAACTTGCAGAAACAAAATTCTATGTTTTGATATTGTTTCAGATCATTGAAGCATTTGCATGTCATTCTTTTCTTGGTTGGGCTGAGAACTTTTCAGCACCCCCTCCTAATCTGAAAGATTGAATTTCACTGTGTAGTTTGGATTTTTCCTCCTTTTCCTTTGGACTCCTTCTACTAAGGTGCATTAGGGCCTTAACGCGCGGAATAGCGCACGCTACATTGCCGCGCGCGCTAGACCTTAATGCCAGCATTAAGCTGGCGCTATTCTAGAAGCGTACCGTGCGGTGTAGCGCGTGGTAATTTTGTGCGCCCTTTGTTTTGTAATCAGTCTAAAAGAATCCGAACCATCAACCCCACCGAAAGAATCATTTCCAATCAAAACCTCTGAAGGGCAAGCTAAAATCGGATCGATCCACAGAAGTTTAAGTTTATAAAAATTCAAGGTCATCCAGGAAGAAATGCTTGAAGAAGAATAATGTAATTTCACATGAATGGTCTCAAAGCAATCTCTGTTTATGTTATTTGCAAAGCAATGATCATCTTAAATATACTTTATTCATATTAACAACTTTCAGGTTGTATTTTTGCAGTTTGCTGGATAAATTAGTATTTTTCTATATTCATATTCTAAATACAAATTTTCCTGTTAAGATTGATTTTTAAAAAAAATGGACATCATCAACCAATGACTATTCTATGACAAGATAATGTCATTGCTGAAGGAATCATCCTGTGGTTTGAATTCTATTGAGAAAATATTTTTTATTGATTGCATAGATGGTTAAACATCAAAACTAATATAAAGAAATCCTCGTAATTGATTACATTATCTTCTCTGTATTGCACAATTTTATATTGACTATACTGATGAAAAAATACCTTTGCGGCAAGAAGGTTTATGCATAAATATATTAATTGCAGACTATTTCAATTCACAACATAAAGAAATCAATTTGTTAAATATATGGATTGGATATACTGTAAATCAATGCAAATGCTGACCTACAGAACAAGGAATCTAAATAGAAAAGCTTTCTCTATATTAATAGTCCCTGTTTGCTAAAAAGAATGATAAACTACTTTAAAGTAGATGGAAATATCTGGTTTGTAGAATGCAAAATGGGCACACAAAACCGGCAGTATATTTCTGTCTTCTGTATGAAATGGAAACAAGGTAAATATGTAAGCTACTTTAAGTGAGCAACTAAGTTATTATAGGATAGTCATATTTTCCACACAGATTGTATTGTTTAATGCTATTACTGGCCCTCCAAAATTTTCATTGGGATGGTAAATGTAGCTTTTGTTGAGTTCAGTTAATTATAGAACATTGTTCAGGTCCAAGCCATTTGTAGAATGCTGGAAATATGACACAATGAACAACTGTATGGCACTGTATGACCTTTTACTGAATACGTGAATTATACAGCTGCATCTGTTGGACACTAATTTACAACAAACAAGGAAAGTCAAATCTGGAAAATGAATCCTGCTCTGTGCAATTTGCCTACTCACATTGTGGTTGAGAAGCCAACAATGAACAAAGATATAAGAACATAAGAACATAAGCATTGCCTCTGCCGGGTCAGACCAGGGGTCCATCGCGCCCGGCAGTCCGCTCCCGCGGCGGCCCTCCAGGTCCATGACCTGAAAATGTTCCCTACCTAACCTAAAAAGTCCATACCCTATTTGCTCAGTGTCCTGTGAGGTAAACCTCTATCTGTACCCCGTTATTCCCTTCGCTTCCAGGAAGTCATCCAGTCCCTTTTTGAACCCCAGAATTGTACTCTGGCTTATCACCTCTCCGGGAAGCGCGTTCCAGGTGTCTACCACCTGTTGAGTGAAGAAGAACTTTCTTGCATTCGTTTTGAATCTGTCTCCTCTCAGTTTTTCTGAGTGACCTCTTGTTTTAGTTGCCCCTGCTAGTTTAAAGAATCTGTCCCACTCCACCTTCTCTATGCCTTTCATGATTTTATAAGTCTGTATCATGTCCCCTCTCAATCTCCGCTTTTCCAGGGTAAAGAGCCCCAGCCTGTCTAACCGTTCGGCATATGAGAGGTTCTCCATACCCTTTATCATCCTCGTTGCTCTCCTCTGGACTCTCTCGAGTATTGCCATGTCCTTCTTGAGGTATGGCGACCAGTATTGGACGCAGTATTCCAGATGTGGGCGCACCATTGCTCGATACAGTGGCAGGATAACTTCCTTCGTTCTGGTAGTGATACCCTTTTTGATAATGCCCAGCATTCTGCTCGCTTTTTTTGAGGCCGCTGCACATTGCGCCTCCGGCTTCATTGTATTATCCACCAATACCCCCAGATCTTTTTCTTGGCTGCCTTCCCCGAGTACCCTCCCTCCCATCGTATAGCTGTACCTGGAGTTCCCCTTCCCTATGTGCAAGACCTTACATTTCTCCACATTGAAGCTCATCTGCCATTTTTTTGCCCACTCACTCAGTTTGTTCAGGTCGCTCTGCAGGTCTTTGCATTCCTCAACAGTTCTGACCATTCTGGAGAGTTTTGTGTCATCCGCGAACTTGATAACTTCGCACTTTGTCCCCGTTTCTAGATCATTAATAAATATATTGAATAGTGGTCCCAGCACTGACCCCTGCGGAACACCACTTGTGACCCCTATCCAGTCAGAGTAGTGCCCCTTTACTCCTACCCTCTGCTTCCTGTCTGCCAGCCAATTTTTGATCCATCTGTGCACGTCCCCTTCCACCCCGTGACTCCACAGTTTCTTCAGTAGGCGTTCATGGGGCACCTTGTCGAAGGCTTTTTGGAAATCTAGATATACGATGTCTACGGGGTCACCTTGGTCCAATTGTTTACTTATCCCCTCAAAGAAATGCAGTAGATTCATCTGGCATGATCGGCCTTTACAGAAACCATGCTGGCTTGATCTCATCAGATTATTTTTTTCTATATGCTCATTGATACCTTCCCTGATCAGTGATTCGGCCATCTTCCCCGGAACAGAGGTTAAGCTCACCGGTCTGTAGTTTCCCGGGTCGCCTCTCGATCCTTTCTTGAAGATCGGTGTAACATTCGCTATCTTCCAGTCCTCCGGGATTACCCCTGTTCTCAAGGACAGGTTGCAAATATGCCGCAGTAACTCTGCTGTTTCATCTCTGAGCTCTTTCAGTATTCTCGGGTGGATCTCATCTGGGCCCGGAGCTTTGTCAGTTTTTAATCTATCTATCTGTCTGAGAACGTCTTCGAGGCTTACCTCCATGCATGATAATTTCCCCTCTTGATCTCCCCTGAAGATTTTTTCTGGTTCTGGCACACTGGATGTGTCTTCTATTGTAAAGACCGACGAGAAGAACTCGTTTAGCCTACCGGCCACCTCTTTTTCCTCTTTCACCACTCCCTTCCGGTCACCCTCATCCAGGGGTCCCACCTCTTCCCTCGCTGGCTGTTTCCCTTTCACATATCGGAAAAATGGTTTGAAATTTCTTGCTTCGTTGGCCAGTCTCTCCTCATACTCTTTCTTGGCTTTCCTGACTACTTGGTGACATTGTTTTTGATACTGCCTGTGCTCTCTCCAATTTCCCTCAGTTTTGTCTTTTTTCCACTTCCGAAATGATTTTTTCTTGTCTCCTATCACTTTCTTTACTTCACTGGTTATCCATGCAGGGTCCTTCATCCGATTCTTTTTGGATCCTTTCCTAAATCTTGGTATATAAAGATTTTGCGCCTTGTTTACTGTGTCCTTGAATAGGGACCAGGCTTGCTCCACAGTCCACGTTTCCTTGGAGCTGTTTCTGAGCTTCTTTCTCACCATTTGTCTCATGGCATCATAGTTCCCTTTCTTGAAGTTAAACGTTGTTGCCTTGGTTCTCTTTCCCTTAGGTAATCCTATTTGCACTTTGAACTGAATCATGTTGTGGTCACTGGTTCCTAGTGGTCCCACGACCTCCACTCCCTTTGCGGGTCCTTTCAGCCCATTGAGGATCAGATCCAGAATCGCTGATCCTCTCGTTGGTGCCTCGACAAGTTGTTCCATGAAGCTGTCCTGAACAGCTTCCAGGAACTCCGTTTCCCTTGTACATTTTGAATTTCCAAGACACCAGTCTATCCCAGGGTAGTTGAAATCTCCCATAACTATGGTGTTTGGGTTTTTGCATTCCCTTCTCAGCTCGGCTACCATTTCTGTATCCTCGGCTTCGGTTTGCCCAGGTGGACGGTAGAACAGTCCCATCTTTATCTCGGATCCGTTGCTTCCTGGTACTTTGACCCACAATGACTCCAGTTGGGCATTTGTTACTGCTGTGTCCAGAGTCCAAAGTATATATACTTTATACTTTCAAAAGTAATTTTTGTTGAATCTTTTTTGCAAGATTTCATTCTACTTTTTCATGTACAGAACAGTTCTCATTAATTCATTATTTTCTGTTGCTTTCTTCCTTCTGTAGGTCACCTACTCCATCAGTCTCCTGAGCTGAGAAACCTAAACACAGCTCTTTTAACCAACTCTCATTTCTAATGTTTTAAAAATATGTTAGTGTCAGTATTACAATAGTACTTGTCTCATCTCTTTTTTCTCTATCCTCCTTGAATTTTATAGAAGGAATGAATATAGTCATATCACAGGGTTGCTATAATTACTTATCAATCATCATCAGTCAATTACATAAATATAAAAAGACAAAGGAGACAAATGGGGATAGAGGGTTGATATAGTCTAACAGAAAGGATCTTTACGTTCGAGAAATCTTGAAAGGGAAGAGGGTCTGGGTTGTTTTTCTAATATTTTTCTTCATATCCTGTCAACATCTTGTGTTTCTTGTTTATTTTTCTAACATTTTGGAGTCATAGGTTTGCAAAGTTGTTTTAGGTGACACCTAAATGGTTTCTAATGCTATAAATTTCTGGTCTTTTTTATTTTCTTGAAGGGGATTAAGCACTAGGATATCTAGCTAGAGGCCTACATACTGAAGTTTTTCTCTTATTTTGTGTTTAACGTGTGCTGTACACTGCCTTGGGTGAATCTCTTCATAAAGGCAGTTAATAAATCCCAATAAACAAATAAATAAATAAACCCCTTTTTGTGTCTGTGTCTATAGAAAAAATGGTAAGTTCATGGGGCCCTAAGTCATTTTATGGAACTTCTGACTGAAATGCAGTTTGTTTTGCTCTCAGGGAAACCAAGAAACATTTCCTTTCTCAGAGAAAACCCATTAAAGTGGTAGTGAAAATGTCAGAAACTGGAAAAATGTTGTCAGGGGCTCCTAAAGAAGAACACATCCATTTTGGACCTGTTTTACTGGTATCGAGTCTGGCTGTGGTGAAGTGGTATGATTTACAAAAAAATTCAAGTAAACAGATCATTCAGAAAGAGAAAGCTTACATAAAATATCTCCACTTCTGTATAGGTTTGGTATCTTGAGGAAAAGGAAAGGTTCTAGAAAATGAGATTTTTTGGCAAGGTTAGCTATAACATTTATTCTATATTTGGTATAAAATTTACTCTAGAGTTTTACTACATAACTATATTCTGATGTTTGGAGCAATAAAATCTCAATCAGTCTTATTATTCAAAAGGATCATTATATTTCAAAATTTGTGCAGGGAGCATTTGTATTTATCAAGCCGTACAAGGTCCCTGCAATTGTGATGGACTTATAAATTTTGAGCTATGCTGTTCTATTTGAAATGGTGAAAGCTTAGAGTACCCAGAGGGCAAATACTTCTAAAGGCCCTTCACAACATTACAAATCATTGCTATCTCTAAAGGAAGCTGCAAATTTATATGTAGCTATTATTAATATTCCTTCAATATAATAAAAAATTCTCAGAAAAGGTCACGTTAGATATACCATCAATTAATGCATCAAGAAAGTGTCATTACTATATGGAGGCTTGAGAGAACATTTGTTGACATCCACATAATTATTTCCTAAGTATAGAAGTTGTTAGTATATAAATAATAATAATTGTGTTATTACCTATACTTAACATATTTTATAAACTTAAGGGTGGGTTTTCAAATGAAGGTATATGTTCACCAGTGGCTGGTGAACGTATAACAGTGCTATTCATATATTTTCAGAAATAAAACAGATGTGTGTTGGGCTGAAAATTCCACTAAGCAGCCCAACACTATCAATGAAGGGAGGGAGCAGAAGGAAAGAGGAATGAGGGAGAATCCACAAAATTATTTGGATGGTGGCAGTATTCAGCTGCTTTCCGGATAAAGAATAGCAGCAATGCCTTTTAAGAAAGCACAATAAGTTTTTGCACATGCTTTACCTTAAGTGCCAAACTTAAGTTGTGGTAGGTGCAAAGTTCATTTGAAAAATGAAAGGGGTGTATTCAGAATTTGTCCTGCATGTACCAAGCAGGCAGACATTAAGGGGGCAGTTCTGTAAAGAAGGCACCTATAGTTAGCTGCCTGATACATTTGTTTTTCTTTAGAATATCAGTATATGCACAGATATATGTACATCAAACATGCGCCTGAGGGCTCCTTTTACACTAAACCGCCAGACGCGATAGCTGCTCCCGCCTACTCTTGAGCAGGCGGTAGTTTTTGGCCAGCGCGGGGGTTAGCGCGTGATGAAAAGTCATGCGCGTTAACCCCATTAGTGTGGCTTTGTAAAAGGAGCCACAAGTGTTAATCTACAAAATGCAACTACCTTAATAGTGCATATTTGCAGAGTAGGCATACACTTAGTGGAGTCTGTGTATAATGTGGGCAGAATGCATAGGTATTACTATACATGTATGTCTGACTCTTAGGTGCTTGCATGTAAACCAGCTCTATGGCTGATGTAAATTATAAGTTCATATATACTAGGAAATTCTACAAAAGAATATAGGCACCTATTTTCCTTTATACAATTGGCTCCTACCAGGTGCATTGGGGATGCCTATTTCTGGGCATCTGGTAATAAAATTACCCTCTTAGAGGGAAATTCTATAACAGCGTGTCTCTATTTAGATGACCATAGAGCAGGGGTGCCCACACTTTTTGGTCTTGCAAGCTACTTTTAAAAAGACCAAGTGAAAATGAACTACCAACAATAAAATTTAAAAATTTTTAAAAAGCACTCTGTACGCAGAGAAAATGTTAATTATTATTTATATTCTGGGGGTTTTCAAAGAGGTCAAGGCAGATGACTTTATGCAATGTCACCTCAGTATCAACTATACAAAAATAGACAAATATACTAAACTGCAATAGCGGTTTTTAGCGCAGGGAGCTGCGTTGAATGCTCTGCGCTGTTCTCGATGCTCATAGGCTCCCTGTACTAAAAACCGCTATTGCGGTTTAGTAAAAGGAGGCCATAGTGCAAAATATAGACAGTAGATATAAATTCTCAGAACGGACACATTTTGATCACTAAATTGAAAATAAAATCATTTTTCCTACCTTTGTTGTCTGGTGATTACTTGAGTCTCTGGTTGCACTTTATTCTTCTGACTGTGCATCCAGTATTTCTTCCCTTCTTTCAGCCTCCTGTATGCCTCCTCTCCTCCAGACCTCATTCCCTTCCCCAACTTTTTCTTCCTCTCTCCCTGCCCCCTCCCCTTTCTTTCTTTCTTTCTTTCTTTCTCCCTGCCCCCTTCTTTCTTTCTGTCCGTCTTTCTTTCTGTCTCCTTGCCCCCTTTCTTTCTGTCTGTCTTTCTCTCTCCATGGTCCCTTTCTTTCTGTCTCCCTGCCCCCTTTCTTTCTGTACATCTGTCTTTCTTTCTGTCTCCATACCCCCTTTCTGTCTGTCTTTCTCTCTCCATGTCTCCTTTCTGTCTGTCTCCTTGTCTCGCTGTAGGAAGATTCAGAGGCAGCTAAGGAGAGTCAGACGGTGGTTGAGGAGAGTCAGGAGCATGAGAGAGAGCGGAGAGAGAGGCAGGCAGGAGACAGAGGAGCAGCGAGGAGAATTGGGAACATGAGGGTGTGCAGAAAGAGAGGCAGGCAGGAGACTGAGAGGGGCAGAGGTGAGAGATAACTCCGCCCACCCCTCCGACGTCAGCAGCACACTGAAGCCGAACTCCCCCTTAAAAGGGGAGGAGCCAACGGCAAAGATATCGCTGTAGGGAGAATCAGAGGCAGCTGAGGAGAGTCGGGAAGTGGCTGAGGAGAGTCGGGAGCAATAAAATTTATTACTAACTCCAAAAAATATGATGTCACTCTTCTCTTGCAAGAAGCACACTGGCTACCAATTTCACACAGAATAACATATAAAATCACACTATTAACATTTAAAATTCAGAAAACTAATACTCCCTTATTTTTATATTGATATTTAATACCTTATTCCCCAGTTAGATCTCTTAGATCAGCTGATCAGTATTTGCTGTCCATTCCATCATTGAAAGTAATTGGCACCAGAAGAACCACAACTTTCTCTATCTTGGGACTCCTAGCTTTGGAACAAACTTCCAATTTTTTTGCGCATTGAAACTTCCTTAGAAAAATTTTAAAGCAAACTAAAAAGCTATCTTTATAAAGATGCATATGAAACCTAGATCAGATAATCTCTTTGATTTTCTATTATCACTTTAGATCAAGTCTTTTATAAAAAAAAAAACCAACCAGTTACTTTTAGACCAAGTTTCTGTAAAACCTTTTAATATCCCTCCTGATGTTGTTCTTCCCTAAATGTTTTTTCTTTTTGGTTATTTTATTTTAAACAAATGTAATTTATCCTTGTATTCCTTATGTATCTTCAAATAACTATAGATAAGATTGTATGTTTTTATTGTTTAAATGGTTGTTATTTGTCCCCCCCAAATTACTATTGTTAAATGCATTGAATTATTTGATATTGCATTCAAATCATAACCTTAATAAAACTTGAAACTTGAGAGAGAGCAGAGAGAGAGGCAGGCAGGAGACAGAGGAGCAGCGAGGAGAATCGGGAGCACGAGGGTGAGCGGAGAGAGAGGCAGGCAGGAGACTGAGAGGGGCAGAGGTGAGAGATAACTCTGCCCACCCCTCTGATGTCAGCAGCACACTGAAGTCAAACTCCCCCCTAAAAGGGGAGGAGCCAACGGTGCGCAGCTGTTCGACGCGCGGCGAAGGCGAGTGGCAAAGATGCTCGCCTTAGCGAGAGCGCCTTTGCGAAGGGCCTCAAGAAAGGCAACAAGCAGGCACAGAAGAGAACACACACTCGCGCTCACACAAGCAGGCACAGAAGAGAACACACACTCGCACTCACACAAGCAGGCACAGGAGAGAACACACACTCACACAAGCAAAAAGGTACCAGAGAAATAAAAAGAGTGCACCCCAAAAAGGCAGACAGCAATGGAAGCAGAGGGAATCCAGAAGATGAGCTTTCCAGTGTTCTGCACAGTCTAACATAACCTCCCCTCGGGGAAGCACTCATATGTATGCGGTCGGTGTGAGGCGCTGAATAGCTTGAAGAAGGAAGTTAGGCAACTGAAGGACAGGATACAGGAACTGGAAGGACTTTACAGCACAGAAGACCCATTTAGGACAGTTGAGGATTTCGTGAGAGAAAGACACATTGAGGAAGAAGTCAGGGAATCGAGGAGTTCATTGAGGAGGCCTACAGGAGGAGGGTGGAAGAACACGAAAATCAGAGGAAAGATGAAGATACACCAACATGGAAGGGAGAACAAGTGGAAGATGACTCCAAGGAAGAAACCCACTGAGGAATCCCACAGGAAGGGGAGGAAAGGTCTTGTCGATGTCCAGAAGAAGAAGCAGCGAAGCACACCGAGGACATAGAAGAAGAAACAGCGAAGCACTCTGAAGACACAGACCTGCGACCGAAGCGAAAACTGAAGAAGGGAAAGTCTATGATCCTAGTGGGAGACTCAATCCTAAGGCAAGTAGATAGCCACATAGCAGGTGGGAGAGAGGATCGACTAGTGACCTGCCTCCCAGGAGCAAGAACAAAAGACATTGTCGACAAAATTGAAAAGATCCTAGAAGGAGCAGAGATGGAAGAGACTACAGTGATGATCCACATCGGGACAAATGATGTCAGCAGGAGAGACTACAGTAGAAATGCACTAATAGAACAGTTCAAGATTCTGGGAAGGAAGTTGAAGAAGAGGACTCAGAAGATAGTGTTTTCAGAGATCCTACCAGTACCGAGGGCAGATTTGAAGAGGCAGACGGAACTACAATCAATAAATGCATGGATGAGGAGATGGTGTGAGGAAGAGGGGTTCCACTTCATGAGGAACTGGACAACGTTTTGGGGCAAGAGCAAGCTCTTCAGGAGAGATGGACTGCACCTGAGCACGGCGGGAACTAGACTTCTAGCAAACAATGTCAAGAGAGGAATAGAACAGGCTTTAAACTAAGAAGAAGGGGAAAGCCGACAGTCGACCAAGTGTCGACATTCGGAAGAAGGTATCCTGTGAGGATACTGAGTGGGAAAAATGTTGGGAAGACACAACGGGCAAAACACAGGAGTTGACTGATCCAGAGGAGGAGGATAAGAAGATTGTAGCACAGGAGAAGAAAATAAAGATCATAGCACAGAGAAAGGAAATGAAGACAAGAAAATACCAGAATCTAAATTGCATGTATACTAATGCAAGGAGCCTAAGGAACAAAATGGGAGAATTAGAAGTCATGGCCAAAAAAGAGAACCTGGATATCATTGGGGTCTCTGAAACATGGTGGAATGAAGAAAACAAATGGGACATAGCACTGCCGGGGTACAAACTCTATCGCGAAGACAGGTCAGGTGAGAAAGGAGGAGGAAAAGCCCTATACATAAAAGAAAGTATACACTCGACCAGAGTGGACACAGCAGCGACGACCAACAAATTGGAATCACTATGGGTTAAAATATTGGGAAGGAAAGGGCCCGAGATAAAGATGGGCATGTACTATCGTCCACCTGGGCAAACCGAAGCTAACGATGAAGAAATGGAAGCCGAGATGAAGCGAGAATGCAAAAGCGGTAACACGATTGTTATGGGAGACTTCAACTATCCCGGGATAGACTGGAGTCTTGGAAACTCAAAATGCGCTAAGGAGACCAGATTCCTGGAGGCTATACAGGACTGCTTCATGGAGCAGCTTGTCAGAGAACCGATGAGAGGAAATGCCACTCTGGATCTAATCCTTAATGGGCTAAGAGGACCTACAAAGGAAGTGGAAGTAGTGGGACCGTTGGGAAACAGCGATCACATTATTATCAAGTTCAAAGTTGAAGTAGGAATACTGAAGGGAAAGAGAACCACAGTGACAACTTTTAACTTCAAAAAAGGAAACTACAAAGCGATGAGGGTAATGGCAAGGAAGAAACTTAGGAACAGCTCAAAGAAATGGCAGACTGTAGAGCAAGCCTGGTCTTTATTCAAGGACACGGTGAGCGAGGTGCAAAATCTGTATATCCCTAGATTCAGAAAAGGGTGCAAAAAGAACCGAACAAAAGACCCAGCGTGGATAACTAAAGAAGTGAAGAAAGCGATAGGAGATAAGAAGAATTCATTCAGGAAATGGAAAAAGGACAAAACTGAGGAGAACTGGAAAGAGCACAGGAAGCATCAAAAAGAATGTCACCTCGTGGTTAGAAAAGCAAAAAGAGAATACGAAGAGAGGCTAGCCAGGGAAGCACAAAATTTCAAACCGTTCACAGATATGTTAAAGGGAAGCAGCCGGCAAAGGAGGAGGTGGGACCGCTGGATGATGGAGATAGGAAAGGAGTGGTGAAGGAGGAGAAAGAAGTCGCGGAAAGACTAACATGTTCTTTTCATCAGTATTTACAAAAGAGGACACATCCAACGTACCAGAACCTGAACAAATCTTCAAAGGAGATCAAGCAGAAAAATTAACATCCTTGGAGGTAAGCTTTGAAGATGTACACAAGCAGATAGAAAGATTAAAAACTGACAAATCCCTGGGTCCAGACGGATTCCACCCTAGGGTACTGAAAGAACTAAAGGAGGAAATAGCGGAACTACTACAGCAAGTTTGTAATCTATCCCTGATAACAGGCGTGATCCCGGAGGATTGGAAGATAGGCAATGTTACGCCCATCTTTAAAAAGGGATCAAGAGGTGACCCGGGGAACTACAGACCGGTAAGTCTGACCTCGGTTCCGGGGAAAATGGCGGAAGTGCTGATAAAAGACAGCATCGACAAGCATCTAGAAAGGAATAAACTTATGATAACAAGCCAACATGGCTTCTGCAAGGGAAGATCGTGCCTAACAAACTTATTGCACTTCTTCGAAGAAATTAAAAACGGATGGACAAAGGGGACCCCCATAGACATCGTATACTTAGATTTCCTAAAAGCCTTTGACAAGGTACCCCATGAACGCCTACTTTGGAAACTGAAGAACCATAGGGTGGAAAGAGACGTACACAGATGGATCAAGAATTGGTTGGCAGGTAGGAAGCAGAGGGTAGGAGTGAAGGGCCACTACTCGGATTGGAGGAGGGCCATGAGTGTTGTTCCGCAGGGGTTGGTGCTCGGACTGCTGCTGTTCAATGTATTTATAAATGATCTAGAAACAGGGACGAAGTGCGAAGTAATAAAATTTGCAGACGACACCAAACTATTTAGTGGGGCTAGGACTGTGAAGATTTACAAAGGGACCTGAACAAACTAGGGGAGTGGGCGACGAGATGGCAGATGAAGTTCAATGTAGAGAAATGTAAAGTCTTGCATGTAGGAAACAGAAACCTGAAGTACAGCTATACGATGGGAGGGCTGTTATTGGGTGAGAGGACCCAAGAGACTTGGGGGTAATAGTGGACAAGACATTGTGCGCAGCAGCCACTAAGAATGCGAATAGAATGCTAGCTATAATCAAGAAAGGTATTACAACCAGAACGAAAGAAGTTATCCTGCCATTGTATTGGGCGATGGTGCGCCCGCATCTGGAGTACTGCGTCCAGTATTGGTCACCGTACCTTAAGAAGAATACTCGAGAGGGTTCAGAAAAGAGCAATGCAATGGTCGTTGTATCTTAAGAAGGATATGGCGATACTTGGGAGGGTTCAGAAGAGAGCGACACTTTTGATAAAAGGTATGGAAAACCTTTCATATGCTGAAAGATTGGAGAGACTGGGGCTCTTTTCCCTGGAAAAGCGGAGACTTAGAGGGGACATGATAGAGACCTATAAGATCATGAAGGGCATGGAGAAAGTGGAGAGGGACAGATTCTTCAAACTTTTAAGAACTACAAGAACGAGAGGGCATTCAGAAAAATTAAGAGGACAGATTCAGAACCAATGCTAGGAAGTTCTTCTTCACCCAAAGGGTGGTGGACACCTGGAATGCGCTTCCAGAGGGTGTGATAGGACAGAGTACAGTATTGGGGTTCAAGAAAGGATTAGAGAAATTCCTGAAGGAAAAGGGGATAGAAGGGTATAGATAGAGGATTACTATACAGGTCCTGGACTAAATGGGCCGCCGCGTGAGCAGACTGCTGGGCATGATGGACCTCTGGTCTGACCCAGCAGAGGCACTGCTTATGTTCTTATGTTTCTCTCTTCATGCCCCCTTTCTGTCTGTCTCCCTGTCTTTCTCTCTCCATGCCCCCTTTCTGTCTGTCTCCCTGTCTTTCTCTCTCTATGCCCCCTTTCTGTCTGTCTCCGTCTTTCTCTCTCCATGTCCCCTTTCTATCTGTCTGTGTCTTTCTCTTTCCATGTCCCCTTTCTTTCTGTTTCCTTTCTTTCTTTATATCTCTCTGCTCCCCCTTTCTTTCTCCCTGCCCTCTCCCAAGCCACCACTGTCGCCATCAGGGAATAGGCGACCACTCCCACTACCACTGGGGAACAGGCCGCCACTGTGTTCTGAGCTCTCCCTGCTTCCACATTTTAAAGAGGATGCAGAAGCGCAGGGACCAGCCAGCAATTGGCTGGCCTGAAACCTCCTCTCCGACGTCCGAATTGACGTCGGATGAGGAAGGTTGGTCGGCCCGGCGCTTCAGCGTCCTCTTTACGGCGTTGGGAAGCAGGTAGAATGCGAAGGCAATACAAATCTATCACAGAGTCTGGGATGGGCTCTGCGATCGACTCGCATTGTCTTTGAGATCTACTGGTCGATCGTGATCGACCTTTTGGGCACCCCTGCCATAGAGTACTTGTTCTATATAGAAAATTAGGTAGCTATTTTCCTTTATGGAAAACTATGACATTCTGGTACATATAAGCATATGCAGATAGGCACATGCACTTACACTAGCCATAGAGCAGGTGAAAGTGTTCACACCTAAATGCCAGAGATATAAGTCGAAGTGCTGATAATCAAAACCAACTTTCTGGAAGTACAGCAGCACTTCTAAGCTGCTATGCATCCAGAGCTCAAAGGGGCCTTTTGGGAAGTATGTTTATGGGTGAGAATTGGGCAGGCTTAAATCTGGATGTACTGCAGCGATAATCAAAGCTTTCCTAGAGGGAACTTAGACGCCGGCAGCTAGACCTCTTTTAATTGCGTCTAAGTGCCCCTAAGCTGCTCAAACTGACAAGATGACACCTGGAAGGATTAAGGCATGATCCCACCCTTACCCCCCAGTGGTCATAACACTATCCCACCACCCAGAGATGGGAGAAAAAAAGGGCTTGCCATCAGCTGTTCGTGGCAGAAGAATTCCCATCAGCTGAGCCAGTTTCGGAGATTCCTGCTGGCTCAGATGGAGTGGATTCCCCCTGCTAGGATCAGCTGAGCCCTCTCCCTCCTCCAACATCCCCCGACACTACCCAACATCATGGAACACCCCACCACTATATCACCCGAGACCAACCAACATCATGGAACATCCCCCACATGACCTGACACCCCGTACCTTCCATTGAAAAATCGGCAGGAAGGAAGCCCACTCCTTCCTACCTACAGGACCAGGTGCTGAGAATGATGAGCCTATCCCCCTACCTCCAATGCATCCATGGGAGTGGCTTTAAGAATCTGGACAATCAGAGTCTAAGGCCACTCCCAGTGCATCCAATAATGCACTGGGAAGGAGACCTAAGACTACAGTTGACCTAGGTGCCTAAAGCACCTCCTATGGGAGGGGCCATAGGCACCTGGGCCAATCATGGCCTTAGGCCCCTCCCTGGTGCATCTTAATCTTAAGTGCCAACTTCTAGACATTTTTTCAAGCTTTCTAAATCTCTCCTCATGTAACCCTTTCCAGTGTCTACCGTATTGCAGATTTTGTTATCATTCAAAAATAAGCAAATCTTATCCAACAGCCCTTCCTCAATTTTGCTTACAAAAATGTTAAAAAGAAACAGACCCAAAAATCAATCCCTGCAGCATACCACTAGTAATTCTCGTACCATTACTCTTTTAGCCTCACACTCAATCAGTTTTTAACTCATCTATGTGGAGCTGTGCCAAAGGCTTTTCTGAAATCTAAATGTTTCACATCTAGTGCTCTCTTTCAAACCAAATCTCTACTTATCCAGTCAAAGAAATTAATCAGGTTCATGTGACATGATCAATCCCTAGTAAATTCATGCAGAATCTGAGGCAGTAATCTATTGGATTCCATCCTTTGTATTAACAGAATTTTCATTAATAACTATGGAGGCCAGACTAACTAGTCTGTAGTTCCCAATCTCCTCCTTACTTCTGCTTTTGAGGAGAGGTATTATTCAGCTCTACAGAAGCACTGAAAGGTCAAATATCCTCAGATGTATCCTATTCGTCCCACTGTTTTGTCTATTTATTATTGAGAATTGATGATATCCAAAATACATGTAGGATAGGAAAGGTGACACCCTTATAGGGTGCTTGAAGTATGGTTGAGGCTTATGCTCTCAGACCTGATGCATGCCTCCAGATGTCAAGCACAATGATTGGTCCTTCCCAGTGCATTCTGGGATGTTTTGAAGGAGGAAAGGCAGCTGGCTTGCTTTCTTTGCTTTCAGGATCAAGCATGGATAACTGATGCTGAAGCGTCCTTACTTTTACTCAATGCGTAGCACCTTCACTCAATATTCCGTTTCAAGATCCCTTCATGAAAATAATGCTTATTTAGTAGAATCTTTAGCATATGAGTACATTAGGTATGACTAAGGTGTTGGCCATTCTTGTCAGCATCTAAATATGTACACAGTGTTGAGTGGGATGATGTCTCTTTGAAGATGATGTATTTTCAGCAACCCTTGTAGTTCCAGATACTTGCGGGATTAATGTTTCAGATGTTGAGGCACTTGGGACAGCCTTGTTGAATTGAACAGATTTTCCTTTTTCTTTCCTGATGGTCAAAAAGATTCATAGGTGTCAATTTCTGCAGGTGGTGTAAATAGGCAAGCTTTGTTCAAGGTATGTCATGGTCACTTTGAAGATATTATTGATTGACACTGTCCTGGTATACCATCCATACTTCTTGAAGTTACTGGTGGCCCTTGCTTCTGGGACAATGGTAGAAAAATAGCCAGTACCAAATCAAATGCTCTCTGGCAAAAACTGAGCATGACCATTGTCACTAGATAGTCCATTATCAATACAAATTGTACCACCAAAGTACTATGAGACTGCCGATAGGGGTCATGCAGCCATTTTGGAATGGCAGCCACTAGGAGCAAGAGCAAGTGGGCTTCATTTCTGTCCCCACTGCCTGTTGGACCACTAGGGATTGCAGGTATGGCCGGAGAGAGGGGGGCTATCCTGTATGTTACAATAGTGGAAGGTTGCATGATCAGGAAGCTGCTATGCCAAAGAGAGGTATTGGATGGCTCTCATGTAGAGGAGGGAGATCAAAGGGCCTCTTAAAGGATTTCAGTTATACGGGTCCCAGACAAATGCCAGGGCCCACATAGCTAAGTGGGTGAATTTAGAACAGTTTTTCGGCTCTCCTAAATTCACATGCTTAGTTATGTGGGGGCTGCACTGAATATTGCTAGCACCTGAATACCTATGCTGGCTCCTGCCCAATACCATCCCCAGTACCACCTCTGACCTGTCTGAAGTGCCTCTGAATATTGGCAGTTGGGCAGCCCTCAGTGATTTAAACAGGCAGAAGCCTCTCTTGCTTCCTTAAATCACTTTAAATATTGGACGGGAATATTTCTAGTCCCAACCAAGCCGTGTCCAAACCAGCACTCTTGAAATTTTCACATGGTGTGGACTCCACATAGAAATAAATAGTAGCTTTCTGAAATTGGCATTTTCATGTGTATTTGACACTCAAATAAAAAAAAATGCTGCTACTTACACATGAATTTTTCTAAAAATAATGGCAAATGTATTCTACCTTATCCCTGGAGAAAGCAGATCTCTTTCACAGGTATTATGACTACAAATTGTTAGGTCAAATGTTTCTTCTAGGGTAACTTTATAGCTTACAGTTCTGTAAAGGATTAGTTGCAAAATTTGCAAAAGTTTGGTGTATGCTTGTGCATCGTGTGTCTGTCTTCTCTGATGTGTAAATGTAAATGGTCAAGATCTCTACTCATGCACAAAATTACATATAAGACATCCCATTAAAAATTTAGTTACCACTACTGCACTTATAGTATTTTCACACCATGTTCCTCAGAATACCACACAATATACTAGTGTGGTAGCCGTCCTCATAGGAACCTTATGTAGTGTGACTCTTTTTAATTAAGTGGGTTAATGCTTTCATTCATATTTGCAATTATTACTGAAGTGCCCGTGCTCATTTTTAGATAGGCAAGCTTAGCTATCAAATACGATGTGCAAAAATGTTACTTAGCTTAAATTAGAACGGGTCTGCCTCAATCCCCACTCATTCTAATTGCGTATAGGGTGCTTTGTGGTTTTTTAAAAATTTTTTGGTTACCATTATGAAATAATAAGATATTGTGTGTACATGAAAAATGAATGGAAGAAATTGGGGGCGGGGCTACAGCGGGATTGGGGTGGGGCTAAGGTGGGATTGGGGGCGGGACTGAATATTAATAGATGTCCCGTTTTGATGAAAAAAATAAATGGTCACGTTAGCTAGCACAGGAAAAAGAGGAAACCTCACACTGCCAACTTTTAATCAGGGAAGTGGAGGTGTTGGTCCATGCTAAAAGCTCATGTTTCTTACAACAGCACAGGGAGGTATCTAAAAATACTACAAATGCTATGAAGTGATAGATATGGTGTCAAGTTCAGATTGCTGCGAATAGCTTTGGAATGAATGGCACACAAAGATTCAGGAACTCAAATACAAGTGGAGAGATATGAAGTCACAGGAAGACCATAATTAACAAGCAGAAAGTTGCATCACAAAACAACTCTCTCCCAGATAAGATCGTTGCTAAAATTTCTGTTCTAGAAATATGTTGTCAGTTTCATCCTGCTAAGAGTAAAGAGTTATTTATTATTACAGATATATATGCCATATCTATGGTACATGAAAAGTTGAGTTCTAAGGCTTATAGAAATCACTATGTAATATGCAATACTGTGGTATATTTTATGATCTCAATCACAATCTGATATGTAAGTCAAGCTATTGATATTTTACATGATTAAGTAATGAGTACTCCAACACGCATGGCTTACTATGCCTTTTTTCTAAGAAGTTATATATATATACAAGGCCATTGCCTTCTGAAAGCTTCATAGGAATAAAGTACTTTATCCTTTCCTACCACATGGTAATGTCATCTCTCAACAGGATGCATTCACACACACTGATACAAGTCTGGAGGTAATTTGACAGATAATGAAAAAAATTGCATTCAAATAGTCAGCCTGATCAAATCTCTCTGAATCTGACATAAAAGCATAATCCGAATCACATAATAGCATTTGCTATTCATTTTCACACAGCACGAGGAATGGGGCAGACTAATCAAACTGTAGTTATGACCTATAAAAACTATTTCTCATAAACTATAGGGTGCTCCAACCTTTCATATACTGTATCACAATGTTTTTGTTATTATTTCTTAATCACAGTGCTGCTAATGTTGATAAGGAACTTCAAAGGAATCTGAGGCCAATGAAGACTAGGGCTGAGTACATTATTTTGTTTGTTCAGGGTGTGGGGTGGGGGTGTTGAGATGGGTTCCAAGATTTTTGTTTCATTTTTTTGGACTGCTTTCATTTTAGTTCTTTTCTTTTCATTTTCAGTTTTAGTAAGCAGTAAGCTCGGTTTTCCAAAATTAGGATCTGGAACATCAGTCAGGATATCCCTAATTTCCTAGGTATTTTACAAATGGATCTGCTGAACTCTAAACTTTTTATAAAATACATGCAAGTTCTCCAGGAACTACATACAGTATGTATTTGCCCGCATGTACAGTGGGGTCAGTAGTTTCACAAATGCAGTCATAAAAAGAGTAGCATCACTTAAGGACATGGCGGTACTTGAGAGAGTCCAAAGGAGAGCAACGAAACTGGTAAGAGGGCTGGAACACTGCCCATACGCTGAGAGGTTAGATAGGCTGGGACTCTTCTCTCTGGAAAAAAGGAGGCTCAGGGGAGATATGATAGAGACCTTCAAGATCATGAGGGGCATAGAGAGGGTGGATAGGGACAGATTTTTCAGGCTGAAGGGGACAACAGGTACGAGGGGGCATTCGGAGAAACTGAAGGGAGATAGGTTCAAAACAAATGCAAGGAAGTTTTTTTTCACGCAAAGGGTCGTGGACACTTGGAATGCGCTACCGGAGGAAGTGATCAGGCAGAGTACGGTACAGGGATTCAAACAGGGATTGGACGGATTCCTGAGGGATAAAGGGATCGTGGGATACTGAGAGAGGTATCCAGGTAAAAAGTATAGAAACCCAACCAGGTCGTGCATGCGCAAGACCAGAGGGTTAGGACTTCGATGGGAAGATGGGACTTCAATGGGAAGCCAAGGTGGCAGGGGAGCCCCTTCTGGTGATTCAGACAGGTCGTGACCTGTTTGGGCCGCCGCGGGAGCGGACTGCCGGGCAGGATGGACCTATGGTCTGACCCGGCGGAGGCACTGCTTATGTTCTTATGTTCTTATGTTTCATATGTATAAGTACTGGAAAATACATGTATAAGTGCCAATTTATGTACAAAATACATATATATCTAACAGCACATATGTACCATTGCAAAGTTTCACAAAAGTACATATAAAATAGGAAAATTAAGGAACACATCCAACACACTAACAGAGAAAATTGAAGGTAGATAAAGACAATATGGCCTATCTAGTATGTCTAACAATGCCTTCTTCTATCCCTTCCTCTCCCTTCGAGGTCCAACATATTGTTTCTAGCTTTCTTGAATTTAGAAACACATTTTGTCTCCACCACCTCCACCAGGAAGCCATTCCAAATATTCACCAACCTTTCTGCGAAAAAGTATTTTCTAAGGTTACTTCTGAATCTATCCCCTTGTATAGTAACATAGGGGTTCTTTTACTAAGGCGCGCTAGCCGTTTTAGGGTGCGTTAAATATTAGCGCATGCTAAACGCTAACACATCCATTATATTCTATGGACGCGTTAGCAATTAGCGCACCCTAGCGCGCCTTAGTAAAATGACCCCATAGTAAATGATGGCAGATAAAGACCTGAATGGTCCATCCAGTCTGCCCAACCTGATTCAATTTACATTTTTTAATTTTTTTCTTAGCTATCTCTGGGCAAGAATCCAAAGCTCTACC
The DNA here is from genome assembly GCF_902459505.1 of Geotrypetes seraphini. Lineage (NCBI taxonomy): Eukaryota > Metazoa > Chordata > Amphibia > Gymnophiona > Dermophiidae > Geotrypetes > Geotrypetes seraphini. The sequence goes on from NC_047086.1 coordinate 254,629,552, forward strand.
CGGTACTGTGCTTGGGTTCCAACTGCCGAAATCTCTGTTAAAACCTACTCCAGCCCATCTACACCCTCCCAGACACTGAAGCCCTCCCCAGCCCACCCCCCACCAAATGGCCATACACAGACACAGACCGTGCAAGTCTGCCCAGTACTGGCCTTAGTTCAATTTTTAATATTATTTTCTGATTCTAGATCTCCCACGCTTCTTTGAACTCAGTCACAGTTTTACTCTCCACCACCTCTCTCGGGAGCGCATTCCAGGCATCCACCATCCTCTTCATAAAGTAGAATTTCCTAACATTGCTCTTGAATCTACCACCCCTCAACCTCAAATTATGTCCTCTGGTTTTACCATTTTCCTTTCTCTGGAAAAGATTTTGCTCTACGTTAATACCCTTCAAGTATTTGAACGTCTGAATCATATCTCCCCTGTCTCTCCTTTCCTCTAGGGCAGGGGTGTCAAAGTCCCTCCTCGAGGGCCGGAATCCAGTCGGGTTTTCTGGATTTCCCCAATGAATATGCATTGAAAGCAGTGCATGCAAATAGATCTCATGCAGATTCATTGGGGAAATCCTGAAAACCCGACTGGATTCTGGCCCTCGAGGACCGACTTTGACACCTGTGCTCTAGGGTATACATATTCAGGGCTTCCAGTTTCTCCTCATACGTCTTCTGGTGCAAGCCTCCTATCATTTTCGTCGCCCTCCTCTGGACCGCCTCAAGTCTTCTTCGCCAGATACGGTCTCCAAAACTGAACACAATACTCCAAGTGGGGCCTCACCAATGACCTGTACAGTGGCATCAACACAATAGCTACGGGGAGCAATGGAGTCCAGAGCTTGTGATATGGAAATATTCTATTGCTTGCACGAGGGAGTGCTGAAAAGGTACAGGGAAGGACAAAAAAACATAAGAACAGCCTTACTGGGTCAGACCAATGGTCCATCAAGCCCAGTAGTCCGTTCTCATGGTGGCCAATCCAGGTCCAGGTACATGGCCAAAACCCAAGGAATAGCAATATTCCATACTACTGATACAGGGCAAGCAGTGGTTTCTCCCATGTCTTTCTATGGACTTTCCTCCAGGAACTTGTCCAAACTTTTCTTAAAACCAGCTATGCTATCCACTCTTATCACATCCTTTGGCAACGCGATCCAGAGCTTAACTATTCTGAGTGAAAAAAAATTTCCTCCTATTGGTTTTAAATGTATTTCCCTGCAACTTTATCAACTGTCCCCTAGTCTTTGTAATTTTTGACGGAGTGAAAAATCGATCCACTTGTATCCCCGTTCTATTCTACTCAGGATTTTGTAGACTTCAATCATATCTCCCCTCAGCTGTCTCTTTTCCAAGCTGAAGAGCCCTAACCATTTTAGTCTTTCCTCATACAAGAGGAGTTCCATTCCCTTTACCATCTTGGTCGCTATTCTTTGAACCTTTTCTAGCACTACTATATCTTTCTTAGTAAAAGGGATAGGATGACTTATAGTCAATAAAGTTACATTATGCAGTGACGTCATTACTTTCAGTTTCTCACCATAGAGTGGTTTTAAGTCTGCAAAATCACTGTGTCTCAATTTTGTTGTTTGCAACATTTTGGGATACCAAACGGTTCTTTCTTTCTTTTAAATTCTTTATTGATTTTCCAAACTTCAATAGTGCAATACATAAAAATGTAACAGATAATAATACAATAAAAGCACATTCAACTTACAAGTAATCATAACCAACCATTTTCTCCCACCCACCCTATGATTATTTAATAAAACACAAAAAATATAGATTATTGCAAAAACCTTACCCTATTCTAATCAACTAGTCTTATAGCCTGTTACATTAACGGGTGCTAGAATATATGTGTGTCTGTCTCTCTTTATTTCTTTTTCTCTCTCTCTCTCCTTAGCTGCTTTCTTTCTTTCTTTTTCCTTGGCTGTCCATCACCACCCCTTGCCTGCTCCCCCTGTCCATTCTCCCTTCCTTTTACCTCCCCTGTGTCCACCACCACCTCTTCACAGCTCTCCTTATGCAGCAGCAGCCCTTCTCCCTTTGTTTTACCTCCCCCCTATCCAGCAGCACCTTTCCCTCCCCCAATACCAGTTCCCTGTGCACCTGCCCCTGTGTCTTTCTTCTTGTCTTTCTGTCTCCCTTCCTCCCTCTGTCTGTGTGTCCAAAACAGCATTCCCTTCCCCTCCATTTCCCTCCCCCCACACCAGTTTCCTGTGCACCTGCCCCTATGCCTTTCTTCTTGTCTTTCTGTCTCCCTTCCTCCCTCTGTCTGTCTGTCCAAAGCAGCATTCCCTTCCCCTCCATTTCCATCCCCCCACACCGAGTCCTTTGGCGGCCCCCCCCTTCCCTTCCCTTCCCTTCCCGCGGGTCCGACTACACATGGCGATTCAAGCAGCGTGTCCAGCAGTCTTCACACGCTGCTTCGGGTCCTTCTACTGGCCTGATTTACTCTGGCACGTCCGGAGCAAATCAGGGCAGTAGAAGGGCCCGAAGCAGCGTGTGAAGATTGCTGGACACGCTGCTGAAATCGCCAGTCGTGGCCGCGGTAAGGGAAGGGGGGGGGGCGGCAAAGGACTTGGGTGCTGGGCAGCGGAAATCTTCTTCTACCTTGCCTCTCCTCAACCGTCGGGAGTCAGCGCCAGGAGCTTTAACGGCTGGTGGTTCCGCGTTGAAAGAATCCCACGCCTCTTTGAAAACTGTCACGCCGCTGGAGGCGGGAGGCGACGGAGAGGGCAGGGGGTGAGCCGCGCATGCGCACTTCCTAGCTACAGCTTACAGAAAACGGACGCACGCTTAGGAAGTGCGCATGCGCGGCTTACCATTTTATTATATTAGATAATATCCTCCCATCATCCCACCCACCCCAAGTGTAATTACTCAAAGAACAAAATTAAAACAGAAATAATCCCCCCTCCACCCCTTCCCTGGATGTGTATGAAAACAAACAAAAACTGACTCATATTCAAAAATCTACTATGGTGAAGAAATGTAAGATGTCAACGGGCCCCATACCTGTTTAAATATATTACCGTGCCCCAAACTATCAGCGGTCATCCTTCAAATCTATAGCTAGAGCAAAGATTTACCCACCAGAAAGGAAAATTTTAACGATCGCAGTTCTTCCAATTACGGGTAATCATCTGCATTGCTATCCCGGTCATGATAAAGAAAAGACGGTAGAAGGGACGATGGGAAACAGCGATCACAATGTGATCCACTTCGATCTGGACGCAGAAGAGAAATATCGGTCCAAAATGACAGCCATGGCATTGAACTTCCAAAAAGGGAATTACAAAGGGATGAGACTCATGGTAGGGAAGAAGATTAAGAAGAGGATAAGCACTGTAAAAACACTACAGCAAGCTTGGTCCCTTTTAAGGACACAGTCACCAAGGCGCAAAATCTATATATATCGCGTATCAACAAGGGATCCATGAGGAAAAAGAACAAAGAACCCACGTGTCTCACTGTAGAGGTGAAGGAAGTGATCAGAGACAAGAAAACTTCGTTTAAGGAATGGAAAAGGTCAAAAATGGATGAAAACTGGAACAACCACAAACAACATCAACGCAGGTGCCATAAGGCGGTAAAAGGGGCTAAAAGAGACTATGAGGAAAAAATAGCCAAGGAGGCGAAGAACTTCAAGCCGTTCTTTCGATATATTAAGGGGAAATGACCTGCGAAGGAAGCAGTGGGACCACTGGATGACCATGGAATAAAGGGAGCGCTAAAGGAGGACAAAGCAATCGCCGACAAACTGAACACATTTTTTGCGTCTGTATTTACCGAAGAAGATTTACACAGCATACTAGAACCCATCAGGCTATATGCTGGAAATGAAGATGGAAAGCTGACAGGATTGACGGTCAGTCTAGAGGAGGTGTGTAGGCAGATTGATAGGCTTAAGAGTGATAAATCCCTGGGACCGGATGGCATCCATTCGAGGGTCATCAAGGAACTGAAAGGGACCATAGCTGAACTGCTTCAACTAATAGCCAATCTGTCGATCAAATCGGGAAAGATTCCAGAAGACTGGAAGGTGGCAAATGTTACGCTGATCATCAAGAAAGGTTTGAAGGGAGATCCGGGAAACTACAGACCAGTGAGTCTGACCTCGGTACCAGGAAAGATGGTAGAGTCGCTGATAAAGGACCGCATCGTTGATCACCTTGATGGACATGGGCTGATGAGGACCAGTCAGCACGGTTTTAGCAAAGGCAGATCGTGTTTGATGAACTTGGTGCACTTCTTTGAGGGAGTAAACAGACAGATAGACGAGGCGACCTGGTCGACACTGTATATCTGGATTTTCAGAAGGCGTTTGATAAGGTTCCACATGAATGACTACTTCGGAAAAGTGCAAGCCATGGAATCGAAGGTGAAATACTCATGTGGATTAAAAACTGGCTGGAGCATAGTAAACAGAGAGTGGGGGTAAATGGACAAACTCGAACTGGAAGAGCATCACCAGTGGGGTACTGCTGGGCTCGGTGCTTGGACCTGTGCTCTTCAACATCTTTATAAATGATCTGGACATAGGTACGATGAGCGAGGTGATTAAATTTGCAGACGATACGAAGTTATTCAGAGTAGTGAAGACACAGGGGGATTGCGAAGATCTGCAATGTGACATAATCATGCTCGAGGAAGGGCATCAATATGGCAGATGAGGTTTAACATGGATAAGTGCAAAGTGATGCATGTAGGTAACAAAAATATCATGCACGAATACAGGATGTCCAGGCCGGTACTTGGAGAGACCTCCCAGCAAAGAGACTTGGGAATTCTAATCGACAAGTCGATGAAGCCGTCCACGCAATGTGTGGCGGCGGCGAAAAGGGTGAACAGAATGCTAGGAAAAAGAAGGAGATCACAAACAGATTGGAGATGGTTATCATGCCGCTGTACCAGGCTATGGTGTGCCCTCACCTCAAGTACTGCTTCCAGCACAAGTCGTCGTACATGAAGAAGGACACAGTACTACTCGAAAAGGTCCAGAGAAGAGCGACTAAGATGGTTAAGGGGCTGGAGGAGTTGCCTTACAGCAAAAGATTAGAGAAACTGGGCCTCTTCTCCCTCGAACAGAGGAGATTGAGAGGGGACATGATCGAAACATTCAAGGTACTGAAGGGAATAGACTTAGTAGATAAAGACAGGTTGTTCACCCTCTCTCCAAGGTAGGGAGAACGAGAGGGCACTCTCTAAAGTTAAAAGGGAATAGATTCCGTACAAACATAAGGAAGTTCTTCTTCAACCAGAGAGTGGTAGAGAACTGGAACTCTTCCGTCTGTTATAGGGGAGAACACCCTCCAGGGATTCAAGACAAAGTTGGACAGATTCCTGCTGAACTGGAATGTACACAGGCAGGGCTGGTCTTGGTTGGAGCGCTGGTCTTTAACCTAGGGGCTGCTGCGTGAGCGGACTGCTGGGCACGATGAATCACTGGTCTGACCCAGCGGCGGCAATTCTTTTGTTCTAACTACAGTGCTGTTTATGTGAAATAAAGGATTAGATGACCATAAAGAAACTACAGCTAAATGCATCAAAAACAGAGCTCCTCTGGGTTCACAAAAACAAACAAACAAACAAAAAAATCTGCACGTACCCTCAACCCCACTTTTCTTGGGGAAAGAATACCCTCTCAGCCAAAGATAGCATCTACAGCCTGGGAATACTACTAGACTCAAATCTATCATTCATGGACCACGTCTCTCATCTCTTTTTATTATCTTCACCAGCCGAATATACTTGTCAGAACCTGAATTTGCCCAGTTGCTATATGCTTTCCTGCTGTCTCATATGGACTACTGTAATTTATTACTAGTAGGCCTATCTTCCAAAAACCTATCTCACCTCCAATGCATCCAAAATGCTGCAGTCCGCCTATTAAAAGATACCAATCTATAACCCAAGCCGATCATTAAGATCCCAGAAAGAAAGATGGTTGTCCCTACCCACTGGACGTGCCCTCAATACAGAATCAGCCTGCAGGCATGCCTACTCGCACTTCATACCCAAATTATAGAACCTCATCCCTCCATCTCGCAGAGAGCTGGATAACCTATGGAACTTTAGGAAGGCAATGAAAATCTTCCTCCTCACAAATCCAGCTCCAAGAAAAGACCAAGCCTAAATGATCTCAGACAAACTTTTCAACTAGGCCATAATGCTAAGTCTTCACCAAAGCATATAGTTGATTAGTGTATCTTGGATGTTTATATCTACTATAGCATGTATAGTTAATTAATATATCTCAGCTATTTCTACTATATCTCTAGTATATCTCAGATGTTCTCTATTTCCCATTACTCAGTCATTGTACCACTAGCTTTCCAAATACTTCTTGTTCATACTTGTCTTGCCTGTACTATGTATGTACTCCTGTAACCCGTTCTGGGCTCTTTTGGAAGGATGGGCTAAATAAATGAATAAATAAATTAAAATAAACAAGAGGGAGGTTTGTCATTCCATCTGCAAGTGATTGCCCTAAACAATTTAAATATGCTGAGATGCAAACACTAAATATAACATACAATATACAATATGATCTTAAGGCTCTTTATATTAATCTAATATCCCTAGTATCTTAAGTTTTAATTAAACTCATGAATACTAAGATGCAGATAGAAGTCCAGCAGTAAAAGGAGTGTTATCCAAATCTTTTGAATTGAGTGTATATTTATCTCCAGTTAGCGAGAAGTTATGTGTGTACTCAATGCAAAGAGCTCCTAGCTTTCAAAGAATGAGCCTGGATTTTTGAGGCTAGAGTAGACTTAGAGGAGCTGAGGCAGACAGAGAGGTATATAGAGGAGACCTATAGGGACATAATAGAGAATTTCCACTTCCAATCTGGCAGCCCCTATACTGCCTTGGCCGAGGAAGGTCACTTAAAAGGAGAACATCACCCTAGCAAAGCAGGAAACCATCCTTCAGCCAGGACTTCCCCTTCAGAGGATGCAATATTCTCTTGCACTGAGGATGTTTTATGATAGGCACAGGGAATGAAAGTTAGGAAATGGTAGTATTTCTTTAAATGAGTAAGAAACTTTAACTTCTAAGAACCTTTGCTAGGGCATAGAAATTCCAGCTCCTAGGAAAGCTTAGAAAGCTAGCTGCTTAGAAAGTTCTGACTCCTGGCAGAAGAGAACTCAGAATGTGGGAGTAAGACTCTCATTGATAGGTGGGGTGGTCTAAAGGAAGACACGGGTTCTGAGTCCCAAACCCCATAAGAGAGCTTTCTCCAGACAGCAGACAGTAGGGAGAGGGGAAAAGCCTTGAGAAGATTGCTGCTTGCAATTACAGTCATAGAAGATGGATGGATTAGGCTGAGAATCCTGGGACATGGAGCCCTAAGCAGGAGTCCAACGTGTGGGCTAAAGGAAGAGGTTACAGTAATACTTCTAAAATATATTGAAAAAACTATTGTTTCACTCAGTGAATAGTTAAGCTCTGGAAATTGTTGCCAGAGAATGTGGTAACAGCAGTTAATGTATCTGGGTTTTAAAAAAGTTTGGACAAGTTCTGGAGAAAAAGTCCATAATTTGCTATTAAGATAAAACTGGGGAAAGCTACTATTTCTTTCTGGGATTGGCAGCATGGAATCTTGCAACTTTTGGGGATTCTACCAAGTATTTATGACCTGGATTGGCCACTTTTGGAAGCAGGATACTGGGCTAGATGGACCATCCATCTGACGCAGTACAGTTATTCTTATACAGTCAAACCTCGGTTCATGAGTACTGCGGTTTATGAGTGTTTTGCAAGACGAGCAAAACATTTTGTAAAATCTGCGACTCGTAAACCGAGCTTGATTCGCTATACGAGCGTGTCCCAAAGTAAGGGTGTCCAACCTGCTGACCCGTGCGGCCTGCTTGAGGGCAATGCGTTTGTTCCCTCTGCCGCCCCTGGATGATTGCCTTCTTGCTGGCTCCCTCCTCCTTGCTGTGGTGTTCACTCAGGGCAGCGGGCGGCAGCTCCTGCATGCCTCCTGCGGCTGGCCCGGAGACGTTTCTTCTGACGTTGCGACTCAGAGGGAGGGCTTCCGGGTCAGCCGCGGGGGGCATGCAGGAGCTGCCGCCCGTGGCCCCAAGCGAACACCACAGCAAGGAGGAGGGAGCCGGCAAGAAGGCAATCATCCAGGGTCAGCAGAAGGAGGGCATCCGGGTTGACCGCGGGGGCGGGGCATGCAGGAACTGCCGCCCGCGGCCCCAAGCAAACACCACATCAAGGAGGAGGGAGCCGTCAAGAAGGCAATCATCTAGGAGCGGCAGAAGGAGGGCTTCCGGGTTGGCCGCGGGGGGGGGGGGGGGGCATGTGGGAACTGCTACCTGCGGCTTTAAACGAGCACTGTGGCAAGAAGGAGGAGAAAGCCGGCACGAAGGTAGGCACCGACTGCACAAAACGAACGAAAAAGAAGGTTGGTTGGTTCGGCTGTGGAAAGAGCCCCAGTGCCCCAGTTCTGTCATGTTTATGTCGGTTGCTGGCAGCTGTAGCAACGAATTGTCTGAGTCTCCATTATATCCTATGGGGAACTTTGCTTTGATAAACAAGCATTTTGGATTACGAGCATGCTCCTGGAACGGATTATGCTCGTAAACCAAGGTACCGCTGTATTCTTATGTTCTCTTCATCTTGGAGAGGAGACAGCTAAGAGGAGATAAGAGGTCTAGAAAATCTTAAATGGAGTGGAATGGGTAAGTGTGAATCAATTGTTTAGTCTTTCAAAAAGCATAAAGCCTAGTGGACACTCCATGAAATTACATAGTGGTGCATTTAAAACAAATAGGAGAAAATGTTTTTTAACTCTGCACATAGTTAAGCTTTGTTACTATTTGTTGGAGCAGTTGATGTAAATGGTAAAAGCAGTTGAAGTAGCTGGTTTAAAAAAAAGGTTTGGACAAATTCCTGCAGGAAAAGACCATAGACTGTTATTAAGAAAGCCCCGGGGAAAGCTACTACTTCACCCTGGGATCAACTGCATGGAATCTTACTACTTTTTGGGACTCTACAAGGTACTTGTTACCTGGACTGGCCACTTTTTGAAACAGGATACTGGATTAGATGGACTCTTGATCTGACCCAGTAGAGCAACTCTTATGTTCTTATTTTCATATGCACTTTGGACTTGTATATCCTGGCTTTCTAAAATCAGAACTTAGATACTTGTGATATACACTTTTAAATGCTGGTTTATGCATTGTTCGTATCATGAATAGAGCTTCTATAATAATTATATTATCCTGTCTATCATTGACTGACACTACCAATAAGTAAGCTAATTGTTGTATTCTTCCATTTATACTACAATCATCCAAAATTAGCAGCTGATCTTACTAATGCTAAAACTTATACAAGAAAAATACCAAATACATTTTAATGGAATCATTCCAACATGTGAATGACCTTGAGAATTATAATCTCAATTGTAATAAAAGAAAAAAGTCACATTTTCAATTTCATTCTAAAAATACCTGTATGGTCAGCATTTTTTTAAAGGTTGCTGCAGCTGAAAAAATCCATCTATTCAGCATTGATAGCTGGATAGTGACTGGTACAGAATATCCGAATACTGCAGTCAGAGCTACTGTTACCTGTATAATAGTGATCTTCAGCTCACTATCTGGATAGCCAACTGGATAAAGTTAGGACAGTCTTTTTGCTGACCTAAATTTATCAGGATAATTATCCAGGTAGTGGGCTTGTGGCAGAGTCCAGTCTGGGTTTTCTTGGAACCCTGTGCATATTCACACAAACACGAGCACTTTAAAAGATGCAACAAAACTTTTTATTCTTTTCCTCACAGGATCAAGGATTATAACATAAGAACATAAAAAATGCCTCTGCTGGGTCAGGCCAGAGGTCCATCGCGTCCTGAAGTCCGCTCACACAGTGGCCCATCAGGTCCAGGACTTGTACAGTAATTCTCTATCTATACCCTTCAATCCCCTTTTCCTTCAGGAAATCATCTAATCCCTTCTTGAAACCCAATAGCATACTTTGTCCTTTCATACCCTCTAGAAGCGCATTCCAGGTGTCCACCACCCTTTGGGTGAAGAAGAACTTCCTAGCATTGGTTCTGAATCTGTCCCCTCTTAATTTTTCTGAATGCCCTCTCGTTCTTGTAGTTTTTGAGAGTTTGAAGAATCTGTCCCTTTCCACTTTCTTTATGCCCTTCATGATCTTGTAGGTCTCTATCATGTCTCCTCTAAGCCTCCGCTTCTCCAGGGAAAAGAGCCCCAATTTCTCTAATCTTTCAGCATATGAAAAGTTTTCCATACCTTTTATCAATCGCATTGCTCTTTTCTGAACCCTCTCGAGTATTCTTCTTAAGGTACGGTGACCAATACTGGACGCAGTACTCCAGATGCGGGCACACCATCACCCGATATAACGGCAGGATAACATCCTTCATTCTGGTTGTAATACCTTTCTGGACAATACCTAGCATTCTGTTCGCATTCTTTGAGGCCGCTGCGCACTGTGCCGACGGTTTCATCGTCTTATCCACCAGTACCCCTAAGTCCTTCTCTAGGCTACTTTCACCCATTACCAGCCCTCCTGTTTCCTACATGCAAGACTTTACATTTCTCTACATTAAAGTTCATCTGCCATTTATTCGCTCACTCTCCCAGTTTGTTCAGGTCCTTTTGTAAATCACAGTCCTCTTTAGTCTTAACCCCACTAAAAAGTTTTGTGTCATCTGCGAATTTTATAACCTCACACTTAGTCCCTGTTTTTAGGTCATTAATAACAGCAGCGGTCCAAGTACCGACCCCTGCGGAACACAACTCGTAACCCTTCGCCAGTCTGAGTAGTGGCCCTTCACTCCTACTCTTTGCTTCCTACCCGCCAGCCAGTTTTTGATCCATCTATGTACATCTCCTTCCACCCCATGGTTCTTCAGTTTCCGTAGTAGGCATTCATGGGGGTACCTTGTCGAAGGCTTTTTGGAAATCCAAGTATATGATGTCTATGGGGGCCCCTTCATCCATTTGTCTATTAATTCCTTCGAAGAAGTGCAATAAGTTCATTAGGCACGATCTTCCCTTGCAGAAGCCATGTTGGCTTGTTTTCATCAGTTTATTTCTTTCTAGATGCTCTTCTAAATTAGGGATATACAGGTTTTGTGCTTTGTTGAATAAAGACCAGGCTTGCTCCACAGTCTGCGATTTCTTTGAGCTGTTATTAAGTTTCTTTCTTACCATTACTCTCATCTCTTTGTAGTTTCCTTTCTTGAAGTTAAAAGTTGTCGCTGTGGTTCTCTTCCCCTTCGATATTCCTACTTCGACTTTGAACTGGATCATATTGGGAACGCTGGTTCCCAACGGTCCCACTACTTCCACTTTCTTTGCAGGTCCTCTTAGCCCATTGAGGATTAGGTCCAGAGTGGCATTTCCTCTCATCGGTTCTCTGACAAGCTGCTCCATGAAACAGTCCTGTATAGCCTCCAGGAATCTGGTTTACCTAGCGCATTTTGAGTTTCCAAGACTCCAGTCTATCCCTGGATAGTTGAAGTCTCCCATAACAATAGTGTTACAGTTTTTGCATTCCCGCCTCATCTTGGCTTCTATTTCTTCATCGTTTATTTCGGTTTGCCCAGGTGGACAATAGTACAGGCCCATCTTTATCTCAGGCCCATTTCTTCCTGGTATTTTAATCCATAGTGATTCCAATTTGTTGGTCGTCGCCGCTGTGTCCACTCTGGTCGAGTGTATGTTATCCTTTATGCATAGGGCTATTCCTCCTCCTTTCTGATCTGACCTGTCTTTGCGATAGAGTTTGTACCCCGGTAGTACTGTGTCCCATTTGTTTTCTTCATTCCACCATGTTTCAGAGACCCCAATAATGTCCAGGTTCTCTTTTTTGGCTATGACTTCTAATTCTCCCATTTTGTTCCTTAGGCTCCTTGCATTAGTATACATGCAATTTCAGTCCTGGTATTTTCTTGTCTTCATTTTCTTTTCCTGTGCTACATTCTTCTTATCATCCACTTGTTCAGTCCACTCCCGTTTTTTGCCCGTTGTGCCTTCCCAGCATTTTTCCTACTCAGTATCTTCTCTGGATAACTTCTTCCAAATCGTCGACACCTGGTTGACTGTCGGCATTCCCTTCTTCTTAGTTTAAAGCCTGCTCTATTCCTCTCCTGATGTTGTTTGCTAGAAGTCTGGTTCCCGCCTTGCTCAGGTGTAGTCCATCTCTCCTGAAGAGCTTGTTCTTGCCCCAAAACGTTGTCCAGTTTCTCACAAAGTGGAACCCCTCTTCCTCATACCATCTCCTCATCCATGAATTTATTGATTGTAGTTCCGTCTGCCTCTTCACTTCTGCCCTCGGTACTGGTAGAATCTCTAAAAACGCTATCTTTTGAGTCCTCATCTTCAACTTCCTTCCCAGAGTCTTGAACTGTTCGATCAGTGCATTCCTACTGTAGTCTCTCCTGCTGACATCATTGTCTCAATGTGGATCATCACTGCAGTCTCTTCTGTCTCTGCTCCTTCTAGGATCTTTTCAATTTTGTCTTTTGTCAACGATGTCTTTTGTTCTTGCTCCTGGGAGGCAGGTCACTAGTCGATCCTCTCTCTCACCTGCTATGTGGCTATCCACTTGCCTTAGGATTAAGTCTCCCACTAGGATTGCAAACTTTCCCTTTTTCAGTTTCCGCTCCGGTCGCAGGTCTGTGTCATCAGTGTGCTTTACTGGTTCCACTTCGAGGCTCCGGCAAGACCTTGCCTCCCCTTCCTGCGGGATTCCTCTATGGGTTTCTTCTTTCTTGGAGTCAGATTGCTCTTGTCCTCCATTCCATGTGGGTGTATCTTCGCCCTTCCTACGACGTTCGAGGGGAGGTAATCGTACATATGGCAGTCCGTGCAGTACACTGGGAAGCTCATCCTCTGAATTCCCTCTGCTTCCATTGTTGTCCTGCCTTTTTGAAGTACTCTTTATTATTGTACTGGTACCTTTTATTTGTGTATGTCCTCTTCTGTGCCAGCCTCTTCCTTACCTTGCTGTCTTTTGCTTGTGTGTGCTGTCTTTTGCTTGCTTTCTTTTGTTTGTGTGTGCTGTCCTTTCCTTACCTTTGCTTGTGTGAGTGTGCTCTCTTGTGTGCCTGCTGCGTCCTTACCTTGCTGTCCTTCTCTGGTGTTCTCAGGTGTAGTGACTTGGCCCTTCTTGAGGCCCTTCGCAAAGGCACTCTCGCTAAGGCGAGCGGCGAACTGCTGCATGCCGTTGGCTCCTCCCCTTTTAAGTGGGAGCTCAAGTTGTGACTGCCGACGCGGTGGGGGGTGGGCGGAGCTTACTCTCGCCGCTGCCCCTAGTTCTCTTTCTGCTCTTTCCCTCTTTCTCCCCTCTTCTCTCTCTCGTTTCTCTCTGCTCCTTTCTCTTTCCTCCCTGCTGTTAGCTCCTGCTCATCTGCCGAGCGTTTAGTCGGTTGTTGGCTCCTCCCCTTTTAAGGGAGAGCTTGAGTTGTGACTGCCGATGTGGTGGGGGTGGGCGGAGCTTACTCTTGCCGCTGCTCCTAGTTCTCTCTCTGCTTTTTCCCTCTTTCTCCCCTCTTCTCTCTCTTTCGTTTCTCTCTACTCCTTTCTCTTTCCTCCCTGCTGTTAGCTCCTGCTCATATGCCGAGCCTTACTGTAAATGCTGTCATATACTTTATCAAGTCCAACTATTATTGTGGTCAATCCTTGCTATACTTCAATTATTATTTAGGAATGGGGTTTTGGCTTACCTTAGCCAAGCCACCAGTAATCATCTCCTCTGGATAGTCGCTCTCTTACATTTCCACGTCTTCCCAGGGTTCCTTATCAACCCATAGCTAGGGAAGCTTCTCTTGAGGAAGTCTATTCCTCAGGACATCCTCTCTCAGGGACCTCCCCTCCATGATTCCAGTTTGTACAGAAGTACTCCATCCTGCTTGAGTCCCACCCCTCTGACTCAGTAGGGCTGTCTCATTTCTCTAATGGAACTCAGCACTGAGCTCCATTAGAGAGTTTGGAACCTCAGAAAGGGGAACAGGCTTATCAACAGGCAAAGGGGAATAGCTCTGCCTTAGAAAACAGGGACAGTGCATCTGCTCAGTGCATTCTGGGGCAGATAGTTTTTCCTGATTTGTCTGATACACTCTGCTGTCCAGTAGTGTAACTGCAATCTTAGTGAAAGAAACCCCCTGAATCTCTTACAGGGCTGCAAATTTGTTCCAGTCCCTGCCCTGTCCCTGTGAGCTCGATCCCTGTCTCCATCCCATCCTCGCAAGCTCGGTCCCCATTTTCACCTCATTCCTGTAAGCTTGGTCCTCGTGCTGTCCCTGCAAATCATCTGATCTCATCCATACAAGCCTTGAATAGTTATGATTATATTGAACTTATTTTATTAAAGTATAAAAAGAAATAATATTCAGTACAATTGTCATTTTATAAACATAAATAACACAGAGCAAGGATCAACAAAGCCCCTGTCTCCCCTCCCCTCCACAAATATCCCCTTCACTATTGAGAAAACTGAACAAGCCAAATTACTACAGAATGCTACATAGAAAAATCAGGCTAACAGAATATTTTAGTCACACATGGCAGGAATAGTGTTAGGGGAGTGCAACTAGGACAACTGCTCCCTGGTCAGAGAAAGTCCTAAACCAGCTGGAAGATAAAGAAGCATGACCTGGGCTTTAATGTCCCCAGTTATGTTTCAAATCTGATATAGTCTAATCACAAAATAGGAAATAAAATTATTTTTTTCTACCTTTGTTTTCTCATCATTTTATTCTTCAAATAATGTTGATGTCAGGCACTGGTATATGTTTTATTTTGTCTTCTCTTAACTCACTTGCCAGGGTATCCTAACCATTTGACATTTCTTCTTTCTCTATGCTCACCATCTTCTATCTCTGTGTATGTGAGGGTGGTGCATGAAGTTATCCATAGAAAATGACCTGGTGACTGTTTCCTGCGTTAAGTCGCGGCAAACCAACAGGAACAGGGGAAAAAATGGCCGTTTGCTGCAGGTTTAGAAACAAGGCTTTTCACTGCCCCGTGGGAGCGGTAATGGGCCTTGTTCCCACATTAAAGGATGACTGCTCTACATCTCCCTTTTCTATGTCTCCCATACTTCCCTTGTGCTCATCTCCCTGCCTTCATCATCTCACCATTCTATGATCCCCCCTCCTCTTGTGTATAGTATCACTCCTATATATCCCTGTGCCCCTCCCTAGGTCCAGTATCTTCCTTCTGCATTCTTATTCTCCCCCATGTCTAGCTATCTTCTCTCTGTGTCCATATACCCTCCCATGTCTGGCATTACTCCTCTGTGTCCATATACCACCCCCATGCTGAATTCTCCTTTTTGTCCCTATTCCTATGCTCACATCCATGCCCACTATTTCCCTTTTTTTTGTATATCTGTGTCCAGCTTCTCCCCTCTCTTACTTCCTTATACTAATGTGTCTCTCACACTCTTTCCTCCCTGCCTCCAATATGTTCAATATTTCACTCACTCTTCCTTCATCCCCTTGGTTCAGCTTTTCTCTTTCCCTTCCCTTTTCTCTCCTCCTCCCTGTAGGTCCTGAACCTCTCTCCCTTCCCTCTAGCTTTCTTCTCATGGGTCCAACACCTCTATCCCCTCCCTTCAGTGCCTAGGTGTGGGTATGGCACCTCTCCCTTCTCTCCTGCTCCAGTCCCCTCACCACTTGGGCCCACCACCTCTTTCCCTTCCCCCAATTCTCAGACCAGATCCAGCACCTGTCTCCTTTCCCTTCAGCTCCAGTTGGTTCAGCACAAGCAACCCCCTTTCCCCTTCGTGGTGCAGCAGCAGCTCCCCATGATCACTGGTCCAATAGCCCCCTCCCTCACAATCACAGGTCAAACAGCAAAAAATCCAAACAAACCTGCGACTCCCTTATCGGGTCATCCCCTTTGCACCTCCCGCCTTGGGCCTACCAGCCTCTTGGAAGCTTCACTGACAAAGTGTCAACGTCACAGGCCTACTCTGGGCCCTTCCTCTGGCTGAGTTCCTCCCTCTAATTTAACTTCTGATTTCACCGGAAGTTACATCGGAAGGAGGGACTCAGTTGGAGGAAGGTCCCAGAGCAGGCCTGCAATGCTGCCTCTTCATCGATGAAGTTTTTAAGAGGCTGGTAGGCCTGGGGTGGAATGTACAAAGGGGCTACCTGGTAGAGGAGTCACAGGTTTGGGGGGTTTTTGTCATTTGACCTGCAATCATGAGGGAGGGAGGGGGTTGTTGGACCCATGATAATTAGTGAGGGAGGGGATGGGCTATTGGACCCACGATCATGAAAGAAGCTGCCAGACCCACAATCACGAGAGGGGATGCTGGTCGGGAGGGGAGTGGAGGTGTGGAGGGAGGCGACTCAGGACAGTCATCCTTTAATGTGGGAACAAGGCCCATTACCGCTCCCACAGGGCAGTGAAAAGCCTTGTTTCTAAACCTGCAGCAAAAGGCCATTTTTTCCCCTGTTCCTGTTGGTTTGCCGCGGCTTAACGCAGGAAACAGTCACCAGGTCATTTTCTATGGATAACTTCATGCACCACCCTCACTCTGCCATGATTTTACTTGGCATTGTCTAGATATTACCCTAGAAAATTTATGTGGCATTTATCCAGGTGGCAGGTGCTGCTACTCAGATAAGTGCTTCTGAATAGTGGGCCAGCTTTTCTTCTCATCTTAACATCTTTGCTATTCTGTTCTACACTTGAGAAGCCATTCCCTTCAATTTGCAGTCCTTTGTTATTGCTTATTTGCAATCTTTGACTGTTGGAATATCGTTCTCTGATCACAGGGAATGTAACAGGGCTTAAACAGTCATCTATTTATTTAAATTAATCCCAGTTCCCAAATCACTTTGTGAATGGTGGCAAGTAGCTTACACCTTATCTTTAAATAAACTTGTAAGCAGAGTAAATCAAATAATAAAGGGGAAGCTCTAGCTCATTTGTTAGTATTCTTAATAATCTTGGTAATGGCATTTCGACTCATTTGCAACCAGGCAATTTGTTGTATTCTGAAGCGCAATATACCAGGTTATAGTAGTCTAGGTTAGAGATCACAGTTGCCTAAATTTATCTCAAGTTAATTTCCGACAAATAATATTTTATTTGACTAATTATGTGAACACTATATAAATCAAATGATTTACTTTATTGTCTAAACAGAGGAAAAAAGACCTCAAAGAACCCCAGGTGCCAAATCAATTGAAAGTCACCATTTTGAGGTTTAAGGGTACTATCATTGGTCAAAAAACCTTTGTTCAAAAATATATTTATAAATTTTTGTTTTCTTTCTTTTACTGTTCTTATTCTAAATTCAAATTTTTTTAAATATCTTGTTTATTTTTGAAAAATTTCTTCAATTCTGGTTTACTCTCTTATTCATGTGATTGACAGAAGATAAGCAATCACATTCAGAATCAACCAATTGTTTCTTCAATGTACAGCAAACTTCAGAGAAATGCAAAAAACCTGACACTTATCTGAAAGTGAAGGAGAGCATCCCAAGGAGAGGAAGGACCAGAGCTTGAAATCCACAAAAGTACTGGATCCATGACCATTAGGAGGCTTAAGGTAGTGGTAGTTGGCGATTCCCTTCTGAAGGGTACAGAAGCATCCATCTACAGACCAGACATGATGTCTTGAGAAGTATGCTGTCTGCCTGGTGCCAAAATCCAAGATGTTATGGAGAGCTTGCCGAGACTCATCAAGCCTGATGACTACTATCCGATGCTGCTCATCCACATTAGCACTAACGATACTACCAGGTACCCCTGCGAACATGTCAAAAGTGACTTTGTGGCTCTGAGAGAGAAGGTGAAGTAGTCAGGTGCTCAGGTGGTGTTCTCATCCATCCTCCCTGTCGAGGGTAAAGGCCAGGGCAGAGAAGCTTGCATCCTGGAGATGAATGCATGGCTACATGGATGGTGTTGTCGAGAGTGTTTTGGCTTCCTGGACCATGGGATGATCTTCCAAGGGCTGCTGAGCAAGGTTGGTGTGCATCTATCAAAGAAGGGAAGAAGTGTCTTTGCCAGCAGGCTGGCTAATCTACTAAAGAGGGCTTTAAACTAGAAGTGATGGGACAGGGAGATCAAAGCTCCCGGGTGAGTATAAGCCCTCAGGTAAGTAAATCACTTAATAGCTCTACTCGGATGGGAAAAGAAGGCAATGTCTGGAAAGCAGTATATACTAATGCTCGAAGTATGGGAAACAAGATTCTGGATCTAGAAGCTATGATGGAAGAAGAGGAGTTGGATATAGTGGCGATCACAGAAACATGGTTAACAGAGAACCATAACTGGAATGTAGTTATACCAGGCTATAATCTGTTTAGGAAAGACAGGGTAGGAAGAAAAGGAGGAGGAGGAGCGTTATATGTTAAAGAACATATTAAAGCCACACAATTGCAGGATCTGCAGGGTAAAGAAGAGGTACTGTGGATCAATTTGGAAAGAGGGAATGGTGAATATATTTACATTGGTGTGATATACAGGCCTCATTCACAGACGGAAGAAGTAGATAGAGATTTAATAGTAGACATTCAGAATATATCTAAAAAAGGGGAAGTCTTGCTAATAGGTGATTAGAGTATCCCTACTGCAGGATCTTCTAGAAGTAGGGAGATTCTGGATTCTCTACAGGGAGAACTGTTCCAGCAGTTGGTAATGGAATCCACATGGGATGGGGTCACACTGGACTTAGTGCTTACAAACGGGGAGAGTATTTATGATGTTACAAGGGTGATCTGGCATCTAGTGATCACTACATGGTACGTTTTAATATTAAGATGGGTATAGAAAGGGCTCATTCAAAAGCAAAGGTTCTAGACTCTAAAAAAACTACCTTTGTTTGGATGGGGGTTTACATCAAGGAATTATTGTCTGGATGGGAACGTCTGGAAGGCGTGGAAATGTGGTGGGCAAACCTGAAAGGAGCAATTGTAAGGGCGACAAACCTTTTTGTGAGGCAAGTAAATAAAAGTAAGATGAAAAGAAGGCCACTTTGGTTCTCCAAAGTAGTAGCTGAGAAGATAAGGAATAAGAGGTTAGATTTCATAAACTACAGAAGATCGCAAAAATATCTGGAAAAGTTAAGAGAGGATGGTTGTGTAGTCAGGAAAGAACATCTAATATAATAAAATGGTAGGCCGCGCATGCGCACTAAAAAAAAACGTGTTCCCTGATCCGTCGCGAAAACATTATTGCGCATGCGTGGGTTTTACGTCACCACTTGCTCGCGGCAGCTTTCAAATAAAAATAAAAAATTACACAGCTGCAGCGGCCTTCCTCACCCCCGCCTCTCACTGTCAATGGTACCGGCTCCTCTCTCGAACTGCACCAGGATCGAGAGAGGAGCTGCAGCGCCGGCTTTCAACTTAAAACAAAAAAAATAAAAAAAACCCAACTGGAGATCGCCGCTCTCACCCGGCTCCCACTGTGCAAACCCCCCCCCAACTGGAGATCGCCGCTCTCAACCCCCTCTCCCCCCCAACTGGAGATCGCCGCTCTCACCCGCTCCCACTGTGCAAACCCCCCCCAAGTGGAGATCGCCGCTCTCAACCCCCTCCCCCCCAACTGGAGATCGCCGCTCTCACCCGCTCCCACTGTGCAAACCCCCCCCCAACTGGAGATCGCCGCTCTCCCCCCCTTTCCCCTCAACTGGAGATCGCTGCTCACACCCGCTCCCACTGTGCAACCCCCCCCAACTGGAGATCGCCGCTCTCCCCCCCTCCCCCCCAACTGGAGATCGCCGCTCTCACCCTCTCACACTGTGCAACCCCCCCCCCATGGGAGGATGCGCCGCAGCAAAGTGCTGCACAGGTACTGGAGGGGGAGAGACATATCGCTTCTGCACCGGTACAAACATCCCTCCAGCGTTGGCACTCGCTGCACGTTAAACAGGCTGCTTCGGCCTTTCTCCTGCAGTTGAGTCCCTTTGCCGCTTCACTGATTATGTCATCAATGATGCAACAGAGAGCCTCAACGGCAGAAGAAAGCAGAAGCAGCCTGTTTAACGTGCAGCGACTGCCAACACTGGAGGGAGGTTTGATATTAAAGTCATCTTGCTGGGAGGGTCGCAGAGTCAGCGGGGGTTGGGCTGGGAGGCGCGATGGACCTCTGGTCTGACCCAGCGGAGGCAACTTTTTATATTCTTATGTTCTTACTAGTCTTTAAGCCCGTTACATTAACGGGTGCTAGAATACTGTTCATCCTCTATGTTGCCCCTTCCATTCACTGCCCTCTCTTCTCTTTCTATCTCTCTCTTTCTCTCCCATATGGCCTCTCTCCATCTCCTCCTTCCTTTTGCCTTGGTCTGGCATACCTTCCTCCTTCCCTCCAAGGCATTCTCTCCCCCTCTGCTCCCTTTCCTCATTTAACTACTTCATTGGTCAGCAGCAGCGTTTACAATTCACTGCTGTTGCTGGCTTCAGGCCTTCCTCTCTGGCCGGTCCTGCCTACTTCCTGTTTTCATGAAGACAGGACCGGCCAGAGAGAAAGACCTGAAGCCAGCAACAGCAATGAATTGTGAATGCTGCTGCTGACCAATGAAGTAGTTAAATGAGGAAAGGGAGCAGAGGGGGAGAGAATGCCTTGGAGGGAATGAGGAAGGTATGCCAGACCAAGGCAAAAGGAAGGAGGAGATGGAGAGAGGCCATATGGGAGAGAAAGAGAGAGATAGAAAGAGAAGAGAGGGCAGTGAATGGAAGGGGCAACATAGAGGGTGAACAGTATTCTAGCACCCGCTAATGTAACGGGCTTAAAGACTAGTAAGAACATAAGAATATAAAAAGTTGCCTCCGCTGGGTCAGACCAGAGGTCCATCGCGCCCAGCAGTCTGCACCCGCGGCGGCCCATCAGGTCCATGACCTGTTAGGTGGTCCCTGACTTTCCCTATAACCCATCTTTACTTCTATCTGTACCCCTCAATCCTTCAGGAATTTATCTAAACCTTCCTTGAACCCCCGTAGCATGCTCTTCCCTATCACAACCTCCGGGAGCGCGTTCCATGTGTCCACCACCCTCTGAGTAAAGAAGAACTTCCTAGCATTTGTTCTAAATCTATCCCCTTTCAATTTCTCCGAGTGCCCCCTTGTACTTGTGGTTCCCCAAAGTCTGAAGAATCTGTCCCTGTCTACCTTCTCTATGCCTTTCAGGATTTTAAAGGTTTCTATCATGTCTCCTCTAAGTCTCCGCTTTTCCAGGGAGAATAGCCCAAGCTTTTCCAACCTGTCAGTGTATGAAAAGTTTTCTATACCTCTTCTCTGGACTCCCTCAAGTATTGCCATGTCCTTTTTGAGGTACGGCGACCAGTACTGGACGCAGTACTCCAGATGCGGGCGCACCATTGCACGATACAGCGGCATGATGACTTCCTTCATCCTGGTCGTGATACCCTTTTTGATGATACCCAACATTCTGTTTGCTTTCTTTGAGGCTGTTGCACATTGTGCCGATGTTTTCATTGTTGTATCCACCAACACACCCAGGTCTCTTTGAAGGTTACTCACCCCTAGCAATGATCCCACCATTTTGTAGCTGAACATCGGGTTCTTTTTCACTACATGCATGACCTTGCATTTTTCTATATTAAAGCTCATTTGCCACTTTATTGCCCACTTTTCCAGTCTCGTTAGGTCCCTTTGCAGGTCTTCACAGTCTTCCGTGGTTCTAACTCTGCTGCAGAGTTTGGTGTCATCTGCAAATTTAATAACCTCACATTTCGTCCCCATCTCTAGGTCGTTTATAAATATATTGAACAGGAGTGGCCCCAGCACCGACCCCTGCGGAACTCCGCTCATGACCCATTGCCAGTCCGAGTATTGGCCCTTTACTCCAACCCTCTGTTTCCTGCCTGCCAACCAGTGTTTAATCCATCGGTAGACATCCCCTTTCACCCTATGGTTCCACAGCTTCTTAAGCAGCCATTCGTGGGGTACCTTGTTGAAGGCTTTTTGGAAGTCAAGGTAAATGATGTCTATGGATTCCCCTTTGTCCATCTGGCTGTTTATCCCTTCAAAGAAGTGTAATAAGTTCGTGAGGCATGACCTTCCCTTGCTGAAGCCGTGCTGGCTCACTCTCAGCTGTCCATTTTTTTCTATGTGCTCGCAGATGCTGTCCTTAACTAGTGCTTCCATCATCTTACCCGGAACCGAAGTCAAGCTCACCGGCCTGTAGTTTCCCGGGTCACCCCTCGATCCTTTCTTAAAGATAGGCGTGACATTTGCTATTTTCCAGTCCTCCGGGATCTCCCCAGTTTTTAAGGATAGGTTACATATTTGCTGGAGTGTTTCCGCTATTTCGTTTCTCAGTTCTTTTAGTACCCTTGGGTGGATTCTGTCCGGGCCTGGTGATTTGTCGCTCTTCAATCTATCTATCTGTCGGAGGACATCCTCTTGGCTTACCTCTATTTGCTCAAGCTTTTCATCTTGATCCCCACTTATGATCTCCTCGGGTTCTGGAACATTGGATGTGTCCTCGCTCGTGAAGACCGACGCGAAGAACTTGTTTAACCTGTCAGCTACCTCTTTTTCCTCCTTTCTGTCTCTATCATCCAACAGTCCTACTTCCTCCCTCGCTGGTTGTTTCCCCTTCACGTACCTGAAGAACGGTTTGAAGTTCCTTGCTTCCCCAGCCAGCCTCTCTTCATATTCTCTTTTTGCTTTCCGAACCACTCGGTGACATTCTTTTTGGTGTTTTTTGTGTTCCTTCCAGTTGTCCTCAGTTTGGTCCGTCTTCTATTTTCCGAACGATATTTTCTTGTCACCTATCACCTTCTTCACTGCATTTGTTACCCACACCGGGTTTTTTGTTCGATTTTTTTTGCACCCTTTCCTAAACCTGGGGATGTACAGGTTTTGTGCTTTGTGCACCGTGTCCTTGAGTAGGGACCAGGCTTTCTCTACGGTCTCCATCTTCCCTGAGCTGCTTCTGAAAAGATGCAAATGGAAGAAAAAATAGCTGACAGGGTAAAACGGGAAGACAAGACATTTTTTAGATATATTAGTGATAGGAAGAAGTGCAAAAGTGGCATTGTGAGACTCAAAGGTGAAGGGGAGGAATATGTAGAAGCTGATAAAGAAAAGGCCGAATTCCTTAACAAATATTTCTGTTCTGTGTTCATGGCTGAAGCGCTGGGAGCGGGACCGCAGAAGACAAATGTGAATAAGGATGGAGGAGTAACAGACCATGATCGATTTTCAGAGGGTTGTGTTCGTGAGGAGCTAGCTAAAATACAGGTAGACAAAGCGACAGGGCAGGATGATGTACATCCTAGGTTGCTGAAGGAACTTATGGAAGTTCTGGTAGCTCCGCTGACTGATCTTTTCAACGAATCTCTAGAGTTAGGAGTGGTACCGGAGAACTGGAGAAGGGCAGATGTGGTCCCTCTCCACAAAAGTGGAAGTAAGGAAGAAGTAGGGAATTACAGGCCGGTAAGTCTGACTTCTGTGGTAAGCAAATTAATGGAAACACTTTTAAAACAGAGAATAGTCAAGTTTCTGGAATCCTGTGGATTACAGGACCAGAAGCAGCATGGATTCACTAGATGTAGGTCTTGTCAGATAAATCTGATCAATTTCTTTGACTGGGTGACCAGATAATTGAATAGAGGATGTGCGCTAAATGTGGTGTATTTAGATTTTAGCAAAGCCTTTGACAATGTTCCACACAGACATCTAATAAATAAACTGAGTGCCCTCGGGATGGGTCCCAAAGTGACGGGCTGGGTCAAGAACTGGTTGAGTAGAAAGTGACAGATAAATGGAGAAAGTGATAAATGGAGATTGCACTGAGGAAAGGGATGTTACCAGTGGTATGCCTCAAGGTTCTGTTCTTGGGCCTGTTCTTTTTAACATTTTTATAAACGATATTGCTGAAGGGTTGTCGGGTAAGTTTTGCCTCTTTGCGGATGATACCAATAGAGTAGACACATCGGATGGTGTGAATAACATGAAGAAAGACCTGGTGAAGCTTAAAGAATGGTCTGAAATTTGGCAGCTAGAATTTAATGCTAAGAAATGCAAGGTCATGCATTTGGGTTGCAAGAACCCGAGGGAACGGTACAGATTAGGGAGTGAAGAGCTTATATGCACGATAGAAGAACGGGACTTAGGTGTGATAGTATGTTATTATCTTAAGGTGGCCAAACAGGTTGAAAAGTGACGGCAAAAGCTAATAGGATGATAGGGTGCATAGGAAGAGGTATTGATGCCCCTGTATAAGACTCTGGTAAGACCTCATTTAGAATATTGTGTACAATTCTGGAGGCCAAACCTTCAAAAAGATATAAAAAGTATGGAGTCAATCTCATTCTGTATACTTTGGAGGAAAGGCGGGAGAGGGGAGATATGATAGAGACATTTAAATACCTACGTAATGTAAATTTGCATGAGTCGAGTCTCTTTCATTTGAAAGGAAACTCTACAATGAGAGGGCAAAGGATGAAGTTAAGAGGTGATAGGCTCTAGAGTAATCTAAGGAAATACTTTTTTTACAGAAAGGGTAGTAGATGCATGGAACAGTCTCCCAGAAGAGATAGTAAAGACAGAGTGTGTCTGAATTCAAAAGAGCCTCGGATAGGCACCTGGGATCTCTCCCAAAGAGAAAGAGATAATGGTTACTGTGGATGGGCAGACTAGATGGGCCATGTTTCTATGTATTTTACCAGTAAAGTTTGATAAATAAGAGTATAACAGCTGAGTTTTTGCTCCAACAATCCACTGATTACTTACATTCAGATAGAGGTCACTAGCCATGCGCAAAGCCACTAGGCATGCGTACTAATCATATGCAGTGTCTCTCTCTCTTCCCCCCCCCCCCTCCGGTGATTACATTCACATGATAACAGAAAACAAACTGTTTTACTGGTCATCAACATCAAAACAGTAACTAACGAATAACCTGAAGATTCAGTTGTAGTATTTTTATTTCTATATACTTTTTAATTTCTTAAGGTTGTTAAAGATGTCTAATATAAGAATAATCTGCGGCTCCCTTTTACATCAGTTAAGGCTCCCCAGAGATCTGTGGCTCACAGTTTGTGAACCACTGCTTTAGACTAATATTTGAATTTGCAGTTGGTGTCTGCCTCTGTCTTTTGCTTCTTGTTCCCTGCACTGTCATTAGCAATTCAATACCACCGGTGTTTCCAGGGTTCTATTCTCAATGCTTATACTTACAGCTAAGGATTTCTAAATGATCTGATGTGGCTGGAAATAGAGCTGATGTAAGTGCTCAGCTGTTGGCATGCTTAGTGACTTCTCCCTCACAGTCATGCTGGGATAGAGAGATTCAGTTTTGTTGAAATTAAGGATGCAGCTCATAAAATATATAAACATTGGATTGTTTATAAAATAACCATCAGACTTTCAGCTATTTTACACCCCTTTCTCAACTGAAAATATTGCTGGAATATAGTGAATTGCTGACAAGAACTGCTCTTTCCATCTTGTTTTCGAAGCAATTAATTGTAAGAAGACACAAATTCTGCACATTTTCTGGTACACTGCCTGTAGCTCTTTTTGACAAGATTATGACACCAATGCATATTAATACCAGGGTTTGCCACTACACTTTCCCACAAAAAAAGGAAAATGAATTAACTTCTCCTTTAGGGGTTTTGAAGTGAGGTGCAAGCTCAAGCAATTGTTACAGGAGCTAATGATCTGAGAATTAGAAAAAAAAACTAAAACATCAACATAAAACCCTAGGCAAGCTAAAGTTTCTTCAGCTGCCAAGCTTAACTTGCATTGATGATGAGTACTAAAGCATATTTTCCAGATTTATAAACTGCAATCCCAACCAAAAGATTGTCCTATACAATGCCCAATGCATTGCATAACTTAAAACAAACAATAAAACCGATAATATATGTAAAGGCATATTATTGCACATGACATATTAATCATGTTACATTTTGCAAAACCAAATTGCAGATTGTGTCAGTACAATCTCTATTCCCAAGAACAGTGATTGCTAATTAACAGATAAGAAATTGGAGATAGTCTCACAATCACAATTTAAAGCTTAATTTTGTGTAAGCTATAGTTCAATTAAGCCCGATTATGTATTGATCATCTAGGTTGGAAAAGGGATGTCCAAGTCAAGACATTCAAAATGTGTAGACTATTTTACAAAAGGCTTGCTGAAAGTAAAAAATGCATAAAGTCACAATAAATATGTATATAATGTAAGAACATATGAATAGCTATTGTGGGGCAGACCAGTGGTCCATCTAACCCAGTATCCTGCTTCCATCAATGGCCAATCCAGGATCCAAGTCCTTTTTCAGTACCTGTTTAGCTGTACTGAGTAAGCTGGGAGCTGATACAGAAAGCTGCTGCAAGATAGAGCATGCCCCTAATGCACAGTTTAAAAGCACATTAATGCAAAAAAAGGATTTTGTACTGAGCTTAACACTTGTGGTAGACATCAGTTTTTCATGTTATTGGTCCGTAAACAGTCTGAAAAAGTTACATGTCTAAATGTCTTATTTTTTTACATAAAAGGATGGAATTTGGACTGTTGCATTACGAGGGGGTGCTGAAAGGTTCTCAGCCCAACCAAAAAGAGAATGACGTGGATATGGTTTAATCAATGATCTGAAACAATATAAAAAAAGCATAGAATTTTGTTTCTGAAACTGGCACTTTATTGGTATTGAATAGGTATAATACAGTACTGAACGATAAAAAAGTGAAACGATGTAACTGATACAAAAACTTCACATGAATGTTATTCATGACACCTGTAAAATAAAAATAAATAATGAGTAAATACTGTACCTACTTTTGGCCCATTCTGTATAAGAGATGTAAGTCACAATATTTGAAGGGGTTTATATTTAGTGATGGTTGTTAAAAGTATATGAGGGGGTACTAAAAAGTTCTCGGCCTAATCAAGAAGAGAATGACGTAGATATGGTTCAATCAATGATCTGAAACAATGTCAAAACATAGAATTTCATTTCTGCAAATTGGCACTTAACCAAATAAGATAACTCTTTTTTTAGCTACAGTGACAAAATAACGATTAGAATTTAGGAAGTTAGTTGGGCTGAGAACTTTACAGCAATCTCTTGTACAAATTGTTTGCTCTAACAGAATTAATTAAAACCTAATTATTATTATTTTTTGCTTTTGGAGACTTTATTCATTTTTTCCCAGAGATGTAATGTTTAAGTAATTGATTTTACAAAACCAGATGTCCACTGTGAAACAAATAAGAACACAGGATTATCTAAATGGCGCTGTTGTTGGTGGCCACCTTAAAAGCGGTTGCCGATTCCGTGTGTATCAGGTGATGGTGCAGTTAGAGAATCGCACCTCTGGCAAAGGTAGGCACCGGAAATGTAGGCCAGGGTTTTCAAGGCCTTTATTTTCACGCCTACCTTTGCCGTGAATTGCGCCTCTGTAGGTGCTTTACAGTGCCTGACACCACTTCCAGCATTAGCCATGCTTACAGTGGCATTAGGCGCCAAATAATGCCTACACAGGTGTGATTCCAGTGTCAGTTTTTTAGGTGCCGATAGACGCCTTGACAATTAGTTTAAAATGTTGTTTAAATGGAGTTTTTCACTTAGCTTGGGTGCCTACCAGTGCCTAAATAAATGGCACCATTTAGAGATATTAGGCCACAACTATTTTTGAAGTAGTTTTAAACACCTGAGAGGTAAGCACAATTAGCCCCCAATCACTCTGCCCTGGTCAAAGCCCATGTCAAAATGAGTAGTTAGCTAACAGTTATGCTTGCCTCAGAACAGATGTGAATGTCAACAGGGAAATTTTTTGAAGTACACTTTTGCAAAATAGGTAAGAAAACATATACTTTGAGAGTCCTTTCAATCCATGCCCACAGAGTAAAAATTTTGTTTCAATTCTGCACTGCTGTTGTTTTTCCTAGTCTCTTTCTGCCCATTTCTGAGTTTCAAAGATTGGATGATGGTGGTTCTTCTGACCTTATTTTGCTATAATACAACAAAAGACTTGCCATTGCATTCTATTGCCCTCGTGTCTGTTTTGTCTAGTGTTCTCAGCTAAACTAAAGAATTCAACTCCTAGAGGAGGTGGGGGGGATATGTGAGATTATTAGCCTGCAATTCTTGAAGAACACCTGCTTTCTCCGAGGACAAGCAGGCCATAATAATCTTACATCTGGGGATCCATTAACATTATCATTATTATGTTTTGTTGATGTTCTATCTGTTGTAATGTATGTGATTTTATATTTTTGTATGTACTTTATTGTGACCCTCCTTGGGAAAGGCGGGGTATAAATAAATAAATAAATACAAATACCAGGCTCACCAAAAACAACAAT
The DNA here is from genome assembly GCF_902459505.1 of Geotrypetes seraphini. Taxonomy (NCBI): domain Eukaryota; kingdom Metazoa; phylum Chordata; class Amphibia; order Gymnophiona; family Dermophiidae; genus Geotrypetes; species Geotrypetes seraphini. Next base: position 254,657,860 of record NC_047086.1, read on the forward strand.
TTGGTCAATAGGAACTAGGAATGGCGAGCTTAAGATCAATTAACCTGAAACCATATATATAGTACATGAAGGTGCAGCCCAGTTTGCTAGCTAATTGTAAATGGTGTGTTTACCGATGGCGGACTCCATCCTGTTGGGATCAAAAGAAACAAAAAGCTGTGGGGCTTAATCCGATCAATGTAAAAGGCCAATGCTCTCAGTCCAATGTGTGCAGAGCACTTTCATCAGGAAGGGCATGAGGTTTATGAAAAAATTTTGGCAGGACAATTGACTAATTCTGATGGAACTCTGACACTACCTTGGGAAGGAACTTAGGGTGTGCGTGGAGAACTACTTTGTTGTGATAGAACATAATATAAAGTGGATCCACTACTAGGGCTTGAAGCTCATTAACCCTGCGAGCTGAAGTAACAGCCACCAAATATACAACCTTCCAGGTTATGTACTTCAGTGCACAGGCATCCAGTAACTCAAAAGGAGCTTTCATCAGCTGTGTGAGGACAACATTAAAGACCCATGAAACTGGTGGAGGTTTGACAGGGGGCTTTGTCAAAAGTAAAACTTTCAAGTATAATAAAACAAACTAGAGACTGTCCAGAGATGGGCTTACCTTCCTGATGAAAATGATAAGCACTAATTGCTCTAAGGTGAATCCATACAGAGTTGGTGTCAAGACAGACTCATAAAGATGCAGAAGGTATTCAAACAATGTCTGTGTATGGCCTTCCTCACACCAGACAGAAAACCTCCTCCATTTAAAAGGATAACACCTCTCAGTAGAATCTTTTCTGGAAGCCAGCAGAATCCTAGATATCCTTTAGCAAATGCAAAGAAGCCCATTTTATGCTCTCACCATCTAGGCTGGAGGTTGGAATGTAGATGAGTTGAAAAACAGTCCAGTCTTCTTGATTCTTCAGAAGATAGTTCCAAAAGAAAATGAAACCAGATCTGTCTTGGCCAGGATGGCACAATAAGAATCATGATTCCCTGGTCTTGCTTGAGTTTCAGCAGAGTCTTCCCTATAAGAGGTATGAGATGATACGTTTACAGATGACCTGACCCCCAATGAAGGAGAAAGGCATCAGACATTAGTATATCATGTGACCTAATCCTGGAGCAGTACTGAGGGACTTTATGATTGTATGGAGTGGCAAAGAGATCCACTAAGGGGGTGCCCCACACTCAGAAGATCTCATGAGCAATGCTCATATTGAGAGACCATTCATGTGGTTGAATGATCTTGTTCAGTCTGTCTGCCAGGCTGTTTGATTTTCCCACCAATAAGCGGCTTGGAGAACCATCCAGGTTTAGACAGTCCAGTTCTATATCCTGACTACTTCCTGAGTATAAGATCCTGTTTCCCCTTGCTTGTTGGTGTAATACATTACAACCTGGTTGCCTGTCTGAATTTGTACAATTTTGTTGACTAGCCATCTCTGAAAGTCTTTGGAGCATTCCAGATTGTCTGGAGCTCCAGGAAGTTGATATGAAAATCTTTCTTCTGAGCAGATCAAGAACCTTGAGTGTGAAGCCCATCCATATGAGCCCTCAGTCCAGGTTGGATGCATCTGTCATCAGCATCTTGTGGTGCTGAGGAAGTTGGAATGAGAGTACCATTGTCAGGTTTCACCAAATTGTCTACCAGTGTTACAAACCCAAGTTCATTTTGGGTTTTGTCTATGACAAACCCAAGTCCGGTTCGGGTTTTGTCCCAGAGATAGGGAAGAAATACACTATACCCCAGTGCAAGAGAGCTGACCAAGTAGAATCATAGACTGTAGAACTAGCTGACTACTGCTTGGACAGAGAGTTTGCTTCAGATGAGGTATGGCAAGGAAAGTACAGGCTGGAAAGCTGCACACAGTTTAAACCTGTCCCTAAGCCTACCAGGAGATTTCTAATTTTCCAGCAGCCTGTCCCTGTAAAAGTCAAGGCTGGAAAAGAATCTGCACATAGCCAGATGGAACAAGCCAGTGTGTGGAAGGCCCTTCCCCCACCTAGGCTCAGGGGGAGTGGCTATCCACAGCTTAAAATGAGGCAGTGCAGAACACTAGGGAGACAAGCAGGGGAGAACCTGGCTGAACTGTGGAAAATGGAAGCTGGCAAGAGCCTGAGAGAAAGGGAGATTTTCTCTCACCAGCCTAAGGAGGCTAGGGAAACTGACTGCCAGATGATGGATGCAGAAGAGCTGGCTTCTGCCTCTGAGAGTTGGGAACAGAACTCATGGGAAGCCATGGACACGCAGGGGAGTCTGGTAGGACCTGAGGCTTTTCCAATGGATATAGAAATGCAGTGAGAGATATGTGCTGTGTCTTTGCCTACAATCTCTGAGCTTCCAGAGAAGACAGTGTTTTGCCCTTGAAGGAGATTAGTATCTTTCTCCTTTTATATTGAACTTTAAGTTTGTGCCTGAGAGCTTTAATTTTGAGCCTAACAAATGTTTGGAGGTATTTCCCTGTTAGCAGCTAGGCTGAACAAAGTACGTTCCTCCCCCACAGCTGTGCATAATTGATCACAGTAAGGTCTCAGCATGGAAACGTTCTGAGAGCCCTGCACGTTCCCAGAGCCAAGGCTACCAAAGTAAAACTTCTCCACAGGATTGGCTGTGCTAAGTTTTCCTTATAAACCTGAGCTTCTGAATGTTATGCCTACTTACAGAACAACAGTTTGTTTGGGGAAAGGTTGAGCTGAAGGTAAACCATGTGACATGCTTGCCTGCTTTTGTTGCTCAGTTTTTGTTTGGAGTTGTTTTTTTTTAATGTGCTTTACATGTCCATGAACTGGCAGAGCTGCTGGGGAATAAGCAGCTTAGTAAATGTTCTAAACTTATATTCTTAAAACTACCTGCTCTGGTGAAGAGAACTGTGTTTCAGGATACTGAGAAAGTCCAGAAGCAGGGGACTGAATTATGCTTTACTTACAAAACCTGGATACTGGATTTGAGGGTTTTGTCTCTGGATGAGAAGCTTATGCTTGCCAAAGGTGAATGGTTGTTTTTTGAAACTGCTAAGCTGAAGCCTGCATTTTTGCTTTGTGAAACCAGTAACCATAATAAAGCTAAGATTTGAGGCATTCGGATTTGGACTCTTCCCTTGCATGCCCTTATTAGGCCGATAATAAGCCAGGTAAAGTCCTGAAAGGTCCCTTGGTGGTAAGGGACACGCCGGGCCAGAGAACTTTGTCACGATCCCGTGAGCTCGCGACGTAGCTCAAGAGTGAGGGTGTGACACCAGAAAAGAGAATATATAAAATTCAATCTCTAACTGTAAAAAAAAGGCTAATAACAAGGACCCCATACAATCTCCAACAGTATAGCACAATACTTTACTAACAAAATAATGAAAATCAGAGCGTCACTACCTCAAGTCTCTCATTTAAATCTTCCCAATTTTTCTAACCCAGACAATAATCCATCTAGTTCATTTTTTTCTAAATGCTGCCGTTTCACTCTTCCTTTGCTATCCGATATCAAAAAAATATTAAATACAATGAACATCAAGGGATACAGCACAAAAATCATTCCTCCTTTCATCCTGAAGCGATTTTTCTTATTCTTTAGTCCTTACATACTTGACCTTGTCTCTTCAAGTTTATCCTCCAGTATCCTCCCAAAATGCTAGAAAGAAGCAGTTATCTATCCATCAATCAAAGATTGTAAAATCAGCACCCTTGAAAAATCCAATTACCAATCTTTAATATTCCTTTCCCAGCTAAACTTATGGAGAAAATAGTCTTTACATAGATTTTGTAGAGAAAAACAATGTACTTCACCCTCATCAAACTGGCTTCCATAAACATCATTCTACAGAATTATCCCTGATAGGTCTGACCACCAACATCATTTACCAACTCAATCATCACAAATCCGTACTTCTCATCTCCTTAGATTTATCATCTGCTTTTGATACTATAGACCATCATCTTCTTTTACATCATTTCCAAGAAATCGGAATAACAGACCAAGTCTTAGAGTGATTTTCTTCTTATTTCAAGGATTGTTGCTCTAAAGTCTTTTTCAACAATTCTTCCTCTGACATTCTTAATACTAAATATGACATTCCTCAAGGCTCAATTCTCCCTCCTTCACTATTCAACATTTTTTTGGCTCCACTATTAACACTAGGACAGTCCACAGGCTTCACCACTTTCACCTATGCTGATGATATTCAGTTAGTCCATCCAATTGAACTCGACAATCCTGACGACATTCCAACTATCGATCAGAAATTAGAAAAAGTAAGTGATTGGCTGAACTTGAATATGCTATCCCTAAACATCAAAATCCATGATCTTCTCCATATAGGGAAGTGCTATCCCTGTCCAGCCCCATAGAGCTTAAAACCATCCCAATACAAACTGTTCAAACCATCAAATTACTGGGAGTTATTCTTGATGGAAAACTATCATACCAAGACCAAATCAGCGCAGTTACCAAAAAATGTTATTACTGTTTACGCCCGATTCATTCACTCTCAAAACTATTAGATTCTGCATCATTAAACATTCTCATTCATAATAAATCTCAAAGCATCCAAAATACAGAGGATAATACCACAAGCCACCTATGTGCAACTTGTTCTCATTTCAATCTTCCTTCTCTAAACGACATTCAGCTGCAATCTTTAAACCCTACAGGTTCCAATTCTGATTCCATTCCACCATTTATCTTAAAACACCACTTTTCTATCTTTAGCCCATTTATACTCAAACTAATTACCAAAAGTCTTAACACTGCAACAATACCATCAGCCTGGAAACATTCTCAAATTTATCCTACAATCAAAAACAGTAAAGATAGCACCTCAGACTGCACCTCAGACTGCGCCAATTACAGACCTATTTCAAATCTTCATTTTCTTTCAAAAGTAACTGAGAAAATAGTATTCAACCAGATATCTGATTTCTTTGACAATACCCATGCCTTACACCCTAATCAAACCAGTTTTCACAAAAATCATTCAACTGAACATGCTCTACTAGGTCTCATCACTTCCATACAATATTATCTGGATCAACAAAAGTCAGTCATTCTTATTTCTTTAGATCTCTAAGCCGCCTTTGATATGATAGATCATTTATTACTTCTTCAAAGACTTGCCGCCGCAGGAATTTCTGAACAAATTCTTGACTGTTTTTTTTCTTACTTTTCAAATCATACTTTTGTAATATCTTTTAACAACATGTCATCAACTATATTTAAAAATAACTTTGGCGTTCCTCAATGATCAATACTCTCCCCTCTACTTTTCAATATCTACCTGGCCCCTTTGCTTACTTTATGCCAATCTATGGTCTTACCGCATACGCTTACGCCGACGATATTCAGATTAATCATCCCATTGACGCGTCCAATCCTGATGACATCAATCTTGTCAACTTAAAACTCAATAAGATCAGTCAATGGCTTTGTGATAACATGCTTGCACTAAATATCTCTAAAACCAATTGTCTCCTTTGAAAAGAAAATCTTCATTTAACATCTCCGATAACTATCAATAGCACACCAATAAACTTTGTTAGCTCGATCAAAATCCTTTGTGTAATGACTGACAATAAACTGTCCTATCGTTCTCAGATTAGTGCAGATGTCAAGAATTGTTTTTGGAAACTCAGAATGGTCAAATTCTTAGCTAACATTCTTGATCCTCAGTCTTTTAACATTTTAATTCACTCTCTCATAATTTCCAAACTCGACTACTGCAATTCCTTACTTAAAGGAGTCTGCCAAAAAGACATCCGACGCTTACAATTAATACAAAACACTGCCATAAAAATCATAACAAACAAGAAAAAATTTGATCATATCACTCCCCTGTTAAAAAATGCACACTCGTTACCAATCCACCACCGTATTACTTATAAAATTGCTTTAATCTCATTTAAAACTATGAACACCAAAGAACCTGCTTTTATTCCTAAGTATCTTATTCCTCATAAACCTCTGAGAACTTTAAGATCTGCATCACAATACCTTCTTCATGTCCCATCCCTGAAAATCATAAGTACCCGTAGGGCCTCTTCATTGACAACTATAGCCCCTACAATATGGAAATCATTGCCATCATATTTAAGAGCTGAGCAAAATCAAGATAAATTTAAGGACAACCTTAAAAGCTTCTTATTTAAAGATGCCTATGATTGCTAATTGATTTCTGGCTCCTTCCTTGCCACACTCTGTTTTTATTTGTTTTTAACCTCAATATGATCCCTTCCATTTCCCTTTTGTTTTTCACCTTAATTGTACTCTCTCCTTTTAAAATTGTATTTCTCCCTACTACCCTGTTGTTTTCATGTAAATAATGTTGATTGTTCCCCATTTAAATTTTCTTTTTTTTAACTCTTTATTCATTTTATAACTGACATCAAGTGCATCAAAAAGTATCAAGCAAAAAACAAAAGGAATTGACACCAAAATATCCACAAAGAAGAAAATCCAGAGAAAACAAAAAAAAACTCTATGGAGTGACGAGGTTCCCAAATGGACTTTATTTGAAAGTATCAAAGTTCCAAAGGTACACTAAAATCATCCACATTAAATAATTCTATCCACATAAAAGTAAATCATTCACATAAGAGCCTTAAAGGACCTAGTCCGCTAGGGATACAGGACCCAACACGGTCCGCGTTTTGACAAAAAGTCTTCTTCAGGGGTCCCTGGGGGTCCTATAAAGGTGAGTACGTGGGAAACAATTGTGTGGTGAACCGGAAGTGAGACATTCCTTGCATTTTTCCATTGCAAATGCAAGCAGTGTCTCTCTTCCGGTTCACCACACAATTGTTTCCCACGTACTCACCTTTATAGGACCCCCAGAGACCCCTGAAGAAGACTTTTTGTCGAAATGCGGACCTTGTTGGGTCCTGTATCCCTAGCGGACTAGGTCCTTTAAGGCTCTTATGTGCATGATTTACTTTTATGTGGATGGAATTATTTTATGTGGATGTTTTTAGTGTACCTTTGGAACTTTGATACTTTCAAATAAAGTCCATTTGGGAACATCGTCACTCCATAGAGTTTTTTGGGTTTTATCAAAAAGTATCAACCATTTTGACTTAAATACATCACTTGAATTCTACAATTCTTCATATTAAATAGAATTACCCCTTTCCCTCTCATCCCTTCAACATCTTATAACGCTTATACCATATAATAAAGACCCCCCTCCCCCACCCCATTCTTTCATTTGTACAAATCAGGGAAAATAATACTTATTCATTGCAATAATTTGTTAATAGCCCCCACACATCTTGAAATTTATTAAAATTTCCTTTCTGAATAGCTAATGTTCTTTCCATTTTATAAATATGACACACAGAATTCCACCAAAAACTATAGTTTAATCTATTCCAATTTTTCCAATTGCATGTTATTTGTTGAATGGCAACTCCTGTTAAAATAAGTAAGAGTTTTTTATTTTTGGAAGATATTTGGCTCTTAGCCCTCATAGACATACCAAATAATACTGTATCATACGATAATGCCACATGATTTTCTAATAAACTATTCATTTGGCCCCAAATTGATTTCCCAAAATCAATAATAAATGGACAATAGAACAATAAATGGTCTAAAGTCCCTACTTTAAGATGACAATGCCAACATCTGTCAGACTTAGAGCAATCTAATTTTTGTAAACAAACAGGGGTCCAGAATGCTCTATGCAACAGAAAAAAACATGTTTGTCTCATAGATGCAGACATAGTACATCTTATCCTCCAAGACCAAATTCGTGGCCATCGAGACACAGAAATTTGATGCTTAATCTCAATGCTCCAAATGCCTCTAAGACCTGTCTTTGGTTTTTTATTCATAAATCCAGATATTAATTTGTACCACTGAGTGGCCTGATGTCCCAGGAAGTCCACCTGAAAGCATAAGAATTCCAAGCTAAATTTATCATTAAGATTTTTCCATTCAGGAAGCGCCGCCTGAATGGCCTGCTTCAGTTGCAACTGTGAAAAATCAAGCAGTTTACCATGAGAAGTAACATCTTCTAGTACACGTATTCCTGCAATCATCCAATGCTTCCAGATGGCCTTAAATCCGCCAATTTGAATCTTGAGGTTTAACCATATAGTTTGAGTTGATGATTTGTGAATTGGAATAGGTGTTAAATTACTCACATATCTTAATGTTTTCCAAGTGTCTACTAATATTCTATTATCTTTATATAATCTGGGCATTTTGATGCTGAGAACATGGCACAATCGCAGAGGAAACATGAGTCGCCATTCCAACCATAACCAATCTGGGATATTGCCAATGGACTCTGGGAGAATCCAACACATACAAATTTTTAATTGTCAAACCCTTAGAATTTATGATTAGTGTTTTATCAAATTTTAATAAAACTTGAAACTTGTCATTTCTTGCATTGACTATAATAATGCTTTATATAAGAGAATTAACAAAAAATAAATTCATAGACTTCAAATTATCCAAAATATATCAATAAAAATTATCACTCACACATGAAAATATGATCATGTAACTCCCCTTTCGATTAAAGTCCACTGGTTGCCAATTGAACCCAGAATTGCATTGCCAAATTCATTGACTAAACTGTCCTCTCCCTCACTAGGATTTCCCTTCTGTAAACGCCTTTTCCTTCCCTCAAGAAGATCTTTATCCATAGAACTCCAATTAGTATGTAAGCTTTCTATTTAGACTTATTGTATTGTATTAACACTTACTGTATTGTATTCAGACTTATTGCTATTCGCTGACTGTCCAGCCTTTTTTCAATGTGAACTGCCTAAAAGTCGCCTGACTATGGCGGTATAGAAAAATAAAGTTATTATTATTATTATAAAATAATGCTATTGACCTTCAAAATCAGATCTAGTGGTCAGACATATTTCATTAACAGGCTCCTGATCCCTTACTGTCCTCAACAATCTCTTCGCTCTGTCAGTCAAAATTTGCTCTCAATTCACTCTCTAAAACATGTCAATACAATGCGTTCTAATATCTTTTCTGTAGCTTTGGAAATTAGCTCCTATTCATCTAAGAGAACAGACAACACTAAATTCATTTAAGATCAGCCTAAAAACCTTCTTGTTTAAAGATGCCTTTTGGCTATAATCGTCCTTCTAAGGACATCAATGTTTTTTTCCTGATGCATCTTAATTTTTGTATATCTATTTAACCCTCTGCATCCCCCCTTACGCTTTATCCTTTTCCCTTCTTTCCTATACAAAAGCCCGTTGTGTCTGTGCCCCACTGTATTTTGTTTATCAAGGCATATTGTATTTTTTATAATTTTTTTCTTTGTTTTATGAGATTGTTTATGTTTAATTTACTATGTTTTTAAGGATAGATTTATCTTTGTATGTACTTTATTACCTTTGTAAACCGCTTAGAATTTTGATTAGGCAGTATAACAAATTTTAATCAAACTTGAAACTTATTTGGATGACATCCGTTAGGTTTCCAGAGGCTTGATATCACTAAGAAGCTAGGGTTCACTGGGCTGTTCACATGTGCAGGTACACTAATGGAGTGACATGTACTGTGGATGTCATGTGGCCCAATAACCTCAACATTTGCTGAACTGTGACCTGTTGATGGGAGTGAAACTGAGTGGCTAGAGGAACAATTGTGTCTGGGGGAAAAACTTGCACCTGCACTCTGTCTAGCAGGGCTCCTATGAACTCTAATTATTGGACTGGGATAGTTCACTGCTTTGACTCCTGAGCACCTTCTTTAAACAGCTGACTTTGAAGAGTTTATTTATAGTAACTCATTAGCTTCAAACTCTAACATGATTCAGGGAGACCTAACCTTCACTTTTCAGAAGATTGTACCATCAAACAGGTGGATGACCTATTATCATACTTAGAAGCTCTGTCCTATGAAATACTAGACCCACAGATCACACATGAAAAAGGACATCATACCGACCACCCAACTCCCTCACCCAGAAATCCACATCTCTGATGGAGAATTTCTTTATGGTCAGATCAAATTACTTGTATACATTTGGAGGGGCATAATCGAAAGAGACGTTTACGTCCATTTACATCCATATCGCAAGTCGTCCAAAGTTAAAAAGAGCCTAAGACACATTTTTGAAAGATACGTCCAACTTTTTTTTACTTTTGAAAATCATCTAATTATACATCCTGCCGATCTGATCGTCTAAGCCACTAAATTGTCTATCTTTATACCACATTTCCATCCAACATTCCGTCCAAGTCCAAAACGCCTAGAATAAGACCTGTTGGACATGGGAGGGGTCTGCAAAGTGATGGATTGCACACCCAGACATGCCACCTAAATAGTGGGGTACCTTACAGGGCAACGCTGTGAACTTCATAAAAAGGGTGCCATGGCTTCTCCTCACTACAGCTCCCTTATAGGTGACAGTGAGCCCCCAAACCACCTCCAGAATCCCCTAGACCCAGTTATCTACCGTCCCAATAGCCCGTATGGCTGCAGGAGCCACTTATATGCCAGTAAAAAAGGGTTTTGGGGTGTATAGGGCAGTGCACATGTTTCAGTATCAATGCAGTGATTACAGGGGCTTATGGGCATGGGTCTTCCTCTCTATGGTTCCCTAACCCACCCCCAAGACGACTTAACCTGCCTCTGGGCTGGACGACTAGGCTTTCCTATGCCGGGCGGCCAGGTGATGATTGTCTGGAGACTTAAATTTAAAGTTGTGAATAAAATTTTTATGGGGGGTGGGGGGGGTTTGGTGATCATTGGGGTAGTGTGTGGGGGTCTGTGTTATGTGTTTGCAGTGCTTATCTGGTGCGTTTAGGTGGGTTTTTGTGACTTAGACCATGTTTTACATGGTCTAAGTCACAACGTCCAAGTTCCATCTAGGCTCTGTTGTTAAACTTTCGGTTATACATGCTGTACGACTAAGTCTAAGCCGGCCCACGTCCCGCCCAACCCCCGCCTTCAACACGCCTCCCAAAACCCACCGTTTAGCTTTGGATGTTGAGCAGCATTATGAAGGCCTAGGTCATTTTTAAATACGTCCAAAACCCGGTTTTATTATCGGTGCTTGGACATTTTTGAGAAATGTTCGTCCAAGTGCCGACGTTTTTGGATGTTTTTCTCTTTCGATTATGAGCCCCTTAATCTAAACTGGGCACAATGCAAATTTAGAAAAAAGAAACAGAAGGCTAACTTTGAAACATGCCAAAAAGTCAACATGTAACATAAAACTCACTTGTATACCGCAAATACCATTAAGTTCTATGCGGTTCACAAAGACTAGTAATACAAATGAATAAACATCCAATATCTAACTCCTGAAAGATTCCCTAAAAAAATATGTCTTTAAGGAACGTTAAAATTGTTGATACGAATTTGAGAATATGAATATGTAAGTTAAATCCCTAGTCCATAAGGCTGCCTAAAAAGATAGCAATCGTTCCTGAAATTTCTTATATTTACATCCCTTTACAGAAGGGAATGAAAATAATGAATAAGATTTTCTAGAATGTTTAGAATTTGTAATGATAAAAGATTCCATAAGATACTCAGGAATTGAACCTGTTAGTGCCTTAACACAAATACAGCCGAGCTTAAATTTAACCCGTGCCTCAACTGGAAGCCAGTGCAGTCAGTGATAAAAATCAGTGATATGATCATACTTCCTCAAGTTGAAAATCAATCTGACTGCTGCATTCTGAATTATGTAAAGGTTTTCCTGAGTACCAGCAAGATGAACAATGTTACAATAGTCCAATTGGCTAAGGACAAGTGATTGAACCAACAATCGAAAGGAGTTAATATCAAAATATCCTCTAATAGTTCTTAGTTTCCATAAAGTATAGAAACCCTTTTGAACCGAGTCAACCTGATTTTTCATAGTAAGGGTATGATCTAGAATTACACCAAGTATCTTTATGGTTGACTGGATGCTATAGATTTTATCATTTAAAACAATAGATGTAACATCTTCATTTAAATTTGGTGATGCAAACAAAAATTTGTTTTTTTCTGTATTAACTTTCAATTTAAATTCTGAGATCCAAAATTCAATTATCTGTAAGAACATAAGAACATAAGAAGTGCCTCTGCTGGGTCAGACCAGAGGTCCATCATGCCCAGCAGTCCGCTCATGTGGGGGCCCACCAGGTCCAGGACCAGTATAGTAACCCTCTATCTATACCCTTCTATCCCCTTTTCCTTCAGAAAATTGTCCAAACCCTTCTTGAACTCCTTGTTCTATCACACCCTCTGGAAGCGCATTCCAGGTATCCACCACCTGTTGGGTGAAGAGCTTCCTAGCATTGGTTCTGAATCTGTCCCCTCTTAATTTTTTCCGAATGGCCTCTCGTTCTTGTAGTTTTCGAAAGTTTGAAGAATCTGTCCCTCTCCACTTTTTCTAAGCCCTTCAAGATCTTGTAAGTCTCTATCATGTACCCTCTAAGTCTCCGCTTCTCCAGTTTCTCCAATCTTTTGGTGTATGAAAGGTTTTCCATACCTTTTATCAAACGTGTCGCTCTCTTCTGAACCCTCTCGAGTATTGCCATATCCTTCTTTAGGTATGGCGACCAATATTGGACGAAGTACTCCAGATGCGGGCGCACCATCGCCCGATACAACGGCAGGATAACTTCTTTTGTTCTGGTTGTAATACCCTTCTTGATTATACCTAGCATTCTATTCGCTTTCGTAGTGGCCGCTGCGCACTGCGCCGACGGCTTCATTGTCTTGTTGACTATTACCTCCAAGTCCCTTTCTTGGGTACTCTCACTCAATAACAACCCTCCCATCGTGTAGCTAGAATCTCAACCACAGTTCGATTGATTTGAGAGAAAGAAGTATGTACAGGAATTAAAATTGTGATGCTGTCTGCATAGCTAAATAATTTAATTTTGAACTGGGATAATCTATTGCCTAAAGAGGCCAAATAAATATTAAAAAGCAATAGAGACAGAGGAGACCCCTGGGATACTCCACAAGGGTTACTCCAGCTGTTTGAAAGCTCATTGTTGAGCTTTACTTGATAAGTTCTAAATTTAAGAAAACTCTCAAACCATTTCAAAACGTGGCAAAGTCTGCCCATAGCATCCATACATTCCAATAGTTTATCATGGTCCACAAGGTCAAAAACACTGCTTAAGTCCAGCTGCAAAATCAGAGCACTAACACCCTTACTAAAAAGACTACATAAATTATCCACTAGTGATATCAGAACTGTCTCTGTACTATATGATGGTCTACATCCTGACTGTGATCCATGCAAAATGGAAAAATGTTCCAAATAATTCAGCAATTGATTATTTCTATAATTTTTATAGAGTGGGATTGACAAAATGGGCCTATAATTAGCCACCAAGGATACAGATCCCTTAGGATCCTTGGGAATTGGAGTTATGATGATATGACCTCCAGATGGAGGAAAAATGCCACTATCGAGCAGATAAGTTATCCAAATAAACAGATGTAATTGGCGCTACTAACAGATGTAAAGTTTCATCACTGCTGGGGAGCACAGATCTAATGAACAGTATGATTTCACATATTTACTATAAAATTTCCTAAAATCATCCCAATCAGGATTAGCAAAAGTACCCCACTCTAGATTGACATAACAAGAGTCAGTTAGCGAAAGTAGGAGATCCTGTTTCTTACTTACAACCAATGAGCAAAATTATCGTAGATTATCAATTTTCTTACTAAAATAACTTGCTAGCTCTATTTTGGGCCAAAGCAGATTATAAGAAAAGACTATGGGGCCCATAATCAAAAAATATAGACATACAAAAAGCATCCTAAATCAGCAATTGGACGCCCTAATCTCCAGGGTGCTGATAATCAAAACCGTCTTTCTGTACGTCTAGTGAGGTATTCCAGCCTCTGTACATTCTGAGCACGAGATTGGTGTGGTGGAGGCATGTTATGGGCAGACTTTGGGCAGTCTCAAAGGTGAGATAGATATGAATGTCTTGCAGCGATAATAATCAAACATTTTGCAAGACATCCTAGACAGAACTTATACATCTCGATCAAGACCTGTTTTAGAAGGATCTAAGTGCAATAAAAGTGCCCAAACCGACAAGATGACCACTGTATACATCAAGGTAAGACACCCCCACACTCCCCAAGTGCTCATGGACCCCCTCACACCAACAAAGATCAGAATACAAACATACAGTACATATCTGTCTCCAGAACATCAGCAGATGGTATAGTAAACCCTAGTAGAGCTGCACACAGGTACCTTAAGTAGCCTGGTAGGTGGGCTAGTGAACCATAGAGAGGAGTATTAAGTCCCATAAGCCATTCTAACCACTACACTCATGGTGGAAAATGTGAGCCCATCAAAAAAAAAAAACCAAACCCTACTCTACTACAATGTAGGTGCCACCTGCAGCCATAAGAGATATTAGAGTGGTAGACAGGTGGGTATTGGCCATTTTCAAAAGCTGAACCACTAGACATCCAGAAATTTTTTTTCCCCCCAAAATCATCAACATGGACATCCAGGCTACCAAAACATCCAAGTTATGCCCCATTTTCGACCAAGTTGGAAACGTTCAAATGGATTGCATTTGGACATGGGAGTGGTCAGTAATGCAATGGACTGGCCACCTAGACATGCCAACAGAGCAATGGGGTGCCATGTGTACATCTCAGCATTACCCCCTGATAAGTTTCTTCCAATTTTGGACATTTTGCGGAAACATGCAAATTGGATTTAGACATTTTGTTTTGAAAATGGCCTGAATATCAATTGGCTCACCTTTATCCACATCTTTATACACCCTTTTGAAGAAATTAAGTAGATTGGTGAGGCAAGATTTCCCTTGACTAAATCTATCTTGGCTTTCTTTCATTAATCCATGCTATGTATATGTGTCACAATCCAAGAAAAGGTACCAAGTCTTAGTGCATGCTTACTTGAAAAATGAGGCAACAATGTCAGGTGGGTTCTATTTATAGCTAAAAATGTTTGTTAATTGAAACAGTATATCTCTGGCAAATGAAATGATAGAAAGATGAGGTTTGTTGCATTTGAATCAGCATCTTCTTGATTGCTTAGCCAGCTGAATACCTCAATTTCTAAGACTTGGTCTCTTTTCTTAGATTATGACACATATGCTCTCTCATTTTGTCCTTTAAAATAGCACCAACATCAGACTCACTGGTTTATAATTTCCTGAATCATGTTTGGAATCCTTTTTAAAAATTGGCATTACATTGGCCACCCTCCAGTCCTTGTGTACCATGCTGGATTTTAAAAATAAATATCAAATTATTAACAATAGCTCTCTGCAAGTTCATTTTTCAGTTCTATCAGTACTTTTTCCAAGGGAAAATGTGGGCCCCATTCCTCCTTCATGGCTCACCTGGGGGTCATAGTAAACAGTTTTTTAAAAAATAATTTTGGATTTATCTTGGTTTTACATACTGTGAAATGCTACATCCAAAGAGGATAGCACTTCATTCATATTCTTACAGAAACATGCATATGGTTATCATTGAGAATGTATCACAACTGATTTCAATATCAAGCCAATATATGAAATGGAGACAAGAGACATTTTAATTATAATGCAACTTAATAAATAAAAGATGTAGTCATGCACAGCTAGGGCATAAATTGGGATTAAAATTTATAAAGTCTTTAATTCCAAGTGTGTTACTAAACACTACAAACCCCATTTCCTTTTGTTTGAGAAAAATTTTAACTGTAAAATTTAGAAGGAAAAGTAAAGCATATGGTTTTTGTTTAGGCAGAATTTCTCAAGAGGTAAAATATGAAGCAGTTCTCACATAGCTTAGTAACTGGAATGTCAGATAATCCTTAACAAACTGCAAAATTGTTGCTTGTAAACAAAAGCAAAAGCCCAATGTGAAACAACAGTTAAATTATTAAAATTCATTATTATATCTGTAAATTTTGAATTTCATTTAAGCATATCATTATTGCTTTAATGCTTGTTCATAAATATCAATAGCATAAAGTATGCTGCTTAGAATGAACATTTGATTACTAAATCTAGTAAGGCATTTAGGGAATGTGATTCCTTTCCTTGTCATGGTATTTATATATTGTTATGAAAGCATTCATGAGTTCAAAAATATATGACATATGAACATGAACACTGCTTAGCTTATGAACTTGACATTTGTACTTCAAGGTTATTTGTAATACCAATATGTGAGAAGTTCAGTTGGTGCTAGCAAGATTTTCTCTTTGTTAAGATTATTGCATTAAATAAATACCATGATAGAAATACTGCATTCAGAGTGGCCACCTTTTTTTCTCATTGAGGCATGAAATTTAACACTCCCCCCCCCTTCAGTTGGAAGGGGATTATAAGGCATGTCTTAATTATTAGGAGTAGTTTTGAATATTTACATTTTCATCTTAACATCTATGGGAATGAATAGTCATATTGAATAGCAGAGACTTATGAGGGTGATTTGAAAAGTTTGGTAAAAAAGCAAGTTAAACAACATAGGGCTCCTTTTACTAAGGTGTGCTAGCGTTTTTAGCGCACCCTGGATATTACCGCATGCTACGCGGCTAGAACTAACGTCAGTTCAATGCTGGCGTTAGCGTCTAGCAAGCACGGCAATGTAGCATGCACTATTCCATGCGTTAATGCCCTAATGCAGCTTTGTAAAAGGAGCCCATAGTCTCCATCAAGGGCTATACACTTAGGCCAAGATTCTCAAAAACCCGCATTCAAAAGCAATTGTATACTAATGCAGCTGTTTTGATACCGAATCTAAAAACCAAAGACATTCTTAAAAAATCATGCATGCATATAAGGTCAGCGGACAGCAGCGAAGATTTGCTAAACTTGTGTGTGCTCATCGCTGGTGATAGTGATGGGCACATGTGCAGAAAAAATGCTGTCAATGCTGTAAAAAAAGCAAAAACACAACAGCAGGAGAGATACCCACACTCTCCCACTGCCCTAAAATCCCGGCCGCAACCCCCTCTGGAACAGGAGAAATACCCACTCTCTCCTGCTGTACAAAAAATCCAGCTGTGACCACCCCATTGCGCCCTGACTGCCCCCCTGCAGCAGAAGAGATGCCCACTCTCTCCTGCTGCACTAAAAATCCCGACACGACCACCCCGCTGTGACCCGACCGCCCCCACCTGCAGCGGGAGAGATGCCCACTCTCCTATGCTTTCAAGTGACACCCCTCCCCAATCTCCGCCGCTACACTCCTCCATCTCTGCTGTCTCCTCCCCCTTACCTCAACATAGATGAGCCAGAGGGACGTGGACACCCTCCTCCCAGCTGTTATGTCATCTAAAATGGGCCTTCCCATCCCTGGTGCATCTTGGGATGCAAAGGGGAGGGGCCTGAGGCTCTGATTGGCCCAATTTGTTTAAGGCCCCTCCCAGAGCTTCAGCCCCTCCCCGGATGCATCGGGAAGGTCCTCTGATTGGCCCGGATACCTAAGGCCCCTCCTATGGATGTCCCTCCTATGGATGTCTAAGGCCCCTGTATACCAAGATGCACTGGGGAGGGGAAGGCCCATTTTAGATGACATAGCAGTTGGGAGGAGGGTGTCCACATCCCTCTGGCTCATCTATGTTGAGGTAAGGGGAGGGGGTGGCGGAGATGGGGGTAACTTGAGAGTGGGCATCTCTCCTGATGGGGGGGGGGCAGTCGGGTCATGCCAGGGTGGTCGCGATGGGATTTTTAGTGCAGCAGGAAAGAGTGGACATCTCTCCTGCTGCAAGGGCTGGTCGCAGCGTGGATTTAGGGAAGAAGTAGAGAGTGGCTATCTCTCATGCTGCGGGGGATGGGAGTGGGTGGGAGGAGTGGCACCACAATTCTGGGGGGCGGGTGCTCTATTCGCCGCAGCTGCAGAGAAAAGGTGTTGTGATGCAGTAGAGAGAATAGGATAGGCACATGGGATCTCTCGGAGAGAGAAAGAGATAATGGTTACTGAGGATGGGCAGACTAGATGGGCCATTTGGCCTTTATCTGCCATCACATTTCTATGTTTCTAATGGGTAGAAGAGAATCCTGCTTGCTTAAATTATGCTCAGTGAGCCACTAAGCAGCCAACCTGAATCCGAGCAGTAGAGGGGTATTAAAGGGTTGGAGTTGAGGAGAAGCTGACAGTTATGTAGGTACTGGCAATATTCAGTGCTGGTGTCTGCATAGTTAGCTATCTGGGCACTGACACTGAATATCAGCTGATGTACGGAAAAATTGCAGGTAGCGGCCTCTAATCCTGTGTTCTTCAAAGAGAATGGCCAAATCTCCCCTTCCTCAAAAGAGTCCTGGAGTATCCCTCTGCCTCAGATCCCCCCCCTATTTAAGATTCAAGTCCTCCAACAGTGATCCCCTCCATTCCAAGAAGGTTTCTTAGGGCCTATCTTTCTGATGCCTGGTCAAGTGGAGCGTTTGGCCACCTACTTCAACAGGTGAAAGGCTAAGCTGGATGCTGTGCCCCCCACCCCGGGTGTGTCACACCTCACGTGGCAAAAACAACAGTGTTGTTGAAAGAAAGGATAGTAAACTTCCTAGAACCTAATGAGTTACAGGATCCGAGACAATATGGCTTTACTAAAGGTAAATCGTGCCAAATAAACCTGATTGAATTTTTTGATTGGGTGACCAGAGAACTGGATCAAGGACATATACTAGATGTAATTTACTTGGATTTCACCAAAGCTTTGACACGGTTCCTCATAGGAGGCTCTTGAACAAACTTGATGGGTTGAAGTTAGGACCCAAAGTGGTGAACTGGATTAGAAACTGATTTTCATACAGACGCCAGAGGGTTGTGGTTAATGGAACTCGCTCGAAGGAAGTAAAGGTGAGTAATGGAGTCCCTTAGGGTTCGGTGCTGGGGACAATCCTGTTCAATATGTTTCTGAGTGACATTGCTGAATGGTTAGAAGAAAAAGTTTGCCTTTTTGCGGATGATACCAAGATTTGTAACAGAGTAGACACTGAAGAGGGAGTGGAAAATATGAAAAAGGATCTCCTAAAGTTAGAGGAATGGTCTAATATCTGGCAACTAAAATTCAATGCAAAGAAATGCAGAGTAATAATCGGAAGGAACTGTATATGTTGGGAAGAGAGAGGCTGATATGCATGGACGGGGAGAGGGACCTTGGGGTGATAGTGTCTGAAGATCTAAAGACAAAGAAACAGTGTAGCAAGGCGGTGGCTGTTACCATAAGGATGCTGGGCTGTATAAAGTGAGACATAACCAGTAGAAGAAAGAAGGTATTGATGCCCCTGTACAGGTCGTTGGTGAGGCCCCACTTGGAGTATTCTGTTCAGTTTTGGAGACTGTATCTGGCAAAGGACATAAGAAGACTTGAAGCGGTCCAGAGGAGGGTGACAAAAATGATAGAAGGTTTGAACGAAAATACTTATGAGGAGAGACTGGAAGCCCTGAATATGTACACCCTTGACTAAGGAGTGACAGGGGAGATATGATTCAGACATTCAAATACTTAAAAGGTATTAGCGTAGAACAAAATCTTTTCCAGAGAAAAGAAAATGGTATAACCACAGGACATAATCTGAGGTTGAGGGATGGTAGACTCAAGAGCAATGTAAGGAAATTCTTCTTTACGGAGAGTGTGGCGGATGCATGGAATGCGCTCCTGAGGGAGGTGGTGGAGAGGAAAACAGTGACAGAGTTAAAAAAAAGCTTGGGATGAACACAGAAGATCTTGAATCAGAAAAAATTAAGGCCAGTACTGGGCAGACATGCACAATCTATGTCCGTATATGATTATTTGGTTGAGGATGGGTTAGGGAGGGCTTCGATGGCTGTGATGGTTTAGTTGGGCTAGAGTGAGCTTTGATGGAGACTTCATTAGATGAAACCTAAGCATAGAACCGGACAGAGCTTTAGGCTCTGACCCAGCAATAGCTAAGAAGAAGGAACATAAGAACATAAGAACTGCCTTCTCCGGATCAGACCTTCGGTCCATCAAGTCCGGCGATCCGCACACGCGGAGGCCCTGCCAGGTGTACACCTGGCTTAATTTATAGTCCACCATATCCTTATATGCCTCTCTTAAGGAGATATGCATCTAGTTTGCTCTTGAAGCCTAGGACGGTCGATTCCGTCATAATCTCCTCTGGGAGGGCATTCCAGGTGTCAACCACTCTCTGAGTGAAGCAGAACTTCCTGACATTAGTCCTGAACCTGTCCCCCCTTAGCTTCATTACATGTCCTCTAGTCTGTGTCAAATTGGACAATGTAAATAATCTTCTCTGCTCTATTTTGTCGATTCCTTTCAGTATTTTGAAGGTCTCGATCATATCCCCACGCAGTCTCCTTTTCTCAAGGGAGAACAATCCTAGTGTTATAAGTCTGTCCTCGTATTCCAGTTTCTCCATACCCTTCACCAGTTTTGTTGCTCGTCTCTGCACCCTCTCCAGCAGTTTTATATCCTTCTTTAGGTAGGGAGACCAATGTTGGACGCAGTATTCCAAGTGGGGTCTGACCATTGCCCTATAAAGCGGCATTATAACTTTCTCCGATCTACTCGAGATTCCTTTCTTTATCATGCCCAACATTCTATTTGCCTTCTTTGCCGCTGCCGCGCATTGTGCCGACGGCTTCAGGGTCCTATCTATCAGTACACCCAGGTCCTTTTCTTGTTCACTCTTCCCCAGAGTTGCACCTGACATTGTATACTCGTATTCCTTATTCTTATTGCCTAAATGCATTACCTTGCATTTCTCCACATTGAAATTCATCTGCCATTTCTCTGCCCATGTTTCCAACCGACACAAGTCGCTCTGGAGTTTCTCTCTATCCTCCTGCGATCTGATCGCCCGGCATAGTTTTGTATCGTCTGCAAACTTGATGATCTCACTGGATGTTCCTTCCTCCAGGTCATTGATATAAATATTAAAAAGGATCGGCCCAAGTACCGAGCCCTGGGGTACACCACTAGTCACTTTCTCCCAGTCGGAGAACTTCCCATTTATGCCCACTCTCTGCTTTCGGTTTTCCAGCCATTTGCCTATCCATCTTTGTATATCCCCCTCTATGCCATGGCTTTGTAGTTTCCTGAGAAGTCTTTCGTGTGGAACTTTGTCGAACGCTTTCTGGAAGTCCAAGTATATTATGTCCACCGGCTTCCCACTATCAATTTGCTCGTTCACGGTCTCAAAAAATTGGAGTAAATTCGTCAAACATGATTTCCCTTTCCTGAATCCATGTTGACTGGGTTTCATCAAGTCGTGTGCGTCCAAGTGCCGGACTATGCTATCCTTGATCAGTGCTTCAACCATCTTGCCGGGGACAGACGTAAGACTCACAGGTCTATAGTTGCCCGGTTCCCCTCTCGATCCTTTTTTGAAAATTGGGGTGACGTTCGCTATCCTCCAGTCGTCCGGTATCTGTCCAGTTCTGATTGTCAGGTTTGCAAGTTTTTGCAATAACTCTCCGATTTCAACCTTCAATTCCTTTAAGACTCTCGGATGAATCCCATCCGGTCCAGGGGATTTGTCACTTTTAAGTTTGTCGATCTGATAGTATATCTGGTCTAAGTCCACTTCAACTGTGGTGAGGCTGTCTTCTGTTTCTCCTGCAAACACTTTCTCCGCTTCAGGTATTGTTGAGGTGTCCTCTTTCGTAAAGACGGACGCAAAGAAGGAATTTAGTTTGTCTGCGATTTGTTTATCTTCCTTGATGTACCCTTTTCTTCCCTGGTCGTCCAGGGGTCCCACTGCCTCTTTTGCAGGTTTTTTCCCTTTCACGTATCTAAAGAAGGGCTTGAAGTTTTTGGCCTCCTGGGCTATTTTTTCCTCATATTCCTGTTTTGCATCCCTCACCGCCTTGTGACATTTCTTCTGATCATCTTTATGTTTGTTCCAGGCTTCGGTTGTCTTTATGCATTTCCATTTTTTGAAAGAGTCCTTCTTTTCTTTTATGGCTTCCTTCACCTGTATGGTAAGCCATGCCGGTTCTCTTTTCCTCTTTGTTCTCTGGTCTTTGGAAATCCTCGGAATGTAGAGATCTTGTGCTTCTGTGATAGTATTTTTCAGTAGGGTCCATGCCTGATCAACCGTTTCAAGTTTGTCCACCATCTTCTCGAGTCGTTTTTCTACCATGGCTCTCATGCTATCGTATTTACCCTTTTTAAAGTTCAAGGTGGTGGTTAAGGTTTTGGCATGTTTCCCTTTCCCGATGTCAAGTTTAAAGTTGATTACATTGTGATCACTCGTTCCCAGTGGAACCATGACTTCCACTTCTGTTATCGGTCCCGTGAGGCCATTTAGGACCAAGTCCAAGGTGGCGTTGCCTCTTGTCGGCTCTTTTACCATTTGTTCCAGGAAGCAATCCCCTAGCACCTCCAGGAACTTGGCTTCCTTGCCGCAGTTGGAGGTTGCTAGTTTCCAGTCTATCCCTGGGAAATTGAAGTCTCCCAATATAATTACATTGCCCGTCTTGCATTCTTGTTTGATTTCCTCCATCATTTCTGAGTCAGTTTCCTCCGCCTGTCCTGGGGGACGATAGTAAAGGCCAATTTTCGTATCTGCACCATATTGACCAGGAATTTTGATCCAGAGTGACTCAAGCTTCTCTTTCATTTCTGTTGTAACCATTTCAACAGAATCTATTCCCTCCTTAACATATAGAGCAATACCTCCACCTTTCTGCCCTACTCGATCTCTTCTATACAGTTTGTATCCCTGTAGTACTGTGTCCCATTTGTTTTCTTCATTCCACCATGTTTCTGTTATGCCAATGATGTCCAATATGTCATGTCTTGCTATTGTCTCTAGTTCCCCCATTTTGTTACCCAGACTTCTAGCATTCGTATACATACATCTAAGTTCCCTTCGTGTTACCTTTTTGGACCTTCTACTCTTGGCTGTCCCTGTAGTTTCAATTACGGTATCATTTACTGCTCCTGTGTTATCACCCTTGTTTGCTGTGTGGTCGTCCCCTCCTGTGTCTGAGTTGTCCCTTCCTGCTTTTTCTCCCTTATTGGCTGTGAGGTCGTCTTCTCTTGTGTAGGAGTAGTAGTCCTTGGCTTCTTCGCCGGGGCATCCTGCTATCCGTACCATCGACCGGTGGTCGACTGTCGGCTTTCCCCTATCTTTCAGTTTAAAGCCTTCTCGATTGCCTTCTTCATGTTGCCTGCCAAAACTCTTGCTCCTTCCTTGTTGAGGTGTAGTCCGTCCCTTCTGTAGTACTTGCTTTTTCCCCAGAACGCCGTCCAGTTGCGCACGAAGTCGAAGCCTTCTTCTTCGCACCATCGTCTCATCCAGGCGTTGATTACTTGCAATTCCCCTTGTCTCTTTCCATCCGCTCTTGGTACTGGGAGGATCTCAGAGAAGGCCACCTTCACCTCCCTGATCTTCAGTTGTCTTCCGAGTGAGCGGAGCTGGCCCTTCATCTCTTCCCTGTCATACTTCCGCCCGCTCACATCATTTGTTCCCACGTGGATAAGTACAGCGGTGTCCTCTCCCCCTGCTCCATCTATGATCCTGGAGATCCTGTTGGTCACATCCTTCACTCTTGCTCCAGGCAGACAGGTGACAACTCTGTCCTCTCTTCCTCCTGCGGTGTGGCTGTCCACATGTCGTATGATGGAGTCGCCTACGATGATCCCCATCTTCTTTATTCGGGAGTTCCTTGGGGGGCGTAGGTCCACGTCCTTGGAGTAGGGCCAGTCTTCTTCCTCCAATGATACTCTTGAAATTGTTTCCTGTTCTTTGGGTGGGGCGATGTCTTCCTGTGCTCTCACTATTCCTCCTGGTGTGCAGTTGTCTCCTACCTCGTCTTCAGTTTCTTCTGTGTTTGCATGGGTGTCTTCTCTCCTCACATCGGTTTCCTGAGAAATTTAAATTAAGCCAGTAATTTAAAGAATGGATAAGGTTGGGCAGACTGGATGGACCATTCGGGTCTTTATCTGCTGTCATCTACTATGTTACTAATTGCATCTTTGGTGTTCATAACTTGGAGACAGTTATTCTGGCAAAATTTACAGGAGTGACTAGAAACAACCTTCCAAATATTAAGGAAATTGCTGTCCCCCAGTGAAGAGAGAGAAAAATCCTGAGAAAAATCAATATTAGGCAATAGGAAAGTCTCTGTCCCACTTGCCCAGACTCCATGTCCACCAAATAATTCACAAGTTCCTTAGCAGAAGAACACAGATTTGGGTTCCTAAGAGGGGCCATGAGTTGTGGTGGCAGGGTTTTACTTCCAGGGCTCAAGAACAGACCTAACTCAGGAAAAAGAATGTTATGCTACACAGATTCAAGTGCCTCTGTCATTACAGCTTGGACATTTTTAACCTGAGGGCCTGTATCCTTGGGAAAAGAGGCCACCAAATTATTGAGTTACTTATAATTTCTCCAATTTCATATGGCAAAAGCCTTAGGTCCTACCAGACAAAATTCACCTGTCTTTTCACAATGCCATAGCTGGTTTCCAAAAAATTCCTCAGTGGCTCCTCCATGTGGCTATCAAAGGTCATGACCCTTAGGGCACATTCCTTCAGACACATACCTCAGCCATAGGAACATACCTCAGCCAAAGAAACAAGATTTATCAACTGCTCTTGAGACACCCAACGAGAAGGGAGTAGCTCCACACAACTCTCTTCTCCCAAACAAGTCCATAGTGACACAGTTTTTATGTAGTTGCCAGTTTAGTGCTATCTAATGACATCCAGCTACATGCCTGAAAAAGCAAAATTTTCTGCAACCAAAAACTCCTGAGACACCCAACAAGGTAGGGGTAGCTCCATAAAACTCTCTTTTCTTTTGTAATCAAGCTCAAACAATACACATTTGGAGTGAGCATAAAGGGCCATTTTAAAAAATGATCTGGTAGGTGGGAGGAGGAATTAGGGCAGCTGTTTGGAGACAAGAATTTTCTGACATATGGCATGAAGGAGGGTCAGAATTGCAGGGACATCATGTCTAGATTCATGAGCTAATCCTGTGGCTAAGTTTGGCCAACTAGATTAGGTAGTTACAAGAAAATTAGTGTTAAGCTCCTACTTTGTTTCTTCCTGCCTAACCCTGTCCCTGTTCCACTTTTGTCTTGTTAAATTGTGAATCTAGAATGCTAAATTAAGGTGCTGAGCCTGGCTGTTTCCTTCAGTTTATTCATCTCTTATAAGATTCTTTATCCTCAGTCTCATATACTACTCTGCAGCAGGCACACTTTCTTATTCAACATTTTGGGGCTGTTTACTTTAGTGTGATAAAGATTTATAGTTACTGTGCAATTATTAATGCAGGATAACTACATGGGTGGTAACTGTTGGGGATGTGGCTGGCATCTGCCCTGCAATTTTCACACCGGGACAGACATATAGGCCCTGATTCTATAAAAGACGCTTATAGTTATGCGCCTAGAATGGCGCAACTAGCTGATCTAGATGCCCAACTTAATTTTTTTAATTGGCTTAACCAGTACTGATAATTGAAAGCACCATTAGAAACCAATAAAAATTTAATTTACCAGTACACACCTAACTCAGTAGGTGCCTACCACTTCAAGTTAGGTGTCTACACCAAGGCGCCTACCGGCATCTACCAGCAAGAAAGCATGGTTAGGTGCTGATTCGGGGAGGAATTTGGATGTGAATTGACAGATGCTGGTAGGCACCTACCTTATGCACACTCATTTAGGCAAAAAAAAAAATCTGGCCTAAATGGCAGTGTGCCTAAGGTTTTAACACCTACCGGTGCTACTAGGTAAGATTCTATAAATGGCACTGTGTCAAACAATGCCTAGGGGTTAGACGCCGTTTATAGAATCAAGGCCATACTGCACAGTGAACAGAAAATACATCAGCATACAGCATGGTAAGTTTATCTACACTATCTGCTGAAGAAGTTAACGTGGCCCTGTAAACCATACAAACCTGATTTGCATGCATCACTCCTACTCCCTACCCTCTGTTTAGTATCAGCATCGTCTCTTCCAAACCCACTCCCTGATCAGCCTCAGCAGCTCCCATTCACTTCTACCACTCAGTCATCTGCTCTACACACTCCTGATTTCATCCTGGCACTTACCAGGGATTTCCCTGGTGAGTTAGTGACAGGACAGAAGCGATTCTTAGAAGTTCCTGCCCCGTTGTTGCTCCAAGTCAAAGCAGCATCTTTGACCCTTAGGAATAATCTTGTGGTATTACCACTAGAGGTCAAGCTGCCAAATGAGCACAAAGGTGGATGGTACTCTGTTAAAAAAACCCTTATTTGTCTGCTTGACTGTTAGCAGGAGTATTGTGAGATTATAGCCAAAAATCAGAGACACCATTTTAAACCTAAGTCAGCAAGGGGCAAGAATATCCAGGTGTCACTCTTGCCTACCTTAGTAAGTGCCAAGAGAGCCTAGGGGTGAGGGGTAGATTAGAAGACCTATCTGAGGGTAAGGGGTTGAAAAACTGATTAGGGAGCTGGAAGACTGATCAAGGGGTAGGGGCTGTGGTTGGTAGAGAAGCTGATGGGGTGGGAGGGGGGTTAGGAGGTTTTTAAAAAAAAAAAAATCAGCAGGCACATTACTGTATGTTGATAATGGTGTATATCCAAGGGTACTGAAGAAACTTAGGGAAATTCTGGTAGCTCCATTGGCTGACCTTTTTAATATTTTTCTAGAGTCGGTTGTGGTACCGGAGGACTGGAGAAGGGCAGATGTAGTCTCTCTCCACCAAAGTGGAAATAAGGAAGAAGTAGTGACTTATAGGTCTGACTTCTGTGGTAAGTAAATTAATGGAAATGTTTTTAAAAGAGATAATTGTGACATTTCTGGAATCCAGTGGATTACAGGACCCAAGGCAACATGGATTCACTTGTGGCAGGTCTTGTCAGACAAATCTGATCAATTTATTTGACTGTGTAACCAGAGAATTGGATAGAGGGAATGTGCTAGATGTGGTGCATTTGATTTTTACAAAGCCTTTAACAGTGTTCCACAAAGGCATCTAATAAATAAACTTGATGGACTGGGTCAGGAATTGGTTGAGTGGAAGGCAACATAGGGTAGTTGTTAATGGAGATCGCTCTGAGGAAAGGGATGTTACCAGTGGTGTGCCTCAAGGTTCTGTTCTTGGGCCTGTTCTTTTTAACATTTTTATAAGCGATATTGCTGAAGGGCTGTCAGGTAAGATTTGCCTACTTGCAGATGATACCAAAATCTGCAATAGAGTAGATACCCCGGATGGTGTGAATAACATGAAGAAAGACCTAGCAAAGCTTGAAGAATGGTCTGAAATTTGGCAGCTAAAATTTAATGCTAAGAAATGCAAGGTCATGCATTTGGGCTGCAAAAACCCAAGGGGATGGTACAGTTTAAGGGGTGAAGAACTTTTGTGCAGAAAAGAGGAGCAAGATTCGGGTGTGATAGTATGTTATGATCTTAAGGTGGCCAAACAGTTTGAAAAGGTGATGGCAAAAGCTAGAAGAATGCTAGGATGCATAGGGAGAGATATGGCCAGTAGGAAAAAGGTGAGACCTCATTTAGAATATTGTATACAATTCTGGAGGCCGCACCTTCAAAAAGATATAAAAAGGATGGAGTCGGTCCAGAGGAAGACTACTAAAATGGTGCATGGTCTTCATCATAAGGTATATGGGGACAGACTTAAAGATATCAATCTGTATACTTTGGAGGAGAGGTGGGAGAGGGGAGATATAATAGAAACATTTAAATACCTACGTGATGTAAAGGCGCATGAGTCGAGTCTCTTTCATTTGAAAGGAAGCTCTGGAATGAGAGGGCATAGGATGAAGTTAAGGGGTGATAGGCTCAGGAGTAATCTAAGGAAATAAATACTTTTTTACAGAAAGGGTGGTAGAAGGGTGGAAGAGTCTCCCGGAAGAGGTGTGGCGACAGAGACTGTCTGAATTCAAGAAAGCCTGGGATAGGCACGTGGGATCTCTTAGAGAGGAAGAGATAATGGTTACTGCAGATAGGCGGACTGGATGGGCAATTTGGCCTTTATTTTCCATCATGTTTCTATGTTTCTATTCCTAGCATAGGATATCCCTAGTGAATTTTTATATTATAATTCTCTTTCATGCATATTTATTAGGGATATCCTGAAAACCTGACCCTCTGGTACTGGTAGCCTTTATTCTTATTGATAAGTGTGAGAATTACAGAGTTCACTTACTTTGCATAATTTTGTTTCATTGTGCATTTACAAGAGTTCCGTTATCTGTTTTAAATATGTGGACCACATTGACTATTTTATGGGAAAGAGATACATATATTATAGAAACACAGAAAATGATGGCAGATAAAGGCTTAATCCAGTTTGCCAATCCTTATCCTCCACAATCTCTTCCTCCCCCTAACAGGTCCTATATGCCTGTCCCATGCTTTCTTGAATTCAGATACAGTCCTTTTCTCCACTGGGAGGTTGTCCACATATTCACCACCCTTTCCATAAAGGGGCATTTCCTTTGTTTACTTTTGAGTCTATCCCCCTTCAACCTCATTTTATACCCCTTACTCCAGAGCTTCCTTTAAGTTAAGAGACCTGCCTCTTCTTCATTTATTCTGTGAACATATTTAAATGTCTTAATCATATCTTTTTATATAAATCATATTTTTTAATATAAAAATAAATATAAATAAAGGAGAAACACTCTCATAATTAAAAAGAAAAACAAGCACTGCAAAACACAGCATTTTTTAATAGTTTGAGGATGTTGCTAGCCTAGAGAAGTTGGTAGATAGAGTTGGTCAGATTCTTTCAATAAAAGCTAATCCTGTAGCAGCCATAAGCTTCATAAAGCTGCAGATGTCTGCACTGGTTCAAAAAGTTGACAGTCTGTCTTAATATGCCAGACTGAAAAATATCAGAAATGGTCAGTCT
Organism: Geotrypetes seraphini; assembly: GCF_902459505.1. Lineage (NCBI taxonomy): Eukaryota > Metazoa > Chordata > Amphibia > Gymnophiona > Dermophiidae > Geotrypetes > Geotrypetes seraphini. Next base: position 254,686,638 of record NC_047086.1, read on the forward strand.
CCAGAAAGTTAAAAGTTTTAATACAAATAGAAGGGAGGGAGGAAAGAAATAAAAAAAAGTATTATTTCAAACTGAACACATTGTAAAAATAGGGATTCTGCTGAGAGCTGTAGAATGTTGATAGCACAGATACCACTTTGGATTGAGACCAAATGTTTAACAATGAAGTTATGATACTAAGAGGACACTGTTTTTCTGTCTGCAGTGGGAGGAGTGGAGGTGGAGATACAGTAAGTCCATTGTGCCCACATTTTCAGCTATGTTTGCATTATTCTCAATAAAATTGCAAACAATGAATATTGTGTTAATATACAATAAACTAAATTATTCTTTCACATAATATCTGTAAGAACATCATTTAGTATAACAGTAGAAATCAGCAAAAACTAGGCAAACTCTATTCTGTATAGATACTGCCTTTATGTTCTTTTGGAAAGTGATTTTTTAAAATCTATTTTTCCATTTGAACTCAATTTCAAATGCGATTATATTGTACAGAAAAAAAAAATCAGGTAGATGGCACATTGCATAACCATTTACCCATAAATAATGATTTGATTGGGTAAATTGACCTGTCTATAAATTGCCTTCATTGGTCCAGTTAAAAGTATGCATAGATTTCCACAATGGTGTGTACTTTAAATTGGATTAAATGAAGCATTCTTAGGGGTATATTTAGGAAAACAGTATACACATATGTACATGGAATTTTCAAAAATATGCACACTGTTCTGCACCTTCCTATCTCCTACAGCTCACACAAAGAGGTTCAAAGGATGCAGTTTGTTTCTGAACTATTTGGAGCTTTTGAAAATTGTCCCCCTAAAGTGTTTTGTACTAGCTTTCATGGGCGCCAGCTCTATAGGTGCTGTGGGTGCCTGAGCACCCCCAATATTTTTGGGATCTCATGTGATCAGGGCTGGCATACGGTCCGTGAATCTCTTCCCCTTCTGTCCATCTCCCTCCCTCCCTGTCCCTCAGCTTCCCGGCAATGTTCCCTCTAACTGCGTGGTCACCTAGAGACACTGCTCATCAGCTTTCTCATTGCTGCTGCTCTCCTTTACTACAATTTCTTCCCATTCCCCCCCCCCACCGCAGTCTGGCACCTCTTCATTCCATTTTCCCACCAGTATGCAAACGCGCTTGGCAGGTCACCAATACAAGCAGCACCAAATACAAGCTGTTTCTAAGTCGGCCCAGCTCACAGGACCTGCATCATGGGTGAAACATCGCCAGAGGAAAGCCCTGGCGGGGGCCGACCTAGAAACAGCCCGTATTTGGTGCTGCTTGTGCTGGCAATCTACCACATGTGTTTGCATACTGGCAGGGGAAGGGATGATAAAGAGGTGCTGTTGGACCTGAGTAAGGCAGGAATGAAGCAGTGCCAGAATTGTTTATAGTGGTAGTGGAACAAATGTCAAGGTTCAAATGAGGAGGAAGAAGGATCATATGTTGGAAGGAAGTGGGGAGGATAGGGGGCACATGCTGCAAGGAAGTGTGAAAGGGCACATTCTGCAAGGGGAATGTAAAAGGGCACATTGGATGGAAGTGGAGAGAACAGAGGGACAAAGGAATCAAGAATTTCAGTCAATCCTTGGTTTTTAAATTTTCTCAACTATGGACCTCTAATATTAAGGTGTCCTTGTCTTTTTCAACTTTTTTGCAAATCTTTAAAAACTATTTTATTTGCCAAACACTTTGGAAATCAGTCACATTAATATTTTCTGATTGTTACTTTTTTGTATTTCTTTTATTTACAGTTAACAGAGTCGAGCTCCATTTTGGTTGAAGACCCAATATACAAAGCAAAGCTTTAGTTTAGTTTATATGCTGGATGGACATGAGGAGGAGAGAAGGCACATGCTGGAAGTGATGGATATAAGATGGGCAGATGGATAGAAGATGGGCAGATGATGGATAGAAGTGGGGAGGGGAGGGGGGAATATGAAGGATGGAAGTGGGGAGGGGCAAATGCTTAATGGAAATAGGGAGGAAAGAGCAGCACATGTTAGATGGAAGTGGGGAAGAGAGAGGGGTTACACTCTGGATGGAAGCAAAAAGAAGGCAGACCCTGGATGAAAGAGAGGGAGAGAGAGAGAGCATATGCTGTATGGGGGAAAGAGGATAGAGTTAGAGAATAAGAGGATGTGAAATAGGAGAGCCAGGGTGAGTGAAAGAGATGGCAAGCTGTAGGTAGACACAACAAAAAAGGGAGATTGAGGATTAGATAGTAAGAAAAAATTAAATCTGGACAGAGGCAGAAAATTGAAGAAAGCTGAAAGGAAAAAAAAAACAACCTGACAGATGGTCAGGAAATCCTGACAAGATAAGGAAAGCAAAAACCACCAACACAACTGAAAAAAGTAAATAGCCAGACAAGAAAGGTAGAAAAAAAATAATTTTATTTTTAGTTTAAGACAAAGTAGTGCAGTAGCCATGTTAATAAATGTTAATAAGTAAAATAGAAAATGGAAATAAGGTGCTATCTTCTTATTTGATTACTTTTAATACCTTTTTGACTAACTTTAGAGACTAAAACTTCCTTCCTCAGGTCAGAACAGGATACCATAATAACAGTATAATGTCCTAACCTGAGTAAGGAGGATTTGGCTTCTGAAAGCTAATTGAAAAATATATTTACATTACATTACATTGGTGACTTATATTCTGCCTTTACCTTGCAGTTCTAGGCGGATTACAAAAGAGGTAAACTGCGCATTACCAGGAGAGATACAGAATTAGGTACCGCACTAATACATATAATCAATATCCAACATACATCTGCATGTGTTTTAACAACTTTGAATAGTTTAGTGTCATCTGCAAATTTAATTACCTCACTCGCCGTTCCAATTTCCAGATTATTTATAAGTAAATAGCACCTGTCCCAGTACAGACACCTGGGCACTCCATTGTTTACTCTCTTCCATTCAGAAAATTGACCATTTAACCCTACCATCTGTTTTCTATCCAATAAACAATTCCTAATCCACAAGTAAACTTTGCCACCTATCCCATGACTCTTTAATTTTCTCAGGAGCCTCTTATGAGGAACTTTGTCAAAAGCTTTCTGAAAATCTAGATACACTATATCAACTGGTTCACCTTTATCCACATGTTTATTCACACCTTCAAAGAAGTCAAGCAAATTGGTGAGGCAAGATCTCCCTCGGCTGAACCATGCTGACTCTGTCTCATTAAATCATGTTTGTCTACATGTCCCACAATTTTATTTTTTATAATTGCTTCCACCATTTTACCCAGCACTGAAGTCAGGCATACTGGTCTCATGCACATAGATCTCATGCATATTCATTGGGGAAATCTTGAAAACCCAAATGGATTGCGGCCCTCTTGGAGGGACTTTGAGACCCCTGCTCTAGATGCAGTCCAGCCTGAGCATAGCAGAATGAGATGCAAGCAGCCAACCAGTTGGAGATGGTTCTCTTGGAAACTGGATGTCCCAACTTGTTTGGATTGAAGGAGACAAAAAGTTTAGGAGAAGATCTCTGTGGCTTAGGCTTTTGCAAGTAGAACGCCAAAGCATGCTTGCAGTCCAGAGTATGAAGAGCTGTTTCTCCTGGATGAGAATGAAGCTTTGAAAAAAACACTGGGAGTACAATGGATTGATTGAGATGAAATTCTGAAACAACTTTTGAAAAGAATTTTGGATGAGTAAGAAGGACCACCTTGTCATGATGGAATACTGTGAAAGGTGGGTCCGCTCCTAAAGCTTGTAGCTCACTGACTCTGTGAGCAGACATGAGAGCAATGAGAAAAAACACTTTCCAAGTGAGATATTTCAGATGAGCCGTAGACATTGGTTCAAATGGAGGCTTCATCAGTTTAGCAAGAACCACATTGAGATACCAAACTACTGGAGGTGGTTTGACATTGAAAAGTCCATTCATAAATCTGGAAACCACAGGATGAGCAGAGAGGGGTTTCCCTTCAAGTGGCTGATGGAAAGCAGCAATTGCACTAAGATGGACTCTAATGGACGTTGACTTGAGGCCTGATTGAGATAAATTAAACAGGTAATCCAGAACTGACGACAAAGAGGTAGACTGAGACTCCTTGCGATGAAGAGCGCACCAAGCAGAAAATCTGGTCCATTTCTGGTTGTAACATTGTCTAGTGGAAGGTTTCCTGGAAGCCTCTAAAATGTCCTGGACAGACTGAGAGAACTGTAAATTGGTAGTTATGTTGAGAAGTATCAAGCTGTCAGGTGCAGAGACTGCAGGTTGGGATGAAGTAGAGAACTCTGACTATGTGAGCAGACAGAAAAATTGGTAGAAGTAGTAGCTCCCTGCTGCTGAGTTGAAGTAGAAGGGAGAACCATGGTTGTCTGGGCCACCGAGGAGCTATCAAAATTATGGTGGCATGTTCGTGTTTGAGTTTGATGAATGTCTTGAGAATTAGTGGGAATGGAGAAAACGCAAACAGGAATTTGTTCATCCATTCCAGGAGAAAAGCATCTGCCTCCAGATGGTGAGGAGAGTAGATCCTGGAGCAAAACTGAGGCAGCTTGTTGTTGTGGGGAGACACAAAGAGATTGATTTGCCCCACTGAGAAAAAATGTGATGTAGAAGCGATAAATTGAGTGTCCATTTGTGAGGCTGTAGAAAACGACTCAATTTGTCTGCCAGAAAATTTTCTCTCCTTGAATGTAGACCGCTTTCAGAATGATGTTGTGTAGAATTGCCAAGTTCCAAACTTTCTGAGCTTCCTTGCAAAGAGGGAGGGATCCTGTTCCTCCCTGCTTGTTGACATAGTACATGGCTACTTGATTGTCTGTACAAATGAGGACTACTTGATCATGAAGAAGATGTTGAAAAGCTTTGAGAGCACTGAAAATCGCTGAGTCCCAACAGATTTATGTGATTCCGATGATCTGTGATGGACCAATAATCTTAAATATGGAGACCATCGAGATGAGCCCCCCAAGTATAGATTGAGAAATCTGTCATGAGGACTTTCTGATGAGTGGGGGCGTTTGAAACAGTAAACCTCTGGAGATATTGGAAGAGAACATCCACCAGTGGAGAGACTATCTGAATGAAGGAGTCACTGTAATGTGCTGAGAGAGTGGATCTGAAGTCTGTGCCCACTGAGATATCAGGGTCCACTGAGGAATTCTGAGGTGAAGTCTGGCAAAAGGAGTCACGTGAACTGTAGAGGCCAAGAGAACCATCATGTGTCTTGCTGAGAGTGAAGTGAGGGGCAATACTTTGTGACAAAGTTGCATGAGAATATCCTGACGTTATTGAGGAAAAAGTTGCACAGTGTCCAGTACAGCTCCAATGAACTATAGAGTTTGAGAGGGCTGTAGCTGAGATTTTGGAAAGTTTACTTCAAACCCCAAACTTTGGAGAAATCAAATAGTCTGTTGGGTCGCTACAATTACTCCCTGAGATGTTGAATCTTTGATGAGCCAGTCATCCTGGTATGGGAAAACCTGAAGACCATGGCTGTGCAGAGCTGCTACTACCACCACTAGGCACTTGGTGAAAACTCTGGGAGATGAGGCCAGGCCGAAGGGTAGCACTTTGTATTGATAATGATTTCTCACCCGAAATCTGAGGAACTTACGAGAGGCTGGGTGAATGGGAATGTGAGTGTAAGCCTCTTTGAGATCCAGAGAGCATAACCAATCGTGATCCAGAAGGGGATACAAAGATGCCAGTGATAGCATCCAGAATTTTTCTTTACCGAGAAATTTGTTGAGAGCTCTGAGGTCCCATCTAGATCGTAGATCTCCCGTTTTCTTTAAGACAAAGAAGTAACGGGAGTAAAACCCCGTGCTCTGCTGTTCCAGAGGAACTTCCTCGATGGCACGGAGATGAAGCAGAGCTTGAGCTTCCTGAAGAAGAAGGGTGAGCTGTGACGAATTGGAAGGACACTCTTTTGGGAGGAGATCTGGTGGAACCTGAAGAAAGTGAAGAAAGCAACCCTCCCTGATGATTGCGAGGACCCAGAGGTCGGATGTAATAAGTTCCCATCGTTGATAATCATGGAGACGACCTCAGATGGGAAAAGGAGAAGACAGAGGCAGAACAATTAAGGTTATGCTCTGTGTTAGTCAAAAAGGCTAAGTGGACTTGGGCGCTGCAGGAATCTGAGGTTTTCACTGCTGCTGTTGTTGTTTTTTAGGAAGTGGCCTGCAGATAACACCTCCGAGAAGATGGAGGGGGCCTATAGCTCTTAGCAGTGGAAGGTTTTGGCTTCGGCCTTACAATAGAGGCAAACAATTTCTAATGCTCCGACAAGCGCTTTGTAGCTGCTTCAATGGAGTCATCAAACAACTCATTCCCCTGACATGGGATATTGGCCAGTCGGTCTGGTAGGTTTGGATCCATGTCCACAGTTCTTAACCAGGCTAGACAACGCATGGCTACTGAGAACGCAGTGACCCTGGAAGACATCTCAAAAGCATCATATGCAGCCTGAACCATATGCATGCGCAGTTGACCTAGAGTAGAATGCATATGTTGGAACTCTGAAAGCCGATGTTTCGGGAGATATTTGAAGAAAGCAGGCATAGCATTGACCCAATGCTTGAGATAAGATGTAAAGACAATGTTATAATTTAAAATCCGATTTGTCATCATCGAAGTTTGATACAGCCGATGGTCAAGCTTATCCATGGTCCTTCCCTCTCGGCCAGAGAAGACTGTGGCATAAACCTTGGTAGGATTGGTTCTTTTTAAAGAAGACTCCATGAGAAGAGATTGATGGTATAGTTGAGACTTCTCAAATCCCTTGCAATGAACCATCTTATAGCGAGATTCTAGCTTTGCCAGCACAGCAGTAATTAAGTATGGTGTATCCAAATTCCTTTTGAAAGTTTGGGAAAGAATGCCATTCATGGGTAATTTTAAAGAATCCCTAGGAGGATTAGGCATACCTATTTCTTCCAAATACTCCTTAGAGTATTTTGAATCAGACTCCAAGGCAATGTTGAGATTTTTACTCATTTGACACAGAAATTTAGTAAAGGACACCGGATCAGAAGAGGTATGACCGTGCTGATGTGAAGGAGAATGAGATCCCTTTGAAGTTTCCCGTACCGCAAAGAAAGAAGGTGAAGCCTACCTAGAATATTGATAGCGAAGATCCGAATCCATATGTAGAGACGTAGAGGAATGTCCACTCCTGGAATGAACAGGAGAAACAGAATGTTTCCTTTTTGATGAATGAGCTGGTGAAGAAAATCTTGTAGGAGAAGAGCTCGACTGTTGAGAATGCTGTTGATGAGATTCTGCAATTAACGTCATCGACAAGGGAGTTGGAGGCTTTGAAGAATTGTGATGCCTCGATGCGCGAGGCCTACCTCGAGAAGAAGACCTGGGTCGAGACGAATGCCTGGACAGATGATGTGAAATGAACTATGCCTTGGAGAATGAGGCAGTGATCGAGTTGAATCCAGCCTCGTTGAGGAGTGATGAAGTGTTCTCATCTTGTACCTCAAAGAAGGTAATGCCTCATGTGGAGGACTGGAGGTCGAAGATCGAGGTCGAGACACTTTTAAGGACTCGACTCCTTGTATAGAGTGTTCAGATTGACCTCGAAGGACTCGACTCCTTGAATAGTGTGTTCAGGCTGGACTCGAGGCACTCTCAAGGACTAGGCTCCTTATGATACTGCTGAGTGCTCAGGCTGGACTGCAGGAAGCAGAGTCGAGGCAGGAGTTAATTTGGCAAGCATATTACCAAACTCCTGATGCAGAATAGTCTCCAACATATTCTGCAAAGCCGGCACTGAGACCATTGGAGCTGGTACAATTGGCACGGCTAGATACACTGAGGAAGATGACCTCGAAGATGAATGCTTCCTCGACCTGGATGCCCGCTTTTTAGAAAGCCTCGAAGCAACTGGTCCTACGGACTCATCATTGGAGTGTGTTGTGACTCCTAAAGGGTTGGCTTCAATATCTTACATGAAGGAGACACTGAGGAGAGCGGCCCTTCCGGGGACAATTTTGCCGATTTCCCCGAAGATGAAGACTTCCCCATCGAGGGAGGCTTTAGTGAGCCTGAGGTTGAGGATTTAAGTGCCATAATAGACTTCGGCACAGTTGAGATTGAGGTCGGAGTCGAGGGTTTTGGAGGGATATCCATGGCTCTGAAATTTTTTAAAATCTGTACTCGACATCGTTTAAGGGCTCGATTTTGAAGTATAGCACAACATGCGCACGACTCCGGACAATGGTCCGGTCCTAAACACTGAACACACCACTTATGTGGGTCAGTGAGAGAGATCGCGCGTTGACACTGGCTACACTTCTTGAACCCTGTAACTGGCCGGGACATGGAATGGAAAACGGCCGCGGCCAAATCGAAGCACACAGGCTGACGCCGCGGAACAGACAGAAAAAAAAAATTGGAAAGTCACTTTTTTTTTTTACATGCGCACCTCAATGACTGTGAGAAAAACAATAAACCACATGAGCCGCAGCAATGAGAAGGCACGTACAAACTAAATATCATACAGAGCGTTGAAATGAGGGCTTCTCAGCTCCACGGAAAACTTAGAGCTGAAGAAATGCGTGCCCTACATTGGGCGGGAAGGCACTTGCGCATGCGCAGTGCGGCAGTTGCAAACTTTCCAAAAGTTCTTCAAGCAAGTCTGCTTGGGAAGCTGTCTGCATCGGGGCTCTGTGGTTGACATCACCCATATGTTGAGAATATGCTGCCTGCTTGTCCTGGGATAATGGCTGCTGCACCAGGTCTCCTCTGAAAAAGAAGATTTCAACTTTGAACCAAAACTGGGAAGGTGAGGGGAAGGGAGGAAGGTGATGGAGAGAAGTGGAAGAGATTCCCGGACTGTGCATTTCCCTGGAGCTGTTTTAAGTTAGCCAAAGGGTGGAGGTGGGGGTGGGGAGGGATGAGAGCAGGGGGAATCGCAAACCAGAGAAGTGGTGAGGGAAGGAGAGAAAAATGCCAGACCATGGGAGAGGAGAGAGATGCCATGCTGTGGGAACGAGAGGAGAAATATGCCAGATCATTGGAGGGGAGGGGGAAGACAGAGATGTCAAGACTACAGGAGAGGGAGAGAGAGGGAAGAGATGGTGAACAGGAATGGAGGGAAAGAGGAGAGAGAGGGAGGAGATGGTGCATAGTGATGGGTGTGGAAGGGTACAGAGTTTGAAGACATTCTTCTTATGGATAGATGAGAATAGGGTAGAAGAAAGAGGGAGGAAATGGTACATATGGATAGATGGAAAGGAAAGGGAAAACATGGAAAAATAGATAGATTTTGAAAAAAAATCTGAAAAATGGAAGAAAGTTGAATGTTAAAATGTAATGTTAAAGGAGGATATAGGACAGAAAGTGAAAGAAAAAAACAGCAAATGGATAAGTCGGCCGTGGAAATATAGTTAATAGAACAGACAGAAGGAAGAACAACTAGAGACTGGGAAAAGATGATTAGAAAAATAAAATCACCAGACAACGACTGGTAGGGAATGAGATTTTATTTTCAATTTAGTGATTGAAATGTGTCAGTTTTGAGAATATACTGTTGCCATGTCTGGGTGGCCAGCCCATTACAGGACTGGCCCCTCCCACATCCAAATGGTCTTGTTCTGGGCATTTGAGTCTTGGATGAAATTTTGGTCAAAAATGTGGTATAAAGATAGATGTCCTTGTGATCTGGGAGTTCCAATGGCTTGGACATCCAGAGAGAGGTATTTTCTTACTGCGGATTTTAGACGTCTAGCGCCATATGGACAACATGGCACCAAAATATAAGATGAACAAAATCAAAAGACAGACAAATGGTTTCATAAGAACTACTGCAACTAAAGAGATAGAGTAGGAAATTAGAAAGAGACTGGGGAAAGAATGGGCACTCAAACATAAGACACAAGACAGCTAAATAAACTGCTGAGAGAACTTACAGATACTAATCCCTACTTAACTACAAGAGATGAACGCCCTCCCTCAGCCATTCAATTAGCAAATTATTTCAAAAGTAAGATACTTGCCATTAGATCACAGACCAGAAGAGCCACTGACCTCCTAAACAAAATACACATCCCATCTTCACCTAATGGCTCTACTTCGGCAGATAGAAACTAGATTTGCTCAAAACATATCCAAACCACACCCCCTTGCTAGGCATAGATTTTTCAGTTTTAGAAGTGAAAACCATTACTTACAAAAAGCCTGAATCCCATTAAACAACATTACGAATACTATGCTGTTATATAAATGCAAGATCTGTATCCAACAAAACCTTTCTGATTAGAGATAGAATAGTGAAATCTAAACTAGGAATAATGTTTATTATGGCAGAGTGAATTAACGGGTGGAAGGCTTGTGGCGGGGTTCTGATGGGAGGGAGAGAAGGATGGGGATTCAGCTGTGTGGGGGAGGGGGTGCTCGCGCAAGGATTCTGCTGCACAAGGGATAGGAAGGAAGGAAGGAAGGAAAACTGCCGCAAATCCCAGGACTAGGGCTTATTTTCGAGGTAGGGCTTATTTTCCGGGAAACACGGTATGAGATGAAATTGTGTTTCTTCATAAAATGTGCATATGTGTCTTAGGCTGTGCATCGTTATGAAAGATTCTCAGATGACATTGTTGATCTATAATTGAAGAGATCTGTGTCTATCTACCCTACGACTTTTAGTGCGGGCTCTAGTGGGTAAGTTAGGGAGTTAATTTTTATGTTGGTTACTGTAGGTTGTTTATCATTCTCCATATATAGGAACCGTGTTTTTTCTGTGTTTAGTTTTAGTCTATGGTCCTTTATTCAGGATTCTATTGTTTTAAAGATATGAGTATTCCTGCTACCTGTGATGTCTAAGTTTCATATATCTCCTATTGAGCATTGCTCTACTAGAGGGATTAGGGAAGGGCACCCTAGTTAATCTCGCATTGTTGATGTTCCCTTTGATACCAAAATTGGCAAGAAATATTGGCCATTCTGACAACTTCAGGAAAAATACACATCTTTGTTTCTAAAATGCCTAACATAAATGATTATGTTTGGGCACATGAATGTTTATGCTGCTATTTCATACCATAGATGCTAATATGCCCATTTTATTCCACAGATATTTTAGACATTTGTAGTATGTTTTAAAAATTAATGCTTTGCCACCCTTAACCAGTACATAAAAGTCAATTTCTCCAAGTATTTTAGAACAGTGGAGACCTCTGGAGCAGCCCCCATCCTCTTTTTTTCTACTCGCTACATGTCTACCTGTTCAGAAACAGAAGGGAGGAGGAAGAGTAAGAACAAGGCAGTTCTCCATAGTTGAAAAGAATGCATTTGGAAATGCTCATCTTTGAAGATACTGCTCCCCCATTCCCATATCCCCTCCCTCATGAAAAATGTTAAGGCAGGCTGGTGGGGATGGATGTCACGTCACATCCCTGCATATGAAGATATTTGGTTGCTCTCCTTCAGCTCATTTGGATCCAATATGGCCCCAACTTAAAAATTAGTGAAAACCACTGGCATAGAAGGCTGACTTTTTACCGGGAGCTGAGAACTACACTCAGGCACCCCTGCGGCCACCAACCGATGAGTCGGCGTCGGGAGGAGAGGTCCTTTCAAGATCATAAGTACCTTCTTCAAATAAGGGAGAAAATAATGAAAAATATATTTTCTATCCATGCTTTTTATTACTCATAAACATAAGATGATTTTGTGAAATCACTTATGTATTGCTTCTGCCTTAGATATCTAGTAAGTTAAAATACAAGCAACCAAAAATAATGACTAAAGGGAATCACCAAAATCTCTGGGCAAGACTAAAAGAAAAACTGGAAGCAAAAACTTAAGAAATAATTTTAAAATTAATATAAAAATAGCAAAAGGTAAATCAAGGGGGTTGAACAATTCTCATTATATCATCATTTTGTGCTAAATATTATAAATCTATATTTATTAGCATTTGAAATGTTCACAGGTATGTTTCTCATACCTACATATACGAGGGGGTGCTGAAAAGTTCTCAGTCCAACCAACCAACTTTCTAAATTCAGAGCGTTATTTTGCCACTGTAGCTGAAAAGAGTATCTTATTTAAGAACATAAGAAATGCCTCTGCTGGGTCAGACCCGAGGTCCATCGTGCCCAGCAGTCCGCTCACGCGGCGGCCCAACAGGTCCAGGACCTGTGCAGTAATCTTCTATCTATACCCCTCTATCCCCATTTCCAGTAGGAATTTGTCCAATCCTTTCTTGAACCCCAGTACCGTACTCTGCCTTATAACGTCCTCTGGAAGCGCATTCCAGGTGTCCACCACACGTTGGGTAAAGAAGAACTTCCTAGCATTTGTTTTGAATCTGTCCCCTTTCAACTTTTCCGAATGCCCTCTTGTTCTCTTATTTTTCGAAAGTTCGAAGAATCTGTCCCTCTCTACTCTCTCTATGCCCTTCATGATCTTATTTCATTAAGTGCTATTTTTTGACATTGTTCCAGATCACTGATTGAACCATATTCATGTCATTCTCTTCTTGGTTGGGCTGAGAACTTTTCAGCGCCCCCTCATACATAAGTTCAAATTTATACGAAATGGGAAAAAAAAAAAATCCCCCCACAAGCCCACACTGATAAAGGGAGCGAGGCTACATGAAATTAAGGGCCTAGTATTCAAAATGATTTTGCTGGGTATGAGAGACTCCTACCCAGCTAAACTGCACTGAGCAGAACAGGAGACTATATTCAGCAGCACTTAATCACACAGTGCCACTGAATATCCCCCATGGTCACTATTGAGCTGTTTGGACAATACCAAAGTGGGCTGGGGCAGATTCTGTGTTGAGATCTGTATCCTTCTACTACCAACTCCAGACTGTGCCTTTGCTCTCTTGATGCACCTTATGCCTGAAACAAATTGCCTGAGTCAGTAAGTCAAGCTCTGTCCCTGGAACTATTCAAATCCAGAGTAAAAGCCTCCGCACCCTAAGCACCCCTAGAAATGCCCTAAGCCCCTACTTGTACTGTTGTCTGTAAATTTAGATTGTCTGTTAATTTAAATATGTTATTGTACAGCACTGCATATTCCTATCAGCGCTATAGAAATGTTAAATAGTAGCAGTAATAGTAGTTATGCAGGCATCTGCTATATTCAGTGCCAGTGCCTGCATAGCTAACCAAGTAGAACTGCAGAAATAGCAGTCCTATCTTTGCCCAGTTAGCTATGCAGCTACAGCACTGAAAATCAGCCATATTCAATAACTTCCAGGTACTGCTGTGAAACCAAATATTCAGTGCCAGTGAAGTGCCTGGATCTGGCCTGGAACAGAATATTTGGGTCTAAATTAGCTAGTGGTAGTTAGTGTTAATAAAAACACTGATCACTGTTAGCCATAAATTTCAAACAGAAAAATAAACTAATTTAACTAGGCATAACACCATTCCTCTAGACCTCCTTTTTCTAAAACTAATCACACAGGAAAACATTCAAGCAGGTACATTTTTCTCACAAAGAAACATCTCCAATTGCTTAGGTCCAAAGAAAATAACCTGGTACCAACATATCCCATTAGGGAGACCAGAGAACAAAAAACAGAAAATACTTCTGTGCTCTCACCACATGATCTTTGTAGAGAAAAAGCTTCCTCCTAGGCTGCCTGGTAGTGCTGCCCGATTTACGATTCGAATCGGTTCACCGATTCAAATCAGGTGAATCGATTCAAATCGGTTCGTTTTTGCTAAAAAACAGACTCACCGATTCAGCTTCAAGACGATTTTCATGCCGCCGGCAGCCGGAGTCTACCCATCTAATGTAACTTCCGGTTTTGCGAAACCGGAAGTTACATTGGAAGAAACAAAAGTAGTAGGAGAGTCAATCGGCGAGCGAGCGGACCTCGTGCAGCAGACCTCGGCAGCAGCAAATACTATTTTTGGCTGGCTTTCCCTGCATTTCTCCTCTCTGCCCCGCGATTTAATATCCAGTCCAGTAAGTAAATGAATCGGAATGGGGGCTGGTGAGCCTTAGGGGCTGGGGATGGAAGCTGAAATCGGCAGGGGGGCTGGGGATGGAAACTGAGAATTGGAATGGGGGCTTGTGAGTAGAGAGTTACGCGGGGACAGAAATCCCACCCATCCCCACCCGTCCCCGCCAGAATCCTCTCCGTCCCCACCCATCCCCGCCAGGATCCTCTTCGTCCCCACCCGTCCCCGCAAGGAATTACTTCCATCTCCGTCCGTCCCCATAAAAAGCAGCAATTACTTCTGACAGGATCATCAATTCCACAGTTTCTTTTCTGTTTGCGCTGCTGTTTTCCTTGTGGAATCTCTTTGGTGGAACCCTTTTTTTGTTTTCTGTTCAGGTAATTAATTTATAAACCCCCTCTTTTACTAAGGCTGACATGTCCATTATATTATATGGACGAACTGCTTCCAAAGCCTTTCATTTCCGTGGGAGTCCCGTTGGCTAGAGGGGGGTCCCCGTGGGAATCCTGTGGGCCAGAGGGAGGTCCCTGTGGGAGTCCCATGGGTTAAGGGGGAGTCCCACGGGACACCCGCGGGATTCCCGCGATCCCCATTCCCGTGCAGACCTCTACTTGTGAGTCTTGGGGCCTGGGGATGGAAGCTGAAATCATCAGGGGGGCTGGGGCTGGAAGCTGAAATCGACAGGGGGGCTGGTGAGTCTTGGGGGCTGGAAGCTCAGAATAGGCAGGGGGGCTGGGGATGGAAACTGAGAATCGGAATGAGGGCTAGTGAGTCTTGGGGGCTGGGGATGGAAGCTGAGAATCATTTCTGTAGGCTATCAGAAATTTGCTTAATTATCTACTCACACAGAAAAGCAGTAAAAGTCAATAGGTTCTCTGAGTGGGAACAACCTGTTTGGTCTTGCACTCGTGTGATTGACCAATTGTATATCGCTGTTTAATTTATCACAATGATTAATTTGAGCACACGTGAGGTGTCCTATAATGGTGTGCAGGCAGAGGGTGATTAACCTGTGCCTTATTGTGTAAAGCGCTGGAGAATTCTCTCCCCTCGCTTACCTCTCTCGCTGAGGACACCCTGCTTCAGTATAATCATTTATATGATTTATCTTATAAACATTATTACGTGGTCTTTTCCTCAAGTGCTGAAACATCAGGTTGTTCCCACTCGGAGAACCTATTGACTTTTACAGTGAATCGAATCGAATCGAAATATTTTTCTCTGAATCAGGCAGCACTACTACCTGGATCTAGCTACATCTGAGAATAGTCATATTCTCTGAGAGCAAATGGGTATAACTATATTTTTGAAGTAACTTCTGAATCTTTTTTCCAATTCAGAGCATACAGACAGTACCAGAGTAGTTTTAGTTGGTATATCTTCTCAAGAGGATTCCAAGAAGGCAGAGATGTTGAAACTGTCAGCCGAGACAACAATGTTCATTCCACGCTCATTATCCTCTGCTCATTTTCCCAAAGGCATGCAGTCATAGGTGTTACTATGGAGTAGCATGAGGTGGTAAGTGCTACCCTAAAAAATGGCTTGCCACCCTTTTATCACTCCAGTATCACTTGCAATGTGGTTAGGCATTTTCTATCTGCCCTTTCCCCAAAGTCCGGCATATCTTCTTCCTCTAGTGTGGACCAGAACTTCCTCTTGATTCCCTGGACCCAAAGTCCAGTATTTCTTCCCCCTCCTCCTCCTTTGGTTCTCTAACCTTCTGCTATATTAAAGGCAGTGACAGTAACTGAGGCAAAGCCCCACCGGCTGGCTCCACTAGTTTTCTTTACAGCCCATCTCGCCAGTGCAGAAACAAGAAGTTATATCAGAGGATGTGGGATATACTAGATAGAAAGCTTCTTGAGCTGCCAGTCTCAGTCACTGGCATTGCCTTTAATGTATCAGAAGGTTGGGGGATAGGAGGAAGATGCTTTCTCTGCTGCTAGGGGGAAGGAAACACAAATGCCTGACCATGGGTTTGTCTGGGAGGGAGAGAGGTGCTAACCATAGGAAGGAGGATTGGAGTGAAATGCTGAGGAAAAGAGAGATACTGGTTGAGGAAAAAGGGAGAGACCCACTGGAGTCACCAAGGGAAGGAGAAAGAGAGGGAGAGAGGCATTCTAGGAGGTGGAAGAGGACCCAAAGATGGCGAAAGGACAGAGAGAGAGAGAGATGATGGACTGCAGAGATGGGGCAGGGGAGAAAGAGAGACAGATTCTGGCCCTGGAATAGAGAAGTTGGAAGGGAAATGTGAAAGATATTAGACTGTGGGAGGTGTGGTGGGTGGGAGGAAGATGCCTTATCTGCCGATGGGGGAGGGAAATAGAAATGCCTGACCATGAGGATGGCTGGGAGGGAGAAAGGTGATAACAGGGGGTGTGGGTTGAAGTAGAATATTGAGGAAAGGAAAGGTAAGAAGAGTAATTGGATGAAGAAAAGAAAGGGGAGAGACACTAGAACCATCAAGGGGGAGGCATGTTTGGGAGTGGAGGAGGACCCAAAAATGGCCAAGAGACAAAGAGATAGATGCTAGACTGCAGGGAGGGGGCGGGGGAGAGAGAGAGAGAGAGACAGATTCTACCACTAGAATAGGGATGAGGATAAAAGAAAGAGAGGGGAAGTAGCTGGACAAAAGGAAGAACACGGATATAGAAGGATGATGCTGGACATGGGAGTATGGGGACAAATAAGGCAGATGCAGAACATGAGGGAAGGAATAGAGACAGGGACACATATACAGGGAGGAGATGTTAGGTCATTTAAGGACACATATGAAATGATAGTAGACGAGGAGAGATAAAAAATGTCATATACACCAGAGACCCTGGAAAGAGTAGAAGATGAATGGGAGACAGGAGTGGGGGAATAAAGCAAAAGATGAATGGGACAAGGATGGGAGATGGGACAACAGAGTAGAAGATGGCTGGGACATGGTGATTAAGTGGGAGAATGAGTGAGTATGTGTGTATGGGAAGGATGGAGCAGATCAGTGGGAGAGGTGGAGAGGGAATTTTGAGGTATGAATGGGGTGTTTTGATGGTTTGTGAGAATGAGGGTATGAAACGAGGAGTAAGAAAAGAGGGATAAAGAGTTAAGACATAATATAAATGACTTGGAAGAATGGAAAGAGGATGAGAGGCATCGAAAAGGGATGGGGTACTGAAGAGGGGTATGAGGATAGGTCTCTGCTTGCCTTGGATCGGTAGCATGGAATTTTACTATTATTTGGGTTTTTTCCAGGTACTTGTAACCTGGATTGGCCACTGTGAAGATGGGATACTGGGCTAGATGGACCATTGGTCTGACCCAGTAAGGCAGGGGTGTCAAACTAAAATCACATAAGGGGCCGAAATCTAAAATGCAGGCTAAGTTGTGTGCCAGATTTTTTTTATTAAGATACTTGCCCCCTCCTTTGCTGACGTGCAGTGTGGGCCCCAGTGCCTGTGGCGGCTCCAATGCTCCCAGGACATCTGTGAGCGTGTGATCAATTGCCGGCGCCGGCGCCAAAACCCATGCTGCACTCCAGCAAAGGAGGGGGTTAGTTTTAGTAGAAGTATAGGGATACAACCGCTCCAACCCCACGCTAGCTACAAAATAAATAAAGACTTTTCCTCTCTTTTAGGTCCTAGTTCACATTTGCTGTCTAACACCAGCACTGGCAGCTTACATATTTCAAATCTGACATATTGTAATCACAAAATAGAAAATAAAATTATTTTTTCTACCTTTTGTTGTCTGGTCATTTTGTTTTTGGTCCCAGTTTCTCTTTCTGATTTTGTCTATCTTCTAATTCTCTTTCCAGTGTCTGCTGTCCATTTTTTCTCCTCTTCTCTCTTGCTCCAGTCCCTGTCTTCAACATATTGATTTTTCCCTTTCAACTTTTCTCCCTTTTTCTTTTCTGCCTCTATCCACTCAAATCTTGCCCTCTTTCTCATACTTCTCCTTTTTAAATTTTCAGCTACCTATCAATTTTCCATCTTCTCTTATTCTATAGTTCTCCCATTTCCCATCTCACTCCTTTCCCAGCTTCCTATTTCTTTCTATCTGTCCTCCTCTCTCCTCTTGGTCCAACATTTTGCTCGATCTCTTTTCTGTTGTTGTTCTTCTTCCCTCCCCCCTTGATGCTGAATAATGAGATGGAAGGAAAAAAAAGAGATGCTGCATCTCTCTCTCCCTTCCACCCCCAGGCCAACATTTCACCATCCCCTTCCATCTCCAGATTCAACTTCTCTCCCTTTCTCTTCCCAACTACCCCCATTCCATCTCTCCCCCTGTCTGCCTTCCACCAGGTCCACCATTTCTCCTTTTCTCTTCCCAACGGTTCTCCCTCTTTCTCCACACTACTCTAGTTCCAACCTCTCTCCCTTTATCTCGCTCTCTTCACAGCCCGTCGTGCCTTCATCTCCGGCGCCAGTCCGATGTTGCTGCCGGGCCGGGGAATCTGCTGACCTCGGCGATTCGGGAGTGCTGTGCGTGGCTCCTCTTCCTGCTTTTTGCCTGCCGCGGTCTGTCTCCAATAACGTGCAACTTCCTGTTTCTGCCCGGGTGGACCACGGCAGACAGAGGGCGAGCCACAAACAGCACTGCCAAGTTGCTGCCAAGGCTGGCGGACTTTCTGGTGAGTCGTCGGACTGGTGCGGAGGGGAGGACACGCTGGGATCAGAAGGGGAAGATCGAGAACGTTGCCGCGGGCCACATAAAAAGGCCAGGCGGGCCTTGTGTTTGACACATGTGCAGTAAGGCTATTCTTATGTTATTATGATGGGGATGAGTTAGGGCATAAATGGGATTAAAAGATAGTGACAGAGAGGAAATAGGAGATAGAGGATAAGAGATAGAAGAATATCCTGGAGGCAAATGAAGGAAGGAAGACAGGGATGGAGCTGGGGCTGGTGAGGGGAAAAAAGGCAGGGGGTGGTAGGTGAGGGCTAAGGCGGTGAGTATAGAGGATGGAAATGGAGGGCCATATCAAATACCTCACGGGCCGTATCGAGGTAGAAGAAGATATCTTCTTTTTCAAAGGTCCGACGGCGACAAGAGGACATCCATGGAAAATCAGGGGCGGGAAATTGCACGGCGACACCAGGAAATACTTTTTCACCGAAAGAGTGGTTGATCGCTGGAATAGACTTCCACTTCAGGTGATCGAGGCAAGCAGCGTGCCTGATTTTAAGAAGAAATGGGATCATCACGTGGGATCTCTGCACAGAGCTAAATAGGGGAGGGTCATTAGGGTGGGCAGACTAGATGGGCCGTGGCCTTTATCTGCCGTCTTTTTCTATGTTTCTATGTAGGTGAAAGATGGGCGAGGAACCAGGAGATTGGGAAAGGAGATAGATATAGAGGGGCAATAGGAGTACTAGAGAGGGCTGAAAGGAAGCTGGGAAAAGCCAGTAGATAGATGAAAGATGAAAAGGATGAGACTAAGAAGTGGATGAAAGAAAGCGGGTTACATCAAATGGGTGGATATAAATGCAGAGAACAGAAAAGTGAAGAAAAAAAAAGAAAGCAAAGGCAAACATATAAAATAAGAAGACATATGGAGAGAGAAGAAGGCCAAACTGAAAAATAATTTAGAAGAAGACACAAAAAGTGGAACAGACTGGGATCAACCTAATTAGAAAATGAAATGCCCAGACAACAAAGGTACAAAAGAAAAATATTATTTAATATTATGGAGGAAGGGGAGGGGGTGTCTCCATTTCACTTTTTGTCTGCATGGTTTTTTTTTTTTTGTGTTCCTCTATTTTGCATCTAGTGAGGATCTGTCTATGTTCTGCATATATGGCTGAGGTGAAAGATTCTGCTAGCATGTAGTGTCTGTGTAGGAATCTGTAACAATCCAGTTTGTCCTAGCTTTTCAATAGTGCTCTAGGGCTGTTATAGTTTGATAAGTTTTTGAATGTCTTTTTACAGAGTTTTGAGTTAGTTTGCAACTGTTGGATCCTACTTAAAAGCAGGTCCTTGGCACCAAAAATAAAAATGCTCAAGACTAGTGGTCTTCACATTCTGTAGAGTCATTACCCAAACAAAAATGAATCTGTTCTAATCAGTGTCTTTCAGTGGAGGGAGTGTGTGCTGTTCCTGAGGCGATAATCACAATTTGAATACAAAACAAGTTTGGTTTAAAAAAAGCGTTTTCAGCTTAGTATACCAGACTTTGGTTGCTTCTCATCTTATTTCTAATTACCCCTTCCCTTCAGTATTTTCTCACTTCAAATCCCTTCCACATCTACCTAATTTGCATCTCCTCTATTTTTTCAGTTCATTGCTTCATCTCCTTTTAGAGTTGCTTGCAAAAGATCCCTCAGTGGAAAAAAATCAATTACTTGGTGAACATAATATATTCAAGTAAACAGAGAACTTCAGGGTTGATATTCAAAGTCAAATATGTGGTCAACTTCTGACATTAACCAGATAAATGGCTCATTTTAAAATCTAGGTCCACAGACCAGTTAACTTCTAGCTGATGAAACCCCAAGTCCTGTCATAAGGTCACAAGTTATCTGGTTACACTAGGAGGAACAAGAGGCATGCAGGAGATGGATGAAAACTTTAACCAGCTAGTACACTCCTCCCTCCATATTTGCGGTTTTGACTATTCGTGGTTTTTAGCGTGCTGGCTCCTCCCCCCCAAATTACATCATCCATGCCACCAACACCTATTTCAAATCAAGTAGAGGTGCATACCTGCCATTGCAAACTGGTGGGCTAAAGCATCATTTCCACCTGGCCAAATGCAACCGGGGCTCATCTCCGCCAGAACCCTTGCATGCCAGACAGCCGCTGCCGCAACCCCCCCCTCTCGAGCTCCTGTTGCCATGGCCCAGACTGGAGTGCCGCCCAGCCATTGGCCAAGACCATCATGTGAGCGCCGCTGGAATTTGGGTCCGTGGCTCTGAGAAGAGGAGACGGGCTGGGCCCAAGGGTGAACCAGAGGTAAGAGCGGCGGTTTGGTGGAGTGGGAGGGGTTGCAGCGATGCGATGGGAGTTGGCAGTGGGCTTATCTCTCTCCCCTGCTCTGTAGACGGGGCCAGGGCTAAGGAGAGACCCGGGCAGGCGGGGGGAGGAGGCAAATAACTTTCTCATAGGTTTTCGCAGTTTTATCATATTCTCGAGGGTTTTTAATAGAAAACAGCGAATAACCTATGAGAAAGTTATTCATGG
Source organism: Geotrypetes seraphini (assembly GCF_902459505.1). NCBI lineage: Eukaryota > Metazoa > Chordata > Amphibia > Gymnophiona > Dermophiidae > Geotrypetes > Geotrypetes seraphini. The sequence goes on from NC_047086.1 coordinate 254,707,720, forward strand.
TTTTTCCATATTCATGGCTATGTTCCGCCTATAACCACCGCGAATACGGAGGGAGGAGTGTATTTCTATTCAGTACTATCTGGTTAAAGTTAACTGTTTGAGGCCCTTTTATGAAAGTGCATTAAGTAATTAGGCCCTGGTGATATACAAGTAGAAGAACCAGGATTTCCAAGTGTATGTAGCATACATGTATAAAACTCAATTTTTCAGACAGCTAGTTTTTTACATGTATTTATTATATTTATGTTTATGTGGGAAGGGGGCTTGTTGTAGGCATGGTTAGGGCAGAAATGAAAATCTACTCAGGGAGGGGGCTTGTGATTGGGGGTGGGGGGGAAGAGTTCTTCAAGAGTGGATGGGGGTTGTGTTGTGAGGGCTGATCAGATGGGGGTGGTGGTTGGGGATTTCTTCAAGGGTTAGAATTAGCTCTGAAGGGGGAGGGGGTGGGGGTTCCAGCAGGGATCTGATGTGGGCAGAACTTAAAACGTACCTCTCTGAAAAAGTCTATGGGTTATAAAGATGTCCCTCATGGCCTGGGTGATCTTGGATCAAATCCAAGCAGCACTGACCTCTTGGCTATTTTGTCTCCCTTTTTGTCTGGGCCTTTGTCATTCACCTTTTCTCTCATATAATATTGTAACTCTTTTCTGCTACACTTTCATTATTTTGTAAACTGCTTTGATAGTCCTCTCTAAAGCGGTTTATTGTCTTCAATAAACTTAGAAGCGGACCTCTTCTTGGGGGGGGACTTCTTTGAGGGCTTGACAAGCCTTCTTGGGAAGGGTCTAGTGGGGATGCAGACCTCTGCAGGGGAAAATGGGGTTGATGCTGGGGGGAGGAGGGGTAGGGGGGAGGGTAGAAGATGAGAGATTTTAATAGCTATACCATCAGGCACTACACATGTAGGTTTGCAAGATAGATGTCTTATATGTGTAAGTGCCATTACATACAAGTGCAGGCTGGTTAAAAGTCTCCTTCCTTGAACTGGGTCACTTGTCAGCAAAGACTACAGAACAAGCATTGCTGCCACAAGAGGACTTGAAAAGCTTCATATCTCATTTGAACTTAATGCCACACTTCACTGTAACCCCTGGGCTGCAATCAGGTTCTTGCTGGAGTCTCTTTCAATCTTTCTTGAATGCAGAAAAAGGTAAAAAGATGAAGCAGTATAAGGATAGTGGAAAAATCTAAAACTCTGTCAAAAAGTAGAAATGTTGAGTCCTGCATTTTCTCACATTTTGCTATTTCTAATGCTTGCACCTACAGTATATCATTTATTGTACAATAAGGCTTATGCAACCATCTTTCTGTGTTCTGGAAAACGAAGTCACAGAAGGCAAGTACTCCATCAAAAACAACACTTGGGAAATAGACTACCTTTAGTCAGGCACAGTTGGTTGTATGTTTTTGCAGATCAATCTATTTAGGTGCTCATAGTAATAAGCAGACTAGATACAAGTCAAAAGGGGGTCACAGTAGCATGCTTTGTAAATGTATTCCTTCCTAGCACAGATGGCACAAAATGCTTAGTGATTTTTTTTAAGACTGTGGTTCATGCTGTGAGAAGATATGGCTGGAATAAATACATTTTATTTAGCCTCATGACATTTTTTCATATTATTTTATTATACAGAAAAGAGCACAAAAGAGAGTTCTTCCATTATGTGTATCCATTATATACTGAAAAGCAAATTCAAACCTTATGTCAAGCACATTTTCAGAAACAATGAGCATGCCATATAAATAATAAGACATTTGGTTGCAGATAATTTAGTTTGTGTATTTTGCCTTAAGGAACAGATGATTCAAAGTTTAATTTACCCCCTTCTGTATTTTTATAACTTGACATGGTGTGCTTTTCTTTGGATGCCAATGTAGGACCAATTAACCAAAATATCCTTTATGCTTCAGGATAAAAGGTTAATTGTGATAAACGTTCCCTGTTATATAATATAAAACCAGAGAAAATAGTGCAAGATTACATATTTAAGGATTTGAGAAAAGGGAAGATGTCAAGGAAGAAAATGTGGTTCTATGACTTTTTTTGAGTGGTTGAATTTGATTTCTAATTCTAAAACTATTTTTTTTAGTTTAGTAAGAATGTGAATACCCAAAAAGTGGTTAATGTGGTTTTGGAGGGAAGGACAATCTGATTCCAGTTAGATAAGGCAGCAGCCAGTAGGAAATGACCTTATTTTTCTAACTATTGTAGGGTTAGTTGAAACTGATTAAATAAACTGAAAGGAAGTGTTTAGTTTCCCAGGACATAACAATGGAGAACAGACCTTCCTATATTTCTGACATTTATCTAATCTGTTACTAATTAGATGTCTGGATAGACACAATATTGTCTGTCCTGTGTTACCCATATTGCTTTGGGGAGTTATTGATGACCAAATGTATTATTTTATGGATGTCATTTACAATTATGTGAAGGTAGATTTTAGAAAGGCTGTGCAACTCAGTATGTCCAAGTCGATACATTGCATATGGACATCTATTTCCCATGTGTTTTAGAACAGAATTTGTCAACATACAGCCTGTTCTAATTTAAAATATATAAGAAATGAATAGGGCAAAACAAGGGACACAGATTTCATCATAGCTCCATAGAAATGTCCTTGTTATAAAATAAAATTCAACCATTCAACAAACACTGCCAAATAATAAAAGACTTATGGCAATAAATTAGTGATTTTCTAATGTGGGAGAAAACTTATTTATCCATTTATCTTAATTTATTCTCTTTTAATTGGTTGGAAATGTTGTTGAATGGTTAAATTTACTTTTTCACTTCGAGTGTGTTTTTTGATGTAACAAATGGCCACATAACTATCCATGTGGAGGCGTAGCCTAACACGGCAGCTGGCTAAGAACCAGCTCAGAGAACTAGTGAACACCAGTTTAAATTTCATTGCAGCTCTTAAATTGTGAGCCCAGTTACCCCTAAATCTGGATATTCAGTGCTGGTCACTGTCTGAACACCAGTTCTGAATATCTATATTTAATTAACTGAGGCACACAGCATTGTACAAAAATGTTAACCTCTCCAGCTGAATACTGATCCCATATAAATGAAGTTCTGTAAATAGTTCATTTCATCCAGGCTCTTATATACCGTATATTATTGTTGGTTCTTAAAAATAAGGTTTTACATGTTCACTTGTGATCGGAGACAGAAGGGAAGAACATAAAGGACTATGGATGGTGACTTGACTGAAGAAACAGAATAAATATGCTCTTGATGGCAACCTTTCTCAGTGCAGAAAAATACTTTTCTACATCATTTATTTATTCAATTTTCTATACTGTTCTCCCAAGGGAGCTCAGAATAGTTTACATGAATTTATTCAGGTACTCAAACATTTCCCCTGTCTGTCCCAGCAGGCTCACAATCTATCTAATGTACCTGGGGCAATGGGGGGATTAAGTGACTTGCCTAGGGTCACAAGGAGCAGTGTGAGTTTAAACCCACAACCTCAGGGTGCTGAAGCTGGGGCTTTAACCACTGCACCACACTATTCCGCCTTTTTCAGTGCAGAAACTTTTCAGCATCAATTTGAATAATACAGACTGCCGGCACCTAGATATCACAGTTACTTACTGTAATAGGTGTTATCCAGGCCAGATATTCTCCCATTTGGGTGATGTCATCCACGGAGCTCAGTACAGACAGCTACCAAACTGTACGTGCACTTTAAGAACTTTAGAAAGTTTGCGACTGCCCGCACTGCGCATGTTCGAGTGCCTACCCGCCCGACGTAGGTGAGCGTCTCCTCAGTTCAGATAGCCAGCTAAGAAGCCAACCAAGGGAGGTGGGTGGGTTGTGAGAATATCTGCCTGCTGTCCCTGGATAACTCCTGTTATGGTAAGTACCGTATTTTCATGCATATAACGCGCGCGTTATATGCGTTTTTACCTACCGCGCATACCCCTCGCGCGTTATATGCGTGAGCGCGGTATACAAAAGTTTTTAAACACCCACCCCCGCCCGACGCCCGATTCACTCCCCCCAGCAGGACCGCTCGCACCCCCACCCCGAACGACCGCTCGCACGCGCTCTCACCCGCACCCGCATCCACGATCGGAGCAAGAGGGAGCCCAAGCCCTCTTGCCCGGCCGACTCCCCGACAATATCGGGCCAGGAGGGAGCCCAAACCCTCCTGGCCACAGCGACCCCCTACCCCCACCCCGCACTACATTACGGGCAGGAGGGATCCCAGGCCCTCCTGCCCTCGATGCAAACCCCCCCCCCCAACGACCGCCCCCCCCAAGAACCTCCGACCGCCCCCCCAGCCGACCCGCGACCCCCCTGGCCGACCCCCACGACACCCCCACCCCCCTTCTCCGTACCTTTGGTATTTGGCCGGACAGACGGGAGCCAAACCCGCCTGTCCGGCAGGCAGCCAACGACGGAATGAGGCTGGATTGGCCCATCCGTCCCAAAGCTCCGCCTACTGGTGGGGCCTAAGGCGCCTGGGCCAATCAGAATAGGCCCGGGAGCCTTAGGTCCCTCCTGGGGGCGGGGCCTGAGGCACATGGGCCCAACCCGACCATGTGCCTCAGGCTCCGCCCCCAGGAGGGACCTAAGGCTCCCGGGCCTATTCTGATTGGCCCAGGCGCCTTAGGCCCCCACCAGTAGGCGGAGCTTTGGGACGGATGGGCCAATCCGGCCTCATTCCGTCGTTGGCTGCCTGCCGGACAGGCGGGTTTGGCTCCCGTCTGTCCGGCCAACTACCAAAGGTACGGAGAAGGGGGGTGGGGGTGTCGTGGGGGTCGGCCAGAGGGGTCGCGGGTCGGCTGGGGGGGCGGTCGGAGGTTCTTGGGGGGGCGGTCGTTGGAGGGAGGGGGGTTTGCGTCGAGGGCAGGAGGGCCTGGGATCCCTCCTGCCCGTAATGTAGTGCGGGGTGGGGGTAGGGGGTCGCCGTGGCCAGGAGGGTTTGGGCTCCCTCCTGGCCCGATATTGTCGGGGAGTCGGCGGTCCTTCGGGGTGGGGGTGCGAATGGTCCTGCCGGGGGGGGATGAATCGGACGTCGGGGGGGCATCAGGCTTTCAGGATGGGGACAGACCTTCAAGGGGGGACAGGACTTCAAGGGGGGACAGGCAGACCTTCAAGGGGGGACAGGACTTCAAGGGGGGACAGGCAGACCTTCAAGGGGGGACAGGCCTTCAAGGGGGGACAGGCAGACCTTCAAGGGGGGACAGGCAGACCTTCAAGGGGGGACAGGCAGTGCACGGAAGTCAGGGGGGGGTGAACGGAGAGTCGGGACAGCGCACGGAAAGTCAGGGTAGTGCACGGAAGTCATGGGGGGGGTGAACGGAGAGTTGGGACAGCGCACGGAAAGTCAGGGCAGTGCACGGATGTCAGGGGGGGGGTGAACGGAGAGTCGGGCAGCATGCGCGGTATACCCGTGAGCGCGGTATACCAAGGTTTTTGAACATATCATCGTGATTTCTGCGTGCTATACCCGTGTGCGCGTTTTATACGGGTGCGCGTTATTTGCGTGAAAATACGGTAACTGTGCTTTATCCCAGGACAAGTAGGCAGCATATTCTCACATATGGGTGACCTCCAAGTTAACCAGAATGGAATGGTGGGAGAATTGGTGTTTAGGAAAATAAATTTTGTAATACAGTTTGGCCGAAACGGCCATCCCGTCTGGAATAGGATTCCAGACAATAGTGAGAAGTGAAGGTATGAACCAAAGACCAAGTGGCAGCTTTGAATATTTCATCAATAGGAGTAGATCTACAGAAAGCTACTGAAGCTGCTATAGTTCAAACTTTATGTGCTGTGACTCGACCTTCCAGTTGCAGCTCAATCTGCGCATAACAAAATGCGCGCAGTCAACCAGTTGTAAATTGTCCTCTTGGATACTGGATGCCCCAACTTGTTTGAGTCAAAGGAGACAAAAAGTTGTGGATTTAGTCCTTTGTAAATAGTAGGCCAAAGCACGCTTGCAGTCCAAAGTATGAAGAGCTGTTTCCCCAGGACGCGAATGAGTCTTGGGAAAGAACAATGGGAGGACAATTGATTGATTGAGATGAAATTCTGTAACAACTTTGGGAAGAAATTTGGATGGATGATGAAATACCGTAAATGGTGGGTCTGCTACCAAAGCTTGTAGATCACTTACTCTGTGAGCAGACGTGAGAGAAATGAGGAAACCTAATTTCCAAATGAGATATTTAAGATGAGTAGTAAACATTGGCTCAAATGGGGATTTCATCAGTTGAGCAAGAACATTGAGATCCCAAACTACTGGAGGTGGTTTGAGAGGCAGTTTGAGATTGAAAAGTCATTTCATAAATGGAAACCACAGGATGAGCAGAGAGAGGTTTTCCATCTAATGGTTGATGAAAAGCAGAAATTGCACTGAGATGGACTCTAATGGAGGTGGATTTGAAGTCAGATCAGGATAAATGGAATAAATAATTCAGAATCTCTAGAAGGAGGTAGACTGAGGCTCCTGGTGATGAAGATCGCACCAAGCAGAAAACCTAGTCTATTTTTGAGTGTAACATTATCTGGTGGTTGGTTTTCTGGAAGCATCTAAGATGTTTCTGACAGATTGAGAAAACTGAAGGTGTGAAGTTATCCCAAGAGGTACCAGGCTGTCAGGTGTAGAGACTGCAGGTTAGGATGAAGAAGAGAACCATGACTCTGTGTAAGCAGAGACAGAAAGATTAGTAGTAGAAGTGGCTCCTTGATGCTGAGTTGAAGTAGAAGGGAGAACCATGGTTGTCTGGGCCACCGAGGATGTATCAGAATCATGGTGGCATGTTCCTGTTTGAGTTTGACAAGTATCAAGTGACAAATGTCTTGAGAAAAAGTGGAAAATGAGGGAACACATAGAGGATCTTGTCTGTCCAGTCTAGGAAAAAAGCATCTGCCTCCAGATGGTGAGGAGAGTAGAATCTGGAACAGAACTGGGGCAGCTTGTTGTTGTGGGGAGACGCAAAAATATCTATTTGAGGAGTCCCCCACTGAGAAAAAATTTGATGAAGAGTTGGTGAATTGAGTGTCCATTTGTGTGGTTGTAGAATGTGACTTAATTTGTCTGCCAGTAAATTTTTCTCTCCTTGAATATAGACAGGTTTAAGAAAAATATTGTGAGGGTTTGCCCAATTCCAAATTTTCTGAGCTTCCTGGCAAAGGAGAAGAGGCCCTGTTTCTCCCTGCTTGTTCATGTAGTACATGGCCACTTGATTGTCTGTACAAATGAGAATGACTTGAAGAAGATGTTGAAAAGCCTTGAGAGCACTGAAAATTGCTCTGAATTCCAACAAATTGATGTGATGTCGACGATCCATGGTGGACCAGAGACCTTGAGTATGGAGACCATCTAGATATGCTCCCCAAGCGTAGGTTGACGAATCTGTCATGAGAACCTTCTGGTGTTTGGAACAGCAAACCACTAGATAGATTGGAAGAGAGCATCCACCATTGCAGAGATTGCTGAAGAGAAGATGTTACAGTAATGTGCTGGGAAAGTGGATCGAGAGCCTGCGACAACTGAGAAGCCAGCATCCACTGAGAAATCCTTAGGTGAAGTCTGGCAAAAGGAGTCATGTGAACTGTAGAGGCCATGTTATCTAGAAGAACCATCATGTGCCTTGCTGAAAGTGAAGGAAGGAGGCATACCTGATGACAAAGGGTATGAAAGCATTCTAACATTGCTGGGGAAGGAATGCTCTGAGCTGCACAGTATCTAGAAGAGTTCCAATAAATTGAAGAGTCTGAGAAGGCTGAAGTTGAGATTTGGGAAAATTGATTTTGAAGCCCAAATTTTGTAGAAACAGTATAGTCTAAACTAAACTAAACTAAAATTAGCTTTGTATACCAGGTCTTCAACCACAATGGAGCTCGACTCGGTTAACAGAAACTAAAAGAAATACAAAAGAGAAAAAGAAAATAACAGTCAAAAAAATTAATGTGATAGATTTCTGAAGTGTTTAGCAAATAAAATAATTTTTAAAGATTTACGAAAAAGTTAAAGATTTATAAAAGATTTATGAAAGAGTTGTGTCACTACAATAACCCCCTGAGACGAGGGGTCTTTGATGAGCCAATCATCCAGATATGGAGAAACTTGGAAACCATGATTTTGCAAGGCTTGCTGCCACCCAGGCACTTGATGAAAATTCTGGGAGATGATGCAAGGCCAAAAGGTAGAACCTTGTATTGGGAATGATGATTTCCCACCCGAAATCTGAGAAACTTGCAAGAGGCTGGGTGAATGGGAATGTGAGTGTAAGCCTCCTTGAGATCCAGAGACCATAACCATTCATTTTGATCTAGAAGGGGATATAAGAACGCCAGGGACAGCATCCAAAACTTTTCTTTGACAAGAAATTTGTTGAGAGCTCTGAGGTCCAATATTGGTCGAAGACCTCCTGTCTTCTTCGGGATGAGGAAATAGCAGGAATAAATCCCCATGTTCTGCTGGTCCAATGGAACCTTCTCGATGGCATTGAGAATGAGCAGAGATTTGACTTCCTGAAGAAGAGAGGACTGAAGAGGGTTGGAAGGAAACTCTCTTGGAGGATGATCTGGAGGAATACTGAGGAAATGAAGAGAATAACCATTTTGAATGATATTGAGAACCCAGAGATCGGTAGTGATGAGTTGCCAACGATGATGATAATGAAGCAGACGATGTTTGATGGGGAGACAGCTTGACTGAGATTATGCTTTCGAGTAGTCAGTCATAAAGGCTGATTTGACTTTGGAGCAGCCGAGGTTTGGGGTTTCTGGGAACACTGTTGATGTTGTTTTTTCTGTAGTGGTCTAGAAAGAGGAGCAAACTTTGGAATATAGAGCCTCTGATATGAGGTAGATGGCTTATAAGGCTTAGAGGCAGAAGATTTAGCTTTAGGCCAGAGCAATGAATTGAAAGACTTTTCATGTTTGAAAGCTGCTTAGTTTCCTCCCAAAAGTTCATCTCCTAGGCAGGAGAAGATAATTTGTATTATATTGAAAATTGAAGCAACTAGGAAACAGATCTGAAATGTGGTAGTAAGATCAATTTGTCATATTAGCTAACCGGTCTTGAAGATTAGGATCCATGTCTGTTACCCTTAACCCTGCAAGCCTACTCATTTTTTAAGAGTGGACTCCACTACTAGAGACTGGTGAGAGAGCTGAGGTTTATTGAAACCAGGAATAGGGATGATACTATATTGAGAGTCAAGCTTCTTGGGAGCAGCTGGTTACAGAATAAGGGGAGTCCCAATACTTGCATAGAGTTTCCTTCAAAATACCATGTAAAGGAAGCTTGAGTAATTCCTTAGGGGGATGTCTGATATCCAGGTCTCCATATACTCCTCTGAATATTTGGAATCTGCCTCCAATTTTACAGCCGGGTCTTTACTCATCTGATGGATGAAACGTGTAAAAGAGACTGGTTCAGAAGGAGAAGGTTCCCTATGGGAAGTAGAGTGAGGAGAATACTCTATCTGGGAACCATAAGCTTCCGTAGAAGATGGAGATGCTTTATGCACAGATTGGAGATGTAGATCTGAATCCACAGGAATGGAAGGGGAACAGTACCTACATTTTGGGCTGTACCATCTCGATGAAGAAGGTGAAGCAGACTTCTTGCGCTTGTTTGAGCACATGGGAGAAATATGCTTGGACTTAGAAGAATGCTTGCCAGATTTGGTAGATGGAAGATGTGGAGATGAATGCCTGGAATGACTAGATCTATGTCCAGAAGCATGACGCTTCTTCTGTGTAAGTTCATGAGAAGGCGATTGATGCCTTGAAGAACGGATGCTTCGGTAAAGGTGTGTGATGCTTTGAGGAGCGATGCTTAGGTGAAAGAGAGTGGTATTTGGAGGAGCGATGCTTAGTTGTAGGAGACCGGTGCCTTGAAGACTGGTGCCACGAAGCATGGCTCGATGATTATGATCGATGTCAAGAAAGTGGTACTGATGAGGCAGTAGTGGCACCTGCATCTTGCAAGGAGTGACGCTCAGGCTGGGTCGGTATTGGAGGAGCTGACATGGGAGTAACCATCTGGAACATATCCCCAAACTACAATTTAAAGAGAGCAATGAGCTTCTCTTTGAAGGCTTGCACCGATACCTGTGGCTTCGACGCTGGTATCAATGGTGCCGTGGCTCACTCCGGAGAGGATGACAGAGATGAAGATGCACCCCTCAAAGTTGAAGCGAGCCGCATTAATGGTCTCTGTTTGGCCGGTATGACTTGACTCTGTACCTTAGTGGCCTGAGACACTGTCTGGGAAGCTGGTGACTTCTTAGCTGGCTTACCTGACGGGGCTATTGCCTGTGACACCGAAATGGAAGCAGGTACCTCAGACGATGGTGATGCCTTTAACGTTGAGGGCTTGGATGGTGTCGAAGGTACCTGTGATGTCTCCATGGTACCAAAGAGTAATTTCTTTTGAAGATGACTTTTAATGGAGCACTTCTGAAGCGTAGAACAAGATTCTACGTGGTGGTTTGGGCCCAGGCACTGGATACACCACTTGTGGGGATCAGTTAAAGAAAAAGTGTGCTGGACCTGCCGCACTTCTTAAAGCCGGTTAATGGGCAGGACATGGAAGGGAAAACCGCCTCAGCCAAGTCAAAATTGAGGGCTGAGGTAGAGGCAAAGGCCCTGCCATCAAAAAATGGCTAAACAGAAAAATAAAAGGAACGGAAAGTTCTTTCTATTTTTTTCATTAAGAGAAGTAAAAAATAGAAGAAGATGAAGAAAAAAATCAGAAATTTTGCGAACGGGAAGGCAAAAATAAAACGCAGAACGTTTACACACAACTTCATAGCTCCGCGGAAAACTGAGAACTGAGGAGATGCACGCCTACGTCGGGTGGGAAGGAACTTGTGCATGCGCAGTGAGGGCAGTCACAATCTTTCTAAAGTTCTTAAAGTGCACGTACACTTTGGTAGCTGTCTGTACCGGACTCTGTGGATGATGTCACCCATATGTGAGAATATGCTGCCTGCTTGTCTTAGGATAAAAATTGATTTGTAACTACTATGTCTGATTTCTCTGTTTTGCTGTTTGGAGTTTTGTGAGCATGAACATTCTGTTTCTTACACTCAAAGGAGCAGAGTAACAGGTCCAGAATATCAGACTCACAGTGAATATGATAGATGTGTATCTACTAATAGCAGCTAAAAGCCCTGCTGAGAAGATAGTTTGTATTATATTTAAAATTGAAGCATCTAGGAAACAGATCTGAAATGTGGTAGTAAGATCAATTTGAAACAGGGGAAACAAAACCATAAAATCAAAAGCACAAAACCAGAGTGGAATTGTCCCAATCAGAATGGTGAGCACCAAAAAAGTGTCCTTCAACTCATCTGATACATACAAATGCCTTTATTCTTCCAAAATCTCATATATACATCCAATGACTCAACGACCCGACATGCACATGTTTAGGCCCAACCGGCCTGCCTCAGAAGTCTACAAGTACATACATGGATATACAGGTTAAAAACATACAAAATATTTATATAAATATATAAAAGATATACATGAAATAAAATATAAAAAAATTGATGTATAATATAAACATAGAACAGCAAAGAATAATCGCAAGTACATAATAATACAACTAAAATATGGGCATATGAATTCATAATAAGCCCAACAAACGTATATGAATTAATCACCAATGATAAATATGTTAATACTTTGATATTAAAACATCAACCCTCTAAAAAACTTTGAAAACATATGATGGTATAAAACTATATAGGAGTAAGGTATAAGACTACTAAAACAATACAAGAAAGAGATATAAATATCCTTACTATCAAACAGTGCATTATATGTAATATAATATAAGCCAAAGGGAAAAATATTAATCTATAAAAGGACATAATCGTAAAAACTGGATAAACATCTCAAATCGATTCCATAAAACATAATAAGTATAAAGCATACCTTATGAGTCTTCAACGGGTGTATTAGAAAACCGTATAAATATAAAGATGAACACATCCTCTACATGCGGCTACTAAATTAAGAATTAAACAAAAAACCAAATAAAAACTCATATTGGAAATAACAACGGAATAACCTAATAACAATAACGCAAAAAAAACGGACACTGGTTGCCCCTCAAACAAGAAGTAATGACCTTTTATAAAAGAAGCCTATAAAATACAAGAAGGTAAAACACAATTCATGTAGTGATAAAACCACATGTAGTGAAGAGGAATGAAAACTTAATGCTAAAAAAGGAGGGTATAACTATCCAAAATGTATGTCCACCAAGGACAATAGTAAGCCGAAAAACAGGAGAGGATATAACCACCGCAGACCCGAAAATGTTAACAAACATTGAGCATGGGCATTGGACGCCGGCGCACTCATACAGCTGCAGCTGTGAATTAAGCTGCTAGCTTTCACTCAAGGTGTGAAAAATAACAAAAAACATGCTAAATGACGCTAAATGCAAAAATAATTTTATTGTTTGTATTTTCCAATCATGAAATCAAAAGAATAAAGCATAATTGTGTTAGCAGTTGCATTAGCGGGAGTCGTTATAGTTGCCAAAATGCTGGCCTTCTGATAACGAGCTCAGTTCAATATTTTGCTACACTCCATTATATACTTTTGGCTCAGTGTGACATCATCGGCTTGACAGCCAATAAAATAACATAGGTGGTGTTTAAAGTTAGACAAAGAAAAAAGTTTCAGAAATTACTTTTGTTCTGTTTACATTCATTTCTGAATATACATTAACATTTTATAACATTTCCAATATTCCTTGTATCCTTGTCACTAAGGTATATTAAGAGAATCATTTGTTAAAAAGGTGCTGAAATTTTCTAAGCCCTACAAACAGTGCTGAAAATTGGTCGGCCTTAGAGGAAAGGAGGGGCTGTCTCCCCCTCTCCCTAAGTTGACAGTTTCAAATTTCATTGATCTGCACACAGAAGCCTTCCTATGTTAGAGCAGCAGTCTCTGACTTAATTATTTCCAGATGTTATACCCTTTGAATTTCTTTAGGTTGCAAATATATATAATATGTTTTTTCAAAACCCATTCTTTTGTTCAATACAGTCACACAATCACTCCAGGGGCCCCTTTCATTCATAATTTTCATTCATATCTCGGCCATTCATATTTAATGCATGTTATATCTTAGTTTAGGATACTTTATCCAATATGTTCTTCCTAGCCAGCCTAAAGCACATCTGGTATCAATTAACACCACGATGCTCGGAGCAGGAAACCTAAACAAAGACTTGGGACATAGGATGATCACAAAATGGAGTCCAAGACACAGAAAAACAAAGAACCCAAAATGGAGTTCCTGCATATCCTGATTTCCTTCATGATTTGGCCTAATAGCAAAGTACATAAAAAGAATATTATTCTTTCCCTTATATTAATCTGTAGTGTGTTTTTCTGGCTCACTTTGGTAGCTGTCTTGGCTTTGACTGCATCCATATTTAGATTTTTCTTCACCTGTTTTTCGTACGCTTCTATTGGGCGTGGCCTTAACTGACACATTTGCTTATATCTAACTAGAATTACCCAGAATCATACGAAAAACAGGCACTTAATACTGCACTATCAGTCCTGACATCTATTCCATTACCGTCCCATAAACATCACCCCCTACTGGCCACGAGCCACTACTCCTCAACATATAGAAAGTGGATAAACTTAAACGCAAAAAAAGGAAGGGGGAGGGTATAGTAATCCAACAAATATGTCCGCCAAAGACCGGTGGCAAGCCGGAAAACAGGAGAGGAGCTGAAGACGGAATAACAAACACGAGACCGAAAATGTAAAACAGACACATGTAAAAATTAAAAGGCAATAGTGCAGGAATATGAAGTGAAAATAGAAGTTCAAAAAACTTACATTCAAAGACGTGGACCATTAATAATCACAACGGACGTGCTGCAACTGATAAGAGGAAAGGAGGATCATCACGCTGATTAAATATATGGTAGACGTGGGCGTGTTGACGTCACAAAGTTAAAGTGATTGCCAAACCTTGACGTGTTGACCTCATTAGGCAAGCCATAAAAACAATAGTGGAATGGCAATGTATCCAATCCCCCCCTTTGTCTGTCTGTCTTTCTGTGTCTCTCCCTGCCCCTGTGTCTTTCTTCTTTTCTTTTTATCTATCTATCTATCTATCTATCTATCTCTCTCCCTGCCTCCTATGCAGCAGCATTTCTCTCCCACCACTTCCCTGTGCAGCAGCCACAGCAGCAGTCCCTTCCCCTCCATTTCCCTCCCCCCACACCACTTCCCTGTGCAGCAGCAGCATTTCCCATACCCCCCTTTCCCTTCCCATGGTCTGACCAGCTCCCTTAGTCCCTTACCGCTCCCCCTTTCCCTTCCCACGGTCCCGACAAACCTTCCAATTCCAGCAGCATCTGCAGCACTCTACACACGTTGCTTCGGGGCCTTCTACTGCCCAACAAATCAGGGCAGTAGAAAGCCCCGAAGCAGCGTGTGTAGAGTGCTGCAGATGGTGCTTGAATCGGAAGGTTTGTCTGGGGGTTTTTGGGGGTTTTTACGCGGGCCCAGCCGGAGCAGGAGGAGAAGCCTGGGAGCCAGGAATTAAAGTCCGTGGGGGAGGGGAGGAGGGAGAAGAGCAGTTACTCTCCCTTCCAGCTCCGGTCCGGCCCCCGCTGACATCACCCTGGCCAGTTCACACTCTGAAGCCGCGGGAGACGTGGCGCTGTATGGTCTCTTCTTTCTGCTGCCGTGAGCGTGGGTTCTGGGGAAGGACAGCAGCGGCGGCGGCAAACTTACAGGAAGGGAGGGAGGGAGTACTATATACTGCAACTTACAGCCTTCTCATAAGATCGTCAGATGTGCTCCTTATAGATTTTGTGCTTCTTGGCTTTATCCTTCAGACGGCAAGAGCTGCTGCGCGCATGCGCACTCCTACCTGTGGGTCCCTACAGCGCACGGAAAACAGGAGCATGCAGTTGGGAGTGCGCATGCGCGCTTAGGGCTTTATTATATTAGATTTTGTATGTTTTTAACCTGTATATCCATGTATGTACTTGTAAACTTCTGAGGCAGGCCGGTTGGGCCGAAACATGTGCATGTTGGGTTGTTGAGTCATTGGATGTATATACGAAATTTTGGAAGAATAAAGGCATTTGTATGTATCAGATGAGTTGAAGGACCCTTTTTTGATGCTCACTATTCTGAATGGGACAATTTCACTCTGGTTTTGTGTCAGTAAGATCAATTTGTCATATTCACAGGTCTTTAGGAACAAAGAAGCTTGTGCGGCTTTGCAGTGTTTGACTTCTACCAGAAGTAAAATGAGATGATTTCCTCTTAATGGAAATCATAAAGCTATACTCAATGGGCCTAATTTATTTATTTTAAAAATTTCTCTCCCACCTGAAAACCTAGGTGAGCTACAAATCAACATAAATAATTTCACATAAAAAAATCAATCACATTCACTTTCACTTCCTTAAACTACACTTATACATATAACTGTGCTCTAAACCAGTGTTCTTCAACCTTTTGACACCTATGGACCGGTGGAAATAAAATAATTATTTTGTGGACTGGCGGTTGAAGAACATTGGACTAAGTTGTGGGCCAGACCCCACCCATCTCCACCCCAGACCCCGTCCCCATAATAGTACTAATTGTGACACCATTTTTTTCTATTCATTTTTTAAATATATACGCACACACAATATAATCTTATTACACATAATAGTTAACCACAAAATTACATTGTATGCTTCTCAACATTCATTCCTACCAGAACACAGATAACCCCTATGCAAATAAGGGACCAAAAACTAAAAGTACTAATATATACAAACAAAACCCTAAGATTCAAGACTATGCATGCAGTATAACCCCCAAAGAAAAAGTAACAAATGTATTTCTTCCTAAACAGTGCAAATACAGACAGCAGATGTAAATCAATCACTAAATTCAAAACTAAAACCATTCCCCCTACCTTTGTTGTCTCTCTCCCTCCATGTGCCTTAACTTCTGGACTGTTCCCGCCTGGCCACTGGTGTTATCTTTGGGCCTGCTCCCTCTTCCTCACTGACGCAGTGCACAAAGCCACAGGCAGCGGCTCCTCGCACGTCCCGCGCCTCACCTGGAAGTCTTCCCTCTGACGTTGTGACGTCAGAGAAAAGGCTTCTGATTCAGGTGAACGACGCGTGTAAGAGCTGCTACTTGTGGCTTTCTGCACTGCGGCAGTGAGGAAAGGGAGCCGGTCCGAAGATAATGCCGTATCGATTGCACCACGGACCGGTGGCTGAAGAACACTGTCTCGGACCCGATGCAAGTGCCGGCCCTGTGGACTGGCAGGAAATTTCTGCAGACTGGCACCAGTCCGCGGACCGGTGGTTGAACAACACTGCTCTAAACAATTGGCATACCATATAGGTTTCACTTTTCACTAAAATTAGCCTCTTTCTTAAAAAGAAAAAAAAACACTTGTACAAACAGCTGTGCCATAAGAAGCTGGTGAAACTGACCAATGTGTTTGCATAGGCACAAACTCCTTGCTATGGAAAATGAAATGGTGAAGTCACAAATAATACAAAGAAAAATGAATATACTGTATGACATACAGAAACTGTAATAATACTATATATTAAATATACATGAGTTAAAAATATATGTATATCTTACCTATACTGTATATACCCTCCATGTACATATAGTATTATTACAGTTTCTGTATGTCATATATTCATCTTTCTTTGTATTATTTGTGAGTTCACCCTTTCATGTTCCAAGTGGGTAGTAGCCTGCTGTTTCCTCCATGTTGCTATTCCTACTAGTTTTTTCTTTATTTGCCAAAGTGCTCTGTGCTATTCCCCCTAATTGTTTCTCTATTTGCTAAAGTGTTCTGTGAAGAGTATTGTCTTGGGGGGGGGGAAGTGATGGGGAGAGTGTGTGGGGGTCATGTTTACATCCTTCCAGTAGTCATCTGGTCAGAACACTTTTTGGCACTTATTTATTATTAAAACAGGTCTAGCCCCAGATGTCCAAATTGTGCCTTGGACGTTTTTCTGAAATATTCAGTTATGGTAGAAAAACTTCAAAGTCATAAACCCACCCTAGTCCCACTCACATCACATATACCCCCTTGAAATTTAGATGAATTGCATACAAACAGCATAGAAATCTGCCTAGAAGGTAGGTTTCAAAAAGAGTAAATCGGGAAGGTTTGGCGAGAAAAAATCCATTTGCCCCTTTATGGCACTTTTTGGACATCTTCCATTTTTGAGAATGAGCTCCTTAGCCTTCTAAATTGGTCGCTGAAAATTTACTAGTGTATACATTTTTACTTAAAATTTTACAAAATTCTTACATTTAGGAGTGTAAAAAATGGGTGGTAAGAGGGATGGATTAAGGGAAGGGAAAAGTAGTTAGGAGCTTACGAGTTAGCAAAAACTTTCAGCACTGGACTCATAATCTAGGCGAATGAATGAAAGACATTCCCCCAGTCCTTTAACCATTTTTGTCGCTCTTCTCTGGATCCTTTCGAGTAGTACTATGAACTTTTTCATGTACGGCAATCAGTGTTGGACGCAGTATTCCAGATGGGGGCGTACCATGGCCCAGTATAACAGCATGATAACCTTTTCAGATCTGTTTATGATCCCCTTCTTAATCATTCCTAGCATTCTGTTTGCCCTTTTTGCCACCATTGCGCATTACGCGGATGGTTTCATTGACATGTCTACAAGTACTCCCAAGTCTCTTTCCTGGGGGCTCTCTCTGAGTATAGCCCCGGACATCCTGTATTCGTGCATATGATTTTTGTTACCGACATGCATCACCTTGCACTTATCCACGTTGAACCTCATTTGCCATTTCACGGCCCATTCATCGAGCATATTTAAGTCTCTTTGTAGGTCTTCGCAATCCTTCTGTGTCCTCACTACTCTGAATAACTTTATATCATCTGCAAATTTAATCACCTCACTCGTTGTGCTAATTTCTAGGTCGTTTATAAATATGTTGAAGAGCACAGGCATAAGCACTAAACCCTGCGGCACTCCACTCGTGACTCTTTTCCAGTCCGAGTATTGTCCATTCACTCTCACTCTCTGTTTCTTATCCGCCAACCAGTTTTAAATCCATGTGAGTATATCACCCTCGATTCCATGGCTTGCAATTTTTCAAAGTAGACATTCATGGGGAACCTTGTCGAATGCCTTCTGAAAATCTAGATATATGATATCGACTGTCACCCTTGTCTATCTGCCTATTTACTCCTTCGAAGAAGTGCAGTAAGTTTGTCAAGCAAGATCTTCCTTTGCTGAAGCTGTGCTGACTGGTCCTCATCAGTTTGTGCTCTGACGTCAGGGACTGGACCGCAGCAGACTGACGGCAGCCTGCTAGGTTTGCTCTGCAGGCTGCCGTAATTAGCTTAACGGCGGACCACAGAAGACGACCTCTCTCACTGTGTGCGGGAAGCAGTAGAAGTAAGGACCTGCCCATCGCGAGGGCCCCGGCGGGATGCTGGATCTGGACACCGGGGGGAGGGGGGGGGAGAGAGAGAGAGAGACACACACACACACAAAAGGACCTAGAGGAGGGGCGGGAAAATAGACTTGAAGACAAGGAAAGACAGGGCAGATGCTGCTCTAGAGGAGGTAGAGAAGGGAAACACTCTGAACCGAGGAGAGAGAGATATGCCAGGCCCTGGGGAAAGGGAGGACAAACAGACAGAAAGATCTGGATCAAAGGTGGGAGGACTCAAAATGTTAGCAGAAGGAAGATAGAGAGAGGGAGAAACCTGAAACAAAGGGGGGGGGGGATGTTGGACTTGGGCATGTATAGAGGGAAGAGAGAGATGGAAAGATTCTGGACCAGGGAGGGAGGAAGGAAGGAGAATCAGAAACAGAGAAAGACCTGTAAGAAAGGAGAACAAATGCTTCGGGGGGGGGGGGGGGAGGAGGGGGTGCTAAGCAGAAGAAAGACAGGGCCAAAGGGGAAAGATAGGAGGCAGATGCTGGACTATGGGAGGTGCAGACAGAGTGGGAGAGACCCTGAGGAAGAACAGAGAGATGGAAAATCATAACAGAGAAGGAGAGAGAGATACCTAGAACAAAGGTGGTGGTAGGTACAAAGGAAAACTGACACTAGATCTAGGGAGGGTAAGCAGAGGGAAAAGAGATAGAGACCTGGACCCAAATGTGATGGGGCTGGATTGTGAAAGAAATGTTGGATGCACAGTCAAAAGGAAGTCCAGAAAGAAGGATGCACAGTCAGAAGGAAGTCCAACCAGAAACTAATTAAATCACCAGACAACAAAGGTAGGAAAAATGATTTTATTTTCAATTTAGTGATCGAAATGTATCAGTTTTGAGAATTTATATCTGCTGTGTTTATTGTGTGTATATGAAAAATGAAAGGAAAAAATTAGTAAAGGGGGCAGGATCTGGGGCACAGCTTGGGTGGATTTATGGCGAAGCTTGGGAGGTCTGTGGTTGGGGGTACTTAGCTAGAAATAGTTGAGAAACACTGCTGTAGGCAATCAGCCGCCTCCAGTGCCTCTCTTCTCCTGCCCTCTTCCCTGCTGGCACTCTCTACTGACGTCTCAGGGCCTGTCTGGAAGGCCTCTGTGCATGTACGGATGTCAATATGATATCACGCATGCATGTGATGTCATCACGGCAACATCTGTGCACTTCTGGATGCCTCGAGCCGTGGCCATTATTTGCGACCCTCGCTACATTTTCTGACTTCATTTTGGTTCCGGATTATTTTTGAGTTGTGCAGGCCTGCCATTAATGATTATGGTGCAAAATTACAGTACCATGCACATTACTTTTCTTAGCTATTATGGTTATTTTACATTGCTGGAAGGATTTATCTAAGACTGAATATATTTTATGGTGGAACACATTGTGTATAATGGCTAAATTTGAATGAGTCGAAGCCACTGAGTATGGATCATTAAAATCTTATGAAGAGGTCTGGCCCCTTTACACAACTATTCATAGCCTTCTTAATTATATCAATAACTAGTTTTTTTAGCCCGTTACATTAATGGGTGCTAGAATAGATGTGTAGACTTAGGCTTTTCTTTTCTTTCTTTCTCTTTTTCTGTCTCTCCCCCTTGTCTAGCAGCACCCCTTTCCTGCTCCCCCTGTCCAGCAGTAGCCCTTCTCCCTTCCTTTAACCTCCCCCTGTCCAGTAGTACCCCTTCCCTGCTCCCCCTATCCAGCAGTAGCCCTTCTCCCTTCCTTTTACCTCCCCCCTGTCCAGTAGTACCCCTTCCCTGCTCCCCCTGTCCAGTAGTAGCCCTTCTCCTTACATTTTATCTCCCCTCTGTCCAGCAGCACCCGTTCCCTGCTCCCCCTGTACAGCCCTTCTCCCTTCCTTTTACCTACCCATATTCAGGCTTCCATTTCCCCTTTTACCTTCCCTATTTCCGTCTGGCGCTCGTGGGATTCGGGTTCCGGGGGAGTTGACTTGTGCATTGGGTGCCGACGCACTCTGGTGAGGGGCATCTGCTGGGCCGCGGGGAGCTGGTTTGCCCACACTGTATCTGTGGAGCTCAGTGTCCAGGGTTGCCGGGTAGGTGTTCCGAGCCACGGGAGGAGTGGGTTGTGTCTGGGAGCCGACAGGATAGTGCCGTGGCCTTTGACCCCTTTGGCATACATAGGTGATTTGGCAGGCCTTTTCGGGGGTGGGGTAGGGACCCATGCGGTTGGCAGTGTGATGCTGGCAGCATGACGCTTGCAGCGTAGCTGAGGGAGGATGATGGGGAAACCGCTGCACGGAGTTTCAACTGCACATGCGCGCTTAGGGTTTTATTATAGCGGATGTATCATACACATCATTTTAGAACTCATATCCATATTCTTGATATATGCCTTGCAAACTATTGGTAACCAGATAATTGCTATTGTTGGTAGGTATCCTTTTTGGCCTGATTAATCAATGCCTTTGTTATATTGAATTATTTTTATGTTCATGCTAAAAACATTGAATAAAAATATTAAACAAAAAAATAAAAAGAGGCTAAATCCCCCTTCCTCCCTACTTCCCCCATCACACTAATGATATGGGTATCCTTGTGGCATTTGGTAGTGGAAGGGGGAAATCTTGTCTCTATGGGGAGGAAGGGTGGGAGAAGGATTGAAAAAGGGGTTATGTGCTATTTGGAGGGGGAAGAAGGAGTTGGGGGTGAGGGGGTATTAGTAACGTGACCATTTATTTTTTTCATTAAAAAAGGACATCTATTAATTTTCAGTCCTGCCCCCAATCCCACCCTAGCCCCTCCCCCAATTTCTTTCATTCATTTTCATGTACACACAATATCTTATTAATTCATAATGGTAAACATAAAATTTTAAAAAACCCACAAAGCACACTGTATGCAGAGAAAATGTTAATTATCATTTACGAGTTTCAGGTGTTTTTCAAAGATGTCAAGGCAGATGACTTTAAAATATGCAATGTCACCTCAGTAACTACAGAAAAATAGACAAATATAGTGCAAAATATAGACAGCAGATAAATTCTCAAAACAGACACATTTTGATCACTAAATTGAAAATACAATCATTTTTCTACCTTTGTTGTCTGGTGATTTCATGAGTCTCTGGTTGCACATTTTTTTCTGACTGTGTGTCCAATATTTCTTTCTCTCTTTCTTTCACATCCAACATTTCTTTCACAATCCAGCTCCATCCCCTTTGGGTCCAGATCTCTCTCTCTCTTTTCCCTCAGTTCTCCTTTGTACCTTTGTTCCAGGTCTCCCTCTCTCTCCCTCCCCTGTTATGATCTTGCATCTCCCTGTTCCAGGGTCTCTCCCCCTCTGTCTGAACCTCCCATAGTCCTGCATCTGCCTCCTGTCTTTCCCCTTTGGTCCAGGCCTTTCTCTCTCTAGTCTTTCTAATCTGCTTACAACCCTCCCCCCCCCTTTCTCTGCCTCTTTCTCTTCTTACTTCCTTCCTCCTTCCTATATCCCCCTCACTGCTTTCCAACCTTTGTCCCACCCCTCCCTCGAAGCCAACCAGCCAGCCTACCTCCCTCCCTGCTGCACCAAATCCAGCCAGCCTGCCTGCCTGTCTGTCTTCCTCCCTCCAAAGCCTGGCCTACCACCAATTCTTCCGCTCCCCCACCAGATCCGCTGCTGCCGCTCGTTGCTGCTTCCTGCCTGCCGCCGCAACAACCGCAAGAAAGGAAGGTCCAGGCACCAGCCCAGAAGCCTTCTCCCCGTCAATTCTGACTGAACTTCTGAAAAGGGAATTATGAAGGGATGAGAGACTCATGGTAGGGAAGAAGATTAAGAAGAGGATAAGCACTGTAAAAACGCTATAACAAGCTTGGTCCCTTTTTAAGGACACAATCACTGAGACGCAAAATCTATATATACCACGTATCAACAAGGGATCCAAAAGGAAAAAGAACAAAGAACCGACGTGGCTCAATGTAGAGGTGAAGGAAGTGATCAGAGACAAGAAAACTTCGTTTAAGGAATGGAAAAGGTAAAAAATGGACGAAAACTGGAACAAGCACAAACAACATCAACACAGGTGCCATAAGGCGGTAAAAGGGGCCAAAAGAGACTACAAGGAAAAAATAACCAAGGAGGTGAAGAACTTCAAGCCGTTCTTTCAATATATTAAGGGGAAACAACCCGCGAAGGAAGTGGTTGGACCGTTGGATGACCATGGAATAAAGGGAGTGCTAAAAGAGGACAAAGCTATTGCCGACAAACTGAACACATTTTTTGCGTCTGTATTTACCGAAGAAGATTTACACAACATACCGGAACCCATCAGACTATAAGCTGGAAACAAAGATGGAAAGCTGACAGGCTTGATGGTCAGTCTAGAGGAGGTGTGTAGGCAGATTGATAGGCTTAAAAGTGATAAATCCCCAGGACCGGATGGCATCCATCCGAGGGTCATCAAGGAACTGAAAGGGACCATAGATGAACTGCTTCAACTAAAAGCCAATCTGTCGATCAAATTGTGAAAGATTATGGAAGACTGGAAGGTGACGAATGTTACGTCGATCTTCAAGAAAGGTTCACAGGGAGATTCGGGAAACTACAGACTGGTGAGTCTGACCTTGATACCGGGAAAGATGGTAGAGTCGCTGATAAAGGACCGCATCATTGATCACCTTGACGGACATAGGCTGATGAAGACCAGTCAGCACGGTTTTAGCAAAGGCAGATCGTGTTTGACGAACTTGCTGCACTTCTTTGAGGGAGTAAACAGACAGATAGACAGGGGCGACCCGGTCGACATTGTATATCTGGATTTTCAGAAGGCATTTGACAAGGTTCCGCAGGAACGACTACTTCAGAAAATTGCGAGCCATAGAATCGAGGGTGAAATACTCACGTGGATTAAAAATTCGCTGGAGCATAGGAAACAGAGAGTGGGGATAAATAGACAATACTCGGACTGGAAGAGCATCACCAGTGGGGTGCCGCAGGGCTTGGTGCTTGGACCCATGCTCTTCAACAACTTTGAAGCGGACATTGGTACGACGAGTGAGGTGATTAAATTTGCAGACGATACAAAGTTATTCAGAGTAGTGGAGACACAGGGGGATTGCAAAGATCTGCAACGTGACATAATCAGGCTCAAGGAATGGGCATCAACATGGCAGATGAGGTTCAACGTGGATAAGTGTAAAGTGATGCATGTAGGTTAACAAAAATCTCATGCACAAATACAGAATGTCCAGGCCGGTACTTGGAGAGACCTCCCAGGAAAGAGACTTGGGAGTTATGATCGACAAGTCGATGAAGCCGTCCATGCAATGTGCTGCAGCGGTGAAAAGGTCGAACAGAATGCTAGGAATGATAAAGAAGGGGATCACTAACAGATCGGAGAAGGTTATCATACTGCTGTACCGGGCCATGGTGCACCCTCACCTGGAGTACTGGTCCAGCACTGGTCACCGTACATGAAAGACACGGTACTACTCGAAAGGGTCCAGAGAAGAGCAACTAAAATGGTTAAGGGGCTGGAGGAGTTGCCGTACAGTGAAAGATTAGAGAAACTGGGCCTTTTCTCCCTCGAACAGAGGAAATTGAGAGGGGACATGATCGAAACATTCAAGGTACTGAAGGGAATAGACTTAGTAGATAAGGACAGGTTGTTCACCCTCTCCAAGATAGGGAGAATAAGAGGGCACTCTCTAAAATTGAAAGGGGATAGATTCCGTACAAACATAAGGAAGTTCTTCTTCACTCAAAGAGTGGTAGAAAACTGGAATGCTTTCATAGGGGAAAACACCCTCCAGGAATTCAAGACAAAGTTAGACATGTTCCTGCTGAACCAGAACGTACGCAGGTAGGGCTAGTCTCAGTTAGGACACTGGTTTTTGACCAGAGGGTCGCCACGAGAGCGGACTGCTGGGCACGATGGACCACTGGTCTGACCCAGCAGCGGCAATTCTTATGTTCCTGGTTACCCTCACGGGATTATATAGCACAAAATGAAATAACAGGTAGGTAGGGGCCAATCCCCAAACCAACTTAAAACAAAGACATGCAAATTAGAACATTACTCGTGCTTCCATTGGCAATCAGTATAATAATAGGGGCTGATATGTTATGGAGCTTTCGTGCATGGGAAATACCCAGAGACAAGTACGCTAAGCCCCTTTGTGCCACAGTTTGGTAAAAAAAGGTCCCCAAATTTAATTCTGCTCCACAGTAATGACAAAAGATCTAAAGCCACTCAAGAAGTCAGGGTTTTTTAATATGCCCAAAACAATCAATTTATTAGAGAAAGGAGCTATGTAATCAATGTTCTATATAGTAGTGTAAGACCTTTGGCACTCAAGGGCTTCTTGCCATTGACTTTCATTTGTATAACTAGTTTTCTTAGAGAAATAATCCACAGAGTATTTAAGAGATCTATACATACATTAAAAAAAAGTGTCATAGAAAGCCATCTGCTCTGAGTTTATAGCATTTTTGTTCCAAGCAAGTATCCAAATCCATTATTAATTGACCTTGGCAACTTGATTTAAAAAATCTTTCGGATACATTTTAGTACAGATGGTGATAGCCCCAGAACTGCTGCTTCAAGCCAGAGATCACTAGCTATTTAAAAAGAGCATATCCCTTGATAAGCTTCATACTGATCATGGTCCATTAACAGTACTACAGTCCACTGGGAAAAGGAGACTAGTCAAGATCTGTGCATTGCTGCTTCAGGGCAGAGCCAGTGTTTTGCAGTCTAGTGCACTAATTATGCATTCTTGATGAGATCATTAGAGGACAATAAAGGAAAATGAAAACAGTTAGCAATATGGGGGTACAAATTAGCCACATAGAAAAATTGCTGTTCATGGTTAAATGTTGGGTAGATGCCCACATTTTGGAAAAGTAAGATAAGCTTTTTAACAGAAACATTCAACCTAGCCACGAGCATTTCAGTATTTAACAACATAAGATTTAAAAATAGGAATATGAATTTGTTTCTATCAGATTGACGTAGGCGGGACAGGAATTCTATCAGACAACTTTGCAGCATGTTAGTCAGGTTTTTCTCTGCTGACCTGAATTAGGGCATTCATCCAACTATGCCAGCAATAGGTTTCTGTTGTAATTTTAAGTAAACTACTAGAGAATAAAAATATACAATTAGAAAATACTTTAATGCTTTACACATCTTTAAAATAATTTCTAGGTTTTATTTTTGCTTCTTTTTTTTGCCCCTGCTGTGCTTATATTTTCATAGAGGCACATATCAAACTGCGCTAAAAAGTGGCCTTAATGTGTACTGACGCAGGCCATTCCCATGAACTGAGGCAATTTTTCTGCATGGTTAAAATGGCTTAATTTCAGATTTTTTCTATTAATTTTCCCATTAACACATGGCCATTAGCACATGAGCCCCTGCTGCTACCTCTTTGTAGGTGGTAAGGGCTCATATGCTAACCATGCGCTAATTGGTTAGTGGATTGCAATGTAGCAGGGCTAACTAATTAGCATGGAACACCTGCTCTCTGCACCTAGACCCGCCCCAGTGCTAAAAAATAAAACCTATTTTTTAGCACTTGGGTAGCACACGATGCCAAAATTACCATGGGATGCCTGAGTATACCTAACAGTAAAGCATTTTAAGCTACAGTAAAGTAGGATCTCATAGCAGCAATCAAAAATTCCTGACTGCATTTCCATTAGCTCTGGATAATCTACCAAGCCTTTATAAATTACATAAGTTTTGAAATCATATAAATGCTTTCATTTTTTCCTTAGAATTAGAACTTTTATGCCTATATATTCATTGTAAATGTGCTTCACTTACCATATTTTTCACTCCATAAGATGCACTTTTTTCCCAAAGAAAAGTGGGTGGAAATAAGGGTGCATCTTATGGAGCGAATGGTTGATTTTCAGTTTTTTTCATTAATAGCCATATACTAATTTTCCCATTATCGCATGACCAATATGTGTCAGCCCCTACCTCCACTTATTTTGTAAGAGACTTATACGCCTACAGACGGATTCTGTAAATGGCACCCATGTTGGTGGCCATCTTAAAGGCGGCTGCTGATTGTGTGTCAATCACTCGACAGTGCCGGTTACAGAATCACACCTAATCAGCCAAGATAGGCAGCTAAAATGTAGGTCTAGAAAACCCTGACCTATATTTCAGTCGCCTATCTTTGCTGCTAGACCACAGCAACCATAAGCTTATTGCAGCAGAGGAATTTATCCACAATCAGCTGAGCTGGCAGGGTTTCCTGAAGAGTCCTACTGGTTCAGCTGATTGGGGGGGAGGAGGGGGAATTCCCCTGCCTCAATCAGCTGAGACAGCTGCAGTGGACAGAGGACCCCCCAATCAGCAGGAGGGGGGGGTTCGGCAGGAAGAACTAGGCATCCCTCCTACCGAACTTTTGGGGGTGGGGTGTCCGACAGGAGAGATTGGGCATCTATCCTGCTGGAGAACTATCGGGGGTCGCGGTGGGTGCTGGGCAGGAGTGACAGGGCATCTCTCCTGCCACGATCATTTGGGGGGGGTCACAGCAGGTTCCGGCAGGAGAGATTGGGCATCTCTCTTGCTGCAATCGTTGCGTGTGTGTGTGGGGGGAAGGGGGGATGGTTGTAGGATTCTCTAACTGGTGCTTATGATAGAGAATCATGCTTTTAGGCGAAGGACTGGTTCCTCCCACGACCTTGTTTTGGGCGTTTGGGACTTGGGCAATTTTCTTTTCGAGAATAGGGCTTAAAGGTAGACGTAGTGGCGGTCTGGGCGATTAAACGCCGGAACATACAGGTAGGCCATTCTAAGAAAACTCACATTTTGGACAGTTTTTCGAGAATGGACAGTTACCTGCTGCCTACTTTGGGCGCTTAAAGCCTTAGGCCAAAAAGGGACTCAGATTTTTTTTTTAATTATGCCCCTCAAATTCTTTAAAAGTGTAAGTTAGGCTATGGTAGGTGCCCTAGCTTAATTGTTTCATTCGGCACAGTAATTAACTGTGCCAATTAAAAAACAATTCAAAACTCATTTTTAAAAATGAGGTATCGGCATCAAATCTAGCAGCACCTAAGGTCAAAGTAAGTGTGGATTGTGCTGGAATTGACCTTAGGCACCATTAAGCGCCTCTGTAGATGTGACTCATGACAAAGATAGGCGCCAGTAATGTAGGCCTTCATAACCCCTACATACATTTCTGGTGTCTACCTTTGACATTAGCTGCGATTCTGCAGATTGTGCCATAACATGACTGACACACGACCAGCGCTGTTTTTTGTAGGCGTTGGGCAATTATGGTACTGTTTGCAGAATCTGGCTCCGAGTATGACTAACACATTGTATTATTGTTATCAAAATGTTAAGAGCACATCTATACTACTTGTTTCTTACTGAATTGTAATTTACTTTATTACAATACACTTGTTACCTATTATACTTGAATATAAGTCAATCCGAATATAAGTTGAGACCCCTTTCTTCTCCCCCAAAAGGAGGAAAAATGGTTGACTCGAATATAAGTGCCCTGCCTTTTCAGGCTCTGCACCCAGCCCCCTCCCTGCCAAGCTCTGCACCCAGCCCCCTTCCTTCCCCCCTGTCAGGCACTGCACCCAGCTCCCTTCTTACCAGGCACTGCACCCAGCACTCTTCCCTCCCTCCCCTGTCAGGCACTGCACCCAGCCACCTTGCTTCCCTACCTCCCCTGTCAGACTCTGCACCCAGCACCCTTCCTTCCCTCCCTCTGTCAGGCTCTGCACCCAGCACCCTTCCTTCCACCATCAGACTCTGTACCCTTCCTCCCTCCCAGGCTCAGTACCCTGCCCTATCCTCATAACTCATCTGCAGATCTCTGTTGGAGGTGCAGCGGGCAGGAGTGAACTTTCTGAATTCCTGCCCCGAACCTAACCGGCTGCTGCGAGTGGAGTTTCTTTGGCCACTGAGTGGCACAAGCAGCAGTGCAATTTGGTGCTGCTGCTCGGTACTGAGCGGCTTCCTTACTGGCTCCTGCAAATTCTTGCAAGACTTCACGGAAGCCAGTAAGGAAGCCACTCAGCATCGAGCAGCAGTGCCAAATTGCGCTGCTGCTCGTGCTGCTTAGCAGCCGAAGAAACTCCATTTGCGGCAGCCAGTTAGCAGCGGGGCAGGAACTTAGAAAGTTCGCTCCTGCCCGCTGCACCTCCACCGGGAATCGGCAGATAAGGTATGAGCTAGGGCAGGGAGGGGGGCAGGGTGCAGAGCCTGGTAGCGGCCAGAAATAATTCTGGGAGGGGGCGTTGGCTCAAATATAACCCGGGACCCCCATTTTTGGGCCAAAAATCTCTGTTTATATTTGAGTATATACGGTATATTATTTTCTGTTTTATGTATCTTTGTGCCTTTTTAGACTTATATTACATCAATAAAAATTATTGAACTTAAAAAAACTCCAATAACTAGAAAATTCTGAATAAAAAGAAATTGTGAGTAACCAAACTATACTGACAAACTGGAGAGGCATAAGCTGGTGAGGGTAGGCAGAAAAATGTGCATCATACTTTAATAGTAGTAGTAACATATATACTTCTGCAGTTTGTCAATACTGGTTTGGCTATTCACAATTTCTTTTTATTTTATTTAGAATTGCCCACTGCTACTTGGACAACAGCCAAAACATAGGCATTGTTCTTCTGGTATGGGAGAGTATCTAGTGATAATAAACATTGCAACAAAAGGGCAGTGGTACCTTTTTTGCTAAAGAAGAACCTTGATCAGTAGCTAACATTCCATTTCTAGGAAAAATTATTGAACAGTCTGTGTTCAACTCAATGATTGGCTTGTAGAAAGAAATTGGCTAGATTTGATTATGGAACAGAAATAGTCCTTGCATCCCTACTAGATGATCTTCACAGAAACTGAGGCAGGGGATTTGCCTCAGTGTTAGTGCTGATAGATTTCTCAGTAGCTTTTGACACTGAGGATCATGATATTATGCCAGCACAACTAGCAGAAACAGGTATCAGTGAAATAGTACTTGCTTGGTTCAGATCCTATCTACCATGTTTCCCCAAAAATAAGACCTAACAGCAGTGTCAGCAGCACTCTAAACAGGCTGCTTTGCAGTCTTCTCCTGCCGGTGATTCCCTCTGCCGCATCACTGATAATGTCATCAGCAACGTGGCACAGGGAAGGCCCCAGCAGGAGAAGGCCGTGAAGCAGCCGGTTTAGAGTGCTGCCAACGCTGCTGTTAGGAGGGAGGTATATCAGTTTCTATGGTGGGAGGGTCAGCGGGGTTCAGGAAGGAGAGATGGAAAGATAGGAGAGTTAGTGGGGGTTCAGCTGCGCGGGGGGGGGGATGGGAAGGAGGGAGGGATAGAAAGATGCTTGCTCAAGGGTTCTGCTGCATGGGCAGAAGGGAGGGATAGAAGCTGTGCAAGGGTTCTGCTGCATGAGGGATGGGAGGGAGGGATAGAAAGATGCTGTAGTGGGAAGGCACAAGGGGATGGGTGAGAGGGAGAGGAAGGATGCTTACATGTGGAGGAAAGAAAGGAAAGAGGAAGAATTGAGGTGAAAGAGAGGAAGGGAGAGCTGATCATTGTACATGAAAAAAATAAGACCTACCCCGAAAATAAGCCCTAGTGCGTTTTTTGTCTTATTTTTGGGGAAACAAAGTATCAGACAGAGATCAGTCCATAGTTAGCACCTCATTGCCATCATGAGCGCTAAGCAGTGGGGTACCATAAGGATTGATACTGTCACCTCTTCTGTTCAATATCTACCTCAAGTCACTAGCCAAGCTGATTTGGTCAATGGATACTCATGCTCATTGAACCTGATTTACCCACAGCTCTGGAATAAACCTGTTTAACATCAATTCAAGATTGATAAATCTTGCCTGAATCAAAGTAAAACTGAGCTCCTATGGGTCCCTAACACAAGTGGGCATATACCTGACATCAAAATCTCTTTGGGGTAAAACAAACTCCCTTTCAAATTACAAGTCAGGAGCCTTAGAATACAGCTAGATTCAATACTTACTTTAATTCCCCAAATCCAAGCAACCTTCAAGAGCTGTTTCTATCATTTACGACAAGTACGCAGCCTCTCCTTACATTGAGAAGGCAAGTTTTGGGCATGTCATGATAACAAGACTGTAATGCTGATATAACTGTAAAGGGTCTGCACCAGCTCCAATTGATTCAGAATGCTGTAGCAATGCATGTAAACAACAAGACCCCATCACACCATGTTTGTAAAAACTTCACTAGCTACCAATACAATACAGGGCAAAATTTTAAACTCTGTATGCGATCTTCAAGGTCCTCAGAGCAAATGGTCCTGAGTACTTGAAGAACAAGATCTCCCTCTACAAACCTCAAAGGTCACTAAGGTCCTCCCAGGGAGTATCCCTAACCACAGCCTACCCAAAGGACATCACACAATGTGATACCCACCAGCGAGCTTTCTACGGAGTGGCTCCTACACTTTGGAATGCACTCCCTGAAAGGCACACACACACACAGACACTGTAGCATAACATGTTAATTTTCAAGCACTGTTCTGATATCTTTAAATTAGTCCCCTTATTTTCTTACTCTTGCTATTCTGTCTTATCTATATGCTCCATCTTTGCTTATACCCTGGGCTATCTATTAAATTGTTTTATTGTGTTGGCATTGTAATGTAGCATACTATGCCATACTTTGTATTTTTATTTGAATATTTTTACTGCTGTAATTGCCTGTTGCTTATGTCTGACTTCTTGCTGTAAACTGCCTTGAGTGAATCCCTTCAAAAAGGCGGGAAATAAATCCTTCTAAATAAATAACCCCATGTTTTATCAAGCTGCGCTAGAGGTTTTTAGCAAGGGCCGGCGAGGTAAGTGCTCCGATGCTCATAGGAATTCTATGAACATCTGAGCATTTACCATGCCAGCCCACCAGTGTCTGGTAAAGAGACTAACAGACACTACCCAAATCCTGCTACAGGATAATGAAAGTATGCCCTCGGCAGAAACCCTTGTCACTTTTTTCAACAATAAAATCTTAGGCGTAAGAGCGACCATACCTTCACCCTCACCCAACTTCGAATTCCAACTCGGACCCCACAAAAAAGAACCCAGAGTAGACATGCTCTGGAACCATTTTGAACCTCCAAACTGGCACCAATTTCTAGCCCTGTTCAATAAATATACTAAATCGAACTGCCTACTGGATGTATGTCCTTCCAAGACCTTGAAAACAGCTTCACCAGATTTAAAAAAGGATCTATTCAATTGGATAACTACCACTCTCACAGAAGGAACATTTCACGAGGAAATGGGACATATACTGATCACATCCATCCCTAAAGATCAAAAAAATTCACTAGCCCTGAAAACCAACTACAGACCCATTGCAAGCATCCCCTTATTCACCAAGCTTCTTGAAGGATTGGTTAACTTGGAGCTTGTGAACTATCTAGACAAATTCAGCATATGCAATGAACACCAATCAGGATTCAGAAAAGGTTTTAGCACTGAGACAGTCCTAACCTCGATCCTTAATCACTAATACAGCTTATTCAGCAAAGGAACAAGTGCTCTGATCTTACAACTAGACTTCAGCAGCGCTTTTGATCTTGTTGATCACAAAATAATGCTACACTGCCTAGATGCAATAGGACTTACGGGAAGAGTAAGGAACTGGATACAGGGTTTCCTAACAAAGAGATCTTACCATGTGGTTAGTGGTGAGACATACTCAAACTCCTGGAAAAATCCCTCGGGAGTACCACAGGGTTCACCACTATCTCCTACATTATTCAAGATTTACATATCATCCCTAGGACACTTACTGCAAAAGCTAAACTTAAACTACTACATATATGCAGATGACATTTCAATTTTAATCCCAATAAACAGCATTACAAACGAAACCTCAGAATACATTTCTCATATTATGACCGAAATAAAATATTGGACAATCAACTTCAAACTGAAACTAAACACATAAAAAACAAAAATCTTCCTTGCAAGCCCAACAGACAAAAGTACCAAAACAATGCTACATATAAAAGATCACGACTACCCGATTACTAAAGCAATAAAAATATTGGGAGTCACATTAGATACACATTTGACAATGGTTGAACACACGAATGCAGTGGTAAAAAAGTGCTTCCTGGCATTATGGAAATTAAAGACCATCAAAAAATACTTTGACCCATTATCATTTCGATTACTAGTGTAATCATTAGTGCTTTCTACTCTGGACTATTGCAACATCGTTTATATGGGTATACCCAAAAAATAGTAAGGAAACTTAGAATTGTTCAGAACATGGCAGTCCGCTTGATATTTGGATTGAAAAAAAGCGACCATGTTACCCCCACTAGAGATTGCTGCACTGGCTGCCAGTCGAGGCACGAATAATATTTAAGTTCTCTTGCATATGTTTCAAGCTGGTTTGGGGACTAGCTCCTACATATTTGCTGTCTCACTTCATATTATACAGTCCCATAAGACAAACCAGAAACTGCAATCTATTTGCATATCCAAGCATTACCGGCATCAAATACAAAACCTTCCTGGATAGAACTTTTATGTACCAAGCAAACAAACAACAACACTGGCTAGACTGACCTACGACGCTTTTAGAAAAGTCATAAAAACTGCCTTATTCGACAGATATATCACCTAAACAGTAACTACACCAAACACTAAATACATTTCTATTATTTCTAACATGTTCCCTCTGAAATTCTTAATAATTGTAATTTGCTTCTATCTCTAACATGTCCCCTCTGAAATACTTAACAAACTGTTTATTGTAATTCTCTGCATTCACTGTAATTCCACTGACTATCTGCATACTGTAACTCACTGTTTGTCCAGCTCTCTTCAATGTGAACCGCCTAGAAGTCGCAAGATTATTGGCGGTATAGAAGAATAAAGTTATCATTATTATTATTAAAAAACCTCTAGCGCAGCTAGGTAAAAGCTGGCCTACATAAACAAAGAGAAAGGCCCAAAAGGCCTTAACGAAAACAGAAGCATGGCACAACAGAGGAGTCGTGAGGATAAGATGTCAATAATTCAGCCACGCGTATACAGTTCAAAGTACACTTTATTGGTAGTAGCACTGCGAAGACTCGACACTGACAGTGTTAGAGAATCAATACATCTGTCAAGAGTCTCGAAGGATGATTTCTCTATCGCATGAATAGTGCATTAAGTGCAGGTAAATGTTTGAAATGAGCAGAGCCAAAAACTGGTGTCCAAAGCAATGCTAATAGTCACGAGTAAGTCTTTGAGTCTTCACAGTGTTATTGACATCTTGTCCTCACGACTCCTCCATTGTGCCTAAATAAACAAACCCATTCTGTTGGAAAAACATGCCTAGACATGACCAGACAATTCATTAAAGATGTACAGCATTGTGAGTCACCAAAAAGGCCTGACTGGTCACTTCTTTAAGGTGTTATATACATAGGCATCTGTTCCATGGGGGGGCTCACAATCTGTTGCATAGTCTGTTGCATGGCGACATCAGGAAATACTTCTTCACCGAGAGGGTGGTGGATCGATGGAATGGTCTTCCGATGCAGGTGATTGAGGCCAGCAGTGTGCCTGATTTTAAAGCTAAATGGGATCGAAAGGTGGGATCTCTTCGCAAAGGGAGGTAGGGGAGGGTCATTGGTGTGGGCAGACTTGATGGGCCTTGGCCCTTATCTGCCGTCACTTTCTATGTTTCTATGTTTCTAGTCTAGGCCTATACTTCCTAAGGAATTGCAGGTAGAGTAAGTATGGCAGAATATTTTGTTACATAACCACGTAAACATTAGGAAATGCAGGGCCAATTCTATCCTTCCAACCAGGCCCCAACACTTCATCATAGCTGCCCTGTGACAAATATGATAGGCCAATAGCATCAGAATAGGCATATCTGGGAGGCGACAGAAACTCCTACTGTGGGGCATCCCAGCTAGGTGAAAGCATTTCTCTATTCCTGCAGCATGTAGCAAGAGGCAAATGCCAATTAGCATGGGCTTTTTGCCAAATGGCACCTTTTATTGCTGTTTTAAAAAAAATACCCTCTCCAACACATAACAGTACTCAGACAACATCCCTAACCTTTTATATTTCTTGCCTTGGTACAACAGTGTTCCGCAGGGCTCGGTGCTCAGGCCGCTGCTATTTAATATATTCAGAAATGATCTAGAAGCAGGGGCGAAGAGTGAGATAATAAAATTTGTGGATGACATCAAACTATTTAGTGGAGCTCGGACCAAAGAGGACTGCAAAGAATTGCAAAGGGAATTGAACAAACTAGGGGAATGTGCGACGAGATGGCAGATGAAGTTCAACATTGAGAAATGTGGGAAGCAGAAACCCGAGGCACAACTACACGATGGGAGGGATCTTATTGAATGAGAGTACCCAAGAAAGGGACTTGGGGGTAATGGTGTACATGACAATGAAACCGACAGCACAGTGCGCAGCGGCCGCTAAGAGAGCGAATAAAATGCTAGGTATAATCAAGAAGGGTATTACAACCAGAACGAAAGAAGTTATCCTGCCGTTGTATCGGGCGATGGTGTGCCTGCATCTGGAGTACTGCGTCCATTACTGGTCGCCGTACCTTAAGAGGGATATGGTGCTACTCGAGAGGGTTCAGAGGAGAGCGACATGTCTGATAAAAGGGATGGAAAACCTTTCATACGATGAGAGATAGGAGAAACTGGGTCTCTTTTCCCTGGAGAAGAGCAGACTTAGAGGGGATATGATAGAGACTTACAAGATCATGAAGGGCATAGAGAGAGTAGAGAGGGACAGATTCTTCAAACTTTCAAAAAATAAAAGAACAAGAGGGAATTCGGAAAAGTTGAAAGGGGACAGTTTCAAAATGAATGCTAGGAAGTTCTTCTTTACCCAACGTGTGGTAGACACCTGGAATGCGCTTCCAAAGGACGTAATAGGGCAGAGTACAATACTGGGGGTTTAAGAAAGGATTGGACAATTTCCTGCTGGAAAAGGGGATAGAGGGGTATAGATAGATTACTGCACAGGTCCTGAACTTGTTGGGCTGCCGCGTGAGCGGACTGCTGGGCACGATGGACCTCGGGTCTGACCCAGCGGAGGCATTGCTTATGTTCTTATGAACAATCAGCCTTGAACTTGTGGCCCTCTGAGGTAGAGGCACCATCTTCCCAGGAGAGCTATTCTGGCCTGCAGATAGCTGTTTGCGAGCCCCAAGGACCTGCTTATCCCACCTCCTAAGTCAGCCACTGAACATGGCCTCCCACTCCCATTTTTCAGAACAAAAAAGCACCAAATAGACTCCAATCCCTCTGCTAGGCCAACCACATATTGTAGCCAGCAGAACAGCAGATGTATATCAAGGTGTGTTGTCTCATACTAACCATACGGTAGGTATAAAACAAGTACCAGCACACAGCATTCATTCACCCAGCACTACTACACAGCACATTGACACACTGGGAGTGGACAAACACAGAGGCACAAGTAAAGAGTAGAAACAGGTAAGTGTGTGTGTGTGTGGGGGGGGGGGGAGGGGAGGGGTAGAGAGGGAGGTGTGGGTGTTTGGGCAAGGGTCAGAACACAGGAAGATAGAGGCCTGATAGCAAAGGATAGGTGTGGGTGAGAGCTAGCAGATGTGGTGAAGGGGTTTAGGAGGTAAGATAGAGAAGAGCCAAGGCAGGAAATGTGGGGGAACAAAAGATTCAGACTGGTGCAAAGACAGTAAACATACCACTCTGCAACTCTCCTTCATACCCTGACCAAAATCCACCTCTCCACTCTCCAACTCAGCAATAGTACAAAGGACTCCAAATACAGATTGTGGTTTCGCTTGTTCACATTTATATAACACGTCTAAATTGGGACAGTTTCATTTCTATCCCAGGACAACACCCTGCTATCCATTATTGCTAGAAAAGGACCATCCAGTAACTCCTCCCTGACATGCCCTTTCTCTAGAGGAAAGTGAGAAATGGGAATCAGTAAAGTACAGGTCATTGGTAAGGCCTCACTTGGAGTATTGTGTTCAGAGACTGTATCTGGCGAAGGACGTAAGAAGACTTGAGGCGGTCCAGAGGAGGGCGACGAAAATGATAGGAGGCTTGCGCCAGAAGACGTATGAGGAGAGACTGGAAGCCCTAGAGGAAAGGAGAGACAGGGGAGATATGATTCAGACGTTCAAATACTTGAAGAGTATTAACGTAGAACAAAATCTTTTTCAGAGAAAGGAAAATGGTAAAACCAGAGGACATAATTTGAGGTTGAGGGGTGGTAGATTCAAAGGCAATGTTAGGAAATTATACTTTACGGAGAGGGTGGTGGATGCCTGGAATGCGCTCCCGAGAGAGGTGGTGGAGAGTAAAACTGTGACTGAGTTCAAAAAAGCGTGGGATGAACACAAAGGATCTAGAATCAGAAAATAAGATTAAATATTGAACTAAGGCCAGTACTGGGCAGACTTGCACGGTCTGTGTCTGTATATGGCCGTTTGGTGGAGGATGGGCTGGGGAGGGCTTCAATGGCTGGGAGGGTGTAGATGGGCTGGAGTAAGTCTTAACAGAGATTTCGGCAGTTGGAACCCAAGCACAGTACTAGGTAAAGCTAAGAAGAAAAAATTAAAAAATTAAAATTGAATCAGGTTGGGCAGACTGGATGGACCATTCGGGTCTTTATCTGCCGTCATCTACTATGTTACTATGGATGGGTGAGGCAACAACTGGCTAGGGAAAAGTGTATTGGAGCTTGCTGGGATGCAGAGGGACATAGAAGGTTGATCTGTCTCTACACACCAGATATCTCTACAGGAATTCAGGCCCGAGTCTCAGCCTGCCTGTCCGACATTAGCACTCGAATGTCTCACCGCTATCTAAGAACATAAGAAAATAAGAATAGGGCTTGGGACTTATATACCGCCTTTCGGCTTACATACAGGTACTTCAAGAACTCTCATCACCTCTCTCTTAGACCAGTGTTCTTCAACCACCGGTCTGTGGACTGGTGCCGGTACCCAGAAAATTTTTGCCGGTCCACACAGGGCCGGCGAGATTGATGAACTGCAATTTCCTGCTGGTCCGCGCAGGGCTGTCGAGATCATGGGGAGCCTCCGACAGTGGCTTTCTCCCCTCCCAGCAGCTCTTGGTACTTGCCAATGCAGCAATTCACTAAGGCAGCCTTGAGGCTTTTGCTGAGTCGCAGCCGCCTCTGATGATGCAACTTCCTCTTTCCTCAGAAGCGGCGCGATCCATCAAAGGACCTAAGGCTGCCTTAGTGAATTGCTGCGCTGGCAAGTACAGAGAGCTGCTGGGAGAGGAGAAAGCCACTGTTGGAGGCTGGGAAGCTGCTGGGCAAGGGAAAAAAAGGGACAGCTGCTACTGGACCTGGAGGGAAGGTGGAGAGATGCTGCTGGGAGGGGAGGAGGGAAAGGAGTCTGGGAAGCTGCTGGGCAAGGGGAAAAAAGGGACAGCTGCTTCTGGACCTGGAGGGAGGGAGAAAAAGAGATGCTGCTGGGAGGGGAGGAGGGAAAGGGAAGGGAAGAGAGTTACTGCTGGACAGGAGGAGGAGAGAAGGAAAAAAGGAAGGAACTGCTGGCAGGGAGATTAGAGGAGGGGAAGGGGAGAGACAGGAATGAGAAAGTAGAGAGATTGATGATGGGAAGGGGTCAGCAGAGAAATAAGCAGAGAGGGACAAAGATGCTAGATCTGGTGTAGGAGAGATAAAAATGAAGAGAGTAGTGAAGCTGGAATGAATCATGTAAAATGGAGAAAGGGGGCGCAGGCTGGATGGAAAGGGGAGAGGGGCATAGAAAGAAGACAGATACCATATGGAAGGGGGAGAGGGCAGACAGTGGATGGAAGGGGCAGATGCTGGATTGAAGAGACAGAGAGGGCAGATGGAAGGAAAAGAAGATAAAAGCAGAAACCAGAGACAACAAAAGGTAGAAAAAATAATTTTATTTCTATTTTGTGATTAGAATTTATCAGATTTGAAATATATATCCTGCTAGAGCTGGTGTTAGACATAACTGGGGACTGCAAAGCCCAGGCAGTGTTTCTTTAACTTCCAGCTGGCTTAGGGTTCTCTCTGACCAGGGGGCAGTTGCCCTATTGGACTCCTCTAACACTATTCCTGTCACGTGTGACTGCGGTATTCTGTTAGCATGATATTTCTGTGTAACATTCTGTAATAATTTGGCTTATTCAATTTTCTTGATAGTAGAGGGGCTATATGTGAAGGAGAAGGGAGACAGGGATTTTGTTCATCCTTGCTCTGTATTATTTGTATTTATAAATTGACAATTGTACAGAATATTGTTTCTTTTTATACTTTAATAAAATACATTCAATATAAAATCATAACTGAGGCTTGTGCGGATGGGATCAGATGGCTTGTGGGGACCGAACTCGCGGAGACGGGGCAGAAACTGGGTTTTTAAATTTCAGTCCTAGTAGTTTGCCAGTCCACAAAATAATTATTTTATTTCCGCCAGTCCTTAGGTGTAAAAAGGTTGAAGAACACTGGCTTAGACTACTGCAACATACTTCTCTCTCTCCTTCAATCAGTTCAAAATGCTGCTGAAACTCATATTCCATGAGAGCTACCTTGCTCACATCACCCCTCTCCTCAAGCCACTTCATTGGCTCCCCATCCATTTCCGAATACAGTTCAAACTCCTCTTACTGACTTACAAATACATTCGCTCTATAGCCCAATATCTCTCCTCACTTATCTCCCCCCCATAAACTCTGTTTGTCGAGTAAGTCCTTCTTAAATGCACCCTTCTCCTCTACCACCAATTCTAGAATCTGTCCTTTCTTTCTTGCCGCGCCATATGCCTGGAATAGAATGCCAGAGTCAATACGTTATGCTCCGTCTCTAGCAGTATTCAAATCCAAACTAAAAGCCCACTTTTTTGAAGCTGCTTTCAACTCTTAACTCACACACCACCAACTACCTTTACCCATCATATCATTCTTTCTCCTAGAAACACCCCAACCCTGAGATGTCCCATCTGTTTGTCCAAATTAGATTGTAAGTTCTGAGCAAGGACTGCCTATCGAATGTTAAATATACAGCACTGTGTATGCCGTTCAGCACTATAGAAATGATAAGTAGTAGTAGTAGTAGTCAAGGGAAAATGAAAAGCAGAACAGACTAAAACAATTTAAGAAGTGGAGCAGGCAAAGAGCTATTAATTCCCTGTTCCCTCCCCCACAAGTATAAAACATCAAATTGTGCCTATGCAGGAGAGAGAAGGGAGGGAGGATGAAGAAATTAGGTGAAAATGAACAAAATTTGGTGTGTGGTGCAGATGAGTTGAGCGAAGAGAGGGACCGATTGGAGAAAAGTACAAATGAATGGAGAGAGAGAGAGAGAGAGAGAAGGGAAGGAAAGAGTGGCAGGATCCTAGCTTTTAATTTGCCACTCGAAACTACCCTAGCCCCGCGTAAAGACCCTACCCCTCCCACCCTACGTCAACTCCCTAACTCAGTCAGCCCTCCAGCCATGGCCGCGGGCATTCGCACCCTAAATGATACCTGCACCCAACATCCCCACTCCATTGACCAGGCAGCCTCCGCATGGCACTCCAACATCCAATCCCTCTATAATAGCCTCGCCCAGACAAAAACAACCCAAATAATCACCAACAAAGCACCTGCTCCCTGGTACACCAGTGACCTCCGATCCATAAAACGATCGCTGAGGAAAGCAGAAAGGATCTGGGTCAAACACCCGAACTCGGAAACCAAAGCCCACTGGAATAACATATCCATCACCTACAAAGCTGCCATCCTAGAAGCAAAAAAGACCTACTACTCTCGCCTCCTACAACTAGCCCCTTCTAGATCCAAACAATTGTTCACCCTCACAAACCAACTCTTCACCAGCGCCCAAAGAAAAAGTCACAACAACCAAACAGAACTTGATAGCGAGACTCTCTCGGACTTCTTCCAGTCCAAAGTACAAACCATCCGAGATAATCTTGACACCAACACCAAACCCACTCCTATTCAACCCCAACCGATTCCAAATACCCCACCCGCCGCCGCTCTCTCCCAATTTCATATGGCCACTCATGCCGAGGTTCTCGAAACCTTGAGAGAACTCAAACCCTCCAACACTATCCTCGATCCCTGCCCATCCAGCCTCCTGCTGTCCACAGAAGACGCCATGGCAGAATCCATCCTCCCCATCATTAACACCTCTCTAACCACTGGGACTGTACCCCTCAGCTGGAAGTCAGCTATTATCAAGCCCACTCTCAAAAAACCCACTCTTGATCCTAACGAACCCGGCAACTATCGCCCAGTCTCCAACCTCCCATTTGTCTCCAAACTCCTTGAACGAATTGTGCTCCACCGACTTCACCCCTTCATTGAAGAACAAGCTGCTCTATCCCCTGCCCAGTCCGGCTTCCGAAAAGGCCACAGCACAGAGTCAGTACTCCTTGACATCATTGATGACAGCTGGGCAATACTCGACAAAGGCAGTGATGCCCTACTAGTCCTACTTGACCTCAGCGCTGCCTTTGACACAGTCGACCACCACCTCCTCACATCCAGACTCTATGACCTCGGAATCAAGGACACAGCCCTCCAATGGATCACCTCCTTCCTCCATCAAAGGACCCAGACTGTCCTACTAGGAACACACAAATCTCGCCCCAAGCCTATAAAATATGGTGTTCCTCAAGGCGCCCTTCTATCCCCCCTCCTATTCAACCTCTACATCAGGCCTGTCATTGATATAGCGCAGAAATATAGCATTAAAATCCACTCTTATGCAGATGACATCCAGCTGCTCCTCCCACTAGGCGAGAACCGATCGTCCCAAATTACTAACCTCCAACATTGCCTCTCTGATATGAAAACTTGGATGTCAAACAACAAACTTCAACTAAACGCCACTAAAACAGAACTCTTATGGATCAGGAAAAAAAGCACCAAATTCACACGTCCTACCCTAGCATGGGACTCCACTCTACTAACGGCAACAGATCAGGTACGCAGCCTAGGAGTAACCTTAGATGGACACCTATCCCTATCTGCCCACATATCCCAAGTAATCTCCACCTCCTTCTACTACCTCCGCCAACTGAAAAGGATCAAACCCTACATCTCCACACCTGACCTCGCCCAACTCCTCTACGCATATGTCCTCTCCAGAATGGATTACTGTAACTCCCTATTTAATGGACTAACCAAAAATAATCTCAAACGCCTCCAACGTGTCCAAAATGCAGCTATCCGCCTCCTACACAACCTCAACTACCATGATCCCGTCTCCCCAGCACTCCGCGCTGAACACTGGCTCCCAATTAGCCAGCGCTGTGCTTTCAAGGCCCTAGCAGTAGCCCACAAGAGAATTTATGCCACCACCCCCTCCTACATAAAATCTAAGCTTCCCATCTACACCCCCACTCGCACCCTCCGCTCAAAATCAGAAATACGCCTATGCATTCCCCCTGGAAGATCCCTCCTCTCAGAAACTGCCC
Source organism: Geotrypetes seraphini (assembly GCF_902459505.1). Taxonomy (NCBI): domain Eukaryota; kingdom Metazoa; phylum Chordata; class Amphibia; order Gymnophiona; family Dermophiidae; genus Geotrypetes; species Geotrypetes seraphini. The sequence continues at coordinate 254,749,641 of NC_047086.1, forward strand.
GCAAACGATCCTACAGCCACTTCATCCCACATCTCTGGAATAAACTCCCCACCCAACTCAGGCAACAGAACTCTTTATTGACATTCCGTAAAATGGTAAAGACCCTCCTCTTCAACTAAAGGTCTCCCTCAGTCTACACCCCCCCTTAAACCCCACCTCTCTCTCCTCTCCCCTATTTAACTTCTCCTAAATTTCAGTATAGTCCTCTCTTAGTCTGTACTCTGATAAATTGTCTGTACTCTGAAAAATTGTCTGTAGCCTGATAAATACTGCACAATCTTGTATGTCCAAGCATCTAAACCTATTGCACATTTATTTGCCTAACTACTTCTACTATGTATGTTTACTTGTAGACCGTTCTGAGCTACTGGGAGAACGGGATATAAATCTAAATAAATAAATAAATAAATAAATAAAATTACCTGCCCTGCTCTTGACATTTAGATACAGGCTGGTTATTCACTATCAGATGTATTTTGTTTTTCCTTTATTTTCTTTGCTGGGTGGGGGAAATTTGATCTGAGTTATGAGTTCAGCATCCCACTCATTTTCAGATGCTGGCTCCTATGCTGTCAATTGGTGAAGCTATGGCCTTTGTCAAAATAGCCTGTCTTGTAGTGGCAAGGAAGAAGAGCTGTTTGAAGGAAAGTGAAAAGGAAGTAGCTCTATAGAAATAATTAATAGTAGTAGTTGACATTGTTTGGGTACGGCTGATACTGAGAGGCAGAGCTGGTCTTAGAGGTGATAGAGCTGGCCGCACAGGGCCCTGCAGTCCAGCCCCAAGCATCAGTAGGATAGTCTTGCTTTGGAATGGCCTTGCCCACCCCACCCCACAATGCTCCCTCTGCTGTACCTTACAGTTGCTATGGTGACCAATCACAGTTGCACTTCTATAGCTTAGCCAGGTGAAAAAACTGTGGCTAAGTCCAGAGAAGTACAGCGGTGACTGACTGTGAGTGAATTTGATCCAGTCTATCTCAGCCTCAGCCCACCTGCTTTTGAGACACTTCCTCTAGTGCAGTTCGATCAATGTTCAGCCCAGCTGCTCTCAGTCAATGGTTAGGCTGCTGCCTCTGAGTGTGATCCAGTTGGTTGTCGGTGCTCAGGCACTGCCACAGGAGGAGGGCTTTGGGGGCCCAGGTCCCTCCATTCTTGGCTCAGGCTCTCCCTGAGGCAGGCCAGTGCATTCGCTGTCCGGCATTCTCACACCCCATAACCTGTGCAGTCCGGTATCTCTCTCTCCATTCCCTCTTCCCCATAGTCCAAATACTAATTCACCTTTCCCTCACCCCATCACCCATTTTCCTGACTGACAAGATATAAGTATGTCCACTTTGCTTCCTTACTCTTATTCCAGAGGTGTATAATGTCACTATATCAGAGATGTTAATAATGGGATGATAGAGTGAAATGAAGCTTCTAGTGTTTTGTGGGTAATTTTGCAGTGGAATTGATGCTAATATTGAACAGCATATCTTACTAGCTTTTGAAAAACATATGGAAAAGTATAGTAAGAATAAACTACTATATGATTATATGACCTGCGGCTGGAGAGACAAGAGAAGATAGAGAGGACAGCAATCGTTGTGGGGGACTCCATCATCAGACAAGTCGACAGCCACATAGTGGGAGGAAGACAGGATCGCCTGTTGACCTGACTACCAGGAGCCAAGATAGAAGATATAGTGAGCTGCACTGACATGATCATCGACAGCATGGAAGAGGAAGATATGGCGGTGGTGATCCATGTGGGGACAAACAACGTGAGCAGCAGAAACTACAGCAGGGAAGTACTGAAGGACCAGTTTTGGATGCTAGAAAGGAAGCTGAAGACTAGAACGCCGAGGGTAGCGTTCTCAGAGATCCTGGCTGTACCCAGGGCCGATGAGAAGAGGCAAATGGAGCTGCAAGCAGTCAACACGTGGATGAGACACTGGTGTGAGGAAGGACGACTCCACTTTGTGCGCAACTGGATGATGTTCTGGGGGAAGAGCGAGCTATACAGGAATGATGGACTCCATCTCAGCGGAGACGGAACAAGGCTACTTGCAAGCAACATCAAGCGAGAAATTCAGACTTTTTAAATTAAGAAGAAGGGGAAAGCCAACAGTTGACTAAGAGTCGATGGTTTGGGAAACGGTATACCCAGAGGATATCATGCAGGAAGATTGCGGGGAAAACTCACCGGATCATAGGCAAGGCAGAAATCCTGACAGATCAAAAGGGACACAAGAGGGGAGGAAATGCAAGAAAGTAACAGCCCGCAAACTCAAGTGTATGTAAACGAACGCAAGGAGCCTAAAAAATAAGATGGGGGAATGGGAAGCTATGGCACAAAAAGATAGCCCTGACATCATCGGCGTCACGGAAACATAGTGGAACAAGTAAAATGTTTGGGATACTGTGCTACTGGGATACAAGCTATACCACAGAGACAGCGTGGGTCAAATAGGTGGGGGTATTGCCCTGTATGTCAAAGAGGGAATTGAGTCTATCGGAGAAAACACGCTGGAAATGAAAAATAAGGTAGAGTCTCTATGGGTCAAAATTTCGGGAACAAATAGAATGGAAACGACGATCGGCATCTACTATCAACCCCACAGGGCAGTCCGAAGAAACTGATGGAGAAATGATGGACAAGATTAAACGCATCTGCAAGGGAGGCAATGCAGTTATCATGGGTGACTTCAATTATCTGGGCATAGACTGGAACCCTAGGCACCTCCGGCTGCGGTAGAGAGACCAAGTTCCTGGATGCTGTAGGAAATTGCTTTCTGGAACAACTTGTCAAGGAAAATATAAGAGGAAATGCAATTCTGGAATTAATTGTAAATAGACTACAAGGTCTGGCGCAAGGTGTAGAAGTAGAAGGGACCCTGGGAAGCAGTGATCACAATATGATCCACTTCAACCTGGACATGGGGGAAAAACATCGATCCAGAACGACGGCCATGCACTGAACTTCCGAAAAGGGAATTCCGAAGGGATGAGACTCATGGTGGGGAAGAAGATTAAGAAGAGGATAAGCACTATGAAAATGCTTGAGCAAGCATGATCCCTTTTTAAGGACACAGTCACCGAGGTGCAAACTCTATATATACCGCGTATCAACAAGGGATCCAAGTGGAAAAAGAACAAGAAACCGGCGTGGCTCACTGTATTGGTGAAAGAAGCAATCAGAGACAAGAAGACTTCGTTTAAGGAATGGAAAAGGTCAAAAACGGACAAAAACTTAAAAAAGCACAAACAACATCAAAGCAGGTGCCATAAGGTAGTAAGAGGGGCCAAAAGAAATTACGAGGAAAAAAGAGCCAAGAAGGCAAAAAACTTCAAGCCGTTCTTTTGATATATTAAACTAGGGAAATGACCCGTGAAGGACGTGGTGGGGTTGTTGGAAGGGAGCACTACAGGAGGACAAAGCAATCGACAACACACTGAACACATTTTTTGCGTCTGTATTACCGAAGAGGATATACACAACATACCGGAAGCCGACAGGCTATACGCAGGAATCAAAGATAGGAAACTGACTGGTTTGATGGTCAGTTTAGAAGAGGTATGCAGGCAGATAGGCTTAAAAATTAGAAATCTCCTGGACCGGATGGCATCTATCTGAGGGAAATCAAGGAACTGAAAGGGGTTATAGTTAAACTGCTTCAACTAATAGCCAATCTGTCGATCAAATTGGAAAGGATTCTGGAAGTCTGGAACATGGTGAATGTTACGCCGATCTTCAAGAAAGGTTTGAGGGGAGATCCGGGAACCTACAGACCGGTGAGTCTGACCTCGGTACTGGAAAGATGGCAGAGGTGCTTATAAAGGACCGCATCGTTGACCACCTTGATGGACACAATCTGATGAGGACCAGCCAGCATGCCTTTAGCAAAGGAAGATTTTGCTCGACAAACTTGCTGCACTTCTTCGAGGGAGTTAACAGGCAGATAGACAAGGGTGACCCGGTCCACATTGTATATCTGAATTTTCAGAAGGCATTTGACAAGGTCCTGCATGAACGACTACTTCGAAAAATTGCGAGCCATGGAATCCAGAGTGAAATACGTGGATTAAAAACTGGTTGGCAGATAGGAAACAGAGAGTGGGGGTAAATGGACAATACTCAGACTGGAAAAGCATCACGAGTGGAATGCCGCAGGGTTCAGTGCTTGGACCTGTGCTCTTCAACATATTTATAAATGACCTGGAAATTGGTACGATGAGTGAGGTGATTAAATTTGCAGATGATACAAAGTTATTCAGAGTAGTGAATACACAGAAGGATTGCGAAGACCTGCAACATGACATAAACACGTTCGAGAATTGGGCTGCGACATGGCAAATGAGGTTTAACGTGGATAAGTGTAAGGTGATGCATGTCGGTAACAAAAATCTTATACATGAGTACAGGATGTCTGGTGCAGTACTTGGAGAGACCCCCCAGGAAAGACTTGGGAGTACTGGTCGACAAGTCGATGAAGCCATCTGCGAAATGTGTGTTGGCGGTGAAAAGGGCAAACAGAATGCTAGGAATGATTAAGAAGGGGGGTCACAAATAGATCAGAGAAGGTTATCATGCCGCTGTATCAGGCCATGGTACGTCCCCATCTGGAATATTGCGTCCAGCACTGGTCGCTGTGCATGAAGAAGGACACAGTACTACTCGAAAGGGTCCAGAGAAGAGCGACTAAAATGGCTAAGGGGCTGGAGGAGTTGTCGTACAGTGAGAGATTAGAGAAACTGGGCCTCTTCTCCCTTGAAAAGAGGAGACTGAGAGAGGACATGATCGAAACATTTAAGATAATGAAGAGAATAGACTTAGTAGAGAAAGAAAGACTGTTCAACCTCTCCAAGGTAGGGAGAACGAGAGGGCACTCTCTAAAGTTAAAAGGGGATAGATTCCATACAAACGTAAGAAGTTATTCTTCACCCGGAGAGTGGTGGAAAACTGGAACACTCTTCCGGAGACTGTTATAGGGGAAAACACCCTCCAGGGATTCAAGACAAAGTTAGACATGTTCCTGCTAAACTAGAACGTACGCAGGTGAGGCTAGACTCAGTTAGGGCACTGGTCTTTGACCTAAGGGCCACCACATGAGCGGACTGCTGGGCATTATGGATCACTGGTCTGACCCAGCAGCGGCAATTCTTATGTTCTTATTCTGGCAGACAATAAGGAGAAAAATCAAAAGGAGAAAGTAAGGGAGACATGAAGGGTAATTTTACAGTATTTCTGGGGTTAATGTTGGATAGAATATTTTTTATCTGAAATTCATTGGGAGCTCCATTAGTATTATTGTAAAATGTCAAAAGATTAAGTTACTCACCTCTGCTAATCTTCTTTCTTGTAAATAGCTTCTGGAAGCTTCACCTTAGGATCTTGCATCTATTCTAGCGTTGGCTGCATAACTTATAAATAAATCCATTCCCCTCTCCGAGGTCACCTCCCTGGACACTCCCCTCTAAGCTCAGTAGGTAGCAAAGCAAGGAAGATATAGTACAAACAGGAAACACAAGAAAAGCGAGGGGGTGGGGTGCAAGGACTCCCCGCTACAAGTCAATTCTGCTCATGATAAGCAAATACATAATTAACAAATTTTTAGCTTAACAAGAAATTTGAACATTTATAAACTGCAAAACAGAGTAATTTTTTGCTAAAAGAGACACAGTCAGAAGATGAGAAGGGGCACCACCCCGGGACCCCTCTAACCCCTTAAACTTGCATAAAAGGAAAAACATGGAATTTTCAGCGAGATTGGTCAAAGACAGAAATCCAGCAGTTACTGGCAGGCGACCTGCGAATTGGACAAAATACATGAGCGGGTGTGAAGCTTCCAGAGGCTATTTACAAGAAAGAAGATTAGCAGAGCTGAGCAACCTAATCTTTCATTCTTGTACAATAACCTCTGGAAGCTTCACTATAGGGATGTATCAAAGCTGTCCAAATACCTCGAGGGGGTGGGCGATGCGCCCGCAGCCCAGACTGAGCCCCCAAAACTGCATCAGGTGCAGCCGCCACATCCAATCGGTAAAACTTAGTCAACGTATGAAGAGAGGCCCAAGTGGCCGCACTACAAATCTCTTCAGGCAAGACCACATGGGATTCAGCCCATGAGGAAGCCATGCCTCTGGTAGAGTGAGCCTTCACCCCAAGGGGAGGCATCTTCTCCACCGACACATAAGTAGCGGAAATGGCACCTTGGAAGCAGGCTGACCCCGCTGTGCGAGGCCCGCCAACACAAACACTGTTCTCAAATAACCGCAGACTCCATGATGCAGAGAAAGGATCTCTGCATGATGGAGCTTGAAGCTCTGACACTCACCGTGTAGAAGCGACAGCAACAAGGAAAATGGTCTTGATGGTAAGATCTTTCAGAGAAATCCCATCCAGGGGTTCATAGGGTGGACGAGCTAGCGAGTGAAGAACCAGATTCAGATTCCACATAGATCAAAGCAGGCTTAAGGGAGGCCTCAGCCTCCTCGCCTCCCGCAAGAAGCAAATAACATCCGGGTGAGACACCAGAGAACCCCTGAGAGAAGAAGGACCCAAACATGACAGTCCCTCAATCTGGACACCACCAAACCCTTCCTGAGGCAAGCTGTAGGAAGTTCAGAACATGTGCCACCGATAGGGCCAAAGGGTCCACTTGAACCCCTGCCACCAAGCCTGAAAGCACCTCCAGGCTTTCACGTAGGCTGACACAGTTGATTTCCTCTTGCTTTGAAGAAGCGTAGTGATGACCACAGAGGAGTAGCCCCTAATTTTCAAGGCTGCACGTTCAAGTGCCAGGCCGTAAGACCAACGTGGTCCGGATCTTGAAGTGCTATCGGTCCCTGCGTGAGCAACCTCTGATGGCAAGGAAGACACAGACTTCTCTCTGAGCTCAACCGCACCAGGTCTGCATACCAAGGTCTGAGCCAATCCGGGGCCACTAGGATTACCGGACCCTCATGAGATGCCACCCGGTGCAGAACGTGGCATATCATAGGCTACGGAGGAAAGACATACAGAAGTTCCCCTTCGGGCCAAGGTTGAACCAGAGTGTCGAGCCCTTTGCTGCCAACCTGTCAGTGGCTGAAGAACCTGGCCGCCTTCTGGTTCCCTGAGGATGCCATCAGATTGAAGGTGGGACAACCCCACCGGCGAACTATGGCCTCAAACATTAGCATGGACAGGGACTATTCTCCCGGGTCCAGAATCTGACAACATAGGAAGTCTGCCTGCATGTTGTCTACTCCGGCCACATGAGCCACAGACAAGGCTATCAGATGCTTCTCCACCTAGGCAAAAAGCATCCAAACCTCCAGGCTCAGGAGGGGACTCCTTGTGCCTCCCTGATGGTTTACATAGGCAACAGCCGTCGCATTGTCCTAGAACACACGGACGGCCTTTCGATGGAGACACCCTTGAAGTAGCTCACAGCTGACTGGTCCTGGATTGGCACAGACCTGCAAACTGCTCCCCAACCAGAGAGACTCGCGTCCTTTGATAGGGTCACCCAGTCCAAAACTTGCAGAGCAACCGGGTTCAACCACCACAGCGTAATTCTGTGCGCTGCCTCCAAACAATGCAACTTCACGCCCAGTGTATCCCGCTGAGGATTCCAGAGTCACAAGGGACAATTGCCCACAGAATCACATCTAGGGTCACCACCATGAGACCCAAGACCTGCAGATACTGCCAGGCCGTCGGGGCTGAAGCCACTAACATGTTCCGATTGGCACTCTGAAGTTTGAGCTTCCTGGGTTCCAGCAGGAACACCCGGTTCCTGCCTGTATGGAACTGGACTCCCAGGTTCTCCAAGTCCTGAGTTGGCTCGAGATGACTTTTCTTGAGACTGATCACCCAACCGAGACTTTCCAGTAATTGCACCACTTGGAGAACTGCCCTGCGGCATTTCTCCAGCAAGGGAGCTCCGATCAGCCAATAGTCGAGGTACAGATGAACCAGCACCCCAAGGGAGTGCAGATGGGCAGCTACTACCACAATGACTTTGGTGAAGGATCTGGGTGCTGACGCCAGCCCAAAAGGCAGCACCATGAACTGGAAGTGCCTCCCTAGAATGTGAAATCTCAGGAACCTCAGGAAAAATCAGGATTTGGAGGTCCGCTTCCGTGAGATCCAAGGAAGCCAAAAACTCCCCTATTGCCACTGCTGCCACAACAGAATGCAATATTTCCATCTGGAAATGCAGAACCCGCAAGAAGGCGTTCAATGCCTTCAGGTCCAGAATAGGCCTGTAATCTGCGGAGTCTTTCTTTGGCACGATGAAGTATATCAAGTATCTCCTGGAGCCTAAGTATCTGCTTGGAATGGGCTCTATGGTCGCTAGATCCAGCAACCTGTGCACCGTGGCTCACACCTTGCTGGCTCTGTCTGGGTTTCCCACCAGCAAAGACAGGAAGGAGTCCGGCGGAAGACTGAAAAACTGCAGTCGAAGGCCCTCCCTCAGCACCTCGAGGACCCACTGGTCCGAGGTTATCTTTTGCCACTCCGGAAGGAAGGCCAAAAGCCGTCCCCGATTCAGGGGAGAACTGCCAGAGACCTGGCATCATAATTTTCTCTTGGGAGGGGCAGAAAGATGGGAGGTGGAAGACTGCTGGTGCGCGGCACCTCCAAAGTGAGGTATTGAGGTAGCTCCATAACGCTGTCCCATCGCCGGTAGGGACAAAAATTTGGCCGTCCCATACCCCTGGCCAGGCGAGGCTTAGATCCAGGCAGCATTTTTGGCTACGATCCTGAACATTAGCCATAAGCCATCCAGACCCTGGCCAAACAAGAGTGAACCTTCAAAAGGCATCCTGCTCAGTGTAGCTTTAGATGAGGAATCCCAGCTTTTCAAAAACTTCCAAGATGTCATTGGGTGCGTCTGCCAAATAATTCACTCGGGATACCAGGAAGTTGAGGTCCCAAAGGACAACCTCCTCGGGATCCTGGCGGACCTTGGTGAGACATGCCCAGGCCATGAAGGAAGTGGCCGCCGCAGAACGCACTCCCACCACAGCGGAATCAAAAAGACACTTGAGAACAAAATCCACTCTCCTGTCCTGAACTAGAGAGTTGCGCGGGGACAGAAATCCCACCCGTCCCCACCCGTCCCCGCCAAAGTCCCACCCGTCCCCACCCGTCCCCGTGAGGACTCCCACCCGTCCCCACGAGGAATCCCTCTGTCCCCACCCGTCCCCGCGAAGAATCCCCTCCGTCCCCGCGAGGAATCCCCTACGTCCCCGCGAGGAATCCCCTACGTCCCCGCCTGTCCCTATAAACTACAGAAATAGTTATTTCATTTAATTATGCTACTGAATTAAAGGCTCTGGTAGAAACCCATTTAAAAATAAGCAAAAAGACTTTATTAATTTGGAAATATTAATTGGGAAGAATACATACTTTGTAAACGGGTTTCTACCAGAGCCTCTAATGTTTATAAATTTTTATCAACACAACTAATATACTACTTTATCCTTAAGCAAAAAAAAAAAAAAATAATAATAATTTTTTTCCTACCTTTATTGCCTGGTTTCTGCTTTCTTCATGTTCTCATTCAATTCCTTCCATCCACTGCCTCTCTTCTCTCTGTGTCTTCCATTTGCTCTGTTACTGTGCCTTTCCCTTTCTCCCCCCTCCCAAATTGGTCTGGCACCAATCTTTTTCCCTCCGCTCCCCCCATAGTCTGGCACCTCTGTCTTCTTCCCTACCAGCGTCTTCTTCCCATTCCCTCTTCCCCATTTCCTTTCAGTGTCCTTCTCCCCCACCATCTTCCCCATGTCCTGTCAGGCAGCATCCTTCTCCCCCCTCTGCCTTCCCCATGTCCTTTCAGCGTCCTTCTCCCCCTCTGTCTTCCCCATGTCCTTTCAGCGGCCTTCTCCACCCCTGTTTTCCCCATGTCCTTTCAGTGGCATTCTCCACCCCTTTGTCTTCCCCAGTGCTTTCAGGGTCCTTCCCCCCCCTCCTCCCGTTTACCCCATGTCCTTTCAGCGTTCTTTTCCACCCCTTTGTCTTCCCCAGTGCTTTCAGCGGCCTTCTCCCCCCTTAAGCGTCTTTTCTTCTCCACTCCACCTTTCCTCCCTCCCTGCCTCCACCTTTGTGGCGCTTTTGCACCCGACCGACAACAGAACAGGCCCGGTCGGACAAATCTCCCTGTCCTGTAGCCGCGAATCAAAATTACCTTCTTACAGAAGCTGGAGTAGTGAAGCTGCTGTAAGAGGTAATTTAGATTCGCGGCTACAGGGCAGGGAGATTTGTCGGCCGGGCCTGTTGTCGGTCGATCGGGGGACCTGACCGGCTGTGCACATTCTCCGGGGCGGACCGCCCCCTCCCCCCTCTTTCGTACGTCATTGCCTTCTCCCTACCTGCTCTGCCGCACACAGCCGACCGGAAGTCTTCCTGATGTCAGCGCTGACGTCGGAGGAAGGGAGGGCTTTGCTTAAGCCCTCCCTCCGACGTCAGCGCTGACATCGGGAAGATTTCCGTTCGGCTGTGTGCTGCGACAGGGCAGGTAAGGAGAAGGAGACTACCCTCGCGGCTCGAGTGCACTGCGATCCAACCCCGCAGGAACCCCGCGACCCTCGGAGGCGTCCCCACGGGATCCCCGCGACCCTAGGGGGCGTCCCCACGGGATCCCCGCGACCCTAGGGGGCGTCCCCACGGGACTTATTTAAGAAACAAGCTGTGCTCTGTGTTCATTTGAAAGTGGTTTCAAATGAACACAGAGCACGGCTTGTTTCTTAAATAATTCGGCCCTGATGCAGTGGGCTTGAATCTCTGCCCACGAAACGCTGGCCATGTTGGCTTTTTTGAAACACAAGCGCTGACTCAAGATAAGTAGGCTTTTTGAAATATACATGTTGCCTAGCTGTTAAGCAATTCTTAACAATACTTAGAACAATAGTGGCAAAATAAGAGATAAAAATTAAAGATAAATGAAAGAATGTAGTCTCATGAACTATGAAAGAATGTAATGAAAGGAATGAATTAAATATTATATTTTAATAAAGTCTTATAAAATTGAAAAAATAAAAAATAGAAATAACTAATTTATATTAGGTAGAATTTAATATGTTTGAATAAATAAAAAATAACTGGAGTAAGGCCAATGATTGGAGAACAAGGAGCAAACACAACTACGCTGAATACCCCAGTCATTGAATACGACTACGCGTAGGCTCCATTACTGAGGCCGACTCCTGTAATATAGAATAGTACTTTCATTCACATGTAACTATAAGTGGGAACTATTTGATTTATATTATTTTGTAAAGTTTTCCCACTAGGGAACTTTTATTTAGTGGATTATTTAAATTCAACATATTTATGGACTCTAAGCATGTCTATGCACATAATACTATCATCTCGGTGCTGTAGACAGCTGATATGGCTAATCTTAACGTTACAGATAAATAAGGCAATAGAACATATATTTCTTTTCCAAGGTTAAACTCAAATAGTATCACATACACAACCTTAGATGGAGGTATTATTCCCGTTTAGGACCTCAGTGGTGCAAGCTGTGAGAGCATTTCATTCACAGAATTGTTTGCACTAAAGTCTTCATTGGTCTTATTTTATATATTTTTTTAGATATTTTTCTTATTTAAATATTTTAATTATAGATAAGTTAGAAAGGTACTCATCTCTTTTAGAAAAGCATAGCAGGGGTTCTTAACGTTAACATAAGTCAGCTACTTTATGATTGTTGAGTTATAGCTAACTGGTGCCTAATGATAACTTCTTCATGGTGTATTTTCTACTATATCCATTGCTGGAATATCTCGCTTTATATCTTAATATGATATGACCTGCTTTATATCTTAACTGATATGACCTGTTTTTCTCTAAATGTGAAAGGGTTTAACAACCCTACTAAAAGATGTAAAATATTATGTTACATGGAACAATATCACCCTGATGTAGTGTTTTACCAAGAATCTCATCTCAATGCCACAGAATCAACTAAAATATTGACTAAATGGGAATACCCTGCTCTCTTCTCTCCAGCAATGGGCAAAAAAACCTGTGTTACAACACTTATAAGAAACCGTTCTGATATCAAAATCTTATCTTACTCTGTGGATACAGAGGGAAGATGGCTCAAGGTGGACCTGTCAGTAGGTGCTTCTCTATTTGCCCTCATTAAAATCTATGCGCCCAATGTTGATGATCCATCTTTTTTTGCCTCTTTAGCAAGTTTAATATCCTCGCTTGGGAACATACCATGTATCTTAGGAGGCGACTTTAACCTATCATTAGATCCAGCAAAGGATAGGAAATCTCTTGTATCTTATCGCCTCTCTAAAGCTCGGCATAGTCAACATGATCTCATGTTTCAGATGAAATTAATAGATCCCTGGAGATTAATGCATCAAGATGATAGGTCATATACTTTTTATTCTCCTCCACACTCATCTTACTCAATAATTGATTACTTTTTGATCAGCTGTGCTTTGTCTTGTAAGCTGGCTTCTACTGAAATTCATCCTATTTCAGTATCCGATCATGCTTTCATCTTAATTACTTTTCAAGACCTGGGTCCTCCTATTGCAAAAGGACTATTGAGATTTAATGCTACTTTATTAACTGATACAGCATTCAAGAACTATATCACTAAGTATATTATAGAATTTTTTGAATTCAACAAACCACCTGACACCTCATGGCACACCATAGGGGATGCTTTTAAAGCTTATATACAGGGCACCATAATTGCTTTTGTTTCTAAAAAGAAAAAATAAGATAATAATAATTTAAACTCACTGGAACAACAAATAAAATAAACTGAGGCTTTGCATTTAGAACATCTATCTGACTCTAATATACAATCCAAACTTCAGAAATTACATTTTGAGTATAATTTACTCTTTAGTACCTTTGTGTCGAAAGAGATCTTCATGAAATCAGCTTACTATTATACGGATATGAATAAATGCGGTCATCTTTTGGCCACTTGAAGTCTGAGAAGACCAAGATACCTGCAATTAAAGATGACTCGGATACCGTATTACTAAACACTAAAGACATATGCTCTCACTTCTCCTTTTATAAAGGCCTTTACTCTTTCTGAAAGACCTTCTCAACACCTGTTTGATCCTTTTCTCCAGAATCTGCCACATCCAAAGTTGCTAGAAGATGACACTATGGACTTTTCTGCTCCTATATTACAATCGCATTTGGAAGAAGCGTTACACTCCACGGCCAAACAAAATCACCTGGACCGTATGGTCTCACAACAGAATTTTATCTAGCTTTGCCAGAGGTTATCCTTCCTTTTCTGACCCTATATTTTCAACATATGGCACTGAAGCATTGACTATCATAAGAACATAAGAACATAAGAAGTTGCCTCCTCTGAGTCAAACCAGAGGTCCATCTCGCCCAGCGGTCCGCTCCCGCGGCGGCCCATCAGGCCTATTGCCTGAGCAGTGGTCCCTGACTATTTCTTTAACCTACCTCTACTCCTATCCCTATAACCTTCCTCTACTTTTATCTGTTCCCCTCAATCCCTTTGTCCTCTAGGAACCTATCCAAACCTTCTTTGAAGCCCTGTAACGTGCTCCTGCCTATCACAGCCTCCAGAAGTGCATTCCATGTATCCACCACCCTCTGGGTGAAAAAGAACTTCCTAGCGTTTGTCCTAAACCTGTCCCCTTTCAATTTCTCTGAGTGCCCCCTTGTACTTGTGGCTCCCCATAATTTGAAAAATCTGTCCCTGTCTACTTTTTCTATGCCCTTTAGGATCTTGAAGTTTTCTATCATGTCTCCTCTAAGTCTCCGCTTCTCCAGGGAGAACAGCCCCAGCTTTTTCAATCTGTCAGTATATGAGAGGTTCTCCATACCCTTTATCAGCTTAGTTGCCCTTCTCTGGACTCCCTCAAGCACTGCCTTTACAGTTAAAAAATGTCAAACCACTTTCATTGATAAATGTGGACGCTAAATTATATGCAAAAATCCTTGCAACAACGCTGAGCACTGTTCTTCCAAATATAACCCACTATAATCACCATTGCATGAGATGCTGAAAAGGCATTTGATCATGTTGAATGGCCTTTTATCTTTCGAGCACTTTCATGGTTTGGTGTTCCAGATTCTTTTATCAAAATGATTGGTGTTTTATACTCTAAAACCTTCGACTAAACTCCGGATAAATGATGTAATCTCGAACTCGTTCAGTCCTTCAAGAGGCACCAGGCAAGGTTGCCCATTATCACCATTACTCTTTAATGTAGCATTAGAGTCATTGTTAATAGCTATTAGATCTAATCCTCACATCTCTGGTTATCAAATGGAAGATCTATCTATAAAAATCTCAGCATATGCAGACGATGTGCTGATCTACTCAACTTTGGACTCAATCCCTACTCTTTTGCAGACTATCAAAGATTATGGACAGATCTCAGGATACAAACTCAATCTAACTAAGACCGAGGTAATGCCTCTCAATGGCTTTCCTTGTAGTGACATCGTCTCTAATTTCAAATTTACATATTCACTGAATAAGTTGAAATACTTAGGAGTCTTCTTTGGTTCATCTACAGAAGAAACACAGGAATATAATATTGAATATATAAATCAAATCATAAAATCATCCACGGAGCAATGGTCCCCTTTAAAATTATCTTGGTAGGGATAACTAGATTATATCAAGATGACCTTAGCACCTAAAATTATGTATATTCTTTCTATGATTCCTTTTCTTCTTCCAGCCTGTACCTTTTTTTCCTGCAAGTTTGTACTTATCGGATCATTTTCTGTTATTTTACCTATGTTGATTTTGTTCTGTTATGGAAAATTTCAATAAAGCTTGTTGAACTAAAAAAAAAAAAAGAATAGAGATGTACATCAGCAGAAATGGTATAGAATCTGTATCTGTGGTACATAGTTCTACCTTCCTTAAAGAGAGATGCTGAATCTTAATTTGAAAAAATGAGTTTTTAATAGCATCTCAAATTTGTTAAAACAGATTTCTGCTCTTATAATGGGCAGTAAATCATTCAAAAATTTAGGAGCTATGAAGAAAAAATATGTATTACACATGGATTCGTAGTGTGCCCATCTGACAAGAGGATAGAACTAAATGATGTGAATCAAGGGATCTGAAACTGCAATATGGGGTATATAGTGTCATCAGACTGGAAGGATATAATGGAGTGTTCAAGTGAAGAGCCTTTGTAAGTGAGGCAAAGAAATTTAAAGCAGACCTGGAGATCAATGAGATGTCAGTGGTGTTTAATTGATAAACCAGAGGCGGAATCTGATTTCTTTGCCATGCAAAGGAAGTGTGCTGCTGTATTCTGTAGAGTTTGAAGATAATGTGGTTGGGTTTTATCTTATGGTCAAGGTCAGTCATCAAATTTGCATGCATACAGTTGGCACCACAGTCACCTTCACCTTCACCTTCTCATTTATCTTTCTTATTTCATTTCATTATATCTTATCCCCTTTAGGACCCCTGAGGAAGGTGGTTTCGCCAAAACACGGACCATGTAGGGTCCATCAGGATAATCATAAGTGTATTATTAATTCAAACTTTTATTTGTATTTTTATTGTGAAAAGTGAACAAAAATCATCTTTCAGAACATCCACAGTCTGTTTTTATCTTTGGGTTTTAGTGATACCATATGCAAGATTACAGTAATCCAATCTAGATATCAAAAACGCATGGATCAGTGTGTGCAAAGAGGGAAAATCCAGAACATGACTATTAGAACGGAATCGACATAATGATTGGAAACCAGATTTGACTATCTGGGAAATTTGTTGTTTAAATATGTTTAGAATTGAAAATGATCCCTAAATGTCAGAAAGAATCAAGTGAAAAGATATGGTATAAGAGTAGATTCAGCAAGTAGTGGGTTTTGATGGATTTAGAACCAATTTTGTATAAGCAAACAGAAAGAAGATATTAC
This sequence comes from Geotrypetes seraphini, assembly GCF_902459505.1. Lineage (NCBI taxonomy): Eukaryota > Metazoa > Chordata > Amphibia > Gymnophiona > Dermophiidae > Geotrypetes > Geotrypetes seraphini. The sequence goes on from NC_047086.1 coordinate 254,765,536, forward strand.
TCAGAAAAAATATATCTGATAGCAAGCTAATGATTTTCAAATGATAAAAAATGTACTTGCATGGTTCTTGCAATTGTCCAGGTCCTGGTCTTGCAATTGACCAGTGTCTCAGCCATCTTGCCACCCAGACAGTGCAAGAAGCATGACACCAGCTGCAGGAGCCTAAAATAATGAATAAAAATGTATCTTAAAAAAAAAAATTGTTATTCTAAATTCTTTGTTTTGTAAACCACATAGTAACAATCAGGATGAATAATAATACACCCCCTCCCCCAATAAAAAAATAAAGAAAAAGAAAAAAAGTAACAGAATAACAGAGCCCAAGAAATTAAAAAAAAAACAAAAAACAAAACAACTGAGTAAGATAAAGATGCTATTTTCCTTTTTTTATGAAAGAGAGTAGGTCATGCCTCATCTAAGAGATTCTGGGTGCCATCACTACCAATCTCTCATATATGAAAACAATTGTGTACTTTTTTCACTTAAGCCATCTTTGTTTCAACAGATGAATATTTTAAAGACCAATCATGGATATAACATTGTTTTAGGATGCAAGGGCAGGAATAGTTTCTTGTAAATGAATAGCCCTTAGAAATAAAAGACAAAGATAATCGTTATGACAGCTTTGGGACAAGCTTTGTTGGGGGTATGTCTGCTGAAATGTGCAGCTAGAGTAGTTTGCCTGAAAAATCTAATCAGCTGCATCATATTTCTACCATTATTCCCTTTGAGATTATAATAATTTAATGTCTTATTGATTCATAGTTCTTGGCTTATTGTATAACTCAATTTAAACTCCACTATAGTGGTAATTGGATCTTCTGGTCCCATTTGTCAGAGAATTCATTTTGGTTTTAAAAGCTGAATTCAACTACATGCTGACATAAATGCAGATGTGATTTAAGAAGGAATATATGCTGTAAAATAGCATTTAAAAATAGCTGCTGTAAAAGTTGAATTGCAACATTAAAGCCCCTATTTACTAGGGATGTGCAGTCATTAAAAATGGCATAGTGAATGCCGACAGCATTTCCTATGTCATTTCATGTTGTTTTCAAATAAAAGCATCTCCATTAGTTGTCTACAACTGTATGTTTAGGCTGGTGCCTACACGGTACCTGGGGCAAATCTAATAACAGGTACACTAGTGCAAAAAGTAGGCGTGAAAAGGGAAAGAGACAGATACTAGTGTGTGACAGACCGACTAGTAGAAGAGGCAGTCGGTGTGACTGTAGGCTTTCACTGATAGCCCCACTGTTCCTCTGTGCGATTGCCAAGCCTGCCTCAAGTGTTCTAAAGCAGTTGTGGCACACATGTTATGTTATGTGCCCACTTACATCCCTTTGAATCTTCACATATCAGAGTTCTAAGTGGGTTACAATGAGCAGAGTAGCTTTACAGAAGCTAATATACATACAAACATTGAGCTAGACTCTTAGTACTCAGAGGCAAAATATACAAGCAGTCACATAAACTGTAGGAGTAGAAGAGAGAGAGAGACTCAGATAGTTTTCAGATGGTTAAAGAATCAGATACCTGGTTCTGCAATAGTCAGGAAGACAGGGAGACTAGAGCTCTGTGACTGACTGTGTATTGTGGAAGACCTCACTACCAGATATTTAAGCCCGGATTCTGTAACTGGCGCCATTGTAGGTGGCCGCCTTAAAGCAGCTGAAAGCAGCTGCTGATCGCACGTCAACCACACGATGGCGCCGGGTATACAGAATCGCAACTCCGGCAAAAGTAGGCACCAGAAATGTAGGCCAGGATTTTCCAGGTAGGTGCTTTAGGCTGCCTAATACCACTTCCAGCATTAGCCCCACACACAGTGGCGTTAGGCAGCCTAAAGTGCCTATGGAGGCACTATTCCAGTGCTGATTTTTTAGGTGCTGGTAGGCACCTTGAAACTCAGTTAAAAACTTTGTTTAAATGGCATATTTTACTGAGCTAGGACACCCACCGGCACTTAAAAAATCAGCACCAGTTAGAGAATTCTTAGTTTATACAAATAGTAATACAGTACTAGCAAAGAGCACTAGCATTATTCCCGAACCCAAAGTAAGCACATTTGATCAGATAGACAAATTGAGTGCTGGAGGCTCAGTCTGGTAGTAGCAGGAACAGAGGAGTAGAACAACAGCAGGAGCCAGTGCTTTTTTTACACTACTAGAAACCCAATCTATGTTAGAAAAAATCAGATGATGATGATATCCAGGAATTAGAACTGGAAAGTTCTGGTGATACTGATAACTCATTTATGGTAGTTGAGAAGAATATTATTACCATCCTGATGGCTGATAGGGAAGGGATTTGTACTACTACTACAGATGCAACTAACTACCAATGCTCCAGCAACATCAAATGATTTCATAGTAGTGGCCAAGCATACAGGATTAGAGATTCAGGGAAAAATGCATGCTAGTGGTGGATTTATATGCCCAGGATTATCAACATTTTGCTAAAAAAAAAAAAAAAAGATACAGCAGAATTAGAAAAGGTACAGAGAAGGGCAACAAAAAGGGATGGGATGACTTCCCTATGAGGAAAGGCTAAAGCAGCTAGGGCTCTTCAGCTTGGAGAAGAGATGGCTCAGGGGTGATATGATAGAGGTTTATAAAATACTGAGTGGAGTGGAAAGGGTAGATGTGAATCGCTTGTTTACTGTTTCCAAAAATACTAGAATTAGGGAGCAAGTTACTACGTAGTAAATTTAAAACAAACCTGAGAATATATTTCTTCACACAATGTGTAATTAAACTCTGGAATTCATTTCCAGGGAATATGGTGAATAATTTCCTAAAAGAGAAGTCCATAGGCCATTATTGAGATGGCTTGGGGAAATCCATTGCTTATTCCTAGGATAAGCAGCATGAAATCTGTTTTACTACTTGGGATCTGGGTTGGCCACTGTTAGAAATAGGATGCTGGGCTTGATGGACCTTTGGTTTGTCTCAGTACGGCAATTTTTATGTTCTTATGTGAGCCAGGGAAAAATAATTGGCTATCTTTCTAACACTTCTATGATGCACCACTTAGAAATACAGCATAGAGTTCTGTTGCTTTCATAGGAGCCTGGAAGTCACAAGAATGAACCAGTAGTAGCTGCAAAGGATCAGGAAAAAAGAGGAGAGTCTAGTGCAGTCATTCTGTTTCTAATCCAACTCTCTGCCATCAGTTACAATGCAGGCTCTACCCTTCCACAGACATAGGGGCAGGCTACAGTGAGGCAGATGGATTAGTGTTCTACTGCCCTGTCCTGTGCAAGAGGCAGGCTGCATTCAAAGTAGTTACACAGTACATAAGTGAAATGATTACTTTGAATGACTGGCTCCTGAATGTTGTGGAGAATGTGAGGTTTAAGCTGCTTCTCCATTTTTTCCTTCAAATTACAAAGTGGCCAGCATGTAGTAGAGAGGTGATTCCAACTCCATTCACTCATTTTCAAGCCTGTGAAGGCACAGTAGGACAAGACAGAAGGGAGGAGCATCCATTTTACAAGTGATATATGGATCAGCCAGAATGTGACATATGCAAACTTATCTTTCACAGCACACTAGTGGAATTAGGTGACACAGGGACAGGTGTCAGATCTAATGGGGTAACATCACAGGAATCATGGGCTGTTGTACTGCACATCCAGGTGATAGACCAGATCCATACCTCAATCCATAACTTAGAAAGCAATCAGGGAATGACTGAGGGCTGGTTTGGTAGCAGAGACATGCAGATCAATTTTTCTTTCAAAAAAGACAGTCGCACTGATATGATCAAAGCTGTGGATGATGGAGTCTATCAGGGGATGCGGTGCTTTGATCACGCTGTACCTGGCAATAAGGGACACTCTCAACATCATTGATGTCAGCTGGTCAATGTTGGACAAAGGCAGCAATGCCCTACTAATACTACAAGACCTGAGCGCTGCCTTTGACACCATCGATTACCAGCTCCTACTGCACAGACTCAAAGACCTTGGAATCAAGGACTTCACCCTCCAATGGTTCGCCTCCTTTCTGCATTAAAGAACACAGTCAGTAATATTACCACCACACAAATCAGAACCCAAACCTATCAAATACAGAGTCCCCCAGAATGCCCTGCTGTCCCCTCTTCTATTTAACCTTTACATCAAACCAGTCATTGATAGTGCCCAAAACTATAACATCGAAGTCCACTCCTATGCTGATGACATCCAGCCACTGATCCCCCTAGGTGAAAACCATTCTACCCAACTCACTAACATTCAACACTGCCTCTCTGACATGAAAAACTGGATGACAGACAATAAACTACAACTGAATGTCTCCAAAACAGAGCTCCTATGGATTAGAACCCCCCCCCCCAAACTGGCCTCACCTGTTCAACACTATCATGGGAGTCCACCTTCCTAACAGAGAAAGGCCAGGTGCGAAACCTTGGTGTAATACTAGATGGCCATCTATCTCTCTTTGCCTACATCTCGCAGGTGGTTTCTACCTCCTTCTACTACCTGCGCCAACTGAGAAGGATCAAACCCTACAACTCCAAACCTGATCTAGCTCAACTTCTCTACGCCTATGTACTCTCCAGGATGGACTACTGTAATTCCATATTTAATGGAGTGACTGCCAAGGAATTCAAAAACCCCTGGCGGGTTCAAAACTTGGTAATCCGCCTCCTGTGCAACCTTATCGCGACCACACTTCCCCAGCCCTCCAAGCAGAACACTGGCTACCAATGAACAAACACTGCACATTCAAGGCCCTGCTAATAGCTCACAAACGACTCCATCTCACCACACCAGCCTACATCATATTCAAACTTCAGCAGTACACCCCCGTCCGCCCTCCACCGCTCCAAGGCAGAGATGCAACTCCTCCAGGGAGATATCTCGAGATGGAAACCGCCCATAAGTGCTCCTATAGCCATTTTGTATCATGCCTATGGAACCAATTGCCTGCACAGATCAGATCACTGAACTCATTGATAAGTTTCCAAAGAGCAGTAAAAACCTTCCTTTTCATCTGAACTACCTCCAGCAAGCAGTTCCCCTATACTCTCTTCTTCTGATGAACGCTGTTATACAATTAGCAGGAAACACCTCCTGTGACTGCTATGAACATCTTTCTGCATCCTGTCATGTCCTACACTACCATGGCTAGTGATGTACCATGAATGTCTAATAAAACTAACTGCATGTGTCTACTATAATCTACTATGAATGTGCTTTTATATCCCATTCTGAGCTCCCCGGAGGACAGGCCAGAAATCTAAATAAATAAATAAACACAGTAACACAGTAAATTACAGCAGACAAAGACCTGAATGGTCCATCCAGTCTGCCCAACAGTCACACTCTTTATTAACTCATGATTAAATTAGCTTTCTTTGACACTTCTGGGACATAGACCATAGAAGTCCACCCCGTATTGTCCTTAGGTTCCATCAAATCCTACTCCATCCTATCCAAACCATTTTATCATTTGCTAGACACAGTCCATAAAAGTCTGCCAGCAATGTCCTCATGTTCCAAATTACTGAAGTTTCCATCAAAGCCTTCTCAGCCCATCCTAAACCAAATTGCCATATATGGGACACAGACCATGCAAGTCTGCCCAGTATCTGTTTTAGTTCTTCACAGCTGGAGTTGTCATCTAAGCACCACTTGACAAATCAAACACACAAACAAACATTTAAGTTTTGTTTTCTTATACCATTCATTTTCTAATTAGAGAACCTCTATGTTTATCCCATGCTTTTTTGAATTCCAGCACCGTTTTCATCTTTATCACCTCCCTTGGGAGGGCATTCCAGGCATCAACCACCCTCTCTGTGAAGATGAATTTTCTGACATTACTCCTAAGTCTACCACCCTGCAACCTCTATTCATGTTCTCTAGTTTTACCATTTTCCCTTCTTGGAAAAGACTTAAGTACATAAGTACATAAGTAGTCGCCTCCGCCGGGGCAGACCAGAGGTCCATCCTGCCCAGCGGTCCGCTCACGCGGCGGCCCATCAGGCATATTGCTTGAGCAGCAGTCCCTGACTAATTTTATGCCTACCTCTACACTTATCTCTAAACCTTCCACTGCTCTTATCTGTACCCCTCAATCCCTTTGTCCTCCAGGAACCTATCCAGGTCTTCCTTGAAACCCTGTACTGTGCTATTTCCTATCACGGCTTCAGGAAGGGTGTTCCATGTGTCCACCACCCTCTGTGTGAAAAATAATTTCCTTGCGTTTGTTCTAAACCTGTCCCCCTTCAATTTCATCGAGTGACCCCTTGTTCTTGTGGTTTCTTTCAAATTGAAAAATCTGTCCATGTCAACCTTTTCGATGCCCCTCAGGATCTTGAAGGTCTCTATCATATCTCCTCTGAGTCTCCGCTTCTCCAGGGAGAACAGCCCCAGCCTCTTGAGTCTGTCAGTGTATGTAAGGTTTTCCATACCCTTAATCAGTTTAGTTGCTCTTCTCTGGACTCCCTCAAGCATTGCCATGTCCTTTTTGAGGTACGGTGACCAGTACTGTACACAGTATTCCAGATGCGGGCGCACCATAGCCCGGTACAGTGGCAGGATGACTTCCTTCGTTCTGGTCGAGATACCCTTCTTAATGATACCTAACATTTGGTTTGCTTTCCTCGAGGCTGTGGCGCACTGTGCCGATGCCTTCAATGTCGTGTCTACCATCACTCCCAGGTCTCTTTCCAGCTTACTGACCCCTAGCGTTGATCCCCCCATTTTGTAAGTGAACATCGGGTTCCTTCTCCCTATATGCATGACCTTGCATTTCCCCACGTTGAAGCTCATTTGCCACTTTTTCGCCCATTCTTCCAGTGTCTTAAGATCCCTTTGGAGATCCTCGCAATCTACCGTGGTTTCAATCTTGCTGAATAGTTTGGTGTCATCTGCGAATTTGATGACCTCACATTTTGTTCCCGCCTCCAGGTCGTCGATGAATATGTTAAACAGGAGCGGTCCCAGCACTGACCCTTGAGGAACCCCGCTCGTGACCCCTTGCCAGTCTGAGTAGTGGCCCTTTACACCAACCCTCTGCTTCCTGTCTGACAGCCAGTTTTTGATCCATCGGTGGACCTCCCCTCGCACCCCGTGATTCCATAGTTTCCTGAGCAACTGCTCATGTGGTACCTTATCGAAGGCTTTCTGGAAGTCTAGGTAAATTATGTCTATGGGTTCACCTTTGTCCACTTGGCTATTTACCCCCTCAAAGAAGTACAACAAGTTTGTGAGGCACGACCTACCCTTGCAGAACCCATGCTGGCTCGACCTTAGCTGTCCATTTTTTTTCGATATGATCACAGATGCCATCCTTGTTTCTATATTAATACCTTTCAAGTATTTAAACATCTGAACACATCATATCTCCTCTGTCCCTTCTTTCTTCTTGTATGTCTTCTGACGCAAGCCCAATTCTATTTTCATTGCCTTTCTCTGGAACTCTTCAAGTCTCTTTACATTCTTAGCTAGATATAATACTCCAAGTGAGGCCTCACCAATGACTTGTATAGGGGCATTAACATCTCCTTTCTTCTGTTGGTTTTACCTCTCTTTATATCTAGCATCCTTCTGTCTACAACCACTACCTTGTTATAGTGTCACCTTCAGATCCTCAGACACTATCATACTAAGGTCCTTCTCCCCAATTGTATATATCAGCCTTTCACCTTCCAGCATATATGGCATCCTCTGATTTCTACTTCCCAAGTACATCACTCTGCACTACTTTGCAATGAATTTTAATTGCCAAACATTAGACCATTATCTAACCTCTCTGTCTCCCTTAGCTCCTCCAAGTCTGCTTCTCTAGCTTTAAGAGATAGGATCCATTCCATGAGTACTAGGAGCTCTTAACATCAAGCACAGACATAAGACCTCTCACCAACTGGGAGATAATCAAACATATGACACTCAGTGCAAAAGACTGGATAGGCCCCCATCTTGCTGCTGGACTGCTGCCTGCATCTTAATATTGGTGATTTCTTTCTTAAGTTGCTATGGGAGTTGGAATATTTATTCTAAGTTCCCCTAAGATTGCTAGTTATATGTTAGGTTATGGTAATGTTTAATTTTTATTATTATTTTGCAATGTTGTAATCCTGTAAGGATTTCTCAGACAATTTCTTAAGAGCTAATTTCTAGCTAATTATCCCCCACTTTTACTAACGCATAGCGCGGGTTTTAGTGCCGGCAGCGGCAGTAACTGCTCCAATGCTCAAAGGAATTCTATGAGTGTCAGAGCAGTTACCGCTGCTGCCAGCGCTAGAACCCACGCTATGCGTTAGTAAAAGAGGGGGTATATTTGTAGCTTTCTAATTGGTTTAAGGAACTATAAATCAGAGATCAAGCCAGGGCAGGGTGGGAGCAGGGGAGGTTGGGTGGGAGTTAAACAAGACTTTGCTCAACTGCTACCTGTGTCTTAATCTGATCCAATGCTCTGAAATGCAACCTAATATATTAATCTAGTCTAAAACACTTATTAAATATAAACCCTAACAGAGATTCTAAAGCAAGCATGTCAAACTCGCGGCCCACAACAAACATCTTTGCAGCCCAGCCAATGTAATCCAATAAGTCATAACTAGTGTCGCAAAATTTCTCCTGAGTAGTCATCTATCTACGCAAGTCAAAAACAACGATATACTGTACAAATATAACCAGTTGCTTATTCTTATTAAATACTACAATGTGGATGCCTTTGGTAACCGAGACAAGTTCGCGCCTCTAGTCATAATGCACCATTTCCTACCACTAACACTAGCAGTGAATCAGACGATAATAATTCCTACCATACCATTAGTCTTGTATTGACTTGCTTGGTGCGCCTAACAGGAAATATTTCACCTTTAGAGTACAATAAAAATACAAGTATAGGTTTATTTGCATTACACTTATTAATTTGTGCAATTATTCTGTGCCTGGTAAGTTAATATTTAAGAAAAGATATTGATTTTTATTGAAATCTTTTATTTTTTTGTGTTAACGATCATTCATTTATTTCAGCTCTTTGTATTCAGTATGGGGCTCATAATCAAAAAAAAAAAAAAGTCTAAAAAGTGGCCTAAATGGGAACTTGGATGATCAATAAGCCAGATCGTCCAAGTACCCATAATCAAAGCTGGTTTTAGACGTATCTAAAACCAGCTTAGGCCTTTCCCCTGCCTCTACACACACAGAGAGAAAAAAGGCATTTTTAGAGGAGGGGAAAGGGCGGGTGGTGGGCCGACCTAGACCTAGGCGTACAACAGGTATAACCAAAACATTTGACAGGTTGCCTAGTCGGCACTTATACGTTTTGACTTAGACCAAGTCAAAACAGGTATAAGTGCCAAAAGGGGCCGCTGAGCTTCCAGTTGAGATTCCGGTTGGCCCAGGCGCCTCAAGCCCCACCTGTGGGCGGGGTTTGAGCCGCCTGTGCCAATCAGGCCCTAAGGCCAGCCATTTGGAGATGGCTGGCCTGTCGGACGGACAGGCTTGGCACCTGTCCGTCTGACTAACATTTTGTAAGGTACGGGGAAAGGGGGTGGGGGGGTCATGGAGTCTGCGGGGGGGGTCACAGGTTGGCCAATCAGGGGTTTGGGAGGGCGGTTGTGGGGGGGGGGGTTGCGTCGAGGTCAGGAAGGCCTGGGATCCCTCCTGCCCATATTTTAGTGGGGGGTGGGGGTTAGAGGGTGTCGCGGGACAGGAGGGCTTGGGCTCCCTCCTGGCTGGATACACAAAATTCACTTCTTCAAACACATATACTGGATGAGATATTTATACCACGCCTCAGAGACCGAGTATTAAAGCAAAATTTGCAAAATACTTAATTCGGTTCTAATCTCAATCATTGGCAAGTGGTAAATTTGAGTATATTCATACTTTCATTATTATTATTAAATATCTCAATTTTTCTTTACATTAAATTGTTTATCAAAAAGATTTTTTCAAACCAGATGTATTAACATCTTTAACACCAAATACTATGAGAAATATAAAAGATAGTGCATAAATTCAAAGAAAAAGCACTTATCTTAAAAGATGTTCACACTGTATTTACTCCCAACGGGGCCACCGTTTCACCTGAAGTGGCTTCATCAGGGGAACGACGTGGACAGTGTCTGTAATAAGTAACAAAAGTCACAATTTATCAATAATATAGTATTTGAATACAAACAGGTACTTAGGCTTTAAATTTAATGTGTTAAATTTGTTAGCAAACTTACGGAACCGGCGTTGGCTTCAACATATATTTCTCAAAAAATGGCGTCGGTGAAAACCAACGCTGAGCTATTTAAAGAGCTCATTCATCAGCTGTCGGTACAGCGTTAGAAAACGTCAAAAAACGTCAATACGTAATGACGTACACAAAGCTGACACTGCAGGAAAAGTGCAAAAAAATTCCTGCAGTGTCAGCTTTGTGTACGTCATTACGTATTGACGTTTTTTGACGTTTTCTAACGCTGTACCGACAGCTGATGAATGAGCTCTTTAAATAGCTCAGCGTTGGTTTTCACCGACGCTATTTTTTGAGAAATATATGTTGAAGCCAACGCCGGTTCCGTAAGTTTGCTAACAAATTTAACACATTAAATTTAAAGCCTAAGTACCTGTTTGTATTCAAATACTATATTATTGATAAATTGTGACTTTTGTTACTTATTACAGACACTGTCCACGTCGTTCCTCTGATGAAGCCACTTCAGGTGAAACGGTGGCCCTGTTGGGAGTAAATACAGTGTGAACATCTTTTAAGATAAGTGCTTTTTCTTTGAATTTATGCTCTATCTTTTATATTTCTCATAGTATTTGGTGTTAAAGATGTTAATACATCTGGTTTGAAAAAATCTTTTTGATAAACAATTTAATGTAAAGAAAAATTGAGATATTTAATAATAATAATGAAAGTATGAATATACTCAAATTTACCACTTGCCAATGATTGAGATTAGAACCGAATTAAGTATTTTGCAAATTTTGCTTTAATACTCGGTCTCTGAGGCGTGGTATAAATATCTCATCCAGTATATGTGTTTGAAGAACTGAATTTTGTGTATCCATTTGGTTCTGACGCTCCCTCCTGGCCCCAACCTACTCAGCCCGGGGGGGGAGGTTGGTATAACGGGGCAAGAGGTCTTGGGTTCCCTCTTTCCTGAACGTAGTCGGGGAGTCGGAGTGCCACTGGGGCAAGAGGGCTTGGGCTCCCTCTTGCCATGAACGTAGTCGGGGAGTCGGAGTGCCGCTGGGGAAAGAAGCTTGGGCTTCCTCTTGCCCCGATGTCGTCGGGGTGGGGGTGGGGTGTATTCTGTAACCGGTGTTGTTTTTGATAGACACCGGTTACAGAATCCAGCTTTTAGGCAAAGGATTGGCTCCTCCTTCGCCTAAAAGCCCTTGTTTTGGACGTTTGGGGCTTAGGCTTTTTTTAGGTTGATTATATGGTATAAGTTTAGACGTAGTGGTGGTCTGGGCGTTTAAACAGCTGAATGTAGAGGCAGGCCATTATCAAAAAAAACTCCTTTTGGACGTTTTTTTTTGATAATGGACATTTACCCTGCCTCTACTTTCAACGTTTTAAGGCCTTAGGCCAAAAGGGGACTTAAGACGTTTTTTTTTATTATGCTCCTCCACGTCTTTATTGAAACCAAGTGGTAGTAAAACTAAACGAAAAATTGCTGATAAACATTGAAATTTCCAAGAAAAGTGGGAATTGGAATATTTTTGCTGTGAAGTAAAAGATAAAATTATTTATTTAACAAATTTATCCTCTTATCTCCTAAGCGGCTTACAAGTAAACATACACAGTAGAAGTCAAATTTTACCATATATTTTCCAATACATTACAAACTTCAATCAGCTTTGTTTACATTGTTCAACAAGAAATTGTAGTCATTCTCAAAAATTTGTTTGATAAGTAAAAACGCTATTAGTGTGCCAAAGTTATATAACATTAAACATGACTATGAACAGCATAAATCAAAATATGACAATTATGAAGGATTAATGAGACAAGAAAGGTTGAAAGAGCTCAAGCTGGGACTGAAAAAACAATTCGTGTTTACTAAAGTATCACAAGTAAGTGAAGCAGCGGTGCATACAAGCTACGCCTTGTCGGAGTTAAATGCTAAACACTCAAGACCTTTTACCGAAGGTGATTTCATCAAGGAATGTCTAATTAAAGCTGCAGAAATTGTTTGTCCTGGAAGTGTGAAGGTTTTCCAAACAATCTCTTTGTCTCGAAATACAGTTGCAGAAAGAATTACTGATTTGGCCAGCAATTTAAGTGATCAGATCAAAGCAAAATCATCTAGTTTCAAAGCTTTTTCCATTGCCTGCAATGAGTGTATGGACATTGGGAGCGTAGCTCAATTAGCTGTGTTTCTTCATGTTGCAACACGAATTTCAACATTTTTGAGGAATTATTGGAACTAGTGCTGATGCATGGCACTACAATGGGACAAGATATATTTAATTGTACTTCTGCAAAAAACAACAACAATTTACCACTGTCAAAACTAATTTTTGTAGTTACAGATGGTGCTCCTTCAATTGCTGGAAAAACCAACGGTTTTGTGGCTTACTATGAAAAAACCAAAGGGGTCCTTTTACTAAGGTGCGCTAACTGATTTAGCACACGCTAATCGATTTAGCGCATGCTGAATGCTAAGGCACCTTTAGAACATAATGGGCACATTAGCATTTAGCAAACGCTAAATTGGTTAGTGCGTCTTAGTAAAAGGACCCCAAAGTGAAACTTGTGACGGATCCAAGATTCATCATACGCATTGCATTATACATCAAGAAGTATTATGCACAAAGGTAATAAACATGGATAATGTGTTGACATTTGCCAAAATAATTATCAATTTCATAAGATCTCGAGGCTTAAATCAGCAACAATTCTCTACTTTCTTCAGTGAATTAGAAAGCAAATATTCCAGTTTGTACTACTTTACTGAGGGGCAGGGGTACTCGGTTGATATTTGTTAGACTTAGGAGCTTGAAGAAGTTGAGAAATACTGGGATAACAGACTGGCTTAGAGATCACAAACTGAAGCTGAACCTAGAGAAGTTGAGAGATATCATAGAAAGGTCCTGTTCCTCCCTCTGCTTCTTTCCTTGCTGAAGGCTGTAAAGTCTTCTTTGAATCATCTAAGGTTTTAGGAGTAGTGTTAGAGCAGACCTTAAGTTTCCAGCCATATCTGAGGGTGGTTTGAAAAGTGTGGTAAATTTCCATGAGATGGTGCCGCAGTCCATGAAGTCATCAATGCTGTCAATGAGTATTTTGCAGACTTTGAGAGAACCTATTTTTCTAACGGAATAAAAAACCTGGAAATTTGTTGGACTAAGTATATAGCCCTCGAAGGAAATTACGTTGTTTAATTTGCATTTTTACCAAGTTTTTTAAAACCACCCTTGTATTTCTATTGTTGTTAAAAGTTGTCTTTTAAAACTTAGGATGATTTATTCTATAAGAAAATGTTTTCAGCAGAAGTGCTCTTTGTATCTTGTAAATTTTCTCATAATCAATAAATTAGACTATTGTAAGGCCCTACTGAGTAGATTATGAGTTAGTGGTATTAAGCAATCATAAATAGTCTACAATGTGGCAATTAAATTAGATACAGGGTCAAAATTCAACCACAACCCCCCATTTCTTCATGAGGAATATTGGCTACCTTTATTGCACAGGATCATAAGAACATAAGCAGTGCCTCCGCCGGGTCAGACCATAGGTCCATCCTGCCCAGCAGTCCGCTCCCGCGGCGGCCCAAACAGGTCACGACCAGTGTTCCCGCTAAGCTGCGTTGACGTGCGCACGCGCACAAAATATTACCTCGCAGCGCACATGTTTCTCGTCACAGCGCACACAGTGTAGAGCACAGTTCTTCAACCGCCGGTCCGCAAACAAAATCTTGCCGGTCCGCGAAGGATTCGGTCCCCGCCGCAACGAAAGGCCGGCGTCAGCTGACTTGCAACTTCCTGTTGCAGTCGCTGTGCCGGGACTCCTGCCTTCCACCGCGTTTGCCTCCTGCCTTGTCTCCGCACCTCCAGACCAGCAGCGGCAGCTCTGTATGTTTTTAACTTCGGCACAGAGCTGCCCCTAATCAATAGTTTAGCGCGGTTTCATAAGGCAGCCTCGGGGCCTTTGCTAGGCCGGCCCACATCGCATCATCGAAGCGGGCCGGCTATCAAAGGCCCCGAGGCTGCCTCATGAAACCGCGCTAAACTATTGATTAGGGGCAGCTCTGTGCCGAAGTTAAAAGCATACACAGCTGCCGCTGCTGGTCTGGAGGTGCGGAGACAAGGCAGGAGGCAAACGCGGTGGAAGGCAGGAGTCCCGGCAGTTAAAAGCATACAGAGCTGCCGCTGCTGGTCTGAACTCTTGGGCCGCTGAAGGAGGGCAAAAAGCAGCTGTCCTGGAGGTTTCCCTTCCTCTCGCCTTTACAGGTTCCTTTTTTCCACCTTTTTTTTTTTCCTTCAAACGGCAACGGGCCCCAGCATCGACATCAATCAAGTAAGTTCCACTGTCAATCAAGCGGTTCTGCTCGGCCAAAGCTTCCCCTGTGACATGAGCCACCCTCAGGGGAAAGAAAGTGACCCACAAAGGTGAGGGGAAGGGGGGCAGATGATGGAAGTTGGGGGGGGGGGGGAGAGAGAGAGAGAGAGAAGGGGCAGATGATGGAATGGAGGAGATGAGAGAGAGAGAGAAGGGGACAGATGATGGAAGTGAGAAGAAGGGAGAGAGAGCAGAAGGCAGATGGATGTCAGTTGAGAAGGGAGAGCAGATGCTGAATGGAAGTGGGGAAAGAACACATACTGGATGGAAGGAGGAGATAAATAAAGGGGGAAGAAAATAGTAAGATAATGGAGGGGTGAGGGAAAGGGGTGACAAGCTGTGTGTAGACACAGTGAAAAGAGGGAAACGGGACTAAATAGTAAGAAAGAATTTAATTTAGATGGAGGCAGAAAATAGAGAAGGAAGACCAGAGAAGAAAAGGGAAGAGAGAGCAGAGAATGATCAGATCTGAGTGGAGGAAATGAGAAGAGAGATATGCTAAAAACCACAGGGGGGAGGGAAGGATAGAGATGCCAGACCATGAGGGGAACAGAAGGAAGATGATGGATGCTAGACCAAATTGGGGGGTGGGGGGGGGCAGGAGGAGAGATGGCAGGGAAAGACAGACAGTGAATGGAAGGGGCAGATGCTGGACTGAAGAGACAGAGAAGGTTATCATGCTGCTGTACCGGGCCATGGTACGCCCTCACCTGGAGTACTGCGTCCAGCACTGGTACTTTAAGAAGGACACGGTACTACTCGAAAGGATCCAGAGAAGAGCAACTAAAATGGTTAAGGGGCTGGAGGAGTTGCCGTACAGCGAAAGATTAGAGAAACTGGGCCTCTTCTCCCTTGAGCAGAGGAGATTGAGAGGGGACATGATAGAAACATTCAAGGTACTGAAGGGAATAGACTTAGTAGCTAAGGCAGGGAGAACGAGAGGGCACTCTCTAAAGTTGAAAGGGGATAGATTCCATACAAACGTAAGGAAGTTCTGTGGTAGAAAGCAACATATTTATTTGGCTCATAACTTGCTGGCGCCCGATATTTTTAGCTCACAGTGAAAAAAGTTTGCTCACAACACCCGCCCGCTTAGAGGGAACACTGGTCACGACCTGTCTGAATTACCAGAAGGGGCTCCCTTGCCACCTTGGTTTCTCATTGAAGTCCTATCTTCCCATCGGAGTCCTAACCCTCCGGTCTTGCACATGCACGGCCTGATTTGGTTTCTATACTCATTTAAAATTCTCACACTTGTACATAAGATTCATTATTCTAAAATGCCTCTGTTTCTTTCACTTTTACTTGTTTCCTATGCTCAATCTAGATCTCATCAAAGCTATATTGCAGTGCCATCATTCAGACATATATTTATTGATACCATTATGAATAAGTCATGGATCCTTCCATATAGAATTCTCCCTCTCCCACCCTTCATATATGCTTAGAGCATTCTTTTCAAAAATTTAAGTCTGTATTTTTTTTAAACTCTTCTAGGACATATTTAGCCTATAGTTTCCCTTGCTCAGACTATCTCCTGCCTTCCTTGTCTGCTGAGGGATGGTTTGGGGAATGCACACACCGGACAGGATCTGCATGATTTCTTATTTTCTGTCCTTTTCTGCTGTAAATTTCTTTTCTTCCCTCTTTATTTGGTTTATTTAATATATTGCATTTAAATTGCTCAGAAAGGCTCCTAATTGAGCAGGATATCAAATGCTTATTAAACTTGAAAGTAACACAGTTGTGCACTTTAGCAAATCTAGCCACTAAATCATTTTGCATGGCTTTTTACCATATCTATAAACATTTTGGCAGGAACCACACTAAAATGTGTTTAGTGCAAATGGTATTGCATAAATGGCCTTATTACCTAAATGAATCCAGATATTTTTTGTTAGGTCCCTGCCAATCAAGGCTTCAGAAGCAGAAACGGAAAAGCATGGAAGAACTGCCATTGTGGTTCAACCTTCAGGATAGTACTGAGATCTAATAACATTAACTTCTTGAGTTAAATCATCTTTGCAAGAAACACTGCAGTATCATTTTTTACAAGATGGTTCATTTTGTACTGTAGGTCAATAATTGTCACTATGAGTCATGACCCAAATCATCATGGCATACAAATTCTCATCCTCCTTTACTTTACTGATTACATTTTTTAATTAAGCCTTATGGTAACAAATTATCTGCTGCATAAGACGGCATATTTGGAAAATAACTTGACTGCTTTTTCACTTTATGTATGGAGACCAATTTGCATGTTACAATTAAGAGAACAAGACCACTAGTGGTTATATTACTGTGTAGAATAATTCTACATATCGTGGTGTTTTATCTTGTAAAATATTTTAAAAATGAAGGGGAATAATTATCAAGGTGTAGGAAAATTTGGGTTTTTACCACACTTTAATTTACCATGGGGGTTATTAACCTGAGGTAATTACCTTGGTGTATGAATAATGATCAACCTAAAAGCTGCACTATTTATACTGCCTGGGATCATTGGGCACTAAGTTGCAGTTAAGGAGCTGGGCATTAATTATTCTCCATACCCCAATGTCCCCTTGGTGACATGTCCCCCCTCCCAAAGCCCTCCATCACATATACCCCCCAGAAGAGCACCCCTGAAGAGCCTTACCATCACATATCACACAAAGCTTGGGGGAGCCTAAAGGAAGGTGGAAAACTTTGGAGGAGTGGTGACTCTTTGGGGGATGGGAGAGTTTTTCAAAAGGGGTATGTGATAGCATTGTCTTTGAAGGGAGATATGATGGGGGCTTTGGGGAAAGGGGAATTTTACATGATTGCCTGGCCCCTTTAAGAAGCAGCCTGGAAGCATCAGTATGCAGGATAGTGGCCTGATGCTCCCAGCTAGGAAAAGTAATGCCTGCAAGCTGCATTATTTGATTTCCAATGATAATTGGTTTTTGGCATGTCAATTATCTGCAATCTTTACATCTTATTATTCTGTATCCTGGAGTAACTTAAATTAACATGAATTACAATTATATAACATGCTATTTGCCATTTAATCTATGCTAAAGGGCAAATAAGGGGAAATTAGGTTCTTACCGCGATAATCTTCTTTCTAATAGATAGGCTTATGAGTCTTGAACCAGTAGGTTATTCACCTCTACTCATGAATTTGTGTAGAAGGCGTCATCTATTTTTATCAGCACTGCCTCCGTTGACACTGCTCTGTGCCCCTCAGTTCATACCATACCAGATGAAAAGCACTACAAAGAAAAAAATAAGGAGGTGAACAGGGAACTCCCTTGCTCATCCCAAGTCTGCTCTGATTCAAATTAAATAATTAGCAAACATGTTAAATAAGAACTTAAACAACAAAGGTAGAACCCAACTTGTCACCTATCTGAGTGCAACTGGCACAAACAATGGTGTGACTTCTATAACTTCCATTGTGTTAACACTTTAAAAAAAAACAAAAAAACTGGAACAGAGTCAGCCACCTAGCACCTCCCCTCGAGTAGGCTTATCATTGAACACTGTGGAAAACCTCTGGGTATTCATAATTTTTCAGACTTTTTGACAGCAGAAGGCCAAGCATAGGTAAAAATTCTATACATCTGAGACAGTAGGCAGGCAAAAAATAACATCTGATAGGGCGGGCCGTCAAAACTTATATGTCTTTCTACTAGAAAGAAGATTATTTCCAAGTTTATTTACAGTTTGATATACCGACCATCAAACAAATATCTGGACGATTTACAATTGCTAAAATTGGAGTTAAAAAAAAAGAAAAATAATAATAATAAAAAAAGAAGTAAAATAGGGCAACATAAAGGCCAGACAAAGACAAAGATACGGACAAAGTTGATACAATAGGCACTGGGGGAGGGGACGATTCAAAATTCCATTGAAGTCAAAATGAAAATAAATGGGAGGTAGGAAGGGGAAGGGAGAAAATGAATAGGGAAGAGGAGGGGGGGGGTCGCTTCTTAAAAGCAGTTCTCTTTAACAGTTAAAGATGGAAGAAGGATCTTATCCTGAATTTTGATATGTGTCTTGAAATTAAAAGGGTTTTAGTTTGGTTTTAAATTTGTCGAGTAAGTTTTCTGAGGTCCGTGTCCGTGCCGCTCGTAGTTTCTGTCTCTTTGACGGATCTGTCTCAGCATAGAGAGGGAAAAGTATTAGGATCCGTCAGCGCTAAAATCTCATAGAGGTCTGTCAGAGCCAAATTCTGTGTCGGGCTTAAAGGATAAGCAGAGCGCAAAACGGTTAAACAGCCCTGTTAAGCGCTGGGTTTTCTGGATCTCCTGAAAGAGACCTCCAATTTGCGATCCAGGTAGCATGATTCACTATAGTGTACCCTTACTTTAAACTATAATAAGATCCAGTAGACTTAAACCTATGCATAAGAAGGCTTCTGCTCTGCCGCTCCAGCACTAGTCTCTGGCTCTGACAGACCTCGATGAGATTTTAGCGCTGACAGATCCTAATACTTTTCCCTCTCTATGCTGAGACGGATCTGTCAAAGAGATAGAAACTACGAGCGGCACGGACACGGACCTCAGATTTTTAAGGACGTGCGGTTTTAGATCTGCGAGGTCCGTCAGGTCCATGAGGTCTGCATTTTACCCCTTCCCACTACTTTCCTGTCTACATCCCGGTTGGATAAAGGAAAATCTTAATGATCGTTAGAAAGATATGCATTCTGCTCTCAGTTTCAAGCATTGATTCTTTAAGTTTATTACTTATTTTCTCGCTAATTGTGTACATTTTGGATCCAATTTTGAGGACTTGAGTAAAGTTAAGACAATGTAATTTTATTTTCTGTTATGATTTAATTGGTTTATAACCAATTTTATTGGAATGTGGTAGATTGTTCTAGGCTTAATTTCTTTCGGTACAAGTTATACTTGATAATTATGTTGAAATTTATAAATAAATAAATAATAAATTGGGTCCAGAACTGTTCACTCGCAAATATTTTGTGAAAGGTAATGGATATAGAGGCATGGGGTTGAGCCCCAAGGTGAGACATGAAAATGGGGAGACAGAAGGTACCTAAAAAGTGGTCAGACCAAGGGACTTGTTCCCAATGAACACCTTCGGCTGAAGTTTTGTGCCCCTTTTCATGAGTTGGAGAGGACTCAGGAGAGGGAAAGCCCAGAGAAGTGAGAAAGTTGTTGAATTCAATTGCATTTTTACTAGTATTATTGTCTAGGTGGAAATTAAGATCACCAATAATTCAGTAATTTTTGAAATTTTAGGAAAGCGCTTGTTATGGTCTCAAAAACAAGTTTGGAGGATATATTCCAAGGGATTGGTGGACGATATAGTAACAGAATACCCAATGGGTGATAGTGGAGCTCATCATTGACTGTAGCTAGCATATATTCTAGTGATATGTTGCTACCCTTTTCGAGGAGCTGTAGGTCAAAGAATGATTTGTAGAGAAGTGCCAGGCCTCCTCCTTTCCGGAAATTTCTGGAAGAGAAGGGGCCTCGATAACCATGGGAACAGAGTTTGTTTTGTGTAATTAAATCATTTTTTGCAATCCACTATTCTGTAATGGACAGGAATCCAGGATCAAAATCCCCTAGTAGATCATTTAATATTTAGAGCTTGTTGCTTGCTGATCTGACATTGCAATATAATGTTGGGACTGGAGTGAGAGATTCAGAGGCAAGACTGGGCAAGTTGGCAGTAGGTACAGGCTTTAAAGAAGCATCTCAAGGTTTTTTTTTTAAAAGGGGTAATTTCTGGAGCGCACCAGCATGGGGATTCTGAGGCCAGCGCAGATCTTACTATCACTAGTGGAATCAAGTATATTGGGGGAGAGAGGTTTTGTGCAGTGAATAGTATTGATAAATGAACAGAGTAAGAAAAAAAAGGAACCAAGGGGGTGGCTTCATGATAAAAATTAACGCAAACCACAGGGACTAATCTGAAGCTGCTAGATAACAGCAATAATAAGAGAAAGGTAAATAGACCGATAAAAAGTAGGGTAGGAGCACCGGCTAAGGAGCCGATTAGGAGTAAGTTTTGTTTTTGGGGTTTTTTAGGGGGTGGCCTGGTCTTCTGAGCCTTTAGGAGGGCTGGAAGGTGAGCCGGGAGAAGGGGGGAGGGTTGGCCTTGACCGCTGAGCCCTTAAGAGGGCTGGAAGGCAGGCCAGGTGAAGAAACGGCTGCTGGGGGCAGGGCTTCCCACTCAAAGCGATCTGCCCTCTGGTGCAGTGAAGGGGGATGACTCGATCTCCCTTCCCATTAACTGTGCTGCGGCTGGAGATGGCCTGGTCTGCTGAGCTCTTACTCGTCGTTCCAATGTCCAGATCATTTATAAATAAGTTAAATAGCACCGGTCCCAGTACAGACTCCTGCGGCACTCCACTGTTTACTCTCCTCCATTGAGAAAAATGATCATTTAACCCTACCCTCTGTGTTCTATCCGATAACCAATTCCTAATCCACAACTGAACTTTGCCACCTATCCCATGACTCTAATTTTCTCAGGAGCCTCTCGTGAGGAACTTTATCAAAAGCTTTCTGAAAATCTAGATACACTATATCAACTGGCTCACTTTTATCCACATGTTTATTCACACCTTCAAAGAAGTCAAGCAAATTTGTGAGGGAAGATCTCCCTCGGCTGAACCCATGCTGATTCCGTCTCATTAAATCATATTTGTCTACATGTTCCACAATTTTATTTTTTATAATCATTTCTACCATTTTTCCCGGCACAAAAGTGAGGCTTCCTAGTCTGTAATTTCCCGGATCTCCTCTGGAGCTCTTTTTAAAAATCAGCATAACATTGGCCACCCTCCAATCTTCAGGTACTACAGATGATTTTAGCGGCAGGTTACAGATCACTAACAGCAGGTCAGCAATGTCATGTTTGAATTCTTTTAGTACCCTGGCTCAGTACATCTTCCAGATTCACCGAGATTTCTTTCAGTTCCTCTGCATCATCACCCTTGAAAACTATTTCAGCTAGATTTCTTATGTCTTCTTCTGTAAAGACCGAAGCAAGGAATTCTTTCAGTCTTTCCGCTATGGCCTTATCTTCCCTGAGCATCCCTTTCGCTCCTTGGTCATCCAACGGTCCCACAGATTCCCTCACAGGTTTTCTACTTTTGATGTACCTAAAAAAATTGCTATGAGTTTTTGCCTCTTTTGCAAGTTTCTCTTCATATTCTTTCTTAGCTGTCTTTATCAATGTTTTGCATCTAACTTGTTAGTGCTTGTGTTTCTTATTTTCTTCATTCGGATCCTTTTTTCATTCCTTAAAGGATGTTTTTTTGGCTCTAATATCCTCTTTCACTTCAACTTTTAACCACGCTGGCTCTCATTTCCACCTTTGCTGATACGTGGAATAAATCTGGTCTGGGCTTCCATGATGGTTTTTTTAAATAACATCCACACCTGGTTTACAGTCCTAACTTTTGCAACCTATCCTTTTAGCTTCTTTTTAACCATTCCCTCATTTTATCATAGTAGCTGTTTCGAAAATTAAATGCCCCTACAGTAGATTTATTTTGCGATGTTACTCCTGGTATCAGCTCACATGCTGCAATTCATCAACAGATAAATATATCATGTTCTCTGATCTTTAAGGATTGACAGGGTTGATACACCAGATTGGCATACCATGGATGGTGTGGCCAGTCTGGAATGACCAGGATCACCAATCCTGGATGGTCTACTATTCTTCAAATGACACTGCCTACCACAGGCCATGGGGAAAATACATATAACAGCTCCTTCTGGAGCTCACACCGGTACTTCTGTCCTCAGATCTTTGGCTGAAGAAGCAACAAGCTTTATTGTTGGATGCCATCAGATCAAATGCTGGCAATACTGTTGAAGCTTTGCATTGGCTACTATTGGATTTTTGGAATTCATTATATGTTTCTGATGCCTGTATTTAAGACCATTATAGGTAAGATTTCTCCTATACTTCCAGCCACCTTAAACTTACAATCATACCTACCTGTCTACAACCCAATAGCCCTTATGGCTGCAGGTGGTGCCTATATGGCAGTACAGTAGGGTTTAGGGTGTTTTGGTGGGTGCAGATGTTCCATTATAAATGTAGTGGTTAAAGTGGCTTGTGGGCCTGGGTCCTCCGCTCTATGGTTCACTATCCCACCCCTCAGTGCAACTCTACTAAGCTTTTCTATACTAGGTGCTGATGCTCTGGAGACAGGTATGTATTTTTTTATTCTGATGTTTCCGGGGTGGGGGTGGGGGGGACGAGGGGGTCAGTGAACACTAAGGGAGTGTGTGTGGGTCTTTACTTTGTCTCTCCAGTGATTATCTGGTCACTTTAGATATCTTTTGGGCACTTATACCTGTTTTTACATTGTCTAAATCACACTGCATAAGTTCCGTTGAGGAAGTCTTGTAAAACCTTTGATTATCCCTGCAGGACGACTAAGTGAAGTCGGCCCACATCCCGTCCTAACCACTCCTCCAGATACGCATGGCACTTTTAGCTCTGGGCGCATAGTGGCATAGTGGATTCGTCCAAAAAGTAGGTTTGATTATCAGCACTTGGATGACCTGTCTTTTAGGTTGTCCAAGTGCCGACTTAGACAGGTTTTTAGACATGTGTAAGTTTCGATTATGAGCCCCGTGGAGGGGCATAATAATAATAAAAAAAACATCTAAGTCCCCTTTTGGCCTAAGGCCTTAAAACGTTGAAAGTAGAAGGAGGGAAAATGTCCATTATCAAAAAAAAGTCCAAAAGGAGGTTTTTTTAAAAAAAATAATGGCCTGCCTCTACATTCAGCTGTTTAAATGCCCAGGCCACCACTACATATAAACTTACACCATATAATCAACCTAAAAAAAACCTAAGTCCCAAACGTACAAAACAAGGGCTTTTAGGCGAAGAAGGAGTCAGTCCTTCACCTAAAAGCTGGATTCTGTAACTGGTGTCTGTCAAAAACAACACCGGTTACACAATCTACCCCTCCCCCCCAACAATCAGGGCAGGAGGGAGCCCAAGGCCTCCTGCCCTGGAGACCTGCGACCCCCGCAAACAACATTGGGCCAGTAGAGAGCCCAAGCCCTCCTGGCCCCGCCGATTACGATCGGGGCAAGAGGGAGCCCAAGCCCTCATGCCCCAGCGATCTAAAACCCCCTGACTACGATCGGGGCAAGAAGGAGCTCAAGCCCTCATTCCCCAGCGATCTCGAACCCCTGACTACGATTGGGGCAAGAGGGAGCCCAAGCCCTCTTACCTCGGCGATCCCGAACCCCCCACCCTCCGCCGATTATGATTGGGCAGGAGGAAGCCCAAGCCCTCCTGCCCGGCGGCACCCCCACCCGCCGATTACGATCGCCCCACTGGAGGTCCTATAATAGTCACAGTGGGAAAATGTCTTTTGTCTCGGAGGTACTTTCTTGGTATCCTGTCCTCCAGGATAATCCACCTCAGTGAATTCTACCCCAGTTGTCCAACGTTCCCTTAATTAGAACAGTCTGGATGAATAAAAACAAGCACAAAAATTATGCAAATATGTGAGAATAAAATACTGATGGGGTGGGGTGGATATGTGAGAATAAAATACTAACAGAAAGCTTGTAACTAGCTTACTTTTAACTTAATTTTAAGCAAACACAGCTTTTATCAGTTTAACCCACAATATAATTTTACCCCACATTTTAAAATCTGGTTTACTAGCAGGTAAATACTCAAACATGGAAATTCTTTATTAGCAATGGCAGGTCCTGTCTTAGCACTCCTTATAAAATCAGCAATTGTGCATATTTTTCCAGTAAACATGTGTCATTAGCTTTTCTATATATATATATATATATATATATATATATATATATATATATATAAGTGTCACCTAAAGTTTTTAACATTACTTTTGAAGGTAGTGAGATTAAAGGAAAAAGATCTTGGAGGGGGAAAGCAAAGGTGAGCTGAGCATAGCTGAAAGACAGATGAAACTATATTGAATAGGTTTATGACAGACTAGCAGAAAAAAAAGGGAAAAAGTATGAGACTGGACGGCCAGCAAGGGAAGAAGGAACTGAAAAAAAAAAGAAAAAAGTGAGAGAGACATTGAGAAACTGGTTATGGAGAATACTTGGTTATGGAAAGTAAAGAAGATTATTCAGACTAGCCTACAGTGTTTGGCTGGATGCTTTTATGTTTTTGGCTTTTTTACTTTAAGAATATACTTGAATTAATTGGTTTTTACGCTAATAAAATGTATAAAACTTATGTTAAATCTTATGACAAAGATGTCTAGTCTTTGTAGATTTTCTCACCAAGATCACCCAAATTTCTAATCTCAGTTTATATTCGAGTCAACTGTTTTTCCTCCTTTATTTGGGGAAAATTGTCACCTCAGTTTATATTTGAATAAGTTTATATTTGAATATATACTGTATATCACTATTATTACATTCACATATTTGAATATGCCTTTATTTCAAATGTATCATATTCATTATTACCATCAAAGTGAAGCTACAGCTGTAGTAAGGTCTAAATGATACCATATTTCTGATAGAACATATGTTATACTGGTTTAGCACTTTTTCTATATATGCTATTTTGTTTCACATCTCTGAACACCCAGAGGCATGTGTTAATTCACCAGAAAACATAAATCAAGATTTGAGGTATCATGTTCACAACAACTGTAAAATAAATATCAAAGGTCAGAAAAAGAAAACAAGTTATTTCTATACATCCAAGCTGTAAAAACACAGGCTAGCTGTGAAGCAAAGTTTGGTGGATTCATGTAAAATACTTATTAATACATTTCCAGCCCTTGGGACATTGTTTCTGGCCCATTCTTCAGAAAAATAAGGAAAGCCCATCCACTAGAAGAGAAAAAGGTATCCTTTTGCTGGCTCCCTTTGGTGCAGTTTGGGAATGTTGAGGGCAGGAGGCTATAGGAGGTGAGAAGGGCATATTTCAGATGTGGGCCACTAGCAATGATTATAAAATATCTCCTTTTCATATTTTTTTTTTTAATCATATATGGTGGGGGAGGATTTGGGGATTGGGACATTCTTGGGAGCATGGAAGTATATAATTTTTAAAATAGTGTCAGAAAAGAGTGGGATCCGTGATGAGATGCATACTATATTTATTTTGTTTTCCTTCAGGCAACTTGTTGGGGAGGGGAGGGATCAAGCATCATCAGCTTTGTTTTCTTTATAAATTCAACTAACTAGCATTGAATTTTGAGATTAACTAGCTTAGATTAGGATACCTATACAGGTTGTGATTGTCAAACAATATTTATTTATTTATTTTTAAAACTTATAAACCACTTAAATCTAAGCAGTGTACATATATCATGCATACACAAATTATAGAAACAAGAATAATTTCGTAACAAAAATACACACATAAAATGAATAGTGAACAAAACATCATAAAATACTATACTAAGTTCAAATAATTCTTTATTGATCTTCTGTTAAAATTAAAACCACTCAAATCTGGAACAATCAAAACCCACTGAACTTAGAGAAAGGCATCTACGAGTAATTGTGTTTTTTAATAACTTCTTGAATGACATATAATCCTTACATAATCTCATCACTTCCGGAATGGAGTTCCAAAGATTTTTCTAGCAATGGAAAAAATAGCTATTCTAGATTTCACATAGCAGACTCCATCTTCCTTTAAATTAGTTCATAACATTCCCCCTGCAGGTCGCAAATTTCTCACTAGTTGATAAATTTCCCACAAATTAAGAAAACAAATGGAAGCAGAAGAATACAATATTTGGTGAACAGCTGACAACACTTTATAACATATTCGCTGCTGTACAGGTAGCCAGTATAAAGTTTTAATCCTAGGGATTCCCACTATTAATCTAGCAACTGAATTCATGAGAAGCTGTAAGGGTTTACATCTTTTCTTTGTCAATCCAAGGTAAAGCAAGTTATAATAATCAAGCTGAGTCAGCAACAATGCTTGAACAACAGAACAAAAATCTACAGGCAGAAGCATTGGCTTCAATCTATGTAGAATGTATAATTGAGCATATCCTCCTTGAACTACTTTAGAAATAAGCTTCCTCATGGAAATCCAGAATCCAACCATACACCAAGAACCAACATCTCATTCTTCATCAATAACTGTGTACCCATAATTGAAAACTCAATAGGGCTAGCCACAGTACCAACTTCTCTCACGACCATGATTTCAGTTTTTCCCACATTTAACTGTAAATCGTGCTGACCCATCCACATTGTTATTTCATGCATATATCTATTCAAGTTTGACTCTGTTTCCTGAATATTCTTTGAAGGGAAAAAGAACAGTATATCGTCTATGTACAGGTGATATTCTACTTCTGAAGATCGACAATTTTTACCTAATGTTGAATAATAGTGAGGATAGGGCAGAACCTTGAGGCACCCCTTTTTTCATTGTTTTTGTTGTTGTTTTTGCAGACATTATCTGACCTTGCTGAACATTAAAAGAACACCCTTGCAAGAGAATCATGAATAAATCTCACCACTCAGTCCTAGATTCGATAATTTCAACATTAAGAGATCCGGATTTACATGTCAAAGGGTCCTGACATCCAGAGAAACAAGACAATGTGAGATATTTTTATCGAGACTCTCTCTTAATATCTCAACAACTGATGTTAATAACAATTCTACACTGTGGGCTTTTCTGAAACCAAATTCCATAGGATCCAAACAGCCTATTTTCAGAAAAAAATCATCTACACTTCCCCCTCCCCATTCACGGTTTTGACACTCGCTATTTCACATATTCACAAGTTTTTTTGGGGGAGGGGGAAAAAAACAACAACCCCATAGTTTAGCACGTTCCCGCCTCTCTCCAGCCTTCCTCCCGGCATCCCGGCCTTACCTGGTGGTCTAGCGCGCTTTCGGAGCAGGAGCGATCTTCCTATGCTCCTGCCCTGTGTAGATTGCCAATAGGAAATGGCTGACGTGAGCTCCCGTCGTAGTCTCAATCATTTCCTATTGGCGATCTGCATGGGGCAGGAGCGTAGGAAGATCACTCCTGCCCCGAAAGCCTGCTAGACCACCAGGTAAGGCCAGGATGCTGGAGGGAAGGCGGGAGGGAGGCGGGGGTGGGTCAGACCTGGACAAAAAGTTATTCGCGGTTTTTCTCAATTCACTGTCCGGCACTGCCCCTATCCCCCGCGAATACCAAGGGAGAAGTGTATTTGCTGCAGTACTATTTTCTCCAGCACTTTCCCAAAGAAAGGTACAATAGAGATCGTTCAATAACTGGCCGGCTTAGATAGATTTAGACCTTTTTTTTAAAGATTGGTTTAACAGTAGACTGTTTACAGCTTTTTGGAGTGACTCATTAAGAACTTATCTTGGTGTTACATGGATCTTGTAAAGATCTTGTTGGTGTAATTTTTGAAATAACCTTACCTACATCCTCCACATTTAGGGGTTGAAATGATTCCCATTTCAACCCTTTGACTAAACAGTCAAAAACCGAATCGGCATGCATATGTCTGGAATAGAAATACTACGATCCATTTTTTCAACCAAATAGTTAGCATACTCATCAACCTCACACACATTAACCTCATTATCAATCAAGTAACGTACTATCTGAAATAACTCTCTTGGCTGATTTAATGCAGTCTTTACATGATCCTGAAAAAAGCTGCTTCGTATAATCTCACATAAAGAGTTATACTCCAACAAATTAATGCAATAAGACTCACAGTCCTCATGTTCACAAGACTTTCTCCATACTCTGTCTGATTTTCTTAATTCTTGTTTAACATCATTTGACAACTCATTTCTACAATTTAAAGATCCATGATTTGGTGCTTTGTGGACTTCTTTCTCTGGAGCTACTTCATCCAAAGCAGAAACCAGAAAAGATTGCCACAGCTCCAAATCCCCCTACATACATCTATTGTTGTCAATTGTCAACATCGGCAACTCAAAGATCTAATTCCATTGACAAGCAGAACTGAATTAAGCATACAAATGGTGACATCATCTGATGGCACTGAGACAAATATATACTCCCAGAGCTCAGAACCCAATGTAAAAGTTTCTTCAGTTCCTCAATGAAGGAATTACAGGAAAGAATATCTTTGTCATCATTGGGACAACATTTGAATATGCAGTGGCAGTATACCAAGTGCTGAGGAGATTGTATCCATTTCTCACTTGGCTTGGAAGGGGAAGTAAGGGAGAAGTAGATGAAAAAAGGCGTGACACAGAATCACTCAATTATATTAACCAATCCATAGATTAATAAATGAGATAAGGAATATGATTAACCAATGAAAGTGTGAAATGTAACATGCACCAACGTGGGCCAGAGCTGTCAGAATCATATAAAAGAAAGCTCCTTGAACCAAGGATTCAGAACTCTTTGGAAGTTTTCCATCAGTCTGGCCAGCCTGGTGTATGCTCTATTACTCTGTATGCTGTGTGATTTGTTCCTGTAAGCTATTGCTATTTGATTATTAAACTCATATTATTTGTATCAACATAAAGAGAGTCGAGTGGTCTGTCAGTGGAGGCCGTAATAGCCGGTTCTTCAGGTTCTATAAATGGCACTTAACATGTAGGCACCAAGGAGTGCAAGTGTCAATCATAAGCTAAGTGCAAATACCAATTATAAGCTAAAAAGCCAACTTAGGCAGCAGTAGGTGTCCGAAACCTAAGGCGCACTCTAATTATGCCAGCGTTTTTTTGGACCTAAATGAGTGTGCCTAAGTTAGGCACCTTTTGGCACCTAAGTCAAAACATGCTCAAGGTCTGCCCACAATCCACCCCTACTTTCTAGTAGGTGCCTTAGAGTAGATACCTACCTCAAGTGGTAGGTGCCTACCAAGTTAGGTACCTTCCATCTATCGAGATTTAATTGCAATTTTCAATTAATAGCACCAATTAAGAATAATTAAATAATTAACTCCCTTTTACAAAGACACAGTAGTGGCTGCCATGCGGCAAATGCTTTGACACCCATTAAATCCCTATGTGCATCAGAGCGAAAACCACAGCAGCGGCTATTACCATGGTTTTGTACAAGGAGCTCTATGTTAGGCACCTAGATCAGCTATGCATGTCGATCTAGGTACCTAACTTTAGGCATCTTTTATAGAATTAGGGCCTTGGTTTTCACTTTTACTTAAGTACTGTTAAATTTTGTATGTACTTCCCTGTATTTTACTTAAGTATTCAAGCTTGCATTTAAGTACTTTGAAAAAGTACTTTGAACAATTTTACAATGCAATTTGCTACATCCCTTGAAGTGATGTTAACTGCTCCATGTTCTCTATTACATTAATAAATTACAATACAAAGCAACAGGAGATTCTACCTTATCAAAGCAGATGCTCAAAGAAAACAGAGAAGGTGACCAGATGGTACTCAATATCTTTATTCTATGATGATTTGCAGAACCAGGGTCAATCTTCACATCGTGGATAAATTTTTAGTGATCATTCTGATTGATGTGTTCGGTGAATGACTCAGTCATTATCATTTATAAACTAGAATAGTCAACATATACTGTATTGATCAAAGCATTAGGACTCCTGAGGCAGGCCTTCGGGCCGAAACACGTATGTGTTGAGTCTTCATAGAATAAAGATATTGAGTACCGCCTGGTCGCCTTCTCTGTTTTCTTTGGACATTAATAAATTATACAGTAGCTACCTCTGCATTAACTTTAAGATACAGTGCCTCCCCATTTTCTATTCTTTTGATGTTAGCTGTTCAATGTGGGAATTACAATGTCCTTATTATCCAGAAGCTCTGTTAACTGTTGTCATAGGCTTGTGTTTATTTAATAGACGTCTAAGAGGAGAAGTCATTAAGCTTGATATAAAGTTTCAGTATCATGAAAATACTGCTAGGGCAACTAAGGCATCATTTTGAACACAGATATCAGTGGAGCAGGAGCAATTGGGGACTGCATCTGTCCCTAACAACTAGCCACTAGGAAAACCCCATGGGGTATGAGAATGGGAAGATATAGATTTGGGGGCATTGGATTGGGGCTTTGATCTGGGGTGTGAAGGGTGTGCAAATCTCCCAGCACTGATCTGTTTAAGAAGCTACTCAGGAGTATCAGAATGAATGCTAATTCAAAGCAGGCATTATCCTTTCACAAATAACACAGCTTATTTGGTCAAAAGCAAGCTGTGTTATTCATTTTGCATAACAATGAGTTGCTTTGCATGAATTTACATACTTGGTGTCTCATTATTACTTAACTTATGCTGTGTTTTAAAAAAATGTGTTAAGGTATATAATGTAAGATTTCACCATTTAGCATGCATTATTTTAGAAAATATATAATTATTCTTTTAATGCATGTAAGTAATTACTGCCCTAAATATTTTATTTTGTAGCTTTTTGTTTATACTTGAAATAATTTACTACTCAATGCTATCTTTAAGCAGTAATGTGTAATCTAAAAAACATATATAATTATCTCAAAAGAAATAAAAATATTCTAATTATAGTCAAGGAATGAGTTTTATCACAAAAAGAATGGCAAGGAAGGTAAGAAGAATGCTATTTGTGTGAGATGGTTCTATGCCTTTGGAATTAAACTGAGAGTTGTGACCTGTAGAATCTATAATACTCGTACTTTTAATCCAGCATCACTTACACTATACATCTGCTAAAGCATGGATATGAGAAGAAAAATGTAAGCTTTTCTGTATTCAGTGCAACAGCAAATAAAATACTGTTATTCTCCTTGTCAATGTGTTTGGAGATTGTGATTACAGTGAACTGTAAATCAGTTGGTTTTCAAAGAAAAAAAACCATATTGTACTGCAAATGGATTTACAAAATAGCTTGGATAAAAGAAGAAATCTAACTAGCTACTCAAGATTCTAACCCTGAATAATTTCTACAGTGCAAACACATTTGTATGACTTTTCAGAGAGATAGAAAAGAGCTCTGTACAATGCAACAAGATAAACAGTTGCATTTGCATTACCTGTAGTCTTGGACAGCAGAAATGTGAAGTTGATCTTCATGCCTCCCAATGCATGCAGGTTAGGCACTTATTACACTACAAAAATGCACTTTGACGTGTTAGTTGCATATAGAAACACATTAACATAAATAGAAGCTATAGGTAAAACAAAAAAATGAACTATTTCATTAGAAAATAGAAACAAGACATAGAAGCTGTGAACAGCAAAGGCCCATTTGCTTTTTATGCTGTTACATCTTATTTGATCTATGGATTTCTTACTTCCTTTACTACAAATATTCTATTATGGGGTAATTCTGTATTTATATATGCAAATTCTCCAGACCTTCTGAGAACGGGCACTGACCCTCCACAGACTCGAATCTCAAATACTGATGTGCTTTGTCCTACCATGCCATGTATTGTCACACATTGTATTACCCATCATATAATGTTCTATTATACTAAGTCCCCCCCCCGTGGTATACTGTATATCCTACATGATATGCATGGTCCCATGGTGCTATGTCTGACTATGCCATGTTTCCTCATATAATGTTTGCCACACTTTGTCATACTGTCACCATTCTTGGCATACTACACTATACTATATGACATATTTACCAAATACATTTCCCATATCTACTATGCTATGATTTTTCATGCTATGTTTGCCACACAGTGTTTGCCATTCCATGTCTATCATGCTATGTTTTGTCATACTATGCATGCCTTTTTATTTACAAGTATACTTGGCAGATATTCTTAGGAAATTATAAGTAAAGTAAATGCCTTTTTATTTAGCCATGTTATATCATACTAGGTTAGCCATGCTTTGTAATACATCCCAAGCAAGCCCCCCCCCAAAGAGTGCAAACCCAACCAGACCCCCTTAATAGCCAGCCCCCACCATTAACCTTCCCTTCCCCCACCAACAGACCTAAGGCATTCTCACTCAAACCAAGGCTTCCCCATCATGAAAACTCCCCAGGCATAATAAAAGGGGTGGGGTAAGTGTTTTTTTAAATTTTATCACCATTTCTTCAATATTGTCTCCAAACAGATCATCACCCTTGCAAGGAACATCTGAAAGGCACTCCTGGACTGGTTTCCAGATCAGAGACTCTGAGCCAAGAAAAACTGCGCAATTGTCACTTATGATATTCTAGAAGAAACACTGAATACATCAAATATGAATTTTCTCGTAATGAACAAGCTCTTGGATAACTGTTGGAATTCTTTAAGTTTGTCCTGAGGGAAGAATTCCTCATATTCTGGAAGTTGTTTAAGCGAGGATTTTAAGTAAATGGAAGAACAGAATTAGTAGTCCTTAATTCTGTTTAGGAGCATAGATGATTGAAAAATGTGTATTAAAGCAGATTCCACAACTAGAGAGTGATGTTGAAATTGTGTTCTCTCAAACCCTGGACACTTTTATATTCCATATATTACGTAAAATTTTTTAGGAGCTGACTGGACTGATAGATGGATCTCCCAGTTCTTAAATAGGATATCTCTAATGACCTCTATGTAAAGGTACCTTGATATAGCTATTTGGTGATGATTCATAGTTATAAAGCTCAAAAAGCTCTGAATGAGGTTTTTCCTCTGTCTCCATTTTAATGGGAAGAGCTTGAACAATTTGTTTTTTTAAAGCCAGCAAAGAATATGCTCTCTGGTGGAGACATATGCCTTTGAGGTGAAAGAGAAGGATCATAAAGTATGTCATAGGATTCTTCTGCTGAAAAATTTGGCAGATCCTTATCAGAGTGGAGTGAGATATCTGAGTCACACTCCTCAAAATACTCTCTCCTAGGCAAATCTGGGAGTATGTGTCAAGAGGAGCGTTGACTGTGGAATGGGGCAGGGGTCGATCCTCTGACCCAGGATATAACTCCTTTGCCAATGATGATGCATGCTTGGAATGGGAATGTTCCAACCCCGATGCTCAGCGTCGAGAAGGGGTACTTGACCTCGTCCTTGATCAACACCTCAATGCATCCTTGGGCTGGGGCAGACATGGATACCTTTAAAGCCTGTGTAGACTGCATCTGCAGTAGTCTTCAAAACTCTTGTCTGAGCATAGCCCAAATCTTCTGGAGAATCAGTGTCTGCACTGGAAAATACATTGGTGTGGAAGCAGTCTGTGGTACATGTCTGTGTGTGGAAGTCCTTGATGTCATTGTATGACTGGGAAGAAACATGATCTGTAATAATGGAGAATGATGTATGGTGCATCGGCGCTTACTATGTATTGAGGAGGTGGACACTTGGGATAATGCTGCGCCATTCCTAGAAGGGGAAGAATGTTTATGCTTGTTAGCTTTCTTATGTACTTCATCCCTCAATGGGTCAGGCATGGAGGAAGATGATGTTGAGTCCTGCCTTTGAAGACAGCCTGTTGCTCAATGCTCTCTATGCAGTGTTGGTTCACGCAGTGTTGATACTGATGTCAGTGTCAATGCAGACTGTCCATCGGGTCCTGAATCTTCCACCATGCTTGATGTCGATGCTGAACCAAAAAGTCTTTCACATTGAAGTTGTTAGGCGTTAATGTCTTCTTTTGCATTCAGAGAGAGGTCACAATGAATGGTCAGAACCTAGACATTGAACACACCAATTATAGGGGTCAGAGTCTGAAATGGTACACTGAGTACATTTCTTGAAGTCACTCGATACCTTCTGACATGGAGGAAAAAATAGCCAACGTAAAGTCAAAAGACTCTATGGCCCAGGGAGCTTGAGTGAAAAGTATACTGAAAACCGTGGGATAAAAAAGATCTCAAAGTAGTATGAAGACCAAAAATTAAAAATGAAAAAAACTGTCAAATTCGAGTGTATGACTAAAATATGAGAAAAATGAAGAATTATGAAGAGAAGTACAATAAAATTAAACTGGGAAGGCACAAAAATATCTAAGTTTGATGCTCTGAGGAGAAACTGAAGACACAGCTTCTAACTCCAAGGCCAACCAAGAACTGATGGTCCTGTGGGCCAACATTGGGTGGGAAGGTACCAGTACATGCACTGCCTAAAGATTTACAGTGACGTTGAACTTGGCAATGGATGACGTCACCCAAATGTGAAAATATTATGTCTGCTTGTCCTCAGAGAATAAGAGGTATTATTGTTAAGGCCTGCATTTTGCATTCATTATCACGCAACAGTGCCCATTAAGACAGATCTATGTTACTTAAGTACCATTTTAATTATTGGTAAGAACTTTATATGCATGCTTTTGAAGTAGTAAGAAAAAATGGTAATGGGTATAGGGCTAGATTCACTAAATCCATCGATCAAATTACGCCAGGTGTACACCTGGCGGGGCCTCCGCGTGTGCGGATCGCCGGACTTGATGGACCGAAGGTCTGATCCGGAGATGGCAGTTCTTATGTTCTTATGTTCTTATGACCACTTACTGACCCCTTTATGACCTGATTTCCCTTCAAACCGATTCACTAACCTCTGTCCCGATCATCCTCCGATCTGTGCATGCAAATGAGGGGGAATGGCATTCAGATGCAGGCAGGAAGCGATTCACTAAAATAAAAAAGCAACACCAACTGGGCTGGCCAATCCAAAAATAAGCGACTGATGAGAACCAGTTGCTGAGGTCCTTTCTGACTGCCTTGCCTTCTGCCGCCCTGCTCTCTGCCCTGAGCCCCAAATCTCCTGCTGTCTCCTGCCTGCCCCGAATCTCTCTTGCTGCCCTGACTCACCACCCCAACTCGCCCCGAATCTCTCCTGCTGCCCCAACTTTCTCCTGCTCTTCCCACAGTGCAAGCCTGTGGTTTTAACCCATGGGTTTAAAGGGGGTTAAAACCACAGGGTCGCAAAAAAGTTAAAAAAACAGTTAAAAACCCCCAAACTTCTCTGCCAGGTTCGGAGGGCCAGAACATGCACAGACCAGCTACAGATGGTCTGCGCATGCATCGGGATCACTATAGAGCGATCCCGGCAGTCGGATGGGGGTGTGATTCTGTTCGCCCTCATTTGCATGAGGAAGATTCGTGAATCACCCCCCCGGACATGGATCAGATCAGATCCCTCACGGATTTAATCCAATCCATGCCCTTTGTGAATCTAGCCCTTAGTTGATCGTCCCATGCAAATTAGTAAAACCCCATGCAAAACAGCCAAGCGATTGATTTACTAATAATTACTTGGCTATTTTGAGTTGGGTTTTACTACTGATAAACCCGACTGCTGCAGACCTGTCAGTAACTGAGTTACCGTCAGGTCTACAGGCTTTTTGACAGGCCTGCCTGTCT
Source organism: Geotrypetes seraphini (assembly GCF_902459505.1). Taxonomy (NCBI): domain Eukaryota; kingdom Metazoa; phylum Chordata; class Amphibia; order Gymnophiona; family Dermophiidae; genus Geotrypetes; species Geotrypetes seraphini. The sequence goes on from NC_047086.1 coordinate 254,801,246, forward strand.
TTTTTATTCATTTTTTTCCATGGCACGCAAAATATCTGCCCTATTAAAAAAAATGAATAAAAAAGACAGGCAGGCCTGTCAAAAGTACCCCCACACATAAATGCGCCCCCCAAGCACGGCTGCACCCCACCCCCGGCATGGCACAGCCCTCGCCCTCCATCCCTCCCTCCCTGCGACCAGCATGGCACGGCCCTCGCCCCAATCCCGGCACGGCCCACCCACCCCCGACACCAAAAAGTTGGGAGCAGGAGGGGTGCTCAGTCCCTCCTGCTCCTAGGCCTCCCTGGGAGGAGCCTGGGAGGAGCCCGATATGCCTCAGCCAATCAGTGCCTTAGGCCCCTCCCCTTGCATCAGATGATACGCCGGGGCGGGGCCTAAGGCCGCTATTGTGCAGCAGTGGCCCTGGGGAGCAGGAGTAGGAAGACTTTACTCCTGCTCCCGAAGATCGTCGTAGGAGCAGGAGGGTCCGGCACCCCTCCTGCTCCAGAAGATGCGGATCTCCTTGGCGGAAGGAGCAGGAGGGTCCGGGCACCCCTCCTGCTCCTGAAGATGGATCTCCTTGGCAGCAGGAGCAGGAGGGACTGAGCACCCCTCCTGCTCCCAACTTTTTCAAAGGTACCGGGGTGGGTGGGCCGGGCCCGACCTGGGCTGACCAGGGGTGGGCCGGGGGATGGGAGACCTAGGAGCAGGGGGGACTGAGCACCCTTCCTGCTCCCAACTTTTTGGTGTCGGGGGTGGGTTGGCCTTGCCGGGAAGGGAGCGATGGAGAGATTGGGGCAGAGCAGGGCAGACAGGAGAGATCGTGGCCTGGGAGGATGTTGGGCAGGGCCGACACCCCCCACAGGCTCCGATCGCCTGCCTGCCTTGCTCTTCCCCAATCTCTCTTGCCTGCTCCTGGACTCTCCTGCTCTCTGCCGCCGTTCTCCAAAGTGCAAGCCCGCTTTAAAACCACGGGCTTGCACTGCAGGGAACGGTGGTAGAGAGAAGGAGAATCTGGGAGTAGGCAGGAGAGATCTGGGCAGAGCAGGGAAGGCAGGAGGCCATCTCTTCCCTTACAAACCTTATTAACAAAGCTTTACTATCGGGCCTGTTCTCCAGCGCAGGCCATCTCTTCCCTTACAAACCTTATAAACAAAGCTTTACTATCGGGCCTGTTCTCCTCAGAAATGGGTCACATTGCCTTATCCCCTCTCCTGAAAAAAGCCGATCTTGACCCTTCCTTACCATCGAACTACCGCCCCATAGCTAACATCCCTCTTTTAACAAAACTTCTGGAGACCATAGTCGCTACCCAGTTCTCCTCTTACCTAGAGAGATTCTCCATCCTCCAACTCTACCAATTCGGATTTAGGCCAACTTCAGCACCGAGTCCCTCCTAGTTCCCTTAATCTCAAAGGTGCAACAACTTCACGCCCGAAACAAATTTGCTGTTCTCCTACAGTTCGATCTCTCCGCAGCTTTCGACGTCGTGCACCACGACATACTAATCTACCAACTTTCTGAGATAGGAATAGACTCCTTTGTCCTAAAGTGGTTCTCAAACTTCCTTCGCGCACGTTCCTACATTGTCAACGCAAATGGCTCCAAATCCACTTCGTGGACACCATCCTGCGGGGTCCCACAGGGTTCTCCCCTATCCCCTATCTTCTTCAACATGTATATGACCTCCCTGAAGCTTCTCAAACTATCCCCCCTTGAAACAATATACACATATGCAGACGATATCCTTATCCTCCTCGAAACAGACCAGAACCTTACAAACCTCCAAGAGAACATCACCTCATGCATAATGAGGCTTCATGCCTGGTCCCTCTCTGTTCAGATGAAATTAAATGAATCAAAGACAAAACTACTCTGGCTCGGCCCTAAGTAAGTACACCTGCCCACTCTCTTCACTCTACCCACAGGTCCTGCTCTTCACCTTGAGTTCTCAAGCAAGGTCCTCGGCATCATTATCGATTCCTCCCTCTCCCTCAACGATCACCTGAATTCCTTGGCAAAATCATGTTTTTTCAGCCTTCACATGCTGAGGAAAGTTAGATCCTATTTCCACCAAAAACACTTTACCGTCCTGGTACAATCCATCATCTTATCCAAACTCGATTACTGTAATGCCATTTACCTATGCCTAACAAAAAAAAGTTTTCACAGACTCCAGCTCATCCAGAATACTGCGGCCAAACTGATTTTTGCTAAACGCAAATTTGATCACGTCTCCCCCTTACTTACCAATCTTCACTGGCTCCCTGTACTTTCCAGAATTCACTTCAAATGCTCCTGTCTGGCTTTCAAGATAATTCATGGCATCCTTCCGCCACTAATCCCTCTATCCTTCCTCGCCCTAATGCCTGCTACCACCAGATCTGCTCACAGACATAAACTATCCTTCCCCTCTCTACATGGCATCCCCCACGCAGGCAAACTGGGAAGATCCCTCCTCTCCAAAATCACGGGCCTTTGGAACGATCTCACTATCCCGCTGCGGAACCTGGGCTCCCTCCAACTGTTCCGAAAACAACTGAAAACCTGGCTTTTCTCTAATATATAACATCTCCTGCTTACTTCCCCTCTTTTCATATGCTCTTGTAAATTCTCTCTCCCCTCTCTTCTTGTATTTTTAAGCTTTGTAAACCGTGTCGAGCTCCGCTTCCGTGGAGATGATGCGGTATATAAACTTAAGGCTTAGTTTAGTTTAGTTTAGTTTAGATCGGGGCCTGCCGGGGGTGTCGGGCAGGGCCGGTGTGTTGGGCCGGTGCCCGATCTCTCTTGACTGCTTGCCAGACTCTTCTGCACTCTGCCGCCGTTCTCCGCAGTGCAGGTCCATTTTAAAACCACGGGCTTACACTGCAGGGAACGGCGGTAGAGAGCAGGAGAGTCTGGGAGCAGGCAAGCGAGATCTGGGCTGGGCTGAGCCCTGACAGCAGTGACAGGAGGCTGCTTCTCCTGTCACTACTGTCAGTGAGTGCGCATGAGCGGGGTTCGCTCTGGCCGTGGGTAGGGGGCCGTGTTAACGATCGTCCCCATTTGCATGCAGGCCTGTACTGAATTGGTCGGCCGGCATGCAAACGGAAACGGATCGCACATGGTTTGGAGGTTTAGTGAATCTAGGCCTAAGTTTCCTGTTATCAGATTAACTCAGTTTAGTAAAAGGCCTGCTTAATTCTGGATTTATTACCTGTTCCATAGCAATAGCAAAAGGAACTAAGTAGGTTATAAGAAACATATTTAAGTGCATAAAACAATCCATGCAAACACAAAATTTAAATACAAACAATATAATACAAAAGCTTTATTAAACAAGTATACAAGTAATAAAGAAAACCAAAATATCAAAACTAAAACCAATTCATATATAACAAACCATAAAAACAAAGAAAAACAATTTCCTATCCCCTACTCATATCAATACTTTCCAAACTACAACTTATATAACAGCATGGGCAGAAACCTCCATTCTTCTATGTCAACTATTGCCTTAGAAGACTGTAAGCTCTTCCATAGCAAATAGTTGTGCATTCATGAGTTTAGTAGACTCACATAAAGCATAGTTACTCGCCTGTGTTATCCAAGGATAGAAGGCAGATATTATCACACTAGTGTTTAAGCCTGTTATATTAACGGGTGCTAGTAAAGCCTCCTTCCCTCACATGTCTCCTATTTTAGCCCCAGCTCCATTTCCAAACCCATTTCCCCCCCCCAGCCCCCTTCTCCCATCTTTTCCCTTTCAGCCCCAGCCCCCTTTTCTCACCAGCAGCATTTCCCTCCCCACCCCCTTGAACAGTAGCGGCATACCCTCCCCCTCCATTTCCCTGTGCAGCAGAATTTCCCTCCCCCACCCCACTTCCCTGTGCAGCAGCACCTTTTCCGTGCTCCCCTGTCTCTCTTCCCTGCTCCCACAGTCCAGCAGCACCTCTTCCGTGCTTCCCCTGTCCCTAGAAGTCAAACTCACTGAACACGTCCGCTGTCTGGTGCTGGGCCACAAAGCAGGCATCGTCCCCGTAGCACATGCCGTCCGCGGAAGAGGAGGAGAGAGCGGGGAAGAGGGAGGGTGAGCCGGTTCCTGCGCATTTGCCGTGAGGTGAACCAACCCACTGCCATCTTCCACTTTCGACATTGTGTTCTGGATGCAGTAGCCGGGGAGCCAGGCCCCCTATGTCCACGCTCCATTAATATTCAGATGCCATCTCTGTCTCACAGCGGGCTTGCCGGCTCCGGCCAGACAAAGTTCATTTTTTAGTTCAAAGCCGACGCTGTGTCTCCTCTCTCGATCCCCGCCAGAGTCGGAAGTCTTCTCTGACTCTGGTGAGGTTCGATAGAGGAGCCGGCAAGCCTGCTGCGAGACAGAGAGATGCGTGGTAAGCACGCATGCGCACTCTAACGGCCACAGAACTACAGATCAGGCAACACGGCATTAAGAGTGCGCATATGCGCTTAGCGTTTTATTATTATAAATGAGGGTGATATCATCCATGGAGTCTGGTACGGACAATCACAAAGTGTACTGTCACTTTAAGTCTTTTGAAGACTACCCGTACAGCACATGTGCTGGTGCCTTTCCACCCAACGTCAGCTCATGGTACCATCAGTTCAGTAATAAAGCTAAGAAGTCAATTAGGGGAGGCAGAAGTGTTGTGAAATATCTGCTTGCTGTCCTTGAATAACACCTGCTACAGGTGAGTAACTATGCTTTATCTGAGGACAAGCAGGCAGCATATTCTCACATGTGGGACTCCCTAGCTGCCAGAATCATGCATCTGAGAAGAGGGTTCTTAATAACTACTGTGAGCCTGGCAAAACCAAAAGGGTTGAAGGGAAGTTGGCATCTAAGTAGAAGATAAATTTTGTAGAACTGCTTGGCTGAACTGACTATCCTATCTGGAATGATTCTCCAAACAACAGTAGGATGTGAATATATGAACTGAGAACCAGGTGGCTGCTTTACAGATGTCCTTAAAGGGAGTGGAATGTAGACGAGCTACTGAAGTCGTCATTGCTTGAACTTTGTGTGTGGTGACAAGACCTTCAGCCCGAGCATAGCAGAAGGAAATACAGTCCGCCAGCCATGTGGAGATGGTTCTCTTTGTGACAAGAACAGCTGAGCAGCAGCCCTTTGTGGCTTGGTCTGATCCATATAGTAAGCTAAACCACGTTTACAATCCAAAGTGTGGAGGAGTGCAGCTTCACCAGGGTGAGAATTTGGTCTTTGAAAAAAGACAGGTAGAGCTATAGACTAGTTGAGATGAAATTTGGAGGTGTCTTTCAGAAGGAATTTGGGATGAGTGTGAAACACTACTCTATTGTGGTCGAATGTTGTATATGGTGAATTCTTCGCCAAACACCTCTACTCAGAAATATATGTACATGATACAGGTGTCATCTTAAAATCTAAGAAGTGTATAGTAAACAGCCTAAAGTATCTATAACTACCCAGTTTCAAGTTTATTGTTATTTTGATATACCATTTATCAATAATTTTATCTAGACGGTTTACAAGAATGGATGGATTACTAAACACTTCCAAAAAGTGTTAGTACTCAAAGTATAAAAAGTGAGGAGGAAAAGCCTTAGCACTCCACCACCTCCCAGTTAGTCAGGTAGGTGGTATATGTGGGGCAATCATTGGCATGAAATAAACCTCCTTCACTACAAACCTTGAGTGACGTTGTGCATTGAAAATTAATCTCAATCAAACAACATGCTTATCTGTCACTGGAGATCTATCACATCCTAAGTGAATTTGATACAAGTGCTTGAAGCTCACTGACTCAGCTGGCAGATGTAATAGACATGAGAAATCTTACTGTCCAAGTGAGATGTTTGAGAGATGAAGCACCAGTGGTTCAAAGGGAGGCTTCATTAGAGTGGAATGGATAACACTGAGATCCTAAGCAACTGGAGGAGGCTTTATTGGTAGTTTGGTATGAAAAAGGCCTTTCATGAATCTGGAAACAGACAAAGGCTTCTTATCCAGAGGTATATGGAAAGCACTTATAGCACTCAAAGGAGCTCTGACTGAAGATGTTTTAAGACCAGAGTTAGAGAGGTGTAGAAGATAGTCCAGAACTAGTGGTAGTGGGCAGGTCGTCAGATATAGTGAGTTGAGATTGCATCAGATTGTGAAATGAGTCCATTTGAAATGATTGCAGCACTGAGTAGAGGGTTTCCTCTATGCCTCTGTGATGGTTGATATTGATGCAGATAGTGGAAACGTATCTATTGGTTCATAGAGAGACCATGCTGTGAGAGCTAACAAACAGATTGGGATGCAGAAGAGAACTGAACCCTTATTCTGTGTGAACAGTGTTAGGAAGAATTGAAGTGTAATGGATTCCCATACACTGAATTGTATGAGAGGGAACCATGGTTGTCAAGGTTACTTAGGTGCTATGAGAATCATGGTGGCAAAGCTTGAGTAGAGTCTTCCTGAGTAGAGGTATTGGAGGAAAAGCATAGAGAAACCTGTCCTTCCAGTTGAGAAGGAAAACATCTGAGTCCAGATGATTTGGTATGTAAAGTCTGGAAAAGAAGACTGGAAGCTTGTGATTGTGGGGAGAAGCAAAGAGATCCACCTCTGGAGTCCCTCAATCCTTGACAATCTTATGCAACACAGTTGAGTTCAGTGACCACTCAGGAGGCTGTAGGAGTCTGCTCAATTCTTAGCTAGGACATTCAGTTTTCCTGCTAGGTAGACTGTTTTCAGGAAAATGTTGTGAAGAATTGCCCAGCATCAAATCTGGATCACTTCTTGGCAAAGATAATGAGATCCTGTGCCTCCTTGTTTGTTCAGGTAGTACATGGCTACCTGGTTGTCTGTTTGAATAAGTACTACTTGATTGAGAAGGTGATCCTGGAATGTGGGTAGAACATTTTGGATTGCTCAAAGCTTGAAGAGACTGATGTGGAGAGTTTTCTTGTAAGGACTCCAGTTGCCTTGAGTATGGAGGCCATCCAGATGGGCTCCTCATCCAAGCATGTGGTGGAATATGGAAACGGAGACCTCTAAAGAGATTGGCTGGTAACAGCCTCCACTGAAGGGGCTAACGAAGGTCTGAGGTTACTTGCATTTGTTGGGACAGCCCTGAGAACTCCTGGTAAATGAGGGTCTTTTGATATGAGTTGAAACAGGACTCTCTTGGAGAATGGTTTTGAGATCTCTTTTGTAAATGAAGGGCATATCTATAATTCAGTATCTGAAGGACCCAATGATCTGATGTTATTATGGACCAGAGATGGTAATAGTGAATGATTCAAACTCCTATGGGCAAGTATGAGGAACAGGTTGTGAAATACTGGCTAGGCTCTGTAGGATGGAGTCAAAATGACTGTTGATGTTTGGACTATGGTTGTAATTGAGTCTTCTGAGTCCTCTATTGTCTTGGATGTCTTTGAGTAGGTGCTCAAGTGGACATGGCAGGCTGTCTATATCTATGTTTGGGATAATAGCAGGGATGTTTGGAAGTTTTGGAATGTTACGTGGATGGCTGAGGTTAGGATGACTTAGTACTAGTTAATAAAGTAGTCATACAATCTTAATGCTTTTTAATTTTCTGAGTTGCCTCCTCTATACAATCTCTGAAAAGATTGTCTCCCATGCATGGAATATTTGAGAGTTGATCTTGAATATTGGCATCTACTGTAGGTCAGAGATTCTAAGCCAGGCCTGCCTATGCATTGCAGTTGACATTGCAGATGTTTAAGATGCAATGTCAAAAGCATAAAAGGTAAATCACACCATATATTTCCTGGTCTCTAAAAGGTCATTTGCAAGATGTTGGAAAAAGCTTAGATGTTGTGAAGGTATATGTTGCTCATAATAGAACATCTTTTGTATGAGAGATTTCAGGTAGAATGTTAAAGAAATTGTAGTTCAGGATTCTATTGGTCAACATAGTGCTCTGAAATATCCTATGCCCAAATTTATCCAGAGTGTTGCCTTCCTTCCAGGAGGAGTGCTGGAATAAGTTCTAGAAGTATTTGCTTTTGTAAGTGCTGAATTCACTACTAAAGACTGATGTTGCAGTTGTGGCCAGTCGATGCTAGGACATGATTGAATCCTGTATAAGGTGTCTAACTTGTCTGGAGCTACTGGGACTAAGAGTGGTGTTTCCCAGTTGTTAAATAAAGCTTCTTTCAAGTTGTGTAGAGGTAATTTTACACAATCTTTAGGTCACTCTTTATAGTCTAGAGCAGTGGTTCCTAAACCTGCCTGGGGGACCCCCAGCCAGTCAGGTTTTCCAGATATCCCTAATGAATATGCATGAGAGAGATTTGCATACCTGTCACTTCCATTATATGCAAATCTCTCTCATGTATATTCATTAGGGATATCTGGAAAACCTGACTGGCTGGGGGTCCCCCAGGACAGGTTTGGGAACCACTGGTCTAGAGCATCCTTTAGTTCTGCTCAGGGCTCTGTCTATGACTCCATACTGATAGGTAAATCCTCTCCCATTTGATAAATCTTATAAAAATAGACTTTCAGGAGCAGACCTCCTATGAGGAGATAGATCAGATGATATACCATAAGACTCTTCTGCAGAAAGCTCTGGATAATCTGAAGAAGAACGAGGAAATAAATCAAAATCATATCCCTCAAGGTCAGGTCTCTGAGATGAAGAATATTTAGGGAGAAATTGAGGAGAGCATCAAGAAGACTGTCGAGGAATTCAACAATAATAGTGTCAAGGTGAATCCCAAGATGAACACTGAGGTATGCATCAATGGGAGCGACCAGAGGAATGTCAAGAATGGAATGAAGAACTATGCTCCCTGGATGAATAGGCAGGTCTCTTTGAATGGAAGTGTCGATGGGCAGGACTCAGACTGGAATGAGGTTGGATGTTCTAGAGCAGGCATTTGCACCATGTGTGACTGTAGCATCTAGGCAAGCTCCTTCTGCAATAAATCTCGAAGCTGATTTTGCAGAGATGGCGCAGGTACTATGTTGCACTTGGTACAGAAGGTACAGGCATTGATGGGTGTCGAGGCGTTGGTGACCTTGATGTTGAGGCATGCCTCAGATGAGACACCAATTGTAGTGATGGTGACCTAATCTTGGTGTGCCTATGCTTTGAGTAATTCGATGGGATCGATGCCTGGGATGGTGCTAACACACATCTAGAGATAGACAGATGTTTGTGCCTCTTAGCCTTTTCATTAACTTCTCCTGAAGGAGGCAACACTGATGAATCAGAAGCAGCTCCGACTGTCAATGCCACTAGTACCGGTGTCAATGCTGGAGGTGTACAAAGTTGAATGTTGACATCATAGTCATCAGATATTCTCAATGTACCTGCAGAACCAAAAGGTTTTTTGTATTGTAACTGTCTGAACTTCAGCGACCTCTTCTACAGCTTAGAGCAGAGTTGGCATGACGTATCATGGTGCTCAGGACCAAGGCACTGGAGATACAGATATGCGAGTCTGTAGCCAGAATGATCCGTTGGCACTGAGTGCACCATTTGAAGACACTTGGAGGTTTGGACATCGAGGGGAAGACTGCTGACGCAAGATCGAAGCACAATATGGTCCGGGAAGGTCGAGTAGATTACAATCCATAAAAGGCACGATGCTCCCAGCCTGAAAACAGGCTGAGGAGGGCCCAAAGGCTCTAAAAAACAAGTTGGTCAAAAATTGAGAATTTTTCAATGGAACTGAAGAAAAATAATAAAACTGAAAAAATATGAAGAAAACAGAACAGGAAGGCACAAAAATGTGAAATCATTTTATGCGCTCAGAGTGGAGGAGTGGCATAGTTGTTAGGGCTGCAGCCTCAGCACCTTGAGATTGCAGGTTCAAGCCTAGCCCTGGGACCCTGTGCAAGTCACTTAACACTCCATTTTCCCAGATTGTGAGCCCACTGGAATAAATAGGGAAAAATATTTGACTTCCTGCATGTAAACTACTTAGGCTATAAGTGGTCCATAAATACTAAAATAAATAAAATAAAATAAACTCCAGAGAACTGATGATCCTGTGAGCCACAGTTGGACGGGAAGGCACAGATGCATGCGCAGTATGGGCGGTATTCAAAAGACTAAAAAGTGTCAGTGTACTTTTAGACAGTCCCTACTGAGCTCCGTGGTTGATGTCACCCACATATGAGAACAGATAAACTGCACATTTTGCCAATGTCCTATAGTATATAAACATGATTACTATGATAAAAAATGTTCATCTAAACAGCTAAAGCTAACTACAGTATATTTCCTAGCATCTTGATTAAAATAAGGACCATGTCCCAGAACTCAGAATCAGAATCTTGCCTCTAATTTAACTGCAAACAGTTTAAACTATAGTATTAGGTCACTAGAAAATGCAAATTTAAATACTGCAATTTTCTTAAGAATGTTTGTTCTACTGGTAAGGACTATATAAGTTAATACAACCCATTTTAATAAGTGATAGGAAATAAAAGTACATTGCTAGAAATGTCATATGGATTTGAATAATAAAAGATCTTTGTCTCTCAAATTAAGCAAACTGTATTCAATTAATTATTATGCTGTCTCTGCTTTAAATTTAATTGACAGCTAAAAATGAATGACAATGGGACTTCAGCACCATAAAGAGCTGATGTAGAAAATGAAGTAATAACCATAAACCAAGGGAAATAAAAGAAACTAACTTTGTGATCTATTAATAAATTCAGAAAAGTATTATAAAACTTAACAATTTAATTATTGGAAGACTATAGAACTGCTCCAGTGCTTCAGTACTGTGCTTAAAAAGCTGTATGTGTAAGGAGTAATAAATGAAATTGTTAATTTTTCTGTATCCCAGAGGAGAAGAAGGAGAGGGTTACATTATTTAGAGCTCTAAATGCATTTGGCTTCATATGTGGTAATAAATCCTAAATGCATTGTTAATTAACCCTGCTTTGAGCCTATTTTTACCTCCAAGGTTGCCAAGCAGTGTCCACTGAGAAAACTTACCATTCATATTCTTAAAGAGGTTCAGGATGGGAAGTATTTGACGGTAATAGGGTACCAATGCCTCACCCACCAAGTCAGCTGACACAATCAGATGTTGGAGTACTTTAAGTGTAATGCACATAACATGATGGTTACGAAGATTGAGTGCATCTGTGAAGCAGTAGAAGAAAACAGTTAAAAAAAAAAAGACGACAGAAGAATTAATTTCTGTAATGTAAAAAGGGTGAAAGGTGGTAGAAGGAATGAAACCCTCTAATGGGCAAATTTAATTAAATTGTTCTATGCTGGGGATTGTAAGTGGGCCTTTATTAGTCCAACTTTGAAAGCTCCTAAAGATGGATTGCGGCCCTGGTGTTATAAAACACTGCCTTGTCTGACTATTGTTTGTTCCCACAATTTGTGCTGACTCCTAACTAACCCCAAGAATGCAGCTCATTATTCCCTCATGTTGGCAGCATTACTGGACTGATAAACAAAACCCTCAGCAAGTACTACTGGGGCCTATGGAACTGGGAAGACAACCTGCGAAGGTCGACAACAACAGATACATTCTGAGGCAACAATTAGCCTATTTGTAAGTCTGTAGCTATATGCTTAGGAAACACTTAATTCCTTTCAATGAACAATCCCATCTATTCTCAAAGCCAGTACAATAAAGCAAACATTTGTGAGGGGGACAAAAAAGAAAAATAAAGCAAGCTGTGGGCTACTTGTAAAAGGCAAACATTCTGAAATGCAAAAATGCAGATTCTTTATTGCCCACTTGAGATTTTTGTGTAGTTAAAGATGTAGATAACTTTATCTTTTTTTTTTTTGTTTTTTTTGTTTACTGCTATCAGTCTTTTGATACTTCATAAACTTTTTTGCTTCTTTTCTTTTATGGCATTCACAGCAGCAAAGGCACTAAAGTACATCTTTTCTTTTGCTTCTTGCATAACAAAATTGAGTATATCTGAAAATGAACAATTACATTTTCTAGTAAACATCATTAATCTCAAGCCCACCCACAGTCTTCTACATCTTCAGAATAATTTACCATACAAACACAGATGGAAATAAAATATTTTAAGGATGGTTATTTTGCATTGTTGGGCATTTTTAAACCAATTTAGGTCAAGGCTTTCTTTCAAAAGAAGGTAGTATGTCAGCATAAATTGATAATAAAACCTCCATTAAACAGCACACATGGAGAAGAGGTGGTACTGGTTTATCACATATGCCAGTTATTGGAGAGCTGTCTGCTTCAGCAAGAAGATAACAAGAAGGATGTGGAAAGAGCAAAGGAAAGAACAACTTTGCTCTTAATCCATCCACTTATTTCCTCTCATTTCCCCTTACCTCTCTTTTAGGGAACATAAAGGAATGAAATGACACTGCAGGGGACAAAATAGAGCATAGCAGTTTCACATCTTAATTCATCCTGTTCCCAAATGTTGTTCCCCTCCACTGAAAGTGCTGGCTAGGGTAGATGCCAGTTAATTGAGCATTTCAGATAAATGCCTAATACTTGGCCTTTTAATAATAATAATAATAATAAAACTTGCCATTTAGTTTTAACTGTTATTATAATAAAACCAGCAAATATACACAAAGAAGATGATACCTTAGGATCTTTGGAAGGGTCCACTACCTAGAGATATAAATCAAATTGTTAATATCTCCATCCTTGTTATAAAGCTGTGGTAGCAGCTGCCACATGGCAAATGTTCCGATGCCCATTAAATCCCAATGGGCGTTGGAGTAATTATCGCAGCAGCAGCCACTACTGTGGCTTTATAAAAGGAACATTCTGTGAATTATTAAATAATAAAATATATGACTCGCCACTTTGTTTAATTTATTGGCTTAGCTATATGGAGAAATTAGTTCTTACCTGCTAATTTTCTTTCCTTTAGTCCCAAAGGATCAGTCCATACTTTTCTGCACTTTCCCGCCATCCATTATCTTCTCTTTTCCCAGCAAGTGGAAATAGAGAGTACTACAGAATTTTGCCATAAAGGCTGATGTACATTAGGTTCCAGTTAGGTTTCAGAGAGACAAGTAGTAAGAACTTGACAGAAAGAATCAGAACTCCTGCCTCTTCAATAATAAAGGGGATGGCACTCCTCTGGTATGAGGAAAGGCTAAAAAGGATAGGGTGTTTCAGCTTGGAAAAGAGACAGCTGAGGGGAGATATGATTGAGGTCTACATAATCCTGAATGGTATATAACAGGTACAAGTGAATCAATTTTTTACTCTATCAAAAATTGCAGAGACTAAGGGACACTCAGCAAAGTTACTTGGAAATACTTTTAAAGCCAAGAGGATGAAATATCTTTTTATTCAAAGAATAGTTAAGTTTTAGAACTCATAGCTAGAGGAAGTGATAACAGCGGTTAATGCAGATGGGTTTAAAAAAGAGTTGGACAAGTTCCTGAAAGTCCATAGTCTGCTATTGAGACAGACATGTGGGAAGCCACCGCTTGCCCTGGGATCAGTAGCATGGAATTTTGCTACTATTTAGGTTTCTGCCAGGTACTTTCAACCTGGATTGGCCACTGTGGAAACAGGATACTGGGCTAAATGGACCATTGGTCTGACCCAGTATGGCTATTCTTATGTTCATAACTTTATACAAACTTTACATTATATATAAAATCACAAACTTGGTGCCTAAGAACCAAAAACTGAACAAAGCAGAATATGATAGAGAAAGGATGGGATTTGGATTGATCCTTTGGGATTCAAGGAAAGAAAATTAACAAGTAAGAATTAATTTCTTCTTCCTTATCATCTCCAAAGGATTAGTCCATACCTGTAGAATGTACATACCTGTAGAATGTACAATTTGGGAGAGAAATCGATATTCCTTGTATAAGAACTGAAGATCCAAAGGAAGCCTCTGTTGTAGTCAGGGCCAACTCAAGCCATTATAGCACCCCGGACCTAATTCTATTTTGGTACCTGCCCCATACTCTGCCCCACTTCTGTGTTGGTTCCCCCATGCCTCGCTGTCCATGCCAGTTTTCTCCTCTCTCCTCTGACACCACAGCACATTCCAGACAGGATATGTCTTCATAGGTCAGCTGCTATGAGGAGGGAGGGTCAATATCAGTATCAAGCAATAGAATCATGGAAGGAGGGAAGTGCTTCAGCATCAGAAAAGGGAGGAGAGTGTTTAAGCCATATCCTATAGCTTAACTTGTGGATGGCAATGTCATGGCCCCAGGCATTTTGTGCCCTCCAGAACCTTACCTCGTCCATAGGTTAAGCCAGCCTTGGCCGTAGCAGCCACATCAATACAATAATACTTTGAAAATGTATGAGATGAGGAACCATGTGGCTATTCTACATGCCTCATCAAAAGAACTATTATGGTGTATTTTAGTATATAATGATACCACATCTAATACCGTGTTTCCCTGAAAATAAGACCTATTCCGAAAAAAAGCCCTAGCATGATTTTAGGGGTAGGTACTAATATAAGCCCTACCCCAAAAATAAGCCTTAGTTGGGTCAACCCCTGAAGCCCCTCCCGAATGTCCCCAACACCCCCCGATTTATCGGCGGCAGTGCTTTCTCCCCCTCCCTCTCATGTGCAGCATCTTTCCTTCCCTCTCACCCATCCCCCTTGCATAACATCTTTTCATCTCTCCTTCCCATCCCACACAGCAGAATCCCACCGACCCTCCCACCACGAGGCCGACATACCTCTGTTCCAAACAGCATAGGGCAGCACTAAGGCTGCTTCATGGCCTTCACCGCTGAGGACTTCCCTCTGCCACATCACTGCAGTAGAAGAAAGGCCCCGGCAGGGAAGGCCGTGAAGCAGCCTGTTCAGTGCTGTTATCACTGCTGTTTGGAACAGAGGTATGTCGGCCTCGAGGTGGAGGGTTGTCGGGGTTCTGCTGTACGGAGGGATGGGAGAGAGAGATGGAAAGATGCTGCATGGGGGATGAGAGGGAGACATGGAAAGATGCTGCACAGGGGGATGGGTTGGCGGGTCATCGGGGTTGTGCTGCATGGAGAGAATGGCTTCGTATTTCTGTGATGGAACCAAAACAAAGAAATTGACCCTGAGAGATATACAGAGAAGAAAATCCAAGAGAAACCAAAAGACACTGTGGAGTGACAATGTTCCTGAAATGGACTTTATTGAAAATTTAAAAGTTCCAAAAATCAACGTAAACAATCCACATAAAAGTAAAATGATCCACATAAAAACCTTAAAGACCTAGTCTGCTGAGAGCGTAGGACCCAACACGGTCCGTGTTTCGACAAGATAGTCTTCTTCAGGGGTCCCTGAAAGTCCTAAGGTAGTAGATATGTGGAATAAACAGTCCAAAATAACAATTGTGTGGAAATTTGCAGAGAACGCGCTGTATAAACCAAAAGCGCGTTCTCTGCGAATTTCCACTTAATTGTTCTTTTGGACTGTTTATTCCAAGTATCTACTACCTTAGGAGTATCAGAAACCCCTGAAGAAGGCTATCTTGTCGAAACACAGACCGTGTTGGGTCCTACACACTCAGCGGACTAGGTTCTTAAGATTTTTATGTGGATCATTTTACTTTTATGTGGATTGTTTACGTTGATTTTTGGAACTTTTAAATTTTCAATAAAGTCCATTTTAGGAACATCAACACTCCACACTGTCTTTGGGTTTCTCTTCGTATTATATGTTCCACAAAGATCAAGACTTTTATTTCAAAAATGACATCTGAAATTCAGTTTGTTTAAGGATGATCTATAATTTGTTTATTTGTTAACCATTTAAAGCTCTATTTTATAGGGAAGATGTAACATACAAAAATAATGTTTAGATTAGATCTAAGGCAACATAATGAAATTGCTTTTAGGGTTCTGCTGCACGGGAGGATGGGCAGGAGGGATACAAAGATGCTGCCCAAGGGGATGGGTGAGGGATAATACAACATTCTTAAAAATTAGGAAGTAACCTGGAGGTATGATTTTTGCCTTCTGAGCTTCAGGTCTCAAAAACACATCTAAAAATTTAGATAAAGGGTCCAATACAAAATGCATAGTACTCACAATGGGTGACCTGGTAGATGGGTTAAAGATTTATGAATCTTTAGTATAAAAAAATATAACCAGTATATGAGGGTGTAATTCCTGGAGGAACACATGTTCCTTAGAAGTTATAAATCCTTTGTCTTTAGCTGCTTTTAGTAAATCTAATCTAGGAGACAGCAATAGCAGTTTAGGATCCAAAGGTAAGGGTCTGTAACTGTTAACAACCTTAAATATTGCTCCTTAGACTGCAGCATCAATTTATTCCACAGGGGTTGTGAATATACAAGGAACCTAAATTATTTGCATCTGATCTGGGTTTTTTTTGACAAATAGAATGCAGGCAGGAGAAAGTCGGGAGGCAGGTGAGAAGGAGCAGAATCGGGAGCAGAGAGAGAGGAGTAAGAGGGGAAACAAGGAGAGAAGGCGGGCGAGAGTGAGGGGCAGGGGTGAGAGATAGTTCCGCCCACCCCTATGATGCCAGCCAAGCACAGATCCTGAGCTCCCCCTTAAAAGGGGAGGGACCAATGGCGAGTTAACAGCTGAGCCCAGAGAGCAGGGCAGGCAGGCAGGAGAAAGTCTGGAGGCAGCTGAGCAGGAGAAGGAGCAGAATCAGGAGCAGAGAGAGAGAGGAGTAAGAGGGGAAAGAAGGAGAGAAGGTAGGTGAGAGTGAGGGGCAGCGGCGAGAAGTAGCTCTGCCCACCCCTCCGACATCAGCCAAGCACAGATCCAGAGCTCCCCCTTAAAAGGGGAGGGGCCAACGGCACTCAGCCATTCGGCGCACGTCGAAGGCAAGCGTTAAAGGCGCTCGCCTTAGCAAGAGTGCATTTGCGAAGGGCCTTAAGAAGGGACAAGTCACTGCAAAGAAAAAACACTAGGGAAGGACACCTACACAGGCAAGTACCACAAGGGCAACAGGCAGACAAGCAGTAGATAAATAAACACAGTAGTAGCAGAGGGCAACCACAGCAGACACAGAGGACCCGCAAGCAACAAGCAAGCAAGGGTAGCAGGTTTAAAATCAGGAGAGAGACTTCACAGTAAACCAAGGACACTACACAGATTCCTACGCAAGGAGAAGCCACTTCAGACAAAGTGTGAGAAGGCCTATAGGGAAATAGGGAGAAGTCACTTCAGATGGCAGACTGGCAAGCGGACAGCAATGGAAGAAGCAGACTTAAGCAGGATGTTAAGCTACCCAGTTTTCTGCACCATTTTGCCATATGTATGCCTCCCTCCCCTCTAGGAGGCAGTCTTATGTATGCGCTTGATGCGAGGAACTGGAGGGCCTGAAGAAGCAAGTCAGACTCCTGGAGGGCAGAATACTGGAACTAGAAGCACTTCGAGCAGTGGAGGAGGAGGATAGGGAGGCAGAAAACTTCAAGGCAGAGGAAACAATTGAGGAATAAGTCAATGAGTTAGAGAAGTTCATCGAGGAGGCTGTGGAAAATCACCAACAGTGGAACTGCCTAGATACACCTACAGTGAGTGAGGACCACCTGGAGGACAACCACAAGGAAGGAATAGGTGACACAGCAGCGAGACCTGGAAAGTGGAGGGAACCCACAGAAAGATGAGTTCGATGCAAGCAAACGCCAGGATGAGGGAAGATGGAAGTGCACAGAGGACACATACCTACGGCTGGAGAGATGGACATACACTATGGACACGGACTTGCGGCTGGAAAGACAGGAAAAGATAGAGAGGACAGCAATCATCATGGGGGACTCCATCATCAGACAAGTCGACAGCCACATAGTGGGAGGAAGAAAGGATAGGCTGGTGACCTGCCTACCGGGAGCCAAGGTAGAAGATATAGTGAGCAACATCGACAGGATCATCGACAGTGTAGAAGGGTAAGATACGATGGTGGTGATACACACGGGAACAAACAATGTGAGCAACAGGAACTACAGCAGGGAAACACTGAAGGACCAGTTCTGGATGTTTGAGGGAAACTGAAGTCCAGAATGCCTAGGATAGCGTTCTCGGAGATCCTGCCGGTACCAAGGGCCAACGGGAAGAGGTATGATGGAGCTTCAAGCAGTCAATACGTGGATGAGGCACTGGTGCGAGGAAGAAGAATTCCACTTCGTGTGCAACTGGATGCATTCTGGGGAAGAGCAAGCTATACAGAAAGGATGGACTCCACCTCAGCAACATCAAGCGAGAAATTGAGAAGTTTTTAAACTAGGTAGAAGGGGAAAGCCAACAGTTGACCAAGAGTCGATGGTTCGGGAAACGGTATACCCAGAATATACAATGCAGGAAGATTGCGGGGAAGACAGATCAAAAGGGACACAAGAGGGAAGGAAATGCAAGAAAGTAACAGGCCGCAAACTCAAGTGTATGTACACGAACGCAAGGAGCCTAAGGAATAAGATGGGGGAATTGGAAGCTATGGCACAAAAAGATAACCTTGACATTATCGGCATCAATGAAACATAGTAGAACGAAGAAAACGTCTGGAACACTGTGCTACTGGGATACAAGCTATAGCGCAGAGACAGAGTAGGACAAAAGGGTGGGGTATTACCCTATACATCAAAGAGGGAATCGAGTACCGGAGAAAATGCGCCGGAAATGAAAAATAAAGTAGAGTCTCTATGGGCCAAAATATTGGGAACAAATGGAATGGAAACGAAGATCGGCATCTACTACCAACCCTCAGAGCAGTCCGAAGAAACTGATGGAGATATGACAGATGAGATTAAGCGCAACTGAAAGGAGGCAATGCAGTTATTATGGGTGACTTCAATTATCTGGGGATAGACTGGAACCTAGGCACCTACGGCTGCAGTAGGGATACCAAGTTCCTGGATGCTGTAGGAAATTGCTTCCTGGAACAACATGTCAAGGAAAATACAAGAGGAAATGCAATTCTGGACTTAATTCTAAATGGACTATCAGGACTGGCACAAGGTGTAGAAGTAGAAGGGATGCTGGGAAACAGTGATCACAATATAATCCACTTCAACCTGGACACAGGGGCAAAACATCGATCCAGAACGACGGCCATGGCACTGAACTTCCGAAAAGGGAATTACAAAGGGATGAGACTCATGGTAGGGAAGAAGATTAAGAAGAAGATAAGCACTGTAAAAATGCTAGAGCAAGCATGGTCCCTTTTTAAGGACACAGTCACCGAGGCACAAAATCTATATATATCACGTAACAACAAGGGATCCAAGAGGATAAAGAACAAGGAACCGGTGTGGCTCACTGTAGCGGTGAAGGAAGCAATCAGAGACAAGAAGACTTTGTTTAAGGAATGGAAAAGGTCAAAAAAGGATGAAAACTGGAAAAAGCATAAACAACATCAAAGCAGGTGCCATAAGGCGGTAAGAGGGGCCAAAAGAGACTGGAGGAACGGAGTTCGGCGGATGGCTGTGGTCGGCTTGTGGAGGCATCGGCATCTGGTGACGTAAGCGCGCATTCGCACTCCTACCTAAGGTGCCCTACATCTCACGGAAAACGGACACACGCAGGTGGGAGTGCACATGCACGGCTTAGCGTTTTATTATATTAGATACCAGAAGCTGACAGGCTATATAGAGGAAACGAAGATGGGAAACTGACAGGGTTGATTGTCAGTCTAGAAGAGGTATGCAGGCAGACTGATAGACATAAAAATGATAAATCCACGGGACTGGACGGCATCCATAAGAGGGTAATCAAGGAACTGAAAGGGGATATAGCTGAACTGCTCCAACTAATAGCCAATCTGTCGATCAAATCAGGAAGGATTCCGGAAGACTGGAAAGTGGCAAATGTTACGCCGATCTTCAAGAAAGGTTTGAGGGGAGATCCAGGAAACTATAGACCAGTGAGTCTGATTTTAGTATTGGGAAAGATGGTAGAGGCACTGATAAAGGACTGCATTATTGATCACCTTGACGGACACAATCTGATGAGGACCAGCCAGCACGGCTTCAGCAAAGAAAGATCTTGCTTGACAAACTTACTGCACTTCTTCGAGGGAGTAAACAGGCAGGTAGACAAGGGTGACCCAGTCGACATTGTATATCTGGATTTTCAGAAGGCGTTCGACAAGGTCCTGCATGAACGACTACTTCGAAAAATTGTGAGCCATGGAGTCGAGGGTGAAATACTCAGGTGGATTAAAAACTGGTTGGCGGATAGGAAACATAGAGTGGGAGTAAATGGATAATACTCAGACAGAAAAGCGTCACGAGTGGAGTGTCGCAGGGTTCGGTTCTTGGTCCCGTGCTCTTCAACATATTTATAAACCACCTGGAAATTGGTACAATGAGCGAGGTGATTAAATTTGCAGACAATACAAAGTTATTCAGAGTAGTGAAGATACAGAAGGATTGCGAAGACCTGCAACTTGACAAACACGCTCGAGAAATGGGCAGCGACATGGCAAATGAGGCTTAACATGGATATGTGTAAGGTGATACATATCGGTAACAAAAATCTTATACACGAATACAGGATGTTCTGTGCAGTACTCGGAGAGACCCAGAGGAAAGAGACTTGGGAGTACTTGTCAACAAGTCACGCAATGTGCGGTGGCGGCGAAAAGAGCAAACACAATGCTAGGAATTATTAAGACGGGGATCATGCTGCAGTACCGGGCCATGGTACACCCCCACCTGGAATACTGCTTCCAGCACTGTTCGCCATACATAAAGGACATAGTACTACTCGAAAGGGTCCAGAGAAGAGTGACTAAAATGGTTAAGGGGCTGGAGGAGTTGCCGTACAGTGAGAGGCTAGAAAAACTGGGCCTCTTCTCCCTTGAAAAGAGGAGACTGAGAGGGGACATGATCGAAACATTCAAGATAATGAAGAGAATAAACTTAGTAGATAAAGACAGGTTGTTTACACTCTCCAAGGTGGAGAGAACGAGAGGGCACTCTCTAAAGTTAAAAGGGGATATATTACGAACAAACCTAAGGAAGTTCTTCTTTTCCCAGAGTGGTAGAAATCTGGAAAGCTCTTTCGGAGGCTGTTGTAGGGGAAAACAGGGATTCAAGACAAAGTTAGACAAGTTCCTGCTGAACTAGAACATAAGCAGGTAAGGCTAGATTCAATTAAGACACTGGTCTTTGACCTAAGGGCTGCCATGTGAGTGGACTGCTGGGCATGATGGACCACTGGCTTGACCCAGCGGCGGCAATTCTTATGATGCAATATTAAAAACATGTCGTGCCCTTCGACTGCAAACCGCCAACTGACGGTCCTACTCCCACTTCATACAGAGCCACTGGAATCAACTGCCCCCGCATATCAGATCCCTCGAAGGACTCCTCATTCTCAGCTTTAGAAAAGCAATAAAAACATACCTCTTCATGTGAAAACCCCTGCCCTTGACCAATGTACTACAAAGAAACATGACCTCAGATAATGGTCAAATGGCCCATCCAGTCTGTCCATCGGCAGTAACCATTATCTCTTCCTCTCTTTAAGAGATTCCACTGACTATCCCAGGCTTTCTTGAAATCAGACAGTCTCTGTCTCCACCACCTCTAATGGAAGACTGTTCCATGCATCTACCACCCTTTCTGTAAAAATGTATTTCCTTAGATTACTCCTGAGCCTATCACGTCTTAACTTCATCTTATACCGCTCATTCCAGAGCTTCCTTCCAAATGAAAGAGCCTCGACTCATGCGCATTTACATCACGTAGGTATTTAAATGCTTTATCATATCTCCCCTCTCCCACCTTTCCGACAAAGCATACAGATTGAGATCTTTAAGTCTGCCCCCACATGCCTTATGACAAAGACCACACACCATTTTAGTAGCCTTCTTCTGGACCAAATTCATTCTTTTTATATGTTTTTGAAGGTGTGGCCCCCAGAACTGTATATAATATTCTAGATTTAAACATCTTTATTGATGATAATTAAAAAAACAACTGGGAATATGCAAACAGTCCACCATACATTGGTAAAAATTACAAAACAGAATTATAATAACCAATTAAAAAGACATTATCTTCAAGTTTTTAACAAAGAAACTAATAGGACCCAATCATCTCAATCTCAACTACAAAGCAAGAATGCCATCACTTCTGTCTCAGGGCCCTGGAATCTTATGGAGATGTACAACAGGAGTAAAGGAGTCCCAAATACCCATCAAAGGAGTTACCAGCTCATAAAGTGTTCAAAATAAAACTACGGGCTTTATGGGGCAGAGAGTCCATATATAAACCCCAGGTTTGAAGAAAATAATTTTTCTGCCTAAAAGAACTCTGCATCCAATATCTCTCCAAGAGCATGTGATCGTGAAGTCGATTGATCCACCTCCAAAAAGATGGAGGAGATTCAGACATTCACACCCCCTAAGATCACCCCAAATTTGTCCAGCAAGAATCCCACTGGAGTAAGAGGAAGCAATTTCCCTAAGAGGTGTTCCAAATAGTGTACTATTCGCCTCCAAAAGGCTCGGACCCCCGGGCTGCTCCAAAGTGCATGAAAGAAAGATTTTTCTCCATGAAGACAGCGTTCACACTGTGAAAACTCCGACAAACCCAACTTAAACAACTGAGTCCAAGTAAAGTACCCTTGATGTAAGACACAAAATTGACATTCACGAAGCTCAACTGAAATGGAAAGCCAGAATACATTTAATGAGACAACCCAGATCTAAATCTGCAGGAGAAACACCCAACTCCGGTGCCCAATGATGACACAAAGATTTTCAAGATCTACTAGGGGTAAGGAGAGACGAGGCCCTCTGAAGCAGAGTAATATACGAGACCACCTCTGCAAATTAAGCAAAAAAGAGCTGAAGCCTGGCGCCTAAGCCCACATGAAGCCCCTCCACATTCAAGGAATGCACGTAATGTTGCAACTGTAAGTAGACAAAATAATCCAGTCTCAATGCCCCCCTGCCGCCGGAGAGCTTCCCAAGGCATCAAAGAACCATCCTCACGGAGAATATGGGATAAGAAAGACAGACCAAACACTCCAATCTATGGTAAGTAGCGTTATCATACCAGGTAAATCGAAGATTCCCCCGAAGAGGCAGTTAATCAGATACCCTTAACATTTCCCCCAGTAAAGGGACTAAAGCATTCCACAAGGAAGAAAGCATGAGACTCAAACGTAAATAAGAAGGAAGACACGCTTGTGGTGCCTAAAGGAGAGAGCACAAATGCCAAGGGCAGTATCATTTGAGCTCATACTTGAAACAAGTATACTGATTTTGATCCAAAATCTAATCACCCAAATAGCGGAGCAAGCAAGCCAGATTGTAGTTATGCATGTCTGGAACTCCCATACTTCCCTGGGACAAAGAGCCTAACAAAAAACAAAACGCTATTCTTGGCTTTTTACGCCCCCCCCTCCTCAAATTGAGATAAAAGGCTATAGAACACTCGCAAATCCTTTAGTAAACAGAGAGGTAAAAGCTGTAAAACATACAGACATTTGGGGAATATAATCATATTAAAAAGTTGAATTCTTCCATAAAGCGAAATAGGAAAGAATTTCCAAGAATCCAAACGGTGACGAGTATAATCCATCAATAAAGTCAAATTAAGGCCCTTGAGTTGAAAAGTCAACTGCACCCCTAAATAGCAAAAGTAGGTATCAGCCCATTTCAAAGGAAACCGTCCCTTCCAACCTGTCTGCACTGCTCCGTCCATTGCAAGTGCTAAAGATTTGTCCAAATTCAAATGGAAACCCAAGAAAATTCAAATGGAAACCCAAGAAATCCTCATATTCAGTCATGGTGGCCAACAATGCAGGAAGAGAAACCTCCGGAACAGTAAGATGCATCAAAAGATCATCTACAAAAGCGGAAACCTTAAACTCCATCCAGCCTACAGATACGCCATGAATATCCGGTGTCTGCAATATATCACGGATCAAGGGATCCAAGATAAGTATAAATAAAAGAGGCGAGAGAGGACTTGTCTAGTACTCCTCACGGATCTCAAAAGAGTCATACAGCAAACCGTTCACCCAAACAGATGTCAATGGGGAGGCATACAGTGTGGAAACTGCGTCCAAGAAAAACCTTGAAACCCATAGTGTCGCAAGGTAGCAAACATATAACTCCACGAGACACGATCAAAAGGTTTTTCTGTGTCAAAAGTGATATGTAAAGATGGCAAGCGAAGGTGTTCCACCTGTTTGAGTGATGTATGTAAATGCTGGAGATTACAAGTAACCTTCCGATCACGAACAAATTCAATCTGTGGGTCTGCAATTAAATCTAGCAACATGTGGGACAACCCATTAGCCAGTATTTTCGCAAACAATTTCGCCTCTGTCTTTAAAAGAGAAATTGGCAAAGATCCCTGTAGCAGTTTATAAAATTCAGAGCGAAATCCATCAGGGCCAGGTGCCTTCCACAACTTGCTAGACTGAATGGCAATCAGAACATCCTCTTCCTAAATAGGCGCATTAAGCAGTTGATGCTGGAAATCAAGTAGGGAGGGGACCCTGATATTGTCTACACAGACTTAGCCCTGGAGCCCCATGGTCTCAGAAATATCATATAACTTTTGATAGAAGGCCCTAAACACCTCAGCTATATCCTTATCTGTTCGCATCCAGGACCCTCGCTCATCCTCTACTTGCACTACCCGCATAGAGCTCTGAGAGGTACACACCAAATTAGCTAACATTTTGACACTCTATTACCATTATAATAAAATTTATGTTTAAAATATTGTAATGATTTCACCATTTGGGCGTGGATAGCTTCATTGAAAGCCGCCTGTGTGGCGAGCAAAGCTGCCTGCCAAGTAAGCATTGGATGACATGCCAGCCACATACGATCGGCACGAACCTGCTTTCCCAAAAGTAGAATCTCACGCTCTCTAGCCCTTCTTTTGAAGCTAGTATAAGCTATGTCCCCACAAATTTCTCATGTTCAAGAGAAGTCAGGTGCGTCTCCTGAAAAAAAGCTATATCGGCCTGCTATATCGGTCTGTAAAAGTTTTTACCATTTAACTGGAGAGGTAACTCCATTAACATTCCAGGAAATGAGCGTAACCATAAATTAACCAGGATCTAAATCACTAGTACCAAAAAAACATGGTATGAGACCAGTGGGGGCTGCTCCAGCCTACAGCCTCACCATGAGAGATGGCATATCTGTCCCCACAAACCCACCAGCTGCCAGTCCTTCAAAAAAGCAAAAGCAAAAGGAAGAAATAAACAGAATACTCCAAAAACAAACCCACAAGAGAGTTAGAAAGGAAAAGAGATAAAAAATAATCCTAAGACAAAGTCCACCAGAACCAGAGAATACACCCCACCTCCCCCCCAAAACCCCCTATTCCCTCCCCAATCAACCCAAAACATATGTCCAAATATAGACAAATTGGGGTAGTCAGGGCTCCTGACCACCTCTCTCCCAATGTACAAATTGAGAAAACATACTATCAATAATAAGGAACCCCTCCCCGACAAAAGGAGCAGATTTTAATCATGAAAAACAACCCCATTACAACACTCAAGAACCAAAACTTAAACAAGGCCATTGTAGGCAAACCACAAACGTAAGAACAAGGATATATTCTCCTCAGCTGCCCACCATACCCCAAACCCTAGGAAACCCCCATTCAAACTCAGCACAACACACAGCATACACACCACGCATCAGCAAAAAGATACCTTGAGCACCATACACACTCATCCTCTCTGACACCAACACATAATGCACAAAACCCTAGAAAGCCTCCCACCAACTAAGGGTTGGCCTCCAGAAAACTAGCCAGGCTCCCAGCAAGGAAGGCAAAAAATACCAATAAAGCAGAGTAGCTATGCCACCTAGCGAAAAGTCCAACTTTCGTGCCAGCCAGCTAAGCAGTCCAAAGCAGTACTCCAAGTCCCATGCCATTCTTGCTCAAACCCCCCCAAAGAAGCCCAAGAAAGGTTAATCAATCAGTCCAATCCCAGTGTTAGGGATGCGGATTTGACAACCACAAAGCAGCTGATGGCTGAAAGGTGCAGGTAAGCCATGGGAGGACGCCAGGCAAAAAAGCAGTGTCATGGTCCTTTGGCACTATAGTCAAACCACACAAACCTGACGGCTGACTGCTAGCTGTCCCTTCAAGCAGAAAGTAATGCCCAGATCAGTCAGAGGCTGCTGTGCTTGTAGATGGAATAGCCATGTGGGACACAAACCGGGAAGCATCCTCGAGGCGATCTATCAGATGGGGCTTCCATTAATAAAATATTTTCAATTTAGCGGGGTTGAGGAATACAAACAGGCAATGCTTTTTATGAAGATCCGCACATAGAGGAGCATATGCTCTGAGCTGGGTAGCCACCCAGGACGAACAGTCCTGAAAACACAGCACACGCTGGTTGGCATAGAACAAAGGACCCTTTGCCCAGA
Organism: Geotrypetes seraphini; assembly: GCF_902459505.1. Taxonomy (NCBI): domain Eukaryota; kingdom Metazoa; phylum Chordata; class Amphibia; order Gymnophiona; family Dermophiidae; genus Geotrypetes; species Geotrypetes seraphini. The sequence goes on from NC_047086.1 coordinate 254,827,521, forward strand.
TGGTGCGCAAGATCTCCATTTTTTGCACACAGTTAAGTATTTTAAGAATTACCACTCTGGGCCGCTCCTTTGAGGAACGCCGAGGCCCCAGCTGATGTGTGCGTTCTATGCGCAGCGGGCCCACTACCGATTGAAGTGCCAAAGATTCCTGGAGCCACATTTCCAAAAAGCCCCACAACTCCAAATCCAAGATAGACTTGGACAAGCCCACCAAATGTAGATTCCCCCTGTGGGATTGATTTTCAATATCATACAGCTTGTCTTCCAACACTGCTACTTACTTTTGAAGGATATCGTGAGAGGTATGCAGGCTCTGCACCGTATCCTCTAATGCGGACATCCGCTGGCAACATGCAGGAAATTCACCAGTAAGGGAGTCCAGCTTACTGTCTACATTGTCAAGCTTGTCATTAATAGTCTGCAATTGAGTGTCCAAGGAGGAAATTATGGCCTCTTTCACCTCCGACACTATCTCTTGCACCCATGCAGAACTTACAGGAGGGGCATCCATGCCGTTGCTAGCCGCCATCTTAGGTTCTGCTGGCTTCCCTCTTTGTCCTTTTTAATGGCTTTCACCGACATAATATTGCCTCCGTTGTGTAGTATACGAGGCAAAGTGCCCAGAATGTGTGAGGGTAGAAAGAAATCGACAAGGAAAGCCGATAAAGGAAGTTTTGATGGCGAAGTAGGGAGAGAGGCCCAGGAACTCGAGACAAACATGTTCGCTCCTTAGCCGAGCATCACGTGACCCCCCTTGTACACAATATTCTAAATGAGGTCTCAACAGAATCTTATATAGGGGCATCAATACCTCCTTTTTCCTACTGGCCATACCTCTCCCTATGCACCCTAGCATTCTTCTAACTTACACCGTCACCTTTTCAACCTGTTTGTCCACCTTAAGATCATCACATACAATCATACCAAAGTCCCGGTCTTCTGTCGTGCACTTAAGTTCTTCACCCCCTAAACTGTACTGTTCTTTGAGGTTTTTGCAATCTAAATGAATGATCTTGCATTTCTTAGCATTAAATTTTAGCTGCCAAATTTCAGACAATTGTTCAAGCTTCAGCCAGGTCTTTCTTCATGTTATTCACACCATCCTGGGTGTCTACTCTATTGCAGATTTTGGTATTATCCACAAAGAGGCAAATCTTATCCGACAGCCAGAACCAGTATATGTCATGTAAGGAAATCTTGGACTGCAAAAATCTTGCACTGTAACTATGGCAAATCTAACATGTAAACTATCTGTGTGTCAAATTAGGATAAAATCTGTACTGAAAACCTTGCACTGTAAGGATAACTATGGCAAATTGTAACCAGTAAACTGTAAATTATGTATATTAATATTAGACCCCTAGTATGTGTCAGGTTAGGATAAAAACTTGTATCATAAACTTATACTGAAATTATGTATGTTTAACCTGAAACTCATTCTGAGCTCTTTGGGGACAATGGGATAGAAAATGAATTAAATAAATAAATGTAGTCTGGGTCTTATGCTATTCATAGTGGTAATGACTTCATCAGTAGTAGAAATGTCTTTGTAAGGATTAGTCCCCCAAATGTAAGGTTTTGGAGGGGTAATGTTGAAGCAAATAAGCCCCAATGATATAATGTGGCGGCCTTACAATCCACTAGGCCCCGGGTTTGATACCCTCGTTGAAGATTCAGTAGAAAATAAAATTACTGACAAAGACAGCTAAGAGTGATTGCATAAAGAATATAATGTGCTGGAATAAGCTTAAAATTACAAAAAAGCAAGATTTATAAAGATACATCAAGCATTACAATTGTACAGAAAGAAATAGAAATAAGTTTTACAAATACAGAGACTGCTTCTGTGCTCTTGTGAATGAGAGCAAGAAGACAGCTTCCTGAATAGGCGCTGTGAGGACAAAGAAAGAGAGAGAGGTAGAGAGGGGGGGGAGGGGTGATGGTTCAGACTTCAGGTTCTAGAGAGAGAGATCCAGAGTGAATATTTATAAGTTTGAGACCTGTTCTAAAAATAGAATCTATTGAAGTTAAGTACCCCTATCTTTTGTAAACAATGGTGAATAAGGTAAGTGGAGTGTGAGAGACTGGAGAAGAAAAGAAAGAGAAACTGTCCCTCACAGACTGGAGTCGAATGTAATTTCCAGTATCACTCTGACAATGGTTTCTGTTCACCCTAACTATCTGTGTTAGACCATGGGCTTACTGTATATCTTAAGCACAGACATTAACACCTCTTTGCATCTCAGGGTTGCATCAAAGTCTTTTGTTACTTTATTCTGAGGCTGCTAGCCCATCTGCACTGACATCCCCTAAGATCAGATATGAATGATATGATCTCCTATAGGCCTTTGCTGACACCGGTAAGGCCACCAGAAAATGCTAACAGCTAAGGCTGGGCTGAAAGTCTTCATCAGTACAGTAGGAAAAATAATATAGACTTAAATAATCTAACATCTTTGTTAGAAGATTCATCAATGGAAATGCTGTAGAGATTTACATTATTAGTATCCTTTTTCTTTGAGCAAGACATGAATGTTGTACTGCAATTTTCAGAATTCATAACCTTTATTTTTTGATCAAAAAAGCTGGATGTTTCCAGATGATACTAAGACAACTCAGAAGAGAAGGAAAGCATTTCTTGCATTAAGACAACAGACTAAAATATTTTGTGCTACATTTTTACTGAGTTATTTGTGTACTGAATGTTTAGTACAATGTCCTGGGGTAAAATATAGCTCCTGAGCAACTGAAGTCTTTTTTAGATATGAAGAAGGTTACAACTGCAACCATGTAAATTGTATTGCATTGTTAAATTGAAGTCAGGCAATAATTCAAGTTAATTACAAATTTAAAACATTCTAAAAAATTATAAAATTTTAAACAATACTACCAAAACTTTAAACTGCGTGTGCCAGTCTCATAATAGAGATCCAAATCTGACTCTAAAAGAAGCACTATCCCAGAGAAACACTGAAAGCTTTCATAAAAAAATAAGCCTTCAAAAGTATTTTAAACTTTCCAAATGATTGTTCAGCTCATAGGTTATTCCATAAAAAAGGTGAAATGAAAAAGTATGCTGCTTACCAAGTGGATTCATAATGGGCTAACTTTGGAGGTGGAAGAACTAGCCTATTAGCACTGAAGGATCATAATGAATGAGATGATGTGTATGGAATAGTTACGGATGCTAAATAAGAGGGTTGACTATTATGGAGTGCTTTGAATGTTAAACAAAGAATTTGAAATTAACATCTAAACTGAAATGGTAACCAATGAAATCATATCAATAATGGAATTACAAGGGTGGTGCTGAAAAGTTCTCAGTCCAACCAACCAACTTCCTAAATTCTGAGAGTTATTTTGCCACTGTAACTGAAAAGAGTGTTATCTTATTTCATTATGTGCCAATTTACAGAAATGAAATTCTCTGTTTTGACATTGTTTAAAATCATTGACTGAACCATATCCATGTCATTCTTTTCTTAGTTGGGCTGAGAACTTTTCAAACCACCTCGTATGTGATCATGAAATTTAGTTTTATATAGAAATCGTGCTATAGATTTCTGAAGTGTTTGACGACGACATAAGTTGGCAGATGAAATTTCACAATATACTGAATTGCAATGGTTGATTCTTGAAAGGACAAGTGCAAGAAGAAAAGTATGTAGGAACTGGAAGTCTATGCTAGAACTAACTGATCTAATACGTTGTAACCCCTCAAAATCTCCTTTCTTCTGTACCTGTAAAATTTGAAAATCAAAAGAAAGAGAAAGATCAAAAATAACTCCAAAGTAACAAAAAGATTTCACAGGTGTTAAATCAGTTTCAAATAATCTTACGTGACATATTGAAAGGGGTAATAAATCTGTGATCCAGCAAACAGTACTCTTTGAATGAATAAGTACCATTCTGTGATTGAATCTATGCATTGTTGAAGAGATGTTAAATCTGGTGTCAGGTCAAAAGCGCGCCAGGACAAAGGCGCGCGCAGACAATTGAGCGCAGCGCGGAGGTGCGCGCCGAAGAAAATTACTGTTTTTAGGGGCTCCGACAGGGGGGCGTGGGGGGAACCCCCCCACTTTACTTAATACAGATCGCACCACGTTGTGGGGGGTTTGGGAGGTTGTAACCCCCCACATTTTACTGAAAACTTCATTTTTTCCCTGTTTTTAGGGAAAAAGTTAAATTTCCAGTAAAATGTGGGGGGTTACAACCCCCAAACCCCTCACAACGCCACCGCGATCTGTATTAAGTAAAGTGGGGGGGCTCCCCAACAAAACCCCCTGTCGGAGCCCCTAAAAACAGTAATTTTCTTCGGCGCACGCCTCCATCTTGCGCTCAGTTGTCGGCGCGCGCCTTTGTCTTCCGCGATTATGTCTATGAACCGTTAAATCTATATTGAATGGGGATACTGGAAAAGCTAGTAAAATATCATCTGCATAGGTGAAAGCCTTAATGCTGTGATCTTGAATTAAAGTAGCAAGTGAGCTTAAAAATATGTTAAAAAGAACTGTTGACAGCACTGATCCTTGTGGTACACCGCAATCTATATCAAATGAAAGAAGGTTGTCATTCAGTTTGAGTAAGCTTACATGCAGACAGGCACTAAGAAGACAATTCTATAACTGAATGCCTCCATTTAGGGGCCCCAAGGACATGTTTTGAGAATGGGTGCCTAGGGATGCCTAACTAAAATTTGCATGCATCTTAATTGAATTTTAATGGGTTAAAAGCCATGGTAATTGACCAGGCCATTAAAAACCCAATAAAAAGCAATTTTTTAATTGTCAATTTAGGTTACGTGTAGATATCCATATGGCACCTAGCGATGCCCTCCAACACCTATCTGAAAAGTAGGCATTCTTGACTTAGACATCTGAGGTAGGCGCCAGGTAAAACCTGGCCCAATATACTGATACCTACCTCTAGGATGCCTGATGATGTCTACCTGAAAAGTAGGCATGGTTAGGGGCAGAGAATAGATGTGGCAGACTTTGGCAGCGCTGAGTGTCAGAGGTAAGTGCCGGTAAATTAGATGAGGTAAAATCTTGCCTAATATAACAGCGTCTACCTCTAGGATGCCTAGTGACACTTAAGTCTGCTTAGGCATTGATAGGTGTGATTCTATAAAGGATGTCTAGCAAACTGATTGACAACCACACAGAGCAGTGCCTACATGTAAGGCGTTGTTAGGCACCGTTTATAGAATCAGGCCCAATATACCTACAGTTACACTAGCCATTATCCTGATATAACTGTATGCAACTAAATGTAGCACAGACTTGGGAGCTACATCTATTGCCTGCTCATGCTCTGCCCTTGTGCTCACCTCCTTGTGTTTATCCACTACACCATTTACACTGTTTTACTTGTGGAAATGCTGTTGAAAATAAGCTTCTTTGTTGGCTATCCATAAAATACTATTCAATTTTGAATTAGTTGAATATTTTTCTTTTATCAGGGAAAACATTTGACTAGAAAGAAAGATAGAAAATCACAATGTAAGGCATGAAATATTTAAGGTGTGTCTCTTAAAAAGCTGGTTCTTTGAGGATGCATTCAACTGAACTGCTTGAATTCTATAAAACTCAAACATTCTATAGTGGACTAAAATCCTCTAAATGAAAATTAAGTGAGTAACAATTCCCATCCTACTATCTTAACCTCAATGTTCATTTTATTTTTTATGAATTGTAGTTAAACCTGTCTTCCTCTTGTGTCCTGTAGTGTCATAGTTTTAAAAATTGTGTGTTTTTTTAACCCTGTTTTTATTATTATTTGTAAATCGCATTGGAATATGATATTTCGATCAAATCAAATTTTTAAATAAACTTGAAACTTGAAAACTTAGTATATCTGATTCATATTGTAAAGTCCATAATTCAACCCCAATAAATCAATTTTCAGTAAGCCCTTTTGTGGAAAAGATAGCCACATAATTTTACCAAGCTACCTTTAGACAAGTGTTTTAGGTGCATATGTGGCTGAAAATTTATTTATTTTAAAAATTTATATACCGTTTACATAATTTACATATACAATATTTAAAATAAATACATGATAAAACAAATACATAATAAAATAGACATGTAATAAAATAAACATACAAGCAATCCTCAGAAGAATACCATAGTGTGGATAATAAAGATCATGGATAGTTCATCAACTACACCAAAAATAGCTATAAAAAGGCATCTATGAATAGTTGCGTCTTAAATAATTTTTTTAATCTACCCTTTTCACAGCAATTTCGTATCTGATCTACCAAGGAGTTCCATATCTTAACTCCTGCACAACAGAAAGTCATTTTACCGGTCTCAACAAGTCTTGGATTCACATTTAAATCCAGTCAGCTATTTATATAACAGTCTTTGTTTTCATACGTACCTAGTTAATGCTGAAACTTAGAGGGTTTTTTTTTTTTTTACTAGATTAGCTCACGTTATCTGCAACAGGGCCAGCAGGAATAATATGGGCTAGCATTTAGTAAAAGACTCACCTAATGTTGTTCAAAGTACTAAGTCAAAGTACTAAAGTAAAAGTACAATAAAAAACACATTAAAAATATTACTTAAGTGTTAAGTAAAAAGAGATCATGTACTTACCCTTGTAAGCTCTTTTCCAGAAGATAGGTGAGACATATGGGTAATATCCCTATTGCATGCATCTGCAGAAGGAATCCACACCAGATTTTTCCTCTTGCCTCTGCTCTACTTCACTGGGCTCTTTAGCTTCACCTGCAGTTAGTACTCAAGCATTGAGAGCCACCCAATACACAGCATTTTTCCAGTGCAATAGGTGAGACATTCTAGACAGATGGGAGGTACAAAATCAGTCCCTAAAAAACTAGGGCAGACTTGCTGTGTCGACCCTTAAGATGGAGGGCCCAAGTCCAGTCTTGCTGCTATATCCACTCTATAAAACTTGGCAAACGTGTGACGAAAAGACCACATTGCTGCTCTGCAAATCTCAGGGGAGATGGATCTACCTTTGGCCCATGAAGAAGTCATACTCCTAGTAGAATGCACTTTGACAGAGACAAGGGACTGTTTTCCAGAAAAAATGTAGGCTGACAAAATGGCTTTACAGATCCATCTAGAAATTGTGGCCTTGGAAGCGGGAGCACCCTGCTTAACTGAATGAGTCAGTACAAACAAATGGTCAGAGAGATGAAACTCGGTGACCACCAAATAATGAAGAATAACTCTGCGCTTCTCCGCTCATCCAATTTCTTCAACGGGTAATCTTGTGTCCTGGAACCATTAGGCTGAAAGGCAGGCAAACGCACTTCCCGATTAACATGGAAAGCCAAAATCATCTTCGAGAGGAAGGAAGGAACAGTCCGAAGGGAAACCCCAGTCTCCAAAATACAAAGGATGGTTCTCTTCAAGACAGAGCCTGTAGTTCTGACACACATCACGCTGAAGTAATGGCAACCAGATAGCCAGTCTTGAGCGTCAAGTCCAAGAGGGAAGCATCTCAAATGGGCTCAAAAGGAGGATAGACAGCATCAGGTTAAGGTCCTAGGAAGATAAAGGTTGCTTAACTGGCAGTTTGACATGAAGAGCCCCCTTCAGAAATCTAGCAACATCAGGATGAGATGTCAACAAGGACTGATATTCCTGGGATCTAAAACAAGAGAGCCCGGCCACCTGAACCTGAAGAGATGCCACAGTGAGGTCTTTATCCAGGCCAGCCTGAAGAAAGGTGAGAATAAGCAAGATTGGAGCTGAATAAGGGTCCACCTGGCCAGGGCACATCAGTGTTGGAAGGCCTTCCACAGCTTACCGTAAGCAGAAACTGTAGATGCCTTCTTAGACTTGAGAAGATTATCAATAACCCTAGCAGAATATCCTTTGTGTTTTAAGGCTGCGTGCTCAAGAGCCATGTCATAAGAGCAAAGTGACCTGGATCCTCCATGGATACTGGATCCTGCTTGAGGTGGTCCGGATGGGTGCTCAGCTACAACCTCTGCACAGATGTATCAGATCTGCAGATCATTGGTCTGTGAGGCCAATCTGGAGCCACTAGAATGATGTGGTCCGGATGGACTACGATCCACCAAATGACCCAGCCTATCATCAGCCAAGGAGGAAAGACATACAGGAGAATCTCCTAGGCCATGGCTGCACCAAAGCATTGAATACCTCGCTTCCGGGCTTGGATCTTCGACTGAAAAAGTGATCCATTTTCTTGTTTCTTCATGTGGCCATGAGGTCAAAGTGATGCCAACCTCAGTGCCGCATTATGGCCTGGAATACCGCTGCAGACAGGGCCCACTCCCTTGGGTCCAGAGTTTGTCTTCTGAGGAAGTCTGCTTGAACATTGTTGACTTTCACCACATGCCTTTCCATCAGCGCTAGGATGTGATGTTCCACCCAAAGAAAATGATGGCCTTCCTGAGCCAGAGGAGTGCTTTTGGTCCCTCCCTGGTGACTGATGTAGGCTACTGCCGTTGCATTGTCGGAGAAGACCCTGAACGCTTGGTCCTCTAGAGTCTTCTGCAATCGCATCAGAGCTAGCTCATCAGAATGGCTCTGAGCTCCAACCTACTGATTGACCATTTTCGCTGAGAGGGTGCCCAACACCCCTGAACATCTGTCATCATAACATAACAATCGGATTCTATATTACAGGACTGTGAAGCTCTATACAGTTTACAAAAAAAAAATTATACGAAGGCACCGCAAGTCTATCATGGAGCCCAGGATGGGCTCCGCGATCGATTCGTGTTGCCTTTGTGATCTACCAGTTAATCACGATCGACGTATTGGGCACCCCTGGTCTAGATCCTTACCCCATAAAGCCACCAGGTAAGATAATAGGCGTCAGTGATTCTTTTTAAGTTTACATCCTTTTATGGATGGAAAATGGAAGTTTAGATGAGAATGCCTAATATGCTTACTGTTAGCAAAAGAAAATAGGTCAGTTAGATATTTAGGAGTCAATCCAAAAACAAACTTTATAACAAATACAACCAAACTTGGACTTTACCCGTGCCTCCACTGGCAACCGATCATATTTCTTTGGCCCACAAATCAATCTAACTGCGGCGTTTTTAACTATACGTAATCCCTGTAGATATCTGCCAAATGTACAATCTACTATAATAAAATGCTAAGCACGCATGCACACTCCTACCTGCATGTTCCATGATCCGTATGCCCGTGGCCAGCAGGAGTGCGCATGTGCGCTTACAACTACCCCACACTTGCAGCCCTCCAATACATCGGAGCCGGAGGGAAGGGGGATGGGAGGCAAAAAGCTCGGCAGCAGAGACACCAGCCCCTCTTTATTTACAGTTCCGAGCCGCTGAAGACTATCCCCAAAGCCCTGGCGGAGGGTTGGGTGCTGCCCCCACGCAGGACTGGCGAGCTGAAGGTGGTTCGGCCAGCGACCGGTGGAGGCTCAAACCTGCACAAGCAAAAATCCCTCTCCAACCTCTCCTTCCTCACCAACGCCGAAAAGAAGCCCCGCCGCACCTCCGTGGCACCCGCCCCGGCCCCGCTATCGCGCTCCCTCTCACACTCCAAGCACTCACTCGATATAGCTGAGAAGAACGGCTGGGGGCGGTGGTTCCAGAGACTGCAAGAGGAGGAGGAGGAAAAGAAGAAAAGAGAGCCACAGACCCATCTTCCTCCTCTTCGGACTCAAAAGTAGAGAAACAGGTGAAGAAGCAGCAGTCCGAGAAAGGGAAGAGAGCAACACTTTTCAGCGGAGGTGTTATAAAGGGCTTAGGGTTCTATTAGCTTTTTTTCTATTAGTAGGAGCCTGCACATGTTAACCCAGCAACGTCCCTGCCTCAGAGATAACATTGCTGCGGGAACAAAAACTCAGCAGCCAGTCGGCCTCTCCACCTCCGCCTTCAATTTCAAAGAAAGGCAGCGACAAACTGCACTACCCCAACGCCGCCATACCAACCTATTGCCTCACTGAGGGGCCCGACCTTGGTAATCGCCTACACCCACTGTCCGCGGCGGTTGCGTCTGCTCGAGGCGGTTTCCAAATCTTAACAAAATAGCCTGCGCCAAGCCCTGCCAGAGCTGCTTCCAATTACAAGCTAAACTTCTCAAATAAGCCTGTTTGGGGAAGGGAAATATTTTGCTTTAATTTGGGTGAAGTGTGAGTGCTGGGGAATCAGTGAACGATCTTACATTACTTTAGGTAAAGGGGGGTGTTGGGAAGGAGGGAAGGGAACAATCTTGCTTCCTTTTGGGGAGAGGGGTGTGATTTGTTGGGGACAGGAAACAATCTTGGTTTGATTTGGGGGGAGGGTTTTAATTGGTTGAGAACAATAAACTATCTTGGTTTTCTTTGGGGGAGGGGTGTGATTGTTTGGGATAAGGGTGCAATCTTGCTTTGCTTTTGGGGGAGGGGTGTGAATATTTTACTTAAATTTGGGAGAAGTGTGTGTGCTGAGGAACAGTACTCCTGAAGAAACTGACAGGGGGGAGGTAAAAGGAAGGAAGAAGAGCTACTGCTGGACAGGGGGAGCAGGGAAGGGGTATTATTGGACAGGGGGAGAGGTAAAAGGGAGAAAGGCTTCTGCTGGACAGGGGACATGGGAGGTAAAAGGAAGGGAGAAGATACAAAAAGAAAGAAAGACTGACAGACAGACAGCCAGGGAGAGAGACAGTAAGACGAGGGACCAGGGAAGAGACAGACAGAGACACACAGGGGGACAGAGACAGAAAGAAAGAAAGGGGGGCAGGGAGAGAGAAAAAAACAAAAACAAAGTAAGAAAGAAAGAAACGCCTCAGCGACTCATTGTGCTAAAAGTCTACACATCTATTCTAGCACCCGTTAATGTAACGGGCTGAAACACTAGTATTACAATAATCAAGATGACTAAGAATCAAATATTGGACCAAGAGTCTGAACGATGAGACATCAAAGTATGCCCTGATAGATCAAAGCTTCCAGATGGTGTAAAACAAATAGTCAGAGGGTGTAAAACAAATACGGAGCGACTGAGGGAGAAGCCACCAGTCCATGCTTGTTTGAGTTTCCAGAGTCCAAAGAAAACAGGACTGTAAGGCATCTCTGTGTGGAGCCCAGCGACAGAGCAAAGCATGCTGAAGAGGATCTATGTGTGCCCTTGCCCAAGAAACCACATTCAGTGTGGCAAACATGGATCCCAAAACTTGAAGATGGACTCATGCCGAAGGAGCCAGCTGTTCTAGAAGGGAAGAAATCTGGGCATACAGTTTCTGCCGGTGAGTTTCTGGAAAATAGACGCAGCCCACAGCCATGTCAAAGAGAACTCCCAGGTATTCCACAACTGCATGGATGTCAGATTGCTCTTTCTGAAGTTGACAATCTAGCCCAGATCCTACAGCACCTGGAGCACCCACTCTCCCATATGCCGTCCCACGGCCAACAAGGGAGCTCTGATCAACCAGTCATCTAAGTAAGGGTGAACCTTAGATAATTTGTGAGCTCACCAGGACAGATAGGGACAATACTTGAGTACCTGATTGTAATACCGCTTAGATAAACCTTGATAGGTAGTATATAAAACACCTAATTAAAAAAACAAACAAACCTGATACCCATCTTCTGCAGGTAAGCCATCATTACTGATGACAACAAATGGGATGTGGTCATTCTAGGATACAAACTCTTTAGGAGAGACAGGACACACAAGAAGGGTGGAGGAATAGCGATATATATAAAGGACTCGATTCCTTCAACCAGGATGGAAACAACAGTAAGGGCGGACGGCTTGGAATCACTATGGGTTAAGCTACAAGGGAGAACTGGAGCAGACATCAAATTGGGACTGTACTATCGCCCACCTGGACAACCGGAAACAATCGACCAGGACATGGAGGCTGAATTGAGGCAGGTATGCAAAAGCGGAAATGTGGTGGTGATGGGGGACTTCAACTACCCTGGGATAGACTGGAGGACTGGACACTCAAACTGCACGAGGGAGACCAAATTCCTGGAGGCTATGAGGGAGTGTTTCATGGAACAGCTGGTCATGGAACCAACACGGGGAGATGCCACTCTTGACCTAATCCTCAACGGACTAGGGGGACCCGCAAAGGAAGTGGCGGTACTAGCGCCACTAGGAAACAGCGATCACAACATGATCCAATGCAAACTAGAAAGTGGGTCATCAAAGATGATAAGAACCACAACGACAGCACTCAATTTCAGAAAATGGAATTACGATGCCATGAGGAAAATGGTAGAGAAGAAACTCAGCGGCAATTCAGGGAAGATGGAGACCGTAGAAAAAGCCTGGTCCCGACTCAAAGGCACGGTGCAAGAGGCACAGAACCTGTACGTTCCCAGGTTCAGGAGAGGGTGCAAAAAAAATTGAACAAAAAACCCAGTGTGGATAACAAATGCAGTGAAAAAGGTGATAAGTGACAAGAAAGCATCTTTCAGAAAATGGAAAAAGGACCAAACAATGGACAACCAGAAGGAACACAAAAGACACCAAAGAGAATGTCACCGAGTGGTTAGGAAAGCAAAAAGAGAATATGAGAGACTGGCGGGGGAAGCAACAAACTTCAAATCATTCTTCAGGTACGTAAAGGGGAAGCAACCGGCCAGGGAAGAAGTGGAACCATTGGATGATGGAGACAGGAAGGGAGTGGTAAAGGAGGAAAAAGAGATAGCTGACAGGTTAAATAAGTACTTCTCGTCGGTCTTCATGAGAAAAGACACATCCAATATTCCAGAACCCGAGGAGATCATAAATGGGGATCAGGATGAAAAGCTGGTCCAACTAGAGGTAAGACAAGAGGATGTCCTCCGACAGATAGACAGATTAAAGAGTGACAAATCACTGGGTCCGGATGGCATCCACCCAAGGGTACTCAAAGAGCTAAGGTACAAAATAGCGAAACCACTTCGCCAAATATGTAACCTATCCTTAAAAACTGGGGAGATACCGGAGGACTGGAAAATAGCAAATGTCACGCCCATATTTAAAAAGGGTTCAAGGGGTGACCCAGGAAACTACAGGCCAGTGAGCTTGACCTCGGTTCCGGGAAAGATGATGGAAACACACGAAAGACTGCTAAGGAAGCTATGGAACCATGGGGTGCAAGGGGTGGTCCACCGATGGATCAAAAACTGGCTGGCGGACAGGAAACAGAGGGTTGGAGTAAAGGGCCATTACTCAGATTGGAAATGGGTCACGAGCGAAGTTCCACAGGGGTCGGTGCTGGGACCGCTTCTGTTCAATATATTTATTAACGACCTGGAGGCGGGAACAAAATGTGAGGTTATTAAATTTGCAGATGACACTAAACTATACAGCAGGGTCAAAACCATGGAAGACTGCGAAGACCTCCAAAAAGATCTGACAACGCTGGAAGAGTGGGCCAAAAAATGGCAAATGAGCTTCAACATAGGGAAATGCAAGGTCATGCATGTTGGGAAAAAGAACCCGATGTTCACTTACAAGATGGGAGGATCACCGCTAGGGGTGAGCAACCTTGAAAGAGACCTGGGAGTGATGGTAGACACAACATTGAAGGCGTCGGTGCAGTGCGCCACAGCCTCAAGGAAAGCGAACAAAATGTTGGGTATCATTAAGAAAGGTATTACGACAGGACGAAGGAAGTCATCCTGCCACTGTATCGTGCAATGGTGCGCCCACACTTGGAGTACTGTGTCCAGTACTGGTCGCCGTACCTCAAGAAGGACATGGTGGTACTTGAGAGAGTCCAGAGAAGAGCAACTAAGCTAATAAAGGGTATGGGGGACCTCTCATATACTGACAGACTGAAAAAGCTGGGGCTTTTCTCGTTGGAAAAGCGATGACTTAGAGGAGACATGATAGAAACCTTCAAGATCATGAAGGGCATAGAAAAAGTGGACAGGGACAGATTTTTCAAACTATGGGGAACCACAAGTACAAGGGGTCACTCAGTGAAATTGAGAGGGGAAAGGTTTAGAACAAATGCCAGGAAGTTCTTTTTCACCCAGAGGGTGGTGGATACATGGAAAGCGCTACCGGAGGATATGATAAGCAGAAGCACGCTACAGGGCTTCAAAGAAGGTCTGGACAGGTACCTGGAGGACAAAGGGATTGAGGGGTACAGAAAAGAGTAGAGGTAAGGTTATAGGGATAGGATTAGAGGTAAATGGTAAAAATAAGTAAGAGACCACTGTTCAGGCAGTGGGCCTGATGGGCCGCCGCGGGAGCGGACCGCTGGGCGAGATGGACCTCTGGTCTGCCTCAGCGGAGGCAACTTCTTATGTTCTTATGATTAAGGGCAACATCTGTGAACACATAGAAAACAATAGACAGCTGAAGGCGAGCCAGCACGGCTTCTGCAAGGGAAGGTCATGCCTCACAAACTTACTGTACTTCTTTGAGGGAATAAACAGTCAGATGGATAAGGGGGAATCCATTGACATCATTTACCTTGACTTCCCAAAAGCCTTCAACAAGGTACCCCACGAACGGCTGCTTAAGAAGCTGTGGAACCAAGGGGTGCAAGGGGATGTCCACCGATGGATCAAAAACTGGCTGGCAGGCAGGAAACAGAGGGTTGGAGTAAAGGGCCACTACTCAGACTGGCTATGGGTCACGAGCGGAGTCCCGCAGGGGTCGGTGCTGGGACTGCTCCTGTTCAATATATTTATTAACGATCTGAGGCGGGAACAAAATGTGAGGTTATAAAATTTGCGGATGACACCAAACTCTGCAGCAGGGTTAGAACCGCGGAAGACTGCGAGGACCTGTAAAGGGACCTAACGATACTGGAAGAGTGGGCAAAAAAGTGGCAAATGAGCTTTAACATAGGGAAATGCAAGGTCATGCATGTAGGGAAAAAGAACCCGATGTTCAGCTACAAAATGGGGGGAATCACTGCTAGGGGTAAGCAACCTTGAAAGAGACCTGGGGGTGATGGTAGACACAACATTGAAGGTGTCGGCACAATGCGCGACGGCCTCAAAGAAAGCAAATCAAATGTTGGGTATCATTAAGAAGGGTATCACGGCCAGGACGAAGGAAGTCATCTTGCCACTGTATCGTGCAATGATGCGCCCGCATCTGGAGTACTGTGTCCAGTACTGGTCGCCGTACCTCAAGAAGGACATGGCAATACTTGAGGGAGTCCAGAGAAGAGCGACTAAACTGATAAAGGGTATGGAAAACTTCTCATATGCTGACAGGTTGAAAAAGCTGGGGCTATTCTCCCTGGAAAAGTGGAGACTTAGAGGAGACATAATAGAAACCTTCAAAATCCTGAAGGGCATAGAAATGGTAGACAGGGACAGATTCTTCATTCTGTGAGGAACCACATGTACAAGGGGGCACTTGGAGAAATTAAAATGGGACAGGTTTAGAACAAACGCTAGGAAGTTCTTTTTCACCCAGAGGGTGGTGGACACATGGAACGCACTTCCGGAGGCCCTGATAGGCCAGAGCACATTACAGGGCTTCAAAGAAGGTTTGTATAGGTTCCTAGAGGATAGGGGGATTGAGGGGTACAGATAGGAGTTGAGGTAGGTTATAGGAATAGCCAGGGACCATTGCACAGGTGATGGACCTGGAGGGCCACCGCGGGAGCGGACCGCTGGGCGGGATGGACCTCTGGTCTGACCCAGCGGAGGCAAATTCTTATGTTCTTATTACCACTATCACCTTGGTGAAGGTCCAGGGCACTGTTGCTAGTCCAAAAGGCAGAGCTGAGAATTGGTAATGATGATTCAGAACATGGAACCGCAAAAATTTATGGTGGGCTGGAAAAATAGGAATATGCAAGTATGCCTCCGTGAGATCCAGAGAGGCAAAAAAAACTCTCCTGGGGCCACTGCTGCAATGACCAAACGCACGGTCTCTATGTGAAAGTGTGGAACCTTGAGAACACTGGAAAAAAAATTATTGCTTAATATAATCCTTTTGAGTAAAGTGTAAAAGTACCACAGCTACAATGAATATAACTATTGCTAACGTTTTTATCCCAACGCCTTAATTGTTACACAATTCAATCCATTTTTCTTTTAGTAAAACTAAATTTAAAAAAAAAAATGTCTGTCATCGGTTTAGCACAGCAAAAAGGTGTTCAACTGCACTAGCTGAAAAGGCCAAAAATGGCGCCTAGTGGCGCCTGACTTATAGGCACTGCTCCATGCGGTTGTCAATCAACCATACGGCACCATTTATAGAATTATGCCTAGTGGCACCTAAGCCGGACTAAGGTGTTGCTAGATATCATAGAAGTAGGTGCCGGTATATTAGGATTGATTTACTGACACCTACCAACTCCTAAGTCTACCAAATCTATTATTCGCCCCAAACTATGCATACTTTTCAGGTAGGTATCATCAGGCGCTGCTAGGTGCTGCATGGATATCCACATACAACCTAAATTATCAATTAATTATTTTATTTTTAAGTGGGTTTTTCATGGTGTGATCAATTACACAACATTTATCCCATTAAAAAACAATTAGGTTGTGCACAAATTTTAGTTAGACATCCGTGATTAGGGCACCTAACATAGACATCATTTATAGAATTTCTCCCATGCTCAGTTTGATAAAATATTCCTTCAAAGCTGGCCAAGCTGCCATATTACTGAGGCCTGTTGACTAGGTCTGCAGGTTTTGTTATAGAGAATCTCTGAAACACTTGACTTATGTATAGTAGTTAACATTATTATTGTAATTATCTACATTAGAATTATGCTGCCTAATACCCATGTGGGATCCCTACGAGGGTCAAGATAAGGAAATTGGGTCATTAGGGCATAGACAGGGGGTGGGTAAGCAGAGTGGGCAGACTTGATGGGCTGTAGCCCTTTTCTGCCGTCATCTTCTATGTTTCTATGTAATTCATCACTTGCATCTTCATCTTCAATATCTAATCTAATCTGGTATTTATGCGTCGCACTATGCTTACAAAGGTTCAAAGAGACTTACAGAACAGTATAAGAAGAATTGTTTAGTATAGTACAGAGAAGATTAGAACATACATTTCTATACAAGGATGCACTAGAGATGCATTAAGACCTCATGCAGCAGGGCCGCCATCAGGGCAGTACTACCAGTTCTGCATTCAGGGGCCCGGAGCTGACAGGGGGCCCGGGCCAGTAGTGTACCTAGGGGGGGGGGGGGGGGCGGTTCGCCCCAGGTGCACAGGAGAGAGAGTTGAACGGGGACGATGGGGGACCCGCGGGGTTAAATATAACTCGAGCCGCGAGGCTCGTCTTCTACTCCGACTGCCCTGCCGCTCACACAGCCGATCGGAAGTCTTCCCCGACGTCAGCACTGACGTCGGAGGGAGGGCTTAAGCAAAGCCCGCCCTCCGACGTCAGCGCTGAAGTAGGGGAAGACTTCTGGTCGGCTATATGTGCGCGGCGGGACAGGCAGGAAATAGAAGACAAGCCTCGCGGCTCGAGCTCCATTTTGCTGAGAAAGTTGCTAAGATGGGTTGGGAGGCAAACGGGGAACACAAAAGGGGGAGGGAGTGCGTTTTGGACACAAGGCATGAACTTGGGAGAGAGGAAGGGAGGGAAAGAGATGCTGAGGTGGGGGAGGGAATGGGTTTTTGGACACAGAAGGCATGGACTTGGGAGAGAGGAAGGGAGGGAAATAGATGCTGAGGTGGGGGAGGGAATGGGTTTTTGGACACAGAAGGCATGGACTTGGGAGAGAGGAAGGGAGGGAAAGAGATGCTGAGGTGGGGGAGGGAATGCATTTTTGGACACAGAAGGCATGGACTTGGGAGAGAGGAAGGGAGGGAAAGAGATGCTGAGGTGGGGGAGGGAATTCATTTTTGGACACAGAAGGCATGGACTTGGGAGAGAGGAAGGGAGGGAAAGAGATGGTTGTGTACACAGGGAATAGAAGAAAGGATAATTTTTGGTCATAGGGAGGGAGTGAGGTACAGACAGTGGCATACCAAGGTGGGGGTGGGGGCGGTCTGCCCTGGGTTTACGCCACAAGGGGGTGCACAGCTGTCCACCCTCCAGTGTTCTCCCTAGGCTGCGTCTCTTTAGCCACTTGAGTGCCACCGCTGCCATTGGGAACAGGCCGGTGCCAAGTTCTCCCTGCTTTTCCCTGTGGGGCCGACCAACTCTCGCCACTCGCGTCAATTCTGACATCGGAGAGGACGTTCTGGGCCAGCCAATCGCTGCCTGGCTGGCCCAGAACGTCCTCTCTGATGTTAGAATTGACGTCGAGTGGCGAGAGTTGGTCGGCCCCGTGGGGAAGAGAAGCAGGGCGAACTCGGCGCCGGCCTGTTCCCGATAGCGGCAGTGGCAGCCTATTCCCCAGTGGCGGTGGCAGCATTTTCCCAATGGTGGTGGCATAGGGGAGGGCAAGGAGAAAGAAAGGGGGGGACAGGGAGCCAGAAAAAAAAAAGAAAGGAGGCTGGGTGAAACAAAGAAAAATGGGGCACGGAGAGAGAGAGAAAGACAGACATACAGAATGAAAGGGGGTATGGAGAGAGAGAAAAAGAAAGAAGGGGGCAGGGTGAAACAAAGAAAAAGTTTGGGGAGGGAATGAGGTCTGGAGGAGAGGAAGCATACAGGAGGCTGAAAGAAGGGAAGAAATATTGGATGCACAGTCAGAAGAATAAAGTGCAACCAGAGACTGATGAAATTACCAAAGGTAGGAAAATGATTTTATTTTCAATTTAGTGATCAAAATGTCTCCGTTTTGAGAATTTATATATGCTGTCTATATTTTGCACAATGGCCCCCTTTTACTAAACCGCAATAGCGTTTTTTAGCGCAGGAAGCCTATGAGCTTCAAGAGCAGCGTAGGGCATTCAGCGTAGGGTCCCTGCGCTAAAAAACGCTATCGCGGTTCAGTAAAAAGGGAGGGGGAATATTTGTCTATTTTTGTATAGTTGTTACTGAGGTGACATTGCATAAAGTCATCTGCCTTGACCTCTTTGAAAACCCGCGGAATATAAATGATAATTAACATTTTCTCTGCGTACAGCGTGCTTTGTGTTTTTAAAATTTTATTGTTGGTAGATCATTTTGACTTGGCCACAAAGGTAAGGGGGAGGGAGGGGAGCTGCTGAAAGAGTCTACCTTGACGTGGTTGCAGGCTTACAAATCTTTTGGTCAAAGAGTGCGGCGACAGAGAAAAGTATGTGTGTATTCGGCCCATGGAAGAAGGGGGAGGGGGTGGTCAGGGGGGGGAAGGGGTGCATGGGGGGCCCAATAGGATTGCTCAGCAAGGGGCCCAGAAATTTCTGATGGCGGCCCTGTCATGCAGTGAAAGAGGTAGTTTGGTACAACTCAGTGGAGCTGCGGGAAGAACATTTAGAGGAGGAAAAAAATATAGCAAGAAAGTTAATATGATTTGATAAGAGAAGTTATGAGGTAGATAGAATCTGTTACAGTCATTCACTAGTGGTTAGTTGGGTACCTGGTATCATTGTCATGCAGTCCAATTACAAACTACGCATAATTCGTTCATTGACCTCAATTCTAGAAACCGAATCCATCAAAATTCTTATTCACTCACTAATAATCTCTCACCTAGATTACTGTAATTCCCTACTCAACGGCCTCCCACAAAAAGAAATTCGCCGCCTTCAACTTATACAAAACACAGCAATAAAACTCATCTATAACCTAGGTAAATATGATCATGTTACGCCTGCTTTGAAAGATGCCCACTGGTTACCCGTGACACACCGAGTCACCTACAAAATCATCCTTTTGTCATTCAAAATAAAATCTTCTCATCTGCCGTCATATCTCCACAAACTTCTTATCCCTCAGTGCTCTACTCGAACTTTGAGATCTTCAAATCAAAATCTCTTATTGATTCCGTCTATAAAAGAATTTTATTACACACGCAAAATAAACTTTGCAGTAACTGCCCCGACATTGTGGAACTCCCTTCCACAATCACTTCGTGACGAACAAAACCTAGACAAATTTAAGAAAAACTTAAAAACTTTTTTATTTCGAGATGCATTCTTTTCCACTTAACTTCTATCCTCTTAAATTCTTTCCTATCTAATTTTGCTCTTTTATAAACATTCAATATATCTTATCCCCATCCAACATGTTTTTTCCTTAACCCCTCTTTCTCCTTTTTCTACTTACAATGTAACTTTACCCACCCATTCCCTCATTCCTCACTGTCAAGTCTGTCTTGTTATTGTTTTTTTTTTTTTTTTAAAGTCAAATCTTTTTATTGAGAACGAATAAAAGAAAAGAAAAACAAAAAACAAAAGTAACAGCAGAGCAAAGCTTCCAAAAAAGATTATACATCAAAGCAATACAGATAAGTACTATACCTAGGTAAACATACAGATCAAATCAAACATCCCCAGCACAGTAATGCTTCATAGGAGACCAGGTACCATGGAAAGATCTCTGGGATCCTCTGCATTCTGCCAGACGGAGCTCGTATTTATAGCATAAGAGTACCATGTTCCACCAATGGGTTGTCAATACTGGAGATTTGTTTTTCCAATGAAGTAGTACAGTCTTTATCGCTAGACCCAGGAGAATGTCATAGAGAATATTGTGAGGTCGAGACAAAGGGGGATCCAATGCAGCGGATCGAAGTATCACCTGAAGGTAAGATATTGGCCTTGAAGTAGAGAAAATCTGACCCAATATATCTCCCACCTCAGTCCAAAATGCAGACACAAGAGGACAATCAAAGAGCATATGTTGGAAAGTCCCCAGATGTGTGTCACATCTCCAGCAACTGTTGGAAGACGTTGCGGAGGCTCTCTGTTGTTTGATGGGGGTCCACAATGATTTATGAAGCACGAAGAACAATGATTGTCTGAGAGACGCTGAGTGCAAGGGTCTGTTACATCGTTCCCATATCAAGGACCATTGTTGCTCAGATATCGGGTATTGAAGATCTTGGATCCATTGCCTCTGAACCGGAAGTAAATCGTCTGGGTCAGTACCTTGCAAAACATTATAGATTCTAGATATCAAATGAGGTTTGGTACTCCACGAAGACAACAATGTGGACATAGCAGAGACGCCCCTCAATAAGCGTTCTAAGGCTGGGCCAAAAGCTGCATGCAAACTATGACATAATTGGAGATATTTATAGGCCTGATGGGAGGGTATCTTATATTTGACCTGTATATGAGCAAATGTCAATAACTTATCCTTATCCAGTATATCTCGAATGTACCATATACCATGATTAATCCATAGGGGCCAGTGTATCATCCGGGAGCCAATAATGATATTAGGATTACCCCAAATTGGGGATTGTATATCGGAATGTATCGGATATTTTAGGATACGCCCCAATTCCAGTATCCCCAAGTGGGTGGTATGTAATACTTTCCAATAATTAATACAAGAGACTGATTTGGAATAGCATATATCTCGTAGTGTATCAGGGCTCACTAGTGCATTTTCCAACATTCCCCAGTAAGGTAATGTAGAAGCAATAGGATGCAAAAACCATATACTAGCACCTTTTAGCATGACAGCCAAGGCATAACGTTTATAGTGAGGAAAGTTAACCCCGCCCTGGGACCACGGCCTCTTGAGCGTAGACAGCGCGATACGAGATGGTTTTCTAGACCACAGAAATGAAATTAAAATCTGGTCGATTTGTTTAAACAACGTGGGTGGTAAGGGTAAAGGTAGCATTTGAAGCACATACAGTACTTGAGGGGTCAGCATCATTCGAATGGTCTCTAACCTGCCCCACCAGGTTAAATGTAATGGAGACCATTGTTGGCATAACGTTTTAAGTTTGGACAATAAAAGTTGTACATTATGGGTCACCGTGTCTTGCCACGTGTTGCAAAAATGAATTCCTAGGTACTTAATGGTTTTAGAGCACCAAGTAAGACCATAAGGTTCAATCATATCTTGGGTACAGTAAATATTCAACGGCAGTACTTCAGTCTTATCCCAATTTATAGTATAGCCAGATAGTCGCCCAAACTTGGAGAAAAGATCAAGAATGGCCGGCAGTGAGTCAGCCGGGTTGGATACATATAACAGTACGTCATCAGCAAAGGCTGATAAACGTACCTCCGTTGGGCCCACCCGTATACCTGTAAAAATGGATTCTGAATCAAGTTTCCTCAGTAAAGGTTCCAGGGCCAGATTGAATAGAAGAGGGGACAATGGACATCCTTGTCTTGTTCCCCGAAAGAGGGAGAAATATGGAGATAGGTGTCCCCCTACATTCAATCTGGCCCTGGGATTAGCATAAAGTATGTGTACCATATCTATGAACGCTCTACCCAATCGGAACCACTGTAATGCATGAAACAAGTATTTCCACTCCACATAGTCAAATGCTTTTTCTGCGTCCAATGACATCACACATGTCGGAGTGGAGACACTATGAGATGCCTGAAGCACATGACAGAAAACTCTAGAGTTATCTGCCGTCAGTCGGCCCTTTACAAAACCACATTGAGTAGGATGTATAAGTAGAGGGAGGGCTGTGGCTAGTCTATCTGCAAGAAGTTTCGCATAAATTTTACAATCATAATTGAGTAGTGATATGGGTCGATAATTTTTTGGAAGTAAAGGATCCCGACCCGGCTTAGGAAATACTACTATATCTGCTTCAGCAAAAGTGCCTCCACTAGTGGCTTTATCCAAAAAAGCTGAGTATAATGTAAACAATTTAGGGATAATAATTTTACGAAAGATCTTGTAGTAGCATAGGGTAAGACCATCGCCTCCTGGTGCCTTTCCAGACTTTAAACCATCTATGGCCTCACCTATCTCAGCCTCTGAAATGGGTTTGTTAAGGTTGTCCAGTAATTTAGATGGCAGTATAGGAGGGGACATACCTTTAAAGAAGTCATCGAAATTGGCCTCGGTCGGATTTACTCCCGAAGTGTAAAGTTGTTCGTAGAAAGTTTTAAAATGATCCGTAATTGCAGTTGGATCAGTGATAAGAGAACCAGCCGGTTTAAGGGCTTTTATATGTCCGGCTCTCTTTTTTTGTTTAAGATAGTTGGCCAGCATTGTTCCCGCCCTATTGCGGTGCTCAAAATATAGTGCTCCTTCTTGCACCAATAAAACCCCGGCACGTTCAGATAATATAGAATTATATTTAAACTTAATCTTTCGTATCAGAGTTAATGCTGGAATGGACGGGGACAGATGGTACTCTGTCTCTAGCTTTTTTATTTGAAGTTCTAAGTCATGCAGCACAGTTTTCCTTTTTTTATTGAGATGCGCCGAGTACGCTATAATTCTACCTCTCAAATAGGCTTTATAAGCGTCCCAAATAATTTGAAAAGCCAGCTCTTGAGTATCATTTTGTGAAAAGTATTCTTCCGTCCATTCTTCAACATGATGTACAAATGTATTATCCGCAAGTAGAGCAGCATTTAGACGCCAGGTAGGTGTAGGTGATGAAGGAGCAGACAGTGTTAAGGAGAGCAAGACTGCTGAATGGTCAGAAATAGGACAAGATATGATCGAAGAGGAGTGTGCAGACGTCAGGAGAGATTGTGACATAAGAATATAATCCAGTCGCATAGCAGAAGCATGAGGCGCAGACCAAAATGTGTATTCGAGATCATTTGGGTGGTACAAACGCCATACATCAACCAATCCAAATGAGTGTATTAAGTGTGTCAATGATGGCAATGTAGAAGGAGGACGGTAAGGAGATTGAGACCTACGGTCCAGATGCATATCAAGCACTATATTCCAATCCCCTCCCATTATATAAAAGTCAGTGGTTATATTTGCTAGCTCTTTACTTAATGTATGAAAAAATGCAATATTGGGGACATTAGGACCATATACTGCAATTAAAGTGTAACGGACATTATTGATTTCTATTGTTACTGTGACCCATCGTCCTTGTGAATCATGGGACGAATGCACAATAGTGTATTTAAGATGTTTGGATAATAATATAGCCACCCCTCCTTTGGTTTTCACTGCAGGAGAGAAAAAGCATTGAGAAACCCAATCACGCTTTAATTTAGCTGATTCAATGGAATTCAATTTAGTTTCTTGCAAAAAGACTATCTGAGCTGAATGATGTTTACAGTATAGCAGTGTCTTTTTCCTCTTGATTGGGTGATTCAGACCTCTGATATTCAGAGTTAACACAGTACACTTAGCCATCATGGATTGTTAGCCAATATACAGTACATTCATTAATGGAAACATATAGCCAAATCAAAATTACTTTGCTCTGCAATAAAAAGAAACAAACCCCACACATACACTCAAACATACACCCCCCCACCCTCCCCACAAACAGCCTAACACCCCCCCACCCGCAAGACATTAGCCTCACAATCATCCCGCCCAACCGGCGCCCCTAGGGCCTATGGAGGGGGAGAGGTATCACAACATGGAGGCTCAGAGTCACCTCCCTCCCCCCCCCAACCCCGCTGAAATAACATTTTGGAAACACATAACTTATGGCATAGAGAGCATATCTCTAAAATGCAATAACAAAACATAGCTGTATGTTCATTTACCACTCTAAGGGTACATGCAGAGAAATTCAATCACGTTTCCATTGTAATAAGCTCTTCTTGCTCCTTGATGAATTTCTCCACCTCGTCCGGCTCGGTGTAGGTTTTAGTCTTATTTTGATAAGTTATTTTGAAACGAGCCGGTGATAGGAGACCAAATCTGGCTTCTAAAGCTCTAAGACGAGGGCGTAAAGCAAGGAATCTTCGCCGCTTGTCGGCTGTTTGCTTTGTAAAATCCGCTGAAATGTAGATGGTCTGGCCCTGCCATTCGATCTTATGGAGGGAGCGCATTTTTTCCAGTATCATCGCCACGTGGGGGAAGCGGAGCAGCTTCAACACTATCGGTCTCGCTTTCTGTGAGCCGGCTGGTGACTTCGTCGGCACCCGATGGGCCCGTTCAACCTCGAAGGGCCTGGTGAATGTGAGGGAAAGAACTTTAGGGAGCCATCCTTCCAAAAACTTACAGGTATCTGTTCCCTCTGCGCCCTCATTCAGGCCGTTTATACGTAAATTCTGACGGCGTCCTCGATATCCTAGATCTTCTAGTTGATTCTCCAGAGCTTGTATGGCTTTTCGATCCGATTTTTGATTTTTGGCGACGTCATCAATTAATTGTGCTTTTCGTTCCAGCGCAATCATTTTTACATCCATCGCCGAAATCTTTTCAGTGAGGTTCATTATTTCATATTTAATGTCTTTAATATCATCTTTGCTTTCTGACATCATATCGGAGATCAGTTGTAATTGCTCAGAAACAGTTTGTTCTGGTTCCCCACGTGGCCTGCCCGACTCGTTTTTCGTAGGCGTCGGGGGATCCTGTTTTTGCCGCTTGGCTCCCGACGTGCCGGCAAAGGCAGCCTCAATCTTACCCTGCTTGGGGAGAGGCATCGCAGACATGCAAAAAGTCCGTAGTTTACACTTGTATATATAGAGATATGCTCAAAATATCGGGGTTAGCAGCGGGAGCTCGTGACTCAAGCCTCCATCTTGATCGGGCTCTCTAGCGCCCCCCCCCTTGTTATTGTTTTTAATGTTCACTATACATTATTTAAATTATTTAATACTTTTCGTTTTTTTTTTTTCCAATTGTTTCTACTCTTGTCTGTCAATTTTTTAAATCTAATGTAAACCGTCCAGATATTTGCTTGATGGTCGGTATATTAAAATCTAATAAACTTGAAACTTGAAACATAAAGTTAGAATCACTGTTGTTCTAACAATTTGTTGTCTGATGGCAAATATTGTTTGAATATCTTCAAGAACTGATTCAAGAATGTTGAATGTGCAGAAACCCTTCAGTCTTAAGGCTAACACTTCCTCTCTAAAGCCTCTATCAATCCAGTGGACAGTCACCCCAATGTAAAATTTTCCATGAGATGACCAACTGTTATGATAGAGACATATATATGTTCACCAAGAATTGCTACCAGCTTCATCTCCATTTCAAAGTGACCCAGTTCAACATACACAGGCAACTCCACTTCTCCTATAGGATACATTCACTGAACAGCAAAATTTAAGATGAGGTGATCCACTGTTTGTGTGATAAGGTTTACAACAGTGTTTTTCAACATGCGGGCCACTTGTTGGGGGTACGCAGCCTGGTCGCCAGTGGGAATTCATCCCTGTCCGCCCACCCGCTGCTGTAGCTGCTGCCAAAGATCCCTCACTGCCTCATTCCCTGCCTGTCTGCCGGTCCGATGCACCCCTCCCCCACCCCCAAAGCCGACTCTGTTTTTCATTGGAGCTGGACTGTCTCCTTCCTTCTCCAGCAGCACTCCATGCAGGGACGCAGGCAGTGACTCACAAACTGCGTAGCTGACCTGGAACCTTCTCTCCGACATCAGAATTGGCGTCAGAGGGAAGGCTTGTGGTCCAGTCATGTGCAGCATGTGAATCGCTGCATGCGCCGTCCCTGCAAGGAGTAGCAGACTGGGACAGCCGGAAGGCCCATCCAGACCAGTATCCTGTTCCCAACAGTAGCCATCCCAGGTCACAGGTACCTGCCTAAATCCATATATGGACAATAAACAGAATATTGCATATCCCGGATATCACTGATGGTTTTCCCACATACATCTTAATCATAGCTTATGGGTATATCTTGTGGGACATTATCCAAAGCCGTCTTTTAAAGGTAGCAACGTTAACTGCTATCACCACTGTTCGTAGTGATGAATGGCAGAGTTGATGTACATGTTGACATGTTGTTACAATAGGGATTTCAAGGTAAATATATTTGTATTACTGTTTTGCATATCAATGTGTGTGTTTCCACTTTGTAACAAATGTCTGGATACTCTGAGATGTAAGGCTGATGGATGGGGTCTGGTCCTCACTTAGGAAGGGCCATGCTCCTGTCTCCATCCCTGTTAATGTTCTTCCAGCCTGCCTCACAGGAATAGGAGAAGTTTGTGTAGGTGAACTGTGCAGCAGACAGGAAGCAAATTCTGAGGGAAAGGTGAGAGTGATGGTGTGAAAGCAGCTGTGCCACTTAACTGGCCTGCTGCTTCCCCAGGCCAACTCTATGCTGGGGCCTGCAGCTACAGACCGAACATGAACACCTAGGCAAGACAGAATGGTGGCTCCCCTGGATGAATATCCCTGCCTGACCCTCACAGCTTGCATTGAGAGCTGGTCCAGTCACCCTAAAACACACCCAACAGCCCTACCCCCTGGCTACACACACCACAGAGGGAGAAATGGTCAATATAAAGGTCCGTCGTTTCGCACCACCAACCTACCCTCCAGATGTGGAAATGAAGTGCATAGACAAGGGTTTTCTCTCTGTTCCGCATGATACCTATGACCTTAGGAAATGCACAAACAGCTGCTTCCCAGCGAGACGTTACAATGAAGGACATGTGACATAGGAGAGATGTTAAGAATGTTTACTAATCCAAACTTGACAAGATCATGTTGTAATGAACAGGTTGGAAATGGCAGAGAAATGATATACACCTCTCCCTCTGAATTCAGGAGGGTTAGGGGCAGAGCCAGCCCGCAAATATGGAAAATCACAAATAACTTTTAGGGCCGACTCTGACCCACCCACGCCTCCCGGACCTCCCCAGACTTTACCTGGTGGGATAGCGGTGATGCTGGGCAGGAGCAATCTTCCTACACTTCTGCCCCATGCAACACCGTCAACAAAAATGGCTGCCGTGAGTTCCCGTAGTCTCATGGCAGCCATTTTTGTTGATGGTGTTGCACAAGGCAGGAGTGTAGGAAAATTTCTCCTGCCTCGTGTCACTTCTAGACCACCAGGTAAGGTCTGGGGAGGTCCGGGATGCAGGGATGGATCAGCGGCAGCCTTTAAAAATTAGAAGGCAAAAAATCACCGAATTTGCGAATTCTAAAACTGCAAATCAGAGGGACAAGTGTACATGTGAAATCAGGTTGACAATCATCAGGAAATACACAGCTTTCGAAGAATGCAGATGATAAAATTGTGAAATCACATTACATGTCAAAGGTGATGCTAACAGATATTGCTTTCAATTAAGAAATACAGAGATGAGAAATGTAATCTCATGTGCAACAGGTTATGCTAACATAGATATCTGCAAGTAGACACATGTACAGATGAAGGGACAATGCAAGAAAAGGAAGGGGATGGATACAGATGGATACAGATACTCTCTAATATTCTTCTATTTACCTAATGTTATCTAAAACCACATAATTCACCCCATTCTTATCTCCTAAAGACTTCTACTTCCAGTTGGTAACTCTTTACCCAACATTTTTTTTTTTTTTTTATTACCTTAAAAATTTTATATCATCGCTTATTCTATTCTTTCAAATTTTGAATGTAATTCTTGTTTTTAGTTTGAATGTAATCCGCCTTGAACCGCAAGGTAATGGCGGAATAGAAATCACTAATGTAATGTAATGTAATATTGATACATAAAGAGGGCAGAGAACAACAATAAATATGTTTGTTGGCCCACCACAGCAACCTATCAAGCACAGGTCAGCAGGTGTAACTAGCCAGTGGAGAGACTAGAATCTACTCAGTGTTCAGGGTGCCAGAGTTACAGGGGAATGGAGTGGGCAGCAGCCAGGATGCCTGGGACATCATGACCTGCAAGAGGAATGTGCATCATCTAAAGGTGAAACAGTCCACTTCTGCCCTTTGTTCTGTGGGGATGACCCCAGAATCAGGGGAAAGGAACCCCTGCTCTGCCTCTGGTTATCAGGAGGGGCACAAAACAGACAAAGGAGACGGAAGGCAGAACAGACTAGGGGACACTCTAGTTATAGGGAAATACTTTTAAAACCAACAGGAGTTAATATTTTTTTCAGTTAGAGAATAGTTAAGCTCTGGAACTCTTTGCTAGAGGATGTGGTAAGAGCAGTTAACATAACTGGTTTTAAAACAGGTTTGGGCAAGTTCCTGGAGGAAAAATCCATAGCCTGCTATTGAGACAGACATTGGGGAAGCTACTGCTTGCCCTGAATCAGTATCATGGAATGTTGCTACTATTTGGGTTTTTGCCAGGTATGTGTGACCTGGATTGGCCACAATGAAGATGGGATACTGGACTAGATGGACCATTGGTCTGACCCAGTAAGGTTATTTAGATGTTCTTGTGATGAAGCAAAGAGAGGGCGCATATCCTTTAAAGAATGGAAAAAGGATCCAAATGAAGAAAATAAGAAGTGATACAAGCACTGGTAAGATAGATGCAAAGCACTGATAAAGAAAGCTAAAACAGAATATGAAGAGAAACTTGCCAAAGAGGCAAAAACTCATAGCTACAAATTTTTCCAATATATCAGAAGCTAAAAACCCTTAAGAAAATCCATTGTAGTACCTGAAGATTGGAGGGCAGCCACTGTTACACCTGTTTTTAAAAAGAGGAGATCTGGAACACATTTTCACATGTTGGTGCATTCGGGCTTTTTGGGGTGAGGTGGTTCAATATTTGTGCTCCCTTTTGGATACATTTGTGGCTGGCACTGTTGATCAAGTGGTGCTGGATATACCGGGGGCTTTTGGATCCTTGCCCAGGGAAACTCACAGGTGACTGGCTCACAGGTGTATTATGCAGCACTGGACCTCATCGAATCCTCCGTCTTTTTGGCATTGGAGAATCCATCTCCATGCGTTAGTTCTTTGGGAGGCGCGTGAGGTGGGGGGCCTCCCTTACACGTGGCCGGTGCTTTTTGCTTCTTTGGGACCCCTATTTACGTTCCTTGACCCCTAGGGAGCGCAGCCTTGTCCTTAATATCCTAGCTTAATGGTGCAATCTCCTGGCCGGTTCTGGATCCCTGCATCTCTCTGCTCTGGGGGGGGGGGGGGATGAATGGGTTTGGGGGGACTGTTTTTGGAGGGGATGCCCTGTTCATTTGTGTGCCCTGGGGTCATCAGAGTCCAGACCCTGGGGGAATTTGGTCGGTGTTTTTCTTTTCTACTCCCTTGCATTCCTCTTCATCTTGGAAGGGTAGGGGGTGGGGAGTGGGGGGTAGAGGGATGGTGGGTGAGCCTTGGGGGAAAGGGGGGAACAGGGGGGTGGGTCGGGGGTTTGTGGGTGGTTGTAACTGACGCATGTCTTTGCCATGATAATAATAACTTTATTTTTTTTTTTATGTACTTTGTTATGCGGATCTTCTGCCCATGTTCATTGTTTTCAGTAACCTGTTATTTTTTCTCTGATTCTGCCAGTTTTTCATGTCAATAAAAATGGTTTCCAATCTAAAAAGGGGAGATCTGGGAAATTAGAGACTGGTAAGCCTGACTTCAATGCTGGGCAAAAGAGTGGAGACAATTATGGAAAAATAAAATTATGAAACATGTAGACCAACATGGTTTAATGGGACAGAGCCAGCATGGGTTCAGCCAAAGGGAGGTCCTGCCTCAACAATTTGCTTGATTTCTTTGAAGATGAGAATAAACATATGGATAAAAGTGTGATGACTAATGTAGTATATCCAGATTTTCAGAAAGCTGTTGACAAAGTTCCTCATGAGAGACTCCTGAGAAAATTAGATTCATGGGATAGGAGGCAATGTTCAGTTGTTGATTAGAATTGGTTATTGGACAGAAAACAGAGAATAGGGTCAAATTCCGGTAGCTGGGGTTTTTTTTTTTCAAAGGAGGAAAGTAAATAGTGGAATGCCACAAGGATCAGTACTGGGACAGGTGCTATTTTACATATTTATAAATGATCTGGAAATTGGAATGACAAGTAAGGTAATTAAATTTGAAGATGACACACACAAAACTATTCAAAGTTGGCAAAACATATGAGGACTGTGAAAAATTGCAGGAAGACCTTAGGAAATTGGAAGACTGAGCATCCAAATGGCAAATTAAATTTAATGTGGACAAATGCAAAGTGATGCACATTGGGAAGAATAATCCAAATCATAATTACATGATGCTTTCACCTCAGGATTCAGCACCCAAGAAAAAGATTTAGATGTCATTTTAGAAACTATACTGAAATGTTCTGCCTAGTGTGCGGCTACAGCAAAAAAACAAAACAAACACCCAAACCCACAAAGGATGCTAAGAATTATTAGGAAAGGGATGGCAAATAAGACAGAGAATATTATAATGCCTCTTTATTGCTCCATATTGTGTCATCACCTTGAGTATTGCATACTGTTTTGGTCGATGTACGTAAAAAAAAAAAAAATAAGAAAGTGGAATTAGAAAAGGTTCAAAGATTGACCAAAATGAAAAAGAGGTTGGAACTCTTCTTGTATGAGGAAAGACTAAAGAGGTTGGGATTCATCATCTTGGAAAAAGAGACAGTTAAAGGGGAATATGATTGAGGTCTACAAAATCCTGAGTGGTAGAGAACAGGTAAGAGTAAATCAATTTTTCACCCTTTCCAAAAGTACAAAAACTAGGGGACACTCAATGAATTACATGGGAATACTTTAAAACAAATAGGAGGAAATATTTTTTTACTCAAAGAATAGTTAAGCTCTGGAACTTGTTGTCAGAGGAGGTGGTTACAGTGGTTAGCATAGCTAGGTTTAAGAAAAGTTTAGACAAGTTTCTGGAGAAAACGTCCATAATCTGCTATTGAAACATACATGGGGGATACCACTGCTTGCCCTGGAATGTTGCTACACTCTAGGTTTCTGCCAAGTATGATGACCTAGATTGACCACTTTTGGAAACTGTATATTCTATGTATATTCTTGGATATATATTAAAAAACTCATCTTTATCAGTTATGGCCTCAACTTTATGGAATTCTTTACCCCTATACCTTCGAACAGAGAGTTCTTTTCTAAAATTTAAAGTTCTACTTAAAGCTTAATATTTATATCAGACATTTGGTTAAAAGTTTCTCTTCATCCTATGACTCATTCCCTGTGTTTTCTTTTCCCTTCTCCTTTGACCCTTTTTTAATATTGTATTCTCTCCTTTCCCCCTCATTCCCAGGTGTTTCAGTTCGTCTTGTGGTGTATTTTTGTTTGAGTCTTGTATGCTCCCTTCCCTAAAAACAGATTATGTACTTGCCCTGGTAAATTCTTTTCCAGTAGATAGGTGAGACATTCACTGGTCAATAGTGTTTTGGATCCCCCCAGAGCCCTTTTGTAGAAAAGAGATTAGATTCTTACCTTGCTAATATCTTTTCTAGTAGATAGGTGTGTCATTTTAGATAGTAGCATATTCTTCCCATGCTTGCGAGCCATGCAGAAGGAATTAATTCCAGGTTTTGAACTCCTCCTCCAGAGGGCTCTGCTGCCCCCTTCAGTTTGTAACAAAGCAGGTGATAGCCTTGTATATGAACACGTAAGAAGGAGGGTTATGGGAGACTCCCCGATCTACAAATCAGTTCTGCTCTGAAAGTATAACAAATATCTTAAACATTTTAACTGAACAATTGAAACACCTAAATAACCATACCAGTATGAAACATTTATGTAATTCAAACATTCACCCAATGTGTCTTCATACCCTTGACTCAATCTGCCAGTTCTCCAAAGGCTGAGCTCTTCGGGCTGCCAGTTGGACTGAAGACAGACTGATCCTCAAACCCCACGGAACCGGGTACACGATGAAGGGGAGACAAAATCTCAGCTGGCACCCTGAAGAGCTCCATTGAGCTCCCTGCAGATGCCTAACAGCCTACACTCAAGCCCCTGCAAATCAGTAAGCAAACTAAGCAACTAGGAATACGGATCCCCGAGCTCCACAAAGTTTTCTGCAGGCTGGCCAAACAGATCCCCAAGGGCTTAACCTGTGGCTGCAGACCTAAGTCTGCTTTTTCTCCACACAGACAGAGCTTTCCCCCACACTGGGGAGCTCTGGTGCACTGAAAGCTGCAAAAAATGTGAAAAAATACAGAAAATAATAAAGCTTACTGGGCAATTAAGATTATGTTCAAATCACAACAACTTTAAAAAGATGTTGAAAACCAAGCTGTTTGTATACTTTTAATCTATCTTTCCTAACGTTGTTTGGGCACTTTTGTAATATTTTATCAAATACGTTACTGAAGAATTTGTAGGTCTTATCTTTATATGTTTTAATATTATTTTGAAGAGTGATTTGTATTGGTTTTTTGTTTTTGCTTTATGTATGTTCATATGGAAACCACTGTGACTCCAGGTGGTATATTAAGTTTTTAAATAAATAAATATACAGAGCAGATCAGAAAGACACCTTCTGGCTTGTATGCAAAAGGAAAAACTGAAGGGGGCAGCAAAGCCCTCTGGAGAAGGTGGAGTTGAAAACCTAGAGGGGGGTGTGAGTGGGGGGTCCGCTCCGGCACCATGTTGATGGGGGTGCAGGTACCCCTCCTCCTCTTCCTATACATCCCTTTGCCATGCGTGCACCCCCTTCCCCCATACCTCTAGTTGTTCACTGCCGTCTACCAGGCAAGCAACAACTTCAGCGTGTTCCTCGTGAGTGCGTCAGCTCTCCCCTTGATATCACTTCCAGGTGCCACTCATAGGAAGTGATGTCAGAGGGAAAGCTGCCAGGGTTGCGAGGAGCACATTGAAGTTGTTACTAGCGGCAGTGAACAACTAGAGGTATGGGGGAAGGGAAGGGAGGCGCATGTGCAGCAGGGGGGATTGGGGAAGGAGTGGGGGATGGAGATGAGGGCTGAGCGCCTCCTCCCCAGGCACCTCTCACTTCACTACGCCACTGTGTGCTGTGATAGAATTTCTGACTGTTGAAGGAGTCACTCTAATTGCAATTCACCTCAACATGCAGTTGTTTATGGTGATGACTGTGTTGATGTAAGTACTGTGTGTTACTGCGCCCAAAATATGCAAAGACTGGGAATGGTGAAGGGCTGATTTATGTGGTCAAAAATAATATAGACTATTGTTCCCTCTAAACTGAGTGGGTGTCCTCAAACTGCATTGCTGCCGGTAGGATCTGGTGCTTCAATATTGTATGTTCAATCACTAGAGACAGCAGGTTCCCTTATATCTTGCAGAACTAGCATGTCCCTCACTATAGAAAATGAGAAACAGCCCCCCCACCCCACACACACACACAATTAGTAGAACTATAGGTGGAGGACTCCTGTTCAGCTTTAATTTTTGGTCACACAAATCAGCTCTTTCTAGTCCACTTTTTTGTATTCCGCTTAGATATCTGATAAGTGGGATATCAAATTTTAAATAAATTTGAGGAGTAGCCTAATGGTTAATGCAGTGGTTGGGGAACTAGGTTCCATTCCCAATGCAGCCCCTGAGCAAGACACTTAACCCTCCATTGCCCCAGGTACAAAACACATTGTGAGCTCAGTAGGGACAGAAAAAGTATCTACATAGAATATATAAACTGCAGTATATCAAGAGTATGACCCTTGTTTAGAAGAAATAGTGAAGTGGACAACCTGTGGCAGTAACAGATGAGTCTCTTAAAGGGCAATCTAAGGATCACACAGCACAGTTACTTACAGTAACAGCTGTTATCTGGGGACAACAGGCAGATATTCACATGTGGGATTCCCTAGCTTACTGAAATGGAATGGAGGGTTTGTGAAACGGGATATCCTCAGTGTGAGAGGTCAGTGAAGGGAGGAGAACCTCTAGCGCTTTGAACAGCAAGGCAAAGGCTAAACAAACACCTACCAGCACACCATCATCGGATACCTCACGTGTGTCTCAAAGAAATAGTGAAAAACAGTGTAATAATTATAATAATCAAACAAGTGAAATCAAGCAGAAAAACCATTCTGAGAACCCCCCAGCCAACTCCCACAATAAACTCAGACTTAGTTTGGATTAGATGAAAACAATTTCCTTCGGTTTAACAGGAAAGTCCAGGGAATCACCACATTCAAAGATCCCCTTATGGCAGGGTTCATAAGGGAATCTTTAAATGTGGTGATTCCCTGGACTTGCCTGTTAAACCGAAGGAAATTGTTTTCATCTAATCTTAGTTTATAGTGGGAGTTGGCTGGGGGGGGGGTTCTCAGCGTGGTTTTTCTTTTTGATTTTACTTGTGTGATTATTATAATTATTTATTACATTGTTTTTCACTATTTCTGTTGAGGCACACGTGAGGTATCCGATGCTGGTGTGCTGGTAGGGGTATGTTTAGCCTTTGCCTTGCTGTTCAAAGCACTGGAGGCTCTCCTCTCTTCGCTGACCTCTCACACTGAGGATATCCCGTTTCACAAAAAAATTTATATACATAAAATATTCTATTTATTGCCTTGTGTTCACACAATTTTCTAATCTACAGAATACCACTCTCAGAACCTATTGACTTATTTACTGCCTTAACGTTTGTGTCTTTTGAAGTTCCTTTGGCAGTCTCTTTTTGGAGCCTTTTTGTGTTACTCTTTTGTAAGCCAAGGCATGCTTCAGTCCAAAGTGTGTAGAGCTGCTTCTACAGGATGAGAATTTTGGGGGAAAAAACCTGGAAGCACAATGGATTGATTCCGATTAAATTCTGTGACTACTTTTGGGCGGAATTTAGGATAGGTCCTGAGAACCACCTTGTCATGATGAAATACTGTGAATGGTGGGCCGGAAACCATGTTTGAAATTCACTCACTTGATGAGCGGAAGTGACAGAGTTCAAGAAGACCACTTTCTAAGTGAGAAACTTAAGATGAGTAGATGCTAGTGATTCAAATGGCAGCTTCATTAGACTGGCTAGGACTACGTTAAGATTCCAGACAACTGGAGGCAGCTTGAGTGGAGGTTTGGAGTTGAAAAGACCTTTCATAAACGGGGCAACAAGCAGATGAGTAGCCAGAGGTTTATTGTTGACAGGAGCATAGAAAGCACTAATAGTACTGACCGAAATAATCTTAAGTCCAGAATTGGTTAAATGACATAGACATTCTTCAAATAACACTAGACTGGCTTTCCACATGTTAAATTTAACAAAAGCCGTGGATGATCTGGCCATGAATGCAGAGAAGGCCTTTGATCGTGTAGAATGGACCTTCATGTATCAAGCTATGGAGTGGTTTGGTATTGATTCTGGATTTATACAAATGATTCAAACCTTGTACAGCTCTCCCTCTGCCAGATTAATACATTTTTGGAATGTTTCTGTCTGGAGAGGGGAGTTAGAGAGTGGTGTCCATTATCTCCTTTGCTTTTTGATAACCCTTATTATTATAACCCTTATTATTAGCTATTCAGCAGGCAGAAGATATTTAGGGTATTCCTCATGCAGTTCGGGAATATAAAGTCTCTGCATATGCAGATGATATTTTGCTTCATTTGAGGAATCCTGAAACTACCATGCCACATTTATTAGATTTGATTGACAGATTTGGAAAATTTTCAGGATATAAGATAAATTGGAGTAAATCAGAGGTTCTTCCGCTGAATGTACATTGTCCAAAATGATTGTTTGATCCATTTCCCTTTCTTTGTAAAGAAGAGGGTATCAAATATTTAGGTATTTGGATTAAAAAAACATTGGAAGAGACGATGAAAGTAAATGAAAGATTTTTATTGCTGAAGGTTACAGAAATGTGTGAGCAATGGAACCCACTACATTTGTCTTGGTGAGGGAAAGTTCAAACAGTTAAGATGATGATTTTGTCTGTGGTTTGCTACCAAATGGGTATGTTGCCAGAGTTTTTTCAGGGGTCATTTTTATAAAAAATTAAATAGTATACTTACCAAATTTATTTGGCTGGGTAAAGCAGCTCTAATTACTTTAGTATCTTTACAAAAACCAATTGCGGAGGGTGGGATAAATTTCCCAAATTTTTATAGGTACCATCAAGCCTATATAATGCGTCAGGGTATATATTGGATCCTCCCTGAGCTTATGGAAAATCTTCTGGATTGGCTGTACTTGGAGTAGCAAATTATGTCCCCATTACGATTGTTTCATGTATTGAGTATCAAGTTACCTAGATATGTTAAGGACAAGAGTATTTTATTTGATACTTGGAAAACTTTGAAATTTATTAATAAATTAACAGATGTTCCAGTATAGAAATCCACTTATCAATCCTTACGGCTAAACTCTAAGGTTCAAATAGAAGGGTCTGGGATCTTCTGGAAAAATTGGATGCAGGCAGGCATTCGTACATTAGATGATGTTATATCTAATAGGAAACTGCTTGATTTTTCACAACTGCAACAATCATTCGGTATTGCACAATCTCAAAATTATAGGTGGTTGCAGTTGAAGCAGGCCATTCAGAGTGAGTTCCCTAATCGGCAGAATTTCAAAAATCATTATAGCTTGCAGGTCCTATGCTTCCAGACAGATTTATTAGGGCGTCAGGACACCCGGTGGTATAAATTAATTTCTGAATTAGGGATATTTGGAGCAATGAGATAAAGCAATATATTTCTGCATCTTGATGGCCACGAATTTGGATTTGGAGGATGAAATGTACAACGTCAGCGTCAGCGTCTATCAGACAAACATGGCTTTTTCTGTTACATAGATCTTTTTGGACCCCTGTTAGGTTACATAAGTTAACGCCAAAAAGTCCAACAGGACAGAGAACCCATGGGTATAAAACACTACAAAAGGAAGTGGGAACAGATAATGAGCACTCCACTGAAGAACACTGATGTAAAACTAACTTGTTTATTTCATAAAATGACACAAGCAGAAGCTGTGGACCCGAAACAGGGGTCACTGTGGCATATATGTTCACAGACGACACATCTGGGATAAAAAAAAGCTCGGTCCAACTAACATGACATAGTAACCAAAATCATTGAAAAGCTATGGAAGCATTTTCAAAAAGGTTACATAAGTTAGACAGTTCTAAATCTAATAGATGCTGTCACTGTCATCTAGACAGAGGAACACTGGATCATCTGTTGTTCTATTGTCCTTTGATACTCAACTTCTGGAAGTCAATATGGGGACAGATTAACCTCATACTGGAATCAACAATCCCTTTGACATATGAGGCAATTATATGTGGAACATTGCTGCATATCAAGCCGCCCATGGATTGCTACAAAGGCAGGCTTTTCCTAATAATGACAAGGATCGCTATACAAATGATAACCCGCAATTGGAAAAATTGCGACCGCCTCAATTTTTTTGGTGGGCCAGTTTATGTTTAGGTTACAAATACGAAAAGATGAATGCTGATATATTGGGGCATAGCAAATTATTTAAATTGGTTTGGGGCCCGTTGACATCCTTTGTTACTTCAACATAGTTGTCTTTGATTAATTTTTTGTTGTTGTTTATTTTTATACATATCTAGGATGGGGTGGGTGAGGGGATATCTTTGTGGTTCATTTCTTGATTAAATTGTTGGATGGGAGTGAAGGGATATTTATCTTCTGCATTGTTATTAATAGAATTTAAGTGCTTATTTTGGTATTAATGTTTATATAATTCATGGCAATTTGTATTAGCTTTGAAAATTAATAAAGATTAAAAAAAATAAAATAAAAAAGACTTATGGCGTTCCACAAGGCTCCATTCTCTCCCCCCTACTCTTTAATATCTTCTTGGCCCCCCTATTAATATTAGCTCAATCAATAGGATTCACCCCTTTTGCCTACGCTGATGACATTCAATTTCTGCACCCCATCAACCCCTCCAATCAAAAAGACATACAATAAATAAATAAAAAACTTGACAGTATCAGCCAATGACTGCGTGATAACCAACTGTCTCTGAACACAGACAAAACATCAGGTACTCTTTTCTCAGTCATAAAGAATGAAACATTAATTGGTCCAATCTGCATCGAATCCTGTCAAATTAAAATCAAACCTAAAGTTAAACTGTTAGGAGTTACTCTAGATAACCATCATCCCTACCAAGATCACATTAGTTCAGTAATGTGAAAATGTTTTATAAACTGTTCTGTTACCTCTCTTCCTGAACCCTCTTCCATTGAAACTCTTATTCACTCCCTGATCATCTCACACATTGACTATTGTAATTCCCTTTACCACGGGATTACCCAAAAAGAAATTCGCTGGTTACAGCTTATCCAAAATACAGCTGTCAAAGTCATTCACAATGCAAAGAAATATGACCACGTCACTCCGCTTCTTCGTGAATCACACTGGTTGCCAGTCTCCCATTGCATAACATATAAAATTCTTCTGCTCGCATTCAAAATCAAGTTGACCCATTGTCCATCTTTTTAGACAAACTACTCATTTCTCATTCCTTTCCTCGTGCATTGAGATCCACCGACCAGAACCTTTTAACCATTCTATCAATCAAATAACTTTTCTACACTCGTAATATTAATATTTCCGCTGTTGCACCTACCCTTTGGAACGCCATGCCATCAGACTTTCGCCTCAAATCTCCTTAACAACTTCAAGTCTAGACTCAAGACTTTTTTATTTCAAGATGCCTTTCAAAATACAAGTTAGATTTCTCCTTAGATATCCAGCATCATTTACTAAGAACCGCTTTTAAGCAGCGACTTCCTCTCCCTATTTTATTTTTTTCTTCCCCCTCCTTCCTTCATTTTAATTTTATTTTCACTTAGATGTATTTATAATATCTTCCCTCCCCTATTACCTTATGTAACAACCCTTCCCATCTCAATCATCTTTGTCATTCCCCCCCTTTTTATTATTCATTTTTTTCCTTTTTTAAATCTATCTATCTATCTATCTATCTATCTTTTCTTTTTTTTTTTTAATTGGAAATTTTAGCTTTGCAAACCGACCAGATATTTTTTGATGGCTGGTCTATCAAATTATAAATAAACTTGAAAAGATCTGTAAAGGAATTGGATCCTTGGAACTCAGCTGAAGCAGAAGGGAAAACTAAGGTTGTCTGGGCCACTGAGGAGCTATCAAGATCATGGTGGCTGATTCATGCTTGAGCTTGACTAAGATATTGAGAATGAAAGGGATTGGCAAAAATGCATAGAGGAACTTGTTTGTCCAATGCAGAACAAATGCATCTGCTTTGAGATGATGAGGTGAGAACTGTCTGAGACAATTTGTGGTTATGGGGAGATGCAAACAGGTTTATCTGAGGAGTCCCACCATAGTGAGAAGATGTGGTGCAAGATTTTGGAATTGAGTCCACTCGTACGGCTGAAGAAATCTGCTGAGCTTGTCGGCTAGAGCATTCTGTTTTCCTTTGAAAAATATGTTTTAAGCAATTGTCCAGTTCCAAATGTGCTCAGCTTCTTGACACAGAGGAAGAGAGCCTTTTCTTCCCTGCTTGTTGATGTAGTACATTACTACTTGATTGTCTGTTCAAACAAGGAGGATTTGGTTGGAAAGACTGTCCTGAAAGGTTTTTAGAGCATTTTGAATTGCCTGCAGTTCTACCAGGTTGATGTGGAATTTCTTTTCTTGAGCAGACCGCTGACCTTGTCTCCCGAGACTGTCCAGGTGGGATCCCCAAGCATACATGGATGTGTCTGTGGAAAGTACTCTCTTATGTGGAGGAATGTGAAACAACAACCCCTTAATAGATTTGTCAGATTCATCCACCACTGAAGAGATTGGCGAAGAGGTGAGGTGATGGGATAAGGGATTGAGGGCTTGAGACCATTGAGATACTAGGGTCCACTGAGCTGATCTGAAATGAAATTGTGCGAAGGAGGTAACATGAACTGTGGATTCCATGAGACCTATGAGTTGCATCACCTGTCTTGCTGAGATGGTTTGTAGAGTGGAGACATGATTGCAAACATGAAGTAAGGTATCTTGTCTTTGAGGCAGAAAAGCTCATAGAAGAGTGGTGTTGAGAAGGGCTCCTATGACTTGCAGCACTTGAGAGGGTTGAAAGTTGCGACTTAGGGAAGTTGACTTCGAACTCTAGAAGCTGGAGAAAAGTTATCATCATCTATGTTAACAAATGCACTGCTTGAGGAGATGGAGCTTTTATAAGTCAATCGTCCAGATATGGCAACACTTGAAACCTGTGGGTATGTAGGGTTGCTGCTACTACCACTAGGCACTTGGTGAATACTCTTGGAAAAGAAGCTAGGTTGAATGGCAGAACTTTGTACTGGAAGTGTTGATGAGCTATCCGTAAACACATAAACTTTCTGTGATCTATGGATGTATGGATATGTGTGTGTAAGCTTTTTTGAGGTTTAGAAAGCACAGCCAATCATTTCATTGAGAAGTGGGTATAGGGTCCCTAGAGACAGAATGCAAAACTTTTCTTTCACTAGATATTTATTTGTTTAAGGCTCAGAGATTGAGAATTGGATGAAGACCTCCCGTCTTCTTTGGAATTAGGAAATATCTGGAATAGAACCTCTGATTTTTCTGAGAAGGGAAACTATTTCTATGGCATTTAGTTGAAGAAGAGCTCTGATTTCCTGAAAAAGAAGGGACGTCTGTTGCGATGTGAAAGAGGATTCTCTTAGAGGATGATCTGGAGGAATGGTGATAAAATGGAGAGAGTAACCTTCCTTGATGACCTTGAGGACCCAGGTGTCCATGGTGATGAGAGTCCAGCGCTGATGATACAAGAGAAGTCAACTTTTGATGCGTTGGGGAAGAGGCTGAGAAGGAGGAATTTTGACTATGCTCTCTAAAAGCATGCCAAAAAGACTGGGCTGGTTTCTGAGGAGCCAAAGACTTGCATTTCTGTGGTCTCTATTTTTTTCTGTTTCTTCTGTGATGGAGGCTCAGAAGATGAGGAAGTTGTTGGATAC
The DNA here is from genome assembly GCF_902459505.1 of Geotrypetes seraphini. NCBI lineage: Eukaryota > Metazoa > Chordata > Amphibia > Gymnophiona > Dermophiidae > Geotrypetes > Geotrypetes seraphini. The sequence goes on from NC_047086.1 coordinate 254,868,966, forward strand.
TGTCTTTTATAGGAATAAGTAGATCTCTGAGGAAGATTAGTCTTAGATCCTGTTAAAGTATTTCAACTCTGCTCATGCTGAGTAAGCCATTGAGTAGCATCTTCCAACCCGTTGCCAAAGAGTTCTTCACTGAGGCAAGGAATGTTGGCTAACTGGTCCTGAAGATTGATATCCATGTCAGAGATTCGCAGCCAAGCAAGATGTCTCTTAGCAACAGACATTGCTAATGCTCTGAATGACATCTTAAATGCATCAAATGCTGTTCTTGCCATAAATTTTTGTGTTTGAAGTAGACTGTGAGAAGTCTGTTGAAAATCTGTTAGGCGGTCAGATGGAATATGCTGCTTAAAATCAGCCAATTTCTTTATGAGATTTTAAGGCAAAATGATATGTAGAAGTTGTGATTAAGAATTCAGTTGGTCAACAAAGAGTTCTGGTAAAGATGGCAACCAAATTTATCCATAGTACGACCCTCACATCTTGGTGGTGCAGTGGCATAAACCCTGGAGCTTGAGGATTTTTAAAGAGTTGATTCAATAAGCAATGATTGATGTGGTAGTTGGGATTTATCAAATCCAGGACAAGATTGTATTGTATAAAGAGAGTCAATCTTTCTAGGAGCTATAGTGACAGATAAAGGGATTTCCCAGTTCTTAAAGAGCACCTTTTTGAGGAGATTGTGTAAAGGGAACTTAAGAAGCTCTTTAGAAGGCTCATTATAATCCAAAGCATCAAGGAGCTCTGCTTTGGGCTCAGTATCTGCCTCCAGTTTGACAGGGAGAGCTTTAACCAACTGTCTGATATACTTGGTAACAGAAAGTCCCTTTGGAGGAGATCTCCTTCTAGGAGGAGGAAGAGACAGATCTGAAGGGACATCATAGGACTCCGGAGCAGGTAATGTAGGCTCAAATTCAGTCAACCAACACTACACTCAAATAATATGCCAAAAATCCTAATATAGTAACAACAAAGAGGCACAACCAGTCACAACAGGGTTTGGATGGGGGACGCTCAGGAAAAGCTACTACTAGCCTAAAACAGCTCCACTCAAGAGGTAAAGGGTGCTCTCAGTGTGAACCATCAGCAATGGGAGCAGAAGCTCCGATGCTTCACTTCCGGGCTGAGGCGGGAAGCCTCCTCCACCACACCATCATTGAGCCCCCTATGTGTGAATAGTAATGAAAACCTACAATAAGGCCCTAAATAAATAATGCAATCAAACAACCCGTGAGCAATTAAAACTCAAACGGTGAAACTACAACCTGAGCGACCCCCACACAAACCCTGCCAGCCGAAACCCGCCAAGATAGCAACAAAGCAAAATCAAAATCAAAACATACTTAAATATAATCAAAAAAATATACTTATCTAAACCAAACTGCCACAATGAAAACGCCAGGAGCCGAAGTTCAACCAAGCTGGTTTCGGGGAGGAGCCCTTCTTCAGGAACCAGCCCCCGACCGCAAGCCAAAAACAAAAAAAATGAAAAAATGCAAAATGCCGAAAAACGAGGCGGGACGGCTGGAGGGAGGGGTAGCCGAGCGGGAGAGCACTCCCGAATGCACACTCTACGCATCATTATGTTAATATTACTAAGGCCCAACGGCTTGCTCTGGAGGCTCTTAAGAACGCCCCTGATTTGGACATCAAACCCGCCGACAAGGGCGGAGCGGTGGTCGTTCAGTCCACTGCCCAATATGATGCCCAGGTGGCGACCCATATTTCCAACGTGGACTGGTATACTAAACTGGAGAGGGACCCCTCTCCCGGTCTGCGTATGGAAATAGCGAGTTTGGTTCAGGAGGCGCTCTTGGATAATATTATCACTCAATCTGAAGCCAGGTATCTTTCCCAACCTCCCAGTCGCAGCCCTCGCTTTTACACGGTACCCAAAATTCACAAGACTCTTTCTAACCCTCCGGGTAGGCCTATAGTCTCCCTTTGTGGGACCATTCTTGAGCCCCTGTCCAAAATGGTCGATCATTTTTTGAAACCCAGGGTTGCTCAGGCACGCTCCGTTGTACTGGACACCACCAATTTTTTGAACAAAATCGAGTCCATTCAGGTCCAACATACTGACCTCTTGGTCACTATGGATTTGGAAGCCCTTTATTCTAACATCCCTCAGACTGCGGCTTTGAAGATTGTGGAACAGCAGTTATCTGAAGGGCTTTTCCATCATCGTATAACCAAGGTTTTTTTGATGCAACTAGCCACCTTGGTTTTACAGCGGAATTTCTTCGAAGTAAGAGGGGAATTTTACCTGCAGACCCACGGGGTAGCCATGGGGACGGCCATGGCCCCTAGTGTGGCTAACCTCTACGTCACGAATTTCGAAGAACAGCTGTTATATCCTTCGACGTGGATGTCGGAGATTGGTATATGGCTCCGGTACATTGATGATGTGTTCCTGGTTTGGACTGGCACCAAGGCCAGATTTGATGAATTCCTCACCTGGCTGAACACCTTGGATAGACACTTGAAGTTCACCGCGATGGTGGATGCAGCCAGGGTTACCTATTTGGACACCATGGTCAGCAAGTCCGGTGGGCATTTGGTCACAACGGTCTTTCGGAAAGTCACCGATCGTACCTCGTACTTACACTTTACCAGCTGTCATCCAGCCAGGCTGCGGCAATCATTGCCTGTGGGGCAATTTCTTAGGATCCGCCGTATCTGTTCCTCATTAGGGGAGTTCAGAATTCAGGCCAAGCTGTTATGGCAGCGCTTCAAGGTACGCGGCTATCCAGATTGGACCATAAAGAGAGCCTATCGCAGAGCACGCTATGCTAATCCTGAGCTTCTTCGGGCTCCTGCTATTAGGCCGCCCATGGAAAAGCAGGTGTGTGTCATTTCATTTTCTGACCAAGCCCACCAGGTAGCTGGCATTGTGAGAAAGCATTGGCATGTTTTGGACCACCATGCTATCTTTAATCAGGCTCCTTGCATTGCTTTCTCTCGCCCAAAAAATTTGAAGGAATTGTTATCTACTAAAGGCCGAGCTTCCACCGGGGGGAGGCATGGTCCATGCGGCCATTGTGATATGTGTGTGTCTTCTCTATCTATTTCTCAATGGCAACATCCTCGGACGCAGCGCACTTACCATCTGAGATCCCAAACGTCCTGTGATTCTGCTTGGGTGGTATATATTATCATCTGTCCTTGTGCGCTCCACTATGTGGGACGCACAAGTAGAAAGATCAGGACAAGACTTCAAGAACACAGGAGTCGGATCAGAACGGCATCTTTAGCCGCCCCTCTGGTGCCTCATTGTCTGGAAGCCGGTCACCAGTTTATTGATCTCACATGGTTCGTGCTTGAGCAAATTCCCTGGGATTTCAGGGGGGATAAACAATTTCAGTTAAACCTTAGGGAACAATATTGGATTTTCCAACTTCAAGCTGTTGCTCCCCTCGGCCTCAATGAAAGTGTGGAATGGAACACCATTATTTAGGGTTCCTTTCCACCCTTTCTGGGTGCCGTGTTTTCATGCAGGTTCCTGTGCTGGGTGGTTTTCAGCACGTTTGGGTCCGAGTACTGTACGGGTCTTACTGTTCTCTTTTAAAAGTTTTGGGGCTTTTTTCTTTTTCCCGCCCCTGTATGAGAGTTTTAGGATGCGTTGTATGATTGGTTGGGTTGTGTATGACGTAGTTCCTGGTCCGCTTTTTAGGCGTGAGTGCTCTCCCGCTCGGCTACCCCTCCCTCCAGCCGTCCCGCCTCGTTTTTCGGCATTTTGCATTTTTTCATTTTTTTTGTTTTTGGCTTGCGGTCGGGGGCTGGTTCCTGAAGAAGGGCTCCTCCCCGAAACCAGCTTGGTTGAACTTCGGCTCCTGGCGTTTTCATTGTGGCAGTTTGGTTTAGATAAGTATATTTTTTTGATTATATTTAAGTATGTTTTGATTTTGATTTTGCTTTGTTGCTATCTTGGCGGGTTTCGGCTGGCAGGGTTTGTGTGGGGGTCGCTCAGGTTGTAGTTTCACCGTTTGAGTTTTAATTGCTCACGGGTTGTTTGATTGCATTATTTATTTAGGGCCTTATTGTAGGTTTTCATTACTATTCACACATAGGGGGCTCAATGATGGTGTGGTGGAGGAGGCTTCCCGCCTCAGCCCGGAAGTGAAGCATCGGAGCTTCTGCTCCCATTGCTGATGGTTCACACTGAGAGCACCCTTTACCTCTTGAGTGGAGCTGTTTTAGGCTAGTAGTAGCTTTTCCTGAGCGTCCCCCATCCAAACCCTGTTGTGACTGGCTCAAATTCAGTGTCAGTATTATGATAGGACAGGTCAGAATCAACTTCTTGTACCCCAGGAGATTTTCTGTAGGATGAAGATTTTCTATGAGTATGAGAGCATCGAGAAGAGCTTCTTCGATGACATCGGTACCGATCCAATGACAATGAAGAGTGACACAATGATATTTTGGATCTAGAAGCATGCGATGTCAATGTTCATTGATGCTGCAATGCAGAATGTTGATATTTCGATGCAGAGCACTGATGCTGTGATGTAGAGTGGTCTTGCTTCAATGCAGAATGTTGATGCTTCGATGCAGAGCACTGATGCTGTGATGTAGGGTGGCCTTGCATCAATGCAGACCTAGGATCAGTACCATGTGGTCTCAAAGTGCAACACTGAGGCTGGGCCGGTACCGAGGGAGTCGATGTAAGCACCGTGCCAAATACAACTTAAATAGGCCACCAAGCTCCCTGTGGAAGAACTCCTTCAGTTGTTATCTGAAGAGTTGTACTGGTACCCTTGGTTCAACAGCCTATACCATCGGTGCTGCAGGGTATTGAGGGATGGGAAACCTCAATGAGAATGCATGCCCTGTAGGAGACATAGTCTGCACTGAAGGAGACTGATGGCATCAATGCTTGGCCTGCATTGAGGGATTCAATGCTGTAGATGCCTGCAACACTTGTTAGGAAGAGAATGGCTTCATTGCGGGCTTACCCGATGGAGGAACAGCTGCCAATGTCAATGTGATGGTTCAGACTTATCACTGGAGTCTATGGTCAAACCAAACAGCTTCTCCTGTTGGATATCTTGAGCCTGTGTAGAAATAGTACAAGTGTCTACTCGATGCTCAGGTTCCAAACACTGTAAGCACCAACTGTGCAGGTCAGCGATTGAAATAGGGCGCTGGCACTGACAGCATTTTTTGAAACCGGTTGAAGATTTAGACATGGATGGAAAAATCTCAGTGGCAAGGTCAAAAGACTCAATGTTAATACCAAGAATGAGAACTGCTGAAGTAGGAAAAAGAGGGCCAAAAGGCCCAGCTGAAGTATAAAAAAAAGGGAAAAAAAACCCCTATATAGAAGATAGATACTAGTCTTTAAGCCCATTACATTAACGGGTGCTAGAATAGATGTGTGTGTCTGTCTTTCTTTCTTTCTCTCTCCTTGGCCGGTGTCTGTCTGTCTTTTTTCTGTCTGTCTCTCTGGCCCCCTGTCTGTTTGTCATTCTTTCTGTCTGTGTCTCTCCCTATCCCCCTCTGCCTGTATTTCTCTGTTGTGCCATGCCTTCCTGCTCGGTGGCCCCCTTCTGTTTCCCCCCCCAGAGCAAAGCACGATTGCTGTCTACCCCCCCAGCACAATCCTCCCCCTAAAGCAGCCCCTTTTCCCTCTCCCCCTGGCCCCCTGTTGTGCCATGCCTGCCTGCTCCATGGCCCCCTTCTATTCCCCCCTCCCACAGCAAAGCATGATTGCTGTCTGCCCCCCAGCACACCCTTCTCCCCAAAGCAGTCCCCTTTCCCTCAGGCCCAAACCCAGCTTCCTGGTCTCTTCTGGCCCACTGGCACAAACCACTGCCGCCGCTGCTACTCCTCTTCAAAGCAGCCTACTGAGGATCGCTGGCCGGCTGTATCGAACCTCGCAGGCCGCTCTCCACCTTGATAGCACGTTCCCTCTGACGCGATCCCACCCCTCGGGATCACGTCAGAGGGAACATGCTATTGAGGTGGAGAGCGGCATGCGAGGTTCGCTACAGCTGGCCGGTGATCCTCAGCAGGCTGCTTTGAAGAGGAGGGCAGACAATGAAGAGCAGCAGCGACAGCAGCGGGCCTTACAGTGAGTGAGGGCAGGAGGGGGGAGTCACCGGCGTGTTCCCTGCGTCCGTGTTCGAAAATAGAATTTGGCACAGAGGGACACATCATGCTGTCAGGGAACATGCCGTCTTAAGTGCGCATGCGCGCTTAAGGTTTTATTATAGAGGATATATATATATTTTTTAACAGACTGAAGAAGAACACTAAATAAGAAAACAAGAAATAAAGTCAAAGGGTAAAAAATAGAAAAACGTTGATGGGAAGGCAATGCGCATTGGACGGAGTCCCAAAAAATAGCACTTCTTTGCTCCATGGAAAACGAAGAACTTAGATACCGCGAGATGATGTCGGGCAGGAAGGCACTCGTGCAAGGTCAGTGCAGGCAATTGCAAAGTTTCTAAAAGCTTAAAATGGCAATCCACTTTTATCACTGTACATACCGGGCTTTATGCAGACTTTGGCTTTATACTCAACTAGGACCCACATAAGGTGAGCGGTTGAATTTAGGACAGCTTTTGAACTGTTCTAAATTCACCTGCTCCTCTTAAGTGGGCCCCGGCTAAATATTGCTGGAGCCCACATAAGCCTAGGTTCCTTCTCAGCACCATCCCATGGCCTGCCGCTGACCAACCGATTTTTGGGGGTCTGTCATAGCCGATATTCAGCAGCACTGGCTGGCTTCGTACCGCTGAATATCGGTGATTGGGCGGCTATGAGCGATTTAAGCGGGCCAGAGCCTCTCTGACCCACTTAAATTGCTCTGAATATTGGTCACACTGTATTCACTGTGGCTCCTGAAAACCAATCTAGGAGTTGGGAATCGTTAATCTAAATCAAGTAGTCTTGGTGAATTCCTGTTCTTGGTTTTATTACCTGTATGATATTTCCTCTCTAGTAAATCTCAGTATATTATAGTACATTATATGAAAAAATAGTAAGTTGCCCTAAAACAGTGTCTCTCAAACTTTTTCGAGCTGGAACATACTAAAGGTAGTGGCTACGGCTCTAGGCACCCAGAAGTGCATGGATATCGCCGTGATGACATCACGCACATGCATGACATCATCACACTGACATCCACGCATGCACAGAGGACCTCCAGACAGGCCCTGAAATGCCAGTAGGACATGCCAGCAGGGAAGTCTAACAAATATCAACTGAGTACCCCCAACCACAGATCTCTCAAACTCTAACCTAGACCCACTCAAGCTCTTTCCCAGACCCCACCCCCTTTACTTATTGTAATGCAATTTTTTACATTCGTTTTTCATATACACACATTTTTCATATACACAGCAGATATAAATTACCAAAACTGACACATTTCAATCACTATATTGAAAATAAAATCATTTCCCCTACCTTTGTTGTCTGGTGACTTTATTTTTCTGTGCTTTTAATTATGTTTCCAAGGCTTTCTTGTCCATTGACTGTTTTTCTCTCCGTCTTTTCTGCCTTGCATCCATCTTTGGCATTAACTTAACATTTAATATTTCCATTTTTCTGCTTTCTTCTCAAAATCTACTTTTCCATGTCTTACCTTCCTATCTCTCTCTCTTTCCCTTCCTATTTCCATGGTCTGACATATCTCTCCTTCCCTCCTCCCCCCACCAGTGGTCCAACAACATCTCTCTCCTTCCTTTCCCCCCTTCCCAGTCTGGCATCTCTCTCCTCTCCTTTCCATAATCTGGCATCTCTATTTATTACTACTATTATTATTTCTATAGCGCTACCGGACTCCCCTCCTTCCCTTCTATTCCCTGGTCTGATATCACTCTCTTTCTTTAGTCATCTCTCCTCCCCCACCCCCACCAGTGTAACATTTCTCTTTCCCTTCCTCCTTTCTGGCCCCCCTCTCAGTCCAACTTTTCTCCCTCCTTTCCACCAATCCAACATTTTTTCTTTCTTCCTCTTGCATGCTTCTCCTCTGGTCCTCCTTCCCTCCCCCAACCAATATCTCTCTCTCCCTCTGAGTTCACCTTTTCACTTTATGTCCTCTCCCCTTCCCCAGAGTATAACATTTTTTTCTTCCCTCCTTTCTGTCCTCCCCATCCATCTCATCCTCTCCATGAGTCCAACACTTTCTCCCTCCTGCATGCTTTCTCTCTCTGTCCTTGCCTTTTCCCTCGAGTGACATCCTTCCTTCCCACCCCTCAACCCAACATGCTCTCTCCCCATGCTCCATCTCACCCTCCCCATGCTCCATTTCACCCTCCCCTCCAGTGTGTAGCACCTTTCCCTCCCTTTCTGCCAGATCCAGCAGCACCTCTTCTCCCTTCATTTTATCTTCCCCCCTGTCCAGCAGTACCCCTTCCCTCCTCCCCTGTCCAGCAGTATCCCTTCTCTCTTCCCTCCTCCCCATGTCCAGCAGTACCCTTCTCCCTTTCCTTCTTCCCTGTCCAGCATACTTCGCCTCTATCTAGGCTAGCGGTAGCTCACTGTGTGGTTTTAACTTCGGCACACAGCTGCTGCTAGCAGTAGTTTAGCCATATTTTCATCAGGCAGCCTCAGGCTCTTTGCTAGGCCGGCCCGATTGAGGCCTAGCAAAGGCCCCGAGGCTGCCTGATGAAACTGGGATATACTACTGCTAGGGCAGCTGTGTGCCAAAGTTAAAACCACACAGAGCTGCTCGCTGCTGGTCCAGGGTGCGGACAGAAGTCGCAGGCAGGAGTCCTGGAAGACACGCGTCGAAGGCAGGAGTCCCGGAAGACACACGTACAAAAGTCAGTCCCGCTAGAAGTCAGCTGACACAGGCGCCAGAGCCGCAGCACACTTAAAATCTCAGAAGGCACAGTAATGTGCTACGGCACACAGTTTGCAATACACTGCCCTAAAACAACAATATAAAACCAATGGTATTTTTTAACTACTCACTTTTTATTGGGATAATGAGCTGAGGTACAACAGGTAGTATCTTGTTTCCCCCGTGTTCCAGCATATCATGGATTCCTTGCCGAGCAAAAAATTCATAAGGAAATGTCATCTCACAAAGCCCATCAAAGAACAAAGGTAGATAATGATGATAGTCCAGTTTCTCAATCTCTACCTGAAACAGATTAAAATAAAGAAATGTGTAATTAAGTACATGTAAAAATGAAGGCTGATACAGATATTTTTATTTATTGACATTTATTTAAAAAGAATAATGAAATATCTATGGTTGGTATTAATAATTTAGATGTTCTAATACCCAGTTAAACTAGTTTCCTATATAAGAAAGTAGGCAGCTACCTTCTTTTATATAATAACCTCATACCATGTGCCCTGTTACAGATTCCCTCTTCCCCCTCTAAAAAAATATGTTTCTCTAACAAGTGCCCAGAGAGTACCAGATGCCTACTTCCTTTATAGAACACTTGACTAAATGGGTATATAAGCACTTAACATATAGGCTAGTACTTATGCTAGTCCTAGAGCCAGTATAAGGGTATTCATCCAAATACTAGAGATACACATGCAAATTATAATGTTCTATAAATTTACATGCGTTATGTGTAAGCCTTGCCCATGTTTCACCCCCCCCTTTCAAATACTATATATACTATATAAGTTATGTAACTGGGTATTTACAAACCAATGCTTAAGGAGGAATTTTATCTCGTGCATATTCATTGGGAGTATCCTGAAAACCTGACTGGAACTCCCCAAACACACCTTTTCACTTTACATACAACTGCCATTGTCCACTGTCTCTCTCTCTCTGACCTCTATTTCTGGCCTATAAGCTCTACCCCAATGCCCATTCTAGCACTGCTTTTAATACCCTCCCCCTTTGTACTTAAAAAAGCCCCCAGTTAGTCCAGAAGGCTTCCTCGGCCCAGCATGTTTCCCCCCCCTTCTCTCTGTACTAGTCCGATGTCACCCTCACCTTCTGTCACACTGAAAAAACTTCTGGCCTCGACAGTGACTCAACAACATTGCTCAGGGCTCCCCTTCCTGCTTTCCATCTGCTATGATCTGTCTCCAATGATACAACTTCCCGTTTCCTCCCAGGTGGACCACGGCAGACGGAAAGCAGGAAAGGGAGCAACGGGCAATGTTGCTGAATCACTGCCAAGGCCGGCAGATTTCTCAGCGTGACAGAAAGTGAGGGCGACATCAGACCGATCCCTCCGTCCCATCCCATTGTGCAACGGCACCTCACTGACCGCCTTACATACTTCTGAAGCCTCAAAACCGGTGGCAGTGCTCTGAACGGGCTGCTTTGCAAATTCGTGGCCTTACCCGCCAGGGCCTTCCCTCTGCCACTTCATCAGTGGAGGCTTCAGAGGTATTCAGGGGTACAATACCAGTAAGCTTGAAACCAACCAGAGGAGTGAGGAGGAAGCAGGAATAGAGATTGGGCCCAGGGGAAGGAAGGTGGGTGGGAAAGAGGGGAGACGTACTGCACAGGAAAGGAAGTTAGAGAGAGAGGAAGGAAGAAGGAGAGAAAGAGACATATTGAAAGTAAAAGGAGAGGCCAAGGGAGAAATGCAGCTGCATACAAAGGGGAGACATGTTGCACAAGAAAGGAAAGGTAGAAGGTGAGACATACTACACATAAAGAGAAGGGAAAGGAACAGACATACAGCACAGGAACAAAGAAGCTTTGGAAGAGACATGCTGCACACAAAGGGAAGGAAAAGGGAGAGATATACCGTGTTTCCCTGAAAATAAGACATTCCCTGAAAATAAGACATTCCCTGAAAATAAGCCCTAGTACATTTTTTTTAGAGCACAAATTAATATAAGACCCTGTCTTATTTTTGGGGAAACATGGTAATATACATATATACACTGTGAACAAAAAAAACTAACCCACACCAAAATGTTTTTTGTCATATCTTCCACAGAACTCGGCCAATTCTTATGAAATTTAGTGCGTCATGTCATGTCCTAGTAGCTTAATAAGGTTACTTAATTAATCAGCTCAATAACAAGATACAGACAGTAGTCCAGCAGCAAGAGGGCTGTTATCCAGTCTTTTGCACTGTGTCACATGTATGATTTTCTCCCAGTTGGTGAGAAATTATATGTGTATGCTCGCTGCAAAGAGCTCCTAGCTCTCAAAGAATGAGTACATTCCCTTGAGGCTAGAGTAGCAGACTTGAAGGAGCTGAGAGAGATAAAGAAGTATACAGTCTCTTCCTCTGTAAACCGCTTTGAAATGTTTGTGGTATGGCAGTATATAAAAATAAAAGTTATTATTATTACATAGAGAAGTCCCAACCCCAGTCTGGTAGCCCCTGTGCTGCCTTGGAGGAGAGAGGTCTCTTAGAAGGAGAGCATCACCCTGGTGAAGTTGGAAATAATCCTGTATTTAAAGCATTTTACATCAAATTCATTCAGGACACGATGCACTAAATTTCATAAGAATCAGCCAAGTTCTGTGGAAGATACAACAAAAAACCATTTGGTGTGGGGGTTTTTTCAGTTCACAGTATATAATACTTCTCCAGATGTAAACGTTTATACAATCTTATTCAATAATGTGTGATCAACAAACATTCATTACTATATAGATAAATAATCCAATTGAAACTATAAAGGAAGAAATTAAACAAGTAGTAATTCCAGCATAGAAAAGAGGTATACTCGTGTCAAGAAAAAGGTCTTATTGGAAGAACATCCTAAGACGCTGAAAATGTATTTCCTGCCCATAGTACATAAAAGTATGGTAGCAACACTGGGTAGGCCAAGGGGGTCGATCCTAGAATCACTTTCAAAATTTCTAGACTTGTTCCTACAACAAGAAACATTCAAGATAAAATCCCATGTAAAAGACACATCACATCTGTTAAGACTTCTGAAAGAAGTTAAGAATCTAGAAGGGAATCTAACACTAATCACCTTAGATGTGGTATCCCTCTATACTAAGATACCACAAAAGGGAGCCCTGGATATTATTGATATCACTTTGAGGAAAAGAACTACATCAGAAAGGATATCAATAGTATTCCTGAATGAGTTGGCTAAGATAGTGGTAACGAAGGGATACTTCTGGTTTGCAGATGAATATTATCATCAAATACAGGGGATAGCCATGGGGGCTACGGTGGCCCCATCGGTGGTCAACCTGTACATGGAACGATTTGAAAAGATACATGTCGATACATTGGACAAATATAAATTTTTAACACTTTGGGAAACATACTTAGATGATATCTTGATAATTTGGAATGGAACAGAGGAACACCTAATAGATTTTGTGACCCGGTTGAATACACATGATCAAAACAAGATACAATATGATTCTTCACAGATACAGTTTATAAATGTCCTCATAACAAGACAAGGCGGGAAATTGAAAACAACAATTTATAGAAAACCAGATGAGAGGAACACACTATTAGAATTCCATAGCTCTAACCCCTATTCACTATGCTACAACTTGCCAGTATTTATAAAAGAGGACACAATCAACGTACCAGAACCTGAACAAATCTTCAAAAAAGACAAGCAGAAAAATTAACATCCATGGAGGTAAGCCTTGAAGATGTACACAAGCAGACAGAAAGATTAAAAACTGACAAATCCCCGGGCCCGGACGGAATCCACCCTAGGGTACTGAAAGAACTAATGGAGGAAATAGTGGAACTACTACAGCAAGTTTGTAATCTATCCCTGAAAACAGGCGTGATCCTGGAGGATTGGAAGATAGCCAATGTTACGCCCATCTTTAAAAAGGAATCAAGAGGTGACCCGGGGAACTACAGACTGGTAAGTCTGACCTCGGTTCTGGGGAAAATGGCGGAAGCGTTGATAAAAGACAGCATCGATGAGCATCTAGAAAGGAATAAACTTATGATAAGCCAACTTGGCTTCTGCAAGGGAAGATCATGCCTAACGAACTTATTGCACTTCTTCAAAGAAATTAACAAACAGATGGACAAAGGGGACCCCATAGAAATTGTATACTTAGATTTCCAAAAAGCCTTTGACAAGGTACCCCATGAACGCCTACTTCGGAAACTGAAGAACCAAGGGGTCGGTGCTCGGACCGCTGCTGTTCAATGTATTTATAAATGATCTAGAAACAGGAACGAAGTGCGAAGTAATAATTCGCAGACAACACCAAACTATTTAGTGGGGCTAGGACTAGGACTGTGAAGATTTACAAAGGCACCTGAACAAACTAGGAGAGTGGGTGACGAGATGGCAGATGAAGTTCAATGTAGAGAAATGTAAAGTTTTGCATGTAGGAAACAGAACCCCGAAGTACAGCTATACGATGGGAGGGCTGTTAATGGGTGAGAGTACCCAAGAAAGGGACTTGGGGGTAATAGTGGACAAGACAATGAAGCCATCGGCACAGTGCGCAGCAGCCGCTAAGAAGGCGAATAGAATGCTAGGTATAATCAAGAAAGGTATTACAACCAGAATGAAAGAAGTTATCCTGCCGTTGTATCGGGTGATGGTGCACCCACATCTGGAGTATATTGGTCGCCGTCCTTTAAAAAGGATATGGCGATACTCAAGAGGGTTCAGAAGAGAGTGACACGTTTGATAAAAGGTATGGCAAACCTTTCATATGCTGAAAGATTGGAGAAACTGGGGCTCTTTTCCCTGGAAAAGCGGAGACTTAGAGGGGACATGATAGAGATTTAGAAGATCATGAAGGGCATAGAGAAAGTGGAGAGGGACAGATTCTTCAAACTTTCAAGAACTACAAGAACGAGAGGGCATTCGGAAAAATTAAAAGGGGACAGATTCAGAACCAATCCTAGGAAGTTCTTCTTCACCCAAAGGGTGGTGGACACCTGGAATGCGCTTCCAGAGGGTGTGATAGGACAGAGTACAGTATTGGGGTTCAAGAAAGGATTAGATAATTTCCTGAAGGAAAAGGGAATAGAGGATTACTATACAGGTCCTGGATCTGATGGGCCGCCGCGTGAGCGGACTGCTGGGCACGATGGACCTCTGGTCTGACCCAGCAGAGGCACTGCTTATGTTCTTAGGACAATTCTTGAGGATAAAGAGAATTTGCTCCACATTGGAGATGTAGCATATCAAAGCAAGAACGTTGAAGAAAAAATTTATGGATTGAAAATACCCTAAGTCATCAATCAGAAAGGCATACCTTTGGGTACAAAATACCCAAAGAAAATTACTCTTGCAGGATGTTAGACCGCTGCTATTCAATGCATTTATAAATAATCTAGAAACAGGGACGAAGTGTGAAGTAATAAAATTCACAGACGACACCAAACTATTTAATGGGGCTAAGACTAAAGAGGATTGCGAAGATTTACAAAGGGACCTGAACAAACTAGAGGAGTGGGCGACGAGATGGCAGATGAAGTTCAACGTAGAGAAATGTAAAGTCTTGCACGTAGGAAACAGAAACTCCAGGTACAGCTACACGATGGGAGGGCTGTTATTACGTGAGAGTACCCAAGAAAGGGACTTGGGGGTAATAGTGGAAAAGACAATGAAGCCGTCAGCACAGTGCGCAGCGGCTGCTAAGAAAGCAAATAGAATGCTAGATATAATCAAGAAGGTGCGCCCGCATCTGGAGTACTGCGTCTAATATTGGTCGCCGTACCTAAAGAAGGATATGGCGATACTCGAGAGGGTTCAGAAAGAAATGAAAGCAGTGATATTGAAACATTGGCACATTATACAAACAATTAAAAATATTTCCCAGCCCTCTGACGATAGCATTTGAAAGAAACAAGAATTTAGGAGAGCTAGTATCATAACACAGATATAATAAACAACTAAAAGAGGCAATCAGACATAGACACAGCAGCTGTGGATCTTGCCAATGGTGTCAGTACACTGTAGCAGGGCATGAATGGCAAGCACCTAATAGCCAGTGAATAATTAGGGCGAGATCTACCACAAACTGTAGAAGTAGAAATGTGATTTATATGATTCAATGTACATGCGACCTAATCTATGTTGGTAGGAGCAGTTGACTAATACACATCCGTGAACACAAATCTATGATTCAATGTACATGCAATGCGACCTAATCTATGTTGGTAGGAGCAGTAGACCAATACACATCTGTGAACACAAATCTAGGATCATGATGGAGGCTGAACAAGCTCCTTTAATTCAACATTGGAAAGAGCATGGTCATAATTGGACAACTTGATCTATTATTCTCCACTTCATATCCGTCCAATTATGACCATGCTCTTTCCAATGTTGATCTAGAGGAGCTTGTTCAGCCTCTGTCATGAGCCTAGATTTGTGTTCATTTAAATGGATATGTATTGGTCTACTGCTTTGAATTATAAAGAGCAGAAATTGATTTTTTTTTTTTTTTTTTTTACTAAATATGGTAACACTGCATAGTTTGCACTTGAAATTGAGTGGGCAACTTTGATATAGAAGATCTTTGATATAGATCTTTGATATAGATCTTTGATATAGAATAGGAGCAACAGCGGTAGTACTTTTCATTCTTAAATAACTTAATAAGAACACATAAGGAGTGGAAAAATAAGACCGATAGGGAAGAACCAATGAAATCAAAGATGTCCACTGACGACACTGACAACTTAATTAAATATGAATGAAAAAACGCCGCTGCCATCTTGAGAACAAAACTTAATGGGGGATAGCATTAGCAAAAGGTAAGCAAGAATAGATATAAGGATATGATTCTAACCAGAAAACTTGTTAATAATTGAGTTGGAATAGAGAGTTGGGAAGCAGGTAAATTCAAAACTGTTTGATCTGAAGCTGCATGTTCATTTTATATACATATATATGACATGGCTTTCTTTTTATGAATAGAAGACAGCCTAAGGGTAGCAGAGGAAAACACTGCATCACCCTCAACCGGGGCCGCACAAAATACTTCATGGGGTTGCATGCGGCCCTTGGGCCGCAGGTTGGACACCCCTGACTTAGACACTCATTTAGACCAAGAAAAGCCTGTCCTAAATGGCAGTGCACCTCAGGATTCAATGCCTACTGGTGCTTAAAACTGCTTAGGCGCCAGTAGGCGCAAATCTATAAGCGCCTAGTGGATGATTGACAATTCTGCTCAATACCATTTAGCAGTTAGATGCTATTTATAAAATCAAAGCCTTACTGCAGAACTATTCTTGGTACAGAGATTGTTGTTTTGATTGACCAGAAAAGGTACCTGCAAAAAACAACAACAAAAAACAGTCCCAAATCTGGTATTTTAGCATTCAGCAACAATCAAAACAAAACTATGTACATAGTTTTACTTCAATAATTAATGTGAAGCCCAGGGTATATCTACTGCAGTGCTTGCGCCAATGTGAGCAGTTGAACTGTTGACCCCACAGTGGATAATGTTTCTCCAGTTAAAGAATGGAATGTGTATGAAAACTTCCTCTCGTCAACTTGCAGTTATCAGCTGAGGCAATGCAAATAGCTACAGAAGACACAAAACATCTAATCCAAATATAGCTTGGCTGATAAGAACAAGCAGAATGCTGAAGCATCTGGCATCACTCTTCATTCACCAGATACCTAGCTCCTTTGTGTAGTACATCTTATAAGTGTTACTTGCCTTTCTCTCAGACTTTTATCATTTTAAAAAAATGAAAATACAATGAATTTATGTCCAGGAACACATAACAAGAAAAAAAGTATTGAATTTTATTTGATGGTCCAATTTATAAAACAGTATTTTTTATTCTGCATAATACCAAATGATACTGAAAAGAAAAGCATGTGCAGGTACACCAGTTCCTAAGGGACAACAAACATATGCTTGCCTATGAAGAGTCACAAAGAAAGAAGAAACACCTCACCTCTTTTGTTGTACTGCCTATGAAGAGTAGAATATTTACAAAGTATCTTTCAGGGCACATTCCATGCCCTGGATCGGCAGCATGGAATGTTGCTACTCTTTGGGTTTTGGCCAAGTACTAGTGACCTGGATTGACCACTATGAGAAAGGGCTACTGGACTTGATGGACTCTTGGTCTGACACAGTAAGGCTACTCTTATGAATCGCAGTTTGCAGCCTTCTGCTGGTGATTCCCTCTGCCGTGTCACTGATGTCATCAGTGACGAGGCAGAGGGAATCATCAGCAGAAGGTCGCGAACTGCAAAGCAGCCTGTTTAGAGTGCTGCGGCTGCTGACGAGTGCTGGAGGGAGGTTTGTCGGTTGTCTCACGGTGGGAGGGTCGGCGGGGTTCACATGGGAGGGAGAGCTAAATGTTCCTTTTCAAAGGGTTCCCAGCTGCTGTGTTGAGGGCCCCTCTGAAAAGGAACATTTTGGCTACAGGGGGAGAAGCGATCTGCCCTGGGTGCTCCAAGGCCTGGCATCTTTAACTTCTTCATGCAGCAACAGCGTTTACAATTAGCTGCTGTTGCCGGCTTCGGGCCTTCCTCTCTGCTGAGTCCTGCCTACTTTCTGTTTCCATGAAGGCAGGACCCAACAGAGAAGAAGGCTCAAAGCCGGCAACAGCAGCAAATTGTGAATGCTGCTGCTGCCTGAAGAAGTTCATGCCGCCAGGCCTTGGAGCACCTGCTTAGGGGCTGCACTGCTGACTGGGGATGGGGTGACAGAAGGAGGAAAGGGAGCAAAGGGGGAGATAATTGCTGCACCCAACTGGAGGGAAAGGAAGGAATGAAAGGAGATGCCAGGGCATGGAGGGAAGAGAGGGAGGGAGGAAGAGATGCCAGGGCTTGGAGGGAAGAGAGGAAGGGAGGAAGAGATGCCAGGGCATGGGGGAAGAGAGGGAGGGAGGGAGGGAGGGAGGAAAAGATGCAGGGCATGGAGGGAAGGAGGAAGGTATGCCAGACCAAGGGAAAAGGAAGGAGGAAATGTCAGAACATGAAGGGGGAGGGGGAGATAGAAGAAAAGGAAAGGAGAGAGATGCCAGACCATGGAGTAGGAAGGAAAGGAAGAAAGGAGAAAAGAGAGATACCAGAGAATTGGGGAGGGGGTGGTGACAGAGAGAGAAAAATGGAGAGGTGGCATAGCTGAAATCAATCATGTACAAAGGAGAGATGGGGCATAGGATAGACAGTTTATGGAAGGAGCATAGAAAGAGGGAAGATGCCATATGGAACGGTGGAGAGGGCAAACAGTGGATGGAAGGGGCTGATGCTGCATGGAAGACAGAGAGGACAGATGCTGGCTAGAAAGAAGAGAGTGAAGGCAAGATGATTAAAGCAGAAACGAGAAAAGGTAGAAAAAAGATTTTGTTGTTCCTTTAGAATAAAATAGTATTGTAGATGTATTGATAAAACTTTTATTAACAGAAAATAAGGTAATCTTTTTATTGGACTAATTTTAAAACATTTTTTTTACTAACTTCACTGCACAACAATTTTTTGGTTAAGTCTTGATTCCTGAAAAGTTTTTGGTGATTATGACAGGTACCAACTTGGTATGCTCAAATATGGTTTTGGTTTTACTGCATCACGTAAGAACTATGAGAAATAGACATTTTTATGTTTACTGACAATAAAATATATAGTCAAGTTTACGTTTCGCACAAGCGACTAAATGAAACAGAATTAAAAGTGTTTTGCTCCCGAGTTTCTTTTATATTCAGTGTCTGGTGCATCACGTTGTAGCATCCAACAATAGTCGGCAAGCATTGACGGATTCCAATTGCCCTGGTATCGTTTCTCCATCGTAGCTATGTCTTGATGAAACCTTTCACCGTGCTCGTCACTCACAGCACCGAGATTTGCGGGGAAGAAGTCCAAGTGTGAATGGAGGAAATGAATCTTGAGTGACATATTGCACTTCATTCTCTTGTATGCTTTGAGAAGTTTGTCTACCAGCTGAATGTAGTTTGGGGCTCTGTAATTGCCCAGAAAATTGTCAACAACGTCTTTCAAGGCTTTCCAGCCAATTTTTTCCGGCCCAACTAACAGATCTTCAAATCGCTTGTCACTCATAACATGTCTGATCTGGGGGCCAACAAAAATACCCTCTTTGATCTTGGCATCAGTTATTCTTGGGAACATCTGTCTTAAATAACGAAAACCTTCCCCTTCCTTGTTCATTGCTTTCACAAAATTCTTCATGAGTCCCAGTTTAATGTGAAGAGGAGGCAAAAATATCTTTGTCGGGTCAACAAGCGATTCATGTGCTACATTTTTCTGTCCTGGAACTAACTTTTTACGGAGTGGCCAGTTCTTTCTAGAATAGTGCGACTCTCTGTCTCGGCTGTCCCATTCGCAGATGAAACAGCAGTACTTTGTATAGCCAAGCTGCAGTCCTAGTAACAGAGCAACGACTTTGAGGTCTCCACAGATATTCCAGTTATACCTGGTATACTGGACATACTTTAGTAACATTTCCATATTCTCATATGTTTCTTTCATATGTGCTGCATAGCCAACAGGTACTGAAGGATAAACGTTGCCATTGTGCAACAGAACAGCTTTCAGGCTTAACATTGACGAATCAATGAAAAGACGCCACTCTTCCGGGTTGTGATCACAACCAAAGACCGAGAACAATCCTTCAATGTCACAACAGAAACAGAGACTGTCGACTTGTGCAAAAAATTTGGTTATATCATGATGCCGGTCTCGAAACACAGAAATTTTCGTACCTGGTGATAGCAAACACCATTCCTGCAGTCTCGAACCTAGCAGCTCAGCTTTTGCTTTTGACAGACCCAAATCTCTGACCAAATCGTTCAATTCGGACTGTGTTATCAGATGTGGATCGCCTGATGAGGATGGTTCAAAATCCGGGTCAATGTCACTGTTAGAACCCTGCACTGCAGTTTCTTCATCTGGTTCGTCTAAGGTCCAATCCTCTGGTGGTTTCGGAACTGGAAGACTGTCATCATGTGGCATGGGTCTCATTGCTGAAGGCAGATTAGGATATTCAATTGACTTCTTGTTTTTGGCAGAGAAACCAGACACATTAGTCAAACAGAAATAACAGTCCGTCACATGGTCTTTCTGTTCTCGCCATATCATCGGAACAGCAAATGGCATCGTCTTTCGAGTACCTCTGAGCCAGGCTCTCAGACTAACAGCACATGTCGCACAGCAAATGTGAGGCGCCCATTGCTTGTCTTGATCACCTATTTTGCAGCCAAAATACAGATGATAGGCTTTCTTTACAAGGGCAGTCATCGAACGTCTCTGAGGCGTAAGTGTATATTCCCCACAGATATAGCAGAATGTGTCGCGGCTGTTACGACACCGACGAGACATATTGCCCGACACCAAAACGTCTATAGCATCAAGCTTACTTACTGTTATATTGCTACAGCTACTATACTACTATACTATACTATACACACACGGACTATCTATATTAACCAAATGAGCAGGATCGGTGTATGGAAGCCACCATTATAGCATGGTGAGACAGCGCAAGCTCGTTCAGACCTGCCCAGACATGCCCAGGATGTCATCTTCCATAAAACAGCTTCCAACCTGGCTAGATTTTATGCATGGACATACCCAGGCGGCACAAACCGTTGTTGATAAGACACTTATGGGAGAAAAAATTGTTTGCATCCAAATATAAGAAAAAATCACGACAAAATTGAAGATTTCTCTGAAATGGTACGTGATGGGTAATTTTTGATGTAATATTCATGATCAGCACCCAAAATTCTATAAGAAACACCCAGCAGTGTTCAGGAAGCAAAAACTTTGTTGTGCAGTGAAGCTTTTAGCAACCTAAACCCTGAGGGGACCAGTGTACTTGTGTGCCTAGGGGCCCTCGAAGAATTAATCCTACCTTGGCTATATTGATTCTTTTCCATGTCAGGTTTCCAATTTTTGGGGACCTCTCTATGATAGATTCAGGAAAAAGGGCCACCAGTTGTGCCATAGACCGACAGCCCCGGGAAGTTCACTCCTGGAACATCTACCGTCCCCAACCAGGTTGAAAAACAGAATTCTCTATAAAGTGCAAGAAAGGAGACACCTCTGTGCTCAGCCCCTGTCTGCGCCTCCACCAATGCCATGCCTGCCTCAAAGGTAGCACAAATTGCATTCAAGTACAATAGCGATGAGTGGGGTCTGGTTGGGAGTGAAGCAGGTTAATAAAGGAAAAGAGAAAGCTCCAACCCTTGACTCACACTGGGGAGAAACAACGCTTGCACACAGGAAAGCGGCCACATCGTAAAGTTGAATTTCAGGGACATTGAGGCCACCCAATGACTTATCCAAGGTTAATTTAAGTAGACTAATTCTAGGAGCTTTAGAATTCCATATAAACTTTAAAATAATAGATTCAAACTTGAGCTCTTCTTTGTGGCACAGCCAAATCAGCACAGTTTGCAGAGGGTATAACAACTTAGGGAGCATTACCATTTTAACAAGTCTCATTCTGCCCAAAAGTCCCAGAGGAAGATCCTGCCACGCCTGACATAAGCGACTTTATCGCCTCCAATGGACCCACAACATTGGCATTATAAAGAGTAGACGGGAGGGTGCTCAGAAAAATGTCAATATTGCATAGGTTTGATTGTAGGTGGGATAGACAGCAGGACATGCCAGAGCTCCTGTACCCCCCCCCAAGCCAATAATAAAAGTTCTGATTTACTACAGTTGGCTTGTAGGCTTGACAAGGTCCCAAACTCCCTCACCACTGCTAGCGCTAGATCTAAGTGAATTGGGGCCTGATACAGATATAAAAGGATGTCATCTGCAAATAAGCTTATTTTACACTCCATGCCCCCATCATCATCCCTCTGATCGCCACATGTTGCCTTATTTTAATGGCTAAGGGCTCAATAGCTAGGAGGAAGAGAAGTGGAGAGAGAGGGCACCCCTGCCTAGTTCCCCGTTGAAGCCCAAAGCACTCTGTCAAGCCCTATACAAAACCTTCACTCATCCCAGGAAGGGCTCCCAAAACTCATATCACTCTAATGCCCAAAAAAGGTATTCCCAGGAGATACTGTCAAATGCTTTCTCCATGTCCAATTCAGCAAACCGCTGATTGACCTCCCTTCCCCACATAAGTCTGAATGGCTCCCAGGACTTTCATCAGTTTCATAGACGCATAATGGCCCAGTACAAAGCCCACCTGATCCGGATGAATAAAGCAAGGTAATACACAATTTAAACATCTGGCCAAGGTGCCCGCCAGCAGTTTAATGTCCTGGTCCAGAAGCGATATGGGCCTATAAGAGCTCACCAACTCATGATCTTTTCTGGGCTTTGGCAAGAGCAAGATATGTGCTAGATTAGTGTTCTTCAACCTTTTTACACCTATGGACCGGAGGAATTAAAAGAATTATTTTGTGGACCGGCAAACTACTAAGACTGAAATAAAAAAATCTATTTCTGCCCCTTCTCCGTGAGCTTGGTCCCCGCAAACCATCTGATCCCATCCGCACAAGACTCAGTTATGATTTTATATTGAACGTATTTTATTAAAGTATAAAGAGAAACAATAGCAGGACTTGGATATGATTGTATGTGATGATCTTAAGGTGGCAAAATAGGTTGTAAAGGTGACGGTGAAAGCTAGAAGGATGCTAGGTTGCACAGGGAGAGGTATGGCCAGTAGGAAAAAGGAGATATTGATGCCCCTTGTTTAAGTCTTTGGTGAGACCTCATTTGGAATATTGTGTACAATTCTGGAGGCTGCACCTTCAAAAAGATATAAAAAGAATGGAGTCAGTCCAGAGGAAGGCTACTAAAATGGTATGTGGTCTTCATCATAAAGCGTATGGGGACAGACTTAAAGATCTCAATCTGTATACTTTGGACGGGGGAGGGGAGATATGATAGAAACGTTTAAATACCTACATAATGTAAATGTGCATGAGTCGAGTCTCTTTCATTTGAAAGGAAACTCTGCAATGAAAGGGCAAAGGATGAAGTTAAGAGGTGATAGGCTCCGGAGTGGTAGATGCATGGAACAGTCTCCCAGAAGAGGTGGTGAAGATAGAGACTGTGTTTGAATTCAAAAGGAACTGGGATAGGCACATGGGATCTCT
The DNA here is from genome assembly GCF_902459505.1 of Geotrypetes seraphini. Taxonomy (NCBI): domain Eukaryota; kingdom Metazoa; phylum Chordata; class Amphibia; order Gymnophiona; family Dermophiidae; genus Geotrypetes; species Geotrypetes seraphini. The sequence continues at coordinate 254,891,873 of NC_047086.1, forward strand.
GAGAGAGAAAGAGATAATGGTTAATGGGGATGAGCAGACTAGATGGGCCATTTGGCCTTTATCTACCATCATGTTTCTATGTTTCTTTACTTTGGATACCTTTTTAGCACTTATACCTGTTTTTACATCGTCTAACTCACAACGTTTAAGTTTCATCCAGGATGTCTAGTAAAACATTCAATTCTCCCTACAGGATGACTAAGTCTAAGTCAGCCCACATACTGCCCTAACCACTCCTTCAGATACACCCCTTTCAGCACTGGGTACACAGTGGCATTCAGAATCATAAAAATTCCCGCAACATGTCCAGAAAGTCGGTTTGATTATTGGCCCTTGAATGACCTGTCTTTTAGGTTGTCCAAGTGCTGACTTGGACAGCTTTTGATTATGAGCCCCTTACTGTTTGTTAATTGAGTTTTAGTTTAATTTTTTCATCTTTATTTTACAATTTCCGCACCTGTTCTGGTTTTATTGTTTTTTGAGGTGTTATAAGGGGGAGGGGGAGTATTGTATTTTAAACTAAAAATAAACCAGAAGCACTAGCAATAATAATATTCTTCATCTAATTCTCTATTTCTTTCTCATTGATTCCTAACACACTGTGCCACACACTGAAAGTCAAAAGCAGAACGATACCACAGCTTTAACGAGAGGTGTACGAAAAGTTAGTGAGGGACAATGCAGAAACAGATGCAGCACAGGAGTTAACTTGCATAGTAGACATTGGCAAACTACATATTAAAATAATGAGGAATGCTACTAGGCATCAGGGAAATAATTTTTAAAGTTGGGAAAGGAAATTAAGTTTTGAGTAGAAGGGTGCTACTAGACACTAGGAAATTATTTTTAAGTTGAATGAGAGTGACTGGGTTGGGGTAGATAGAAAGGAGCCTCTCAAGCAGATGCAGGCCACTGGTGACTTTTTTTTCTTCAAAAAGATCCCTTTTCTGTCAATGTATGAGTCAATCTCCACTCACACAATGACACGAAGTGGGACATTTTGCAGATTACTGCTGCAATTTTAATGTGGCAATAATTTGCATGCTTGTTGAATTCTTCATCCCATGGGTAATTTTTTGTGAAAAGCTTGGGTTCAAAGACATGCGGCTAGCCTCTTTAATGTGTGGAATACTGCTTGACCTCTTAGTCCTCTATGGCCCTAAGATCATTTTCCTGGGAGTGTGTGGTACAGTGGTTAGAGCTACAGCCTCGCACCACTCTTTGTAACCCTGGGCAAGTCACTTAATCCACCCAATTTTAAATAACCCCTACCAGAGACTGCCCAGGGACTATCCAGTTAGTGCTGGGGTGGTCCAGGGTGGAGCCTGGGTGGATCTGGAACTTGACCAGTTAGCAATGATATTCAGTTGATTAATCAGCTAAGGTATTAGATAAACACCTCCTTTTACAAAACTGCAATAGTGGTTTTTAGCACAGGCCGGCACGCTGAATGCTCTGCGCTGTTCCCAATACTCATAGGAACTTTATGAGTGTCGGGAGCAGCACAAAGCATTCAGTGCGCTGGTCTGTGCTAAAAAACGCTATCACGATTTTGTAAAAAGGGATGGGGAGTTAAGAGAGCAAAATAGGCCGTCCTAAATGTATCCACCATGCTAACCAGACATGAATCTGAATATTGATTGGCTCCCAGTTGACTTCTGAATGACAGAACATACCTGGTAAATAACAAAGGCTGGACATTGAATATATGGGGTTAATTTAGTTCATGGCTGTAAACAGCTGAAAAATGGCTGACCACCATACTAGTCCTCCCAGAACAAGTTTGTAAAAGTACACATCATGGCCATCATACTTTTACTGTATATAGTAAACTTAAAAGTCACTTATTAAGGATATACAACATATTAGAAAATTACCCATTACTTCATCTATAGGTGTGCACTGATAATTCTTTGAGTTTGTGTAGCTAACAAGGTTTGTTGTTTTGCTTTGACTGCAGCTGCTCTTTGCTTTCTCCCTCCCCCAAAGCTGCTGCCCTAGATCACTGTCTAGTCTGTACCAAGACTGTAAATGACCTGAATACCAGCATATATGCACATTTGAGTGTGCAAAAACCTATATCCCATCTATATGTTATTCTATAAAATGGCATATACAGTAAAACCTTGGATTGCAAGTAACTTGGTTTGCACGTGTTTAGTTTAGTTGAAATCTGTTTTTATTAACAAGAACAAACCATACACCAACAAATTCAAATAGCAGACAAGAATTCAAGTAAATAAGACAAGGCTCCCCCCCAAGAAGACTGGACTCTGATGTCCTCCCAGGTTACAAGGAGCCCCTAACCCCCAGACCCCCCCCCCACTCCCAAGCAGACCCCACCTCCTGTACCACCACACCCCCAACCCCTCCAACCCTCTTTCCCCCAAATCAGACAGGCGTGGTAGAATACAACTGCAGTCTGTTCAAGATACGACTACGAACCTTGGGAGACAAACTGTCCAAATAGGGAGACCAAATACAAACACAGTCTCTGCTTCTTCGACGAGAGGAAGAAGCCATGGTGGCCTCCCAGCCTAGAAGTTCATGCAATTTATTCCTCCAGTACCAGAAGGAGGGAGGAACATCAGCCAGCCAGAAATTCAAAAATATACTTTTTCCCCAGAATATAACATTTGCTCAAAAACAATCTCAGCAGAGGTATAAACAGAAAACAGAGAGAAATGAGCAAACAACATGTGAAATACAGAGACAGGGACAGAAACCCATAACAGATCCTGAAGAAAGGAAGCCAAAGCCCCTCAAAAGCTCTGAATACCCTCACAATCCCAAAGGCCATGAAAGTAAGAGTTCACCTCCGTGTGACAGGTGAGACAATATTGGGTGTCAACACAGCCCATATAGTAGGCCCAACTCTGGGAGGTATACATTCTCTACAAGTTCCTGAAGTGGCACTCTCGGAGCTCCGCACTAAGCACCAAAGCTGGGATACGCTGAAGAGCTTGAAGCAAAAATTCCACCCTAAGCTCCCGCCCCAAATCCTTCTGCCAAGCTGCCAACACAGAGGAGAAATCCTGCGGGGGCCCAAGGGCCCCAAGCTGTTTATGAAATAAGGAGACTGAGACCCGAGGCTCAGGATCCCCCCTCCCTCCAAAAAGGCTCGAAAACTAATCCCAAAATCTAGGGAAAGAGAACTCCCAGGAAGGGACTGCACATAATGCCATAATTGACAATGAGCAAAGATAAGGCACGGAGAGGGCAGACCACAATGCAGCAACTCTTCGCAGGAGAGGAGTGTCCCGTCATCCCGCAGAACGTGAAAAAGAAACTCAAAGCCTCGAGCTCACCAGCGCCCAAAAACAGAGGGAAACAACCCCGGGGGAAAGGAGAGATTACCAGTCAGAGGCAACAAAACACTAACATGAGATTCCTGCCACCAAAGAGGCAGCAACTGCCTCCACACCTCCCAAAGTGGGCGAAACAAAATACTACGTCTACAGGGAGTCGGCACCGAGCATGAAGAAGGGAAAGGAGGTGAGAAGAATAAAAATAATCATGCTCCGTGGAGATATCGGTATAAAGATCCGTACCCAAGACCCAATCCCGGACATGTCTTGGATCCCTTGTTGATATGCGGTATACACATATATAGACAGCAGTGTCTCACACACTACTCCTTTTAGGCCCAAGTCATTCATGTTTAAAGCAAAACAATAGATCCTGATAGACAAAATCAAAGAATTATGTTTCTCACCACACATAATAACCTGCTTTTCAGAAAAAACACAAAGGAGAGAGATGATGCTCAAACAAGAAGGAGTAAAATGAGAAAGAAAGCAAGAGAAAAGCTTAGTTTAACCATAATAAAATTAGTTATATGAGAGCTGATAATCTACCTCCCCACAACATGCAGATCAGAACTATAACATTTCTCTTTGGAAGTCACCATACAAAAAAAATCCTGATTTTCATATTATCTGAGCAATTAGTAACACAAAGCTCTCCACTACCAGGCAGATTGTGAAACTCAAAACCTGAAAAGGGGCTCCATATTTTGTACTGAATACAGTACAAAGACATCTGCAATTAATATTTCCCAAGGCTAACATATTTCAATTAATAAATTCCAAATAAAACACTTTATCCTACCCTAATATTATGCAAAATGTAAAGATAGCAGATGTAAATTTGAAAAAAAACTGACAAATTGCAATCATCACTTTACAAATTACCAAACAGAAATAAAACAAATAATGGGAAATAAGAAAATACCATTTTATTGGACAAATCCATTTTTCAATTAGCTTTCAGAAGCCAAATCTTCCTTCTTCGGGTCAGTACAATATACTGCTGTTAAGGTATCCTGTCCTGACCTGAGGAAGGGGATTTAGTCCAATAAAAAGATTGCCTTATTTCCATTTCCTGTTTATAAACTTTTATCAATACGGTACAAAACCACTTTATTCTAAAGCAACAACAACAACAAAAAATTTCTGTTTGTTGTTTCTGCTTTAATCATCTTCCCTTTGCTCTCTTCTTTTCATACAGCATCTGCATCTGTCCTTTCTCTGCCCCTTCCATCCACTTTCTGCCCTCTCTCTGCCCATTCCATCCACTGCCTGCCCTCTCTTTCCCTTCCCTTACCTTTCTGTCCACCTTCTCTTTCTCTCTCTTCCATTCACTGTCTGCCCTCTCTCTCTCTTCCATATCGCATCTTACCTTTTCTATGCCTCTTCCATAAACTATCTATCCTGTGATCCTTCTCTCCTTTGTACATGATTCATTTCAGTTTCACTCCCCTCCTTTTTTCTCTGTCTTTACCCCCTCCCCTATGCTCTGGCATCATTCTCTTCTCCTGTCCTTCCTTCCTTCCCATTTTATCCCACGGTCTGGCATCTCTATCTCCTTTCCTTCCCTTCCCTCCCCCCATGCCCTGGCATCTCTCTCCTCTCCTTCCCTCCCCCTCCATGATCTGGCATCTCCTCTCCTTCCTTTCTCTTGGTCTGGCATCTCTGTCTCCTTCCCTCTTCCCATATCCTAGCATCTCTCCCTCCCCCTCCATGGTCTGGTATCTCCTTCTTTCTTTCTTTCCTTCCTTCCTTCCTTTCCTAAGTCCTCATTGTCTGGCATCTCTCTTTCCTCTTTTCTCCCTTCCCTGGTCTTCCTTCTCATTCCTTCCCTCCCTCTTTCTCCCTAATTGGATGAAGAATTTCTCTCCCCTTCCCCTCGCCTTCCCTCTCTCTGTCACCCCTCCTCCATTGGCAGTGCAGCCTTTTGGCTTCAGGTCTTGCAGCTTTTAGCTTCAGACCTTCCTCTCTGCCACACCACTGCCCCCGAGTCCAATATTGGGCACTGTTGATGGAGTGGCATCTTGTTGCTGGCCAGCCTAGCAGCTGGTCGGCTCTTTGCTGCTCCCCTTTCCCAGTATCAAATCTTTTCACCTTCTCCCCTATGATTGGTATTTGTTTCCATCTCTCTGAGTCTACCTTTAGATTTGTCGTCATTGACTGTGATTCAGAGTGGCCCTGCCAACCCCGGCCTTTCTGACAACTTCCTGTTTCCACTGGTGTGATCAGCAGGGACACTCTGTGAATCATTGCTACTGCTGACAAATCTAAAGGTAGACTCAGGGGGAGGAGAAAGAAAAAAATGCCAATCGGGAGGGAGAAGGTGAAAGATTAGATACCGGGAAGGCGAGCGGCAGAGAGAGCCGACCAGCAGGTAGGCTGGTCAGCAGCAAGATGCCACTCCCTCAAGAGTGCCGCCTAAGGCTGCCACCTCAGTTAGCCTCATTATAGGGCCACTCCTGTGTACATGGGCGGAATGCATTGCTGCACATATAAATTATAGAGAGCTATAATTTATGTGTATTTTTTATCAAGTAAACGTTTATACCATCTCTATGGCTAAAAGCTGCTATGCTAGTATTCTAATAAGGAAAGCAGGTCCTTCTTTACTTTTATAAAGCGGGCTCCAAATAGGTGTTCCTTTAGAGAATTTTTAGCACACAGATTTTATGTCATCACTTATCACTGTTTAAGTGCAGAAGCATATTTTTAAAGCCAGAAAAGAAACTGATATTTAAATACAATATGCACTTGTAATTTCTCCTCTAAGACTCTACTATGTAAACAGCCCCTTAGACTGTAATTTTCCTGGAAATGTCCAGTTATCTTCTGATGTAATCCGCCTAGAACTGCAAGGTACAGGCGGAATAGAAGTCACTAATGTAATGTAATATGTATTTTATCATTAAAAATCACCTGGATTTGTATTAGCTGTAAATTATGGGGATGTTTGTTGTTTAGCATTCTATACTGAAAATTTATCCCAAAGTATTGTGAATAGGCTTATATCACTGCTTGAAATTTTTCTAGATGCCATAATATTTGCCAGTTTTTAAAGTGCATTAAGAAGTGGTTCCAAGAAATCCTACAGTTTAGTTTATAGATGTATTTTATTATGCTCTATTGCACAGTTCATAAAGAAATGTTAATTTGCATACTCATTTTAGGCTCTAGGGAGAAGGAAAATAGGACATGTGCTTAATCCTCTTTTTCTAGTAAACATATAAATAAAATGAATAAAAAAGCATAGCTCAGCTTTATTTTGCATATAATGCTTATGAGATACCACTATAAATATTAAATCCCATTTATAGAGACATCTTAGTGGCAGAGAATATATCCCCCAATCAAGATGTCTGTTTTTACCTCTGAAAGACATGCTTGTAGTCTGATTTCACAGAGGTTATTTAGTCAAGAGTAAAGAAGTGAATCAGACCCAAAGTAGGATTGCCACTTGCTTATATTGTTCCCTAAAAGTGATTTTTAATATCAGCATCCTTTGTTTCTGGTTTTAACTATTATTTTAATAAGTAATTTAGGGGGGGGGGATTAATCAATGTATATTACTGTTAAGATGAGTTATTTTATCACAAGTTATGCTATTTTAGTACAGGGTTCAATTTTATCCAATGAGATCTTGTGCTAAAATAGCACAACTTGTGGTAATGTAACCCATTTTAACATTAGCACAGATTGATGAATTCCTCCCTTAGGGATCTACTTACTAAGTGGGCTCCTTATACAAAGCGGCACTACCAATTAGCTTGCCCTGAAAGCAAAAAAGCCCGTGAGAACTGAATGGGCTTCTTTGTATTCAGTGCGGCACTAATCGGTGGTGTTGCTTTGTAAAAGGGGTCCATTATGAGTAATTATATAAATCATTTTTCATATGTAAGGCATGATTTAATAAACTTGATAAACTTGATAAACTTGATGATGAAAATAGTGATGGTAAGCAGGACAAATAGTACAAAGAAGAAAAATTGCTGAACATATTATGGTAGTTTAATGGGACAATGCCAACATGGATTTAGCCAAGGGAAGTCTTTACTCACCAATTTGCTACATTTTTCTAAAAGCATGTATAAATATGTGGATAAAAATGAGCCATCAGTTGTAGTTTGGTTGATATTCAAAGTAATTCAAGCAGAAAGGAAAGGTTCCTGCCTGCTTAAATCACTCTCAGTTAGCTGGATGCAGATATTCAACAGCACTTAATTAGCAGCATCACTGAATATCGACTTTGGAAGGCCATTTTTGAAATGGGCCAGAAAGAGGCATTCCAGAGGTGCAGGCAGAGTCAGGGAGGAGCTGGCAGCTATAGGGATAGTGGCAATATTCAGTGCTGGCACTCACATATCTAAGTGACCAAATTGGACTGCATTGAAAGCAGTCCTAACTATGGTTGCTTAACTATGTGGGTGTCAGCATTTAATATCGCCCAGCATCTGAGCTGAAGCAGCTCCTCTTCCCGCCCCTAATGCAGCTCACTACCCCAGTGAAGTTCCACACCCTCTTCCAACACCAAGATGCAGCTCTGCTCCCCTTCCCACTTCCAATGCTGCTCTAAAACCAACTCTTACTACTCCAATGCAACGCCATACCACCTTCCCCTGAAGCAGTTCTGCTCTCTTTCTTCTACCATCCAGATGCAGCTCTGCTCTACCTCCCAAAATCACAGATGCAGCTCTGCTCCCTATCCTTACATCAAGACGTAGACTCAAAACTTCCTCCCGCCATCCCAGGACCTCCGGTCTCCTGTCTTATCCCCTCAAGCTGCAGATGGCTCCTTCAGGTCTACTTACAGTACAATCCCTTGTAGTTTAGTGGTCCTTGGAAGCAGGAGCAAGCTGTTGGAGGGAGGTTCGGGGGGGGGGGAGGGTTTGGAAACCTCTATTATAGAGAAAACTGAACTTTTTCTGATTTTTTTCGGGAAAAGTTCAATTTTCTCTATAATGTAGGGGATTTCACCCCCCACACCCCTCCCGCAACGACAGCACGAATACTAACCAATAAAGTGTGGGGGGGGGGTTGCCACCCCAACCCCCCAGTCGGAGCTCTTTAAAAATTATTTTTTCCCCCGCGCACTTCTGTCTTGCGCCGAATTGTCAGCGCTGGATTGTCGGCGCGCGATTATCCCATCACCATTTAAACAGTCAGTGAGATTTAAAAAAATATCACCCCAAAAGAAAACAGCAAATGCAGCAAAATAGAGTCATTTCAAAAATGTCCCAAACATAACAATTCAAAACTCACAGCTCTGCAATCAGTAGTGTTTGGCAGTCAAACCCCATTCATCAATTTTGGTTTCTGGAACAGCTCTCCTAGAATTAACTCCTCCTGTAACTCCATTGTTTCCTCCTGGACTTGTGCTGACAACTCTGGAGAGGTTCCAGCTTCCTCTACCTCCATAGGGTCTATGGCATCACCCTGGTCAAAGCTGGAAAACTGTTCTTGGGGAGAGGTTTATTTATTTTCCCTATCCTCTCTAACAACCTAGAGAAGTCTGCAGGTTTTTCATAAACAGAGCCAAACCCTAACCTGCCTGAGCCTGCTTGTGGCTCTCTTTGGCTCCCCTGGTGGACACAAGGAAAATTACAGGGACCACAGTCAGCACGGAGCCTGCTTGGTCACAATATGCACATACACTTATATGCATAGGAGTAATGCTATAACTGAGTGACATAAAATTTAGGCACCTAATTTGCATAGGCTGGGGAGCCTATTTTATAATGGTAATTATATGTATAATTTCCATTATAGACTACTAGAATAAGTCAGCTGTTACGTTTTAGTGCACCTATTTATACCATGTCAATAGCAGACAAAAATGTGAATGCCTAAATATGGCTTTTAGGCACATAACATAAAGTATTTTATAAGTAATGGACCTTATAATCAAACCTTTAAAACGTCCAAAACACAGCCTAAGTCGACACTTGGACATCCTAATAGCAGGGATATCCACGTACTGATAATCAAAACAAACTTTCCGGACATGCAGCAAAACTCCAAGCTGCTGTGTGTCTAGAGATCAACGGGGCATGTTGGGAGGTGTGTTATGGGCAGGAATCGGGAGGGCTTCAACCTAGACATACTGCAGCCATAATCAAAGTTTTCCTAGAGGGAACTTAGACGCCGGTAGTTAGACCTGTTTGAGTTGCGTCTAAGTTCCACAAAGGTGCCCAAACTGACAAGACTACTGAAGGATTTAAGGCATTACCACCCCTTACTCCCTCAGTGGTCATGACACCATCCCACCACCCAAACAGCAATAAAACCCAAAACCTGTAGGCTTCTCATCAGCTGATCGCAGCAGAGGAGTCCCCATCAGCTGAGCCAGTTTTGAGGATTCTTGAGTCAATCAGGGGCTTCAGCCCCTCCCACTGCATCTCAAGATGGATTGGGAGGGGGGACGCCCTGTCATTTGCAGCATACAGCCCTGTAGGCAGGAGGGAGTGGGCCTCCCTCCTGCTGTTTTCTCATCTGAAGGTACAGGGGTATCCAGGGATGTGAGAGGGGGTCCCAGGAATATTAGGGAGATGGGGCAGAGAAGTCAGGGGATGTCGGGGGAGGTCCAGGATGTCAGCAGGATATCAGGGATGTCAGAGGGAGGTCTGGGATGTCAGAGAATGTCAGGGGAGGGGTGTACGGCTCCATGGCTCAGCTGATCCTGTCAGAGGGAATCCTCATTAGCTTCGCCACTAAGAATTTACGAAACCAGCTCAGCTGATGGGAATTCCTCTGCCATGATCAGACAAGGTAGTTGGTGGGTACGTCTACAAAATTTGCTTTGTACATTTTTTACTTGGACGTTTTTATTTTTGAAAATGGGAAAAAAGGTAGACGTCCTATGAACCAAAACTTATATCTAGCTCATTTTCATAAATAAAAGATAGACGTTTGGCAGCTTTGAAAATGGACATTTTTCCTACTGGGTTTGTGGACGCCTTGCACAAAATGTCCAACCTCAGACTTAAGGCACATTTTCAATTATGTTTCTCAATGTGTGTAAATGGGAGCCAAAACCATAGCTCTCCCATACACCTCTGTGAATACCCCATCAGATGCATAAGTACTTACATGTGTAATTGGTGGCCAACTTTAGGAAACCTGTTATAGAATGAGGGAATAGTGACGATACATGCATATGTGTTGGATAATTTTCAAAAGCTCCATTTATGTGAATAAAATCCTTTTTATGTGCAAAAAAATGCCTTTGAAAATTGCCATGAAATTCATAAAAATATTTAGCTCTTCTACATTACTAATTCAAAACAACTAATAAATAGAGATGGCTGAGAATGGATTTGTCTTATAGTAAATGATAAAAAGCAGAAATGGTTGGCAGAGGCATAACAGAAGTGGCCTGTAAACAGTCCTCCGATAAATGTGGAATGTACTTAACAAGTGTTTGTATGAAGCAAATAACATTCTTATCTTGAAGCAGACAAAATATTATCTCCTCTGATTCTGATTATATACTTTAGCATTTGAAATTCCTTTTAGGGACTAAAAAAGGAAGTCTCAGTCTTACCTGAATACTTTGGCCATGCCTTTTTAGGGGCAAAGCTGAAAGAGGGGTAGAAAGTTAAATCTTAACTCTGCATAACATGGTAACAGAGAATACTGGAAATTTAAGAATGTTTTTCCCCCCATTATCATTGATTAGGGAAGTCCTATGACAGACAGTCTAGGGAAAACAGCTCCTTAAAATATCACCAGTATGACACCCCTACTTTTCCTACTCTCCCTCCCAAGTCAGGCCTGTGTGAGTTAATTAGTCTGACTGGAGAGAGTGTTAAGGTAGGGGCTGGTGCTGAGAGGCAATAAAAAGTTCCATGTAGTGATATGGTATCTGTCCTGGACCATGTCATACAAATATGTCACATAAAAAATGAAGCAATATTAAATCACATAAGGTATGTTTGCTGAATATTAGAACTGTGCCTTGTGTTTTAGCTTCTTTAGTTTATGTATTTATAATAGATTCCTGATTATAGGATTATAATGCCCATAAATCTTGTCTCCTGAAGATGCTCTCTGCGAAACACCGTTGGGTGTAGAGCAAGGCTGGGTTCCATGTGATGATAAGGATAAATAAGAGAAAGAACAGAAGAAATTACAAGCTATTATTAGAAGGACTTTTGCTGATAGTCAATTCAATATGAAATGAAGAACTTTTGTTTTTTGAGGACTCTCATTGGTGTACATACACTTTATTGGTGACTGCAGTTATGCACTTTCTAAATTGGGTGGGTGGCTTTGGGATTGTTGCTATATGTTTTATCTGGACACTAAATTAAAATTGTAAGTGTATTTGATGGTATTTCATTATATTTATTAAGAATATGTGATTTAAGATCACTTCATTTTTTATGTACAGTAATTATTAATATATTGAAGCAGATGGTGTTTGTTGGTTCCCACGTATATATTTTTGACAAATACAAATGTCACCAATGTTTCAAGAAAAAAAAAAATTGAACCTAAGGTCCAGATTTACAGAAGCAGTGAGTGCCATAGAGATGGAGCCTAGAAGTTAGACTAACAGGTTTGAACTATGAAAGTCAAGGCACTCCTTGTAATCTTGGGCAAGGCCTCTTAACACTCCATTGCCTTAGGTACAAACTGCGATCATTATTTATCGTATTTTTCGTGCCGTAAGACGCACCTGACCATAAGACGCACCCTAGATTTAGAGGAGGAAAACAATAAAAAAAACATTCTGAACCAAATTCTCCCTGCCAGGCTCTGCACCCAACCCCACACTCCTTGTTAGGCTCTACACCCTGTCCCCCCTCCCTGCCAGGCTCTGTACCCTGTCCTCCCTCTGGTGGTCTAGTGGTAGGCCGGAACAGGGCACAGGGCAGGCAGGGACCTCAACTGTACTTAGGCTCCTTGAGTTCTTAAAGTCAGTCCTGAGGGGTCTGCCTATTTAGACAAGATTGGGAAAATAAATAAATAGATAAAACCGGCTTGACAGTGGTTTCAGAGCGGCAAGAGGCTCTTGTCAATTTGCTCTTTGCATCCTGTGTTTGGCTTTACCTGCTTCTCTGTGGGGCTGGCTGGATTATTTGCCGTAGAGCATGACTTCTCAATGCTCTAACTGCTGCTTCATCTGTCAGCGCTGGATGTGTCAGGGCAGTACTCTTTTTCTCCTTACCCTGAACTGCCCAATCTTTCTTCGGTTTCAATGGTGCGTCTCAGTCTACTTCAGTCACAACAGGAAGGAGTCACGCCAATAATGCCGATTTTAGCGGGAATGACCACCATCTTGGCTCCTGCATCAGACCTGAGCAACTTCTATGGCTCACTCCCCTGGGGCCCTAACTTGGTGCTGCAGTGGGAGGGTAACCAGCAGCCGCCGATGCCATGGGAGTCAATAAGGCTACCGGAATTGGCAGGCAGAAAGAGATCTAGGTTCCCAACGCTGGAATGTCACCACCGGCAGCAGCATCAACCACACAAGTCCTGCATGCCGAAATGGGCACGGTCATTCTGCTCAAGATCCGGCCCGGTCAACTGGAGGACCCTGTGGTGATCGAGGAGACCTCTTGGCGCTGGTCTCCCGTTCAACTGTTTGGACTCCTCCTGCATTGGTGGAATTGCACAGTTGTCTCGAACAGCAGTATGGCAGTATTTGATGATCTTTGATCTTGGGCATTATCAGGCAGCGGCGCAGGACTGGGCAGGCACACGAGGGAACTGCTGGGATTTAAAACAGGTACCGGGGGGGGGAGGGGGGTTGTGGTATTCGCTCCATAAGATGCATCCTTAGTTCCACCCACTTTTGGGGGGAGAAAAAGTGTGTTTTATAGAGCGAAAAATATGGTATTAAGTTGCACATAAAATGCAGTAGCTTAACACAAGATGTTTTTACTAGCTGCTTTGCTAATTGAATAACACAGCTGGTGTTACATTTTGCAAAATGCAAGAAAACACCACCCAAAGAAGTGTTGATAACTTTCCCCCATCAGTATGAGTCGAGTTAGGATAAAAACTTGTACTGTAACTATGGCAAATTGTAACCTTTTAAATGTATATTATGTATGTTTAACCTGTAACCTGTTCTGAGCTCTTTGGAGAGAATGGGATGAAAAATGAAATAAATAAATAAATGAGTATCAGCCAAAGCTTCATTGAATGCAGGAATGCTCAGAAACAGTTTAGTGGCTTCTGTAAAACAGTACCCTACTTCAGATCCCTTTAAATAATTCCCATCAATGGACATCTCCCACAATCTATTCAAAATTAGAAGACCATTTAAACCCTGTCTTTGTGGAAAGGGCATGAGCAATCTTCAGTTACTCCTGCTATGGTTGCTCCTTCAGTATCACTAGGGATTAGTTATGCCAATAAATGCATAACTAACCAAATAAAAAATACTTTCCTCCTCTATCACTAGTCTTGGACTGTTCAAGCCTCTTTTTGCTGTGTCCTGCTCCATCTTTGGTGTCCTGGCCTCTTTATATCAGTTTAGCTGTTGCTTCTTAGTGTGATAAGGTGCTCTGCTACTCTCTTGCTTTCATTGGGATGTCCTGTTCATTATGGGAGGGGTACAGTTGGGGCAATTTTTTTTTATAATTATTCCGTTTATAAATTCTTAGTTAGAGATCCAGGGTTTGGAAGCTGATTGAAAAGACCATAAAAATGAAAGTTCATATAGGGTGATTGGATTGTTATGAGAATGTGGTATGCCCACAGATATACAATATTCTCAGGATGGGCAGAGGTAAATAGCTTCAGAGAATCTTTTTTCTAATATCCAAAGATCAAGACATAATTCTTTCTTTTCCTATGCAAGCTACTAAATGTGTTTTGACTGATATTCTTGTTGCAGAAGTTGGTAGATGGTTTGAAAAGAATGTTATGGACAGATCATAACAGACAATAGCTGTAGGTATGTGATACTGAAACTAAGGGCTCCTTTTACGAAGGCCTTAATGCGCGGAATAGCGTACTCTAAAATGCCGCGTGTGCTAGCCACTACCACTTCCTCTTGAGCAGATGGTAGATTTTCAGCTAGCGCTCGCTATAGTGCGTGCTAAACCTTTGTAAAAGGAGCCCTAAGTTGTTCTGCATACTACTATGTTATAAAACAGTACTTTAACAGTTTTGGACACCCTAACCTCCCTCCTCTTTCTTCCAGACTAACCACTTCCATCCTATTCTCGCCTTTCTGTTTACCCATAAAACCCTCATACCTACTACAAAGACTTTTTTTTTTAAGTTTAAAAATGTTTTATTAATTTTTATAAAACCACAACAATCAAAATAAAACAAGACTTTAATGGACTCAAAAGAACTGAATAATCCAAATAATTGAGAATTCAAAGAACCAAATAAAATGATGATTGATCCAAAACCAACCCCAAATTTTTACAATGCATATGGATGGCACATAGAAGTACAGTAAGTTAGTCTTTTTAAAAGAAGCACAATATAATTACAGAGATGCCATGTCTCACTTATTAGTAGCATGTCACACTCATTTGAAAGCTCTCTCACTCTTAAGTCCTATTAAATTTCTTACTCATTAGTGCATTAGTACCAATGCACTGCTATAGAACACTGTTTTGATGATAGGCAAGCCTTAGAGAAGTAAACCAAGTGGTCCAACTTTGACTTGCCCCTTTTCCTTTTCCTGGAAATACATGTGCTCTGAAACCAATGTAGATATTTTAACTACTGGGTGGAAAACAATTTTCAGCTCAACAAATTTACCCAACTTGCTTTCCACTTCTCATATTTTTTCAGATGCTTCAAAGAAAAGCAAATATCATTTAATGCTGCCCTGATTAATTTATAAAACAATATTACATTTAAATCATTGTAGATTTATACCTTGGATTTACTGTACCATGTGAAAAATCTGTTCCAAGGCTCTCTTGCAATCCAGTGTGTGCAGTATGCTAATCACCTTTGTGGGTCTGAGGCCTGGGAAAATATATCAGCAGGTCAACAAACTGATTAAGGTGAAAATCTGATATCACCTTAGGAAGGAACTTAGGATAAGTGTGTAGAACCACCCTGTTGTACAATTTAGTGTACAGTAGATCATCCTACAACCTGTCGGTCCTATTTACTTTAGCTAATTGAGACTGCTGTACTAAAAAAAATAATTTACAGGCATTCCAGGATCTTTTTCTATACAATCTGACTTAAAAAGAGGTCTTGGAATGTTTATATGTTAGTAATGGATGATATTACCACTTTTTCATTAGGTGGTCTTACAAAGGATTTGGTTAAAAGAATATTGACAGTAAAAATACATGCAAACATTGAAAACTATTTGAAAGGAATAATCCCTTGATAGAGAAAGACTAGTATTCTCAAGAGATTTAGAAAAGCATTCTATGTCTGAATGGCAAGGCATCACAGTCAGAATAAAAATTGAAATATTTGCATCACTAGAATGGAAGTCTCTAGAGTACAGTAAAGTAAAAAAATTCTAATGACGTTCCATAAATTTTGGAGCTTTAGGGCAAAAATGAAAACTAAATAGCTAGACACAGATGAATAGATAGTTTAATAGTATATCATATTTATTGAGTGCATATCAATTAGAAATGAAACTTGACGACAACAACAGGCCTAAATTAAATGGATAAATGGCAATTCTATAAATTGGTACCTAAAGAAATTGTGCATGTGTGGTATAGAATAACAGCATTTACGTGCATGATTGGCACTACTAATTGGTATTTACACACTGCCCATCTGTGACTCTGGGAAAGTCACCCAATCCTCCATTGTCCCAGGTACATTAGATTGTGAGCCCACCAGCACAGATAGGTGAAAATGCTTAAGTACCTCAATGTAAACCACTTAAACAACCTCCATTGATAGGCAGTATTTTATATAATTCTTAAAATTTTTATTTCTAAGCACTTCTCTGAATTTTCTTTTGAAGGCAAAGGGATATCTTTTGCCAGTCTATTACTTTTCTATTTATCTTTATAAAAAATGAAGAACCCTTTGTACAAATTACATAAACATATCAGATTCTTTCACAGGCATTGTGAAACACTGTGAAAGCCAAACAAATATACATAAAACAGATACAATGTATACAAAATGAAGGTGGTTGACCTTGCAATCATGTTGAGTCAAATAATCCAATTACTTTATAGCTCATAAAGATATGAATTCATACTTGTTTCAATTTCAGTATGCAACATGCTAAAAGACACATTTCATTTAGTATGATAAATTTAAAAAAGTCAAGAAACTGGACAATAGATTGATATAATTTTATCTGTCTGCTGCACTGTGATAGCACATTGTGTGATATAATTTTTAGAAACTTCCAGAGATAACAGATACGCATTGGCAGCAATGAGGTGTCTGATTTGTTCAAGATACTAGATTTTCTTAATAGACATGTTTTTGTTTTACATCTCCCTGCTTGAGGATCAAAGATCATAGGATGTTGTGATGTTTAGTACATTGACAATATTGATCTGTAGCTTGTTGAATATGGATCTGACCTACTACTTTCAAAAAAAGGATCTGTGCTGACATCCTAAAAAGATTTTTGTATAACATCCTGATAAATTTACAGCTGTGTGGGATTATATTCTTCTACACTCCTCCCTCAATATTCACAGGGGTTAGCGGCAGAGCCAGCCCACGAATATTGAAAATTTGCAAATAGTTTTTGAGCTGACTCTTATCCGCCCCCACCTCCCTCTCGCCTTCCCTCCCGTCATCCCGGACCTTAGCTGGTGGTCTAGCAGTCTTTCGGTGCAGGAGCGATCTTCCTACGCTCTTGCCCCATGCAGATCACTCATCCACAATGGCTGCCGTGAGTTCCCGTAGTTTCTCGAGACTACGAAGGGAATTCACAGCAGCCATTTTGGATGAGTGATCTGCAAGGGGCAGGAGCGTAGGAAGATCGCTTCTCCCCCGAATGATCGCTAGACTACCAGGTACGGTCCAGGGAGGTCCGTGAGGCAGGAGGGAGGTGGGGGTGATTCCGGTTTTAGGACATCGCGAATAATCGAAATCGCAAGTCCTAAAACCGCGAATCAGAAGGGGGAGTATACTCTAATGAATAAAGTTAATAAATTTGAATTTAAGGGCCTCCTTTAACATGAAGTAAGAAAAGAAAATCATATTTCAAAGTAGGTTTGGATAATGGTAAGCACTAATGTAAACATAACCCCACCCCACTCTCCATTTCAGAATGCCATTTTTATGCTAAAATTATAGAATACTAGCACCTAAATATATAAGTGCTATGTGCAAGCTTAGCACTATTCTTTAAATGATGCATACAACTTGGTTAGTGTGTAAACGCAAGGGGACATATTTGAGAGAGGGGCATGAGTTGGGCTCCCACTTACACAAATAACTTATAGAATATTGCAAGTTATGTGACAAAATGCTACATTTAGACATGCACATTTATGCCAGCTATTGACATGGCATAAGTGGGAACTCCTAATTGTAGCTGTGTAGATGTTGATTTGTGCTAGTATTTTTTAAACAGAATCTCAACACCTAGATGCCATTATAGAAGTCATACTCAGCATGCTGCATCTACTATAGGTGCCTAACTCTGCACCCCATTATAAAACTGTCCCCAAAAGCCACCCACTTAGCTCTCATGATGGCCTTGACTATACAGTTTATTTTATACATTTAAAAGATTGACCATGTAATCCTACCTTCTATTTTATGCCTCCCAACCAGTTTACAATCCACAACAGGATGTGGAAAGGCATAATAAAAAAAACATCTAAGTCCCCTTTTGGCCTAGGCCCTAAATGCTGAAAGTAGAAGCAGGGAAAATGTCCATTCTCAAAAAAAAAAAAAAACACGTCCAAAAGGAGGTTTTTTTTTATAATGGCCTGCCTCTACGTTCAGCTGTTTAAACGCCCAGACCACCACTATGTCTACACTAACATATAATCAACCAAAAAAAAAGCTAAGTTCCAAATGCCCAATACAAGAGCTTTTAGGTGAAGGAGGAGCCAATCTCTCCTGCCGCGATGCATCCCCCACCCCCCATCGGATCAGGCAGGAGGGAGCCCAGGCCCTCCTGTCCGAACAACCCCCACCCTCCCTGACACGATCGAGGCAGGAGGGAGCCCAATCCCTCCTGTTCCCGCCAACCCCCCTACCCCCAACCCCCACTAAAATAAGGGCAGGAGAGATCCCAGGCTCTCCCCTGCCCCAAAGCAGCCCCCCCACGTCTGGCCCTTTGCACCCCAGATCGCTCCCCCCGAACACGCCCCCACCTGCAAGACCCCCCCGCTGGCCCCCCACCGTACCTTAAGAACATTGGATGGGTCCGAAGTCCAGACGGCCGGCAGGCCCGCCATCCTCAAAATGGCGGGCCTTAGGGCCTGATTGGCCCAGGTGCCTCAAGCCCCGCCCACAGGTGGGGCCTGAGGTGCCTGGGCCAACCAGAATAGGCCCAGTTACCTTAGGACCCTCCTGTGGGTGGGGCTTTAGGCTGGGTTGGGCCCTTGAAATATCAGAAATGGATACATTTGATAATGACAGCAGCCCAACTTGTCCTGGCATCTGCCTGGAAACAATTTGATCTACCAGGGTTACGAGTATTATTGGCTAAAGTTCAATATATGCAACAGATGTCTAAATTAACTGCTCTTCGGAGAAATCAGCTACAGAATTATAACACCATCTGGAGTGCCTATGAAATTTGGATTAAATCCCAAAATGATAGTCTCAATTGATCTTTGATATATAATCTTTTGCACATTTTTTATGACTCTCCTGCACACATCCTTTCACTGGGGTTAGGGGGGGCGGAGGGTGGGATGGGAGGGATGAGATATATTAGACATCATAGACAGTTAAAAATTTTTATTACTTGCCATGGAATGAGATATATAATGAATCAATGTATTATTTTGTATACAACTGTTTAAGCCAGCTGTTTTTAATTGCATTATTTTTCAATTTTTTTTAAAAAAAAGAAATAGTTCTCTTGGATACAAGTTGTCCCAACTTCTTAGGGTCAAATGAGACAAACAGTTGAGGAGATGTCCTATGTGGCTGAGTTTGCTGTAAGTAATAAGCCAAGGCTCTTTCGCAGCCCAAAAGTATGAAGAACCATTTCTCCAGAATGAGAATGATGTTTAGGAAAGAACACTAGAAGCACAATCGATTGATTGAGATGAAATTCAGTGACTACTTTTGGAAGGAACTTCAAATGGGTGCGAAGTACAACTTTGTCATGGTGGAACACTGTAAAAGGCAGACTCCCACCAGCGCCTGAAGCATGCTCACTCAACAAGCAGAAGTAAGGTAGATGAGAAAGACCATTTTCCAAGTGAGATATTTGAAAAAAGCTGGACATTGGTTCAAAAGGAGGCTTCATGAGTTTAGAGAGAATCACATTAAGATCCCAAACCACTGGAGGTGGTTTGATATTGAAAAGTCATTTCATGAATCTGGATACAAGAGGATGAACAGTCAGAGATTTACCGTTGACTGGTCCATGAAAAGCATTGATAGCACTGAGATGTACTCTAATTGAAGTGGTTTTAAGACCAGAATTAGATAAATGTAGAGTATAATCCAATACTGAAGATATAAAGGAGGATGAAGCACTATGATAATGAAGAGTATACCACGGAGAAAACCACATTCACTTCTGTTGATAGCACTACTGTGTAGAAGGTTTTCTGGATGCCTCTAAAGCCGGACAGAATCAGAGAGATCAGTGTCAGCTGATGTCATCCCGAAAGGTACCAAGCTGTCAGGTGCAAAGACTGAAGCTTGGGATGTAAAAGAGATACTTGACTCTTATTGAGAAGAGATGGAAATATCTGCAAGGGTATTGGTTCCTTGATATTGAGCTGAAGTAGTAGGGAGAACCACGGTTGTCTGAGCCACCGAAGAGCTATGAGGATCATGATGGATGACTCTTGTTTGAGCTTGATAAGCGTCTTGAGGATGAGAGGAATTCATGGAAACACATAGAGGAACTTGTGCGTCCAATCCAGGAAAAAAGCATCTGCTTCCAGACACTGGGGAGAGTACTGCCTATTGGCATGAGAATTCTTATCTCCTTGAATATAGACTGCTTTGAGGAATATGGTGTGAGCAATTGCCCAGTGCCAAATGCCCTGGGCCTCCTGACAGAGGAGGAGAGAACCTGTCCCTCCTTGCTTGTTTATTTAATATATTGCCCTCTGATTGTCTGTGCAAATTAGGAGGACGTGATTTGCAACAATGTGTTGAAAAGTCTTGAGTTCCAACAGATTGATGTGGAATTGCTGCTCCTGGGCTGTCCAGTTACCCTGTATATGCAGACCATCCAGATGAGCTACCCAAGCATACTTGGATGAGGCTGTGGTCAGAACTTTCTAATGTGGAGGGCTTTGAAACAAAAGCCCTCTGGAGAGATTTGAAGAGATCATCCACCATTGCAGAGATTGATGAAGTGAAAATGTGACTGTGCGAGAGGGTTGAGAGCTTGAGACCATTGAGATGTTAGAAACCAGAGGTGTCCAGAGATGAAGTCTCGCAAAGGGGGTAACATGGACCGTACACACCATGTGGCCCAGTAGCACCATCATCTGCCTGGCAAATATGAATGGGAGGCAAGAAATCTGTGTTCAAAGTTGGATCAAATTGTCTTGTCTTTACTGAAGGAGAAGCACCCTGAGTTGAATAGTGCCGAGCAGGGCTCCTATAAATTGCAGAGTTTGAGAGGGTTGAAGTTGAGATTTGGGAAAATTGACTTCAAACCCCAACTGCTGAAGGAAGAGGATTGTTGATTATGTTGATGCAAGCACTACTTGAGGAGTGACATCTTTTATGAGCCAATCGTCATGAGCCAGCCCAGCCACAGCCACTACCACCAGACACTTGGTGAACACTCTGGGTGAGGATATGAAGCCAAAGGGCAGAACCTTGTATTGAAAGTGCTGTTAGGCCACTTGAAATCCGAGGAATTTCCTGGGACCAAGATGAATGGGAATATGCATATAAGTTTCCTTTAGATCCAGAGAGCATAGCCAATCTGATTCAAGAGGGGATATAAAGTTGCCAAAGACAACATACAAAACTTTTCCTTTTCTAAGAACTTGTTTAGGCCTCTGAGGTCCAAAATTGGATGTAAACCTCCCATCTTATTCGGGATAAGAAAATACCAAGAGTAAAACCCCCGGTTCTTTTGAGTAGGAGGGACGGTCTCTATTGCATTGAGAAGTAGAGGTTCTATTTCCCGAAGCAGAAAGGACGACTGCTGAGGGTTGAAAGAAGACTCTCTTGGAGGATGGTCTGGAAGTATAGTGATGAAGAGCGTATCCCTCTCAAATGACTTTCAGAACCCAGAGGTCTGAAGTAATCAATGGCCAGCATTGATGGTACAATTAGAGCCGGCCCCTGATTGGCTAAGGAAGAGACTGAGAGAAACAGCAACTATGCTCACCTTGATTCCATCAAAAAGACTGCTGAATTTTGAGGAGCTGCTGGTTGAAACTTCTGAGGATGCTGTTGCTTTTGTTTCTTCTGCTGAGGCAGAAAAACATCTCTGATATGATGAAGGTTTAGATCACTGAGAAGTTGAAGGAGGCTTAGACTTGGATTTAACCAAAGTATTCCAATTCTTTTCATGGTCAATGAGTTTTTGTGTGGCTATCTCAATGGAATCACAAAAGAGCTCTTCTCCCAAACAGGGAATACTAGCCAATCTTAGTCTTGAAGTCTTAGTTTTGGTCTTGAAGATTAATGTCCATATCTGCGACTCTGAGCCATGCCAGGCTGAAGCTCTAGATCAGTGGTCCCCAACCCTGTCCTGGAGGACCATCAGGCCAATCGGGTTTTCAGGCTAGCGTGAGTGAGATTTGCATATAATGGAAGTGACAGGCATGCAAATCTGTTTCATACATATTCATTAGGGCTAGCCTGAAAACCCAATTAGCCTGGTGGTCCTCCAGGACAGGGTTGGGGACCACTGCTCTAGATGATAACTCATTGCCACTGCCATGGCTGAAGCTCTAGATCAGGGGTGCCCACACTTTTTGGGCTTGCGAGCTACTTTTAAAATGACCAAGTCAAAATGATCTACCAACAATAAAAATGCTAAACATATATATATTTATTTATATATATATATATATATATATATATATATATATACACACACACACCGAGTGTACTTTGTATTTATGTTCAAATATTTTTTTATTATACAGCCCCCCTCCCCCGAAGGCCTGACCCCCCCCTGAAGGTCTGCACATTCCCCCTCAAAGGTTGACTCCCTCCCTGAAGGCCTGCACTACCACTTGAAGGACTGCACTCCCCCCCCCCCCGAAGGCCTACCCTCCCCACATCCATTTACCTAATTCCAGCAGGGAGCAGTCTGCAGAGAGGATCGCTGGTACTTTAGCGATCCTTGCAGGTTGCCATAGGCCTCAGGAGCTGTCTTCCCTCTGCCCCAAGCCTGTCTCTGACTTAGAGGAGGGGCAGGACCACGGCAGAGGGAAGACAGCTCCTGAGGCCTATGGCAACCTGTAAGAATTGCTAAAGTACCACCTGCCACCGGCCGTCTCCCATTCGTCCCCTTTGGAGATCCCCACAGGAATAAGGAAGTTAAATTAATAGAATACTTAGGCACAGAAAAACAAAGAAATACTTCCAAGAACTGCCCCATAAGAACTGCCTGTCACAATGCTCATTAGTGGAACTGAATAAAAGACAAGTACAATGGATTTAGAAGGGGGACGATCCGCCCGGGTGCACGACTTGGAGGGGTGCACAGCCGGCCAGGTCCAGGTCATCCTGCCTTTCTTTTCCCCCGGTCCGCGCTCGGGGCTTGCACCTGCCTGGTCCCGCGCCGACGCTCGAATGGTGCCGTCAACTCCCGCGAGTCTCGCAATAACCAACAGCACCATTTGGACGGCGGGTGCGAGCCCCGTGCGCAGACCGGTGGAAAGGAAGGACAGGAGGACCCGGACGGCTGTGCATCCCTCCAAGCCATGCACCCGGGGCGGGGGCGGACCGCCCCACCTCGGTACGCCACTGATTGGGAGGCCGATTTTGGGGGTTTTAAAATTGTATATTGGGCAGCATTAGGCCTCGCTCTTACCTCAATCATTACAGGCGCTTTTATTACTTGTGATGCGCTGAGCTCCGTCCCCCACCGACCTTCACCCCGCCCTTCCAGCACTCTGATTGGCCAGTGTTCTTTAAGAGGTGGGCCAGTCAGGAGGGGGAAAAAAGAGAAGGGAAGAAGGGAACCTGCTGTGCGATCGACTGGGGTCGCCTGAGCGAACGACCTGTCGATCGCGATTGACGCGTTGAGCACCCCTGCTCTAGATGATAATTCAAAAGCACCATAAGCTGATCTGGCCAAATACTTTCGTGATTGTGAAAGAGTGCAAAATATATTGTGAAATTCCTGAAGGTATTGTGCAGGAATATATTTATCAAAGGAAGGTAATTTCCATTCTAGGAGTTTTACATAGCAGAACATGTAGAAATTATAATTCAGGACTCTGTTCTCCAATATGGAATTTTGATATAGGCAACGTTCAAATTTGTCCATAGTTCGTCCTTCATGGCCTGGTGGAGTGGAGGCATAGATCTTAGAAGCAAAAGGCTTTTTCAAAGTTGACACCTCCATTAATGATTGGTTTTGAAGCTGTGGTTTATCAAAACCCGGAGCAGAAATGATTCTATATAGCGAATCAAGCTTTCTGGAAGCCACTGTAATAGTCATGGGGGTTTCCCAATTCTTGTGAAGAGTTTCTTTGAGAATATCATTCAATGGTAGTTTAAGAAGTTCATTGGGAGGCTCATCATAATCTAAAGCCTCAAGGTATTCATCACTGTAGGCAGAATCAACTTCCAGTTTAAGAGGCCAGGTCTTTGCCTAACTGCCTAATAAATTTTGTGAAGGAAAGTCTTTCAACAGGAGATCTTGTCTTTGGTGGAGATTTCTGATGAGAAGGCTCTGAAAGAGTATCGTAAGCCTCAGTGGCAGAACCCAAATCAGCATCAATATCAGTCTGTAAGTCAGAGTCATAAACTAGCTTCGGTGACGGTGTGTGTTGAAAGGATCGATGTTTATGTCGACTCCGGAACTGATCCGAAGAAGAAGAGGAGGTACGATGTGAAGCTCTTCTTCGTTTTGAAGTACATGATGAAGAACGATGTTTTCTGGTCTTTGAACGTCGAGAGGAAGAGGAGGAATAGCGATGGCTTGATGAGGTGGATCGATGCACCAATGGGGAATGTGATCTCTGATGCTTTGATCGATGTCGAGGCGATGAACATCAAGAACAGCAGCATTGAGTGGAGGAATGTTCACGCCATTCCACTGGAGAGCTGACTGCAGTACCACAGGGCCTGGTGGCAGTATGCTCAGGCTGGGCTGGTACCAAGGGAGTCAATGCTGGTACATGGAGTTTAAATAAATCACCAAAGAGGGAGCCAAAGGAGGCCTTAACGATGAGACAATCAAGGCATAACAAAGGGGTCATGAGGAGATGTCAATAATTCAGCTATGGATGTGCAGTTCAAAGTTCACTTTATTGATAGTAGCACTGTGAGGATTCGAAGACACGACACTGACAGTGTTTCGGCGTCTCAATGGCTAGTAGTTCTATCACATAAATAGAGCATTCAATACAGGTCAAATTTAGAAGCGAGCAGGAAAATATCTGCTCGCTTCTAAATTTGACCTGTATTGAATGCTCTATTTATGCTTTATTATCAAACAGTGCAAAAACCATAAGACTTTGGTTTCTCAGTCACCAAATGCATGGAATCAAAACAAAATCCAAAAATTCAGTTCTTTTCTCAGAATGCTCCCAAACATAAAACTTCCAGCAATGGTTTCAGTTCAGAGCAAAACAGCTGACACTAGCAATAGCAATAGCGTTTCAGGACTCATGTGTGCTTTAGTCACCCTTGCAAATATCCAGCACAGCTTTACAGCAAGTCCAGTGCAAAAACAAACAAAAAAGAAAGATAAGACAGTTAAGCTTTTCAGCAAATAATAATAATAATTTATTCTTATATACCGCCAAACCATCAGTTCAAGGCAGTTCACAACAAGAAGACGCTGTACAAATAGTGAATTACATACATGAGCATATCAAATATTTCTCAAAGAATACAAATGGCAATAAAGTCACATATTTAACAAACAGGTTTTAAGAATTTTTCTGAATAAATAGTAAGACTGAGATTGGGGAATAAGAGCATTCCAACATGAATTCATTGCACTAGCCTGGAATGCAAAGGTTTTTCCTAAGAATCTCTTGCTGCGACATGAGTATGTTGGTTTTGTTGTTTTTTTTTTTGTAACCCTACCCAAAGAGCATTGTAGTAGGCCAGTCTAGTAATGATTACTGCTTAAACCACTGTAGTAAAATCAACTTAACATAGCAGACAGCACAAAGAATGTTTTTGTCTCAAATGAGATATGAACATATAGTGAATTTGAGACATCAACAACCAATTCTCAGTTAACGGGAGTTATAGGATATGGACTTCTTTCTTTAAATAAATTACTATCCCACTGTAAGGGAGTCTAGAGGACAGTAACGGGGTGGTCATTCTGTCACTGGAAATCCCAAAATTAAAGGCCTCAGTGAAAACGGCATATCAGTGATGGTTCATTTGGGTACAGATTTGCATATGGACACTGCAAAGATTCCTGGGAGCTCGCTACTCATCCTGAGGGAAAAAACGGGTTAGAAAACATTGCCATCCTTGTCCAATCCATCATCCTCTCCAAACTAGATTACTGCAACGCCATCTACTTAAATCTATCAAAAAAAAGTATTCTAAGACTCCAGCTAATCCAGAATACTGCAGCCAAACTGATCTTCTCAAAACGCAAGTCTGACCATGCCTCCCCACTCCTTGCCAAACTTCATTGGCTCCCAATAATCTCCAGAATCCATTTCAAATGTTCCTGCCTGGCTTTCAAGATCATTCACGGAATCCTGCCTCCTCTTATCCCACTGTCTTTCAACTCCTCCAGTCCCGACTCCTCCAGAACTGCCCAAAGGCTTAAACTAGCCTTCCCCTCTCCACGCGGCATCCACTATTCAGGCAAACTGGGAAAATCCCTTCTCTTCAAAATCACAGGTCTTTGGAACGACGTCACCACCCCGCTGCGGAACCTGAGCTCCCTTCAGTTATTCCGCAAACAACTGAAAACCTGGCTTTTCAGAAAATTGTAGCTCTATCCTTCCCCCCTTTCTCTTCCCCCTTCTACACATAAGTTCATGTAATCCTTTTTCTTCTTCTCTACCCACTATTTTAAGTTCTTGTAAACCGTGTTGAGCTCCATTTTCATGGAGATGATGCGGTATATAAACTTAAGGTTTAGATTAGATTAGATTAGATTAGTAACATGGAAAGGGAGAGCTTGGAGTTCTCAGGTGGCCAGAGTGACCGGAAGTAACCGCTTGGTAACCAGAGGTGACCACAGTAACCGAAAGTGACCAAGGTGACTTTAAAGTGGCAGGTCAAGAATTGGTGTCAGGGGTGAGATCCAGAAACTGCCATAGGAAGAGACAGGAAGATGGCATCCGAGGCAGGTCTGAAGTGGTTATCTGAACAGTTACAAAGCCAGCAAGAAATAATGGAACGGCACTTTGCACAGATTCTAGATTAACTCTGGCAAATACAACTTTTTTTTTACTTTTCAAGATGGTGGCAGGTTAGGTCATGAGTTCTATTGTCTGCCATTTTTTTCAGTTCTTTGTTTTCTTTTCTGTTATTTTTGAATCATTTTACTCCATTTTTAAAATTTTAGATGCTTTTTCCTTTTTTTTTTTTACTTTATTCTTACTCTTATGTAATCCATTTTTCTCTTCTAACAGAAACACCCGCTCTTGGCCATTAATGGCTGAATCCTTTGATCTGCTTTCGGCTGCATCAGATCGTGACCGTCAACTCCCTGCTGTGGTCTTGTGGTTTCTGATGCTTCTCCCCTGCTGCTGGTGGCTGCTCCTCGGATGCATGGCGTCAAGTGTTGGGGCGAAATCTGCTTCAAACCTCTTGTCTTCCTTGGGACATCATGCTCCATGTCTGCCGGTGCATGTTGGATATGCTGCAGTCCAGAGTGGTGAGAGAGGTGACTAAGGCAGGAGATCGAAGCTCCCATTGAGCAAATCACTGAAGCGAAGACTGGAGATAGCTGTGATCTGTCTCCTCCCTTATCCCTCATCCACAGTTGGGATCCAGAGATCATCTTCGGCCAGGGATAGACTTCTATTTTTCAAATTTTACTTTGACTTTATTCTTTTTATTTATTTTTTATTTGAATTGTTATATCTACTATTTAATAATTGTTTACTCAGGTATTTTAGCTAGATTGTGAGCCTTCGGGACAGTTAGGGAAGTTCTAGTAAGTACCTAATTTTATTTTATTGTAACCCATTCTGGGTTCCTGGGGAGGATGGCCTATAAAATTGAACAAATAAATAAAAAAATAAAATATGCTGAAGTCAGACAAAGAGATACCAAGCTGTTAGGTGCAGAGATTGCATATTGGGATGCAAAAAGAGAACCTTGTCTCTGAGTGAGCAGTGATGGAAAGATCTGTAATGGAATTGGATCCTTGGCACTGAGTTGAAGTAGAAGGGAAAACCAAGGTTGCCTGGGCCACTGAGGACCTATCAGGATCATGGTGGCTGACTCTTGCTTGAGCTTGATTAAAGTCTTCAGAATAAGAGGGATTGGTGGAAATGCATAAAGGAACTTGTTCGTCCAATCTGGAAGAAAGGTATCTGCTTCGAGATGATGAGGAGAGTACTTTCTGGAGCAAAATTGAGGTAGCTGGTGATTATGGGGAGATGCAAACATGTCTATCTGAGGAGTCCCCCAAAGAGAGAAGATGTGGCACAAGACTGGAGTGGAGAGACTACTCGTGTGGATGGAGAAATCTGTTGAGATTGGCAGTGCAATATTCAGCGTTTGTAACCTTTTCATGAAACTGCTATTTTTTTTTTTTTTTTTGGTGGATAAAATCTCTGCAGGTTCCTGATGAAGGGTTTGTCCTGAAATTGAGCTCAGTAGAACCGGTGCCAGCTCCAGTCATGAAATGAAAAGACCAAACGCTGATAAAATCCAGCAGTTCAAGCCCTGGTGGGCTAGTAAAGAAGATAAGTGTGCTAAAATTTATTCTTAAACAAGTTTCAAGTTTATTAAAAATATTTTATACCGCTTAATCAAATTTCTAGGCGGTGTACAATGCAAAAAATTCCATAAAAACAAATTAAAATTAGACGTACTAAACAAGACCAGGGTAGGTTAATAAAACACATAACAAAACATATGAACTTACTTCACACAAATGGGAAAAAAAGGGCTAGAACTACAATCTTTAAGGAAAAGAGCACAGTAAAAGGGAAATACAATAGGTGAGGGTAAAAAGCTATAAAGCTTTGTTTTGATCCTTAAAAGGACAGGTGGAGAGGCATAATCGAAAGGGACGTCTAAGTCCGTTTACATCCATCTCGCAAGTCGTCCAAAGTTAAAAAGAGCCTAAGACACATTTTCGAAAGAGACGTCCAACTTTTTTTACTTTCGAAAATCATCTAATTATACGTCCTGCTGATCTGATTGTCCAAGCCGCTAAATCGTCCATCTTTATACCACATTTCTGTCCAACTTTCTGTCCAAGTCGAAAACGCCCAGAACAAGCCCTGTTGGACGTAGGAGGGGTTTGCAAAGTGATGGATTGAAAACCCAGACATGCCACCTAAATAGTGGGGCACTGCTGTGAACTTCACAAAAAGGGTGCCATGGCATCTCCTCACTACAGCTCCCTTATAGGTCATGGTGAGCCCCCCAAACCACCTCCAGAATCCCCTAGACCCACTTATCTACCATCCCAATAGCCCTTATGGCTGCAAGAGCCACTTATATGCCAGTAAAAAAGGGTTTTGGGGGTTTATAGGGGAGTGCACATGTTTAAGTATCAATGCAGTGATTACAGGGGCTTATGGGCATGGGTCTTCTTCTCTATGGGTCCCTAACCCACCCCCAAGACGACTTAAGCTACCTCTGGGATGGACGACTAGGCTTTCCTACCAGATAATTTATTCACCACTTAGGATCATTACTGGGAGCAAACCATCCGATTGACAGATACATTTTTTTCAATCTGTATCTATATAGTAATATCAAGTTGGATTGTAAGGGGACAGTGAAAAACGATGATGGTCCCCCAATGAACCCCAGTTTGGTGACATCACCAGCCACGGGTTAAGGGTCTGAGATTTTCACAAAAATTTTTTAGTGAGTGCAACTGTGACTATAGTAGTTATTGGTTTGATCATATTATCACAGTTTATTAAGCAATTTATCCCTCCATATAAAAGTGATTTCCTACCAGGTGGCCAGGTGATGATGGTCTGGAAGCTGAAATTTAAAGTTGTGAATAAAATTTTTATGCGGGTGAGGGGGGGGTTGGTGATCACTGGGGTAGTATGTGGGGGGTCTGTATTATGTGTTTGAAGTGGATTTTTGTGACTTAGACCATGTTTTACATGGTCTAAGTCACAACGTCCAAGTTCTGTCTAGAGTCAGTTGTAAAACTTTCGGTTATAAATGCTGTACGACTAAGTCTAAGCCAGCCCACGTTCTGCCCAACTCCCGCCCTTGACATGCCTCCCAAACCGCCCTGTTTAGCTTTGGATGTTGAACGGCACTATGAAGGCCTAGGTCGTTTAGAAATACGTCCAAACCCCATTTTTATTTTCGGCGCTTGGACGTTTTTGAGAAATGTTCGTCCAAGTGCCAACTTAGGCCAGTTTTTGGATGTTTTTCTCTTTCGATTATGAGCCCCTTATTGTCCAAAAGCATCCTGGAACAAGAATGTTTTTAAAGCACTAATGTACAAAAAAAATTTTGCAGCTGTGAAATTTACATAACTCTTTCTACTCTTTAGGTATTTAGATTGACACTTGCACTTTTTGTAAAATTTGTTTTCAGCTCAAGGGACGGTCCAAGGATGGTGTGTTGCAATGGGCTGTATAGCCTATACATGAGTTAAATACTGAACTCTACTGCAGTCACGTGCCTATGCAATCACACTGAGGGCCTCCTGTTTAAAAAATATTAAAATAATTGAAATATTTATTGATGTACAATTTAAAACTGTTCAGAGGGGAGTGTGTGTTTTTTCACAACCGCTTTGTTTTTGTTGAGAAGAACTACATATCTGTTCAAGATTGTCTGCCAGGGCATTCTGTTTGCCTTGCACATACAGTATATGGCTTAGAGAAATATGTTGCGAGGAATTGCCCAATTCCAATGCACTTGGCTTCTTGATAGGGAGGCCCGAGCCCCCTTCTTGTTGATGTAGTACATTGCTACTTGATTGTCTGTGCGAACAAGGAAGGCTTGGTTGGAAAGACAATCATGAAATGTGATGAGCACTTTGTGACTCGCCCGTACCTCTAACAGGTTGATGTGGAAATTCTTTTCTCGAGAAGTCAATAAACCTCAAGTCCGAAGACTATCTAGGTGGGCTCCCCAAGTATACATAGATGCATCCATCATGAGTACTCTCTGATGTGGGGGAATGTGAAACAGTAAACCTCTGGAGAGATTTGTCAGATTCAACCACCATTGGAGAGATTGATGAATAGGCAAGGTGACTTTGATCTTTTGGGAAAATGAATCCATGGCCTGAGACCACAGAGATGCCAGGGTCACTGAGCTGACCTGAGATGAAGTCAAGCAAAGGGAGTTACATGAACTGTGGATGCCATGTGACCCTTGAGATGCATCATTTGTCTTGCTGAGATGGTTTGCAGAGTGGAGACACAGTTGGACAGTTGAAGCAAGGTGTTTTGTCTTTGTTGAGGTAGGAAAGCCTGTAGAAGAGTGGTGACGAGTAAGGCTCCTATGAATTCCAGCACTTGACAGGGTTGAAAATGAGACTTTGGAAAGTTGACTTTGAACCCTAGAAGCTGCAGGAAAGCTCTCATGAGCTGTGTTGCCGTGTGCATAGCTTGAGGGGATGTAGCTTTTATCAACCAATCGCGCAGATATGGAAACACTTGAAACCCCTGTGTATGCAGGGTTGCTGCCACTATTACTAGGCACTTGGTGAATACTCTTGGAGAGGAAGCAAGTCCGAATGGCAGAACTTTGTACTGGAAGTGTTGATGAGCTATCAAAAAATGAAGAAACTTTCTGTGGTCAGGATGTATCGATATTTGTGTGTAGGCCTCTTTGAGGTTTAGAGCACATCCAATCATTTTGTTCTAGAAGGGGGTATAGGTGTCCCCAGAGATAGCATGGCTGAGACAGGGGAATTGTGGCTATGCTCTCTAGAAGCACATCAAAAAGACTGAACAAGGTTTTGAGTGGCCAAAGGTTGAGTCTTTTGAGGCCTTTGTGTCTCCTTCTTCTTCTGAGGTATAGGTATCAAAGAAGAGGTCATTGGAGAGCGCCTCTTGTATGTTTAGGAAGGAGGTCATTGTGAAGGTTTAGATCAGTGGTTCCCAACCCTGTCCTGGAGGACCACCAGGCCAATCTGGTTTTCACGATAGCCCTAATGAATATGCATGGAGCAGATCTGCATGCCTGCCACTTCCATTATATGCAAATCTCTCTCATGCATATTTATTAGGGCTAGCCTGAAAACCCGATTGGCCTGGTGGTCCTCCAGGACAGGGTTGGGAACCACTGGTTTAGATGACCTCAACTAATCCCAGCCTTTACAAGGAACATGCCATTTTCTATAAAACAAAAGTACTTCAGGCAAAATCCAATTATTATTCTAAAAAAATATCTATGGCAAAAAACACAGCAACACTTTTCAAGATTGTCTATGCCTTAACTTTAAAAAAATACGATAAATCTGATGTTTCTCAACTGCAATCAGCTCACTCTTTGGCAGATTATTTCTTAGGGAAAATTTCAAATATTAGATCTTCTCTTCACTTTACTGTTCATTTAAACACTGTAACCTCATCTTCCCTAAACTTCACATTATCCAACACATTGTGCTCAAAATGTTCTAAGTTTAGGATTCCCTCACTAATGAAGATACAACAAACCATTAATACTCTGAATACTAAGGGGCTCATAATAAAAAAAAAGTCAAAAAAGTGGCCTAAATAGGTACTTAGACGATCAAAAAGCCTGATTGTCCAAGTACCCATAATCAAAGATGGTTTTAGACGTATCTAAAACCAGTTAGGCCTTTCCCCTGCCTCTAAACGCACAGAGCGAAAATACGTGTTTTTAGAGGAGGGGAAAGGGCGGGAGGTGGGCCGACCTAGACCTAGGCGTACAGCAGGTATAACCAAATGTTTTAACAGGTTGCCTAGTCAGCACTTATACATTTTGACTTAGACCAAGTCAAAACAGGTATAAGTGCCGAAAAAGGGGCCACTGAGCTGATCGCGCTGCCGCAATGAACTCAGCGGCCCCGGCAACCTGCCTACCACCATCACCAACAATCGCGGCAGGAGAGATTACTCATCTTCCCTGCCGCGATAGCGATACCACCAAATGCTGCCAAATGAGGTACTTGAGATCGCTAAAGCGACAGGAGAGATGACCCATCTCTCCTGCAGCGATCCACCCCTTCCCCCGATCTGATCGGGACAGGAGAGAGCCCAAGCCCTCCTGGCCCCGCCGAGTATGATTGGGGCAAGAGGGAGCCCAAGCCCTCTTACCCCGCGGCACCCCGACCTTCTCCGACTCAATGGGGCAAGAGGGAGCCCAAGCCCTCTTACCCCGCGGCACCCCGACCTTCCCTGACTATGATCAGGGCAAGAGGGATCTTAAGCCCTCTTGCCCCGCGAGCCCCCGACTACGATCGGGGCAAGAGGGAGCCCAAGCCCTCTTGCCCCGGCGATCCTGTAATCCTCCCCCCCAACCGATAACGATCGAGCCAGGAAGGAGCCCAAGCACTCCTGGCCACGCGACCCCCCCTACATGATCAGGCAGGAAGGAGCCCAACCCTTCCTGCTCAGTTGAACCACCAGCCCCACCCCCACTAAAATACAGGCAGGAGGGATCCCAGGCCCTCCTTCCCTCGACGCACCCACGCTCGCCCCCCCCGAACCTCTGATTGGCCCCCCGCCGACCCGCGAAACCCCCTTGCTGACCCCTCGATCCCCCCACCCCAATCCCCCCACCTTAACATTGTTGGCTGGACGGACGG
Source organism: Geotrypetes seraphini (assembly GCF_902459505.1). NCBI lineage: Eukaryota > Metazoa > Chordata > Amphibia > Gymnophiona > Dermophiidae > Geotrypetes > Geotrypetes seraphini. The sequence goes on from NC_047086.1 coordinate 254,925,323, forward strand.
GTGCTGGCCTTAGGGTCTGATTGGCCCAGGTGGCTCAAACCCTGCCCACAGGTGGGGCCTGAGGCACCTGGGTCAACCGGAATAGGCCCAGTAGCCTTTGGTCCCTCCTGTGGGGAGTCTCGTGGGTCGGCGGGGGGTCCGATCTGGGGTTTGGGAGGGCAAGCATGGGTGCATCGAGGGCAGAAGGGCCTGGGATCCCTCTAGCCCATATTTTAGTGGGGTGGGGTGTAGGTGGTTCGCCTGGACCGGAGGGGATGGGCTCCTTCCTGCCTAATCTTGTAGGGGGGGTTGCATGGCCAGGAGGGCTTGGGCTCCCTCCTGGCCCAATCATTATTGGCGGGAGGGAGGGTTCCAAGATGGCTGGGGCAAGATGGCTTGGGCTCCCTCTTGCCCTGATCGTAGTCGGAGGTTCGGGGGCTCACGGGGCAAGAGGGCTTGGGCTCCCTCTTGCCCGGTCATAGTCAGGGAAGGTCGGGGTGCCACAGGGCAAGAGGGCTTGGGCTCCCTCTTGCCCCGATCATACTCGGCGGGCCCAGGAGGGCTTGGGCTCTCTCCTGGCCTGATCGTTGGGGGGTGGATTCTGTAACTGATGTTGTTTTTGACAGGCACCGGTTACAGAATCCAGCTTTTAGGTGAAGGACTGGCTCCTCCTTTGCCTAAAAGCCCTTATTTTGGGCGTTTGGGACTTAGGCTTATGGTGTAAGTTTAGACGTAGTGATGGTCTGGGTTTTTAAATCTGAACGTAGAGGCTGGCCATTATTTTTTAAAAAAACTCCTTTTGGACGTTTTTATTGATAATGGACATTTTCCCTGCTTCTACTTTCAACGTTTAAGGCTTTAGGTCTAAAGCAGACATAGACTTTTTTTTTTATTATGTCCCTTCACAGGTTCTTGTGCCGAAGTTATCCCCCCTCATATTATGAAGCGTTATTTTCCAATTTTTGGCCCACATATACTCAATTTTATTCAAACTAGTCTCATTACTAGCACCGTACCTAAACAATGGAAAGAAACAACTGTTTTTCCTAGAATTAAAGACAACAAAGTCAGTGCAGCTGAAATTTCCAATTATCACCCTATTTCTAATATCCCTTTTCTAGCCAAACTTACAGGAAATATCTTTTTCACCCAACTTTCCGACTTTATTGAATAAACTAACGCCTTTCACTGGACAACGTTCTGGGACAAGAGCAAGCTCTACAGGAGAGATGGATTGCACCTGAGCACGGCGGGAACAAAACTTCTAGCAAACAACATCAAGAGAGGACTAGAACAGGCTTTAAACTAAGAGAAAGGGGAAAGCCGACAGTCGACCTAGCGTTGATGATTTGGAAGAAGGTATCCAGTGAAGATACTGAGGGGAAAAAAGGCTGGGAAGAAACAAGGGACAAATTACAGGAGTCAACTAATCCAGAAGAGGAGGTTAGAAAGATTGTAGCAAAAGAGAAGACACCAAAGACCGAAGCACAGGGAAAAGAAATGAAGACCACAAAATGCCAGGATCTAAACTGCATATATACTAATGCAAGGAGCCTAAGAAACAAAATGGGGGAACTAGAAGCCATGGCCAATAGCGATGACATAGACATCATTGGAATCACTGAAACGTGGTGGAATGAGGAAAACAAATGGGATACGGCACTGCCGGGGTACAAGCTCTATCGCCAGGACAGGTCAGGACAGAAAGGAGGATGAATAGCTCTATACGTAAAAGAAAGCATACAATCGACAAGAATGGACACAGTGGAGACGACCAACAAACTGGAATCGCTATGGGTTAAAATAATGGGTAGGAAAGGGCATGAAATAAAGATGGGACTATACTATCGTCCACCCGGGCAAACCGGAGATAGCGATAAAGAAATGGATGCCGAGATGAAGCGAGAATGCAAAAGCGGTTACACAGTTGTTATGGGAGACTTCAACTACCCTGGGATAGACTGGAGTCTTGGAAGCTCAAGATGCGCTAGGGAGACAGAATTCCTGGAGGCTATACAAGATTGCTTCATGGAGCAGCTTGTTAGAGAACCGACGAGAGGAAATGCCACTCTGGATCTAATCCTAAATGGACTAAGGGGACCTGCAAAGGAAGTGGAATTAGTGGGACCGTTGGGAAACAGCAATCATAACATGATCAAGTTCAAGGTTGAAGTAGGAATACCGAACAGAAAGAGAACCATAGCGACAACATTCAACTTCAGGAAAGGAAACTATGAAGCAATGAGGGAAATGGTAAGGAAGAAACTTAGGAACACTTCCAAAAAATGGCAAACAGTAGAACATGCCTGGTCTTTTTTCAAGGACACGGTGAGCGAGGCGCAAAATCTGCACATCCCCAGATTCAGAAAGGGGTGCAAAAAGAGTCGAATAAAAGACCCGATATGGATGACTAAAATAGTGAAGGAAGCGATAGGCAATAAGAAAAATTCATTCAGGAAATGGAAAAAGGACAAAACTGAAGGGAACCAGAAGGAGCACAGGAAGTATCAAAAAGAATGTCACCGTGTGGTTCGAAAAGCCAAAAGAGAGTATGAAGAGAGGCTAGCCAGGGAGGCACGAAATTTCAAACCATTCTTCAGATATGTTAAAGGGAAACAGCCAGCTAGGGAGGAGGTAGGACCGCTGGACGAAGGAGACAGGAAGGGAGCGGTGAAGGAGGAGAAAGAAGTCGCAGAAAGACTCAACATGTTCTTCTCGTCTGTATTTACAAACGAAGACACAACCAACATACTGGAACCTGAGCAAAACTTCAATGGAAATCAAGCAGAAAAATTAACATCCATGGAAGTGAGCCTTGATGATGTACACAGGCAGATAGAAAAACTTAAAACTGACAAATCCCCGGGTCCGGACGGAATCCATCCAAGGGTTCTGAAGGAATTAAAGGAAGAGATAACGGAACTACTGCAGCAAATTTGCAACCTATCCTTGAAAACAGGCGTGCTCCCAGAGGATTGGAAGATAGCCAACGTCACGCCCATCTTTAAAAAGGGATCAAGAGGTGACCCGGGAAACTACAGACCAGTGAGTCTGACCTCGGTTCCGGGGAAATGGCGGAAGCACTGATTAAAGAACACATCGATGAACATTTGGAAAGAAACGAACTTCTGATAACAAGCCAACATGGTTTCTGCAGGGGGAGATCATGCCTAACAAATTTATTGCACTTCTTCGAAGGAATTAACAAACGGATGGACAGAGGAGACCCCATAGACATCATATACCTTGATTTCCAAAAAGCCTTTGACAAGATGCCTCACGAGCGTCTACTCCGGAAACCGAAGAACCATGGAGTGGATGGAGACGTACATAGATGGATCAGAAACTGGTTGGCGGGTAGGAAACAGAGGGTAGGGGTAAAGGGCCACTACTCGGACTGGATGAGGGTCACGAGTGGTGTTCCGCAGGGCTCGGTGCTCGGGCCGCTGCTATTTAATATATTCATAAATGATCTAGAAATAGGCACGAAGTGTGAGATAATAAAATTTGCGGACGATACAAAACTATTTAGTGGAGCTGGGACTAAAGAGGAATGTGAAGAATTGCAAAGGGACTTGAACAAACTGGGGGAATGGGCGGCGAGATGGCAGATGAAGTTCAATGTTGAGAAATGTAAAGTATTGCATGTGGGAAGCGGAAACCCGAGATACAACTATACAATGGGAGGGATATTATTGAATGAGAGTAGCCAAGAAAGGGACTTGGGGGTAATGGTGGACATGACAATGAAGCCGACGGCACAGTGCGTAGCGGCTGCTAAGAAAGCAAATAGAATGCTAGGCATAATCAAGAAGGGTATTACAACAAGGACGGTAGAAGTTATCCTGCCATTGTATCGGGCGATGGTGCGCCCGCATCTGGAATATTGCGTCCAATATTGGTCGCCGTACCTTAAGAAGGATATGGTGATACTCGAGAGGGTTCAGAGGAGAGCGACACGTTTGATAAAAGGGATGGAAAAACTCTCATACGCTGAGAGATTGGAGAAACTGGGTCTCTTTTCCCTGGAGAAGAGGAGACTTAGAGGGGATATGATAGAGACTTATAAGATCATGAAGGGCATAGAGAGAGTAGAGAAAGACAGATTCTTCAAACTTTCAGAAAATAAAAAAACAAGAGGACATTCGGAAAAGTTGAAAGGGGACAGATTCAAAACTAATGCTAGGAAGTTCTTCTTTACCCAACGTGTGGTGGATACCTGGAATGCACTTCCAGAGGACGTTATAGGGCAGAGTACAGTACTTGGGTTTAAGAAAGGATTGGACAATTTCCTGCTGGAAAAGGGGATAGAAGGGTATAGATAGAGGTTTACTGCACAGGTCCTGGACCTGTTGGGCCGCCGCGTGAGCGGACTGCTGGGCATGATGGACCTCAGGTCTGACCCAGCGGAGGCATTGCTTATGTTCTTATGTTCTAATCAGACAGGTTTCCGTAAACATCATTCAACAGAACTGTCTTTGATTTGGTTGACCACAAACATTATTTACCACCTGGATCATCATAAATCCAGTATTTCACTGGATTTATCGTCGGCCTTCGAAACTATAGACCATCAATTGTTAATTCATAGGCTTCAGGATATAGGGATTACTGATCAAGTTTTAGATTGGTTTACATCAGGGGTGCCCAATACGTTGATCACGATCGACCGGTAGATCGGGAAGGCAACGTGAGTCGATCGCGGAGCCCATCCCGGGCTTCATGATAGACTCGTGTTGCCATCCCAATCTACCGGGCCAATCAGCCTTCGTCTCCCCGACGCCGGGCATCCACTTTAGTCTGTTTTTTGTCATTTCGGTGGGGGGGGGGGGTGCGGGGGCGACGGCAGCAGCCTGAAAAAGAAATCATCCTGGCCTGGGTCGGTGTCATGTTCCGGAGCTTCTACCTCTTCTAGCAGCCTTCCTATCTGGCCCTCTCCCTTCTACCTGCATCTGGCCACACCCCCTGCTCCGCGGCTCTCTTTGGCAACTCGTCAGCAGCAGCGATTGACACAAGCTTCTGACATCAGGCCCTACCCTCTGCGAGTCCCGCTTGTTTCAACTTCCTTTTTCCACAAAGGTGGGACTCGCAGAGGGAAGGCCTCTATGTCAGCAGCCTGTCTTGATCACCATTGCTGACCAGTTGCTGAAGTGGGCCGCAGGGCAGGGAGTGTGGCTGGATACAGGTGGAAGAGAGAGGGCCAGATGCAGGACTTGTGGGTGAGGGAGGAGAAGAGAAAGAGAAAGAGAAAGAGAGAGGGGAGGGAAACAAAAGGAAATATTTCATACTTGGCTGGATCGGAATGGAGGGAGGGTGGAAAGATTCTGGCTACAGGGTGCAGTAACAAAGGAAAAGGGGGGAAAGCTGAAAATGGAGATAGTGACACAAAGAAGAGAAAGGGTAAGCAGGACCTACTGAATAAGGATAGAGATACAGAGGGGACATGAAGAGAAGGTGAAATAGACACTTAGAAGTAATGCTGAAAAAGGGGGGGAGGAGATAAAGACATTAAAAGGGCAAATGATGAACATGGGGTAAAGACAAGGACAGAGACAAATGAAGATTCTGAAAAAGTGGTGAGATAGGGATATAGGTGAGATGGACACAAAGAAGGGTGATGCTGGAAAATAGGTGGAATGGTAACTCTAACAGACACAGAAGGGAAATGCTGGATCAAGGAGAGATGGGGCTCAGGCTGGATGGAATGGGGAGAAATACCTGGTTGGCCCGGAACTTCCTTTCTTACGTCAGAATTGACATCAGGGAGCGGAATGCTGGGAAAGCTTGGAGTGGCGGTGGCTTGGGGGCTGTTCCCCGATGGTGGCGACAGCAAACCGAGTGGCTTGGGGGAGGGCAGGGAGAAAGAAAGAAAGGGGGCAGGCAGGGAGACAGAAAGAAGGGGGAACAGGGAGACAGAAAGAAAGGGAGGCAGGGAGACAGAAAGAAAAAGTTGGGGGAGATAATGAGGTCAGGAGGAGAAAAAACATACAGGAGGCTGAAAGAAGGGAAGAAAGATTGGATGCACAGTCAGAAGAAGAAAGTGCAACCAAAGACTCATGAAATCACCAAACAACAAAGGTAAGAAAAATGATTTTATTTTCAATTTAGTGATCAAAATGTGTCCGTTTTGAGAATTTATATCTGCTGTCTATATTTTGCACTATGGCTCCCTTTTACTAAACCGCAATAGCGTTTTTTTAGTGCAGGGAGCCTATGAGTATCAAAAGCAGCACAGGGCATTCAGCGTAACTCCCTGTGCTAAAAATTGCTATTATGGTTTAGTAAAAAGGGAGGGGGTATATTTGTCTATTTTTGTATGGTTGTTATTGAGGTGACATTGCATAGAGTCATCTGCCTTACCTCTTTGAAAAAACCCCGGAATATGAATGATAATTAACATTTTCTCTGCCTTTCAGTGTGCTTTGTGTTTTTTTTTTTTTAATTTCATTGTTGGTAGATCATTTTGACTTGGTCATTTTAAAAGTAGCTCGCAAGCCCAAAAAGTGTGGGCACCTCTGGTTTACATCATACCTTCAAGATCTCTCTTCAAAAGTTCTATTTAATGGTACCTCTTCTAACACTTTCTCTAATGATTTCGGAATCCCTCAAGGTTCCATTCTTTCTCCTATGCTGTTCAATATTTTCCACGCACCTCTTATTACATTAGGACAATCCATTGGGTTCTCAATTTTTGCTTACACGGATGATATCCAACTTGTTCACCTGTCAATCTTGAAGATCCTACCGATATCTTATCTGTTAATCAGAAATTGGAACAAATCAGTGACTGGCTAAGCTCAAATATGCTAGCTCTCAACATTAGTAAAACTAAAGTTATGATCTTTCCGGTTAAGGAAGGCCTTACTCTACCCTGCCCGATAAGTCTAAAATCTGTTTCTATTCAGACGGTCACTTCCATTAAGCTTCTTGGTATAATCTTAGATAGAAAATTCACATTTCATGAACAAATAAGCTCAGTAGTTAGAAAATGTTTTCACCGTCTCCGAATGATAAGATCTCTTGCCACATTACTAGATCCATCATCATTAAATGTTCTCATTCATTCTTTAGTCATTTCATGCTTGGACTATAGTAATTCATTGTATAAAGGAATTACAAAGAAAGAAATAAAACGCCTTCAAATTATCCAAAACACTGTTATAAAAATTATTTCAAAAGCACGTAAATACGATCATGTTACACCCCTTCTGCTCAAGGCATATTGGCTCCCCATTAAGTACCAAATTACAGATAAAATAATGTTATTAACCTTTAAGACCAAAATAACCAGTCAACCAGAATTCATTAACAGGCTATTAATCCCTCACACTACTTATCGTACTTTATGTTCCTCAAATCAAAACCTATTAGCTATCCCTTCACTTATATATATTAATATTATGCGTACTAGCATTTTTTCAGTTACAGCACCTACTATCCGGAATTCCGTACCAAACCATATAAGAGAAATTACATCCCTCGATAAATTTAAAAGCAGCTTAAAGACCTTTAGTTTCAAGTTTATTTCAAGTTTATTTAGGAATTTTATAAACCACCCAATCGGTCTTCTAGGCAGTGAACATTATGTTAAAAACATGTATGAGGTAACTATACATCCGTTAAAACAATAATCATTATTAAAAAACATTTTAAAACAATACAAAACAAACAGGAACAAAAAAAAAGGGAAAGAAGAGTAGAACTACAATTTATCAAGTAAAAGAGAGAACATATAAGGAAAGAACAATAAGGGAGTGAATAAAACTATGTAGCCCTAAAAAGCATCAAGAAAAAGAAATGTTTTTAAATTTGTCTTAAAATGGTGAAGAGTTGATTCTTCACGTAAATGGACCGAAATATTATTCCAAAGAGATGGAGTGCTGACAGAGAAAATGGTAGACCTCATTGTGTTGATAATCTTCAAAGATGGAACAGATAACAGATTTTTAGAAGAAGATCTGAGAATCTTAGAAGAACTATAGGGAATAAGAAGGTTATTAATGAATTCTGGTTGACTATTTTGTCTAGTTTTAAAGGTTAGTAAAATAATTTTATATGTGATTCTATGTTCAACTGGCAGCCAATGAGCTTTATAAAGGAGGGGAGTAACATGGTCTAACTTCTTAGCGTTAAATATGATCTTAACTGCTGTGTTCTGTATTATTTGGAGTCCTTATTTCTTTTTTAGTTATGCCCTTAAAGAGCACATTACAATAATCAATACAGGAAATAACAAGGGAGTGGATCAAGATATTCAAGGAAGTAGGCTCTAAAACTTTAGATATGGATCTAATCATTCATAGCCGATAAAAACAGCACTGAACAACTGTACTGATATGAAGATGATAATTGAGTTTACTGTTGAAAGTGATTCCTAATAATTTTAAAGAAGACACGACTTGAAGAGATTGAGTTTTAAATGTAATGGGAGTTAAAAGAGAAAGTCCTTTTTTGTTGGGAAAAATCATTAATTTGGACTTTTCGATGTTCAAGATAGCATATGTAAGTCCAACCAAGAGTTGATTTTTTCCAATTTTTTTGTTTATAAGATTTATTTCACTTGAGTTGCTTAAGTCTATTGGATGAATTAATTGCACATCATCTGCACAGGCAAACATTGTAAAGCCAATGGATTGTCCTAATGTTAAAAGGGGTGCAAGGAAAATATTAAAAAGTAAGGGTGATAAAATTGAACCCTGTGTGATACCATAATCTGTTGTAACTGGATCTGATGAAGTTTTATTAAACACTACCTTAGAGGAACGATCTGTAAAAAAGGGTGAGAACCAATCCAAGACCTGGTCTGTGATTCCAATATCGTTCAAACGAGCCAGTAGGAGCTTGTGATCAATCGTATCAAATGCAGATGATAAATCTAAGGAAATAAGTAAAACAGACTGATGGTGATCGAGATGATATTTTGTAGTCAACCCAATGAGTGAAAGTTCTGTGGAATGATGTTGACAGATCCCTATTTGGTGAGGATGTAGTACATTTGTTTGCTCAACGAAGTCTGAAATTTGGCAGAAAACTATTTTTTCTGTAAGCTTGGCCAAAAAAGGAGTATTTGAAATGGGTCGGTAATTTGAAACTTCTTGTGCACTAATTTTGTAGTCTTTATTGGATAGATGATTGCTTCTTTCCATGCTTTTGGAAATGTTTCTGTAGTTAAGTTAGAGCATATCATATTTAAAATATCTGAACCAAAAAATGAAAAAAAACATTTCAGAAAGAGTAGAGGAATAATCTCTGATTTGGAGCCTTTTATATTTAGTGTATTTAAGGTTCTCTGTAAAACCTGAAGGGTGGGTATGTTAAATTTTGAACATTTAGAGAGTGAAAGACTTGAAATTTCAGCTGAATTAAATGAAGAGTTTGTAAATTCAGATTTGTTAAAAAACTTATTAGCAGAATCATCTGAACCAAGAGAGTTACCGGTGTTTGCTTTAGAAATGCAACTTCTGTTCTTTTGGACTTTCGTAATAAAATAAGAAGCAATAGTTTGAGCAGAAAGTATCGTACGGTCAATTGTGACTCTTTCTGTTGCGTAGTCAATTTTTTCACTATGGAATATAATGCAGAATAATTTTTAGCTTTTATTTGTTTTAAAGATGCATATGATATTTGATAGTCCTTTTAAAGATGGTGATGGAAACTTGTTCTCTTCCATTGGCCTTGTATTTTAGATTATTTGCCTGCTTTTCCCTTTCCTCTTGTTTTTACACTCTTCCCAGCCTTTCCTATTTAAATTGTATTTCTGCCCAGTCACCTTTTGTACCAGTATGTCATTGTTTGTCAATGTATTAATCTGTTAATATTATTTTAATGAAATTTGTTTTTAATATATAATTTTATAATTGCTTGTTTTTTATATATACTATGTAAAACTGCTTTGAATTTTGATAAGGCGGTATATCAAAATTTAAATAAACCTGAAACCTGATGACTGAATTTTAGCTTTAGTCCTCGTCAGCACAGTCCAGCTCTGTTCATGATGGGTTAGTCTTTGGGTAGCATCCTCTACCTTGTTTCCAAAGAGTTCTTCACCCAGACAAGGAATGTTTGCTAAATGATCTTCATGGCTGAGACAGGGGAATTGTGGCTATGCTCTCCAGAAGCACATCAGAAAGACTGAGCAAGGTTTTGAGTAGCCGAAGGTTGAGTCTTTTGAGGCCTTTGTGTCTTCTGCCTCTTCTGAGGTAGAGGTATCAATGAAGAGGAGGTTGTTGGATAGCACCTCTTGTATGTATAGGAAGGAGGTTATTGTGAAGGTTTAGATGACAGAATTTTAGCTTTAGTCCTCATCAGCGCAGTCCAGCTCTATTCATGATGGGTTAGTCTTTGGGTAGCATTCTCTACCTTGTTTCCTAGAATGTTTGCTAAATGATCTTGAACATTAATATTCATGTCAGAGACTCGTAACCATGCAAGACGTCTCATAGCAATTGACATAGCTGATGCATCAAAAGCAGATCTAGCTAAGAGCTTCTGTGTTTGAATGATAATAAGGGCTCCTTTTACTAAGCTGCGGTAGCGTTTTTTAGCGTACGCTGCAGATTAGTGCGTGCTAATCCCTGCGCTATGCGGAAACACTAACGCCAGCTCAATGGAGGCATTAGCGTCTAGCACGCTCTAAAACTGCTACTGCAGCTTAGTAAAAGGAGCCCTATGAGTGGACTCTTGGAATTCTGAAAGTTTTTCAGATGGTATGTATGGTTGAAAATCAGCCAACTTCTTTATCATTTGTTTTAGATAAAATGACATATAGAAGTTGTAATTTAGAACTCTGCTGGCTAACATACAGTTCTGGAAAAGGCGGCAGTTAAAGTGGACTTACGGCCGCACTAGCAGCTGCGCTGCGCTAACGGCCCCGAGGCTCATAGAGATTTAAAGGGCTTCGGGGCTGCTGCCATGCGGCTTTGTAAAAGAGGCTGTTAAAGTCCTAGATTTCAAACATACGGACTTTAATAAAATGGAAGAGTACCTGAAGAAAGAGATGTTAGCATGGGAGGACATATGAGAAGTGGAAAAAGAGTGGTCTAAGCTGAAAGGAGCAATAAAAATGGCTACAGACCTCTATGTGAAGAAAATAAATAAAAACAAGAGAAAAAAGAAACCAATATGGTTTTCCAAACTAGCGGCGGAGAAAATAAAGGCAAAAGAGTTGGCATTCCTGAAATATAAAAAACTCAAGAAGAGGAGTACAGAAAGGACTACCAGGTAAAATTGAAAGAAGCCAAGAGAGAGATATGTCTAGTGAAAACGCAGGCAGAAGAGCAAATGGCTAAAAATGTAAAAAAGGGAGACAAAATTTTTTTCAGATATATTAATGAAAAGAGGAAGATGAAAAATGGAATTGCTAAACTAAAAGATGCTGGGGACCGATATTGGAGAGTGATGAGGAAAAAGCAAACATGCTAAAAAATTACTTCTGTTCTGTGTTCATGGAAGAAAAACCTGGAGAAGGACCGAGATTGTTTGGCAAAATAACACAAGAAAATGGAGTAAATTCTGCACAGTTCACGAAGGAAAATGTTTATGAACAACCTGAAGAACTGAAGGTGGACAAAGCGATAGGACTGGACGGGATCCATCCCAGGATAATGAGGGAGCTCAGAGAGATTCTGATGGGTCTTAAAGACTTGTTCAACTAATCTCTGGAGACGGGAGTGGTTCCTGGAGACTGGAGGAGAGCAGATGTGGTCCGTATTCACAAAAGTGGTCACAGAGATGAAGCAGGAAACTACAGGCCGGTAAGCCTTACATTGATTGTTGGAAAAATAATGGATGCGTTGCTGAAAGAAAGGATAGTGAACCTCCTACAATCTAATGGGTTACAGGATCTGAGGCAACCAGGCTTTACAAAAGGTAAATCGTGCCAAATGAACCTGATTGAATTTTTTCATTTGGTGACCAGAGAACTGGATCGATGACATATGCTAGATGTAATTTACTTAGATTTCAGCAAAGCGTTTGATACGGCTCCTCTTGAACAAACTTGAAGAGCTGAAGTTAGGACCCAAAGTGGTGAACTGGATTAGAAACTGGCTGTTGGACAGATGCCAGAGGGTGGTGGTTAATGGAAGTTGCTCGGAGGAAAGAAAGGTGAGTAGTGAAGTCCCTCTGGGTTCGGTGCTGGGGCCGATCCTGTTCAATGTTTGTGAGTGACATAGCTGAAGGGTTTTAAGAAAAAGTTTGCCTTTTTGCGGATGATACCAAGATTTATAACAGAGTAGACATCGAGGGAATGGAAAACATGAAAAAGGATCTGCAAAAGTTAGAGGAATGGTCTAATATCTGTTATGTAATCAATTTTTATATGGCACGATGCCTGAAATTTTTAAGAGTATGATGTCTTGTTATAAACCACAAAGATCCCTGTGTTCTGAAAGTGCCACATTGCTGAAAACAAAGGCTATCCCGAAATATGTGGAGGAGTCAAACTAAGGAATGGCCTTGTTGGCCAGATTTGAAAATGTGGAGACAGGAATTCATTTAGGAAAATGTTAAAGACTCAACTATTTGTAGATGCATTTCTTTGAGCAACTGACTTTTCTAAGATTGAATTTGTCTGTTTTTATTCTTATTTTGTATAGACTCTTAATATTTTATGTATGTAACTCCTTGTAAACTGTTTAGGGAAAAACAATATAGAAATTTTAAAAATAAATAAATAAAATTCAATGCAAAGAAATGTAGAGTAATGCCTTTGGGGATTAATAATCAGAAGGAATCGTATATGCTGGGAAGTGAGAGGCTGATATGCACGGATGGGGAGAGGGTCCTTGGAGTGATAGTGTCCAAAGATCTAAAGGCAAAAAAACAGTGTGAAAAGGTGGTGGTTGCTGCAAGAAGGAGTTGATGCCCCTGTACAGATTGCTGGTGAGGCTCCACTTGGAGTATTGTGTTCAATTTTGGAAATCGTATCTGGCGAAGGACATAAGAAGACTTGAAGCACTCCAGAGGAGGGCGACAAAAATGATAGGAGGTTTGTGCCAAAAGATGTATAAGGAGAGACTGGAAGCCCTGAATATGTATACCTTAGAGAAAAGGAGGGACAGGGGAGATATGATTCAGACGTTCAAATACTTGAAAGGTATTAATGTAGAACATAATCTTTTGCAGAGATAGGAATATTGTAAAACCAGAAGACATAATTTGGATACCTGGAATGCGCTCTCGAGAGAGGTGGTGGAGAAGAAAATGGTGACAGTTAAAAAAAGCGTGGGATGAACACAGAGGATCTAGAATCAGAAAATAATAGTAAATATTGAAGGACTAAGGCCAGTACTGGGCAGACTTGCATGGGCTGTGTCTGTATATGGCCTTTTGGTTGAGGATGGGCTGGAGGGGGGCTTCAATCGCTAGGAGGGTGTAGATGGGCTGGAGTGAGCTTCAACAGAGACTTCAGTACTTGGAACCCAAGCACAGTACTGGCTAGAGCTTTGGATTCTTGCCCAGAAATAGCTAAGGTTGTTGGGCAGACTGAATGGACCATTCGGGTCTTTATCTGTTGTCATCTACTATGTTACTGTTTCATTGTCAGAAATAGTGTCTTGTTGAGAAAGAGCAGAACCAACATCTGGTGCACCAGGAGATTCTCTATAAGATGTAGAAGAAGGCTGTTTTCTGGTTTAATAGCTATGAGAGTGTCGAGAAGAACTTCTGCACTGATGCTGGTACTGATCCGATGAGGATGAAAAATGACATCTGGAATGACTAGATCTTGACTTACGTTTAGGAGAAGGAGAGCCGGTTCCACGTGATGCTCACTTAGATATAGAATACCAAGCATTGGTACCATAGGGTGTTGGCATTCATCGACGCTTCAATTAAAATTGTTGATGCGGATCTTCGATACATTAATGCAGAGCATCAGTGCATTGATGTAGAGTAGCACTGCATCAATGTAGATGTAGAACTGGTACCAGGTGGCCTCGATGTGCTAAGCTCAGGCTGGGCCAATAACGATGGAGACGGTGTAAGCACCAGTGCTGTATGCAACTTAAAGAGGTCACCATGCTCCCTCTAGAATAACTCCTTCAGTTGTTCGCGTAAGACCTGCACCGGTACCCTTGACTCAACAGCTGGTGCTGCAGGGTGGATGACCTCAATGGTGATGCATGCTCTGTAGGAGACATAGCCTGCACAAAAGGAGATTGATGGCCTGCATCAAAGGACTCGATGCTGTAGAGGCCTGCAATGTTTGTGGGAAGAGGATGACTTCTTAGCAGGCTTGCCCGATGGAGGAATGCCATCCAATGTCGATGGTGATGACGATGCTGGTATTGCCAGTATCAATGGCTCAGATTTATCCTCAGAGTCCATGACCGATCCAAACAGCTTTTCTTGCTGTATACGACACACTTTAACGAGTGTTTCTATAGTGTAGAACACCGAGCAGGTTTCTGTAAGTTGTGTTAAATCACATGCACTGTTCCCTCTAAACCGATCAGGAGTCCTCCATCTCCATTTCTGCAAGTGGTACTTCAATATTGGATTTTCAATTGCTAGGCACAGGCAGGTTCCCTGGAGTCCTGCAGAGCTTGCCTAACCCTCACTATTGAGAACGTGGTAGTGAAGCAGCACCCACCACCACAACTATTGGCAGGATTCCCACTCAGCTTAGAGGAAACAGTGATCATATGTAGTACTAATGAACTTAACAGGGTCAATCAGTTGCTTGTTGCAATAATTCATTAATACGTTGGGTCCTATTAACCATGCAACCCAATTGCAACTAACGGCCTCTTTTACAAAGCCACGCTAGCGGCTGCCGCGTGGCAACAGCCCTGAAGCCCTTTAAATCTCTATGGGCTTTGGGGCTGCTAGTGCAGCTTTGTAAAAGAGGCCGTAAATCTTAAAAATAAATGATCTGGCCATGGAACTGGCAAAACAGCTTCTATCTGTACATCATCCAAGTAATAGAGAAAATACCAGATTCCACGTGTTCCCTGCTCATGCAGATGCTATTTTGTTTAATCCCAGAGACTCCTTAGTATTTAAAAAATTGATTGCTATCCTTGAAGCAGAAGAATCCATGTGATAATTTAAAAATCCCTCGATAGTGACAATTATGGGAGTTGAAAGAATGCTGAACTAATTAATTCTTGCACATTTAGCAATCCTTCATTACTCTCTGGGGGCCAATAAACTAAAAGAACATCCCTTCCCTCAATGCTAGTTTTAAAAGAAGATGCTCACAACCAATTTTTGACTAGGTGGTCTCCACTGTGACTATTAAGGATTTCCTATATACTGTATAATATCAACTCATCTTGCTTGCCTTCCTTCATGTTCTTGATGATATAATGCATAGCCTTGTAAAATCTTTTGGAATGTTATTACCAAGGCTAGTATGACGTGCATTAGGCAAACCTTCTGCCTTATGTCCCCTGAATTAACTTGTAGTTAAATCCATCAACTATGATCATTCCAAAATCACCCCTCCCAGCACAGTCCTGTAAAAATCTGTAATTGGAAATTATAAGGTCAGGGATAAAGGACATATGATCCAGACGTTTAAATACTTGAAGGGCATTAATCTACAAATAAATCTATCTCAGAGATAGAGTAGCGGTAAAGCTAGAGGATATAATATGAGGTTGTGAGGTGGTTGTCTTAGGAGTAATATCAGAAAATACTTCTTCACAGAAAGGGTTGTGAATGCCTGGAATGCCTGGTGGAGGCAAAAGTAGTGACGAAATTCAAAAATGTGTGGGATAGGAACAAAGAATATATAAATAGAAAGAAGATAGTATTGACACAAAACTCGATGGATCAAAAACTGTAACTTCATTTATGATGCATAGGAGTGGTATTTAAATCGAACCCCAGCAGCAGGGAAGTGAAGAGGATGCCAGAAGGACTTCTACGGTCTGTGTCCGTATATGACAAGAAGGATTTTGGGGGGTGCTGGATTTAGCGTAACTGTGACTCTAGTAGAGAATGACATGGGGACAAAATTTTTCCATGTCCTGACGAGTTCTTTTCCTGTCCCTGCCCCATTCCTGTAAGCTCTGTCCTCATCTGCACAAGCCTTCAACACTTTATAATCATAAGTGTTCAAGGCTTGTGTGGTTAAGACAGAGCTTACAGGAATGGGACAGGGACAGCAGCAAAACTCACAGAGATGGTACCGAAAAATTGAGTTCTGTGGAGACGGGGACAAATTTGTTCAGGGTAAGTTGCCAGGTAGCAATCCTCCATGTGCATTCTCTATAATAAAACCCCTAAGTGCACATGCACACTTACAAAGTCGTGTTTCCTGACAGCGTGATGTGTGCCTCCATGCCGAATTCGATTGGAGGCGGGCCTGTGGTGCGGCTTCAGGCGGCTTGTGGCGCGTGCGGCTTAGAATTCAGCAGCAGTTTGTGTCAGCAACGACTGCGAGGTGTCCCACTGCACTGCGAGGTGGTAAGAAGCGGCGGTTTGTGTCATTCTGGTAAGAAGTGGAGGGGGAAAGGGAAAGGGGGCTGCTTTGGGGGGAGGGGTGTGCTGGGGGGGCAGACAGCAATCATGTGTCCCATGCTGGTAAGAAGTGGAGGGGGAGAGGGAAAGGGGGCTGCTTTGTGGGGATGCTGGACAGGGGGAGCAGGGAAAGGAGAAGGCCTACTGCTGGACAGGGGGATCAGGTAAGAGGTGCTGCTGGATGGGGGGGGGGTAAAAGGAAGGAAGAAGGCACACTGCTGGACAGGGGGAGCAGGCAAGAGGTGCTGCTGGACAGGGGGAGGTAAAAGGAAGGGAGAAAGGGTGCTGCTAGACAGGGGGAGCAGGCAAGAGGTATTGCTGGATGGGGGGGTAAAAGGAAGGGGGATTGTCTACTGCTGGACAGGGGGGGCAGGGAAGAGGCCTACTGCTGGACAGGGGGAGAAGAAAAGAGGTGCTGCTGGACACGGGGGAGGTAAAAGGAAGGGAGAAGAGCTACTGCTGGACAGGGGGAGCAGGCAAAGTTGGACAGCCGAGGAAAGAGAGAGACAGAAAGAAAGACAGACAGAAAGCGGCCAAGGAGAGAGAGAGAAAGAAAGAAAGAAAGACAGACACACACATCTATTCTAGCACCCATTAATGTAACGAGCTTAAAGACTAGTTACCTTTATAAAATGTAGAATAAGCGTGTAGATTTTGAACCTGCCCAGGCCATGCCCAAATCATTCCCCCTTGCAATTTCTACATATTATGGCCATCCATATGTAAATTAATCCTTTAAAAAATGAAATTTAGACAAGGATGTTGTTTCCAAGTGTAAACTACAGAATTTCCTCATGGATATTCTGAAAATGTTTTCTAAAAATACCCACAGTCCACCCAATATTTAGTGCTATTTAACTGGCCAGGAATGTTTTGGTGGCTTGCCCAGTACCCGGCTATGTCACATGACATAATCGGTTAGCGCCAGTATTCGTTGGCTGATTGGCTTTTAGTAGCTAGACAGACCTGCATAAATAGCAGGTTTAGCTTTGGCTGCTATAACTTAGCCAGCATGCCGATGAATATTGGCATAAGAGACTGTATTTCTAGCAGCAAAAAAACCCCTCAGAAATTCAACGCCAGTCACTGGATATGGCCCAACACTGAATTTCCAAGTTCATCACTTACTGCGGAAGATAGCCAGGCTGCCTCCTGCAGTCTGAATATCGAGCCCATTGTGTCCTAATTAGATATGAAACACTATGAAGAATACCTTGTCTTTTCCCTGTGAAAACAGCATTTGTACAGTAAGGTAATATCACAATTTGAAACTATGCATTATAAGTTACAAGAAGGGGTAAAAAGTCTTCTTTGGCAAGATGCCTTACCCCTTTGAACTAGAGTATTATTACACTGTCATTCCACAGCCTTCCTTCATTTCAGTAGTATTTATGGTTGATTAAAATTTGATAAATACAAGTTTTGCTTATGTCTGAAATCTATATTTTCTATACAGAAAACAACTTAGGCTTCATGATTTATTGTTCAAATACTGAATTCACTGAGAAAAGAGATGGTGAGTCATGGGTTGCATCAAGGCTATCTTATACTCACTGCCTATTTCTCCTGCGAAATCAGTGTCTGCACAATTAGGCATCCTGCCACACACAAGTTGCATTTTCTGAAAGTAGAAAAAATAAGAGTCTCAGGAGTATATGATGCTTTTCGCTTTGTTATACAATGATGTTTATCAAACACCTTGAATTTAACTATCATTACTGAAAATCATAATTCAAAATATTTTTTCTCTATTTATAGACATACAAGCTTTATGTTCTCCCCAAAAGATACAAAACTTGAGTACAAGCATACAAATAATATACCAGCTGATATTCAGCCAGTGGTGATCAATGTTTTTATGTCTACTGCTGGATATATTCCTGGATATTCAATGTTGGGCCATGTCCGGGCACTGATATTGAATATTTAGCTCTTTGTTACTGGCTCAAACTTATGTGGTTAAGTGAAATAGTAAGCCCTTAACCACATAAAGGAAGGACTATTGTTTATGTGACCCAATTTTTATGGTTATCTTATGCAGATAAATGTTGAATAAGTGCCCACTCCACATCTGTAAAGTCCACAAGTTAGCTGATCTTGACTCACGTGCTAACTGTTAATATTCAGTGGCATTGATCAGTTAAGTGTCACAGAATATTCATGGTTAGCCACTGACAAACAATTTAAATGGCCAGGAGCCTCTCCAGGCCATTTAAATTGCTTGAATATCAGGTGGAGCATGCTATAATTTAAATACTAATTTGGGCAATTTTGAAAGTCTTTTATGTGGGTAAATAACAATTTAAGTGGTAATTCTATAAAGAGCTGCTCTGATTTAGGTGATATGTATGTACATTAATGCTAGTATTCTAGTTATTTATGTTTTATACAAGTAAATGACAATAGTCTGGTTGCACATTATTTTTTAAGAATGTACCCATCTTCGATGGTGCATACTTTATAGGTGGGTATTCACATTGGCAGAGCATGGGCAGGGCACACACTTATGAACATAACTTACAGAATACAATAAGTTATGCATCTATCTCCCTAATCTAGATCTCAACATTTACTCCAGCTCTATGGCATTTACTCCAGCTATAAGGGCTCAAACCTAAACATATTCACTTGTATATACCCAGTTATACTAGTATTCTGAAAAAGAAAACATAGAAACATGGTGGCAGATAAAGGTCAAATGGCCCATCCAGTCTGCCTACCCACAGTAACCATTATCTCTTCCTCTCTCTAAGACACATGTATCAAACACAAGGCCTGCGGGCCAAATCCGGCCAGCCAGGCTTTTTTTATGTGGCCCACGGCAATGCTCCCGAACTTCACGTTCTCAGAGCCCTGCGTGTACTCCCTCCCGCGCTGGTCCGACATCGCCATCATGCCGGAAAGTCTGCCGGCTTCGGCAGTGATTCGGCAGTGTTCTTTGTGGCTCTCCTCTTACCTTCCGTCCGCCATGGTTTACCCAAGCGGAAACAGGAACTTGCACATCATTGGAGACAGACCGCGGCAGGTGAAAAGCAGGAGGAGAAGCCATGTAGAATACGCCTAAATTGCAGAGGTCGGCAGATTCCTCAGCTTGGCGACATTGGACCGGCGCCAGAGGGAAAGACACGTCGGGCTGAGAGGAGAGAGGGACTGGCACTGGAGGGAAAAGCATGCTGAGCTATAAGGAGGGACTGGTGCTGGAGGGAAAAACAAGCTGAACAGAGAGGAGAGAGGGATCAGCGCTGGAGGGAAAGGCAAGCTGGGCTGTGAGGAGAGCAAGATGAAGGGAGAGAGGTTGGACCTGGGGTAGTGTGAAGGAAGAGGGAAAAAGATGCTTGAAGGGAGAACCGTTGGGAAGATAAAGGAAAAATGGTGGACCTGGGGGGAGGGAGGCAGGCAGACAGGGGGAGAGAAGGGATGGGGGCAGTTGGGAAGAGAAAGGGAGATAAGTTGGATCTGGAGATAGAAGGGAGAGAGAAATGTTAGGCATGGGGGATGGAAGGGAGAGAGAGAGATACAGCATCTCTTTTTTTTTTCCTTCCATCTCATTGTTCAGCATCAAGGGGGGAGGGAAGAACAACAACAGAAAAGAGAGGAAGCAAAATGTTGGTTCAGAGAGGAGGAGATATAGAAGGAAATAAGAGGCTGGGAAAGGAGTGAGATGGGAAATGGGAGAGCTGCAGAAAAATAGAAGATGGAAAATTGATAGGTAGCTGAAAATTTAAAAAGGAGAAGAATGAGAAAGAGGGCAGGAGGCAGAAAAGAAAAAAGGCAGAAAAGAAAAAAGGAGAAAAGTTGAAAGGGAAAAATTAATATGTTGGAGACAGGGACTGGAAAAGAGGAGAAAAAAAATGGACAGCAGACACTGGAAAGAGAATTAGAAAATAGACAAAATCAGAAAGAGAAACTGGGACTAAAAGCAAAATGTGGGAACCAAACAGGAGAAAACTGCCTTCACACCAGTGAACAGCAAATGCAACAACAAAGGTGACCAATTGGTGTTCAATCTCGTTTATTGTGATAGACTCAATACAATCGTGCTTCGGCTCACAAGGGCCTCCCTCAGGAGTCTTATAATATATCAAAACGAGAAGTTTCCATGTATCATTGAACACGTACTGTGCAACTCTGTTAAACAGCATCTGCTACTGCCTTTGAGATTGAACACCAATTGGTCACCTTTGCTGTTGTATTTACTAAAAGCAAAATGACCAGACATCAAAAGGTAGAAAAAATAATTTTATTTTCTATTTTGTGATTACAATATGTCAAATTGATTACAGGGGGAGTGGCCAAGATGGCGGCGCTAATTTGGTGGTGTTAAGATCGTTCCCGAAGCTGCTCCTGTTATCTGCTTTTAAGAATGCCGCATACAAAAAGGAAGGGAAGTGTGAGGGCACCTACCTCCTCAACGCCCTCACAAAGCAGGGAATGATGGAGCATTACCTGCCAATAGTTTGCTCACTAATGGGCGATTTGAGCCCTGTTATGAGGGAGAGTAGAGAAGGCTGGAACTCGTTGGGGCATGAGACCTCACTTTCGCCCGCAACTGTAGTCCCGCCTCCCTCTCTGGCCGACGCTGCTGCCCTGGAAGTAGAAGACAACGGTGCCAAAGTTGCTCCAGATGCCTTCACAGAGGCAGGTTCCTCGGCAGATGAGCTTCTGCCGATGTGAGTCAGATCTGGAGAGCTCTCCCGTCAGTGAGGATACTCTGAAGGCTATCCTGAAGACGCTGCAGAAATTGGACTCAGCAACAGCGAAGACGAACGAAGAGGTAAAGGCCCTAGCGGCAAAATTGGATACCATAAGTAAAGTTTTTGAACAGATTAATTTGGAAACCAAAAGTTCAATTATAAAAATACAAGACGAGGTGCAATCTCTCCAGGCTCATAGAGCAGTGGCAATAAAGGACAGTATGTTGTTGCACCGAAAAATAGAAAATATTGAGAATTTCAATCATCAATTAAATGTAAGAGTATTGAATTTTCCTAAATCCTCTGGTATTTCCCCATATATGTTCAAAAAGTATTTAGTGGAAGTTTTGAGTTATTCCGCAGAATTTATACCTCCATTAAACAAAATTTACTATCTTCCACTTTCTACAAAAAAATCCCAGGAGACTATGGAAGAAAAAAATGCACAATCTTCACAGATTGACTTCAAAAATATTTCTGCAATTCTTGAGGAATTCATTTCGGAATCAGCTCTAAGAACAGCATTACTGATATCCTTTGTTTTTCAACAGTACTTGGACTCATTTATGAAACAATATTTTAAGTTTTCAAAAACTTTATTTTTTGGTAAAAGAATATGGCCATTCTTAGATATTTCTAAGACAACTCAGGAAAGGCGGAAACAGTTCTTGTCCTTGAAGCAAGATGTAATTTCTTTGGGGGCCTCTTTCCTATTAGCTTACCCCTGTAATATGTCTTTTTTCTTCCTGACCAATTAAAGTCATTTTTGGAGTTGAAAAAGATAGCGTGAAGTTTGACGCAGTGGTTAGATAGAGATAGCAAACTTGCGTTATTGTCTTTCCTTTTACTTAAGTTAATTAATAAATGTATTTCTCTTACTTTTGAGCCAACTCCCCTCATTATTTGGGGTCTAAGTTTCAGTTATACTTTGTATTTGTGAGATGTATCTAGAATATTTTTCCTGTATTTCTGTAACAAGAAGTTTGATTTTCTTGTAATGTTTTTTGAAAAATTTATAAATTAAAAAACAACAACAACCAATATGTCAAATTTAAAATGTGTATCCTGCCAGAGCTGGTGTTAGACAGCAAGCGTGAACTAGGACCTAAAAGAGAGGAGAATACTTTTTTATTTATTTTGTAGCCAGCGTGGGGTTGGAGAGGTTGTATCCCTATACTTCTACTAAGACTAACCCCCTCCTTTGCTGGCACGCAGCGTGGGTTTTGGTGCCAGTGGCGGTGATTGATCTGACGCTCACAGAAGACCTGTTAAGTATCTTAATAAAAAAATCCAGCCCACGACTTAGCATTTGTTTTAGATTTCGGCCCCTTATGTGATTTGAATTTGACACCCCTGCTCTAATAGATCCCACGTGCCTATCCCAGGCATTTTTGAAATCAGACACAGTCTCTGTCTCCACCACCTCTACCCAGAGACTGTTCCATACATCTACCACCCTTTCTGTAAAAATGTATTTCCTTAGATTACTCCTCAGCCAATCACCTCTTAACATCCAGAGCTTCATTTCAAATAAGGAGAATTTTATATGCACCTGCTAATTTCCTTTCCTTGAAGTCTGCTAAAAGTTTTTCCTTAGATTACTCCTCAGCCAATCACCTCTTAACATCATCCTATGCCCTCTTATTCCAGAGCTTCATTTCAAATAAGGAGAATTTTATATGCACCTGCTAATTTCCTTTCCTTGAAGTCTGCTAAAAGTTTTTACCAGTGAGTTATGTCCTTTCCCAACCAGCAGAGACAGGGATTCTGAAATGTTTCAACATCACAGGTATAGAACCTGGTGAATGCTGGGATCATTCATTATTGCTATTGCCCAAGCAGTTTAAGTCCCAGAGCCACAGTGCTGCTTGCTTCAAAAGAAGGGAATGCTCTGATTCCTTTCCAGGCTCCCAGCAGCAGTCTCCCTGTCTTAGAGTGAGAGATGTGTAAGGAATGCAAATCCGTTAACAGCTGACCCAGTCAACTTGTGATCTATGTATCATAATGAGAGGAATTAAGCTGTGGCTCCATGCTGCAGTAGAGTGTTTACAGAGGGAAAGGTCAACTCTGTCCTCAAGGGCTGACAGGGGTCAGGATTTTTAGTATACTCAACAGATGGAAATGAGAGCCTATATTATAAACTGCCTCTCTTATGATCATGCATTGGGGGTAGTTCTCTACAGCAGGGGTTCTCAAATCTAGCCCTCAAGGTCCACAACTGTTTCTCAGGATTTCTACAATGAATATGTATGAAATTTATTTGCATTCACTGCTTCAATTACATGCAAATTGATCTCATAACAAAATGACAGAAGATAAAGGCCAAATGGCCCATTCAGTCTGCCCTTCCACACGATCCACTGTCTCCTCTTCTCCCTAAGAGATCCCACATACCTGTCCCATGCTATCTTGAATTCAGATTCAATCTTCATCTCCACTACCTCCACTGAGGGTCTAGTACATACATCCACCACCCTTTCAGTAAAGAAGTATTTCCTTAGATTACTCCTGAGCCTATCACCTCTTAACTTCATCCTATGCCCTCTCCTTCAGAAAAGTAGGGGCTTACTATCCTTTTAGAATAGCCTCCAAATAGGTGCCTTCTTCACATCTATAAATTGCCCTCCACATGCACACAAATTGCATTTCTGAAACTTGGCTTCTATGTGGCATTATGAAGCTATGCAAGTACATTTAACAAGTTAACAGGAGGTATTGCTCTGGATGTGTTTAGGTCACAAAATATACATAGCATAGAGTACATGAGTACTTTGCACCTGCAGTAAATTTCAAAGCTATTTGGTTTGTTGATGGGCATGAAGATCGTTTGGTGATTTGCTTACTTGATGCAAAGCTGGCAGACCTCTCTCTCTCAGAATACCTCAGAAACCAAGATAATATGGTTTGGACCGCCTTTGGTTCTATCTCCCTTATTTGAAAATCACTGTTCATGACAAACTTTTTAAATTAGAATAATCTTTACACATTTTAGATCATATTCTATATATGGCACCTAAAAAATTTGACTAGAATGACGCTCAGCATGTTTTTATAAGGTGCGTGTACCTTTTATAGAATCGTGCTTAGTGCCCATGTCACATAAGTTAGGTATACCCATTTAAGTCAATTAAAATCAGCCCAGGTATGATAATTTAAACAATATGGTCAGCTGGGTGCAAATAGTGTTTGCTCTCTCATATTATTCTCCTCTGAAGACGCGCTTGCGAAACAGGGTTTCTGGCGATTTTTGTTATTTTTGATTGACTGCAGTACGGAGATTGATTGAATTTTGATGGCAGATAAAGGCAAATGGCCCATCTAGACTGCTCATCCACAGTAACCATTATCTCTCTCTCTCTCCGAGAGATCCCATGTGCCTTCAGAGTTTGGTTGCCTGATTGTAGGACTGGAGCCGTTGGATGATTGGGGCACAGCAGAAGAAACGTGGATGTGAATTTTCCAGGACGGACATATGTCAGTTTAAAAAGAGAGTGCTGGACAGTTAAGTAATTGCTTTATTTTTCATGATTTTTGTGCACTGGGATTTTGATTTTTGCATCATTTTCCTGTGGCTCTGCTTTTCTAACAGTTGCACGCTTTGGCATGTAGTTGTGAACATTGTGTTTTGCCAAAGTGTGTTTGAATTTTTTCTGTGATTAATCGACTCATTTTGATTTTTTTGTTTTTTCTTCTTTTGAAGAACAATTGGCCACACCAATATACTATTTGAGAGTTTGTTTTAACCATTTTTTCCTGATGTGGGTTCCAATACTTGTTTTTTGATAGGGAAGTTTAATGAGTGGAGTTTTTTTGGCCTATGATTAAGCTGTGTTTGTTTGACTATTTCAGGCTTGCTTGAATTGAACATTGCACTGTTGGCACTGAGGTCTTTTTCCTCCACTATTTACCGGTTGAGGACAGGGATTTGAACCCATTCAGAAGAGAGCAGTATTCTCCCTAGCGCTTTTTAGCTGGGCGCTCCGCCTGGCTAATTTAGGTGAATGCCCGGCTGTCATCACGGTTGCGAATCCTGCTGCTGCCGCCGCAGCTCAAACATTTTTTTAAAACCCTCTCACCAGCTTGGGGATTCCCCGGCCTGACTCGGCATAGCCTGAAGAGCCGCTGGAAGTTCTGTGTTAGACTCCGGTCTCAGCCTGACTTTTTTTATTTTTTTGCTTGTGTATTGAATTTATAAATAAAGAAAGTAAAAATATAAATACAAAAAACAGGCAATTTTTCAAACCATCCCCTGCAATTTATTTTTTGTGGGTGGAGCAGCAGTACTGTATGCGATGGGCGGCTCCTGTTCCTGATCAGGAAGACAGGTCTGGGGAGGTAGAAAATTGCTTTGGGGAAACTTGTTTCAAGGTAAAAGAATATGAAAACGTCACTTATTAACTCAAGGCTACTTCTGTAAAGGAAATTAAATGTTTCCAGTGTGGTGCCAAGGTGCAAATGTGATTTGGAGATAGGTGTTCCTCAATCGCCTCTCCTCAGTACTTTTACTTTGACACGCACCTCCCCCCTCGGTCTATGATATATTTTTTTCTTCCTGCGTTCCTGCTGCCGCAGTCTAT
Organism: Geotrypetes seraphini; assembly: GCF_902459505.1. Taxonomy (NCBI): domain Eukaryota; kingdom Metazoa; phylum Chordata; class Amphibia; order Gymnophiona; family Dermophiidae; genus Geotrypetes; species Geotrypetes seraphini. The sequence goes on from NC_047086.1 coordinate 254,951,043, forward strand.
ACCCTGGACTAGCAGCAGCACCTCCCCCTCCCCTCCCTACTAGCAGGCTCTCTCCTTATTGTAATTTGGCTGACAGCTGCAATAGTGTTATCGAAGTGATTCCCTTCTGCAGCCTCGGGGATTTTGCTAGGCTGCCCCACCTCCAATCATGCAACTTCCTTCTTCCTCGGAGGCGGGACAGCCTAGCAGAGGCCCCGAGGCTGCTGGAGGGAATTGACTCGCTAAAGCTACGGCAGCAGTCAGGCAAGTTACAATAAGGAGAAAGCGGTGCTGCTGCTAGTCCAGGGTATAGAGCAGGGGTATTGAACTCTGGTCCTCAAAAGCCGTATTCCAGTCGGGTTTTCAGGATTTCTCCAATGAATATGCATTGAAAGCAGTGCATGCAAATAGATCTCATGCATATTCAGAAAACCCGACTGGAATACGGCTCTCGAGGACCAGAGTTCCCTACCCCTGATATAGAGAATAGAAAATGACAGCGGCAGAAGGAAGGCGGGAACCCTGCCGGCGCTGCATTTCCCCAAAGCAATTTTTTACCTCCCCAGGCCCAAGGCAGGAGTGGCCCCGATGGACCTGGGAGATAAGAAGGAGGGGTGCTGCTGCTAGTCCAGGGAGAGGGGGAGGTGTGCTGATAGGAGGCGAGGAAAAGAGGAGAGGAGGGAGTGGTGCTGCTAGACCTGGGAGGTGAGTGGGTATGATACTGCTTCTAGTCAGAGGAGAGGGAAAGGGAAGAGAGAGGAGCTCTGCTAGTCGGAGAGGAGAGGTGATGCTGGCCCTGGGGGTGGAAAGGAGAGGTGATTCAGCTAGTTGGTGGGGGAAACAGAAGTAGAGAGGAGGGGAGGGAGAGGTGCTGTTGGAGCTGAGTGGTGGAGGGACGTGAGAGGGAGGGATCCGGCTGGATTGGGAACAGAGGAGAGTGCTGCTGGACTTAAAATAGAAGAGGGAAACCTGCAACAGGACTGAGGGGAGAGCAGTGGAGGAGGAGAGTGGATGGGGAAGGGGGAAAAGCAGTGGAGTTGGAGAGTGAGAGGGGATTGAGGAAGGGGGAAGAGAAATGCTGCTGTTGCACTCAACTAAGGAAAGAGAGGGAAGGAGGGAGAAGGAAGACAAGGGAGAGGAGAGGAAAGAGAGATGCCAAGATCATGGGAGGGAGGGAAAAGAAAGGTGATACTAGTCCATGGAGGGAGAGATGGGGGGGGGGGGAGAAAGGAAACATATGCCAGACCTGGGGAAAGGAAGGAGGGACAGAAAGGAAGGAGAGGAGATGCCAGATAATGGAAGGGGAGGGGGAGCGAAGAGAGATGCCAGGGCAAAGGGGAAGAAAGGGAAACTAAGGAGACAAATGCAAGACCAGAGGGAAAGGAAGGAGAGGAGGTGCAAGAACAGAGCGGGAGAGATAGGAGAGGAGAGAGATGCCAGGGCATGGGGGGAGGGAAGGGAAGGAGATAGAGATGCCAGACCATGGGGTGGAGTGGGAAGGAAGGAAGGAAAGAAAGGAGAAGAGAGATGACAGAGCATAGGGGAGAGGGTGGAGATAGAAAAATGGAGAGGGGTGAAGCTGAAATGAATCATGTACAAAGGAGAGAATGGGCACATGATATACAGTTTATTGAAGGACATAAAAAGAGGGAAGATGTTATATGGAAGAGAGAGAGGGAAGACACTGGATGGAAAGGGCAGAGAGAGGGTGGACAGTAGATGGAAGGGGCAGAGAGAGGGTGGACAGTAGATGGAAGAGGTAGAGAAAAAGCAGAGGCTGGGTGGAAGGGGCAAAGATAGAGGGCAGATGTTGCATGGAAGGGAGAGAGGATAAACGCTGTATAGAAAGAAAAGAGCGAAGAGAAGATGATTAAAGCAGAGATTACAAAAGGTAGAAAGAAATTTTTTTGTTGCTTTACATAGAATCAAGTAGTATTATAACTGTATTGAGAAAACTTTATAAATAAGAAGTGGAAATAAGGCAATTTCTTTTGAACTAAACCCTTTTCCTCAGGTCAGGACAGGATACCACAACAGCTGTATACTGTACTGTCTTGAAGAAAGATTTGGCCTCTGAAAGCTAATTAAAAAATGGATTAGTCCAATAAAATGGTATTTTCTTATTTCTCGTTATTTGTTTTATTTCTATCTGTTAATTTGTGATTGTTATGTATCAGTTTTTTCAAATTTACATCTACTGTCTTTATTTATATTTTGCACAGTATTAGAGGACATAGTCTGTTATTGAGAAAGACATGGGGGAAGCTATTGCTTGCCTTGTATTGGTAGCATGGAATATTGCTACACCTTGTGTTTTGGCCAGGTATTAGTGACCTGGATTGGCCACCGTGAAAACGGGCTACTGGGCTTGATGGACCATTGGTCTGACCCAGAAAGGCTATTCTTATGTTCTTATGTTTCTGTGGTGTTCCATTGTATGCAGAGTCTGGTTTCTTGGCGTTTCAGTTTAACATTTGTCAGCATAGCTATCGCTAGCAATCAGCATTTTCTGTTGGCATAACTGTCAGCAAAGGCCTATGGGAAAGTATCTGACTCTGGATGCAGAATTCTGTGCTCCTGCACCGAATTCACATACATTAATCATTCAGCCAGACTGGATTGTTTATCAAGAAGATAGGCTGCTTGAATGGGACAAAGAAGCCAGAGACTAATCCCATCTACCATGCCTGCAAGTATCACACCCTCCTTATCAATTAAATTAACCATTGTTTCAAACAGTTTACAACTTCTAAACAGAAAGATACTGGGACATACAATAGTTTCTATACACAGAATAAGATTCCAAGCTATAAAAGCCTCCTTTCTGCAACACATCTGCAGCTCTAGTTCTCTCTCTTTCTCTGTCTATCCTTCTCTTTATCTATGGAACACGAAGCTTAGACCATCACCCCATCCCCCTTTTCTCTTTCTGTCTACCTTTCCCTGGAACTTCACGCTTCCTTCTGGACTCTGTAAGGCAGAGAAACTTAATTGTAATGCTTCATTGTAATGCTTCAGAATATTGCTTTTCTGTAAGACTATTTCTATAATATATTCTTTATGCAATCACCTCTGGCTGTGCCTCTTTGATTCTACTTCCTGGTGAATCATCTGTGAGGGAACTGAATCTGAGACCTGGCGTTTGTAAGGGCGCCTCTCAAGTGACCCCACCAACCATACATTGGGGGGGGGGGGCCACTAACAAACCTTACAACGTTTATCTACATATTTCTATATTTAGTTTGTGATTATTCCATATTGGGCGAGGGTGTTTCTGTCTTCTTTGGGTATGAAAAGGACATGGTTTTTTGTTAGCATTGACTGTACAAGATCAATTGACTATGCAGGATCTGGCATGTGTTCTAGTGATCACTGCTGTGTTTAAGATGCTGCCTTTTCCTAGGTGCATCCTTGTTGTGTGACTCATGGATTATTACTAAAAATAACTTTTTTTTATATAGAGGAGGGGGTTGTTAAAAAATGATCAGCACTAACTGTCATATATACTAGGTACATAGCTAAATAACTCAGATATAATGAAAAAACAATATAATATACAGTAATACTTTCACTCTGATTGATGCATGAATGTCAAGTTCAATGATAGCAAAACAGCACAGGCTCTACAATAAATCCAAGCTGAAGGAAAAAGCCTCAGACAAGGGCCCTCCCACCTCCACTAAAAAGTGGTATTGCTTAAGGTGGTTGAGCGATCACCTCATTGGCAAAAAACCTTCATTAGAATTAAAGTTGAAAAAGACTCTGTTCTGTGTTTTTGAGGACATAAAACAAGATAGATGAAAATAATATCAACTTATCTTCGGCTGATCAGTACACCGACGGTGGCCAGCGTTTCACAAATTTGCTGCCTCAGGGTGTGATAATACCGATCAGACTTCAAAAACGGGACTCTGTTTATTTTATTTTTCGCTTTCTTAAAGTTTCTGTACTCTGTATTTCCTCTGACTATCTGCATATTGTAACTCGCTGAATGTCCAGCTCTCTTGACTGTAAACCGCCTAGAAGTTGCAAGATTGTGGCGGTATAAAAGAATAAAGTTATTATTATTATTAAGCAATACCACTTTTTAGTGGAGGTGGGAGGGACCTTGTCTGAGGCTTTTTTCTTCAGCATGGATTTATTGTAGAGCCTGTGCTGTTTTGCTATCATTGAACTTGATATATATATTAGGTACGCCACTGGATTTAATGACCCTATTCTAACCACCAAATTTCCCTGTCCCGCCCCACCCGGCTACTTTTTCATGCCGGCTGGAAAAAATTTCTGGAGAGAACACTGGAGAGTATAGTATATATTTGAGGATTGGTAATATTCTTGTTCTTTGTATAGAGGGTAATTGAAATCACTCATTATTATTGTGTTGCCCAGTTTGTTAGCTTCCCTAATTTTTTATAACATTTCTATATCTGTCTGTTCATTCTGGCCAGGAGGATAATAGTATACTGGGTATGTCAATTTTAAGGGTAGATTTTTATTTCTTCAAATTTTATATACCACTAGTGACCAAATTATGCAGTTTTGCATGCTGATTCTAAAGCTATGTTCAAAAACTGCTAAAAGTGATCATTACCTACATCAAATCACATTTAAAATATGTAGAACTTAAGTAATATTTATTTGAATGTACAAATAGTCTGCATTAGATCTGTAGCCACATAATTGTCTTTAAAATATCATTTATGCAGTTTATCAAGGATAAAGGTTTCTTACACCAAATTTTAACAATATTTATACAACACAAACATTCCTTTTCAAGCTCACAAATAATGGGGAGACATGCAACTTTCCAGCTAACAAAAATAAGGAAAACAAAAAATTGGTTCCGATTCATAATGAATCTAACCATTCAATACTATTGGGAATCTTACACCCACCAATTTCTCAGTAATGAATCATTAAAACAATAGGAAAAATCATTTCTGTTCTCGAGCTATTAGAAACTGTTGCAATTGAATAGGATCCCAAAATCCATATTCAATGTCTTGTAATTTAACAAGACTACCAATTAGAGAGATAAATTTCTTAGTAATCTGTGACACTAGTAACTATATACTCTTATAATCACAGCTATAATTTGAATAGAAATATTTTTCTTTTACTTTGATTATTAAACGAAGGATATTTTTATATAAATTATTTGTGAAGTGCTCAGACCAAGAAACCCATATAATAGTGATGTCACTACAATGAGGTTTTCAAGGGGACCATCATCGCCTTCACAAGTCCCCAGCCCTCCCTATCTTAAGGCCTATATATTGCCTATCTGGTTGATATATCCAGCATATAGTGTTGGTCTATTTTGGGGAGCTATTAACGATGTTGCCTCTCATTGGTGACTTATTAAAATAACAACAAAACATGAAAATAAATATAAAGTGCCTATCTAAAATATAGTACTGATCGTTTTTTCTTATCTGATTAGAATCTAATCAGATAAGAAAAAACGTCTGTAACAGCCTTGCTCACTTGTGCTGGGAGCTGCTGATCACTGAACTTCCAGACAGCAATATCAGACGATTTCTGACTCAGACAAGCCTAGGAATATTCATATGGCTTGTGGGGATGGATCCTCAGACTCCCACCAGAGCCCACTGATGTTGTGTGTGTCACCTCTCAGAGCACATCCTGCCAGAACTTTCCCCTCTACACATATGGGGGAAGGGACTAACTTAATTAGAGAGTTCCCTACGCCTGATAGGGAGGGACAGGCCTATAGGTGGCTGAACAAGTAAGCCACAGTTTTTGAACAGAAAAAGGCTAGAGAAAGGCAGATGAACAGGCTGGAGGGGCTGAGAGCTCTGGATGGAATAGAATTGCCACAAGCCATCGACTAGGGCTGCCTGAGCAGATGCCTCCTGAGATGGGAGCTCAGAGTGAGCAATTTATGGACATTGAGCCAGCTGGAGAATCTGATGAAATGGAGGTATGTTGTTGCTCTACTAGAGCCAGCCAACAGCCATGAGAAAGTAGAGAGCTCTTGCAAGCTGTTTTGTTGTTTTCTCTTTTGGTTTTCCATGCTGTTTTGTTTTTCCCCACTGTGTATGAGTGGGGATGGGGTATTTGCTGCTTGTTTGCAGCAGGAAGAGTGAGGAAACTCTGCTTTGTTTCAGTGGTGAGTTTCAGTGGGATATTTTTGTTACAACTTTTTCCATCCAGCAGTCACTCTTCACCAGCAGTTAAACTGCTGGCAACCAGTGTCCTAAACTGGAACAGGCTAGGCAAACTGCCATATAAGCCTATCTGATGCCAAAGAGGAACTGATTATTGCATTGTTACATATGAAACTATTCAGCTTTATGAACTGCTATAAAACTTTCCAAGCAAACTATTCTTGAGAGGTTTGGAGATTTGAACTGGGAAATTTTAAAAAAAAATTATTTGTTGTTGTTTCCTGCTGAGCTGAATCTGAAGCTGTCTTTTTCTGTTGAATATATTTTTGGCTTGGGAACCATAAGCCCTATTTTTCCCTGAAGATAATAAAGGGATAAGAACTGAGAACTGAAATACTGGTGGTGTGTGGTTTCATGCTCACTTGCCTTTTTCCTGACTATTCCTATAAGGCCCAAATTGACCCCAGAGGCTATTAAATTCTGCCATAGGTTACCCTACGAGCCATCGCCCTAAAGAGGTCTATGGTCTATGGTCTATGCTAGAAAATTCTTTTTTACGCAGAGGGTGGTGGACACATGGAACGCGCTTCCGGAGGAAGTGATAGGCCAGAACTCTGTACAGGGGTTCAAGAAGGGTTTGGATAGGTTCCTGGAGGATAAAGGGATAGAGGGGTACAGATAGAACTTGAAGTAGGTTATAAAAGTGGTCAGAAACCACTTCACAGGTCGCAGACCTGATGGGCCGCCGCGGGAGCGGACCGCTGGGCGAGATGGACCTCGGTCTGACCCAGTGGAGGCAACTTCTTATGTTCTTATATCCAGGTTCAGCACCAGTGGCGGCGTAAGAGTAGGAGGCGGTGGCATCCCCTGCCCCCTCCTCTCCGTGCCCCTACTCCTTCCATGCTTCTGCTCCTTCCCTCCCCCATACCCTTGCGCTCTTCCTCCCCCATACCCTCTTAATCTTTGCCAGCACAAATGGCTTCTGTACAGATGCTCCTCACGCCGGCGTTGCATTCCTTCTGATGTCACTTCCTGGCACCACAACCCGGAAGTGAGTCAGAGGGGATCCAGGCTGGCACAAGCAACAGGCATTATATCCTCACCGGGTCATTTTTGTTTTTAAATTTGTGAATATCTTAGTTTTTCATAAAGTGCAACAGTGCCAAAGTAAAACTTATTGTAGATAAGAGCTAATACTTAGCTTAGCTATACTGGTCCATTCTAAGGGATACTATCACCAACATGTTTCACCCAACACGGGTTTCATCAGGGCTGTGATCCCTCGATTAGAATGTGTTTCCCACGACGCGACCACTCTATAGGTTTTAAAATGGAGTGTTTGCGTCGTGGGAAACACATTCTAATCGAGGGATCACAGACCTGATGAAACCCGTGTTGGGTGAAACATGTTGGTGATAGTATCCCTTAGAATGGACCAGTATAGCTAAGGCGTGCATAGATGGATCAGAAACTGGTTAGAGGGTAGGAAACAGAGGGTAGGGGTGAAGGGCCACTACTCAGACTGGAGGAAGGTCACAAGTGGTGTTCCACAGGGCTCGGTGCTCGGGCCGCTGCTTTTTAATATATTCATAAATGATCTAGAAACAGGAACGAAGTGTGAGATAATAAAATTTGCGGACGACACCAAACTATTTTGTGGAGCTCGGACAAAGGAGGACTGCGAAGAATTGCAAAGGGACTTGGACAAACTAGTGGAATGGGCAGAGAGATGGCAGATGAAGTTCAATGTTGAGAAGTGTAAAGTATTACATGTGGGAAGCAGAAACCTGAGGTACAATTATATGATGGGAGGGATGTTACTGAATGAGAGTACCCAGGAAAGGGACTTGGGGGTAATGGTGGACATGACAATGAAGCCGACAGCACAGTGCGCAGCGGCCGCTAAGAGAGCGAATAGAATGCTAGGTATAATCAAGAAGGGTATCACAACCAGAACAAAAGAAGTTATCCTGCCGCTTTACCGGGCAAGGTGCGTCCGCATCTAGAGTACTGGGTCCAATATTGGTCACCGTACCTTAAGAAGGATATGGCGTTACTCGAGAGAGTTCAGAGGAGAGCGACACGTCTGATTAACGGGATGGAAAACCTTTCATACGCTGAGAGATTGGAGAAACTGGGTCTCTTTTCCCTGGAGAAGAGGAGACTTAGAAGCGATATGATAGAGACTTATAAGATCATGAAGGGCATAGAGAGAGTAGAGAAGGATAGATTCTTCAAACCTTCAGAAAATAAAAAAACAAGAGGGCATTCGGAAAAGTTGAAAGGGGACAGATTCAAAACGAATGCTAGGAAGTTCTTCTTTACCCAGCGTGTGGTGAACACCTGGAATGCGCTTCCAGAGGACGTTATAGGGCAGAATACGGTACTGGGGTTTAAGAAAGGATTGGACAATTTCCTGTTGGAAAAGGGGATAGAGGGGTATAGATAGAGGATTACTGCACAGGTCCTGGACCTGTTGGGCCGCCGCGTGAGCGGACTGCTGGGAACGATGGACCTCAGGTCTGACCCAGCTGAGGCATTTCTTTTTTTTTTTGTTTATTCAATTTTATCAATACAAACAAGCAATACATTACTTGTATTTCAGATTAACATAAGTTATTAAAAAGAAAACTTATAAACCAATTCCACTTAAATCAGTGTTTTGGTTATTCATTTATACTTCCAATATATTTAGTCCACAATCTTTTAAAAGAGATTCTTAGCAAAGAAAATTAACAATAGAAACAATCTTATCCAACCTAGAAAGCGGCAATTATCTGCGGTGCTACAGCCATTCATGGCAGGTTATACATTCTCAGTCATAGGCACTACTTGCTCTTTGGATTCTATAAATCCTACTAGTTGTTTAGGTTCAAAAAACAAGTAATTCTTATTCTGATAGGAGACAAAACATTTTACAGGAAATTTCAATAGAAAATTTGCCCCCAAGGCAAGGACTCTTGGCCTTAATGCCAAGAATTCTTTCCTACGCCTCTGGGATCTTAAAGACATATCAGGAAATATTCGAACATTAGAACCTAAAAACTGATCATTGATATGACGAAAATACAAACGCAATATATATTCTCTATCACTTTCCAAAGCGAGAGTTATTAACAGGGTTTTCATTTCCGTTATAACCTCCAAGGAGTTTTCCAGAAAAGTTGTTAAGTTCATATTTTCATTATTGGTCCCTTGAATCTCAGGAGTGGAAACTTCCACAGGTCTCTTGATTTGAAAATAATTAGCTCTAACAATAGGTGGCAAACTTTCAATAGGAATAAGCAAAATTTCCTTGAAATACTTTCTTGCCATCTCCATTGGTGAAATTAAGGGACATTTTGGAAAATTTAGGAGTCTCAAGTTATTTTTCCTTAATTGGTTCTCGAAACTTTCCATTTTTCTAGCAATAAATGTTCTTTCTTTTACTAATTCCAAGTCCAATGTTTCCATTCCACAAATTCTTGACTCCTGTTTTTCTATTTTCTCATTTAAATCTTTAAGGGCCAAACCCTGTTGCTCCACTTTAGAGTGGATAGTCCCATAGTCAGTATTTAAAGTGGAAAAAGACATTTTGAGGTTAGCGTCCATAACTGAAATAGCCTGCCATAAAGCCTCCATATCAATTACCTTAGGCTTCTCCAACACCCCAAAAGTGATCTTACTTCCTCCCGAAGCTCCTCTCTCCTCTCCAGCTGAGGCATTTCTTATGTTCTTATGTGCTTTTTTTTATGACACAGCATAGAATACATGATCAATGTCAAATGAAAAATACCAAATGTATATATTTTTATAATTTCTATCTCAGTATTTTATATATTTTGTGCTAATAGAAGTAATTAAAAAAAAAAGACTGAACAAGAGGATAATTTTCTTTGAATATTATGATGTGCTCTTTGCCTTCAACTAGTACAAAAATTAATGCTGCTGAGCACTGTTTCCAGAAAACAAGTGAGAACTAATGCTGAAAAGTGCCTTTATAGTGTGCAGTACCAGATGGCAAACTAACATATATTATAATATAGAAATAAAGGCATTTTATTATTTACAGTTGGGATGTTTCATATTTTATGGTTATCTCCATGAGTTGAACAAATGTCAGTTATTGGGAGGACCAATAATGTCAGTAAAAGCAATTAAAACAAGGCTTGAGGGTCTAATTTCTTCAGCAGTTAGTGCATTAGTAGAAAATGAAGCCCAAATTACCTCAAGCTCATGTCAAAGTAAAGTCAAATCTTTACATATTTTTTTAATAAAGATTTTTCCTCCCCCAGGAACTATAACCTTTACTTTTATAACCATCCACGGGGACCTATTAGACTTCATTAAATTGTAATGGTTTAAAAATTAAACCACAATTTATTGAACATCCATATTGAAAAGCAGGGAGACATATGCATGGACATGACTAGCTTTGACTATTCTGTAACGATTGGTAATGACTGCTAAAAGCAGTCAACAATATCATTTATAAAGGGATGCTTTTTAGACACAAGGAGAAGAGTAATTTTCTAGCAGGTCTAATTCAGCGGGCAAACAGGGATCTATTTTGAGCCTAGGTACCTAAGTGTATTTAAAATACTACCCTGTAAAAACTGCAGAAATTGCAGGTAAATTGAAGACACAAATATTTACACTTGCTCAGTCCATGGAAATCAGGACTTATTTTCCACCTCATACATATTTACAATCAAGTCACATAAAAGTACGCATGTTCTTGTCATTGTGGAGTTATACTGACATCTATGCAAAAAAAAAAAAAAAAATCCTTTATAAAATTACCCCCCTAATATTTCCACATGTTTACTGACTGCTTGTATCAAAAACGGGTTGCAGTATGACTGACACAAAAGGTGACTGAGAGCAGGAAGAAACTGTTGCAATTCTAGCCAATGAGTAATGATAATTTGGGAGCATTCTTATCCTTCAGATCATGCCAGTCTATTAAAAGCATGGTAAAAAGAACACAGTAAGAGGATCATCTAAAGAATTCAGGGTCTAAAGTGATTAATTAGACCTTAGTTTCTCTTGCACAGATTTACAGAGCTTTTTTTCAAAAAGCCACATTGTTTATAATTACCAGAATCACACCTCCATTGGTTGGCCTCAAGTTACTTCATGCATGAACAGGAATCTGATTGAGTACTCGTTAGGATTTCATTTGTCATTGTAATTAGCCATAATCATAGCTTTCCTGGGTGCATGAGAATGTGCAAACCAGCATTCACAACCCCAACCTATTTGAATATGAATCTTCTTAGTAAGTAGCAATTAAATAGGGGAAACAAAGACATTTCTCCAGGGAATTTTATAAAGCATCACCCTTCCTAAATCTCCCCTTTTAAAATGTTCCCTTTTCAATATCTGGGATTTGTTTGCTAAAACAAGGCTTGCTTAATGAAGACAATGGTGTATTATTTCCCTTAAGTGACACAGCAGGACCAAGTATTACAGACCCACTCTTTCAGCCTGTGCCAAGGACACAAAGAACAAAAGAGCATGCAGTCCCCTGAAACAAATAAAGCTCTCTTCTTGGACTACGGCTTCTGAACACTCTCCTAGGAAAAGGACCCAGGTCTACACTATTCTAGAACTTATAGATGTTTTTCTTTCTTTTCTTTTCAGTGACACACATAACAGAGAGTCTCTCTGCTGTTATAGAAAGCACATAGCAACAGCTGGGGCAGAATGGAGGATGGGAAAACTCAACCATATTATCTCAGGCACATTCATAGTGAGCCATCTAATGGTGACAGAGTGTTTCCTGCCTTTAATTTCTAATCATCTTGGGTTCTTTTAAGGGCTGTTTGCTAATAGGTATTGCAAAGTATTCAAATACACCATACCTAAAAAAAGAAGAAGAATTAGGCAAGAATCTCATGAATTTAGAAGAAAGCCACTCTACATCTAGAACTTGAATACATTGTGTAAAAGTAAAGGTGGATTTAATGTCAGTTATAAAGATTTGCTATTTAAATCACTGGGTGCCTCCAGGGTGAAGCAAGAAAATGGCAAGCCTCATTTCATTTTTCATGATAAATAAAATAATTCTAAATTTGTGGAGAATATGGTGAATATGTAAACACCCCTTGGTAATTTTTTTTTTTTTTTAATTCTTCATTAATTATATTGGAAGTTGTGTTTATTGCATTTGCTTGAAACACACATTATGTATTGCACTGATTAAATGTTAATCTTCAGTTTGTTTCCATACTGCTGTGCATATTTTATACCCTTTTATGTCTACAAATAAGACTTGAGATACCAAGGCAAGAGCTTAAATTTGCTCATTTTCAATCTTAAATCTAGTAGGAGGTCTGTAGATCTTTTTCCAAAAAACCCCATGAAGTGCATATGTTCTTATAGTCATCCTAAAATCATTGCAATGTCAAAAGACTTGATATATGCATATTAAATTGTTGAAAATAGACAGGATATTGGCAAGCATTCTGTTTGTTGATGGTTGTTCACAACTGACACTTGAATGTGGGAAAATATAAACTTAAATACAAAAACAATTAAGTATCAGCCACATCTTCCTCAAATCCATGTTGTAGAATAAGCTAAAGGGTGCAGGCAATATGCTGAGAATCAGTCACCAGGGTTCAAATTCCACTCATCTTGGACAGGTCACTTAGCCTTCATGACATCCGATACGAGGTCAAATGGGATTTTGTGTTACCTCATACTGCTGACCTTTTCCCCCATGCCCAACCACTCTCCCTGTCTCAGGACTCCAACATAGGAATCACACACACTGCTACTCTGACCATTTCTTTGCCTTGGAGTGATTATGGCCACAAACTTGTTCAGCACAATGCTGGGCAACACTTATAAGTGCAACTCCTCCCAGAAGTGATTTTACTCTTACGACACATATTACTTTCTTCTGTGTGACATCTAAACATGTTTTCCACACACCCCACTGCTGCTGGTATACAGTGACACAGCTGTTATCTCTTTTCAAGGATATGCAACAAATCTCTGCAGTCCCTTTCCCAGTTCCAAACCAGCCAGCTGATTAACCGTTTCCCTTAACTGTATCTATGACATCCTGTTTGTCTTGCTTGTTTAGATTGTAAGCTCTTTCAAGCAGGGACTGTCTTCTTAGTCTTTGTGACTCTGTACAGCGCTGCGTACGTCTGGTAGCACTTTAGAAATAATTAATAGTAGTATAGTAGTAGCTGATATGCAGTGCTACTTTTTCCAAAACAGACTAACAAAAAATAAAATAATAATAATAAAATCATACATTCACAGATGTACAAATCCTCCACATGAGCTAGGCACACACTGGTTCTTTTTTAGTCTTAGTTTATTTATTGAAATTTTTGTTTTTCTTGTTCACACTAGTTCTTTAACTGCACAATAACCTTTGCTCTCTTCCTTCCCTAAAGAGAACGCTGTCTCCACTGCAGCAGTTGTTACATATCCTGTACAGCATGGGAGCTAGCTCTGTGGGTGTGTGAGTTAATTAGTTAGGTGCTATTGATTCATGTTCGAGTCCTAGCAACTTGATGAATTACAGATCTAAAAAGGGATCAGTTTTGTGCTAGTCTGGTAAAGTCCTCCAGCGTCATACCCATGGTTGTTTTCAATATGTCAGCTATCTGATTGCAGGTCGCCCTCTTCATCTGGTTCCTTCAATTTCCCCCAAATAATGTCCTTCTTCAATGATCTTTCTGACACTGTGACCAAAATAAGACAGTCGTAACTTCATCATTTGGGATTCAAGTGACATAGCCAGTTTGATCTCTTCCAGAAATGATTTGTTAGTTCTGCTGGTGGTCCCACAGCACAAAAAAAATTCTTCTCTAGCACCAAATCTCAAATGAGTCAATCTTCTTTCTGTCTTGTTTCCGTGGAGGGGCATAATAATAAAATAAAAAAAAAAGTCTAAGTCCCCTTTTGGCCTAAGGCCTTAAACATTGAAAGTAGAAGCAGGAAAAATATCCATTATCAAAAAACACGTCTAAAAGGAGGTTTTTTTGATAATGGCCTGCCTCTACGTTCAGCTGTTTAAATGCCCAGACCACCACTACGTCTAAACTTATACCATATAATCAACCTAAAAAAAGCCTAAGGCCCAAACGTCCAAAACAAGGGCTTTTAGTCGAAGGAGGAGCCAGTCCTTTGCCTAAAAGCTGGATTCTGTAACCGGTGTCTGTCAAAAACAACACCGGTTACAGAATCCATACCCCCCCCCCCCCGACAACATCGGGGCAAGAGGGAGCCCAAATCCTCCTGCCTCATGATCCCCAAATCCCCCCCCAGGCCGAATCTGTTGGGGCCAGGAGGGAGCCCAAGCCCTCCTGGCCCGCGACCCCCTCTAACCCCCATCCCCCACCAAAATATGGGCAGAAGAGATCCCAGGCCCTCCTGCCCTCGATGCGGCTCCCCCCCCCGCCGACCCCCCCCACCCCCATCCCCCTTCCCCGTACCTCAAAAAATGTTGGCCGGATGGACGGATGCTAAGCCTGCCCGTACGGCAGGCCAGCCAGTGCAGGAATGGGGCCTGATTGGCCCAGGCGGCTCAAACCCCGCCCACAGGGCCTGAGGCGCCTGGGCCAACCAGAAGGCAAACTGGCTCTGCTGAACGTGAGAGAGACATCGGTATTCGGTAGTGAAGCTTCACTAAGCCCTGTGGGACCTGCCCCTCCCCTGCAGCTGATAAAGTGGGGAACTTCGGAAGCCTCACAGAGACAGGAATCTATGTCGGCTGCAATGGCGTTGGGCTTGCCGGCTTCCCCAACAGCCGCAGCGAATACACGACGATCAGGAGAGGAGAGTTTGGAATGTTCAGCAGGCCCAGGTAAGACCTGCTGAATTTACCTTAGAGTCAATTTGGACGGCATTAGACTCTCCATAAATTATGTGCTGGAACCTTTCCCCTGGTACAAGCTCAGACAATGAGACTGGATAAAATTGAGAAAGATTTGAAAGTCCAGGGGGAAAAAGTTATACACCTAGACCAGGGGTGGGCAATTCCGGTCCTCGAGAGCCACAGGCTGGTCAGGTTTTCAGGATATCCACAATGAATATGTATGAGATGGATTTGCACGCATTGCCTCCTTGAGATCCAAATCTGTCTCGTGCATTTTTATTGGTGGATATCCTGAAAACCTGACCTGCCTGTGGCTCTCAAGGACCGAATTGCCTACCCCTGACCTAGACCAAAAAGTCCAAGGGTTACAATCCTCTCATTCCTCTTTAATGCAAGATAGACTATTGTTGGTAAGGAAAGCTGAGAACTTTAATAACTATATAAAAGCATTGAATCTTAGGATCCTAAACTTTCATAAATTACTGACAATTGCCTAAGGAACTATTGTATAGATTTTTGAAAGAAGTATTTAAATACCCGGCAGATGGACTTCCTCCTCTTCAAAAAATATATTTCCTACCAATCTCAAAGAAAAAAGTAGCTTCAGCCCCCACGGCTCAACCTGATTCCCTAAGTCCATTGAATATAACAGGAATCCTGGAAACCTCTGGGGACGAAGTTATAAGTAACTCAACACTTTGGGTTACTTTTGTTTTTCACCAGGATAAAGAATCACTCCTTATGCTCTTTTTTTAGGCTGAAAGAGGTAATTTTTTTGGATAGTAATATTTCCATGTTTCCAGATGTCTCGAAAATAACACAAACCAGAAGAAAATGGTTTCTAGAAATGAGACAATTTGTGATTGCTTTGAGACCAACTAAGGAAAAGGAGTACGAATGTCCGCCCCTTCTGTTGAATAGCTTAAGTGATTGATTCTAATTATAAAGTCCTTGAATTAATGGAAGAAGTAACACTACAATATTTCAAGTACAATTCTATTTTCTTTCTTTCTTTTCAAAGTAAGTCACTCTCTCTGTTATGTGAATTGTCTCTCCCTAATGAGGACTGTTAAGAGCCAGTGCATTGTTTACATTTTGAATTGTATTTTCTTATTTGTTAAAACTGTGGCAAAGTCTCTGACTATACATATATAAAAAAGGGAGACAGATATATCAATGAAAGGAGGAAGATGAAAAATGGAATTGCTAAACTAAAAGATGCTAGGAACCGATATGTGGAGAGTGATGAGGAAAAAGCAAACGTGCTAAAACAAATACTTCTGCTCTGTGTTCACGGACAAAAATCCTGGAGAAGGACCGAGATTGTCTGGCAAAGTTACACAGGAAAATGAAGTAGATTCTGTGCTGTTCACGGAGGAAAGTGTTTATGAACAACTTGAAAAAATTAATATGGACAAAGCAATGGGACCGGACGGGATCCATCCCAAGATTCTGAGGGAGCACAGAGAGGTTCTGGCGGGAGCTATTAAAGATTTGTTCAACAAATCTCTGGAGATGGGAGTGGTTCCTGGGGATTGGAGAAGAGCGGATGTGGTCCCTATTCACAAAAGTGGTCACAGGGATGAAGCAAGAAACTACAGGCCGGTAAGCCTCACTTCGGTTGTTTGAAAAATAATGGAAGTGTTGCTGAAAGGAAGGATAGTGAACTTCCTAGAAACTAATGGGTTACAGAATCCGAGGCAACATTGCTTTACAAAAGGTAAATCGTGCCAAACAAGCCTGATTGAATTTTTTAATTGGGTAACCAGAGAGCTGGATTGAGGACATATGCTAGATGTAATTTACTTAGATTTCAACAAAGCCTTTGACACGGTTCCTCTTAGGAGGCTCTTGAACAAACTTGAAGGGCTGAAGTTAGGACCCAAAGTGGAGAACTAGATTAGAAACTGGTTTACGGACAGACACCAGAGGGTGGTGGTTAATGGAAGTCGCTCAGAGGAAGGAAATGTGAGTAGTGGAGTCCCTCAGATTTTGGTACTGGGGCCATTCCTGTTCAATATGTTTGTGAGTGACATTGCTGAAGGGTTAGAAGGAAAGGTTTGCCAAGATTTGTAACAGAGTAGACACCGAGAAGGGAGTGGAAAACATGAAAAAGAATCTACAAAAGTTAGAGGAATGGTCTAATATCTTGCAACTAAAATTCAATGCAGAGTAATGCATTTGGGGATTAATAATCAGAAGGAGCCGTATATGCTGGTAGGTGAGAGGCTGATATGCATGGATGGGGAGAGTGACCTTGGGGTTATAGTATAACTGAAGATCTTAAATTGAAAAAACAGTGTGACAAGGCGGTGGCTGCTGCCAAAAGGATGCTGGGCTGTATAAAGAGAGGCATAACCAGTAGAAGAATGAAGGTGTTGATGCCCCTGTACAAGGCGTTAATGAGGCCCCACTTGGAGTATTGTGTTTAGTTTTGGAGACCATATCTGGTGAAGGACATAAGAAGATTTGAAGTGGTCCAGAGGAGGGTGACGAAAAAGATAGGTTTGTGTCTAAAGACATACGAGGAGAGACTGGAAGCCCTGAATATGTATACCTTAGAGGAAAGGAGGGACAGGGGAGATATCATTCAGACGTTCAAATACTTGAAAGGTATTAACGTAGAACAAAATATTTTCCAGGGAAAGGAAAATGGTACAACCAGAAAATATAATTTGAGGTTGAGGTGTAGGAGACTCAAGAGCAATGTAAGGAAATTCTTCATTACAGTGAGGGTGGTGGATGCCTGGAATGCGCTCCCAAGAAAGGTAGTGGAGACAAAAACGGTGACGGAGTTCAAAAAAGCGTGGGAAGAACACAGATGATCTAGAATCAGAAAAAAATAGTAAATATTGAAGAACTAAGGCCATTACTGGGCAGACCATTCCATGGTCTGTGTCTGTATATGGCCGTTTGGTTGAGAATGGGCTGGGGAGGGCTTCAATGGCTGGGAGGGTGTAGATGGGCTGGAGTGAGCTTTGACGGAGACTTCAGTAGTTAGAACCTAAGAACAGTATCGGGAAGAGCTTTGGATTCTTGCTCAGAAATAGCTAAGAAAAAACAACAACAACAACAACAAATTTTTAGATTGAATCAGTTTGGGCAGACTGGATGAACCATTCGGGTCTTTATCTGCCGTCATCTACTATGTTACTATGTTTTTCTATTCTATCGCCTTCAAGCTCAAAATCTTCATTTTCCATGTTTATGAGCTTCGTCTTGTTTATGTTCAGTTCTAATCACATTATGACTTTCGTTTTTGACTTTTCTCAGTAGAGATAGCATGTCTTCTATGCTGCTGGTGATTATCGTTGTATCATCTGCATAGCACAGGTTGTTTATATTTCAGTCACTAAACTTTGAAACTAATGCTCTCTTCTTCCAAATCTGCTTTTCTGAAAATGACTTCACTGTAAAGGTTGAACAGGTAAGATGACATGATGCATTCTTGCCTGAAGCTCATCCCCCAGACAGGGAATGTTGGCCAACCAGTCTTGGAGGTTAACATCCATATCAGCAACTGAGCCAGGCTAAACGCCTCGTGGCCACAGACATAGAAGAAACCCCGGAAGATAACTCAAAGGCGTCATAAGCAGACTGAACCATGTACCGTCTTAATTGGATAAGAGTGCAAACAATGTGTCAGAATTCCTTCTCTCAATGAAATGGAATATATTTTCGAAAAACAGGCAGTTGCTTAACTAGATGTTTCATGTAACTTGAAATAAAAGTTGTAATTAATGACTCGATTTGTCAACATAGAGTATTGGTAAATATGTCTACCAAACCTGTCCATAGTACGTAACTCTCGACCTGGCGGTAACGAGGTATAAAGTTTGGACAGGGTAGACCTTTTCAATGTGGACTCCACTACCAAAGACTGATGAGATGGTCGAGGTTTGTCAAAACCTGGAATGGGAATAATCCTGTAGAGAAAATCCAGTTTCCTAGTCGCAACAGGAACAGAGAGAAGATTCCCAATTTTTATGAAGGATTTCTCTCAGGATTCTATGCAAAGGAAATCTGATAAACTCCTTAGGAGGTTGATCACAGTCCATAGTTTCCAAAAATTCAGCACTATATTTAGACTGCCTTACCAAATTGTCTGATGAAACAAGTGAAGGAAAGTCTCTCCATAGGGGATGTCTCTCTAGGAGGAGTCTTACATGGAAACTGTGGCTCAGGAGAGTCATAGGCCTCTGTGATCAAATGAGAAAAGTCAATATTGGAATCAATTTGAAGATCAGAGTCAATAAGTAGTGTTGGAGATTAATGCTGCCACTTGGAACTGTGTCTGTCCGATGCGGAAGATAATGCAGGATGTTTGTGTTTCTCTGGACATTTGAGAGAAACATGTTTTGACTTGCAAGAACACTTGCTAAACTGAGAACGTCGAGAAGGTTTTCATGCCGCTATACCGGGCCATAGGCACCTCCCACCTGGAGTACTGCATCCAACACTGGTCGCCCTACATGAAAAAGAACATAGTACTACTCGAAAGGATCCAGAGAATAGCAACAAAAATGGTTAAGGGACTGGAGGAGTAGCCGTACAATGAGAGGTTAGAGAAATTGGGCCTCTTCTCCCTTGAGAAGAGGAGACTGAGAGGGGACATGATCAAAACATTCAAGATATTGAAGGGAATTGACTTAGTAGAGAAAGAGATTGTTCACCATCTCCAAGGTGGAGAGAACAATGGGGCACTCTCTAAAGATAAAAGGGGATAGACTCTGTACAAATGTAAGGAAGTTCTTCTTCACCCAGAGAGTGGTAGAAATCTGGAACGCTCTTCCAGAGGCTGTTATAGGGGAAAGCACCCTACAGGGATTCAAGAAAACATTAGATAAGTTCCTGCTGGACCAGAACATAAGCAGGTAATGCTAGATTCTAGTAGGGCACTGGTCTTTGACCTAAGGGTCGCCGAGTGAGCGGACTGCTGGGTACGATGTTCTTATGTTGTTAAGAAGAAGAATGATGCTGGAACGGTGTCTGGAGGCACAATGCTTCGATGTATAGCTGGATGATGACTGGTGTCGAGAGCCATGATGATGATGATGCATCGATGAAGCAGTGGCAGTATCAGCATCCCATGTGGTATGACACTCAGGCTGGGCAGGTACTGGCAGAGTCGGTGTCGGGTAATCAGCCGAAACATATCCCCTTACTCCGCATGAAAGATAGCATCGAGCTTCTCTTGAAAAAGTAAGCACTGGTACCTGTGGCTTCATCGCCAGTACCAACGGTGCTGTGACTCGTTCTGAAAAGGATGACTCAGATGACGATGTACCCCTCGATTTGGAAATGAGTCACATGGAGGTCTTCGCTTGGTCCGTACCAGGGCTCCGTGGATGACATCACTCACCTGTGAGAATATGCTGCTGCTTGTATTGAAGATTTTTTTAAGGGTTGATTCCACAAGTAATGATTGATGTTGTAGCTGTGGTTTATCAAACACTGGACAAGAAATGATTCTGTAAATGGAATCCAGTTTTTTGGTTCAACCATGATAGTTAAAGCTGTTTCCCAATTTTTGAGAAGTGTCTCTTTAAGAATTCCATGCAACAGTAACTTGAGGAGCTCTTTGGAAAGCTCGTCAAAGTCCAAGGCGTCCAGGTACTCAGCTTCTATTTTGAAAGGTAGGGCTTTGCTCAACTGGTTAATATACCTAGTAAAAGAAAGTCTTTCTGGAGGAGATCTTTTTCTAGGAGGTGTTTTCTGTGGTGACTGTTTTGAAGGTGTGTCATAACACTCAGTCGCAGATAAAATAAGTTCACACTCTGAGTCAGATCGCAAATCTGAATCATAGAAAAGAGTTGGAGAAGCTGTGCATTGAGGAGAACAATGTCTATGGGAAGGTTTGTGACATCTTCAATACTGATCCGATGAAGACGATGATAAGTATTGATGAGCATCCCTTTTTCACTTCAAAGCATGAGATTTACACAATGAGGAACGATGATACCTTAGTGTCGAACACACCATGTTGAAGAAGAGTGTCAATGCTCCAAAATAGTAGATCGACACCTCGATGGAGAACGTCAATGAGATGAGCTAGAACGTCGATGCGAATATCGATGCCTGAAGGTTGTGACCAGTCAGACTCCATGCCTGCCAAGGTCCCTGTGGGTGCCGGGAGGAAAGGGGACATGAAACCCAAAAAGGGGGTGCCCAGGACCCAGACCCGCCACCATTTGGATCTCTCTCTCTCTCTGTGCTAGCAACCCAGAGCCAGGGGTTGGGAAAACTTTCCACAAACCTTCTCATGAACCCCACAGAGCTAGAATCCTGGATTGTAAAGCCAGACCTGAAAGCAAGCAGAGTAACCATTATCCAGGTCACCACCGGGGGAACCAAAGAGAGGAGCAGCAAAGTATTGACTGAAGTAGGCCGCTGTCCAGGCCTACCTCGAGATGGAGACCTCACACTCTATATACTGGTATCAATCTATATTTATTAACAAATCAGTAACAGCTTACAAGAATAAATCATTCAGCATATAGAGTAACAGAAGGTGATCTTCAGGCCTGAGCATCCTCTGATGTCTGTTCTGCTTACTTCCTCCTAAAGGCCTGATTTTATACATTTCTTGGTGGCCAACACCACGTTGGCCTAAATCACATGATACATCTTTATTGGTTATTTTCTTATACATCACTACCTAACTAGATTCATTTATTGGCTTGTTTATTTGCGTCATGTTATACGTTTGCTCTGTTTACTGTAAGACCTAACCTTTTCCCGTAAATGCCCCTTCCCTATACCATATAAGCAATTCTGAGCATCAAACCCCCCCCCACCCCCCCGCTGTGGTGTCCTAACACATTTCTGGCATATGTTATTAGATGAGAATTCTTGAGAATTCTATCTTCTGACCATGGGCTGTGCTCATCTTTGCATGATATCCGGCTGGGTGCGGCCCTGGTGCCAAACCTCAGCATTAGGACCTGTTGTGGTCACTAGCTGGTACCTCTCCAACATGTTCACCAGACATTGAAAATCCAGTATAAATCGAATGAGGAATGGAATTTATTGCATAAAGGGACTGGAGCTCAAGCTTCAGCCAGCCATTCTGTTTGGTGATGTCACCAAAAATGACCAGATACATTTCCTATGAGTTGGTAAGGTATTTATTTCTGCATTGTACGTGTGCATATATGTGACCCCTTTCTCCCTCTCTCACTTCCATAATAGTTACAGTGCTAAAAGGTGATTTTAAAAACAAAAACCCACACAGTAAATAACCCCTAATAACTTAACAGTATGATTACAATGTGAAGTGTGGGGCTACTCACTCCATAACAATACTGTGGCATGGCATCTGCCAATATTTTATTAGAAAAGTTCAGCAAAACCACAATGATGAGGACCTCATAAAGATATGCAAGAATCTGAAGCACAAAGTTCACAGAAAAAGGATGACTAAATATTGTGAGGTTCCCAGCAGTACATTAACTCTGACCACCCTTACTTTTTCCCTACCCATGTCCTCACATTTTTTGGGGGGTGGGTGAGGTTTGTAGACGGCCTACAATAGAATGACTGCTGGGCTGGAGTGGGGAGGGAGGCACAGCTGCAAAGGAAGCCCACCTCGACCCACCCCTGATGAATTCCTAGTCTCCTAATGAAAACAAGGGGAAACAGGCAGATAGACAAGAATGACCCGGTCGACACTATATATCTGGATTTTCAGAAGGCATTCGACAAGGTCCCGCATGAACGACTACTTCGAACTATGGAACTACTTCGAGCCATGGAATCGAGAATGAAATACTTACGTGGATTAAAAACTGGTTGGCGGATAGGAAACAGAGAGTGAGGGTAAATGGACAATACTCAGACTGGAAAAGTGTCACGAGTGGAATGCCACAGGGTTTGGTGCTTGAACCCGTGCTTTTCAACATATTTATAAATGACCAGGAAATTGGTACGATGAGCGAGGTGATTAAATTTGCAGACAATACAAAATTATTCAGAGTAGTGAGGACAAGAAAGATTGCGAAGACCTGCAATGTGACATAAACACGCTTGAGAAATGGGCTGCAACATGGCAAATGATGTTTAACGTGGATAAGTGTAAGGTGATGAATGTCGCTAACAAAAATCTTATACACTTCTCCCTCTGTATCCACGGGGGTTAGGGGCAGAGCCGGCCCCCGAATAATATTCGGGCCAGTTCTGCCCCTAACCCCCACTTCCCCCCAGCTATTTAAAGCCCTGTAAGCCCCCCTTTAAGCCTTACCTGGTGGTCTAGCGGGTTTTCGGGGCAGGAGCAATCTTCCCACGCTCCTGCCCCATGCAGATCGCTCATAGGAAATGGCTGCCTTGAGCT
Source organism: Geotrypetes seraphini (assembly GCF_902459505.1). NCBI lineage: Eukaryota > Metazoa > Chordata > Amphibia > Gymnophiona > Dermophiidae > Geotrypetes > Geotrypetes seraphini. Next base: position 254,974,306 of record NC_047086.1, read on the forward strand.
CTCATCGTAGTCTCAAGCGATCTGCACAGGGCAGGAGTGTGGGAAGATCGCTCCTACCCTGAAAACCCGCTAGCCCACCAGGTAAGGCTTAAGGGGGAGCTTACAAGGCTTAAAATAGCCCAAAAAAATAAAATGTTTTTTTTTGTTTCAAAATCGTGAATAACCGAATCTGCGGATGCTGAAACAGCAGATTCAGAGGGGGAAGTGTACACGAATACAGGATGTCCATTGCAGTACTTGGAGAGACCCCCCCCAGGAAAGAGACTTGGGAGTATTGGTCGACAAGTCAATGAAGCCGTCTGCAAAAAGGGCAAACAGAATACTAGGAATGATTAGGAAATCGGAGAAGGTTATCATGCCACGGTACCGGCCATGGTATGCCCCCACCTGGAATACTACACTGGTTGCCGTACATGAATAAGGACACAGTACTACTCAAGAGGGTCTAGAGAAAAGCGACTAAAATGGTAAAGGGACTGGAGGAGTTGCCGTACAGTGAGAGATTGGAGAAACTGGGCCTCTTCTCTCTTGAAAAGAGGAGACAGAGGGGACATGATCAAAACATTCAAGATAATGAAGGAAATAGACTTAGCAGATAGAGAGACAGGTTGTTCACCCTCTCCAAGGTAGAGAGAACGAGAGGGCACTCTTTAAAGTTAAAAGGGGATAGATTCCGTACAAATGAAAGGAAGTTCTTCTTCACCCAGAAAGTAGTAGAAAACTGGAACGCTCTTCTGGAGGCTGTTATAGGGGAAAACACCCTCCAGAGATTCAAGACAAAGTTAGACAAGTTCCTGCTGAACCAGAACGTATGCAGGTAAGGCTAGACTCAGGGCACTGGCCTTTGACTTAAGGGCCGCCGCATGTGCAGCGGCAATTCTTATGTTCTTAACCAGGCATTGGAAAACAGCTCTAGTAGGCTGCTGCAGAGGGGTAGGGTAAGGTAGGCTCAAGATGGGAGGGTATTGTTTTACTTTGCAGTGATCATAAACCTGTGAACTTTTAAAGACTTTAGGCCAGATTTACTAATCTCCCTTTGCGTGTGTAATCTGTGGCCTAATCCTCCTGGCCAACTGATCCACAACGTGTCCTCATGCAAATGGGGGTGATCGGAAGCACCCCCCCCACCGACTACATGGATCGCTGGAGAGTGATCCTGACGCTTGTGCAGACCCATCTTCTTTGCATGTACATGGTCTGGCATGCTCTCTGTGTAAGGAAGAGCTTTATTTTTTTGTACAGTTATTTTATAGCAAGGCAGTGTTTTTAAATAATGCTGCAGAGAGCATAGGCAGGTAACAGTTAAAGTAAATTCCAGGCGGTGAGATAACAGAAAAGCTACCTTTTGGCAGTCCCGCAGAGTGGTGGAAGGGCTGGTGCTCAGCGGTTCAGACTTGTCAGCAATGCCAGCACAACATGCCTCTGCCTCCAGATCGGCACACCCACCTCACTTGTGTCTGCCTGGGCTGATCCTTTCAGCAGGACACAAACACACAGTGGCACCTTTCTCCACGTGTAGCAGGAGATCAAATTCGACTCCCCCCCCTCATCCACTTTCAACTTTTTTTTCCCTTTACACCCGAGTGCTGCCACTGCCTGTGTGCTCGTCTTGCCAAGTCCTTCACCTGTGTGAGCGCTGTTCTCTCGATTTGTGTAATGGAATAGGTTGAACTCCTGAAAGAGAGACTCCAAGCCTAAAAGACAGACTCTAAGCTATAACCGTTTCGTGAGCCCTTTACTTTACTTTTCACGATTCCGTGGTTTTAACCCATGGGTTTAAAAGCAGGGCTGTACTGCAGCGTGTTCTGGAACTTAACTGTTTGGGGTTTTTGGGGAATTACTTGTGACTAGAGTTGGGGCGGCAAAAGTAGGAGAGTCGGGGCAGAGATCAGGACAGCAAGAGCAGGAGGGTCAGGGCAGAGAGCACGGCAATTTACTTTGGGGAAGTTGGCTGGGATTTCAGGGCAGCATGGAGCAGGAGAGGCGGCAGGAATGTGAATGACTGGTCCTCAGCAGTTGCTTATTTTGGGATCGGCCAGCCCAATCGGTGTTTCTTTTTCTTTTTAGTAAATCGCTGCCTTCCTGCTTTGCATGTCATTTCCCCTTATTTGCATGGATGGATTGAGCACGGATCGGATTGGGAGGCAGGTTAGTGAATCGGGTCAGGGTCACAAACTGGTTGCAAACTGGTCGGGACATGATCGGTCAGCTTAGTGAATCTGGCCCTTTCTGTTTCAACACTGTTCTGAATGGTTTAATGATATCTTTGTTGGATCATCTGATTATATGAGAAGCTTAAGGTTCATCACATCATCAATAAATTATTAACCCGAGTGTGGCTCCAGTGACATCATTATCCCCTTCATTATCTCTGCTTTTTGCTGTTGGGGTTGATAAAGCATGATAAAGCAACTACAAATACAGTGGTACCTCGGTTTACGAGTGCACCGGTTTGCGAGTGTTTTGCAAGACGAGCAAAACATTCACAAAATCGGCGCCTTGGAAACCAAGCGCGACTCGATTTGTGAGCGCCCCCCCTGCGAACCGGCACCCCACCACCACCATCGGGCACCCCCCCCCCGCTGCCATCTGAGGTCCCCCCAACCCACCCGAACCCTCTTCTTACTTTGATGTAGCCTCCGCACCGGCACCAGCTTGTCCTGTGCGTTGGTGCCGGTGCCTGAAGATCTGCCTCCTGTGCTGGGGAGAGTTCACGTCTTTCAGGCCTTGAGCATGCGCACATGCTCAAGGCCCAGCACAGGAGGCAAATCTTCAGGCACCGGCACCAACGCACAGGACATGCTGGTGCCGGTGCGGAGGCTACATCAAAGTAAGAAGAGGGTTCGGGTGGGTTGGGGGGACCTCAGGAAGTGGCGGGGGGTGCCGGATCGCAGGGGGGAGGTGCCGGTTCACGAGGGGGGGCCTTCGGGGGAATCAATGCCGGTTCTCGTGGGGGGGGGAGCAGCGCTGCTGGTCTTGGGGGGGGGGGTGGAGGGTGGGAACCTATCAAAGCGAATTTCCATTATTTCCTATGGGGAAACTCGCTTTGATAAACGAGCATTTTGGATTACGAGCATGCTCCTGGAACGGATTATGCTCGTAATCCAAGGTACCACTGTATTACAAAATACTGCCCTAAGACTCATCTATGCACTGAAAAAATATGACTGCATCACAGAGGCATACCACGACTCACAGTGGCTCCCAATACAAGCAAAAGTACACTTCAAATTCTATTGCCTACTATTCAAAGCTATTAATGGAGACAGCCCAACCTACTGGAACAACCAACTAACTCAATCCACCTCAACCAGACACAGGAGAATCCACTCACTATTCACACACCCGCCAACCAAAAATGTCAAACAAAGAAAACTATATGACAACCTAATGGCCACCAGAGCAGCAAAACTAGACAGACAACTCACCAATCTGCCATCTTCAAAAAAATACATAAAACCTATTTAACACGACTAGTTCCTTCCCAAGCTCCACCTACTACACTTTTCTACTCCTTATCAAATCTAAAATGTTCAAATTACCCAACATGTATTACCTAATTTCACGACAACTCTTATGTAATCCATCTTGAACCGCAACATAATGGCGGAATAGAAATCACTAATGTAATGTAATATATGCATAAGGTCAGCTGATGATGCTGTTCAGAAGAACATTAAAGTACAAAACTTTAAACACATATATATTATAGAACAGAATCAGTATATCACTGAGCAGTGGTACAAGGGTGCAAAGTTGCAAGGCAGCTACCCCATGCTTTAATGGGAATGCTGATATAGGATGGCTCAGAGATACTTAACAGCATATTATAAATGATCAATGTCATAGACCTGCATTGTTTTTCATAAGAACATACCTTACTGGGATAGATTAATGATCCATCTAAGCCAATATCCCATATTCACAGTAGCCAATATAGGTCACAAGTACCTCCCAAAAAAACCAAACAGTAGCAACATTCCATGCTACTGATCCTGGGCATGCAGTGGCTTCCCCCATGTCTGTCTCAATAACAGACTATGGACTTTTGCTCCAAGAACTTGTCCAACCCTTTTTTAAAACCAGCTACATTAATCTCTCCTACCACACCCTCTGTAGTGTGTTCCAGAGCTTAACTATTCTCTGAGTGAAAAAATATTTCCTCCTATTGGTTTTAAAAGTATTTCCCTGTAACTTCATCAAGAGTCTTTATAATTTTTGATGAAGTGAAAAATTGATCCACTTATATCTGTTCTACACCACTCAGGATTTTGTAGACTTCAATCATATCTCCCCTCAGCCTTCTCTTTTCCAAGCTGAAGAGCCCTAACATCTTTAGTCTTTCCACATACAAGAGTAGTTTTATCCTATTTATCATCTTGGTTGCTCTTCTTTGAACCTTTTCTAGTTACGTTATATCATTTTTCAGAAAAGGCAACCAGAATTGAACACAATACTCAAGGTGAGGTTGCACCATGAAGCAATACAGAGTCATTATAACATTCTTAGTCTTGTTTACCATCCTTTTTCTAATAATTCCTAGCATATTGTTTGCTGTTTTGGCCGCAGCTGCATTTTGGATGGAAGGTTTCAGCAAATTGTCCTCAATGACACCCAGATCTTTTTCTTGAGCACTGACCCCCAAGGTAGCCCTTAGCATCCAGTAACTATGATTTGGGATATTTTTCCTAATGTGGAACACTGCATTTTTCCACATTAAATTTCATCTGCCCTTTGGACACTCAGTCTTCCAATTTCTTTAGGTTTGCCTGAAATTTTTCACAGTCTGCATGCATTTTAACAACTTGAACAGTTATTGTCATCTGCAAATTTAATCACCTCACTGTTGTTCCAATTTCCAAATTATTTAGAAATAAGTTGAATAGCACTGGTCCCAGAAGATATCCCTGTGGCACTCCACTATTTACCCTCCTTCATTGAGAAAAATGCCCATTTAAACCTACCCTCTGTTTCATGTCCGATACCCAGTTCCTAATCCACAACTGAACATTACCTCCTAGGAAATTGAAAGATTGGGCATCCAAGTAGCAGATGAAATTTAATGTGGACAAATGCAATGTGATGTACAATGGAAAGAATAACCCAAATCATAGTTACTGGATGCTAGGGTCCACATTGGGGGTTAGCATCCAAGAAAAGGATCTGGGTGTCATCGTAGATAATACCATGAAACCTTCTGTTCAATGTGTGGTGGCGGCCAAAAAAGCAAACAGGATGCCAAGAATTATTAAAAAAGAGATGACTAAGAATATTATAATGACCCTGTATCGCTCCATGGTGCGACCTCACCTTATCTGAAGAAAGACATAGCGACACTAGAAAAGGTTCAAAGAAGAGCGCCCAATATGATAAAGGGGACAGAACTCCTTTCATATAAGGAAAGACTAAAAAGGTTAGGGATCTTCAGTTTGGAAACGAGACAGTTGAGAGGAGATATGATTGAAGTTTACAAAATCCAGAGTGGAGTAGAACGGGTATAAGTGGATCAATTTTTCATTCTGTCAAAAATTACAAAGACTAGAGTTAAAGGGAAATACTTTTAAAACCAATAGGAGGAAATATTTTTTTTCCACTCAGAGAATAGTTAAGCTCTGGAACGCATTGCTAGAGGTTGTGGTAAGAGTGGATAGCATAGCTGGTTTTAAGAAAGGTTTGGACAATTTCTGTTATTGAGAAAGACATAGGGGAAGCCACTGCTTTCCCTGGATCAGTAGCATAGAATGTTGCTACTCTTTGGGTTTTGGAAAGGTACTAGTGACCTGGATTGGCCACCATGAGTAACATAGTAGATGATGGCAGATAAAGACCCGAATGGTCCATCCAGTCTGCCCAACCTGATTCAATTAAATTTTTTTTTTTTTTTTTCTTCTTAGATATTTCTGGGCAAGAATCCAAATCTCTACCACCCGGTATTGTGTTGGGTTCCAACTGCTGAAGTCTCTGTCAAAGCTCACTCCAGCCGATCTACACCTCCCAGCTATTGAAGCCCTCCCCAGCCCATCCTTAACCAAAAGGCTATCATATACAGACACAATACCGTGCACGTCTGCCCAGTAACTGGCTACTGGGCTTGATGGACCATTGGTCTGACCCAGTAAGGCTTTTCTTATCTCTTGACTCTAATTTTCTCAGGAGCCTCTTATGAGAAACTTTGTCTTTATCTTTATTTAAAATATTTGATTAAACACTTATCCAGTAGTACAAAGTGTTGTCAAAAGCTTTCTGATAATCTAGATACACTGATCAACTATCTCACCTTTATCTACCTGTTTATTCATACCTTCAAAGAAGCCAAGCAAATTGGTGAGGCAAGACCTCCCTTGGCTGATCCCATGCTTACTCTGTCTCTTTAAATGTTTGTCTACATGATTCACAATTTTATTTTTTATAATTGTTTCTATCATTTTGGTCAGCACTCAAGTCAGGCTTACCAGTCTATAATTTCTAAGATCACTCCTGGAACCCTTTTTTAAAATCGGTGTAACATTGGCCATCCTTCAATCTTCAGGTACTACAGACAATTTTAGTGACAGGTTACAGATCACTAACAATAGATCAACAGTTTTATGTTTAAGTTCTTTCAGTTCATTGGAATGTATACTATCTAGTCCAGGTGATTTATCACACTTTAACTTGTCAATTTGGCTTAGTATATCTTCCAGGTTCACCAAGATTTCTTTCAGTTCCTCTACATCAGGGCTGCCCAAGTCCGGTCCTCGAGATCTACTGGCAGGCCAGGTTTTCAGGATATCCACAATGAATATGCATGAGAGAGATTTGCCTGCACTGCCTTCTTGATATGCCAATCTTTTTCATGCATGTTCATTGTGGATATCCAGAAAACCTGGCCTGCCAGTAGATATCGATGACCGGACTTGGGCATCCCTGCTATACATCATCACTCTTTAAAACCATTTCCGGTTCAGGTAGATCTCTTACATTTTATTCCATAAAGACCAATACAAAGAATTCATTCAGTCTCTCTACTATGGCCTTATCCTCCCTGAGCACCCCTTTTTGCTCCTAGATCATCCAATGGTCCCACAGATTCCCTCAGAGGTTTTCTGCTTCTGATGTACCTAAAAAAAATTGTTACTATGAGTTTTTGCTTCTTTAACAAGTTTTTCTTCATATTTTCTTTTGCTTTCTTTATCAGTGCTCTGCATCTAACTTGCCAGTACTTATATCTCTTCTTATTTTCTTCATTTATTTATTTAAGTGGATACTTTTTCCATTCTTTAAATGATGGTTTGTTTTTTTTAGCTCTAATAGCCTCTCTCACTTCACCTTTTAGCCATGCCGGCTCTCATTTCCACTTCTTTCCATCTTTCACAAGGTTAATTTTAAATAATGTCTATGCCTGGTTTACAGTCCTACCGATCCTTTTAGCTTCTTTTTACAGTCACCCTTTTAAAAAATAAATTAAATTTCTTTAGCAACATCACTCCAGATATCAGCTCAAATGTGATCACATTATGATCACTGTTTTCTAGCAGACCCAACACAGTTACCTCCCATACTATTGTCATGGGCTCGGCAGCTGCACCATCTGAAACACCCTTGTGCCATAAGCAGACCCAGAAAGAGTCCTATATTCCTTGCTTAGAAGGTGCCAGGGCATCCTAAACTCACGAGAATGACAGGGATGTGGGTAAATGTAAAAACTCTCACATTGACAGGAGAGAGGTTAGCTGTCAAACCAGACCTTGGGTTGCAGTTTTCCAGGGGAAGGAAAAGAGAGCAACATCAGGGTCCCTGGGAATTAATGACCATACTAAATACACAGAGGAAGCACCTGTGAGGAAAAGCAAGCCTTATCAGGGTGTGCCCCACAGGGAGGACAGTGGAGAGAGACAGGAGAGAGGAACCCAAACCCAAGCAGCAGGCTTGCCAGAGGGAGGACTTGAAGGAAAGCTCCAGCCTTCCAGAGAAGTCAGACAAAGAAATGTTGGATTCTGCTGAGAGTAATGGGGAGTCCTCATTAGAACAGCTCCAGCCTATGGAAGTTACTCCCGAGTGGGCAAGTAATCCCCAGAATGGGGTTGGAGAGGAAGTAGCCATGGATGTGCTGCTGACCCAGCAAAAAGGTTGGGAACTACAGAAACTGTAAATGTTTTTCTTTCAACTTTAAAAGTGAACGGGCTCCTGTTTGGGTACTATGAAGACTTACTGAGGGGGATGGGATAGAAACACTGCTATCCCTGCAGTATGGAGGGGAAATGTCCAGCTGTGTGATTACTGCTATCTCCGTTTGCTCTAACCTGAATCCTTATCTGATAAAGCCCTTTAAGGACTAGTGCTGTGCACAAAGCCTAATTCACTAACCTGCCCGATTGGGCCTGATCCGGGCAGGTCCAACAAATTCTTCAACATTCAATATGCAGATGGGGGCGATTGTAGGAATGCCCTCATCTGCTGGCATGGACCGCAGGTCTGCGATTCCGATGCATGCGCAGACCATCTGAACATAGTTTGCGCATGCGTCTAGACCCGTCCAGCCACAACTTTTTTATTTTTTTTAACTTGTTGGGCTAGTAGATTCACAGTGCGCTGACTCTCCTGCTTCTCCTGCTCTCCCCTTCCAAGCCCTTTCTCCTCCCTCGCCACAGACTGAACCAAACCACGCCACCTCCACTGACCCCAATCCGCGTGGCTCCTAGAAAGCCGGTCCCACTCTTGCCAGCTGATGCCCTCACCTTGCCACTGTAATGTAGCGTGCTGGGCCGGGCGTACTCGTGTCCCCGGGGAGGAACGTAGCCACAGGATCTTCTCAGCTTGTGCCAGGCCCAGGCTCGACCAGTGGGAAGTGATGCATGTGCTGCCCTCGCACCTCTCTCCCAGGGCCCGGCTCGACCAGGGGGCTCTTCCTCGGGACATGAGAAATCTGTGGAGCGCGAGAGAAAAAATTCCTCGCGCTCGTGGCTTTTAAAAATAGAGCAAGGAAGCGAGGGGCACATCTGTTTATGCAATCACACTGAGATTCACTCCTCTGTTCCTTAGCTGGGAATTCGAGATGAGGACTTTTGTTTGCTTTAAATCAGTTTTATCTGAAGACAACAGAGCTAGATTAAAAAATATATATATATCAACGGTAATTGGCTCTGAACTAGACTAACCCTGTGTAGTTTCTGGGAATATAATGGAATGAATATAATGGGATGAATATAATGGGAATTTAGGATACTTGTGTACCGATATCAGAAAAATAATCCGCCTTTCAGAGCAAAAATATAAATTCCTGTACACAGTTCAGGACTTTGGGAAGGGCAGGAGAGATCTGGGCAGAGCAGGGTGGCGAGCAGGGCTTCCAGCGTCGGAAAGATGTTTTCAACTGGTCCCCAGCAGTTGCTTCTTGAGTTCATTAGCCAGCCCAGTCGGATGGTGAAATTTGTGTTGTGAATCGCGTCCCTGCCTACTTTGCATGCATTTCTCCTCATTTGCATGCACGGATTGGAAGCGGATTGCAGGAGAGGTAAGTGAATCAGGCCGGAGGAAAATTTGGCAGTAAAGGGGTTGCGATCAGTTTGCTTTGAATCTAGCCCTAAGAAAGAGTTAGGCAGTGAAGCTTTTGTTTGTTTGTTTTGAATGATAAGCACTAACCCCTGTCCTGGGGAGAGAGATTTGTAAAACCCTGTTTTCAGCAGAGAGAAGGGAAAGACCTCTGCTAAACTGTTACCGTTTGCCCTAGAGACAATGAGTTTTTTTCACAAACTGTTTGAGTTTCAAAGTGATTATTTTGTCCTGTTTGAAGCTGAAGATGATTATTTTGAATTGTAAATGATTGCAGGCACTTCCCACAGCACTGTTTGTGGTCAAGTTCTGTTTTTTTGTGGCAAGAGAAATAAAGAAATTGCTGAATTTAAGCCTTGGACCGTTCTGACTATTATTTGGAGGCTCATGGGAATGAGTAACCACTTGTCCATCAAGCCTTCCAGAAGTGTATGCAACGGCTGACGGCACACTATGCATGGATGATGTGGTGGAGTGTATTTTTTTCTGTATGTTGCTCATTTCTTGTGGCAGAGGTTATTATACTTTGTTGTTTTCTGCATATGCATATTGTGTAATCAATATGTACTTTTGTAAGGCTAATAATGACATCCTTGTATAAAGTGAAGAGTGTGCATGTTATCCACTGTTGGCCATGTTTAGGGGAAGGCAAAGGTCAGAGAAATATATGTTTGGATACTGTTATTATATGTATGTATAGGTAACAGTAAATATATAGGTCTTTGGTTTGTGCAGGGTACCTAATAGCACAATCTTAAACATATATGAGGGCTGTTCAAAAAGTATCAGACTTTAATTTTTCTTGCTTAAACAAATAAAGCTAGGAAGGCATGGTTTGGTGCACGTATGTAGGCAACCCTAATGTGAATGCTTGAATTTTTTCCAGCCTACAGAAGCTGTCCGTTGCCAGCAGACCGTCGATGAGTGAGGAAGTGTAAGTGAGCGCCATTGGATTTTCTTTTTTTTACAAAATGACAGAAAAAGTTGAACAATGCTACTGTATTAAATTTTGTGTAAAGCTTGGCGATTCCCAAGTGGAAATGATCCACAAGATTCAATATGCTTTTGGGGACAAGCAATGGGCACCACACAGATAAAGGAGTGGTACAACCGCTTCAGAGATGGCCGCACAAAAGTAGAGAGTGAAGCACATTCTGGTAGGCCCTCAAAATCCAGAAATGAGATCGTCATTGACCAAGTGAAGACTCTGGTGATGCAGGATCATCGAATCACCAAGGGGTACAACCAAGACGTTCTGTGTCGCCTTTGTAATGCTGTGAGACGCAAATGGCCGGACCTGTGGACAGTGGGCAATTAGTTGCTCCATCACAATAATGAACCTGCCCATTCTTCACATTTGATAAGGAGTTTCCTGGCCAAACTCAACACACCTGTGATTCCTCAGGATCCCTACTCTCCCGACATGGCTCCGTGTGACTTCTGGCTTTTCTCCAAGCTGAAAATGCCCCTGAAAGGGACCAGATTTCAGTCAAGAGAAGACATCATGCAGAATATGACGGACCAGTTGCAAGCAATCTCAAAAGAGGTGTTCCAGCACTGCTTCCGACAGTGGTAGAACCGTTGGAAGAAGTGTGTGGCAGCCCAAGGGGACTACTTTGAAGGAGATTAGTATAAGATTGTTGTATCTGAATACGAGTATTTTTTAATGAATAAAGATCTAATACTTTTTGAACAGCCCTCGTACAGGGGCTAGGTGGAGTACCCTATAATTACACATACAAGTTAAGTCTCCCCACAGAAAGGGAGGTGGATGAGACTCTTGAATCTGAAATGTAGCCACTAAGCAGAAATCCTGAGAGCTCTAAAGGCTCATTACAGGGCTGATCCAGAAAAATATTGCGTTTAGCTGGAAAAAGCTAAGCCAACTCCATTATCAGTGTTTGAGATTTACAAGGAGGGGCATTTTTGATTGGACTTCTAAGTCCAAGGGTGGAGAAAATGTCCATTTTCCAATCCACAAGATGTCTTATCTTTAAAAATAAAAAATATGGTCCAGCTGGACGACTTATCTTTTTTTTCAAAAATGGTCCAGCTAGATGTCTAATTTTTTTTGCCATTATCGAAAAAAAGTCAAAATTAAAAGTATGAAAAATAAGCCATTTGCATGTAGGAGGGGCCAGCATTTTTAATGAATCGGCTATACAGACATGCCAACAGAGCAGTAGGGGCACCCTATGGGGCACTGCTGTGAACTTCACATTAAGGGTGCCAGGTACACATCTCACCATAACCCTCACACAATATATGGTGAGTCCGCCAAAACTTCCCCAAAACCTATTGCACCCATCTATCACCCCAATAGCTCTTATGCCTGTAGGTATCACCTATATGGTAGTACAGAGTGTTTGGTGGGCTTACACTTTCTACCAGAAGTGTACTAGTTAGGGTGGTATATGGGTCTGGGTCTCCTCTGCAATCCACTGCTTGCACTGCTCACCCAGCTACTCCAGAGACCTGTTTGCAGCTCTATTAGGACTGGCCTTAGTATTTGCAGCTGTTATAGAGACAGATACGTACTGTTTAATGCAGATATTGTGGATGGGGGTCAGTGACCACTGGAGGCATGAGAGGGGGCCCTCCAGTGGTCATCTGGTCAGTTGGGGTACTTTTTGTGCCCTTATTCATTATAAATACAGATCTAGTCCAAAATATCCAAATTGTGCCCTGGATGTTTTGTAAAATGTTTGAGTGTAATGTCCAAGTGCTAAGCTCACCCTAATCCTGCCCAAAACATGCCTCTACCATACCCTAAGATTTAGACGCACTGGAGACAAAAAGACTAGAAAGATGTCTAGAAATTCAGTTTCTTTGGACATTTCTTTGTAGTCTGTATATAATAGGTTTGAGAATTAAAGAAAATAAGAGGAAAGTGAGGAAAAAAGCATGCCATGCATTATACTACTAATTTAACCAGGATTGAGTGATTCAGATCTTCACCAAATCCCAGGCTATTGTACTAAATTGAGCTTTCTGATAACTTTCAAGGCTGTTTAACAAACTCTCATAATCTTGAAAATACTGGAAAAAATTATATTCTTTACTAAAATAAAGGGATAATAAAGATATTTCAGATATGTCCCTTCTACTCTATTGCTGTTTAGAGCCCCTTCACCACCCCTGGAGCAAAGTGGCTGATTAACTTAAAAGGGGGCTAAGGGTGATTTGTTTTCTTCGTAGTTGTCAATCCAGCAAGTTTTGAAACATACAACATCCCTGGTTTCCCTTGAGTCCATAGTAATGTGAATTGTCTTTATCCAAGTGCCTAACAAATCACTGTCACATAGCAGCAGTCGACCTTTATTTTCAATCTATGCACTTTTCAGGAGTTATAAATCAGTTGACTTTCAAGCTCGATGAGATGGCATATGCCCTGGTTTGAAGAACAGATGGAGGCTTGGGGGGAAATTGTTTCTGCAGACTTCCTACAAGCAGCATTGCTCCATAAAAGTGAACCATTCGCACTAATTTCTCACATAAATTATACAAGCAGGGAGCACCAGCTCATTCAGCAGAAAATCTTTCATCTTGCTTTCAGAGGTCATTTAACAAATTTAAATTAAAGTTATTTCTGCTAAATGGATATGGTTTTTTGGTACCCTTTTAAGAGATTGAAATTTACATAAAATATAGGGAAGAGTGCCTTAGTTGTGATTGTGTTGAAAAAAAAAAGAACAGTAAACCAGCTACTGCATGATTACCATGTATCAGCCTCTTATGATAGGTTTTGACTAGTAAATGGGCACTTGGGAATTAATGCAAGTAAGAGAACAGTGAATTACTGCATAAAGGTAAACAATTTCCTTTTTCTTTTAACACAGTTCATTTTCAAAATCTTACTAAAGACACTATCACACACTGATCAGGTAAAAACACTGAGAAACATTTCAGGCTAACATATTCTTTAAGAAAGGTATTTCTGTGAAACTAATGAAAAAAACTCCAACTGATACAAAACACTGCAGCAAAACTCATATGCTACAAATCAAAATATGGCTATGCCACACCACTGCTTATAGAACTACACTGGTTATCAATAGAAAAAAGAAAATAATTCAATCTATGCTGCTTAGCATTTAAAATGTTAAACGTTGATACGCTAATAGCTTCCCCAGATTTACAGAATTATTAGGTAGATCTGCTGATTAACGTAACTAACAGCCTGATCCTATCATTCCCAACTTTGAAAGATAAAAAATACAAGACATCTAATAGGAAATCATACAACTATCAAATAGCAAGCAAAAGTGTGAAATTCACTTCCCATCGCAATTCATACAGCTACAGTAAACACTGTTTCCTAAAAATCTAAAAATGTGTTTTTTTAAAAAAAGAAATTCCTACCAGGGTTTCAAAGAAACTCACCTAATAATACAAGTCACCCCAAATAAAGCCAATGTTAATAGTCAGCAGCTATCTTTGATATATTACCTCAGACTGTATACACAATTTGATAGCTTTATGTTCTTCAAAAAGTATCCGCACTTTCATATTTTTGCAAGAAATTGTTAGGCCAGGAGAAGTGGTAAAAGGGTGTGTTGTAGAATGTCATGCGACTAGTCAGAAATATTTTGAAGATCTCTCATATACTCCCTCCTTTACAAAGCCATGCTAGCGTTTTTAGCGCTGGCTGCGTCAGTAAGAACTCCGATGCTCATAGGAATTCTATGAGCATCGGAGTTCTTACCAACGCAGCCATCACTAAAAACGCTAGCGCGACTTTGTAAAGGAGGGGGTAATTCTTTATAGCATGTATAATTCTTTGTAAAATGTTTAACTCTATACACAACTCTGTGTAGCAATATGCTGCTTGTAACCTGCCTAGAACTGTAATTATGAGGATTTGGCGGGATATTAGTTTGCATATAATACCATTAACATAAACATGCAATCCAGCCATTATGAAAATGCTCAAAATTTTATAAACTATACTAAATTGTGGTGCACAAAGATGCTATCAAATATAAATTTTGTACTACAAATTATAAAAGTTAATAAAAAACACAAGTTTTTGAACGATATCAATGAGCGCTTAAGGCATGTTACACTTTATATCAAAAGAACACCATCTCTTAACTTCATCCTATGCCCTTTCATTTGAAAGGAAACTCTGCAATGAGAGGGCATAGGATGAAGTTAAGAGGTGATAGGCTCCGGAGTAATCAAAGGAAATACTATTTTACAGAAAGGGTAGTAGATGCATGGAAGAGGTGGTGGAGACAGAGACTGTATCTGAATTCAAAAGGGCCTGGGATAGGCACGTGGGGCACGTGGGATCTCTTGGAGAGAGAAAGAGATAATAGGACGGGCTAAACAAATGACTAAATAAATAATGGTTACTGCAGATGGGCCGTTTGGCCTTTATCTGCCATCATGTTTCTATATTTTTTTACTTTCTGGAAGAGAAGTATGAGGGAGTGCTGAAAAGTTCTCAGCCAAACCAAGAACAGATGATATGGATAAGGTTCAATCAATTATCTGAAACAATGTCAAAAAAACAGAATTTTGTTTCTGTAGATTGGCACTTAACGAAATAAGATAACACCTTTCAGCTACAGTGGTAAAATAATGCTCAGAATTTAGGAAGTTACTTGGTTAGGCTGAGAACCTTTCAGAATCCACTCATGTACTGAAGCTCTACATTTGCTTGTGAATTCTTTTGGCTTGCTTTTCAATGGGACTTTTTTTTGTCTTTTCTTCTGGTTTGTTTTTTACCATGCTGATGAGAAATGGAAGGCTTAAGGAGGTCTCTCCTGAGAACTCACAAGGCTCCTTTCATTAAATCAGCATGGTTGAACACTTTATAGGAGTGTGAAAAGGCTTGCTGCTGCAGGAGGTTTACATTGTCCTTCCTAACCTGAGTTAAACGGAGTCTAAACTAGGGGCTGACATTGATATACCAATCGGACTTAACTCAAACGTGGGCATACCTGAGAATCTTGCTGCCCCCCAAAATGGCTTATCTTCCACAGCAGCCAGGAATTCTCCAACTGGGACAAGGTGAAATAATGGGAAGCTATGTAATGGGGAAAAAAAGGTTTGGACAAGTTCCTGGAGAAAAGGTCCATAGTCTGTTATCAAGACAGACAAGAGGGAAGCCACTGCTTGCCTTGGGATCAGTAGCATGGAATGTTGTTACGTTTTGGGTTTCTGCCAAATTCTTGTGACCTGGAATGGCCACTGTTGGAGACAGGATGCTGAGCTTGATGAACCTTGGTCTGATTCAGCATGAGTTTTCTTTGGTAACATGAAGTGTGTAAGAGTTGTTCATAGTTGGCATGTAGCTTTGGATAAAATATTGGAAGGACAAGCTAAAACATTTCTAACTTAGACAACCAGGAGGCTTAGATTTGTAAGAGTCAAGGCAAAGGAAACCATAGCTTAATGATACCAAAACCACACGAAAAAAAGAAAAACTTTCAATTATTTATTATATGAACTGGAACCCTTGAAGATGACTTAAATGTGAACACCCAATATGGCCATGTTTCACCCACATAGCTGCATCAGGAGGAACCAAATTGTCAAGTGAAATATTACTAAGAACGGTTACAAAATTATAGCAATCCACAAGGAAGCACTTTTCAGTAAGGGAATGGAGAGGGGAGAGGGGATAGGGAGCTGCTGGACTACAAAGATGGAGGGGAAGGGACAGGAGAGAGGAGTATTAACATACCTGGTGGGGCGGGGGCAGAGCACTGTAGAGCGGTCGAGGGGCTATGGCCCCATCTGTGCATGGCCATCAGCTTTGTCAGTCCCTACCCCAGAACATGAAGTTGACGTCAGAGTGGACAGCAGCAGGCAGAGCCGATGGCTGCATGCAGGCGGGTCACAGCCTCATGAGCACTCCAGCACCTCCAACTCCCTACACCCGACCATGCCACCCTGACCTTGGCATGCTACTGCATAGGGGTTGAATGGAAGGGAGAGGGGATAGGGAGACGGACCATATGGTTGGAAGGGAAGGGTGAGCAGACATGCTGTTGCTAAAGTGTGGGGAGTGGGGAGGGGGGGGGGCAAGGTTGAACAGGGAGCTGCTGGAGCATAGCCAGTTTTTTTTCTCCACCTTGCTTCAGGTGACCCCTTGCTTCTTCAAACCCCTTTCCCTTTCAGAAGTTGTACTTTTCAGAAGTTGTACTTTTCTGTCTCTCTCCTTCACCACTTCCAAACTCTTTATTGCCATGCTTTACCATCCACCCCCTCCTTCAGCGCTTTTCATTGAAGAACTCTCAGTTTTCATGTTGGAACAAGTGGATCGATTTTTCACACTGGCAAAAATGACAAAAACTAGTGAACACTCAATTAAGTTACTGGGAAATACTTTTAAAACCAATAGGAGGAAATATTTTTTCACTCAGAGAAGTTAAGCTCTGGAACGCATTTGCCAGAGGTTGTGGTAAGAGCGGATAGCGCAGCTGGTTTTAAGAAAGGTTTGGACAATTTCTGGAGGAAAAGTCCATAGCCTGTTATTGAGAAAAACATGAGGGAAGCCACTGCTTGCTCTGGATCGGTAGCATGGAATGTTGCTAGTTCAAGTTCATTAATTTTAATATACAGACCATCGCCGAGCACCTAGCTGGTTTACAATGTTAAAAATGAAAGGTAAAAATAAATTATTATAAGGGGAGGGGAAATGTGAACATTAAATGGACAAATTACAAATACGAACATGAGCTTGAGGGTGAAAGGGGAAGGGAAAGTTAATAATTACATCATAAAAAAAAAATTAAAAAAAGAGAGGGGGAGGATATAACATCAGGAAAGGGGATCGCTTCTTAAAAGTGTTTCATATTTAGTTTGCTAGCTGTTGGAGAAGAAATAGTTAAATGCTATGATATGCGTCTTGGAATAAAACGTTTTTAGTTTAAACTTGAATTTGTCTAGTGAATTTACAAGGTGGAGTTGAAGTGGCATGGCGTTCTGTAAAGTTGGAGCTACAATGGAAAAATTAGTTTTTCTAGTGTAATAGAATTCTTTGGTGGAAGGTATGGTCAGTAGATTCTGATTAGCCGATCTAAGAGTCCGGGAAGGGCAGAAAGGGATGATGAGTTTGTCGAGAAAAGATGGAGATGCGAAAGTTTGATTTTGTAGATCAGCATTAAAGTTTTATAGGTGATACAGTGGATAATGAGTAGCCAGTGAGCTTCTCGCAGAAGAGGAGTGACATGATCATATTTCCCAACCTTATAGATAAGTTTGATTGCCGTGTTTTGAATGAGCTGCAGACGACGTAATTCTTTTTGAGTAGTTCCGTTATATAGCGAGTTACAGTAATCTAAATGAGAAATGACCAATGAGTGAACGAGGGTTGAAATAGCATCAGTTTCAACAATAGAGGTTAAAGAACGAATGAGCCGAAGTTTGTGGAAACAGGCTTTTACAACGGAGCTTATCTGGTCATGAAAGGTTAAATCTTTGTCTAGAATAACTCAGAGTAATTTTATTTTTGATTCCATTTTTATCGGATAAGATTTAATAAAGATTTGTCCATTTATCATTTTGTTGTTTCTGATTGGGAAGAGTATACCACTAGATTTATTAATGTTGAGGGAAAGTTTGTTTATGTGATTTTATCTAGTTTGGTGTTAATTTCTTGTATTTCGCTAATATTTGAAGAATCAACAGGGTGAAGAAGTTGAATGTCGTCTGAGTAAGCAAAGATAGTAAAGCTGATGGACTGATCTAAAGTGAGAAGATGAGCAAGAAAAATATTGGATAGTAAAGGAGAAAGAATAGAGCCTTGAGGAATGCCGAAAGTTTGAATAATGGGAGATGAGAATTTCTCTTTCGAATAGACTTTGAAATTACGATCTTTGAAATAAGAGGTAAACCATGAGAGGGCTGAACCTGAGATGATCAATAAGTGGTCAACAGTATCGAAGTCAGCTGAGAAGTCTAGAGAGATAAGAAGGACGGATTTTCGATGGTCATGGAAGTAGTGTATAGTAGAGGTGAGGCCTAGTAGAGATAATTCAGTGGAGTAGTTAGAGCAGAAGCCTGTTTGGTATGGGTGCAGCGCATTGGTTTTGTCGAGGGATTCTGTGAGCTGATTCAGTACTATTTTTTCCGTAAGTTTAGAAATGAGAGGAAGGTTGGAAAGGGACGGAAGTTTGCTGGCTGAGTGTTGTCTAGATTTTGTTTTGTTTTTTTAAATTTTGGAAAGACTAAAGCAGATTTCCAAACTTTTGGAACGAGATTAGAAGTAAGATTTTTTTTTATCATTTCCAGAATGAATGGACTGAAAATAGGAAAGAATTTATTTAGAATTGATGGAGGGATGCTTTCTGTTGGGTTATTAGGGGTGTTTATTGATTGGAAGACTTGGAAGAGGTCTGGTAAAGAAAGAGGTTTAAAATTAGAAAGAGTGCTGAAGGGTAAAAGATTTGTCTGGTCTGAGGAATCCAGAGATTGTATGGGTATGGATTGTCCTAGATTCGATCTGATATCCTTTATTTTCTGGTCGAAGAAGTTAGCAAGTTCTGAGGCTGATGGTTGTATAAGTAAAGGAGGAGGTTTCTTATTTGAGTATGGGGATTGGGATCATACTATACTGAAGAGTGCGGAAGAATTGCGAGCTGTAGTTATGTATTTTGAATAGTACTCTTTTTTGGCTTGTTGTATTGAAGTTTTGTATTAAGTAGCGATTTCTTTATATTGGCGAAGGGAATTGTTGGACCGGGATTGCCGCCATTTATGTTCGGTGGAGCGGAGTTGTCGACGGAGAAGGATAAAATTTTCATTGTACTATGGCTTCTTTTTAGGTTGTAATTTGGATGTTTTTTCCTGGGGAGGGGCAAGAAGGTTGATAAGGGATTGTGTTGAAACTTTCCAGAGAGCAGATTGTTCTTCCATTGTAAGATTTGTAAAATCTTGTAGGTTAAGAGAATTTTGTATAGCGGTAGATGTAATTTTATTGATGTCTCTAAAAGTATAAGTGCTCTGTGAAGTGGTGGACGGGGAGAAGAAAGATTTAGTTGAAGATTGATTAGGACATGGTCTGACCAAGGGACAGAGTAGGTCTGATGATTTTGAAAGAAATGACTGATATCTGTTGGGCCACATATCATGTCAATAGTGTGTCCTGCTGAATGAGTAAGAAAAGGGAGCAGTGAGGTCAGAGAAATATCTGAGATTAGGGTTAAGAGTTCTGATATGTTTGGGTGATTGGGCTGATTAAAATGTATATTGAAATCTCCGAGGATAGTAGGATTTGGATGGGAAATGCTAAAATCCATAATTGCAGATATGAGGGCAGTTAAGGAAGATTTGGTGACAGGAGGGGGGAGGTAAATAAGAAGGAAATTAAGAGGTTGGGAGTTTATAATAGAAAATTAGAGAGTTTCAACTGGGTAGATGGCCTTGGGTTTTGGCCAGGTACTAGGGACATGGATTAGCCACCGTGAGAATGGGTTCCTGGGCTTAATGGACCTTTGGTCTGACTTAGTAAGGCTATTCTTAAGTTCTCCCTAGGGACTGGAACTTGTATACTGCTTTTTTGTAGTTTTGCAACTACACTCAAAGCGGTTTACATACAGATACTTTAAGCATCCCCTCCCCTTGTTGGAAGATTTCAACTTGCCCACTTGTGATTTTTATGTATCTTAAATATTCTTGATGTTCGCCCTGGCCCTGACCCAACACATCTCTACTGCCTCACACTTTGCTGTCAACATCCTTAATGTCATTTTCATCTGACCTTTGATATTCTTCCCTCTTTCTTCACCACCATCTTAGGTTGGATCATCTCCTCCTGAAATTGTTCTTCCCCTTCCCGTCTCATCCACTCCACCCTCAATCATTCATTCAATGACAATTCAATTGTCAAGATTTCAGCTACTACTCAACATCTCAAACCCTTGTTCCCCTCAGCTGCTCTCCAACAACATGTTCTCACCTTTGGCCAGGCAATTGGGATCTCTTAGGAAGAGGACGAGTTTCTATTTTTGACCAAACTCTCAATTCTACATTTGATCTTTATGGCCCCCCTATTCTCATGCTCAATCCCCTAGTTCACACTTGTCCTCAAACCTCTCCAGTCCTTTCTATACAATGCCTGAGATTAAATGACATAAGTCACACTTTGAAATGGATCAGTTATTTTGTACCCATTACACACAATACAACAAAGCCCTGCATCTTGCCAAGTATGACTTTTTCCAGTCTCAGAATATAACTTCCCTCAATCACCCATAAATTCTCTTTTGCATTCTCAACAAAATTGCCCCATCCTCCACCGTCATTCATAACTATGACCCCAAAGCACAGTTACTTACCGTAACAGGTGTTATCCAGGTACAACAGGCAAATATTCTCACATATGGGTGATGTCATCGACGGAGCCTGGATGCGGAAGCCTCGCAAGCAGACTTGCTTGTAGAAACTAGAAGTTTCGAGTTGACCGCACCGCACATGCGCGAGTGCCTTCCCTCCCAGCGTAGAGCGAGTCTCCTCAATTCAGATAGATAGCAGAGAAGCCAACCAGGGGAGGTGGGTGGGTTCTGAGAATAGCTGTCTGCTGCCCTGGATAACACTTGTTACGGTAAGTAACTGTGCTTTATCCCAGAACAAGCAGGCAGCCTATTCTCACAGATGGGTGACCTCCAAGCTAACCAGAATGGGATGGTAGGAGTATTGGCAAATTAGAAAAATAAATTTTGTAATACTCTCTGGCCAAAATGGCCATCCCTTCTGGAGAAAACATTCAGACAATAGTGAGAAGTGAAAGTATGAACCGAGGACCAAGTAGCAGCCTTGCAAATTTCCTCAATAGGTGTAGATCTGAGGAAAGCTACTGAAGCTGCCATTGCTCTGACTTTATGGCCTGTGACTCTACTGTGTAGGGGTAAGCCAGCCTGGACATAGCAGAAAGAAATACAAGCAGCCATCCAGTTGGAGATGGTATGCTTAGAAATCGGATGTCCCAATTTGTTTGGATCGAAGGAGACAAAGAGTTGACGAGCAGTTCTGTGTGGTTTGGTGCATTCCAAATAAAAGGCCAAAGCATGTTTACAGTCCAGAGTATGAAGAGCTGATTCTCCAGGATAAGAATGAGGCTTTGGGAAAAACACTGGAAGTACAATAGATTGATTGAGATGAAATTCTGAAACCACTTTAGGTAAGAATTTAGGATGAGTACGGAGGACCACCTTGTCATGATGGAAGACAGTGAAAGGTGGATTAGCAACTAAAGCTTGCAGCTCACTGACTCTTCAAGCAGAAGTGAGGGAAATGAGGAACACCACTTTCCAAGTGAGATACTTCAGATGAGCCTTGTCAATTGGTTCAAATGGAGGCTTCATCAGTTGAGCAAGGATAACATTGAGGTCCCAAACCACAGGAGGCGGTTTGAGAGGAGGCTTGACATTGAAAAATCCTTTCAGGAATCTGGAAACCACCAGATGAACAGAGAGGGGTTTTCCTTCAATAAGCTGATGGAAAGCCGTAATTTCACTGAGATGGACTCGGATTGATGTAGACTTGAGGCCAGAAGTGGATAAGTGCAAAAGGTAATCCAAAACAGAAGATAAGGAGGAATGTTGAGGCTCCTTATCATGAGAAAAAAAACCAGGTAGAAAATCTAGTCCATTTTTGGTGATAGCATTGTCTAGTGGTAGGTTTCCTAGATGCCTCTAAAACATCTCCGACAGGTTGAGAAAACTGAAGAGGAGTTATGTTGAGAGGTACCAAGCTGTCAGGTGTAGAAACTGCAGGTTGGGCTGAAGCAGAGATCCCTGACTCTGTGTAAGCAGAGAAGGAAAAACTGTTAGAAGGTATGGCTCCCTGCTGCTGAGTTGAAGTAGAAGGGAGTACCAAGGTTGTCTCGGCCACCGAGGAGCAATCAGAATCATGGTGGCATGATCGTTCTTCAACTTGACCAGAGTCTTGAGAATGAGAGGGAATGGAGGGAATGCATAGAGGAAGAGATTCGTCCATTCTAGAAGAAAAGCATCTGCCTCGAGGCGATGAGGAGAGTATATCCTGGAGCAGAACTGAGGCAGTTTGTAGTTGTGGGGAGCTGCAAAGAGGTCTATCTTAGGTGATCCCCACTGTGAAAAAATGTGACGAAGAGGCGAGGAATGGAATGTCCATTCGTGAGGTTGCAGAAGACTCCTCAAGTTGTCTGCCAAGCAATTCTTCGCCCCTTGGATGTAGACAGCTTTGAGGAAAGTGTTGTGGCGGATTGCCCAGTCCCAAACCTTCAGAGCTTCTTGACAAAAGGAGGCAGATCCCGTCCCTCCCTGTTTGTTTGACATAATACATGGCGACTTGGCTGTCCGTCCGAATGAGGACTACCTGGTCGTGAAGAAGATGTTGAAAAGCGGTGAGAGACTTGAAGATCGCTCTGAGTTCCAACAGATTGATGTGACATTGATGATCCGTACTGGTCCAGTGGCCATGTGTACTGAGACTATCGAGATGAGCACCCCAAGCGTAGGTCGAAAAATCTGTCGTGAGAACCTTCTGATGGGGAGGCATTTGAAAAAGCAAGCCTCTGGAGCTTGAAAGAGAGCATCCTCCAACGGAGAGACTGCTTCTATGAAGGAGTGACTGTTATGTGTTTAGAAAGTGGGTCGCAAACCTGCGTCCATTGAGATGCCAGGGTCCACTGAGGAATTCTGAGGTGAAGTCTGGCAAAAGGAGTCACGTGTACTGTGAAGGCCATGTGACCTAGGAGAACCATCATGTATCTCGCTGAGATGGAAGAGCGGGAAGACAAAGTTGAAGAAGAGCTTCCAGACGTTGTTGTGGAAGGAATGCTCCGAGTTGGACAGTATCCAGAACAGCTCCGATAAATTGTAGATTCTGTAAGGGCTGAAGTTGGGATTTGGGAAAGTTGATTTCGAAACCCAAACTTTGTAGGAACCATGTAGTCCGTTGGGTCGTTACAATAACCCCCAGAGATGTTGAATCTTTGATTAGCCAGTCATCTAGGTAGGAAAATACCCGAAGACCATGATTCCATAGAGCCACTGCTACCACTACCAGGCACTTGGTGAACACTTTGGGAGATGAAGCCAGGCCAAAGGGAAGCACTCTGTATTGATAATGCAGATTCCCCCACCCGAAATCTAAGATATTGACGGGAGGCCGGATGAATGGGAATTAGTGTAGGCCTTCTTGAGATCCAGAGAGCATAACCAGTCGTTCTGCTCAAGAAGGGGATAAAGGGATGCCAGGCACAACATTCAAAATTTTTCTTTGACCAAAAATTTGTTGGGAGCCCTGAGATTCAGAATGGGCCGCAGATCACCCGTCTTCTTCAGAACAAGGAAGTAACGGGAGTAAAACCCCTTGTTCTGCTGTTCGATGGCATGGAGACACAGCAGAGCTTGAGCTTCCTGAAGAAGGGCGGTCTGGGATGGACTGGAAGGATACTCTCTTGGAGGAAGCTCTGGTGAAACATGAGTGAAATGAAGAGAGTATCCTTCCCTGATGATGGATAGCACCCAGAGGTCAGATGTAATTGTCATCCATCGGTGGTAAAAATGATGGAGACAACCTCCTATAGGGGGAGACAGAACGATTGAGGTTATGCTCTGTTGTAAACAGTCAAAAAGGCTGTGAAGCCTTAGATTCAGCAGAAGGTTGAGATTTTTGCTGCTTCTGAGGCTGCTGTTTCTTAGGAGGAGAGCGAGTGTAAGGAGCCGCCCTTGGAGCAAAACGCCTCTGGTAAATGGGAGGAGGACGTGTAGACTTAGCAGGAGTAGGCTTTGGCTTAGGCCTGACAATAGAAGCGAAAGATTTTTCATGTTCAGACAACTTCTTGGAGGCTGCCTCGATAGATTCATCGAAGAGGTCATTGCCTGCACAACCGGTCCTGAAGATTAGGGTCCATGTCAATGGTCCGAAGCCAGGCAAGGCAACGCATTGCTACAGAGCAAGCAGCCGCCCAGGCAGACAACTCAAAGGCATCATAAAACGACTAAAGTAGATGAAGTCTGAGTTGTGATAGAGCAGTGATGATTTCCTGAAATTCAAAGTGTTTTTGAGTGTCTAAATAGGTAAGAAATTTAGGCAAAAGAGCAATAAGGAACTCAAAATCGGTGACAAAATGGAAATTATAATTGAGGACTTTAGAGGACATCATGGCATTTTGACAGATGCGACGTCCAAATTTGTCCATAGTTTTCCCTTCTCTTCCAGGAGGAACTGTTGCATAAACCTTGGAAGGATGGGACCTCTTCAAGGAGGACTCCACAAGAAGGGATTGATGAGGTAACTGTGAATTCTCAAATCCCTTATAATGGAGTGTTTTGTATCTGGAGTCCAATTTTCCTGGAACAGCTGGAATTGCATAAGGAGTCTCCAGGCATCTGGTAAAAGTTTGAGACAGAAGCTTGTGAATAGGAAGCTTAAGTGACTCTGCCGAAGGTTACATAAGAACATAAGAAGTTGCCTCCATTGGGTCAGACCAGAGGTCCATCGTGCCCAGCGGTCCGCTCCCGCGGCGGCCTATCAGGTCTATGACCTGTGAAGTGGTTCCTGACCATTTCTATAACCTACCTCTACTTCTATCTATACCCCTCAGGTTGAGGAAGATGCATGACTTCGAGATACTCCTTAGAGTATTTGGAACCAGCATCTAGTTGAAGGTCCAAGTCCACAGCCATCTGACGAAAAAAAGATGAGAAAGATAGCTGATCCGGTAAAGCTTTCCCTCGAGAAGGACTCAAGGTCGTCGAGGCAGCCTGGGTCGAAGATGAAGCTTCGGCTGGATAAAAGGCCTCAAAAGACTAGGGAGACTTGGACGAGGCTATGGAAGCCGCTGAGTCCTCGAGGTGTGGAAGTATAGACCTCGAATGAGGAATCGGTGGTCTACTAAAAGTAGGTGTAGATCGAGGCTTAGTTGAAGAAGGGGGCTCCTTAAAAGAAGAACTATGCCTGGAAGGATGCCTCGAGGAAGGTCTCGATCGTCGGTGAGAACGGTGCTTGGAAGCAAATCTCGAAGATCGAGGAGACTTCGCCTTGGAGACAGAAGCAGTCGATGCTATCAAAGAATGGATAGGACTGGAGACTGTGGAGCGAAGTTCCAGAGACTTGATGGAGGAACCTCGATGCACTCCCAAAGACTCTGCTCCTTGTATGGAGTGTGAGGATTTCTGTCGAGGCACTTGCAAATAATCTGATCCTTGCTTCACATGCTTAGATGCCAGACCAGACACTCACAGAGACTCTACTCCCTGCATAGAGTGTGTAAACTCAGACTGAGGCAAAGGAAGAGGCTTGACCTCTTGGGAGTCTGTAGAATGCCTAGGCTGGATTAGAGTAGCTAGCTTCGGTCCCATTTTGGTGAGGAACTGAAAAAATTGCTGCTCTAACATGGTCTGGAAAGAAGACGGCAAAGATGCATCCGCGTCTGAAACTGGACCACCTGCCTTGGCTGGTGGTTCCAACGAGGCAGTGGAAATGCGCTTCGACTTAGAAGTCTTAGGCACCTTAAGCACTACCGGTGGAACTGTCTGCTGAGCTATCTGACCTGAGGAAACAGGGGAAGATGCAGCAGACGTCGTCGAAGAAAGAGCCGCTGCAAACGAAGAGGGTCTGATGAGGCTCGAAGTCAAAGCGGTGGAGGCAGGAGGGCCCTCGGTCGAAGGCGAGAGCGAGGCAGGCTTCGAAGTCGAAGACATGGACAAATCCATATGGAAGAGCTTCTCCACCGAAAGTTGACGATGTTTAAGTGCTCGAGGTTGAAGAGTAGCACAGCGTTCACACGACTTTGGATGATATTGTGGCCCAAGGCAATTGAGGCACCTGGTGTGAGGGGCCGTGAGAGAAATCGAATGTTGATACTGGCTACACTTCTTGAAGCCTGTCGCTGGCTGGGACATAGAAGGAAAAACAGCCGCTGCAAGGTCGAAGACTCTGGGCTGCAGCCGAGCGGCCTGCCCCGGCAGCCGAATGAATGAACTACAATTTTTTTTTTTAACTCGAATAAAATAAAGAAATGTACGGTCAGCGATTTGTGAAGAAAAACACACAGACCGCGGTGTAGAGAAGGCACGAAGTGAAAAGTTAAACGCAGAGAGTCAAAGACAGACTTCTCAGCTCCACGGAAAACTAAGAACTGAGGAGACGTGCCCTACGCTGGGCGGGAAGGCACTCAGGCATGCACGGTGCAGTCGACTCGAAACTTCTAGTTCCTACAAGAAAGTCTGCTTGCGAGGCTTCTGCATTGGAGTTCCTTTCTTTAGTAATTCCTGCAAACCGTGTCGAGCTCTACTTCCGTGGAGATGATGTGGTATACAAACTTAAGGTTTAGTTTAGTTTAGTTTAGGGCTCCGTCGATGACGTCCCTTGATTCTTTGGCCACAGCCTGGCAGACTAAAACAATCTCCCTTTGTCAAGCCCTAAAGCCCTCCCACATCTCCCTGCCAACTCCTACTCCTGTTTCTCCCCACATACACCCTGCTCCTACCAGAATTCCATCAGACTCACCAATATCTCTCCACCTCTCCTCTTCCTCTTCTTTTCTCTGGTCTTTTTAATCTTCTTACCCCCCCCTTTCCCTCTCCTATGTTATTGCAGCCCTCAACCCTTCCACCTCTTCAGCTAACCTCTGGCCCGCTTTCCTTATTAAGCATCTATCCCAGGTTCTGATTCCCCATCTCCTACCCCTTCTTATTTCCAGCCTTGGTCCTCCATTTTAGAAACACACTTTAGTTCACCCTGTGCTTAAAATAACCCATCTAGACCTCTCCCAACCCTCTAACTTACAGACAATCTCAGCACGGTTTTAGCAAAGGCAGATCTTGTCTGACGAACTTGCTGCATTTCTTTGAGGGAGTAAACAGACAGATAAACAAGGGCGACCCGGTAGACATTGTGTATCTGGATTTTCAGAAGACATTTGACAAGGTTCCTCATGAACGACTACTTCGGAAAATTGCGAGCCATGGAATCGAGGGTGAAATACTCATGTGGATTAAAAACTGGCTGGAGCATAGGAAACAGCGAGTGGGGATAAGTGGACAATACTCGGACTGGAAGAGCGTCACCAGTAGGGTGCCGCAGGGCTCGGTGCTTGGACCCGTGCTCTTAAACATCTTTATAAACGATCTGGACATTGGTACGACGAGTGAGGTGATTAAATTTGCGGACGATACAAAGTTATTCAGAGTAGTGAAGACGCAGGGGGATTGTGAAGATCTGCAACGTGACATAATTAGGCTCGAGGAATGGGAATCAACATGGCAGATGAGGTTCAACATGGATAAGTGTAAAGTGATGCATGTAGGTAACAAAAATCTCATGCATGAATACAGGATGTTGGGGTGGTACTTGGAGAGACCTCCCAGGAAAGAGACTTGAAGGGGATCACGAACAGATCAGAGAGGGTTATAATGCCGTTGTACCGGGTCATGGTGCGCCCTCACCTGGAATACTGCGTACAGCACTGGTCACAGTACATGAAAAAGACACGGTACTACTCGAAAAGGTCCAGAGAAGAGCGACTAAGATGGTTAAGGGGCTGGAGGAGTTGCCATACAGCGAAAGATTAGAGAAAATGGGCCTCTTCTCCCTCGAACAGAGGAGATTGAGAGGGGACATGATCGAAACATTCAAGGTACTGAAGGGAATAGACTTAGTAGATAAGGGCAGGTTGGTCACCTTCTCCAAGGTAGGGAGAATGAGAGGGCACCCTCTAAAATTGAAAGGGGATAGATTCCCTATGAACATAAGGAAGTTTTTCTTCACCCAGAGAGTGGTAGAAAACTGGAATGTTCTGCCGGAGTCTGTCATAGGGGAAAACACCCTCCAGGGATTCAATACAAAGTTAGACAAGTTCCTGCTGAACGTATGCAGGTAGGGCTAATCTCAGTTAGGGCGCTGGTCTTTGACCAGAGAGCCGCTGCGTAAGTGGACTGCTGGGCATGATGGAGCCCGGGTCTGACCCAGCAGTGGCAATTCTTATGTTCTTAACCTTCCCTTTTTTTCTAAGGTCCTTGAAGATCCTGACTGGGCTAATCCAACACATCCAACACAATAATATTATTCATCCATACCAGTCCAAATTCTAAAAGAACTACAGTACTGAGACTCTTCTTCCTCTTTCTGACAACATCTGACCACTCTGGATCAGCATCATTTGGTAACTGTACCATCTCTCTAGATCTATCCTCCATCTTCGATCTGGTAGATCATATTTTTTTCTCTACTGCCTCCACTTTATTGGTATCACTGAGGCTGTCTTAATCTAGTGTGGCAGAGTTCAGTCCGGGTTTTCCTGTACCCTGTGCCCTGTGCCCACTTACACAAACAGCATGAACACTCTTGCAGGTATAATAGTTTTTTGTTGTTTGTTTGTTTTTTTATTTTTTTATTAAGTACAGAGCTGAGCCTGTTACCTCACAGGCTCTGGTATGGTAAAACCCTTTCTCATCTCATGGATAAACAGTTTTTCTTAAAGGCTGCTTCCAGTCAGACCTACACATAGTCCACAATCCTCAGTATAACAAGGTTGGCTTCTAACAGTCCTTGCCAGAGTTCTTGACTTCCCAGGGCTTTTCCTCAGCCCACGGCTAGGGAAGGGTTGTTCTATCTCTCTCTTTCTGTAAGCCTCATAAGAATCCCTCTGCTTCCTAGGATTCTCTTCAACTCACAGCTAGGGAAGGTTTCTCTATTGGAAGTCTCTTTCTTGGGACCTCCTCTCTCAGGGACCTTTCCTACTCCTAATGATTCCAATCTGGGGCTGAAGTACTCCTCCCTGCCTGAGTCTCGGCCTTCTGACTCAGCAGGGCTGCATCCTTTTACTAATGGATCTCAGCACTGAGCTAAAAAGCTCTTGGCATTCTGAGACAGGTAGTTTTCCCTCATTTATCTGATGCCCCCTGCTGCCCAATGGCATAACTGCAGTCTTAGTGAGGGAAAACCCCTTAATCTCTCACACTACTTTCAAGCTACCTCTCTGATCATTCCTATCAACTTTCTTTTGCTGATATGAACATATCCACTTTGCTTAGTTGTCCTTCAGGGGTCTCTCATTGCCCCAGTTTTCTTCAATATTTTTATTGCTCTCCTATTCACTATTATTCAGGACTATTCATGCACCTATTTTTCTTATGCCAATGACATCTAGATTTTCTACCGAGTCGCAGATCCCTCATCCATCACTCCTCTAAATAGCTGTTTTTCTCATGTGTCATCTTGGCGCAAATCAAATCTTAATTCCACTAAATGTTTTCTTTTTCTTTGTGACCCTGTACAGCGCTGCATGTGTCTGGTAGTGCTAAAGAAATAATTAATAGTAGTAGTAGTAGTAGTAAATATGAGTCTGTCCTTTTCTTGCCATCTCATTGCATCCCCCATCACCTCTACAGGGAGGAGAGGAATAGTCTAATGGTTAGCACAGTTTGCTGAGAACAAGGGGAACCAGGTTAAATTCTCATTGCAGCTACTTTTATATTTCTGGGTGAGTTAACCCTCCATTGCCCCAAATATGAAATAAGTATCTGTATATAAAATATAAACCACTTTAATTATAATCATAGATAGGCAGTATATCAAGTCCCACCCCTTTCCCTATTTATGGCCACCCACTATCCTGCAAAGAACTCACATTCAAGCCTCAGACTGATTCTGTTCTTAGCAGTTTCAAGTTTATTATGGTTTGATTTACCGTTAAACAATCCTAAGCGGTTTACTTAAATTAGTAGTACTAGTGTTCTTTACTGAATCCATGCCGCCCGCCCCCTCCTTCCAGCTGCTCTTTTACACCTTCTTATTTTTGCTCTCGTCATATCACACATTGATTACTGTAATTCACTTTATGCTGGCATCATAGTTTCATAGTTTATTACAAATTTGATTAAACGCTTATCATAACATTTAAAGTGTTGTATAATTCAAAAGACTTTACCTGGTAAATCAATGCAATCAAACCTTTCTACAATGCAAACAGGTTCGATCACATCACGCCCTCCTTCAATCCGAGCATTGGCTCCCGTTCTTTGTTGAGTCATATTCAAACTACAGCTGCCGGTTTATAAATCACCCCTTGTATTAGCTCCTTCATATCTTAACAAGCTTTTATCCCTACACTCCTTTATGCTTTCTTCATTCAGTCAACAATGACCACCCTACCCCACCTCCTCTGTCATCCATCTGCCTCAATATCTCTTGAAACTCTGCTTTCAGTTTTCTTGGACTCAAACTTTGGCATGAACTCTCCTTTCATATCAGGAACCAGCTGAAAGTCACTGCCTTCCAACTATCATTCTGTCTCCCTCCTCCCCTTCTTATGCAAGATACTTAACATAAGAATTGCTATACTGGGACAGACTGAAGGTCCATTTCCAACATTGGCCAACCTAGATCCCAAGTAATAAAACAAATTTTATGCTGCTTATCCTAAGTCCTATGGACTTCCCTTTTAGGAATATATCCAAACCATTTTTAAACCCCACTAAGCTAACTGATTGCACCACATTCTCCGGCAATGAATTCCAGAGTTTAATTACACGTTGTATGAAGAAATATTTTCTCCGGTTTGTTTTAAATCTACTACTTAGTAGCTTCATCACATGCACCCTAGTGCTAGAATTTTGGAAAGAGCAAATAAGTGATTCACATCTACCATTTCAATTCCACCCACTATTTTATAGACCTCTATCATATCACCCCTGAGCCGTCTCTTCTCCAAGCTGAAGAGTCCTAGCCACTTTTGCCTTTCTTCATAGGGAAGTTGTCCCATACCTTTTATCATTTTCATTAACCTTCTTTGTACCTTTCCTAAATTTGCTGTATCTTTAATTGCACACAGTATTTGAGGTGCAGCCACACCATTTAATGAAACATGGGCATTATAACATTTTCATCTTTATTTTCCATTCCTTTCCTGATAATTTTTTAACAT
The DNA here is from genome assembly GCF_902459505.1 of Geotrypetes seraphini. Taxonomy (NCBI): domain Eukaryota; kingdom Metazoa; phylum Chordata; class Amphibia; order Gymnophiona; family Dermophiidae; genus Geotrypetes; species Geotrypetes seraphini. The sequence continues at coordinate 255,005,708 of NC_047086.1, forward strand.
TCTATTTGCTTTCTTAGCCACTGCACATTGAGCTGAGGGTTTGAACATATCCTCAACAATGACACCTACATCTTTTTCCTGGGCAGTAACTCCTAACATAGAACCTAGCTATGCTTTGGGTTCCTCTTTCCCACAGGCATCACTTTGCACTTGCTCACATTAAATGTCATCTCTCATTTTGATGCCTAGTCTCACAAGGTCCTCTTGTAATTTTTTACAATCCTCTTGCAATTTAATAATTTGAACAACTTTGTCATCAGCAAATTTAGTTATCTCACTAGTTATTCCCATCTCTAGATCATTGACAAATATGTTAAAAAGCAGCGGTACCAGCACAGACCTCTGGGGAACCCCGCTATTTACCCTACAATCCAAAAAATACCCAACCAAAAGAAAATTTGTGTTACTTAGTATTACTAATTTTTGATCCTGTTCATGAGGAGCTTCTGTAAATACTACATTTAATTCACACTCTTTTATAATCTAAAAAAACTGGATGTCATAACTATATTGGAGACCTGGTTATCCCCAGGGGATAAGAGTCTACTTCATCAGGCCTGACCCCAGGTTATTCAGTTTTTTATCGTCATTGTTCACATAGAAAGGGGGGTGGTCTTGCAATATTCTTATCTAGTTCAGTTATTGCTCAGGAGGACCATTTTTCTTCCCTCTTGACAATAGAATATCTTGCCTTAAAATTTTTGTCACCATCAGATTTGTCACTTCTCTTGATCTATGCCCCTCCACCCATAACCCGTTCAGCTGTTTCTCACCCTTTTGATCTTATCTCCTCTTTTTCTCTCTCTACTTCTCAGCTTCTTATTCTTGGAGATTTAAATATCCATCTTGATGATGCCTCTAATTACCTTTCAAAGGAATTTCTGACCCTTCAAGATTGTTCTCTCTCTCTCAGCTGGTTTCTGGTTCTGCTTGATGTGGTTATTGCTGACTCCTCATTAAGTTGTAGAATTTTATTCCTTTCAACCTTGCCTATACCCTGGTCTGATCATTTTCTAGTTCGGTTTACCTTGTCTATTAAAACTACACTTACACCGTTTGTCTCTAGCCATACTACAACTAAATATGTTCAAAATTTTTCAACCCTCACTGAAGAAAATTTCTTTTGTAACTGTATATCATTTCCTGAAAATTATTCTGATCTTGGGTTATCTGAGCAGATCACAACCTGGGACAATGCCCTGCAAACTGCTTTGGATATTTCCGCTCCTCTTAAATTAATAACTTCTAAACATCACTCATCTCAGCCCTGGTATCATTCAGATTGATCACTGTTGCGATGCCAATTACGTAGTGCAGAACGCCTATAGAGGAAAAACCCTTCAGCCTCATCTGAAAAATTCTTTAAATCTCTTTCAAGGCTATATTCCTCTTCCTTATGGAAAGCTAAATGGAATTATTTAGATAAGATTTTACAATGTGACTTGAACAACTCCCACTTGTCTTTCTATTCCCTTTCAGGTTCTTCTAAGACTAGTAGCTCTACGTCCCTACCGATGAACTTTTTAAGTGCTGACGATTTTGCAAAGGGTTTTTCTGATAAGGTCTCAAGCTTAAGGAACTCATTAGTAAAGGTACCTTTTCCATCTTCCAGTACTGATTCATCCACTGCAATGGTTCCTATTTCTGAATTTTTGGCTTTCAATTTACCATCTGCTTGCCTGGTTCTTCACGCTCTACATCTTCTCCTAATGATTCATTTCCATCTTTCTTTGTTAAAATATTTTTGGATCATCTACTGTATCCCTTGGAAGCATGCAATAATCACTCCTGTTCTTAAATCTTTGAAGTCTGATTCAGCTGATGTTAATAATTATACTCTGATTTCTAACTTACCTTTTCTTTCTTAAAATCTTAGAGAAAATAGTAGCTGTGCAACTGTCTGATTATCTTGAGCAAATTCATGCTCTGCATCCACACCAAACCGGTTTCCACAGAGCACTCTCTTCTTGGTCTAACCAATTATGTGTGATCAATTTTACATGGTAACTGAGACGTTGTCCTCTTTTCTTTAGACATGTCAGCAGCATTTGATTTGGTTGACCATATAATATTGTTAGATCGACTGAAGGATCTCAACATCACTGGTACAGCTTATTAATGTTTTAATTCTTATCTAACAGATCAGAGCTATTCTGTTTCTCATTCTGGTATTCTTTCTAGTTCTTATTCACTTTTATCTGGTATTCCACAGGGTACTATTCTTGGACCTATTCTCTTTAATATCTTTCTCGTGCCCCTAACACTTCTGTTAAAGGCTCTTGGTTTCATCTTTTTCATTTATGCTGTTAATATACAGTTATTGCATCCTCTCGATTCTAACACTCCAAATGACTATTCTCTGATATCTACAAACTAGATGAGGTTTTTGATTGGTTAACCATGAATAGATTAAAAATAAATTCTTGTAAAACTTCTACCATGATTTTTTTTTCTCCAATTAAACGCATGCTGAGTCTCCCAAGTCATACTTTTAGTTTGAAGGGTAATCCTTTATCATAATCAACATTGATTAAAATCCTAGGTGTCACCTTGGATTCCACCTTGCACATCTCCAATGTAGTTTCATCTTTTCTAAAGCTTTGCCAGCTTTGCTCGGTCAGGTCACTATTAAGCCTCAATTTTTTTATGAATCCTTGTGCATTCACTAGTTATTTCTAGATTGGATTACTGCAATTCATTACTTATTGGACTTCCACCCCAACTGGGAGTCTTTATCTCTGCAATATTTTCCCATAATTCTGACTAGATAGTTAATTTCCTTGTAACTTTTCCATATTACTTGTGATCAGGTAGTCACTATCTTATGCTTATCTTTACTTTTCTTTTCATTATTCTTTCTGTATCCTACCCTCTTGTTCCTATTCTGCTTACAGCCTCTTTTACAAAGCTGCGTTAGCGGCTGCAGTGCGGCAACAGCCCCGAAGCCCTTTAAATCTCTATGGGCTTCGGGGCCGTTAACACAGCGCAGCCGTTAGCGCGGCTTTGTAAAAGAGGCCATAAGTTTTTTTCTCTTAAGATATTGTAAACCTTTCCTGCCCTTTTGTCCTTTTGTGTCTAGTTTGGTTGATTTGTTTGTGTACTTTCCCCCTTGTTATGTTTTTATTTTAAATATTGCCCACTGTTTTTATTTACTGTACACCATTTTGATTGCCCATTGTTTTATTAATTGTACTCTGCTTTGATTTGACTTTTTATTAAAAATGGCGGTATATTAAATAAAATAACTGTATGACAGTAACTGTAATGCAAAAATATCTCATTTATTTCATTAATGTCTCTTTTTTTTGTTTTTATTTTTATTTACTTACTTCTTTATTTCTCAATACACTGTGGCATATCAAGTCACTTAACTTGCCATATACTTAGGTACCTATTCTCCATGCTATCCCGGTGAGCATGGAGGACAGGTGCCTAAGTATATGAGCCACTTTCTACCCTGACGCAGCTTTTGTGAAATGCCGGCTGGCTGCTGTCGGCTTTGGCCTTTTGGTGATTGCTGAATTTTTTGTGCTGGACCCCGTGGATATTTGAAGCAGCTCTTTTGACTACATTGGTGAACTGGTTGGTGGGTGCTAGAAGATTCTGACCGTGTGGGACACCCTTCCATTTTTCAGATAAATGACACTTTACTAAATAAAGAATATACAGCGTACTTGTATATGAAGTTGAGAAGAGGGGGGGGGGGTCTTGTTTCCTGCTTTAAACAAGTGAGTGAGTGACTTGAATAAGTGACTTGGAAAAATTATATTCACATAAGTTTTTAGGAAGATGATTTCTGGTTTGGTGAACTGGTTGGTGGATGCTGGAAGATTCTGACCGTGTGGGACACCCTTTCAGATTAGGGACATTTTACTGAATAAAGAATAAACAGAGTACTTGTATGTGAAGTTGAGAAGAGTGGGGGTGGGGGAGGGGGTCTTGTTTCCTGCTTTAAACAAGTGAGTGAGTGACTTGAATAAGTGACATGGAAAAATTATATTCACATAAGTTTTTAGGAAGATGATTTCTGGTTTGGTGAACTAGTTGGTGGATGCTGGAAGATTCTGACCGTGTGGGACACCCTTCCAGATTTCAGATAAGTGACACTTTACTGAATAAAGAATATATAGCTTACTTGTATGTGAAGTTGAGAAGAGCGCGGGGGAAGATGATTTTGGGTCACTGCTTGTTTACGGAGGAGGTTTTTCTGCCAATGAGGGTTCTCCCTGTGTTATGACCTGCCTACATAGAAACTGTTTGTAACGGGTTGGAGCCTGTGGCTTTTCCTCCTCTTAATGGTAAGTTAAGTGACTTAATATGCCACAGTGCATTGAGAAATAAAGTAGTAAAGAAGTAAAAACAAAAAAGAGAGACATTGATGAAATAAAAATGAGATATTTTCACATGTGTTATTTACAGAAGCTTCTTGTGAACAGGATCAAAACTTAGTAATAATAACTAACACAAATTTTCTTTTGGTTAGGTATTTTTGGGAATGTAGGGCATATTGTTTGTACCCTTTAGTCTGCAATTTGTTTTTGAAACCCCACTATTTACCCTTCTCCATTGAGAATATTGACAATTTAAGCCTACTCTCTGTTTTCTGTGTTTCAACCATTTCTTAATCCATAATAGAATATAGGACCAGGTCTACAGCGGTCAAAATGGCAGTTAGGGAGGCAAAACTTTGAGTGGAAGAAATTCTGGCAAAAAACATTAAAAAGGGGGACAAATCCTTCTTCAGGTATATTAGTGACAGAAAAAGGAACACAGACGGGATAGTACGCCTTAGAAGACCGGACGGAAGTTACATGGAAGCAGATTCCGATAAAGCCGAACTACTGAATGAATACTTCTGCTCAGTCTTCACCTGTGAGGCACCGGAACACGGTCCCCAGTTGAAGGCAACACAAAGCACAGAAGACCCGTTTCAGAATTTTGAGTTCACACCAGGTGAAGTTTACAGTGAACTGGCAAGACTCAAGGTGAACAAAGCCATGGGACCAGACAATTTGCACCCAAGAATGCTCAGAGAATTGAGCGATGTCCTGGCGAAACCGTTCGCTGAGCTATTCAATCTCTCCCTAAGTAAGGGGAAAGTTCCCCTGGACTGGAAATTAGCTAATGTCGTTCCTCTGCATAAAAAGGGTTGCAGGGCAGAGGCTGCAAATTATAGACCGGTGAGTCTCACATCAATAGTGTGCAAACTCATGGAAACATTAATTAAAAGCAAATTGGACACGATCTTGAATGAAGGGAATCTTCGGGATCCCAGTCAGCATGGATTCACCAAGAGTAGGTCCTGCCAATCCAATCTCATCAGCTTCTTTGACTGGGTAACAAGAAAGTTGGACTTGGGAGAGTCTTTGGACGTCGTGTACCTGGACTTCAGGAAAGCTTTTGACAGTGTCCCACACCGCAGGCTGCTAAGCAAGATGGAATTGATGGGGTTAAGAGAGACACTAACTGCATGGGTCAATGATTGGCTAAGTGGCAGACTTCAGAGGGTGGTGGTTAATGGTACCCTCTTTAAAACATCGGAGGTGACCAGTGGAGTGCCGCATGGCTCGGTCCTGGGTCCACTCCTTTTCAACATATTCATAGGGGATCTGACTCAAGGGCTTCAAGGTAAAATAACACTATTCGCCGATGACGCCAAACTATGTAATATAGTAAGTGAATGCAGTTTACAGAATTATATGGCGCAGGACCTGCTTACATTGGAAAGTTGGTCCTCAACCTGGCAGCTAGGCTTCAATGCTAAGAAATGTAAGGTCATGCACCTCGGAAGCGGAAATCCATGCAGGACGTACTTCTTGAAAGGAGAAACTTTAACTAGGACTTCAGCAGAACGAGATTTAGGAGTAATCATCAGTGCAGACATGAAAACTGCCAATCAAGTGGAGAAGGCTTCATCTAAGGCAAGGCAGATATTGGGTTGTATCAATAGAAGTTTCGTCAGCCGAAAGCCTGAAGTCATAATGCCGTTGTACAGGGCCATGGTGAGACCTCATCTGGAGTACTGTGTGCAATTCTGGAGGCCACATTACAGTAAAGATGTGCGCAGAATTGAATCGGTTCAATGGAAGGCCACCAGGATGATCTCGGGGCTCAAGGGTCTCTCGTACGAAGAGAGACTGAACAAATTGCAGCTCTACACTCTTGAGGAACGTAGGAAGAGGGGAGACATGATCGAAACATTTAAGTACCTCATGGGACGTGTCGAAGTGGAAGATGATATTTTCTTTCTCAAGGGACCCTCGGCCACAAGAGGGCACCCGCTCAAACTCAGGGGCGGAAAATTTCATGGCGACACCAGAGAGAGTGGTTGATCATTGGAACAAGCTTCCAGTGCAGGTGATCGAGGCAGACAGCGTGCCAGACTTTAAGAATAAATGGGATACCCATGTGGGATCCCTACAAGGGTCAAGATAAGGAAATTGGGTCATTAGGGCATAGACAGGGGGTGGGTAAGCAGAGTGGGCAGACTTGATGGGCTGTAGCCCTTTTCTGCCGTCATCTTCTATGTTTCTATGTTTACCTCCTATCTCAAGACTTTCTAATTTCCTCAGAAGCCTTTGAGTTATTTTGTCAAATGCCTTTTGAAAATCAAAATACACCATATAAGACGGATCACCTTTATCCACATATTCATATACCCCTTCAAAGAAATGCAGTAGATGGGTGATGCAAGATTCCTCTTGATTAAATCCATGCTGGCTTTCTCTCATTAATTCATGATCATGAAATATAAAAAAACCCAAGAAGAGGAGAGCAGAAAGGACTACAGGGTGAAACTGAAAGAAGCCAAGAGAGAGATACGTTTGGCGAAGGCACAGGCGGAAGAACAAATGGCTAAAAATGTAAAAAAGGGAGATAAAAATTTTTTCTGATATATTAGTGAAAGGAGGAAGATAAAAAATGGAATTGCTAGGCTAAAAGATGCTGGGAACAAATATGTGGAGAGTGATGAGGAGAAAGCAAATGTGCTAAACAAATACTTCTGTTCTGTGTTCACAGAAGAAAATCCTGGAGAAGGACCGAGATTGTCTGGCAAAGTTACACGAGAAAATGGAGTAGATTCTGCGCCGTTCACGGAGGAGGGTGTTTATGAGCAACTTGAAAAACTGAAGGTGGACAAAGCGATGGGACCAGACGGGATCCATCCCGGGATACTAAGGGAGCTCAGAGAGGTTCTGGTGAGTCCTATTAAAGACTTGTTCAACAAATCTCTGGAGACGGGAGTGATTCCTGGGGATTGGAGGAGAGTGGATGTGGTCCCTATTCATAAAAGTGGTCACAGGGATGAAGTAGGAAACTACAGGCCGGTGAGCCTCACTTCAGTTGTTGGAAAAATAATGGAAGTGTTGCTGAAAGAAAGGATAGTGTACTTCCTTGAATCTAATGGGTTACAGGATCCGAGGCAACATGGCTTTACAAAAGGTAAATCGTGCCAAACAAACCTGATTGAATTTTTTGATTGGGTGACCAGAGAGCTGGATCGAGGACATATGCTAGATGTAATTTACTTGGATTTCAGCAAAGCCTTTGATACAGTTCCTCATAGGAGGCTGTTGAACAAACTTGAAGGGCTGAAGTTAGGACCCAAAGTGGTGAACTGGGTCAGAAACTGGCTGTCGGACAGACGCCAGAGGGTGGTGGTTAATGGAAGTCGCTCGAAGAAAGGAAAGGTGACTAGTGGAGTCCCTCAGGGTTTTGTGCTGGGGCCAATCCTGTTCAATATGTATGTGAGTGACATTGCTGAAGGGTTAGAAGGAAAAGTGTGCCTTTTTGCAGATGATACCAAGATTTGTAACAGAGTAGACACTGAAGAGGGAGTGGAAAATATGAAAAAGGATCTGCAAAAGTTAGAGGAATGGTCTAATGCCCGGCAACTAAAATTCAATGCAAAGAAATGCAGAGTAATGCATTTGGGGATTAATAATAGGAAGGAACCGTATATGCTGGGAGGAGAGAAGCTGACATGCACGGACGGGGAGAGGGACCTTGGGGTGATAGTGTCCGAAGATCTAAAGGCGAAAAAACAGTGTGACAAGGCAGTGGCTGCTGCCAGAAGGATTCTGGGCTGTATAAAGAGAGGCGTAGTCAGTAGAAGGAAGAAGGTGTTGATGCCCCTGTACAGGTCATTGGTGAGGCCCCACTTGGAGTATTGTGTTCAGTTTTGGAGACCGTATCTGGCGAAAGACGTAAGAAGACTTGAGGCGGTCCAGAGGAGGGCGACGAAAATGATAGGAGGCTTGCGCCAGAAGACGTATGAGGAGAGACTGGAAGCCCTAAATATACTTGACGTTCAAATACTTGAAAGGTATTAACGTAGAACAAAATCTTTTCCAGAGAAAGAAAAATGGTAAAACCAGAGGACATAATTTGAGGTTGAGGGGTGGTAGATTCAGGGGCAATGTTAGTAAATTCTACTTTACGGAGAGGGTAGTGGATGCCTGGAATGCGCTCCCGAGAGAGGTGGTGGAGAGTAAAACTGTGACTGAGTTCAAAGAAGCGTGGGATGAACACAGAAGATTTAGAATCAGAAAATAATATTAAATATTGAACTAGGCCAGTTACTGGGCAGACTTGCACAGTCTGTGTCTGTGTATGGCCGTTTGGTGGAGGATGGGCAGGGGAGGGCTTAAATGGCTGGGAGGGTGTAGATGGGCTGGAGTGAGTCTTTGCGGAGTTTTTGGCGGTTGGAACCGAAGCACGGTACCGGGTAAAGCTTTGGATTCTTGCCCAGAAATAGCTAAGAAGAAAAATTACAAAAAAAAAAAAATTAAATTGAATCAGATTGGGCAGACTGGATGGACCATTCGGGTCTTTATCTGCCGTCATCTACTATGTTACTATGTTACTATATGTTTTTCTTTATAATAGTCTCTACCATTTTGCCCAGCGTCAGACTCGCTGGTCTATAATTTACTGGATCAACTCCGGAACCTTTAAAAATTATCAACATGTTAGCTACCCTCCAGTCTTCTGGTAAAATGTTGGATTTTAAAGAAAAATTACAAATTACTAACAATATCTCTGCAAGTTCATTTTTCAATTCTATCTGGGATGTATACCATCTGGTCCAGGCTATTTGCTACTGTTCAGTTTATCAAATTGACCCATTACATCTTGCAGCGTTACAGAGATTTGTTTGAGTTTCTCTGATTCATCAGAATTGAATACCATTTCTGGTACTGGTATCCTCCCAGATCTTCCTCAGTGAAGACCGATGCAAATAATTCATTTAATCTCTTCTCTATGCCCTTGTCTTCCCTGAGAGTCCCCTTTATCCCTCGGTCATCTAGTGGTCCAAATGATTCTTTTCCCAGCTTCTTGATCTTAATTCTGTATACCTAAAAAAGTTTTTACTGGGTGTTTTTGCTTCCAGTGCAATTTTCTTTTCAAGGTTCTCTTTGCCTTCCTTATTTTAGTGCCTTGCATTTGACATAACATTCCTTGTGCTGTTTACAATTATTTTCAGTTGGATCCTTCTTCCATTTTCTGAAGGATTCTCTTTTAGCTCTAATAGCTTCCATCATCTCACTTGTTAACCACGCCGGCTGCCATTTGGTCTTTCATCCTCCTTTTTAATACATAGAATATATGTAGTCTAGGCTTCCAGGATGGTATTTTTGAATAGCATCCACTCCTGATGTAAATTTTGACATTTGCAGCTTCTTTTCTTTTTTTACCATTCTTATCATATTATCATGGAGGGGAATTTTCAATAGGACATCTAAGTCAGTTTGGATGTTTCAAGAAAGATGTCCAGAAAGTCAGAAGTAAAAGTGTCCGTTCTCAAAACTGCCACATGTCTAACTTTAAAAAAAAACTATATTTTTTTGACATTCCCAAATATAAAGATGTCAACATGAAAAATACAGAAAAGTAAACTGTTCGGATGTGGTACCCAATTGTCCTACTCGGTCAGAACTGCTTGACTGTGAGGGAGGGAGTCAGGAATCTCCCTTCCAGTTCAGCTGATCCAGTCAGGGGGAATCCCCATTAGCTGAGCCAACAGGAATCCCCAAAACTGGCTCAACTGATGGGAATTCCCCTGCCGAGATCAGCTAATGGGAAGCCTACTGGGGTTTTTCACTCTACGGGTTGTAGCGTGGCTGGCTCTTGGGCCTAGCAGTAACCGGCACACGCTTACAATATCGCCCTGGTGTGCCTCCCCAAGAAGGAGGAAGCCCTGTTGGGAATACCTTACTCTGTATACCAAATATCAGAATGGCACAGTTCACATAAGTATCCAAAAGAAAGAAATTACATTTATTGATTATTCAGATAGGGCAAAATCAAAAATGCAAGAAAACAAAAGACCAAAAGCAACTATAATGTGCCCCAAAATCATATGGTTCTCACCAGCCTGGTCTGGTTCATGCTCCAGTGTTTTACTTATGTCCCAGGTAAGTCCTACTTTGCAGTAGTAAGAACAGCACAAAGTATAAATGAGTCTCAGGCAGTCTTTAGTCCAAACCCAAAACTCAGAGCTGTATAATGTTGAAGTGCTTCTCCCTCCTCTCCAAGCATTAAGGAGCGAAAGGTTATGGGATTTGTCAATTCAACTCCTTGGTCAAGCAAAGCACAAAAAAATATATCCCACAAACCTCACTACATGGATATCTGGCCAAACCAGCACCCAACTTTCATGGTTTTCATCGCACTCAAAACAATGCCTTATCAATGTGGCTTAATTGTCCTTAAGCATAGTTCACACAGGAAGCCAGCCAGCACATCAAAAAAAAAAAAAAAAAAACCCACCAAAAAAACAAATCAGCTCACTTCCATGGCTTCTGGACAAGCAAGCTCTGGGAGAGAACTCCATTCCATGTCTTCCAATACCTGGGTCTCCTGTGTTTGCTCCTCTGCCTCTGGGTCAATCATCTCTACATCCATGGATTTCTGGGCTGGTGGAGGTTCCTTCCACCTGGGAACTTCCCTGGACTTCCTCTCTCTCCGAGACAGCCAGCTTTTTAATTGCTCCAAAGCTGCTGTGCCCCGCCCTACTCGGGGACAGGGCTTTCTTCTGCTGAGTCTGCCTTCTGCCCTGTTTGGCCAGACCTTTACAAAATGATGGATTTAAAGGGGCAATACCTGTTTTCACAGGGCTATGGTCTAAGCTCGGTTCAAACACAGCCTGCGCTTCCCGATCTAATTCCTGTCTTGAAGGCACATAGTGATCAGCCCTGACTAATTTCACCGGGCGATTTTTAAGGTTCTTCACTGGCACAAGGCCGTCACTGAGATCGGGAATGTGACAGGGTAGAGAGAAGGGGGTCATGACTACTGGGGGAGTAAGGGTGATGGTCATGCCTTAAACCCTCCAGTGGTCATTTTGTCAGCAGTACCTTTGGAACACAGGTCTGTTAGTTTCCCCTTGGACGTCCTGGGAAAGCTTTGAATATTGCTGCAGGATGTCCAGGTTTAAACCCGCCCGATGCCCCCATAACACACCTCCCAAAATGCCCCTTTAGTCAATGGACATTAAGCAGCTTGAAAGTCCTGCTGGACATCCAGAAAGTTGGTTTTGATTATTGGTACTTGGTTGTCCTGGCTATTAGAATGTCCAAGTGCCAACTTAAGCTGGTTTTTGGAATTTTTAATGTTTTGATTGTGAGCCTGATAGCCTTTTTTAAAGTTAAATGCTGTTGTATTGGGTTTCCTGTGTGAATTTATTGCAGGGATTATATCAAATCTGAGTATGTTATGGTCACTGTTATCAAACGAGCACAGCACCATTACATCCCTCACTAACTCATGCACTCCATTAAGAACTAGGTCTGGAATTGCTTTGCCTCTTGTCGGATTCTAAACCAGCTGCTCCATAAAGCAGCTCTTGATTTCACATCAAGAAATTTTATCTCCCTAGCATGCCCTGCTGTTACATTTACCCAGTCAGTATCGGGGTAGTAGAAATCACCCATTATTATCGTGTTACCCAATTTGTTAGCACCCTAATTTCTGATAACATTTCAGCATCTGTCCATTCATCCTGGTCATGCAGACGGTAGTACACTCCTAACGCTATCCTTTTCCCCTTTATACATGGAATTTTTTCCCCATAGGGATTCCAAGGTGTGTTTCTATGTAGAATTTTCAGTCCATTTGTTTCAAGGCCCTCCATTACAGATTATAGCCAGGTATAACCACATCCTAATCATGGTTTCCGTGAACCACATCTCCGTGACCACCACTAAATCCATAGTAGCATAGTAGATGACGGCAGATAAAGACCCGAATGGTCCATCCAATCTGCCCAACCTGATTCAATTTAAATTTTTAAATTTTTTCTTCTTAGCTACTTCTGGGCAAGAATCCAAAGCTCTATCCGGTACTGTGCTTGGGTTCCTACTGCCAAAATCTCCGTTAAAACCTACTCCAGCCCATCTACATCCTCCCAGCCATTGAAGCCATCCCCAGCCCATCCTCCACCAAATGGCCATATACAGACACAGTCCATGCAAGTCTGCCCAGTACTGGCCTTAGTTCAATTTTTAATATTATTTTCTGATTCTAGATCCTCTGTGTTCATCCCATACTTCTTTGAACTCAGTCACAGATTTACTCTCCACCACCTCTCTCGGGAGCGCATTCCAGGCATCCACCACCCTCTCCGTAAAGTAGAATTTGCTAACATTGCCTTTGAATCTACCACCCCTCAACCTCAAATTATGTCCTCTGGTTTTACCATTTTCCTTTCTCTGAAAAAGATTATGTTCTACATTAATACCCTTCAAGTATTTGAACGTCTGAATCGTATCTCCCCTGTCTCTCCTTTCCTCTAGGGTATACATATTCAGGGCTTCAAGTCTCTCCTCATACGTCTTCTGGCGCAAGCCTCCTATCGTTTTCATCACCCTCCTCTGGACCGCTTCAAATCTTCTTACGTCCTTCGTCAGATATGGTCTCCAAAACTGAACACAATACTCTAAGTGGGGCCTTATCAATGACCTGTACAGGGGCATCAACACCTTCTTCCTTCTACTGGCTACACCTCTCTTTATACAGCCCAGCATCCTTCTGGCAGCAGCTTTTACCATTACACCTCTAGATCTGGAATTTTGTTTCTCATACTATGGGCAATGGCATACAAAGCTTTCGAACTATTGCTCTTTTGTCTCATTTCAATAATGGTATTTGATGCCTTTTATTCCTGAGAGTTATTAAGTACATTGGGGTATTTTACATCCATCTCCAGTAAATTTAGTTTAAAGCCCTCTTCAGTACATTGGCCTTTTTACTCTTTACCCTTCTCATAGTATATTACATGGTGATTCTGAGCATGAGCCATTCAGAAAACTTGTACAAAGGTGGTTTCCCTTTGCTGAAATACTCATAGCCTCTGAACTTCACATTTATCCTTCTATTCTCGTGTATCATAAACTGTGTGTCATGGTGAGAATTTGGGTATGTCGCAAATCCGGGTATGCCACAAGAGGCATATCGTGTAGGTGAGTCAGCCGGCACTGGCACCTCTTCTCCTCGCCAGTGCTTCTCCTCCTCTCCACACTTTCCCACCGGCATAGTCATTTCAGGGTTAACAAGGTCAGGGCCCTGTCTAGAGGCCCTCCGCGCATATACGGATGTCAACGTGATGCTGTCACACATGTGCTTGACATCATCACATTGACTCTGAACCCCGCATTTCGTGTGCTGCGGCTTGGAAAAATTTGCAAGAAACTGTACTAGCTATAGGAAAGAATTCCCATTTGATAACTCTATGTGTCTGAATTTGTCTGTCTATAGATTATTAATAGTTTCTTTGTTTGGTGTTTTATCTTCTGTACAGTTAGGGATCTGTTTACTAATGTGTGGCAAGTCCTTGCACTTACCCCACTTTAACACCAAAAACTAACACATGGTATATGCAAAGGCTGTGCATTAACTGTTAAGGGTATGCCCAGCAGTACCTTGCACTTACCACACATAATATTCTTTATCACGACTTTATTTGCAATTAGCTTGGATGCAGTTTCTTGCTATTCTTGAGGATGTAGTAAGTACACATGTGCTAATTATGGACATGATAATGCATGGTAGCATCATGCAATAACTGCAATGTGAAGTCCATCCTAATTCTCATAACCTGCCCAGTTTCTGCCCCCTAACATTGCATGCAATTAGTGCAGGATTTCTAGCATGCTGGTTGCTTTTAATATATGGTATATACTCGAATATAAGACAAGACCCCTTTCCCCCCACAAAAAGGAGGAAAAATGGTTGACTCGAATATATGTTGAGCGACTTAACATTCAAGTGCCCTGCTCTGTCAGGCTCTGCACCCAGCTCCCTTCCTGCCAGGCACTGCACCCAACACCCTTCCCTCCCTCCCCTGTCAGGCATTGTACCCAGCCCCCTTCCTTCCTTCCCTTCCCTTCCTCCCCTCCCCTGCCAGCCTCTACACCAGCACCCTTCCTTCCCTCTCCCATCAGACTCTGCACCTTCCTGCCCTAGCCTTATACCTCTACTGCTGATCCCCGGTGGAGGTGCAGCAGGCAGGAGCGAACTTTCCAAGTTCCTGCCCTGCTGCTAACTGGCTGTTGCGAGTTTCTTCGGCCGCTGAGCAGCACGAGCAGGCGTGCGATTTGGTGCTGCTGCTCGGTGATGAGTGGCTTCCTTACTGGCTCCCGCGAATTCTCAACATAGAATATCTGCTCATCTGTTAGGGTGAATGAAATATCTTGCAAATAGGTTTTCAAACCTTTATAGAATCATCTGTTAGTGTGAATGAGATATCTTGCAAATAAATAGGTCTTCAGGCCTTTATGGAAACTCTCATAAGAATAATAATAATAATAATTTTATTCTTATATACCACCAAAGCTGTAGTAGTTTGAGGTGGTTTACAACAAAGAAGAGCTGGACAATCAGCGAATATAGGTACAATGTAAAGTCATCAAAATACAGGTGAGCAGGATACAGAGGTAAGGCATAAGAGATCTTGGGAAACAATTTGGTTAGAGTTGAAGAGATATGGATAATATACTGAGTATATTAAGAACAAGAACTGCCATCTCCGGATCAGACCTAAGGTCCATCGAGTCCGGTGATCCGCACACGCAGAAGCCCAGTCAGATGTACACCTGATGTAGTTTTAGTCACCCATATCCCTCTATGCCTCTTGTAAGGAGATGTGCGCCTAATTTGCTTTTGAATCCTAGAACGGTGGATTCCGTAATAACCTCCTCTGGGAGAGCATTCCAGGTGTCCACCACTCGCTGGATTTGGAAATCTTAATTGCTCCCAAAATATTTTTGGTTCTGCATTGGATCTATACTAGAGAATGACACGAGGACAAATTTGTCCCCATCCCCGCAAGATCTTAATTTCCCCGTCCCATCCACATGAGTTTTCTTGCTGTCCATGTTAGAGAGTTGCACGGGGACAGAAATCCCACCCGTCCCCGCCAAAGTCCCACCCATCCCCACCCGTCCCCGTGAGGTATCCCATCCGTCCCCACCCATCCCCGTGAGGAATCCCTCCATCCCCACCCGTCCCCACGAGAAATCCCCTCCGTCCCCACCCGTCCCCGCGAGAAATCCCCTCCATCCCCGCCCATCCCTATAAACTTCAGAAATAGTTATTTCATTTAATTATGCTACTGAATTAAAGGCTCTAGTAGAAACCCATTTACAAATAAGCAAAAAGACTTTATTAATTTGGAAATATTAATTGGGAAGAATACATATTTTGTAAATGGCTTTCTACCAGAGCCTCTAATGTTTATAAATTTTTATCAACACAACTAATATACTACTTTATCCTGAAGCAAAAAAAATAAAATAAAATAGAATTCTTTTCCTACCTTTGTTGCCTGGTTTCTGCTTTCCTCATGTTCTCATTCAATTCCTTCCATCCACTGTCTCTCTTCCCTCTGTGTCTTCCATTTGCTCTGTTACTGTGCCTCTCCCTTTCTCCCTCCTTCCAAATTGGTCTGGCACCCATCTTCTTCCCTCCGCTCCCACCATAGTCTGGCATCTTTGTCTTCTTCCCTGCCAGCGTCTTCTCCCCACTCTCTCTTCCCCATTTCCTTTCAGCGTCCTTCTTCCCCCCATCTTCCCCATGTCCTGTCAGCGTCCTTCTCCCCACTCTGTCTTCCACATGTGCTTTCAGTGTCCTTCTCCCCCCCTCTGTCTTCCCCATGTCCTTTCAGCGTCCTTCTCCACCCCCCACCTTCTTCCCCATGGCCTTTCAGCGTCCTTCTCCACCCCTTTGTCTTCCCCATGGCCTTTCAGCGTCCTTCTCCCCCTCTGTCTTCCCCATGGCCTTTCAGCGTCCATCTCCACCCCCCCATCTTCCCCATGTCCTTTCAGCATCCTTCTCCCCCCTCAGTTTTACCCATTTCTCTTAAGCGTCTTTTCCTCTCCTCTCCACCTTTCCTCCCTTTCTCTCTCCTTGCCCCCTTACTTTCGTGGCGTTTCCCCGCCCGCCCGACAACAGAACAGGACCGGTCCGACAAACCTCCCTTCCCTTAACCGAGAATCTAAATTACCTTCTTACAGCTGCTGTAACAAGGTAATTTAGATTCGTGGCTACAGGGCAGGGAGGTTTGTCGGACCGGGGCTATTGTCAGTCGGTCGGTCGGTCGGGGAAGCGTCACAAAAGTAAGGGGATCTGGCCAGCTGTGCTGCACCCGGGGTGGACCACCCCCTTCC
Source organism: Geotrypetes seraphini (assembly GCF_902459505.1). Lineage (NCBI taxonomy): Eukaryota > Metazoa > Chordata > Amphibia > Gymnophiona > Dermophiidae > Geotrypetes > Geotrypetes seraphini. Next base: position 255,022,375 of record NC_047086.1, read on the forward strand.
CTTGGTAGTCACTCGAGCCGCGAGGCTACTCTCCTTCTCCTTACTTGCCCTGTCTGCAGTACAGAGAGCCGAACGGAAGTCTTCCCGACGTCAGCGCTGACGTCGGAAGGAGGGAGGGCTTTGTTTAAGCCCTCCCTCCCCTCCGACGTCAGCGCTGACATCGGGAAGACTTCCGTTCGGCTCTGTGCTGCAAGCAGAGCAGGTAGGGAGAAGAGGAGCCGCGCGACTGAGTACTTCCAGCCCCGCAGGAACCCCACAACCCTCGGAGGCATCCCCACGGGATCCCCGCGACCCTAGGGGGTGTCCCCACGGGATTCCCGCGACCCTAGGGGGCGTCCCCACGGGATCCCCGTGACCCGAAGGGGGAACCCGCGGGATGCCCGTGGGATTCCCGTCGTCCCTGTTCCCGTGCAGCTCTCTAGTCCATGTCCCTGCCCTATTCCTGTAAACTCTGTCTTAACTTCACAAGCCTCGAACACTTATGATGAGGATAGAGCTTGCAGGAATGGGGCAGGGACAGGAAAATAATTCACCAGGATGGGAAAATGAGTTCCCACGGGGACGTGGAAAAATTTTCCTTGTGTCATTCTTTAATCTATATCACATGTTCAGACATATCAGAGAAATAATAAGTGATCATGCAATGTTTTATATTGTATACTTAATAATCCAAGCATTCATTTGAAGTGTATATATAGAGGTATCATACAGTCTTGCTGAAAAAAAAAAATCAGCTTGATCCTAATCACTTACCTTCCAAAAAAACAGTTAATGCTTACTGTGCCTGAAAAATACTTTAAATTATAAAATTTCAAGTGCAAAATTAAAAAAAAAACATTCAAACTTATCTGAAATATATTCAGCTTTTCAGTCTCCAATGGTCTGAAATGTATTCAGCATTTCAGGCCTCAATGCTAGTGTTTCAGCAGACAAACTGCCTTTTTCAAGTGGAAACTGTTGATTGCTTGACAAACGAATTGCCTAGGAAACAAAAGCAAATAAGAATTAATTTGTTTAAAAAAAGTTTATGCATAAAGAAAATTTCCATATATGTCTGGTGGCGCTTAGTAACAGAGCGATCTCTTCAACAAATGCTTTTAACAAGGCACTTGTGAGCATGTGTCAAACAGAGCAACCAAATAAAACGGTCTAACAGCCAATCAACAATGACATTAAGGAAATATAAGCCAAACAAAGCATTTACCAACGTTTAAAAATGTAAAAAAAAAACAACTGACCTATGAATTTCATTATTGAGGCCCGCAGGAAACACTATGGGCTCATTTTATGAAGCCGCGTTAGTGATTTAACGTGCGTAATAGCGCGTGCTAATTTGCCAGCCGCACTAGCCACTACCGCTTCCTCTTGAGCAGGCGGTAGTTTTTCGGCTAGCGCAGGGGTTAGCGCGCTATAAAGTTGTGTGCAATAAAACCGCTAACACGGCTGAGGTAATAAATCCAATACTGTTCATATTATAACGGTGAAGAATTACTGTAGCTACCACAAAGATACTGTGATGGCAAATTTAAGGCTGAAAAACTTAAAACCTCAAAAATATGATTGAGTTAAATGCTGTTTGATACCAACGGAGCTTTTAGTTTCCATGTACAGATGCAACTTCAATATCTTATGAGTCTTTAATGCATATGTTATTTTACCGATATAATATTGCTGACAAGACCAGATACAATTAATGCTTTAGTTCCACAGTGCTTGAGAATTTTAAAGGAATGATCATTCCTCTGCACAAGACTAGACAGCAATCACTCTGTAGGTCAATTACCAGACATATATGAGCATTTTCTTTATACATAAAATATTTTTTAAATGAATTCTTATTTTGCCTTTCTTTCCTAGACAATTCATTTTCAAGTAAACTATAGTTTCCTCTTAAAAAAGGCCATCTGTGCTGAAACACTGGCATTGGGGACTTAAATAAAAAGCTCAATATATTTCATATAAGTTTGAATTTAGAAATATTTTTTGATCATTCACTTGGAATATCATGACAAAGTATTATTTATCTAATTTTGAGATATACTAAGCTTTAGAAAGTTTTATGAGTTAAATGATCAGAATCTACAGTAGAGTTGAAAAGGTTTTTTTGGCATGATAATATGACATTTTATGAAGTTCAAGTGAATGCTTGAGTTATTTAGTATAAAATATAAAACACCTCATGTTTTCAGTAGAATTTTAGAATTGACATACAAATTGGAATTCGTATGACCAGGTCAGGATACCTTAAGTTCCACTAGTATTTTAACAGGATCTGCCGAGCCTGTTTTAAAATTTATTGAGAAATAGACATTTTCCCCCAGATTCTACATATGGCGCCTAGATTTGTGTGCCAAAATTTGGGCAGCAGCATTTATACCAGGGGCTCCTTTGGCAAAGGTGCGCTAGCATTTTTAACGCATGCACCAGATTAGTGCGCGCTATAGTACGCGCTAGCCAAATATATATCACCTGCTCAAAAGGAGGCGGTAGCAGCTAGCGCGCGGGGCAATTTAGCATGCGCTATTCCGCGCGTTAAGGCTCTAACACGGCTTTGTAAAAGGAGCCCCAGGTTTCCACAAACATAAACCTGGCACCCAAAGTTAGGATGGAGCTCAGCACTAAGCACAATTCTATAGAGAGTGCGTGCTACTTATATACTGTGAACTGAAAAAAAAACCACATCAAAATGTTTTTTGTTGTATCTTCCACAGAACTCGGCCAATTCTTATGAAATTTAGTGTGTCATGTTCTGAATAAAGTTGACGTAAAATGTTGTAAATAGTTCCCACTGTACCACAACACTACCTTGTGAAAATGAATTGTTGCTATAGGATATGCACAGAAACACTACTTTGTGAAAATTAATTGTTGCTAAGGGATACGCATAGAAGCAGACAATAGTTTGTAAACATCTTCTGTATCAAAATTGTTTTCACTGAAGAAGACTGAATTCCGATCAAGAACTTGGTACTGTTAAAAGGTTACAGTAGTAGACAATTGATGAAAGAGTTCCCATAGAAGGGTTGGAACAAAAACGGCCTTGATGTGCTGCTATGCAAGATTCAAGCAATGGGCATTATGGATTGTAAGACAGGTAGTGGACAACCTTGCTCGATTCGCACACAAGAGCGCATTGATGTTGTACGTGATCTTGTACTGAGCCAGGAGGATGCACCGCAAACACATTGAACAACTCACCAAATAGCAAGAGAAGCAGGAATAAGCCAGACAACTGTCATTAGGATAATTAATGACAATCTGAAATTAAAGTGTCTTAAAAAGCGTTGTGCCCAAAAGTTAACTTTACACAACAAAGACACACGCCTGAAAAGGTGCAAGCAGCTTTTGACCAAGTACCCGGAGGATAACATAAGCTTCATTTGGTTTAGTATGAAAAAATATTTACAGTAGCTCCACCAATTAACTTGCAGAATGATCGCCTATACGTGCCTTCAACAACACTGAAGCATGAGGTTAATATCAAATGATTGGCTGATGGTCGGGTAGGTTTGTAGTAATCAGTCATGGTCTTGGTCACAATCCGAAACTCAGATTCACAGATCTGTTCTTCATTGATTCTGGGGATAAGATCAACAGCTCATACTACCGGGACATCCTCTTGATGCAAAATCTGCTGTCATCAATCCGTCACATGTTGGGAGACTACTTTATCTTCCAACAGGGCAATGCCCCAGCACATTGGGCAAATGACACCGTTGAATTGCTACATCGGGAGACCCGAGACTTCATTGGTCCAGACCTCTAGCCTGCAAATTCACTAGACCTAAACCCAGTTGACTACCGGATCTGAGGGCTGATACAGAACACATGTACCAGACAGCTATATCTGACATCAAAGACCTTAAACATCTTTGTTTGAGCTAAGCTGAAGCAGAGTCATTGACAAGTCCATAGATCAGTGGTAGCCAAGGCTGAGTGTGCACCTTCATACAAAAGGAGTGCACTTCAAACATTTGCTTAATTGACACATTACTTTTGACTTACATTTTTCTGTAAGATACGCCATAAAACTTTTTAATGTGTTTTTATTCAGTTCATTCATTTTCACAAGGTAGTGTTGTAGTGAGAAATATTTACAGCATTTTACATCAACTTCATTCAGAACATGATGCACTAAATTTCATAAGAATCGGCCGAATTCTGTGGAAGATACGACAAAAAACATTTTAGTGTGTGTTTTTCAGTTCAGTGTATAATCACCCTTAGCACTGATTTTTTCCAGTGCTGAATTTTGAACACCATTTATAGCTGCCCCTCCCCCTATTGTATCTGCTAGTTATATAAAACGAAGTTACTTACCTGTAATAGGTGTTCTCCTAGGAAAACAGGTTGAATATTCTCAAAGCTGGGTGATGTCATCCAAAAGAGCCCGACATGGTGCTAGCTAATAATTATGTAGAAAATTCAAGCTGCACCATATCATGCATGCATGGGTGCCTTCTCGCACAAAGTGAGAGCAGCAAGCCCTTAGTCATATACTATAGCTTATAGAATACAACTCCAATGGGAGGTGGGAGGATATGTGAAAATATTTGGCCTGTGGTCCTTGTAAAACACCTGTTACATATAAGTATCTTTACTTTCTCTGAGGACAAACAGGCCTTCTATTATCACAGCTAGGAATCTCTAGCTACCAGGCTCACCAAAAACAACAAGGCCAGAACAATAGGGGCTCGAAACTTTGAGGCCTGTTCCACAAATTCACCTGATAAGCTTGCTAATGTGGAGGTGCAGCCTGGGACAGAGTAGAAAATGGGCTTGGGGATGGAGTTGAATTCTAGATGCCAAACAAATTTTGCAGGACTGTCTGACCAAACCGACTGTCACGTCAGAAATTCTGCTCAAGACAGTAGTGAGATGTGAATGTGAGGACAGAAGCCCACATCACAGCTTTGCAAATCTCCTCTATGGAGGTTGATCTCAAGTGAACATACAAACACACCAAGAGTCAGCCCAGCCTAGGAATCAGTAAAGGAAATGCAATCTGCTAGCCAATTGGAGACTGTTTTCCCCGATAGCTACTCCTAATCAATTTGGATCAAAGGAAATAAAAAAACTGGGTGAATTGTCCATGGGCTTTAGTCCACTCTAGATAGAAGATTAAGGCTCACTTACAGGCTAATATATGCAGTATGCATTCGCTAGAATGAGTGTGAGGTTTTTGGAAAAGTGTTGGAAGGATGACTGATTAAGATACAAGTCCATCATGACTTTAGGAATAAATTTTTGGTGCATGCGTAGAACTCCATTGTGATGAACTTTAAGTGTAAAGTGGGTTAGTAACTACAGCCTGAAGCTCACCAACTCTGCACACTGAAGTGACCACCAGAAAAACTACTTTCCAAGTAAAGAACTTCAGCTAACAGGAATAAAGTGGCTCAAAATGAGCTTTCATCAGATGAGATCCCAAGATACAATAGGAGAAAGGGAGAGGGTGCAAGGGAGGGAGGGGGAGAGAGAGATGTTGAACATGGGGGTGTATGAGAGGAAAGGAGAGATACACAACAGGTGTTAACTTTTAATGTAGTGTTTGTAATATGTTAGTTTGTGAAATTTACATCAACTATCTTTATATTTTGCACAGTACAGTGTGCATAAAACAATCAGTAACAGAAGTTTTTAAAGAGCGTTACTCATACCGGGGGGGGGGGGGGGTATTCTTTTTTAAGTTACACTAAGCATCCAGACTCTGAATTTTATTCAGAGTAGCTATAAACTACATGCGAATAAGCAGGGAAAGCATGCGAATAAGCAGGGAAAGCATGCAGAGTATGGCATTCTTTCCAACTTCTCTGCAAGTGTTTATATGCATATTGTGACAAAACTAGCTCCATGCTTGCTTTTGGTCCCCTTTAAAAGCCAAAGGAAACCTAGTGCTAGGATGGGAAAAGCAATCGCATTCCTGGTCTGATTTGGCTGCCTATCCTGATAATTCCTCCCCAGAGCATGAACCCTGGCAAGATGACACGAGTGATAGTGAGGTTGAAAACAACTGTATACAAACCTTGGCCCAGAAAGCAGAAATAATGCCCTGTATTTAGGCAGTTCATCAATCTGCAGAATGACCACAGGGGGGAGCCCAAGTGAGCTGAGTCCCAAACCAGACACAGGTAGGATTGGGAGGGGCTCACACACTCATAAGAAGTGAATTTTCATTCCACAGGGAGAGGCAGAAGGGAAAGACTTCCTGGAGAGTGAACTCAAGTCTGGGCAAGATAATGATCAGGAGATGGTAGAAGCTGAAGAACCTCTTCAGCTCACCCAGGTAGAAGTTCTATACCTGGAAGAGCCTATGGAGATTGCAGACCAGCTCGCTGCAGGGGAGGGGGAAATGGAGTCCATGAAAGTGAGTTGAATTGTATCTTGGAGGCTTGTTGGTTTTTGTTTTTTACCAAGTCCACTGATATTGAAGTGGGAAAAGTAAAGGACAGCTATTGCTACACATACTGGGGGATGGGCATAGACTTGTGCTAAAGAAGAAACAATTTGGGTTTCTGAAGTACAAAGTTTTTTCGTTTTGCTGTTTTGTTTTGGCTCAGTAGGAAGCTGAAGATTGGTTTGGGAAGAGTCTGCTATTATATCCTGGGAGGGGTTCATGGAAGCTTTAAGAAGCCATTGCAAGCAGGCTCGGCAACCCTCCTGGCCCAGCTCTTGGGAGCTGGAGGCTCATGCTGTTTAAAACCAGAGCCAATTAAATGGACATTGAGGCAATGATAATGACCTGAGTTAATGAACATATTTTTTCCAATTGAGAATTTGAAGCCAGAATATTTTTGTTGTAAGAAAAGCCTGGGCTCAAGAGGGGGCTTAGGTGTAGCCTTTTTGCCTAAACTAAAACATATCCCCAATGAACTGTGCTTGTGCTTATTTTTGTCTTTGGAAATGTTGCACATATCTTTCTTTGCCTGACTGCAATGCTGCCCATGCCTGAATAAAAGACACAATTCTAGTTGATCTGCAAGACTGTTTAATTCGGTAGTGCGCACTGAGAGTGAACTTTATAAACTGGATTTTGGAAATAGTTCATTGATAAGATCCCTGTAGGGAGTTAAGTGTGCCAGATTGTTGTTTGCAGCTGCACAGGATCCCTGCCATGCAATCACAGGTCCTGGGGCGACCATACATCCATCTATCTATCTAAAGGCTTAACTTGTTTATTTGCAATGTCCTAGGCTCATAAAATTGCATAAAATCATGTTTCTGCTTTGGCTATTTTGCCGGTACCCTCGGTGCCCATAGCCCAGAGAGTAATGATATAACTCTTTCTGGAGAAGGCAGGAGCCACTAGAGCAGGGGTGTCAAACTCAATCGCATAAGGGGCCGAAATCTAAGACATAGGCTAAGTCATGGGCCAAATTTTTTATTAAGATACTTAGGGGTCCTTTTATTAAGGTATGCTAACCGATTTAGCGCGTGCTAAAAGATTAGCATACGCTAAATGTGCACCTTAATAAAAGGACCCCTTAGTCTAAGTAGAAATATAAGGTAACAACCTTTCCAACCCCATACCGACTCTGTGAAGTAAACAAAATAAATAAAACAGACTTTTCCTCTCTTTTCTAGGTCCTGGTTCATGCTTATGTCTAACTCCAGCTCTGGCAGGATACACATTTCAAAACAGAAAACAAAATTATTTTTCTACCTTTTGTTGTCTGGTCATTATTCAAATCATGTTGGTCCCAGGCTCTGGTTGTCTTCTGAAAACTCGCTTTCCTTCTTTCTCTATGCTAACCATCCATCTCTGTCCTCCCCTTCAATTTCCCTTCACTCCCCCTAAGGTCTGGCATTTTTCCTTTTTTTCATCACAACAAAACTTTTCTCTTGTAGCAGGGTTCAAGACAGGCAGGAGATTTTCACAGCAAGTACATGACTTCCTATCATATCTTAGAACAGCAGACAGTTCATATTCTCCTGAGCTTGTCACAAGACCGTTTTTGCTAAGGCTGCTGAGTGCCTGAGTTATGGTCTCAGTTAGGCAGCACAGCTGAGAGAAATTATGTAATTGCTCTCCCCAGCCACGGCACACACAGGGAGGATTAGCATAGTAGAGCATTCAAACAGTTCCATATACTTTAGCTCAAACATTCTATGGTCACAATAGTAAGTCTTTCAGGTAAGTATTCTCCTCAGAAAATATACAGTTTAGCTTCCTTGTCAAAAGGAGCAGAACACACAAAAGAGAATGAGAATGAGAAACCAAAAAAAAAACCAAAACACTGGCTGTTTTTCCAGCAATTCACTTTTCAGTTAATGTCCATAGGCTGTGCCTGAACCTCAGTAACGGAGCCACCTTCTTGCACCTCCATTCCTTCCAACAACTCTGGGAAAAGACAAATAGGTGTGGGAAGGCTTTCTTCTACCTCCTGCATAGGCCAATCTGGGACGTCAGCCACTGCTTCCTTGCCCCAAGACTCTCACACTGCTCTGAGCTGCTGGAGTGACTAACACTGGTCACTCTCTCCTCCCCCTGCTGTTTGCTTTAGCCTGCTTTTAATCAACCCACAGCCAATCCCCTTCAGCTTGTAGAGGGGGATAGGCTTTGGTGCTACTGCAGGCTTTCCTTGCTTGTTCTGCATGGGTTTTCTAGGCTCAGCTAGTTTCTCTTTGCCTCCCCTAGCTGACTTATAGCCAGGATGCCAATGTTGCAAGTCTGCCTGCCCCTGATCCAGATCACCACTGCTCTGGTCGTATGGGCAATGGAGGTCAGCCTCAAGTTGGTCACCAGAATTAATCTGGTCAGCTCTTCTGCACCGGATCCTATTAGGGGCAAAACTAATGCTGGTGCTAGGTTTGTCATACTACTCACTCCTGTCTAACACCGCCTGACACCCCCCCATTGGAGATTGGCAGGAGGAATGCTAATCAGGGCCTTAGACTTCTCCCCTGTGCATCACAGGATGAACCGGAAAGGGGAAGGCTCACCATTTTCAAGAGGCAGGCCTACCAGCTGGAGGGAGTAGGCATCCCTCTAGCCAGCCCTTACTTCAAAAGGTACAGTGGGGTGGAGGTGTCAGGGTGGCTTAAGAGTGCCAAGGTGGGATGTTGGGGTTTGGGGTAGAGAGTTGCGCGGGGACAGAAATCCCACCCATCCTCACCCGTCCCCACCAAAGTCTCACCCGTCCCTACCCGTCCCCGTGAGGAATCCCACCGTCCCCACCCGAACCCCGTGAGGAATCCCTCCGTCCCCACCCATCCCCGCGAGGAATCCCCTCCGTCCCCGCCCGTCCCCGTGAGGAATCCCCTCCGTCCCCGCCCATCCCTATAAACTTCAGAAATAGTTATTTCATTTAATTATGCTACTGAATTAAAGGCTCTGGTAGAAACCCATTTACAAATAAGCAAAAAACTTTATTAATTGGAAATATTAATTGGGAAGAATACATACTTTGTAAACGGGTTTCTACCAGAGCCTCTTTTGTTTATAAATTTTTATCAACACAACTAATATACTACTTTATCTTGAAGCAAAAAAAAAAAAAGAAATAGAATTATTTTCCTACCTTTGTTGCCTGGTTTCTGCTTTCCTCATGTTCTCATTCAGTTCCTTCCATCCACTGTCTCTCTTCCTTCTGCGCCTTCCATTTGCTCTGTTACTGTGCCTCTCCCTTTCTCCCCCCTTCCAAATTGGTCTGGCACCCATCTTCTTCCCTCCGCTCCCCCCATAGTCTGGCATCTCTGTCTTCTTCCCTGCCAGCGTTTTCTCCCCACTCTCTCTTCCCCATTTCCTTTCAGCGTCCTTCTCCCCCCCAATCTTCCCCATGTCCTGTCAGCGTCCTTATCCCCCCTCTGTCTTCCCCATGTCCTTTCAGTGTCCTTCTCCCCCCTCTGTCTTCCCCATGTCCTTTCAGTGTCCTTCTCCCCCTCTGTCTTCCCCATGTCCTTTCAGTGTCCTTCTCCACCCACCCCTCTGTCTTCCCCATGTCCTTTCAGCGTCCTTCTCCACCCACCCCCCCGTCTTCCCCATGGCCTTTCAGCGTCCTTCTCCACCACCCCCGTCTTCCCCATGTCCTTTCAGCGTCCTTCTCCACCCCTTTGTCTTCCCCATGTGCTTTCAGCGTCCTTCTCCCCCCCGTCTTCCCCATGTCCTGTCAGCGTCCTTCTCCCCCTTCTGTCTTCCACAAATGCTTTCAGTGTCTCCCCCCCCCCGTCTTCCCCATGGCCTTTCAGCTTCCTTCTCCACCCCTTTGTCTTCCCCAGTGCTTTCAGCGTCCTTCTCCCCCCTCCTTCTCTCCCGCCCCGGGTGCAGCACAGCCGGCCAGGTCCCCTTACTTTTGTGGCGCTTCCCCAAACGACCGACAACAGCCCTGGTCTGACAAACCTCCCTGCCCTTAACCGCGAATCTAAATTTCCTTCTTACAGCTGCTGTAAGAAGGTCATTTAGATTCGCGGTTAAGGGCAGGGAGGTTTGTCGGACCAGGGCTGTTGTCGGTCGGTCGGGGAAGCGCCACAAAAGTAAGGGGACCTGGCCGGCTGTGCTGCACCCGGGGCGGGGCGGACCGCCCCCCTCCCTTGGTAGCCACTCGAGCCGTGAGGCTACTCCTCCTTACCTACCCTGCCTGCAGCACAGAGCCGAACGGCTGACGTCAGAGGGAGGGAGGGCTTTGTTTAAGCCCTCCCTTCCCTCCGACGTCAGCGCTGACGTCGGAAAGACTTCCGTTCGGCTCTGTGCTGCAAGCAGAGCAGGTAGGGAGAAAAGCCGCGTGACTTAGTACATCCAGCCCCGCAGGAACCCCGCGACCCTCGGAGGCGTCCCCACGGGATCCCCGCGACCCTAGGGGGCGTCCCCATGGGATTCCCGTGACCCTAGGGGGCGTCCCCACAGGATCCCCGTGACCCGAAGGAGGAACCCGCGGGATGCCCGCGTGTCCCGCGGGATTCCCATCGTCCCCGTTCCTGTGCAGCTCTCTAGTTTGGGGGTGCAGGGTGTGTCGTTTGGGTTTTCGGGGGGGATGTCGGCAGTTGTGGCTGACAGGGATTGAGGGCCAATGGCAGGAGGGAGTGGGCATCCTCCTGCCAATCTCAGATTGGGGGAGTGTTAGGGGTTCAGGGGGGCCAGTGGCAGAAGAATTGGGCATCCCTCTTGCCAATCTCCAATTGGGGGGTGTCATGGGTTCAGAGGGGGCAGCGTCCTTCAATGCATATGCTCAAAGGCTGTGCTGTAGGTCTGGACTGAGCATGTTATGAGGACATCCTGGCATTGGTGTTTTGGACACAGAGGTCTGCTGCGGAGTACATGTGCTGTCGGCATGTTTGTTTGTTTTGTTGTTTTTGTGGGGGGGGAGGTTTGTGAAGGTTGTAACCCTTGACTGGGTATAATGTAAGTGGTATTTGTATGGGGCCTTATTTTGCTACAGTCATCCAGAAATTATAGCTCAATATTCTACTGGAGCGCATAGAATTTTGAAAGATCCTGTGACCAAACTTGTCCAATGTACATCCCTCCCTTCCTGGAGGGGAGCTGGCATAGGTTCTTAAACTAGAGGAGGAGAGAATGGTGCTGGAGCTGTGGCTTGTCAAAACCTGGGCATGACTGAACTTTATAGAGGTAATCCAGTTTTCTCAGAGCCACAGGGATCAATAATGGTGTCTCCCAATTTTGCAACATGATGTCCTTCATTAAGTTGTGAAAAGGGAGCTTGATTCAGTCTTTTGGAATTTGCTCTTAATCTGGAGAATCAAAAATTTCAGCTCTGGGTTCAGATTCTGACTCAAGTTTGATTGGCAGATCTTGACCCATCTGTCATATAATAACTTGGTGAATGAGAGACTCTGCAGTTATGATCTCCTTCTAGGTGGTGGAGAATATGGGTCTGAAGAGATCCCATATGACTTATCAGCCAAGTGTTCCTGGCATCCAGAGGAAGAATGGTTTGACAAGTCTGAGTCATATTCATCGATGCCCTGTGGTGATGGAGAATATCGAGACAGACAGTGTTGAGAGTTATATCAAGTTGAGGATGTGTATCATGACATCAAGGAGAGCATTGAGAGGTACTTCTAGATCACTTTCGGTGTTGATCTGATATTGAAGAAGTGCTTTGATGTCTGGATGTTATTTTCCTCGATCTCGACCAATGTCGATGGAGAGTGTGAGATCTGGTGCTTGAAGCCTACAGAGATCGATGCTCAGGCTAGGCTGATACAAGTTTTGTCATCGCAGGGCTTTGAACTGCTTGTGACCGCAGCATATTAACCAACTCCCCTTTTAAAGTCTCCTTTATCTGCTCCTGCAGAGAGGTCACCAATACCATAGTGGTTGGTACAGTAGGTGCCACAAGCTGTCTAGACATTGGTGGCCTCGATGAGAGGCATGCCTTTGAGGAGACAGAACTTGTAAAGAGAATGTGCCTCGATGCGCTGACAGAATATCGATGGTGTTGACGCCCGAGAGGATGCTGATGCATGCCTGGATGGGGACTGAGCATGGGAATTTGACGCCCGCGCACTCATAAAGCTGCAGTTGTCAATTAAGCTGCTAACTTTCACTCAAGGTGTGAAAAATAACAAAACATGCAAAATGACACTAACGCAAGGTTTTACCAAAATATAATAATTATAATTATGTATTTATTTAGTTATTGTTTATATTTTTTCATTATGAGACTCAAAAGAATAAAGCATAATTGCTTGCGTTAACAGTTGCATTAGTGGGAGGTCGTTATAGTTGCCAAAATGCTGGCCTTCTGATAACGAACTCAGTTCAGTATTTCGAAACACTCCATTATATATCTTTGGCTCAGTGTAACATCACTGGCTTGTCAGCCAATAAAATAACAGAGGTGGTGTTTAAAAGTTAGACAAAGAAAATTCCTCTTATATGTTTAAAAGTTCCAGAAATCATATTTGTTTGGTTTACATTCATTTCTGAATATACATTAACATTTTATAACATATCCAATATTCCTTTATCATTCTTAAAACTTATTTCAGACAATTTGTCTATGTGTCAGGCAAGCTGCTGAAATATTCTAAGCCTGCTTTGAACAGCTAAGTTTCATGTTACCTACAAACAGTGCTGAAAATTGGTCAGCCTTAGAGGAAAAGAGGGCTCTCCCTGAGCTGATAGTTTCAAATTTCATTGATCTTCACACAGAAACCTTCCTATGTTAGAGACTGGAACAGCAGTCTCTGACTCTAAGTTAACCATTTCCGGATGTTGTGTTCAGGATTTTTTCCTTAGTATTCTTCCATTTCATTTTTAATACAAATTTTTTCATACCACACATTCATACTTGCTTGGGCCCAAGCATTCCATACATTCATAACTTGGTCATTCCTATTTCATAAATGTTATATCTCAGTTTAGGATACTTCTTCCTAGCCAGCCTAAGGCACATCTGGTATCAATTAACACCACAATGCTAAACCTGAACAAAGACCTGAACATAGGCTAATTACAAAATGGAGCACAAGACACAGAAAGACAAAGAACCCAAAATGGAGTCCATGTATATCCTGATTTCCTTCATGATTTAGCCTAATAGCAAAGTACATAAAAATAATATTATACTTTCCCTTAATATTAATCTGTAGTGTGTTTTTCTGGCTTTGACTAATATTCAGATTTTTATTCACCAGTTTTTCATATGCTTCTATTGGGCGTGGCCTTAACTTACACATATGCTTGTATCTAACTAGAGTTACCCAGAATCATACGAAAAACAGGCCCTTTTGTAGAAAAATTCCACAAAAATACTGCACTATCATGTCCTGATATCCATTCCATTACTGTCCCATAGACATCACCCCACTACTGCTCAGGACCCATGCTTATGCTTCTTAGCCTTTTTCCTTAATGACCCTGATGGTGAGGATGCCAACGCCAAGTGAGGTGTGGAAGTCGATACCGTCTTCGATGCCAATGGAGTTTATGCATCTCGGCATCGGAAGTTGCATACATTCTCGGTGCTATCGATGTCAACGTTCCTGAAGTCAATGCACCCAAAGTCAATGGGAAATGTTGTCGAACTGGAGCTGTCTAGCCTTCAGTGATTTTTTTCAAAATGTAGAGCAGTGCTTACAAGAAAGTGGGCAATGAGCAGGACCAAGAAACTGAAAACATCAATTATGTGGATCAGTGATTGATATGGCTCTGCTGCACCGATGGCTTTGACATAGAGGGATACATCACTGATGCAAGATCGAAGGACTCGATGAGCTTCCTTCAGAAATGGAGTACATCAAATCTAAGCACAAATAAATCAATGTATAGGGCAAAAAGTGTAAAATGTCCATAAATCTGTTTGTGTACTCAGTTTTTGAATGGGACATCTATTTCTTCACACCAGTTCTTTTCTGTAGCTAAAGGCAAAAATCCAATAAAATATAGCCTAATTAAAAACAATTGTATAAACATTACAGGACTTCAACCTGATTTTAGGAAGAGTTATTTCTTGCTTTTCCATTCAGTTTTCAGTCTCATGGATAATTGGTATATAAGGATCTAAAAATGTATTTTGAAAAGGAAACTCCCTTGGGAGTGCCTCTTCCAAAATATGCTGATCAGCTAGTGTCTTAGAGATGCTTTTACTGTACACTGGTACATCTATGTATGGGAAAAGCAGGAGGAAAATAGTTGAAGATATTTCAAACTGAAATCCCCACATGTATTTCCTCTGGTCTGCCTTCTATTGCTCCCCATTTTGTATGTACACTATAGGCACTGCACAAAGATTTTGCTGCAGAGGAACTTAGGACATTTCAAAGGGGAGTTTCACACAGGTAAATAATCAGTTTCAAAATTTCTCATAGAATTCATATCATAAATTCATTCCATAATTTTTCAAGTTTATTATTATTTGATTTACTGCCCTCTAGAAACCTTTCAGAGTGGTTTACAATTTCTATAAGATTGTTAAAGATGGAACTACAACCTGTGAAAAGATAGGGGGATTATTTTCCTTTCAAAAGTTACAGGAGGATAACATCTTAAAAAATGCATTATTTCAATAATCTATGTCAACTGACTTGCAAGTTTTTTAAATTTTTTTCCTGCTTTTACTTGAATCAGAAATTTGGTCCAGATTAGGTGTTGACTGACTCATGCATTGTCACTTTTATTTTTTTACAACAGATCTCTAAAACATGTTTACTTTTTAAAAATGAATCCATTGCACTATTTATATGAGATTGTTCTATAGTATATATGTTTTCTGACATTCTGTAAGGGGCCCTTTTACTAAGCTGCACTAAAAAGTGGCCTATGGTATCAGTGGCGAAGAGCTTTCATGCGCACTGAGGCCACTTTTATTGTGGCTGTAAAATGGCCATATTTCCTATTTCCCCCATTAATGGCCACGTGCTAATTTCCCAATTAGCACATGGCCATTAGCATGGAAGGCCTTACCAATACTTATTTACCGTATTTTCACGCAAATAACACGCACCCGTATAAAACGCGCACACGTGTATAGCGCGCAGAAATCACGATGATAAGCACAAAAACTTTGGTATAACGCGCTCACGATTATACCGCGCATGCTGCCCGACTCTCCGTTCACCCCCCCTGACTTCCGTGCACTGCCCCGCCTCTCCGTGCGCTGTCCCGACTCTCCGTTCACCCCCCCCTGACTTCCGTGCACTGCCCTGACTTTCCGTGCGCTGTCCCGACTCTCCGTTCCCCCCCCCCTGACTTCCGTGCACTGCCCTGACTTTCCGTGCGCTGTCCCGACTCTCCGTTCACCCCCCCTGACTTCCGTGCACTGTCCCCCCTTGAAGGTCTGTCCCCATCCTGAAAGCCTGATGCCCCCCCCGACGTCCGATACATCCCTCCCCCCGAAGGACCGCCGACTCCCCAACAATATCGGGCCAGGAGGGAGCCCAAATCCTCCTGGCCACGGCGACCCCCTAACCCCACCCCGCACTACATTACGGGCAGGAGGGATCCCAGGCCCTCCTGCCCTCGACGCAAACCCCCCTCCCCCCAACGACCGCCCCCCCCCAAGAACCTCTGACCGCCCCCCAGCCGACCCGCGATCCCCCTGACGACCCCCACGACCCCCCCACCCCCCTTCCCCGTACCTTTGGTAGTTGGGCCAGAAGGGAGCCCAAACCCTCCTGGCCACGGCGACCCCCTAACCCCACCCCGCACTACATTACGGGCAGGAGGGATCCCAGGCCCTCCTGCCCTCGACGCAAACCCCCCTCCCCCCCAACGACCGCCCCCCCCCCAAGAACCTCCGACCGCCTCCCAGCCGACCCGCGATCCCCCTGGCGACCCCCACGACCCCCCCACCCCCCTTCCCCGTACCTTTGGTAGTTGGCCGGACAGACGGGAGCCAAACCCGCCTGTCCGGCAGGCAGCCAACGAAGGAATGAGGCCGGATTGGCCCATCCATCCTAAAGCTCCGCCTACTGGTGGGACCTAAGGCGCGTGGGCCAATCAGAATAGGCCCTGGAGCCTTAGGTCCCACCTGGGGGCGCGGCCTGAGGCACATGGGCCCAACCCGACCATGTGCCTCAGGCCGCGCCCCCAGGTGGGACCTAAGGCTCCAGGGCCTATTCTGATTGGCCCACGCGCCTTAGGTCCCACCAGTAGGCGGAGCTTTAGGATGGATGGGCCAATCCGGCCTCATTCCTTCGTTGGCTGCCTGCCGGACAGGCGGGTTTGGCTCCCGTCTGTCCGGCCAACTACCAAAGGTACGGGGAAGGGGGGTGGGGGGGTCGTGGGGGTCGCCAGGGGGATCGCGGGTCGGCTGGGAGGCGGTCGGAGGTTCTTGGGGGGGGGCGGTCGTTGGGGGGGAGGGGGGTTTGCGTCGAGGGCAGGAGGGCCTGGGATCCCTCCTGCCCGTAATGTAGTGCGGGGTGGGGTTAGGGGGTCGCCGTGGCCAGGAGGGTTTGGGCTCCATTCTGGCCCAACTACCAAAGGTACGGGGAAGGGGGGTGGGGGGTCGTGGGGGTCGCCAGGGGGGTCGCGGGTCGGCTGGGGGGGGGCGGTCGGAGGTTCTTGGGGGGGGCGATCGTTGGAGGGAGGGGGGTTTGCGTCGAGGGCAGCAGGGCCTGGGATCCCTCCTGCCCGTAATGTAGTGCGGGGTGGGGTTAGGGGGTCGCCGTGGCCAGGAGGGTTTGGGCTCCCTTCTGGCCCGATATTGTCGGGAAGTCGGCGGTCCTTCGGGGTGGGGGTGCGAGTGGTCCTGCCGGGGGGGGGGGATGTATCGGACGTCGGGGAGTCGGCCGGGCAAGAGGGCTTGGGCTCCCTCTTGCTCCGATCGTGGATGCGGGTGCGGGTGGGAGCGCGTGCGAGCGGTCGTTCGGGATGGGGGTGCGAGCGGTCATGCTGGGGGGGTGAATCGGGCGTCGGGCGGGGGTGGGAACTATGTTTTAAAACTTTTGTATACCGCGCTCACGCATATAACGCGCGAGGGGTATGCGCGGTAGGTAAAAACGCGTATAACGCGCGCGTTATATGCGTGAAAATACGGTACTAGAGGGTAAGGGCTCTCATACTAACCAAATACTAATCAGTTAGGGGAAAATTCTATAATCAGTGTCTAAACTTAGGCGTCAGTAAGTGCCCTGCCAATGCCTAAGCAATTGAAAAATATAGTCAGCTACCAAGTTCAGTTTCCCCGTCAGTGTTGTGCTCTGGTTTACAGGTCTATCAACCATCGCGCACATTACGTTCCATGGACAGGGCGAGTTTGAAAGTGCCATCTTTGACCTTTGCAAAACTATCTGTAACTCGTAAAACTGTTTTCCATACAGGGTCCAGTTTGCTGGAATGCTCTTCCTTTGGAGTTAAGGCAGGCTCTTACTTTGACTCAGTTCAGGAAAGGTGTGAAAACAGTGTTATTTGCACGTCAATTTTTGAGGTTATAAATTTGCTTAAGGTGGCATTTTATTAAATACCTTTTTTAGCTGTATGATATGTTTTTTTTTTTTCCTCTCTTCTTTTTATTCAGTTTTTTTATGATATTTTAAATTTGTTGTTTCTAGCTCTTGTTATATAGATTTTGTATTTTTTTGTGTGTTTTTGTCTTGGTTTTTTTGATTATGTATGTAATTTTGGAACCTGCTTAGCACTGTTAGATTTGCAGGATATACAAGGGCTGTTTAAAAAGTATGAGACCTTAATTTTCTTGCGTAAACAAATAAAGCTAGGGAGGCATGGTTTGGTGCACGTATGTAGACGACTCTAACGTGCATGCTTGAATTTTTTCCCACCTACAGAAGCTGTCAGTGGCCAGCAGACCGCCAATAAGTGAGGAAGTGTATGTGAGCACCGTCGGATTTTCTTTCGAACAACGCTACTACATTAAATTTTGTGTAAAGCTTGGCGATTACCAAGTGGAAATGATCTGCAAGATTCAACAGGCCTTTGGGGACGAAACAATGGACACCACACAGATAAAGGAGTGGTACAACTGCTTCAGAGATGGCCGCACATCAGTGGAGAATGAAGCACATTCTGTAGGCCCTCAACATCCAGAAAATCACAGTTACTTACTGTAACAGGTGTTATCCAGGGACAGCAGGCAAATATTCTCTACATGTGGGTGACGTCACCGACGGAGCCCCCTAGCGGACGTTTTCGCAAGCAGACTTGCTCGAAGACATTCAGGCTTGCAATTGGCTCACGCATGTGCGCGTGCCCCTCCCACCCTGCCTAGGGCATGCGTCTCCTCAGCATGTCCTCAGTTCAGATAGCAAGCAAAGAAGCCAACCATGGGGAGGTGGGTGGGTTGCGAGAATATCTGCCTGCTGTCCCTGGATAACACCTGTTACGGTAAGTAACTGTGCTTTATCCCAGGACAAGCAGGCAGCATATTCTCTACTTGTGGGAGACCTCCAAGCTTACTAAAAGGGGATGGAGGGAGAGTTGGCAATTTAGGAGAACAGATTCTGCAAAACAGATTGGCCAAAATGGCCATCACGCCTGGAAAAAGTATCCAGACAGTAGTGTGAGGTGAACGTATGAACCGAGGACCAAGTGGCAGCCTTAAAGATGTCCTCGATGGGAGTCGAGTGGAGGAAAGCAAAAGACGCCGCCATCGCTCGGACCTTGTGGCTTGTGAATCAACCCAGCAGGGAGAGACCAGCCTGAGCATAACAGAAAGAGATACAAGCGGCCAACCAGTTAAAAATGGTCCACTTAGAAACAGAGCGACCCATGCGATTAGGATCGAAAGAGAGGAACAGCTGGGGAACAGAAAGATGAGGAGCGGTGCGCTTCAAGTAGAAGGCCAGCGCACGCTTACAATCAAGAGAATGCAGAGCCACTTCTACAGGGTGAAAATGGGGCTTCGGAAAAAACACAGGAAGAACAATGGATTGGTTAATGTGAAAATCAGAAACAATCTTAGACAAGAACTTAGGATGGGACGGAGGACCACCTTATCGTGATGGAAGACAGTGAAAGGTGGATCCGCTACCAGGGCTTGAAGCTCACTGACCCGACGGGCAGAAGTGAGAGCAATAAGGAACACAACTTTTCAAGTAAGATACTTCAAGTGAGCCTGCGCTAACGGCTTGAATGGAGGTTTCATCAATTGAGCAAGGACCACGTTAAGATCCCAAACCACCGGAGGAGGTTTGAGGGGCGGACGAATGTGGAAAAGCCCTTTCATGAAGTGGGAGACCACAGGATGAACAGAGATAGGCTTCCCGTCAATCAGCTGATGAAAAGCAGCAATGGCACTAAGGTGGACTCGAATCGAAGAGGACTTGAGTCCAGCGCCAGACAAGTGCAACAGATAATCCAGGACAGCTGATAAGCAGGCGGACAGCGGCTCCAGCTGCCGTGTAGCACACAAGGAAGAAAAGCGGGTCCACTTCTGATGGTAACATTGGCGAGTGGACTCCTTCCGAGACGCCTCCAGGACATCCAGCACAGGCTGGGAGAACTGGAACGAGGGCATTAAGTCTCGAGGAACCAAGCTGTTAAGTGCAGAGACTGGAGGTTGGGATGAAGCAGAGAACCCTGACTCTGTGTAAGCAGAGAAGGAAAAATAGGCAGAGGAAGAGGCTCCCTGGAACTGAGTTGCAACAGAAGGGAGAACCAAGGTTGTCGGGGCCACCGAGGAGCTATCAGAATCATGGTGGCACGCGAAGACTTGAGCTTGACATGAGTCTTCAGAATCAGAGGGAATGGAGGGAATGCATACAGTAACTCGTTCGTCCAATCCAGAAGGAAGGCATCCGCCTCGAATCTGAGAGGGGTGTAAACCCTGGAGCAGAAGCGGGGCAACTTGTGATTGAGGGGGGATGCGAACAGGTCGACATCCGGAGTCCCTCAATGAGCAAACACCTGACACAGGGTCCCAGAGTGGAGCGACCATTCGAGAGGCTGCAGCAGATGACTCAACCTGAGGCTGCAGCAGATGACTCAACCTGTCCGCCATACAGTTCCGCTGGCCCTGAATGTAGACAGCTCAAAGGAATATGTTGCGGAGGATGGCCCAATCCCAGAGCCGCACCGCCTCCAGGCACAGGGACCTGGACCCCGTGACCCCGTTTGTTGATATAATACATGGCGACCTGGTTGTCCGTGTGAACCAGCACCACCTGGTCGCAAAGCAGGTGACAAAAGGCCTTCAGAGCGAGGAAAATCGCTCGAAGCTTCAGAAGATTGATGTGGCAAAGGCGGTCCGTTAGGGACCAAAGACCATGGGTGCACAGGCCGTCCAGATGAGCCCCCCAAGCATAGGTCGTGAGGACCTTTTGCGGAGGAGGAGCCTGAAACAGAAAACCTCTGGAAAGATTGGAAGAGAGCATCCACCAATGGAGAGACCTCTTCAACAAAGGAGTCACGACAATGCGTCGAGAGAGAGGATCTCTAATCTGGTTCCATTGAGACGCCAGAGTCCATTGAGGAATACGTAGGTGAAGTCTGGCAAAAGGAGTCACATGAACCGTGGAGGCCATGTGATCTAGGAGGACCATCATGAGTCGAGCAGGTGTCGCGGGCAGATGGGTCACCATTTGACACAAATGGATAAGGGCCTTCTGACGAGACCGAGGTAAGAAGGAGCGGAGACGAACCATGTCCAGGACCGCTTCGATGAACTCGAGAGACTGAGATGGGCAGAGGTGAGACTTGGGAAAATTCACCTCAAAGCCAAGACTCTGAAGGAGCACGATGGTCTGATTCGTCACTCGCAGGACTTCGGCGCAAGAGAACGCTTTGATCAACCAGTCGTTGAGGTAGGGAAACACCTGCAGGCCGCGGAGATGCAGGGCCGCAGCTACCACAACCAGACATTTCGTGAAAACTCTCGGAGAGCCCGTCAGGCTGAGGGGGAGAACACGATACTGTAGATGGAGATCTCCCACCCGGAATCTCAAATACCAGCGAGAGGCCAGGTTTATCGGAATGTGCGTGTACGCCTCCTTGAGGTCCAGTGAGCACAGCCAATCCCCCTCGTCCAAGAGGGGATACAACGTGGAAAGGGTGAGCATTTCTGAAACGTTCCCGGACCAGAAACTTTGTTCAGAGCACGGAGGTCCAGGATTGGACGTAGATCCCCCGTCTTCTTGGGTATCAGAAGGTACCGGGAATAAAATCCGGAGTTCCACTGATCTCGGGGAACCACCTCGACCGCCCAAAGGCGAAGCAGGGCCCGAGCTTCCTACAGAAGGAGAGGGAGCTGAGATTGAGCAGAAGGAAACTCTCTTGGAGGCCTGTCCGGGGGGGTACGTGACTGAAGTGGAGGGAGTACCCCTCCTGGAGGATAGACAGCACCCAACTTTTTGAACAAATAAATAAATAAATAAAGATACACTATCTGACAAATGGACCAGCAGCTGTGGCATCCCACAAGGCTTCCCACTGTTGCCCCTCCTCTTCAACGTCTACTTAGCCTCTCTAGATCGTTTAAGCAGTCTAAATATCGCCCACTATAGCTACACCGATGACATCACTATTGTCCTCCCGATTACCCACCTGACGCACATAGAATTATAAAGAATACACTCAAGCTTGTCCACCACAGAACATTAGATGGTCCACTCCAAATTAAAACTAAATACTGAGAAAAAAAAATTATTCATAACCACATCCACAAACTTCACAATGGATTCCCTAACCCTGAGGAGAACTAACTTTCCAATCTCCTCTACAATTAAAATCCTGGGTGTTCATCTAGACCAGTGGTTCCCAACCCTGTGCTGAAGGACCACCAGGCCAGTTGGGTTTTTGGGATAGCTCTAATGAATATGCATGCGAGAGATTTGCATATAATGGAGGTGACAGGCATGCAATTCTGCCCCATGCATATTCATTAGGATTATCTCAAAAACCCAACTGGCCTGGAGGTCCTCCAGGACAGGGTTGGGAACCACTGATCAAGACAGACAACTATCCATGTCAGTCTAAGTGGATCATGTCATACGCAAAGGTTTCAACACACTATGGAAACTCAGATCCATAAGAAAATACTTTGAACTGGCACCATTCCAACTCCTAGTCCAAGCACTAGTCTTAAGCATCTTAAACTACTGCAACATTGTATACTTAGCGGATTACGCAGGCTAAGCATCAGAGACTAAGTGTCATCAAAAACAATGCAGTTAGGCTCATTTTCAACCTGAGAAAATTCAGCCACATTATCTCGATCTATTAAAATCTACACTGGCTGACGATAGAGAGATGAGTGTTCTTCAAGTTCAGCTACCTCTTTTACAAAGCATTACATGGCCTATCTTACCAATCAATTCATATTCACTGGACCAGGCCGATCCACACTCAATCATTCTTTACATTCCCCTAAATCAAAGTTGCACTCAGAAAAGATTATCAATAGACTCCTATCAATCCAAGCTGCTTCCAGAGACCCATAATTGATCCAATTGGTCAAAGTATCAGCCTCCTACATGCACTTTAGAAAGCTCCTAAAAACACACCTATTCTCTAAATTCAGCAGTCCTTCTTAAGATACTCTCAGATGTACCATATTTTCCCAAATATAGGCCGCAACCTATATATAGGTTTTGCAAGCCGATATAGTGGGTGCGGCTTGCAAAACTGGAGCGGCCCATACAATTTTTAAAAATCATCCCTCCCCCCATACCGCCCTCGCTGGACTCACTGCTCATCAAATTGTGGCCAGTGGTGCAGGGCAGGAGAGATCTTTTCGATCTCCAGCCCAGCCCAGCGCTGTTTCCTGCATGCCTTTGCCGTCAGTTCTCGCAGCTCCATGCTGCAAGTGAGGCTGGCTGGCATCACACTGGTGACAGGATTTGGTCATCCCAGTGTATCCCGTCTGGACTCAGTACTCCTCTGGAGGAGAGCCGCACGTGTTGTTAGCTACTATGGTCATATTAAAGGTAGCGTTGATGAATTCAGGCATGCAACGCTGGGCTCACCAGTGTTCGTCCATGCATTCATCCATGGCAGCCGATGCACCCCAAGACATGAGCAAAAGTTCCAAGAAGACAGTCCACAGCAACAGCTGCACCCTTCTGCATAAACTCATGTTTAGCGAGCGGCTCATTCGGCTCTGCCAGCTTTGGAGATGCTGGCTAAAGTGAAGGAAAGATGACGCTTGGAGCAACGGGAACATTGGACTGTTGCGCCCCCACTGTGTGAAAAGAGATGCTACAGAAGGACACAACAGAAATTAGCTCACGCGCAGCAGCAAAAGTCCAGGGACTAGTCTGGCACTCCTCCTGCAACAGCAGGCTCGTGCTCAGGAACCAAATGCTCTGCCCTGCACCGCTGGCCGCGATTTGAGGAGCAGCGAGTCCAAAATTATATAGGCCACCCCCAGTTACTGCTAATACAATGGGGTGGCTTATCTACCAGTTTTAAAACTTGTGTAGGCATTTTTTGCGGCCTATACAATGGGGCGGCCTATATGCAGGGAAATACGGTAAACCTATACACTGCCAACCTCCTTTGCAATTCCACTGTTAACCTCTTTTGCCAAGTTATGTTGTAGCTCACTGACTTGGTCAGTTTTACCTCTTTTGTAAACTACATAGAACCAAAAGGCTTATGCAATATATAAATAAAAATTTATATTATGTTAGGTTCACACACTGCTAATTCAGAATCACAGAACAACCACCCGAAACAAAACTATAAACACCAACCAAAAAGCAAAATCGAAAATTCACACAGAATATCAAAATTGTGAGACAGGGTGGGGCTCTGGATTCATCTGCTGCATCAAAAGGAAAGAAAATTATCAGCTAAGACATAATTTTTCTTTCCTTAGCCCTAGAAGCATATGAAACCAGAGACAAGTGGGATATAGCAAAGCAGTCCTAAAGTACGGAGGGAAAACAGCCAATGCCCCGCATAAAAGTGAAAGTGTATTTGGAAGTGCTAGAAATAGCTGTCCTATTCTGTCTACAACCTCTGAAGATGATATGTCATGGAGACTAATTTACCGCTCTACCAATGCCATCCAATGAAAAAATTGGTAGCGTCTGCTGAAGTTGCCACCCAACTGGTAGAATGAACTCCAACTGTAGACTATAGCTAATCAGCAGCAAGTCTATAAGCTGAAACAATTGTCCCAGTAAACATTGTGCTATGGTAATTATGGCAGTTATCACCTCCATATTGTACCCCTAACAGAACAAATAGATAGCCTGAACAACTAAAGTCGTATGTGATTATAAGGTGCCTAATGAATACCCTTCATACTTCAAGAAAATGCAGGCATCTGAACTACTGTCCACTAAATATGCTATGCCTCCCTAAGGCCCAAAATAATGGACAAAGAAATACAGAGAAAGCATAAAACAGCTGATAGGCCCTATAATACCTAAAATCCGTAACCCAAGCACACCAAGACATCAAAGGTGAGGCATCCCTAAAAGAGGATGTGATGTAAAGAGGAAGAGGCTGTAAGGGTGTTAGCTGAACAATGCTCTCTAGAAGCAGGTCAAAAAGACTGAGCTGGTTTCTGAGACATAGATGGTTGCTGCTTCTGAGATTTTTGTTGTCTCTCTCTCTCTCTCTCTTTAGCTGAAGAAGAAGCAGTATACCATCTGTCATAAGAATAAGAAGATGACTTCTGAGCAGGTTTGGTAGATTGAGGCCTCTTGGTTTTATTAAGAGTGCTCCAACTCTGCTCCTGTTGAGTCAGCTTCTGCGTGGCAGACTCTACTTTCTCTCCAAAAAGCTCTTCTCCTATACATGGTATGTTGGCTAATCAGTCTTGAAGATTGATGTCCATATCAGAGACTTGCAACTATGCCAGACGTCTCATAGCTAAGGCCATAGCTGAAGCTCTGGACAACAGCTCAAACATGTTAAACGCAGTAAGAGCCATATACTTTCTGGTTTGCAGTAGGGCATGAGTAATATGCTTGAACTCAGGAAGATAAACTGGTGGAATGTACCGCTCAAATACCAATATCTTTTTCAACTGCTTAAAATAAAAAGACATGAAAAATTTATAATTCAAAACTCTGTTGGCTAGCATTGAATTTTGATATAACCGACGACCTAATTTGTCCATGGTTCTGCCTTCACGACCTGGAGGGGCTGTGGCATAAACTCTGGAGCTAGATGACTTTTAAGGGTGGATTCTACCTGCAATGACTGATGTTGGAGTTGCGGTTTATCAAACCCTGGACAAGAAAGTGAAGAGGCAATTTCAAAAGCTCCTTGGAAGGCTCATCAATGTCCAATGCCTCCAATTTTACAGGAAGCTCTTTACCCAACTGCCTGATGTACTTGGTGAAAGAAATACCTTCAGGAGGTGATCTTCTACTAGGTGGTGGTGGAAACGGCTCTGAAGGTATACCATAAGGTTCAGGAGCTGATAAATTGTCCTCCCATTCTGAGCCACTATGATCTGATTGTAAATCAGAGTCTTGGTCGAAGTTTGTAGAGTCTCTATGATGACGGTACCGACCCATGATACTGAAGAAGGGGATTGTCAATATTGTGATGATCCAACCGATGTATGCGTCAAAGTGGAATACTTAGATTGAGAACGCCAACGTTTAGATGAGGATCGTTGATGTCTCGATAAAGAGTGTCATTTCGATGAAACATCTCGGTGTCCCGATGAAGACCTTTGATGTCTTGATGTCGAATCTCTATGTAAGAAGGGTGTCGATGCTCCGATGATGTTAGATGCTCCAAGGAAGACAATTGCCAGCACTGGGATCGAGAGCATTGATGCCTCTTGGACACAGAATGAAGCTCCGAAGATGAGCGTTGACGTTGACTTGAGGAATGTTGATGCGAAGCAGAGAGATGTTTAGAGGCAGACTCCAAAGCAGTACCTTGTAGCCTAGGGGGACTACGCTCAGGCAGGGCTGGTACCGATGAGGTTGGTGTAGACACTGGCATGGAGATTAGTTTGAACAAGTCACCAATCTCTCTGTGCAGAAATTCATCAACCTTGGATCGAATACCCTGTATCAATACCTGAGACTGAGCGAGTATTAATGGTATGGTAGGGTGTCTGGGGGTAAGAGACCTCAACGAGGATGCACGCCTAGTAGGAGACACAGCCTGCACCGAAGGAAAATGCCAGTATCGAGGTTTGGCCTGCAACGAGGACTTGATGCTGAGGCAGCCTGTGACGCTGATTGAGAAGTGGTAGGCTTCTTAGCAGGCTTTCCAGAGGTAGGAATGTCCAATGCCGATGTTGATGCATACACCTTTAGTAACAAGGGTTGCGACGTTTCCTCCACAAGAGTACCAAAATATTTTCTCTTGCTGAAGCCGATGGGCCTTCAATGAATGCTACTGAAGAGTAGAGCAATGAATGCAGGAGTCCACCCGATGTTCAGGACCCAAACACTGGATACACCAATTGTGCTGGTCAATGATGGAAATATACCATTGACACTAACTGCACTTCTTGAACCCACATGTTAGAATATATTTCACAAATGAACGTGGTGAGGGGAAGGCAATGCAGCACTCTTCACTCCACATAAAATGAAGAACTGAGGTACCACGAGCCCTCATTGGGCAGGAAGTCACTTGCGCATGCACAGTGCAGGCAGTCTAGAAGCTTATGAATTCTTAAAGTGCAGGTGCACTTTTCACCGTCCATACTGGGTTCCATGGATGATGTCATCCACATGTGAGAATATGCTGCCTATTTGTCCAAAGATAATATGTATAATCTAGAGGAGAGGAGGGATAGGGGAGATATGATATAGACATTTAAATACTTGAAAGGCATTAATAAACAAACAAATCTTTTCCAAAGGAAAATGGTAAAACTAGAGGGCATGAATTGAGGTTGCAGGGTGGCAGACTTAGGAGTAATGTTAGGAAATTATTTTTCACAGAGAAGGTGGTGGATGCCTAGATGCCCTCCCATGGGAAGGTGGTGGATGGCGACAGAATTCAAAAAAGCATGGTATGAACAGAGAGGATCTCTAATTAGAAATTAATGGTATAAAACAAACTAAGGCTGGTACTGGATGTCCCACATATAGTGATTTGGTTTAGGGTGAGCTGGAAAGGGCTTTGATAGAAACTCCAGTGACAGAATGGACTAAGGGTGAAACTGAAAGAAGCCAAGAGAGAGATATGTTTGGCGAAGGCACAGGCGGAAGAACAAATGGCTAAAAATGTAAAAAAGGGAGATAAAAATTTTTTCAGATATATTAGTGAAAGGAGAAAAATAAAAAATGGAATTGCTAGGCTAAAAGATGCTGGGAACAAATATGTGGAGAGTGATGAGGAGAAAGCAAATGTGCTAAACAAATACTTCTGTTCTGTGTTCACAGAAGAAAATCCTGGAGAAGGACCGAGATTGTCTGGCAAAGTTACACGAGAAAATGGAGTACATTCTGCGCCGTTCACGGAGGAGGGTGTTTATGAGCAACTTGAAAAACTGAAGGTGGACAAAGCGATGGGACCAGACGGGATCCATCCCGGGATACTAAGGGAACTCAGAGAGGTTCTGGCGAGTCCTATTAAAGACTTGTTCAACAAATCTCTGGAGACGGGAGTGATTCCTGGGGATTGGAGGAGAGCGGATGTGGTCCCTATTCATAAAAGTGGTCACAGGGATGAAGCAGGAAACTACAGGCCGGTGAGCCTCACTTCAGTTGTTGGAAAAATAATGGAAGTGTTGCTGAAAGAAAGGATAGTGTATTTCCTTGAATCTAATGGGTTACAGGATCCGAGGCAACATGGCTTTACAAAAGGTAAATCGTGCCAAACGAACCTGATTGAATTTTTTGATTGGGTGACCAGAGAGCTGGATCGAGGACATATGCTAGATGTAATTTACTTGGATTTCAGCAAAGCCTTTGATACAGTTCCTCATAGGAGGCTGTTGAACAAACTTGAAGGGCTGAAGTTAGGACCCAAAGTGGTGAACTGGGTCAGAAACTGGCTGTCGGACAGACGCCAGAGGGTGGTGGTTAATGGAAGTCGCGCGAAGGAAGGAAAGGTGACTAGTGGAGTCCCTCAGGGTTCGGTGCTGGGGCCAATCCTGTTCAATATGTATGTGAGTGACATTGCTGAAGGGTTAGAAGGAAAAGTGTGCCTTTTTGCAGATGATACCAAGATTTGTAACAGAGTAGACACCGAAGAGGGAGTGGAAAATATGAAAAAGGATCTGCAAAAGTTAGAGGAATGGTCTAATGCCTGGCAACTAAAATTCAATGCAAAGAAATGCAGAGTAATGCATTTGGGGATTAATAATAGGAAGGAACCGTATATGCTGGGAGGAGAGAAGCTGATATGCACGGATGGGGCGAGGGACCTTGGGGTGATAGTGTCCGAAGATCTAAAGGCGAAAAAACAGTGTGACAAGGCAGTGGCTGCTGCCAGAAGGATGCTGGGCTGTATAAAGAGAGGCGTAGTCAGTAGAAGGAAGAAGGTGTTGATGCCCCTGTACAGGTCATTGGTGAGGCCCCACTTGGAGTATTGTGTTCAGTTTTGGAGACCGTATCTGGCGAAAGACGTAAGAAGACTTGAGGCGGTCCAGAGGAGGGCGACGAAAATGATAGGAGGCTTGCGCCAGAAGACGTATGAGGAGAGACTGGAAGCCCTGAATATGTATACCCTAGAGGAAAGGAGAGACAGGGGAGATATGATTCAGACGTTCAAATACTTAAAGGGTATTAATGTAGAACAAAATCTTTTCCAGAGAAAGGAAAATGGTAAAACCAGAGGACATAATTTGAGGTTGAGGGGTGGTAGATTCAGGGGCAATGTTAGGAAATTCTACTTTACGGAGAGGGTGGTGGATGCCTGGAATGCTCTCCCGAGAGAGGTGGTGGAGAGTAAAACTGTGACTGAGTTCAAAGAAGCGTGGGATGAACACAGAAGATTTAGAATCAGAAAATAATATTAAATATTGAACTAGGCCAGTTACTGGGCAGACTTGTACGGTCTGTGTCTGTGTATGGCCGTTTGGTGGAGGATGGGCAGGGGAGGGCTTCAATGGCTGGGAGGGTGTAGATGGGCTGGAGTAAGTCTTAACAGAGATTTCGGCAGTTGGAACCCAAGCATAGTACCGGGTAAAGCTTTGGATTCTAGCCCAGAAATAGCTAAGAAAAAAAAAAATAAAAAAAAATTTAAATTGAATCAGGTTGGGCAGACTGGATGGACCATTCGGGTCTTTATCTGCCGTCATCTACTATGTTACTATGTTTAGAATGGTTAGGATAAACTGGAGTGGGCTTCAATAGCAAATCTAGCAGTAGGAGCTTAAAGATAGTAACAGGTGGACTTCTATGGTCTATTGCCCAGAAATATTAAAGAAAATACAATTTAAACATGAATGTATAATGAATGTGACTGTTAGGCAGACAGGATGAACTGTTCAGATCTTTATCTGCCATCATTTACTATGTTACTAAATATCAATCACTATAAAATATGACAAAACTACAGCTCATACTGTGAACTAATTTCTCCACCCCCATTTTTTCAGAAAATGCACCAACAGCTGCCACGCAGCAAAGGCCTGAAGCCCCTTAAGTCCCTATAAGGTTTGGGGCAGTTACCACAGCGGTCCACACTAAATGGTTTTGTAAAAGAGGCCCTAAGTTTTATCTTTTAAAATCATGTTTAAATAAAATAATGCATGTTCAAAATCATCATATTACACATTCTATTCCTTTGCATAAGGATCCTGGAGATCAAAAAAAGTCAATTTCTAGTGTTGCTAGTATTTTCTAGGGACCAATCAAGTTTCAAGTTTTATTTAAAACTTGATTCTGTCACTTATCAGGATTTCTAAGCGAGTTATTTCTCACTAGCGGGCAATTTTAAGAATGCTGGTTTGCATGTAATAGTTCTCATTAGTCAACACAGAAGTGCTGCTCTTTACTGCACCTCTTCCTGTTTCTCTATTACTCAGTTTCCAAACTAATTTTGCTAGTAGACAATATAAACAGCCAAAATAAACCACTGTTATAACAAAAAGTAATGAAATGGTAGGATATGTTAATAGATCAGCTTTCAGTTTTTCAAAATTAAATTTGAAAGTCTGCTCGACTTATTTAACAGATTGACAAGTTTTTATACATAACATCACTGGGCTTTTCAGAGAGTAACACAGTCATATTAGAATGGAGTCATTAGGCAATACATTTATTTTGAAGCCAATTAACCTTTTGTCAGAGAAATGTCGGTGCTGTAATGATTTCAGCAGTGGAGGTCAGTGTCTAACAGAGGCACGTATGACAGCGATTACGTTGGCTAACATATGCTGTAGACTAAAAGCACAGGCACAGAATGAGAATCTGTCTTCGTTGGTATTCTGCTCTGCATTTCCAGGGAGCAAGCAATCTTGACCTATCCATTTAGGTAATTAAAGCTTCCATTTGGAAGTGTCCTGCAGGAAGGTGAAATTTGGGAGAGATAAATAGCTTCTGTTCACTATATCCAGTCACTTCTATCACTTGATGGACTGCCTGAAATAGGCTGGATTGCCAGGCCCTCATAAAAATAGAGATGAATTGGGCTGTAGACAAATCTCTAAGGTAAAGTGGCTCTGTCATCTTCCTATTTGCACAATAAATGTAATTGTTAGTCAAGGAGGTAGATTGACTTAGGGGGCCTGTCTCTTAAGAACTCCCCCAGCACCTTCCATTTACTGAGAAATTACTCTAGTTTATTTACTTAAAAGCTAACTTTGTTTGGCAATAGGAGATGTCACTTCAATAACAGCAGCTGGCTGTCACAGCTGTGCATTAACTTACCTTCCAGGCTATTTTGTTTCCTCTAGAATCATGCTCAAGGGCAATTGGGAAATCTCCTCGCTCATAAAACTTACGAAATGCTGTGGGTTTTGCTGGCCTTTCTTTAAATGCTCCTGCTGCTGGAGGACCTCTTACCTATGAAATATTGAAATAAATATTGTGAAAAAACATTATCCAATTTTAAAAAGCAGGAAAAGATTTAACTCAGAGTACAAATATTGTATTTAATTGTATATGTCTGCTGCAGGTGAAATGGTGGGTTATGGCAATTTTATAAGAACAAATAGGTAATATTCTGGGATCACAGAATTAATTATTAAAACACTAGAGAATCATCAGATCAATAACCCAAGTATTAGTTATGAATTACAAATACTGAATAATAAACATTATCACGCATTAACTGATGTAAGACAACAGCCCATATTATTTCAACAATCTCTTTCAGTCTTTAGGCTTCTTTGAAAATGGACTTTCTCCATTTTATTCCTATGTTAAAAATCTTTATAGCACATTAGTGTAACCTAGCATCAGTATGCCTATGTTTCCAGGCCCCAGTTATACCAGCTACAGACCTGGTGTAACTGAAGCATATAAATTCAACATGGGTACTTATAATGTACTGTATTCTGTAAGTTGTGTGTGTAAGTGGGAGCCCTGCGCATGTGTACACTCCCTTTGTAGTTACACAATATATACAGGATTCTAGAAATCGTAATAAAAAATGGGTGCAGGAAAAGACCAGTACTAAGTGATTTCCGTGATCTACCTTTGGACCCCAAACTCACACCTGCTGAAATCTGGTGTAAATGCTGGCGCCCCAGTTGGGTGCACTGACTATTATTTAGTAACACTGCGCGTAACATTTTTAAATTCTCTGACATGCCCATATCCCTCCTATGGCCACACCCCCTTTTGAAATGCATATTGCTACCTGGAAACTGTATATAATGTATATTGGTATTAGATCCCCAATATGTGTCAAGGTAGGATAAAAACATGTACTGGAAAAAAAACTTGTACTGTAACTGTGGCAAATTGTAACCTGGTAACTGTATATTATGTATGTTAGCATGTAACCCATTCTGAGCTCTTTGGGGAGAACGGGATAGAAAATGAAACAAATTAAATAAATAAATAAAATAAATATATCTCGCAAACTATAGGAGTCGGATGACAGCGGCACCCTTGGGAGACCCTTGAAAAAACACCACTATGTGTGAAACATGTCGGGTCTGACTCCCGGGGCTTTTTAGCTGAGGATAAGTACTATCTACTTTTAAAGTATATAAGATGATGGGAAACAATTTCAAACCGTTTTGAAATATTTATTTCTAAAGAACTCACATAAATAAGTATTAAAAAAGAAATTAAAAAATTAAAAACATACTTTTCAAAAATTGACAGCCAATGATGAAGCGCCACAATATGCTTCCCGCGGTATGAAATATTATATGCGGTGGAGTGGTGGGGCTGAGGCGTCGTTTTGAAAGACAATAAAAAGTTTATTATCATCCAGACACACAATATTTTTATACTTATAAGATTGGACTGGATACATCACATTCACATTTTTGCCGTATTTTGTTTCCTCTATGTTTCTAGGCATTTAAACTAGAAGGTGGGGGTAGTGTATGTATGAAGGACAATTATAGAGGCCACCCCGCAGCAAAAGACAAGATGTGATGGTAGTAAAGATTGCCATATAAACAATATTAGCAACTCACTTCTTAGCAATGCAACAGGAAGTGAAACAAAACAAAAAGCTATACAAAAAGGAGATTACCACTGAAAAACAGTTGGAAAGCAATGACCACAGACTCTCGAAGTCTAAACAACAAAGCTCATTGGTTACCAGTCATATATAGGATAACATATAAAATTGCCCTTTTAACTTTTAAAACAAACAAACACACTCCCCAGCATTCATTGACAGACTTTTAATTCCATATGACCCACCTAGAGCTCTTAGATCCACTTCTCAACACACTCTTATTGTCCCATCCCTAAGGATAATAGGTACTCACCGTACCACGATCTTCTCGGTGACTGCCCCTATGATTTGGAATTCTCTTCCTATATATATAAGATCCGAACAAAATATACAGAAGTTTAAAAGTAATTTAAAATGTTATTTTTTTTTTTTTTAAAGATGCCTTTAATTGACTATTTGATTTAGTCCAGCAAATCTGTTAACTTTTCCCTACCCTAATGTACTTCCCTTTTATGTATCTTTTCTCGATAAATATTGTAGTTCTTCCCCCCCCTCCTACTGTACCACCGTGGTCTTAATAGTTAAGTAAGAAAAATTGTCTGACTTTTTTGTCTGTCTATAAAAGTTTTTATTATTATTGTACAACGCTTAGTATCTTAGGATAAGCGTTTAATCAAATACATGAATAAACTTGAAACTTGATGTTAGAGGCAGACCTGGATATTGTTCCTAGCACAGAGACATGGTTCATTGAATCCCATGGATAAGATGCAAACATACCAGGATATAATCTTTTTAGAATGGACAGAGATGGTTAAAAGAATGGAGTAGCGCTCTATGTAAAGATTGATATCCAAATGACTAAAATGCAAGGGATCTGGGGAAAGAAAGAAGCAATATGGATCGCTCTGAAAAGAGAAGATGGAATTTCTATCTACGTGGGTGTAGTCTACCGACCTCTGACTCAATTGCAGCAAACTGATAAAGATCTGATTGCAGATATCCAAAAGTTCAGAAAGAAAGAGGAAATGCTGCTTTTGGATATGAACTGGAAAGTTCCATCTGCGAAATAAAAAAGTAGTAGGGAGATTGTGGATGCCTTTCAAGAGGCTCTGCTCAGACAAATGGTGACGGAACCCATGAGGGAAAAAGCGATATTGGATCTGGTCCTCACAAATAGGGAGAGTATCTCTAATGTTCGAGTGGGTGCCCACCTGGAAAGTAGCAATCAACAAACGGTTTGGTTTGATATAACAGCTAAAGTGGAGAGCGGCTACACAAAACTCAAAGTCCTAGATTTGAAACATACGGACTTTAGTAAAATGGGAGAGTACTTGAAGAAAGAGCTGTTAGGATGGGAGGATATAAGAGAAGTGGATAAACAGTGGTCTAAGCTGAAAGGAGAAATAAAAATGGCTACTGACCTTTATGTGAAGAAAATAAATACAACAAGTGAAAAAGGAAATCAATATGGTTCTCCAAACTAGTGGCAGAGAAAATAAAGGCAAGAGAGTTGGTGTTCCTGAAATATAAAAAAAAACAACCAAGAAGAGGAGTATAGAAAGGACTACCTGGTGAAACTGAAAGAAGCCAAGAGAGAGATACATCTGGTGAAAGCGCAAGTGGAAGAGCAAATGACTAAAAATATAAAAAAGGGAGACAAATTTTTTTTCTGATATATTAGTGAAAAGGAGGAAGATGAAAAATGGAAAAACTAAAAGATGCTATGAACCAGTATGTGAAGAGTGATAAGGAAAAAGCAAACATGCTAAACAAATACTGTGTTTACAGAAGAAAATCCTGGAGAAGGACCGAGATTGTCTGGCAAACTTATACACAAAAATGGAATAGATTCTGCGCCGTTCACAGAGAAAAGTATTTATAAACAACTTGAAAAATTGAAGACGGATAAAGCAATAGGACCGTCCGGGATCCATGTCAGGATACTGAGAGAGCTCAGAAAGGTTCTGGCGGGTCCTATTAAAGATTTCTTCAACAAATCTCTGGAGGCAGGAATGGTTCCTGGGGTTTGGAGAAGAATGGATGTGGTCCCTATTTACAAAAGTGGTCACAGAGATGAAGCGGGAAACTACAGGCTGGTAAGCCTTACTTTGGTTATTGGAAAAATAATGGAAGCATTGCTGAAAGAAAGGATAGTGAGGCAACATGGTTTTACTAAAGGTAAATTGTGCCAGACAAACCTGATTGAATTTTTTGATTGGGTGACTAGAGAATTGGATCAAGGACATATGCTAGATGTAATTTACTTAGATTTCAACAAAGCCTTTTACACAATTCCTCATAGGAGGCTCTTGAGCAAACTTGACGAGGTGAAATTAGGACCCAAAATGGTGAACTGGATTAGAAACTTGTTGAAGGACAGACATCAGAGGGTGGTGGTTAATGGAATTCGCTCGGAAGAAGGAAAGGTGAGTAGTGGAGTCCCTCAAGGTTCGGTGCTGGGGCCAATCCTATTCAATATGTTTGTGAAGGATATTGCTGAAGGGTTAGAAGGAAAGGTTTGCCTTTTTGCGGATAATACCAAGATTTGTAACAGTAGACAACAAAGATGGAGTAGAAAACATGAAAAAGGGTCTAAGGGGCATGGCCATGCTGTGAGCAGGGAAGCTGTGTTTTTCCTGAGCTCCGTAGCTCTCCCTTCCCTCTGCTTATTTTGAACTATTTTCTGCTTTGGTTCGCGACCCGATTTGGAGCGAGTGACCTTGCTTCCCTTTATGGACAAGTTTGTCCGAAAAAACGGAGCCGTTATGTCCACCAAAAGTGCTAAGAAGGACGAGACACGTGGGAAGGCCCAAGCTTCAGCAGAGGAAAAAATGGCAAGCGGGGCCGAGGACTCTGACCCTGTTACTGAACCACTAGTGTCCAAAATCACAGCGGCAGTGGTCTCAGCGTTGGGCACGAGATTAGACACGGTTACAGAGACCTTAGCGACTTTGTCCACGGCAGTGCATTCGTTTAACAGCAGAGTGACGGAGGTGGAACAGCGGGTGAGCTCAGCAGAGGACTCTCTGAATGCAGTACAATGTGAGCTTGCTACACTGCGCGCCCAGGTGTCTGCTTGCACGGACAAGATTGATGATCTGGAGAACCGTTCCCGTCAGAACAACTTGCGCCTCGTAGGGATACCTGAAGTGGTGCCTGATGCTACTTTGGCTACTGTCCTGGAGAAGTGGCTTTCGTCTGAGCTCTTGGATACAGCTGCTTTAGGCCCTGTGCGGATTGAGCGGGCCCACCGGCTGGGTAGGAAGGTAGATGGTGCTGCAAGACCGCGCATTGTCATCCTGCGCCTGCTTAACTTTGCCATTAAAGACCAGATTATGAAATCCTACCGCAAGAAGAAAGATCTTACGTTCCAGAATCAGAGGATCCTTGTTTTCCAAGATTATTCCGTCAAGGTGGCGTCCCTCAGGAGAGGGTTCTCTCCTGTTTGCAAGAAGCTGATGGACAGGGATGTTCGTTTTACTCTACAGTTCCCAGCCAGGCTTCGTGTGCTTTACCAGGGACAGCCGCATGTGTTTGACACGTGTGAGGCGGCTCAGGCACAATTGCTGCAGTGGTTCCCGTCCCCGGATGGCTTGGCCTGAGTTGCCCGGCGGACTGTGCCTGTGTGTTCTTCGTTTTCCGGCTCTTGCCCTCCTATTGCCTGGGAGTTTCTGTTTCACGGGTGGCATAGGGGGGACTGGAGACTTGTAGGGGACACGAGGCTGGCATATTCATAGCCTGTGCATTCCTGGGCATGGAACATAGGTTTGCCTACTGTTACCCTGTACATTTGCTGTCCTGTTTCTGGTTTTTTCACTGTTCTGTTTTATTTGGTTCCTGGTATGCATATGTGGGGGGAGGGGGAGCTATTGGCATGGGGGCACCCTCGATCTGTTTGGCATAGTGGATGGTGATTTGACTCAGGGGGGCGATGAGTGGGGGGAGGGGGGAGGTTGGGAAGGTTGGGGGTGGGGGTCTGTGGGGGGGGGATGTGGATGTGTTTGCTTCTTGGGTGAGTGAGTGTTTGTGGTGTGTCTGCTGGGGTGAGGGCTGGGCACCCTGGCAGCAGTTTTTGTTTATTCTGCTTGCTAATCCTTTCCGCAGGGGCCCGTGAGAGCTAAGAGGGTACTTCGCTGTGTCTCATGGAATGTTTCCGGGATAAACTCCCCAGTTAAACGAGCAAAGATCCTTCAGTGTCTGGCCCGCCATCAGGCAGACATTGCTGGTTTACAAGAGACTAAACTCTCTTCGCTTGAGCATGCTAAACTCAAGCGTTTGTGGGTTGGTCAGTGTTATCATGCCTCCTCATCCAAAGCTAAGGCAGGGATGGCTCTTCTTATTCATAAGTCTGTACCTTTTTCTGACCCAGAGGGATGCTATGTGTTGGTTCAACTCCTTCAACAGCGGGTACTCTGTCTATGCTCTTAATGTGGCACAGCGTTCCTATTTCAAAAGGCTTTTGGGTACTCTTCTCCCTTTACAATCTCAGTTCTGTGCTCCTCTGGTTCTTTTGGGGGACTTTAATTCTGTACTTGACTCCAGTCTGGATTGTTCTGGGGGGTCTTCACGCACTTCCCCTAGATCTGATAATGGACTGCAGTCTTTTATACAGACCCTGGATCTGGTGGATGTGTGGCGTACTCTACATCCTGGGGACCGTGATTTCACTCATATTTCTAAGGTACATCACACATCTGCTAGGATTGACTATACTCTCCTTTCCCGTTCTTCTTTTCACTGTGTCTCTGGGGCGTCTATTGGGGTCTTGGCTATTTCGGACCATGCTCCGATATGGCTTGACCTGCTGCTGGGGGGGGAATCGGGGGGGGGGGGGGGTGTATATAGATGGAGATTTCCTGCAGCTCTTTATCGTGACCCCAATTTTTCCTCCTTTCTCATCAAGTCCTGGAGAGATTTTGTTTCATTCAATGGGGAGCATGTGGAGGATGGGGACCTTTTTTGGAGTACGGCTAAGGCGGTGTTGCGGGGGGCCATTATAGAATATAGCTCCTGTAAGCGTAAGATTTTAGCTTCTAAGATTTTGGATTTGGAATGGAGGGTTAAAATCAGCCATCAGTTGTTTATTCGTTCTCCCACCCCACAACATCGGCATTACTTTTATACTGCCCAGACGGCTTTCAATACCTTATTGCATGAGCGGGTGCGTAATTCTTTATTTCATTCCAAATATAAATTTCATAGGTTTGGTAATAGGCCTGGCCGAATGCTTGCCAATTTGACTAAGGGTTAGAGAGGTCCTACTTTGATCTCTTCCCTGCGCTCTGCTCCGGGACAGCTTGTGACTCAGCAATTGCAGCTGGAGGCCCTTTTTGTTCAATATTATCAAACACTATACACGGCAGAGGTTGTGGATAAGGCTCAGTTGATTGAGGACTTCCTTGATTCTCTGGCATTACCCATCTTGCCGGCTGCCGCTAGTGAGGTTTTGAACCTCCCTATTTCTCGGGAAGAGGTTCTAGGTGTTGTGAAGAGGCTTCCCCTGGGTAAATCTCCGGGACCCGATTGGTTCAGTGGTGAATTTTTCAGGCTTCTTAGTGGCTACATTGTGGACCCGCTTTGTCGCTATTTTAATCAGGCCATTGAACATGGCTCGTTTCCCGAGCTGGCTAATCAGGCTCTTATTACAGTTCTGCCTAAGCCGGGAAAGGACCATAGCCTGGTTGAGTCCTACCGCCCTATTTCCCTTATTAATGTGGACTTAAAAATACTGGCCAAATTGTTAGCGGACCGCCTGGCTCCTTATTTACCCACCTTGATACAGGAGGATCAGGTCGGTTTTGTGTTGGGCAGTGTGACAGGGAAGCTCCTGTCACGTTGAAAACTACTACTAGAACTCCCCAGAATGCAGCACAAGGCTGGATAAAACCAGGCATGGAGTCAGGACAGCTGGCTCAGGCAAAAGAAAGCAAGCCCAGGCAGGTTCCAGCACAGCTGAAGAGCCAATTAAGAAAGGCTCTGCAGACCA
Source organism: Geotrypetes seraphini (assembly GCF_902459505.1). Lineage (NCBI taxonomy): Eukaryota > Metazoa > Chordata > Amphibia > Gymnophiona > Dermophiidae > Geotrypetes > Geotrypetes seraphini. The sequence goes on from NC_047086.1 coordinate 255,061,185, forward strand.
CTGATTTCCCCTATCACTCCTTTCCTGAAGTCAGGGAGAAACCTGAGGCTAATTTAGAAGGGGGTGGAGTCAGACCCCGGGGTTGGCCTTATAGGAAAGATCAATTTACTACAGAAAGGGGAAGGGAGGAAACGAGAGAAGGAACGAGAGTGAGGAGAGAGGAGAACCAGAAGGAGTGGTTGAGAAGCCAAACTACTCACGAGGGTTCCAGGTCACAGAGGGTGCCTCAAGCCCAGCAGGAACGTAGGGCAAGAAGCCCACACCTAGGGAAAGGTGTTACTGGCCTGGAGAGGTATTGTGCCTGGCAACTCAAGTCCCAAAGAGCAGGGCTGGGAAAGTCTCCCCAGAGAAAAGCTGCAGATAGTTTTGCAGACGTACAGAGAGGGGGAGGGGAAGCACAAACAGAAAGAAGTGAAGAAACTTCAAGCCAGAGTTCCCGGGAGTGTGAATGGGAAATGGGCAGCGTGCTAAGTAATGAGATAAGTGAAGAGGGCATGGACCTGGGAGAATATGATGTTTGCATGTCCTAAGTTAAACTCCTGAAGAATGGTCTCCTATTGTTTGTATACCCGACAGCATGAGCAGTGCGGGCCAAGTTAACAAGGTGCTAATAAAGTGTTAAACAAATGCAGAGAGCTGAGAAGGAAAGGCTGGACGCAAGCCGTGCTCAGCTAACTAGGCTCGTAAAAGGTGAAGACCAGAGTGAGAGCAATCAAGCCCGGCAGGGGCTACGAGCCAAGGAAAGCATTAACTGACTTATACGTTTGCTGGTATTTTACTTGTGATAAGGAAGTACTATCTTGCTCCTTAATAGCACCTGGACTGTAAGAGTATAATGTGGGAGAAGCACTCGAAGCACTGTAACCAACTGAAGTGAATGTTTTATGTTTTTCCTTCTGCTGTTTTATTTTCTTTGAACTTTGGGTTAGTAATAAACTTGATACTTTATTCTAAAGAATCCGGTATCCGGGTCTTCCTTCCACTGCCCTATAAAAGGCGTATCAAAAATCTTACTTGTGGTTCGGGCCGCAGTTTCCCACTTACTCAGGGACGGGCCCGGCCACAGCAGGCAGGCGGGACATAATGTACGCAAACTTTTGTTGGCTATGGCACATTGTGACTACCATCGAATTCCTTCTCTGGTTATTAGTTTTGACTCGGAGAAGGCATTTGATCAGGTCGAATGGGCCTTTCTTTTTCCGTTATTGGCTAGATATGGGATCTCGGGGTTCTTCATCCAGGCCTTACGAACCTTGTATTCCAACCCGGCGGCAGCGGTGCTAGTTAATGGTTGTCCATCCTCAGTATTTCGACTGGAGAGGGGGACTAGGTAGGGTTGCCGTTGTCCCCACTTTTATACATCTTGTTTTTGGAGCCTTTATTGATCCGGCTTCGGCATCATCCGGATCTCTCAGGGGTGGCGGTGGGCGGCTCGTCGATCCGCTGCATGGCTTTTGCTGACAACATTATGGTTATCCTTACGGACCCGAAGAAGGCTCTAGGTCCTTTATTGGATCTCTTTCATAGTTTTGGGGAGCTCTCTGGATTGAAGCTTAATGTCTCTAAATCGGAGGCTATGGCTTTACATCTTGATATCGATGCGGTGTGGCCTCTTTTTCCACTGAGAGCGACACCTCTCCAGGTTAAATATTTAGGGGTCTATGTACCTTCAGCTCTGAATCAGTTGTATGAGGCTAATGTGGGGCCCTTACTTTAAAAAACGGTTGAGCTCCTACGTCTTTGGGGTGCACTCCCTCTCTCTTTGTCCGGGCGTATCTATTTGTATAATATGATGCTGGTGCCTCGATGGTTGTATCTTCTACAGACCTTACCCTTATGGCTGAAACGTAGGGATTTGGATGTTTTGTATAAAGCGTTGCGGACCTTTTTGTGGAGTGGCAGAAGGCCTCGCCTACCACTTCATGTGTTAATGTTACCTCTCTCTATGGGTGGATTTGGTCTGCTTGATCTTCAGCTTTATAATTTGGCCTGTGGGCTGAGGGTTCTCCGTGATTGGTGTCTTGAAAGTTCGGTTGTCCTAAATTATCCACTAGAAAAGGATTTGTTGGGACCGGTGGCGGGGTTGTATGTCCTTCATGCTCCTTCTATCCATTTGCCCCTGCCTATACGGACTCATGTTGTTTGGGCCTATATGCGCTGGGGATGGAAACTCTTGTGTAGGAAGTTTTCTTTGAACTTTAGTGAGACACCGTTTCTTCCCTTGGTAGGAAATCTGGACTTTACTCCAGGTTCGGAGACTCGCACTTTTAGTATTTGGTATTCCCGGGGCATTAAAAGAGTGGGGGACCTTCTACATGAGCAGGGGCGCCTGCTTACCCCCTCAGAACTTCAGTCCTTATACGACCTTGACACTGTTGATATGTTCGGGTACTTTCAGGTGCGTCATTATATCTCCGGCCTAGACACATTGGGGGTGACAGCTCACAGTGTTGATCGCTTGGGTCGGTGTCTGGCTTTATGGGAACCGATGGCCCCTAAGCTGAGCTATTATATCTCGACCTTACTGACCTTGTGTCCTGATACTCAGACTGGTCACTTGGCACGCGCCTGGAGCCAGGACTTGCAGAGTGACATCTCGCCGGATGTGCTTTCCCATGGTTTTGGCAGCATTGCGGCTGTTTCTTGGAGTATGATTCATCGGGAGCAGGAATATAAGTTGTTGCATAGAGCTTTCATTTCACCAGTCCGAGCCTTTCGAGCGGGTTTCACTGACAGGGATACTTGCCCTAAGTGTGCCTCTCCTGGAGCCACGTTGGGGCATATGTTTTGGACCTGCTCCTGTATACAGTGGTTTTGGTCTCGGGTTTGGTCTTATCTTCGTTCGTTCCTGCCAAATTTGCCAGCTTGTTCTCCTTTGATTGCTCTTTTTTATGTACTGGATGGGATGGGATCTCTGCCCGGAGGGCACCGTTTGTTTGTCCAGAAAGCTTTCTTACTGGCCAAACGGGCGATTTTAGTGTGCTGGCGGGAGCAGGCTATCCCAACGGTGGTACAATGGCAACGTTCACTCTTTGAATTGGCCTTGCTGGAGCGCCGGGCTGTGTCCGGTAGGGTTCCCCGTAGTTGGGATCGTTTTCAGGAGATTTGGGAGGCTTATTGGACGGCTTTGCCGCACTGTTCTAGGAGTTTACTGCTTAACTCATAGGATATGGGGGACTGCACCTCTTTCTTTCTATTCTATTCTGCTCTCTGGCGCTTGTTGCTTGTTTCCTCACTCACTCATACATACCTGTGTTTTTTCTGACATCTTTCTTCTTGTTGTGCCATCTACATGGGAGGGGGGGGCTGGGTGGGTAGGTTGGGTATCTTTGGGGTGATATTTGTAAAATCTTTTCTGAGCACTTGATTCTTTATGGCACTGTGTGACTGTTGTATTCTTAGTTGATGCCTTGTACTTAGGGTTTGCTGTGGTATATTATTGCTCTTTTGGCACGGCTGTCTTTTGTTGTGTTCTGTGTTTTTTCTTGATTTGCTCAATAAAATATATTTCAAAAAAAAAGAAAAAGGGTCTAAGAGGAATGGTCTAATATCTGGTAACTAAAATTCAATCCAGAGCAAACAAACCAAAACTGCAGATTTGTACACGGTGCAGGCAAATTTTATTTTGACAAATAAATCTTAACTAAAAACCTTTTACCAGACGGGGGACCCAACACGGTCCGTATTTCGGACAACCTTCATCAGGGGTCCTAATAGGTACAAATACAATATTAAAACAATGGTATGTATTGATTATTTATAATATAATTCTATTTTTCTCTTTTTCTAATTCTTGTTCTCTGTCTTTATCACATTTCAAGGATATTTACCTTCTCCTATATTGTTCTACATTTCACCCTTTCTCTCACACTTGGTTAATCTTGGTCTTACTCTATATTAATTTGCTTTTCACATTCAACATGTTTATGCATATTTAAATTCAAATATTTTTATATTTATGTATACATTTTTACTATGCATGAATTTCCTCTCTTCCTTTCTTTCTTACCCATTTTTTCTTTCAACACATCTATAATTCTTTTTCCTAAACACCTATCTTAAATATAAGTAGGATCATCAAAACATACAATATTCATATATAGCACTTTTATTATCTTAATTTTTATATGGTTGTTTTAATATTGTATTTGTACCTATTAGGACCCCTGATGAAGGTTGTCCGAAACACGGACCGTGTTGGGTCCCCCGTCTGGTAAAAGGTTTTTAGTTAAGATTTATTTGTCAAAATAAAATTTGCCTGCACCGTGTACAAATCTGCAGTTTTGGTTTGTTTGCTCTGGTCTGTTTTTTCACTGCAGACGAAGTTGGACCTCTGGTTCTTTTGTTGTTTTGTTGCTGAACTAAAATTAAATGCAAAGAAATGCAGTGTAATGCTCTTGGGGATTAGAAATTGGAAGGAGCCTTATATGCACAGGTGGGGAGAGGGACCTTGGGGTGATAGTATCCGAAGATCTAAAGGCAAAGAAACAGTGTGACAAGGCAGTGGCTGTTGCCAGAAGGATGCTAGGCTGTGTTGAGAGAGGGTATTGATGCCCCTGTACAGGTCATTGTTGAGGCCCCACTTGGAGTATTGTGTTCAGTTTTGGAGACTGTATCTGGCAAAGGAAGGTGACAAAAATGCATCATAAGACATATGAGGACAGACTGGAAGCCCTGAATATGTATACCCTAGAAGAAAGGAGGGACAGGGGAGATATGATTCAGACGTTCAAATATTTGAAAGGTATTAACGTAAAACAAAATATTTTCCAGAGAAAGGAAAATGGTAAAACCAGAGGAACATAATTTGAGGTTGAGGGGTGGTAGACTCAAGAGTAATGTTAGGAAATTCTTCTTTACGGAGAGGGTGGTGGATGCCTAGAATGCGCTCCAATTGAGGTGGTGGAGAGGAAAACGGTGAGAGTTTAAAAAAAGCATGGGATGAACACAGAAGATCTCTAATTAGAAAATAATGGTATATATTGAAGAACTAAGGTGAGTACTGGGTAGACTTGCACGCAGTGGAGTACCAAGGGTGGGAGAGGCGGTTCGCCCTGGGTGAAAGCCCAAAGGGGGTGCACAGCCAGCACCCTTCTCTGCTGCTGCTGCTGCTTTCCTAAAATAGCAGCAGCAGCAATAAACTTTAAATTCAGTTATCTCTGGAACTTCCTGCACCTCTCTGTGGCTGCCGGTCCACCCCTTCCGACACCACTTACTTGTTCTGGATCAGAGTCGACAGCCGCAATAATCATGGGACCTTGCTACACTTCCCCACGGCTACCGACTTTGCTCCGGAATAAGCAATTGACATCGTAAGGGGTGGACCAGCAGCCTCAGTCATTACAGGACTTGCTGCACCTCCCCGCGGCTGCCAGTCCACTCCCTCTGACGTCACTTACTTGTTCCGGAGCAGAGCTGGCAGCTGGGGAGGTGCAGCAAGGTCCCGGGAGAGAGACATAAGGGGGAAGGGATACTGGAGGGAATTGAGTTGGAGGGAAAGAAAGGAGGCAGATGCTAATGGAAGTGTGGGTAAAGGAGAGATAAGGGGCAGATGCTGATGGAAGAGGGGTGGATGAAGACAGAAATGGCAGACTTTGGATGTTAGTGGGGAGGGTAGAGGGGGAGTCTATCCTGGATGGAAGTGTGGATGGGAGCAGATGCAAGAAAGAACTGGGGATGAGAGAAAGAGGGGAGCAAATACTGAATGGAAATAGAAAGAGGGGGCAGACGCTGCATGGAAGTGGACAGAGAGAGAAGATGCTGAACGGAAGAGTAGAGAAAGAAGGTACATGATGGAAGGAGGGAATAAATAAAAAAAAAGAGGGCACATGCTGGCTGGGGGGAAGAGGATTGAGTTAGTGAAATACTGGCGAGGGGTGAGGGAAAGAGGTGGCAAGCTGTAGGTAGACACAGTAAAAAGTGAAATTGACGACAGGGTAGTAAGAACTTAAGAGGAAGATTCTCAAAAACACGCATTCTGATACTGAATCTAAAAACCCAAAACATTCTTTAAAAACTGCGTATGCAAATAAGGTTAGTGGACATAGTATGCAAATAAGGTTAGTGGATGTTTATTAACTGTTCCATCTTTAAAAATTATAGGCACCAGAAGAGCTGACACTTTTACCGTCGCCGGCCCACAAAGGTGGAATAAACTTCCTCAATTTATTAGAACAGAAAAAAATATCACAACATTTAAAAAACTTTTAAAAACTTACTTATTTAATGATGCCTTCGACCTTTAATAGTTCTTTTAAATTATTTATGATCTGGTATTATTGTTAAAGAAGTTAAAGAAGTTTGCTTGAGCCACTTTGTTCTATCCTTTTACCCTACCTTTTGTACTTTTCCTTTTTTCTTCCAAAACCCGAAATTGTAACTTTTTAATTTTCCCTTGCCCCTCAAGTATGTTTTAAATGTTTTTTATTTGATGTTATGTAATTAATAATTATGTTAAGTTTCTTATCTCTTTTTTATTACTATATGTACATCGCTTAGAAATTGTTATAGGCGATCCATCAAAAGATTGAATAAACTTGAAACTTGAAACTTGACAGCAGCGAAGATTTCCTAAATTTGCATGTGACCACTGCTGATGCACACGTGTTGAAAAAACACACTGTCAACGCCATTAAAAAAACCAACAAAAACCAAAACATAACATCAGTGGGAGAGATGCCCATATTCTCCCGCTGCTCCAGTGTTGTGATGCAGTGGGAGAGATGCCCATTCTCTGTGCTGCATCTCAACACTCCTTGCCTAAAATCCCAGCTGCAACCCCCCCTGCAGCAGGAAAGATGCCCACTCTCTCCTGCCTGCAGCACTAAGTTAAAAAGAAACCTGGCGTGACCACCTCCCTTCCCCGGCAGCAGGAGAGATGCCCACTGTCTCCTGCTGCAATAAACTACCTGCCTCGACTGGATCCCCCTCCCCCTTACCTCAAGAGATGAGTGGAGGGACATGGACATCATCTTTCCAGCAGCTTCTGCATCACAACACAGGGGCTTTCTAGTAGTCTCTGACACTGACCATCACCCCTGGACCACTCGCTTTTTTTGTATCTAAAAGCAGAAACCACTTTAAGAAAATGGCTCGGCAATTTTTTTAAATCCACCAGAGGGCTCATTTCATTGTTGAAGAGCCCATTTGTATGTCAGTGTCGGAGACTGCTAGAAACGCTTGTAACTAGTTTCAAGTTTATGGTTTGCTATATCGACCATCACATGTATCTGGATAATTTACAATATTAAAAATTAGAAAAATCTAATAAAATTTAAGATTTAGTTAAATAAAATAAAAGGGGGTGAAACTAGGACTAAGACAGATTAAGACTTATTAGAAATGAAAGGTGCTAGGGGATAGGGAAGTTTTAATTACAATATGTAAATAAAAATAAAAAGGAGGGGTAGAGGGATAGGAAGTAACAAGGGGATGTCACTTCTTAAATTCCCTCCCCCCCTTATTGATAGGCATCTTTAAAAAGAAATGTTTTACGATTTGTTTTAAATTTATTTAGGGAATTTTCACTGCAGTGATAAAGTGGCATTGCATTCCAGAGTGATGGTGACTACAAAAAAATGGAATTTCTAGTATAGTATAGGTCCTTGATTCAGGGTACTGTCAGTAAGTTCTGATTCATAGATCTAAGGACCCTAGGAGGGGTATGTGGAATGAGATATTTGTCTAGGAAAACAGGGAGGTGGGAGGTCTTAATTTTAAAGATTAGAAGGATTTTATATGTTGTTCTGTGAGAGACTGGTAGCCAGTGTAACTCGAAGAAGCAGGGTAACATGATCATATTTTTTGGCCTCATAGATAAGTTTGATCTTCTGGCAGAATTGAGGGAGATAAGAAAAACAACTTTCCAGGTAAGAAACTTGAGATGAGCTGTAACCATTGGTTCACATGGTGGCTTCATCAACCTGGAAAGAACCACATTAAGGTTCCAGACAACTGGAGGAGGTTTGAGAGGTGATTTCACATTGAAAAGACCCTTCATGAATCTGGAGACCAAAGGATGAACAGTGAGAGGTTTACCCTTGACTAAAACATGGAAAGCTGTAATAGCACTGAGATGGACTCTAATAGAAGTTAGCTTCAGAGTCCGAGAGATGGAGCAAATAGTCCAAAACAAGATCAACTGATAAAGAAGATGGATCATTAAAGAAATGGCAATCCCAGCGACATAAATTTGACCACATCACAGAAGCTTACATCAACTCACATTGGCTACCAATCCAAGGAAGAATACAATTCAAATTCTACTGCATGCTATTTAAATCCCTAAACGGAGACAGTCCTTCCTACCTGAATAACCGCCTCAACCAAGCATCCACACTCAGACACAGAAAAACGCACTCCCCATTCATACCCCCCCCGATCAATGAAGTAAGAAGATCAAAACTTCACGATGGCCTCCTAGCCACTCAAGCCGCAAAAATGGATACCCGAATTTCCAAACTACTGATGACCACATCAGACTACAAGACATTCAGAAAAGAAATAAAAACAATACTTTTTAAGAAACTCCTAAATCAGCCCTAACTTCACCTAATTTTACCTCCATGTACACAATTTACTGTAAACTGTAATTATCCTTACCTCGAAACTACCTAACTGCCACTCTAATGTATCTTCAATTCCTACATTGTAACCCCATTTTATAAATCTTTTTGTAAGCCGCCTTGAACCGCAAGGTAATGGCGGAATAGAAATCCCTAATGTAATGTAATGTAATGTAATGTAATGTAATGTAATTAATCTTAACGGTGGCTCCTCAGCCAGACAAAGCATGGATTTTGAGACTATTCTTCTAAAATAGACAAAAATAATTTATTGGACTTAAAATTCAGATGTTTCCCGATCTTTCACGTGAGACGCAGACGTGCCAACATGAATTTCTTCTTTTGAAGCCAGGTGTTTTAGCTTTAGGGGCTACATTCTATTTAAGGCACCCCTGCAAGTGTAATCACCGTGAAATTAAGTATGTTTTCTTTTAACCTTTTCAGCTAACTAACTTCTTGGCATTATCTCGTATGGAGAAAGAACATCATTAGCTCTTTAGATTAATTTAGGCATTAGCTCTCAGCCCTACAATTTTATATCTTTGACTATTTACTTAATTTTCTTGCATTTTGTTAATCTTGGATCCCTTTGTAGGACTTGAGTAAAGTTAAACATATATATGTTCCTTTTTTTCTCTCTGATTGTTGCAATGTCAACTTTGATTAAATTTATTCTTATGTTTAACTTCTTTCTGTACAAGTTATTATGCTTGATATAAGTTTGAAAATGATATAAATAAATAAAAAAAAGAAGATGGATCATGATGATGAAGAAGACACCAGGAAGAAAAACGAGTCCACTTTTGTTGATAACACTGTTGAGTGGCTGGTTTCCTGGAGGCGTCAATAATACTGCGGACAGGCTGAAAGAAATGTAATTCAGCTGAGTTCAGCCTGAGAGATACCAAGCTGTCAGGTGAAATGATTGCAGGTTGGGATGAAGAAGAGCTCCGTGATTCTATGTAGGCAGAGAAGGAAAGATTGAAGGTCTCGATCATATCCCCTCGCAGTCTCCTTTTCTCAAGGGAGAACAATCCCAGTCTCGTAAGTCGATCTTCATATTCTAGTTTCTCCATACCCATTACTAGCTTTGTTGCTCGCCTCTGCACCCTCTCCAGCAGTTTTATATCCTTCTTTAGGTTGGGGGACCAATGTTGGACACAGTATTCCAAGTGGGGTCTGACCATTGCTCTATAAAGCGGCATTATGACCCTCTCTGATTTACTCGTGATTCCCCTCTTTATCTTGCCCAACATCCTATTTGCTTTCTTTGCTGCCGCCGCACATTGTGCTGATGGCTTCAGGGTCCTATCTACCAGTACATCCAAGTCCTTTTCTTGTTCGCTCTTACCCAGAGTTGCGCCTGACATTCTGTACTCGTGTTCATTATTCTTACTGCCTAAATGCATTACTCTGTATTTCTACACGTTGAACTTCATCTGCCATTGCTCTGCCCATTTCTCTAACTGATACATGTCGCTCTGGAGTTCCTCACTATCCTCCTGCGATCTGATTGCCCGGCACAGCTTTGTGTCATCTGCAAACTTGATGATCTCACTGGATATTCCTTTTTCCAGGTCATTGATATAAATATTAAATAGGATCAGCCCAAGTACCGAGCCCTTGGGTACACCACTAGTCACTTTCTCCCAGTCGGAGAACTTCCCATTTATGCCTACTCTCTGCTTTCTGTTTTCTAGCCATTTGCCTATCCATCTTTGTATATCTCCCTCTATTCCATAGGTTTGTAGTTTCCTGAGAAGTCTTTCGTGTGGAACTTTGTCGAACGCTTTCTGGAAGTCCAAGTATATTATGTCCACCGGCTTTCCGCTATCAATTTGTTCGTTCACGGTCTCAAAAAAATTGAAGTAAATTTGTTAAACATGATTTCCCTTTCCTGAAGCCATGTTGACTGGGTTTCAGCAAGTCGTGTGTATCCAAGTGCCGGACTATGCTATCCTTGATCAGTGCTTCAACCATCTTTCCAGGGACAGACGTAAGGCTCACAGGTCTGTAGTTGCCCGGTTCCCCTCTCGATCCTGGAATACTGTGTCCAGCACTGGTCGCCGTACATGAAGAAGGACAAGGTTGAAAGGGGACAGATTCAAAACCAATGCTAGGAAGTTTTTATTCACCCAACGGGTGGTGGTCACCTGGAATGCGCTTCCAGAAGGCGTGATAGGTCAGAGTACGGTATTAGGATTCAAGAAGGAATTGCACAGTTTTCTGAAGGAAAAGGGGATAGAGGAGTATAGATAGAGGACTACTACACAGGTCCTGGACCTGTGGGGCCACCGCACGAGCGGACTGCTGGGCACGATGGACCTCTGGTCTGACTCAGCAGAGGCACTTCTTATGTTATGTTCTTATGTTACTACTCGAAAAGGTCCAGAGAAGAGCGACTAAAATGGTTAAGGGGCTGGAGGAGTTGCTGTACAGTAAGAGATTGGAGAAACTGAGTCTCTTCTCCCTTGAAAAGAGGAGACTGAGAGGGGACTTGATTGAAACGTTCAAAATACTGAAGGGAATAGACTTAGTAGAGAAAGACAAACTGTTCACCCTCTCCAAGGTCGGGAGAACAAGAGGACACTCTCTAAAGTTGAAAGGGGATAGATTCCGTACAAACGTAAGGAAATTCTTCTTCACCCAGAGAGTGGTGGAAAGCTGGAACGCTCTTCCAGAGTCTGTTATAGGGGAAAACACCCTCCGGGTTTCAAGACAAAGTTGGACAAGTTCCTGCTAAACTGGAATATACGCAGGTGAGGCTGGACTCATTTAGAGCACTGGTCTTTGACCTGAGGGCTGCCGCGTAAGCAGACTGCTGGGCATGATGGACCACTGGTCTGACCCAGCAGCAGCATTTCTTATGTTCTTATGTTCCTTACAACACACCTCCATGCTGAAATTTATGCATTTGTATATAGTTAATTAAATATGTCATAGAAAATTAGCTCAGTTATGTAATTATGTAGCTCATTACTTTGTTTATAATAGAATTTGGTATGAACTTCACAACAGCTAAATAATGCATGGAAAATGACTTACAGCTCATAGTAAATTTTGCAAACATTTGCACACATTATTTGCCATTTTTTCACTCATTAATGTTTGCAAAGCACAAAACACTTAAATACGTTGACCTCTTATCCAAACAAATTTCACTACCTAATGCATTAGTTAAGAACTTACATTTCTTTTTTCTAAACCATGTAAGAGGGAACACAGGCATATATATCATCAAGTAAGGATTTCATCTATCTCATTATATATATTTGTTACCTTTGATCAGCTCCCATTGAATTAACAGTAAAAAGTAGAACTTCTTTCCAAGACTTAGGCCGAAGCTGAACCACCAATGTACAAACATGGGACATTTAGCGGATCAGATTGACTAGATTTCATTGATACTGAGGACCATTTTTCTACATGTAATTAACAGTAGTAAATACAAGCATCTTTTATATATGCTTGTATTTGTAAGATAAAGAAATGGATTAGAAAAATGAGTGACTCTTTGCTCTGCTTTATTTGCTCCAGTCTCATTCCATACCTTCTGATCTCTACAAGCTACTGCCTGGAAGAAGAACATCTAGACAGAGCAAGAAGAAGAAAGATGTTCTCTGCAGAGTATTCATTATTGGAGATGGGCAACAGTCCTGTATACAGGCAGACAGAAGAACACCTCGTCTTGGGATATGAACAGACCAACAAAAAAGGCAAGTGAAGTGTTTTTTCAAACAAAGATCAGTCTTTATTAAAACAATGGTCCAAAGGATCCCAGTTTCGGCGTGTAGGAGACGCCTTCCTCAGGGGACACTATTGGACACATACAAACATAAGCAATGCCTCTGCTGGGTCAGACCTGAGGTCCATCATGCCCAGCAGTCCGCTCATGCGGCGCCCAACAGGTCCAGGACCTGTGCAGAAATCCTCTATTTATACCCTTCTATCCTCTTTTCCAGCAGGAAACTGTCCAATCCTTTCTTAAATCCCAGTACCATACTCTGCCCTATTACATTTTCTGGAAGCGCATTCCAGGTGTCCACCACACGTTGGGTAAAGAAGAACTTCCTAGCATTTGTTTTGAATCTGTCCCCTTTCAACTTTTCCAGATGCCCTCTTGTTCTTTTATTATTTGACAGTTTGAAGAACCTTTCCTTCTCTACTCTCTCTATGCCCTTCATGATCTTATAAGTCTCTATCATATCTCCTCTAAGTCTCCTCTTCTCCAGGGAAAAGAGACCCAGTTTCTCCAATCTCTCAGCATATGGAAGGTTTTCCATCCCTTTTATCAGACGTGTTGCTCTCCTCAGAACCCTCTCGAGTACCGACATATCCTTCTTAAGGTACGGCGATCAATATTGGACGCAGTATTCCAGATGCGGGTGCACCATCGCCCGATACAACGGCAGGATAACTTCTTTCGTCCTGGTTGTGATACCCTTCTTGATTATACCTAGCATTCTATTTGCTTTCTTAGCGGCCGCTGCGCACTGTGCCATCAACTTCATTGTCATGTCCACCATTACCCCTAAGTCCCTTTCCTGGGTACTCTCATTCAATAACATCCCTCCCATCGTATAGTTGTACCTCAGGTTTCTGCTTCCCACATGCAGTACTTTACATTTCTCAACGTTGAACTTCATCTGCCATCTCGTCGCCCATTCCCCTAGTTTGTTCAGGTCCCTTTGCAATTCTTCGCAGTCCTCTTTAGTCTGAGCTCCACTGAATAGTTTGGGGTCGTCTGCAAATTTTATTATCTCACACGTCGTCCCTATTTCTAGATCATTTATGAATATATTAAATAGTAGTGGCCCGAGCACCGAGCCCTGCGGAACACCACTTGTGACCCTCTTCCAGTCCGAGTAGTGGCCCTTCACCCCTACCCTCTGTTTCCTACCCGCCAACCAGTTTCTGATCCATCTATGTACATCTCCGTCCACCTCATGGTTCTTCAGTTTCCAGAGTAGACGCTCGTGAGGCACCTTGTCAAAGGCTTTTTGGAAATCTAGGTATACGATGTCTAAGGGGTCTCCTTTGTCCATCCGTTTGTTGATTCCTTCGAAGAAGTGCAATAAGTTAGTTAAGCACGATCTCCCCCTGCAGAAACCATGTTGGCTTGGTATCAGAAGTTCGTTTCTTTCCAAATATTCATCGATGTTTTCTTTTATCAGCGCTTCCGCCATTTTCCCCGGAACCAAGGTCAGACTCACCGGTCTGTAGTTTCCCGGGTCACCTCTTGATCCTTTTTTAAAGATGGGTGTGATGTTGGCTATCTTCCAATCCTCTGGTATCACACCTGTTTTCAGGGATAGGTTGCAAACTTGCTGCAGTAGTTCCGCTATCTCCTCCTTTAATTCCTTCAGAATCCTTGGATGGATTCCGTCCGGACCCGGGGATTTGTCAGTTTTTAGTTTTTCTATCTGCCTGCGCACATCTTCAAGGCTCACTTCCATGGATGTTAATTTTTCTGCTTGATTTCCATTGAAGAATTGCTCAGGTTCCGGTATGTTGGTTGTGTCCTCGTTCGTAAATACAGACGAAAAGAACATGTTAAGTCTTTCCGCGACTTCTTTCTCCTCCTTCACTACCCCCTTCCTGTCTCCATCATCCAGCGGTCCCACCTCCTCCCTAGCTGGCTGTTTCCCTTTAACATATCTGAAGAATGGTTTGAAATTTCGTGCCTCCCTGGCTAGCCTCTCTTCATACTCTCTTTTGGCTTTTCAAACCACTCGGTGACATTCTTTTTGATACTTCCTGTGCTCCTTCCAGTTCCCCTCAGTTTTGTCCTTTTTCCATATCCTGAATAAATTTTTCTTATTGCCTATCGCTTCCTTCACTATTTTAGTCAGCCATACCGGGTCTTTTGTTCGACTCTTTTTGCTCCCCTTTCTGAATCTGGGTATGTACAAATTTTGCGCCTCGCTCACCGTGTCTTTGAAAAAGAGCCAGGCATGTTCTACCATTTGCCATTTCTTGGAAGTGTTCCTAAGTTTCTTCCTTACCATTTCCCTCATTGCTTCATAGTTTCCTTTCCTGAAGTTAAAAGTTGTTGCTATGGTTCTCTTTCCTTTCGGTATTCCTACTTCAACTTTGAACTTGATCATTTACAGTGAGCATTTAAAAACATAAAATAAATCAAATGAGAGAACATAACACGTTTACATCAAATAAAACATCATCATTCACATGTACAAAACTAAACAATGCATATGGTAGATTGTTTTATTGTTTAGTTTTGTACATGAATACTGATGTTTTATTTGATGTACATGTTATGTTCTCTCATTTGATTTATTTTATGTTTTTAAATGCTCACTGTATATGTTGTGTGTTTCCAATAGTGTCCCCTGAGGAAGGCATTTCCTTCACGTCGAAACTGGGATCCCTGTTGGGACCACTGCTTTGAATAAAGACATCATTGGTTGAAAAGTCATCTCCCTTGCCATTTTTGTTTGTCCGCAACAGTTCTGTATGCCATGATTATTAGGACAACACACTCAACATGCAGCCCAGAAGTATTCCCTCTGCAGCATCCTGCCTTGAGAGGAAAAGGAAGTTCAAGCAGGGGGAGGGCCACCGAAGACTGCATGTTCAGTTGACTAATGCTACTGGTAGCCTGAACATTGCAAGCAGCAGCCTAGAGGAGAGAAAGAGATACCCTTTCCATGTTGTAGGGGGAGGTGGGAGAAATGTCACACCTGACTGGGGGAGGGAGGGATAAAGGAGAATGCCACCAAATTGGAAGGAAGGGAGGAATAATGAAGACCAAGGAAGGGAAGGTAAGAAAGAGGAGAGATGCCAGACCATGAGGGAGGAAAGGGAAGCAGAGGAGAGAAGAGAGATACCAAACCACAGGGGGAGGGGAGAGAGAGAGATGGAATGGAAGGAAACAGAAATACCAGGCCTTGGGCAGGGTGGGAAAAAAGAAGGAAAGCAGAGAAGAGTGATGCCAAAGCATGGAGGGGGGAAGGAATAAGAGAGGGATAGATGGAATGAAAAGAGACAGAGATGTCAGACCATAGGGTGGAGCAGACACTAGATGGAAGGGATAGAAAGAGAAAGGGCATATGCAGAGCTAGGATCAGCATGGACACACTGATGCTAACACTGCTGCATCTTTCAGACCCAGAGAAAGTGGATCCCGATGCAGACCAGGTAATTTGAGGGAGCATGGAGGTAGTTGCTGTATTGGGGGGGAGGTGCAAGGAGGAAGAGAGGGAAGGAGAGAACAAGATGATGCATGAGAGGAGAAAGGAGAGGGAAAGAAGAGCTGGAATCAGAACAAGGAGCATGGAGAAGGAAAGAAGTGCTGGACACGGGGGGCATGGAGTGCAAGAGGTACTGCATCAGTGGAAGGAGGAAAAGAAGGGTGAGAGGTGCTGCACTGGGGGAGGGGGCACGGAGGGAGAGATGCTAAACTCGTGGAGGGGATGGGAAGCGAGAGAGATCCAATGAGAGGACTGAGGATAAGAAGGGGGAAACTGGATGCATAGAGGTAGAGAGAGAGATACTGGATATGAAGAGTGAGTGGGGAAAAGAGAGGAAATACTGACCTGCAGGCAAGAGAAAAAAAGAACATAAGAATTGTCATACTGGGACAAACCGAAGGTCCATCAAGCCCAGTATCCTGTTTCCAATAGTGGCCAACCCAGGTCCCAAAGACCTAGCTAGATCCCAAGAAATAAAACAGATGCCCTTTTATGGAAAAAACCATCTTGGAAACTCTCAAACTCTTCTTTGTACCACCAGTACCACTCTGTGCCTATGCTCTCATCCATGCCCATCTCCCCTTTTTTTACATATATCATCCTGTGTCCAGCTTCTCCCCCTCTTACTTCCTTACATCAATATGTCTTTTGCTCTCTCTATTTTCTCCCTTTGCTGTGTTCAGTATTTTACTTCCTTCATCCCCTTGGTTCAGCATATTCTGTTTCCCTTCCCTTCTCTCTCCTCCTCCCTGCAGGTCCAACATCTCTCTCCTTTTCCTCCAGCTCCAGTCACCCCCCTCCCCCCAACATGGGTCCAGCACCTCTTTTCCATTCAGCTCCAACTCTCCCCTCCCCCCCCTCACACACATGGGTCTAGCACCCTGCAAATCCAGTCCCTTTGTCCCTTCCAGCCCCAGTCCCACCCACATGGGTCCAGCACCTCTTTCCATTCCTTCTAGCTCCAGTCCCTATCTCCCTTCCATTCAGCTCCCAGACCAGGCCATAGCAGCAAAATTCCCCACCCCCATACACACACACAAACAAAAGTCCATTTTTCAAATAATGCATATTACTGAAATAGGCAGTATGCCCCAACTTGCAACAGGATGCCCCAACGTGTTAGGATCAAAAGAGACAAAAGGTTGTGGAGATGATCTATGTGATTTAGTCAGTAAGCTAATGCTCATTTGCAGTCCAGAGTATGAAGAGCTGTTTCTCCAGGATGAGAATGAGGCTTGGGAAAATATACTGGAAGAACAATCAATTGATTGAGATGAAATTCAGTGACGACCTTTGGTAAGAACTTTGGATGAGTGCGAAGAACTACCTTGTCATGGTGAAACACTGTAAATGGTGGATCGGCTACCAATGCTTGAAGTTCACTCACTCTTCTGGCAGAAGTGAGAAAGATGAGAAAGACAACTTTCCAAGTAAGGTTTTTGAGACGAGCTGTAGACATTGGTTCAAAAGGAGGCTTCATCAACTTAGCAAGAACCACATTAAGATCCCAGACTACTAGAGGTGCTTTAAGAGGTGGTTTGACATTGAAAAGTCCTTTCATAAATCTGGAAATGAGAGGATGAGCAGTAAGAGGTTTACCATCCACTGGCTGATGAAAGGCAGTGATAGCACTTAGATAGACTCTTAATAGATGAAGATTTGAGGCCAGAGTCAGATAAATGGAAGAGGTAATCCAAAATCAGGGAAACGGAGATGGATTTCAGGTCCTCATGATGAAGAAGACACCAAGCAGAAAAATATGTCCAATTTTGCTAGTAACACTGCTGAGTTGCTGGTTTTCTTGAAGCTTCTAATATTAGCCTAACCAACTGAGCGATATGAAGATCAGCTAAATTCAACCCGAGAGGTACCAAGCTGTCAGGTGTAAAGACTGAAGGTTGGGATATCGAAGAGAACCTTGACTCTGCGTGAGAAGAGATGGAAAATTTGCAGGGTAGTGGCTTCTTAATACTGAGTTGAAGTAGAAGGGAGAACCATGGTTGTCTGGGCCACTGAGGAGCTATCAGAATCACTGCGGAAAACTCCTGCTTGAGCTTGACAAGTGTTTTGTGAACAAGAGGAAAGGGTGGAAACACATAAAAAAACTTGTTTGTTCAATCCAGGAGAAAAGTGTACGCTTCTAGGCGATGAGGCAAGTATAGCCTGGAGAACAAGTGGGGTAGCTTGTGATTGTGGGAAGATACAAACAGATCTACCTGGGGAGACCCCCATTGTGAGAAAATGGAATGGAGAGCTGCTGAGTTCAGAATCCATTCGTGTGGTTGAAGAATGCGGCTGAGCTTGTCTGCCAGCGAATTCTTTTCCCCATGAATATAAACAGCTTTGAGAAAGATGTTGCGATGAATTGCCCAATTTCAAATCTTTTGAGCCTCCTGAGAGAGAAGAAGAGACCCTGTGCCTCCTTGCTTGTTTACATAATTCATTGCTACTTGATTGTCTGTCCGGACAATGAGAACTTGATCTTGTATAAGATGCTGAAAAGCTTTGAAAGCATTATAAATCGCTCTGAGTTCCAACAGATTTATATGATGATGGTGGCGATCCCTGATGGTCCAAAGACCTTGAGTGTGCAGACCATCTAGATGAGCCCCCCCAAGCATAAGTTGATGAATCCTTAGTCAGGACTTTCTGATGAGGAGGCATTTGGAAAAGCAATAATCTGGAGAGATTGAAAGATTGCATATACCACTGTAGAGATTGTCAAAGAGACAAGGTCACTGCAATATATTGTGAGAGTGGGTCTAGAGCTTGTGACCACTGGGAGGCTAGGGTCCATTGAGAACTTCTTAGGTGCAGCCTCGCAAAGGGAGTCACATGGACTGTTGATGCCATGTGTCCGAGAAGAACCATCATGTGCCTTGAATCTGGGCACAAGAACAGGGGAAACAAATCCACAAAACTCAAAAAAGCAAAACCAAAGTGGAATTGTCCAATCAGAATGGTGCACAAGAAAGTGTCTTCCAACTCATCTGATGAATTCAATATCTTTATTTATCCAAAGTAACTCAATGACTTGACATGTACACGTTTCGGCCTCCCGGCCTGCATCAGGAGTCTTAGGAGTCTTTGGGTGTAAAATGGGGTATGAGGTCTTATACCGGCCAATCAATCCATTGCTTCAAATCTATGTAGCACTGCAAAACGCCTTAGGTGCAGCCTCACAAAGGGAGTCACATGGACTGTTGATGCCATGTGTCCGAGAAGAACCATCATGTGCCTTGAATCTGGGCAACATGATGGGAAAGTTGAATAAGTGTGTCCTGACGCTGCAAAGGAAGAAATGCTCTGAGCTGAGTCAAGTCTAACAGGGCTCTGATGAACTGGAGCTTCTGAGATGGCTGAAATTGAGATTTGGGGGTTGATTTTGAATCCCAAATTCTGGAGAAATAGTACAGTTTGCGGTGTCGTTGAGAGTGCACTGTGACATGAAAGATCCTTGATGAGCAAGTCGTCCAGATAAGGAAAAACCTGAAGACCCCAAGACCTCAAAGCTGCTGCCACCACTACCAGGCACTTAGTAAAGACTCTGGGAGAGGATGCCAGTCCGAAAGGTAGAACTTTGCATTGGTAGTGGAATTGCACCACTCAAAATCTGAGATACTTACTGGAAGCCGGGTGAATTGAAATATGAGTGTAGGCTTCTTTGCAATCCAGAGAGCATAGCCAATCATTCCAATTGAGAAGGAGATACAAAGTTGCTAAAGATAACATTCTAAATTTTTCATTGACCAGAAATTTGTTCAGAGCTCTGAGGTCCAATATCGGTCGGAGATATCCTGTCTTCTTTGGTATTAGAAAATAGAGTAAAACCCCGTGCTCTCTTGTTCTAGGGGAACCTTCTCTATGGCATTGAGAAGTAGACTCTCGATCTCTTGAAGCAGAGAGGGTTGAAGCAGATTGGAAACAGACTCTTGGAGGATGATCTGGAGGAATGGTGAGAAAATGAAGGTAGTAGTGAAGGTTTCTGAGAACACTACTGTTTTATTTTTTTTCTGCTGAGGACATGAAGCAGTAGATGGTTTAGCCGAATAACGTGGTGGAAACAGAGACTGTGTCTGAATTCAACAGGGTCTGGGATAAGCAATGGTTAAGGGGCTGGAGGAGTTTAGAGGAACTGGGCCTCTTTTCCCTTGAAAAGAGGAGACTGAGAAGGGACATGATCGAAAGCTTCAAGATAATGAAGGGAATAGACTTAGTAGATAAAGACAGGTTGTTCACCCTCTCCAAGGTAGGGAGAATGAGAGGGCACTCCCTAAAGTTAAAAGGGGATAGATTCTGTACAAATGTAAGGAAGTTCTTTTTTACCCAGAGAGTGGTGGAAAACCGGAACGCTCTTCCGGAGGCTGTCATAGGGGAAAACACCATCCAGGGATTCAAGACAAAGTTAGACAAATTCCTATGGAACTAGAACGTACGCAGGTAGGGCTGGTCTCGGTTAGGGCGCTGGTCTTTGACCTGGGGGCCACCGCGAGAGCGGACTCTGGGCACGATGGACCACCGGTCTGACCCAGCAGCGGCAGTTCTTATGTTCTTATGATTAGGTAATTGTATGGAAACTATGCTCTCGAGTAACTGGTCAAAAAGACTGAGTAGGTTTCGTAGGAGCAGACTGTGAAGGTTTCTGAGAGCACTATTGTTTTTGTTTTTTTCTGCTGAGGACGTGAAGCATTAGATGGTTTAGCCGAATAACGTGGTGGAGGCAGAGACTGTGTCTGAATTCAAAAGGGTCTGGGATAGGCACATGGGATCTTTCAGAGAAAGAGATAATGGTTACTGTGGATGGTTACTGCAAATGGGCAAACTAGATGGGCCATTTTGCCTTTATCTGCCATCATGTTTCTATGTTTAAGATTCTATGTTTCTATGTAACCTTCTTGTATGATGTTTAGAACCCAGAGGTTGGATGTGATCATCTTCCAGCAATGAGAATAAAGTTGAAGACGACCTCCTTTAGGTTGAGGGAGAGACTAAGTAATTGTATGGAAACTATGCTCTCGAGTAACTGGTCAAAAAGACTGAGTAGGTTTAGTAGGAGCAGACTGTGAAGGTTTCTGAGAGCACTGTTGTTTTTTGTTTCTCTGCTAAGGACGTGAAGCAGTACATGGTTTAGCCGAATAACGTCTTTGATAAGAGGTAGAAGGTTTGAATGGTTATGAAGTGGACGGTTTTGGTTTAGGCTTAACCAATGAGTCCCAGGAATTTTCATGAGCACAAAGTTTTTGAGTAGCATTCTAAATGGTATCTCCGAAAAGCTCATCTCCTAGACAGGGAATATTAGCCAATTGATTTTGAAGATTGACATCCATGTCAGCAATCCTGAGCTATGCCAGTCTCCGCATAGCTACAGACATGGACAAAGTTCTTGAGGATAGTTCAAAAGAGTCATAAGCAGATTGGACTAAATGTTGACATAACTGAAAAAGAGTGGAGACCAATTGTTGAAAACCCTTAGTACAGTGAGAAGGAAGGTACCTCTGGTACATTGGCAATTGTTTAAGCAAATGCTTGAGATAAGTAAAATGGAAAGTGTAATTATTCACACGACTGGACAACATGGAATTTTGATACAGACTTCTACCAAATCTGTCCATGGTACGACCCTCCCTCCCTGGTGGAACTGAGGCATAAATATTGGAGGTAGACTTTTAACGTGTCGATTCCACCACTAAGGATTGATGTCAAATCCTAGTTTGGGAGCAAGTTTATAAAGAAAGTCCAGATCAGGGGTGCCCAAATGGTCGATCGTGATCAACCAGTAGATCACAAAGGCAACGTGAGTCGATCGCGTTGCCTTTGCAATCTTTTTCTTCCTGCTGCTTCCCCAAGTCAGGCCTGGCGCGTACAAGCGCCGGACTTAAAAACTTCATCTCCGACGTCAATTCTGACGTCGGAGAGGAAGTTCTGGGCCAGCCAATCGCTGCGTGGATGGCCTGGAACTTCCTCCCCGACATTAGAATTGACGTTGGAAGTAAAGTCTTGTGGGCCCAGCGCTTATACGCGCCAGGCCTGGCTCGGGGAAGCAGCAGGGAGAAATCGTATTGGTGGCTTGGGGGTGGGGGTAGGGAAAGAATCAGGGAAGTGGAGAAATTGGCACGATGGTTTGGGGGGCAGGGGAAGA
This sequence comes from Geotrypetes seraphini, assembly GCF_902459505.1. Classification (NCBI taxonomy): domain Eukaryota; kingdom Metazoa; phylum Chordata; class Amphibia; order Gymnophiona; family Dermophiidae; genus Geotrypetes; species Geotrypetes seraphini. Next base: position 255,083,099 of record NC_047086.1, read on the forward strand.
GAGTAAGAAAGGCAGAAAGAAAGAGGGGGAGGGCCAGGGGGAGAGAGAAAGAAAAGCAGAAAGAAAGAGGGGGGGCCAAGGGGAGAGAGAAAGAAAGGCAGAAAGAAAGAAGGGGGCTGGGGGAGAGAGAAAGAAAGAAAGAAAGAAATATTGGCTTTAAAGAAGAAGGAAGTGCAACCAGAGACTCATGAAATCACTAGACAAAAAGGTAGCAAAAATGATTTTTTCAATTTAGTGATCAAAATGTGTCCGTTTTGAGAATTTATAGCTGCTGTCTATATTTTGCACTATGGCCCCCGTTTACTAAACCACAATAGCGGTTTTTAGCGCAGGGAGCCTATGAGCAGCTTCCTTCGCTAAAAACCGCTATCGTGGTTTAGTAAAAGGGGAGGGGGTATATTTGTGTATTTTTGTATGGTTGTTACTGAGGTGACATTGCATAGAGTCATCTGCCTTGACCTCTTTGAAAAATACCCGGAATATGAATGATAATGAACATTTTCTCTGCCTTTCAGTGTGCTTTGTGTTTTTAATTTTATATCCTTCGCTAAAAACCGCTATCGTGGTTTAGTAAAAGGGGAGGGGGTATATTTGTGTATTTTTGTATGGTTGTTACTGAGGTGACATTGCATAGAGTCATCTGCCTTGACCTCTTTGAAAAATACCCGGAATATGAATGATAATGAACATTTTCTCTGCCTTTCAGTGTGCTTTGTGTTTTTAATTTTATTGTTGGTAGATCATTTTGACTTCAACATTTTAAAAGTAGCTCACAAGCCCAAAAAGTGTGGGCACTCCTGGTCCAGATCTTGGGAGCAACTGGTACTGACAAAGGAGATTCCCAATTTTTATGAAGAGAGTCCTTCAAAATTGCATGAAGAGGAAGTTTAATGACCTTAGGAGGGTGTTTAATATCCATAGTCTCCATATATTCAGGAGTATATTTGGAGTCCGCTTCCAGTTTAAGAGATATGTCCTTACCAAGTTGTCAGATAAAACGGGTAAAGGAAAGTGTCTCAGGAGGATATGATTCTTTTATATGAGCCTGTGATGAGTGCTGCTCCGGAGAATCATAAGCTTCTGTTGATGATGGAGAATCATTAATAGAAGATTCAATGTGAAGGTCAGAATCAATGACCAGAGATTGAGATCTATGTCTTCTTTTACATCGGTAACGGTCTGGCAACAGAGAAGGTGCACGCTACTTACGCTTTTCTGAACATTTAAAAGAAATAAGTTTGGATTTTCAAGACTTACTAGATTGAGAATGTCTAGATGAAGAGGAACGATGCCTCGATGAGCTGGAGCGATGACTGGAAGCATGAATTTTTGATGCATGCCTGGATGATAGTCGGTGTCGAGAACCAGGAGACAGCATCAAAGACTGAGGACTGGTACCAGCATCCCTGGTGGTATGCTCAGGCTGGGCTGGTATCTGTGGAGTCGGTATCTGTGAAGTCGGTACTTATGGAGTTGGCGTTGGGTGTAATAATTTTTGAAATATATCCTCGTACTTCATCCGAAATAACTTTTCAAACTGTTTGTTTATTTATTTATTTAGATTTATTTAGATTTTTATCCCGTCCTCCCAGTAGCTCAGAATGGTCTACAAGCAAACATTCACAGTGGAGTACATTTGGACAATACAAAGACTATACAGTAGTTTAAATATATTTGGACAATACAAAGACTATACAGTAGTTTAAATACAAGGACTATACAGTAATTTACAGGTTAAGAATGGACTATACATGGTCTCCATTGTTCCTTACAGGTGTAGAGGCTGAAGACTGGGATGCAGAAGAGAACCTTGACTCTGCATGAGAAGAGATGGAAAAATTTGAAGAGAGATTAGTTCCTTGGTACTGAGTTGAAGTATTTATTTATTTTATTCAATTTTCTATACCGTTCTCCCATGGGAGCTCAGAACGGTTTACATGAATTTATTCAGGTACTCAAGCATTTTTCCCTGTTTGTCCAGGTGGGCTCACAATCTATTTAATGTACCTGGGCAATGGGAGGATTAAGTGACTTGCCCAGGGTCACAAGGAGCAGTGTGGGTTTGAACCCACAAACTCTGAGGCTGTAGCTTTAACCACTGCGCCACACTCTCCCCTGAGAAGGGAAAACCACAGTTGCCTGGGACACCGAGGAGCTAGAAGAATCATGGTGGCAGACTCCTGCTTGAGCTTGACAAGTGTCTTGAGAACAAGAGGAAAAGGTGGAAATGAATAAAGGAACTTGTTCGTCCAGAAGAAAAGCGTCCACTTCTAGGCAACGAGGTGAGTAGAGCCGGGAGCAAAAGTGGGGTAGCTTGTGATTGTGGGGAGACACAAAGAGATCCACTTGTGGTGTCAACAACTGAAAGAAAATGGAATGGAGAGTTGTTGAATTCAGGGTCCATTCATGTGGTTGAAGAATGCGACTGAGCTTGTCTGCCAGAGAATTATTTTCCCCTTGAATGTAAACTGCTTTGAGAAAGATGTTGCAAGGAATTGCTCAATTCCCAGTTTTTTAAACCTCCTGACAAGAAGTGAATCCCTGTTCCTCCCTGCTTGTTTACATAGTACATTGCTACTTGATTGTCCATCCAGACAAGGAGAACTTGATCTTGTTTGAGATGTTGAAAAGTTTTGAGAGCATTGACAATCGCTCTGAGTTGCACTAGATTTATATGATGGCGTCCATAGACCTTGAGTGCGTAGGCCATCCAGATGAGCCCCCCAAGCATAGGTTGATGAATCCATAGTGAGAGCTTTCTGATTGGGAGGCGTTTGAAAAAGCAAACCTCTGGAAAGATTGGAAGATTGCATCCACCATTGTAGTGACTGTCGAAGAGATGAAGTCACTGCAATATGTTGGGAGAGAGCATCCAGAACCTGTGACCAATGAGAAGCTAGAGTCCATTGAGGGATACTTAGGTGGAGTCTCGCAAATGGAGTCACATGTGGCCTAGGAGACTGGAGCTGGACAACTTGATGGCAGAGTTGAACAAGGGCGTCTTGACGTTGTTGAGGGAGAAATGCCCTGAGTTGAGTCATGTCTAGGAAAGCTCTAATGAATTGGAGTTGCTGAGATGGTGGAAGTTGAGATTTGGGGAAGTTGATTTCGAATCCCAAACTTTGAAGAAAAAACACCATCCGCTGTGTCGTTGAAAGCACATTTTGATAAGAGAGATCCTTGATGAGACAGTCGTCCAGATAGGGAAAGATTTGAAGGCCCTGAGACCTCAAGGCTGCTGCCACTACTATCAGGCACTTGGGCAAAGACTCTGGGAGAGGATGCTAGGATGAAAGGTAGAACCTTGTATTGGTAGTGGTGTTGCACCACTCGAAATCTGAGGTACTTCCTGGAAGCCGGATGAATTGGGATATGAGTGTAGGCCTTCTTTAGGTCTAGAAAGCATATCCTATCGTTTTGATTCAGTAGGGGGTACAACATTGCTAGGGATAACATTCTGAATTTCTCTTTGACCAGAAATTTGTTGAGAGCTCTGAGATCCAATTTAGGTCGAAACCCCCCCTCCCCCTGTCTTCTTGGTGATGAGAAAATAACAAGAGTAAAACCCTGTGTTCTCTTTTTCTGGAGGAACCTTCTCGATGGCATTGAGAAAGAGTAATTCTTGATCTCCTGACGAAGAGAGGGCTAAAACAGAATCTCTTGGAGGATGATCTGGAGATATGGTGAGAAAATGAAGGGCGTACCCTTCCGAATGATGTTGAGAACTCAGAGGTCAGATGTGATTAACTCCCAATGATGAGAATAAAGTTGTAGGTGATCTCCGATGGGTTAAGAGAGAGGCAGAGGCAACTGGATTGAAACTATGCTCTCAAGTAAGCAGTCAAAACGACAGTAGATTTAGCAGGAGCAGACTATTGAGGTTCTGAGACTTCTGCTGTTTTTACTTTTTCTGTTGAGGTCAAGAAGCAGAAGATGGTTTAGGAGCATAACATCGTTGATAGGATGTAGATCAGGGGTGTCAAAGTCGCTCCTCGAGGGCCGTAATCCAGTCAGGTTTTCAGGATTTCCCCAGTGAATATGCATGAGATCTATTTGCATGCACTACTTTCATTGTATGCTAATAGATCTCATGCATATTCAATGGGGAAATCCTCAAAACCCGGCTGGATTGGGCCCTCTAGGACCGACTTTAACACCTGTGATGTAGATGGTTTAAATGGACGTGATGAGGAAGCCTTGGGTTTAGGTTTGACTAACGAGTCCAAAGACTTTTCATGAGCGATGAGCTTTTGTGTGGCATTTTCAATTGTATCTCCAAAAAACTCATCACCAAGACATGGTATGTTAGCCAACCGATCTTGAAGATTAATATCCATATCTGCCATTCTGGGCCAAGCCTGCCTTCTAATGGCCACAGACATAGAAGATCTAGAGGAAAGCTCAAAAGAATCATAGGCAGATTGAACCAAATGTTGTTGTAACTGTAGAAGGGTGGAAATCAAATGTTAAAACCCCTTAGCACAATGAGAGGGAAGATATTTCTGGTACATAGGCAATTGCTTCAACAACTGCTTCAAATAGCATGTGAAATGGAAAGTATAGTTATTCACTTTAACATAGTATTTTGACAGAGGCATCTGCCAAATCTATCCTTAGTGCGATCTTCTCTCCCAGGTAGAACAGAGGCATACACCTTAGAGGAGGTAGATTTTTTAAGTGTAGATTCTACCACCAAGGATTGGTGAGAAAGCTCAGGTTTATCATATCCTGCAGTAGGAGCAATTTTGTAAGTGGAATCCAGCTTTCTAGGCACCACTGGGAATTATAATTGATAGTCACCTGACATTTGAAGAGCAGGTCTCAGCAATAGTTGCTAAAGGATTTGGAGCATTAAGACACCTTAGAGCTATTTGAGATTTTTTGGACGAGAAATCGTTACATACTTTAATTCATGCCCTTGTTTTATCCAAGTTGGATTATGGTAATCTAGTATATGCAGGCATAACAGAAGGGCAATTAAAGTACTTACAAACAGTATAAAATGCTGCAATTAGGTTGATAGGCCTTGCACACACTCGTGATTATGTAACTCCATTGTATGCAAATTCTATTGGTTATTGTTTTATTCACCTAGGCATTTATTAAGATCTTTGAATAAGAATAGAGTAGCTGTGCCCCATATTTCAAAGGCTCATCTTGCCTCAACTAGAAATTGTGCATTTTTATATTTAGTCCCAATCATTTCAAAATGTTAAAAGACAATTAAAGGCTTATTTTTTCCAATTGGCCTTTTCAAATGGATGAGATGGAACCGGGACTACAGTCTGCATTTACGGTATACAGGCATGTATGCAGGCATTTATATAATTTTAAAATAAATGTTTTAAACTGCTATTAATAGTTTTAATTTTATTATATATTAGAAACTGTGTTCTTTTTTTAAAAAATCTTTATTAAATTTTCAAACTACAATTATGCATGCAAATAATTCATGTACATATAATACTACAAGAAAAGCACAATAAACTTACAGATATTACTAAGAAATTATTTTCTCCCACCCTCCCACCTAGTAATCAAGAAAATAAATACCCACAAGAAATTACCTAAAAAAATTCCTGAATCAATTCCAATGCAAACCCCTCCCCCCTCCCTCCCACCCCAGATGTGTATGTTTAAAGGTCAGTAAAATAAAGTTAGTTATCATTCCTTACAAAATTTAGCCAATAGCTCCCGAACATCCAGAAATTTCCTGTAACTTCCCTGCTGTATACCCATCAAACATTCCATTTTAAAAGTATAACAAAGAGATTCCCACCAGAAACCGTATTCGTTTTGTCTTTTCTTTCCTATTGAAAATGGAGTTCTTTTATATATTTGGAAAATTACATTGTAAATCACAGGCCAGAAAACTTCCTTTTTTCCACCCCGTCCCTCATTGTAAATCGCTTTGATCCTTCTTGGCTGCATAGCGGTATAGAAAGATTTTAAATAAACAAACACTGATAAGGGAAATTCCTAATTTTTATAAAGAGTGTCTTTCAAAATAGCATGAAGAGGAAGCTTGAGCACCTCCTTTGGAGGAGCTTGATGTCCATAGTTTCCTAGTATTCAGCTTCCAGCTTAAGAGATATGTCTTTACCAAGTTGTCTAATAAAATGAGAGAAAGAGGGGATGACTCTAAGAGAGAGAGGTTGAGAACCCTCAGGAGAGTCATCAACTTCTGTTGTTGAAGGAGAAGCACCAAGCAAAGATTGAAAGTGAAGATCAGAGTCCACTACTGTTGATTGAGATCTATGTTTTTTGTAACATCGGTACCAATCCTGGGAAGGAGAAGGGGTCCGATGCTTACACTTCTCTGAATGTTTAGAAGAGACATGCTTAGATTTGTGAGAAAACTTACTCAAATGTGAGTATCGAGGAGAAGGAGAATGATGCTTGGAAGAACTGCAGCTGGAAGCAGTAGTCTTGGATGCATGCCTGGATGATGGACAGTGCTGAAGTTCAGGAGACGGCACTGAAAACTGAGTACTGGTACCGGCATCCCTGGTGTTGATACGCTCAGGCTGGGCCGGTACCGGCATAGCTAATGCTAGGGTCAAAAGATTAAATATGTGACCATACTCTGCATGAAAGAATTGTTCAAATTGTTCTTTCAAAGAAGCTACCGGTACCTATGGCATTGTCGCTGGTACCATCAGTGCCGGTTCTTGTTCCACAGACGGCACTGGTACCCGTGGATTTGACACTGGTACTATTGATGCTGTGACCTGCTCCAAAAAGGATGACTCCGATGAGGAGAAACCGCTAGATTTTGGAGCAAGTCGAAAAAGGGGTCATCATTTGGCTTGTATGACTGGACTCAATGTCTTAGTGGCCAACTCCACCTGGGAGACTGGTGACTTTCTCACTGGCGTACCTGAAGGAGTTGTGACTCCGGAGTAGAAGGCAGTGCCGAGGAAGGTCACGACACCTTAGAGGACGGTGCCTTCACTGGCAGTGCCTTTTGAATGTGGTACCTTTACCAGCTGTGTTGTGGAACGTGGCACCTTTACTACCGGTGCTGCGGACTGCATCACCTTTGTAGTCGGTGCCGTAGAAGTTGAAGGCGAAGGATGATCCTCTTCCATACTGGCACCGAAAAATTGTTTTTGCAGTAGAAGGCGGCTTTTTAAGGTGGAAGAACGAATGCATGAGTCGATGCGGTGTTCCAGTTCTAGACACTGTATGCACCAACTATGCGGGTCTGTCACTGAGATAGTCTGTTGGAACCTGCTGCACTTCTTAAAACCAGTTAATGGCCAGGACATTAAGTTAGGGAATACCGCCTCAGCCAAATCAAATGTGAGAGAATGAGGAGGAAAAAAGGCCCCACTGTCAAAAGCCCGAAGATGAATGAAAAAAAGAAAAAGATAAAGGCTCTTTTTTTTAACTTTAAAGAAAAAACAGTAAAGATAAGAAGAAAGAAAAAAAGTGCACGCGAGCAGGAAAGCAAGCACAAAAACAAACGAACGTTCAATGATGTGGCAGAACAGCTCCATGGAAAACATTGAACTGAGGGTCTGAGCACCTACGTCAGATGGGAAGGCACTTGCGCATGTACGGTGTGGTCGTTCGTGAATTTTCTAAAGTTCTTAAAGTGGTGATGCACTTGAGACCTTCCATGCCGGGGCTCCGTGGATGACATCACCCACATGTGAGAATATGCTGCCTGCTTGTTCTGGGATAAAGGCATTTTTTTACTCCATGTTCACCATGCAAGAGCTTGGGACCTGCCTGAAGCCCTTGAAATCTCTATGGGCTTCTGGCCCTAACTCTTCTGGCTGAAGTTAAGGCAATAAGAAAAACTGTTTGCCACGTAAGGAAATGAGCGAAGCAGATCCCAATGGTTCAAAAGGGTCTTGCACTAAAATATCCAGGACTAAGTTCAGGTCCCATGCTGGTGGAGGATCTCGCAGTGGAGGTCAAAGACTAGAAAGACCTTTGATAAAACAATAAACCAGTGGATGATGTGAAATTGGTTTATTATCCAAAAAGGTATGGAAAACTGAGATAGCTACCAGATGAAAGTGAAATAAGTTGGATTTAAGACCAGAATCTGACAAACGTAGACGATATGATAAAACATAGTCGATTGGACAAAGAAGAGGATTCTGATGGTGCTGTCAAGACCAGATAGAAAAACATGTCCATTTGGAATGGTAGGACTTTCTAGTAGATGGACATCGAGCTGCAAGTGGTACAATCTTGACTGGTTGAGAAAGTGGAAAACGTGTCAAGTTTGAGCTTTCAATATCCAGGCGGTCAGAGACTGCAAAGATTAGGATGTAATAATTGCCCTTTCTGTTGAGATAAGAGAGATGGATGGGTGCCCAATGGAATTGGAGAAGTGTCCAGAAGGTCTAGTAGCAGCAGAAACCAAATTTGTCTGGACCAACATGAAGCAATGAGCATGATGTGCGCTGAATCCCTAGAGACCTACTGAAGTACCTTGAAGATGAGAGGAAATGGCGAAAAGGCATAAAGTAGGTTGGTGTCCCAATGAATAGAGAAAGCATCTCTTGCAACTGCCTGTGGAGCTGGTCAAAGGAAGCAGAACTTGCTGCATTTGGCATTGTACTGGGAAGCAAATAAATCCAGTATGGGAGTTTCCCAAAGCTGAAAAATTGCTGACAGAACAGACAGATGGAGAGGCCATTCATGAGGATTGAGTTTCCAACTTAGAGAGTCTGCTAGGAGATTACACTTCTTCCTCCGTATTTGTGGTTTCAGCAATCATGGTTTCAATTATTCACATTTTTTAGCTTGCTGGCTCCTCCCCCAAATTACATCAGCCTGCATAGAAAAATCGCTGATTCCAAGCGTTTACAGAGAAAATTGCTGATTCCCAGCACTTTCTTCACCGTGTTTTGCCCCTCCATCAGGAATAGGCCAGGTCTCCCACCATGTTATTCGCGGGTTCACCATATTCACGATGGTTTTTAATAGAAAACAGCGAATAACATAGTTATTTACGGGTATTTGCGGGTCTGTTAATCCCCTATCACAGCGAATACGGAGGGAGAAGTGTATGTACGCCTGGTATGTATACTGCTTATGGATGCATCCCGAGCATTAGAGCGTAGGAACAGAGGCAGCAAGATTCTCTGCAGAGATGAAGTGAGCCGGAACCTCCCTGTTTGTTCATATAAAACATCGTGACTTGATTGTCCGTTTCAATAAGAATGTGTTTTTTGCAAATCCAAGGGTGGAATGCCTGTAGCGCATAATACACTGCTTGCAACTCGAGATGATTGATGTGCAGGGACCACTCGGTTATTGACCACTGGCCCTGAGTCTGCAATTGGTCAAGATGAGACCCCCCAGCCCTTAATGGAGGCATCTGATGTGATTGTAAGAAGAGGCGACGAAGATTGAAACAGGCAGTCTTCCTGTAGAGATGGGGAAGAAATCCACCAAAGGACGGTCCCTTGATCCTTTATAGGTAATAAAATCATCTTGTTGAGGGAATGATGTTTCTGATCACGGTGCAACTTCAGGTGTCTCATGTGAAGATGTGCATATGGTACCAGATTGATCGATGCAGCCATATGACCTAGGAGATGTTGAATAATGTGGGTTGAAAGAGCTGAAGCCTGCCTGAAGTAAGTTGACAGAGCAATAATAATAATTTATTTCTTATATACCTCCAAAGCCATAGTAGTTCAAGGCGGTTTACAACGAAGAAGAACTGGACAATCAGTGAATAAGGTACAAACACCGAAAAGAGGTACAACAAAGAAAGGCAAGACAGTCTGCGTAAGGTTCAATCCAAGAATATTGGTAAACAAAGTGGTACAGTCAGTGAATATAGGCATATAGGTAAAACAGAGGGGGTACCATCTGCAGATGAAGATACAGTTTAAAAGGGTAAGCAGGACACGGTGTGGAAAAAAGGGGCCATAGGTTGGGCATAGAGGTCTTAGGATATAAATCGTGTAAATAGATTAGATTTTAGTAGTTTCCTGAAGTTTAGGTAGGATGAAGCGTGTGAGATAATGTCGGCCAGCCAATTATTAAGCTGACCTGCTTGGAAGGCAAGCATTCTATTTAGATATCTTTTGTAGCGGCAGGCCTTTATAGTTGGATGGCTAAACAGGTGGGTTCTGCGAGTGTGTTTGGATGAGCGGTCTAGGATAAAATGGGGCATCAAGATGGATCTGAAACAGAAACAGGCGAACTTGAATTGCACTCTTGCTTCCAGGGGTAGCCAGTGGAGTTTTTGGTAGTAGGGAGTTAGGTGTTCCCATTTTTTTAGTCCAAAGATCAGTCGGTTTTGCCTAATTTTGGATGATTCGCAATCTTTGAGTGGTTTTTTTGAACTATCCCAGGTAGATGATATTGCAGTAATCAAGTAGACTTAAGATGGAGGATTGCTCAAGTAAGCGGAATGAGTAAGTGTCGAAGTACTTTCTGATGGATCTTAGCTTCCATAAGGTGGAGAAGCCTTTTCTGACCAGGTCGGTGAGTTTCGAAGTTAAGGTTGCGGTCAAGAATCACTCCTAGAATTTTTAAGGTGTTTGTTATGGGAAAGACCTGGCCATTCAGGGAGATTGAAGGGTCTTTGAATTTGTCATTTGGACTCGCCAGGAAGAATTTGTTTTTTTCTGAATTGAGTTTCAGTTTGAAATCAACCATCCATAGTTCAATTTGCGTTAAGATAGATGCTAGATGATTATTTATCTCCGGGGTTATGTTGGTTAGGGGAAAGATTAAGGTGATGTCGTCGGCGTAGATGTAGAATTTGATCTTCAAGCTTTGCAGTAGGTTTCCTAGAGCAACCAGGTAGATGTTGAACAGTGTGGGGGACAGGGGGGAGCCCTGCGGGATTCCGCAAGTGTTGACCCAGCTGGCGGAATGAGACTTGTCACTGTAGACTTGGTAAGAACGTTTACCCATCTTACTGTTTCATTTGCAGTTTGGTAGCTGCAGGAGAAGGGGCATTCTAGTAGATTTGAACAGTAGAGGTCAGAGTTGGTAAGCGAGGGACTGCTATAACACTAATGGACTGGATGCATAACAGTCGCGGGAGACCTCTGGGAGTGTAGCTACAAAATGTGTGAACTGGATGGATGTTTCAGAGGCTGATTCGGGTCCCACTCTAACTATGACTGTTGAATTAGAATTGATGACTTGGGTTAACACCTGAGCTTGTTTTACCTTAATGGTCAGGGCTAACCACTAGCTGTAATTCATAGGTCTCATGCCCTGAAGCTTGCTGTTTCAATGATAACAAGTTTATTTCTAAGGGTGCCTCCTGGGGATCTCATCTTCTTTACCGACACAGCTCCTTCACTGATATTTTTTTACCATCAAAGTGTTAGCCTAATTTAATGCAATGCTGATGGAGCATTAGCTACTGTTTTGGTGGGCTTGGGGGGGTAGTGGGAGGATCTTCACAGGGCCCTCAGATCGTTAGTAGGTCGATTATTCTGGGAGTGGGAGGGTAGATGGAAGGGGAGGGACAGGGTGGGAAAAAGAAAGTTTTCTGGCCTATGATTTTGGCTTTAATGGTTGTAGGGGGTTTTTTTTCCTTTAGTTTTTGGTTTTCTCCTCTTGTGCACCTGATGCCCCTGCACCCCACTGTTTTGACTACAAGGGTCAAGCCATGGGCCTTGGAGCATGGAGAAGAGCAAAGGTCGCTGACTGGGAAGACCCTGCTCTCTATTTCTTAAAAGATACTTATTTTTTCATGTGTTCCCAATACCCATTACCTTATGGTTTTCAAGTGTATTTCCTGGAACATAAATGGTGTCACCTCACCCATTAAACGGCAAAAGATTTTGAGGGCTTTAAATCAGCAGAGGGCAGACACAGCATTCCTACAAGAGACACACTTGTCAGCTACTGAGCACCCCAAATTTCATAAATGGTGGGTGGGTCACCTTTTGGGAGCCCCTGCAGACCATCATAAAGCCGGAGTCTTGATCCTGATCTGCAAATGTTTTTCTCTCACTGTTCAAAGGTGAGTAGATCCTGGTAGTCAATATATTCTGGCTAAAGTTACCCTGAATCGACAAGTGCTGGTTCTATGTAATGTATATGCACTTAGTGACTACGATCAAAATTCTTTACCTCGCTACTTTTAGGCCAACAGCAAAACATCTCCCTGCTTCGGTGGGGGGGAGGGGGAATTTCAACTGTGTACATGACACCCTGGTTGATAAATCCCATCCTCTGCCTAATGATCAGACTCGCCCCACTAAGAGCATTCCTTTGCTATGTTCCTCTCTACATGTTAATGATTTCTGGAGAACCTTACATCCAGGTGGAAAAGATTTCACACATCTTTCTAGAACTCATGCGTCTTTATCTTGCATAGACTACTAGCTGCCTTAGAGTTCACTGTTTTCTAGGATTGAGTCTGCGGAAATTGGCTCTTTCAAAGTCTCCGATCATGCTATGATCTTGTGCACCCTGCAGCTGGATCCTATTGCCCCGGTTCTTTTTGCTGGCAATTTCCACTTCATCTGAAATTTCAGGAGTTCCTGAGTGCAAAATGGTCTGAATTTCAGGCACATAATAAAGAACATCATGCAGATCCTACCCTTTATTGGGAGGCGGCTAAGGCGGTGCTGCGAGGAGAGATCCTGGCTTACACTTGCCACCAACGGAAGACTAGGGATCGAGAGATCTTGCAATTGGAGCAGCAAGTCTGTACTACTCAGAGGATGTATAGTCGACACCCTACCTCTTTACTTAAGTCACAGCTATTAGCATCTCAAAACACATTTCAAGAGCTGTTACATAAACGTGCTACAAAATCTTTAGCCCAGGAGTGTCCAATGTTGGTCCTCCAGGGACACAATCCAGTCGGGTTTTCAGGATTTCCCCAATGAATATGCATTGAAAGCAGTGCATGCACATAGATCTCATGCATATTCATTGGGGAAATCCTGAAAACCCGACTGGATTGCGGCCCTCGAGGACCGACATTGGACACCCCTGCTTTAGCCTATTATAAATATCAATTTATCACTACGGTAATCATCGGGGGAAGCTCTTGGTGAGAGCTGTGTGTCAGGCCAGAGGGCCAACAAAATTTTTGCAAGTGTACACCTCTAGTAGAGGTATGGCTAGGATGGATAAAGAGGTCAATACAGTATTTTATGAATACCACAAGATCCTCTATATTCAACAAGCAGACTTATTGGATGGTAATGAGTTTTTGGATAGTCTCCATATCAGAACAGTCTAAAGCTACTTTTAATGCCCCGATTGACGAGGCGGAGGTAGCAGGAGTTATACAAGAGGGGGCCTTGTTGAAGGCCTCTGGTCCAGATGACTATTGCATAGAGTTTTACAAACTCTTGCAAGCTCCAATAGCCCCAGTTCTCATGGCTACTTTTACTGCCTCAGTGCAGAGGGGTAGGCTTCCTGACTTTCTTACTACTGCTCAGATTGTGGTGTTGTTGAAGCCTAATAATGCTGCTGATCTCTCTTCATCTTATCACCCTATTTCACTATTAAATGTTGAAGCGAAGCTATTTGCTAAGATCTTGGCTAATAGGCTGGCTCGGTGTTTACCATCGTTAATAGCTAGTCTTCAGGTGGGGTTTGTTAAAGGACGTAGCAGTGCCAAAAACATAAGAACTTTCTTGGCCACTCTGGAATATGTTGAACAAGTGAAACTCCCCTCCATCTTAATAAGCTTTAATGCTGAAAAAGCATTTGACTGGGTTTCCTTGCAATTTCTGTTTTCCATTCTAGACTGTTATAGTACAGTGGGTTTCTTCCAGGAGGCCATCAGGGTGCTATATCATTCCTCTCAGGCTTTTGTTTGGGCTAATGGGCTGTGTTCCCCCACCTTTCTAATTTGGCATGGTACGCACCAGGGCTGTCCCCTTTCTCCTCTACTGTTCGCCTTGTCCTTGGACCCTCTGATTCGGGACATCTCGCAGAATAGGGTAGTCAGGGAATTTATATAGGTATGACCGAATTCAAGATCTCAACATTTGCTGATGACCTCTTGGTATATTTATCGGACCCAGTAGAGTCTTTGGCATGTTTTATAGAGACCTTCAGAGAATATGGAGATTATTCTGGCTTCAAGCTGAATTTGTTTTGACTACCTCCCCTTTCCACTTCAATGGACAACCACTTCCTTCCGATATTTAGGGATTATACTCACAAGCATGACCTCTACGTTATATCGTAGTAATATAGACTTCTTATTCAGATTACAGTATTACTTAACTTACTGATCCTATATCTTTACATGGTAGGGTACAATTATTCAGTATACTCTTCTCAAAATGGCTGTACACATTACAGCTCTTACCCTTCTGGCTTTTGAAAAAGGATATTGGCAGATTATATTTTCAGATCTCCCATCTCTGTTGGAGGGGGAAGAAACCACAGGTGACCCTGAGATTTTTGATTGGGTCATGGGCCCGAAGAGGTTTGGGGCTTCCTGATTTACGCCTTTACAATTTAGCCTGCTTGATGTGGAATCTAGGAGATTCATTTTCTGACCGCCAAGACTTCACCCCTAAAGCATTGGAGAAGGCTCCTTGGCACATTTTGTCTCTGGTACAGGCACTTCAAACTCTATTACCTTTCTGTCTAAGCAACAACCTGCTCCTGCGGTCATTGTGGATGATTTTGTCCTTCTTACTTGGATTATGGCATGGTAATCCTAGAGTTACCAGATACTTACCTATTCAAAGTAATTTATATTTTCAACCAGGTATAGATAATGCTAGTTTTCAACAACTGACGTTGCAAGGTCTTACGCAATGATGAGTCTTTGATGTCTTGGCCAGACCACATCCTTGACCAACTTCTCCAAATCCTACCCAAAGAAGAGTTTCCCATAAAGGGAAGCCTGATCAGGCACTGCTTAGAGGCAGTATCTTCTGCCTAGCGCTGGAGCCACAGCAAAAGCCTTGCTGTGACCACCAGATCCATCTGCTTAGCCAAAGCACTTACCACATCATCCGTCAAACAAAATCCATCAAATAGGCAAGGCCCATCTCCAAATTGGGAAGATCCAAAATCTTAAGAGCCTCTGACTCTGCCTTGAAGCCTGCAGCCTGTTAAACCCTACTAAGGCATGCTCAAGTAGCATACAAACTGCAGATCACTACCTGACAGGACAAGGCAGCCACCTCAAAGGAAAGCTTCAGCGAAGATTGCAGTTTCTAATCTTGGACATCCTTCAGCATAATACCTCCCTCAACAGAGAATGTGGTTATGCACTCAACCGAGAGTGTGGTTATCTTGATGACAGGTACCAGCGAATCCATCTTGGACCATTTTAACATCTTTGACTCCTCGGATGAAAGAGGGTAAAGGAAAGCCATCACTCATACTACTTTCAAATTGGAGTTCTGAGACAGCCACTGCATTGAAATCAACTCCTGGATGACCTTGTGCACCAAGAAGGATTTGGATGGGTGCTTAGTGCTGGTTATCCTGGGATCAGGCGCCACTTGAGATAGAATCTCCGGGGTGTCAATATTTTTATTTTTTTTATTTTAATTATTTATCAATTTTACATTTAATAAAATCAAACATTTTGTACAGAAAGATTATATGAATACAACGCCTTTTAAGGACTAAAAGAAAATTCATTTTCAAATAAATTCACTCTATTCACACATTCTCAAGTCCTCAAATGATCCAAGATTCTACGAGTGATTCAAAAGAATAACTTTAAACAAAATAAGCAAAAAGGCATTGTTGTTCCTTCCTTTTCAGGGAATTTCAATATCAGGAAAGTTGTGAGTTGAGCCGATTCAAAAAACACATATTTAGAACATAAGAACATAAGAAGTTGTCTCCGCTGAGGCAGACCAGAGGTCCATCTCGCCCAGCGGTCCGCTCTCGCGGCGGCCCATCAGGCCCACTGCCTGAACAGTGGGCTCTGTCTAATTTTACAACTTACCTCTAATCCTATCCCTCTAACCTTACCTCTACTCTTATCTGTACCCCTCAATCCCTTTGTCCTCTAGGTACCTGTCCAGACCCTCCTTGAAGCCCTGTAGAGTGCTTCTGCCTATCACATCCTCCGGTAGCGCGTTCCATGTATCCACCACCCTCTGGGTGAAAAAGAACTTCCTGGCATTTGTTCTAAACCTTTCCCCTCTCAATTTCTCTGAGTGCCCCCTTGTACTTGTGGTTCCCCATAATTTGAAAAATCTGTCCCTGTCCACTTTTTCTATGCCCTTCATGATCTTGAAGGTTTCTATCATGTCTCCTCTGAGTCGTCGCTTTTCCAGCGAGAAAAGCACCAGCTTTTTCAGTCTGTCCGTGTATGAGAGGTCCCCCATACCCTTTATTAGCTTAGTTGCTCTTCTCTGGACTCTCTCAAGTACCGCCATGTCCTTCTTGAGGTACGGCGACCAGTACTGGACACAGTACTCCAGGTGTGGGCGCACCAATGCACGATACAGTGGCAGGATGACTTCCTTCGTCCTGGTCGTGATACCTTTCTTAATTATCTCGATACCTTATTACCTTAATTATCTCGATACCTTATTACACATTTACATGGGAAACGTAAGAAGAAAATACCACCTAGCTGAGCAACACCAGGTTTCAATAGAAGAAACTGACATCCACGATTTTGAGTTTCTTTACTAACATCTGGGAAAACTTGGATTTTCAAACCTAGGAACTCCTTAAATTTATTTTTAAAAAACATTTTTAATATCCATTATTTATCTGGCAATAATGCCACACACAATAGAAGAGTTGCTGGTTTAACCAATTCCTTGTCAGATATTTCCAACATTGCAGTCTAATTTAATTGGGATTCCTGCTCAAGTTGATTCTGGTTCTCCGCTTGCTGATCTGGTATTTTACCCGTCAAATAATATGCCCGAGTAAAAGGAGGTATTGAGTCCTCTGATATGTTCAAAATTTCCATAAAGTACCTCTTTATCATTTCCGTTAGACTTATAGTGGAAATTCTTGGAAAATTCAGCAAGCGTAGGTTGTTGACTCGATACCTATTTTCCATTGTTTCCAATTTCCTTCAGATAATCTGATTTTCTTTAATTATTGTCAATTGAACTTGTTTAACCTCAGTTTCTTCTTTCTCTTTATCTCCTATTTTTAATTTAACATTGGGAAATTTCTTGTTTATTTTCTTCTATTACTTGTTTCATGCCTGGTCCCTCAGTACAGATGAAATTAAATGAATCAAAAACAAAATTACTCTGGCTTGGCCCAAAATTAGCTCACCTGCCCGCCCTCTTCACCCTACCCCAGGCCCTGCTCTACACCTTGAGTTCTCAAGCAAGGTCCTTGGCATCACTATCGAATCCTCTCTTTCCCTTAACGATCACCTGAATTCCCTGGCAAAATCTTGTTTTTTCAGCCTCCACATGCTGAGGAAAGTTAGATCCTATTTTCACCAAAAGCATTTCACCGTC
Source organism: Geotrypetes seraphini (assembly GCF_902459505.1). Lineage (NCBI taxonomy): Eukaryota > Metazoa > Chordata > Amphibia > Gymnophiona > Dermophiidae > Geotrypetes > Geotrypetes seraphini. The sequence continues at coordinate 255,100,480 of NC_047086.1, forward strand.
CTTGTACAATCCATCATCCTATCCAAACTCGATTATTTTAACGCCATCTACTTAGGCCTAACGAAAAAAAGTCTTTGCAGACTCCAGCTTATCCAGAACACTGCGGCTAAGCTGATTTTTGCTAAACGCAAATATGACCACGTCTCCCCTCTACTTACCAATCTTCACTGGCTCCCAGTACTTTCCAGAATTCATTTCAAATGTTCCTGCCTGGCTTTCAAGATCATTCATGGCATCCTTCCGCCCCTAATCCCTCTATCCTTCCTCGCCCCAACACCAACTACCACCAGATCTGCCCACAGACATAAACTATCCTTCCCCTCTCTACACGGCATCCTCCACGCAGGTAAACTGGGTAGATCCCTCCTCTCCAAAATCACCGGCCTCTGGAACGACCTCACTGTCCCGCTGCGGAACCTGGACTCCCTCCAACTATTCCGAAAACAACTGAAAACCTGGCTCTTCTCTAGCATATAATAATCTCTTCTCCTGATTATCCCCTCTTTTTATGCTTTGTAAACTCTTTCTCTTCTCGCTTCCCATATTTTTTAAACTCTGTAAACCGTGTCGAGCTCCACTTCAGTGGAGAAGATGCGGTATATAAACCTAAGGCTTAGTTTAGTTAGTTTAGTTTAGTTTAGTTTCTGAGTATTCAGATTCTTTTCTCCATCCTTAATCTGTTTAGATAGTGAGTCTCCTAGCTTGGAAACCAAGTCCCATATTGAATTGAGGGTCACTTCAGCCGGCTTCAAATAATGATAGGAAAATTCATGCAAACTTTGTCTTGGCTCACCTTGACTACTTTCAATCTGCTGGTCCTGGTTTTCCCTGCCCAGGGAGGGTGGGGCAGCTGTGGCCACCCTAGCAGCCTCCTCTAACCTCATGCTCTTGACAACCAACTCCCCAGGGAATGAATTCATTTCAGACAAACTCCTGAAGAAGAGGAGCAGAAGCCAGTGGACCAAGAGCAGTATCCATCTCTTCGGTGGTTCCCCATGATGACTAGGCCTGGCGGAGGAAGAAGGTCTGTGGTAGTAACAAAATTAATTTCGGGAAGAAGGATTGCAGACATCCTAGTCCTTCCTGTGAACCCCAGAGCTCTGCACCCCAGAAGATGGGCTGTGGGGCAAAAAAGTCCAGTAGGGAAATCTGGCATGCAGGCTACTCTATAGACAGCTCAGCACCACGTGTACTGAGCATGGGAACACCTGCATCAGTCTGGTTCTGGAATCCCCTCCAATTCTGCATCTTGAATGCAGAAGCTGCACTACTCTGACACTATTTGTCACTTGCCACAGCATGAACAGTGTTTTTCCAATTCAGCTGTCATACAAATACCACCACCACCACCACAACAAGTGTCAAAGTTTTCCCCCCTGAACTGTAGAAAATGAGAGCCACAGTGCACACCATTGAGCAACAGAGCTTTCCCTATAGCCCTTCTTTTTTTTTTTTTATTTTTTTTTTTTATTACTTATGTTTGCCAGGGTAGGTGGAAATCTAGCACCTGCTTCCTCAGTGAGGAATCCCTCTGTCTCTGCAAGAGCATACTCTAACATACATAGTAACATACATAATAAATGACGGCAGATAAAGACCTGAACAGTCCATCAAGTCTACCCATTAGTATATATATAATTTTTTTTTTTTACACTGGCTTATCTGGATCTCTTTCCTTATTTTTTTTAATCATAGAGGAAATACAGAATGATCATCAACCGAGGGAAGAGGGGGAGAGGGAATTAGGGGAATAAGGATTATCTGGCACCACCAGGTGTAGTCAAACTATGCACCCAGATAGCCTAATCCTCAGGCTCAACTGAGTTGGAGAATCAAAACATGAACCCAACAGCAGATCAAACCAGGAGCGTGGGAGAAACCATCCATATAGCTGCTGGAGACAGAGAACTGGAGACTGAGTGACCAAGGAGCATTGCATCCTATATCACATCACAAATCAGTGTTCTCTCTCTTTGCCTGCTGGTAAACAGACTTAACCCATGTGTCTGGATTAGTCTGCTGATGACCTGGAATAACTCCTTACCAATGAAACTATAACATAAAGCACAAAAGGAGAGAGCAAATAGAGCCCAAAGATATTCCCTGATGTTATAGTCTTCCAAGTCAGGTCCTGAACTAGTTTAGCAGCATTCAAAGAAAAGAAATTAACAGGTATGAATATTTTTCATCTTCTTTTTCATACTTAGTAACATAGTAGATGACGGCACATAAAGACCCGAATGGTCCATCCAGTCTGCCCAACCTGATTCAATTTAAATTATTATTATTTTTTCTTCTTAGCTATTTCTGGGCAAGAATCCAAAGCTTTACCTGGTACTGTGCTTGGGTTCCAACTGCCGAAATCTCTGTTAAGACTTACTCCAGCCCATCTACACCCTCCCAGCCATTGAAGCCCTCCCCAGCCCATCCTCCACCAAACGGCCATACACAGACACAGACCGTACAAGTCTGCCCAGTACTGGCCTAGTTCAATATTTAATATTATTTTCTGATTCTAAATCTTCTGTGTTCATCCCTCGCTTCTTTGAACTCAGTCACAGTTTTACTCTCCACCACCTCTCTCGGAAGCGCATTCCAGGCATCCACTACCCTCTCCGTAAAGTAGAATTTCCTAACATTGCCCCTGAATCTACCATCCCTCAACCTCAAATTATGTCCTCTGGTTTTACCATTTTCCTTTCTCTGGAAAAGATTTTGTTCTATGTTAATACTCTTCAAGTATTTGAACGTCTGAATCATATCTCCCCTGTCTCTCCTTTCCTCTAGGGTATACATATTCAGGGCTTCCAGTCTCTCCTCATACGTCTTCTGGCGCAAGCCTCCTATCATTTTCGTCGCCTTACGTCTTTCGCCAGATACGGTCTCCAAAACTGAACACAATACTCCAAGTGGGGGCTTTACCAAAGACCTGTACAGGGGCATCAACACCTTCTTCCTTCTACTGACTACGCCTCTCTTTATACAGCCCAGCATTCTTCTGGCAGCAGCCACTGCCTTGTCATACTGCTAGACCAATCCAGATAAATGGGAAGTAAAAATGCAGTAAAGGTACAAAATCCTTTGGCTGAAATCCTTGGGACCAGGCATATTTCAGGGTTTTGGATTTTTTTTCAGTTTCTGGAATGGTAATGTTAAGACAGATCAAAAGACCATAAAATTGTGACCAAACCTTTTTTTAATTTCAACTAAGGCAAATATTAAACATTTTAAGCACTTCATATACAAACTTGTTCCAAACATGGAGGGGCATAATCAGAAGAAATGTCTAACTCCGATTCAGACGTATGGTTCTAGATGCCTAAAGTCGGCAATGGTAAGAACATAAGAACATAAGAATTGTCGCTGCTGGGTCAGACCAGTGGTCCATCATGACCAGCAATCTGCTCACGTGGCGGCCCTTAGGACAAAGGCCAGTGCCCTGAGTCTAGCCTTACCTGCATACGTTCTGGTTCAGTAGGAACTTGTCTAACTTTGTCTTCAATCCCTGGAGGGTCCATTTTTGAAAAATAAGTCTAGAATTTTTTTTTTTTTTTAAATCATCTATCTGGATGTCCAGGCCATTGATAGTCCAGACTGCCAGTACATCTATTTTTATACCACATTTTTGACCAAAAATTTGTCTAAGTCCCAAACGCCCAGAACAATACCATTTGGACGTGGAAGGGGCCAGCATTGTGATAGGCTGGCCACTCAAACATGGCAACAGTGCAGGGTGGGTTTAGGGGGTTCATTTTCCGATTGGAAAATCTGGCAACTCTAAGCAGGGCAAGCTGGTTAGAGGGGAGAAAGAAAGATTGGGAGGAGAAGCAGGAACATACAGGACTGAAGGGCACTCATGTTGAACTGCCTGAATCTATGGAGGTTGCAGACCATAGTGCAGAAAGCCTGATCTCTGAAAGCCAAACAGCAGAACCCATGGAGGTAGAAATGGGCTTTGAAATTCTGGATATTGCTCCTGAAGGCATGGAGATTAGCTGAGGAATAAAAGCAAGTTAGTTGAAGTTTATCTTTGCTCTTCTTTTTGGATTTTTGCTTGTTGAAACTATGAGACTGTTTTGTTCTTGCTGTAAAACCAAAGAGGTGTTTTTGAAAGTTTTTCTTTTTGATTGGAACAGAAATTCCTGCCACAGCTTAGGCTTGCTATGAGAGAGTCTGAGTTAGCCGGGTGGGTTTTAGTGGGTTTAATTGTTGCTATTTCACCTCGCAGACTCAGCAACTCTCCTGGCAGCATGTAGCCACGCTGCAGGGCCAGCTTAAGGAGCTGGTGTAGGCTGTTTAAAAGACTGCAACCAATTGAAGAAAAGAATGAAATATTTTACATGCCTGAAAGTGTATAATATGGAGAACTCTCAAGTGATGAACTTTGAAAGCTTAAATTTCTCCTTTTTTGAGAATGCTTATTTTCCAACAATGCCCCTGCAAGTGGTGAGCACTGCAGTGCCTGGGAACTGTTTGCAGCACTGTTTGGGAACTGGGTTTTTTTTTCTTCTTATATTAAAAGATGGAAGTCCTAGGGAAGCCCTCTGATTTATAGAAAGACTGAATCTTAAGAATTGGTAGCATTCCGACATTCTGTTTTTGTTTAATGATGTTTTTTTGTCTCTTAATAAAGTTTGAGTGCATTAAAAATCCTGAAGAGGCCATCATTTGAGGTTGCCTAAAGAAACACTAGAAAGTCACCAGTGAATGCCCTTTACTTAAAAGGAAGTAATAATTTGAGTTCTTACCACCAACCCCACCAAGAACTCTGCCCAGGAAAGAAATTGGTGCCTCCAAAGTCCTCCACTGTGGCTCTTAAACAGTTAGCTGAAATGTTCCTCTTCTTGTAAATTTGTTAAGGTCAATCTTGTCTGCTTAAATAATGCATTAAGTGGAAATTCATCAAAAGGCACTAACTGATCTAGTATACGCTAATGATCAGCGCATGCTAAATCAGTAGAATAGCTAGACAGCCAATTTTGGGTGAGCCTGAGCAAGTGTGCCATCGAGCAACTGTGCCTGCACCCCATCTCTGGGGCTGGGGCAGACACCGACTTGCCCGTCCTGAGAGGTGGCATTCTGGGCTGTACACGTGCCGCTGCTATGAGCAGGACTGGTGCTGCAGCCTGGCCCTGGTGCCACATGGGCTGTAAGAGACTAGGTGGACCTGAGCTGAGATTGGTTGGGCAAGGCCCGCCAGGCCTGCCCGTAGCCATGCCCCTGTGCTAAATGCTAAGACACCCATAGGAATATAATGGGTATCTTAGCATTTAGCGCATACTAAATCGATTAGCACCCCTTGATGAATTTTCCCCTAAATGTCTGAAAAAAGGATTGTAGTAAGCCTGGTATGTTCGAAGCTCAGCAAAGGGCAGGTGTAGGATCTACTCTGCCTGTGCCATATGTACATATGACCATGAATCCCTGCCTTGCGCAGGTGTGCTGCAACTACGACCATCACCTTGGTGAAGGTGCTTGGCATCATGATCAGTCCAAATGGAAGGACTGAGAACTGGATGTGTTGTTCCAGAATGTGGAACCTTAAGAAATGTCCTGTGGTCTGGAAAAAAAATATGTAGATAGACTTCTGTCAGATCTAGAGAGGCCAAAAATTTTACCGTTGCCACTGAAGCAATGACCAATTTCAGATTGAGGATCTTCTGAGTCTTTTTTGGGCATGATAAAGTATATTTTGTATCTGTCTGAACCAGATTCTTTATCTGGGATGGCTTCTATAGCTCCTTGATCTATGAGCCTCTTTACTATTGCTCGGACTCTGACCACTTTCTCTGGTCTTCCTGCTGGATAATTCACAAAAAAGTCCTGGAAGGCACAAAAGAAGTAGAGCTTATATCCCTCCCGAATAATTTCCAGCATCCAGCAGTCTGTGACGATCTGCTTCCAAGCCTCTCAATAAGCTAGAGCTAGAGCTTCATATTCACATTGTAATATTTTAAATGAAAAGGTTGGAGACCACTGCCCTAATGAAATGTTTATATCAAACTTGTTCAAGGCTTTTAAGTCTAGAACAGGGGTAGGGAATTCTGGTCCTCGAGAGCCACAGGTAGGTCAGGTATTTAGGTATCCGCAATGAATATATATGAGATAGATTTGCATGCACTGCCTCCTTGAGATGCAAATCTATCTCATACATATTTATTGTGGATATCCTGAAAACCTGGCCTGCCTGTGGCTCTCAAGGACCAGAATTCCCTACCTCTGGGTCTAGAAGGAATGGTATCCTCCAATATTTTTTGAGAACCAGGAAATATCTAAGTAAGACTCCTACCCTCTCCCCTACACTAGGAGATATTCAACTACTTTAGCTTTAAAAAGGGAAGTATCTAAACTAAGCAAACCATGGTATTTATCAAGAACAAATACTCACTTGCTTATTTCTCCATATTTGATAAAAGTAGCATGCTGGTCATTTACCATACAAAATTTTACCCCAGAGCTTGAGGTGAAGCAAAGCACTAAATACTGTTAAGGGTCAAGGTATGCATTTTTGAACCGAGATCTGTAAGGATAGGAGTGAGTAGGGATCACTCCTGCTAGTCACCTGGTACCTCATAAGGCTAGGGAAAGGGGCTGGATGGGTCTACTAGGAGGGACCACAGCTTGGGAGGTTAGAGGGTTCTTATTTATGGGCGGAAGAGGCACTTGGAAAGATTAGTTGTGTTGGGAGGCAAAGGAAATCAGAAGTGTACAGGAGAACTGGATGCCTTGTGGGGAGAAAAGAGAAACAAAAGCAGTTTTATAAAGCTGATCTCACACACATATTTAAACTCTGGAATTTACTGCTAGAGAGTGTGGTGAAAGCAGTCGGCTTAGCAGGGTTTTAAAAAGGTTCGGATAATTTCCTAAAACAAAGATCCATAAGCCATTATTAAGATGGACTTGGGGAAATCCACTACTTAATCCTAGGGTAAGCAGCATAAAATCTGTTCTACTCCTTGGTATCTTGCCAGGTGCTTGTGATCTGAGTGGCCACTGTTGGAAACAGGATACTGGGCTTGATGGACCTTTAGTCTGTCCTAGTATGGCAACTTTTATGCTTTTAGGTACATATGGGATGGGTATTGCATGTTTGTTTTCCCTACATGCAGCTTTTTGAAATCGCTTCTGCTGCTGGAATTAGGGACCTAAAGAATATGGCTTTTTTATTATTAATTATTTTAGCTTTGGTCAATCAGTATAGATAAATCAAGGACCTAAGCTATAATGTCCACAAAGCTATGTCGGCATATGAAATGTGGTAAGTGCCAATGGTGCTCTTCAACTATTGAAGGGGAGCGCTGGAAGGTCCCAGGGCGGGACATAATTTTGTCTTCGAGAACGGATACTAACTGCATGTCACAAGACGTGGTTTATGCCATAACTTGCCCTTGTGGGTTAGTTTACATAGGAAGAACTAGTAGGGCGATTCGGGTCAGATTGACCGAACACAAATCACGGATAAATAATGGTGTTATTCAGGCCCCTTTAGTTGCACATTGGGCAGCTTACCACCACACAGTGGAACAACTTAGATGGCGGGTCATATGTCAGGTTGTTGGGAGGGATGGGGAAAAAGATCTACATAAATTGAACGAGTGTGAACAAAGGCATATATTCATGTTAGATACTGTGGAACCTCGGGGGCTGAACGTAGAAATCGAATGGATTTCTCTCATTGGATGAGGTCGGGCCAATGGGATTCAGGGGGAGGCGGTTTAGATAGGAAGGAGGGATATTTAAATTTGAAGACTGAGACGCCGCGGCCATCTTACATTCTTAAATCTGAATAGTCGGATGACACGGGCGGTCATGGTGAGTGTTTAAGATATTGAGCGTTGAAAAGAGGGAAAAAAAGGGGGGGGGAGAGGGGGCGGTTTTGAGTAGTTTTGTAACGGCCCGTTTTCCTTTCATTATCCTAGGGAGACCCTTGATAAAGCACTTTTTAGTGCGAAACATGGCATGTCGGGTATAACTCCCGGACGTTGGCTCAGCAGCAAAAAAGCTAAGTACATTAGTATACTAAAGGATTAAATATTTATTTGAAAAGATTTTGAAAGTAAAATAAAATGCATTAAAATAGTAGTATAAGCAGCCAATGATGAGTTCTCATGTAATTCTTCCCGCAATGGTAAAGTAACGCAGCGGTGGAGTGGTGGGGCTGAGGCTACTTTTCAAAGACTGAAAAAACAGCTTTGTGGACATTATAGCTTAGGTCCTTGATTTATCTAGCTGGAATTAGGGAGCCATCAACTTACAGTGGTGTGCAAAAGTCCTGAATCACTTGACTTTGTTTCATGCATTTTAAGATATATAACCATTTGTTATGTATTATATTATTTAATTTCCATTCTACTATCATATGCTCAGTTACTGTATATATATTTGATAAATATGTGTCCTTAAATAAATTTAAATAAATTTTCAGTCCAGAGAAATGTTGTTGAACATTGGCAGTGATAATGTATTGTGCTTGTATGGCTGTATTATATTAAATTGTAGTAACAGATTCTGTTATTACTATTAGTTTTACTTTTATTTCTATAGTTAGCCCTGAAGAGGGTTGTTTTGTCCTGTCTACTGCTTTCAATATTTGATTGGCCAGCCTTTGCTCTTGCAGACAAGCTAACACCTTTCGGGCATAGAGTGGACCAGTTTCACCTAATGCTCGTGAGTAATGATAATCCTATTCCAAGCTTCAATCAATGACACAATCAGCTCTTGCCTCGTTGTTGGCTGTTTTTTGTTTTTTTTTTTATATTTCCAGTGACAGCTTGTGCCACAGGTTCTCAATTGGATTGAGATCTGGTGACTAAGCAGTCCAATCAATTGTCTTCACTCCCTTCTTTCTCATCCATTAGAGTACTGTTTTTGCTCGATGACATGGTGCATCATCGTCTTGAAATAAGTTATCACCAAGAAACAAGTTCTCTGCTGAAGGCAACATGCATTTCTGCAGGATTTCAATGTACTTCACTGCATTCACCATGCCCTCTACAATATGAAGCCGACCAACACCACTTGCCAACATACATCCACATACCATGACCTTTGTAGGATGCTTAACTGACAGGTTAAGGCATTCAGGCTTGAATTCTCCTGGATATCTGAGTACATACGTTCTGCATTCATCACCCAAGATGCAGAAAGTGTTCTCATCACTAAATAACACCTTCTCTGACATTTCCTTTGTCCACTTGCTGTATTGCACAGCCCGTGCTATTCTTCTCTTTCTTTGCTGCAGTCAGCAGTGGATTTTTCCTAGCTTTACACCCTCTCAAACCTAACTCCAGGCACCTACACTTTACTGTACTTGTACTAACCATGGCTGAGCACTTGTCCTGCCACTCTCTCAGCAACGGAAGTGATGTCTGCTTCCTATTGCCAAGAAATATGTGTCTCAACACTCAATCTTGTCTGTAACTTGCCTTTCTTAGTCAACCTGAACGCTGTCTACCCTGTGTTCCTCATGTCTCCTTCTGAAGTACCCTGATCACTGTACTTTGATTGCATCCCACCCTCTGTACATGCTGGAATACCCCTCTTCACCAAGAACCACTATTTGAACCTGGTTTTCCTCCGATAAGAACTGAAATTTGGACTTCTTTGCTGTTGATGTTGCTTGTCAATCAATTTGAATGATACTAGTTGCAGGAATCCCAGAAATTTATACTTCCCACCATGTAGTGAAGCTTAATGCTGATTGGCTGCAAAAATATCACTTCTGATTTGCTGCAAATGCTACACTACTGATTGGTGAATTTTGATTCAATTTTCACACAAACTCTTATTCTTGTTATCAAAATCATTCTGATCAATCTGATGTAACTAAATAGTCAAAGTTATCCAGGAAGTACCAGAAATTGCATGAAATTACTCGGAATTATACTTTTCAGACAAAATTATGTTCAGTTAGTAGCTTAAATTATGTTAACTGAGTCTCAAATGACTAAATATTCAAATTTCACCATGTGATGCAGGACTTTTGCACACCACTGTACAAACCTGTATTTATTTTATATTAGATTTACAGTACATTGGCTAAGCCTCTTGTAAAATACTGTGGGAGTTTTTCAAGTCCCTGCCTGAATGTCCAAATTTCACTTTACACATTCATTCTAAAATAGGGATCTTCATGAGACATGAAAGAATAGGATTATCAGAGCAAATGTTTTTAAAATAAGGCTTAAAATGACCAACAAAATCTCAGAGAAATAAGCCTGCTATTAGAGAACTTTGAATCAGTAATATGCAAAAAAGTTCTGACTTTGTAGTAGGAAATAGTCCTTGACTTTCATAATTCTTAAGTACTTTCTTTTATCATTTTGCTGATGTATGTTCTATTTTAAAATCAGGAGGATAATGGATGTGCTTCTTAAACAGTAAATTGGGTTTTATATCAGAGACCTGTCAGATCCGCGACAGGCTGACCTGACAGTGGTCTTGCATTTGAAGTTTGCCTTCATGACTGCTTTTCAAGGTGATAGGGTCAATCTTAAGAAAAGCAAAGAAGATTGCTTGATCCCTCAGGAAACATCTTTGAGTCATAATAACATTTACTGCAAGCTATAATCATTTTTATGCTCATCTTAACAGCTTAAAAGCAGAGCTATACCTTGCTGTCAAACATACTGTATTTCTATTACTTAAGGGCATTTGGATTTGAATGGATATTGTAATTTAAAGTATGCTTAAATTTTCATATTTACATTTGACAAGTTTAGAAATTCAGAAAACTTTAAGATAAAAAAAACCTGTTAGTACAAAACCACAAATTGGTGATTACCTTTTTACTAAAGATGTAATAGAGGTTTCTGTCATGGCCCGGAGCACTAAATGCTCCGATGCTGCTCTGATGCTCACAGAATTGCAGTGTTGGAGCATTTCGAACCACGGACCACATTAGAAATGTCTACCGCAGCTTAGTAAAAGATGACCTTTGTCAGTTGTCTCTTATTTTCACTATATATTTTTTTAAACATTTGCCGATCTTTCTAAAGCTGACTCCAATTTGCAGTGCCACAGAAAGCACACAGCCCCCTGGAGGTGTAGGTCACTGACATTCTGTGAAGCAAACACCCAGAGCATGACCCCAAATGCAAATTTGTAACCCCATTTGGGGTCACAAACCACAGACTGAGAAACTGTTTTCAATAGTGTGTATACAAAGATTAGGTTCTTACTTCAATAATCTTCTTTCCTGTAGATGGGTGTAGAGATCCTGAATAGCTGGGTAGAAACCATCAAACCACGTGTTTTTGCAGAAGGCAATTAATCATTTTCTTTGGCTCCACCTCCTGCGTCCTGCCCCTCTCTCTTTGTACCAAAGCAACCTAATAACATCAAAACAGAACGGAGGGAACATGGGGAACATAAGAACATAAGCAATGCCTCCACTGGGTCAGACCTGAGGTCCATCGTGCCCAGCAGTCCGCTCACGCGGCGGCCCAACAGGTCCAGGACCTGTGCAGTAATCCTCTATCTATACCCCTCAATCACCTTTTCCAGCAGGAAACTGTCCAATCCTTTCTTGAACCCCAGTACCATACTCTGCCCTATTACTCCCTCTGGAAGCGCATTCCAGGTGTCCACCACACGTTGGGTAAAGAAGAACTTCCTGGCATTCGTTTTGAATCTCTCCCCTTTCAACTTTTCCAAATGCCCTCTTGTTCTTTTATTTTTCAAAAGTTTGAAGAATCTGTACCTCTCTACTCTCTCTATGCCCTTCATGATCTTGTAAGTCTCTATCATATCCCCTCTAAGTCTCCTCTTCTCCAGGGAAAAGAGTCCCAGTTTCTCCAATCTCTCAGCATATGAAAGGTTTTCCATACCTTTTATCAGACGTGTCGCTCTACTCTGAACCCTCTCGAGTAACGCCATATCCTTCTTAAGGTACAGCGACCAATATTGGACGCAGTACTCCAGATGCGGACGCACCATCGCCTGAAACAACAGCAGGATAACTTCTTTCGTTCTGGTAATAATACCCTCTTTGATTATACCTAGCATTCTATTCGCTCTCTTTGCGGCCGTTGCGCACTGTGCCATCGGCTTCAATGTCATGTCCACTATTACCTCTAAGTCCCTTTCTTGGGTATTCTCCTTCAATAACATCCCTCCCATCGTATAGCTGTACCTCGGGTTTCTGCTTCCCACATACATTTTTCAACGTTGAACTTGATCTGCCATCTCATCGCCCATTCCCCTAGTTTGTTCATGTCCCTTTGCAATTCTTCGCAGTCCTCTTTAGTCCGAGCTCCACTAAATAGTTTGTTGTTGTCCACAAATTTTATTATCTCGCACTTCGTCCCTGTTTCTAGATCATTTATAAATATGTTAAATAGCAGCTGTCCGAGCACCGAGCCCTGCGGAACACCTCCTCCAGTCCGAGTAGTGGCCCTTCACTCCTACCCTTTGTTTCCTACCCGCCAACCAGTTTCTGATCCATCTATGTACGTCTCTTTCCACCCCATGGTTCTTCAGTTTCCGAAGTAGGCGTTCATGGGGTACCTAGTCAAAGGCTTTTTGGAAATCTAGATTTATGATGTCTTTGGGGTCTCCTCTGTCCATCCGTTTGTTAATTCCTTCGAAGAAGTGCAATAAGTTTGTTAGGCACGATCTCCCCTTGCAGAAACCATGTTGGCTGGTTATCAGAAGTTTGTTTCTTTCAAAATGTTCATCAATGTTGTCTTTTATCAGTGCTTCCGCCATTTTCCCCGGAACCGAGGTCAGACTCACCGGTCTGTAGTTTCCCGGGTCACCTCTTGATCCCTTTTTAAAGATGGGCGTAATGTTGGCTATCTTCCAATCCTCCAGAATCACGCCTGTTTTCAGGGATAGATTGCAAATTTGCTGCAGTAGTTCTGCTATTTCCTCCTTTAGTTCCTTCAGAACCCTTGGATGGATTCCGTCCGGACCCGTGGATTTGTCAGTTTTTAATTTTTCTAGCTGCCTGCGTACGTCTTCAAGGCTCACTTGCATGGATGTTAATTTTTCTGCTTGAACTCCATTGAAGATTTGCTCAGGTTCCGGTATGTTGGATGTGTCTTCTTTTGTAAATACAGACAAAAAGAACATGTTAAATCTTTCTGCTACTTCTTTCTCCTCCTTCACCACTCCCTTCCTGTCTCCGTCGTCCAGCGATCCCACCTCCTCCCTAGCTGGCTGCTTCTCTTTAACATATCTAAAGAACGGTTTGAAATTTTGTGCTTCCCTGGCTAGCCTCTCTTCATACTCTCTTTTGGCTTTTTGAATCACACGGTGAGATTATTTTTGATACTTCCTGTGCTCTTTCCAGTTCCCCTCAGTTTTGTCCTTTTTCCATTTCCTGAATGAACTTTTCTTATTGCCTATCGCTTCCTTCACTATTTTAGTTGTTTGACTCTTTTTGCACCCCTTTCTGAATCTGGGGATATACAGATTTTGCGCCTCTCTCACCATGTCCTTGACAAAAGACCAGGCATGTTCTACCGTTTGCCATTTCTTGGAAGTGTTCCTAAGTTTCTTCCTTACCATTTCCCTCATTGCATCGTAGTTTCCTTTCCTGAAGTTGTCGCTATGGTTCTCTTTCCTTTCGGTACTTTCGGTATTCCTACTTCAACCTTGAACTTGATCATATTATGATCGCTGTTTCCCAATGGTCCTACTACTTCCACTTCCTTTGCAGGTCCCCTTAAACCATTTAGGATTAGATCCAGAGTGGCATTTCCTCTCAGTTCTCTAACAAGCTGCTCCATGAAGCAATCTTGTGTAGCATCCAGGAATTCTGTCACCCTAGCGCATTTTGAGCTTCCAAGACTCCAGTCTATCCCAGGATAGTTGAAGTCTCCCTTAATAACCATGTTACCGCTTTTGCATTCTCGCTTCATCTCGGCTTCCATTTCTTCATCGATATCTTCGGTTTGCCCAGGTGGACAATAATATAGGCCCATCTTTATTTCAGGCCCTTTCCTTCCCGGTATTTTAACCCATAGTGATTCCAGCTTGTTGGTCGTCTCTACTGCGTCCATTCTTGTCGATTGTATGCTTTCTTTTATGTATAGGGCTATTCCACCTCCTTTCTGTCCTGACCTGTCCTGGCGATAGAACTTGTACCCCGGCAGTGCTGTATCCCATTTGTTTTCTTCATTCCACCATGTTTCAGAGACTCCAATGATGTCTATGTCCTCTGCATTGGCCACGGCTTCTAATTCCCCCATTTTGTTTCTTAGGCTCCTTGCATTAGTATATATGCAATTTAGATCCTGGTATTTTCTTGTCTTCATTTCCTTTCCCTGTGCTTCGGTCTTTAGTTTCTTCTCTTGTGCTACAAACCTTCTAACCTCCTCTTCTGGGTTAGTCAACTCCTGTAATTTTCCCATTGTTTCTTCCCAGCCTTTTATTTATTTATTTTTTATTTATTTATTTATTTAGATTTATATCCCGTTCTCCCAGTAGCTCAGAACGGTCTACAAGTAAACATACACAGTAGAAGTAATTAGGCAAATAAGATGTACAATAGGTTTAGGTGCTTGGACATACAAGATTGTGCAGTATTTATCAGGGTACAAACAATTTTTCAGAGTACAGACAATTTATCAGAGTACAGACTAAGAGAGGACTATACTGAAATTTAGGAGAAGTTAAATAGGGGAGAGAAGAGAGAGGTGGGGTTTAAGGGGGGGTGTAGACTGAGGGAGATCTTTAGTTGAAGAGGAGGGTCTTTACCATTTTACGGAATGTCAATAAAGAGTTCTGTTGCCTGAGTTGGGGGGGGAGTTTATTCCAGAGATGTGGGATGAAGTGGCTGTAGGATCGTTTGCGGGCAGTTTCTGAGAGGAGGGACCTTCCAGGGGGAATGCATAGGCGTATTTCCGATTTTGAGCGGAGGGTGCGAGTGGGGGTGTAGATGGGAAGCTTAGATTTTATGTAGAAGGGGGATACCTTCTTCCGAATCGTCGATGCTTGGTTGACTGTCAGCTTTCCCAAATAACTTAAGTTCTATTCTGCTTTGAAAGTAACATGTCTAAAACACATGACAGAAATATTAGAGCATAAAAGCAAAGTGGATCAACAAGCCACCTATCTGAGTGCAAGCAGCACTAACAGGTAAAGCATTTTATATCAACTTGTTCGATTCCTTAACTGAAGAAGCCTCTTCACTTTGTAACCCTGCTAAAAAGGGAAATGCAAACTCTGTTAAGACACTTGACTGAGGCAAACTGTCTACTCTACTGTAGCATTATTCTTGACATCCCAAGCAGGTGAAAGGAATACTGACAAACGGGTTTCAGGACCTCTACACCCATCTACAGGAAAGAAGATTATCAAAGTAAAAATATAATCTTTCTTTCCAGTGCAACGAGTATAGAGGTCCTGAACAGTTGGGACATACCTAAGTAGTCGCTAGAGTCCTGGGTAAGCCAGATGAGCCTGCTGCCAGCACTGAGGACCCAAAAGCTGCATCCAGGTGAGCCACCACATCAATCCTGTAAAACTTTGTAAATGTATAAAGTGTAGACCACGTCTCTGCCCTGCAAATTTCCTCAGGTGAAATCACCAGAGACTCTACCCAGGTAGCTGCTACACCCCCTAGTGAAGTGCACTTTCAGTGATATCAGGGATCGCTGTCCACTCCTGATGTCCACTGCAGATATGACCATGCAAATCTATCTGGAAATGGACACCTTAGAAGCCGGCCTTCCACTCTAGTTGGGGTTTGTCAAGACAAACAGATGATCGGTCAAACGAAACTCATTGGTCATTTTGAGATATTGAAGGATATGCTTGACATCCAACAAATGCAACACCTTGTCCTTCTCGGATCCCGTCAGTCTGAATGTGGTAGACAAACTTCTTGATTTACAAGGAAAGGCGAAACAACTTTTGGCAAAAAGGACGGAACTGTGCATATTGATAATCCATAAACCTGAGGAACAACTCTCTGCAGGACAAAGCCTGCAATTCTGAAACTCGCCAACACAATCACCACTAAAAACATAATCTCCGTGGTATGAATGACGTTTCCTGTAATGGCTTATACAGCGTCCGAGTTAAGGACTTCAGAACCAGGTTATGAAAAGGCTGTCTCACTGGTGGACACAGCCAGAGCACTCCTTTCAAAAATTTGGATACATCCGTGTGCGCGGCTAAAGGGACTTTGTCCATTGGCACCCTAAAGCATGAGAGACCTATTTGTACATTAACTGATCTGACTGATAGGCCATTTGAAGGCCATCCTGGAGAACAATCAGGACTAAGGCAATTGGTGACTGAAAAGGCTTCTCATTTTTAGTATTGCACCAGGCTCTGAATGTCTTCCAGGCCTTTGCATAGGTGGTGACCGTCACCCATTTCTTTGCCCTGAGCAGAGTTGCCATAACTATGTCTGAATAGCCTCTGTGTTCTAGAGTTTTGTACTCAAGAACTATGCCATAATCTGAAAGTGGCAATCGGCCCATATGACAGCAAGATGGGATGCAGAGGTACTATAGATCCATGTACCAGGGCCTTCTTAGCCAATCTGGGGCTAATAGAATCACCAGTCCTTTGAATGACCCTGCCTATCATGGGTCAAGGAGAAAAAACATACAACAGGCCTGTCATGAGCCACCGCTGCACCAAGGCATCCATGCCTGCGCTTTTGGGTTTGTATCTTCAGCTGAAGAACCATCCTGCATTTTTGTTGGATATTGTTGCCATGAGATCAAAAGTTGGCCACCCTCAGTGGCATACAATTTTGTTGAATGCTCTCTGGGATAGGGACCACTACCCAGGATCCAAGGTTTACCAGCTCAGATAGTTGATTTGATCATTTTCCACTCCTTCTATATAAGCTGCTGAGAAACCCTGTAGATCAGTGGTCTCAAACTCGTGGCCCAAGGGTCGCATGCGGCCCGACAGGTACTATTTTGAGGCCCTCGATATTGTAAAGAATGATTCTTTATGGAAAACTTGTGTCTTAAGTGTTCGGTGGTCGCTGTAACCTCACACAAGCGCTTTCCTGCATCTGTACGCAATTGTGAGGTGGAGTCAAATCGCGTACAGATGCAGGAAAGCGCTTGCGTGAGGTTACAGCAGTGAGGAGAGCAACGTTCCAAAATGTAAGGTAACCATTGGAGGCAGTGCAGCTTGTGCATGTGACTAGTGTTGGAGGAGGTGAGAGCTGAAGGTGGTTGCGGACTCCACCGCCGGACACTTAAGGCACAAGTTTTCCATAAAGAATCATTCTTTATAATTCCGAGAACCTCAAAATAGTTGGTCCAAAATCTTGTCTCTTGCAGTTGATGCTTTGATAGTTTTTTACTTTCTACATGTTGCACTGCTTTCAGCTGTGTATAGCTGAAATTATCAGAAGCAATTAAGGAAAGATTTATAAACTATATTACATCTATATGACTTATACTTATAAGATTTATAAACTATATTATAACTATATAACAACTTTGCATGAGGTAAAACTCATTATAGTTACTATAACGAGTTTTATCTCATGTAAAGTTGTCATTTCTTTAATAAGACATTAACTATTTTTTCTGGGCCCTCCAAGTACCAACAAATCCAAAATGTGGCCCTGCAAACGGTTTGAGTTTGACACTGCTGCTGTAGGTGAACTTCCACCCAACAAAATAACCTGTGGGCTTCTAATTTCAGGGGGGTACTTTTGGTACCTCCCTGTCTGTTTACATAGGCCATCACCGTGGCATTGTCCAAGATGACCCTGACTGCTTTGCCTTCATGAGTGTGTTTTCTAGCATCCAAAAGAGTAAGCGAATGGCTCTCAGCTCTAGCCAATTGATCGACCACTTCTTCTGAGAGGGTAACCATTTTTCCTGAATTGGATGACCCTCATAATGACCTCCCAAGCCATAAAGGCTGCATCCATCGTCAGGATCACCCAAGATTATATTCATAGCAGCATCCCCCTGGACAGCATCTCTGGCTGGAGCCACCATGCACCTCTGGAGTCCAGGCCAATGGCCTATGAAGAGTCTGAGGTAACCTTCATGACAACAGCACCTTTACCCAAGGAACTACCTGGAGGTAGTGCCAGGCTATGGGAGCCTGCTGCCCTAACATTTCTGTAATCTATCATCTGAGCTTCTGTTTGCGTTGTTCTGGAAGAAAAAGCATGACCCGCTACACTGTTGAATTGGACTCCTAGGGATTCCAAGGATTGAAACAGTTCCAGACAGCTTTTCTGGAAATTTATTATTCAGCCCAGATGTTGTAGCATCTGTATGACCTATTCCACTGCAAACTCTCCCTTGGCTTTGCAAGGGGCTCTGATTAGTCAGTCATCTAGATATGGGTGCACCTGGAACCCTGACTTGTGCAAGTGTGCTGCTACAAGGCATCTAAGAGGAAAAAGAATAAGGAACTGGCGTGGCTCACTGTAGCGGTGAAGGAAACCATCAGGGACAAGAAGACTTCATTTAAGGAATGGAAAAGATCAAAAACAGATGAAAACTGGAAAAAGCATAAACAGCATCAAAGCAGGTACCATAAGGCGGTAAGAGGGGCCAAAAGAGACAAGAAGGAAAAAATAGCCAAGGAGGCAAAAAACTTCAAGCCATTCTTTCGATATATTAAGGGGAAACGACCCATGAAGGAAGCGGTGGGGGCCACTGGATGACCAAGGAATGAAGGGAGTGCTAAAGAAGGACAAAGCCATCGCTGACAAACTGAACACATTTTTTGCGTCTGTGTTTACTGAAGAGGATATATGCAATATACTGGAAGCCGACAGGCTTTACACGGGAAACGAAGACGGGAAACTGACACGGTTGACGGTCAGTCTAGAAGAGGTATGCCAGCAGATTGATAGGCTTAAAAATGATAAATCCCCAGGATCGGATGGCATCCATCCCAGGGTAATCAAGGAACTGAAAGGGACTATAGTTGAACTGCTTCAACTAATAGCCAATCTGTCGATCAAATTGGAAAGGGTTCCGGAAGACTGGAAGGTGGCGAATGTTACACCGATCTTCAAGAAAGGTTCGAGGGGTGATCTGGGAAACTACAGACCGGTGAGTCTGACCTCGGTACTGGGAAAGATGGTAGAGGCGCTGATAAAGGACCATATCATTGAGCACCTTGACGGAATAGATCTAATGAGGACCAGCCAGCATGGCTTCAGCATTTCTGAGAAAACCAAAAAAACTCTGTGGAGTGACGATGTTCCTAAATGGACTTTATTTGAAAGTATCAAAGTTCCAAAGGTACACTAAAATCATCCACATAAAATAATTCCATCCACATAAAAGTAAATCATCCACATAAGAGCCTTAAAGGACCTAGTCCGCTAGGGATACAGGATCCAACATGGTCCGTGTTTCAACAAAAAGTCTTCTTCAGGGTCCTTGTGGGTCCTATAAAGGTGAGTACGTGGGAAACAATTGTGTGGTGAGCCGGAAGTGAGACACTGCTTGCATTTGCATTTTGAGCCTTTGGGGACCTGGTATGCCAGTGAAAACACCAAAAACAATCCGGAGTAAAATATCCCCACAGCGCACCACAACGGCAATGGCAAGGGCACTTGACCCTGCTAATGGGGAAGAATGGGCGCAGGAAATCTCCCGTTTGGCCACTATGGCCCTGGAGGATAGGCTGAACAAATTGCAATCGGCAGTCGACAGCATCAATGAAAACTTTGATGCCCATTCACAACGCCTGACAGAGGTGGAACGCCGCTGTCTGACCACGAAGACGAGTCCCG
Organism: Geotrypetes seraphini; assembly: GCF_902459505.1. Lineage (NCBI taxonomy): Eukaryota > Metazoa > Chordata > Amphibia > Gymnophiona > Dermophiidae > Geotrypetes > Geotrypetes seraphini. Next base: position 255,120,173 of record NC_047086.1, read on the forward strand.
TCGGGACTACGAGCAGGTAGAGAGCTTGCGAGTTCAAGTGACCACACTACAAAACTAACTGGAGGAGAATGAGAATCGGCAGTAGCAGAATAATCTCCAGGTGGTGGGATTCCACGAGTCTGTACACCTTCTTCCATGTGTGGCTGGGATTACCCGTCTCAGATCTCAAGTATGTATGTGAGCGGCGCATAAGGTCATAGGGTCTGAGCCAAAATGCAGGAGCAAGCAAGACCGCGGATGGCTATAGCCCGCTACACCAACTGGCACTAGAAGGAGTCGATCATGTGGGCTTACCGGCAGGCTGCCTCCCTGGAATATGAAGGCTGGAAAATCCTTGTTTTCGATGACTACTCCATCCAGATGGCTACCAATCGGTGAGCTATGGTGCCAATTTGCACCACCCTGCAAAAAAGGGGGTGTGCTTTGCCTTGGTGTACTAGGTGAGCCTCCGAGTCTGGCGGGAGGGCAAGGTACACCACTTGGCAGACAAAGCCGCAGTGCAGCATTTCTTGGACTCACTGAACGTCCCTGAGTGGGGCCCCCAGGTAGAAGAGAAAGCTGGGGATTAAGGTGCTGGGTGTTCTGGGACTATCACAGACTACCTACAGGGACTTTCCGGACGCATATCTAGCTATGCCTTATCAGACACGGAGAGGCTTGATGGTGCATACCGGCTGGGGGCTATCTTCAGGTTGGTCCTATGGGCCTTCAAGTTTCAAGTTTATTAAAAAAAATTTTAAACCGCTTAATCAGGTTTCTTGATTTTGTCCTGTGAGAATATTCCAACCCCTGGATTATCCTTTTTTTGGAGTTTCTTTATAAAGTGAGGGGGTAGCTTTTCAGGACTTCTTCTTTAGGGTACCACTGCTAAAGACCAGGCCACAGGTGTTCGGGCCCTCATATGTGCTTTATGTTACCTGATACCATTGTTCTGTTTGTTTTCTATTTTATTATGTTTTGGGCTTTAGAGAGCTCTGAGGGACAGAGACTTGGGGTGGGGAAGGTGAGGGAGGTGTATGCATGGAGTGAAGGAGTTGCCTAGAGTGATTGAGGGAATGTATGAGATGTGCGGTGTGTTTGGGTAACTGCCTGTCCTTGTGAAGCTGCTGCCCCTGGTTTCATGGCTTTAGGCCAGAGCTCTGTGAGTGGTGGAAGCAGTCTGGTATGGTTGTGGGGGGCTTCCTCTCGGATAATCTGAGTAAGTGTCTGCACGTTAATATCTCTGTTTCTATCTTGAATACTGGTTAAGTTACAGCTAGCATCCTGGAATGTAGATGGGATACACTCTCCCATAAAGCGTAAAAAAAATTCTCACCTGGTTTAAGGAGAAGATTCATATAGCATTTCTTCAGGAAACACACCTCTCTGCTTTTGAGCATTTCTATAATCTTTATGCCCCCAATGTATACCATCACAGGTTTTTTCAGCGCTGATGGCCAAATTGTACATGTACCCTGATTGCCAGCCGATAGTGGAGGGGACTTTAATATCACTTTGGACCCTACCATGGATTATAATCCAGCAAGGAAGTGTCCGGGGGACCAGGGAACTAAGGGGGTTAATTTCCTGCTGAATCAGATGGCATTGTTGGACATCTGGAGGTTGCTGCACTCTCCATAGCGCACATACACCTTTCACTCTCACCCTCATAATGTATATGCCCGCTTGGATTACTTGTTGATTTCACTCTTTGCTCTTTCGGGTGGTTGATGTGGCTATTCGGGAGGCCCCCACTGTCCAATCATTCGCCACTGGTAATGGAGGTGCAAATCACAGCGGATCCTAAGGAACGGCATTGGTGGTTTCCGAGCTAATTCTATCGTGATCTGGGTTTCAACATTACCTGAGGGAGACGTGGCTGGAATACTGTCACTATAATCAGACTCCAGATGTGGACTCGGTAGGGTTTTGGGAGGCGTCTAAGGTGTTGTTGCGCAGCTTCATTATTGAATATGTGTCTAAACAGCAGAAGGCGCAAGAGTTGGAACTTTTGACCCTCTCTAGGGAATTTCAGCTGTTACAGAAAGCACATGTAGCTTCTATCAGTGTGGAAGATAAAGCCCAGCTAAAAGACCTCTGCTGTCGTATAGATGCTATTCTAACTCAGAGGGCCTCTAAGAACCTTTACATTCAACGATATCAGCTTTATAGATGGGGCTGGAAAACTGGGAGCCTACTTGCCCACCTAGTACGGTCTTTATCGAAAGAACCAGGTTATATGTCTGTTAAAGATAAACTGGGTCTTCACTATACCCAAAAAGGGCAAATATGACAACAGTTTGTTCAATTCTATGAGGATCTTTACTCGAGGGGGGACTTCCGGGATAGCAATAGGGATGCCTTTTTTAGTGACCTTGTTCTCCCCGCAGTGATGGTATTGAACGCTCCCATTTCCACTGGAGATTCAGGCAGGCAGGCATAAAGGCACTGAAAGGATGTGCTGAGACTAGAGTCGGTCCAGAGAATGGCCACCCGGATGATCGCGGGTCTCAAGGATCTCCCGTACGAGGAAAGGCTGGATAAATTACAGCTCTACTCACTCGAGGAACGCAGAGAGAGGGGAGACATGATCGAGACATTCAAGTATCTCACGGGCCGCATCGAAGTGGAAGAAGATATCTTCCTTCTCAAGAGTCCCACGGCAACCAGGGGGCACCCGTGGAAAATCAGGGGAGGGAAACTGCACGGTGACACCAGGAAATTATTTTTCACTGAAAGAGTGGTTGACCGCTGGAATAGTCTTCCACTTCAGGTCACTGAGGCCAGCAGCATGCTGATTTTAAGGCCAAATGGGATAGACACGTGGGATCTATTCACTGAGTTAGGTGGGGGAGGGTCATTGCGGTGGGCAGACTAGATGGGCCGTGGCCCTTATCTGCCGTCTATTTCTATGTTTCTATGTTTATAAAGCTCCAGGTCCTGATGAATATGGTTCGGAGTATTATAAAATACTATCTGATTTGATTTCTCCTGCGCTGGGGGCAGAAAATAACACCCTAGACTCTGAGAGAGGGATAGGGACATTTAATGTGGCCCATGTGGTTTTGCTCCCTAAGCCTGGGAAGGATTCTCAGCAGGTGGGGTCCTATTGCGCTATATCCTTGCTTAATTAGGACGTGAAATTTCTTGCTACAATTCTTGCCAAGCGATTGAATGCTTTTTTGCCATTGCTGATTCATGAAGACCAGGCAGGGTTCGTTCCAGGTCGTTACACATCCATGAATCTCACTAAGGCCCTGATGGCATTGTATTCCAAGTGGGGGGTGGGGGGTATGGCGGCAATAGTAGGATTGGACATGGAAAAGGCTTTTGACAGTTTATCGTGGCAATATCTTTTTTTAGTTTTGCATAATATGGGATAGCGGGACGTTTGCATGAGTGGATTTGTAGCCTCTATATCAGACCGCAAGCCCGCCTATTGGTGAATGGACAGCTCACAGGCCCATTTTACTTGAGTAGGGGAACTAGACAGGGCTGCCCTCTGTCTCTTCTCCTCTTTGTGCTGGCTATAGAACCGTTGGCGATCACAATTCGGCATGATCTGAGTATATGAGGAATTTGGATAGAGGATAGAGAAAGCCGCATCAATCTATTCGCCAATGACATTTTATTATATTTGGAGCACTCTCATGAAGATCTGGGCAGGGCTTTGGGGTTGGTCAGAGCTTTTGGTAGCCTTTCGGGTCTGCAGGTGAATTGCGATAAGTCGGAGCTATTGCCTTTGAGCTCTACTAGCCCGGAACCTTGGCAGACCCATCTCAGTATTCCCCTGGTTTGGAAACCGGTGAGATACCTGAGAGTTTACTTGAGCCCTAATCCCAGGCTAATATACAAATACAATGTCTTCCACCATATCAATAAAATCAGGGATCTCTGTGTGAAGTGGAAGGACTTGCCGATAGGCTTGTGGGGGCGAGTGGCGTTAACCAAGATGGTACTGTTGCCGAAACTGCTGTATCCTTTGCAAACTCTCACACTTTGGATAGTCAATAAAGATGAACGTAAGTTCCTATCTATTATTACGTCTTTTATCTGGCAAAAGTTTGCATTACTTATAATAAGCTGGCCCTGTAGACCAGAGTGGGCAGCTTGAATCTCCCTGATTTGCGGCTGTATAATGTAGCGGCCTTATTTCGTTACATTCGTTAGAGGTGGACAGGCCTTTTTCAATATACCCTGAGGGACTGGTTCCAGACTTGGTGTTCACCTCATGACTTTATGGCTCTTCTCCATCTGAAGCTGCCAGTTGCAGAAGGAGGTTTGGACAGAATACAGCTTTTACAAGCTCTTCGTAGGGTATGGCACTGATGGAGGAGATGGCAGGGGAAAGAGTTGGAGGCTTCCCTCTCATTGCCTCTGATGGGTAACACCACATTCACGCCTGGTAAGGGTCCATTGTGGTTTACGTTGTGGGAGTAGAGGGGGTGTAAGTCATTGAAGGACCTGTGGGATCTGGGTGGCGGACTGTTTCCATCATTTGCGCAGGTACAGGCCCAGTAGGCTACTCATTTTTGGACCTATCTGCAGGTTGGTCACTACTTCCACTCATTACAATGCTTGGCTTGGTGGTCCCCTGGATACTCAATTCCTACAGGTTCCGCAGTGTATGAACAAATTGTTCATCTGGTATAAGGTCTTGAAGGACGCTTATCATTTTACACCCCTGGATAGAGCAGCAGAGGGAGTTGGAGGGGTCCCGTACGACAGGAAGAGTTTTCTGGATCTATTCGAGCATGTCCATTTAATGGGAAGCTTGACTACCTTTAAAGAGGTGCAATTTAGCACAGTTACTTACCGTAACAGGTGTTATCCAGGGACAGCAGGCAGATATTCTTAACACATGGGTGACGTCACCGACGGAGCCCTCGGTACGGACCTTTTTAACTAGAAGTTTCTAGTTGGCCGCACCGCGCGTGCGCGAGTGCCTTCCCGCCCGACGGAGGAGTGCGTGGTCCCCAGTTAGGATAAGCCAGCTAAGAAGCCAACCCGGGGAGGTGGGTGGGATGTAAGAATATCTGCCTGCTGTCCCTGGATAACACCTGTTACGGTAAGTAACTGTGCTTTATCCCAGGACAAGCAGGCAGCATATTCTTAACACATGGGTGACCTCCAAGCTAACAAAGAGGGAGGTGGGATGGTTGGCCATTAGGAAAATAAATTTTGTAACACAGATTGGCCGAAGTGTCCATCCCGTCTGGAGAACGCATCCAGACAGTAGTGAGTAGTGAACGTGTGAACTGAGGACCAAGTGGCCGCCTTGCAGATTTCCTCGATGGGCGTGGAGCGGAGGAAAGCTACAGAAGCAGCCATAGCTCGGACTCTGTGGGCCGTGACAGTTCCTTCCAGTGAGAGACCGGCCCGAGCGTAGCAGAAAGCAATACAGGCAGCAAGCCAATTTGAAAGTGTCCGTTTGGAGACAGGACGACCCAAACGGTTGGGGTCGAAAGACAAAAAGAGCTGAGGGGCTGTTCGGTGAGCTCTGGTACGATCAAGATAGTAAGCAAGGGCACGCTTACAATCCAGCGTGTGCAACGCCTGTTCCCCAGGATGCGAGTGAGGCTTAGGGAAGAAGACGGGCAGCACAATGGACTGGTTGAGGTGAAAAGCTGAGACCACCTTGGGAAGGAATTTAGGGTGGGTACGCAGAACAACCTTGTCATGGTGAAAAACAGTGAAAGGTGGGTCGGCAACCAGTGCATGCAGTTCGCTAACCCTCCTGGCAGAGGTGATGGCAATTAGGAAAAGCACCTTCCAGGTAAGAAGCCTGAGAGAAGTTGTGGCAAGAGGCTCAAACGGAGGTTTCATGAGAGCTGAGAGAACCACATTCAGGTCCCAGACGACAGGAGGAGGCTTGAGAGGCGGTTTGATGTTGAAGAGTCCTCTCATGAATCTGGAAACCAGAGGATGAGCCGTGAGGGGTTTTCCGAGAATAGGCTCATGAAACGCAGTGATGGCACTGAGGTGGACTCTGATGGAGGTAGTTTTGAGGCCAGCGTTGGATAGCGAGAGCAAATATTCCAAGACAGTTTCCACCGCCAAAGAGGTGGGTTCTTGATGATGCCGGAGACACCACGAGGAGAATCTGGTCCACTTCTGATGGTAACATTGGAGAGTGGCCGGTTTCCTGGAGGCGTCCAAAATGAGGCGGACCGGTTGAGATAGATTCTCCGGAGAGGTCAGCCCGAGAGAAACCAAGCTGTCAGGTGGAGGGAAGACAGATTGGGATGCAGTAGAGACTGATGCTGCTGCGTAAGTAGAGTAGGAAACACAGGAAGAGGAATGGGCTCCCTGGAGCTGAGTTGGAGCAGGAGGGAGAACCAGTGTTGACGAGGCCACCGAGGGGCGATGAGAATCATGGTGGCGTTGTCCTTGCGGAGTTTGGACAAGGTCCGCAACATCAGAGGAAGTGGAGGGAAGGCATAGAGGAACCGATCCCTCCAGTCGAGCAGGAATGCATCCGGTGCCAGACGGTGAGGAGAAAAGAGTCTGGAACAGAATTGGGGCAGCTGATGGTTGTGAGGTGCTGCGAAGAGGTCCACCTGCGGAGTGCCCCATCGAGCAAAGATGGAGAGCAGAGTCGGAGGGTCCAACGTCCACTCGTGAGGTTGAAGGATGCGGCTGAGATTGTCGGCCAGAGAGTTCTGTTCGCCCTGGATATAGACCGCCCTGAGAAAGAGATTGCGGTCCGTGGCCCAGGTCCAGATGCGCAGAGCCTCCAAACAAAGGGGGCGAGATCCGGTGCCGCCCTGCTTGTTTATGTAGTACATGGCGACTTGATTGTCGGTGCACAGGAGGAGGACTTGAGGGCAGAGAAGATGTTGGAAGGCCTTGAGGGCGTAGAACATGGCTCTGAGTTCCAGGAAATTTATGTGATGACGACGCTCCTGTGGGGTCCAAAGTCCCTGGGTGCGTAGGTCGCCTAGGTGAGCTCCCCATGCGTAGGGGGACGCATCGGTGGTGATGATCATAGAGTGAGGGGGCAGATGAAAGAGTAGACCCCTGGAAAGATTTGAGGAGTTCAACCACCATTGGAGAGATTGCTGAAGAGATGATGTCACAGAGATGGGATGAGAAAGAAGATCTGTAGTCTGTGACCATTGGTTGGCGAGAGTCCATTGAGGTGTCCTGAGGTGGAGTCGCGCCAGAGGAAGGACATGCACCGTCGAGGCCATGTGACCCAGGAGGACCATCATCTGTCGGGCAGGAATGGAGGGATGCATGAGTACCTGACGGCAGAGATGGAGCAGGGTCTGCTTGCGATCTGAGGGGAGAAAGGCCCTCATCAGCGTGGTGTCCAGGACTGCTCCGATGAATTGAAGTCGCTGGGTGGGAAGCAGATGCGACTTGGGGTAGTTGATCTCGAACCCCAGGAGGTGGAGGAGAGAGATGGTGTGATGAGTAGCTTGTAGCACGAGTTGAGATGAAGGTGCTTTCACCAACCAATCGTCCAAGTAGGGGAACACCTGGAGGTTGTGAGACCTGAGGAAGGCCGCCACCACTATCAGGCATTTGGTGAAGACTCTGGGGGAGGAAGCGAGGCCAAATGGTAGTACTTTGTACTGGTAGTGGTGGTGTAGTACCTGGAACCGCAGGTAGCGGCGAGAGTTCTGATGGATGGAGATGTGAGTGTAGGCCTCTTTGAGGTCCAGGGAACATAGCCAGTCGTGTTGAGAAAGAAGAGGGTAAAGTGTGGCAAGGGAGAGCATCCTGAACTTTTCCTTGACCAGACACTTGTTGAGGTCCCTGAGATCGAGAATGGGACGGAGGTCTCCCGTCTTTTTGGGTACAAGGAAGTAGCGGGAGTAGAATCCCTGACCCCTTTGATCTGGAGGTACTTCTTCGATGGCATTGAGAAGGAGGAGGGATTGAACCTCCCTCAGGAGGAGGGGGGTTTGAGAGGAGTGAGAAGCAGACTCTACGGGAAGGTTGTCCGGTGGAAGAGTCTGGAAGTTGAGAGAGTAGCCGTGGCGGATGATGTTGAGGACCCACTGGTCTGACGTGATGACTTCCCAACGGCTTGAGAAAATGGTGAGACGACCCCCTATAGGCTGTGGAAGAGGCAGCGAGGGTGGATGACTGGCTATGCCCTGGAGAGAAGAGTCAAAAGGGCTGAGATTGTTTAGCAGGCTGAGAAGGCTTAGAGGGTTGAGTGGCCTGAGATCGAGCCTGGGCATGGTGCTGTTGTTGACGGGGTCGCCGAGATTGCTGAGGAGGCGGATTGAGTGGCCTGGCTGAGAATCTCCGCTGGTAAGATGATTGAGGCCGATAGGGTCGAGCAGGCGGAGCCTTCTTTTTCGGCTTGATTAGGGTGTCCCACCTGGTCTCATGGGCCGAGAGTTTCTGGGTGGTGGAATCCAGTGACTCTCCAAAGAGTTCATCCCCGAGACAGGGGGCGTTGGCCAAACGATCCTGGTGGTTGATGTCCAGGTCGGAGACTCTGAGCCAGGCTAATCGACGCATGGCTACGGCCATGGCAGAGGCCCGAGAGGTGAGCTCGAAGGAGTCGTATATTGAGCGGACCATATATTTACGCATCTGGAGAAGACCAGAGATGTGTTGTTGGAATAACGGGACCTTGCGCTCAGGAAGGTACTTCTGGAGGGCAGACAGTTGTTGGACCAAATGTTTCAGATAGAAAGAAAAATGGAAGGAATAGTTGTTTGCCCTGTTGGCAAGCATGGCATTCTGGTAAAGCCTCTTGCCAAATTTGTCCATGGTCTTACCTTCTCTGCCAGGAGGGGTAGAGGCATAGACACTGGAGCCCTGAGTCTTTTTTAAGGTGGATTCCACCAGAAGGGACTCATGGGGCAATTGAGATTTGTCGAAACCAGGAATAGGAATGACACGGTAAAGGTTGTCCAGTTTGCGGGGGGCTCCCGGTACCGTGACGGGATTTTCCAAGTTTTTATAGAACGTTTCCCGTAGGATGTCATGCACGGGAAGCTTGAGGAACTCCTTAGGAGGTTGTTCAAAGTCTAAGGCCTCTAGGAAGGCTTGAGACTTTTTTGAGTCAGATTCTAGAGGAAGTGACAGGGCAGCAGACATTTCTCTCAGAAATTTAGAAAAAGAGGACTGCTCTGGTTTGGAGGTGGCATCGGGTGCCGATGGTTCCTCATCAGATGAGGAGGGATCCTCCTCGGTACCGAGAGGAGTGTCTTCCCATAAGTCAGGGTCCCTGACCTCTGGTGCATGTCGAGACACCGGGGTGGAGGGCGCGGTATGGCGAGTCTTGGACAAAGACTTTCCAGAGCGCACCGAAACGGTACCAGGGGAGGACGACCGGCGTCTATCTCGGTCCCGAGAAGAGTGCCGTACCGCCTGGTGCCGAGGAGGATCCAATGTGGCCTGAGAATGAACCACTGGATCGCCATGAAGTTGTTGGGCCGAAAGGATCGGCATGGAGGTGTTCACCGGTACCGAAGGGGTGGACACCGGGGGCTCGGTACGGGGCTCGGGCCGGTCTGGTACCGGAAGGAGCGGTGCCAGGATAGTGGGCAACAGTTGCTCAAGTTGTTTCTTCAACTGCTCCTGGAGTTGAGCCTTTAAGATGGCCGAGATACGGTCATCGAGGGGTGGCATCGGAACCGCTTTCTTTTTCTTCGGTTCCTTAGATGCCGCTCCACGCCCCGGCGATGAGGAGGCCGATGACGAGGCACTCACCGAGATCGGGGCGGAGCGTTTGCGGGACCGGTGCGATGCCGGTAAGGACGGTGTCGCCACCGTAGCAGGAGGGCGCTCGAGGGAAGAGGAAGGCTTCTTAGCCGGCTTACCTGACGCCAGCGGCGTCGATGCGGGGTCGGTCGGTGTCGAGGTCGACGGTGCCGATTTTTGAGGTACCGCCGTTGAAGGTGAGGAGTCCATCGCCGACTCGGTACCGAAGAGAAGAGTTTGTTGGATTCTTCGGTTTTTTAGAGTTCTCTTTTTAAGAGTGGCACAGCGGGTGCAGGAATCCGCCCGATGCTCCGGACCCAGACACTGCAAACACCAATTGTGTGGGTCAGTTAAGGAGATCGGGCGTGCACACCGCTGGCACTTCTTAAAACCGACCTGCGGGGGCATGAAGGGGAAGACAGCCTCCGCAAAATCGAAGCCCGAGGCCTGTATACTGGCAACAGGCCCCGCCGGGGCAAAACGAAAGAAAAAAGGGAAAAAGCAAAGTTTTTTTTTTTTTTTTTTTGCAAATCAAAGAAAAAATAAACCCGAAGGTAAAGAAAGAAAAAATAAGGAAAAAAGCGCGAGCGGGAAGGCAAAAAAGTGGTTTCAACGGCCGTTGAAAAAACACACGCGTCTTCTTCGCTCCGCGGAAACGAAGAAACTGGGGACCACGCACTCCTCCGTCGGGCGGGAAGGCACTCGCGCACGCGCGGTGCGGCCAACTAGAAACTTCTAGTTAAAAAGGTCCGTACCGAGGGCTCCGTCGGTGACGTCACCCATGTGTTAAGAATATGCTGCCTGCTTGTCCTGGGATAAAAAATATTACACAGAGCGTATTTCTCCTAGAACCAGGCGGCAAAAATGGGATTGTGGGACGGGGATCTATGCCCTAAATGTAAACATACATATGTGTTAGACTTAAACTAGCCACCAAAGTAATGAGCTTAAAATAGAAAGCTCTAAAGAAACTACACACAAGTTCCTCAGAATGCCACACAGTTTTAGCGTATGGTAGCTGTCCTCATAGGAACCTTATAGTGTGCGATTTTTTTACTTTATATATTATTCAATAAATTATAAGGTGCTTGTGCTTGATATTTTGTAGCATAATAGCCATAGTAGCATAGTAGCAATAACTTAGCTTTTTTAGAAACTGGGTCTGGCTCAATCCCCACCGACGCGTTTCATTATTTCATCAGGGTCGGGGAAGGAGAACGCTGTAAAAAACAAACATTGTATAAGTTTAAAGAACCCAGCAATATAAGTAATCTAAGTTTAAAAGAGCTACAAGGCTTACCAGAGCAGTTCTATGTCTTAGCGAAATGCTAAATCCATGTTTAATGAGCCAGAAATGAAAAAAATCCCGGCATGAAGAGAGCTAATAAGTCAAAAACCCCTGATCATGTGACACAAAACAAGCCAATGAACTCCTTGCAAACAGACCTTTAACTTGAAGCCCGAAATATCCTTAATCAGAATCATATACTCGCTGTTAGCCAATCACTGGTCAGATTCAAACCATGAGGATACATTGTGTTGAGTTTAAACATCCATCGAAGTTCTTTAATGTTTAAATTATGTTCATAATTACCTCCCTCCCACCCGACATGTACTGTGTCAATAATACGCCATTTCAGATCAGTAATTTTATGTTTCATTAAAGACCAATGGCGGACTAAAGGAGCAGTTTCAACTCCCGTGTTGACACGAGACTTATGTTCGTTGAGCCTGATGTTCATAGGTCTGATGGTGCGCCCTATATAGATTTTTGGGCAAGGGCAAATAATCATGTAAATAACATGATCCGTTTTACAGTTGGTTCTAGATTTGGCAGTATAGATCTGGCCAGTATGCGGATGACTCCAAGTTTCCCCTACCAAAGCATACTTGCACCATTGACATTGGCCACAAATATAATGGCCATTCACAACAGGGGAATTATTTTGTTTGTGTTTATAATGACCAATAAGTTCCCCTAAATTTTTGGCTCTCTTGAAGGCAAAAATTGGAGGGTCACATTCAGCCCCCAAGATCAATTGAATGATGTGCCAATGTTTAAGAATGATGTTCTTGATATCTTAAGCCAGGTGGGAGAATTGTTGAACACATACCAACAATTTCTCTTCTTCAGGGTTTTGTTTATATTGAAGAAGTTGATGTCTATGAGCATATTTGGCTCGAGTGTATGCCTGTTGTATTATATGCTTGGGGTATCCTCGCTGTTTGAATCGTTTCTTCAGTATCCGGGCTTGAGTCTTATATTCAGCAGTAGAATGGCATAGTCTCCTCAAGCGTAAAAATTGGCTATGAGGGAGGCTATTTTTAAGTTGTTGCGGGTGAAAGCTGTGGTAACGAAGAAGACTATTTCTATCAGTGGGTTTGCGAAACATTGTTGTTAATAATAACCCCTGAGATTTGAAGATGGTCATATCCAAAAATGGTATCTCATGATGGTTAATGGTAGCAGAGAATTGAATGTTAGAATCTACTTGGTTTAACCATATGAGAAATAAGTTGAATGTATGGATGTCAGATTTCCAAATACAAAAAATATCATCCAAAAAACGTCTCCAAACGGTAATGTTTTGAAAACAATGGGAGGTATAGATGTGTTGTTCCTCCAATTGGGCCATGTACAGAGTTGCAACAGAAGGGGCCAGGGACGCTCCCATGGCAATCCCATGGGTCTGTAAATAAAACTCCCCATTACACCAGAAGTAACTCCTGGTGAGGACCAATGTTGCCAATTCCATCAAAAAAGAAGGAGAAATTCGTTGACAATAAGTTTGGTTTTCAAATATGTTTTGGAGCAGGGTCAATGCACCTTGAGTAGGAATCATGGTATATAACGCCTTGACATCTAACGTTATCAAAAGACCATCAGTTTGGGACTGTGGAATTGTATTCAAAATATTAATCATGTGAGTGCTATCCTTAACATGAGATCTAATTTTCAAAACCTCCTTCTATAAAAATAGGTCCAAGAATTTTGAGAGGGGTTCTAGCACAGAATGAGTCATAGATACGATGGGTCGTCCAGGCTCAACGAACATAAGTCTCGTGTCAACACGGGAGTTGAAACTGCTCCTTTAGTCCGCCATTGGTCTTTAATGAAACATAAAATTACTGATCTGAAATGGCGTATTATTGACACAGTACATGTCGGGTGGGAGGGAGGTAATTATGAACATAATTTAAACATTAAAGAACTTCGATGGATGTTTAAACTCAACACAATGTATCCTCATGGTTTGAATCTGACCAGTGATTGGCTAACAGCGAGTATATGATTCTGATTAAGGATATTTCGGGCTTCAAGTTAAAGGTCTGTTTGCAAGGAGTTCATTGGCTTGTTTTGTGTCACATGATCAGGGGTTTTTGACTTATTAGCTCTCTTCATGCCGGGATTTTTTTCATTTCCGGCTCATTAAACATGGATTTAGCATTTCGCTAAGACATAGAACTGCTCTGGTAAGCCTTGTAGCTCTTTTAAACTTAGATTACTTATATTGCTGGGTTCTTTAAACTTATACAATGTTTGTTTTTTACAGCGTTCTCCTTCCCCGACCCTGATGAAATAATGAAACGCGTCGGTGGGGATTGAGCCAGACCCAGTTTCTAAAAAAGCTAAGTTATTGCTACTATGCTACTATGGCTATTATGCTACAAAATATCAAGCACAAGCACCTTATAATTTATTGAATAATATATAAAGTAAAAAAAATCGCACACTATAAGGTTCCTATGAGGACAGCTACCATACGCTAAAACTATGTGGCATTCTGAGGAACTTGTGTGTAGTTTCTTTAGAGCTTTCTATTTTAAGCTCATTACTTTGGTGGCTAGTTTAAGTCTAACACATCTGTATGTGAAATTCCGTGCACAATTTTGAATTTGAGTTATCAGCACTAAATGTAAACAGGCACCAGGCACACTCGTTCACCTGTTCCTGGAATGCCCCACTACTGAATTATGGCTGAGGGCCCTTTCTTTGATGGAGAAGATACTGAAGTCCTCAGTACCTTAGGATTATAGCATATTACTGCTGGGGGACCAGCGAGAACTACTGAGGGCTGGGTTTTCCCTGCCGCAGAGCAGGTTTCTCTATTTGTCTATTTTGATGCTTAAGAGACTGCTCCTACAGCGTTGGGTTTCAGACCAGGCAGCGCCTTTCCCTCAAAGGCTTACTCACATGGTGGAGACCGCCCGGTTCAAGATCCAAAGGTACTCCTCTGCTATGCGGATTGAACACAGGTGCTTTGTCGATCTGTGGAAGGAATTACTGAACCATTGCCCGGGCCATGGGTCATAGGTATGTTGTTCTTCATTGACGATATAGCACAGTTACTTACTGTAACAGGTGTTATCCAGAGACAGCAGGCAGCAATTCTCACATGTGGGTGACGTCATCAACAGAGCTTGAATACGGACAGCCTCGCAAGCAGACTTGCTAGTAGAAAACTCAGAAGTTTCGAGCCTGCCGCACCTCATATGCGCGAATGCCTTCCCGCCCAGCACAGGGCGCATCTCCTCAGTTCAGATAGCTAGCAGAGAAGCCAGCCAGGGGAAGTGGGTGGGTTGTGAGAATAGCTGCCTGCTGTCCCTGGATAACAACTATTACGGTAAATAACTGTGCTTTATCCCAGAACAAGCAGGCAGCCTATTCTCACATGTGGGTGACCTCCAAGCTAACCAAGAAGGGATGGTGAGAGTGTTGGCAACTTAGGAGAATAAATTTTGTAATACTCTCTGGCCAAAACAGCCAAAACATCCAGACAATAATGAGAGGTGAAAGTATGAACTGAGGACCAGGTGGCAGCTTTGCAAATTTCCTCAATAGGAGTGGAACTGAGGAAAGCTACTGAAGCCGCCATGGCTCTGACTTTGTGGGCTGTAACTCGACTCTGTAGATGCAGTCCAGCCTGAGCAAAGCAGAAAGAGATACAAGCAGCCATCCAGTTGGAGATGGTACACTTGGAGATTGGAAGTCCCAACTTGTTTGGATCGAAGGAGACAAAAAGTTGAGGAGCAGATCTGTGTGGTTTGGTGCATTCCAAGTAGAAGGCCAAAGCATGCTTACAGTCCAGAGTATGAAGATCTCATTCTCCAGGATGAGAATGAGGCCTTGGAAAAAACACTGGAAGTACAATGGATTGTTTGAGATGAAATTCTGAAACTACTTTAGGTAAGAATTTAGGATTAGTACGTAGGACCACCTTGTCGTGATGGAAAACCGTGAAAGCTGGATCAGCAATTAAAGCTTGTAGCTAGTTTCAAGTTTTATTAAGATTTTATATACCGCCTATCAAGGTTATCTAAGCGGTTTTTACAATCGAGCAGATGTGAGGGCAATGAGAAACACCACTTTCCAAGTGCGATATTTCAGATGAGCCGTATACATTAGTTCAAAAGGAAACTTCAACAATTGACAAAAACAACATTGAGATCCCAAACCACTGGAGGCGGTTTGAGAGGAGGTTTGAGATTGAAAAGTCCTTTTATAAATCTGGAAACCACAGGATGAGCAGAAAGGGGTTTCCCTTCGATAGGCTGATAGAAAGCAGAAATTGTATTAAGATGGATTTGAATGGATGTAGACTTGAGGCCAGAGGTAGATATATATAGAAGATAATCCAAAATGGAAGACAAGGAGGCTCCTTGATATGAGAAAAGCACCACATAGAAAATCTAGTCCGTTTTTGATGGTAGCATTGTCTCATGGCAGGCTTCCTGGAAGCCTCTAAAATGTCACGAACAGGTTGAGAAAACTGAAGGGGAGTTATGTTGAGAGGTACCAAGCTGTTAGGTGTAATAATAATAATAATAATTTATTTCTTATATACCGCTATACCCTAAGTTCGAAGCGGTTTACAGTGAAATCGTGTCTAGAGGGAGTACAGGGTTAACAGAAGGATACAGGATATTACAAAGTGAGCAGGTACTGGGTGGTTACAATAAGGTACGAAATATTAACATGAAAAAACAGTTACAGTATGTTTACAGTGAGGTACAGGGTACTGGGGTGTTTACAGAAAGGTACAAGATATTAACAAGAGACCGGTTACAGGAGTTTACAATAAGATACAGGAAAGTATAAGGTGAGCGGGTACTGGGGTGATTACAGTAAGGTTCAGATATTGACAAGAGAACAGTTATAGAATGTTTACAATCAGATACAGGATGTTATACTAAGTTATAGGATGATACAATATGAACAGTTACTAAGGATCAGTGCTGTTTACAGCTAGATATATATGATAAGCATAAGAGAGGTAAAGCATAAGATGTTGGGGGAGGGGAAAAGGACTTTCGATGTGGTTTATAATTGGTAGGGGGAGGGTTTAGGTGGTGTTGAAGAGGCGGGTCTTCAGAGATTTTCTGAAGTCCACGTATGATGTGGCTTCAAGTATTGGTTTTGCTAGCCATGTGTTTAGTTGAGCTGCCTGGAAGGAAAGCATTCTGTTTAGGTACTTCTTGTAGTGGCATGATTTCAGGGATGGGTAGGTAAAGAGGTTTGTTCTGCGGGAAGTCTTTTTTGGGCAGTAAGTGAGGAATTGGGAGGCTAGGTAGGTTGGTAGCATTCCGAAGATCGCTTTGAAGCTGATGCAGGCAAACTTGAAGAGTATTCTGGATTCTACTGGTAGCCAGTGGAGTTTTTGGAGGTATGGAGAGATATGTTCCCATTTCTTGAGTCCGAGGATGAGACGGACGGCAGTGTTTTGGATTAATCTTAGCTTTTGGAGGGACTTTTTGTATGCTCCCAAGAATATGATGTTGCAGTAGTCCAGAGTACTCAAGATGGAGGCTTGTACTAGTAGACGAAAGGATGATTCATCGAAGAATTTTTTGATGGTGCGAAGTTTCCATAGGGTAGAGATACATTTTTTGAACATTAGGTCAGTGTGTTTTTCTAGTGTTAGGTGCCTGTCAAGGGTAACCCCCAGTATTTTAATAGATTGATCAATTTCGTAATCTTTGCCATTCATGTGGATCTTGTTATCTTTTATCTGTTCGTTGGGAGAGGCTAAGAAAAATTTGGTTTTTTCTGTGTTCAGTTTGAGTTTGTAGGCCTTCATCCAGAGCTCAATTTGGTTTAGGATATTGGATAGGTAAGTGATGAAACTCGGAAAAATATCGGATAATGGAAGTACGACGGTGATATCGTCAGCATAGATGTGGAAGGTGAGATTTAAGCTCTGTAATAGGTGTCCCAATGAGATGAAGTAGATATTAAAAAGGGTCGGTGAGAGCGGGGAGCCTTGGGGGAGTCCACAGTTGTTGTTCCAGCTGAAGGAGAGATTATCATCTTTGAGTACTTGATAAGACCTGAGCTCGAGAAATCCCCGGAACCAGGTAAGGGTGTTTCCTGAGATGCCTATTGACTCTAAACAGTGCAGCATGATGGAGTGGTCAACTAGGTCAAAGGCGCTGCTTAGATCCAGTTGGAGGATCAGAGCGTTGGAGCCTTGACTGAGAAGGGAGTGTAGGAAGTTTAGAAGGGAGGCCATTATAGTTTCAGTGCTGAAGCCAGGTCTGAAACCAGATTGGTTGGTATGTAGTAGATTGAATTTGTCTAAGTATTTGTTTAGGTAAGCATTTACCAGGTCTTCCTTTAATTTGGCAGCCAGAGGTATATTAGCGACAGGTCTGTAGTTGGCGATGTTGTTGGTCGCTTCTTTTTTGTTCTTTTTTATAGGGACTGCAGGTTGGGATGAAGTAGAGATCTTTGACTCTGTGTAAGCAGAGATGGAAAAACTGGTAGAAGGTACAGCTCCCTGCTGCTGAGTTGAAGTAGAAGAGAGTACCAAGGTTGTCTCGGCCACCGAGGAACTATCAGAATCATGGTGGCATGATCATTCTTCACTTGACAAGAGGCTTGAGAATGAGAGGGAATGGAAGGAAAGCATACAGGAAGAGATTCATCCACTCCAGAAGAAAAGCATATGCCTCGAGGCGATGAGAGTATATCCTGGAGCAGAACTGAGGCAGTTTGTGGTTATGGAGAGATGCAAAGAGATCTATCTGAGGAGTTCCCCACTGAGAAAAAATGTGATGAAGAGGGGAAGAATTGAGTGTCCATTGGTGAGTTTCTCTCTCCTTGAATGTAGACTGCTTTCAAGAAGGTGTTGTGATGGATTGTCCACTCCCACACCTGTTGAGCTTCTTGACGTAGAGGGAGAGAGCCTGTTCCTCCCTGCTTGTTGATGTAGTACATGGCGACCTGATTGTCTGAATAAGGACTACCTGGTTGTGAAGAAGATGCTGAAAAGCTTTGAGAGCATTGAAGATCGCTCTGAGTTCCAACAGATTGATATGACACTGATGATCCGTGCTGGACCAGTGGCCTTGAATACAGAAACCGTCGAGATGAGCCCTCCAAGTGTAGGTCAAGGAATCTATCGTGAGAACTTTCTGATGAAGGGGTGTCTGAAACAGTAAATCTCTGGAGAGATTGGAAGAGAGCATCCACCAGTGGAGAGGCTGTCTCAATGAAGGAATGACTCTAATGTGTTGAGAGAGTGGGTCGCAAGCCTGTGCCCTCTGAGATGCCAGGGTTCACTGAGGAATTCTGAGGTGAAGTCTGGCAAAAGGAGTCACATGAATAGTCGAGGCCATGTAACCGAGTAATACCATCATGTGTCTCGCTGAGAGTGAAAAAAGGGAAAACAATTTGTGGCAAAGCTAAAGAAGAGCATCCATTCGTTGCTGAGGAAGGAATGCTCTGAGTTGGATAGTATCCAGAACAGCTCCAATGAACTTCAGATTCTGAGAGGGCTGAAGGTGGGATCTGGGAAAGTTGATTTTGAATCCCAAGCTTTGTAGAAACCACGTAGTCCGTTGGGTCACTACAATAACCCCCTGAGATGTTGAATCTTTGATGAGCCAGTTATCCAGGTAGGAGAACACCTGAAGAGCTGCCACCACCACTAGGCACTTGGTGAACACTCTTGGAGATGATGCCAGGCCGAAGGGTAGCACTCTGTACTGAAAATGCAGATTCCCCACCCTAAATCTGAGGTACTGATGGGAGGCCGGATGAATGGGGATGTGAGTGTAAGCCTCCTTGAGATCCAGAGAACATAACCAATCTTTCTGATCTAGAAGGGGATAAAGGGATGCCAGGGACAGCATGCCAAATTTTTCTTTGACTAAATATTTGTTGAGAGCCCTGAGATCCAGTATGGGCCGCAGATCACCCTTCTTCTTCAGAACTAGGAAGTAACAGGAGTAAAAATCCCTGCTCTGCTGTTCCAAGGGAACTTCCTCGATGGCATGGAGGTGAAGCAGAGCTTGAGCTTCCTGAAGAAGAAGGGCGGTCTGGGATGGATTGGAAGGATACTTTCTTGGAGGAAGCTCTGGTGGAATCTGAGTGAAATGAAGAGAGTATCCTTCCCTAATTACTGACAGCACCCAGAGGTCGGAAGTAATGGTCTTCCATCGATGGTAAAAATGATGGAGATGGCCTCCTAAGGGAAGAGGGGAGGACAGAGGCAGAACGATGGAGGTTATGCTCTGTTCGAGACAGTCCAAAAGGCTGAGAAGCCTTTGGTGTAGCAGAAGGTTGAGGTTTCTGTTGCTTCTGCAGTTGTTGTTTCTTGGGGGTTGCTCGAGTGTAAAGATGTGCCCTCGGAAGATAACGCCTCTGATAGGATGGAAGAGACCGAGAAGGTTTAGGAAGAGCTGGTTTAGGCTTTGGTCTGACGATGGAAGCAAATGATTTCTCATGCTCAGACCACTTCTTGGTGGCGGCCTCTATGGATTCATCAAAGAGGTCATTGCCTTCACAAGGAATATTAGCCAGATGATCTTGAATGTTGTGATCCATATCAATGGTGCGAAGCCAGGCAAGGCGGCGCATCGCTACTGAGAAAGCAGTGACCCTCGAGGATAGTTCAAAGGCATCATACGAAGACTGAAGAAGGTGTAACCTGAGTTGCACCAAGGTAGCAATGACTTGTTGGAATTCTAAAAGCCTGTGTTGACCAAGGTCTTTAGAAAAACCAGGGAGTATATCAATAAAATACTTGAAATAAGTAGTAAAGATAAAATTATAATTTAAAACCCTGGAGGCCATCATCGAATTTTGATAAGGACAACAGCCAAGCTTGTCAATGGTCCTGCCCTCTCTGCCAAGAGGCACGGTAGCATAGGCCCTGGAAGGAGGACTTCTCTTTAAGGAAGATTCCACAAGAAGGGACTGATGAGATAGTTGGGAGTTCTCAAAGCCCTTGCAATGTACAGTTCTATACCTCAATTCCAGCTTGCCTGGAACAGCAGGAATGGCATAAGGAGTCTCCAGGTTTCGTCTGAAAGTCTGAGAAAGAAGTCTAATCAGAGGAAGTTTGAGAGACTCCACAGGAGGCTGAGACATACTCATTTCTTCTAAATACTCCTTAGAGTACTTAGAACCAGCGTCCAATTTAAAGATCCAGGTCCTCAGCCATTTGACAGAGGAAGGATGAAAAGGACAATTGATCCACCAGAGCATGGCCTCGAAAGGGACTCGATGACCTCGAGGCGCCTCGAGTGGAAAACAAAGGTGAGGCCTCTCTGGAGTACTGATATTCCAGCGAATAAACAGACTGGGGCGAGGCACTGGAATCAGCTGAACCCTCAGGTTCTGCCACTGGTGTCCTGTCTCGAGGAGTTGGAGGCCTCGAAGAACCGGAAGGCCTTGACAAGGAAGGCTTCTCCATGTAGGAGGACCTGTGCCTCGATGAGGGCCTCGACCGGCGGTGAGAGTGCTGCTTGGAAGCAGGTCTCACATGAGGTCGAGGAGACTTCGCCCTATGCCTCAAAACGGGCAATGCCTTATGTGAGGATATAATAATAAAAATAATTATTTATTTTATTTTTTATATACCACCTGACCAGGAAAGGTTCTAGATAGTTCACAAGTAAAACTAAACATACAGCAAAGAATACAATTTAAAAATGGAAATACATCAGATAGTAAAACATGAGAAATGCATAAAATTTTAAAAAAAAGGCTGGAAGCCTGTAGATCGAAACCCCATAGACTCAGTGGTTTGGATCAAGGAATCTCGAAGCACTCCCAAAGACTCGGCTCCTTGTATGGAGTGTCAGGATTCCAGACGAGACACTCGCAAAGACTCGGCTCTTTGTATAGAGTGAAGATTCCAGTCGGGACACTCGCAAAGAATCGACTCTTTATATAGAGTGTGTAGATTCAGCTCGAGGCACAGGCAAGGACTCGATCTCTTGTGAGATTGCTGATTGCCCAGGCTGGTCTGCAGGTAGCAGAGTCGAGGCAGGACTATATTTGCTCAGTAACTGAAAAAGTTCCCACTCTAAAATGGTCTGGATGGTAGCCTGCAATTGTGGATCCGAGTCTGAAACTGGACCACTTGCTTAGGATAAAGGCTCCGAGGACGAAGAGGAAGAATGCTTCGACTTGGAGGAATGATGTTTGGGTAGCTTGTGGACCACCGCCAGAACTGTCTGCTGAGGTATCTGACCTGAGGGAAGCTCAGGAGAAGACTTGGCAGATTCACTCGAGGTCGAGATCAAGAACGTTCCAAACGAGGAAGGTCTGATGAGAGTCGAGGATGAAGTCGTGAAAGCAGGAGGAACCCCCGTAGCAGGCCTGACCGAGTCTGAGGTTGAGGGTGTAGTCGAGGTTTCCATACCGAAAATGTTTTCCACTTGAACTTGACGACCTTTGAGGGCTCAAGGTTGAAGAGTAGCACAGCGAACGCATGACTCCGGGCAATGGTCAGGCCCCAGACACTGAAGCGAGGAAGGGAGATTGCACGCTGGCACTGGCTACACTTCTTGAAGCCTGTGACTGGCTGAGACATAGAAGGAAAGATAGCCGCTGCAAAGTCGAAGCCTGCAGGCTGAGAACATGCGACAGGCCCCGTCAGTAAGTCGACAAAAAATAAAACTTTTTTTAAATATATATAGTAAAAGAAAAGCACAATGACACGGTAATAAGAAAAATAAAACAAGAGCCATGGTGAGAGAAGGCACGAAGCAAACTAAGTTCAGCGCAGAGCGTCAAAGACGGACTTTTCGGCTCCACGGAAAACTGACGAGATGCGCCCTGTGCTGGGCAAAAAGGCACTTGCGCATGTGCGGTGCGGCAGACTCAAAACTTCTGAGTTTTCTACAAGCAAGTAGTTGCTTGCGAGGCTGTCCGCATCTGGGCTCCGTGGATGACGTCACCCACATGTGAGAATAGACTGCCTGCTTGTCCTGGGATAAATTACATTTACAGTGAGTGGTTTGCTCCCCAATTGTTGCTGCTTGATTGTTTTGTTTTACTCTTGCTTGTATTATTGTTGGTGTATGGCCATTCTTGCAATTTTCAATAAAAATTGATTGGGAAAAAAAAAAAAAAGGACAACATTCTGCTACACTGGCCATCAAATCATCTAAACTCTTGCCAAAGAGCATTTGCTCAAAGTGGCCTTGCAGGAGGAGTCACCCGTTGGAGTGTGCAGACACCTTGCTCATGACCCTAAAAATGTCATACACTAATCTGTGACGTAATCTACCCATCCTAACACCAAGCTAGGGTAGGCCTCAACCTCCAACAGAGGAGAGCGACACAATCAAGTATGACAAGTGTGAGCAACAAAGGAAGCTACCGATGCCATCTTCAGCCCTAACGCTAAGGCTTCAAATTGTCTTTTGAGGATGAAATTCAGCCTGCGATCCTGCGAGTATTTAAGCACTACTCAGCCCTCAATGGGAAGGTAAGTCCACTTGGTAACCTGTGCCAGAAAGGAATCCACTTTTAGTGTGACAAACTGCTGCTGAAAATCATTGTCTTAGCCACCCACAAGGCTCCCTCCAGGGATTCCCATTGTTCCATAAGGAGCACTGTAACATCCGGATGTGAAGGAAAACATGTAGACTATTCTTTAGACCCACTCATCACTGAAGGCTGCATAATCAAAGTCTGAGGTGGTTCAATTTCAATTCCTGTAGTGCCTCTGCAATAATGTCCAGTAGGCCCACCAGTTTAAACAGCCTCCACACTGTCGGGTCATTTCCTTGGCCAATAGCCACCATGGTCTACTGATCACTGGACTCCACCTGAACTTCTGAACCCCCAAATATAGAAAAGTCATTTGGGAAACAAAGCAACATAGAGACTAAGCTGCCCTCATCCCAGTCCTTATCTGACTGGACATCCTGGTCTGCAGTTGAACCCTGCTTAGCAGACTTTGCAATAAAGGAGGGCTCTCCCCTTTATTCCACCACCAGTGCAGGCAGAAAACTGGTGGACTGCTGTTCATAATTCAAATAAGCATCATAAAGCAAACTGACAAAATTGGGTTTAAAAACTTGGATTAGAGGACCTGAGTCCCCCTGAGAAGGCTCCATCTTCTGCCTGTTCGCTGCAGACACAGACTCGGTCTGGAGATGTTTTAACCCATCCACCCAGTGGCCAGTTTGGCTTACTAACATCCTCAAGATATCAGATGTAGATGAGCCCGAGGCCCCGCAATTAATAAGCCTCTTAAAAAGGTAGGTTTTCAATGCTTTACAAAAACAAGAATACGAATGAATGAAAAGGCTAATTATACCAAATACTAGGTCCCTGATATATGATTCTAACAGAGGGTTGCTATCCAGTCTTTTGTACTGAGTGGCACATGTATGATTTTTCTCCCGGTTGGCGAGAAGTTATATGTTTGTGCTCATTGCAAAGAGCTCCTAGCTATCAGAGAACAAGTATGTTCCCTTGAAGCAAGAGTAGAAGACTTGGAGGAGCTATGGGAGACAGAGAAGTACACAGAGAAGACATGCAGGTCTACAACTGGGATGTTGTAGAGAAGTCCCACCTCCAGTCTGGTAGCCCCTGTGCTGCCTTGAAGGAGAGAGGTCTCCTAGAAGGAGAGAACATAAGAACTGCTGCTACTGGGTCAGACCAGCGGTCCATCATGCCCAGCAGTCCGCTCACGCGGCGTCTCTCTGGTCAAAGACCAGCGCCCTGACTGAGACTATCCCTATCAGCGTACGTCTTTGTTCAGCAGGAACTTGTCTAACTTTGTCTTGAATCCCTGGAGGGTGTTTTCCCCTATGACAGACTCCGGAAGAGCATTCCAGTTTTCCACCACTCTCTGGATGAAGAAGAACTTCCTTAAATTTGTACAGAATCTATCTCTTTCCAACTTTAGAGAGTGCCCTCTCGTTCTCCCCACCTTGGAGAGGGTGAACAACCTGTCTTTATCTACTAAATCTATCCCCTTCAGTACCTTGAATGTTTCAATCATGTCCCCTCTCAATCTCGTCTGTTCGAGGGAGAAGAGGCCCAGTTTCTCTAGTCTTTCGCTGTACGGCAGCTCCTTCAACCCCTTAACCATCTTAGTCGCTCTTCTCTGGACCCTTTCGAGTAGTACCATGTCCTTCTTCATGTACGGCGACCAGTGTTGGATGCAGTACTCCAGGTGAAAACGCACCATTGCCCGGTACAGTGGCATGATAACGCTCTCCGATCTGTTCGTGATCCCCTTCTTTATCATTCCTAGCATTCTGTTCGCCCTTTTCGCCGCCACCGCACATTGCGTGGACAACTTCATCAACTTGTCGATCAGAACTCCTAAGTCCCTTTCCTGGGAGGTCCCTCTAAGTATCGCCCCGGACATCCTGTATTCGTGCATGAGATTTTTGTTACAGACATGCATCACTTTACACTTGTCCACATTGAACCTCATCTGCCATGTCGATGCTCATTCCTCGAGCCTTATGTCACATTGCAGATCTTCGCAATCTGCCTGTGTTTTCACTACTCTGAATAACTTCATATCGTCTGCAAATTTAATCACCTCGCTCGTTGTACCTATGTCCAGATCATTTATAAAGATGTTGAACAGCACGGGTCCAAGCACCGAGCCCTGCGGCACCCCACTGGTGACGCTTTTCCAGTCTAAGTAATGTCCATTTACCCCCACTGTGTTTCCTATGCTCCAGCCAGTTTTTAATCCACATGAGTATTTCATCCTCGATTCCATGGCTCGCAATTTTCCGAAGTAAGGCCAGTATTGGGCAGACTTGCATGGTCTGTGTCTGTATATGGCCATTTGGTGGAGAATGGGCTGGGGAGGGCTTCAATGGCTGGGAGGGTGTAGACGGGCAGGTTTTAATGGAGATTTCAGCAGTTGGAACCCAAGCACAGTACCGGGTAGAGCTTTGGATTCTTGCCCAGAAATAGCTAAGAGGAAAAATAAAAAAATTTAAATTGAATCAGGTTGGGCAGACTGGATGGACCATTCGGGTCTTTATCTGCCGTCATCTACTATGTAACCTTGTCAAACGCCTTCTGAAAGTCCAGATATACAATGTCGACCGGGTCTATCTGCCTGTTCACTCCCTCGAAAAAGTGCAGCAAGTTTGTCAAACAAGATCTGCCTTTGCTGAAACCGTGCAAGCTGGTCCTCATCAGACCGTGTCCGTTAAGGTGATCAATGATGCGGTCCTTTATTAGCGCTTCTACCGTCTTTCTAGGTACCGAGGTCAGACTCACCGGTCTATAGTTTCCCGGGTCTCCCCTCAAACCTTTTTTGAAGATCGACATAACATTTGCCACCTTCCAGTGTTCCGGAATCTTTCCCGTTTTGATCGACAGATTGGCTATTAGTTGAAGCAGTTCAGCTATGGTCCCTTTCAGTTCCTTGATAACCCTCGGATGGATGCCATCCGGTCCCAGGGATTTATCGCTCTTGAGCCTATCAATCTGCGTGCATACCTCTTCTAAACTGACCATCAACCCTGTCAGTTTCCCGTTTTCACTTCCAGCATAATGGGTTCCGGTACGCTGTGTATATCCTCTTCAGTAAATACAGATGAAAAAAAACGTGTTCAGTCTGTCGGCGATAGCCTTGTCCTCCTTTATCGCTCCCTTTATTCCTTGGTCATCCAACGGTCCCACTGCCTCCTTCGCAGGTCGTTTCCCTTTAATATATCGAAAGAACAGCTTGAAGTTTTTCACCTTCTTGGCTATTTTTTCCTCGTAGTTTCTTTTAGCCCCTTCCACTGCTTTATGGCACCTGCGTTGATGTTTTTTGTGCTTATTCCAGTTTTCGTCTGTTTTTGATCTTTTCCATTCCTTAAATGAGGTTTTTTTGTCTCTGATCGCTTCCTTAACCTCTATAGTGAGCCACGCCAGTTCTTTATTCTTTTTCCTCTTTGATCCCTTGTTGATACGGGGTATATATAGATTTGGTGCCTCGGTGACTGTATCTTTAAAAAGAGACCAAGCTTGCTCTAGCTGTTTTGTGTTTTGTGTCTTGTATTCTAGTGCCCATTAGTTTAGTATAGTAAATTTTCCTCTTTAACTTCAGTTCTAGCTTAAGTAGTTTAACTGTATCTCTTCATTTCTTCTTGATATGGTCAGTGTATCTCTTTCTCCAGTTTCTTTCAAATTTCTTACACCATCTCTTTAGTTGCAGTAATTATATAAACATGGAAATATGATGGCAGATAAAGGCCAAATGGCCCATCCAGTCTGCCTATCCGCAACAGCCATTATCTCTTCCTCTAAAAGATCCCACATGCCTATTCCACACCTTCTTGAATTCAGACAGTCTCTGTCTCCAACCCTTCTTCCAGGAGACTGTTCCACGCATCTACCACCCTTTCAGTAAAAAAGTATTTCCTTAGATTACTCCTGAGCCTATCACCTCTTAACTTCATCCTATGCCTTCTCATTCCAGAGCTTCTTTTCAAATGACTCAACTCATGTGCATTTACATCACATAGGTATTTAAAGTCTCTATCATATCTCCCTTCTTCCACCTTTCCTCTAAAGTATACATATTGAGATCTTTAAGTCTGTCCCCATACGCCAAGTATGATGAAGACCATAAACCATTTTAGTAGCCTTCCTCCGGGCCGACTCCATCCTTTTTATATCTTTCTGAAAGTGCAGTCTCCATAATTGTACACAATATTGTAAATGAGGTCTCACCTGAGAATGTTGTAGATACCGCATCATTCACAGAAGAAAGTGTTTATGAACAACTTGAAAAACTGAAAGTGGACAAAGCCATGGGACTGGACGGGATCCATCTCGGGAAATTGAGGGAGTTCCGAGAGGTTCTGACAGGTCAGGACTGGAGAAGAGCGGATGTGGTCCCTATTCACAAAAGTGGTGCTGCTGTTGCACAGGGAAGGGAGGGAGAAATGCTGCTGCTGCTGCTTCACAGGGAAGGGGGGGAGAGAAATGTTGCTGCAGCACCCAATTGGGGAGAGAGGGAAGGAGGGAGAAGGAAGACAAGGGAGAGGAACCAGAGATGCCAAATCCATGGAATGGAGGGAAAGGAAAAAAGGAAAGGAGATACCAGACCATGGAGGGGGAGGAAGAGATGCCATGGCATGGGGGGATGGAAGGGAAGAAAATAGAGATACCAGACCATAGTGTAGAGTGGGAAGGAAGGAAAGATAGGAGAAGAGAAGAAAAAGAGAGAGATGCCAAAGCATAGGGGAGGGGGTGGAGACAGAAAAATGGAGAGGGGTGAAGCTGAAATGAATCATGTGCAAAGGAGAGAAGGGACACAAAATATACAGTTTATTGAAGGGACATAGAAAGAGGGAAGATACCATATGGAAGAGAGAGAGGGTGGACAGTAGATGGAAGGGGCAGAGAGAGTATGGGCAGTAGATAGAAGGGGTAGAGAGAGAGGGCAGAAGCTGGGTGGATGGCAGATGTTGCATGGAAGGGAGAGAGGACAAACGCTTTATAGAAAGAAGAAAGCAAAGAGAAAATGATTAAAGCAGAAACGACAAAAGATAGAAATATTTTTTTGTTTCTTTACTTAGAATCAAGTAGTATTGTAACTGCATTGATAAAAGTTTATAAATAGGAAATGGAAATAAGGCAATTTTTTGGACTAAACCCCTTTCCTCAGGTCAGGACAGGATACCATAACAGCAGATACTGTACTGTTCTGAAGAAAGATTTGGCCTCTTAAAGCTAATTGAAAAATGGATTAGTCCAATAAAATGGTATTTTCTTATGTCTCATTATTTGTTTTATTTTTATTTGTTAATTTATAAAGTGGTGATTGTTATGTATCAGGTTTTTTTTCAAATTTACTTCAACTGTCTTTATATTTTGCACAGTATTAGGGGACATGTGTCACTGTTTTTGTGGTGTTGTGGTGTTGCATTGTAAGAAGAGTCTGGTTTACTGGCAGTCCAGTTTAACTTTTGTCTACATATTTCTATTTTTAGTCTGTGATTATTCCATATTGGGCGAGGGTGTATCTCTGTTTGTGTATGAAAAGGACATAGTTTTCAGTTGGCATTGACTGCAGGATCAATTGACTATGTGGGATCTGGCTTGTTTAGTTTTACAATGTATGTGTTGGTGTTCTAGTGCTCACTGCAGTGTTTAAGATGCTGCCTTTTCCTAGGTACACTCTTGTTGCGCGATATGTGGATTGTTACAAAAATTATATTTTTCATATAGATGGGGGGGGGTCAAAAAATGATAGGCCCCGGGTGTCACATATGCTAGGTACGCCACTGCATTGTATTAATATGATTTAGCAGCAGTATAGATAATAAGTGCTGTGCTGAAGATCTTAGAAACGGGGTATAAGGAATAAGATTATTTATGAATTCTGGACTGTTTTTGGCGCACATTTTGAAGATTAGAAGAAGAATCTTATAAGTTATCCTGTGTCCTATTGGCAACCAATTAGTTTTATTAATAGGGGGTTACATGGTCATATTTCTTTGAATTAGTTATGATTTTGATTGAGGGGTTTTGAATGATTTGTAATCTCCTCAGTTCTTTTTGAGTGATACCCTTATACAATGAATTACAATAATCAAGACATGAGATGACCAAAGAATGAATTAGAATGTTGATTGAGGATGAATCAAGGATTTTAGATAAAGAACGGGTTAGTCTTAAACTGAAAAAACATTTGCTGACAACTGTACTGATTTGTTCATGGTATGATAAACTGGAATCAAGGGTTACACCTAAAAGTTTTATTGAAAAAACTAGCGGAACTGGGATTGATTTGATCTGAATGGGACAAGAGAGTGAAATTTCTTTCCTGGGATTTATTGATGTTTAAGGAAAGCATGTTTTTGTTTAGCCAATTTCGGATTTGTTCATTTTTCATATTAATTTCTTGTATATCATTTGGATTTTCTAGATCAAGTGTATATGTGTTAATTGAATGTCGTCAGCATAAGCAAATATAGAAAAGCCGATTTAAAAAGATGTTAAATAGCATTGGGGAAAGAATTGACCCTTGTGGTATACCAAAATTATTTGAGAACTGTTTGGAGGAGGATTGGTTAAAGATCTGCAAGGTATGATATAAACCAGTCCAGGATTTGCCCAATTATACCTATGGATTGAAGTCATTGTAACAGAAAGTTATGGTCAATCGTGTCAAAAGCAGCAGATAGATCTAAAGATAATACAATTACTGATTTGCAATGATCCAAATGGTATAGAATGGTAGTTGTTAAACAGATGAGAGAGTATTCCGTAGAGTGATTTTGCCTAAAACCGGTTTGATGGGGATGTAAAACATTAGTTTGTTCGATGAATTCTGAAATTTTATTGTAGACTATTTTTTCTGTAAGTTTTGCTAAAAATGGAATATTGGCTATCGGACGGTAGTTAGTTATGTCAGTAGTACCTAATTTGTAATCCTTAATAATAGGGACAATTGAGGATTGTTTCCAGTCTTTTGGTACTGAGCCAGTTGACAGACTGGTTTTGATTAGGTCAAGAATAAATGGTCCAAAAATTGAAAAAAATCTTTTCAGGATTTGTGGAGGAATTGGATCCGCACGTGAACCTTTGAGGTTCATGGATGTTATAGCTCTTTGTAAGTCGGCTAATGAAGGGATGGAAAAATAAGTGCAGGATGAAAAGGAAAGATTTGAGGTTTCCTCTTGATCAGAAGAAAAATTATTATTAAGTTGTTGTGGTAGAGTTTCTCTTATTGTTTTGATTTTATTCACAAAAAAATCTGCTTATTCTTGGGCAGAGGGAGTATTATTTGGCGTACTGGGAAGTTTTTTTATTATTATATGACGAGAGGGACTTTACAATTGCATAAAGTGCAGAGGTATTTTAATTTTCAAAATGCAATTGGAGTATTTCTTTTTTTTGTTTCATTTAGTTTGGTTTTGTAATAGTGAGCATCAATTTTAAATCTGTCGAGATTTGTTGTTGATTTACCCCCTCTTCTATGAAACTGCGCTAGCAATTTCTAGCTCGGGGAGTCACGCTGAATGGCCCGCGCTGCTCCTGATGCTCATAGGAACTCAATGAGTGTTGGGAGCAGCGCGGGCCATTCAGCACAGTTCTCTGTGCTCTCTCTGCGCTAAAAACCGCTAGCGCGGTTTCATAGAAGAGGGGGTTAGTTTTTCTCCATTTTCTTTCAAGGCTTCGAAGTTGTGTTTTTAGAAAGCTAAGCTCAGATGTGAACCATGAGTTTTTTGCTTTCTTTACTGAGATTGTATGTGATTGGTAAGGAGCTAGGATGTCCAACAATGATGTGACCACTATGTTCCGTGCTGACACTTTTTCGTCCATTGATGTGGCTTTATTTTCGTCTTGAAAACTTTTAATATCTGGGGCTTGAAGTTTGTTATAATCTCAATAAATGATTGTCTTTGAAGTGTTATGATATGAAAGAGTGATGAGGTTGTGATCAGACCACAGAACTGGGCTATTGGAATTAAGTACAAAAGCGGAACATAGAGCAAGTGGGTCTGTGACCATATCTAGGGTATATCCTGCCTTATGTGTTGATATTAGAGGGTGTAAATCCAAATCTGAGAATAGGGTTAATAATTCTGCTGTAAACGCATTGTTTTGATCTTCGAAATGTACTGTACATTGAAATCATCTAATAAAATAGGGTTAATAGTGGTAGTAAAAAAAAATCAATGATTAATGATTGGATGAGGGTGATTTTATCTCGACAAATAGGCGGAGGCAGATAAAGTAGTAAGAAACTTGTAGATGGGTCACTAGATAATTTGAATTGGATGAATTCTAAAGAAGAGTTGTTAGTTGAGTGATCTAAGACCACTATATGTGATGTTCGATGAATGACTGCTAATTCTTCATCTTTTTTCCCAATGTGGTTGTTATATAAATAGGAATAACCTGGGGAACAGGTATAAGTGAGGTAGGCCTCATCTCCTTCGCTTAACCACATTTCTGTAATACAAAGAAAGTCAATTTTATGAAATAGAATAATGTCTTTTAAGAGATGATGTTTGGATCATAAAGATCTAGAATTTATTAGCCCAAATCTAAGAAGGTTATCATTGATAGAGTTAAATGATCTATTGGTAGAAAGCATAGGAACTTTGGTGTATTGAGGGATTCTTGTAGTTAGTGGATTAGGTGTACTAACCTGACGTTGGTTCCAGATCACTGGGTTTTGTGAAGTTTGAAAAGCTGGGTTCGTTGACACCATTGCAGTTGCTGAACAACTAGCAAGGACAAAAATGGAAAAAGTTGTGAATAAAAGCTGCTTCAATGGGGGGTGTTTGAAGATATTTGGTGCACGATAAAGGTGCGTACAAAAGAGAGAACTAAGAAGCATGACCTGCTCCTTGAGCGTGCTCTTCGGCGTGCGCCACAAATGTGCCCAATATATACTGCATATACCAGCACTTGGTCCTAATGGGCGTGGTTTGCAGGGAAACAGTATAAAACAGGGTAAGAAAAAAATAAACTTACAAACTCAAAGGCAAGCGACATTCAGATACAAATGCTGAGTTCAGTCAACAGTGAAGTGCTGAGACATTTAAAAGCGTGTGCCACAAATGCGCCCAATATTTACTGCATATACCGTCACTTGGTCCTAGTGCCGCTTTGCAGTGGCAGACCAGGAAAAGGTTAGATGAAATTGGTACTTGGTCCTAGTGGGCATAGTCTGGAGCGCCGCCGCTTTGCGGCAGCAGGAAAAGATTAGACAAAATAAACTCAAAGGCAAGCGACATTCAGATACATGGAATGATGAACAGATATGAGTGCTTTACAAGAGGGTTGAAGTTAAGACTTAAAGTAGGAGAGTGTGGCGCAGTGGTTAAAGCTACAGCCTCAGCACCCGGAAGTTGTGGGTTCAAACCCATGCTGCTCCTTGTGACCCTGGACAAGCCACTTAATCCCCCCATTGACAGAGAAAAATGCTTGAGTACCTGAATAAATTCATGTAAACCATTCTCAGCTCCTATGGGAGAACGGTATAGAAAATTGAATAAATAAATAAAAAATGGGCTTTTAGCATGGATTTGTATACGTACTGTCAGAGACAGAGCCTGACATACCAAGTCAGACAGTTTGTTTCAAGCATACAATGCAACAAAGTAGAAGGGACAGAGTCAGGAATTAACAATAGAGGAGAAGGGTACAGATAAGAGAGACTTACCCAATGAACAGAGTTCCCAAGGAGGAGTATAGGGAGAGACAACAGAGGAGAGATACTGAGGAGCTGCAGAGTGAATACACTTGTAGGTTAATAAGAGGAGTTTGAATTATATGCAGAAACAGACAGGAAGCCAATGAAGTGACTTGAGGAGAGGGGTAATGTGAGCATAACAACACTAGCAGAATATGAGGCATGCAGCAAAATTCTGAACAGATTGAAGGGGGAGAGATGCTTTAGTGGAAGATCTGTGAAGACAGCAATAGGAGACAAGAAAAAATCATTCCGTAAATGGAAAAAGGACCAAACTGGGGAAAACTGGAAGGAACACAGGAAACGCCAAAGAGAATGCCATCAAGTGGTTAGGAGAGCGAAAAGGGAATACGAAGAGAGGCTAGACAGGGAGGCAAGAAACTTCAAATCGTTCTTCAGATATGTTAAAGGGAAGCAACCAGCGAGGGAGGAAGTAGGACCGTTGGATGATGGAGACAGAAAGGGAGTGATAAAGGAGGAAAAAGAGGTAGCCGACAGGTTAAACAAGTTCTTCTCGTCAGTCTTCACAAGCGAAGACACATCCGGTATACTAGAACCCAACGTGATCTTCCATGGAGACCAAGAAGGAAAACTGTCAACAATAGAGGTGAGCCATGAGGATATCCTCCAACAGATAGATAGATTGAAAAGCGACAAATCACCAGGCCTGGACGGAATCCACCCTAGGGTACTAAAAGAACTAAAAAATGAGATAGCGGGAATACTTCAACGAGTTTGCAACCTATCCTTGAAAACTGGCGAGATCCCGGAGGATTGGAAGATAGCAAATGTAACACTTATATTTAAAAATGGGTCGAGAGGAGACCCGGGAAACTACAGGCCGGTAAGTTTGACATCGGTTCCGGGCAAGATGGTAGAAGCACTGATAAAGGACAGCATCTGTGAACACATCAAAAAAAATGGGCTGATGAAAGCGAGCCAACATGGCTTCTGCAAGGAAAGATCGTGCCAAACAAATTTACTGCACTTCTTTGAGGGTGTAAACAGCCAGTTGGATCAAGGGGAACACGTAGACATCATTTACCTCGACTTCCAAAAGGCCTTTGACAAGGTACCCCATGAGCGGCTACTTATGAAGCTGTGGAACCACGGGGTGGTAGGGGACATACACAGAAGGGTCAAAAACTAGTTGACAGGTAAAAGGCAGAGGGTTGGAGTAAAGGGTCACTACTCGGGCTGGAGGAGGGTCATGAGCGGCGTTCCACAGGAGTCGGTACTCGGACTGCTGCTGTTCAATGTATTTATTAATGACCTGGAAACGGGGACGAAGTGTGAAGTTATAAAATTTGCGGATGACACTAAACTCTGTAGCAGGGTTAGAACTGTGGAAGAGTGTGAGGACCTATGTTCAGCTACCAAATGGGGGTTTAGTATTAGAGGGAAGTAACCTTGAAAGAGATTTGGGTGTGCTGGTGGACACAACAATGAAGCCAACGGCACAATGCGCAGCAGCCTCGAAGAAGGCAAATAGAATGTTGGGTATTATTAAGAAGAGTATTACAACCAGAACGAAAGAAGTCATCCTGCCGTTGTATCGGGCAATTGTGCGCCCGCACCTGGAGTACTGTGTCCAGTATTGGTCGCCGTACCTTAAGAAGGATATGGCAATACTTGAGAGGGTCCAGAGGAGGGCGACAAGAATGATTAATGGCATGGAAAACCTTTCATACACTGACAGATTGGAGAGACTGGGGCTCTTCTCCCTGGAAAAACGGAGACTCAGAGGAGACATGATAGAGACCTACAAGATCATGAAGGGCATAGAGAGAGTAGAAAGGGACAGATTCTTCAAACTTTCAGAACATAAAAGAACAAGAGGGCATTCGGAAAAGTTGAAAGGGGATAGATTCAAAACAAATGCTAGGAAGTTTTTCTTTACCCAGCGTGTGGTGGACACCTGGAATGCGCTTCCAGAGGGCGTAATAGGGCAGAGCACAGTACTGGGGTTCAAGAAAGGATTGGACAATTTCCTGCTGGAAAAAGGGATAGAGGGGTATAGTTAGAGGATTACTTCACAGGTCCTGGACCTGTTGGGCCGCAGAGTGAGTGGACTGCTGGGCACGATGGACCTTAGGTCTGACCCAGCAGAGGCATTGCTTATGTTCTTATGTTATGTTCTGTGAGAAGCAAGTTGCAGTAGTCTAGGTGAGATGGGATCATGAATTTCTCAGAACTGATTGGTCATTTTAATTTTATTTATTTATTATTTATCAATTTTCAAATAAACAATCAAGTATACACTTGTACAGAAAGGAGGCATTAAAGAAAAATACACATTCCAAGTAAATATTAATTATAATCAAGACAAAAATCATCATAATCTCCTCCTCAAGTCCTCAATTCATATATCCAAGATGTAAAGCAGTGAGCCAGTAAGAAAATCATAGTAATTTAAAGAAGAAGAAAAAACAGGGATACTGATAGCTGAGGAAGTGACCAAATCAAACAATGAACACTCATATTGCTGTTGTTGTCCCAGCTTTCAGATGTGCAACTGACAGAAAGGTTGTCAGTTGTATAGGATCAAAGAAAACATATTTTTGCTTTTGATATAATATCACACATTTGCATGGGTGTCTTAAAAAGAAGGAGGCTCCAAGAGCAATAACTCCCAGCTTCAAAATCAAAAATTCACGGCAACGCTTCTGGGTATCTTGTGCCAGATCCGGAAATATTTGTATTTTAAATCCCAAAAATTCTTTTGACTTGTTTTTAAAGTAAAATCTCAGCAACCAGTTTTTATCTGGTGCCAAGGCAACAGTAAGAAGTAAAGTTGCAGGTGTCGCAATTTTCTTATCCGACTGTTCCAACATCAATGAAACATTTAAGTTCTGTTGGACCTCTGATGATGGTTCTTGTTGTGGTTCTTGATGTTGTCCTTCAACCCTTCATGTGGGCAGATAATAAACCTGAGTAAAAGGTGGAAGCAATTCTTCTGATATACCCAGTATTTCTATCATATACCTTTTTATCATTTCTCTCGGAGGTATTGTTGCCACTCTAGGGAAGTTAATTAACCTGAGATTATTATTACATTACATTACATTAGGGATTTCTATTCTGCCATTACCTTGCGGTTCAAGTCGAGAAAGATTGTCCAAAGCTTCCAATTTTCTTCTCATATTCATATTATCTCTTATTAGTGTTTCATTAAGTTGTTTAGTGGCAGCATTTGAATCTTTATTTATTTATTTAGATTTTTATCCCGTCCTCCCAGTAGCTCAGAACGGTTTACAAGTAAACATTCACAATGGAGTGAATTGGACATACAAGATTATACAGTAGATTTAAATACCTGCATATCAGTTTGTAAACCTTTAATATTTGTTTCATGGGTGTTTAACTTTAATTCAGTTTGAGAAATTTGGGGTTTAATTGATTTTGCCAAGTCTGCCACTAAATCCCATATCGCCTCAAGAGTTATTTCTCTAGGTTTCTCTATTGCAATAGATTGTTCAAGCTGAATAGAAAAATTTACAATAGCTGACCTCTCCTCCCGAGTGCTGATCTCCTGGAAGCTGCTTTCCCTCTTGCTGTTCAGAGCCTCAGCCAACACCGGACTCTCAAAGCAGGAGTCCAAATCCAGTCTCCCCTGTCTGGTGTTTGAAGCCTCACGGGGTAGGAGCTCACCGACCTCCGATGGCTCTACTACCCGAGGGGAACTGGTGTTCTGAGGAAGAGGGGGTGGCGGTCTGGCGTCAGGGCTTAACAAGATTTCCAAGCCTGGGGAGACCACCTCCTGCTCACCAACGAGAGCCTCCAACGGAGAAGCTGACGCCGACACTTCCTGCATCCGGCGGATTAGATCTTCGATGTTGCCGATTCTTGTGGGGTCGGGGCACCACGAGGCTACAGCAGCACTTCGGCCCCTTCTCTTCGGCATAGTCAGGTAAGGGCAAACGCCTCAATAAGAAAAAGAAAGCCTGTGATTCACTCTAGAATCTAACGGGGACGCTCAGCTAGCAATCCCGTCGGCCATCTTGGATCCAGCCATCATTTTTTCTCATTTTAATTTTATAACCACCTTCATCAATCTGAGCAGGGATATCTGACATCACAGATCTGTTGATAACATCACTTCTGTTTTGGAAAAATATTCTCTCTCTATGCTCTCTACTAACTGCATACTAATAAAACACCTGAACCACATATGCACTATAAAGATGTCTCTTATAACAAGTGGGCCTGAAAACCGAAAGCCATATGCAGATTGTAGGGGCTCTACGCCAGCCTCAGACCTGGCAGTAGGTTACTGCATTGACACCCGGGGTAGACAATGTACAGCCCTGCATGCTGTGAGATAGCTGATCAGCTCTTTAGCATGCATTTTAATGTGCAGAATCTCATTTAGAATACTGCAGCTATTAACAAGCACAAAAACTGCTCATTAAGGGCATATTGTAGCTCAGAGTAGCTTTCTGCAACGACCCCAGAGTGTGCTGTCTCCAGATAATTGGAGTTGAATCTTCCATAATCCATGCTACCCTCTTCTGTATTTTTTATGCATTTATAGCATTTATATTGATTACCTGGTCTTCCTGTTTTAGATCTTGGAGCTTCTTATTTCATGTCTAATGTAAATGAAATAGCTTGGGATGTTTTGCTAAAATTTGATTATTTTGAGCTACTTTTTTATTTGCCAGCCTTCATATTCTGTTTTTCCCTTCAAGTGGTCTTGAATTATATTTGAAATTAAATGCACAAATCATTATAAAAATAAATCTACAGTATATTCAGTGCTTTGTAAATGTCTTCACACCTTTTTACTTTTTTTCATATTCTGCTGCCTAACAAATACAATTCAATATGCATTAAAGTAGGTGTTTATATCACTGATCTACAAATTATAAACTACACTCTCAAAATGAAAGAACAATTACAGAAATATTAAAAAAGTTAAGCATTAAAAAATTCTTCATACTCTTTGTGTTGGCAATCACAAAGTAACCCATTTTCAAAAATCATCTTAAACAAGCCTCATCATAAATTAAACTGAGTTCACCCGTGTCCTATCACAACAGCTGAACAGATTCAAACACTCATAAACAAAGAATCAAGCTATTTCTGTTGATTGAAGTGAATTTGGTCTAATACTGAATTTAGAGGTGCTGGAAGAACTCTAAGATAAAATTATTCAAAAGTACAGATTTGGGGAAGGCAAGAAGAAAATTTCAAGTTTTCAAGTTTTTATTAGTGTTTGATGAATCGCTTATTTAATTTCCTAAGCGATGTACAATTTATAAGAGAAGGGTAGTGAATATATTAAAATAATTTCAGACTTACAGAATACGACTAACATGAATAGTGGGGGGTAGGGGGGAAAAGTTACAATTCCTTGTTAGAGTTGAAAAACAATGGAGAAGTAAACGAGAGGAAGGGTAAAAAATTCAAAAATGTTAAAAAGAATAAAAAAAGAAAAGCAAGCTTATGTTTTCAGATCAGTGAGAGATATGCTGAAAGCATCTTTAAAAAGATAGGTTTTTAGGATTTTTTTAAAGGATGAGAGATCTTTTTCATCTCTGATGTACTGTGGTATAGAGTTCCACAGTTGGGGGGCCATAACCGAAAACATATCCTGTCTTCTGGTGCCTATAATTTTCAGGGATGGAACTGTTAGAAGGTTA
This sequence comes from Geotrypetes seraphini, assembly GCF_902459505.1. Classification (NCBI taxonomy): domain Eukaryota; kingdom Metazoa; phylum Chordata; class Amphibia; order Gymnophiona; family Dermophiidae; genus Geotrypetes; species Geotrypetes seraphini. The sequence goes on from NC_047086.1 coordinate 255,157,899, forward strand.
TGAGAAGTTGAGCGGAGAGACCGGGATGTGTTATAGGGAGTAAGCATTCTGGTTATGAATTGAGGTTCATTGTATGTTAAGGATTTAAATACTAGAAGTAGTATTTTAAAAGTGATGCGATGGCTTATAGGGAGCTAATGGGATTCAATCATCAAGGGAGTGACATGGTCATATTTTTTAGCATTGTAGATCAGTTTAACCCAGTGGTTCCCAAACCCTGTCCTGGGGGACCCCCAGCCAGTCGGGTTTTCAAGCTATCCCTAATGAATATGCATGAGAGAGATTTGCATATAATGGAAGCGACAGGTATGCAAATCTCTCTCATGCTTATTCATTAGGGATATCTTGAAAACCCGACTGGCTGGGGGTCCCCCAGGACAGGGTTTGGGAACCACTGGTTTAACCGCTGTGTTTTGGATTATTTGGAGTCTTCTTTTTTCTTTTTACGAAATATTGAGTAAAAGGGAATTGCAGTAATCGATTTTAGCTATGATCAATGAATGAATTAGTATATTGATGGATTTGGGCTCAAGAAATTTAGAAATTGATCGTTTCAATGTGTTTGAATATCCCTTGGAATACTGCCAGGTTTGGCACCATCAAATTGTCTTGATTAGGCCACACCTCCAACATGAATGAATTCCTTGATGAAGGTTACTATGAGGCCCAAGGTTAATTTAAAAGCAAAGGTTTCTGGCTAAGACTTGAGAAAATACTGACCATTCAACAATTCTGAGATTATTTCACAAGCATGGCCAAGAAGGACACCATTGCTGAATATCAAGCCCCATACTTAAAAAGATGAGAACTTTAAAACAAGAAATCTTCCTTACATATTCATTCAAAGTCTCCATAAATGCTCTATGCCACCTTGGGTGAATCTCTTCATAAAGGCAATTAGTAAATCCCAATAATTAAATATAATCCATATGCAAGCAGCTAGATAGTTTAATATGTCAATCAAATCTTTTTTTCATGTACTATATTGTATATTATAAATTCAACAATTTCTATTTTCTTGGTATTGATGTGACAAGAAAATGTAAGTACTTTACAGTGGTGATGCCTCCCTTTTTCGTGTTTATAACAAGGGTGGCCTTATATGTTTAAAGTTATACCCCCCAGATATTTTTTCTTTTGTGTGTAAAGAAGCAGGACAATTTTGAAAAGAATCACTACAGATGCTTATATGTATACATGAATAAGGACTGAAAATTGGGGCCATTTTCATCTGGTGTGGGAGCTTGCTCCACCTATTCTCATACCTTTTTGGGGGGCTTTTCAGCCTCTCACACAGCTTTCTCTCATTCACTCAGCTCAGTGTGGAAGCTGGCCCTGCCCACTTTCAGATATCAGTGACAAGGTGTTGTTTTATATGTATGGCCGCTCTTAATTAATCTGTTTGAAGATATTTTTCTCATAATAGGCTTTAACCCATTTGCAGTGGCGTACCTAGGGGGGGGCGGGGGGGGCGGGCCGCCCCGGGTACCAGCCCTAAGGGGGTGTTCCCGGCCTTGCCGTTCAGTCCCCCGCCACCCCCGAAGGACCGCTCGCCCCCCTGGCCTCCCCGCACCACCTATGAACAGCCGCAGCAGGATCGCGAAGTCAGCGTCAGCATCCCTGCGCTGCTTCCTACGACGCGATCCCGCCCCTCCTCTGACGTCAGAGGAGGGGCGGGACCGTGGCGCAGGAAGCAGCAGGGATCGCTGACGCTGACTTCGCGATCCTGCTGCGGCTGTTCATAGGTGGTGCGGGGAGGCCAGGGGGGGGAGCGGTCCTTCGGGGGTGGCGGGGGACTGAACGGCAAGGCCGGGAACACCCCCTTAGGGCTGGTACCCGACGCTGACTTCGCGATCCTGCTGCGGCTGTTCATAGGTGGTGCGGGGAGGCCAGGGGGGCGAGCGGTCCTTCGGGGTGGGTCGGGGCATCAGGCCTTCAGGGTGGGGCGGGCGGGCAGGCAAGCAGGCTTTCAAGGGGGAGGGGGTGACAGGCAGGCAGGCAGGCCTTCAAGGGGGGACAGGCCTTCGGGGGGGGTGTGCAGACATTCAAGGGGTGCAGGCCTTCAAGGGGGGCAGGCAGGCCTTCAGGGGGGTGCAGACCTTCGGGGGGGGTGCAGACCTTCAAGGGGGTGCAGGCCTTCAAGGGGGGAAAGGCAGGCAGGCCTTCAAGGGGGGGGACAGGCCTACAAGGGGGGGGGACAGGCCTACAAGGGGGGGGACAGGCCTACAAGGGGGGGGACAGGCCTTCAAGGGGGGGTGCAGGCCTTCAAGGGGGGTGCAGGCCTTCAAGGGGGAGACAGGCCTTCAAGGGGGGGAAAGGCAGGCAGGCAGGCCTTAAAGGGGGGACAGGCCTACAAGGGGGTGGGACAGGCCTTCAAGGGGGGGACAGGCCTTCGGGGGGGGTGCAGACCTTCAAGGGGGGAAAGGCAGGCAGGCCTTCAAGGGGGGGACAGGCCTACAAGGGGGGGGGACAGGCCTACAAGGGGGGGGACAGGCCTTCAAGGGGGGGTGCAGGCCTTCAAGGGGGGTGCAGGCCTTCAAGGGGGAGACAGGCCTTCAAGGGGGGGAAAGGCAGGCAGGCAGGCCTTAAAGGGGGGACAGGCCTACAAGGGGGTGGGACAGGCCTTCAAGGGGGGGACAGGCCTTCGGGGGGGTGCAGACCTTCAAGGGAGTGCAGGCCTTCGAGGGGGGGTGCAGTCCTTCAGGGGTGGGGTTTAGGCCTTCAGAGGGGGACAGACCTTCGGGTGGGAGGTAAAGTCCTTCGGGGGGTGCAGGTCTTCAGGGGTGGAGTGTAGCCCTTCGGAGGGGGGACAGACCTTCGGGGGAGGGGGGTCCTGGTGTAAAAGTACACAGAGGGAGAGAGGGAAGGGGGGGTTCAAAGATACATGCATATGCCAGACTTTGGGGGTTAGAAATAATGGGTCTAAAAACAGAGGAGTGGGAGAGAGATGGTGCATAATGGGATTTAGGGAGGGAAGGAACAGAAAGGGAGAGAACTTGGAAACAGGGGATGGTGTGGAGGGGGGATAGAGATACTGGATAGGAGGATAGTTGGGAACAGAAAGGGAGAGATGGTGGATCCTGGGGTGGTGGGGAGTTGAGAAAAGGTGAAGCGGTGGATGGAGACAAAAAAAAGGAAAGATGCCAGATCTCCGGGAGAGGGAAGGGAAACGGAAGGGGAGAACAGAGATGGCAGACGGATGGTTAGCACGGAGAAAGGAGACCCTGGCAAGCAAGACAACAAGAGCCTGGGACCAACAAGATTTGAATATTGATCAGAGAACAAAAGGTAGAAAAAATAATTTTATTTTCTGTTTTGTGATTACAATATGTTAGATTTGAAAAGTGTACATGAGACAGCTTGAAATGGGAACTTTTCTATTTTTGTGAATGGCAAGGCTGAGTTCAGTTAAAATATATGCTTTATAAGAAAATATAATAATGTGTTTTATAAAGTTTATAAGCATTGCTGGCATACTCGGTGAGGTGTTCCTAGTGTTGGTGGTGGTGGTAGCATGTCAGTGTGTTGAGAGGAAGAGGTAGTCTGGGAAATTCTGCTGAGCAAACTCTGGGCCCATTTCCACCCCCAGTTAGTCCACTCCACTCAACTGGTTCACACACTGAGTGGGTCTTTGGGTGTTATTTCTGGGTAGTTGTTTTAGAATCTCTTCCAGTGGTTTGTCAGTATCTCCTTCTGGTCCAAGGAAGGAAACTTTGTCAACCTTAGCATTGACCTTCAGAATATGTTTGTAACAGCGCTGCTTGTGTGGCATTAGGCTATGTAGTGATCGAAAGAAAAAAACAGACCTTTGCACATTTTTGCACTATATGGTGGGTGTATGAGGAGATTCATTTCCTGCACAGTTAAGTCCATTTTTTCTACTGAATAATAGTATAGGTACAATGAAAGTAAATAGCAAAAATGTTTGAGTAGATAATTAAGGAAATCTTTTTCATATTGCTTGCTTATGGACTGGGAAAAAAGACTGTTCAAGCAAATGTCTCCAGAACTGCTTTAATGGAAAAATGTGATTTTTTTTTTTTTTAAGTACTTTGTGAAATTTATTGTTGTTGTGAAATTTATTGTTATACTTTGTTTAAACTTAAAAAGCGGTGTCATTAACAGTGAATCTAATCGAAAAATCGATTCAACAGGGTGAATCGGATCGAATGAAATATTTTTCTCTGAATCGGGCAGCACTATTGGCTACCATGAGAATGGGCTACTGGGCATGATGGACCATTGGTGTGACCCAGTTAGGCTATTCTTATGTTATGTTCTCATCTGTAGGGGCCTTTGTTTTCACTTCTTATTTTAATGTATTTTTTTCCTGGGAACTTATCAGTGTTTTTTTATAATGGGAACAAAAATGGAAGAGAATTAATGTGTGTGGAATGGGGGGGGGGGTAACTAATTTCTTCAGCTAAATAATTCAATCCACTTCAAACAGACATAGGAGAACTCACGCACCATTCACACACCCTCCAACCAAAAACGTCAAAAGAAAAAAACTGTTCGACAACCTCCTAGCCATTCGAGCTGCAACACTTGACCCCCAACTCTACAACCTATTGACCTCGACCACAAACTACAAAACCTTAAAAAAAGAAATAAAAACCCTTCTATTAAAAAAACACATAAAACCAAACTAACATAATCAGAACTGTCCCAAGCATCACCTGCAACTACTCCATATGTACTTCTGATGTCATGACAATTCAGACATAATTTATGTTATGTTATGTTTGGAATAATGGTTACATAAATGAGGTTCAATAAAAGAAAATTTTCTGTGGGAGCATTTGTTGGAACTTCTGTTATCCTGATTTCTTCTATCTGTGGGCTTTCTTTAGCTAACCTACTTATCTGGGGCTTTCCACTTCTGCAGCTGCCCTTTTCACGGTCCACTTTGCGCTTGCACTCTCTGGGGAGGGGGGGGTTGGGTCTGGGCTTGGTGGGGTAGGTGTGTCTGGTAGTTTTGTCTGGGTGGTGGCTGGGTGTTTCTTGGGTGCTTGTTGTGCGGATTGGTGTGTCTGGTGAGCGGTCTGGGTGTTGTTGCTTGTGGGGGTTTTTTTCATTATAAAATATGGCTGAGGGTCTAGTCCGGCTTATTATTCTTGTGGGTTCTGGGGTGGGATTTGTTTGCTTGCCCCAAGTTTTGGCCTTTTGTTGTGTATTGCTATGCCTCTCATTGGCAATTTTCTCTTGGGAGAGGCTTGTTCATGCTTGTTGTTGCTGTTACTCTCATTCTGTGTTCTTTTTGATAATGTATAAGTTTCTGTACAGACCATGGTTGCTTGTCTGGACCTTTTGCCATTCTCAATAAAAATACTTTGGAAAAAAAAAAAAAAAAAAAAAGAAAATTTTCACTGCCTGTTTCTATTCTGACCATTTATTCCATTTCATGGTTATTGCAAAAAAAAAAAAAAAAATTTTACATGAGGGGGGGGGGGGGGGTGTCAAAAAATGATGGGCCCCGGGTGCCACATACCCTAGGTACGCCACTGCCCATTTGAATTATACATTTACTAAAGATTCTCCTGACCTACCTATTCTTAGGCCAAATTAGGGAAATAAGAATGCTACCCCTAGATTTAGGTCTGTTAGAAAGTCCTCTGCGTAGAACAAAAGATTGATTCTGAGATCTACCCTATTAAAGTCCACTATAGTAACTGTAGACATTCTTAAGTATATCAGAAAAGGCTAAGAGAACTAAAAATTTTAACTTTCCACCCTATTGGCAAGTGCCTCATTGATAGCTCACTTGAATTTAAAAGTGCTTATTTAAATTCATGATTGGTCAGAGGTAAAGTTAAAATAATAAGAGACTGGATTACTACTGAACATCTATCCTGTCTCTATTACTGAAACTTGGCATCTTTCTGATGAGGACCCCGTTATAGGTGACCTGCTCCCTACTGGTTGCAAAATCATTCCTCTCTGTCGCAGTGGAAGGCGAGTTGGGGGTCTAGCTATTATATTATGAGATGACTTTGATTTTAAACTACAGGAAGTTAAAATGACAGATCACTTAGAAATAATGTCTTGTACATTAAGCAGGCCTGACTTGTCAGATTTTCTTTCTTGTATCTAATTCTATATTCCTTCCAGTCATTTGCCTAAGGCTAAGGAAGATTTTTACGAATTTGTTTTATATAATTCTATAAATACTTCTCAAAATCTATTATTGGGAGACATCAATCTTCATTTAGAGGAAGAGAATAACCCAGAAGTGATAGATTTAAAAGCTTTTTTAGCATCATTAGATTTCCCTATTCCTCAATTTTCACAATCACATGACAAAGGTCATCATCTGGACCTAGTAACTCTATCATTAAAAAATATTCAATTACCCAAGATCCTTCTGACAAATGGATCCTGGAACCCCCTCGATATTATTTTAGCCCATCTTGGCTATTGGCCTCTAAGGCCAAACCAATTGCTCCCAAACATGAAGTTCTAATTAGAACCTCACCTAATTCGGTAGAACTTTGGAAGCGATTTGAATTATTGCCACCAGCCACAAATATCACAGACTTTCCTAATTATTGGGAATATACATGTAAATCTATTCTAGTTGACATGGCTCTCAAACTCTTCATTAAAAAACGTCCCCAAAATAAGGAATGGTTTGATACGGATTTACATTAAATGAAGAGATTAGTAAGACGTTTGGAAAGAAAATGGCTGAAATCTAAACCACACAAGACAGGGAAATCTGTTGTAGAGAAATTTGCAGCTATAAACTCATGATTAAGGAAAAACAAAAGGCATACTTAATGTGACCATATGTCCCATTTTGAACGGGATCATCCCATTTTTAGAACGCCTGTCTTATTGTCCCCATGCATAGCTTCGGGACACCGAAATGTCCCATTTTCAGAAAGGGCGTCCTGAAGCTGTGCGTGGGGGTAATGGGACAGGCGATCTTCTTCCCCAACGCGAAGCAGCAACAGGCTAGGTGCAGCGACTGCACAAGCCTCCCCCCCCCCCCCCCCAATGTCAATTCTGACATCAGAGAGGAAGTTCTGGGCCAGCTAATCATTGCCTAGCTGGCCTGGAACTTCCTCTCCGACGTCAGAATTGACGTCGGGTAGAAGGCTTGTGCAGTCGTTGCACGCACCTGGCCTGTTGCTGCGTTAGCGGCGATGGCATGGAGAAATCATCGGCAGCTGCGGCTTGAGGGGGAGCAGGGAGAGAGAAAGATGTCACCCCACACTTTCTGCTGTGGCTTCCCTGGGGTTTATCTTGCCACTATCATTGAGGCAGAGTTCTACAAGCAGGTGTCCCTGAGCCAGTTGTTCTCTCTGAAGGAACTGAAGTTGTTCAACCCGGACAGCAAGAAGCCGGTGGAACTGGTGAAACTCACACACGTGCTGCAGGTGTTGGGATCCTCACTGGAGTGGCTGCATCCAGAAAAGCCTGGCCCCATAGTCAGCTGGTTGCCTGCTACAGCTTGCTCGGAGTGACAAGATTCAAGCTTTCCGCCCCCCAGGACAATGGCACTTACAGAACTAGAGCAAAAATATGTGTTTCTTAGTTTAGAGAAAAAGAAATGTGGTTACTGTCGAATTCGCTGGAAATGGAAAAAGAAAGAAAGAAAGAAATATTGGATGCACAGTCAGAAGGAAGTGCAACCAGAGACTCATGAAATCACCAGACAACAAAGGTAGGAAAAATGATTTTATTTTCAATTTAGTGATCAAAATATGTCAGTTTTGAGAATTTATATCTGCTGTCTATATTTTGACTATATTTAATGGGATCCGGGGCGGAGGGGTCCTGTGAACCAGTGTTCCCGCTAAGCTGCGCTGGGGTGCGCTGGCGCACAAAATATTACCTCGCAGCGCACAAGTTTCTCGTCACAGCGCACACAGTGTAGAGCACAGTTCTTCAACCGCCGGTCCGCAAACAAAATCTTGCCGGTCCGCAAAGGATTCGGTCCCCGCCGCAACGAAAGGCCGGCGTCAGCTGACTTGCAACTTCCTGTTGCAGTCGCTGTGCCGGGACTCCTGCCTTCCACCGCGTTTGCCTCCTGCCTTGTCTCCGCACCTCCAGACCAGCAGCGGCAGCTGTGTATGCTTTTAACTTCGGCACAGAGCTGCCCCTAATCAATAGTTTAGCGCGGTTTCATAAGGCAGCCTCGGGGCCTTTGCTAGGCCGGCCCACATCGCATCATCGAAGCGGGCCGGCTATCAAAGGCCCCGAGGCTGCCTCATGAAACCGCGCTAAACTATTGATTAGGGGCAGCTCTGTGCCGAAGTTAAAAGCATACAGAGCTGCCGCTGCTGGTCTGAACTCTTGGGCCGCTGAAGGAGGGCAAAAAGCAGCTGTCCTGGAGGTTTCCCTTCCTCTCGCCTTTACAGGTTCCTTTTTTCCACCTTTTTTTTTTTTCCTTCAAACGGCAACGGGCCCCAGCATCGACATCAATCAAGTAAGTTCCACTGTCAATCAAGCGGTTCTGCTCGGCCAAAGCTTCCCCTGTGACATGAGCCACCCTCAGGGGAAAGAAAGTGACCCACAAAGGTGAGGGGAAGGGGGGCAGATGATGGAAGTTGGGGGGGGGAGAGAGAGAGAGAAGGGGTAGATGATGGAATGGAGGAGATGAGAGAGAGAGAGAAGGGGACAGATGATGGAAGTGAGAAGAAGGGAGAGAGAGCAGAAGGCAGATGGATGTCAGTTGAGAAGGGAGAGCAGATGCTGAATGGAAGTGGGGAAAGAACACATACTGGATGGAAGGAGGAGATAAATAAAGGGGGAAGAAAATAGTAAGATAATGGAGGGGTGAGGGAAAGGGGTGACAAGCTGTGTGTAGACACAGTGAAAAGAGGGAAACGGGACTAAATAGTAAGAAAGAATTTAATTTAGATGGAGGCAGAAAATAGAGAAGGAAGACCAGAGAAGAAAAGGGAAGAGAGAGCAGAGAATGATCAGATCTGAGTGGAGGAAATGAGAAGAGAGATATGCTAAAAACCACAGGGGGGAGGGAAGGATAGAGATGCCAGACCATGAGGGGAACAGAAGGAAGATGATGGATGCTAGACCAAATTGGGGGGTGGGGGGGGGCAGGAGGAGAGATGGCAGGGAAAGACAGACAGTGAATGGAAGGGGCAGATGCTGGACTGAAGAGACAGAGAAGGATATCATGCTGCTGTACCGGGCCATGGTACGCCCTCACCTGGAGTACTGCGTCCAGCACTGGTACTTTAAGAAGGACACGGTACTACTCGAAAGGATCCAGAGAAGAGCAACTAAAATGGTTAAGGGGCTGGAGGAGTTGCCGTACAGCGAAAGATTAGAGAAACTGGGCCTCTTCTCCCTTGAGCAGAGGAGATTGAGAGGGGACATGATAGAAACATTCAAGGTACTGAAGGGAATAGACTTAGTAGCTAAGGCAGGGAGAACGAGAGGGCACTCTCTAAAGTTGAAAGGGGATAGATTCCATACAAACGTAAGGAAGTTCTGTGGTAGAAAGCAACATATTTATTTGGCTCATAACTTGCTGGCGCCCGATATTTTTAGCTCACAGTGAAAAAAGTTTGCTCACAACACCCGCCCGCTTAGAGGGAACACTGGACTCCTGTCCCCTTTTGAGGAAAAAAAATGGTCACGTTAGGCATACTATACCTCTAAAATTGGCAAAGCAAACACTAATACAAAAAAACTATTTCAAATCGTTAAAAACGCCTTCAATATTTCTCATTATACTCAATCCTCATACACACTGATTCCTTCTTCTAATGACCTAGCAAATTTTTTTAACTCAAAGGTAGCAATTTGAAGATCATCATATTCTCTTAAAAAGAAAACAACAAACCTTGAATTTACTGCTCAACAAAACAATATCCATGTTGACCAATTCTAGCTATCTTTTAAAAAACCAGACTGGACACAATTTATTAAACTGTACAACAAATACGCAGATTCCTTTTGTGCTTTAGACCTTGTTTCGCCGACATTTATGAAAAAGCTCCTCTAAGTTTGAAACTTGACTTATTTAACTGGTTATCTCACCTATTTGAATCAGATTCGTTTCCATACTCAGCAGGTCAAATCTTAATTACGCCTATTGTCAAGAACTATAAAGAATCTCCATCTATAGTTTCCAACTATAGACCAATCGCTTCAATTCCATTCTTCATTAAAATAATAGAAAGAATAGTGCAATAACAGTTATCAAATTTTCTTGAGCAATATACTCTTCTGCATGACTCATAATCTGGGTTCTACTCACAATTTAGTACCAAAACCGTAATGACCGCGATCCTGGATTACCTTCACAATTTATTTAGTAAAGGTACTAGTGCTCTCGTACTGCAATTTGACCTGAGTAGTGCCTTCGACTTGGTCGACCACAAAAAACTCCTGGAATGTTTAGATAGCATTGGCATCCAAGACAAGCTCTACTCATGGTTTCAGGGGTTCTTAGAATCTCGTACCTATCAAGTTTGTGTCAACAATATCAACTCAGTCTCTTGGAAAAACCCATGCAGGGTTCCACAGGGATCGCAATTTTCACCGACGCTCTTTAATATCTATCTCTCTTCTTTTGGGCCAAGATTGTCAAAATTAGGTGCTAAAATTGTTCAATTATGCTGATGATATTACAGTAATAGTTCCCTGTAAAACATCATTGAGTAGTATAATCCACATCATTGAGGCTATCTTTGACACTATAGACACTTGAATGTCAGAGTTCAAATTAAAGTTGAACCCCGACAAGACTAAATTCTCTTTTGCCTCCCTTCAACAACTACCCCACAATTCATCTATATTCATCAAATTTTTGCAATATACAATCCATTCCACAATCAAAATTCTGAGTGTTACCCTTGATTGCAATGTAACTATGAAACATCAAGTTGATACTGTGATTCGGAAGGGTTTCTCCATGCTGTGGAAATTGTGTACACTGAGATCCTATTTTGAAGCCCCAATATTCAGATCTCTGGTTCAGTCTTTAATTTTGAGTGATGTCGATTATTGCAACATAGTATATCTTGCAGGAATCAAGAAAAACATTCTAAGAATGCAAATTATTCAGAACATGGCAATTAAACTTACATATAATCAAAGGAAGTATGACCATGTTACTCCACTGTATCGAGAGCTGAATTGGCTCCCAGTGGAGGCATGTATTGTATTTAAACTGGGCTGTTTCTATTATAAAGTCGCAACTGGTCAAGCTCCACAATATTTGAGCAATTCATTTGTTTTTTGAACTCAGAAAAATCCAAGAAAAACTTACGCTTTATTTGTTTTCCCTTCAGTTAGTAGATGCAAGTACAAAAAATTTCATGAGCAACAACTTTCTTTTCAAGTTGCATTGCATGATAGTGACTTTAAGAATCTGTTCCTAACATGTTACTCTTATCTTCAATTTAGAAAGCAGTTGAAAACTCATCTTTTCAAAAAAATTCATAGGCAACTAATTCTTTAACTATTTCATCCCGTACATATTACTAATCTTTTGTAAACCGCATTGAACTACCTGGTTATGCGGTCTAGAAATTGATTTATTGTATTGTATTGCCATGTGCAATAATCATTTGCTCATTGATAGGACTATCCTTGTCTAACATGAATACTTTGTGCTGGGAAATGAGTCATCTGGTTAGCAGCTACAATGTGGGAATGTTAAAGCAGCTACAAAAGAAAAGCAAGAATATAATGAATCGGAGAAATGCAGAAAAGGAAAGCAGATAATAATAATAATAATAATTTATTTCTTATATACCGCCAAAGCCGTAATAGTTCTAGGCAAGACTCATCCAAACCGTTCATCCTCACTTCAGTATTACTACCTCTTTTCCTCTCACAAAAATTTTTCTGTGTTTGCCCATGACTTATTGAACTTTCACTCAGTTTTCATCTTTACTACCTCCACTGGGAGGCCATTCCATGCACCTACCACCTTTTCTTGAAGATATATGAGGGGCCGCTGAAAAGTTCTCAGTCCAACAAACAAATTTGGGCAGTTTCCATCGAGGGCTATACACTTTGTCCAGTGTTTTTCCTTTTTTTTTTTCTTTCGTATTTTTCTGACAGAACAAAAAAAGTGGAAAATCATTGGACTAATTGTATAGCCCTCAATGGAGACTACCCCAACTTTGTTGGTTGGGCAGAAAACTTTTCAGCGGCCCCTCATATTTTCTTAATTATTCCTGAGCCCTCCCCTTTTATCATCATCCTCATTCCAGAGCTTTCTTTCCTGTTCATTTATTCCTTATAATTTATATGGACATCTCTATCATATCTCCTTTGTGTCTTTTTCCCTTATGGTATTCATGTTTGGCTTTATGCTGGATAGTGAACACCACTGTCCACCATTTTAGTAAATGTTTTCTTAACCAACTTTGATTCATATTTTTGGGGAAGATATGGTCTTTAGAATTTTACAATATTCTAAATGAGGTCAACCAGTGAATTATATAAAAAGATTATCACCTAGCTTTTCCTGCTGGTTATTCTTCTCCCTATTGTGACAGGCAACCTCCTATCACAGGTAGAAATGCAGCATTTGACTCTGCCGAGGTTAAAACTGTTCCAAGTCCTACAGATAGGGACAGCTCTCAGAAGGCAAGCAAAGGACTTAGGAAGAAGGCAAAAATGCAGCCCACCAAAGACATTTTTACCCAGTCTAAATAGGTTAGCACTCCTTCCTATTATTCCTTGAGCAGAAGCACTGTAAACCTCAGAGAGCACAAACTGACTGGAAAAGATTAACAGGGGAGGTGTGGCTAAGGGAGCTGAGCCCAAGGGTTGCTAAGGGTTACCAAGAAGGGAGAGAACTGGCTGGAGATAAATTAGAGCAAACACAACTCTGAGCCAAGACGCCGTAAACAGACTTATCTGTATCACATTATATAAGTAACTAGTTTTTTAGCCCGTTACATTAACGGGTGCTAGAATAGATGTGTAGACTTAGGCATTTCTTTCTTTCTTTCTTTCCTTCTTTCTGTCTGTCTTTCTTTCTCTCTCCCTGCTCCCTTTCTTTCTTTCTGTCTCTCTCCCTGGCCCCGTCTGTCTGTCTGTCTGTCTTTATTTTTGTCTCTCTCCTGCCCCCTGTCTGTCTGTCTTTCTTTCTGGCTCTCCCTCCTGTCCAGCAGCACCCCTTCCCTGCTCCCCCTGTCCAGCACCCCTTCCCTGCTCCCCCTGTTCAGCAGTAGCCCTTTTCCCTTCTTTTTACCTCCCCCTTATCCAGCAGCACCCCTTCCCTGCTCCCCCTGTCCAGCAGTAGCCCTTCTCCCTTACTTTTACCTCCCCCCTGTCCAGTAGTACCCTTTTCCCTTCCCTGCTCCCCCTGTCCAGCATCCACTAGCCCGGGCAGCCTCGGGGCTTTTGCTAGGCCGGACCGCCTCGCATTATCGAAGTGGGCCAGCCTAGTAAATGCCCCGCGGCTGCTTGATGAAACCGTGACTGCTGCTGATGATGATCCGGGGGTGAGAAGAAGAGGCGTCCCAGCAGCATAGTCAGAAGACAGAAAGTCAGCTGGTGTTGGAGATCGGGGCAGAAAATCAGCTGAGACAGGCACTTCGCATACGCGGTACGGAAGCACAGCGCACGGAGATTGAAGTACACATGTGCGCTAAGGGTTTTATTATAGTGGATGAACCTCAAACACCCATATTTTTACTGGTGTTCTTACTGGTGTTTTTACTGGTGTTCTTACTTACATCATCATAGGTTCATAATTTACTCAAAAGAGCTGCTTCACATGAGGTCTTTCTTCTTATCAATTAATAATGAGAATTTGTTTTTTTCAAAAAATGTACTTATCTCAACCCGACGGGACCTGAGCAGACTGCCTAGAACTCTAAAGCAGCAGTGCTCCAAGGAACGGAATGGGTTCTCACCAGGAAAGGATTAATTCGTTGAGGGCCCCTAGGCACACAAGTCCACTGGGACCTTGCCCCACCCCCACGCATCCCACCATGCCTCATCCCCTTCCACACACCCTGCTCCGCCCCTATTTATTTACCCATTTTCTTATTTTTCTTTATTTCCACTTTATTTCTTTTATTTTAAAATTCAAAACAAACATCAAAGATTACTAAACCAATGCCAGTATGGTTTTTCTTCTATGCAACCTCCAAACATCCCTAACTAAATCCCCCCTTCCTTCCTGTGCCTCAAGGTTCTGGTTTTGGGCCTGTTCTTTTTAACATTTTTATAAACGATATTGCTGAAGTGTTGTCGGGTAAGATTTGTCTCTATGTGGATGATACCAAAATCTGCAATACAGGAGACACGCAGGATGGTGTGAATAACATGAAGAAAGACCTGGCAAAGCTTGAAGAATGGTCTGAAATTTGGCAGCTAAAATTTAATGATAAGAAATGTAAGGTCCTGCATTTGGGCTGCAAAAACCAGAGGGAATGGTACAGTTTAGGGGGTGAAGAACTTATATGCATGACAGAAGAGCGGGACTTGGGTGTGATTGTATGTGATGATCTTAAGGTGGCCAAACAGGTTGAAAAGGTTACAGTGAAAACTAGAAGGATGCTAGGTTGCATAGAAAGAGGTATGGCCAGTAGGAAAAAGAATGTATTGATGCCCCTGTAAAAGACTGATGAGACCTCATTTAGAGTACTGTGTACAATTCTGGAGGCCGCACCTTCAAAAAGATATAAAAAGGATGGAGTCAGTCCAGAGGAATGCTACTAAAATGGTATGTGGTCTTCATCATAAGGCGTATGGGAACAGACTTAAAGATCTCAATCTGTATACTTTGGAGGAAAGGCGGGAGAGGGGAGATATAATAGAAACATTTAAATACCTACAAAATTTAAATGCGCATGAGTCGAGTCTCTTTCATTTCAAAGGAAGCTCTGTAATGAGAGGGCATAGGATGAAGTTAAGAGGTGATAGGCTCAGGAATAATCTAAGGAAATACTTTTTTACAGAAAGAGTGGTAGATGCATGTAACTGTCTCCCAGAAGAGGTGGTGGAGACAGAGACTGTGTCTGAATTCAAAAGGGTCTGGGATAGGCACGTGGGATAATGGTTACTGTGGATGGGCAGACTAGATGGGCCATTTTGCCTTTATCTGCCATCATGTTTCCATGTTTCAATGTAAGAGATCTTCACCTGGCAAGGCTTTGGGAAGCCCACCAATTTATATTTTGAATCTGTGCGTACCAGCTTCCCTTTCCTCTGAAACAGGAAGTTACGTCATGAGGTGGAGGGAGGACAAGGGAAGTAGACGCGCACAGTATTAGAGCAGACCCGCGACATGGGTTCAATACACTTACAGGCTACGACAGTGGTGGGAGCGAGGGCAGCGAGGGAGTCAAAGGGAGGGAAGCTTACGTCACCTCACCACACAGTTGGGGGCCCCTGCCCTGTTTGCTGCCCTCTAACGCTGGCCCTGGAAGGGGAAAAGATGCCTGGACAGCCTGTTTGCCTTCCCTAATGCCGGTGGACCCCCCTGATGTTTTCGGGCCTGAGGCACGTGTCTACTGGGCTTACCCTTTAATGCGGCCGTTTCTTACATGAGAGAAAACCTCCTGCTTCTTTATGCTCCAGAAACTCTGCACTAATGGAGAACCAAGTTGGGAGAGTGAAAATCCTTAAACCTAGGTTATCAGAGAGGGAAAGGGTGGGAGATAGTAGAAGTTTTGAAGCTGTCCCAAGTGACTGTCTATTCTCACAGCCAGGAAGCAGGGAGGGGCTCAGTGACGTAGTAAGAGGGGTGTGGGTGGGAGGGGGAAGGTCCGCCACAGGCGCAGTCTTTGTAAGAGGCGCAGGCACACGTCCTCCTCTCGTCCCTCCTCCCGCCTCTCTCCCCGCCATGCACCCCTTTCCTTAACCTTGTACCTCTTTAATTTTCCCTGCGCAAGCAGCATAACAAATTTGCTGCTTGTGTTGGTGTCACCTCTCTCTGACGTCACTTCCAGGCTTGGCGCCTAGGAAGTGACGTCAGAGGGACAGCCAACACAACACGGGCAGCAAGTTCATGCTATTGCTCACATTTGGAAAATTAAAAAGGTACAGGGGAAGGGAAGGGTGCTTTGGAAGAAGTGGGAGGTGGAGAAGAGGTTGAGGGAGGGGCGCCACTGCCCTGGGTGCCACTCACCCTCGCTATGCCACTGGAGGGGCTGCCAGGAGAAGAATATTTAATGGAACTAGGACACAATGACTTTGAACCAGATGCACTAAAGTCAGCAATTGTCTAACAATCGTTTTTGACCGGTTTTGATTGGTTTCGCGACGATCAGATTTGCCAACCCGATGCACAAAACGGCTAACTGCGTGCTTTTGTGCATGATTGCTTATTCTCCGATACGGCTATGCAAATAAGGTCATTAATATTGATATGCGATGTAAACTAGCAGAGCGACTGATGCTTTAACATGGCTTCCTGATGCACAAGAAAAGTGATTGCTTTTGGCAATCTCGAAAAAGCAACCTGTCCTACCCATAGTTCAGCCCTGAAATTAATATATTTATAACATACCATATCTTTTTTTTTAATGAGTATTAAAAAAGCATGAACCGAGCCCCCCCATCCAATGACCAGCCGCAACACTCCCCTAATGACAACCGCAGGTCCCCAAATCCCCCAATGATGATGGCCGCCCCCGCAACAGCATGCACCCAGAGAGACAAGAGGGATGTCTACTTCCTCCTTCCTCTGCAACCCAGTTTTTCATCTGAGCCACCTGGACCTGACTCCCAACCATCCCTGACACTCCCTCTGACATTCTCGACCCCCCCCCCCACCCTACACGAAGATCCTCCCTCCCACCACCTCACCAACAAGACCCCAAAAGACAGCCTTAGGGCTTAAGGTATCCAGGCCAATCAGAGTCTTAGGACCCTCCATGGTGCATCCCAGGATGCACCAGGAAGGGGAAGGCCCGTCATTTTGAAGAGGCGGGCCTGCTGGCAAGAGGGAGTGGGCCTCCCTGTTGCCAGCTTCTACAAAAAGGTACAGAGGAGGGGCTGGGGAGGTTGCTTTAGCTGGGGGGGTTCCGAGCTGAACCCCCAGCCCACCAGCCTACCAGGGCTGCCTTTTGGGGCCTTGTTGGTGGGGAGGAATCTTTGTGTAGGGTGGAGGAGTGCCGGGGAGAGTTGGGGGTGGGGGTGGCGAGTGTTGTGGGGGTTCAGGTGGCCCAAATGCAAAACTGGGTTTCTGAGGCAGGAGGGAGTGGACATTCCTCCTGTCTCTCTGGGTACGTCACTGTCGCGGGGGTGGCTGTCACTGTTGGAGGGTATGGGGAACCGTGGTTGTCATGGGGGGGTGACAGTTGTGGTTGGGAGGGGGATCAGCACAACTTTTTTTAAAAAATGGGGACAGATATTGTGCATGGGTAACATGCAGAACTGTGTCCATGAAAAAAAAAATTGTTTCCTGCCTCGAACAACTGAGTGCCAGGAGCCTGCTTTGGGACCTCCCATTACCTCTCAGCTGTTTGGGCTTCCCCTGCCGGCTCTGTGCATGTGTGAGAGTCGCTCTCACAGCGATTCATCAGCAAGATCGGACAGGGATTATGACAAACTTCCATTCATATCATTTGCATGCAAACTTGTTTGAGTATCAGTCGATCTTTTGGAATTGGCCAAAAATCAGGCTACAGCGGACCTACGAGGTCTTACCAACCCTGTTTAGTGCATTTAGGCCTCTGTCTTCAGTGACTTTGAGTACAGCATGGAGTGGGAATCTACTAGGGAAGACAGTGTGTCTGAAGGTATGTGTGAATGAATCCTTATAATGTGGAAAGGAGTGTTTAAAGTGAATGTAAAGGTTGGTTCTAGGACACACAGTGCGATATTAGTCTGAATGAGAGAAGCCTCTAAGACAGTGGTAGGCAAATTCATTAGTCAAAAGAGCCAAAGATTAGCAGTACAACGATTAAGATTTCTTTTGAAAGTCAAATTTATTTTCAAGAACCATGTTTTTAGGAGTCGGTTTAAACTAGCTACTAACATTAAATAAAACCAGATATCATCATAATAATCTTATTAACAAAAAAATATTTTTTTACATTAAAATAAAAAATATGACAAAACACGCATTTAATGTGAACAATGGCCTCATCAGAGCAGGGATGCTGCATCAGCTGTCAGCAGCGCACGTGGAAGATCATTCAGTCAAGGTAAATATTACTGCTTTTTTGAATATCTCCCCTGCTGTAGCTAGTAGGGATCACCAAGCCTCACCAACTGACGGCCACCTCCTCCCCTCCAACTTCCTAAGTTCTACAGCTGGCAGTAATATTGCAGAGCTGCTGTTTTTCCTCCTCCCTGCCCCCCCCCCCACCTTGGCTTTCATGCATGCATGAAAGCAGTGGCAGCTTGAGGATATTGCTATTGGCTGCAAAGCTTGGAGATTTTGGGTTGCGAGACTGAAGGAAGATGTCTTCAGGTGGCAGGGCTTGGGAATCCCCAATAGCTCAAGTATTTGTAAATTGCACTCAGGCGGGGAGAAACTTTGGTGCCCATCTACTAATTTTGGACTTCAGTCCCTCCCCTAAATCAGCTGTATATGACTATGCCACTGAATACAAAAATAATTGTGATGCACATATCCCAAAGCTAACATATTCCAGTTAATAAATTCAAAATAAAACAATTTTTTCTATCTTGTTATCTGGAATTTTGTTTTTCCATCATCTTGGTCCCAGTTTCTCTTTCTACTTTTTGTCTATCTTCAACTAATTCTCTTTCCAGTGTCTGCTGTTCATTTTATTCTCTTCTCTTGTTCCATTTCCTCCTTATGCTTGTCTCCAACGTATTGATTTTTCCCTTTCAGCTTTCTTAACTTTTTATTTTCTTTTTTGCCTCCATCCACTCAAATCTTGCCTTCTTAATCAACCTTCTTTTCAAATGTTCAGCTACCTCCATCTTCTCTCAGTCCCTAGCTCACCAATTTCCCATCTCCTTTCCCAGCCTCCTATTTCCTACTATCTACTCCCCATTACCACATTTCTACCACTGCTCTCTCACTCATCTCCTCATCCACATGGCTCACCACTTTCAGAATCCCCCTTCCTCTCTCTACTGGTCAGGCTATAACTCCCTGTCCCTTTCTTTCCATCCCCTTTCTTATCCCAGCTCTCTTCCCTCCTGCCCTCCCATGGGTCCATCTCTCCTCCTATATCCCCATGGTCCAACATTTTGCTCCCTCTCTTTTCTGTTTTTCTTCTTCCCTCCCCCCCTTGAGGCTGAACAATGAAATGGCCACAGACCTAAAATTTCTCCCTACCTCCCTTCCATCCCCAGATCCAACTTCTCTCCCTTTCTCTTCCCAACTGCCTCCCACCCCATCTCTCCCCATGCTTGCCTCCCTCTCCCAGGTCTACCATTTCTCCCTTTCTCTTTCTGGTGTTCCATGCAAGGCCAAAACCATTATCTCTACTCTCATAAAGCCATCCTTAGTACTGATGGAGCCCTAATTGCCAAAGCATCTCACATGGAAATTACTTTTCCTACTTACAACTCAGTCAGAAGGATCTTTAAGCCTTGGTCGTCTTGGTTAGAATCTAACTCATCCAAAATAGCTGGCTCCCTTGCTGCAGTCATCTGCGGGTGTCATTGGCTCATTGCATATGATTCGCGGCTGATTCGGAAGCCTTCTCTCTGATGTCGTGACGTCAGAGGGAACATTTCTGACATCGCCGCAGATCGCACGCGAGGAGCCGACACCGCCTGCGGATGACTGCAGCAAGGGAGCCAGCTATTTTGGACAAGTTTTAGGGAGCTGGCCAGAAAACTACCTGCCAGAGGGAGGCACAGAAGGGAGGGAGGGAGGGATAAGCTAGGCCGTACAAGCCGCATTCTCTAGCAGAGCCGCACTCAAGTGGCTAAAGAGCCACATGCAGCTCGCGAGCCACAGTTTGACAACCACTGCTCTAAGATATGTAGAGGGTCTTGGCTGTATGTGTGTGACTCATAGTTATGGCGAACCCCTGAGAAAGGAAAGGGGGTAAAATTGAGAAGCCTATCCTTTTGTTTGAGGCACTTGATAAGGAGATGGGGGAGGATAGAACCAACTAATTAATAGGGAGGTAGGGCCCCTGCTCTCTGGTCAGGTTTCAAAGCAGGTCAGAAGTGTCATAGGCTAGAAAGGGCAAAGTGCTAAGAGGAATTTTTCCAAGTATATTGGACTGTCCAGTAAAAAGTGAAAAGACAATTGTAGGAGCCTAAAAGTGCTGGTTGGTCCTGCGGCCCATCAAGGGGCCTGGGGCTTGGGGGCCCCAATACAGAGTAAGGTGCATTGTCCAAATTGAGATAAGTGAAGCAGCCCTGTCTTATAACAGTTGCACCATTCTGACAGGTATCTGAACCAAGAAAGTTTGTTTTCCTTTTGGGACATGTGGCTCATGTAAAGACTGTTTGGGAAATATATGAAGCAGTATCTATAGGCAGGTGCCTATGAGGAGAAGGGCAAGTTGTTGAAAATAAAACATTTTTTCTTTGTTGGAACTGTGAAGTCGTGAGTGGTGTTTATCAGACTTAAAGGCCAAGCACCACTGGCACTCCAGGGAGACTCAGGATTGAGTGCCTTTGGCAGGGTCCATCAATGCCCGTTGGCAACCCACAGCCCCGCAACACTATGTACCCCTGCACTTTACCAGTTTTTTCTTCTGTTTTATCAATTTGTTTGGCCAGTTTATGATCCCTTTCTCTTTGTTCACATCAGAACTTCACTCACTATAATATACTGATTCCTAAACATAATAGAAAACAAGAGAATAAGAACGGCTTTTTAGAAAGGACGTCCGACTCAGAATATGGGCATCTATTTCTTAAGTATTTTAGTAAAAGAATTGTCCACATACAACCTGTTATAAATTACATGAGAAATGGATGTCCAAATGCTAGTTACATTCCAATGTAAATATCCAAACTATGAAAGAGGCAAAACAAGGGACATCTTTCTGGCAGCATAGGTACGTCCATATTATAAGATGACCACATAGATATCCACACGCAGGAATAGCCTAATGGTTAGAGTAGCTGCTTCAAATTCCCCTATAGCTGTAATTTCCTTTTCCTTTTAAACTGTGAGCCCCTAAGGACAGAAAAATACTTACTGTGATTCCCCTTACTCCATCAGGTGGAGAATGCTCAATTGGAGCTATAGGAGCCAGCTTTGTGGGTGCTGTAGGTGCTGAAGCGCTCCCAATATTGAACAAACCTCTCAACTGTGTTCAGGGAGAGATAATTTTGGTTGGGTTTAGCACCCCCAATAATATTGAAAAGCTGGCTCCTATGATTGGGAGCATCTTTCTGTAACCTAATCTTACCAAATTTCACATCTAAATATGGACATCCAACTTTGGGACATCCCTTCCCCTTTTGCAATCATGGTCCATATTTTGACCCCTCTCTAGGCTCACCCATAACACACCCAGAGTAAATCTCCTTGTCATAGGGATGTACCAGAGTTTTAGACATCCATATCCTTTGATTTATAAAATCAAGATTTGGACATCCATGCAACATGAATACCCAAATGCCAGTTTTCAGATATCCAAATCATGAACAAAGTTTCTAAAATAACCACCTCAAAGATATTTCCATAGGCAAAGCACTATTTTACCTGCAGAAATGGCCTGTTTCAAAACTGCTTGACCAACATGTGGGTATACTCTGCAAGCTACACAACAACCTTCAGTTATTTATGCTGAGTATTATTCTTATGCCATGTTAACACAATCCCTCTATGGAGGAAAAAGGCCTCAGAAGCTGTGGGGAAACCTCACCGCAGCTATGCAGGGAAGAGCTGTAAACAATTAGTTCCCCTGCAACTTTCTATCAAAGTGAATGTTTCCAATCCAGATGCAAATCTCGCTGCATATACTTTGCCGTTACTGGAGGTGCAGTGCTTGTGCTTTGTTAGCGAGTTAGCATCAAGATCATGGAGTTACAGAAGAGCACATTTACTTACAGTAACAGGTGTTATCTAGGGACAGCAGGCAGATATTCTCACATATGGATGATATCATCGACGGAGCCCCAATACGGACCACTTTAAAAGTGCATCGCCACTTTAAGACTCTAGAAAGTTTTCGATAGCCCGAACCGCGCATGCGCCTTTCCGCCCAACATAGGGCGCGCGGTTCCTCAGTTAAGATAAGCCAGCTAAGAAGCCAACCCGGGGAGGAGGGTGGGTTGTGAGAATATCTGCCTACTGTCCCTGGATAAAGCACAGTTACTTACCATAACAGGTGTTATCCAGGGACAGCAGGCAGCTATTCTCACATATGGGTGACGTCACTGACGGAGCCCCGATGCGGAAGCCTCGCAAGCAGACTTGCTTGCAGAAACTAGAAGTTTTGAGTCAGCCACACCGCGCATGCGCGAGTGCCTTCCAGTCCAGCACAGGGCGTGTCTCCTCAGTTCAGATAGCTAGCAGAGAAGCCAACCAGGGGAGATGGGTGGGTTGTGAGAATAGCTGCCTGCTGTCTCTGAATAACACCTGTTACGGTAAGTAACTGTGCTTTATCCCAGGACAAGCAGGCAGCCTATTCTCACATGTGGGTGACCTCTAAGCTAACCAGAATGGGATGGTGGGAGTGTTGGCAACTTAGGAGAATAAATTTTGGTATAGCATAAGGAGTCTCCAGACAACGTTTGAAAGCTTGAGATAAAAGCTTGTTAAGAGGAAGCTTAAGTGACTCTGCAGGAGGTTGAGGGATATGCATGACCTCGAAATACTCCTTAGAGAATTTAGAACCAGCATCAAACTGAATTTCCAGATCATCAGCTGATCCGCCAAGGCCTTGCCTCGAGAAGGGCTCAATGACCTCGAGGTACCTCGAGCGGAGAACAAAGGTGAAGCCTCTCTGGAGAAATGACAATCCAAAGAATATGGAGACTTGGAGGAGGTAATTAAAGTAGCTGACTCCTCAGGATCCGGAAGTGGTGACCTGGAGCGAGGAATTGGGGCATCAAAGAACTGGAAGGTTTGGAATGAGGCCCAGATGAAGAAGGCTGTTCTTTAGAAGATCTGCACCTCGATGGATGTCTAGATGAAAGTCTCGATTGGCAACGAGAGAGATGCTTGGAAGCAGGTCTCGAGGATCGAGGAAACTTCGGCTTATGTATGGAAACAGGCAACGCTGCTGGTGAATAGATAGGGCTCGAAGCTGTAGATCAAAACTTGGTGGTTTGGATTGAGAAATCTCGATGCGCTCCCAAAGACTCTGCTCCTTGTATGGAGTGTGCGGATTCCTGTCGAGACACTCACAAAGAATCTACTCCTTGTATAGTGTGTGAAGGTTTCAATCGAGACACTTGCAAAGTATCTACTCCTTGCATCAAGTGTATAGTAGCCAGACCAGACACTCGCAAAGACTCTGCTCCTTGCATAGAGTGTGAAGCTTCAGCTCGAGGCACAAGCAGGGACTCGACCTCGCGGGAGACTGATTGCCCAGGCTGGATTACAGGAGGCATTGTCGAGGTAGAACCATATTTGCTCAATATCTGAACAAATTGCTGCTCCAACATGGTCTGGAGAGAAGCCTGCAAAGGTGGATCCGCATCTGAAACCGGACCACTTGCTGAGGCTAAAGGCTCGAAGGTGGCAGTGGTGAGGACCAGCACAGGAACCTTCTGCTGAGGTATCGGACCTGAGGAGAACTCAGGGGAAGATAAAGCAGGTGTACTCAAGGCAAAAAACAATCGAAACGAGGATGGTCTGATGAAGCTCGAGATTGGTGAAAGCAGGAAAACCCTCGCTGGAAGGCGGGACCGAGGTAGTACTCAAGGTCGAGGGTATCACCGAGGAGTTCATGCTGAAGAATTTCTCCAAGAAAACTCGAGGGCTCGAGGTTGAAGAGTAACCCAGCGCTCACATGACTTTGGATTATAGGCAGACCCTATTCATGAGAGAAATCGTACACTGGCAGTGGCTACACTTCTTGAAGCCCATGACCAGCCGGGGCATAGGAGGGAAGAGAGCCGCTGTGAAGCTGAAGCCCGCAGGCTGCGGTCGTGTGGCCTGATCCGCCAGTCAGTCACTGAAGAAAAAATTAAAAATTAAAATAAGTCTTTTTTTTTTTTTTTAACTATAAAGAAAAAGTAACACAGAGATTCGCGAAAATAAATAAACACAAACCGCGGTGAGAGAAGGCACGAAGAAACAAAGCTAAACGCAGAGAGTCAAAGACGGACTTCTTGGCTCCACAGAAAACTGAGCACTGAGGAGAAGCGCCCTGTGCTGGGTGGGAAGGCACTCGCGCATGCGCAGTGCGGCTGATTTAAAACTTCTAGTTTTTACAAGCAAGTCTGCTTGCGAGGCTTCCGCATCGGGGCTACGTCGGTGACGTCACCCATATGTGAGAATAGGCTGCCTGCTTGTCCTGGGATAATGGTAAGTAACTGTGCTTTAGCCCAGGACAAGCAGGCAGCATACTCTCACGTATAGGTGACCTCCAAGCTAACAGAAATGGGATGGTGGGAGAGTTGGCCTTTAAGAAAATAAATTTTGTAATACAGATTGGTCAAAGTGCCCATCTCATCTGGAGAATGACTCCACACAGTAGTGAGAAGTGAAGTTATGAACTGAGGACCAGGTCGCAGCTTTACAGATTTCCTCAATGGGAGTAGATCTGAGGAAAGCCACAGAAGCTGCCATAGCTCTAATTTTATGGGATGTGATACAACTCTCCAGTGCCAGTCCAGTCTGAGCATAACAGAACGAGATGCAGGCAGCCAGCCAGCCAGTTGGAAATCGTTCTCTTAGAAACAGGATGCCCCAACTTGTTTGGATCAAAAGAGATGAACAGTTGGGGACATGTGTGATGTGGCTTTGTCCGATCAATGTAATAGGCCAAAGCCCATTTACAGTCCAAAGAATGTAAAGCAGTTTCTCCACCATGAGAATGAGATTTAGGAAAAAACACTGGCAGAACAATTGACTGATTGAGATGAAATTCAGTAACAACTTTTGGAAGTAACTTTGGATGTGTAAGCAGAACCACCTTGTTCCTTGATGAAAAAGTATGAAGGGTGGATCTGCTACTGATGCTTGTAACTCACTGACCCTCCTGGCAGAGGTGAGAGCAATAAGGAAAATCACTTTCCAGGTAAGAAATTTGAGATGAACTGTGACCATTGGTTCAAAAGCAGTTACTTACCTTAACAGTTGTTATCCAGGGACATCAGGCAGCTATTCTCACATATGGGTGACATCATCCATGGAGCCTCGATGAGTACAGCCTCGCAACCAGACTTTCTGGATGCATCAAGAATTTGACGAACAGGCTGAGAAAGATGTAACAGAGATGAATTCAGCCTGAGAGAAACCAAGCTGTCAGGTGTAGCGATTGCAGGTTGGGATGAAGCAGTGATTCCTGATTCTGAGTGAGCAGAGTAGGAAATACTGGAAGAGGTATGGGCTCCCTGGAGCTGAGTTGAAGTAAAAGGGGGAACCAATATTGCCGGGGCCACCGTGGAGCAATGAGAATCATGGTGGCTGCTTCTCTCTTGAGCTTGAAAAAAGTTTGCAACATGAAAGGGAGTGGAGGGAATGCATATAGAAACAGGCACGTCCAATCCAGGAGAAAAGCATCCAGGAGAGAAGAGTAAAGTCTGGAACAAAAGCACATAACTTCATTCAAAAAAACATTAAAACCTATCTTTTTAAAGATGCGTTTAATATTTAACATTGAGACCTACCACATGAAACTTTAATTCTTATTCTGATACCCTTCCTATTGTTTTTCCCTTTTTTGTTCTCTCTCTTTAACTAAAAAATTTTGTAACTTCTCCCCGCTATAACCCACGCTGCATGTTTGTCCTAGATTAAAAGAGGTGTATTATCATGTTAGTTTTCCACAACCTATGTTTTTATATAGCTGTACATCGCTTAGTTAATTGAATAAGCGATTTATCAAATACTAATAAAACTTGAAACTTGAAACAAAACAGGGGCAACTAGTGATTGTGAGGAGCCGTAAACAAGTCCACTTGAGGAGTGCCCCATTGAGCAAAGATGGACTGGAGAGTTGCAGTGTTGAGGGTTCATTCGTGAGGCTGAAGAATTCTGCTGAGGTTGTCTGCTTGGGAATTCTTCTCCCCTTGAATGTAGACAGCCTTCAAGAATAGATTGCGAGCTGTTGCCCAAGTCCAGATTTTTTGGGCCTCCTGGCACAACAGGAGAGAGCCCATGTCTCCTTGCTTGTTTATGTAGTACATTGCTACTTGATTGTCCGTGCAAAGGAGGACTTGGAGGCAGAGAAGATGATGGAAAACCTTGAGGGCATAAAATATGGCTCTGAGTTCCAGGAAATTGATGTGAAATTTCCGCTCCCTGGCAGACCAAAGATCCTGAGTCTGAAGATCATCCAGGTGTAAGGGGATGCATCCATCGTGATCACCTGATGATGAGGGGGCAAGTGAAAAAGGAAACCTCTGAAAAGATCTGGAAGAGGTCATGTACCATTGAAGCGACTGCAGAAAAGACAATGGCACAGATATATGTTATGAGAGACGACCGGTTGCTTGAGACCACTGAGAAGCAAAAGTCCACTGAGGAATGCAAAAATGTAGTCTTGCCAGTGGTGTTATTTGGACAGGAGAAGCCATGTGGCCTAGAAGAACGATCATGCGTCTGGCAGAATCGGTTGAAGGAGGAAGAAGTTGCTGACACAGACGTATGAAAACCTGAAGACGATCTGGAGGTAGAAACGCTCACATGAGAATGGTATCTAGGATTGCCCTAATGAACTGCAGATGTGATTTGGGGAAGTTGGCTTTGAATAATAGTGACTGAAGAAAAGAAATGGTCTGAGATGTTGCTTGCATCACTTCCTAAGATGAAACAGCCTTGATCAACCAGTCGTCCAGGCAAGGAAAGACTTAAAGGCCATGTGATCGGAGAGATGCGGCCACTACAATTAGGCACTGCATGAAGACTTTGGGAGAAGACGCCAGGCCGAAAGGAAGTACATTGTACTGGAAATTACATTCATTAATTTGGAAAAGAAGGTACTCTCTGGAAGCCGGATGGATTGGGATATGCTTATAAGCTTCCTTGAGATCCAGATAGAACAGCCAGTCGTTCCAATTGAGGAGAGGATAAAGCAGGGCGAGGGATAGCATCCTGAAGTTCTTCTTGACTAGAAATTTATTGAGAGCTCTGAGATCCAGGATGGGTCTCAATCCTTCGATCTTCTTGGGTACCAAGAAGGAATGGGAGAATCCCTGATCCCGCTGATTGAGGGAAACTTCCTCGATGACATTCAGGAGGAGGCGGGATTGAACCTCCTGAAGAAGAAGGGAGGACCGTGCAGGCTCCAAACAGACTCTCTTGGAAAATGGTCTGAAGGGAGTGTGTGAAAATTGAGTGTGTAACCATGCCGTATGATGGTGAGAACCCAGAGATCTGAGGTGATGAGCTCCCAGCGATCTATGAAGAACTGAAGATGGCCTCCAATGGATTGAGGCATAGACTGTAGAATGGGGATGGTGGCTATGCTCTGAAGCAATACGTCAAAAAGGCTGTGTTGATTTTTGTGGAGCAGCCTGTTGGTTTTTCTTTGTTGCTGACGTGGTTGCTGTTGTGGCCTTTGTCTCCTGGGTTGAGACTGGGTTGGAGACAAAGGGTTTGCAGCAAAGCTTCGTTGATAAGATTGTGGTGAAGGGATGAGAAGGTGGAGGCTTCTTTTTAGGCATGACCAGAGTGTCTCACCTGGTCTCGTGGACAGACAACTGGTGAGTAGCCATGTCCATGGAAGCTCCAAGAGTTCGTCCCCTAAACAAGGGGCATTTGCTAGCCTGCCCTGGTGGTTAATGTCGATCTCAATGTAAGCCAGGCAAGGCGGTTCATAGCAACTGACATTGCTGCCGCATGAGAGGTCAATTCAAGGGTGTCAAATGCTTATCTAACCATGTACTTCCAAAGATGAAGCAGGTCTAATATGAAATGTTGGAAATCCGGTAGCTTACGTTCCAGAAGATATGTTTGGAACGTGGTCAATTGTGTCACGAAATGCTTCAGGTAGAAGGAAAAATGGAAAGTGTAATTACGAGACCGGTTGACCAACACAGCATTCTGATATAGACGTTTGCTAAACCGATGCACAGCCTTGCCCTCTCTGCCAGGGGGGTACAAAGGTATAGACACTGGCTCCGAAGAAGAGATTCAAGAAGGATCTGTGGTTTATCAAAATCTGGAAAGTAGACCACCCTGTGAGTCCAAATTGTAGGGAGCCACTGGCACTGTAAGTTGAGGAACTGCTTGGGTGGCTAATCATAATCTAAGGAAGCTAAAAATTGTTTGGATGTTTTAGAATCCGCCTTTAAAGGAATGGGTAAAGCCTCAGACATATCCTTGAGAAATTTGGAAAAGGAGCTGCGTGAGAAGATAAGTGAATAAAATTACCCCCTGAGGAATCCTCAGCATCGGAGAGCAGAGGTTCCAGTTCAGAAACCCCCTAGAGATCTGAATTTCTAGCAGTGCAGGGCGGTGTAGAACAGACGGTACCAAAGGCTCCAATGCTTTGACTTGCAGAGAGCTGTCTCTGGTGACATCTGTGAAGAAGATGATCGGCATCGAGAGGTCGATGTCGGTTCCCATACCAGATTTGGTACCACTACTGGAGACTCTTGGGTAGGTACAACCGGAGTCAAAGGCTCAGACTGAACCAGCACTGAGTCGATGTCGACATAGGAGTCAACATAAGTAGTCAAAATCCCTCCCGTAAGTCCTCTTGCAGCAATTTTGTAATTCACTGCATTAAAGGAAAACATTGGTACTGTTAGCCTAAAGGCCGGTACCTTCGGCGCCGCTCAAACACTCCAGAGATGAGAATGTCGGTATCAAGGCACTCATCGATACCGAACCGGAGCTATAGTTGGGGCTGCTAGAGGTCAGGGACTTGACTCACTGCTACTATGACCAGAAGCCAAGAGGGAACAGGGAAAAGCTTGGCAGCCGGCTTATCCACAGTGAGGTGCGACACTGCAGACAGCATGGGAAGATCCAGTCTTGGTGTCCATGTGATTGGTGCGGGCTTGAGTAGTATAGCAAGTGTCGGAAATGCGGTGGGCGCCGGATTTCTGATGGCACGGAACATGAGCTGCTGCTGAAATGGAGTGGGAATGTGATGAAAAAAAAAAGCAGAGGAAGCAAAAATTGGCAAGGTTGAGGGCCAGACACTGCAAAAAGAAGCGGTGGATGGCGGTGACCACAAGTGCCCGAGCACAACTGCCTTTGTTGAGAACTATCGGCGGGAGGGACAGTCACAGTAAGTCAGCCATAGGAAAAACGAATGCTATGGTGATCCATAATGGCCCACCAAACCCAAGTCCACGACAAAAATAGATATAATCTCTTTTTCGGGTTTTGGGGGGTTTTTTTTAGTAAAAAAGAAAAGAGAACTGACTGAAAAGTCAGAAGCCGCGAGAGTGGGAAGGCAGCAAATCAAAAAAAAATTTTTCAACAACCGTTGAAAACGCGACTTCTTAGCTCCACGGAAACTAAGAAATTGAGGGAGCCTGCGCCCTACATCGGGTGGCATATGCGCAGTTCGGGCTATCGCAAACTTTCTAAAGTCTTAAAGTGGCAATGCACTTTTAAAGTAGTCTATACCGGGGCTCCATCGGTGACATCACCCATATGTGAGAATATGATACCTGCTTGTCCTGGGATAATACAAGAGTTCACAGTTTGTAGAGCCCTGAAGCAGCGCATGTGTACTTGCGAAATGATAGCCACCGTCGGACATTAGTTCAGCCTACCGCAATGCTAACAAAGTACAAGCACTGCACCTCCAGTGACGGCAAAGTATATGCAGCAAGATTTGTGTCCGAATTGGAAACATTCACTTTGATGTATTCAATGGACAAGATTCAGATAAGCATTTCTTTTTCAAGTAACCTGTTTAATAGCATGTGTGCAGTTAGAGACAAGGAGGGTTTTTTGGCCAATGATACAAGGTTGCAGGGGAGCTAGTTTTTTACAGCTTTTCCCTGCATAGCTGCGATGAAGTTTCCCCGCAGCTTCTGAGGCCTTTTTCCTCCGCAGAGGGATTGTGTTAACATGGCATAATAATAATATTCAGCATAAATAACTGGAGGTTGTTGTATAGCTTGTAGAGTAAATACTCCAGTTCCTTCATTGTTTTGAGAGGTATATTGGTATATGCACACAGCCTATAGAGATACAAGTTTACCCACTGTTTGAGAAGTAGGGTTAGAAAAGGGTTCATATTAAAACACATGATTTAAAAAATTCAGGTCTGCTGTTTAACCCAGAAAATTAGTGTGCCATAAATAGCAGGTATAAATGTGAGTACACAGTTTTCCTAGAGTAATTTTCAAAGTGTACTGTACATACTGTATGCCTGTGCTTTGACTTTTAAAATTCAACAAAGTCCACAACGAGCAAAGTATGCTCATACCCATTACCATGCACACAGTTATGAAATATCTACCCCTGTCTCCTAAAATTTGTGACTAATTGGGTATATTTATGATATCAAAATCTGCAAAAGAATCCCCAAATTCCTCCCCTGTTAAACTTTCAAATTTGAAACAATTAAATTTGCTAAACTGTCATCACAGTGCCACAAATCTGTACTCTTATTAACATTCTCTACAGAGAAGCTATGAACTGAATCACTATAGAAAATGAATTACCTTTTCACTCCCAGTGATGATCACTCCAGAACAAGGTTGAAGAGCATCTGTAGGGTATTGCTGCCCGTGTAGTACGGTGTTCTGTGAATAAATGAAGGACTTCATTTCCTAATCCTATCAATATAGTACTTTCCATGAATACTAAATCCATCAAATAAAAATTCTAAAAAAAATTAATAGAGTAATGCATGCCTAAGCCCAACAGTTTTTATTTGAAGTTGTCAAATGTTTTCAAACCGTTTCATTCTATTTCATCACTTGAATTCTCCTTTATGTTTTCAATGACCTAACATCACAACTACCCCTGATGTAATAATGGCTAGTTTAAGTAGAGGGACACAGTATAATCCCATACTGTTTAAAAATAGTATATATAGGTTTCTGTTCCTTCTAGTGTTGTATTTATTACAACTTAACCTGCTGCAAAAAAAATAGTAATTAAGAAAATAGGATTCTTCCTAACCACAGATTATGTTCTTACCTCGATAACCTGAGTTCAGTTAGGATAAACAGGAGTCCGTACTGTCACTATTGATTCCCATTTCTCACGAACTGCAGAAGGGTATCATGTTAAGAACTTGAAACTCCTCCTCTTCTGCAGTGGAGAACAGCAACCTCCTCAGATAGTACCAAAGCAATCGAACTCCACTGAAACATAAGAGAAAGAAAGGCTCTGCATAGAAAATAGATCAATGATTAATAACCAATTAATAACAGTGAACAATAAAGCAAGCACATGAGTAACTAAGCGACAATCTGCTAAGAGTAACAAGGAGAGGCTATAGCACCCTCCCAAAAGGAAAGAGAAAGGGAAACCCCCAGTATCAGAAGCACATCTTTACTTAATCTTAGGTACAGTAGAAGAGGTTCCGAGATGAACACCAACAATGTCCGAGGCAGAAATCAGGCGAATCACAACAAATCCGCACAGGGAGGGTGGTATAGAAACATAGAAAAAAGCAGCAGAAAAGGGCTATAGCCCACCAAGTCTGCCCATTCCAAGTATCCCCTCCCCTGAATTTACTCCCTTAAAGATCCCACATGAGTATCCCATTTTCTCTTAAAATCCGTCACGCTGCTGGCCTTTATCACCTGGAGTGGGAGTCTGTTCCAATGATCCACTACTCTTTCGGTGAAGAAGTACTTCCTGGAGTCGCCATGAAACTTCCCTCCCCTGATCTTCAGCGGATGCCCTCTGGTGGTCGAGGGTCCCATGAGCCAGAAGATATCATCTTCTGGCTCGATGCGTCCCGTGATGTACTTATATGTTTCAATCATATCTCCCCGTTCTCTTCTTTCCTCAAGTGAGTACAGCCGCAATTTTTTAAATCTTTCTTCATACGTGAGATCCTTGAGCCCCAAGACCATCCTGGTGGCCGTTCGCTGAACCGACTCGATCCTCAGCACGTCCTTTTGGTAGTGTGGTCTCCAAAACTGAACACAGTACTCCAAGTGAGACCTCACCATGGCTCTGTACAACGGCATCATAACTTCAAGTCTCCTGCTGACAAAACCTCTGCGGATACACCCAATCATTTGTCTTGCCCTGGAGGAAGCCTTCTCCACTTGATTGGCAACCTTCATGTCCTCACTAATGATCACCCCTAGGTCGCGTTCCGCCGTGGTCCTAACCAAGGTCTCACCATTTAGTACATAAGTTCTACGCGGGTTTCTCTTACCCAGGTGCATTATCTTGCATTTTTTAGCATTGAAGCCTAGCTGCCAAGTAGTTGACCATTGTTCCAGCAACAGTAGATTGTGTGTCATATTATCAGGTAATAAGCTTTTGCCTACTATGTTGCAAAGTTTGGCGTCGTCGGCGAACAGTGATACCCTTCCTCTAAGTCCTTGCGTCATATCTCTCATGAATAAGTTAAATAGAATCGGGCCCAGGACCGAGCCCTGCGGCACTCCACTGATCACGTCCGATGCTTCGGATGGGGTACCGTTCACCACCACCTTCTGAAGTCTACCGCTCAGCCAATCCCCAACCCATGTAGTTAGAGTGTCTCCTAATCCTATCGATTTCAGCTTGTTCAGTAATCTTCGATGAGGGACGCTATCAAATGCTTTACTGAAGTCCAAATATACCACGTCCAGTGACTCTCCGGCGTCCAGTGGTCTAGTAACCCAGTCAAAAAAGCTAATCAGATTAGATTGGCAGGATCTACCCTGGGTGAACCCGTGTTGGTGTGGATCGCGCAGTTTTTCTTCGTCTAGGATTGTGTCAAGATTCTGTTTGATCAGTGTTTCCATGAGTTTACACACTATAGACGTGAGACTCACTGGTCTGTAGTTTGCTGTCTCTGTCCTGCAGCCCTTTTTGTGGAGTGGGATTACGTTGGCGGTTTTCCAGTCCAAGGGGACCCTTCCTGTGCTTAGGGAAAGATTGAAAAGAACAGATAATGGTTCTGCCAGGACTTCCCTTAACTCCCTGAGCATTCTGGGGTGTAGGTTATCCGGTCCCATGGCTTTGTTTACTTTGAGTTTTGATAGTTCGTCATAGACGCTACTGGGTATGGGTATGGGTCATAGACGCTACTGGGTATGGACTCCTGTGTATCCTAACAGAACCCAGATTATCGAGGTAAGAACCTAATCTGTTGTTCTGTTGTGGATACACAGGAATCCATACTGTAGTTGACGTACAAAGCAGTACCAGACATCTAGGGGGGGGGGGGGGTGGATAGATGAGCCTGCCCGCAGAACCAAGGACTCAAAGGTGGTATCGAGCCACTACATCCACTCTATAGAATTTTGAAAAGATGTGAAGAGTAGCCCAAGTAGATTTCAACAGGCAAAACAGCCTGAGATTCTGCCCAGGAGGTCGCTACAGTACTTGTGGAATGTGTTGCAAGAGAAATAGGTGGCTGCTTCCTGCACGAAATGTAGGAAGATGAAATCGTCATGCAGATCCATCTGGCAATGGAAGCTTTGGAAGCTGGCCTGCCCTGTCTCAATTGACTGGTCAGTCCAAAAAGATGATCAAAAAACCTGGAGTCATTAGTCCGCTCCAGGTAGGTAACCAGATCCCTGCACACATCCAGCTTTGTTAAAGCTTGTCCTGTTTAGCCAAACCTATAGGCTGAAAGGTGGGAAAACAAAGTTCCCGATTAACATAGAAGGCATAAACCATCTCCAGAAGAAAGGAAGGAACTGTGTGCAGAGAAATACCCAATTCCGTGAAACAGAGAAATGGCTTCCTGAAGGACAGGGCCTGCAATTCTGAGATCCTTCTCGCCGAGACTATGACAACCAAAAACACTGTCTTGACCATAAGGTCAAGCAGGAAAGTCGCCAAAAGAGGCTCGTACGGAGCACGGGACAGGCCCTTCAAAACCACATTGAAGTCCCAAGATGGGAAAGATCTGCGTAACGGAGGTCTCAGCCTGAGAGCCTCCCTCAAAAAACAAGAAATGTCTGGGTGAGAAGCCAGAGACCAAGGGTTACTCTGAGCACCAAAACATGAGTTACCGGTTATCTACACCTTGAGGGATGAAACTGCTAGGCCATTTTCGAGATCAGTTTACAGAAAGGCAAGGATCACCAGAATGGGAGATCTCTCCGGCTCCATCGGCTCCTCGGCACACCTTAATTGAAAAGTCTACCAGGTCTTAGCCTAGGCCGCAACCATCACAGGCTTCTTAGCTCTAAAGAGAGTCATAACCACAACCTCCAAATAGCCCTTCTGCATCAAGGCCATGTGCTCAAGAGCCATGTTGTAAAACCAAAGCATTCCGGCTTCTCCATTGGAACCGTGCCTTGACTGAGGCGCTTTGGATGAATAGGTAGTCATGTAACTGCCCTTTTGCAGATGCACCAGATAGTTATACCAAGCTCTTCAAGGTTTGGATAGGTTCCTAAAGGATAAGGGGATTGAGGGGTACAGATAGAAGTAGAGGTAGGTTATAGAAATGGCCAGGAACCACTTCACAGGTCATGGACCTGATGGGCCGCCGTGGGAGCAGACCGTTGGCGTGATGGACCTCTGGTCTGACCCAGTAGAGGCAACTTCTTATGTTCTTATGTTCATGGCCAGTCCAGAACCATCAGGATCATAATACCCCAATGGGATGCTAACCTGTGGATGATCCCACCCATTCTGGCCCATGTAGGAAATACAAAGAAATAGGCTGCTTTCACATTCTTGGCTGTGGCCATGAGATCCATGTCCAGTTTGTGCCAAGTCTGAACTATGAGGGAAAATGCCTTCTGAGACAGAGACCACTCTCTGATATACAAAGTTTGCCGGCTGAGAAAGTTAGCTTGGACATTCTCTAGTCCTGCCACATGGACAACAGAGAGACCTTGCAAGTGATCCTTTGCCCACTGGAATAATATCTGGGCTTCCAAATGAAGGGAAGCACTTTAACTGCTATCCGGTCTGTTAAATAAGACACCATCCTGACTATTTTCATCAGACAGCATAAGACAACATCATGACTATTTTCTCTGTCAGGAAAAACTGCACCTTTAGCAAGGCCAAATGACTCTCAGTTCCAGACAATTTATGAACCATTAGCTCTCCGAAGAGGACCATTTTCCCTGGAGAGGGTGACTGCAGCAGAGGGATGCCCAGCCTCTGAGGCTGGCATTGGTCATGAAGGTCACCCATGAGTCAATTCTGAGAGGCATGCCTCTCACCAAGTTCTCCCCCCTGGAGCCACCAATGCAGGCTGCACTTTGCCTCTGCCATCCAGGAGAGCTTCGTCTACAGCAGGGTTGTCCAACCTTTTGGCTTCCCTGGGCCGCATTGGCTGAAAAAAATGTTTCTGGGGCCGCGCAAACGCTGCAGCAAGACAGAGGAGGGAGCCGGCAAGATGGTAAACACCCGGGGGCAGCAAAGGAAAACACTGCATCGCCCTCGACCGGGGCCGCACAAAATACTTCATGGGGCCGCATGCTGCTGGATGTCTGGAGCCAAAGGATTCAGCCGAAGCATAGCTTTGACCACCTTAAAAGAGTCTTCAGGTGTCTCCCACTGGTCAATGACCAAGGAAGTAAGATCCAGATGAGCAGGAAAAAAAGTTTGTTTGTGCATTAGTGCCGCATATGATGGAAAACTGTGAGGTGGAGAGCTGCTGGACATTGAGCTTCAATATAGACAGGGTGTCAGAAATGACATGGGATATTGAAGCTGACCTGAAAAGGCGACATACGGAGGGATCATCACTATGATAAGCCACTGCTCCTGCTCCCTAGTTAGTGGACCCCAAAAGGGGATCCTACATCAGCCACCGTCACAGAAGAGCCCTGCGATAACAAACGCATGGAAAGGGACTTCCAATCATCCCAGTCCTGCTCAGAAGGGTCGCTGACACGGTATGAGGTGAGGACATCTGCACAGAACTTCCTGGTCCCATTAAATAGGCTTTCCATAATAGGCTGACAAAGTTGGAAAAGCCTTGCAGTGGAGGACCTGAGGCTCCTTGCATAACCCTAAACTAGAGAAGAGTAGATGCATCATCCACCACCACATGCTTGCATTTCGTCCAATCGCTGCTTGGTTCATATATGTAGGATCTCTTCTCTTTGCACTGTTTTTTCTGAGATTTCGGTGGCTCCAAGGCCTTGGGGGGCTGACTGGGGGTCAAGCCCAAAGCTCCCGCCCCTTCCTCCCATATCCCACAGCAAGTGGGACACAGCCACTCATTAATCAGTAACTCAGCACAACCAATGCAGGATCTGGATCTAGAAAGGTCAGAGGCAGGCACTTGCAAAAAACAAGTGGGTTTTTTTTTTTTTTTTAATTTCAATCTTTATTAAGTTTTAACATCTTACAGAAAAATACAACACACAAATACATTATAAACATTTGTAAATATACATTAGAAAATTCTTAATGAAAAACATGTCATTATCTACCCATCCCTCACTCCCTGACCCAAAACCTCACCCTACCTCCCCTCCCATATGTCTGGCAGGTCAATCATTCCATCACACACATTGCTTAACGAAACCTTCTAAAGGGCTCCAAACATCCTTAAATGATGCCATATTCCCTGATCTTTCAGCTAAATTTGCTTCATATTTATAAAAGAGACATAGTTTCCCACCAAAAATGAAAATTCAACAATGTGAAATCCTTCCAGTTCCAGTTCTTAATTACTGACTGTAGTGCCACTCCAGATAGTATCATGAACAATTTATTTTATTTACTGTCAAATAAGTTGTTGAAGTAGCACGTGCTTCACATATCACCATGCCATAAGAAAGAGGTATACAGACTTCCAATATGCTTTGTATTTTATTCCACACCTCCTGCCAGAATGTTTGAACCAGTGGGCAGTAAAATAAAAGACGACCAAATGTACCCACTTTTTTCTTACAGCTCCAACATGCATTGGACTTGTTAGCATCTAATTTCTGTAACTTAACCGGGGTCCACAATGTTATATGGAGCACAAAGTAAAGAGTTTGTCTTAATGATGCAGAAGCCGTACTTCTTATCCTTTAAGTCTGACCTCAGTACCGGGAAAGATGGTAGAGGCGCTCATAAAGGACAACATCATTGATCACCTTGATGGACACGATCTAATGAGGACCAGCCAGCACGGCTTCAGCAAGGGAAGATCTTGCTTGACGAACTTGCTGCACTTCTTCGAGGGAGTAAACAGGCAGATAAACAAGGGCGAGCCGGTTGACATTGTATATCTGGATTTTCAGAAGGCGTTCGACAAGGTCCCAAATGAATGACTGCTTCGAAAAATTGCGAGCCATGGAATCGAGGGTGAAATACTCATGTGGATTAAAAACTGATTGGCAGATAGGAAACAGAGAGTGGGGGTAAATGGACAATACTCGGACTGGAAAATTATCATGAGTGGAGTGCTGCAGGATTCGATGCTTGGACTCGTGCTCTTCAACATATTTATAAATGACCTGGAAATTGGTACGACGAGGAAGTGATTAAATTTGCGGACAATGCGAAGTTATTCAGAGTAATGAAGACGCAGAAGGATTGTGAAGACCTGCAACGTGACATAAACACGCTCGAGAAATGGTCCGCGACATGGTAAATGAGGTTTAACGTGGATAAGTGTAAGGTGATGCATGTTGGTAACAAAAATCTTATACACGAATACAGGATGTCTGGTGCAGTACCCTGAGTGACAACCTAAGAAAGAGACTTGAGAGTACTGGTCAACAAGTCAATGAAGCCGTCTGCACAATGTGCGGTGGTGGCGAAAAGGGCAAACAGAATGCTAGGAATGATTAAGAAGGGGATCACAAACAGATCAGAGAAGGTTATCATGCCGCTGTACCGGGCCATGGTACGCCCTCACCTGTAATGGAATACTGTGTCCAGCACTGGTCGCCGTACATGAAGAAGGACACAGTACTACTCAAAAGGGTCCAGAGAAGAGCGACTAAAATGGTTAAGGTGCTGAAAGAGTTGCCGTACAGTGAGAGATTAGAGAAACTGGGCCTCTTCTCCCTTGAAAGGAGGAGACTGAGAGGGGACATGATCGAAACATTTAAGATAATGAAGTGAATAGATTTAGCAGATAGAGACAGGTTGTTAACCCTCTCCAAGGTAGAGAGAACGAGAGGGCACTCTCTAAAGCTAAAAGGGGATAGATTCCGTACAAACGTAATAAGAACATAAGAATATAAGTTCTTCTTCACCCAGAGAGTGGTGGAAAACTGGAGCGCTCTTCCAGAGGCTGTATAGTGGAAAACACCCTTCAGGGATTCAAGATAAAGTTAAGACAAGTTCCTGCTGAACCAGAACGCACACAGGTAAGGCTAGTCTCAGTTAGGGCACTGGTCTTTGACCTAAGGGCTGCGGTGTGAGTGGACTGCTGGGCACGATGGACCACTGGTTTGACCCATCAGCGGCAATTCTTATGTTCTTATGTTCCAGTTTTCAGATGGAACAGAATATTGTAATTCTCTGGACCAAATAGAATGAAGTCCAGAAAGCAATTCTTACGTAGGTATGAGTATAGGAGCTTATACCAGCCTGAAGCTTCATGGCCTTGAACCCCCACAGTATAACATATAATAGGCAAGCTTGGTTGTTCCTTCAAAATATTAAGCGATGGGAAACCAGCCTTAATAGCATGTTGGAGTTGTATCCACTTGTGAGAATGGCAAGGCGAATTTCTGCTGCCAAGACTGAAACGACATCAAACATCCTTGACTCATCACATCTTGCAGGGTTCTAATTCCTGCTTGCATCCAAATTTTCCAAAGGATCATAGAGCCATTAATGGTAATTGCAGGATTCAGCCATAGGTAATGTGACCATTTATTTTTTTCCTCAAAACGGGACAGGAATCCTGGATCCATTCCCCCCCCCCCCTCCAGATCCCATTAAATATAGTGCAAATAATAGACAGCAGATATAAATTCTCAAAAGTGACACATTTTGATCACTAAATTTAAAATAAAATCATTTTTCTTACATTTGTTAACAGGTGATTTCATGGGTCTGTGGTTGCTCTTCCTTCTGATTGTGCATCCTCTCTTTCATTTCTTTCTCTCTCCTTGCCCCCCCAAGCCACCCTGCTTCCCCTGCCCCCCACAAGCCAAGCCACGCTGCTTCCCCTGCCCCCCGACAAGCCAAGCCACCCTGCTTCCCTAACCCAGCAACATCAAGGCGTGTGCAGCGACTGCACTGCACAAGCCCCAGGCCTACAAGTCTTCTCTCCTCCCCTGGCTTCCTGGCTGGCCCAGAACTTCTCCATCATCAGAACTGACCTCAGGAAGAAGGCTTCTGGGTGGCAAGCAGCAGCGATGGCGGACCGGTTGGTGTGTGGTTTGAATCAGTGCTGGAGGGAGGCTGGTAAGCAGTGGCAGCAGAAGACCAGGGGGG
The DNA here is from genome assembly GCF_902459505.1 of Geotrypetes seraphini. Lineage (NCBI taxonomy): Eukaryota > Metazoa > Chordata > Amphibia > Gymnophiona > Dermophiidae > Geotrypetes > Geotrypetes seraphini. Next base: position 255,197,317 of record NC_047086.1, read on the forward strand.
GGTTTGAATCAGGCTGGAGGGATAGAAGGAGGGAGGCTAGCTTTGGCACAGCAGGGAGGGAAGGGAAGCGATCACCTGTCACGTTGTCCCCACGCACAGCTTCGGGATGCTGTCCCTGAAAATGGGACATTTCGGCATACCAAAGTTGTGTGTGGGGACAATGAGACAGGGGATCTAAAAACGGCATGGTCCCGTTCAAAATGGGACGTATAGTCTTTAGCCATAGGGATATTTGCATGGAGCTTTTAGTAGAAGTAACGAGTAAGTCATCCAAAAACATCAATGCTTGCCACTTCATTGTCTCTCTATATATTCGTATACCTGTCAAATGGCCAAGTTGGAGAGGTGACATCAGAGCAGATTCTAATTGTAGCTCGTCAGGCACCTCATATAACTCCGGTAGTATCCAATACATTCCCTGTCTTAAAATGTAGGCACGATGGTATAGTTTAAAATTAGAAAGATTGACTCCCCCCAATTCTCTAACTTTTTGTAATTTTGCCATAGCAATTCTAGGTGTTTTTCCCAACCATATGAATTGGTAAGTAATCTATTAAACTGTTAATCTGTTAATAACCACCCTCTGAAAAAAGGATTGGTAACATGCTCATGTAATATTTACCATTTGGATCCTGCTCCATCAGGAAAGATACAAGGGACTCCATTTTTCATACAATCCCTTTATTTTGGACAGAAGACACTTCATTTGCTGACATGGTGTCACCCACATTTTGTTGGAGCATTACTCCCAGATATTTAATACCTTTAGGATTCCAAAAAAATGGATGGGTCTAATAAAAATTTTACATCATGTACGTTTAAGGGCAATACATCAGATTTACTCCAGTTGATCTTATACCCCGAGAAGGATCCAAAGGAGTCAATCAACTGTAGTAAGGTTGGTACCGATGTTTCTGGTTCTGTAAGATCAGTGGCATACCAAGGGGGGGCGAACCACCCCAGGTGCAGCCTTAGGGGGTGTGCACAGCTGGCCAGGTCCGGAAAATTCTACCGGGCCGATCAGCCTTCCTCTCCCCGACGTCAATTCTGCCGTCGGAGAGGAAGTTTGGGCCAGCCAATCGCTGCCTAGCTGGGCGGAACTTCCTCTCGAACGGCAGAATTCACGTCGGAGAGAGGAATGCTCGTCGGCCTGACGCAGGGAAGACGAGCTTGGGGCGGCGGCGGCTTTGGGGCCTGTTACCCGATGGCGGTGACTTGGGGGGCTGTTCTCTGATGGTGGCAGCAATGGCTTGGGGGAGTGCAGGGAGAAAGAAAGAAAGGGGGCAGGCAGGGAGACAGAAGGAAAGAAGGGAAACAGAGAAAAAGAAAGGGGGCATGAAGAGAGAAAAAAAGAAAGGGAGGCAGGGAGAAAGAAAGAGCAGGGAGAGAGGAAGAAAAAGTTGGGGGAGGGAATGAGGTGTGGAGGAGAGGAAGCATACAGGCTGAAAGAAGGGAAGAAAGATTGGATGCACAATCGGAAGAAGAAAGTGCAACCAGAGACTCATGAAATCACCAGACAAGGTAGGAAAAATAATTTTATTTTAAATTTAGTGATCAAAATGTGTCTGAATTTATATCTGCAGTCTATATTTTACACTATGGCTCCCTTTTACTAAACCGCAATAGCAGTTTTTAGCGCAGGGAGCCTATGAGCGTCGAGAGCAACCCTGGGCATTCAGCGCAGCTCCCTGCGCTAAAAACTGCTATTGTGCTTTAGTAAAAAGGGAGGGGGGTATTTGTCTATTTTTGTATGGTTGTTACTGAGGTGACAATGCATAGAGTCATCTGCCTTGACCTCTTTGAAAACCCCCCAGAATAGGAATGATAATTAACATTTTCTCAGCGTAGTGTGCTTTGTGTTTTTTTTTAAATTTTATTGTTGACAGATCATTTTGATTTAGTCATTTTAAAAGTAGCTCGCAAGCCCAAAAAGTGTGGGCACCCCTGAGCTAGAGCGTTGAAGCTGCGTGTTTCTGCCGTAAAGGTCATCTCTGACGCAACCAGAAGTTGCATCAGAGACGACGTTTGCAGCAGCCATATGTAACTACAATGCTCCGGCTGCTGTAAGAAGGCAGTTTAGACATCGCTGGCCACAGGGAGGTTTGTCGGACCGGGCCTGTTGTCCGGGGGGGGGGGGGGGAGAAAGCGCCACGAAGGTAAGGGGCAGGGAGGGAATAAGGGAGGAAAGATGGGGTGGAGAGGAAAACAGGGTAAAACATAGGGGGGAGAAGGATGCTGAAAGCACATGGGGAAGACAGAGGGGGGAGAAGGACGCTGAAAGCACTTGGGGAAGACAGAGTGGGAAGAAATGCTGAATGGAAATGGGGAACAGAGGGTGGGGAGAAGAAGCTGGCAGGGAAGAAGACAGAGATGCCAGACTATGGGGGGAACGGAGGGAAGAAGATGGGTGCCAGACCAATTTGGAAGGGGGGAGAAAGAGAGAGGCACAGTAACAGAGCAAATGCAAGATGCAGAAAGAAGAGAGACAGTGGATTGAAGGAAGAGAGTACAACGAAGATGAGGAAAGCAGAAACCAGAGAAGACAAAGGTAGAATAAAAATTTTCTATTTATTTATTGCTTTAGGAGACAGGTGTCACTGTTTCTGTGGTGTTGCATTATATGCAGAGTCCAGTTTCTTGCTGGTTCAATTTAACCTTTGTCTATGTATTTCTATTTTATCCCCCCTTTTTCAAAACTGTGGAGCATTTTTTAGCGCCAGCTGTGGTGGTAGCAGCTCTGATGCTCAGAATTCTATGAGCGTCAGAGCTCTTACCACCGTGGCTAAAATCCACACTACAGTTTTGTAAAAGGGGGAGGGGTTAGTTTGTGATGACATATTCCATACTAGGCGAAGGTGTTTTCTGTGTGTTCGAAAGACATGGTTTTCTGTTAGGATTGACGGTGTAAGATTGATCTGTACTAGTCTGGCTTGTTTAGTTTTACAATGGGTGTATTGATGTACTGCTCACTGCAGTATGTAAGATGCTGCCTTTTCCTAGGTACTCATGTGTGACATGTGGCTTGTTACTAAAAATCATGTTTTTCGTACAGATGGTGGGGGGTGCCAAAAAATGATGGGCCCCGGGTGTCACATATGCTAGGTACGCACGCCACTGTGTAAGATATAATAGAATATCATCAGCCTATGCCGAGATCTTATACATGCTATTTCTATAAGATATTCCCTAGTTTGATTGTTCAATAGCCAGAAAAAGAGGCTACAATATGAGATCAAATAACAATGGAGATAGCGGGCATCCCTGTCTGACCCCTTGGTAAAGATAGAACTTCTCAGTAAGAACATTGTTTATACATATTCTGGTATTAGGGTGGCTATATAATGTTTTAATCATATGTATAAATCCTGCGCCTATACCAAACCACAAAAATAGCAGAAAAAACACTGCACAAAAAATCAAAACAAAACACCACTAAGATTAATGCTAAATGAGAGAAAAAGCCTCAGTATCGGGTGAGTCCCAAGACCCTATCACCTCCCTATCATAGGCAAAAAACTTTCATATATAAGCATTATTTCAAAATGATGTGAAAAATAGTCAGTGAAAATGCTTCTACTGACTACAATTGCAAGTATGGCATGCAGGTTTAAATCACAGAGTGGGTCAATGATCATTTCACGGCATTACTACCGCTGCCTCAGGACCGCAAAAACCTGATACAGGGACCAGCCTACAAGAGAAAAAAAACTCACTGTAGGAAACGTATACTTTCCACATCAACATTCTTTTTACATAAAGACTAAAAGTACTCACTGTTGAGCAGTAAACTCTCTGCTTCTCCGCGGTACTGACATGACGTCTGAACTGGCAAAAAAAGCTTACAGAGACCAATCAGGGAATACTCATCTCTGATTGGTTTGTAGAATGCTGAGCAACCAATGAGCTGTTGGTAAATACAAGCTGCTGAAATACTTAGGTTGAAAACAGCAGACTGAAATGCTGATTAAAGATACATAGCACAGTTAATTCAGAAAAATGAGAAAAAATAAAGCCAGTCTATAGAAACATTAAGACCATCAGGCTATAAAGCGTTCAGAGTATAGATCCAAAATTGCTCTTTAAGCTGAAGGTATAATCTTCTATTTCCTCCTCTGTTTTTTTATTCTATTTTTGTGATATTTTTGCCTCCACACCTCAGCATTTAATATTTTTGTAATATCCTATACCAAACCACTGCATTATTTTATACATAAAAGACCATTCCACCCTGTCAAATGCCTTCTCTGCCTCCAAAGACACAGAGAAGGCAGGGAATTCCATTGTCTCAATCAATGACATGAGTTGTAACGCCAAGCGGGTATTATTAGAGGAGTGTCTGCCCGACACAAAGTCCATTTGGTGCATGCCATTTGGTGCATTATTTTTGTTAATACTTTAGACAGGCAAAGTGCCAGAACTTTGGCCAAAAGTTTACCATCTAGGCTTAATAATTAGATGGGTTTATAGTTAGCCACTAGTATCAGATCTTTCCCTGGTTTAGGGAATACCACCATAAGTGCCTCAGCTATTGTCCCTGAAATATATCCCGTTGATATATTACAGATGTAATAATTCTGGCAACAAACTATTCTGAAATTATTTCAAAAATTCTACCGTATATCTATCGTTTCCCAGTGATTTCCCATTCCCATTTGCATTTCCAATGCTCTCCTGAGTTCCGTTAATGTTACAGGAGCTTCCTGAAATTGGTTCTACTAGCCTATTCAAAAAACCTTCCTTTTGTGCGGAGTCATATTCTGAGAAATATAACTTTTGATAGAACTGTGAAAATTGATCCATATCTTTTTGATTAAGTTTCAAGTTTTATTTTGATTTGATAAATCACTTATTCCAATTTACTAAGTGAGTTACAATAAAATACGTTTAAACATGTTGGTTAAAATTTTAAAACAAAATAATGAGTTAGACTGACAAACTTACAGACTAATTGATACACAAGGAATGGAGGAATTAAATTACAAATCAGTGCTTTAAAATAAAAAGAGCCACAGATGGGAAAAACATTAGGGAGGGAATAGTATAAGCCTGGAGGATAACTATTTTACAATTAAAGATTAAAAGCATTTTTAAAAAGAAAACTTTTTTAATTATTTTTAAAACGGCTAAGTATTGTATCTTTATTATCTTTAATATATGATATCCTTTCCCTGATTTTTTGTTGTTGTTGTTTTAAGGTAATTTGCCAGTATTTTTCCAGCTTTATTGGTGCCTGCATAATATACATTACTTATAAAGAGGTCTATGCACGCCCTATGGCTAAAAGCAGAGTTGTATTTAAATTTCAATCCCATAAGCCTATTTACTATGCTTGCATCCCACCTTGCGACCAGCTGCGCCTCAAAATTTGTTATCTCTTTTCCCAATACTTTCAATTCAGCTGCATCTATTCTATTTTTATAGGCCGAATATGCAATAATGTGACCCCCTTATAGTTTCTTTGAAAGCATCCCAGACTATTTCTGGTGATAACTGCTCTGAATTATTTAATTGGAAAAATTCCTGGATTTTCTCCAGCATTTCTTCCAGAAATTGAGGGTCAGTGAGCACAGCATTATTAAAACACCATACAGGAGAAGAGCTGGAAAATCAGTGATGCTTGAATTGTGATCCAAATACCAGCATGATCGAAAAGAAGGATATCATCTATTCCTGCCTGAAGAACTTGATGTAATAAATGATTTGATATCAGAACATAATCAATCCTAGAAAATGATTGATGAACATAAGAGAAATATGTGAATTCTCTATCAGTTGGGTGCAGAATTCTCCCTATATCCTTCAATCCACACATTTTCATCAGTTGTAGCATACTCTTGTCTGATGTATTGGAATCTCTCATAGGTTTTATATCTAAAATTGGATCCAGGACAGCATTAAAGTCACCCGCCATAATCAGGTTTGATAGATCCCGTTCTGGAATTAAGTTTTGCAATTCCTTAGAAAAAGGAGCACTATTAGCATTGGGAGCATAAATATTAAGCAAAGTTAGAGTCAAGTTCTGTAATTTCACTTTTTGATATACCCAATGGCCATTAGGATCTGCAAACCCATCCTCCAGATCCCAGAAACAGATTTATTTAAGAGGATTGCCACTCCACCCTTTTTAGCCACCACTGCTGCATAAAAACAATGTTTAACCCAACCACCATGTAATTTAATGTGTTTCTTGCAAGAGGTATACATCTGCCTTTTTTTTTTTTATTCAGTTTTTTTTCCTTTTATCGGGGTGGTTGAGATCATTAACATTTAAGGAAAATATCTTAAGTGGCATGAGAGTTCAGAATAATAAAAACTTTCATCCTACCCTTCATACATTCAAATCCCTGCCAGACATACATATCCCATTAAAAAAACATTTCATTACTTCCCTCCCTCCCCCTCATAACCCCCCCTACCCTCCATTCTCTTCAGGTGAGCATTGGACTCAAGCAGAAAGGACAGAAGAATTGGTCTCCCCCTCCTCCAACTAATAATAAATGATTATTAAATAAAACCCAATTTCCTAACAAAAACTAAAACTGACATATTCAGATATTGGGCAAAGAAAATCCCAAAACAATTCAATTAATCAAATGCACATATTAAAAGCACTCCTATAAAGCCCGTATTTCATATACACTCAGGAAAAAAAAAAAAAAGAAAACCCACCCCCCTCCTCAAAATGTGCGGATTATAAATACTCATAAGAAGCCCTTATTTTATATATGCATATCTTAACAGTTACTAGGCAAAAATAAGCCCAAAACAATTAGCCAATCGATAATCAGTTCACAGTCATATTTCCAGTGGTTGTTTAAAAAGTGTTGCAGTGCTGTGGGATCTGTGAAGTTCATTGTTCTGTTTTGAAAAGTCACTCGTATAACAGCAGGGCAAAATAGCCCATATTGAGCTCCTAATTGCTTAAGTTGAGGACGCATAGACAGAAACTGTTTCCTCACCCAAGATGTATTCTTTGCAAGGTCCAGAACCATTGAAATCTTGGCTCCTTGCCATTTGAGATTCCTTTGTTTCTTTGCAGCTGTTAAGATTTCCAGGCCTTGTTGGAATCTTAGAACCTTGAATTAATATTAACGGACACAGCACAGACTCTTGATTCACAGCCCTGCTTGGTATTCTATGAGCCCTTTCGATCTCTAGAGGAAATATGAACTGCAGATTTAATATAAATTCCTCTAGAAATCCTATAGCATTAGAGTCTTCTGCTCTTTCCGTGAGGCTCAGGATCCGCACATTATTACGGCAGCTTCTATTACTAGCCTCCTCCAGATCTTTCTTTAACTGCGCAATTATTTTGCGGTCTGCTTGGCAGCCTTGTAATTTATTCTCAATTGCAGAAACACGGTGGTCAAGATGCTCAGTCTTATTATTACATGTAATCATTTGTTGCGACAAGCTTGCAACTTCCGCTTGTAGCGCAGAGATTTTAGGTGTGCTTTCCTGTATAAGTTTTTTAATGTCTTTCATATATTCAGATATTAGAGGACCAAGGATTTCTGAAAAATCCCATTCCTGTGGCACTTTCAGTGGCATTGGTGGATCAGGCTTAGGCCTCTTGGCACCACCCTTTTTCCAATCAGTGGCGTAGTAAGGGGGGATGGGCGGTCTGCCCCGGGCACTATTTTGGTGAGAGAGCAGGCACCTGTCCTCCTCTCTACATGGGGGTGGGGGTAAATGGACAATACTCGGGCTGGAAAAGCATCACGAGTGGAGTGCCGCAGGGTTCGGTGCTTGGACCCATGCTCTTCAAATATTTATAAAGGACCTGGAAATTGGTACGAGTGAGTTGATTAAATTTGCAGATGATACGAAGTTATTCAGAGTAGTGAAGATGCAGGAGGATTGCGAAGACCTGCAAGGTGATATAAACACGCTCAAGAAATGGGCTGTGACATGGCAAATGAGGTTTAACGTGGATAAGTGTAAGGTGATGCATGTCAGTAACAAAAATCTTATACATGAATGCAGTACTTGGAGAAACCCAGGAAAGAGATTTGGGAATACTGGTCGACAAGTCAATGAAGCCGTCTGCGCAATGTACGGCAGCGGCGAAAAGGGCGAACAGAATGCTGGGAATGATTAAGAAGGGGATCACGAATAGATTGGAGAAGGTTATCATGCCGCTGTACTGGGCCATGGTACGCCCTCACCTGTAATGGAATACTGTGTCCAGCACTGGTCGCCGTACATGAAGAAGGACACAGTACTACTCAAAAGGGTCCAGAGAAGAGCGACTAAAATGGTTAAGGGGCTGGAGGAGTTGCCGTACAGTGAGAGATTAGAGAAACTTGGCCTCTTCTCCCTTGAAAAAAGAAGACTGAGAGGGGACATGATCGAAACATTCAAGACTAGTCTTTAAGCCCGTTACATTAACGGGTGCTAGAATATATGTTTGTCTGTCTTTCTTTATTTCTGTCTCTCTCTGCCGCTGTCTTTCTTTCTGTCTCTCTCCCTCCATCTGTCTTTCTTTCTATCTGTCTCTTTCCCTGCCCCCTATGCAGCAGCATTTCTCTTCCCCCCCTCCATTTCCCTGTGCAGCAGCATTTCCCTATTTCCCCCCCCCCCCCCGCCCCCCACACTTCCCTGTGGTCTTTCTGTCTGTGTTTGTTTTGGTGTTTGTCTCTTTGCCTGCTGTATGTGTGTTTGTTTTTTTTCTGTGTGTGTGTCTCTTTCCTTGTTCACTGTTTTTATTTCTTTGTTTCTTTCAATCTTCTCTATTGCTCCTGTCTCGCTCTCCTTTGTCCTTCTGTGTGTGGGTTGTTGGGGTTTTTTTCCTGTTTGTCTGTCTCAAGTAAATTTTTTTTTGCTGTGTGTCTCCTTGTCCATTGGTGTTTGTCTTTTTGAATCAGTATCTGTAGCCCCCTTCTCCTACTATGTGTGTATTTTCTGTGTGTGGAGATGTCTCTCACTACCTTTTTTTTGTAATAACAGAAGTTGCACAGAGTAAGTTGTTTGTAGTAAATCGGCAGAGTAGAAATGGTAGGTCAAACCGCCACTTGACACTCATTTAAATGCGAAAGTTCATTTGGTCTATGGAACTGGATAAGGGCTCCTTCATATTTAACCATCGGATGGGGGCACGTTGTGATCTCCAGGGACTGTTCTGATCTATACAATAAAAGTTCATTTTTTAGTTCAAAGCAGATGCTGCAGCTCCTCTCTCGATCCCCACCTGGTGCGGTTCGAGAGAGGCCTCAGCCGCCTGCGAGCGCCAGCGCGATCGCCTCTTCTACTTGGCGCGAGTGTGGTGCCAAAGTTTATTTTTAATTTTGAATGTGCCATGGCGGCTCCCCTCACCATCGCCGCCTTCCTCGAAATCCTTGCAGCGGCGCAAAGTGGAGAGCAGGGAGGCTTGTCTGGCCACATCCCGACAGATCAGATCTCAGGGAACATGCAGTCAGAGTGTGCATGCGCGCTTAGCATTTTATTATTATAGATAATGAAGGGAATAGACTTAGTAGATACAGACAGGTTTTTCACCCACTCCAAGGTAGAGAGAACGAGAGGGCACTCTCTAAAGCTAAAAGGGGTTAGATTCCGTACAAATGTACGGAAGTTCTTCTTCACCCAGAGAGTGGTAAACTGAAACGCTCTTCTGGAGGTTGTTATAGGGGAAAACACCCTCCAGGGATTCAAGACAAAGTTAGACAAGTTCCTGCTGAACCAGAACGTACTCAGGTAAGGCTAGTCTCAGTTAGGGCACTGGTCTTTGACCTAAGGGCCGCCGCGTGAGCGGACTGCTGGGCACGATGGACCACTGGTCTGACCCAGCAGTGGCAATTCTTATTTTCTTATCCTCCCACTGCCGCACATGCGCGCCACTTCCCTTCTTCCGTACCTCTGTAACGTTCCTGGTACGAGCAGCAACCCCCAACCTGCTGTCGCGCCAGCGTCAGCTCCTTCTCTGATGTCACTTCCTGGACCAACACCTAGGAAGTGACATCAGAGGAAGAACCGACGCTGGTGTGACAGCAGCTTGGGGGGTGTTGCTAATGCAAGGAATGTTACAGAGGTATGGGGGAAGGGAAGGGAAGCAGCACGCGAGCGTGTATGTGGCAGGAGGGTTCGAGGAAGGAGCATGTGACAGGAGGGTGGGTGGAGAAGAGAACACTGCCTCCAAGCACCGGTCATGAAGAATTTCAAATATCAGATGGAAAATATACCCGAAAATAACAAAGAAAAGAAGAGCAAAAAACACCTTCTGAGTTTACTTGCAGAAGGGAAAACTGAGGAGGGTGCTATTCTCCACTGCAGAAGGGGAGGAGTTTCAAGTTCTTAAAGTGATACCCTTCTGCAGTTTGCGGGAAATGGGAATCAACTGCTACAGCACGGACTCCTAGCTGTAGGTAATTTGTTCCTTTCATCTAGTCAGTGAAGAAAGAGAGCAACTATACTGGGTTTAAAAAGCACAATCAGCTAAGCATTAGGTTTTCTGCATCAGCTATTACAGCTCAGTAAATGGGTGAGAAGGTTGACACTGATACCACTATCACTCTATACTGAGCATTAGAAAAACAGAAAATTACTAAATTATATCCATATTTTCCATGGGTAAAGCATGTTTTACACATGGAAAATCGTTTCATACAACTTAATAGATGGATATGCATATATATGTATGTGTGCTGACAAGCTGGCAACTACTGATATGTACAATGAGTGTGAGTTTTTTCAGGGGTATAGCTTGGGACTGGGGTGGAGCTGCTATGTATGCCCATTCTATAAAATACATATGTACACCTATGGAGTAAATGCACACATTTACACCTTTCTTTGAAGTAGGTATAAATTTGTGTGAGAGCACTTGCACATTACTGGGGATTACTGTAAGAGCCTATTTTACAAAAGAATATATGCTCTTAAATTGCTTTTATAATTACCAGCTTGGATATCATGAATAATATTGGATATGTATAAATACCTTATAACCCCATAGTTTGAATGAATAGAATGACCCCCCTTTATTGTGATTGGACAGATCAATCACATGGTTTCATATTATTGATTTGATTGGTGGATTTGCTGAAAGTTTGATGTATACCATACTATGCCATATAATTTCTTATGTCCCTCAATTTTCTACTAGGATTCATTGTGGTTTACAATATAATTACAAAGACAATCATTTGAAGTTATAGTAAGATTTTTTTAGATCATAAATGGGTAGGCCTCATATGAATTACAAAGAGAATAGATATATCTTTAATATTTTCCTGAAATTGCAATAAAAGGGTAGCTGAAGCAAACTTAAAGATAGGCTATTCCAGATTTTGGGTTCAAAGTCAGGCACCATATTAAATCAGGATGTTAAAATGAGATGGCCCTGATAAACAACATGTTCAAAATTCATATTTTTTATATATAGCTACAAAATTAATCTCTAGCTATGCTGCCCTGATACACAGTAATTGCATGATACATGATCATGCCAGATGATTCTTTGCAGTACTCAGGGACTGATGCAGAAAGCTACTTGCATATGGATTATACTGTATATGCTAAACAATGCAGAAAAGGATTGTAGTGCAGGTATTAACTCTAGGGTTACCATATGTCCAGGTTTCCCAAGACATGTCTTCTTTTTGAGAACTCTGTAGAGAGTCCGGGTGGCTTTTCTATTTTGCTATTTTTGTCTGGGGAAGCCGAACATCTGGAAACTCTACAGCAGTCGTTGCAAGGCCTGCTCACCTATCTGGAGTCCCCTGCCACCCCCTCCCATCTTCATTGCAAGGTAAGCACACCTATCCAGAGTCCCATGCCGCTGCCTCCCCCCCCCCCCTCTCCACCGTGAGATCCAGTGCTTGCTCACTGTTCTCCCAGCGGTGCTCATTTAACTCTTCAGCCGTAGGCAGCGTGAGTGAAGTAAACATGCTGTCTTCGGTGACCCAGAAGCTTTTCCTTTGATACTGCTTCCTACCCCCATATAGGTGGAAAGCAGTAACATAGAGAAAGCTTCCTGGTCATCAGAGGCAGAATGTTTACTTTACTCACGTTGCCTGTGGCCTGAAGAGTTAAAGCAGTGCTGCTGGGAAGATTGGTGAGCATGCACTGTATCCTGGGGTATCGGTGGGGAGGAATAGCAAGGGGAGGGTAAAAGATGCTGTACCAAGGGGATGGGAAGGAAAGATGCCAGACCTCAAGGGAAAGAAAATGAAATAGCAGTTAGAGATGCCAGACCACAATACGGGTGGGAGAGGGAAGGAGAGGGATGTTAAGACCACTGGATAGGGAAAGAGAGGAGGAAGAGAGAGATGTCAGACCAGAGAAAGGAAGGAGGAGGAATAAGTTCCAGACTAAGGCAGGGGAGGGGAAGGGAAAGACAGAGAGATGCCAGGCCAAAAAGGGGGGAGGAAAGGAGGAGGAAAGGAGGGGAGAGAGATGCTAGACTGTGGGATAGAGAGGATAAAGATCCCAGACCATAGGAGGGGGAAGACAGATGTCAGACCATAGGAAAGAGAAAGAGAGGGATGAGATGGTACACAGAGATGGAGGCAAAGAAGAGAGATAGGGAGGACATGGTGCATAAGGATGGGACGGTGGGGAAGGAGAAGGAGAGTGCGAGGGAGGAGATGTTGTTTAGGGATGAGAGGAGTGAGGAAGAGAAGAAAATGGAAAAAATACTGTTTATGGATAGATGGGAATAGGGGAGAAGAAAGAGGGAGGAGATGGTACACATTGATGGTGGGGAAGGACAGAGAGAGGGAGGAGATAGTGTGCATGGATAGATGGAAAAGTAGATAGATTTGAGAAGGAAGCAGAAAAATGGAAGAAAGATGAAAAAAGTTAATGCCAAAGATGGATGTAGGGCATCTTTTTTCAACATCAAGTATGTAGACCAAAGGACTCAGACACTGCACACTGCAAATAAAAACAATATAAAAAGCTCATTTTTCCGGCTTCCTGATATAGCGTAGTGAAACACAGACTGTGTTGGAGCCGTGAACTGACCTTTTCAGATAAGTGGTCTACTAATGTAATGTACTGTTAAACAACTTTTGTAGAGCCATAACATTTGCCACTCCAGTAGAAGCTCCATGCAATGTGTTATGATTAAAATTCAAGCACCTTTCCAGCGACATTGTACCGCTGCTGTGGCGCCTTGCTGAAGAGCTTATGAGCACATTTAAATATCTAAAAGCCTTTAAATGTTATATGATCATATTATTTGAGACTTGCCCAGTATTGATGAGAGGGGGGTCTTTTGTGTTTTGGTCTATTTTGAAAGATGGAGGTAGGGAAGAAAGTGAAAGAGAGAAAAAGAGCAAATGGATAAGGCAGCCCTGGAAAACAGAGTTTAGAGCACAAACAGAAGGAAGTGCAACCAGAGACTGGGAAAAGATGAGTAGAAAAATAAAATAACCAGACAACAAAGGTAGGAAAAGTTATTTTATTTCCAATTTAGTGACTGAACTATGTTAGTTTTCAGAATTTACATCTGCTGTCTATATTTTGCACTGTTAAGGAATAAATATATTTCTTTCTATTTCTGGTGTTCTACTGCATGCAGGGTCTGGCATCTTAGGGTTTCATTTGTGTATATTAGAACTTTTAGTTTGTGGTCCTGTATTTGCATAGGGTTTATCTGTGTTTTGCATGTTTGACCAAGGTCAGGTATTCTGGTAGGAATGAATGTTGTGAAGCATTATTGGTGTCATGACCACAAGTAGGAAGATATTTGCTGGCAGTTTGTCCAGGTTTTGGAAGGCCCTGAGCTCAGGGCATGTCTGGAGGGCCTCTGCACTTGTGTGGACATTAACATGATGACATCATACACATGTGCACATGAGCGTGATGTCATCATGTCGACATCCACGCATACGCAGAGGCAGCCTGGAGCTCGGGGAAGGAGGCACAAGGTTTGTGTGGGGGCGGGGTGGAACGGGGAGGGGCTGATAGCAGAACAGGACGGGGCTGGGGTAGAACGGGATGGGACCATGTCCTCTTTTTTAAAAATGGAAATCTGGTAACCCTAGTTAACTCTCACAGAATACATGGTTGTACATTGCATTAAAATGAATGCATACAGGAATGAAAAGAAAGAATCTGCTAGTTTTCACATATAGTTACCATGGGAATATTTTGGCCACGTTCAGGGCAACATAGCCTGACCTGTCCCAGTAGGTTTCTGTAGCTGCTTCCCAATCCAATATATATATTTTAAAACACATTCCCTGCTATCTAGCAGCACCCCTCTCAACCAACATGACTCCCCCTTTCCTGCACTCCCAACTTAAAAAAAACCACAAAAACATTCCCTGAGGTCTAATGGCCCTCCTCCCTCCATTCCTCTGACTAAACCTCCCATCCCCAGACTTAAAATAATCAAATCGCTGGTGTCTAGAGCCACCCCCTATCAACCTGACCCTTCCCTAAAGCCTCTCTAACTCTCCACTCAAGCCATACCTGTGGAGGCAGGATCAATGCCCAATTGTTCCTGTATCTAGTGCCAAGATCGTAACAAATTGCAGCACTTATTCATGCTTTTTGGTGTGACTTTTAAGATGATCTGCAGCAGTTTTGGGACTTACTTAGATGAGTCTTTATAAAATAGGTATAACCCCCTAATTCTAAAAGTTGTGTACCCATATTTGCATGCACAATTTATAGAATAAGGTCTGTTACATGTTAAACTTGTTAAATTTAATTAGCTGGTAACTGGCTTTAACCAATCACTGTCTATAACTGGTGTTAACTGGTGATAATTAGCATTAAAGCAACTAAGCACCCATTTTCGAAGCAGATGGATGTCTCAAAATGGCCAAAAAAAAAGGTTCACCTGCCAAAAATGTCCAAATCATGATTTTCAAAAGGCAGAATTTAGATGTTAGAGGCATATTTTGGATGGGACCAGAGTAGACCCAAAATTAGGATGTCTTTCACCGATCATGGAACAGGAAAAAATGTCCAAGGCAAAAAAGAAGGATGTTTTTATCTAGACCTGTTTCAATCACATTTAGGGTACAAAAGGTTCCATGATTGAGCTAATGACCACAGGAGGAATTGAAGGCATGACCCCTCCTTCATCTCCTAGTGGTTACTGACCCCGTCCCGCCCCTAAGAAGTGAAAGTGACAGTGGATACCAGGCTACAGCTTGAGGTATTATGGCCATTCTTAATAGAGCAGCAAGCAAGTGTAAGAAGTAACCTAGTGGTCAGTGAAAAAGATTTTGAACAACGGGACTTAAGTGTAACTCCCACTTTAACACCTGTACAAATCTGTGAGCCCTCCTGGAACTCAGAAATACCCTACCATATCTGAATATATAAGACACCTGCAAGCGTGATGGTTATTGCAGTGGTGTATCTTTAAGTAGGTTTTTATCTGTTCCTGGAGAGCTTACAATAATATATAAAGGGATTTATACCTAGGTTCCATTGTTTAAAGTCCTCTCTTCTGCTCTTTGTGGCCATTTCTTTTTTGTTCAAATGATAAGACACACATTTTTGTGTCTGATTTTTTGGCATTCATATTTGTATGATTCATTTTGGAAAATGGCTGTTCATTTTGGATGTTTTTAGCACAATATCCTTCTCATGTATTTGCAGACAGAAAATCTTAATCATTTTCTGTTTAAAAATGGCCTTGAGATGGACCTTTTTTTGGGGGGGGGGCTTTATGTGCAAAATGTCCCAATTCTGATTTGGACATTCTTTCAAAAATGTCCCTCTATCTGTCCTTAGTCAATATTCTATAAGTTGCCTGCTCATATTACAGATGGTGTAACTTCAAGGGGGAGTGTGAACCTGGGAGGGGCTTAAGTGGGGTCGGGAACATGTATGGGTTATAGAATATTAGCATTTAGGGGTTATAGAATATTAGCATTTAGGTACTGAACTGCCTACAGTTAGGCACAAGCATTTATCCCAGCCATTAAGCTAGCAAAAGTACTTGCACCTAAAGTGAGACGCAGAAATGCAGACTTGGGCAAATATTCTATAATGGCAGTCCCATGCAAAACTGCTGATATAGAATTTTAATTCAGCGCATATAAAAAAAACATTTCTGTACCAAGACAGGGAGCCAGCACTGATGAAATTGAAATGGTAATTGTAAAAGCCCATTTCTAAACTGTCTCATGTAACTCCTGGACCAAAACAAAGAGCCAACAATAACCTACTTGCATAGGAGTCAACTTTTTGAAATGATTGGGGTTGCTCAAGTTTCTCCCCAGACCCTGCCCAAGTTTTACCCAGACCCCACCCAAGCTCTGCTCCTAAACTAGCCCCCATAATAAAGATAGCAGATGGAAAAATTATGTTCTTATCTGTTCATTTTCTTTCCTTTAGATGCAGATGAATCCAGAGACCAATGGGATAGCACACATCTACCAGCAGGTGGAGATAGAGAAACTGATTAATAGGTGGTCCTATTGGCTGGCACGCCTCCTGCATCTTCAGTATTGCGCCTTGCCCAAGCATCCGTAAAGCACAGTTACTTACCGTAACAGGTGTTATCCAGGGACAGCAGGCAGATATTCTTGACTGATGGGTGACGGCACCGACGGAGCCCCGGTACGGACACTTTTAGAGTGATTGCACTCTAAGAACTTGGAAAGTTCTAGAGACCGCACCGCGCATGCGCGAGTGCCTTCCCGCCCGACCCCGGCGCGCGGTCCCTCAGTTAAGATAAGCCAGCTAAGAAGCCAACCCGGGGAGGTGGGTGGGACGCAAGAATATCTGCCTGCTGTCCCTGGATAACACCTGTTACGGTAAGTAACTGTGCTTTATCCCAGGACAAGCAGGCAGCATATTCTTGACTGATGGGTGACCTCCAAGCTAACAAAAAGAGGGATGGAGGGAAGGTTGGCCATTAGGAAAACAAATTTTGCAAAACAGATTGGCCGAAATGTCCATCCCGTCTGGAGAAAGCATCCAGACAATAATGAGATGTAAAAGTATGGACTGAGGACCACGTAGCAGCTTTGCAGATTTCCTCAATAGGCGTGGAGCGGAGGAAAGCCACAGATGCTGCCATAGCTCTAACTCTATGGGCCGTGACAGAACCTTCCAGTGTCAGTCCGGACTGAGTATAGCAGAAGGAAATGCATGCCGCAAGCCAATTAGATAGCGTACGCTTAGAAACAGGACGTCCCAATTTATTCGGATCAAAGGACAGAAAAAGTTGGGGCGATGATCTGTGGGGCTTAGTACGGTCCAAATAGTAAGCTAACGCCCGCTTACAGTCCAAAGTATGAAGAGCCTGTTCTCCGGGATGGGAGTGAGGTTTGGGAAAAAAAACAGGCAGTACAATAGATTGGTTGAGATGGAACTCAGAGACAACCTTAGGAAGAAACTTTGGATGTGTACGCAGAACCACCTTGTCATGATGAAAGATTGTGAAAGGTGGGTCAGAAACTAATGCATGGAGCTCACTGACCCTCCTGGCAGAGGTGAGAGCTATAAGGAAAAGTACCTTCCAAGTGAGAAACTTGAAAGTGGTAGTAGCTAAAGGTTCAAATGGAGGCTTCATCAAAGCGGAGAGAACCACATTGAGATCCCAGATTACAGGAGGAGCTTTGAGAGGTGGTTTCACATTGAAAAGACCTCGCATGAATCTGGAGACCAGGGGATGAGCTGAGAGGAGTTTCCCATGGACCGGCTCATGAAAGGCCGTAATGGCACTGAGATGGACTCTGATGGAGGTAGACTTGAGGCCAGAGTTAGACAGAGAAAGCAGATAATCCAATAGGGTTTCCACTGCAAGAGATTTGGGGTCATGATGATGTAGGAGACACCAAGAAGAAAACCTCATCCACTTTTGATGGTAACATTGCAGAGTGGCTGGTTTCCTGGATGCGTCCAGAATGGAGCGAACAGGCTGAGATAGGAGAAGATCAGTTGAAGTCAGCCCGAGAGATACCAAGCTGTCAGGTGTAGAGACTGTAGGTTGGGATGTAGGAGGGTTTCCTGATCCTGTGTAAGCAGAGATGGAAACAGTGGAAGTAGAAATGGATCCCTGGAACTGAGTTGAAGTAGAAGGGAGAACCAATGCTGCCTGGGCCACCGTGGAGCAATCAGGATCATGGTGGCTCGTTCCCTCTTTAGTTTGAACAAGGTCCGAAGCATGAGCGGTAGAGGAGGGAAAGCATAGAGGAACAGGTTGACCAATCCAGAAGAAAAGCATCCGCTGCCAGACGGTGAGGAGAGTAGAGTCTGGAGCAGAATTGGGGCAACTGATGGTTGTGAGGAGCTGCAAAGAGGTCCACCTGAGGAGTGCCCCATTGGGCGAAGATGGACTGTAGAGTCGATGGATCGAGAGTCCATTCGTGGGGTTGGAGAACTCTGCTGAGCTTGTCCGCTAAGGAAGTTTTTTTTCACCCAGAGGGTCGTGGACACTTGGAATGCGCTACCGGAGGAAGTGATCAAGCAGAGTACGGTACAGGGATTCAAACAGAGACTGGATGGATTCCTGAGGGATAAGGGGATCGTGGGATACTGAGAAAGCTAACCAGAAAATATATGCAGAAACCCAACCTGGTCGTACAGGCAAGACCAGAGGGCTAGGACTTTGATAGGAAGATAGGACTCAATTAGGAAACCAAGGAGGCATGGGGGCCCCTTCTGGTGATTTAGACAGGTCGTGAACTGTTTGGGCCGCCGCGGGAGCGGACTGCTGGGCAGGATGGACCTATGGTCTGACCCGGCGGAGGCACTGCTTATGTTCTTATGTTCTTAAGTAATTCTGTTCTCCCTGAATATAAACCGCCTTCAGGAATAAGTGGCGAGTGGTGGCCCAAGACCAGATTCTCTGAGCTTCCTGGCATAAGAGGCGAGAGCCTGTTCCACCCTGTTTGTTGATGTAGTACATGGCAACCTGATTG
This sequence comes from Geotrypetes seraphini, assembly GCF_902459505.1. Taxonomy (NCBI): domain Eukaryota; kingdom Metazoa; phylum Chordata; class Amphibia; order Gymnophiona; family Dermophiidae; genus Geotrypetes; species Geotrypetes seraphini. The sequence goes on from NC_047086.1 coordinate 255,216,156, forward strand.
TCTGTGCAGAGTAGAAGGACTTGAGGAAACAGAAGGTGTTGGAAGGCCTTGAGGGCATAGAACATTGCCCTGAGTTCCAGGAAATTGATGTGATGCTTCTTTTCCTGAGGAGTCCAAAGGCCTTGAGTTTGGAACTCGTTCAAATGGGCTCCCCATGCATAAGGGGAGGCGTCGGTGGTGATGACCAGTTGATGAGGAGGCAGATGGAACAGAAGGCCCCTGGAGAGATTTGAGGATATCAACCACCATTGTAGAGACTGACGAAGAGATGATGTCACAGATATGTGTCGTGAACAAGAGTCTGTTGCTTGAGACCACTGGGAAGCTAGGGTCCATTGAGGAGTGCGCAGGTGAAGACGTGCCAGGGGTGTGACATGAACTGTGGAGGCCATGTGACCCAAGAGAATCATCATCTGCTTTGCAGAAATGGAGTGCTGAGGCAGCACCTGCTGACAGAGCGATTGGAGGTTGTGAAGACGGTTGTCCGGTAAGAAGGCTCTCATCTGGACAGTGTCCAGCACCGCTCCAATGAATTGAAGTCTCTGTGTAGGAAGAAGGTGAGACTTGGGTATATTGATTTCGAACCCTAGGAGTTGTAGAAAAAAGATGGTCTGGTTGGTGGCCAGAAGAACAGTTTGAGATGAAATGGCCTTGATTAACCAGTCGTCCAGGTAGGGAAAAACCTGAAGGTGGTGGGAGCGTAGAAACGCTGCTATCACAACCAGACATTTTGTGAACACCCTTGGAGAGGAGGCAAGACCGAAGGGGAGCACTCTGTATTGGTAATGACAGTGATTGATCATGAAGCGAAGGTACTGTCTGGAGGCCGGGTTGATTGGAATGTGAGTGTAGGCCTCTTTGAGATCGAGAGAGCATAGCCAGTCGTTGTGATCGAGGAGAGGATAAAGCGTAGCTAGAGATAGCATCTTGAATTTTTCTTTGACCAAGCATTTGTTGAGTTCTCGCAGATCTAGAATTGGTCTGAGGTCTCCTGTTTTTTTGGGAACTAGAAAATAACGGGAGTAGAATCCCTGCCCCCTCTGTTCTAGAGGAACTTCCTCTATGGCGTTCAGAAGTAGGAGGGATTGAACCTCCTGAAGAAGGAGGGCAGATTGAGGAGTGTGCAAAGCAGACTCTTTTGGTAGATTTTGGCCCGGAAGGATGTGAAAGTTGAGAGAATAGCTGTGGCGGATGATGTTGAGGACCCATTGGTCCGAAGTGATAACTTCCCACCGGCTGAGAAAGAAAGAGAGTCGTCCTCCTATCGGTTGAGGGAGGAGTGGAGATGTTTGAACGCTGGCTATGCCCTCGAGAATTAAGTCAAAAGGGCTGAGTCGATTTTTGCTGCGGAGGCTGCTTGGCTGGTTGTTGCTGCTGGGGTCTAGGCGTTTGCCGCTGTTGTTGGCGCTGCCTCCTAGGCTGTTGAGTGGAAGACTGCAAGGGACGAGCCACAAAACGCCGTTGATAGGCCGATTGCTGTCTGAATGGCCGTGGAGGTGGAGGTTTCTTTTTGGTCTTAAGAAGTGTATCCCAGCGGGTTTCGTGAGCCGAGAGCTTCTGAGTCGTTGAGTCCATAGATTCTCCAAACAGCTCATCCCCTAAACATGGGGCATTAGCCAACCGGTCTTGATGATTAACATCAAGCTCGGAGACTCTGAGCCAGGCCAAACGGCGCATGGCTATAGACATGGCTGTTGCTCTGGAGGTAAGCTCAAAGGTGTCGTATATAGACCTTACCATGAATTTTCTGAGCTGGAAAAGAGATGAAGAGCATTGATGGAAAGCCTCACGTTTCCCCACAGGAAGGTACTGCTCAAAGGAAGCCATGGTGGTAAGGAGATGCTTTAAATAAAAAGAAAAATGAAAAGCATAGTTACCAGATCGATTAGCAAGCATCGCATTCTGGTAAAGTCGCTTACCAAACTTGTCCATGGCTTTACCCTCTCTGCCAGGAGGAACAGAGGCATAGACACTAGCTCCTGTGGACTTCTTGAGGGTGGATTCTACAAGGAGAGACTCATGTGGGAGCTGTGGTTTGTCGAACCCAGGGATAGGGATAACCTTATACAGGGAATCCAATTTGCGGGGGGCTCCCGGGACAGTAAGAGGAGTCTCCAAATTCTTGTAAAAGGTTTCCCTCAGGATGTCATGTAAAGGGAGTTTCAAGAATTCCTTTGGAGGCTGGTCAAAATCAAGAGCGTCTAAAAAGGCTTTAGACTTTTTAGACTCAGCCTCCAAAGGAATAGAAAGAGAGTCACACATATCTCTTAAAAAAGAGGAGAAAGATGTGGACTCAGGTTTTGATGAAGTGTCCTGAAGAACAGGCTCGTCTTCCTCTGATGAACACTCCCCTTCTGATAGAAAAGGTTCCTCAGAATCTCCCCACAGATCAGGGTCCCGAATATGGGAACCACGGTCCCGACTCTCAGGAGTGGATGGTTCTAGGTGCCGGGACTTGCGTACCGATTTACCCTACCTCATCGATGCGGTACCGGGTGATGTTATCGGTTGCACTGGAGCCGAAGTCTGCACCGGAGCCGAAGTCTGCACCGATTGGTGATGAGATCTGGACTCCGGCGCGAGGACAGGCATCGATACCGATGAGGCCGAGTGTACCGGTACCGAAAGAGTGGATGCCGACAATATAGGCTGTTCCACAATCGGTACCGGTGTGGGGACCGACACCGGAAGGCTCGGTGTCAAGAGAGCTGGAAGGAGCTTTTGGAGTTGATCCTTAAGCTGTGTTTGTAAGATGGCCGCAATGCGATCATCGAGGGAGGGCACCGGTACCGCCTTTTTCTTCTGCGGTACCTGCGGTGCCGCTCTACGCCCCGGAGATGAGGAGCCCGATGTCGAGGGACTCACCTCGATAGGGGCGGAGCGCTTCCGCTGGCGCCTCACGGTCGGCAGGACTGGACTCTCTGCAATGGAGACCGGAGGACGCTCCAGCGGGGAAGGCTTCTTAGCCGGCTTACCTGTATGCTGCGACGCCGGCGCGGTATCGCGCGGCGTCGATGAGGTGGGTGCCGACGAAACAGGTACCGGGACCGGTGTCGAGGACGCGGGGTCGGACATGTCGGTGCCGAAGAGCAGTCTCTGTTGTATTTCACGATTTTTCAGAGTCCGCTTTTTCAAAGTGGCACAGCGGGTGCAGGTGGAAGCCTGATGTTCCGGACCCAGACACTGTAGGCACCAGTTGTGTGGGTCTGAAAGGGAAATAGGCCGTGCACACCGCTGGCACTTCTTGAACCCGGGCTGGGGGGGCATGAACGGAAAAACGGCTTCTGCCAAATCGAAGGCCGAGGCCTCGATGATGGCAGTAGGCCCCGCCGGGGCAAATCAAGAAAAACTCGAAAAATGAAATATATATTTTTTTTTTTTACAAATGAAAGAAAAAAGGAAGGGCAAAAAAAACCCAACAAGTTTACGCGAGCGGGAAGGCGAAGGAAAAAAATTTTCAACAGCCGTTGAAACATGCGACTTCTTAGCTCCGCGGAAACTAAGAAACTGAGGGACCGCGCGCCGGGTCGGGCGGGAAGGCACTCGCGCATGCGCGGTGCGGTCTCTAGAACTTTCCAAGTTCTTAGAGTGCAATCACTCTAAAAGTGTCCGTACCGGGGCTCCGTCGGTGCCGTCACCCATCAGTCAAGAATATGCTGCCTGCTTGTCCTGGGATAACCATCAATATGCTTAGCATGTATAAAAATTCTTTCCCATAACAAATTTAAAAAGGTAATAATACAGAATACAACTATCAATAATAACAGACTTCGAAAGTTGCAAAAGAAAAAAACGACAGTCAATATCCAGAACGGGTGGGGCTCTGGATTCATCTGCTGCGTCTGAAGGAAAGAAAATTAACAGGTAAGAACATAATTTTTCCTTCCTTAGCAACAGCAGCAGATGAATCCAGAGACTAATGGGATGTAGCAAAGCAATCCTCAATCTGGGTGGGAAGCAAACACCGCCTCCGCAACAACCGAAGCACTAAACACAGCCTCCGCATGCGCCCCCACATCCAACCGGTAATGCTGAGATAAAGTATTCTTGGAAGACCAAGTAGACGCGTGACAAAACTCCTCCAAGAAAAAAACCTCTGGACTGAGTCCAAGTAGCCACCATTGCTCTGGCTGAATGATCATGAAGTTCTTCCGCCAACCACTTCCCTGACATCAAGTAAGCGTGAAGAATGTCCTCCTGGACCCTTCGAGTGATGGAGGTTTTGGATGCTGCCATACGTTTGTCGCATCCCTTGAAGAATATAAAGAGGTGATCTAAACGACAAAAAGTTGTTAGAAACCTACAAATTGCGAAAAATGCTATGCACTTTAAAAAACGCAGTGAAGAAAAGCTCACCTCCCCATTCCTCCTCCCAGGAAGAAGGAAGGAAAACTGAGAGCGGTATAAAAGAAAGGATGACACCACCTTAGAAAGAAATTGTGGTATTGTCCGAATTGGAATTTACCCCAGAATTTGTAAATCAGAAATAAGAATCCCCGCCGTACAAGGCCTGCAACTCAGAAAACCGCTGAGCTGAAGCCATGGCCACATGAAACACCGTGTTCAACGGCATAGCCCTTTAGAGTCTCAAAAGACAAGAATGAAATGAAGCCTTCGGTAAACTGTGAAGAAGTACCTTAAGACTGTACTCCGGACAGGGCTTTCTAAGAGGTGTACGAATATACCATACTCCGTTTAGGAACTGAACTACATGAAGCTGAAGAGCTAAGTGAAGAGCAATATACCTAGCCCTTGTAACAAGCTAAGAATGGCACTGGAAGCTGAAGGGAATTGAACGCTCAGCCCTTGGCAATACACTTGTGCAAAAAAGAACTTTGGAAGGGTGCAAATGTTGAGAAGTACCCAAGAAAGGAAAAACCTTCAAAAGGAAGCAGAAGCCACAGGTGAAGACGTCTGTATCGCCTGGATAAGAGAAGAAACAACCTGCTTCGCATAACCCTTACACGTCAGCCATGACTTTTCAAAAGCTAGGACGTAATACCATTGTAGTACGAATATCCATGTTGATCGGACCCTAGGTGAGCAAATCCGGAGATACCAGGAAACTCAACAGTCCGGCTGTCAAAAGACTCATCAGATCCGCATAGCAAGGATGGTGCAGCCAATCCAGAGATTCTACAAATACTGTGCCCTGAAAGCGAGCTTGAGATGGCAAATCCATCCAATCATCAGCCAGGGGAAAACACTTATAAAGAGAAACCAGAGGCGAGAAAGAAACAACGCTGCTACCCCCTCTGACTGCCACTCCCTGCATCTGCTGAAGAAGCTAGGAAGCTTTGAATTTCGAGACGAGGCCATGAGTTCCAGTTCTAGGAGATTTCACCTTTATACAAAGAGCTGGAATGCCTGAGCAAATAGTTCCCAATTTCCAGGATATAGAAGATTTTACTACTACTTCTATTTATTATTTCTACACAGCACTGTACCTTTTAACATACAATAGACGGTCCATGCTCAGATTTTGTGGTGAGAAAGTCTATCTAAACCCTTTTCCTGTCCTGTAAAATGATGCACTGACAGATGAGGAAGATGAGATTCCACCCATTGAAGTAGAACCATTACTTTACTCACTAACTGAGTACATCACGTACTTTCCTGTCTGTAGAGAAATACCACTGTCATAACACTGTCCTAAAAGACCTTTATCGTCATTCTGGAAGAATGGTCTGAAACTCCTGAAACGGTAGCCTCACCGTGCTTCAGTCCAGAAGAATGAACGAGAACTGACTCCTTGCACTGAGGATTGAAGGCACAGAGCCCCCCAACCCAAAAGCCTGGGATGTTTGGCGACTTTGAGCCAGTCCAGCAAAGACCGAGGCATGCCTTTGAAAAGATTAATTTCGCTGAGCCACCAAATTATATTGAGCGATGCTTGAGGAGCCTACTAGATACTACAATTGGAGCCTTGAGATACCAGGAACCACTGGAACAAAAGCGACTGCTGTAGTGTTCTCATGTGAAAGCGAGCCGAAGGTCCCAGTGGAGTCACCACCATAGATCCTAGAACCTGTACAGAATCCCATACTCTTGTTTTTGGTGATTGAAGAAGACAAACCTGAGACCGTAACCTGTCACCCCAGTCTCTGGGAAGAAACACATTCCTCTCCTACGTGAATAACATCCCCTGATATTCTAATAATTAGTATAGGAGAAAAGAGCTCTGGAAATTTGAAGATTCACATCCAAAGAATTGAAGAAAAGAGTTCAAATAAAAGAAATCACCCGTTTGTGTCTGACAAATTGACCTGGCTGGAAGACATCCGAATCAAGCAGTTGTCTAAGAAAGAAAGTACCTGAATCTCCTGTTTGCGCCAAAACGCCACTATTGCCCTCATTTTCTAAAATGTTCATGGAGCTGTGGCTAGGCCAAATGGCATCTGCCAAAACTGATAGCGTTGCTCTATGAGAGCTAAGCAAAGATAGTGCAAATTCAGTGTCCATAGGGAAACTGTAAATATTCTCACAGTTTTTCTCTGGAAATGTCTAACTCTGAGAAACTAATTTACCAGAATGAGATCCAGCCCCCATCTGACCAATTCCCCCATCTTAGGCACTATGAAGTAAATGGAATAACTTCCCTTAGTTCCGGAAGAACTAAAACTACTGCCCCGAGTACCAGTAACCCTTAAAAGGAGTCTCGCACGAGCGTAACCTTTGGAAGCTCAATACATGGTCACTCCAAGAAAGAATCTGAAATGGGAGGAGGATTCAAAGTTGCAAGCATCATGAAAAATGCCCAAAGTCCCCTGACCTGACATCTTAGTGTCTCCCCCTCACAAGAAAGCATAAAGGGTTACCAGAGGAAGTGAAGATCCCTACAGAATGAAGAGCAGACAGTCGGGGAACGGCTGGACTAGAGCTTTAAATTCTGAAAGAAGAAAGAAACTTTCCCACAAAAAATCCAACTTTGCAATGTAAGATGGAATATGTCAGTACTAACTCCATGCAATATTAGCCAAAAACCTACTGCCTTTAAAGTGAAGATGTACTAGATGGAATCTAGAAGCTGCATTGACCGCCCCATGGGAAATAATCTGCACCCTAATTGTTAGCAGACAAAGCTCACATCCCTAAAGAGAGCTTCAGGGATGTTCCAACAGCCACAAAGCATTTGCTACTCTGTGGGTTTGGGAGAATAGGTAACTTGTCCCTGGTACAAAGGAGCCACACAGCTCTTCCTGCCAGTTTGAGGGACTGTCTAGCAGGTGCCATGAGAAGATGGCGAGAAATCTGTGCAAGAAGCTTTGAAATTTGCAGTCCCTGGCACCCAAGAAATAGAAAATTCAGTTCAGGAATCAATTCTATAGTGTTACCAGGCACACACAGCGCTTTAGTGCTACCAGACACACACAGCGCTGCACAGAGGCACAAAGAAGAAAACCTCTAAACTTCCATAGACTCAATGTTCAGGGACACCAAGAGAGACAAGAAGATACCCGTATGAAAGAGATTCTGCCCTGTGCTCAGCCGCCCAATCTCAGTTTTTTGCTATTATGGGTCGGCAGAAGGCAAATTGCTGCACAGTGATGTCAGCGGCATCACAGTATCCTGTGTTTCTTAAGCACCGTGAGGCATAACAGTACAGTCGTAATTAAAGTAGTTAAGTCTTTTCAAGCAGAGAGAGTGGGGAAACACACACACAAGGTATATCACCACAACAGTGGCAAAAGCTGTTGAAATATTCCTGACGCGTTGAATCCCCAAAACAGGGAAGCTGCAGAATAGTGGCCTAAGTCAGCTGTAAAATAAACTCCGTGAACGTTGCGGTGCTCCCGCTAGCACCGGAGATCCAAGCGCGTGCCTGTTTAATGGTGAAATGAGCTGGCTCTATCAAAAATGCATTAAAAATCTACCCAGAGCCAACCATTAAAATATTTTTCACATTGTCATGGTATAAAATGCTTAAAATGAACATTGGAGAGAAATAAATTAATGTTGCTTCGTTCTCAACTTAGGAAAATAAGCGCACGCCTTTTGCGCTCAGTCAGGAACTGGCTATGTGAAGAACATACCCGAAGCCATCCAAATATTTACCTCCACCCGGCCGCAGGAACTGCCAAGCAGAGTCCGCCTCAGGCAGAAATACCACTACCGCTGTGGCGCTGCTGCCAGAGTATGAAAACAAGTGCACACCTACAACATGCGGGAAAGCACTAGTTCTGTCAACGGAGCTCTATCCATACACCCGAAGCCCTTTACTGAATAAACTTCATACAAATGTAAAGTTACATGTCAGTCACCAAACCATTTCTATAACTCTACAAAATATAGCGTTTGATAAAAAACATATTCCTTCTGTAGACTCACACCAAACCCGCAGCTCCACACCAGCCAGAAACCAGAAAATAAAACATATACTCATAACTTTGTTGATAGTGCTGGGAGATGCCGGTTGCTTAGCACTATGAGGGCAGAATTGTTTAATTGTCACTGTGGTCTTTTTTTTTTTTTTTTTTTTTACAGTGAAGGAAAAGAAGAAAAATTGAGACCCAGTCAGACCCTCTATCATTAGAGGGAGTGTGAGGCAGGGACCTGGGGGGGCCCAGGTGTAACCCTAAAGCCGGCACCGTTCAGCCAGACACCCCTGTCTCACTGAAGAGAAACCTCACCAGGAGAAATAAAATTGCCATCTCACTGAAGAGAAACCTCAACAGGAGAAATAGAATGGCAGTCTCACTGAAGAGAAACCTCAACAGGAGAAAATAATTTTCCAGTCACAGCCAGAATTCAGGAGTTAGTTGAATAGCGACTATCACCTGCTGGGAGATAGAGCATACTGAAGATACAAGAGGTGTGCCAGCCAATAGGACCACCTGTTAATCAGTTTCTCTATCTCCACCTGCTGGTAGATGTGTGCTATCCCATTGGTCTCTGGATTCATCTGCTGCCGTTGCTAAGGAAGTACATTTGAAACAAGAGAAATAATAAATTGGTCACCGTACCTCAAGAAGGATATGGCAATACTTGAGAGGGTCCAGAGGAGAGCGACACGAATGATTAAGGGCATGGAAAACCTTTCATACACTGAAAGACTGGAGAGGCTAGAGCTCTTCTCCTTGGAAAAGCGGAGACTCAGAGGAGACATGATAGAAACCTACAAGATCATGAAGGGCATAGAGAAAGTAGAGAGAGATAGATTCTTCAAAATTTCAAGACAAAAAAGAACAAGAGGGCATTCGGAAAAATTGGTAGGGGATAGATTCAAAACAAATGCTAGGAAGTTTTTCTTTACTCAACGGGTGGTGGATACCTGGAATGCGCTTCCAGAGGACGTAATAGGGCAGAGTACGGTAATGGGGTTTAAGAAAGGATTGGACAATTTTCTGTTGAAAAAGGGGATAGAGGGGTATAGATAGAGGATTGCTGCACAGGTCCTGGACCTGTTGGGCCGCCGCGTGAGCGGACTGCTGGGCGCGATGGACCTCGGGTCTGACCCAGCAGAGGCATTGCTTATGTTCTTATGTTCTTATGTAAATCACTTTACAAATGAACAAAGAAAAATAAAAAAAGAAATGGAAAATAAGATAATACCATTTTATTGGACTAATACATTTTTAATTAGCTTTCAGAGGTCAGTAAAGTATACTGCTGTTACAGTATCCTGTCCTGACCTGAGTAAGAATTTGATCTCTGAAAGTTAGTCAAAAATGTATTAAAATTAATCCAATAAAAGAATCACCATTTCTATTTCTAACCATTTATCAAAACAGCTACAATACTACTTTATCCTAAAGCAATAAAAAATAGAATTTTTTTCTACCTTTGCCATGTGGTTTCTGCTTTCCTCATCTTCTTGTCATTCCCTTCCTTCCATCCACTGTCTGCCAATTCCAGAAACTCTGTCTCCACCTGCCATATCTCCTCCTGCCCCGCTCCCCTTTTGGTCTGGCATTCATCATCTGCCCTCTGTTCCCCTCATGGTCTGGCATCTGTCTCCTTCCATCTCTACTTCCCTCCCCCCTGTGGTTTTTAGCATCTCCCTTCTCATTTCCTCCACTCAGATCTGATATCTCTGTCTCCTTCCCCATTCTCTGGCATCTCTCTCTCCTCCTTTTCCTTTTCTTCTCTGGTCTTCCTTCTCTATTTTTTGCCTCCGTCTAAATTAAATTCTTTCTTACTATTTAGTCCTCAGTTTTCCTCTTTTCACTGTGTCTACTCACAGCTTGCCACTCCTTTCCTTCACCCCTCCACTATCTCACTAATTATGTTCTCCCCCCCCCCCCCCCCATCCAGCATATGGGAAAGCAGCAGCAGTGGTGAGGAGGTGAAGGCCCCTCACCTTCTCACCACTGCTGCTGTTTTCCCCTATTCGGCTGACTGACGCACAAGTTCTGCCTCCTTCTCTCTCTTCTCCGGGTTCTCCCCACTTCCATCATCTGCCCCCTTCTTTTTCTCTCTTCTCCCTACTTCCATCATCTGCCCCCTTCAGTTCTACCCATTTCCATCATCTGCCCCCTTCTCCAGCCCCACTTTGTCATGTCTTGTCTGCGGAAGAAATCACGCAAGCCATATATTCTGAAGAAGCCAGTGGGGAAAACAAAGGAAGAGCTGGCACTGGAGAAGAGAAGAGAGCTGGAGAAGTGGCTGTAGGATGTCAGCGGTCAGCTCAACTCTGCCAAGAAGCCACCAAAGAAAGCTCATGAGAAGAATGAGACAGCTCAACAAATAACGGTGTCCTGGCTCAGCCCCAGCAGCAGCTCCTCCTCGGATGCCACCAGCAGCTCCAGTTCCAGCAGCTCTAACACCAGTGACTCTGATTCGGGTTAAAGCAGGACTTGCGACAGAGGTTATCAGTGTGGGGTGGGGCAGAAGAGGTTCAGATTTGGCTCTGCGGGATCAGGCCATGCATGGACCAGAGAGTTTGTCCACCCTGCACGAGTTAGCCAGAAGGCACAAAGAAAGCAGAATTAGCGAGACTGAGCAACAGGATCTGTATTTGATGCCTCTCCCAGGGACTGAACATAGAGGCCACGCTTCTCTGTTATAAAAAAGCACAGGCTTACTGATCCCTTCCCACCAGAAAAACGAGGAAAAACTTTGGACACTACTGAGATGGCATAATAGAGAGGGGGTTGTGTTTGCTTCAAGAATTCTGTGTTCTAGGGGCTTGAATCCCAGATAATGAGGCCTGCAGAAGCTGCTGGGTGTGTAACAGGATAGTATACGCATTACAACATGGGTCTCCACCCTGGTGGCAATCATCCGTTCTGTTGCAAGCAACGCTGCTGCTTCGCCACAGCTGCCCTCTGACACGAATCGGTCAAGCAGAAACAGGAAGCTGCGTCAAAGGGGAAGCTTTGGGCTGAGCACCGCTTGCAACAGAACGGTTGCTGCCGATGCCGGGGGGGCGCCACGTTGCCGATCTTTCCCAGGGGCCCATCGCCGTTTGAAAAAAAAAAAAACCAAACCTGAGTCGTCTTGTTACTTCTTTCTTCAGCGGGCCCCCCTAACAAGTTCAGGCCCTAGGCTTGTGCCTCCTGGGCCTACCTGTTAATCCGGCCCTGGGTTCGGCAGGGGTTAGGGGGTGGGAGCAAACTTTCTGGGGGTGGGGGGTGTCAGCAGGAGGGACAGGGCATCCATCCTACTGGTGATCTACGGGGGGAATGGGAGGTTCCAGCAGGAGGGACTGGGCATCCCTCCTACCACTGTCTTTATGGGGGGGGGGGTAGGGGGGTGTTCACCAGGAGGGACTGGGCATCCCTCCTGCCAGAGGATGTGTCAGCGGGGTGGCAGTAGGAGGAATTGGGCACTCCTTCTACCTCGGACATTTGGGGGTGGGACAGCTTCAGGGGTCCCAGAAGGAGAAACTGGGCATCCCTCTTTGCTGCCATCAGTTCAGCAGCAACACCATTCTCTATCCGGCGCCTGTAATATGGGTGCCGGTTAGAGTGATGGTTAGGTGGCTTAGGGCAATTCTTAATAGGGCACCCGTGGGCGATTCTCAAAAGCCGCTTAGGCAGCTTGTGAGAATGGGCACCCTATACTGAATCCGGGCCTGAGTGCGCACAGTGCAGCAGGAACTCTTCCCTTGTAATCACTGAATCAGCCTTAAGCAAGTCTCCTGGGTCTGGATTGGGACTCGAGAGAACTGACAGCAGCCATTAAGGTAGCAGTGCGGGGCCAGGCTAGAGCACGAAAAGCTTGTTCCTGTCTTGTGCACTGCTGGATGTGAGATCTGAGGCAGCCGTCCAGCGAGGGAGGGGCTCAGCGTGATGCAGGAGCGTTGAAAGCTCGCACCTGTCGATACACTGCTGGATGACCAGGATTTAAAATGGCAAAAAAAGGTAACATATATATTGTAAGTTTCCCTGGCTGGCAGCGGAGCACCTGGCTAAAAGACCTAGGGAGAACACTGTGATGCAATATTCGCTCCATAAGATGCACAGACATTTCTACCTACTTTTTTGGAGAAAAAAGTGTATCTTATGGAGCAAAAAATACGGCACTTTTTTGAATTTAGTGCTGTAAACCATCCACATGGTTTTCTAATTGGGTAGTACAGTATATCAAATTTTAAATAAACTTGAAACTTGGTAGAGATTTTTGGTACAAGTCCTTTACAGCTTTACACTTTCTAGAGTTCTCCAGAGGGAAGCTGCTCTATTATGTAGTAGAGTTACATAGAAACATAGAAATAGACGGCAGATAAGGGCCCACGGCCCATCTAGTCTGCCCACCTTAATGTCCCTCCCCTACCTTTGCCCTGTGAATAGATCCCATGTGCCGATCCCATTTGGCCTTAAAATCAGGCACGCTGCTGAGCCTTCAGATATAAAGTCTTTGTAAATGGTTCCTTGCTCAATGGAACTCGGCTCCATGTGGCTTTATGCTTGTTTTTGAGACTCTCCTCTAGTCCTCTCCTGTTTTTTCAGTCTTGATCCATTAATGATTATCGATTGATGCTGACAAGTCCTAGATTTGCTCAACTTGAAACAGCTAGACACAGTGAAGCCAATATTCAGAGGCTCTGGACCACTTAAATCACCTGTTGCTGCTAAACAGGTATGCTGACCTTTAGGAGGTATGAGACTCGTTTTCAAAGCACTTAGACACACAAGGTACCATAGGTTTCTCTGGTAATTTGTTTGTCTAAGTGCTTTGAAAATGAGCATCAATGATATAGCTGTGAACAAACAAATAGTACAAGTATAGTCATTTTTGTTAAGGCTTCACCTAATATACCTGGATGTATCTCACCTTGAGCTACTACTGAAAAAGGTGTGAGCAAAATTCAAATAAATAAATGTATTCCTTTGAAAATTACCCTGGGGAATTTGAAATACTTGTTCTTTAGCATGCATAAATTCTCTGGGTTAATGTACTTTCTTAACTCTTTACTTGGCAGATGATGAAAAGTTGTAGGAAAAAATTTCTTGATGTTGAATGAAAGCAACAGTGTCAAGTAACAGGCATTTGGCGATGCAGATCTCCCATAAGAGCCATATAAAACACATATTGCTTCTGAGCAACAATGCCAAATAAAGGGTTAAGGATACAAGCCCCATTTCTGTAAAAGCCCTTACTCCGTTCAAACACTGATTTGTGCATTCTAGTTGTATGTGCAAAAATTCACGTTCATACCAGGTGAGCAATTTTATAAGTATTCATTTCATTAGTAAATCAATGTTTTACTATAAAAAATGCTTTGAAAATTACTTTCATAGTGCATAGGCTCCATAAATTCATAAAATTATATGAAGTTTTACCGTCAAAAGTCTGTAGATCTCATCAGAAAGTAAAGGTTTACATTGTATATATACCGATTTTATCCTAGCTGTAGGTAGAAAACTATCAAATCATGTCTGTCTCTGCTGTTAGAGAAAATAACAATGCTAAAGAACATTTCAGCAACACTGTGATGCTGGACAGCTAAAGAATATGAACGTCATACTCTCAAGATGCAGACCCTTCACTGACTGAAAATGAAGTCAAGAAGGTGTCACACAACTATCTGAACACTGAAAATCATTCCATCCTCATATAAATGTGAAAGAAAGCCAAAATTGACTATTCCAACTAAGGGGGCTGTTTACTAAAGTGTGATAATGTTTTGTACCTACTGTGCTTTAACAGCAAAAATGAACGCACATTTTATAAATGGCGCAGAAAAAAATTGGTACAAGAATGCAAAGAAGAAAAGGAGCAGTATGACAGCTTAAAATGCTCAAATGAAATTTATTGAGAATGTTTATAGAATAGCTGTGTCAATTCCTACACTAAAAGTTGAAACCTGGTATAAATGCTGGCACCCAACTTCTAGCATTTTGGCATGGAAATGGGGCTATTCTATAATTCCTTGTGTAACTTTATGGAACACCCTGCCCCTTCCCTGGCCACAACCCTTTTGAGTTGCATACTATGGGATTTAGGTGCATGGGATTATAGAATAGCATGCAGGCAGATATGCACCTCAATCAATTGCTAGTTAATGGCTCATTAACTAATTAAGATATACACATATCTTGCATTCAAGTTCAATTTTTTGCACCTAAATCTCGGTACCATATATAAAATCCGGGGGAATAAGTACAAAGGGCTAGATTCACTAAGCGTGTGGCGCAGTGGTTGGATCTACAGCCTCAGCACCCTGGGGTTGTGGGTTCAAACCCCGCGCTGCTCCTTGTGACCCTGGGCAAGTCACTTAATCCTCCATAGCCCCAGGTACGTTAGATAGATTGTGAGCCCACAGGGACAGAGAGGGAAAATGCTTGAGTACCTGAATGTAAAAACCGCTTAGATAACCTTGATAGGCGGTATATAAAATCCTAATAATTATGTACCGATCGGTTTGCGAGCCCTTACGACCTGATTTCCCTCCAACCCGATTCACTAAAGTGTTAGCGATCTCCTCCCAATCCATGCATGCAAATGAGAAGAAACACATGCAAAGTGGACAGGGATGTGATTCACTAAAGAAAATTTCCAATCCAACTGGGCTGGCCGATCAACCCCAAAAGCGACTGCTAGGGACCATTCGAAAACGGCTTTCCGACTCTCCAGCTCTATTTAAAGCCCTGCTTTCTACCGGCCCTGCTCTCTGCTGCCCCGAATTTCTCCTGCCTGCCGCCCCAATGTTCTTTCCCGGATCTCTCCACGAATTGCTGCCCTGCTCTGTTCACATCTCTCCTGCCTGCTTGCCTCGACTTTCTCTGCCTCCCCCAACTCTCCTGCTCTCTGCCGCCCTTCCCCGCAGTGCAAGCCCGTGGTTTTAAAGCGGGCCTGCACTTCGGGGAACAACGGCAGAGAGCAGGAGATTCGGGGGCAGCAGAGAGTCAGGGCTGACAGAGAGCAGAAGAATCTACCTACCGGCCCGGCCTGACTCACACACACACCCTGTACATACAAGTTGAGAACAGGAGGGGTGCTCAGTCCCTCCTGCTCCACTGCCCTCCCTCCTGCCACTGGCCCAACCGGCTCAACCGCCGCACCCCCGATCGGCCCACCCCAGGCTGGGCCCTGCCACCTGCCCCATGTACCTTAAGAATGTTGGGAGCAGGAAGGGTGCCGGTCCCTCCTGCTCCTTAGGCCTCAATCCTCTTCGGGAGCAGGAGGAAGCGCAAAGTCCTCCTGCTCCTGCCAGCCGCTATGCAATAGTGGTCTTAGGCCACGCCTCAGCACATCATCTGATGTACGGGGAGGGTCCTAAGGCCCTGATTGGCTGAGGTACCTCAGGCTCCTCCCTGCTCTGTGCGCCTCAGCCAATCATGGACTTAGGTCCCTCCCCGCACATCGGATGATGCATCAGGGCATGGCCTAAGACCGCACTCGTCAGTGGAAGAGGCCTGGAGCAGGAGGGACTGAGCACCCCTCATGCTCCCAACAATACTAAGGTATGGGGAGGGGGTGGGCCTTGCCCGGTCATCCTACTGGCCTCGGAGGAGGCCTGGAGTAGGAGGGAATGAGCACCCCTCCTGCTCCCAAAGATGGAGCCGAGGTGGCCTAAGGAGCAGGAGGGACCGGGCACCCCTACTGCTCCAAACAATATTAGTAAGGTATACCGAGCGGGTGGGTCGGGCATGGCCGCCTGGCCCAACCTGGGGTGGGCTGGTCGTTGGTGAGGCAGTGGGGTCGGTTGATTCAAGGGGACTGGGGTGTAGGGCTGGGCCGGGGTGTAGGGCTACTGCAGACTCTCCTGCCTGCCCTGCTCTGCTCCGATCTCTCCTGCCTGTTTGCCCTGACTCTCCTGCTCTCTGCCACCGTTCCCCACAGTGCAGGCCTGCTTTAAAACCACGGGCTTGGAGGTCACGTGATGCCGTCTCGGTGAGCCGACGTGTGTGAGAAGAGCTCCCGGGCCCGCTTGTCTTCTCGTACTCGGCCGGCGTTGCTATCGGCGCGGTCAGCTCTCCCCGACTTCCGGTTTCGGAGGGGAAGTCCCGGCAGCGTTTTGCGATCGGTTTGGGGCACTATGGCTGCAAAAGTGACCCGCAAAGATTGGGAGAAGCCTCGGGCTGCAGATTCCAAGATGGCGGAGCCGGCCCTCGTGTCTCCTTCCTCACTAAGGTCTGAGTGGGTAGCGGACATTATAATGGAGGTGCGGGGCAGCGATACAGGACACCCTTACCTCCCAGCTCCAAAAGCTCTCAGACAAACTGGATGGCTTGGATGATTCTGTGAGCCATCTTAGAGCAGAGTTTGGCTCTTTTCAACAAAGGGTGTCTGATTTGGAGGCAGTCTAGGGAGGCACAGACAGCGGCGGACTCAAAAATTCGCCAGCTGGAACTTAAGGTGGAGGATCTGGAGAATCGCTCCAGGCGCAGCAATTTGCGACTTGTTGGCGTTCCCGAGTCGGTGTTGGATGGGCAGCTGCATTCCTTTCTGGAATCCTGGTTGGTGCAGTCTCTTCAGCTTCCTTCGACTGCGGGGCCCCTGCGTATTGAAAGAGCGCACCGTCTGGGAATTCGCCGCCAGGATGCTACCCGTCCTAGGGTGGTAATCTTCAAGGTGTTGAATTATGCTCACAAGGTGGAGATCCTGCGGGCTATTCGGGCGAAGGGCCCCCTCACCTATGAAAATCAGAAGATTTTGTGCTTCCAGGACTTCTCAGTTCAATTGGCTGCCCGGAGAAAGGAGTTTGCCGCCGTTTGTCGTCAACTCCATGAGCGGCACATCCAGTTCGCGCTTCTCTATCCTGCACGCCTCAAAGTTCAACATGAGGGTCGCTCTCACTTTTTTGACTCTGCGGCCGATGCCTTGGCTTATGTGCAACGTCTGGCGGGAGCGGCGCCTAGCCCCTGATCGTCCTCTGTTTCCTAGTTTCTGGTTTCTGGACTGTACTGGGCTGGCTCTCTTGCTGTTTTGCTGCTGCTAGCAAGCAGCCTTGGACTTTGCCATGGGCTGCCGGTGGGGCGGTGGTGCTGGAGTTTTAGGAGCTGCTGCCATCTTCTCTGACCCATGTCCGCGGACTTCAGCCCTTTGGTTTTGGTTCTGCTGTTCTTATTTGCCTGTGTGTTTGATTTTATGGCGCTGTTCCCCCGTGGGGGATGGACTGCTTTCCTGCCATGGTGCCCCCTTTTGCTTTTGACATAGTTTCTCGTTTTGTTCTCTCTCAGCATAAGGGGGATTTATTTTATTTTCTGATATGTTGTCTTCTTTGCGGTTTATATTGGGAAAGTTTCCCCGCATAGTTGTCTGTTCCTCCGCAGTAATTGTTCATTCTTATTTTATTTGCTGAGGTATTTCTTTAGTCTATTTTCCAGTACTTCTTCTTCGTGGGTTTGAGTTTAGTTTATATGGAAGTTGGGGGGTGGGCTCGGGAGGGCTTTTCAGCGTGACTGGTATCTGGGTTTCTCCCAGATCTGTACATGAGAATTTGGGGGTTGGAGATTGGGAGGTTGTGGGGGGGGGGAGGGCTGCTGGGTGGTTGGGGGCTGGGCTTGGGAGGGGGGTTTGTATGTGTGGAGGGTTTGGAAGGGTGTGCTTGGGTGTGACTGGAGGTGGTTGTGTGACCCGGGGTATTGGTGTTTGGTTGTGTTCGTGTTTTTTTTTGGACTATGGGTGAATTTTTGCTCCGGGAAGGAGCCGCTGGCTGGGACGGTTCCCCCGGTTGTCTATTCAGCTATCTTTCTTTTTATCTTAGCTTTTCATACTCATGGTAATTAAGTTTATCTCCTGGAATGTCCATGGTATCACATCTCCTGTTAAACGCCAAAAAATTCTTAGTGCATTGAATCGACAAAAGGCGGATATAGCATTTTTGCAGGAGACCCACCTCTCTTCTGCGGAACATGTTAAACTCTGCCGGTGGTGGGTTGGGGAGATCTTGGAGTCTTCGGGTCTGCACCGGAGGGCGGGGGTGGTTATTTTATGTCGTAAGGGTCTGCATTTGACTACCCATAAGGTATGGTCTGACCCGCAGGGGCGTTATCTGGTAGCTAAAGTGACACTTAATAGGCAGGATTTGCTCTTGTGTAATATATATGCTCCTAACACTTGGGATGGGTCCTTTATGCGTTCACTCACCAGACTCCTTCATCAGGACCTTCCAGTGGTGTTGGGTGGGGATTTTAATCAAGCTTTTGATCCCACTATTGACAAATCTAATCTCCTTCCTCACGACAGGTATGCCCCGAATAGAGGCCTTCCCTTATTTGCCTCTTCTATGTCTTGGATTGATGTGTGGCGGGTGTTACATCCTGGAGACCGCGACTACACTCATACATCTAGTGCCCATGCAACGCAGTCCCGTATTGATTATTGGTTGCTCACGGACTCCCTGTTTGTGAGCTCGGCGGAGATTGGAGGATATGATGTTTCGGATCATGCTATGATTGTTCTTATTCTAGAGTTTCCTGGAGATGCCCCTGGGGGCTTTCATTGGCGGTTTCCGCTCTCGCTCTATACTGATCAGGAGTTTCATGCTTTCTTGGTAGATAAATGGAAGGACTATGCTTTTCATAATGCGTCTCATAGAGGTGACTCATTTCTTTACTGGGAGGCTGCTAAAGTGGTGTTGCGGGGTGAGATCATTGCTTACTCTAGCCGAAAGAAAAAAAGGCGCGACCGACAGGTGCTCCGGTTGGAGCGCCAGGTTCAGGATGATCGTCGCCGCTATGGGGCTCATCCCACCGGAATCAATAGAGCGTTATTATTGGCTTCGCAGTTGTCGTTGCGGGAACTATTACATGATCGGGCTATGAAATCTTTGGCATACTATAAATTTCAACTGTATTTGCATGCTAATAAGAGCGGTAAGCTTTTGGCAAATTTGATTCGACGTGCTAAGGGGTTTTCCCCAATTCTCCATCTCCGCCGGGCAGATGGTGGTTTGGTTCACAAGGATGAGGATATGGCGGCGGTGTTTCACCATTATTTCCAGGAGTTGTATGCTGCTCCACCAGTTTCTTCGTTGGCGGGTGATCTTTATTTGGATCAGGTCTCTCATCCGGTGGTGACAGATGCTCAGAATGCGCGATTGCAGGCTCCTTTTACAGTTGAAGAGCTATCGCTGGTTCTTGGTAGTTCTCCGCTGCATAAGGCGGCGGGGCCCGATGGCTTTCACAGTGAATTCTATAGACTTCTACTTGCGGACGTGGCCCCAGTTCTGGTTGATGTGTTTAACACTGCGGTACGCGATGGGGCTCTCCCGCCTTCTCTTCGGGTTGCTCAGATTGTGGTTTTGCTTAAGCCCGGTAAAGACCCATTAAGGGCCTCCTCATATCGCCCCATATCCTTGTTGAATGCTGAAGCTAAATTCTTTGCTAAATTGTTAGCCAACCGGTTGGCGGGTATTTTGCCCTCACTGGTGGCGGATCCTCAAGTTGGGTTCGTCAAAGGTCGGTCGTCCACTCGCAATTTACGTACTATACTGGCTTCTCTGGAGTGGGTGGAGCGGGAGCAGGTTTCTTCTTTGTTGGTCAGTTTTGATGCCCATAAGGCCTTTGATAGGGTTTTGTGGGATTTTTTGTTTTGTACTCTTCAACATTATGGTATGGGAGGTTTCTTTAGTGATGCGGTGGCGGCGTTATATCCGCAGGCCAGGGTGCTGGTTAATGGAGTTTCTTCGGAGGTGTTTCCAATTCAGCGGGGTACTAGACAAGGTTGCCCCTTGTCTCCTCTTCTTTTCGTGCTCACCTTGGATCCCTTAATTCGCGAAATCTCTGCTAATCCGGCGGTTCGGGGTGTTTCTCTCGGCGGCCGAGAGTTTAAGATTTCGGCATTTGCAGACGATTTGTTGGTTCATTTGACCTCCCCGTGGGAATCCTTTCCTGCTCTTATGTCGCTTTTTACTGAGTATGGCGATTTTTCGGGCTTCCAATTGAATTATGATAAATCTTTGGCATTAGCTACTGCCGAGGCGGTGCGCTTGGAGTGGCCGGGGCAGTTTCCTTTACGGTGGGCGGATGGTGTATTCAAATATTTGGGAGTGCAACTCACGAGCTGTGTGGGACGGTTATATCGTGCTAATGTAGATGCTTTGTTGGCCGCTACGGAGGGTTGTTTTGCACAGTGGATGTCTCTGCCTCTCTCTTTTTATGGTAGGGTTCACTTGTATAAGATGGTTATTTTTCCCCGCTGGTTGTATGTACTCCAGTTGCTGCCTCTTTGTCTTCGTCGTAGCGATCTTCAACGGCTTCATAGGCAGCTGACCCGATTCCTCTGGCAAGGCAAGAAGTCTCAGATATCGATCTCTTATCTGTTCGGCTCGGGAAGGATCGGGGGTGTGGGACTCCCGGATATCGGCCTCTATAATCTGGCTTGCTTGCTGCGATTTTTGGGAGACTGGTGCTTACGGAGTGATGACTATCTTTTTCGGGACTTTGAACATGCTCTTTTCTCTCCTTGGCACTTGTTTTCGTTGTCTCAGGTGCCTGTTCGCCTCTTGCCCCCCGCGTTCCGATCTAGTTTCATCCTTCGGTCGTGGCGTTTTTCTTGGAAGGCATTGGTCGGGTTGCTGGGGGGGGACCATCAAGTTTCGGATCAGTTGTCTATACGGGGGAATCCGCAGTTTCTGCCTGGCTGTGATAACTCGGTCTTTGTGCGATGGACTGGAGAGGGTTTTCTTCTTCTTGAGCATTTATTGGATGAGGAGGGGGCGATAAGACCTTGGGGAGACTTTCCCATGCTTCATTCCTTGGGTGTGGGAGGTCTGTTTGCGTATCGGCAAATTCATCATTATGTGAGGTCCTTGGCGCGCCCGGGCTTACGGTTTCGATTGGGTAACCAATTTCGTCTATTTTTTGCCCAATTTTATGCTTGTGGCTTGACGGTGTCTGCGTTGCATGGGGCTTTGTGGCGGCTTACTCCTCAGAAGTCTTATACGGCTTTGGAGAACCGCTGGGGTAGAGATCTGGGCATACCTGGTGAGTCCTTGAACTTTCCTTCCCTTATTGGTCGTATCTCTTCTATTTCTATTAGTGCAGAACTGAGGGAATGCCAATTTCGAGTGGTTTATCGAGCGTATTTTTCCCAAGAGCAGGTCCACAAGGTTGGGGGCATTTCTTCTCCAATCTGCCCTAAGTGTACACTGGGGTGCAACTCCTTTTTTCATGCATTTTGGGGATGCCCTCGAGTGAAAGTCTTTTGGAGAGCCGTACTCCGCTTTTTGGAGCGGCTTGTTGGTCACGCTATTCCGATGTCTCCGGTAGGCTTGCTTTTGGATAGATATGAATCTTTGCGAGTGCCTGCTCGGAGACATCGGTTGCTGATCCGGAAAGGTGCTGTTATAGGAAAGAAGGTCATTCTTAGCGTTTGGACGCAAGACATAGCGCCTGCTTACTGGGCTTGGAGGAATCGTTTTCATAATTTGATGCTCTTGGAGCAGCGCCATGCTCGATTATCTGTCAGGCGGTCGAAGATTTTCCTGCAGACCTGGGACCCCTACATCTCCTCGCTTTCCTCTAGGGCCAGAAGTCTGGTCTTAAATTCACTCTGTTGCTGATACCTTATGCTCTCAGCTGTTTTCCCCGGGTTGGAGGGTGGATGTTTGGGCGAGTGTGAATGGTGGGTATGAGTGGTTGGAAGTATGTGGAGTTCGGTGGGTAGGGTGGGATTACACATTGAGGGTGGGAGGATGGGATTTGGTTCTTTTGTTTGATATGTGCTGAGCGGCATAAGCAAACAGCTTGCTCAGCATACTCCTTTCTTGCTGGGGGTTTTTGGATATGGATTGGGTCTCATGGTGTGGGTTTGGGATGGGGTGGGGGTTTGGGCTTTGGAGGGGGTGGGGATTGGGGGGATTCTTTGGTTGGGGTGAAAATGTGTTTGATGGTACGTTTGGTGTTCGCGACCTTGTTGTATTGTCGTGCTGTATTGTGTATTTACTGCTGATGTGCCAATAAAACATGATTTATACTAAAACCACGGGCTTGCACTGTGGGGAAGGGCGGCAGAGAGAAGGAGAGTCCAGCGAGCAGGCAAGAGATATTGGGGCAGAGCAGGGCAGGCACGAGAGATCCGGGCCTGGGGGGATGGAGGGGTGTCAGGCAGGGCCGGTGTGTCGGGCCGGTGTGTGAGGCTAGTGTAGGCTCTCCTGCCTGCCCTGCTTTGCTCTGATCTCTCTTGCCTGCTCGCCGGACTTACTTGCTCTCTGCTGCCATTCCCTGCAGTGCTGGCCCGCTTTAAAACCATGGGCTTGCACAGCAAGGAACGACGGAAGAGAGCAGGAGAGTCCGGCGAGCAGGCAAGAGAGATTGGGGCAGAGCAGGGCAGGCAGGAGAGATCGGGGCCTGGGGGGGTGTCGGGGTGTCGGGCAGGGCCGGTGTGTCGGGCCGGTGTGTGAAGCTAGTGTAGACTCTCCTGCCTGCCCTGCTTTGCCCTGATCTCTCTTGCCTGTTCGCCGGACTCTCCTGCTCTCTGTCGCCATTCCCTGCAGTGCTGGCCCGCTTTAAAACCACGGGCTTGTACAGCAGGGAACAGCGGCAGGGAGCAGAAGAGTCCGGCTAGCAGGCAGGAGAGATCGGGGCTGAGCCCTGACAGCAGTGACAGGAGGCTGTTTCTCCTGTTATTACTGTCAGGGTATGCACATGAGCGGGGATCGCTCTCTAGTGATCCTTGCTGTGGGTAGGGGGCATGTTAACGATCATCCCCATTTTCATGCATGCCTTTAGGGCAAAGCAGGGCAGTGCTGGTGGGAGATTTTAATATGCCCGATGTGGACTGGAACAAACCTTCCACTACAACCAGCGGCAGCAAGCAGTTGCTAGCCTCCATGCGAGGAGCACACCTCAAGCAGATGGTATTGGAACCCACCAGGGACCAGGCAATCCTAGACCTGTTGCTCACCAATGGAGACAGTGTCTCAGGGGTATCAGTGGGAGACACCTTGGCATCCAGCGACCATAACATGGTTTGGTTCCACCTCAAGAAAGGAACCACTAGGTCAACTACATCGACCAAGGTCCTAAATTTTAAAGGAACTAACTTTCAGGGCATGGGGGACTACGTATACACTGTGCTACAAAACCAAAGCACGACGTTCAATGTGGAGGAATTATGGTCGACACTGAAGTCTACCTTGCATGAAGCAAACAACATATACATAAAAACTGTGAGCAAACGATGCAATAAGAAGAGACCACAGTGGTTCTCCGCGGAAATCTCAAACTAGTAAAGCAAAAAAAAAAAAAAAAGGCATTTGTTACCTACAAACAATCACAACGACCAGAAGCTAAAGAAGCCTATCTAGCTAAATCCAGAAGAGTTAAATCAACAATCAGAGAGGCCAAACTCAGGATGGGAGAGAGCATAGCTAGGCAGGTGAAGAAAAGGGAGAAATCTTTTTTCAAATACGTTAGCGACAGGAAGAAGAACACGAGCGGTATAGAGCAGCTAAAGTAACCGGATGGCAGCTATACAGACTCGGATGCAGAATTACTCAATAATTACTTCTGCTCAGTCTTCATCTGTGAAGCGCCAGGATCTGGTCCTCAGCTACAGACAAAGGGAAGTTCGAAGGATCCATTCCGGAACATGGAATTTACTGCGAGCGAAGTCTACCAGGAACTATCGATACTAAAGGTAAACAAAGCTATGGGCCCGGACAATCTACACCCTAGAGTGCTTCGAGAATTGAGTGATGTCCTGGCAGAGCCGTTGGCCGGGCTCTTCAATCTTTCCCTAAGCAAGGGAAAAGTTCCCCTGGACTGGAAAACTGCCAACATTATCCCACTCCACCAAAAGGGATGCAGGTCAGAGGCTGAAAATTATAGACCAGTGAGTCTCACGTCAATAGAGAGTAAACTCATGGAAAAACTGATTAAAAACAGATTGGACACGTTTCTGGATAATGAGAGATTGAGGGATCCCCACCAACATGGCTTTACAAAGAGAAGGTCTTGTCAATCCAATCTGATAAGCTTTTTTGACTGGGTAACGAAAAAACTAGATGGAGGTGAGTCCCTGGACATCGTATATTTAGACTTTAGTAAGGCTTTTGATAGTGTTCCATACTGTAGGTTATTGAGCAAGATGAACTCGTTGGGACTAGGAGAAACACTGACAGCATGGGTGCAAGACTGGCTAAGCGGCAGACTACAGAGGGTGATGGTAAACTGTATTCCCTCAAAAACGTCAAGAGTGACCAGTGGAGTACCGCAAGGCTCAGTCTTGGGCCCGATGCTATTCAATATCTTTGTAAGGGATCTGACTCAGGGATTTCGAGGCAAAATTACATTATTTGCCGACGACGCTAAACTATGCAACACGGTGGACAGCGCAACCAGGCCAAGCACTATGGAACAGGACCTGCTGTTATTGGAACAGTGGTCCAGTACTTGGCAACTAAACTTTAATGCCAAAAAATGTAAAGTAATGCACCTTGAGAGCGGAAATCCATGCAGAACTTACACCTTGAACGGGGAAAACTTAACAAGAACTACTGCAGAAAGGGACCTGGGAGTCCTCATTAGGGAAGATATGAAGGCTGCCTGCCAATCAGGTGGAGAAAGCTTCAGCAAAGGCCAGACAAATGCTGGGGTGCATCAGAAGGAGCTTTATCAGCCTGAAGTCATAATGCTGCTATACAGGGCCATGGTGAGACCCCATCTGGAGTACTGTGTCCAGTTTTGGAGGCCGCATTATCAGAAGGATGTGAAGAGGATGGAGTCGATCCAGAGAATGGCCACTAGGATGGTATCAGGACTTAAAGACATCCCATATGAAGAACGTCTGTCTAGGCTGCGCTTATATTCTCTCAAGAAGTGCAGAGAAAGGGGGGACATGATAGAAACATTCAAATATGTCACGGGACAAATTGAAGTGGAGGAAGAAATCTTTTTTCTAAAGGGTCCCACAGTGACAAGAGGGCATCCGCTGACACTCATGGGGGGAAGATTTCATGGAGACACCAGGAAATACTTCTTCATCGAGCAGGTGATTGATCAATGGAATGGTCTTCCACGCCAGGTGGTCGAGGCCAATAGCGTGATCGACTTCAAGAATTGATGGGACAAACAAGTAGAGGTACCACAGAGTTATGCTTAAAAAATGGATACCCCAGGGAGGGAGGGCTAGTCTTGAGTAGGCAGACTTGTTGGGCCGCAGGCCCTTATCTGCCATCATACTCTATGTTTTTATGTTTAGTGAATTTGTCGGCCTGCACGCAAATGGAAACGGATTGCACAAGGATTGGAGGGTTAGTGAATCTAGCCCAAAGACCATGTGCTAACTATTGGAGGCATGTTACCTTGCAGTTATCAAACTGAAAAGTTATTTACCCCACGTTAAATATATTCACAATTAGCATAGGTGCACTTACCACTTCCTCTTGAGGAGGTAGTAAGTGCATCCACGTTATCTGTAAATGTTTAGGCATTTGGTAAAATACGAGTTAACTAAATATGCAATCCATGCCCATTTTCTGCTCATAACACACTTCTACATGGCAGTGCAGTAACAGTTACTGTGCTCTTGCATGAACAATGGAACTAATTTGCACTAATTCTTTAGCACATTTTAGTAAACAAGTCCCCAAACCTTTCTTAATCAAGAACCTTCCACTTTTTAATATTAAGCAGAACTTCCAAAATTTTACTGTCTTGGAATCCTTTATGAACCTAATAGATGGATTTGCTGAGCAAAAGAATGGGTTAAATTGCATTGCAAGGGGAAAGGGTACACTGTTTGTATTTTATTGTATGTTTAGGCTCTTCTGGTTTATTAGACTATTTATCTCAACAAACACATTTTAGACACTAACTCATAAGTCACTGGAACAAATCAAGTATTCCCTCAGATGTACAACATGAATATGTAAACAAATGCATGAAATTATTTTGCCTGGCAAGAAGGAAACATTTTGAAAAGATTAATCTGTAAACCTGCTGAAATAGCTTTCTCAATTCTGCACAATTGCTGAATTAAAATAAAATGCTGCAAAGGAAACCAAATAAAATATGATACATCACCAAGGTCATATCCACTTCCTTGATTGTATTAATAAAGAACAAGGTGTTTTAGAACAGTAGCCATGGTAGTACCCTGATATATTTGACTGCCTTTAGATTTATGAGGAAATTTGACAAGAAGGCTTTGAGGGAAAATTCAGCGAAAAACTGCATTCACTGTCTTTCAAAATGTCTGTGCACTAAAACTTAGAATAGCATGTTAGAAGCAGCAGATACAGTACTGCTAATAAAGCCACCAAAGTTTTCACAAAGAAACTCAAAATCATTGAAAGGATTGTATGTTCCTAGCCTGACTCACAGTTCATATTCAGGTAAAACTCACATATTTGCAAAGTTTGATTTCAGCAGAAAAAACTGAGAAAACCCTAAAGTACCTGAATAAAAAAAAAATAAAATACAGAGTTCATGTGTGAACAATCACAGCACACTCCTCTTAGCTTTCTCAAGGATGAGTTTCAAAACCTTTTTAGTTCACTGTCAAATACATTTACTCAAATATGTGTGCACGAAACAGAATATACTGCATATAACATGCTAGATATGAAGAGCCATTGAAAAGTTTTCAGCCCAACCAACAAAGCTGGGGCAGTCTCCACTGAGATTTCAGCGCCCCCACTGACACAGCGCTCAGGGCGGTCCACACCCCTCCTTACTACGCCACTGCTGTAAAGTAGTTGTGAGCTGTGGTGGTCACAAAGGGCTACTTTTATTAAGCTGCATTAGGGCATTAACGTGCAGAATAGCGCACGCTAAAATGCCGTGCGCACCAGACGCTAACGCCTGCTTTGAGCTGGCATTAGTTCTAGCCGCGTAGCGCGGGTTTAGCGTGCACTAAAATGCTGCGTGCGCTAAAAATCCGTTCGCAGCTTAGTAAAAGGAGTCCAAATGGAAGTAGGATATCAGGCTTGATGGATCTTTGGTCTGACCCAGTATATGAGGGGTCGCTGAAAAGTTCTCAGCCCATCCAACAAAGTTGGGGCAGTCTCCATCGAGGGCTATACACTTAGTCCAGTGATTTTCCACTTTTTTTGTTCTGTTGGAAAAATAGAAAAATGAAAAAGCGGAAAATCGCTGGATTAAGTGTATAGCCCTCGATGGAGACTGCCCCAACTTTGTTGGATGGACTGAGAACTTTTCAGCGGCCCCTCATATACTGGGTCAGACCAAAGATCCATCAAGCCTGATATCCTACTTCCAGTTGTGACCACCACAGCTCACAACTACCTTACAGCAGTGGTGTAGTAAGGAGGGATGCGGACAGCCCTGAGTGCTGTGTCAGTGGGGGGGGCGCTGGAACCTCTCCACCCCATCACACCACACCACATTGTGCCATCCCCCCCACCCCACCCCATACCTCTGTAGATATCTGCAAGCATGAGTAACTTTACATTACATTACATTAGTGATTTCTATTCCGCTTGTGCCTTGCGGTTCTAAGCGGATTACAAATTAGAAGACTGGACATTTCCAGTCTCTTACCTATTGCTCATGCCAGCGTGTTCCCCCTGAATCACTTCTGGGTCAAGGAGCCAGGAAGTGATGTCAGAGGGAAATCCAAAGCTGGCGCGAGGGGCATGCTGGAGAAAAGCCACTCGCACTGGTGAAAATTTAAAGGTACTGGGGAGGAGGGAAGGGAGAGAGTTTGGAGTGGGGGGCATGGAGGAGCAGGGGGAGTAGAGAGGAGGGTGCAGGGGGGAAGGGGGGCGCCATTGCTCTGGGCGCCTCCTACCCGTACTACACCACTGCCTTACAGGATCCCAAAACCTGCTTGCAATAAAATTGAATAAGGACTGCAGTTTAGCTACCAGTACTAAAGAAAGACTTTATATCAGCAACATGCAGAACATGTTCTGAACTTTAGACTATAGATACGTAACATGTGACATAACAGAACAATGTTTGTAAACAGTGATTTAAACAAAGTCAACTGCACATGGGCTAAAAACAATAAAGTAGCAACACATAGCATATTGAAAGACCTCAGCTCAACAGAATAATATTTGCCCAGAATGGACATTGTAAAATACCTTCCTGTCATTAGAAAAAACAAAAATGGTCTGAAAGTAATTCAAGAGGAGGTAATTTTTTTCAATATCTGAAACAGGATGCTGGGCTCAATGGACCATTGATCTGATCCAGCACATTATATCCTGTGTTTTTATAGTTTTGAATGAATTTCAATTATAAGATCTCTATGTTATACATTTCATTCCTATTGGTAAATGTTGTTTAAATTCTAGGGATGGAAGTCTATCTTTAGCAGAGGTTGCCTACGTATATTCTGGAATGAACTGTAATGTAAAAGAACTACAGTAGCAATAAATGTGTATATAGTTAGGTGTAATCCATTAAACCAAAATTTTAATAATTTAGTCTGTAATATGGCCAATTACTGGGAAAGGAAAGATTATCTTGTACAGTGGTACCTTGGATTACGAGCATAATCCGTTCCAGGAGCATGATCGTAATCCAAAATGCTCGTTTATCAAAGCGAGTTTCCCCATAGGAAATAATGGAAACTCGCTTTGATAGGTTCCCACTCTCCACCCCCCCCCACCCCCGAGGCCAGCAGCGCTGCTCCCCTCCACACGAGAATCGGCATTGCTCCCCCCGAAGCCCCCCCCACGAACCGGCACCCCCCCCCCCCCCCGCCGCCATCGGGCACCCCCCGCCACGACCTGAGGTCCCCCCAACCCACCCGAACCCTCTTCTTACTTTGATGTAGCCTCCGCACCAGCACCAGCATCAGCATGTCCTGTGCTGTGCCGGTGCCCGAAAATCTGCCTCCGGTGCTGGGTCTTGAGCATGTGCGCATGCTCAAGGCCTGAGAGCTCACGTTGGACGTTCAACATGAACTCTCAGGCCTTGAGCATGCACACATGCTCAAGGCCCAGCACCGGAGGCAGATCTTCGGGCACCGGCACAGCACAGCACAGGACATGCTGGTGCCGGTGCGGAGGCTACATCAAAGTAAGAAGAGGGTTCGGGTGGGTTGGGGGGACCTCAGGTCGCGGCGGGGGGGGTGCCGGATTGCGGGTGGCAGGGGGGCGCTCGCAAATCGAGGCACGCTCGGTTTAAGAGGCACCAAGTTTGCAAATGTTTTGCTTGTCTTGCAAAACACTCGCAAACCGGTGCGCTCGTAAACTGAGGTACCACTGTATATATATCACATACCTGACAGAACTTACCTATGAATACTACAGGGAAATTTAACTAAGGAGACCTTCCCTGGAGCCATTAGACAACTGATTAAGAAAAGATTAGTTAGAGTGAAAATCCATGATGGTGGTATGAACAGTTGGCTGTGCTATGTTCCTGCTCTTTTCCATTTTATTCTTTCAGCTACTTCCTTTTATGTGAGTTGCAAGTGTAAAGCTAAGCAACAGAGTGTTACCTCACAGCCGGCTACCCAATTACCAGTCAGATGGTCTGATAGGCATTTCAGAAGCAGAAGGAGGCTCACCAGTGTCCTTGGACCTTGATGCTAACTTAAGCTCACAGAAATGTGAATGTCACAACAAACGTACACCAAAAAAAGAGAACTCCCCCCCCATCCCCACCACAAATCAATCCAAATATTTTGCACAAGCAAAAGTAGGTTAGATGAGGCAACTCTCTGCCAGGGGATAAATAAGATAATTCTTGGCCATAGGATGCATCTTCAAAGGACTTTATTAACCCCCTCCTTTACAACGAAAGATTAGGTTCTTACCTCTGCTAATCTTCTTTCTTGTAAATCTGCACTTTATTCTGGGAACAGGTGGGAAGTAGTGTTCTCCGGCTAGCCAGGGGCTGTAGGAATTTCACAACAAAAGCTTCAGCCTCTCCCTCTGCACTCATCTCCTGGAGTATGCTCCCTGGATACCAGTTAGTCTTCAAGCAGCCAGGAATGTTTACGGGAGAAACAAGAGAGGGGAACTGGGAACTCCCCACCAAACAATCAATTCTGCTCATGTTAACATATTCAAAACAGCAACAATGCAAACTTGAAAATAGGTTGCCAAACAATAAAACTGAACTATAAAACAGGGAGACACAGCCTGTACAGTCAGGAGTTGATAACCCAGGAACCCCACTAATCTAACTCTATAGTTAAACAGATGGCATTCTCAGAAAGGCTGGTCTGAGACTGAAACACAACTTATCAGTAATCAGCAAAGCAACCTGCAAATCAGACAGAGAAAGGGCAGGCTCCCAGAATAAAGAAAGAAGATTAGCAGAGGTAAGAACCTAATCGTTCGCTCTTGTACAAACCCACTTTATTCTGGGACCAGGTGGGACGTAACAGAGCAGTCAGGAGGGGACCGATGAGTCCACTGCCAACACTGATGCCCTAAAAGCAGCATCCTGCTTGGCCACCACATCAATCCAATAAAACTTGATAAAGGTGTGCAGGGAAAACCAAGTAGCTGCCCTGTAAATCTCTTCCAGCGAAACTGCCATAGACTTTCCCCAAGAAGAATGGTAGAATGAGCCCAAACCCAAAGGGGGGGGGGGGTTAAAAAGTTTGGAAAAAATCTAAGATGGCCACCGCGGGTGCCAATTTTGCTCTAAAATAGCCCAGGAAAAAATGGAAAACGGTGATTTTGCAATTTTAGAGGTGGGGGGGTAGGGTATGCAGGGAAACCAACCAGAAATTCCTTTTTAGGACCCCCCCCCCAAAATCGCTAACCAGGCAGGCAAGCAGCTACTCACTGTGCTATGTACTGTTAAGGCAGGCAATACTGAAACAGCATGCAGGAAGATCTCAAGCCTCAGGAAGCTGGAAAACTGGATTTCAAGTCTTCTGACTGCCTCACCTGCCCAGCCACCTCGGTCAGTGATTTCCAACACCTCTGGATTACTCAGGGAAGGTACACAGTCCAGTCACGATCCCGGGCGTGCCTCCACAGAACCACACAGCCTGCGCTCCACCCACTAGCGGATGAACCTGGGGTGAGCTAGCTCCTAATCCAGGAGCCCTGATTTGATGTGCAGGCTGTCCGAGGGGCTTACTACAATGGCAGGTAACCCCCCAGATGCAGACTTTATCCAAAAATCTATGATCTCCTGCTGCAAGCAGGAACTTCCACAGCATAAAGGCAAACCCGCGGAAAAAAAAAAAAAATCTAAATAATACACTAAATTTCAGAAATGAAACACAAGCAGAAGAGCTCCTACAGCTTGGTTTATAGGAATACAAAACCGGTGTCCAGGGAGCATGCTCCAGGGGATGAGTGCAGAGAGAGGGGCTGAAGCTTCTGTTAAGTGAAGTTCCTACAGCCCCTGGCTGTGAAGTTCCTACAGCCCCTGGTATGCTGGCTAGCCGGGGAACACTACTTCCCACCTGTTCCCAGAATAAAGTGGAATTGTACAAGAAAGCCGCGCTAGCATTTTTAGCACCAGCCACCGCAGTAACACCTCTGACGCTCATTGAATTCCTATGAGCATCTGAGCTGTTACCGCCATGGCCAGTGCTAAAAACACTAGCACGGCTTTGTAAAGGAGAGAGTAAATTATAAAGAACACATATAGAATATAGAATATTATTTCTTCATCAGGGGTTAACAATAGTGTATCACATATTGCAAACCTCCAGAGTATACCATCAAAAAGAACCACATAAAGTACTGAAGAAAGTAATCTTCACCGACATCTCATGAAAAAAGCGTGTAATCCTGATATAATTTTTGTCACCCTCCTCTGGACCACGCTTCAAGTCTCCTTATATTCTTAATAAGATACTGCCTCCAGAACTGGACCTCATCAATGATTCTCACTGCCTCTGTTAGTGGGCCACAATAGGAAAATGCCAGACTTGCTGATAGGGTGGGAAGAAAGAAAGAGAGGGAAAAATGATGGGACCTGCAGGGGAGAGAGATGCCAGAAGATGAGGAGATGTTCAGAAATGATTTCAGCCTAGGAATTGTATACAATTTAAAGAACATGATCTTAATTGCAGCCTTTACCTGCCGTCACTTAGAAAGGGTTGGACCTATAATGACCCTTAGATTCCAAAACATATGGTGACAGAAGAATGGTCCACTCATCAAAAAGTAAAGTATGAAAACAGAAGGAGAGCATAACTCTACGCCCGAAAGCCAAAGCAAGAGTATGGTTGGGCCAAGTGTTTTCCACAAGAAAGGAGAGGGGCCAAAGGTAAAAAAAAAAAAAAAAAACAACCCAAAACCAACAATAATTTGTTAATAATATAACAATTAATGTAAAAAGGCCACATCATTTTTGCTAATAGTGTTATTGCTGCCACCACTGAGGCATTTCATAGCACACTGGGCTTAATATAATAATAATAATAATAACTTTATTTTTCTATACCGCCATAGTCAGGCGACTTCTAGGCGGTTTACATTGTAAGAAGGCTGGACATTCAGCGAATAACAAGTACAGTACAATACTAATACAATACAATAAATCCACATATAATACAGTAGAGTGAGTCCAAATTCAATACCATACAATAAGTTTAAATACAGTACCGAATAAAGAGTCTAGATGCAGTACAATAGTCTAAATGGTAAACTTACATATTAATTGGAGATCTAAGGGAAATGAGTGTCTGAAAGATTTAGAACATCCGTGAGAGGGGTCTTAGTGGGGAGGGGACCGTTTTAGCCAATGAATTTAGCGAATAGGGTGGTTTTGATCGATTTGCGGAAAGTATTATAAGTCATGTTTGGTTCATTTATGTGGTTTTTCAGCCAGGTTTGCTGTCTGTTCGCTTGGAACTGAAAGGTTCTGTCCAAGAAGGATTTGTATCTGCAGCCTGTAATCTTTGGGTATGCAAAGATGTTTTTGTTTCTGGTCGTTCTTGTGTGTTTGTATAGGGTGAAGTGAGTTTGTAGGTATGAAGGTGCTAGTCCCCAGGCTTGTTTGAAACAGGTGCAAGCGAATTTGAATAGAATTTGCGCTTCTATTGGAAGCCAGTGCAGCTTTTTATAGTAGGGGCTGATGTGATCGTTTTTTCTTAGTCCGAAAATTAGGCGAACGGCGGTGTTTTGTATTAATCTCAGTTTTGTTATTGTTTTTTGTGGGATGCCTAGGTAGATGATGTTGCAGTAGTCAAGAAGGGATAGGATCAGTGCCTGTATCAGCAACCTGAAGGAAGAAGGGTCAAAGTATTTTTTTATGGTTCTTAGTTTCCATAGCGTGTAAAAGCATTTTTTCACTAGTGAGTTTGTGTGGTCGGTCATAGTTATGTGAGTGTCAAGAGTGATGCCCAGTATTTTTATGTTTTTGGAGATTGGGTATTCGTGATTATTTATTTTTATCGATGTTCTCGTAATTTTGTCATTGGGACTAGCCAGAAAGACTTTTGTTTTTTCTGCGTTTAGTTTTAGTTTGAAATTAGTGGTCCATTTATCGATTTCGGTCATTGTGTTTGAGAGATTATCTACAATTTCTTTTGTGATGTCGTTTAAGGGTATGAGGATGGATATATCGTCCGCATAAATGTAGTATATTAAATTTAGTTTTTGTAGTAGGTGACCTAAGGAGGCGATATAGATATTGAAAAGTGTGGGGGATAGGGGGGAACCTTGAGGTACGCCTGAAGGGTTTTTCCATGGTTTAGAGTAGTTTCCATTGCTGATTACTCGGTAGGATCTATTTGTTAGGAACTCTTGGAACCATTTCTTTGCCTTTCCCGAGATTCCCATTGCTTCAAGGCACAGTAGCATGATTTCGTGGTCTACCAGGTCGAACGCGCTGCTGAGATCTAATTGTAGGATCAGTGCGCTTTTGCCCTTGCTAAAGAGATCATAAAGGTGGTTCAGCAAGGAGGCTAAGACAGTTTCTGTGTTGTATCCTTTTCTGAATCCTGATTGGTGATCGTTGAGGAGGTTAAATTTGTCCAGGTAATTGACTAGTTGAAGGTTGACCAATCCTTCCTGTATCTTTGTGAAGAGGGGAATGCTTGCTATGGGTCTGAAATTGGGTGTCAGTGCTGGGGAGGCTTTCTGATCTTTGGGGATTGGAGTGATTAGTATATGTCCCATTTGTTTGTTTAGTGTTCCGTTTGCAAGGGCGGATGTTAGCCATGCAAAAAGTTCCTTTTTAAATTCTAGGGGGGCAGTTGTCATGATTTTAGGGGGACATGTATCAAGTAGGCAGTTAGATTTGGTGTACTTGTTAAATAAATTTAGGAATTGCTGCCAGTTTGGGTATTCGATGTGGTCCCATAACATGTCTACTCTGGTGTCTTGGTCGTGGGGATCCAGGAATTGAAGAACATTTGATGTGGATGTGGGTAGAGTTGCTCTTAATTCGGTGATTTTGTTTTGAAAGAAATTGGCTAGGGTTTGTGCTGATGGAGTTTGCTCAGTGTCCTTTTTCAGTATTTGTGTTGTATCGGTTATAGTTTTTACTAGTTTGAATAATTCTTTGCTGTTTATTTTTGACGTACCGATTTTATTTGCATAATGCTTAGTGCGTTTATCTTTGATCAGATTTTTGTATATTTTCATTTTTTGTTTCCAGTTTGTCTTGTCTGAGTCATTGTTTGTTTTTTGCCAGATTCTCTCCAATTTTCTTAGTTCCTGTTTGGTGGTTAGAAGTTCACAGTCAAACCATTCGTTTGGTGGTCTATTTTTCTTTTTGTATGTTTTATATGGTGCTATTAGGTCTAAGAGTTTTTTGCTGTAGATTTCCCATGTTGCGGGGAAGTCTTGAATTTCGTTGTTTATGGGTTGTAACTCGTAGTGGGTCCAGAATTCGGTTGGGTTAATAATGCCACGGGTGGTTACTGTGTTCAAATTTGCGTTTTTGTGTTTTTGTTGTGTATTCTGTTTTAGCCAATGTAGATTGAACTTGCCAATGAAATGGTCTGGCCAGATACATTTTTCCCAGGGTCCTGAGTGATATTGTATTTTGGGGGTTAGTATTTCTTTGTGGGAGAAGGTGATTAGGTCTAGTTTGTGTCCTTTTTCGTGGGTTATTTCTGTGTCTGGGTTTGGAAAGTCCAGTGACATAAGGAGGTTGGCGATTTCAGTTATTTCTGGTTTTGTCTTTTGTTCTAGGTGAGTGTTTATGTCTCCCAGAAGCAGGTTGTATGAGCCTTTTAGGTTAGATAAGGTAAGGAATTCAGCGAATTCCTCTTTTGCGCTTGACCATTTTTTGGGTGGGATGTAGAATAGAGTTGTGGTTAATGATTCTTCTAACTGTGCTAGTGATTATGCAAGTAAGTATTTTGAGATTATCTGAAGATTTGGAGTCGGTCATGGTGTAATTGTAGTGATCTTTTAGGATGATCGCTAGTCCTCCTCCTTTTTTCCAGTTTCTTGAAAGTGGGATAATTTTATATCCCTGAGGTAGAAATTCTCTCATGATAGTGTCGGTGTCAGAGATCATCCATGTTTCTGTCAGAAACAGGAGATCGGGTTTTGTTTGTAGTATCCAATCATTTATTATGTGGGCTTTGTTTCTCACGGAACGGGTGTTTAGGTAATATCCCTTAATGTTTTCGTAACTGTTAGCTGTAGGGATTTCCGAATATGTTATCTTTTTTATGTTTCTGTTGCAGAGCTTGTTCTTGTGTGGTTTGCGGTGTTTGCGGGTGGTGTTTAGTACTGTGATTTGATGAAGGTCTTGTTTTGGCTGGTTTTGTAGGAGTTGGAGAGGGTTGGAGGACTTAGTTAGTTCGATTGGTCTGAGCCAAGAGATGGGGTAGGTGTGCATAGGTTGGGGGAGGTTGTCTCCATTGCCCCAGCATTTAGAGCTTAATAGGCATAGGTATAGAATCCCTAAGAGTAGTTGTTGTTTGTTGCAGATTGCCATGTTGTGTGGTAAGGTGAGTGGTTCGGGTTGTGGTAAGTGAGGACTATTGCCTGGCTGGGTGTGGGTGTGGCTGGGTCAGCAGACACTAGCGAGGTAGTGGTAGGGTGAAACTGGTTTTGTAGACGAGTAAGTTGGGTGAGGGGACTGAGTTGAATTGTGAGAGCAGGTTGGGTATGGGAGGAACTTACGGTGAGAGGTAGCGAGAACTTAACTATGAATAGAAGGATAATCATACAGTAGAGTCTGTGGGGAAGACAGTTGTGGCTGGTTGTGCCTGTAGTACCGGTCATACAGTAACATATAGTAATTATTCATGCATTAATTGGACAGGTCATGCACTAACAGGTTGTACATACGGTTGCAGGCTGTTCATGCAATAGTTGGTTATACGTGCGGTTAAATAATATTATGTTTATTAAGCAAGCAGTTGTGCATATGATTACATATTGTTGTGCCTATTGAACATGCAGTATCAGTCTGTGCATGTTGACTGCTCGTACTGGTCCAGTAATAAATATGCAGTATACAATTGTACATGCAGTGTAAGCATGCAGATTCTAATTTTAAGGTGTACTTATCCTTGTTCTGGAGTGGTGCTTTTCGCTCAGGCGCTTCGCAAAGGTGCGTGCTAAGGTGCACGCGCCTTTGCCGTGCGCCTTAGCCGGCGCGCCGAACGGCTGCGCGCCGTTCTCGCAGGCATGAAAAGGTATTCGCCGAGGGGGGGCGGAGCTGGCTCACACGCCCGGATTGGAGGGGGGCGGTTTCACTGGAGGCATTGATCAGACTCTGTGACAACTGAAGCAGGCATTCTTGCTGAAAAAAGATCTGTTTTGGGTCATTCAGTTCAAATTCCAAACAATTCTAAAGGCATATCTTTTTTAAAACACATCTTGGTTGTTTATTGATTTGCTATGATTATTCTCTGTTGAATGTTCAGATTATCTTATTTTGTGATCCGCTTTGAACCTCACAGTGTATGCAGAATATAAGATTGATTTTTATTGCATTGTACTGTAAATTGTGCTATCCTCTGGTGGACACTGCGATATGGAAATTGTAAGCCTTTCTGCCTTTATACATTAATTATTAGGCCTTTTGAATGTGGTGAGAGACCTGGTCTCATCTAATACCTTGATAATACGTTTTCTCTTCTATGAGACACCCCTGCTGGTCCAATTGAGAAACTCGCAACCTATCTGAACTGGCTGGCTTCCCCTCCTCCGCCTCCCAGGATCACATGACAACTTGATTTAAAAGGGACTGCACAATTAGGACTGATCCTTTGAGTATAGTGGGGTCCAGAAAATTTTTTATCCCTCATTCTCAACCTTGCTGCCTCTTTATGACACTGATATACTACCTTCATGCGTGACCCTCTGCTCTGTAGACTAGTCCACAATCAAGTTTCATCCATGTTCCCCTTCCCCCTTCCGCTGTTATGACTTCCTTACTCCCCCTCCTGCTGATGAGATGTGGGGGAAAGCTAACAGTCGCCCAGGAGCGGATGGTTCGGTGTGAGATATCCTTGGAGGATACTATTGAAACAGGATATTTAGGGAGTCCCAGTAGAGAGGTTCTAATAATGATGAAAGAAAGCCATGAGTGTTTAAGAGGAAGGCAGAGTAAAAGACTCAAATTTTCCCTGTTTTCTCAGCACACTGTAGTTGCAAGGAAAAAACACAATTTGAAGTATCTGTATGCAAATGCTAGAAGCCTAAAAAATAAAATAGGAGAGTTAGATTATATAGCACTGAATGATGAGATAGATATAATAAGCATCTTGGAGACCTGGTGGAAGGAGGACAATCAATGGGACACTGTGTTACCTGGGGACAAATTATATCACAAGGATAGAGTAGATCAAATTGGAGGGGGGGGGTTGCGCTATATGTTAAAGAGAGAATTGAATCAAATAAAATAAACATTCTGCATGACATAGATAGCAGTGTGGAATCCTTATGCATAAAAATTCCATGTGTGAAGGGAAGGAATATAAAGGTTGGGTTATACTACCATCTCCCGGGACAAAATGAGCAGACAGATGAAGAAATGTTTTCAGAGATTAGGAAAGCTGGAGAAATAGTCAACACTATAATAATGGGTGATTTCAATTACCTCATCGTTGACTGGGTAAATGTTACATCGGGGAGTGCTAGGGAGGTAAAATTCCTAGATGTCATAAATGACTGGTTCTTGGAGCAACTGGTCCAGGTACAGACAAGAGGGGGTGCTATTTTAGATTTGGTCCTTAGTAGAATGCAAGACATAGTACAGAAGTTAACTGTGTTGGGTCCGTTGGAAACAGTGATCATAACGTGATCAAATTTGAGCTGATACTGGGAGTAATGTTGCAAAAGAAATCTACTGTAGGGGTGTTTAATTTTCGAGAGGGTGATTATGATAAAATGAAAAAAATGGTTAAAAAGAAGCTAAAAGAATCAGTTGCAAAGGTTAGGACTGTAAACCAGGCGTGGATGTTTTTATAAATACCGTCATGGAAGCACAGACCAGATGTATTCCACATATTAGTAAAGGTGGAAAGAAGAGGAAACAAGAGCCGGCATGGTTAAAAGGTGAAGTGAAAGAGGCTATTAGAGCCAAAAAACATCCTTTAAAGAATGGAAAACAAATCCGATTGAAGAAAATAAGAAGAAACACAAGCACTGGCAAGTTAGATGCAAAGCACTGATAAAGACAGCTAAGAAAAAATATGAAGAGAAACTTGCAAAAGAGGCAAAAACTCATAGCAATTTTTTTAGGTACATCAGAAGCAGAAAACCTATGAGGGAATCTGTGGGACCGTTGGATGATCAAGGAGTGAAAGAGGTGCTCAGGGAGGATAAGGCCATAGCAGAAAGACTGAATGAATTCTTTGTTCGGTTTTTACGAAGGAAGATGTAAGAGATCTACCTGAACCATTTTCAAGGGTGATGATGCGGAGGAACTGAATGAAATCTCAGTGAATCTGGAAGATGTACTGAGCCAAATCGATAAGATAAAAAAGTGATAAATTGCCAGGACCGGATGGTATACATCCCAGAATACTAAAAGAACATCTGTCCTCTCTCTTTGCCCCTTCCACCCAGCCTCTGCCCTCTCTCTCTCTACCCCTTCCATCTACTTGTCCACCCTCTCTCTGCCCCTTGCATCCACTGTCCACCCTGTCTGCCCTTTCCATCCAGTATCCGCTCTCTCTGTTCCATATGGCATCTTCCCTCTTTCTATATCCCTTCAATAAACTGTATATCCTGTGCCCTTTCTCTCCTTGTACATGATTCATTTCAGCTTCACCCCCTCTCTATTTTTTGTCTCCACCCCCTCCTCTATGCTCTGGCATCTCTCTCTTCTCCTTTCCTTCCTTCCCACTCCACCCCATGGTCTGGCATCTCTATCTCCCCTTCTCTCCCCCATGCCCTGGCATCTCTCTCCTCTCCTATCTCTCCCTCTCCCTCCTTCTCTGGCACCTCCTCTCCTTTTTTTCCTTCTGGTCTGGCATTTTGTCTCCTTTAGTTTCCATTCATTCCCCCATACCCTGACATCTCTCTCCTCTCCTTCCATCTCCCCCTCCCACTCCATTACCTGGCATCTCTTCTCCTTTCTTTCTCTCCTTCCTTCCTTTCACCTGGTCTGGCATCTGTCTCCTCCCCCTTCCCTCATATGCCCTGACATCTCTTCCCCCCTTCCATGGTCTGTTAGCTCCTTTCCTTTCCCTCCCTCCCATGGTCTTGGCATCTCTTTCCTCTCCTCTCCCTTCCCTGGTCTTCCTTACCCCCTCTCTCTCCCCAATTGGGTGCAGCAGCAGCACTTCTCTTCCCCTCCCCTCCCATCAACTGGGTGCAGCAGCTTTTCTCTTCCCCCTCACCCTCCAAAAAAATTGGGTGCAGCAGCAGCAACATTTCTCATCCCCCTCCCACCAAAAAATGGGTGCAGCAGCAGAACATTTCTCTTCCTTCTCCCCCCATTGGGTGCAGCAGCAACATTTTCCTCTCTCCTCACTGGGTGCAGCAGCATTTCTCTTCCCCCTCCCCCCCAATTGGGTGCAGCAGCAGCATTTCTCTCCCCCCCCCAATTGGGTGCAGCAGCAACATTTCTCTTCCCTCTCCCCCCCAAAATGGATGCAGCAGAACATTTCTCTTCCCCCTCTCCCCTCCCATTGGATGCAGCAGCATTTCCCTTCCCTCCCATTGGATGCAGCAGCATTTCTCTTCCCCCTCCCCCCCCAACTGGGTGCAGCAACAGCATTTCTCTTCCCATCTCTCCCATCTCACACACCCATCGGCAGAGTCGCTAGGCAAGTTGTAAGCTTCCCTTCATCACTGACCTATCTTCAATTGGTCAGTGATGGAGGGAAGCTTACAAATTGCTGCTTTTGCTTGCTTCGGGCCTTCCTCATTGCCGGGTCCTGCCTTCGTGGAAACAGAAAGCAGGCAGGACTCAGCAGCGAGGAAGACCCGAAGCAAGTAAAAGCAGCAAGTTGTAAGTTTCCCTCCATCGCTGGCCTGTCTCCCTTAGCTTCCCTCTGTCGCTGACCTTAGCCTGTAGCGAACTCATGCTCCGGGGCTCTAATGTGTGCATGCCGGCTTCCCTTCTCTCTCCCCCCCGGGACCTAACTTCCGGTTTCGGAGGGAAGAGAAGGGAAGCCGACACACACACGTTAGAGCCCCAGAGCATGAGTTCACTACAGGCTAATGTGGGAAATCTCCAAGCTGGTGAGAGGGTTTTTTTATTTTTTTAAATGTTGAGCAGCGACGCCAGCAGCAGGATTTGCAATCGGATGACATCCGGGCAGTCATCTAAATTATCCAGGTGGAGCTTAGTCCTTTTTAAGAAGAAGGCCAAAGCACACTTGCAGTCCAGAGTATGAACAGCTGTTTCTCCAGGATGAGAATGAGGCTTTCGAAAAAAACACTGGAAGAACAATGGATTGATTGTGATGAAATTCTGAAACAACTTTTGGTAAGAATATAGGATGAGTACGTAGGACCACCTTGTCATGATGGAATACTGTGAAAGGTGGGTCAGCTACTAAAGCTTGTAGCTCACTGACTCTGTGAGCAGACATGAGAGCAATACGGAAGACCACTTTCCAAGTGAGATATTTCAGATGAGCCATAGACATTGGTTCAAATGGAGGCTTCATCAACTGAGCAAGAACAACATTGAGATCCCAAACTACGGGAGGTGGTTTGAGAGGCTTGACATTGAAAAGTCCTTTCATAAATCTGGAAACCACAGGATGATTAGAGACGGGCTTCCCCTCCAGTGGCTGATGAAAAGCAGCAATTGCACTGAGATGGACTCAAATGGATGTGGATTTGAGGCCTGATTGAGATAAATGCAACAGGTAATCCAAACCTGAAGACAAGGAGGTAGATTGAGGCTCCTTGTGATGAAGGGCACACCAAGCAGAAGGAAAAATTTTGTTCTTACCTGTTAATTTTCTTTCCTTTAGATGCAGCAGATGAATCCAGAGACCAATGGGATAGCACACATCTACCAGCAGGCGGAGATAGAGAAACTGATTGACAGGTGGTCTTATTGGCTGGCACTCATCCTGTATCGTCAGTATTGCTCCTTGCCAAACATTCGGAACCATCACTAGGCATAGCAAGTAAAAAACTTCTTTCCCATAACAAATTTCAAAAGGTAATAATACAGAATACAACCTCAACAATAACAGACGTCAAAAGTTGCAAAAGAAAAAACCGACAGTCAATATCCAGATAGGGTGGGGCTCTGGATTCATCTGATGCGTCTAAAGGAAAGAAAATTAACAGGTAAGAACATAATTTTTCCTTCCTTAGCAACAGCAGCAGATGAATCCAGAGACCAATGGGATGTAGCAAAGCAATCCTCAATCTGGGTGGGAAGCAAACACCGCCTCCGCAACAACCAAAGCACCAAACGCATCCTCTGTATGCGCCCCCACATCCAACCGGCAATGCTAAGAGAAAGCACTCTTGGAAGACCAAGTAGCCACGTGATAAAACCATTCCAAGGACAAAACACCTGGACTGAGTCCACGTAGCCGCCATGGCTCTGGCTGAAGGTAAAAGAAGTCCTTCTGCCAACCGCTTCCCTGCCATCAAGTAAGCATAAAGAATGCCCTCCTGGACCCACCGAGTGATGGAAGCGTTGGTCACCACCATACGTGAGACGCGTCCCTGTAAAAAT
Source organism: Geotrypetes seraphini (assembly GCF_902459505.1). Classification (NCBI taxonomy): domain Eukaryota; kingdom Metazoa; phylum Chordata; class Amphibia; order Gymnophiona; family Dermophiidae; genus Geotrypetes; species Geotrypetes seraphini. Next base: position 255,258,464 of record NC_047086.1, read on the forward strand.
ACAAAGAAGTGAAGAAAAGCTCGCCTCCCCATTCCTCCTCCCAGGAAGAAGGAAGGAAAAGCGAGAGCAACATAACAGAAAGGATGACACCACCGAGAAAGAAATCGTGGCACTGTCCGAACTGACACCCCAGAATGAGTAAATCAGAAAGAAGAATTGCCGCCGTACAAGGCCTGCAACTCAGAAAACCGCCAATCTGAAGCCAGAGCCACAAGAAACACCATGCTCAAAGTCCCAGCCATTTAGAGTCTCAAAAGACAAGTTTGAAACGGAGCCTTCTGTAAACTGCGAAGAAGTACCTTAAGACTGCCCTCCGGACAGGACTTCTCAATAGGCGTACGAATATACTGTACTCCATTTAGGAACTGAGCTACCTGAAGCTGAGAAGTAATCGAAGAGCGAGATATCCAGCCTTTGTAACAAGCTAAGAGTGCCACGTGAAGCTGAAGGGAATTGAATGCTAAGCCCTTGGCAATACGCTTGTGCCAAAAAAGGAAAAATTATGTTCTTACCTGTTAATTTACTTTCCCTTAGACGCAGCAGATGAATCCAGAGACCAATGGGATAGCCCACATCTACTAGCAGGCGGAGATAGAGAAACTGATTAACAGGTGGTCCTATTGGCTGGCACTCCTCCTGTTTATCCAGTATAGCTCCTTGCCCAAGCATCCATAATCATCAATAGGCATAGCATGTAAAAAACTTCTTTCCCATAACAAATCTCAAAATGCAATAATACAGAAAACAACCTGCCATAATAACAAACTGCGAAAGTTGCAAAAGAAAAAACCGAGAGACAATATCCAGAAAGGGTTGGGCTCTGGATTCATCTGCTGCGTCTAAGGGAAAGAAAATTAACAGGTAAGAACATAATTTTTCCTTCCCTAGCAACAGCAGCAGATGAATCCAGAGACCAATGGGATGTAGCAAAGCAATCCTCAATCTGTGTAGGAAGCAAACGCCGCCTTCGCAACAACCGAAGCACAAAACGCCCCTACCGCATGCGTCCCCCATCCAAGCAGAAATGCGGAGAGAAAGCACTCTTGGAAGACCAATTAGCCGCGAGACAAATCTCCTCCAAGGAAAAAACCTCTGGGCCGAGCCCAAAAAGTAGCCATCACTCCAGCAGAATAGTCATTAAGTTCTTTCGCCAACCGCTTCCCTGCCAGCAAGCAAACATAAAGAATGTCCTCCTGGACCCTTCGAGCGATGGAGGCTTCGGACGCCGCCATACGTTTGAGGCGTCCCTTGAAGAATACAAAAAGGAGATATAAACAACTAAAAGTCGTTAGAAACCGAGCTCACGGAGAACGCTACGTACGTATCAAAAAATGCAGTGAATAAAAGCACTGCTCCCAATTTCTCCTCCCAGGAAGAAGGAAGGAAAAGCGAGCATGACATAAAAGAAAGGATGACACCCCCCTAGAAAGAAATAGTGGTACCATCCGAACTGATACCCCATATTTCAGAAATCAGAAATAGGAATCCCCGTTGAACAAGGCCTGCAACATAGAAAACTGCAGAGCTGAAGCCATGGCCACAAGAAACCCCATGTTCAACGGCACAGCCCTTTAGAGTCCCAAAAGACAAGGATGAAATGAAGCCTTCGGTAAACTGAGAAGAAGTACATGAAGATTGTACTCCAAACCGGGCTTTCTAAGAGGCGCATGAATATACCGTACTCTGTTTAGGAACTGAACTACATGAAGCTGAGAAGTAAGCGAAGAGCAATACACCTAGCCCTTGTAAAAAGCCAAGAATGGCACTAGAAGCTGAAGGGAATTGAACGCTAAGCCCTCGGCAATACACCTGTGCCAAAAAGGAACTCTGGAGTGGTTCAAACGTTAAGAAGCACCCAAGAAAGGAAAAACCTCCAAAAGGAAGCAGAAGCCACAGGAGAAGACGTCTGTAGTACCTGGATAAGAGAAGAAACAACCTGCTTCGCATAACCCTTACACGTCAGCCAAGATTTTTCAAAAAACTAGGTCGTAATACTAAAGTAGTACAAATATCAATGTTGATCGGACCCTAGGCGAGCAAAGCCGGAGATACCAGGAAACTTCTTAGTCCGACTGTCGAAAGACTCATCAAATCCGCAAAGTAAGGATGGTGCCGCCAATCCAGAGATTCTACAAATACTGTGCCCGGAAAGCGAGCTCGAGATGGCAAATCCAAGCCATCATCAGCCAGCGGAAAACACTGAAAAAGATAAGGCAGAAGCGAGAAAGGAGCCATGCAGCTACCCCTCTAACTCCCACTCCCTGGGCCTGCCAAAGAAGCTAGGAAGCTTAGAATTGAGAGACGAGGCCATGAGGTCTAGGTCAAGGAGATCTCACGTCCATAAAAAGAGCTAGAACGCCTGAGCCACAAATCTCAATATTACTAACATGCACACTTTCCAGAGCGTACACAGCGCTGTACACTGTAACATACAAGAAATGGGCCATGCTCAGATTCCGCGGAGAGAAAGTCTATCCAAACTCTTATCCTGATCCATAAAAGGATCTGCCAACAGAAGACAAAGATGAGAGTCCACCCATTGAAGCAGAACAACTTCACCTGCCAATGAGTACAACACCTACTGCCCAAGCTGTAGAGAAATACCCCCATCCTAATACTGACCAAAAAGGACCCTCAGCGGCAATCCGGAAGAATGATCTGAAGCTCCAGAAAGGTAGCCTGACCCTACTCAAGAGTAGAAGAATGAACAAGTACTGAGTCGCCTCTGAAGACCAGACTCCTGGAGCTGAGGATGGAAGCCACCGAGCCCCCCAACCCGACAGCCCGGGATGGTCGGTGGTCATGAGATAGTCCAGCAAAGACCAAGGCATGCCTTGAAAAGAGAAATCGTGCTGAGCCACCAAATCATACAGAGCGATGCAGGAGGAGCATACCAAATAATTGGAGCCACCGGAACAAAAGCGACTGCTGTAGCATAAGAAGGGGAAAGCAAGCCGAAGTCCCCAGTGGAGTCAGCAATATGGATCCCAGAAACTGTACAGAATCCCATACTCTTGGTCATGGTAAGCGAAGAAGAATACCAATCTGAGACCGAGACCCCACGCCCAAGTCTCCAGAAAGAAACACATGTCTCTCCTATATGAATAAAAACATCACCCCGATATACCTATAAATAGTACAGGAGAAAAGAGCGCTGTGCAAATTTGAAGATGCACGTGTAAAGAACTGAGGAAAAGATAGCACCCTTTTCGTGTCAGTCAAATGGCCCGACTGGAAGTCGTCCGAATCAAGCAGGCAGTCAAGAAGAAATTAGATGAATTGCCTGGTAGCGCCAAAACGGTACCACTGCCCACATCACCTAAAACGTTCGTGAAGCCTTGGGTAGGTGAAATGGCATGTGCCAAAACCGAAAGCGCCGCTCCAAGAGAGGCAGGCAAACCAAGTGCCGATTCGGAGTCCATAGAGAAAATGTAAATATACTCCCAGGTTGTCTGCAGAAATGTGTAACCCCGAGAAACTAATTCAGCAGAATGGGATCCAGCCTGCCCAATGCCCCCGTCTCGGGCACCATGCAGTAAGTGGAACAACGTCCCTTAGTTCCCGAAGAACTACAAGAACTGTTCTGAGGACCAGTAACACTGAAAAGGGAAACACAAAACATAGAGACTCCAAGAACGAACTGAAAACCTGAGGAGGATGCAAAGATGCAAACATCCTGAAAAATCTTTACAGCCCCCTGACCTGACATTATAGCGTCTTCTCCCTCATGAGAAAGCCTGAAGAGTCATTGGAAGAAGTCAAGATCCCCTCAGAATGAAGTGCAGAAGGTCAGGGAATGGCAGGATGAAACTGTAGGATCTGCAAGAATATTCTCCTAGGAAAAATCAAGTTTTACAATGTAAAGAGGAATATACCGGAACCATGAAAACAGTACTAACCCCATGCAACATGAGCGAAATACGTATGTCCTTTAAAGTGAATACGTACTAGACTCAATCAAGATGTTGCATCTACCGCCCTGTGGAAAACAACAGCATCCTTACAGGTATCAGACAAAGCTCACATCGCTAATGAGAGCTTCAGGGATGAGGCTAACAGCCACATAGCGCGTGATCCTCCGCGGGTTTGATAGAATAGGTAACTGGCTCCTGGTTAAAAGGAGGTATACAGCCCCTTCCTGTCTGGTCGGGGGGGCCCGTCTAGCATGTGCCATGAGAAAATGGTGACAGGAGAAACCAGCGTGATAAGCATGGAAATCTGAAGTCCAGGCCCCCTCAGAAATAGAGAAAGAGAGTCCTGGCCGCAGGAAGATGTGCAGTGTCATTATGCCCATAGAGACAGCCCGAACTTGGAAACTGTTTGTACTACCTTTAGGCATATATATCCTGTGCCACTACTGGACACATGCAGCTCAGCACAGAGGCCCAAATAAGGACAGTTACCAACAGACAAAGGCTCAATCAGCAGGGACCCCCAAGAGAGACAATGAGATACCTGTGTGAAATACAGGGCACTATCTTACTGCTGATCTCACCGTGCCGTGAGTTGCCGTATGTCGCCCCAGTCTGGAGACAAACCGACACTGGGTGACCTAGCACAGGTCAGAGTCTCTCTGGTAAACCCCTTGAGTGCTAACCCCAGAGTCCGATTAAACAAGCAGCTTCCTTCAAGGCAGTACAGCAGGAACACAGACAGACATATAAAGCTGCCCAAGCTTGTCCCAAAGCTGGTGAAACACATACAACTTGTCTGAACCGGAAAGGAGAGAAGCCCCGGCATACCCTGACCAAAGTCAGCTGGAAATAAACTACCAGAACGCTGCAGCTCTCCCGCCATCGCCGGAGACCCAAGTGTACGCCTGATTCTCACTGACACGTGGCGGCTGCATCAACGTTCCTAGAAACATAGTCGGATTCAAGCCCCGCAAAATTTATCCTGCTGCGGCTTGCATAGAAATAAAATCAGACTCAGGGAATAACCAGAAGAACGGCCCACAGCGCCGAAAAAAACATGTCCCATCTCATGCTGCTATAAACCGGCACCTGCACAATCAGCTGTACATGGCCGTGACAAACACCGATGAAAGAGAGCTTCAGAATAAACAGGACTACTATCGTTGCACTGAAACCCAACAATGCGAACAAGTGCGAGCATGAAATTGCACCGCTACTGCCGCGCTGTAACCAAAAAGGAAACTAAGCGCATGCATGCAAAGGGCGGGAAGTCCCGGCTCCCTCCACGGATTTCTAGTCATAAAACTTAGCCTCAATAAAATATCCATGCCTTAAACGTACGTTGACCGAACCCACATTACTAAGACTCCCAAGTTCAAACAGACATACTCACAAGCTTGCTGTTAGGGCCAGTTGAAGCCAGTTAAATCTGGTTGATCGGCAGTAACCAGGCAGAATGGAGGAACTGTGGTCTCTTTTTTTTTTTTTTTTTTTACAGAGAAGGGAAAGAAGAAAAATATTAAGACCCAGTCAGACCCTCTGTCACTGGAGGGAGGGTGAGGCAGGGACCTGGGGGGGCCCATATGTAACCCCTAAAGCCGGCACCGTTCAGCCGGACACCCCTGTCTCACTGAAGAGAAAATCTCAACAGGAAAAACAGAATGGCAATCTCGCTGAAGAGAAACCTCAACAGGAGAAAATAAAGTTCCAGCCACAGCCAGAATTCAGGAGCTAGTTGAATAGCGACCTTTTCCTGCTGGGAGATAGAGAATTCTGGATAAACAGGAGGAGTGCCAGCCAATAGGACCACCTGTTAATCAGTTTCTCTATCTCTGCCTGCTGGTAGATGCGGGCTATCCCATTGGTCTCTGGATTCATCTGCTGCTGTTGCTAGGGAAGAAAGATTATAAAGCATAGAACTCTGGAAGGGCGCCAATGTTGAGAAGTACCCAAGAAAGGAAAAAACCTCCAAATGGAATCATAAGCCACAGGTGAAGACGTCTGTATCGCATGGAGAAGCAATGAAATAACCAGCTGTACATAACCCTTAACATAGAAACATAGAAGATGATGGCAGATAAGGGCCATAGCCCATCATGTCTGCCCACTCTACTGACCCACCCCCAATTCTACTATCCTAGGGATAGTTTCCTTAGCTTAACCCTCTAAGGGATCCCACTGGGCATCCCATTTGCTCTTAAATTCTTGCACGCTGTTTACCTTGACCACCGTCACCGGGAGCTCATTCCAAGATCAATCACTCTCTCGGTGAAGAAATATTTCTTGGTGTCGCCATGAAATTTCCCGCCCCTGAGTTTGAGCGGATGCCCTCTTGTGGCCGAGGGTCCCTTGAGAAAGAGAATCTCTTCTTCCATCTCGATACGGCCGGTGATATACTTGAACGTCTCGATCATGTCTCCTCTCTCCCTACGTTCCTCGAGTGAGTATAGCCGCAAATTTTTCAGCCTTTCTTCGTATGTGAGAACCTTGAGCCCCGAGACCATCCTGGTGGCCATCAGTTGCACCGACTCTATTCTCAGCACATCTTTTCGGTAGTGTGGCCTCCAGAATTGCACACAGTATTCCAAATGAGGTCTCACCATGGTTCTGTACAATAGCATTATGATTTCAGGCTTCCTGCTGACGAAACTCCTGCGGATGCAGCCTAACAACTGTCTTGCCTTAGATGAAGCCTTCTCCACATGATCAGCAGTTTTCATGTCTGCGCTGATGATCACTCCCAAGTCTCATTCTGTTGAAGTTCTAGCTAAGGTCTCACCATTTAAGGTGTAAGTTCTGCACGGATTTCTGCTGCCGAGGTGCATGATCTTGCATTTCTTAGCGTTGAAGCCCAGCTGCCAGGTCGAGGACCAAAGCTCCAACAAATGTAGGTCCTGAGTCATACTATCGGGTGAATAGCCGTCGCTAACTATATTGCATAGTTTGGCATCGTCCGTGAATAACATTATCTTACTTGAAGCCCCTGAGTTAGGTCCCCTATGAATATGTTGAAAAGGAGCGAGCCCAAGACTGAGCCCTGCGGTACTCCACTGGTCACCTCTGATGTTTTAGAGAGGGTTCCGTTAACCACCACCCTCTGAAGTCTGCCACTCAGCCAGTCATTGACCTATGTAGTTAGAAACATAGAAACATAGAAAGATGACGGCAGATAAGGGCCATAGCCCATCAAGTCTGCCCACACTATTTACCCACCCTCTTAAGTCTACTGACCCCCTAAAGAATAATTGTAATTATACTGTCACTCTACTGACCCGCTCATTCAGTCCTAGTGACCCTATCCCTTGGCATGACCTCGTAGGGATCCCACATAGGTAACCCATTTGTTCTTGAAGTCTGAGATGCTGCATGCCTCGACCACCTGCACTGGAAGCTCGTTCCAATGCTCAATCACTCTCTCCGTGAAGAAGTATTTCCTGGTGTCTCCACGAAACTTCCCTCCCCTGAGCTTGAGCGGATGTCCTCTTGTGGTCGAGGGTCCCCTGAGAAGAAAGATATCATCTTCCACCTCTACCCGTCCTGTGATGTACTTAAATGTCTCAATCATGTCTCCCCTCTCCCTACGCTCCTCGAGAGTGTAGAGCTGCAATTTGCTCAGTCTTTCTTCGTACGGGAGACCCTTTAGCCCCGAGACCATCCTGGTGGCCATCCGCCCAACCCCATTGATTTCATCTTGCTCAACAGCCTGCGATGCGGGACACTATCGAAAGCTTTGCTGAAGTCCAGCTATATGACGTCCAGGGATTCTCCCAAGTCCAGCTGTTTTGTTACCCAGTCAAAGAAGCTGATAAGATTGGATTAGCAGGACCTACCCTTGGTGAATCTGTGTTGACTGGGATCCCGTAGATTCTCCTCATCCAATACTGCGTCTAATTTACGTTTGATTAGTGTTTCCATGAGCTTGCAAATACTATTGATGTGAGACTTACCGGTCTGTAGTTTGCAGCCTCTGCCTTGCAACCCTTTTTGTGAAGTGGAACGACATTAGCTGTTTTCCAGTCTAAGGGGACTCTCCCCGAACTTAGGGAAAGATTGAAGAGTCCTGATTGCGGTTCTGCTAGGACATCACGCAGCTCACTGAGCACCCTAGGGTGTAGATTGTCTGGTCCCATGGCTTTGTTCACCTTGAGTCTTGCCAGTTCGTGGTAGACGTCGCCAGGTGTGAACTCGAAATTCTGAAACGGGTCATCCACGCTGGCCCTTGCCTGCAACTGCGGACCGTGCCCCGGTGCCTCGCAGGTGAAGACCGAGCAGAAGTATTCATTCAGTAGTTCAGCCATGACTATTCAAAAGCTTGGTCGTAATAACAAATTAGGACGGATATCCATGTTCATCGGACCCTAGGTGAGTAAATCCTGAGATACCAGGAATCTCAACAGTGTGGTCATCAAAAGACTCATCAGATCCGCACAGCAAGGATGGCGCAGCCAATGTGGAGATTCACTAAAGACCGTGCCTTGAAAGAGAGCATGAGATGGGAAATTCATCCAATCATCAGCCAGGGAAAAACACCGAAAAAGAGAAACCAGAGGCGAGAAAGAAGCAACATTACTACCCCCTCAGACTGCCATCCCCTGCAGCAAAGAATTTCGAGACGAAGCCAAGAGGTTTAGTTCTAGGAGAGCTAACCTTTAAACAAAGAGCTGGAACGTCCGAGCAAATAGGACCCAATGTCCAGGATGCAGAAGAATTTACTACAACTACAACGCATTATTTCTAAAGCGCAGAAAGGCGTACACAGCACTGTACAGGTGAACATACAATAGTAGTCCATGCTCAGAATCTTGTGGTGAGCAAGTCTATCTAAATCCAATACCTGTCCTATAAAATGATGCGCAGATATAAGCGGAAGACCAGATTCCACTCCTTGAAGTAGAACCATTACTTAACACTCCAACTGAGCACATAACGTACCGGCCGGGCTGTAGGGGAATACCACCGTCAGCACACTGCCCCAAAGGATCATTATCATCATTCCGGAACAACGGTCTGAAACTCCAGAAACGGTAGCCAGACTGTGCTTCAGGCTAGAAGAATGAATGAGTACCAACTCCTTGCGCTGAGGATTGAAGGCACTAAGCCCACCCAACCTGACAGCCCAGGGTGACTGGTGACTTGGAGCCAGACCAGCAAAGACTGAGGAACGCCTCTGAAAAGAGCAATCCCGCTGAGCCCCCAAAGATACTGAGCGATGCACGAGGAGCCTACTAGAAACAACAATTGGAGCCTCGAAATACTGGGAACCACTGGAACCAAGGCGACTGCAGTAGAATTCTCATGTGAAAGCAAGTCGAAGTTCCCAATGGAGTCACCCCCATAGGGACTGTACCTGAACAGAATCCCGTACTCTAGTTCCCGGCGACTGCCGAAGGCAAACCTGAGACCACAACCTGGCACCCCGAACTCCGGAAAGAAACACAATCCTCTCCTACGTGAGCAACAGCCCCAAGGATAATCAAAGGAGAAAGGAGCTCAATGGAAATGGGAAGAATCACATTCAAAGAATTGAAGACAAAAAGAGCAGCGAACAGAAATCATCCGTTGGCGTCCGACAAATTGACCATGCGGTAAGACATCCCAAACAAGCGGTTGTCTAAGAAAGAAAGTACTTGAACCTCCTGTTAGCGCCAAAATGCCACGACTGCCCCCATTGTCCAAAATGTGTATGGAGCCGGGGCTAGTCCAAATTGTATATGCCGAACTGATAGTGCCTGCCAAGGATGGGACAGCGAAGCCACCGGTGATGCGAAGGTCATATGGGGATATGCAAGTAGACATCTGAAAGACCAAGCGCTGTAAAGAACTCTCACAGTAGTCCCATTGGAACGATCGTTCTCACAAATTAATGTCATAAAAGTCTAACCATGAGAAACTAATCGACCCATATGAAATTCAGCCCCCGACCAACCGATTCTCCCTTCATGGACACTACAAAGAAAACTGAATAACTTCCCTTGCTCCCTTGTTCTGGAGGAATGGGAGCAACGGTCTCATGGTCCAGAAAGCCTTGAAGACTTTGTACACTGGGCTGCACAAAATACAGCAAGCCCAAAATATTGTGAGGACCAGAAAGAGGCAGGAACGGAGAAAAGTTTTCAAAGTTGATCAGACATTCTCCCATACCCCACCGTCCGACAGAAAACCTACTGAGTGGTCAGACCTCATTTGAATGACACAAGGGAGGTCGGGGAATGGGCTGGACAAGAGTCGAAAGTTCTGGATGAAAGAAAAGAACTGTCCTGAGAACACTCCAGTTTAGCGGCGCAAGAAAGAAGAGAAGAAGAAGAAGAGAATGGCCAACCATGGCCATACAGACCAGAATTCTGAAAACAGTGTCGTGATGGCCAGGAGTAAAGACAACTCCACATAAGCTGTACCCCAATACCAACGTCTCGTAAAGGAAAGACACCCTAAGGGAAAAGTAGAAACTGAATACAGTGCCCCTAGGCAAAGTATATGTATCCAGATGTCAGAAAGAAAAGACACCATTCCAAAAGAGAAACTTCAGGGATGATCCAAACAGACATAGAGCCTTGGCTCCCCCCTCTGAGAGCCACCTGGTTCATGGCAGCAAGGGGGAAAGGAACCCTCGAATAACCATGCGAACAGGGGGGGCTGCGCACCATATGACAGGAGAAGACGGTAGCCTCATAAGTCTATGTAGTATTGCATAAAACACAGGACCTTGCATCGCAGTAGAAACCAAACAAAATCTAGTTCTGCCCGTGGGAAAAGGCCAGGTGCCACCAGGCCACTCAACTCCACCCGCAGAGTGCAGCCCAACAGGAAACCCAGCAATCTAGGACCACGAATCAATGCTATAGCGCCACCAGACACCAGCAGCGTGGCCCCAAGGCGCCAAGAAGAGGAAAATAGACAAGCATATAATCCTCACCATACAGGGGCCCCGGGAGATAGGAGGACAGCTCAGAACCAAGACCCTGGTATCCTCATGCCGCAGACCTGCCTCAGCGGCAATTTGACTGCTGCTGCCCCCGTGCCGAAACAATCCACAACCGAGGAGCCAAGCACTGAATCGTTCACCCTCTCCAGTGCCCTCAGGCAATGTAGGATGTCTCCCATGTGAGAAAAAGTAGCTATGCCCAAACAGCAGCCACGGGAGTGAGTCCAATTGCCGCATTATCAGCAACTGCAGCTGCAACCCGCAGACACAGCTAGGACCAGAAACAGGGAGACCGCAGTATGCTACGAGAGAAGGTCGTTGAAACAGTCTCCCAGAACTAGCGTTGGAGCACAAGCGCGAGTGTCTAGCTCGCCTAAAGGCACTGGTGTCACAAACATCAACCATCGCGTCAACTCCAACACAGCCGCGGCACCCGCTGTGGAAATGGCAGCCTCAGGGAACAGGCCACAAATGCGAGGACTCTCCCGCCCACGCCTGAAAACAAGCTCGCACCTCCCGCGCACGGGAAGGCACCAGCCCATTCACAGTGCCCAAATGCATATCAGGAGCCCGCCATACCAAAATAAAACAAAGTTTAGCATTAGAGAAATAAATAATCCATTCGGGGACCCATGCGACCGCACAGCTGCAGGTTCCACAGACTTTCAAAACATAATACTAACAACCAAACACGCAGACCAAAGACAACTGCAAAACCAAACTCACAGCTCCAACACCACGAGAAAGGATATAACCTGCAGTCGTAATGTAAAGAAGACATACTCACAACCATGGTTGACAGGGTTGGTAGACGCCGTTAGACACTGGTTGAGTACCACTGACAGGGCACCATCATACATAGCAAATATGTGCTTTTATTTATTTTTTTTTAGGGAAAGAAGAAAAAAATTGAGACCCAGCTAGACCCGCTATCACTGGAGGGAGGGTGAGGCAGGGACCTGGGGGGGGGGCCCAGGTGTAACCCCTAAAGCCGGCACCGTTCAGCCAGACACCCCTGTCTCACTGAAGAGAAAACCTCAACAGGAGAAATATCAATGTTGTCCCACTGAAGAGAAACTTTAACAGGGGAAAATAAAGTTCCAGTCACAGCAAGAATCCAGGAGCTAGTTGAATAGCGACTATCACCTGCTGGGAGATAGAGCATACTGACGATACAGGATGAGTGCCAGCCAATAGAACCACCTGTCAATCAGTTTCTCTATCTCCACCTGCTGGTAGATGTGTGCTATCCCATTTGTCTCTGGATTCATCTGCTGCTGTTGCTAAGGAAAACCTAGACCATTTCTGACGGTAACATTGCCTTGTAGTAGGCTTCCTGGAAGCCTCTAAAATGTCTTTGACAAATTTAGAAAACTGCAGACTGGCAATTACGTTGAAAGGTACCAAGCTGTCAGGTGCAGAGACTGCAGCTTGGGATGAAGCAGAGACCCCTGACTCTGTGTAAACAGAAATGAAAAAACTGGTAGAAATAGAGGCTCTGTGCTGCTGAGCTGAAGCAGAAGGGAGAACCAAGGTTGGCTGGGCCACTGAGGAGCTATGAGAATCATGGTGGCATGTTTGTGTTTGAGTTTGCCGAGTGTCTTAAGAATGAGAGGAGATTGGGGTGTGACTTGACGATCATGGTGACCAGACGCACTGACTGAGTGCTCTCCAAGACGGCAGACTGAATCTATATCAAACGCCTTCACACAGCGATAAAATCACCTTCCATAAACTTTGAGGTATCTTACCATCTCAATATGTCTCTTTCCAAGAATAGTAAGGGAGAACCATCTATCTCCACACTACCGAGTGGAAAGCAGCCTAAACCATCTCCTGAAAAACAGCCACCGAAAACTATCGATTCCCAGCTGGATCTTTTGATCGCGGAGATGCGGGCTTTTAAAAATATGACGCAACAAGTGGAAGAATCACAATTAATCCGTACGGAAATAGAAGCCTTGAATGCACTTGAAAACTTTAAAGCAGCACATGCTCAAAATGTCTCCCTTATCCCTAAACATGAGCGGGATATTGCCGCGCTGAAAACTGATTTGGAAGACCTTTCTAACTGAAATTGGCATAGCAACATAAGGTTCTAATATTATCGCTTTTCTCACCGATCTACTGCCTACACTTCTGGATTTGAAGTTTGATATTCCACTGGAACTAGAAAGAGCTCACCGAGTCCCTTCAAGACTCACTTCACAACAGAAAACACCTAGGCCTATTGTAGCCAAGGTATTGAGATAACAACATGCATTACAGCTCCTTACTGCTGGAAAAGAAAAGAAACATCTACTCTTCCAGGGCAGGAAAATCCTTCTTGTTCCTGATCTCACTAAGTCGACGGCAGCCCGCAGGAAATTGTTCTTACAGCAACGACAGGATTTGAAGGACATTGGAGCCAGATTTGGTCTCTTATATCCAGCTAAAATGCTAGTTACCCACAACAACAAGACTGTCATGTACCTTGAACCAGCAGATCTTCAACAACATATTGAATCAATCAAAATGCAATAGTATAATTCTGTTTTAATAATCTTAATGTTCTTTCTACAGCTGTGTAAAGCACAAGAAATTCTTGCTCTATTTTACCTCTGCCAGTCGCTGGAGGCGCCAGTTGGCGCGATGGTCTGCCTATGAAGGCTTTTAAACCCACCCAGATTTTTTCTCCTGATTAAAATGTCATCTCTCTGGCACTGTTTGCCTTTTTCTGAGATGACATTTTAGTTTTCTTATCAGTTCAGAAAGTTTCAGTGTTTTTCTTATCACACATATCAAGTACTATCAGCTTCCTTCTTTTTTGCTAGAAAGCTTGTTATGATGCTAATTGAAATTATACTGCCATTTATTTCATATGACTAGTCTTCATATTCTTTCCTTTAATGTCAATGGTCTTAACCACTGTATCAAATGCAAAAAAGTGACTAATTATTTATGTTCTTTGAACCCTATTATTATGTTTCAAGAGACCCATCTCTCCCAATCAGATAGTGCAAAAACTGTAATTAAGGGATATGCTGCCCCATACTACTCCCCAGCATTAAAGAAAAAGAATGGTGTTTCCATATATTTTAAACAGTCTCTCCCTATTACCCTCCTCTAGCAGGAAACACTTAGAAGGGAGATGGTGTTTACTGTATATAACAATTCACAAGAAGCCGTTTATACTACTAAATGTATATGCTCCGGTATCTGATACCCCTCAGTTTTATCGTATTTTACAGAATGTGCTATTAAATTATCCAAATATCCCAATTATACTAAGTGGAGATCATAATCAACCATTGGACCTAATTTTAGATAGAACTTCTACTTGTAGAACATCCAAATCTAAGACCTTGGAAGAAATCAAAACTCTCATGACAAATTACAATCTAATTGATCCCTGGAGAACCTTACAACCAACTGGCCGTGAATATACAAACTTCTCAGCCCCACATAACACTTACGCCAGATTAGATTATTTTTTAATTTCTTCACACTTATCACCCTCCATTCTTCACATTACTAATCATAAGAACATAAGAACATAAGAACTGCCATCTCCGGATCAGACCTTTGGTCCATCAAGTCCGGCGATCCGCGCACGCGGAGGCCCTGCCAGGTGTACCCTGGCGTAATTTATAGTCCATCATATCTTTATATGCCTCTCTTAAGGAGATATGCATCTAGTTTGCTCTTGAAGCCTAGGACGGTCGATTCCGCAATAATCTCCTCTGGGAGGGCATTCCAGGCGTCGACCACTCTCTGAGTGAAGCAGAACTTCCTGACATTAGTCCTGAACCTGTCCCCCCTTAGCTTCATTTCATGTCCTCTAGTCCGTGTCAAATTGGACAATGTAAATAATCTTCTCTGCTCTATTTTGTCGATTCCTTTCAGTATTTTGAAGGTCTCGATCATATCCCCACGCAGTCTCCTTTTCTCTAGGGAGAACAATCCTAGTGTTATAAGTCTATCCTCGTATTCCAGTTTCTCCATACCCTTCACCAGTTTTGTTGCTCGTCTCTGCACCCTCTCCAGCAGTTTTATATCCTTCTTTAGGTAGGGAGACCAATGTTGGACGCAGTATTCCAAGTGTGGTCTGACCATTGCCCTATAAAGCGGCATTATAACTTTCTCCGATCTACTCGAGATTCCTTTCTTTATCATGCCCAACATTCTATTTGCCTTCTTTGCCGCTGCCGCGCATTGTGCCGACGGCTTCAGGGTCCTATCTATCAGTACACCCAGGTCCTTTTCTTGTTCACTCTTCCCCAGAGTTGCACCTGACATTGTATACTCGTATTCCTTATTCTTATTGCCTAAATGCATTACCTTGCATTTCTCCACATTGAACTTCATCTGCCATTTCTCCGCCCATGTTTCTAACCGACACAAGTCGCTCTGGAGTTCCTCTCTATCCTCCTGCGATCTGATTGCCCGGCATAGTTTTGTATCATCTGCAAACTTGATGATCTCACTGGTTGTTCCTTCCTCCAGGTCATTGATATAAATATTAAAAAGGATCGGCCCAAGTACCGAGCCCTGTGGTACACCACTAGTCACTTTCTCCCAGTCGGAGAACTTCCCATTTATGCCCACTCTCTGCTTTCGGTTTTCCAGCCATTTGCCTATCCACCTTTGTATATCCCCCTCTATGCCATGGCTTTGTAGTTTCCTGAGAAGTCTTTCATGTGGAACTTTGTCGAACGCTTTCTGGAAGTCCAAGTATATTATGTCCACCGGCTTCCCACTATCAATTTGCTCGTTCACAGTCTCAAAAAATTGGAGTAAATTCGTCAAACATGATTTCCCTTTCCTGAATCCATGTTGACTGGGTTTCATCAAGTCGTGTGCGTCCAAGTGCCAGACTATGCTATCCTTGATCAGTGCTTCAACCATCTTGCCGGGGACAGACATAAGACTCACAGGCCTATAGTTGCCCGGTTCCCCTCTCGATCCTTTTTTAAAAATTGGCGTGACGTTCGCTATCCTCCAGTCGTCCGGTATCTGTCCAGTTCTGATTGTCAGGTTTGCAAGTTTTTGCAATAACTCTCCGATTTCAACCTTCAATTCCTTTAAGACTCTCGGGTGAATTCCATCCGGTCCAGGGGATTTGTCACTTTTAAGTTTGTCGATCTGATAGTATATCTGGTCTAAGTCCACTTCAACTGTGGTGAGGCTGTCTTCTATTTCTCCTGCAAACACTTTCTCCGCTTCAGGTATTGTTGAGGTGTCCTCCTTCGTAAAGACGGACGCAAAGAAGGAATTTAGTTTGTCTGCGATTTGTTTATCTTCCTTGATGTACCCTTTTCTTCCCTGGTCGTCCAGGGGTCCCACTGCCTCTTTTGCAGGTTTTTTCCCTTTCACGTATCTAAAGAAGGGCTTGAAGTTTTTGGCCTCCTGGGCTATTTTTTCCTCATACTCCTGTTTGGCATCCCTCACCGCCTTGTGACATTTCTTCTGATCATCTTTATGTTTGTTCCAGGCTTCGGTTGTCTTTATGCATTTCCATTTTTTGAAAGAGTCCTTCTTTTCTTTTATGGCTTCCTTCACCTGTATGGTAAGCCATGCCGGTTCTCTTTTGCTCTTTGTTCTCCGATCTTTGGAAATCCTCGGAATGTAGAGATCTTGTGCTTCTGTGATAGTATTTTTCAGTAGGGACCATGCCTGATCTACCGTTTCAAGTTTGTCCACCATCTTCTCGAGTCGTTTTTCTACCATGGCTCTCATGCGATCGTATTTACCCTTTTTAAAGTTTAAGGTGGTGGTTAAGGTTTTGGCATGTTTCCCTTTCCCGATGTCAAGTTTAAAGTTGATTACATTGTGATCACTCGTTCCCAGTGGAACCACGACTTCCACTTCTGTTATCGGTCCCGTGAGGCCATTTAGGACCAAATCCAAGGTGGCGTTGCCTCTTGTCGGCTCTTTTACCATTTGTTCCAGGAAGCAATCCCCTAGCACTTCCAGGAACTTGGCCTCCTTGCCGCAGTTGGAGGTTGCTAGTTTCCAGTCTATCCCTGGGAAATTGAAGTCTCCCAATATAATTACATTTCCTGTCTTGCATTCTTGTTTGATTTCCTCCATCATTTCTGAGTCAGTTTCCTCCGCCTGTCCTGGGGGACGATAGTAAAGGCCAATTTTCGTATCTGCGCCATATTGACCAGGAATTT
Organism: Geotrypetes seraphini; assembly: GCF_902459505.1. NCBI lineage: Eukaryota > Metazoa > Chordata > Amphibia > Gymnophiona > Dermophiidae > Geotrypetes > Geotrypetes seraphini. The sequence continues at coordinate 255,275,458 of NC_047086.1, forward strand.
TGATCCAGAGTGACTCAAGCTTCTCTTTCATTTCTGTTGTAACCATTTCAACAGAATCTATTTCCTCCTTAACATATAGAGCAATACCTCCACCTTTCTGCCCTACTCGATCTCTTCTATACAGTTTGTATCCTTGTAGTACTGTGTCCCATTTGTTTTCTTCATTCCACCATGTTTCTGTTATGCCAATGATATCCAATGTCATGTCTTGCTATTGTCTCTAGTTCCCCCATTTTGTTACCTAGACTTCTAGCATTCGTATACATACATCTAAGTTCCCTTCGTGTTACCTTTTTGGACCTTCTACTCTTGGCCGTCCCTATAGTTTCAATTACGGTATCCTTTACTGCTCCTGTGTTATCACCCTTGTTTGCTGTGTGGTCGTCCCCTCCTGTGTCTGAGTTGTCCCTTCCTGCTTTTTCTCCCTTATTGGCTGTGAGGTCGTCTTCTCTTGTGTAGGAGTAGTAGTCCTTGGCTTCTTCATCGGGGCATCCTGCTATCCGTGCCATCGACCGGTGGTCGACTGTCGGCTTTCCCCTATCTTTCAGTTTAAAGCCTTCTCGATTGCCTTCTTCATGTTGCCTGCCAAAACTCTTGCTCCTTCCTTGTTGAGGTGTAGTCCGTCCCTTCTGTAGTACTTGCTTTTTCCCCAGAACGCCGTCCAGTTGCGCACGAAGTCGAAGCCTTCTTCTTCGCACCATCGTCTCATCCAGGCGTTGATTACTTGCAATTCCCCTTGTCTCTTTCCATCCGCTCTTGGTACTGGGAGGATCTCAGAGAAGGCCACCTTCACCTCCCTGATCTTCAGTTGTCTTCCGAGTGAGCGGAGCTGGCCCTTCAGCTCTTCCCTGTCATACTTCCGCCCGCTCACATCATTTGTTCCCACGTGGATAAGCACAGCGGTGTCCTCTCCCCCTGCGCCATCTATGATCCTGGAGATCCTGTTGGTCACATCCTTCACTCTTGCTCCAGGCAGACAGGTGACAACTCTGTCCTCTCTTCCTCCTGCGGTGTGGCTGTCCACATGTCGTATAATGGAGTCGCCTACGATGATCCCCATCTTCTTTATTCGGGAGTTCCTTGGGGGGCGTAGGTCCACGTCCTTGGAGTAGGGCCAGTCTTCTTCCTCCAATGATACTCTTGAAATTGTTTCCTGTTCTTTGGGTGGGGGGATGTCTTCCTGTGCTCTCACTATTCCTCCTGGTGTGCGGTTGTCTCCTACCTCGTCTTCGGTTTCTTCTGTGTTTGCATGGGTGTCTTCTCTCCTCACATGGGTTTCCTGAGTACAGTTTTCCAGCCCTGGGATCTCTACATGGTGCTGATGAGCTTCCTCTATGAACATTTCTAGTTCCTTGACCTCGTCGTTTGGGCTGTACTCCACTAGAATCTTCTCCTGTGCTCGGATTCTGTCTTCGAGTTCCATCACTGTTCCTTCCAATAGTCTTACCTGACATTTCAAGCTATCCATCTCCATGCATCGATTGCAAATGTATGCCTGGATCCCCAAAGGGAGGTAGTCATACATATTGCAGCCGATACAGAAGACCGGAAAGCTCACCTTCTGACTTCCTTGGGCTTCCATTTCTTGCTTCCCTCGTGTGTGCTTGTGTCCCTTGCCTGCTGCTTCCTTATGTTGCTTGCCTTGCTCTCACTTTTGTGTGTGCTGTCTCCGCTCTACCTCACCTTGATTGTATGTGTGGGTTTATTCCCTTGGCGTCTGTCTCTTCCTTACCTTCTGTGTTTGTCGCTTCCTTACCGTTCAGTCCTCCTCGGTGTTCTTGATAGTAGATACTCGTCCCTTGCAAGGCCCTTCGCAAAGGCGCTCTCGCTAAGGCGAGCGCCTTTACCGCTCGCCTTCGCCGCGCGCCGAACGGCTGGGCGCCGTTGGCTCCTCCCCTTTTAAGGGGGAGCTTCGGATCGGTGCCTGGCTGACGTCAGAGGGGTGGGCGGAGCTAGCTCTCGCCTCTGCCCCTCACTCTCGCCTGCCCTGCTTCTCCGATTCCTTCCTTCTACCTTCTTTTCTCCTCTCTCAGCTCCTCTTCGCCTGCCTCCCGACTTGCTTCTGCCTGCCCTGCTAACTGGGCTCTGGTCTCATCCCATCCTCATAACGGACCACGCACCAGTATTACTATATATTAAAATATCCAATGTATCGCAAATCAAACATACCTGGAGACTTAATAATATCGTACTAACTGATGAAATCACTATTCAAAAACTTCGCTCCTTTACAAAGGAATTTTTTCGTATCAATTCAGATCCTCACTTATCTCAGGCTACACTTTGGGAATCATATAAAGCCTCACTGAGAGGGGAAGTAATAAGTTTAATGGCCTAGCAACATAAACAATCGAATAAACAACTTAAAGATCTTGAATCTGAGATACTAAACATTGAATATAATTATTATCTAATCCAACTGACATGGTAATCCACATGCAGCTTACAAAAAGAAATATGACTACAATACACTTGCTTCTAGATTGGCTAACAAAGATATTTTTATTCTAAAATCAGGACACTCTATTGGTGGAAATAAAATGGGACGTTCATTAGTTCAATATCTAAAGGGGAGAAAGGAGAAGTTTCATATTTCTTCCATTAAAATTTCCCTCAACCAACCCCTGCTTGATCAAGCTGATATCAGCTCGGAATTTGAAAAATTTTATTCTCAATTATTTCAATCAGAATCCAGATCCTTGATAAGTGACATTTCCAATTATTTGAATAACATATCTCACCCAATAATACAACCCCATCTCAAAAATTTAGATTTACCAATCTTGTCTCAAGAAATACGAACAACAATATCTACACTTGCTTCTAACAAAGCTCCTGGGCTAGATGGCATTACAAACGCATTCTATAAAACTTATTCCTCCCAATTATGTCCTCACCTATTACAATACTATAACTATATTCATTCACATCTGGAAATGCAACGCAATTTTGCAGAAGCTAATATAGTAATATTCCCTAAACCAGACAGAGACCCTACCCAAGTTGGAAACTATAGACCGATATCCCTACTAAATTCGGACTATGAAATCCTTGCAAAGATCCTCGCTAACCGCATAAATAAACAAAGTGATTGAACTCCTAATATCATCAGATCAAGTAGGATTTATCAACCTTTATTATCAGCCATTAGACAACCCAATCAAATAGTGGGCATCCTTTCCTTTTATGGTGAACTCAAGATCGCAGCTTACGCTGATGATATTATGGTATTCCTCAAGAACCCATTACCATCTCTTTCTGCATTTATTCCCCTAACCGAACTATATTCCTCACACTTTGGATACAAAGTTAACTGGGGAAAATCAGTATTATTCCCTCTTAATGATCTAGTACAGTGTTTCCCAACCCTGTCCTGGAGGACCACCAGCCAGTCGGGTTTTTGGGATAATCCTAATGAATATGCATGAGAGAGATTTGCATATAATGGAGGTGATAGGCAGGCAAATCTCCTCCATGCATATTCATTAGGGCTATCCTGAAAACCTGACTGGCTGGTTGTCCTCCAGGACAGGGTTGGGAACCACTGATCTAGTATTCCGATCAAATACTGATGCATTTCAGTTCTCATGGTCCACCTCACCAATAAAATATTTGGGTACATTTGTACATAAAGATTTTGATGTAACCATTGAAACCAATATTACCAAACTGAAAGAATTAGTTACACAAATATTATCTAAATGGTCACCTTTATATATTGCTTGGTGGGGTCGTATTTCAGCCTATGTAAACCACCAATATATCGCTGGATAGATCAAAAATTATTTGCCTTTTTATGGCAATATAAAAACCTAAAAATAGCTCTAGATAAACTAAAAGCTACTAAATTTCAGGGTGGGGTTAACCTACCTGATTTTTACAAGTATCATTTGGATTCCCTAGCTAAATATGGCTCCTACTAGTCTTTAAGCCCGTTACATTAACGGTGCTAGAATAGATGTCTGTCTGTCTTTCTTTCTTTCTGTCTCTCTACCTCCTGCTGTATTTCTCTCTCCCTCGCCCCCTTTCTCTGTCTGTCTTTCTGTCCCTCTTCCTGCCCCTATGTCTTTCTTCCTTTCTTTCTGTCTCCCTCTCTCCTGCTGTCTGTCTGTCTTTCTTTCTATCTGTCTGTCTCTCTCCCTGCTCCCTATGTAACATTCCCTCCCCCTCCATTTCCCTGTGCAATAGCATTTCCCCCACCCCACTTTCCTGTGCAGCAGCAACATTCCCTCCCCCTCCATTTCCCTGTGCAGCAGCATTTCCCTCCCCCACCCCACTTCCCTGTGCAGCAGCCGCAGCAGAAATCCCTCCCCTTCCATTTCCCTGTGCAGCAGCATTTCCCTCCCTCCACTCTACTTCCCTGTGCAGCAGCAACAGCATTTCCCTCCCCCCACTTACTCTGTGCAGCAGCCGCAGCAGCATTCCCTCCCCTCCATTTCCCTGTGCAGCAGCATTTCCCTCCCCCGACCCCACTTCCCTGTGCAGCAATAGCAGCAGTATTTCCCTCCCCGTCCACTTCTCTGAGCATCAGCAACAGCGGTATTTACCTTCCACTCCAGGTACTTGTGGAGCAGCAGCATTTCCCCCAAGCCCCCCCTTCCCTTCCGGTCTGGCCTACCATCACACTCACTGTGGTCAAGGAGATCTTCCTCCTCCAGATTAGACACACTGATTTGCTGCTTCATCAAAACTGTTCGTTGCCGCAATGCTTCATTCACTGAAAGAGAGGGCACAGCAGGAAAAACGGCTCTACCGGTAGAAGTTTATTTGCAAGTTTAAAGGTGCCGCCATGGCTCCTCTCAGGATCGCTGCCTGCGTCAGAAGCCTTCTCCGACGCAGATGCGGCTCATGAGAGGAGCCGCCGCAGCACCTTTAATCTTAAAAATAAACTTCTACCGGTAGTGCCGTTTTTCCTGGATGGAGGTCTGAAGCGCCAATTCTGTGCACGTGACCGCCGCCAGCACTCCCAATGACCTCCTCGCGGTCCAATGCGGGCAGCCATAGCAATGTTTCTCTGGCGGTGGGTGAGTGAGGGCGGGAGGGGGGGAGTCACGCGTGTTTGCTGCCTCTGTCAACCAGCCACTGCCACAGCCAAGCGCGCATGTGCACTCCTACCTGCGGGAACCTACAGCACCCGGAAAACGGAAGCACGCAGGTAAGAGTGCGTATGCGCTCTTAGAGTTTTATTATATTAGATTGGATAACTTATGATCCCTCTAAAAGTTTCAAATTTACACCTTCTTGGCTAAACTTGGAAGTTTTGTTAAGTCCTACCCACCATGAACATACCAACCCATCTCAAATATCTCACTCTTTTTGCTGCGACTCAATCTGCCTTAAGAATTCTAGACCATATAGCTACCAAATCTATTTTCACTCACAAAAATATGGCTCTATGGAATAAACCTATGTTAAAACATAACAAACGCTGCTTACACTGGAAATATTGGAAAGTAAATGGTATCTGGCAAGTTGAAAATTTATTTCATGATTCTGAATTGTTATCCTTTCCAAATTTTTGTCTCCAATTCCCTGCCTTATCCTCGAAACGGAATCAATGGGCAACTCTTACCTCAATGTTTGCTAATATACAGTTTTCTGAGGACTCCTGTCTAATGCAATGGAGTAATTTAATTACATCTACAGGTAAAGCTATATCATTTTACTATAAAAAGCTCAGAGATTCGCAATTTAACCTGTCTCCTGACATGGTTAATAAGTGGGCACAAGATCTCAACATACAACTCATGGATAAAGAATGGACTAGATTATGGTTTAAAATGAATAGACCATTACTATCTGCTAGCATGCCCCAATTTTTATAGTTTCTAATGTGGCATGCCGTTTGGACACCTTTTAAGACAAAAAAAGCCAAATTAATACCTGATGATCTATGTTGGCATTTTTCAAAATCCCAAGGTACACTCTCACATATGCTCTTTTCATGTCCTATGATCCAACCTTTCTGGATGCAAATATGATCTTTCATATGTTCTACTTCAAATTGTACTGCAGATTTATCTTTTGATATTATTATAATGCATTCCTTACATCCTTGCTTTAATCTTTGTACATGTGATCCAAAATTAATTGATATACTGATATCTATTGCTATTCAACAAATTCTTTGCAATTGGAAATCTGCATCTTTACTGACTTACACCTTTTGGTGGAAATCTATATGCCTCTTTAAGCGATTTGAACAACATGCTGCAGATAAAATGGACCACAGACAGATAAATCCTAACCATAATAATATTTGGAAACCCATTGACGTTTATTTACAGTCTACTTAATTAATTCAATTGTTTCTTGACAGCTCCTCCATCTAACTTGATATGTGTATATCTTTTGATGTTGTTTACTTACCTGAACTGTGTTTATTTGTTACTGCCTTTATATAAATGATTCAATAAAAAGATTGAACTTATAAAGAATGAGAGGAAATGGAGGAAATGCATACAGAAAGTGGTTTGTCCATTCCTTAAGAAAAGCATCTGCCTCAAGGCGATGAGGAGAGTATATCCTGAAGCAAAACAGGCAGTTTGTTGTTGTGGGGATCTATTTGAGGAGTTCCCCACTGAGAAAAAATGGAAGGAGAGACGACAAATTGAGTTTCCATTCGTGAGGCTGTAGAAGACAACTCAATTTGTCCGTTTTTCTCTCCTTGAATGTAGACGGCTTTCAAAAAGATATTGTGAATAATTGCCCAATTCCAAACCTTCTGAGCCTCCTGGCAAAGAGGAAGAGATCCTGTTCCTCCCTGCTTGTTAACATAGTACATGGATGCTTGATTGTCTATATGAATGAGGACTACTTGATCGTGAAGATGCTGAAAAGCTTTGAGAGCATTGAATATTGCTCTGAGTTCCAACAGATTTATGTGACACCGACAATCTGCGCTGGACCAATGCACTTGAGTACGGAGACCATCGAGATGAGCCCCCCAAGCATAGGTCAAGGAATCTGTTGTGAGAACCTTCTGATGAGGGGGCGTTTGGAACAGTAAACCTCTGAAGAGATTCGAAGAGAACATCCACCAGTGGAGAAACTGTCTCAACGAAGGAGTCACTGTAATGTGCTGAGTGGGTCGAAAGCCTGCGCCCACTGAGATGCCAGGGTCCACTGAGGAATTCTGAGGTGAAGTCTGGCAAAAGGAGTCACGTGAACTGTAGATACCATGTGATCTAGCATAACCATCATGTGTCTCACTGAGAGTGAAGTGAGGGATGATACTGTTTGACAAAGTTGAATGAGAGCATTCTGACATTGTTGAGGAAGGAATGCTCTGAGTTGCACAGTGTCCAGTACAGCTCCAATGAACTGTAGAGTCTGAGAGGGCTGTAGCTGGGATTTTAGAAAGTTGATTTCGAACCCCAAACTTTGGAGGAACCAAATAGTCCATTGGGTCACTACAATAACCCCCTGAGATGTTATATCTTTGATGAGCCAGTCTCCAGGTACAGGAAAACCTGAAGACCATGGTTGCGCAGAGCTGCTGCTGCTACTACTACTACTAGGCACTTGGTGAACACTCTGGGAGATGATGCCAGGCCAAAGGGTAGTATTCTGTATTGAAAATGATGATTTCTCACCCGAAATCTGAAAAATTTGCGAGAGGCTGGATGAATGGGAATGTGAGTGTAAGCCTCTTTGAGATCCAGAGAGCATAACCAATCATTGTGATCTAGAAGGGAAAACAAGGATGCTAGAGACAGCATCCGAAATTTTTCTTTGACAAGAAATTTGTAGATAGCTCTGAGATCCAAAATAGGTCACAAAGCCCCCGTTTTCTTCGGGACAAGGAAGTAACGGGAGTAAAACCCCATGCTCTGCTGTTCCAGAGGAACTTCCTCGATGGCCTGGATACGAAACAGAGCTTGAGCCTCCTGAAGAATGATGGTCTGCGACGGAATGGAAGGTTACTCTCTTGGGGGGGGAGATAGATCTGGTGGAACCTGGATGAAGTGAAGAGAGTAACCTTTCCTTATGATTGTGAGGACCCAGAGGTCTGATATAATTAGTTCCCATCATTGGTACAAAATAATGGAGACAACAACCAATGGGAAGAGGAGAGGACAGAGACAGAACGATTGAGGTTATGCTCTGTGTTAGATGGCCTTGGGTGCAGCAGGGGTCTGAGGTTTATGCTGCCGTTGCTATTGCTGCTATTCTTAGGAGGCTGCCTTGAATAAGGTGCTGACTTTTGAGGATAACGCCTCTGGTAAGATGGAGGAGGCCTATAACCCTTAGCGGTGGAAGGCTTGGCTTTGGCCTGACTATGGAAGCAAACGACTTCTCATGCTCAGATAAGCGCTTTGTAGCTGTCTCAACAGAGTCATCAAACAACTCATTGCCCAGGCATGGGATGTTGGCTAGTTGATCTTGTAGATTCGGGTCCATATCTACAGTGCAGAGCCTAGCAAGACGGTGCATCGCCACCGAAAATGCAGTGACTCTAGAGCAGTGTTTTTCAACCTTTTTTGGGCAAAGGCACACTTGTTTCATGAAAAAAATCACGAGGCACACCACCATTAGAAAATGTTAAAAAATTTAACTCTCTGCCTATATTGATTATATATAAAGTAATTCTCTTGAATAGGAATCAAATAAACACAAAGAAAGTATTTTATAATTACTTTATTATGAAATATTAAGTAAACAGAATAGTGAAAAATTATAAAATACTTTATTCAGTGCGAAACCTGAGCCTGTTTGGCTGAACACAAAGCTGATATTCTGGCTGGAATCGAAGAAAGACACACACGTAGCTCTTCGTCAACAGCTCTCAGTCTCTCTCTGTATTTGGTTTTTATAGCATACAAAAATAGACAAATATACCCTCCTCCATCCTTTTTATTAAACCACAATAGCAGTTTTTAGCGCAGGGAGCTGCGCTGAATGCCCAGCGCTGCTCTTGATGCTCATAGGCTCCCTGCGCTAAAAACCACTATTGCGGTTTAGTAAAAGGTGACCATATTGTAAAATATAGACAGCAGATATAAATTCAGAACTGTGCATAGTAAGTGAAGGGAAGTTTTCATCTCTGGGAATTTACCCAGTTAACTATTAAGTTATTTGGGCAAATTCCTTTGAAAACTGTGGTAATACTGCCTCCACTTTGCTAAATTTAAAATAAAATCATTTTTCCTACCTTGTCTGGTGATTTCTGGTTGCACTTTCTTCTTCTGACTGTGCATCCAATCTTTCTTCCCTTCTATCAGCCTGTATGCTTTCTCTCCTCCACACCTCATTCCCTCCCCCAACTTTTTCTTCCTCTCTCCCTGACCTTTCTTTCTTTTTTTCTGTTTCTCTTCTTTCCTTCTGTTTCCCTGCCTGCCCCCTTTCTTTCTTTCTCCCTGCCGTTCCCCAAGCCACTGCCACTGCCGCTGCCATCGGGGAACAGGACCCACCAATGGATAACAGGCCCCAAAGCCGACTCCGACGCATGCTCTCCCTGACGTCAATTCTGCAATCGGAGAGGAAGTTCCGCCCAGCCAGGCAGCGATTGGCTGGCCCGAACTTCCTCTCTGCCTGCAGAATTGACGTCGGGGAGAAGAAGACTTATCGGCTCGATAGATTAGATCGCCAAGACAAAGTGAGTCCTGGGTGATCGACTCACTTTGCCTTGGCGAGCTACTGGCGCCCCTGCCTCGGGCCCCCTGTCAGCTCCGGGCCCGGCGGCCCTGCGGCACACCAGGCAACATCTCGCGGCACACTAGTGTGCCGCGGAACAGCGGTTGAAAAACACTGCTCTAGAGGACATTTCAAACGCATCATATGCAGCTTGAACCATATGCATGTGAAGTTGACCCAGAGTGTGATGCATGTGTTGAAACTCTGGAAGTCGATGTTGAGGAAGATACTTGAAAAAAATTAGGCATGGCGTTGACGAAATGCTTCAGATAAGAAGTAAAGACAAAGTTATAGTTCAAAATTCGGTTTGTCATCATCAAATTTTGATACAGCCGATGACCAAACTTGTCCATGGTCCTGCCCTCTCGGCCAGGAGGGAGATTGACATAAACTTTGGAAGGATTGGTTCTTTTTAAAGAAGACTCCATGAGAAGAGATTGATGGGATAATTGAGACTTCTCAAATCCCTTACAATAGACCATCTTATATCGAGATTCCAGCTTTGCTGGCACAGCAGGAATGGAGTATGGTGTATTAAGATTAATTTGAAAGTTTGAGAAAGTATGCCATACATGGGTAATATGAGAGAATCCCTAGAATGATGAGACATACCCAGTTCTTCAAATACTCCTTAGAGTATTTTGAGTCAGATTCCAAAGTGATGTTAAGATCTTTACTCATTTGGCATAGAAATTTTGTAAAGGACACCGGATCTGAAGAGGTATGACCTCGTTGAGGAGAAGATGTATGAGAACCCCTCGAGGTACCATTCTCAGCAGAGAACGAAGGTGAAGCCTCTCTGGAGTATTGATGCCTGAGATCTGAATCCATAGGCAGAGATTAAGATGAATGCCCACTTCTGGAATGAGTCAAAGAAGCATAACGTTGTTGTTTTGAAGAACCAGCTGGTGAAGAAAACATTGCAGGAGAAGAACTCAACTGACGAGAATGGTGAGGCTCCACAACAGATCTCCTCAACAAAGGAGTTAGTGGTATCGAAAAGTCTCGATGCTTCGATAAACGAGGCCTGTCTCAAGAAGAATACTTGGACTTGATAAATGCCTCGATAAATGATGTGGGGAAGAACTATGCCTCGAATCACGGTCCCGTGATCAAGTTGAAACCAGCCTTGAAGATGAATGTCGAGGAGTGCTCATCCTATGCCTCGAAAAAGGCAACACCTTATGTGTAGAGGTAGGACTGGAAGTCAGAGAATGATGTCAAGACACTGAAAAGGATTCAGCTCCTTGTGTAGAGGTATCTCGAGGCACTCTAAAGGACTCAACTCCTTGTTTAGAGTAAGTAGAATGATCTCGAGGCACTCTCAAGGACTCGACTACTTGTAATACTGCTGAGTGCTCAGGTTGGACTGCAGGAAGCAGGGTCAAGGTAGGAGTCAATATGGCAAGCATGTTACCAAACTCCTGATGCAGAATGGTTTCCAACATATTCTGCAAAGTCGGCACTGAGACCACTGGATCTGGTACAATTGGTGTGGCTATGGACTCCGAGGAAGATGACCTCGAGGAAGAGTGTTGCCTCAATTTTGATAATATACAGCGCCAATCTCAGAGTCGCAAACCAAGGAGAAAAGGAGGGCCTATACGGGTATCAGACAGCCCAACAAACAAACTATGTTTGTGGGAAAATTCCTCATTTACCCAACGGTGCCTCCACCTCCTATTTAATGCGATTTTTATCAAAAAAATTTTTTATTATTCAATCTTACTTTGTGTTTACTTATTTCCTTATTACTTTTGTCAATTATGCATCTCTGCAATGTCCATTATGAAAAGAACTTTACTTAGCTTTCAGCGTAGCATAGTAATCAATCCCCAAAACGCCAACGCGTTTCGATAATCTTTATCAAGGCGGTCAAGGGAGCTGAAAAAACAAACATGAACATAACGGGCATTAAAGACAGCAAGTTAACCCTAAATTTCTTATATATATAATTTCTCAGTACTTACATTTCAATTAAACGAACGTCACATACCAACCACCGGCATAAGAAGCACGCCGGGGTCGGTCGACTCAGAGATTTAAATAACCCACCCTTAGGACGTCATATCCGGGGAACCACCCTGTCAATCACTGAACTTTATTTTAAAGGGACCATCGCCTGAGAAAACAAAAACAAAAACAAAAAGCCCCCCAAATAAACTGGACAAGATAACCTAGCAATCGGCTTGAGCTAACCAGTCAGTCGTTTCGTTTAACCCATTAGGGGTCATGGAGTTCAATGTGAACATCCACCGGAGTTCACAGCGGTTCAGCCTCCGGACAGTGTTGCCCCCCTCCCACCAACACTGTCCGGAGGCTGAACCGCTGTGAACTCCGGTGGATGTTCACATTGAACTCCATGACCCCTAATGGGTTAAACGAAACGACTGACTGGTTAGCTCAAGCCGATTGCTAGGTTATCTTGTCCAGTTTATTTGGGGGGCTTTTTGTTTTTGTTTTTGTTTTCTCAGGCGATGGTCCCTTTAAAATAAAGTTCAGTGATTGACAGGGTGGTTCCCCGGATATGATGTCCTAAGGGTGGGTTATTTAAATCTCTGAGTCGACCGACCCCGGCGTGCTTCTTATGCCGGTGGTTGGTATGTGACGTTCGTTTAATTGAAATGTAAGTACTGAGAAATTATATATATAAGAAATTTAGGGTTAACTTGCTGTCTTTAATGCCCGTTATGTTCATGTTTGTTTTTTCAGCTCCCCTGACCGCCTTGATAAAGATTATCGAAACGCGTTGGCGTTTTGGGGATTGATTACTATGCTACGCTGAAAGCTAAGTAAAGTTCTTTTCATAATGGACATTGCAGAGATGCATAATTGACAAAAGTAATAAGGAAATAAGTAAACACAAAGTAAGATTGAATAATAAAAAATTTTTTTGATAAAAATTGCATTAAATAGGAGGTGGAGGCACCGTTGGGTAAATGAGGAATTTTCCCACAAACATAGTTTGTTTGTTGGGCTGTCTGATACCCGTATAGGCCCTCCTTTTCTCCTTGGTTTGCGACTCTGAGATTGGCGCTGTATATTATCTTTATTATTAAGAACATTTGAAAGGATATATGGCCTCAATTTTGAGACATGTTTCCTGGGTGGCCTCGGACCTACCGGTTCTAAGGATAGCATGTCCGGAGGGGTTGGCTTAGCTATCTTACCTGATAAAGACACTGAGGATAACGATGCCTCGGGAGAAGATTTAGCTGATTTCCCCGACAAAGACTTCCTCATCGAGGAAGGTTTGAGCAAAGTCATGTTCGAGGTTGAAGGTTTTGGCCCCGTAGAAGACTTTGATAGAGTCGAGGTCAAGGTCAGGGCTAGAATCAGGGTCGAGATTTTAGTTGAAGAAAGATCCATTTCCCCAAAGATTTTCTCGATCTGAATTTGACGATGTTTAAGGGCTCGATTTTGAAGTGTAGCACAACAGGCGCACGACTCTGGACGATGATCAGGTCCTAAACACTGTACAGGGAATGAAACACGGCCGTGGCTAAATCGAAGCCCGCAGGCTGAGGCCACGGAATAGGCTCGGTCATGACACGATCGAAAAAACAAACAAAAGTTTTTTTTAAATCAAATGTGCAGATAACATAGCGGCCCTGTACAAAAAATACATGAGCTGCGGTGAGAGAAGGCACGAGTAAAACTAACTCTCACGCAGAGCCTTGAAATGAGTGCTTCTCAGCTCCACGGAAAACTTAGAACTGAGGAGACGCCGAGGAGACACACGCCATACCTCAGGACGGAAGGCACTCGTGCATGTTAGGTGCGGCAGTCGCAAACTTTCTGAAAGTTCTTCAAGCAAGTCTGCTTGTGAAGCTGTCCGCATCCGGGCTCCGTGGTTGACGTCACCCATATGTGAGAATATGCTGCCTGCTTGTCTTGGGATAAAGGAAGACTTGTTGGGCATGGGGTGGAGAAGATGAAGGGAGAGATGCAACAAACAGTTAGAAAGAAGTGAGGCTGCAAAAACTGTACAAGACTAACATGACAGGAGGGGAGGGACAAGAGGTGGTAAAAAATACATCGAGTTAAAAAAATATATAAAATGTTGGAAGGGAGAGAATAGAACATAAGGAGATATTTTGCTTCAAAAGAAGTGTGTGGTGCTGAATAGCCTGAATGGGATGTTATTCAAGGGGGAAGAAGAAGGCTCTGAGATTAGGTATTGTAAGCATCTATGAATGGAAAAGTTTTGAATTTTTGACCTAAATATTGTTAGGGAAGACTCTTGTTTTATGTGCAGGGGAACAGCATTCCAGAGCAAGGGTGCCATAATGGAGAATATGGACTTTCTAGTGGTGTCGTAAAAAATTTTTCAAGTGGAAGAGACAACTAATTAAACTAGCAGCTTCCTTCAAGTGAATACAGCAGGAACACAGACATAGACATATTAATCTGCACAAGCTTGTCCTAAAGCTGGTAAAACATGTACAACTTGTCTGAACCGAAAAGGAGAGAAGCCACGGCATACCCTGACCAAAGTCAGCTGGAAATAAACTACTGGAACGCTGCAGCTCTCCCGCCATCGCCGGAGACCAAAGTGCGTGCCTGATTCTCGCCGACACGTGGCCGCTGCATCAACGCTCCTAGAAACATAGTCGGATTCAAGCCCCGCAAAATTTACCCTGCTGCGGCCTGCATAGGGCCGGTTGAAGCCAGTAATAGTTGGTTGTGCAGCACTAACAGGGCAGAATGTAACAACTGTGGTCTCCTTTTTTTTTTTAAACAGAGAAGGGAAAGAAGAAAAAAAAAATTGAGACCCAGTCAGACCCTCTAGCAATGGAGGGAGGGTGAGGCAGGGACCTGGGGAGGCCCATGTGTAACCCCTAAAGCAGGCACTGTTCAGTCGGACACCCCTGTCTCACTGAAGAGAAACCTCAACAGAAGAAATAAAATTGCCATCTCACTGAAGAGAAACCTCAACAGGAGAAATAGAATGGCAGTCTCACTGAAGAGAAATGGATGGTTAGCATGGTGAAAGAAGAAAGAAGGAGACCCTGGCAAGTAAGACAACCAGAGCCTGGGACCAACAAGAGCCTGGGACCAACAAGATTTGAATATTTACCAGACAACAAAAGGTAGAAAATTAATTTTATTTTCTGTTTTGTGATTATAATATGTCAAATTTGAAAATTGTATCTTGCCAGAGCTGGTGTTAGACCGCAAACGTGAGCTAGGATTTAACAGTCCTTTTTGTTTCTTTATTTTGTTTACACCACAGTGCCAGTGTGGTTAGGAGAAGCCAAAGGGGGTGAAAAAGCTATAAAATAAACCCATCAGGATGTTTGAACAAAAAAAAAACCAAACACCCAATTGGGCAGGAAAATCAAATCGAAAAACCAATTCAATAGGCTGAATCGAATCAAAATTTTTTTTCCTGAATCGGGCAGCACTAGTTTGCGCTAATGTCTTAGACTTTAGGACCTGGGAATGGGGAGAGATGGCATCCTCAGGATTTGGTCAGACTTTTAAAGGGTGTGCAGAAGAAAAATATTGTATAGGCCGGGGATATGAGACAGCAGGAAATGGGAACTTTTCTTCCTTCTGTTTTTGTGAATGGCAAGGCTGAGGATGTCAGAGAGTTCAGTTAAAATATGTGCTTTATAAGAAAATATAATAATGTGTTTTATAAAGTTTATAAGCATTGCTAGCCTACCCGGTGAGGTGTTCCTAGTGATGGTGGTGGTGGTGGTGGTGGCAGCGTGTCAATGTGTTGAGAGGAAGAGGTGGTCTGAGAAATTCTGCTGAACAAACTCTGGGCCCATTTCCACCCCCCCCCCCCCCCCAGTTAGTCCATTCCACTCAACTGGTTCATACACTGAGTGGGTCTTTGGGTGTTGTGCTGGGTAGTTGTTTTGGGATCTCTTCCAGTGGTTTGTCAGTATCTCCTTGTGGTCCAAGGAAGGAAACTTTGTTAACCTTAGCATTGACCTTCAGAATATGTTTGTAACAGCGCTGCTTGTATGGCATTAGGCTATGTAGTGATCAAAAGAAAAAACCAGACCTTTGCACATTTTTGCACTATATGGTGGGTGTATGAGGAGATTCACATTTCCTGCACAGCTAAGTCCGTGTGAAGTTACCTTGTTCTGTATTTGACATCTAGCAAGGTCTCTGTTTGGAAGGAAAGATCTAAGCTTAAAAATGAATGGCCAGAAGTTATGGTAAAAGCAGATAGCGTAACTGGTTTTAAGAAAGGTTTGGACAAATTCCTGGAGGAAAAGTCCATAGTCTGTTATTAAAATATGGGGGAAGCATCTGCTTGCCCTGGATCGGTAGCATGGAATGTTGCTACTCTTTGGGTTTTGATCAGTACTTGGATTGGCTACCATGAGAATGGGCTACTGGGCATGATGGACTATTGGTCTGACCTAGTTAGGCTATTGTTATGTTCTCATCTGTAGGGGCCTTTGTTTTCACTTCTTATTTTAATGTATTTTTTTTCTGGGAACTTATCAGTGTTTTTTATAATGGGAAGAAAAATGGAAGAGAATTAATATGTGTGGAATGAGGGGGTAACTAATTTCTTCAGCTAAATAAGTTTACTTTGGTGTTCAGAAGCTAGGCCATTAAAAATGGATATACTAACAGTATAGGATCCCTAGAATAGAGGTTCCCAAACTTTTTAATGTCTCCTTTTTTTTACCTATTTTCCTCTTTCTTTCACCCCTCCCAGTATCCACTTTCCTCACATGTTCTTAAGATAAGCCATGCTATGTCAAGCCAAGTTCCTTGGGCAGTCTGCATCACAAGTAGCTGGCAAATACCAAAGAGTAGATCATATTTTTCACAGTTGATCTGAAACAATGTGATGGCTTTTACTGGTCTTTTCATTCAGCCATCTCCATTCTGTTCTCCATACTCTCTCTCTTGTTTGTTCTCCTCTGCTTGGGCTATTTGTCCTAATCCTAACTCTTTAAAACTCTTACCCCACTGGTTCAAATTGCCACCTTTCCAATCTTATTCCTATTCCTCCTCTTTTTCTCATGTACCTTGTGAAAAATCTTTTGTCTCCAACAAGTTTGCCTACATTCATCTTTCTCTCTCATACTTACCAACTCCCAGAACAATGAACTACTCCTACTAAAAAGACAATGCAGACAAGAAAGAAAATGGAGGAAAAACAGTCAAGATTCCACAACCATGATAAAACAACTATAAACAATACAAAACACAGCCCTAAGACTGGTCTACTCACTGAAGAAATTCGACCACATCACAGAGGCATACCACGACTCACATTGGCTCCCAATACAAGCGAGAATACACTTCAAATTTTCCTGCCTACTATTTAAAGCAATAAACGGAGACAGCCCAGCCTATTGGAACAATTGACTAGTTTAGTCCACCTCAACCAGACATAGGAGAACCCACACACCTTCCAACTAAAAACGTCAAAAGAAAAAAATTGTACGACAACCTCCTAGCCACTCGAGCTGCAACACTCAACCTCCAACTCTAGAACCTATTGACCTCGACCACAGACTACAAAACCTTCAAAAAAGAAATAAAAACCCTTCTATTCAAAGAACACATAAAACCGAACTCAATCAGAAATGTCCCAAGCATCACCTGCAACTACTCCATATGTACTTCTAATGTCATGACAATTCAGACATAATTTATGTTATGTTATGTTTGGAATAATGGTTACATATATGAGGTTCAATAAAAGAAAATTTTCACTGCCTGTTTCTATTCTGACCATTTATTCCGTTTCATGGTTATTACAAAAAATGTTTTTTTACATGGGAGGTGTCAAAAAAATGATGGGCCCCGGGTGCCACATACCCTAGGTACGCCACTGTTTCCCTGTAATTTCATCGAGTGTCCCCTAGTCTTTGTAATTTTTGACAGAGTGAAAAATCGATCCACTTGTACCCGTTCTACTCCATTCACTTCAATCATATCTCCCCTCAGTCATCTCTTTTCCAAGCTGAAGAGCCCTACCGTTTTAGTCTTTCCTCATATGAGAGGAGTTCTATCCCCTTTACTATCTTGGTCGCTCTTCTTTGAACCTTTTCTAGTGCCACTATATCTTTCCTGAGATAAGGAGATCAGAACTGAACGCAATACTCCAGATGAGGTCGCGCCATGGAGCGATACAGTGGCATTATAACATTCTTAGTCTTGTTAACCATCCCTTTTTTAATAATTCCTAGCATCCTATTTGCTTTTTTGGCCACCGCCACACGTTGGGCGGAAGATATCATTGTATTGTCTAAGATAACACCCAGATCCTTTTCTTGGGCGCTAATCCCCAAGGTGAATCCTAGCATCCGGTAACTGTGATTCAGGTTATTTTTCCCAATGTGCATCACTTTGCATTTGTCCATATTAAATTTCAACTGTCATTTGACGCCCAGTCTTCCAGTTTCCTAAGGTCTGTCCAGTGGCGTACCAAAGGGGGGGGTGGCCCGCCCCGGGTGCATGCCCCAAGGGGGTGCACAGCCGGCCACCCTCCCTATTCTGCCGCTGCTGTCTTTCCTTAACCAGCAGCAGCGGCAGTAAACAGGGGTGTCTGCGGGTGCTCACCAGCGTTGCTCAGCTTCTGGCCGGCTCCCCTGCTGAAAGCCGCGGGCATCCGCTCCTCATGTGATCTGCGGCTGCGTCAGAAGCGTTCTCTCTGACATCAAGACGCCAGAGAGAAGGCTTCCAACGCAGCCACGGATCAGTGAGGTGTAGATGCCCGCGGCTCTCAGCAGGGGAGCCGGCCAGACATGCTGGGCAGGGAAGGTGGGGAGGGTAGAAATGCTGGCCAGGGAAGGGGGGGAGGGTAGAAATGCTGGGCAGGGAAGCGGGAGGGTAGAAATGCTGCACAGGGAAGGGGGGAGGGTATAAATACTGCACAGGCAAGGGGGGAGAAATGCTTCAAAGGCAAGGAGGGGGAGACATGCTGATGCTACTGCTGCACGGGGAAGGGGGAGGGTAGAAATACTGCACAGGGAAGGGGGGAGAGAAATGCTGATGCTGCAGCACCCAATTGGGGAGAGAGAGGGAAGGAGGAAGAAGAAAGACAAGGGAGAGAAACCAGAGATGCCAAGTCCATGGGAAGGAGGGAAAAGAAAAAAGGAAAGGAGATACCAGACCATGGATGGGGAAGAGATGCCATGGCTTGAGGGAAGGGAAGGAGATAGAGATACCACACCATGGTGTGGAGTGAGAAGGAAGGAAGGAAAGGAGAAGAGAAGAGAAAGAGAGAGATGCCAAAGCATAGGGGAGGGGGTGGAGATAGAAAAATGGAGAAGGGGTGAAGCTGAAATGAATCATGTGCAAAGGAGAGAAGGGACCCCAGATATACAGTTTATTGAAGGGACATAGAAAGAGGGAAGATGCCATATGAAAGAGAGAGAGGGTGGACGGTAGATGGAGGGGCAGAGAGAGTATGGGCAGTAGATGGAAGGGGTAGGGAGTGAGAGCAGAAGCTGGGTGGAAGGGGCAAAGAGAGGGCAGATGCTGTATGGAAGGGAGAGAGGACAAACGCTGTATAGAAAGAAGAGAGCAAAGAGAAGATGATTAAAGCAGAAACGACAAAGGGTAGAAATATTTTTTGTTGCTTTACTTACAATCAAGTAGTATTGTAACTGCATTGATAAAAGTTTATAGATAGGAAATGGAAATAAGGCAATTTTTTGGACTAAACCCCTTTCGTCAGGACAGGATACCATAACAGCAGTATACTGTACTGTTCTGAAGAAAGATTTGGCCTCTGAAAGCTAATTGAAAAATGGATTAGTCCAATAAAATGGTATTTTCTTATTTCTCATTATTTGTTTTATTTTTATTTGTTAATTTGTAAAGTGGTGATTGTTATGTATCAGTTTTTTCAAATTTACCTCTACTGTCTTTATATTTTGCACAGTATTAGGGGACATGTCACTGTTTTTGTGGTGTTGCATTGTATGCAGAATCTGGTTTCTTGGCGGTTCAGTTTAACTTTTGTCTACATATTTCTATTTTTAGTTTGTGATTATTCCATATTGGGCGAGGGTGTATCTGTTCTGTGTGTATGAAAAGGACATAGTTTTCAGTTGACATTGACTACAGGATCAATTGACTGTGGGGAATCTGGCTTGTTTAGTTTTACAATGTATGGGTTGGTGTTCTAGTGCTCACTGCAGTGTTTAAGATGCTGCCTTTTCCTAGGTACACTCTTGTTGTGCGATATGTGGATTATTACTAAAAATCATATTTTTGATATAAATGGGGGGTGTCAGAAAATTATGGGCCCCAGGTGTCACATATGCTAGGTACGCCACTGGGTATGCCTGCAATTTTTCAGGATAGATAGGGATGCAGAGGGAAGATGAAAAGTAGACATGGAGAAAGAAGATATGTCAAATGGTCAGGATACTCTGCAAAGATAGAGCACCCTGCAGAAATAGAAGAAAAAACAGAGAAAAAACAGAGATACTGCGACCAAAGAAAATGGAGAAATAAAATACGGTACTCAGACAACAAAGATAGAAAAAAGTATTTCATTCTGATTTTATTAATTGGAATGTTTTTAACGTAGAAATCTTGCAGCAGTCCCATTGTCTTGTTTTCTCACTATTGTTTTAGGATCTGTTGTAATATTTACAGTGTGTTTTTCTCAGACACGAGGTTGTTGTTTAGGATATGGTATGGTTCTCTTTTTTTGCACAAGTTTGTGGCAAGTGCTTTGCAGTGGCAGGATTGTGTATTGGCCTTACTGAGGTGATATCAAAATTTTTTAATATAGGCGGGCTTTTATCAAGCTGCGCTGCCGAGCAGCACACACTGAATGCCAAGCAATTCATAGGTATATAATGGGCGGCTCAACATTTAGTGTGCGCTGCTCAGCAGCACAGCTTGTAAAAGACTCCCATAGTTTGGGCTTTAGACATTTGTAACACCAGACATCCGGGTTTACTTCTATTGCTTTCAATGGAAGTAAAACCCAGATGTTTCAATCCATCCTCCTTTTTCTGGAGCCATATGGTAGCCCTACTGATATGTGTTGAGGTGCAAGAAGAGCCGGTTAATTTTGTAGCTCCCAATCTCATGAGATTGCAAAATAGGGCAGAGTGGCTGAGGGAAGAAAGGGGTGTGTGCATCATTTTCCCAGAGAAAAGATGAAACTACATTGGTCACTAATGGAAACTTTTGTGGAGGTCTTCCTCTTCTCCTTTTCTTATAAATAGGCCCCATCTACTTTAAATGTCATTGTTCATTTTCACTCAGTTTGTAAGAATGAAACACCACCTGTCAAGAGGCCAGTTTATATGAGACTGAAATATAACAGATCATGCCAAGTAACCTGTATTTATTATGTATGTGTCTAGTTAGTTACTGTTTAACCATAAAATGTCCATTTCAAAATCTCTGCTGCTCAGAGCCCAATTCACCAATTCAAATTGATTCACTGATTCATTTCGGCGAATCGATTCAAATCAATTTGTTTTCCCCTAAAATCAGACACACCAATTCAGTGAATGACCCTCCCTCCCCACCCCACCCCCACCCCCGGTGAGCCCTGCCATACCTCCAGGGCCTCCTAAAGCAGTAGCAGCGGCAGTGAATGACTAGCAGAGGCAGCGCTCTGAGAAGGTTGCTCATGGCCTGCCCCGCCAGGGACCTTCCCTCTACCGCGACACTGATGATGTGACAGAGAAAAGCCCTGGCGGGAAGGCCGTGAACAGCCTATTCAGAGCCTGCCTCTG
The DNA here is from genome assembly GCF_902459505.1 of Geotrypetes seraphini. Taxonomy (NCBI): domain Eukaryota; kingdom Metazoa; phylum Chordata; class Amphibia; order Gymnophiona; family Dermophiidae; genus Geotrypetes; species Geotrypetes seraphini. The sequence goes on from NC_047086.1 coordinate 255,296,793, forward strand.
CTGGCCCTCCACCACAGCTGCTGCTGCTACCAGCATGAGGTTGGAGAGGGCAAAGTGGGGCGGGGTGGGTGAAGAGGCTACAAAATAAACCCATCAAGATGTTTTAAAAAAAGCCCAACTGGGCAGGAGAATCAAATTGAAAAATCGATTCAATAGGCCGAATCGAATCAAAAAACTTTTCCCTGAATCAGGCAGCACTAGTGCTTAATTGAAAAGTTTTCGATCTAAGGGGTACTTGGCTTGAAGAAATTGGGAAACACTAACCTACAACTTATTTATTCATAAAATTTGGCATACCACAATGTATCAGACATATCAAAGTAGTTTAAACCATCCTATAAGGAGCCATTAAAAAGTTCTTAGCCCAACCAAGAAGAGAATGATGTGGAGCCATGAAACTTGCAAGTTATTCCACACTTTTCTTGACACTTTTTGTTTAAATGATATGAAATGCAATGAAAAGTATCAAATAACTTGTAAGATTCATGGCTCCACATCATTCTCTTCTTGGTTGGGTTGAGAACTTTTCAGCGGCCCCTGGTATATATATATATATATATATATATATTTTAAAAAACAATAAACAGATAAAACAGCATGTATAAACCCAACAGGACAAGGGATATTTGCACAGCAATACAACTATAACCAAAACAATAAAATCTTGAAACAAAAGGGCAGCAAATATAAAACTACAGAAGAAAAGGTCTTTAAAAATCAAAAATTATAATGAAGATTTAAATCTAATATAACAAACAGCCTGGTACATACAGGCAACTCTGTGCTTAGCTGATTCTGTACTGCTTAAACCCACTGTAACAGCACTGCTTTTTCACTGACTTTATGAAGGGAGTATAGCACTCAAAAGCTAGTCACAGATTTATTGGGTCAGTCCAATAAAATGTTATCACCTACAGCATGTCTGTTGACCCTTATTTCTACCCCATGATTAGTAAGTTAAGTCTAATAGAAAAGGGGGCTGCGATGTCATACATTTAGATTTGGGATCAATGCCTCTCTTGGGTTTAAATAACTGATGGTCCTGTCATATATGATCTCAGTAAATTATCATATTTTTCTGTTCCATGTTTTTTCTATTTTGTAACTGGATAATATAATATTATAGCTAAGGCGGTGTGAATTTCAGAAAGTTGTAAGTTGGCTGTCATACACGTTGGAAAAACTGGTATGACCCCACTCTTAAAGAAAAGTGCTAAGAATAGTAAAAAGAATACTGCCAAATGTCACATCTAAATGCTCTGTCTTACTGCCTTCTTTGACATATGTCACACCTCCTCCCACATGTGCACTATGGGAGGCAAGCAAGAAGAAATTGTTGCAATAGCTAATTGTATATTACTGGGTCAAAGTACTGTATATCTCTGTCAGAAACAGCTTTCTAGAAGGCACATATTTATATCACCAAATAATATAAATACCAAATTAAATATTAAAAGCAAGTCATGCTTTTTCAGTCATGCTTTAAATTATTAGCTCTCCATGGCCTCTATGCTCAAAAGTCCAGTGCTAAAGCCAATGGCACAGAGGCCCCATAGCACAAGAACATTGCAGAAACCTAGCTCTCCAATGCTCAAAGGAAATAGTATTTAAATTAAAAAGCGTGCAAGAAGGAAGAACATGCCTGGTGCATGGATACAAGAGTTTTATAGTAAGTGTAGCCCAGGCAAGACCATAAATGCAAGCACACATCAGCACTTTAAACCTTTAAACAGAAGCTTTTCGAACATCATTTTCACTTGAAAGGCTCATATTTAAGTACAGAGAAACAGGCACTTCTATCCACTTCTGTTTTTAAAAAACAGCAGTTTAAAGCGAGAAATTCCTAAGAAATCCTTTCTTCAAAACCTAAAACTCCACCCCGAGTACATTTTCAAGGGCAGCATTTGTTTCTGTGCTGTTCTTTGAGCATTGAGAGGGAATATCAAATGATCTCATTATCATCCATTTGAGTATATTTAAATACAATATGTGCCATCTTTGGCAAGCACATTGCTTCCTGTACTAGAGCCCTCTGAACATCCTGCATCCTGCACACATTAACTTATGTGTTAGTGTGTTGCTAATGATCTCTAACACCAGCATTAAGTTTTGAGAATTCTCCCCCCCCATGTTTGCCCAGTGATCAGCTAATAATCTGGCTGTTCTACAGATATGAACAAAAAATCGTAAATCTTAAAGCAACAACAGAATAGAGAGGTCCACTAATTCCTAATTTGTATTATTAACAATAATCACTTGATTTGTTTGGTGTCTTTGAACTTTGCGAGCTCTTTTTCTTTTCTTGCCTGAAATATAATTTATTAGAAATCCTCCCTCAGCTCATGAAACATGTTTTACTTCAGACTAAAAATATCACTGTTCTGATATTTAACCTATAAAGAACTGGAGTGACTTACAAAATAATCAGAACAAAACTTTCTATGATTCTGAGAGTAGTTTTGAAGCATGCATGTAATGGAGTTCCACTGAGTTGCACCAAACTAATTTATTGGCTGGAAAAAATGAATAAAAATGTCTGCTATAAATAAGAATGAGAGACTATACCTCACATGATAACCTTCCAAATCACATCAATTTCCGAAATGCTTTACTGTTACAAAATAGACTGCTAGGCCTTAAGGTCACATGTATCTGTGCAATAGTGAATAACTTTTGTTCTTACCCTTTCAAAAGGTTTGGGTGCTTTAAGGCAAATTATAGAATTATTATTGCTAATCTTGGATAACACCTAAAACGACTAAAAGAGTTTACACTTTCAAATTAAGTCTCAAGGAAATAACACTTTCAGAATCAAATACTAATGTCCAATTCACCTGCCATCAACGCGTATTCAATATACTGTATAATAATTTTACTAACTTACAATGGAATTTTTCATCATTGCTTTGACCGTGAAACCCTCAGAAGGCTTGACTCCCTTCTTGGTCTTGGTCTTTTTCTGCCCAGCCTCCGATGGATTCTTCATGCTCTCTTTTTCTGCCACCATTTTTTATTCCGGTGATAATTTAGGGGCAGCCACGGGCGGTTATTTGACAGTAATGGAGGTTGGGGGAATCTATTTTTTTAAACTAAAGTTTGGTTGTTGTTGTTGTTTTTTTTTTCTTTTGGTTTGTTTTAAGTACAACGTGAAAAAAAGAAAACATAAAAAAAAAAAAAGGCCCGCTCTGCTGGGAGCAGTTTAGGGGAGAAGTTGCTGGCCGGATCCCTCCTGTTGATCACACCGGCCGTGTTAGCAACACGCTGCTTCGGAAGAGCGGTTGCTAGGCGACGCGTCAACATATTGGCAGGCTAGCGTCGCTTCCTGGTCACGGTGCGACTCTCCGGGTCCAGCAAAGGACAAGCGAAACCACATTTCCCAGAATGCCACCAGCCCGTATCGGAGGGGGGAGGAGCTGAGCACGAGTCCTACGGATGAGATTAGAACATTGACCGCCAGTGACTTCTTTTTCCCAAATTCTGGCCAGAGGTCGTCAGAGGTTATATTTATGGAAGAGAGAGAATCTCCGAGAAGCGGAGCGGAAGAAATTTATGACTATGATACACTGGGTTATAAATAGTATTGAAAACCTTGGCAAAATCGATTTCTTCTACGTCCATTCCATCCCAGCTAAACTTTGAGAGGTGCCTAGCTATTCTGCTTGCACTCACTTGACCCTCAATCCCATTTCACGGCTATATCAGTCCACTGCACCAATGGAAGATAATTTTATAAGGAGTCTTTTAAATTTAGGTGGTATGTAGGTTTTCTAGTCATTTACACCCTCATTCAATAATATCATCTAAATTTAAGTACCATTTGTGCAACCAGGACAAATAGATGATCTGACACAGGAAACTCATTCCTGACTTCAAAATATCTCAGCAAAAGCCTGCGCACGTTCAGAGATTTCAACACCCTATCCTGTTTACCCGAACCCAAGGCTGGCAAACGCACCTACTCATTAATGTGAAAGCTAGAAACCACTTTCGCAAAGAAAGGGGGACAGTGTACAGGGCACACTAGAGTCCATAATTTTAAGAAAGGGATCTCTACAGGACAAAGCCTGAAGTTCAGACATCCTCTGGGCGGAGGTAATGGCCACCAAAAATACTGTCTTGATGATGAGATCCATCAAAGAAAATTGTTCCAATGGGCTCATAGAGTGCACTTGCAAGTACCCTGAGAACCAGGTTAAGATTCCAAGTCGGAAACGGCTGTTGCAGCAGGGGGCAGAGCTGTAAAGCACCTTTGCTGAATGCTGCTAAGACATCAAATTGTATTAATAATATTTGTCTACCTTCACTGTCTTAGTGGTTATTGGGAAGGGGTAAAACACGGACCTGATGGACTTCGCGGATCTAAACCCGCACGTCCTTAAAAATCTGAGGTCCATGCCACTTGAAGTTAGTTTCTGGCTCTGACAGACCTTGGTGACAATTTAGCTCTGACGGATCCGTCTTAGCATAGGGAGGGAAAGGTATTAGGATTCGTCAGAGCTAAATTGTCATCAAGGTCTGTCAGAGCCAGAGACTGCCGTTGTGGGGATGGGAGAGCTTTGCCGTCCAGGAGTGACGTCTCCGAGCTTTGGTGCAGGTTGGAATTGGGGTTTGACATGTTGCAGCGGTCAGAGCTGACGCGCAGTGTGTTAGCGGAAAACAGTGGCAGGAATGAATCAGCCCAAACAGTTCTGCGGCTTTTAATTGAAATATCCTCAGACATTGTAGCAGGTACACCTATTTCTGGCGATCTGTCTTCCCATCCCTGAATAACTTACACTGACTGATTCTGGCAAGCCTCTGGTTTCTCGGGGGCGGGAAAGACATTTTAGCTCTGACGGATCTTAATACTTTTCCCTCCCTATGCTGAGACGGATCCGTCAGAGCTAAATTGTCACCGAGGTCTGTCAGAGCCAGAAACAACTACAAGTGGCACGGACCTCAGATTTTTAAGGACGTGCGGATTTAGATCCACGAGGTCTGCGTTTTACCCCTTCCCGTGGTTATCTTATTCTGGACACCAGATCTATTAAGCTTGCCTCTGTGTTATGTGAGTTTCTGAACCTGTGTTGGGAGGGTAACAGTAGGTTCCAGTGCATTATGTAATCTTTTAGTTGAGTTGCAGCTACAAATTCAATCACGTGTATGTACTCAGTTATGCTAGTATTTTATAAAGGTAAGTTGGCATCTATTTTTCTTTATAGAATGGGGTTTAGACACCCACTAAAGGTAGGTGATCCTTTGTAGTTTTCCCCCCATATATTGCTAATTGATAACAACATACTTTGTAGCATACAAAATATATTTTTGTAGTAGAAGTAAAATGGAGCCCTGTTTTTCAAATAATAATTTGCCCAGAATTTTCCTGTCTGAAAGGACTACACTTTGACTCAGAGTGATTCTGTGAAAAGAAGTCAGAGATCAGTGGGGGAGGTTTTATTACTACAGAAGTGCCTCTCCAGAAAACACAAGCATAATGCACGCTGACTTTAGAAGGCATTCTGATGTTGAAAACGACTGGTGTCAATATTCTTCTCAATGACGTGATGTTCTATTTTATTCTTTTCATTCTATTGATTCTCACCAGTAAATATTGATTTAAAAAATATATTTTTTTATTATTGAGAAAGGCCTTTATGTGTTTGATATTATAGTTTTTTTCACAAAAATAGTAGCACATGGTGAAATAGCCCATCCTTTCATTGAGAAGTTACAAAATGACAGCAATAGCACTTAAGAGAAAGTATGGTATAACAGAGGTTTTTAAGCCTTTTCTCAGGGACTACTTGGACAATTGGGTTTTCAGGATATCTACAATGAATAGTTACAGTTAGTTTATTTGATATACCGCTTTTCTTAATACTGTAATTGTCAAATCAAGGCAGTTAAAGTTAAAAGTAATGGGTTAAAAAAAAAAACCCCAGACAATATAGTATAATAGGCACATTAAAATTACCCTCTCTGTCCCAATTGGGCTCACAATCTAAACTAAGGGCCTGTTTTACAAAGCCACGCTAACGGCTGCCGTGTGGCAACAGCCCTGAAGCCCTTTAAATCTCTATGGGCTTCAGGGCTGTTACCGCGCTGCAGCCGCTAGCGCGCTTTGTAGAACAGGCCCTAAGTCCCTGGGAGGAAAACAATGCTTTTATAAAGGATAAATTAAGAAAAAGAGGGAAAGAAGAAGAACCCCCCAGAGAAAGCATAAAATATGACTATAAGGAACCCCAGTATCCAAAAAAGGTAGATTTTAAAATAATAAAATGGAAAATAACAAAATAAATATATAAATTAAATCAATCAAAATAGAAAAATGAAAAAAAAGAGGTAAAAGAAAAATTGAACAATAATCAAATCAAACAGAAAACAATCCTGTAGAACAATAAGAAGGTCTCTCGAGAGGCCCATCGTCAACCTGGCCCAGGAATTGAGAATGGACGATGAGACATATCAGCATACATTTCTTCCATTCATGCATGCAAATATCTATCATATATTTTCATTGTTGGTATTCTGAAAATCTAACTAGCCAGATGATCCCTAAGGACATATATATAATGTCCAAGAAACTCATAACAAAGTAGTTTTTAACTACTGTGGTATGAGAAACCTGAACATTATATATGTGCAAAGATGAAATATTTACAAAAGAACTTAAGAATAGCCTTACTGGGCCAGACCAATGGTCCATCAAGCCCAGTAGCCCATTCTCACAGTGGCCAATCCAGGTCTCTAGTACCTGGCCAAAACTCAAGGAGTAGCAATATTACATGCTACTGATCCAGGGCAAGCAGTGGCTTCCACCAGGACTTTCACAATAATAGACTATGGACTTTTCCTCCAGGAAATTGTCCAAACCTTTCTTAAAACCAGCTATGCTATCCATTCTTACCTCAACCTCTGTCGATGTGTTCCAGAGCTTAACTATTCTCTGAGTGAAAAAACATTTCCTCCTATTGGTTTTAAAAGTATCTCCCTGTAACTTCATCGAGTATCCCCTAGTCTTTGTAATTTTTGCAGAATGAAAAATCGATCCACTTGTACCCGTTCTACTCAGGATTTTGTAGACTTTAGTCATATCTCCCCTCAGTTGTATCTTTTCCAAGCTGAAGAGCCCTTACCTTTTTAGTCTTTCCTCATATGAGAGGAGTTCCATCCTGTTTATCATCTTGGTTGCTCTTCTTTGAACCTTTTGTAGTGCCGCTATATTTTTTCTTGAGATAAGGAGACCAGAACTGTATGCAATACTCCAGATGAGATAGCACCATTGAGCGATACAGGGGCATTATAACATTCTTAGTCTTGTTAACCATTCCTTTTTTAATAATTCCTAGCATCTTGTTAACTTTTATGGCCTCTGCCGCACATTGGGCGGAAGGTCTACAATGACACCCAGATCCCATTCTTGGGCACTAATCCCCAAGGTGGACCCTAGCATTCAGTAACTGTGATTTGGGTTATTCTTCCCAATGTGCATCACTTTGCATTTGTCCACATTAAATTTCATCTGCCACTTTGACGCCCAGTCTTCCAATTTCCTAAGGTCTGCCTTCAATTTTTCACAATGCGCATGAGTTTTAATAACTTTGAACAGTTTAGGGCTCCTTTTACTAAGGTGTGCTAGCGTTTTTAGCACATTCAAGATATTACAGCGCACTACACCGCACGCTACGCAGCTAGAATTAATGCCAGCTCAATGCTGGCGTTAGCGTCTAGCACACGCGGCAATGTAGCGCGCACTATTCCGCGCGTTAATACTCTAATGCAGCTTTGTAAAAGGAGCCCTTAGTGTCATCTGCAAATTTAATCGCCTCACTCGTCGTTCCAATTTCCAGATCATTTATAAATAAGTCAAATAGCACCAGTCCCAGTAGAGATCCCTGTGGAACTCTACTGTTTACTCTCCTCATTGAGAAAAATGACCATTTAATCCTACCCTCTGTTTTCTATCCGATAACCAATTCCTAATCCACAACTGAATTTTGCCACCTATCTCATGACTCTTTCACTTTCTCAGGAGCCTTTCATGAGAAACTTTATCAAAAGCTCTCTGAAAATCTAGATACACTACATCGACCGGCTTACCTTTATCCACATGTTTATTCACACCTTCAAATAAGTCAAGCAAATTGGTGAGGCAAGATCTCCCTCAGCTGAACCTATGCTGACTCTGTCTCATTAAATCATGTTTGTCTACATGTTCCACAATTTTACTTTTTATAATGTTTCCACCATTTTACCCGACACTTAGTCTTAACAAATTAGTAAGCTACTTAGACAAATTTAACATCCTCAGTGAACACCAATCAGGTTTCAGAAAAGGATACAGCACAGAAACTGTCATAGCTTCCATACTAAACCACCTCTATGATCTTTTCAGCAAAGGCAAAAGCGCACTGATTCTGCAACTAGACCTTAGCAGTGCATTTGACCTAGTAGACCACAAAATCATGCTACTGTGCCTTGATGCAATGGGAATCTCGGGAAAGGTAAAGAAATGGTTCCAAGAATTCCTAACAAACAGATCCTACCGAGTAACCAGCAATGGAAATTACTCCATCCCATGGAAAAACCCGTCTGTGGTGCCCTGAGGCTTCTCACTATCTCCCACACTATTCAACATCTACATCGCATCCCTAGGTCACCTACTACAAAAATTAAACTTAAAGCACTATATATACACATCACAAATGACATCACAAATGAAACTACAGATAACCTCTCACACACAATGACAGAAATCGAAACATGGACCACCAACTTTAAACTGAAGCTAAACACAGAGAAAACAAAAGTCTTTTTGGCAAGCCACAATGACAAAATAACAAGAACATTGTTAAAAATAAATGACCATGAATATCCAATTTCCAAAACCATAAAAATACTGGGTATTACACTAGATACACACTTAACCATGGTTGACCACACAAACCTATAGGTGAAGAAATGCTTTCACATGCTGTGGAAGCTAAGAACTATTAAAAAGTACGTTGACACAACATCCTTTAGATTACTGGTACAGACGCTAATCCTATCTATCCTAAACTACTGCAACATCGTCTACCTGGGTATCCCACGAAAAACAGTACAAAAACTAAGACTGGTGCAAAACACTGCAGTTCACTTGATCTTCGGACTGAGAAAAAAGACCACATTAGCCCCTACTACAAAAAACTGCACTGGCTACCAGTGGCGGCACGAATACTTTTCAAATTTGCATGTCTCTGTTTTAAACAAGTCTGGGGCCTAGCACCTTCCTACCTGCAAACACACTTCACTCGACACAACCCCACACGAACAACCAGAAACAAAAACATCTTTGCATACCCAAAGATCACAGGCTGCAAATACAAATCCTTCCTAGACAGAACCTTCATGTTCCAAGCAAACAGACAAGCAATCCTGGCTGGGAAACTGCATAAATAAAGCTGGACAGACTTACAATGCATTCCGAAAATCAGTTAAAACCGCTCTATTTGACAAATTCATGGCCTAAACAATTGACCTTCTCCCACTTTATTACTGCCCCGCTGCGATCCCTGATGTGTTTCTCAGGTAATCCCAATCTCTCATGTATTCTCTCCCCATGTATCTCCAATCTCTCCCCATGTACCTCCAATCTATTATGTATTCTCTCCAATCTATTATGTATTCTCTCCCCATGTATCTCCAATTTATTATGTAATTTATCTCTTCAAGCACTCTGTAATTCGCTGATTGACCAGCCTTCTTTCAATGTGAACCGCCTAGAAGTCTTTTGACTATGGTGATATAGAAAAATAAAGTTATTATTATTATTATAATGCATATTAGGGGCACATATTAGGGGCCTAGAATGGGAATAAGCAAGGTAATATTGAATCCATGGCATCAGATCGTGTGAGGCTGAGGTAAATAATAAAAGCAAGAACCAACACCACATGAAATATGGGCATTGGAAGTCAGTGCTGCATTCAGTTCTACAACCAAACTACATCCATATCCTTTGCTAAAAACTAAGTCATAAACCAACACAACTATCTCTCTGGATCCATAACATTTTAGTCAATTACGATCTGTAATTGTTTAAGTCTTAACTGCTTCCAAAGGATTCTGTAGTTTCTCTATCTGATCAGAAAATGAACCTGAAGGAATATAGTATAGTTATTTATCATCAGCAAAGCTATGAATATGTCCTCCATGCCTAGCCACTACTTGCTCAAGAGGGCTGACATAAATATTAAAAAGCAGATGTGATAAGGCACCCTGGGGAACTCCAAATGACAGAGTTTAGAATAGAAACCTTATTGATATCTGACCTTCAAAAATGACTTAAACCAAGAAATAACCACACCACCTAGTTTGATTTTTGACAACCTTCTCAACAAGATATCATGATATAACATATCAAAAGGGGCCCTTGAATCTAGGAACCAGCCTTAATCTGGGTACTAATATTGCATATTCAGGTTATAGAGGGCTGTAGGATATTATCTGATATTCAGACCAGTACCCAGATAACTGGCCGGATAAAGTTAGGACAATATTTTTGCTTTCACTGCTAACTGGATAAGTCCAGGATGTACCCCTAGACTGCCCCAGCACTAATTGGATAGTGCTGTTTTAGTTAGAGAACATATTTTGAAGCACTATCTATTTAAGTTCCTCTGATATGTGCTCTGGGGTCAGCCAGTTGGATTTACCATGTTATAGCCTTCCTACCTGGTTAAATCCTTTTGAATATCTACCCCAAAGTATCATGATGGCTATCAAAGCACACTTGTTATGATTCCTTTTATCCCACAGATAACAGTATATAATCAACTACTATTTCTTTGAAGACAAACCCATGGGTACTTCATTTGTGAATTTCCATACATGAAGAGTAGCAAAGGTTGCTTCCTTTCTTCTTTTAATAAAATGCTTGTGTGAAACATTTACACAACAAAGAATATACAACAGAGAATTTGCTTTTCCATTTCAATAGGCAGAATACTTCAGTAGGGAACTGCCAGTCAGGCTATAGAATTCAACCTCTCTTCTGTTAAAGGATTAATACTGTGGCAAGTACCTGCAGTCATGACTTTAATCTTACTGCTTGTATTACCTTAATATCTTCTAACCTGAAAATATCTACACACATTTGTTATTGGATGTAGCCTCACTTCTCACAGCACATCTGACAACAAAATGATTAATGCTATATTTTTGATGAACAACAGAATTGTGCAGTGGTAAGTTGCCAGGTCCTCTAAATATTGATCCAAGTATGCTCATTACTCAGATATCACACTATATAAGTAAATGTCCCAGTCCCTTCTTCAACATTGGTCCATACTTTGTATTCAATATCAAAGGACTAATGTCTCTACTATCTCATCAACCTTTATGCGATTATTTAGGGCTTCAGACATGCCCGGGTGAACAAAAATGGCATGTCTGAAGCCCTAAATAATCGCATAAAGGTTGATGAGATAGTAGAGACATTAGTCATTACTCAGATATGGCACAGCACTCTCAACTGCAAAGTGTTGTAGACCCCTCTCACAGTTCATTGGTTACCCAAAATCCAGAAATGCAGAAACTCTTCATCTCTTTTATCCTTTTGGGATAAAGAATGTTAGTGTTCTGTACTTTAGGTCTTCTTTCATAATGGAACAAAATCCAAGTAATATGCAAATGGAAGAACTTATACATACTAAGAACATAAGAATAGCTTTACTGGGTCAGACCAATGGTCCATCAAGCCCAGTAGCCCGTTCTCATGGTGGCCAATCCAGGTCCCTAGTGCCTGGCCAAAACCCAAGGAGTAGCAATATTCCATGCTACCAATCCAGGGCAAGCAGTGGCTTCCCCCATGTCTTTCTCAATAATATGGACTATGGATTTTTCCTCCAGGAAATTGTCCAAACCTTTCTTAAAACCAGCTACGCTATCCACTCTTACCATAACCTCTGGCAATGCGTTCCAGAGCTTAACTATTCTCTGAGTGCAATAAAAAATTTTCTCCTGTTGGTTTTAAAAGTATTTCCCTGTGACTTCATCGAGTATTCCCTAGTCTTTGTAATTTTTGACTACTCCACTCAGGACTTTGTAAGCTTCAATCATATCTCCCCTCAGCCAATATGGCAGCCACAATTTTCACTCTAGATTCACAGCCCCTCTTGATACACCTCCCTCAGCCTGCCTTTCCTTCTCCTTCCCCTTGATAGTCCTGATGAATCAATCTGTTGTCTCTTTCTTTGGCCCATTTAACCCAAGGGGGAATGATTGACTAGTGAAAGGAACTGAACCCTGCCACTAGTTTGACTCTTTGTAGGCTATAAGGTAGAAATATTTGGCCATAGTTCTGGTAGCAGGGTTCTCTAGTCATTTACATTGCCTTCAGCTTTGGGTCTCCAAGTTATGGGAATCATGGTTTTACTCTCCCAATCAGGAAGACCATCAAGAATTACCCTACTTAGGAATTGTAGGGAAACTATTGGGCTGCTCACTTTACTTTCTTCCCATTGAGGTTTGCTGTGGGAACTACTTCCCAAGTATGGACCTGAGTAGGAAATTCTATTAGGCCCCTTGGCCTCTCCCAGTGATAATAAGCCTTCATGTGCCATGGATAGTATTAAGAAAGAAAATACTTTCCCTACTACCTTTCTCTCAAATCCATGACAAACTTCCATCCAAACAAAACAGGAGATACTACCTTCCCAAGTAGAAAGACAAGAAAAACGGCAAAGGTGATCTGTGGTGCTACCTTCCATTCATAGCATCCAACACTGTTAGAAACACCATCTATTATTGCTAAGCAGACCCTTCCCTGTGTATGATAAGGAAGATAGTTTTCACTGGGCAAAGACATGGCAGGTTTGTTTTTACTTATGATTTTGGTGTGCAGGATATGACACTCAGGATGTGACTCCTAATGCCAGTCCATGTAGGGACACTGCATAAATTTCTCATCCCAGATTCTCAATTTAATGATGATAGATTCCTTTCCTTCTGTCACTCATGCACTGTGACAGTTAGGGGAAGTAACTCCAGTTATCTCCTGCTGTCATGAACCAAAGCAATTGCATGGCTATATAGATCTGTGGTGAGAAAACCATAGTGTTTCAGTTCCAAACCCCAGCTGCAGTCACAATTTTCTCTAACTGTGGTCTCCTTGTGCTCATTTGCTGGCATGTTCTGTGCACATCACTGGCATCAAGTACCTTCATGAGAATTCCCTAATCCCTATTTGTCATGTTTGTGTGTTTCGATTAGATTATTAGCTCTTTCAAGCATGGATTGTCTCTTCCATGTTTAATATGCAGCACTATGTATGTCTAGCACTATAGAAATGATAAGTACTACTAGTAGTAGTAAGTATATAAAATCATGAGTGGGATGGAACAGCTAAATAGGAGATGGTTGTTTAACCCATCAAACAACATAAAAACAAGCGGGCATGCTATGAAACGAATGAGCAGCAGACTAAAAACAAATCATAGAACTCTTTTTTCATGCTATACATAATCATGTAGAAAACAACGAACAGACTGTAGATAATGTACAAGATGCAGGCATTGTTTATTAATAAATGCAGTAACATATACAACCTTATAGCCAACCAAGGGACCCGACACGGTCCTTGTTTCACATAACACGCCTTCCTCAGGGGTCCATGGTGGTTAAGGTATAAAGCAAACACACGCCAATCACGATCAAATGGGGTCAAGCAAGTCTTGCACAATGCCATTGTCATTTTTAAGACCCATATGGTTCTTACAGACCCATAACATTTTTGAGAATGGACTTATATCTTTTTAAAGATGCCTTCACATATACTGATAAACAGTGGCGTACCTAGGGTATGTGGCACCCGGGGCCCATCATTTTTTGACACCCCCCCCTATGTAAAAAAATATTTTTTGTAATGACCATGAAACAGAATAAATGGTCAGAATAGAAACAGGCAGTGAAAATTTTCTTATATTCCAAACATAACATAACATAAATTATATCTGAATTGTCATGACATCAGAAGTACATATGGAGTAGTTGCAGGTGATGCTTGGGACAGTTCTGATTGTGTTAGTTCGGTTTTATGTGTTTTTTGAATAGAAGGGTTTTTATTTCTTTTTGAAGGTTTTGCAGTCTGTGGTCGATGTCAATTGGTTGTAGAGTTGGGGGTCGAGTGTTGCAGCTCGAATGGCTAGGAGGTTGTCGAACAGTATTTTTCTTTTGACGTTTTTGGTTGGAGGGTGTGTGAATGGTGCATGAGTTCTCCTATGTCTGTTTGAAGTGGATTGAATTATTTAGCTGAAGAAATTAGTTACCCCCTCATCCCACACACATTAATTCTCTTCCATTTTTGTTCCCATTATAAAAAACACTGATAAGTTCCCAGAAAAAAAATACATTAAAATAAGAAGTGAAAACAAAGGCCCCTACAGATGAGAACATAACATAAGAATAGCCTAACTGGGTCAGACCAATGGTCCATCATGCCCAGTAGCCCATTCTCATGGTAGCCAATCCAGGACACTAATACCTGGTCAAAACCCAAAGAGTAGCAACATTCCATGCTACCGATCCAGGGCAAGCAGACACTTCCCCCATATCTTAATAACAGATTATGGACTTTTCCTCCAGGAATTTGTCCAAATCTTTCTTAAAACCAGCTACACTATCTGCTTTTACCATAACTTCTGGCCACTTCATTTTTAAGTTTAGATCTTTCCTTTCAAACAGAGATCTTGCTAGATGTCAAATACAGCACAAGGTAACTTTACATGGACTTAGCTGTGCAGGAAATGTGAATCTCCTCATACACCCACCATATAGTGCAAAAATGTGCAAAGGTCTGTTTTTTTTTTCGATCACTACATAGCCTAATGCCACACAAGCAGCGCTGTTACAAACATATTCTGTAGGTCAATGCTAAGGATAACAAAGTTTCCTTCCTTGGACCAGAAGGAGATAAACCACTGGAAGAGATCCCAAAACAACACCCAAAGACCCACTCAGTGTGTGAACCAGTTGAGTGGAGTGGACTAACTGGGGGGTGGAAATGGGCCCGGAGTTTGCTCAGCAGAATTTCCCAGACCACCTCTTCCTCTCAACACATTGACACGCTGCCACCATCACCACTAGGAACACCTCACTGGGTAGGCCAGCTATGCTATAAACTTTATAAAACACATTATTATATTTTCTTATAAAGCACATATTTTAACTGAACTCTCTGACATCCTCAGCCTTTCCATTCACAAAAATAGAAGGAAGAAAAGTTCCCATTTCCTGCTGTCTCATGTCCCCGGCCTATACAATATTTTTTTTCTGCAGACCCTTTAAAAGTCTGACCAAATCCTCGTTTCACTTGCATTATAAAGTACTGAGGATGCCATCTCTCCCCAATCCCAGGTCCTAAAGTCTAAGACAGTAGCGCAGATACAGGAAAAAAAATTTTGATTCGATTCAGCCCTATTGAATTGGTTTTTCAATTCGATTTTCCTGCCCAGTTGGGTGATTTTTTTCAAAACTCCTGGTGGGTTTTATAGCTTTTTCACCCCCTTTGGCTTCTCCTAACCACACTGGCGCTGTGGTGTAAATAAAATAAAGAAACAAAAAGGACTTTTCCTCTCTCTGTTAAATCCTAGCTCACGTTTGCAGTCCAACACCAGCTCTGGCAGGATACACATTTCAAATCTGACATATTATAATCACAAAACAGAAAATAAAATTAATTTTTCTACCTTTTGTTGTCTGGTTATATTTCAAATCTTGTTGGTCCAAGGCTCTAGTTTTCTTCTGATAACTTGCTTGCCAGGGTCTCCTTCTTTCTGCATGCTCATCCATCTGCCAACTCTGTCCTCCCTTTCCATTTCCCTTCCCTTCCCAGGAAGTCTGGTATCTTTCCTTTTTTTCATCTCCCTCCACAGATCCACCTTTTCTTAAATACCCTTTCATCCGGCATCTCTCCCTCCTTCCCCACCATCCCAGAGTCCACCATCTCTCCCTTTCTTTTCCTAATTACCCTCCTATCCAGTATCTCTATCCCTCCTCCACATCATCCCTTGTGTCCAATTTCTCTCCCTTTCTGTTCCTTCCCTCCCTAAATCCCATGGTCCATCATCTCTCTCCCTCTCCTCTATTTTCAGACCCATTATTTCTTCCCCCCCCCCAAAGTTTGGCATATGCACGTCTCTTTGAACACCCCCTTCCCTCTGTGTACTTCTAAATCATGGTCCCCCCCAAAGGCCTGTCCCCCCTTAAAGGTCTGCCTGTCCCCCCTTGAAGGCCTGCACCCCCCTTGAAGGCCTGTCCCATCCCCTTGTAGGCCTGTCCCCCCCTTGAAGGCCTGCCTGCCTGTCCCCCCCTTGAAGGTCTGCACCCCCCGAAGGCCTGCACCCCCCCGAAGGCCTTTCCCCCACTTGAAGGCCTGTCCCACCCCCTTGTAGCTTCTCCCCCCCCCCCTTGTAGGCCTGCCTGCCTTTCCCCCCTTGAAGGCCTGCCTGCCTGCCTTTCCCCCCCTTGAAGGCCTGTCCCCCCTTGAAGGCCTGCACCCCCTTGAAGGCCTGCACCCCCCTCTAAGGCCTGCACTCCCTTGAAGGTCTGCACCCTCCCCCCCGAAGACCTGTCCCACCCCCTTGTAGCTTCTCCCCCCCTTGTAGGCCTGTCCCCCCCTTGAAGGCCTGCCTGCCTGCCTTTCCCCCCCTTGAAGGCCTGCACCCCCTTGAAGGCCTGCACTCCCTTGAAGGCCTGCACCCCCCCGAAGGCCTGTCCCCCCCTTGAAGGCCTGTCCCACCCCCTTGTAGGCCTGTCCCCCCCTTGTAGGCCTGTCCCCCCTTGTAGGCCTGCCTGCCTGCCTTCCCCCCCTTGAAGGCCTGTCTCCCCCTTGAAGGCCTGCACCCCCCCTTGAAGGCCTGTCCCACCCCCTTGTAGGCCTGTCCCACCCCCTTGTAGGCCTGTCCCACCCCCTTGTAGGCCTGTCCCCCCCTTGAAGGCCTGCCTGCCTTTCCCCCCTTGAAGGCCTGTTCCCCCCCTTGAAGGCCTGCACCCCCTTGAAGGTCTGCACCCCCCCAAAGGCCTACCCCCCCGAAGGCCTGCACCCCCCCTGAAGGCCTGCCTGCCCCCCTTGAAGGCCTGCACCCCCCCGAAGGCCTGCACTCCCTTGAAGGTCTGCACCCCCCCGAAGGCCTGTCCCCCCCCTTGAAGGCCTGTCCCACCCCCTTGTAGGCCTGTCCCCCCCTTGTAGGCCTGTCCCCCCTTTAAGGCCTGCCTGCCTGCCTTTCCCCCCCCTTGAAGGCCTGTCTCCCCCTTGAAGGCCTGCACCCCCCCCTTGAAGGCCTGCACCCCCCCTTGAAGGCCTGTCCCACCCCCTTGTAGGCCTGTCCCCCCCTTGTAGGCCTGTCCCCCCCTTGAAGGCCTGCCTGCCTTTCCACCCTTGAAGGCCTGTTCCCCCCCTTGAAGGTCTGCACCCCCCCAAAGGCCTACACCCCCCCACGAAGGCCTGCACCCCCCCTGAAGGCCTGCCTGCCCCCCTTGAAGGTCTGCACCCCCCCCCCGAAGGCCTGTCCCCCCTTGAAGGCCTGCCTGCCTGTCTGTCACCCCCTCCCCCTTGAAAGCCTGCTTGCCTACCCGCCCGCCTCACCCTGAAGGCCTGATGCCCCGACCCACCCCGAAGGACCGCTCGCCCCCCTGGCCTCCCCGCACCACCTATGAAGCAACCGCAGCAGGATCGCGAAGTCAGCGTTAGCGATCCCTGCGCTGCTTCCTGCGCCACGGTCCCGCCCCTCCTCTGACGTCAGAGAAGGGGCTGGATCGCGGCGCTGGAAGCAGCGCAGGGATCGCTGACGCTGACTTCGCGATCCTGCTGCGGGCTGCTTCACAGGTGGTGCAGGAGGTCAGTGGGGCGAGCGGTCCTTCGGAGGTGGCGGGGGACTGAACGGCAAGGCCGGGAACATCCCCTTAGGGCTGGCACCCGGGGCGCACCGCCCCCCCCCCCCCCTTGGTACGCCACTGCTGATA
This sequence comes from Geotrypetes seraphini, assembly GCF_902459505.1. NCBI lineage: Eukaryota > Metazoa > Chordata > Amphibia > Gymnophiona > Dermophiidae > Geotrypetes > Geotrypetes seraphini. Next base: position 255,314,775 of record NC_047086.1, read on the forward strand.
AATTAACGAATCATTTTGATGAACTTAAAAGTTTAAGAAGAGTTTTGAAATTAAAAGATAAGCTATAAGCAGAAGTTAAATGGTAGGGGAGGTTACAACCGATGATGGCAGTCCCATTTTTGGTTTGCAAGCTAAGTTGAAATAGCGAGCGGCAAACAGGGACCTGAGATTTGCCTTCCAATACAATAAATCCACGGTTATATTCATGTTTAAGCTATTTATGTGTTTATACAACAAGGTATAAACACATAAATATTTTTTGTTCAGTGAGTATTTGTGAGATTGATTGGTTTCGTGCACCAAGCCTGTATTTCAGAGTGTGTTTTGTCTCTTCCTGGAAATGAGGTATAAAATATGTCTATGACTTGTGATCTGCTTGGTATTTGTGACCCAGACTGACCAAAGTCAAAGATAGAATGCTAGGATTGAATGACCGTGATCTGATTTAGCATGGCATATCTTATGTTCTTTTGTTGTGAAGCAACTGTTCTCAGTTCTTAGCTTTGGTCAAACAGTTAAGAGATTATGAATTTTTCTAAAAATATAGAAAATACTTTTCTTATGCTGTTTAAAGTGCCTTTGTTTCCATAGACACTGAAGCTTGCCTTAATTTTCTGTGCTATTGTGATATGACAATGCTGGTTAAGGCAGCTTTAAATGTAGTGGTATTTAATAAGATCATTTCCTTATAGCAGTGATTTGATTTTAAGGGTCACTAGATAGTAATGACACTGTTATGAAACTTTCATATTAAATCACATTATCAGTATTCATCCACTATCAGCTCATTTGCATTTCACCATTGAGTATTAACAGGACAGCATTCACAGTCCTTGACATTACTAAGACAACTGTGCTCAAAATGCAACAAGATACAACAGGATGTACATTGTTGTCCTACAATTACATGCTTCAGTTGTGGTGTGATGCATGAAGCTGAAGTTCAAGTAAGTTTAACCACTTGAGAAATTTGGCAATTTATCATTACTCACAGTACCTGCTAACCTATTCACAATCTAGAAAACTGCTATTTGCAGACAACTGGCAATGTTATTTTTTAAACATGAAAAACTTATTAGCAGGAAAAAGGCCACAGTAATTTGTTGCTATTTCTTAAGGGGCATAATAATAAGAGAATATTCTGCAAAATTAAGAGCCTAATTGGATGAATGCCCTATGGTTTTAGAAAAAATTTTACAGTATTGACAAATATTGGTGCATACTTTCATTGCTCCTACTTTTTATATGCATATATAGATGTGCAATTTTACAAAAGCCATTTAATGTGTGTAAACCAGGTTTTACATATTGAAAAGGCTTTTTATAAAATTACTTCTTAAGAATAACGTTTTCCATCTATTGTAAAACTTGCTTAAAACTTTCTGGAAGGTATCTTCTACAAAGATAATAGTACCATATCCTCTAAGCTGAGCTGGAGTCCTCCACATACAATCTTGCCAGTGGGTGGTACTGCTTCACTATCAGATTTTCAAAAATAAGGGACAGACAAGTTCAGCAGGACCCTAGGGAGCCTGCCTGTCCCTAGAAACTGAAAACACAACATTGAAGCACCACCATTCACTGGCAGCAATACAGTTGGAGGACTGCTCTTCAACTTAGAGGGAACAATGACAAACAGCATTTTGCCATGTCAAGAGCAGCATGAAAACCCCAAAGAAACAGAAAGGGACAAAGAGCACTAACAGTGGTATGAAGACTCCAAGCTATCATCAGAAGGAGAAATCAACACAAAGAGTGGATTAAAGACTCAAGGGAAGGGGACAACACAGCACAAGCATTGACAGAATGAGCCCAAAGCATGGGGATAGGGATAAGGAAGAGCCCAGAGAACCAGGAGAACATCAACCTTGGTAAGGAGACATCAAAGCACTGAAAGGGTAAACTGGCACAAAAACTGGAAATGAAGTGGGGGGGGAGAGGGAGAAGGAGAAAGAAAAAACCCTTGCCTACGTTTCTGGCGCCTACGTTTGAGGCAACGATTCTGCAATAAGGTTTCAAGGTTTCAAGGTTTCAAGGTTTATTAAATATTTGATGAATCGCTATATCTTTATACAAAGCGATGTACATTAAAATACAATTTGTTAAGATAAAAACATACAATAAATATGTAAACATTAGATATTAGACAAGACCAACAACAATTGGGAGGTAAGGGAGGTTAAAGTTACATATCTTATAATAAGAAACACATTTAAGGGTAAAACATTAAGGAGGTAGTAAAATTCTTGAAACGAAAAATTTATATTTAAAAGAAAAAAAATTTTTTATGTATTAAAAATCTTTTTAAAAAGATAAGTTTTTAGAGATTTCTTAAAAGAGGGAATGTCTTTTTCATTTTTTATATAATGGGGCAATGAATTCCACCATTGGGGGCCAACGACCGAAAACATATCTAATCTACGAGTGCCTATAATTTTTAAAGATGGAATAACTAATAAGTTTTGGGAAGATGATCTGAGTGTGCGTGCGGAACTATAGGGAATTAGCATCTTAGATGCATGATTTACACATGATTTACACATGATTGGCGGCCATCTTTTAGGAAGCCACTGCTACTGGCGCAGTGTGTAGAATCCATCTCTGTGTCTCTAAGGCCTATTTCATGAAGTCTGGACACAAGGCTAGAATAACCCGCAAGGTCAAATGCTGCAGTGAGATCAAGAGGAGGACAGATTTGGACTGATCCAAATGATAGTAAATAAATGTGGTAATTCCTAGCAGTACTATGGTGGGTTCTAAATCTCATTTGGTTATGATGTAACATATTAGTTTTATCCAGGAAGTCTTGAACTTGTGTGTGGACTAATGTCTCAGCAATTTTTGACAAGAAGGTTAGCAATGGGTCTAAAATTGGAAAAGGAGGTGAGGGTAATAGAGGGATCTTAGATTTTAGGGTGGATGAGTTGCAGCCCTAGTTCAAGGAAATGTGAGCTCTCATGATAAAAGGAAATGCCCTTACTAACCTGGAAGAGCTCACTGGACTAACAGGAGATGTGTCATATCAGGAAAGCCAGGCAGACACGTGGAAGGGCATAATAAAAAAAAACGTCTAAGTTCCCTTTTGGCTTAAGGCCTTAAACGTTGAAAGTAGAAGCAGGGAAAATGTCCATTATAAAAAAAACCATCCAAAAGGAGGTTTTTTTTTTTTAATGGCCTGCTTCTATGTTCAGCTGTTTAAACGCCCAGATCACCACTTCATCTACACTAACACCATATAATCAGCCTAAAAAAAGGCCTAACTCCCAAACGCCCAAAACAAGAGCAGGGCAGGAGGGAGCCCAAGCCGTCCTGCCCCGCGGCACCCCCGAACTCCTGACATGATCAGGGCAGGAGGGAGCCCAAGCCCTCCTGCCCCGCTGAAACCCCCTACCCCCCACTAAAATACGGGCAGGAGGGATCCCAGGCCTTCCTGCCCTCAACGCAACCCCCCGACTGCCCCCAACCCCCAATCGCCCCCCCTCCCCGTACCTGAAAATCGTTGATCGGACGAACGGGTGCCAAGTCCGTCCGATAGGCCAGCCATCCCCGGAATGGCTGGCCTTAAGGCCTGATTGGCCCAGGCGGCTCAAACCCCACCCACAGGTGGGGCCTGAGGCACCTGTGCCAGCCTGAATAGGCCCAGTAGCCTTAGGCCCCTCCTGTAGGCGGGGCCTTAGGCACATGGGCCTGGGATCTCCTGCCTGTATTTTAGTGGGGGGTATTTTAAGGCAGTATGGGGTTGTATCTACAGAATACTGCCTATGAACCTCTATCCTAAAGAACAGGATTCTGGAAAGCTTAGGTGGTATAATTTGACATTACTAAGATAAAAACCTGCTTTTTTAAATATATTATAACTCCTTACTTTAAAATTGTTTCTAACCAGTTGGGAGGGTACTGGAAGACTGGAGGGTAGCCAGTGAAATGCTAATTTTTAAAAAGGGTTCCAGAGGTGATCTGGGAAATTATAGACCAGTGAATCTGACTTCAGTGCTGGGCAAAATGTATAGACCAGTGTTTTTCTACCTTTTTACACCTATGGACCTGCAGAAATAAAAAAAATTATTCTGTGGACCGGCATCGGTCCGTGGACCGGCGGCTGAAGAACACTGGGCTAAGTCATGGGCCAGACACCGCCCATCTCTACCCAATCTCCACCCCAAACCCCGCCCCCATAATAGTACTAATTGCACCTTGCACATCCCTTGCCTCATCTGGAAGCCTTCCCTCTGACGTTGCAACATCAGAAGGCTTCCAGTTCAGGCGCAGGATGCCTGTAGGAGCCACTGCCCGTGGCTTTGTGCACTGAATCAGTTAGGCAGAGGGAGCTGGTTCGAAGATAACACCGCATCGATCACACTGTGGACCGGCGGTTGAAGAACACTGTTTTGGGCCTGATGCACGTGCTGGCCCTGTGGACCGGTAGGAAATTTCTGTGGACCGGCACTGGTCCATGGACCAGTGGTTGAAGAACATTGGTATAGACTATTATAAAGAACAAAATTAAAGAGCATATACATAAGCATGGAAAAGCCAACCTGGATTTAGTCAAGGGAAATCTTGCTTCACCAATCTAATTCATTTCTTTGAAGGGAAGAATGAGCAAGTGAATAAGTGTGAGCCAGTCGATATTGTATATTTGGATTTTCAAAAGGCATTTGACAAAGTACCTCATGAAAGACTTCTGAGGAAATTAGAAAGTCATGGGACAGGAGGGAATGTCCTATTATAGATTAGAACTGACTGAAAGAGAGAAAACAGAGAGTAGGGTTAAATAGTCAGTATTTTCAATGAAGAAGAGTACATAGTGGGGTTCCCAGAGGACTGTGCTAGGGCTGCTGCTTTTTAATATATTTGTCAGTGATCTAAAGATGAGAATATCTAGTGAGATAGTTAAATTTGCTGATGACACCAAGTTGTTCAATCAAAAGAGGATTATGAAAAATTACAAGAGGACCTTGGGAGACTTGGCATCAAATTGGTAGATGATGTTTAATGATAGCAAGTGCAAAGTGATACATGTGGGAAAGAGGAACCTGAACTATAGCTATGTGATGCAGGGTTCCATGATAGGAGTCTCAATATCTTTGTATCACTCTAAAATGTGGATAGATCTCAAATACAATGCGGATAGATCTCAAATACTGTTTGCAATTCTGGTCACCACATCTCAATAAAGATATAACGAAATTAGAAAAAGTACAGAGAAGGGTGTGAAAAAGAATAAAAAGGATGTGATGACTTCCCTATGAGAAAGGCTAAAGCAGCTAGGATTCTTCAGTCTGGAGAGGAGACAGCTCAGGGGAGATATGATAGAGATCTATAAAATATTGAGTATAGTGGAACTAGTAGATGTGAATCGCTTGTTTACTCTTTCCAAAAATGCTAGGACTAGGGGTCAAGCAATGAAGCTACTAAGTAGTAGATTTAAAACGAACTGGAGAAAATATTTCTTCACACAATGTAGAATTAAACTTTGGAATTTGAAGCCAATAGGGTTTAAAAAAAGGTTTGGATAACTTTCTAAAAGAGAAATCCATAAGCCATTGTTAAGATGGACTTGGGGAAATCTACTACTTTTTCCTAGGATAAGCAGCATAAAATCTGTTTTACTTCTTGGGATTTTGCCAGGTACTTGTGACCTGGGTTGGCCACTTTTGGAAACAGGATACTGGCCTTTGGTCTTTCCCAGTAGGGCAACTCTTATTTCCTTTTTATTTTATTATTTGTAATTTTCAGTCCTCCAAAAACAAGTTCCAAGTTTAATAAAAATTTGTATACCGCCTATCAGTCTTCCAAGCGGTTTGTACATAATAAAATAGGGTAACATACATTAAAACATACAGGCAAATATCTACTGTACCTAAATATATAAGGCACCCCCAAGTCTATAAGCTATAGAAGCGGCATACATTCAGGTACAGTAAGTATGTTGCTATTCCTGGAGAGTTCACAATTACAAAATAAGGGCCCCGGTAGTGATTCTGTTGCAGTAAATGTACTGAAGCCTATTCAAGTCCTTTGGGCTTTGGTACATTTACCACTGCAGCATTGCTACTGTGGCTTTGTAAAGGGGCCTAAAAGAGCTAAACCCAATCCCTGAGTTTACATTCCACTGCTCTAACAGGTGGGCTTCCCCCCTGTGTAACCATTTTGAAAGAATGCTGCCATACGAACCATGTCCCTTGTTTTCCCCTGTTCATCTTTTGGACATTCCAGTTTGTAAAATGGATGTTTCTGCTGGATGTTTCTAAGTATATGGATGTCCATCCCATGTAATTTTCAAGAGGAAATCTTGACATATTTCCTGTTCAAAAATGCATGTGAGATGGATGTTCATTTGGGATGTTCTGACTTGGTCATCCTTTCAAAAATGCCCCTCCACATGTTTATGAGAGTATTCAGTTTAAATGGAAAATAATTTTGGGTTTCTTTCTATTGACTCTTGCAAAATATTAGAAAAATAATGATGAAAAAAATAAAGAGGGGCAAAGTTACCCCTGAGGAAAAAGGCTACAGAGACTGGCTTCTGAGTTTTGAATTGATGGCTGAGAGGTCTATAATATCATGAGTGAGGTGGAGAAGGTAAGTAGGGAACGCCTTCAAAATGTACTATAATTAAAGGACCCTCCAAAATTGTAATAGGTAGCATTTTTAAAACTAATTGTAGGAAGTAGTTTTTTTGCCTAAAGCACAATTAAGCTGTGGAAGATGTGGTGAATGTAGTTAATATAGCTGGGTTTATAAAGGGGACAGAAAAATTCCTGGAGGAAAGGTCAATAAACCAATAAACATTAAGGGCTCCTTTTACGAAGGCATGTTAGGTCCTTAACGCGAGAAATAGCGTAAGCTAAAATGCCGCGCATGCTAGCCGCTACCGCCTCCTCTTGAGCAAATGGTAGTTTTTCGGCTAGCGCGCGCTATAGCTCATGCTAATCCGGTGCGTGTGCTAAAAACGCTAGCGCACCTTCGTAAAAGGAGCCCTAAATAATTTAACTTGAAGCCTGTTTTCTTTTGCTTTTAGTACAAATTACCACTGCTTGACAGACAGCAATAATGACAAGAATGATGATTTTTAAAGCACAGAATCTTTAGTATACTTAGTTAGATTGAACTTCCTTGTGAGTGCATTCTGTCCTGTATTAATATTGGAGTTTGTTTTTTGTCTATACTTTTTAAAATTTTGTTCGTAAATCGCCTTGACTTGCAATTTCCCAAATGTGTCGATTCATCAAATTTTAGAATAAACATAAACAGACTAGGGAAAGTCACTCTCTCCTAAATTCTCTCTTTTACTTACCCTACTTTTTCAATCTTTGCCTACCTTTTTCTCCTCTATTCCACCCTTTTCCCTATCATTTTTCTTTTTCAACTGATACGTTTCAACTTATTTAGCCAACCGCTTTAATTAAAGCGATCCTACCCAATATGTTTTTCCCTACCCTCACTATTTCCCTCTCTTCTTCAGAATATGTAACTTCCCCCCCCTTCCCCTCATATCCTCACCTTCATGTTAGTCAAATTATGTCTTTAATGTTCACCCACCACATTTTATATTTTAAATTTTATCTTTGTTTTCCTTTGTATAAATTGTATTGTGAACTGGCCAGATACTTGGTGATGGTCGGTATATTAAAAAGTTAATAAACTTGAAACTGCTTATCCCAGGTAATAAATAACATGTAAAATATGAGAATTTGGCATCCTGCTGGATAGTTTTAACCTGGATGGCCATGAGTGGAAACAGGATGGTGAACTTGATTGACTTTTAGTCTGATCCAGTAGCAAAGTCATTTATAAGATTAACACCTCACTTGGATGTGTCGTTAACCACCAGTGGCTTTGAGGGACCCCAGGATGGGCTTTAAGGTTTTTAAAAATTATTTTCTGATCAATTACATCAAATTCATGGGAGAAATTTCAATTCACACAGTTTTACTGGTCAACCCAATGTGCTCACATATGTACATATATGCTAGTGTGCTGCCTAAGTTCTATTCTGTAAATATCCAGCAATGTTGTATAGCGCATATTTGCAAGAGAGGTATACTCACGAATGGAGCATGGGACATACTTAAGGTTCCCATTTGAACATGTAACCTAAAGGTACCTGCACTGCATTCAGGTGTCCACACATGCTATCTCTATAACTGGTGTAAGTATGGGTGCCTAAATGTTTGGCATGTGAGAATATGTGTGTTGGTTAGTAAATAATAATCAATGTCCTGTGGCTCATCACACAGTCAATGCTGTGGAACAATATGGATATCTGCTTGTTTCTTGCTCAGCAAGTTGTGTGGGAGAAAGAGATGTGCATCCAATGCCATGTTGGTGAGGGACATATTGCAATAGAGGCAACCTTTCACCTACATGTGTACATCAACTAGACCTGAACTTCTGAGTCATACACATTGCCCTGTAAAGATGATCTCACCATTCCGGGGCTAAAGTCAGAGCCTTTCCTGAACCTTCCAGAACATCATATTTTGAAATAGTGGGAGGGACAAAGCATTCATCACGCTATATCAAGAAAGGCTCCACGCCAGAACATTGGCTGGTGTTACACCAAACCTTGAGGACATCGTCTACAGGTTCTTTTCGGGCCACCTTCCCTTCAATGATCAACTGAACCTCATGGATTGCCTACCTCTCATGATCTGCCCACCTCTCCAGGAAGCCTTGCTGCAAGATCGTAAGCCATGTCTGTTATTACTAAGAGGTGATAATTACAGCCTAACTTTAGGCTTAGCAAAGCTCATTGTGTGTTTTCTCTAACTACTTTGCTGTGTTTTTCATTCTCCCAAGCTTTATAACCTTGTATATAATTCTGAGTTACTCAGATGTTTACGTTAAACTGTACTGTACAAAAAAGCCACTAATTTTATAACGGGCTGTGTTCATTGCTTGCCAGTATTGAACTTTGCAGGATTAGAACTTAGATTTTTTACAAATGTAAACAGTTTAGAGTCCTATATATAATAATATTACACATATATTTTGTTCCTCATGCACTGGTTCCCTTGGGGACCAGGAGTCCTGTGAGTGTTCCCTGAACAAGTGACCCCTTATCAATATGCTTAAAGGTACATCAATACTACATTATGCTAGTATTCTGTAATGGAACCTATCAGCCTGTAGCATAGTAAGGGATGGCAGGGTGATCGATCACCCTGGGCTCCATCTTCATGGGGGCACTGGCGCCTCTCCTCCTCTGCCCCCCTCCCTCATACCTCTTGAAATGTTTGCCACGATACGCAACATCGTCCACCTGCTGCTTGCATTGGCCTCAACTCCCTTCTGATGTCACTTCCTGATCACGGGACTAGGACTTGACATCAGAAAGGAGCCAAAGCCAGTGCGAGCGGCAGGTGGAAGATTCTTATGCCGGAGGTCGGGGGAGGTGCTCAAGCAGTGAGGGCTGGGGGGCATGCGTTGAGGGGTGGGGGTTCATGACACAGCAGGGAAAAGCAGGGGACGCATGGTGTGGCAATGCTGGGCGTCACTGCCTTGGGCACCAACTTCCTTAGCTAAGCCTCTGCTTGACATTGTGCTGTACTGAGGCCCATATTCTGTAAACAGTGCCCAAAGTTAGGTGGCGATAGGCACCCTACTGCCGCTTAATTTAATTGGCACACTGATTGCGCTAATTAAAAATAAGTTAAAACACAATATTAAAAAAATGGAAGCACCTTATGATGCTTAACATCACTGTAGGCGTGGTTAACACCAGAAGTAGCACTAGGCATTGTAAGGCACCTCCGTAGGCCTATCGCCACCTAACTTTGGGCGCCGTTTACAGAATATGGGCCTAAGTACAGAGCTTAGGTGCAGAATTAAACTTGGGCCTGAATTTTGATGGCCATATTTCATGCATTATTAGTTTCTGTTTTTATTATCTTTAACAGCTTTATAAGATTATTTGCTATTTTTCTCAGAAAGATAAAGCACAGGTCATCAGCTTAATCCTCTCATTTGTTGCATCCAATATTGTTCAAACCTTAACAATTTTCTCATGAAAAAAGTAGATCATATTTCACTACCCAGAACTGGAGGAATAGTATATAAATCACATTAGGAAAATGAAAGCAATTAATGAAAGCAAAAATATTCTTAGAACTATTTGGAATTTTTAGAAGCAGCTGAAAAAAATAGAACACACTAGATTTCTTTGTCTCAAAATTGCTGTTTTTATATCCCTGAAACTCTTTCCTTCACACTCCTCTATTTTCATTTGTTTTAATCTTATACCAAGTTCTATCCTTTCCTAACACATTGTTTTAATACCCTATGTTGATCAATAAACTAATATCAAACATCTACCCTCTCGTCAAGTATCATGGTCATCTGTATTTGAATCAGCTGAGTAAGACCAATATCAAAAACATCATGATCTACGAGGGGTTGCTGAAAAGTTCTCAGCCCAACCAACCAACTTCCTAAATTCTGAGCGTTATTTTGCCACTGTAGCTGAAAAGTGTTATTTCATTAAGTGCCAAATTGCAGAAATAAAATTCTGTTGTGACCTTGTTTCAGACCATTGATTGAAGCATATCCACGTCATTCTCTTCTTGGCTGGGCTGAGAACTTTTCAGCACTCCCTCGTACAGAAGTGAGATCAAAAATAGAGAATGACATGGTGACAAAATTCATCACCGTTCCCATCCCCGCGGATAACCGTGGGAAATAATCCCATGTCATTTTCTAGTGTCTATTTCAACCTCGGTCCTTCTATATCAGTATTCTTCAAAGCAAAGCTTGCGGGTCAGTGGTTGTGCCCAATTATACTCTGATTCTTCCCTCTCTCCTTAAAGAATGACATGAAGATGGTTTCCCGCGGTTATCCGCGGGGACAGGAACAGTGATGAATTTTGTCACCGTGTCATTCTCTAATCAAAACCTTCTCTAGGTAAGTTAGTATCCAGGGTTTGTGTCAAATCCCTTGTAGCCTTACAACTAAAAGTTATTTAAAAAATGATTGGACATGGCATTGGTGATAGGCCACTCCAATCATTCAATTTCTCTGATCCATTAAAAATAGAAACCAAATGCAAAATATTCCAATGTACAGTATGCATTAAATTATATAAATGGTGCCCAAATTTGGGTGTTCAAAATTGAGCACTATAGGACAAATTCTATAAAGGGTGCCTAAAGTTAGGTGCCTATCTTAATTAGTAAATTGGCTTCAATTAGTAGATTTAACAAGCTCATAATTGAAAAAAATAAAAATTAATTTGGCTGTAGGCACCTATCTTCTTAAGCACAATTCTACAAACGATAGGTGCCTAACTACCTAACAGCACCTATTGCATGGAACCTAAGTGCACTAACAGTAAAGTAGGCATGTTTAGGGGTAGAGATTGACTTAGGCACCGCTAGGCATGATTCTGTAAAAGATTTAGGTGCCTATAATGTAGGCCTTTAAAACCCTGGTCTACTTTACAGGTGCCTAAGTTTTAAGTTAGGTGCCATTAAGCACGATTCTGTAATGGGAACCTAAGAGTGATTGACATACGATAGGTGCCTAACTTTAAGCACCTATCTTTCTGGTGCATATTAGAGAATCTGACCCTAGGCTCATATTCTGTAAACAGAGCCATTAGTTACGTGTGGGTAACTTGATCGTGCCTAACCTAATTGCTTTAATTGGTGCGGTAATTGACCACATTGTTTATAATCTCATTTTAAAAAGTAGGTGCCAACGCCTGTCAGGGTCATGGTGGCCAGTGGTGCCTAAGGTCAAAGGAGGCGTGGTTATGGACGGAGATGACCTTAGCCGCTGCTAAACCCAATTCTCTATAAAACTTAGGCACCAGTAATGTAAGCCTTTAAAACTCTGCCCTACGTTACTGGCGCCTAAGATTTTTTCTTAGGTGTTGATAGCTGTGATGCTGTTAACGGCAGCTATGCTTGATCGACACATGGCCAGCTGATCGACACACGGCCAGCTGATTTAGGCGCCGTTAACAGAATCCAGATCTATGTGCTATTCTATAAACGGTGCCCAAATTTGAGTGAATTTGCCTTATTTTATTACACAGATTCTAGAAATGCCCCTGACTTGCCCAGGTCTCTCCCATGGCCACACCCCCATTACAGATCCATGCCTAACATTTACATGCACATATTTATAGAATGCTGACCACAAAGATGCATGAGTAAATTTAAATTGTTGCCTATTAGCACCGATAATTGATTTTTAGCGCCCAGTTATTGCCAACTAACTTCTCATTTGTCAATTAAGTTTCACATATGTGCCAAATTTTGACACTCAGGGCTCCTTTTACTAAGGTGTGCTAGCGTTTTTAGCGCGCACTACATTGCCACGCACGCTAACCCCTTGCTACACGCCAAAAACTAACGCCAGCTCAATGGTGGTGTTAGCGTCTAGTGTGCGTGGTAATGCAGCTAGCACAGCTTAGTAAAGGGAGCCCTAAGTTATGGGCACCATATATAGAATTCAGGGGAATATGCATTAGGACCTTTACTAACTGAAACTAACCAAGTCATCCATAGCCATATCAAAATCCAATTCTGCCCCACTAAGCTCTGTAAAAGAAGAAAAATGAAAATTGCCTAAAACTCTAAGCATCTGATAAGATAATGTTGGATCAAATTATCGATAACCCATATAATACTAGTTTTGGTGGTACTCTAAAAATTACTAAAAAGACAATTTTTTCACTTACACCCTATACTCAACAGTAAACACTCAATGGCCTCAAACTGATTACAGTCTCTATACAGTGGATAAAAAGTAGATTTAACAAATACTGCCATTATCCCCTGTCTCTTTCCCCTCCTGGAAAGAAGGCAAATAATCCAAAACCATACCCTTGTTTTCCTGCAGCCATGTTTCTGTTAAAAGAAGCAAATCCCATCTTTGATCAATAAATACATCAAACAACAGTTGTTATTTTTTATTATTGATCTCACATTTATGAAAGTAGACCTAAAACTATAAAAAATCATTCTTTTTAATATCTTTTCTTTGCAAAGAAACTGGAAGTGGCATAGCCGATGCATCACATTCTCTCTCAGATTTTCTTTTTTTTTTTTTTAGTTCAATAATTTTATTGAATATTATAAGAATTATAAACAGAAAGCAGCTCAAACATATAGAATCATAATAAAAATCATGTATCAAATATTCGTATCTACAATCGTTTGAATAAAACTAGATTAATGAAAAGGATCCAGAGTATCTGGAACTGCTTAGAAAAGGAACAGAAGAAGACAGAGAAATAGGAGGGATAAGAGAAAGGAAGAGAGAGAGAAAGAGAAATAGAGAGAGATAGAGAGAGAGAGAGAGAGAGGCAGAAGTGTCTATAGAGCAGAACGAACATATAAGTCTAAGAATGACCAAGGTGATTTGTTTCGTGTCAAGTTTGTAGAGGATCGAGAAAACAATTTCTTTTCATATGCATAAGATTCAAATTTGTGGTACATACTTAAAGAGTTCCACCAGAAGGTGTAATCTAGTAATGAGGATGATTTCCAGTTTTTCAGAATATGCATTAGAGCTGTCACAAACATGGTGTCAATGAGTTTAGGTGGGCAGTTTGATTGTGCAAAACATGGGTGTTGAGAACAAAGAATTATAATGTCCATGGAGATCACTTCTGAACATTTAGTAATAGATTTTATGGTATCCCAAATACGGAGCCAAAAGGAATGAACCATATTGCAATGGAAAAGCATGTGATCGAGAGTTCCGGGTGCTTTCAGACAGTTCCAGCAGGTAGAGTCTTGTTGTAGATTCGCTTTCCACATACGATATGGAGTCCATACTGCATTCCACATAACAAAGTACATTGATTGCGAAACTCTGGATGATAAAAGAGGACGATTTGTGGAAGACCAGAAGAGTTCCCAATCTATTTCAGAAAGCGTGGTTTTCAAAATAGAGTCCCAATGGCTCATAGATTGAGATGAAAAAGTGAAGAAGTGATCTCTTAGTATACCATAAAAAAGAGATATTGCCTTACCCTTCAGTAAAGCCAGAGTAGACCAATGACGAACAGTATGAATAGAAATCATAAAGTCAGGGCGTGTATGTATATTAGCTAATATTCCAGTAAGCATAAGCCATTGTGAACGTACAGAGGATGGGAGTGAGTATGTGGAACAGAAAATATCAAAGGGGACAAAAGAATTAGAGGAGACCAATTGATGAACAAACCACACACCCGCCCGCTGCCACCTCTTCCATGAGAGGGATCTTCCGCTGATTTGAATTTTAGGGTTATTCCAAAGGGACATGAGTGGGCCTTCATCAGCGTGAATCTCAGCCGCTGCATCTAATAGGCGTAAAGCATGTTGCGTTGCACATAATAAAGAATACCTTCTCAAGTGTCTAGGTATTGACACTGTAAGAAAGCACGAGACGTGCAGTGGTGTACATAAAAAGCGTTCCATTTCAAACCATGCTGGTTGATCTTGAGGGTTCGAATCAACTATCCATTGAGCTCCATATTTGGCTAATGATGCAATATAATAGTAGTAAAAATCTGGTAGATTTAGGCCGCCATTAATTTTAGAGGCCTTCAGCTTGGCGAGAGCAATACGAGGTTTTTTCTTATTCCAAATAAATTCAGAAATTTTCATATTAAGCCAATGAAAGAATTTTTTCCGGCATAGAAGGGGAAGCATAGAAAGAATGTAATCAGATTTTCTAAAAGCTTCACCCAACTCAAAATATCTCCTTGTCATTTAATTGCTGACTCCTCCACCTCCTTCTAGTGACCTCTTGTAGCAGCCATTTTGAAAAGGCACCACAAGGGGCAGGAATGGGGGGGTTGAGCTCCTGCCCCCCAGCAATCCCACTGAACCACTAGGGGGGCCTACCTGGAAGACTGGGAGGGTGGGGGGACTTTCCAGGGAGCCTTCTTGATGTGGGCTCTGGGAATGAGGGAGAGAAAGAGGGGTGTTATTGGGGGAGGGAGGCAGGAGGATAGAAGTGTGCTCGGGGATCTTATTTTTTTTAAAAAGTTTTATGTGGGTGCTGGGCTGATGTTCAGTGCTGACACCCACATAGCTAAGCAGCCTTATTTAGGTCAGCTTTTACCTTTCCTCAAATAAGCCACTTAGCTATGCAGGTGCTGACACTGAATAGTGCCAGCACCCATATAACCATGAATTCCTCTCTACTATCACCCCTGACATGCCCACTTTGTAGTTGGGTGGTCTAAGGGGATATTCAGCCGCACTCTCTGGTTAATTCCTGGTATATATCCCCACTTAGGCAGCAGGGAGTGATTGAAGTATGCAGGAAAGGCTCCTGCCTTTTTAAATCACTTTGAGTGCCGATAACCAAAACAGGTTTTAGAAGTATTTAAAAAGAGCTTAGGACTCTTCAGTTATGCTGTACGCCCAGAGCTGAAAGGGGCATTTTAGGAGGAGTGGTCAGGGCGGGATCTGGGCGGGACGTGGGCTGACCTAGACTTAGTTGTACTGCAAGTATAACTGAAAAGTGTAATGAGGCTGCCTGGATGGAACTTGTACGTTGTGACTTAGGTGATGTAAAAGCAGATCTAAGTGCCCAAAAGATATCCAAAGTGACCAGATAACCACTGCAGGGACAAAGTAAAGATCCACACACTCCCCCCCAGTGATCACTGACCCCCCTACAACACCATAAGAATCGGAATAAAAACATACATACCTGCCTCCGGAACATTAGCACCTGGCATAGGAAAGCCTAGTAGAGTAGTCTGGGACTAATGGGGTTGTAGACAAGTGGGTCTGGTAGATTTTTGGGGGGCTCACCATGAACTATAAGGGGGTTCTGGTGAGATGGCACCCTTTTTCTGAAGTTTGCAGCAGTGCCCTGTAAAGTGCCCCTCTACTTTGTTGCCATGTCTGGGTGTCCAGTTCATCACTTTGAAAACCCCTCCCATGTCCAAAAGGTCTTGTTCTAGGCATTTTTGGACAATTTTTTGGACAAGAATGAGGTATAAAGATAGATGACTTAGCGGTCTGGCCATTCAAACCGCTGGACGTATAATTAGACGATTTTCAAAAAAATATATATATTTTGGACGTATTTTTCAGGAATGAACTTTAGACACTGCCAACTTTGAGCGGCTAGCCCAAAACGGACTTAGACGTATCTTTTGATTATGCCCCTCCATGTGTCTAAATATAGATGCTCCATTACAGAATTACCCTCCATGGGGATATCTGATAAAGCATTGTCTACATGTAAAGGAAATGTCAGATTTGGAAAATAGCATTTATAAAATTGTATGTTCAAATATGTATGCTGACAAATATATACAGACTTATTTATACACTATATGTAGGCATTCCCATGGGCATAATTTGACTAGAGCTGGAGTGGAGTGGTGATGAATGCACATATTTTATGAAGTGCATGTGTACTCTCACAGAAAGCATGCATTTTTTTATACCTTCTTCATAACAGGATAAATATGTGTGTATGAATTTGCATACTATTGGGTATAGTTCTGACTATTTATTTTATAAAGGCACAATGTTGTTCTTATGAAATACGAGTATCTTTAAAATAGACATCTTTTCTGGACTATTCACATAGGCACCCATTTACAACATTACCTCCCACTTGTACCTGTTTGACTTAGAATTCCTTCCCGTAGTCAAAATTCACAGTAGATTTGACCAAGACGGTAAAGTTCAATAATTCCATTTGTTTCCTAGTATAATACATGATTATCCACTACTTAGATCTTCATAGCCACTCTTTTTAATGCTTGTATGAACTGAAAGTGTTCCACAAAACATCTGCTCTACCTCTACTCTCCTTTTTAATCACTGTGGGTCCACTTCAGGTATTATGTGTCAGAAAAGACTGATATAGACCTGTCTGCCATGTAAATCTGTTATGAGCAGGAGATTTGCCCCAGATCAACAATTAGTGTATGAGAATAATTTAATAGAGGATTCAAGAATAAATACAACTTTACTTGCTCATCTCAAGCTAGGCAGGCAGGATATAAAAAAAGTAAAGAAAGAAAATGGCAATATTTGACATTTTAAAGGAGACAAGTTATTAAGCTCCCCAAAATGCCAATTGAATTTGAACTATAGTAGTTTTGCTGGCACTGCTAGAAAAATTATTTACAGAGAAAGTTTACTCAGCATGCTTATTGAAACTGAAAAAGCTAAAGTGTAGGATTAGTTTGGAAAATATGCAGTTGTGGTGAAAATGGAGTATGGAAGCTTGTAGCAAATATTTCCTAGTAGGTGCTCATCTTGTGTGAGGTGTTTGATATATCAACAATGGACTCAGAAATTGATGGTTTTGAAACAGCACCATATTGTTAGTCCTGAATCTTGGTTGTGTGCCACCATTGTTGAGAGGGGTTTGTAATATAAATGTGTATAGGTTTTTGCAAATCCACAATAACAAAAGTACAGTGGAACCTTGGTTTGCGAGTAACCCGGTTTGCGAGTGTTTTGCAAGACGAGCAAAACACTCAGCAAACTTTCATCTCGCAAAACGAGTGTTGACTCGCTACACGAGCTCTCACTATGGTGGCCCAGGGGTGGGTACCTGCCTGTGGGTGCTGCAGCCCTTGCAGCGTGGTGGTTTCCTTTCCCCGGGGTCCCAGTGCGGCTCTCCTCCCTCTTCGGCCGATGCCTCTGCCGTCCACCAGCGCCTCCCGGCTTCCAATTCAAGCCGGCCATCCTCCAGACGCATGATCAGGACCTCTGAACTCCCCCGTCAAGCTGGCGCTGCTCCAACAACACGCGCACCATGTACAAGCATGCAGGACGTCCTGCGTGCTTGTACGTGGTGCGCGTGTTGTTGGAGCGGTGCCAGCTTGACGGGGGAGTTCAGAGGTCCTGCGCATGCGTCTGGAAACCACCATGCTGCAAGGGCTGCAGCACCTGCAGGCAGGTACCCACCCCTGGGCCACCATAGTAAACCTTGTTTGTGGAACAAATTTTTTCAGTTTACATTGTGGCCTATGGAGACATGTGCTTTGATATACGAGTACTTTGGATTATGAGCATGCTTCTGGAACGAATTATGCTCGTAAACCAAGGTACCACTGTATAACATTTAAGGTTAGATTTTGAGCACAGCAATCAGGTTTGGTTGAGTAGAGCTATTTTTGTACATAAGAACATAAGCTGTGCCTCTGCTGGGTCAGACCTGAGGTCCATCATGCCCAGCAGTCCGCTCACGTGGCGGCCCATCAGGTCCAGGACCTGTATAGTAGCCCTCTATCTATACCCTTCTATCCCCTTTTCCTTCAGAAAATTGTCCAATCCCTTCTTGAATTCCAATACCGTACCCTGTCCTATCACTCCCTCTGGAAGCGCATTCCAGGTGTCCACCACCTGTTGGGTGAAGAAGAACTTTCTAGCATTGGTTCTGAATATGTCCCCTTTTAATTTTTCTGAATGACCTCTTGTTCTTGTAGTTGTCAAAAGTTTGAAGAATCTGTCCCTCTCCACTTTCTCTATGCCCTTCGTGATCTTGTAAGTCTCTATCTTATCCCCTCTAAGTCTCCGCTTCTCCAGCGAAAAAAGCCCCAGTCTCTCTAATCTTTCAGCGTATGAAAGGTTTTCCATACCTTTTACCAAACGTGTCGCTCTCTTCTGAACCCTCTCGAGTATCGCCATATCCTTCTTTAGGTACGGCGACCAATATTGGACCCAGTACTCCAGATGCGGGCGCACCATCGCCCGATACAACGGCAGGATAACTTCTTTCATTCTGCTTGTAATACCCTTCTTGATTATTCCTAGCATTCTATTCGCTTTCTTAGCATTCGCTGTGCATTGTGCCGACAGCTTCATTGTCATGTTCACTATTACCCCCAAGTCCCTTTCTTGGGAACTCTCACTCAATAACAGCCCTCCCATCGCGTAGCTGTACCTCGGGTTTCTGTTTCCTACGTGTAAGACTTTACATTTCTCTACATTGAACTTCATCTGCCATCTCGTCACCCACTCCCCTAGTTTGTTCAGGTCCCTTTGTAAATCTTCGCAGTCCTCTTTAGTCCTAGCCCCATTAAATAGCTTGGTGTCATCTGCGAATTTTATTACTTCGCTCTTCGTCCCCGTTTCTAGATCATTGAATAGCAGCGGTCCAAGCATCGACCCCTGCGGAACACCACTCGTGACCTTTCTCCAGTCCGAGTAGTGGCCCTTCAATCATACCCTCTGCTTCCTGCCCGCCAACCAATTCCTGATCCATCTATGTACATCTCCTTCCACCCTATGGTTCTTTAGTTTCCGAAGTAGGCGTTCATGGGGTACCTTGTCAAAGGCTTTTTGGAAGTCTAAGTATACAATGTCTATGGGGTCACCTTTGTCCATCCATTTGTTAATTCCTTCGAAGAAGTGCAATAAGTTCGTCAAGCACGATCTTTCCTTGCAGAAGCCATGTTGGCTTGTTTTCATAAGTTTATGCCTCTCTAGATGCTCCTCGATGCTATCTTTTATCAGCGCTTCTGTTATTTTCCCCAGAACCGAGGTCAGACTTACCGGTCTGTAGTTCCCCGGGTCACCTCTCGATCCCTTTTTAAAGATGGGTGTAACATTGGCTATCTTCCAATCCTCCGGGATCACGCATGTATTCAGGGATAGATTACAAACCTGCTGTAGTAGTTCCGCTATTTCCTCCTTTAGTTCTTTCAATACTCTAGGTGGATTCCATCCGGGCCCGGTGATTTGTCAGTTTTTAATTTTTCTATCTGCCTGTGTACGTCCTCAAGGCTTACTTCCATGGATGTTAATTTTTCTGCTTGGTCTCCTTTGAAGATTTGTTCAGGTTCCGGTATGTTGGATGTGTCTTCTTTTGTGAAAACTGACGAAAAGAACATGTTTAGTCGGGCAAGGCACGCTGGTGGTGCCTCCCGGCGATCGACTGCCCCCTCGTTAACGACTGATGATCAACTTCGGTCTGCAACAGGAGTAAGAAGCATCAGGGACTAGCCCGTTTGGCACACCACCGGGGAGTAGTGCGGCGGTGAAAACCTCAGGGCTTGATGTTACCCTAAGCCCCGACGTAAGGACGCCACCACATCAACCATTGCCGCAGGCAGCTAGCTCTCCACAGGACCAGAGAGCACCCAAAGAGGCAGCCCTCTCATCTCCGGAGGCCAGTGTTTTGAAGGGCTTGCCGTCTGAGACATCCCAGAGTGACTTGTTCACTCTCGTAGGACCTGCGACCGGGACAACCAAGGCTGAGGGAATACAAGACTTCATGGAGGTAAACCAATCCTCAGAACAGTCTCTCACAGAACAAGCATATCCTTTTTCTGCAATCAAACCCCCAGAAGTCACTCTTAAAGCATTATGGGACTTGGTAGTGAATTTGGGAAACTCCTTAAATCCCCAAATTAAAAATTTGGATAAAGAGGTTAAAGAACAGAAAGGAGAAGTAAAATTGATAAAACAAGATATATCTCAATTAAAAATAGAGGTACAAAATACAAGTAAAGAGCTAACATCAGTAAAAAATAATCAAGATTTACTGGTTAAAAACAATATAATTTTGAGGAGGAAATTGGAAGCTCTGGAGAATAATAGTCGAGCTAACAATTTGAGAATTATAAATTTTCCTAAGGTCTTATCAATTTCTCCTCGAGAAATGATGAAGCGTTATTTTATGGAAATATTGCAAATTCCTGAAAGCTCTCTACCTCCTCCTACAAGGGTATATTATCTTCCTGTTAAATCCCAAGTCAAAGAAAAAGAAAAAGGTGGGGATTCTCAGGAAAGACCATTGGACATTTCCGCCATATTGGAACAATTGGATAGAGAATTGGCTGTTCCAGCCACTCTCTTGATGTCTATGGCTTTGGCTCCAGACAAGGATTGGATATTAAAACTTTTCTTCAAAAATAGATCCAAGGACTTCCTGGGACACCATATTCAGATATTTCCTGATGTCTCTAGAGAGATTCAAAAAAGAAGAAGAGAATTCTTAATCTTGAAACCTGGAGTGACTCAAATTGGGGGTATTTTCTTTTTGAGATACCCATGCAAATGTGTAGTCCGATACTGTTCTTTGAAGTATATTTTTACAGATCCATCTCATTTGATAAATTTCCTCTCAATGAAACGTCTTGAGAAAGGAATAGCTACTCCTAATGAAGTTTAGCTCTCTGTACTGCAGTAGACATACGGCTTTCTTTGATAAATTTTTTGATAAATTTATCTCTAATCTTTAAATCATGAATCTAAGTTAATGAGGACTAGTGTGTGATCAAGTGAGTTTACTTTATGTATTTTTGATTTTTATGTTTTGCTGTGTTTTTCAATTTTTGAAAAATTAAGTTAATTTGGTTTTGTGTTTTTTTTTTTGTGTTAGGATCTTTATTACACTTTTCAATTGAAATATTTAGTCATTGTCTACTACTTTCAGATCATAATAGTCCAGACAAAATTTAGTACCAGCAACCAGTGATCCAGCAAGTTTCAGGGTAGAGACCCAGTTGGGTTCCAGAAGCATATTCTTGGATGTTGCCAGCCACGAAGCCACATTTGCTGGGAGTTTTCTTGGACTGGTGTGTTTGCAGTGACATTTCCTTGTGCAAGAACTATCTACCTGGAAGGATGGCCAACGACCTTCTGGTCTGACCCTTTCTGACTCATCTGTTGCCTGCTCCACCTCCCCCTCCGTTATGCTGTTGTCCTGGTTTTGGTCAGTAACTTGCTCCGTTACCTTCTTGCTTTGTTTTGCAGGCTTGTTGATCTTTTGTGCTTTGGTTTCAGTCTGCATGGGCAGCTTGGGCCTCTCTTGAAACTGGGTGGATTGTTTAGGCTTCTCTTGAGGCTGAGTAGGCAGTTGGGACTTCTCTTGAGACTGATTATGTGGTTTCAGCCTCTCCTGAGGCTGAATGGGTGACTTTTGACTTTCTTGTGACTGAATGGGTAAATTGTGGCCCTCTTGAGGGTTAATGGACATTTTGGGCTTCTCTTGAGGCTGGATAGGTAGCTTGGAATTCTCTTGAGGCTGGAGGTATGGGGCTGTACAAGGCTTGTACTGGCTCTGAGTTCTAAGAGGAGGCTTCGACATCGTGCCAAGGGGGCCCTGATATTTAGTTGTTGGCTTGACTTGGGAAGTTGTTGGGGGGGTCTCAGTCTGGAGTTTGGGCTGACTATGATATGTGATTGTTTTTCCAGGAGTGCTAGTTATAGACCCTGCTTGCTGGAAGACTGTTGGGATAGAAGTTCTCGGAATTTCTTGACATGGAAAGGTAGGCAGGAAAATGGTCTTTGTTTGAGTAAGTGGTTCCTTTGAGCCAGGCAAACCTTGAGTCTGATGGGGAGCTTGCCCTCCTCTCTGTGATAGAAGCAGGCCTGTGCCTATGGCTTCCACTTTCAGACGTTGAGGAAATACAAATATGGGTGGCTTGAGTATTGCAGTAGGGACCTTGGATGGGGTTTGGCTTTGAGAAAATGATACAGGAGAAGGTCTGCTTTGTGAGCCCTGCATTTGGGGTGATGCCAGCTGATGACTCTGTTGCTCTTGTCTTTGTACTTGCTGCAACTTTACTGGGAAGGTAGGTGTTATGAATGTTCCCTGGACCTGAACTTTCATGTCTTTTTGCCCTAAACAGCCCACAGGGACTTTTCTCTTCTCCTCGCGTTTTAGAGTACTGTTGAACTGGAAATGATTTTCAGGCAGATTTTGAGGTGTCATCCAGTCAAACTTAGGCTTAGCACCTGTGAAGGTGAAAGGAGCTGGCTGGAATGCTGCCTGGCCCATTTTGGGCACCTTTAAGTTCTGCTCAACTTGTCCCAGAGAAAGAGGAGTCTGTATTTTGGATTCAGCCACATTCAGATCTAAGTGGAAGGTGTCACTTGAGCACTGCTGATTGTCCTGGTCTGGAGGGTTGCTTTCAGAAACAGCTTTCTCTTTGGAGCTGCTGCTTTTTGTTTGCTCGTGAATTTCTTGCTTTTTGTTTTGGTTCTTAATCGCACTTTTCTGTACAAGATGTTTATGCTTGCTAATTCTATAAAATTGTATAAATAAATAATAATAATAAAAAAAGAACATGTTTAGTCTTTCCGACACTTCTTTCTCCCCCTTCACCACTCCCTTCCTATCTCCGTCATCTAGCGGCCCCACCTCCTCCCTAGCTGGCTGCTTCCCTTTAACACATCTGAAGAACGGTTTGAAATTTCGTGCTTCCCTGGCTAGCCTCTCTTCATATTCTCTTTTTGCTTTTCTAACCACGAGGTGACATTCTTTTTGATGCTTCCTGTGTTCTTTCCAGTTCTCATTGGTTTTGCCCTTTTTCCATTTCTTGAATGAATTCTTCTTATCTCCTATCGCTTTCTTCACTTCTTTAGTTATCCACGCCGGGTCTTTTGTTTGGCTCTTTTTGCACCCTTTTCTGAATCTGGGGATATACTGATTTTGCGCTTCGCTTACCGTATCCTTGAATAAAGACCAGGCCATTTCTTTGTGTTGTTCCTGAGTTTCTTCCTTACCATTACCCTCATTGCTTTATAGTTACCTTTCTTGAAGTTAAAAGTTGTCGCTGTGGTTCTCTTTCCCTTTGGTATTCCTACTTCAACTTTGAATTTGATCATGTTATGATCGCTGTTTCCCAACGGTCCCACTACTTCCACGTCCTTTGCAGGTCCTCTTAGCCCATTAAGGATTAGATCCAAAGTATCATTTCCTCTTGTCGGTTCTCTGACAAGCTGATCCATGAAGCAGTCCTGTATAGCCTCCAGGAATCCGGTTTCCCTAGCGCATTTTGAGTTTCCAGGACTCCAATCTATTCCGGGATAGTTGAAGTCTCCCATAATGATCGCGTTACCGGTTTTGCATTCCCGTTTCATCTCGGTTTCCATTTCTTCATTGGTAGTTTTGTTTTGCCCAGGTGGACGATAGTACAGGCCCATCTTTATCTCGGGCCCTTTCCTTCCCGGTATTTTGCTGTTTCAACGTATCATGCTTTTTAATATACAGTATATACTACCTTGATGCTTGTTTCCAAAGTAGGCAGTTAAGCAAAGCTTTTAATATACTAAACCAGAGATTCTCATCCTTTTTTGTTGTGTAGACCAGTGTTCTTCAACTTCCAGTCTACAGACCATTACAGGGCCACAGAAAATTCCTGCCAGTCCACGCAGGGCTGGTGAGATCGGTGCGCAAAATTCCTGTCGGTCCACGCAGGGCCGGCGAGATCCTCTGATAGTAGCTTCCTCCCCTCCGCTCCCCTCCCAGCAGCTCTCAGTACTTGCTTGCAGCAGAAATTCACTTCAGCAGCCTTGGGGCTTTTGTGGAGTCGCAGCCCGCCTCTGATGATGCAACTTCCTTTTTCCTCAGAGGCGGCGCAACCCATCAAAGGACCAAAGACTGCCTAATTGAATCACTGCTGCAGGCAAGTACTGAGAGCTGCTGGAACGGGAGCGGAAGAAAGGGGAGGAAGTCACTTTTGGAGGCTGGGAAACTGCTGGATAAAGGGAGAGCTGCAACTGGACCTGGAGGGAGGGAGAAGGAGAGATGCTGCTGGGAGGGGAGGAGGGAAGGGAAGAGAATTACTGTTGGATAGGGGGAGGAGGGAAGGAAGAAGAAAAACAAAGGAAGGAATCAGCTGGCAGGGAGATTAGAGAAGGGGAAGGGGTCAGGGTGGAATGGAGAGATCAGATGAAGGAAAGGAGAGAGACAGGAATGAGAAAGTAGAGAGAGATTGATGCTGGGAAGGGGGTCAGCAGAGAAATAAGGAGAGAGGGACAAAGATGCTAGATCTGGTGTAGGAGAGATAAAAATGAAGAGAGCAGTGAAGCTAGAATGAATCATGTAAAAAGGAGAGAGGGGCGCAGACTGGATGGAAAAGGGAGAGAGGCATAGAAAGAAAGCAGATACCATATGGAAGGGGGAGAGGGCAGACAGTGAAGGGGCAGATGCTGGAAGAAAGAGAGTGAAAAGAAGATGAAAGCAGAAACCAGAGACGACAAAAGGTAGAAAAAAAAAATTCTATTTTGTGATTAGAATATATCAGATTTGAAATATGCATCCTGCTAGAGCTTGTGTTAGACATAACTGGGGACTGCAAAGCCCAGGCAGTGCTTCTTTAGCTTCCAGCTGGCTTAGGACTCTCTCTGACCATGGGGCAGTTGCCCTAGTTGCACTCCCCTAACACTATTCCTGTCATGTGTGACTGTGGTATTCTCTTAGCATAATATTTCTGTGTAGCATTCTGTAATAATTTGGCTTATTCAGTTTTCTTGATAGTAGAGGGGATATATGTGAAGGATTGGGGAGACAGGGGTTTTGTTGATCCTTGCTCTGTATTGTTTGTATTTATAAAATGACAATTGTACAGAATATTGTTTCTTTTTATACTTTAATAAAATACATTCAATATAAAATCATAACTGAAGCTTGTGCGTATGGGATCAGATGGTTTGCGGGGACTGAGCTCATGGGGACGGGGCGGAAACGGGGTTTTTTATTTCACTGTTAGTAGTTTGCCGGTCCACAAAATAATTCTTTTATTTCTGCCGGTCCATAGATGTAAAAAGGTTGAAGAACACTGGTGTAGACCCTATATTAACCTCCATAAAGTTCAGGAACCCGCAGTTCATCCCCACCTCCTGAACTCAGTGACAAACTAACCTTCTATATCTGACATCCTCTTGCTGTCTTCCTTCTCAACTAGTCCCATTCAGTCTCTTTCCTTTCTGCACAGCCACCTCTGATTCTACTCCTGACGCATGTGTCGCTAGGAGCAGGTACTGATAGTCGCATGAAAACTGTTAATGACAAGTACTGTTAATGTTAATGGCATGCACTGTTAGATGCATGAAGAACTTAATGGTATGTACTGTTAGACGCATGTACTGTTAGACGAATGCACTGTTAGACGCATGCACTATTAGACGCTATACGGTCAGAGACGTCTCAAAACCAACCTCCACTTAACTTATCTTCTTTTCCACCCTAACCCATCTACAATTCAACCATGAACCTCTTACTAATATTACTACTCTACATGCTAAGTATTAGCATCAAAGAGATTCACACTCTCTACCCTCAACTACAATTTACCCATTTCCCCGCTTTATCGACCACGCACATCTCCATTCCACAAGAAGACAATACATATAACATTAGCATTATCTCAAACACAAGAACACATCAACGCACCCGCAAACAAAGAACAAGGGTAGTAAAACCCATAAGAACCATTACCCATACCAATCCCATCATATCCGCTACTATCCCCTGTGCTTATCTTAACACTAGATCAGTCAGGAACAAGGCCTTTCTAATCAAAGATTGGATCATCAGCAAACAAATAGCCTGCCTCTTTCTAACTGAAACTTGGCTACTGTTTGAAGATGACCCAATAATTACCGATCTCCTTCCTGACAATTTCAAAATCCTTACACTAAACCGCGAGGGAAAAAAAGGAGGAGGATTAGCAATTCTTCTCAAAGAAGGATTCGAGTTCGAACTTATGGACTCCAAAACATCCAACCAACTAGAAATCCTAGCCTGTAAAATCAGTAACATCCACTTAGAAGATTCCCTCTCATGCATACTATTCTATGTCCCACCGAAAAGTTGGTCAAAAGCCAAAGAGGACTTTTGCGAATTCGTCCTACACAACTCTTAGTTCCTCCTACAATATTATCGCAGGAGACATAAACATACATCTCGATGAAGAGGACAACACAGACACAAAAGAATTCAAAAACTTCCTATCCCTACTTAACTACAACCTCCCTCCCTCCGCACAAACTCACGAAAAAGGCCACCATTTAGACGTAGTAGCCATGTCCACAAAGGAACTCCCAGACCCCACCATCTCATTACCAGGAGGCACCTGGTGCCACGACATCTGGTCCGATCACTTCACTTTCTACTTCAAGCTAATCTGGTTCCAACGAAAACAAATTACCCAACCAAAAATAAAAAAAGAACATCTCACGAGAAGCCACATCAACCCAAATAACTATTGGGCGCAATATAAACTACAAGCAGAGGTAAAGGAAGTAGCTGATTTTTGGGATCACTGGACCACTACCAGCACCTGCATTTTAGACAACATTGCACCTAAACATACCAGTAAAAGTAATGCAAATAAATATAACAAATGGTTCAACATCGATCTCCTAAAAATGAAACAGTTAGCCAGACGTCTAGAAAGAAAATGGAAAAAAACAGGGGAATTATCAGACTGTAACAATTGGAGAGCCAATATAAAAACCTACAAACAACTAATAAAAGATAAACGCAAAGCATTTTACTCAAACAAAATCAATTCATCCTGCAACAGCTCACGAGGAGTTAATACAAAAGAGCTGTTCAATCTGGTTACTAACCTATTTGACACCACCCGTTACACTCTACCCACACACAACTTTAAATTACCCTCGGCGAACGACCTAGCCCTGCACTTTGACTCAAAAATTAAAAAACTAAGAAACAATTGCCCAACAGAAGAACCTAATGAACACCATAAAGCTAACACACAAGGAAATGAAACCCCTGCAGACATGTTCTGGGATTCATTTCAAGACATAGATTGGAATAACTATACCAAATTATACAACAAATACTCCAAATCATACTGCTTCCTGGACTCATGTCCCCCGGAAATCATGAAAGCGGCACCACTTGAATTTAAACTATCTCTACTGCACTACTTAGCCCATAACCTGAAAAACGGAAAATTCCTCACCAACAAAGGCCACATAATAATAACCCCTATCCTAAAAAATAGCAAAGAATCGTCAGCCCTAGTTTCCAACTACAGACCAATTGCTTCCATACCACTCTTTGTAAAGATCATGGAGGGGCTTGTACACTCCCAATTAATGGAATATCTAGACCAGTTCTCACTCTTTCATGAGACTCAATCCAGCTTTAGACCGCTTTTCAGCACAGAAACGGTAATTGCGGCCATCTTAGATTACTTGCACCTATTTTTAAGCAAAGG
This sequence comes from Geotrypetes seraphini, assembly GCF_902459505.1. NCBI lineage: Eukaryota > Metazoa > Chordata > Amphibia > Gymnophiona > Dermophiidae > Geotrypetes > Geotrypetes seraphini. Next base: position 255,342,686 of record NC_047086.1, read on the forward strand.
CCTCAGTGCCCTGATCATGCAATTCGACATGAGCTCTGCCTTTGACCTTGTAGACCATGCAAATTTGCTACAGTGTCTAGATGCTATTGGCATCAGAGGCGAAGTGCTAAACTGGTTTCATGGTTTCCTTTCGTCCCGAACCTATCAGGTTCGCTTCAACAATGATCTCTCCAACACCTGGAGCAACCCATCCGGCGTTCCGCAAGGGTCCCCACTATCCCCTCTGCTTTTCAATATCTACATGACCTCACTGAGCATTCAATTAACCCAGCTGGGGATAAAATTATTCAGTTACGCTGATGACTTCACAATTATTATCCCATTTGCCAACTCCATCTCGGAAACAATTCCAAAAGCATCAGAAGCCATAAACTTGATGGAACATTGGATGACAGACTACAAACTCAAGCTCAATACTGAGAAGACAAAATTCTTTGTCGCTTCACCGCGCCCTCTTGACACCAAAACCCCACTAGACATCAACAAACATAACTACCCCATACAGCCCACCATTAAAATACTGGGTGTAACTCTGGACCAATGCCTCACCATGAAAGATCAGGTGGACTCCCTAATCAAAAAGAGTTTTTTCACCCTCTGGAAACTTAAATCCATTAAAGCATACTTTGATAACTCTGCCTTCAGAATCTTGGTACAATCCCTCATATTAAGTCAACTCGACTACTGTAGCATCGCCTACTTAGCAATCCCCCAAAAGAATATGCGACGATTACAACTAATGCAAAATACTGCGGTCAGACTAATCTTCGGTCTAAAGAAGTTCGATCACGTGATGCCATACTTCAAACAGCTACACTGGCTGCCGATGGAAGCTCGTGTAAAGTTTAAGTTCGCCTGCCTCTATTTTAAAGTTTTCTACGGTCTAACCCCTAAAGGAAGCCGATATGGTTCTCCAACCTAGTGGCTGAGAAAATAAAGGTGAAAGAGTTGGCATTCATGAAATATAAAAAAACCCAAGAAGAGGAGAGCAGAAAGGACTACAGGGTGGAACTGAAAGAAGCCAAGAGAGAGATACGTTTGGCGAAGGCACAGGCGGAAGAACAAATGGCTAAAAATGTAAAAAAGGGAGATAAAAATTTTTTCAGATATATTAGTGAAAGGAGGAAGATAAAAAATGGAATTGCTAGGCTGAAAGATGCTGGGAACAAATATGTGGAGAGTGATGAGGAGAAAGCAAATGTGCTAAACAAATACTTCTGTTCTGTGTTCACAGAAGAAAATCCTGGAGAAGGACCGAGATTGTCTGGCAAAGTTACACGAGAAAATGGAGTAGATTCTGCGCCGTTCACGGAGGAGGGTGTTTATGAGCAACTTGAAAAACTGAAGGTGGACAAAGCGATGGGACCAGACGGGATCCATCCCAGGATACTAAGGGAGCTCAGAGAGGTTCTGGCGAGTCCTATTAAAGACTTGTTCAACAAATCTCTGGAGACGGGAGTGATTCCTGGGGATTGGAGGAGAGCGGATGTGGTCCCTATTCATAAAAGTGGTCACAGGGATGAAGCAGGAAACTACAGGCCGGTGAGCCTCACTTCAGTTGTTGGAAAAATAATGGAAGTGTTGCTGAAAGAAAGGATAGTGTATTTCCTTGAATCTAATGGGTTACAGGATCCGAGGCAACATGGCTTTACAAAAGGTAAATCGTGCCAAACGAACCTGATTGAATTTTTTGATTGGGTGACCAGAGAGCTGGATCGAGGACATATGCTAGATGTAATTTACTTGGATTTCAGCAAAGCCTTTGATACAGTTCCTCATAAGAGGCTGTTGAACAAACTTGAAGGGCTGAAGTTAGGACCCAAAGTGGTGAACTGGGTCAGAAACTGGCTGTCGGACAGACGCCAGAGGGTGGTGGTTAATGGAAGTCGCTCGAAGGAAGGAAAGGTGACTAGTGGAGTCCCTCAGGGTTCGGTGCTGGGGCCAATCCTGTTCAATATGTATGTAAGTGACATTGCTGAAGGGTTAAAAGGAAAAGTGTGCCTTTTTGCAGATGATACCAAGATTTGTAACAGAGTAGACACCGAAGAGGGAGTGGAAAATATGAAAAAGGATCTGCAAAAGTTAGAGGAATGGTCTAATGCCTGGCAACTAAAATTCAATGCAAAGAAATGCAGAGTAATGCATTTGGGGATTAATAATAGGAAGGAACCGTATATGCTAGGAGGAGAGAAGCTGATATGCACGGACGGGGAGAGGGACCTTGGGGTGATAGTGTCCGAAGATCTAAAGGCGAAAAAACAGTGTGACAAGGCAGTGGCTGCTGCCAGAAGGATTCTGGGCTGTATAAAGAGAGGCGTAATCAGTAGAAGGAAGAAGGTGTTGATGCCCCTGTACAGGTCATTGGTGAGGCCCCACTTGGAGTATTGTGTTCAGTTTTGGAGACCGTATCTGGCGAAAGACGTAAGAAGACTTGAGGCGGTCCAGAGGAGGGCGACGAAAATGATAGGAGGCTTGCGCCAGAAGACGTATGAGGAGAGACTGGAAGCCCTGAATATGTATACCCTAGAGGAAAGGAGAGACAGGGGAGATATGATTCAGACGTTCAAATACTTAAAGGGTATTAACGTAGAACAAAATCTTTTCCAGAGAAAGGAAAATGGTAAAACCAGAGGACATAATTTGAGGTTGAGGGGTGGTAGATTCAGGGGCAATGTTAGGAAATTCTACTTTACGGAGAGGGTGGTGGATGCCTGGAATGCGCTCCCGAGAGAGGTGGTGGAGAGTAAAACTGTGACTGAGTTCAAAGAAGCGTGGGATGAACACAGAAGATTTAGAATCAGAAAATAATATTAAAGATTGAACTAGGCCAGTTACTGGGCAGACTTGTACGGTCTGTGTCTGTGCATGGCCGTTTGGAGGAGGATGGGCAGGGGAGGGCTTCAATGGCTGGGAGGGTGTAGATGGGCTGGAGTAAGTCTTAACAGAGATTTCGGCAGTTGGAACCCAAGCACAGTACTGGGTAAAGCTTTGGATTCTCGCCCAGAAATAGCTAAGAAGAAAAAAAAAAAATAATAATAATAATTTAAATTGAATCAGATTGGGCAGACTGGATGGACCATTCGGGTCTTTATCTGCTGTCATCTACTATGTTACTATGTTACTAAATACATCACTGACCTATTCTCCTTCTCAGCCAACAAACACAAGAGAAGCTCCCACTCGCACTTCGTTTCTCCCCCGGTTAGAGGATGCAAACTAAAAAAACACCATGAGCATCTTCTCTCACATCAGGCTGCTTTATGGGGTAAAGACCTAGAACAACTCCTATTGCCCACCACTTATGAGGTATTCAGGAAACGCCTCAAAACTCACCTATTCCTGAAATACCTAGACAGCTGACCCACTTCCCTCCTTCCCCTCTCTTGCCCTTTCTCCCCATTGTTCCCACATCCCTTAAGTTAATTCAACTTGTACGTCAACTCAACTTGTACCCCATTAATCTTCTGTAAACCGCATAGAACTTAACGGTATTGCGGTATATAAACTGTTATTATTATTATTATTATTACTCCTATGCCTGCTGATTCTCTGCCCATGGTGCTGCTACATCCATTCCAACAGTCACTGCTCATCTCATCTCTACATCAGCCTCTGTATTTATTTATTTATTTGCATGGTTTACAATAGCATGAAAAAACTATGTTCTATGTTCTCTTCTCCATGTCCTGTGAACCCCTGTAATGACTCCATGGATCCCAGGAGTCCACAGGCCATAGGTTGGGTGTTAAATGAACTAAACTAAACAGATGTGAACCACACTGGGGGAAATTCTGAACACTTGGATGCAGTATGCTGAGCACTAGTGAGTTGCTATTAAGCCAGTGGGAGGCAGATTGCAGAAGTCACATGGATGGAGCTGATCCCAGATATTCAATGCTGGGTCATTTCCAGCGACTGGTATTGAATATCTGGTTTCATTTTTGCCTGCGGCACCTTAACCAGTGTTAAATGGCTAAGGAGTCCTTTTACTAAGGCGCGTTAACCGATTTAGCGTGCACTAAAGATTAGTGCAAGCTAAATGCTAAGGTGCCCATTATATTCTGCCTGGCTGGCCTGGAACTTCCCCTCCGATGCCAGAATTGACATCAGGGGGGAAGGCTTGTGCAGTCGTTGCATGCACCTGGCCTGTTGCAGTGGGGTGGAGCAGGGAGAGAGAAAGATGGGGCAGGGAGAGAGAAAGACAAAGAAAGAAAGGGGGCAGGGAGAGAGAGAGAAAGAAGAAAGAATGCACAGTCAGAAGGAAGTGCAACCAGAAACTCATGAAATCACCAGACAACAAAGGTAGGAAAAATGATTTTATTTTCAATTTAGTGATCAAAATGTGTCAGTTTTGCTAATTTATATTTGCTGTCTATATTTTGCACTATATTTAATGGGTCCCGGGGGTCTGGGGGAGGGGGTCCTGTCCCTTTTTGAGGAAAAAAAATAAATGGTCACGTTACCCATAGAGGAAAATAAGAAGTGAGAATCAGTAAAGGAATGAGTGAGCCAAACCTGCATGGAATGGCAATTAGGGAAAAGCACATTGGAGCTTGCTGGAGAGCATAGGGAGATAGAAGGCTGTGTCAAAGAAAAATGAAAATCAGAACAGGCTAAAAAGATTCAGATAATGGAGCAGGAAGAGAGCTATTAAACTCTCAACTCCCAAATATAAAACATCAAATTATGCCTATGTAGGAGGAGAAATATTAAAAAGTGCAAAGTGAGTTGGTAGGGGGAGAGGAAGAAGAAGAAGGAAGAAGAAATTAGTGAATAATGAAAAAAATTAGAGGACTAGAGTATGGTGTAGATGGACTTAGGGAAGAGAGGGACTAGTTGGAGAAAAGTGCTAATGGCCTGAATGAAGAGAGAGAAAGTGTGTATGATATTGACAAGCTGTTAGGGGGGAGGAGAGAATGGCAGAACACTAGCTTTTGATTTGTCCACGTTATCTGCCCTGCTCATGACATTTAGATACAGGTTAGTCATTCACTACCAGATGTGTTTTGTTTTTCCTTTTTTTATTGCTGGATGAGGGAAAGTTTGTTATCAGTTATGCATTCCAATCATTTTCAAAAGTTGGCTCCTATGGCTCCATACAGATAATTCAAGGGTGTGTGGTTTGGGCAGTGCTTGGTTGAGTCTAAAAATTATACATATATTCTCCATTTTACAAAGGAAATACAAACTATAGTATATACAGGGAAAATATTCCATGTTGGGCTTTATACCAGCTTAATGATACACATAGTTTTTTAAAAAGTGCTTGTTTCAGCCAGGGGTTTTACATGAGGGACTAATGGTGTCATTTTCCTTCCCCCCCCCCCCCATTTTTTTTTTCTGCCTGCAAAATGAAACCAAAATTAAAATTGACTCTTACTATTTATTAATTAGTGGCACTTACATGTGTAGTTTTACTAAACGGGGTTACTTATACATGGAAACTGTGAAATCACCACTTCCATTTAAAAGCTGCCGCATTCATGCTGCTCATTTTTTCTTTTTTTTAATATTCTTTATTCATTTTCAAAATTACATTAAGTCTTAAATATATTCATTCAGATTAACATTAACTACATCACTTACAAACAATCATTGATATATTACATATAAACATATCCCTTCCCTTTTCCCACCCCACCCACCCTTATATTCCATTATCATATAAAACATGTAATAATAAAATTACCCCCTCCCTACCCCTTAAATCGATAAGTATAAGGTAAAACAATTTCAAATTAATCTTTACAATACTTTCTTAATGGTTTCCACACATCCTGAAACTGGATATTTGTAATATGGTTAACATTTCAGTGCCTACCATTAGACCATAACAGCGGGCATGCATATACAGCAGAGCAGCACATTATTTACAGTATTCTGTAAATTATGAACATAATTGCAAACCCCCTGCCATGTCCTGCCCATATATTTGCCCCCTTGCATTTACACACTATGCAACTCATAATCAAAACGTCTAAAATCCGCCTAAATCGGCATTTGGACAATCAAAACGACAGGTCGTCCAAGTGCTGATAATCGAAACGGGTTTTAGATGTATCTAAAAACAGCTTAGGCTTTTTCAGTGCCACTGTATGCCCAGAACTGAAAGGGTTTTTTTTTAGGAAGAGTGGTGAGGGCAAGGTTTGGGAGGGACGTGGGCTGACCTAGACTTAGTCGTACTGCAAGTATAACTGAAAGTTTAACGAGACTGCTTAGATGGAACTTGTACATAGTGACTTAGGTGATCTAAAAACAGGTCTAAGTGCCCAGAAGATATCCAGATAACCACTGCAGACACAAAGTACAGATCCCCACACACTGTCCCAGTGATCATTGACCCCTCTACAATACCATAAAAATTGGAATAAAAACGTACATACCTGCCTCTAGAACATCAGCACCTGGCATAGGAAAGCCTAGTAGAGCTGGGGGTTGTCTAGTGAACCATAGAGAGGAGGACCCAAGCTCATAAGCCACTCTAACTACTACATTCATGGTGAAACATGTGTACCCCCCAAAAAAAACCCTATTGTACTGCCATATAGGTGACACCTGCAGCCATAAGGCTATTGGGGTGGTAAACATGTGGGTCTGATAGGTTTTGGGGGACTCACCAATAAGGGAGTTGTGGTGAAATGTTTATGTGGCACCCTTTTTGTGAAGTTCACAGCAGTGTCCTGTAAGGTGTCCCACTACTCTGTTGCCATGTCTGGGTGTTCAGTCCATTACTTTGTTGACCCCACCTACGTTGACAAGGTCTTGTTCTAGGCGTTTTTAACTTGGATGAATTTTTGGATGAGAATGGGGTATAAAGACAGACGACTTAGCAGTCTGGTCAATCAAACGGCTGAATGAAGAAGTAGACGATTCTCGAAAAAAGAAATATTTTGGACATATTTTTCGAGAATGGACTTTTGGCATATCTGACTTTGGGTAACTAGCGACTTAGGCCCAAAACGAACTTAGATGTATTTTTAGATTATGCCCCTCTATGTAAGTTGAGCATGCCGCTACATGCAACCCCTTTGTTTGCCCGAATGCTTGCAAGGGGCATAGAAAGTAATTTTTTATTTGTAGAGGACCAAGACCAGGACCAACTTGTAAGTTGGATTCCTGAAGCATGCAAACACCACACAATCCACTCTCACCTTTCTCTCCAAAATGATAGGAGACCACACCAGATCTGTAATTCCCAAAAGTCAAATTTATTCTTCTCAGGGTACTCTCTTGAACGGTGAAAGGCTTCTTTAGCAACAGACCAAAACATATACAATATCTCCTAGTGGTAAAGATTTTCAGATGTCATAGAATGCTTCGTGTTGGATTAATTCAGATTCAATTATCCATATGCACTTGTCAGTTGATGGGAGATGGACCAAAAGATAAATTTGTCACTCAAGAACAGGTCTTAAATCTCCTCTGGTGTGAGGTCATTTTCCTAAGACCACCCTCCAGGAAATCCAAGAGCTGTCTTGGTCTCTTACAGTGCTTTGCTTCCAGAAATTCCCAACCCCCATTAACAGGAAACCTGGCAGTTTCACAGGAGCTAGCATATCTGCAAACTAACCTGTTTCCTTGTCAACCTCTCTCTTCCAAGTGCAGACAATTCATATTCAAACTGCCACACATCCTGCAGTCCTAATACTTGGGGCTGCAAACAGCAGTGAGGTTTCTTCTAATTTTGTAATCCGCTTAGAACCGCAAGGCACAGGCGGAATAGAAATCACTAATGTAATGTAATGATTTAAAATAGAGACTGACATGGGGACATATTTTTCCCTGTCCCTGCATGAACTCATTTTCCCATCCTGGCGAGTTCCTTTCCTATCCCTGCCCCATTCCTGCAAGCTCTGTGCTCATCTGCACAAGCTTTGAACGCTTGTGTGGTTAAGACAGAGCTTACAGGAATGGGGCAGGGACAGAGACAGTGACAAAACTCATGGGGACAGATGGGGAAATTGAGTTCCTGCGGGAATGGGGAAAAATGTGTCCGTGTATCATTCTCTAATTTAAAATCATTGTATCTTTAATGTTAATACACTGACTAGCAGAAAAGGAAATACATGCACCATATCCCTTACTCCCATCGTGAATGATATTTCTATCCTGCTACATACAGAATAATACTTAGACATCCTGCTGACAATTTTGTGGGTAAGTGTACACTTAATGCAATTAAATCATTTGATCACTTTAGAAGACATTCCATTTATTATATTATCATTCATAGGACCCTTAAGGAAGACAGTTTTGTTGAAACACAGACCATATTGGGTCAATAGGCCCCAATCACTTGGGTCCTAGGTGGATCATGTGGATTATTAAACTGTACTTTCAATAAAGCCTGCACCTTGAACATCATCTTCCTGAAAACCCGACTGGAATAAGGCTCTCAAGGACCAGAGTTCCCTACCCCTGTTTTAAAAGATAAGAAAGATGACTATATAGCAAACAAGATGATGCAGAAAGCATCTAATATAATAAAACGGTAAGCCGTGCATGTGCACTTCCTATGCATGTGCCGGTTTTCCATGAGCTGTAGCGACCCATAGGAAGTGCGCATGCGCGGCTTACGGTCTGCCCTGCATTTTTTAGTTGAAAGACGCAGCGGTGGCTACTCTCATGATCCCTGCCTGCGTCGGACTTCCGACGCAGGTGGGGATCATGAGAGGAGCCACCGCCGCATGTTTCAACAACAACAAAAAAATACGGCAAGGCGAGCAGGCCAGACCAGACCGGCAAAAATGAGAGGTGGAAGCCTAATAGCCCCGGCGGCTGTCAGCCACTGCAGCTGTAGACCGCGGTGGCTGTCGGCGGCTACAGACCGTGGTGGCTGTCAGCAGCTGCAGGCTGCCGCGGCTAAGCACGGAGCCACCACAAGTGACGATGAGGAGGGAGTGGGAGCAGGCCGCGGCGGCTTTAGGCAGATGTCGGTGGAGAGCAGACAAAAAATAAAGGAGGTAAGGGTTGCTGCTGGACAGGAGAAGAGGTGCTGATGGATGGTGAGGGGCAGAAAATAGGTACTGCTGGACATGGGAAAAGGTGCTGATGGACGGGGGGGGGGGGGGCAAAAAGAGGAGGGGGACAAAAAAAGGAAGGGAGGCCTACTGCTGGACAGGGTGAGCAAACAATAGGTGCTGATGGACAGGGGAAGAGATGCTGATGGACAGGGGGGCAGAAAAAGGAAGGGAAGCCTACTGCTGAACAGGGGGAACAGAAAAGAGGTACTGCTGGACAGGGGAAAAGGTGTTGATGGATGGGGGGAGCAAAAAAAGGAAGGGAGGCCTACTGCTGGACAGGGGGAGCAAAAAAGAGGTTCTGCTGGACAGGGGAAGAGGTGCTGAGGGACAGGGGGGCAGAAAAAGGATGGGAGGCCTACTGCTGAACAGGGGGAGCAGAAAAGAGGTGCTGCTGGACAGAGGGGGGGGCAGAAAAAGGAAGAGAAGTCTCCTGCTGGACAGGGGGAGCAGGAAAGAGGTGCTGCTGGACAGGGGGGGGAGTTAAAACAAAGGGAGAAGGGCTGCTGCTGGATAAGGGGACCAGTGAAGGGGTGGTGGTGGACAAAGGGGAAGAAAAAGGAAGGGAGAATGGACAGGGGGAGCAGGCAAGGGGTGGTGGTGGACAGCCGAGGAAAAAGAAAGACAGAAAGAAAGAAATACAGAAACAGGCTAAGGAGAGAGAGAGAAATAAATAAATATAGACACACACACATATTCTAGCACCCGTTAATGTAACGGGCTTAAAGACTAGTAACCAATAAAGATATAGGCCCCGGGGGGGAGGAGGGGGTGGGGGTGGAGACTACAGCGTATGGAATGGTAGCCTAGAATTGTTGCTCTTCACACCCACGGTGATTTTAGTGGCAGATTTGCTTTTAAAATGCATTAATCGTCAAGTTATAAAAGATCCTTCTCAAATGTTAGAATGGCGAACTTATGTTTTTTAATAGTCTATTGAAAACAGGCCAATATCCTTCAAGGTTAGGTGGTATTATCTTTACTCCTGTTCTTAAAAAAAAAGCCTCTCTAGATTCACGTAAATCTTCTAATGTTAAGACTAATGGCCAGTATGCTGTTAATCTCAAAACATGTGAGATGCTATATTAGTCAACCAGCTAACAGAATATTTGGATTGTCATAACTGCCTTAGCACAACACAATTTGGCTTCATAGCATTGATGCTGCATTATTAATGTTAGCTTCTGATACTAGGTTTCACCTTATTTTGGCTCATATTTTGCTTCAGTTTGATCTTACTGCTGTGTTCAGCACAGTAGACTATGACATTCTCCTATTCAAGTTTAGCTCTATCAGCATTACGGGTAAGGTCCTATCATGGTTTAATGAGTTTTTATTTAGTAGACAACGCATTGTAAAAATGAATGATGCTCTCTCAGAGAGTTGGGAAACCCCTTTGTAGAGATTTACAGCATTCACTATTCTCACCTATATTATATAATGTCTATGGGGCAAATATTCAGAGTGATTTAAGCAGCTCAGAGTCTCTGGCCCACTTAAATTGCCGATCAGTGGCTAAACACCAGGCACTAAGCCTGGCAGTGCCACTGAATATCAGATCTGACCAGCCCCCCAAAGTGGGCCGTGCTGGGGAGGAGCTGGGGCTTATACCGGTTCCAGCAGTATTCAGCTGGGGGTTATATAAAATAAGCGGGTAAATTTAGGATAGTTCAAAATGAACCAGGTGCTTAAAAAAAGGGTGATCTAGTTCTCTCTTGTGATCAACACCTCTCTCCCTAAATACTGCAAATAAGTGATAGCTTCTTATTTTTTCTGCTGATCCAGAGGGCTTCTAAAATTGAGTTTAGTTTCAATTTCTTCACTACAGCCACATGGATTATTTTCTTTTGCTGACTACCTAGTGGGAAAAAAAAGTATCTGCAGAGATTATTTGCACCTGCTTTTTCTATGGATATTTTTTTTTCCTTCTCAACTACATATCCCCTCTGACCCAATTTTACCTCTAAGCCAGGGGTCTCAAAGTCCCTCCTTGAGGGCTGCAATCCAGTAGGTTTTCAGGATTTCCTGAATGAATATGCATGAGATCTATGTGCATGCACTGCTTTCAATGCATATTCATTGGGGAAATCCTGAAAACCCGACTGGATTGCGGCCCTCAAGGAGGGACTTTGAGATCTCTGCTCTAAGCCAACCTACTTTTCAGGTGTGTAAAAGATATCACGGGCATAGTCTGGGTGAGAAGTGAAAAATAGCATCTATTACCAATTTACCTCCTGTGGTATTATAGCCTCTACTGTGCAAAATCCTATCATGTTTTGTCATACAGTGCTTGCCACGTTTTGTCATACTGTCACATTTTCTCTCTCCCTCACTCTACTATACTATATATGGTATCTTTCATACTAAATACAGGCATTACAGATAGTACAGGCATTGATTTGGGGGCTCCTTTTACTAAAGTGCGCTAGCGTTTTTAGCGCACGCAGCAGATTAGTGTGCGTTAACCCCACGCTACGCGGCTAGAACTGGCGTTAGCATCTAGCGTGTGCAGCATTGTAGCATGCGCTATTCCGCACATTAATGCCCTAACGCATTAGTAAAAGGAGTAACGCTTAGTAAAAGGAGTAACGCTTAGTAAAAAGAGCCTTTTGACTCGCCTAGACTATTGTAATATGCTTTACCTAGGATTAGCTAAGGTTAAATGTAAAGCGTTACAATTGATGAACTCTGCAGCAAGACTGATTTTGGGTATCTCACGCAGAGAACACATTACCCCGGTGTGAAAACAATTGCACTGGCTTCCAGTGGCACAAAGGGTTTGCTTTAAGATGTTATCAGTGATATGTCAGAGTTTGTATGGATCTGTGCCAGCGAATTTTCAAACTTTGTGGGAGGTGTACCAGCCGAGGAGGACTTTGAGATCAGAAGGTACTATGAGATTGACCTCTATGAAGGAGAAAACTGTTAGGCATATTCAATCTAGAACAGCAATTATGTCTGTGGTGGGAGTGAAATTATCTCCCTGGCATCCTGAGGACCTGCTCTGACCGGTTACAGTTCAGGAAAATGTTAAAGACCGAACTATATGTAGAGGCTTTTTGTTAAAATCTTGTTCGCGCTATAATTCAGTGAAGATTGACAGCGCGTAATTTCCTCTAGTTTTTGAGGTTACCTGTAGGGGGTTGTTAGTATGTGATTGTGTTTTCCATTTATGCTGTCTTGAATTATTGTGAATGTTTTATTTTGTTAACTGCTCCCCCTCAATCCAATACTTCTATCCTTATTACTTACCCTTCCCCTCTCGGCACCCTCCCGTAATTGATACTTGTCATTTACCACTCTTTATCCTCGCTATATAGGTAACTATCTTTGCATAGTAAACCGCTACAACCGCATTATACAGTCTCTTGCACTGTATCTTACTCAATAAGTCTCTCGAACCATATTTTCACTGTATAAATATCTCTGCTGTATATGTACAGTCTCCTGCATTGTAAATCTGCTTTGTTTTCCGCTGTATTAACACCTATGCTGAATATGTACAGTCCCCTGCATTGTAAATTGCTCTCAACTGCATAATACATTCCCTTACATTGTGTCTTCGCTGTATATGTACAGTCTCTTACACTGTAAACCGCTCTGAACTGTTTGTGGTATTGCGGTATACAAAAATAAAGTTATTATTATTATAGAAATTTTAGAAATAAATTTGCTATACTACACATATGCCTACCGTACTATAAATTCTCATGTTATCCACTACATAATATTTGCCATGTTTACTGTGCTAGTTTCAGCCATGTTACCTATCACACTGCTATGCCATACTAGGTTAGATGCACTTGTATACTATGTCTACCATGCTATGTTTGCCATGCTATGTTTTGTCATACCATGTTTGTCATGTTATGCTTTACCATGCTTTGTTAACTATATTTTTCCATCTCTGTCAGACAATGTCTTGCCTTGCCACGTTTGCCATCACCTTATGTAAATACACCTTAATATGTATGTAAACTTGTAACCCGTTCTGAGTTCTCCTGGGAGGACGGGATATAAAACCAAATAAATAAATAAGTTTGAGGTACACGTGGAGAAGTAGCATAATGGTTACTGCAGTGAGCTATAATCCTAGGGAAATGGGCTCAAGACCCAATTCATCTCTTTGTGATCCTGGGCAAGTCATCTATCCTTCCATTTCCCCAGGTACAAAAACACCTTTGATTGTAAGCCCATTAGGGACAAAGTACCTCCATACACTATGTACATAATTGCATACTTATACATCTTACTGCATACTCAACCGCTTAGACATATTTTTTGATAGGTGGAATATCAAATTGTAATAAAACTTGAAAACTTAATAAACTCAGATCTAATAGAATTATAGAAATGAGTAGTAGTAAATGTTACAGGTACATAATTGGTCTCTTTTTTCCTACTGCCAATATGACTTCCTTATCTCTTGTCTCCCTTTCCCCCCATACATCTATGAGAGGCCGCTGAAAAGTTCTGAGCCCAAACAACAAAGTTGGGACAGTGTCCACCAAGGGCTATACATTGTGTGCAGTGATTCTCCACTTTTTTTTGTTCCATTGGAAAAATATAGAATGAAAAAGGTGGAAAATCGCTGGACTAAGCCTTTGATGGAGACAGTCCCAACTTTCTTGGCTGGGCTGAGAACTTTTCAGCCGCCCCCTCATTTGCAGCACATTCTTTTACTGGAGAAAAGCTTAATCATCCAGGTAAACTGCTTCTGAAAACTGTTCTCTATTTCTGCTATGAAACCAAAGTTTTGTTTTTGACCTAAGGGCAATATTAATTCAGATGGCAATAGGTGAGATAATAATAATAAAAAAAAGCAAGCTGTCTACAAGTAGTTTAATCAGTTGCTCTCCACTCTTTTCCAGTCTGGATTCCAGATTGATAACTGTAAATCACTTTGAGAATATTTTAATATTGCCCTCATCTTATGTAAGCTAATGTAATCAGATTTGTTTTCGACAGTTATACTACTACAGTACTTGATGTGAGAACAGACGGTGGAGTGCTTATTAAATTTTGTCCTGTTTAGACTAACAAAAATAATACAAGGTCATGTAGATTAATGCATTGTGCTTCTAGTACTCAGTCACCAAAGTTACATGAAAGGTAGTGCTAGTCATCTTTCAGTTTTCATTTTTATGCTCAGCAGAGATTGTCTTTTATTTTTCATTGCCATATTTGGGGCTACATTTACTTTCCTGATGGAAGTCTCAGTGGAATCTATTTTTGTTGGAACATATGCTCAGAGCCCCAAAGTAATTACAATATCACTAAAAGCTTCATAATCAGGTTCCTGAAAGTAAATGTAAAAAAAATTAGATTTGCCTTGATCCAATCAGTTCAATTTGATTTCAGACTACTGTTTGATTGATTGAAGAAACATGACAAGGCAAAATGAGAGTGTTTCAAATGTCCAAAGCCTGAACAAAATTGTATATAATAAAATAAAGACAATCTAATTTAGTATATATGCCTTTTAATTTTCTTTGTCCATTGAGCTTTTGTAATGATCTGCAAATTCTGCATGACAGACTTAGGTTTTTTATTTTTATTTTTACTGGCATCTTTAATAATCTTTGAGTCTTTGTATCTCAGGTACCTAAAGCTGTGCTGAACTGTGGTATGGTTTTAGGTCATAGGGTATCAGACTTGGGGACTTATAATCATAAAACTAAAACATCCAAAAATAAAACCCACCTAAGTCAGTACTTGAACATCCTAGTCCAAGTGCTGATAATCAAAACCCGTTTCCTGGATATCTAGCAAGATGTTTCTCCTGCTGTGCATCCACAGCTCCAGGGGGTGTGATAGGAGTGTTATGGGTGGACTTTGGGCATGCTTAACTTGGACATCTTGAGGCGATAATCAAACCTTTTCCAAGATGGCCTGGATGGAACTTAGACGTTCAAAGGTAGGCCTGTTTTAGAAGTGTCTAAGTGACACATAGGTATTCAAACTGATGTGCCCCTCCCATACTCCCCTATTGCTCACTGACCCCCTTCCATCCCAAAAAAATCTGAATGAAAGAGTTCATACCTGTCTCTAGAACAGCAGTACTTGATATGGGAAAGCCTAGTAGAGCATCATATAGGTATCTTAAGTAACCTGGTGAACTACAGAGAAGAGGACCCAGGCCCATAAGAAACTCACCACCACATTTATAGTAGAAAGTGTGAGCCCACTAAACCCCACCAAAACCCTACTCTACTGCCTTATACTGTAGGTGTCCCCTGTAGCCATGAGGGCTATTGGGGTGGTAGACAGGTGAGTCTAGTAGGTTTTGGGGGAGTTTTGGAGGGCATAAATTATAAGGAGGACATGGTGAGATGTACTTCTGACAGGCACTCTTTATGTGGCGTTCACAGCAGTGCTAAGATGTCCCACTGCTCTGTTTGCCCCTTCCACAGCTAAATTGTTTATTGAAAGCTTCTATACCACTATTAATGACTGAGAAGTCAATTCAGAGCGGTTTACATGAGCTTCTGTAATGGTGTTACAATATGTGAGTCTTTGTAAAGGTGTTACAATTCTGGGTTAGCGTTTCTTGGAAGCTTTTTAGCACTGATACAAACCATTATCAATGCAAGAGCTTCTGTAAAAATGTTCTAAATAGAGTTAGCGCTTGAGATGGTTTACATTACAGACATAATCCATAATTACTTTTTTTGCACATGTTATTACCAAGATCAATCTACCTGCATATATATATATATACTAGTCTTATAGCCCGTTACATTAACGGGTGCTAGAATATATGTGTGTGTGTCTGTCTTTATTTCTTTCTCTCTCTCTCCTTAGCCGTTTTTTTTCTTTCTGCCTTTCTTTTTCCTTGGCTGTCCACCACCACCCCTTGCCTGCTCCCCCTGTCCATTCTCTCTTTCTTTTACCTCCCCTGTGTCCACCACCACCCCTTCACAGCTCTCCTTATGCAGCAGCAGCCCTTCTCCCTTTGTTTTACCTCCCCCTGTCCAGCAGCACCTCTTTCCTTCTCCCCCTGTCCACCATTAGGCCTCTGTTCCTTTTTCGTCACCCCCCCTGTCCATCAGCACCTCTTTCCTTCTCCCCCTATCCAGCAGTAGGCATCCCTTCCTTTTTCTCCCCCCTCCTCCTTCTTATCCCTATGATACACTTACCTTGCTCTGCCCCTGATCATAGGTTCCCGTTAGCCGCCCAGTTGCACCCATTGGAAAAGTTCCCTCTGCCACATCCCGCACCCCCCCCCCCCGACGCGACTCCCGCTGTCTTTATTTCTGTCTCTGTCCCTGGCCCCCTTTGTCTGTCTGTCTTTCTATGTATCTCCCTGCCCCTGTGTCTTTTTTCTTTTCTTTCTGTCTCCCTTCCTCCCTCTGTCTTTCTGTCTGTCCAAAGCAGCATTGCCTCCCCCTCCATTTCCCTCCCCCCACAGCAGTTCCCTGTGCAGCAGCATTAGCGTTTCCTCTACCCCACTTTCCCTTTCCGCGGGCCCAACTACAAACCTGGTGATTCCAGCAGCGTGTGTGCAGCAGTCTCCACACGCTGCTTCGGGTCCTTCTCCTGCCCTGATTTGCTCTGCCGCGTCTCTGATGACATCATCAGAGACGCGGCTGAGCAAATCAGGGCAGGTAGATTGATCTTGGTAATAACATGTGCAAAAAAAGTGATTATGGATTATGTCTGTAATGTACACACACACATATAAAACATATACACTCAAAGTCTAGTTATCTGGGCTTCAATGCTTTGTGTATTTATATCCTCTGCAATTCTGGGTATCCCTATTGCGTTCATCCTATCGCGTTCCTAATTGGTGGGGTGGGGTGTACTAGCCAACTGTCTCCTCTATGTCATTTTATTTGTTAAAATAGTTTGTGAAGAGGATGGTTTTTATCCCTTTCTTGAACTTTCTGGTGTCTTTTTCTAGTTTTAGTTCCTTTGGGAGGGTGTTCCACCACCTTGAAGCTATCACTGAGAACATTCTTTTCCTAATGGTTTTGTATTTGATGTCTCTGAAGGAGGGAATTTCCAACAGGTGATTTTGGCTTGAGCACAGTGCACATGCTTTCAACTTGGACATTTCTTTGGTCAAAAATGGGGTATAAAATTAGGCAGCCTAATGGTTGGATGTCCTGTTGGCCTAAACATCCAAATAGACAAAAAAAAAATTTTTTGCGGGGGAAGTTTGGTGGTTTGGCTTTCGAACATGGCCATTTCTGTGCTTCTGTCTTTTGACGTTTAGCGGGAAACGTCCAAATCGGACTTAGATATTTTTTAGAAAATGACCCTCCATTGCCCCAGTTACACTTAGATTGTGAACACAATAGGGACAGGAGAAAGCACCTGCGTATAGTATATCTAAATTGCTTCGATTGTACCCACAAAAGGCAGTATATCAAGACCCTTGAGTTGATGACAATGATCCCATTTATGTGGTTGGGCAAGGAAAGTCGGTATGTTCTTAACAAGACCAGCTCTGACAACTTGCCAGTTGTGAAGTGGCAGGGTATAGGGTAGTCTAGATTGTCTTGAGGGGCTGCTTGCTGGGAGTTTGAGGTGAGCTGTACCAAATCAGTGGAATCTGCAGCCTACCTCTTTTTCTCATTATGATGTGGTGCAGCAAGAGAAATAGAGGGCAAGCTCCAGTGAGTGATCAGCTGGCAAGTTGTATGCTGCAGGTTGTGACACATCATGTAGATCAGATGGCAATGATCCTGGAGCTGCTGGAGGCAGCATCCACAGGAACTACCCTACAGGAGGGCAATGGTGCTGACCTACCCAAGAACAGCTTTGAAAGAGAGAAAAGTAACTTGCCAATAATGAGAAAATGGATGCAAACACAATCCACCAGGGTTAAAAGGGAATGCTAGCATAGGGGTAGGAAGCATTTCTGAAGTTCCAAGCCCTCTAGTTATCAAAGTAAAATTCTCAAACTTTGGGGAGTCAATATACAGTGACCGAACTGCTGCATAAAGAGAAGGAAATTATTTTTCTCATTATTCAGTGATGTTATCCTTTTAGGTAAGAATTCTGAATATGTGGTCCTAAATTTAAACAGATGATTTATCCATCTCAGTTAAGATCCTCTAAAACTGGAGTTCTCAATCCAGCCCTTGGGACACATCAGTCGGTATTCAAGATATCTATGGTGATATGCATGAGATAAATTTACATGCACTGCCTCCATTGGATGCCCATATATCTCATATGTATTCATTATAGGTATCCTGGAAACCTATTCCGACTGCCTGGGTCTGTCCAATTTTGGCTATACAATTCAAAGTCAGTCAATATTAATATTTTAAAATAAAGCACTTGTGTGGTTAACATCAAGTAATAAATAAGTGCTTTTGAATATTAACCTTATGTAGTTCCAAAGGCTCTTCAGTGGTAGAAATCATTGCAGTGGTGCTTGGCATCCTTGTACCAACTAGCTCTAGGAGAAAAGAAAAGAAGCAAAATCATTGCTTGTGCGCTGGCAAGAGAGTAAAGTGAGATGCTGTTAACTGATTCTAGTCATTTGTCAGGCAGGGAGCATTATGGGCAGCACAAACTCTTTGCCACATGCAATTATAAAGATTCCAATTGGCCCTGGCTTGGTGCAATTAATTTTACTGATGGGCAATGCTAGCCTTGATCAGGGGTTGGTTCCCGCTTCTTGGAAACATGCTATAATGTATTCGATCTTGAAAGCTGACAAACTGATGCCCCGCGGCAGCTAATTATAGACCAATTTCAAATCTTTGTGTCTTTAAGATTGTAGAAAAGGTAGTGTTGGCACAATTGACAGTTCGCATTGATTCTGCTAATGTTCTTTATTTCCAACAATCTGGATTTCATTTGGGAAAGAATATGGAGACAATTGCTTAGTGATTTATAGGATCCTGAATGGGAGTGATCTGATTCTTATTTTTTTAGATCTAACAATCAGCCTTCGATCTACTTGATCTAGGTTATAATCTATATGGCTGAATGGAACTGTTTTTGATAGTTTAAATCATTTCTCTCCAGTTGTAGTTTTCAGATACTTCATATAGGGCTCCTTTTACTAAGCTGTGCTAGTGGTTTTAGCGCGCGCGCTAGACGCTAACGCCTCCATTGAGCTGGCATTAGTTTATGGCGCATAGTGCGGGGTTAGCGCACGTGGTAATGTAGCGTGCGCTAAAAACGCTAGCGCACCTTAGTCAAAGGAGCCCATAATGTTTCATCCAAGGAGCATAACTTGTACTATAGTGTTTCACAAGGTTCATCTGGTTATGTTTATTAAAAACTTGATATCCAGTACTATACAAAAGGTCAAAACAGCCTACAAATAAAAACACTTTCCATGGAAAAGAACACCAAAAAATTAAACGAAAGAGTTAACCAATCACTCAAGAAATGTTCATAGAAAAGTCCAATGCAAGAAACCTATATGTAGCACTCCTAATCACAATGACCCAAACCTAGATTTTAAAAGGACCTATGTATACAGTGGGGGATTGCATATTAAAAACTAGCTGAACAAAATGGGCCTGTGTCTTAAACCTAGGAAATAAAAGCTCATCACGTAAAAAATGAGGAAAATTATTCCATAGTGGGGACAGAAGAAAATATGCTACAGCACAGGTTGATTCATAATGGGCGGCCCTAGGGGAGCCAAGAACTAACCTATGGGAATCGAAAGAGTGTAAGGAATGAGATGGAGTATATGGGATTCTGACAGAGGAAAGGTATAAAGGTGTAGCTAAATGTAAAGCCCTGAAAGGTAGACAAAGGATTTTGAATCGGCATCTATAATAGATTAGAGGAGGGTGCTGAAAAGTTCTCAGCCTAACCAACAACAAAATGACGTGGATATGGTTCAATCGATGATCTGAAAATGTCAAAACAGCATTTCATTTCTGCAAATTGGCACTTAAAATAAGAGAGCACTCTTTTCAGCTACAGTGACAAATTAACACTCAGAATTTAGGAAGATGGTTGGCTGGGCTGAGAACTTTTCAGCATCCCCTCATAGCTAGCCAGTGTAAATCTATCAAGAGAGGAGTAACGTGATGAGGTGATTTGGCCTTACTTAGGAGTCTAGCTGCCGAGTTCTATGTTTGTAAGTGGTGACGTGAAGCAGTACTGATGCCACTGAGTTACAGTAGTCCAGCCTTGAAATTACAAAGGCTGCAAAATTCAAAGTAGCGCTAATTAAGCGGATCTTTCTGAGCCAATAATATGCCTTCTTCACTCTCTGGGCTACCTGAGCTTGAAATTTTTTATTTTTTTTAAAATTCTTTATTCATTTTCAAATTTACAATAAGTGTAACAATATATCCAAACAAATTAACAATAAATATAACACTTAATAATCATCAATGGTACAAATAATATGTTCTTATCTCCCACCCTTCCCACCCTTTCTTATCATATAATCAATACATTATATAATATGTAACAATAAATTTACCCTCCCCTCCCCCCTCACAATCAAACTTGTAAATTTAAGGGAAAAAAAAAATAAAATAAAATGTCATCTAATCGGTACAATACTTTGTAAATGGCTCCCACACATCCTGAAATTTCCTGAAAAAAACGTGCTATATTGCAATAAATCTTTCCATTTTATAAACATGACATAAGGAATTCCACCAGAAATTATAATTTAATCTAGTCCAATTTTTCCAATTATACGTAATTTGTTGAATGGCAACCCCAGTCATTATAAGTAATAATTTGTTATTATTTGTAGAAATCTGACTTTTTGCTCTCATTGCCATACCAAATAGCACAGTATCATATGATAATGCCACTGGGTTATCTAATAAACAATTAATTTGGTCCCAAATTGATTTCCAGAAATTCATAAGAAATGGACAATAGAATAATAAATGATCTAAAGTCCCTGACATTTTTTTTAAAATTCTTTATTATTTTTGAAACATTATACACAAACTTTACTTGTTCAGGAAAATAAGAGAGCACAATAAACAAGAAACAGAGTATCCTCAAAAGGAAAAAAATATACACTGTTCCATAGATCAGTGGTCTTCAAACCTGTCCTGGAGGACCACTAGCCGGTTGGGTTTTCAGGATAGCCCTAATGAATATGCATGGGGCAGATCTGCATTCCTATCATCTTCATTACATGCAAATCTCTTTCATGCATATTCATTAGGCTATTCTGAAAATTTGACTGGTTGGTGGTCCTCCAGGACAGGGTTGGGAACCACTGCCATAGACCACCAAAAGAAGAGGGGGGGGAGAGATGGAAAAGAACAAGGAGATTTAAAAAAAAAACAAAAATCAAGAAAAGGACCTAAGCTGTCACAACTCCACCTATTCTAAATAAAATTATACATTCCTTGATGAATCAACACCACTAGAGATCTTCTTTATATCAATGAAGGCCTTCAGAGTAGTGCTGTCTGATTCTTAAGTCAAATGTATTCATCGATTCAGTTTTGCTGAATCAATTCTTTTTTTTTTTTTTAAAGACTTACCAATTCAGGTCTCGCAGCCAGTGTGATCAGGACGAGAATCATCTCCCTCCCTTACTATTCTCCCATTTTCTACCACCACTGCTGCCTTTCCGAAGAAGTAGCAGCAGCAGCAGTGACAACAAACTAAAACTGATGGACTGTGGGACCTTCCCTTTTGTACCCATGGCTGCTGACCCATCCTCTCCGATGTCACATCCTTCTGGGGTAGAGCTGGCAGCCGCGGATATGTATGGGGAAGGTCCCGCAGCCGGTCTGTTTGAGTTTTCTGCTTCTGCTGCTGCTTCAGGAAAGCAGCAGTGGGGGTGGGGGTGGTAGGGGGTAATCACTGGTGGATGTGGGGTAGAGGAGAGAGAGAAGCAGCCACTTGTGGATGTGGGGTATATGGGAGAGGGGGCAGATGTTAGTGGAAGGGAGTGGAGCAGATGATGGTGGAAGATGGGTGGGGGGAGAGAGGGGGTAGACACTTGTGGGCGTGGGATGGGAGAAGAGAGAAGAGCGAGGTACAGAAGCTGGTGGAAATGGTTTGGGGTGGGAGAGAAAGAGGACAGATTCTGAATAGAAGTGGGAAGATGCTGGATGGAAGGTGAAGGAGAATAAGCTATACTGAAGGAGGGAGACTGAAGCATGGATTTAAGAGGGGGGAATAGGAGGGAGATGATAGAAGGGGGAAGTGAAAAGGGAGAGAGGGATCAGACTATATGGAAATGGAAAGACAGAAGAGTAAGATAGTGGTGGAAGGGGAAATACAGTGTCTAGATGCTGGATGGAAAAGGGGAGAGGAGGCAGGTGCTGTATAAAAGCAGTGCTATACCAAGGGGGGTGGGGCGGTCCGCACTGGGTGCAGCCTTAGGGGGGTTCACAGCCAGCCAGGTCCCTTTACCTTTGTACCTGACCAAAACCTAAGGTATAGCAATATTCCATGCTATCAATACAGGGCAAGCAGTGGCTTCCCCCGTGTCTTTCTCAATAACAGACTATGGATTTTTCCTCCAGGAACTTGTCCAAACCTTTCTTAAACCAGCTACGCTATCCGCTTTTACCACATCCTCTGGCAATGCTTTTCAGAGCTTAACTATTCTCTACGTGAAAAAAAATTTCTTCCTATTTGTTTTAAGAGCATTTCCCTATAACTTAATCGAATGTCCCCTACTCTTTGTAATTTTTGATGGAGTGAAAAATCGATCCACTTGTACCTGTTCTACTCCACTCAGGATTTTGTAGACTTCAATCATATCTACCCTCAGCCGTCTCTTTTCCAAGCTGAAGAGCCCTAACGGTTTTAGTCTTTCCTCATAAGAGAGGAGTTCCATCCCCTTTACTATCTTGGTCGCTCTTCTTTGAACCTTTTCTAGTGCTACTATATCTTTCATGAGATAAGGAGACCAGAAATGAACACAATATTCCAAATGAGGTTGCACCATGGAGCGATACAGAGGCATTATAACATTCTTAGTCTTGTTAACCATCCTTTCTTAAAATAATTCCCAGCATCCTGTTTGCTTTTTTGGATGCTGCCGCACATTGGGCAGAAGGTTTTATCGTATTGTCTACAATGATACCCAGATCCTTTTCTTGGGTGCTAATCCCCAAGGTGGGCCCTAGCATCCCATAACTATGATTCAGGTTATTCTTGCCAATGTGCATCACTTTGCATTTGTCCACATTAAATTTCATCTGGCACTTGGACGCTCAGTCTTCCAATTTCCTAAGGTCCACCTGCAATTTTTCACAATTCGCATGCGTTTTAACAACTTTGAACAGTTTAGTATCATCTGCAAATTTAATCACTTCACTCGTCGTTCCAATTTCCCAAATCATTTATAAATACATTAAATAGCATTGGTCCCAGTACAGAGCCCTGCAGCACTCCACTGTTTACTCTCCTCCATTGAGAAAAACGCCCATTTAATCCTACCCTCTGTTTTCTATCTGATAACCAATTCCTAATCCACAACTGAATTTTGCCACCTATCCAATGACTCTTTAATTTTCTCAGGAGCTTCTTGTGAGGAACTTTATCAAAAGCCTTCTGAAAATCTAGATACACTATATCAACCGGCTCACCTTTATTCACATGTTTAGGTTTAAACAATTTTCATTGATGGAAACAACAACAAATACAACACCAGGGCACCCCTAGGGCACAGTACAAACAATGATGCATCATATACAATAACATAACTAGCATGTACAGAAGAAGAGTAACAGCAACCAAACTCCCCTCCTTCCTACTCTACATAGGGCAAGCAAGACTAATGAGGATGGAAAGGCACTCCGAGGCCCTGGACTCTTATAAGCCCCGAAGATGTCACACCACCCCCTCCCCCCACCTAACTCCACTTATCATGTCCGTAACTAAGTGCCAAAACCTTTCAAGACCTCCCCACCTCCCCTCCCCAATCCCCCCTCCCCCCAGTGGTACTCTCCACCCCACCCCACCAGTTCTCACCATTGCTCTCCCAACCCTACATGCAGAGTGCCCAGGTTAGGACACCCATCTTAAAACCTCACTGCGACCCTTTGGACGCAAGGTTTGCAGATATGGCTCCAAGATATTCAAGAACAAGATCTTTCGCTTCCTAGCTCCTCCAACATCCCGCGCCTCCCAGGTGGCCAGCTGATGTAATTGGTTCCGCCAATGCCAAAACGCTGGAGGGTCAGGGACCGTCCAGCACTGAAGAATACATTTCCTAGCTAGGAAACTCATTTTCCCACACAGAGCCCGATGCCCCCTAGGCAAATGGCAAAAAGCCTCTGGCAAATCCAAGACAAAGTGGGCCGGAGTACTGCGCAAGGCTCTCCCAAGTAATCCTGACATGTAAGAGATTATACGCCTCCAGAAGCGCTGGATAATGGAGCAGGACCAAAAGCTATGTCCCAAAGTATGTCCCCCCGTCCCACATTTTTGACACAGTGGTGTAGGGAGACCTTCACTGTAATACAACTGTGTATGAGTGTAATAGGAGTGTAAGGTCACCCTATAATACGTTTCTCGCAACCAAGCACACGGGGTCACCCCAGGCATTGCCTTCAAGGTTTGGGCTACATCCCAATGTCCCAAATTAATCTGCAATTCCCCCTCCCATTTACCCCGGATGATCTAGTAGCCCTTTGCTGGTTGTAACTCTTGCAAACTAGCATGAATGCTAGACACCGAGAGGAACACCCCCTCCTCCCGAGCAAACAACTCCCGCAGCCTGGCCCCCAAATGCATGTGCAATTGTGCTCTGTCGAAGGATCCCACATAATGTTCCACTTGATGACATGCAAACTGCGCTCCCCAGGTCTCCCCCACCTTAGCCAGCAAATCTGCACGGGTCAACAGCTCTCCATCAACCCCCAAAATATGTTCTAAATGTGAGACTCCTCTCATTCCCCAAGACAGGTACTCCCTGGATTCCCTACCCGGAGGAAAGGCCGGATTACGCTGCAATGGCAAGAGATCAGTGACCATTGGATTCCCCTCCCAGGGCTTGCACAAGCCAACGCCAGGCCGCTTGCAATGTGCTAAATAATACATTAGGTCGGATAGAAGAGGGCAATGCCCTCCAGGGACTATGTAGTAACACAAACACATCATATGGAGCAAAAAACTCACATTCCATCTGAAGAGGGGTGTAGCTGCTGGTCATATTCACCCAATCTCCCAAATGGTGAAGCAAACATGCATAATTACAGACCCGCACATCCGGTAATCTTAACACCCCCCCCCCCCCCATGCCAAGGCCCCAGCAACTGAGACAACTGCAATTTCGGTTTCTTGGGCACCCAACAGAAATGAGTAACCCCTTTATAAAAAATGCATAAATCTTTCTTCAGCAAGCACAACGGCAGGGTCTGCAAGATATACAGCCATTTGGGAAAGATAAACATCTTAACAAAGCAAATGTACCCCATCAGAGAAAGGGGCAATGCCCTCCAGGTATCCAGCAAGAGCTCCTTCTGTTGCTGAAGCTTATCTACATTTATTCAAATTTATTCACACCTTCAAAGAAGTCACGGAAATTTGTGAGGCAAGATCTCCCTCTGCTGAACCCATGCTGACTCTGTCTCATTAAATCATGTTTGTCTACGTGTTCCACAATTTTATTTTTTATAATCATTTCTACCATTTTGCCTGGCACCAAAATGAGGCTTACTGGTCTGCAAATTCCCGGATCTCCCCTTTTTAAAGATTGGCGTAACATTGGCCACCCTCCAATCTTCAGGTACTATAGACGTTTTTAGCGACAGGTTACAGATCACTAACAGCAGGTTAGCAATTTCATGTTTGAGTTCTTTTAGTACCCTGGGATGTATACCATCCAGTCCTGATGAGTTATCACTTTTTAACTTGTTGATTTGGCTCAGTACATCTTCCAGATTCATCGAGATTTCTTTCAGCTCCTCCGGATCACCCTTGAAAACCATTTCTGGTTCAGGTAAATCTCTTACATCTTCTTCCATAAAGACCGAAGATATTGTCCAGGGTTACATCTGCAGGGTTAGAAGAGTCCAATATAACTCTCTGTTCAATATTCGATTCCTCAGGTCTAGTGCCACTGCCTTTCGATGATCTTTCTGCTACAACCCAAGCTACCGCCAGACATGGTGGAGAAATGATTCCTGGGGAAGTCAACAATGCATCTTGCTCCTTCAATGCTCCTTCAATGCTCCTTTCAATGCAGGACTCTGCCTTCTGGTTTGATCTGGTGGAGGTCTGATGGTAAGCCTGTCAGAGAGTCTGCTGTATTGGGGAAGAAGCTAGGGTAGGCAGTGGCTGCAGGCACTCTCCTTATGCTTTATATGAGGCATAATGAGGAACAATAGAGCAGGAAAACCAGTGACTGCAGCTCTCCTACAACAGGTAAGACACCATCAGGAGTTCAGTCTGCCATCTTGCCACACCCCTCCCCCATGGGCATTTGAATGTTAATGCTGAATCAAACACAATACATAGATAGCAAAATGATCTTACAGGAGTCAGTTCAATATCTAGAAGCCCAATTTTCTTTGTTGGGGTGTAAAGCAATCCTGTTACCCAACAAGTAATCATTTTAGAGGGGTTGATAACAAGTCTTAAGAAGATAACCATTTTGCAATAGCAGTGACAAATAACTGAAGTGGCTTTAAATCAATCCTATGTGATGCTACTGGATAAATGAAAAGGCTATCATCAGCATATTTATATGCTTTGATATTACTCTCCTGGTTCAGTGTTGCCGAAGGGCTGAGAAATGTTAAACAACAGAAGTGATAACACTGAACCCTGAGGTATGCCACAGGTCAACAAAATAATTGAAGAAGTGGATGGAGTGAATACTTTGAAATTTCTCCAACTACTGAAGCTGAATCTGTTCCATCTTTTATAGAATTGTGCCTTTGGGAACAATAGGTGCCAGAAGTGTAGGCCAGGGTTTTCAAGGCCTAAATTTCCAGCAGCTTCCTTTCATGTGAATCGCACTTACAGAGGTGTTTTATAACACCTAATGCCACTTCCGGCACAAACCACGCCTACAGTGGCATTAGGCATTTTAAAGATTCTACATAGGTGCAATTCAGGTGCCGTTTTTTTTAGGCCTTCAATTTCTTTTTAAAACCTCTTTTAAACGGTGTTTTGCACTTAATTTAAAGGGGAGAGTGCGGTGCACTGGTTAAAGCTACAACCTCGGCATCCTGAGGTTATGGGTTCAAACCCACGCTGCTCCTTGTGACCCTGGGCAAGCCAATTAGGCTCCTTTTACTAAGCTGCGCTAGCGGTTTTAGCACACTTAGTGCATGCTGCAGTGCCGTGCGTGCTAGACACTAACCCCAGCATTGAGCTGGCGTTAGTTCTTGGCGCATAGCGCGGGGTTAGTGTGCGCGACAATGCAGCGTGCGCTAAAAATGCTAGTGCACCTTAGTAAAAAGAGCCCTTAATCCCCCCCCATTGCCCCAGGTACATTAGATAGATTGTGAGCCCGCCGGGACAGACAGGGAAAAATGCTTGAGTACCTGAATAAATTCATGTAAATCATTCTGAGTTCCCCTGGGAGAACAGTACAGAAAATTGAATAAATAAATAAATAAGAGGGCCTTAAAGAGTTATTTGCCCTCAGACAAATGGATCAACTTTCTCAACCCCTTTTCTGTGTGTCTTTCCATATTCTATGGGATTAAAAGGAATTTAAATAATGCATGCAAGGTCAGCTGCATACTTACATCAGTTTTCATCTGAATCCTTATGGAAGATAAATGAAATTTCATTGTATTACAATCTTATAACTTTAAATTTTTATCTTTGCAAAATCGAAATGTCAGTTCATGTCAAACTCGGCTGGAAGAAGAGAAAGAACTGGAAGATTAGAAAATGTACACTTTTGTAGCTACCTTTACCGCCCACTTTTGACACTAACCCATCAGCACCACTCATCTAAGCTCTTAAGAACTCTTCACTTGTCAATCTATGAGACAATTATATGCTATTAATTCCTAGGCCGAATCAAAGTGTACTATTTTAAAACAGTTCCAGTAAACTTTGATTTTATAAAGCTACTCAAAAACAGTTGTAGAGGTAACTTTGTAACTATAAATTATGAAACTAGAAACAGCTCTTTTCAAGAGTGTTTAACGTTGTGATTAATTTTCTTTTTATAATAGAATATTAATTTGATGACATTTGAAAAAAGGCAGTAGGCATGAGAACAAAGTTGCAATTTTTCTTGTCATTTATTCAAGAGGGAATATAGATGAAAGATATATAAATTTCTTGTTCATCTTAATTAGTTTTTAGAATTTTTGTCAACCTATATTTCTAATATGACATGTCTTAGTCAAACAATGAGGTTTAAGTACTAAGCTGCATGTTTTGTGTGCTCTATTAGCTTTCCTGCATAATAGTTTTCTACATATGCAAATGAGCCCCATAGAAATTGTATGTGGAAGTTATCTGAAAGAAATCTGCAAAATAAATTATTTTATTGAGGTACAGTGTATCTACATTAATATACCATCTTTCTGTGGTTACAGTCAAAGTGATTTATAATATAGGCACTTTTTTGTACCTGGTTCAATGGGGTCAAGTGATTTCCACAGAGTCACAAGGAGCAGTAGTGGGAATTGAACCTAGCTTCTCTGATTCTGAGGCTACTGTACTAACCATGAGGCTATTTCTCTACTCCTTTAATTCTGTAAGCATAAGAACTAAACGTTGCCCTACTGGGTCAAACCAAGGGTCAATCTAGCCCAGTATTCTGTTTCCAACAATGGCTAGTGCAGGTTACAAGTACTTGGCAGAATCCATAAAACTGGCAAGATCCCATACTTCTTAATCCCATTGTTTCTGACAATCTTAAAGTGGTCAAACAGTTGGAAAAGGCAACAGCCAAAGCTAAAAATAGGAAGAGGAATGGCCAAGAAAAAAGAAGTGAAAGCGCCTCTGTATAAGTCTCTAGCAGTGTTAAAATTTAGGCTAGAAGCCTACTTGTTCAAAGCTGCTTTTAACTCCTAACTCTGTTTTATCATTCCCTCTATGAGAAATTCCCTAACCCTATTTGTTCCATTTGTCTGCATGATTAGATTGAAAACTCTATCAGGTAGGGATTGTCTCTTACATGTTTATTGTCCAGCACCGTGAATGTCTGGCAGCACTATAGAAATGATAAGTAGTAGTGGTAGTAAGTCTCTGTTGAGGCCCCATTTACACTACTGCACCTTCAGAAAGATATAAACAGGATGTCTAGAGGGCAGCTCTAAAAATGGTCAGTGGTTTCTGTCATAAAGCATACAGGGACGGAATCTGTAGGTTCGATGTTAGGGTTTCTAGTGCCCCTCACTGCAACCTCAGTTGGCATCACCTGCCCCATTCAGCATGTCATAGCTCCTTTCAATACCTCCTCATCCGGTCCCCTTCTCCAGTTTCACAAAAGTGGTGCTAGTAACAAGATTTATTTTGAGGAGAGGCAGAGGAGTGGCAGTGAAAAAGAGATGCTTCTGTCCTGCAAATGATTTTATACTTCAGAGAATGTAGGAGAGGGATATAAAAGTGGGAAGGGGCAGCTGGGGAGACTTTCTGCTGGTGCTGTGTGATGCAGGGTTGACATTGCAAGTAAGTGGCTGGCAGCTTTTAGCACTCCCTCCCCCACTCCATAATGTATTGGTGTGACCCATGCTTACTATGATTTCCATGCTTTGCCAGACCTGGACTCTCTTCCATTGCCAGCTGTTCCTGGCTCTTTCTCAACCCATCACTCGTCTCAATACCTCGTCTCCCAATTCTTCCTCCCTATCTCAAATTTTGTTTCCTGTCTTGTGCTATTCTCTTCCCAGTCTCTCTCTCCTTATTCACCTCTTCCTTCCAATTATTACTTTCACTCTCACCCTCCACTGTCCTACCTCACACATGCTGTTGTTTTCATCTGTCCCTCAATTTTTTCTCTCTCTTTTCACTGTTCCCCCATTCATAGCTAACTCAATATGTATACTTTAGAAAAAATATGGCAGAGAGATGAATGGATATTTAAATATCTCTGCAGTATAAATTCACAGGAGATGGGTCTTTTGCAATTGAAAGGAAACTCAGAAATTAAAGGGTTAAAAGGGGATAGACTCAGAAGTAATCAAAGGAACTACTTCTTTACAGAAAGGATAGTAGATTTGTAGAGCAACCTCCTGGTGGAGGTGATA
Source organism: Geotrypetes seraphini (assembly GCF_902459505.1). Taxonomy (NCBI): domain Eukaryota; kingdom Metazoa; phylum Chordata; class Amphibia; order Gymnophiona; family Dermophiidae; genus Geotrypetes; species Geotrypetes seraphini. The sequence continues at coordinate 255,372,798 of NC_047086.1, forward strand.
GAGATGAGGACTGTATCTGAATTCAAAAAAGTGTGGAGCAAGAACTTGGAATCTCTTAGAGGAGGACGGAATCATAAATGATATGGATGGGCAGACTGGATAGGCCATATGGCCTTTATGGCCTTTATCTGACATCCATTTCTCTATTTCTGTCTTTCTATAATAAATATAATAAAGGTACAATCGTATTCCGTGAAGAAAAAATTGTAGATATAAACGTTGTAAATAGTTATAGTAGGGATTCATTCACACCAAAAAAATAATAACAAGTACAGGACAGTTGACAAAATCATAAATAAACGGAGAAAAATAAACCTCAATTGTGGGTCGCCGGGACTACACAAGTACCCTAAGCTCCCCACCTCATCACGGGTTTATAAAAAAACTCCGTACAATTATAGGTTACTTTCACACTTCAACATCTCTTTAGAGAATTCAAAAATTCTCAAAGGATTTGAATTTCAACGTCCATAAATTTTCTATAATTAGGTGAAACAGTCCCAAACTCACTATATTTATGGCAATTAGCTTCAGCTGTAGACAAATTCAAAACAGGATTTAATAGCGTGGCTGTAAAACCTGCATGATAGCATATATAAGAGAGGTCTGAGGTCCATTTTGAGAGAAGCAGGCCTCCCGCTATGCAGCTGAGAGCGTGGAGATAACCTTGTTTAAACGGATCCCCTGAAGTAGCCTGCTTTCAGGCGAAATAGAAGATCTTTTCTATCGGGACGAAGATTCTACCTTCAGATGAGTGTTTAACTCTCTTATATATGCTATCATGCAGGTTTTACAGCCACGCTATTAAATCCTGTTTTGAATTTGTCTACAGCTGAAGCTAATTGCCATAAATATAGTGAGTTTGGGACTGTTTCACCTAATTATAGAAAATTTATGGACGTTGAAATTCAAATCCTTTGAGAATTTTTGAATATTATTCCTCTAAAGAGATGTTGAAGTGTGAAAGTAACCTATAATTGTACGGAGTTTTTTTATAAACCCGTGATGAGGTGGGGAGCTTAGGGTACTTGTGTAGTCCCGGCGACCCACAATTGAGGTTTATTTTTCTCCGTTTATTTATGATTTTGTCAACTGTCCTGTACTTGTTATTATTTTTTTTGGTGTGAATGAATCCCTACTATAACTATTTACAACGTTTATATCTACAATTTTTTTTCTATAATAAATGACATTCCTCAGGTTTACTTTAATAGTGGTTTATGGACTTTTTCCAAAAGTATACTCAAAACAGAGAGATCTCAGAGAAGTCGTGATTGAAATACCATGCATGTAAATGGAGGGAAAAAGCCTCAGAAGTCCTATAGTGGTCAATATGTTCATAATTAGTGGTCAATATGTTCACAATTATCATCTCCTCCCTCTTTCTTCTCCCCTACTCCCATCTATTCATAAGAAGTATTTCTTCTTAGCTCTTCCCTGTCGCACCCATCACTGTGAACCAACTCCTCCCTCTGTCTCCCCTTCCCCTACATTCCTATGTACCCTCTCCTCCCTCTCACATGGTCAGACATCTGTCTTCCACCCTCATATGGTTTGGCATCTTTCTCCTCTCCTTCCCATAGCCTGAAATCTCTCTCCTCTCCCATGGTCTGGCATCTCTCTCTCCTTCCGTCCGTCTTTCCGAGGTCTAACATCTCTCGCCTCTCCTTTCTGCCATCTGGCATCTCTCTCTCTCCTCCTTCCCTTCTATTCTGTGGTCTGACATCTCTCGCTCCTTCCCATTCCAGTGGTCTGACATCTCTCCCTTCTTTGGGTCATTTCTCCTCCCTCCCAGTGTAACATTTCTTCCTCCCTCCTCTCTACCATTATCATGTCCAACAATTTTCCCTCTTTTTTCCTTTCCCTATATACATCATCTCTTTCCCTCTCATGCCATGCACTTATGTGCAACAATTCTCTGTTCCTTTTCCCTCCCCCCAGCAGCATTTATTTATCTCCCTTCCCACTACTCTACTTGTGCAGCATCTCTATTTTCCTCCTTCCATAACCCTCCCCCCAGCCCTTGCATTTGTCCTTCCCAACCCTCTCCCAGTACATGCAGTATCTGTCTTTCCCAACCCCCTGAGCATCTGTACTCCTTGCCTTCCCAACTCCTTACCCCCTGCACCCAGCCTCTCTCTGCCAGGCTCTGCACCCAGCCCCCCTCCCTCCTCTGTCAAGTACTGCACCAAGACCTCTTCCCTCCCTCCCCTGTCAGGCTCTTCACCCAGCCTCCTTCCCTCCCAACCCCTGTCAGGCTCTTCACCCAGCCCCCTTCCTTCCTTTCCTCCCCTGTCAGACTCTGCACCCAGCCCCCAACCCCCTCCCTCCCAGGCTCTGCAGTGCACCCTGCCCCATCCTCCTACCTCCTCCTAGTCGGTGGCTGCTGATTTCTTCTGCCGCTGAACGGCAACCAGCAGAAGCATGCTTTGGCGCTGCCTGCTCGGTGATCAGCAGCTTCTTTGACTGGCTCCTGTGAATTCTCACAATTTGGTTTGTGTGTGGTGAGAGTCCAGGGACAGTCTTGGAGATTCCCTGGGTGGGTGGAAAGACTGGTTCCCATAAAGTGAGTACCCCTCAGCACTGTTCCCTCTAAGCTGTGCATTTGTGCGCGTGCACACAACTTGCTGAACCCATGCACACAAATTAAAATAGCGTGCACAAAAAAATTTTTTTTGCCTAAAATGATTTTCACTGCTAAAATGAAATGTTGCAGAAGACCAGCTGTTTCGATTTCCCATTTATCACATTTATTGAAGCGCTATAATATAAATTTTAAGTCATTCATGTGATTCTGTTATCTTTGGCAGTTGAACTTGACATGTCACGTGCCCCATAGGGCCATAGCCTATGGCCCATAGGATATGAAACACTTCTGATTCTTTGACTTCCTGAAGTTCTGCCATATTGTTTATTTTGTGGAATCATAGTGTGCAGCATGGTACTGCAGTTGTATAACTGTATTCGTTTATTAAATTGCAACCAGATATAACTTAAAATGTCTAAACCGCGAATGGTGAAAAGTGTAAAACGCAAGAGAGCTGCAACAGCTTTTAGTTCTGAATAGCTTGAAGAAATTGTTGAAACGGAGACACCGGAATCTCGAAATACAATGCGTGTTCAACTATGTGAAATATTTACCTATGACGAAGACGATGGAGTTGTGTGTTGTTATTGTCAAGATGCCAAAGCAACTGGAAAATTCTCTACTGGAAAAATATGGGATGATGTTTGGAAACTGGACTTTCTGAAATGCCATCTATCAAGTAAATCTCATACCGACAGTATTAGGAAACTCAGAAGTAAAAATCCGAATTTAAGAGGGGGACTGGTTAACATGTTGCTTGAGCCCAACCAAAAAAGAAAACAGACAAATTAGTAATGAATGGAAGTGTTCCAGTCCTGATGAAATTAAGGTTCTTGTCGACAGTGTTGTGCTGGCCATTAAGATAAATATCTCAATGCTCTCTGTTCAAGATATCAATGAGCACATGGCGAAGTATGTTAGTATACCTGATAGCTGGAGAAGCAAAAACTATGCATTTGAACTTCTTGGAATTATCAATGGCATCGTGCAAGATGATCGTATGGCAGACATTAAATTAGCAACGCATCATACATAACATCACGGGACGGGTAGAGGTGGAAGATGATATCTTTCTTCTCAGGGGACCCTCGACCACAAGAGGACATCCGCTCAAGCTCAGGGGAGGGAAGTTTCGTGGAGACACCAGGAAATACTTCTTCACGGAGAGAGTGATTGAGCATTGGAACGAGCTTCCAGTGCAGGTGGTCGAGGCACGCAGCATCTCAGACTTCAAGAACAAATGGGATACCTATGTGGGATCCCTACGAGGTCATGCCAAGGGATAGGGTCACTAGGACTGAATGAGCGGGTCAGTAGAGTGACAGTATAATTACAATTATTCTTTAGGGGGTCAGTAGACTTAAGAGGGTGGGTAAATAGTGTGGGCAGACTTGATGGGCTATGGCCCTTATCTGCCGTCATCTTTCTATGTTTCTATGTTTCTATGTTTCTAACTGTTGATGAAAGCACAGACATTTCTGTCAACAAGTACTTAATAGTCTACTTTAAATATCGGCCAGTCAATTCAAATGAGTATAGGACATCATTTGGTGGGATGCTACAGTTGGAAGCATGTGATGCTACATCAATAGTAACAGCAATTAGGGAATTCTATAGGAAACATGAACTTGACCTGAATAAAATGGTTATGTTCACCTCTAATGGTGCCTCTGTTATGTTGGGCAAAATAGATGGTGTTGCAGCACAGCTGAGAAAAGACATTCCACATTTAGTGCAGCAACATTGTGTTGCACATCGAAAAGATTTGGGACTCTGATTCATGGAAAGAAGTAAAATTGATGAAAGAAGTAGAAACTGTGTACATGGTGTACACGGTGTTCTGTCGGTCTTCTACTAAACGATGCAAATTTCAAGAAATAGCAGATGCATCTGAATGTGAATCAATTGCTTTCAGACCTCTAAATGAAGTGTGCTGGTGATCTAGACACTTTGCACTTAAAGCAATTATTCGAAATTATGATCCCCTATTAAAATATTTTGAAGAAGACAAAGATAATGATCCTATTGCAAAGTACTGCTATAAGAAGCTGAACAGTGAACAATTTCATATTACACTTGAAGTTTGAATGATGTCTTATCAGAACTGGCTTCCTTAACCATGGCATTTCAAAAACGTGGTTTGACACCATTGGAAGCTTATCTTGCACAGGGTAAATTGAACAAACTTCGATTGCAATACTTAGGTGACAAGGATAAGTGGAGTGATAAAGTCAACAGTCTTCTTGACAACAGGATGAGGTCTGGAGAAAAAGTTTCAGTGGATACTAATTCCATATTAACCTTCATCAACATCCTATGTTTGCATCTGGGTGAAAGATTTCCTGAAAATAAAGTTGAGGAATGGTCTGCTTTTGACTGTACAGCAATATCACAATGCAACTTTGACTGTGGAAATGGACATATCAGATCTCTTTGTTTAAAGTATAAACAATTTCTTCCAGAGGAAAGTGATATTCAGCAATACAATGACTTTAAATTCCTTGTTGCAGAAAAAATCAAAAGCAATCTGATAAACAGCTTTCTAGATATGACAAAATTTGCATTTCAGAATGATCAATTTGCAGATTTAGCAAAATTGATGGACATTGGTGCCACATTCTTAGCATCTAGTTCAGATTGTGAGCGTGGTTTTAGTCTAATGAACAATTTGAAGACTAAACAAAGGAATCGTTTACATTTAGAGCATTTGGAAAGCAATTTGAAGACTAAACAAAGGAATCGTTTACATTTATTAATAATAATAATAATAATAATAATAATAATAATAACTTTATTTTTGTATACCGCCATACCCAGTGAGTTCTAGGCGGTTCACATTAGTTAAACATGGATTACATGCAGTTAAGAGTTGGTTGAACAGGTTTACATTAATTAAATATAGTTACATGCATCGTTACATGCGGTTCACATTAATTAAACATAGTTACAAGCAGTTAAGTAATAATTGAACAGAATTGCATGGAGTTAGGTGTTAAAATGAGCAGGGATGCAGGCAGCGGTGAAGATAAGATTGGGGAGAAGGAAAAGGTGGGTCGGGGGGAGGAGGTGAGGCGAGATGGGAGGGGGGATCTATGAGGAGGGGGGCCATTAAGTGTCGTGGCGTTGGAAGAGGTGTGTTTTGAGTAGTTTTCTAAAGTTGAGGTAGGTTGGAGCCTCGAGGATTAATTGGGCTATCCATGGGTTTAGCTTGGCGGCCTGGAAGGTGAGGGTTTTGTCGAAGAATTTATTGGAGTGACAGAGTTTTAGGGAGGGGAAAGCAAATAACTGGATTCTGCGGGAGTTCTTGTTTCTGTTATTCAGGATGAAGTGTGGGTTGATGTAGTTTGGGGCTAAGCCGAATACTGTTTTGTAGCAGAAACAGGTGAATTTAAATAGGACTCTGGATTCCAATGGTAGTCAATGAAGTTTGTGGTAGAAAGGGGTAACATGGTCCCATTTTTTTAAGCCGAATATAAGGCGGACAGCGGTGTTTTGGATCATTCTGAGTCTTCTGGTATATTTTTCTTCGTGGAGCTCAGGTAAATGATATTACAATAGTCCAGTATGCTTAGAACGGAGGATTGGACTAGGAGGCGGAATGACGTGTCGTCAAAATATTTTTTTATGGTGCGTAATTTCCAGAGCGCCGAGATACTTTTCTTAACTGTATTGTCGGTGTGCTTCTCCAGGGTTAGGTGTTTGTCCAGTGTGACTCCTAGTATTTTTAGGGTTTGTTCGAGGGGAAAGGTCGATCCTTTTACTTGAATTGTGGTGTCTATGATTTAGAGCATTTGGAAGTGCTGATGCGTGTTAAGAGTCACTTTCAAGATGGAGGCTCAACAGATCTTGACAGAATTTATTCGGACTGGATAAATATGAAAGATCGCAGGGAAAACTTTGAAAACTAAATTGCTGTTATTTTCTAAATTTTAAGTATAAAGTACGATACCTTATTTATAGGTAGCGCTCAATGAAACATAATTTATGTTTATTGAAATGAGACTTTATGCTATTTGCACTTTTTGAAGGATATGAATATATTTCATTAATAACTATATAATAATTTTTGAAGGGAAAAATGTGTTGATCTATTTATATATTGTAAGGATTTTAAGTGATGTATAAAGTGTAAAATAAAAGAAATGAGACTTTATGTTATATAAAGTATAACTAACATAAAGTGTAACTAAAATTACATTGTGTTTTCGTTAATTCAGACTAAACTCAAAGACCTGCCCATAAATGCCCATAACTGAACTCCGGGCCCTCTGGCAATCATTTTTATAGCGCACACAAATTTAGTTTTTCTTTAAAATGCGCACAGATAAAATTTTTTGCGCACACAGCCTATGAAAATTAGAGGGAACATTGCCCCTCAGCCTTTTCAGTAGAATCCCCAATTAGAAGCAGTAATGATGTCATTATATTACTGGGCAGCAGAGGGCGCTGGCCCAGTGGTGTAGACACTACAGCTCCCAGGATGAACTGGGCTCAGCAGTCTTGCTGAGTCACAGGGGTGGTCCTCATGCAGGGAGGAGAATATATACCTGAGTCTGGAATCAGTTCAGGGAGGTCTCTGAGTGAGAGAGAAGAGCACCTGATTTTCCCCTAGACTTCAGCTGAGGGCAGAGCTGTGGGAAAAAGATTGATGCCTTTAACTGAGGTAAGCCTAGCTGTTTGTAAAGTGTGAGGCAAACAAAAAGAATAAAAAGTGTTTTGTTATGAACTGGTGTTTGGTCCCAACTTTTCTTGAGTGTACAGGCTAGCTTGCCACATGAGGCTAGCATATTACACTTCTTTATTTCTAACAAGCTTGACAAATCACAGGCTTTCAGTAAGTTTTCTTAAATATTTTATTTTCTTGAACTTCAGCCAAAATTTACTGTAAAAATTTAGTTCCAGAATTCCTATCAAATGAGAGCTTTAACTCTGAAGAAAGGTCCTGTACATCTTACAAAATATTCATCCCAATAATTCCTGGGACAGTTGTAGACCTTTTCATTTTCACATCTTCTACTATGAAAATGCACTTAGAAGAGAATATTTGACCTAAACATTCAATATCTGCTTCAATACAACCTATGATGGAAATTCTCAACCCATTAGCTGTTGTTAATTTTATCCAGTTAACCTGTTGTTTTCCCACATGCTCAAAATATTGTTCAAACACAGTGTTTTTTGACTATAAGTTTAAAGACAGTTTGACTGTTTTCAGTCCAATTTCTTTATCTGTGCATTTGAGAACTATTGGACCCCTGAGGAAGGTGTGTTCGCTGAAACACGGACCGTTTAGCGTCCGGGTCCATTTGGACTGTTACCATTGTGTTTTTATGGTTTTATGTGTAAGAGTGTTCAATAAACCATTCCCAGAACATCAGTATCCATAGCAGCTTATCCTTCCCATATATAACTGTTTACAATCATAAAGTTCTTTTAATCTTTCAGTGATAGGCACTTGATTCTCATATACTCGGAAAACAATTCAAAGATATCTTCTAAAATGCCTGTCAGTGATTAACATTAATGTAATTGTCTCCTTTGCCTGTCCTTTCAAATGATCTTTCACGATTTCTACCTGATCTTCAGGTAGAATCCTTAAAATGTTTAGAGCAGCATTAGTCTATTTTATCCATTCTTCTACAGTTGGATCACCTTGTTTCACTGGTGCACCTGAAAAATTTGGAATTTTCTTATCTATGGGTATATATAAGTTGTAACTGCCACTGAATTTGAGCCATTGAATTTGCGCTCACTTCAGGCACTCTTACAGTCTTCTGTGTTTTTCCAGCTAACCAGCCTATCATTTCCATGGCTTGGGCAAAAGCATCCTTCTGCTCTGGTATTGTGCTTATTGAATCCTTAGCTTGTCCTTTAAAGCTTCTAGTTGTGCTTTCAGTTCTTCCATCTTATCTTCAGGGACCAGTCCTAGACCAGAGATCGAATGCTGGGATTTAAGAATTTGAATTCTGTCACCGTAATTCAAAAAATGTAAAACCCCCTAGTGGTGATGTGTTACAATTACATTACAATTTAATTATTACAATTAAATGTATTAGTTGGTGTAATTATGCACAGATGTTTCAATAGGTTTCCTCTTCAATTCACACCAACACAGAGGTTAAACTTTTTTGTATTTATTTGTTGCAACGTAAAAAACAACACAATAACAATTGAGGGTTAAAGAAAACTAAATAGGTATGTCAAAAAATTGTTGTTTGGAGATGTTGTTTAAACAAGGTAAATTAAATTGATTACACCAATATAGTTAGTGATCATGTCATACCTTTCAGCTTAATATCAACTTTTTTCACAGATATTCAAAACCACAGGTAAGTATTTAACTAGGTGACTTTTAAAACAAGAGTGTTTTTCAGTCCCAAAGTTTCCAAGTTTATTAAAATTAAAAAAATTATTAAAAGTTCAATAAAATACAAAAAGTGTATATATGTGTGCACACAAAAATAAAGTATTAAAAACCCCTGTTTGTACTGGTATCACCACTTTCTTGCATTGGGTACTGTTGAGTTGTTATCCCTTCACCTTTCTGGAACCAGCAGCTCCTTTGAGCTACTATCCTATCTGCAAACAAATGAAAAGAAGCAAATCCCTAACCTCCCTGGATGAATGCAGGCTAAAGTCAGTGTCATCTTAGGATAAGGCCATGCATTTTTAACTACATGCGCAAAAGATCAAGTAATTCTTTATCCCTAAGCTGACCCTCCTATGAAAGCAAAAATAATGTTTCTTATATGAACTTAACTCACAGAGTTTCAACACACACATTCACATAATATCTGAGTAACCTCAGCTTTATCTGTATATTCAGGTATCTTTGATTCAGAAATAATGAAACTCTCACACACAGCCTGCTAGTATATCAGAAATACTGACTGGAAACAATTCTGAAACACAGAATTTCTTAGAATTCCAAGACAAGAGATCACTCATGACCTTCAGTTCTCAAAAGAATATTTAGCTTTAAAAAAAAAAATTGTTTCAGATTCTCCAAGTGTCATACAACTGTATATACTGGTTAAGGTCTCAACAGATTAATAATCAGAAAAGACTGTAGGAATGCACTCCAACACTACAGCAGAAAAAAACAATTGAATACTGAATTAAGTATAAACATTTGCTTTAAACACAATAATATTAGGCAATCTGAATTGAATCAGTAATCTTATAGTGAATGGATTGCAATTTTCTATTTCCTAGATTAACACTTTCTTTTAGCCCCAGAAATCACAAAAATCCAGTTTAAATTCTGAAACATACTTTAAAAGTTCTTATCAATTTTCCTTTGAAATATATCTCTAAGCTTAATTTAGAAATCCCAATAAATCATGAGAACCAGCAGGTAAATTCTTGACCCACAACTCACCCAAATTAAGTTGTATCCTCCTTCATAGCCTTCTCATTGCATGCCTCAGCTCAACAGCCCATAAGCAGGTTTAATTTGCAGACCTCTGTCATGATATCAAACATTTATCGGAAATATTATTTTAAAAAGAATGCACTCCTTCCATAACCACACAAACTCCAGAGCTTGCCATACAAATTTTCATAGCAGCCTCACACCATTTCCTCACCAATTTCCTGTACTGCCTTAAACTCTGCACCCAATAACAATTCTGGGACTCTTAATGAAACAGCTGCTATTAGGAACAGCTTCCCCCAAGCGTCCTGCTGCAGACTCTCTGCCTCCCAGGCTCTGTGCATGGGCCCAGACTCTGAGTAGCTCTCCTACCTCTCCCCTGTAAATGCTTAAAATTTTTTTTTTTCTTCTTCATAAATTAAAATACTGTACTGTCCCCCCTACCACCACTCTGTTTTCCCATCACCCCTCCCACACTTCCTCTCTCTGTGAATGCTGACCTTCAGGTAGTTATATAAGGCCTCTTGACATTACTGGGACAAAGTGTATCTGAACATCAGACTCTGGTAGGTGTGTATGTTATGACAGACAACTTTGGGGTACATGACACTGGCATTTCTTCTGACTTAGAAGCTGGAAGGGCACCTGGAGGGATAAAGACAGAAATGTTGGTAAGCTGTTGAAGGCTAAAAAGATAGACAGGACCCACATCTGCTCCCCTTTCCCAATGCAGATGTCAGCTCTGAGGATGAAGCAGGACCCAGTGAACTGCAGGTGACCATGCCACATGATGAAGGAGCAGCAGAAGATGGAGGAACTGAGACAGACACCCAACCCCAGCAGGTCACTGAGCATAGCCAGCACATCATCCTTTGCTACCAGCACAGATAGAGGAGGCAGCAGTTGTGGTGGGGGAGAGTGAAAATGATCAACCTTTGCAGCACATGGTCTCCCTTTTTCAGATCAGAGTGGTGAGCTGGATGAGGGCAGTGAGGCTAGCCTGCCCAGAGAAAGGAATCCCAGCGACAGCACTGACACCTCATCTGCCTGGCTCAGAGGCTCCTGGAACACAACTCCCTCTCTGATTATTGGCAGCAGAAGCTGCAACTCCTGCAGCAGGGGTTGGAAGCACAGATCGAGCAAAGTCCTGCACCAGGTTTTGCAAACCATCACAGGCCTCAGCAACCAGCTGCAAGGCCTATGGAATGAACTATAAAACCCAGTAGGACTCTGGAGACCACCCATCCCACTGCTCAGTAGTCAACCAAGTGCTGCAGCTCCAGCACTAGGCCAGCATAGAAGGGGAAAGCACCAACCAAATGGGGCCATAAGACAGATGTCCCAGTCCTAAAGCCTGTCCCGCACCAGCCTGCTGGAGAGCCCATGAAATGGCTGACATTCCACATAGCTGCACCTGAGCATGATGATACCAGTGACACCAGCACAGGGGATAAGTTCTTTGGCAGTGACTCGCATTTATTTTTTTTATAGGGGCAGATATTGTGCATATGTAACACACACACATCTGTGCCATTAAAAAAAAGAAAGAAAGAAAGAAAGAAAAAAGCCCCAACAGCTGAGTGGCAGGAGGCTGCTTTGGGTCTTCCCCTGCTGCTGAGTTTAATGTGGTTTTATAGGTCCTAAAGGAGTAATAATAGTATACTCCATAAAACCATGCTGTTTCAATTGATCTTGGACAAATTGAGAACATCAAAAACAAATTCTTATTTGTTCATGCTAGAGAGGGGGTAAGGTGACTAGAGAGTACATCAACATCTAGCCTCTTTGTACATTGTCAAAAAGATAATGGTGAACAGTGCCTCATAAATTATTCTCTTGTCTATGCAGTTTATGCAGTAGACTACACATTTCTACTTAATTTCATGATTTCTCTTCTGTAATATTATTGAAGGGAGAAATCAGAGATATGGCAGTACAGTGTATCTTTTTTGTATAATTAAAACACTAAATATTTATTAAGTTATAAAATTGGATATTGTGCTTATGTTTATAGCCCTTCGAGGGGCCGCTGAAAAGTTCTCAGCCCAACTAAGAAGAGAATGATGTGGAGCAATGAAATTTACAATTTATTCCACACTTTTCTTGACACTTAGTTTAATTTCTTATCATTGTTCTACATGTCACACTCAGACACATACACCCCTACTGGGTGGATGAGTCCATCCCAGAAACAGGAAACCATTCCATTCACTGAACATGCAAGTTGCATGCAAATTATTGTGTGAAGATTCACCATAATCCCAAATGATCACTGTGATCACGACTTTGACACATGTGCAGACACCAGCTCTGTACATGTGTCAAAGTCATGATCACAGTGTGTGTCTGAGTGTGATATGTAGAACAATGATAAGAAATTAAACGAAAAGTGTGGAATAAATTGTAAATTTCATTGCTCCACATCATTCTCTTCTTAGTTGGGCTGAGAACTTTTCAGCGGCCCCTCGTAGGGCTATAAACATAAGCACAATATCCAATTTTATAACTTAATAAATATTTAGTGTTGTAATCATACAAAAAAGATACACTGTACTGCCATATCTCTGATTTCTCCCTTCAATAATATTACAGAAGAGAAATCATGAAATTAAGTAGAAATGTGTAGCCTACTGCATAAACTGCATAGACAAGAGAGTAATTTATGAGGCACTGTTCACCATTATCTTTTTGACAATGTACAAAGAGGCTAGATGTTGATGTACTCTCTAGTCACCTTACCCCCTCTCTAGCATGAACAAATAAGAATTTGTTTTTGATGTTCTCAATTTGTCCAAGATCAATTGAAACAGCATGGTTTTATGGAGTATACTATTATTACTCCTTTAGGACCTATAAAACCACATTAAACTCTACTGACTATTAATTAGGTATAATAACTTCCTTATCCCCCCCCCTTATTTTTAATTTAATTTTTTTTTTTTTACTAAGCTGCGGTAGCAGCTCCCACACAGCAAATGCTCCAATGCCCATTAAATCCCTATGAGCGTCAGAGCGATTACCACAGCAGCAGTTGCCACTGTGGCTTTGTAAAAGGAACCTTTATTTCACTGCAGAAGCATTACTCTTATTAAAAGAAGTTCACAGAGAAAAGCTGACAAATACCCCCCCCCCCTCCTTTTATGAAGCCACATTAGGCTTTATTGCCGGTCACGGTGGTAACAGCTCCAATGCTCAGGAAACCACAATGTACATGACAGGGTTAGGCTAGCAACTACATACTGGCTCAATATAAATAGAATTTCTTGATTTCGAAGACATATATATGTAGAATAATCTGCAAATGAAAATGTTAGATTTCAATGCACTTACTTAAAATTATATACATACATTAATATATGGAATTCAGTGTCTTTTTTTATTAATTAAAAAAAGACTTTAGCACATCCTGCATTAGGTCATTTTTGATACATTAGGGATATGTGCATGCATAAAACAGCTTAGTTATATGTTTATGCCATATAATTCTATGTCATGTATAATCTCTGGTTATGTTTAATGAGTGTAGATATGTGTTGCTAACGTTTTGAGTATTCCTTCATGTTACTTACTGACCCAAGGTTTATTTTCTCTTACTTGGTGTTTTTTCCAAAGGGAGATGTTTTTCAGCATGGATATACATTACTGATTTTTTTTTTGGTTATTTAGTTCTGATCAGGATAAATTGCATAGAGATGTCAATTAGTTGTGTTTTACGTAGTGTGAAGGGTATACAGAATCCCATTAAAAGACGCAAACTTCTCTCTTATTTAACCCATCAAAAACCTGACATTGTATTGCTACAAGAAACTCATCTGAATGCTACTGAGGCATCTAAATTGGTTAGTAATTGGTCTCTTGCACCATTATTTTCTCCTGCCGATGGTAAGAAAAATGGTGTCTCTATCCTGATAAGAAAACATCCAGACATTAAATTGATATCATCTATTAATGACTTGATGGTAAGGTGGATAGTGGCAAAGCTTCAGATTAAGGGCGAGGTTCTAAACAGTATCAGTATACAGTATATGCACTTAATAATGATGATCCAGAATTTTTTGTTCAGTTGCTGATATATTAGCATCCATTTATGATTCTCCTGTTATAATTGGTGGTGATCTTAACTTAGTAATGCAACCTTCTATTGATAGAAAATCTAATGCAAGATATTGCAAAAATAACTCCTAGTTGAAACTGCATGATATCATACAACAGTTTAACTTGGTGGACCCCTGGAGGCTTATGCATCCGGATGAGATGAAATATACCTTTTTTTCTGCTCCTCACAATTCATATTCTCGCATTGACTTTTTTTGATATCCAGCTCACTTATGAAGATGGTTCAACATACTGACATATATCCTATAACAATTTCTGACCATGCTATGATATCTTTAAAAATGAATTTTTCAATATCACGGATAGGTGCATCATCTTGGCGCTTTAATGCATCATTGTTGCCTGATTCAAACTTTATTGAACATATCAATATGGCAATAAAGGATTATTTTGAATTCAATTAAGTGGAAGTGTCTGGTTGGATTAATTCATTTTAAAGCTTATATCAGAGGAATGATAATATCTTATGCAGCAAAAGTAAAAATACCCAACAAAATAAAGCTTTGCAAGAATTAGAAGTGAAGTTTGCAGAATATGAATGTCAACATCAAGCTGATACTGGAGATATGGTTGTATTAGAGGCATTGAAGAAACATGTATTTCAATATAAAACAATATTGAGTAAAAGAGCTGGGCTGGCCACTTTCATGAACTCTGCTGCATATTACTCTGATCAGAATAAAGTTGGCAGTTTATTAGGTAAGAAAGAAAAATACTATATCTTGGCAGTTAAAGACTCAAATAACTCACTAATGACTAGTGATGAGGACATTCTGAATTGTTTTCATATTTACTATAAGGAATTATACACTTCTTCTGTCATAACTGACAAGTATGACTTCCTTAAGGATATTGACCATTATTCAATAACGGAGCAGGATAATGATTCTTTTTGTAAAGATATTAAAGAAACAGATGTGTTTAATGCGCTAAATATTATGGCCAAAAACTAAACACCTGGTCATGATGGTTTGACTGTGGAATTTTATTTGGCATTTAAGTTACTTTTATTACCAAAACTTACATTTGTGTTTCAACATTTCATAAGATCTCAGAAAATAAAAGGTATTATTGTCTTACCTAAGGGTGAAAAAGATCCAGCGCTGGTTCAGAACTACAGGCCTCTTTCCATGATAAATGTTGATGCAAAAATTTATGCAAACATATTAGCTTCAAGATTGCAAAAAATATTACAAAAAATTATCTCTATCATTCAAAATGGTTTTTTTTAAATGTGAGAACCTCTATGGACAATTCAAGGCTCTTTCTTGAAGTAATACAATCTGCTGAAATTATAGATGAAGATTATATTGCATTGGCTCTGGATGCTGAAAAGGCTTTCAACAGGTTAGAATGGCCTTTTCTATTTCAAGTTCTACAGTGGTTTTGATTTTCACAATTGGCTATAAATATGATCAAAGTCTTGTACTCTAGACCTAGAACAAGGATATTTATCAATAATAAATTATCTGCACCTTTCTATCGCCTTTGCTTTATAATATTGCCTTAGAACCTTTGTTGATGAAACTTCAAAACAATATAAACATTCATGGAATGTCGTTTGGTAATAAGATTGTCAAATATTCTGCATATGCCAATGATGTCTTGATATATTCTACATCCAGCTCTATACCTGCTATTCTTGAAACAGTCCAAACATATTCTATTGTTGCTGGCTACAAACTTAACATGTCTAAATCTGAATTAATGCCATTAAATTGTCCTGGAATAGAGGTTGAAATTTCTAAATATAAGTTCATATGTGTCAAAAATAAACTAAAGTATTTAGGTGTATATTTCTGCCCTACTGTTGACGAAACAATTCAGATGAATGAGGAATTTGTGCTTCAAAAAGCTAAAGAACTAAGTAGTGGTCACCATTAAGGTTATCATGGTGGGGGAGATTGGATACTATAAAAATGATGATTGTTCCCGAAATCTTGAGCATGTTGCCGATATATTTCAATAAAAATTTCTATCGTAAAGTGGAAACTATACTTACAGCTTTTTTATGGAACAATAAGCCTCCACGCATTGCTCTTAAGAAACTCAAAGCTAAGAAAGAGGATAGAGAGTTAATTTTCCTAGTTTTGGGGAATACCACACTGCATACATTGTCAAACCAGTCCCTAGATACTTTGTGGATGTCAACTTCACAGCTGATCAACCTAGTTGGATTCAGGCTATTGTCTATAAATGGAACAATTATCCTATCAAGTTTTTACTACTGTTTAACAACAAAGTGCTCGGATGCAAGGATAGATTAATATGTAGTGCCTCAATTGCAGTTAAAGCAATAGACTCAGCTCTTCCTGTTGCTTAGTCTGCTACAACACATATGTCTATTTGGAACAATGTCAGGTTTAAAATTGAAGATAAAGTAATCAATTGGAAAGTGTGGCAAGAGGCTAATATTTGGACTATTCAGCAATTAAAATCTGATAACGAATAGATGACTTTTTCTGAAATACAAGATAAATATCAAATACCATATAATCAATTTTTTTAAATCAACACAACTCCTTTGTCAAACTTCACAGCTTACTAATAAGACACCAAGGGGTCCTTTATCAAGGCGCGGTAGCGGTTTAATGCACAGCATACCACGTGTTAAACCACCTGCCGCGCTAGTACCTAACGCCTCTATTGACGAGGCATTAGAATTTTAAGCTGCCGTGGAGGGTTAGAGCGTGATGAAATGTCTGACGTGCTAACCCCCGTAGCGCACCTTGATAAAAGGAGCCCCAAGTTTACTAGATTATATAAATAAAATATCTTTTAAGAAAGGTGCTGTATCAACTTGGTATGAAGTTTTGCGTGACAACAAATTCCACAGACCTATGGGGACCGAGTCTTCATGGGCCCATGAACTAAAAATGGTAAATGGAGCAAGTATGATTGTCTGTACATAAAGCTTTGAAATCTGCAGCTACTACTCAATCTAAAGTATATATTTCATTTTACATAAAGCAGTATGGACACCCTACAAATTGAGCAAAGTAAGATCCAATGAATCAAATAAGTGTTGGTCTTGTAATAAGAAGACAAGAACTTTGATACATTCACTTTTCCAATGTGATTTATTACAATTCTATTGGCAAAAATTATGGGATACTAAATGTTCATTGATTAAGGTTAAAGAGTCGTTGACCATAAATATCATTGTGTTGGGTCGACTTTGCATGAATACTTCAATCACAGATGAACAGGCCAAACTTTTACGAATTTTGCTTAACTTAGCAATTAAAATAATTCTTGCTCACTGGAAAGACTTTTCAAGAGTTGAATACATGGAATGGTGGAATTTAATAAGTCTAAGTGCTAAGTATGAGAGAGTGTTTGCAGAAAGAAAGAGATGTTTGCATATTTTTTAAAAAGTTTGGAATCCCCTCACAAAATATAGCAACATATCACATTTAAAATGAATATCCTTTTTGTGGTAATGTACATCCTTGCTGTTAGTTTTCTTACATTTAGGTATGTTTAGTCTTAGGGCTCCTTTTACGAAGCTGCGCTAGGGCCTTAACGCGTAGAATAGCACACGCTAAATTGCCACGTGCACTAGCCGCTACCGCCTCCTTTTGAGCAGGCGGTAGATTTTCAGTTAGCGAGCGCTAATCCACTGCATGCGCTAAAACCGCTAGCTCAGCTTTGTAAAAGGAGCCCTTAGTGTCAACATTATTTATATACTGATTATTGTAATTAATCTGTTTTGCCAATCATTTCTTTTTTTTTTAACTTTATTTAGTTTTTAATGCCAACAAAAAGTGCAATACAATTTATATACAAATAATGATAATCAACAAAGCACTTATAATCAATTAGTATCTATACAAGAGAACAAAATTCCATCCCCAATCCATCATTACCATCAGGAATAATACCAAAACAAAAGATATACCCCCTCCCGCTCCCACCCCACCTGGATGTGTGGGTGAAAAACAACGGAAAAAAAGATAAAGATAAAGGACAACTATAGCGAATCTACAAAAGATGTCAATGGACCCCAAACTAATTTGAATATCTTATTATGCCCCAGCATGTCAGCATTCATTTTCTCATATTTATAAGTTAAACATAAGCTCGCCCACCAAAAAGGATAACTAAGGTGATCCCAATTCTTCTAATTGTGAATAATCATTTGCATGGCTATCCTGGTCATAATAAGGAAAAGCCGGCATTTATAGCGGTCCATTGGGGGCTTAATATGCAATAACGTTCTGCATATGGAATTGATGCCTCCAGTATGGTATTAATCTGTCCCCATATTGACTTCCAAAAGTTAAGTATCAAAGGACAATAGAACAGCAGATGATCCAGTGTCCCTACATCAAGATGACAGTGCCAGCATCTATTAGATTTAGAACTATCTAATTTTTGTAAACAAACAGGGGTCCAGAAACTTCTATGTAACAAAAAACCATGTTTGTCTCATAGATGCTGATGCTGTACATCTCATCCTCTAAGTCCAAATTCGTGGCCATTGAGATGCAGAAATATGCTGCTTTATCTCAATGCTTCAAATGTCCCTAAGACTTGTTTTTTGCTTTTTATTCAGGAATTCAGATATTATTTTATAACAACGGGTGGCCTGATGTACTAGCAAATCTGTCTGGAAGCACAGAACCTGTATGCTATAATGATTTTTTTAATTTCCCCAATCAGGAAACCCTTTCTGAATGGCTTGCTTCAACTGCAACTACTTATAAATTTGAGATTTTGAAATACCAAAAGATTGTTGCAGTCGTGAAAAATCAAGCATTTTCCCATTTGATATAACATCGTCTAGTTTACGTATGCCTGCCTGCATCCAGTGCTTCCACCAATTTGAATGTTGGAGTTTAACCATAAGGATTGACACATGGATTTCTCTACTGGAATTTCTGTTAAATTGTTAATGAATTTCAAGGTTTTCCAAGTGTCAAATATAATACTATTGTCCTTAACATAACTAGGTAACTTGATACTCAACACATGAGACAGCCGTAATGGGGACATAATTTGCCACTCTAAGTACAGCCAATCAGGAAGATGTTCCATGAGCTCAGGAAGGACCCAATACATACCCTGATGCAGTATATAGGCCAGATGATACCTATAAAAGTTTGGGAAGTTTACTCCACCCACCGTAATTGGTTTTTGTAAAGATACTAAAGCAATTCTAGCAGTTTTACCTAGCCAAACAAATTTGGTAAGAATGCTATTCAACTTCTTGTAAAAGGACCCCTGAAAATAAACTGGTAACATATCCATTTGGTAACAAACCCCAGCCAAAATCATCATCTTAACCGTTTGTACTCTCCCCCACCAATACAGATATAGTAGGTTCCATTGCTCACACATTTCTGAGACCTTTAGCAATAAGGATTTTTCATTTACTTTCATCATCTCTTCCAGCGTTTTATGAATCCAAATACCTAAATATTTTATACCCTCTTCCTTCCAAAGAAAGGGGACTGAATCAAATAATCCTTTTGGACAGTGTACATTTAGCGGAAGAACCTCTGATTTACTCCAATTTATTTTATACCCTGAAAATTTGCCAATCATTTCTGTGAACTGTTTGAGTCATGACTTGTTTATATTTGAAATTATTAATAAAATATATTGAATTCAAAAAAGTAAAACGGCTCCTATATTTGTCCCCTTTTATGAAGTTGCGTTACGGTTTTTTATTTTTTATCACAGACCACTGTGGTAAAAGATCCGACGATCATAGGAATTCTATGAGCAGCAAAGCTTTTACCTCAGCGGCCTGCAATAAAAAGCCCTAACATGGCTTGATAAAAGGGGGCCAAATATAGTAGCCCTTTTACTAAGCTGTTTTAGGCATGCACACATTCCTAATATATAAAAAATGACCTAATGCGGGATGTGCTAAAGTGTTCCATGTTAGTTTTGACATCTGCACATGCTAACTACGCGGTGATTATTTTATAAAAACTTATTTTGGAGTGGGCTTGTCAGTCATGGAAAATGAATATGGATGCACTATTTACCTAGCATGCTGGCATTAATGTGTGCTAACCCCTGGATTCTATTTAGGATGTTCGAAGTTGTGTACCCACTTTTGGATGTACTTCCTAGATGCGTGGGCAAATAAATTGGATAATGAGTTCTGAACTATCAATGAGTGGGTAATAACCAATTATTGATGTTAATTGGCACTCATTAACATTTGCATGTGTATCTGGATTTGGCTGTTCTATAAGGCACAGCGCCTAAGTCACATGGCGCATATCTCAAAAATGAGTGTGGCCATAGGCATGTTGGAGGGTGTATCAGAAAGTTGTTTATTATTCTATTGTCCATTTATTATGAAATTTTGGAAATCAATTTGGGACCAAATTAATTGTTTATTGAACAACCCAGTGGCATTATCACATGATTCTGTGCTGTTTGGTATGGCAATGAGAGCAAAAAGTCAGATTTCTACAAATAATAAATAATAACAAATTATTACTCTTAATGACTGGTGTTGCCATTCAACAAATTACGTATAATTGGAAAAACTAGAGTAGATTAAATTATAATTTCTGGTGGAATTCCTTATGTAATGTTTATAAAATAGAGAGATTTATTGCAATACAGCGGGGATGTTTCAGGAAATTTCAAGAAGTGTGGGAGCCATTAATAAAGTATTTTACTGATTATATGACATGGTTTCCTTTAAATTTACAAGTTCAATGGTGAGGGGGGAGGGGGGTTAATTTTATTATTACATATTGTACAAGATATTTGATTATATGATAGGAAAGGGTAGGAAGGGTGGGTGATAAGAGCATATTATTTGTACCATTGATGATTATTAAGTGATATATTTATTGTTAATTTGTTTGGACATATTGTCACACTTATTGTAAGTCTGAAAATGAATAAAGAATTTTTAAAAAAGATCACTTTAAAAAAAAAAGTTGCAGAATACTGCCTAATTGCACCTATCTTGGATGCCGGCATTTACACCGGTTTTCAGGGAAGGATCCACGCTAAACATTATTCTATATAAGGGGTTTGCTAACACTGAATTTTTTCCAAGGTTCAGCACCATTTATTGAGTGAAATGGTGTGGTGGCCGTGTTAGTCCATTCTTCAAGGTAATATGTAGAAATAAAACAAAAACATAAAGGAAAAAAAATGATACCTTCATTATTCGACTAACCATATACTTTATAATTAACTTTCAAAGGTAATTCCTTATTGAATTACCTCTTAACTGAATAACGTAGACTTAATGCGGGCGGGAGCCTATTTTTATAATGGCTGCACACAAATGCTAATGTTAGAGCCATACTAGAAATGGGCTTATCACCCAAAGGGTACGCTGAACCCATTTCTTAGCATAGCTTAGTAAAAGGGCCCCCTATTTATTTCAACAGTTTTATAGTCTGCTAATCCAAAACATATTTGCAATTAATTTCAGTGCTGAGAAAGCATTCATTTAGTCACAACATTACATAGAGGTTCAATTCAACCCTCCGGCAAAAAATCATCTCGTACTCAATCAAGGCATGAAATACAACATTATTATACTGTATATTACTTCATGGTGAACAAATTACAATTAAATTGACTGATATTCAGAGCTACCTATCTGGTAGTAGATACTGTTATCTGGATAAGTAGAGCTTACCGAGGACATCCCTGGATTTTCAGCTGCATTATCCATTCAGTTCCTAAGTTTTGGCAATGGAGGGTTAAGTGACTTGTCCAAGATATCAAGGACCATCAGTGGAAACTGAATCCTGACTTCCCTAATACCTAATGTTTAGTAACTCAGCTGTGATGAGGTATACCCGTCATCCCCCAGAAAGCAGAGACCCAAAGAAGAACAATATGCTAGAACTTGCCAGGTATAGGCTCTCTCAGGAAGCCAATAGAAAAAGTCTCATTTGCATATAAGCCAATCCTGTAGTCAGTGTTAACAGAAAGTCATGTCTCTTTCACACATACAGAACACAGACCCTCACCTAGTATAGAATAACAAAAAACTAAAAATAGAAATTAAAATTAAACTGAACCCCTCAAGAAGCAACACTACAGAAAGGGAAATTATGATGCATGGCCCTCTGTACTTTGCAAAATATAAATACAGCATATGTAAATTTCAAAAACTGACATATTCTAATCACTACATTACAAACTAACAAATATAAACAAAACAAGAAATGGAAAATATGGTTTATTGAATTAAATATGAACTTTCAAAGGCCAAAATCTTTTTCTCAGGTCAGTACAGTATACTGTTGTTATGGATTCCTGTTCTGACCTGAGAAAGATAGTTTTGGTCTTGGTCTTTGAAAGTTAGTCAAAAAAGTATTAAAATTAGTCCAATAAAAAGATAACACCTCATTTCCATTTTCTATTTTTATTCATTAACATTTATAAACACAGCAACCACACTACTTATATCTTTTTTGGACTTTTGCTTTTTTTCCAGTTGGTTTCTGCTTTCCTTGTTTCCTCTTAACTCTTGTCAGGATTTCCTGTTTGTTGTTTTTCTCTCTTCTTTTTCTTTTCAGTTTTTGTCAATTTAAGATTGGGAATTTTTTTTATTTTTGTTTTAGAAATGATGTTTCACCAGTGGCCATAGCGATTCGTGTTCATCACTTGTTGTGGCCCTGCAGTCTTCTCTCTGCTGCCTCCTACCTTGCTTCCTCTTTCCTTCCTGGCAGGACGCAGCAGAGGGGTATGTGCAGGGCCAAAGCAGGTGACGAGTGTGAATCACTTCGCCCACTGGCGACACCTCAGAGGTGAGTGTGAGTTAAGATGAGGGAACCAAACTGCTATCAGCATAGAGTGAAGTCTTTGAAGTGACTTTGGGGATTGGTTTCACTTTTGATGCTGAAAGTGGGCTTTTTAGTACAGATTAGTAATGCAACAATGTAACAAAAATTTTTTGGTTTTTGCAGCTTTTCGGGTTTTAGAATTTCAGATAAAAGATTTTGTACCTATAAATTCACATCAAATTTCTGGACAAACGTATATCAATTTGACCACAAGTTTCCATTTCAAAAATAAGCATATTAACAGACGCTATATGAATTTCACCCAAAAATGAACAAAATTCCCATAAAAACCACCAGATGTCCCTTTGGAAAATTTAAGCATATTCAACTCAACTCAAAACATGCCACTGCATGAAAAATACAGTTCACAGAAGAAACAAAAATTTTACCTATTAAGCACACTTTTTACACAACCAGACTTCCATGGCCCACCTTAAGGAGACCTCTATAGACACCCTCAAGCAAAAAGAACTTTTTTAAAATTAACTCTTCAAACCCTTGCCAATGTGGACCTAAAAATCCCCAGAAAAATTAAAATAATTAAAACTTAAGGCTAAAGGACCTCTTACCTTGTTCCTAAAATGCTCCTCAGGCTGCTCCCACCATCAGAAGTCCTCCAGATCGAACCTCCATGGTGCTGGTAACCACACATTTCCATTTCCTAACTGATTATTTTCTCAGAACTGATTATTTTCTCAGAACATGCAGATAGTTTTGAAAAGTCAAAATTTTCCTCATAGGTGGATGTCCATTCCAAACTCCACTCTTGGAATGCATCTTCCAAATGCAAGTAAACTTACCTGTGTACAGGCAGCTGCACATGGGGCAGGCACTTTTTAAAAACTTCCATTAACCCAATAAAATGACTTTTAAAAACTGCCCTATTAGCTATCTCTATGGACATTTAATTTAATTATCAACAAAGCCTGCAGAAGTTTGTATCCAGGATGCAAAAATTACAACTCTTTTATGTCTTAATCAGGATCTTCGGTCTTTTAACTTGCTAAAAAAATAGACATTATAGTTTGTAACTATAAAACTACCATTTACTGACACAATGGTATATGACTGTTATCATCAACTTCCTGTTACAGTTAATAGGATTAGGTGATAAATCCAACATTAAAACTCCTTTAATTTAAATAGCTATCAAAAAGAGATTTAACAAGCTCATACTCTCCCCCCAGAAATATGGTGGAATAGCTAAGAAGGGAAACAAGCATGTCCCAGTCAAATTAATTCAGTAATATGGAAATTAAATTAAAATGTATGCTATTCTAACATTCCCCCAAATTGATGCAGGGCTCCACTTTCTCCTTGGGAGCTGGATCTTTCTTCATAATTCTGTGGAATATTCCCAAGCTTAAAATTAAAAAAAATAAAAAGGTATCATGTTACTATACTTTCAAATGAATGTAATATGTTCATCTAGGGCAAGTATAAATTTTTTATAATACTTTTTGCTGAAGAGATGTCAGAGATTCCAGTAACATTCAAATAGGAATATCAAACAAATATTTAGCATTAACAATATAGAATTTCCATTAAGTATTAATATATTCTTAAAGTTATTTCTGGATAAAAATAATAAATAAAAACAGCAATAAATTCATAGCTGTTGGGCTTGCAAAAAGCATTAGAAGGCAGCAATGAACTAACTGTAATACTACACTGCATATAATACTTATTTCCCAGTATAAGATCTTCAATGGCAAATTACAATCATCTAAAGTAATAGAACAGCAGATTACATAAAAAGTATAGTACAGTCTAGACAGATAAAAGCCTTTAGATTCCTGCAAGCAACTCTATTACTTTACTTGAAGTTCTGTACAGATAGCTCATCGTCAACTGGGAGATTCTTGAAAATTCCTCTAAAATCTAAAGATATACAGGGAAGTCTACAATATAACTCTGCCCTCTAGACCAGAGGGTCCCAACCCTATCCTGGAGAACCACTAGCCAGTCAGGTTTTCAGGATAGCCCTAATGAATATGCATGGAGCAGATTTGCATGCCTGCCACTTCCATTATATGCAAATCTCTGTCATGCATATTTATTAGGGCTATCCTGAAAACCTGACTGGCTAGTGGTTCTCCAGGATAGGTTTGGGACCCTCTGGTCTAGAGGGCAGAGTTATATTGTACCTGACTGGATGGTGGTCCTGCAAGACAGGGTTGAGAACCTCTGCTCTAGACTATAGAAGGGATACCTATAGAAAATGTAACATTCCAGATCTAGTAAATCTACTTTTAAAATCTGTCAGAGGACCAAATGAAAGGAGATATGAATGAAGAGAACACAGCAAATAAACCACTTTAGTTTTAAGGGGACCTCTGCGTTAAATTTAAATGTGCACATTAAAGGAGGCATGTCTATAACTGGATGTCTATAACTGGGTGTCTGTGTTAAAGCACCCTGAGGGTACATACAGTGGTTTAGCGAGGGTGGGAGGTGCCCGGGGCGGTGGTACCCCTCCCCCACCCTCTTCTCTGCCTTCCATTCCTTTCCCATCCACCCCTGCCGCATGAACGCACCCCATCCCTACACCATACCTGTTTTAACTTCTATGGAACGAGCAGCATCACCAACTTGCTGCCTGAATTAATGTCAGTTCTCCCTCTGATATCACTTCCTAGGCACACGGGACCCAGAAGTGACATCAGAGGGAGAGCCAATGCTGGTGCAAGCAGCAGGCTGGAGTTTACTGGGCCTACCTTATATCATCCCTGTGGGTCCAGGCAGGAACAATCCCTTCTTCCTGCCTGAAAGTGGTGTCCATGACCCCAAGCAATAGTCTTGTGGTAACTGTATTACTATCAGGTACTATGTTTCCTATAAGCCAGATGCTTACACATACATTTACATTGCGGCCCAAATTCTATATATGCTGTCTAACAATTGGCAGTGATTAGTGCAGTGCTAAGTGCAATTCTATAAAAGTTAGAATCACGTTTAGCACCACCCAAGCAGTGTTAAGTGTTGCTAGGTGTCCTAACTTTTAGGTGTACCCAATTAATGCCAGGATTTACTTGTCCTAAATATGTGCACCTAGGTTATGTGCATGATGCCTAAGTAAAAAACAGGTGCTTAACCCGAAAACATGCTCATGATCTGTCCTTAACCATGACCGCCTTTAGGTTGGTGCTCTAAACTAGGTACCTACCAAGTTGTGCGCCCTAGTTTCAATTACCTTCAATTAATGTCAATTATAGGATGCTAATTGCTAATTATTGTTGTCAATTTGGCTTATTAATCAATTAAGTTAGGCACCTACATTGGCTAGGTGTACCAAGGTAAGCAAATAAATTTAGGCAGACTTTATAGAATTTGGGGTGCATATGTAAATGTTTAGAATGCTAACACTTATGCACAAATGTGCATACATACCCAAGTGAGTGCTAGTAGGATGCCTAGCGCTATTCTGAAATTTTCTGCTTAACTTACACAGTGTATATTTGCAAGGAGAGGCATACATGAGTAGAGCAATGGTAGAAAAGAGGCAGGGCTCTTATACGCATAGCTTACACTGTTCTGTAGGTACACATGTCTCTGCTCCATGTAGGTGTCCACATTTATGCCAATTCTATGGCTGGTGTAACTATGAGCCCCTAAAAATTAAGCATGCTATTACGAAGTTATGCTAGTATTTTATACAGGCAGTCCCTAGGTTACGAATGTCCGACTTATGTTGGACTCAGGGGACTGCCTCTCCCTTCCTGTACCAACGCCCCCCCATCTTCCTCCCTTCTTTTCCAAACATGACCCTCCTCCTCCTTTCCATTTCCCAACGCACCTTTCATCGGCCTTCCTTCCATGCTGCATCCCAAATTCATGCCTGTCTCCCTCCCACGGTTGTTTACCTCCTCTGGCTGGCTCACTCCTCCCAGCCGCACTTCTCTTTGCAAAGCCACAGCCGTGATTCCTACCTGCAGCCCGCGGCTGACTTGGAAGCCTTCCCTTTTTGTTCTGTACTATAAATAATGTAGTTCTACCCCTTTTCCTAATGTCTCAGTTTGTTTAACATCATTTCGTTGTCTGAGTAATAATTTACTGAAAGAGTTGTCAGTTTTAATAAGTCATGTACCATTATCTATATTTTATGTTAAGCCCTTTTTAATTTTGATGTACACCGCCTAGAAGTCTGATTAGGCGGTATAACAAATTTATAATAAACTTGAAACTTGAGGTGCACGTAGGGACACAGAAGGAAGGGGGGAGAACAAACTTTGGACAAAGGATAGAAGGAAGAAAGGAGGGAGGAAACAAACTTGGGACACAGAATGGAGGAAGGGAGGGGAGCATGAACTTGGGACATAGGATAGATTAGAAGAATAGAGGGTGTGAGGGAAAGAGATGCTGAGATAGGGAGGGAATAGAAAGGGGAATTGGGCATGACTGTCTGAATAAGAGGAAAAGAGATGGTGCACTTGGGGAAAAGATAAAAGTGGTGAATTGGGCATAGGGAGGGAGAGAGAAATATTGGGCATGGTGGTGGGAGAGGCGTGAGGTGCAGATGCATGGGGAAGAGAGAGATGAGAAGGAGAAATGTTTGATGTGGTTGTGGAGAGGGAACAGTGGGATGGATGAAGAAGAAAAGTAAGTGTAAACCTCCTATTTTTTCTATTTAAACTACAGTACTTTATTTTGAGGACTGTTTCTTTAATGGTTAATGTTTTTATAGACCGAGTACTGTACAGGATCCGAGTTACATACAAATTCATCTTAAGAACGGTTTAAAAAATGGAACCTGTTATTAACCCAGGGACTGCCTATAATGAAATCTAGGCAAATAAGTTCCACTATAGAATTAGTACCTATCACATGGCCTCAGGGCACCTAAGTGGATGCACCCAATTATAGAATTGTTTCTCTAGTGTTGCTAAGCTCATAAATTTTTCATAGTCCTAAATTGCTACCCATTTTTTGTCGTAAATTAAGGAGTTTAGTAAAATTTTGAATACAAATTTAGATACTTATCCCTTATGAAATTTCAAAGATACCAATTTGAGGGCATAACTGAATCATAATTCCTTTAAATATTGGGCCCATAACTTTTAAACTCCTAAATTTAGATGAATCTTCAGCAGAAAAATCAGAGCTCCATATTAAAAAAAAAAAAAAAAAGAAGAAGCTGAGCTGATGCTCCATCTTACATTCAAGTTTCAAGTTTTATTAAAATTTGATATAGTTGCCTATCAGAAATTTCTAGGTGAAATACAGAAATAAAAAACTATGCAATTTTAAAACCACATATACTGTACATCAGGGGTGTCCAACCTTTTGGCTTCCCTGGGCCGCATTGGCCCCAAAAAAATGTTTCTGGGGCCACACAAACGTGCAAATGCTGCAGCAAGACAGAGGAGGGAGCCAGCAAGATGGTAAACACCCAGGGGCAGCAGAGGAAAACACTGCATCGCCCTCGCCTTCACTGGGACGCATGCGGCCCTCGGGCCACAGGTTGGACACACCTGCTTTATATAATTCATGTGGGAATGTGTTTATTTCAGCTGGCATTTTACAAAAGGCTCAACCAAATGGTTTCTCTGACTCACTAGGCTGTAACCAAGGTGTTGTGTTCTTTTTGCAATATAGTTTGTGTAGACATCTATAGAAGTCCCACTTATTCTGTTTGACCAGTAGTATATGTATTAGTGTTCTAGAGTCCAGTGTTGGAACAAAGAGAAGGATAGGCAGGAGACCGTGATATAGTGGTTAGTTACTTAAACCTCCTCTGCTCTAGGTACATTAAATAGATTGTGAGCCTGCTGGAATACCTGATTTGTAACCTATTCTGAGCTCCTTTGGAAGGATGGGTTAAAAAAAATCAAATAAATAAAATGTAGGACCCCATGTAGACAAGTAGGTAACAAGTCCAAAGGAAGCAGTCCAGATGTGGAATCCAAAAATCTTTTTAATGTTCAAATATGACAGCAATAGTGCAGAAAGTGACTGCAAATAATTTATCAAGATAGGAAAAAGAATAAACTAAAAAAGCGTTTCTTACCCATGTATACAGAAATCCAGCCATGAGTTCAGCAGATGTAAGTGAAACACTTTCAGCGAATACACACAAACGTTCAATTACACTATGACCCTTTTTTTAAGGGGGAAAAAAAGACGTCAAAATACAGCTTCAATACTCTATCACCCCAGCTGGCTCTTATAGTGCTGCAAAAAGTTAACTGCCTCTATAATAAAACCTTTTCTACCAGTTTGTCAGTTCTATAAGAATGAACTGTAAAGACTACTGCAACATCCTCTATCTCACCTGCCCCGCATCCATGATAAAACAACTACAAACAGTTCAAAACACAGCGCTAAGACTTATCTATTCACTGAAGAAGCACGACCACATCACGGTGGCATACCTCGACTCACACTGGCTCCCAATACAAGCAAGAGTACCATTCAAATTCTACTGCCTACTATTAAAAACCATAAATGGAGACAGCCCAGCCTACCTTAACAACCGCCTAGTCCAATCTACCTTAACCAGACATAGGAGAACCCACAAACCGTTCATGCATCCCCCAATCAGAGATGTCAAACGAAAAAAACTATACGATGGCCTTCTAGCCACACAAGCAGCAAAACTGGACCACCAACTCTCTAATTTACTTATTACGACCCTAGTCTACAAATCATTCAGAAAAGAAATAAAAACCATACTATTCAAGAAATCCTTGAAGACAAACTAACTCTTCCCAATTCTCGGAAACAACTCGCTCTTCAATTCCTCTGGAAATGGCCAGATAACTTCTTTCGTAATCCACCTTGAACCGCAAGGTATTGGCGGAATAGAAAAGGAATGGGATAATGTTCAAATAAGAGATCCTATTTTTGCAATATATTATATGAAACCCCCCCCCCCCCAATTTATATATGGTAAACCCCCTAAAAGAATTGAAAATGCCTCAAAACATGATTTATGGCATTCAGGGGTCTTTTTACTAAGGCACACTTGCTGTTTTAGTGCGCGCTAAACACTAATGCCTCCGTAGACTATAATGGATGTATTAGCATTTAGCATGCGCTAAAACGACTAGCGTGCCTTAGTAACAAGATCCCTTAATGACACATTTTTATGTAGTTATGTGCCTACACATTTCAAGGCTATCCGTGCAGATCCATTTTTTTTTGTTAGCATTTATATACCAGCAAGTCAGAGTGGGCAGTGGCAATGTATAATCAATAGGCAAAGGTTGATCCCCCTAATTCTCATGTGCATGCTTAACCCTCAGTGGTCCACTTATGAATCAAGTCAAACCCATACGTCATTTTACATTAAATAAAATTGTTACCTTTAGCTATTCTATGGTGAGATTTTATGGCTTTGTATAGTGACTTATGTTCCATGAAAGGTGAGAAAATTTTATTTTTTTATTTGTGTGTAGAAAATAAATTTTTTATATGAGCCACCTGGCATAATTAGAGTGCCAGGATTTATGCTATGCAGTTTGTTAGCATTTAGCTGTAAATAAAGTCATGTTATTCAAGCGAACAATAATATGTTGTCTTTGTAATATGTTATTATTGTATTTTCACTTGATATGTACCTCCAGTCATAGTACATGGGTTTGTCTTGGCACTGGGACTTGCACACAACTAAGAAGCTGAAAGCTATGCCATTGGTATTTCACTACTGGCAGGGCCACTCAAGGCGGACAGGTTTCAGTGGAGATGCCAGACTAACGATGTACCACCTATCTGGGCTGTAGCAGATGGGCAGTGTTGGAGGCGGAAGATTGCGTTTGATGTGACAACAGTGACAACATCGAATTTATGCTACGCAGAAGGCCCGCCAATCTACTACTGTATTTTGTCACGAAAACTTGATGATGTTCATCATGTCGCTAGGACTTGAACATGAGTCAATGGCACCTAAAGCAACATATATCTATAGCAGTTACGTTATCTGCAATGCATGTCATCAGCGAAGGCTTTGTACTCTATTCTTGCAGATACTGATTCAGATGATGAGATATACCAATTCGATGACAGCAGTAGTGATATGGATTACATTGAAGAAGACACAGATATTGAGCCAGATATTCTCACTGATAACAGAGGTTCAACTCCTGACATGAGTACGTCTTCCACTCCTGCATCTACTGCAAACAGTGTGCTGTGTCCAAAGATATGACGATCATGGAAATGCTCAGCTAGTGGTAAAGAGCCTAGTGATATGAGACATCTATTTCTCATAGATGCTGGAAAAGGCTTGGTGATGCCAAGCATTTTGTGTTGATCTCTGTCTCCAGCAGTGGCATTCTAGCCATCAACACGGCATGCCATGATAGCAGTCGGTGTATCACCTGTTGTGAAAATCATGACACATGTAGCTACAAGTCAAAAATGAAAGTGCTGCCAAACAGGATCGCAAATGCCGAATGAACTGTGATGTTGTGACCACAAGAAAATGTCAAAGATGCAGTGGACAGATAGCAGACTCAGACGATGAGATTTAATTATTACTGAAGCAAGCAGTGTGCATGAAAAGTTTTATGTAACATTACCATAAGAGCCTGCCACTCTACAGATGTAGGATATAAAAAAGTGAGTCAGTTGACAGATGCAGGTTTAATATTAAAGAAGCACTGTATATGTGTAAAACCTTGATAAACTATTGATATTCATGTGAAGAACGTATGCTGATAATCTGGAGAGTTTAAGATAAATTCATGAAGAGATAATGTGTAAAAATAAACTGAGTCCAGTTGGACCCAGATGTGGGCTAGCAAGTTATTTATTTTGGCCATGCCATATTAACTCCTAAACTACAATGCCTACCTTGGAATATGTAATGGTAAAATGTGAATCGGATGGAGAGTATGACTGTAACCAATGTCTCTGTTTCCCATCTTTGTAGCTCAGCCACCAGCTGCATAATCCCCCAGACTTGCTGCTGCAGCTGCTGCCAGGGCCAGGCCCAGCAGTTCTTAGGGAGGAAAAGGAAGAAAAACAGGAGGAAGAGGAGGACAAAGAGTTAGAAGAGGAATATCTGTGACCAATAAAAAAGAAAAGAAAAAGAAAGAAAGTCTTGCTCCCTGAACAGCTGAGTGGCAGGAGGCTGCTTTGGGGCTTCCCCTGCCGCTCAGCTCTTCGGGTTTCCCCTGCCGGCTCTGTTCATTTATCAAAGTTGCTTATCCAACAATTGATGGGGGTGGGATTACGGCAGACCTCCACGAAACTCATTTGCATGGGAAGTCATTTGAACATCGATTGCCGTTTTGAAATCAATTTGTCGGCCCCATAGCAATCCACATGGATTTAATGATGATTTTAGTGCATCCATGCCAGAGTTTGTTGATTATTTGGTTATACACATTGTTACGTGTAGTTCAGGATGCTACTCTAGGAAGCTATACATGACTTATCCTTATAAGTGCAATTGCCCAGTGTTCTCATAGGAAATTTGAAAGTTTGAGATCATATGCCACATACCTTGGTTTAAGAGTAAGCCTCATTGCTATCAAAGTGTACACAGTACCAACCCATCTGGAGGCACTGTCCCCCTAGAGAAATGCACTTCAACTTGCAGAAACAATGATTAGGATTTTCAAGGGAACAGCCACATTAACTTTTCAAAACACTGAAAGGACCAACTCTGGTAAGTGGGTGTGGGGGTGGGGTGTGTATGGTGGAGGAGCCCTTTTAAGAGCAGAGGGTTTTTGAAAGCCATAACCCAATTGGATTTTCAAAATTTCTACAATGAATAAGCTTTATTTATTTATTCATTTTTTTAGCCCGTCCTCCCAAAAGAACTCAGAATGGGTTACAAATCAGGTACTCAAGCATTTTCCCTGCATACGATCTATTTGCATACAATGAAATTATTACATGCAAATCAATCTCGTACATATCCATTGTGGAAATTTTGAAACCCCAACTGGATTATGGTTCTTGAAGACCATGGTTGCCAACCCATGTCTTAGAGCAGAGGCTTCCAAGTCTCTTGAACAGCACGCAACATGATCAGAAATCCATGGACTACAGGAAACATTTTAGGGACCATCTAATCAGAAATCCAATATGATTTATATTCATCCAAATGTGCAAGTTTCTTCTGAAATCATGACTTTATGTTCAACAAGTAGCTGTGAAATGCTTAAACATCATGTGCACTAGCTAATTATTTAAAACTTTTTTGGGGGGGCTATAAGTCTCAAGTGGGTCACTTCCTAAGGTTGCAAATGCCCATAGGCTGCATGTTGGACACTCCTGCCTTAGTTTGCTAAGCATAGGAGGGGCAAATCAGATTCAATTATTTGAAATATTGCTGGGAAAGTTGTGGGTGTGGAGCAAAAATAGCATTTTGGGCTGTGGCAGGTAGTACGAGTGCTAGTAATAATATTATTAGGTTTCTAGGAAGTTGTTAAAACTGCCACACACTCATCTTTTTCTTTATCAACTTTCTTCTGTTGTCAGAAATCTTTATAAGACTACTGTAGTTCTGTACCAGAATTGGAGCAGGGCAACATTATTGGGACTTTCTTCTCTGTGGATATTTTGAGGTCAATTCCTTTTGTATTTTCTTCAAGTTGCATTTGGCACGGAGGCTACATGATTACCTCTCTGTAGATAATTTTCGCACAGTTGTGACTTTGTTGATAACCCCTCTACTTGAATATTGTAACTCCACTTATCTTGGTTTATCCAAATGTGTCTTGCGGTTGCTGTAGCTTGCACAAACCGCGTCAGCACGGCTTATTGCTCACGCTTCCAAATATGATTATACCACACCAATTCTTCATGAGGGTCATTGGTTGCCAATTGATTTGCAGATTGAGTTTAAAGTTCTTTGCTTGATCTTCAAATTGCTTCAGTTTAACTGTCCGTTGAGTGTTCGCTCTTTGTTGTAATGGTATATCCCGTTTAAGAGATCAATCTACCTGCTTTAAATATCAGCAGCAGTAGAAAAACATACTGCTTTTTACATACAAGCAGCAGCGAGACCTACCGCAACCACCAAGAGCCCACAGACCCGATCCTGCCAGGAGTGTGAACTCCTCCCCCTGCAGTCCATTGGAGAGATCAATCTGCCTGCTTTTAAATATCAGCAGGCAGTGGAGATCAACTGCTTTTACACCTAAGCAGCAACGAGACCAGCCACAACCACCGAGAGCACACAGACCCCGATCCTACCAAGAGTGTGAACTCTTCCCCCCATGCATCCACTAAGAAGATCGACTGTCGGCTCCGGGCGGCTTTCCCGCAGAGGAGAGTAATCCTGCATTCACCATGGCCTCATCTGGGGCAGCCTCCTTGGAGCGGCTGGGGCACGGGCAGTGTGTCTGGGAGGGAATGCATGGATGGGAGAACATCGCAGGGGAGGAGACATAGGCATCCTGGGACTGTCTAGCCAAGTCTCTTCCCTGAAGAAGCCCTTTCTAAACTTACTTGCTCCACTTCATCACTGACGCTGAAACCGTGGATTGAAGACAAAGTTTTATTTTATTTTTCTTTCCAGCTTATGATTTATCTTTAATCTTATCTATTGTTTTGCCTTTTGTCTTTGTTTTGTTCTATTTCTATCATTTAAATTTCTCCAGAATTCTACTGTTTCAACGGCTCCCCCTTCTGCTTCTATTCCTTTCTCTCCTCTCTTCTACCTTCCAAAGTATTTAGATCAATGCTGTCTTGTTAAAATGTTTATTTTTATTTTTATTTTTCCTCTAACTCTACTTTTCACTTCTCTATTACCTCCAGGTACTTTAGTTAGATTGTGAGCCTTCGGGACAGTAAGGGAATTTTTCAAGTACCTTTCTTATTTCTAATCTTAATGTATATTTTCTGTAAACCGCTTAGAACCTAACAGATGTAGCGGTATATAAGAAATAAATTACATTACATATTGTCCCTCACGGGAGTTACGGTCCACTGACAAAACTTGTCTGGATGTGCCATCTTTAGCGGTGGTGCGACTCTCAAGTAATCAGAAGTCAATATTTTCCGTCCAGGGATCAATGCTCTGGAATGTCCTTCCTCTGTTTCTGTGCCAAACTACTGTGCTTTTGCATTTCAGAAAGGAGTTGAAGACTTTACTGTATGAGCTTTTCTTTGGTTCTATCTCTTCGAATGTTTAGATTCTTCTGTTTTATATTTTGTATGGAATATTGTTTGTGAGTATGCTTTTAGCATATTTTGTAGATAGGCGGGTTATAAATAATTTTAAATAAATGACAGGCAAGAGTCACAAAATAAGCCACTATGACCGCTTTGATTCCTAAAGCCTCAAACTGTCTTTTGAGAATTACATCCACTCTGCGATCCTGCATATCTTTTAATACCACACCTCTCTCACTTGGTAGAGACATGTGATTGGTAACCTATACTACCAAGGAATCCACCTTGGGCTGAGCAAACAGCTGGTAAGATTCCTGTGCTAAAGGAAACAGCAGAGCCATAGTCTTGGGAACTTTAAGGGACTCTTCAGCAGCATCCCAGTGCTCCATGACATTGATATCAGGATTAGAGAATGACAAGGGGACAAATTTTTCCCCGTCCCCATAGGAACTCAATTTCTCCATCCCATCCCCACAAGCTTTGGTGCTGTCCATGTCCCATTCCTGTAAACTCTGCCTTTACCGCATAAACCTCAAACACTTATGATTTTAAAGTGTTTGAGGCTTGTGCAGATGAGGATGGAGCTAGCAGGAACAGGGCAGGTATAGGAAAAGAACTTGCAGGGATGGGCCAGGAAAATGAGTTTCTTTGGAGACGGGGAAAAATTTGTCCCTGTGTCATTCTCTAATCAGGATGTCAGTGAAATGTAGAACACTGGGCTCTCACTCCACCCATAATAGAGGAGGGATCAGAGGGGACCTGCTGGGAGTCCAAGTTTAACTCCCACAGAAATTCTGAGACAAGCTCTAACAGAGGTGAGGGTCTGAACAGCCGGTGGACTGTGGGGTCATCCCCTTGATCTTAGGCCACCACTGTATCTAGCATATATGCATCTGTAGAGAATCAGTAATAAAATCCAGCAGAACTGTGGATTTGAACAGATGGAGAACCATGGGATCATCCCCATGATCGAGGGCCACCAAGGGGTCATAAGAACATAAGCATTGCCTCTGCTGGGTCAGACAAGAGGTCCATCGTACTCCTGCCCCCCAGGTCCCCACTCCTGCGGCGGCCCCCCTGCCTACTCGTGTGTCTTCACAAGCACTGCCAGACTTTCCTTTGGAAGGTTGGCTGTCCTGAAAGGCTCTCCATATCAAATTAACAAATTCCAGGAAAAATGTCATACAAGGCAGCGCTGAGTCTCCTGTAGAGGACTCCAGCTTGTGTCTTTTGGGCTCCATACCCCTGAGTTTAGGACGACCACCATTTTGGGGTTCCGAAAGGAATATACCCCCAACCAACAGGCTTCTTACCCATTCATCATCCCTAAAGAGCAAAGAGGAAGATAAGCCAATAGTGAGAGATTAGAGAAACTGGGCCTCTTCTCCCTTGAAAAGAGGAGACTGAGAGGAGACATGATCAAAACTTTCAAAATACTGAATGGAATACACTTAGTAGATAAAGACAGACCGTTAACACTCTCCAAAGTAGGGAGAATGAGAGGACACTCTCTAAAGTTGAAAGAGGATAGATTCCGTATAAACGTATGGAAGTTCTTCTTCACCCAGAGAGTGGTGGAGAGCTGGAACTCTATTCCAGAGTCTGTTGTAGGGGAAAACACCCTCCAGGGTTTCAAGACTAAGCTGGACAAGTTCCTGCTAAACTGGGACGTACGCAGGTGAAGCTGGACTCATTTAGAGCACTGATCTTTGACCTGGGGTCCACTACGTGAGCGGACTGCCGGGCAGGATGGACCACTGGTCTGACCCAGCAGCGGAAATTCTTATATTCTTATGTTCCCGCTCCCTTCACGTGTTGTGTGGCATGTAGCACAAGGGTATTCTTCAGGTGTCCATCCTGCACAAATCTGGCATGAATTAGGGTCAAAAGAGCCTGCAAACTCCATCCCTGCCAGTTTTGAGGCAAAATGAGATAATTTGGAGTTTCTGGAGAACTGTGGAAAAAATTGGGAAATCCAAGATGGCAGCCAAAACACTGAAATAAAACAAAAAAACTAGCTATTTTGTGATTTTAGAGGTGGGGGAACATCAGGGAACAAGCAGAAACCATCCAAATTAAAATTTACAGACCCTACTCCCCAATTTCTGTGACCTATGCTGGCAATTTGCTGCAGCCTGCCTCAGCTCCAAAAGGTAACTTGATCGGGAGAAGAAATCACTGCCTCACAACTGAATGTCCTTCCAGCACTGAATCTCTGGGCTGCCAGTCTGACCAGTGTCTGGCTGAGCCCCCAACCCTTGCGGACTTGCGGATGTGAAAATGGGGGAGGTAAAACACAGCCTGCACCCTGCGAGACCCCACTGAGCCCCTACAGTTGCCTAACAGTCTGCACTCAAGCCCCTCCGATGCAGTAGGTGAGCAATGCTACAAGGAGAATGGCCCTGAGCTCCAAAAATGCTTCTGTAGGCTGGCCAACAGGTACCTCAGTCTGGTTCTCCATGCAGGCAGAGCTATACCCTCAACTAGGGGAGCTCTTAGCACCAAAATGAAGCAAAAAATTGTGAAAAGATCGAAACAAACTGACAAAAATAAAGAAATAAGCAGATCAGATTAGAATAACCAAAAAATAAAGGGTGCAGCAAAGCCCTCTGGTGAAATGGGAGGAATTAAAAAACCAGAGTGGATTCTTTCTGCAAGGCTTGCAGGCACTGGGATATTACCCGTCCGTCCTGAATGACACACCTATTGCACTAGAAACCCTCATTGTCCTGTTTCCCATTTATGGATTACCTCATATGGAGTAGGGTTCTGGCTTATCATTTTCTGATGGGGTCAGCCCAAGAAAATGTGCCTAATTTGAAAATACATAAAAAGTTACCGTATTTTTCGCTCCATAAGATGCACTTTTTTCCACCCAAAAGTGGGTGGAAATCTCGGTGTGTCTTATGGAGCGAAGGTACAATTTTTAACACCCCCCGGACCATTTTAAAATACCCCGCTGCACCTTTTAAAACACCCACCCACCTATATACCCGCCGTCGCTGCACCTTTTATAACTGCCGCCACCGCCATTGTAGTAACTGGTGGTTCAGCGTGTTTCCTTCCCTTGCTAGCGGTGCACAGGTCAGGAGCGCAGATATCAGGAGCAAACTCCTGCTTGGGCCCACACCGCGTTCTGAATGGCTGGCATCAGTTCTCATGGGACTCGCGAGAACTAACAGCAGCCATTTAGAAAATGGTGCGGGGCCAGGCAGAAGCGTGGAAAGCTCACCCCTGACAGTCGTGCTCCTTACTTGTGCTCCGCAAGGGAGGGATAAACACTGGACCACCAGGTACAGAGGAGTAATTTAAAAGTACTGGGGGGGGGGGATGATCTAAAGGTACTGGGGGGGGATGATTTAAAGGTACTGGGAGGTACGGGGGGATGATTTAAAAGTTCCGGTGGTGTACGGGGGGATGATTTAAAAGTACTGGGGAGGTACAGGGGATGATTTTAAAAGGTACTGAGGGTGTAAAAAATTGTTAGTCAGCTGGGACAGATCCCTACTGTCCTGGCCTACCACTAGACCACTAGAGGGGGGGGGGTCAGGGTACAGGGCAGGGAGGTGGGACAGGGTACAGAGTCAGACAGGGAGAGGGGCTGGCTGCATAGCCTGGTAGAGCAGGGAGGGTAGGGGGATGGGTGCAGAGCCTGGTAGGGAGTGTGGTGTGGCTGGGTGCAGAGCCTGGTATATATTATTATACAATTTGGTTCAGAATGTTTTTTTTCGTGTTTTCCTCCTCTTAATCTAGGGTGCGTCTTATGGTCAGATGAGGCTTATAGTGCGAAAAATACAGTACATGCCATGACAAACTGGGGAGATTTTATAAACTTCTAGCCAGTTTGAAGTCTGAACAGTTTCCTTGGTGAAGATGAGTGAAGCCCAGGTGTGGTTTGCAGTAGGTAGAAAGGAAGTGGAAGGTGGAGAGAATTTGAACTGGATTGGAGAGATATTTGCTAGCATTATGTCAACTGTCATCATTACGCCAAAATTATGATACTATTATGCCAGCATTAAGATAAAAATTGGCTTCCCAGGGAAGGAGGTGGGGAGGAAAGGGAAATGGGGGTGAGGGATGGATTCTGGGAGTTGAGTGTAAGAAATTATGTTAATATCTGGGTAGTTGTTTCTGAAACTAAAATGTCAGAAAAAATAAACCAAAAAATATATATATATTTTTTGTTACATAAATGCACTGTTCTTTTAAAGAGGAACACAATTATTTTGTCTATTGTACTACAGATTTCATAGAGGTGAAAATACAAGACTATGAGTGCCTTAATTTTTTTTTTTTTTTTTATTCAACTCGGTTCTTTTTTTGGCTGCAGTACAAAGAACATGACCTCTTTGTGTAGATTTGCTGGGGTTTTTGTTCCAAAGAAACTGATAGTTTCAGCATAGCCAGCATGGATAAAGAGTCATATACGGTTGTATTATAACAGCAAGACTATTTTTGCGAACATGTTCTGCGGTCAGGCTGGAGGTGACATTATTATTTACTTTTGTTGCTTAGGGTCCAAAGAGAGAATAAATTGCTATTGATTTTTGAGACATTACAAAGAATGCCTGCAGAATAGTTGGGTGGCAGAACAGCTTGCAATTGTATAGAGACTGCCTTTTAAAATGAAAATTCATTTTCTTGTTATTGTCATAAAGGTGTTTTTTTTTTTTTTTGAGCTGGTTGCAAGATAAGTTGGGTTGTTGGAACAGTTGCTATTATAAATGTGTTTTGTTCCCCCTCCCACCACATGAAAAGAATAGAATTCTCTGCTAGATGACAGTCTGGAACTGATAAATTGAGTTGCATGCCTGTTGTATTTCTAATGCAAAAATGACATTATATATCTGCATTATATTAGTCACATCATTAGACAGTTTTCCTTAAGTCTGATAGTCTGTAGGATGACTTTATGCATCATAAAACAGATGTAATATTTTACATGAACCATGAGAAGTTGTTTAAATCTTGGAAATGTACAATTTAGTTGACTGGCTTATTTTTTTAATTCTTAGGGGAAAATATTGTTTTTTCCATGTTGGAAAGATAATAGCTAGTTAACTGCTTGCATTCTTGAAGTAACTTGGACAACATAATAACTGTTCCCTCTAAGCTAAGGGTGTCAAAGTCCCTCCCTGAGGGCTGCAATCCATTCTAGTTTTCAGGATTTCCCCAATGAATATGCATGAGATCTATTAGCATACAATGAAAGCAGTGCATGCAAATAGATCTGATGCATATTCATTGGGGAAATCTTGAAAACCCGACTGGATTACGGTCCTCGAGGAGGGACTTTGACACCCCTGCTCTAAGCTGCGCAAGAGTCCTCCAACTGCATTGCTACCCTCAACGGCGTACCTAGCATATGTGACACTACGGTTTTGTAAAAGGGGGAGGGGAATAAAATAGAAATATGTAGACAAAAATTAAACTGAACCACCAGGAAACTGGACTCTGCATACAATGCAACACCACAGAAACAGTGATGTATGTCCCCTAATACTGTGCAAAATATAAAGATAGCAGATGTATATTTGAAAAAAACAGAAAATAGCAATCATCACTTTACAAATTAACAAATAAACTCCCCTTTTATGAAACTAAACTAAACTAAACTAAACCTTGGGTTTATATACCGCACCATCTCCACGAATGCGGAGCTCGGCACGGTTTACAGGAAAAAAGATGAGAGAGGAACTACAGTGGAGAGATTAAAGAGTTAGGTGTAAAGGGGGAAGGTGAGAGGCCTGCGTTAGGATTTTTTTATTGGACTAATACATTTTTCAATTAGCTTTCAGAAGCCAGAATCTCTTTTCTCAGGTCAGTAAAGTATACTGCTGTCACAGTATCTAGTCTTGGCCTGAGGAATGGGGTTTTATTCTCTGAATTAGTCAAAAATCTATTACAATTAGTCCAATAAAAGAATCACCTTATTTCCATTTTCTATTTATAAACATTTATCAACACAGCTGCAATACTACTTTATCCTAAAGCAAAAAAATAAATAGAAATTTTTTTTCTACCATTGTCGTTTCTAGTTTCTGATTTCCTCATCTTCTTGTCACTCCCTTCCATCCACTGTCTGCCCTCTCTCTGCCCCTTCTATATGGCATCTTCTCTTCCTCTATGCCCCTTCCAGAAACTGTATGCCTCCCTCTTCCATCTCTCCCTTTACCCCCATTGGTCTGGCACCCATCTTCTGCCGTTCCCTCCCCTCCTCCAATGGTCTGGCATCTCTCTCCTCTCCTCTCCTTCATTTCTCTCTCCCACACCCCCATGGTCTGGCAATTCATTCTCTCCCTTCCCTTTTTTTCCCTCATCTTCCTTCTCAATTTATTTTCTGCATATGTCTAGATTTTTACTACTTAGTCCTCAATTTCCCTTTTCACTCTGTCTAGCTACAGCTTGTCACCTCTTTTCCTCACCCCTCCAGTATTTCACTAACTATCCTCTTCTCTCCATCCATCATATGCCCTCTTTCTCTACCCCTTCCACCCAGCATCTTCTCCTCTCTCTGTCCACTTCCATCCGTCTGCCCCCTCCACTTCCATTCAATATCTGCTCCCCTCTTTTTCTCCTCCCCACTTCCTTCCTGCAACTGCACCCCTCTTTCTCTCTCTCCTCCCCACTTCCATCTGCTCCCTTCTCTCTCCCATCCCCACTTCCATCCAGCATAGGCTCCCCCTCTACCTTCCTCACTAACATCCAATGTCTGCCCTTTCACGCTCTCCATCCACCCTCTTCCATTAGCATCTACCCCCTTTCTCTTCCTCCAATTCCATCCAGTCTCCTTCCCCCTTCTGTCTCTCTCCCCCTTTCCCTACATACCAATTCCATCAGCATTGGTCCCCTTTATCTCCCTCTACCACCCTTCCATACCAGTATCCTGCTTCCTTTTCTCTCTATCCCTCTACCACCCTTCCATACCAGTAACCTGCTCCTTTCTCTCTCCTTCCATACCAATGTCATCCAGTATCTTGCCCCTTCACCTCCCTACTGCTGCTGTTTGTTTTGTTTGTTTGTTTATTTCTTCCCCGCCTTATCCAGGGTGAGTTACATATTAATATACAAAATAAGACATTAATGTTTGCCGTACAAATCAATACCAAAACACACTATAACAAATGCAGTCATTGCGGGACCTTGCTGCAACTCCCCGCAGCTGCCGGCTCTGCTCTGGAATAAGGAAGTGATGTCGGAAGGGGGTAGACCAGCAGCCGTGGGGAGGTGCAAGAATGTCCCGCGATGATTCAATTTAAAATTTACTGCTGCTGTTTCAGGAAAGCAGCAGCGACAGAATAGGGCGGGAGGTTCCATACCTGGTGTACCGGCTGTGCACCCCCTTAGAGCATGCACCCAGGGCGGTTCGCCTCTCCTGTCCTGCCCTTGGTACACCACTGGCTACTCTTAGTGTTTCAATATTGCTTCAATTGTAAGTAAGCCAAGACATCCAAATGGTTCCAATTAAACTGGGACTTCAATGTAGTAGTTAATTCATCAGTAAGCACCTGATACAAATACTGCAACCCAGAGAAAAATCTCCATTAACATGAATAGGCAATAACGATGTGACAGCAGGCATTATGTAGACCGTAAAGGCTTCAACAAAAAAAAGAAAAAGCTTTCCCATAGACCTCTTTTGGG
Organism: Geotrypetes seraphini; assembly: GCF_902459505.1. NCBI lineage: Eukaryota > Metazoa > Chordata > Amphibia > Gymnophiona > Dermophiidae > Geotrypetes > Geotrypetes seraphini. The sequence goes on from NC_047086.1 coordinate 255,415,375, forward strand.
AGGCATGGGGTATGGAGCAAGTAACCAACATGGTAGGGCCACCAAAAGCTGACTGCCACCACTGTACTGTATAAGAAAAGTGAAAGGTCGATGCAAACCAGTCGTGAATATGCTGCATATAGAGGGTCACCACAAAGTTACGCATAGACCACACCTCCAAGCCTCCCTTCTCCCATGACAACCTGATCCAATTGCTGATTTGTCATTTTGTGCCACTCCAAAGGCAACATTTGGTAAACATACAGTCATTGGTCAACCACCATCATATTATAAAGAACAATGTACCCCATTAATGAGATCGGGTAATTTTGCCTGGTAAGCAGTCTGGATTTGATATGAGACACCAATGTTCAAGTTGTAGAGCCTGCTCAAATCCCTAGGGATGGTGACCCTCAAATATACAATGGAATCCCACAACGATGGAAAGGGTATCTCCCACTGAGTTGGCTGTGATGTCAGAAAGGGTAGCACCATAAATTTATGTTTATTCAGTGAACCCAAATGAAACCCATAGTCATCCACTGAGCCCAGCAGGTGGGGAAGTGACTTCTCTGGCTCTGTCTGTACCAGCAGATCATCTGCAAATGCTAAGACCTTAATCTCTCCTCCGGCCAGTGGCATACGGATAATATGAACATCCTGCTTCAGGGTGCAAATCAAGGGCTCCAAGTAGAGCAGGAACAAGAGAGGGGAGAGAGAGGGCACCCCTGGGTTCTACGTGTAATTGGGTAAGGAACAGAATGGAATCCATTAATCAGCACTGAAGCCTGAGGCTCATGATAGAGTGCATGCAATCCTTGTAAGAACCAACCTTCCAAGCCCATATGTTTTAAGGTGGGAAAAAGAAAGGTCAATACCACCTTATCAAATGCCTTTTCAGTGTCCAGGTTGACCAACAAGCCCAGATGATTCTGCGCCTGGCCATGTGCCAATGCTAACAGTACTTTACAAACATTTACCACCGAGTGTCAACCCCACAGAAAACCCACTTGCTCCTCACCAATCATCTAACGAAGACAGCCAACCTGTCTTCCAAAACCCTCAATAGAGTCTTAACATCTGCATTTATGAGAGAGATAGGATAATAGGAGTCTACCAGGAGGGGATTTTTCCAAGGCTTAGGTATTAAAGTAATTAATGCTTCATTGGACCCCCTTGGGAAATCCAACTACATTATACAGTGAGCAAAATTTGTGAATGCCACTATTCTGTGCAAATTTCAGTCAAGAAACACTCAAAGGTACAAACAAACAATCCAAGAAACATTTTTTAAATGAAGTACATGCACAAAAATACTGTAGTTGTTGACTAGTCCAAAATTAATACAAATAAGCAAAGTTAGTGATTGTTAAAGCCTTTCTTCAGCATTTTGAGTGTTGTCCTTTGTTGTCAAGTAAGCTTGGATTCGGGCAGGCATCAAATGGCATAGCTGCTGGCAGTATTCCAGTGTGATCTGAGTTGTCCACACTCCAGATCTTCAAGTGATATTGGATGCATGTCAGCCACAGCTCTCTTCATTATCACCCATGCATTCTCGATTGGAATGAGATCAGGAGAGTTTCCAGGCCATGGAACCAGTAAATAATATCCAGATGACACTATCCATGCTTTAATTGCTTTAGTTGAATGGCATGGTGCTCCATCATGCTGAAAATGATTGGTACCATGTATGGACATGAATACTGGTAACTTGTCTTTCAGAATCTGCAGGTAAACTGGTCCTGTCATGGTTTCAAGTTTCAGGTTTATTAAAAAAAAATTTAAAACTGCTTAAACAAATTTCTAAGTGGTGTACAATAGAACATTTACATAAAAACAGATTAAAAATCAGGGATACTAGATACAACCAAGACATCTTAATAAAACACATAATATGACAAATGGACTTACTTCAAACAATAGGAATGAAAGGGAAGAACTACAATCGTAAAAGAGAAAGCGAAACATAAAAGGAAAATACAGTAGGTTAGGGTAAAAAAGGAAAATGCAGTAGGTTAGGGTAAAAAAATGATAAAATTTGTTTTTTTGTCCTTAAGAGGACAGTTATTGTCCAAAGGCATCCTGTAACAAAAATGTTTTTAATTTTGATTTAAATTGTTTTATTTCAGATTCATTGTGCAAATGATTGGGCAGTGAATTCATGTTTCTAGGCATCATCCAGATTCCAGCTCGTCCACACCAAACAATCACTTTTTCACACTGCTTTACTGTAGATACCACATATTTTGCATTGTACCTTTGTTTTGCAGATCTCCAAACCCTCCTGGAACTCATGGCAGCCATTTTGGATGAGTGATGTGCACAGGGCAGGAGCGTTTCTTTCCCCCATACATCTTTAACATTCGCTGCATGAGCAGCAAACCCCAAACTGCTGCTTGTGCCAGCGTCAGGCTCTTCCTCTGACATCACTTCCTAGGCTCAGGTCTACACCGAGAATCTCATTAGAATCTCAGAGATAGCGGGAGCCAGATGGCCTTGAGCATGCGCAGATCCTCAAGGCCCAGCAGAATCAGCGGCAGGCGGCAGGAACTTTGGGCACCGGTATGTCCTGTGGGTTGGTGCTGCATGCCATTGCCTGATCCTGGTAAGGGTTTGGGTGGGTGGGCAATGCCGGTTCACAGGGGAGGGGGGGCGATGGCGATTCTCGGGGGCGATGCCTCGCATATCAAGTCAATGCTCGGTTTGCGAGGCAAGATTTGCGAGAACGTTTTGCTCGTCTTGCAAAAGACTCGCATACCACGTTACTCACAAACCGAGGTTTGACTGTACATCTAAAAACCTGCATCAGGGAGGGGAAGTCCGCCTTTTTGAAGAGGCAGGCTAGCTGGCTGGAGGAAGTAGGCATCGCTCTAGTCAGCCATCTGAAGGTAAGGTAAGGGGGAGAGGGCAAGGGTCATTGAAGGCACCAGTGGGGGGGGAGGGGTTGCGTGGTAGCAATAGAGTATGGGCAAATCTCCTGCTGCTCAGGGGAGTTGGGGGTTGGGGGGGTGTCAGTTGGCAGTGGAAGAGACTGGGCATCTCTCTCGCTGCAGATGGGGTGCTAGAGGCATGTTTCTTGGTGGGAGAGATTGGACATCTCTCCTGCTGCTGGGGGTTGTGTAGTTTGGCAGTGGGAGAGATTGGGCATCTCTTTACTCTCCGCCAACCTCATTTGCATGAGAATTTTCAGAGAATGACTCACTTTTTTAAAATCGCTACTATAATGGCTGCAATAGCAGCCTGTTGGTTTTATAAGCAGTTTTTTGAGAATCTAATCTAAAGTGTCATAGTTATCAGAGAGGGGGATCAGATGTTTGTTGGTCCTGTTGCCTGTAGATGGGGACCTTTCAACTTATGTTATTTGCTTGTTCGTATGTACAATTGTTTTGAAATCAGTATGGAAAAGAGTTTTAGCTATTTTAAAATTAATTTTCATGTTCTACTAACTTACAGATTGGTTGCTCTGTGGTCTGCAGCCTTGGCTGCAGTGTTAAATAAAGCAGAGGCTAAGCTATTTGATATATTAATGGATTTAGCAATTCAGCAAATTTTAACTTGCTGGAAGAACAGTTCTGAACTTTCAGATTGTGCATGGTGGAATGCTGTTTGTTGGATGCGAAAGTATGAGGAAGTGGCTGTCATATTTTTTTAAAAGTATGGGATTTGTTGGATTCTTATTGTCAGACTGATGTGTAAATGTATAAAACCTGGCTCTTGTTGGTGCCTTGGTGGATGTTCTGTTATTTGTGATTTAAAAAATTCAATAAATATTATTGAACTGTTAAAAAAAAAAAAAAAAAGAACAATCAATCTATTCTTGTTTTATACTAGAAACTGAGAAATTGCCCTCATGAAATGGGGGCAGAATACTTTTATTAAACCAGGTACACCAACTTATTTTATCATATCCTCCGGCAATGAATTCCAAGGCTTAGCTATTCATTGAGTGAAAAATAATTTATCCTATTTGTCTTAAGTGTAACTTCATGGTGTGTCACCTAATCTTTGTACTTTTTGAAAGAGTAAACAATTGATTCACATTTACTGTACCTGTTCCTCTCCATTTAGAATTTCATTGATCTCTATCTCCCCCAGATGTCTCTATTCCAAGCTCAAGAAGCATAAACTCTTTAGCCTTATATTATAGGAGAGTTGTTCCCTTTCTCATTCTGGTTGCTCTTTTCTGTACCTTTATTAATTTTGCAATGTTTTTTTCAAGATGAAATAACCAGAATTGCAGTGATGCCATGGTATCACTTATTTTATTGTTTATTCTTTTCCAAATAATTTTAAGATACTCCCCTTTTTTACGAACACATAGCGTGGGTTTTAGCGCCGGCAACAGCGTTAACTGCTCCGACGCTCATAGAATTCCTATGAGCGTTGGAGCAGTTACTGCCGCTGCTGGCGCTAAAATCCATGCTATACATTCGTAAAAGAGAGGGAGTGTTTGTTATTTTGATTGCCTCTGCACACTGAGCAGATTTCTATGTACTATCTATGATGATACCCAGATCCTTTTCCTGGGTAGTAATTCCTAAAGAATTTAGCATTGTGCAGCTATTGTATAATTTGGGCTACTCATCCCTATGTATTCCACTTTACACTTGCTTGTATTAAAAATCCATTTGGACAGTCTCTCAGTCTTGCAAGGTTCTCCTACAATTTCTCACAATCCACATGTGATTAACAACTTTGAATAATTTTGGGTCATTTGCAAACTTGATCATCTTATTTCTAGATCATATATAAATACCGTATATTAAAAAGCATCAGCTATGGTGCTGATCCCTGGGATATTCCACTATTCACCTTTCTGTGTCTGAATTGAAGAAATCGTGGGAAAGACATGTGGGATTTCTTAGGGAGAGGAAGAGATAGTTGATACTGTGGATGGGAAGACTGGATGAGCCATTTGGCCTTTATCTGCTATCATGTTTCTGAGAAAATTGACAATTTATTCCTACTCTCAATCTTTTAACCTGTTGCCAGTCTATAAAAGGACATTGCCTCCAATCCAATATTTAAAAAAAAATTTTCAAGAGTCTCTCAAGGACACATTGCAAAACACTTTCTGAACATTGGGATACACTGTATTAACCAACTCATCTTTATTGACATGTTTATTTATGACTTCGAAAAATGTAGCGGATTGTACATGAATTGTAATGAGGGATGTGGTATGATGGCGGTGTGACTCTGCTGGCTGACAGTGGCAGCTTTATGCTCTGGATTTTTTTTTAACTTGTTTACTTGCATTCTATTATGCCCCAAATGAAGATAAAATGGGTGATCAGAATTGTACCTTCACAGCGGTAGCTACCTCTCCCACGCAGCAAAGTTTGGATTGCTATGTCACCATTCCCTCATTGGTAAAGTCTGGAGAGTTGAGCTCAGCTGAAGCATCAGACATAGGAAACTTTGATGCTCTTGAGGCGAATACTTCTTTATCACCTCTGGGGACCAACCCACCTCCTTGTTCAATGGGAGTGACCGCTGGGCATGCAACAACACTGGATGTGGAAGTTGTAATACTAAGTGCTGAAGGTGAAGGTATCCAGCAGCTGTCATTGACTACTGAGGGATCCAGGATGATGCCTGTTGTTACTCAATGAGACAAAGCTTGAACATATCTGGAGTGTCCTCCAGTGTTTGGATTCCACAGTCTCAAGTCTGACAAAAGAGGTAACTGCTTTGGTAACTAAAGTTGAAGATCTTACTAAAAATAGATTGCTCAACCTAAATTAACCAACTAAGAGCTAGAGGCACTAAAGTCAGCAATTGTCATTAAACCTGTTTTCAAAGCTTTAGTGATGATCGCTATTACCGACCTGATTCACAAAACGGCTCACCACATGTATATTTTATTTATTTAGTTTTCTATACCGTTCTCCCAGGGAAGCTCAGAATGGTTTACATGCATTTATTCAGGTACTCAAGCAGATTTTCACTCTCTGTCCCGGCAGGCTCACAATCTATCTAATGTACCTGGGGCAATGGGGGGATTAAGTGACTTGCCCAGGGTCACAAGGAGCAGCGTAGGTTTGAACCCACAACCTCAGGGTGCTGAGGCTGTAGCTTTAACCACTGCGTCACATTCTCCCACATAGCCCCTTGATCAAAGAAAGAACTAGTGGGGAGTGGGCTAGAACACATCAACCTTGGGACACACAAATCTTTTATTTCTATAAACTTAAAATAAAGAAACACTTGAATAAAAACACATGCATAAAAAGTCCTATAAACTTGATCTCCTTATATTGAAAGGATCCAGTTGATGGCCCAACATGGTCCGTGTTTCGGCCCCCAAATGGAGGCCTGCCTCAGGAGTATGTATAATGGTCCACTAGGTGTCACTCCAGTTCTGGGAATACAGATTGTAAGGAAATCTTTGAAAATGTATGAAATGATCGTAAAAAAGTCCGAAAGACTCTAAACAACAGGGTACACAATGGTCTCCCTCCATCTGGTGGCTGAAACACGGACTTTGTCAAGCCATCAACTGGATCCTTTCAATATAAGGACATCAAGTTTATAGGACTTTTTATACATGTGTTTCTTTATTTTAAGTTTATAGAAATAAAAGATTTGTCTGTCCCAAGGTTGATGTGTTCTATCCCACTCCCCGTTAGTTGTTTCTTTTTTGGACTTCACATGGGGTTTCTGTTCCCTTTACTTTGTTTTGTATTTGCTATCCTCTTGATTGCCCATTTTCCGATCCGGCCATGCAAATTAGCTAAAACCACATGCAAAGCAGCCAAGTGATTGATGCACTAATATCGTTTAGCTAGGCAAAAAAAAATTATACAGGGGTTTTAGCTATTGGAATAAAACAAGTTTAGACCTGTCGGTAATGCAAAATATCTGTCCCATAAGAAATAAAACAAAAAAAAGCACCCCCTGCCATTTACAGCCCTTTCTCCCCGACAAACCGTCACTGTGAAATGGCCCCCCATGCCAGTGAAAACAGCAGGAGGAATGCCCACTTCCTCCTGCCATGCTGAACCCCCCCCCCACAAAAGAAAATTTTGGCAGGAAGGATGCCTACTTCCTCCTGCCAATGCAACTCCTAAGGGGTGGGGCCTTAAGTGTCTGAGCCAATAAGGACCTTAGACCCCCTACCTGTACATCACATGACCCTACAACATGATGCACCAGGGAGGGAAAGCCCCGCCATTCGGAAGTGGCAAGCCTATGAGCAGGATGGACTGAGCTTCCGTCCTGCTAAAGTTTCTGAGAAGATACGGGGAGGGGTTCGGGGGGGGGAGATGGGGGGATGGCGGGTGACCTTCGGTGGCAGGAGGGCATGAGCATCTCTCCTGCCTTTATTTTCAGGGGGGAAAGGGGGAGGGTAGATGATGTTTGGGAGGGCACCTGGCATGGGAGTGGGCCTTCGGTGGCAGAGGGAGTAGACATCCCTCCTTCCATTTTCGCTGCCTTGGGGGCGGGAGGGGTCACGGTGCCCTAAAAGCAGTGACAGAAGGCTGCTTCCCCTGTTACTGCTGTTAGGGCTCTGTGCATGTGCCAATCACTCACTGAAGTTTTCATGCAAATCATGTGCATGCAAACTTGGTAGTGCATTGAGCACTAGTTCAGATCGGCCAGAGAATCGGCCAGAGAATCGGCCAATAGCGATCCATTTAGTATTACCAATTATCTATAGTGCATCCAGGCCTAAAAGAGGATGTGAACAAGCTGCTAAAAGTAAATTAAGGACACAGTCTTGATTCATAGGAAGATAAACACATTAAGAATTATAAATCAATGATTAATCATTCATTTGTTGAACTTCCCAAGGACTGCTGGTATATTTAGGGTTACCAACTTTGCAGGAACAAAAAACTGGCCCCCATGGCCCCACCCCCAGGCCCACCTCATTCCATACGAGTCACGCTCCGTTCTGCCCCCGGCTCCAGCCCCTAAAACCTGGTCGCTTGTCAGGAGGGCATCTGCGCATGTGCTGGTGTGACACAATGACGTCGCATGCATGCACATGACATTATCGCGTTGCATCCGTGCATGCGCAGATACTGTCCTGACGTCGCTGCTAGCTGGAAAACTTTTCAAAACCTGGACATGTCCGGGAAATCCGGACATCTGGTAACCGGTACACCATCAAAAGCGTGGAGGACAATAGTGCGCTGATAATCCTGCACTGACATTTGAGTGCGGGACAAATGCACGCTGCCGTATTGAGGCCTTCCATTTTACACTCTGAGGGGGATGGGAGGGGAACCCCCCACCCCCCAATGGGAGCATGAGGACTTCTAAGTGTAGTGGGGGGATTCCCCCCACAGCCCCCATTAGAGCGCAAAAGGAGGCCTCAAAGTGGCAGCACACATTTCTCCTGCACTCATATGGTGGCGCTGGATTGGCGGTGCGCCGTTGTCCTCTGCGGTTTTGACGCATCACCCTGGTAACCCTAGATATATTACCTGGAAAATTGTTCAAAAATTATTTGATTGAAACTTTAAAGATTTCCCTGGAAGCTATCCCTCCTTTATAAGTTATAGGTTTCTGGGCCAATCAGGGCCTTAGGTCCCTCCCTGGTATATCCCAGGATGCACTGGGAAGGGGAAGACTCACCATTTAAAGAGGCAGGCCTGCCGGTGGGAGTGAGTGAACATCCCTCTTACCAGTCTTCTACAAAAGGTATGGAGGGGACACAGAGGGGGGACGGCTCACTAGACCACCCAGCTTGTGTGGTGTGGGCTGTGGGGGGCTGTTGGTGGGGAAGGCCCTTTAGACCACCAGGCTTATGTGGTGGGGAGCTGTTGGGGGGAGAAACTTGTGTCTGGGGGGGCTTTTTTTTAATAGGCACAGCTGTTGTATGTGTACTGTGCCCATTTAAAAAAAAGCAGACCCTGCTCTCTCTGCTTGCCGGTTCAGGTAGGGAGAGCAGTGGCTGCTTTTTTTTTTTTTTTTTTACAGGTAGGCAGGATGAGGAGCTGTGCTAGCAATTTTTCTTCTGAGCACAGCTTCACCCCCCCTCCCCGTTCTACCCTTCTTCCCTAATGTGTGCAGTTAGTATATATGTTATTGTATGTGTCTACTAACCTAACATGGTTCTGTATAGTATTTTAACTCCTACTTGTTTTGATTCTTTTAAGATATTTTTTTTTAATTATTGTACACCGCCTAGAAATCTGATTAAGCGGTATAAATTTTTTTTTAATAAACTTGAAACTTGAAGGGGATACTGCTGCATTATCCTGCCATCTTTTGTTATCTTTTGATTGGGCACATATCTTCTTTTGTTTCAAGTCTTCATTGTTATGAAGGCAGAGGGAGCCAGATCAGAGTGGAGTTTTAAGAAATAATCCTTATATCCAGCAAAATTAATCATATTATTCTGTATACAGTGCTTAGATTAGCAATTAAAAATATTTGAGTCACGGGGGTCACTAGCCTACCAAGAAGATGGAAGTTTGGGGAGACCCCTAGCCAGAACCTATTTTTGGGAAATAGGCACTATATTCACAGGGGTGGAGGGCTTTTGTTTTCAGCTTCAGATTGGGGATTGGGGAAAGGAAGGTTTATGGTTCACTGATCCTCTAGTGATCTGAGACAACAATGGTTTCTGACATTAGGGCCAGTGGCTCCTTTAAGCTCCATGTTATAATTGCACAAGGAATACAATTTTTCATTTCTTTTTAAATTCTGTTTTGTGACAAACTGGATGCACAAGAAATGTCATGGCAAAATTTAATTTAGCTAGTGGATTCAGATGAGCCTGGAACTTATTTGCATTTCATAGCTACATGGCACAAAAATGGTTCCTAATCCGTAAATGTTTTTTCTCAGATTGCTATACTAGGGCTTTTATCTCTCTGTCTACTTAACTTCCATATCATTTTCTGTATTTCTTTTTAGCTATATCTTATTGCTCTCAGGAGATGGAAATAAAGAATTTCTGTGAAACTGACTAGGACTGTATCTGGGGGGAATATTTGGCTTTCCTCCTGTTAAACCTCCTCATTAAAATTTTCTTATTTGAACAATCATGTCTATTGAGTCACAGAAAGTAAAAGAAACCCTTTGAAAGATATGCAAATTATATTTACAGGGTAAATAATTCTTTCCAGATGGTAAGAAATTAATCAGAATAAATTCCTGGGTCAACAAATTTATGTTAGAATTTTAATAAATATGAATACCTACATATGTCATTATTGACTAGAATCTCATCCATCTTAATTTAGATGATTACCAGTTCAAGCTCCCTACTATTTGAAGATAGCTGATTATATTGTGCTTTGTGTGTTTGTGTGTGTGTGTGTGTGTGCATCTCAGCTTAGAAGGAGCACAAAATGTTTGAGTCTCGGGAGTCTTGGGAGTACTGAGCCACTAGCCCACAAGGAAAAATGAAGTTTGTGTGTGTAGAATGGTTAGAAGGAGTTATTATTCTTTTTTTGCCATTATATTAGTATAAAGATATACATAAAAATAGTTTTCCTTTTACAAATGATTGAAAATTATGGGGCTCATAATCAAAATGGAAATACGTCTAAAATCCCGTCTAGATCGGTACTTGGACGATTAATAAGACAAGTCATCCAAGTGCCAATAACCAAAACGGGTTTTAGACGTATTTAAAAACAACTTAGGCCTCTTCAGTGCTGCTGCACACCCAGAGCTGAAAGGGGTATTTTAGGAGGAGTGGTGAAGGTGGGATTTGGGTGGGATGTGGGCGGGATGTGGGCTGAGCTACACTTAGTCATATTGCAAGTATAACCGAAAGTTTAATGAGACTGCCTAGATGGAACTTGTAAGTTGTGACTTAGGTGATGTAAAAACAGGTCTAAGTGCCCAAAAAGTATCCAAAGTGACCAGATAACCACTGCAGATACAAAGTATAGATCACCACACACTGCCCCAGTGATCACTAACCCCCCACAACACCATAAAAATAGGAATAAAAACGTACGTACCTGCTTCCAGACCATCGGCACCTGGCATAGGAAAGCCTAGTAGAGCAGCACAGAGGTGGCTTAAGTAGTCTGGGGCTATTGGGGTTATATAAAGGTGGGTCTAATAGGTTTGGGGGGGCTCATCATGACCTATAAGGGAGTTGTGGTGAGATGTTTATGTGGCACCCTTTTTGTGAAGTTCGCAGTAGTGCCCACTGCTGTTTTGCCATGTCTGGGTGTCCAGTCCATCCGCCTTGAACTGCAAGGTATAGGCGGAATAGAAATCCATAATGTAATGTAATGTAACTTTGCTGGCCCCTCCCATGTCCAAAAGGTTGTGTTCTAGGCGTTTTTGACTTAGACGATTTTTGGGACGAGAATGGGGTATAAAGATAGATGACTTAGCGGTCTGGCTGATCAAACCGCTGGAATATAATTAGACAATTTTTGAAAACAAAAATATTTTGGATGCATTTTTTGAGAATTGACTTTATGCACTGCTGACTATGGGCGACTAGTGACTTAGGCCCAAAACAGATCTTTTGAGTATGCCCCTCCATGCATTTATGAAACAGTGTCATGATTTCAAAAAGTGTAATTTTAGATTTGATTTGGATTTTGTTGTATGGTATATTCATTATTCATTAATAGGGGTATGCAGCCCAGATATTTTCATGTTTAGCTTCCTGTGTGTTTCTTTTTTTTTTGTTAGTGTGAATTTTCACTTTGTTTTGTTTAATTTTTTAATTTTGGCACAATGCCTTAAATAGTGCAATTTTTCATGAAGAGAATCTCTAAGCAGGCACTGAAAACTTCCAATTGACGAGGTCAAAATGAACAATAATCCACTATAATTCTTCTAGTAATTATTTAAAGTGCAAATTGATGGTCCAATACACACTTTAAATAATTACTAGAAGAAGTATGGTGGATTATTATTACTCATCACAAAGAGTGATTTGCAAACAGTGCCCACAGGGGCCCTTCTACTAAAGTGGTAACTGCTAGCACAACTGTGTTAAGGGTTTTTGCAGTATTCTAACAGCTACTGTGCAGCAATTCCCCGTTAAGTGCTAATTGTGTTAGGAGTTGTGGCATGGGTAGACATTTGGTCTGGAAGTGTTAACCAGATAGTACCTTAAAGACACTTTTCAAGCCTCTACTCTAGGGTCACAGAAACATAGAAACATGATGGCAGATAAAGGCCAAATGGCTCATCCAGTCTGCCCATCTACAGAAACCATAATCTCTTCCTCTCTATCCCATACTTTCATGAACTCAGACACAGTCTCTGTCTCCACCACCTCTTCCAGCAGACTGTTCCATGCATCTGCCACACTTTCTGTAAAAACATATTTCCTTAGATTACTCTGGAGCTTATCACCTCTTAACTTCATCCTATGCCGTCTCATTCCAGAGCTTCCTTTCAAATGAAAGATACTCGACTCAAGTGCATTTACACCATGAAGGTATTAAAATGTCTCTATCATATCTCCCCTTTCCTGCCTTTCCTCCAAAGTATACAGATTGAGATCTTTAAGTCTGTCCCCACACACCTTATGATGAAGACAACATAATAGCTTTCCTATGGACTGACTCCATTCTTTTTATATCTTTTTGAAGGTTCGTCTTCCAGAAATGTACACAATATTTTAAATGAGGTCTCACCAAAGTCTTATACCTCCTTTTTCCTACTGGCCAGATCCCTCCCTATGCATCCTAGCATACTTCTAGCTTTCACCATCACCTTTTCAACCTGTTTGGCCACCTTAATATCATCACGTATAATCACACCCAAGTCCCCTAAACTGTACCCTACCCTTGGGTTTCTGCAGCTCAAATACATGGCCTTGCATTTCTTAGCATTACATTTTAGCTGCCAAATTTCAGACCATTCTTCAAGTTTCGCTAAGACTTTCTTCATGTTATTCACACCATCCAGCTTGTCTACTTTACTGCAGATTTTGGTCTCATCCGCAAAGAGGCAAATCTTACTTAACAACCCTTCAACAATATTGTTTATAAAAATGTTAAAAAGAACAGGCCCAAGAACAGAACCTTGAAGCATACCACTTGTAACATCCCTTTTCTCAGAACGATCTCCACTAATCACCACTCTCTGTTGCCTTCAACTTAACCAGTTCATGACCCAGCCCATCACTTTGGGGTCCATCCTGATGGCACTGAGTTTATTTATTAAACATCTGTGTGGAATACTGTCAAAGGCTTTGCTAAAACCTAAATACACCATATTTAGCACACTCCCTCTAACCAATTTTCTGGTCACCCAGTCAAAGAAATTGATCAGATTTGTCTGACAAGCCCAACCTCATGTTGCCTCTGGTCCTGTAATTCACCAGATTCACCATTATCTATTTTAAAACTTTTCCCATTAATTTGCTTACCACAGAAGTCAGACTTACTGACCTGTAATTCCCTACTTCTTCCTTATTTCCACTTTTGAGAAGAGGAACCACATACACCCTTCTCCAGTCCTCCAGTACCGCTCCCAACTCTAGAGAAGCATTGAAAAGGCCAGTCAGCAGAGACACCAGAATTTCCCTAAGTTCACCATCCAGCCCCATCACTTTATCTACCTTTATTTTAGCTAGCTCCTCACAAACACAACCCTCTGAAATTTGATCAGGGACTACCGCTCCTCAATTCTATTCGCATTTGTCTTTTGTGGTTCCACTCCTGGATCCTCAGCTGTGAACATAAAATAGAAATATTTGTTAAACAATTCAGTCTTTTCTTTTTCAGCTTCTGCATATTCCTCCCCTTCACTTTTGAGTCTCACAATGACACTTTTGCACTTCTTCCTATTACTAATATATCTAAAAAATGTCTTGTCTCCCCGTTTTACCATGTCAGCTATTTTTTCTTCCATTTGCATCTTTGCTTTCCTGACTACACGACCAGCCTCTCTTTTTCAGATATTTTTGCCTGTCTTCCTCTTTCTGCGACCTTTTGTAGTTTAAGAAAGCTAATCTCTTATTCCTTACTTTCTCAGCTACTACTTTTGAGAACCAAAGCGGCCTTCTTTTCTCTTACTTTTACTTACATGCCTTGGAAGCGAGAGGAAGCCGAAAATAAGTGCTCCCTGCTGGAACCCTTGAGAAAGCCTGTTTTGGCGAAACGGGTCCCATCGGGCATATAAGCATTGGGGCAAGCATACTGCATTACATTAAAGGATAAGTAAAGAATGACACAAATCTGGCTCGTTATCTTTGTTTTCAAATACTCATTGACTGTTACTTATGCTGATCTTCATTCCTGTTAAGTGAGGATTTTTATATTGTATAGGCATGTGGGATCTCTTAAAGAGAGGATGAGATAAGGGTTACTGTGGATGGGCAGACTGGATGGGTCATTTGGCCTTTATCTGCCATCATGTTTCTATGAATGTTTGTGAGATTTTTTTTCTTTTTAGGGATTTCCTTTCCAATTTTATGTGAAATGCATTAACCCAGTCACCATATTTTGCGGTAAATCAAATCATAAATAAATTGTAAACTAAATTGCAAACTTACCATTCATTAACTGGCCATTTGGGCTGGATTCTACAAATGGAGCTGATATCTTTGGCTACGAATCACATGTCAAGCACGCAACTGGAACATTTGTAGAATCGCGGCTACATCAAACATAGGTGCCAGAAATGTAGTCCAGGGTTTTGAAGGCCTACATTTCTGGTGCCTATGTTTGATATGAATTGCATCTATGGATACACCTAAGAATGCCTAAGAAGGCACCTAAGAGCGCCTAAGGTTGTTTCTTGCATTAACAATGCCTACTTTGACCATAGGCATTCTAAGGCACCTCTGTAGATGTGATGAAGGTGTCATTTTTGTAAGTGCCTCTTGGCACACACCTTTTATTGTTTTACAATTAAATAATTTTTAATGGCTTTCCCAATTAATTTAGGCACCAGTAGGATGCCTACCAGTGTCTAATTTAACGTGCCAATTTTCTCTCATGGGGGATGGTGGGGACGGCATGGCAGGAGGGAGTTTAATATAGATTGCTTAAGAGTGGGAAGGAGGTTTGATGTAGATGATTATTTGGCATTTACCATTCAGGAGTAGGACCTGAAATAACATTAATTAGAGGAGTTTTTTGAGTACTGGGTTGCTGTTTTAACAGCTTGAGCAGGATGTAATGTATTTGTGCGATGATACATATATGGGCTATTGATATTGATTTGTTTTGAAAATGTCAAATGTTAGTTTCTTTTACTATCCATAAAGACCCCCTCTTTTGATATGGAATTACTACATTGTGGGTTGGATATAGTTAAAAGTGATCCACTTCACTATTTCTGGTAACACAGTTACCGACAGGTCTAGTTGTTTTTTCCCCCGGTAGCTAAAACCCCTGTTTTGTTTTGTATTTTTTGCTTAGCCAAGCATTGTTAGTGCATCAATCACTTGGCTACTTTGCATGGGGTTTTAGCTAATTTGCATGGCCAGATCGGAAAATAGGCGATCGAGGGGAAAAACACGCAGTGAGCCATTTTGTGCATCAAGTCAATAAAAGCGATCGTTGCTAAAGCTGTGAAAACAGGTTTAGCGTTGACTTTAGTGCATCTAGCCCTAACTCTGTATTGTAACACCTTTACAGAAGTTTATGTAAACTCTGAATTGACTCACCAGTCATTAGTAGAGGTATAGAAGCTTTCAATAAACGATAAACTAACACCTATTTTGTAGTCGGTAAGGGCTCATATGCTAATCCTGTGCTAATCAGTTATTGTGCAGTATAATCGTGCCCACTCTCTACCTTCATCACAGCCCAGTGTATGTTATATTTTAGAACATGGGTAGCATGTGCACATGCCAAAACTACTGCAGACTGCCTAAGCACATGTTAACTGCTTAGGGTCATAGAAACATTTACCCACCCTCGTATAAAACCACACAAACATGAATACATTTTAGAACAAAATTGATTTCTAAACATATCACTCTTGATTAAGGACTAAGAATGATTACTGCCTTATATTGAGTATCTTTAGAGAGATCAGGAAATATGCATACCTTTGTTCCAATAAATTGGTCATTAATAAAGCATAAATAAATATGCAAAATCTGAGTGAAATGTGAGAACTTTCTGAAACATTGGCGTACCTAGCATATGTGACACCCGGGGCCCATCATTTTTGGCACCCTCCATCTGTACGAAAAACATGATTTTTAGTAACAAGCCACAGTCACACATGAGTACCTAGGAAAAGGCAGCATCTTACATACTGCAGTGAGCAGTACAATAGCAATACACCCATTGTAAAACTAAACAAGCCAGACTAGTACAGATCAGTCCTACACTGTCAATCATAACAGAAAACCATGTATTTCGAAACACACAGAACACAGAAAACACCTTCGCCTAGTATGGAATATGTCATCACAAACTAATCCCTCCCCCTTTTACAAAACTGTAGTGTGGATTTTAGCCACGGTGGTAACAGTTCTGACGCTCAAAGAATTCTGAGCATCAGAGCTGCTACCACCATGGCTGGCGCTATAAAACACTCCCCAGTTTTGTAAAAGGGGGGATAAAATAGAAATACATAGACAAAGGTTAAATTGAACCAGCAAGAAGCTGGACTCTGCCTAAAATGTAACACCACAGAAATGACACATGTCTCCTAAAGCAATAAATAAATAGAAAATTTTTGTTCTACCTTTGTCTTCTCTGGTTTCTGCTTTCCTCATCTTCTTGTTACTCTCTTCCTTCCATCCACTGTCTGCCATCTCTCTGCCCCATATGGAATTTTCTCTCCTTCTATGCCCCTTCCAGAAACTGTATGCCTCCCCCTTCCATCTCTTCTTTCACCCCATTGGTCTGGCATCTCTCTCCTCTCCTTCCCTCTCCCACACCTCTCTTCTGCAATCCCTTTCTTCCCTCATTTTCCTTTTCAATTTATTTTCTGCATCCATCTAGATTACGTTCTTACTACCCTTTCATCAATTTCCTTTTTTACTGTCTACCTACAGCTCACCACCTCTTTCCCTCACCCTCTCCAGTATTTCCCTAACTCAATCCTTTTCCCCCCATTATGTGCCCTCCTTTTATTTATCCCCTCCTTCCATCATCTGCCCTCTTTCTCTACCCCTTCCATCTAGTACCTTCTCCTCTCTCTGTCCACTTCCATCGTCTGCTTCCCTCTTTCTCTCTTACCATTTCCTTCCTGCATTTGCTCCCTTATCTCTCCCATATGCACTTCCATCCAGAATAGGCTCCCCCTCTACCCGCCACACTACCATCCAATGTCTGCCCTTTCTCTCTCCAACCACCCCTCTTCAATCAACATCTGCCTTCTTTCTTTCCCTCCGATCCAATTCCATCCAGTATCCTTCCCCCTTATGTCTCTCTCCCCTTTCCCTGTATATCAATTCCATCAGCACTACCCTTCCATACCACCCTGCACCACTCTTTCATTCCAGCAGTCCTGCTCCTTTCTCGCGATGACTGTCGCTTCCAGCTGCCGGTCCACCCCACTCTGACGTACTAGCTGTGGAGCAGAGTCGGCAGCCACATGCTGGAAGGTCCCACGATGACTCCAGGCTTTGCTCCAGAAGAAGTAAGTTACGTCGGAGGGGGTTGACCCAGCAGACGCAGGGAGTTGCGGCAAGGAACCGCAATGACTGCGTCTGCCAGGTCCACCCTCTCCGACATAACTTACTTCTTAGAGCAAAGCCGGCAGACGAGTCATCGGGGGACCTTCCTGCACCTCAGCGCAGCTGCTGACTCTGCTCTAGTGCAGTGTTTTTCAACTTTTTTACACCCGTGGACCAGCAGAAATAAAAGAATTATTTTGTGGACCGACAAACTACTAAGACTGAAATTTAAAAAACATATTTCCGCCCCGTCTCCGCAAACTCAGTCCCTGCAAACCATCTGATCCCATCCGCACAACTCTCAGTTATGATTTTATATTGAACATATTTTATTAAATTATAAAAAGAAACAATATTCTGTACAATTGTCATTTTATAAATATAAATATACAGAGCAAGGACCAACAAAACCCCTGTCTCCCCTCCCCTTCACATATATCTCCTCTACTATCAAGAAAACTGAACAAGCCAAATTATTATAGAATGCTACACAGAAATATCATGCTAACAGAATACTGCAGTCACACATGACAGGAATAGTGTTAGGGGAGTGCAACTAGGGCAACTGCCCCCTGGTCCGAGAGAGCCCTAAGCCAGCTAGAAGCTAAAGAAACACTGCTTGGGCTTTGCAGTCCCCAGTTATGACAAAATAGAAATAAAATGACAACCTTTTGTTGTCTCTGGTTTCTGCTTTTATCTTCTTTTCACTCTTTTCCTTCCAGCTTCTGCCCTATCTCTTCAGTCCAGCATCTGCCCATTCCATCCACTGTCTGCCCCTTCCAGAAACTGCCTGTCTCCCCCCTGCCATCTCTCCTCTAGACCCTGCCCTTTGGTCTGGCATCCATCATCTTCCTTCTGTTCCCTCATGGTCTGGCATCTTTCTCCTTTCATCTCTCTTTCTCTCCCCCCTGTGGTTTTTAGCATCTCTCTCTTCTCATTTCCTCCGCTCAGATCTGCTATCTCTGTCTTCTACCCCATTCTCTGGCATCTCTCTCTCCTCTCTCTCTTCCCTTCTCTGGTCTTCGTTCTTTATTTTCTGCCTCCTTCTAAATTAAATTCTTTCTTACTATGCAGTCCTCAGTTTCCCTCTTTTCATTATGTCTACCCACAGCATGCCACCCCTTTCCTTCACCCATCCACTATCTCGCTAACTCTATCTTCTTCCCCCATCCAGCATATGTCCTTTTTCTTTATCCCTCCTTCCATCCAGTATGTGTTCTCTTTCTCCACTTCCATTCAGCATTTGCTCCCCCTTCTCCCCACTTCCATCATCTGCCCTTTTCTCTCTCCCCACTTCCATCATCTTCCCCTTCTCCCCACTTCCATCATCTGCCCTCTTCTCTCTTCCCTTTCTCCCCACTTCCATCATGAGCACTGGAGAATGACACGGGGAAAAAATCTGTCCCCATCACTGCACCGTCCCCTTCACTGCTCTGTCACCACCATTCCCTTCACCGCCCTGTCACCGTCCCCGCAGCATCCATACAAGCCTCAGTACTGCAATATTTAGCTTATTCCTTACTTATAAATCAAAGTTCTGGCTGCTGAACTGGAGAAAGAGATGTTCAGCTGGCAGGGCTTTGTTTATAAATTTTTATCAACACAACTAATATACTACTTTATCCTGAAGCAAAAAAAAAGAAAAAAAAAAGAAAAAGAAATAGAATTTTTTTTCTACCTTTGTTGTCTGGTTTCTGCTTTCCTCATCTTCTCATTCAATTCCTTCCATCCACTTTCTCTCTTCTCTCTGCGTCTTCCATTTGCTCTGTTACTGTGCCTCTCCCTTTCTCCCCCTTCCAAATTGGTCTGGCGCCCATCTTCTTCCCTCCTCTCCCCCCATAGTCTGGCATCTCTATCTTCTTCCCTTACAGCATCTTCTCCCCACTTTCTGTTCCCCATTTATCTTCAGCGTCTTCTCCCCCCTCTGTCTTCCCCATGTGCTTTCAGCATCCTTCTCCCCCTCTGTCTTCCCCATGTGCTTTCAGTGTCCTTCTCCCCCTCTGTCTTCCCCATGTGCTTTCAGCGTCCTTCTCCCCCCACTGTTTTACCCATTTCCCTTCAGCGTCTTTTCCTCTTCACCCCACCTTTTCTCCCTTTCTCCCTCCCTGCCCCTTACCTTCGTGGTGCTTTCACCCCCCATAACTGGCCTGGGCCGACAAACCTCCCTGCCCTGTGGCCGACGATGTCTAAACTGCCTTCTTACGGCAGCCGGAGTGTTGTAGTTGCATATGGCTGCCGTAAAGGTCGTTTCTGATGCAACTTCCGGTTGCGTCAGAGACAACCTTTACGGAAGCCATATGCAACTACAACACTGCGGCTGCCATAAAAAGACAGTTTAGACATCGCCGGCCACAGGGCAGGGAGGTTTGTCGGACCGGACCGGGCCTGGGGTGGAGAGTGAAAGCGCCACGAAGGTAAGGGGATGTGTGAAATTGCCACAAAGGAGGGCGGCAGTAAGGAAGGAGAGAGCGCGATAGGGACCAGGCCAGCTGTGTACCTCCCCTAAGGCTGCACCTGGGGCGGACCGCCCCCTGCCCCCCTTGGTACGCCACTGGGATCAGATTTTGTACAGTGGAAATTAGTGTTTCTAGAAAACCAACCACAGATAAATATTTATTCCCCTTTTACAAAGCTGCACCAGCGGCTGTCGCAAAAGCCCCAAAGCCCTTTAAATCCCTATGAGCTTCAGGACAATTATCACTGGCAGCCACTAGTGTGTCTTTGTAAAAGGAGGAGTTAGGTTGTTTTTTTAAAAAATATTTTTCTAAATTCCCTTTGTTATCTGGGATGGATTTATTGAGAATATATTTCAAAGAGATACTTAAAATCTCTGAAGAGGCCTTTCCACCTTTTGGGTACCCCAATACATCTTTGGGAAGCGTTCCAGTAATTTGAGTGGTCAGGGAGGGTCAGCTCCTGAATTAGACCTGACAGGCTTTTTGGAATCCTCATTGGATATAGTAACACAAAGACTGATTTTTTTTGTTGTGACATTCGCAGTTCAGAAAAAATATTTTTTTTACTGCATATTCAGAACTTACTCTGAAACACCTCAGTGCTTCCTGCGGTAAGCCCTGTTAAGCTGCTATAAGCATGTACTAGTACTTACTGCAGCTTAGTAATGGGAGCCCTTCGTACAAAGTAAATACTGAACACATGCGGTTGTCATCTAACAACACATGTCCAAATCACTTCTACTTTGCTGCAGCGCATTCCTTGTATTAGTTGTTTGCATTAGTTTTTGTTAATTAAGAAAGCATTACACATACTTTTCAAATTTCATTATAGATCATTAAGCATTCAGGATGCTTATAATCTGATTAGGACTTCATTAAATTCTTGTTTCAATATATGTCTACGTTGAACTTCAATGGAAGGAAATGAAAAATAAACAAAAAGGACATGTATTTCACTCTGTAGTAGCATGGCAGCAATGAACTATGTTCTACTGCTGAAGACTGGACTAGTAAAACGAAGGTAAAAGACTATATATTGGAATGCTACTGTACTTAGCAAGAACAACTGATCAATACTCCCAAGATGTGAGATTCCAAACCCCATTTGACCCAGAACATTAAGAGGCTCTTTTACTAATGGACATTCGCAAACACTAAGCTTTAGTAAAAGGGCCCCTAAGATTGCAATTGGAATGTCCAGGTTGGGATGTTTACAGTTCCTCCAGTATTTTACAAAAGGATTGGATGAATGTGACACTTTATCGAAAATACTTATAAAGATGCTGGCAAAGAAAGTAAAACCCAGATGTCTCAATTCATCCTTCTTTAACTGGAACTATATGGTAGTCCTACATATTACTATGAATATTATGCAGGATGCATAATATTAAGGGCTCCTTTTACTAAGCTGCAGTAGCGTTTTTACCATGCGCTGCAGATTAGCACGTGCTGCCCCCCCCGCGCTAAGTGGAAAAACTAATGTCAGCTCAATGGAAGCATTAGCGTCTAGCGCGAGCTCTAAAACCGCTAGTGCAGCTTAGTAAAAGGAGCCCTAAGTTGCAAAGTTTGCAACTCAATACGACAAGCTACATTGGACCCAATATTCAGAAAATGCTGAGCTCCTAGGCTTCTAAGTTAGGCCACATATTTATGGGCCTATTTTCAGTCAAATTTAGCATTAGTTTTCAGCTGAAAATTATCCTAATTTAGGAGCTTAAAAATTATCCCCTCTTTTTACAAAACCACGATAGTGGTTTTTAGTGCAGACCGGCACGCTGAATGTTCTGCGCTACTCCCAATGTTCATAGGAACTTTATGAGTGTTGGGAGCAGTGCAGGGGGGGGGGCAGTGCAGGGGGGGATAGCTACCAGAAAGAAAAGGAAAGGCCCTCGTGATCCCCAACTACTTCAATACACCCAAAATAAAATTAGACTGTTCCCATTGTTATCTTCTTTAAATCCAGACAGAATTTCAACTGTTCAGGTTGGAAAAAGTTATTATTAAATCTGTTTTTATTGATAAAGAGAATAACAACTCACAACCACAGAACACAGACAAGAATTGTAACTTTTCCAACAACAGGCAAAAGAGGGACACCTCCCCCCCCCAAAGAGGACTGGACTCTGATATCCTCTCAGGGAACAAAGAGACCCAAACATCCCCCAACAGACCTGTACCCCCCTCCCCCCTTCCCCCAACAGAAAAAGAATCCCAGGTCAGACAGGTAGAGCAGAATACAGTTGCAGTCTGTTCAAAATTCGACTATGACTCCTCGGCGGCAAGCTGTCCAAGTAAGGAGACCAAGTGTGAATGAAGTCTCTACTCTTGCGACGAAAGGAGCAAGCCAGCCGGGCCTCCCAACACATCAGCTCATGAAGTTTATTCCTCCAATACCAAAAGGAGGGAGGAACATCGGCCAGCCAATGGTTCAAAATACACTTCTTCCCCAAAATATAACATTTACTCAAAAAACAATTTTTCAGCAGAAGAAAAAACAGCAAAAATGCAGTGAAGTGAGCAAACAGCATGTGAAAAACAGAAAGAGGGACTGGAACCTGAAGAAGGCCCTGAAGGAAGGAGGCCAGCGCCCCCCCCAAAAAAAAACAACTCCTGAATACTCTCACAACTCCAAAAGTAAGAATTCACTTCAGTGAGGCAGGTGAGACAATACTGGGTATCCACACAGCTCATATAGAAGGTCCGGCTCTGGGAGGTATAGGCCCGTAGCAGGGTCCTGTAATGGCACTCACACAGCTCCGCATTATATACTAAGACCGGGACCCGGCGGAGAGTGTGGAGCAACCAGTCTGCCCCAAGCTCCCTCCCCAAATCCTTCCGCCAAGCCTCCAAGACAGAGGAAAAATCACGAGGAGGCTCCAGGGCAGCAAGCCGCCGATGAAAAAAAGAAACCGAGATCTGTGGGTCCGGATTCTCCCCCCCCCCCCCCCCCCCCCCCCCCAGTTAAAGTCACTGCTGAAGTAGCAGAAGCAGTTTTCTTGCAATAGAGACTGAATTTTAAGAGAATGACATGGTGACAGAATTCATCGCTGTTCCCATCCCTGCTGATAACCGCAGCAGACCAACCCGTGTCATTCTTTAGTATCTATCTCAACCTCAGTCCTTCTTCACCAGCATTTTTTTAATGCATCATGACCATGATCTTAACACTTGTATTACTGTTAACTACAGTTCCTACACACTTTCATACTTGCCTAAGCAAACTTTTACTTTTGATTCTCTCTCTCTTTTACTTACTCATCAGTCAAATCTCTTTTGCCATAAATAGCACTATGCAACATAATTTATGTATGAAATAACAACAGACACTAGAAGTAAATGGGAATATTATTAAAATGGTAATTACATCCCAAACTATCCCACTATGCATTTAGACTGCACAGTATGATGATGGATGTGGAGGATTGTACCAGTACAAGGCACAAAGTTATATCTTCATTAGTGGCAGGCGGTCTGGCCATTTAAGTTTCAATAAATAGATGTGGCCACGATCTTGATTTAATTTTTTGCTCACAGGGAAGGGAAATTGGAAAGATGAACAACGTTGGAGCTGACATTGTTCTCCACTTGGACTATAAAATTCTGATTAGATACACAGAAAATAATTCTGTAAAGAAGGCACTAATATTTATGCGCCAAATAGACATATATGTGTGTATATGTGCACATGTGCATATATATACCAAAATTCTGGTATTCTGTAAATATACATGTGTCTAACATAAAATGCATGTTACAGACATGTTGTGATCCATTTTCAACATGATGTCCAAAATCCGCGTTTGGATACTTTATGAAAGACGCACAAAAATCCAGTAGTGAATATGACCATTTTTGAAACAGAAAAATGTATATCTTTTTGTTTTGAAAAAGGCCGTTTCTCAGATGTGCATGTCCTCAGTGCATCTATCTTTTTGAACCATTTAAAAAAAAAAAAAAAAAACATGGGGGGGGCGTGGCCATGCAGTGAGCGGGAAAGCGCTGTTTTCCTGAGCTCCGTAGCTCCCTCGCGATATAACTTCTCTTGGACTATATTCTGCCTCAACGCTGGACCCGATCGTGGAGGAGAGGGGTTGGAGACCTGTATGGACAAGTTTGTCCACAAATCCGGACTCGCGATGACCACGAAGAGTGGTAAAAAAGACGGGACCCGCGGCAAGGCTCTGGCGACTGTGGAGGACAAGATGGCGGCTTCGGCTGAGGAGCCTGACTCAGCAAGCGCGCCGCTGGTGGCCAAATTAACAGAGGCTGTGGTGAGCGCGTTGGGCACCCGACTGGATAAAGTTAATGAGAACCTCGCGTCTTTATCCACGGAGGTTCATGAATTTAATGCCCGGATGACAGAGGTAGAGCAGAGGGTGAGTTCTGCGGAGGATGCCTTGTCAGCTGTTCAGACAGAGCTTGCCACGTTGCGATGTAAAATGTCTGCCTGTGAGGAAAAGCTTGATGACATGGAGAATCGTTCCCGAAGGAACAATTTGCGCCTGGTGGGGATTCCTGAGGTGGTCCCGGATGCCTCTCTTGCTGAGGTACTGGAGAAATGGCTATCGGCCGAGTTGCTGGATACTGCCGCTTTGGGCCCCGTGAGGATTGAACGGGCTCATAGGCTGGGTAAGAAACCGGATGGTGCAGCGCGACCGCGCATTGTCATCTTACGACTACTTAACTTTGCTATTAAAGACCAGCTTATGAGATCCTATAGGAAAAAGAAGACTATCACCTTTCAGAATCAGAAAATTCTTCTTTTTCAAGATTACTCTGCCCAGGTGGCATCGCTTCGACGGGGATTCTCTCCTGTGTGTAAGCAGCTGGTGGCCAAGGATGTGCATTTCACCTTACAGTTCCCG
The DNA here is from genome assembly GCF_902459505.1 of Geotrypetes seraphini. Taxonomy (NCBI): domain Eukaryota; kingdom Metazoa; phylum Chordata; class Amphibia; order Gymnophiona; family Dermophiidae; genus Geotrypetes; species Geotrypetes seraphini. Next base: position 255,440,208 of record NC_047086.1, read on the forward strand.
GCCCAGCTGCGTATTCTCTACAATGGTCAGCCTCATGTATTTACTTCAAGCGACGCGGCCCAAGCTCAGCTGCACCAGTGGTTCCCGTCACAGGAGGGTCCAACTTGATTTGACTTGTTCTTTTCAGTTCTGTTCTCCTTCTTATTTGTTTGCTGTTTTTCTGGTCCCTCTGTGGGACCTTGAGTTAAGGGGCGGTGTGAGCTGGGTGGCCTGGCTGGTACCTAGCTGATGGACTTTCTTTCACCTGCAACATCCTAGCTCCTGTTTTGGCAGTACTTTTGCTATTATGCTGTTTTGCTGTTATGCTATATTTCCGGCTCCTTTCTAGTTATTTGTTATCTGGTTCGTTTCTTCTGGGTCGGGTGTTGAGGTTTGGGGGGGGGGGGAGCTACTGGCATGGGACTCCCTCAGTCATTTGTTTTTGGTGGATGGTGGATTCTACTGGGAGGGGGGTTTGGGTGGGGGGAGGTCGGGTGGGGGGATGTGGGTTGGGGGTTGGGGGGGTGGGGGGGAGGGGAGTGGATGAGCGTAAGTTGTGGGTGAGTATGCTTGTGTTGAGTGTCTGCCGGGGTGAGGGCTGGGCGCCCCAGCAGCAGATTACGTTTCACCTGCTGGATTGCATCTCTTTCTACTGGGCACATGACACCTAAGAGAGGACTGCGCTGTGCCTCATGGAATGTTTCTGGGATTAACTCACCTGTTAAACGGACCAAGATTCTTCAGTGCTTGGCCCGTTACAAGGCTGATATTGTGGGGCTGCAGGAAACTAAACTCTCTGCGCTCGAACATGATAAATTGAAACGTTCTTGGGTGGGCCAATGTTATTCTGCCTCCTCGCCCAAAACTAAGGCGGGGGTGGCTATCCTCCTCCATAAATCTGTTCCGTTCACTCAAACCAAAGTTGTTTCTGATCCTGAGGGGAGATTTGTCCTGGTACAGGGCCTGCTTTACCAGCGGAGAGTTCTTTTGGCTTCTATTTATGCACCTAATGTGGCACAGCGTGCTTTCTTCAAGCGGCTGCTGGGAGTTATTTTGCCTTTGCAATCTGAACCTCTAGATCATTTGGTTCTCTTGGGGGACTTCAACTCTGTTATGGTCCCTGGTGAGGATTGCTCTGGTGGGTCTTCGCGCATCTCCCCTAGGTCGGATAATGGCCTGCCGGCTTTCGTACAGGCTCTTGACCTAGTGGACGTGTGGCGTACTTTACATCCTGGGGACCGAGATTTCACTCACCTTTCAAGGGTACACCTCACTTCTTCACGAATTGACTATATCTTTCTGTCTCGTTCCTCCTTCCACTGTGTTTCTGAGGCTGGGATTGGGGTCTTGGCAGTTTCTGACCATACCCCCATATGGTTGGACTTGGTGCTGGGAGGTCCGGGCTCTGGTGGGAAGGGCAGATGGCGATTTCCAGTGGCTCTCTATCATGATCCTGATTTTTCTCCCTTTTTAGTGCAACAGTGGCGAGACTTTGTTTCCTTTAATGCGGGCCATGCTTCCGATGGGACGCTTTTCTGGAACACGGCGAAAGCGGTGCTTCGGGGGTCTATCATCGACTATTGTTCTCGGAAGCGTAAGATCTTAGCCGGTAGGGTCTTGGAACTGGAGCGGAAGGTTAAGCTCTGTTATAGGCGGTTCCTTAGCTCTCCCACTATGCGGTACAAGCATGACTTTTATACTGCTCAAACAACTTATCATACTCTTTTGCATGACCGGGCCAGGCATTTTTTGTTCTCTTCTCACTACAAGTACCATCGGTTTGGTAATCGGCCTGGCCGCTTGCTTGCCAACTTGACCAAGGGCTGGAGGGGCACCACTTTGATTTCTTCCTTGCGTTCAGCGACTGGCCAGATCGTCACCTCTCAGCCCCAGCTTGCGGCTCTCTTTGAACAATACTACCACAAGCTGTACACGGCGGAGGTGGTGCATAAGGATCAGTTGATTGCGGACTTCCTGGACTCCTTGGGGCTGCCCAAATTGTCCGCGGAGGGTATTGAGGCCTTGAACATGCCTATTACTAGGGAGGAGGTCCAACGCGTTATTCGGGGGCTCCCGCTTGGTAAATCACCGGGACCAGATGGTTTTAATGGAGAGTTTTTTCGGATCCTTTGTGGCTATGTTGCCGACCCATTGTGTCGATATTTCTGTCAGGCTATAGCACGGGGCTCTTTTCCAGCTGGGGCCAATCAGGCTCTCATTACGGTACTGCCTAAACCCGGCAAGGATCACGCTTTGGTAGAATCGTATCGCCCTATTTCCCTCATTAATGTTGACTTGAAAATTCTAGCCAAATTGTTGGCTGATCGATTGACTCCCTTTTTGCCAGTTCTAGTGAAGGATGATCAAGTTGGTTTTGTGCAGGGTAGGCAGGCGGGACATAATGTTCGCAAATTGTTGTTAGCCATGGCATATTGTGCTTCCCGTCGGCTTCCTTCTCTGGTCATTAGTTTCGACTCGGAGAAGGCTTTTGATAGAGTTGAGTGGGCGTTTTTATTTCCTTTGCTGACCCGCTATGGGATATCTGGTTTCTTTCTGCAGGCTATTCGTACATTATACTCTGATCCGACGGCGGCGGTTTTAGTTAATGGTTGCCCTTCCGAAGTGTTTCGGTTGGGGCGGGGGACCCGGCAGGGTTGCCCGCTCTCTCCGCTTTTATACATTTTGTTCTTAGAACCCTTGCTGATTCGGCTTCGGCAACATGCGGCCTTGCTGGGAGTAGAACTGGGGGACTCATCTATTCGTTGTATGGCCTTTGCGGACGACATTATGGTGGTGCTTACTAGTCCGGAGAGGGCCTTGACTCCTTTGTTGGATCTGTTTGGTAGCTTTGGTGAGCTCTCTGGTTTGAAGCTTAACGTCTCTAAATCTGAAGCTATGGCGCTTCACCTTGATGTGGCTACTGTGTGGCCTACTTTCCCATTGAAGGAAACGCCCTTACAGGTTAAGTACTTGGGAGTCAACGTCCCTTCGGATTTGGGCCAGCTCTATGAGATCAATGTCGGGCCCTTACTTAAGAAAACTATTGAATTCCTCCGTCTCTGGGGAGCTCTCCCTATTTCATTGTCAGGCCGTATATATCTTTATAATATGATGTTGGTGCCCCGGTGGTTGTATCTTTTACAAACCCTACCTATTTGGCTGAAACGACGTGACTTGGATTCCTTGTATACGGAGCTTCGTGTGTTTTTGTGGGGTGGGCATCGGCCTCGTATCCCTCTTCATGTGCTGATGTTACCTGTCTCCAGGGGTGGCTTTGGTCTGCTTGATCTCCAAATTTATAACTTAGCCTGTGGATTGCGGGTTCTCCGAGATTGGTGTTTGGAGAGTTCTGTTGCTTTGAATTACCCTCTGGAACGGGATTTGTTGGGTTCTGTGGCGGGGTTGTATGTTCTTCATGCCCCCTCAGCGCGCCTGCCTCGGGAACTTAGGACGCACATTATCTGGGCTTATATGAGGTGGGGCTGGAAACTATTGTGTAGGAAGCTATCTGTTAATTTTAGTGTGACCCCTTTTCTTCCCCTAGTGGGGAATTTGGATTTTCAGCCGGGGCGAGAGACCCGTACCTTTCGGGTCTGGCATGCCCTGGGCATCAAACGGGTGGGGGATCTTTTGCATGAGGAGGGGCGGCCTCTTACTCCACTGGAACTCATGTCTTTGTATCATCTTGACTCTGTTGATCTGTTTGGCTATTCTCAGGCTCACCACTATATTTCTAGTCTTCCTGTGTCGGCGATCCAGGCGGATATTTTAGGCCGTTTGGGCTCCTGTTTGGCATTGTGGGATCCCGTGGCTCTTCGGTTGAGTTATTACACTTCTGCTCTTCTTTCTCTCTGCCCGGATGGTCCGGTGTGTCGTCTGGCACAGGTGTGGAGTCGGGATTTGCAGCTGGACTTTGCGCCGGAACTCCTTTCCTCTAGCTTTGCTTGTGTTGCGACGATTTCTTGGAGTATGATCCACAGAGAACAGGAGTATAAGTTTCTACATCGTGCATTTATTTCCCCATTGAGAGCATTCCGTGCGGGGTTTGCTGAGCGGGATGCTTGTCCCAAATGTAATGGTGTGGGAGCCACGTTGGGGCATATGTTTTGGGCCTGCCCCCGAATTCAATTGTTTTGGTCCAGAGTTTGGGCTTTCTTGCGTTCTTTTTTGCCTTCTCTACCGGCCTGCTCTCCGCTATCGTCTCTTTTTTATGCGACTGAAGGCTTGGGAGCTCTGCCGGTGGGTCACTGTCTGTTAGTGCAGAAGGCGTTCTTAATGGCTAAGAGGGCGATTTTGGTGTGTTGGCGGACACCTGCTATTCCCTCCGTGGCGCAATGGCAACGGTTCCTTTTTGAGATGGCCCTTTTGGAACGTAGAGCAGTGTCGGGCCGGCTGCCACGTGGCTGGGACCGTTTCCAGGAGATTTGGGAGGTGTATTGGATGGCCTTACCTCATCGGTCCCGCAGTCTTCTGCTTAACTCCTGAGGTGGGAGGGACAGCCTCTTTTCTTCCTTACCTACTTATTCATGTACTTGCCTTTTTCCCTTTTTGTTCTTGTTTCTCCTCTTTTCCTTTTCTTTCCCTTTTCTTCTATGTCTCTTTTATCCTTCTGTTTTCTTCTTACTTTGGGCTTTTTCTCTCTTTGTTTTCCTCTCTGGTGCACTGATTGAGTGCGTACTCGCTCTTCGGTTCTGTATATTTTGATGCTGCTATTTGTTTTCTCTTCCTTGTGTTTTTTCTTGCCTCTGTATTTGCTGCTCTCCACTCTGGGGTAGGGGGGGGGGTTGGTGGGCTTTTGGGGGAAAAAGTTTGTATGAGCGGATGGATTTCATTAGCATGGGACTTGTTTTTCTTATATTGCTCATTCCTTGGTTCCTTTTGCTTGTCCCTGTAATATGGATTTTATATTCTGTACTTGTTTGCTTTGATTACCTGCATTTTGTGTACTGTTTTTACATTTTGCTCAATAAAAAGATTTCAACAAAAAAAAAAACATATCCAAAAGAAAAATGCACAAAACAAGCCATTGGGATATAGGAGGGGCCAGCATTTTTAGTTGACCTGCCACACAGATATCCCAGCAGAGCCGAGGGGAACTGCATGGAACTTCACATAAAAAGGCTCAGGTACACATCTCACCATAACTTCCTTATAATGCAATGTGTCTCAAACATTTTTAGCTCCGGCACACTAAATGGAGCAAATGTTTTTCATGACACATTATAATTGAAATTATAAAATTGCGAACCAACAAAACATTAAATTTGAGAGTTATTTATTTAAAGTTCTTTAAGCTATGTATGGGTAATTGTAACAACAGTGAAACTAAAGTAGATAGAATAGAATTGCTAATCCATGCAATGGATGTGCTTGTTTTTGAGTGCAAATTAACTTAAAACGCGGCTCGATAGTCGACAAGCAAACACACATTTCATCACTCACCATCTGCAGTCATTCTCTTTTTTTCAATTAAATTCCTGTCAGAGCTGAAAATCGAGGTTCACAAAAGTAAGAAGATCCAAACGGTAACAAAGCCTTGATTACTTTGTTGCTCAAGTTAGGATAACTACTGCATAAAAATGAAAACTAAAATGATTTGCCGTTAGTTTTCAAGGACCAATCCCGTCAAAGAATGATGTTTGTCTGGGTGGTTATAAAGGGCACAGATGCTCATAACATTGACCGACGTATGCCATCTGTTCTATTGTATTGTATACTTATGAAGGGAATTTTTTAAAAATAAAATAAAATTCTGGAATCTTCGTGGCACACAGTTTGAGAGATACTGTTATAGTGTATGGTAAGTCCTACAACTGATTGGACCCAACTGTACACCACACCAAAAGTCTTTATGACTGTAGGTGCCATCTATATTTATGCACAGTGGGATTTGGTTGGATTTTGGAAGGCTCACATATTCCACCATAAGTGTAGTAGTTAGATATGGACCTAAGCAGTGGCGTAGCTAGAGTAAAATGGTGCCTTTCCCCCTCCCCCTTCCCTTCTCCCGTACCTTTTTAATTTTCCAGGTGAGAGCAACAGCACGAACTTGCTGCCCGCATTATTTTGGCTAACCCTCTGACATCAGAGAGAGGCAACACCGATGTGGGCAGCAAGGTCATAATTCTACTCACAAAGGAAAAATTAAAGAGGTAAGAGGGAAAGGAAGGGGTGTGCACATGCATGGCAGGGGGGTTGGGAAGAAGGGGGTGGAGAGGAGGACGGGTGCCCCCCACACCCTTCTTACTACGCCAGTGGGCCTGAGTCCCCATGGTTGATTATACCACCCACTAGGCAACTCCAGGAACCTGTTTGCTGCTCTACTAGGACTGGTCATAACATCTGAAGCTCTCATACGCAGGCATGTACTGCTTCATTCATATCTTTGAGGGTGGGAAATGAGTTAGTGACCACTGGGGGAGTGTGTGTGTGGGTCATGTCTTCATCCCTCCAGTGGTCCGTTTGGGCACTTTTTTGGCACTTATTCATTGTCCAAACATCCAAATTGTGCCTTGGCCATTTTCTAAAATGTTCAATTATTGCAGAAAAATTTCCATATCATAAGCCTGCCCTAGTCCTGCCCAAACCACTCCTTCAACATGCCCCCTTCAGATTTAGATGCCCTGCTGTCAACCACCATAGAAATCTGTCTACAAAATGGGTTTCAAAAAGTGTGAATTGAAAGGGTTTGGTGAGAAAAACATCCATCTGCCCCACTTTATTTTTAGACTTTTTCTCTTTTGAAAATGAGTTCCATAGTATACGCTATGGGACTGATATTCAAAATGATTTAAAAAGCTAGGAGGCGCTCATAGCCATTTAAATCGTGGCTAACTGAGAATTTCCAGTGGCCCTTAACCAGATAGAGCCACTAAAATGCCTGGTAAGCTTCTAAGCTAAAACTGGCTATTTTGTGGGCATTCTGGAGGTGGAGTTGTCCCTTAACCAGTTAAGATAACCAAATAAAGGCCCTCTTTTACTAAGCTATAGTAGAGGCTTCTACTGCATCCCAGAGCGCTAAAAGCTCATAGTGAGCATTGGAGCAGCGTCGGAGCATATAGAGCTCTGGGCCACAGTAGAAATTTCTACCGCAGTTTAGTAAAAGGGAGAGGAATGCAATTCTGTCTTTAGGCAATTCATTATAGCCAAGTAAGGTTGTAAAGATCACACGTAAATGGATATGTTTGAGTCATTTATGTTTACCTGAAAATTCAATGCTGCAATGTGGACAATGGATTTCTGGGGATAATGCAAAATGCTGATTGTCACTGGCTGAATATTGGGCCTATGCTTTTCTTTTAATTTTTCTACTTTAATATATTTATTTCTCCTCTTTCATTTTAAATTTTGTATTGACTATGAACCACCTAGATCAGGGGTAGTGAACTCCGGTCCTCGAGAGCCGTATTCCAGTCGGGTTTTCAGGATTTCCCCAATGAATATACATGAGATCTATTTGCATGCACTGCTTTCAATGCATATTCATTGGGGAAATCCTGAAAACTCGACTGGAATATGGCTCTCAAGGACCGGAGTTCCCTACCCTTGATATAGATGGTATTTTACAATGGGCCATATATCAAGTCTTAAAAAAACTTGAAACTTGAAACATGAGTACACCTTGGATAAAACTCTCAAATGCATACATCATGGAATACTATAAATTAGAAGCAAACAGCAGAGACGACTGTCCACTGATGGCAGAAAGGATATTTGAGGAAACCAAATGTTCAATGTAAAAGCCTTTATGCAATAAAGTGACTTTAAGTTAAACACATATCTCTGGCATTTAATTGTGAGTACTTACACCAGCTCATCTCTAAATTATAAGTGTGTATCTATCCTGAAATGTTTCTATTCTAATAGGGAAAGTAGATATCTACTGCCCAAATTCAGATTGTGAGAGATAGCCGGCTGTCTCCAGTGGTCTGTAGTGAAACTGGAAATTCAATGCTGGCGCCTTATTCAGTGGCTGACATTGAATTTCCAGTTTGCATTTGGACGGCCAAGAAACAGCTGGTTAAGTTGATAATCATCAGCTGGCCAGCTAAGTCCTAGCAGCTAAAGATAGACCTGTTTTTTTTGGTGGATCTTTCTGGCTGCCAAACTTAGCTTATGAGCCGCTGATTATTGACAGTGACCAGCTATCTCCCGTGACATAGTCGATCATCGGGCTATCTGCTGAAAGGGATATTCAGCGGGAAAGGTCAGCGATCACCCACTGAATATCTGCAGATAGCTGGCTATATGTTATTTTAGCTGGCCAGGAACTGTTCCTGGCCGGCTAAATAGTGCAGAATAACAGGCCTCTAATTTTCTTTCTAGAATAGATGCCACATAGGCACCCAGTTATAGAGGTACTCCTTCAGTGTCTGTGATTAATATAAAGAAAGGTTACTGTGAATATACTTTAAAGGGCAAAACTGAAGAATCCTGATTTTTTTTCTCAAGTAGTTAATAATGGACAAGAGTGATAAATTGTCAAGCATTTTGGAACTTATGGTTCCTATTAAGACACAACTTAGAGCATTTATACAGGTTTCTCATTGGATATTTTAGAGCTGTAAACAGAAAAAGAACTGACAGACCTTAAGAAGGACAATTTTCATAATGTTTCCTAACTGTATACATAGTGTTGTATGAAAACTCTAGGCACTCCTGGTGAAATTGTGTGTTTCAGTGAAACCCTAAGGGGCCCTTTTGCCAAACTACATGAAAATGTGGCATTGGCATTCCTTACTTGGGTCATTCCGGTACATTTTTATTGCTACTATTACTACTAATAATTTGTGTAGTGCTACTAGACATACGAGAACTGACAATTAAGTTCACAAACTCATCCTAGAAAAAAAGTGTTACATACTTCAAAGTACTCCCCTTGGGAAGCTATGCACCGATGCTAACACCTAGTCCACCCTTCAAAGCAATTTTGGAACTCTTTTTCTGGAATGCCCATCAGAGCTATCGTCGTATTTCCCTTAATGTCCTGAATGTCATCAAAATGTCTTCCTTTCAATATTTCCTTTATCTTTGGTAAATAAAAAAGGCAATGGGGGCCAGATTAGGTGAGTAGGGAGGGTGTTTCAATACAGTTATTTTTTTTTTCTGGCTAAAAACTCCCTCACAGACAGTGCTATGTGAGGTAGTGCATTGTCGTGATGCAAGAGCCATGAGTTGGTGAAAATTTCAGGTCATTTTCGTCTAACTTTTTCATGTAGCCTTTTCTGCACTTTCAAATAGTAAACTTGGTTAACTGTTTGTCCAGTTGGTACAAATTCATAATGAACAATCCCTCCGATATAAAAAAAAGGTTAGCAACATTGTTTTGACTCTTGATTTGGACTGGCAGAACTTTTTTGGTCGTGGAGAATTGGCTTACTTCCATTGTGCACTTTGACGCTTTGTTTCAGGGTTGTATTGATATACCCATGTTTCATCACCAGTGATAACACGGCCCAAAACATTGTCTTATCTCTCCAAAAGGAACATAAGAACATAAGAATTGCTGTTGCTGGGTCAAACCAGTGGTCCATCATGCTCAGCAGTCCGCTCACGCAGCGGCCCCCAAGTCAAAGACCAGTGTCCTAACTGAGACCAGCCCTACCTGCGTATGTTACGGTTCAGCAGGAACTTGTCTAACTTTGCCTTGAATCCCTGGAGGGTGTTTTCCCCTATAACAGCCTCCGGAAGAGCGTTCCAGTTTTACACCACTCTCTGGGTGAAGAAGAACTTCCTTACGTTTGTACGGAATCTATCCCTTTTTAACTTTAGAGAGTGCCCTCTCGTTCTCCCTACCTTGGAGAGGGTGAACAACCTATCCTTATTTACTAAGTCTATTCCCTTCAGTATCTTGAATGTTTCGAACATGTCTCCTCTCAGTCTCCTATTTTCAAGGGAGTAGAAGCCCAGTTTCTCTAATCTCTTGCTGTATGGCAACTCCTCCAGCCCCTTAACCATTTTAGTCACTCTTCTCTGGACCCTTTCGAGTAGTACCGTGTCCTTTTTTATGTACGGTGACCAGTGCTGGATGCAGTATTCCAGGTGAGGGCGTACCATGGCCCGGTACAGCGGCATGATAACTTTCTCCAATCTGTTCGTGATCCCCCTCTTTCCTGGGGGATCTCTCAAAGTAACGTCCCGGACATCCTGTATTTGTGTATAAGATTTTTGTTCCCGACATGCATCACCTTACACTTATCCACGTTGAACCTCATTTGCCATGTTGCGGCCCATTTCTCAAGCGTGTGTATGTCACGTTGCAGATCTTCACAATCCTACTGCATCTTCACTACTCTGAATAACTTAGCATCGTCTGCAAATTTAATTACCTCACTCGTCATGCCAATTTCCAGATCGTTTATAGATATGTTGAAGAGCACGGGTCCAAGCACCGAACTCTGCGGCACTTCACTGCTGACGTTTCTCCAGTCTGAGTATTGTCCATTTATCCCCACTCTCTGTTTCTTATCCACCAGCCAGTTTTTAATCCACATGAGTATTTCACCCTTTATTCCATGGCTCGCAATTTTTTGAAGTAATCGTTCATGTGGAACCTTGTGAAACGCCTTCTGAAAATCCAGATATACAATGTTGACCGGGTCGCCCTTGTCTATCTGCCTGTTTACTCCCTTGAAGAAGTGCAGCAAGTTTGTCAAACAAGATCTGCCTTTGCTGAAACCGTGCTGGCTGGTCCTCATCAGATCGTGTCCGTAAAGGTACTCAATAATGCGGTCCTATATCAGCGCCTCTTTCCTGTACCGAGGTCAGACTCACCAGTCTATAGTTTCTCGGATGACCCCTCGAACCTTTCTTGAAGATCGGCGTAACATTCGCCACCTTCCAGTCTTCCGGAATTCTTCCTGATGTGATTGATAGATTAGCTATTAGTTGAAGCAGTTCAGCTATAGCCCCTTTAATTCCTGGATTACCCTCAGATGAATGCCATCCGGTCCCGGGGATTTATCATTTTTAAGCCTATCAATCTGCTTGCATACCTCTTCTAGACTGACCGTCAACCCTGTCAGTTTCCCGTCTTTGTTTCCCGCGTATAGCCTGTTGGCTTCTGGTATGTTGTGTATATCCTCTTCGGTAAACACAGATGCAAAAAATGTGTTTAGTTTGTCGGCGATGGCTTTGTCCTCCTTTAGCACTCCCTTTATTCCATGGCCATCCAATGGCCCCACCGCTTCCTTTGCGGGTTGTTTCCCTTAATATATCGAAAGAATGGCTTGAAATTTTTTGCCTCCTTGGCTATTTTTTCCTTGTAGTCTCTTTTGGCCCCTCTTACCGCCTTATGGCAGCTGCTGTGATGCTGTTTGTGCTTTTTCCAATTTTCTTCCGTTTTTGACCTTTTCCATTCCTTAAATGAAGTCTTTTTGTCTCCGATCGCTTCTTTCACCATTTCAGTGAGCTATGCCAGTTCTTTGTTCTTTTTCCTCTTGGATCCCTTGCCGATACGTGGTATATATAGATTTTAGCCTTTTTGACTGTGTCCTTAAAAAGGGACCATGCTTGTTCTAGCGTCTTTACAGTGCTTATCCTCTTCTTAATCTTCTTCCCCATCATGAGTCTCATCCCTTCTTAATTTCCTTTTCAGAAGTTCAGCTTTGTGCCCGTCGTTCTGGATCAATGTTTCGCCTCTGTTTCCAGGTCGAAGTGGATCATATTGTGATCACTAGTTCCCAGCATCCCGTCTACTTCTACACCTTGTGCCGTTCCTCATAGTCCATTTAGAATTAAGTCCAGAATTGCATTTCATCTAGTATTCTCCTTGACAAGTTGTTCCGGGAGGCAATCACTTACAGCATCCAGGAACTTGGTCTCCCTACTGCTGCCAGAGGTGCCTAGTTCCAGTCTATCCCCAGATAATTGAAGTCACCCATAATAACTGCATTGCCTCCCTTGCAGTTGCGATTAATCTCATCCGTCATTTCTCCATCAATTTCTTTGGACTGCCCTTGGGGTTGGTAGTAGATGCCAATCTTCATTTCTGTTCCATTTGTTCCCGGAATTTTGACCCATAGAGACTCTTATTTTTCGTGTTCTCTCCGGTAGACTCAATTCCCTCTTTGACCTATAGGACAATGCCCCCACCTTTTTGAGCGGTATTGCTTGTATCCCAGTAGCACAGTGTCCCAGACATTTTCCTCGTTCCACCATATTTCCGAGATGCCGATGATGTCAAGATTATCTTTTTGTGCCGTAGCTTCTAATTCACCCATCTTATTCTTTAGGCTCCTTGCGTTCGTGTACATACACTTGGCAAACTTTGACTCTCCTTTGCTTTCATTCATCGGTGAGCTCCTTTGAGACCATTTTACCACATACCTTTCTCATACTAAGATTTTCAGTTAAGATTTTCAAGTTTCAAGTTTATTAATTTTTGATATCCAGCAAATCATGTAACAGCTAAATGGCTTACATAAAATATAAGTACAAATAATTAAAAAATAAAAACATTAAAAAAACAAAAAAATTACCGTTTATACTTGAATATAGGACTAGTTAGGGTGGCATATGGGCCTGGGTCCCCTTCTCTTCAGTCCACTGCGCTGTCCACTAGGCCAGTGATTCCCAACTCTGTCCTGGAGGAACACCAGGCCAATCGGGTTTTCAGGCTAGCCCTAATGAATATGCATGAGAGAGATTTGCATATGATGGAAGTGATAGGCATGCAAATTTGCTTCATGCATATTCATTAGGGCTAGCCTGAAAACCCAATTGGCCTGGTGTTCCTCCAGGACAGGGTTGGGAACCACTGCACTAGGCTACTCCAGAGACCTGCTTGCAGCTCTACTTGAACTGGCCAGAGTCTTCAGCTGTCATAGAGACAGATATGTACTGTTTCAAGCAGATATTTGGTGGTGGGAGGGGGTTAGTGACCACTGGGGGAGTGTGTGGGGGCCATATTTTCATCCCTCCAGTGGTCATCTGGTCTATTTGGGTAACATTTTGGCCATTATTCATTTTATAAACAATTCTAATCCAAAACATCCAAATTGTGCACTGGACGTTTTATAAAATATTTGATTATCGCTATAAAACATCCAAGTGTTAAGCCCGTCCAAAATATGCCCTTTATGGTTTAGATGCACTGAAGACAAAATGACTAGAAAGACATCTAAAAAATGCCAACATGGATGTTTTGACTAGTAAGATGTCCAAGTGCCAGTTTATGCCATCTTTTCCCCTAGTTCAAAATCCTCTTACTGACTTACAGGTGCATTTACTCTTAGGCCCCCAATATCTCTCCTCACTTATCTCCCCCTATGCTCCCCTCCGTAAACTTTGTTCATCGGGTAAGTGCCTTTTACCTGTACCCTTCTCCTCCACTGCCAACTCCAGACTCCATCCCATCTTTCTTGCCATGCTGTATGCCTGGAACAGGCTGCCTGAATCAATATGTCATGCTCCATCTCTAGCAATATTCAAATCTAAGCTAAAAGCCCACTTTTTAAAAACTGCTTTCAACTCTTAACTTCCACTGTGAAAGCTCAGGAATTATCAGGGCATCCAGAACAACCACGGGCATGACCAGCATACTGACTGGGACCATGGTGGGGGGCAGGAAAGAAGACCCATACCCCGAGAAGGAGGGGTTCCATCGACCAGTGAAGATGCCTGCGGAAGGGCTGCTGGCATTAATTTCTGAGCTAAATAAGCCTGGTACATCATAGCATAAAACTCAGGGAAAAACCTATTAGCTGGGCCTGTCAGGAACTCTGGGAGGTCTAGAGTGAGTTTGCTGCCGAACTGAGCTTGCGTTTCCCTGGAGTATCAACTGCGTACTCCATGGGGGTCCCCATTGCCAATTTTTTTGGCACTTTGCAGAAACAGTGGCAGAACCCCTTCAGATGCTGAGGGTACTGGGGCCGACCCAATTTCGTCCTCCCGTACCACAGCACACATGGAACACAGCTGCGCTTCTGACTGCCATTTACTTGAAATGGGACAAGAGCCCACCAAACCCTGCCCTAGGGAGTCCATCTGGACGGGTTTCTTGCAAAAACGAAGCTTGCAGAGGCTAAAAAATACAGTAAAACCTTGGATTGCAAGTAACTTGGTTTGCAAGTGTTTTGCAAGACAAGCAAAACATTTTATTAAATTTTAACTTGATATACAAGCAATATCTTGCAATACAAGTAGATGCAGTGTACACACATCACAACTGAGCCAATGGTTCTTCTCTTTCTGACACTGCGGGAGTGTAATGACTTCTAAATTAGCGAGGTCTTGCAATACAAGTATTCTGTATTAAAGTTTTGGGGTTGTGGAACAAATAATCTGAGTTTCCATTATTTCCTATGGGGAAATTTGTTTTGATATACAAGTGCTTTGGATTACAAGCATGCTTCTGGAACGAATTATGCTCGCAATCCAAGGTTTAACTGTAACTTTAAAAAAAAGATCATGAGAATCCAAGATGGCTGCTGCGGGTGCTATTTATAGAATAAATTAGCCCCAGGAAAAGCGCAAGAACTCTAAACAAACAACCCCCCCCAGCAATTTTGCAATTTTCAGGAGGGCAAGCTAGGCTACACTCTCAAACCAACTTAAATACCCTTTTCAAGACCCCACTCACATCGCTGATTCAGGCTTTAAGCCTTGTACTCACTGTGCAATGTGCTGCTAGGAACTGCACAGAGAGAAGCTGAAACTGCTTACAGGGAGATCCTCTGCTTCAACAAGCAAACAAACTGGATTGCTGATCTTCTGACTGCCTCCACACCCCTCGGCCTGACACCTCCGCCACTCTGGGACACCTTGTGGACACGCCTTGCGGAGTAAATGCAGTCAGCCCTGATCCTGGGAAAACAGCTACGGAGCCACACAGCCTGCACTTAACTCACTAGCGGACTAACCTAGGGTAATCAAGCTTCCAAGGGAACAGTCCCCGAACCCCGATCTGAAGTACACTTTGTCCAGAAGGAGTACTGCCCCACAGCCAACCCTCTGGAAGCAAACTTTGCTTGAAGTCTGTGATCTCCCACAGTTAAATCTGTCCCCGCGGGGAACCTCTGCAACACGAGGGCCGAAAACAAGATGGATAGGACTGAATTAAAAGAAAATAAACAGAAAAGATGAGCTCTTACAGTCTGGTTTGTAGGAAAGAAACTGATTCCCTGGGAGGCTGGTCCTGAGGTAAGAGGAGAAGAGTTCAAGACTCTGTGTTATGAGGCTTCCTACAAGCTCTGGCAAGTATGGGAAAATAATCCAATAGTCCAGGAATAGAGTTGGATTGTACAAGAATGTTGGGTTACACTGACATTCTAAAAGGGAATCTGGGTGTCCAGATGCCATTATAGAATAGGCTTTCACTGCACAGCACTGGGGGCACCTGAAAGGGAGCACCTGTTTAGAGAATCACTACTATGTAGCATGTGTTTTATAGAAGGTTCATCAATTATTTAGGCCCTCTTTTACTCAGGTGCGCTAAGGGGCTCATAATCGAAAGAAAAATGTCCAAAAACTGGCCTAAATCGGCACTTGGACGAACATTTCTCAAAAACATCCAAGCGCCGAAAATAAAAACGGGTTTTGGGCATATTTCTAAACAACCTAGGTCTTCATAGTGCTGCTCAACGTCAAAAGTTTGGGGAGGCGTGTCGAGGGCGGGAGTTTGGCGGGATATGGGCCAGCTTAGTCTTAGTCGTACAGCATGTATAACCAAAAGTTATACAGCCCAGGATCGATGGAACTTGGACATTGTGACTTAGACCATGTAAAACATGGTCTAAGTCACAAAAACCCACCTAAACTCACCAGATAACTCACTGAAACCCACCTAAACTCACCAGATAACTCACTGAAAACACATAACACAGACCCCCACACACTACCCCAGTGATCACCAACCCCCCCACCCCCATCAAAATTTTATTCAGAACATTAAATTTCAGCCTTCAGACCATCATCACCTGGCAGCCGGGCATAAGAAAGCCTAGTCATCCAGCCCAGAGACAGCTTAAGTCGTCTTGGGGGTGGGTTAGGGACCCATAGAGAGAAGGACCCATGCCCATAAGCCACTGTAATCACTTCATTGATACTTAAACATGTGCACTGCCCTATACACCCACAAAACCCTTTTTTACTGGCATATAAGTGGCTCCTGCAGCCATAAGGGCTATTGGGGTGGTAGATAAGTGGGTCTAGGGGATTCTGGAGGTGGTTTGGGGGGCTCACCGTCACCTATAAGGGAGCTGTAGTGAGGAGAAGCCATGGCACCTTTTTTGTGACGTTCACAGCAGTGCCCTGTAAGGTACCCCACTATTTAGGTTGCATGTCTGGGTGTTCAGTCCATCACTTTGCAGACCCCTCCCACGTCCAACAGGGCTTGTTCTAGGCATTTTGGACTTGGACGGAAAGTTGGACGGAAATGTGGTATAAAGATGGACGATTTAGCGGTTTGGACGATCAAATCAGCAGGACGTATAATTAGACAATTTTCGAAAGTAAAAAAAGTTGGACGTATCTTTCGAAAAGGTGTCTTAGGCTCTTTTTAACTTTGGACGACTTGCGAGATGGACATAAACGGACTTAGACGTCCCTTTTGATTATTCCCCTCTAAGCGTTTTAGCACGTGCTAATCAATGCGTGCACTAACTGTTAACACGTCCATAGGATAACATGCACGCGTTAGCGTATAGCGCGCACTAATATTTATCATGTGCTAAAAAGCAATGCGCATCTTAGTAAAAGAGAGGGTGAGTCTTTTGTAAAATATTGGCCTCCTTTTAAATGGGGCACTAAAATATCTATTTCCCCACATATCTGACCTGGATAAATTTATCCTCAAAGCTTTTAGTTTAATAGTCTCTGTCAGTGACATTGTTTTTTTTTTTTCCTGAATGCCATAAAGAAAGGCAACTGTTTGATGCCTTACTAGAGCTTTGACAATATCTGCATAACAGTATTGTACATTTGGTGGTGAGGTACCAAACTCTGCTGCTATTTTAGTTGTACAGATAATTTGTTCTATACAAAGAAGATAATTCTTTCGTGGAAGTTGCATAATGATATCTCTAAATTTGCATGACTCACAAATTACCCATTTTCTGGCCATGAATTTCTTTTTTTTCATGGGCTTTACAAGCATAATAGAATAGCTCATCAGTTAGGGTGAAAGCTTATCTTAATAATAAATGCAGGTTGTGAAAGACTGAAATCTGTATAAATAAGCTGGAAAAGCATGCTTAGCTTTTGGGACTATAGATTAGCATCAGTCTAATTATTTGCTAATAAAAGAAACAATTTAAGCTCTATTTTCATAGTTTAAAAGGTGGTTTCACTTATTATTTTTGTTTTGTACCATTTGCCTTTGCTCTGCTCAGCAGCTGATTGCAGTCTCCATAATGAATAGTTCTGATGATATTCGCAGAGTGTATTGGGAAAAGTTATAATTAAGATGAAACTCTAACATGAGGATAGCAAAATACTATTAGAAAGAGATGCCCTGGATTAGCCATGGCCCTGAAAGAATGGATTATTAAAAATGCCTACCAATACTTTATCAAAATTAGGCCTATAGATATCGAAGTTGGGCCCGAAGCCCTACACTACCTTCTGTGCCCTTTACTCACATCACCTTGCTTTGCCCCTGGTCTTTTGCACCCATCTGGACTATTGCAACTCTGCCTACCTTGGCATCAACATCGCTCTTATCCACAAACTACAACTCATCCATAAATTTTCTAGAAGAATCAGAGTTCTACTATCACCTGACTGTGACTCACACTATAGGAAGCTGGCCCAGACCAAATAATGTTTCAAAAGTACAGGTCACATCTACTGCAAAATAAAATAAGTAAGGGCATATATAGAGAGAAAAAAATAGATTCCATGCCACTTATCACAGTACTAAATAGTGTATTTTTCCCATGCATCGTAATGATATATGGACTTTTCTTCCAGGAACTTGTCCAAACCTTTTTTAAACCCTGATATACCAACAACTTTTGCTTGCAAGGATTTTCCAAGCTTAATTACCCCCCCCCCCCACACACACACACACATACACCTTTTACAAAACTGTAGCACAAATTTTAGCATTGGCTGCGGCAGTAACAGCGCCAATGCTCATAGGGATTCATTGTGCATCAGAGATGTTACTGGCGCAGCCAGCATTAAAATCTGTGCTACAGTTTTGTAAAAGAGGGGAGGGGGTGCATTTGTTGAGTGAAGAAACATTTTCTCTGATTTATTTTAAATGTACTACTTACCGTATTTTCACGCAAATAACACGCACCCGTATAAAACGCGCACACGTGTATAGCGCGCAGAAATCACGATGATAAGCACAAAAACTTTGGTATAACGCGCTCACGATTATACCGCGCATGCTGCCCGACTCTCCGTTCACCCCCCTGACTTCCGTGCACTGCCCCGCCTCTCCGTGCGCTGTCCCGACTCTCCGTTCACCCCCCCTGACTTCCATGCACTGCCCTGACTTTCCGTGCGCTGTCCCGACTCTCCGTTCACCCCCCCCCTGACTTCCGTGCACTGCCCTGACTTTCCGTGCGCTGTCCCGACTCTCCGTTCCCCCCCCTGACTTCCGTGCACTGCCCCGCCTCTCCGTGCGCTGTCCCGACTCTCCGTTCACCCCCCCCCCGACGTCCGATTCATCCCCCCCCCCCCGGCAGGACCATTCGCACCCCCACCCCGAAGGACCGCCGACTCCCCGACAATATCGGGCCAGGAGGGAGCCCAAACCCTCCTGGCCACGGCGACCCCCTACCCCCACCCCGCACTACATTACGGGCAGGAGGGATCCCAGGCCCTCCTGCCCTCGACGCAAACCCCCCTCCCCCCCCAACGACCGCCCCCCCCAAGAACCTCCGACCGCTCCCCCAGCCGACCCGCGACCCCCCCTGGCGACCCCCACGACCCCCCCACCCCCCTTCCCCGTACCTTTGGTAGTTGGGCCAGAAGGGAGCCCAAACCCTCCTGGCCACGGCGACCCCCTAACCCCACCCCGCACTACATTACGGGCAGGAGGGATCCCAGGCCCTCCTGCCCTCGACGCATACCCCCCTCCCCCCCAACGACCGCCCCCCCCAAGAACCTCCGACCGCTCCCCCAGCCGACCCGCGACCCCCCTGGCGACCCCCACGACCCCCCCACCCCCCTTCCCCGTACCTTTGGAAGTTGGCCGGACAGACGGGAGCCAAACCCGCCTGTCCGGCAGGCAGCCAACGAAGGAATGAGGCCGGATTGGCCCATCCGTCCTAAAGCTCCGCCTACTGGTGGGGCCTAAGGCGCGTGGGCCAATCAGAATAGGCCCTGGAGCCTTAGGTCCCACCTGGGGGCGCGGCCTGAGGCACATGGGCCCAACCCGACCATGTGCCTCAGGCCGCGCCCCCAGGTGGGACCTAAGGCTCCAGGGCCTATTCTGATTGGCCCACGCGCCTTAGACCCCACCAGTAGGCGGAGCTTTAGGACGGATGGGCCAATCCGGCCTCATTCCTTCGTTGGCTGCCTGCCGGACAGGCGGGTTTGGCTCCCGTCTGTCCGGCCAACTTCCAAAGGTACGGGGAAGGGGGGTGGGGGGGTCGTGGGGGTCGGCCAGGGGGGTCGCGGGTCGGCTGGGGGGGCGGTCGGAGGTTCTTGGGGGGGGACGGTCGTTGGGGGGGAGGGGGGTTTGCGTCGAGGGCAGGAGGGCCTGGGATCCCTCCTGCCCGTAATGTAGTGCGGGGTGGGGTTAGGGGGTCGCCGTGGCCAGGAGGGTTTGGGCTCCCTTCTGGCCCGATATTGTCGGGAAGTCGGCGGTCCTTCGGGGTGGGGGTGCGAGTGGTCCTGCCGGGGGGGGGGGGGATGTATCGGACGTCGGGGAGTCGGCCGGGCAAGAGGGCTTGGGCTCCCTCTTGCTCCGATCGTGGATGCGGGTGCGGGTGGGAGCGCGTGCGAGTGGTCGTTCGGGGTGGGGGTGCGAGTGGTCCTGCTGGGGGGGTGAATCGGGCGTCGGGCGGGGTGGGAACTATGTTTGAAAACTTTCGTATACCGCGCTCACGCATATAACGCGCGAGGGGTATGCGCGGTAGGTAAAAACGCGTATAACGCGCGCGTTATATGCGTGAAAATACGGTAGTAACTTCATTGAGAGCCCCTAGTCCTTTAGGAAAGTATAAACAAGTGATTCATGTCTACCTGTTCCACTCCACTCATTAGTTTACAGACTTCTTTCACATCTCCCCTCAGCCATCTCTTCTCAGGCTAAAGAGACTCAAACCTCTGTAGCCTTTCTTCATAGGGAAGTCATTCCATCCTCTTTATTGTTTTGGTATTCCTTCTCTGTACTTTTTCTAATTTACAAGAGCTAGCCTGCTACTTATATGCAGAAAATATGCTAATGTCTTCTAAAATTACCTCGTTTCAAGTTTTTATTAAAATTTGATTGAGTCGCTTATCTAAATTCTAAGCTAGTTACAGATTAAAATATAATTAAAAAAACAAACATGAACATAATTAAAAATAAAAACAACGCCAATGACAAAAAGATGAAAATAATTTAAATAAAACATCAAAGAGAGGGGTTCTGATGGTTGACAAATTAACAAACATGAGACAGGAAGGAATCTGGGTTGGAACTACAAGTTATATAGGAAAGAAAGACGAATATGGAATAAACAAAAGGAGAGGGAACACTGCTACTTGGGTTTTTTTTTTTATAGAAAAAAACTGAAGAATGAAAAGTGAAAAAATCAAATATTATACGCTTCTTTAAATAGGTGGCTCTTGAGTAGGCCTTTGAAACAAACAAGGTCATTGTCCTCCCTTATGGGGGCTGGAAGGGTATTCCAAAGTTGTGGGGCCACCACTGAAAAAATTTCATTCCTTTTTGTTCCTATTATTTGGAGAGAAGGGACTGAAAGCAATTTACGATAAGATGATCTGAGAATTCGGAATGGCTTGTATGGAACAAGATATTTGTCGATGAATTGTGGTGATTTAGAATGTATCGTTTTAAATGTTATTAATGAAATTTTATAGGAAATTCTTTGATTGATTGGTAACCAATGAGCATTCTGAAGTAATGGGGTTACATGATCATATTTCCTAGTTTTTCTAATTAATTTAATTGCAGTGTTTTGAATTATTTGAAGGCGGCTTTGTTCTTTCTGAGTTGTTCCTATGAATATGCTGTTACAGTAGTCTAATTTTGCAATGATTAGTGAATGAATTAATATGTTCAAAGATTTTAGTTCTAGGAATTTGGAAATTGACCTGATCATCCTGAGCTTAAAAAAACAGGATTTAATTAGAGCTTATGTGATTGTGAAATATTAATTTTTTTAATCAAAAATAACTCCTAAAATTTTTATTGATGTAACACAGTTAAAGGGATAATTATCCAGAAGAATAGGATCATTTAGAGCACAGGTGTCAAAGTCGGTCCTCGAGGGCCGCAATCCAGTCGGGTTTTCAGGATTTCCCCAATGAATATGCATGAGATCTATTAGCATACAATGAAAGCAGTGCTTGCAAATAGATCTCATGCATATTCATTGGGGAAATCCTGAAAACCCGACTGGATTGCGGCCCTCGAGGAGGGACTTTGACATCCCTGATTTAGAGAGATCCCTTCTCTCCAGGGGAAGAACATTGTTTGAGTCTTAGATGTGTTTAAAGCTAACATATTGTCCTTAAGCTAGATTCTGATCTGGTTAAGTTAAGAACATAAGAACATAAGAAGTTGCCTCCGCTGAGTCAGACCAGAGGTCCATCGCGCCCAGCGGTCCGCTCCCGCGGCGGCCCATCAGGCCCATTGCCTGAGCAGTGGTCCTTGACTATTTTTATAATCTATCTCTACTCCTATCCCTATCCTTAATTCTTATCTGTACCCCTCAATTCCCTTGTTCTCTAGGAACCTATCCAAACCTTCTTTGAAGCCATGTAACTTGTTCTGGCCTATCACAGCTTCTGGAAGTGCGTTCCACATATCCACCACCCTCTGGGTGAAAAAGTACTTCCTAGCGTTTGTTCTAAACCTGTCCTCTTTCAATTTCTCTGAGTGCCCCCTTGTACTTGTGCTTCCCCATAATCTGAAAAATCTGTCCCTGTCCACTTTTTCTATGCCCTTCAGGATCTTGAAGGTTTCTATCATGTCTCCTCTAGGTCTCCGCTTCTCAAGGGAGAATAACCCCAGCTTTTTTAGCCTGTCAGTATATGAGAGGTTTTCCATACCCTTTATCAGTTTAGTTGCTCTTCTCTGGACTCCCTTGAGTACTGCCATGTCTTTCTTGAGGTGCGGTGACCAATACTGGACACAGTACTCCAGATGTGGGCGCACCCCATTGCGCGATAAAGTGGCAGGATGACTTCCTTTGTCCTGGCCGTGATGCCCTTCTTAATGATTCCAAGCATTTTGTTTGCTTTCCTTGAGGCTGTGGTGCATTGTGCCGATGCCTTCAGTGTTGTATCCACCATTACTCCCAGGTCTCTTTCAAGGTCACTTACCCCCAGCAGTGATCCCCCCATTTTGTAGCTGAACATCGGGTTCTTTTTTTCTACATGCATGACCTTACACTTCCCTATGTTAAAACTCATTTGCCACTTATTGGCCCACTCTTCCAGTGTCGTCAGATCCTTTTGGAGATTTTCGAAGTCTTCCGTTGTTTCAACCCTGCTGTATAGTTTCGTGTCGTCTGCAAATTTAATGACCTCGCTATTTGTTCCCGCCTCCAGGTCATTTATAAATATATTGAAAAGGAGCGGTCCCAACACCGACCCCTGCGGCACCCCGCTCGTGACCCATTTCCAATCTGAATAGTGACCCTTCACTCCAACCCTCTGTTTTCTGCCTGCCAGCCAGTTTTTGATCCATCGGTGGACCTCCCCTTGTACCCCGTGGTTCCATAGTTTCTTAAGCAGTCTTTCATGTGGTACCTTGTCGAAGGCCTTTTGGAAGTCAAGGTAAATGATATCTATGGATTCCCCTTTATCCACCTGTCTGTTCACCCCTTCAAAGAAGTGTAATAAGTTAGTGAGGCATGACCTACCCTTGCAGAAGCCATGCTGACTTGATTTAAGCTATCTATTGGCTTCGATGTGTTCACAGATGCTGTCCTTGATCAGCGCTTCCATCATCTTTCCCGGGACCGAGGTCAAGCTCACCAGCCTGTAGTTTCCCGGGTCACCCCTCGAACCCTTCTTGAAGATTGGCGTGACATTTGCTATTTTCCAGTCCTCTGGGATCTCTCCAGTTTTTAAGGATAGGTTGCATATTTGTCGAAGTGGCTCTGCTATTTCGTTCCTCAGTTCCTTGAGTACCCTTGGGTGAAAGCCGTCTGAACCTGGTGATTTGTCGCTCTTTAGCCTGTCTATCTGCCTGAGGACATCCTCTTGGCTTACCTCTAGTTGGGCCAGCTTATCTTCCTGATCACCATTTATGATCTCTTCTGGCTCCGGAATGTTGGTTGTGTCCTCCCTCGTGAAGACTGACATGAAGAACTCATTTAACTTGTCAGCCATCTCTTTTTCCTCTTTTACCACCCCCTTTCTGTCTCCATCGTCCAAGGGTCCCACTTCCTCCCTTGCTGGTTGCTTCCCCTTAACGTATCTGAAGAACGATTTGAAGTTTGTTGCTTCCCCCGCTAATTTCTCTTCATATTCTCTTTTTGTTATTTTGTAAGTTTGTTATTAATCTCTGTAATTTCAAGAGTATTCTCTGGATTTAGTGAATGAAATAATTGGATATCGTCAGCATAAGCAAATGCTGTAAAACCAATGGACTGACATAGGGTAAGCGGAGGGGACAGGAAAATGTTAAACAGTAAAGGAGAAAGAATAGAACCTTGTGGTACCCCACTTTGATTAACAAAAGGACCTGAAGAGGTATTATTGAAAACGACTTTGGATTGACGGTTTGAAAAATAAGATTGTAACCATTTAAGTACTTGATTTATGATTCCAATGGATTCCAGTCTATCTAAGAAAGATGAATGATCAACCATATCAAAAGTGGCAGAAAGGTCTAGGGAGACAAGGACCACCGATTTGTGGTGGTCTAGAGCAGTGATTCCCAACCCTGTCCTGGAGGAACACCAGGCCAATCGGGTTTTCAGGCTAGCCCTAATGAATATGTATGAGAGAGATTTGCATATGATGGAAGTGATAGGCATGCAAATCCTGAAAATAAATCAAAATATAAAAAGAAAAATAAACATCTTAACTTAATCACACACTAGTCCTCAAATTGGGATCCAAGATTAAAGATAAGAGTAATAAAATTAAAGGATATTTTAACAAAAAAAATCACTTAATCTGCTGCTGAAAAGAGAGCTAATTATTATTAGATAGGTACAGATGGTTCTTCACACTCAAGATGTTTCAAAGAGAGAAAAGCAGTCAAATGAGCTGGTTCTACAAATACATATTTTAAGGAACGGTATCTAATGACACATTTACATGGATACCTAAGAAAGAAAAGATCCCCTATCTGAGTCACCCCTGGCTTTAACATTAAGAATTCCCTTCTTCTCTTCTGAGTCTCTCTCAAGACATCAGGAAATATCTGAATGTGGAAATCCAGGAAGTCTTTAGATCTATTTTTAAAGAAAAGTTTAAGAATCCAATCCTTGTCTGGGGCCAAAGCCACAGTCAATAAGAGAGTGGCTGAAATAGCCAATTCTCTATCTGATTGTTCCAATAAAGTGGAAACGTCCAAGGGTTCTTCCTTTGGTTTTCCATCATCTTCTTTCTTTTGAGAGTCCTGATTTCTTGTAGGCAAATAATATACCCTTGCAAGAGGTGATAAAGAATTCTCAGGTATTTTAAGAATTTCCAGAAAGTATCGCTTTATCATATCTCGTGGTGAGATTGATATAATTTTTGGAAAATTAATTAAACGCAAGTTATTAACTTGAATATTGTTTTCTAAAGCTTCTAATTTTCTCTTCATAATTATATTATCTTTAACAAGTAAGTCTTGATTACTCTTAATTGTTTTTAATTCCTTCTTTTCTTCTTGAATATCTAACTTCAATGATACTGTCTCTTGCTGTATAATTTTAATTTCTTCTTTCTGGATTTGTATTTCTTTATCCAAATTTCTTACTTGAAGGTTAAGGGAATTACCAAGGTTGGATACTAAGTCCCAAAGAGAGTTTAGAGTGACTTCAGAGACTTTGGGGAAACAAAGGTTGCTTGTGCCATTAATAATTGTTCACTTGGCTGGTTTACCTCTCTGAAGTCTTGATTCCCTCTAGCCGAAGTTGTCCCCATCGCTGGTTCCAAGAGGAGAAAATCACTCTTAGCTGTCTTCAGTAGCGAGTCCTCTGATGTACCGGCCTCTCGAGAGGGGAACACTTCCTCCTTTGGCGTGCTCTCCTCTCGCGGTGAGCTGGCTCCTAGTGGCAAGACTGTATGGGCGGCGTCCTTACGTTGGGGCTCAGTGTAACATCTAGCCCAAGGGAGTTCGATGAGGCGCTACTCTCTGTCGGTGCACCCAGCAGGCGATTCCTCACCAAAACCTGCTACTTAGGAGGCACTTAAAGATGTCGTCTACAGCAGGCAATGGGGCTTCTGAGCATCGGGAGGATCGACCAGTACTCCTACCCCTTCTCTTAGGCATTTCAAAAGGTAAGAGATATGATCCTAAGCGTCTTCTCAGCAGCAGCAAGGGGCAGCCATCTTGGATCTTTTTTTTTTAAACTTTAATTCTTTATTAAATTTCATAATATTCACAAGCATAAATATTGTTTCATATAATACAAAGAAGGAAACAATCTCAATTAAAATCTTTCTACATAAATGGTATAAATTTTTTCTCTTCCTTAGACCACAAAATAGAGGAGTGGTAATCAGAATCTAATGGAGATAGAAAGGTATAAAACATTCAAATGAAAAAGGCTTAATGGGCTATCGGTTGTAATTCTAACTTGAAGTCCATTCCTTGATCAATCCTTAACAATCTTTTTAACTTTTAGAAACTCCCTCAAATGGTCTGGAGAATAAAAAGTACCGTATTTGCCGGCGTATAAGACGACTGGGCGTATAAGATGACCCCCCAACTTTTACAGTTAAAATATAGAGTTTGTTATATACTCGCCGTATAAGACTACCCCTTCTTCCGCACACCTTCTGCACAACAAATAAAACTTAAAAGAACATCAGAATTTATTTCAACAATTTTAATTAATTCACTAAAGCTGAATAGAACAATAAACCCATGGGAGCTGCCATGCTATTTGTTTTCTAAACTGTTAACCAAACTGAAACTGTCAATGATAGAAGGAAGATAACACATAGAGGGAGAGAGCAAGTGCCGGGCAAGTCCCTAGCAAGTTTGCTGGCATGACAGTTTCCCTTTAAAAGCCTTCAAAAGCCTCCTGTTCGCCCCCGCAACTTCCTTAAGGGCTAGACTCCACACACGGCCGCATGTGCGAGAGACGTAGTAAAGAGAAAAGGGGTGGGGCCAGAGCGCCGCTGCTTCCCGCTGCGCAGGATGAAGGAGCTGGCACCCTTGTCACACTGATGTCCCGCCATGGCCCCGCTGATGTCCCGGCAGGTTTACTAGTACCGTAAGCACCGTAAGGAGGTAAGGAAGGAGATGTTAGGGCATGTAAAGTAGAGAGTTGCGCGGGGACAGAAATCCTACCCGTCCCCACCCGTCCCTGCCAAAGTCCCACCCGTCCCCATGAGGAATCCCACCCGTCCCCACCCGTCCCCGTGAGGAATCCCTCCGTCCCCACCCGTCCCCGCGAGGAATCCCCTCCATCCACACCCGTCCCCGCGAGGAATCCCCTCCGTCCCCGCCCGTCCCTATAAACTTCAGAAATAGTTATTTCATTTAATTATGCTACTGAATTAAAGGCTCTGGTAGAAACCCATTTACAAATAAGCAAAAAGACTTTATTAATTTGAAAATATTAATTGGGAAGAATACATACTTTGTAAACGGGTTTCTACCAGAGCCTCTAATGTTTATAAATTTTTATCAACACAACTAATATACTACTTTATCCTGAAGCAAAAAAAAAAAAAAAGAAATAGAATTCTTTTCCTACCTTTGTTGCCTGGTTTCTGCTTTCCTCATGTTCTCATTCAATTCCTTCCATCCACTATCTCTCTTCCTTCTGCATCTTCCATTTGCTCTGTTACTGTGCCTCTCCCTTTCTTCCCCCTTCCAAATTGGTCTGGCACCCATCTTCTTCTCTCTGCTCCCCCCATAGTCTGGCATCTGTCTTCTTCCCTGCCAGTGTCTTCTCCCTACTCTCTCTTCCTCATTTCCTTTGTGTCCTTCTCCCCCCCATCTTCCCCATGTCCTTTCAGCGTCCTTCTCCACCCCTTTGTCTTCCCCATGTGCTTTCAGAGTCCTTCCCCCCCGCCCTTCCCATGGCCTTTCAGCGTCCTTCTCCACCCCTTTGTATTCCCCCATGTGCTTTCAGCCTCCTTCTCCCTCCTCTGTCTTCAAGTGCTTTCAGAGTCCTTCCCCCCCTCCTGTCTTCACCATGGCCTTTCAGCGTCCTTCTCCCCCCCTCCTTCTCTACCGCCCCGGGTGCAGCACAGCCGGCCAGGTCCCCTTACTTTTGTGGCACTTCCCCGACCGACCGACAACAGCCCCGGTCCGACAAACCTCCCTGCCCTTAACCGCGAATCTAAATTACCTTCTTACAGCTGCTGTAAGAAGGTAATTTAGATTCGCGGCTACAGGGCAGGGAGGATTGTCGGACCCGGGCTGTTATCGGTCGGTCGGGGAAGTGCCACAAAAGTAAGGGAACCTGGCCGGCTGTGCTGCAACCGGGGCGGGGCGGGGCGGGCCGCCCCTCTCCCTTGGTAGCCACTTGAACCGCGAGGCTACTCTCCTTCTCCTTATCTGCCCTGCCTGCAGCACAAAGCCGAACGGAAGTCTTCCCGACGTCAGCGCTGACGTCGGAGGGAGGGAGGGCTTTGTTTAAGCCCTCCCTCCCCTCCGACGTCAGCGCTGACGTCGGGAAGACTTCCATTCGGCTCTGTGCTGCAAGCAGAGAAGGTAGGGAGAAGAAGAGCCGCGTACATCCAGAAGACTGAGTACATCCAGCCCCGTAGGAGCCCCGCGACCCTCGGAGGCGTCCCCATGGGATCCCCACGACCCTAGGGGGCGTCCCCACGGGATCCCCGCGACCCTAGGGGCGTCCCCGTGCAGCTCTCTAATGTAAAGTAAGGGCATGTAAACAGTACCCGGCGTATAAGACGACCCCCGACTTTGGGGAGGATTTTAAGGTACTGAAAAGTCGTCTTATACGCCGGCAAATACGGTATATTTTATTTCCAAATATCTAACCAGGCATTTACAGGGATATGCTAAAATAAACGTAGCCCCTAGTTTAAGTCTCTTGTCGTAGGGATAGAAAATCTTTTCTTCTCTCTTGCGTAACTTTTGAGACATCCGGGTATATCCAAAGTCTTTGATCTCCAAATAGTTTTTGGGAATTTTTAAAAGTATAATTTTAAGATCATATTAATTCTTGCTCAAAAACGAAAGACACTAAGAGAGTAACTCTTTCAGTACCTATAGACAAAGTTTGTTCCAAAAGAGCAGAAATATTCCCAAAATCAATATGTTTGTCATCTCCGTTCTCTTTTCCGTCTTCTTTTCCCCCATCTTTTTGAGGAATCTGTTTATTTGGTAGATAATAAATTTTATTCAATGGTGGAATATTGTTGGGGTAATTTTTAAATTCTCAATTAAATATCTTTTAAAAAGATCAATAGGCGGAGTTCCAGTTAATAGTGGAAAATTCAAGATACGGAGGTTCAATCTTCTATTGTAATTTTCAAATTGTTCTAGTTTATGATATATTGAAGAATTGTCTTTAATCATAGCTACTTTAAATTGTTTCAACTGCTGTATATCATCCAGTATTTGTCTAGATTGGTCTGAAAGATCTTTTTTCACTGAGTCAACAGTTAAAGTTAAATTATCCAGTTTAGAAGTAATAGTTGTTACCTCCTCAGTAGTTTGAGTCAGTTTAGTCTCCAGACGTTGAAGGAGTGTCCAAATGTCTCATAAGGAGGCCTCCGTGGGAGCGGGAGAAGATCCCTTTTTCTCCAGTTGGTTCTTCAGCTGCACTACCTGTGCTGGCTCTGTGCCCTTGCCGGGAGACCCCGCAGATCCACTTCCGGGATTGCGAGTCTCCTGCAACAGAGCCCCGGTCGTAGCTGGACACGAAGGGTTGGAAGGAGCTGGAGGGGACAGCGATGTCTCCTGTCCCGAAAGATGGAGAGGCTCTCCATAATCTCTCCCCAATGCCAGGTCATATCCTCCAGGTTCTCTGGCAACCGACGGTAGAGCTGCAAAGAAGCGGTCTACAGTTTGCTGGGCAGGTGTAGAAACAAGGGCCTGCGAAGGATCAGCCCTAATCACCCCCTTCCACTCTGAATGTGGCATTCTAGCTAAAAGAATCAGGCAAAAGCGGTAAGATAAAAATAATATTCAAATGGAAGGCACCAGCGAACGCGATTTTCCTCCATCTCTCTAGCAGCTACTCACACCCTTAGGGTGAGAACATTTGGGCACTAGATGATTTGAAGTGCAGATCACATCTAAGATGTGTTCTGCTACATGTGATGGATGTGAGTTAAGGGACTTAAGGCTCACATCTTGTAAGTAGGTTTTAAGTTCAAGTGTAAAAGGGTTTGAGTTGTCATCAAGGTGAATATTCAAGTCGCCTAGTACTACGGGGTTATTTGTTGAGATACTAAATTCGAAGAGGAGATTTTGTAAAAGTGTGAAAGTGTCTCTATTTAAGAGAAGCTGAACATACAGAAGCAAAAGATCGAAAGAAGGGTTGGTATTCATCCTTAATTGTAACATTTCAATTAATGATCTTGATGGAGAATGTTCCCTGTGTGAAATTAGACTATCACGAAAAACTATTGCAAGTCCACCTCCTTTACACCCAATTCAGTGGTTAAAGAGGTAAGAAAAGCCATCGGGACAGGTGTTCTGATATGCATTGTTTTATCAATAGTAGCAAAACTGTTTATATACAGCTAACTGATCACAAGGTTTGATTAACTTCAGATTTTAACACACCTACATAAATCAAGTTTGTCTTATTAACAAGGCATCTTTTTTATAGGATTGACTGTTGGAGTCCTGCTTAAAGTGTCTGAATATTAAATTCTTCACCAAGGATGGAAATGAAATGATTTGTTAGAGAGGAAGAATCCTCAAGAGAAAATAAACTTCAGTTAATAATAAACAGCAGCTGTAAAATTGTTACAGTGATTTGTAGGTAATTAGCCAACAGGATTAAAAAACATATGGCTAGGCGTTATGTGATATTTGCTTTTCATGCAAAAAAACAGAAAAATCTATCTTTTCCCTAATTAACATAATGCTATCTTTTAATGTATGTTCTATGCACTGTTTAATTAAAATGTAATTTAAAAAATAATTCAAATATGTCAACATTTCTCTGTAACTCCAATGATTGTTTTCATTTTCAGATGGAAAATCTGATAGACATTTTATTTTCTAATTACAAGTGACATGAAACCTATAAGACACTAAACATAAAAAGCCATCTTTGTATATTTTTCTGCTTAACAGCACCATGGTGTTTTTTGTAGCTTGTTCTTTAAAGCAAACCAATGCATCAAGATTAAAGTCTTTACATACAACATTGTAAGTTCTCACAAGCTTTCTTACGATGAGATTTTTCATAGATTTGGGTATATCCTACATCAAATGTCTTCAACACTTCTCTTGCAAGCGGTGGTGTGCAGTGATATTTACAACAGGTTATTCAGTAAATTTGTCAATGGCACAGAGTACTTCCCACTCTCACAAAAGCAAGGGGCTTTGTAGCCCCAACACCATACTTCCCATTTCAGTAAGAATATCAAGAGGGGCTTGGTAAACCCAACCTAACATCCCCTATTCCAATACAAGACAACAAGAGGGCTTGGTGACCTCAACATAATAGTTTCCATGCCCAGTGGAGGGATTCAGTGACCCCAGCAAAATATCAACTGCATCCCTTCCCAATCCTCTTTTCCCTTATAAACTGTACCAAACAGCTTCTTCCTCTCCCTTTTTCTCTTATCCCTTTACTTCCCCCCTCTTTTGTCTTCTATTCCTTTACCCACACTTATCTGTCCCTTATCCTGCTATCCAATTATCTTCGCTCTTCCCCCACACTTATACTCCCACTCTCTTCTTTTCCCCAGCCTGAACTCACTCCATATACCCTTGCCATCTCTTCATTCTTCCCTTCTTATATCTTAAACCTCCTCTACTCCTCCCAGCTCCCCTCATTCCCCTCCTATTACCCTATACTCTCCTCTTTCTTTCCATCTTGCCTGAAAACTAACTCCTTCTCTCTTCCCCTTTTACCACCCTAAACTCTATCCTCTGTACACCCCATGGCCCCATGCCATCTATTTTACCATTCTGAGATATAACTCCACTCTATACTTGCCTCTTTCTGCCTTGCTTATCCCTAACTCTTATGTCTTTCCCCTCTTGCTTCCTAAGCTTTTTTCTCTTTGCCTCCCACCTTACCAGGCCAAAATAAGTCCTTTCTTCTCCTCAATGGCGATTATGGTTCAACCTCTCTTTATCTTCTTTCAATGACCTGTGCAGAATTGGTGGCAGGAGTGGGGAGTGGGTAGAAGGCTGTAAAGGAAATGACTCCTTCTGCAGCTTAAACATAGAAACATGATGGCAAATAAAGGCTAAATGACTCATCCAGTCTGCCCATCCACAGTAACCATTATCTCTTCCTCTGTCTAAGAGATCCCATGCTTTCTTAAATTCAGACACAGTTTCTGTCTCCACCACCAAATCCCGGAGACTGTTCCATGCATCTACTACCCTTTGTGTAAAAAAGTATTTCCTTAGATTACTCCTGAGCCTATCACCTCTTAACATCATCCTATGCCCTCTCATTCCAGAGCTTCCTTTCAAATGAAAGATACTTGACTCGTGCATTTATGTCATGTAAGTATTTAAACATCTCTATTATATCTCCCCTTTTCCGCCTTTTCTCCAAAGTATACATATTGAGATCTTTAAGTCTATCCCCCATACGCCTTATGACGAAGACCACACACCATTTTAGTAGCCTTCCTCTGGCCCGTCTCTATCCTTCTAAGGGACTGGATTGCCTAGGGTTGCTAACTTTTTGAAACACAAAATCCTACAACCTACCACACCTACTTTCCATCCCATGCTCTACCCCCAACAAATAACTGCAGCTATGGCAGCAGCATAGGCGCCAGAAAGGAAGAGGGAGGGGGGTGTCCACAGGGGCCATGGCCTCCCCCAAAATTGGCCGTGGCTCCAGAGCCGGCGTTAAAACACTATCTCCCACAATAGCCTGTAGGACCAGAGAGTTGTATGCTTCCCTCACTCCCTTCGATTCCTTCGCTGCCTGCAAGTGACTTCACCCATGCTCTGAAGCACTAACGCTGTGCTTGCCGACTTCCCTTCTCCTCTCTCCCCCCTCATGATGTAACTTCTGGTTTCGGAGGAGAGGCAAGCACAGCGTTAGAGCGTCAGAGCATGGATGAAGTCGCTTGCAGGCAGTGAGGGAATCGTAGGGAGTGAGGGAAGCTTACAACTTGCTGTTCCTGCTTGCTTTGGGCCTTCCTCACTGCCGGGTCCTGCCTTCGCGGAAACAGAAAGTAGGTGGGACTCGGCAGTGAGGAAGACCCGAAGCAAGCAGGAGCAGCGAGTTGTGAATTCTGCGCTGCCAAAGGCTGAGACAGGGAAGGGGTAAGAGAATTCTGCTGCTGCTGCTACATCCAGTTGGGGAGAGAGAGGGAAGGAGGGAGTGGAAAGAGAGATGCCAAGCCCATGGGAGGGAGGAAAGGAAATAAGGAAAGGAGGGGCATGGGGGGAGGAGGGAAGGAGACAGATGCTACATATGCATAATGTGATACTACATATGCATACTTGATTTGTCCTTTCCATTTTTAGGGCACGAACCTTAGAAGTCTGCCCAGCACTGGTTTTCCTACTCAATTACTAGTGTTGCCATCTAATCATTGCTTGTTTGGTTCCATGCCTTCCATATAGGATTCCTTTATATTTATACCCCACATTTTTTAATTCTGTTACTGTTTTCTTCTTCACCACCTCCAATGGGAGGGCATTCTGCTTCGACCTGGATGCAGGGGCGAAACATCGATCCAGAACGACGGCCACGGCACTGAACTTCCGAAAAGGGAACTATGAAGGGATGAGACTCATGGTGGGGAAGAAGATTAAGAAGAGGATAAGAACTGTAAAAACGCTAGAGCACATGGTTCCTTTTTAAGGAAACAGTTACCGAAGCGCAAAATCTATATATACCGCGTATCAAAAGGGGATCCAACAGGAAAAAGAACAAAGAACCGGCATGGCTCACTGTAGCAGTAAAGGAAGCGATCAGAGACAAGAAGACTTTGATTAAGGAATGGAAAAGGTAAAAAATGAATGAAAACTGGAAAAAGCACAAACAGCATCAACGCAAGTGCCATAAGGCGGTAAAAGGGGCCAAAAGAGACTATGAGGAAAAAATAGCCAAGGAGGCAAAAAACTCCCAGCCGCTCTTTTGATATATTAAGAGGAAATGACCCAAGAAGGAAGTGGTGGGACAGTTGGATGACCATGGAATAAAGGGATTTCTAAAGGAGGACAAAGCCATCGCCGACAAATTGAACACATTTTTTGCATTTGTATTTACCGAAGAGGATATACACAACATACCGGAACCCAACAGGCTATACGCTGGAAACGAGGACAGGAAACTGACAGGGTTGACAGTCAGTCTAGAAGAGGTATGCAGGCAGATAGATGGGCATAAGAGTGATAAATCCCCGGGACCGGATGGCATCCTTCCGAGGGTCATCAAGGAACTGAAAGGGACTATAGCTGAGCTGCTTCAACTAATAGCCAATCTGTTGATCAAATCAGGAAAGATTCCGGAAGACTGGAAGGTGGCGAATGTTACGCCAATCTTCAACAAAGTTTCAAGGGGAGATCTGGGAAACTACAGACCGGTAAGTCTGACTTCGGTACTGGGAAAGATGGTAGAGGCGTTGATAAAGGACCGCATCATTGATCACTTTGACGGACACAATCTGAGGACCAGCCAGCATGGCTTCAGCAAAGGAAGATCTTGCTTGACAAACTTGCTGCACTTCTTTGAGTGAGTAACAGGTGGATAGACAAGGGTGACCTGGTCGACATTGTATATCTGGATTTTCAGAAGGCATTCGACAAGGTTCCACATGAACGACTACTTCAGGAAATTGCAAGCCATGGAATTGAGGGTGAAATACTCACGTGGATTAAAAACTGGCTGGCGGAAGGAAACAGTGAGTGGGGGTAAATGAACAATACTTGGACTGGAAGAGCGTCACCAGTGGGGTACCGCAGGGCTCGGTGCTTGGACCCATGCTCTTCAATATATTTATAAATGATCTGGAAATTGGTACGATGAGTGAGGTGATTAAATTTGCAGACGATACAAGTTATTCAGAGTAGTGAAGACACAGGGGGATTGCGAAGATCTGCAACGTGACATAACCATGCTCGAGAAATGGGCAGCGACCTGGTAAATCAGGTTGAACGTGGATAAGTGTAAGGTGATACATGTCGGTAACAAAAATCTCATACACAAATACAGGATGTCCGGGGCGGTACTTGGAGTAACTCCCCAGGAAAGAGACTTGGGAATACTGGTTGACAAGTCGATGAAGCTGTCTACGCAATGTGCGGCGGCGGCGAAAAGGATGAACATAATGCTAGGAATGATTAAGAAGGGGGATCACAAACAGATCAGAGAAGGTTATCATGCCACTGTACCGGGCTATGATGTGCCCTCACCTGGAATACTGCGTCCAGCACTGGTCGCCGTACATGAAGAAGGACATGGTACTACTCGAAAGGGTCCAGAGAAGAGCGACTAAAATGGTTAAAGGGCTGGAGTTGCCGTATAGTGAAAAATGAGAGAAACTGGGCCTCTTCTCTCTTGAAAAGAGGAGACTGAGAGGGGACATGATCAAAACATTCAAGATACTGAAGGGAATAGACTTAGTAGATAAAGACACCTCGCCAATGTAAGGAGAACGAGAGGGCACTCTCTAAAGTTAAAAGGGGATAGATTCCATACATATTTAAGGAAGTTCTTCTTCACCCAATGAGTGGTGGAAAACTGGAACGCTCTTCCGGAGTCTGTTGTAGGGGAAAACACCCTCCAGGGATTCAAGACAAAGTTAGACATGTTCCTGCTGAACCGGAATGTACGCAGGTGAGGCTGGACTCATTTAGAGCTAGGGGCTGCCGCGTGAGCAGACTGCTGGGCACAATGGACCACTGGTCTGACCCAGCAGCGGCAGTTCTTAAGTATCACCCTCTCTGTGAAAAAGAACTTCATGATGTTATTCCTGAGTTGGCCTCCCTGCAATTTAAATTCATGTTCTCCAGTTCTATCATTTCGCTCCTCTGGAAAGGTTTGCTTGTATATTAATACCTCTTAAATATTTGAATGTCTGTATCATTTCACTCCTGTTTCTCCTTTTCTCCAGGGTATACATCTTCATTCTCTCCTCATGCATCTTGTGGCACACCCCCCATACTATTTTTGTAACATTTCTCTGAATCACTTCAAGTCTTTTTACATCCTTAGTAAGATATGGCCTCCAAAACTGAACACAATACTCCAAGTGGGGCCTCACCAACAACTTGTACAGGGGCATTAACATTTCCTTTCTTCTTCTGGTTATACCCCTCTCTACACAGTCCAATATCCTTCTGGCTGTAGCCACTGCCTTGTTGCATTGTTCATCACCTTGAGATCCCATCCTTTGGAATTTGCTCTCCCTCTATTTTTGCACTGAAAAATCATTTCCAACATTTTAAAACCCAGTTAAAAGCTCACTATTTCTTTTGAGCATTTTCCTTATAATCTTTAAGGGTTTTTTCCCTCTTATATTACCTTTTGATTTTTTTCCTTCCCTTCACATCCTTTTTATCTTTTATAGTCATTTTTATCCTAACGTTCATTCCTCTTGTTTCCAGTCATATTTGTTTGTTATTGCTGGTTTGTTTGTTTGTTTTAATGCCCCTCCTCTTTTTAAATTTTTTTTTTAATTGTAAACCACTTAGCTTTTATCTTTGGTTTTATATTGGCGGTATATCAAATAAATTGAACTTGAGCTCAGACATCATCACCCCAAGGTCCCTCTTCTTAGCTGTGCTCATTAATCTCTCACCTCCTATCTCATACATCCCCTTTGAATTTCTGCACCCCATATGCATCACTCTGCACTTCTATACATTAAGGGCTCCTTTTACTAAGGTGCGCTAGTGGTTTTAGCGCCCCCGGGGTATTACTGCGCGCTACACTGCACGCTACATGGCTAGAACTAACACCAGCTCAATACTGGCATTAGCGTCTAGCGCGTGCGCTATTCCGCGCGTTAATGCCCTAACGCAGCTTAGTAAAAGGAGCTCTAAATTTTAACTGCCAGACCTTTGATCATTCTTCTAATTTTTGGAGATCTATTTTCTCTGAGTATTAACAGAGGTTTGGAATTCAATCCTATCCTCTATAATAAAACCCTAAGTGCGCATGCGCACTTAGGATGGCGTGTTCCCTGCCACCATGATGTCTGGGTCTGTGCCGAATTCCATTTTCGAACACAGAGGCAGGGAACACGCCGGCGACTCCTCCCTCCCTCCCTCACCAACTGCTGCCACCGCCGCCACACCTCTTCAAAGCAGCCTGCTGAGTTTCGCCGGCCGGCTGTAGCGAACCTCGCAGGCCACTCTCCACCTCAGTAGCACGTTCCCTCTAATGCGATTGCACAATTCCACACGCGCCAGCCACTACCGCCTCCTTTTAAGCAGGCGGTAAGTTTTCAGCTAGCGTATGCTATAGCGCGTGCTAATCGTGTGCGTGCGCTAAAAATGCTAACGCACCTTAGTAAAAAGAACCCACAGTAAAATAACATTATTCATATGATACAATTAACAATATGTCAGAATTTCACACTCACTGTAAATGCTCACTGTTCATCCTTGGCTTTAACACAGGCCTTCAGTCACTTTGGGAAGTTTTTATTAGCATTGTCAATCAGTTCCTGTGGCAGGCTGTCCCGGTTCATAGGAGGAAATATATTTTCACTCAGTGAATAGTTAAGCTCTGGAACACATGGTAAGATCAGTTAACATAGCTGGTTTTAAAATAAGTTTGGACAAGTTCCTCGTGGAAAAGTTCATAGTCTGCTATTGAGACAGATATGGGGGAAGCCATTGCTTGCCCTGGATTGGTAGCATGGACAGGGCAGGATTAATCAATAGGCCCAATAGGCATGTGCCTAGGGCCCGAAACTGTGATGGGGGCCCACTGAAGGAGGACGACTCACCTTGCCATTTTTTTAAACAGCAACGGCCCCTTCCTGGCATGAACGGCAATGGGCCCACCCTGCAGCAAAGGCAATGCGGCCAGATCTGTTACAGAAAGGTCCCGCGATAATTGCTTCTGCCGGTCCATCCCCCTCCGACGTCACTTACTTGCTCCGGAAGAAGTGACGTCGGAGGGGGATGGACCTGCAGAAGCAGTCATCGCGGAACCTTCCTGTAACAGATTCAGCCGCATTGCCATTGCTGTGGGGGGGGGGGCGACCATTGCCATTGCTGCGGTGGGGATGACCGTTGCCGTTGCTGCGGGGGGGGGGGGGGGGGCGTTGCCTTTGCTACGGGGGGGGAGGGGGCCCATTGCTGTGGGGAGGGCTGTTGCCGCGGGGGGTGAGGCGTTGCCATGGGGGGGAGATGTTTGGGGGTTGCATAGAAGAAAAACTGTGCACTGGTATGCTAATCTTTGTTTTGAATTTTAAAAAAAGAAATAAAAGTGAAAATAAAGAAGTAAATAAGAAAACAGATAAATGGGGGTGGGACATGGGCAGGGTAGGGGCGGGGCAGGGCCAGGGGGGCCCAGTGTACTTGGGTGCCTAGGGGCCCTCGAAGAATTAATCCTGCCCTGAGCAAGGAATGTTGCTACTGTTTGGGTTTTTGCCAGGTACTTGTGACCTGGAATGGCCACCATGAAGATGGAATACTGGGCTAGATGGACCATTGGTCTGACTATTTTTATGTTCTTATCATCTGCAGTGCCTATTTGAGTTTGGTGATTATATGCAGATTTGGGTGGAACTTGTGATAGGCCTCCAACATTTTTCCTAGACTACAGTTTACATAACTGTGACATCATTAACAGTAAGCTGGTACCTCATTTTCTTAGTTATTTTTTTATTTTTAATAATGGTAGCTTTATATTTTGAAGTGTTAATACTTTTCTTTCTAGTAGTGGATCTTCTGGATAGAGTCAGTGTATTTTAAGTTTTTCCACTGCCTTTTTTAATAATCCATTTCATCATGATTGATTTTTCTCTTTTTTTTTGGTTTGCTTAACTTCCTTTCTGAAAAGATCTATACATTTATTCACATCATCTAGTACAACTCTGATTGATCATTTTGGCTGAAACTTCTAAGAAGAAAATTGATGAACTGTTAGCTAATGAGAAAATGGATGTATTAAAAAGACAAGGATAATAGTTCTGAAATTGTACTAGAGCCTTTTCAAGTTTCGAGTTTATTCAAATCTTGATGTACAGCTTATCAAATGTCTGGTTACAATAAAAGTAAATAGAAAAAAGTTAAATGACAAATACTGGGAAAAACAAAAAAATAGTTCACTAGATACATAGGGAGAAAAAGGGAGAAATACAATATTAAAAAAAGAATGCAAACATATAACATAAAGTAGGCATCTACTTTTATTAATAAAACACTATAATAACAGTGTAAATACATGTGAATATTTTAGGGCTGGTTTACATATGTTTGCCTGAATTTTTAAAAAGTATGTATAAATTATAATAGAATTCTATAATTTATATGTGCACCTATGTGCCACAATCATGCTCTACCCAAATCTCAACCATGTGTATGCCCATCCCTCGTCCATTTTATAGTTTTTACTCTGCGTGGTTGCCATTACAGTGACTTTTCAAGCTTGAAGATCTCGTCTTATCTGCTCCTTTTTGTGGTTCTTCATGATTTGATGCAGAGTTTGCTGCTTCCCATCCTTTGGCTACCCAAATCCCAACCATGTGTATGCCCATCCTCAGAGTACACGGCATTGTATTTATTTATTTGGATTTATTAACCACATTTATGAAGAGATTCACCCAAGGTGATGTTTAGGCATTATGTTATAGAAAAGCATATAGCCAGAATGGACATACATATGCATATATGTCACAATTCTGGTCATTCACTTACACTCTCAGTCAAAAAGAGGAAACAGGAAAAGCAATTAACTCATCAAGAGCCCTAAATTGTGGTAAGTCAGAAGATAATGCCAAATGAGACTGCCATGCAGGTTAAAGGCTGTAAATGTAAAAAGTACCATCAGCACCTTCTCTCTTATCAAGCAGCTATATGGGACAAGGACTTTGAGCTATTGATATTGACCTCTATTTCCTACCTACATTTTAGGAAAAAATTGAAAACCTTTTTGTTTTCTAGGCTCCTGGGGAATTGATATTCCAAATTCAACTGTATGATTTTTAACTTTTTGTAAACCACATAGAACTTTATGGTTATGCAGTATAGAAGCTAATTTTTATTTTTATTATTTTTATTTATTTAAATATAACAATTATAATACATATAGTATTCTTTTTTTTTTAAATTTATTTATTTATGAATTTTTTAAATTTTTTAACAAGCATTACAATCTTGTACAGAAAAGTACAATCAAGAAAACATATCATTGATTATTCTCAAACTTGAAAATAAATCAAAATTACATCAAGATTACATAAAAGGTAATGAATCCGACTTATTCGTACACTAGTCCTCAACAATGGATCCAAGATTAAGGAATTAGGAGTAAATATAGTACAATAAGAAATTTAACCAAAACACGTCATCTGATGCTGAAAGAGAGCTTAATTAA
The DNA here is from genome assembly GCF_902459505.1 of Geotrypetes seraphini. Taxonomy (NCBI): domain Eukaryota; kingdom Metazoa; phylum Chordata; class Amphibia; order Gymnophiona; family Dermophiidae; genus Geotrypetes; species Geotrypetes seraphini. Next base: position 255,480,125 of record NC_047086.1, read on the forward strand.
TTAAGACACAGATGTTTCTCCTTTTTCAAGGCGCTTCATAGAGAGGAAAGCAGTCAGATGAGACGGTTCAAAGAAAATATATTACACACTTACAAGGATATCTAAGAAAAAATAATCCCCCCATCTGGGTCACACCTGGTTTTAACAATAAAAATTCCCTCCTTCTTTTCTGAGTTTCTCTCGAAACATCAGGATAAACTTGAATATGGAAGCCAAGGAAATCCCTGGATCTATTTTTGAAGAAAAGTTTAAGAATCCAATCTCTGTCTGGAGCCAAAGCTACAGTCAGTAAGAGAGTGGCTGGACTAGCCACCTCTCTATCAGATTGTTCCAATAAAGCAGTAACATCCAAAGGATTTTCCTGTGGTCTGCCATCATACATATAGTATTCTAAAGCAATATGAGTCCACATCAAAGAAGAGAAAGATGTCATTCTTGAACATACATAACCAACAAATAAAAGAGAGAAAAAAAAGCCTGTATATCTCTATTTTAAGTTTTAGCTTGAACACCTGTTTCCCTATCTATCAGGAATCTTTCCAACTGATCAGGTTCAAAAAAGGCATATGACATATTTGAATAAGTAATCATACATTTAGCAGGAAATTTTAAGAAAAAAGTTGCTCCCAATGAGATTTGTATTGAAGAAATTGTTTCCGCCTAAACTGGGTAGCTCTACAAATGTCTGGAAACATTTGCAATTTCTGCCCACAAAAGAGGAAATCTTTTTTCAAGAAATAATTTTTCAACACCATACTTTCACAATTCTCTGAGGCAAAGGTAGCCAAGAGGGTGGCACGATCTGAAATATCATTGTAACTTGTTTCAAGAAATAATGTTAAATTTTCCAATGGATCTTTCCTCTGGTTAGATTCATCGGATGTACCATCCTCTTGGTTAACCGATCCCCTCATTGGGAGATAGAAACATCTATTCAAGATAATAGTTTCAGCATTGCCTAATTGTAGAACCTCTTTAAAATATTTTATGTTATGTTATGTATGCTCACTATTAATGCGCCTTCTTTTCCTACGGCCCCATAATCTGTAACTCTCAACTAGTCAAATGCTGAGGCCTTGATTCTATAAATGACACCTAAAGGCGCCTAGATCAGTGCCTAGATTGGCATGCCTAGCCGATCTAAATGCTTAACTTAATTTTCTTAGTTGGCTTAATCGATACCTTTAATTGAAAGCACCATTAAATGAACCATTTAAGAAATATATATATAAAAAATTACCTTGGTATGTGCCTACCACTTTGAGGTAAGCATGTACTCTGAGGCATGGTTAAGGGCGAATTTGGGGTGGATTTTGTGTACGGTTTGAATGATATGCCATAACTTATCTGTTTTTACCCTGCTATACTCACATGTGAGAATTTGCACTGTTATACTGTATATTGCATCCTTAGAAATATTGTATGGAGTATCCTATATAATAAAAGGCTAACTCGCGCATGCGCACTCCTATTTGCGTGCTTCCATGATCAGTAGTTCCGTGGCTGCATGAGTGCGCATGCGCGAGTCCCCAGCCTTACTTTCCAGCAACTACCACTCGCCGAAGCGCTGGCTCCCATGGAGATGTTGTTTTTGTGTGCATGCACGGCCGATCAGCGCCCTCACCACCTCTGCAAGTTGAGAGGGATCGCGGGCAGTCAGCGCCCCCACCACCCCGAAGAGGACGGATCTGCGGGTCTGGCGGGGATGGAGAGAGGCGGAGCTGCTGAGCAAGAGGCCGTCCTCGCCCACCCCGGCTTCCTGGTCACACCGAGACCACGGCAATCTGAAAGCACAGTGGCCATGCTGACAGGTAGCCCGATCCTCGATCCTCGCCTAGGGTTACGCATTCCTCAGCCCGGACCCGCCTGGAACTTTTACTCCCTGCCTCTCCTCCCCGCGCTGCCCTCATTTGTAGGCGCGTTAGACGGTTGCCATAACAATGTTGCACACACAGAAGTACACGGGGGCTACAAATATAGATTCAAAGAGACAGACACCAAAACAAAGACAGACAGACAGACAATGGACAAGGAAAATTACTTGAAAGACAGACAAACAATAAAAAAAATAAATAAATACTGCAGAGACAGACAAACAGGAAAAAAAAGGACAAACAGGAAAGAGAGACACAAAGAAACCCCCTCCCCATAGCAGCCAAAGAAACAAACACCAAAACAAACACATACAGAGAGACCAAAAGTAAGAATTACAGTCAGTAGCCAAAGAGATAGACAGAAGGTGACAGAAAAGTCAACCAAGATTCCCTGAAGCCCCTACCCCCTGCCAATCTTCCCAACACTGTCCCGGACTCCCTCACCCCAGTCCCGATACTTTATTGTAATGCCAGATCTGCGTGCAATAAGACCCAAATCCTGAAAGACCTTCTAGATGAGCTCAACCCTGGTTTCCTGTGCATCACAGAATCATGGATCGCCAAAGACGATCAATTCACACAAAACGAACTCCTCCCCCATGGCTACCAAGGCCTCTTCTCCTCCAGACCCAATCGAAAAGGTGGTGGTCTTGCACTCCTCTCCAAATCTTTCTTCGACGTCCAGCTCCTTGAGACGGGCACCCATGCTTCCCTAGAATATCTACTTGCCTCAGTAAATGACGAACTCCGCGCCCACCCATTGGGCATCCTGTTATTATACCGACCACCCATCCCTTGGACCAAATCTTCCAATCTCGTCTACGAGACTATAACATCTGCCTTCCTTAAATTCCAAAGGAATTTGCATCGTTGGTGATATCAATCTCCACCTCGACGACACCAATAACATTGATACATCCGAATTCAACAACTTCCTTACCTCCCTAGGCTTTCCCTCACCCACCCCATCCCCAACCCACGAAAAAGGGCATACTCTAGACCTTACCTCTTTCATTGATCTTACCGCTTTCAAAACCTCAACCGATGACACTCGCTGGGAACAAGTCCCTTGGTCTGACCACTTCTTAGGGACTACCTGCCTCCCCATCTTCATGTCACATCTTCACTCCCCACCCCACTCCTCTCATTCCATAACCTTCCGCAAAAAAATCTCGAGCAATCTATTCTGGTCCAAATTCCTCAACAAACTCTCCTCAAACCCTAGACCTACAGACCCCGAATCACACTGGCATAACTGGACCGCCCTTTCTGAGTCCACCTACCACTCCCTTGCCCCATTAACCACCAAAACCATCTCCTACCCCCGAAAGGCCCCCTGGTACCTACCTCTCCACAGAGAATTGAAACAGAAATGTCGCGCTCTGGAGCGCAAATGGAAAAAATCTAAATCCCCCTCAGATAGACAGACCTGGAGAGCTAATATTAAATTTTACAATTCAACATTAAAAAAAGCCAGGAAAAACTTCTTCGGAGATAAGATTTCGAGATCCAACAACCAGACCAGTGCGCTGTTCAACATCTGGCGCTCACTAACTACAAAAAAAAATGACCTATCTTTGCTCCCACCATCTCTATCAGCCGATGCCCTTGCAAATTTCTTTAACGAAAAGGTTACCACCCTAAGATGCTCCTTCCCCTCCACAGTCTCCTATAATTCCTTGACCTCTATTGATCTCAACCCTACCTCACTTGTATCCACTCCCATTCCTGCCGACAGATCCTGGACCTCCTTCGAGCTTGTCTCCGAACCGCAAGTCTCCAAACTCTGCCTCAAATTAAAAACTTGTAACTGCTCGCTGGACCCTTTCCCCTCCTACTTATTTGAGAATATCCCTACACAGGCCATCGCTTCCCTCACTGAACTTATTAACTCTGCCCTAACATCGGGCCTTTTCTCCCCCGACATGGGACACATTTCATTGTCCCCTTTACTGAAAAAGGCCGACCTTGATCCCTCCATTCCATCAAATTACCGCCCTATAGCAAATATCCCTCTCCTAACCAAGCTATTAGAATCCATCATATCCACCCAACTCTCTTCCTACCTAGAAAGATTCTCTATCCTCCTACCCCACCAATTCGGCTTCAGACCCAACTTCAGCACCGAATCCCTCTTGGCCTCACTAATCTCTAAGGTGCAACAACTCCACTCACGTAACAAATCTGCTGTTCTTCTTCAATTCGACCTCTCCGCAGCCTTCGATGTCGTTCACCACGACATCCTAATCTTCCAACTCTCCGAAATAGGCATAAGCTCCACTGTCCTAGACTGGTTCTCGAAATTCCTACGCTTCCGCTCCTACACCGTTAATACAAACGGTACCTCATCCCCCCCCTGGAAGCCGAAATGTGGAGTCCCGCAAGGCTCACCCCTCTCCCCTATCCTTTTCAACATCTACATGTCCTCTCTGAAACTACTTCATCTATCCCCCCTAGAAACTCTCTACTCCTACGCTGACGACATCCTCATCCTCCTCGAGACCGACTCGAACCTCTCTAACCTCACTGAAAACATATCCTCTTGTATTACGAACCTCCAATCCTGGGCCCAATCTGTACAAATGAAACTAAATGAGTCCAAAACAAAACTACTTTGGCTTGGCCCTATTTCAGACCATTTACCCTCCTCCATTCCACTACCTTCCGGCCCCACTCTCCAGCTTGAGTTTTCAAGCAAAGTCCTAGGCTTCGTCCTAGACTCCTCCCTCTCCTTCAGTGATCACCTCAACTCCCTGGTAAAAAAATGCTTCTTTAGCCTCCATATGTTGAGGAAAGTAAGATCCTGCTTTCACCATTCTCATTTCGCCATCCTCGTTCAATCCACCATCCTCTCCAGCCTGGACTACTGCAACTCCCTCTATATATGCCTAACTAAGAAAAACCTCCACAGACTTCAACTAATTCAGAACGCCGCGGCCAAGCTTATTTTCGCAAAAGGCAAGTTTGATCACGTCTCCCCTCTCCTCTCCAAGCTTCACTGGCTCCCAGTATACTCCAGAGTCCTCTACAAATGTGCCTGCTTATCCTTCAAGATTCTACATGGCATCCTACCCCCCGTTATCCCACTCCTTTGGAATTCCTCTAACCCACTCTCCTCTAGATCCTCCCAAAAACTGAAACTATCTTTCCCATCTACAAAAGGTATATCCCGCGCAGGAAAACTTGGAACATCCCTCCCTTTTAGAACCACAGAACTCTGGAACAACCTCTCATCCCCGCTCAGAAATGTTAGCTCCTTCCAATCCTTCCGTAAACACCTGAAAACTTGGCTCTTTTCAAAAATCTAATCACCCCTCGTTCTCTAGTACCCTGTTCCCTCCCTATCTTCTTATTCCCTCTCCTATATTCATCTTTGTAGTTCCTTTCCTCCTAACCTCTGTAAACCGTGCCGAGCTCTGCGCTTGCGGAGATGATGCGGTATACAAACCTAAGGTTTAGTTTAGTTTAGTTTAGTTTAGAAAAAAAACCACACAGAAGAAACCTTCTCTACACACCTGAATCCCCGGTGACTCTCCCATCCAACCCTCCCACTGCGGTCTGACCCTACCATCCAAAACTCCCTTTTCACAATCTGACCGGTTTCCTTAGTTGCTTTCCGAACACCCCACCTTCCCTTCTCACGGTCTCAAAAAAAAAATTAAAAATGCTGCACAGGAAAATGGACAGGGGAGGGAATACTGATGTAGCTGCTGCATAGGGAAGTGGGGGAGAAGAAAATGCTGCACAGGTAAGTGGGGTAGGAGGGAAATGCTGTTGCACATGAAAATGGAGGGGGAGGGAGGGAGACAAAAAAAAAAAGAAACAGAGAGAGAGACAAAAAGAATGAAAAACAGCGGCACAGGCAGACAGAAATAAAGAAAGACAAAGATACATATATTCTAGAACCCGTTAGAAGTGCACAAACTAGAAAGAATTTGGTGCAAATCCGGCACAGATACTGACAGATACTCCTGGTGCATAAAAGTTATTTAATACAAAAGAATGATCAAAGAGAAACGCTCCAAATATTACACCCGCGAGTGTGGGGCCGTTGTATGCGCGGATTGGCCAAGGAGCCGCCGCTGCCGAGGCTTTGAAATTGCTCTCCCACCGTCACTCCCTCCTGCCCCGGCTCTGCTTCTGCCCCTGCCCAGGTTCTAAGGCAGGAGAGGCGGTCAACCTGCACTCCCTCTCTCTCTCGCTCCTAAATCGTGGACGGGCTCAAGAGTTACATTACACAGCTTTCATCACCCTGAGCCCCCTCCTTTTTTTTCTTTTTTTCTTTCCGCTCCCTAGATCGAGACTGTGCAATGAGTTTCTCTAAAGAGTCCAGATTGTCTCTCCAATTAAATGTTAACATTTCCCATCTAGCACCCGTTAATCTAACGGGCTTAAACACTAGTTGGAACATATTGGCCTTGATTCTATAAAGGGCATCTAATGCTGAGCGGGACTTAGGTGTCTAAACTAAGTGGATAATGAGCCATTTAAGAGTCATAACAAGCAATAATTGGCACATGGACATCCAAAGGATATGGATGTCACTTTGTAGGCACCTCCATAATTTCATGGACATCCTTGAAATTATATATATTAACATTTTCTAATGGTGGTGTGCCTCGTGATTTTTTTCATGAAACAAGTGTGCCTTTGCCCAAAAAAGATTGAAAAACACTGCTCTAAAGGACATCTCATAAATTGGACATCTAAACAGTGCTGAGCATCGCTGAGCACGATTCTACAAAGGATGCCTATTCTAGATGCCCAAACTGCGCCTAACTTTAGATATGCTTTGCAGAATCAGGGCCATTGTGTTTAAAAGTGATTTTATATTTGGTAAACCAGTAGGACATATAGCGGTATATGACACCATTAGCACTAGCATTAGCATGATTCTATAAATGGTACCTAGAGGATGATTGATAAATGTGCTTAATGGCACCTAGGAGTTAGACACTGTTTATAGAATCAGGGCCTGAATGCTAAACATTCCACAAATAGCAGCACCAAATATATGGGGATTGCTTAAATGCTGCAGCTGGGAACTGCACTTGTTTGTTTAAGAGTTGTGTTTGATGTTTATGCATTTTAAGATTTTTCTTTTTGTATTATGGATGTCAATGGAAATTACCAGAGGAAAACTAAGCGCACATAATTATACCTAAAATTTGCTGCATATAATTTTTACAAAGTAATATACGATCATTTGTTTTGAAAATCCATAAGTAGGCATGTCTTTCCAACACCCTCCATGGCCCTGCCCTTGGAACTGTGGCTAAAGATACACCCCAGTAGGCCATTCAGAGGTAACTTTACCTGCTTAGAGGGTAAGCAATTTCACATAAGGCCTTTTCGTGAATACAGCACTTCTTTACCTGCAGAAATGGCTTTGTAAATTACACTCTCTATGGGGACCGACAATGTTTACATATAATATGTGTACAAATGGCTCCAACTAATTTAAAAGCCCTTACACCGAATATAAATGAGATCTACTGCCAAGCACAATGAAAAAAAAAAAAGCACTTGAGCCAAGAACAACAACAACAAAAACTGATGTTGCAAGAGACACATCTTTCATTAGAATAGCAGAGACGAGGCAGTCTATGGTGTTTCTGACTCCAAATGGGAAAAAATGTGCAGCAATTTTTAAGTATATTCATTGGAAAGAAATTTCAGTACATTCTGCTCCAGAAGGCAGCTGCATATTTACTAGAAGAAAAACTGCTGGGTAAGATATAGGTTTCTTTGTAAGGGAATTCTCACCTAAATCTAAATCTGAGAGGAAAGAATGCCAATTGTCAAAGGAAAAGAAAGAAATTGAAGGAAAGGGTAAAAAAAAAATAATAGTGCAGTATGGTATCCTATGGCTGGTTATGTGCAGAGGAGGCAGGCCAGAACATAAGAATAGCCTTACTGGGTCAGTAGCCTGTTCTCACAGTGGCCAATCCGGGTCCCTAATATCTGGCCAAAACCCAAGGTGTAACAATATTCCATGCTACCGATCCAGGGCAAGCAGTGGCTTCCCCCATGTCTTTCTCAAAAACAGACTATGGATTTTTCCTCCAGGAACTTGTCCAAACCTTTCTTAAAACCAGCTACTCTATCCGCTCTTACCACAACCTCTTGCAATGTGTTCCAGAGCTTAACTACTCTCTGATTAAAAAATAATTTCCTCCTATTGGTTTTAAAAGTATTTCCCTGTAACTTCATCGAGTGTCCCCCTAGTCTTTGTAGTTTTTGAAGGAGTGAAAAATTGATCCACTTGTACCCATTCTACTCCACTCAGAAGAACACTATCATGTAAAAAGAGGATAAATATGACAAAGAGAAATCCCCCCTTTACCAGTGTATTCAGGGTTCTGGGACACTGATCCCCAGAGCTATATGTATAGAGGTAACCAGCTGCTTAGAGAAATTCTGTGCCAACTCCTACAAAACTTACCCAGAGAAAGACAAGCTGTTTCTCCCCACTCTAAACTGCTCCCTTCCCCTTCTCACTCCAACTGCAGTTCTGACTCTGTCTACACACTATTCACAGGCTGAACTCCCATCCCCCTCTGAATCTTTCAGAACAGCCAATAGTAGCTCTTTGCTCTTGGCAGTGGGAGGAGTCTATATAATGTACAGTTTCCTTGATGCTATGACTTCAGAAGCTTGTTTGCTGAATTCCTGAACACAGGTATCCCCCTCCTCACTGCACATTGAAAGATTCAGTGAACACGGGAATTCCCATTCCCACACTTTAAAAAATAATGAGTAATATAAGTAATATAAAACAGTCACTAGTTTCATTAGGAAACAGGAATATATTGCAATTACTAGTCTAGGTAGGTTTCTGTGAAAAAATAATATATTACATATATATTACTGATAATATATTACACCGAACTCTGTCTATAATGGCTTAGATGTACCTAAAAGCCATTATAGAATTGATGATAACAGCCCATTGTGCAATTACAAAATAAACAGCAGCATTGCAAATACAAATATGCTGACAGTGTAATTTAAAATGCAACAGTTTTAAGTACTGATCAAATAAGGAACACAGAATCTGCTATTGAAATTATATCATAACTTTCCTTCCTTCCCACACTTCCAGCACCCTCTATAACATATATATCATGAAAGACCCAAAGTATTATTCTAGCCTCATAGACACATAGAAACAAATGGCCCATCTAGTCTGCCCATCCACAGTAACCATTATCTCGTCCTCTCTCTAAAAGATCCCATGTGCCTATCCTATGCCTTCTTGAATTCAGACACAGTCTCTGTCTCCACCACTTCTAGTAAACTGTTAAACGCATCTACCACCCTTTCTGTAAAAAAATATTTCCTTAGATTACTCCTGAGCCTATTACCTCTTAACTTCATCCTATGCCCTTTCATTCCAGAGCTTCCTTTCAAATGAAAGAGACTTGACTCATGCGCATTTACGCCAAATATCATATCTATCATGTCTCCCCTCTACCACCTTTCCTCTAAAGTATACATATTGAGATCTTTAAGTCTGCTCCCATACACCTTATGACGAAGACTACAAACCATTTTAGTAGCCTTCCTTTGGACTGACTCCATCCTTTTTATATCTTTTTGAAGATGCGGTCTCCAGAATTATACACAATATTCTAAATGAGGTCTCACCAGAGTCTTACACATAACAAGACAGAGAAGGTGACCTGTGGTGCTCAACTCCTTTATTTGTGGTCAAGAGTCTACTGTGGTGAAGTAGAATGTCCTGGTGGGTTCACCAGAGTGTTATACAGGGGGCATCAATACCTCCTTTATCCTATTGTCCATACCTCTTTCTATGTACCCTAGCATCCTTCTGGCTTTCGCTGTCACCCTTTCACCTTAAGCCACCTTAAGATCATTACATACAATCACACCCAAGTCCCGCTCTTCTGTCATGCACAGAGAGGGGCATAATCAAAAGCAATGTCTAAGTCCCCTTTTGGCCTAAGGTCCTAGGCACACAAAGTAGGCAGCAGGGAAATGTCCATTCTCGCAAAAAACATCCAAAATGTGGGGGGTTTTCGAGAATGGCCTACCTGTACGTTCAGGAATTTAATCACCCAGACTGCCACTACAGCTACCTTTAAGCCCTATTCTCAAAAAAAAAAAACCCTTCCATATCCCAAATGCCCGAAACAAGACCTTTTAGGCATGGGAGGGACCAGTCCTTCACCTAAAAGCACAGTTCTCCAACCAGCCTCTGTCATAAGCACTAGTTAGAGAATTATGAAACTGTCCTCCCCCCCCCAAATGATCACAGCAGGAGGGTTGCCCTATCCCTCCTGCCTGAAGCCGCTGCAACCCTGCCCCAATGTTCCCCAGCAGGCAAGATGCCCAATCTCTCCTGCTGCGATCCTCCGAACCCTCCCCAATGTTCCCCGGCAGAAGGCATGCCCAATCCCTCCGGCGGACACCCCCACCCCTCAAAAGCTAGCCCCCTCCCGAAAGTTTGCCACCACCATCACCCTTTTAAGGCGGTAACTGACTTGGGCGCTGGTTGCAGAATCCAGCTCCAAGTCCAAAAGTGGCATTGTGAGACTCAAAGGTGAAGGGGAGGAATAGGCAGAAGCAGATAAAGATAAGGCTAAATTGCTTAAGAAAATCTTTCTGTTCTGTGCTCACAGGTGAAGGGCTGGGAGCAGGACCACAGATGACAAATTGACCATAACTGGATTTAAATATTGAAAATGCCCCTCCACATCCTTCTATCTTAGATATCCACCAAGGAACAGACAATTGAAAGGATAGTCTGCTTGGAAAGCACTGCTTCTAATTATTCTGCTTTCTGTTCGCTTATTTTTGGAGCTAAATGAACATATGCTGAACCTCCTGTCAGGGTCCAGTTTACATGTATCATCAGCTGGTAGCACCAGTACACCCATGTTATCTGCCAATGCTGTAACCCAGGTCCATGCAGTAGTATCTGTCCTGTGTATGGCGAATAAAGGGCATAGAGTATACTGGTCACACCCTTGCACTTACCGCACCTTAAGTTTTGCAAACCTTAAAGTATAGTATATGTAAAAATTTACTTGTTAGTATACAGGTACAGACTGCCTCATTCATAATATTTTTGATTTAGTGCACGTTAACTTATGGTTTAAGGCACATTAAGGGAAAGAGAATGATACTGGATATACTTTCTGTGCTTAAGTTGATAAATGTTCTAGTGCATGATAAAACTTTGTTATTAAAATGAATGTGTGAAATGCACTGGAAATCAGGTTAAAAAAAAAAAAATCTGAAAATGAGATATTTTTCCATACACATTCCTAGTATAGAAAGGTAAAAGTGCCAACCCTCCATTTGCTTGGATTTATTAACATTTTCTAGAGCCTCTTTAATGTGCATTGTAAAGCCTTCCTGCATACCTCATTATTTTTAGTGTGCACCAATGGGCTTTAATGTTCTTGCCAAGGTTTTTTGGTTTTGTGTTTTTTTTTAAATTCTGGTCTCTAATTCTTCTGAAGAGACCATGAAAATGCATTTTTTTGGAGCTTGACATGCAGAGTGACCAGTGCAAAACTTAGCACATTATAAGCATAGAGATACCTCAGACCTCAAAATTCTCACTGACACATCAGTAACCAGTCTAGTTTACAGAGCCTTGGAATGGAATCCATACTGGTAATGAGTCATACAATATTTGGAGACAGTACATGCTGTTAGAAGGAAACTCAAAATACTATGTGTCACTTTTCTAGCTTGAAATGAATAATAAGAATAACCTTTTCAGCTCTTGTCTATTTTGCTGGTTTGTGTCATTTGTAGAGTAAGATTGCTACTTCTGCTTCTCATCTCTATGTTGTCTCTAAAAAAAGAGTTAAAACTATGTTGATGCAGTTTTACAATGGCAAGCCTATTAGTCTGATTCCTTTACAGTCACATTCTAAATCATCCTTCTTGTAAATATTATTTTCATGCATATGGTCTCTTCTTTCTTTTCAGCTCTGTGCATAGTCTTCCCACTTATTCTGGCATCAGCTGCCTATCTTCTTTTTCAGTTACATATAATTGTCAAAATTAGCGGCTTCGCAAAACAAAGAATGATTTCTTTTATTTAAAAAAACCTCTTGAAACATAAATCTTATTATTTCACTGGAAAAGGTAATGAGGAGGATTGCTCTATAACTAATTCTGTTCTGAGAATCTTCAAGAAACCTTGTGAGATCCAAGCTCTGTTGTCCCAAGGTATTTATTTCCTCATGATCTTGTACAGGTACCCAATGTTTACTAGGCATATTTGCCAAAAATAAAGTATCAGCGGAAGAAATGTGCAAAAGTTCTTCAAAATATTTCCATAGCAATGTAACACTTGGCCTCCTATGGAACCCTTTGGCTGGTTATGTGCACAGGAGGCAGGCTAGAAGAACACTAGGTAAAAAGAGGAAAAATATGACAAATAGAAATTCCCCCTTTACCAGTAGATTCAGTGAACAGATGAATCCTCTTTTCCTCACAGCAATATCTCTGGTGACAGTAAATGTATGATTGGAAATTTTAAAAACTGCAAGTTCTGGGCTCTGCAGACATTGTCCACCATCCCCAACTTAAGGTGGATAGCTAGCATGGTAATCTAATATAATAAAACGCTAGGCCGCGCATGCGCAGTTCCATAGCGTGGGTCCATTTTCTGTGAGATGTACAGCATCTCAGATAGGAGTGCGCCGGAAACACTCTCTCTCTCCTCCCCAGAGATGGATGTCGGACACGGCGGCTGTCGGTCCGTGCTGTTTATTCATCTGCCCTGCTCCTTGCCTGAAGTCCTCTCTCCTCCCCCGAGGCTGATGTCGGACGCAGCGGTTGTCTCCCTCAAGGCGGATGATCTTATGGGAATCAATGTTCTTCGCTCTGCCCTGCTCCTTGCCTTACTATATTTTTAAGTTGAAAGAACAGGCAGCGGCTCCTCTCAGGATCCCCACCTGCGTCGGAAGTCCAATGCAGTCGGGGATCTTGAGAGGAGTCGCCGCCGCCGTGTCTTTCAACTTAAAAATATACTAAGGCAAGGAGCAGGGCAGAACGATCTTCAAAATGGCGGCAACTCGATCTCCGTTCCTCCGGGGGGGGGGGGTGGGTCTGGGAGGAGAGGAACCGCGGCCACTCAGCGCCCCCACCGAGGAGCCCAGCAACTTTCCGCTGTCCGGGACCCGACTCATTTGTCCCCCCCCCTCTTCCCTTACCGCGGGCCCGACTGGCGATTTAAGCAGCGTGTCCAGCAATCTTCACACGCTGCTTCAAGCCCTTCTACTGCCCTGATTTGCTCCGGACGTGCCAGAGTAAATCAGGGCAGTAGAAGGACCCGAAGCAGCGTGTGAAGACTGCAGCACAAAGTCGCGACTGTGGGAAGGGAAAGAGGGTAGAGGAAACGCTAATGCAGGCACAGGGAACTGGTGTGGGGGGAGGGAATGCAGCTTTGCACAGACAGACAGAGGGAGGAAGGAAGACAGAAAGACAAGAAGAAAGACACAGGGGCAGGTGCACAGGGAACTGGTGTGGGGGGAGGAAATGCTGCTTTGGACAGACAGACGGAGGGAGGGACACAGAAAGACACAGGGGCAGGTGCGGGACAGCGGGAGTCGCGTCAGGAGGGGTGCGGGATGCCGCAGAGGGAACTTTTCCAATGGGTGCAACTGGGCGGCTGTCGGGAGCCTCTGATTACGGGCAGAGCAAGGTAAGTGTATCATAGGGATAAGAAGGAGGAGGGGGGGGAGAAAAAGGAAGGGACGCCTACTGCTGTACAGGGGGAGAAGGAAAGAGGTGCTGATGGAGGGGGGGGGGTGAAGAAAAAGGAACGGAGGCCTAATGTTGGACAGGGGGAGAAGGAAGGTGCTGCTGGACAGGGGGGAGGTAAAACAAAGGGAGAAGGGCTGCTGAATAAGGAGACCTGTGAAGGGGTGGTGGTGGACACAGGGGAGGTAAAAGGAAGGGAGAATGGACAAGGGGAGCAGGCAGGGGGTGGTGATGGACAGCCAAGGAAAAAGAAAGACAGAAAGAAAGAAAGCGGCTAAGGAGAGAGAGAAAGAAATAAAGAGAGACACACACACATATATTCTAGTACCCGTTAATGCAGTGGTTCCCAACCCTATCCTGGAGGAACACCAGGCCAATTGGGTTTTCAGGCTAGCCCTAATGAATATGCATGAAGCAAATTTGCATGCCTATCACTTCCATCATATGCAAATCTCTCTCATGCATATTCATTAGGGCTAGCCTGAAAACCCGATTGGCCTGGTGTTCCTCCAGGACAGGGTTGGGAATCACTGCGTTAATGTAACGGGTTATAAGACTAGTCTTTAATATTGTGTTATATTATGCTATAGTAATCTTATATCCCACCTAATCCTTGCCAAGTGGAGTTTGAGGCAGGTTATACAGTAATCAGCATTATCCCTACACAGCATGCAAAATAAAAAACAATATGCAGTAAAACCTTGGATCGCAAGTAACTTGGTTTGCAAGTGTTTTGCAAGACAAGCAAAACATTTTATTAAATTTTAACTTGATATACAAGCAATGTCTTGCAATACAAGTACATTCAGTATACATACATCACAACTGAGCCAATGGTTCTTCTCTCTCTGACACTGCAGGAGTGTAGTGACTGTTCTAAAAAAGCAAAGTCTTGCAATACGAGTACATTACATACATGCAATACGAGTACATACAGTATACACGCGTCACATCACAACTGAGCCGATGGTTCTTCCCTCTCTGACGCTGCAGGAATGTAGTGACTGTTCTAAATGAGTGAGGTATTGCAATACAAGTACGTATAGTATTTTGTATTAAAGTTTTTGGGTTGTGGAACGAATCGTCTTGAGTTTCCATTATTTCCTATAGGGAAATTTGCTTTGATATATGAGTGCTTTGGATTACAAGCTCGCAAACCAAGGTTTGACTGTAAATTCATAATACAGATGTGAGAAACGAGAAACAGCTCACAAGGATACTCTGGAAAGGCTTTGAATGAAGCAGCTGATTTTATTTTATCACTGGCCAGACAGAGTTTCTCAATGCAATACAAAAAGGACAAAGTAGGCACACAAAACTCAGTATGATTATTCATTATATAAATAATCCACAAATTTCTTAGTCCTTCCTACCTGTGTGCTCATTGGTTAGTGCAGTAACAGTTCACAATCTATCAAATGTTTCCCATTTTCCACGCCCCTGCTTATTTCTCGCATTACTCTCATTCCGACCCCCAACCCTATTTCCCATCACTTGGTTATTCACATACCCCCTATCCCTCTATCACGTGTTCATCTCTTTCACTACATTCTTATGCCCTCACCTTACGTGCAGAATCTTTCAATAAGTTATTGTCCATTATTCTGTAAACGCTGAGCCAGCATGTTCTGGAGGTGCTGTGTGCTCAGATAGTAACAAATATTTATTCATTATTTATTTATTTATTAAAATTTATAAAAAGCTTAAGTCTAAGTGGTGTACATATCAAACATATGCAATTGTAAAAACAAATAATATAATAACAAAAATGGACAATTAAGTCCCACAGAATTTACAAAAAAGCATCTACAAATAGTTGTGTTTTTAAAAGTTTTTTTTAACAACATATTCTCAACACTCCAGGAATGGAGTTCCAAAGTTTTTTTTCCCAATGATAGAAAAATTAGCCTTTTTGATCTAACATAGCAGACCCCATCTTCCTTAAGACTAATCAGTTGCATCCCTCTCTCGGATTGCAAATTTCTTACTGGGTGATAAATCTCCCACAAATTCTGAAAGCAAATAGGAGCAGAGGAATATAATATTTGGTGAACAACCAACAAAACATTGTAGCATATCCGCTGCTGTACAGGTAGCCGATGTAAAGACTTCAGAACTGGAGTAATATGTTCTATTCTAGGAATACCCACAATTAATATTGCAGTTGAATTCATTAGAAGCTGTAAAGGTTTGCACCTTCATTTTGTCAATTCAAGGCTATCTCAAGAATGTCTCATGCCCCTCCCCTCTTCCTTCCTCAGCAATTTTACCAGTTCTGTACTTTTTCTGCAGACCTCTGCAGTTTGCAATAATTAACACTGGTTTATTCAATTAACATTATCTCACATTATTAATGTTTCAATGTGTTTGTATGTATGTTATCTATTCCCTAAATTATGTATTAATACTTTCTTTTATTGTCTCTATATATTATTACATCCTGCAATAATTAACACCATACAACTGTTTGATAAATAATATATTAGTATACTGTATATTCTAAGAGTTATTTCATTTCTAACACATCTAAAATAGTGAGTTACAAACAGTATTTTTGTTACTTAGAGATAAACATATTAGTGCAGAGTCAAGGTCAAACCAAGCCTCTAACAAAAACTTTTTTAAAAAAGTCATGTTTTCAAATTTTTGCAAAACAGAGCATGCATATGAGGAAGTGCTGAAAAGTTTTCAGCCCAACCAACCAACTTCCTAAATTCTGAGTGTTATGTTGCTACTATACTGTAGCTCAGAAGAGTTATCTTAGAACATAAGATTTGCCGCTGCTGGGTCAGACCAGTGGTCCATCGTGCCAAGCAGTCCACTCACGCAGTGACCCTTAGGTCAAAGACCAGTGCCCTATTTGAGTCTAGCCTTACCTGCGTATGTTCTGATCCAGCAGGAACTTATCTAACCTTTTCTTGAATCCCTGAAGGGTGCTTTCCCTTATAACAGCCTCTGGAAGAGTGTTCCAGATTTCTACTACTCTCTGTGTGAAGAAGAGCTTCCTTACGTTTGTACGGAATCTATCCCATTTTAACTTTAGCGAGTGCCCTTTCGTTCTCTCCACCTTGGAGAAGGTGAACAATCTCTCTTTCCCTACTAAGTCAATTCCCTTCAATATCTTGAATGTTTTGATCATGTCTCCTCTCAGTTTCCTCTTTTCAAGGGAGAAGAGGCCCAGTTTCTCTAGCCTCTCATTATACGGTAATTTCTTCAGTCTCTTAACCATTTTCGTCGATCTTCTCTTGTCCCCCGACGAAAGCAAAAATGAAGGGGTTGGCTGGAGGGCGGGGTGCACGGGCGGAGCAACCCTCGCGCCTAAAACGGATCAGAAAGCGACGTCATGCACAAACCAACCAATCATACAACCACACACAAACCAATCACACACGGGGGCGGAAGTACGCCCGCATACACACAACCACAGGATTAGAGAAAAAAGGAGGAAGAGAAGACCAAAACCCGAACTGGAAACCAACCTATGGCCCAGGCACGTAGCCCATACTAGAACCTAAAACCTGAAACCTGACACAAAGGACAGGTTAAATGATGGTGTTCCATTCCACACTTTCGTTGAGACCATTGGGATAGACAGATTGCAATTGGAAAATCCAATACTGTTCCCTAAGATTTAAATGGAACTGTCTATCCCCCCTGAAATCCCAAGGAACTTGCTCAAGCACGAACCAGGTAAGGTCCGTGAACCGATGACCAAGTTCCACACAATGCAGCACAATAGGAGCAGAATGGATTGCAGTACGAATACGGCTCCTGTGTTCTTGCAATCTGGTTCTGATCTTTCTGCTAGTCCGCTCCACATAACACAACGCACAAGGGCAGATAATCACGTGGTTGTATGATTGGTTGGTTTGTGCATGACGTCGCTTTCTGAGCCGTTTTAGGCGCGAGGGTTGCTCCGCCCGTGCACCCCGCCCTCCAGCCAACCCCTTCATTTTTGCTTTTGTCGGGGAACAGGTTCCTGAAGAAGGGCTCCTCCCCGAAAACAGCGTGGTTGAACCTTTTCTCCTGGCACGGTTTTTGCTTGTTAGTGTGTGAGAAGTTTTTCAGATAAGTATTTCTTTTTCTATTTTTGTATGGTGATTTTTGATTTTGTTATTGCTGAATGTTTTTGGGGGGTCTGGCTGGCAGGGTTTGTTTGGGGGTCGCTCAGGTATTATTGTTTGAATTATATTTAATTTATTCACTGGTTTATTGCTTGATTGATTTATTGAATTATTTGGAGTTAGGTTGCTTTAATTTTCAGCACACTTAGGGTGCTCGATGATGGTGTGGGGGTGGAGGCTTATCGCCTTGACCCAGAAGTGAAGTGTCGGAGCTAGACTCCTATCGCTGATGGTTCACACTGAGAGCACCCTTCACATATATTATAATCACACGACTTTGGTTGTGAGCTGTGAATATAGGTTTAGTTTCCTGAGCGCCCTTCAAACAAACCCTGTGACTTTATTTGCCTTGTTACGTTATTTCTATTGTAGGATTTTTGGCAAAATTTGAGTGTATTTGTTGTGTAGGGATACATAAAGGCACAGAAAATAATTTCTTATGTTAAAACCAGGAATTATAGCTCTTGGAGCGACCTTTTATCTTTGTTATCCCTGCAAGTGTATTATTATTAGTCTTTAAGCCCGTTACATTAACGGGTGCTAGAATGGATGTATCTGTCTGTCTGTGTTTCTTTATCTCTCTCTCCTAGGCCACTGTCTGTGTCCTTCTGTCTTCCCCCCCTCCGAGCAAAGCTGTCTGCCCCCAGCACACACCTTACCCCCAAAGCAGCCCCCTTTCCCTCTCCCTAACTGTCTCTCCTTGGCCCTTTTCTGTCTTCCCCCCCAAAGCAAAGCTGTCTGTCCCCAGCACACCTCCCCCCCAAAGCAGGCCCCTTTCCCTCTCCCTATCTCTCCATGGCCCCTTCTGTCTCCCCACAGCATACCCCTCCCCCAAAGCAGCCCCCTTTCCCTCTCCCTGTCTCTCCATGGATCCTTCTGTCTTCCCCCCAGAGCAAAGCTTTCTGTCCCCAGCACACCTCCCCCCCAAAGCAGCCCCCTTTCCCTGTCCCTGTCTCTCCATGGCCCCTTCTGTCTTCCCCCCAGAGCAAAGCTGTTTGCCCCAAGCACACCCCTCCCCCAAAGCAGCCCCCTTTCCTTCTCCCTGTTTCTCCATGGCTCCTTCTGTCTTTCCCCAGAGCAAAGCTGTCTGTCCCCAGCACACCTCCCCCCCAAAGCAGCCCCCTTTCCCTCTCCCTGTCTCTCCATAGCCCCTTCTGTCTCCTCCCAGAGCAAAGCTGTCTGTCCCCAGTTGGGTTTTCAGGATTTCCCCAATGAATATACATGAGATCTGTTTGCCATGCACTGCTTTCATTATATGCAAATAGATCTCATGCATATTCATTGGGGAAATCCTGAAACCCGACTGGATTACGGCCCTCGAGGAGGGACTTTGACACCCCTGCTGTACAGTGAGAGATTAGAAAAACTGGGCCTCTTCTCCCTTGAAAAGAGGAGGCAGAGGGGACAAGAATAAAACATTCAGAAATGTGTGAGCAATGGAATCCTTTACATCTTTCTTGGTGGGGGAGAGTTTAAACTATTAAAATGATGATTTTGCCTGTGGTTTGTTATCAAATGAGTATGTTACCAGTTTTTCTATCAGGGGTCTTTTTATAAAAAGTTAAATAATATTCTCACTAAATTTATTTGGCTGGGCAAAAAGGCTAGAATTGCTTTAGTAGCTCTACAAAAAACGATTACAGGGGGAGGGGTAAATTTTCCCAACTTTTATAGGTATCATCAATCCTATATTATGCGCCAGGGTATGTATTGGATCCTCCCAGAGCCTGTTGATAATATCCCAGATTGGTTATGGTTGGAATGGCGCCTCATGTTTCCTCTGCGATTATACCATGTACTTAGTACCAAAATGCCTAGATTATATAAAGAAAATAGATTATTTATAGACACATGGAAAATAATAAGATATGTTAGTAATTTGTCACCTATTCCAATTCACAAATCAACAAATCAAACTATATGGCTGAACTCCAAGATTCAAATTGGCGGATTTAAGGTCATCTGGAAGCATTGGATGATTGCAGGAATACGTGTATTAGAAGATGTTATTTCTAATGGTAAACTGCTTGAGTTTTCACAGTTGCAACATAAATATGGCCTTAATAAATCACAAAATTTTAGATGGATGCAACTGAAGCAGGCCATTCAGGTGGGGTTCTCTAAATCTTAATAATCAATATAAAAATCTTAATAATCAATATAGTTTAGAGTTCTTATGCTTTCAGGTGTATTTCCTGGGATACCAGGCCGCTCAGTGGTACAAATTAATATCTGGATTTATGAATAAAAAACCAATGACTGGTCTCCCGAACATTTGGAGCATTGAGATTAAGCATCAAATTACTGTGTCTCAATGGCCATGAATTTAGTTTTGGAGGGTGAGATGTACGATGTCTGCATCTATGAGACAAACATGGTTTTTCCTGTTACATAGAGCATTCTGGACCGCTGTTTGTTTAAAAAAATTAGATTGCTTTAAGTCGGATAGATGTTGGCATTGTCATCTTGAAGCAGGGACTTTAGATCATTTATTGTTCTATTGTCCATTTATCATGGCTTTCTGGAAGTCAATTTGGGGCCAAATTAATAGCTTGTTAGAAAATTATGTGGCATTATTGTATGATACAGTATTATTTGGCATGTCTATGAGGGCTAAGAGCCAAATATTTTCCAAAAATAATAAACTCTTACTTATTTTAACAGGAGTCGCCATACAACAAATACCATGCAATTGGAAAAATTGGAGTAGATTAAACTATAGCTTTTGGTGGAATTCAGTGTGTCATATTTATAAAAATGGAAAGAACATTAGCTCTTCAGAAAGGAAATTTTAATAAATTTCAAGATGTGTGGGGGCCATTAACAAATTATTACAATGAATAAATATCATTTCCCTGCTTAGTACAAATGAAATAATGGGGAGAGAGGGGGTAATTTTTTGAATTTTCACTAGGTGCTTTGAATGAAAGGAAAGTCTTTATTATATGATATATGTGTTATGATATATTGAAGAGTTGGGAGGGAATGGGATAAAATATATTGAGTATGATTAATTATAGAATTTCAAGTGATGTATTTAAGTTAAAATGATGTTACTTTTTGTTACACTTGATGTAAGTTATAAAAATGAATAAAGAATTTTTTTAAAAAATCTTCAAGATAATGAAGGGAATAGACTTAGTAGATAAAAACAGGTTGTTCACCCTCTCCAAGGTAGAGAGAACGAGAGGGCACTCTCTAAAGTTAAAAGGGGATAGATTCCATACAAACGTAAGGAAGTTCTACTTCACCCAGAGAGTGGTAAAAAACAAGAATGCTCTTCTGGAGGCTGTTATAGGGGAAAACACCCTCCAGGGATTAAAGCCAAAGTTAGACAAGTTCCTGCTGAACCAGAACGTATGCAGGTAAGGCTAATCTCAGTTAGGGCACTGGTCTTTGACCTTAGGGCTGCCGCGTGAGTGGACTGCTGGGCACAATGGATCACTGGTCTGACCCAGCAGCGGCAATTCTTATGTTCTGGCCGATTTTCAAACAGCGATTGATTATCATTTGCATGCAAACTCACTGACTCAATTGCCTCCTGTCACTGCTGTCAGGGCTACAGCTGTTTTTTTTTTAATGCACAAAGAGTTTGTGTGTATTACACACATAAAATATCTGTCCAATTAAAAAAGCCTCCCCCCTCATCACTCCCTGAACCAAAAAAAATGGCAGGAGGAATGTCCATTCCCTCCTGCTACCAGATGCTCCCTCCAACACTCTCCCCATGCAAATATGGCAGAGTGATGTCCACTCCCTCCTGCCACGATGCCCCCACTGCTGATGCCGATAATCTTAAATATGGTAGGAGGGATGCCCACTCCCTCCTGCCATCAGCTCCCATGCCGAACTGATATGGTAGGAGAGATGCCCACTCCCTCCTGCCATCAGGTCCCTCTGCTGTCGGTTCCTCCCGGCCATCACCCCCATCAGGCCCCACGTACCTTTAAGTCAGGAGCAGGAGGGGTGCTCAGTCAGACCCTGTTGTGCCTCCGGCCGCTGTCTGCGCAATGTGGGCCTCAGGCCCTTCCCCAGTTTAAATGTCTTTGGATGTACTAACTATCCCTAAAGATGTCAAGCAACATTAAGTTTTAACCTTGTATTCCAGTCTATGTATGTTTTTATTATTATTATTATTATACACCGCTTAGAAGTTTGATTAAGTGGTATAAGAAATTTTAAATAAACTTAAAACTTGATCATGTGATGCATGGGGAGGGGCCTAAGGCCCTGATTGGCTCAGGTACCTCAGGCTCCTCCTTTGGGAGGGGCCTAAGGGCATCTGAGCTAATCAAGGGCTTCCTTAGGGAGGAGCCTAAGGACATCCCTGATTGGCCATTGTTTTGGCCAATCAGGAACTTCCTTACGCTCCTCCCTGATTGGCTCCTCCTTGAGGCACCTGAGCCAATCAGGGCCTTAGGCCCCTCCTTGTGCATCACATGATGCACTGGGGAGGGGCCTAAGGCCTGTACTGTGCAGACAGCGGCCAAAGGAGCATGAGGGTCTGACTGAGCACCCCTCCTGCTCTTGACTTAAAGTTACAGGGGGGCCTGATGGGGGGTGATGGCCAGGGGGAGCAGATGGCAGGGGGGCCTGATGGCAGAAGGGAGTGGGCATCCCTCCTGTCATATCAGTTCGGCGCGGGAGGGCTGATGGCAGGAGGGAATGGTCATCCCTCCTGCCATATCAGTTTGGTGCAGAGAGGGGGCAATGGCAGGAGGGAGTGGGCATCCGTCCTGCAATTTGTGGGTCACTGTGTATTTGGGGGGGGGGCCATTGGGGGAGGGTTGGCGGTGAGGGAGAATTTTTTTTAATTGTACAGATATTGTGTGCATAATACATGTAAAATATCAATGCCATTAAAAAATAATGACCCCCCCCCCCCCACCACCCAGCAGACCTGTCGGTAACATAGTTACTGACAGATCTACAGCAGTTGGGTTTTTAGGATCGTAAAACCTGATGGAAAATAGCCAAGCAATGTAAGTGAATCAATCGCTTGGCTATTTTGCATGGGGTTTTTACTAATTTGCATGGCCCGATCAGAAAATAGGCGATCGAGGGGGAAAACACGCGGTGAACCGTTTTGTGAATCGGGTCGGTTAGCAGCAATCATCGCTAAACCTGTGAAAACAGATTTAGCGACGATCGCTGACTTTAGTGAATCAGGGCCTAAATGACCTATTTTCTCTTGAATGTGTGTTTTTAATTCCCCAACAAACTTTACCTGTTCCTAATGCTGATACTGGTCTTTCTCAGCTATTATAACATTTCAGCCATTTCATTTCAAAACCAAAGTGTTTTGTTTTTCTTCTTTCTTTTTCTGATGTTCCACCTACAAAGAAAAGTGTCTTATAAGCTACTTCCAGTCATGGGCTTGAGTTAACCCCAGATATTCAATATAGGGCAAAAAGTTAGAACAGCTGTTCTGCTGTCCTAAATTTAAGTGATTACATAGCTGTTAGCAGACTGAAAATCACATCCAACTAGCTCAGTTTACACAACACCCTAACTCTATGTCTAGACCACCCAGAAACTAACTATTTTTGGCATGGGTGATGCTGAATAACCCCAGATAGCCTCACATAAGTCATTTCAATGGCCAGGAGCCTCTCCTGTTTAAATTACTTTGATTATCAACCTCATTTTTTTTTTCATAATGCAAGGACTTGTAGACCTTGCATATCTTTTAAATGTTGACTGCATATGACTCCCTAGGTTTTGTAACCCTCTTAATGATGATCCGAGGTGATCACCTACTGTGCTATCAGAAATTGTTTTTCATTTTCTAAGCACCAGATCTTATGCAACATAATTACAATAACCAATCAATTATTTGTTGTTTATTTTTATTTGAAATTATCTTTATTGATAACAGCCTTGCAGAGACAAATTACAAATGGCAACAAAAATAACCATGTCTTCGGAACACATACAGATACAATGATTTGTGGCATAAGTAACATAACCCTACACCAAACCCTTAAATTTACAAGGTTCTTCTACACATAATATGCAGTGTAGCCCTTAATGAATATGCATGAGACAGATTTCCCTATAAAGTAGGTAGTAGGCATGTAAATTTCTCTCATGTATATTCATTAAGGTTATCTTGAAAACCTGACTGACTGGGTGTATCCGAGGTTTAGGAACCACTGCTTTAGTGTATCATAAGAGACCAGTCTTGGTTCATCCTTCTCCAAAACATGAGACACTACTGTATAGTCACTATTTTAACAAGTTTCAAGTTTATTAAGTTTTAATATACTGACCATGGTGAACATGGAAATAGTGTATAGTGGAGGTAAGGCCTAGTAGAGATAATTCAGTGGAGCGGAAGCCTGTTTGGTGTGGATGTAGTGTGTTGGTTTTATCAAGAAATTCTGTGAGCTGATTAAGTATGATTTTTTCCGTTAATTTAGAGATGAAAGGAAGGTTAGAAATGGTGGAAAGTCAGAATTACCAAGAACTGGTAAATAGCTAGAGCGATGGTCAAGAAGGTTAAAGTGTTGACCAAAATGGCTTCATGCCCATCTGGCTGATTTAACCAAGCGATCGCATGTCAAAACAGGAGACAACTTGTTTATTTTCGCATGTACAAGATAAGCCAAATGTAAATCACCCAAGTGGGCCTCAAATTCAATATCACAATAAGTTGAGTGTGAAAAATCTAGTCTCTTACAGTTTTTAGATAAGGATAATAATTTTCACTTCCAACTGCTTTCTAAAATTGTGCTGTAATATATCAGAAAGCTGTTTAAAGTATTACAGAGGTACTCATAGGCGGGGAGGGGGGGGGGGGGGGGGGGGAGAGACCCAGGAGCTCTGTTCTAGCCCCAGCGGATTCCTGCGGCACGGCTGTCATCAGCTCCCACCTCCACCTCCTACCTCCTCCCAGAATTGTACTTTAAATCTTTGAGGAAGCCACTGCACTGTGCCAATGAGCAGGCCTGCCCCCAGAAGTAAAATGAAGGATTCCGGGACAGACCTGCTCATTGATGCTGTGCGGCAGCTGCCCCTAAGATATAAAGTACAACATTGGAAAATGGGTGGGAGGGTGGGCAAAAGCCATTGATCGTCAATTTTTGGGGAAGCCATGGCCCCTGTGGCCTCCCCCGTTCCAACGCCTATGGAGGTACTGCTCACCAATAAGAAGAGAGAGTCCCATCCATTTTACATTGGAATGGAAGAGCAGCCTAATGGTCTGATCAATGGACTCGAGACTCAAGGGAAGCCAGATCAAATCCTGCTGCAGCTCCCTGTGATAAGAATTAGTTGCCATACTGAGACAAACCAAAGGTCCATCAAGCCCAGTATCCTGTTTCCTGCAGTGGCCAATCCAGGTCACAAATACCTGGCAAGATCTCAAAAGAGTAATTCAGATATTATGCTGCTTATCGGAGAACTAAGCATTAATTTTCCAAAGTCACAACCCTCAGTTGGCTCAGGTACAAACTCAGATTGTGCATACACCAGGGACAGGGAAATACCTTCTGTCCTTTAATGTAACTTGCCTAAAGCTATAGCAGAAAAACACATCAGGCAAATCCTAAAAAATAAATGACAGCTCTTAATGGGTAGTTTTAGAGTCATCCATACTTTTTTAGTTTTCATCTGGTATGTACATAGAAAAGGAACTTGGTTCATTGGGGCCTCTTTATAAAACAAAAACAGCTCTTAGATTCCTCTGCTTCCCTTCCTTTTTATCTCCCTTCTCCATAGCATCTAGTCCCTTGCTGAATGCTTATTTCTCATTGGCTCGACCAGTTAAATTGGGAAGATGTGGAAATGGAGGGAAAATGGAGGGAAAATCCAGGTATATGTAGTTGCAAATGAAGGCTGATGACACTGCAGCTCTAGAGTCAGTTGTAAATCATGAAGAAATCCCACAGATGTAGGAAGAAAGGCTGTTCTAAATAATAATATAATTTTATTATTATTTTTAAAATCTTTATTAATTTTTAAAACTTTCAAGTGTAACATAAGATACAATCATTTTAAACTTTAACATCACTTAATATACCATCGAATTCTAGCTCACATCAAATATCCCGCTCCCTTATACCCAACAATTGTTCTCAAGCATAATAAATCAGAAAATATTTCCTCCCCCCTCCCCACCCTGGACGTGTATGAACAAAGGGAAAAAAGTAATATTCATTCTGTACAGTATTTTGTTAATAGCTCCCAAACATCCATAAATTTCTTAAAATACCCCTGCTGTATGGCTATTACCCATTCCATTTTAAAGATTTGGCATAATGAATTCCACCAAAAATTATAATTCAGCCGATCCCAATTTTTCATAATATGCTGTATGGCAACCCCTGTCATGAAAAAAAAAAAATAATAATTTTAAAAATCTTATCCCTTGATTTTCCCAGCTGAAGATAAAAATTTCTGCAAAAACAGGTAAACGTAGATGAAAGAAACAGTTTCCAGAGGGAAATCATTTCTATCATACAAACCGAGGAACTTGTCAAAATAAATTTCCAGGTGAAAAGCTTCCACCTAAATCTCTTACCATTATCTTAGTCTGCCATCTTTAAGGATGAAATTTTTCTGTACCAGTATTAGCATTCTCTCAAGATCTCCCTTCTAAATATTTTCTTTGATGCCTTTCAGCAAGGGGATGAGTCAAACTATTTGTGTGCTGGCAAGGTACAGATCAGATTGCTTTTACCTTTTCTGGTGAAAAACATGAAAGACTTGCAGGTACATATCTGCCAGACAAACTGCTTGAAACTGCCCCAGAGATTAATGAATCCTGTCCCTTTTTTTCCCCAGATCTCTTTCTCTCTTTAAATTCTGTTCTGTCAGCTATATGTTGTGTTTTGAAACCCATTGACAGGGCACACCAAAGCAGCAAAGCATTGTCAAGAATATCCTGTGTTTTCTGCATTTTTATTATTCTAGTATTTCTACATTGCAGAGAAATATACAGGTATATATACATCTAAAGAATATGTGACAATTACCGTACAACTGGTGCAAAATGCAGCGATCAAACTGATTTTTGGACTGAAGAAGTCCGACTACTGCATTGGCTGCCAATGGAGTCGCGTGTGAAATGTAAGTTCGGTTGTTTTTGCTTTAAGGCACTATTCAGTCTAGCCCCTAAATATATAACTGACCTTTTCTCTTTCTCAGCCAACTGACATACGAGAAGCTCACACTTGAACTTTGTTTCCCCTCCAGTTAGAGGATGTAAACTTAAAAGACACCATCAACACCTTTTCTCACATCAGGCAGCATTATGGGGTAAAGACCCAGATCAATTGCTTTCGCCTACTACGTATGGGGAATTTAGGAAATGCCTAAAAACATATCTGTTCTTGAAGTATTTAGGCAGCTGACCTGTACAATTCTTACTCCAAAATAACTGTTAATCAATAGCTGTTAATCACTAGCTCTTAACTCTGTTTATTCCACTCAAGTTGTACCATCTTTTAATCATTGTAAACCGCATATAACTTCATGGCCCTGCGGTATATAAACTGTTATTATTATTATTATTATTATTATATATAAGAGCCCAAAAGCCTCTCTCGATGGGCATAAATAATGTGGGATGGGGAGGCCTGCATGCATGCTCGGCGGAGGGCTCATGTAGAATTCAGATCTGCGCCTATGTGCTATTAGTTGGCGGGACCTTTCCTGCCAAAGAGGAAGAGTGTGATTAGGCAGCCGTGGCTGGGGGGGGGAGAGCTGTGTGTGAGGGGGGTGTTTAATATTTTATGCCTGTTATTATGTAAACCATATAGGTAATATACAGTATATAAATTTTTAAATAAATAAATGTCCAACTGTGGACTGTAGCTTTTAGCTCAAAATGCCCTCTAACAGAGTACAGAAAACGGGGTTGCTATGTTTCAGTGTTATGACAGTCATGGCTTTCACTGTGTGCCTTTAAAGAATCTGACTGATCTATGAGCATTTTGTTTGTGGAATAAGACCACAGACTGCTTTTCCATGCATAGTTTGCACTATGTAAATATTCTGCCAGTTACTTGGGCACAATATGGATTGTAGCTTGTCATGCAATGCAGATGTGCAGATATGCATAGCAGGTGCTTGCCAGCATTCATGTATCAGCTATTCATCATTAGAAACAAAATGCCTTCTGGAACTGACAGTTTTCAAAAATAGTCATCAGATACCAATTACTAGAAAATCTATTTGTGCGTCTGCCTGTGTGTCATATAATCACTTTTTTTTTTTCTTCTCACTGACACTATCATAGTGAGTATGAATCTTCCCTTTTCTGTGGTACATATGACTCTGCTGAAAGTAACATTTTGCAAGTAACCTCAACCGCGATTTTACGGACTTTGAGGAGATCTCTTTCACAGAGCAGCAGGAGTCTCTCTTTCACGTGCATTGCTATTCCAGTCATGGTGTTACACATCACTGTAATTACTTTGCAGTATTGACTCGAGTTGTTATCTGCAGTGTATACATCAACCTGAAACTCCTGGGAAGCCTTTATCCCTGGGAGTAATATGAGGTCAAGCCTTTAAAGATATCTGACAGGAGACTTAGTGGTATGAGGACAGAGCTGTTTTGTAGAACTGGATAATTAGGGACCCGTGGTGTCCATCTACAACAGCTTAGCGTGCACGGAGGCCATTTAGGGTTTGATTTTATATCAGGATGCTTATGTCAGATGTCCAAAAAGGTGTCTATTTCATGCCTACGATATTAAAATCAACAAAGATGCCTGTGTGCCTTTAAATAAAAGGCTTCCAGAACAGACCCAGATAACACATAAATGCCAATGCATAAATCTATTGCTGCTCTGGAAAAGGTGTACAAGCATATATGTATCAATATGTTCAGTACCTATGTGCTTCATAAAACAATGTGTAATTCTCAGTTCTAGTTCAGTTCCACCCAAACTGTGTCCCTGGAAAAGCCTTTCGCACAGATCACACATAAGTACATACAAACAACACGAACATAAGAGTTGCCATACCGGGACACACCAACGGGTCCATCAAGCCCAGTATTCTGTCTCCAGCAATGGCCAATCCAGGTCACAAGTACCTGACAAGATCCCAAAAGAGAAGAACAAATTTTATGCTGCTTATTTTAGGAATAGTGGATATCTCCAAGCCCATCTTTTTCCATGCATATACTTTTAACATGAATACACAGTTGCACAGTTCTATTAAAGTCCTCTTTCACCAGTAAAAACAGACTTTACATGTGAAAAACGTCTAATATAGTGGTCCTTTTACTGTGCACTTTGAGCAGTGAGCTGTGCCCTAAAGCCCTAGCTTGCATGCTGAAGGGCTCCCATAGGATGTTAGCAAATAGGTACTTAAATTAGGGTGGGTTTGCATAAAAATGAAGGGCATCATATGCAAAATAGACTTTTGCTTGCCAATAAGAAATAGCTCACAATTTAACATCAATTAAGCATTTCTACAAGTTCATGATGGGAAAGACGCTGTTGGGGTGATGATAATTGCTCTGTGTAAAATTATCAAATTGGGTGGGCAAAGAGCCTAAAAGTTAATTGAATCGGGAATGCTGATTTACTGGAAAGATAAGCTAGTGAGCAAGGTGGAGGAAAGGGAGGGCCAGAGGCAGTGAGGATGCAGCAGGGGAAAGAGTAGACGTGACAAAAAATAAAGAAAAGCAGAGAAGAAAAATCCCTGCAGGATGGAGTGCAGATGACCAAGGAGAGAAATGATGCAAGACTCAGACAATAAGAACATAAGAGTTGCTATACTGGGACAGATCGCAGGCCCATCAAGCCCATTATCCTGTTGCTAACAGTGGTCAACCCAGGGCATAAGTACCTGGCAAGATCCGAAAGATCAAATTATATTTTATGCTAGGAATAAGCAGTGGATGTCCCCAAGTCAATCTTAATAAGAACACGCACAAGGGCTCAATTGTGGTCCCTGTTTCAGCAAGAATGCCTGCGTCCGGGGTTCTCATACTACCACTATGCCAAATTAACCCCCTCTTCTATGAAACCGCCCTAGCGTTTTTTAGCGCAGAGAGCCGTGCTGAATGGCCAGTGCTGCTCCCAATGCTCATTGAGTTCCTACGAGCGTCGGGAGCAGCGCGGGCCATTAAGCGTGGCTCTCTGCACTAAAAACCACTAGCGCGGTTTCGTAGAAGAGGGGGTAAAATTCTGAGGTGTAAACGTCCTTGGTTAAACGTCAAACTCTATGTAACTTGATACTCTCACTGCAGAGTACTACTGACAAAACAGAATTTACAGTCTAAGGACCCCCGACGCAGACATTCTCACCAAAACACGATACTTGCCGGGCCTTTCCACACACAATTTTACCTGGGAATATAATACATTTTTACATCTAGTGGATGCCCAAGTCTTGCATCGTTCCTCTCCATGGTTATCTCCAAAAGAGTAGATATGCCATCAAGCAATATTGGTAGCATGAGCAGCACCTTTTCAGTTATTTCCCCACTCTCCTTTGTTCACCAGTCCTCTTTGAACCTAACCACTGAAATTTTTTTTATGACAGAAGCCCTAACAGCAATGGTAAGCAGTAAAGATCAGCAATTAGAGAATGACACGGTGACAAAATTCATTACCGTTCCCATCCCCACGGATAACCACGGGAAATAATCCCATGTCATTTTCTAGTGTCTATTTCAACCTCAGTCCTTCTACACCAGCATTCTTCAACGCAAAGCTTGCGAGTCAGTGGTTGTGGCCATTCATACTCTGATTCTTCCCTCTCTCCTTTAAGAATGACATGAAGATGGTTTACCATGGTTATACGCGGGGATGGGAACGGTGATGAATTTTGTCACAGTGTCATTCTCTATCACTCAGCTGCAAATGATAACCCTGCTAGAGTTTCTGTGAAAAGCTGTCTTGCAGAATATATCAAGGCCACAGCCACAGATTTCTTTTCTGATTGGGTACACAAGTTGACAGTCTGGCCAGATCTGTCCAAGGTTGTCCAGCATTTCCTGCCCTCCCCACCAACCAGGGTTCCCAGCAAATGTATATTTTTCTATAACAGAGGATATCATAAGTCTACATTGCTCATGGCTAGCACTAGGCTAGATGGAAAAACTAGGATTCCTAAAGACTAACCTTCCATGTCTTCCTTCAATTTCCTTAAAACTGGGAGGAAACTGAGCAATGCATGCCCAGTTGCCTACACTCTACCCCTCAGCATCATGCTGTGTTTTTGCCAATTTCCACTGAAATTGCAGCTGTCTGCTGTGGTTTACACTGGGAACACCAGTAACTGGGGTCTCAAAAAAAAACATTCTGCCCATATATGAAATCAATGTAAAGTCAGTAGGCAAATGAATGATTAACATAGAACCAATATGATTTGATTGAAGTCTACAAAATCCTGAGTGGAATAGAATGGGTACAAGTGGATCGATTTTTCACTCTGTCAAAAATTACAAAGACTAAGGGACACTCGATGAAACTGCAGGGAAATACTATTAAAACCAATAGGAGGAAATATTTTTTCACTCAGAGAATAGTTAAGCTCTGGAACGCGTTGCAAGAGGTTGTGGTAAAAGCGGATAGCGTAGCTGGTTTTAAGAAAGGTTTGGATAAATTCCTGGAGGAAAAGTCCATAATCTGCTATTGAGACAGATATGGGGGAAGCCATTGCTTGCCCTGGATTGGTAACATGGAATGTTGCTACTCTTTGGGTTATGGCCAGGTACTAGTGACCTGGATTGGCCACCATGAGAACAGGCCAATCCAGGGCTTGATGGACAATTGGTCTGACCCAGTATGGCTATACTTATGTTCTAATACTCCTTCAAAAGATGTTATTTCCCTTAATTGCAACGGCTTGCTATAACTTATAAGCATACTAAACACACATTTTATGTGACACTCTAATTCACTATTCAAAACACTCTCACCACGCCAATTAAACTCTAGAAGATGGGTATATCATAAGGCAATTGAGGGTCAGATCAAAGGACCTCCTATAACTTATATGTTATTTCAGGTTCGCATCCTGTGACCATCGCTTTAATCATGTATAGTCACACCTCCTTCCCTTCCCTTATATCATCCAGATCAAGAAGAACTCAAAACCTATTCACCTTCCCCCCTCATAATGGAACCCGACGTAAGAAACTATACAACAGCCTTCTAGCGACACAGGCAGCGAAAATTGACCCCACCATCACCAAACTAATGATCAACACAACAGACATCAAAGTGTTTCGAAGAGAAATCAAAACATTTCTATTCAAAAAACACGTCCTTACCAACTAATATCCTCCCCTTTCGCACAAGCTTTCCCTCTATTGAATAACACATTAGTCTTCTCCTAGAACCTGTCCTTCCAAACATATTCTGACTCCTATATAAGCATTTACCTCACTATCCAACAAACTTCTTACGTCATTATTAGGTAACTTCTAGTCTGTAACCCGTATATACTGATATTCTCTACTGTATCCTGTTATCACTTGATTCTCTGCTATGTAATTCTTACAATTGAATCCTCTACCACACCATGTAAAGTACATGAATCACTGTTATGTAATTTCTCTAGATAATCGTTGTTACGCAATTCTCTCGGTAATGTCCAGATCTCTTATAATTTGTAATCCGCCTAGAACCGCAAGGCACAGGCGGAATAGAAATCACTATTGTAATGTAATGTAATGTAATGTAATTAATCAACTGATACTAATATTATCCACTAGTGTTTAAGCCCGTTAGATTAACGGGTGCTAGATGACCGCCTCTCCTGCTTTTGAACCTGGGCAGGGGCAGAAGCAGAGCCGGGGCGGGAGGGAGTGACGTGGGAGAGCAATTTCAAAGCCTCGGAAGCGGCAGCTCCTTGACCAATCCGTGCTTACAACGTCCCCACACTTGCAGTCTGGCTGGCTCCCCCACCAAAGCTCTTCGCAGTGGCAGCCCCTCCCGCATCCGTCCCCGCGTCCCAAGCCTCTCCGAAGGCTGGCTCCCACGAAAATGGTACCCCTCTGTCCAAAGCCGCGGCGGCAGCCTCCCTCAAAACACATTTCAAATCTGACATATTGTAATCACAAAACAGAAAATACAATTATTTTTCTTACCTTTTATTGTCTGGTCATTATTCATATCATGTAGGGGTCCCAGGCTATGTTTGGATTTTGATAACTCGCTTGCCAGAGCCCCTTCTTTCTTCTTCCCTTCCTCCATCCCTGCAGCTAAAGACAGGCAGCTCCCCCCAGTGCTCTGAGACAGGAGGGAGCAGTTAGGAGAGGATCTGAGGGCAAAGAGGGGCTCAACAGCGCCCAACCACCTTTCCTTCCCTCCCTCCATCAGGTGCAGTGAATCCACCAATGTTAAAAGGAGCCGCTTCAAAATCGGAGACCTGCCACTGCCGTAGCACGTTCCCCTCTGCCTTGGTCCCGCCCCTTCTCTGACCTATGGGACCGTGGCAGAGGGAACGTGTTACGGTGGCGGCAGGGCTCCAATTTCAAAGCAGCTGCTTTTAACATAGACGGAGCTGAACTGACGTGATGGAGGAAGGGAAGGAATGGTGGGGCAAATTTCGGCAGCGGCAGGAATTGTTTGGCGGGCCAAGAACCGGTTTCTTTAGGCAGCCCCGGTTGTTTTCTTGGATTCAATGGGAGCCGGGTGAGGAAAGCCACCGCAGCCTCGCGGCTAGGTAGGCGGTCAACAATGGCGCTTATGCTCAAGCCCCCGCTGCAGCTCCTCTCTCGATCCTGGTGCGGTTCGAGAGAGGAGTCGTGGCGGCGGCTTGAGCATAAGCGCCATTGTTGTCCCCCTACCTAGCGGCGAGGCTGCGGCTGCCTTACTCACCCGGCTCTCACGGCTGGCGAACCCTAATGCTGACATTGAAGAAACATGGTAATCATATTCTGTTCTGAAAGCCCCCGCCGCAGCTCCTAGGCAGTTGAGGGGGAAGGTTGTGGTCGGAGTTGCTAGGCTGCAGCGGATGTGTGAGTTGCGAGTGTGGGGCCTGTAGCGGCGTGAGGTGGAGAGCAGGCTGTGGTGACGTAGTAGGCGCGCATGCGCACTCGTGTTTCCGCGACGGGACCAGGGAACACGATTTTTTTAGTGCACATGCGCGTCCTACCATTTTATTATATTAGATTCACAACTGTGGCTAATGTGTTTTACTGCTCCACAACTGTTTTTACTTTATCTCCTCACTGCAACGCCAGACATAACGTCATAAATTATAGATCAATCTGCATAGCTTTCAATTGATAAACTTCAATCACTTCTGCAATTGTATGTCAACTAGTGTCGAGAAACAAGAGAATGGCGACACCATGTCCAGCGTTGGCGTTAATTTAAATACTTTACAGTGGTTTACACTGGGTACTTTTAGTTTAGCATCAAAACACTAAACTAGAGAAAAGGGGGCAAAAAGATAAACAAAGAAAATCCTCTTCTATTCCTACCTGTCTCTGCTGCTGCCACCTTGTCACTGCCCAGCCTGTTTTTGCCTCTCTCTCAGTGCCTTGCATTCTTCATGCTGTTGTTCTGCTGACATTTGCTCTCCTTTATCTGCCTTGGGTGGTTCATGCCGTTCTTCTTTCCTGGAGCAGTGTCCTTGGAAATTATCAGCCCTCCTCCTTCTTCTGCTTTGCATTTTTCTTGCTTCCTTGGGAGCTTTATTCTAATGTATTTTGTACCACTGTCATACTCTTTTTTTTTTTTTTTTTTATCCTTGAGGGGTAGGGTATTGGATGCCAATCTTTTTCATAATTTGCTCAGTCATCAATATATTTGTGGGTTGATATAGACTTCCTCTGATTACTGTTTTTCACTTTGGTTGGTGCCCGGAGTCTTTTTCTTTTTAGATCAATCTATTTTATTTTGGGTCAATATTCAACGCGATCTTAGTAGGCAAGAGAAGCTCTCGTCTGATGAAATCACTTGGGGCTGACTTACCGAAGATATTCAGTGGCACTTAACTGGTCAATGCTGCTGAGCTAAGACACTTAGGGCTCCTTTTACTAAGCTGCACTAGCAGTTTTAGCACATGCTTGGCGCGCACTGCAATTCTGCGCACGCTAGACGCTAATGCCTCCATTGAGCTGGCATTAGTTTTTGGCATGTAGTGCGCGCTAAAAACTCTAGCACACCTTAGTAATAGGAGCCCTTAACTAGCCAGGGCTGATGAATAATAGCAGTAACCAGGCTGTATTATGGGGGGAAAGGAGCTAGAAGTTATGGGTACCAACAATATTCAATGCTGGCACCCTCATAGTTAAGTGGGCATATGGGACTGCATAAAATCCCATGCCCATTTTGCTATGCAGGTGCAGACACTGAATATTGGTTAGCATGAAAATAACTACAAGTTACTGGCCTGAAGTGTTCAGATGTTCTCTCCCTCCCATACCCCCCAAGGGTTCCTCTCTCTTCCTCTCACCCTTCTGAACATCGACCCCCCCACCAGAATCCCCCAGGTTTATCTGCCCGATTTCTAGTAGAGAATTGGCAGGAGCAGTACTCACTCCCTCCTATCTGTTTTGGCTGCTCCTTCAAAATGGCTGCCATGACCTCAAGCAGCAGTCTCTCACTATTTTAGAATTCACTGTTAGTGTTACTTTGCCCGTCTTCTGGGCCTTGGAGTCTTTTTTCTACTGGTTGTGCTATTGCGCCCTTCTAAAAGCAAGTTGGAGTCTTCATGATGTTTGTTAGCATCCTTTATTAGCAACAAAGACCCGAAGTGGACACGTTTTGCACTGAGGGCAAGATTTACTGCCAGTGTGAAAGAAGACGCATTGATTTGCTCTGTGATTTGGAAGTGCTGACGAGGAGGGATTGTGGGGCACATTTCTGCTGCAGATTTTACCCCTGACACAGCCTGAGGGTGAAACGTGGCCACTTCAGGTCTTTTGTTGTTAATAAATTACACATCTTCTACTTGGACTAATCTGCTTCATGTTTGTTGTGTACATTACTGCAGATTTTTGCCTCTATTTTGTGTGTACTGTTAGTATCCTTTGTCTCTCATTTGGTGTTGTGAGGACCTTGTGCCACTCAGTGTCTTTTAGTGCTATTGTTTCAGTTAGTGATGCCTTCCAGGAAGTTTTTAACAAGTTTCATTAAAAATGGATGGAAAGTCCCACTGTTATACTATAAAATTGCTTTCCCCATAGTCTTCATTAGAAAAGAATGAAATACCAATGGTGAATGATTTGTTATCTGTAGATGATGCAAAGAGGTTTTGGAACTGAACATTTTTGGCATGCACGTCCTGAAGCTGAACAAAGTAAAAATAGTGCTGCAAGAAAATGTACAGGGTAGAGGAATTTATAAAAATGGCAAAAACAATAAAATCTTAAACCAAATGCATAAAAAGTATGTATCCAAAACAACTGGCCCCAATATTCCTGTGGACCGGACCCGACACGGTCCATGTTTTGAAGAAACACTCCTTCCTCAGGGGTCCCTAGTGTTGGTACAAAGAGTATCAGAAAACCAGAATGGATAAGGTAAACAAAATCGATAATGAACAGGCATAAAACTTTCCTGTATAAGTGATTCACAGAGCGCAGTGCTTTATACAGGAGAGTTTTATGCCTGTTCATTATTGATTTTGTTTACCTTATCCATTCTGGTTTTCTGATACTCTTTGTACCAACACTAGGGATCCTGAGGAAGGAGTGTTTCTTCAAAACACTGACCGTGTCGGGTCCGGTCCACAGGAATATTGAGACCAGTTGTTTTGGATACATACGTTTTATGCATTTGGTTTTAGATTTTTGTTTTTGCCATTTTAATAAATTCCTGTACCCTGCACATTTTCTTGCAGCACTGTTTTTGTTTGCTTTGTTGTCTTTATACTGTAAGTCTTGTTGGGTTTTTTTTGTTTGTTTTGCATCCTTCAGCTGAACACATTTCAGAAAAAAAGAGACAGCTTAGCTTAATTTCTGTAATGTAACAAACCATCCCCCTCTTTTATCAAGCTGCGTTAGAGCTTTTAGTGTGGGCCGGCGAGGTAAGTGCTCCAATGCTCATCGAAATTCTATGAGGGTCAGAGCATTTACTGCACCAGCTCGTGCTAAAAACCTCTAGTGCAGCTTGATAAAAGGGGCCCCATATCATGTGTATAACAAAAATCCAAAACCATGACGTTTTTCAGTTGAAACAACAAGGCAAATGATCCATCAAAGAATTCAATGTGAAACAAAAGGAGATTAAAGTCAGAGTTATTCAAGGTGCTCCCAGGAACCATGGAAGCACCTTGAATAAATCTGACTTTAATCTCCATATTGTCTGCCGATCTTGTTTGTTTCACAAACCATGCGTATAAAAAAAATATTGCAAAAACATGACGTTTTTATAGTTGAAATATCAAACATTATTTCATTGAAATCAACTAAGCCATTTTTAAGTGATAAATCACCAGTGAAGTATTTTTTTTAACAACCCTTTTTTAAATTTGATCTTCATTACAGCTCTTTAAAACAAACTCTTCTCAGTCTTGTAAAGTGGAAAAATCTCACAATCAAATAAAAATATTTCTAAAATAGAACTCAAAGAGAATAATTCATTTTACACTATAAGAGTATTTTGGTGGAGTACTGTAGTTTTAAATTTACTTTCTTCACAATCCAGCTCAATTTGCATTGCTGTGTCAACAAAGATCAGTTCAAAACAAATGCAAGGAAGTTTTTTTTCACCCAAAGGGTCGTGGACACTTGGAATGCGCTACCGGAGGAAGTGATCAGGCAGAATACGGTACAAGGATTCAAACAGGGATTGGATGGATTCCTGAGGGATAAAGGGATCGTGGGATACTGAGGGAGGAGCTGGGATGTAACACAAGTATAGGAAGTTAACCAGGTAATGAGTATAAACCAACCAGGTCGTGCATGTGAAAGACCGGAGGGCTAGGACTTCGATAGGAAGGCAGGACTTAAATGGGAAACCAAGGTGGCAAGGGAGCCCCTTCTGATGATTCAGACAGGTCTTGACCTGTTTTAGGCCGCCGCGGGAGCGGACTGCTGGGCAGGATGGACCTGTGGTCTGACCCGGCGGAGGCACTGCTTATGTTCTTATGTTCTTATGTTCATGGTGCCCATCGGGGACTGTTGAATACAGGTTGGTAGGAAAATGATACATGTCAGGTGCTGCTCATGTTGACATTACTGCTTTCCAGGTGTCTACTTTTTCCTCTGCTGCATTCCCACTACTCCTCTGGCTCTGGCACTCTCTTTCTTCCACCTTGCTCATCAGCCTGTCCCTTGACTCGATTCGGGACCCCTTTACTAAGCTGTGGTAAGTACTAATGTGTGCTTAGCGCAGGACAAAAAGCACTACCATAGGGCATGGTCAGGCATCCCACGATAGCTTTAGGATTGGCACATGCTTCCCATGTGCTAAAAAATAGAGTTTATTTTTTTTAGCGCTGGGGGGCATATTTGGGTGTGGAGAGTAGATATATTCTGTGCTAATTGCTACAGTATATTGCACAGAAAATAGGTGACAGTAAGTGGTCACATGTTACTGGCCACATGCTAATGGGGAAATTAGTGTGAGGCCATTATCAGGAAAAAAGGGAAATGGGGCCATTTTACCACACTGCTAAAAATGGCCCCAGTGCACAAGAAAGCCCCGTTACTGGCCACTTTTTAATGCAGCTTAGTAAAATACAATACAATATTTATTTATATATCGCAAATACCTCAACGAAGTTCATTGTGGTTTAATATTAAAAGACAATGTCCAGAATTAATTACAGTCATAAAATCAACATTGAATTTACTGCTCCTTTAACACATGTTTATTATACAAATAAGTTTACAAAGCCTTCTTAAAACGTTTGTAGTTATTTTCTGAAGTCATACGGCCAGATAAATTTTGCCAAAGTTTTGCAGCTTGATAACTGTAGACGTGGAGGAGTGTGTGGCGCAGTGGTTGGATCTACAGCCTCATCACCCTGGGGTTGTGGGTTCAAACCCCGCCCTGTTCCTTGTGACCCTGGGCAAGTCACTCAGTCCTCTGTAGCCCCAGGTACGTTAAATAGATTGTGAGCCCACCGAGACAGAGAGGGAAAAATGCTTGAGTACCTGATTGTAAAAACCGCTTAGATAACCTTGATAGGCGGTATATAAAATACTAATAAACTTGAAACTAAAATTAAACAATCTGGTGCACTTTATTTCTCTAAACCTTTGGAAATCAAAATGGAGAATTCTGTCTTAAGCCGTGCAATCCTACAGAATTGGCCTGGCAAGAAATGCAATATAAGATGGTGCTTCTCTTTGATATATTTTCATCATACTAAAAAATGTAACCCCGTGGTATGTTGCAATGGAGGGCAATATTCCCATTCCCTTGTAGGCCTCACAGGATACCTAGCTTGTAAGCATCCTGCTTGGTGAAGGGTTTCAACCTTTTTTGTCCTTCAAGCTGCAAGAAAAGCCATAGACACCAAAACCTCACACTGTTGAAATCCTTCTGTCACCTCCTTGATATTCTCTGTTGGTATGATCTCACACACAATGAGAGGTTGCTCCACTAACCTCTTCATTAGGGTTGCCAGACATCCAGATTTACCTGGACATGTTATCTTTTTAGAGGACATGTCCGGGCATCTGGTTGGCTTTTCCAAAACTAGCACTTTGTCCGGGTTTTGAAAAGCTTCCTCTTCAGATCGTGTCGGGAGGGGGCAACCGCGCATGAGTGGAGGTCCTCCCGACCGATGAGAACAGACTGAGGTGGGCGAGGCTAAGAGCGAGGCTGGGCATGGTGTGGGCGTAACGGGGCAGGGGATGGGTGGAACTGGGTGGGTCTATGGGTCCAGATTTTAAACAAGTAAAATCTGGTACCCTACTCTTTATCATCAGACTAGTGGAATGCCACATGCTACTGACAGACTGAATGAGCAGGTGCACGGTTTCCCCTGCTGCTTCCTGCTTCTGATGTAGCTCATGTGCACCCAGTGGCATAGAGAGGGGGGGGGGGGCGCGGTTCACCTGGGTGCACTGCTAGCATCGTTCCTCCTCTCTGCCCCCCGCCTCTTCCCATTCCTCCCTTCCACGCATGCACCCTTTTCCCTTTCCCCATACCTCTAGTTGAGGTTGTTGCTCACGGTGGACAACAACGTGCTCTTCGTGACCCTGTCAGCTCTCCAGCTGACGTCACTTCCAGGTACCACGCATAGGAAGTGACACCAGAGGGAGAGCAGACGGGGTTGTGAGGAGCATGTTGTTGACCGCCGCGAGCAACAACTTAACTAGAGGTACGGTAAAGGGAAGGGGGGGAGCGTGCATGGCAGACAGGATCGGGGAAGGAGCGGGTGGAGGCAGAGATGAGGGCGTGGAGAGGCACCCCCCCACACCCGGGCACCTCTCACCCTCACGACGCCACTGTGTACACCATTCATTCACATAGTGATATAGCCAGTCACTGGCAAATCCGGCAAGTGTGATATTCAGCAAGACATAGCTGACTATCTTCCACTGAACATTTGAGTTTAGCCGGCCACATAATTCTTACCCGCCTGGGAGTCGTTCCCAGTCAGCTAAACCCTGCTGAATTTCGGAGAGAATGTGTCTTACTATCAGTTGCAACAAGTGTGCAAAGCATCAAATCTGATCAAAGCCCCCATCTTCCATGGCCATTACCATGTTCTTGCCACCATCTGTAATTAAATAATAGAGAAGTACAGTTGTCTCTCTCAAACCTAGTTACCAGCCTTTATTACTGACCTTTTTTCCACTAAGATATACTACTACTACTAATCATCACTTATATAGCGCTGAGAGGCTATATGGATATAAGATATGGGTTGAGGTATGCTACAGTCTATTATTTGATCATGCAGCAGAGCTGCTACTGTGCCAACAGCCTGCTCTGCCTCATCCAGCTGGCACCACTGAGCCATCAGGAGAGGAAGGCATGTGCAGTATTCTGAATGGTCCAGATTTTGCTGATGAAATGCATGCTACTATCCTTTGCTTTGTCCACCTGTGGCCGAAACTGGCCAATGTTCTGAAGGTTGCCTCAAAGGACACGTAGTAATTAGAGCCTAAGATGTACAGTAGCTGCTTAAACCTTGCATTCTCATTACCTGTAGGAGTTATTTATCAAGAGCAATCATCTTCCTGTTGCACAATGTCATCACCTTCTACGTTGCCTGCCTTTTGCCCTAGGACAGTAATGCTGCGTATCAACCCATCTCCACAATGGTGACTTGCTTATAAAGAATCAGGCTGTTTACCTGCCACCTCACTGTGGGAAGAGACTTGTGAGACATAATTCATGTTTTTTGTAGTTTTCCTGCCCCTGCTACTTGCAGTAAGAATGAAGTTCCAAGCCTT
This sequence comes from Geotrypetes seraphini, assembly GCF_902459505.1. Lineage (NCBI taxonomy): Eukaryota > Metazoa > Chordata > Amphibia > Gymnophiona > Dermophiidae > Geotrypetes > Geotrypetes seraphini. The sequence goes on from NC_047086.1 coordinate 255,521,157, forward strand.
GTGCCAGCTCCCTCCCTGTAGCCAGCTCTAAAGGGTACTGTTTCTGCAATTAATGGCCCCTTTGGCTCAGTAGATTTCCTTTATTGATAAGCAAATGCATTGTGCAGACTGTTGATGCTCAAGCACTGAAAAATTCCCCTCATACCTCAGATTTTTTTGATGGGATCCCTTTTATGCATTTTTTAGACTGCTGCTCCCTGTGGAACTGAGGCTGATGGCGGACCAGGAAATGAAAGGCCAGGGGCATCCCTCATATTCAAATAATGTCTTTTATGATTCAAAGGAGGAACAAACCAAGCTGTAAGTTTCTGTGCAACTGAACAGATATGTTTTTGTGCTTTGGAAAGGATCAGATGTGAGCTTACTTATATGTATTGATGCAGGGTTCCACATTAGGAGTCACTTCCCAGGAAAAGAATCTAGGTGTTATTATTGAGTATACATTGAAACAGCTTAATTTGCAAATGGTGGTTAAGAAAGCAAATAGAATGTTAGGAATTATCAAGAAATGAAAACAAAGATGAAAATGTTATAATGCCCTTTTATCGCTCTATGGTATGACCTTACTGCAAATACTGTGTGCAATTTGGGCTGCTGTATCTTAAAAAAGATATAGCAGAATTAGAAAAGGTACAAAAAAGGATGACAAAAATGATAAAAGGGATGGGACAACTTCACTTTAAGGAAAGGCTATAGCGGCTATGGCTCTACAGTTTGGAGAAAAGATGGCTCAGGGGTGATAAGATAAGATGTCTGTAAAATACTGAATGGAATGGAAAGGGTAGATGTGAATCGCTTGTTCACTGTTTCCAAAAATACTAGAACTATGGGGCATGTGATGATGCTACTAAGTAGTAGATTAAAACACCTGTAATTAAACTCTGAAATTTGTTGCTGGAAAATGTGGTGAAATCAGTTAGTTTAGCAGGGTTTAAGAAAAGTTTGGATAATTCCCTAAACGAGAAGTCCATAAGCCATTATTGAGATGGCTTGGGGAAATCCACTGCTTATTCCTAGAATAAGCAGCATAGAATCTGTTTTGTTACTTGGGATCTAGTTAGGTACTTGGGACCTAAGTTGGCCACTGTTGGAAACAGGATACTGGGCTTTATAGACCTTTGGTCTTTCCCAGTATGGCAATTCTTATGTTAAATTCTTGCCATTTACTTTAAATTTACCACAGGAGTCAAATTTATTTTTTGGATATTTTGGTAAAAAGTGATGGGAGATGCTACCACGGTTTTCAGAAAAAGCATAGGATGTAATATTCTTTTAGTAATTAGTAGCTGCCATCCTCAAGCCCTAAAAGTAAATTTAACATTTTCACAATTTCTAAGATATCGTCAAATTTGGTTCACAGTGGATAATTTTAAGGTGCAATCTCAAGATGTGCAATGGAGATTATGTTGAGGCTATCCTCTTTGAGTGCTTAGAAGGGCATACAAAGGGGCCAGATTTTATGATCAGGACTGGTTTTTTTTTTCAGGATCGGCATCCCTCACATTCCCTATTAGCTACTCTTTTTGAGAGTAGCTTTTGGCTCTGTGAGTAGTATTTCTTACTTCCTTATCACTTTTCATCCTAGATAGTTCCAAGTTTCCAAGTTTATTAAAAAATTGATATACCCCCTAATCAAGCTTCTAGGAGGCACCCCCCAACATCCCCGGCATTGGGAGTGGCCTAAGACTCCAATTGGCCAGATACCTAAAGCCACTCCCATAGGTGGGTTTTGGGGGGGTGCAAGCAGAAAGGAGTGGGCATCCCTCCTACTGGGGATTGTTTAGGGGTTTGCGGCAGAAGGGATTGGGCATTCCTCCTGCCGCAGACAATGTGGGAGGTTTCAGGGGTAGCGATGGGAGGGAGTGGGCATTCCTCCTGCAGGCTGATTTGCAGTGGGGTTTGGGGGTTCCCTGCTGCAGCTGCAGCCGCTCAGATGATCGCGTCAGGAAGATTTCCTTGCCGCGATCAGTTTAGTGGTCAAGTCTATGTGAAATACAGGTCAGCATTTTGCTGACTTACATTTCAAGCACCTATCGCAACTCTAGGATCTCTGAAGCTCGCCTGAGGCCACTTCTGGATGAAACCACGCCCAGCCTTGTGCAAGCTTAAGCATTCCTAGGCACCTCCCTGTACCCATGACAGACAACTACATTGTAGGCGGCCTGTCTTGTTGTTGTTTTTTTTTAACCCACATGTGTCCCGATTGGCTGATTAGACAGCGGTATGATGCCTACCGCCACCTACAATCAGGACACAGTTTATAGAACATGGCCCTGTGTGTATGTGTCCAAAAAAAACAAAAGTACAGTCAAACCTCAGTTTGCGAATAACGCGATTTGTGAGCATTTTACAAGACGAGCAAAACATTCTCGCAAATCGTGCCTCGCAAACCGAGCGCTGACTCGATTTGTGAGACCCCCCAAACTGGCATTGCCCCCCTGCTTGTGAACGCCCCCCCCCATGATCCAACATCCCCCGCCTGTGCGCCCAAATACAATCCCTTACCCTGATCTGGCACCAGCACCAGCACCAATGCACAAGACGTACCGGTGCCAGTGCCTGAAGATCCTGCCTCTTGCCTGGGCTGGGCCTTGAGCATCTGCGCATGCTCAAGGCCTTCTGGCTCCCGTGATTCTTGGAGAAAGCGAGAGCCAGAAGGCTTTGAGCATGCGCAGATGCTCAAGGCCCAGGCCAGGCAAGAGGCAGGATCTTCGGGCACCGGCACGTCCTGTGCGTTGGTGCTGATGCCAACGCCAGATCAGGGTAAGAGATTGTGTTTGGGATCGCAGTGGGGGGGAGGCTGTTGCGAGCAGGGGGTTCTTGGGGGAGAGCGTTCGCGGACGGAGGGAGTAATGCAAGTTCTTGGGGGGGGGGCGGGGAGCAGCGCCGGTGGCCTCGGGGGTGGGGGGTGAGGTGAAGCAGCACCGGTGGCCTCGAGGGGGGGAGGGGAATGAATCAAGCGAGTTTCCCTTACTTCCTATGGGGAAACTCGCTTTGATATACGAGCAATTTGGTTTACGAGCATGCTTCTGGAATGAATGTACTAGCACAGATCTGTGAATGTTACTCTCCACATAAATAGTGGCCTCACAAAACTTTCATGTAGAATAAATCTTTGTCAGGCTAATATTTATTCAGAGAATAAAATTCCTATTCATGTGCAGATGTGTGCTGGCACTTTTGTTTTCTTTCAACTTGTGTATAGTAAAGCTGCCTTTACCATAGAATCATTTGAGCACATGGCCAGCAGACTTTCTCTTATTAGCATGCAAGTTCTGGGTGCTTTCAATTTGCATCTCATTAGCTTAAGAACATAAGGATTGCTATACGGGACTGATCGAAGATCTGTCAAGCTCAGTATCCTGTTTCCAACAGTAGCCAATCCAGGTCACAAGTACCTTGCAAAATCCCAAATGAGGAAAACAGGTTTTATGCTGCTTATCCTGGAAATAAGCAATGAATTTTCCCTAGTTCATCTTAATAATGGCTTATGGCTTGTGCAGATGAGGACATGTGTAAATGTTGGTCCCACACATGCCCTGCCCATGTTCCTCCTTGTAAACGCCCCTTGCAGTTTTGTTTTAAGCGAGTTGTGCCCATAATTGATAGGATAATGTTGAGCTATGTTCCCTCTAAGCGGCCACATGAGCAATTGCTCATACATTCTAGGAGTGTCGCTCACAGATTTAACATTGTCACTCACAAAAATACTTGCAAATCTGGAAAATTGTTGGTTTTTAGAACTTGTTGATCCCACAAAAAAAATGTATTTAGAACTTGTTGCTTATATGAGAAAAATATTTGCACACACCCGGCCAATCCTTACAGGGAGCTTTAGTGTTGAGTGGTCACCTAGCACTTAGCATGCAAGTATACATGCACCCATGTAAGTGCTAGTATTCTAGTCCAATATTTAGCGCTATTTAGCCAGACGGGATGACTCCTGGCTAGCTAAATAGTTCTAAACTGGTTATCCAGCAATATTTAGCAGGAGCCAGCTATCTCTGTGAAATATACCAGTCACTGGCTAGCCCGGTTACCAGCTAAGTTGCATGACATAGCCAGTCAGCACCAATATTCATTGGTTGACTGGCTAAGTCTAGTGGCCAGATAGACCAGCCTAAATAGCAAGTCTGTCTTTGGCCATTATAACTTAGCTAGCCAGCTGATGAATATTGGTTTGACCGGCTAAGCCATAAGTGGCTGAATTAGACCAGAAATTTAATGCCAGTGGTTTTGATATGGCCCTGGCATTGAATTTTCGAGTTCAACACTAACCATGGGAGGTAGCCAGGTTAAGTGGAAATGTTTAAATTTAGGTGCCAAGTTCTAGAATGATAGGGATAGATTATAATGGATACCAGAAACAAATTATTTTTAGCCCACTCAGGAGCCCTCTCCTTTTGGTTTGTTTAGCAGCGTACGCCTTTCAGCGCTATAGAAATGATAAATACTAGTAGTAGTAGTAGTAAAGGGAAAAAAAACAAAAACGACTTCAAGCAGCACTTTTTGTAATTCATTTTCAAACAAACCCTCATCCTTATCTGCTGTCAGTACTGACAGCTAGTCCCCTGAACTGGATAAGTGCTGCTGTATATCAAATGTAAAAAGGTTCACGCTGATTTAGCAAAGGCAAAATTGTTTTCAGGAAGTTTCCGCATCCTAATCTGTAATACATTCTGGAATATTGTAGAAATTTAAAGATTTCGGTAAATATTAATTGTTACCGCCCAGAAATTATGAGAACAAATGAATCCTAAAAGATTATTTTCTTCTATAGTCAGTTTAATCACGCTGCGATCAGGTTTGAATATTAGAAACTAGGTCTCTTTTGAGAAGCATGTGCTGTGTCAGTAAAATGGGAATTCCTAATGATTCCAGCATTTTGCTTAAAGTTTTATAGGACCGTTTACTTAATTGGTATCTGTCTCAGTTTGAATAGTGGAAGCCCTTAATTATGCTCACAGAGTGTTTATGGATGTTGAAGCATGCAGTGAAGGATAACTGTCTAGAATGGTTGCCCTCTGGGGAAAAGAGAACTTTAGAGAGTGATAGATCATTACTGAACTAGCACATCAATCTCAGGAATAATTGTTTGGAACTCGCAGGGTAAGCCAGGTTTTTTGGAGGGGAAGGCTACAAATGAACACTGACTTGATACTTCCAGCAACTATTCACTGAATAAGGAATCTCTCACAGCAGCAAAGAAAACCACGTATAATCTTGAGCAGGCCCGATAAAATACAATAAGGGCCCAATTTTCAAAGCAATTTAAATGGGCAGGAAAGGCTTCTACCTGCTTAAAAATCATGTTCAGCGGGCAGGTTGTTGATATTTAGTGGCACTTAACCAGACTGTACAGCCGAATATTGGCACTAACTGGCCATCCCAAATCCAGACAGGTTTTACAGTGATGGAGGTAGGGAGTAGCTGGGAGTTATGCAGATGCCAGGAATATTCAGTGTCGATGTCCACATAGCTAAGTAGGCACAAAGGACTACAAAAAAAATCAGTCCTCTCTATGTCAGCTTAGCTGTGCGGGTGCCAACACTGAATACCAGCAGGCATCTGCATAACTTCCAGGTACTGGCCTGATTTCCTACGGACTCCCCCTTCCATCCAAAGCCCACCCTCACACATAGGTCCTATCCCCGACCTTTGCATTCCCAGTAGGTCTCCCCACGCCTGCCTTTCAAACCTCTGGGGGTCAGTGAGGCAGGAGTGATCGCCACTCACTCATGGCCATCTGACCTCTAGCAGATGTCTTATGGGACTAGATACTAAAAGTTGTGGCAGCTATTTTGGTGGAGGAGCTGCAATGGGCAGGAGCAAGTGAAGATCCTTTTTGCCCCTCTGAACCATAGACCATCAGGAATTTGAAAAGATGGCCAGGCTGGGATAGGAGCTGTTTGTGTGTGGTGGTGGTGGTGGTGGTGGTGGGGGGATTGTTCAGATGAGAGGGAGGAAATGATGATCATCTTTGGGGGGATCAGATGGGGAGGGGTGATGATCCTCTGGGGGATGAGAAGGAGGGAATGGTTCCAATCCTCTTTGGGGGAGGATTAGATGTCCCATAAGTATCTAGCTGTCTTCATCGCACTTTTATTATACCTTTGACCCTTTTTTTGCTGCCTTGGGTGGTTTATGTAACTCTTCTGGCATATTCCTCTATGTACAGCATTCCTAGGGGTTATTCCTCCTCCATCTGCTTTGCATCTTTCTTGGTGTCTTGAAGGTCTTCATTCCAATGTAGCTTGTAACTTCTTCATAAGAACAGCTATACTGGGTCAGACCAATGTCCATCTAGCCCAGTATGCTATTTCCACAGTGGCCAATCCAGGTCACATGTACCTAGCAGAAATCAAAATAGCAGCAACTTTCTATGTTACCAATCCCAGGGCAAGCAGTGACTTCCACCACATCTGTCTCAATAGCTGACTACAGACATTTGCTCCAGGAACTTGTCCAAACCTTTTTTAATAATAATAATAACAATATTTTTATGTACCACAAGCAGTTCAGAGTGGTTTACAGAGGAAGAGACTGTACATATACAGCGATGTTACAGAAAATTTTGTCAAGTACATTGGTAACAAATTTCAATTACATTAATGAGCTGAGAGGTTGGGTATAACCGGAAATATGTCAGAGATACAGCAGGTATTTCAGTGATATAACAAGGTAGGAAGGAGTCAGAGAAATTTATCAAAGAGGTAGGTTTTAATTGATTTCCTGAAGGATTGGTAGGAGGGTACGCTTGAAATGAGGATGACATTTATTCAATTTGGCAGCTTGGAATGACAGTGTTCTATCAATGAATCTCTTGTAGACACAGCCCTTCAGGGAGGGGAAGGCAAACAAATAGGCACTACATGTGCAAGTAGTGCCTGGAAACATGAAATGGCGCGACAGGTAAATCGGGGATGAACCCGTTAAGGTTTTGAAGCAAATGCAGGCAAACTTGAAGATGACCCTTGCCTCCATTGGCAGCCAGTGAAGTTTTCTGTAGAACGGCTTACATGATCCGACTTTTTGAGACTATAAATGAGACGGACGGCAGTATTCTGAATGATTCTCAGGTGCTTGATGGTTTTCTTGAAGGATCCCAAATATATGATATTGCAGTAGTCTAAGGTGCTTAAGATTAGAGACTGAACCAGCAATCGGAAGGAGAGGAAGTCAAAGTAGTGTTTGATGGTACAGAGTTTCCAGAGGGTGCAAAAGCATTTTTTAACCTGAGCATTGGTATGGTCTTCGAAAGTCAGGCATCAGTCCAGGATGACTCCAAGGATTTTAATGGTGGAATTGATTAGGTAAGTTAGCCCGTTTAATTTCAGAGAGATATTGGTTAGTTTGTGGTTGGGGCTTGCGAGGAAAAGTTTTGTTTTTTTCTGGCATGCTATGTTAATTGCTGTTACTATGAATTCCAGAGCTTAACTATTCTTTGAGTAAAAAAATATTTCCTCCTATTGGTTTTAAAAGTATTTCCATGTAACTTCATTGAGTGTCCCTTAGTCTTTGCAATTTTTGATAAAGAAAAAAAAATGTAATTCACTTATACCTACATAGTAACATAGTAGATGATGGCAGATAAAGACCCGAATGATCCATCTAGTCTGCCTAACCTGATTTAATTTAATTTTTTTCTAAATCTTTTTCTTTTTCTCTATTTCTGGGCAAGAATCCAAAGCTATACCCGCTACTGTGCTTGGGTTCCAACTGCCAAAATCTCTGTCAAAGAATCACTCCAGCTCATCTACACCCTCCCAGCCGTTGAAGCCCTCCCCAGCCCATCCTCAACCAAAAGGTCATATACAGACACATACCGTGCAAGTCTGCCCAGTACTGGCCTTAGTTCAATATTTACTATTATTTTCTGATTCTAGGTCTTCATCTAGATCTTCATCCCATGCTTCTTTGAACTCTGTCACCGTTTTCCTCTTCACCACCTCTCTTGGGAGCGCATTCCAGGCATCCACCACCCTCTCCATAAAGAAGAATTTCTTTACATTGCTCTTGAATCTACCACCCCTAAACCTCAAATTATGTCCTCTGGTTTTACCATTTTCCTTTCACTGGAAAAGATTTTGTTCTACGTTAATATCCTTTAAGTATTTGAAAGTCTGAATCATATCTCCCCTGTCCCTCCTTTCCTCTAGGATATACATATTCCGGGCTTCCAATCTCTCCTCATATGCCTTCTGGCGCAAGCCTCCTATCATTTTCGGCACCCTCCTCTGGACCGCTTCAAGTCTTCTTATGTCCTTCCCCAGATACGGTCTCCAAAACAGAACACAATACTCCAAGTGGGGCCTTACCAATGACCTGAACAGGGGCATCAACAACTTCTTTCTTCTACTGGTTATGCCTTTCTTTATACAGTCCAGCATCCTTCTAGCAGCAGCCACCACCTTGTCACACTGTTTTTTTGCATTTAGATCTTCGGACACTATCACCCCAAGGTCCCTCTCCTCATCCGTGCATATCAGCTCAACTCCCAGCATATACGATTCCTTCCGATTATTAATCCCCAAATGCATTACTCTGCATTTCTTTGCATTGAATTTTAGTTGCCAGATATTAGACCATTCCTCTAACTTTTGCAGATCCTTTTTCATATTTTCCACTCCCTCTTCAGTGTCTACTTTGTTACAAATCTTGGTATCATCCGCAAAAAGAAAAACTTTTCCTTCTAACCCTGTTCTATGCCACTCAGGATTTTGTAGACCCCAGTCATATCTCCACTCAGCCATCTCTTTTTCATGCTGATTAGCCCTAATGTCTTTAACCTTTTCTCATATGAAAGGAGTTCCATCCCTTTTGGGGTTCATTTTCAAAAAAGAAAAACGTCCAAAATGTGGCATAAAGGATAAATGTGGTGTTGGTCTGTAGTGTGTCTAAATTTCAAGGGAACATGTTAGAGGCATGGTGTGGGCAGTACTAGTACAGGTTTATAATTTGGACATTTTTCTGCAATTATTGAACATTTAAGAATACATTTACAGTAGGGCACAATTTAGACGTTTGGGGCTAGACCTGTTTTAACAACAAATAAGTGCTTGCAACAGTGTGGGTGGGGAAGAGGGAAGAAAACTCAGAGACAGTCCAGCACTTAGTATAAATCAGCATTTATTTTCCAATTTTGGGCAGCTTCAGGCCAAAGGTAGCTGGTAGCCGGTCAAAGTTTAGACCATACTGTGCTCATAAACTGAAACAGAACTCTAGCAGTTTACTGCAACAGGTAAAAATTCAACTTACTTAGGACAGCAGGATTCATAATCAGAAAAGAAACAGCCTTTCAGGCACATTACTAAGCAGGGTAGTCAAAAACCCATAAACAAACGGATGTAGCAGTTCAGGCTCTCTAAAAGCAAGGGCAGCAGTCAGAAATTCAAAATAAAAGAAAACAGCAGTTCAAACAATTCTCCAAGAAGCCAGAGCAGCAGTCAGAGAAAACAAACAAAACAGCAAATCACAGTTCCAAATGCTCACTGTCAGTCCTGCAGTCAAATAAAAGGAAATTAGTTAGCATTTTAATCAGGCTTCTTCTGTCCTTGACCTCCCTGGGGCTCTTTCTTTCTTCCTCTTGTCCTGCCCTTTTTATTCCTGCCCACTTCCTGTTCTTTCAGGTGTTCTTCTTGGGACTTACCCACTAGAGGAAGAGAGCAAACTTTCTGCCTGGTTTTCTGACCAGGCAGGGAAGTGGCCACTAGAGGGAGGTGTAGAGTTTCCTCAAGTGGACTCTTAACCTGAGGGGGATGGCTACAAGACAGAGAGGTCTTTACAATCCTTCACAGTGCCAAACTGGTGTCCAAACTGAGCAGATGACCACTGGTAGGATGAAGGCATGACCTCCCACACTCCTACAGTGGTCACCGACTTCCTCCTACTTCCAAAAGATGTGAATGAAACAGTATATACCTGCTTGTATGATAGCTTCAGATATTATGGCCAGTCCTAGTACAACAAGAAGCAGATTCCTGGAGTAACCTGGTGGGTGGTGTGGTGAGCCATAGAGATGGGGACCCATCTCTACTCTAACCACTATACTTAAGGTGGAATTTGTGAGCCTTCCAAACCCCATCCTAATATCACTGTACCCATATATAGGTATCACCTGCAGCCATAAGTGCTATTGTTATGGTATACAATTAGGTATGGTGGATTTTGGATAGAATATAAGAGGCTTTGCTGAGATGTGTACCTGGAACCTTTTTTGTGAGGTTCACTACAGTGCCCCCTAGGATGCCCCACTATTTTACTGGGATGTCTGTGTGGCCAGTCAACTAAGAATGCTGGCCCCTCCTACATCCCAATGGCTTATTCTGAGCATTTTTCTTTTGGATATGCTTTTATCAAAAATGATTCAAAGAGACAGATACATATACACATCCATTTTCAAAAAAAGATAGATGTTTTGCAGTTTTGAAAAGGGCATGTTTGGTACTAGATGGTTGTGTGTGTTCTACAAAACGTCTAAACTCGAATTTAGACGTCATATCGAAAATGCCCCTCCACGTCATTTTGGTTGCTCTTCTTTGAACCTTTCTAATTCTACTGGTCCCACCTGCTTCCTGTTTCTGCGAAGGCAGGACCCAGCAAAGAGGAAACTCTGAAGCTGGCAGAGCAGCGAAGTTTCTGGATCATGACACCAACCTCAGAAGCACCCCTTCATGGTCTGCACCTCTGGCGAACAGCCCCCCTCCCCTTGGTATGCTACTGGGTCTTCCTACAATTTTTCACAGATAATTTTAAATTTTAAATTCTCAGCCCAAAAACAGCTGGCCAAATGTGCCTGGTGTACATTTTCTACCCCTCATATCCCCTCCTGCTTTCAACCCTCCCACTTCTTCCTCCTACATACCCTCTTACTCTGCCCCAGCTTATTTCTCTGGTAGATTACATTAGTATGATTTGTATATGGAAAGTATGAGTCTTGTCTGCCTTTGTGCCTGAGCGCTCTCTAATCCTATTTTGCCAGTTCCACTAAACAGAGGAAAAATGGGGGAGTTCTCAGTCCATTGGCATAAGACCTCTATTTTGGCATGTAAAATAGTCACCAGCACAAATTTGTGTTCCTTTTTGTTAAGGCCACCCTCTTCCAACTGCATGTCCTCACTCAAGCTTGCCAGCAAATTGTTAATAAGTTTCAGTGAAAATGGATAGAAAGCGCCACTGTTATACTATAAAACTGACTGACCCATTGACTTCAATGGAAATGAATGAAATAAAAGCCATGAATGATTCAGTATCTGAAGTCAACATGAATGGGTTTTGGAACCTAATACGAACTGAACTAAAAATGTTTGGCATGCACAACCTTAATATTGTAGTGTAGCAAAATAGCCTAGTGTTCATCTAACACTTTCATGATGAAGAGTCAGTGTAGATGGATGAAAGACAGCCAAAGATGAAACAAGAGAAACTGACTTTGTAAGAACAGCATCCAACAAGAACTTAGATCTCGGCAGCTGACAGCTGAGATACATTTTTAGCAATGTGAAAAGGAATAACTGGGCACGCTTAGTGGGTGAACTGATTTCAAGTTTCAAGTTTATTAATTGGCTTGTTGAATCGCTTAATCAAATTTCTAAGCGATGTACAGCAATATACATTCTTAAGGAAACAAAAACAAAACATACACTTAATTCATTATAATATAAACAGAAGGTATGAGGGGGTGAAATACATTTTTTATAGTAAAGAGAGAACATATAAGGAAAATACAAAAGGAAGTTGGTAGACAAGTAAAAGCAAAAAAAAAAAAAAAAAAATTCACTAAAATAACTCAATAAAATAAAATTTATAGTTACTTTGCAAATGCATCTTTAAACAAAAAGGTTTTTAACTCGCTTTTAAATTTGCCAAACACCTTCTCTTCCCGTAAAAACATGGGAAGCGCATTCCAAATCTGAGGTGCTGTACATGAGAAGATAAATTGTCTTCTTGTACTAATAATTTTTAGCGAAGGAATTGACAAAAGATTCCGTTCACTCGATCGTAAAATTTCTTTTGTGTTATCTTCTATTATATTATTATGAAGCTTATACACCTGACCAAAACTTTTTTAGCATTCATCTCCTACAACATTTAACAAGCACACTAAAATGAATATAAACGGCTAATGCCCTGTGTATGTCAGATTACATAGAGTGTGAGCCTGCCAGGACAGATAGGCAAAAATGCTTGAGTACCTGAATGTACACTACTTAGGTTAGAAGTGGTATATAAATTAAAAAAAAAAAAATAAGTACACACACTACAAGCAGGCACAATAGTCTCTAAAAACTATAAACCAGGGGTAGGGCACTCCGGTCCTCGAGAGCCGTATTCCAGTTGGGTTTTCAGGATTTCCCCAATGAATCTGCATGAGATCTATGTGCATGCACTGCTTTCAATGCACATTCATTGGGGAAATCCTGAACACCCGACTGGAATACGGCTCTCGAGGACCGGAGTTCCCTACCCCTGCTATAAACCATTGGCATAGGAGCGCTTACTGACACCTATTTTCACATACTGATAGGCTGGCACTTGCCAATGTAGCTGCACTAACCAAATAGTGCTAGGCTTGTCTATTCTCCATCCCCAAACATCGATCTGAGATCTACTATGGGACCCCTGAGCATGCCCCGCGGTAGTGCTTTTTACCCTGCAATAAGCGTGTTAGTGCTTACTGCAGTTTAGTAAAAGGCTCCCTTAAAATGTTCACATGTCCAGATATTATCTATACTGTATATGAGGGTTCTTCAAAAAGTTTTTTACACTTTCATATTTTCGCGCTCAATCAAAACCATTCTTTTCTGATAGCATTAAGAAGTTAGTAGGATACTGGGGAAAATGTACCGCAAAACAGGGTGATTATTTGGAAAAGTGATATAATTTGCTTTCGAGATATTTAATAAATAGTGTTTAAAAAAATAAAAGTGCAGAAACGTTTTGAAGATCCTTCATATTTGTTGCCGAGGTTAAGGGACATGTGACGGTGGAGGAAAAAATTATTCCGATAGCAGCAATATTCAGCCACTATCCCGTCTTTTAGGGACAGATTTGAGAGAATGCCACAGCGCAAAAAAAAAAGAGTGCTAGGCAAGCATTCTATAATAACAAAGTTGGGTCCTGAAACCATCATAGATTACTAGCGTAAGTCAGTATTTCAGTGCATAATTTTCGACAAAGGCATTTATGCCATGTCCAAGGCTTGCGCCTAAATATTTCCATCTTTGCACATACCTGACAGTATTCTATTAACTTACCCCCCCAATTTTATAAAGTGTGTCTAACGTTAGTTGCCTACATCAGTATGTCTAGCCGATGTAGAAACAGAAACGTGTAGAGTATGACGGCAGAAAAGGGCCGACGGCCCAACAAGTCTGCCCACTCAAGAACCCTCCCTCCCTCGATAATCCATCTATTAAGCATTCCTCTGGAGCGACCCCACCTGTCTGTCCCATCGTCCCTTGAAGTCAAGCGTGTTACTGGCCTTGACTACCTGACGTGGAAGACCATTCCATCGATCAATTACCCTTTCGGTGAAGAAGTATTTCCTGGTGTCCCCATGAAATCTCCCCCCCTGAGTTTTAGCGCCTATCTTAATTGATTAATAAGCTAAATTTGAACTAATAATTGGCAACTTAAAACCTCTTAAATGATGTTAAATGAAGTTAATTGAATGTTAGGCACAGAACTTGGTAGGCGTGATTCTATGAAAGTTAAGCGCCAGGGATGAGTGTCCTGAATGGCCCAGTCTGATAATTGGGCACACTAAGGCCCAGATTTTTGAACCAGCGCCAATTTTCTAGGCACCCATACTTCTGTTACAAATGCTGTCCAAACAGGCATTTTTAACAGAGATTTGAGGTGCATACTGGCGCCTAGAATATCGGCACCAGAATTGCACCTACAGAGGCGCTTTAAGCTGTCAAATGCCAAAGTAGGCATGGCTAATGCCAGAAGTAGTGTTAGACGGCCTGAAGCGCCTACATAGGTGCGATTCACATGAAGATAGGCCTAGATTTCACGTCAGCACGATTCTGAAACTAATGCCGATGAATGATTGATACGCAATTGCCGGCCGCTTTTAAGGTGGCCGCCGATATCGGGGCCGGTTTGAGAATCCAGGCCTCTAGTGTAATTCAATAAAGGCATGCCTATTTGGAACCAGTTCTATAAAGTAAAGTAGGCGCTTGCTTTCCTGTATAGAATATCAACAAAACAGGGCATGTATGTGCCTATATTTGAGGTGCAACCACTTACACTAGTCATAGAACTGGGGTATGTGCTTGTGCCTAGATTGTGGAAATGCTGAATAATCATAGTGTTCTATGATTTACGCACATAATTCTGTGTTCTGCAGTGGCACTGTCCGGGTGGGGGCGCTGGCAACTCTCCTCCTCGGTTCTTCCCTGCCATGTGCGCACCTTCCCTTCCCCCTGTGCCTCTAACTTTTTGCCGGTGAGAGAGCAACATCTCCGACCAGATGCTCGCGCTGGCCTCGGCTCCCCCTGTAATGTCACTTCCTGGTTGTGGGACTAGGATGTGACGTCAGAGGGAGAGCCGAGGCTGGCGTGGGCAGCAGGTTGGGGATGCTGCTCATGCCGGCGAAAAAGATTTACGGGGGAAGAGGCATGCAGAGAAGGAGCGGGAGTAGAGAAGAGGGCAGGGAGGTGCCACCACCATGGAGGCCTCCCACCCTCGCTACACCACTGGTGCTCTGCCCATGCTTTTTGCACACTTTACCCATGCAAACCCCCAGCTATAAAGTATGTAGCATGTATAGATTCATCCTTTTTGTCTTGTTTGTTACAGTTAGATTGTAAGCTCTCTTGAGCAGGGACGGTGCTGCTTGCATCTGGTAGTGCTGCAGAAAAGATAAGTAGTAGTAGTAGGCGAAACCACCAATCTAAAAGTGGGTGTGGTTAGGGGTGGATTGTTGGTGTTTTTGTTTTCTTTTTTTAGTTTTACACATGATTATAGAATATGGACCGATGTGGCCCTAATTTAGGTGCAGACATTTAGGCCAAGAAAACCAATGCTTAAATTGGTGTGCCTAAAGTTAGGATTTTCAGCAATGCTAAGCGTAATTCCATACAGTGAGCCTAACTTTTATCGAATTACTTTTAGCACTATATTAGTCAGCACCAGTTGTTTATGTCAGAGTATCTCAACTTCTTCAAGCCAAGTACCCCCTAAGCCTAGCAAATACCAACCGAGTACTCCTGCCCAAACTCCACCCCAGATCAGTCCAATCTCCACCCCAGACCCACCAAAGCTCCGCCCCTGACTCCACCCCCATAATAATAGTACTAATTGTAATGCAATTTCTTCCATCCATTTTTCATATCTTATTAATACATAATGGTAACCAGAAAATTAAAAAAACACAAAGCACACTGTATGCAGAGAAAATGTTAATTATCATTTATATTTGGTTTTTTTTTCAAAGAGATCAAGGCAGATGACTTTATAATATGCAATGTCACCTCAGTAACAACTATAGAAAAATAGACAAATATAGTGCAAAATATAGACAGCAGATATAAATTCTCAAAACAGACACATTTTGATCACTAAATTGAAAATAAAATCATTTTACTACCTTTGTTTTCTGGTGATTTCATGAGTCTCTGGTTGAACTTCCTTCTGACTGTGCTTCCAATATTTATTTATTTCTATCTGCCTCCTTTCTCCTCCAAACCTCATTCCATTCCCCAACCAACATCTCTCTCTGTCCCTCCATATGTCCAACTTTTCTTCCTTTCTCTGCTCCATTGGCAACAAGTCTCCCTCTGTCACTGTCCATCTGTCTTGAGAGATCCAGGCATCTCTCCCACCCCCTCTACTGCCACATTCAACATTTCTCCTTCTCTCATCCCCCAGATCATGTGCAGCATTTTTCACCACTACCCCCCCCACCCCATGCCCATTTTTCCTTCTATCCTCCCTCTCCAACACCATGCCACATCTCTCCCTCCATCGCTATGTCCAACATTCCTCCCCCTTGCATCCCCTTTAATCTGCCCCTCTGATCCCTCTCCATCACCATATCCAACATTTCTCCCTCTCATCTTTCTACACTTCTCCCTCCATATTCACAGGGGTTAGGGGCAGAGCCGGCCTGTGAATATTAAAAAACCACAAATAATATTCGGGCCAGCTCTGACCCACCCCCCGCTTCCCCGTGACATCCCTTAAGCCTTACCTGGTAGTATAGCGGGTTCTCGTGGCAGGAGAGATCTTCCTACACTCCTGCCCCATGCATATCACTCATAGACTACGGGAGCTCACGGCAGCCATTTCCTATGAGTGATCTGCACGAGGCAGGAGCGTAGGAAGATCTCTCCTTCCCCGAAAACCCACTAGACCACCAGGTAACGCTTAATAATAATAATAATAATAATAATAATTTTTTTTTTTTTTTTTGGAATTTTTTATAATAATAATAATAATTTTATTCTTATATACCGCCAAAGCCGTGGTAGTTCGAGGCGGTTTACAACAAAGAAGAGCTAGACAATCAGCAAATATAGGTACAATGTGAGATCATCAAAATACAGGAGAGCATGATACAGAGGTGAGGCATGAGAGATCTTGGGAATAATTCGGTTAGAGATGGAGAGGTAGGGCTTAAGAGGACTTGGTTATGGGAGGAATGTTATTGAATGAGAGTACCCAAGAAAGGGACTTGGGGGTAATGGTGGACATGACAATGAAGCCGACGGCACAGTGCGCAGCGGCCGCTAAGAAGGCAAATAGAATGCTAGGCATAATCAAGAAGGGTATTACAACCAGAATGAAAGAAGTTATCCTGCTGTTGTATCGGGCGATGGTGCATCTGCATCTGGAATACTGCATCCAATATTGGTCGCCGAACCTTAAAAAGGATATGGCGTTACTCGAAAGGGTTCAGAAGAGAGTGACGCGTCTGATAAAAGGGATGGAAAACCTTTCGTACGCTGAGAGATTGGAGAAATTGGGTCTCTTTTCCCTGGAGAAGAGGAGACTTAGAGGGGATATGATAGAAACTTACAAGATCATGAAGGGCATAGAGAGAGTAGAGAAAGACCGATTCTTCATACTTTCAAAGAATAAAAGAACAAGAGGGCATTCGGAAAAGTTGAAAGGGGACAGATTCAAAACAAATGCCAGGAAGTTCTTCTTTATCCAACGTGTGGTGGACACCTGGAATTTGTTTCCAGAGGACGTAATAGGGCAGGGCATGGTACTGGGGTTTAAGAAAGGATTGGACAACTTCCTGCTGAAAAGGGGATAAAGGGATATAGATAGAAGATTACTGCACATGTCTTGGACCTGTTGGGCCGCTGCGTACGCGGACTGCTGGGCACGATGGACCTCGGGTCTGACCCAGCGGAGGTATTGCTTATGTTCTTATGTTACAAATTGGTTAAACAAGTTTGTTTTTACAAGTTTTCTGAAACTTAGGTAGGAAGAGCAATGTGTGATAATGTTACCCAACCAATCATTCAATTGACCTGCTAAGGGAGGTCTAAGAGGGCTTAAAAATAGCCTGTAAAATAAAAACGGATCAAAAAAAAAAAAGTGAGAATAACCGAATCTGCGGATGCTGAAACCGCGAATTCAGAGGGAGAATTGTATTCCCCATGCATCTCTACCTCACTCCTCTCTTCATGCCCAATTTTCCTTTCTTCATTTCCCCATGTGCACCATCTCTCACTCACACTCATGCCCAACAATTCTCCCTTTTTATTCCCTCCCCCCATGTCCCAAGTTAGTGCCCCCTTCCTTTCTCCATTATGTTTCCCGTGTTCATGCCCCCCTTTCTATCCGTGTTGAGTTTGTGCCACCTCCCCCTCTCTGCCTTACAGCCTTTGTCCCAAAATTAAGTTGCACTGCTGAGAATCCCTGCCTGCCCTCACCCCCTCCCCTGAAGCCGATCCATCCACAGAAGCCGCTGGGGATCCATGCGTGCCCCCCATCCACCTTACCTGAAGCCAACCTGTTCACAGAAGCTGCCAGGAATCACTGCCCAACTGCCTGCCTGTCTGTCTGCTCGCATGCCACCCCCTCCCACCCCCGAAGCTATCCCTGTTACTTTATCGGAAGCCAGACTCGCTCCATCCTGTCCCAGCAGCAACTCCTTGCAGGGACGGCGTGTGCATCCATTCACACGCTGCACATGGCTGGTCCACAATCCTTCCTTCTGATGTCAATTCTGACATCAGAGAGAAGTTTACGTGTCAGCTATGCAGCGTGTGAGTCACTGTCTATGTCCCGATTCCGGTTGGCCCAGGTGCCTCAGGCCCCACCTGTGGGTGAGATTTGAGCCGCCTGGGCCAATCCGACCCTAAAGCCAGCCATTGCTGGGATGGTTGGCCTGCCAGCCAATGATTGTAAGGTGAGGGGGATAGAGGGGTTGTCAGGGGGTCTCGCGGGTCTGCGGGGGGGCCGATTGGGAGTTCGGGGGTGAGCATGGGGGGGGGAGGTGTCTGGGATCCCTCCTGCCCATATTTTAATGGAGGTGGGGGTACGGGGTTCGCCTGGGTAGAAGGGGTTGGGCTCCCTCCTGTCTGATCTTGTAGGGAGTGGGGTCGTGTGGCCAGGAGGGCTTCGGCTCCCTCCTGGCCTGATCGTTATCGGCGGGGGGAGGGTTAGAGGATCCCCGGGTCAAGAGGGCTTGGGCTCACTGTTGCCCCGATCCAGTTGGGGAACGTCGGGTTGCCACGGGGCAAGAGGGCTTGGGCTCCCCCGTGCCCCGATCCAGTCAGGGAAGGTTGGTGTACCGCGGGGAAAGAGGGTTTGGGCTCCCTTTTGCCCTGATTGTTGTCAGCAGGGCCAGGAAGGCTTGGGCTTTTTCCTGGCCCGATCGTTGTAAGGGGGGGGTTGGATTCTGTAACCGGTGTTGTTTTTGACAGACACTGGTTACAGAATCCAGCTTTTAGGTGAAGGCTGGCTCCTCATTTGCCTAAAAGCTCTTGTTTTGGGCGTTTGGGAGTTAGGCTTTTTTTAGGTTGATTATATATTGTTAGTGTAGACCAGGGGTGTCAAACCTGAGGCCCAAGGGCCGCATGCGGCCCCGTGAAATATTTTGTGCGGCTCCGGTTGAGGGCGAAGCAGTGTTTTCCTCTGCTGCCACCGGGTGTTTACCTCCTTTTGGACGTTTTTTTTTATAATGGATATTTTCCCTGCTTCTACTTTCAACGTTTAAGGCCTTAGGACAAAAGGGGACTTAGAAGGTTTTTTTAAAAATTATGCCCCTGCACGTGTTTAAATGCTGCATTTAAGTGCTTGCATTTACACTTGTCCCTAGTGCTCACACCTATGGTTAAAACACATGTAACCCCCAAGGAGTTACTTCTGCTTCAGGGCAAAGTATGAGAAAATCTCCTGGGGGTTAAGTGCTGCCTAAGGTGAGTGGAGCTGGGGGCAGATACAGTTGTGGATGTTAAAGAAACATGATTAAGTGTTCGCATATATGGGCTGAGTTAGTCTTGGTAGCCCAAACTCCAGCCAGGACTCGTGAAGACAAGGGGGTGCCCTGACTGGGAACAAGAAATGGGGCCTGTCATAGAAAAGGAAGTGTCTCTGCTCAGTTGCAGGATCAGACTGGAAAAAATGGAAAGATGAGAAACGTGAAAACTCCAGGGAAAGGATTGGAACCCCAAGAGTGAAGCAGGTGAGCGACCCACAGAAGATGGAGGTGGGTGAGGAGAACTGTACCTCGAGAGGTGAATGATCAATAGATGTCCAGTCTGAGGATGAGTGTAGCATCTAGGGAAAAGCCCAGAGAAACTTTTTTTTTTTTTTACTGAACTGCAAAAAAGCAACCCCAGTTGTCCTGCCAGGCAGCACAGAATAGAGAAAAATTTGCAGTGGATAAAGAGAGAGGATTCAGATATCATCATGTTTAATGTATTCATTTCTCAAGTTACTATCGATGAGAATTGTTCATATATTTTATCCTGTTAGTAAAGTTGAACTATTTTTCTTTTTTAAAAATAAATTCTTTATTGATTTTCAAATTACAAATGCGCAATAAATGATTCACAACAGGAAGTGATGTAATTATGGGTGAAAAGTAAGCAGTGGCGTACCAAGAGGTGAGCGGTCTGCCCTGGGTGCACGCCCCAAGGGGGTGCACAGCCGGCCACCCTCCCTATTCTGCTGCTGCTGCTTTCCATAACCAGCAGCAGTGGCAGTAAACAGGGGTGTCCGCAGATGCTTACTCCAGTGGCTCTTCAGCTTCTGGCCGGCTCCCCTGCTCAAAGCCGTGGGTGTCGGCTCCTCGCATGATCCGTGGCTGCGTTGGAAGCGTTACCTCTTATGTCAGAGAGAAGGCTTTCGATGCAGCCGCGAATTGCATGAGGTGTAGATACCCGTGGCTTTGAGCAGGGGAACTGGCCAAAAATGCTGGGCAGGGAAATATTGTTGCTTCACAGGGAAGGGGGAGGTGGAGAAATGCTGCACAGGCAAGGTGGGCGAAGAAATGCTGCACAGGGAAGGGGGGTGGAGAAATGCTGCACAGGCAAGGGGGGGTGGAGAAATGCTGCACAGGCAAGGGGAGGAGACATGCTGCTGCACAGGGAAGGGGGGTGGAGAAATGCTGCACAGGCAAAGGGGGGTGGAGAAATGCTGCACATGCAAGGGGGATAGAGAAATGCTGCACAGGCAAGGGAGGACATGCTGCTGCTGCACAGGGAAGGGGGAGAAATGCTGCTGCTGCACAGGGAAGGGGGGTGGAGAAATGCTGCACAGGCAAGGGGGGTGGAGAAATGCTGCACAGGCAAGGGGAGGAGACATGCTGCTGCACAGGGAAGGGGGGTGGAGAAATGCTGCACAGGCAAAGGGGGGTGGAGAAATGCTGCACAGGGAAGGGGGATAGAGAAATGCTGCACAGGCAAGGGAGGACATGCTGCTGCTGCACAGGGAAGGGGGGAGAAATGCTGCTGCTGCACAGGGAAGGGGGGTAGAAATGCTGCACAAGCAAGGGGGAGATAAATGCTGCTGCTTCACAGGGAAGGGGGGAGAGAAATGCTGCTGCAGCACCCAATTGGGGAGAGAGGGAGAAGAAAGATAAGGGAGAGGAACCAGGGATGCCAAGTCCATGGAGGGAGGGAAAGGAAAAAAGGAAAGGAGATACCAGACCATGGAGGGGAGGAAGAGATGCCATGGTATGGCGAGGAGGGAAGGGAAGGAGATAGAGGTACCAGACCGTGGTGTGGAGTGGGAAGGAGGGAAGGAAAGGAGAAGAGAAAGAGAGAGATGCCAAAGCATAGGGGAGGGGGTGGAGACAGTAAAATGGAGAGGGGGTGAAGCTGAAATGAATCATGTGCAAAGGAGAGAAGGGACACAGGATATACAGTTTATTGAAGGGACATAGAAAGAGGGAAGATGTCATATGGAAGAGAGAGAGAGGGTGGACAGTAGATGGAAGGGGCAGGAGACTGTGGGCAGTAGATGGAAGGGGTAGAGAGAGAGGGCAGAAGCTGGGTGGAAGGGGCAAAGAGAGGGCATATGTTGCATAGAAGGAAGAGAGGACAAATGCTGTATAGAAAGAAGAGAGCAAAGAGAAGATGATTAAAGCAGAAATGACAAAAGGTAAAGATTTTTTTGTTGCTTTACTTAGAATCAAGTAGTATTGAAACTGTATTGATAAAAGTTTATAAATAGGAAATGGAAATAAGGAAATTTTTTGGACTAAATCCCTTTCTTCAGGTCAGGACAGGATACCATAACAGCAGTATACTGTACTGTTCTGAAGAAAGATTTGGCCTCTGAAAGCTAATTGAAAAATGGATTAGTCCAATAAAATGGTATTTTCTTATTTCTCATTATTTGTTTTATTTTTATTTGTTAATTTGTAAAGTGGTGATTGTTATGTATCAGTTTATTCAAATTTACATGTACTGTCTTTATATTTTGCACAGTATTAGGGGACATGTGTCACTGTTTTTGTGGTGTTGTGGTGTTGCATTGTATGCAGAGTCTGATTTCTTGGTGGTTCAGTTTAACTTTTGTCTACATATTTCTATTTTTAGTTTGTGATTATTCCATATTGGGCAAGGGTGTATCTCTGTTCTGTGTGTATGAAAAGGACATAGTTTTCAGTTGGCATTGACTGCAGGATCAGTTGACTGTGTGGGATCTGGCTTGTTTAGTTTTACATTGTATGTGTTGGTGTTCTAGTGCTCACTGCAGTGTTTAAGATGCTGCCTTTTCCTAGGTACACTCTTGTGCGATATGTGGATTGTTACTAAAAATCATATTTTACATATAGATGGGGGGGGGGTCAAAAAATGATGGGCCCCGGGTGTCACATATGCTAGGTACGCCACTGAGAGTAAGGAAGGAGTTTTATTCACCGATTACAGCCAAATTCTCTGAGGAAGCCACTGGTAAAACACGTCAGGACCCGCTGGAGTGAGACAACTTCTTAACTACCTCACTAAAGTTAAGTTTCTTCACAATATAACTAGCATTAATGTTTGAAGATCACGTCTTCTATATAGTAATGAACACTTTTCAAGTTTTATCAAGACACAGTTGAATACCTTTCTACCGACTGAAGATGGTGCAATGATAGACTACTGAAAAACACCCCGATTCATGATTGTCTTACCATCTTATGGTTCTGAGCATCTTCTAGGTTCTAAGGTTTCATACTTTCTATAGTTCCTCTTTTTTGGTTGCTGAATGATTTAACACTTTGGGGACTAGTTGTTAAACCTTTACCCTGTAGTTTGATTGGGAATCCAGCTTATAACACCAGGCATCTAAAACCAATGAAGGGGCATTTTCGATAGGATGTATAAGTCTGAGTTGGACGTTTTAGGAAAGACGTCTAGAAATCCAGAAAATGCCCATTTTCAAAACAGCAAGACGTCTCTTTTTTTTTTTTTTTTGACCTATCTAGATGCTTTATCTCTTAATACTTCTATCTTTTATGGCCATTTTCAAACACATATATGTCCAAATAAAATCCACACAAACACAAGCTATTGTGACATCTAAGCTGCCAGCTTTCTTAGCAAAATGGTTACCCAGACATGTCACTATAACCTGCTTATATTGTATGGTGAGCCCTCTAAAACCCTTTCCCTTCCAAGTGTATTCTGGGATGCACTTGGGAGGGGCCGAAGACTCTGATTGGACAGATACCTAAGGCTCCGAGAGGCCTTAGGTATCTGGCCAGAGTCTTCGGCCACTCCCAGTGTATCTCAGGATGTACTAGGCAGGAGGCCTAAGACTCGGATTGACCCAGGTGCGTAAGGCCCCTCCAATGTGAGGGGCCTTAGGCATCTGAGCCAATTGGGGCCTTAGGCTTCTCCCCAGTGCATCCCAGAATGCACTGGGAAGGGGAAGGTCTACCAGTTTGGAATGGCAAGCCTGCCTGCTGGGTGTAAGCATCCCTCCAGCTGGATTTTCTCATATCAAGTATGGGAGTTGGGTGCCTGCAGCCTTGGGGGACTATCATGAAAGGGGGTAAGGTTCACGGGGTATTGGGGGTTTGGGGGGTTGGCAGGAGGTACTGGGTATCCCTCCTGCCTGGCTGCTTTGACGGGAGGGCAGGGGTTTGGTGGCATTTCAAGTATCTGTCGTGGCCATAGGGAGAAGTCTAGGGATGCTTAAGCTCTCCTAAGGCCACATCCAGGCCAAACCACGTCCATGAGGGGCATGGGTGGAGAATGTGCTTTCCTAGCATTTTACGGTAATGCATGGTATTTATTGACTAATGCCTTAGTTAACATGGGACCACTTACTGCCTTTTAAATAGGAGGCACTAAGTAATACCACATTAATGCCCAGAGTATGGAGAGGTCACTAGCAACAGGTAGAGAGAGAGAGGCCACCAGCAGCAGGCAGAGAGAGAGAGGACACCAGCCGCAGGCAGAGAGAGAGAGAGAGAGAGAGAGAGAGAGAGAGAGAGAGAGAGAGAGACAGAGACACCAGCAGCAGGCAGAAAGAGAGAGGACACCAGTATTAGGCAGAGAGAGAGAGATCACCAGCAACAGGTAGAGAGAGAGAGGCCACCAGCAGCAGGCAGAGAGAGAGAGGACACCAGCAGCAGGCAGAGAGAGGACATCAGCAGCAGGCAGAGAGAGAGAGAGGACACCAGTAGCAGGCAGAGAGAGAGAGAGGACACCAGCAGCAGGCAGAGAGAGAGAGAGAGAGAGAGAGAGGACACCAGCAGCAGGCAGAAAGAGAGAGGACACCAGTAGCAGGTAGAAAGAGAGAGGACATCAGCAGCAGGCAGATAGAGAGAGGACACCAGTAGCAGGCAGAGAGAGAGAGAGAGAGAGAGAGAGAGGACACCAGGAGCAGGCAGAGAGAGAGAGAGAGAGAGGACACCAGGAGCAGGCAGAGAGAGAGAGAGGACACCAGTAGCAGGCAGAGAGAGAGGCCACCAGTAGCAGGCAGAGAGAGAGAGAGGATACCAGTAGCAGGCAGAGAGAGAGAGAGAGGACATCAGCAGCAGGCAGAGAGAGAGAGGACACCAGTAGCAGGCAGAGAGAGAGAGAGGACACCAGGAGCAGGCAGAGAGAGAGAGAGAGAGAGAGATAGAGAGGACACCAGTAGCAGGCAGAGAGAGATAGAGGACACCAGTAGCAGGCAGAGAGAGAGAGAGGACACCAGTAGCAGGCAGAGAGAGAGGCCACCAGCAGCAGGCAGAGAGAGAGAGAGAGAGAGAGGACACAAAGCAGTTACAGAGGGCACTTACAGGCCACACGTAATCTTAACTGTTATCTTGAAGCAGGAACGACAATGGAAGCAGAGGGAAATCAGAAGATGAGCTTTCCAGTGTTCTGCACAGACTTTCATATGTATGACTACCTCCCCTTGGGGAGACAGTCATATGTATGCGGTCGGTGTCAGGAGCTGAAAAGCTTGAAAAAGGAAGTCAAGAGTCTAGAGGACAAGATACAGGAACTATAAGGACTTTATATCACGGAGGACCCAATCAGGACAGGGAACTCGAGAAATTCATTGAGGAAGCATACAGGAGGAGGGTGGAAGAGAACGAACTCCAGATGAAAGATGAAGTTACACCAACACCAACATGGAAGGGAGAACAAGAAGCAGATGACCTCAAAGAAGACACCCACAGAGGAATACTGCACGAGGAGGAGAAATTGTCTAGTCGATGCCCTGAGGAGGAAAGAGCGAAGCACACCGAGGCCATTGACCTGAGACCGAAGCGAAAATTGAAGAAGGGAAAGTCAGCAATCCTAGTGGGAGACTCGATCCTGAGGCATGTGGACAGCCACATAGCAGGAGGGAGAGAGGATCGACTTGTGACCTGCCTCCCAGGAGCGAGAACCAAGGACATTGTGGACAAAATTGGAAAGATCCTGGAAGAAGCGGAGACGGAAGAGACCACAGTAATGATCCACATTGGGACAAATGATGTCAGCAGGAGAGACTACAGAAGACGCACACTGATAGAACAGTTCAAGATTCTGAGAAGGAAGCTGAAGATGAGGACCCAGAAGATAGCGTTCTCAGAGATCCTACCGGTACTGAAGGCAGATGTGAAAAGGCAGGAGGAACTACAATCAATAAATGCGTGGATGAGGAAATGGTGTGAGGAAGAAGGATTCCACTTCGTGAGGAACTGGACAACGTTCTGGGGCAAGAGCAAGCTCTACAGGAGAGATGGACTGCACCTGAGCGTGGCGGGAACTAGACTTCTAGCAAACAACGTCAAGAGAGGAATAGAACAGACTTTAAACTAAAAGGAAGGGGAAAGCTGACAGTCGACCAAGTGTCGACGATTCAGAAGAAGGTATCCCGTGAAGATACTAAGGGGAAAAAAGGCTGGGAAGAAACAAGGGACAAATTACAGGAGTCGGCTAACCCAGAAGAAGAGGTTAGAAAGCTTGTAGCAAAAGAGAAGAAATTAAAGATCGAAGCACAGGGAAAGGAAATGAAGACAACAAAATACCAGGATCTAAATTGCATATATACCAATGCAAGGAAGCTAAGAAACAAAATGGGGGAATTAGAAGCCATGGCCAATGCAGAGGACATAGACATCGTTGGAATCTCTGAAACATGGTGGAATGAGGAAAGCAAATGGGATACCGCACTGCCGGGGTACAAGCTCTATCGCCAGGATAGGTCAGGACAGAAAGGAGGTGGAATAGTCCTATACATAAAAGAAAACATACATTTGACAAGAACGGACACAGCAGAGATGACCAACAAGCTGGAATCGCTATGGGTTAAAATACCGGGAAGGAAAGGGCCTGAAATAAAGATGGGCCTATACTATCGTCCACCCGGGCAAACCGGAGATATCGATGAAGAAATGGAAGCCGAGATGAAGCGAGAATGCAAAAGTGATTACGGTCATTATGGGAGACTTCAACTACTCCGGGATAGACTGGAGTCTTGGAAGCTCAAGATGTGCTAGGGAGACAGAATTCCTGGAAGCTACACAAGATTGCTTCATGGAGCAGCCACTCTGAATCTAATCCTAAATGGGTTAAGGGGACCTGCAAAGGAAGTGGAAGTAGTGGGACCGTTGGGAAACAGTGATCATAATATGATCAAGTTCAAGGTTGAGGTAGGAATACTGAAAGGAAAGAGAACCATAGCGACAACTTTTAACTTCAGGAAAGGAAACTATGAAGCAATGAGGGAAATGATAAGGAAGAAACTTAGGAGCACTTCCAAAAAATGGCAAACGGTAGAACGTGCCTGGTCTTTTTTCAAGGACACAGTGAACGAGGCACAAAATATGTATATCCCCAGATTCAGAAAGGGGTGCAAAAAGAGTCAAACAAAAGACCTGGTGTCTATAACTAAAATAGTGAAGGAAGCAATAGGCAATAAGAAAAATTCATTCAGGAAATGGAAAAAGGACAAAACTGAGAGGAACTGGAAAGAGCACAGGAAGTATCAAAAAGAATATATGAAGAGAGGCTAGCCAGGGAAGCACGAAATTTCAAACCGTTCTTTAGATTTGTTAAAGGGAAGCAGCCGGCGAGGGAGGAGGTGGGACCGCTGGACGATAGAGACAAGAAGGGAGTGGTGAAGGAGGAGAAAGAAGTCGCGGAAAGACAACAATTTATTTTCGGCTGTATTTACAAACAAAGACACAACCAACATACCGGAACCTGAGCAATTCTTCAATGGAAATCAAGCAGAAAATTAACATCCATGGAAGTGAGCCTTGAAGATGTGCGCAGGCAGATAGAAAAACTAAAAACTGACAAATCCCCGTGTCTGGACAGAATCCATCCAAGGGTTCTGAAGGAATTAAAGGAGGAGATAGCGGAACTACTGCAGCAAATTTGCAACCCATCCCTGAAAACAGGCGTGATCCCGGAGGATTGAAAGATAGCCAAAGTTACGCCCATCTTTAAAAAGGGATCAAGAGGTGACCCAGGAAACTACAGACCGGTGAGTCTGACCTCGGTTCCGGGGAAAATGACGGAAGCACTGATAAAAGAAAACATCAATGAACATTTTGAAAGAAACAAATTTCTGATAACCAGCCAACATGGTTTCTGTAAGTGGAGATTATGCCTAACTTATTGCACTTCTTCGAAGGAATTAACAAACAGATGGACAGCGGAGACCCCATAGACATCATATACCTAGATTTCCAAAAAGCCTTTGACAAGGTGCCTCATGAACGTCTACTCCGGAAACTGAAGAATCATGGGGTGGAAGGAGATGTACTTAGATGGATCAGAAACTGGTTGGCGGGTAGGAAACAGAGGGTAGGAGTGAAGGGCCACTATTCGGACTGGAGGAGGGTCACGAGTGGTGTTCCCCAGGGCTCAGTGCTTGGGCCGCTGCTATTTAATATATTCATAAATGATCTAGAAACAGGGACGAAGTGTGAGATAAAATTTGCGGACGACACCAAACTATTTAGTGGAGCTCGGACTAAAGAGGACTGCGAAGAATTGCAAAGGGACTTGAACAAACTAGGGGAATGGGCGACGAGATGGCAGATGAAATTCAACGTTGAGAAATGTAAAGTATTACATGTGGGAAGCAGAAACCCGAGGTACAACTATACGATGGGAGGGATATTATTGAATGAGAGTACCCAAGAAAGGGACTTGGGGGTAATGGTGGACATAATAATGAAGCCGACGGCACAGTGTGCAGCGGCTGCTAAGAGAGTGAATAGAATGCTAGGTATAATCAAGAAGGGTATTACTACCAGAACGAAAGAAGTTATCCTGCCGTTATATCGGGCGATGGTGCATCCGTATCTGGAGTACTGCGTCCAATATTGGTCGCCGTACCTTAAGAAGGATATGGCGTTACTCGAGAGGGTTCAGAGAAGAGCGACATGTCTGATAAAAGGTATGGAAAACCTTTCATACGCTGAGAGACTGGAGAAACTGGGTCTCTTTTCCCTGAAGAAGAGGAGAATTAGAGGCAGTGGCGTACCAAGGGGGGGGCAGGGGGGCGGTGCGCCCCGGGTGCCAGCCCTAAGGGGGTGCTCCCGGCCTTGCCGTTCAGTCCCCCCCACCCCCGAAGGACCGCTCGCCCCACTGACCTTCCTGCACCACCTGTGAAGCAGCCCGCAGCAGGATCGCGAAGTCAGCGTCAGCGATCCCTGCGCTGCTTAGGCGCTGCTTCCTGCGCCGCGATCCCGCCCCTCCTCTGACGTCAGAGGAGGGGCGGGACCGTGGCACAGGAAGCAGCGCAGGGATCGCTGACGCTGACTTCGCGATCCTGCTGCGGGGTGCTTCACAGGTGGTGCAGGAAGGTCAGTGGGGCGAGCGGTCCTTCGGGGGTGGGGGGGACTGAACGGCAAGGCCGGGAGCACCCCCTTAGGGCTGGCACCCGGGGCGCACCGCCCCCCTGCCCCCCCCTTGGTACGCCACTGCCTCTAATTCTCCTCTTCTTCAGGGAAAAGAGACCCAGTTTCTCCAGTCTCTCAGCGTATGAAAGGTTTTCCATACCTTTTATCAGACATGTCGCTCTTCTCTGAACCCTCTCGAGTAACGCCATATCCTTCTTAAGGTACGGCGACCAATATTGGACGCAGTACTCCTGATACGGATGCACCAAGAAAATATAATAATGTGTTTTATAAAGTTTATAGCATAGCTGGCCTACCCAGTGAGGTGTTCCTAGTGGTGATGGTGGCAGCGTGTCAATGTGTTGAGAGGAAGAGGTGGTCTGGGAAATTCTGCTGAGCAAACTCCGGGCCCATTTCCACCCCCAGTTAGTCCACTCCACTCAACTGGTTCACACACTGAGTGGGTCTTTGGGTGTTGTTTTGGGATCTCTTCCAGTGGTTTATCTCCTTCTGGTCCAAGGAAGGAAACTTTGTTATCCTTAGCATTGACCTACAGAATATGTTTGTAACAGCGCTGCTTGTATGGCATTAAGCTATGTAGTGATCGAAAGAAAAAAACAGACCTTTGCACATTTTTGCACTATATGGTGGGTGTATGAGGAGATTCACATTTCCTGCACAGCTAAGTCCATGTGAAGTTACCTTGTGCTGTATTTGACATCTAGCAAGGTCTCTGTTTGAAAGGAAAGATCTAAACTTAAAAATGAAGTGGCCAGAAATTATGGTAAAAGCAGATAGTGTAGCTGGTTTTAAGAAAGATTTGGACAAATTTCTGGAGGAAAAGTCCATAATCTGTTATTAAGACATGGGGGAAGTGTCTGCTTGCCCTGGATCGGTAGCATGGAATGTTGCTACTCTTTGTGTTTTGACCAGCTATTAGTGTCCTGGATTGGCTACCATGAGAATGGGCTACTGGGCATGATGGACCATTGGTCTGACCCAGTTAGGCTATTCTTATGTTATGTTCTCATCTGTAGGGGCCTTTGTTTTCACTTTTTATTTTAATGTATTTTTTTTCTGGGAACTTATCAATGTTTTTTTATAATGGAAGAGAATTAATGTGTGTGGGATGAGGGGGTAACTAATTTCTTCAGCTAAATAATTCAATCCACCTCAAACAGACATAGGAGAACTCACACACCATTCACACACCCTCCAACCAAAAACGTTGAAAGAAAAAAACTGTTCGACAACCTCCTAGCCATTCGAGCTGCAACACTCGACCCCCAACTCTACAACCAATTGACATCGACCATAGACTGCAAAACCTTCAAAAAAAAATAAAAACCTTTCTATTCAAAAAACACATAAAACTGAACTAACACAATCAGAACTGTCCCAAGCATCACCTGCAACTACTCCATATGTACTTCTGATGTCATGACAATTCAGACATAATTTATGTTATGTTATGTTTGGAATATAAGAAAATTTTCACTGCCTGTTCTATTCTGACCATTTATTACGTTTCATGGTCATTACAAAAAAATATTTTTTTACATAGGGGGGGGGGGGTGTCAAAAAATGATGGGCCCCGGGTGCCACATACCCTAGGTACGCCACTGCTTAGAGGGGATATGATAGAGACTTACAAGATCATGAAGGACATAGAGAGAGTAGAGAGGGACAGATTCTTCAAACTTTCAGAAAATAAAAGAGCAGAGGGCATTCAGAAAAGTTGAAAGGGGACAGATTCAAAACGAATGCTAGGAAGCTCTTCTTTACCCAACGTGTGGTGGACACCTGGAATGTGTTTCCAGAGGGCGTAATAGGGCAGAGTACGGTACTGGGGTTTAAGAAAGGATTGGACAATTTCCTGCTGGAAAAGGGGATAGAGGGGTATAGATAGAAGATTACTGCACACTGCATGAGCAGACTACTGGGCACGATGAACCTCAGGTCTGACCCAACGGAGGCATTGCTTATGTTCTTATGTTCTATCCAGATTTTATTCTGATAATGCCAGTACCCGTTATACCTCGATAGTCAATGCCGATATCCAGATAGCAGCTGAGAGTGAATCTTTAGGTATAATTTCAAAAATCATGCATAGGATTTTAAAATGAAATACCAACCACAGCATCTGAATATTGACAAAATGCACAGTGGATTTCAGCAAAGAAGATGGCAACATGTGCCTGAGATCTGCAGCAAAGAAAAAAATATAATAGATTGTTCGCACAACTTTTGGGAGATTGTATGGATTTTTGTTCAAACTCAAAGGAGTGAAATTATGCCTGGTTTGAGTTTGAACCTAATAATTTAGCATATCTGTAATTATAGACTGAAAAAAGAAATCTACACAATAGACTATTTAAGTCTTTTAGTAATAAAATTGTAATCCTAGTTTTTTGCACTATGAAAAGGCCTTTCTTTTCAAGCAGCATATGCCAGGTGAAAATTCCATTCTTACAAAGCAGTCAGTACTGGATACCAAGCTGCACTAGTCTTTAATGCACAATATTCAAATCCAAGGTAATGTCACAGCCACTTTAACACTATTGCATTCTGTCTTCTCCACGGCAACTCAAGAGGTAACTTTAGAAGGGATTGCAGGGTATGTACATATATAAATAGCACATATACAAATGTCAAATGCCACAGAACACAGAAATTTAAAGGGTGCATGTTCTGGGCACAGTTTGAATGGTCAAAGAAAATATACCGTATTTTTCGCTCCATAAGACACACTGTTTTTCCACCCAAAAGTAGGTGGAAATCCCGGTGCGTCTTATGTAGCGAAGGTACAAAATTTGTAACTTCCCCTAGGCAAAGTAAAACACCCTCCCGCCACACCTTTTCAAAACACCCTTCCCCTCCGCCTCTCAGCAGCACTGCCGCACCTTTTCAAAACATCCCCCTGCACCTCTGATGCCGTTGTCATCATTGGTACCTTTTTTAAACAGCCTGGTGGTCCAGTGGTATCCTTCCCTTGCTAGATGGCTCTCCTACTCAGGTCAGGAGTGCAGATGTGAGGAGTAAGGTTATGTGCTCCTGCTTGGGCTCGCCACTGCTTTCTGAATGGTGGCGTCATTTCTCACAAGACTGGCGAGAACTGACGCCAGCCATTCGGAATGCAAAGGCGAGCCCAAGCGTAATGCTTGCTTCTCACATCCGTGCTCCTGACCTGAGTATGAGAGTTGTCTAGTAAGGACGGAAGGGATTTTAAAAGGTACGGGATATTTTTTTTTTTTTTGCCCCTGATGGTTGTTGGCTGGTTTTTGTTTTTTTCTGTGTTGGGGCTCTTTAGGGGATCGTGCACACTATCTAGCTTTTTCATTCTTTGTGTATCTCTTATTTGTATATTCTGACTTAATTTCTTGGATTCTTTGGCAGCACAATGGAGGGTGGGATTCGGGGGGACAAAAGGTACTGGGGTGTTAAAAAGGGTATGGGGTATGATTTAAAAGGTACGGGGGTGTTTAAAAGGGTAGGGGGGTATGGGGAATGATTTAAGGTACTAGGGAGCTATGTGGGGGCATGGGGATGATTTAAAGTACTGGGGAGTATGTGTGGGGCATGGGGGGATGATTTAAGGTACTGGGGGGATGGAGGATGATTTAAGGTACTGGGTGGTATGGGGGGGGGGGGTTGGGACTTGCCGGCCTGCCTGCCACTAAGCTACTAGGCCTGCCGGCCTGCCACTAGGCCTGCCTGCCCTGTGCCCTGTCCCTGCCTACCACTAGACCACCAGAGTGGGAACAGGATACAGAGCCTGGCAAGGAGGGGAGACAGGGTGCAGAGCCTGGCAAGGAGTATGGGGTTGGGTGCAGAGCCTGGCAGGGAGAATTTGGTTCAGAATGTTTTTTATCTTGTTTTCCTCCTCTAAATCTAGAGTACGTCTTATGGTCAGGTGCATCTTATGGAGTGAAAAATACGGTATATATTTCCATTCTATATTGAGACTATATTCTATGTGTTTTTTAAAAATGTCCCCTCTCCAAGGTATTCATAAGTGTCATCTACCTTCTTATTTAGACCGGGTGTCACCACCAGTGATTGAGGGGGCAATTGCACTTTCTTTAATGGTGCTAAACGTTATCTCAAAGAGTACAAAAAGAGTTATTTCACCTGGCTTCTTAACTGGCTACTTTTACACATGTAGCTTTGTTAAATTGGCACTTTAATGCATAAGTGTTGGCAAATACATGTAAAGTATATGCTGCAAGATCGGTACTCATTTATATAGTTACCAGAGATTACAAATGTAAAGACTTTGGTTATGTCACTCTTATGTATCAGTTTGTGTGTATGTGTGTTTGTATGTGAAATGACTATTGCCACTGGACATGCCAGCAAATACATGTGTATTTCCCGATATCTTTATACATATTTCACAAAACGCTCCATGTCCAGCAAATCCTGTTGAAAAATACCCAGGGAGCTACTTCAGCAGAACCATCTACTGCCTCCTTTTTGCTATTTTTATGGTCCTTGCCTTCCTCCAGGCATCCTGCTCGTCTTTGGGCTTAATCAGCTCAGAATCTGTAATTTCCACAATTTCATCTGTTTCCAGGATTTCTCTCTTGCACTGTCAGTAGGTTCGGGTGCGGGAGCCCCACGAATGGTGTCCCCTCCTGAAGAAAATCCAATTCATGAAACTTGGGGGGGGGAGGGGTCGAGGGAAATGTGAGATAATATTAATTTAAGTTGTAAGATCGCAAGACCGGAGCAGTTGGACGGTTCACAGCTCCACCACCGCCAAAGATAAGTAACAGGCAGATACTTTTGAGTATAAGATTAATTTCAGTATGCGGTGGTATGAGACGGTGATTAGCTGTGATGGTCTCATTAATAACCTGCTCCATGTTGATCACTAGAGGTTGGTTGTTGGGTCTGAGCTTTTCACATACACATATTTATTTATGGAGATTCATTAGTATAAAAAAAAGTTAAGGTGATTGTGAATTTCTGATCCAGAAGGTCATTGCCATCAAAATCCAGTGGGATGGCATCTTCAGCCTGAATTGTAACTATAATGTCGTCGTTCTCCACTTCTTTCTAGCAACCCTGTCTTCAGGAGCTATTTGCTCAGTTTTAGCTGCAAGTTCTTCTGAAGGAAGTGATTTAGATACTGTAGCATCACCAGAATCTGCTATGTCTTTATCATCATCCTCTTCTGCTTACTCTATTTCATCAGTTGCTATAAAATTCTCATCATCATCATCATCATCCTTTTCTGTTTTATCAGAAGCATTTCCTTTTACTAGCTGCACTGTTTTAGAAGTTAATGCGGTGGTACCGGACTTGAAAATAGACTTTACTGGTTCTTGTGATGCATTTACTTCCTGTGATACTGTGGCTACAGAACTATTACTCGGCATGCTTGGAGAAATTTCATTACATACAACATTGGACCAATTAACACTGTTGCCAGCCCAACCTCCATCTGAGGAACTTATAATTTTTTGCTATGCCATTCTCGAGCTATATGCCCTGGTTCTAGGCATTTATAGCAAACCAGCTGTCCTCTCTCATTTCTCAGTGGTGGTTTTCTTTCACTGTTCTGTCTCTATTAATCGGATCTTTGTCTGTAACTTCCATAATTTCCTTCATTTCTGTGATAACGTGAAACTGAATTGTTATCATAATGTATTTGTGACTGTTGCTGTTTGTGCATTATTTCAGCTATCATTCTTAATTTGCTGATATCTGCTTCCATTCTGGTTTCAACACGGGTTCCTCTAAGGGCCTCTTCTATTAAACTGCGCTAGCAGTTTTTAGCACGGGGAGCTGCACTGAATGACCCACGCTGCTCCTGACGCTCATAGAGTTCCTATGAGCGTCAGAAGCAGTGCAGGCCATTCAGCATGATTCTCTGTGCTAAAAACTGCTAGCTCAATTTAATAGAAGAGGGGGTAAGTGTAGTTTCATTTCTATTTCTGGACAGTATTCTTGGAGTTTTTTCCTCCCTGCTTACTTGTTCATACTCCTCTGACCATCTCACAGCCTTTTCAGTTAACTCTGTAAATATTAGTTCAGGAACTCTTTCTAGGTGCCTCTTCATTTCACGCCTCATACTGCTTTCATATATCCCAAGCACAAATCTTTCCTTAAGCATTTTCTGTGGATGTGTAAAACACCTTTTATCAATAGTTTCAATTCTATAAAATTTATCCTGAAGTCCATAAGCTTATGTTCAGATATCTTCAATTATTTCTTGTTTTCGGTCATAGAATTCTTTGACCCTCACTGTAACTTTATCCCCGTAAACTGTCTTTAATACCTCAAACAGGCCCTCCACAATCCGTTGAGTTCCAGGTGCCAGGAATCTAACTGTATCTCATGCTTGTCCTAATATATAGTCCTTAACCACTTCAATTTGATCTTCAGGTGGAGTTCTAGATACCTTTAATGCAGCTTTGGTTTTTTCTATCCACTCCTCGACTGTCAAGTCACCATGACTCTTTGGAGTTCCAGAAAAATTAGGAATCTGTTTAGGTATTGTGACAAATCTAGCTCTCTTCCTAGTTTTGGCACATGATTTAGGGAAGAAGAGCAGGAAACCCTGAGGCAGGAGAGTTGTCCAGGTTGGCTCCACAGTTTACTGAAAGCGCTGACTTCATTCGGGCTAGCTCAGGGGGCTAAGAAACTACAGCTCCCAGAAGGCCAGCCTCAGCACAGGAAGTTGTCACTGAGGCAAGCTCAGCTGCAGAAGTTTTCTCTCCCTTCTCCCCTCTTCAGAGCAGGGAGGGGCGAGTTGATTGGGGTTAAAAGTGAGCAGCTGAGACAGAGAGGGGAGGAGCCCAGGAGGCAGGAGAGCACCCTGCTCCTCCACAGAGGTGTGGGGAACCTAGCCCTAATTGTGAAGATGTCTGATGTGCTGGAGATTGAAGCAGAGGGACAAGTCCAGAGTGGTGAATCCATGGACCTTGGAGTTTCAAGTCTGCCCAGCGAGGGTTTTGATGCCATGAACCTTGATTGAGCAAAGGTGGGGAATGTGTGGCTTTGTTTTTTACCTCTTTTTTGCTTAAAAGTTTGAGTGAAACAGTGCTTGTATGCAAAACGCTGGGAGCTTAGCAAAGCTAATCTTTAAAGCACTGCAATGCTTGAAACGGGACATTGTACTGACTAGCATTGCAACTCACGTTTGTCTTTTCACTCTCCCAGCCCAGCTGGAAACTAATTAGAGGCAGATTAGATTTTGTCTAACGGCAAGCACAGGAGAGCTCCTTTGTAAAAGAAGTTCCTTATCTCCAGGCACTCCGTGGCAGTGCTGCAACGTTAGCTGTTTTCTTTTTGACTTTTTTTTTTGTAAAAGCTTTATTTTGCCTGGACTGCAGGAGTATAGTTTTGTTTTTTCTTCTGCCTTTGCATGGAGAAGGAATTCTGCTGAGGTTGTGCTAACACCCAGAAGGCTGGTGAAGAGGACTGTGATATAAAAGACTAGAGAGTCCAGCCTAAAGGGTGTATTTAAGTTGGTTTGATGTTTTTGGACATTAGAGCTAAGCTGGTATTTACTAAGCCAGAGGAGTCAGATTGGCCTGAAGTTTTATGTTTTCACTAAAACCTATGCATTGAAAATATTGCTATGCATTGCAAGTACCTGGACACAGTAAACCAGGAGTATAAAAATAAAATACAGCTTTATTTTTCTGGCATGCTGGGCAGTGTGTGGTTTTCTTTTTCCTTTTGCCTGATTTACCTGAGAACCTTGAACCTACTGTTTTTCCTCTGTCCTCTGCAGTCTCTCTTGAATTAGAAAATATGTCACAGTGGTCTTTTATTCTGAGTTGAAATCCCCAAGACAAGGCTCACTTCCAACAAATTGCTACCGAGGTTTTAAGAACTTCAGGGTACGTATAGTCTCCAGTAAAATACCAGCAAGGAAAGAGACTGACACTTTAAATAACAGATATTTATTGCATAAAATAAAATTTAACTTAGAAATTATTCAGGTAAATATTCTCTTATAAAATTCCTTATACCTCTTTATTTAACTTATCTCTAAATTCTATAACATTGAACTTTTATTTTTTCTTTCACATGTAAACTTTCAGGAGTATTTAATTAATGTTCTCACTCTTTTCCCTAGCGTATTCTTCTAGCCTATCTTGAAAACTATTTTTCTTCTTTGCAGGCATCTACTGAAATGTCTCAGGTAAGTATTAAAAAAATCAAATGAACCCACTGTGTGCACACAGAAAAATAAAGTTAAAAGAAAACCATTCCTCTGCTTGCAGGCTTTCTTGCAGTGGCTAGCATTAGTTGAGGAGGAACTCTATCAGGAAACTGGACACTTAAAGCAGTTGATACAGGAAGCAGTTGGCACTGGACTGTAGACTTAACTATGGAAACCACCAAGCAGTCGGGAAACACCGGAACTAGGATCAGTAGAAAGTCTTTCTGATAGCTCTGTGCTTATTCCAGTGGCGTACTAAGGGGGAGGCGGTCCGCCCCGGGTGCAGCCTTAGGGGGGGTGCACAGCTGGACAGGTCCGGAAAATTCCTGGGCTGCGACGGCACTCAGCAGTATCAGCGCCCCCCTGCCCCAAGACAACACTGAAGTTCGGCCTCCTTCTTCCGACATCAGCAGATCTTCAGATCGGCAACAGGTGCTCAGTCAAAAGCTTCCCCTGATTGAACTGCCTGGGCGGAAACAGGAAGCTGAGTCAGGGGAAGCTTTTGACTGAGCACCTGTTGCCGATCTGAAGTTCTGCTGATGCCGGGAGAAGGAGGCCGAACTTGAGTGCTGTCACGGGGCAGGGGGGGCGCTGATGCCACTGAGTGCTGTCGCGGAGGGGGGGGGGGGCGCCGATGCCGCTCAGTGCTGTCGCGGGGGGGGGGGGGGAGGGGGCCTTGCTGATCTTGTTGCCAAAATCAGAAAGGTGAGGGAGAAAGATGGGCCTGTGGTGGATGGAGAGATTGAGAGAAGGGGACAGATGATGGAAGTGGGGGAAAGAGAGAGAAGGGGCAGATGATGGAAGTGGGGAGAAGGGGCAGATGATGGAAGTGGGGAGAGAGAAGAGGGCAGATGATGGAAGTGGAGAGAAGGTGGAGAGAGAAGAGGGCAGATGATGGAAGTGGGTGGAAAGAGAGAGAAGGGGCAGATGATTGAAGTGGAGAGAAGGGGGTGAGAGAAGAGGGCAGATGATGGAAGTGGAGAGAAGGGGAGAGAGAAGAGGGCAGATGATGAAAGTGGGGGAAAGAGAGAGAAGGGGCAGATGATGGAAGTGGGAGGAGAGAAGAAGGCAGATGATGAAAGGAGGGGGAAAAGAGAGAGAAGGGGCAGATGATGGAAGTGGAGAGAAGGGGGAGAGAGAAGGGGGCAGATGATGGAAGTCGGGGAAAGAGAGAGAAGGGGCAGATGATGGAACTGGAGAGAAGGGGGAGAGAGAAGAGGGCAGATGATGGAAGTGGATAGAAGGGGGAGAGAGAAGAGGGCAGATGATGGAAGTGGGGGGAGAGAAGAGGGCAGATGATGAAAGGAGGAGGGAAAGAGAGAGAAGGGGCAGATGATGGAAGTAGAGAAAAGGGGGAGTGAGAAGAGGGCAGATGATGGAAGTGGGGATAAGGGGCAGATGATGGAAGTGGAGAGAAGGGGGAGAGAGAAGAGGGCAGATGATGGAAGTGGGGGAAAGAGAGAAGGGGCAGATGATGGAAGTGGAGAGAAGGGAGAGAGAGAGAAGAGGGCAGAGGATGGAAGGAGGAGATAAATAAAAGGAGGGCACATGATGGAAAAGGATTGAGTTAGGTAAATACTGGAGGGGGTGAGGGAAAGAGGTGGCGAGCTGTAGGTAGACAGTAAAAAAGGAAATTTGATGAGAGGGTAGTAAGAACGTAATCTAGATGAATGCAGAAAATAAATTGAAAAGGAAAATGAGGGAAGAAAGGGATTGCAGAAGAGAGGTGTGCGAGAGGGAAGGAGAGGAGAGAGATGCCAGACCAATGGGGGTGAAAGGAAAGATGGAAGTAAAGCCATGGGACCGGACAACCTACATCCCAAAGTGCTCTGGGAATTGAGAGAAGTCCTGGCAGAACCATTATCTGTTCTTTTCAATTTTTCCCTACGCACAGGAAGAGTCCCCTTGGACTGGAAAACCGGCAACATTATCCCACTCCACAAAAAGGGCTGCAGGACAGAGACGGCAAACTACAGACCAGTGAGTCTCACATCTATAGTGTGCAAGCTCATGGAGACGCTGATCAAACAAAAGCTTGACATAATTCTAGACGAGGAAAACCTACGTGATCCCCACCAGCACGGATTCACCCAGGGCAGATCCTGCCAATCGAACCTGATTAGTTTTTTTTGACTGGGTTACTAGACAACTAGACGCCGGGGAGGCACTGGATGTGGTATATTTAGACTTCAGTAAAGCTTTTGATAGCGTCCCACACCGAAGGCTATTGAACAAGCTGAAATCGATAGGATTAGGGGACACTCTAACTACATGGGTTGAGGATTGGCTGAGTGGTAGACTTCAGAGGTGGTGGTAAACGGTACCCCATCCAAAACGTCAAGCGTGATCAGTGGAGTGCTGCAGGGCTCGGTCTTGGGCCCGATTCTATTCAACTTATTCATAAGAGATATGACCCAAGGACTTAGAGGAAAGGTATCACTGTTTGCCGATGACGCCAAACTTTGCAACATAGTAGGTAGAAGCAGTTTGCCTAATAATATGACGCAGGATCTACTGCTGTTGGAACAGTGGTCAGCAACATGGCAACTAGGCTTCAATGCTATAAAATGTAAGGTAATGCACCTGGGTAAGAGAAACCCGCACAAATCTTACATACTAATTGGTGAGACCTTGGCCAGGACCATGACGGAACGTGATAGGGTGATCATTAGTGATGACATGAAGGCTGCCAAGCAAGTGGAGAAAGCTTCCTCCAGGGCAAGGCAAATGATGGGTTGTATCCGTAGAGGTTTTGTCAGCAGGAGACCTGAAGTCATGATGCCGCTATACAGGTTCATGGTGAGGCCTCACTTGGAATATTGTGTTCAATTCTGGAGACCACACTACCGGAAGGATGTGCTGAGAATTGAGTCGGTTCAACGAATGGCCACTAGGATGGTCTTGGGGCTAAAGGATCTCACATATGAAGAAAGATTGAATAAACTGAGGCTGTACTCACTTGAGGAACAAAGAGAGAGGGGAGACATGATTGAAACGTTTAAGTACATCACGGGCCGTATTGAGTCGGAAGAAGATATCTTCTACCTCATGGGCCCCTCGACCACCAGGGGGCATCCGCTGAAAATCAGGGGAGGGAAGTTCCATGGCGACTCCAGAAAATACTTCTTCACTGAAAGAGTGGTGGTTCATTGGAACAGACTCCCACTGCAGGTGATTGAGGCCAACAGCGTGTCAGATTTTAAGAGAAAATGGGATATTCACATGGGATCCCTGAGGGAGTGAAACCAGGGGGCGAGTATTTGGAATGGGCAGACTTGGTGGGCTATAGCCCTTTTCTGCCGTCTTTTTCTATGTTTCTATGTTTCTATGAAGGAGGAAGCATACAGTTTCTGGAAGGGGCATAGAAGGAGAGAAGATGCCATATAGGGGCAGAGAGATGGCAGACAGTGGATGGAAGGAAGAGAGTAACAAGAAGATGAGGAAAGCAGAAACCAGAGAAGACAAAGGTAGAACAAAAATTTTCTATTTATTTGTTGCTTTAGGACAGTGATTCCCAACCCTGTCCTGGAGGAACACCAGGCCAATCGGGTTTTCAGGCTAGTCCTAATGAATATGCATGATGGAGGAACACCAGGTCAATCGGGTTTTCAGGCTAGCCCTAATGAATATGCATGAGAGAGATTTGCATATGTTGGAAGTGATAGGCATGCAAATTTGCTTCATGCATATTCATTAGGGCTAGCCTGAAAACCCAATTGGCCTGGTGTTCCTCCAGGACAGAGTTGGGAACCACTGCTTTAGGAGACATGTGTCACTGTTTCTGTGGTGTTGCATTGTATGCAGAGTCTAGCTTCTTGCTGGTTCAATTTAACCTTTGTCTATGTATTTCTATTTTATCCCCCCTTTTACAAAACTGTGGAGCATTTTTTAGCGCAAGCCGTGGTGGTAGCAGCTCTGATGCTCAGAATTCTATGAGCATCAGAGCTGTTACAACCGTGGCTAAAATCCACATTACAGTTTTATAAAAGAGGGAGGGGTTAGTTTGTGATGACATATTCCATACTAGGCGAAGGTATTTTCTGTGTTCTGTGTGTTTGAAAGACATGGTTTTCTGTTAGGATTGACGGTGTAGGATTGATCTGTACTAGTCTGACTTGTTTAGTTTTACAGTGGGTGTATTGATGTTGTACTGCTCACTGCATATGTAAGATGCTGCCTTTTCCTAGGTACTCATGTGTGACATGTGGCTTGTTACTAAAAATCATGTTTTTCGTACAGATGGGGGGGGGGGGGAGGGTGCCAAAAAATGATGGGCTCCGGGTGTCACATATGCTAGGTACGCCACTGGCTTATTCCCTCTATATAATTTTCTCAAAAATTACTCTTCACCAAAACCATTTTCCTAAAACTCAGAAATTGCTTTACAATCTTCAATTGACCTAAAATACCTTCTGTCACTTCACATCTATCAATTTTCATTAGATTCAGTTACTCTAAAAACCCAAAATTAGTCAAAAGAACTCCCTTTTGACTTCACTCAAATAAAACAGGTCCTTTCTCCCTCAAATCCTGTCTAAATCTCTAACTGACTTTTCAAAACTATTGAGAATGCTTACATGCACACTCTCTCAGAATCTCCATGTGCACACTCTCTTAGAATTTCTACACTCTGTTAGAGGTTCAGTAGATGTTTTATGTTTTTTGGGGTGCTCACACTTTCCACCACAAGTATACTAGTTAGAGTGGGATACGGGCCTAGGATTCCTTCTCTATAGTTCACTGCACTGACCACTAAGCCAGTGTTTTTCAACCGCTGTTCCGCGGCACACTAGTGTGCCGCGAGATGTTGCCTGGTGTGCCGTACGGTCAGGGCCGCTATCAGGGCAGTACCACCAGTCTAGGGAGAGGGGCGGTCCGCCCCACGTGGACAGGAGAGAGCTGGACGGGGGACCCACGGAGTTCAATACATCTCGAGCCGCGAGGCTCGTCTTCTGTTCCTGCCTGCCCCGCAGCTAACATATAGCCGATCGCAAGCGTTCCCCGATGTCAGCGCTGACGTCGGAGGGAGGGCTTAAGCAAAGCCTACCCTCCGACGTCAGCGCTGACGTCGGAGAATACTTCCGTTCGGCTATTTGTGCGCGGCAGGGCAGGCAGGAAGCAGAAGACAAGCCTTGCGGCTTGAGCTTCGTTTTGCTGAGAAAGTTGCAAAGATGGGCTGGGAGGCAAACACGGAACACAAAAGGGGGGAGGGAGTGCGTTTTGGACACAAGGCATGAACTTGGGAGACAGGAAGGGAGGGAAAGAGATGCTGAGGTGGGGGAGGGAATGGGTTTTTGGACACAGAAGGCATGGACTTGGGAGAGAGGAAGGGAGGGAAAGAGATGCTGAGGTGGGGGAGGGAATGCGTTTTTGGACACAGAAGAAATGGACTTGGGAGAGAGGAAGGGAGGGAAAGAGATGCTGAGGTGGGGGAGGGAATGCGTTTTTGGACACAGAAGAAATGGACTTGGGAGAGAGGAAGGGAGGGAATGAGTGTTTGGACACAGAAGGCATGGACTTTGGAGAGAGGAAGGGAGGGAAAGAGATGGTTGTGTACACGGGGAATAGAAGAAAGGAGAATTTTTGGTCATAGGGAGGGAGTGAGGTATAGATAGTGGCATACCAGGGTGGGGGGGGCAGTCTGCCCCACCCCGGGTTTACGTCCCAAGGGGGTGCACAGCTGGCCACCCTCCAGTATTGTCCCTAGGCCGGCAAACTGTGGCTCTTTAGCCACTTGAGTGCCACCGCCGCCAACGGTGTTGTTGGCGGTGGCAGCATTATAAAATACTTTCTTTGTGTGTATTTGATTCCTATTCAAGAGAATTACTTTATATATAGTCAATATAGGCACAGAGTTAAATTTTTTAACATTTTCTAATGGTGGTGTGCCTCGTGATTTTTTTCATGAAACAAGTGTGCCTTTGCCCAAAAAAGGTTGAAAAACACTGCACTAAGCTACTCTAGGAACCTGCTTGCTATTTTAAGAGAAATGGCCAAAATATCTGCAGCTGTCATAGAGCCTGATAAGTACAATCACTTTCACCTCTTAGGGGGGGGTAAGTGAGGGTCAGTGAGTACTGGGAGATTAAGAGGGGGTTATGCATTTATCCTTCAAGTGGTCATCTGGTTGGCTGGATTCCGCAACTGGCGCTGGTATCGGCTGGCACCTCCAAAACTGGGCACCAGTCGTGTGCCAATCATTTACCAGCACTGGTTGTAGAATTGTGGCCACATGTAAAGTAGATGCCAGAAATGTAGGACAGGGTTTTACTTTATATGAGAATCGTATACATAGGGGCTCCTTCCAGTGCTTACAGTCATTTCCGGAACAAGCCACACCCACTTTGATCATAGACACTCTATAGACAGGACATTGACAGCCTGTTTTGTAGGTGCTTGCATTTTTAAAAATTTGTCTTTAATTGGTTTTAAATGATGGAGT
Organism: Geotrypetes seraphini; assembly: GCF_902459505.1. Classification (NCBI taxonomy): domain Eukaryota; kingdom Metazoa; phylum Chordata; class Amphibia; order Gymnophiona; family Dermophiidae; genus Geotrypetes; species Geotrypetes seraphini. Next base: position 255,564,531 of record NC_047086.1, read on the forward strand.
CAATTATAGTGTCATTTATCACCAATTAAACCAATTAAGTTAGGTGACAGTAGGATGCCTGCAGCTCCTAACTTTTGGCCTTAGTCATTATAGAAACAGGTCTAGACAAAAATGTCCTACTTTTTGTCCTGGAAGTTTTTATAATGTTCCATTATTGAAGCCAACATCCATATCGTAAGTTTTCCCTAGAAGTCCCACTCAAAACATGCTTCCAACACTCCTCCTTGAGGTTTCGATAAACTGCATAGAAAAATGTCTTAAAAATGAGTTCTGAAAATAGCAATTTGGATGTTTTTGTGAAAAAAAGTCCATCCGCTGCTTTATGCTGGGGTTTTTTTTTTAAATGCTTTCCTATTTCAAAAATGAGCCTCATAGCATGATACAGGAGAGGAAAAATAGTTTCTGCAGAGGTTAGTTCCACTGCGAAAACCGCTCTAGGTTTTCATCAGCATTTTATCCACAGAACATTCTGACAGATTTATCACTGATAAATCTAGAACAAATTACACTAGTATAAAACAGAAGCTAAAGTTTGATGTATTGGTCTCAGAGTATTATTTTCATGATCCACATGATATACTTTTCTCCAAAACATCTTCATTCTCACTTCTGTTAACTAAGAGCAAATCATATTTATTTTTATTTCATTTAAATCAGTGCATTTCTTCAAATTATTTCATGCAGCAACAAAAGAGTAACACAGATAAATATATGTCTGAAGACCTATTCATTTCCCCTCCCCCCTTTTACAAGTCAATAGTATGGTGTTTAGTGTGGTATCAGCTCCGACGCTCATAGTTACAGGGAAATACTTTTAAAAACAAATAGGAGGAAATATTTTTTTTTTCACTCAGAGAATAGATAAGCTCCGGAAAGCATTTCCAGAGGAAAGAGCGGTTAATGTAGCTTGTTTTAAAAAAGGTTTGGATAAGTTAAGTGGAGGAAAAGTCCATAGTCTGCTATGAAATAGGCATGGGGAAAGCCACTTCTTACCCTGGATCCATGGCATGGAATGCTGCTACTATTTGGGTTTTTGCCTGGTATTTGTGACCTGGATTGGCCACTGTGAAGACAGGATACTGGGCTATATGGACCATTGGTCTAACCAGGATGGCTATTATGTTCATCTACTCTAGCTTTCTGCAAGGGTCCCTAAACTATCTTTTAATGCATCTGCACTTCAAATGCAAGTTGTTTACAACAAGCTCCTTTGAAAATTAAAACTGTAATTAGTTTGGCAGTGACCCTCTTGGCTGTTGTCCCTTTTGTAACAATATTTTAGTTAATACCTATTCAAGTGAATATCACAATTCTGTCTGCTTCATAGAACATTTTACTGAGCAAACACGCAAAGATTTAAAAACTCTAAAGGTTGTTAAGCATTTTAATGTACATCGTTTTAAAATAATACTAAAGCTATTTAGTACACAAGCACACAAGGATTTTAATTTAATGTGACATTTATATCCCATTCTATACTCACAAAGAGAACTAGGTAAGTCACAGAATAAAGCTAAATATAACTACAACATATTGCCAAAGATAACTAACGAACATCTTCTAAAAAGCATTGGATGAAAAACAGAGGATCTCTAATCAGAAAATAATGGTATAAAGTTAAAAGGGAATAAATTCTGTACAAACGTAAGGAAGTTCTTCGTCACCCAGAGAGTGGTGGAAAACTGGAATAATCTTCCGGAGGCTGATATAGGAGAAAACACCCTCCAGGGATTCAAGATAAAGTTAGACAAGTTCCTGCTGAACCAGAAAGTACGCTGGTAAATCTGGGCTCGGTTAGGGCACTGGTTTTTAAACCAAGGGCGCCGTGTGTGCTAGGCACGATGGACCACTGGTCTGACCCAGCAGCGCGATTCTTATGTTCTTATATATTGAAGAACTAAGGCCAGTACTGGGCAGACTTGCATGGTCTGTGTCGGCAACCTTTCCCAACCTCTTGTTTCATTACCTATCCCTTTTTTATTTGTTTATGAATTGTATTTAATCCTTTCATTTTTTTTTTTTCTCTCCTTTCTCTCATATATTGTTTTGTTAAAATTGTTCCAATTGTCTGGTTCAAGTAATGTGACTTTCTTTTTACCCTGATTATGTAGTTATGTGTAAATCATATTGGATTTGGAATTTGAGATTAAATCAAATTTTTAAATAAACTTGAAACTTGATGGGCTGGGATTTTTTAGATGATCTGGAATGAGGTTCGACAGAGATTCCAGTAGATCAGGGGTGCCCAATATGTCGATCGCGATCGACCGGTAGCTCAGGAAGGCAACGTGAGTCGATCACGGAGCCCATCTCGGGCTCCGTGATAGACTCGTGTTGCCGTCCTGATCTACCGGGCCGATCAGTCTTACTCTTCAGTGTTCTCCCTAGGACCTTTTAGCTGGGTGGTCCACCCAGCTGTCATCTGTTGCTGCCGCCGCCGCTGAACATTAAAAAAAAACCCGGCTTGGAGATTTCAGCCCGTAGCGAACTTATGCTCCGGGCTCTAACGTGTGCGTGCCGGCTTCTCTTCTCTTCCCTCCGAAACCGGAAGTTATGTCCGGGGAGGGAGGGGAGAAGGGAAGCCGGCACGCATACGTAATGCCAACCTGTTCACCTACCCTTCCCCAAAGGGATGCACCTACAAAAGATTCTTCAATAGAACTCTCTCATACCAAGCTGGCAGATGGACAAACTGCCTGACCACCCTCATCTCATCTGCCCCATCTTACTCATCCTTCAGGAAATCTCTCAAATCTTTCCTCTATGACAAATTTCTGGAACCTCCCCCATCACCAAATAATCAAATACTTCCATCCTATAACTGATACTGGTAGTCTTCTTGACATTCACCAGCCTGCATTGGTTTTTGTACACTGCTTTGTTCATATAATGCCTCTCGCACTGCCTCTCCACTATATATATACCATATTTGCCGGCGTATAAGACGACTTTTCAGTACCTTAAAATCCTCCCCAAAGTCGGGGGTCGTCTTATACGCCGGGTACTGTTTAGAGAGCTGCATGGGGACGCCCCTAGGGTCGCAGGGATCCCGTGGGGACGCCCCCTAGGGTCGCGGGGATCCCATGGGGACGCCTCCGAGGGTTGCGGGGCTCCTGCGGGGCTGGATGCTCAGTCTTCTGGATGTACGCGGCTCTTCTTTTCCCTACCTTCTCTGCTTGCAGCACAGAGCCGAACGGAAGTCTTCCCGACGTCAGCGCTGACGTCGGGAAGACTTCCGTTCGGCTCTGTGCTGCAGGCAGGGCAGATAAGGAGAAGGAGAGTAGCCTCGCGGTTCGAGTGGCTACTAAGGGAGAGGGGCGGCCGCCCCACCCCGGTTGCAGCACAGCCGGCCAGGTTCCCTTACTTTTGTGGTACTTCCCCGACCGACCGATAACAGCCCGGGTCCGACAATCCTCCCTGCCCTGTAGCCGCGAATCTAAATTACCTTCTTACAGCAGCTGTAAGAAGGTAATTTAGATTCGCGGTTAAGGGCAGGGAGGTTTGTCGGACCCGGGCTGTTATCGGTCGGTCGGGGAAGTGCCACAAAAGTAAGGGAACCTGGCCGGCTATGCTGCACCCGGGGCGGTAGAGAAGGTGTGCGGAAGAAGGGGTAGTCTTATACGGCGAGTATATAACAAAACTCTATATTTTAACTAAAAGTTGGGGGGTCGTCTTATACGCCCAGTCGTCTTATACGCCGGCAAATACGGTATATATATCTCTGCTGTATATGTAAAGTCTCCTGCATGGTAAGCCTACACTGTTCTTTGCTGTATAAACACCTTTACTGAATATGTACAGTTTGCATTGTATCTTCGCTGTAAATGTACAGTCTCTCACACTGTAAACCGCTTTGAACTGTTTGTGGTACTGCGGTATATAAAAATAAAGTTATTATTATTATTATTATGTTGAGAGCCCTGAAGCAAGCGTTCGCTATGGGCTAAGGCGGGAGACAGGTTAGTGAAGCATTTGCTCTTCTTGCTGCCGGGTCCTGCCTACTTTCTGTTTCCGCGAAGGCAGGACCCAGCAGCATTTCCCCCAATAGGTCGATCGCGATCTTGGGCCGAACAGCATTCCTCTCCCTGACGGCAGAATTGACGTTGGGAAGAGGATTGCTGGTCGGCCGAAGCAGGGAGAGCTTGGGGTGTCGTCGGCTTTTGGGCCTGTTATTGGTGGTGGTTTGGGTCCTGGTCCCCGATGGCAGTGGCAGTGGCTTGGGGGAGGGCAGGGAGAAAGAAAGAAAAAGGGCAGGCAGAGAGACAGAAGGAAAGAAGAGAAACAGAAAAAAAAGAAAGGGAGGCAGAGAGAAAGGGCAGGGAGAGAGGAAGGAAAAGTTGGGGGAGGGAATGAGGTCTGGAGGAGAGGAAGCATACAGGCTGAAAGAAGGGAAGAAAGATTGGATGCACAGTCAGAAGAAGAAAGTGCAACCAGTGACTCATGAAATCACCAGACAAGGTAGGAAAAATGATTTTATTTTAAATTTAGTGATCAAAGTGTGTCTGAATTTATATCTGCTGTCTACATTTTACACTACGGTCCCCTTTTACTAAACCGCAATAGAGGTTTTTAGCGCAGGGAGCCTATGAGCATCAAGAGCGGCGCTGGGCATTCAGCGCAGCTCCCTGCGCTAAAAACTGCTATCGTGGTTTAGTAAAAAGGGAGGGGGTATATTTGTCTATTTTTGTATGGTTGTTACTGAGGTGATAGTGCATAGAGTCATCTGCTTTGATCTCTTTGAAAAACCCTGGAATAGGAATGATAATTAACATTTTCTATGCGTACAGTGTGCTTTGTGTTTTTTTAAAATTTTATTGTTGGTAGATCATTTTGACTTGGTCATTTTAAAAGTAGCTCGCAAGCCCAAAAAGTGTGGTCACCCCTGCAGTAGATGCATAATACCGGGCAGAGCTCTGGGTTTCTGGTCCAGAAATATCTAAGAAAAAGAACAATTTAAATGAAATCATTAAATTATAGAGAGTGTATGTTTGGGCAGACTGGATGGACCATTCAGGTCTTTATCTGCCGTCAATTACTATGTTACTATATCTTTTCAGTTAGAATCCCTATTGTTTAAACCCTTTACAAAAATACTGTACTGAAGAACAGGTATTTATTTTTTTTAATAAAGGTTCACGACACTGTTCAATCCACAGAACACTAATCGCCTGATTTACAAAGCCGCACTAGCATTTTTAGGAGGGGTAAATTACTTCTAGTTCAATACTAATAAATCTTGCTTATGCTTCTAGATGCTTTTTGCATGGTATTATCAATTGTTGGTCATTGGCATAAAATTTAAGCTTTAATCCCTTTGATGCTGGCAGCCTTCCAGTGGTTGCAGATAGTCGGGATGTACAAAGTGTAATAACCAGTAAGGGAGTTGCTGTAGTTCCTTAACAGAGAATATTCCAGTTTGCCTCAGGCCTAGAATAGGACCCAGACAAATGAGGAAAATCTGGGATGTTAGTTGACAATCTTCAGGCAGGGGAGGAGTTTAGGTGAAACTTGGTTTATCTGGGTGGTGAAACACTATGTTTTAGGTTTAGAATGAAGTCCAGCACTCAATATTTGGGTGCAAGAACTTAAATCCAGCTGAAATATGGCATAAATCCTGGCACACAAGTTGGGCTTGTAACTCCAATATTCTTAAACAATCCAAGCCAGCGGTGATCAGCATTTTTTAGTGCTAAATTATGTACTAATATTCATTGTCAGACCATATCCAGGTACTGGCACTGAATATCAGTTCATAAATAAGGATGGTCCGGCTGTCCATAGCTTATGCGAGCCTGGTCGATATTCAGCTGGGGCTGCATAACATCTCCTTTTGCGCTCCCCCTCCTCCCAACCCATGACAAAAATCCACCTTGAAAATCCCCCTACCAAGGGTTACCATATTTGTGAAGACAAACAGAGGACACATGACCCTGCCCACAGTCTCTCCAATCCCACCCCTACCACAACCTTTCACCCATTTCTTTGGCCCACCTTTCCATCCTCTGTACCCTTTTAGTGCTTCTTTTTCTTTCCTTCCCTCCCTCTAACCTTCCTTCCCCATGGGTGTTTTTTTCTCTCCCTCTCTTTCTTCTTCCAATTCCATTAGTTTACTCACTACCGAGATTAGACTAATTCCAAACCTCCTTCTTACTTCTGCTCTTGTGCAGAAGAACTACATATGCCTTCTCTAGTCCTCCAGGACCACATTAGATTCTAATAAAGCATTGAAAATATAAGACAATGGAGTCACCAGAACCTAAGTTCCTTGATTACCCTTGGATGTATCCGGTCAGGCCTTGTAAGTTAACATAGTAACATAGTAGATGATGGCAGATAAAGACCCGAATGATCCATCCAGTCTGCCCAACCTGATTCAATTTAGATTTTTTTTTGTTTGTTTTAAATATTTTCTTCTTAGCTATTTCTGGGCAAGAATCCAAAGCTTTACCCGGTACTGTGCTTGGGTTCCAACTGCCGAAATCTCTGTTAAGACTTACTCCAGCCCATCTACACCCTCCCAGCCATTGAAGCCCTCCCCTGCCCATCCTCCACCAAATGGCCATACACAGACACAGACCATGCAAGTCTGCCCAGTAACTGGCCTAGTTCAATATTTAATATTATTTTCTGATTCTAAATCTTCTGTGTTCATCCCACGCTTCTATGAACTCAGTCACAGTTTTACTCTCCACCACCTCTCTCAGGAGCGCATTCCAGGCATCCACTACCCTCTCCATAAAGTAGAATTTCCTAACATTGCCCCTGAATCTACCATCCCTCAACCTCAAATTATGTCCTCTGGTTTTACCATTTTCCTTTCTCTGGAAAAGATTTTGTTCTACGTTAATACCCTTCAAGTATTTGAACGTCTGAATCATATCTCCCCTGTCTCTCCTTTCCTCTAGGGTATACATATTCAGGGCTTCTAGTCTCTCCTCATACGTCTTATGGCGCAAGCCTCCTATCATTTTCGTCGCCTTCCTCTGGACCGCCTCAAGTCTTCTTACGTCTTTCGCCAGATACGGTCTCCAAAACTGAACACAATACTCCAAGTGGGGCCTCACCAATGACCTGTACAGGGGCATCAACACCTTCTTCCTTCTACTGACTACGCCTCTCTTTATATAGCCCAGTATCTTTCTGGCAGCAGCCACTGCCTTGTCACACTGTTTTTTTGCCTTTAGATCTTCGGACACTATAACCCCAAGGTCCCTCTCCCCGTCCGTGCATATCAGCTTCTCTCCTCCCAGCATATACGGTTCCTTCCTATTATTAATCCCCAAATGCATTACTCTGCATTTCTTTGCATTGAATTTTAGTTGCTAGGCATTAGACCATTCCTCTAACTTTTGCAGATCCTTTTTCATATTTTCCACTCCCTCTTCGGTGTCTACTCTGTTACAAATCTTGGTATCATCTGCAGAAAGGCACACTTTTCCTTCTAACCCTTCAGCAATGTCACTCACAAACATATTGAACAGGATTGGCCCCAGCACCGAACCCTGAGGGACTCCACTAGTCACCTTTCCTTCCTTCGAGCGACTTCCATTAACCACCACCCTCTGGCGTCTGTCCGACAGCCAGTTTCTGACCCAGTTCACCACTTTGGGTCCTAACTTCAGCCCTTCAAGTTTGTTCAACAGCCTCCTATGAGGAACTGTATCAAAGCACTACCTAAATTGTTTTAATTAGTTCAATTGGTACAGTAATTGATTGTGCTGATTAAAAATCAGTTAAAATGCCATAAAAAATGGAGGTGTCTGAAAAGCGGTACTGTTGTCCCAACTATGGAGGTGATACCTAAGATATGGTTGGGCAGGATTCTCATGAAAGGAAGGCAATGGAAATGTAGGCCTTTAAAACCCTGACCTACATTTCTGGTGCTTCCCTTTCATTTACCATGTTTCCCCGAAAAGAAAACAGCGTCATATTAATTTGCCCAAAAAACACACTAGATCTTATTTTCAGGGTAGGTCTTATTTTTTTCATATATAATGATCATCTCTTCCTTCCTCTCCTCCAACCCAATTCTTCCTCTTTCCTTTCTCTCCTCTGCAGCATCTTTCTATCCCTCCCTTCCTCCCATCCCTCATGCAAAAGAACCCCTGCCCAGCTTGTATCCCTCCCTTCCGTGCAGCTGCAGCAGAATCCTTGAGCAGCCCCCCGACCTTGCTGGCACCCCCCGCCGTGCAGCTGAACCCCCACTGACCCTCCCATCCTTCCATCTCTCCCTCCCATCCGAACCCCGCCGACCGCCAGACCTACATATCTCCCTCCAAAGAGCAGCGTTGGCAGAACTCTAAACAGGCTGCTTCGTGGCCTTTTCCCGCTGGGACCTTCCATGTGCTGCGTTGCTGATGACATCATCAGTGATGCAGCAGAGGGAATGCCCCAGAAGTAGAAGTCCATGAAGTAGCCTGTTTAGAGTGCTGCCGATCTGCTTTTTGGAGGGAGGCATGTAGTTCTTGTGGTTGGAGAGTTGGCGGGGTTCGGACGGGAGGGAGAGATGGAAAAATGGGAGGGTCAGCAGGGGTTCGGCTATGTGGTGGGGGCAGAGGCAGGGGAAGGGGGTGCGCGGGGGAAGCACTGCTACCAGCGAATCCAGGGACTAGGACTTATTTTGGGGGTAGGGCTTAAATTAAGACTTACCCTAAAAATCATGCTAGAGTTTATTTTCGGGGTAGGTCTTATTTTTGGGAAAACACAGTAGGTACGATTATCAAAACATCATCTTTGCGTAATTTACACGCGATTGGCACCAATTTTGTAGTCAGCTGCTGATTATGGAGCCATTTGGCAAATCTTGACCACAGTATTTGAGGTGCACTTGCACCATGGAGTGATACAAGGACATAATAACATTCTCATCTTTGTTTTCCATTCCTTTCCTGATCATTCCTATTTGCTTTCTCAGCCGCCATTGCACACTGTGTTTTCTGATGTTCACTGAAGAAATGCAAATAGAAAATGGAACAAAACCCACATTCGTACAAGGGTTTTATATAGTCAATGTGGTGGAATGGTTAAAATGCTAATCACCTGGTTGTCATTTGAAGCTGTGTTCCTCTTTCCCTGTTCACAACACTATACATTGGTTCCTTCTCTATACCCACATTTATTACATAGTATAAGAATGTTATACTTTTTTCTTTCCCAGCAAAAAGAGATCCCAAACATTAGTTAAAAATGCATTTCAGCAGTAAAAACACTGGTGGGCTCATCTAAGTTATATTTGTAATCCTTACTTTTTACACAGCATTTAGAGGATAAAAACATTCTAAGATGAACAACTGGTCCAACATCTATAGTTGTTTTTCTTCTTCATGTGCCTACAAGACCAGGCACAGGATAAAAGAAGTACAGAATATTGATTGGGGGGAGGTGTACTAGACAGGCTGAGTGAAGCAAGTTAAATGACTGTATATGGCATGCTTTTAATTTTCCCCATATAACAATAAATATGATGGATTCTTCAATTTCAAGGCACAAGGGATTTTTTTTTGTTTGCTTTTCTTTTGTAGCAATTAACAAAATAAATACCCTTTCCATGTAGAGCTGACTTTTTTTCCTGGAAAATATCTGCAGTTTATTAGCTTATCTATGACATACAATATAACTGTTCCTGTATTCCTGTAGGTCAGGTTCTTTTTTTTTTAACTTGGAACTTGCCATTCATTTTCACATCTGACAGTAAAAACCTCAGGACGTGGTTGTTGGGGAGAGGATTATCTTTCAGATCAATGCTGAAATTGATTCCAAACCGCACTATTTATCAGCCTGCAGCTAAGCACTAGGAGTCAGGAAATATTTCCTCTCCTTCAAATCCATTCTTATTCCACTGATAGAAGGAACATTATACTGGACTTTACATTAATACTCAGGCTTCTGTCTTGCTTTCTGAGGCAACGAATCGAATTTGAGCATTCAATGCAATTAGTAACATTACCGGATTTCTTTTTTTTTCTCAGAAGTCAGGCAGAATTAAGTGGATGTGCTGTGAGATTGCTGACCTTAGTACTGCAGCTAGAGAAATACAGATGCTAGCAATGGTGTCATCTATCCTGGTTTTATCTGGCATCCTTTGCTCCAAAGTAATATTATCCATGTGTTACTTCATATAAGGAAGTGATGGTGGAGGATGTAATTTATTGACAAACCTCTAACTGATAACTAGTGCCCTTTCTTCCTCTCTCCCTCTCGCAAGCATACAATGTAGAAATAGTTTAGACATACAGCAGACATTAGCCCCCAATTCTATATAGGTTGTTCAAATTTGGATGCAAAGGGCAGATGTGTGCACAAATTAATTAGTTAATGAGCCACTATCAGTCAATTGGTGTTAATTGCTATGTGTGTGACAACAAAGACAATTTCAGTATTCATCACACTGCAAAAATAAAAAAATGGAAATAACTTATTTTTGAAACAGAAGATTCATTCTCAAAGAAGCAGTTGTGGTGAATATTGGAAATCTTTTGGTTATATTTATTTTAGGCTCCCATATTTTAACATTCACTTGAAGTTTTGAACACATTAAAGGTCTCATTTTCAAAACAGAAAAATGTCAAAAAAGCAGCAGCATGAAGCAGCAGATGGATAGTTTTCTTGCCCAGACGTCCAAACTGCTAATTTTGAAACACGTTTTTAAGATACTTTTCTATGCAGGTCATATGCAGTGCGACTACATTTCAAGGGGGCATGTTGGTGGTGAGTTTTGAGCGGGACTAGGGTAATCTTATGATATTCACGTTTTCTGAAATAATGGAACATTCTAAAAATGTCCATGTCAAAAAATAAAGGGCTCTTTTTATGAAGGTGCGCTAGCGTTTTTTGCGCACTCATTGGATTAGCGCACGCTAGCCAAAAAACTACCGCCTGCTCAAGAGGAAGCGGTAGCAGCTAGCGCATGTGGCATTTTAGCGCATACTATTCCGTGCGTTAAGGCCCTAACACCCCTTCGGAAAAGGAGCCCAAAATGTTTGAGGCTGGACCTGCTTCAATAACAACTGTTAAAAAGATGCCCAAACTGACCACTGGAGGGGTTAATGCATTAATCTCCTTACTCCCCCAGTGGTCGCTGACTCCCTCCCATCCCCCAAAGTTGTAAAAGAAACAATACATATCATCCTGTATGACAGATACAGATGTTATGGCCTGTCTTATTAGAGCATCATGCTGAAAAATAACTTCCCAGTGTTCAACATTAATAGCATGCAAATCATATGCATGTTATTAGTGATGAGCACTGAGAAGTTATTTTTCGGTAAAGAGGAAGAACGCACCTGACTCATGTGCACAAGATTTGAGCATAAGCAAAACTCCTATGCATGTGCCCAATTAAACTGGGAAGCAGGGAGCCAGGAGGAGGATAGCTGTGCAATGCACTTGTTGGTTCAACTTTCACCTACCAGTGCAGTGTGTGCATTTGGTCTGGCTTCTGGTTTTTATCCCTTCTGGTTTTTGAAGAGGAAGGTAGGAGAGCAAAACACTGAAGAACTGAGCTCTCCCTCTCTTAACTGTGGATTTCGGCACTCAATGCAGCCTGGCAGCATCTCCCACACGTAGGCTGCAGCCTGAATTACTCCAGTTCTTCCACGATCGCTGAAACCAAAGTCTGGAGCTGAATGGTAGGTGGGAGACAAACTGGAACTGACCAGCGATGAGGTTCTTGGAAATCCTATCCTAATGCCAGCTCAGGAGGGAATAGCTAAACACCTCCTTTACATCTTTCTGACATCTATATGCTATTTGCACTGATCTTCAGTGCCCATGTTGTTCCCTGAGCTAGTGCCCTCCAAACTTGGGTGCAGCCTAATGCCAGTGCTAATTGCCTCTAGCGCCAGCGTTAGGGTTCTGAACATTGGCTTGACAGAGCACTAACGAAGTGAGGGAGCTGAAAACATTTAAGACAGTTGGAAACAAAATGAGGAAAACTAGAGAGGAGCTAGATAAAGAGGATTTTCATTCAGTAATCTTTTTATTTAAGCATCTTGTTTCATAAGAACATAAGCAGTGCCTCCGCCGGGTCAGACCATAGGTCAATCCTGCCCAGCAGTCCGCTCCCGCGGCGGCCCAAACAGTTCACGACCTGTCTAAATCACCAGAAGGGGCCCCCATGCCTCCTTGGTTTCCTAATTGAGTCCTATCTTCCTATCAAAGTCCTAGCCCTCCGGTCTTGCACCTGCACGACCTGGTTGGGTTTCTACATTTATTTTCTGGTTAGCTTTCTCAGTATCCCACGATCCCTTTATCCCTCAGGAATCCATCCAGTCTCTGTTTGAATCCCTGCACCGTACTCTGCTTGATCACTTCCTCCGGTAGCGCATTCCAAGTGTCCACGCATTCCTATTCCCCAATTTGTTCATTACATTCATCTCAGCAACCTCTCCCTCTGGTACCTACCTTTCTCCAGATCCATTCACATTCAACCAGAACATCTGGTTTTTCAGTGATTTTCCTATCTCTCTGGAATAGCAACCCTCTCCATCTTTGGTTTGACCTTTCCCTTTAAAGATTTAAGGCCATCCTCAAGGCCAGTGGCATACCAAAGGGAGGTGTTTGATTCTTTGCGGTTTGAGGTGCTAGATGTAGAATCTATTAATGAATGTGGTGGCAATATTCTGTTACATTTACAACAACATGAAGTCAGATGGATATTCAGGATGCAATATCTTGAACCTCAAGGTTTAAATAACATAAGAACATAAGAATTGCCATACCGGGACAGGCAAAAGGTCCATCAAGCCCAGTATCCTGTTTCCAACAGTGGCCAACCCAGGTCCCAAGAACCTAGCTAGATGCCAAGTATAAAACAGATTTTATGCTGCTTAGTTTAGGAATAAGCAGTAGATTTACCCAAGCCATCTCAATAATGGCCTATGGACTTCTCTTTCTTAAACCCTGCTAAACTAACTGATAAGTACTAACTATGGGCTTTAGGGTAGTAACCGTAGTGGCAGCTGCTAGTGCAGCTTTGCAAAAGGGGGGGGGGGGGGAAGGGGAAGGTATATTCTCTTGAGCAGCACATTAAAAAATAATGGTCTTTTTTTTTTTTTTCTTTTTGAGATCCAATGAAAGAGAAAGGAACCATGTTTCAGAGCAGCAGAATTGATCCTCACTTCTGAAGTCGTTGGTTGCTTCTTTTTAGTTTAAAAGTTTTATTGAGTTTAGTATATAAAGTACGTCGTTGGTTGCTTCTGAAGTCTAGGCAAATTGATAAATTGGGATAAGTGGATGAAGGGATCCTTTTACAAAGCCACAGTAGCGGATGCTGCTGCAGTAATCACTCCAATACCCATAGGGATTTAGTGAGCATTGGAGCTTTTGCCACATGGCAGTCTCTACCATGGCTTTATAAAAAAAGGGGGGTGGGGGGAGGGTAAATGTGATATTCATTTGTCGCTACTTGGATTTCCATTTAGTTGGATTGATTTCATAGGATCGGAGTTCACTTTTGAATATTGACCCATATACATTTAAGAAGTGCCAGCTTATAATGCCCCAAATTCTGTCCCCCTTTTCAATGAATAATTTGGGATGTGTAATGATTTATGCATACTAAATTAGTCTTCATAATGTTTTTAAAAACAATTATTTATCCGTTAGTTGCAGTCGCAAAAGTACTTTTCAATATTCACCTCTATATTTTTACCCAATTTTATACTATAGTAAAGAAGAATCCAGTGACATAAGAACATAAGAATTGCTATACTGGGACAGACCGAAGGTCAAGCCAAGTATCCTGTTTCCAACAGTGGCCAACCCAGGTCCCAAGAACCTACTGTAACTAGATCCCAAGTAGTAAAACAAATTTTATGCTGCTTATTCTAGGAATAAGCAATGGATTTTCCCAAGCCATCTCAATAAAGGCCCCGTTTTACAAAACCATATTGCAGTTTTTAGCGCTGTCCAGGGGGATAACAGCTCTGATACTCATAGAATTCCTGTGAGCATCAGAACTGTTACCACTGTGGCTGGCACTAAAAACTGCGCTACAGTTTTATAAAAAGGGGGGTTAAATTTACCATTCTGACAGACTAAACTGATCACAGCGAATAGCATAAAAGAAAGGACACCAATGAAAAAAAGATAGAAAAAGAACTAAAACATTTTTTTTAAATAAGACAAACATTTTTATAGGTACATCAGGGCAAGGTCCCCTATCGTCTCCTCCTCAGACCTAGGGCTTGATTGCATCAACAAAGAAAAAGGTTTTTAACAAATTCTTACATATTTTAAAAGAGAATTTAGTATGGAAACTTATTCCATTATGAGGGTAAAAGCCAAAATTAATGTACACTTTTGCATAGTTTCCCAATAGGCTCTATATGGGGTGGGAAGAACCATCCTATAATCTGAAGATGACTTTGATACTTTTATAGTCTATAGCCAATGAGGCCAAATAAAATGAAGTTTATCACAGTAAACAATATATTGTGACCATAAGACCATAGTGCCTCTATCCTTTCCAGTAAAGTACAGTTTTTTTTATTATATTAGTTTATTATAGGAATTCTATGAGCATTGGAGCATTTACCTTGCCAGCCTGCAGTAGAAACCTCTACTGTGGCTTTATAAAAGGGGGCCTTAGATTGTGAGCCCACTAAGGACAGAGATAGAACCTGCATATAATTTGTACAGAGGGGATTGAGGGTTACAGATAGATATAGAGGTAGGTTACAGAAATGGTCAGGAACCACTTCACAGGTCACAGACCTGATGGGCCGCCGTGGGAGCGGACCGCTGGGCGTGATGGACCTCTGGTCTGACCCAGTGGTGGCAACTTCTTATGTTCTTATGTTCTAATAGCACTATATAAATGATTAATAATAGTAATAGGCATTTCTTCTCTACTCCCTGCCCTATTTCCTCTCCTAAGTAGCATGTATAAGCCTTTGTCCTATGCCTGTTAATTAAACTGTAAGTTCTTTCAAGCAGGGACCGTCTCTTTTATGTTTGTTCTACAGCACTGCGTTGCGTCTGGTAGCGCTTTATAAAGAATAAATAGTACTAGTAGTAGTAACAAATACATGAGTACATAAGCATCACTGTACTGGGACAGACTGAAGATATATCAAGCCCCAATATCTTGATTTCAGTAGTGATCAATCCAGGTCACAGATACCTGGCAGGATCCCAAACGAGTAAATGCTGCTAATTCCAGGAATAAACGGTGGATTTTCTCAAGTCCACCTTAATAGAAGTTGTAGGAATAATGCTGTATAAATGTATGGAGCTATATTAATTCACACTATGAACAAGTTAGAGGAAAAAGATGAAATATTTCTTTTGTTATCACTTGTTTAGAGGAAGGATAGACCCCGAAGGTAGAGGAAGGATGTGGAGATGAAACAGTGAGGTGATTGAGTGGAAGGCCTTGGATGTTATGATTTCAAAAGGAGAGCAGAAGCTGGAGAGAAGGTTAAAAAATTTCAATTTAGTTTTCATTTAGCTTTTTGCCCTTCTCCAGCCTAGTCATTTTTCTCTTTCATGGCTGCATAACCCGTAATTTGTAGGTCATGTTCAAAACCTGAACTCCTTCATTCTCTTAAAGGCTTGATTTCAACTGCTGCTACTGTTGTTGATCAGGTCCCTCACATTATATAATAAATCAGCAAGATGTAATGCTGAACTGAGTGGTACCTTTTAGGGCATAGCATGAGATCATTGTACAAACAACTCTGTTTCTATGTGAGATATTACAATGTATCATTTAAATTACTACTACTACTTATCATTTCTATAGCGCTACCAGGTATACAGTACATAGCGCTTTACATCAATCATGGAAGAGACTGTCCCTGCTCAAAAGAGCTTACAATCTAATTATGACAGACAAACTAGAGAAAAAGGTGTATCTATACCAGGGGTGGGCAACTCCGGTCCTCGAGGGCCGGAATCCAGTCGGGTTTTCAAGATTTCCCCAATGAATATGCATGAGATCTATTTGCATGCACTGCTTTCAATGCATATTCATTGGGGAAATCCTGAAATCCCCATTGGATTCTGGCCCTCGAGGACCGGAGTTGCCCACCCCGGATCTATCCTCAGTGCTCAGTTGGGGAATTACAACTGCTAAGTACCCATATCTGTCTTATCATTATTATATTATTTTATTATAGGAATTCTATAAGCGTCGGAGCATTTACCTCACCGGCATGCAGTAGAAACGTGTACTGTGACTTTGTAAAAGGGGGCCTTAGATTGTGAGCCCACTAAGAGCAGACCTGCATATAATGTGTACAGTGCTACATATACCTAATAGCACTATAGAAATGATTCATAGTAGTAGCCATTCCCTTTATGTTTAAGCCCTTGTCCTATGTCTATTAATTAGACTTTAAGTTCTTTCAAGCAGGGACCGTCTCTTTTATGTTTGTTCTACAGCACTGCAATGCGTCTGGTAGCGCTTTATAAAGAATAAATAGTACTAGTAGTAGTAACAAATACACGAGTACATGAGCATCACTTGTACTGGGACAGACTGAAGATACATCAAGCCCCACTATATTGCTTTCAGTAATGATCAATCCAGGTAATAGGAGATAAATCAGGCAGATATGGGTGCTTAGCGGGTGGTTTGGAGTTAGGAACGTAAAGCAGCTTCAAAGAAGTGGGCTTTGAGCATGAATTTGAATACTACTAGAGATGGAGCTTGACGTACCGAGTCAAGGCAGTTTGTTCCAGGCGTAAAGTACAGCAAAGTAGAAGGAATGAAGTCTGAAACTGGCCAGAACAGGAGATGAGTACAGATAAGAGAGAATTACCCAATGAGCAAAGTTCCCAGGAAGTGGTATCAGGAGAGATGAGAGAGGAAAGATACTAAGGAGCTGTGGAGTGAATACACTTGTAGGTCAGTAAAAGAAGTTTGAACTGTAGGTGGAAATGGTTAGGGAACCAATGAAGTGACTTGAGGAGAGGGGTAGAGTGGACACAACAACTTTGGCAGAATATGAGGTGTGCAGCAAAGTTCTGAACAGATTGAAGGGGAGAGAGATGGTTTAACAGGAGATGAGAGGCAGGTTGCAGTAGTCTAGGCAAGAGGTGATAAGGGTATGGATGAGGGTCCTAGTGTGCTCAGAAAGGAAAGGTCGGATTTTAGCGATGTTGTAGAGAAAGACATCCAGGGTAAGCCATTAATATAGTGAAACAAATATTTATTTAAATTGGGTAATAAGAGAAAATGTGAGTTTTGCATATATATATTTATATTTTAGGAAGAGTTCATTCTAACACGGTTTTGAGTATTTTTTTAAATTCTTTATTCAATTTTTAAACTACAGAAGTGCACAATAAGTAATACACTTACATACAATATTAAAACTAAAGCACATTAAATTTATAATAATTTATAAAAAAGAAAATTATTTCCCCCCACCCTTCCACCTATTAAACAACAAATAAATACCTTCAAGAACAATCAATACATACCCTTTAAAACAAATCCAAAACATACCCCCTCCCCCACCCTCCCACCCTGGATGTGTATGTTTAAAGGGACATCTAAAGAGATCAATCCTTACAGTATTTAGTTAATGGTTTCCAAACATCTATAAATTTCTTGTAATTTCCCTGCTAAATGGCCATAAACCGCTCCATTTTAAAATTATAACAAAGGGATTCCCACCAGAATGTATAATTTAGTCTATCCCAATTTTTTCCAATTTTTAAAAATAAGATGCATGGCAACCCCTGTCAATATAAACAGTAAAGGAGATAATGGACATCCTTGTCTAACTCCGCTCTCCAGATAGAAATGTTCCAAAAAAGTATTATTAATATATAATCTGGCAGAGGGGGAGCTGTACAAGGTTTGAATCATTTGTATAAATCCAGAACCTATACTAAACCAATCCATTGCTTGATACATGAATGTCCATTCTACACGATCAAAGGCCTTCTCTGCATCCAAGGATACAGAAAAAGCCAGATCATCCATGGCTTTTGTTAAATTTAACATGTGAAAAGCCAGTCTAGTGTTGTTTGAAGCATGTCTATGAGCAACAAACCCCGTTTGGTGCATACCAATAATATAAGGGAGAGCTTTAGCCAGGCGCAAAGCCAACAATTTAGCTAGAAGTTTTCCATCTACATTAATCAACGAAATAGGCATATAATTTGAAACCAACATAGGATCTTTATTTGGCTTCAGCAAAACAATTGTTAAAGATTCTGCCTTAGTACCTGTAATGCAACCTTTAATCAGTTGAGCCTGATATAATTTTAATAAATGTGGTAATATGGTAATTTGGAATGATTTATAGAACTCTACAGTGAAACCATCCCCACCTGGAGTGGATCCAACTCTAAGGGACTTCAACGCTGCTTGCAATTCTTTCAATGAAATAGGAGCCTCAAGATTTCCTTTTATATGATCGGGAATTTTTGGTCCCTTGAGTAACTTTAAAAACTTTACACCCTCTATTTCCTTATTTGGATAAGACTCGGAAGAGTACAAAGCTTTATAAAAATTCAAAAATTGTTTTAATATATCTCCAATTTGAGAATGAGTTTTATCCTTATCTTTAATAACTACAACCTTTACTTTTCTTTTTTTAGCTTTAAGATAATTAGCTAATTCTCTTCCCGCCTTATTCGAGTTTTCATAATACAGAGCCTGCTGAGAGAACAATTCTTTCCTAGCCAGTTTAGAGGAAATTTCATAGTATTTATATTTAGCTTTGAAAAGAGCCTGTAAAGTAGATTGTTCCCATTTCGAGGCCAATTGTGATTCCAAGTCTTTAATATTTTGTTCCAGATCAATAAATTCCTTTTTAAGTTGTTTCCTAATATGTACTGAATAGGAGATTATTTGCCCCCTCATGGCAGCTTTGAAAGCATCCCACAAGGTCTCTAATGAGATTTCCTCAGAGGTATTAATTTGAAAATATTCATTCATTTTAATTAGAATTCTTCAAGAAAGTTTGAATCTGCAAGCAATGCATTATTAAATCTCCATACAGATCACCTGGAATCTTGATCAGCAAACTTAAATTCAATCCAAATGCCACCATGATCAGACAAAATAATTGGATCTATGGCAGCCTTTGTTACCTGCTATACCAATTTATCTGATACGAAAACATAATCAATTCGTGAAAAGGATTTATGAACCTGGGAGCAAAAAGAAAACTCCCGATCATTAAAATGGAGAATCCGCCAAATATCTTTAAGTGCACATGATGTTACCAAATTATCTAACCCTAATGATTTTATTATTTTACTTGGTTTCTTGTCCAGTAATGGATCCATCACAGTGTTAAAGTCCCCCACCACAACTACATTAGAAGCAGCCAGTGGTAGTATGAACTGTTAAAGAGCCTTGAAAAATTCAGCCTGATGTGAGTTAGGAGCATAGATATTAAGAAGCGCCAGAGTATTTTCCCCCAAGCTCATGTCCACATGGACCCATCTACCTAAGGGATCAGCAGAATTCAATTTAAATGTGGCTATGCATTTACTATTGACTAGAATAGCCACTCCAGCCTTCTTACCTACAGCAGGGGCAAACAAACATTTACTAATCCACCTACCTTCCAACTTTTTTGATTCCATAGCATTTAAGTATGTCTCTTGAATATAATATATATATATATATATCAGTGTCCTGTTTCTTTAAAAAGTTAAGTGTTTTTTTTCCTCTTAATTGGGTGATTGAAACCGTTAACATTTAGTGAAAATATTTTTAAAGACATTGTAAATGATTCTCAATAACATTCAAAGTAAATCCCTTTCTACAATAAAACATACTAATAAATAATTCCCTATACACATCCAGGACCCCACCCATCCCACTCCCCACCCTAACCCTAACCCTAAAATAAGTCATTTAAGCTTGGATACGGATTGATTAGGCACAAAAAAATCACATTCCCCTGCTCCACAATTCATATTAAACACTACATCCCCATTTCTCATTTCATATTAAATTAATCAAATTAAGTACAGCATAAATTACCCCAATTAATTGCAAAAAAAAAAAAAAAAGAATATCCATCCCCTCTATAAATTTAATAGTAATACGGAAGTAATCAACCATTAACCTTTCCCTAAAACTTACCTCAACCCTAATTACCTTAAACTCATTTTTATTTAGACAATATCATTATTGAACATTAAAAATTAATTCATAATAGATTAGTAATAATAAGCAGTATATTTAAATAAGTTATTATTAATAACACCTCCTCTCTACTGTCATATAGTTTGAAACCTAGCTAATGTAATTTCAACCCTAATCAAATTGTTCTCATCTTATACTATACCTAATCATTGCAACATACTAACAATTAATTTAATAATACTAATATTAGAAATAATTTAATTATTTTAATAACGTACAATCAGATTCCTCCCACACCAAACAACACTCCTACTATTGCCCAAATCACCCAAGAATTAAATAATTAAAGTGAAAAAAACCCTAATTAGCATTATAAGACCCATGCTAAAATGTGTGGCCCCACAGTGAAATACCCCCTCCCCAAATACCCAAAAAGGACCAACGGACAACCAAAAAGAAAAAAATATATATATATATAGAAGAGCAGAGAAGAAAGAAAAGGGATATGCTCTCAAGAGTCCTCTGCCTCCTCCAGTAACGTGAAACACTCTGATGACTCTTCATCAATAGCACTGCCTATTCTTTGTTTTCTTTTATCTTCTCTGTTTTTTTTCCTTTTCCAAGAGGAAAACGAGTACAGGCAGTATTATACTGCATAGTTTTGGGCACGATCAAATCCAGACGTCTTTCTTGGACTTTAATCAAACAAATTCTCCTCTTGAAGTGAGCTACAGCAGTTGCCAATTCCTTGCACCCAAAAACTGGACAGACTTAGTCGGCATCTTCTTCTCTGTGGCTGAAATGACCAAAGCCCCATACACATCCTCTGAGCTACCAAGAAAGATCACTTTGAGGGCTACCATGGGACGCCGGTGCTACACAATAGAATTTGGCCTGTGGGAGCCAATCACCGCGGTCACAGCATCAACGCCGCACATCTCTACTCCCTTTATTAGAGATTCCAAGGTGCAACAGTATACCTCCCTGGGCCAAATTGACTCTTCACCTCCAGTATTTCCATTTGCTTACCCCCATTAAGACCACATCTGAGTTAGCAAAGGCTGAACCGGCAACCAAGATCAAGACTCAGAGCAGCATGAGGAGGAAGGCCATGACTCGAAAGCTCCAATTGAGACAGACAGGAAGCATGCACGCACAGCAAGCCATTCTTACAGGTAAGAGCCAACTCCATTATTCATGATTCCAGAATTTAATGTGGTTGCCCAGGAAATGCCTGCTACATAGCTCCAACTGCTTCCACACAAAGAAAGATGTAAAAGCTTGAAGTATTTCAAAATTTAAATGTCT
Organism: Geotrypetes seraphini; assembly: GCF_902459505.1. NCBI lineage: Eukaryota > Metazoa > Chordata > Amphibia > Gymnophiona > Dermophiidae > Geotrypetes > Geotrypetes seraphini. The sequence continues at coordinate 255,585,901 of NC_047086.1, forward strand.
CACTGCAAAATTCTATCACCAGCCGATACAGCCCCATCAGATCACGATCAATCTCCATGCACAAACTATCCCCCACATCATAGTCTAGTCCACAGCAGAGTCTCAATCTGGAAAGGGCTTTTCTTCAATTAGCACGCCATAAAAGTAAAAAGGAAGGTTCTTCTCAAATGTAGGTGCAGTCCTATTGGAAGTTTTTCATTAATATCCCCAACTCTCCTTCAAACTGCTCCTGGTAAGGTTAAACTCAGGATAAAAACAGAATTCCTATTGAACAATAAAATCATGAAAATTTAAAATCTCTCCCAAACATAGCTTAAAAAATAATATGGCAACACTTAAATTTGAAGGCAACTGATTCCCCAACTGTCACCAACTTTCTGATCACCCCAGCTAGATATCCATTTGTTGTTTCTCTTGATCAATAAAATCCTCAAATTTCTTTGGATCTCTAAATTGAATTGTATTATTATTTAATGTAACCTTCATAACTGTGGGGTAAAATAATCCATATCTTGCTCCTATCTCCCTGAGTCTTCCCCGAAGATCCAGAAACTGTTTCCTGACAGCAGCAGTCTGCCTGGCAAAGTCCGGAAGGAAGAGAAGATTTTTACCATTACACATCACTGACCTTTTCTTTTTAGTAGCCTCAAAAATCTGCATTGCCTATTTAAATCGAATAGATACAAAAAGCCTTATCGTCCAAGTACGCATAATCAAAGCTGGTTTTAGACGTATCTAAAACCAGCTTAGGTCTTTCCCCTGCCTCTAAATGCATAGAGCGAAAAGAGGCGTTTTTAGAGGAGGGGAAAGGGCGGGAGGTAGGCCGACCTACACCTAGGTGTACAGCAGGTATAGCCAAAAGTTTAGGCAGGTTGTCTAGTTGGCACTTATACATTTTGACAGACCAAGTCAAAACAGGTATAAGTGCCAAAAAAGGGGCTGCTGAGCTGATTGCTGCAGCTCAGCGGCCCCAGCAACCTGCCTACTGCCTACTGACACTATCGCTGCAGGAGAGATGGCTCATCTCTCCTGCCGCGATGGTGATCGCCCATCCCCCTCTGAACCGTGGCACTTCGGGGTGAGCATCACGGCAGGGCATCTCCCCTGCCGGCGATCCTCACCCCGAAGCACCGCAGTTTGGAGGGGGGTGGGCCATCACCCTCGAGGCAGGAGATATGAGCCATCTCTCCTGCAGTGATCAGTCCTCCCCCGGGACATGATTGGGGCAAGAGGGAGCCCAAGCCCTTTTGCCCTGGCGAGTCCGACGTTCCCCGACATGACAAGCCCTCATGCCCCGCAGCACCCCCCTGCCGATTACAATTGGGCAGGAGGGAGCCTAAGCCCTCCTGCCTAGGCAAACCCCCTACCCCCCACCCCCACTAAGATATGGGCAGGAGGGATCCCAGGCCCTCCTGGCCTCGACACCCTCCTCCTCCGAATGCTCCCCTGAACTCTGACCACACCCCAACAAATTCCGCCCCCATACGCATGCAGATGTGTATTAGGCTGCACACATATGAAAATGATTTATAAAATTCAGGTGCTATCCAGATAAATTTATGCATGGGGGTGGCCCATTCAAATAGCAGTCCTAACTTTAAAACAGATAAGTAATGCATTTAAGTTTGACTGCATATTCAGTAGGCCTACCTAAATAGAAAGGCCTGTAACTATCAAGTGTAAAGGTAAAACAATAAAACATTTCTTTATCTTTATGCAGTGGCTGGACTTCTGGATATTGTTCCATACCTTTTTTTTTTTTTTTAATTTAACCTCAAATGCTTAAGATACAAAATGCAATCTGTCTTGGCTGACTGGACCAAGGACATTCAGCTGCCTTAAACAGCACTATTTCATGCTCTTGTAGCAGCTAGGTAGCTTCTGTCCAAGTGTCCAGCACTTTAATTCATACAATACATTAAACAATTTAGAAGTAATTGAAACTAATGAACCAATTCTTAAATTGGATAATTTGGAACTTCTCTTTGCTGTTTCAGAGGATATTTTTCTTTTTGGTTATTTGCTATTATTTTCCCCAAGCATGAGCAAACGAAAAGAAATGGTATTTTTGTCTTTAAGAACTCACAGCATTCTGCTTTGTACAGTGTTTCTCAAGTCGATCCTGGAGTACCCCCTTGCCAGTCAGGTTTTCAGGATATTCACACAGAATATGCATGAAATAAATTTGTATATAATGAAGGCAGTGTATGCAAATCAAGTTTATGCATATTCATTGTGGATATCCCTGACTGGCAAGGGGGTACTCCAGGAGCGACTTGAGAAACACTGGTCTAGCAGATGTTGAATAGCTTTACTAGCCAAACATTGAATGGTTGGAGATCTTCATGCCTGAAGATGAAGAACTGCCCAACTGAGCCCTCTGGCTCAGAATCTCCACCATGCGTGCATTACAGTACGTTTTCTAAGGGGATCTCAGTGTCATCAGATGATATGGATGCCAGGGAAATTGCTGAAGGACCTGAAGATTTGTTCTGACATTGCCAACTTTGAAAGAGAAGAGCTGGCAGTTATGCAATGAACAGTGGCTAGTAGGATCTGTGAAGGCTAATTATGGAAAGAAAGAGAGGGGTTTAGTTCCTATAATGAGATCAGGGGATGCTTTAGTGAGAACACTGCTTCTTATACCGGCACACAAAGAAAAAACAGCCTTGTTGAAACTCCTTTTGGTGACTTTAGATGCCATTTGGACAATGTTAGTGAGATTAGATCCTTTTGCTATCAGTTGTTTGGAAAACACTCTGGAGGACAAAGCAATATTGGGTTTTTAGACTATGCCAAGGCAATGGCCTATGAAAACAGGCAGGTTGGGCACCATGAACGCTCCATTGAGAATGGAAGCTGACTTGTTTCATTGGGCAGAGGTTCATCCTTAAGCTCTCTCAGCTGCACATGGAGTGGACAATGTTCAGGGTTCAACAGACCCTGGATCCTGGGGAGTGTTCTTTGTAACAAAAAGCAATCAACAGCATTGAGCATCAATGGGGACATCCAACATTTGACCTGATAGCAACAGTAGCCAACAAGAAAGCCTTGTGGTTCTCAACCGAAGATACGAGCCCAGAAGCACTGGCATGGACGCAATAGTTCAGAGGTGGCTGGAGTCAGTCCGCTGTATCTATTCCCTACTATGCCCTCATAAGTTGTGTCATTCAAAGAATAGCAACTTACCATGGTCTTGTTATTCTGGTTGCTCCAGACTGGCTGTGGTGGCCGTTGTATGTGGATCTAGAGACGCTGAAGAGGGACCGAAGTCTCAAGCAACCTCTTCATCTGACTCTTCTCTCTCAGGCCCAATTGCCCTGGAAGATCCGGAACACATTGGACTTATAGCATGGCTCTTGAGCGCGCAGCCATAGAGCGCAGGTCCATGAAATAAGCAATGGTCACCGTCTACGCAAAAGCTTGGCAAATGTTTTGAGGTTGGTGCGACAGGAGAAGAGTGGAACTCTTCCAAGCACCAGTCCTGGATTTTCACACGACAGCCTAGAAAAGGGCCTGGCAGTTTCTTCTCTCAAGGTGCAGCTTGTGGTCCATCATGTTTTCAATCACTAGTAGATAAGGTCCCTTTAGCTTCTCACCTAGATGTTTGTCTGCCAATGAGACAGCCTTTTCCATCATGGAATCATAACATGTTCTCATAGCCCTCTGTTAAGCTCTGTATGGGCCCTTACAGGGGGCACTGCTTATGGACCTTACAGGGGAGACTGTGTTTTTAGGGGCTATAGCCACAGCAAGAAGGGTTCGCAGCTGGAGGCCTTGTCCTGTAGGGAACCATTCCTTATTGTTGCTGAGGTCAGGGTATTGCTGCGTACAGCACCTTCCTTCTTTCCTTAAGTAGTCTTGGCCTTCCACATTAATCAAGAGATCTGTCTGCCCACACTCAGTCCTACTAGTTCCATGAAAGAAGACAAGATCTTGAAGTTTCTGGATGTTAGAATTATTTTCTGGTATCTCAAGGTGACAAAGGAGTTTTGTCTTGACAAATCCTAACTGGCAAGGGAGGCTGGCTTTCAAAGCTTCCATCTCAAGATGAATTAGCATGACCATTTCTCCAGCATACATTGGTGTGGAAAACAATCCCCGATTTCTTTGAAGGTGCTCTTCACTAGGAGTGTGGCTGCCTTGTGGGTAGAGTCCTGGACTGTTCCGTCCAAGAAGAAATGTAGGGCAGCAACATAGGCCACCCTTCAAACCTTTACAAAGTTTTACAGGGTTGATATTGCAGCTTGCCTGGACACAGCTTTTGGGTTCTCAGTGTTGGCAGCAGGCTCATCTGTCTCGCCTTGGACTCTGGAGACTGCTTAGGTACGTCCCATTAGTTCCAGACTGATGTGCCTCTTGCTCTAGAAAGAACAATTAGGTTCTTACCTCAATAATCTTTCTGGAAGCCCACCCTGTTAGTGTTCACTGTCACCTGTTTGGTGTTTCAGAAGTGTGCCCAGTGATAGTGGACTAACTGCCTCAGGCAGGTATGTCTTAACAGATATTTGCATTTCCCTATTAAGCAGCATTGCAAAGTGAAGAGATGTCTGCTTTTCCCAGAGGCTGATCAGAGTTCTTACAAAATTCATAACTGTTAGTGCAGGTCGCATTCAGGTAGGTGGCTTGTTTATTTTACTTTGTTTGTGTAATTCCAGTTTAAATTTATGAGTTTTATTCAAGTTACTTACAGAGCAGAACAGGACAGAATTAATTAATCAGGGAGATTCCCAGTACCCCCCTCCTATCTGTGTGTTCTTTGTTACAGTTGTATTCTATTGCTTTGGTACAAACTAGGAGGCTACAACACAGCCCACTGAGGAGGGATGCAGAGCAGAAGAAAATAACTGATGCCTTCTGCAAAGAAACTCGCGGTTTGAGGGTGACTACCCACTAGTTCCACACTGATGTGCCTCTTTACAAAAAAGATTATGGAGATAAGAACCTAAGCTTTCTAACTGTAACAAAGGCATGGAGGGGGTAAACTGTACAGAATGGCAAATATAATCCTAAACACAGGCGTACATGAAGTAGCAGATACATTAATAATAATAAAAGTTTATATACTGCAGGACCATAAAGTTCTATGCGGTTTACAATAGTCAAAAATGCTACAAATTGAGTAAAACTTATAAAGTTAAAAAATAGTAATTAAAAACCTTAAAAATCAGTTACTGTACAAGATTTTGCAAATCAGCTGCCTAAATGCTTCAAGAACAAATATGTTTTTAGGTGTCTCCTAAATTCCTCATAAGTATTAGTAAGCAAAAGCCATTTTTCCAAATCTTTACATAATGCTGCCTGATACGAAAAAAGATGTTGATATTTTTTAAGTTTGCATCCTCTAACCGATGGGGAAACAAAATTCAAGTGTGAGCTTCTCTTGTGTCTATTGGTTGAAAAAGAAAAAAGGTCAGTTATATATTTAGGAACTAACCCAAATAAAACCTTAAAACAAAAACAGCCGAACTTAAATTTCACAAGCGCCTCCATCGGCGGCCAATGCAGAAGTCGATAAGAAGGTGTTACATGATCGAATTTCTTCAGCCCCAAAATCAACCTGACTGCTGCGTTTTGCACCAATCGTAATCGCTGCATATTCTTCTGAGTAGAGTAAATAGACCGGATTGGTCTTTATCTGCCCTCCCTTGCCTTCCAGGTGATGCTCAGCCAACGACAGTCAGATAATTTTTAAAACACTGGACACTATGGACATTTCATACCTGAATATTCAACATTGGACCACCCCCAGATACCTTCACTGAATATTTGGGAATTAAGTGGTCCCCAGCATTTATCTGGGCAGCAGCAATATCCAAATCGGTTCATAGACAACGGCGCGAAAGACAAAAGCGTGCGCCGACAATTGAGCGCAGCGCGGAGGTGCGCGCCGTACAAAATTACAGTTTTTAGGGGCTCTGACAGGGGGTTTTGTTGGGGAAGCCCCCCAGTTTACTTAATATACATCGCGCCGGCGTTATGGGGGGTTTGGGGGGTTGTAATCCTCCACATTTTACTGTAAACAGAACCTTTTCCCTAAAAACAGGGAAAAAGTTCAGTTTTCAGTAAAATGTGGGGGGTTACAACGCGGCGTGATGTCTATTAAGTAAAGTGGGGGGGGGGGGGGTTCCCACCCACGCCCCCCCGTTGGAGCCCTAAAAACAGTAATTTAGAGCGGCGTGCGCCTCCACGCTGCGCTCAATTGTCTGGGCGCGCCTTTGTCCCGGCGTGCTTTTGACCTGACACCATCCAGATCAGTACCTGAATAACTACAGCCTTTTAACATAAGCATGTATTCATATGTAGATTTTTGGCCTGTCCAAGCCACATGTAGACGACACCTAAGCCTGAAAATTCTCTGCCTCAGTGAACTCCATGGATAAATATCAGCTTTGTGAAATTGCCATTTTACATCTATATGTGTTTTATGTGTATGAAATTGGATGCCACTATCTAAAGATTGGGATGCGGATCTTACTTTGCATGTTAGTTGGGGTGGGGGAGTAGGTCAAAATTCCCTTCTTGAAGATACATTTTCTGTGGTTAAACTTTATCTGCTAGATTCTCTAAATGGCGCCATTGTCAGCACCATCTTAACTTAAGCGCTGGTAAGGCGCCTACCAGTGCTTAAGTTAAGGCGCAGTTTATAGAATTTCTCCCTATGTTCTCAGTGCTAATATTCAGCCTGGCTGGATATATTTATGCATATCAGTCTGGTTAGGTAGAAGGTGGTCTAAAGTTACATAGAAACATGATAGCAGATAAAGGCCAAATGGCCCATCCAGTCTGCCCATCCAAAGTATCCATTATCTTTTCCTCGCTCTAAGACATTCCACGTGCCTATCTCAGGCTTTCTGTATGAGTCCTTACAGGGGGCACTGCTTATGGACCCTCCTGCAGCAGGAGAGATACCCACTCTCTCCCGCTGCCAAGCGAACCCCCCCTAGCAGTGGGAGAGTTGCCCACTCTTTCCCACTGCCAAGTGACCCCCCCCCCCCCAGGAGGGGGTTGTGGTGCAGTAAGAGAAAATGGATATCTCTCCCGCTGCAGGAGGGTGGTTCGCTTGTCACCAGGAGAGAGTGGGCATCTCTCCCGCTGCTGTATGTTTTTGATTTTGTGTTTTTGTCTGCGTATGTACCCATCGCTATCACCAGCGAAGGGCACATGCAAATTTAGCGAGTATTCACAACTCTCCGCCAACCTAATTTACATAAGCGTTTTTGGGAGAATGACTCGCTTTTTAAAATTCGCAACCAGAACGGCTGCAATAGCAGCCTGTCGTTTTTTTTAACGAATCTAGGCCTTATTTCTTTGTTTTACATTTAGATTAAAGAAGTTTGTTCAAGGAACTACAGAGTCTGGCCTGATAACATTAGTGGCTACAGGTTTATCAGTCTGGGACCCTCCGGGGCAAGCCAGTCACATACCTATTTTCCTTTATTAGAATACTAGTGTAACTTATTTATTTATTCAATTTCCTATACTGTTCTCCCAAGGGAGCTCAGAACGGTTTACATGAATTTATTCAGGTACTCAAGCATTGTTCCCTGTCTGTCCTGGTGAGCTCACAATCTATCTAATGTACCTGGGGCAACGGAGGGATTAAGTGACTTGCCTAGTGTCACAAGGAGCAACGTAGGTTTGAACCCACAACCCCAGGGTGCTGAGGCTGTAGCTTTAACCACTGCGCCACACACTCCCCATACACTTGCACATGTTTAGGTGTGCGCACTTAGCCAGCGATAGAGCTGGTGTAACTGCTCATGCATAGATTCCTGAGATATTAGCAAGGCTTAAAGTTTTCTATAAGCTATACACACATTGCTGAAGGGTTTTCTATAAGCTATACACCATTGCTGAAGGGTTTTCTATAAGCTATACACACATTGCTGAAGGGTTTTCTATAAGCTATACACACATTGCTGAAGGGTTAGAAGGAAAAGTATGCCTTTTTGCAGATGATACCAAGATTTGTAACAGAGTAGACACCGAAGAGGGAGTGGAAAATATGAAAAAGGATCTGCAAAAGTTAGAGGAATGGTCTAATGCCTGGCAACTAAAATTCAATGCAGAGTAATGCATTTGGGGATTAATAATAGGAAGGAACCGTATATGCTGGGAGGAGAGAAGCTGATATGCACGGACGGGGAGAGGGACCTTGGGGTGATAGTGTCCGAAGATCTAAAGGCGAAAAAACAGTGTGACAAGGCAGTGGCTGCTGCCATAAGGATGCTGGGCTGTATAAAGAGAGGCGTAGTCAGTAGAAGGAAGAAGGTGTTGAAGCCCCTGTACAGGTCATTGGTGAGGCCCCACTTGGAGTATTGTGTTCAGTTTTGGAGACCGTATCTGGCGAAAGACATAAGAAGACTTGAGGCGGTCCAGAGGAGGGCGACGAAAATGATAGGAGGCTTGCGCCAGAAGACGTATGAGGAGAGACTGGAAGCCCTGAATATGTATACCCTAGAGGAAAGGAGAGACACTTGAAGGGTATTAACGTAGAACAAAATCTTTTCCAGAGAAAGGAAAATGGTAAAACCAGAGGACATAATTTGAGGTTGAGGGGTGGTAGATTCAGGGGCAATGTTAGGAAATTCTACTTTACGGAGAGGGTGGTGGATGCCTGGAATGCGCTCCCGAGAGAGGTGGTGGAGAGTAAAACTGTGACTGAGTTCAAAGAAGCGTGGGATGAACACAGAAGATTTAGAATCAGAAAATAATATTAAAGATTGAACTAGGCCAGTTACTGGGCAGACTTGTATGGTCTGCGTCTATGTATGGCCGTTTGGAGGAGGATGGGCAGGGGAGGGCTTCAATGGCTGGGAGGGTGTAGATGGGCTGGAGTAAGTCTTAACAGAGATTTCGGCAGTTGGAACCCAAGCACAGTACCAGGTAAAGCTTTGGATTCATGCCCAGAAATAGCTAAGAAGAAAAAAAAATAAAAAATTTAAATTGAATCAGGTTGGGCAGACTGGATGGACCATTCGGGTCTTTATCTGCCGTCATCTACTATGTTACTATGTTACTAAGTATGTGCTCCACCAACACTTTGCTCAGACTCTGCCTGTAGATGTGTGCATAATTACAGACTAGCTTGTGCTTTAGTGACTAGAACATTGGAATCCATGCACATACTCACCACCTAACTTTAGGCAGCAGATTATAGATTTACTTCCATATAGCCTAATGCAAGTGAAACTGGCATCTTGGTAAACGAGGAGGTGCTGCAAAGTTCTCAGTCTAACCAACCAACTTCCTAAATTCTGAGCATTATTTTGCCACTATAGCTGAAAAGCAGGTTGTCTTATTTTGTTAAGTGCCAATTTGCTGAAACAAAATTCTCTGTTTTGACATTATTTCAGACTATTGATTGAAACACTCATTCTCATCTTGGTTGCGCTGAGAACTTTTCAGCACCCTCCTCGTATATGAAATGAACAAATATGGGGTGAAGACTTGAGAGTAGACTAAAAGTAAACAACAGGCATAATGTTCACGTAAAACCATCCATTTTTTTTTTTTGCATCTGCTTATTTAACAGTCACTGTACTTTGCTACAAATAAAATTATTTGGCTGCCTTTCAAATTATATAGAGCAGGACTGCGACAATCTAACAGATGCTAGCTTTGTGAATCATCTATTGGTACATTCAGTCACATGTTATATGATTGTCCTTTGATCTTCTCCAGATGGCAGACAATCTGGATGAGAGAAAAAAAAAACACGATCTTGAAGGATTATACAGTTCTATATTATTAAAATCATCAGTTCCATCCAGTTCAAAGATTCAAACCAATGTTAAATATTCCTACATTTATTAACCCCCTCTTTTATTAAACTGCGATAGCAGTTTCTAGCTCTAGCTGAATGGTCCGCGCTGCTCCCGACACTCATAGGAACTCAATGAGCATCGGGAGCAGCACAAGCCATTCAGCACAGCTCCCTGCTCTAGAAACTGCTATCACATTTTCGTAAAAGGAGGCTTATGTTAAATATGATTTTAAGTAATTGGAAATATCACAATTACATTGATTAACATCTCTGGTAGATGTTATGAAATAATGACAGTGAAGTTAAAAAACCAAGGTAAATTATTGTCATATTACCATATATACTCAAATATAAGTTGATCTGAATATAAGTCGAGACCCCCCCCCCCCCAAAGAGGAAAAATGGTTGACTCGAATATAAGACAGGGGTTTAATAGTCAAGTGCCATACCCTGCCAGGACCTGCACCTAGTGTCCCCTCCCTCATGCCCTCCCCTTCCAAGTTCTGTATCCAGCCACCCTTCCCTCCCTGCCCTGCCAGGCTCTGCATTATGTCCCACCTTCCTTCCCTGTACCCTCTTTCCACCAATTAGAGCCATCCTCATCAGTGATGTCACAATGGCTTGATTGTCCTGTACTCCCCTCTGCCCTCCAACCCAGCCAGCAGATTAAGTCCATAGCAAATATATCATCATACAACAGAAAGACGGGGCAGGGAGAGAGACAGAAAGAAAGAAAGGGGCAGGGATAGAGACAGAAAGAAAGAAAGGGGCAGGGAGAGAGAGAAACAAAGAAAGAAAAAAGGATGGGGGCAGGGTGAGAGACAGAAAGAAAGAAAGAAAGAAAGAAAGATAGACAACGGGAGGGAGAGAGACAGAAAGAAAGAAATTCTACACATCTGTTCTAGCACCCGTTAATGTAACGGGGCTTAAACACTAGTATATTATAATTTTCTAAACATATTCTATCATTTGCTTTTATATTCATGTTATGCATTATTTTATTTGTTTAAGCCCTTTTACAGGCAGAGGTTGAAACACAATCTGTGTTGGGTCAATAAACAGTTCCTTTGCTCTCTTAGGGTTATTTTAGTAAGCTGTAGTAAACACTGTCATGTTCTTACCACAGCTTAAAATGCCTTACTGCTGAGCTTTGGCATCGGTGTGCACTTCCCAAACACTAAAAAATAACTTGCATTTTTTAGCATTATAGAGAGAAAATAGGCATGTTTTGTGTGAATGAGAGCAGCAACGTTGCTGTGTGCTAACTGATTAGTGTGTGGTTAGCACGTGAGCCTTTACTGCCTGCGAAGTAGGCAGCGGTAGGAGCTCACTCGCTAATGAGCTAATGGAAAAATTTGCAGGTGGCCATTAATACAAAAACTCAGAAATTCAGACGTTACCCATTCAGAAAAAATCACCTTAGTGCTCAGGAATGACCCACGTAAAAAAAATTGCTAAGGCCAAATCCATCCCTATTCAGAACGTTAGGACCATCAAGTTACTAGGAGTAACATTCAACGGGACATTTTCCTAACCATGATCATATGAGCAGTATCCGGAAATGTTTCTACAGATTGCATATGATACTTTCTCTTGCCAAGTTACTTGACCATTCTTCCTAAAATACACTCATTCATTCATTAGTCATTTCTTGCTTAGACAACAGTAATGCTCTCTATAAAGGTATCACAAAGAAAGAAATCAGACGTTTACAAATAGTCCAAAATACTGCCATAAAAATAATCTATAACGCTAAAAAATTTGATCACATCACTCCTCTTCTGTATAAGGCACACTGGTTTCCAACAGAACATCATATCACTTTCAAAATTATGCTGTTGACTTAAAACTAGAATAGCAGGGCAGCCTGAATTCATTAATAAAATTTGATTCCACATTCATCTCAGCGCACACTCCGATCCTCTAATCAAAATCTGCTATCGATCCCCTCGTTAAGACATATCAACACCATGAGAGCCAGCATTAGAGAATGATACGTGGAAAAAATTTGTCCCCATCCCCGCGACCACCGTCCCTGTCACTGCCCCGTCCCGGGGACCACTGTCCCCGCCCTATCTCCATCCCCGCAACCACTGTCTCCGACCGGGTCCCCGCAACTACTATCCCTGCAGCATCCATACAAGCCTCAATACTGCAATATTTAGCTTATTCCTTTTTTATAAATCAAAATTCTGGCTGCTGAACTAGAGAAAGAGATGTTCAGCTGGCAGGGCTTTGTTTATAAATTTTTATCAACACAACTAATATACTACTTTATCCTAAAGCAAAAAAAAAAAAAAAAAAATAGAAATTTGTTTTTCTACCTTTGTTGTCTGGTTTCTGCTTTCCTCATCTTCTCATTCAGTTCCTTCCATCCACAATCTGTCTTCTCTCTACATCTTCCATTTGCTCTGTTACTGTGCCTCTCCTTTCACCCCCCCCCCCCCAATTGGTCTGGCACCGATCTTCTTCTCTCCGCTCCCTGCATAGTCTGGCATCTCTGTCTTCTTCCCTTCAGCATCTTCTCCCCACTCTCTCTTCCCCATTTCCTTTCAACGTCTGTTCCTTTCCATTCCACCACAACCCTTCCATCTCGCCAACTCACTGTCCTTCAGCACCTCTTGCGCAGTCCGAGCAACTCGCTTCCTACCCCTTACCTTTGCGGTGCGTTTTGTGTAGAGAGCAACTTGCTCAAGTCGCTGGAGTCTGCCTGTAGTCGCGTGCGTCTGTGGGTGGAAGCTTCTCCTCTGACGCAACTTCCGGTTGTGTCAGAGGAGAAGCTTTCGCCTACAGATGCAACTGCAGGCAGACTCCGGGGACTTGAGCAAGTTGCTCTCTAAACAAAACACACCGTGAAGGTAAGGGGGAGGGAGGGAGATACAGAAGATAGATTTGGCCAGTAAGGAGGGGGGGGGGGGCGCGCGCGATTGGTGACTGCGCGCATTCCCTCTCTTAACTGCGGGGACAAGGCCATTCACCACTCCACGGGATGGTGGAGGGCCTTGTTCCCATACCCGCAGTAAGCACTTTTTATCCCAGGACAAGCAGGCAGCATATTCTTTACGCATGGGTGACGTCACCGACGGAGCCCACGGTACGGACCTTTTTACTAGAAAGTTCTAGTTGGCCGCACCGCGCGTGCGCGAGTGCCTTCCCGCCCGACGGAGGAGAGCGTGGTCCCCAGTTTCTTCGTTTCCGCGGAGCGAAGAAGACGTGCGTTTTTCAACTCCGATTGAAAACCTCTTTTTGCCTTCCCGCTCGCGTTCTTTTTTCGTTTATTTACCTTCGGGTTGCTTTTTTATTTCATTTCCAAAAAAAAAAAAAAAAAATATTTTCTTTTTGTTTCGTTTTTTGTCTTTGCCCCGGCGGGGCCTGTTGTCACGATCCAGGCCTCGGGGTTTGATTTTGCGGAGGCCGTGTTTCCATTCATGCCCCCGCAGCCCGGTTTTAAGAAGTGCCAGCGGTGTGCACGCCCGATCTCCCTCACTGACCCACACAATTGGTGTTTACAGTGTTTGGGACCGGAGCATCGGGCGGACTCGTGCACCCGCTGTGCCACTCTTAAAAAACGCACTTTGAAGAATCGCCAAATCCAGCAAAGTCTGCTGTTCGGCACCGGCCCGACTATGGACTCGACTTCTTCAACTGCGGCACCATCGAAGTCGGCACCGACCACCTCGACACCGCCTGACATCACATCGGCGCCACCGGCGCCAGGTAAGCCGGCTAAGAAGCCTTCCACCCTTGAGCGCCCTCCCACCTCGGTGGCGACACCGGCTCTTTCGGCTCCACGCCGAACTAAAAAGCGCTCCGCTCCGATATCGGTGAGTGCCTCGTCATCGGCCTCCTCATCGCCGGAGCGTAGAGCGGCACCCATGGAACCAAAGCAGAAAAAAGTGGTTCCGGTGCCACCCCTGGATGACCGCATTGCGGCCATCCTCCAGGATAAGTTGCAGGAACAACTCCAAACGCAACTTAAACAGCTCTTGCCCTCTATCCTGGCACCGCTGCTTTCGGTACCAGACCGGCCCGAGCCCCACACCGTCCAACCGGTATCCACGCCATCGGTACCTATGGACCCATCCATGCCCATTCTCTCGGCACCGCATATCCATGCCCATGCCGAGGCCGTCGCTCTGACGACATCCGATCCTCCTCGGGACCGAGCGGAACACCGGTCTTCCCGCGAACCTGACCGGCACCGTTCTTCCCGGGACCGAGACAGACACAGGTCTTCATCCCCCGGTACCGTCTCGGTACGCTCAGGCAAGTCTCGGTCTAAAACTCATCATACCGAGCCTTCCACTCCAGTCTCTCGGCACGCACACACCGATGTCAGAGACCCGGACCTCTGGGAGGAATCTCCCCTCGGTACCGAGGAGGATGCATCGTCGTCGGACGAAGAGCCCTCGGCCCCCGATACCACATCTAAACCTGAGCAATCTTCTTTTTCGAAATTCCTCAGGGAGTTATCGGGGGCCTTATCTTTGCCTCTGGAATCTGATTCCAAGAAATCACAAGCTTTCCTGGAGGCATTAGATTTCGATCAACCCCCTAAGGAGTTCCTGAAGTTACCCGTGCATGACATCCTACGGGAAACTTTTTATAAAAATTGGGAAAATCCATTAACTGTCCCTGGGGCACCCCGTAAACTGGATAGCCTTTACAGGGTTATTCCAATCCCGGGATTTGATAAACCCCAGCTGCCCCATGAATCTCTCCTGGTTGAGTCCACTTTAAAAAAGACTCAAGGCTCCAGTGTCTATGCCTCTACCCCTCCTGGCAGGGAGGGCAAAACTATGGACAAGTTTGGCAAGCGGCTCTACCAGAATGCCATGCTTGCCAACAGGGCAAACAATTACTCTTTCCACTTTTCATTCTACCTGAAACATCTGGTAATGCAACTCTCCGCCATGCAAAAGTACATGCCGGAGCACAAGGTCCCACTATTCCAGCAGCACATCTCCAGCCTGCTTCAACTTAGAAAATTTATGGTACGCTCCATCTATGACTCCTTTGAGCTCACCTCTCGTGCATCTGCCATCGCTGTGGCCATGCGCCGCCTGGCCTGGCTCAGGGTCTCTGATCTGGATGTCAACCATCAGGACCGACTAGCCAACGCCCCATGTACAGGAGACGAATTGTTCGGAGAGTCTCTGGATACCACCACACAAAAACTCTCCGCCCATGAGACCAGATGGGATACTCTCATTAAACCAAAGAAGAAGGCCCCTCCTGCTCGGCCTTACAAACCACAGTCTTCTTACCAGCGCAGGTTCTCCGCTAGGCCGCTTAACCCGCCTTCACAGCAACCTAGGCGGGCTCGCCAACAACACCACACACAGGCTCGTGCACAGTCTAATCAACCTGCCAAGCCTCTTCCTCCTGCCAAACCTTCTCAGCCCTTTTGACTCCTCTCTCCAGGGCTTAGCCAGTCTTCCACCCTCATTGCCTCTCCCTCAACCAATCGGAGGCAGGCTCCACATTTTTCTCAGCCGTTGGGAGGTCATCACATCGGACCAGTGGGTCCTCAACATCATCCACCACGGCTACTCTCTCAACTTCCAGACTCTTCCACCAGACAATCCTCCCGTAGAGTCTGCTTCTCTTTCAACTCAAACCCCCCTCCTCCTGAGGGAGGTCCAATCCCTCCTTCTCCTCAATGCCATCGAAGAAGTACCTCTGGAACAAAGGGGCCGGGGATTCTACTCCCGTTACTTTCTGGTTCCAAAAAAGACAGGAGACCTACGTCCCATTCTCGATCTCAGGGACCTCAACAAATGTCTTGTCAAGGAGAAGTTCAGAATGCTCTCCCTTGCCACGCTTTACCCTCATCTCTCTCAGAACGACTGGCTATGTTCCCTGGACCTCAAAGAGGCCTACACTCACATACCAATCAATCCAGCTTCACGTCGCTACCTAAGATTCCAGGTGCACCATCGCCATTATCAGTACAAAGTGCTACCTTTTGGCCTCGCTTCATCACCCAGGGTGTTCACCAAATGCCTCATTGTGGCGGCGGCCTTCCTCAGGTCTCACAACCTCCAGGTGTTTCCCTACTTGGACGATTGGTTGGTGAAAGCACCTACGTCTCCGCTTGTGCTACAAGCCACTCATCAGACCATCTCTCTCCTCCACCTCCTGGGGTTCGAAATCAACTACCCCAAGTCGCATCTGCTTCCCACGCAGCGCCTTCAGTTCATTGGAGCAGTTCTCGACACCACACTAATGAGGGCGTTTCTCCCCTCCGACCGTCAGCGGAACCTGCTCCGCCTGTGTCGTCAGGTGCTCCTTCATCACTCCATTTCTGCCAGACAGATGATGGTCCTCCTGGGCCACATGGCCTCGACGGTGCATGTGCTTCCCCTGGCACGACTCCACCTCAGGACACCTCAATGGACTCTGGCCAACCAATGGTCGCAGACCTCGAATCTTCTTTCTCATCCCATCTCTGTGACATCGTCTCTTCAGCAATCTCTACAATGGTGGTTGAACTCCTCAAATCTTTCCAGGGGCCTTCTTTTTCATCTGCCCCCGCATTCCATGACCATCACCACGGATGCCTCCCCTTATGCATGGGGAGCTCACCTGGGAGACCTACGCACCCAAGGTCTTTGGACCCCGCAGGAGCGTCTTCATCACATCAATTTCCTGGAACTACGAGCCATGTTCTATGCTCTCAAGGCTTTCCAGCACCTTCTTTGCCCTCAGGTTCTGCTCCTGTGCACGGACAACCAAGTTGCCATGTACTACATCAACAAACAGGGCGGCACCGGATCTCGCCTCCTTTGTCAGGAGGCTCTTCGCATTTGGACCTGGGCCACGGCCCGCAGTCTCTTCCTCAAGGCTGTCTACATCCAGGGCGAACAGAACTCCCTGGCCGACAATCTCAGCCGCATCCTTCAACCTCACGAGTGGACTTTGGACCCTCCCACGCTCCACTCCATCTTTGCTCGCTGGGGCACTCCGCAGGTGGACCTATTCGCAGCTCCTCACAACCATCAGCTGCCCCAGTTCTGCTCCAGACTCTTCTCTCCTCATCGTCTGGCCCCGGATGCATTCCTTCTCGACTGGACGGATCGGTTCCTCTATGCCTTTCCTCCTCTACCTCTGATGTTGCGGACTTTATCCAAACTCCGCAGGGACGGAGCCACCATGATCCTCATAGCCCCCCGGTGGCCTCGTCAACACTGGTTCTCCCTCCTGCTTCAGCTCAGCTCCAGGGATCCCATTCCTCTGCCTGTGTTTCCTACTCTACTTACACAGCAACATCGGTCTCTACTACATCCCAATCTGTCTTCGCTCCACCTGACAGCTTGGTTTCTCTCGGGCTGACCTCTTCAGGAAATCTGTCTCAGCCTGTCCGTCTCATTTTGGACGCCTCCAGGAAACCGACCACCCTCCAATGTTACCATCAGAAGTGGACCAGGTTCTCCTCTTGGTGCCTCCGTCATCATCACAATCCCACCTCTTTAGCGGTGGAAACTGTTCTAGACTACTTGCTCTCCCTGTCCAACGCAGGCCTCAAGTCTACCTCTATCAGAGTCCATCTCAGTGCCATCACGGCTTTTCATGAACCTGTCTTAGGAAAACCTCTCACGGCTCACCCTCTGGTTTCCCGATTCATGAGGGGCCTCTTCAACATCAAACCACCTCTGAAGCCTCCCCCGGTCGTCTGGGACCTGAATGTGGTTTTATCTGCTCTCATGAAACCTCCCTTTGAGCCGCTTGCCACAACTTCGCTCAAATTTCTGACATGGAAGGTTCTTTTCCTCATTGCCATCACCTCTGCCAGGAGGGTTAGTGAGCTTCATGCACTGGTTGCCGATCCACCGTTCACTATTTTTCACCATGACAAGGTGGTTCTGCGCACCCATCCAAAGTTCCTTCCAAAGGTGGTCTCAGCTTTTCACCTCAACCAGTCCATTGTGTTGCCTGTTTTCTTTCCGAAACCTCATTCCCATCCCGGAGAACAGGCATTGCACAGTCTTGACTGCAAGCGTGCCCTGGCTTACTATCTTGATCGTACAAGGGCTCACCGCTTGTCCCCTCAGCTCTTCCTGACCTTCGACCCAAATCGTTTGGGTCGACCGGTCTCTAAACGGACGCTATCCAACTGGCTTGCAGCTTGCATCGCGTTCTGTTACGCTCGGGCCGGTCTGTCACTAGACGGCGCTGTTACGGCCCACAGGGTAAGAGCTATGGCCGCTTCTGTTGCTTTCCTCCGTTCCACACCCATTGAGGAAATCTGCAAGGCGGCCACCTGGTCCTCAGTTCACACATTCACTACTCACTACTGTCTGGATGCTTTCTCCAGACGGGATGGGCACTTCGGCCAATCTGTACTTCAGAATTTATTTTCCTAATGGCCAACCATCCCTCCTCCCTCTTTGTTAGCTTGGAGGTCACCCATGCGTAAAGAATATGCTGCCTGCTTGTCCTGGGATAAAGCACAGTTACTTACCGTAACAGGTGTTATCCAGGGACAGCAGGCAGATATTCTTACGTCCCACCCTCCTCCCCGGGTTGGCTTCTTAGCTGGCTTATACTAACTGGGGACCACGCTCTCCTCCGTCGGGCGGGAAGGCACTCGCGCACGCGCGGTGCGGCCAACTAGAACTTTCTAGTAAAAAGGTCCGTACCGTGGGCTCCGTCGGTGACGTCACCCATGCGTAAAGAATATCTGCCTGCTGTCCCTGGATAACACCTGTTACGGTAAGTAACTGTGCTTTATCCCCTCACCGTTTTGGCGGGTTACAAACGGCTAGCCACGACTAGCTGCGGGTAACAGCCATTGTGTCATTCTCTAGCCAGCACCTTCTCCGTCACCGCCCCTTTACTCTGGAATTCGGCCCCTAATTATATAGAAGAGATCTCTACATTAGATAAATTTAAATCCAGTCTCAAAGCATTTCTCTTTAAGGACACCTTTGAAAATTGATCATCCTTTTAAGAATGTTATTACGTCTACAATATCTCAGCCAGTTTGATTGATATCAGTGTTCTCCATCCCTCTTGTTTTCCCCTTATTTGTTCTTTCCTGTACTAACTTTGTAGTTCTCCCTGTTTCCTTATGTACCAGTTAGTCAAACATTTGTATTGTTAGTCTAGTGCTGTTTTTATTACTTTCCCCTTAATACGATGATTTAATGTATTACTTTTAACTTCCCTGGGCCGCATTGGCCGAAAAAAATGTTTCTGGGGCCGCGCAAATGCTGCAGCAAGACAGAGGAGGGAGCCGGCAAGACGGTAAACAGCCGGGGGCAGCAGAGGAAAACACTGCATCGCCCTCGACCGGGGCCACACAAAATCCTTCACGGGGCCAACCTGCGGCCCTTGGGCCGCAGGTTGGACACCCCTGTTTTAACTTTTTTGTATACCCTGCTTTGAATTTCTGACAAGGAGGTTTATCAAATTTTAATAAACTTAATAAGCCCTTTAATGTGCTTCCTGTGGGTCATCTAGTTGTCCCTGGTCAAGCCCTTGTGTCTTTTTGCTTTAGTGTTTGCTCTCAATATTCTTTTCTATTGTGCGATATAGATCAGTGAAACAAATGTCTAATTTTGGCCCGTATTACATTTATTTAGGCAGCAAAATGTGAAAAATATACTAAGGTGTGAAGACTTTAACAAAACACTCCATATATCTGTTTCAATTCAGTAAAAGTTTTGAACTAAAAAAAAAAAAAGATTACAAAATTTCACTGTATTATTTCATCTTTGACAAGCTGGATTTTATGTAAAATACTATGTGTGAATTCTAATAACTTGTCACTTCAGCTATCTTTTAAAATATTGGATAGATTAAATCAATATATCATATTTATTATGATTTCAAACAGTTTAATATTAATAGTCAAAGTCAAACTGACACAACATTAATTGAATCTTTTTGAAAAATAGAACAGATTAGTTAAAAGGAGAGGAAAATGTAAACTTCCAAAACTTCTTCTTTTCCCCCTTTTACTAGGCCGTGGTAGAGGTTTTTATCGCAGCCTGGAGTGCTAAATGCTCTGCCGTTCACAGAATTCTTATGAGCGCCAGAACAGCGTTGGAGCATTTAATGGCATGGTAGAAACCTCTACCGCGGCTTAGTAAAAGAGGGCCATAATATACAAATCATCTCAAGGTCCATATTCAGAGGATTTCTTATTTTACTTTGCATATTAGTTGGCTAAATCTTGGGGTGGGGGGGGGAAGGTCAAATTCCCTTCTTGTAGATATATTTTCTGTGGACAATTTACATTTAATGAGATGGGGCTAGAAGCATTCTATGGGTATGGTTAAACTTTATGTGCTCAGTGCTAATATTCAGCCTGGCTGGATAAATTTATGCATATCAATCTGGTCATGTAGAAGAAGGCAGTCTAAAGTTATCCAGATACGTTTATTCAGATAATTTTATACGGATATATTGAGAAGGAAACTTTTCTGGAAATTCCACAGAATATCCAGACAAAGGGCTCCTTTTACTAAGCCGCGTTAGGACTTTAACGCGTGGAATAGCGCGTGCTAAATTTTCACCCGCGCTAGCCCATAACGCCAGTATTGAGCTGGCATTAGTTCTAGCCGCGTAGTGTGGGTTTAGCGTCTGCTAAAATGCTGCATGTGCTAAAAACGCTAACGCAGCTTAGTAAAAGGAGCCCATAGTTTTTGGGTAACTTAATCCAGATAAATATTCTCTTTGGTTACTATACTGTTTCTTCAATTAAATGGTACAACTTTGGGTAATGTTTCCAAAATGATTTAACTCTGTGCATTCACACACACACAGTGGGGATAACCAAGAAGGTGCTGTAATACTTTATTTCTCAAACTCTACAGACTCAAAATTATCATGTTTTGGCCTTATGGCCTGCATCAGAAATCTAAAATTTAATAATCGCATAAAGAAATGCAACATAACAACAATTAAAATTAAACACTGCATTTAAACATTTAAAAAATATGCATGCATTAAGAATAAAGATGTCATTTTAATAAAAGATACTATAAAATGAATGAGATCTAAATAAAAACAGAAAATAATAAAGAAAAAAAAAATCAAATTTAATATACCCCCATTTTACAAAACCGCAGAAGAGGTTTTCAGCATTAGCCAGCGCACTGAATGCTCTGCTCTACTCTGACGTTCATAGGAATTCTTTGACCGTCTGAGCAGTGCAGAGAATTCAGCATGCTGGCTGGCGCTAAAAACCAATTGCGCGGTTTTGTAAAAGGGGAGGATAGTTTTGTAATGAGGATCTAAACAAAACTTATAAATTTAGTAAAATAAGAAAGCTTGAATAAATTAACTGAATCATTTTTATTAAATAAATAAGATAATACAATGTACAATAGATGAATATATAAATATAAAATCATCATATATAACAGATAAATAATACAATGTACAATATATGAATATATGAATATAAAATAATCATGTGTAATAGATAATATAAATACAAAAGTAAACATGTCTTAAAGTAATTAACTGTGGGATCCTTTTATCAAGCTGCGGTAGGGGTTTAACGTGCGTAATAATGCGCATTAAATGCCTGCCTTGCTAGCCACTAATGCCTGCATTGAGCAGGCGTTAGTTTTTTAGCCAGCCGCGGGGGTTAGCGCATGATATAATGTCTGACGCGCTAACCCTGCTAGCGCGGCTTCATAAAAGGACCCATGTGTTTTAGATACAACTATAATAATAATAATTTAAAAAACCGACTTAACTAATTACCTTCTCCCAAATCCCCCCCCCCCACTCTTCTTCCAAGACTCCCAAGACTGCATAAAGAAAACTTAAGGTCTACCTAATAAAACACAACTTCGAGCAGTAGGTGTCAGTGCATTTAAAATTGGTTGCCAAATCATGAGTAACATTTTACCTTGTTTCATATCCCAGTCAGAAACAGACATAGCCTCCATTGACCATAAGTCGGACCTGTCAATTTTATTCATAAATAAAGAATAGCTTTTACCCCATAAGAATCACTCTTTTCAAAAAACCCTTATAGCCTTTAGGTATTGGATGTTGAATATCAAAAATACAAAATAAGTTATAACTATTACAATGCCATTTCATTTGCCACATATTATTAACTTTGGAAAAAACCTCTAACCAAAAACTGCGAATCAAAGGGCATTCCCAAAACATAGGGAAAAATGTCGCTTTGGGTTGATTACATTTCAGACAAGAACCCATAGATTTGATTGTTGCTCTATAGGCTCTCCAAGGTGCCATATATAAGTGACAAAGAAATTTGTACCCCATTTCAAAATAAGAAACATTAGGTAACAAACCATGCAGTAATTGCAAAAAATGTTTAATGTGAGTACCTTGCAAATTTATCTGCAATTTAGTACTCCAAGCATAAGCCACTGTATAATAATCTATGTGGGGAGAAAATTCCAACATTGAGGGCCTCTTTTACGAAGCCGTTAGCGCGGGCCGCTGCAGTAACGGTCCCGAAGCCAATAGAGATTTAAAGGGCTTCAAGGCTGTTGCTGTGTCTCAGTCACTAGCATGGTTTTGTAAAAGAAGGGATAAATGTCTAAAATATTTTAAAGGTACTATCAACTGAGCCTCCAACCAAAGCACCTCTGATAGAGTCTCATAAATTTTTGAACACAAAAATTTGGAGTTCAGTGAAGATACATAATATCTTAATTGAAGATATAAACAAATATCCAAATGAAACCACCCTTATTCAATACGCAATTGAGAATAAGTTGGCAGAGTACCATCATCTCTAAGAATTTGATACAGGGTAAGTGAGAGTCCCCCTCTTCTCTGCTCTAAAACCAGCTAATAACATACCAGGTTTAAAAGATACATTACCACTTATAGGCAACAAGAGAGTGATTTGAAAATTAACTGTCAATTTACTATAAATTTGACTCCAAGTAGCTCTTAAAGGGGCAAGCAAAAAGAAATAAAGGTTCTTCAGGACAGCAGATTCCAATCTAGAGGAATGTAGAAGATAACTAAAATGATAAGGTTTCCAAAAACAAATTTCCAGAGTCCAAAAAAAATAAGATGTTGAAAGAAACCAATCGTGTATATGTCTCATATGACAGAATTCCACAAATTGATGCAAAGGTAGTAAACCAAGACCACCTTTGTCTATTGATAAAGTCACCGTACTCAATGGGAGATGAGGCCGACCCCCTTGACAAACAAATCCTTGAATAAATTTATTCAGTTGTATCTCAATTCTTTGGTAAAGAACAAGAGGGAGAATCTGATAAATATACAACCATTGAAGCAAAATAATTATATTGCAGAGAGCAATATGTCCCATCAATGAAGCTGGAAAATGACGCCACAACAAAAGATGAGATTTAGTCTTGTCTAACAAAGGCTGTATATTTGCATCATGAAGCTGAGCAAGATCTTGTGGGATAGTTATTCCAAGATATATCACTTTACTAGGTGCCCAGGTTAAGGGAAAGGTACCAGTTCATTGAGAAGGTAATGCTGAATGAAAAGGAAGAACCATTGACTTCTGATAATTTAAATGAAAACCAGAAAGAAAACCGAATTTGGTTAATGCATCAAGTGGACATAATAAAGAATTCTCTGGGTTAGTTAATATAAGCATAAGATCATCTGCAAAAGCCAGGACTTTCAATGCTCAACCTGCAATGGATAAGCCAGTGATATGAATATCAATTGTAAAGTATGTAATAAAGGTTCAAAATAAATAATAAAAAGCAATGGGGATAAAGGACAACTCTGGTGAGTTCCTCTAGAAATATCAAAAGGAGAGGAATAGGTTCCATTAATAATAGAAGCATGAGGACCAGTATACAGTGCGTGCAAACAATCAAGAAACCAGCCTGAGAAACCCATGTGAGACAGTGTTGAGAAAAGACCACTCTACCTGGTCAAAGTCTATTGAGCATCTAAACTAGCCAAAAGTCAAGATATTCCTTGTGCCTGACCCATTGCCAAAGCCATCAAGACTTTACGAACATGCAAAACTGATTGTCGACCATGAACAAATCCAACTTGCTCCAGACCAATAAGCATAGATAAATGGGAATCAAGTCTATCTTCCAAAACTCTAGCAAAGATTTTAAGATCAACAGTAAGCAGAGAGTTAGATCGGTATGAATCAACAACATGTGAGTCTTTTCCAAATTTCGAGATTAAGGTATAAATTAATTCTCGCAAAACCATCTTAGCAAAATATAACTAAGATATCCCTGGCATGAAATGGAATTTAAATGTCCTTAGCAAAAGTGACTTAAGTACACGTTTGCGAATTACATTAATTATATGAATTATATATAGTTAATGTAATCCAAATTATATGGACAAATAGGAGTTATTGATAACCGAGCATAAATGACTTTTAACCAGAACCAAATACAGTCAAACCTCGGTTTGTGAGTAACGAGCAAAACACTCCAGCAAACTTACAGCTGCAGGCAGCGTCACTTCAAGAAGATGCCTCTTCCGTCCGCCAGCCTTCCGCACTATGTTGGAGAACCCCCGAGCCCGAGCATAGTATCACATGTATGTTATGTATAAACACGCATGTCGATGACGCACTCATCGACGTTGTGCATGTTTATACATAAACCATATGTGGGATGGCGCTTGGCTACGTGGGCTCGGGGGTTCTCCAACGTGGTGTGGAACACACTTGGTGTGGAAGACTGCAGCTTTACAGGGACCCCAATAGTGACACAAAGCTGGCCACCTACAAACTACAGCACCCGGCACCCGACAGGTACCCACTCCTGGGTAATCCCTCGCCACATCCTCCCAGTTCCTTAGCACCTTTTGGGTTGTGTAACAAATCTTCTGCATTGCCATTTTTTCTATGGGGAATTTTGCTTTGATATACTGTACGAGTACTTTGGATTACAAGCATGCTTATAGAACAAATTATGCTCATAAACCAAGGTACCACTGTATATAGAAAGTATCCATAAATGACCACTGAATAACATATGCTGTAGCATAATCCTATTATTTTTAAAACATACCTCTAAATGTTCATAAAGGAGTGTGCAGTGCAATCTGTGATGGCACCTACCAAAATTATTTATGTTTCTCTTCTGATTTCAAAAAAATAATGAGTAACAGTAAAGAATAGAAAAACGAAAGAAAAATGAAGAGAAAAAAAGAGAGAAGAAAAAAAAAGTAAAGGTAGCAAAATATGAAAAAGAAAAAAAGGTTTTTCAATCTTGTAAAACAACAAACTTCTAAAAAAATCTAGTAAGAAGTGTGAAAATAAAGAGGTTCATTGAAAAATCAAATCAATGCAAACAACTTACTCGTCTAACTAGAGGGTGGAATAAATGTCTATGTAATGCTGAGAAATAAAAAACAAACAAACAAATGAAGCAGAAATATACAGTCGTATTAAGTGAGAGTACTTCTTGGTCAGTCAGGTATTTTTTCTATCTTTTTCTCTTTTCTTTCTTCAAGTCCTCAGCATTTAATATCAGCCGAAAAAAGTGGAGACATCAGACTGTTTTTTTAAGAAAAACTTTGGCCATAGAACCAGAAAAAAAAAATAGACCAAACACACAGACAATGGAACAACTGTCTTCAATCCAATTTGAGAGAAAATGAAGTCGAATTTCCAGAGAACCAGACAATTGTACCCCACAAGAGGAAGAGGAAGGGGACGAAGCAGGGGAAGAACTAGATATCACTCATTCAACCACAACTGGTGAACGAAGTATTTTTACCTTAACCAACACAACTCTCACGTATTGAACTCCAAGGGCCCCTTTATGAAGGTGCGCTAGGGTTTTTAGTGCACGCACAAAATTACCACACACTATAAGCACGCAGTAGCTGAAAATCTGCCACCTCCTAAAAAGGAGCCGGTAGTGGCTAGCACGCTCAGGAATTTAACATGCGCTATTGCACACGTTAAAGCCCTAGCGCACCTTTGTAAAAGGAGCTCCAGGTGTTATACAGAGGCCTGTCTTTCTTACCTACCACAAAATACAACCCATTACAAACTAGGGTGTACATATTTAGATTTAAAACTACAGGTCAAACATTTTTTCTCACAATCCACAGGAAATATAGATTCATCAGTGATGAAACCAGAATAGAAATGGATTTCACCAGTACCACCAGATCCTTAAACTGAAGATTTCAACCAATGTGTCCTCAATGATATTAAAAGTTTGAACAAAAAGAATAAGAAAAAACTGCTGATAAAAGAGGCAGAATAATAATTTTGGATAGGACCCAGTACATAAAAGAGATAGAGAGACAGATTTTTGACACCTTCTATTATGTTCTACTAAACAACGATCCTACAGAAAGGAAATTGATTCTCTTGTACAGCTTGCCTACAAAGCGGGATATATCACTCTAAAAGAAAAAGAATTTAAAAAACTCCACAAAGGTGCCTTCACTAAGCTGTGCTCTGCCAAATTTCAAATCAGAAAAATAACTTTTCAATTTCAAGTCCTTGAACCTGCTTGCACTACTTGGACAGGTTCCCCCACGGTTCTCCTGTGATTTTGCAAATTCAGAAGCAGTAATTCTTAACTCTTCTGTTACCATTAATTTTGTGAGGCAACACCACATTATTAGAAACAGCACTTTTACTTTTCCCAAACTTTACTATGTAACCATCATCAAATAAGCATGATTCCTCAGGTTCCATTCCAATATCATTTTGCTAACATTTCTTCTGGCATTTCAATATCATATTCATCATCATCTTCAGAAGAATGATTAGAGGTTTCAGTCCTGAGGTTTTCTACCTGCTTTCTTTGAGAAATGCTGGCTTCCGTCCTCTGAATCCTGGCTGGCACAGATCTGCTTCCCTCCAAGGATTCAGGTATGCTGTAAGTTTGTGGCTGCTCCCACTGCCTAGAAGCTACACCATTTTCTCCTGCTCTGGGCTGATTGTCTCTAGGTTCAGCTGAGCTCCTGGAGCTCTTTGCTACTGAGCCTTTGTAGCTTCTCTGCTGATTAGCCCTGCCTCAGCTGGGCTGACTGCAGAAGCAAATCCAATTCGGGGTTTTGCTACCACCTGCCTAGTACCTGCTGGGACTTGTAGTTGTCTGTCCTTAGCTGTTCCTAAGCTAGGGCTAGGCAAGGATAATCAGGTTATGGTAGTGCTACCCTTCCTTTGAGATTTATTCACCAGGTGTGTTTCCTTGCCCTGCTTGTCTCTAAGAGCAGGTTTAGGTACAATTTCAGAGCACTGCAGGATTTCTCCAGTTATGACAGGGCTCCCCCTGTTACAGCGCACAACTTGGAATGTGTGATTGTATAAAAAATATGCACCAGTTGCAGTGCACATGAATTTGAAAAGAGGGGACTGGCCAAGGAAGATCATGGGTATTTCTAAAAGTTATGTACATTGTTATACATTTGTATTATATACTTGATCTGCACATAACTTAGATACAGGAATTTAGGCCCAGTGGCATAGTATGGGGGGAGGGGGAAAACTGTTCCAGGTACCATCTTGGTGGGGACGCCAGCACCTCTCTGCTCCTCCACACCATGCTCAAGTCGTCCCTTACCCACCTCCCCATACCTCTTTAAAATCTTTGCCAGCATAAGCAACTACTCTGACCTGCTGCTCACGCCGGCCTGGCTCCCTCTGAAATCACTTCCGGGTCATGGGGCCAGGAAGTGACAGCAGAAGAAGAGCAAACACGGGCATGAGCAGCAGGCCAGAGAAGCTGCTTGCACTGGCAAAGATTTAAAAAGGTATGGAGTGGAAAGGGAGGGCATGGAAGGAGTGTGTGTGTGTGTGTGTGGGGGGGGGGGGGCAGAAAGGAGGGTGAGGAGGTGCCACTGCCCCGGGCGCCTCCTATCCTCAAAATGCCTCTGTTTAGGCCTGGTTTTTGTTGTCCTAAATGGGTCTGCCTAAGGTATGCAATGCACAAAGGTGCTAAGCACTATTCTATAAGGTAAACATCTCTTGTAGAATGGCGCTCAGCGCTGTTCTAGTCAGCACTGATTGTTATGGTGCTATATATAGAATCAGGCTTTTAGGCCCTGAGTCTATTAAAGACATCTAAAGTTAGGTGCCTAGTTCAGCAAATCTTGATGATCTAGGTGCCTAACTTAATTTTAATTGGCTTAATTAGCACTGATATTTAGAAACATCATTAAAAAAACAACATGATTTTAAAACATTAATTAGCTGGTAGGTGCCTACCACTTCAAGGTAGGTACTTACACTGAGGCTCCTACTGGCAAGTAGACATAGTTATGGGTAGATCCGGGGCAGAGTTTGGGTGTGGATTGACTTAGGCGCACTCCTTTAGGCCAAGAAAACCCTGTCCTAAATGGCACTGCCCCTATGAATTCAATGCCTAGCGCAATTCTATAAACGGTGCCTATCGGTTGATTGACAGCCATGCAAAAACTCATAGCAATTTTTTTAGGTACATCAGAAGTAGAAAACCTGTGAGGGAATCTGTGGGACCTTTGGATGATCAAGGAGCAAAAGGGGTGCTCAGGGATGATAAAGCCATAACGGAATGACTGAATGAATTCTTTGCTTCGGTCTTTACGTAAAAAGATGTAAGAAATCTACCTGAACTGGAAATGGTTTTCAAGGGTGATGATGTGAAGGAACTGAAAGAAATTTCTGTGAATCTGGAAGATGTACTAAGCCAAATCGACAAGTTAAAAGCTGATAAGTCACCAAGACCAGATGGAATACATCAAAAGAACTCAAACATGAAATTGCTGATCTGTAACCTGTCATTAAAATCGTCTATAGTACCTGAAGATTGGAGGGTGGCCAATTTTTTAAAAGGGCTCCAGGAGAGATCCGGAAATTACAGACCGGTAAGCCTCATTTCAGTGCTGGGCAAAATGGTAGAAACAATTATAAAAAAATAAAATTGTAGAACACGTAGACAAACATGATTTAATGAGATGGAGTCAGCATGGGTTCAGCCAAAAGAGATCTTGCCTCACAAATTTGCTTGACTTCTTTGAAGGTGTGAATAAACATGTGGATAAAGGTGAGCCGGTTGATATGGTATATCTAGATTTTCAGAAAGCTTTTGATAAAGTTCCTCACGAGAGGCTCCTGAGAAAATTAAAGTGTCATTCATAGATTTCCTTTGGAGTTTTCTTCAGTAGGAATAGGAATTTCATGATGGCTCGGAGTTCCACAATTGAAAATTCCACACTTTTCATTGACATGGTTCAATCAATGATGTGAAACTATCTCAAAACATAGCATTGCAATTCTGCAAATTGGCACTTTACATAATAAAATAATAATAATAACTTTATTCTTTTATACCACCAACACCAGCAGTTCTAGGCAGTTTACATAAAAGAGAACTGGACAATCAGTGAAGAAATACAATTGTATAAAAAGTACACAGATACAGCAATATAACCATAAAATCAGGTAATATATTTATCAAACAGATAGGTCTTAACTAATCTCCTGAATGAATAGTAGGATAAGGTTTGAGAGATAATTTTGCCTAACCAAGATTGTGATTTGCCTGCCTGAAAGGCAAGTGCCCTATCCAGGAACGTCTTATATCAACAATGTTTTAGATTAGGATAGGCAAATAAGCAAAAACTTTGAGTGGGCTTTGCAGATCTGTCCAGCTCAAAATGAGAGGAAAGGTAAATTGGAGACAATCCAAATATCAATTTGAAGCAGATGCAAGCAAATTTGAATAATACTCTTGCTTCAATGGGTAACCAATGTAATTGCCGATAGTAAGGGCTAATAAGGTCTTGTTTTTCAAGCCAAAAATTAATCAGACAGCTTTTCAGCTATGGTGGCAAAATAATGCTCAGAATTTTGGAAGTTGGTTCGAATGAGAACTTTTCAGCTCCCCTCATATTTTGTTTTATTTGTTTATTATAGTGTATGTGTTGTTTCCTCTATCTGTCTCTCATTGTCTCATCTTTCGTTTTTCTCCAGAATCTTTCTAGTTTATTGCATTCTTTTTTAGGCTGTTGAAGCAATGCTTTAGATATATTTTGATACAAATTCTTAAAAATTTCCTGTTTCCCATAGCAAGCTATGTCCCTGGTACAGTTAAAATCTGTACAAGGCTATAGTATAGAAAACCACTTGGATGTCAGTTTCACAGCCATTCTGTGTAGAGGCACCATGATGGTCTGAATTGTGTCTCATATTAGCTGGATTTTTCAAGCATTTTTTAATGCGCTTTCATTGTTATAATGTTTGTGTTTATCTGATCAGAAAATAAGGCAACGACAACTTAGACCTGTCGGCAAATTTTGGTCGCAAATGTGGCACAACGAAGTTAGAGAATCACTCTGAGCAATTATAAAGAATCGCTTGGCGTGCTCATTTTAATATTAACGACCTCATTGTACTACATTTGCATGGCAGTATCGGAGACTGCTAGAAAACTCTTTTGATAATCTGCCGCTATAATACATGCACGCTAAACTGGCAGGAACTGGTTTAGCGAGCACATTAAAGGTAGAGTTTTGTTTTGAGAATCTGGCCCTCAGTCCTTTACTTAATCACCTATCAAGGAAATAAGCTGAGACCAAGGTGCAATTGATAACTGAAACTTTTATTGAAACATGACTGTTGAGTCAAACAGGAACTATTTACAAGGCCTTCAGATATGCAGTTTGAAATTGGTTCAAAGGGAATCCACAGTAAAGTCACTTCAGAAAAATCTTCACTATGTTCTCCACTCTGTCTTACAATTACTTCATGCACAAGGTGAGCCACTACTAGGTCCCACCCTCTTCCCATAGCTCAGGCACTGTTTCTTCCCTGCCAGGCTGATTCCCTCCATACAGATTCTGCACAGCCCAGGGTCTGTTCTCTCAGTTTTCCTTCCTCAGATAGTCTCCACACACTCTCAGTCTCTGTCCTCTCTTGGTGACCCCTTAAAAAAGTAAAGTCCTCTTTCTCTATTGCTGTGAACCTCACTAGGTTCTCTCTCCTCTCTGCTGTCTGCTCTGCTGCAAATCCTCTTGGACTTTCTCCTCACAAGCAATCAGCACTCCAGAAGTCTCTGGTACAAGGGTTTCAGTGGGAGATCAGGATAACTAAAAGCCTTGAATTTTCTCCTCACTTCCCTTTTATATTGTCCCCTCACTCCCCAGGCTAAACGAAACCTCTTACCTCTCCCACTATTTTCTTCTATCCACAAACATACCGTTCAGTGACTCCCTGAAAAATCCAGTGCCTCCTGCTCTGTAGCAGAGGTATTTTTTCAGGAGGGGTCACACTCTCCCCTTCCTTAAGCAAAAAAAAAAAAAAAAAAAGATTTCACATACTGTACAGAAATAATTTTTCCTCTGACCTCAGCAGTAGCATAGTGGGGGTATGGGGGGGGGGAGGCAGTCCGCCCCCGGCACAGTCTTCCTAAGGGCATGGCACCCCTCTTCCTCTCTAACCCCCCCCCCCCCCCGCTCCTCTCCTTGCCATTCACAGCCCTTGCCTTCCCCTGTACCTTATATACTTCCCCGGCACAAGGTTGCTGCCCATGTCAGCATCGGCGCTCTCTCTGATGTCACTTACGGGACCCACGCCTAGGAAGTGACATCGAAGGATGAGCCAACACTGACGTGGGCATGCTGCTCATGCCAGAGAAGTTAAAAAAGTATGGGGAAAGGGAAGGGTGAGTGTACACAGCAGGGGAGGGGTGCTGCTCAACCTTATTATGCCACTGACCCTCAGAAGACATCGCTTTATAATAATAATAATAACAGTTTATATACCGCAGGACCGTGAAGTTCTATGTGGTTTACAATGATTAAAAATGCTACAAATTGAGCAGAACTAACAAAGTTAGAAATTAGTGACTAACAGTTCTAGAGTAGAGAATGACACGGGGACAAATTTGTCCCCATCTCCGCAGGAACTCAATTTTCCTGTCCCGTCCCCGTGAGTTTTGCCGCTGTCCCTGTCCCATTCCTGTAAGCTCTGCCTTAACCGCACAAGCCTCAAACACTTATGATATTAAAGTGTTTGAGGCCTGTGTAGATGAGGATGGAACTTACAGGAACGGGGCAGGGACAAGAAAAGAACTCGCAGGGACGGGATGGGAAAATGAGTCCCCACGGGGTTGGGGAAAACCCTGTCCCCGTGTCATTTTCTCTTCTAGAGATCCGTTGTTGTGGGAAAAATGGTGCCGATCAGCTACCTAAGTACTTCAGGACCCAGATAAAACACATCCCTCTTCATTTGTGGGTTCCAACCATAATACATTTTTTATTAGCAACATATCATCACCACATTCCTTATCACTCTACTACATTATTCTAAAGCAATATTCTTACTTTATACAGCTCTATTTCAAGAACATCATCATTATTTTATTTTCTCTAGTCACTGTTTCCCTAACAGCAACAGACTACTTTGTTTAACCTCTATTCATTTAACACAAAGGTAGCATTATTCTGATACCTCTTAGCATGTTATTCAAAACAGTATTTATCCATATGAACATCCTTTCAAACTCAACATTATTTCTCCATCTATTTATCCAACCAATGAGATTCTTCGTCAGGATTCTATTTACTACTTAAGTGACAACGTCTTTTATACTATTAGCAGCATATAGCATTTCTCCAATAGCTATGAGGTAGCACATTTTTTTTATTATCATTCTCTTAACCTATCTATATTCTCTATTAAGACTAACTAAGCTAAATGGAAAATAATGAACATAACAGAAGAATTGTCATACTGGGACAGACCGACAGTCCATCAAGCCCAGTATCTAGTTTCCAACAGTGACCAACTCAAGTCCCAAGTATCTAGATACAGTAGATCCTAAGCAGTTAAACAGATTTTATGCTGCTTATCCTAGGAATAAGCAATGGATTTCCCCAACCCATCTCAATAATGGCCTTTTAAAAACCACACTAAGCTAACTGATTTCATCACATTCTCTGGCAACTAATTCCAGAGTTTAATTACATATTGTGTGAAGAAATATATTCTCCAGTTTGTTTTAAATCTACTACTTAGGGCTCCTTTTACAAAGGTACGCTAGTGTTTTTAGCGTACGCACCAGCGCGCACCCAAAAAACTACCACTTGCTCAAGAGGAGGCGGTAGCAGCTAGCGTGTGTGGCATTTTAACGTGTGCTATTTTCCGTGTTAAGACCCTAATGCACCTTTGTACAAGGAACCCTTAGTAATTTCACCGCATGTCCCCTAGTCCTAGTATTTTAGGAAAGAGTGAATAAGTGATTCACATCTACCCTTTCCACTCCACTCATTATTTTATAGACTATCATATCACCCCTGAGTCATCTCTTCTCCAAGCTGAAGAGCCCTAGCAGCTTTAGCCTCTCCTCATAGGGAAGTTGTCCCATCCCTTTTATCATTTTTATCACCCTTCTCTGTACCTTTTATAATTCCGCTATATCATTTTTGAGATATGACAACCAGAACTGCACACAATATTCGAGGTGCGGCTGTACCATAGAGCAATACAAGGACATTATAACATTTTCATCTTTGTTTTCCATTCCTTTCCTGATAATTCTTAGTATTCTGTTTACTTTTTTAGCAGCCGCTGCACTTTGAGCTGAGGGTTTCAATGTATCCTCAACAATGATAGTCCCATTCAGTCTCTTCACCCATACCATAATGGCTTCTTCACTAGTGATCTACCTGGCAGGGTTGGGGGTGACACTAGAATTTCTTGGTATAATGCCTGTCTACCACTTCAACAAAGTGCTTCCTGATGGTTAGGCTAACCTGCCAATCCAACCATTGTTGTTGCACTATTCCTTTGTAATTAGCATCTTCAGGACTATAAGCCTTGAAGGTTGGGTCCGGCCGCATACAGTTAAAGATTTTTTTTCACAAACCCAATCTTCTCCCTGGCTTCAGTGACTACCATTACATGGAGAGGAATATACAGGCACCACAGCTTCAAAAGATCCCATACCAAGTGCTGGAGGTAGCATTCCGTTCTACTGAATCTGGGTAATTTCTCAACTCCAGACCTCCTAGGTTCAACCCAGGGATTTTGCAGGTAATCCCTAGGTATGGGGTATATATCCAGGAGACAATTCTCTCCTCCAGTAATCCCACAGAGGGCACATCTCCACTTTCAATACAGATCAACCCAGCCTCACTGTCCACTCTATAGCCAGCTAAGAAGGCACCCTGGGGTCCACTTCCCCCAGCACCAAGAATAGAAATTTTAAAAACAGTCTCTGGCTGGGGCAGTCCTGTTTCCAGGTCCTTTCTCAACCACCACATCCTCCATGGGTCCTATTGATAAGTTGGAAGACCCTCAAAAGGAGATCAGGTTAGTTTACCCATCAAGTATAATGTAGGAGATGCCGTTTTACAGTTTTCCACAACAGATTTATAGCTATCAGATGCTTGCTTGAAAAACTAGAGTAGAGTTCAGGAAATAAATGAAATCCAAGATAATATGCTAGAGGTTATGGCAGTCATTTTCCAAGTTTATGCATTTATTTAAAATTTGATATACCACTTAATAAGTATCTAATCGATGTACAAAAATATAAAATTTTAAAATTCCAGAGTATCAACATATTGAAACGTAGACAAAGACAGAACATTTGAACACATGTGGAAAGGGATGGGTGTGTGTGTGTGTGTGTGAAATGCAGTCCACGATAGGATAGATGTAAGTAGAGAATGACACGGGGAGCGATCCCCGCAGGCAGCTGCGGCGTGGCTGCGGTTTGGCTGCGGGTTATGGAGACTCCAAAGCCAAATCGCCTCAGACACGGGGACAAAAGTTTTCACCGCCCGCAAAAACGGTGAAAAGATTTGTCCCCGCAGGCCAATGTACCCCCTTCTAGGAACCACTATTTACCTGTGTTTCACCGTGCTCCTCATTTGTCAGATCAACCCTTCCTGCCAATAGAACCCGCCCCCCCCGACGATCGTCGGCAGGAAGGTGCTCAGCCCTTCATGCCGACAGAACCAGCCCTCCCCAACGATTGCGGCAGGAGGGTACCCATCCCCTCCTGCCTACCCCAACAGCCCCCCCGACGATCGCAGCAGGAGGATATCCAACCCCTCCTGCCAGCTCCCCAACAGCCCCCCTATGATCACTGGTAGGAGGGTGCCCAACCCCTCCTGCCGGCCCCCCCAACGGCCCCCTATATTGCCAATAGGAGGGTGCCCAACCCTTCCTGCCGGACCCTCCCCCAACAAACCCCGCCATCCCGAAACACCACCCTTAGTCTTACTTTCCAAGTTGGACCGGACAGCTCCTCGCTCGTCTGGCCAGCAGGCCTGCCTCCGTCCAAATGAGGCGGGCCCGCCCCTCCCCTCCCCTGCCTAACCCACAGGATCCTAGGGCCTGATTGGCCCAAGCACCTAAGGCCCCTCCTATAGCGGGAGTGGCTTTAGGTGCCTAGACCAATCAGGCCCTAGGATCCTGTGGGTTGGGCAGGGTAGGGGCGGGCCCACCTCATTTGGACAGAGGCAAGCCTGCTGGCCATACGTGTGAGGAGCCGTCCGGTCCAACTTGGAAAGTAAGACTAAGGGGGTTCCGGGGTGGGAGGGTTCATTGGGGGGGGTCCAGCAGGAGGGGTTGGGTACCCTCCTGCCGGCGATCTTAGGGGAGGCCATTGGGAGGACCGGCAGGAGGGGTTGGGTACCCTTCTGCTGCGATTGTCGGGAGGGCCGTTGGGGGGGGTCTACAGGAGGGGTTGGGTGCCCTCCTGCCGTGATCGCTGGGGGGAAGGGAGACTTGCAGCCGTAGCCGCGGTCACTATGCTAATCACGGCAGGGAGATCTTTGCCGCGATTAGGTACAGCGGCCGCGTCTACTTACCATGTAGGCTAACATTGTAAGCATTTAAACTACATGTCGTGTTTGTTTTTGTATAATTATTAACTAATATTTAACTAAGTTTTAAAGTTTTAAAGAATGTTTCCTTTATACGTAAATAAAGAAAAGTATATAAAATCGTACCCGTTTGAGGCTTTTATGTATGCAGCGGTGACGGTGACGGGGCGGTGAATGGGGTTGCAGTGGCGGTGACGGGGCGGTGAATGGGGTGGCAGTGGCAGTGACGGGGCGGTGAAGGGAATGGCGGTGACGGGGCGGTGCAGAGGATGGTGAGACGGGGACGGGGCGGTGACGGGGACCAATTTTTTCACCGTGTCATTCTCTAAATGTAAGTACAATAGGAGGGGCCACATCACTCTTATTATGTTCCCATATTCATGTGAACATAGTACTGTTATAAGATATAGATAATATACTCTGTTGAGGGCTTAATGAATGGAGCCTCTGACTCTCAATGTGCAAAGGTACAGCGCAGAGGGCTTATCTTAGACATGTAAACAGAGTATGTAATGGACTCAAGATCCCAGGACACTTTGCTGCAGCCTGTGACTATAGCCTGACTTTTTCTCTGCCTCTGTGTGAAATTAGAATCCATCTTGTCAGAGAGCACATGTTTAAAGCAGAAATGTGTCTTCATCTGATTTTACACATTGAATATGCCAGTATTTAATTAATCTGGTGTTGTTATGTTTAAAATACAGCACCACCGTCTTCACAGACAGTAGTGAAAATACACTCCCAGTTCTTCTGCACTGGTTGAAGTGTGGATTCGAAGAGAGCACTTAGATGTACAGACTATAAGTTCATTTACTTCTCTGTTTTAAGTTACAGTAAAGCAAGCTTGTTTAAGGAACTGCAGAATCCAGTCTGGTGATATTATTAAGCTGCTAATTCAGTACGTTTAGCTGTATGGAGTCCACTGGATAGCCAGCACAACTTCTGCCATTTGTTCACTAGACAAATGTTTCCCAAGTCAGTCCTGGAGTACTCCCTTGCCAGTCAGGTCTTCCGAATATCCACAATGAATATACATGAAGGAAATGTGCATATAAAGTAGTCAATGTTTGCAAATTATTCATTGTGACAGTGGTATAGCAAGGATGAGAGGCGCCTGGAGTGGTGGTGCCTCTCCCCCACCCTCTTCTCCACCCCACCCCATCTGCTCCTTCCCTGCCCCCTCCTGCATGGGTGTGTATACCTATTCCCTTCCCCTGTACCTCTTTAATGTTCATGGTGTGAGCAGAAACACCAGCCTGCTGCTCATGCCAATGTCGGCTCTTCCTCTGATGTCACTTCCTAGGTGCAGGTCCAGAAGAAGTATATAAGGTACTGATACTGGCATAAGCAGCAGGTTGGGGTTGCTGTTCCTGTCACTAACATTAAAAAGGTATGGGGGAAGGGAAGTAGTGTGTATGCATTGTAATGGGGGAGGCAGGGAAGGGAGAGCAGAGAAGAGGATGGGTGCTGGTGCCCCCATCAAAAGGGTTCCTGGGGTGGATTCCCCCCCCTATCCTTACTATGCAACTGCATTGTGGATACCCTGAAAACCCGACTGGCAA
Organism: Geotrypetes seraphini; assembly: GCF_902459505.1. Taxonomy (NCBI): domain Eukaryota; kingdom Metazoa; phylum Chordata; class Amphibia; order Gymnophiona; family Dermophiidae; genus Geotrypetes; species Geotrypetes seraphini. The sequence continues at coordinate 255,622,987 of NC_047086.1, forward strand.
GGGCATGCTCCAGGACCAACTTGGGAAACACTGAACTAAACCACCAGGGATGAGAAAGGAAGAAACCTTGGGTGGGGAGAGGGCAAAAGGTGATTGAGGCTAGGGTTACTATATTTGTAGAAGTAAAAAAGAGGACATGTGGCCCCACACTAGCTGAGCCCCGCCCCCATACAAACCTCATCTCCTCTCCTTCCCTGAGCTCAGGGTCATGTCTGGAGGGCCTCTGAGCATGCACAATGATGTCATATGCAGTGTTCCCTCTAAGCGGGCGGGTGTTGTGAGCAAACTTTTTTCACCGTGAGCCAAAAATATCGGGCGCCAGCAAGTTATGAGCCAACTCGCCCGATTCTCCTCTCGCCGCCCTGCCATCTGCCGTACGCCTCTTCCGATCGTGCGCTGTGACGAGAAACGTGTGCGCTGCGATGTAATATTTTGTGCGCCAGCGCACGCCAGCGCAGCTTAGCGGGAACACTGGTTCAAATGGTTTTATTTATTTCCCCAAATTTATTTTTGTTATATGCATTGAAAATATTTGATATTGCGTTTAAATCAAAATCTCAATAAACTTGAAACGAGTGCCCGTGAGATTGTGGGAGGGTTAAATACTCAAAACTTAGAAGTTTTTGCTACGCCAGCTTTCTGGTATCTTTACATACAGTGGCGTACCTAGCATATGTAACATCCAGGGCCCATCATTTTTTGGCACCCCCCCCCATCTGTAAGAAAAACATGATTTTTAGTAACAAACCACACGTCACACATGAGTACCTAGGAAAAGGCAGCATCTTACATATTGCAGTGAGCAGTACATCAATACACCCATTGTAAAACTAAACAAGCCAGACCAGCACAGATCAATCCTACACCGTCAATCCTAACAGAAAACCATGTCTTTCGAACACACAGAACACAGAAAACACCTTCGCCTAGTAAGGAATATGTAATCACAAACTAACCCCTCCCTCTTTTACAAAACTGTAGTGTGGATTTTAGCTACGGAGGTAACAGCTCTGATGCTCATAAAATTCTGAGCATCAGAGCTGCTACCACCAAGGCTGGTGCTAAAAACGCTTCACAGTTTTGTAAAAGGGGGGATAAAATAAAAATACATAGACAAAGGTTAAATTGAACCAGCAAGAAGCTGGACTCTGCATACAATGCTTCACAGAAACAGTGACACATGTCTCCTAAAGCAATAAATAAATAGAAATTTTTTTCTACCTTTGTCTTCTGTGGTTTCTCCTTTCCTCATCTTCTTGTAACTCTCTTCCTTCCATTCACTGTCTGCCGTCTCTCTTCCCCTATATGGCATCTTCTCTCCTTCTATGCCCCTTCCAGACACTGTATGCCTCCCCCTTCCATCTCTCCTTTCACCCCATTGGTCTGGCATCTCTCTCCTCGCCTTCCCTCTCCCACACCTCTCCTCATAGTCTGGTATCTCCCCTTCCCTGATTCTCTGGCATCTCTCTCCTTTCCTTTTCTTCCATCTTTCGTTCCCCCTCCATGCTCTCACATCTCCCCCTTCCTTTTCCCTTAGACTGGCATACCTTCCTCCTATGCTCCAAGCCCTGGCATCTCCTTTAATTCCCTCCCTCATCTTCCTTCTCCCTCCAGCTGGGTACCGCAACACTCTTCCCTGCAGCTCTGCACTTCCCCACAATTGCCATGCTTCGGTTCCTCTTCTTCCTTCCTTCCTCCCCCCCCCCCCCGCGGGACCCTGCGGCACCATCAACTCTTACTCCCTCTAATGTCGGCCCTGCAGCTCCAGACTTCCTCGCACCTTCTCCCCTCCCCCTTTGGATCGCTATTATTTTAAATGTTATAGCCACGGAGCTGTATCCATCAGTGGAGATGTCTAACCTCGGCCTGCCCCGGAACTCTTACTGCAGCAGCCGCCCGTCTAGGCAGGAACAGGAAGTCACTGTTGCAGTAAGAGTTCCGGGGCAGGCCGAGGTTAGACATCTCCACTGATGGATACAGCTCCGCGGCTATAACATTTAAAATAATAGCGATCCAAAGGGGGAGGGGAGAAGGTGCGAGGAAGTCTGGAGCTGCAGGGCCGACATTAGAGGGAGTAAGAGTTGATGGTGCCGCAGGGTCCCGCGGGGGGGGGGGGAGGAAGGAAGGAAGAAGAGGAACCGAAGCATGGCAATTGTGGGGAAGTGCAATCCCCCCAATGCGTCCCCTTACCTTACCTCCCCTTACCTTTGCGACGCGTGTGTGCGCTGTGAAGAGAAACTTTGCGCTGCGATGTAATATTTTGTGCGCGCGCGCAGGCCAGCGCACCTTAGCGGGAACACTGGTCATATGTGTCTGTTACCCCCAACTCTGTAATTTTAGCTATTTGTACATCGCCTAGAATTTGGAATAGGCAATTAATCAAATTTGATAATAAACTTGAAATTTCATTGCATCATATCTGTGCATGATCAGAGGCCTTAAAACGTGGCCCTGAGCTCTGGCAGAGCCAGGGCATTCCAAATCCTGGACAAACTGCACGTCTTAAGCAAAGGAAAATCTTGCTTGATGAACTTGCTGCACTTCTTCGAAGGAGTTAACAGGCAGATAGACAAGGGTGACCCGGTCGACATTGTATATCTGGATTTTCAGAAGGCATTCAACAAGGTCCCGCATGAACGACTACTTTGAAAAATTGTGAGCCATGGAATCGAGGGTGAAATACTCACGTGGATTAAAAACTGGTTGGGGATAGGAAACAGGGAGTGGGGGTAAATGGACAATACTCTGACTGGAAAAGCATCACAAGTGGAGTGCTGCAGGGTTCGGTGCCTATAAACGGCCTGGAAATTGGTACGACAAGTGAGGTGATAAAATTTGCAGACAATACAAAGTTATTCAGAGTAGTGAAGATGCAGAAGGATTGCGAAGCCTTTCAACATGACATAAACATGCTCGAGAAATGGGCTGCGACATGGCAAATGAGATTTAATGTGGATAAGTGTAAGGTGATGCATCTCGGTAACAAAAATCTTATACACAAATACAGGATGTCCAGTGCAGTACTCAGAGAGACCCCCCCAGGAAAGAGACTTGGGAGTACTGGTCCACGCAATGTGCGATGGTGGCGAAAAGGGCGAACAGAATGGTAGGAATGATTAAGAAGGGGATCACGAACAGATCGGAGAAGGTTATCATGCCACTGTATCGGGCCATGGCACGCCTCCACTTGGAATATTGCGCCAAGCACTGGTTGCCGTACTTGAAGAAGGACACAGTACTACTGGAAAGGATATAGAGAAGAGCGACTAAAATTGATAAGGGGCTGGAGAAGTTGTTGTACAGTGAGCGATTAGAGAAAATGGGCCTCTTCTCCCTTGAAAAGTGGAGACTGAGAGGGGGCATAATCAAAACGTTCAAGATAATGAAGGGAATAGACTTAGTAGATAAAGACAGGTTGTTCACTCTCTCCAAGGTAGGGAGAACGAGAGGGCACTCTCTAAAGTTAAAAGGGTATAGATTCCATACAAACGTAAGGAAGTTCTTCTTCACCCAGAGAGTGGTGGAAAACTAGAACGCTCTTCCAGAGGCTGTTATAGGGGAAAACACCCTCCAGGGATTCAAGATAAAGTTAGACAAGTTCCTGCTGAACAGAAAAGTACGCTGGTAAGGCTAGACTCAGTTAGGGCACTGGTCTTTGACCTAAGGGCTGCCACACTGCTGGGTACGATGGACCACTGGTCTGACCCAGCAGTGGCAATTCTTATGTTCTTATATTCATCCAGACACATGGACAGTCCTCTAAAATGTGGACCTGTCTGGGTAAATCCGAACATATGGTAACCCTAGGTTGGAGGATCCTTGAGGGGGGGGGGGGCAGATGCTGTTCTGGGGGGAGGGGAATCTGAATCCTGGGTAGGGGTGAACCTGCTCCATAGCTGTGGAAGAGAGGGAGGAGCAATCAGAATAGGGGAGAGACAGATGCTGTTCTGGATGGTGGGATGGAGGGAGGTAAGAATGAGGGACAAGATGCCTTTTTGGGCGGGTGGGAAGAAGGGAAGGGGGATTGGAATTGAGGGGGACAAATGCTGCTCTGAGCAGTGGGCGGAAGGTAGCAGGAATTGGAATCAGGGCAAAAAGTTGGATCTGGCCAAACACCCTTATGCAGGCGCAAAAGATTTAGATCTAAATTCAGAGATTTTTGAGATAGATGGTCTATATCTGCGGTTATTTTTTCTGTTTCTATGATTTCTCTGCAGATACTGTAAAACTTGAAGTCTGTTGATCACATCCATAGCAGACCAGAGATAAATGTTTGAATACTATAATATATAGAGTATTTCTATAAATTGAGTAATTCACTTCCTGTATTAAAATCATTGGGTTCAATATATTGAGTCCATAGATCAATGATTTGTCACCCCTAGAATTAGCTCTTACAGTTTCAGTCAAAGGGGAGAAACAAGATAAACATAAGAAATGAGATAGCTTAATTTGTATTACAGTTTATAGAGGAAAACAATAAATAAAAACTCCAGTGACAGCGATTTAGTTGCGGCAGTAAAATGCCCTGGGTTTTGTTTTACAGATACTTCTGTTTAGAAATAAGCCAGTCTGTCTTCATATTTCCTCTCCTGTTCAAATATAATTGATCTTGCTGTTAGCCACTCTTAATAATCTCTTGACATGGAACAAATTCTGCCCTTTCTAATTTGACTGACATAAGCTTTCTTTTAAAATTGCTAACATGTGTCTTGTATCTGTAAATAAAAGACATTTTGTTGTGACATGGGTAAATGGGTTAGACAGCTGTATCATTTAATGGGCTTACTCTTTAGCAGGATGAAAAAAACCCAACAACTTGTAGTCATCTTGCAGAATGAAGTCTTTCCTTTTTTTTCTTTTTAATACCCTATTTCTAATGGAAGGGAATATTTGTCATTTCTATCTTTGTGTTGCAGTGATAGATTCACACCTTCTTATTGATAGGTAAATGTAATTTACATTCGGATATGATAGGTAGCAAACTTTCTCCAAAGGGCTTACAATTTAAGAGGCCCACTTCCCAAAATGCAGTTAACTTACCACTGGAAAAATACAGTGGGATTCACTAATCTACAGTAACTCAGTGCCTTGGTTTAGTAAACCTAAGGTATGTAATTTTATTTATATTACTCTCCAGCTTGGAACTATCTTTTAAAGAGGCTAGTGATGGTACAAAAAAAAAAAAAGCCCCCATAAAATGCCAGCTCAAGCCCCCTCCCCCTTTAAATATCTGTAAAATACTATAGTGAGTCCAATAATCCTACCTCTTTTGTCAACAATTAGGGGTCACCTTCTTCACCCTAGTACTTACTAAATATTTTTGGTGATCTAATGGCAGGCAGGAACTGTCTAGCATTCCTACTATTGCACCACAATTTTTCAAAATGTTACAGTTCTAGGATCCTCCTCCCATACCTGGGGCTGGGGTTAGTTTTTACATAATTTCTTCCTCCCCGCTCCCTTTCTGGATTTTTGGAGGCAATAACTCTAACCCCGTGACTTATGGGAGTTGTAGCTTCCTTCCACATAAAACGGGAATTACCATTTCCTGTACACTTAACTTTAACAAGTGATCAGGGAGCCAGAGCTCCCCCCACCCACCCCTGCCCTGTGGCCTCTTCTTGACAGAAAGGCGGTATATGAAATCCCATTTCCTTTCTTTGTGACCTTAGGCAAGACACTTAGGGCCCAATTCACTAACCTGCCCGATCGTGACCAATCCATGTCCGATCCGTGGCAGGCCGACCAAATTCACTACAGGCTAAAATTCAAATGGGGGTGATCACAGGAATGCCCCCCACTGACCGCACGGATCGCTACTGAGCGATCCCGATGCATGCACAGACCATCTTCTTTGCCTGTAGATGGTCTGCACATGCTCTCCACTGGAACTTTTTTTACTTCCCTGACTTCCTCTGTATTAAATACTTTTTTTTTTTTAGCGCAAAACTGGGCTTGTGGGGACTGGGTTTTTCAACTTGCTGAGGCTATTGCAGCTAATGGCAGGAACTCAAAACTTCAAAGCCTGTTGGCGGTAGATAATAGCAAAAGTCCTGAAGGTACTGCAATCCATTGCACAAGAGAGAACTGTTAACCGACCCAGCGCGATGTCAGGCTTTTGGAAGTCCATACCGCCCCGACTCTCCTGCTCTCTGCTACCCTTCCCCGCAGTGCAGCCCTGCTTTAAACCTGCGGGTTAAAACCACGGGCTCGCACTGTGGAGAAGGGCGGCAGAGAGTAGGAGAGTCAGGGTGGCAAGAGCAGGGCTCGGCTGGAAGTGCGGCGATGTATCCCTGTTCGCCACCTTTCAGGGCAGAAAGCAGAGCAGCAGAGATGCAGGGTGGGAAAGAACAGAGCGGCGGAGAGCAGGGGGCTTTTTGATGGTTTGATGGGCTGCAAGGCAAGGATTTCAGGGCGAGGACAGTCGGAAAGAACGTAAGTGACTGGGCCCCAGCAGTCACTTCTTCTGTTGATCGACCAGCCCAGTCGGTGTCCCAGATTTGTTTAGTGAATCGCGTCCCTGCCTACTTTGCATTCCATTTCCCCTCATTTGCATGCATGGATCGGAATTGGATCGACACAGAGGTTAGTGAATTGGGTTGGAGGAAAATCGGGTCACCAAGGGGTCACAAACCGATCGGTACACGAGCAGAGAGTTTAAGGCAGTACAAGGAATTGGTGAGGGAATGGTGTGTAGTTGTCGAGACATAATTTCTGTCAGTGCTTAATTTTGTGTGTATGTGTGGAAGGAGTGAATATTTTTTAAATATTTCCTATAAATGTTTGATTTCATGAGATATGCTGCAAATTAAACCTGCTTATGGGCTGTTGAGCTGACGTGTGTAAGGAGAAGGCTATGAAGGAGGATACAGCTTAGTTTGTGTGAGGAGTGGGTCAAGAACTTATCTGATACCTGCTGGTTCTCATGATTTATCGAGATTTCCAAATTAAGGACATCTTTTATGAAACCATTTAGCATGGACTGCTACGGTAACTGCCACAAAGCCCATAGAGATTTAAAAAGCTTTGGGGCCATTGCTGCACGATAGCTGCTAGCACAACTTTGCAAAAGGGTGGGTAAGTTTGGAGTTATATTTCAAAGGGAAATTAATAAGAACTTTTAAAGCGTGTTTCAAAATTTAAACTAGATTTTTGTGACTCCTGTTGCTAAAGTGAAGCGTTTAATACTGATAAATAGAGAATTTTAGTCCCTTCACTGTGTAAGACCACTGATTCAACTCAGATTGCCCAATATTGGTGTTTAAAGCAAATGTTTTATATTTAATTTAGCATTCACCTTTTTTTTTCTGCTGCAGTGTTGGAGTGTATTCCTGCAGTCTTTTCTGATTACTAATCTGCTCAGATCTTAACCAGTATATACAGTTGTGTGAAGCTTGGAGAATCTGAAACTGTTTTTGAAAGATGAATGTTATTTTGAGAACTGAAAGCCTAAAGCCTTATAAGTAGTCTCTTGTCTTAGAATTCTAAGAAGTTTTGTGGTGCAGAGCTGTTTCCAGTCAGTATTTCTGATATACTAGCTGGCTCTGTGTGAGAACTGTAATTACTGAGGAATTTCACTATTTCTGAATCAAAAATATTTGGATTTACAGATAAAGCTGACATTGCTTAGATATTGTGTGAACATATGTGTTGAAACGCTGTGAGCTGGTGTCATATCAGAGACATTTTGGTGACAAAGCTTGAAGAATGGTTTGAAATATGGCAGCTAAAATTTAATGCTAAGAAATGCAAAGTCATGTATTTGGGCTGCAAACACCTGAGGAAATAATACAGTTTAGGGGGTGAAGAACTTATGTGCACGACAGAAGAGCGGGACGGGTGTGATTGTATGTGATGATCTTAAGGTGGCCAAACAGGTTGAAAAGGTGGCGGCAAAAACTAGAAGGATGCTAGGTTGCATAGGGAGAGGTATGGCCAGAAGGAAAAAGGAGGTATTGATGCCCCTGGTGAGACTTAATTTAGAATATTGTGTGCAATTCTGGAGACTGCACCTTCAAAAAGATATAAAAAGGATGGAGTCGGTCCAGAGGAAGGCTACTAAAATGGTGCGTGGTCTTCATCATAAGGTGTATGGAGGCAGACTTAAAGATCTCAATAAGTGTACTTTGGAGGAAAGGTAGGAGAGGGGAGATATGATAGAGATGTTTAAATATCTACGTGGCATAAATGTGCATGAGTTGAGTCTCTTTCATTTGAAAGGAAGCTCTGAAATGAGTGTGCATAGGATGAAGTTAAGAGGTGATAGCCTCAGGAGTAATCTAAGGAAATACTTTTTTATAGGAAGGGAACAGTCTCCCGGAATTGCGATTTTGAGCCAATATAGCCTTAGGCCCTTCCCACTGTAGGACATCCAAGTCTGACCCATCCGATGTCTGCCCGTAACATACCTCCTAACACCCTCCCCTCCCCCCCCCGCTTTGAACTCTGGATGCACAGTGACCTAGAAGTGTTGATAGACGTCCAGAAAGTCAGTTTTGATTATCGGCACTTGGACATCCCAGCTTATAGGACGTCAAAGTGCCGACTTGGGCTGGATTTTGGACTTTTCAAAGTTTTGATTATGAGTCTCCTAGAGTATTTGACACCTGAGGCCAATCATTTTGTAACACTCCCTCCTCTGAATGAAAAGTTATTTTTAGTAATAATCCACGAGTCACACAAAATGTACCTAAAAAAACACAGCATCTTAAACATTGCAGTGAGCACTAGAACATCAATACACTCATTATAAAATTGAAATCAAAGTAGTACAGATAGATTCTGCATAGTCAACCCTTACAGAAAACCATGTCTTTGTCATACACACAGAACAAAGATAAACTCTCATTTAACCGGCACCCACGGGGATTGGTAGATGCCGAATAAATATAGTTTCTGGTTGCTTGAGAATTACTATTAAAAATAGGTCTAATACTATACCCCATACTATGCCATAAACTGTTCCAAACAAACTACCGGACATGTGGTAAACAAAGCGTGGGCATACTCAGGTGTGGCGTGCCATGTTTGCACTTAAATTTCTGCCAGAAATTGATTTTATTTTTATCTAAAGCATTATAGTATTTCTTTGATTTTTTTTTTTTTTTTTTGCTGGTTGCTTGAGAGTTCTGGTTACCTGAGTTCTGGTTAAAAAGAGTCTACTGTATGTAGACAAAAGTTAAACTGAACTGCCCAGACTCTGCATACAATGTCACACCACAGAAAAGGAAACAGTGGTGCATGAATCCACATTTGCATTCCAGGCACCAAGAATATGGAACAACCTCCCTCTTCACCTATGACAAATATGCACATACTATGGGGCTCATAATTGAAAGAGAAATACGTCCAAAAACCGGCCTAAGGCTGCACTTGGACGAACATTTCTCAAATACGTCCAAGTGCCGATACTAAAACCGGGTTTTGGATGTATTTCTGAACGACCTAGGCTTTCATAGTGCCACTGAACGACCAAAGCTAAATGGGGAATTTCGGGAGGAGTGTCGAGGGGTTGGGCGGGACATGGGCCCCATAAAAATATTAATCACATCTTTAAAATTCAGCCTCCAGACCATCATCACCTGGCCGCCTGGCATAGGAAAGCCTAGTCGTCCAGCCCAGAGGCAGCTTAAGTCATCTTGGAGGTGGGTTAGGGACTCATGGAGAGGAGGACCTATGCCCATAAACCCATGTAATCACTGCATTGAGACTTAAACATGTGAACTCCCCTATATACCCCCAACCCTTTTTTACTGGAATATAAGTGGCTCCTGCAGCCATAAGGGCTATTAGGGTGGTAGATAAGTGGATCTAGGGGATTCTGGAGGTGGTTTTGGGGGGGGGGGCTCACCATGACCTATAAGGGAGCTGTAGTGAGGAGAAGACATGGCACCCTTTTTGTGAAGTTCACAGCAGTGCCCAGTAAGGTACCCCACTATTTAGGTGCCATGTCTGGGTGTGCAGTCCATCACTTTGCAGACCCCTCCCACGTCCAACAGGGCTTGTTCTAGGCGTTTTGGACTTGGACGGAAAGTTGGACGAAAATGTGGTATAAAGATGGACGATTTAGCGGCTTGGATGATCAGATCAGTAGGATGTATAATTAGACGATTTTCGAAACAAAAAAAAAGCTGGACGTATTTTTCGATGTGTCTTAAGCTGTTTTTTACTTTGGACGACTTGCGAGATGGATGTAAACGGACTTAGACGTCCCTTTCGATTATGCCCCTCCACATCTTCATGAAAAGGCTAAAAATCCATCTTTTCTCCTTTAACCATTGACGCAAACTCAGCACTCTATCTCATCTAATTTTCATTCATTGTTCATGACCTCTGATTTAGAATCTTATTGTAAACCACATTGAATCCTAGTCAAACTTGCAGTATAGAAGAAAATGTATGGTATGGTAGAGAGACTGGGGGGGAGAGTGTGGAGAGAGATGAAAGGTACTGAACTATATGCAGAAACAGATAGGGAGCCAATGAAGAGACTTGAAGAGAAGGGGAGTAAAGTACAGTATACTTCTATTACAGTATCTTGTCCTTACCTGAGGAATGGAGTTTTGGTTTCCGAATGTATTAAAATTAGTCCAATATAAAGATCACCTTATTTCCATATTCTATTTATAAATGTTTATTAATACAGCCACAATATTACTTTATCCTAAAACAAAACAAAAAAAGTATTTTCTTTACATTTGTCTTCTCTGGTTTCTGCTTTCCTCATCTTCTCTTCACTCTCTTCCTTCCATCCACTGCCCGCCCTCTTTCACTGCTCCTTATATAAATTGACTGCCTTTCCTCCTTCCATCCAGCCAGCCTGTGCCCCTCTCCTTTTTACATGATTCACTTCTGATTCACCCCTCTCCATTTTTATCTCTTTTCTCTCTGTCTCCAGCCCCGTACCCCATATTCTGGCATCTCTCTCCTCTCCTCTCTTTCTTTCATTTCCACCCCACCTCGTGGTCTGGCATCTCTGTTCCCCTTCCTTTCATCTCTCCTTTTCTTCCTCCCTCCATGCTCTGGCATCTCTCTCCTGTGCTTTTCTTCCTTCCTTCCTTCCTTCCTTCCTTCCTTCCTTCCTTCCTTCCTTCCTTCCTTCCCAACCACACCTCACCTCCCTTCCTCCCTTCCTTCCTTCCCAACCCCACCTATCCTTGTCCCACCCCACCCATGGTCTGGCATTTCTGCCTCCTTCCCTTGGTCTGGCATCTCTGTCTTCTTCCATCTCTTGCTATCCTCCCCACGTTTGGCCTCTGTCTCCTCCCCTCTGCTTCCCTTCCCTCCATCCTCCCTCCCCTGTGGTCTGCCATCTCTCTATCTCCCTCCCAATTTGGTTGCTTTCTCCTTTACCCTTCCCTCTCCTCAATTGGGTATGTCATTCCTCCCCCCTCCCCCTGTGGGATGGGTACCTCTCTCTTTTCTCCTCCAGGCTGCTGCTTGTAATCTTCATGCCACTAGCAGTATTAGTCAATTAAATATGCTGTCCTCGGCAGTCCTGGAAGCTTTCGCTTTGCTTGAATTTACTTTCACTGCAGAAGCAGGATGCTAGAGTGAAAGCTTCAAGGTCACTAAAACCAGTATGCTTTGTTGACAGGTGCAGCTGGTGGCTTGAATATTACTTGTAGCAGCATGGAGATGTGACCAAAGCACCCCTCCATGCTCTGCACCTGGGGCTGGCCACCCCTCTTGTCCTCTACCTCCATCTGGTGCAGCATCTCTCTCTTTATTCTTCTTCTCTTGTCCCTCTCCCCTCCACAAAGCATCTCACTCTCTCTCCCTCTCTTGCCCCTCTCTCTCCCTGTGCAGAATGTCGCTCTCTCCTCCAAACAACAGTAACTACAACTTGGCTTAAAATCTATAATTCATATTTTTGCAAAGAATTCAAGTAGATTATATTAGGGCAAACAGGAAACAAGGCAGAAACAAGCCATTTACTGCATCTGGAAACAGCGGGAAAAAAATGAAGCAGGACTTACTAACTCCTATGAAAACAATGACACAGAGAAAGTGAGAACTTTCTTGAACCTATATTGATGGAATTATCATCCATTAAGTTATTAATAAAGGAGAGTGCTTCCAGTATCCCAGCTCTTCAATCTGAAGTTGTAAATCTTTCTTACAAAATATAGAACTGCTCTGAATAGACAAAATATAGAACTGCTCAGACAGAAAACCAAATTTCAAGAGTTGAAGATGAGGTCTACAAATGGCGACATGCCATGATGCATTGAAAACACTGCGCAACAAAGTAGAAGAAGCCAGCAATAGCTACTGGAGGAGCAAATTAAGAATCTTGAGGCTTCCCGAAGGAGTCAAAAGTCAAAACCCAATTTCATTTACAGAAGAATTAATTCTTAAACTTTTGAATATCTCATTCAATTGCTCATTCAATCGCCCATCCCACAGGTCTAACAATATGCGTGGCCTGTGACCTTTTATTTTTAAAGTTCTCTGTTTTCCACACATAATAGAAATATTACAGCTCACCAAGCACTCGCTATCCTTTCAATGGAATGGTAACAAGAGCATGATTGTTGAAGACTTTGCTCCTCAAATGTCTCAACTATGCAAGCAATTTTTGGACACTTAAACTTAAACAACTTAAACAACTGGGTGCTAAATATGGCTTATTTTCCCCAGTCAAATTTCAAGGTAACCCATTTAAATAATACACAAACATTTACAAATCCTAATGATCTTAAGGAATTAATCAATTCACAATGGTCATGCAGAAATGAAATATTAGTATCCGCAATACTTGTCATATATAATAGTTATTTCTTGAATTCTGGTTTAATAATTCAATATCTAATGGTATTCTATTCTGCAGCAGTCTGATATCACTGTTACAATAATGCATATATTTTTATGATATGCCGATTTGTATAGTATTATATATTTCAATTTCATTACTATTTCAGGAGGGAGAGGATGATGTTTGGTCTGCCACTGTTCACATGGTACATACTTGCTTTCTCTTTCTATAGGAGAAGATGCATGTATTTTGTTAGGTGTCTGGGATTTGGGCATTATCTCTCACAAGATGATAGATACTTATTATGATTTCATAGCATGTGTTCATTTATTCTTTAACATCTGTAAAGTCATGATAGAAAGCTTTAAACACCGAATAACTTAAAAATAGCATCATTGAATGTGAATAGATTAAACAGGGCATCTAAAAAATATTAAATTAGATAAATGCCTACTACAAGAAACACATTTAAATAAGAAACATGGTATTAAACTTGCAGGAAATTAGATTAAAGAGTGCTACTTTTCGAATTCTACTGGAAAAAAAAAGGTGTTTCAATACTGATTAGCAAACACATCCAATTTAAGGCCTCCTTTTATGAAGTCACGCTAGCGGTTTTAGCGCATGCACCGGATTAGCGCGCATTATAGCGTGCGCTAGCTTAAATCTACCGCCTGCTCAAAAGGAGGCAGTAGCAGCTAGCACACGTGGCAATTTAGTGCACGCTATTCTACGCATTAAGACCCTAGCGTGGCTTTGTAAAAGGAGCCCTAAATGGTAGATGCAACCATTAGCCAAATTAAATATTGTATTACAAATATACAGTACATGCTCCCTTCACTGATGGAGAGGAATCTGCTATTTAAAAAACCCTTAGCGCGCATGCGCACTTCAATCTCCGTGTTCCACACATGCGCAGTGCCTGCCCCAGCTGATTTCCTGCCCCGATCTCTGACGCCGGCTGACTTCCTGCCTTCTGACTACACTGCCACTGCCAGGATGCCTCTTCTTCTTACCCCTAGAACAGCAGCAGCAGCAGCCGCGGTTTCATCACGCAGCAGCGGGGCATTTGCTAGGCCGGCCCACTTCGATAATGTGAGGCAGGCCGGCCTAGTAAAAGCCCCGAGGCTGCCCGAGCTAGCAGATGCTGGACAGGGGGAGCAGGGAAGTGAGAAGGGGTACTACTGGACAGGGGGAAGGTAAAATTAAGGGAGAAGGGCTACTGCTGGAAAGGGGGAGCAGGGAAAGAATGCTGCTAGACACGGGGGAGGTAAAAGGACGGAGAAGGGCTACTGCTGGACAGGAGGAGCAGGGAAGGGGGTGCTGCTGGACAGGGGGAAGGTAAAAAAAAGGGAGAAGGGCTACTGTTAGATAGGGGGAGCAGGGAAGGGGTGCTACTGGACAGGGGGGAGGTAAAAGGAAGGAAGAAGGGCTACTAATGGACAGGGAGAGCAGGGAAGGGGTGCTGCTGGACAGGGGGAGCATAGAAGGGGTACTGCTGAACAGGAGGGAGGTAAAAGGAAGGGAGATGGGCTACTGCTGGATGGGGGAGCAGGGAACGGGTACTGCTGGATAGGGGGGAGGTAAAAGGAAGGGAGAAGTGCTACTGCTGGACAGGGGGAGCAGGAAGCAAATAAAGAAAGAGAAAGAAAGGCCTCAGTGCCCCATTGTGCTAAAAGATTACACATCTGTTCTAGCACCCGTTAATGTAACGGGCTTAAACACTAGTTCTTCAATAAAATTCATAGAGAAGTTATAATTGAAGCACAAGAAAACCTAATAATTGGAGGAGATTTTAATGACATAATGATCCCTTATTAGACAGAAAACCTGCTAGAAAATTGGAGATGTTCAATAAAGGCATTGATAATCTGATAACTGAAAATGGATTGGCTGACATATGAAGAATACAACATCCTAAAGAACAGGACTTTTCTTTTTGTTCACATGTTCACCAATCATATTCAAGAATTAATTTATTTTTTTTTCTAAACACCTAGAGGGGCATAATCAAAACAAACATATAAGTCCATTTTGGGCCTTGGGTGCTAGTCGTCCAAAGTCAGCAGCGTCCAAAGTCCATTCTCGAAAAATATGTCCAAATTTTTTTTCCCCAACAATTGTCTACTTCTACATCCAGGTGTTTGATTGTCCAGACAGCTAGTACGTCTATTTATATACTGCATTCTCGTCCAAAAAATCTTCCAAGTCCCAAATGCCTAGAACAACACCTTTTGGATGTGGGAGGGGCCAGCAAAGTGATGGACTGGCCACCTAGACATGGCAACAAAGTAGTGGGGCATCTTAGAGGGCATTGCTGTGAACTTCACAAAAAGTTTGCCACATAAACATTTCACCAGAACTCCCTTGCCGGTCATGGTGAGCCTCCCAAAACCTACTATACCAACCTGTCTACAATCCCAATAGCCCTTATGTTTGTAGATGGCACCTATATGGTAGTACAGCAGGGTTTTGGTGGACTCACATTTTCCATCATGAATGCCTATAAGGGTTTTTACCCTGCTATGCCTGTCACCTGTAGGATGACAGTTGTAAAATCTGAGGCTTTTTCCTCTTTATTTTATTTTATTGATTGCCCTGCTTCTCTGGGCACTTGCAGTACCTTTGTATTAGTGTTTGTGATACACATATGTACCTGTTTTGTTTTTGATGATAGCTAGAAGTGTATTTAGTTATTATAGTATTTTTCTGCAATCTTTTGTATTGGTTTCTCTATCATATGTTTAGCATGTATAATAATATCACGGTGTGAGATTGGGGCTTGTGGGTGGGATTAACCTGTTAGTTAATATTCTTATTTGTACAATCACAATCAAACATGTGTTTATCCTATACACAGATTTTCTGTTTTATACAATATGTACAAACTATTTGTTATATTTTTTAGGTTTTAATAAAAAATATGCACAAAAACTAATAAAAATGTTGACATAAAAGAATAGCTGAGAAACTATTTACAGTTTAAAAAGGCTTTGAAAACTTATTTGTTTCAAGAATTTGTGTTGTTTCAATCTTCTGTCATTTTATTTTATTTTGTAATTTGTTAGGCATTGCCTTTCCTTTTCTATGATCTGCACTGAACTGTATAGGTAATTGGGGAATACAAATATTTAAGGGTCAATATTCAGAGTGATTTAAGCGGACCAGAGAAGTTCTAGCCTGCTTAAATCGCTCATGGCCACCCAACAGCCAATATTCAGCAGCACTAAGCTGACCAGTGCAGCTGAATATCGGTTCTGACCAGCCCCAAAAAATGTGGGCTGGTTGAGGCAGGCCAGGAGATGGTGCTGGGGAGGAGCCCAGATTTATTCAGACTCCAGCGATATTCATATGGGGCCTACATAAATGGTTTTTTTTCTTCAATAAACACCTGTGCCCTCTCTCATACCCATGAATACTTCTTTTTTCCACCATCCCCACAACAAAGTCTGTAGCCTATCCCCTCCCATGTGTTAGTAGGCCCCCTACATGTGTTAGTGGGCCTTCCTACAAACCTGGCGGTCCAGTGGGTACTCTCTGGTGGCAGGAAAGCAGCCCTTTTGCTCCTGCCCCCTCACTGTGGAACTCTCTTCCATTAATCATGAGACATGAATCAAATGCCGCTAAATTCAAATCTGATCTAAAAACCTTTTTTAGAGATGCTTTCATCATATAGCCTAAGATTATGACATCAGCTTTTTTAAATTTTTTGAAACAATGTAACCCTTGCAGTTTTTCTCCTGTCTCCTGTGAAGTTTCCCCCCTCTGTTTTTAAAGAGTTTGTGTAAACTTCCCTTGTAAGTGCATTTTTTTAAAACTATGGGCTCCTTTTACTAAGCTGCAATAGCGGTTTTAGCGCACGCTTAGCACGCGCTGAATTGCCACACGCACTAGACAGTAACGCCAGCATTGAGCTGGTGTTAGTTCTAGCCACATAGCACGGGTTTAGCATGCGCTAAAATTCTGCATGCGTTAAAAATGCTATTGAAGCTTAGTAAAAGGAGCCCTATGTTTTAATGTAAACCACTTAGGTTTTCATAAGTAGTATATCAAGCAATAATAAACTTGAAACTTGAAACTCACGGCAGTTTGGCGAAATGGCTGCCATGACCTCTTGCAAACAGCTCACAGTACTTTGTGTAATACCGTGAACTGTCACAAGAGGTCATGGCAGTAATTTTGCAAAGGCACTGCAAGGGGGCAGGAGTGAGAGGGCTGCGTTCCTGCCCCTGAAGATCCCTCACTGAACCATTAGGTATGTAGGTATGCCCGAGGAGGCCTACATACACATGGGAGGGGATTGTTGGGGGGACAGACTTTGATGTGGGGAGAAGTGGGGGGGCGGGGGGGGGGGGGGGAGAAAGGAAGCCTTTATGGGGGACAGGAGGGGCATTGGGGTTTTTTGAAGGCAAATTAAGAAAAACATGTAAGCCCTGGCTTAGTACCACCGGCTGAATATCGGGGAGGTTAGTGAATGAAATATGCTAGGAAGTTATGTGGGTACAATTGATATTCCGTGCCTTTTCTGATGATCTTCCTTTAATTCCCCCTCTAGGAATAGTCCACTGTGTTATATCTATGTACCAAGATGGCCTCAACCTTTCCTCACCATTTACGTAGTTCATTAAAGGCCAGTCCACTGAAAACTCCCCAAAAGGTTAAAGCAAGACAAAAATAGGTTTTCCATTTAAATCTTACCTCTGTCTTCTCAATCACTGTTGCACCTTAATTTTTAAAAAGCCAAAACATATAGGGACACTTTTGTGCCGTGATACTTAAATTTTGGCAAGCCATTTGGAGTCAAATCAATAGAATACTGGAAAATCCAGTGGCATTGACAGTGCTGTTTGGCACGTTAATGAGGACCAAGAGTCCAATAACTTCCCATAACAGCAAATTACTTTTCATTATGACGAGAGTCGCTATACAACTTATTCAGAAAAACTGGAAAAATTGGTGGGAATCCTTATGCCAAACTTATAAATTTGATTGTATAATAGCACTACTTTCACTTTACACCAAGGTTGACTAATCTATGTAAACCAAGTCAAAGGGAGACGCAAGCCTAAGTCAACTCTTAATACCCTGGAATATTAGTAAACTTTTACCCCGATCCTCAGCGGCACCACTTGGAGCTCAAACCAATCTCATTGCTCCAAGCTTTACGTGTCAAATCGTCACTGGATCGTTTATGTTGTAAATTTTTACTTTTTTTCTTTTTTAACTATTGTATATTTTGAAAATCTTCACATTTTAAAGATAATTTTTAAGCATGTTACTTAGCTTAATTCTGTGGTCTTTGGCAGGGGGTTAACACCGACATGTTTTGCATTCAAGCTTTATCAAGGAACCCCTATTGAACATAAAATTAAAATTAATTATGTCCATAAGAACAATAGCTAAAATTAATCAAGTTCTAAAAATAGCAGTATAGGCCATCTATCTTCGTGGAACCTAAAACAACTAAGAATGTCTTACCTCAATATAAATGCCGCCACACTCTGACCACTATACCAAGAGCAATGGCGGCGGCGTTTTTACAGATGTGGAAGGGGTCTGCAAAGTGATGGACTGCACACCGACATGCCACCTAAATAGTGGGGTACCTTAGAGGGCACTGCTGTGAACTTCACAAAAAGGGTGCCATGTCTTCTCCTCCCTACAGCTCTCTTATAGGTTATGGTGAACCCCCCCTAACCACCTCCAGAATCCCCTAGACCCACTTATCTACCACCCCAATAGCCCTTATGGCTGCAAGAGCCACTTATATGCCAGTAGAAAAGGGTTTTGGGGGTGTATAGGGGAGTGCCCCTGTTTAAGTATCAATGCAGTGATTATAGGGCTTATGGGCATAGGTCCTCCTCTACATGAGTCCCTAACCCACCTCCAAGATGACTTAAGCTGCCTCTAGGCTGGACGACTAGGCTTTCCTATGCCATGCGGCCAGGTGATGATGGTCTGGAGGCTGAATTTTAAAGTTATGATTAAAATTTTTATGGGGGTGGGGGGGGGGTTGGTGATCACTGGGGTAGTGTGTGGGGGTCTGTTTTATGTGTTTGCAGTGCTTATCTGGTGACTTTAGGTGGGTTTTTGTGACTTAGACCATGTTTTACATGGTCTAAGTCACAATGTCCAAATTCCATCTAGGCTCTGTTGTAAAACTTTCGGTTATACATGCTGTACGACTTAGTCTAAGCCAGCCCATGTCCCGCCCTCAACACGCCTCCCAAAATGCCCCGTTTAGCTTTGGTCATTCAGCGGCACTATGAAGGCCTAGGTCATTTAGAAATATGTCCAAAACCCGTTTTTATTATCTGCACTTGGACGTTTTTGAAAAATGTTCGTCCAAGTGCCGACAGGCCGGTTTTTGGACGTTTTTTTCTTTCAATTATGAGCCCCATAATACATATGGGCTTCCACAATGGTATTTTCAAATAACCTCCATGCCTGGTTTACAGTCCTAACCTTTGACATCAATCCTTTTTTTTTTAACCATTTTCTTCATTTTATTGCAGTTGCCCTTTTGAAAATTAAATTCTGTTACAGTAGATTTCTTTAGTGATGTCAGATAGCTCATATTTGATCATGTTATGATCACTGTTATCTCCTGTATTATGTCCACTGAGGACCAAACCTGAAATAGCTCCCTCTCTTGTTAGTTCCTGGACCAGTTGCACCGAGAAGCAATTATTTATGATATCTAGGATTTTTACCTCCCCAGCACTCCCTGATGTAACATTTATCCATTCAATGTTAGGGTTTGAAATAATCCTTTATTACATTGTTGCCCATTTTGGTAACTCTCCTAATCTCTGAAAACAGTCTGTGCCTATACCTGTTTTGGTGATTAGGAGGGTCACTACTTTTCCCTCATGCCCTAAACTCCATCTATATCAGGGATCTCAAAGTCCCTCCTTGAGGGCCGCAATCCAGTCGGGTTTTCAGGATTTCCCCAATGAATATGCATTGAAAGCAGTGCATGCACATAGATCTCATGCATACCCGACTGGATTGCGGCCCTCAAGGAGGGACTTTGAGACCCCTGACCTATATCCTCAGAGCTTCACGTCTCTAATTGATTTTTTAAAAAATATGGCTTAATATAGAATTTTTTTTAAAGTTTTTTTTTTTTTACATTGAAATCATGTACTGTAACGCAATACATCTTAATAACTACCATGTTCTCAGAGCTACAAAGCTACCCAGTTACAGAAGGGAGACTTTTTTGGCCAGTCCTAATTTTAAATTTGTATCTCAAAATGGTGAGGTATTTGTAGTCCCAGTATTCATCAAGATGAGGCTGGAAGTAATCCAGGACTGGCTGTGGCTCTTCCGTGCAATGCTTCTATATAATCTATCACCATTCAAACCTTTAACATTTCAAAATTTTTGTGAACATCTTGTGTTAATAAGGAATATATTCACCTACTGTATGGCATGTTTCTGAACAGTCAACTGCATATTCAACCCAACAAAAAGATATGTGTTGCCTGCCAGTGGCAGTTACCACAGATACTCCATTAATGGCCTCCACTTTGCTTACAGTCTGACACAGAGTTATTCACTTGTGACTTTTATGCAAGATTTATTGAGCTGCTGGTGGTTTCTACCTTGAATAGATTTATGCTTGATTAAAGCAGGAGGAAAAGCATACAGTTTCCTTTTTTTAACTGTTTAACTCTCATCATCTCTCAAGGGAGGAAAAATGTCACTTTTTTCTTCCAGTGTAAAATTATAGGATTCAGGCTTTCCCACCTTCTTTACCACATTCATATTTAAGAGGGATAAAGCAGAAAAAAAATACTATGGAAGAGGTGGCTATAAATGTTAATTTGGAGACTTTTCTGTCTTTTTTAAAGAAAAAAGTACTAAAGTAATTGCAAAATGTAAATTTTGGGCTCCTTTTACGAAGCCGTGTTAGCGGCTTTATCGCACGCACCTTTTTAGCGTGCGCTAACCCCCACACTAGCCGAAAAACTACTGCCTGCTCAAGAGGAGGCGATAGCGGCTAGCACGGCCAGCAAACTAGCGTGCGCTATTACGCGCGTTAAACTGCTAACGCGGCTTCGTAAAAGGAGCCCTTTGTCTGTCAAAAATGATTTCGACATCCTCATCAAGCATGCAAATGTACTCTGTACCCATTGCTTCACCGCCATAAACCGCTGTTGAGACAGACATGGGAGAAGCCACTGCTTGCCCTGGATCAGTGGCATGAAATGCTGCTGCTATTTGGATTTTTGCTAGGTATTTGGATTGACCTCCGTGAAGACGGGATACTGGGCTAAATGGACCATTGATCTGATTTAGTAAGGCTATTCTTATGTTCTTATCCATCTCTACATCACACCTACACCTTACAGTTACTTTCACAAATCTCTACCTGACCTTACGCAGTAGGCATGCAGTCACACACAGGCACAGACACTCAGCTGCAACTTACATTCTCACTTACCACAAAACCTACGATAAAACAACAAAGAGTAATAGCACTCCAGAAATGGACAATCTGCCTGACAGGGAGGGGCATTTTCGATAGAACGTCCATTTTTGAAACCAATAGATATCCACATTATTTTGTTAAATGACCTATTTGAATATTTGATCATCAGGACATCCAACTTTGAGACTCCTAACTTCTTTTGCCATTTTCAACCACAAAAGTGTCCAAGCTTAAAATGTCCAAATCCAGACCATTTGAACATGGATTAGGCAGCATTGTAATGGACTGGCCACACAACAGAGGAGCACCTTGGAGGGCACTGCTGTGAACTTCACATATAGGGTACCAGAAGTACATCTCACAATAACCCCCTTATAATTTATGCTGAGCTCTCCAAAACTTCCCAAACTGTACTATAGCCACCTGTCTCCCACTCCAATAGTCCTTATGGCTGCAGGTGGCACCTATGGTAGTATAATAAGGTTTTGCTGCCCCCACACTCTCCATTATAAATACAGTGGTAGAGTGGTTTATGGGCCTGGGGCTTCCTCTTGGCTCACTAGCTCACCCACCAGTCTACTTAAGATACCAAGATACCTGTATGCTGTTATACTAAGCTTTCCCATACCAAGTGCTGATGCTCTAGAGACAGGCATATAGGCCCAAATTCTGTATAGGACATCTGGTCTCTGAAGCTGACAGGTGTCCTATACAGAATAGAGCCTAAGCCCGCCTAAAGTGAACCTGATTCTCTAATCGACGTCCATGTTACAGATGCTGGTTAGAGAATCGGGTTGCAAGTAGATGCAGCTACTGAGCTTATCGTGGCAACGGATCTCCCAGCTGTGATAAGGTTCACGGCCACAGCTGTGGCCGCCCATCTGCTCCAAACGATTGTGACATGAGGGATTCTCAATCCCTCCTCATAGAAACACCCCCCTCCCGAACTATCACCGGCAGGAGATATGCCCAATTCTTCCTGCTGGAACCCCCCCTTTAGATTGCGGCAGGAGGGATACCCAATCCCTCCTGATGGAACCCCTACCCCCCGTAGATCGCGGCAGGAGGGATACCCATCCTTCCTTCTGGAAGCCCCTCACCCACCCCGTAGATCGCACTGCTCCCCAACCTGGACCCCCCACCTTACCCGAACCACCTCAGACCTCCTCTAACCTTTTAGGAAGGCCGGCCGGGTCTTCCCTATGTCCATCTGGCAGGCCCGCATCTATCTGCTGCAGGGCTCGGTATTTGGACCTGTGCTCTTCAACATATTCATAAACGATCTGGAAATGGGTATGATGAGTGAGGTGATTAAATTTGCAGACGATACGAAGTTATACAGAGTAGTGAAGACGCAGAAGGATTGTGAAGATCTGCAAAGTGACATAACCACACTTGAGAAATGGGCAACGACATGGCAAATGAGGTTCAACGTGGATAAGTGTAAGATAATGCATGTTTGTATCAAAAATCTCACACACGAATACAAGATGTCCGGGGCAGTACTAGGAGAGATCCCCCAGGAAAGAGACCTGGGAGTACTGGTCGACAAGTCAATGAAGCCATCTGCACAATGCGCAGCGGCAGCGAAAAGGGTGAACAGAATGCTAGGAATAATTAAGAAGGGGATCACAAACAGATCGGAGAGGGTTATCATGCCATTGTACTGGGCTATGGTACGCCCTTACCTGGAATACTACGTCCAGCACTGGTTGCCATACATGAAGAAGGACATGGTACTATTCGAAAGGGTCCAGAGAAGAGCGACTAAAATGGTTAAGGGATTGGAGGAGTTGCCGTACAGTGAGAGATTAAAGAAGCTGGGCCTGTTCTCCCTTGAAAAGAGGAGACTGAGAGGAGACATAATCAAAACATTCAAGATAATGAAGGGAATAGACTTAGTGGATAAAGACAGGTTGTTCAACCTCTCCAAGGTAGAGAGAACAAGAGGGCACTCTCTGAAGTTAAAAGGGGATAGATTCCATACCAACGTAAGGAAGTTCTTCTTCACCCAGAGAGTAGTGGAGAACTGGAATGCTCTCCCGGAGTCTGTTATAAGGGAAAACACACTCCAGGGATTCAAGACAAGGTTGGACAAGTTCCTGCTGAACCGGAACAAATGCAGGTAGGGCTGGTCTCGGCTGGGGCACAGGTCTTCGACCTGGGGGCCGCCGCGTGGACCACTGATCTGACCCAGCAGCGGCAATTCTTATGTTCTTATAACCAACAGAAAAGCTTTGTATTGTAATCCACATTAAGGTTTAACCAGTCACTTGCTTTTGGCTTGGCAAGTGAGTTAAGTACAGTCCTCTTCATCAGAGTCTCATTCTAGGAATGTTTGAAAGTTTTCACTTCTAGAAAATGAGTTCCTATTTCAGCAGAGAGACAGCTTTATGGCATTCATGCAGCAGAGAAACAATAATGGTTATAAAGGACAGTTTTAGGCATAAACCAGGATGGTGGTTAGCAGTGAAAATAAACCAGCATTTACTCACAGAGATTGTCACGTTTAAAAGAGACATGCAGGCACTGAGCTATCAATGGGCTGCTATGGTAACAACTAGCAGCTGGTCTCTGAGCACGGAGTTTTGTTAGCAATTCTTCATAAACACAAAACAGGCTGAGTTTCCTGCCCAGTGTTTGACTTAGTTTAACCATTGTTCTGCTCAGTGAAAGATACAGTTCCACAGAGGAAAAAATGCAGAAAACTTTACAGTTCAAAAATACCTTCTCATGCAGCACACGCAGTCTGCATACCAGGAAAAAGGTAGCAAAGAAAACATCCAGCAAACTCAAGTTTCAAGCCACTTCCATTTGCTGGGGCCAAACTTCAGCTGCAGCACTGTTGTCCTCAACAATCATAGCCTCACCCAGCTCTGAGGAATGGAACTCTAAAGGCAGTAGTCTTGCCAATCATAAAACCTTCAGCTTGTTCCTCTGTCATTTCCCAATCTGTGCTTTGTACCTCAGCTGGCTGGCCTGTGGAAAGCTCAGTCCCCCACTGAGCTTCCTGTCTCTCCCGTCTCTGCTGAGCCTTGCTTTAAGCCAGTGGTTTCAAACTTGCGGCCTGGGGGGGGCCACATGTGGCCCTCCAGGTAGTATTTTGAGGCCCTTGGTATGTTTATCATAATCACAAAAGTAAAATAAAACAGTTTCTTGATCATATGTCTCTTTAGCTATAAATGACAATATTATTATTAAGATTTAGCTAAAATGAAAGATTTATAAACTATAAAGAGTTTTACCTCATGCAAAATTGTCATATCTTTAATAAGATATTAGCTATTTTTTCTGAGACCCTCCAAGTACCTACAAATCCAAAAATGTGGCCCTGCAAAAGGTTTGAGTTTGAGACCACTGCTTTAAGCTGAGGAAAACCACACCCCCTTGGCTTCAGTGGTGGGGAAGGGCTTCCCTTCTTTAGCCTGTGATGTTTCTCTGAGGGAAAACTTTCTTTCTGGCTTCAGCCTTACAGTAACTTGGTAATAGCAAGGCAGAGATTTCCTGCTTGGCTTTGGCACTGCCTTAGGTAAGGCAAACCTTTCCTGTTCTGTCTCAGTCTCATCTTCACTGCTTATAGCGTAGTCAGATAAATTACTGTCACAGGCTCTGACCTGGTCTGCCCTTCTGCACCGGGTTGTAAGGTTTTCTATATTTTCCTGTGATAAACCTTGGTATTGCAGTGATATATTTAAATTTAAAAATGCAATGAACCATTTTTTTAGTTTATGTTTACCCTCCCCCCTTTTAGGGAAAGATTCTCAAAACTTAACATTGCCTTTAATGCAGTTGCTAAACCTTCTCCAGCTGGTTTAGCTTGCATGTATTTTAGCAGCAGATTATAAAAATGGCTTACCATGGTCTTTTTTGTGCTTCCTAGCAGTCTCTCTGCCATGCAAATGGGCTTATTAATATTTAAACGAGCATTCTGGATGATTCTTTATCATCGCTGAGTGATTCTCCAAGTGTGGCATTGGCTTTTGGTGACCAAAAATCAACAATTGGTCCGGGGGTG
The DNA here is from genome assembly GCF_902459505.1 of Geotrypetes seraphini. Lineage (NCBI taxonomy): Eukaryota > Metazoa > Chordata > Amphibia > Gymnophiona > Dermophiidae > Geotrypetes > Geotrypetes seraphini. Next base: position 255,648,202 of record NC_047086.1, read on the forward strand.
CTGGTACTGTGCCAGCACTCTGAAAAATGCATCTGTCATGTGTTTTTACTATGGTATATGAAAAAAGAAAAAAATTACAAAATTCACATAAATTATAGTAGTTGGGGTTTTTTTTTGGGGGGGGTGGGGTGGAGGAACAAAAGCACGCTTCTTGATTGCATGTTTTATAGGTGTGTCTTTTGTGCCCACTATCTCCCACTGCCAAGCAACCCATCCCGACACGCCCCCAGCAGTGGGAGTGGATACCCACTCCCTCCTGTTGCCATTATCAAGCAACCCCCTAACACCTCCTGGCAGCAGGAGAGATGTCCACTCCCTCCCACCACCATCAAGCAACCCCCCTCCCCCAAGACATACAGTTCCATGGCAGCAGAAGGAATGCCCACTCCTTCTTGCCACTGCTGTGCCTCTTGATGAATTCCCACCCCTAGCTTATTTATGAAGGCTGGCCGAAGGGATGGCTACTCCCTCTGGCCAGCAGACCCACCTCTTCAAAATGGCGGGCCTTCCCTTCTCCGGTGTATCCTGGGATGCGACAGGGAGGGGCCTAAGGCTCTGATTGGCCCAGGTTTCTTAAGGCCCTTCCCTTTCTTAATGCCCTTCCTTTTTTAAAAGGCTTGCTTATCAGCATGGTGTTTTTAACACTGTATCTTCACAGATTTAATTAACAATTTTGGTTTGTCATTTACCTGTCTGGAACTCCTGATGCAGGCTATGTAGCTGAAACATGGTCCGTGTCGAGCCCATGATTTACCACATGATCTGCCATATGGTTTTATGATTGGCAAGACTACTGTATGCATGGATTTTATGTTTGGTTGCTAATAAAGTGGGTTTTGAAGATCAGGCGCGCTCTACTCTCTTCTATTGCACCTTGTCTTTAGTCATACAGAGGTGATCATCTCCTTTCTGGTTGGGAGTTTTGTGACCCTGGGCAAGTCACTTAATCCCTCCATTGCCCCAGGTACATTAGATAAATTGTGAGCCCACCGGGACAGACAGGGAAAAATGCTTGAGTACCTGAATAAATTCATGTAAACTGTTCTGAGCTCCCCTGGGAGAACGATATAGAAAATTAAATAAATAAATAAATTTCTATTTGTGATCCCAGGATAGATAAAGAAGGACACCCATCAATGAGAGTCCCCAAACCTTCTGACAAAGTGCCCCGATCCCCACTGTCTTGAGTTTCAAACAGTACGCCCTTTTTCCTATATCATATTTTTCATACAATGTTCTTCCACAATCTGTCAAACTATTCACCATCTTTGTCCTACTACACTATAATATACTATACTACACACCATATTAACTATACTATGTTTGGTGTACAAATTTCTCCCAATCAACAGAAGATAAGTTGAAAGTTTCTTTCCTCTATCACCTTGCACAGACAGCCCTGCTTAAGGTTTTTATACTTTGGGAGTGAAATGGAGGTTTTTTGCCAGTGAGGCTATCACCCAACCACCTTGGACCAACATTGTGGTGGTGGGAGGGCTTCAGTGTGAGGCTTTTTCCTCCATTTTTTGAAACACATCCTATTCAAACTAAAGCAGCACTGTTTATGTTGTATATGACATTTTTTTGTATTTTTCTTGTGAAAGTGTGTTTTGGAACATTATTGAGTTTTCACATATCCGAGTTTATCTTGTGATGTACTATTTCTGCCATACTACAATCTCTTTATACCATGTCTGTCACACAATGTTTGCTATTCCATGTCTTCCATGCTATGCTTCATCATGCACGCTTGCCATACCATTTCTGCCAAGTCGTGTCATGCTATCCTAGTCATGCTTCATAATACCATGTTTGCCATGCTATGTTCTGCAATACTATGCTCATCATGCTGTGTCTCACCACAATATGTTTGTCATGCTATATATTGCCAAACTTTGTTAGCTATGTTTGCCATCGTTGTCTGACAATGTTTGCTATGCTACCTCCTATTGCACTATATCGGAGAGTTTGACATAGGGGTTATAGTTACAGCCTTGGCACCCTGAGGTCATGGGTTCAGTCACTGGGTCCTCCATTGCTCCAGGTATATTAGATAGACTGTGAGCCACTGGAAAAATGCTTGAGTACCTGAATAAATTCATGTAAACCATTCTGAGCTCCCCTGGGAGAATGGTATAGAAAACTGAATACATAAATAAAATATAGGAGTGCAAAGGCTTTTCCATATGTCTGTTTTTGCAAAATTCATAATTAAAATGTTTTGCATGTTTTTAGCTATTGCTGATTTTATATACCGTATATATATTTTATGGGTGATGCAGACCCCAAAATTACTTGGAGTAAATATCAGGATTCTGTTATTAGAATATTACTTGAAACGTACAGAATTCGTTTCTAGGTCCCGATAAATGTCCTGCAATAAATCCTGCCGCCTGGTCAGATATCTGGAGGTAATTCCCTTAGGTAAGAAGAATTAACAGAAGGCCCAAAGAAATTACCTGTTTAATAGAAAGAATACATCCAGTTTATATATCTTTTCACATGGGTCAGTAGTAACCATCACAGGAAAAGGGGGATGGACAAGAGAGGGGAGGGGGTGTGTGAGCAGGATATGTACATGGTAGGGGGTTTCAGCTTGTATTCTCTTAAAGACGAAACTTCATTAACATGATTAAATGAACTCCTCCCAAACCATCAGGAGAGCAGACACGAACACCCCACACCCGATCACCTCCAACACAGGTAGGAACAAAAGACATAAAATATGTATGTCCCTTTTTAAATGTGTCCCTTCATAGACAGAGACAGAAAACCTATCTATTCAAATGTGTCCTTTCAATCCACTCTTACGTCATGAAAATGACGTCATAAATGCACAGCATGAGCGTGGAGGGAGAGATATTCTAGATATGTTTCTTGAGGAGGGGTTTTAGGGGCGGTAATATGAGTCAAACAGCGCAGGAACAGTCTAAAAATTACATAAGCAACAAGAGTGCAGATAATAATAAAGATTATAACAATAAGAAGGTCTTTTACCCACCCCTGCATCCAATTAAAATACTGGTCCCAAGGATGAGATAAACCAGAGTTACGTTTGAGCTCAGCAGAGAGGTCTGCTAATTTCTGAATGGCCATAGTAACTTTTCCTGTAGGACCTGTATTGTCAGGAATAAAGGTACAACAGGATAAGGTACTAGGGAGAATTTTACAAACACCCCCCTTCTCAGCAAGGATCATATCAAGGGCCATGCGATTTTGAAAAGCCATCTGAGAAGTGGGACCTAACTGATCAGCAATACCTTGCAAGGCATCTCTAGAGTAATTCACAAAGCGTTGCTGATTATAATAAATGTAATTAATCCAATCAACATTTTTATTGATAGTAATAAGGGGAATAAGGGACTCAAACCCAGCCTTAACCTGGTCTCGGGCCTTGAATTCATCTGGGACCCCTCTTGGGACCCCTATAGCATCTATGTATACATGTGGGTCAAAGCTACCAAGGAGATCACGTTTATGTCGAGGCAAAGGGGAGAAGGAATCGTGGGAAGCATGCGAATAGGAAGGGTGTCCTTCAGAAAGGATATGCAAGGGCATAATAACCTTAGCTAAAGCACACTGGCCTATCCACTGGCTGGGTAGTTTAACACGGAGTTGAAGGTCTCCACAGAGCCAGTAAATATCACCTAAAGAAAAAATCTGATGTTGCAACAGTGGCGCATATTTATAATCTAGGACAGAACAATAACCAGGGGGAAAATTGCCTAAAAAACTACCCTGTGTCAGATTAGAAACATGACATGTGTAATTACCCTTATAGATGGTAACAGGTATATCAAGCTTTTTCTGTCCAGGTAGCAAAGGGTATTTGGAATGCCACAGCGCACAAAGGGGATCAGTAAAATTAGAGGAGGTATTGGTAAATAACCCAAAAAGGCATGGTTGGATACCAGGAGGGAGGTCCAGAGGTACAGTTCCTAAATGGGGTCTAGCTTGAGCACATATGTAACAATTACTCTTATTATGTTGATCAGCAGTGAATTTCATCCATTCTAACCAAAGGTTCCGTTCTGAAAACCCCACCTCAACAGCCATAGTATCTTCAAAGGTGGGGTTGGCAATAGCCATCATGTCAGTAAGTTTATTTAATTTGGGGGCTAGTGGATTAGTATTTTGGGGGGCCCCACAAAATGATGGGAGAGGATGAGTGGAGGTAGATAGATCCCGTAAGAAAAACTGGCGGGGCAAATAGCTAGACCCACCCTTAAACCACATGCCCATAACGTACATACCTTCATCAGTAGGTCTAGGGTTTTCAATGGTAAGAGAAAGCTTAATAATTTGTTCAGAAACACTTTTCCTATAACAGTTTCCAACCTTACGAAGGGTCATACGGCTAAGCAGAGATTTACCATTTTGGTCCACTCTTTTCAGAGCACTTTCTGGTTTATAAGCCCAGTCAGTGCCAGTGTTCCACCCTACCGCTCCCCAGGATGCACACTTATCCCCCCAACGTGAGTCAGTAACACATATGTAAATGTCTTTAGTTTTAGGAATCTCAGAGGACCAATGGCACAGCCATGTGACGTCAATTGATGAACAGTCCACAATGTCACAATACTCAAAAGTGAAAGTGGCCACGTGCACACTGCTGGAATTATACCAAAGAGTAGTATACTGTCTATCTTTCTGGATTCCAATTGAAGGGCAGCCCTTGGGAGGAAGTCCAGCTCGACGTCGTGTTCGCAAAGAGGTGCCTGGGGTGTGGCTTACAGCAGGGGTGTCATTTACAGATAGGTGTGGGCAGAAAGTGTCATGGACCCAAGACACATCATTCCTGTAGACACAGTTAGAAATGATCCATACAGGAAGAAAAACTAGCAGCAACGTTGCCAGTAGGAGAATGATAAAGTTGGTAGAATGCTGCGATGAGGTCATCATGTTGTTCTACTGGGGGAGGTGAAATCTGCGCAGGGAAGACTTGCTTCTGGGGTTTTAAGTTAACCCTCTTCAAGCGACTTGCGTGGATCCAGACAGGAGACTCCTCAGTGAGTACAGCGGTCCTGGTCGCAGCGATCACAGTGGTGGGAGGGCCAAAGGGGAAATCCGTCTGCTTCCTATCCTTGAAAAGCTTCTGGACGATGACTTCGTCACCAGGCTGGAAGGAATGGGTAGGAATCTGTGGAGAGAAAGGAGAAGTGCAAGACACGTTTCTTTCAACATGCCCTAAAGTTTCAATAAGCTTTCGGACGTATTCTTCCTGTATTAAGGGGAGGTCACTACTCTCAACTATTGAGGGTTTGTCTACCCACGGGGCGGGGAAAGGTCGTCCCATGAGAATTTCAAAGGGAGAGTAGCCAGTGGTGCTGTGAGGCTGCATCCTAATTTCAGCTAAAACAATAGGGAGGAATTTTTTCCAATTCACAAACGTGCCAGCTGTGGCTTTCCTGATTTTGTCTTTAATAGTCCTGTTCATGCGTTCGACAATACCGGAACTCTGTGGGTGATATGGGAGATGAAATTTCCACTCAATACGGAGTGCGGTAGCTAAATCTTTGCATACTCTGGCAGTGAAAGCAGGACCATTATCTGAGTTGATATGTGTGGGACATCCCCACCTAGGAATGATTTCGCGAAGTAAAATGTTCACCACTGTCTGAGCAGTTTCATTTGTAGTGGGAAACACTTCAGGCCATCGGGAGAACATGTCAACAATGACAAGGGCGTAATCCTGGCGGGTCCCGGTGGCATGAGGAATATGAGTAAAGTCAATCTGTAAGTGTGTAAAAGGAGAAGTGGGGTAAGTAAGGTGCTGGTGTGGTGCTTTATGAGGTATGTTAGGATTAGCACGGAGACAGGTTAGACATCGAGCTATATATGTCTGTATCAGGGAGCGAAGGTCAAGAATGAAAAAATCACTGGCAAGAAGTTGAAATGTCGAGCGAGCACTGCGGTGACCAATGCCATGATATTGGGCAATGAATAAGGGGGAGCTAGCGGCTGGTATACAGGGTTTCCCCTCTTTGCACCAAAGTCCGTCCGAAGGGCGGCTTTGGGCACCGGCCAGACACCAGGCATCAAGTTCAGAGGGGGTAACAAAGGACTGAAGCTGAGAAAAAAGAGAGGAAGGGGGAAAAGCAGGAGGGGAAAGAAGAGGGAGAAGAACAATGGAGGGAGGGGGGTCCAAAGCAGCTTGTTTAGCAGCGCGGTCGGCCAGAGCATTACCTCTGGCAACTTCAGTCTGGAGACCAGTGTGTGCACGACAATGAAGGATAGCAATTGCAGCAGGCAGGAGTAAGGCAGAGAGAAGGTCCGAAACGAGGGAAGAATGGGAAATGGGCTTACCATCGGCTGCCACAAAACCACGACGTTGCCAGATAACACCGTGGTCGTGTACAACACCAAAGGCATATTTAGAGTCAGTGTAAATGTTAACGCGTTCACCAGAGAAAAGGTGACAGGCGCGAGTAAGGGCAATGAGTTCAGCAGCCTGGGCCGAGGGATAGGGGAGGGAAGAGGCCTCATGGATAATGTCAGGGAGTTCAACCACAGCATATCCTGTGTGGAAGGTGTTGTCATTAGGGCGTGAGCAGGAACCATCAACAAAAATGGAGGAAGCATCAGGGAGAGGGGTAGAGGACAAGTCAGGGCGGGGGGAAGTATCATGGTGTATCAGAGAGACACAGGAATGATCAGGAGGAAGGGAATCCTGTTCACCCTTGAGACCCAGAAGCCCATTTAAAAGGAGGGCGGGGCCGTAAGTTGGGGCAGAATATCTGATGGTGAGATTGGGATTAGAAAGGAGGATGACCTCATAACCACTAAGGCGCTGAGCAGACATATGCTGGGTATGAATGTTGCGAAGGAGGGCTTGGACATTGTGAGAAGTGTGAAGGGTAGTGGGGTGACCAAGGGTCAGAGGAGTAGCCATCTCTACCACCATAGCACATGCAGCCAGGGATCTCAAGCAGGCAGGCATGCCTTGAACTTGAACAGGGGTAACTTTAGAAAAAAAGGCAACAGGGCGTAACTTACCGCCATGATCCTGAGCCAGGACGCCCGCCATGGTCTTACAATTGTCACGAGCAAAGAGATGAAACATTTGGTCATAATCAGGAAGACCCAATCCTGGGCTAGAAACCAAAGCACATTTCAAATGTCCAAAAGCGTCCAACATTTCTTTAGTCCATCTGATAAGATCAGTCATTTCAGAACCCAGGGTCTGTCTCAGAATCTGGTCATAGAAGGAACAATCAGGGATCCATTGGCGGCAGTAACCAATCATACCAAGAAAAGTAAGCATGTCCTTCTTGGAAGCTGGGCGGGGCAGACCCAGAACGGCAGCAATGCGAGAGGTGCTGATTTTCCTCTGACCATGAGACAGGACAAAACCCAGGTATTCCACTTCAGATTTACACCATTGCAGTTTCTTTCGTGACACCTTGTGACCACACACAGACAACCATTGTAAAAGGTCTAAACTATCAGCCTGGCAGGTCTCCTGAGTTATGGAACATAAGAGTAGGTCATCCACATATTGGATGAGTACAGAACCATGAGGGGCGGTCCATGACTGCAGGGTGGCCCTAAGGACAATGGAGAACACCACAGGGGAGTCAACATATCCTTGGGGCATTCTGCACCAGGTATATTGCTGTTGCTTAAATGTAAATGCAAAAAGTGGCTGGGTGACCTCATCAACAGGGACTGAAAAAAAAGCATTCTTCAGATCAATGACAGTAAAGACAGTGGCTGCAGGTGGAATGGAAGAGAGTAGAGAAGGAACATCAGGGACAATAGGTGCAATAGGGATCACCAAAGCATTAACAGCCCTAAGGTCTTGGACAAAGCGGGGGGTGCCATCAGCTTTAACAACAGGATTGATGGGCGTATTGTAGGAAGAGATGGTAGTTTTAATAATACTGGAGGAAAGAAAAGAAGCAATCAGTGGAACCATGACTCTCTCCTTTTCTCGGGAGATTGGGTACTGCTTAATGAAAATGGGAGTGAGTGATTTCAGAGAAGCACGATAGGGGGTGCATGAAATAGAGCCTACATCATTGTCAGTGGAAGCCCAAACCGGGGAGTCTGGGGGAAGGGGCAAAAGCATATCAGAGCAAGTGGAAAGGTAAAGGGAGGATGGAGGGCGAATGGGAATGACGGAGGAAAGGACATGCAAACCTCCTGTATCATCTGTAGTGAGCTGGATGAGAAGAGGGAAAAAAAGATCACGACCCAGAAGGCTGACAGGGCAATGGGGAATAATAAGAAAGGAGTGTTGGAAAAGAGTAAAGCCTGTATCTGGATGGGCTACAGACAGGGGTGTGGTACGATAGGATTTAGTCAAAACCCCATTAATTCCCATGGAAGGTTCAGCATTCATGCGCGGACCCTGATAGTAATCCTCACTGATAGTGCTACAAGTGGCACCCGAATCTACAAGAAAAGGCACTGGACTCCCCTGGACAATAAGAGATATCAAGGGGGAATCCTTGGCAGAGGCAGAGACCAAAGTGAATGCTGGGGTGTAAACCTCTGGGCCCCTTCATTGGGAAGTTGGAGGGTTATGCCAAGTGATGGGAAAACGAGGAGGAGTGGCAGATGGTCTCACAGTGGAGGGAGGGGTAGGCAACATGGATGGGGCAGACTGAACTGGCAAAGCGGGGGGTCTGGGATGTGGGCATTGATTAAGCCAGTGACCATGGTCCCCACAATTGAAACATCCAGTACTTCTGGATGGATTATTACCACCTCGACCGGAGGCAGGGGCCCGCCCCCTGCGAAACCTGCGACCCCCTCTTCCACGAGGAGCGGACAGACGCGGTTTCCAGGTGGGTAGCTGGCCCTGATAATGCAGGATTTCCCGAGGCTTAGAGATCTCAAAGCAATCTGCGGCTTCCTTTTCCATCAATCTATTTTGAAATTCAGCACGAGAACTAGTGGGCCATTCTGAAATCATTTGTTTGACCAGAATTTGCAAGGGAGAACGGAGGTTAGAAAGGAAAGTCTGAATAAGTAGGGAATCCATATTTTCATGGACACTAAGACCTGCCTCTTGGGTCCAAGTTTCATTAAACCTCTTCCAGAAATCCACAACAGTTTCACCAGATTTCTGTTTGCAAGCTACTGCAGTGGGAAGGGAAGATTTAGATTTAAAACACCTATCAAGCTCTGCCTGCAATTCATTCCACATAACTGCATTTCCTGCTTCAGTGTTAAGCTTATAAGCTGTAGCAGTGACAGTAGCAGGCTCTAAAACGCTGACACTAGGAACGTTAGACCAGTCCCAGGGGGAACTGTGTCCGACAATGCCATCTATAATAAGGCGCATATCTTCTTGTGTATAATTTCGACCCTTGCATGCTCGCTTTAGATAGTGAAAAGTGGCACTAGCAGAGACAAAAGGCTTGGGGCAGTGTTTAATAATCTTGTTAATGTCTTCTAATTCAATGGGTTTCTTTAAGAGAGTATCCCCCACTGTGAGAAAGGGCATCTGCTCTTGCATCAGCTCTTGTACTTCCGCAACCCTTTGAGTGCCACTGCGAGTGTGGAGGGGTGAAAAAGAGATTACCGGTCCTCTGACGGTGGGGCTGGTAGTGGATACAGTGGACAAAGGTAGGGCTTGGGGCAAAGTATCACTAACCTGTCCCGATGCAGCTGCACCGGACAGGACGGGGGGTGGAAGAGGAGGAGGGGGTGCAACAAGAGTACTACTGACAAGGAGATCGATATCATCCTTAGATAAGGAAGGATAAAGTTTAAGAAGAGCACTGGGTGATGGAACTTGTAAATGATATGGAGGAGGACTAGCAGCACAGATAAATTTTTCTGCTGCATGTAATTGAGCAGGGGAGAGAATGGACACGTTAGAAGTTTCATCTTTGGCAGTGGCTGACCAATAAGGAGCATATGTAAGCCAGTTAATGCCTCCCCTTTTCATGTATTTTTTGTCCCAGTGCGGGTCCCCTAAATAGTATGGCCATGCTTCATGATCCCCCAAACACAAACCCTTTATCATATCCATATGGAACTTATCATTTGCCCCATCTCGGGGAAACGGACTTGAACTATGAAGTCCTTCAGTCCAACCAGCCATATTATCTATCCAGGGGTTAATAAGATAATATCCAGTGTCACACACACGGGCAACATAAGCCTTACAGGTCTCATTCTTCTTAGGAGGGGGGGGAACCTTACTACCTTTCTGACCCATTACAAAACCAATATAGCAATGTGCAATGCTCGCTTACCTTACCTATAAGCGAGATACAGTGATAATAAACAATATAATCTTATACTCTATAAAATCTTATCTAAGCAAATAGAAGAGAAAGCGCATGCAAAAAAAAGGTGCAGACGGCAGAATGAGCAGGCATTTCTATAAATAATCTTGTTCTTTAGCAGCTGCTTATATTTCCGATGCGTGCTTCCCGAAAGCAACGCAATAAGCTTACCAAAAGCTTTTATTTTTAATATATAAAGGTTTGGAACAGGACGCCAGCACCCAGTGAGTATTAAAGAACTAAATTAAAAATTCAGAAATACTCACAAAGTGCTGGTGATGTCCAGTCCATCCCGGATGACGCCCCCAAATTGAAACGTACAGAATTCGTTTCTAGGTCCCGATAAATGTCCTGCAATAAATCCTGCCGCCTGGTCAGATATCTGGAGGTAATTCCCTTAGGTAAGAAGAATTAACAGAAGGCCCAAAGAAATTACCTGTTTAATAGAAAGAATACATCCAGTTTATATATCTTTTCACATGGGTCAGTAGTAACCATCACAGGAAAAGGGGGATGGACAAGAGAGGGGAGGGGGTGTGTGAGCAGGATATGTACATGGTAGGGGGTTTCAGCTTGTATTCTCTTAAAGACGAAACTTCATTAACATGATTAAATGAACTCCTCCCAAACCATCAGGAGAGCAGACACGAACACCCCACACCCGATCACCTCCAACACAGGTAGGAACAAAAGACATAAAATATGTATGTCCCTTTTTAAATGTGTCCCTTCATAGACAGAGACAGAAAACCTATCTATTCAAATGTGTCCTTTCATTACTAACTTATTAGAAACTTTTAACTAGTTATCATTAACACATACATAATATTCATTTGTTTTAAAACTGGTAAATCCTTACTGCCTTATTGAGATGAGACAAGAATTGTCAGGGGACACAGATATAAACATCAGTGATTTAATCATTTTAAAATAGTCAGCGATCTGTTGCCACTGCTTACAATAATATTGAGTCAATATCATCTGTGGTAATACAAGAGTCTAAATGCCAGCACAGTTCCCATATCTCATTTGCATAATAAATGAGACGTGTGTCAATGCAGCTGATAAGCGCTCTCTGCCAAAAAAATGTTGTTCAGCTTGTCAGGGTTGGGGAGTCAATGTTTGCCAAGACAAGATTGAATTGCCTCTGCTTTATTAAAGTGCTATTGAGCTAAAACCCATGCCTTTCAATGTAGGTTGAGCCTCTAGCAAAATGTTGGCAATTGCATTTATCTCCCCTCCCCCAATAACACCATCACCATCACACACATTATAGAGGCGTCCATTTGTTCTATTCTTTTATCACTTCCTGAATCCCTAAACAAAATCATCATTACTTATCTTTAAATTAAACCATGTGTAGTTGGAAATATGCATTAGAAAACCCTATTTTTTTTAAGTAAATATACCTCTGCTGCACTTGCTGTTGAATCTCTCTGCTTCAACATTTGCTTATATAGCAGATAATTAGAGTTGGGACTGGAAAGTGAAACTTGATTTACTAATTTACCACCTGGTTTAGTAAAATTTTAAGTTTTTTTTTAAATTCTGTAATACTCTTTGGAGTTCTGTTATTAAAATGCAAAATTAAATACCCATTATGTTTGATGGTAGAGCGGTACCAATATTCTTAAAAAATACACTAAATAGAGAGGCACTGTACATTTTGTTTATGTATTTAAAAACTTACAGTATACTGTATACCACTTTAAACCAAAGCAGTGTACAATCGACATACAAAATTTAAAACCTAATGCATTGAATACCCTAATTTCACATAAAAGTGGACACATACAAATATGTCTTCAAATTTTTTTTAATAACATCCCTGGGCTTACACAAGTGTATTTGCCCACCCAAACCATTTCACAGCTTGACACCCATGACGGAGAACATTGGCAACCCTATATGCACATGTGATATAGTTTGTCTGTGGTCAGTCTCATTGCATTTTCTGACCTTAACTCTCTAGATGGATAGTATCGATTCAACATGTCCTGAAACCACTCTGGGGCCCTATGATATAGACATGCTCTTGCAATTCACCTTAATCTTATTCTTAAGGATGAAACATCTCCTTTCTTGCATCCTTCTTGTCAAACCTTTTTTCTTAAGAGGTAGCCAACATTTCTACCAACTATTCATACAATCCATGGAGCAATAAGACTTCACATATTTAACGTAAAATGTATGAAATGCAGACCAAGAAGGCTGCTGACACTCAGTCTAGATCAGGGGTGTCCAACCTGCAGCCCAATGAAGTATTTTGTGCGGCCCCGGTCGAGGGCGATGCAGTGTTTTCCTCTGCTGCCCCTGGGTGTTTTACCATCTTGCCAGCTCCCTCCTCTTTCTTGCTGCAGCGATTGCGCGGCCCCAGAAACATTTTTTTTCGGCCATTGCGGCCCAGGGAAAACAAAAGGTTGGACACCCCTGGTCTAGATCATGTCCCCAGGCCAGCCCTTACCTCCCACTTTAAAACTTGCATTGGTCTGTACATCAGTCTTTCCAACAAACTGCAAATATGTAGGTAAAATTTTTGTACTGAAATAATCAGCCAACTGGTTGGCAGTAAGAAGTTGTTCATGAGTATTTACTAAATCTGAACTCTGACAACAAGTTAAATAAAGCTCTAGTATCTATAATAGTTGTCCCTGTTATACCTACATAATATTTCTATCTCTTCTCTCACATATCTGTGACAGCATCCTTGAGCTGCCTACAACTAAGCATGCGTGGGGGAGGGGGGGGGGCTGGCATCGGTGGCTTAGGAATGTAGCTATTGCCTGCCAAGCTTGGTAAGAGAGAGTTCTGATCACCTTCAGAGAAAGTCTTCAGCTGATAGAGCTTGGGGATCCTCATTAGCTAAAGTATTTATATTTTAAGTTAGGGGTAGGGCGTAGGCCCACAAAATTGTCTGTTTGGCTATGCCACTGCTTTATAGTGGGTATGCACACATCCTTTAGTATAGCTTGCTCCTGTTACAAAATATATATATATATATAAAAAGGAGGAAGTGCAGAAGAGACACATTCAAATAAGAGGACAGAAAGACAGGACAGATGAAAGCAATTATAGGTATGTGTGTGTGTATATATGTGGTCATGAGAAGTCTGACTTTTTAGGATAAGTTAATGTTGCCTGCAGTACAGGAATAAGTATATACTTAAAAATCCATTGTTGCAGGTCATTACAATTGTGGGAAATGTTCAGATTGTAGAAAACTGATTTAAAGTGTTCCAAACAATGTACTACTAGAGTTATAATACAATTTAGCCATTTTTCAAATTGTGGATTGTGAAACGTGATCTATATCCTTCAATATCTATGTAGTCTTTTGTACATGAGAAAGAGAAAAGAAAATTGAGGACGAGGTTGTTGGAACATAAAAGCTGTGATAAATTATGTACAGAACATAAAAGCAATAGAAACATAATACATAAAAAATGAAACAATATCAAAACGTCAAAAAAAGGCTAAAATACTGTGAAATCTATTTCTTGATTCAACCCACTAAGTTCTACCATCCATAGTTTAAAATGAACTATTGTTCCTCCCTCAAGATGACAAGGTCTGTGCTCCTGTACCACCAGGATGCTTTTAATATGTTACACACATTTAAAACCCATAAAAGAATGTCCATTTCCCAGTGTGACACCAATGAACCTTCCCATTATCACAGCTTTTATGCTCCAGCAACCTCGTCTTCAACTTTCTTTTTCTCATATACAAAAAAACTATATAGATATTGAAGGATATAGGTCTTGTTTCACAATCTACAATTTGAAAATGTATTATAACTCTAGTAGTACATTGTTTGGAACACTTTACATCAGTTTTATAATAATCTGAACATTTCCCACAATTGTGCATTGGATTTTTAAGTATGTACTTATTCTTGTACTGCAGGCAACATTAATAATAATAATAATAATAACAACAGTTTATATACCGCAGGACCGTGAAGTTCAATGCGGTTTACAATGATTAGAAATGTTACAGATTGAGTGAATAAACAAAGTTACAGATTGAATGAACAAACAAAGTACAGATTTAGCGACAGGTGGTTCTTGCGCTTGGTTGTTAAGGACTAAGATTGAATAGGTTGGTTTCCTAATTGTTTCAGGAATAGATGTGTTTTCAGGCGTTTCCTGAATTCTCCATAGGTAGTAGGCACAAGCAATTGTTCAAGGTCTTTACCTCATAATGCTGCCTGATGTGCGAGAAGATGTTGATGATGACTTTTAAATTTACAACCTCTAACCGGTGGAGAAACGAAGTTCAGGTGTAAGCTTAGCTTGTGTCTGTTGGTTGAGAAAGAGAAAAGGTCTGTTATGTATTTAGGGTCTAAGCCATATAGTACCTTGAAGCAAAAACAACCAAACTTGAATCTCACACGTGCCTCCATCGGCAGCCAGTGTAGAAGTCGATAGGAAGGTGTCACATGATCAGTCCATAAAATAATCTAACCGCTGTATTTTGAACTAGTTGCAATCGCCGCATGTATTTCTGGGGGAGTGCCAAGTAGGCGATGTTACAATAATCGAGTTGACTCAGAATAAGGGATTGTACCAGAATTCGAAATAATGAGGCATCAAAGTAAGCTCTGATGGACCGAAGTTTCCAGAGGGTATGAAAGATTTTTCTGATCAAGGAGTCTACCTGGTCAGGTTTTGGTCCAGTGTTACATCCAATATCTTCATAGTGGGTTGAATTGGATAGCTGAGGTTGTTGATGCACATTGGTGCTTTAGTGTCGAGTGGGTATGGCGCTGCTATGAAAAATTTTGTTTTCTCTGAGTTTAGTTTTAGTCTGAATTCGGTCATCCATTGCTCCATCCGATTTAATACTTCTGTTGCTTTGGGGGTGACTTCTGAGACAGAGCTGGTGAATGGGATGATTATCGTGAAGTCGTCAGACTTTTAGTGAACACAGTAGATATATATCAGGGGTCTCAAAGTCCCTCCTTGAGGGCCGCAATCCAGTCAGGTTTTCAGGATTTCCCCAACGAATATGCATGAGATCTATGTGCATGCACTACTTTCAATGCATATTCATTGGGGAAATCCTGAAAACCCAACTGGATTGCAGCCCTCAAGGAGGGACTTTGAGATCCCTAATATATATATATATATATATACTGAATATACTCATTAAAAAAAATCAGTTCATTTCTTGATCAATCACTTATTCATGTTGTTTTTGGTTTCCAAATTTTTCAGACCATTTGTTTCATTCATTTCTATTCGTGTCAATTAAACAAGCAATTTTGCACCCTAATGGTTGTGTTTTCTATTCATTTTTAATCAAACTAAAAACTCACTGACAAGTATCTACCATATAGGCAAAAGAACCCCAAGGCATCAAGAGTGCCATAAAGACCCCATGAGACCCAAAGAGGTGTAAAGGCTACTAACAGTGTCATAAAGTCCTGAAGTTATTATACCAGGTGAAAAACCTTACTGGGTCAGACCAATGGTGCATCAGGCCAAGTAGCCCATCCTCACAGTGACCAATTCAGGTCACTAGTATCTGGCAAAACTCCAAAGAGTAGCAACATTCCATGCTACCGATCCAGGACAAGCAGTAGTTTCCCCCATGACTGTCTTAATAACAGACAATGGGCTTTTCCTCCAGGAAATTGTCCAAATCTTTCTTAAAACCAGGTACATTACCTACTTTTACCACAACTTCTGGAAATGCGTTCTAGAGCTTAACTGTTGTCTGAGTGAAAAAAATATTCCCTCCTATTAGTTTTAAAAGTATTTCCTTGTAACTTCATCAAGTATCCCTAGTCTTTGTAATTTTTGACAGAGTAAAAATAGATCCACTTGTACCCATTCTACACCACTCAGGATTTTGTAGACTTTAATCATATCTCCCCTCAGCTGTCTCTTTTCCAAGCTGAAGAGCCCTAACCTTTGTAGTCTACTCATACGAGAGGAGTTCCATCCCCTTTATCACCTTGGTCGCTCTTCTTTGAAACTTTTCCAGTTCTGCTATATCTTTCTTGAGATAAGGTGAGGAAAAATGACAAGAATGGGAGAAGAGTAAGGTAGCAGCAATATTAGTATGTACAACCTAAATTTTCTAGCATTGGGCAAAAAAACATCAACAGATTTAGGTTAGGTTAGATCAGTGTCTCTCAAATTATGTGCCACGGCACAGTGATGTGCCCAAAACAGATTCCGGGTGTGCCGTGATAGATTCCAGAATTTTACTTTATTTTTATAAATTCCCTTCATAAGTATACACTAGAATAGATGACATGTACGTTGCATATGAAAGAGTCTGTCAATGTTATGAGCATCTGTGTGCGAAAGGATACAACCACCCAGACAAGCATCATTCTTTGACATGATTTGTCCTTGAAAACTAATGCCAAGTAATTTAATTTTTATATTTTATGCAGTAGTTATCCTAATTTGATCAACAAAGCAATCACGGTTTTTTTTTAACTGTTTGGATCAGGGGTGTTCAACAGGGATGAAGTGCGAGGTAATAAAATTTGCAGACGACACCAAACTATTTAGTGGAGTTGGGACAAAAGAGGACTATGAAGATTTACAAAGGGACCTGAACAAACTAGAAGAGTGGGCGGTGAGTTGGCAGATGAAATTTAATGTAGAGAAATGTAAAGTCTTACATGTGGGAAACAGAAAGCCGAAGTACAGCTATACGATGGGAGGGCTGGAAATGGGACTAGAAAAGGACTTGGGGGTAATGGTGGACAATACAATGAAGCTGTCGGCACAGTGCGCAGCGGCCTCAAAGAAGGCAAATAGAATGCTAGGTATTATCAAGAAAGGTATTACAGCCGTTGTATCGGGCGATGGTGCGCCCACATCTGGAGTATTGCGTCCAATATTGGTCGCCGTATCTTAAGAAGGATATGGCGTTACTCGAGAGGGTTCAGTAAAGAGCGACACGATTGATAAAAGGTATGGAAAACCTTTCATATGTTGAAAGACTAGAGAAACTGGGGCTCTTTTCACTGGAAAAGCGGAGACTTAGAGGGGACATGATAGAGAATTACAAGATCATGAAGGGCATAGAGAAAGTGGAGAGGGACAAATTTTTCAAACTTTTGAAAACTACAAGAACGAGAGGGCACTCAGAAAAATTAAAAGGGGACAGATTCAGAACCAATGCTAGGAAGTTCTTCTCACCCAAAGAGTGGTGGACACCTGGAATGAGCTTCCAGAGGGTGTGATAGGACAGAGCACGATATCGGGGTTCAAGAAAGGATTAGATAATTTCCTGAAGGAAAAAGGGATAGAAGGGTATAGATAGAAAAATACTATACAGGTCCTGGACCTGATGGGCCACCGCGTGGGCGGACTGCTGGGCATGATGGACCTCTTGTCTGACCCAGCAGAGGCAATGCTTATGTTCTTAAGAGGGAAAGGGAGGCACAGGACAGACCAAAGGTGAGGATGGAGGCACAGGGAGGATGCATATGATCAAGGTCCACAGCTTCCCTTGTGGCCAGGGGCTGTACCATCTACTGTTCAGTAGCCAGGTCCTGCAACAGAGCAAGTAGGCAAATGTTACAGGGAGCTGGAGCAGATGCTCTGCAAAGGCTAAAGAGGACTGACCAGATCAGAGGTGGTAGCTTACCTGAAGACAGGAACTGCAGGGGGGGGGGGCAGTAGGCTCAGTGCATCCCCAGGATCAGACATCTACCCTGTGGAGTCAGAATGGAGATTCAGAGAGTTCCATTTGCACAAACTCTTAAAATACCTCCCAGGTTGTGGACGTTCAGATGTGTTAATTCAAAAATAGAAACTAAGGGACAGGATCTCTGCTAGACGGCTTCCTGATTGAGCCATAATCAAAACTTGAGACATCCATCTCCCCAAACTCCTAAAGTCTGCTATGGAGATGTCTGGAAATGGCTATTTATACACCCAAGAATGAGATTTTCAAATTATTGAATGTTTCATGGGAGTTGGCCTCCAAAAAGCAGCCAAAAAAAGTGACCTGCAAGATGAACTTCTCAGATGATGAGATAGAGACCCTGGTGGAGGAGGTTCAGGCATATTACACACACCTGTATGCTCCCATAGGACAGAGGCTGTGTGCCTACACAAGGGGCAAAGAGTGAGCTGCTGTTTGTGTCTGAATGCAGTTTATCATAACAACAGAGAAACAGAGGACTGCAAAGGAAAATGGAGGCAGCTGAGTAGAGATGGCCATGCTGAGACAGCAAAGAGACCTCCAGGGGCAGATATATTTGACCTCAGGCCAGTAGAGCAGATGATCATCAGCATTCTTCCTGAAGCAAGTATCCATGGGATTGGTAACCTAGACTCCTCCGCTATAGTACAGGATTCAGGTATGTTTGGGGGATGTTGTGCATCTCCCCTCTGCTGAACTCACTCCACCAGGCAGGGAAAAGGGGGTGAGCTTACTTTCAGGGTACTCATGTGAGGGGCAGGATCTGTAGGAGAGGGGGAAGGGGCCAGAGTCCCTCCTGATTGGCAGCATAGCAAGGCACATGGCTCATAGGTGCAACAGGGAGTGGGAGCCTATGTCAGCTGATTGGCCCTGTGCCTAATCAACTTCTATGCCCCTGTCTCTGCCAGTGGCTGACCCATCTACCCCTCCCCAGCCACTCTGCACACCTTCATCCTACACCTCTGTATTCCCAACAGCCCTACCACCTTCCTCTTGCCTTTCCTTACCTTGATGTGTTGCTGTCAGGCATCATGGCATCTGAGGGCCACAATTTACCTTCGCATTTAGCTCTGGCACCTGTATGTATAGGGGCAGACATCCTTGGGGTGCATGACACTAGTACTGGATCTCAGCTGAGGACTGTAGGAACACTTGGAAAGGAAAACACAGGAATACTGGTGAGCTGTGGCAAATTACAGAGATGACTAGGGCCAACATCTCTCTTTTTCCTAAGCAGATGATGTCAACATGAAGGATGTACCAGGAACCAGTGGAATGCAGATGGCCAGGTCAGTGGCCTGAGCAGCAGTGGGAGATGCACTGCCAGAGACTGCAACAGAGGATGGACAGAAGACCACTGAGCACTTGCAGAAGCAGAGGAGGCAGAAGGTAGGATGGGTGAGGCCAACCAGCTGGAGGAGGAGCCTCTTGTCCAACCTCCCTCTACCCCCCAATTTTCAGATGATGGCAGAGAGCAAGATGAGGGCCGTGAGAGTTACACTGGTTACCTTTCAAGGCGAGGGTACTGTATAAATTTGGATGTCTATGTTATAAGTCGGTGTATGACATGGCCCCAGGGTATCTAGCTGAGCATTTTAATTTCTCTAGTTCCTGATGTTCCTTATGAATACAAACAATATTTGACTTTCCATCGGTTAAGGGATGCCTTTACAAAAGATTCCATAACAGATTACTCTCATATCAGGCAGCCACTTCGGATTCTGTTTTTGTTGATTATTTTCCACTTCCACTTCTTAAACGAATTTTAGAAAACTACTCAAAGCTTATTTATATGATAAATTTTTATAATTGGTAACTTATGATATGTCAAATTATAATTCGCTGTTTGAGTTCAGCTTTTATTGCTTATTGTAAACCGCAAGGATCCATATGGTTTTGAGGTAACATAACATAACATCGTATTATAAACCACATAACCGTAAGTTCAACGCGGTTAATAAAAGATTAATAATAAAAATAACATAAGAAACACATAAAATTATTTGGCCAAATACTTTGAGAAAAGATAAGTTTTCATTTGGGTTCTAAAATGTTTGTAAGAGCAAGCATTAAATAACAAAGTGACATGTTATGTTATGTTACCCTGGCCAGGGGAGCACATCAACAGAAGTGTCAGCTCCTCTGTGTGACGGAAAATCTGGTAACCCTACACTGAGATGTACAGGACATGGCAACAGCTAGGAAGAACACCTAGTCCTTTTCTGAGCATCCACCTACATATTCCACCTTCAGCATAGCAGTTCCTGCTAAGATCAATCCAACAG
This sequence comes from Geotrypetes seraphini, assembly GCF_902459505.1. Classification (NCBI taxonomy): domain Eukaryota; kingdom Metazoa; phylum Chordata; class Amphibia; order Gymnophiona; family Dermophiidae; genus Geotrypetes; species Geotrypetes seraphini. The sequence continues at coordinate 255,668,408 of NC_047086.1, forward strand.
ACAAATGGGCCAACCATCAGCAGGGGCCATGGCTCTATTTTAGCAAGGCAACCCCTTCTGCAACAATATCTGGCCCCTACAGGAGCAGTGAGAGCTACACAGGAGATGATGGGGCTCAGAAGAGGGCTCTGAGGCTGAAGAGCCTGCCTCCTCAGCTTATGAGGCAACTCGGGGAGGGGGGAGGGGTGTGTGTCAAATACCAAGAAGGACATGGGACGGGGAAGGGCCCAGGCAAAGACTATGGGAGGGGGAAGTAGGCAGAGTATCCCAGTTGTGGGTATCTGAGTGGTAGCTGGAAGGAAGAGGTGTTCTTGAGGGGGAAGAGGAAAGGTGTGTTTAGGGGGAAGGTAGAGGTACCATGTTTCCCTCAAATAAGACACTGTCTTATATTAATTTTGGGCCCAAAAAAGGCACTAGGTCTTATTTTTTTTCATGTACAATGATCATCTCTCCCTTTCTCTCCTCCACCCCATTCTTCCTATGTCCCTTCTCTCCCTCACATGTGCAGCATCTTTACTCTCCTCTCACCCATCCCCTTGTGCAGCATCTTTCTAGCCCTCCCATCCACCCTGCCACCGCCACTGCGCACCCCGTACCCCCCCTGTTGACCCTTTCATCTCTCCCTCCCATCAGAACCCTGACCGTGAGCCAAAATATCTGGAAACAAACGGTAGCATCGGCAGCACAGGCTGCATCGTGGCCTGCCCTTCTCACATCCGTGCATTCCTCTGCTGCATCACTGATGATGTCATCAGCAACAGGGCACGGAATGGCTGGGCGTGAGAAGGGCGGGCTGCGATACAGCCTGTGCTGCCAACGCTGCCATTTGTTACCAGGTATTTTGGTCTCGCAGTCAGGATTCGGATGGGAGGGAGAGATGGAAGGGTTGGCAGAGGGCACGCAGTTGGGGGGGGCAGGAGCAGGGGAAGCGCTGCTGCTGGCGACTAGGGCTTATTTTCAGGGGTAAGGCTTATATTATGACCTACACCTGAAATCAAGCTAGAGCTTATTTTTGGGGTAGGTTTTATTTTCAGGGAAACACGGTATGTGTTGGGAGGAGATGTGTGAGGGTGAATGGGTGTGCTGGGTGTGGCCTGGTGGGAATGCTATTTGTGAGAGGTGTAATATACAAATCTGTTCATTGACCTTTACATGAAGTTTGTGCATATCAGCTGATCCCTGGCATGAACCCCCTGCTGGTACGTACCCTGGTCAGCTCTGTGGGGGGATAGGTGGCTCCTCCTTATCTGCTAGGTCATGTGGTTATTGCTGTAGGGGGTCTGGCAGGGGCTGCCTTTGGCTTTGGACCAGTTTGTGCAGCATGCAGCAGATGCCAAAGATCAGGGCCACCTTCTGTGGTCTGTAAAGGAGCTTCTCTGAAATGGTCCAGAGGTGCACTCCATGATGACTCTGGTGCTTCTGTGTCATTGATTGTACTTCTCCTCTGCACCATTTTGTGGCTGGATGATGGGGGTCATGAGTCAGGTTCACTGGGGATAACCTCCAAATCCTATGACTTGGCTAAAAGGTAGGTTTTCTTTTAAAGTTATTGCATTTTGACTAGTAAGTATAAAACTTTATTCTTATCTCTAGGTTTGCAATAAATTGTGGTTTCAAACCTACACTGTCTATTTTTAATTAGGTTGTCTAAAAAAGATATCTTCCTAGTAGTACTACAATTCATCTGAAGTCTAAGATTGGTATCTCAAGTGGTAAGTCAATGAAAAAAATATATTTAAGCTGTATTTATCTTTTTGGTAAAAGATCAAGAGGTTGCCTTTTAGTGTATAGTGAGCCCTTCAAAACTTCCCCAAAACTATCTATACCCACCAGTCTACCACCCTGATAGCCCTTATGGCTTTAAGTATTTGGCAGTACTGTAGGCTTTGGGTTCATTTTTGTGGCTTCATATTTTTCACCATAAATGTTTATGTGTATTAAAATTTGATATACCACCATAGCATACAACTGTTCATGGCAGTTTACAATAAAATATATTAAAAGAAAGGAACACCATTAAAAACCTGTCTTCAAATAGAAATATCATTTTACATTGCTGTTTTTGCATATTAATTCCCTGGATCCAACCTGAAGAGGATCAATACAAGCAATCAAAAAATATGGTCATTCTGAGGAATATCTTGCCCAAATGCTAGATTGAAAAAATATGTTTTCAAAAGGGTTTTAAAAGCTTTAAAATGTATCTCTAACCGAATCTTACTAGGAAGCTGATTCCAAAGACTAAGGGCTCCTTTTACTAAGGTGTGCTAGTGTTTGTAGAGCACGCAGATTAGCGCCGCTAACCCCACATTGCAGGGCTAGAACTAATGCCAGCTCAATGCTGGCATTAGGCATTGTAGCACACGCTATTCCACACTTTAATGCCCTAACGCAGCTTAGTAAAAGGAGCCCCAGGTGCTAAATTTTTAAAAAAACACCTTTGAACAGGTAAATTTCTATTTAGTCCTTTTAACTGATGGTAAAACCAACCTACTATCTTGTAATGATCTTAATGTTTGTAGTGGAGTTTTAGCGTGTGCTAAACGCTAATGCATCCATAGACTAACATGCATGTGCTAGCGTTTAGCACGCGTTAAATTGATTAGTGTACGCTAATTGGTTAGCGCACCTTAGTAAAAGAGGACCTTGGTTGTTGCAGATGAAAGGATTCATGTGTCAACATTAAAATTTTAAATTGTATCCTATGCTGCTCGCAGTCGTGTTTTGTTAGGAAGACCTTAAGTAGTTTTTTTTATACAGTTCTGGGAGGGGAGACGGATAGGAGAAATTAGTTATATAATTAGTTAGTATTTAAAATATAGTTTAAATAATTAAATACATCTGTTCTTAATATTAGGTGGGGGTTAGATGAGTGGAGGGAGGCGGGTTGGAATGGTGGGATTAGAGATTGATATTGAAAATTGTTTGAGCCTAATATTTGTTGTTTACATTGATATTCTTTCTGTATTGCTAGATTTTGTATGTGCTTAAGAAAAATGATTAATATTAAATTGTATCCTATATGATATTGGTAACCAATGATAAGAGAGAAATAGCGGTGTCACGTGATCAAATTTACTTTTATGTTCCAAAAATTTTATAGCTGTATTTTGTAATGTTTGAAGTCTTCTAATATTGAATTTAGAAAGTCCTGCATATATTATATTACAGTAATCCATTTTTGAAATTAAAAAAGCATGAATTAATGTAAGAAAATTTTTAGCAAAAAAGTGTCTGATGGATCATCTAATCTAATCTTCCATTTGTGAGTCGCACATACCTCAAGCGACAGATCAAAGCGGAAGGGGAAAGTAGTTGGGGAAGGGGGCATGGAGAAGCAAGAGGAGGGACCTAGAAGTAGGGGGTGCTATATAGACACTAAGACAGTTAATTGTCAAAGTGGTGAGTCTTCAGGTTTTTTCTGAATGTGATGTAGTTTGTCTCTTTCCTGATAGCTTCTGGTAGGTCATTCCAGATTTTTACACCCAGATAAGTTAGCATAGAGTGGAAAATTTGCTTGTAGTGGAGGCATTTTGTGATTAAGAACATAAGAACATAAGCAATGCCTCTGCCGGGTCAGACCCGAGGTCCATCGCGCCCAGCAGTCCGCTCACGCGGCAGCCCAACAGGTCCAGGACCTGTGCAGTAATCCTCTATCTATACCCCTCTATCTCCTTTTCCAACAGGAAATTGTCCAATCCTTTCTTAAACCCCAGTACCGTACTCTGCCCTATTACATCCTCTGGAAGCGCATTCCAGGTATCCACCACCCGCTGAGTAAAGAAAAACTTCCTAGCATTTGTTTTGAATCTATCCCCTTCCAATTTTTCCGAATGCCCTCTTGTTCTTTTATGTTTTGAAAATTTGAAGAATCTATCTCTCTCTACTTTCTCTATGCCCTTCATGATCTTGTAGGTTTCTATCATGTCTCCTCTGAGTCTCCGCTTTTCCAGGGAGAAGAGCTCCAGCCTCTCCAATCTTTCAGTGTATGAAAGGTTTTCCATGCCCTTAATCATTCGTGTCGCTCTTCTCTGGACCCTCTCAAGTATTGCCATATCCTTCTTAAGGTACGGTGACCAATACTGAACACAGTACTCCAGGTGCGGGCGCACCATTGCCCGATACAACGGCAGGATGACTTCTCTCGTTCTGGTCGTAATACCCTTCTTAATAATACCCAACATTCTGTTTGCCTTCTTCGCGGCTGCTGCGCATTGCGCCGTTGACTTCATTGTTGTATCCACCAGTACACCCAAATCTCTTTCAAGGTTACTTTCCTCTAATACTAATCCCCTCATTTGGTAGCTGAACATCGGGTTTTTTCTCACTATATGCATGACCTTGCATTTCCCTACATTGAATTTCATCTGCCATTTATTCGCCCACTCCTCCAGTTTGTTTAGGTCCCTTTGTAGGTCCTCACACTCTTCCGTAGTTCTAACCCTTCTACAGAGTTTAGTGTCGTCCGCAAATTTTATAACTTCACATTTCGTCCCCGTTTCCAGGTCATTTATAAATATATTGAACAGCAGCAGTCCAAGTACAGACCCCTGCGGAACTCCGCTCGTGACTTTCCTCCAGCCCGAGTAGTGACCCTTCACTCCAACCCTCTGTCTCCTGCCTGCCAACCAGTGTTTGATCCATCTGTGTACGTCCCCTTCCACCCCGTGGTTCCACAGCTTCCTAAGTAGCCGCTCATGGGGTACCTTGTCAAAGGCCTTTTGGAAGTCAAGGTAAATGATGTCTACAGGTTCCCCTTTGTCCAACTGGCTGTTTACCCCCTCAAAGAAGTGCAGTAAGTTTGTTTGGCACGATCTTCCCTTGCAGAAGCCATGTTGGCTCGCTTTCATCAGCCCATTTTTTTTGATGTGCTCACAGATGCTGTCCTTTATCAGTGCTTCTACCATCTTGCCTGGAACCGATGTCAAACTTACCGGCCTATAGTTTCCCGGGTCTCCTCTTGACCCCTTTTTAAAGATAGGTGTAACATTTGCTATCTTCCAGTCCTCCGGAATCTCTCCAGTTTTCAAGGATAGGTTGCAAACTCGTTGGAGTATTCCCGCTATCTCATTTCTTAGTTCTTTTAGTACCCTAGGGTGGTTTCCGTCCGGGCCTGGTGATTTGTCGCTTTTCAATCTATCTATCTGTTGGAGGACATCCTCATGGCTCACCTCTATTGCTGACAGTTTTTCTTCTTGGTCACCATGGAAGATCACGTCGGGTTCCGGTACACTGGATGTGTCCTCGCTTGTGAAGACTGACGAGAAGAATTTGTTTAACCTGTCGGCTACCTCTTTTTGCTCCTTTATCACTCCCTTTTTGTCTCCATCATCCAACGGTCCTACTTCCTCCCTCGCTGGTTTCTTCCCCTTAACATATCTGAAGAATGATTTGAAGTTTTTTGCCTCCCTGGCCAGTCTCTCTTCGTATTCTCTTTTCGCTCTCCTAACTACTTGATGACATTCTCTTTGGCGTTTCCTGTGTTCATTCCAGTTTTCCCCAGTTTGGTCCTTTTTCCATTTCCGGAATGATTTTTTCTTGTCTCCTATCGCTTTCTTCACCTCATTGTTTATCCATGCGGGGTCTTTTGTTCGGTTTTTTTTGCACCCTTTTCTAAATCTGGGGATGTACATATGTTGTGCTTCTTGCACAGTGCCCTTGAATAGAGACCAGGCTTGCTCTACAGTTTCTGTTTTCCTTGAGCTGTTTCTAAGTTTTTTTCTTACCATTGCTCTCATAGCATCATAGTTCCCTTTCTTGAAGTTGAACGTTGTCACTGTGGTTCTCTTCCCTTTTGCTGTACTTACTCCTAATTTGTACTGGATCATGTTGTGATCGCTGTTTCCTAGTGGTCCTACTACTTCCACTTCTTTTTCAGGTCCCCCTATTCCGTTGAGGATTAGGTCAAGAGTGGCATATCCTCTTGTTGGCTCCTTGACAAGCTGATCCATAAAGCAGTCCCTCACAGCCTCTAAGAATTCTGTTTCCCTCACACAGTTTGAGTTTCCAATATTCCAGTTTATCCCGGGGTAGTTAAAATCTCCCATTACTGTCACATTCCTGTTGTTGCCTTCCCGCCTCAATTCTGCTGCCAGATCTTTGTCGTTTGCTTCCGTTTGTCCAGGTGGACGATAGTATAGACCCAATCTTATGTCAAGGCCACTTTTTCCTGGTAATTTGACCCATAATGACTCCAGTCCTTCCGCCTTTGGTTCTATATCCACCCCGGACGAGGGAATGGAGTCTTTTATGTATAGTGCTATTCCTCCACCCTTCTTGTGGGTCCTGTCTCTTCTATAGAGTTTGTACCCTGGCAGCACTACGTCCCATTGGTTATCCTCATTCCACCATGTTTCCATGATTCCAATGATGTCTAGGTTTTCTTTTTTGGCTATGGCTTCTAATTCTCCCATTTTGGTCTTTAGGCTCCTTGCATTAGCGTACAAGCAATTTAAGTCCTGGTCTTTTCTTTTCTCTGCTGGTTTTACATGTGTTTTGCTCCTCTTACCATCCCCTAGTTGGGCTGCCAGTCCCTCATTTCTGTTCCTTTCTTCCTCATTTTTTGGTGTATCTTTTCTGTTCCTTTCTTCCTCATTTTTTGGTGTATCTTTTTCGTCTGCAACCTGATTTCCTGATCTCTCCTGTTCCTCTAATTTTATCTGTTTGCCCTTTTTGTTGGTCAACAGCTTCTGTTGTTCGTCTCTTGCCTGTTCCCAGCATTTTTCCCGCTCAGTATCTTCTTTGGATACTCTTGTCCGAACCGTCGACGTCAGGTCGACTATCGGCTTTCCCCTTCTTCTCAGTTTAAAGCCTGCTCAATTCCTCTCTTGACGTTGTTTGCTAGCAGTCTCGTTCCTGCCTTGCTCAGGTGTAGTCCGTCCCTCCTGAAGAGCTTGTTCTTCCCCCAAAAAGTTGTCCAGTTTCTTACAAAAAGGAATCCTTCTTCTTCGCACCATCTCCTCAACCAAGCGTTTATTGCTTGTAGCTCGGTCTGCCTCTTCACGTCTGCCCTCGGTACTGGCAGAATCTCTGAGAATGCTATCTTCTGTGTCCTCAGCTTCAGTTTCCTTCCTAGGATCTTGAACTGTTCAATTAGCGTAGTCCTGCTGTAATTTCTCCTGTTGACATCATTTGTTCTCACGTGGATTATCACTGCTGTCTCTTCTGTTTCTGCGCCATCCAGGATCCTCTCGATTCTGTCGGTGATGTCCTTCGTTCTTGCTCCTGGGAGACAGGTCACTAGCCGATCCTCTCTCCCTCCTGCTACGTGACTGTCCACTTCTCTCAGGATTGAGTCTCCCACGACGACTGCAGATTTCTCCTTCTTCAGCTTCCTCACTGGTCTCAAATCTGTATCCTCGGCGTGGTTCAGTCCTTCTCTTCCAGGGTACCCGCCAGTCTTCGCCCTCTCTGCTTGCACGAATCTTCCATGTGATCCTTCATCCTCGGCGTCCGTTGGCCCCTGTCCTCCATCTTGTGTAGCCGTAGCTTCCTCGCTCCAGCGCTGCTGATGATCCTGCTCTTCTACCTGCCTGTAGGCCTCCTCGATGAATCTTTCGAGCTCCCTTACTTGCTCCTTGATGTGGCTTTCTCCTGCAGGGTCTTCAGTTGTCTCGAAAGGTGCTTCTGAGATGTGGAGTCCCTCCAGCTCTTAAACCCTGCACTGCAGTCGACCAACTTCCTTCTTCAGGCTTTCCAGTTCCTGACACCGACTGCATATGTATGCCTGCCTTCCCGAGGGAAGGTAGTCATACATATGACACTCTGTGCAGTACACTGGGAAGCTCCTCTGGGTTCCTGCTGCTTCCATTTCTCTTTCTTCGGAGTCCACTAGATGTCCTCTCCCTTGTCTTATGTCTCTATGTGTGCGGGCGCTGTGCTCTCTCCTGTGCTTGGCTCTTTCCTGTCTACTTCTTCTGCCGCTTTTTGTCTTGGTGGGTCTGTTATCCTCCCTTGGGCCTCTTTCTTGTCCCCGAAGCCTGCTGCTTCTTTATCCTTCCCTGTCTTGTGTATGTCTTATTGTGTGTTTTCTTCTTGTGCCTGTGGTCTCCCTACATGCGTGCTCGCTTCTTCCTTACCTGGTGTTCTGGAGTTCTTGGCTGTCTTTGCTCGTCCCTTCTCAAGGCCCTTCGCAAAGGCGCTCTCGCTAAGGCGAGCGCCTTTGCCGCTCGCCTTCGCCACGCGCCAAACGGCCGCGTGCCGTTGGCTCCCTTCCTGTTAAGGGGGAGTCAGGGCGATGACGCTGATGACGTGGAGGGGGTGGGCGGAGCTTCCTCTCGCCGCTACCCGCTCCTCTCTGCCGCCACTGACCCTGCAAAAAAAGAAAAAGAAAAAACTCCTCCGGCTTCTCCCACCGGCTGCTCTCTCCTGCCTCCGCTCCTCACCTCGCGGCCGTGATTGGCAGGTTTAGTTGGATCCTTTTTAAGGAATCTTTTTGATGTTGACCAAACAGTAGAGAATAGTTGGATGAGAGGGGCTGTTGAGTTTCCGTATAGAATCTGGTGTAGGATACATGACAATTTGAAAATTGTTCAGGATGATATTGGGAGCCAATGTAGTTGCCTGATGAAGGTTATGATTGAATCAAATTTCTTTAATTTGTAGATTAGTCTAATGGTTGTGTTCTGGATGAGTTGATGCCAAGGTAGGCAAAGTTGCAATAGGACCATCTGTTGATGCATAGTGTAGATGATCTTTTTCCGAAGGTTAGATATGTGTAGTTCCATTGTGAGAGTGTCATCTAAGATGCAGCCTAGTACCTTGGTGGATTTTTCAATTATGAGAGTGATGCCTGAGGAAAGAGTGAGGTTAGATATGACATTCTGTTGTGTGGTGCAGAAACCAATGGCTTTGGTCTTAGTAGCGTTCAGTTTCAGCTTGTTGTTCATTGCCCAGGTTTGAATTTTATCTATATTGTTTGAGAATTTTTTGGCAATATTAGGATGGTTATTGTTTTTAGGGATGAGGAGGAGGAGGATGTCGTCGGCATAAGATAGTACAGTTTCATCTTCCATTTTGATGTGTCCCATCAAGCTCATGAATAAATTGAATAGGATTGGGGATAAAGGATCATAAAGATCAAAGTGCATAAAACCTTTTTCCATAATATCTGAAACCTTCATTAAAGGTTAGATGATAATCAACGCAAATCCCTAAATCCTTGAATTTCTTTATTATCAAAATAGATTTACCTTTAAAAAAAGATAGGAATATTAATTTATGATCCCATGCCTGTTACCTAACATGCCTGACATTTTTCCTACTACTGATTCTTTTCATTATTTGGGGGTTATTGTAGCTGATAAATTATCTTTCTTGATCCATGTTGCAGCTTTGGTATATACTGGATATATGTTATTACCTAAATTACATTGTGTTTGTGGATTACTTATCCAGCAGGCTTTATTCACTCTTTACAAAACATTTAGATTATGCATACCTTTTCACAGGTTTATCTTCTTCTGATTTGCGGAAACTACAAACTCTGCAGAATTCTGCTCAATTTATTTATTTCAATTTTATATCCTATCCTACTCAGAACGGATTACAGTAGTACATTCACAGTGTTTGAGGTAAAGGAGTAACGGTACATTCTATATTGTACGGTAGAAACAATACAATCATAAAGTTTTAGAGGTACATGGTTAATAGTACATATACAGTACAGTATACTACTGGAAGGGGAGAGGACAGAGAGCATTTACAGTAAAAGGGTAAAGCATCAGGGTGTATACATCAAATGTTGGGGGGGGGGGGAGGGTTGGAAGGTGCATTCACTCTTGGCTGGGGGCTTTAGGTCAGATAGGCTCTAAGGCCCCCTGGCTTCCTAGGAAACAGTTTAAGATTTTATTATTTGTTCATAAAATTTTGTATTTGATAGAGATAATATCATTGAATAAATTCCTATATTCCTTATAGGTCTCTGTGATCGAGTGGCAGACATATTTTGCAATTCCTGAACCTAATTCTGCACGTTTAATGAGTACATACAATACATTTTTCTTTTTTTCTAGCTCTATTGCTTTGGAATGTGCTCCCTATATACCTACAAAAGGAATGTTCCATGACTCATTTTCGTAAACAACTTATAATGTATTTATTTCAGTTAGCATATTCTAGTCCATTAAATTTATGAGTGTGTGTTTTAATGTATCCATTTTAAGAAATCTTTGTGGGGGGGAATCTATCCTGTAAAATTTTGTAGCTTCTTGCTGAAATGTATTTTTTTTTTTTTTAATTGCTATAGTAAACTGCTTTGATTGCTTATGTATATTAGTGGTATATCAAATGAAATAAATCTGTAATTTAATCTATATATTTTAAAAATTTCTAACCCCACCTAGACCTAAGCGGTTTACAAAACTACAAATATAATCATCATATAACCAACATACAATCTATAATCTTCTACCCATGAAGTGACTGCCCACTATCTAACAATCCCCTAATCTGACTCTACTCAGCTGTCACTGGCTGGCTGAGGATCATAACCTATTTTACTATCAGGAAATGTAGTTCTTCCTCCACCCTCACTTTCATGTTCAGGAATTGCATATTTCACCACCTGACTTTTAGAATGTACGATGCTAAGAAGGTTTTACCAAAATGTAGAATAGTAAGAAATAAATAAACTTGAAGCTTAAAAAAGGTGTAGACAAATTCCTGGAAGAAAAGTCCATAGTCTGCTGTTGAGACAAACAAAGGATGGTAGCATGGAATACTGCTACTATTTGGGGTTTTGCCAGGTACTTGTGACTTGGATATGCCTCCGTGAAGACAGTATACTGGGCAAGATGGAACGTTGGTCTGACCCAGTAAGGCTATTCTTTTTTTTTTTTAACTTTATCTTTATTGAATTTTCAAAATTAACACAAGATAACATTGCTTAAGATAAACAGCTGCATTACAATACAAAGTAAATCCCGAGAGAAAAAATAAAATTATCAAAACCTTCTTAGACCACAATCCATGATTGGAGAGTTCCTGAAAAATGTGAAGAGAAACAACAATAATAATGTAATAAGTAATCTGGAATTGGCTTAACAGAAGGTTCCCTATATTACACTAATTAATACTACCAGTAGACAACTTCTTCAAATCAAGAAATGCGCGCAAGTGGTCAGGTAAATAGAAAACATATTTAACTGCAAGGTATTTAACTAAACATTTACATGGATAGGCAAGCAGAAAGGATGCGCCCAGTGTCACTGTCTCAGTTCTCATTGCTAGAAAAAGTTTACGCCGTTCTTGTGTTTGTCTTGCAACATCTGGATATATCCAAACCCTTTTCCCCAGAAATGGTAGTTGAAAATTCCGATAATATAGTCTCAAAAGTGAATTTGCGTCTTGCTCAAAAACAAAAGAAACTAATAGTGTAGCTCTCTCTGTGGAATCTGTAATTGATGACTCAATTATTTCTGTAAGATTTAATTGTTCCACAGCTGCTCCTAATTCAGGAGTGGCTCCTATCTGTTTCTTTGAAGGAATATAGTATACCCGATTAACTGGTGGAATTAGATCAGATGAGTATTTTAAAATTTCAATGAGGTATTTTCTTAACATTTCTGTAGGAGGCACCCCAGTAACTTGAGGAAAATTGAGAATCCGCACATTTAATCTTCTATTATAATTTTCCAATTGTTCTATTTTCCTGTTCAAATTTAGTTTGCCTTTAACCAGATCTGAAGATAGGTTCTGTAAATCAGAACCTTGAAATTTAACCTGAGAAATTTCCTTATTAAATTGCTCTGTAGTACCTTGCAATTTTTCCCCCAAGGCATTAACTGTACTCACGAGCACTGCAATTTCTCTAGAAGAGTTGGAAACTGTAGTATTGATCTTCATGAGAGCCTCCCAAATGCTCTCTAACGATATCATTACAGGTTTTCTTTCTTGAGCTATCTCCATGATTTCTCCTCCCTCCAGCAGTTTCTGCGCGGCTACAGCCCCTGATGCCGGGGTCTCCCACAAAGAAGTCACATCGGGAGACACACCCGGCTCAGTCGCGATTAAAGCCGGGGATGGCGGTGGCTTAGACATCGGGGGGGGGGGGGGAGAAACCTCCCAGTCCAAAGCCCCAGCCTCTATTCCAGCCAGGGAACCACCGAACTCTTGGGGAACCAACTCCGACGAACTCGAACATGGAGCGTTGTGAGGGAGTAGAAGTTCGTGCTGCAGGGGACTCGGCACGAACAGCTCCCTTTCGCTTTGAATGTGGCATACTCGCCACAATGAGGAAACGCTGGGAAACAAGAAAAATTGCTGCTGCTTAGATCGACCTCAGAGACGCCGAAGGTAAGCTGCCGCCACCTGGAGTACTGTGTTCAGTATTGGTCACCGTACCTTAAGAAGGATATGGCAATACTTGAGAGGGTCCAGAGGAGAGCGACACGAATGATTAAGGGCATGGAAAACCTTTCATACACTGAAAGATTGGAGAGGCTGGAGCTATTCTCCCTGGAAAAACGGAGACTCAGAGGAGACATGATAGAGACCTACAAGATCATGAAGGGCATAGAGAAAGTAGAGAGAGAGAGATTCTTCAAATTTTCAAAACATATAAGAACAAGAGGGCATTCGGAAAAATTGGAAGGGGATAGATTCAAAACAAATGCTAGGAAGTTTTTCTTTACTCAGCGGGTGGTGGACACCTGGAATGCGCTTCCAGAGGACGTAATAGGGCAGAGTACGGTACTGGGGTTTAAGAAAGGATTGGACAATTTCCTGTTGGAAAAGGGGATAGAGGGATATAGATAGAGGATTACTTGCACAGGTCCTGGACCTGTTGGGCCGCCGCGTGAGCGGACTGCTGGGCACGATGGACCTCAGGTCTGACCCAGCAGAGGCATTGCTTATGTTCTTATGTTCTTATCTTGGAACTCCCCGACCCAGTAAGGCTATTCTTATGTTCTTAACTTGATGCCATGTGAGAACCTCTTCTGTTAAGCTAAAATAGGTCACCACCTGATCGCTGTCTCCTCAAATTTGTGTTTTGAAGATGCTTTGTAAACTACTACAATCTTGAGGCACTCAGACTAGGAAGTGACATGGGAACCATGTCCCAAAATTCCCCAGGAATGCCACAGGAACAGTGGACCATTTCACAGTAGTACCGAGGGAATGGGAACGGGAACCATTCTCTATGCATTCCCGGTGTAATGAGGAGACTGGATTCCCTCTAAGTTGCACTTCTAAACAAGCAGCAGCAATGACAAAACAGGCCACCTCATTCTCCTGCCAGTCCACACTCGTAGCCTCAGTCTGATCAGATTACGAACGGGGAAAGCGTCTCGGAGGTCTCGGTGGGAGAAACGTTGGCCACCAGTGACCATAACATGGTATGGTTCAACCTTAGGAAAGGCTTCCCTAGATCACAAACAAAAACGAGGGTACTCAATTTCCGGGGCACTGACTTTACACGCATGGGAGGTTTCGTCCAACAGACGCTGCAGGCCCAAGAAGCAACTGATAATGTGGAAGCCATGTGGTCAACCCTAAATCGACCCTTCATGAGGCAACTGTCCGCTACATAAAATCGGCAAATAAGCAACAAAGGAAAAAGAAACCCCGATGGTTCACTGATGAGGTCTCGTACCTCGTCAAGGAGAAGAAAAGAGCATTTCTTTCATACAAACGAACCGGGGAAAAAGAAGCTAACATCGAATACAGGACAAGGTCTGCAGCGGTCAAAACAGCAGTCAGGGAGGCCAAAGTTCGAGTGGAAGAAACACTAGCGAAGAACATTAAGAAAGGGGACAAATCCTTCTTCAGGTATATTAATGACAGGAAAAAGAACACAAACGGGATAGTACGCCTTAAAATGCCAGACGGGAATTATGTGGAAACAGATTCCGATAAAGCCAGACTACTGAATGATTACTTCTGCTCAGTCTATACCTGCGAGGCACCAGGGCACGGGCCACAGCTGGAAGCAAAGCAAAACAAGGAAGACCCATTTAAGAATTTTGAATTCACGCCAGCTGATGTTTACAGCGAACTGTTAAGATTCAAGGTGAGCAAAGCCATGGGACCGGACAAATTGCACCCAAGAGTGCTCAGAGAGCTGTGTGATGTACTGGCGGAACCGTTGGCCATGCTCTTCAATCTCTCCCTAAGTAAGGGGAGGGTCCCCCTGGACTGGAAAACAGCCCACGTCGTTCCTCTGCACAAAAAGGGATGCAGAGCAGAGGCTGCAAATTACAGACCAGTGAGTCTCACATCAATAGTGTGTAAACTCATGGAAACACTACTTAAAGGTAAATTAGACACGATTTTGGATGAGGGGAATCTAAGGGATCCCAGTCAACATGGATTCACTAAGGGTAGGTCATGCCAATCCAATCTTATCAGCTTCTTTGATTGGGTAACAGGGAAGCTAGACTCGGGAGAATCTCTAGACATAGTGTACTTGGATTTCAGTAAAGCTTTTGACAGCGTCCCACACCATAGACTGTTAAGCAAGATGAAATCGATGGGGTTAGGTGAGACACTAATTGCATGGGTTAATGATTGGCTGAGTGGTAGACTTCAGAGGGTGGTGGTCAACGGCACCTTTTCTGAGACATCGGATGTGACCAGCGGAGTGCCACAGGGCTCAGTCCTGGGTCCATTCCTTTTTAACATATTCATAAGGGACTTGACCCGAGGGCTTCAGGGTAAAGTAACACTATTCGCCGATGACGCCAAAATATGTAATATAGTAAGTGAAAGCAGGATCTATAGTATGACGCAGGATCTGCTTACGTTGGAAAACTGGTCCTCGACATGTCAGCTGGGTTTCAACACTAAGAAATGTAAGGTCATGCATCTCGGCAGCGGAAATCCATGCAAAACTTACACCTTAAATGGAGAAACATTAGCTAGGACTTCAGAAGAACGAGACTTGGGAGTAATCATCAGTGCAGACATGAAGGCTGCCAAACAAGTAGAGAAGGCCTCATCCAAGGCAAGGCAAATGATGGGATGTATCAGTAGAAGCTTCATCAGCTGCAAACCTGAAGTCATAATGCCACTATACAGAACCATGGTCAGACCTCATCTGGAATACTGTGTGCAATTCTGGAGGCCACATTACCATAAAGACGTGCTTAGAGTTGAGTCGGTTCAACGGATGGCCACTAGGATGATCTCCGGGCTTAAAGGTCTCCCGTACGAAGAAAGACTAAACAAATTGCAGCTCTACACTCTAGAGCACATGTGTCAAACACAAGGCCCGCGGGTCAAATCCGGCCCGCCAGGCCTTGCAATGTGGCCCGCACCACGCTGTCATCACTGCACGCCGCTGCGTTCCATCACAATGACGCGCAGTGACATAGGAGGCTTGTGATCTCACCGGCCGTACTTGCTATCTATCTCCCCCCATCGACCGCCCCCCCCAAGAACCTCCGACCGCCCCCCCAGCCGACCCGCAACCCCCCTGGCCGACCCCCACGACACCCCCACCCCCCTTCCCCGTACCTTTCTGTAGTTGGCCGGACAGACGGGAGCCAAACCCTCCTGTCTGGCAGGCAGCCAACGACGGAATGAGGCCGGATTGGCCCATCCGTCTCAAAGCTCCGCCTACTGGTGGGGCCTAAGGCACCTGGGCCAATCAGAATAGACCCGGGAGCCTTAGGTCCCACCAGTAGGCGGAGCTTTGAGACGGATGGGCCAATCCGGCCTCATTCCGTCGTTGGCTGCCTGCCGGACAGGCTGGTTTGGCTCCGGTCTGTCCGGCCAACTACAGAAAGGTACGGGGAAGGGGGGTGGGGGTGTCATGGGGGTCGGCCAGGGGGGTCGGAGGTTCTTGGGGGGGCGGTCGATGGGGGGAGGGGGGTTTGCGTCGAGGGCAGGAGGGCCTGGGATCCCTCCTGCCCGTAATGTAGTGCAGGGTGGGGGTAGGGGGTCACCGTGGTCAGGAGGGTTTGGGCTCCCTCCTGGCCCGAACAACTAGCGGGGGGGGGGGGGGGTCGACAGGGCCAGGAGGACTTGGGCTCCCTCCTGGCCCGATATTGTCGGGGAGTTGGGGAATCGGCGGGGCAAGAGAGCTTGGGCTCCTTTTTGCCCCGATCGTGTCGGGGAGTCGGGGGGGCAAGAGGGCTTGAGCTCCCTCTTGCCCCGATCATGTTGGGAGTCGGGGAGTCGGCGGTCCTTCGGGGTGGGGGTGCAGGTGCGTGCGAGCGGTCCTGCTTGGGGTGAATCGGACGTCGGGGGGGGGGAACTATGTAAAAAAAATACACAGCAGAAGCTGCCAGTTCCTGGCATAAAGTGTAGGCATAAAAATCGCAACAGAATCTGCTAACTGTACCCAGCCAGGTATTTATTGACTGACTTTTTCATTCTAACGCAGATTTCCAATAAACTACATCTTTTACTGCCAATATTGATACCAAAATGTCCAGGAAAAGAAAAGTTGATGGTGAAGGCAGACAATTTAATGACAAATGGGAAAATGAATACATGTTTGTGCTTAGTGAGGGCAAACCAGTGTGTATATTGTGTTATGAGACAGTGTCGGTGATGAAAGAGTACAATATACGTCGTCATTTTGACACCAAACATAATGTTAAGTATGGCAAATATACTTTGGAAGAAAAGCATAAAATTGTTAAAAAACTAAAAGGCAAACTACAATCACAGCAGCAAATGTTTACAAAGGCTACAGCGAAAAATGATGCTGCAGTGAAAGCAAGCTTTATAGTGGCTGAAGAAATTGCCCGTACTTCAAGGTGTTTTTCAGAGGGTGCCTTTTTGAAGCAATGCATGCTAAAAGTGTGTGAGAAAGTATGCCCAGACCAGATACAGAGTTTTCAAACTGTCAGTTTGTCAAGAAACACCATTGCAGACAGAGTTCAAGAACTCTCAGGAAATCTATCATCACAGCTGGCCGAACAGGCATGCAGTTATCTCGCTTTTTCACTTGCTATCGATGAAAGCACAGACAACACTGATACAGAGCAGCTGTCCATCTTTATACGTGCTACGAAGACCGACCTCTCTGTCACTGAGGAACTTTTGGATGTAGCTGCCATGCATGGGACGACGACTGGTAGAGATATATTTGAGGCTGTGGAGAAATCTATAAATAATTTTAAATTACCCTGGGAAAAGTTGGTGGGGCTAACTACCGATGGCGCACCTTCAATGTGCGGAGAAAAGAAAGGCTTGGTTGGACTAATGAAGGAAAGAATGCAAAAAAGTCACTGCCACACACCCTTGATTACTTATCATTGCATTATCCACCAAGAGGCTATGTGTGGAAAAGTTCTGGACATGAATGACATAATGACCACAGTCATTAAAACTATTAACTTTATAAGGGCACGTGGCCTGAATCATCGCCAGTTCCAGCAGTTTTTACAGGAGGTGGGTGCAGAGCATGGAGACGTGCCATACCACACAGAAGTAAGATGGCTGAGCAAGAGCGCAGTCCTCAAAAGATTTTTTGAGCTCAGAGAACAAATTGCTCTTTTCATTGAAAGTAAAGGAAAGCCCTTGCCTGAACTGTCGGATCCCGCCTGGCTATGTGATTTTGCTATGATGTGTGACATATGCGAGCATCTCGCCCAACTGAATCTGAAGCTGCAGAGACGCAAACAAGTCATCACGAAGATGTCTGACATGATCACAGCATTCCAGCGTAAACTTCAACTATGGAAGTCCCAACTGGAACAGGACAATCTTGCCCACTTTCCCGTTTGTTTGAGTATCTCAACCACTATTTCTGGTACTTTTCCTTGCAGTCGGCTGGCTACCAAAGTTAGCCGTTTACTAAGTGAATTTGAGCGGCGCTTCTCTGACTTTAGAACACAGCACTCAGGCTTTGACATCTTTGCCAATCCTTTTACAGTTGATGTCAACAATGTGCCCCATCACCTTCAGATGGAGATAATCGAGCTTCAGTCTGACAGTGGCCTGAAATCAAGGTTTCAGGATGTTGAAATTGAGGACTTCTATCCTCTACTGCCCCCTGACTCAATGCCAGAGCTCCGACTTCATGCTGCCCGTATTCTATCCATGTTCGGGAGCACCTATCTTTGTGAACAGATGTTTTCAATAATGAATCTGAACAAAAACAAGCACAGATCACGCATTACCGATGACAACCTCCATGCTGTTTTGCGGGTTGCTACAGCCCAAGAAATAAAACCGAACATTGACTCATTGATACGGGGAAAACGGTGTCAGACATCTAGCCAGAAAACAAAACAATGAGCATTTTAGGTACATTCCAATATTACTGTTTTGCTTGATACCAATATTACTGTTTTGCTTGATAGCATGTGAGTTGGTTAACAGCACTGTTAAGGAAAAGATTGTTCCACTCATTTTAAATTCACATTTCTGGTTAACATTGTCAGTTTATGACTGTTCAGTAAACCATTCGGCCCGCGATTTAGGCTGGATTTTAGATTTTGGCCCCTTCTCTGATTGAGTTCGACACCCCTGCTCTAGAGGAACACAGGGAAAGGGGGGACATGATTGAGACTTTTAAATACATCACAGGACGTGTCGAGGTGGAAGATGACATCTTCTTTCCCAAAGGACCCTCGGTCACAAGGGGGCATCCGCTCAAACTCAGAGGAGGGAAATTTAATGGTGACACCAGGAAGTGTTTCTTCACAGAAAGGGTAGTAGATCACTGGAACAAGCTTCCAATGCAGGTGATCAAGGCCACCAGCGTGCTTGACTTTAAGAATAAATAGGACATACACGTGGGATCCCTACAAGGGTAGAGCTAAGGAACTAGGTCATTAGCACTCAGACTTAACGGGGTGGGTCAGAAGAGTGGGCAGACTTGATGGGCTATAGCCCTTTTCTGCCGTCATATTTCTATGTTTCTATGTTTATTCCGGAACCAGAAGAGGACTTCAGAGGGGTGTGACCGGCAGCCATGCAGACTGCATGCGAGCAGAAGAATGAGGTGGGCTGTTTTGCTATTACTGCTGCTTGTTTAGATAAGCAGCAGCAGGGACTAGGGTAGCCATGGGAGGGAGGAGGGAAAATGCTGCTCTTGGTGCTCAGCATAAGAATCAGAAGCAGCAACAGAGGAGTCAGGTGGGGACAAGAGAGAAATGTGATGAAAGGAGGAAGGAGGTGAGAGAGAGGTAGAAACTGGCTGGAAAGAGAGAGGGAGCCGATGTTATATGGAAGGCGAAAACACTAGGAGATACTGATGGAAAGGGAGAGAGGGAACATATGCTTTATAGAAGGGGGTACAAAGGGAATATACTAGATTGAAGAGGAGAGCAAAAGAGGGCAGATGGTGTGAAGAAGAGACAGAGATGGGAGATGATGGAAGGGGGAAGTGAAAGGAGAGATGCCTGATGGTAAGGAGAAAGGAGGGTATGGCAGACACTGTATGGAAATGGGTGGAGATACAAGAGAGGTGGCTGACCCTGAATGGAAGGGTAGACAGGAGGAAGATATGGATGGAAAAGGAGAAAGAGGGGGCAGATACTTGACAGAAACACGGAAGAGGGCAGATGGGGGAGAGACAGATGATGAAAGGGGGGATGGTGGAAACCAGAGACTGGAGAGAGAATAGTAGATAGATGCTGGATCATGGGGATGGGGAGGAAGGAGAAAGAAAAGAAAGAAAAAGAGATGCAGATCTCCTGGGAAAGGACCCATGGCTGAGGGAGATAATGCCACACCAGGGAATGGAAGGGAATGAAGGGAGAGTGATATGCCAGACTGCGAGTAAGGGGGGGGGGGGAGGAGAGAAGGAAAGAGTTGTTGGACCACTAGAAGGAGGAGAGGGGAGATAAGGAGAGAGAGATGCCAGTCCAGGGAATGGAAGGACAGAGAGATGCCAATCCACAGTAGGGGGAGGATAAAAGGAGAGGAGAGAGATACTGGAATGTGAGAAGGAGAGGAGATATATGCCTAATTATGGGAAGTGGGAAAGGGAAAGAAAAAGATGTCTGGAAGGTGAAGGAGAATGGAAGGAGACAGATGCCAGATCAGGGAGAGGGGGAAGGAAAGAGAAAAAGGGGCGAGAGATGCCAGACTATGGGAAGAAGAGGAGGGAGATACCAGACCATGAGAAGGGAAGGAGAGATATGTCAAACTACTGGAAGGAAGATGGAAGAAGAGAGATGTCAGACCAGGGTAGAGAAGAAAAAAAGATTCCAGTCTAGGGGAGAGGCATGGAAAAGAGAGGAGAGAGATGTCAGACTTTGGGAAGAAGAGAAAGATGATAGACTATAGGAGAGGGGAAGTGAAAGACAGATATCAGACAACAGGAGAAAGAGGGAGCAGATAGTTTACAGGGATGGGTGGGGAAGAGAAGAGAGATGAAAGAAATGCTGTTTATGGATAGAAAGAACATACATAAGAACATAAGATAGGAATAGAGGAGAAGAAAGAGGAAGAAGAAGGTAAACATGGATGGGGAGGGAGTAGAAGGGAAGGGCAGTGTGAGGAAGGAGATGGCACACATGGATAGATGGAAAGAGAAGGGAAAAATGGAAAGTAGATAAATTTGAGAAGAAAGCAGAAAAATGGAAGAAAGTTAAATGTTAATGTCAAAGATAGACATAGGGCAGAAAGTGAAGAGAAAAACAGCAAATGATTAAGAAGGCCCTGAAAACAGAGTTAAGAGAGCACAGACAAGAGGTGCAACCAGATATTGGGAAATGATGATTAGAAAAATAAAATCACTAGATAACAAAAAGTAGGAAAAATGATTTTATTTTCAATTTAGTGTTTGAAATGTGTTGGTTATGCAAATTTACATCTGATGCCTATATTTTGCATTATTCAGGAAGAAATTCATCTTTCTATTTCTCTGGTGTTGTACCACATGCAGGGTCTGGCATCTTAGGGTTTTGTTTGTGTATATTTGTGATCCTGTATTGCATAGGGTTTCTGCATGTGTGTCCAAGGCTAGGTGTAAATGTTGAGAAGCGTTATAGGTGTCATAACCCCAAGAAGGAAGATATTTGTCTGCTGTCCTTCAGCCCTCAAAATAGTTGGTTTTGAGTTCAGCATTAACCAGTTATTTTTAGTGGTCTAACTGGCTGAGGGCCACTGAAAATGACCAGTTAGCACTGAACATGCAATTTAACTGACCAGGAGCTGTTTCTGATTAGTTTATACTACTACTACTAATCATTTCTGTAGTGCAGCGCAGTACACATTATGTACCTGAGCCAATGGAGGGTTAAAAGGGCAATTATAATCTAACAAGCCAATATTCAGACTGAAGGAGATAGCCAACTGTCTCCTATAGTCCATGGTAAAGCCAGAAATTCAGGGCTCTCAGATGGCCTTTTCCTGCAAGATCTCAGCGAAATCGTCATCACCCTGATCCTAAAAGACCCTAAAGGAGCAAAGGATCAACCATCCAACTATAGACCCATAGCCTCAATACCACTCTATGTCAAAATAATGGAAGGCCTGGTAGCCAAACTCCTCACCAACTACCTAGAAGACCACAACATACTCCACCCTACACAATCTGGTTTCAGAATCAACTACAGCACAGAGACAGTTCTGGGTTCCCTCATAGACACAGCTAGACAATACCTCAGCACAGGTAGAAAAATGCTGATTATACAACTGGATCTCACTGCAGCATTTGACCTGGTGGACCACACAATTCTACTACAAATACTAGAAACAATAGGAATCATAGACAAGGTACACACATGGTTTCAAGGATTCCTACAATCCAGAACTTTCAGAGTAAAGTTGAACAAAGAAAATTCAGAACCATGGTCCAACCCCTGTGGCGCCACAAGAATCTCCACTATCCCTGACTCTCTTCAAACTCTACATTGCATCCCTCGGCACCTGCCTAGACAACTTAGGCTTAACCTCTTTTAGCTATGCAGACAACATCACCATTCTTCTTCCTTTTGATCAACCAACGTCCTCCAGACACACTACACAGGACACTTGAAGCAGTAGCAACATGGGTGAAAAATCACAAACTGAAACTGAATCCAGACAAGACAAAATTCATTCTCCTCGAAAATAATAAAACCCCAACCATAACAAATCTAGTAATAAACTCAATCACATACCCCTTACAACCCACTCTAAAACTTCTAGGAATGACGATAGACATATGCTGTACTATGCAACCACAAATCAACAAAACAGTACAAAAATCAATCGCGATCATGAGAAACTTGAGGCAAGTTTGAAAATTCTTTCACAGAACACAATTCCAGCTCTTGGTCCAGTCCCTAGTCCTAGGTCTTCTAGACTCCAGCACTCTATCTCCCCTGCTCCGCAACCTTGATAAAACAACTACAAACAGTTCAAAACACAGCGCTAAGACTTATCTAGTCACTGAGGAAGCATGACCACATCATGGCGGCATACCTCGACTCATACTGGCTCCCAATACAAGCAAGAGTACAATTCAAATTCTACTGCCTATTTTTTAAAACCATAAACAGAGACAGCCTAGCCTACCTAAACAACCGCCTAATCCAAACTACCTCAACCAGACATAGGAGAACCCACAAACCGTTCACGCATCCCCCAATCAGAGATGTCAAAAGAAAAAAACAGTACGATGGCATTCTAGTCACACAAGCAGCAAAACTAGACCACCAACTCTCCAGTTTACTGATAACGACCCCAGTCTACAAATCATTCAGAAAAGAAATAAAAAACATGCTATTCAAGAAATCCTTGAAGACAAACTAACACCACAAGACTCTTCCCAATTCTCTGAAACAACTCGCTCTTCTCTTCAATTCCTCTAGAAATGGCCAGATAACTTCTTTTGTAATCTGCCTTGAACCACAAGGTATTGGCGGAATAGAAATCACTAATGTAATGTAATATCCGGTGATTGGCATTAAATTTCTGGCATATTTATTTAAAAATTTATATACAGCATAAAACTATGCGGTTCACATATTGGTTACACACATAATATACTGATCGCCCTTTAGTTGCATAAATATGAACAAACAATAGACAAACATCTTATCAATAAAACGTTTAGCAATAAAACTGTAAAAAGTTAAAACCCAGATATTCATTGGCACTATATCTTGCCAGAAGAATAAAAGTAGGTGCACTTTATAAAAAAGCACTAACAACAAAGAGCTGCATTTTCACCATTTTCTTAAAATTGATCTTTCCAACACAAAAACACAGTATGCCTAACAGAGCATTCCAAAGTTTGACACCTGCTACTGACATCATTGATGCTCCAATTTTAACATGAATGATAGGCAACCTCCCCTCTAAAGTCAATTTCATACTGTTGTCAGACCTTAGATTTCTTTTCGGTTGATAAATTTCAAACAATTCTTTTAGTACCCTTGGAGCAATGTGGTACATTATCTGATGGATAATCGCAATGATATTAAAATGTACTCTTTGCTGAAAAGGCAGCCAGTGTAACTGTTTCAATATAGGAGATATATGCGAGCTCCTAGGAACCCCTCTGATCAGTCTAGCAGCTGAATTGATCAGCATCTTCAGTGCCTTCAATTTCCCTCTAGCAACTCCCAGGTACAGTGAGTTACAATAATCTACTCTACTCAATATCAAAGCTTGAACCACACTACGAAAATCAGATGCTGGAAATAATGGTTTTAATCTATAAAGTAGCTGAATTTGCATGTAGCCTACCCTAATCGTTTTCAAAATTTGCTTTCCCATCGTCAAACAGCTATCCAAGCACCCCCCCCCCCCAAGATGGTCATCTCCTTTTTCACTGGCAATTTCTCCCCCATCACAACCACATTCTCTATCTCAAAGTTGTCTCTTTGACCTTTCACTACCATTATCTCTGTTTTATTAATGTTTAATTTCAAGTCATGTTCATCCATCCAAGACATAGCCAGCTAAGCTGATATCACAGGCTGTCTGGCTAAGTCAGAGTGCCCAAAGATAGAACTGCTTTTTGAGCAGATCTGTCTGGCCACTAAACTTAGCCGGCCAGCCACTGAATATTGGTGGTGACCAGCTATTTAGCGTGACATAGCCAGTCACCGACAAATCTGCTGACCCAGATATTTAGAGGGAGATAGCTGGCTATTTACCGCTGAATATCGGCGGAAAGCTAGTTATTTGTTATCTAGATGCCAGGAGGCATTCCCAGTTGAATAAATAGCACTAAATAATTGGCCCCTGGGTGCCTCTGTTTAGGCATCCTGAGGAGACACAGTAGAAGCATATTCTATAGAGGAACCTATGTGCTTATATTTTATTATAGCATACTGGTATATTGACACATATTGAGGCAGCTGGTATAAGTTTGAATGCTGTATCCTTCTCCTCCACTGCCAATTCCAGACTTTGTTCCATTTATCTAGCTGCCCCCTATTCCTGGAATAAATTACCCGAGTTTGTCCGTCAAGCCCCTTCCCTTCCTTTGTTTAAAAGCAGACTGAAAACCTACCTTTTTGATATAGCCTTCAATCCTTAACCCTACTCCTCTGCCCTTCAACCCTGATTAACCATTCCCCTTAACTCAGGGGTCTCAAAGTCCCTCCTTGAGGGCCGCAATCCAGTCGGTTTTTCAGGATTTCCCCAATGAATATGCATGAGATCTATGTACATGCACTGCTTTCAATGCATATTCATTGGGGAAATCCTGAAAACCCGACTGGATTGCGGCCCTCAAGGAGGGACTTTGAGATCCCTGCCTTAACTGTATCCATGACATCCTTTTTGTCTGTCTTGCCTGTTTGGATTGTAAGCTCTTTTGTGCAGGGACTGTTTTCTGCTTCTTTGTGACTCTGTACAGCGCTGCGTGCATCTGGTAGCGCTATAGAAATAATTAATAGTAGTAGTAAGTGTTGTAGGGATGTGTGTAACTTACAGTATTCTATAAGTTACGCACATGAGTGGCAGCCTCATCTGTGTCCTGATATGCTCCTGTGTGTACTCTCCTATTGTAAATACATGTTATTTGTAGAACAGTGCTTAGACAGCATGCCGGCACACATAACTATATGCTAGTATCCTAAACATTAATGCATAATGTATATATACTTGTTAGCGCTTAGGTTATAGAATTGCCCCCCCCCACCCCTCTGCCACACACTCCAGTGACTTGACCAAAATCAAAAGAAGTGGAATTTGAATCCTGGCATCCTTGATTGTCTTTTCTAATCATTAGGCTACTGGTCCACTCACATTGCAAAGTCAATTGTTTTTTATGTCTGTGTTGTAAATTGCTATAAGAGATGCAGGTCTCAGATTTAAGTAAATAAATAAATACATTCATAGATAAAGGTATTTTGGTCTTCATCGTCTTTGTAACACCTGGGGAAGAGGAATAAAGCATGATGGAAACACAACAGGGAAAGAGAAAATGGATGAGTTAAGAACGCTTATTGAAGAATAAAAATGTGAAAACTCAAGTGCACAAGTGAGACTAAACCCTCAGGCAGATCTGTCTTGCATGACCAATTCTCACACAGCAGATGTCTCAAGCTAACACTAACCCTGGCAACTAAGCAATGCTTCAGACTCCAACTTGTTTGTGTAAATAGAATAATTTTGTGGTATTTTCTTCATTGGCAAACTTTTTATATAAGCACACTGTAAGCTTTCTGCATGAAGATGACAGCATTATTTTCAGTAGGTTCTGCAGAGAATGAGAAAAATATATTTATGTCACACCTACAGTATTTCTACTAAGACTAAGGGCCTGTTTTACAAAGTCGTGCTAGCGGCTGCTGTGCAGTAATGGCCCCAAAGCCCATAGAGATTTAAAGGGCTTCGGGGCTATTGCTGTGCAGCAGCCGCTAGCGTGGCTTTGTAAAACAGGCAGTATATTAATAAAAAATTCAGCCCGTGACTTAGCCTGTGTTTTAGATTTCAGCCCCTTATGTGATTGAGTTTCACACCCCTGATTTCACACCATAGTGAAATTAGTTAGCTTGGCAGGATTTAAAAAAGGTTTGGATAATTTTCTAAAGGAGAAGTTCATAAGCCATTATTACAAGGGGGTGCGGAAAAGTTCTCAGTCCAACCAATTTCTGAGCATTATTTTGCTATTGTAGCTGAAAAGAGTGTTATTTTACTTTACAAAATGCCAATTTGCAGAATTGAAGTGCTATGTTTTGACATAGTTTCAGATCATTGATTGAACCATGTCAATGAAAAGTGTGGAATTTTCAAATGTGGAATTCTGAGCCATCATGAAATTCCTATTCCTGCAAAAGAAAACTTCAAAGGAAATCCATGAATGTATGATGCAAACATTGAGTGACAAATGCCCATCAGTCTCCATAGTGAAGAAGTGGTGTTCAAACTTTCAGCGTGGAGATTTCAAGACCAAAGATACAGCAAGGTCTGGGAGGCTTCAAATGGAGTCAACTCCTGAAATTATTGATTTTGGCAGAACAGTAAATGTTGGCTAAAACACTACCGATATCCAGGGAATGTGTTGAGTGTATAATTCACGAGCAGCTGGGTATGCAGAAGCGGTCAGCCAAGTGGGTGCCCAAATGTTTGAATGCTGAGGAGAAATGACATCGAGTGGACACTTCCAAGTTGATTTTGCAGCATTTTCAGGGAGCTAGTGCCAAATTTTTGGACTGACTAATTAATGATGATGAAACATGGTTGCACCACTATGATCTTGAGAGAAAACAACAGTCCATGCAATGGCAACACTCAGGTTCGCCACGACCAAGGAAATTCAAGACCTACAAGTCAACAGGAAAGGTCATGGCCACAGTGTTTTGGGATCAGGAAGGTGTTGTAATGACTAACTATCTTCCAAGGGGTCAAACAGTTAATGCAGGATACTACTGCAACTTGCTGTGCCAATTAAAGAAGGCATTGAAAGAAAAAAAAAAAAAGAGAGAGAAACTGTGGAAAAGTGTTCTCTTTTTGCATGACAATGCAACTGCTCACAAGGCTAGCAAAATGATAGATATTTTGACGCAGTTTGGGTTTCAATGCATAGATCATCCACCCTACTCACCAGATCTTGCTCCGGCTGACTATTTTCGGTTTCCAAACCTTAAAAAATGTTTGAAAGTACATATAACAATTTTCGAATGATTTGGAGGTGATTGCAGCAACAGAGCAGTATTTTAGTGACTAGACATCAGAGTATTTTTTGGAAGGATTACAGAAAGTTCAGACACAATGTGCCAAGTATGTTGAACTTAGGAGTGAATATGTGGAATAATTTGTAAGCTTCATGACTCTATGTCATTCCCTTCTTGGTTGGGCTGAGAACTTTCTAGCACCACCTCATAAGATGACTTGGGGAAATCCACTGCTTATTCCTAGGATAAGCAGCATAAAATCTGTTTTATTCCTTGGGATCTTACCAGGTACTTGTGACCTGTGTTGGCCACTGTTGGAAACAGGATACTGGACTTGATGGACCTTTGGTCTGTCCCAGTATTGCAACTCTTATGTTCTTATATCTTACACAGTGATGGAATCAAATCTGTGGAAGCTCGGCAGCTGATTTATTTGCACACCATTTAGTCCCTCTTGACTGAATGCATGAAGCTCCCTGGTCAAAATAATTAAAAAATGATCTATATCAACATTAATTTAGAGCTGCTTACACTTAGCTATTTGGTAATTACAGTATCACATTCAGGTTTTGCATATTTTAGTGGATTGTTCTTTCACACTAAGAAATCAAAATACTGCCTAGCATTATAATCAGTATTTGCTGGTTTTATCACCGGTTGTATTACAGACTTTAATGTCTTTGGCAAGGTCATATGGCTCATCCAGTCTGCCATTCACTATATCTCTCCATTCCCTCCCTATACTGAGAGATCTCATTTGCCTATCTCATGGTTTCTTGAATTCAAATACAGTCCTCTTCTCCACCACCTCCACTGGGAGGTTATTTCACGCATCCACCACCCTTTCTGTAAAGAAGTATCTCCTTAGATTACTTTTGAGTCTATTCCTCCTCATCTTATGCCCTCTTGTTCCAGAGCCTTCTTTTTGTTGAATGACTTGCCTCCCGGGCATTTATACTGGATAGATATTTAAATGTCTGAATGATATTTCCTCTCTTTCCTCTTTCTTCCAAAGTGTACATATTGAGATCTATGAGCCTGTATCTTTATGCTTTATGATGAAGACCACTGATCATTTTAGTAGCCACTCTCTGGATTGAGTCCATCCTCTTTATAGCTTGTTAAAGTTGTGGTCTCCAGAACTGCACACAGTACTCCAAATGGAGCTTCACCAAAGAGTTATACAGAGGCACTACCACCTCCTGTTTCCTGCTGGCCATCCTCGTTCTAGGCACCCAAGCATCCTTCTGGCTTTCGCCTTCACCTTTTTTACCTGTTTGAAAAGGAAGTGTTACTAAGGCTGTGAACAAATTGCTAGGAGATATGGAAAAGGTGGGTTGAGGAAGTGGTTGTGGTGTGCCTAACATATCAACATGAATTCCCCATTTCATATGGGTGTAATAGGTAAAAAAGTTGAAGCTGAAATTAACTTTGTCACCTATTGGACTGAGATAAGTGTTTAATATACCTGTTTATTCATTGAGAAGTTTGCATTGATATAATTTCAAAAATTATAGTTTAAGCTTGAGTACTGTGATTAGAATTTATCATTACACTACTGGTATAACATTTGTGTACCTCATGGTTGCCAAATGAACATTCTGTTCTATGAGCACATAATAGTACTTAAACATATTTCTTAAATCTGCTTGCAAATATTTTTGTGAAAGCTCAATATATGGGGAGTAGGAGGGGGGTTGTTTAAAAATAAATTGATATTTGAGCCATCGACTCATCTTAATTCACCAAATTTATTTTAATCCAACATCTGTTGTGTTATGGCTAACTATTGTATAACACAATATAAGGTGAAAATTGTGAGTAAAACGTGGAAGCAATTGGTTTTCTCTGAGGGCCTGAACCACTCAGAGCCCTCCAGACAACCTTCTGCATAAAATCACACCACTAATTTTGTGGTATAATACATATGTGTCCCATACATCCTCCTCCTAACCACATAAAATTATAATTATAAGTATATAAGAACAAAGAATAGCCTTACTGGGTCAGAACAATGGTCCATGAAGCCCAGTAACCCATTCTCATGGTGGCCAATTCAGGTCACTAGTACCTGGCAAAAACCCAAAGAGTAGCAATATTCCATGCTACCAATCCAGGGCAAGCAGTGGCTTCCCCCATGTCTTTCTCAATAACAGACAATGGACTTTTCCTCCAGGAAATTACTTTCTTAAAACCAGCTAAGCTATCTGCTCTTACCACAACCTCTGATAAGAGTGAAGGTGTCCCAGTGAAGGTGAGAATTTAAACTGAAACTAAAAATAGTCACTACAAATAACATGTGCAATGAGTGATTTTAAGTCTAGCATATATACACTAAATCAAAAAATTCAGAACAAAAAGAGACTTATCTTCAAAATGTGAAGGCTGATTGCCCAGTAGAGCACCCTATTTCATTTTCTTTGTCGGGGCAACTGCAGATTCACAACCTCTTGCAGTATAAATCTCTTATTTATTTATTTATTTATTAAATTTTCTATACTGTTCTGCCAGGAGAGCTCAGAACGGTTCACATGAGTTTATTCAGGTACTCAAGCATTTTTCCTTGTCTGTCCTGGCGGGCTCACAATATATTTAATGTACCTGGGGCCTATAATACGCCTATAACATACCCCTTTAATTAAGGCTTGATATTCAGTGCTGGGCCATGTCTGGGCACCAGCATTGAATATCAGGGAATAAAACAGGATGGCCTGAGCTTCTAGAGCTTATGGGACCCTGCTGATGATATTCAGCCAGGAACCACATAAGAATTAAGTGGCTCCACCTGAATATCAGCTTGGGACCATACAACTTTTTTCTTGTTGAGAAAAAAAAAGCTCCTTAAATCCTCTTCCCAAACCTCTAAAATATTCCTTCCTTCAGCCCATGGTCAAACCATACTCTCGCCCACCATACTCCCTTACCCCCATGTCTAGGTAGGCTCCCAGGCCCACCTAAATGCTACACAAAGTACTGCAAGATGCTATGAGAAATTGCAGCTGCCATTTTCCCAAGTTCCAGCAACAGGACAGGAATGAGCAGGTTGTGCTCCTGCCCCTGATGACCCTCCTCTGGATCACCAGGGGAGGAGGATCAGGAGCTCTAGACTGCTTTATTTTTTAGATCAAAAAGGCTTATTGGGTTCTGACCTGATATTCAGCCAGGGCTTGCATAAAGCTAAGTAGGTAAATTTAGAACAGCCTTTACACCTATCTTTAATTTACCTGCTTAGTTTATGCAGGCCACAGTTGAATATCCATGGGCCCTGATCTCTGTTTCCTTTCCAGTGATTGTAATTGTTTTTTAAGAAGTGAAAGTTTAGCTGTGTAATATGAATTCTTGGTAAGACAAGATGAAATGAAGTGGGAGGTGAAGAGGGCTAATTTATGAACATAAGAGCATAAGAATTGCCACTGCTGGGTCAGACCAGTGGTCCATTGTGCCCAGAAATCCTCTCACGCGGGGGCCCTCTGGTCAAAGACCAGTGCCCTAACTGAGACTAGCCCTACCTGCGTACGTTCCGGTTCAGCAGGAATTTGTCTAACTTTGTCTTGAATCCCTGGAGGGTGTTTTCCCCTATGATAGACTCCGGAAGAGCGTTCCAGTTTTCTATCACTCTCTGGGTAAAGAAGAACTTCCTTACGTTTGTACAGAATCTATCCCCTTTCAACTTTAGAGAGTGCCCCCTCGTTCTCTCCACCTTGGAGAGGGTGAACAACCTGTCCTTATCTATTAAGTCTATACACTTCAGTACCTTGAATGTTTCGATCATGTCCCCTCTCAGTCTCCTCTGCTCGAGGGAGAAGAGGCCCAGTTTCTCTAATCTTTCTCTGTACAACAGCTCCTACAGCCCCTTAACCATCTTAGTTGCTCTTTTTTGGACCCTTTCGAGTAGTACCATGTCCTTCTTCATGAAGGAGCACCTGTATAGATGTGTTCCAGGCCTTGATTTGATCGTCCATAGAAATTTTGGATGAACATCAGAGATAGCCATAGCTCTTAGTTTATGAGCAGTAACTTTTGTTTCCAGCATCAGCTCACCCTGAGAATAAGCAAATTATATACAGTCTGCTATGCAGTATGAGATTGTCTGTTTAGTAACTGGAACTCCTAGTCTGTTGGGATTAAAGGAGACAAATAGTTGAGTTGAAGTTCTATGTAGGTAGTAGGTAGTTCAATCCAGGTAGTAGGCGAGAGCTCTTTTTCAGTGTAAAGTGTGAAGAGTTGTTTCTCCAAGATGAATGTGTGGCTTTGGAAAGAAAAAAGGTAAAACAATGGATTGGCTGAGATGGAACTTCAAGTCCACCTTTGGAAGAAATTTGGGATGAGTATGTAAAATGACTTTGTTGTGCTAGAAGAATCTGGTGTAAGGAAGATTTGAAACTGCAAAACAAAACCGCAAATAAAACCGCAAAACAAAAACTTAGCATGTGCAAGTAAAAGTCGATAACCGAAGAACGGTTTCTGTATGAACTTCTCCGTGGCTTCTCCATGGCTATGGAGAAGTTCATACAGAGACCGTTCTTCGGTTATCAAATTTTACTTGCACAGGCTAAGTTTTTGTTTTGTGGTTTTATTTGATACCTTATCAACTTGGGACCCCTGATGAAGGCATGTTAACTGAAACATGGACCGTGTCAGGTCCTTTGGTTTGTTTTAAGGTGGTAATATTAACCGCATTCATAGTTTTGTTATAATAAATTTAGCCTGCATCCTTGTATGTTTGTCTGCAGTTTTTCTTTGTTTTACCTTATATAATTTACAAACATAATTTTGTAAAAACATAATAAAACAGACACACAATCATCAGAAATCATATCTACAAATTAATACCGTGGAGGGGCATAATCGAAAGGGACATCTTAGTCCGTTAATGTCCATCTCGCAAGTCGTCCAAAGTAAAAAACATCTTAAGACACATTTTCGAAAAATACGTCCAACTTTTTTTTCGTTTCAAAAATTGTCTAATTTTACGTCCTGCCGATCTGATCATCCAAGTCATTAAATCGTCCATCTTTATACCACATTTTCGGCCAACTTTCCATCCAAGTCAAAATGCCTAGAACAAGCCCTGTTGGACATGGGAGGGGTCTGCAAAGTGATGGACTGCACACCCAGACATGCCACCTAAATAGTGGGGTACCTTACAGGGCACTGCTGTGAACTTCACAAAAAGGGTGCCATGGCTTCTCCTCACTACAGCTCCCTTATAGGTCATGATGAGCCCCCCAAACCACCTCCAGAATCCCCTAGACCCACTTATCTACCACCCCAATAGCCCTTATGGCTGCAGGAGCCACTTATATGCCAGTAGAAAAGGGGTTTGGGGATGTATAGGGCAGTGCACATGTTTAAGTATCAATGCAGTGATTACAGTGGCTTATGTGCATGTGTCCTCCTCTCTATGGATCCCTAACCCACCCCCAAGATGACTTAAGCCGCCTCTGTGCTGGACGACTAGGCTTTCCTATGCCAGGCGGCCAGGTGATGATGGTCTGGAGGCTGAATTTTAAAGGTGTGATTAATATTTTTATGGGGGTGGGGGTGAGTCAGTGATCACTTGGGGTAGTGTGTGAGGGTCTGTATTATGTGTTTTTAGTGCTTATCTGGTGAGGTTAGGTGGGTTTTTGTGACTTAGACCAATAGTCTAAGTCACAATGTCCAAGTTCCGTCGATCCTGGGCTGTATAACTTTCGGTTATACATGCAGTACGACTAAGTCTAAGCCGGCCCACGTCCCGCCCAACTCCTGCCCTCGACACTCCTC
The DNA here is from genome assembly GCF_902459505.1 of Geotrypetes seraphini. Taxonomy (NCBI): domain Eukaryota; kingdom Metazoa; phylum Chordata; class Amphibia; order Gymnophiona; family Dermophiidae; genus Geotrypetes; species Geotrypetes seraphini. The sequence goes on from NC_047086.1 coordinate 255,701,140, forward strand.
CCGAAACGCCCGTTTAGCTTTGGTCGTTCAGCGGCACTATGAAGGCCTAGGTCGTTCAGAAATATGTCCAAAACCCGTTTTTAGTATTGGCACTTGGACGTATTTGAGAAATGTTCGTCCAAGTGCCGACAGGCCAGTTTTTGGACATATTTCTCTTTCGATTAATAATAATAATAATAATAACTTTATTCTTGTATACCGCATTACCATGGAAGTTCTATGCGGTTAACAGATGAATAGACTGTACATTTAAAGCGAAGTTACATTTTCAGCGATGCTACATTTACAGTGAAGTTATTTTTACAGCAAAGTTACATTTGCTGAGCCCCACAGCTTATATAATGGAAATCATGAATAATTCATCAACTGTGCAGAGAGGAAAATTATTGACGAAAAAAGGCATCTATAAATAATTGTGTCTTGAGTAATTTTCTAAATATGCCCTTTTCACTACAGTTTCGTATTTGGTTTACAAGGGAGTTCCATATTTTAACTCCTGCACAGCATAATGTGAATTACGTGTATAAGTGAAAATGAAAATGATTAAATAAGTCACATAAGTCTCTTCTCAAAACACTTATAAAAAGTGTCCAAAGTCAAATGCCTACAGCTGTGTTGTAAACCGCAAAGCTGGAACAGAAGTCATTGAAAAAGCACAGCAAATTGAAAATGGCCGCTTGCTGATGGTGTTCTACTTCTAGATTTTTTACAGTGCTGTGGCTCCCAAGGAAGGGGGTCTTGTCCACTTGAAATGGAGCCTCGTTGAGCTGTAAATCAAGCATGCCTTTATGAGATATTCATGCAAGATAAGTACTGGATTTTTTTCAATGACTTCCGTTCCAGCTTTGCGGTTTAAAACACAGTCTTTAGGCTTTTGACTTTGGATGTTTTTTATAAGTGTTTTGAGAAGAGACTTATGTGACTTTATTTAATCATTTTCATTTTTACTTGTACACCACATATTTTCATTCTTAGAGAGATCCGGGGATGTATCATATACTTTACCCATTTTGGGTTTGAATTGTGTCAACTCTATTTAAGGGTTGGTTCCTCATTGTAGAGTTGTGATTACTGAGGACTCTCTCTCACATCACTAATTATTTACTTTTGCCATTTGTCTCTTCTCAACTCATCTTATTTTTGAAAGAATATTTTGGATTTTGTTCTACATTCTTTTTTTGTGGGTTTTTGGTTTTTGAAGTTTTAAAGTGGTAGTACACCCACAAATAATAATAATAATAATAATTTTATTTCTTATATACCGCTATACCATAAATTCAAAGCGGTTTACAACAAGTTACATACAATGAGAGTAAGAGATGTTTACAATGAGATACATACAATGAGTGTATGAGATGTAAGGGGAACAGAAAAAGTACTTTCTGGGATACAAATTACAACTGGAAGAGAACCAAGATGATTTGAATCAAAAGGAAGTATCTAGTCAGAGATTATGGGGCAGGGGAAAACAATTTGGGTGGAATACCTTTACAAATGGTAAGAAGGATGCGTTAATCTAAAATCAAGAGAATTGGGGATTGGGATGAGGATAGCTGAGGGGGATTGGGCAAGAATTAGGAATTAGAATTTGTTAAAGAGACGTGTCTTCAGTGATTTTCTGGTCGGCATAAGAAGTGGCCTCGAGAATGGGTTTTACGAGCCATGTGTTCAGTTTGGCTGCCTGGAATGATAACATTCTGTCTAGGAACTTCTTGTAAAGACATGATTTCAGGGATGGATAATTAAAGAGATTTATTCTGCGAGAGCTCTTATTAGAGCTGTTGAGGATGAATTGAGAGGCGAGGTAAGTTGGTAGCATCCCAAAGATAGCTTTGTAGCTGATGCAGGCAAACTTGAAGAGTATGATGCAGGCAAACTTGAAGAGTATTCTGGATTCCACCGGCAACCAGTGGAGTATCTGGAAGTATGGGGTGATATGTTCCCATTTTTTTTAAACAAAGATGAGCCAGACCGCAGTGTTCTGAATTAATCTCAGCTTGTTAAGTGTCTTCTTATAAGCTCCCAGATATATAATGTTGAGGTAATCCAGCGTGCTCAAGATGGATGATTGTACAAGTAATCAAAAGGATGAATCATCAAAGTATTTTTTAATGGTGCGGAGCTTCCATAGGACTGATATACTTTTTTTGAACATTAAATCTGTATGCTTTTCCAGGGTTAGGTGTTTGTCAAGGGTGACTCCTAGTATTTTTATAGTTTGGTCAATTTCGTAATCATGGCCATTCACGTGAATCATGTTGTCTTTTATCTTTTAATTGGGAGATGCCAGGAAAAATTTAGTTTTTTCTGTGTTCAGTTTTAGTTTGAAGGCCATCATCCAAAGCTCTATTTGCTCTAGGGTGTTGGTTAAGAGATTAATAAAGTCTGATGACAGACAGGTTAGTGGTAGCACTACAGTAATGTTGTCAGCGTAAATGTAAAAGTTGAGTTTTAGGCTTTATAGCAGGTGTCCCAATGTGATAAGGTAGATGTTAGATAGGGTCGGAGATAGCGGGGAGCCCTGGGGCAACTCGCAGTTGTTTTTCCAGCTGAAGGAGAATTTGTCTTTTTTGAATACCTGATAGGATCTGAACTCGAGGAATTCCTGGAACCAGTTGTAAGCATTTTCTGTAATGCCTAAGGATTCTAAACAGTTCATTAAGATGGTGTGATCTATTAGGTCGAAGGCAGAACTTAGGTCATGTTGTAGAATCATTGCACTGGTGCCTTGACTGAGAAGGGAATGTAGGTGGTTTAGGAGTGAGGCCATAATTGTTTCGGTGCTGAAGCCAGGTCTGAAACCTGATTGGTTGTTCTGCAGAAGGTTGAATTTGTCTAGGTATGTATTTAGTTCAGTGTTTACCAGGCCTTCCATTAATTTAGCAGCAAGTGGGATGTTTGCGACAGGTCTAAAATTGGCTATGTTATTGGATGTTTCTTTGATGTTCTTTTTAATAGGAGTTATTACAATTTGACCCAAGTCCTCTGGAAACTTGCCAATGGATAGTTGTAGGTTGATCCAGTCTAGTAGTTTGGCTTTGAAGTTGATAGGGGCCACTTTCATCACATTTGGGGGGCAGGGGTCCAGTGTGCAGTATGATTTGGCGTACTTGTTGTAGAGCTTATTGAATGTTTGCCAGTCAATCTCTTTGATGTTGGACCAACTCATGTCGGTTTTAGATGCATCTGGGTTGTGGGGGAAGATGTAGTCCCAGTGGGAGTCTTGAGGGCTTGGTAAAGCAAGTCTTAATTTTTTTATTTTTGAATTGAAAAAATCGGCAGGTCGTCTGCTGTAACTGTGAGTTCTTCTACCGGGTTCGTGTAGAAGTGAGTATCGTACAGGTCATTGACTAGTTTAAACAGTTTGCTGCTGTTTAAGGAGGTGTTACCTATTTTGTGGGCATAGAAGGTTTTTTTCTTCTCTTTGGTTATGTTTTTGTAGCTTTTTAGCATTTGAAGCCAGGCGTCTCTAGTCTCTGGGGTTCCTGATTTTGACCATTTCCTTTCTAACCTTCTTAACTCTCTTTATCTCAAGGAGCTCTAGGTCAAACCAGCCTGTTAGGTTTCTAGGTCTAAACCTTCTTTTTTTCAGTGGGGCCATTTTGTTTAGGATGTGGGTGCTAGTGCAGATCCAGGAACTCATGAATTGATTAAAATCCTTGTCTTGGTTGTGAATAATATCGTAGTGAGACCAGAATTCTATGGGGTTGATCTTGCCTCTGCTGGTGTGGAATTGTGTGGGTTTGTTCTTAACTTTCATTGTGGCAGAGGTTGTTTTCCATTGCCATTCAAATTCAAAATTACATATTTTGTGATCAGACCATAGAGAATCAGACCAGGTTTCTGATATCCATCGAATAGTGGGATTTATTGAGTTTATTGAGGACAGCGATACCAGGTCCAGTTGGTAGCCTTTTTTGTGAGTTGTTACCGGGGGTGGGTTAGGGAAGCCTAGTGAAGCTAGAAAGGACCAAAATTCTGTAGTCTCTGGATGATCTGATAGCTCTAGGTGTAAGTTTATATCTCCGCATAAGAGGTTATAAGGCCCTGTTAGAGAATTAGTTAAGAGGAACTCGTGGAATTCATCTTTGGCTGAAGTCCATTTTTTGGGGGGAATGTAGGCTAGAGTGATTATTAGGGAGTCTGCTAGAAGTTCTGAATGTAGCTTTAGAGATTAGATTTCCAAATTAGAGGAGGAATTAGAGCTTAGAATGGAGCAGTTTAAGTTGTTTTTAAAGATTATCGCCAGTCCTCCACCCTTGCCTCTTTCTCTTGCTAAGGATAAGATTTTGAAGTTAGGGGGGAGGCATACTTGGATGATAATGTTGTCATCCGAGAGTAGCCAAGTCTCCATTAGTAGGATGAAGTCAGGATTGTTGTCAGTTAGCCAGTCATAAATTAGTTGGGATTTGTTCCTCATAGATCTTATATTTAGGTAGGATCCTCTGAGGTTAGAGTAGCATAATGGGACTTTGGGGAAGGGGTGGGAAGAAGCTAAGTTTTTTAGTGCTCGGTCTTTTTTGATGTATGGTAATGTAATGTAATGTAATTTATTTCTTATATACCGCTACATCTGTTAGGTTCTAAGCGGTTTACAGAAAATATACATTAAAATTATAAGTAAGAAAGGTACTTAGAAATTCCCTTACTGACCGAAGGCTCACAATCTAACTAAAGTACCTAGAGAGTAATAAAGAAGTGAAAAGTAGAGATAGAGGAAAAATAAGAAAATAAACATTCTAACAAGACTATATTGAACTAAGTACTTTGGAAGGTAGAAGAGAGGAGATAAAGGAATAGATGCAGAAGGAGGAACCGTTGAACAAAAGAATTCTGGAGAAATTTAAATGATAGAAATAGAACAAAACAAAAACAAGTGGCAAAACAATGAATAAGATTAAAAATAATTCATAAACCGGAAAAAAATAAAAATAAAACATTGTCTTCAATCCACGGTTTCAGCTTCAGTGATGAAGTGGAGCAAGTAAGTTTTGGAGGAACGATGACGTTCCTAGAAAAAGGACTTCTTCAGGTAAGAGATTTGGTTGATAGTCCCAGGATGCCCATGTCTCCTCCTCTGCGATGGTCTCCTCCATGCAATCCTCCCCACGACACACTGCCTGTGCTCCAGCCGCTCCCTGAACAGATGCTCCAAGGAGACTGCGTTAGATGAGGCCTCTGGTGACTGTAAGAATTTCTCTTCTGCGGAAAAGCCGCCCGGTGCTGATTTTGGTGTGTTTTTGCAACAATAACTTCTTTCTTCAAGATTTTCATATCATAGTAGCGTCCAGTTGCTTTTTCTTTAACTAGAATTACTTTGCCAAAGGTACCTTTCCCCAGCAGCTTAAGATATTCAAACTCATTCATAGTCACTTTATGTTTTGGCTTTATATTAGAAACTTCAATCTCTTCAGCCCCCGAATTATCACTTGGAGAGTCAGACCGAAAGTCCATCATTTCCTCTGGGAGGTCTGCGGAATGTTGTCAGGATGGGATCTCTGAAGGGCTAGAGTCTGTGTAATCATGGGCTAATGGAGGTTTGGGTTTAAAGCTACGTACTGTCAAGTAGTAGGTGGGGAGTGGGGGTAGGTAAGGGTGGGCGGTTGTCTTGCTTCTTAAACCGATTAGGTATAAGGCAAGAAGTAGTATGCTCAGGCTATGGTGAAGGAGCGCCATATTGTTGAGATAATCAGAATATACAATTGTACAGTAGCCAGCTAGAGGGTTACTTATGAGTTATAGAAAAGCAAGCTAGACTCTACAGAATACACAGGTTATAAAATTGTACAGTGGTCAGATAGCAAGTTATCTGCCGTAAAGGGGGTTCTATAAGGCTCTTTGCCGGAGTCAGAAGTACAATTATACATTTATATGTTAGACATACCGCAAATTGGTTGCCTTGGCGAAGTTAAAGTCTTGTGGGTGCAGCAAATCCGTTGTTTTACAAGGGCGTTTCACAAAGGCGCTCACTGAGGTGCATGCGCCTTCATCGGCGTGTCAAACGGCTGCACGCTGTTGGCGCTGTGACTGTTTTAAAGTGTTCCCCTGCTGGATTGGGGGAGGGGCGGAGCTGTGCTCTCACTCTCTGTTGGGCTTCCGATTTCTACAAATGGATTTCTATGGCAAAGAAATATCAAAGAAGAGACAAGCTAGTTTTATCATGCATTTTTAATGAAAATAACCAATGGGCAAACTGGATGGACCGTTCAGGTCTTTTTTTATTTTATAAATCTTTATTAATTTTCAATTCAAGAACATTGCAATGAAATATACATACAATTAACTTCATAACAGCACTTACAATCAAGCAATATTACAAAATATTCCCCCCTCCCTCCCTCCTTCCCTAATTCAAGAACAGAAACAAAGTGCATTAAATTATACATACTTATAAAATCAGAAAACAGCACTTACATTTGATCAATGAATACTACAAAATATATTACCTCCCCTCCCCCTCCCTGGATGTGCAAATCAAATAGAAAATAAAGGCATAATTCAACTAATCAGAATTAACAAAATTCATCAATGGACCCCATATTAATTTAAATAGCTTATTATGACACAATATTTCTGAGTTCATTTTTTCATATTTATAACATAAAAAATTAAGTCTGTCCCAATTTTTCCAGTTTTTAGTAATCATTTGCATGACAATCCCAGTCATTTTTAAATCCGGTTTCCCCAGATCTACTTCATCCTGAGAAAATAGGAAAATATTCCTGAGATGTGAGTCACAGGAAAAAAATAGCAGGAGGCTCATATCTGTTCTGCCTCAGTTCTGCTCTGCCATTTCCAAGCAATTTAGAGAGTGCTTATTTTTATTCAATTTACACTCTTAATATTTCACATTAAATTTAAAAACCCTGTGTGGTACTTTTGACTGGAATATATTTATATCCAATACATAGTTCCTGAAACCGTCATACAGTGCTATAAATTTGAAACATTACTATAATTCATTGCTTACCCCATCTGTGAAGGTCACAGTGGAGAAGGCTATGGCATTTTCTTTGAGAATTGTCTGGAAATAATCCTCTTTTTTTTTTTTTTTAAGAAAACAGCAAGACACTACAGAAAATAACAGTAACTAGGTGTTTAATAGCTATCTGGCTATTATGATGCATATGTCTGGAGTTAATATTCTACAACAATACACTAAAGAAATTTGTGGTTATCCAATTGCTGAATCAAACACTCCCCTGAGTTAATATTCAAAATGTAAGTCCATACCAGTCTATGGCTACTGTAAATATACTGTTTGGATGTACAGTCAAACCTTGGTATGCGAGCATAATTTGTTCCAGAAGCATGCTTGTAATCCATAGCACTCGTATATCAAAGTGAATTTCCCCTTAGTAAATAATGGAAACTCAGGCGATTTGTTCCACAACCCAAAAACTTTAATACAAAATACTATAGATATATACAAAATACGCAAGACTTCTGCTCATTGCAAAACCTCGCTCATTTAGTACAGTCAATACACTCTTGCAGGATCAGAGAGAGAACCATCGGCTCAGTTGTGATGATGTGATGCGTGTATACTGTATGTACTTGTATTGCAAGACTTTGCTTGTTTAGAACAGTCACTAAACTCTTGCAGCTTCAGAGAAGGAAGAACCATCAGCTCAGTTGTGATGTGTGTATACTGTATGTACTTGTATTGCAAGACATTGCTGGTATATCAAGTTACAATTTAATAAAATGTTTTGCTTGTCTTGCAAAACACTTGCAAACCAAGTTACTTACAATCCAAGGTTTTTATTTTTTTTTATTTTTTATTCTTTATTTATCATTTTAAAATTCTTACCAAAATCAAAACATTTTGTACAGAAAGATTGTCAGGTCAAACACAAAATTATAAGAAAATCATTTACATGATGTAGAAAGAAAAAGTTCTAATCGGACAATCTCAAGTCCTCTATAGTGTGATCCAAGATTATATATGAGTGAACTTTAGGAAATCAATTTTTAATTCTATACAAAAGAAACAGTATCGCGTTTTATTCTAATATCAAATCCAATTAGTTATTACTATTACGTTGTTGTTGTTGTAGTTGTTGTTATTCCTTCTTTTTCCAGACGTAAAATGTTCATGCCGTTGCTCCTGCAGTAATAAAATGCAGTCAATTAAAAAGGGGAACCCATCGTGAACAAACCAAAAAAACTAAACAACAAAATGCAAGTGCCACAGAGAAACCCACACAGAAAGAAAAGAGGAAGGGGGGAGGGGAAAGATTACAATTGAACAAAACTAAGCTTGTGACATTGAAAAAAAGCATGTGCAATAAAAGATACCAAAATCAGAACCCCAGAGAAGCAATATGAAAGAACAAAGTCAAAATAGAAATGCCAGAAAAATCGTGAAACTTATCAAATCTATAGCACTGCAAAACAACTCAGCCATGCAGTGAAAGAAAACTTAAGTCAGGAAAAGGCGGAGTATAAAAAGGAAGCCAATAATGAGCATGCTGATGATGTAATGACAATGAAAGAGAGGGTTGGAACACACAAATCGGGGTAAAACACAAAAAAATGAAACCAAATGATAAATAAAGAAAATGAAATGAAAATACAATGAAATAAATAAGAAAAGAGACGATTTAAAACCAATTTTTAACAGCAGAACCCAAAACATATTATAGAAAAGGCAGACTTAATCAAAAACGAAAACGAGGCTTGAAACTCATAAACACCAGTGGCCATTAAAACACATAAAAAAAATGAATGAATATAGAACAGAAAAACCATTGAGCATAAAGGGGTAGAAAACAACCATAATAATATGGATATAAAAGTGATTACAATTGTAATTTTGTTCAATTGTAATCTTTCCCCTCCCCCCTTCCTCTTTTCTTTCTGTGTCGGTTTCTCTGTGGCACTTGCATTTTGTTGTTTAGTTTTTTTTGGTTTGTTCACGATGGGTTCCCCTTTTTAATTGACTGCATTTTATTACTGCAGGAGCAACGGCATGAACATTTTACTTTAGTCCACTTGTTATTTTAAAGACCATTTGATACCCAAAGACTCCTAAGGTACAATTATTTTTGCCTTTTCTACAAATGTTTGTTTCTCCCTTACCTTATTGAACAGGTTTATATAGGTTTGATGCAACATATATTTACATATTTGTCTTATACATACCATTTTTCCATCCATAATGACCATTTGAGCCATAAACTGTTTGTTATTTATTTCATTATATTGAAACTATTTTAATTCAGTTCCATATAAGTGTGTATTTATTGAGTTTTATATTTTGGCTCATATTTTTAACATTTTTATGTTTTTTTATGATTAGTACTTCTTATTCTTTTGGACTCATAGGTCATTTATAATATTTTCATTATACATTTTTGTATCGGTTGATTATCATTGTACAGTTTATGGTGATTAGTTTTATTGTATTTCTTCTTGTCATATGTGCATTTATGTATTATCTATGCAGAGCTCATTTGTTCTTTGGGATAATTTTAATTTTAATTTTGATAAAAAGCTGTTTTATGGTTGTTTACTATTTAGTGCTGACATAGCAGGTTTTTCTTTTAAACATTGCTGTACTTTTGATATGGTTTTATTCTTTGCTGTTTTTTAACATTTTTATATATTTTCATATTTGCTGTTTATGTTTTTATGTATAATTATGTCTATTCACTTTATATTGTTTATATATATAATTTGTAGACTCCTGATGCAGGCCGGATGGCCGAAACATGATCATGTCGAGTCGTTGAGTTGCTTTGGATGTTTGAATTGGTTTGGATGAATAAAGATCATTGGTTTTATCAGATGAGTTGAAAGACACTTTTTTGTGCACCATTCTGATTGGACATTTCCACTTTGCTCTTGCTTGTTCGATTTTGTGGAATTGGTTCCCCTGTTTTATTGTGGATGGGTCCCCAGACCATCCGTCCGGCAGGCCCGCCATCCTCAGAATGGCGGGCCTTATTGGCCCAGTCACCTCAAACCCCACCCACAGGTGGCCTTAGGTGCCTGGCCAACCGGAATTGGGTTGTGGGGCGATCGGGGGAGTGCATCAAGGGCAGGGGGGCCTGGGAGCTCTCCTGCCCATATCTCAGTGGGTGTCGGGGGAGATAGGGGGTTTCACCATGGCAGGAGGGATTGTGCTCCCTCCTGCTCCGATCGTTGCTGGGGGGGGGTTGTCGTTTTGCCATGGTAGGAGGGCTTGGGCTCCCTCCTGCCCTGATTGTTGCTGGAGGGTTTGCGGTTTTTCTAGGATGGGGGTGGATCGTGGCAGGAAATTTGGCTCATCTCTCCTGCTGCAATGTTAATCATCCACCTCCCTGAACCACAGCACTAAGGGGTAAGGATTGCGGCAGGGGAAATACCCTGTCGTGATCCTTACCCCAATGTGCTGCGATTTGGGGAGCTGAGCGATCGCAATCGTGGCAGGAGAGTTTAGCCATATCTTCTGCCGCGATCGTTGCGGTAGGGGGTAGGCAGGTTGCTGGGGCCACTGAGCTGATTGTGGCAGCTGCGATCAGCTCAGTGGCCCCTTTTTCGGCACTTAGACCTGTTTTGACTTGATCTAAGTCAAAACGTATAAGTGCCGACTAGGCAACCTTCCTAAACCTTTGGTTATACCTGCTGTACAGCTATGTCTTGGTCAGCCCACCTCCCGCCCTCCTCCCGCCCTTTCCCCGCCTCTAAAAATGCCTCTTTTCACTCTATGCATTTAGAGGCAGGGGAAAGGCCTAAGCTGGTTTTAGATATGTCTAAAACCAGCTTTGGTTATGGGTACTTGGACGATCACGCTTTTTGATCATCCAAGTACCCATTTAGGCCACTTTTTAGACTTTTTTTGTTTTGATTATGAGCCCCATACTGTATATCTTCACCCCCTGAAATAGAAATATGATAGCAGATAAAGGCCAAATGGTCCATCCAGTCTGCACATCCGCAGTAATTATCTCTTCCTCGATCTAAGAGATCCCATGTGCTTATCCCAGGCTTTCTTGAATTCAGGCAAAGTTTCTATCTCCACCACCTCATATGAGGGAAGGGGTAAAACGCGGACCTCACGGACCTTACGGACCTCAAGGATCTAAAACCGCACGTCCTTAAAATCCGAGGTCCGCGCCACTTTTGAGGTCCGTGCCACTTTTAGTCTGGCTCTGACAGAGCTCTATGGCAATTTAACTCTGACGGATCCTAGCATAGGAAGGGAAAAGCATTAGGATCCGTCAGAGTTAAATTGTCATAGAGCTCTGTCAGAGCCAGACTAAAAGTGCCAGGGACCTCAAAAGTGGTGTGGACCTCGGATTTTTAAAGATGTGATGTGCAGTTCAGATCCATAAGATCCGCGAGGGAGCTGGGGGCCTGAGCTGAGCTGCAGGGAAAGCGAAGGCGAACTTGTCAATGAACGGACCTCAGATTTTCAAGGACATGCGGTTTTAGATCTGCAAGGTCCGTGAGGTCCGCGTTTTACCCCTTCCCTCATATGAGGTGATGGAGATAGAAACTTTGCCTGAATTCAAGAAAGCCGCATATGAAAACATTTTCATGTTTTATGTTTGCATATTTCAGAACTGGTGCTTTCAGGAAAGATTATCAAGAGAAAAGGTAGCAGAAGTTTTCTTCCACTTCAGTGTTTTATATCAAGCAGCATTGAAACATTCCCTTCTTCCTAGCCTAATTAAAATCCTGTAGACAAAAGAAGGGAAGCTGATATACAAGCACTGCACAAGAATAAGCTGAACAGTCAGTCTTTTTGCCTACTCAGGTGGTCTGAAGAATGCCTAATCTTTGTGCTGGGACTTGATGGCATTATGAAAACATTGCCTTCATGCTTGTCTATCCATCTGGCAGGTCATCTGGCAGAGCTACAGCTTTGGCTTGTGTTTTACTCAGGCACACATTCTGATATACTCTGCACTTGGCAAAAGGGGAAGTACAACAATTTTTGGGTTATAAAGACTAAAGAAAGTTCCACTTTTGCCCCCAAGCTTCCTAGCAGCTAATGTTGTTTGTGTGTGGGGCAAAGATTTTCCTGGGCCAAGACTCTAATGGTGTATCAATGACAGAGATTGGTCAGAACAAACAGCCCTTATATGCAAAAGGGTTAAGCCAACTCTGAAGTAAGCAGCCTGAAAAACTGCAGGTTCTGAGACCTAAATGCAGAAGACACCCACAGTTAAGTGCCTAGATCAGCATGCCTAGCTTATGGTCCCTTTTATCAAACTGCTCTAGAAGTGTTTAACATAGGCCAGCACAGTAAATGCTCCAATGCTCATAGAATTCTATGAGCATCGGAACATTTACCTCGCCAACCTGCGCTAAAAACCTCTAGCAAAGCTTGATAAAAGAAGGGGTTAATTTTTTAATTGACTTAATCAGCACTGAGAATTGAAAGTGCCATTAAAAAAACAATTTAGAATTTTAATTAGCTGGTAAGTGCCTACCACTTCGAGATAGGCATCTATACTGACGCACCTATTGGCTAGTAGGTATGGTTAGGGGAGGAGTTTGAGCATGGATTGAGTTAGAGTATGGTAAGCACTCATTTAGGCAAAGAAAACCCTGACCTATATTTATTTATTTATTTATAACACTTATGTATTATTCACTTAGCAAGTAAGCAGTGTACAATTAAAAATAAACATTCATTGTCACATGCAATAAAATATATTAAGCAATCAAATCCAACACAGGCATTACATAGTGGTTAAAAAACTCAGTCTTTAACATTGCATTCCTGGACTACTCTCTGACTCCCTTAACAGGATGCCTTCACAAAAAATAAGTTTTTAATAGTTTCTTAAACATCAGGCCATTAGCACCTAAGCACAAATAGCCTGGTAAGGCATTGCATAATACTGGGCCAACCACCGAAAATGCTGACTGTCTCGTACTAACATAGTGTATCACAGCTCACTCTTCCACATCCAACAACATAGCATTTTCTGATCGCAGTGATTATCCAGGACAATACATGTGCAAAACTGCACTGTAATGCCAAGGCATCTTCCCATATACTCAACAGCATTAATATATTATATTGAGCCCAAAACACCACTGATAATCAGTGCAGTTTTTTTAAAGACTGGTGAAATATGGTCATAGTCTGACATGCCCATCAACAAATGTGCAGCAGAGGTTTGGACTACTTGCAATGCCCGCATAAAATGGTTAAGGGGCTGGAGGAGTTGCTGTACAGTGAGAGACTGGAGAAACTGAGCCTCTTCTCCCTTGAAAAGAGGAGACTGAGAGGGGACATGTCTGGCAAAGTTACACGAGAAAATGGAGTAGATTTTGCGCCGTTCACGGAGGGGACATGTCTGGCAAAGTTACATGAGAAAATGGAGTAGATTCTGCGCCGTTCATGGAGGAGGGTGTTTATGAGCAACTTGAAAAACTGAAGGTGGACAAAGTGATGGGACCAGACGGGATCCATCCCAGGATACTAAGGGAGCTCAGAGAGGTTCTGGCGAGTCCTATTAAAGACTTGTTCAACAAATCTCTGGAGACAGGAGTGATTCCTGGGGATTGGAGAAGAGCGGATGTGGTTCCAATTCACAAAAGTGGACACACGGATGAAGCGGGAAACTACAGGCTGGTGAGCCTCACTTCAGTTGTTGGAAAAATAATGGAAGTTTTGCTGAAAGAAAGGATAGTGTACTTCCTTGAATCTAATGGGTTACAGGATCCGAGGCAATATGGCTTTACAAAAGGTAAATCGTGCCAAACGAACCTGATTGAATTTTTTGATTGGGTGACCAGAGAGCTGGATCGAGGACATATGCTAGATGTAATTTACTTGGATTTCAGCAAAGCCTTTGATACAGTTCCTCATAGGAGGCTGTTGAACAAACTTGAAGGGCTGAAGTTAGGACCCAAAGTGGTGAACTGGGTCGGAAACTGGCTGTCGGACAGACGCAAGAGGGTGGTGGTTAATGGAAGTCGCTCAAAGGAAAGAAAGGTGAGTAGTGGAGTCCCTCAGGGTTCGGTGCTGGGGCCAATCCTGTTCAATATGTTTGTGAGTGACATTGCTGAAGGGTTAGAAGGAAAAGTGTGCCTTTTTGCAGATGATACCAAGATTTGTAACAGAGTAGACACCGAAGAGGGAGTGGAAAATATGAAAAAGGATCTGCAAAGTTAGTGGAATGGTCTAATGCCTGGCAACTAAAATTCAATGCAAAGAAATGCAGAGTAATGCATTTGGGGATTAATAATAGGAAGGAACCGTATATGCTGGGAGGAGAGAACTGATATGCACGGACGGGGAGAGGGACCTTGGGGTGATGGTGTCTGAAGATCTAAAGGCAAAAAAACAGTGTGACAAGGCAGTGCTGCCAGAAGGATGCTGGACTGTGTAAAGATAAGCGTAGTCAGTAAAAGGAAGAAGGTGTTGATGCCCCTGTACAGGTCATTGGTAAGGCCCCACCTGGAGTATTGTGTTCAGTTTTGGAGACCGTATCTGGCGAAGGACGTAAGAAGACTTGAGGTGGTCCAGAGGAGGGCAACGAAAATGATAGGAGGCTTGCGCCAGAAGATGTATGAGGAGAGACTGGAAGCCCTGAATATGTATACCCTAGAGGAAAGAGAGACAGGGGAGATATGATTCAGACTTTCAAATACTTGAAGGGTATTAACGTAGAACAAAATATTTTCCAGAGAAAGGAAAATGGTAAAACCAGAGGACATAATTTGAGGTTGAGGGGTGGTAGATTCAAGAGTAATGCTAGGAAATTCTTCTTTACGGAGAGGGTAGTGGATGCCTGGAATGCACTCCCGAGAGAGGTGGTGAAGAATAAAACTGTGACTGAGTTCAAAGAAGCGTGGGATGAACATAGAGGATTTAGAATCAGAAAATAATATTAAATATTGAAGTAAGGCCAGTACTGGGCAGACTTGCATGGTCTGTGTCTATATATGGCCGTTTGGTGGAGGATGGGCTGGGGAGGGCTTCAATGGCCGGGAAGGTGTAGATGGGCTGGAGTAAGTCTTAACAGAGATTTCGGCAGTTGGAACCCAAGCACAGTACCGGGCAAAGCTTTGGATTCTTGCCTAGAAATAGCTAAGAAGAAAAAATTTAAAAATTTAAATTGAATCAGGTTGGGCAGACTGGATGGACCATTCGGGTCTTTATTTGCCGTCATCTACTATGTTACTATGTTACTATGAAACATTCAAAATAATGAAGGGAATAGACTTAGTAGATAAAGACAGGCTGTTCACACTCTCCAAGGTAGGGAGAACGAGAGGGCACTCTCTAAAGTTAAAAGTGGATAGATTCTGTACAAACGTAAGGAAGTTCTTCTTCACCCAGAGAGCGGTAGAAAACTGGAACGCTCTTCAGGTTCTGTTATAGGGGAAAACATCCTCCAAGGATTCAAGAGAAAGTTGGACAAGTTCCTGCTAAACTGGAATGTACGCAGGTGAGGCTGGACTCATTTAGTGCACTGGTCTTTGACCTGGGGGCCGCCACGTGAGCGGACTTCTGGGCACGATGGACCACTGTTCTGACCCAGCAGCGGCAATTCTTATGTTCTTATATGAGTACCAGTCATACCTAAATACAAGGCTTTGCAGTAGTCCAAATTTGACATCAATACTACAATTTTGACAATACTCTGCAGCACCTCTCAGAAATCCCACCCAGATAATACAGATTTTAACTAATGCAACATACGCAATGCAAAATACACAGCTTTCACCACTTTTATCACTTCTGCATCCATAGTTAGTTTGGCATCCAAGACTACACCCAACATGGTGACTTCCTGCTTCACAGGAAGCTGAACATCATTCACACACACACTCTTTGGCCACAAATGCTCTAACACATTCCCCACAATCATAATCACCATCTTTGTCAAATTAAGCATAACCCTATTTATACCCTGACACATTTAATGATTCAACAATGACACTAATTCCCCTCCCCAGGACAAGATAAGGAAGAAAAACTGCACATCATCTGCATAAAGATGAAAAATCACCCCAAATCCTCCAAAAATTTATCTAATGTGATCAGATAAATATTAAATAACATTGGCAAAAAATCAGAGCCCTATAGGACATCTCTTGTAATTGACAATGCTGATGATACTGCCCCTACACTACACACACACTTTGACCTCTCAAACATAGAAACATGATGACAGATAAAGGCCAAATGGCCCATTCAGTCTGCCCATCCACATCATCCACTATCTATTCCTCTCCCTAAGAGATCCCACGTGCCTGTCCCATGCCTACTTGAATTCAGACACAGTCTTTATCTCCACTGCCTCTACCAGAAGACTATTCCATGCATCTACCAACCTTTCTGTAAAAATTTTTTTTTCCTTAGATTGTTCTTAAGCCTATTACCTCTTATCTTCATCTTATGCCATCTCATTCTGGATGTTCCTTCCAAATGAAAGAGATTTGCCTCATTCATAAGGTGACCATATGTACCGTTTTGAATGGGACCTTCTCATTTTTACCTCGCCTGTCCTGTTGTCTGAGGGGAGGATCCGGGGATGGGGGGGTGTCCGGTCCCATTTTGAGGGAAAAAATAAATGGTCACGTTACTCATGCACATTTGGCCACCTTTAGATCATCATACACTAACACCCAAATCCAACTCCTTTTTTGTGCACAAAAGTTCTTCACCCACTAAGCTTTACCCTTCCCTCGGGTTTTTGCAGCCCAAATACATGTGCATTTCTTAGCATTAAATGTTAGCTGTCAAATTTCAGACCATTCTTCAAGCTTTGCTAGGTCCTTCCTCATGTTATTCACACCATCAAGGATGTCTATTGCAGATTTTGGTATCATCTGCAATGGGACAAATCTTACCCGACAGCCTTCAATACTGCTTACAAAAATGTTAAAAAGAACATAAGAATTTGCCACTGCTGGGTCAGACCAGTGGTCCATCATGCCCAGCAGTCTGCTCCTGCGGTGGCCCTGAGACCAGCTCTACCTGCATATGTTCCGGTTCAACAGGAACCTGTCCAACTTTGTCTTAAATCCCAGGAGGGTGTTTTCCCCATAAAAGCCTCTGGAAGAGCGTTTTCTACCACTCTCTGGGTGAAGAAAAACTTCCTTACGTTTGTACAGAATCTATCCCCTTTTAACTTTAGAGAGTGCCCTCACATTCTCTCTACCTTGGAGAGGGTGAACAACCTGTCTTTATTTACTAAGCCTATTCGCTTCAGTATCTTGAATTTTTCTATCATGTCCCCTCTCAGTCTCCTCTTTTCAAGGAGAAGAGGCCAAGTTTCTCTAATCTCTCATTGTATGGCAACTCCTCCAGCCCCTTTACCATTCTAATCACTCTTCTCTGGACCCTTTTGAGTAGTACCATGTCCTTCTTCATGTACGGCGACCAGTGCTGGACGCATTACTCCAGGTGAGGGCGCACCATGGCCCAGTACAGCAGCATGATAACCTTCTCCGATCTGGTCATGATCCCCTTCTTAATCATTCCCAGCATTCTGTTCACCCTTTTCGTCACCGTCACCCATTGCGTGGATGGATTCATCGACTTGTCGACCAGTTCTCCCAAGTCTCTTTCCTGGGGGGTCTCTCCAAGTACCGCCCCAGACATCATGTATTCATGTATAAGATTTTTGTTACTGACATGCATCACTTTACACTTATCCATGTTGAACCTCATCTGCCATGTCGTGGCCCATTTCTCGAGCGTGTTTATGTCAAGTTTCAGATGTTTGCAATCCTCCTGCGTCTTCACTACTCTGAATAACTTCATATCATCTGTAAATTTAATCACCTCACATGTCGTACCAATTTCCAGATCTTTTATAAATATGTTGAAGAGCACAGGTCCAAGCACCGAACCCTTCGGCATTCCACTGATGACGCTTTTCCAGTCCGAGTATTGTCCATTTACTCCCACTCTCTGTTTTCTATCCACCAGCCAATTTTTAATCCACGTGAGTATTTCACCCTTGATTCCATGGCTCACAATTTTTTGAAGTAGTCGTTCATGTGGAATCTTGTTGAAAGCTTTCTGAAAATCCAGATATACAGTGTTGATTGGGTCACCCTTATCTATCCGTCTGTTTATTCCCTTGAAGAAGTGCAGCAAGTTCGTTAAGCAAGATCTTCCTCTGCTAAAGCCATGCTGGCAGGTCCTCATCAGATCATGTCCGACAAGGTGCTCAATGATGCGTTCCTTTATCAGCGCCTCTACCATCTTTCTCGGTACCAAGGTCAGACTCACCAGTCTGTAGTTTCCCGAATCACCCCTCAAACCTTTCTTGAAGATCGGTGTAACATTTGCCACCTTCCAGTCTTCTGGAACCCTTCCCGATTTGATCGACAGATTGGCTATCAGTTGAAGCAGTTCAGCTGTAATCCCTTTTAGTTCCTTGATTACCCTCAGATGGATGACATCTGGTCCTGGGGATTTATCATTTTTAAGCCTATCAATATGTCGGCATACCTCTTCTAGACTGACCGTCAACCCTGTCAGTTTCCTATCTTTGTTTCTCGTGTATAGCCTGTCGGCTTCCGGTATGTTGCATATATCCTCTTCGGTAAACATAGATGCAAAAAATGTGTTCAGTTTGGCAGCGATGGCTTTGTCTTCCTTTAGCACTCCCTTTATTCCTTGGTCATCCAACGGCCCCACTGCTTCTTTCGCAGGTTGTTTCCTCTTAATATATCAAAAGAATGCCTTGAAGTTTTTCACCTCCTTGGCTATTTTTTCCTCGTAGTTTCTTTTGGCCCCTCTTACCACCTTATGACACCTGCTTTGATGCTGTTTGTGCTTTTTCCAGTTTTCCAGTTTTCATCCGTTTTTGACCTTTTCCATTCCTTAAATGAAGTCTGCTTCCTTCACCACTACAGTGAGGCACACCAGTTTTTTTTCCTCTTGGATCCCTTGTTGATATGCGCTATATATAGATTTTGTGCCTCAGTGACTGTGTCCTTAAAAAGGGACCATGCTTGCACTAGCGTCTTTACAGTGCTTATCCTCTTCTTGATCTTCTTCCCCACCATGTATAGCATTTGGGGGGTACTTAGCAAAAAAATGCTTGCAAAGTTAATGTACATACTTTAAAATGTTCTAGTATGCATTAAAACAATTTTTCCCAAAACTAGGGAAAAGAATCTCAAAATGGCCTGAAACAAGCTGATTATTTTTTTTCCTGTGGACATCCTATTAGCAAAGGGTGAAATTAGAAATGAATCAAGAAATTTGATTCTGTTCTCAAAAATGAACCTGCTTTTAAAATCCAGAACAAATACAAAGTCAGTTGCACTGGAGCATTGTTTATAGCAGGTGCAGAAATCGGCATTGATGTTAAGCATCATCAAATTCCGTGTGTTTTGCTGAAACCATATTCGTGCCAATTTTCATGGCATGCCCCTTGCTCTGCCTAAACTAATTTTTGGCACCAAAAATTTTTTTCGGAGCCTAAATTGCACAACAATGTTTTACAAAATCAGGAAGACATTGAGCAGGCTTCCTTCCCTAGGGAGATAAATGCAAAAGTGCAAGCAGAGTGGTGAAGTAAATAATTCAAAATAACATATCAGTAATGGTATTTTAACCCACCATCCCTGAATGATAAGTTAACTGTTCTGGGCTAGCTTGTGCGATCCATTAGGATCATATCAGTGTGAAAAATTGCTGTTGGCATATATATCCTGACATAGAAATACTCATATGATCACTGAAACCATGACAACATAGCGGGACTTGGGTGTGATTGTATATCAAGGGTGCCCACACTTTTTGGGCTTGCGAGCTACTTTTAAAATGACCGAGTCAAAATGATCTAACAATAAAATAAAAAAAAACACAAAGCACACTGTACCCAGAGAAAATGTTAATTATCATTTATATTCCGCGGGTTTTCAAAGATGTCAAGGCAGCTGACTTTATGCAATGTCACCTCAGTAACAACTATACAAAAAATAGACAAATATACCCCCTCCCTTTTTACTAAACCGCGATAGCGGTTTTTAGCTCAGGGAGCTGCACTGAATGCCCTGCGCTGCTCTCAATGCTCATAGGCTCCCTGCGCTAAAAACCGCTATTGCGGTTTAGTAAAAGGGGGCCATAGTGCAAAATATAGACATCAGATAAAAATTTTCAAAACGGACACATTTTGATCACTAAATTGAAAATAAAATCATTTTCCCTACCTTTGTTTGGTGATTTCATGAGTCTGTTTCTTCTTCTGACTGTGCAACCAATATTTCTTCCCTTCTCCTGAATGCTTCCTTTCCTCCAGACCTCATTCCCTTCCCCAACTTTTTCTTCCTCTCTCCCTGCCCTCCTCCCTTTCTTTCTTTCTCTCCATCTTTCTTTCTGTCTCCCTGCCACCCTTTATTTCTGTATGTCTATCTTTCTCTCTCCATGCCCTCTTTCTTTCTGTCTCCCTGTCTTTCTCTCTCCATGCCCTTTCTATCTGTCTCCCTGTCTTTCTCTCTCCATGCCCCCTTTCTGTCTCCTTGCCCTCCCCCAGTCCACCGCCGCCGCAATTGGTGAACAGGCTGCTGCCATAAAGAAGACACTGAAGCACTGTGCCGACCAACCTTCCCCACCCGACATCTAACATCAGAGAGGAAGTTCCAGGCCAGCCAGGCAGTGATTGGATGGCCTGGAACTTCCCCTCCGACATCAATTGGTTAAAGATACAGCCTCAGCACCCTGGGTTTGTAGGTTCAAACCCACACTGCTCCTTAATCCCCCTATTGCCCCAGGTACATTAGATAGATTGTGAGCCCACCGGGACGGACAGAGAAACATGCTTGAGTACCTGAATAAATTCAGGTAAACTGTTCTGAGCTCCCCTGGGAGAACGGTATAGAAAATTGCATAAATAAAATAAATTGACCAAAGAAAGTGATGTTTATGATTTTAATTGTATGTATGTAGTATTGCACTTTGTTTTTATTCTTGAATTAGGGTGGGAGGGAGGGGGAAAAATGTTTTGTAATATTTCTTTGATTGATTGTAAGTGCTGTCTTGAAGTTAATTGTATGTATACTTTAATGCACTGTTTTTGAATAGAAAATTAATAAAGATTTGTTAAAAATAAAAAAAGATGAATCTCTGTACAGAAAAATGGAACACAACCATAACTTGATAGATGGCTATTTTCTATAACTTTACATGGAACAAGCTTGATGTTATTAGTACATAACTCTTTGATGGAGGGACTAAGGGAGGTTGGGCTTTCATCATCTATTTTAGATATAAAAATAAGTTTTTACTACTGCTTTGAGTGGGAAACATATTTTCAGATGAAAAGAACCATTTTAAAGTAACTCTAATGGGAAAATCATTCTTTTTATCTTAGTAGTTTCAAATTGAATAAGCTTCTGTGCCATCCTAAGTCTGTTTCCAAGGCAATCATGGTAGGAAGAAAGGAGAAAAACCCAATTGTTCAAAATAAAATCACAAGCAGACAGTGCAAATTAACTGCACAGAAAGCAGCTGCACATTTCAATACAACCACAAGAAGAGCAATTATCCATAACCACTTACCTAAATAAACAGGCTGTCTGAAATTTTACTCCCAGTATGTGGATGTAGTTTCACTAAAAAGGTGGTATTGGAGCCAAAGTTTAGGTAATGAAGTGTGAAATGTACATTTTTAAAACACACACATACTCTAGTCCAGGGGTGCTCAAATGGTCGTTTGCGATCGACCAGTAGATCGCAAAGGCAACACGAGTCGATCGTGTTGCCTTTGCAATCTTTTTCTCCCTGCTGCTTCCCCATACCGACAACGTGGAGAATATGTGGTCGACTCTGAAATCCACCCTGCATGAAGCAACAAATCGCTATGTAAAAACGGTCAGCAAAAGTCGGAGAAACAAGAGACCCCAGTGGTTCAGTACTGAAATTTCGGACCTCGTTAAGGAGAAGAAAAAAGCATTTATCGCCTACAAACATTTAGGAAAGCAGGAGGCAAAAGAAGACTATCAGGATAGGTCTAAAGCTGTCAAGAAGGCAGTCAGAGAGGCCAAGCTCCGAATAGAGGAGAATCTAGCGCGGAACATTAAGAAAGGGGATAAATCCTTCTTTAGGTATATTAGTGACAGGAAAAGAAACAAAGATGGGATAGAACGACTCAGGAAATCGGACGGGAATTATCAAGTTTCAAGTTTCAAGTTTAATACAGATTTGATTAATCGCTTCATCTAAATTCGAAGCGATATACATAATAATAAAAATTACAATAAAAATAAAATCATAGTAGATAATACTAACAGGGTTAATGACAAATATGACAAAACTGGAAACAAAAGGAAAATATAGGTTAGAAGTTACAATTTAAATAAAGGTTAAATAAACATATAGGGGAGGCACATAAGGAGAGGGTAATGATAATAATTTAATAAGATAAAATTTGAAAGGAAGATAAAAATTAAAAGTGAGACTTGAAAGAATAACTATTAAGAGATTCTCATGATTATTAAAAGGTCAATTAAAAGATAGTTAGATTATGAAGGCGTCATTAAAAAGGAAAGTTTTTAGTTTACTTTTAAATTTATCTAAATTAATTTCTTCCCTTAGATGGCTTGGTAGAGAATTCCAGGTCTGGGGTGCAGTGACTGAAAAAATGAATTGTCGACGCGTGTTTATTATTTTTAGCGATGGAATAGTTAATAGATGCTGTTCGGAAGATCTTAAAGTTCTATTAGCTGTGTAGGGGATAAGCAATTTGTAAATGAAAGCTGGAGTTTTAAAAAGAAGTGATTTAAAGGTGAGCAAACTAAGTTTATATATTATTCGATGAGCCACCGGGAGCCAATGGGCATCCTTAAGAAGAGGTGTTATGTGATCAAATTTTTTTGCTTTATAAATAAGTTTAATGGATGTATTTTGTATTATCTGTAAGCGTTTTATTTCCTTTTGAGCTATACCTTTGAACAGGGCATTACAGTAATCTATCTTTGAAATGACAAGTGAATGAATAAGGATATTTAGAGAATTGGTACTAAGGAACTGTGAGACAGAGCGGATTTGTCGAAGCCTGAAGAATGAAGACTTAATGATACTACTAATATGATCGTGGAAGGAAAGAGTGTGATCGAAAATAACTCCAAGTATTTTAATGTTGTTTACCTCTTGTAAGGGATGACCCTTAATAGAAATTGGGAGGCTGAGTTTGGGATTATCCTTCCAAGGAAAAAGTAATACATTGGATTTATTGATATTCAATGCAAGTTTATTATTGTTTAGCCAGTTATGTATTTGTTCTAGTTTTGTATTGATCACAAATATGTCAGAGGGATTATTGGTATCAATGGGGTGCAGAAGTTGAATATCGTCGGCATAAGCGAAGACATTAAAGCCGATAGATTGACATAGAGTCAACAAAGGTGCAAGGAATATATTGAATAGAAGTGGAGAAAGTATGGAACCTTGAGGGACACCATTTGAAGTTGAGAAGGTATCAGAAGTTGTATTATTAAAAAAAACGGATGAAGAACGATCAGTAAAGTATGATTGAAACCAAGATAAAACTTGGTCTGAGATGCCAATTGATTGGAGTCTAGTTAATAATAGCTCATGATCGATCGTGTCGAATGCAGCCGAAAGATCTAAAGAAACTAAAAGAACTGATTGATGATGGTCTAAAAAATAGTGAATAATGGTAGTCATGCCTATTAATGAATGTTCTGTAGAATGATGTTGCCTAAAACCAGTCTGATTGGGGTGAAGAATATTAGTTTTTTCGATAAAATCTGAGATCTGGTTAAACACCACCTTCTCAGTTAATTTAGATAAGAATGGAATATTGGCTATATTATGCAGAATTGGATTCCACTAAGGCCGAGCTATTAAATGAATATTTCTGCTCGGTTTTCACCTGTGAGGCACCGGGATCCGGTCCACTTTTACAGACAAGGGAAAGCCAGAAAGACCCGTTTCAAGACTTCAAGTTTACGCCCAGTAGCGTCTACTGCGAACTTTCAAGACTCAAAGTGAACAAAGCCATGGGACCAGACAACCTACACCCCAGGGTGCTCAGAGAGTTGAGTGAAGTCCTGGCGGAACCATTGTCTGTGCTCTTCAATCTCTCCCTAAGCACGGGAAGAGTCCCCTTGGACTGGAAAACAGCTAACGTTATTCCACTCCACAAAAAGGGCTGCAGGACAGAGACAGCAAATTACAGACCGGTAAGTCTCACATCCATAGTATGCAAGCTCATGGAAACACTGATCAAACAGAAACTTGATACAATACTGGATGAAGAAAATCTACGTGATCCCCATCAACATGGATTTACCAAGGGCAGGTCCTGTCAATCATATCTGATTAGCTTCTTCGACTGGGTAACAAGACAACTGGATGCCGGGGAGTCCCTGGACGTAGTGTATTTGGACTTCAGCAAAGCTTTTGATAGCGTCCCACACCGCAGGTTATTGAACAAGTTGAAATCGCTGGGATTAGGGGAAACACTAGCTGCATGGGTTAAGGATTGGCTGAGCGGTAGAATTCAGAGGGTGATGGTAAATGGTACCCCATCCAAAACATCAGATGTGACCAGTGGAGTGCCACAAGGCTCGGTCTTAGGTCCAATCCTATTCAACATATTCATAAGTGATATGACCCAAGGGCTCAGAGGAAAAATATCATTGTTCGCCGATGACGCCAAACTGTGCAATATAGTAGGTAAAAGCACTATGCCTGACAGTATGACGCAGGGGGAGAGTGTGGCGCAGTGGTTAAAGCTCCGACCTCAGCACCCTGAGGTTGTGGGTTCAAACCCACGCTGCTCCTTGTGACCCTGGGCAAGTCACTCAATCCCCCCATTGCCCCAGGTACGTTAGATAGAGTGTGAGCCCGCCGGGACAGAGAGGGAAAACTGCTTGAGTACCTGAATAAATGCATGTAAACCGTTCTGAGCTCCCCAGGGAGAACGGTATAGAAAATTGAATAAATAAATAAATAAATACTATTAGAACAATGGTCATCGACTTGGCAGCTCAACTTCAATGCTAAAAAATGCAAAGTGATGCACCTGGGTAAAAGAAATCTGTGCAGGACTTACACGTTAAATGGTGAGACCTTAGTTAGGACCACGGAAGAACGGGATTTAGGAGTAATCATTAGTGATGACATGAAAACTGCCAATCAAGTGGAAAAGGCTTCCTCCAAGGCAAGGCAAATGATGGGTTGTATCCGTAGAGGTTTTATCAGCAGGATGCCAGAGGTCATAATGCCACTGTACAGGTCCATGGTGAGACCTCATTTGGAATATTGTGTTCAATTCTGGAGACCACATTACCAGAAAGATGTGCTGAGAGTTGAGTCAGTTCAGCGGATGGCCACCAGGATGGTCTCGGGGCTCAAGGATCTTCCGTATGAAGTAAGGCTGAATAAATTGCAGCTGTACTCACTTGAAGAACGAAGAGAGAGAGGAGACATGATTGAGACATTTAAATATATCACGGGTCGTATCGAGGTGGAAGAGGATATCTTTTGTCTTATGGGACCTTCGTCCACCAGAGGGCATCCGCTGAAAATCAGGGGAGGGAAGTTTCATGGGGACTCCAGAAAGTATTTCTTCACTGAGAGGGTGGTCGATAATTGGAATGAACTCCCACGGCAGGTGATTGAGGCCAACAGCGTGGCAGATTTAAAAAATAAATGGGATATTCATGTGGGATCTCTAATGAGGTAAGGGCAGGAGGTTGGTGAGCAAACTCCTTGGGGAAGGGTCACTGGAGTGGGCAGACTTGATGGGCTTTGGCCCTTTTCTGCCGTCATTTTTCTATGTTTCTACCAGGCCTGGCACATACAAGCGCCAGACTTACAAAACTTCAACTCCGAAGTCAATTCTGATGTCGGAGAGGAAGTTCTGGGCCATCCAATCTCTGCCTGGCTGGCCTGGAACTTCCTCCCCGATGTTAGAATTGATGTCGGAGGTGAAGTCTTATGGGCCTGGCACTTGTACGCGCCAGTTCTGGCTCGGGGAAGCAGCAGGAAGAAATTGCATTGGTAGCTTGGGGTGGGGATAGGGAAAGAATCAGGGAAGTACAGAAATCAGCACAATGGCTTGGGGGGGCAGGGGGAGAGAGAAAGAAAGGCAGAAATAAAGAGTGGACAGAAGTAGAGAGAAAGAAAGACAGGCAGGCAGGGATAGAGAGAAAAAAAGGCAGAAATAAATAAATATTGGCTTTACAGAAGAAGGAAGTGCAACCAGAGACTCATGAAATCACCAGACAAAAAGGTAGGAAAAATGATTTTATTTTCAATTTAGGGATCAAAATGTGTCCATTTGGAGAATTTATATCTGCTGTCTATATTTTGCACTATGGCCCCCTTTTACTAAACCGCAATAGCGTTTTTTAGCGCAGGGAGCCTATGATCATCGAGAGCAGTGCAGGGCATTCAGCACAACTTCCTGAGCTAAAAACCGTTATCACAGTTTAGTAAAAGGGGAAGGGGTATATTTGTCTATTTTTGTATAGTTGTTACTGAGGTGACATTGCTTATTTTAAAGTCATCTGCCTTGACTTCTGATAAAAACCTCGAATACAAATGATAATTAACATTTTCTCTGCGTACAGTGTGCTTTGTGTTTTTTAAAATTTTATTATTGGTAGATCATTTTGACTTGGTCATTTTAAAAGTAGCTCGCAAGCCAAAAAAGTGTGGGCATCCCTGCTCTAGTCAATATTCAGCCATCAAGATCAGCATAGAAACACAGAAACAAGATGGCAGATAAAGGCCAAATGGCCCATCCACAGTAACTATTATCTCTTCCTCTCTTTATAAGATCCTACATGCCTAGCTCACGCTTTCTTGAATTCAAACACAGTCTCTGTCTCCACCATTTCTTCTGGGAGACTATTCCATGCATCTACCTCCCTTTCTGTAAAAAATTATTTCTTTAGATTATTCCTGAGCCTACCACCTTTTAACTTCATCCTATACCCTCTCATTCCAGAGCTTCCTTTCAAATGAAAGAAACTTGACTCATGTGCATTTATTCCATGTAGGCATTTAAATGTCTCTATCATATATCCCCTCACCTGCCATTCGGCCATTATCTGTCATCATGTTTCTATGTTTCTATATCTCCCCTCTCCAGTCTTTCCTCCAAAGAATACCATTTTAGTAGCATTCCTCTGGACCGACTCCATCCTTTTTATATCTTTTTGAAGGTGCGGGCTCCAGAATTATACACAATATTCTAAATGAGGTCTCACCAGAGTCTTATACAGGTGAATCAATACCTCCTTTTACCTAGTGGCCATACCTCTTCCTTTGCACCCTAGCATCCTTCAAGCTTTCTCCATCAACTTTTCAAACTGTTTGGCCACTTTAAGATCATTACATACAATCACACCCAAGTCCTGCTCTTCTGCCGTGCAAATAAGTTCTTTGCCCACTAAACTGTACCTTTCCTTTGGGTTTTTGCAGCCCAAATGCACGACCTTGCATTTCTTAGCATTAAACTTTAACTGCCAAATTTCAGACCATTCTTCAAGGTTCGCTAGGTCTTTCTTCATGTTATTCACACTACCTGGGGGGGTCTATTCTATTGCAGATTTTGGTATCACAAATCTTACCTGACAGCCCTTCAGCAATATCACTTATAAAAATGTTAAAAACAACAGGCCTAAGAACAGAACTTTGAGGCATAGTACTGGTAACATCTCTTTTCAGAGTGATCTCCATTGACCACTATCTTTTCCACTTAACCAGTTCTGACACATCCTGTCACTTTGGAACCCATCCCAAGAACTCTCAGTTTATTTATTAGCTGTCTGTGTGGAACACTGTCAAAGGTTTTGCTAAAATCAAAGTACAACACATCTAGTGCATTCCCTCTACCCAATTCTCTGGTCACCCAGTCAAAGAAATTTATCAGATTTGTCTGACAAGAGCTACCTCTAGTGAATTCATGTTGCCCTTGGTCTTGTTGTAATCCTCTTGAGAAGCCGCTGTTTAGCTCCTTGATGGGGTTCCCTCTAAGGGAATAACCACATGAACACTCAGGCCCTGATTCTGCAAAGTGCGTCCCGATTTTAGACAGCTGTAGACGTCCTACAGCTGTCTAATCAGCCAATCGGGGTGCATGTTTTTAAAAAAATGCTCCCCAGGCAGGCCGCCTATATTGAAGATGCCTCCGGGAGCCTAGGGAGGCCCACAAGACCGTCTAAGCTCGCCTAAAGGCCTTAGGTGAACCTAGGCGGCCCTATGCGTCTCCCTATTAGAGGAAGAGACGCTTACAATGTAGGCCAGCAAAATGCTATACTTATCGCGGCAAGGGATCTCCCTGCTGCAATAAGTATAGCGTCCGCGGCCGCCTGTCCAATCACCGGCAGCAGGGTGCCGGCCTGAGGGTGCCTAACCCCTCCTGTCAGAAAGCTGCACCCTCTCCGGATCCCCGATGCTAATGCCCCCCCCGCACTACCACCTCCCCAATGACACCCCTAACCTCCCCCCAACTAACCTCTAAATTGTTGGCCGGCCGGACAGGTCTTGCTGCCATTCAGCTGGCAGGCCCGCCTTGTCAAAATGAGGTGGGCCCGCCCCTTCCAGGCCCATCCCCGCTAAGCCTAAGGCCTGATTGGCCCAGGCTCTAGAAGCCTGGACCAATCAGGCCTTAGGCATAGTGGGTTCACCCATCCCCACTAACCTTAAGGCCTGATTGGCTCAGGCGCCTAGAGCGGGGGTCTGGAGGGGGTGCGGCTTTCCAGCAGGAAGAGTTAGGTACCCTCCTGCTGGTGATCGGGAGTTTTGATGGGGCGGCGTTCCGTCAGGAGGGGTTAGGGTTGGGGTTGGGCGATCGGGAGTTTTGGGGGGGGTGTTCTGGCAGGAGGGGTTGGGCACCCTCCTGCCGGTGATTGGACAGGCGGTCGCTATACTTATCGTGGCAGGGAGATCCCTTGCCGCGATAAGTGTAGCGGCCACATCTACTCTAACCCATTCTCTAATCGGCTTCTGTAACATGGACACCGGTTACAGAATCGGGGTTAGTGTAGGCCCGATTCTGTATAGGATGCCCTTCACAGGCGTCCTATATAGAATCAGGGCCTCAATCCATAGCCAAAATGAATCACTTGGTTTATTAGAAAAAAATCAGGAATAAAATAGTCAGCATTATCAGAAAATATGTATAAAAAAGTATATTAATATATTAGAGTAATCTGAATAGCCATACAGTGGAGAGAGAGATACAAACAGATGCCGACAGTTTCTGTATGTATGTTATAGTCTCTGCCCACCTTACATAAGCACTGGGTTATATACACAAGTTTCTTTGTCCTGTGAGACCCATCTCTAGCTCTGTCTATTTACCGCCCCTATAGGTGCAAATCTGCAGCCTAGCTATCCCACCCCTAGTCCACAACTTTATCCTTCCCTGGGGGGCCCAGGATAGGAATGCCTTCTCGAACTTTCCATTCTTCACACGGGCACATCAGTACAGCAACCCCCACCTATGAGGCCTGGCATTTCTTTTCAGTTCCTAGGTTCCTGGAGCCTGTGTGCCCATAATTTGTGCCGCCAGACATTACGCACACTTCTGGATGGCTGGATGGACGTGGCTACTCATTCCCATGAACCTCCAAATAATAGTCAGAAAGGTCCAAGGCTTAAATTCAGCAATTTCTTTTTTTCTCTTGCCACAAAAAAACAGAACTTGATCACAAACAGTGCTGTAGGGAGTGCCCACAATCATTTACAATTCAAAATAATCATCTTCAGCTTCAAACAAGGCAAAATAATCACTTTGAAACTCAGTATGTAAAAAAAATAAAAACAACCCTTGGCTCTAGGGCAAACTGGAACAGTTTAGCAGAGGTCTTTCCCTTCTCTCTCTGCTGAAAGCAGGGCAGGCATTAGTGCTTATCATTCCAAACAAACAAAAACAAAAGCTTAAATTACCTAACTCCTTTTTAGGCTTTGTGCACAGCACTAGTCCTTAAGGGCTTTATCAGATAAAGACTCAGGTTAGAGCAAACGGAGATAGCAGTAATCACACAGCTGGAACATTTCCCCTCAGCCCATACTGCAGAGATATTAGTGCTTCTATCCCATCCCCCACTCTTGGTAACAGGAACAGTAGTCTTCACAGTACTTAAACAGGAGCCAGTTCACTTTTAAAGTTGAAAGAAAAGCATTTACAGTTTCTGTAGTTCCCAACCTTTTTGCTGGGTCAGCTATTTCCTCTCAAACCCCATTTTGGGGATTACTTGCCCACTTGGGAGTAACTTCCAAAGGCTAGAGCTGTTCTAATGAGGACTCAACATTACTCTCATCAGCATCCAACATTTCTATGTCTGACTTCTCAGGGAAGATGGAGACCATAGAAAAAGCCTGGTTCCTACTCAAGGACACGGTGCACAAAGCACAGAACCTGTACGTCCCCAGGTTTAGGAAAGGGTGCAAAAAGAATCGAACAAAAAACCCGGTGTGGATAACATATGCAGTGAAAAAGGTGATAAGGGATAAGAAAACATCGTTCAGAAAATGGAAAAAGGACCAAACCAAGGACAACCAGAAGGAGCATAAAAGACACCAAAAGGAATGTCACCAAGTGATTAGGAAAGCAAAAAGAGAATATGAAGAGAGACTGGCGGGGGAAGCAAGAAACTTCAAACCATTCTTCAGGTACGTGAAGGGGAAGCAACCGGCCAGGGAGGAAGTGGGACCATTGGATGATGGAAACAAGAAGGGAGTGGTAAAGGAGGAAAAAGAGATAGCCGACAGGTTAAACAAGTTCTTCTCGTCAGTCTTCACAAGAGAGGACACATCCAATATTCCAGAACTCGAGGAGGATCATAAGTGGGGATCAGGATGAAAAGCTAGAGGTAAGCCAAGAGGATGTCCTCCGACAGACTGAAGAGCGACAAATCACCAGGTCGGGACGGCATCTACCCAAGGGTACTAAAAGAACTGAGAAACGAAATAGCGGATACACTTCGCCAAATATGTAACCTATCCTTAAAAACTGGGGAGATCCTGGAGGACTGGAAAATAGCAAATGTCACGCCCATCTTTAAGAAGGGATCAAGGGGTGACCCGGGAAACTACAGCCCGGTGAGCTTGACCTCGGTTCCGGGAAAGATGATGGAAGCACTGGTTAAGAACAGCATCTGCGAACACATAGAAAATAATGGACAGCTGAAGGCGAGCCAGCACGGCTTCTGCAAGGGAAGGTCGTGCCTCATGAACTTACTGTATTTCTTTGAGGGAATAAACAGCCTGATGGATAAAGGGGAATCCATAGACATCATTTACCTTGACTTCCAAAAAGCCTTCAACAAGGTACCCCACGAACGGCTGCTTAAGAAGCTGTGGAACCACGGGGTGCAAGGGGATGTCCACCGATGGATCAAACACTGGCTGGCAGGCAGGAAACAGAGGGTTGTAAAGGGCCATTACTCAGACTGGCAATGGGTCACGAGCGGAGTTCCACAGGGGTCGGTGCTGGGACCGCTCCTGTTCAATATATTTATTAACGACCTGGAGGCGGGAACAAAATGTGAGGTTATTAAATTTGCGGATGACACCAAACTCAGCAGTAGGGTTAGAACCACGGAAGACTGCGAAGACCTGCAAAGGGACCTAACGAGGTTGGAAGAGTGGGCAAAAAAGTGGCAAATGAGCTTTAACATAGAGAAATGCAAGGTCATGCATGTAGGGAAAAAGAACCCGATGTTCAGCTACAAAATTGGGGGATCATTGCTAGGGGTAAGCAACCTTGAAAGAGACCTGGGGGTGATGGACACAACATTGAAAGCATCAGCACAGTGTGCGACAGCCTCAAAGAAAGTGAACAGAATGTTGGGTATCATTAAAAAGGGTATCACGACCAGGACGAAGGAAGTAATCATGCCGCTGTATCGTGCAATGGTGCACCCACATCTGGAGTACTGTGTCCAGTACTGGTCGCCATACCTCAAAAAGGACATGGAAGTACTTGAGGGAGTTCAGACAAGAGCGACTAAACTGATAAATGGTATGGAAAACTTTTCATACGCTGACAGGTTGGAAATACTGGGGCTATTCTCCCTGGAAAAGTGGAGACTTAGAGGAGACATGATAGAAACCTTCAAAATCCTGAACTGCATAGAGAAGGTAGACAGGGACAGATTCTTCAGACTTTGGGAACCACAAGTACAAGGGGGCACTCGGAGAAATTGAAAGGGGAAAGGTTTAGAACAAACGCTAGGAAGTTCTTTTTTACCCAGAGGGTGATGGACACATGGAACGCGCTTCCGGAGGTTGTGATAAGCCAGAGCACGCTACAGGGGTTCAAGGAAGGTTTAGATAGGTTCCTAAAGGATAAGGGGATTGAGGGGTACAGATAGAAGTAGAGGTAGGTTATAGGAATAGTCAGGGACCACTTCACAGGTCATAGGCTTGATGGGCCGCCGCAGGAGCGGACCGCTGGGTGCGATGGACCTCTGGTCTGATCCAGTGGAGGCAACTTCTTATGTTCTTAAGACTGGAGTACTTCCTCTGGAAAGCCTGCTGCTTGGGTTTGGGTTCCTCTCTCCTATCTCTCTCCACTGTCCACACCCTGATAAGGCTTGTTTTTCCTCACAGGTGCTTCCTCTGTGTATTTAGTATGGTCATTAATCTCCAGGGACCCTGGTGTTGCTCTCTTTTCCTTCCCCTGGGAAACTGCAACCCAAGGTCTGGTTTGACAGCTTACCTTTCTCCTGTTCAGTGGCGTACCAAGGGGGAAGTGGGGGGGGGGAGCGGTGCGCCCCGGGTGCCAGCCCTGAGGGGGTGCTCCCGGCCTTGCCGTTCAGTCCCCCCCACCCCCGAAGGACCGCTCGCCCCACTGACCTTCCTACACCACCTGTGAAGCAGCCCGCAGCAGAATCGCAACGTCAGTGATCCCTGAGCTGCTTGGCGCTGCTTCCTGCGCTGCGGTCCCGCCCCTCCGCTGACGTTGCGATCCTTCTGCGGCTGCTTCATAGGTGGTGCGGGGAGGCCAGAGGGGCGAGCGGTCCTTCGGGGTGGGTCAGGGCATCAGGCCTTCAGGGTGGGGCGGGCGGGCAGGCAGGCAGGCTTTCAAGGGGGAGGGGGGTGACAGGCAGGCAGGCAGGCCTTCGGGGAGGGTGTGTGTGCAGACCTTCAAGGGGTGCAGGCCTTCAAGGAGGAGGGACAGGCCTTCAAGGGGGGGGCAGGCAGGCCTTCAAGGGGGGCAGGCAGGCCTTCAAGGGGTGACAGGCCTACAAGGGGGTGGGACAGGCCTTCGGGGGGGTGCAGGCCTTCGGGGGGGTGTAGGCCTTTGGGGGGTGTAGGCCTTTGGGGGGGGTGCAGGCCTTCAAGGGGGGGACAAGCCTTCAAGGGGGGTTAGGCCTTCGGGGGGGGTGCAGACCTTCAAGGGGGTACAGGCCTTCAAGGGGGGTGCAGGCTTTCAGGGGAAGTACAGACATTCAAGGGGGTGCAGGCCTTCAAGGGGGGGACAGGCCTTCAAGGGGGGACAGGCCTACAAGGGGGTGGGACAGGCCTTCAAGGGGGGACAGGCAGACCTTTAAGGGGGGACAGGCCTTTGGGGGGGACCCTGGTTTAGAAGTACACGGAGGGAAGGGGGTGTTCAAAGAGACGTGCATATGCCAAACTTTGGGGGGGGGGAAGAAATAATGGGCCTGAAAATAGAGGAGAGTGAGAGAGATGATGGACCATGGGATTTAGGGAGGGAAGGAACAGAAAGGGAGAGAAATTGGACACAAGGGATGGTGTGGAGGAGGGATAGAGATACTGGATAGGAAGGTAATTAGGAAAAGAAAGGGAGAGATGGTGGACTCTGGGGTGGTGGGGAAGGAGGGAGAGATGCCGGATGAAAGGGTAGTTAAGAAAAGGTGGATCTATGGAGGGAGATGAAAAAAAGGAAAGATACCAGACTTCCTGGGAAGGGAAGGGAAATGGAAAGGGAGGACAGAGTTGGCAGATGGATGGTTAGCATGTAGAAAGAAGGAGACCCTGGCAATCAAGTTATCAGAAGAAAACCAGAGCCTTGGACCAACAAGATTTGAAATATAACCAGACAACAAAAGGTAGAAAAATTAATTTTATTTTCTGTTTTGTGATTATATGTCAGATTTGAAATGTGTATCCTGCCAGAGCTGGTGTTGGACTGCAAACGTGAGCTAGGATTTAACAGAGAGAGGAAAAGTCCTTTTTGTTTCTTTATTTTATTTACACCACAGCGCCAGTGTGGTTAGGAGAAGCCAAAGAGGGTGAAAAAGCTATAAAACCCACCAGGAGTTTTGAAGAGGTGGTCTGGGAAATTCTGCTGAGCAAACTTCGGGCCCATTTCCACCCCCCAGTTAGTCCACTCCACTCAACTGGTTCACACACTGAGTGGGTCTTTGGGTGTTGTGTTGGGATCTCTTCCAGTGGTTTATCAGTATCTCCTTCTGGTCCAAGGAAGGAAACTTTGTTATCCTTAGCATTGACCTACAGAATATGTTTGTAACAGTGCTGCTTGTGTGGCATTAGGCTATGTAGTGATCGAAAGAAAAAAACAGACCTTTGCACATTTTTGCACTATATGGTGGGTGTATGAGGAGATTCACATTTCCTGCACAGCTAAGTCCATGTGAAGTTACCTTGTACTGTATTTGACATCTAGCAAGGTCTCTGTTTGAAAGGAAAGATCTAAACTTAAAAATGAAGTGGCCAGAAGTTATGGTAAAAGCAGATAGTGTAGCTGGTTTTAAGAAAGATTTGGACAAATTCCTGGAGGAAAAGTCCATAATCTGTTATTAAGACATGGGGGAAGTGTCTGCTTGCCCTGGATCGGTAGCATGGAATGTTGCTACTCTTTGGGTTTTGACCAGGTATTAGTATCCTGGATTGGCTACCATGAGAATGGGCTACTGGGCATGATGGACCATTGGTCTGACCCAGTTAGGCTATTCTTAT
Organism: Geotrypetes seraphini; assembly: GCF_902459505.1. Taxonomy (NCBI): domain Eukaryota; kingdom Metazoa; phylum Chordata; class Amphibia; order Gymnophiona; family Dermophiidae; genus Geotrypetes; species Geotrypetes seraphini. The sequence goes on from NC_047086.1 coordinate 255,735,992, forward strand.
GTTATGTTCTCATCTGTAGGGGCCTTTGTTTTCACTTCTTATTTTAATGTATTTTTTTTCTGGGAACTTATCAGTGTTTTTTATAATGGGAACAAAAATGGAAGAGAATTAATGTGTGTGGGATGAGGGGGTAACTAATTTCTTCAGCTAAATAATTCAATCCACTTCAAACAGACATAGGAGAACTCACGCACCATTCACACACCCTCCAACCAAAAACGTCAAAAGAAAAAAACTGTTCGACAACCTCCTAGCCATTCGAGCTGCAACACTCGACCCCCAACTCTACAACCAATTGACATCGACCACAGACTGCAAAACCTTCAAAAAGAAATAAAAACCCTTCTATTCAAAAAACACATAAAACCGAACTAACACAATCAGAACTGTCCCAAGCATTACCTGCAACTACTCCATATGTACTTCTGATGTCATGACAATTCAGACATAATTTATGTTATGTTATGTTTGGAATATAAGAAAATTTTCACTGCCTGTTTCTATTCTGACCATTTATTCCGTTTCATGGTCATTACAAAAAATATTTTTTTACATGGGGGGGGTTGTCAAAAAATGATGGGCCCCGGGTGCCACATACCCTAGGTACGCCACTGCTCCTGTTAATGTGAGAATTTTTACTTTTACCCACATCCCTGTCATTCCCGTGGGTTTGGGATGCCCTGGGAAAGGAATATAGGTTCCTTTCTGGGTCTGCTTAGGGCACACAGGCGTTTCAGATGGCACAGCGCTGCTTTGCCCATGACAATATAGAGTGCTCTGCTGACATGGCATGATTTGTTGCTCTTCTGTCTTCAACATGTCCAGTGTTTTATGTCCTTGGGAAACAGTCTGTTCAGCAGGGAACATAAGAATTGCCGCTGCTGGGTCAGACCAGTGGTCCATCATACCCAGCAATCTGCTCCCGCGGCAGTCCTTAGGTCAAAGACCAGTGTCCTAACTGAGTCTAGCCATACCTGTGTATGTTCTGGTTCAGCAGGAACTTGTCTAACTGGAAGGTGTTTTCCCCTCTAACAGCCTCTGGAAGAGCGTTCCAGTTTTCTACCACTCTCTGGGTGAAGAAGAACTTTTTTACGTTTGTACGGAATCTATCCCCTTTTAACTTTAGAGGTAGAGAGTGCCCTCTCATTCTCTCTACCTTGGAGAGAGTGAATAGCCTTTCTTTATCTATGTCCCCTCTCAGTCTCCTCTTTTCAAGGGAGAAGAGGCCCAGTTTCTCTAATCTCTCACTGTATGGCAACTCCTCCAACCCCTTAACCATTTTAGTTGCTCTTCTCTGGACCCTTTTGAGAAGTACTGTGTCCTTCTTCATGTATGGTGACCAGTGCTGGATGCAGTATTCCAGGTAGGGGCGCACCGTGGCCCTGTAGAGTGGCATGATAACCTTCTCTGATCTGTTTGTGATCCCCTTCTTAATCATTCCTAGTATTCTGTTCACCCTTTTTGCCGCCATCGCGCAATGCGCGGACAGCTTTTTTGACTTGTCGACCAGTACTCCCAAGTGTCTTTCCTGCGGGGTCTCTCCGAGTACTGCACCAGACATCCTGTATTCGTGTTACCGACATTCATCAACTTACACTTATCCACGTTAAACCTCATTTGCCATGTTGCGGCCCATTTCTCGAGCATGTTTATGTCATGTTGCAGGTCTTCGCAATCCTTCTGTGTCTTCACTATTATGAATAACTTTGTAACATTTGCAAATTTAATCACCTCGCTCGTCATACAAATTTCCAGGTCATTTTAAATATGTTGAAGAGCACGGGTCCAACACCGAACCCTGCGGCACTCCACTCGTGATGCTTTTCCAGTCCGAGTATTGTCCATTTACCCCTACGCTCTGTTTCCTATCCGCCAGCCAGTTTTTAATCCTTGTGAGTATTTCACCCTCGATTCCATGGCTTGCAATTTTTCGAAGTATTCGTTCATGCGGGACCTTGTCGAACACATTCTGAAAATCCACATGGCCACACAATAGCATCTGAGCATCAGGACTGAAATCAGTCTATATTAGCCCTTGACTTCTGTTGATTGCAGGAAAGGTCTCCTGTCCTCTCACACTGGATTCCAGAAACTTCACCATTCTCTATTTTAAAAGTGTTTCCATTAATTTGCTTTCCACAGAAGTCAGACATCTTCCTTACTTCCATTTTTGTGTAGAGGGACCACATTTGAGTTTTGAAAATCACTTTATGCCATTTTTGGACATTTTTTTGTTTTAAAAATGAGTCCCATAATGTCTTATTTAATTCCTCTTCACTGGCTTCCAGGAGATGCCAGGACTATGTTTAAATTCTATTGCATTTTTTAAAAAAATTTTACATTATGAAGTCCCTTCTTACAAGTACAATCTGTTTTTGAATTCCCTACAACAAAAAGGATATATTCACTGTGTAATGCTCATTTAAAAAATTTTGTTTTTTAATTTCAAATCCCAGAGAGAAGAAATCAAAAAGATTATTTAATGCATCTTTTGCTTCTGAAACTTCAAAATCTAGGAAAGAGTTGCCAGCTCAATTAAAATCTATCTCTAGTTATAGTTTATTCAGAAAAGCTTTTAAAACATTTCTATTTCAAAAATATGTATTGAATAATTAAGCTTGTCCAAATATTGCTGGATTAGTTTGACATGCCTTGTAATCTATTAATTGTAGTTCCAGGAAGAATGCCCTGTCTCTTGAGATCCACGTTGAACGTTTGAAGGTATAGGCAGAATATAAGAATGTATGTTATGGTATCTTATGAGAACCCAGCACTATACTACTTACTCCCTCACAGGGAATTACTTCCTCATTCTAGAGCAGGTTGCCACAGGTTTGGTTCAAACTGAATTTGTAAGTCATAGGATACTAGCACTTATTCATGCTAACTGTAACAGATACTCATTCCCAAGTGTTAGGTATGTATTTAGCTGCATTCCATAGGCAGCAGAATACTCTTTTGTTTGGCAGGGGGAGGGGTGGGGAGCTCTGCCCTAGCCCCAGCAGGATCCTGCGGCATGATGACACCCCCACCTACCTTACCTGGTTGCTTTAATTTTAAATCTTTGGGCAGCTGCTGCACAGCATCAATGAGCAGACCTGCCGCAGAAGCCTTCATTCTACAGCGTGCACGAGACACCCGAACCGACCAGACTTGCAGCATTTGAAGTGACGACCGGGGTACAAGAAGAGACTCGAGACGATGACACCTGGCAACTAGTCACCTCTGCAAGCAAATACAGAAGGCAGTCCATGTCATCTTCATGCAAGCGCAGCAACCTCACATCGACACCGCAAATCACCTTGAGCAACAGATTTCAGATCCTACAAGGAAGACACGCCTGCGGAACTCAGGAGGGTATTCAGGAAGACAACCAGAAGTGTACTCTTGAAATCCAGCAGCCGACCCCAACTCAAGAAGCAACGAATAAGCACCCCCCTCCAAGAAGCACAGAGTGGTTGTCATTGGGGACTCTCTGCTATGGGGTACCGAGGGACTAGTATGCAGACCAGATCTGCAATCAAGAGAGTTCTGCGGTCTACCAGGAGCTAGGATCCGGGATGTGACTACCTGCACAGGAAAAATAATCAAGTCCCAAGACCACTACCCGATGCTCCTCATCCACGTTGGAACAAACGACACCGCCAGGAACTCACCAGAGAAGATACCGGAAGACTTTAGAGTCCTAGGTGAGAAGTTGAAGCAGATGGAAGTGCAGGTGGTTTTCTCCTCCATCCTACCAGTAAGAGACAAGGGAAGAGCTAGAGAAGAACAGATCCAGAGGACGAATGAATGGCTACGGGGATGGTGCAGAGAAATGAACTTTGGTTTCTTAGACCACGGAGAGGCACTTCAGGGACTGCAGGGACCAGACGTGCTTCACCTAACCAGAAGAAGGAAGAACGTCCTGGGACGACGCCTGTCTCACCTGCTCCAGAAGGCTTTAAAGTAGGTGAGCAGGGGGAGGGGACCCAATCTCACACTAATAGGATAAGTAACTCCATCTTGGAGCCTGAGGTAAGTAATCGTATGAATACTGGAGGGGACAGAGGCTATACCAAGGGATACAAAGGCATGATCAAGGGGAACAAAACATCTCACGTCAACACTGAGGGCAAAAGTGCAAGAGACAGAGATTCCATATGCGGTAAGTAACCGCATCATTAAAGGAGAAGACAGAGGGGGAGATGGAAACTCCACCCTAGAGTCTAAGATACTTAATCATGTGTATACCAAAGGGGACAGAGGCAGGATAGAAGGGGTCAAACTGTCTCGGACAGAGAACACTTCATGCAAACAGAAAGAATGGTCAGCCATGTATGCTAATGCCCAAAGCTTGGGCAATAAAATTCTGGAACTGGAAACAGAAATGAGAAACATCGACCTTGATGTGGTGGCGATATCAGAAACATGGTTCTCGGAGTCCCACGGATGGGATATGGTCAATCTATTGGATTTACGATCTTTGCCTATGCAGATGACATACAACTTCTTCATCCAATCAACACCTCTAATATTTCTGATATAAAAGATATAAACAATAAACTGGACACTATAAATGACTGGCTTTACTCTAATAAACTTTCTCTCAATATTGACAAATCCCATGGTCTCCTATTTTCAATTAAAAATACCGAATTTCTACCGGAAAAAATTTCTATTAAATCTGTTCCAATTCAAATGGAAACAAAAATAAAACTTTTAGGAGTCATCATTGATAAAGATCTATCATTCCACGACCATATTAGTTCGGTTATAAAAACGTGTTTCTATAAACTTCGTATCATTCGCTCATTAACTTCAATCTTGGAGACCGAATCTATCAAAATTCTGGTTCATTCTTTGATTATTTCCCACTTAGATTACTGTAATTCCCTTCTAAATGGTCTCCCCCAAAAAGAAATCCGACGCCTTCAATTAATACAAAACACTGCAATAAAACTCATCTATAAACTAGGTAAATATGATCATGTTACTCCAGTCCTGAAAGATGCACACTGGCTTCCCGTGGCGCATCGAATCACCTATAAAATCATCCTCTTGACTTTCAAAATAAAATCTTCTCATCAGCCTTCATACCTTCATAAACTCCTCATTCCTCAATGTTCACCAAGAACTTTGAGATCAACAAATCAAAATCTATTAATTCCCTCCATAAAAGAGTTCTATTATACACGGAAAATAAATTTTGCTGTATCTGCCCCAACATTGTGGAATTCTCTACCACAACCACTTCGAGACGAACAACATCTAGATAAATTTAAGATAGGCCTGAAGACTTTTTTATTTCGCGATGCATTCTCTTCTGTTTAGACTCTACTCTTCTCGCTAATTTCATTCACATTACTTTCTACCTTTTTTTTTTTAAATTTTAATTTTATATCTCTCTTAAAGAACCTTCCCCACCCAACATGTTTTATTCCCACTTCCCCTTTCTTCCTTTTCTCTCTACAATGTAACTCTACCCTCCCACTCCCTTTTTTCCTCACTGTCAAGTTTGTCTTGTTAATGTCTTTAATGTTCACTATATGCACTTCTAAATATTTACTATTTCAATTTCTTTTTCTTTACTTTTTTTAAATTTAATGTAAACCGGCCAGATATTTGTTTGATGGTCGGTATATTAAAATCTAATAAACTTGAAACTTGAACTTGATACCAGGTTACAACTTACTCCGTCACGACAGAGAAGGTAAACTATGAGGAGGAGTAGCTCTATACATTAGAGAGGACATCAAAGTTACTAAAATCACAGACATCAAGTATACGGGAGAATCTCTCTGGGTGAACCTTGCCAGGGGCAATAACAAAAGCCTGTATCTTTGCATTGTGTACAGACCACCAAGACAAAAGGACGATGCAGACAAGGAACTAATTGAGGACACTGAGACCATCACACTGCGAGGAGACACAGTGATGTTGGGAGACTTCAATATGCCTGATATGAACTGGAACAAACTTTCCACCACGACCAGTAGCAGCAAGAAGCTACTAACTTCCATACGAGGAGCACGCCTCAAACAGATGGTATTAGAACCCACCAGGGATCAGGTGATCCAGGACCTGCTACTCACCAACAGAGACAGTGTCACAGAGGTATCGGTGGGAGAAGCTTTGGCCTCCAGTGACCACAACACGGTGTGGTTCCACCTGAAGAAAGGAATCACTAGGTCAAATACATCGACTAAGGTCTTAAACTTTAAAGGAACTAACTTTCAGTGCATGGGGGACTTTGTCTACAAAGAGCTGCAAAACCAAAGCGCGACGGACAGTGTGGAGATACTATGGTCGGCTCTGAAATCAACCCTGCAAAAAGCAACCAACGTATACATAAAGACCGTGAGCAAACGGCACAGGAAAAATAGACCACAGTGGTTCTCTGCGGAGATCTCAGAACTAGTAAAGCAAAAGAAAAAAGCATTTGTAACATACAAACAATCACAACGTCCGGAAGCTAAAGAAAACTATCTGGCGAATTCTAGAAATGTTAAAACGGCAGTCAGGGAGGCCAAACTCCGGATGGAAGAAAATATAGCAAAACAGGTTAAAAAAGGGGATAAATCCTTTTTTAAGTACGTTAGCGACAGGAAAAAAAACACAAGCGGTATTGTGCGCCTAAAGAAACCTGACGGTAACTTCGTTGACTCGGACGCAGACAAAGCAGAACTACTCAATAACTACTTCTGCTCGGTCTTCACCTGCGAAGCGCCAGGATCAGGAACTCAGTTACAGACAAAAGGGTGCTCGGAGGACCCATTCCGGGATCTTGAATTTACTGCGAGCAATGTCTACCACAAGTTTTTAAAGCTAAAAGTAAACAAAGCTATGGGCCCGGACAATTTATGCCCCAGAGTATTTCGGGAATTGAGAGATGTCCTGGCAGAACTGTTAGCTGAGCTTTTCAATCTTTCCCTACGCAAGGGAAAAGTCCCCTTGGACTGGAAAACTGCCAACGTTATTCCGCTCCACAAAAAGGAATGTAGGTCAGAGGCTGAAAATTACAGACCGGTGAGTTTCACATCTATAGTGTGTAAACTCATTGAAACATTGATAAAAAACAGATTGGACCCAATTCTAGATGACGAAAAATTAAAGGATCCACACCAGCATGGCTTTATGAAGGGAAGATCTTGTCAATCCAATTTGATAAGTTTCTTTGACTAGGGTAACGAAAAATCTGGATGGGGAAGTGTCCCTGGACATCGTGTACTTGGACTTCAGCAAGGCCTTTGATAGTGTCCCACACCATAGGTTATTGAATAAGATGAATGCAATGGGCCTAGGAGCAACACTGACTGCATGGGTAGAAGACTGGCTTAGCGGCAGACATCAAAGGGTGATGGTAAACGGTATTCCCTCAAAAACATCGGAAGTGAACAGCGGAGTGCCGCAGGGCTCAGTTTAGGGCCCAATACTATTTAATATCTTTGTAAGGGATCTGCCTCAGGGACTTCGTGGCAAAATTATATTATTTGCCGATGATGTTAAACTCTGCAATGTTGTGGGCAACGCAGCAGAACCTGATAGCACAACAATGCCAGACACTATGAAGCAGGACCTGCTTTTACTGGAACAATGGTCCAATACTTGGCAACTGAATTTTAATGCCAAAAAATGTAACGTGATGCACCTTGGTAGCGGAAATCCATGCAGAATATACATCCTGAATGGTGAAAACCTAACAAGAACTGTAGCAGAATGGGACTTGGGAGTAATCATCCAGGAAGATATGAAAGCGGCCAATCAGGTGGAGAAAGCTTCAACAAAGGCAAGACAAATGCTGGGTTGCATCAGAAGGAGCTTTATCAACCAAAAGCCTGAAGTTATACTACCATTATACAGATCTATGGTAAGACCTCACCTGGAGTACTGTGTTCAGTTTTGGAGGCCACATTATATAAAGGACGTGAAGAGGATGGAGTCGATTCAGCGAATGGCCACTAGGTTGGTCTCAGGATTTAAAGATCTCCCATATGAAGAATGTCTGAGCAGAATACACTTATATTCTCTCGAAGAGCGCAGAGAAAGGGGGGACATGATAGAAACATTCAAATACATCACGGGCCGTATTGAGGTGGAAGAGGAAATCTTTTTTCCTATGGTCCCACATGAGAAGAGGGCATCTGCTAAAACTCGGGGGGGGGGGGGGGAGGTTTCATGGGGACACCAGGAAATACTTCTTCACTGAAAGGGTAATTGATCGATGGAATGGTTTTCCACGTCAGGTAGTCGAGGCCAGTAACACGCTCGACTTCAAGGGATGATGGGACAGACAGGTGGGATCGCTCAAGAGGAATGCTTAATAGATGGACTCTCGAGGGAGGGAGGGAGGTTCTTGAGTGGGCAGACTTGGGCCGTTGGCCCTTTTCTGCCGTCATACTCTATGTTTCTATGTTGCATTGCGACTGCCTGCAGATTTAAAATTACAGCGGCTTGGAGGACGTGGGTGGGGCAGTAGATCCATAACTGACTCTTCTGACCGCCAATTTTTGGGGAGGCCATGGCCTCTGTGGCCTCCCCCATTTTGCTGCCTATGCTGCATTCTATCCTCCTGGTATTCAAATGGTGATGATGAGTGTTATGCAGCCCGCTGCTGGCTTTATTCTTAGATATTCAATACCAGGCCCTGTCCAGACTTTGGCGTTGACTGTCTGGGGTTTTTCAATCTGGCTAGTACATAGTCAATATTCAGGCCCTTGCCACATAAGATAGGACTGCTATTTATGCAGCCTAATTTAAGTGGCTTACTTATATGGTGAAGGGCTATCCGTATTTAACTTGACTCTGTCCCTGAAATGCCCCTGAGTCAGTCACTTTTGAATTCAGTTCAAACTAATCATTTTCAGCAGAGATAACCAGTTAAAATCCATTGAAATGGCTGGATAATCACAAATGAATGATTTAACAGTTGGCAGCCATGTCCAACTGGTTACATTGTTTTAAATATCAGCTGCAACAGAAATTAGATGCAGAATTGCCATTACAGAATAGACTCATATCCTGTGTAAAGTTAGTGTCTAAATTGTGACATTCAGTTATATGATTAATCCCTTAACCTCAAATTCTATAAATGACGCACTAAAGAATATGCAGTTATAGAATAAGGCCAGTTACATGCATAACATAATTAACTAATTGGCAATAAAAAATATAATTGACATTAACAAGCGTGAATTGGTGATAATTTGCTATTCTGCATGTAACACACTTATGCCATTATTCTATAAACTATGCACTTAATTTCTCTCATGCACCAGTAGTACAGTCAGACAGCTTATTTAGGGTAGGCCTGAAAGCAAAGGGGGTGGGCCAAAAATTTAACCTCCACCCTGCTCCCCAACTAGAACAAACCCAAATTTAATTTCTGCTCCTTCCCTCCCCCCCCCCCGGCACTCCTCAAGGTAAATGACAGGGATCCTTCTGCTCTGCCAGCCAAAGACCTCCTCCCTGCCAAACAATTTACATGTTGGGTGGCCACTGCCACTGTCCTGGAGCCACTGCCACTAGCCACCAAACTCTGTGTGCATATGATAAGTTTTGTGCAAGTATGGAAACTGAGCATACATGAGGGAAGGAATGGCCTACAGATGGGAACAGTGACAGATCTGAGAGAGTGCTGACAGCTGCCCAACACATAAATTCTTTTGGCGGTGAGAAATATTTTGGCTGGTGAGGCTTAGGAATCCCCACCAGACACACTAAAGGAGATGACATTTTAGGTGGGCCTGAACCCATACTGGATGGGCCTGGGCTCACTTGTGGACACACCACTGTCATGAAGAAATGCAAAGGACGATTCAAGATGTTTATGATATTCATAACACTTTGTGCTGCAGCTTCCATCTTTAAATTCAGTTAAACTGTCATCAGCTAGAAATTGGACCTTTAGTTATGTAGGTCCATCTTTGTGGAACTCTTTACCTAATATAATCAGTAGCTTCAATGGCTACTTTAACTTTCTAAAATCTTTGAAAACTTAGATGTTTTCCAGCACTTCTATAGTTTCTGGATTGGTTCTTTTTTTCAAAACGAGACTTGGGGGGGAATTCAAAGGTCATTACCATGTTAGCACATAAATCATTAGCGCACACTAATGCAATTAGCATGCATTAATGCAGTAGAGCCCTTTAATGAATTCCCCCTCCTTAATGTAGACTGTATTATTTATGTATTGTATTGTATCTTTTATTCTAGTCATTGTAAATTGCCTTAAAACTTGCGTGAAAGGTGGTATATCAAATCAACAAATCAAACCAAACATGGGAGAGGCGTGGACATGCCAGGGGTGTTCCAACTATTCTTGCATGCACTTTATAGAATATTAGTGTTTAAACCTGTTACATTAACGGTTGCTAGAATAGATGCTAGCCATTAACCAATCAACAGGGATCATTATTAGACTAATAGAGTTTCTTTTTTTGGTATGCATTCTCAATACAGGTAGGGTTACAATATTTGTGAAGATAAAAAAGAGGACACATAACTCCAGCCCTACCTATACCCTGACCCTGACCCCACTCATGCCCCGCCTCTACCATGCCCAGACTCTGCCTCCCACTGATCCCAGTCCCACCACATCACCTTTCATAATTTCCTTAGTCCTCTGTACCCTTATCGTATCCTGAGACGCTTCACTGCTCGGTGATTCTATTGTACTGCGGAGGCACAGAGTTTCAATCCTAGTGCGCATGCGCTAACTAAAGGTTTTATTATTATAGATTTGCATATAGGCACCCAACTGCTGCATTTGGGCGCCACTATTTTACGAGGCGCCATTTACAAGGTGTAAAGAGTGGTCATGCCAAAGGTTTGGTGTGTAAGTGCAGTCTTACTCTTGTATTCTATAACAGATTTGATGCACCACTCTGCCCAGTTTTCTGGCATCAAACTTTTAACAACCTATATTGAATTAAGGTGTGGAAACTGGCTAAAAGATAGGACACAGAGTAAAGCTAAATGGCCAATTTTATCAACGGCAAAAGGTAAATAATAGCATGCACCAGTGAACTGGAAAATGAAATGGTAGTAAAGTGATCACATTTTCAGATGATACAATATTATTCACAGTTGTTAGGTCTCTAGCAAATTGTGAGAAATTAGCAAGAAGAACTTAGGAGCTGTACAGACTGAGGCCCCAATACACAAAAGGTTTCCTTGCAAGGAAACTCTCCAGCCAATGCAGGAAAGGGTTCTCTATGGATACTACAGATGGTCATAGCAGCCACTGAGAACCCTAAGCAAATGCATTACAAGAAGCTCATTAGTATTCTAATGAGCTCTCCTTGTGATGCACTAAAGGAAACCCCCCCAAACACACACACCGAATAATCGATGCTAAAAATTTCCAGCTGCTCTGGAGTAGACAGTTGCATAGGAACGGGGCCAAAGGCAATTACATGGAATCCATGGGGATCTTGCAGGGTTATCCATGGGTCCATGGGGATCCCCCTGTGATGAGTAGATCCTGAAGGGATGGAGGCGCCACTTGTGGGCTCCTACGAATGTGTTACTTCACTCGTCCAAGCAGCACCTCTTTCTTCCTTCCCTCCATCTGCACTCGCCCTCCACAGAGACGCATGCAGCACTTCCTGCATGCTGCACACAGTTGACCCAGAAGCCTTCCCTCCAACATCAGAGCTGACAGAGGGAAGGCTTCCAGGTCAACCATGTGCAGTATTCAGGAGCCACTGCCCGCAGCCCTGCAAAGAAGCAAGTGCAGCTGGAAGGTAGAATGAAGGATGCCTATCTGGATGGCTCTGGTATACAGCTGCAGGAGGAGGGCACAAACTTCGGCTGCAGAAGGGAGGGAGGTAACAAGCGCATTGGGACAAGAAAGGAAGAGAGGAAGTATGAACTTGGGACAAAGGAAGGAGGGAGGGAGCATGTTTGGAGTGGGACATGGGAGGGGCACAAACTTAGGACAAAGGCTGGAAAGAAGAAGGGGGCATGTACTTGGGAGGGAGAAAGGAGGCATGAACTGGAAGAAACTGTAGGGAGAATGACACAAAGATAAATTTGTCCACCTCCCCTCTCCCTGTTCCTATTCAATTTGTCCCCAAGTTCTGCCCCTATCCCTGTTCCTATTCAATTCCTGAAAGCTCTGCTGTAACTGCACAAGCATTGAACACTTATGATATTAAAGTGTTCAAGGCTTATGCAGATGAGGGCAGAACTTGCAGGAATGGGGCAAGGACAGGGACAGAGCTTGCAGAGACGGGAAGGGAAAATGAGATTCCACGGGACGGGGACAAATTTGTCCTCATGTCATTCTCTAATGGACGTAATATTCCCTGTCATCTAATTGTCTCTTTACTTCATCTTCACATGCTGTTCTATCCAGAATGACAATCCTTCACCTTTTATCTGCCAGTTTAAGAACACGAGAGTTACTGGCCAATGCCTGAATTGTACATTCTGTTTTTATCAAATTATAAAACCGTTGTTTATATGTTTGTTCTAATTTGGCCAGATTATGTGTAACATTGTTCAAAAGCCAATATCAAGGGATCGACAGGACCCGGTGGTATCCATTTTGAAGTTTTCTTGACAACTGATATATCTACAGTATTAGATGTCTGATTGCATGTTTGCACTGTCAAGGAGTGTATGATACATAGTTTACAGATGAATCTGAAAAGGTTCACCCATGTTTGAAAAGCATTATACTTTACAGAAGGGACAAAGAAAAGTCCCTTCTGTAAAAGATTGGTCTCGATTAGTGTAAATGTAACCTGAGAAAAATTAATCACTGGTATATCTAAATTATGTTGTCCATGTGAGTGTTTCCTCCCTAATGTTGTTCTATTGTACCACCTGCATTGTCCCCTGCCCCTGCTGTGTTCTTTCTAATATGAGGGATGCTGACCTTGTGGTCTCTCTTTGTGGAAGAGTTTTGGTATTTGAAATTCTCTGTCCCAAATTTGATATTAAAAAACCTGTAGATGGTCCTGGTAGAGAATGGACAAGAGGACTGCTGAAAGGGGAGGTATAAGAATCAGCGGACTCATTACATAATTTTTTTCTGGAATGCTCTTCTAATGTAATAGTAGATCTGATCTGGTAGGTACTTGAATCTCACCTTTATCATTCGTGTTCTTTTTCTGATTCTGATCTCTTTTAGGCTTTGGGTATGGTTTAGATTTAGAAAATGGATATATAGGCCCTCTATTAAAATCATAAGAACATAAGAACATAAGAAATGCCTTCACCGGATCAGACCGAGGTCCATCAAGTCCGGCGATCCGCTCACGCGGCGGCCCATTTAGGTTCTCTATTATGAAAACCTGAAATTACCGTATCCCTCAATATGATTTGCAAGAAGGTGTATATCCAACTTGTGCTTGAAACCCAGTAGAGTATTCTCCGCCACAACATCCTCAGGAAGAGAATTCCAAGCGCCCACCACTCGTTGTAAGAAACAGAACTTCCTGGCATTTATCCTGAACCTGCTGCCATCCAGTTTCAGGCTGTGACTTCTTGTCCGTGTCTGAAAATGTTAGTAATGCTGCTTCTTGGTCTATTTTATCAAATCCTTTTAATATTTTAAAAGTCTCTATCAAATCGCCTCTCAGTCTTCTCCTCTCGAGTGTTTAAATTTCTCAACTGTAGTTTCTCTAATCTCAGTTTTAAATTTATCTAATCTTTTATTGTCATCACACAAGACAGTTTTTCTTCATAAATAGGTTGCATAATTTCACATGATTTCTTTGATTTTTCTGCTACAAGGATCATGAGATCTAGAGGGCATTTATTCAGAATACAGTACCACTGGTCCAAAAAGTGCTGATCATCAAGGAACATAGTTGGTGCCTTGGGATCCTTTTAGATTGACAATATTTCAACATTGCAGCAAAATGAAGTTCATATTGGATCAAATTTTTCTTAAGTTGAATAAGATCTGTCCACTTGTCCATTAGAGTTTCTTGAATATCTGTTGTTTATTCTAGTGGAATAGAGCCTTGTAAAATATATTGTAACTATTTATCAGTAAAACTTAGGACATTGTCCCATGTTTGGAAATCCAGAAAGGGGAAGTTGTGAGGCAAAGGATGTCGAACAGTCAGCAATGAGTTATTCCAAAATATAATTTATTGGAGAATAGCATGGAATCAAATAAAAGGATTTGACGCTGGCAGTGTTTCGGCATTCCTGCCTTTGTCAAGAGTCTATAATGGCTGTTTTATCTTTGTGTGGATGCTTGTGTAAACACAAACAAAAATTGTATGAATAAAACATGTCAATGGCAAGTTTACAAGTCACACAAAGATAGAACCCATTGCCGAGTGTTCAACATCCTTTGCCTCATGTCTTCCCCTTTCTGGATTTGCCTTTTCTGTTGTTGAGATCCATACCTGGCTCTGTTCTCGAGTGACCATGTTTGGAAAGTCATTGTGAACCAAAAAAGAGAGAAAAAAACCCAGCAATCTAAGAAAACCAGCTTCAGGGAGTCCTGCTGATTGGAGACAGAAGGGATATAGGGTGGGGGTAAGAGCTGTGTCTAGTGTGATATGGCTGGGATCTTCCTAGTGAACCAGAGACTCCGCTTCCACCACAGGCACAAGGCTCAGCGCTCCCTGGAGATCCACACAATAAAGGCAATAGAGGAAAGAAAAATACTGCTGTCCACAAATAAGTCACAGTTCAAACATTTATTCCCCAGTTCAACTTACACTGGATTATTTTGGGCTCCCTCAGTTCAAAACACTGCTCATCTTAGGCCAACTCCTTTAACATTTTGAAATAATTATGAAATTCTCCTCAAAAAGAGTTTTTGTGCCCACTAGATCCAGCTGCTACTTTTAACTCAGCCTCTGCAGCTTTCTGGCTGTGAGAACCAATGTTCAGGAGCCCCTGAACACCAGGGCAAACCCTGGTGACCACCCTGTTCTGGCCTCTTTTCTGTTCCTTGTCACAACTGCTGTGCTTCAGTTAAACACATTTTCAGGAAGTTTTTTCACCTGACTCACTGAACTACCTATTCCCCTACTGACCAGTCTAACCTTGGGCAGGGGAATAGGGGCCACCCTTTAAGATTTTGATGGTCTAGATCCCTCCCTGAGTTCCCACTATCAAATATTCTAGAGTGTCAGGGCTATGAATTACACCAAGGGTTCCTTCCCTTCTACACATTAGCCACTTTTAGCCCATACCCCTTCCACTATACTTTAATAGCACCAAGGGATCCTGTCTTTACCATTCCTTCTTCTTGGCTACACATGCATTCAACAAACATTCATTCATTCAAAAGAACACTATTGCTTCAATAGAGTCTTTTAGATCACCTTCTATTACTCAATAAACTTAAACCACCTTCCCCATAATATTTTGCTCCCTCATGCTTTCCTTAGTCATACGTTCCACTGCTTCTGGGCTCCAATCCATTTAATTCTCACTCTCCCTTCTCTCAAAAGAATCTCCCTCAATTTTTATAAAGGGTTCCTCCCCACTCTGCAGTAGGGAACAGACTGTTCTGAGCAGCTTCTGAACACCTCTGCTCTAATTGCCCCCTTCTCCAAGCTGGCTTCTGCTTGGAAAGTACATTCCTGTCAGCATTGTTGTACCTTGGAGCAAAATACTTGCAAGATAAAGGCAGTGGGGCTAAGCTCCTACCACAATGATGCTTGCCCTCTATGGAACTTCCTTCCAAGTTCCTGATTGTCTCCTTTTATTCTCAGCTGGGCTTAATTTATCTCACGGAGCCTTTAGGTTTTCCTTGTCTCCTAGGGTAACCTCTGGCTATGCTCTGAATAAGCTGTGCCTTTCTGACCCTCCCATTTCTTTAATCCATGTGTGATACAAATGAGAAACGAATGGAATGTGAGGAATATTGATATTGAGTGAGATTGCCTTGGATACGTGGCAGTTGTTACAGGGAAAACACAAGCACTATGAAAACAAGTCGTAAACACATACTGATTGGTGATCACAGAAGCACATCAGCTCAGCATGCGATTAGCATGAGTCAGGCTAGGTGTTTTTAACACATGCGGATTGGTAATCACAGATCAGCATGCATTTAGCACGCGTCCGATTATCCAACCCAAAAGGAGGGGATGGGTAAAAAGTACAATATAAATGGTGTTTTCCCTGAAAAAAGCTAGGGACTTTTCCACTGCTGACGAGCTGTGTGATGACATATTGAATAAGCCTCCTGATCGTGGTCCCCCAACGGAGTGATGATGCAATAACCGGTAACGTATTGATTCAAACTCTGTACTTAATTAATGATTATGGCTAAAAATACTATATTTATGTAATAAAACTTAATTTGTATACTATTTCGAACTCCTGGTATTCTTTCCAGTGAGGAAAAGTGACTGAAGGTTTTTTGAAAACCCCTTTTAAATAGTAATACATTAATTGGTGTAGTCGGCAGGATTTCTCGAAAGAAAACTTGAACGCTCTTGTGATACAGGAATGTCCAAGAAAAAGAGAAATCCTCAAAAGAACCTATAGAGGTGCCCGGCTGGACCGAGGCACCGTATAATTTGATAGCACAAGAACTAGCCAATAATCATGGATTAGCAGAGTCATGGGAAAAGGTTCTGGGAAGGGCAGAACCACTTGATCTTGTACAAGCTTTAGAAAAAATGCCCCGATAAATCGGGTGATGTAGTTGCTCTGGCTCGAAGGAGCTGGGTATTAACTTCTGCATACCGTATAGTGCACATGCGGTTGCAAACAGCAGTTCAGGAACAAATTAAAGCAGAACGGGCGCAGGTGGAAGTAGAGAGGCGTTGTCTTATGCTGGAATGTAGTGGTAAGCTTTTAAGAGATAAGTTAGATCACTATCAAAAGATAGCTGAGGAATCTGCATTTTATATTGCTGCCACAAAATATAAGAAAAGGCGCGGTCAAGTAAATAGGATAAAGGTGCAGAAACATATTGTGGCCGCTACAGTAAATTGGGACCCTAGTAAGTGGGATGGGGATGTTTGAGATAGTACTGACTCGGATGATGGATGGGATTGGGACGATTGTCCAGGAGGACCTCGGTGTCCTGATCCAGAAATAGGTCCCCCCGTTGGTGTAAGTAACCCATCGGTAAAACCAGTAACTAGACGAAAACATCAGACCACTTATGGACCAGATAGGCAGGATAAAAGAGGAGGGGATGGACAAAGAATCCCGGTACGGAATAGGGATGGTGTGATATTGAATGTGGATGGGACACCCGCAGCGGAGGGGGATCAGGTGATGTATGAGACTGAATTGGTGCCCCATGTGCAAGCAAGAGAAAGTTTAGAGGATTTCACTCAGGCTGAGGTGGATATATTGGGAAGATTTAGGCAAAGAAGTGGGGAAGGAGATATGAAATGGGTGAAGTGGTTGAGTTGGAGTCGGAGATCTGATTCTGATTCTGTGGCAGTCTTTGGCGGGAAGAGAAGTTACGTCAGAGGAGGGCAGCCCCTCCTTCTCCTTTGTTGTAGTGACAAGCAGGCTGACTAGTTTTCAGCACTGTTTGTAGGCCGGCTGAGAACTTTTCAGCAGCTTGTTTGATACACAGACAAATTGTCTGAAATAAGGTTTCCGGTTTGTTTGGGGAACTTACCGAAACAAAATGAAAAAAGGGTAGAAATACATTTGTGTAATTATTAAAACAGACAGTCAGAAAGGCATATATTTAAAAACAAAAATCTAGCACTTTGTAGAAAAGATTAAAATTAATAAGAAAAGCAAGGAGCAAAGTCCCATTACAGTCCTTAAAAGGACTATTATACTCCAAATGCGTCTTTAAAAAAAAAAAAGAAAGGCCTTCAAGCTAGTTTTAAATTTATCAAGTGATGAACTTTCTCTTATATAATTTGGTGCTGAGTTCCAGACGGTAGGGACCGTCACAGAAAAGATATTAGTATGCATGGTGCCAATGTGTCTCAAAGAGGGAATGTCATCTTTTTACTGACTCCTGGTCGGTCGCTAATGGTCTTGCTACATGGTTAATGGGGTGGAAGTCCCATAATTGGTTAATTCATGGTAAGGAACTGTGGGGTAAAGAATTGTGGCAAGACATAGAAGAAATTGTACAGGAAACAACAGTGTCAGTATTTCATGTAGATGCACATATGCCTGTTGATTCAATGGAACGATTGTTTAATTCCCAAGCAGATGCTGCAGCCGCCATTTCTGTAACCACTACTAATGAAATTCCTAAGGTGGAAGAATGGTTGGAAGGTACAGCCATTTGGGCGCATCAGAAAAGTGGACATCTTGGAGAAAAAGCTACTTACAGGTGGGCTCAGGAACGAGGGATTCCTTTTACGATAGATGTGATCAAACATGTGATCGGAAAATGTCCGGTGTGTCAACATATCAAGAAACAGGAAGTACCACATACGGTAATGGGGTACATAGGCAGGGGGCGATTGCCAGCCCAGATTTGGCAAATGGATTTCATAGGACCGTTACCCAAAAGTCGTAAATGTAAATATATGTGTACCGCTGTAGATACATACTCGGGATTATTACTAGCATTCCCTTGTGCCTCTGCGTCACAACGGAGCACTCTAAGGACTTTAGATATGATTATTCAGTATTATGGTATGCCCTTACAAATACAAACTGATAATGGATCACATTTTACGGGAGGGCAGGTAAAAGAATATGCTAAGGAAAATAATATTGAATGGGTATATCACACGCCCTATTATCCCCAAGCAGCGGGATTAAAATTAATTACAGATGGCAAATATGGGCAATGGAGGGATAATGTATCTACAGCATTACAAAAATTGAACAATCGGCCTTTAACGACGCCATTGGCTGCGGGATTAGATATGTACAGTATGAATACCTTGGTTATAAATCCTCAATCGGTAAAAGTTATTCCTACCAGAGTGGGAGTGAAAATTCCCACAGGGCATTATGGGCAATTAGCTACCCGTTCCAGTTTTGCTATAAGAGGAATTATCACTTTAGGGGGAGTAATTGATGCTGATTATCAAGGGGAGGTTAAAGTCATATTGATAAATTTAGGAGAAAAGAATGTAATAATTGCAAAGGGGGAATGAGTAGCTCAATTGTTATTGATACCGATTTATATCGTGCCAATTAGGGAAATAACCCCTCCTTCTCAGCTGACTGTAAGAGGGGAAGGGGGGTTTGGAGCTACAAATACCGTAAACGTAGGAGCCAAAATCTGGATTAGTAATCCTAGAGGACCTCCGGAACCAGCGGAGGTGATTGCAATCGGGAAAGATAAGGTTCTCCTTGTAATGAAACCGGGAGTGGAAAAATGGGAATATGTCCCTCAGGAGAAATGTTATTTGAGAGAGTAATAATGTTTTCTGAAACTTGCAGATATACGTGTGCCTTGGAATCCTTGGAATATGGTATGGGGTAAGAGGCGCTGCCCCCGGGCGACGTATTACAATTAAAGAAGGGGTCGTTACGTCATGGAGATGGAAGCATTCTTCAATGAATCGAAAGCAAGATAACTTCACTTGCAGTGCTAATTCCAGATGTATCATTGCAAATGTAACAATAAGAGACCATACATGGATTACAGAAATTAAAAGCAATGAACAAATTAGACCAATCGCCCAATACGTATTATATGAGGGACTAAACACTACCTTGAATATAACTGCAGAAGTGATAGTCCTGTGTTGTCAAACAGAAGATTTTATGACATGGAACAGTTCGGCCCAGAGGTATTTTGTTACGAACAATTGTACTACCTATAATGGAACACAAATGAATATTACTGTAAATAGGTCTTATGTAGTATGTACTAATGCCACGGAAATTTATAACAGATCAATGTGGGCAGAATATGTGGTATTCATAAAAAATGATACGGCAAAGGTAGATCCGGGACAAATAAAGAGATTACCATCCACATGTGAAATGGTAGGTCAACATGCACAAAAAATTAATGTGATGTTTGAAATATCATTTCCTCCCTCTTCTCAGTGTTCATACCGAGGAAGGAGAGCATGGTATGATAGGTTAATGGGGGATATGGTACCATCACAGGTACCTTAAACACATTTGATATTGAAACATTGGCCAATAGATTACATAAGGCGGGAAGTAATATTAATGATGCTTTGACTGTAGCTGCAAAATGGATGCCTACCATATGGCAATCTGCCTTTTTACAGACAGGGATTGATAATCAATTACTTAACCTAGCAAACGCCACAGCGGATATTGAATATATAATTGATCAGAAGGTTTCAAACATAATTAATTGGACTTTATGTATGTTACAAACAATGCAGCAACAATAACAAAAAGGAATTTTTCAATCTAAGTTAATGACTGGAAATGAGCAGATATGGAGGACCGTGTTTAATAAAACTATACCAAAAACCTTTTGGATACAATTTCAAGCACCAGAAGTACAATGTAATGATACTCGCTGCATAGGAATGTTTAAAATGTATAATGTTACAAAAAAATGATTATGTGTAAATATGTAGTGTTACCCCTCATACTAGGGGAACCTCAGAAGCAATTTTTCTGGGCACCTAAATTTAATGGACAAATGATTGATGTGAATAACAAAACTCATGACTTAACATTTTGTGACTCCACTTTGCAAGGGCGAATTTGTAAATTACAATCAATAGTATATGAACCATGTTTACTACAAAATACTGTAAATGTGTGTGAATGGACTATATTACCAATAACTTATAAGTATATGATTGAAATAGCACCACGCGTAATATGTGTGGTGACTAATGAGCCAATAATACCAAAAATGATAGTACCCTTTGTAGGATGCTTACACAATATGTCAACACTTCTTTGGCAGAATCAAACTTATGTTTTAACACCTGATATAGGACTTAGAACAAATATACTCTGGGAAAACAACTTTTCCGTTCCAAATTGGGATTTGAAGTTGGAAAAGTTAAAAGCAATAATACAAGGGTCCCGTATGATAAATCAGTCCATAAGGAATTTGAACAAAAGTATAATAGAGCACCAGATTAGTACCACCATTGTAGCAGAACAAATTATTAATATTGGATCCACAATTGCGGATGCGACATCGCATCACTGGTGGGATGTGTTTCTGGGATATTCACCATCAGCCACTACCACTTTGAATTGGTTAATTCACCCTTTACTTATTCTGACCATAGTAGTACTTGTTCTGTCCTTGTGGAATTGTTATGTGGTTTATGGACTATGCTGTAAACCAACCCGGCCTACGATGGTATCCTATGGCAGTATCACTCAATAAGGACCGAATGTGATACAAATGAGAAACGAATGGAATGTGAGGAATATTAATATTGAGTGAGATTGCCTTGGATACATGGCAGTTGTTACAGGGAAAACACAAGTACTATGAAAACAAGTTGTAAACACATACTGATTGGTGATCACAGAAGCACATCAGCTCAGCATGCGATTAGCACGAGTCAGGCTAGGTGTTTTTAACACATGCGGATTGGTAATCACAGATCAGCATGCGTTTAGCACGCATCTGATTATCCAATCCACAATGAGGGGATGGGTACTCAGCTCACGAGTCAGGCTAGGTGTTTTTAACACATGTGGATTGGTAATCACAGATCAGCATGCGTTTAGCACGCGTCCGATTATCCAACCCAAAAGGAGGGGATGGGTAAAAAGTACAATATAAATGGTGTTTTCCCTGAAAAAAGCTAGGGACTTTTCCACTGCTGACGAGCTGTGTGATGACATATTGAATAAGCCTCCTGATCGTGGTCCCCCGATGGAGTATGATGCAATAACCGGTAACGTATTGATTCAAACTCTGTACTTAATTAATGATTATGGCTAAAAATACTATATTTATGTAATAAAACTTAATTTGTATACTATTTCGAACTCCTGGTATTCTTTCCAGTGAGGAAAAGTGACTGAAGGTTTTTTGAAAACCCCTTTTAAATAGTAATACACCATGCTGTGTCTGAATGTCTGACTAGGTGTTTAGCCTGAGTGCTTTCAGTATGCTTGTAAAAGGAATGATAGGGGAGTGTAGCAGGAATTCTGTTCTCTGCGGTATCTCCCCGTTCTGTTCTCACAGTCTTCCCTTAGGGCTAATGAGTTAGCGAGAAGGTTTCTCTCCTTAGGCACAGGACCATTTTCCTTACTGATTGAGTATAAACCAGGGTCTGAACCAGTGACAGGCTCTTCCTTGTCACACTAGCAATTAAAACTAGTAAAAAATAATTGTCCCCACCACGGTATTTTTTACCGTTGTCAGAGCTTTTGTGCATTGGGGCCTGAGTTTTTAAAAGGCACATGAAATTTACTATAAACATATCCACAGTAATGCACATAGGGAAAAATATTTAAATCTATAGATACACAATGCAGGGCTCAATAATTGAAGCCAGCACAATGGAAAAACATCTTGCATAATATGTGAACTTCTAAACTAAACTAAGGCTAAACTTTATATACCAGGTCATTAACCTAAGGAAGCTCAACTCGGTTTACAACAATTAAATAAAATTTGAAAAAAATTAAAAACAAAGCTTTCAAAAGAATTTAATTTTCAAAATGTTTAGCAAATAGAAAGTTTTAGAATTTTATGAAAAAATTGGAAAGGACTGGGGCTCCTCAGAGTTAAGGGGAGTTCATTCCATAATTGAGAAAGTTTAAAAGCCAAAGATTGATTAAAGATCTTAACTCTTTTAATTCTTTTTCTAGAAGGAAGGGAGATTTTAAATCGTTGGATGCCTCTTGCATAGGAAAATCTGTAAATGATCCATAATAAGGGAATGAGGGGAATAAAAATACCAAATAAAATTTTGAAAGAGATGCAAGCACATTTGAATTGAATTCTACGATAAACCGGGAGCTGATGAAGTCTCAGGAGCAAAGGGGTCACATGGTCAAATTTACTTTTTCCAAAAATCAACTTTGCAGCGGTATTCTGGATTAATTGTAATCTTTGGAGACAGATCTTTGTAATGCCAATATAAATAGCATTTCAATAATCTAGTCAGGATAATATGATTGATTGGACCAAAACAGGGAAATGTCAATAATGAAAAAGATGTCTAACCTTCCTCAACATTCGTAAACTAAAAAGCACTTCTTGGTTCAATGTGCACAGTGGTAAAAAAAAAAAAAAAAGGATGCTACTGTATGTATTACGTAAGAGGCTATAAGTACAACTATATGGGAACATACTGGGAATATCCCAACAATTAGCATACAAATTTTGCACTTAGATTCAAAAATCAACATGCAGTTAACATATAGCAGGAATAAGATTTTACCACACTTTAACAAAAGGTTCCCTATGTTTTATTAATGTATCCTAATATTTATAGTTTTGTTGAATTTTTTGACACACACTATAATAGTGATATAAGATTTTCTTATATCATAGAATGTCCTTATATTCACTTTGCAAGGACAGCCAATATCTAATTCTTTGTATCTAATCTCAAAGCTGAGAAGCATGCAAATTTCCTTTTGATAGTAATGATAACAACAAAGTAGATTTTGAATAATTAGGATTGTGTAAATAGTGAGCCCAGTTTTAGATAGGACCTGGAGAGAAGAGCCAGAGTATGCACAGTTTCCCCTGTATTTTACAAAGAATCTGCCAGAAACAGCCTTTTGTAAATTTATTTGTAAGGATGTGCAGGACTGCATTCTCATGTCTCTCCACATCCAGCAGGAGCAATAATTTTCAAAGCTCCATAAGGAGAAGAATATATGCATCTTTATCCCACATCTACAGGAGAGCAGCTTAGTAACATCATGGAATAGAGGGAGATATACTAAGATGGATAGGAAAATGGCTAGAGAACAGAAAACAGAGAGTGGGGATAAATGGGAAGTTCTCAGACTGGGAGAAAGTGACTAGCGGTGTACCCCAGGGCTCGGTACTTGGGCCATCTTATTTAATATTTTCATAAATGACCTAGAAGAAGGAACATCCAGTGGGATCATCAAGTTTGCTGATGACACAAAGCTATGCCGGCAATCAGATCGCAGAAGGATAGCGAGGTACTCCAGAGTGACTTGTGTCAGTTAGAGAAATGGGCGGAGAAATGGCAGATGAAGTTTAATGTGGAAAAGTGCAAAGTAATGCATTTAGGCAGTAAGACCAAGGAATACAAATATAGAATGTCAGATGCAACTCTGGGTGAGAGCGAACAAGAAAAGGACCTGGGTGTACTGATAGATAGGACCCTGAAACCGTCGGCACAATGCGCGGCGGTGGCAAAGAAAGCAAATAGAATGTTGGGCATGATAAAGAAAGGAATCATGAGTAGATCGGAGAAAGTTATAATGCCGCTTTATAGGGCAATGGTCAGACCACACTTGGAATACTATGTCCAACATTGGTCTCCCAACCTAAAGAAGGATATAAAACTGCTGGAGAGGGTGCAGAGACGAGTAACGAAGCTAATAAATGGTATGGAGAACTTGGAATATGAGGAACGACTTAAGAAACTGGGACTGTTCTCCCTTGAGAAGAGGAGACTGTGAGGGGATATGATTGAGACTTTCAAAATACTGAAAGGCATCGACAAAATAGAGCAGGGAAAAAAATTATTTACAATGTCCAACATGACACGGACAAGAGGACATGGACTGAAGCTAAGGGGGGACAAGTCCAGGATAAATGTCAGGAAGTTCTGCTTCACGCAGCGAGTGGTGGACACCTGGAATGCTCTCCCAGAGGAGGTTATTGCGGAATCCACCGTTCTAGGATTCAGAATCAAATTAGAGCACATCTCCTTACGAGAGGTATAGAGGGATATGGGTGACTAAAACTACATCAGGTGTACACCTGACTGGGCCTCCGCATGTGCGGATCGCCGGACTTGATGGACCGTAGGTCTGATCCGGAGATGGCAGTTATGTTCTTATCACTGCTCCTGACAGCATCCATTACTCTCATCTTCTGACCCCCCCCTCGCCCCCCAAACACACATATACAATATCAGGGATTCCCTCCATTCAGCAACATTCCAACATCACACACCATGTGAAAGTACCCCCCATGATATCACCCCCTAAAGTTGTCTCCCTTCTAGTACCCCTTCCAAGGGTTCTTCCCAGCAGACCCACTGTCTTCACTCCCTGATGTCATCCTGGCTCTTATCAGGATCTCTGGTAGTATAGTGCAGTGGTCTTCACTCATTGTTAAGCTGGAGCAACTTTGGATCCAAATGAGCTGAAGAGCTGCCAAATACGAGTCTTCCAATGTGAATTCACAACATTGCTGACCAGTGTGTGTCAATGACATCCACCCCACCAGCCTTCCTTTTTATTGAGGGTATCCTTAATGCAGTAGACATTTCCAAATACAGTCTCTTCAACTACTGAGAGAAATACCTCTTCCTTCAAGCAAGTGATTCTATCCTTCATCCATTTCCCCCCTTTCTGTCATGAACTTGGGTAAAGAGACCGAGAGTAGCAGATAAAAACCAGGATCATAACGAAGGCTTCCCCAGTCACCATTGGCCCCCAGGCCTTGCAGCAGGGGTAGAAGGAGGATCACTCTTGCTTCTACTACACCTGTGTTCGTTCTCGAGTGATCCTCAGTCACTCCTGTTCCTGCAACTACTAGTTCAAAATAGGGCCCATGATCTCTAGGAATAGTTTTGTGGTAAGGGGGCTCAAACAGCCAAATAAAAGCATTTTGCCATCTTCACCTGCAAATACAACTGAAAATGTAAAAATGCTTCTAAAATAATGGTCAAAATAAGTATAGACATGGCTTACAGGGCAAAGACTTTTCCATGACTGCTGCTTAGATGAATTATTGGATTCAAGCTCAAATATAATTCATCCAAATATTAGAAATGTGCAGGCAAGAGATTCATTACTCTTGCCCTAGGTGACTCATTTATTTTAAATTGAAATCTTAAAGTTGTTGAAAGTGGATGATGTATTTACAATTCTAAAGTTTTTTTTTAAAAGTTGCTGATAAGTAACCATCTATGCTGTCTCTAAGAAGCTGGAATTTTTGTGATAACATGAATATACAGTAAATATTAAATCATTTCAGGGAAAATAATCAATATTTTTATTCTTCAATTGATATACTACTCCTAAGGCAGCCTTCGCTTCAGTTTATATGTGTTCCCTTTAGACATGTAGGAGACGTGCTCCATGAAAGTCTATATCATTGTACCCCTTATATCTCTTAATGCATCACTTCAGCAGCAGCCTAACCCAGTGGTTCTTAAATCTGTCCCGGGGGACCCCAGCCAGTTGGGCTATCAAGATATCCCTAATGAATATGCATTGCACCAAAAAAACACATGTCCACTCATTCAAAATAATATCTTAAAAAATATATATTTTTATAAAACTCTGATGTGCTCAGACCCATAACCAAAATGTAACAGGGTAGGCAAGGGTTACCGCGGGACCATCATAGCCCTTTAAGCTGACTCTTTAAGCTAGGATAAGCTTCTTTCCAATCTTAACTCTAGTACACAATAGAGAGTGACATGGTGGCACTGCAGCTAGCTGCGGGTTACCCGCCGAAACAGTGGGGGGGAAATAAGTGCTCACTGCGGGCACGGGGACAAGGCCATCCACCGCCCCATGGAGCGGTGAATGGCCTTGTCCCCACAGTTAAGGGAGAGAAGGGGATCCTCCCTCCCTACCTACCTAAGGCCAAATCTATCTCCCTCCCTCCCTCCCCCTTACCTTCGCAGTGCTTTAGTAAAGAAACTTACTGAAGCTGGCGAAGCCTGCCTGCCTGCAGTCACATGTGTGTGGGCAGAAGCTTCTCCTCTGACACAACTTCCGGTTGCGTCAGAGGAGAAGCTTCCGCCCACACACACGCGACTGCAGGCACAGGCAGGCAGTCTCCGCCGGCTTCAGTAAGTTTCTTTACTAACGCGCCGCAAAGGTAATGGGAGGGAGGGAGATTCTCGGGCCGCTGAAGGATGGTGAGGTGGCAAGAGGGAAGGGTGGATGCTGCAGGGATGGCAGGGACAGGGATGGGGCGGTGAAGGGGATGGTGGGGATGGGGCAGTGAAGGGGACTGTGGTCCGGGGATGGGGCAATGATGGGGACAGATTTTTTTCTCCATGTCATTCTCTAGTACACAACCCTTTTCTTTTTCTCTCTCTATCTCCTTTTCCTTTCCAAAATCCCCACCTTTTGTTTTTCCCATATATGTTTATTTCCTATTTCCTATTGTATTTCTCACCTCCCTTCCCTATTGTCACTGTAAGTCTCGAATGCTAAGTTCATGTCTCATATATTGTACCCAGGGCCGGGTTAAAGGGTAGGCACAGTAGGCACGTGCCCAGGGACCGAAATGGTCATGGGGGGCCCACCGCTGGAACCACCTGCCCTATTCTGCCACTGCTGCTTGTTCCTTAACCAGCAGCAGCAGCAAACCTTTAAATCAAGTGTCCAACCCAATGCCCAGCTAGTGCTCCCTTGCGAGTCCCAACACGGCCTTCTCTTTTCCTTTCTTCTGCACCTCCCTGCAGCACGTGCTTTGTTTCTGACAGGCTTCCTTGCTGCCTGTTCAAAGCCGCAGGCGTCGGCTTATTTTGTGATCTGCGACTGCATCAGAAGCATTTCTTCTGACGTTATGATGTCAGAGAGAAGGCTTCCAATACAGCCACGAATCACAAGAGGAGCTGATGCCTGCAGTTTTGAACAGGCAGCAAGGGAGCCAGCCAGAAATGAAGCACGTGCCGGAGGGAGGTGCAGAAGAAAATCTGCTGCAAAGGAAAGGGAGGGGGTGATAAATGCTGCTGCCACGGTACAGGGGAGAGGGGAGAAATGCTGTTGCTGCTGCTGCATGGGAGAGGGGGAGAAATGCTGCTGATGCACAGGGAAGGGGGAGGGGGAGAAATGCTGCTGATGCACAGGGGAGGGGGATAGGAGGGGGGAGATATGCTGAAGGGGAAAGGGCTGAAATGCTGCTGAAGGGGGAAGGGGGAGAAATGCTGCTGCTGCATAAGGAGGGGGAGAAATGCTGCTGCTGCACAGGGAAGGGGAGAAATGCTGCTGCTGCACCCAATTGGGGAGTGAGAGGTAATGAGGGAAAAGGAAAAGGGAGAGGAATGAGAGATGTCAAGTCCATGGGAGGGAGGGAAAGAAAAGGAGATATCAGACCATGGAGGGGGAGGGAGAGATGCCAGGGCATGTGGGAGGTTAAGAGACAGATGTCAGACCAGAGGAAAGGAAGAAAGGAGTAAGGAAGAGAAAGGAAAGAGAGGAGATGCCAGATAATGGAGGGGGAATTGGAAGGAGAGGAGAGAGATGCCAGTACATGGGGGGAAGGAAGGGACGGAGATAGAGATGCTAGACCATGGGGGTGGAGTGGAAAGGAAGAAAGGAAAGGAGAAGAGAGAGATGCCACAGCATAGAGGAGGGGGTGGAGACAGAAAAATGGAGAGGGGGTGAAGCTGAAATGAAACATGTATAAAGGAGAGAAGGGGCACAGGATAGACATAAGAACATAAGAACATAAGCAGTGCCTCCGCCGGGTCAGACCACAGGTCCATCCCGCCCAGCAGTCCGCTCCCACGGCGGCCCAAAACAGGTCAAGACCTGTCTGAATCATCAGAAGGGGCTCCCTTGCCACCTTGGTTTCCCATTTAAGTCCTGCCTTCCTATCGAAGTCCTAGCCCTCCGGTCTTGCACATGCACGACCAGGTTAGTTTATACTCATTACCTGATTTACTTCCTATACTTGTGTTACATCCCAGCTCCTCCCTCAGTATCCCACGATCCCTTTATCCCTCAGGAATCCATCCAATCCCTGTTTGAATCCTTGTACCGTATTCTGCCTGATCACTTCCTCCGGTAGCGCATTCCAAGTGTCCACGACCCTTTGGGTGAAAAAAAACTTCCTTGCATTTGTTTTGAACCTGTCTCCCTTCAGTTTCTCAGAATGCCCCCTCGTATTTGCTGTCCCCTTCAGTCTAAAGAATCTGTCCCTATCCACCTTCTCTATGCCCCTCATGATCTTGAAGGTCTCTATCATATCTCCCCTGAGCCTCCTTTTTTTCCAGAGAGAAGAGCCCCAGCCTAACCAACCTCTCGTCGTATGGGCAGTGTTCCAGCCCTTTTACCATTTTCGTTGCTCTCCTTTGGACTCTCTCAAGTACCGCCATGTCCTTCTTGAGGTGCGGCGACCAATACTGAACGCAGTATTCCAGATGTGGACGCACCATCGCTCGATACAATGGCATGATGACTTCCCGTGTTCTGGTTGCTATGCCCTTCTTTATGATGCCCAGCATCCTGTTGGCTTTTTTCGAGGCTGCTGCGGACTGTGCAGATGGCTTCAGTGATGCATCCACCAGCACACCCAAGTCTCTCTCGGGTCTGCTGTCTCCCAACAATACCCCCCCTAATTTGTAGCTGAACAACTAGTTCTTTTTCCCTATATGCATGACCTTGCATTTGTCCACGTTGAAGCGCATTTGCCATTTGTTTGCCCAGTCTTCCAGCTTGTCCAGGTCCCTTTGTAGGTCCTCACACTCCTCCCTGGTCGTAACTCTGCCGCACAGTTTGGTATCGTCTGCGAATTTTATAACCTCACACTTTGCCTCCTTTTCCAGGTCATTGATGAATATGTTAAAGAGTAAAGGCCCCAGCACCGATCCCTGTGGCACACCGCTCGTGACTCCCCGCCAGTCAGAATATTGACCCTTTACTCCAACCCTCTGCAGTCTTCCCGACAACCAGTGCTTGATCCATCTGTGCACATCCCCTCCCACCCCGTGGTTCCACAGCTTCTTAAGTAGCCTTTCATGTGGCACCTTGTCGAAAGCCTTTTGAAAGTCGAGGTAAATGATGTCTATGGGCTCCCCATTGTCCACCCGACTGCTTATTCCCTCAAAGAAGTACAGAAGGTTCGTTAGGCACGACCTTCCCTTACAGAATCCGTGCTGGCTTGTTCTCAGTAGGCCATTCCTCTCGATGTGCTAGCAAATGCCGTCCTTGATCATAGCTTCCACAATCTTCCCTATAATTGAAGTCAGGCTCACCGGCCTGTAGTTCCCGGGGTCACCCCTCGATCCCTTCTTGAAGATGGGTGTGACATTTGCCAATTTCCAGTCCTCCGGCACCTCACCAGTTTTCAAGGATAGGTTGCAAACATGTTGTATTGTGCCCGCTATTTCCTGTCTTAGTTCCATCAGAACCCTTGGATGGATCCCGTGCGGGCCCGGTGATTTGCCGCATTTTAACCTGTCTATCTGTTTGAGGACATCCTCCCTACTTACCTCTATGTGCTCTAATTTTTCAGTCTGTTCCCCACTCATGAGCTCCTCTGAGTCTGGTATATTAGATTTGTCTTCGCTCGTGAAAACCGACGAGAAGAACGTGTTCAACCTCTCAGCTACCTCTTTATCCTCCTTAATCACTCCCTTCCTGTCCCCATCGTCCAACGGCCCTACTTCCTCTCTCGCTGGTCGCTTCCCCTTAACGTAACTGAAGAATGCCTTGAAGTTTTTCGCCTCCTTGGCCAGCCCCTCTTCGTATTTCCCTTTTGCTTTTCTAACCTCCCGGTGGCATTCCTTTTGGCATTTCCTGTGCGCCTGGTGATTTTCCTCAGTTTATAGAAAGAGGGAAGATGCCATATGGAATAGGGAGAGGGCGGATAGTGGATGGAAGGGGCAGAGAGAGAGAGCAGACAGTGGATGGAAGGGGCTGATGCTGCATGGAAGACAGAGAGAGGACAGATGCTGGCTAGAAAGAAGAGAGTGAAGACAAGATGATTAAAGCAGAAACGACAAAAGGCAAAAATAATATTTTATGTTGCTTTAGTATAAAATAGTTTTGAAGTAGTATTGATAAAACTTTTAAAACAGAAAATAAGGTAATTTTTTTATTGGACTAATTTTAATACATTTTTTTTACTAACTTTTAGAGACCAAAACACCCTTTCTCAGGTCAGGACAGTATAATGTAACAGCAGTATATTGACCTGAAGAATGATATATTCTTATTTTCAATTTTTGTTTTATTTCTATTTGTTAATTTGTAAAGTGGTGATTGTCAGTTTCTTCAAATTTACATCTGCTATATTTATATTTTGCAGAGTATTAGGGGGCTATGTGTCATTGTTTCTGTGGTGTTTCACTGGATGCAGTTTGGCTTCTTGGCAGTTCAGTTTAACCTTTATCTACATATTTCTGGGTGAGAGTGTATCTGTGTTCTGTGCGTATGAAAGACATGGTTTTCTGTTAGCATTGACTAGCCATGTTTGGTGAAATGTATCAGGCTTAGTTTTTGGGAGCACCTTGAATAAACCTGATTTGAATATCCTTATTTTCTGCCGATCTTCTTTTGTTTCATGTTGGATTTTTTTTGATGGATTGCTTGCCTTGTTGTTTCATTACAAGTTAACATATATGCCGGTCCGCAGAAAATTCCTGCTGGTCCGCGCAGGGCTGGCGAGATGGACGCCGTTAAATTTCCTGCCCCGAAAATCTTCTGTTCCTCCCAGCCTCGGGCGATCAAGACAGGCTGCCGACGTCGGGCATTCCCTCTGTGAGTCTCGCCTATGTGGAAACAGGAAGTTGGAACAGAGAGGGAAGGTCCCGACGTTGGCAGCCTGTCTTGATCGCTGCCCCTGCCGAGTCGCCGAAGAGGGCCGCGGAGAAGCTGCAAGTAGAAGGGAGATGGTCAGCGTGTGGATTGGGGCCATCAGCAGCGTCTGTGCGTGCAGGATGCGGTGGGTAGAGGCCTCCAGCTCGTCTTGGGCGGCAGGGCCTATGGTGCAAAGCTGTTTTTGCCGGCTTGGGGGGGGGGGCGGGTCGCGAATGTGCAGGGCACAGCAGGAGTAAGATCCTGGGGAGCCTTCAACAGTGGCTGCTTTCTTCCCATCTCCTCTTTGTTTTCCCTGGCTCTGCCGCCTTCCCTGCAGTGCAAGCATGCAGGTTTAAAGCGGGGCTGCACACCACAGTGCAGCCCCGCTTTAAACCCACAGGCTCGCACTGCAAGGAAGACTCAAAGAGCAGGGCATGACCAGCTGAGTGTCGGCAAAGGGAAGAGGCTGTCGCCGCCAGGGATAACAAGAGCAGGAGAGTCAGGGCCTGCGAGACCCACCGAGCTCAAGGTCTGAGCTAAAAATGTTGGGAAAAAAAATCTCTGCAAGCATGTTTTTATCAGACACGCTGGTTTTGTTTGAAGAGTTGTTGTTTTTTTTTGTCTCGCTCCCTTTCAGTGGCGCCCCTTATATGCAGTGATTATTTTGAAATAACATTTTTCCCTTCGTTTGCTTTCATACCTATGCTGTTTGCAGCCTTTAAAAAAAAAATCTATGCCGGTCCCGGAGGTCCAGCGCATGCGCAGACCATCTACAGATGGTCTGCGCATGCGCTGGGATTGCTATCGAGTGATCTGGGCAGGCAGATGGGGGCGTTCACCTGATCGCCCTCATCTGCATATTGGGGCTTTGAGAATTCATCAGACCTGCCCTGATCGGGCCCGAATGGGCAGGTTCGTAAATCTAGCCCATTGTATATATTGTCACAGGGAAGCCCCTGTGAACTCTGAGCTACATTCAGAATTGCCAAATGCCAGCTGCACACCTCCTGTTGCAAAACCTAGACATTTGGCAAAAGGTAAAACAGAGGTTACCACTCCCTATTTATATCTTTCACAAGAGGCACAACAGTCAGGAAAAATTAAGTCCCAATGTGTGAAACAGAAAGGGGAATGCAACCAGATAATTTAGGGATAGATTCACTAAGCCCATCAATGAGCTTCTGACCACTTAGTGACCCCTTTGCGACCTGATTTACTAACTAAACTAAACCAAAGCTTAACTTTATATACCAGGTCATCAACCTAAGCAAGCTCAACTCGGTTTACAACAATTAAATAAAAACTGAAAAAATTAAAAACAAAGGTTTCAAAAGAAATTAATTTTCAAAATGTTTAGCAAATAGAAAAGTTTTTAGAAATTTATGAAAAGATTGGAAAGGACTGGGGCTCCTCAGAGTTAAGAGGAGTTCATTCCATAGTTGTGAAAGTTTAAAAGTCAAAGATTGACTAAAGATCTTAACTCCTTTAATTCCTTTTCTGGAAGGAAGGGAGAGTTTGAATTGTTGGATGTCTCTTGCATAGGAAAACCTGTAAACGTTCCATAATAAGGGAATGAGGGGAATAAAAACACCATATAAAATTTTGAAAGAGATGTAAGCACATTTGATCATCCTGCATGCACATGAGGGGGAATGGCATTCAAATGCAGGCAGGCAGCGATTCACTAAAAAAAAGAGTGACACCGATCCAAAAATAAACGACTGCTGAGGAGCAGTCGCTCAGGTCCTTTCTGACTGTCCTGCCTTCTGCCGCTCTGCTCACTGCCCTGAACTCCTGCTCTCTGAAGTGCAAACCCATGGTTTTAACCCACGGGCTTAAAGCGGGTTAAAACCATGGGCTTGGGAAGAAAAAAAAAAAAAAAAAATTTCCTGCTCTGCCGGGCACGGAGGGCCAGCGCATGCACAGACCATCTACAGATGGTTTGCGCATGCTCAAGGACGATTCACTCAGTTGGGGCCCATGTGCCAACCCGGCCCATGTGCCTAAGGCCCCGCCCACAGGAGGGGCCTAAGGCTATTGGGCCTATTCCGGTTGTCCCAGATGCCTCAGGCCCAACCTGTGGGTGGGATTTGAGCTGCCTGGGCCAATCAGGCCCTATGGCCCGCCATTTGAGGGATGGCGGGCCTGCCGGACAGATGGGCTTAGGATCCATCCGTCCGGCCAATGAATTTTACAGGTACGGGGAGGAGGATTGAGGGTTGGGGGGGGGTCGAGGGGTTGGCAGGGGGGGTCTCACGGGTCAGCAGTTGGGGGGCCAATCGGGTGATCGTGGGAGGGGGAGTGCGTCAAGGGCAGGAGGGGTTTGGCTCCCTCCTGCCCGTATCGAGTTTGTGTGTGGGGGAGTCACTGGGCCAGGAGGGGTTGGGCTCCCTCCTGGCTTGATCGGATCGGCTGGGGTGTCACCAGGCTAGGAGGGCTTGGGCTTCCTCCTGCCCGGATCGTTGTCTGGGGGGGTGTCATGGGGCAGGAGGGGTTGAGCTCCCTCCTGTCCGGATCGTTGTCGGGGGGAGGGGGTGTCAAGGGGTAGGAGGAATTGAGCTCCCTCCTGCCCAGATCGTGTCGGGGGAGGGGTGGATCGCTGTAGGAGAGATGCCTCATCTCTCCTGCTGCTTTAGCGATCCCAAGTGCCACATTTGGCGGCACTTGATGGTATCGCTATTGCAGCAGGGGAGATGAGGCATCTATCCTGCTGCGATGGTTGCGGTGGGGGGGTGGATAGGTTGCCAGGTCGCTGAGCTAATCGCGCCAGCCACCATCAGCTCAGCGGGTCCTTTTTTGGCACTTATACCTGTTTTGACTTGGTCTAAGTCAAAACGTATAAGTGCCAACTAGGCAACCTGTCAAAAGGTTTGGTTATACCTGCTGTACGACTAAGTGTAGGTCAGCCCATCTCCAGCCCTTTCCCCTCCTCTAAAAATGTCTCTTTTCACTCTATGCATTTAGAGGCAGGGGAAAGGCCTAAGCTGATTTTAGATAGGTCTAAAACCAGCTTTTTTTATGGGTACTTGAATGATCAAGCTTTTTGATCGTCCAAGTATCCATTTAGGCCACTTTTTAGATGTTTTTTTTTAATTTTTGAGCCCCATAGCTTTGAATATTGACCCCATAGTATTATGGTATTCTCAGTTTTATTTTCCACTGTATTGCTCAGTTTCTTCCTTGCTGTTTTGACTGCCGCTGTCGTACACTGAGCTGAGGATTTCAATATATTGATCACAATTCCTCCACAATCTTTTTTCTAAGTGGTGATCTTTCTCTCTAAGTATTAAAGGATCTTATCAGCACTGATGAGCCTTACTTGTAGCATTCTACAGGGTTCATTGTTATCCCCGCTATCATTCAATATCTTCATGCAACCATTAAGGAGACTAATCCTTTCTTTGGGCCTGTTGGGATAACTATACTGCTGTTACAAATGACATCCAAATTATTGTACCAATGGCTAAAGATAGTGCTTACCAGCTTAAAAATAGCCTGCCTGAAATTTCTGACTGGCTTCTAAGAAATAAGATATCTTAAAAACAAAAATGTTGATGACAAGCTACATTGACACAGTTGTCCTCCCTTTGGCAATGGAGTAAGTTTATATTTTGCATTTAACCTTGCATCATTATGATGCAATATATGTAGCAGACAAAAATATAATATGTGAAACATTTTTCTTATTGTCTGGAATTTTTTCATTGCTTCTAATTTGGAAACCTTAGAGCTACCTTTCATTAGAACAAACAACGTAGGTCACTGTATCCTTCTTTTTTCCTCCTTTCCTACTGTTTCATGTGGTTTGTTACCCCGGTTTGTTTTTTAATTTTAAGTAATTATTTTTATTTACGATGTATTTGTGATTTAAGAAATCCAATTTTATTTCTCTGTAAAACGCTTTGTATCCTGAAAAGCGTTTAATCAAATAACATAATAAACTTGAAACTTGAACTTGAAATATATACACCAGTGGTTCTGAAGCCTATCTGGGGGGATTTCCAACCAGTCAAATTTTCAGGATATGCATAATGAATACTCATAACAGAGATTTGCATGCAATGGTACCGATAAATTTCTCTTATGAATATTAATTGTGGATGTTCTGGAAACCTGACGAGCTGGGGGTTACTCCAGGATAGGTTTGCGAATTACTGCTATAAACTATGGGGGAATTTGGCTGTTGTCATTACATAGGGTTGAATATTAGTGCGTATTTAGGCTCCCTTTTATCAAGGCTTTTTTATTGCCTGCCGCAACGGTAAAAGCTCCGATGCTCAAAGGAATTTTATGAGCATTGGAACTTTTACTAAAGTGGCCGGTGATAACAAACCCTAAAGTGACTTGATAAAAGGGGGCTTTAGTTTGTTACTTTAAAAAATTCTGAGGCACAGAAGCTACATGCCATCTGCAGATGTCATTTATGTTAATAATTGGAAGTGATGTATATTACAATGTCTCTCAAACTTTTTGAGCTCCAGCACAATAAACTGAGCAAATGTTTTTCATGGTACCGTTAAATTTGAGTTATTTATTTAAAGTTCTTTAAGCTATATATGGGTAATTGTAACAATGGTAAAACTAAAATAGATAGAATAGAATTACTAATCAATGTGATGAACGTGCTTGTTTTTGAGTGCAAATTAACTCAAAACGTGGTTGAATAGTCGACAAGCAAGCACGCATTTCATCATCCACCATCTGCAGTCATTCTCTTTTTTTCGATTTACCCCCTCCTTTACAAAGGCATGCTAGAGTTTTTAGTGACGGCCACAGCGGTAACAGCTTGGATGCTCATAGGAATTCTATGAGCATTGGAACTGGGTTTTTTTTGTATGTTTTTTTTTTTTTTTTTTTTTTTTGCTAATGCCTTCTTTTTTTTAAATTCTTTATTCATTTTCAAATTTACAATAAGTGTAACAATATATCCAAACAAATTAACAATAAATATAACACTTAATAATCATCAATTGGAACTGTTACTGTGGCGGCCAGTGCTATAAACACTAGCACAGCTTTGTAAAGGAGGGGGTTAATTTCTGTCAGAGCTGAAAATCCCAGTTTTCAAAGATAAGAAGATCCAAATAGTAACAAAGCCTTGTTTACTTTGTTGCTCATGTTAGGATAACTACTGCATAAAAAATAAAACTAAAATGACTTGCTGTTAGTTTTCAAGGACCAATCACATCAAAGAATGATGCTTGTCTGGGTGGTTGTATCCTTATGCACAAAGATGCTCATAACATTGACAGACTCATGCATACACGATGTATATGTATCTATTCTAGTGAATACTTCTGAAGGGAATTTTTTTTAAAATAAAGTAAAATTCTAGAATCTCTCGTGGCACACTCGGAATCTCTTCTGGACAGCACCACTGTGCTGTGATACACAGTTTGAGAGACCCTAGTATATTAGAGAGCTCTTTGGGAATGGGGATTGTGGGAATCATGCGGAACCCACAGGATTTTAGCAGATATGGAAGAAGTTCTATGGAATTCCTAAGGAGATGGAATAAGTCATCATGGGATTCCCATGGGAGTATAGACAAAATCTCTGGTGACTCCAGAATGCGATTTGGAATGCACAGAGAGACAACTGAAGTACCAGAATAAGGCTGGAAATACCCAGAGATACAGCTGGAATACAAGACTGAGGCTTGGAACATTAGTGAATACCATCCCCCCCAAAAAGGGAGGCACTTGAGATTGGGAGTAGAGAATGACATGGTGACAGAATTCATCACTGTTCCTGTCACCGTGGATAACCATCCCCATGCCATTCTGTAAGAAGAGAGGGAAGAATCAGAGTATGAATGGGCACAACAACTGACCCTCAAGCCATGCATTAAAGAATGCTAGTGTAGAAGGACTGAGATTGAGATAGGCACTAAATAATAACAAAGGATGGTTTCCCGCCATTATTTGCAGGGATGGGAATGGTGATAAATTTTGTCACCATGTTATTCTCTAATTGGGAGGAAACAGAGGGCCGAGAGCACGTAAATAACAACACTGACTTCTGCAGGTACAGATGGACATATAGTAACATAGTAGATAAAGACCTGTGTGGTCCATCCAGTCTGCCCAACAGCCCCATTTGATGGAGGAGATTAAAGGCCAGATTCACTAAGCAAACCGATCGTGTTTGCGACTACTTAACTTATCAAATTTCCATCCGGCCTGATTCACTCACCTTCCCTGCAATCTGCTTCGAAACCGTGCATGCAAATGAGGTAAAATGCATGCAAATTGGACAGCGACCCAATTCACTACCCAAAATTTTGGATCCGACTGGGCTGGCCGTTCAATCCAAGAAGCGACTGCTGGAAACCAGTTGAAAACGTCTTTTCGACTCTCCAGCTCCATAGAAGCCCTGCTCTGCCCTGTGTCTCCTGTCTGCTCGCCCCAATCTTCCAGCCCTGAGCTCCTACTCTCTCCCATTATTTACCCTTCTCCATTGATAATATTGACAATTTAAACCTACTCTCTGTTTTCTGTCTTTCAACTTATTAGACACCTATGTGGAACACTGTCAATGGTTTTGTTAAAATCCAAATACACCACATCTAGCGCACTCCCTCTATCTAATTCTCTGGTCACCCAATCAAAAAAATTGATCAGATTTGTCTGAAAAGACCTGCCTCTAGGGAATTCATGTTGCCTTGGGTCCTGTGATTTCAGAAGCATCACTATTCTCTGTTTTAAAATTGTTTCCAATAATTTACTTACCACTGATGTCAGATTTACCTACCTGTAGTTCCTTACTTCTTCACCAGAACTTCCCTAAATTCTTTAGTAGCCTTGAATGTGCACCATCCATTCCCATTGCTTTGTCCATCTTTAGCTAGTTCCTCACAAACACAATCCACTGAAAATCAATCAGTATCTACCACACCTCCATCCTTACTTGCATTTGTCTTCTGCAGTCCCGCTCCCAGTGCTTCATCTGTGAACACAGAACAGAAATATTTGTTAAGCTGGTGTTAGTTCTAGCCGCGTAGCGCAGGATTAGTGCGCGCTAAAATGCTGAGTGTGCTAAAACAGCTAACAGAGGCCTTGGTATTGTTTTCTTTATTATTTGTTGCACTATGTGCTCCCATTGATATGGACTTGAAATAGTGTATGATTTTATTAATTTTAATGTGATTATTATATCATGGGGGTTAGAATGAGTTAGTGACAACTGGGGGAGCGTGGAAGGGTCAGGCCTTTATCCTTCAAGTGGTCATCTGATCAGATTTGGTACCTTTTTGGCACTTATTCATTGTTAAAACAGGTCTAGCCCCAGACATCCAAATTGTGCCCTGGACACATTCTTGGCAGAAAAACATCCAGGTCTTAAGCCCGCCACCTCTAACATGCCCCCTTAAGATCTAGATGGACTGCAGATGAACAGCATAGAAATTCGTCTAGAAAATGGGTTTCAAAAATAGTGATTTGGAAGGGTTTGTTGAGAAAAACATCCATTGGCACCTTTATACCACTTTTTGGAAAATTTTTTTTTTGAAAATGAGCCCCTTAGAGTGTGTTCTATCGTGTATAGCAGCGGTCTCAAACACGCGGGCCCCCCAGGGACTATTTTATGGCCCGCAATCTGTCCTCGCCACTTCACAAGTTTTCCTATTGTGGAGAGGACAATCACGTACAGACCGCGAGTGCTGTAATTGGACTTGCAGAAGTCTCTCTGGAGGGAATGTCTGCAAATGGCTCGCGGCTTGCCTAAAGCAGGAGTCACCAATCTGCTTCCCTTCCCATCTCACTGCCCTCCCCCAAGCTACCGCAATCGGGGAACAGGCCAGCGCCAAGGTCTTAGCTCTCCCTGCTTATCTTCCCCAGCTCGGAGCCGACCAATTCTCGCCACCCGACGTCAATTCTAACGTCGGGGAGGAAGTTCCGGGCCAGCCACTCGCTGATTGCGGCAGTGGTGGCCTGTTCCCCAATGGTGATGGCCTGGGGGAGGGCAGGGAGAAATAAAGAAAGAAAGGGGGGGGGACAGGAAGGCAGAAAGAAAGAAGGAAGACGGGACACAGACAGAAAGGGGCATGGAGAGAGAAAGACAGAAAGAAAGGGCGGGCATGGAGAAAGAAAAAAGAAAGAAAGGGGGCATGGAGAGAGAGAGAAAGACAGACATATAGAAAGAAGGGGCATGGAGAGAGAGAGAAAGAAAGAAGGGGGCAGGGTGAAAGAAATAAAAAGTTGGGGGAGGGAAGGAGACAGATTTCAGACCAGGGGAAAGGAAGGAAGGAAGGAGGGAGGGAGGGAGGGAGGGAGAGAAAGGATAGAAAGAGTTGTCAGACCATGGAAATAGGGACGGAAGATGAGAGAGATAGGAAGGGAAGACATGGAAACGTAGATTTTGAAAAGAAAGCAGAAAAATTGAATATTAAGTTAATACCAAAGATGGATGAAAGGCAGAAAGTGAAGATAAAGAGAAAAACAGTCAAAGGACAAAAAGGCCCTGGAAACATAATTAAAAGCACAGAAAAATAAAGTCACCAGCCAACAAAGGTAGGGGAAATGATTTTATTTTCAATATAGTGATTGAAATGTGTCAGTTTTGAGAAAGGAAAGATATTAAACTTTAAATGTGAGGGCTGCAGAAAAAATAGGGTACTTGGAGGGCCACAGAAAAAATAGTTAACGACAATTTTGCATAAGGTAAAACTCTTTATAGTTTATAAATCGTTCCTTTAACTGATAAAGGAAAGATTTATAAACTATAAAGAGTTTTACCTCATGCAAAGTTGTCATTTCTTTAATAAAACACTAACTATTTTTTCTGCGACCCTCCAAGTACCTACAAATCCAAATTATGGCCCC
Organism: Geotrypetes seraphini; assembly: GCF_902459505.1. Taxonomy (NCBI): domain Eukaryota; kingdom Metazoa; phylum Chordata; class Amphibia; order Gymnophiona; family Dermophiidae; genus Geotrypetes; species Geotrypetes seraphini. The sequence goes on from NC_047086.1 coordinate 255,776,290, forward strand.
ACTAAGGGTTTGAGTTTGAGACCACTGGTTTATAGCATATGTGCAGGTTATATGTTTTGTTGTATGCTGCTATTTGCATAAAAAATATGGAGGGGTACATTCAATAGGACTTCTAAGTCTGAATTTGGATGTTTTGGGAAAGACGTCCAGAAATCCAGTAGAGAAAATGTCCATTCTCAATGCAGCAAGATGTCTATCTTTTTTTTTTTTTAATGACCTATGTAGACGTTTTGGTCCTTAGTATATCTATCTTTTTTGGCCAATCTCAAATATAAATACATCCACATGAAAAATGCAAAAAAAGAAAGTTTTCATCTAGGCAACCTGCATTGTTAGCAAACTGTTCAGAAAGCTGAGCATAGTACTGTAGTGAATTTTACAGTAAAAGTCCCAGGTCCACCCAAAACCTACTGTATACACCTGTACACCACAACAATAACTCTTATGCCTTCAGGTGTCATCTTAATGTAGGTACAGTAGGTTTTGGAGGGCTCGCCATACAATAGAAGCAAGTTAAAGTCATCTGTACCTGGAACTTCTAATGTGAAATTCACTGTGATAACTCTTAGAGTACCTCTCTACTTTCTGGGCTCAAATGTCTGTTTTAACATCTGAAGCTGCTTGGGCTGAGAACTTTTCACCATCCCCTCATAATATGGGCTAGAAGGTACTGTTTTTGTAACATCTTTGGGTGGTGCGAGGGGATCGGTGACCACCGGAGGAGTAAGAGGGAGTCATGCCTTAATCCAGGGGTGTCAAATGTCAGTTCTCGAGGGCTGCAATCCAGTCAGGGTTTCAGGATTTCCTCAATGAATATGCATGAGATCTATTTACATGCACTGCTTTCATTGTATGCTAATAGATCTCATGCATATTCATTGGGGAAATCCTGAAACCCTGACTGGATTGCAGCCCTCGAGGACCGACAATTGAAACCCCTACCTTAATCCCTCCAGTGGTCATCTGGTCAGTTTGAGCACCTTTTTAGCTTTTAGATGCTTTTAAAACAAGTCTAGCTCCAAACATCTAAAAAAAAAAAAAATCCCTGGACCTTTTGTTAAAGGTTTGATTATACCTGATGAGTGTCCAAGTCCTAAGCCCGCCCAAAACATGCCTCTAACACGCCCCCTTAATATTTGGATGCACAGGAGACAAAGCAACCAGAAAAACATTTAGAAAATCTGTTTTGAGAATGCCTACTTGGATGTTTTGACTAGAAATACGTCCAAGTGCTGGTTTATTTATTTATTTTCTTCCATTTGTGTCTCGCACATGCCTATACAAGCTCTAGGCGACATTACAGTGGAAGGGGTTAGAAGAGGGTAGGGAGGACTATGGAGGGCAGGAAGGAGTGGAGAGGAGAGAAGCATATAGAATATTTCATAGAAATTCCTAACTTTACAGATAGGAGCACCATCTATGTAAATGAATTAGAGTAATATGTAAAAAGGAATAGAAGGGAGGAACCGTTAAACCAGTGGTTCCCAACCCTGTCCTGGAGGACCACCAGGCCAATCGGGTTTTCAGGCTAGCCCTAATGAATATGCATGGTGCAGATTTGCATGCCTCTCACTTCCATTATATGCAAATCTCTCTCATGCATATTCATTAGGGCTAGCCTGAAAACCCGACTGGCCTGGTGGTCCTCCAGGACAGGGTTGGGAACCACTGCGTTAAACAATAGAATTCAGTTAATAAAATGAAGAATAGGGGTAAAAACAATGGAATACAATTTAAAATAATAAATAAACTGGGAAAAAAAATCAAATAAGTCTGACAGAAGTCCAATTTCCTGAAGCAGCTCTGTTGCCTCAACATATTTTAAATAATCCCAATGGCAAAAGTCCTGATGGGACAGATATCAGCTTGGGCTTTCCAGCTGCTACAGCTCCGACTCATCGCATCCAGGCAGAAGATGCACAGAGATAGAACAATCCAGCACCGGGCCACACTGCTCTCAGTGGGCAGAGGATGCTCATTGGCAGCTCCCATAGAATACAGAACTCTGCCTCCATTGGTGAACAACCGGGAGGAGGAGTCCAAGGCACGGCCCCACTTTATGGATCCGGAGACACTACCAGCTCCTCCCCAGTGAGAGAGGAGACGCTGCCCCATCCTAGGCAAGGCAACAACCAACAGCGATCAACCATTCCTCCACTGGTCCCGCCTCCAGCAACGATCTCCCCGCAGCAATCTCCAGTCACCACACGCAAGTAGGAAGGGCCTCTGCTGAAAATTAACCACTCCAGGCCTTTAGGATATTAGGCAGTTATGCTGGGATTCTATAACTGTCAAACTCCTCCTATCCAAGATGTATTCTGACTCACCCGAGTGAAAATTAAAAGAAGAAAAGTACAGAACCCTGTAAAACTATGAATAAGGTAGATGAAAGGAACAAAATGAAGTAGAAACCAACAAAATAAAATAAATACAGTATAACTAAAAACTTAAAATTATAAGAGAGAGACACTGAAGCCCAGGTCTTACTTGGGCAACTTTCTAGAATTCTGTTCATGATGTCTTTTTTGAAAATGAGCCCTATAGTCAGAATATTCAGAGTTCTGATCTTAACTTACTTAGGTTCTAACAAGTCAGTAGAAGAAGGGGGTCTGTCTATATTGTAAAATTATTATTATTATTATATTTTAATATATCCCCCCTTTTACAAAACTGTAGCACAGTTTTTAGCACCGGCAGTGGCGGTAACAGCTCCAATGCTCATAGGAATTTTATGAACATTGGAGCTGTTACTGCTGCGACCAGCACTAAAAGCACTAGCATGGTTTTGTAAAATGGGGGAGGAGAGGGGGAATAGTGTACTCTAATAACTGGAAATACAAAGCAGGTACTTGAACCAGAAATAACAGAGGCAGCTGTACAAATATACTGACATCAAGCTAACTTTGACTTCAAAGAATTTGTTTAAAGTAAGACTTTTTCAGATCTGTGTTTTAATTGCCCTTTGCGTTTTTATTTCATCTTCTTTTGAAACATATCTGAAGCATGTCATTCTCAGTGCATGCTTTAATGTGCTTCTTGATTTAAAAGTTAAAAGGGTACATCCCTACAGGAATCATTTGGTGTTATTGCTTTTGTCAGCAATTCCAATACTTAAAAAAAAAAAGAAGCAGAAAAGGTATACTGTATACCTGTACTTCCTCTCACAGTTTATCAATTTTTCATCCAAATGTGCATTTGATGGGAAATGTCTTAGGAAGTACAGTATATTTCTCTCTCACCTGACCCCATAAGATGTGAGAAAGGGGAGAGTCCTGCAATAAAGCCATTTCTTTCTTTGCACAAGAATAATCCTCATTAATATCTGGACCGCAAGTGGGAGTGGAGGGTGTGGGGAGTGGTTGTGTGGCAGTGGGAGAGAATGGGCATCTCTCCCGCTGCCGGGGTTTTAAACAGTGCTGTCACTGTACCGGTACCCCTGGACCAGTCGCTGATTTTTGTCGCCAAAATCCAAAGCCACTCTTAGAAAATGGCTCGGCGATTTTCATTAATTCACCGGAGTGCTCATTTTAATGTTGAAGAGCCCATTTGCGTGGCAGTGTCGGAAACTGCTAGAAAGCTTGCTAAAGATGGAGATAAGCTGTTTTGATAATCTGCCACTAAAATGCATATAGGCTAAACCGTTGGAAACCAGATTAGCGACCGTGTTAAAGTTTTGAGAATCTGGGCCTAAGAGACATAAAGACGATAGATTTAATAATAATTAAATAGTACAACTGAGATGGGACTTGGAGATAAGTCAGTAGAAGCTGAAGTAGTTAGTTGGAATGAATATGTTAGATATTATTGTACCAGTAAAGAGAAAAAAAAAACCAAAACAAGTCAATATGGGGCCCTGTTACTAAAGCTTAGTGTGTGCTAATGGACATTAGCATGCACTATGTGGCACATAACACATAGGTGTAAATAGCACATATTACACTCTAATACTAAGCTGTAGTAACAAGTTCTTAGGTTTCACTCTGGGCTACTCACTGAAACTAAGGACGCTTAAAACAATTATGCACTATGCCGCAGAGAGATTTTGGAGCAAGTGTGAGACTAGTGAATTTAGAGATATATGGCTATATCAGTTTAAAATATGTCTAATTCAAAAAGGAAGGAGCAGATGTACCCACTGGATTCTGCGTGAACTGTTTTAGAACAGACCTACTGAAGCAGCAGTGTCTGATCAGACCCTGAGCTGCTAAAATTTGGCACAGGTCGTTTATAAGAAAAGGGAAGATAGTCTAGTGGTTAGTGTTTGCAGCCTCAGCATCCTGAGGTTGCATGTTCAAGCCCAGCACTGCTTCTGGTGACCCTGGGCAAATCACTTACACTCCATTGCCCCAGGTACATTAGATAGATTGTGATTCCACCAGGACAGATAGGGAGAAATACTTGAATACCTGAATGTAAACCAGTGGTTCCCAACCCTGTCCTGGAGAACCAGTAGGCCAATCGGGTTTTCAGGCTAGTCTTAATGAATATGCATAGAGCAGATTTGCATGCCTGTCACTTCCATTATATGCAAATCTCTCTCATGCAAATTCATTAGGGCTAGCCTGAAAACCGATTGGCCTGCCGGTCCTCTAGGATAGGGTTGGGAACCACTGATGTAAACCACTTAGGTTATAAGTGGTATATAAATACTTTAAATAAATAAATATTCAGTACTATTTAACTGACCAGAAACTGTGCTGACTGGTTAAATAGTGCTTAACTGGCTAAGGGCCTCTTTTACAAAGCCACGGTAGCGATTCTCCCATGGCAAATGCACCAAAACCCAATAGGAATTGAAAGGGTTTTAGTGTATTTGCCATGGGGGAATCGCTAATGCAGCTTTGAAAAAGGAGCCCTAAATGTCAATATTCAGCATGAGATAACTTGTTAGCAGCTAAAAGTTAACTATCTCTATTGCACAATAACCGGCAATTTTCAGCACCAACCGGCCAAGTTTAGTGGCCAAATAGAACCGTGCAAATAGCAGTCCTGCCTTTGGCTGCTATAAACTAAACGAGCCAGCGTTGATTATTGACTTAACTGGTTAAGTTTAAGCTGGGCAAAAATAAATCAAATATTCAATGCCAGTCACCGGAAATGGCCTAGAATTGACTATCTGCAGTCAGTACTGACCACAGGAGTTAGCCATCCTGCCTCTTGTGGCCTGAATATTGGCTAGATTCAATATTTATTTTCCTCTAGTGATATCAATGCACATTAATAAATTTGCATTCCCAGTGCAATATTTAAAAAAAACCCAAAAAATAAGACATCCTGTTCAAGAATAGTGCGTTTAATTTTCAGCTACAACTTTCTATCCGTTATAGCTACTACTAGAGGTAAAAATATCTCTGTTAAAAGACTGGAGGGCTGACTGCTAAATGTTTAACTATGCCACAGGGTACAGCAGAAAGCAGGGTTTCAGTGGCTGCATAGACTTTATGCCTCTTTGGAATGTTCTGGTTACTCAGGGAATGCAAAACACACATGGGAAGAAATTGAAGATTCATCATCCAACAGCACTAGCATATAAATCCTTGAGAGACACTGCTGCACATCACCTTTTAGGGAGAAAAAAGACCTCAGTAACCTTTTCTTTGGTCATTTCTTTGCTCGGTTCCTCTTGTCTTTTGTTGGTCATATAAAAAAAAAGTCCCCAATTCTTTATACACTTATAATGACATAGGGGTCTAAATATTTGCGCACGCTGAACACTAGCACCTCCATTATGGTCTATGGACGCGTTAGCGTTTCGCGTGCGCTAATATTTAGCGTGTGCTAAATCGGCTAGCACGCCTTAGTAAAAGAGGGCGAAAGTAAATGATGGCAGATAAAGAAAGACCTGTGTAGTCTATCCAGCCTGCCCAACAGCTACATTCGTTTTCGAGGCAATGTTAAACCAACAATTCAGTGATTATCCCTTTTACTTACTAAGGCCCAAATTCTGTAACCGGTGCCTATTGTTAGCCACCTATTTCGGAGGCGCCCATCTAGATAGGCGCCTATCTAAATCGAGTAACAAGCTCAATTAAGCTCCTTAATCAGCACTAATTGAAACATAGGCGCCTATCAAGAAAGAGCGATTCTGCAACAAAGCGCCTCTAAAAATTTAGGCGGCCTTCAAAAAAATAGGCGCTATGCACGCTAGGCATGGGCGTGGCTACATGTTAGGCGCCTTGTTGCAGCCTCGCTGCTCTGAAGTGTGCTTAAGCGCTCAGCTAGGCGCCTAACTTTTAGTTGTGCCTAGGGGGCGCTTCCAAAATAGGTTCCGCTCAGCATGATTAATTAAACAGCACCCAATGTGACTTGAATCGTGCTGAACAACCAAATCATAACAGATTTACATTATACATAGGAACCAACAATAGTCCTATACAATAGCAGTTATATAATACATGAGAAAAAATAGTATTAATTAACACAATTAAAAGAAAGCACAAATAAAGGTAGCTTACTAGTTTATTTTTCAAGTTTATTCATATTATTTGATTAAACGCTTTTCCAAATTACAAAGCGTTGTACAAAAGATAAAAATATGATTTTAGAGAAATCACATATACATAATACATTAACCGAACCTACATGGGTAATTGCTTTTTAAAACCACTAGCAACTACCAATAGATAATAACAATAATCAACATATAATTAAGAGCATGGATGTGCATTAATAAATTTCAACAAAATAAATCTGCTACGTCACTATATTTTATGAGAGGTTTCCATATCTTATGATATGGTTCAAACTACCTCTTTTTTCAGCAAGAGCCCTTTCGAATTTAGCTGAGACATACAGAAATCCACCAAGTAATATACTCTATCCTTGTAAAATCTTTCCAATGGCTAAGAATTGGTTTTATTGCTAAATTTAGTAATATTCGCAATAATTTAGCCAGCTCATCTGTGATTGGGGCCTTTAGATCTATTTTGCCCAACAGAATAACATTTATGGTTAGTTATTCTTGAATGTTAACAAACAAATGGACACCCAAACTTGTTTCCAAAAGTACTGTAAATGTTCACATTGGAAAAGTAAGTGTACTTGTATCTTTGCCAGAGGACCAACATTTATTTGATTCTTAATTTTGATTTTGCTCAATTTGTATGGAGTCCATATGGCTTTAAGTACAACAAAATATATATATTGGGTCATAGCCGTAGACTTTAAAGTTTTATGTATCGAGAGCCATACTTGTTCCCAATGTTTAACAGACAATTTTATTTTTAGCTCATGTGACCATGTGGATTCAGTTCCGACAGGTCTAGGAAATTTATAATCTTACAAAATTTTATATCCCGACGACACTGCACCTTTCTTGGAAGATGTTTTGTTAATAAAGACTAAGGGCTCCTTTTATCAAGCCACGCTAGCGGTTTAACGCGCATAATAGCGTGCGTTAAACCGACGGCCACGCTAGCCGCTACCACCTGCCTTGAGCAGGCGGTAGTTTTTGGGCCAGCGCGGGGGTTAGCGTGTGATTAAAAGTCGCGCGCGCTAACCCCGCTAGCGCGGCTTGATAAAAGGAGCCCTAATAGACTTGGAGTTACATTAGGCACAATCAATGTCAGTACAAGTCTGTCAGAGATGGGAGTTTGTAATGTGGTATTCCTATACTATTTGCTGGTACTTTCAGTTAGGCGTGATATTGTATGAATTTGATGTATGATTTTGATTGATTTGCTTAGCTTTCAAAAATTGATCAGTGAAAAATGATAATGGTTACAAAAGTGATTGGAGGATGTAATTGGTCTCCCCAGACTGTTTTCTAATTATTTATGAATTTTTGTTAAAAAAATTAAAACAATGAATTAATAGATTGAATACTTTGGAACCCAGTGGTCTAAATGCTTCCATTGATTGGAGGTTTTTTTTTTTTAAATAAATCTTTATTCATTTTAATAACCAACATCAAGTGCAACAATTTATCAAACAGTTTACAAAATAAACAGCACTTAATTCCATCAATTAATATAATAAGTACATATCCCTTCCCCCCACCCACCCACCCTTTTATACAGCATAAAAACAATCAAGAGTAATACAAATGACCAAGATAAACAAATTACAATTTAAAAATGAATTAAGTACATATCCCCCCCCCCCCCCCGCAGCCCTCCTGGATACGTATAATCAACGGGCAAAACTAATAATCAATCTTTACAAAATTTTGTCAATGGGTCCCAAACCTCCTTATATTTCTTATAATGTCCCAATTGTATTGCACTCATACGTTCAAATTTATAAGTTTGGCACAAGGATTCCCACCAAAAACTATAGTTTAACCTATCCCAATTTTTCAAAATAAGCTGTATGGCAACTCCCGTCATAATGAGAAGTAGTCTATTTTTATATGGATTTATTGGACTCTTGGCCCTCAATAAAGTACCAAACAGCATTATGTTGTACGTCAATGCCAATGGAACTTCCAGTATTCTATTTATTTGACCTCAAATGGATTGCCAAAATTTAAGTATCAAGGAACAAAAGAAGAGCAGATGATCCAGTGTCCCTATATCGAGATGACAGTGCCAGCATCTATTTGACTTAGAACTATCTAATTTTTATAATCTAACAGGGATCCAAAAACTTCTATGCAACAAAAAAACCCATGTTTGTCTCAGATGCTGACGCCGTACATCTCATCCTCCAAATCCAAATACGTGGCCATTGAGTAGCCGAAATTTGCTGCTTTGTCTCAATTCTCCAAATGACTTTTAGACTAGTTTTGGGTTTTTTATTCAAAAATTCAGATATTAATTTATACCACTTGGCTGCCTGATACCCCAACAAATCTGTCTGGAAGCACAGGTCTGGCAAGCTATACTGAGTTTTCAAGTTTTCAAAGGAATAGGGAGGGTCAGATGACATGTCCGGCACTGGGAGTTCCTTGATAAAGCAATAGCGAAACATGTCAGCCTTCATGTCTCCTAGGTCGTAGTTATTGGCAGTAAAGAAGCCATAAATTAAGATAAGTTGGAAATCGTATTTATACACTTTTAAGTAACTTGGTCCTAAAAATGGTTAAGAACATAAGAAATGGCTTCGCTGGATCAGACCCTAGGTCCATCCAGTCCAGCGACCCGCACCCTGCGGAGGCCAAGCCAGGTGTCCCCTGCTGAGAAAACCTTGTTTATTCGTATCCCCCAAAGTGATTTGCGAGAAGATGTGCATCCAACTTGCCCTTGAATCCCAGAATGTTGGTCTCCATCACGTTCCAAGCGTCTACCACTCGTTGTGCGAAACAGAATTTCCTGATATTTGTCCTGGGCCTGGTTGATAAGGGCTAACTCTAAAATATAAATGTATTGATTAAATAAAATAAGGCCGGTGATGATTTATCACCCGCTGAATGAAAAATGGTTATGTGGTAGAGGTGGTGTAACTGAGGCCTTAAAAAATATAAAAAACTTATGAGCACAGTATGGTAAGCTATAAGAGTTTGTAATTAACTCGGAGCACATTTGATGTGGACTGATTGTTGTGCTTTATGGCATTTTGATCGAGTTAAGAAATAGTTATATAGAGCAAGAAAAGTTTTGCATTATGAAGTTACAGAATTGCAAACACATAAGCATATAAAAAATTGGAGAGTTTTTTAAAAGATTTTCAAAGAAAGACAAGAGGAACTGAGCAAAGAATCGAAAACAATACTCCATATGGGGTCTCACCAATGACCCTGTACAGGGGCATCAACACCTCCTTTTTTCTGCTGGTTACACCTCTCTCTATACAGCCTAGCATCCTTCTGGATACAATCTCCACCTTGTCACACTGTTTTGTCAGGCACTTTTTACCCCAAGGTCCCTCTCCCCCTTCATGCCTAAATAATTAAGGGGGGATTCATTGAAGGGGCACTAAACACAGCACACGCTAACTGCTAAGATGCCCATAGGAATATAATGTGTGTCTTAGCATATAGCACAAGCTGTGGTTAGCATGTGCTAAATCTGTTAGCGTCCTTTGATGAATTCCATCCTTAGTGCATACAATATATGCAAGGGGGCAGCAGAGGTGTGAACCATGGGCAGGTCACACACTTATGAATCTTGTAGAATATTGTAAGTTGAACTTATGATTTATTCTGTAACACAGGGGCGCTTTTACTAAGTTGTGCTAAAAAGTGTCCAGTGCTATACCCAGCAGGGGGTTTCCCTGCACACTGAGGCCACTTTTCGCATGGTGATAAAATAGTCAATTTTCCATAATTCCCATTAATGGCCACACGCTAATTTTCCTATTAATGTATGGCCATTAGTGTGGGAGCATTTACCAACAACTATTTTCTAGGCAATCAGAACTCACACACTAACCATGTGCTAATCAGTTAGTGCATGGAAATTTACTGTAGTCTCTGCCTCTAGACACCCCCCAAGTGCAAAAAACTAAAATCTTCTTTTAGTGCTTGGGAAATGTGTGCTGATCCCAAAACTACCGAAAGGCACCTTAGTGCAAACTGCAGTAGTGTTTTTTTTAACCTGTGGTAAACATGCATTTCTGCTTACCGCAACTTAGTAAAAGGGACCCAGAATCTGGGCACTCATATGTCATTATAGAATATTATCTATCCCTCACTTTTACAAAACCGTAGCACAGTTTTTAGTGCCAGCCACAAGCTTTGCACCCAGCTCTTACAGTGTCATAAAATCCCAAAGCCCCGAAGACATGTTTATCTAAAGCTTGGTGTTAATCCAAAGATCTGATTGAGACAAACTCTTGGAGCTTGGGTGCCTTAGATTATAATTAGGATATTTTGACTACAAAAAGACTATGGAGCTCATTTTAAAAAAAGAAAAACCATCCCAAAAGTACATCTTTAGTTTGTCTAATCTCAAGGGGGCATTTTAGAGGTATGTTGCGGATGGAACTAAATCAAAAAGATAATCTCCCCTGCCCCCAAAATATAACAGAATGAGAGGGAGAGACAGCTCAAAACAATACAGCGCTCATGAAACCACAAATTATAATAAAGGAAAAGCCCTCAGCCACACAGCTTGCCCGGGGGAATGGCCTCTGAGACTTCAGCTGTCACAAGTATAATCTATTACTTTTTCTCCTCTGTTTAAGGGTTCTATTTGATTTGTGGATGGAACTAAGGCAGGTTTATAACTTGGACATTTTTGTGCCCTAATTTAAGAATGCATCAAGGGCACAGTTTGGACATCTGGAGCTAGATCTGTTTTAACAACAAATAAGTGCCAAAAACATGCCCAAACAGACCATATGATTGCTGGAAGGATGTAAGCATGACCTCCCCCCCCCACACACACACACGCATTCCCCCAGTGGTCACTGACCCCTCTCCCAGTCCCCAAAGATGTGAATGAACAGTACATACCTTCCTTTATGACATCTTCAGATGTTATGGCCAATCCTAGTAGAGCAGCAAGCAGGTTCCTGGAGTAGCTTTATGAGCAATGTAGTCAAACATGGAGATGGAGACTCAGGCCTTTACTCCCCTCTAACCACTACATTTATGGTGGAATTTGGGAGCTTTCCAAACCCCATCCTAATCCCACTGTACCTACAAGTACATATAAGTGGCACCTGCAAGCAAAAGGGCTATTGTTGTGGTATACATTTGGGTCCAGTAGGTTTTTGGGTGGGTTTTGGAGAGTTCACCGTATAATATAAGGAAGCTATGGTGAGATGTATATCTGGGACATGTTATGTGAGGTTCACTGTAGTGCCTCCTAGGGTGACCCACTACTGTGCTGGAATGTGTGTGTGGCCAATATACTAAGAATGCTGGCCCCTCCTACATCCCAATGGCTTGCTCTGTGCATTTCTCTTTTGGATGTGTTTTATTTTTTTTTTCTCAATGTTTCACAAAGATAGACACACTGAGCACAAACATCAATTTTATTTTTTTTTTAGTTCATATAGTTTATTGAGTTTTATAATAATAAAACAGTGGCAACATTGACAAACCCCACCCCAAGATAGACATTTTTGCCGTTTTGAAAATGGGCATGTTTGGTACTAGAGTTTTGTGCGTGCAAAATGTCTAAACTTGGATTTGGAAATCATATTGAAAATGGCCTTCACATTACTTAAGTCTGTTAACTAATGTGGAGGGCCATTATCTATATGATTTCTAAGTCTGTTTGTAGATCCTCTGACTTGGTCATGGGAAAGTTTTAGAACCGACAGCCTCAAAAGTATAAATTGGAATTGGTGGGTTGCAATATTTGAGCAAAATAAATACATAACAGAAAAATATGATAAATATTAGGAAGGGGTTAGATATTAGTATTTAATCTAATCTGTAGTTAGAAGTTTGACCACCTGCCAAAATGTTTCTATCTTTGTGTTCACAAACAACAATTTGTTCTATTTACCATGTCAAACTTGGATCCATATCCTTCAGATATTTTAAGACTAGTCAATGATTGAGCTCTTCAGATATTTTAATATATGACTAAATAAATCTGTGTAAGTATTTTACCACAGTCTGTGAAGCAAGCTATTATGTGCTCTGTTAAACAAAAAATAATGTCTTCATTGGATCTTTTGAAACTTGAAAGTTTTCATTGTATCAAGGTTGCATTTTCTTTTATCCAAAGTGATCGAACAAGCAGTTTCCCTCAGTTACAAGAATATGTGGCAGAGCAGAGGCTGTCAAATCCTGGCAAGTCTGGCTTTAGAAAATATCACCGTATAGTGACAGTTTTGGTGCTTATCATCAACGATTTATGGGCTCCTTTAGATAAGAGGGATGATGCCTTGTTGACTTTGATTGATTTTAGTGCAGCTTTGGACACACTAGATCATGAAATCCTGATGAATTGTTTGGTTATTATGGGACTGGGTGGTAAGATATTGATCTGGATGCAATCATTTTTGACTGATAGATCACAAGGTGTGTGTAAGGGGACTAAAGCCTCAAAATCCTATCCAGTATTATATAGCGTTCCACAGGGGACTTTTCTTTTAGCCCTTATTTTTCATTTTTATTTGGTACCACTCAGATCTATGATTCAATTCTTTGGTGTTTGATTCTAAGTTTTTGCAGATGATTTGCAATATATACCACTTTGGGTTAGATGCAAGAAGAACAGATAGAAACTTTGGTTTTAGCTGTTTTTTAGTTGTTTAGATGATACTGAAGAATCTGTAATTAAACCTGAAAAGACAAAACTGTTTTGGGCACAGCACAGTAATTGTTTGCTCAGCCAGTTATTTCATTGGGAAGAAGAGAAACTAAAGATAAAGGATAATGTTTACAATTTGGGGCTTGAATTAGACTTGGCAGGGCCAATATTTGAAAGGGCTCATCTCATTAGCAGGACTTGCCGACTAGAAAAAGCCAATTGAACCCACTATTCAGTGACAATGTCTGGATAATATTTCCTCTGACCATTGTGACAGTTTCCAGATAGTGCTGGGGTAGTCAGTGGGAAGAGCGAGGTAGGAGCCCTTTTCAGGCATCTTTAAGTATGATGCAGACTGGCTATCCCAATAGTGGCTGAACTATCAGGACAGCTGCAGAACTGACCACAAACTCATAATATTCAGTGACAGCCAGTTTCAGAGGAAGGAGTAGCATAGTGGTTATGGGTGCTGAATCACTACCATAAGAACATAAGAATTGCCATTGCTGGGTCAGACCAGTGGTCCATCGTGCCCAGTAGTCTGCTCACACGACTGCCCTTAGGTCAAAGATCAGTGCCCTAACTGACACTAGCTTTACCTACGTACGTTCTGGTTCAGCAGGAACTTGTCTAACTTTATTTTGAATTCCTGGAGGGTGTTTTCCCCTATAACAGCCTACGGAAGAGCGTTCCAGTTTTCAACCACTCTCTGGGTGAAGAAGAACTTCCTTACGTTTGTACAGGATCTATCCCATTTTAATTTTAGAGAGTGCCCTCTCGTTCTCTCCACCTTGGAGAGGGTGAACAACCTATTTCTAACTACTAAGTTTATTCCCTTCATTATCTTGAATGTTTCGATCATGTCCCCTCTCTAATCTCTCACTGTATGGCAACTCCTCCAGCCCCTTAACCATTTTAGTCGCTCTTCTCTGGACCCTTTCGAGTAGTACCATGTCCTTCTTCATGTACGGTGACCAGTGCTGGATGCAGTATTCCAGGTGGGGGGCATACCATAACCCGGTATTGCAGCATGATAACCTTCTCCGATCTGCTCGTGATCCCCTTCTTAATCATTCCTAACATTTTGTTCACCCTTTTCGCAGCCGCCGCGTATTGTGTGGACGGCTTCATTGACTTGTTGACCAGTACTCCCAGGTCTCTTTCCTGGGGGGTCTCTCCGAGTACCGCACCAGACATCCTGTATTCGTGTATAAGATTTTTGTTACCGACATGCATCACCTTACACTTATCCATGTTAAACCTCATTTGCCATGTCGCGGCCCATTTCTCAAGCGTGTTTATGTCACATTGCAGGTCTTCGCAATCCTTCTGCGTCTTTACTCTTAATACCTTCATATCGTCCACAAATTTAATCACTTCACTCATCGTACCAATTTCCAGGTCATTTATAAATATGTTGAAGAGCAAGGGTCTAATCACCGAACCCTGCGGCACTTCACTGTTGACGCTTTTCCAGTACGAGTATTATCCATTTACCCCCACTCTCTGTTTCCTATCCGCTAACCCAGTGGTCTCAAACTCACGGCCCGGGGGCCACATGCGGCCCACCAGGTACTATTTTGAGGCCCTCGGTATGTTTATCATAATCACAAAAGTAAAATAAAACAGTTTCTTGATCATATGTCTCTTTAGCTATAAATTACAATATTATTATTAAAACTTAGCCAAAAGGAAAGATATATAAACTATAAAGAGTTTTACCTCATGCAAAATTGTCATTTCTTTAATAAGACATTAACTATTTTTTCTGAGGCCCTCCAAGTACCTACAAATCCAAAATGTGGCCCTGCAAAGGGTTTGAGTTTGAGACCATTGCGCTAACCAGTTTTTAATCCACATGAGTATTTCACCCTCGATTCCATGGCTCGCAATTTTTCGAAGTAGTCATTCATGCGGGACCTTGTCGAATGCCTTCTGAAAATCCAGATATACAATGTTGACCGACTCGCCCTTGTCTATCCTCCTGTTTACTCTCTTGAAGAAGTGCAGCAAGTTCATCAAGCAAGATCTTCCCTTGCTGAAGCCGTACTTGCTGGTCCTCATCAGATTGTGTCCATCAAGGTGATCAATGATGCGGTCCTTTATCAGCGCTTCTACTATCTTTCCCGGTACCAAGGTCAGACTCACCAGTCTGTAGTTTCCAGGATCTCCCCTTGAACCTTTTTTGAAGGTGTGACATTTGCCACTTTCCAGTCTTCTGGAATCCTTCCCGATTTGATCAACAGATTGGCTATTAGTTGAAGCAGTTCAGCTATAGCCCCTTTCAGTTCCTTGATTACCCTCAGATGGATGCCATCCGGTCCTGGGGATTTATTGTTTTTAAGCCTATCAATCTGCTTGCATACCTCTTCTAGGCTGAGCGTCAATCCTGTCAGTTTCCCATCCTCGTTTCCTGCATATAGCCTGTCGGCTTCCAGTATGTTGTATATATCCTCTTCGGTAAATACAGACGCAAAAAATGTGTTCAGTTTGTCAGCGATGGCTTTGTTCTCTTTTAGTACTCTCTTTATTTCATGGTCATCCAATGGCCCCACCGCTTCCTTCGCAGGTCGTTTCCCCTTAATATATCGAAAGAATGGCTTGAAGTTTTTCACCTCTTAGGCTATTTTTCCTCATAGTCTCTTTTGGCCCCTCTTACCACCTTGTGCTTTTTCCAGTTTTCGTCCATTTTTGACCTTTTCCATTCCTTAAACGAAGTCTTCCTGTCTCTGATCACTTCCTTCACTGCTACAGTGAGCCACACCGGTTCCTTGTTCTTTTTCCTCTTGGATCCCTTGGTGATATGCGGTATATATAGATTTTGCGCCTCGGTGATCGTGTCCTTGAAAAGGGACCATGCTTGCTCTAGCAGTTTTACAGTGCTTATCCTCTTCTTAATCTTCTTCCCCACCATGAGTCTCATCCCTTCACAATTCCCTTTTCGGAAGTTCAGTGCCATGGCCGACGTTCTGGATCGATGTTTGGCTCCCGTGTCTAGGTCGAAGTGGATCATATTATTATGATCAATACTTCCCAGCATCCCTTCTACTTCTACACCTTACGCCGGTCCTTGTAGTCCATTTAGAATTAAGTCCAGAATTGCATTTCCTTTCGTATTTTCCTTGACAAGTTGTTCCAGGAAGCTATCACCTACAGCATCCAGGAACTTGGTCTCCCTACTACAGCCGGAAGTGCCTAGGTTCCAGTCTATCCCCGGATAATTGAAGTCACCCTAACTGTGCAGATTCAATTCCAGTACTGATCTCTGTGGCCCTAGGCAAGTCACTTAACCCTCCATTATCCCAGGTGCCATAGTTAGTTTGAGAGCCAAAAACGAGAAATGTAAAATCAAGTTGATTCATATGTTGGAAAATGTGGTATATCAAGCACCAATAGACTAGACCAGATGCAGTGTTTTAAAAAAAATGTTGACCACATGTTCTGTTTCTGTCCCCCCCTGCAAGCATATGATTATTAACTGTTCGAGGCTTGTATATATAAGAACAGAGCTTGAAGGGACAGGGACAGGGACAGAACTCGCAGGGACGGGATAGGGATGGAGAGAGATTCAGTGGGGATGGAGACAAATTTTGTCACCTTGTCATTTCTAGTATTTATACCATTCACCAGAGTTTCACTGAAGGAAGCTGCCTTTTTCTATATGCCTGGATCAGTGAATAAGAAAATGTTTAGAATATGTGCTAATTTCAAAGAATGGACTGATTTGTATTTCCGGTAATTCTGATTTTTTATTCTTTGAGTATGAAAGGATGAGCATTTTTATGAACTTTGCAGAGCTATGATATCACTATCATGAGAAGGTTTTTAAATATGGCTATAGAGAAAGGTGAGCCTAGTTTCTTCTGTGTTTTGAGCTGTTTGGTGCAATCCCTTAGTGAGGGTGAAGAATTTTGTATTTGGAGAAGACTGTTGATGAAGAATTAATGATGCAGCCCCTGATAAAGCTGAAGGTGAAACAGGGCCGCTGAATGTGGGATATAAAATACAGATGGACTTTGATTTTTTTCAATTGTTATGGTTGTGAGTTGTGAATGAAAACTGTGCTTAAAGACATATTTTTGCAATTTTTTTTGAAGACTGCAATAGAGTGATATACTTAAAGTGGAGTTTTTTTGGCCAATGACTAGAGAAGCTCCTATATATAAAATATATTCAGCCTCATGAAGTTGCGACTTGTTGGAGCAAGATATCCAAGGTCTTTTTTTTCCCCTGTTTTAAACGTGTGCAAATAGATCGCATGCATATTCATTGAAGAAAGCCTGAAAACCCAACTGGATTGTGGCCCTTGTTGCTCACCCTTGCATGTACCAGTTACTCAGAGCCTTAGGGATAGATTCACAAAGCAAACTGATTGTGTACTGATTGGTTTGCGAGCCCTTTGCGACCCGATTTCCCTCAGACCCGATTCTCTAACCTGTGTAGCAATCCCATCCCTATCCGTGAATGCAAATGAGGGGAATCGGCATGCAAAGCAGGAAGAGCGCGATTCACTAAACTTTTCTCCTGACACACCAAATGGCTGGCCAATCAAGAACAAGCGACTGGTGAGGACCAGTCGCTTGTGTAAAAAACTCCAATCCTCTCTGCCTAGATCTGCTCTCTGCCTGCCCCAACTCTCTCTGCCTCCCACGACTCTCCTGCTCTGTGCCGCCACCTGCTCTTTTCTTGCCCCGACTCTCCTGCTCTCTGCTGCCCTTCCCCGCGGTACGAGCCCATGGTTTTAAAGCGAGGCTGCACTGCAGGGAAAGGTGGAAGAGAGCAGGAGAGTCAAAGATTGCCCACCCCCTGACCTGACCCAGCCCACCTCTGGGCTGATCCGACCCACCTCTGGCCCAACCCGGCCCCCCTCTGGCCTGACCCAATCTGACCCACCTCTGGTCTGATCCACTCCCGGCCCACCACAACACCCCCTGTACCTAAACGTTGGGAGCAGGAGGGGTGCCAGCGGTGACTTCCTTAGGCTCAGCCCTAAGGAAGTCTTTGATTGGTTCAGGCGCCTCAGGCTCCTCCCAAGTTGGAGGAGCCCGAGGCACCTGAGCTAATCAGAGCATTAGGCTTCTCCCTGTGCATCGCATGATGCAATCGGGTGGGGCCTAAGGCTGGCATTGCATCAGGCAGGGTAGAAGAGAAGGAGAAGGAGAAGGACTTTGTGTTTCCTCCTGCTCCCAAAGATAACTGGAGGCCTAAGGAGCAGGAGAGAATGGGCACCCCTCCTGCTCCCAACATTTTTAAAGGTACAGGGAGGGGAGGTGGGTGGTCTGGCCGGGATACGGGGAGGTGGTGGGCCAGGCCTGGCCAGCGCGGGTGGTCCCGATCAAGTTTGCGATGGCAGGAGGGAGTGGGAACCCTCCTGCCATAAAGCGGCGTCGATTTTTGGGTTTGGGGAAAGAGAGGGGAAGGGGCACTTGTTGTTAGAGGGAGGGGGGTTTCATTTTTTTTTTAATCGAGCTGATATTTTGCATATGTAAAACATGCAAAATATCTGCCCGATTTAAAAAAAATGTAAAAAGCCTGCAGAAGCCCTGATAGCAGTGACAGGAGACTGCTTCTCCTGTCACTACTGTCAGGGCTCTATCGATCCGTGCAGTCGGTTTGGGGCGTGCCTCCGATCGCCCCCATTTGCATGCAGATGGTTGGCAAATTGGTCGGCCTGCCTCCAATCACCATGGATTGGACACGGATCGGAGGGTTAGTGAATCTAGCCCTTAAAGAATAGCACTGAGTGTTCTGCTAGTTATGAGCATACGTTTGTACACCTCCCCTCAAGTGTTAGTATTCTATACTTTTATGTGAGCAAGCAGTGTATATGTGAGTGTTGACATGTGGAATTTTCCTTTACAGCACCAAATTATATTTCTGAGCAATTGAGGGATTGTTATCCATCTCATTCTCTCTGTTCCTAAGATACAAAACCTCTTATTCTAATGTCCCATAAAGAACTGAACTTGGTGGAAGCTCAAAAGAGCACATTATCTTACTCCAGCGTGGTATAATAAATTGACCTCATCATTGCAGATATTGTATGGCCATCATTGCAGGTATTGTATGGCCTCATCATTGCAGATATTGTATGGCCATCATTGCAGATATTGTAAGGCATATCATACCCCACCTAGGAGTAGACTCATTCAGTAAAGAATTCAGCATGTGGTTTTACTGCCAAAGATCTTACCATAGTTAATAGGTAGGATGTTATGTCATTAAAGTCTTCCTGAATAGTATTCAGGAAGACTTTAATGACATAACATCCTACCTATTAACTATGGTAAGATCTTTGGCAGTAAAACCACATGCTGAATTCTTTACTGAATGAGTCTACTCCTAGGTGGGGTATGATATGCCTACTGCTTTGTTATTATCATTTTCTGTATATACATCTTTTTGTGTGGGGAGCTTTTCATAAGGGCTGACTAAAGGATAAAACAGATGAAATGAAATGTGAAAACACATATGAGTACACTTTCTTTTTTTTATTATATGGAATAATTTTTTATTGTTTTCAAAATAAGTACATAAAAACAAATAGTGACAATTCAACTAAAAACTTAACAAATGACAGTCCAGTATCACGCAGTTTCATGTCACATAATAATAATGAATAAGTGATTCCTTATGAATTTAATACTGTCACCCAGGAAGCACAATAAGTTTCCAAAGGATGCCTTAGAGACTTAAACTTATGCACGGAGAAATTCACAATTACACAATACATGAAAGTAAATGGAATTTAATGTGACATGGTCAAGATTTCATCTATTACACAAACAATGTATTTCTTCCTTCACAGAGTCTTTTGGACACCATACAAATTATCTAAACTACTGGATACAACTACCAGCCTCTGCTGGTCTTGTAAAGAAATCACTGGTTCTTTGGATCACATGTAAAAATGTTTTAATGTTCAACATTATTGGAAACAAATATAGGAAGTTATTTGTAAAATACTATCCCTCTCTTTTATGAAATTGCGATAGCAGTTTCTAGCACGGGGAGCTGTGCTGAACGGCCCGCGCTGCTCCTGACGCTCATTGGAACTCAATGAGCATCGGGAGCAGCGCAGGCCATTCAGCGCAGCTCCCTGCGCTAGAAACTGCTATCGCAGTTTCATAAAAGGAGGCCTCTGTTTATTAAAAGTTTTAACAGCACTTTGGTTTGCCCACAGCACAGTGTCCAAAATATAAAAACAAGAAATGAAAATAATGCCATAAAAAATAGCAAAGCAAAAGAAGACCAGTAAAGAAAGGATAGAAGAAAAATAAAAAACTTTAATTAAATCTAAATAATCAAATCTCACAGAAAAATAAATTTGTTTAAATAGTTGTCAGAAAACAGGATCATAATTTACAAAACATTTTCATAGAAATGCTAAACCAAAAAGATGCGCCTTAACCACTGATCTAAATTTTACATGACAGTTCTGAACGAATCATAACTGGAAGAAAATTCCACAGGCGAGAAACTGCTGCAAAAAAGGCAGACCTTTGCATCGATGCCAAACGTACCAAATGGACGGCAGGCAAAGTCAATTTATGAGCAGTCAATATCAAAGAGGACTTTATTTTTTGTTTAAATGTTTTTATTGAGGTTCACATCGGTGAGGAAACAACAAATGAAAACAAACAACAGGCAAAACAGGAAACACCAGAAAGGCAACATAACAATAGACATCTGTCCACATAAACAATACCCTGAGTACCAGTATCAACATTCCCACAGGGATAGTGATACCATTTTTCTGTGAGTGAGTGTAACCCCTCCCTCCACCTCCCCGTCCTCCCTCCCCCTTCCTGTGGTTCAAGCTGGAAGCCAAGTGACCCAGCTAGGGTCCACATTCAGGAATGACCCCCACTCTCGTAGAAGAAAGAAATTCATGCCACAAAGCCCAGTAGGACTTCCTACGTGCCCTCTGATCCCTGTGCTCCCCTTTTAGTTCCCAACCCGCCATCTTCTGCATGGAGTTCACCCATGTTTTCAGGGCAGGCGAACACTCATCCGTCCATACATGCAAGATATGTCGCTTGGCCAGCAAGAGACCAATGGCTAGAAACTGGCATTGATTCTGGGTAAGACCTTGCTCTGACAGCTCCCCCTCATGTCCCAGCACCAATATCTTAAAAGACATGTGCAGCACTCCCTGTAAAGTCTCCAAGATACCATTCCAATAGGACCCCAATTCCTCACATTCAACCAGCATATGTATCAGGGTGCCTGTCACATGTTTGCAATGAACACACTCCTCAGACTCCCACAAACCTGCCTGAACCCCCTGATACCTGGTAATATAGGATCTATGTAAGATCTTGAACTGCATTTCCTGCAATAAGGCACTGCAAGACTTCTAAGCCGCCCCTGCAGAACATTTTTGCAGGAAGATGCCAGAGATCTCTTCCCCAAGATCCACAGACCAGGTCTGGGCCAAGATAGCCAGATGAGGTGCAGCCCATTCATCCCTCCCCAGACTGAACCAAGTGGAGACAGATTAGCAGAAGCAGGAAGATGGAGAAAGAAATGGTCAATTTTTAGGAAAGAACCCCCCTGAGGAGACCTAGCCATCTCACTGAGATAATGGTGCCGCAGCTGTAGATAAGAGTAAAAGGGTTGGTCAGGAACTCCCCATGTGTGTCGAAGTACCTCCTGTGTCAGAAACCGAGCCTGCGCTGACCCCTCTGCAAAGTGTCCTAAATAACGTCCCAAACCAAGTGTCCATCTGCCCCTCCCCCTCAACCCCGGACAAAAATTGGGATTGCCCTGAATGGGGGACATGGCCCAGTTACCTGCCGCTCCCCCAATGTGTCTCCTCTACCAATACCATGCTTTCCTAAGGGCATCCAACCAGATTTTACATCCCGATGGTACCCCCCATTTCTAAAAACCAATTGAAATATAGCCATGATGCTATAGGGGCAAATCCAGTGTGCCAGAAACCCTCAAGGGGCAAATTTCTCACCTTGCGTATATGCCTCATGAATCCACCAAAACAGCATAGCAACATTATAAAGCCTGAGATCAGGCAATGCAAGCCCCCCTTGTTCTCGACCCTTTACCAACTTCTGATAACTAATATGGGCTCTATGAGACCGCCATATAAAGGAGCCAATGATAGACCAAAACATACGCTCTTGTACGTTCTGCACCCAAAAAGGCAGCATCTGTAAGGGGTACAATAGCTTGGGCAGCAAAACCATCTTGACCAGCGTGATCCATCCTAGGAGGGATAGTGGGAGATCCCCCATCAAATGCACAAGTCTCGAAAGCTCTCAATCTTCGCAACAGTATTTCTCTGGTAGATGCGGGCCCAGTCAGCACTCAACAAAATGCCTAGGTATTTCAGATCAGTAGGAGCCCACCTCAGGGGAAAATCTGGCACCCCGCAAGATGCACAATGAACCATAACCTCCATCACCTCCGATTTCCCAAAATTAATAGAAAGACCTGAAAAAGAACTGAAATGTTGAATCAAGGACACAAGTCTTGGGAGATGGGTAGAGGCCTCCCGCATAAATAGTAATATATCATCTGCGGACATTGCTATGCGGCATTCATGACCCCAAACCAGGATGCCCACGAGATCGGAAGCAGTCCGAATTTTAATTGCAAGGGGAGAAAGGGAGAAACAAATAATCCCAGGTAACTTTGTTGAATGCTTTCTCAGCGTCCAAGCTAGCTAACAAATCATCCCCAGGCCGGGCTCGTCCCTCTCGCAAAGCAACCAAGGCCTTGAGTATATTTGCAGATGTAAACTGGCCCAGTACAAATCCCACTTGGTCAGCATGAATCAGCAGGGGCCAAGATGGAGGTTAGGATCTTTATGGCCTGATTGAGCAAGGAAATTGGTCGATGCAAACCAACCTGTTCTAAGTCTTTGCTGGGTTTGGGCAGCACCACCAAAGTAGCATGGCATTGTTCAGGTAAAAGCGAACTCCCAGATGAATGTCTTAGGCCAAAGCCGCCAGAGCCAGGCTTACCTGCATTTTGAGAATTTTGTAAAATTCAGGCCCCATACCTTCGGGTCCGGGCGCCTTGGCTAACTTGAGTCTACCAATGGCCTCTGAAATTTCATCAACCCTAATGGGCACATTTAACATGGCTAACCCAACCAGGGAGATCTGAGCAATGTCAAGTCCGTGGAAGAAGTCATCCCATACAGAGGTATCATAAGGACCAATGCTGTATAGGTCAGTATAAAACTGCACAAATTTGTCTTGAATTTCCTGGGTTTGAGTGAGCAACTGGTCTCCTGCATCCTGAAGTTGAGTAATATGGGATACCTTCCTGCTGGGACTCACCAGATTAGCCAGAAGCTTCCCTGCCTTATTGCCCTAGTAGTAGAGTTTATACTTATAGACCTGAAGGTGAAAGAAAGCGCGGGTGGTAAAAATGGCATCTATCTGTTTCCGCATGTTTAAGTAAGATTGCCGCTCAGGGCCCTGCAACCTGGTGCAGAACACCTGCCAACAGGCCCACAATTGGGCCATCAACGAAACCAGCTCCGCTTCTTGTGTTTTCCTTTTCCTAGTAGTGTAAGCTGTAATTTTTCCTCTTAAAAAGGCCTTGGCTGCCTTCCAGTAAATAGTGTAGGACACTTCACCAGTATCATTGAAAGTAACATACTCCTGAAAAGCCTCTGCTAGATAAGACCGAAAGTCACCATCTAGGAATAGAGTGGGGTTCAGACACCATGCCCAGCAGAGACAATCCGCCATCCATCGCACCTTCACAACAACAGCTGAGTGGTCGGAAGAAACCACATCAATGATGGAGATTCGCTCAACTCTCCTCACCCAAGAGGCTGATACTAAGAAATAGTCAATGCGAGATAGGCTATTATGAACCCTGGAGTGAAAGGTGAAGTCCAACTCTCTAGAGTGATAAGTGCACCAGGTGTCAATGAGGTCCTGTTCTTGCATAAGGAAATTTACCCCCCTAGACTCAGAACCCATACGTAGGAGCCTCACTGGCTTACAGTCTACAGTAGGATTACTGACCATGTTAAAATCCCCGGCCAAGAGAAGCTGATAACCTGTGAAAGAAAGAAATGAAGCCAGTAAAGATGAGAAAAAGGAGTGAGAGTACACATTTGGAGCACATAAATTGCAAAGCACTACCTTCCTCCCCTGCAGCTCCCCAGCCAATAGAACATAACACCCCTGGGGGTCCTGTGCAATTTTGTTGATCACAAAGCTGAGGGCTTTGTGCATTAAAATCGCCACCAACCTTTAATGGGAATTATAGGAAGCATAAGCAATATCCCCGACCCAGTCTCTTTTAACTTTACAATGCTCAGCCACCGTGAGGTGAGTTTCCTATATGGGCGTGTTCCTTTTTCAGATAAGAGAATATTTTGGACCTCTTAATTGGTGAATTAATACCCGCTATGTTTAAGAAGAGAAAAGTGATATCAGCCAATATCCAGAGGCAACCAAACAGGATATGCAGCAATAGAGAACGTCTTCGTGCAACCCCTATCCAGGTCCCACCAAGCCAGAAACCACCATGACAGCAAGAACCACAGAAGGAGATCTCCCACCCACCTCCCCCACCCCCTCCACACACAGAAGCATGCTCACTCCTAACCCACTCCCATGCATCAATCACTCCTCCCTCCCAAACACCCACAGCAGTCCCAACCCATCCCTCCTCTGCCAAGACTCTGCTCCCCACCACCCCTCCCTAGCCCACCCACAAGCCCGATCCCAAAGAAACCACCTCTCCCCTTGACCCAGCCCCTCCAGCCACCCATCCCATCACCAAACAGATAAAAAACATTCCCATAGTCCGTATCCCCCCACCCACTTCCTCACTCATTCCAAAAAAGAAAACAGTGAACTCAACCCAGAAAGGCCCAGCAGCTCTACACAAAGTCCAAAGACATGTAGAAAACAGACGGTTGACAATGGATCAGTCTGTCAACTTGTAGGCACCCCTCGGACCCAGTGGCCTGTGTTAGTGGTCCTGGTGTGTCCCATCAGCAGGAACAACAAAGCCCTAGTCAGTGTGACAGAGCCAGACCCTGACCCAGTTTGTTCAGGCTCACTCTGGTAGCTGTCAAACATCAAACAGTGCAGAGCCATGGCTCCAGGAATGCTCTCTCACATTGCCTCGGTCCCCCCCAGTAAAATCAAAGGGAGACCCAGGGTTTGCATCAATACTCCAAAAGTCCCAAGCACCACAAACACCGCCACAGATGTTCCTCACTGTGCGGGGTCTTCTCTCCTCTCCGCCAGGAAATGGAGGCTCTTCAGAAATACTTAGAATTAGGGAAAAACAGGGAACATAAAAAAAAACAAGCTGAACAGGAGTTGGAAATTATGACCTTGGAAAATGAAAACATTATAACTTCTTCCTCACAAATTTACAACAAACTTCAAGCTCTAAAATATTCATACAATTTTGCCTTGACTTCTGAAGCTCTCCACTATATGAACCTATGAAACTCTAGATTTTATGCGGAGGATAATAAAGCTAGCCATATACTGGCACAATATTTAAAATCAAAAATAAATAAAAACAGAATTTTTATGATAGTGGATTCACAAAATAAGGTTTATCATTCTGATTCTGATATCACGAGTCAGTTTAAAGCTTTTTATATAAAGCTTTACACACTAGAAAATAGTTTTTCTGAGTCCTTATTCCATGAGTTTACTAGAAATTTTAGTCATCTTGCTGTATCCAGGGAACAGAATGCCTCATTGGAATATAATTTTCAATATGAAGAAGTTCTCCAGGTTATAAAGAGTATGCCCAAAGGTAAAGCTCCTGGGAATGATGGTTTAAATATAGAATTTTATCAAACATTCTCAGATCTTTTAGTTCCAAAATTGCTGTATTTATATGATGCAATGATCTTGGACGAATCCTGTAGAAGCTCTTTCTTGGAATCAACTATAATAGTGATCCCTAAACCGGATAGAGATCATTCCAAAGTAGAAAACTATAGACCTATATCCTTAATTAACATAGATAATAAAATTTATGAAAAAATTTTGGCTATTAGGAAGTACTTCCATCTTTATTACATAGGATCAGAATGGGTTTACTATTAATGATTTCCCGGTGATAACTCTCGTCTCTTCTGGAATATAATATCTTAGGTTTCAAATTCTAGGGACTCTTTAGTAGCACTTTCATTAGATGCCGAAAAAGCCTTTGACAGGATTAACTGGGTCTATCTTTTTTAATTCATGGTTTGGTTCGGCTTTTGCAAAAATTTTATTCGTATGGTTAGGGTTTTGTACAATAGCCCCCAAGCCTCCATCTTAGTTAACGGTTTGCTATCCAAATTATTTCCATTTCAGAGAGGCACCAAACAAGGCTGTCCACTCTCCCCTCTTTTGTTCAATTTGGCTCTCAAACCCTTAGGACTCCTTTATCAAAGGTTCGTTAGGGCCTTAACACGCGGAATAGTGCGTGCTAAATTGCCACGCACGCTAGACCTTAATGCCAGCATTAAGCTGGTGTTATTCTAGAAGCGTACTGCGTGGTTTAATGCGCGGTAATTTTGTGCATGCGCTAAAAACGCTAGCTTACCTTAGTAAAAAGAGCCTTAAGCTATTGCTATTAGAGATAATAATGCCATTAGAGGTATTTCCATTAACGATTCCTCCTTTAAACTTTCAATATATGCTGATGACATAATGCTATATACCTCTGTAGACTCAATCTCACATTTATTATCTTGCATTAATGAGTTTTCAGTTTTTTTGGGGTATAAAATTAACTGGAGTAAGTCATCGTTATTGCCCTTGACTTCTGTACTAAAGCACCATACTTCTCATTTTGCTTTTAAATGGGAGCCTGATAAGATCAAATACCTGGGGATATAGTATGGTTCTACTGTGGAAAGAACATTGTCTTTAAACTCTAACTTTATAATAGAGCTAATGACAAAGATTCTAGAATCCTAGTCCCCTCTTTTTCTTTCTTGGTGGGGCAGAGCCGAAACCATTAAAATGATATTAGCTCCAAAGCTTAATTATATTTTTAATATGATACCACTTCCATTCTCAACTGGATTATACAAGAAAATAGATAGTCTAATAAATAGGTTTCTTTGGCGATCAAAACCACTCAGGATTGCGCTCTATAAACTAAAATTGCCTAAATCAAAGGGTGGTTTAAACCTACCGGACTTTAAACTAAACTAAACTAAACCTTAGGTTTGTATACCGCATCATCTCAACATTTGCAGAGCTCGACACGGTTAACAAGAATTAGGGTGGAAAGGAACTCCAGTGGAGGGAAAGATGAAGAGGAAATTTAGAGGACTAGAGTAAACAGAGAGGAAGGAAGAGTTACATTTTTGAGAATAACCAGGTTTTCAGATGTTTATGGAAGAGTTGGAGGGAGCTCAGATTCCTAAGTGGGGAGGTAAGGTTGTTCCAGAGCTCAGTGATTCTAAAAGGGAGGAAGGAACCTAGTTTTCCTACAAGGGAGACGCCTTTTAGAGAGGGAAAGGAAAGTTTCAGTTTTTGGGTGGATCTGGTGGAATTGGGGTGAGAGGAGTTCCAAGAAAGAGGAATAAAGGGGGGGAGGATGCCGTGTAGGATCTTGAAAGTAAGGCAGGCACATTTGAAGTAGAGAATGACACGGTGACAAAATTCATCACCGTTCCCGTCCCCGCGGATAACCGCGGGAAATAATCCCATGTCATTTTCTAGTGTCTATTTCAACCTTAGTCCTTCTACACCAGCATTCTTCAAAGCAAAGCTTGCGGGTCAGTGGTTGTGGCCATTCATACTCTGATTCTTCCCTCTGTCCTTAAAGAATGACATGAAGATAGTTTCCTGCGGTTATCCGCGGGGACGGGGACGGTGATAAATTTTGTCACCGTGTCATTCTCTAATTTGAAGTGGACTCTGGAGATTATCAGAAGCCAGTGGAGCTTGGACAAAAGCGGTGAGACGTGGTCGAATCTGCTTTATGCGAAGATAAGCTTAGCAGCGGCATTCTGAATCCGCTGGAGTCTTTGAAGGTTTTTCTTTGTTAGGTTTAGGTAAATAGAGTTGCAATAGTCCAGTCTGGAAAGGATGGTGGATTGGACAAGGACGGCAAAGTGTTTTTGATGGAAACAGGTTCTCACTTTCCTCAGCATGTGAAGGCTGAAGAAACATTTTTTTATTAGGGAGTTGAGGTGATCATTGAAAGAAAGTGTAGAGTCAATGATGACTTCCAGAATTTTACTTGAGTATTCAAGATGCAGAGTGGGGCCAGAGGACAGAGGGATGGAGGTGGGCAGTTGGTCCAATTTTGGGCTGAGCCAGAGAAGTTTTGTTTTGGATTTGTTCAGTTTCATCTGCACAGTGTGGGCACAAGATTGAAGGTTCGAAATACATGAGGATATGTTCGCAGAGAGGTTTGTGAGGTTCCGGTCGGTCTCAAGGAGGACAAAGATGTCATCTGCATAAGTGTAAAGTGTTTCAAGGGGGGAGAGATGGAGGTATCACCTAGCATTTAGGCTGGCTCAGGGACTAATGTGGTATCAAAATTTTGACAATTGGAATGCCCCTAGATGGGTAACTTTTGAAAAAATGTTAGTTTTCCCGAATCCCATACACTTATTACCATTCATGGACAAATATCCTTTTAATACCAATTTAAAAATAATTAAATCATCAGCCCAGAATATTTTTTCATTCTACAAGCTATTAATGGTGATATTAGAGAAATGGATCATCTTTCTATATGAAATAAAAACACTATGTCAGTCCAAAAATATCTGGGCTCTTTCTTGAGGGTAGATTGTTTTTGAGAGAGGAATTAGTATATATTTTGGAGTGTACTGAATTAGACAATATTTATTGGCAGAGTGTTTCAATACCTCTTTATTCTCTATTATCTACATAAAAAGAGACTTCTGGTCACTCTAACTTCTCTAAGTATGTAGGACCCCTATTGTTAGGAAAGAAAAAGATGTCAATGCTATATAAAACATTGAGAGAGGTTGATAGAGAAAAGGATGTCCTCTTTGATCATAAATGGTTGGGAGACTTAAATTTAAACCCAGGGGAGGTGGATTGGAAATTATTTTGGACTCACTCAGCTAGGCCCACTCTGCCACCTATTTTACTTTACATAAAGCTTATTGGACCCCCTCTAAGATGGCTAGAGTACTACATTTGTCTTCTGATGTGTGTTGGTCTTATAACCAGCAATCAGGAACCCTCTTGCATCTCATTTACACATGCCCCAACATGCAAATTTATTGGTCAAGTGTTTGGTCCAGAATTCAAGCAATATTGCATATGAATAATAATTTGTTGCCTTTTTCTTTTTTTCTTTTATTTATTTATTTATCAAATTTTTAAATTTTACAAATCAAGTATGCACTTGTACAGAAAGTTGAAGAAAAGCAAACAAATAATACTCAAGAATTAAAATACATAATAGTCAAATAAAATAAATATTTAGCTTAACTTCAGCTCAAGTCCTCCATTTAGATCCAAGACGAAGTATAGCGAACATATTAACAAATATTAACAAAATATTTGAATCAAATATAAAAGGAAACAAGGTCCCTTTAGCTGAGAGAGGATACCATTAAATTCAAACTGTACTACACTTTTATTTCCCTTCGTCCAATCGAGCTCCTGCCAGAAAGGCTGTCAACTGGAAGGGCTCAAAGAAAACATATTTTTTCATACGATATTGTATTACACATTTACAAGGATGTCGTAAAAAAAAAAAAAAAATCCCTCCAAGAGATATAACCCCTGGCTTCATCATAAGAAATTCTCGCCTTCTTTTTTGAGTATCCCGTGCCAAATTTGGGAACATTAAAAATTTATATCCAAGAAATTCTTTCATTTTATTTTTAAAGAAAAGTCTAAGCAACCAGTTTTTATCTGATGCAAGAGCTACAGTAGGAAGCAATGTTGCCGCAGCTGCGGTCTCTCTGTCCGAAAGTTCCAGCATTGCTGAGACATTAAGTGGTTGATTATCTTCCTGTAATTTGGATGGTGGTTCAATACCTTTCATAGGCAAGTAGTAAACTTGAGTAAGTGGTGGTAATGTATCCTCTGAAATTCCTAAAATCTCCAACATATAACGTTTCAACATATCCCTAGGTGTCACAGCAGCTATCCTAGGAAAATTAATCAGTCGAAGATTATTATTACGGGAAAAGTTCTCCAGAGTTTCCACTTTTCTGCGTAAATTTGTATTATCTTTTACTAATGCTTCACTAAGCTGTTTTGATACTTTTAGTTCTTGTTGTATATTCACAGTAGAGTTCTTGGATTCATCTATCTCAACCTTCATATTCTTTATATCAGTTTCTTGAAGTATAATTTTACTTTCCAGCTGCAAAAGCTGGGGCTTTATAGACTTAGCCAGATCAGCAACAAGATCCCAAATAGAATCCAGTGTTACCTCCCTGGGTTTTTCTATAGCATAGGAAACATTTATAGCTTGAATAGTCTCAGCAGTTGTAAGCTGTTCCTGGCATTCCTTCTCCTGGACTAGGGTAGTCCCAGATGTTATCAAGTCCTCAGTGTTTCCTAGGCTCTCCTGAAAGCTCAGGGAGTCCATCTCCTTGCTCCTCTCCATGTTCTTCCTGGCCTCCAAGGGGAGGTGCATGCCTTCCGCTGGTAGCTCCTCCACTCACGGGGAGCTAGTAATCTGAGGAGGTGGGGGAGGTGCCCTTGCGTCAGGGCTCAATGTAGTTTCTAAACCCAAGGAGACCGCCTCAATCTAGCCCCTCCGACGTGTCTCCAGCGGGGGTGCCGACGCTGCGGGATATCCTGCATTCGACGAAGGAGTTCGTCGATGTTTCTGAGAGAGGACACGCCAGGGCGCCGCGAGGCTCCAGTGGCGCTGCGACCTCTCCACTTCGGCATGATCGGGTAAATAACTTCCCCTAAGAAAAAAGTTTTAACAATCTCCTCCGGCATGTAGCTCAGCTTAAGAGACCGTCAGCCATCTTGGATCAATGATTCTTGCCTTTTTCTTATAAATCGATCATATTGCGCTCCTCAAAACCAGAGGTCTCATTACCAACATCATTTAAAAATTTTTTTGATTCCATGATTACATTAGCCATTCATCAAATTATATGCAACTGGAAAGATAACTTTAAGATTAATTTTTCTGAATGGTGGAACCATCTGTGCATCATTAGGAAGTATGAGGAAGTAATAGCAATCAAACAAAATAATATTGCTGGTTTTACTAGAATGTGGGCCCCTCTAGATAAGTTTTGTGAAGTTTTTAATGATAACTCTAATTGACCCTATTATGTTTTGATTGTATGCAGCTGTTGTGTTTTTGTTTTTGTTTTTGGTTGGTTGGTTGGTTGGTTGGTTGGTTTTGTAATACTGTATTATAGTTATGCATCCTTGTTTTTTGTTTTTTTTAAAACAACAATTATTGTAATTAAAAAACTGTTTTATTGTTATTGTATTTAAAATTCAATAATAAAAAAAGACAATACTCCAAAAGTCCCAAATGCCACAAACATCACCAGAGATGTTCCTGACTGCATGGGATCTTTTCTCCTCTCTGCCAGGAAGCTCTTGAGCTGCTCCAAGCTGTCGCAGAGGCGAGGGCCGGCCTCAGTGTGTACTCAAACCCTCGCAGGAAACAGCACTGCAAATCTCAGGCCCCTGTTACACAGCTCAGAGCAGTAGGGCATGAGCGCTAGCTGACTGGCCGCCACTGCTGGGGAGTAATCATTGAAGAGGATGATCCATGAGCCTTCGTGTTCCAGCGCTCCCGTGCGCCAGTACAGTGCCAGAATTTTATTCTTGAAGGCAGCATTTAGGTATCTGGCAATCACAGGTTGGGGCCGGGCATCTCCCACACACTCAGGGCCTAGCCAGTGCTGTCTCTCCACCACAGGCGGGGTTCCCGCCAAATCCAGCCACACCTTGCCAGGCAGCAACTGCTCCACCAAGGGCCAGAGATCGGCATCGCGCACAGTCTCATGGAGGTCCATGATTTGGAGATTACCGTATTTTTCACTCCATAAGACACACCTGACCATAAGATGCACCCTAGGGAGCTGAAGAGATGTGGAGCAGCACTGAGGATAAGCTTGTAGACTTCGGTGTCTACATAGAGGGAGTCAGCCGGAGGAAAAGGCAGGAGGCTGAAAGCTCCTGTCCTACAGTGCTGGACCGTCAAAGGAATTAAGGTCTGGGGGGGGGGGGGGATATTCACTCTATAAGACGCACCCTTATTTCCAACCAATTTTTTTGGGAAAAAAGTGCATCTTATAGAGCAAAAAATATGGTATTCCTACGGTCCTGATTTTCTTGGTCCTCTAACCGGGCCTTCAAGGATTGACATTGTGTCTCCAGTGCTTGAATATGGGCCATATCATGCTATGTCGTTCTCAGTCACCAAGACCCGATTCTCCAGGTGAGTGAGCTGTGCCCCCTGCCACTCCATGCAGTCTTTAAGGTAATCGACCGATGCTTGAAATTTTGTAAATTTGTCGTCGATTAGGGCAGACAGATGTTTAGTTAGCTCCCTCATGATCTCCTCTTAGAGGGTTACCGTGGTGCGCCTAGGTGTTCCTGAGGCCGCCATCTTTGAAGACAGCATGGTCTGTTTGAGCTTCGCTGGCCTCACAGGCTTGGAGGGTATAACCCAGCTCCGACCGGCAGGAATAGCCACCAAAACGCGATCGGGGAGTTCCCCAACTGATGGCAAACTGAATGTGCTATAAAATCCACTTTCAAAGAGCTACTGGTAGTGCAAAAATATGCAGAATGAGCAGGGAAGTTGCGGAGCATGGGCAGTCAGCCTCCACTCAGCTAGGCTTCATCATGTGACTCCCAAAGAGGACCTAACCTTAGCAATAATCATATATGGAAGTTTTGGTCTGAAGTCTCAGATTACTGACTCTAAAGCTTGGTTGTTAAAGAGATTGTTATTGATTGCCATTAAAACTATATTAACCCATTGGAAAAATCCCTCTAATTTGAATTTCAATTCATGGTGGAATAAGGTACACTTTCTTTTTTGAGATATTTAGCATGTAGACAGTATGGGGCTCATAATAAAAAAATATAAACATACAAAAAGTGTTATAAATCGGCACTTGGATGTCCTAATTGCCAGGACGTGCAACTACCAATAATCAAAACCACCTTTCTGGATGTCTAGCAAGGTGTCCCAGCCTCTGTGCGTCTAGAGCTTGAGATGGTGGAGATGGTGAGATGGACGGGCTATGGGTGTGCATAAGGGCGGGTTGGACATGGATGTCTTGCAGCGATAATCAAACGTTTTCCAAGATAACCTGGATGGAACTTAGATGTTTGGTGCTAGACCTGTTTTAAAAACAACTAAGTACCATAAAAGTGCCCAAACCAACCACATGACCATTGCATGCAACAAGATAAGACCCCCTCCCCCCCGTAATCCCCCAGTACTTACTGATTCCCTTCCACCACACAAAAATGAAAACAAAAGGTACATACCTGGCTCTAGAACAGTATCGTCTGGTTTGGGGAAGCCTAATAGAGCAGCACATAGGTGTCTTAAGTAGCCTTGTGGGTGGGCTAGTGAATCATAGAGAGGAGGACCCAGACCCATAAGGCACTCTAACTAAAACATCTATGGTATTAAGTATGAGCCCATCAAAACCTACCCAAACCCTACTCTATTGCCATATAGGTGTCACCTGGAGCCATAAAGGTTACTGGGGTAGTACACAGGTGGGTATAGTAGGTTTTGGGGGAATCTTGGTGGGCTCACCATAAATTATAAGGGGTTATGGTGAGAAATACATCTGACACCCTTTATGTGAATTTTACATCATTGCCCTCTTAGGTACCCCATTGCTCTGTTGGGATGTCTGTGTGGCTAATCCATTACTATGCTGGCCCCTCCCATGTACAAATTGTCTGGATTAGCACATTTTGAACATGGACATTTTGGTATTTGAAAATGGCCAAAAATGTAGACATTCTCAGGGGCTAAGATGTCCAAATAGGTCATTTAAAAAAAAATAATAATAAAGTTGGACATCTAGCAGTTTTGTAAATGGATATTTCCCCACCCCGATATTTGGACATCTTGTGAGACACATCCAAAGTCGAACTTATTGAAAATGCCCCTCCATGTGATCAATGGTTTTATTTTTCCTTTTTATTGTGTGTGGGTTGAAATTTGCTTTGAAAATGCAAACTGCTGCAAGGGTACACTTCTTCCACAAACTAAATGCATCCCCAGGAATACCTTTTCTTTATATGGTTAAAAGAAGCTGCATACTGATCCTATTAATTGACATTAGTAATTGGAGCTCTCTAATTTCCATTGTAAACCTTACCTAAAATAAACCCCACACTTATGACAATGATGGAGAGCTAGCCAAAGATCCAGTGCCTTGAGTAATTCTATCGTTTTCAGAAAATGCATGCTTTTTGATATGTAGTAACCACTTCAGAGACGGAAAAATTTGATCATGCAAAGAAATACAAATTTACTTCTCTATAATCAGGGTTCTCTCCCATTTATTGCAATAATTTATGCAGTGCCAAAGGGTAGAAATTCACTTAGGGAATTAATACTGTTCTGATAAGGTTATGATTTTGTAATTCACTGTGTTTGTGCAGTTTTTCTTATTTTGTTATCAGCATAGAAATGGAAGGTTTTGCAGACTAAAAATTAAGTGTTATGTTAAAGTAATGCTGTTTTTAAAAAATGACCTGGTTGAAGCTGACTTTGGGGTACTACTGTAGATTAACCTATGCCTTCATAAAGAAAATGAATTTTAGCAAATTAAATTTATAACCTCCCACTTCCAAGATGAGAGACAAAATATATTTTCGATATGTTGAAAGAAGGACATTTTGAAGAGACTGCACAGTTGCAAAATACAGTAGAATCTCAGTTATCCAGCACCATACTAGATAACTGTTTTTTTCTGGTTAATTGAGAGTATGTTAGAAACTTTATCTAACACTCTCAATTCCCCCTCCTCGTGTCCCAAAGCACAAGCACGGCAGTAGTCCTGAGGCACAATGCCCTCCTCCCTCCCTCAAGCCTCAAAGTGGCAGAAGCAGGCAAACTCTCTCACTCCCTCCTTCTTTCGTTACTCGAGTGCAGCCGTCAGCTGGATGCAGCCTCAAAATAAGCTGCTCGTGGGGTGACAGGTCAAAAGCGCACGACGACAAAGGCGTGCCGACAACCCAGCGCAGACAACTGAGCGCAAGGCGGAAGCGCGCTGAAGAAAAACAATATTTTAAAGGGCTCTGACAGGGAGTGTGGGGGGGAACCCCCCACTTTACTTAACAGAGATTGCGCCGGAGTTGTGGGGGGTTTGGGGGGTTGTAACCCCACACATTATACTGAAAACTTCACTTTTTTCCTAAAAAAGAGGGAAAAAGTTAAGTTTCCAGTAAATGAGGAGGGTTACAACCCCCCACAACGCCGGCGCAATCTCTATTAAGTAAAGTAGGGGGTTCCCCACCAACACCCCCCGTCGGATCCCCTTAAAATACTGTTTTTCTTCGGCACGCTTCCGCCTTGCGCTCAATTGTCTGCGCTGGGTTGTTGGCGCGCCTTTGTCAACGCGTTCTTTTGACTATGAACCGCTCATGGTCAGCCCCAGCAGGGCCTTTCCTCTGACGCATCACTTCCAGTGCATCAGAGGAAAGACCTTGCCAGGCCTGGCCACAAGCAGTTTGTTTGAGGCTGCCTCCTGCTGTGCTTGGGTAAGGAAAGAAGAGAAGGAGGGAGCAAGGGAGTTTGTGGCTCTGAACTGCACTGTCACTTCAGAGCTTGAGGGAGGAAGGAGAGCTTTGTGGCTCAGGATTGCTACTGCACTGGTGCTTCGGTGCAGGCGGGAGGAGGGTTCATAGCTGCTTTGGGGATTGGGGGCTTGAGGGAGGGAGGATTTGTAGCTCAGGATGCTGCCATTGGTGTTTCAGGGGGATTTTTTCCCCATTGGAAATTTTTTGCCAGTTGTGTGAGAGTCCCAGTTAACTGAGACTCTACTATATATGAGTCTTTTTACTGAACGTACTTTGAATCTCATTTTCAAATAAAATCTACCTGAGTAGTATTTCTTTAAATATTAACTACTTACAAAACACCGAGCCCTTCAATTAGTTAAATATGCTCCTATATCTCAGGAAGCTATTCACTAAAATACTTCACTTTCAAAATTCATAATTTTGATTATAATTTATCGTATATTGAAAAACAGCTACACACAATCACATACTCAATGATAAATAAATCCCAAGCTACCATACATAGGAACCCTCACCCCAAGGTAACGTGTTGAAGAAAACTCAGACAGTATAAAATATCACGAGGAGAGATAACAAGGAATTTTCTCCCGCTCCTGAGAACTTCTCATCAGTGCAGTTATTTTCTGAAGAAGACTGTATTGTCGAAACATGGACCTTGTTGGGTCCATAGCTCCCAGTGTTTTGGGTCCTAGATATTTTTATGTGGATTAATTCATATTTTTAATAAAGCCTACATCTGGATCATCACCTTCTCCACAGAGCTTTTTGTCTTTGAAATGAGACTTTGAAATTTGGGTCCAAATGTTTTCTGGCTAACGATATTGTGCAGCAATATTTGTCAAGAAGAAGGATTTTATTAAAAGGCACTTGAACGATGGGGTGAATGAACAGGGGGGGGGAGTTCCCCCATATATGGCAGCTTGGGATTTATTTATCATTGAGTTGTGATTGTGCGCAACTGTTTTTCAATATAAGATAAATTATAATAAAATTATGAATTTTGAAAGTGAAGAATTGTAGTGAATAGCTTCTTGAGATATAGGAGTATATTTAAATATTAACTGATAAAAAGGACATGCAATATTTTGTGAACATGTGTTTCTGTGCTGGGGTTGGGAGACCTGACAATGCACTTCTGAAAATACCAAGTACATATACCATTTTCACCCCCCTCCCCCACTGAACATGTACAGTACAAGTCCAAAAATCCTGACTGCTCAGGGACTGGGCCACTCTGGATTTTATAGATTCTCAGACAATACTTTTAAAATTTAAATTTAAAGAATAAGGAAGAAATTAGCAATTCAATTTTGTTGATTCATCCACTAAAAAATACAAACTGCTTCATTTCCCAAAATGGAAGTTTACAGGAAAGTGTACAAAGAAAACTTAAAAATTATATCTCATTGAACTAGACCAGATTAGAATAATCATAGAAAACATGGGTATTTTACTGTAAAAATTTTTGAATGTTCATTTTTTTTTTCCTGTTTGTAACATTTAGGGCTCCTTTTACTAAGCTGCGTTAGGGCTTTAACGCGCGGAATAGCCCGCGCTACAATGTCGCACACGCTAGATGCTAACACCGGCATCGAGTTGGCGTTAGTTCTAGCCACATAACGCGGGGTTAGCCCATGATAATCTGCTGCGTGCGCTATAAACGCTAGTGCACCTTAGTAAAATGAGCCCTTAATGTAAAATCTCCAGCGTCATGTCTCTCTCTCTCTTTCCTCAAAAGTCTGAATTCTCGGGCATCCAGATTTTTGGACCTGTACTTTACACTGTAGGAACTTATATAAAGTGTGGCACGGTGGTTAAAGCTACAGCCTCAGCACCCTGAGGTTTTTAGGTTCAAACCCACACTGTTCCTTGTAACCTTGGGCAAGTCACTTAATCCCCCCATTGCTCCAGGTGCATTAGATAAATTGTGAGCCCGAAAATACAGACAGGGAAAAATGTTTGAGCACCTGAATAAATTAATGTAAACCTTTCTGAGCTCCCTTGGGAGAACAATATAGAAAATCGAATATTCAGATAGCTCCTTTTATCTGGTAACTAGCTTTACAAATTATCTATTAAAAGGATTCCAGAGTTTATGAAATGAAAGACCATTTCTGAAACAGGTTTGATTTTTTACACAGTTGTTTCTTTTACTGTTGGTGTGTGCTACTATTTAATAGATTTCTTGTTGAGGACAGATTAAATGCCTGCATCTATTGAAAAGCACAGCAGTGCTGAAATTAAACATTCCCTACAGTGAGATTCTGTACTTTCAGTTTAGAGCCAACTTTCTGTATGATCCTTTTCCTACTATTGACAAACACATTTTCTTTTAAAAAAAAAAAAACGAAAAAAAACCTGGGCTTGGTGGGAAACGGATGCTAGTGAGCCAAGAACCAGATGGCTACAAGAGAAAAGTGCTCTGTGAGGAAGAATTTATATATAGTAGCCAATGTCTTCAAGTAATATATGAGAGAAAAGTTATCAACATAGATTATCATTAAGATGTTATTTTACACTAAAGGCTCCTTTTACTAAGCTGCGCTAGCGGTTTTAGCGCGCACTAGATGCTAATGCCACCATTGAGCTGGCGTTAGTTCTTAGCACGTAGCGTGGGGTTAGCGCGCAGTACCGGGTAGAGCTTTGGATTCTTGCCCAGAAATAGCTAAGAAAAAAAAATTAAAAAAAATTGGAATCAGGTTGGGCAGACTGGATGGACCATTCGGGTCTTTATCTGCCGTCATCTACTATGTTACTATGCTAAAAACGCTAGCGCACCTTAGTAAAAGAAGCCCTAACTGTCTTTTAGCTAGGTCCCATTTTAGGTAATGAGGCTGATTATCTAAAATACCTCTCAGGTAGAATCCCCTGCTCGGTCATCATTTCTGTCTCTGAGAGAGATCAAGAAAGAAATTCACACAAACACAGACTCTGGTAGTAATACAGTGGAAGCTTCAAGGAGCAATCCAGCATCCACTTAGCACAGTGGATTACAACCGACTGGCTCAAGCCACCTTGCTGCTTCTGCCTTCTTAATGAGAAGCTTCTGACTGATGTTACTCAAAACAACAGATCAGCAATTATATTTGTGAGTCATAAAAATTACTTATCAGCAATTAAAAGGTAAAGTCCAATAATAGCAGTTAGGTGGAAAATCCTTGGTAAAGTCCAGGTGTTACAAGCAATTAGACAATAACAAGAATCAATACAGTTTATGCATGTATATGCTGTGTTTTGATTATATATGCAATATTCTAATAGTTCAGGGGATAAACAAAGCTAAAAATATAAGTTCAACTTTGTCCCATATGCTTGTTCTTCCGTGAAAGGCATATTAAAAACTTTCAGAAAATTTCCAGCATCTGCTTGGGGATATTCTTATCACATACTGAAATGTATAAACTGCTTAGTCCACTCTTTGCTATTTCTTACTCCTTTAACTCTTGATACTCCTCTCAGGATAAAGGGGGGGAGGGGGGGTTCTATTTTCATAGATGTTCTTGGGATCATTGAGGCCTAGTTATGAATAAGTGGGGTTAACAATAAATTTTATTTATTCATTTTATTTATACACTGCCTAGAACCAAGGCCGTTTCCAAACAAACATACATACTGTATCATGAAACAAACCTTTTAAAATTCTACCATATATAAAAACACTTCTTCCCTTAACAGCAACCTCTATTGATAATTTTCCGTGAAATAAAATGTTAAAATAAGATCTTATTTGTCCAGAAAAAAAGAGGCTTAGCAAATTGTTTTTTTCTTAAGATGGCTACCTCAGTTTTTTTATTTCCTTGTTGGACTGCATTATATCCCTGATTCCGTCACTCTATGAACCAATGAAAATACAATGAGATCAGGTTAATCTGAAAGCTGAAGAGTCCAGACATTCAAGTTTAGAAATGTTGGTTGTTGCTTAGTTTGACTATTGAGCACTCAAGTAAATGTTTTTTAACTTGGCGGTGATGCCACGTTTTTCTGTTTGTTAACAAATAGTGGATCCAATAGGATTCAGAAGAAGGCAGATCCAGTCGAAACATGGACCGTGTTGGG
Source organism: Geotrypetes seraphini (assembly GCF_902459505.1). NCBI lineage: Eukaryota > Metazoa > Chordata > Amphibia > Gymnophiona > Dermophiidae > Geotrypetes > Geotrypetes seraphini. Next base: position 255,816,161 of record NC_047086.1, read on the forward strand.
TTCTTTCCATCTTTAGGTTCTACCTATTTGCTTTATTATAGTAAGTTTTGTCTTAATTGGATGCTAAAAGCTGAAATGGCCGTACTCAATGGAGTTTCTCTGTTTCACCTGTCTGCTTCTTTAGGAGCCGTCCTTTGAATTCCATCCACCAACTAATTTAGCTGTAAGAAAGAATACATTTTAACCGCAAGAAAATAGTGTTACAGAATTTACCCCCCTTTTACAAAAGTACTGAAGAGGTTTTTAGTGCCGGCCAGCACTGATTGCTCTACGCTGTTCTGATGGCCGGAGTTCCTATGAGTGTCCAAGCAGTGCAGAGCATTCAGCGTGCCAGCCAGTGCTGAAAACTACTCAAAACCCGCCTCTTCCAAGACCAGGATCCCAACGCCCCTTCTATCTAACAACCCCTCTCCCCTCTACATCCTTCCCTCACCCCCCCCCCCCTGGCAACTTTGATCAATTTGTTATTGAACCGCTTGTAACCCCGCTCAGCTGATGTAAACCACTTGTAACCTTGTTTAATTGATGTGAACCGCCTAGAACTCTTCCGGGTATGGCGGGATACAAAAATAAAGTTATTATTATTATTAAAAACCTCTTCTGCGCTTTTCTCAAAAGGGGGTTATTTAATGAAATATTCCCCAATGCATTTCATGTACTAATTAATACATCTTGGTTTTCTGTTTTCACCACACCAAAATTTTACGCTGGCATTCCTCCTCTTTTAAAATCTCCTGTTTAAATGGCCAATCAGCATTGATGACATCAATTATAGTATTTTTTATCATGAGTAAAAGTGAGTGAGCAGGAAATTGTTTGAAACAACTGAAATCTTTTCCCCCTTCAAAAAAAATTTCAAAATTTTTTTAAAAAATCTTATGTTCCCTTTTACAAAGTTGTGGAAGCGATTCTACTATGGCAAATACACCAAAGTCCATAAGAAATGAATGGGAGAATCGCTACCACAGTATTGTAAAAGAGACCCTCAATTCTAGAAAAACTACACATAAATAGAAAAAAAATATCATCAAAATTATAGAATGAAATACTCGTAGTTCATGGGACTTACTTTATGGCGTTTTATGCCCATGTCAAAAATTATATGTAGGACAAATTATGAGAACGTAAGGTATGGATGACAGAACATTGGAGTACATTAAAAAGAAAGAAAATGGAAGCACCTTTTGTGGAACATTGTATACAGTTTAATCATAAGTTTGGTGATCTGAAATGTTTTGTTATAGAACAGATACTGGAATACCCCCAGGGGGATTAGACAACTGTGTCTCCAACAACAAAAGCAATATTGGAGATACTTAAGCTATGAGGGGCCGATGAAAAGTTCTCAGCCCAACCAACAAAGTTGGGGCAGTCTCCAATGAGAGCAATACACATAGGGCTCCTTTTACTAAGGTGCGCTAGTGTTTTTAGCGCACGCAGGATATTGCCGCGTGCTACACTGTGCGCTACACAGCTAGAACTAATGCCAGTTCAATGCTGGCATTAGCGTCTAGCGCATGCTGCAATGTAACGTGCGCTATTCTGCACGTTAAAGCCCTAGAACACCTTAGTAAAAGGAGCCCTTAGTCCAGCAATTTTTTTCATTTCATCGGAAAAATACAAAATGATTAAAGTAGAAATTGCTGGATTAAGTGTGTAGCTCTCAATGGAGACTGTCCCAACTTTGTTGGTTGGGCTGAGAAATTTTCAATGGCCCCTCATATGAACATATGAGGTTTAAATTCCTTTATTGATTGGTTTTACTATGTCTAATGCTGTTTAAAAGATGGATATCCTTTTTAAAATAAATGGATATCCTATTTTGAATAAATAATGATATCACTGTAATAGTAGCTAATCAAAAGGATAATAAAATCAGAGAAGCAATATAGAGTTTGTTATTTTTAACATTGCTATTAAGACTTTTGATTTGAAAAAAAATTGCTAAGAATTTTATGACATGGATTGAGGGAAAGTTTTTATGCCTATGATAGCTAGATAGCTAAGCACATGTTTACGGTGCTGTTTACAGCTTCTGAGGCTTTTCCTTCTTCTTAATAGGAATATTTTTGGTTTTGTAATTAGAAATTGTTTTTCTGGAACACATTTTAGTGAAGTAAATAATTATCTCTCCTTTTATTAAGTTGCGGTACAAGTTTCTACCATGGCCCAAATTCTATAAATGGCGTCCCAATTGTAGGCAGCCAACTGCTGCCTAACCAGCCAATAGAGATGCACGTTTCTTTAAAAAAAAAAAAAAAAACCTCCAGAGGCAAGCATATATTGCAGACACTTCCAGGATCTGTAGGCCTGCCTAAGCTTGCCTAAGGCTAGGTGTGGATGTGCCCTAACCCAGAAGTAGCCTTAGGTGGGCCTTGGCGGCCCTACGTGCTTCCCTAGGCCCACGGTAGAAGTGTACATTGTAAGCAGACACGGATGCTGAGCTTATCGCAGCAAGGTATCTCCCTGCCATGATAAGTTTAGCAGCCGCAGCTGCCCATCACCCCCAAAGATTGCCTGCAGGAGGGATGCCCAGTCCCTCCTGCCAGAACCCCCCCACCCCCAAACATCTCACGGCAGGAGGGATGCCCAGTTGCTCCTGCCGGAACCCCTATCATTCCACACCGAACATCGCTGGCAGAAGGAATGCCCAGTCCCTCCTGCTGGAACCCCTCCACCCCCTGAATATCGTGGACATCCCCCCCTGCTAGACCCCCGGAACCCCCAAGCCTCCGGAACCCCCCACCTTAAAATTTTGGCTGTCTGTAGCCATCCTTCCTGCCTCCAGCTGGCAGGCCTGCCTTCTCATGAATGGCCGGCCTGCCCTTTTCCAGTGCATCGTGGGATGAACCAGGGAGGGGCCTTAGGCCCTGATTAACCCAGGCGCTTAAGGACTTCCTATTGGAGGGACTTTAGGCACCTGGGCCAACTGGAATCTTAGGCCCCATTCACCTAAGGGATTTGGCCAATCAGAATCATAGACCACTCCTAGTGCATCCCAGAATGCACTGTGAATGGGGCCTAAGATTCTGTTTGATCCAGGTGCCTAAGGCTCCCTCCTATGGGAGAGGCCTTAAGCACCTGGGCCAATCATGGCTTAAGGCCCCTCCCTGGTGTATTCCATGATGCACCGGGAAGGGGCAGGCCTGCCATTTATGAGAAGGCAGGCCTGCTGGCTGGAGGCAGAAAGAATACCAGTCAGCCAATATTTTATAGTAGGGATGTTCCGGGGGGGGAGAAGGGGGGGCTGTGGGGATCTGAGGAGAGGGGCTGATGGGGTCTGGGAGGGTGGAGGGAGGGTTCAGCATGGGGGATGCCCGCAATGTTCGGTGTGGGGGGTTCCAGCAGGAGGGACAAGGAATCCCTCCATTTGGTGATTGTTTGGGGGTTTGGGGGGGTTCCAGCTGGAGGGACTTGGCATCCCTCTTGCTGTGCGATGTTCAGGCAATATTCGAGGGGGGGAGGGTGTTCCGGCAGGAGGGACTGGGCATCCCTCCTGTCAGTAGTCTTTATGGGGGAGGGGGGGCAGGTTGCTGCTAAACTTCTCGCAGCAGGGAGATCCCGTCCCAAGATAAACTCATCGGCAACCCGATTCTTTAGCTGGCACCTGTGAAATGGACGCCAGTTAGAGAATCAGATTATTAAGCAGGCTTAGGAGTCTGTCCATTAGTACAGATGTGATTCTCTATAGCAGTGGTTCCCAACCCTGTCCTGGAGGAACACCAGGCCAATTGGGTTTTCAGGCTAGCCCTAATGAATATGCATGAAGCAAATTTGCATGCCTATCACTTCCATCATATGCAAATCTCTCTCATGCATATTCATTAGGGCTAGCCTGAAAACCCGATTGGCCTGGTGTTCCTCCAGGACAGGGTTGGGAATCACTGCTCTATAGCAGTGTTTTTCAACCGCTGTTCCGCGGCACACTAGTGTGCCGCGAGATGTTGCCTGGTGTGCCGCAGGGCCGCCATCAGGGCAGTACTACCAGTCCTGCATTCAGGGGCCCGGAGCTGACAGGGGGCCCGAGGCAGGGGTGCCAGTAGCTTGCCAAGGCAAAGTGAGTCGATCACCCAGGACTCACTTTGTCTTGGCGATCTAATCTATCGAGCCGATAAGTCTTCTTCTCCCCGACGTCAATTCTGCAGTCGGAGAGGAAGTTCGGGCCAGCCAATCGCTGCCTGGCTGGGCGGAACTTCCTCTCCGATTGCAGAATTGACGTCTGGGAGAGCATGCATCGGCGTCGGCTTTGGGGCCTGTTATCCATTGGTGGGTCCTGTTCCCCGATGGCAGCGGCAGTGGCAGTGGCTTGGGGAACGGCAGGGAGAAAGAAAGAAAGGGGGCAGGCAGGGAAACAGAAGGAAAGAAGAGAAACAGAAAAAAAGAAAGAAAGGTCAGGGAGAGAGGAAGAAAAAGTTGGGGGAGGGAATGAGGTGTGGAGGAGAGAAAGCATACAGGCTGATAGAAGGGAAGAAAGATTGGATGCACAGTCAGAAGAAGAAAGTGCAACCAGAAATCACCAGACAAGGTAGGAAAAATGATTTTATTTTAAATTTAGCAAAGTGGAGGCAGTATTACCACAGTTTTCAAAGGAATTTGCCCAAATAACTTAATAGTTAACTGGGTAAATTCCCAGAGATGAAAACTTCCCTTCACTTACTATGCACAGTTCTGAATTTATATCTGCTGTTTATATTTTATAATATGGTCCCCTTTTACTAAACTGCAATAGTGGTTTTTAGCGCAGGGAGCCTATGAGCGTCAAGAGCAGCGTTAGGCATTCAGCGCAGCTCCCTGCGCTAAAAACTGCTATTGTGGTTTAATAAAAAGGATGGAGGGTATATTTGTCTATTTTTGTATGCTATAAAAACCAAATACAGAGAGAGACTGAGAGCTGTTGACGAAGAGCTACGTGTGTGTCTTTCTTCGATTCCAGCCAGAATATCAGCTTTGTGTTCAGCCAAACAGGTCCAAATTTCGCACTGAATAAAGTATTTTATAATTTTTCACTATTCTGTTTACTTAATATTTCATAATAAAGTAATTATAAAATACTTTCTTTGTGTTTTTTTGATTCCTATTCAAGAGAATTACTTTATATATAGTCAATATAGGCACAGAGTTAAATTTTTTAACATTTTCTAATGGTGGTGTGCCTCGTGATTTTTTTCATGAAACAAGTGTGCCTTTGCCCAAAAAAGGTTGAAAAACACTGCTCTATAGGACCCCCTTGTACAATTCTCCTAAGTCGCTTAGGCGGCTTCTGAGACTAGCTGTCTTATACTGAATCTGGCTCTAAATGTTCCAATGCTGCTCTAATGTTCTTTGAATTCCTATGAGCGTCGGAGCATTTAGCGCCACAGACCGCCATTGAAACCTATACTGTGGCTTAGTAAAAGAGGGCCTATATTAGCTTTGCAATTATTCTGCATTAATTTCATACATTTACACTTTAGTAAAGGGACCTTAAATAACCAAAATAGGTGGAATAATGTTTGGATTATTTCAGAGGAGATGGAACAAAAAGATTTTATAGATATTATGGACACTACTATCTATAATAATAAAACCCTAGAACGCGCATGCGCTCTTGAAACTTTGTGATTCCTGGCACCGTGAGGTGTGCTTCTGTGCCAGTCCTCACGGCACCTACGCTATCTGGAGGCACGTGCGGTGGCTGGAGGCGCGTGATTGTGAAGCTCTTTCAACGGTGCCCGGCGACAACCGCCTTACAGTCGAGCCTACGGGCTGCCGACCCCGCAGTATCGCACCTGGTTGCTGGCTGAGGTGGCGGTGCGGGGCACTTCCCAACCTGCTGGATGCTTCATATGTTCCGCAGTACAGGGGCGGGAGCGTGGAGATCGGGACCGGGGCAGAGGAAGGTTTGTTGTGCGCTGAAAGGGTAAGGGAGCCAGCCAGAAACAAACATGCTGCTGCACAGAGAAGTGGGGTGGGGGGAGGGAAGGGAAATGCTGCTACTGCACAGGGAAGTGGGGTGGGGGAGAGGGAAAGGGGGCCAGGGAACAAACTTGCTTTGCTTTAGGGGGGAGGGGTGTGCTGGGAGGCAGGGAGCAATCTTGGTTTGCTTTGGGGGTTGACAGAAGGGGGCCACGGAGAAAGACAGACAGACAAAGGGGGCCAGGGAGAGAGACAGACAGACTAAGAGGGCCAGGGAGAGCCACAGACAGAATGACAGACAGACAGACAGACAGCGTCCAAAGAGAGAGAGACAAAAAAAAAAAAAACAGACAGACAGACTTCTGCTCTAGCACCCGTTAATGTAACGGGCTTAAAGACTAGTGAGTAGATAATCTGCTAGACATACAGTAAAGGAGAGTAATTTCCAAGTCATTTTCTCTCTTTGCTTTCAAAGTATACTATCACTTTGAAAATCCAGCAAAGACTCCACAGTGGAATGCATACTTCTAAGTTTCACTAAGTGGAGAATTATAAAATGATATCTAAAATCTGTTAATGTCTTTGAACTTGAAAGAGCATACTTTCATGTAAAAAATCAAAAACAAAAACGGGAATGAAAAATTGGAAACCCTTTGTCCTTCATGTCTTACATTATCCACTAATTTTGGACGTGATGATTAAAGACAGCGTCTAAGCAACCATTCAGTGTGATGGTAAGAAAATATTGCTCATGGCAGATCTCAGCATACCGAAAGCACATAATATTTGTCATTCTTAGTCCTGAGAGAGCAGTTGAAAATTCCCTCAACTAGGTCTGGTTCATTTTAGCTAGACAAAATGCATATGATGGCTAACAAAAATAGCACCAGAAAGTCTAAAAAGCCAAAGAGAAGAGCAGAAACATATTGCCATTATAATCTATGCACTAAAACGTGAATTAACTTTTGTGTGTGTGTGAATGTCATTTAAAAAATGAACAAGAAAAAACAAAATTGCTGTACATCTGTTTTGGAGGCAATCATCTTCTGAACTACTGAATTTTGTGTGTTCAGAAGAGAGCGACACATTTGATAAAAGGTATGGAAAACCTTTCATACGCTGAAAGATTGGGGCTGTTTTCGCTGGAGAAGCGGAGACTTAGAGGGGATATGATAGAGACTTATAAGATCACAAAGGGCATAGAGAAAGTGGAGAGGGACAGATTCTTCAAACTTTCGACAACTACAAGAACGAGAGGGCATTCGGAAAAATTAAAAGGGGATAGATTTTGAACCAGTGCTAGGAAGTTCTTCACCCAACAGGTGGTGGACACCTGGAATGTGCTTCCAGAGGGAGTGATAGGACAGGGTACGGTATTGGAGTTCAAGAAGGGATTGGACAATTTTCTGAAGGAAAAGGGGATAGAAGGGTATAGATAGAGCAGTGGCGTACCTAGGGGGGGGGGGCGGGCCGCCCCGGGTGCCAGCTCATTAAGGGTGCTCGAGCCTTGGAGTCATGGCCCGGGAACTTCTCTGCTATGGCCCGACTCCAAGGCTTCCGCGAGTCCCCGAAGTGATCCTGCCTGAGCCCTCTCTCTTAACTTCCATTCCCCCACGGCCACACCCCCCGTTGCCGTCGGAGCTTGGTCAGCAACTTCCGGTTTCCGGCTGGGTGGAAGCAAGAAAGGGAGCCCGAGCCGCGTGGGACACTGCAATTAAGGCAGGAACTGAGGGTGAGTATCGCTGGACTGCTTGGCAGTGGTTTTATTGTTATTTTTTTTTCTGCCCGAATCAATTTTTTAAAAACCCCAAAATCGGCCTCCCGAATCATCAACTGACCCTCCCCCCCTATAGCAGGATCGGCAACTTCCTCTTGCTAGCCGGCTCCTGCTTTAGAGGGTGAGGGGGGAGGGTCAGTTGGGAATTGCTGCAATGTCCTGCTTCCCCTCTGGCCTCCTGACCCTTACCTAATTGCATTAGACAGTACTAGATGGGGGGTGTAGGCCTTAAGGGGTGGGGTGTAGGCCTCCTTTGAGGGGGGTGCAGGCCTTTGGGGGGTGTAGGCTTTTAGGGGGGGACAGACCTTTGGGTGGGAGGTAAAGACCTTCGGGGTGGTTGTAGGCTTTCAGGTGGGGACAGATCTTCGGGTGGGGGGTGCAGGCCTTCAGGGGAGGGTGCAGGCCTTCAGGGGGGTGCAGGCCTTCAGGAGGTACAGACCTTCGGGGGGGGTTGCAGGCCTTCAGGAGGTACAGACCTTCGGGGGGGGGGGGGGTTGCAGGCCTTCAGGGGGGTGCAGGCCTTCAGAAGGTACAGACCTTCAGGGGGGGTGCAGGCCTCCAGGGGGGTACAGGCCTTCAGGGGGGTGCAGGCCTTCGGGGGGGTGCAGGCCTTCGGGGTGGGTGCAGGCATTCGGGGTGGGTGCAGGCCTTCGGGATGGGTGCAGGCCTTCAGGGGGGGACAGACCTTCGGTTGGGGGTACAATCCTTCGGAGAGGGTGCAGGCCTTCATGGGTGGGGTTTAGGCCTTCAGAGGGGGACAGATCTTCGGATGGGGGATACAATCCTTTGGAGAGGGTGCAGGCCTTCAGGGGTGGGGTGTAGGCCTTCAGAGGGGGACAGACCTTCGGGTGGGAGGTAAAGTCCTTCGGGGGGGGGGGGGGTGCAGGCCTTCAGGGGTGGGGTGTAGGCCTTCAGGGGGAGGACAGACCTTCGGGTGGGAGATATCCTTCGGGGGGTGCAGGCCTTCAGGGGTGGGGTGTAGCCCTTCGGAGGGGGGACAGACCTTCGGGGGAGGGGGGTCCTGGTGTAAAAGTACACAGAGGGAGACAGGGAAGGGGGGGTTCAAAGATACGTGCATATGCCAGACTTTGGGGGTTAGAAATAATGGGTCTAAAAACAGAGAAGTGGGAGAGAGATGGTGCATAATGGGATTTAGGGAGGGAAGGAACAGAAAGGGAGAGAACTTAGAAACAGGGGATGGTGTGAAGGGGGGATAGAGATACTGGATAGGAGGATAGTTGGGAACAGAAAGGGAGAGATGGTGGATCCTGGGGTGGTGGGGAGTTGAGAAAAGGTGAATCTGTGGATGGAGACAAAAAAAAGGAAAGATGCCAGATCTCCGGGAGAGGGAAGGGAAACGGAAGGGGAGGACAGAGATGGCAGATGGATGGTTAGCACGGAGAAAGGAGACCCTGGCAAGCAAGACAACAAGAGCCTGGGACCAACAAGATTTGAATATTGACCAGAGAACAAAAGGTAGAAAAAATAATTTTATTTTCTGTTTTGTGATTACAATATGTTAGATTTGAAAAGTGTACATGAGACAGCTTGAAATGGGAACTTTTCTATTTTTGTGAATGGCAAGGCTGAGTTCAGTTAAAATATATGCTTTATAAGAAAATATAATAATGTGTTTTATAAAGTTTATAAGCATTGCTGGCATACTCGGTGAGGTGTTCCTAGTGTTGGTGGTGGTGGTAGCAGCATGTCAGTGTGTTGAGAGGAAGAGGTAGTCTGGGAAATTCTGCTGAGCAAACTCTGGGCCCATTTCCACCCCCAGTTAATCCACTCCACTCAACTGGTTCACACACTGAGTGGGTCTTTGGGTGTTATTTCTGGGTAGTTGTTTTAGAATCTCTTCCAGTGGTTTGTCAGTATCTCCTTCTGGTCCAAGGAAGGAAACTTTGTCAACCTTAGCATTGACCTTCAGAATATGTTTGTAACAGCGCTGCTTGTGTGGCATTAGGCTATGTAGTGATCGAAAGAAAAAAATAGACCTTTGCACATTTTTGCACTATATGGTGGGTGTATGAGGAGATTCATTTCCTGCACAGTTAAGTCCGTATGAAGTTACCTTGTGCTGTATTTGACATCTAGCAAGGTCTCTGTTTGGAAGGAAAGATCTAAGCTTAAAAATGAAGTGGCCAGAAGTTATGTTAAAAGTAGATAGCGTAGCTGGTTTTAAGAAAGGTTTGGACAAATTCCTGGAGGAAAAGTCCATTGTCTGTTATTAAGACATGGGGGAAGCGTCTGCTTGCCCTGGATTGGTAGCATGGAATGTTGCTACTCTTTGGGTTTTCACCAAGTACTAGTGACCTGGATTGGCTACTAGTGCTGCCCGATTCACGATTCGAATCGGTTCACTGATTCGAATCAGGTGAATCGACGAGTTCGGACTATTTCACGCCGCCGGACTCTTCCCATCTAATGTAACTTCCGGTTTTGCGAAACAGTAAATTACATCAGAAGAAACGAAAGGAGTGGGAGAGTCAAGCGGCGAGCGAGCGGACCTCGTGCAGCAGACCTCGGCACTCAGCAGTAACAAATACTAGTTTTGGCTGTCTCTTTCCCCGCATTTCTCCTCTCTTCCCCACGATTTAATATCCAGTTCAGGCAGTAAGTAAATACATCGGCAGGGGGGGGGGGCTGGTAAGTCTTGGGGGCTGGGGATGGAAGGTGAGAATCAGTTCTGTAGGCTATCAGAAATTTGCTTAATTATCTACTCACACAGAAAAGCAGTAAAGTCAATAGGTTCTCTGAGTGGGAACAACCTGTTTGATCTTGCACTCTTGTGATTGACCAATTGTTTATCACTGTTTAATTTATCACATTGATTAATTTGAGCATACCTGAGGTGTCCTATGATGGTGTGCACTGCAGGCAGAGGGTGATTAACCTGTGCCTTATTGTGTAAAGCGCTGGAGAATTCTCTCCTCTCGCTTACCTCTCACGCTGAGGACACCCTGCTTCAGTATAATCATTTATATGATTTATCTTATAAACATTATTACGTGGTCTTTTCCTCAAGTGCTGAGACATCAGGTTGTTCCCACTTGGAGAACCTATTGACTTTTACTGCTTTTCTGTGTGGCTTTAACATTTTTGCTATTCAGTATACCTAAACTATTATTCAGTAGAAAAAATTTGGTTTGTTCAATCAAATCCTGTGTGGACATTGGACTTCTATGATTGAATGTTCTGCTTGATTGAACAAACTAAATTTTTTCTACTGAATAATAGTCTAGGTACAATGAAAGTAAATAGCAAAAATGTTTGAGTAGATAATTAAGGAAATCTTTTTCATATTGCTTGCTTATGGACTGGGAAAAAAGACTGTTCAAGCAAATGTCTCCAGAACTGCTTTAATGGAAAAATGTGATTTTTTTTTAAGTACTTTGTGTAATTTATTGTTGTTGTGAAATTTATTGTTGTACTTTGTTTAAACTGAAAAAGCGGTGTCATTAACAGTGAATCGAATCGAAAAATCGATTCAACAGGGTGAATCGAATGAAATATTTTTCTCTGAATCGGGCAGCACTATTGGCTACCATGAGAATGGGCTACTGGGCATGATGGACCATTGGTGTGACCCAGTTAGGCTATTCTTATATTATGTTCTCATCTGTAGGGGCCTTTGTTTTCACTTCTTATTTTAATGTATTTTTTTCCTGGGAACTTATCAGTGTTTTTTTATAATGGGAACAAAAATGGAAGAGAATTAATGTGTGTGGAATGGGGGGGTAACTAATTTCTTCAGCTAAATAATTCAATCCACTTCAAACAGACATAGGAGAACTCACGCACCATTCACACACCCTCCAACCAAAACGTCAAAAGAAAAAAACTGTTCGACAACCTCCTAGCCATTCGAGCTGCAACGCTTGACCCCCAACTCTACAACCTATTGACCTCGACCACAAACTACAAAACCTTCAAAAAAGAAATAAAAACCCTTCTATTCAAAAAACACATAAAACCGAACTAACATAATCAGAACTGTCCCAAGCATCACCTGCAACTACTCCATATGTACTTCTGATGTCATGACAATTTAGACATAATTTATGTTATGTTATGTTTGGAATAATGGTTACATATATGAGGTTCAATAAAAGAAAATTTTCACTGCCTGTTTCTATTCTGACCATTATTCCATTTCATGGTTATTGCAAAAAAAAAAAAAAAATTTTACATGGGGGGGTGTCAAAAAATGATGGGCCCCGGGTGCCACATACCCTAGGTACGCCACTGAGATAGAGGTCTACTATACAGGTCCTGGACCTGATAGGCTGCCGCGAGAGCGGACTGCTGGGCATGATGGACCTCTAGTCTGACCCAGCAGAGGCACGGCTTATGTTCTTATGATTTGGTTAATATTCACAAGGAAAATACTTGCTGTTTGTGGAATCCTGATGAAGGCATTTTACTGAATGACATCTCATGTCGAGTCAATCAGCGCTTATTTTAAGAGATCTTTAGAGTTCCAATTTTGTAATCCACCAAGTTCTGGTTAGATCTGCTTGAATAGTCACAGCCCCAAACTATGGGCTCAGGTAACAGCAGAAAAAAACCAAACAAACTTTTCTTCCACACTTTCGCACTGCTCCTTTAGACTCTAGGAGCTCCTTTTACAAAGGCACGTTAGTGGTTTCACACGCGTAATACCGTGCGCTAAACCACCAGATGTGGTAGCCGCTACCGCCTCCTTTTAAGCAGGTGGTAGTTTTTCGGCTAGCGCAGGGGTTAGTGCGTGATAAAAAGTCACATGCATTAAACCCACTAATGCGCCTTCGTAAAAGGAGCCCTCGGTTTTACCCTGCTGGTAACAAGCCTCAATCACCAGGCAGCCTGGGTGGGAAGAGCTATCCTCTCAGCTGGATACCTCCCTCGCGAGCTGTAATTCACCAGCTGTACAAACAGTACAGCTGCATTCCCCAAAGGGTCACCAGACTTTTTTTTTTTTTAAATAAACTTTATTCATTTTAAAAACAACCATAGTGCATTAACAAATAAACACATATAAAATAATACAATACAAACACTTTACACTAGCAAGTTTACGTAAATAAACATTTTAACTCTCCCACCCCTTTAATTAATACTCTATAAACTTAAATCTTCAGACTATCAAGTGTTATGACTTTTAAGAAATAACTTTATAAATCCCTACCCCACCCTCTCACCCTGGATGTGTATAATAAAATGAACATTAATAAGATCAATTTTTATAATAAGTCATCAATGGTTCCCAAACCTTTGAAAATTTGCTATAATTTCCCTGCTGTACAGCCAACATCTGTTCCATTTTAAAAATATGGCATAAAGACTCTCACCAAAAATTATAGTTTAACCTATCCCAAGATTTCCAATTCCTTGAAATTAATTGTATAGCAACCCCTGTCATTATAAACAGAAGTTTATTATTGTGAGCTGAAATTTGACTTTTGACTCTCATCATTGTACCAAATAAAACCGTAACATATGTTAAAGCTACTGGATTATCCAATAATTTATTTATTTGATTCCAAATAGACCTCCAAAATTTGAGTATCAGTGGACAATAAAACAATAAATGATCTAGCGTCCAGGCTTTGATGAAGACAGTTTACCCAGTGTCTTTACTGTATATGAAAAATATTTCAAGAAAAGAAAACCCACACAAAACTCACCCCAGGTTTTCTGGTCAGGCAGCAAAACTGTTGTGCGTACAGTTAAACGCCCAGCCTTTAGTGCCATGCCTGGTTTGCTCAGGAAAAACACACAGCTAACCTTCCAGTGTGCAAACAAACAAAAAAATGCACCAAATTGCAGCTCAGAATAATGTCCAACAGAAAAAGAAGAAAATATTCCAACCTGCCATTTGGCTATTAACACATGACCATGCTTTCCTCAGCATTGAGATAATGGCAAGAGGAATTCTCATAAGAACATAAGAATAGCCTTACTGGGTCAGACTAGTAGCCTATTCTCATGGTGGCCAATCCAGGTCACTAGTACCTGACCAAAATCCAAGGTGTAGCAATATTCCATGCTACTGATCCATGGCAAGCAGTGGCTTCCTCCACTCAATAACAGACTATGGACTTTTCTTCCAGGAACTTAAACTTTTCTTAAAACCAGCTTCGCTATCCATTCTTATCACAACCTCTGGCAATGTGTTCCAGAGCTTAACTATTCTCTGTGTCTTGCCGGTTGCTTTCCTCCAGGACTTCTTCCTCAGGCGTGAACTCTGCAGACATTTCCCAGTCACTCACACAGTGCTAGTCATTCTCCCAGCTCGGTCGGCTAAGCTCATGGGGCTAGGCTTTTCCCAGCTTCTTCCTATTCCTCCTTTCCCCTGTGATGCTTCCTGTAGAAAAGGGATCTGCCTCTCCTCACCTCACCCCCTGGTAGTTTCAAGCAGATTCTTAGAGTGGTCTTTACAGTACTACTTAGCCTGGATTTTAACCTGATATTTCTTAAAACTCCAGGTTCTTGGTTGGCTTATTCTTTTCTTCTGGGGCACCCTCAGCTTAGAACTGAACTCAGGGGTAGGACCAGAGACTTGACTGTTACATGATTCAAGGCCAAGGCTGCATTGCATAGGGTACCTTTCACCTATCACCCCCACCCTAGATGTCCTACCACTGGTTAGATCTGTGTTATATGTGGGATTATCAGATAAAAGAATTCTTCTCATCCCAAAGAAGAGTGAGCTCAATTATTACGTGGCTTGCCCTTTCTTCTTCCACCTATTTTGCTTGGTGTCAGGAGGGGGGAGGGTAAATCAGGTTGGTTAGGAAATCAACTGACCACTGGAGTACAGGTACCTCTGGGCTATCAGTAAAGCCTACTCACCTGGGATCCCTATCATCCTCTAGGACAGTGTTCTTCAACATTTTTACACCTATGGACCGGCGGAAATAAAATAATTATTTTGTGGACCAGCAAACTACTAAGACTGAAATTAAAAAAAAACAAAAACATTTCCACCCCGCGAGCTCGGTCCCTGCAATCCATCTGATCCCATCCGCACAAGCCTCAGTTATGATTTTATATTGAACGTATTTTATTAAAGTATAAAAAGAAACAATATTCTGTACAATTGTCATTTTATAAATACAAATATACAGAACAAGGACCAATAAAACCCCTGTCTCCCCTCCCCTTTACATAAATCCCCTCTGCTTTCAAGAAAACTGAACAAGCCAAATTATTACAGAATGCTACACAGAAATATCATGCTAACAGAATACCGCAGTCACACATGACAGGAATAGTGTTAGGAGTGCCCCCTGTTCAGAGAGAGCCCTAAGCCAGCTGGAAGCTAAAGAAGCACTGCTTGGGTTTTGCAGTCCCCAGTTATGTCTCTAGCAGGATATATAGTTCAAATCTGATATATTCTAATGACAAAATAGAAATACAATTATTTTTTCTACCTTTATTGTCTGTCCATTTTATTCATGTTTATCCAAGTTTCTGCTTTCTTCTGTCTTTTATTAATTTTCTTTCTAAGGTCTTCAGTCTATCTGACACTTCTGTCCCTTCCTGTCTTCTATCTATTACTCCAATATCCAGAACCTCCTTTTTCTTCTTACTGCATCCACCCTGTGTCCAGCATCTCCCACCTGTCTTCCTACTTAGTCAAGTCTGCTTTTTTCCTTCACCCTACAACCTCTATGTCCAGCATCTTCCTGTGTTCTTTTTTCTTCCCATTGCTGAGCCAGCCAGCCAACCCACCATCTTCCCCCATCCAATTCCAGTACCTCCCCTCTTTTCCCCATCTTAATCCAGCAGATACCTTCCATCACCCTACTCCCTCCATTCCTTATTCAGCATCTTCTCCTTGTCTCCCTATTCCCCCTTCACCATGTCCAGCATATCCCCTCTGTCTCCCTAATCCCTCTACCCATATCCAACATCTTACTTCTGTCTTGATACTCCACCCTCATGTTCAGCATTTTCCATGCCTCTCTGCCCCCTGCAAGGTCCAGCATCTGTCTTTGTGTCCCTATTCTTCCAACTCCCACCTAGTTCCAATAACTATCCTCCTCCAAGGGGATCCACCATCTCCCTTCTGTCACACCAATCCCACCCCCCCCCCCGGGTCTACCATCCCCTTCCCACACGTATATCACATTTTTCCCTCTCCTCATAATCCAGCATCTCTTATTCCCTCCCTTGGCTGCTGGCCCCAGAGTGACTCCAGTGTCACAATGGCTGGTCTCACCATAACTGACACTAAATCGGAAGAAGCCTGGTTCTTAACTCGCATCAGTTTACTTACAGTTCCTTTGCCCAGAACTCTGGAAGCAATTTGAAAGGCTTGTTCTTCATTCAGGGTTAAGCCCAATAATGTTGCTGTCTGCCTCCCTTGCTCGCTGGGACTTGACTCATGCAAAGATGCCTCAGACAAGCGCTGAACTGCAGTGACATGGGAGCCACCCATTCCATGGGGCTTAGGGATGTCTCTCCCAAACTTCCAGCACTGGATTGCTATCAGCCTTGCTTTCGACACTGGTCCTGCTAAACCTACCCTACCTTCAATTGTGGTCCCGCTAAATCAGGTGGCAAGAACGAAGAGAGAAGCCGCGGGACCTTTCCTCTTGCCTGCTATGCTATTCGCTATAAGCTCTGCTGGTCTCAATCCTGCCCCTCAAAAACAGAAAGTCACTTCAGAGGAGGGCAGGATCAAGATCGCAGAGCCTATAGCGATGCAGGCAAGAAGGAAAAGTCCCGCGGCTTCTTATTTTCTTTTTGCTGTCCGTTGTAGCAGTACCGCAGCCGATCCTAACACCGGCCCTAGAAGGGAAAGGGGAAGAGATGCCCAACATGAAATTTAACCGCGTCGATCTCGCAGGCCCTGCTCGGACTGGCAGGAATTTTCTGCGGATCGGCACCGGTCCATGGACCGGTGGTTGAAGAACAGTGCTCTAGGATACATATTTGGTTCCTTGGGGTGCTGATAACCTCTACCAAGTCAGGTTCCTCTAGGCTCCCACAACCTTTCTTCCATGTTATCCATGTCCTTCTGCACTTTCCCTATGCTGCAATGGATTATTTTAATGTCTGCTGTATGTTGTCTTATTGCCGCATTTCCCTGGTCTTGCATTTTCTGCAATTCTTCTACTTCTAGAGCCTTCTGTTCTGATTTTTTTCTGGAGGGAATCAATCCTATGAGATAATGATTCTGCTATTTTTTGCACGCTGCTGGGCCAGTCTCTAGTTGCCTCTGGAGGGCCTGACTGTAATTTTGGATCTCCATTACAAGAGTCTGTAATTTGGTTTGTTCATCTTGGTACTGCCTTTTGTTCTCCTCTAAATCCTCCTAAAATCTGCTGCAATGCCTAGCCACCTTGCACTTTCACCATTTCCTCCTTCCCAGGTAGTCTTTCCCCTAGGGCTTCCAGTGTATTCAGGGGTGCTACAGCTTTCTTTGCTTCCTGGCCCTCTTTCCCTAGCCCCTCCTGGGAAAACAAAACTGTGAGGTCTACTTCCCCTTCTTCCTTCTCCACTGGTTGTACCCCTATTTGAGTTTCTTCCTCTTGATTGTCTGAAGAGTCAAATCCCTGCTCTCCATGGTGTGACGGTAGTAACTGGACCCATTTATCCAATTGCGGCCTACATATTCTCTCACAGATCAACTTGGCAACTTTATCCCCAAAGTTCACTTGAAATCTAATCTAATATAATCTTCTATTTCTGCGTCACGCATACCTAAGCATGCTCAAGGCAACTTACAAAAAGAAGTGAGAGGAGTGGAATTAGGCAAGGGAGAGAAGGGGAGGAGAAATGAGGGAACATTTGGGCAGGGGAAGATCAGAGATGTTCAAGTGTCAAAGGGCCACCTGAGCGGACCACTGGGCACAATGGAACACTGGTCTGACCCAGCAGCGGTAATTCTTATGTTCTTATGTTTTCAGTTTTTTCCGGAATGTGATGTAGTTGGTTCCGTTCTGGTCATTTCTGTGAGGTTATTCCAGGTTTTCACTCCTAGGAAGGTAAGCATGGAGTGAAAAATTCTCATGTATTGGAGATTCTTTGTTGAAGGAAGGTGCCTCCCCAAAATTAAAAAGTAGCATGCACACGTTGCCCTGGTAATCAGGGTCAATCATACCTGCACCCACTGTACAGAATGTTTTGGAACCAACCCGGACCAGGGAGCAACTCTTAAATAGCATCCTGGTGGAGTAGAAACCTGCAAATCAGTGTGTACTATCTCCTTTTATTTTGTGGGAATCTCCACTGGTTGGGAAGCATATACATCATATCCCATTGCCCCCTTGTATGCTTGTGTAGGAGCCTTAGCTTGAGAGGATGTGCGTATAAATCTTAATGTGAAGGGCATGTGACCCCAGGGAAACCTTGACCCCCTATTCCAAGACCTACTGACCTTTCCCACCGCTTCCAGCACACACTTGGGCTTCCACTCGTCCCAAGTGGTATCCAATATCCTGGACCCTCCTTTTGGTCCCACATTCTCTTGAAATCCTGGCCAGTCTCATCCTAGAACTAAAGGAAATGGGCTTCCCGCATAACTGCTACATGCATGCGGTTTACTAGAACTTTTCGCTATCTTTTCCCAGCATTCCTGGGATATTATAGTTCTTCTGCCGAGTCTAATATGGTGGGTATTCCCTGTCCCTCCAGAAGAACTCCAATTTCATAGGGCTGAAGAACTTTCTGTAGGTTCTCTACTAGGGTAATAAAGTTATGCTTGATCTGACAGTTCCTCTGCAGATAGCCCTTCAGCCTGCACCTATAATACCTTGGGCTGGGTTTCTTGGCAGGTGCCTCTTGTGGGGTCCCTATTGAGATTCCCTTCTGACTAGTGCACCCTCTCGCTGTATCCCTCACTTGGGTCACCTTATTAACTAGAGGGTCTTGGGTTCTCCAGTTTCGGCCCTCTCTTGCTTAGGAACTGGCATCAACAAAGTTTTCTGAGACTTCAGTTGCCTATTCCAGGGTCTTACAGTCTTGCTTTTGAACCCACCCCTGTATGTGTTTAGATAGGGATTCTATAAATTGTTCTTTTATAATCTGGGCAAATAATGACTGGGGGTTCTCTAGGCTAGGAAGCAAGCATCGTTCTGCTAGCCTTCACAAGCACTGGACAAGGGCCATAGGGCATTCTCCCTCTCCCATCTGTGCTCCCCTAATGTTATACCAATTTTCAAACAGAAAGCATGCACATGCCTATTATCTATAGCAGGGGTAGGGCACTCTAGTCCTCAAGAGCCGTATTCCAGTCGGGTTTTCAGGATTTCCCCAATGAATATGCATTGAAAGCAGTGCATGCAAATAGATCTCATGCATATTCATTGGGGAAATCCTGAAAACTCAACTGGAATATGGCTCTCGAGGACCGGAGTTCGCTACCCCTGATCTATAGAAATTACTTTAATACTTTATATGTGCTGTTTAGCATACATAGATTTCCTGGCTTCCTTTTTACTTATAGGCATGCATTATATAAAGTGCTTATCTTTCCTCTGCCCCATCTTCAGAAATGCCACCATTCCATTTTGGTATACTATGGAACATATAATTTTATGTTCTATAAGGAGAAGCATTTTATTAAAACCCATGGAAATACTTTTTACAATTACCCTTAAGCCATTAGTGTTTAGCTTTCTATCTTTCTACATCTGAAACTTCAGGGCATACTTTCTCATGATAGAAAATTAAATTGTAACTCAGTGAATGCAACTGGGCTTTCTTTTTAGCAATGGCCCATTAATGCAGCAGGGACATTTTTTCTTATTAATACTGTGAATTTGCTTATTACTTATAATGTAGAACGGTGAATGTAATAAAAGACTTTAGTATAGAGATGCTTCTAAATAATATGAGAGAGATTGGGTTAAGTAATAACTCTGGAATAATGGAAGACAGGCTATCTTTTTCTTTTCTTTTTTTTTATAATGCCACATTATTTTGCCATTATACTAGGATTACATATCGATTACAATTTTTAACTGCTTGATTAATCATAATTAAAGTTTATATTCACATGATTAATCGCATAAACCACCCTTCACATTTCCTCCTGTATTTTGCAAAGTACAAAGACAGCAGATTCAAATTGTTAAAACTAACATATTTCAATCTCTACACTGAAAATAAAATTGTTTTTCTTGCCTTTGTTTGTTCAATTTCTTTTTCTAATCATTTTCTTCCCAGTCCACTTGCTTTTTTCTTTTCTCTCCTCCTTTTTTCATCATTCCCTACCCCATATCCATCCTTGGCACTGGTATTTCATATTCAACTTCTTCCATTTGTATGCCTCCTTCTAAAATCTATCTAGTTTCCATCTCTTCCCCCCCCCCCCCCCCTCTCCTTTATCCATGTGTGGCATTTTCTCCCTTATCTCTTCCCTTTCTCTCTATTCACATGCAATATTTTCTCCTTCTCTTCTTTCCCTTTTCAGCCAAATGCAGCATTTCTTCTCTCTGTCCTTTCCCTTCCCTCCCCCATCCATGCACATTTTATCTCTCTTCTCTCTCTCTCCTCTCCATGTCCAGCACTTCCTTCTTTCTTTATTCTCTTTATCTCTGCTGCCCCCTTCCGCACAGACAGGTATCCCTCACTCCCTTTTTTTATCCCTACCTTGGTGGATCTACCATCTTTCATTATTTTTCCATCCCCCTGGTTCAGTCTCCTCCCCCCCACCCAGTCATCATTCCTGTTCTCCTTCTCCCTCCCCCCTATAGTTCCATCATCTCTCCCTCTCTGATCCTCCAAACCTATATATCTTCACCATCAGCAATTAAGCCAGGTTGCCTCCAGTTTGTCCACAGGGATTCTCTCTGCCAAGTATCAAAAGAGGGAAGACAGCAAGATTAAAGAACTGTAGCATGTGAGGGGGTGGTAGAGGCATTACTCCTGAAGAAGGCATTTTGTTGTCAAAACATGGACCCATGTTGGGTTCTGTGAATATATACAGGTAAAGAGTCATCTGTTTATCCCTACTTTTGCACCTCCTTCCCCATATCACAGCAGCATGTGATACTTGGGGAAGAGGGAATTCAACAAAGGGGTGCTAAACATGTTAGCACATGCAATCATGTTAGATTGCATATGCTAACCGCTAAGGAAGCTCATGTATGGGCTCTACTGTATCCATGGCATCCTGTTTGTCTATCTGTTTAGATTGTAAGCTCTTTCGAGTAGTGACTGTCTTCTTTGTGACTCTGTACAGCATTGTGTACGTTTGGTTGTGCTATAGAAATAATTAATAGTAGTAATAGTAATAGTAAAGCCTTTTGTTAAATTCCTCCTCCCCTCCCTCCCCTTTTAGTTTTATTGCACTTCTGGTGCATAGAGTTTACCAGGAGTAAAAGCAGTCAAATCTAACAGTAGATATTAACTCTTGTATTTTAAGACTTCAAGACTGGGATTATTCTGTGCGTATGAAGTTAAAAACCTCTAAAGCCAAACAGTTATAGTTTGGACCTATTACACACAATTTTCCCTCCTCTATAAGATTAAGTTCGGGTGACTCTTTAAAGACTGAATCATCTAGAATCTTGGGATTTGTTCTGGATTCCACCATTTCTATGATAAACTAAATTAATAACATACCTAAAAAAATTTTATTTTAGTTTACGGATGTTAAGGAGAATTCGCTGTTTCTTTCATCAACATTGTTTTACTGTACTAGTTCAGGCTATAATTTTAGCTTATCTGGACTATGCCAACTCCCTTTACATTGGTTTGAGTAACGGTAATTTGAAGAGATTACAACTTTTATCCCAGGACAAGCAGGCATGATATTCTCACATGTGGGTGACGTCATCTACGGAGCCCCGGCGCGGACAGCTTTTCAAGCAAACTTGATTGAAGTTTCAAGTTTGCACACTGCACCACGCATGTGCGTGCCTTCTCGCCCACTAGAGGGCGCATCCCACCTCGTGGTCCTCAGTTCAAATTTTTCCGCGGAGCAAGAAAGCCCTGTGGATCTGAGCTCCAGTGTTTTTGCCTTCTAGCTGCCGCGTTTAGTTTGTTTTCCTTCGAATTAGTTCGCGGTGCTGTTTTTCTTTTCGTTTCCCTTCAAAAAAAAAAAAAAAAAAAAGTCTTTCGTTTTTCATCGGGCTCCGGGGGCTCCCGGAATCCGTGGCCGCGGGACGTCGGTACGTTCCCGGCCTTCTTCTTTTTCTTCGTGGATGTCCCGTCCTGTTACGGGATTCAAAAAGTGCAGCCGGTGCGAGAGGTTGCTTTCCATCACTGACCCTCACCGGTGGTGCATTGTCTGTCTTGGGCCCGAACATCCGACAGACTCGTGTGATCGCTGTGCTACCTTCCAAAACAGGGCCCTCCGTCGCCGTAAGGCAAGAATGGCCGAATTGTTCGCCGTCGACGCGCCGCCTAAGGCCTCGACGTCGGCCTCGGCTTCGGCCCCGGCCTTGACCTCGGCCTCGGCGTCCTCGGGGGCCTCGGCCTCGCCTCGGCCCTCTTCCTCGAAGGCGTCGTCAGTGAAGCAAGCTTCGGGTAAGTCCTCTGTTCCATCCCCTTCAGCAAAGAAGCCATCCTCGAGTCAGGCCAAGGCGGGTGGGTCGACCCCGGCCCCGCATCGGACCTCGACTCCGCACACCCCGAGGGAATACTCGAAACCGAGGTCGCCCTCCAGGGAGTGTGCCCCGGACTCGGAACTCCCCACCTTCGTGGGGATTCCGGCCTTCCAGGATCTCCTCCGAGCTCTGATCTCATCGGAGCTGTCGGGAGCCCTGGAAGTGTTGCAGCGTGCTGCGGTTCCGGTGGCCTCGACCTCGGCCGGGGCGCCTTCGGTCTCGGAGGCCCCGGCCTGGGCTCCCTCGGGAGCCCCGGCCTCGGCGACATCGGCCTCGGGTACGGTGGCCCCGTTCGCCTCGGTCTCGGCCCCGCCCCGGACCTCGACCTCGGGGGAACCCCCTGAGCGGAGTGTAAGGCCCAAAGAAAAGTTGCGCAGAGTGCGCCGTCTTTCCTCCTCTTCCTCCGGGTCTTCCAGACACGCCTCGCCCTCGACGCGACCTCGGACGGGGCGTCGATCGAGGAAGTCTAAGCGGCCCCGAGGCTCGCCTCGGCGCGACCGTTCCTCGTCGTTCGGGGGCGAGGCGCTGCAGGTGTCGGAGTTGCGCCTCGACAACCCGAGGCTCCTCCGCTCACCTCATGGGAAGTCTTCCCGGGCCGCCTCGCCGAGGAAACGGGAGAGTGTCCCACGAACCCCGGGGTCCTCACCCAAGGGTTCTGCGAGGAGGATAACTTCCCCTTCCCCCTCGAGGGCCCTCGAGAGGGGATCCTGGGATTCGGGATCGGTTAGGGATGCTCATTATTCCCATGAGGCCTCCCCCCTCTCCTCGGTGGGGCGGTCGAGAACCCCGTCCCCCCAGGCTAGGCCGTCCTCATTTTCATCCTTCGTTCAGGACATGGCCCAAGCCCTGGGGATTGACCTCATGGTAGGCTCTCGGTATTCCAAAGAATTTTTGGAGGAACAGGACCTCCCCACTCTTCCTAGGGAGGTGCCTAGACTCCCTCTCAACAGTGTCCTTCTGCAAACCTGGCTGAATAACTTGTCAAACCCTCTTACAGCCACGTCTGTACCTTCAAAAATGGAATCGAAGTATAGGACGATTCCCCCTAAAGGGTTCGATAAGGCGCAGCTCTCACACCAGTCTCTTCTGGTGGAGTCTGCTCTTAAAAAATCACAGTCCTCACGGGTTTCTGCGGCGGTTCCACCAGGCAGGGAGGGGCGGACCCTGGACAAGTTTGGCCGTCGCCTCTATTCAAATTCCCTGATGGCCACCAGGGTTCTAAATTACGCCTTCACCTTCTCCTCCTATTTGCGTGGTATGGTGAAGGACCTTCCTCAATATCGAAACTCGTTACCGGACTCCCAAAGAGCAGGATTCGATAAGTTTATGTCCAACCTGTCTCAATTGCGGTTGTACCTATTCCACGCAGTGTACGACGCCTTTGAGCTGGTTTCGAGGGTGTCGGCCCTCTCGGTGGCCATGCGCCGCTTGGCCTGGCTTCGCACCCTCGACATGGACCCAAACCTGCAGGAACGCCTGGCAGACTTGCCTTGTGTGGGGTCCGAGTTATTCGACGAGTCATTGGATGCGGCGACCAAGCGCTTGTCGGAACAGGAGCGCTCTCTAGCATCCCTGGTCCGCCCCAAACCTAGGCCCCCGCCGCAGAAACCCTTTCGGCCTCCGCCGCGCCGATACCCTCAGAAGTCGACCCCGGCTTTCTCGAGACCGCCTCCGAGACGTCCGTCTCAGCGAGGCAGAGGGGGACAAACCCAAGCCCCGGCGCAGGGCCCTTCTAAGCCCGCGCCTTCCTTTTGACGGGCTGAGCGGACGGGGCGGGTTCCCCTCCGCACTTTCACAGGAACCCCTTCCTATCGGGGGCCGTCTTCGGTCCTTCCGGGAGGCATGGACCGGGATTACCTCAGACGCTTGGGTGCTCCGGATCGTCTCCGAGGGCTACTCGCTCAACTTTGTGTCCTCGCCGCCGGACAGTCCCCCAAGTTTAGTCCCCTGCAACCGTTCGCAGCTACCGACCCTTATAACCGAAGCCAAAGCCCTCTTGAAGCTTCGGGCGGTCGAGCCGGTCCCCAAGGACCAGTGGGGTACGGGGTTTTACTCCCGCTACTTTTTGGTCCCAAAAAAGACCGGGGACCTGCGCCCCATACTGGACCTCAGGAAGCTCAACAAATTCCTGGCCCGGGAGAAGTTTCGAATGCTATCTCTCCCGGTTTTGTACCCCCTCTTGGGGGAAGGGGACTGGATGTGCTCCCTCGACCTGAAGGAAGCATACACCCATGTTCCGGTGCACCCCGCCTGTCGAAGATTCTTACGATTCCAGGTGGGGGACCTCCACCTCCAGTACAGGGTACTGCCCTTCGGCCTGGCCGCGTCCCCACGAGTATTCACGAAGTGCATGGTGGTGGTTGCAGCAGCCCTCAGGTCACGTGGACTCCATGTGTTCCCTTACCTGGACGATTGGCTCATCAAAGCCCCAACCAGGGAGGGGGTTATCTCAGCGACCCGACAGTCTATTGCCTTCCTGCAAACTCTCGGGTTCGAGATAAACTTTCCAAAGTCTCAGTTGAGGCCGTCGCAGTCTCTTCAATTCATAGGTGCGGTGCTGGACACGGTGCGCCTACGCTCCTACCTGCCGACCCAGCGGTTGGAAACCTTGGTACGGATGAGCCGCCAGGTCTCTCAACTATCGAGGGTGTCGGCCAAGCGCATGATGATGCTGCTGGGCCATATGGCCTCGACGGTACATGTCACGCCGTTTGCGAGGCTACATCTGAGGATCCCTCAGTGGACCCTCGCGTCCCAGTGGCGTCAGGAGTGCGACCCGGTGTCTCGCCTCATTTCGGTAACTCCGCCCTTGCGGAAATCGCTGCGTTGGTGGACAGACTCTTCAAATCTGTCCAGGGGGCTATACTTTCGCACTCCGCCTTTTCGCAAGGTCCTGACCACGGACTCCTCGGAGTACGCGTGGGGAGCCCATCTCGACGGTCTTCGCACTCAGGGCCTGTGGTCGTCAGAAGACCGTCAGTGTCATATCAACGTGCTAGAGCTGCGAGCCATCTTCCTAGCACTTCGAGCCTTCGTTCACATATTGCAGGACCAGGTGGTCCTCGTCCGCACGGACAATCAGGTGGCAATGTATTATGTGAACAAGCAGGGAGGAACGGGGTCATGGCCCCTCTGCTCCGAAGCTCTTCGCCTCTGGGAGTGGGCGGCCTCCCGGAACATCTTCCTCCGGGCGGTCTACATCCAAGGAGAACGGAATTGCCTGGCGGACAAACTGAGTCGACTTCTGCAACCGCACGAGTGGACTCTACACTCAGCAGTTCTACGCGAGGTCTTCGCTCGCTGGGGAACGCCACAGGTGGATCTGTTTGCCTCTCCGGAGACACACAAACTACCACTGTATTGTTCTCGGATGTACTCGCAGGACCGTCTGGAAGCGGATGCCTTCCTACTCGACTGGGAAGGGAGGTTCCTGTATGCATTCCCTCCGTTCCCTCTGATCATGCGAACGTTGGTACACCTAAAATCGTCCACGGCCACGATGATTCTCATAGCACCTCGGTGGCCGCGTCAGCACTGGTTCTCCCTGCTGCTCCAGCTCAGTGCCAGAGAGCCTCTTCCCCTGCCTGTCTCTCCTTCTCTGCTGTCTCAGAGTCAAGGATCCATGTTACATCCCAATCTGCAGTCATTGCACCTGACAGCCTGGTTTCTTGTTCCCTGACTCCTCCGGACCTGTCTCAATCGGTGAAGGAGGTGTTGGAAGCCTCCCGCAAGATCTCGACGAGGCTTTGCTATGCGCAGAAATGGACCAGGTTTTCCACCTGGTGCTCGTCTTCTCACCTGGATCCGGTATCAGTTCCGGTATCCTCGGTTTTAGAATATTTGTTTCATTTGTCGCGCTCCGGCTTGAAAACCACTTCGGTGCGGGTTCATCTCAGTGCGATTTCTGCTTTCCACCAACCTCTGGAGGGACGCCCTCTGTCACTCCATCCCTTGGTGACACGCTTCATGAAAGGGTTACTCAGGGTTTGTCCCCCTCTTAAGCCTCCGTCTGTCGTGTGGAATTTGAATGTGGTTCTGGCTCAACTGATGAAACCCCCGTTTGAGCCACTCAACAAGTCCCTCTTGAAATTTCTGACTTGGAAGGCGGTGTTTCTAATTGCCCTCACCTCCGCCAGGCGGATTGGGGAGTTGCAAGCCTTGGTTGCGGACCCTCCTTTCACTGTCTTTCATCACGACAAGGTGGTTCTCCGCACCCATCCTAAGTTTTTACCTAAAGTTGTTTCTGACTTCCACCTCAATCAGTCCATTGTCCTTCCTGTGTTCTTCCCGAAGCCCCACTCCCATCCTGGCGAGACGGCGCTTCACACGCTTGACTGTAAGAGGGCGTTGGCATTTTATCTTCAACGCACCAGGCCTCATCGGAAGGTTCCTCAATTGTTTTTTGTCCTTCGATCCCAATCGATTAGGGCATCCAGTTTCCAAGCGCACTCTGTCTAACTGGTTGGCCGCTTGCATTTCCTTTTGCTACGCTCAGGCTGGCCTTCCTCCCCCGGGTCGAGTCACGGGGCACAAGGTCCGAGCGATGGCAGCTTCGATAGCTTTCCTCCGATCCACTCCGATGGAGGACATATGTAAGGCTGCCACTTGGTCTTCGGTTCATACATTCACCTCTCATTACTGTCTGGACACTTTATCCAGGAGTGACGGCCGGTTTGGCCAGTCAGTTTTGCAAAATCTGTTTTCCTAAATTGCCATCCTCCCACCTGCCCTTTTTTGGTTAGCTTGGAGGTCACCCACATGTGAGAATATCATGCCTGCTTGTCCTGGGATAAAGCACAGTTACTTACCGTAACAGGTGTTATCCAGGGACAGCAGGCATATATTCTCACAACCCGCCCGCCTCCCCGGGGATGGCTTCCTTGCTAGTTATGGAACTGAGGACCACGAGGTGGGATGCGCCCTCTAGTGGGCGAGAAGGCACGCACATGCGTGGTGCAGTGTGCAAACTTGAAACTTCAATCAAGTTTGCTTGAAAAGCTGTCCGCGCCGGGGCTCCGTAGATGACGTCACCCACATGTGAGAATATATGCCTGCTGTCCCTGGATAACACCTGTTACGGTAAGTAACTGTGCTATTCAGAACATGGCGGCTAAAATAATTTTCAGTAAAAATAAATACGATCATGTCACTTCACTGTTGAGGGCTTTACATTGGCTTCTGATATATTGGAGAGTTCAGTTTAAGTGTGTGAAATTTTTCTTCACCCAGAGAGTGGTGGAAAGCTGGAACGTTCTTCCGGAGTCTGTTATAGGGGAAAACACCCTCCAGGGTTTCAAGACAAAGTTGGACATGTTCCTGATAAATTGGAACGTACGCAGATTAGGCTGGACTCATTTAGAGCACTGGCCTTTGACCAGAGGGCCACCACGTGAGTGGACTGCTGGGCAGGATGGACCACTGGTCTGACCCAGCAGCGGCATTTCTTATGTTCTTATGTTCTCTCTAACTGTGTGCCACTGCACAGTGGTATAAACCAAAGACATTCCGGGTATGCCATGAGAGATTCCAGAATTTTACTTTATATTTAAAAATTCCCTTCATAAGTATTCATTAGAATAGGTGACATGTACGTCGCATATACATGAATCTATCAATGTTATGTATACTGAGCCTTCAGTTGTAATCTTTATAGAAGGATCCGTATCGCAGTATAGCAGGGACGGTGTGTGTTAACCTCCCTTAAACACCTCCTATTTCAATAAGGTATATCAAGTATATTATCCAGGCCCTCAGAGGTGCCACCAATCAGTTCAATATACTTTCATAACTGTTAGATTTATGCCCCCAATCGTCATTGGGTCCCTGGTATGATGAAAAGTGCAATGCTTTTTCTATATTATATTTTTATGTTTTTTGTAGATAAGTTAAATAAGTTAAATAAATAGTGAAGTTTACTTAACTTGGGTGGTTAGCCAAGAGGGACAGAGTCGCCAACATGTTTCACCCTGTTAAGGTTTCCTCAGGGCACAATCCCTATGACAAGGAACTAACATTAATAATCCATGAAATCGCATGACACAAAGACTATCAAAAATTTGGCAGGTAACAATCTCTTACCTCAGAACTATTCTCTCATTGCGACGCGGCCACCCGAAATGTAATCTAAGATCAGGGCCGCCATCAGAAATTTCTGGGCCCCTTACTGAGCAATCCAATTGGGCCCCCATGCACCCCTTCCCCCCCCTGACCCCCCCTTCTTCCATGGGCCGAATATACACATACTTTTCTCTGTCGCCGCACTCTTTGACCAAAAGATTTGTAAGCCTGCAACCATGTCAAGGTAGACTTTTTCAGCAGCTCCCCTCCCTCCCCCTTACCTTTGTGGCCAAGTCAAAATGATCTACCAACAATAAAATTTTAAAAACACAAAGCACGCTGTACGCAGAGAAAATGTTAATTATCATTTATATTCTGCGGGTTTTCAAAGAGGTCAAGGCAGATGACTTTATGCAATGTCACCTCAGTAACAACTATACAAAAATAGACAAATATTCCCCCTCTCTTTTTACTAAACCGCGATAGCGGTTTTTAGCACAGGGACCTGCGCTGAATGCCCCACGCTGCTCTTGAAGCTCATAGGCTCCCTGCGCTAAAAAACGCTATTGCGGTTTAGTAAAAGGGGGCCATAGTGCAAAATATAGACAGCATATTAAATTCTCAAAACGGAGACATTTTGATCACTAAATTGAAAATAAAATCATTTTCCTACCTTTGGTAATTTCATCAGTCTCTGGTTGCACTTTATTCTTCTGACTGTGCATCCAATATTTCTTCCCTTCTTTCAGCCTCCTGTATGCTTCCTCTCCTCCAGACCTCATTCCCTTCCCAAACTTTTTCTTTCTTTCACCCTGCCCCCTTCTTTCTTTTTCTCTCTCTCCATACCCCCTTTCATTCTGTATGTCTGTCTTTCTCTCTCTCTCCGTGCCCCATTTTTCTTTGTTTCACCCAGCCCCCTTTCTTTTTTTTTTTCTGGCTCCCTGTCCCCCCCTTTCTTTCTTTCTCCTTGCCCTCCCCTATGCCACCACCATTGGGAAAATGCTGCCACCGCCAGTGTTCCCGCTAAGCTGCGCTGGCGTGCGCTGGCGCACAAAATATTACATCGCAGCGCACAAGTTTCACGTCACAGCGCACACTCGAGCGGAGGTGAGAGGAAGCGGCGGCGGTCTGCCCTGATCGCCTAAGATGCAGCAGCGGCGGCTCCTTTCATGATCCCCGTAAATTACGGGGATGCCGCCGCTGCTGCATCTTAGGCGATCAGGGCAGACCGCCGCCGCTTCCTCTCACCTCCGCTCGAGTGTGCGCTGTGACGTGAAACTTGTGCGCTGCGATGTAATATTTTGTGCGCCAGCGCACGCCAGCGCAGCTTAGCGGGAACACTGGCCCACCGCCACTGGGGAATAGGCTGCCACTGCCGCTATCGGGAACAGGCCGGCGCAGAGTTCACCCTGCTTCTCTTCCCCGCGGGACCGACCAACTCTCGCCACTCGACGTCAATTCTAACATCGGAGAGGACGTTCTGAGCCAGCCAGGCAGCGATTGGCTGGCCCAGAACGTCCTATCCGACGTCAGAATTGACGCGGGTGGCGAGAGTTGGTCGGCCTCACAGGGAAAAGCAGGGAGAACTTGGCACCGGCCTGTTCCCAATGGCGGTGGTGACACTCAAGTGTTTAAAGAGACACAGTTTGCCAGCCTAGGGAGAACACTGGAGGGTGGGAGCTGTGCACCCCCTTGGGGCGTAAACCCGGGGCAGACCGCCCCCACCCCCACCTTGGTATGCCACTGTCTGTACCTCACTCCCTCCCTATGACCAAAAATTCTCCTTTCTTCTATTCCCCATGTACACAACCATCTCTTTCCCTCCCTTCCTCTCTCCCAAGTCCTTGCCTTCTGTGTCCAAAAACACATTCCCTCCCCCACCTCAGCATCTCTTTCCCTCCCTTCCTCTCTCCCAAGTCCATGCCTTCTGTGTCCAAAAACCCATTCCCTCCCCCACCTCAGCATCTCTTTCCCTCCCTTCCTCTCCCAAGTCCATGCCTTCTGTGTCCAAAAACCCATTCCCTCCCCCACCTCAGCATCTCTTTCCCTCCCTTCCTCTCTCCCAAGTCCATGCCTTCTGTGTCCAAAAACCCATTCCCTCCCCCACCTCAGCATCTCTTTCCCTCCCTTCCTCTCTCCCAAGTTCATGCCTTCTGTGTCCAAAAACCCATTCCCTTACCCACCTCAGCATCTCTTTCCCTCCCTTCCTCTCTCCCAAGTTCATGCCTTCTGTGTCCAAAAACCCATTCCATCCCCCACCTCAGCATCTCTTTCCCTCCCTTCCTCTCTCCCAAGTCCATGCCTTCTGTTTCCAAAAACCCATTCCACCCCCACCTCAGCATCTCTTTCCCTCCCTACCTCTCTCCCAAGTTCATGCCTTCTGTGTCCAAAAATGCATTCCCTCCCCCACCTCAGCATCTCTTTTCCTCCCTTCCTCTCTCCCAAGTTCATGCCTTCTGTGTCCAAAAATGCATTCCCTCCCCCACCTCAGCATCTTTTCCTTCCCTTCCTCTCTCCCAAATTCATGCCTTGTGTCCAAAACGCACTCCCTCCCCCTTTTGTGTTCCCCGTTTGCCTCCCAGCCCATCTTAGCAAATTTCTCAGCAAAATGTAGCTCGAGCCACGTAGGCTTGTCTTCTATTTCCTGCCTGTCCCGCCGCGCACACATAGCCGACCAGAATTCTTCCCCGACTTCAGCGCTGATGTCGGAGGGCGGGCTTCTCCCTCCGACGTCAGCGCTGACGTCGGGGAAGACTTCCGATCGGCTGTATGAGCGGCAGGGCAGTTGGAGTAGAAGGCGAGCCTCGTGGCTCAAATTATATTTAACCCCGCAGGTCCCCCATCGTCCCCGTTCAGCTCTCTTTCCTGTGCATCCGGGGCGCACCGCCCCCCCTAGGTACGCTACTGGCCCGGGCCCCCTGTCAGCTCCGGGCCCCTGAATGCAGGACTGGTAGTACTGCCCTGATGGCGGCCCTGTCTAAGATGGCCGCGGCGTGTACTGTACCTGCTTAAATATCACAGCTGAGACGTGACGTCATCGGGTCAACCCGGAAATGCGGAACTAACCGCGTTCACGGAGAAGCACCCTGCTGGTAGAAAGTTAAAAATATTAAACCCACTCCAATATACTTAATGAGTTTATGCTTTATGCAAATAGACCGGGAGATACAGTGAGACCTCACCAGAGGAACTGCCATTCAAGTTCTAAGTTAAGCCCGTGAGGTATAACTGAGTTAAGTTGGTAAATCCACCTCTTTTCTAAAAAATTAAGCTTCGCCTCCAAATTACCTTCTGCTCCCTGATAATCGATGGCATCTATGACACGCCATCTAATTTGATCTAATGTATGTTTCTTTGACATCCAGTGAGCTACAAGAGGGGCAGTTAAGGTTTCCGTAGATATTCTTGACTTGTGCTCATTGAGTCTTACCTGAACTGCCAGTTTTGTGCGACCCACATATATTAGAGGGCAAGGACAAATAATAATGTACACTACCCAACTAGATTTACATGTAGTGTGAGACCTGGCCCGAATAATACGTCTGGTATGAGGGTCCTGCCAAGTGCTACCTTCCATTGTTTTATCGCACCATTTGCAGTGAGTGCATTTAGAATGAGCCGCCTGGTCGACAACACAGTGAGCTTGGCGGGATAACATCTGACCTGTCGTGGTGCCCTTTGTGTATGCTATCAAGGGGAAATCTTGGAGGCCTCTCAAGGCCCTCAGGATGAGCCAGTGTAATCTGATATACCCTACCACCCTTTTAACTGTGTCTGAATATGGGAGTACACAAACCAGTCTGTTGGTTTCAGGGTCTTGGGGTCCATCAGTTCGGGCATCTTGGAGCAACAAGTTACGCAGGGCATAACAGGCCCGCAGATAGGCCTTGTGAATGGCTTTCTCTGGATAACCCTGGGCCCGAAATCTGAGAGTAATATCAGTAGCTGCCCTTTGAAACTGGATCAGATCAGAACAAACCCTCCTGGCCCTAAAAAATTGACTAACTGGAAGATTGTACTTAAGTTTATAAGGGTGGAAACTGGAGAAGTGGTGCAAAGCATTCCTAGCCACTGATTTCCTATACAGGGTGGTAAATAATGTGTTTCCCTCCCTGTATATAAGAATGTCTAAAAATTCAATTCTAGTTGGGCTATATGTGGCAGTAAATTGGAGATCCATGTTAATGGTGTTGATCCAGTGAATGAATAGTTGTAATTTGCTCTCCGTTCCCGTCCACAGAAAAAATATGTCATCCAAAAACCGTTTCCACAACAAAATAAGTACAATCTTCCAGTTAGTCAATTTTTGAGGGCCAGGAGGGTTTGTTCTGTCTGATCCAGTTTCAAAGGGCAGCTACTGATATTACTCTCAGATTTCGGGCCCGGGGTTATCCAGAGAAAGCCATTTACAAGGCCTATCTGCAGGCCCGTTATGCCCAGCGTAACTTGTTGCTCCAAGATGCCTGAACTGATGGACCCCAAGACCCTGAAACCAACAGACTGGTTTGTGTACTCCCATATTCAGACGCAGTTATAAGGGTGGTGGGGTTTACACTGGCCCATTCTGAGGGCCTTGAGAGGCCTCCAAGATTTCCCCTTGATAGCATACACGAGGGCACCACGACAGGTCAGATGTTATCCCGCCAAGCTCACTGTGTTGTCGACCAGGCAGCTCATTCTAAATGCACTCACTGCAAATGGTGCGATAAAACTGTGGAAGGTAGCACTTGGCAGGACCCTCATACCAGACGTATTATTCGGGCCAGGACTCACACTACATGTAAATCTAGTTGGGTAGTGTACATTATTATTTGTCCTTGCCCTCTAATATATGTGGGTCGCACAAAACTGGCAGTTCAGGTAAGACTCAATGAGCACAAGTCAAGAATATCTACGGAAACCTTAACTGCCCCTCTTGTAGCTCACTGGATGTCAAAGAAACATACATTAGATCAAATTAGATGGCGTGTCATAGATGCCATCGATTATCAGGGAGCAGAAGGTAATTTGGAGGCGAAGCTTAATTTTTTAGAACAGAGGTGGATTTACCAACTTAACTCAGTTATACCTCACTGGCTTAACTTAGAACTTGAATGGCAGTCCCTCTGGTGAGGTCTCACTGTATCTCCCGGTCTATTTGCATAAAGCATAAACTCATTAAGTATATTGGAGTGGGTTTAATATTTTTAACTTTCTACCAGCAGGGTGCTTCTCTGTGAACGCGGTTAGTTCCGCGTTTCCTGGTTGACCCGATGATGTCACGTCTCAGCTGTGATATTTAAGCAGCTACAGTACACGCTGCGGCCATCTTAGATTACATTTCGAGTGGCCGCGTCGCGATGAGAGAATAGTTCTGAGGTAAGAGATTGTTACCTGCCAAATTTTTGATAGTCTTTGTGTCATGCGATTTCATGGATTATTAATGTTAGTTCCTTGTCATAGGGATTGTGCCCTGAGGAAACCTTAACAGGGTGAAACATGTTGGCGACTCTGTCCCTCTTGGCTAACCACCCAAGTTAAGTAAACTTCACTATTTATTTAACTTATTTAACTTATCTACAAAAAACATAAAAATATAATATAGAAAAAGCATTGCACTTTTCATCATACCAGGGACCCAATGACGATTGGGGGCATAAATCCAACAGTTATGAAAGTATATTGAACTGATTGGTGGCACCTCTGAGGGCCTGGAGAATATACTTGATATACCTTATTGAAATAGGAGGTGTCTATCAATGTTATGAGCATCTGTGTGCATAAAAATACAATTGCCCAGACAAGCATCATTGGTCCTTGAAAACTAATGACAAGTAATTTTATTTTTATTTTTTATGCAATAGTTATCCTAACTTGAGCAACAAAGCAATCAAGGCTTTTTTACTGTTTAGATCTTCTTATCTTTGTGAACTTGGATTTTCAGCTCTGACTGAAATTTAATTTAAAAAAAAAGAACGATTCCAGATGGTGGATGATAAAATGTGTGTTTACTTGTCAACTATCGAGTTGCACTCAAAAACAAGTATATCCATCACTTGGAATCTGGGTTGTCTACTATTGTAAACAGGATACTGGGCTTGATGAATCTTTGGTCTGTCCCAGTAATGCAATTCTTATGTTCTTAATTCTATTCTACCTACTTTAGTTTCACCGTTGTTACAAATACCCATACATAGCTTAAAAAACTTTAAATAAATAGCTCACAAATTAATTTTTTTGTTGGTTTTGCAATTTTATAAATTCAATTATAATGTGCTGCAAAAAACATTTGTTCCGTTTTGTGTGTCAGTGCTAAAAATATCTGATAGACTCTGCACTAGGGAATCAAGAGTGTTGGGATATTTTCCTCTTATGCAGTTATGCTGTGGAACTCTAGTGGCCTATCTAGGAAGCCTTATTGTACGAATGACTGTGAATTTTGAGAGAACTATAGTGATTGATGGTGCCCATGGAGTGAAGTCAGAAAAATGGTTGACACAATATATCAAGAGAAATCTAACTGCCCAAACTTGTTTAGTTAGATTTAGGATAGCCATTTGTATAGATGGAATTGTCTACATAAATTTTGCTGGTTAGAGTTGAATATGACACTCACTTTCAATATTTGAAAATACTGGGTATTCCCTAACTTGAGCCCCTTTAAAAGACAATTATAACAACATTCAGTTTTTGAACTGCAATTCTAAAGCCAGAGTATCTTTTCTGGTGAAGAGCCACAAATAAAGAGCAATAAACGAGTGAATGTTTATTTAAGTAAGCTATTCCTTAGTTGAGAAGATGACCTATGCATTTGCTGTTGTATACTGCATAACACATTTGTTAACCTTCTGAAATGCTAATGGATTTCATGATTACAGTGCTAATCTGTTTGTTGTAAAGAAAAAAACCTCATCCTGTACTATAAACACACAGGATCACTGCCATCCATTCAGAGCAAAAAAAAGCGACACACCATTTATCACAAGTGTTTTTACTTATATTAACCTTTACATTAAATTCAAATAGCACAAATTACCTTTGTGCCTTGTTTTTTTTTCCAGATAAAAAATAGATATTTTGATTTAACTCAACTACTCTAAGCAGGTATTAACTGAAAGGTAATATAGTCTAAGTATACTACTACGACCATACATAGGTATAGTAAATGGGAGGCAGGGGGGGTCAAACCCCCCCCCACACACACACCCAGGTGCTATCTTCATAAGGGGCGCTGATGCCTCTCCTCCTCTCTGCCCTCTTGTACCTCTTTAGATGTTCACCGGTACAAACAGCATCTTCCATTTGCTGCTTGCGCCGACCTTGGCTCCCTTCTGTCACTTCCTGGTCACAGAACCAGGATGTGACATCAGAAGGGTGCTGAGGCCAGTGGAATATGCTGTTTGCGCCAGTGAACAATTCAAGAGGTATGCAGGAGCGAGGGAGTCACTCAAGTAACAGGGAAGAGTGGGGGGTGCATGGTGTGGTGATACTGGCCACCACTGCCCTGGGTGCCAACCTCCCACTAGGGCCATATTCTTTATATGGTGTCTAAATCGGCACTGACTAAAATGGCACTTAGCATGATTCTACAAGGTGTGAATACCTTTTATAGAATCATTCTTAACAACACATAACTTAGGGCACAGGCATTTAGGCCAGTTAAAGCAAAGCCTACATGCCAACATCTAAGTTGTAGAACGGTATCCATCACATCTTCGAAAAGATTCCTCTCTTTCTAAATTTACATCATACTTAAAAACATTTATGTTCAAAGATGCTTTTGTTTGCTAATATCGTCCTAACCATTTAGCATCCATCAGGATTCTCCCCCCTCCCCTCCCTTCACCTCATGTGTTTCCCATTCATCATCTTTCTTTCCTATCAAATACTGTATTTCTTCCCACCTTCCCTCCCACGAACATGTCAGTCTGTCTTTGCCATTGTGATCAGCAGTGCAATTTTATGTTTTTAGCCTTTTTAAAAAAATTATGTATACCACTTAGACAATTTATAAACGGCATATTAAATTTTAATAAACTTGAAACTTAAACTTGATCGTGCATATACTGTAACAATGTGCATAACTTTTAGGTATGCCCCTGATCTGCCTTTGGCAATGCACCCTTTCAGATTCATCCACTGCAACTGGCACATACTTTTTATAGAATCACGCTTTCCAAGTTGTGCGAGTAACTTTTAATTAGTCCCAATTAGCATTAATTATGTGGTTAGGCCAATTAATCAATTAAAATTAATCAACTAAGTTGTGTGCATATATCAGCTATATGCACCGATGTACGTGCACAGCTTTACTCACCATATACATATACAGAACTTGGAAGTTATTGTTTAAATCATCGTTAAATATACTGTAAACATACCTAAGGGAAATTATACTAATAAAGACCTGGATAATATTGGCCAGCATTTGAGCAATATAAGATTGGGGAAAACTGATATGCCATTGGTTAGCCATTGGGTTGAGGCAAGCCATCAAATAGGGGAGATGCGATTTATAGTGCTGATTCAGGTAACTTTGAGGAGGGGGAGGGGGGATGTGACTGATGTTTTACTTCACAAGGAACAGCGGCTTATCCACCAATAGAAAACAGTATAGCCTATAGGACTCAACACAAGTGATTTCAATTCTGATTGAGGAAGGGGGAGATTCATATAAAGCAGTGGTCTCAAACTCAAAACCTTTGGAGGGCCACATTTTGGATTTGTAGGTACTTGGGAGGGCCGCAGAAAAAATAGTTAATGTCTTATTGAAGAAATGACAATTTTGCATGAGGTAAAACTATAGTTTATAAATCTTTCCTTTAACTGTTAAAGGAAAGATTTATAAAATATAAAGAGTTTTACCTCATGCAAAGTTGTCATTTCTTTAATAAGACATTAACTATTTTTTCTGTGGCCCTCACAGTTAAAGTTTAACATTTTTCCTTTCTCAAAACTGCCACGATCGCGATCCCCCCATCCGAACTGCTGTGAAATGCGGCAGGAGAGATTGGGCGTCTCTCCTGCCGCGGGTCGCAGCAGTTTGGAGGGGGGGGGATCATGATCACAGCAGTGGAGATGAGGCATCTCTCCTGCCTCGATCATTGCGGGGGTGGGGGGTATGCAGATTCTAAAATCGGTATTGTTTTTGACAGACACTGGTTACAGAATCCAGCTTTTAGGCGAAGGACTGGCCCCTCCTTTGCCTAAAATGTCTTGTTTTGAGCGTTTGGGACTTGGGCAATTTTTTGGTTGATAATGTGTTCTTTTTTTATTATTCTTTATTAATTTTCAAATAAAATACAATGTGCAAAGAATATACAATCAATTAATACATCAAACAGCACTTATATCCCAACAAATAATAAAACTAAGTACATTTTCTCTCCCCTCCCTGGCTGTGTGTAAGAATCAATTAGGAATTAAAGGCTTATTCAGTTAATCAGTTTTAACAACTTTCGCTAAAGGACCCCATGTTTCTTTAAATTTTTTATTATGTCCCAATTGTTCAGAATTCATTCTTTCAAATCTATAATATTGACATAAAGTTTCCCACCAAAAGTTAAAGTTCAATCTGTCTCAATTCTTCCAATTTCTTGTTATTAACTACACAGCTACCCCTGTCATAATAAGTCTGTTTTTGTTTGTATTAACTGGACTCGTGAGCTTTTAATAAAGTCCCAAATAATACTATGTCATAAGATAATGGAACTGAAGTTTCCAATATCCTGTTAATTTTACCCCAAATAGACTTCCAAAAGTTGAGTATCAACGGACAGTAGAATAGCAAATGATCCAGCGTCCCTATTTCAAGATGACAGTGCCAGCATCTATTAGATTTTGAACTTTTGCAAACGATAATGTGTTCTAAGTTTAGATGTAGAGGTAGGTCTGGGTGATTAAACTGCTGAACATAGAGGTAGGCCATTCTAAAAAAAAATCATTTTGGACGTTTTTTTTTTTTTGAGAATGGACATTTCCCTGCTGCTACTTTCAGTGTTTAGGCCTTAGGCCAAAAGGAGACTAAGATTTTTTTTTTTTCATTATGCCCCTCTATGTGAAAATGCATATTTTAATCACAAAATGGTTTACAGTTTTGTTTCAGTGAGTCATTTTCTGATCGTATGCAGCTCCTTCCCTCTGCCACAGTGCTAAACAGAGGTGTCAGAGCAGTGGCAGTAACAGACATTGCACCCAAATTAATTCAAACACTTGTCAGGGTTAGAGATGAGTGTAAGTAGTTGTCAGAATAAAGACAGCGCCTCTTTAGAAAGTTAAACAAAGTGTGGCAGAGCTGAGCCATTCTGCTGCCTCACATTTAGAAGCTGGTCATGAGGATGAAGATAAATACCAAGGCACTGGTGATAAGTGACAATTGAAAAAATTGTGAACATTTACTCTGCTGGGAGCTTCAATAATTAAGCCTGATTGGTAACCTAAATGAAGTCATCATTTTAAATATATGATATTAGAGGCATCAACTAAAATGACTAGGATTTCTAATGTAACTTTTGTGTTTGAATTTAGTTGTTATATTGTTGAACATGTCTTATTATTAAAATGGAAACACTGCCTCCTTAGATTATATATATTGTGGTCCTTATCTTAGTAGATAATTCAAATGGTAATTTTTTACTTTACATAGCTAAACAGAACTTTCCCAGCATCTCTTTCCTATCTGGCCCTGCATGTGAAGCTGAAATTTATTAAAACACCATAGCATAGGGGTAGGGAACTCCGGTCCTCGAGAGCCGTATTCCAGTCGAGTTTTCAGGATTTCCCCAATGAATATGCATTGAAAGCAGTGCATACAAATAGATCTCATGCATATTCATTGGGGAAATCCTGAAAACCCAACTGGAATACGACTCTCGAGGACCGGAGTTCCCTACCCCTGCCGGGTATAGCACATCCATAACCATTTCTATAATAAAGGCCACTATGTGGATGGTTTGAAAATTTTGGTAAAAGAGCAAGTTAAATAATGGGGCTAATCCAGTGAGTTTCTAGCTTTTTTTGTAAGCTATTTCTCCTAAAATATGAAAAAAACAGAGACTCGTTGGACTAACCCCCTCTTCTACAGGTCGGTGGGGGGGGGGGCAATCGGGGGGTTCTGGGGCGGTCATTGGGGGGAGGGGGGTTGTGTTGAGGGCAGGAGGGCCTGGGATCCCTCCTGCCCGTAATGTAGTGGGGGTGGGGGGTAGGGGGTCACTGGGGCCAGAGGGCTTGGGCTGTCTCCTGGCCCAATCCAGTCACGGGGGGGGGGGGGGGGGGGGGTCGCTGGGGCCAGGAGAGCTTGGGCTCTCTCCTTGCCCGATGTTAATCGGCGGGGCAAGAGGGCTTGGGCTCCCTCTTGCCCCGATATCATTGGGGAGTCGGGGAGTCGGTGGGGCAAGAGGGCCTGGGCTCCCTCTTGCCCCGATATCATCGGGGAGTCGGGGAGTTGGCGGGGCAAGAGGGCTTGAGCTCCCTCTTGCCCTGATGTTGTCGGGGGGGGGGATGCATCGCGGCAGGAGAGATACCTCATCTCCCCTACTGCGATGTCATCACTCCTCTACCCGAGCTGCCGTGACCCGCGGCAGGAGAGATAGGGCATCTCTCCTGCCGTGGGTCGTTACAGTTCGGGTAGAGGAGTGATGGTATCGTGGTAGGGGAGATGAGGCATCTCTCCTGCCACGATGCTTGCGGTGGGTAGGTTGCCGAGCTGCTGAACTGATGGCGCCAGCGGCCATCAGCTCAGCGGCCCCTTTTTCGGCACTTAGACTTGGTTTGACTTTGTCTAAGTCAAAAAGGTCTAAGTGCCGACTAGGCAACCTGTTAATTTTTTGGTTATATCTATTGTACGCTTAGGTGTAGGTCGGCCCACCTCCCGCCCATTGCCCGCCCTTTCCCCTCCTCTAAACACACCTCTTTTCTCTCTGTGCATTTAGAGGCAGGGGAAAGGCCTAAGCTGTTTTTAGATACGTCTAAAAACCAGCTTTGGTTATGGGTACTTGGACGATCAGGCTTTTTGATCGTCCAAGTAGCCATTTAGGACACTTTTTAGACTTTTTAAAAAAAAATTATTAACCCCTTAGTATTTTATAAAGATGACCAGGTCTATAAATTCAAGTTTTAGTTTAGTTTAGTTTATATTTATTTATTTATTTATTTATTTAATTTGTTTTATATCCCGTCCTCCCCAGAGAGCTCAGAATGGGTTACAAGGCAGCATATATAAATTAAACAAAAACGAGATACAGAAAACTAAGGCAGTACATGCTACAGTGATAATCAACTAAAACAGTAGTTCATCCTAAATTAGCAAACACAGAATGAGGATTTTTAACATACAGATAGTTCATCTTATATTAGAAACTCCAGAGATATGTTAGTTTCACATTTAGTTAGATTGTCTTAAAGCATGCACAGAGAGAGTCTAGTTCAACATACAGTATATGAGGAATACATTAGTGTGATGGGGTGTATGTTCCATCACGTGAGAGAGTGCCACCCTGAGGGAGGGCTACAACAGAGTCGACCTCTCGCTAGAGTACCCCGAGGTTAAACAGGGAATATCTGGGTTCGACTAGTTCCTAATGGGGTCGTTCTAGTCATAGTGGAAGTGTTAGGAACCAGCTACCCCTATTGTTCTGGAGTATTCTGTTGCTCAATGGTAAAGACTTGAATAACTAATTTGCATAAGAATCAAGTGGCAGAGAAAAGTGGTGATTTGTAAAGAAAAGAGACTTCTAGAACCTTAAACTGGACTCCTGATAGGGAGAGGAGCTCTGGCTTGGACTCCTCAATCCTTGGGGGACATTTTGAGGGACCTTACCCTGAACTGACAAGGGGGGGTTTCATTA
Organism: Geotrypetes seraphini; assembly: GCF_902459505.1. Lineage (NCBI taxonomy): Eukaryota > Metazoa > Chordata > Amphibia > Gymnophiona > Dermophiidae > Geotrypetes > Geotrypetes seraphini. The sequence goes on from NC_047086.1 coordinate 255,857,263, forward strand.
ATTGACTCCCAGCAGAAATGAGCATAGAGAGAGTTCTTGAAAACAGGAGTTCCTGGGTGACCCTCGAGGGGAGGAATGCGGGCCTAGTGCCTAACCCTCGGTAAGCCCAAAACTCTATCCGAGCATAAGAGCTCCAGTGACCGGACACTCGGCCTATGCCTCAGTAGGTGGTGGGCGGACACTCGGCCTAGCCCTTCGGGTAGGCGGTGCCAGGATTGTGACAATTAGTTTGGAAGTTATGGACTGTATGGTCACTTAAGCTAGAAACTACTATTGCAGTTTTGTAAAAGAAGGGGTTAGGGGCCCTTTTACCAAACTGCATTTAAAAAATGGCCTTAGCACACAGGAATGACCTGCATAACGATTTACTTCAGAGGTAAAAAGGCCAATTTTCCTATTTTCTTTATTAATGGCAACATGCCAATTCTTCTATTAACGTATGGCTATTATGTACGCAGTAAGGGCTAATGTATTAAGCACATGCTAATCAGTGCATGGCAATATAGCTGCCCTAACCAATTAACAAAGAATATGCCCATTCTCTGTCCTTAGACCTATCCCCAGTGCTAAAAAGTAAATTGTTAATAAAATAATATGAGGAAAAGAAGATTTACTTAAGAGAACATATATAGAGAGCCAACATAAAGCTCAGAAACACACAGACACAGCACCTGGGTAGCATGCATCGATTCCCAAATTACCACTGGACACCTGAGTGTGCCTCATGGTAAGGCATTTTTTGCTGCAGGAAGCACAAAGTTAATTTGAACCACCCTCTCTCCCTCCTATGCAAAGACAAGAAGCCTCTGGCCATGCCCCCCTTACCCCCTATAGGGCCCTTGTAAGACCTACATTTACTAACCCTGGTAATCTAGGTAATGCCCACTTGCTCTTGCCATTTCCGAGTATTGCAAAGCTGCTACTAGCAGCAGCCATTTTGAGACTGGAGTCACAATAGGAGGGAACAAGTGGGCATTGCTTCTACCCTTAGAGCCCCCTAGACCACCAGTGCTAACAAAGGTAGGCCTGGGGAGGAGGTGGGGGGGCTGGTTGGAGGCTTCTTGTCTCAGAGGGAGTAAAAACAACTTCTTCCCCTTATGAGGGCTCCAACCTATTTCACCTATGACCCACATAAATATCTTGGCTCCGTCTTTCAAAGTCAGTGCCCAGACATTGCCCAGCATTGAATATTGATGTCTAATTCTGGCTGCAGAAGTCAATGTTAAAAAACACTGACCACTGCCAGTTGAATACTGATCAGACAATCCTTAAAACTACATAAATTAAAATATAGTTATATCTCATAAAAACTTCATATAATTCCAAAACCATGTCAGACTTGTTTAAATATAATCCTATATAATAAAAAGCTAGCCGCGCATGCGCACTCATACTGCGTGCTTCCAAGATCTCTGATCTGTGAGATGTAGTTCCGTGGCTGCAGGAGTGCGCATGCGCGGGTCCCCAGCACTTACCTAGAAAGAAATGGCTGCCAGCGTTGGACTCCCTCATGAGCCGCACCAGCGGTATCGGCTCCTCTCATGAGCTGCACCAGCGTCAGAGAAGGCTTCCGACGCTGGTGGGGATCTTGAGGAGCCACAGCGATACTTGCCCAGATTAGGCCAGACCGCGGGCCGGGCAGGGACGCGCCAAAGAGACTCCAGCCACGAGACATGTGAGGGAGAGAAACAGACTGAAAAAAAAAAGGTAACAAGCTTGGCTTGCCTGCGGGAAACTCGATAAGGGAAGGGGGGGGCCCTTTGAGCAGGCTAGACCGCAGGAGGGAAGGGGGAGGGACCAAAAGGAGCAGGCCACATCTGGTAAGAGTAGGGAAGGGGGGTGGGTGAAAATGCTGCTACTGCTGCACAGGGACCTGGAGGGGAAGGGAGAGGGTCAGAAAGACAGAGAAAGGGGGCCAGGGAGAGAGAGAGACAGTGGGAGTGAGAGAGAAACAAAGACAGAAGGACATATATTCTAGCACCCGTTAATGTAACGGGCTTAATGACTAGTCTTATTATATTTTTGTAAATACAATATCTCAAATAATCAATATGTTTCCTAAAGCATATTGTACCAAATAGAAAGCAGATAATGGGAGAAGACCTTCTTTTGTACTGTATTTGTAAAAGGTGAGCCCGTTTTGCAGAGAAATAGCCAGAAAAGCAATATCTGTTGGTCCAAGGGTTTGCATAGATGAATCATGCTGCAATACTCAGATCAGATATGAAGTGTTCCCTGTTACTAGCCTTTTATATGCTAACAATAAATTCTTATAGTTCAAGGAGTTGTGGAAAGCCATCAAGAAAAGTGCAAATGAGATAAGAGGAGGTGAATTGAACAGCAGTGTGATGCAACAGAAAAGATAACTGGAAGTTGTAAGTCCCAAGAAATATTCAAATTGACTAAGAATCTAAAAATAGAATTAAATCCCGATATGAGAGCCATAAAAGACAAATCAGGAAAAGGTCTTATAGAAGATGATCAGAAATTCTCAAATATGGGCTGAATTCATTTAAGAGATCTATACAGATATGAACACTTATGTCAGCAGTATCCAGGAGGAACCATGCTCAAGGCCCAGTCCAGCCCAGCACAGGCAAGAGGGAGGATCTCCGAAGCACCACCCAGCCCAGCACAGAAGAGGGAGGATCTTCGGGCACCAGCACCGGCATGTCCTATGCGTTGGTGCTGGTGCCGGTGCCCAATCGGAGTAAGGGATGTTGTTTCGGTGCTCGGGGGGATGTAGGATCGTGGGGTGGGGGGACGCTGCGAGTGGGAGGATGCCGGATTGCCAGGGGGGGGGGTATGGAGCAGCATCGGTGGTCTCAAGCGGGGGCAGGGGGGGGGGAAATGGAGCAGCGACGGTAACCTCTGGGGGGGGAGGAGGTGGAACGAATCAAAGCGAGTTTCCCTTACTTCCTATGGGGAAACTCGCTTTGACATACGAGCAATTTGGTTTACGAGCATACTTCTAGAACAAATTATGCTCGTAAACCAAGGTTCCACTGTAGGAGAGTTAGAGTATTTAGCACTGAATGATGAGATAGATATAATAGGTATTTCAGAGACCTGGAAGAAGGAGGACAATCAATGGGACATTGTGTTACCTGGGTACAAATTTTTCGCAAGGATACATTAGATCAAATTGGAGGTGCACTAAGGACTCCTTTTACTAAGGTGCGCTTGCATTTTTAGCGCACACATGAAATTACCGCGTGCTAAACTGCACGGTATGCTTCTAGAATAACACCAGCTCAATGCTGACGTTAAGGTCTATCATGCGTGACAATTTAGCGCATGCTATTCTGAGTGTTTAGGCCCTAACACACCTTAGTAAAAGGAGCCCTAAATGTTAAAGAGGAAATTGAATCAAATCAAATAAACATACTGCATGACATAGATAGCAGTGTGGAATCCTTATGGATAGAAATTCCATGTGTGAAGGGAAGTAATATAAAGGTAAGGTTACATAGAAACATAGAAAGTGACGGCAGAAAAGGGCCAAGGCCCATCAAGTCTGCCCACTCTATTGACCCTCCCTCCTAGCTACCCTTTGAGATATCATAATCTGATGACCCATCCCCTTAACTCTATCCTCCTAGAGATCTGACCTGGGCATCCCATCTGTTTTTAAAATCTGCCATGCTGCTGGCCTCGATCACCTGCACTGGAAGCTCATTTCAATTGTCAACCACTCTTTCGGTGAAGAAGTACTTCCTGGTGTCACCATGAAACTTCTTGCCCCTGATTTTTAGCGGATGCCCTCTTATGTTCGAGGGTCCCCAAAGAGAGAACATATCATCTTCCACCTCGATACGACCAGTGATATACTTAAATGTCTCAATCATGTCTCCCCTCTCCCTACATTCTTCGAGAGAGTATAGTCGCAATTTTTTCAGCCTTTCTCCATACGGGAGATCCTTGAGCCCGGAGACCATCCTGGTGGCCATTCACTGAACTGACTCAACTCTCAGTACATCTTTACGGTAATGTGGTCTACAGAATTACACACAGTACTCTAGGTGAGGCCTCACCATGGTTCTGTATAGTGGCATTAGGACGTCAGGCTTCCGACTTACAAAGCTCCTGTGGATACAACCCAGCATTTGCCTAGCCTTGGATAAAGCCTTCTCCACTTGATTAGCAGTTTTCATGTCTTCACTAATGATCACCCCTAAATCGCGTCCCGCTGCAGTCCTAGCCAGGGTTTCTCCATTTAATGTGTACGTTCTGCATGGATTATTGTTGCCAAGGTGCATGATCTTGCATTTTTTAGCGTTGAAGCTTAGCTGCCAGATCAAGAACCAATGTTCCAATAAAAGCAGGTCCTGCGTCATACAATCAGGCAATTTGCTGTTGTTGTTGCTTACAATATTACAGAGTTTGGCATCATCGGCGAATAACGTTATTTTTCCTTGAAGCCATTGAGTCAGGTCTCCTATGAATATGTTGAAGAGGATTGGGCCCAAGACTGAGCCCTGCGGCACACCGCTGATCACCTCCGATGTTTTAGAGAGGGTACCATTATACTACTGTCCCCCGGGATAAAATGAGCAGACAGATGAAGAAATGTATTCAGAGATTAGGAAAGCTGGAGAAATGGGCAACAATATAATAATGAGTGATTTCAATTACTATATAATTCAATAGAGAATAAATTCAATTATCAAAGAAAAAGCAAAAATTATACTTGACACAGTAATGATCACTCCACTGACCACTATGTAGTACAATATAGGGGTAAGGGAGAAACGCAGTATTTTTCACCAAGCTAAACACAGCATATAAATATGTGGAGAAACAAGCCTCATGGGCTCAAAAAAAACTCCACAGCAGTGTTTACTGCAGTTTTATTGTACAGTGTCCATATAATGTTTCATTCACAGGATCAGTCAGCATCACAATCAAAAAGCAAATGCTACAGTAAAAGAGTCAAAAACTCATAGCAATTTTTATTGGCACATCAGAAATAGAAAACCTGTGAGGGAATCTGTGGGACTGTTGGATGATCAATGAGCAAAAGGGGCGCTCAAGGAGGATAAGGCCATAGCAGAAAGACTGAATGAATTATTTGCTTTGGTCTTTATGGAAGAAGATGTAAGAGATCTACCTGAACTGGAAATGGTTTTCAAGGGTGATGATGCGGAGGAACTGAAAGAAATCTTGGTAAATCTGGAAGATGTACTAAGCCAAATCGACAAGTTAAAAAGTGATAAATCACCAGGACTGGATGATATATATCCCAGGGTACTAAAAGAACTCAAACATGAAATTGCTGTAAGTGATCTGTAACCTATCGCTAAAATCATCTGTAGTACCTGAAGATTGGAGAGTGGCCAATGTTATGCCAATTTTTAAAAAGGGCTCTAGGGGAGATCCGGGAAATTACAGACCGATAAGCCTCATTTTGGTGCCGGGAAAAATGGTAGAAATGATTATAAAAAATAAAATTGTGGAACATGTAGACAAACATGATTTAATGAGACGGAGTCAGTATGGGTTCAGCTGAGGAAGATCTTGCCTCACAAATTTGCTTCTTTGAAGGTGTGAATAAATATGTGGATAAAGGTCAGCCGGTTGATATAGTGTATCTAGATTTTCAGAAAGCTTTTGATAAATTTTCTAATGAGAGGCTCCTGAGAAAAGTAAAGTGTCATAGGATAGGTGGCAAAGTTCAATTGTGGATTAGTAATTGGTTATGAGATAGAAAACAGAGGGTAGGGTTAAATGGTCATTTTTCTCAATGAACAGTGGAGTGCCGCATGGGTCTGTACTGGGACCGGCGATATTTAAATTATTTATAAATGATCTGGAAATTGGAACAACGAGTAATGTGATTAAATTTGCAGATGATGCTAAACTGTTCAAATTTATTAAATTGTGAAAAATTGCAGGTGGACCTTAGGAAATTGGAAGACTGGGTGTCCCAATGGGAGTTCTGATCGACAAGTCGATGAAGCCATCTGCACAATGTGCTGCGGCGGCAAAAAGGATGAACAGAATGCTAGGAATGATAAAGTAGGGGATCACGAACAGATTGGAGAAGGTTGCTGTACGGGCCATAGTGCGCCCTCACCTGGAGTACTGTGTCCAGCACTGGTCGCCATACATGAAAAAGGATATGGTACTACTCGAAAGGGTCCAGAGAAGAGCGACTAAAATGGTAAAGGGACTGGAGGCATTGCTGTACAGTGAGAGATTGGAGAAACTGGGCCTCTTCTTCCTTGAAAAGAGAAGACTGAGTTGAGACATGATCGAAACATTCAAAATACTGAAGGGAATAGACTTAGTAGATAAAGACAGACTGTTCACACTCTCCAAGATAGGGAGAACGAGAGGATACTCTCTAAAGTTGAAAGGGGATAGATTCCGTACAAACATAAGGAAGTTCTTCTTCACCCAGAGAGTGGTGGAGAGCTGGAACGCTCTTCCGGAGTCTGTTGTAGGGAAAAACACCCTCCAGGGTTTCAAGACTAAGCTGGACAAGTTCCTGATAAACTGGACTCATTTAGAGCACTGGTCTTTGACCTGGGGGCCGTCGCGTGAGTGGACTGCCGGGCAGGATGGACCACTGGTCTGACCCAACAGCGGCAATTCTTATGTTCTCAGACAAATACAAAGTGATGCACATTGGGAAGAATAACCTGAATCACAGTTACCGGATGCGAGGGGGCATTCGGAGAAACTGAAGGGAGATAGGTTCAAAACAAATGCTAGGAAGTTTTTTTTCACACAAAGGGTCGTGGACACCTGGAATGCGCTACCGGAGGAAGTGATCAGGCAGAGTACGGTACAAGGATTCAAACAGGGATTGGACGGATTCCTGAGGGATAAAGGGATCGTGGGATACTGAGAGAGGTGCTGGGATGTAACACAGGTATAGAAAGCTAACCAGGTAATAAGTATAGAAACCCAACCAGGTCGTGCATGTGCAAGACCGGAGGGTTAGGACTTCGATGGGAAGATAGGACTCAATGGGAAACCAAGGTGGCAAGGGGGCCCCTTCTGGTGATTCAGACAGGTCGTGACCTGTTTGGGCTGCCGCGGGAGCGGACTGCTGGGCAGGATGGGCAGGTCTGACCCGGCGGAGGCACTGCTTATGTTCTTATGCTGGGGTCCATCTTGGGGATTAGCGCACAAGAAAAGGATCTGGGTATCATCATAGACAATATGATGAAACCTTCCACCCAATGTATGGCCAATGATGCAAAAAGGATGCTAGGAATTATTAAAAAAGGGATGGTTAACAAGACTAAGAATGTTATAATGCCCCTGTATCGCTCCATGGTGCAACCTCATTTCGAGTATTGCATTCAATTCTGGTCTTCTTATCTAAAGAAAGATATAGTGACACTACAAAAGGTTCAAAGAAGAGCGACCAAGATGATAAAGGGGATGGAACTTCTCTTGTATGAAGAAAGACTAAAACAGTTAAGGCTCTTCAGCTTTGAAAAGAGACGACTGAGGGAAGATATGATTAAAGTCTACAAAATCCTGAGTGGAGTAGAATGGGTATAAGTGGATCAATTTTTCACTCTGTCAAAAATTACAATGACTAGGGGACACTCGATGAAGTTACAGGGAAATAGTTTAAAAACTAATAGGGGCATAATCAAAAGAAACGCCCAAGTCCATTTTTGGCGTAAGTCACAAGTCGCCCAAAGACGGCTAAGGAAAATGTCCATTGCTGAAAAATATATCCAAAATATTCATCCCCCCCCCCCCGAAAATCGTCTAGTTGGACGACCAGCCATTTGATCATCCAGACCGCTAAGTCGTTTATTGTTATACCCTATTCTCGTCCAAAAATTTGTCCAAGTCAAAACTGTCCAGAGCAATACCTTTTGGAAATGGGCGGGGTCAGCAAAGTGATGGACAGGACACACAAACATTGCATCAGAGCAATGGGGTGCCTTACAGGATACTGCTGTGAACTTTATAAAAAGGGTGCCACATAAACATCTCACCACAACTTCCTTATAGGTCATGGTGAGCCCCCCAAAACACTCCCAGAACTTATTTGATCCACCTGCCTACCACCCCAATAGCCTTTATGGCTGCAGGTGCCACTTATATGACAGTACATAAGGGTTTTGGGGGGTTTTGAGGAGTGCACATGTTTCACCATGAATGCAGTGATTAGAGTGGCTTATGGGCCTGAATCCTCCTCTCCATGGTTCACTACCCCCCCCCCAGACCACTTAAGCCACCTCTGTGCAGCTCTACTAGGCTTTCCTATGCCAGGCTGCCAGGTGCTGATGTGTATGTATATGTTTTTATTACGATTTTTATGGTGTTGTGGGGGGTCAGTGATCACTGGGGCAGTGTGTGGAGGTCTGTACTTTGTGTCTGCAGTGCATATCTGGTTACGTTGAATACCTTTTTGCCACTTAGACCTGTTTTTACATGGCCTAAGTCACAACGTACAACATCCGTCCAGGCAGCCTTGTTAAAGTTTCAGTTATTCTTGCAGTATGACTGTTTAGATCAGCCCAAATCCCGCCCTCACCACTACTCCTAAAACGCCCCTTTTAGCTCTTCGATTATCGGCACTTGGACGACCTGTCTTTTAGATCATCGAAGTACCAATTTAGGTGGGTTTTTAGACGTATTTATTTTTAGATCATGAGCTCCTTAAGCTCTGGAATGCGTTGCCAGAGGATGTGGTAAGAGTGGATAGCATAGCTGGTTTTAAGAAAGGTTTGGACAAGTTCCTGGAGGAAAATCCATAATCTGTTATTGAGAAAGACATGGTGAAATCTATGCTTGCCCTGTATTGGTATGGGTTTTGGCCAGGTACTAGTGACCTGGATTGTCCACCATGAGAACATGCTACTGGGCTCGATGGACCATTGGTCTGACCCAGTAAGGTTATTCTTATGTTCTAAGTTTTCTGCGTTGATGTACTTCCACATGTTATGTACCACTAATTGTCTAAGTGGTTTACATTCAGGTACTCAGTTCTTTGTTCCTATCTGTCCTGGTGAGCTCACAATCTATCTAATGAACCTGGAGCAATGGAGGATTGAGCGACTTGCCCAGGGTCACAAGGAGCAGCACAGGGCTTGAACCCACAACCTCAGGTACTGAGGCTATAGCTTGAACCACTAGTCCACTCCTTCCTCCCCATAGTCACATATATGTGCTAATGGCTTTGAGACTTACTATCTTTTAAAATACAAGAGATAGAGGGTAATCAGATAGAGCTGTCTAGTTTTTGTCTTCTCTAGCCATATAGAATCAAATATTCTAATTCAGAATTGTTTCAATTTGAGCCTTATTCTTGTATTCTCTCATAATTTATTTATTTTAAGTGGTATTTCTAAATTATAAATATTTGGTAATGTGTTTTTAACCCTGAGGCTTTATTTCAAGTTAATTACTTGCAGGTCATTAATAAGATTAAGAGATTTTCTAGTAGACAAGACTTGTACTTATCCTAAAGCAGGCAGGATTAGCCTGATTAAAATGAATGTATCTGTATGTTGATTATATTTGCTTTTAGCATCTAGCAAACAATGCCAGCTTTACTGTTTAACGTGTATATTAGAAGTATTACACATGATCTTAGGCAACAGAAAAGCTTCAGCTGAAAACGGAACTAATCAGAATCAATCAATTCTTAATCAGGTTTGTAGTCCAGAGAGATTAAAAAGGAGATTGTGATACCAACAACAGTATCCAGCATGGTCCTGTGCATGTACTTGATTGCACACCCAGATGGATCAGCTGTATTAGATTTGTCACATGGATGACAATTTTTATAATGAGCCACCTCATAAAAATTTTCCAAAATGTGCCTATTTTATAAAGGCAAAATAAAAATTTTAAAGTAGGTTTCTGAAATAATTCTTAATAGCATACAGATTATACACCTAAAGTAGCTGTAAATGGGTACTTGTGTTCTATGCATGTATGCATATATTTTAAGGTGGCAATATTTTAAAGATCAAATAATGTTGGAAATTAAACACTCTTCAGTTAAACCACCAATCATTAATAATGAGGAGGAAAACGCCTCAGAAGTCCCAGTGCATAAAGTCATATTAACTAAATTACACATTCCTCTGAAGCATTTGAAAATTATACTTTGATATGGCTGGCTATATATTTCCAAAATAGTGAACTAGCAAACATTTATCTTTCTTTGTTCCGATGGGAAACCTGTTTCATTGATAGCTTCATCAGGGGCTTCAATAGTGTGAATCTGAAAATCAAAAGCAAAAAAAATGTGCACTTATGGAAATGAAGCGCTTTCTCTAATAAGTTGAACTTAAAAAACAACTCGTGCTCAACAGGCTCTGATTCTTTAGAGCTACTTCGCCTTGTTTCTTTATTCATGAACTCCTCTCACCGCCATGCTGTCTAAAATGGAGGTTGTCAATATATGGACACTGGTATTCGAGCCACTACTCCTTTCTCGCGGGTCATTGGCCTCTTTGTGACATCACAGTAGAAAAGAACTGTATAAATACAAAAAAATTCTAAAAAAGAACTGGGATATAATATCTTGCACAACGGGAGCAGCGCTGGATCAATAGGCTAGATACATTGTGGCCAACAGGCCTTAATAGATCATTTGAATGGCAACACTTTTACTAATGTTTACACTGTGTAGAATGAACCGTGACGTAATTATGTTTCGTTATGTAATGACGTTACGAATAAGCTATAAAACGGACGTTGCTGCCATCTTGACACGGTTTGAAAATTTGTGACCGAGTGAATTGATGTGAGTGTTGGTTTATTGTTACATTGTTCTTTTTGTTTTTGGAGTGTGAATGTTCTAATTTTGCCTTTGATTTCCAGTGAGCCTGTGATTTTGAATGTCCTGGTGGCCCTGACACAGCGGATGTTTAAAATTCCCGCGAACGCTGGCCGCGTCGGCAAGCAGACACTAGTGACCGAATATGCTTTAAAGACAAGTCAGCAATAAGATAAGTCTTTCTGGTCTACTTTTTTTCAAATCCTGGCTATTATATATACACAGTATCCCCTAAAAGTTCTTGAAGTCTGGGGTGAAGGGTTTAGCTTCATTGAATTGCTTTAGAAAAAGTTTTTTAAAAAAGTAAATACCAGCCAATGATTGGAGCAGGAGCTGTATAACTACGCGGATTATCTCAGTTTGTGATTCACTGCTGTGCGTAGGCTCCGATTCTGAGGCCATAGCCTTTCAAGTTTGTTGGGCTAACAATACTGATGTGTATTGTCTGGTATTAGCGGTATCTTACACTAATTTATATAATAAAACACATCACATTTTTAGTGAGCATAAACTCTACACAAGAAACCTTAAGGAGCTTTTATGTACAGTGATTCTCATGGAAGAGAAACAGGTTCCAGAGGTTGTGGGACATTTTAAATGTGATTCATGTAAATCCTGTGATATGATGTTGGAAGAAGTCTGTTTTGTGAACCCTTTAACGGGCAGGGTTCACAAATTGACAGCCCACACTACTTGTAAATCCACTTTTGTGATTTACTTGTCCCTGTGGCAAATGGTATATAGGGAAGATCTCCAGGAATTTGAACATATGGATGAATGAATATAGATCGTGTGTCAACTGTCAGAAAGTCAAAGCCCCCTTAGTAGCACATGTGCAGCGTCTTAATGTCTTTTTGAAGATTTTAAATGTTTGTTATTGATACAATTTCAGCTGACATTAGGGAGAGATCACAATAAAAGATTAGTCGAATGAGAACAGAAATGCATTTTTTACCATGGGAACATGTAGACTAAGAGGTCTAAATGGAGGCATCAAGTTGGCTATATTTTTGTGACACTTTGTGAAAAGTGATTTTTGGGAGATTAGAGAAGAGGTTCCCCCCCCCCCCAAGTATAAAAGTCTATTTTTGGCGTATTAATAAAGTTTTTTTTTTCTCCTGTGATGTCAGAGGAAGTTTTTTGCCAATGAAAGAAAATAGTCCCACAATAGTGTGTAATTTAGTTGATACGACTTTATGCATTGGGACTTCTGAGGCTTTTTGCTCCTTATTAATGATTGGTGGTTTCATTGAAGCGTATTTGATTTCCACCATTATTTGATCTTTAGAAAATTGTCTACAATTTTTATGGTGGGATTTCTCCTTGTTATTTATACATATATTTTAAGAAGCACACACACATATCACATATCTGCCTAAACTATGCTGCCAGGAATACCTATCTATGTCAGTATAAAAATACCTGTTTTCTTTCTTGTACACCTACATCTGTGCATGTATACCTATATAATATTAAGAGGCATTTTCTGTGTATGAAACATGATTTATAAGTGGAACATGCTTATAAAATTACCCCCACAAAAGTATCCCTGCCATATCAAATGGTTCATGCCTTGAAATAATCAGAAAACAGTTATTCTTTTGCATATGAAAACCTACTTTGCTTTATCTAGGTACTCTGCTTTTAGCTGTGCAGCCCTGACCTATTGGAATTCTCTCCCAGCTGATTTTAGGCTGGAAACCTCTTAAGATGACGAGGTGATCACATAGTAATGAGCTACTTTGCATGCATTTGCATATTTTGCATCTCATTGCTGCCCCCAAAAACCCCTGGATATTTAATATCAGTGGCCAGATATGGCCTGGCTTTGAATATGCAGATCTAATGCAGGCAGCACGCAGGAAAAGTCTTGCCTGCCACTAATTGAATATCAGGTTCATGGAGCCTGATACTGTATTCATAGGATTTATACTCCTAAATTTGAGAGTTATGCTCTTACATTGACTTTTTTTAAATTTATGATTGAGGGCCGGATTCTGTAATTGATGCCACTGTCAATCACACATTGGTGCTGGTTTCAGAATCATACCTTCAGCAGATAGGTGCCAGAAATGTAGGCTAGGGTTTTCTGGACCTACATTTCTGGCACCTGTCTTTGCGTGAATTGCACCTACTTAGGTGCTTAGGCCGTCTAACACTACTTCTGATGTTGACAATGCCTATCTTGGCGTTCGGTGACCTAAAACACCTATGTAGGCATGATTCTAGCACCTTTTATTTAGGTGCCAGTAGGCACTTCAACCTCACCAGTTTTTGCCATTTTTAACTGTTCTTCAATTAGCTTAGCCGACAATAGGGCACCTACTGGTGCCTACGTTTAGGCACTTGTTTTAAAATTTCTCCCTGAATGTCTAAACTTAAACTCAAAGGGGCAGATATTCAAAGCAATATAACCAACTAGAAATGTCTCCTGGCCGGTTAAATCACCAGTTCAGGCTTAACTGCTAATTTTCAATCACGCTTAAATGGTTAATGCCGCTGAAAATAACTGGTGACCACCAAACTGAAATTTAACTATTTTGGGAGCATTCCGGTGCAGAATCAACATTTGGCTGGTTAAGTGTCACAATTCAGCACTTAATTGGTACTGTTAACCACTTAAATAGGACCATTAAAAAATCAGTCCTATTTTTGCAGTCCTTTTATTAAAACTATGGCAAAAATGGCATTAGCGTGTTCCTTATGCAGGTCGTTCCCACACACTAAGGACACGTGTGCTGCAGCTGGAAAATGGCACATTTCCATTTTCTGAATTAATGGCCATGCGCTAATTTTGCCATTAGTGCATGACCATTATAAAAACTTATCACCTAAGCACCTACTACCACCTATTTTGTAGGTGGTTAGGGCCCCCACAATAATCAATTAGCATACGGAAATGACTCATTCGCTGATTAGGACTGTCATGCTCACTCTCCGCCACCTACCATGCCCCCTTTGAGGAAATGAGAAAATATTGCACGTGGTACACTTGCACAAATCAGCAAGTTTACTGAGGAATCTCAGCATACATCCCGGGGTAAGCCTTTTTAACATGTGATAAGTGTGTGGTGAGCACATGCTAACACTTATCACAGTTTAGTAAAAGGACCTCTTTATGCAGTAACCCATAGCTGGTTAGTACTGAATATCATACTTAACCAGCTATGCGTTAGCCAGCTCCAGAAACTTGGAAATTCAATGCTGGTGTACAGACACTGCCCAGCATTGAATTTCTAAGTTTAATGCTAGTGGTATTCAGCAAAACACTGAGCACCACTAGCTAAATATCAGGCCCAAAATTTCACTAAACTCCTAAATTCAGGAGCATAAAAAGAGGGTGGCAATAAGGATGGATTTATGGTAGAAAAAATAGGAGTGAACACTGATTTTCAGCACTAGGTTCATAATTCCAGGAAAATGAATGCCAGGCCTAAATTTATAAACTCTAAAGGGAGAAGTTAACAAGTTGCATTAAGGCTCTAAGTTGAGTTATTTTGCCCCTTAACATGTGATAAAGGACACTGGCTTGACTTAAATTTCTGTATTGGAGCAATAACTAAGGCACCGCAGGCTATGCAGTAATGAGATGCAAACCATGCAAATGCATGTAAAGCAGCTCGTTGCTATATTTATTTATTATAAATATTTATATACCACTTCCTAAGTGGTTTACATTCAGGTACACAAGCATTTTTCCCCATCTGTCCCAGTGGGCTCACATTCTACCTAATGTACCTGGAGCAATTGGGGATTAAGTGACTTGCCTAGGGTCATCTCAACTGGAGCAGCTTCATTTTATGCCTACAGGGTCATTTCAAGCCATGTTATTCCTGGAAAAATTATACCAGAAAATAGCTGTGGTTATTTTACTACAGTATACTAGGAGCTAGCAACCTATGGTACCCGAGTGCTCCCCCCCAACCATAAAGCTTCTCAAGTAGCTATTCCTTTAAAACAAGACAACCTCCCCCTATAATAATGCATTCAAACCTAAGTCCCCCAAAGCTGGAGATGCCTCCACGTGATATTGCCCCCATCTGGATGTAAACTCTGCCACAAGAAGCCCCCCCACACACACTCATAATCCCCCTCAGGCAACCCCAGCTCCTTTGATAACCCTTCATTAGCATACATCTGGAAAACAATATATACTAATGCTCGAAGTATGGGAAACAAGATTCTGGATCTAGAAGCTGTGATGGAAGAAGAGGAGTTGGATATACAGTAGTGGCAATCACAGAGACGTGGTTTACGAAGAACCATGACTGGGATATAGTTATACCAGGCGTTAATCTGTTCAGGAAAGACAGAAGGAAAAAAAGGAGGGGGAATAAAGTTATATGTTAAAGATCATATTAAAGCCACACAATTGCAAGATCTGCAGGGCAAGGAATAGGCACTGTGGATCAATTTGGAAAGAGGGAATGGTGAATATATTTGCCTTAATGTGATATACAGGCCTCCTTCACAGACGGAAGATGTAGATAGAGATTTAATCGTAGACATTCAGAATATATCTAAAAAAGGGGAATAAGTGTTAGTAGGTGATTTTAACATGCT
Organism: Geotrypetes seraphini; assembly: GCF_902459505.1. NCBI lineage: Eukaryota > Metazoa > Chordata > Amphibia > Gymnophiona > Dermophiidae > Geotrypetes > Geotrypetes seraphini. The sequence continues at coordinate 255,872,591 of NC_047086.1, forward strand.
GGATGTTGATTGGGATATCCCTATTGCAGGGTCTTCTAGAAGTAGGGAGATCCTGGATTCTGTACATGGAGAACTGTTCCAATAGTTGATAATGGAACCCACGTGGTATGGGGTCATACCGAACTTAGTGCTTACAAATGGGGAAAGTGTTTCTGATGTTACAGTGGGTGATCATCTGGCATCCAGTGATCACTGCATGGTATGGTTTAATATTAAGATGGTATAGAGAGGGCTCATTCAAAAGCAAAAGGTTCTAGACTTTTAAAAAACTAACTTTGTTTGAATTGTTGACTGGGTGGGAAAGTCTGGAAGGAGTGAAAATGCGGTGGGTAAAACTGAAAGGAGTGATTATAAGGGCAACAAACCTTTTTGTGAGGCAAGTAAGTAAAAGTAAGAGAAAAAGAAGGCTGCTTTGATTCTCAAAAGTAGTAGCTGAGAAGGTAAGGAATAAGAGGTTTGCTTTCATAAACTACAAAAGATTGCAGAAAGAGGAAGACAGGCAAAAATATTTGGAAAAGTTAAGAGAGGCTAGTCATGTAGTCAGGAAAGGAAAGATGCAAGTGGAAGAAAAAAATAGCTGACATGGTAAAACGGGGAGACAAGACATTTTTTAGAAATAGAAGTGCAAAAGTGGCATTGTGAGACTCAAAGGTGAAGGGGAGGAATATGTAGAAGCTGATAAAGAAAAGGCCGAATTGCTTAACAAATATTTCTGTTCTGTGTTCACGGCTGAAGCACCGAGAGCGAGACCACAGAAGACAAATGTGAATAGGGATGGAGGAGTAATAGACCTTGATCGATTTTCAGAGGGTTGTGTTCATGAGGAGCTAGCTAAAATAAAGGTAGACAAAGTGATGGGGACAGATGGTGTACATCTGAGGGTGCTGAAAGAACTTAGAGAAGTTCTGGTAGCTCCACTGACTGACCTTTTCAATGAGTCTCTAGAGTCGGGAGTGGTACCATAGGACTGCAGAAGGGCAGATGTGGTCCCTCTCCACAAAAGTAGAAGTAAGGAAGAAATAGTAAATTACAGGCTGGTAAGTCTGATTTCTGTGGTAAGCAAATTAATGGAAACACTTTTTAAAACAGAGAATGGTCAAGTTTCTGGAATCCTGTGGATTATAGGACTGGAGGCAACATAGACTCACTAGAGGTAGGTCATGTCAGACAAATCTGATCAATTTATTTGACTGTGTGACCAGAGAATTGGATAGAGGATGTGCACTTGATGTGGTGTATTTAAATTTTAGCAAAGCCTTTGACAGTGTTCCACACAGACGTCTAATAAATAAACTGAGTGCCCTTGGAATGGGTCCCAAAGTGATGGGCTGGGTCAAGAACTGGTAGAGTGGAAGGTGACAGAGGGTTGTGATCAATGGAGATTGCTCTGAAGAAAGGAATGTTACCAGTGGTATGCCTCAAGGTTCTGTTCTTGGGCCTGTTCTATTTTTTAAAAAAATGTATTTATCAAGTTTTCATTAACATATCAAGTATGCACTTATATAGAAAGATAAAGTTAAACAGAAAAAGAAAAAATATTTTACCAATAATAATAATCTAACCAGTATAATAGGAATTTAGTAGCTTAAATTTAACTCAAGTCCCCAAAATAGAATTCAAGGCTTAGAATCAGCGAGGAATTAATAACACAAATAAGAAACATAAGAAATAAGAAAAATCCATTAGTTAAGAAAGTATATCAAACTTCAATGAGCACTCATGTTGTTCCTGCTTTCAGTCGGTCCTCGGACAAGAAGGTTATCAGTTAGCTAGGGTAAAAAAACACATATTTTTGCATTTGATATTGTATCACACATTTGCATGTTGACGAAGGAAAAAAGTCGCCCCAAAAGCAATAACACCGGGTTTCATAATCAGAAATTCACATCTACGTTTTTGTGTGTCTCGTGCCAGGTCTGGAAACATTTGTATTTTAAATCCAAGAAATTCCCTTTGTTTATTTTTAAAGAAAAGTCTAAGTAACCAATTTTTATCTAGTGCTAAAGCTACTGTAAGAAGAAGTGTTGCCGCTGTTGTCACTTCCCTATCCGAAAGCTCGAAAAGCGATGTAATATTAGATGATTGTTGATCATCCTGTAATTTTAATTGTCCTTCTCTTCTTATAAGTAAATAATACACCTGAGATAAAGGCGGCAACAGATCCTCTGATATTTCCAAAACTTCTACCATGTAGCGTTTTAACATATCTCTAGGAGGTATTGTCGCTACTCTAGGAAAGTTAATCAATCTAAGATTATTGTTACGAGAAAAGTTTTCTAAAGATTCCATTTTCCTTCTCAAATTTATATTGTCTCTTACTAGAGTTTCCGTAATTTATTTAGATACTACATTAGAATTTTTAAAGTCCTGTAAATCAGTTTTAAGATCTTTAATTTCAATTTCTTGGGTATTAACTTTTTGCTCCAGTTGAATCAGCAGGGACTTAATCGATTTAGCCAGGTCTGCCACGAGATCCCAAATGGAATCCAATGTTACCTCCAGGGGTTTCTCCAATGTAAAGGAAATCTTTTTAGTTTCAACATTCATATTCTCACCAACCGGCTTCTCCTTCTGGCCAAGGCTCTTCTGTTTGCACTCCACCCTCAGAGCAGATGAAACCCCAGGCTCCACGGCGCTCTCCTGTAAATCCAGGGAGTCCAACTACAAGTTCCCCTCACTGGTCTCACCGGCCTCCCGGGAGAAGTGCACTCCACATTCCGGTTGCTCCTCTACCCGTGGGGAGCTGGCAGTCTGGGGAGGAGGGGGAGATGCCCCGGTTGTGTCAGAGGAGAAGCTTCCGCCCATACACACACGCAACTGCACGAACACTCCGGCAGCTGTCAACAAGCTACTCAAACCTTAAAACGTGCTGCGAAGGTAAGGGGGAGGGCAGGAGATGCACGGACTACTCGAGGGGGTGCTGAAGGGCAGTGAGGGGGCGAGAGGGAAGGGTGGATGCTAAGGGGACAGGCGGTGAAGAGGATGGCAGGGACAGGGTGGTGAAGGAGATAGTGGTCTGGTGATTGGGCAGTGATGGAGACAGATTTTTTCCCCGTGTCATTCTCTAATGTGGTCTTCATTATAAGGCGTATGGGGTCAGACTTAAAGATCTCAATCTGTATACTTGGAGGAAAGGCGGGAGAGGGGAGATATGATAAGTCATTTAAATACCTATGTAATATAAATATGCATAAGTCGAGTCTCTTTCATTTGAAAGGAAACTCTGCAATTAGAGGGCATAGGATGAAGTTAAGAGGTGATAGGCTCCGGAGTAATCTGAGGAAATACTTTTTTACAGAAAGGGTGTAGATGCATGGAATAGTCTCCCGGAAGAGGTAGTGGGAACAGAGACTGTGTCTGAATTGAAGAGGGCCTGGGAGAGGTGTTGTGATGCAGTAGAGAGAATAGGATAGGCACATGGGATCTCTTGGAGAGAGAAAGAGATAATGGTTACTGTGGATGGGCAGACTTGATGAGTCATTTGGCCTTTATCTGTCATCATGTTTCTATGTTTCTATCAAATCATACCTGGGGGTCTAGTGGTGGGTATGGGCTGGAATAATCACCATTTATTCTGCCAATATTCAAAATGCTGCTGGCAACTTTTAGTGGTAGTCTTGTGTTACTACAACTAAGGACCATGTTTCCATATAAGGCAGGCAAGACAGGATAGATGTCTCCACAACTCAAACACGACAAGAACAACAGTGGAGATGTTCAATATGTGCGATAGCTCAACACAAACGTGTTGCGGCCTAACCAGCCTTCCTCAGGAGTCTTGGTGTTAGTCTCTTTTTATTTTGCAGAGTGGAGTTTTTTACAGATGGTTTGACAATCTTCAGTTGGCTGCAACACAATACTGAAAGGAGTAAAAATGAAAGTAAGGCTAGTTAGGCCAAAACACATGCGTGTTGAGCCTTCACACTTATTAGGCAGAGTTCTTGAATTAATAAAACTTTGCACACCTGGATTATTGAACATCTCCACTGTTGCAAGTGGTGCTGCTTATTTAGGCAACACTAGAGCCATCCAAAGAGAAGCAGTTTTGAGATCATTTAAAAGAACAGAATAGTGAGGGTAAAACACTACAGCAACAGTCAAGAATCTTATACTATTAAAAGAAATCCTTTTATATATAAAAAATCAATTTATTAGTTCCAACAGGAATTGATATGATAATTCCAGATGGAAATAATACAAGGTAATTCCATTCAGCTACAAATGTTGTGCCACAAGGGATCGGACTCAACAGGGCTGTGTTTCAGCAATGGTGCCTCAATTGGAGTAATAAAATCCAATAGAGATGTCACTCAGTTAATGTAGTGAGCTTCTATGAAAATAATCCAAACCACAAAGCATAATAAACGAGCAGAGTGCTAGCGTGTACCCTGTCAGCGATGACTTTCAATCATTATCATCATTTGGAACTATCATATCAATTATAGTTGGACCTAATACATAAGAACATAAGACCATAAGAAGTTGCCTCCGCTGAGGCAGACCAGAGGTCCATCCTGCCCAGTGGTCCGCTCCTGCGGCGGCCCATCAGGCCTAATTGCCTGAACAGTGTCCCTGACTAATTTTGTAACTGCCACTAATCCTCTAATCCTATCCCTATTACCTACCTCTACTCCTATCTGTACCTACCTCTACTCCTATCTGTACCCCTCAATCCCCTAATCCTCTAATCCTATCCCTATTACCTACCTCTACTCCTATCTATACCTACCTCTACTCCTATCTTTACCCCTCAATCCCTTTGTCCTCCAGGTACCTGTCCAGACCTTCTTTGAAGCCCTGTAGCGTGCTTCTGCTTATCACATCCTCCGGTAGCGCGTTCCATGTATCCACCACCCTCTGGGTGAAAAAGAACTTCCTGGCGTTTGTTCTAAACCTTTCCCCTTTCAATTTCTCTGAGTGCCCCCTTGTACTTGTGGTTCCCCATAATTTGAAAATCTGTCCCTGTCTACTCTTTCTATGCCCTTCATGATCTTGAAGGTTTCTATCATGTCTCCTCTAAGTCTCCGCTTTTCCAGGGAGAAAAGCCCCAGCTTCTTCAGTCTGTCAATATATGAGAGGTCTTCCATACCCTTTATTAGCTTAGTTGCTCTTCTCTGGACTCTCTCAAGTACCGCCATGTCCTTCTTGAGGTACAGCGACCAGTACTGGACACAGTACTCCAGGTGCGGGCGCATCATTGCACGATACAGTGGCAGGATGACATCCTTCATCCTGGTCGTGATACCCTTCTTAATATAAAAAATAGTTTAATAGTACAAGGTTCTTGACTCAATCAATTTTTTTAGTGTTTTATCCTCACTATTCTATTCCTCTGAATAATAAAACATAAACATGAGGATTTTTTCCTTCTTTTGTTTTTATCTCAATTTTTTAAGACACTTAACCCCCCCCCCCTTTTATGAAGCCACATTAGACTTTTTTTTTATTGCCGGCCGCTGCAGTAAAAGCTCCGACACTCATAGAATTCCTATAAGCATTGGAGCAAATACTGCTGCAGGCAGCGATAAAAAAGCATAATGCAGCTTCATAAAAGTGGGTCTTAAATTGGAATTTAGAGAGAGGTTTTTTCAGAGAGGTTTTTTCAGTCTGCTTCTGGCTGAGAAAATATGTCTAATTCAATGCTTAGCTAAGACACTGAAGTAGAAGAGACCAAAAAAAAACACCTCGGCTTTGGTCTTTACTCCTGCTCCTTTTTAAAATTTAAAATTTGTAAATTAACTTCTGTGCACCAACCTTTTGAAAGGCCTGAAAGGTATATTCAATGCGAAAATAAACCAGACCAAACTAAACTCTAATATCAGACTCATATAACTGAAACTGGAGTCTACTTTTGAAAAGCAGATGATAGAGACAAAACTGTAAATGTGAATATATGTATTTTGTTATAAAGTCAACAAGAGACAAACATGATACTTTAGTTTCATATTGTTGTTTGAATCCAGGAATTGCGTTTCTGACTGCCGTAAAATTTGATTTTAGAAATTCTGTCCAGGTATCTGTTTGTTATTCTTTTCGGAGAATTTAACATTCAGAGGTAGCATATTGAACTGTGATTGACTCCTGCTACAATGTGCAATAGCTCTTTGCAGGATTTATGGCTTAAACTCTAGAGTCCCTGAAATAATTAAGACAGATTTCTAATTATGTTCATTTAAGCAGTCACTCAATTATCAGCCAAAGAGAAAGCGGAGAAAAACAAAACGGTAAAACCTTAGCAAGAAAGGAAAGCTGTTACTGAAGTGAAACTGCCATGCTGTTGGCAATAGCCAGGCTTCATAGGCAGCCTGCTGTAGGCGTAAAATTGAAGCTGCTCCAGTTAATGTGGAATAGTCATGTCATATGTTGGTTCAGTGTTTGTCAGGTTCATTTTCAGTCTTGGTTTCCCAGAGGAGCTTGATGCAGGCACCAGCGTCTTCCAACACAAGGAAGAAGTTGCCTAGCAACAGGGAGTTCCAGCTGACCAGTTGCCTCTGATTTGTTTTGTTTTTCCCCAGGAAGGAGCTTAGGAATGATGTGACACTGCAGGTAAGTCCCCCTTGGTACTTCTATTCCTGGGATACTGTGTGCTCCACTGTTCCTGCCTGACATGCTGCCAATCTGACATTCATGGCTGAGATCTAATAGAATAAATAGTGCCTGGGGATTCCTTGAACTTTACTCCACACTGCTTCATTAATTCTGACCTTCTTAATTATGCATTGAAACAGTAAGCAGAAAAGGTAGGGAGAAAGGCTACGAGTCAGACATAGAAGGAACTTGCCTTGGTGAATAAATGTTTACCTACCACAGGGGCAATCTATGCACACTTTCTTTATCTGTTCTGCTTCTACCTTGCATTTAAATCTTAATGAGGTAGGATGTGAATAAATTGTTTCAGTCCAATGGCTCAGTCATTGCCTGGTGTGGAATATGTAACCCAATTATGACCCCTGGAGGATAGCTTAAAGGCTGCGGCTTCTACTGCATACCATTTTCTTATGCAGTCGAAAGAGGCATAATGTGAATGTGTACACAGTAATAAGCGGTGATTATCCAAAGGCAATACAGAAGTTCACTTCAGTTTATTTGATATACCGCAAATATAAAAACACATTTAAAATCTAAACAGTTTACAATAAAAGATATGGGGAGAGTGTACAAATCCATAAAATATGATTGAACAATAAACAAGACAAGACCTAACTGAAACACATGGGAAAGTCAAGAAGGACTGGTTTCAATAATTTCAAGTAGGGGAGTATTGGTGAGGTAGAGAAGGTTATACATGGATTATTTGTCTTATAAATATTTAATTTTATGAATACTTTCTTACCTATCACATGCAATTCAGAAGAACTGTACCAGTTTGATAACCAGGCTTATGCTCACATCATCAGCTTTATGTTCCTGAAAAACATTTACCCCCTCTTACTAAGGTGCGCTAACCGATTAGCACGCGCTAATCAAATTAGCGCACACTAAATGCTAACGTGTCCATAGACCAGGGGTCTCAAAGTCCCTCCTCGAGGGCCGGAATCCAGTTGGGTCTTAGGATTTCCCCAATGAATATGCATGAGATCTATTTGCATGCACTGCTTTCATTGTATGCTAATAGATCTCATGCATATTCATTGGGGAAATCCTGAAAACCCGACTGGATTCTGGCCCTCGAGGAGGGACTTTGAGATCCCTGCTGTAGACTAACATGCATGCATTAGTGTTTAGCTAATCAGTTAGAGCAGTGTTCTTCAACCTTTTTACACCTATGGACCAGCGGAAATAAAATAATTATTTTGTGGACCGGCAAACTACTAAGACTGAAATTTTTTAAAAAAACCATCGCCGCCCCATCCCCGCAAGCTCGGTCCCACAAACCAACTGATCCCATCCATACAAGCCTCAAATAGTTATGATTTTATATTGAACATATTTTATTAAAGTATAAAAAGAAACAATATTCTATACAATTGTCATTTTATAAATACAAATAATACAGGGCAAAGATCAACAAAACCCCTATCTCCCTCCCCTTCATATATATCCCCTCTACTATCAAGAAAACTGAATAAGCCAAATTATTACAGAATGCTACACAAATATCATGTAACAGAATACAACAGTCACACATGACAGGAATGGTGTTAGGGGAGTGGAATTAGGGCAACTGCCCCCTGGTCAGAGAGAGCCCTAAGCCAGCTGGAAGCTAAAGAAGCACTGCATGGGCTTTGCACTCCCCAGTTATGTCTAGCAAGATACATATTTCAAATCTGATTTATTTGAATCACAAGATAGAAATAAAATTATTTTTTTTCTACCTTTTGTCGTCTCTGGTTTCTGCTTTCATTGCCTTTTCACTCTCTTCCATCCAGCGTCTGCCCTAAGAACATAAGAATTGCCACTGCTGGGTCAGACCAGTGGTCCATCATGCCCAGAAGTCCGCTCAAGCGGCGGCCCTCTGGTCTAAGACCAGCACCCTAACTAAGACTAGCCTTACCAGCGCACGTTCTTGTTCAGCAGGAACTTGTCTAACTTTGTCTTGAATCCTTGGAGGGTGTTTTCCCCTATAACAGCCTCTGGAAGAGCGTTCCAGCTTTCTACCACTCTCTGAGTGAAGAAGAACTTCCTTATATTTGTACGGAATCTATCCCCTTTCAACTTTAGAGAATGCTCTCTCGTTCTCCCTACCTTGGAGATGAATAGTGTCTTTCTCTACTAAGTCTATTCCCTTCAGTATCTTGAATGTTTCGATCATTTCCCCTCTTAATCTCCTCTGTTCGAGGGAGAAGAGGCCTAGTTTCTCTAATCTTTCACTGTACGGCAGCTCCTCCAACCCCTTAACCATCTTAGTCGCTCTTCTCTGGACCCTTTCGAGTAGTACCGTGTCCTTCTTCATGTACGGTGACCAGTGCTGGGGAAGGGAGGATATTGGGTACCCACAATAATTATGAAAAGTTAGCTCCTATGGTTCCATCCACACTCTGCTCACACTCCACCTCGATGTATATCTTCCTGTACAATCCACACTCTCCCAAAATCTATAAAGTATAGGGCTCATAATAAAAAAAAAGTCTATAAAGTGGCCTAAATGGGTACTTGAATGATCAAAAAGCCTGATCGTCCAAGTACCCATAATCAAAGCTGGTTTTAGACGTATCTAAAACCAGCTTAGGCCTTTCCCCTGCCACGCACAGAGAGAAAAGAGGCATTTTTATAGGAGGGGAAAGGGCGGACGGTGGGCGGGAGGTGGGCCGACCTAGACCTAGGTGTGCAGCAGGTATAACATTACATTACATTACATTACATTAGGGATTTCTATTCCGCCATTACCTTGCGGTTCAAGGCGGATTACAAAAGGTTAATTTAAAAAAGACAGAATTACAATGATTAGCTAGAGAGGTAAGTTGTAGATCTTAAGAGCATTTAGAGGTCGTGTTGTTATTGCTGTTTCAGGAATTTCTTGAAAAGTGTGGTTTTTATTTCTTTTCTGAATGTCCTATAGTCTGGGTGGTCATCAGAAGGTTGGAGATCTGGTTGTCCAGTCTTGCGGCTTGAGTGGCTAGGAGGCCGTCATGTAGTTTTGTTCTTTTTACTTCTTTGATTGGGGGGGGTATGAATGGGGAGTGCGTTTTTCTGTGTCTGGTACTGGGTGCTTGGATGAGGCGATTGTTCAGGTATGATGGGCTGTCTCCGTGTAGGGTTTTAAATAATATGCAGTAGAATTTGAAATGGATTCTTTCTTGGATTGGGAGCCAGTGTGAGTTGATGAAGGCTTCAGTGATGTGGTCATGTTTTTTCAATGAGTAGATGAGTCTCAAAGCTGTATTTTGGATTGTTTGGAGTTGTCTTATCGCAGTTGCAGGACATGGAAGGAAGAGTATGTTACAGTAGTCCAATATACCTAGTATTAGGGATTGTACTATAAGTTGGAATTGTGTTCTTTCAAAGAATTTTCGGACTTGTCTCAGGTTTCTCATGATTGCGAATGATTTTTGAATTGTTTTATTTATTTGCGGTTGCATTGTGCAGCATCTGTCTATGGTCATGCCTAGTAGTTTTATGGTGGTTTGGATGGGATATTTGGTTGCGTTTATGTCTAGGTTGGTTGTGGTTTGGATCTTGTCATTTTCTAGGAGGATGAATTTGGTTTTGTCTTGGTTGAGTTTAAGTTTGTGATTTTTCATCCAGGTTGTGACTGCTTCAAGTGTTTGGTGAAGTTTGTCTGTCATGGTAGGTTTAGAATGATCATATGGGACGAGGATGGTGATGTCATCCGCATAACTATAGGAGGTTATGCCTAGATTATCCAGATGCGTTCCTAGAGATGCAGTGTAGAGATTGAAGAGGGTAGGGGATAGTGGAGATCCTTGTGGTACGCCGCAGGGGTTTGACCAGGATTCTGACTTTTCTTTGTTTGATTTTACACTGTAGGTTCTGAGTTTTAGGAATCCTTCAAACCAGGAGTATACTTTATCTGAGATGCCTATTGCATCTAAGATCTGTAGAAGGATGTTGTGGTCTACTAGGTCGAATGCCGCCGATAGGTCCAGTTGTATGAGTAGCATTTTTTTCCCTGTACTAAGTTGTTGTCTGACGGTATCCATAAGGGAGCCTAGTAGTGTCTCTGTGCTGAAGTTTGTTCTGAAGCCTGATTGCATGGGGTGGAGTAGGTTATGGTCCTCTATGTAATTGGTGAGGAGTTTGGCTACTAGGCCTTCTATAATTTTGACATATAGCGGAATTGAGGCTATAGGTCTAAAGTTAGATGGGAGGTTTTGTGGTGCTTTTGGGTCTTTTTGGATTGGGGTGATGACAATTTCGCTGAGATCAGCAGGGAATGTGCCTTCTGTGAGCGTGAATTGGATCCATTGTAGAGTTATAGTGCGGAATTTTACACTAGAGGTGGTAAGGAGATATGAGGGGCAATGGTTGAGGTCACAGGAGGCATGGCTGTATTTTTTGTAGAATTTGTTGAATTCTGACCATTGTATGTTAGGGAATTGAGTCCAAATTCTGTCTGCTGCGATTGCCTCTTTTCCTGTAGGGTGGGTTGTGATTGGATTTTGATGGGATGGGTTAAGGATGAGTGTGGCTCTGGTGTTGGTGATTTTGTTCTTGAAGTGTTCTGCTAAGAGGGTGGGTGATGGTGGAGGTGTGTTCGTGGAGGTTGTGTATGGTTTGGTGTCTGTTAATTCTTTCAGGATTTGGAATATTTTTTTGGAATCTTGGGTTTCCGTGCCTATGAGGTTAGTATAGTAGCTTTTCCTCTTATCTTTTAGTAGATTTTTGTATTGTTTGTTGATTTTTTTCCAGTCGGTTTTTGTTTGATCTTGGTTCTTTTTTCTCCATTTTCTTTCTAATCTTCTACACTGTCTTTTGAGTTGGAGTAATTCATTATTAAACCATTGGTCTGATTTCCTGCTGGTTCTGGTTTTGGTTTGTAGGGGTGCCAGATCATCAAGGATGTTGGTGGATACATTTTTCCAGTGGGAGATGAAGTTTTTTGGGTCGCAGTCTTGGATAGTTTCGTCTACCTTTGACCAGAAAATGGTTGGGTCGATATGTTTGCGTGAGGTATATGTGGTTTTTTTTGATTGAGGTGTGTGTTTGGTCTTGGTCCAATTGATGTTGAAGTTATAAATGTAGTGGTCTGACCATAGGGATGGGGACCATGTTCCGTTAGGAGTTTGGATTGCTGGATTGGATGGTTGGTGAGACATGAATGCAGCAATGTCCAGTTGATGACCTTTTTCATGAGTGGTTTGTGGGTTTAGGATCTGGAAGGATAAGGCATTGAGGAGGGATAGACAGTTATTTGCTGGTGTGGAGGTTGTGTCTTCTAGGTGTAGGTTTAGGTCTCCTAGGATGAGGTTATATTCAGCTGTTAGTGAGTTTTGGTAGATGAAGTTTTCAAATTCAGGTCTCACTGTGGTCCAGTTTCCTGGTGTTATGTAGCAGAGCAAGCAGTTTAGAGAGTTTTTTAGTGTTGGGTTTGTGAGTTGACACGCTAGGAAATCCATTTGTGGAGTGGATGTTTTCTCAAGTATGTTTAGAGTTAGGGAGTTCTTGAATATTATTGCTAGTCCTCCTCCTCTTTTTTTCTCTCTGCAGGTTACTGTTATTTTGTATCCTGGCGGGCATACTTCTTTTATTCTAGGGTCTGTGTCTGAGGTTAACCAGGTTTCAGTGAGGAATAGGCAGTCAAGTTTTTCTGTTTTTATCCAATTTTTTATGTTTTCTGTTTTGGGTCCTAGTGCTCTGATGTTAACATAGGCACATGTAAGGGAGGTCGTGTCAGTCTGGGGAATGTGAGTTGTTTCCGGGTATATGAGTGTTGTGGGAGATGGATGAGATTTTGTTTTCGGAAGTGTTGATCTTCTTTTCCAGGTAACAGTGATGGAGTGTTGAGTGCTGGTGTGGTGGTTCGAGTTTCTTGATGTGAGTATTCTTCTGTTGGGAAGTTGGAAGTTGGTTGTACTGGAGGATGTGGTTGTGGTGGGTAAGTTGTTTGCTGCTGCTTTCCAACTAGAAATGAGGAGGATTATCAAAAGGGTGGCTAGTGTGTGTGTATGCAGGGAGAGCTTCATTTTTGATGTCTGGTTCGGGGGGGCGGAGCAGGGCTCCCACGCTGGCCCGATCTGGCTGGCTTCTGTGAAGTGGTGCGCTGGGTCGTTTTTAAATGTAATATGTCCTCCGGCTGGATTGGGGGGGCGGATCAGGGCTCCCACGCCGGCCCGATCTGGCTGGCTCGTGTTGGTGCTGTGCGCTGGCTTTTTTAAGGTAAAATGTCCTCCTGCTGGATCGGGGGGGGCGGAGCAGGGCTCCCACGCCGGCCCGATCTGGCTGGCTCGTGTTGGTGCTGTGCGCTGGCTTTTTTATGGTAAAATGTCCTCCTGTTGGATCGGGGGGGGCGGAGCAGGGCTTCCACGCCGGCCCGATCTGGCTGGCTCGTGTTGGTGCTGTGCGTTGGCTTTTTTAAGGTAAAATGTCCTCCTGCTGGATCGGGGGGGGCGGAGCAGGGCTTCCACGCCGGCCCGATCTGGCTGGCTCGTGTTGGTGCTGTGCGCTGGCTTTTTTATGGATCGGGGGGGGCGGAGCAGGGCTCCCACGCTCCTCTCCTTGTGCAGAGGGGGCCGGAGAAAGAGTGCAGAGTCCTCCGGTGTTGTTTTTTTAAAGTCGGCTCTCCTGTGCCGGGAGGGGGGCGGAGCAGGGCTCCCACGCTCCTCTCCTTGTGCAGAGGGGGCCGGAGAAAGAGTGAAGAGTCCTCCGGTGCTGTTTTTTTTTTTTTTTTTTTTAAAGTCGGCTCTCCTGTGCCGGGAGGGGGGCGGAGCAGGGCTCCCACGCTCCTCTCCTTGTGCAGAGGGGGCCGGAGAAAGAGTGTAGAGTCCTCCGGTGTTGTTTTTTTTAAAGTCGGCTCTCCTGTGCCGGGAGGGGGGCGGAGCAGGGCTCCCACGCTCCTCTCCTTGTGCAGAGGGGGCCGGAGAAGGAGTGAAGAGTCCTCCGGTGCTGTTTTTTTTTTTTTTTTTCAAAGTCGGCTCTCCTGTGCCGGGAGGGGGGCGGAGCAGGGCTCCCACGCTCCTCTCCTTGTGCAGAGGGGGCCGGAGAAGGAGTGAAGAGTCCTCCGGTGCTGTTTTTTTTTTTTTAAGTCGGCTCTCCTGTGCCGGGAGGGGGGCGGAGCAGGGCTCCCACGCTCCTCTCCTTGTGCAGAGGGGGCCGGCGAAAGAGGCAGAAGTTCTCCGGTGCTGGTCTTTAGAAAAAGTCGGCTCTCCTGTGCCGGGAGGGGGGCGGAGCAGGGCTCCCACGCTCCTCTCCTTGTGCAGAGGGGCCGGCGAAAGAGGCAGAAGTTCTCCGGTGCTGGTCTTTAGAAAAGTCGGCTCTCCTGTGCCGGGAGGGGGGCGGAGCAGGGCTCCCACGCTCCTCTCCTTGTGCAGAGGGGGCCGGCGAAAGAGGCGGAAGTTCTCCGGTGCTGGTCTTTAGAAAAAGTCGGCTCTCCTGTGCCGGGAGGGGGGCGGAGCAGGGCTCCCACGCTCCTCTCCTTGTGCAGAGGGGGCCGGCGAAAGAGGCAGAAGTTCTCCGGTGCTGGTCTTTAGAAAAAGTCGGCTCTCCTGTGCCGGGAGGGGGGCGGAGCAGGGCTCCCACGCTCCTCTCCTTGTGCAGAGGGGCCGGCACTTCTACGTTTTGAGTTAGACCAAGTCAAAACAGGTATAAGTGCCAAAAAGGGGCCGCTGAGCTGATCGTGGCTGCTGCGATCAGCTCAGCGGCCCCAGCAACCTGCCTACCTGCCTACCCCCTAAAGCAATGATCACGGCATGAGAGATGGCTCATCTCCCCTGCCGCGATCCACCCTTCCCCCCCCCCCCCAACAATGTTCAGGGCTCCTTCCCCAGCCACCACCAAAAAAGAAATAGTCTTGTATTTTGTTGAACTTGAAGGTGTGGAGAGCTCACTTCAAACTGGATGATACCACAAAAATCCAGCGTACTGAGAAGCAGCAAACTATTACACTAACAGTCACAGCAACCTACATAAAGCACACTTAGAACCTATATATCAAGCTTATCATGCTATTACAGAACTGACATAGCTCAAATAGCAACTCTGTCTATGAAGAGACAGTACTGAGATCACACTGAGATCACACTTATCACACTGAGATCTAGAATACCATTACACCATCATCACCTATGGAGTAAACAGATTAAGCTGCACTGCTATCAAAACAGATTCTCAACAAATACAGAACAAGTAACTAAAAATACAAATACAAATATGCAGACAAAACCTGAACTCCAGGAAGTCAAACCTATGTAGTAGAACACTAGAAAAATAGAAAACAGAAATGCATTTCCTCTTCCCTGTGTAAAATATAAGAAGAGATGCTCATACCCACAGGCTACAAATTCCAATTACACTCCAAAATACATTACATTACATTAGTGATTTCTATTCCGCCTTTACCTTGCGGTTCAAGGCAGATTACATAAGAATTGTTATGAACATAAGAACATAAGAACATAAGCAATGCCTCTGCTGGGTCAGACCAGAGGTCCATCGTGCCCAGCAGTCCGCACACGCGGTGGCCCAACAGGTCCAGGACCTGTGCAGTAATCCTCTATCTATACCCTTCTATCCCCTTTTCCAGCAGGAAAATGTCCAATCCTTTCTTAAACCCCTGTACTGTACTCTGCCCTATTACGCCCTCTGGAAGCGCATTCCAGGTGTTCATATTGTTACGATATTAAGAAGTACTTAAGGAATATTTAGAACCTTTTCTATTTTGCTAAGGAGTAGTTGGTAATTGCAGGAGGTGTTCGGAACCTGTTTGGTTGTGTTATATTGGTTTTATGAATGTTTTGAAGAGTAGGGTTTGTGTTTCTTTTTTGAAGGTTTTGTAGTCTGTGGTCGAAGTCAGCAGATTGATGAGTAGTCGGTCCAGTTTCACTGTTCTGGTGGCCAGTAGGTTATCATACATTTTTTTTGTTTGACATTTTTGGTTGGCGGGTGTGTGAATATTGTGTGGGTTCTCCTTTGTCTGGTTGAGGAGGATTGAGTAAGTCGATTGTTCCAGTAGGAATTTGAAGTGCACTCTGGTTTGTATTGGGAGCCAGTGTGAGACGTGATATGCTTCTGTGATGTGGTCGTATTTTTTCAATGAATAGATATGTCTTAGGGCTGTGTTTTGTATTGTTTGAAGTTGTTTTATCGTGGTTGATGGGCAGGGGAGATAAAGTATGTTGCAGTAGTCTATTAGGCTTAGGATTAGTGATTGAACCACTAGTTGGAATTGTTTTCTGTCAAAGAATTTTCAAAATTGTCTTAGGTTTCTCATGCTGGATGCAGTACTCCAGGTGAGGGCACACCATGGTCCGGTACAGCGGCATGATAACCTTCTCCGATCTGTTCGTGATCCCTTTCTTTATCATTTTGCTTAGATTTTAGGGGTTAAGCTAGACCAGAAGTGCCCTCTTGGGAGGTTTTGTTACTAAAAGAAGTCTTTTATTGTTATTTATTGGTATGTATGAATTTATATAGGTCCGTCCTATCATAAAATGGAGTTCTTTTCCTTTATATATTTGTATTTGTAAACCACTTGGACCTGTCATAAGTTTTAATAAAATATAATACATATTACGGCTAGAGAAATGGCCCCATGAAGATCCTCTGGGTTGTGTGTGTGCCTGCATGGTCACATTGATGTGTATGTCCATGCACACACAGGAAGAAGCAAATCGACTGGTGTTCTCTCAGGATTTCTGCAGCTGGCATTGTGCTTGTTGCAGGTTTCCGGGTCTCGGCTGCGAGACCCAGAAACCTGCAACAAGTTGACTGGCATTTGCATATGTGCACACACATGCATGTCAATGTGACCATGTAGGCACACGTGACCCAGCAGAACTTCAAAGGGCCTTTTTTCTATCTACACTAGTAGCAGGGATTGCTGGATATGAGGGCCACAAAAACTATGGGGGCCACATGTGGCCGAGAGTCTGCATTTCGGACACCACTGACATACAGGGTCAGAACAATGGTCCATTTAGCCCAGTATCCTATTTCTACAGTGGCCAATCCAGCACACAAGACCTGGCAGAAACCCAAATAGTAGTAACATTTCATGCTACTGATCCCAGGAAAGCACTGGATTCCCCCATGTCTGTCTCAGATTATGCTTTTTTCCTCCAGAAACTTGTCCAGTGTTGTGCAGTCAAATTCAGATCACTACTGTCAGGGCCTTCAAGGGATTCAGAGAATCCTCAGCCCAACAGCCATAATTTTTTTTTTTTTGGTAGGGGTTACTTTTTGTTTGATGCAGTTTGATTGATTGAGCAGGCTGCCTACTCAACAAATCAAATTGCATCAAGTAAAAAGTAAACAAAAAAATAAAAAAACAGGGCTGTAGAGTTGGGGATTCACTGAATCTCCTGAAAGCCCTCACTGTATGCCACTGAATTTGTCCAAACCTTTTTTTTTAAACCCAGCTAAGCTAACCACTGTTACCACATCCTCTGACAACAAAGGTAAGTATACTTGTAGGCATATCAAAATGAGGAAGAGTGCCTAGATAGTTGTGAATAAAGGCTGATAGCACCTGAAACTCAGCCTGGTTCCTATTGAGATGGAAGTGAAAAGGAGAAGGGAGAAAATGCCAAGTCAATCCTTAACACAAATGTGGTGTATATATTGCATTAGTATGATAATATGCCCTATATCTTATAAAATGCTTTAGGGAAACTGCTTTGAAAGAAACAAAGGCATATGAATTATTTAGATATATAAATGATAGGAAGAAGTGTCAAAATGAAATAGTGAGGCTCAAGTGTGAGGGGGACAAATATGCAGAAACCAATAAGGATAAGGCTGATCTGTTAACAATTATTTCTGTTCTGTGTTCATGAAAAGACTGGGATGAAAGACTGGGAGTTGGACCGCAAAAAACAAATGCAAATGAGAATGGATGTATGGCAGACAAGGACAGATTCTCAGAAGACTGTGTTTGTGAGGAACAAGCTAAATTAAAAGTAGACAAAGCAATGGGGCCTGATGGGATACATCTGAGGGTGCTCAAAGAACTCAGAAAAGTTCTGGTTGCTCCGTTGTCTCGTCATTTTAATGTTTCCTTAGAGTCTGGTGTGGTCCCAGAGGACTGGAGAAGATTGGATGTGGTCCCTCTGCACAAGACTGGAAGTAAGGAGGAGGTTGAGAATTACAGGCTGGTTATTCTGACCTTGGTAGTGAGTAAACTATTGGAAACGCTTCTTAAGCAGAGGATAGTAAAATTTCTAGAATTGAGTGGACTGCAGGACCGAGGCAGCATGGTTTTACAAGAGGCAGACAAATCTGATTGATTTCTTTGACTGGATGACTAAACAGTTGGATATGTGAGGGGTGCTAGATATAGTGTACTTGGACCTTAGCAAAGCTTTTGACATGGTGCCACATGATAAATAAACTGAGTTCATGCGGTATTGGCCCCAAAGTGACAAACTGGATTAAAAGCTGGTTAAATGGAAGGAGACAAAGGGTTGGCGTTGTGTTCCAGAGCTCCTACCTCTTCTGGTAGCCTTCCCATCTGGCCCTCTCCCTTCCACCTGTACCCGGCTGCACACCCGGCCTCGTGGCCCTCTTCAGTGACTCGTTAGTGGTGGTGCTCAAGACAGGTTGCCAACATCAGTTCCTTCACTCTGCAAATTCCACCTTTGCGGAAACAGGAAATTTAAACAAAGTAGGCAGGACTCACCGAGGGAAGGTCTCAACATCAGCACCCTATCTTGATCACTGCTGCTGATGAATTGCCAAAGAAGGCCGCGGGGCAGGGGGTGTGGCTGGGTGCAGGTGGAAGGGAGAAGGCCAGATGCAGGACTCATGGGTGAGAGAGAGAAAGAGAGAAGGGAAGGAAACAAAAGGAAATATGCCATACCAGGCTGGGCCAAAGTGTGGAGGGAGAGTGAAAAGATGCTGACTACAGGGTGCAGGGACAAAGGCAGAGGGGAGGATAAGCCGAAAATGGAGACAGTGACATACAGAAGGGGCAAGCAGGGACTATAAGGATAGGGATAGAGAGGGAGCAATGCTGAAAGGGGGGGGGGGGGGTAGATGGGTGTATAGAGGAAGGCAATGCTGAAGAGGCTAGATTGGCACACAGAGGGGGATAATACTGAAATGTGTGTGGTGGGGAGGGGGGTGATGGGGAAACAGATGGGGTAGGGCTGAAAAGGGAAGAGCAGATAGGGACACAGAGAGGGAGCAATGCTGAAAGAGGGTAGTACTGAAAAAATAGAGGTGAAATAGAGACACAGAGAAGCAATGCTGAAAAGGGGGGGGGGAGATAAGTGCATTGAGAGGGCAGATGGTGAAAATGGAGGAAAAGAGGTAAGATAGGGACATTCGTGAGATAGGCACACAAAAGTGTGATGCTGGAAAAGCGGTAGAATGGTAACTCTGACAGACACAGAAGGGAAATGCTAGATCAAGGAGAGATGGGGGCTCAGGCCGGATGGAATGGGGAGAAAGAGGCCAAGCCATATGGAAGAGGTACAGAAAGAGGATAGACATTGGAAAGAATGAGACAGAAGAGAAGACGAGGAAAGTAGAAACCCAGAAACATCCAAGGTAGCTAATTTTTTTATTTTTTTTTAATAGCTGTGTTAATAAATATTTATAATTTCAAAATAGAAGTAAAGTGATCTTTTTATTAGACTAATTTTAATATATTTGTACTAGTTTTAAGAGACTAAAGTTCCTTCAGGTTTGGAAAGGATACCATGAAGGAGGTTTTGGCCTCTGAAAGCTAATAGAAAATGGTATATCTTATTTTCTATTTTTGTTTTTTTCTATGTGGTGATTGGTATTTGTAAGCCTTTCAAATTTATATCTGCTGTTTTTATATTTTGCACAGTACTAGAGGACATGCACCACTGTTTATGTGGCACTGCATTCTATGCAGATTCTGGCTTCTTAGGATGCAGTTTCATTGTTGTCTACATATTTTATTTTTAGTTTTCAGTTACTTATTTTATACTGGGTGAGAGTGTATCTATGTTCAGTGTGTGTGGAAAAAAGACATGCTTTTCTGTTAGCATTGACTGTGCAGAATTGATCTATACTAATCTGGCTTGTTTAGTTTTACAATGGGTGTACTGATGTTCTAGTACTCACTGCAAAGGTTAAGATGCTGCAATTTCCTAGGTGTGACTCGTGGATTATTACTAAAAATATTTTTTTCATATAGAGGAGAGGGTGTTTAGAAATGATTAACTCCAGGTGTCAAATATGCTAGGTATCTTACTGATGGCTGGAGTCTGAGTTCTAGACCCGATGCTGCACCAATAGAGGTCAGCTCAGGTCACACCGGTCACCTTATCTTCTGGTGCTTGTTGTGCAGCAAGCAAAAAGAGCCTCCTTTCCCCTCTGATCTTTTGCATTGCATGTAGCTGGAAGCCCAAGGAGATAATAATAATAATAATTTATTTTCTTGTATACCGCCCCACCAACAATTCTAGGTGGTTCACAACAAAGAAACTGAAACATTTCAGAACATACAATTTCAAAAACACACTTCTACATACATCAGTCAAATGCAGCAATAGCTAAGATGCGATCTCAAGTCGTTGCTATCATTAAAAGATAGGTTAAAAATAATTATAAAACACCATCGTAATATAAAAAAAAAAATCAGCATTCTTGTTTATCGAATAGATAAGTTTTAAATAATTTCCTAAATGTAAAGTAAGACTAGGCTTGAGCAATTAACGGGCTCATCCAGGAGTTCATCTTCCCTGCCTGATACTCCAATGTCCTGTCCAAAAAAGTCTTATAACGACAGGCCCTTGGGGTAGGGAAGATGAACATACCTGAGTTTCTGGTACATTTTATTGAATAAGACAATTTCAAGTAAGATATCAAATAAGAGGTAATAATCCAAAAAGTGCCTTATAACAAATATACCCAAACTTAAAAAACACTCTGGCCCCAAATGGCAGCCAATGCAGTCTAGCATAAAAAGGACTAACATGATCATATTTTTTAAGACCGAAAATCAAATGGACTGAAGCATTCTGAACTAATCAGAGTCTTAATAAAGTCTTTTTTGGTAACCCTAAATAGACAATATTGCAATAATCCAAGGTAGATAACACAGTAGACTGGACCAGCAACTGAAAGGACTCCATATCAAAAAACTTCTTAAAGGTCCTCAATTTCCACAAAATTGCATAACTTTTTTAAATTAGCAAGTCTGTATGCTTCCCAAAAGTTAAGCTACGATCCAAAGTTATTCCCAAAATTTTCAAATATCTCAAAGCTTTGACCCTTCAATTGAATAATTGTTTCCTGAATTTTATCATTAAGGCTAACTAGAAAAATCTTGTTTTTTTCAGGATTAAGCTTCAACCTAACCTGTAACATCCACAATTCTAGCTTTTCCAAAATATTGGAAATTTGAGTAATCAATTCATTCGAGATAACCTTGCAAGGTAACAATATGTAATATCATCCGCATATGTATAGAACATTACATTTAAACTTTGAAGTACCAATGCCAAAGAAACTAAATATATGTTAAACAACATTGGAGATAAAAGAGAACCCTGCGGAAAGATTGAAGAGGCCAGCCAGGATCCAGGAGGGACTTACTGCACAGACAGTGCAGTTGTACCAGGGTTCTGCTGCCCAAGTTAGCCTGAAGTTGGGAAAAAATAAAATAATGCTCTCTATCCTAAGACTAGGGGCAACCAAAAAGAGGATATATCAGGAAGTTCCTCCCAATTGCCTGTTCCCTGGGAAAGAGATAAAGAAAAGGCTATGGGGCTCATAATTAAAAAAAAAAAAAAAAACCCATCTAAAAAGTGGCCTAAATGGATACTTGGACGATCAAAAAGCCTGATCGTCCAAGTACCTATAATCAAAGCTGGTTTTAGACGTTTCTAAAATCAGCTTAGGCCTTTCCCCTGCCTCTAAATGCATAAAGCCAAAAGAGGCGTTTTTAGAGGAGGGGAAAGGGCGGTCGGTGGGCCGACCTAGAACTAGGCGTACAGCAGGTATAACCAAAGCTTTAGGCAGGTTGCCTAGTCGGCACTTATACGTTTTGACTTAGACCAAGTCAAAACAGATATAAGTGCTGAAAAAGTGGCCGCTGAGCTGATCGCTGCAGCTCAGCAGCCCCAGCAACCTGCCTATCGCTGCAAGAGAGATGGTTCATCTCTCCTGCCGAGCTGGTGATCGGCCCAGGTGGCTCAAATCCTGCCCACAGGTGGGGCCTGAGACTTATGCCCATATGCCCTGCCCATATGCCTAAGGCCCCACCCACAGGAGGGGCTTAAGCCTACTGGGCCTATTCTGGTTGGCCCAGGCATCTCAGGCCCCACCTGTGGGCGGAATTTGAGCCGCCTGGGCCAATCAGGCCCTAAGGCCAGCCATTCAACAATGGCTGGCCTGTCGGAAGGATGGGCTTGGCACCCGTCTGTCTGACCAATGTTTTGAAGTTACGGGGGGGTGGGGGTGTTGTGGGGATCAGAGGGGGGGTCTTGGGTTGGCGGGGGGCAATTGGGGGCTCGGGGGGTCCTTGCATCAAGGGTAGGATGGCTTGGGCTCCCTCCTGACCGATCGTGTCAGAGGGGGTTCGGGGTTCGCCTGGGCAGGAGGGCTTGGGCTCCCTCATGCCCTGATAGTGTCGGGGGGTTCGGGGGTGCCATGGGGCAGGAGGGCTTGGGCTCCCTCCTGCCCGGATCGTTGTAAAGGGGGGGGGATTCTGTAACCGGTATTGTTTTTGACAGACACAGGTTACAGAAACCAGCTTTTAGGCGAAGGACTGGCTCCTCCTTCGCCTAAAAACTCTTGTTTTGGGCGTTTGAGAGTTAGGCTTTTTTTTAGGTTGATTATATGGTGTTAGTGTAGACGTAGTGGTGGTCTGGGTGTTTAAACAGCTGAACGAAGAGGCAGGCCATTATTTAAAAAAACTCATTTTGGACGTTTTTTTGATAATGGACATTTTCCCTGCTTCTACTTTCAACGTTTAAGGCCTTAGGTCTTATGCCCCTCTATGGACTGGCTGCCAGGTCCTCAAGAAATAAACTCTAAATGGAATGGATGCTATGAATTTAAGTAGAGGATTTTTTTTTTGGGGGGGAGGGGAGTTGACAATTTATAACTTGTGGTCTGCTTATGTTACTGAGACTCCTAGGGCTGTTTGCTATATGTGACCATTTGCTGAATGTTTTTAAAAAGTTGGGAGAAGTACTGAACCTGACTATGGTCAGGAAAGAAAGCTAGTTTCCCTGGCTAGGCTTTGAAATAAAGCCCACAGAGCCTGCTAGTTTAGTGTTTGGTTGGTATTTTCAATTGACCCTGATGCTTCAGATCTGTTAACAGCTGGAGGACTGTTTAATGTTGTTTCCACATGGTTATAAACTCAAGGGTTGGTCCACTCCACTCAATATTTTATTACTCACAACTGAAAGTCTGATATATTATGGGTGCAACACAACAAAGGATGGGGGTGCCATGGAGGGCAAGTCACATGGAATGTAATTATAGTTTGCTACGACCCTGACTGCACACAGCAGACAACTGCCTAGGCAAATGGCGGAGCAAGGGGCGGGACCATGTGTCCTCTTTTTTGGCTTCACAAATATGGTAACCCTACTCAGGAGTAATGTAAGAAAATACTTCTTTACAGAAAGGGTGGTAGACGCGTGGAATAGTCTCCCATTGGAGGTGGTGGAAATGAAGACTATCTGAATTCAAAACAGCATGAGACAGGCATGTGGGATCTCTTAGAGGAGGAGATAGCGGATGTTGTGGATGAGCAGACTGAATGGACTATTCAGCCTTTATCTGCCATCATGTTTCTATGTTTCTATTATTCTCCTGTGTATCACCTCTTGATAAATAACATTGCTACTTATAGTATACTGGCTGTGCATAATCTGCTGAGCATGTTTTGGTTAAGGACTGTTTTATTTTATTTCATGAGCTTTTTAAAATCATTGTAAAGGATGCATTGCTTATTTGACAAAAAAAAATGTGCTTACCGTTTTTTTCAGGGAAAATGTGTGCAAAATCTGAGTGCAGTATTTTAGTGATGATATTAAAATGTACTGTCTCTACAGAATGAGATGTTAAATTGTAATCTTGGTAAAAATTTCAAAACAAGAAAAGTATCGTTTATGACAGCAGAACTCACATTATAGAAAACGAAGTCAATGAACATCAAAGGTGATTACTGAAAAAGACACATAAAGAAAATAGGAATGTACTCGTATAAAGAAAGAGTTATAAACGGTAGATGATCTCTATTTTACCTTGGTTATCAGCAGGGTAACTGCTTCATAGTTTTCAGTGAATCATACAGCTCATGGAATTTGACATTTTACATATCAATTGTATATTTATTTTGCATGTATTTTAATGCCAGTTATACTTTGTGCTATGGTAACTGTACTCTGCTTAACTGATTTGGGCAATAGTTCTTATTTTCCTCTTTGCCATATTTTAAACACACAGATATACTGTAGAAACAGACACTGGAACCCAGAAAGTAGGCTTGAAGGCTCAGATTTTATAAATGGCTCCTGAAGAAAGGTGCCCAGATTGGCACACCTAGCCGATGTAGGCACCTAACCTAGGCCCCTCTTTTACTAAGCCGTGGTAGAGGTTTCCACCATGGCCTGGAGCACTAAATGCTCTTATGCTCATAGGAATTCTATCCTAATGCAATAAAACATTCCGGGCTGTAGTAGAAACCTTTACCGTGGCTTGGTGAAAAAAAGAGGGGTGTGTGTAATGTTTTAATTAGCTTAATTGGCACCATTAATGGGCAATAATGAGCTCATAAATGACAAAAATTAAAAATTAATAGATGGTAGGGGCCCAGCTTGGTAAGTGCCTACTGCTTTCAGGTAGGCATCTAGCCCAAGATACCTACCAGAAAGTGGGTGTAGTTAGGGGTGGATCTTGGGCATGTTTTGCCACTAGGCACCTAACTTAGGTGCCAGTATTTAGGTCGAGAAAACTCTGGCATAAATAGGGGGCACCTAAGATTTTAACGTCTATTGGTGCCTATTTAGGTGCTGCTAGGCACGATTCAATTTGGATTTAGATGTCATATCGAAAATGTCCCTCTCCATGTAATATGTTGGTCATATAAATGCACTCTGAATATGGTCACTCTGTTCTTTGGTTTTACAGAAATACCTCTTTTTTGTTAAAGATCTCAATATGCATACTTTGGAAGAAAGGTGGGAGAAAGAAGATATGATAAAGCCGAAATAGAAACTGCTATCGAAACTGTCTAACCACTTTTGGCTGAAACCAAAATTGAAGAGTTTTCTAACAGCTGGAGCAACCCTTGTGGTGTTCCACAGGGCTTGCCATTCTCCCCTTTACTCTCTAATATTTACTTAGCATCTCTAGGAGATTGTCCAATTTCAAGATTAAATTATTTAGTTATGCAGACGATATCATGGGTTTGATCCCTATTTTCACCTCCCAGATTAATCAAATTGTTACAGATATCTTGTTGGCTATTGAATCATGGATGGCAGAATTTAACTTAAAAATTAACACCGATAAGACTAAATTCTTCTATGCCTCCCCAAATTTGAAGGAAGATGCCACATCAATTGTCTTAAATGCTAAAACTTATACTGTTCAAGCCTCTATTAAGATACTTGGTGCAATTTTGTACTGAATTTTAACTTTGAAAGACCAGGTTGATTCTATGGTATTTAAGGGTTTCCACACATTGTGGAAACTAAGAAACTCAGAGCATACTTCAATATAAATTAGTTTCGATTACTAGTTCAATCCCTAATCTTAAGCCAATTTGATTACTGTAACATCGTGCATCTCGCTGGATCCCCCCCAAATCTTCAAAGGCTTTGCATCATACAGAATGCAGTGGTTCGCCTGATCTATAATCAGAAGTATGATCATGTTACACCTTTTTATCATCAATTACATTGGTTATCGATTGAAGAGCGGACAAAGTTCAAGTTTGGATGTTTCTGTTTCAAAACATTGGCAGGCTTAAGCCCTGAATATCTTTTGGAATCATTCACAATCAATAGCTCCAAGCACTCCAAGAAATCTCATGCATTATTTTCTTTTCCGTCCACCAAAGGTTGTAAATTTAAAAGATTGCAACAACGTCTGCTGTCTTTCCAAGCAGCATTATGGAATAAGGACTTGAATTAATCATATCAGCTGATTCCTATCAACAATTTCAATGTGCTTTAAAAAAGTATCTCTTTATAGAATCTTTTGGAAATTAGGTATGTTTCGTTATTCGTACCCATCTTTTGTATTGTGAACTGCATAGAACTTAGTGGTAATTGTGGTATAGAAGTGAGTTTTTTATGTTTATGTTTATATTCGAGTCCAAACCAAACATATGATCAATTGCCAGTTTATCAGACAGCTCAGCAAAAACCTGCTGGCCTGATAAACCTAATTATGAAATCAGGGTCAAGCCATTTTACAGAGAGAGGAAGAAAATAATCCTTCTGCCCTCCATTTTAAGTCAGCCATCTCCATTAAATCTATCATCCTGCTATCCCCAGCCAAGTTAATAAAATAATATGCTTAGTTCCTTACATAGTAACCCTATATATCCAGGTATTTTTTCTGTCCCTATTGGGCTCACAATCCAAGTTATGTACCTGGGGCAATGGAGGGTCAGAAGGAGCTGCAGGGGGAATCAAACTTGGCTTCCCAGATTCTTAGTCCACTGTACTAACCATTGGGCAATGTTTCCCTAGGAGTTATTATTTTTAATGCAAAAGAAAAATTATGCAAAATCTTTCCCTGTTAAATCAAAAATATGAATTAATTGCTGAGGATGAGCTAAATTGTGAGTCACTTAGGACATATGTAATCCGCCTTGAACCGCAAGGTAACGGCGAAATAGAAATCACTAATGTAATGTAATGTCAAGATTGAATGCAAGGAAAGTTGGTTTTGAAGCCCAAATATTTCTGTTTGATTTCTATTATAGCTTGCTAATACATTCTAGGTAATCTTTTATAAAAATGTAGATCTAAACTGGAATTCAATTGCTTTCCATCTCTGAATTAATTGGCACACTTTGAATGAAACCAAAACAGAAACTTCTTATATGAGTTAACCCAAATCATCTCCAAAGAAACCCAGGTTTCTATACACATTTTGTTAGGAACTCATTCCACAGTTCCCCTAAGTTTTCCAATAACACCCCTGCATAATTAACATGCAACTCTTCAAAAACTGCCAGCAATTCCTTTTGCTGAGAATCTTATAGAGGTCACTAGGAAAATTTGGTTTTGTCTGTTCAACTACTTGGGGAATTCCTTGGATAAAAAGATATACCTAATAATAGCTAATCTAGCAAATTTGATAAATAATCAGGAACTCTCTGGAACTTCTCAGAAACAACTGCTAGGTCTAACATGTGACCAGCAACATGGGTGCATCCAGCAAAAAACTTGAAGCTTATCCCATGTTTCCAAAGTTAAACAAAATTCAATTATTACATTTAAAGTATCATCATCTTGTGTTCCCTTAAAATCCGTCAAAATGGGAGATCATGAATTGTAAGTCCCATAGAACCTGGAGTGTGTCTGCCAGTAGTGAAGCTGTATATGATTTGCTTTCTCATCCCATTCCTAATTAAGCTCATCTTTAATTCTGTGCTATAAACAACGTTTCATTAAAAAGAACCATCTGCAAAAATAATTCAATTATTGTTTAAAGCAAAACTAGGTAGTTATACCTTAATCTGTTTTTGATATTATTAAGCCTTCATTTTCCCAAACAGCTTGCTGATAAATTAAGGTATGTTTACTGTTAGTGATAAATGAGAAACTATATGGATGTTGGGAGTAAAATGGAAGCCAGTAATGAAACTTCTTAAAAGGGATAGGATGAATCAGTTTCTCTCTTTCTCTTTCTTATACCAAAACAGAAATGACATTAAGAAGCTAATTTTATAACAGAAGACCTAGACTGTGAAGACATTTGGGGAAAGACATTTGAAGACATTTGGAGAAAGGGCGGGACCGCCGGAAGAGGAAGCAGCGCAGACGCAGGGCTCAGAAAAGGGGCGGGACCGCCGGCAGAGGAAGCAGCAGGACAACGGTAGGTAGCTTCTCCATGATGGGGGTGGGTGGGGAGGCTGTGGGGGTGCGAGCGGTCCTTCGGGGTGGGGGTGCGAGCGGTCCTTCGAGTGCAAGCGGTCCTTCGGAGTGGGGGTGCGAGCGGTCCTGCGGGGGGGAGGGTGGGCATCAGGCTTTCAGGGTGGGGACAGGACTTCAAGAGGGAGAGGAGAGTCGGGGCGGACGAAAGGAGAGTCGGGGCTGCCAGAGGAGAGTCGGGGCGGGCGAAAGGAGAGTCGGGGCAGCCAGAGGAGAGTCGGGGCAGGTGAAAGGAGAGTCAGGGCAGCCAGAGGAGAGTCGGGGCGGGCGAAGGGAGAGTCGGGCGGCGACGGGACAGTTGGGGCGGCATGCGCGGTATAGGGGTGTGCGTGATATATAAAAATTTCTTTACATAAATTATAGTTTCCCGCGTGCTATACCCGTGTGCGCGTTTTACACGGATGCGCAGTATATGAGTGAAAATACGGTAGTGTGTGCTGTTCTTAGCTGCAATGTCAACAGTTAATGCATTGGCTTGATATTCAACATGTGCTAATTCCTGTGCAAACAGCATGCCATAAAAAAAGAGTGGGAAATAAACCAGGGCTATACCCTGCAGAAGTAGCTTTAATGTTTAAAGCAGTGATTCCCAAGCCTGTCTTAGAGAACACCAGCCAGTCAGGTTTTCAGAATATTCACAATAAATAGTCATGTGATCAGTTTGCATACACTGCCTCCTTGGTATGCAAATAAATCTCCTGTATATCCATTGTGAATATTCTGAAACCTGACTGGCTGGGGTTTGGGAATCACCAGGTTAGAGCAACAGACTGAGATGCAAGGGTGCCCTGTTCAAATCTCATAGCAGCTGCTTGTGAAGTTGAGCAAGCCACTTAGGGGTAGATATTTCACTGCTGGTTCTCAGCATTTTACTAACCTCTGCTGGTTTTATGCCTGGAAATTCAATGTTGGGTCATATCTGGGCTCTGGCACTGAATTTCTGGGTATATACAGGCTGCGTAAATATAACCAAATAAGTACAATATTCAGCACTTAAGCAGCTATGGTGAGCCATATAGATTGTAAACAATTTTTTTTTTTTTTTTTTTTTAGTTCAAAGTGTTTTATTAAATTTTTGAAAAAACACAATACAAAGGAATAAAATAAGCAGAAAAAGAAAATACTTGCAAAGTACATGGTCCAAACACATAGAACATAATCGTTAAAGTTATGCTTCTAGTATGCAGTTATGCAAAATTTGTAGGAATAATACATGTTAATTTAATAGTGTGCCATATAAGCATATCATCATTTCTCAAGAAATATATATACGTAATAAACAATTTTTATTGACTGAAAAACAGGTGGAACCATAGGAAAACAGTTGTATACAAAAGACATCAAACAGAGGCGAGATAACCTCTAGAACATAGCAGAATTTTACAAAGTCATATTACATTACATTACATTAGTAATTTCTATTCCGCCATTACCTTGCGGTTCAAGGCGGATTACATCCAAACTAAAACGTCATTTATATCAACCCACTTACCCCAAAAATCCCAGAACTCCCTTCCAAACTGCCCTCCCTCACCCCCCCTTCAAACATGGAGGGGGATGTGAACTTACAATCTAAACAGTCAACACAGACAAACAGGATGTAATGGACACAGTTAAGGGGAACGGTTAATCAGAAGGAGGGTTAAGGACTGAAGGCTATATCAAAAAGGTGGGTTTTCAGTCTGCTTTTAAACAAGAGAAGGGAAGAGGCTTAGTGGACAAACTCAGGTAGTTTATTCCAGGCATAGGGTGCAGCTAGATGAAAGGAACAAAGTCTAGAATTGGCAGTAGAGGAGAAGGGTATAGCTAAGGGCAGCTTATCTGAGGAATGGAGTTCTCTGAGAGGTGTATAAGAAGAGATATTGAGGGTCAGCAGAATGAACACACTTGTAGGTCAACAATAGGAGCTTGAACTGTAAGCGATGGAGGATAGGAAGCCAGTGAAGTGACTTAAGGAGAGGGGTGACATGAGTATAGCGAAGTTGGTAGAAGATGAGTCATGGAGCAGAATTTTGCACTGATTACAAGGGAGAGAGGCGACACTGAGGGAGACCAGTTAGATTGCAGTAATCTAAGAGTGAGGTTACGAGAGCAAGGACAAGGGTCCAGATAGTGTAATCAGAGAGGAAGGGGCAAATTTTGGTAATATTGAGGAGAAAGAAATGACAGGTCTTAGCAGCTTGTTGGATGTGCATAGAAAGTGAGAGGTCGGTAGTGAAGATGACTCCAAGGTTGTGAGCAGAGGGACTGGAACAATGACAATATTATTTACCGAAATGGAGAAAGGAGGAGGAGGAGCAGAGGGTTTGGGAGGAACAGCTCAGTCTTGGACATATTTAGTTTCAGATGATGGCAGGACATCCAGGCAGCAATGTCAGCCAAACAGGCAGAGACTTTTTCTTGGACTTTAGGTGAAATTTTGGGTGTAGAGAGGTAGATCTGGGAGTCATCAGGATATATAGTAAGTGATATTGGAAGCCATGTGAGGAGCTCAGGGCACCGAGAGAAGAGATGTAGAGAGAGAAGAGAAGAGGTCCTAAGACACAACCCTGGGGTACGCCAACCACTAGCGGGGTAGCAGCAGAAGAAGACCCACCAATACATACACTAAAGGTGAATTGGGAGATGTAGGATGCAAACCAGGAGAGGACAGATTCCTGGAATCCTAAGGAGGACAGCTTATCAAGGAGTAAGCTGTGATTAACAGTATCAAAGGCAGCAAACAGGTCAAAAAGAATGAGGACCAAGTAAAGGCCTAGTAACCTGCTAATGCACTATTCCAGTGTATCGCAAATTGTATGCCATGGCACACTAGTGTGCTGTGGTGAGAGATTCTGGATGAGGAGGAGAGGCGCCGAATGACTGGCTACTGGTGCCGGCACCTCTTCTCCTCACCAGCGCCTCTCCTCTTGCAGCACCACCCACCCCCCCCCAACTGGCTCAGGGCCCAGTCTGGATGGCCTATGTGCATCCGCGGACATCAACATGATGACATCACAAATGTGTATGATGTCATTGCATAAATGTCCGCACATTTCCAGATGCCTTCCAGACAGGGCACAGTTTTTAGTGTACCACAGCTTCCAGAAGTTTGCAAGACACTGCACTTTTACTCACAGTTGGAAGGTGGGTGTTTACATGGGTTCAGCCTGAGCTGAACATATTCCTTGATTCTATACAATATTCAGTTTTCTCTGGGTCCAAAATTATGGAACCTTCTTCCAAGTCATCTCAGACTTCAGACATCCCTCAATATTTTTAAGAAAGATCTCAAAACTTTTTTTTATTTACTGATGCTTTTTCCTAAGCATTTAATTTTATAAAGAGTACTATAGATCACACCAGTTGGAGTATATAGACCGTTCCTTGACCTCATGTGTTACTCTTCCCCCACTTTTCTATTACAAATTGTATTTCATCCTTTTTATCCTACTGTATCGTACAATGTTTTTATTATTTTATGGTTTACTGTATTACTTTTTTAATATTATTAGTTATTTGAACCCTTAATATTTTTATTGTAAGACGCTTAGCTGTAATACAATTTGTGGGATATCAAGAATAAATAAATTTGAAACATGTGCATCTTCATTAATTGACTATAAATTAGATTTAGCCAATTTTGGGCTATAAATGGCCTTCGTTGGTGCTAATTGACACCAGTTAACAGTTACCAACATAACTGCCCTTAGTCGTTATTTTACAGATTGAACAACGTCAATTACAGAGTGAACAACGTTCAGGGGCTTTGTGAATCTGGAAAGGGCATGACCATGTCGGGCAGGGGCACAGCCAGACATCTAATTTTGGGTGGGCCAGGACTCCCACTCTCACTCAGG
This sequence comes from Geotrypetes seraphini, assembly GCF_902459505.1. Lineage (NCBI taxonomy): Eukaryota > Metazoa > Chordata > Amphibia > Gymnophiona > Dermophiidae > Geotrypetes > Geotrypetes seraphini. The sequence goes on from NC_047086.1 coordinate 255,904,089, forward strand.
CGAGGTGAAACAATCTAATCTAGTCCCTCGGCCTTTTGCTGCAGCCTACCTTTTGAAAAGCCAATTTTCACTGTCAGCAAACATCCTGACTGACACACTGCTCATGCGGGCCCCACAACTCGGGAGGGCTTCAATGGCTGGGAGGGTGTAGATGGGCTGGAGTAAGTCTTAACAGAGATTTTGGCAGTTGGAACCCAAGCACAGTGCAGGGTAAAGCTTTGGATTCTTGCCCAGAAATAGCTAAGAAGAAAAAAATTAAAAATTTAAATTGAATCAGGTTGGGCAGACTGGATGGACCATTTGGGTCTTTATCTGCCGTCATCTACTATGTTACTATGTTACTAACCTTCCTTCTGATGCACTCTGACTGTGCAGAAATAGGAAGTTGCGTCAGAAGGCCGGCTGGCACAAGCAGCATGTGTCAGTCAGGCTGCTTTCTGCCGGTGAAGATCGGCCCTTTAAAGGTATGTGAAAAGAGTATGCCACCTAAAAAAAAAAAATCTATTTAAATATGGATATGATTATTGATCACAATTCAAGAGGCCCTTTTACTAAAGTTTAATGCATGCTAACAGACATCAGCATGTGCTGCCACTTGGTCCATAGGTCTGAAATAGGACACCCAATTTTTTGTGTGCGTTATTGTTCATTAGCAAGTTCTAAGCTGTAGAAAAGGGGCCCCCAAATGACTTCTCTGCCAGTGTAAAAATAAAATAAAAATAAAAATTATGGGAGGATAAATTTTTCTTACTGCGCTTCAGATCTCAAAATAATTACAACCTTAGTTGAAAGTATATCTCTCTGTTCAACTGAAAATAAATGTTAAATAAAATCAATTGCTTCATCCCTTAAATAACCAAACTTTTCAAAAGATCATTTAACTGCCTCAAGACCATGTACGTGATTGATTCAAGTATACAATGAAGAAACATCTGCACTCACCCCAGGGAAATTAGGATACCAGTCAATAGAGGATATTCTTTCAGGAAGATCAGTTGTGTCACATAAAAGTGAATTACTTTTAATTGGTTCTTTTTGAAGAAAAAAAATCAATTTAATCAACGATAGTTTCAAGACGAAACTCTGCATCCATCATTAATGGCCTACTTGACATGTTTTCTAAATATTTTTGACTATTATAAGGAGAGTTAAAATAAGGTATGATAGAAATGATACTTTAAAAAAATTATATTCAGATCTTTTTATAATTCCTCTGACAGGTTTTTCTCTAAATCTGACCCAATATCTCTTCTTATCTCTGCGCTTTAGTTAGCAGCAGGTTAAAATTGGGGAAGAAGTGTCCAAGCCATGGATACTCAGATTTGGGGTTCTATTTTATCCTCTATGGGGCCCTTTTACTAAGCTGCATTAGGTGCTAATGCACAGCTAATGTACCTTAAAATGGTATACTATGGGCGTGCTCAGGCATCATACACTAAGGCCATATTCTATAAACGGTACCTCCATTATATGCAAATTTCTTTCATGCATATTCATTGTGGATATCCTGAAAACCTGACTGGCAAGGGGGTACTCCAGGACCGAGTTGAGAAGCACTGCTTTGAACTTCTCCTCATCCTTGTAGACAGGATATTTCAGAGCCTTGAATTTAAAAGTTCTTGTACTTTTTATCTGCTTTATACTCCATTTCTAATCTTCTAATTTCCAGCATAATTGTCCCCTTTCCACCCTTAAAATTACCCCCTTTTCACCCAAAAAGAAGAGGCAAATATGAGAAGAGAATAGTGAGGGAGGCAGTTGGAATGGAGTATCAGTTTGGTTAATTTTTGTTGTTGTTTCTTTCCAATATAATGTAAAGCATTTGGTAGGGACAGAAGGCAGCGCACTCCTCTACACATATTCCAAAATCTGGAATACCATAGGGCTCATTGTTACTGCCTTTGCTTTAAACATTTATGTGGTTCCTTTTGTAAAAGTAATTCGGAGCCATGCTGTTAGGGTGGATTGCCATCTGTTACTGGACAATTTTTAGCTGTTGTCAATGGTTAGCAATGATCTGGCAACAGTTCCTGCAGATCAGACGGCATGTCTGCAGACAGCAGCAGTAGCTGTTTGGCTAGATGGAGTGACTATAAAGCTTAATCCAGATAAAACAGTTCTGTTGGAAAAGCAGACAGAAGAGAGTAGTGATCTTCACTAATTTGAAGTAGGCACTAGGCTGCCAAAAAGACTTCAGCATGAGAGTCAGGACAAGTGTTGGGTAAAGTGGATTATGTTCAGGATCCCTGGATGATAAGAGGGGGAAGTGGCCCCTCTCCAATGATGTATTCAGTCCAGCTGCTCAGGCACACTAGGGCAATGTGTATCACTAAAAAGAAGTCTGATTCTAAACTGAGCGAGAGTGCTCCACCTTCAATCCTGCCAGTGGGGTGGGGTGGGGTTGGGATGCTGTTTTATTATTACATTATCAGTAGTGAGGGACAGGCAAACTTTTCAGGATTTCAGGGAAACCTGCCTGTTCCTTGCAATAGAAAACACAATATTGAAGCACTACCCTCTACTGGCAGCAATGCAGTTGGAGGACTTCTGCTCAGCTTAGAAGAAACAATTGGCTCTCTCCTTCGGTCCAATTTGTCTCCACCAATCCAGATTTCCCCTAAAACTCTATTTTTCCAATATTCACCTCCCCAACCCTATCCCACCAGCCACCATCATCCTTTCCGAATCCCGCCAAGCTGCATCTCCCCCTGACCATTCCCACAGTCTTAAACCAGACACTGACTTTGGGATATATGTTCCCTTTTCTTCCAGCATTATGAGGCATTCAGTAAGCTTGATTTGCGTGGTGTACAACTTCTTTCTTTTCTTTTTTTCTTTTAGCCTTACTTGGCCAGACCAATGGTCCATCAAGCCCAATAGCCCATTCTCACGGTGGCCAATCCAGGTCACTAGTACCTGGCCAAAACCCCATGTCTTTCTCAATAACAGACTATGGACTTTTCCTCCAGGAACTTGTACAAACCTTTCATAAAACCAGCTACGCTATCCACTCTTACAACATCCTCTAGTGAAGCGTTCCAGAGTTTAACTATTCTGAGTGAAAAAAAAATTCCTCTTATTGGTTTTAAAAGTATTTCCCTGTAACTTCATTGAGTGTCCCCCTAGTCTTTGTAATTTTTGATGGAGTGAAAAATTGATCCACTTCTACCCATTCTACTCCACTCAGGATTTTGTAGACTTCAATCATATCTCCCCTCAGCCGTCTCTTTTCCAAGCTGAAGAGCCTTAACCGTTTTAGTCTTTCTTCATACGAGAGGAGTCCCATCCCCTTTACCATTTTGGTCGCTCTTCTTTGAACCTTTTCTAACATCACTATATCTTTCTTAAGATAAGGAGACCAGAATTGAACACAATACTTCAGATGAGGTCACACCATGGAGCGATACAGGGGCATTATAACATTCTTAGTCTTGTTAACCATCCTTTTTTTAATAATTCCTAGCATCCTGTTTGCCTTTTTGACCACCGCCACACATTGGGCGGAAGGTTTCATCGTATTGTTTACAATGATACCCAGATCCTTTTCTTGGGCACTAATCCCCAAGGTGGACCTTAGTATCCGGTTACTGTGATTCAGGTTATTCTTCTCAATGTGCATCTCTTTGCATTTGTACACACTAAATTTCATCTGCCATTTGGACGCCCAGTCTTTCAATTTCCTAAGGTCCACCTGCAATTTTCACAGAGGTCAATCCAGGTCACAAGTACCTGGCAAAAACTCAAGGAGCAGCAGCATTCCATGCCATTGATCCAGGGCAAGAATTGGCTTCCCCCATGTCTGTCTCAACAACAGACTATGAACGTTTTCCCAGAAACTTGTCCAAAACCTGCTACATTAACCGCTCTTACCACATCCTCTGGAAACGCATTTTAGAGCTTAACTATTCTCTAAGTGGAAAAATATTTCATCCTATTGGTTTTAAAAGTATTACTCTGTAACTTCATCGAGTGTCTGAGACACAAAATCTATATATACAGTGTATCGACAAGGGATCCAAGAGGAAAAAGAACAAGGAACTGGCATAGCGGTGAAGGTAGCGATCAGAGCCAAGAAGACTTCATTTAAGGAATGGAAAAGGTCGAAAATGGACGAAAACTGGAAAAAGCACCAACAGCATCAAAGCAGGTGCCATAAGATGGTATGAGGGGCCAAAAGAGACTACGAGGAAAAAATAGCCAAGGAGGCAAAAAAATTCAAGCTATTCTTTTGATATATTAAGGGGAAACGACCCATGAAGGAAGCGGTGGGGCCGTTGGATGACCATAGAATAAAGGGAGTGCTAAAGAAAGACAAAGCCATTGCCGAGAAACTGAATACATTTTTTGCATCTGTGTTTACCAAAGAGGATATACACAACATACCAGAAGCCGACAGGCTATATGCGGGAAATGAAGACTGGAAACTGACAGGGTTGACGGTCAGTCTAGAAGAGGTATGCAGGCAGATTGATAGGCTTAAAAATGATAAATCCCTGGCATCCATCCGAGGGTAATCAAGGAACTGAAAGGGGCTATAACTGAACTGCTTCAACTAATAGCCAATCTGTCGATCAAATCAGGAAGGATTCCGGAAGACTGGAGGGTAGTGAATGTTACGCCGATCTTCAAGAAAGATTCGAGGCGTGATCCAGGAAACTACAGACTGGTGAGTCTAACCTCAGTACTGGGAAAGATGGAAGAAGCGCTGATAAAGGACTGCATCATTGAGCACCTTGACGGACACAATATGATGAGGACCAGCAAGCACGGCTTCAGCAAGGGAAGATCTTGCTTGATGAACTTGCTGCACTTCTTCGAGGGAGTAAACAGGCAGATAGACAAGGGTGAGCCGGTCGACATTGTATATCTGGATTTTCAGAAGGCGCTCGACAAGGTCCCGCATGAACAACTACTTCGAAAAATTGAGAGCCATGGAATCGAGGGTAAAATACTCATGTGGATTCAAAACTGGCTGGTGGATAGGAAACAGAGAATGGGAGTAAATGGACAATACTCGGACTGGAAAAGCGTCACGAGTGGAGTGCCGCAGGGTTCGGTGCTTGGATCCATGCTCTTCAACATATTTATAAATGATCTGGAAATTGGCACAATGAGTGAGGTGATTAAATTTGCAGACGATACAAAGTTATTCAGAGTAGTGAAGATGCAGGAAGATTGCGAAGATCTGCAACGTGACATAAACATGCTCGAGAAATGGGCCGCAACATGGCAAATGAGGTTCAACGTGGATAAGTGTAAGGTGATGCATGTCGGTATCAAAAATCTTATACACGAATACAGGATGTCTGGAGCGGTACTTGGAGAGACCCCCCCCCCCCAGGAAAGAGACTTGGAAGTACTGATTGACAAGACATTGAAGCCGTCCATGCAATGCGTGGCAGTGGCGAAAATGGTGAATAGAATGCTAGGAATGATTAAGAAAGGGATCACGAACAGATCGGAGATGGTTATCATGCCGTTGTACTGGGCCATGGTACGCCCTCACCTGGAATACTGCATCCAGCACTGGTTGCCGTACAAGAAGAAGACCATGGTACTAATCAAAAGGGTCCAGAGAAGACTGACTAAAATGGTTAAGGGGCTGGTGGAGTTGCCGTACAGCGAGAGATTAGAGAAACTGGCCTCTTCTCCCTTGAAAAGAGGAGACTGAGAGTGGACATATCGAAACATTCAAGATACTGAAGGGAATAGACTTACTAAATAAAGCCAGGTTGTTCACCCTTTCCAAGTTAGGGAGAACGAGAGGGCACTCTCTAAAGTTAAAAGGGGATAGATTTCGTACAAACGTAAGGAAGCTCTTCTTCACCCAGAGAGTGGTGGAAAACTGGAACGCTCTTCTGGAGGCTGTTATAAGGGAAAACAACCTCCAGGGATTCAAGACAAAGTTAAACAAGTTCCTGCTGAACCGCAACGTAGGCAGGTAGGGCTGGTCTCAGTTAGGGCACTGGTCTTTGACCTATGGGCCGCCATGAGAGCGGACTGCTGGGCACGATAGACCACTGGTCTGACCCAGCAGTGGTAATTCTTATGTCCCCCCTAGTCTTTGTAAATCATCAATCTACTTGTACCCGTTCTACACCACTCAGGATTTTGTAGACTTCAATCATATCTCCCCTCAGCCATCTCTTTTCTAAGCTGAAGAGCCCTAACCTCTTTTGTCTTTTCTCATACGATAGGAGTTCCATCCACTTTATCATCTTGGTAGCTCTTACTTGAACCTTTTATAGTACCGCTATATCTTTTTTGAGATAAGGAGACCAGAACGGAACACAATACTCAAGGTGAGGTCGCACTATTGAGCGATACAGAGGCATTAGAACATTTTTAGTCTTGTTTACTCTCCCTTTTCTAATAATTCCTACCATCTTTTATGTTTTTTTGGCTGCCACCACATATTAAGCGGAAGGTTTCAACATAACCCATTCTAAACTCTTTGAGGAAAATGGGATAGAAAATGAATTACCAAAATCTTTTTCTTGAAACCCCCCTCCCCCCCAATGGTGTACCCTAGCATCCGGTAACTATGATTTGGATTATTCTTCCCAATCTGCATCATTTTGCATTTGTCCACATTATATTTAATCTGCTATTTGCATGCCCATCTTCCAGATTTCGAAGGTCTTACTGCAGTTTTTTTACAGTCCGCATGCGTTTTAACAACTTTGAGCAATTTAGTGTCATCTGCAAATTTAATCATCTTGTAGTTCCAATTTCCAGATCATTTATAAATACAGTAAGTTAAATATCACCAGTTCCAGTCCTGCGGCACACCACTATTTACCCTCCTCCATTGAGAAAAATGGCTAAACCTATCCTTTGCCACAAACTCTTTCAGCTTCTTTTAAATATTTTCCTCATTTTATCATATTCGCCCTTATGAAAATTAAATGCCACTACAATAAATTTCTTTAGCAACATCACTCCAGTTATCTGCTCAAATTTGATCATGTTATAATCAATGTTTCCCAGCGGACCCAACAGTTACTTCCCCTACTATGTCTTGCACTCCCATGACAACAGCAGAAATATCCACAGGACCCGTTTCTGTCGTAGTGGGAATGCGCCGTGGAGCCCCAATTATCCAGTGCGAGGCAATGTCGCCGGATCAGAGATTTTGGCAGGTAAGTACTGTTTTTTCTTTACCTGTTTTTTTTTTTTTTTTTCTGCTGGTGGAACTGTGTCGTAGTGTTTTTTGGAGTGTAGAACTTCCCTCTGTATTTACAGCACTGCCGTTTTGCACTACCAAAGAGCATTGAAGTGTTGCATGACTATAAGTGAAGTTTTTATGACCAATGAAGCCAAATTGAGTTATTTTCTCCACTTATTTTTTCTTTTGTTGTTCCTTATTTCCTTCTTCAGTTCTTTTGTTTTGTTAGGTGTGCTTGGATAGTGTGTCTGTGCAAGGAGCTCATTTTCAAAAAAGAAAAACATCCAAAAAAGTGGAATAAAGGGGTATATGAACATTTTTCTTCACAAACCCTTCCAATTTACTATTTTCAAAACCTACTTTCTTAGATGAATTTCTATGCTGTTCATCTGCAGTTCGTCAAAATCCCAAAGGTGGACTTATGACCTGGACATTTTTCTGCCATAATCAAACATTTTAGAATAATAATAATAATAATTTTATTTTTTATATACCGCTCTACCACATACAGTACTAAAATTATACAATCAGTGAATAAAATGCATCATTTTAAAAAGTTGAATTAAAACTATATGAGTGGTGAATAAAATACAATGTACTAGAAAACAGTAAAATTCCGCAAAAAATATGCTAAGAATTGCCAGTCAGTAAACTGGGACATAAATTTACAAATTTATTGAATAAATCAGTTTTTAGTAATTTCCTAAAGGACGTATATGAATGAGCCTGAGAAATAATGGTACTTAGCCATTGATCCATTGTACCTGCCTGGAAACCGAATAATTTATCAAAAAATCTCTTGTATAAGTCCAGGGAACAATTTGGATTTTTGGGTTAGACTTGTTTTAAAAAATAAGTGCCAAAAAGGTGCCCAAAGTGACCAGATAAGCACTGGAGGGATGCAGACATGACCCCTCACATGCCCCCAGTGCTTACTGCCCCCCTCCTACCCACCTAAGATGTAAATTATAGAATGACACCGGGAAAAAATTTCTCCCCATCACCGTCCTGTCCCTGCAAACTCATCCCCGTCACTGTCCTGTCCCCATGAGCTTGGTCCCCATCACCGTCCCTTCCCCGCAAGCTCGGTCATCATCCCATCCCCGGGAGCTCAGTCTCCGCCCCATCCCCATAAACTATCTGATCCCATCCACAAGTCTCGAATAGTTTTATACTGAACTTATTTTATTAAAGTATAAAAAGAAACAATATTCTGTACAATTGTAATTTTATAAATCAAAGTTCTGGCTGCTGAACTAGAGAAAGAGAAGTTGAGCTAGCAGAGCTTTGTTTATCAACACAACTAATATACTACTTTATCCTAAAGCAAAAAAAAAAGAAAATAAATATAATTTTTTTCCTGCCTTTGTTGTCTGGTTTCTGGTTTCCTCATCTTCTCCTCATTCAATTCATTGTCCACCTTCTCTCTCCCTCCACATCCTCCCCCAATTGGTTTGGTACCCATCTTCTTCTCTCCACTCTCCCCCCCATAGTCTGTCATCTCTCTCTTCCTCATTTCCCTTCAGCGTCTATCTCCACTCTCCACTTCTGTTCCCCATTTCCCTTCTGTACCTTCTCCCCACTCTCCACTTCTCTTCCCAATTTCCCTTCAGCATCTTCAGCCCACTCTCTTGCCCATTTCCCTTCAGTGTCTTCAGCCCACTCTCCCTCAATACCAGTCTTCAATGTTCGCCTACCCTTACCTTTTTTTGTTTGATGGTGTTTTCTCCTCTTTGATATGGGGAAGTGGAAAGGAGCTGCCTGGCCAACTCCTTCAGTACCCGGGAGCTCTAGAAGTCTGGTGCAAACAACAGTCGATGGGAGATTTGCACGTCAAGTGAAGGAGACACTCCCAACTTTGGGAGGAACGCTGAACTCTACGGCGAGCCTTAGTTCAGATCAGGTTTCTCTTAGCCAGATCCAGGGGCAGGCTGCTCTCCAACCCGGAAGAGAGAGCCCTGTGGTGAGAGAGGCATCCCAGCTTGCCCAAGAGGAAAGGCAGTTGTTGAGCCCTGGAGGAGCAGTAGGAGGAGAGTTAGTGGCTGAGAATGATCCCACTAGAGCCCTGAAGAGGCTAGAGAGATTTCATCATCCATGAGAGGGAACAAGTGTTTTAGAGAGTTGGTAAAACCTGTTGTCAATATGGATGAACTGTGGAGAGCTATTGAAATCAGGGATTCAAATTTCAGGAAAGCAGTAACTATGGTAAGAACTGATTGTGCTTCTATCAACTCCCAGGTAAATGTTGCAAGAACAAGGTGAGAGTATAAAGAGACATGAAGAACAGATTAAACAAAATAAAACTTTAGAAGGGGAGATTGTTAAAAAAAGCCTTTAGTCAGAAAAAGTTGGAGTTTAAGGAAAATAAACAGAGGAAAAATAATCTGAGGCTTAAACTTTCCTAAATCTCCAATAATATCAGCAGTGGAAATGGTTCGGAGATATCTGAAAGAGACTTTGTTAATACCAAGGGAAAGTCTACCACCAATAGAGCTCAGTATATTTCTCTAGGGAGGAAACAAGATAAATAATAATAATAATAATCAGTTTATCTATTGCAGGGCTGTGGGAGTAGAAGGCGGTAAACAAAATTTGACTAACTTTCTGGAGAATTCACTGGAAGTAATAACTGAAAGTACTACTCTTAGAATTTGATAGGGATTTAATTCTTCAGACTTATTTTAGACATATGAATGATAAATTTTTTGGTTCGACAGTGCATTTATTTCCTGACATATCTCAAGTGATGCAGAAAAGAATAAAGGACTTTTTGGCATATAGGCCAAGGGGGCCAAGTTATGGGAGCATCTTTTATATTGATATTTCCTGAAAAATACTGCGTCTCACCAGAGGGGAAAATTTTCCATTTTTTCAAACCAAAACAATTGTTGGAGTTTATTGTGACTAAAGAAGGGGGGGGGGGGAGTAATTATTGTTCTCCGTTTCTGTCCTTTTGGTCAATGTATAATTCTTCTTTATTTTTTCTTACATTTGGATCCTTAAATATTGTAGAATAAATAATTCATTATCATTTCTTAGATTATATTGTGTGCCACATGTCTATGTGGCAGTTTGATTTCCAAATCTGTATTCAAGTAAGGATTGCTTGTTTATATTTTGAAATTCAATCTAATATAATAAAATGGTAAGCTGCGCATGCGCACTTCCTATGCATGCGTCCGTTTTCCGTGAGCTGTAGCACACATAGGAAGTGCGCATGCGCGGCTTACGGTCTGGCCTCATGCGAGGCAAGACAAGTGGCATGCGCGCTCTTCCCTGCTCTCCACCGCTGCCGGCCGCTAGCACCCCCTGCCCTCTCCAAGCCGGGACCGCAGCCAGCCAACGATCGCTTCCACAGCACGCGAGAGGAGAAGGGAGAGGGCTGAGGGCTGTCCCGCTGGCAGCATGGCCCCGATCCCCTTGCGCCGCAGCAACCCCCTCCCGCACCAACTACTGCTGCTCCTGTTTGAAGCGGCCTGATGAGGTTCGCGGACGGCTGTAGCGAACCTCGCAGGCCGCTCTCCACATGAAGCACGTTCCCTCTGACGCGATCGCATCAGAAGGAACATGCTATCATATGGAGAGCGGCCTGCGAGGTTCAATACAGCCGCCCATGAACCTAAGCAGGCCGCTTTGAACAGGAATAGGAGCGGCAGCGGCGGCAGGAAACATGGATGCATGGAGGAAGGTAAGAACGGGAGGGGAAGCCAAAAAAGAAGGGCCCTGGAGCAGCCAGAAAAGGGAGCTGTTTTGGTGGGAGGGTTGTGCTGAGTGAACGAAGCAGGCAGACAACCATTGCACAACAGGGGGAGAGGCAAAGGGGGCTGCTTTGGGGGGATGGTTGTGCTGGGGGCTGACAGCAATCATGGGGGAAACAAAAGACGGCCACGGAGCAGGCAGGCATGGCACAACAGGGGGCCAGAGGGAGAGCGAAAGGGGGCTGCTTGGGGGGGATGGGTGTGCTGAGGGCAGACAGCAATCAGGGAGGGGGGAGGAACAGAAGGGGGGCCACGAAGCAGGCAGGCATTGCACAACAGGGGGAGAGGGAAAGGGGCCTGCTTTGGGGGGATGGTTGTTCTGGGGGCAGAAAGCAATCATGGGGGGGACATAAGGGGGCCACAGAGCAGGCAGGCATGGCACAACTGGGGGCCAGGGGGAGAGGGAAAGGGGGCTGCTTTGGGGGGATGGTTGTTCTGGGGGCAGACAGCAATCATGGGGGGGGGAACAGAAGGGGGCCAAGAAGCAGGCAGGCATTGCACAACAGGGGGAGAGGGAAAGGAGGCTGCTTTGGCAAGCAGGGGGGCCAAGGAGACAGACAGAAAGAAAGACGCACAGACAGGGGACCAGAGAGAGACACAGACACAAAGAATGACAGACAGACAGCGTCCAGGGAGAGAGAGAGAGACAAATAAAAAACAAAAAACAGACATACAGACATCTACTCTAGCACCCGTTATTGTAACGGGCTTAAACACTAGTAAATATATAAAATATATAAATAACAATAACAACAAAAAGTTAGATGTCCTAGTGTCTAGACCTTTTGGTAGCCAAGACATCCAAGTAGACAATTTTTCGAAAAAATATATTTTGACATCCCATTTGAAAATGGACATTTTGTGGGAAACATCCAAATTTGGACTTAGGCATTCTATCGAAAATGGCCCTCCACGTCTCCTAGTGGCTTAAATAACATGATAGAATGACAATTGTGATTGGAGAGTTTGAATTGATGACATGGAGGGGCATTTTCAATATGATGTTTAAATCTGATTTTTTACCAAACACATGTAGGAGAAGAACCACCAAAAATTGTAGATAAACAACTGAAACATAAACCAGTGGAAGTTAATACACACTTAATCATACAAAAATTGTAGGAAAAGCCTCAAAAGTCCCAGTGTGCACAGTTTGATAACTGAATTGCAAACACTAAACAAGATTAGTTTCTATCACGGGCAAAAAACCTCCAAATGAAACAGAAAAATCTTTACTTCAAGACAAGGCGAGACAATTTCAAAGCCTCTAATCAAATTATCTGTAGAATGGTTTATATAATCCAGTAGCCCATATTCATGACACTAATCTAGGTCACTAGTACCTGGAACATCCCAAAGAGTAGCAACATTTCATGCTACCGATCCAGGGCAAGCAGTGGCTTCCCTCATGTCTGTCTCAATAACAGACTATGGACATTTCCTCCAGGAACTTGTCCAAACCTTCCATAAAACCAGCTACGCTATCCGCTCTTACCACAACCTCTGGAAACACGTTCCAGAGCTCAACTATTCTCTGAGCGAAAAAATATTTTCTCCTATTGGTTTTAAAATTTCTTTGAATGGCCCCTAGTTTTTGTAATTTTTGCCGCAGTAAAAAATGTGATCCACTTGTTCTACGATTCGCAAAAATCAAAATATTGACTAGCCATTTCGAATATTTTTCATATATATTGCATAGTCCCCCTCTTTTACTAAGGCGTGCTAGCCAATTTAGCGCATGCTAACACGCCCTTTATATTCTATGGACGTGTTAGCATTTAGCACATGCTAATCGTTAGTGCGTGCTAAATTGATAAGCGCACCTTAGTAAAAGGACCTCAGTGTTTCTTACCATATTTCCTAAATAGCCATTTTTAAATCCTAACTTCCATTATTCAAAATTTAGTATTGCAGAAATTTGCTCTCAGCACAGTACAAAAAATACTCAATAATGCTAAAATCAGATTGTTGGCAAATATTTGCTAATGCTGAGTCATAATTCAAATGCACAAAATCTATCATAGGTCATAATGTCTTCATTTTTATGCACAGCATACATAAAACACTACTTTCTATAGTTCAAGGTGATTTCTTAAATTAAATAGCTCATTAGTTTCTGACTATTCTGTCAAAATTTATTCATTACATAAAACTCAACCACATTTTCCAGCAGATACAACTAGAATGACAAAGTAGATAATTTCCTTATGGAGTATTTTGAATTGTTTCATCTCTACAGGGACATTTTTGTACAGTAATTTCTTTTGTCTCGCCTCTTAAAATCTCCATTTCAGTAATTTATTTTCTTAACTATTGAACTGTTTGGTTTTCAATTCTTTAAATATTTAAAATAAAATGTTTATCCTAAAGCAATATTGATTTATTCAAATCACCTTGAAACTTTACCCTTTATCTGAATTCATTAAGTAATTGGCACATTCTAATTTATTACAAATTAAAAGAAATGTGTCCTTGCTTATTATTGCTTGTCTATGGTTTCAGAAGTTTTTTTTATTTCTACCATATTCTTCAGAAACAACTCCTTCCATTTAGAGTTTAGTATGACCTGTCCTAAATTCCATATTCTTGATTTAAGACAAGTTGATGATCAACAAAGAGAAGATTCAATCTTCATTTCTCAATGTTAAACTGCTACTTTCCCAATCTACTTGGATTATAATTGTATGTAAATTTATCAATCAAGAAATGGTCTAAACCAGTGGTTCCCAACCCTGTCCTGGAGGAACACCAGGCCAATTGGGTTTTCAGGCTAGCCCTAATGAATATGCATGAAGCAAATTTGCATGCCTATCACTTCCATCATATGCAAATCTCTCTCATGCATATTCATTAGGGCTAGCCTGAAAACCCGATTGGCCTGGTGTTCCTCCAGGACAGGGTTGGGAATCACTGGTCTAAACCACTTTTAAACCCAGATATCCTAGATGCATTGATCAGGGCTGGCTCGAGTGACTGGTGCTCTGAGTCAACTTTTGAATTGAAGTCCCCCATAATGTGGGATCTCACTTCTCCCTCCTCCTTCCTCCCTCCCCCTCACCTGTGATCTGGTATCTCCCCTTTTCTCTCTCAAGTCACCCCTCCTATTGGACTTCTTGAGCCATTGGCTCAGGGCACTGATGATAAAGAGTGCCAGAATCCAAGTATGGCATCTAGCCCTATATTGTTTATTAAATTTAATATATTATCCTTTTTGCAGAACAATTCAAGGTGCTGTACAATAAAATATCAAATTTATAAAAGTGGAACTCCATCAATAAAAGGAAAGAATTGACCATACATAGATATAGGACTTACAAACTGGCACTCAAACACCGTGTCCATTAGGGTTGTCCAGAAAAACCTAAAGTTGGAAAAATATGCAAGTTGAAGTGCAGCGTGAAGCCTTGTAGCAAGGAGTTGAACAGCATCCAGGCTTTAACCTGGGCATCTCAAGAAGACATTGAATGCTTGAGTGTTTGGAATGCTGTTGATAGATAATTACACTAGAGTATATGGGGTTCATAATGAAAAGAGAAAAACGTCCAAAAATTGGCCTAAGTCGGCGCTTGGATGAACATTACCCAAATATGTCCAAGTGCCGATAATAAAAACGGGTTTTGGACGTATTTCTAAATGACCTAGGCCTACATAGTGCCACTGAATGACCAAAGCTAAATGGGGCATTTTGGGAGGAGTGTCGAGGGCGGGAGTTGGGCGGGACGTGGGCAGGCTTAGATTTAGTCATACAGCATGTAAAACCAAAAGTTATACAGCCCACGATCGACGGAACTTGGACGTTGTGACTTTTTTTTTACTACGGTCCACTGAAAAGTGCTGAAGTACTCAATGTGGCCCTCGTGTCAAAAAGTTTGGAGACCCCTGATCTAGAGATAGGAATAACCAATGAGGTAATTAAGTTTGCTGATGACACAAAGTTGTTGATAGCTGTTAAATCACAAGAGGATTGTGAAAAATTAGAAAAGGAGAGCAGTTGGAGATGCAGGCAAAATGGAGATTGTACATTTGCCCACTCCCCTCTTCATGCTCCTAGTCTCCACCCTTGACACCGCATCTTAAATTTCCCCTCATTCCTAACTGCAGCTACCCACCCCCTCTAATACCCTTAGCTACCTCCCATTTTCTTATTCCTGTTTTAACCTCTTAGACCAACCCCTTCTTTCCTACCTGCCTTCCTTCCCCCTCCCCCACCTCAAAACTCTATCCTCAGCTAAGTGCCAGGCCGCCACCCGTTTGTATTTCTGACTTTCCTATGTGGCAAGGCCAGTTTATGTAGCAAGGTCAGTTTCTGACTAGGAGACTGGGCATCAAAATGGCAGATGACGTTTAATGTGAGTAAGTGCATTGTGATGCATGTGTGAAAGTGGAATCTGAACTATAGCTATGTAATGCAGGGTTCCAGGGCAGATATGATAGAGAGTTATAAAATACTGAGTGGAGTGGAAAGGGTTGATGTGAATCACTTGTTTACTGTTTCCAAAAATACTATGACTAGGAGGCATGTGATGAAGCTACTAAGTAGATTTAAAATAAACCGGAGATAATATTTCTATACTCAATATATAATTGAACTCTGGAATTTATTCAAGTTTAAATTTCAAGTTTATTTGACATTTGATAAAATCACTTTTTTCATAGATTACAAAGCGATGGACAATTAAAAAAATGGAGACTAACAATTTTTAGGAGGGATCACAGACGTACTTTCAACAAGAGGGAGATGGACGGAGGAACTACAACTTAGTATAGAAAAGAGAACAAAAATGGATAAAACAGAAAGATATTTGATTGATCAATGCTTGCCTGCTTTGAGTGAAAGCAGGAAAATGTGGTGAAATCAGTTAGCATAGTAAGGTTTAAAAAATGTTTGGATAATTTCCTAAAAGAGAAGTCCATAGACCATTATTGAGATAGCTTGAGGAAATTCACTGCTTATTGCTAAGATTTTACATAGAATGTTTATATCTCAAAGGAATTTAGTGATATTTGGTTATTTACCATAAATATTAACAGGAGTCAGATTGCCTATGATTATACTAAATATCACACTGGTACTGAATACAAAATTCTTTATCAGAAATGCATAATTGACCTAATCTTAAAATCTGCCCAGTGGGAATGTTATCACATAATGATCTAGGATGACAACTGGTGTAATTTAACATTCCCACTGGGCAGGTTTAAAGATTAGGTCAATTATGCAATTCTGATGAAGAATTTCATGCTAAATCCTTTCACATTACATGGTTTAAGAAGAAACAATATCCCTAGTTGAAATGGAATTGTTGACTTTGACCATATAAGTCAGCAAATCCAAAGTCAACTTATATATATCCCATCAAATTCTTCTTAAATATTTGCTATTCATAAGATTATAAATTACATTAGTCCACATGTATACCTTTTTATTGAGCAACCTTGATATGCTTTTGGCTACATAGAAACATAGAGTGTGACGGCAGAAGAGGGCCGACAGCCCAACAAGTCTGCCCACTAAGAACTCTCCCTCCCTGGTGTACCCCTCTTTCATGCATAACTTTGTAACACTCCCACCTGTTTGTCCCAGTGACTTTTGAAGTCTGGTTCACTACTGGCCTCGACCACCTGGCGTGGAAGTTTATTCCAATGATCAATCACCCGTTTGGTGAAGAAGTATTTCCTGGTGTCACTATGAAATCTTCCCCCCTTAAGTTTTAGGGGATGCCCTCTTGTTGCCGTGGGACCTGTAAGAAAAAAAGATTTCTTCCTCCACCTTAATACGACCCGTGATCAGTGTTCCCGCTAAGCTGCGTTGGCCTGCGCTCACGCACAAAATATTACATCGCAGCGCACAAGTTTCTCTTCACAGCGCACACACGCGTCGCAAATTTCCCCACAATTGCCATGCTTCGGTTCCTCTTCTTCCTTCCTTCCTCCCCCCCCGCGGGACCCTGCGGCACCATCAACTCTTACTCCCTCTAATGTCGGCCCTGCAGCTCCAGACTTCCTCGCACCTTCTCCCCTCCCCCTTTGGATCGCTATTATTTTAAATGTTATAGCCGCGGAGCTGTATCCATCAGTGGAGATGTCTAACCTCGGCCTGCCCCGGAACTCTTACTGCAACAGTGACTTCCTGTTCCTGCCTAGACGGGCGGCTGCTGCAGTAAGAGTTCCGGGGCAGGCCGAGGTTAGACATCTCCACTGATGGATACAGCTCCGCGGCTATAACATTTAAAATAATAGCGATCCAAAGGGGGAGGGGAGAAGGTGCGAGGAAGTCTGGAGCTGCAGGGCCGACATTAGAGGGAGTAAGAGTTGATGGTGCCGCAGGGTCCCGCGGGGGGGGGGGGGGGAGGAAGGAAGGAAGAAGAGGAACCGAAGCATGGCAATTGTGGGGAAGTGCAGAGCTGCAGGGAAGAGTGTTGCGGTACCCAGCTGGAGGGAGAAGGAAGATGAGGGAGGGAATTAAAGGAGATGCCAGGGCTTGGAGCATAGGAGGAAGGTATGCCAGTCTAAGGGAAAAGGAAGGGGGAGATGTGAGAGCATGGAGGGGGAACGAAAGATGGAAGAAAAGGAAAGGAGAGAGATGCCAGAGAATCAGGGAAGGGGAGAGACCAGACTATGAGGAGAGGTGTGGGAGAGGGAAGGCGAGGAGAGAGATGCCAGACCAATGGGGTGAAAGGAGAGATGGAAGGGGGAGGCATACAGTTTCTGGAAGGGGCATAGAAGGAGAGAAGATGCCATATAGGGGAAGAGAGACGGCAGACAGTGAATGGAAGGAAGAGAGTTACAAGAAGATGAGGAAAGGAGAAACCACAGAAGACAAAGGTAGAAAAAAATTTCTATTTATTTATTGCTTTAGGAGACATGTGTCACTGTTTCTGTGAAGCATTGTATGCAGAGTCCAGCTTCTTGCTGGTTCAATTTAACCTTTGTCTATGTATTTTTATTTTATCCCCCCTTTTACAAAACTGTGAAGCGTTTTTAGCACCAGCCTTGGTGGTAGCAGCTCTGATGCTCAGAATTTTATGAGCATCAGAGCTGTTACCTCCGTAGCTAAAATCCACACTACAGTTTTGTAAAAGAGGGAGGGGTTAGTTTGTGATTACATATTCCTTACTAGGCGAAGGTGTTTTCTGTGTTCTGTGTGTTCGAAAGACATGGTTTTCTGTTAGGATTGACGGTGTAGGATTGATCTGTGCTGGTCTGGCTTGTTTAGTTTTACAATGGGTGTATTGATGTACTGTTCACTGCAATATGTAAGATGCTGCCTTTTCCTAGGTACTCATGTGTGACGTGTGGTTTGTTACTAAAAATCATGTTTTTCTTACAGATGGGGGGGGGGGTGCCAAAAAATGATGGGCCCCGGATGTTACATATGCTAGGTACGCCACTATATGTAAAGATACCAGAAAGCTGGCGTAGCAAAAACTTCTAAGTTTTGAGTATTTAACCCTCCCACAATCTCACGGGCACTCGTTTCAAGTTTATTGAGATTTTGATTTAAACGCAATATCAAATATTTTCAATGCGTATAACAAAAATAAATTTGGGGAAATAAATAAAACCATTTGAACCAGTGTTCCCGCTAAGCTGCGCTGGCGCACAAAATATTACATCGCAGCGCACACGTTTCTCGTCACAGCGCACGATCGGAAGAGGCGTACGGCAGATGGCAGGGCGGCGAGAGGAGAATCGGGCGAGTTGGCTCATAACTTGCTGGCGCCCGATATTTTTGGCTCACGGTGAAAAAAGTTTGCTCACAACACCCGCCCGCTTAGAGGGAACACTGCCCGTGATATATTTGAATGTTTCTATCATATCCCCCCTTTCTCTGCGCTCCTCGAGAGAATATAGGCGTAGTCTGGTCAGACGTTCCTCATATGGGATGTCTTTAAGTCCTGAGACCATCCTAGTGGCCATTCTAATCTAATCTAATCTAATCCTTAGGTTTGTATACCGCATCATCTCCACGTCTGGATCGACTCCATTCTTTTCACATCCTTTTGATAATGTGTCCTCCAAAACTGGACACAGTACTCCGGGTGAGGTCTCACCATGGATCTGTACAATGGTAGTATGACTTCAGGCTTTCGGCTGATAAAGCTCCTTCTGATGCAACCCAGCATTTGTCTTGCCTTTGCTGAAGCTTTCTCCACCTGATTGGCAGCTTTCATATCTTCCCGGATGGAAAAGAGTAAAGAGTGGAGTTCCCCAGGAGTGCTGGGACTGCTGCTTTTGACCATATTTATCAATGATCTAGAGCTGGGAATAACTAGTAAGATAATTAAATTTGTTGATGACATAAAGTTGTTCAAAGTTGTTAAATTGCAAGAGGATTGTAAAAAAAATTGCAAAAGGACCTTGTGAGACTGGGAGACTGGGTGTCAAAATGGCAGATGATGTTTAATGTGAGCAAGTGCATAGTGATGCATTTGGAAAAGAGGAACCTGAACTATAGCTACGTTATTCATTAGGAGTCACTACCCAGGAAAAGGATCTAGGTGTCATTGTTAAGGATAGTTTGAAACCTTCAGCTCGGTGTGATGGTGGCAGTTAGAAAGCAAATAGAATGTTAGGAATTATCAGGAAAGGAATAGATAGCAAAGATGAGAATGTTATAATGCCTTGTATTGCTCCATGGTGCAGCCACACCTCAAAACAACAGGTTTTTTTTAACTTTATTAATTTTTCAAGCAAACAAAAGTACAGAACAATATATATACAATCATTAATCCACTACAGTAAGCACTTATAATCTGTCAATAATAATACATAAAGAATAACCCCCCTCTCTTCCCTTCTATAACTGTAGACAAAGAACATAACAAAGCAAATATATATTCCCCCCCCCAACCTCCCACCCTACCCTGGATGTGTGTGTAATTCCACAAAAACTATAAAGATAAAAGACAATTATAACGAAGTAATAAAAGACGTCAATGGGCCCCAAATCAAATTAAATAATGTGCTATGCCCCAATATATCAGCATTCATTTTCTCATACCTGTAGCATTGGCATAAATTTGCCAACCAAAAAGGAAAATTAAGGCAATCACAATTTTTCCAATTATGAATAACCATTTGTATGGCTACCCCGGTCATAATAAGGAGTAGCCGGCTTTTATATCAGTTTTTAAAAATCCCACAGACAGAAATACTTTTTTGGATTTCGCTAACAATCATCCTTGAGCATTGAAGCGGAGCTTCCCTATCGCTCAATTTCTAAGATATAGGTGGATTTGCTCAGACTTGAATGAATATAGAACATAAAGCCAGGATCTTCATCATCACCTGAGGGCCAGAGGCTATTGGGCTCATAAAAAAAAACAAACATCCAAAAACCCCAGGATTCACTAAACCTCCAAACCGTGCATGATCCATTTCCGTTGCATGCCGGCCGACAAATTCAGTAAAGGCCTGCATGCAAATGGGGACGATCGTTAACACGCCCCCTACCCAAGGCCAGAGCGATCCACGCTCATGCGCACATCCTGAAAGTAGTGACAGGAGAAACAGCCTCCTGTCACTGCTGTCAGGGCTCAGCCCAGATCTCTCTTGCCTGCTCCCGGACTCCCCTGCTCTCTGCCGCCATTCCCTGCAGTGCAAGCCCGTGATTTTAAAGTGGGCCTGCACTGCAGGGAATGGTGGCAGAAAGGAGGAGAGTCCAGTGAACAGGGAAGAGAGATCTAACACCGGCCTGACACACCGGCCCTGCCCGACACCCCCTAGGCCCTGGTCACCTAAAAGCTGGGAGCAGGAGAGGTGCTCAGTCCCTCCTACTCCTAGGCCTCCCACCCCTCCGGCCAACCCCTGGTCGGCCCAGGCGGTCAGACCCGGCCCACCCACCCCGGTACCTTTAAAATAGTTAGGAGCAGGAGGGGTGCTCGGTTCCTCCTGCTCCTTCCGCTGAGGAGCTCCATCTTTGGGAGCAGGAGGGGTGCAAGGACCCTCCTCCTGCTCCTACGCTGCACAAATCTTCAGGAACAGGAGGAAAGTCCTCCTGTTCCTGCTGCTCTGGCAAACCACAGCCCAATAACGGCCTTAGGTCTCGCCCCTGTGCATCATCTGATGCACGGGGATAGGCTTAAGACACTGATAGGCTGAGGCGCCTCAGGCTCTTCCCTTTGGAGGGGCCGGGGCACCAAAGCCAATCAGGGAATTCCTTAGGGAGGAGTCTAGGGAAGTCCATGATTGGCCAAAACAATGGCCAATCAGGGAATTCCTTAGACTCCTCCCTAAGGAAGTCCCTGATTGATTGAGGTGTCCCAGGCCCTCCAAAGGGAGGAGCCTGAGACGCCTCAGCCTATCAGTGCCTTAGGCCTCTCTCCGTGCATCAGATGATGTGCCTGAGTGGGTCCTAAGGCTGCTATTGGGCAGCGGCCAGCCGGAGCAGCAGGAGCAGGAGGACTTTCCTCCTTTTTCCGAAGATTTGCACGGCATAGGAGCAGGAGGAGGGTCCAGGCACCCCTCCTGCTCCCGAAGATGGAGCTCCTCAGCGGAAGGAGCAGGAGGATCTGAGCACCCCTCCTGCTCCCAACTATTTTAAAGGTACCATGGAAAAAATGAATAAAAAAACCAGGCAGGCCTGTCAAAAAACTTGCAGACCTATCGGTAACTCAGTTACCGACAGGTCTGCAGCAGTCGGGTTCGTCATAGTAAAACCTGACTCAAAATAGCCAAGCAATTGTTAGTGAATCAATCGCTTGGCTATTTTGCATGTTGTTTTACTAATTTGAATGGGAGGATTGGGATCGTATCGCTGTAGGTCTTAGTGAATAGTGCAGGAGGGAAATTTGGTCACAAAGGGCTCACAAACCGATCGGTACACGATCGGTTTGCTTAGTGAATCCTGGCCTAAGTCGGTACATGGACAATGAAAATGACAACCCGTCCAGATACCAATAATCAAAACTGGTTTTAGACGTATATAAAACCAGCTTAGGTCTGTATGCCCAGAGAGAAAAGGGCCAGACGGAACTTATACATTTGGACTTAGACAATGTCAAATCAGGCATAAGTTCTGGATCGGGCCGCTGAGCTGATTCCGGCTGCCGCGATAAGCTCAGCGGCCCAGGCAAATTTTCCCCCCACACCCTGTAACAATTGTAGCAGGAGAGATGCCCAGCCCCTCCTACTGGACACCGCCCCCTATAAGACCGATTGGACATCCCTCCTGCCAGTGAAGAGCGCTTTGGGGGAGAGGGAGATCCGGCAGGAGAGATTAGGCATCTCTCCTGCCGGTGAAGAGCACACGCCGGTTGGGGGGGGGGGAGGGGGTTACGGCAGGAGAGATTGGGCATCTCTCCTGTCACAATCATTGTGGGGGACGGGATGGTTCCATAAGAACATAAGAATTGTCACTGCTGTGTCAGACCAGTGGTCCATCGTGCCCAGCAGTCCGCTCATGCGACAGCCCTTAGGTCAAAGACCAGTGCCCTAACTGAGACTAGTATTACCTGCGTACGTTCTGGTTCAGCAGGAACTTGTCTAACTTTGTCTTGAATCTCTGGAGGGTGTTTTCCCCTATAACAGCCTCTGGAAGAGTGTTCCAGTTTTCTACCACTCTCTGGGTGATGAAGAACTTCCTTACGTTTGTATGGAATCTATCCCCTTTAAACTTTAGAGAGTGCCCTCTTGTTCTATCTACCTTGGAGAGGGTGAACAACCTATCTTTATCTACTAAGTCTATTCCCTTCATTATCTTGAATGTTTCTATCATGTCTTCTCTCAGTCTCTTCTTTTCAAGGGAGAAGAAGCCCAGTTTCTCTAATCTCTCACTGTACAGCAACTCCTCCAGCCCCTTAATCATTTTAGTCACTCTTCTCTGGACACTTTCGAGTAGAACTGTGTCTTTCTTCATGTACGGCAACCAGTGCTGGACACAGTATTCCAGGTGAAGGCATACAATGGCCCAGTACAGTGGCATGATAACCTTCTCCGAACTGTTTGTATCCCCTTATTAATAATTCCTAGCATTCTGTTCGCCCTTTTCGCCGTCGCTGCGCATTGCACGGACGGCTTCATTGACTTTTTGTTACCGTCATTGTTTATGATAGAAGCCGATTAGAGAATTGTGCTTTTAGGTGAAGGACTGGCCCCTCCTTTACCTAAAAGGTCTTGTTTTGGTCGTTAGGGAGTGGGGTGATTTTTTGGTCGGGAATGTGTTGTAAGCATATACATAGTGAAATTTTTCTGAAGGTACATGTTTTTGTTAACATTGGGGAACTTTTTTTGTCACATGCACTTACACAGATTTTTTTTTTTCAGAAAAGGATGATAAAACCCTGATGTAGCCTTTATGGTGAAACGCTGATCAACATCGGTGCTTCATGGTCCTTAGACAGAAGATGAGTATTCAATGTTTGTAGTGCTCGATAAATATTTAAGTTCTCCAGTTGCATTTTTTGCATTGCACAAGGCTTTAAAATATTTCATCATTACAAGACAGGAGATTTGTTATGCCAATGATGTGGAACCGACCCTGACTATATACTACTCTGTATCTGGAGGGTAGTGGTGGGTCTCAGAGGATTTTTCCTCCTGATCATGTATTGGTTATATGAGCCGTGCCAATGTTCAGAAATGTTTATTTGTTAACAATATAAAGTAATGTGTGCTCACACACTCCTTAGGTGAAATTCAAGGAGTGGTTCCAGGTATAGTGCTCTGTAGCAGTCTTTTCTGATACTATCTCAAAAATCAGCAGAGCAGGTGGTCTGCAAAATTCAAAATGGTGGTCAAAGCAGTAGATCAGCTGAAGCAAAGTAGTCAAAATCAGTTTATTATTGAGGAGACACAGTACATATACAAAAGACCCAACACAAGCCGTGTTTCGCCCACACAAGGGCTGCATCGGGGGTTTAGTGAAACTATAAAACAATAACAGAACTCAATTAACAAAATCATAATCCCAAATCAATGTAAACATATAAAACAAGTTTAGAAAGGGAAACTAAAAGGGAGCATTTAAACCATCACCTTGAAGGAAGGTATAAAACAGTGTATAAATTATGCTGTTAATAAAACCCCGGATGTAGCCCTTGCTTGGGCGAAACACAGCTTGTGTTGGGTCTTTTGTTTGAGTACGGTTTTCACAACAGTAAATTGCACTACACGGACTTGCCCCTAAATATATAACTGACCTTTTCGTCTTCTCAGCCAACAGACACAAGAGAAGCTCACATTCCAACTTCGTTTCCCCCTCAGTGAGAGGTTGTAAACTGAAAAAAAACCATGAACATCTTCTCTCGCACCAAGCAGCATCATGGGGTAAAGACCTACAACAATTGCTTTCGCCCACTACTTATGAGGAATTTAGGAAACGTCTGAAAACACACCTGTTCCTAAAGTATCTAGACAACTGATCCTCTCTTCTCTCTCCCCTCTATAGCGATTAACTTGTTCTATTGATCACTCTCTCCTCAAAAATGGATTTCCTGTCCTATTAACCCTCTTTCTTCCTCCCCTCTTAAAGTCAATCAATTTGTACCTTTGCTTAATCTTTGTAAACCGCATAGAACTTCATGGTATTGCGGTATATAAGCTGTTGTTATTATTATTATTTTAACTACTTTGCTTCAGCTGATCTGCTGCTTTGACCACAATAAATGTATAAGTTGAAAGGTTGTATATATATGTTTTTAGATGCATATCAGTCAGGCAAATTTGAAACAGACCATTTCTTTTAACCATGGCAATATATGTAATGCAGCTGTTATGGTGCCTATATCTCTAAGCTCTCTAAGTTTTCTAAATTATCCTGCAAACTAATATTATCCTTAATCACCACTTGAGTTTTTGCCTGTGCTGTTTAACTTTGACTGTCTTGTGACAAGAAACACTTATCTTAATCTCCTATCCTTTTTTCCATTAACCCAGTTTGAGCTTCCATCAATTTAACTTTAGAAGAGATTGCATCAAATTTTATCTCTAATCTGTTCAATACAGTACAAACCATCTCTAAGGAATTTTCCTACTGATTACTTTCCACACAGGTATTAAATATTCCTTAGTTTGTAAATATTATTTGTACATTTGAAAAACTGTCTTTACTGTTCTGAGCTAAAAGTTCACTAGAGGTCCTGCATGTTTATGTACTATTTTTATGAGGCCAAATTCTCCAGAACTGAAATGAAACATGCGTTTACTCTGTATCGTACCACCACCAGCAACAAGAGCCACCACAAAACTTTAGGAATGTGCATTTTACGTCATTTCATTTTGTTTTAATGTGTACTGTAAATATTTTGGCATGCCCCAAAACTAGGGCTCACTATATATTTTAGCATTCGCTAGATGAGATTTCATGCAGTACGATGAAATAGGAGGCTCAATAAAGAACAAAATGAAATATATTTATTTGGCAAAATGATACAAGCAAACAAAAAACCCCAGAAGTTTTGTCTGCACATCCCTGCACAGCATCACTGACTTATTATTCAGCAATAATACTGCCAATAAATGGTAATAAAAATAAATCTATTGAGTATGAGATTCTACTTTATATGGGTAAATAAAAAAAATTCAGGAAAGCAAGTCTTCCCTATAGCTATCAAAGGATAACGGGGAAATACTAACACAGTAGACAATAGCAGAAAAAGACCAAATTGGCCCATCCAGTCTGCCTATTAAGGTTGTTATGGTTGTAACTGCCACTCTACAACCCCTCCTCTGAAAATTTAGAGTTGTAACTGCTTCTCCATGCAAGTTCCACCCAGCCCCATCTATCTATCTATATAATAATAAAACCCTAAGCGCGCATGCGCACTCCTATCTGTGTGTTCTGTGATCTGTATGTCCGTGGCAGGTAGGAGTGTGCATGCGCACTTCGAATCCCCCCTCACTCACTGTAAGGTAGAGATCATCGTTGTCGCTCCCCCCTCGGTGCACCCCTCCCCGGCGCATCTGAACCCCCGTTGACCCTCCCATCCAACCCTCCTATCGCTGAGTCTAGCGAGGAGAAGTTCCCTCAACAGGAAGTGTTGGGTCGAATTCAAATGCTCCAGGCAGGTCGGGAGGGGGCGGAGCAGGCTCGCATGCCCAGCGGGGACAGGGCAGGAACGAGGCTACCTGCAGGAGCCGGCCCGATGGCTGGAGATTGCCGTTGAGTCCGGGGAGGAGAGGTTCCCTCAACAGGAAGCGTCGGGTCGAATTCAAATGCTCCCGGCAGGTCGGGAGGGGGTGGAGCAGGCACGCATGCCCAGCGGGGACAGGGCAGGAACGAGGCTACCTGCAGGAGCTGGCCCGATGGCTGGAGATTGCCGTTGAGTCCGGGGAGGAGAGGTTCCCTCAACAGGAAGCGTCGGGTCGAATTCAAATGCTCCCGGCAGGTCGGGAGAGGGCGGAGCAGGCTCGCATGCCCAGCAGGGACAGGGCAGGAAAGAGACTCCCTGCAGGAGCCGGCCCGATGACTGGAGATTGCTGGACTGGACAGGGGGAGCAGGTAAGGGGTACTGCAGTACAGGGGGAGCATGGAAGAGGTGCTGCTGGACAGGGGGAGGTAAAAGGAAGGGAGAAGGGGTACTGCTGGACAGGGGGAGCAGGCAAAGGGTGGTGGTGGACTGCCGAGGAAAGAGAGAGACAGAAAGTGGCCAAGGAGAGAAAAAGAAAGAAAGAAAGACAGACACACATATTCTAGCACCCGTTAACGTAACGGGCTTAAAGACTAGTTTTATTAATAAATGCAAAGTCATTTCACTGCTGTTTTGAGCTGATGATCTCAGCTTGTTTTTTATGGGAGTTAGGTGAGTTCCCAGAGAATACATAGTTGTGAAGGTTGCTCTTCCTCAGTGGCAGACCTAGGGTAACATGGTAACATAGTAGATCAGGGGTGTCAAAGTCCCTCCTCGAGGGCCGTAATCCAGTCGGGTTTTCAGGATTTCCCCAATGAATATGCATTGAAAGCAGTGCATGCACATAGATCTCATGCATATTCATTGGGGAAATCCTGAAAACCCGACTGGATTCCGGCCCTCGAGGACCGACTTTGATACCTGTGTAGTAGATGATGGCAGATAAAGACCAAATGGTCCATCTAGTCTGCCCAATCTGATTCAATCAAAAAATTTATTGGGGGGGGGGGGGTTCTTCTCCTTCTTCTTAGCTATTTCTGGGCAAGAATCCAAAGATCTGCCCAGTACTGTTCTTAGGTTCCAACTACTGAAGTCTCCGTCAAAGCTCACTCCAGTCCATCTACACTCTCCCAGCCATTGAAGCCCTCTCTAGCCCATCCTCCCCCAAATGGGCATATACAGACACAGACCATGCAAGTCTGCCCAGTACTGACCTTAGTTCTTCAATATTTACTATTATTTTCTGATTCTAGATTCTCTGTGTTCATCCTATGCTTTTTTGAACTCCGTCACTGTTTTCACCTAACATAGTAGATGACGGCAGATAAAGACCCAAATGGTCCATCCAGTCTGCCCAACCTGATTCAATTTAAATTTTTTAATTTTTCCTTCTTAGCTATCGGGAGCACATTCCAGGCATCCACCACGATCTCCGTAAAGAAGAATTTCCTTACATCGCTCTTGAGTCTACCATCCCTCAATCTCAAATTATGGTTTTACCATTTTCCTTTCTCTGGAAAAGATTTTGTTCTACGTTAATACCTTTCAAGTATTTGAACGTCTGAATCATATCTCCCCTGTCCCTCCTTTCTTCTAGGGTATACATATTCAGGGCTTCTAGTCTCTCCTCATACATCTTATGTCGCAAACCTCATCATTTTTTTTGCCCTCTTCTGGACCTCTTCAAGCCTTTTTGTGTCCTTCGCCAGATACGGTCTCCTTGGCCAATCATTTTTTAACACACCACACCCCCCATATAAAAAAAGTATTTTTAGTTATTTTATTTATTTATTTTTAAAGCCTGTCCTCCCCAGAGAGCTTAGAACGGGTTACAGTTTAACATTCATAGTGTTACAATATAACATTGTATAGGGTTACAGCGCTGTGGTGTAAAAAAAAATAAACAAAAAAGACTTTCCTCTGTTTTAGGTCCTAGCTCACGCTTGCTGTCTAACACCAGCTCTGGCAGATTACACATTTCAAATTTGAAATATTATAATCCCAAAATAGAAAATACAATCATTTTTTCTACCTTTAGTTGTCTGGTCATTTTTATTATTCAAATCATGTTAGTCCCAAGCTCTAGTTTCTGATTGTCTTCTGTTAACTCGCTCGCCAGGATCTCCTGCCTATTTGATGTTTTCTTCTTTCTCCGTGCTCACCATCCATCTTCCATCTCTGTACCTTTCCTTGCACTGCCATATCCAGCATTTCTTTTTCTTTCTTACTGTCTACCACCTCTCTCTCTCCCCCCTTGCCTTATGCCCTGGTTCAAACATCTCTAGACCCATCCATGCAGCATCACTCCCTTCGTTCCCTCCATTATCATATGCAACATTTCTTTCTCTCTCCCTATGCATCATCTCTCCATGCCCTCCACCCTATGGCCAACATTTCTCCTCCTCTCTTCTCCATGCATGTCTTGCCTCCCCTCTAACATATGCAGGATTTCTCCCTCTCATCCTTTTCTACTCTGTTGCATCTCCCTTCCTCTTCTCCAGTCCATGTCCAACAATTCTTCCTCTCTCCCTCCATGTGCAGCTATCTAGCCCTTCCTATCACCCTGTGCAGCAGCTTTTCACCCCTCCCTCCTATCACCCTGTGCAGCAGCTTTTCACCCCTCCCTCCTATCCCCCTGTGTATCAGTTTCCCATCCCTCCCTCCCATCTCTCTGTGTAGCACCTGTGGACCCGACCGACTGACCCCCCCCCATCTCACCGTGAGAATTTTTTTACAGATTGTTTCACCAGGGCTTCTCTCTGCCACGTCATCAGTGACATCATCAGTGACATGGTATAAGGGAGGCCCAGGTGGGCCATAAGAAGTCTGTTTAGAGTGTTTTCTTATTCTTTGCAGACTTAACTTGCTGCTCTGCCGGCGTTGGGCCTTCCTCCTGCTTCTGCGAAGGCAGGACCCAGCAGAGAGGAAGACCCGACGCTGGCAGAGCAGTGAGTTCCTGGACCATGACGTCGACCACGGGAGTACCCCTTTAAGGTCTGCACCTGGGGCACAACAACCCCTCCATCCCTCCCTCCCTTGGTATGCCACTGCTCTTCCTACACACTTATGCTTGACATGCACTACCAAAGATAAAACTCTCACACTATACTAAGGTATCACAGCTAATAGTCCAATATTTTCTGTTAGAGGACTCTCATACACACTAAGGAAAATTATAACAGAGGTGAAACACAAACATATACTATATAGTTGGTTTTTGACATCCTCAGAGGTTCTACACAAAAAGACAGGACATAAGGTGACAAGAGTTACAATACACAGACAAGGGAAGGAACACATCCATGACAGAGAATGCCTGTCCCAGGAAATGTGATACCTCTCGCCTCTCTGTCAAGTCCTAGTTTATATTTCCTTGGTCTACTACCATCCTGGACAATAATTATACATATTCATGGTGTTGTATAGCCAAGCCAAATAGCACAATAAAAATTAGCAAGCTTTGATTCCCACCTTTGTTCTCAAAAGTTTCATGCCTGTTGTTTGCAGACTAAGGTTTTTCTACAATGTATGTTCCAAACATGGGAGGATGTTCCTAAATTGGTTAGCTTAGGCAAACATATTGCTACTTCACCGGAGATATCTTTCTACAGCTTTCAGCATCATTACCCCAGGTTCTGTTATATCTTCTCTCCCCATGGTCAATGCTTATTTATGCTGCTTTGATTAGTCACCCATCAGCAATCTATAAATCTTTGTATATATAAAAAATAAACACACAAAATATGATACGTGCTTAATAGTGGCTTATTTATGCCAGATTTTCTTTTGTGGAGTTTTAAAGTTGAAATTATACATTATCCTTCAGGACAATTCTGCAGTCCAACCAACCAACCAACTTTCTAAATTCTGAGCTTTATTTTGCCACTGTAACTGAAAAGTGTTATCTTATTTCATTAAGTGCTAATTTGCAGAAACCAAATTCTATCCACATCATTCTCTTCATGGTTGGGCTGAGAACTTGTTAGCAACCTCGTACAGAAAGGTTAAGGGTATTGCCTGGACATGTTCTCTCACATTTCAATCAACTTTCTTTTTAGATATCCTCTCACGTATCTTGCAAGACATCCTGAAAGGAACTTAAGGCCTTCAGAGCTAGATCTGTTTTAGAAGCATCTAAGTTCCACAAAGGTGCCCAAACTGACCAGATGACCACTGCATGCATCAAGGTAAGACACCCCCCACATTCTCTGAGTGCTCATTGACCCCCCTTCCACTATGCAAAAATGAGAACAAAAAGGTACATACCTGGCTCTAGAACAGCAGCATCTGGTATGGGGAAGCCTAGTAGAGCATCACACGTGTGTGCAGTGTTACTTGGTGAGTGGGCGAGTGAACCATAAAGAAGATGACCCAGGTCCATAAGACACCCAAACCCTGCTATACTGCT
The DNA here is from genome assembly GCF_902459505.1 of Geotrypetes seraphini. Taxonomy (NCBI): domain Eukaryota; kingdom Metazoa; phylum Chordata; class Amphibia; order Gymnophiona; family Dermophiidae; genus Geotrypetes; species Geotrypetes seraphini. Next base: position 255,934,494 of record NC_047086.1, read on the forward strand.
ATATAGGTGCTACCTGCAGCTATAAGGGCTATTGGTATAGTACACAGGTGGGCATAGTAGGTTTTTTTTTGGGGGGTCACCATAAATTATAAGGGGTTTCTGGTGATATATACATTTGGCATTCTTCATGTGACGTTCACAGCAGTGCCCTCTAAGGCTTCCCATTGCCCTGTTGGGATGTCTATGTGACCAGTCTATTGCTAAGCTGGCCCCTCCCACATCCAAATGGTCTGGATTTGGACAATTTGAACTTGGATGTTTTTGTGGTCGAAAATTGGGTAAAAGGTTAGACATATAATTATACAATTTTCAAAAGAATAATTATATTTGGACGTCCAGCAGTTGCCATTCGAAAATGGTCATTTCTGTTCCTCCAACTTTGGACATCCAACTGGAAATGTCCAAGTTGGCTTAGACATTTGTTTTTTTGAAAATGCCCCTCCAAGTTCCTCCTGAACATGTGAGAAATTGCATCATACATTCTAGTTCACAGACTTTACATGGTCGCTCACAAAAATGCAGTAGTTGCAAATATGGAACGTTATTACCTGAATCCCTAAGGCAGGCTCTGTCTCTGGCAGTGTTCAAGTCCAAGTTAAAAGCTCACCTCTTTGAGACTGCTTTCAATTCTTAACTCTTCTCACCTTGGGTTCTCCATCCACAACCCTATAAGTCATGCCTGTCTGTCCATGTTAGATTGTAAGCTCTTCTGAGCAGGGAACATCTATTTAATGTCTAAATATATAGCGCTGCATACACCCTTCAGTGCTATAGAAATGTTGAATAGTAGTACTAGTAGCAGTAGTAATTTAGGACAGCTTTTGAACTGAATATTTCTGGCCCCCATCTAACTGTCGGCTCCTCCCCAATGCCACCCCCTGTTCCACCCTGGACCTGACCTCTTTTTTTGGGCTGATCAGAGACAATATTCAACAGCATTGATTGGTTAACTGCCGCTAAATATCAGCAGTTGGTTGGCCCCACACAATTTAAACAGGCTGGAGCTTCTCCTACCTGCTTAAATCACTTTGAATATATCAGCTGGGATTTTATTACAGTTCAACTTGCTAATTTGGGTATACCTATGACCATTCTCACTAAATACCTCCATGCATAATTAACAACTTTGTTTTCATGCCACCCCAACACTGCCTGGGTTCAGAGCTAATTTTCAGCATCACTGTCGAGTTAACTGTCACTGAATTTAATTGGCCAGACAACTCAGCATGGTTTAGTAGGATAGCAGCCACTGTTCCTTCTAAGATGAGCTGGAGTCCGCCACCTGCACTGCTGCCAGTGAGGGGCGGTGATTCAATATTGTGTTTTCAATCACTAGGAACAGGCAAGCTCTCTGAAGTCATGCAGATCTTACCTGTCCCTCATTACTGAAAATGTTATAGTGAAACAGCACCTACTACTGGCAGGACTATAAGTGGAGGATTTCCATTCAGAGAGAACAGCAGTAGGAGCTTCTCCTGTCTGCTTAAACCAGGCTTAATATCTACCCCTATACATTCTATGTCTCTCCCCTGATATAAATATTTTCCAAAGCCTTCATATGCTCTACCCATTTAAAAGTGTATATACTGTATACTCTTATGCATCCTTTTTGCTAGGTAAGGGCTTGATAACTTTCAGGCAGTTGGTTCAACTGGGTGATATGGCTGTCTGAAAAGTGAATCAGGAAAATAAAATAATGAAGATCAACAGGTTTTTTTTCAAGTGTGTAAACCCTTGCAACTGAGCAAGGTTTTCAAATACAGCAAAATGGAATGATTTGTGAAGCAAATCTAATCTCATGGCCATCTAGAATATTCTTTTAAGCACTGTCTATAAGGCCATTCTCTTATTTTCACAGGATTTGGTTCATACTTGTGGTGATCTGTGTGATTTGAAAGGAGATTATGTTTTCAGATGAAAATGGATATTGTTTATTAGACTAATATAAAATAATAGGCTAACCTTGTCAATTCTGTTTTAGGCCTGAGTGAAGTGCCTTTACAAAAGAACTCTTAACATTAAAGAAGTTCCAGTATAGCACAGACAGAAACTTTGAAAATGTAAATTTGTACAAATATATATAGGTGTAATTTATTGACCCTCTCCTTTCCTATCCTATATGGTACAGATTTTTAATCTCAAACCAAAAGACCTAAAATATACCAACTTAAGCTGATGGCTCAGACCTTATCTTAGATTTAAGCCACAAAAAGGGAGAATAACAATAGGCTAAATTTTCAGCCAGAGTACCTATACCCACCTATATCAAGTCATAGGTGTTGGACAGGGGAGGCCACAGGGGCCATGGCATCCCAAAAATTGGCGGTCAGAAGAGTCAGTTATGACTCTACTCCCACATCCCCCTCTTCCCAACTACTGTAATTTTAAATCTGCAGGAAGCTGGCATGCAGCATCACTATAGAATGAAGACTTCCGGGGCAGGTATACTCGTTGACACAGTGCGGCAGTTGCCTGAAGATTTAAAATTACAGTGACTGAGGAAGGTAGATTGGGGGAAGTCGTCATGCCACAGGATCCTGCTGGGGTTAGAGCAGAGCTTTTGGGCCTTCCCAACAGTTAGTGCTGCTATCCGTTTAGGTAGCAATGCTGAATAAATGAAGCGTTTGGTCATTATGCCAGTATCATCCTTTTAGTTTAGACCTGTCTGAATAATTTTGGGGGGCCTGGTCTCACTCCATCCCCAAGTGACACACTTTATATATGAACACTATTGGGCCAGAGTCAAATAAGCAGCCTGATACTGTCCATATAAGATTTGACAATCTACAGATAGTGAAGGTATGGCGCAGTGGTTGGAGCTACAGTGGGGTTGTAGGTTCAAACCACACGCTACTTACTCCTTGTAACCCTGGGCAAATCACTCAGTTCTCCATAGCCTCAGGTAAGTTAGATAGATTGTAAACCCACCGGGACAGATAGGGAAAATACTTGTGTACCTGATTGCAAAATTGCTTAGATAATCTTGATAAACGGTATATAAAAAGCTAATAAACTAGAAACTTCATCAGCTGCTTGTGTGTGTGTGTGTATATATACACACACACACACAAGCAGCTGATGAAGTTTCTAGTTTATTAGCTTTTTATATACCGTTTATCAAGATTATCTAAGCAATTTTGCAATCAGGTACACAAGTATTTTCCCTATCTGTCCCGGTGGGTTTACAATCTATCTATCTATATATATATATATAAACTTCTTTGAAATATCAGCTTTAATTTTTTTTTAACAAAAGAGCAACAATGAAATAAGGTGAACACCTCATCTGATCGTAATACTCCAGATGAGGTTTGGTCCGAAGATCTGTACTCTGTACCTATGTATTCTCATTTCCTTCTTTACCATTGTTATATTTTTCTGTGCAGACATCTCACTGCTTTTCCGCACTATTTGGCAACCTTGAGACCCTCAGATGTGATTATTTTAAAATAATGATGCAGGGAATTAGAGAAGCTAATTACTGCCTTTTAACGTTTTCAATGCTTATGATAATCATACTAGTAGGAGTCCATCTTTGCTTTAGAACCTGTTCTTCTTTTAAATGTTCATGCTGTTTCTTTGCTCACACTGTTTTCTGTGTGGGAGATTGCAATGGGAATTGCCTTTCTTTCTTTCTTCACCCATTTTCAGTAGTGCTTGCAAATACCAATTCACTCTTACTCCAAAGATGCAGTTATATGTGACATAAATTACCCCTACTTAGGCGTCAAGTATAATCAAAGTACTTTTGAAATTTGTCTGCAGGATGAAATATTATTGCATTTCTTAGAAAATTCATGAACAAGTCATGTTGTGATACTTCTTGCAGACGTGCAGAGTGCAAGCTATACAGTATTTCCTTCTGATATCACGGGGGTAATACTAGTAAAAACTAGGGAAAGCCAGAAATTGCTTTAGTCAAAAATGTGAACTGACTTTGCTGTTACAATAGTAACCTATCTATGGTGTGATCAAGATTTTTCCAGGTTACTCAGAGACATGAAACTCTACAAGGAAGGGGTATACCCTCCCAAGAATGGAACAGAGTTCACTTTCCAATCATTGTAACTGTTTCAATAAAGATCACACTTCAAGCTAGGATACAGATAAATAAAGAATGTATCACGATTTTTCAATGCTTCAATGTGTCATGGCTTTCTTTTCTTCATGAATAGTGTTAAGTTAACATCACTGAAACTGGGTAAGTTATAAAATAATAACTTAACTTTATGAAGAGTTTGGGGTCCCAACGTGGCCCCGTTTCACTTTCTTCCTCAGGAGACCCAATCATAAATTTGATAAAAGTCCTTTAAAACTCTGAATAATATGAGAATTGGTGATGTATAATTGCTTCTACAAGACAAAAAATAACATAAAGTCGGGTGTGAGAGAAAATGCCACAACCCACACCACGACAAAACTCATAGTGACTTGTAAGGCTAAGAGTACGGGAGGAACTTTGCAATGTACATACCACTGCTGGAAATTGCTCTCTCTTCACAAAGTTATTCTCAAACTGCCAGCTTGAGAATAACTTTGTGAAGAGAGAGAGCAATTTCCAGCAATTTCCAGCAGTGAAGCAATTATACACATTGAAGCATTGAAAAACCGCGATACATTCTTTATTTATCTGTATCCTAGCTTGAAGTGTGATCTTTATTGAAACAGTTACAATGATTGGAAAGTGAACTCTGTTCCATTCTTGGGAGGGTATACCCCTTCCTTGTAGAGTTTCATGCCTCTGAGTAACCTGGAAAAATCTTGATCACACCATAGATAGGTTACTATTGTAACAGCAAAGTCAGCTATACAGTATTAGCATATGTGTGCAAGTTTTGTAATTTATCAAAATGCTGGGAAACAAAAGATTTGCATAGGAAACTGTGGGCTCCTTTTACTAACGTGCGCTAGCGTTTTTAGCACGCGCTGAAGATTAGCGTGTGCAAACCATGCGCTAAACGAAAAATACTAACGCAAGCTCTAAGGAGGTGTTAGCGTCTAGTGCGTACGGCATTGTAGTGCGTACTAAGCCCGCGCTAAAACCAATAGCGCACCTGAGTAAAAGGAGCCCTGTGTTTCTTTTAATTATCCCTCAACATATCCAGGTAGGCATGGACTGAAATCCTATCATCATAATAACTGTCGAAAGAGAGTCTCAAGAAACAAATGACATAAAAAAGGATGCTACTTGAAACTCGACAGTGATCTGAACCATCAGAGATTATAAACACCTTTTACTATATAATTTTTCTGGAACCTCAGGCCACCACTCAGAGCTCAAACTCATTCATTGCTCTAAGCTATAAGTGGAAGCTCCTCATCGGATCCTTTTATATTTTTTTAAGCCTCTTTTTGCTTTTGTGATTTGTTTTTTGTTTTTTCTTAAACAGTTTAATAATCAAACTCAAAGCTTAAGACATTAAGCAATACTTAGCTCGATCTTGTGGTCTTTGGCTAAGGGGGACATCATACCAACATGTTTCGCTAAACAGCTTTATCAAGGTTTAAATATATTTGTGGATAGTGGTCACAAGTCTTGGCGGTAAATTTGAAAGGGGTTAAACCTTGATAAAGCTGTTTAGCGAAACATGTTGGTATGATGTCCCCCTTAGCCAAAGACCACAAGATCGAGCTAAGTATTGCTTAATGTCTTAAGCTTTGAGTTTGATTATTAAACTGTTTAAGAAAAAACAAAAAACAAATCACAAAAGCAAAAAGAGGCTTAAAAAAATATAAAAGGATCCGATGAGGAGCTTCCACATATAGCTTAGAGCAATGAACGAGTTTGAGCTCTGAGTGGTGGCCTGAGGTTCCAGAAAAATTATATAGTAAAAGGTGTTTATAATCTCTGATGGTTCAGATCACTGTCGAGTTTCAAGTAGATTACTATTGAAAAAATCACCTTAAAAAATACCATAACAATAGTTGTGCATAGCAAGCTTATAAAAAAGGATGCAACATTGGACGCAGGAGACATCTCCTTCCTTCTGGCATTGGCGCAAGTGTCTTCATTAGTTATTGTTATGGGAATTCCAGGACCTTCATTTGACTTTTAGGAAATCAAAACTTTTTATTCTGTATGGGGCCACTATATACAATTGTTGCCTCATCGTGTGCGCAGCTCTCTCCTCAATTGCTTGGGGGATGCGGCTGTTCCTCTTATTGGGGGGATTTGATATGGTGGTTCTGATTGGTGCATGCACACACACTTTCATGCTTCTCTCTTTCTTTTTCACTGCATGACTGGGGGGAAGGGACGGGAATTAATGGTCTAGGAAGGGGTTTCACTGGGGTTCATAATAATCCAGGGTCTTGGTGTGTTATAATGTTCCTTTGGGTTATTCCTCTTTTGAACTTGTCAAAGAGTTATTTATTTTTTTGGTATAGTCATGGCCTAATCTCTTTATTGTTCACATCTCTTGAGGTGGTGGGGTAGGAATGTTGTTATATTATGTACTTTTCACTATTGCATTTTCATTCTTGCAGTGTCAATATTTCTGTATTATTCTGTCTTCTGATGTTACAATTTGAAATTGATGCAGGACTTTAGATGTTCTTTGTTTAGCTATATTCCTAAATTTTCCATTGGTGATTATATTTGTTTTTTTGCATCAATAAAAAATTGTTTGATCGTGAAGAAAATAGGTTATATAATTGGACAGTAATAAAGTGTTACTGTTCAGAGGGGGGGGGAGGGTGTGGTTTGGTTGTATTGCATTGTATACTGTGATTGTACTTGTGAACTTTGGTTTTTCTGCAAACTTAATAAACATAAAGTGTTACTGTTCTTTTAAATGCTATTCGAATTAAAAAAAATGTATAACAATAACAACAAAAAAGGATGCAGCTTCATTTAAGAGATATTTTATTCAAATATATTTATTCAAATATTGTATCACAGACAAACAATCTTCCAAATTTTCAATGATCTCCACTCCATTTTCCATGTTGTTGATCACTGATCATAGAACCAGCAGGACTATGTCCTCCTTTTCCAAAACTGCGACAGCAGTTTCTAGCATGGGGAGTCGTGCTGAATGGCCCGTGCTGCTCCCGACGCTCATTGAGTTCCTATGAGCATCGGAAGCAGCGCGGGCCATTCAGCGTGGTTCTCCACACTAGAAACTGCTATCGCAGTTTCATAAAAGAGGGGGTATGTGTGCTTCAGTTCACCTCTCAAAGGACCCATAACTTCACTATCATTTCCACCATTGCCCAGTATCCCTATCACAAAGCCAGCTTTCACCCACTAGGTGCTACTGCCCCCCAGCTAGCATTCCTGTACCGTTCCTTTGGGGTTTTGCAGCCCAAATGCATGACCCTGCATTTCTTAGCTACTAAATTTTAGCTGCCAAATTTCAGATCATTGTTCAAGCTTCACTAGGTCTTTCTTCAAGTTATTCACACCATCCGGGTTGTCTTCTATGTCTCTGCATTTCCAAATGCCTGTTACTTGGGCACTGTTGCTCTCATTCAACATCAAGTTGCTTAAAGCAGCCATTTCACCATCTGCCAATTAAAGGGTTAAAATACCAACTAATAGAATTTTTGTTCTCTCACTCTTACACAATTAGAAAAAAAACATTAAAAACCTCTCTCCCCACCCATAGGACCAATTAAACTATAGCCTACAGAACCACAACCATATATACTTTCATCTGATTCAAGTATTTACATTGTCAAATTTTCAGATAATCCTCCCACAGGATGAAATACCCTAATCATTTGCTCCCCAAATTATTTGCTCTTGTCATCTTTTTAGATTAGTAAAATGACCATCAGCTCTTTCACTTGTACTATTTCTATTTACTGCAGTGTACTGAATTACAAGTCTAAGCAGCAATATGATCCCAAATTATAAAAGAATAAAAGCTTTTGGGAGTCACCTGTTTGTTTTATTTATTTTCCTTCTGATATATTGCCTGAAAGCAATTGAAGTAATGTACATTCAGGTATAGTAGACATCTTTCTGTCCCTGTAGAACTCACAATCTGAGTTTGTACCTGAGGCAATCTAAGGTTAAGTGACTTGCCCAAGATCAGAAGGAGCTGCAGTGGGATTTGAACTAGGGTCCCACACCTAGTTCTCAGCCTGCTCTTTTAACCATTAAGCAATGTTCACTGAGATGCTAAGAATTATTAGGAAATGGGTTTAAAAAAAAAGAAAGACTATCATAATGTCTGTGTATAACTCTGTGGTGAGACAGAAAAGTGTGTGGTTCTAATCACTGCAACTCAATACAGCAGAATTGGAAAATATACAGTATAGAGAAAGATGACTAAACCGATTAAGAGGATAGCAGGACTCTTTTATGAGGAATGGCTAAAGAGGTTAGGGCTCTTCTACATGCATAAAAGATGGCTGAAGTGAGATGTGATAGAGGCCTATAAAATTCTGAGTGGAGTAGAATGGGTAAATGTAAATCAATTGTTTATTCTTTCCTAAAATACAAAGATGAGTGGGTGCACCATGAAGTTAAATAGTAGCACATTTAAAACAAACAGAAGAAAATATTTTTCCACTTCTGGGCTCACTTTCAAAAAATAAAGATATCTAAAAACTATCACACAAGTGGTATATATGTTCAGGAAAGCAAAAAACGTGTAAATCACATAATCAAAAGGTTTTTAAAAAGGCATCCAGGTATGCTGGATACCCATTGAAAGACACTCAAGATGTGGGTGGTATGTTGTTAGGGTTACCATACGGCTCCAGGAAAAGGAGGACAGATTGAGACATCCAGATTTTACTTCCACTAAAAGCAATGGAAGTAAAACCCGGATGTCTCACTCTGTCCTCCTTTTTCTGGAGCCATATGGTAACCTTATATGTGGGCATGTTATGGGCCTGCCGTGGGCATGCTTAGAGACTGAGGCCCTGATTCTCCAAAAGTGCATCCCGATTTTAGGCAGCTGTAGGCGTCCTACAGCTGTCTAATCAGCCAATCGGGATGCACGTTTTAAAAAAAAAAAAATGCTCCCCAGGCAGGCCTGAAGGCGCCTCCGGGAGCCTAGGGAGACCCGCAAGATGCCTAAGCTCGCCTAAGGGCCTTAGGCGAACCTAGGTGGCCCTACGTGTCTCCCTAGTAGAGGAAGAAACCTTAAAATGTAGGCCAGCAAAATGCTGGTCTACATTGTAAGTAGACGCAGCCGCTATACTTATCACGGCAAGGGATCTCTCTGCCGCTATAAGTATAGCGGGCCGCAGCCTGTCCGATCGGATGACCCCCCCTCCGACACTACTGACCGCCCCCCCCCGACATTACCGATCTCCCTCCCACCTCGACACTACCGATTGCTGGCAGGAGGGTGTCCAATCCCTCGTGCCCGAAGACGCACCCCCCCGCCCCCCCCGGCGCTAACAACCCCCAAACCTCCAAACTAACCTGTTCTTCAGGCCAGACGGTTCTTGACCGTCCAGCCTGTAGGCCCGCCTGGTCGAAATGAGGCGGGCTCGCCCCTTCCCGGCCCATCCCGCCGAAGCCTAAGGCCTGTGGCCCAGGCTCTAGAAGCCTGGACCAATCAGGCCTTAGGCATAGCGGGTCCGCCCATCCCCACTAAGGCTAAGGTCTGATTGGCCCACCAATCTCCCCCTTCTGTAGGTCAACTAGAACTCACTGCTTCCCCCACAACACATTTCTCTCCCTCTCTTTGCTTCCTTCCCACAGGTGACAGAGGCTATCCACAGTGAGTCTGGCTAATGACCCCCATCATGCACCCCAAAAATGCTACAGAGAATGACAATTGGCAGGAGCACCAGAGCCACATCGAGTACCTTTGGTCAGCTCAAGAATTGCTTTAGATGTTTTGACTATTGGGGGGGGGGGGGAGAGTAGCTGATCTACCGACCAGAGAAGGTGGCTAAGATGTTAATGGCTTGCTGCATGCTCCATAACCTCGCTCTCCGAAAAAAGGCAGCCTCTCCCAGCCAATACACACACACATAGCAACACCGGCAGCAGGCACCAGATGCAGATAATAAGCCCTAAGCTCTGCAGAACAGACCAGGGTGCATTCTAGCAGGTAGTTCACACCAGGCATATAATCTATATTATTTTGAGACTCTACCAGGTACTTGTGATCTGGACTGGTCACTGTTGGAAAGAAGAATTTGGGCTAGATAGATTTTTGGTCTGACCCGGTACAGCAACTCATACATAGAAACATAGAAAAATGACGGCAGAAAAGAGCTATAGCCCATCAAGTCTGCCCACTCTACTGACCCATCCCCTTAAGTCTATGTCCTAACGACAAATTCCTTAACTTGACCCTCGTAGGGATCCCACATAGGTATCCCATTTATTCTTAAAGTCTGCCACGCTGCTGGCCTCGATCACCTGCACTGGAAGCTTGTTCCAATGGTCAACCACTCTTTCCGTGAAGAAATACTTCCTGGAGTCGCCATGAAATTTCCCGCTCCTGAGTTTGAGCGGATGCCCTCTTGTGGCCAAGGGTCCTTTGAGAAAGAAAATATCATCTTCCATCTCGATACGTCCTGTGATGAATTTAAATGTCTCAATGATGTCTCCCCTCTCCCTACATTCTTCGAGAGTGTAGAGCTGCAATTTGTTCAGTCTCTCTTCGTACAAGAGACCCTTGAGCCCCGAGATCATCCTGGTGGCCATCCGCTGAACCGATTCGACTCTGAGCACATCTTTACGGTAATGTGGCCTCCAGAATAGCACACAGTATTCCAGATGAGGTCTCACCATGGTTCTGTACAATGGCATTATGACTTCAGGCTTCTGGCTGACGAAGCTTCTATTGATACAATCATCATCTGCCTTGCCTTAGATGAAGCCTTCTCCACTTGATTGGCAGTTTTCATGTCTGCACTGACGATTACTCCTAAATCTCGTTCTTATTATGAACCTATGTATACAGACATTTGATAAAACATAAAATGGTTATTGCCACTTATCTCTTATAAAGGTAAAATAACTGATGATAACCTGCAAATGGCTTGATATTATCCATGAAATTCAAGGAACAAGTTTCAAGTTTTATTAAGGTTTTTTGTATGTGCAATATCATATACTTCAATGCGTATAACATTTTTAAAAAATAGGGGACAAAAAACATTTTTTATACAATTGAATACAAATTATATGCATTCTAATACATAACTGATGCAGAGGGCGAGGGGGATGAACTATAATCTTTAAAGAAAGAGAAGAAACATTTAGGGAAAAACACATATGGTAGGAACACAAGAGAAAAACAAAACAAAAAAAGGGATATAAAGGCAGAAATGATCATAGAAAAAAGAAGATAAATTTCCGACCTACTCGTAGGTCTAATTAAGATCTAAAAAATTTAGTGATTGGTAAGTTAAGCTATCTATGTTCCAAATGCGTCCTTGTACAGGAAGCTTTTTAAGTAACGCTTGAATTTTTCTAAAGAAGGTTCATTGTGTAAGTATATTGGTAAATTGTTCCAAAACTGGGGTGCTAAAACTGAGAAAATGGTAGATCTCCTGGTCCCTATTACTTTTAAAGAAGGGATTATCAGTAAATGTTGTTATGTTGATCTAAGTGCCCTGAATGGAGAATACGGTATCCCTGGAAAAGCGGAGACTTAGAGGGGATATGATAGAAACTTACAAGATCATGAAGGGTATAGAGAAAGTTGAGAGGGACAGATTCTTCAGACTGGCGGGGGCAACAAAAACTAGATGGCACTCAAAAAAATTGAAGGGAGACAGATTCAGAACAAATGCTAGGAAGTTCTTCACTCAGAGGGTGGTGGACACCTGGAATGCGCTTCCAGAAGAGGTGGTAGAGCAGAGTACGATTTTGGGTTTCAAAATGGGATTGGATGAGTTCCTGAAGGAAAAGGGGATTGAAGGGTACAATTAGAGGGTTACTATACAGTACAAAATGCTTTAGAGTAATAGATCACTTACAGGTCATTGACCTGGGGGGCCGCCGTGGGAGTGGACTGCTGGGTATGATGGACCTATGTTCTTATGTTCTTAAGAGATGATCCCAAAATATCGGAGCATGTGATTGTTGCATTTTAAAAGTTAACAGTATAATTTTAAAAGTTATTCTATGTGTGATTGGTAACCAATATGCTGCTTGTAGAAGTGGTGTAACGTGATCATATTTTTTTGAATTAGTAATAATTTTTATTGCTGTATTTTGTATTATCTGTAATCTTCTTATTTTTTGGGGGGTTCTGCCATGATATAAGGTGTTGCAATAATCAAGCCTAGAAATGATTAATGAGTGTATTAGAATGTTAAGAGCTTCAGGTTTTAAAACTTTTGATAAGGATCTAATGAGATGTAACTTATAAAAACAATTTTTAACCACTGAACTAATCTGGTCATGATAAGAAAGTTCCTGATCTAATATTACTCCCATAGGGAAATGCAAGGTCATGCATATAGGGAAAAAACCCCCGATGTTCACTTACAAAATGGGGGGATCAGCGCTAGGGGTGAGCAACCTTGAAAGAGACCTGGGAGTGATGGTAGATACAACATTGAAGGCGTCGGCGCAGTGTGCCACGGCCTCAAGGAAAGCAAACAGAATGTTGGGTATCATTAAGAAGGGTATCACGACCAGGACAAAGGAAGTCATCCTGCCACTGTATCGTGCTATGGTGCGCCGGCACCTGGAGTACTGTGTTCAGTTCTGGTCGCCGTACCTCAAGAAGGACATGGAGGTACTTGAGAGGGTCCAGAGAAGAGCAACTAAGCTAATAAAGGGCATGGAGGACCTCTCATATACTGACAGACTGAAAAAACTAGGGCTTTTCTCCCTGGAAAAGCGGAGACTTAGAGGAGACATGATAGAAACCTTCAAGATCATGAAGGGCATAGAAAAAATAGACAGGGACAGATTTTTCAAATTAAGGGGATCAATAAATACAAGGGTGCACTCAGAGAAATTGAAAGGGGAGAGGTTTAGAACAAACGCCAGGAAGTTCTTTTTCACAGAGAGGGTGGTGGATACATGGAACGCGCTACCAGAGGATGTGATAAACAGGAGCACGCTACAGGGGTTCAAAGAAGCTTTGGATAGGTACTTGGAAGACAAAGGGATTGAGGGGTACAGATAAGAGTAAAGGTAAATTATAGGGATGGGATTAGAGGTAAGTTACAAAATTAATCAGGGACCACTGTTCAGGCATTAGGCCTGATGGGCCGCTGCGGGAGCGGTCCGCTGAGCAAGATGGACCTCTGGTCTGACTCAGCGGGGGCAACTTTTTATGTTCTTATGTTCAATATTTTCATTGTAATTACTATTTGGAGAGGGATATTGTCTAGGAGTATTTGTGATGAAAATTTAAGATCATTTTTCCATGGGAAAAACATTGTTTTAACTTGTTATTTATAATTGTTATCTCATTGGGGTCTGCTATATTTAAAGGGTACAGAAGTTGGATGTCATCTGCATATGCAAAAGAATAAAAAGCCCGAGAGCCTGTCTCGACGGGCGGCTCTAACGCGGAGCTGGGGGCCCGCGTTGCCGTCCGTCGGGATGATAGATAGGAGGGGGCAGGTAGGCAGAAAATATTTTAAGAAGGGAGGAGGTCTTTCCCACCGTGGGAGGGACCTCCTATAGGTTAAATTGGGGCCGCAGGGTTGCGTGGGTGGGGGGTATATAAGCTGAGGGCTCGGAGGACCGTAACGGTTTCCGGTCCTCCGAGGCAGCTTTCCCACCCTCCCACCCGTTAGTTCTGTTGAGGGAGTGGGGGTTTTTTTTTTATTTGGCGGTATCCCGAGCTACTGGCGGCTGGTCTCATCATGGGATGAGTGGTAGGCCGGCTGGGAGCCGTGCCGGTGGGTCGGATGACCCTGGACAATGGGGCATGTGGGGACATGCCACCCCTCGGACTCTTGCTTAGATGGCAGGGTCGGGGGCCATTTTCATCTATGTCGGTAGCTCGGGATCAGGGGTCACAATGGTGGGTTCCATTGTGGCGGTTTAATCAGGAAAATGTTAGTTAAGGATGTTTAATATATGTGGTTTAATATATGTAAATTGTATTTAAATATGTTTTCAATAAACAGGGCTGCGGCCAGGTTTTTTCCACTCAGGTCTATGTGTCTCATTGGTGTGCGGGTGGGATTGGTAATTAATGTTGAAATGGTATGCATGGGGTAAGCGGGCCGCTCCAGCTTCCGCTGTTAGAGAATCAAATAGACTGACTGAGGGTTAAGAGAGGTGATAAGATATTAAATAAAAGTGGGGAAAGAATTGAACCTTGCGGAATCCCATAAGAATTGGTGAAGCTGTTCGATGATGAATTATTAAAGATAACTTTAGCTGACCGATCTTGAAAATATGATTTAAACCAATTTAATACTTGGTCGGAGATGCCAACTGAAGATAGTCTTTTGATGAGTAAATGATGGTCTATGATGTCAAATGCCACAGATAAATCAAGTGAAACCAGAAAGACAGATTTATGGTGATCTAGGTGATATTGTATATTGGTTGTGAGTCCTATCATAGAATGTTCAGTTGAATGGTTTGATCTATAAAGCCTGTCTGATTGGGATGTAGTGTGTGAGTTTTTTCTATAAAGTTGGTTACATGATTAAAAACAACTTTTTCTATTAATTTGGCAAGAAAGGGAAGATTAGCTATGGGTCGGTAATTTGATTCAGTTGCTATTGATTTTTTGGTTTTTTTTATAATTGGTCAGATGATTGCCTCTTTCCATTCATAGAAGGAAATGTTAATAAAATGTTAATTTAACTACAAATTAGAGAGATAAATTTCTTGGTAATCTGTGACACTAATCTCTATATGTTCTCATAATCACAGCTATATTTCAAATAGAAATTTTTCTTTATCTTTTATGATTTAACAAAATAAATATTTATAAATTATTTTTGTAAATTTATTTGTGAAGTGCTCAGACCAAGAAACCCATAAAATAGTGAAGTCACTACAATGAGGTTTTCAAGGGGACCATCATCGCCTTCACAAGTCCCCAGCCCTCCCTATATCTAAAGGCTTATATGAAGTCTATCTGGTAAATGCACCCAGCTGATGGTACTGGTCTATTTTGGGGAGCAATTAACGATGTTGCCTCTCATTGGTGACTTATAAATAAATATAAAGTGCTTATATAAAATGCTGATTATATTTTCTTATCTGGTTAAATTCCCGTCCCTCCAACCCGGATTTCGTCTCTTCGTCAGGGAGGGACACTAAGAAAAAAGCAGACAAACAATATATATCAACTCAACTTAACGTGTTTAAATAATTTCTATACTGTCTAAATCAGGATCTAAACACTACTAAAGCATTATTAATATCTTGAAGAACCCTATATTTAAGTTCTTGTAAACTTTTTAAATTCAATTATTACCTAGTGTAGGCTCGATTGTTGGAAGAACAGTCAAAGTGGACGGGCCGTCTGAACCTATCTGCTTATTGATTCGCCATTTATAGTGACGGGCCGGAAATGGTAATGAGCCATACGGCCGGAAGTAGACGCAACATCAGATGGTTTCTGTCTAAGAATCTAAATTGCTAGCCAATCAATATCTAAATTCAAACCATTTGGCTCCAAAGTGTGCCAATTGTATATCAAACGCTGTTCTTTTTGTATTAGAGATCTTGATATATCACCGTCATGTTTACGTGTTTGAATCAATACTGTATATTTTAGATCTTGGAGTGAGTGTGACTTCTCAGCCCAATGTGAAACCAAGGGAGCAGTAATTCGATTTGTTCTGATATTACTTAGATGTTCTGTGATTCGTGTTTTAATTTTACGATCACGCTCACTCCAAGATCTAAAATATACAGTATTGATTCAAACACGTAAACATGACGGTGATATATCAAGATCTCTAATACAAAAAGAACAGCGTTTGATATACAATTGGCACACTTTGGAGCCAAATGGTTTGAATTTAGATATTGATTGGCTAGCAATTTAGATTCTTAGACAGAAACCATCTGATGTTGCGTCTACTTCCGGCCGTATGGCTCATTACCATTTCCGGCCCGTCACTATAAATGGCGAATCAATAAGCAGATAGGTTCAGACGGCCCGTCCACTTTGACTGTTCTTCCAACAATCGAGCCTACACTAGGTAATAATTGAATTTAAAAAGTTTACAAGAACTTAAATATAGGGTTCTTCAAGATATTAATAATGCTTTAGTAGTGTTTAGATCCTGATTTAGACAGTATAGAAATTATTTAAACACGTTAAGTTGAGTTGATATATATTGTTTGTCTGCTTTTTTCTTAGTGTCCCTCCCTGACGAAGAGACGAAATCTGGGTTGGAGGGACGGGAATTTAACCAGATAAGAAAATATAATCAGCATTTTATATAAGCACTTTATATTTATTTATAAGTCACCAATGAGAGGCAACATCGTTAATTGCTCCCCAAAATAGACCAGTACCATCAGCTGGGTGCATTTACCAGATAGACTTCATATAAGCCTTTAGATATAGGGAGGGCTGGGGACTTGTGAAGGCGATGATGGTCCCCTTGAAAACCTCATTGTAGTGACTTCACTATTTTATGGGTTTCTTGGTCTGAGCACTTCACAAATAAATTTACAAAAATAATTTATAAATATTTATTTTGTTAAATCATAAAAGATAAAGAAAAATTTCTAATTGAAATATAGCTGTGATTATGAGAACAAATAAAATGTTAATAAAATTTAATGAAGTCAACAGAAGCTTAGGTTTCAGCAACTTAAAGGCTTTTCCTGCATAACCCCAAGACAATGATTCCCTGTACCAACATATCTGCCCTATTATCTTGTTTTGACATCTTACTTTGCTACACTAATCAAGAAACCCACTCTTTTAGTTCAACAGTTATAAAAGGTTAAAGTCTGCAAGCCGTTACAAAGAATGGCTACTTAATGAATTGTAAGAGACCGTATTGCTTACATTAAGGTATAGTAGAAAGAAGTTCTGTAATCATTATTTGCAAGAGACACTACACAGAAAAACCTGCTTTGAAAAGTTGTCAACCCTCAACCTTTCACTTACAGCCCTGAGGACTAGTTCCTGTACAAACTATTATTGTTTTAAGGAAGGCCTCAAGAGCTAATAGCCTCAAGCAGTGGACAGTGAAAGACAGACATCTGTAGTGAGCAAGTTACAGTACTTTAGCAAGACAATACAGTGACCAGGAGCTTAGGAGTACCTGTATATTTACTAACAGAACATAAATGCACTACTAAAATGACTCATTGTTTCAGATTCTGTGACAGCTTCTTTGCAGTTTCAGTAGATGTTTACAAACAATCCTCTTCTGTCACTTTACAGCTCAAGTTAAAAAGATAGATATTTACAAACAAGAGATGCAATAAATATTTTAATTTGCTATTTTATAGTGAATCTTGCCAAATGTGATTGAGTCATTAGATGTGCAGTTGTGATGAAGCAGTAGCTTCAAACAATAACAGCTAGGAAGACAGTGTTGTGGAAATGAACCTAGAAGTAACAATGCCTTAAGGAAAAAGACAACAGGAAATCACTGGGGCTTATAGATCTAGGAAGAGCAGGAAGCAACAAACCTCTGGGAAATGTAGTTACAGACACTCCCTGCCTGATACTCATATTCAAAGTGGTTTAAACAAGCAGGAAAGGTCCCTGACTAATTAAACTGCTTGGGGTCTCCCAGCCACTGACCAATGCCACTGAATATCAGCTTTGACCATCCAGAAAAAAAGTGGGCATATCAGGAGCAGTACAAGTAGGGTTACCAGATGTCCAGGCCACATTATCAAAAGGATGTGAAAAGAATGGAGTCAGTTCAGCGTATAGCCACTAAGATGGTCTCAGGACTTAAGGATCTCCCATATGAAGAATGTCTAAACAGGCTGCAGTTATATTCTCTTGAAGAACGCAGAGAAAGGGGTGACATGATAGAAACATTCAAATATCTTACGGGCCATATTGAGGTGGAGGAAGATATCCTCTTCCTTACGGGTCCCATGACAACCAGAGGGCATCCGCTCAAACTCAAGGGTGGGAGATTTCATGGTGACATCAGAAAATACTTCTTCACCAAAAGAGTGGTTGATCGATGGAATTGTCTTCCACGTCAGATAGTTGAGGCCAGTAACGCACTCGACTTCAAGGGACGATGGGATAAACGTTGGTTCGCTCCGTGGAAATGCTTAAAAAGAGGGTTCTTGTTGAGGAAGGATTCTTGGAGTGGGTTCCCTACAGGAAATTCTTAGAGAGAGGGTTCTTGTTGAGGGAGGGTTCTTCGAATGGGCAAACTTGCTGAGCCCTTTTCTGCCGTCACACTCTTATGTTTCTATGTTTCTCTATGACTTTCCAAAACCCAGCAGTTATCCTTTGAAAAGCTCTGGCCATATGTGGAAGGCCTCTGAGCATGCTTGGATGACATCACACATGGTCACACATGCTCAGAGGCCTCCAAACATGACCGAAGGTCAGGAATAATGAGACAAAGCTTTCAGGGGTGGAGCTTAAAGGTTGAACGGGGTGGACCTAAGGCAGAATTGGACATGGCCAGGCATCCGGGATTTTGCCGAGAAAAATATGGTGACCCCAGGTACAAGGAATGGTTGGGGAGGAGCCGACAGGTATGTGGGTGCTGGCATTATTCAGTACTGGTACCCCCATAGCTAAGCAAATTAATTTAGGGCAGCTTAAAAGTTGTCTTAAATTCACTTGCTTAGCTATGCGGGCCCTGGCACTGAATATTGGCTGGGACACACACACACACTTCTTGACATGGAAGTCCCATGAGAAAGATTCTGAACCTGGACATGGAAGGAAGGGAGTAGGGGAAGAGAACTAAAAATATTAGACCTGGGGTCAAAAGGGAGAGAGTGAGGGAGATGTGCTGAACAATGGAAGGGAGAGATCTGGACTATGGGGGCAGGAGAGAAGAACTGCAGGAAAGAGAGAAGGAACAATGTGGAGAAAGAAGGGGGAGGGGAAGAGAGATGGTGCAGGAAGATACATGGGGATGAAGGGTAAGGGACAGGGAGATGTTTAGCCATGAGATTGAGGTTGAGGTTGAGAGAGAGAGAGAAAGAAGATGCTGGGTTTCAAGTAGAAGGAGAGGGAGGAAGGAGAGATACTGGAATTAGTGAAACCATATTGGAGAGATCAGTGGACTGGCAAGGAGGTGAGAGGAGATAATAAGTACGTTTTAAGTGAAATGTGTATTTACTGAATGTTCTTGTATGTTTTATAGTATATGTTTTCTTGTACCCCATGCAGAACTATTAGAAGGAGTGGACTATTTTTCTAATAACTAGGCACTTGGGACCTGGGTTGGCCACTGTTGGAAACAGGAAACTGGGCTTGATAGACCTCTGGTCTGTCCCAGTATAGCAATTCTTATGTTCTTATACTGGGGAATAGATGAAAGATGGAAGAGAATAGGATGATGGGGAAGGAGTGAGATGGGAAATGGGAGGGCTAGGGCATAGGTGAAGGAGATGGAAAGTTGATAGCTGAAAAGTAAAAAGGAGGAGGAGAATGAAATATGAGGAAAGGCTACCGAGGCTAGGGTTCTTCAGCTTGGAGAAGAGATGGCTCAGGGATGATATAATAGAGGTCTCTAAAATACTGAGTAGAGTAGAAAGGGTAGATGTGAAATGTTTGTTCACTCTTTCCAAAAATACTAGGACTAGGGAGCATGTGAAAAAGCTATTAAGTAGTAGATTTAAAACAAACCATAAAAAATATTTCTTCACACAATGAGTAATTAAACTCTGGAATTTGTTGCCAAAGAATGTAGTGAAATCAGTTAGCTTAGCGGGGTTTTAAAAAGGCTTGGATAATTTCCTAAAAGAGAAGCCCATAGGCCTTTATTGGTTTGGCATGGGGAAATCCAGTGCTTATTCCTAGGATAAGCAGCATAAAATTTGGGATTTAGCTAGTTACTTGGGACCTGGATTGGTCACTGTTGGAAATTGGATCCTGGGTTTAATGGTCTGGCCCAGTATGGCAATTCTTATGTTAGCAAAATAAATTGTTGAGACAGCAAAGGTAGAAAAAAAAGTGTTTTGTTTTGAATTTATTAACTGGAATTTGTTAGCTTGAATGTGAGCTTTGGGTAGATGTGAATTGCTTGTTTACTCTTTTCAAAAATACTAGGACTAGGGGGCATGAAATAAAGCTACTAAATAGTAGATTTAAAACAAACCAGTGAAAATATTTCTTCACACAATGTATATTAAACTCTTGAATTTGTTGCCCTGATAATGTGGTGAAATCAGTTAGCTTAGCAGGGTTTAATAAAAAGGTTTAGGTGATTTACTAAAAGAGAAGTCCATGGATCATTATTGAGATGGTTTGGGGAAAATCCACTGTTTATTCCTAGGATAAGCAGCATAAAATCTGTTTTATTACTTGGGATCTATTTTTATTAATTGCTAGTATGCCCCAGATAGGAGCTCAGTATGATTTGTAATATAAAAATTGGTCATAACTAGGAATTGCAACAGAATAAAGAATTCAGCAGTTAAGATTATCCATCAAAATATTACCATTTATTGTCAAATCACATACTTTTGAAAAGGATAGGCTTGAAGAGATTTCCATAATATAGTATAAGAGGAAATACATTTTAATTAAACTGGAATTGTATTCCACCATTTTGCTGCAAGATATGAAAAAAAATGACTGGATGCAATGCTTTATATTTTACCCATTTAGGACTTGGGAACACCAGTTTCAAATAATTACTGACCCTTCATTGTTTCCTAAAATGTAGAACATTAATCAAATGACTCATATATTCTGGGGTTTCTCTCTGAAAATTTCTTTAAAAACATAGTACACAGTTTAAAATTGCCCTGGCTTCCACAGGTAACTAGTGTAATCTCTTATAATAAAACGCTAAGCGCGCATGTGCACTCACACCGCCGTGTTGCCTGATCTGTAGTTCCGTGGCCGGCAGAGTCCGCATGCGCGCTTACCACACAAGGCCAGACAAAGTTCAGATGCGCTCCAGGTCGGCGAGTCGATGGTGTCTAGGATCCATTCCTGGTGGCAGGGGGGTCGGCGCCAGGGTCGGGGGGGGGGAGGCGGCGGTGGGCCCACCATGTCGATGAGGAGGAGGAGACGCGGGGTGCGAACACGGCCAAAGGGAGCCGTTGGGGCTTGCGTGCTCAAACCTTTGGGCACGCGGGCGGGAGTTGTCGCTGCCGAGGTGGGCTTTTAAGGAGGTGGGCTTTTAAGGTGGACTGGGACAGTTGCAGCCAGGCACCCTGGCGGGTTTCCGTCTTCATCCAATAGGGCAAAGCTGACGGTCCACCGGTTCAAAATTGCTAAAATTGCCTCTTTAGAGGAAATGATTTGATCAGTAGCTCTTGCAGTTTTAGCACAAGTCCCACTTCGTTACTAACACTAAAATAACCTTTTATATATATATATCTACTAGCACCCGTTAATGTAACGGGCTAAAACACTAGTTTTATACAAAGAGACAGGTGGGGAGATTGAAGAAAAGGGACAAGAAGGAAACACGATCACAAACACGATTGGTGGGCTTAGTGAATCTAGCCCTAAGTTCTTAAACTGTATCATATCATCTCAAAATCACAATCCAATCCATATCAAACAACAACAAACCCCCAATTTGTTTTATACATCCCCAGGGAGCTATTAGGTGACAAAACTAGCTCCCCTTAAATTCTTAAACTGTGTAACCTCACCCAAACAAGACCCATGGTAACGTCAAGCCATGCATCCCCTTGCAGTGGTGTCGCCTGCAAGTTATACATTTAATTATTTATTAACTGCAGATGCCCCAATACCACATTTTTACACTCCCTTGGCAGCTGTAACCTCCTCCCATCCAAACGCTGAAAGCACCCAACCCGCCCCCTAACCTAGAAACTCTCTAACAACAACCCAACTCAATGAGAGGGTGGGTGGATAAATTTTTCCTAGCCCTACCCTATCCTTCCCTGTTTTCCTCACACTAGCACTCCAACCTGCCAAAATGCATGACCAATTGCCAAACCACTTCTCCCCCAAACTCTTCATTTACCTCAACCAATCGCTCATTTGTATAAATCTACCTTTATCTCCTTCTTCCAAACAACCTGCATTCTAACTCCCTGACTATCAGCACCAAACTAACCCATTTCTTACTCCCTTCCTTTAAATTTTAATTAGTAGGTTACTAGGCTCAGCTAATGTTATCTTCCACCAGCTTACTCTGGTGTCCAGATATTTTGGAGATGTTCTAGGGGTAGAGCTGGCACTTAGCCAGATAAGTGTCAATATTCAGTACTTAACTGGTCAAGGTCACCACATAAAAGTTAATCCTAACTTTATGTGGTATCCCATAGAAGGTTCCCATAGTTTAGCTGGATCCGAAAACCCAGAAATTCAATGCCAGAGTACTGGCACCTACACTGGCACTGAATTTTCAGGCATTATGCCAGTGGTAGTCAGTAAAATGCTAGTTCTTGTTGGCTGAATATCAGCCCTTCAGTTGTTGTTTTTTTCCAAGGATACCTCCGTTATATTTCTGCCAGACGTGCAAAGTGCCTCTTCCTGTAATCTAGTTATTAACATGACTCGTCTGTTAAATACTTCTTAATGCCTGATAATTTTATTCATGGCATCCTGATTACTTTTCTTCCAAGCTCTTTTAACATTTTGAGCCTGTTATATCAAGCAGACCAGATTATCATAACTGTCCAAAGCCCTTCAGCTTTCAGAAAGATCTCAATCCTGAATTTCCAAGTTGGATAATTAGTGCAATTCAGCATTTAAATGTGATCTCTACTCTTCTCACATTTTTTAGTTACTTCCACCTTCAGTTTGTACATAAAGGGTCCTTCTTACTAAAATGCCCTAGAATGTGCACTTACTGTGACTTAATAAGAGATTTTACTGCGTTGTAGCTGCAAATATTTTGTGTTACTTTGGAGAGGGAGGAGCAACTATTTTATATTCCAGATTGTGCATTAAGATTCCCATTAGTGGTCAGTACCTGCTGAAAAATAATGTGGAACCACTTACCGCCTCCTATTTAGGAGGTGATAAGTGGTCCTTTGTTATCTCTGTTTTAGCGTATAGTAAGTATAATGCATTAGTTGGTTAATGCTGTCATATCCACACTCTGCCCATGCCGTGCCACCTGCAGAAAAAAAAAATCTCAAAAATTCAGTAATGCATGATTTAACATGTAGAAACAGGTAAACTACCACCAAATCCCTTAATGCATTTATGTGGTACCTATTTCCACAAGTTAACCATGTGTTAAGGGCTTAATAACTTTTAAGAAAAGAGCCCCAAAATTCTTTTCTTCTGACTTTTAAAAAAATTTCTCTCTTCACTGTACAGGTTTTTTTCTAGTTTTCCTACCTTGCTTGTTTTTGCTTTAGGATATCTTTATTTCTTTATCCGTAAACATTCTTTTATACCGCAAATTATAAACAAAAATGCACATTCTGGTTTACAAATCATCAAAACATAAAAAATATCATCAATAAAATGCAAAAAAAAAATTGCTTAAAATGATCTCATTTATAAATAACCACTGAATCACCAAAAAAAACATATATAATGATCACTAAAATACACGCTGAAATAATTCAGCTTCCGATTTTTTTGTACCTGTTTGATTTTTATCTTCTTTTGAATTATCTTAGTCTCAACCCATTTGCTAGATCTGAAGCAATGCAAATTTGTTTACATTAAGAGATATAAAGCCAAAGATTTCTGTTTCTAGCAAGCACAGTATAACAGAACTGCTTTTACTGTATTAAAAGGGGTCAATAGCATTGCATGTAGATTAAACAAAAAAAAAAAAAGCAAGCAAGAAGTTCACATTTCAGCCCCAGTTGTTCATACAATTCAAAAACTAACTAGTTCAGCACAGTTCAATATAAAGGCATGAAACACATGTCTAACAGCTCCATGTATCCATTATCTTTTCTATGAATTTCACTCTGTGACCATGGTGCATACTGACTAAGTATGTGTTATAAACTTTTTTAGGCTGTCTTCCATTTTAAGTACAATATTGAGTATAGGATTCTATTAAAGGTCAATACTATTTATGAATTCCATTGGCAATGCTAGAATCTGCAGGCATGAAATTGCTAGCAGCTAGAAGGTCTAGTTAATACCAGAGGTTGTCACAATATTCAAAAAACTTGTCAGAGACATAATTTAAATTTTGCTGCATAATCAGGTCATGCATGACCAATGCTGTGTTCATGACTTATACATTTTATATTAATTTAACCAAGCTTACAGCATGCTTTGGAATCTCCAGACAAATGTCAGCCAATAGAACGTTTGCTTTTAAAGATGATATAAAGATTGCAGTTCAGGTTTAGACTAGCTAAGATGCAGGTTGAAAAGGTAATGGTGAAAGTTAGAAGGATGCTAGGGTGCATAGGAAGAAGGGGGGTATTGATGCTCCTGTATAAGACTCTGGTAAAACCTCATTTAGAATATTGTGTACAATTCTGGAGACTACACCTTCAAAAATATATAAAAAGGATGGAGTCGGTCCAAAGGAAGGCTACTAAAATGGTGCATTGTCTTCGTCATAAGGCGTATGGGGACATATTTAAAGATCTCTGTCTGTATACTTTGGAGGAAAGGCAGGAGAGGGGAGATATGATAGAGATGTTTAAATACCTATATAATGTACATGCGCATTAGTCGAGTCTCATTTGAAAGGAAGCGCTGGAATGAGAGGGCATAAGATGAAGTTAAGAGGTGATAGGCTCAGGAGTAATCTAAGGAAATACATTTTTACAGAAAGGGTGGTAGATGCATGGAACAGTCTCCCAGAAGAGGTGGTGAAGATAGAGACTGTGTCTGAATTCAAGAAAGCATGGGATAGGCATGTGGGATCTCATAGAGAGAGGAAGAGATAAGGGTTACCGTAGATGGGCAGACTGGATGGGCCATTTGGCCTTTATCTGCCATCATGTTTCTATGTTTCTTTAATGTTTCATACAGCCATTTGGGATCATTCAAAGATTTAAAAAAGAAGGAAATATGTCTTCTGAAAGTATTTAGGGGTCCTTTTATTAAGATGCAGTAAAATGTTGCCTTAGTATGCCCATACAGCTAGAGGTCACAACTGTACTTGTGAATTATGAGCTGGCACATGCAGCAGCGAGTAGGAATTGCTGCTGAATTCACTACCCAAGATAGGGTCACAAGATTTTAGTTGCCTATAATCCGGACCCATAGCCCCACCTCTAGGCCCACCCAGTTCTGCCCAACCCCGCCCCATCACGCCCACATCACACCCAGCCCCGCCCCCTCAACCTGTTTTCGTGACATCACCACGTTGCATCCATGCATGCGCGGATGCCCACCCGATGCGGTCCCAAGGAAGAAGCTTTTCAAACCACGGACAAAGTGTTAGGTTTTGAAAAGCTGTCCAGATGCCCAGACATGCCCTCTAAAAAGAGAACATGTTTGGTTAAATCCAGACGTCTGGTAACTCTAACCCTAGACTACAGGTATGTTAGTCAGGTGGACTTGGGGAGGCCTAGTAAACACATGTGGGAAGGTGTAAGGAGAGAAATTGGAAATGGGCAAGCATTACATTACAGCTCTATTTATAGTCTGCACTTACTTATAAGGTTCAATGTGGATCATAATAAGACAGTGGTTCTCAACCTTTCTTCTGTTGTGACATACCTCACAAATAATATTCACAAGTATAACCCTCTACCCATACAAATTGCAGCCGAACAGAGGAAAAAAACCCTACAAAAGAGATGCTGTGAGAGGACTTGCAGAGACAGAGAGATCTTTAATGGCAAGTATTTGCTGGGAAGTTACTTGTAAAATTGGGGAAAGGTAGACTTAAAGTTAAATAGGTAAGCTCAGAGACTTTATTTAAAGCACTCTACTCACTTAGTAAGGGAGTTTAAGAGATATTTTTTTCTTGGTTTAGAAAGTCTCTGTTACAGTTTTAGACTAGAATTTAAGGGAGCTATTTTAAAATTGCTATAGCATCAGTATAAAGCACAGCTAATAGGCACAAAAGGGAAAATTCTATAAATGGTGTCCCAATTTTAGGTGGCGGTAAGCATTCTACTGCTGTCTAACCTTAGTAGAAAATCAGAGCCCCACCCTTTTCCTAATCAGCAGACACAGTGATGGAAAACTAGTAAGTCAGAAATGCAGGCTCTATTCCACCCTAAAACACCGGATTTTAAACAGAAATGCAGGCTCTATACCAAATCAGTGGCTACCCTAAAACACAGGATTTATAATAGGATTTTCCCTACTTTAGTCACCCTGTGCCATAGGCACCAGGATTTAATTAGAGTTAATAAAGTCTTACCCTTATTCCTATGAAGAGGAAGAGGAAATAAGATTTAACAGAGGAAAGAGAAGGGTTTATTTTTGTGCTTTTTTTTAGTAAGAAACAGGGATGAGAAGAGAAATTAAGCAGATATAATGCTAAAAACCAGTGAAAAGAGCAGAATATGAAATGCTGAGTAACTTAGCTTTTAGAAGTTCACAGGGCAGCCTTGTTCACAGCAATGTCCCAAAGATAATGCAATTAACCTTAGAAGTAAAACAGAACCCCTCCCTTCTCCACCTAATCATCAGAAAACAATGGCTGAATACTAGTAAGATAGAAATATAGGCTCTATACCACCTAAAACACAGTATTTTAAACAAAAATGCAGGTTCTATCAGTGCTACCCTAAAACACAGGATTTATAACAGGATTTTCCCTACTTTAGTCACCCTGAGCCACAGGCACCAGGATTTAATTAGAGTTAACAAAGTCTTACCCTTTTTCCTATGAAGAGGAAATAAGATTTAACAGAGGAAAGAGAAGGGTTTATTTTTTTTGCTTTTTTTTTTTTTTTTAGTAAGAAACAGGGATGAGAAGAGAAATTAAGCAGATATAATGCTGAAAACCAATGAAAAGAGCAGAATATGAAATGCTGAGTAACTTAGCTTTTAGAAGTTCACAGGGCAGCCTTGTTCACAGCCTTGTTCACATTGTAGGCAGCTTTGCAAGCCTAGGGAGGTGCGTAGGGCCACCTAAGCTCGCCTATGGCTTGGTGTGGATGTGATTTCACCCGGAAGTAGCCTTAGGTGAGCTTAGGCATCTCCCTAGGCTATGATAGGTGCCTGAAATGTAGAAGGATCAAATATACGTGGCCGCTGAACTGATCATGGCAAGGGAATCTCCCTGCCACAATCTGTTTAGCGGCCACAACAGAGAACCCATCCCACTGTGAAGTTGGCCATCCCTCCTGCTGCAAATCCTAAAATAATCCCCAGCAGGAGGGATGCCCAGTCCCTTCTGTCAGAATCCCTGAAGCTGGAATCAAAATCCTAGGCCACTCACAGTGCATCCCAGAAAGCCCTGAGATAAAGGCCTATGATTCCTGTTGGCCCAGATGCCTAAGACCCCTCCTATGGGTGGGGACTTAAGAGCCTGGACCAATCAGGGCCTTAGGCCCTTCCCTGGTGCATCCCATGATGCACTGGGAAGGGGAAGGCCCGCAAATCAGCAGAGGCAGGCCTGCTGACTGGAGGGAGTAAGCATCCCTCTGGCTGGCCAACTAGAAAGGTACTTGTGGGGTCCGGGTAGGCTTGGGGGGAATCAAGGTGCCGGGGAATGTCTCAGGGAGGTGGAGGGTTATGACAGGAGGGACTAGACATCCCTTCTGCCGGGGGATGTCTTGGGGGGGAGGCAGCAGGATGAATTGGGCACTCTTCCTGCTGTGGACATTTGGGGTGGGGGGAGTGGCTTCAGGGGGGTCTGGCAGGAGGGATTTGGCATCCCTCCTGCTAGTAGTCTTCACGGGGGGGACGACAAATTCTCTGCTGTGGCCACTAAACTGATCACAGCAGGCAGATTCCCTTGTCACAATCAGCTCAGTGGTAACATGATTCTCTAACCAGCACCTGTGACATGGACTTCAGTTAGGCGGACTTAGGTGTCTGTCCAAGAGGAAAGACGCGATTCTATATAGGATGTCTGTGTGCGATTCTCAAAAGTCGCTTAGTTGGCTTCTGAGACTGTGCATTCTATACAGAATCCGGTCCAAGAAGTCTGTTTTGCCTTTTTCTTTATTTCTATAACTTAGCCATTTCTAAGGACAGCTCTTTCAATACAAACAGAAAGCAAGCTAGAGTCATATTTGTGAGTATCTAGTTAAAATTATTTGTAGAAAAAGTAACCTCTTAGAGAGAACATTTTGCATGAGTTTTTCTTTTAGGCAGAATGGCATTGCACGGTTTGACAGGCTGAGGAGCCCTTTACAGAAAGCAAGTGGGGACTGTCCCGAACCCTACACTGCCATTCTCTTGGCAGAGATGGAAGCAGAATCTTGAAAATTTTGTTCATAATCATCAGTACAACTAGGAACATTACAGTATTTATCTACCTCCAGCAGATAGTACAGCTATATTGTTTTGCTTCACATTTGTCCTGCATCTTGTTCACAATTCTCAAATCATATGGTCTCCTGAGAAAGGCATATTGCCAAAACACGGACCATGGTGGGTCCTCTTTGCCCATACTGCTTTTGTGTCACACATTGGGAATTTGATATAGCCTTTTTACTCATTGTTTATTTTTGTTTCTTTATTCATCCAGGTATCACATATTTTTATCTACTGTTTTTCTTGTGCTTCTTATCTTGTGAATTGTTTTTTCATTTTAAAAAATGCATCTACCCACCATCTATACAATTTTTGCAGATCTAGTATGAGAAATGTGAAATTGCAAAGATGGCAGAATGGGAATCTATTTCATTTAAACCTCTAAACAAGGTCTGATGGCTATCTAGGCTTTTTATTGTAAAGTGATTTAGTCAAGAACTATTGAATATTAAGCACAAATCCTCTTAGAAAAAGTCCATATAACAATATTATTCTATGTTAGTGAATCTTCAAACACCAGCATTAATAACCTGTTTTTGTTTTACTAACCCCAGATCCCCAGAGTCAATACACAAGGCTTAAACTTTTCATTTGCCTGGTGATTAACATGTCCCTTAGTCACTGGATCAATTTATTTATGCTGCAATTCTTAAATTTTAAATTTGTGATAGTTTGTGAATGAACAACTTTTTATAAAATATTTAGCTTTGTGGTCATTTGAGGGATTGGATTATTGCCAACATGTTTCACATAACGTTTTTTTCAAGATAACAAATCTCTGTAATAAAATTAAAACAGCGCTGTGTGATAAATTCATTTCCTAAGCGTGGATACTATGGTTAACAAAAATTTTGTATTAACATAGTTAAGAAATTGTTGAATTTTTAATTAATTGTATTTCGCTGATTGTCCAGCCTTCTTCAGTGTAAACCACCTAGAAATTGTTTGATTATGGCGATATAGAAGAATAAAGTTATGTTATGTTAATATGCATTTAAAATTACAGGAACGGAGGCAACATGGATTCACTATTCATGAATGTGTGGATGGCTGATACTTATCCAGTTAAGGCCAATGTACAGCCCTTAACCGGATAGGTGAAACCAGACAAAGATAAGATTATGTTTTAAGTAGTTCAATTTGTCCATTGACCACATTCTGTAAGTGCTGACTCTGCCACTGGTCTGCCCATATAATATCCTCTTCTGTCCAGTTAAATAACTTACATACCAAGTACATACTGATTTTCACAGTAACAGGAACAGTTTTTTTTAAAATGTCTTCTGCTGGATGTTTTAGTGCATTTTAAGCTTCAAGTGCTGATTGCGAAAGGGGATCTGACTTGATGAATGTCATTAAAAGTAAGACTAGAACTGTACACCTTGGCAATTTAATGAGAATTAAAATACATCTACAGTGTGTAAACTCTGTGAACCTGGACAGTGTTTCTAAATTGTGGAAAACAGAGAGAGAGAGGGGAAGAAAAAAATAAAGTTTCTACCCACTAATTTGTAAGTGCCTATTTTTTTTCTGTATATTTTCAGCTGCACTGTCAATCATGTCAGTGATATGTCTTGCATGTTTTTGCAGGTTTTATCAGCAACTGACAGTCTCTCATTGCAACAGTAACCCAGTTCCTCATTGCACTGGTAGATTACCCCCTGCCTGAACACCTGATGAGAAACAAACATAAAATAACAATCAATATGGTTCAAAATTGTGTGCTGCATATTTAATGATGTGTTACATGACATCTGGAAATGGAAATATTTCTTCTTTTTTTGTTTCAATAACTTTATTGAAAAATTTCCATGCTTACTTAGAATGAAACATGCAACACAATAGAAAGAAATACAAAGAACCATCTCAAACAAACAGATTAAGCTGGCTAACCAAAATAAGATAGTAGTCTCCAATTAAGAGTTCCAATACACATCCAAATGCTTCCAGTGATTCTTTCTGTAGGAAACGGGCATTGAACTCTAACACCACTCCCTTATACAGTACCTCCACTGAAGATAAACCATATTTCACCATGTTTCATTCAATGTATCAAGTTGCCTCCAAGTAACAAAATAAGCTATCTTAAATAATAAAATGCTAGCCTGCGCATGCGCAGTAGCGAAACGTGTTCCCTGATCCCTTTTCTGTCGGGATGTGGCTGCACGACTGCGCATGCGCTAGATGGCGCGTTGAGGAGTCATAATGCAGACCCGGAAGAGCGAAGGAAGCCTCACACTGAGCAACTGTATTTACACTGTGCAACGAGCCTCTGCAACGGTCCCGGGTTCCTCTCAGCCCACCCTTCTCGCGGTCTGGCTGGCTACCTTAGTTCTTTGCCGCCGCCACCACCACCGCCGCCGCCACCCCCTTCCCTTCCCACAGTCGACAAAACTCTTGCCTCCAGCAGCCGCCACAGCACTGTAAACACGCTGCTTCGCGGCCTCTACTGCCTTCATTTGCTCTTCCGTTTCTCTGATGACGTCATCAGGGACATGGAAGAGCAAATCGGGGCAGTAGAGGCTGCGAAGCAGCGTGTTTACAGTGCTGTGGCGGCTGCTGGAGGCAAGAGATTTGTCGATCGCGGGAAGGGAAGGGGGTGGCGGCGGCGGCAAGAGACTAGGGGAGCTGGCCAGACCGCGAGAAGAGAAAATCGCGTGAGCCACGAAGAGACAGGGAGGAACTGGGAAGAAGGAAGAGGAAGAGGGAAAGGGGCCTGCTTTGAGGTAAGGGTGTGCTTGGAGGCACACAGCTTTGCTTGGGGGGGAGACAGAAGGGGGGCCACGGAGAGACAGGGAGGAACTGGAGCTGGAGAGGGAAAGGGGCCTGCTTTGGGGTAAGGGTGTGCTTGGAGGTACACAGCTTTGCTTGGGGGGGGGGGGAGACAGAAGGGGGGCCACGGAGAGACAGGGAGGAACTGGAGCTGGAGAGGGAAAGGGGCTTGCTTTGGGGAAGGGCTGTGCTTGGAGGCAGACAGCTTTGCTTGGGGGGAGACAGAAGGGGGAACACAGAGAGACAGGGAGGAACTGGAGCGGGAGAGGGAAAGGGGCCTGCTTTGGGGGAGGGGTGTGCTTGGAGGCAGACAGCTTTGCTTGGGGGGGAGACAAAATGGGGGGCCACGGAGAGACAGTCAGGGAGGAATTGGAGGGGTAGAGAGAAAGGGGTCTGCTTTGGGGGGGAGGGGTGTGCTGGGAGGCAGACAGCTTTGCTTGGGAGGGGAGACAGAAGGGGGACCACGGAGACACTGTCAGGGAGGAATTGGAGGGAAAGGGGGCTGCTTTGGGGGGAGGGGTGTGCTGGGAGGCAGATCATTTTGCTTAGGGGGGAAGACAGAATTGGGGCTACGGAGAGACAGTTAGGGAGGAACTGGAGGGGGAGAGGGAAAGGGGGCTGCTTTCTAGCACCCGATAATGTAACGGGCTTAAAGACTAGTTGTAATATATATTTATAATGGCCTGCTAATCAAAATAAGCAATAGCAATTTTTCTAAAATAGAGCAGCTATGAGATTTTTGGATGTTCAGTTAGACTAGAGTAGGCCCTTTGTTATGTCAAATGCATTAGTTGCTAAATCATTTTCAAGTTGCCTTACTTTTGTTTTAAGGTTTTGCTTGGAAGGGTGCCTGTATTTATGGTACAAATGGTTGATTTATGAATGTAGTAAGGAAGGGAATTCATCAAATAGTGTTAGGGCTTTAAGTCGTGATAAATGGCCCTTACTGTGATTTGAACAGCCCTAACACTGCAGGGCCAAAAATAGCGTGGCAATATTTAAATGACCATGCATTACTAAGTAATGAGATGCAAAACATGTATATAAGGAAAATTTCTTTATATGGAAATATGACTGCCTCTAGGGCCACCATGGACCACCATGGAAACTGAAGGTAGCCACTAAGAGGGTTGGGGGGGACCGGGGGCCCTACATGATGGGTTTGGTGCTGGGAGTGGAGGGTCATTTCATGAAGGGGTTCTGTCAGGGGGTGGGGAATTCTTCCTTTCAGTATCGGAGCAAGGTGGCTCGCAGGCAGCATTATTCTTATAGAATGGGATTCAGCAACCTGCAGTATTGGGATACAGCAGGTTGCTAAATCCCACAGGGCGTCAAGTTGCAGTAAAGGGCAAATCTTTACCACACCTTGATGAATTCCCCCTAAATAGCCAGCAGTGAACCTCAACAGGTCAACTAGCTCTTCCATATAAAAATTTCAAAAATGCCCATTTCCCATATGTGTAATCATCAATATGCCTTTACATCACACTGGAACATGCCAGATATTTTATTGGTGCCATATGTGCATAGACATTGCTTATATTTCTGCACTATAACTACCCTACAGAACGTAGCTGGTTGATTTTCGCCTGCTTATAAAGAAAATCAAAATATGACTACATAGCTCAAAATCAAAGAATGCATCAGCACCATGGTATTCTGTTCAATGACCTAATATTTTCCCTGAACTAGTAAAGAATCAAAGTAGCCACTTCGATATGGTTTGATAGCTCTGATAGCAGAAAAAGAAGGAAGGAAATCTTCGGCAACTCAGATAATTTCTATTGATATTTTTCTTGATATTTATTTCCAGAATTTGTGATGTGGTTAGTAATTTTTAGCCATGAAAATGAGTATGACATTAAAAAAATTACATCGATGTTTTCACAATGTTGTTTACAGCATTATCATTGAAAGTCATGTATTGCTATAATTATATGGCTCTAAATACCAGAAAATTAGATTACTTGATATCAGTTCAGTTTCTGCTTTGATATTATTTTTGTATAGGTAGATATGAAAAACTTGAATAAGGGAGAGACATGTTATGAGAAATCTAATCACTGATTATATGTAACACCCCCCACCCTTTAAAAAAGGATAAAAGAATTACATTAAACAAACAGGTTTTAAGCTGCATACATTTTTATTATGTCCACTGAAAGGCAGTTTATGTGCAGAGAAATGTAAGCCTTTTCCCTCTATTTTTTTAAAAACTTAATATGAGACATGCAGCCTGTTTTATTAATATTACAAACTGTGCACATTTCAGAAAGAGTTGATGTCTTGCATGTTAATGCAATCCATTAAAGGTCACCGTCAAACCAATGTGAGCTTTAAAGATAAGACAGTAAATGCAGGGTTTTTCTTTTTATTATACGATTGGATGCTTTAAATATTGCACATTGCATTGTGAAGTCTTGTGTATGATGGCCCAAGCTAAGCTGGGTTGAATTCTTAATCTATAATTGCATTCTGTAGGGTTACAGCTAATCACAGTAGCAAAGACTCAAATCAGCTATCTCTAGGGTTCATGGATAACTATTAAGAGTTTCTTATGGACACATGAAATCTAAATATATTTTTTAAATAATATTATTTGATTTCCCCACTCATTTCTGTTCCAAGGTTAGACTCTGAAACTCAATCCTTGCCATGGACTTCCATGGATCATTATGAGGCTTATTTTCAAAAAAGAAAAATGTCCAAAAAGTTTTTCTCACCAAACCCTTCAAATTTGCTATTTAGACAACCTATTTTCTAGACGGTTTGTCTAACTCTCAAGAAGCCATGTTGTGGTCTGGACTAGGGCAGGCTTATGACCTGGACATTTCACTGCCATAATCAAACATTTAAGAATACCTCTGGGGCACAATTTGAACATTTAGGTCTAGACCTGTTTTAACAAAGAATAAGTGAAAAAAAGGTGCCCAAACTGATCAGATGACCACTGGATAAATGTATGCATAATCCCCCCTACACACCCCTAGTGGTCACTGAACCCCTCCCAATCCCCAAAGATGTAAATGAAATAGTAGGTAACTGCCTATATGAAAGCTACTGATGTTATGGCCAGTCCTAGCAGAACAGCAAGTTTACAAGTTTAAAAGTTTGATTAAAATGTGATAAAAACACTTTTATAACAAATTCAAAACAATGTACATTAAAATTAATCACAAGCAGGTCTCTGGAGTAACCTCGTGGTCAGTGCAGTCATAGGTGTTGGAATGGGGGGGGGGGCACAGGGGCCATGGCCTCTCCAAAAATTGACATTGGTTCTGCTCCCTGCCCTGCCATATCCTGTCCTGTCCGACCTCTGCCGATCCCTGGTGGTCCAGAGGTGCAGTGGGCAGGAGCAAGCTTTATTGCACTCCTGCCCTGCTGCTAACTTGGTCATCGGTGGCTA
Source organism: Geotrypetes seraphini (assembly GCF_902459505.1). Classification (NCBI taxonomy): domain Eukaryota; kingdom Metazoa; phylum Chordata; class Amphibia; order Gymnophiona; family Dermophiidae; genus Geotrypetes; species Geotrypetes seraphini. Next base: position 255,969,015 of record NC_047086.1, read on the forward strand.
CCACGAGTTCTCCATTCTTCAGCTGCTGAGCGGCACCATGCAGGAATGTGCTTTGGCACTGCTACTCAGTGCTGAATGGCTTCCTGACTGGCTCCCATGATGAGATGGTGCATATGGATGGAGGGGAAGGAGAGACGGAGGAGATGGTGCACAGCAATGGATGCAGCAGGAAAGAGAAGAAGAAATGCACCTTATGGAGGGAAGAAGAAAAAGGGAGGAGATGGTACACAAGGATAGATGGGAAGGGAAGGCATGGAAAACCAGATTTTGAGAAGCATGCAGAAAAATGGAAGAAAGTTGAATGTTAAAAGTTAATGCTAAAGATGGATGTATCAGCAAAATAGCGCAGGGTAAATATGTGAAACAAGGGAGATAAGGAACAGTATACAAAGAGTATACAAAAAAAATAACACTTATGCTGCGTATCTCCTACTACTTCAAACCATGATATATAAGACAATCAATAATTGACGATGCTTCCTTATGCTCAGAGATGTGCAAGACTCTATTAGGGGGTTTGCATGCAAGCAAACCCCCTGAGTCTTGTACGTATCTGAGCATAAGGAAGCATTGTCAGTTATTGATTGCCTTGTATATCATGGTTTGAAATAGTAGGAGATACACTGCATAAGTGTTAAAGATGGATGTATGGCAGAAAGTGAAGGAGAGAAAAACAGCAAATGGATAAGGTGGCCCTGGATACACAGTTAAGAGCACAGACAGAAGGAAGTGCAGCCAGAGACTAGGAAAGATGGTTTGAAAACCAAAATCACCAGACAACAAAGATAGGGGAAATGATTTTATTTTCAATTTAAGAACATAAGAATAGCCTTACTGAGTCAGACCAAAGGTCCATCAAGCCCAGTAGCCCGTTCTCATGGTGGCCAATCCAGGTCACTAGTACCTGGCCAAAACCCAAGGAGTAGCAATATTCCATGCTACCGATCCAGGGCAAACAGTGGCTTCCCCCAAGTCTTTCTCAATACCAGACTATGGACTTTTCCTCCAGGAACTTGTCCAAACCTTTCTTAAAACCAGCTACACTATCACTCTTGTGTCAGTTTTGAGAAATTATATTTGCTGTCTATATTTTGTATTGTTCAGGAAGAAATGCATTTGTTTCTATTTCTCTGGGGGTTTCTATTTCTCTGGAGATGCAGCCTTGCATCTTACGGTTTTGTTTGTATATATTATTACTTTTAGTTTGTGGTCCTGTATTTGTGTTCTGCATGTGTGACTAAGGCCAGGTGTTCTGGTAGGAATGAATGTTAAGAAAATACAGTGTGCTTTGTGTAGTTTAATTTTGTGGTTAACTATTATGTATTGTTAATAAGATTATATTGTTTGTATAAATGAAAAATGAATGGAAAAAATGGTATTACAATGGTATTATGGGGCGGAGAATGGGCATGGTCTGGGGCGGAGCTTGTGCCCCCCCCCCCAAACAAAAAATCATTCCGCTGCCTATGAGTGCAGTGGACTGAAGAGAAGGGGACCCAGGTCCATATCCCAATCTATTACATGTGGTGGAGAGTGTGAGTCCACCATAACCAACCCAAAACCTACAATACCTACATATAGGTGACACTTGCATGCATAAGGGCTATTAATGTGGTGTACAGTTGGATTCAGTAGGTTTTGGAGGTCTCACCATAAAATATAAGGGGGTTATGGTGAAATGTATCCATGGACCTTTTATGTGAAGTTCACTGCAGTGTACCCTAGGTACCCTACTGCTCTGCTGGGATGTCTGTGTGGCCAGTCTACTAAAAATGCTGGCCCCTCCTACATCCCAATGGCTTGTTTTGTGCATTTTTTAAATGAAAATGTAAGGAAAAGGTTAAGGGGATGGGATTTTAGCAGTGGCTTCAATGCAAGCTCCCTAGTCCTACTGTTTTTGGAAAGAGTAAACAGGCAATTCACATCTACCCATTCCACTCCATTCAGTATTTTATCTATCACATCTCCCCTGAGCCATCTCTTCTCAAAGCTGAAGAGCCCTAGCCATTTTAGCCATTCCACAAAGGTGCAGTGGTTAGAGCACACCAGGACAGAGAAGGATAAATGCTTGAAGTATCTGTATGTAAAACTACAAAAAAAGTGGTATACAAGTCTTAATCTCTATCATTCTGGTACCCTTCTCTGTACTTTTTCTAATTCTGCAATACCTTTCTTGACATGCACTGACCAGAATTGCACATAGTATTTGAGGTACATTATAATGTTTTCATATTTATTTTCCATTCCTTTCCTAATAATTCCAAACATTCTATTTACTTTAGCCGCCACTGCACACTAACCAGAGGATCTCAATATATCATTACAATGATACCTAGATCCTTTTCCTAGGCGGTGACTTCTAATGTGGAACCTTGCATCGCTTAGCTATGGTTTGGGTTTCTCTTTCTCACATGCATCACTTTGCACTAGCTCACATTAAATGTCATCTGCCATTTGGATGGTACACTTGCAATATTTCACAATCTTCTTGTGATTTAACAGCTGTGAATAAATTTGTGTCATTATCAAATTTATTTACATCAGTAGTTATTCCCATTACTAGATCATTTATAAATATGTTAAAAAGCAGTGGTTCCAGCACAGATTCCTGAGAACCCCACTATCTACCCTTTTTCATGGAGAATACTGGCCATTTAACCCTAATCTCTGTTTTCTATCTTTTAACCAGTCCACAACAGGATATTACCTCCTATTTCATAAGAACATAAGAATAAACTTACTGGGTCAGCCCAATGATCCTTCTAACCAGGGCCAGATTAAAAGATAGGCCCAGTAGGCACGTGCCTAGGGCCCGAAAATATCGGGGGGGGGGGGGCAGGGCCGGCATTAGGGGGGAAGCAAACAGGGCAGGGGGGCCCCGACTGCTTGAAGGTCAGCTTCTCCCTCCTACTCCCTCTCTGCTCTCTCTCCTGCAATGCAAGGAAACTTAACTCAAGTCGCGGGGCAGCTTCCCTTCTTCGAAACAGAAAGTTACATCCTGTTTTGGAGGTGAAGGGAAGGTGGCGCATGCAGTGTTAGAGCGAACGGGGAAGGCTAACATTGGGTGCGCCACCTTCCTTTCACCTCTGAAACAGGACGTAACTTTCTGTTTCGAAGAAGGGAAGCTGCCACGCGCAGTTAGAGCCCTGTGACTTGAGTTAAGTTTCCTTGCGTTGTGAGAGAGGGAGTAGAAAGGAGAATCTGATTTTCAGGCAGTTGGGGCCCTCTTCCCCTGTTTGCTTCTCCCCTAACATGGGCCCTGGGGCCCCCTGAACCCGGGGAGACTCTTAACACTGCGTGCCAGCTTCCTTTCTCTTTTTTTCTCTTTCAAAACAGGAAGTTACATCATTCCTATTTCGGAGGAGAAGGCAAGCCTGCACGCGAAGTTTAGAGCCCCACAGCCTGGAATCAGTTTCTTACTGTGAGAGGGTAGCAAGGGAAGCTGACCTTACCAGGCAGGCAGTCAGGGGGAGGGGGGAATGCTGATGCACCAAATATTGGGGGGAGGGGGAGAAAGAAATGCTTATGCTCCCAATGGGGGCAGGGTGGGGAGAGAAAAGCTGATGCACTCAATAGGAGTGGGGGTGGTTGAAATGCTGATGCACCCAATTGGGGAGAGCGAAGGAATGAGGGAGAAGAAAGACCTGGAAAAGGAGAGGACAAGAAAGAGAGATGCCAAGACCATGGGTGGGAGGGGAAGGAAAGGAGATACCAGACCCTGGAGGGAGAAGAAAGGGAAGGAGACAGATGCCAGACCAGAGGCAAGGAAGGAGGGAAGGAGAGAAAGGAAAGAAAAAATTCCAGATAATGGAGGGGAAAGGATACATAGAAGGGAAGGAGAGCAGAAAGATGTGAGGGCATCAGGGTAGGGAAGGGAAACTAAGGAGACAGATGCCAGACCAGAGGGAAAGGAAAGAGAGGAGATGCCAGAGCATGAAGGGGGAGGGAGACATAGAAGAGAAGAAAAGGAGAGTGATGTCAGGCCATGGGGTTGAGTAAGAAGGAAGGAGGAGGGTGTTTATGAGCAACTTGAAAAACTTGAAAAACTGAAGGTGGACAAAGCGATGGGACCAGACGGGATCCATCCCAGGATACTAAGGGAACTCAGAGAGGTTCTGGCGAGTCCTATTAAAGACTTGTTCAACAAATCTCTGGAGACGGGAGTGATTCCTGGGGATTGGAGGAGAGCGGATGTGGTCCCTATTCATAAAAGTGGTCACAGGGATGAAGCAGGAAACTACAGGCCGGTGAGCCTCACTTCAGTTGTTGGAAAAATAATGGAAGTGTTGCTGAAAGAAAGGATAGTGTATTTCCTTGAATCTAATGGGTTACAGGATCCGAGGCAACATGGCTTTACAAAAGGTAAATCGTGCCAAACGAACCTGATTGAATTTTTTGATTGGGTGACCAGAGAGCTGGATCGAGGACATATGCTAGATGTAATTTATTTGGATTTCAGCAAAGCCTTTGATACAGTTCCTCATAGGAGGCTGTTGAACAAACTTGAAGGGCTAAAGTTAGGACCCAAAGTGGTGAACTGGGTCAGAAACTGGCTGTCGGACAGACGCCAGAGGGTGGTGGTTAATGGAAGTCGCTCGAAGGAAGGAAAGGTGACTAGTGGAGTCCCTCAGGGTTCGGTGCTGGGGCCAATCCTGTTCAATATGTATGTAAGTGACATTGCTGAAGGGTTAGAAGGAAAAGTGTGCCTTTTTGCAGATGATACCAAGATTTGTAACAGAGTAGACACCGAAGAGGGAGTGGAAAATATGAAAAAGGATCTGCAAAAGTTAGAGGAATGGTCTAATGCCTGGCAACTAAAATTCAATGCAAAGAAATGCAGAGTAATGCATTTGGGGATTAATAATAGGAAGGAACCGTATATGCTGGGAGGAGAGAAGCTGATATGCACGGACGGGGAGAGGGACCTCGGGGTGATAGTGTCCGAAGATCTAAAGGCGAAAAAACAGTGTGACAAGGCAGTGGCTGCTGCCAGAAGGATTCTGGGCTGTATAAAGAGAGGCGAAGTCAGTAGAAGAAAGAAGGTGTTGATGCCCCTGTACAGGTCATTGGTGAGGCCCCACTTGGAGTATTGTGTTCAGTTTTGGAGACCGTATCTGGCGAAAGACGTAAGAAGACTTGAGGCGGTCCAGAGGAGGGCGACGAAAATGATAGGAGGCTTGCACCAGAAGACATATGAGGAGAGACTGGAAGCCCTGAATATGTATACCCTAGAGGAAAGGAGAGACAGGGGAGATATGATTCAGACGTTCAAATACTTAAAGGGTATTAACGTAGAACAAAATCTTTTCCAGAGAAAGGAAAATGGTAAAACCAGAGGACATAATTTGAGGTTGAGGGGTGGTAGATTCAGGGGCAATGTTAGGAAATTCTACTTTACGGAGAGGGTGGTGGATGCCTGGAATGCGCTCCCGGGAGAGGTGGTGGAGAGTAAAACTGTGACTGAGTTCAAAGAAGCGTGGGATGAACACAGAAGATTTAGAATCAGAAAATAATATTAAAGATTGAACTAGGCCAGTTACTGGGCAGACTTGTACGGTCTGTGTCTGTGTATGGCCGTTTGGAGGAGGATGGGCAGGGGAGGGCTTCAATGGCTGGGAGGGTGTAGATGGGCTGGAGTAAGTCTTAACAGAGATTTCGGCAGTTGGAACCCAAGCACAGTACCGGGTAAAGCTTTGGATTCTCGCCCAGAAATAGCTAAGAAGAAAAAAAAAAAAAATTTTTTAAATTGAATCAGGTTGGGCAGACTGGATGGACCATTCGGGTCTTTATCTGCCGTCATCTACTATGTTACTATGTTACTATGAAAGGAGAAGAGAGAGATACCAGATGGAAGAGGTGGAGACAGAAAAATGGAGAGGGGGGTGAAGCTGAAATGAATCATGTACAAAGGAGAGAAGGGCCACAGGACAGACAGTTTATTGAAGGGACATATGGAAGAGAGAGAGCCATATGGAAGAGAGAGAGCGGGCGGACACTAGATGGAAAGGACAGAGAGGGCAGTGGATGGAAGAGGCGAGACAGGTTGAACAGTATATGGAAGGGGTAGAGAGAGTGGGACAGACACTGAATGTAAGTGTGGGGGAGGGGAGAAGACATTGAATGGAAGGCGGGTGAGGGGAACAGATACTAGAAGAAAGTGCGGAGGAGAAAGAAAAAAGGGCAAATGCTGGATGGGGAAGAGGATAGAATTAGATAATGGAAGGGGTGAGAGAAAGGTGGCAAGGTAGACACAATGAAAGAGGGATATTGAGGATTGAATAGTAAGAAAGAATTTAGACAGAGGAAGAAAATAAATTGAGAAGAAAGACCAGGGGAGAACAGGAAGAAGGGAGTGAAGAGAGAGATGCCAGAGCAGTGGTGAAGGGGAGGAGACAGATACCAGACCTGCGAGGATGAGAAAAGGAGGAAGGAAACAGATACCAAATCTGAGAGGAGGAGAGAGAGAGATGCTAAAATCTGCTGGGAGGGAAGGAGGGAGAGATGGAAGTGAAGAAGACAGATGCCACCATGAGGGAAGCGGAGAGAATTAGATGGATGCCACACCAATGGGGGGAGGGAGAGATGGAAGGGAGAGGCAGACAGTTTCTGGAAGAGGCATAGAAAGAAAGCAGATGCCATATGTAAGAGGCAGAGAGAGGGCAGACAGTGGATGGATGGAAGAGAATGATGAGAAGACGAGGAAAGCAGAAACCAGACAACAAAGGTTAAAAAAAAATGTATTTTATTTATTTTTGCTGTAGGATAAAGTATTATTGTAGTTGCGTTGATAATTGATTATTAATAGAAAATGGAAATAAGGTGAACCTGTTTATTGGACTAATTTTAATACATTTTTTTTTACTAATTCAGAGACCATAATTTCTTTCCTCATGTCAGGACAGGATACTGTAACAGCAGTATAGTTTACTGATCTGAAGAAAGAGGTTTTAACCTCTGAAAGCTAAGTAAGAAATGTATTAGTCCAATAAAATGATGGGCACTAAATTTTCTTCCCATTATGCCCCATGCCTCCTACCCAAATGCAAAATATAAATTGGTGGGCTTCTCAAAACTCTGCCAGCTGAAGATCTCTTCCTCTAGGAAGGAAGGGGAGATTTGTTCAGAGATGTTTGGAGGTTGCATAGAAGAAAACTGTATACTGGCACTGGTATGGTAATCTTTGTTTGTTTTGAATTTTAAAATAAAATAAATAAAGTGGAAATAAAGAAGTAAATACATGGGGGTAGGGCAGGGGGGTGGCATGGTGGGTGGGGGAGGGGCATGGTGTGGTGGGGCAGGGCAGGGGGCCCAGTGTACTTGTGTACCTAGGGGCCCTTGATGAATTAATCCTGCCCTGCTTCTAACCCAGTAGCCTGTCCTCACGATGGCCAAACCAGATCACTAGTACCCGGCAAAAACCCAAATAGTAGCAACATTTCATGCTACCAATCCAGGGCAAGCAGTGGCTTCCCTCATGTCTGTCTCAATAACAGACTATGGACTTTCCGCCAGGAAATTCTCCAAACCTTTCTTTAAACCAGCTATGTTGACCACTCATACCACAACCTCTGGCAACACATTCCAGAGCTTAACTATTCTCTGAGAGAAAAAATGTTTCCTCCTATTGGTTTTAAAAGTATTTCCCTCTAATTTCATTGAGTGTCCCCTTGTCTTTGTAATTTTTGATGAAGTAAAAAATCGATCTACTTGTACCCATTCTACACCACTCAGAACTTTGAAGACTTTAATCATATCTCTCCTCAGCTGTGTCTTTTCCAAGCTGAAGAGCCCTAATCTTTTTAGTCTTTCCTCATGAGAGGAGTTCCATCCCCTTTATCATCTTGGTAACTCTTCTTTGAACCTTTTCTAGTTCCACTATATCTTTCTTGAGATAAGGCGACCAGAATTGAATGCAATATCCAGGTGAGGTCGTACCATAAAGTGATACAGAGGCATTATAACGTTCTTAGTCTTGTTAACTATCCCTTTTAAAATGATTCCTAGCATCTTATTTGCTTTTATGGCCACCGCCACACATTAGGCGGAAGGTTTCCTTGTATTGTCTACAGTGACACTCAGATCTTTTTTCTTGGATGCTGATTCCCAAGGTGGACCAAAGCATCTGGTAACTATGATTTGTGTTATTCTTCCCAATGTTCATCACTTCGCATTTGTTCACAATAAATATAATCTGCCATTTGGATGCCCAGTCTTCCAATTTCTTAAGATCTGCCTGCAATTTTTCACAATCTGCATGCATTTCAAGAACTTTAAACAGTTTACATTACATTACTGATTTCTATTCCGCCTCAACCTTGCAGTTCTGGGTGGATTACAAAAGAGACATCTGGACATTTCCAGGATGATTACAAAGAGACTTCTGGACTTTTCCAGAGGAGTTACAAGAAGAATGGTGTAGTATAGTTTAGGGAATGGGATACGGCAAGGAGGATTGGGCTATTCCAGTGGATATACAATTCGGGATGCTGTACAGATAGGATATAGTGCAGTTTCAGTATATATGCAGTTAGGGAAGCAGTTGACAAGCTTGGGCTTTGAGGGGAAGGGTAATTGGTGAAGAAGGGAGGATGGGGGATGCAAATTTAATCACCTTATTTGTTGTTCCAATTTCAAGATCATTTATAAATAAGTTAAACAGCACCAATCCCATTACAGATCCCTGCGGCACTCCACTATTTATCCTCCTCCATTGAGAAAAATGGCTTTTTAACCCTAACCTTTGTGTTCTGTCTGATAACCAATTACTAATCCACAACTGAACTTTGCCTCTTATTCCATGATTCTAATTTTCTCAGGAGCCTCTTATGAGAAACTTTGTCAAAAGCTTTCTGAAAATCTAGATAGACTATATTAACCAGCTCAACTAGATACACTATATCAACTGGCTTCACATGTTTATTCACACCTTCAAAGAAGTCCAGCAAATTGATGAGGCAAGATATCCCATGACTTTCTAATTTCCTCAGGAGCTGTTCATGAGATACTTTGTCAAATGCTTTTTGAAAATCCAAATACACAATATTGATGGCACACCTTTATCTACATATTTATTCCCCCCTTCAAAGAAATGCAGTAGATTTGTGAGGCAAGATTTTCCTTGACTAAATCTATGCTGGCTTTGTCTCATTGATCCATTTTTATGGATCTGTTCTGTAATTTTGTACTTTGTTATAGTCTCTAGCAGTTTGTCTGGAACCAACATCAAGCTCATTAGTCTATAATTTTCAATCACTTCTGGATCTCATTCTTGAATCATCTATCCCCTTGTCATATGAGGCATATGTGGTACGATACTTCTTGTTAAATCTACTTTAGATAAGTATAAAAGTCGCCTTTTTCTGATTTTTACAGGAATAGGGGTTCAACTGATTACTCATAATTGGAAAAATCATAATAGGATTAATTTTACTTTTTGGTGGGTAACTGTGCCACATATAAGTATGAAAGGATGATGGTGGAACATTGGGGGACTAATAAGTCCTTTAATGATGTATGGAGTCCGTTGACTAATTTTATTGCATTATAATTAGGGTTATGTTTCTTTCTTTCTTTTTTCATTAGATTCCTTGCACATCCAGGAAGGGTGGACGGGAGGGGGGAGGGAAATGTATTTTGAGGAGTTAAATTATTTCATTATAATATTAAAATCATATATGTATTATTGTTTTAATAAGATAAGATAAGAAAGGGAGGAAATGATTGTTTAATTGTAATAATTGTATGGTTAATAGTGTGTTTTTGAGCAGTTTTTACTATTTACCATTTGTATTGCACTATCAAAATTTAAAACTCAATAAAGATTTACAAAAAAAAAAATCACCTCTGGAACCCTTTTTAAAATTGACATTACATTATCCAACCTCCAGTTTTCTTGTATCAAGCTTGATTTTATTTTTATTGTTATCTATTTGTTACAAATATAATAAATTAAGAAACATATAAGTCTGGGCTGCAAAAACCAGAGGGAACGGTACAGTTTAGGGGGTTAAGAACTTATGAGCATGACAGAAGAACGGGACTTGAGTGTGATTGTATGTGATGATCTTTAAGGTGGCCAAACAGGTTGAAAAGGTGAAGGCGAAAGCAAGAAGGATACTAGGTTGCATAGGGAGAGGTATGGCTAGTAGGAAAAAGGAGGTATTGATGCCTTTGTATAAGACTTTGGTGAGACCTCATATAGAATATTGTTTACAATTCTGGAGGCTGCACCTTCAAAAAGATATAAAAAGGATGGAGTCAATCCAGAGGAAGGCTACTAAAATGGTATGTGATCTTCATCATAAGGCGTATGGGGACAGACTTAAAGATCTCAGTCTGTATACTTTGGAGGAAAGGCAAGAGAGGGGAGATATAATAGAGACGTTTAAATACCTACATAATATAAATGTGCATGAGTTGTATCACTTTCATTTGAAAGGAAACTGCAATGAGAGTGCATAGGATGAAGTTAAGAGGTGATAAGCTCTGGAGTAATCTGAGGAAATGCTTTTTTATGGAAAGGGTGGTAGATGCGTGGAACAGTCTCTCGGAAGAGGTGGTAGACACAGAGACTGTGCCTGAATTCAAGAGGGCCTGGGAAAGGCACGCGGGATCTCTCAGAGAGAAAAAGAAATAATGGTTACTGTGGATGGGCAGACTTGATGGGCCATTTTCTATGTTTCTATGGTTTACAAAAGAAAGGTAAACAATAACAAGAAATTAAAATCCTTAAATCATATGCTAGTCTACATTACTAAGGCTGAAGCTGAACCTAAAAAGACAAAGTAAACTTTCCTATGAAAGAATGAAGAAAAAGGATACAAAAGGATCCTTACATTTGGAGCAGGCTAACTTTATTCTGTTTATCTTCACCCTTTTCCTTCACTTCCACATTAGTTGTCAAATCCTTGCCAATCACAGGTTTATCTTTCAAAAATAACTCTAACTGAGGAGGGTCCACAAATGTGTATCTATTATACCCATAGGTTATCAAACATTTACATGGGAATCACAGGTAGAATGTAGCCCCGACAGCCAGAGCACTTGGCTTCAGCTGAAGGAACTGTTTCCTCCTGAGTTGGGTCTATTTAACCACATCTGGGAAGACTTGAAGCTATTGACCACAAAAGGTCTCTCGTCTCTTACCAAAATAAAGTTTAAGAACAACCTGTTTCTCTAACTCTGTTCTAAAAGTAACCAACAATGTGGCACGTTTTTCAATGACATCTTTAGAAGATTCCAGAAACTGTGAAATGTTTAAACTGTCAGGAGACACCAAATGATCCACTTGACCTTCCTCCATTACATTCTTTGAGCCCCTGAGGATGTAATAGAGATTATCAGGAGCAAAAGAATCTGCAAGAGGATATTGAAAAATATCCCTTTCTCAGAATATCACATTCTCAGGATCTCCAAAGGAGCTAGGTACTGAGAAATTGGAAAATTAAGGAATCTAAGATTTCTGTTTCTTAATAAATTTTCCATCTTTTTATATTGACTTTGCTACAGACTGTAAAGTAGTCACAGAAGCGTCTACTTTATCCAATCTCTTTTCAATCAGGTGCAGCTGGGACTCTTGACAGTTTACCTTCAAAGTCATACCAGTGGAACAATGACAGAGTTTTGAGACAGTAGTATGCAAGGAAGACTCTATCCGGTTTACCACAAGCCAAACATCCTGCAAGGTAATTGCCTTATCCTGAGGGAAGGCTTCAATACCTAGGCCTGCATCCATCTGGACAGGGACCAAGGGTTGGGGAGTAGATGGTATAACTCCTGGCCTTAAAAGACCCACATTTGAAGCTCCTACTAATAATTGTGGGGGAGATGATTCAATCCCAACTCTGGAGACAGTCAAAACTCCCTTCAGACCTTATAAGTGGTTGGAGAGGTGGTGTGGGTTCACCAGATGATATTGAGGCTGGTTCAGACAAACTTACATTCTCAGCATTTATATTAGTTAGAGATAACTGCAAAAATCTATCCATTGACCCTACTACTGAGGGAATTACCTTTGCCTTTCTTTTCCCCATAATAATCAAATGCAAAATTCCTATTCAAAAAGCAAATAACAAATTTAGTAAAGTGGCAAACATAACCCTGAACTCCAGTCCTCAAGTCTCCTCTGGGCTCCAAAGGGGCTCTTAAGGGGCATATCCTGCTCCTTTGGCCAAGCCTCTTCGGACTCATGACCATGGGCTTGGGTTTGCGGGCCGCGTTCTGCGGCAGGAATATCTTTTAAAGTGCTAACTGAGGCTTTTCCCAGCACAACTGATGACAGCAGTTGTCCACAGGGGTGTCTGCTCCAAACCCCTGAAGTCCTCCGGTTCTCTGCAGCAGCTGTGTTCCACAGTGGGAAGATCTTTTAAAGTGCCAACGGGGGCCTGTCCTAGCACAGCTGATGACAGCAGTTGTCCGCAGGGGTGCCTGCTCCAAATCCCCAAAGTCCTCTGGTTCTCTGCAGCTCAAGCTTGATTTTAAAGATAAATTACATATTACTAACAATAGCTCTGCATGTTAATTTTTCAATTTTATTACGACTCTGGAATGTAAACTATCTGGTCCAGAAAATTTGCTACTCTTCATTTTGACAAATTTATTTCAGTTTCTCTGATTCATCAGCTTTGAATGCTATTTCTAGCACTGGTATCTCTCAAATATCTTCCTCGGTGAAGACCGAAGTATAGAAGTCAATTAATCTCTACCATTCTGAGACTTATCTACTACAGCCATGCAGATACTATTCTGAGACTCTATATAGTTTGTATTCTCTTAGTTTAACTAAAGCATAGGTATTCTCAACCCCCCATAGCATGTGTGTCATATAAAAAAATAGTCTCAATTTTTTTGTAACACATGTGTACTGTTCCTTTAGCTCGTTATAGATCCTGTAGCATGTAGATTCACTATAGTATGCGTGTTCTTAGTTTCCCCATAGCATGTATGTTATCAAAAACCATAATTATCCATAGCTCATTATTGATCCTGAAAACTACTATGTACATATCCTTGTAATCCATTCTGGGCTCCTGGGGATGATGGGCTATAAAATTAAATAAATACAATAAAACAAAATAAATAAATCTATAGCTTTGTCTTCCCTGAGTTCCTTCTTTACCCCTTAGTCATCTAATGGTCCAGCCAATTCTTTTTCCATCTTCTTGCTTCTAACATACATATTTTTGCCTCCAACACAATCTTCTCTTTAAAGTTTCTCTTTGCCTTCTTTATTAGAACTTCTTTGCATTTGACTTGCCATTCCTTATTCTGCTTATTATTTTCAGTTTGAATTCTTCCATTTTCTGAAGAATTTGTTTTAGGCTATCATGTGGCCACATTCTGGCAATCATGTGGCCTTTCTTCTCCTTTTTTAAAAGGGTCCCACTAGTTTAGACTGGTGGGACAATAACATTAGATGAGCATAGGCATTGAAGAAGTTAGGGATTAGGTGTGGGGGGGGGAAGAAGATAGGACGAGGTATGAGTGTGTGAAGGAAAAAGGAAAAAAGTGATTGGTTGGGATTGAGACTGTGAGGGTACTGTATAAGAAGTATGATTGGATAAAGGGGGGGGGAGTGATTGGTGGAGAGTGTGAGGAGTTTGGGCGGGAGTCTCATTTTTGGGAATTGAAGTGAGGTGGGAGGTTTGTTTGGTGGTGGTGGAAAAAATAATTTTCCCTGCCCACCCACCCGTTTTTGGGATGGATAATGGGGGGATTCTTGGTGAAGGGTATGGGGGCGAATATGTACAGGGTTACGGGAATTGGGTTTAGGAAGGGAGGGTGGTCGCAGCTTGATAGGGGAAATGGGGCCGAATGGACAGAAAATAAATAGTATGAAATGCGGCTGGGGGATTGAATTAATATATCTTGAAGGGGGAATTGTAATGGATAACTCATGGGCGACACCGCCATGAGTTGGGGAAGCAATGGGGAGCACTCATGGGCGGCACCGCCATGAGAGGGGTGGGGGTGGTGATCTGACGATACCGTAGGTCATCATAGGGATGAAGTTGGAGGGGGTTGATGAGGGGGGAGCTACCTTCGTTACCGAATGGCTCATGGAAAATGGGGTTTGGGGGATTGCCGCATTGGGAATTGTTAAATGTTAAAGTTTAAGTATTGAGTTTTGAGCATTGTTCAAATTATGAAATAAAGCTGCGGCCAGTTATTTATGCCACAAGAAAAAGGTTGTATGTGTTTTATTGAGTGTAACAGTAAATGTGTAAAATGACTAATTGCGAATTCTAATGTTATATATGGAATATATCTGGTTTGGGTTTCCAGAATGGTATCTTTGAATAACATCCATGCCTCAAGTAAAATTTTGACCTTTGCAGCTGCTCCTCTAACTTTAGATTTTTGGGGATTTTCTTTGCCATTCTCCTTATTTTATCATTTTTAAAGCTAAATGCTATTATACTAGTTTTCCTGTGTTTACTTACTCCAGAGATTACATCAAACCTGATCATGTTATGATCACTGTTATCAAGTAGCCTCAACACTATTACATCCTGCACCAGATCATGTGCTTCACTGAGGACTAGATCTAGAATTGTTTCCCCTTTTGATGGTTCCTGAACCATTTGCTCCATAAATCAGTCCTTGATTTAATCAAGGAATGTTACCTCCCTAGCATGCCCTCATATTACATTTACCCAGTTAATATTGAAATCCCCCATTATTATTGTGATACTCAGATTGTTAGCCTCCTTAATTTTTGATAACATTTCAAAGAAGCAGGAAAATTAAGGCAGATGATCACCATATGGCCTATCTAGTCTGCCTATCCAGGCCATCTATCCCTTCCTCTCCCTTCAGGATGCAATGTATTTATTGCAAGCTTTCTTGAATTCAGATACATTTTTCATTTCCACTACCTCCAAGGCTGTTCCATGCATGCACTACACTTTCTGTGAAAAAGTATTTTCTGAGGTTACTTCTTAGTCACCTTCATCCTATGCCCTCTCATTCCAGAGCTTCCTTTCAATTGAAATGGACTCACCTCATGTGCATTTATGCCATTTAGGTATTTAAATGTCTCTATCATATTTCCCCTCTCCCATCTTTTCTCCATAGTATGCACATTGAGATCTTTAAGTCTGTCTTCATATGCTGTATGACCAAGACAATTGACCCGTTTAGAAGCCTTCCTCTGGACTGATTCCATCCTGTTTATATCTTTTTGAAGGTGTGGCCTTCAGAATTGTACACAATATTCTAAATAATGTTTCACAGGGGCATCATTTTTCATACCGGCCATTCCTCTCCCTATGCACCAACACATCCTTCTAGCTTTCACAATTATGTTTTATACCTACTTGATCACATATGATCACACCCAAATCGTGCTCATCTTTCACCCCCTAAACCGTACGGTTCCCTTGTTTGTTTATTTTTGTGGTGCAAATGCATTACCCTGCATTTCTTAGCATTAAATTTTAGCTGCCATATTTCAGATCATTTTTCAAGCTTCTCCAGTTCTTAACATAGTAACATAGTAAATGACAGCAGATAAAGACCTGAAAGATACATTCAGTCTGCCCATTAGTTATACCTGTTAAAAATACATGATTGAATTAATTTGTCTGTAGTTTGTCTCGGTTGTAGACTGTAAAGTCCACCTGATATTGTCCTAGGTTCCAAATGCTGAGGTTGCCGTCCTAGCTCACTCCAGCCTATCCAACCATCCTGTTTGCAGGATTACTACCATAAAGTCTGGCCAGTAACATCTTCATGTTCCAAGTTACTGGAGTTCCTATTGATGCCCTCCCCAGCCCATCCTACACCAAAAAAAAAAACACATATGGGACACAGGCAGTGCAAGTCTGTCCAGTACCAGCCTTAGTTATTTAATTTACATCCTTCGTTTTCTAATTAGAGATCCCCTATGTTTATCCCATGCTTTTTTGAATTCCATTACTGTTTTTGTCTCCAGCTCATGTTATTCACACCATCAGGAGTGTCTACCCTATTGATGAGTTTTGCCTCATCCACAAAGAGGCAAACCTTACCAGACAGCCTTTCAGCAATATCACTTACAAAAATGTTAAAAAGAGCAGGCCTCAGAATCGAACCTTGTGGCACACCACTAATAACATTCCTTTCCTCAGAGTGAGCCACATTTACCAGTACTCTCAGTCACCTTCTACTTAACCAGATCCTAACCCAGTCCATCACTTTGGGACCCTTACCGAGGGTACTCAGTGTATTTATTAGATGCCTGTGAGGAACAGTGTCTAAGGCTTTGCTAAAATCTATATACATCATATCTAGTGTTTGCCCTCTATTCAACACTCTGGTTATCCAGTCCAAAAAATTGATCAGATTTGTCTGACAACGCCTGCCTCTACTGAGTCCTGTAATCCACTGAATTCAAGAAATGTCACTATTTTCTGGTTTTAAAAGAATTTCCATTAATTTTATTACCACGGAAGTCAGACTTGCAGGCTTGTAGTTCCCTACCTCCTCTTTATTTCCACTTTTGTGGAGAAGGACCACGTTGCCTTTCTTCATCTCTCTGGCGTTGCCTTTCTTCAACTCTCTGGTACCACTCCTGACTCTACAGAAACATTGACAATATCAGCCAGCGGAGTCCCTAGAACTTCCCTAAGTTCCTTTAGTATCCTCAGATATACGCCATCTGGCTCCATCACTTTGTTCGCATCTAGCTAGCTCCTTACAAACACAATCCTCTGAAAATCATTCAGGGTCTACCAAACCTCCAGCCCTATTTGCAATCCTGCTCCTAGTCCTTCAGCAGTGAACACAGAACAGAAATTCAGCAGTATTTTTATCAGCTTCTACATATTTCTCCCCTTCTACTTTTAGGGCTCCTTTTATGAAGCCGCGTTAGTGGCTTTAGCGCGCGTGACTTTTCATCACGTGCTAGCCAGAAAACTACCGCCTTCTCGAGGCGTTATTACGTGCGTTAAACCGCTAACACGCCTTCTTAAAAGGAGCCCTTAGTCTCATAACATCACTTTTGTACTTTCTCCTACTACTAACATATCTAAAAAAAAGTCTTGTCTTCCCGTTTTACCATGTTGGTTATTTTTTCTTCCAGTTGCATATTTGTTTTCAGCATCTCTTAACTTTTACCAGCATCTCTTAACTTTTCCAAATATTTGTGCCTGTCTTCCTTTTTCTGCAATCTTTTGTAATTTATGAAGGCTAGCCTTTTTCCTTACCCTTTTAGCCAAAACTTTTGAGAATCAAGGTAGCCTTCTTTTCCTCTTGCTTACTCTCTTTAGAAAATGGTTTGTTGCTCTTAAATAGCTCTTTTCAGTTTTGCCCACTGCTTTCCTACTTTTTCTAGATATTCCCATCCTGTCAGCTCCTTGACATAATCCCCCATATGATCAAAGTTAGTGTTTTTGAAGTCTGGCCTGGTGGATGGTAGTACTCTCCCACCACTATCCTTTTCCCCTTTACACATGGAATTTCAATCCATAGGGATTCAAAGATATGTTTTGTGCCCTGCAGAATTTTTAGTGCATTTGATTTAAGGTTCTCTTTCATGTATTATGCTACCTCTTCACCAATTTGATCTACCTCTATCACTGCAAATAGAATTTGTACCCTGATGTCTGTATCCCATTGGTTATCTTTCTTCCACAAGTCTCAGAGATGCCTATTATATCTATCTTTGCATTTACTACTCACCCATCTTATTTTATAGGCTTCTGGAATTTGCATACATAAATTTCAAATATTTGTCATCAGCAGTTGACAGTGATAATTTGCAATTTTTAAAATCTATCTTCTCTGTATTTAAGTGCACCTGGCCTACTATGGTTTCATAGAAACATAGAAACATAGAAATAGATGGCAGATAAGGGCCAAGGCCCATCCAGTCTACCCACCCTAATGTCCCTCCCCTACCTTCGCCCTGTGAATAGATCCCTCCCCTACCTTCGCCCTGTGAATAGATCCCATGTGACGATCCCATTTGGCCTTAAAATCAGGCACGCTGCTGGCCTCGATCACATGCAGTGGAAGACTATTCCAGCGATCAACCACCCTTTCTGTGAAAAAGAATTTCCTGGTGTCAGCTCGTAGTTTCCCTCCCCTAATTTTCCACGGATGCCCTCTTGTTGTCGTGGGACCCTTGAAAAGGAAGATATCTTCCTCCGTCTCTATGCGGCCCGAGAGATACTTGAACGTCTCGATCATGTCCCCCCTCTCTCTGCGCTCCTCGAGTGAGTATAGCTGCAATTTGTTTAGCCGTTCCTCGTATGGGAGATCCTTGAGTCCTGAGACCATCCGGGTGGCCATTCTCTGAACCGACTCCAGTCTCAGCACATCCTTGCGATAATGCGGCCTCCAGAATTGCACACAGTATTCCAGATGGGGCCTCACCATGGATCTATACAATGGCATAATGATTTCCGGCTTTCAGCTGATGAAACCCCTGCATATGCAACCTATGACTTGTCTTGCTTTGGATGAAGCTTGCTCCACTTGATTGGCAGCCTTCATGTCCTCACTGACGATCACCCCTAGGTCACGTTCTGCTATTGGGATGCTCTATCTTCCCTGTTTTGATGATATCTTTTAAATATACCAGTACCTTGTTCCTAAACATGTGATTTTGAGCAACTGTTGGCCTCCCCGTTTCTGGTTTTAAAGCTGCTCTATCTCCTTTTTAAATGTTGATGCCAGCAGCCTAGCCATGCACTAATGGCCACATGCTAATGGGAAAATTGCTGGGGCATAGCAAATTATTTAATTTGGTTTGGGGCCCGTTGACATCCTTTCTTACTTCAACATAGTTGTCTTTGTTTAAATTTTATGTTTATTTTTATACATATCCAGGATGGGGTGTGTGTGGGGGGGGAGGGGGGATATCTTTCTGGTTTATTTCTTGATTAAATTGTTGGATGGGAGGGGAGGGATATTTATCTTCTGCATTGTTATTAATGGAATTTAAGTGCTTATGTTGTTGTTAATGTCTGTATAATTCATGGCACTTTGTCTTAGCTTTGAAAATTAATAAAGTTAAAAATTTTTTTACCCACCTAGTAAAATGGCCTTAACATACAGGAATGACATGTGTAAGTATAGGCCAAGGTCATTTTGTACCGCAGTTTAGTAAGCAGGTCCCCAAATTTCCCCAGAGCAAATGCAGATTTTCAGAAAACATAGGGGCCCTTTTATTAAAGTGCAGTAAGAGGTTACCACCTGAATTAGCACATTCTTGTTACTGCGCACTTATTAAAATTATCCCCATTGTAGCTATATGCAGGGTCCATAAATGTGGGCTATTAGAATGGCCTTCAGCCCCAGATTATCACTGCAATCACCTAACCAGATAAAGTGTGAAGAAAACAGAAAGCAAATCTCCCCATGTAATTAGAAATGAGAAACTATGTTACCAGAATCACAGTACTTGTTCCAATTGAGCTGGAAGCCCAGAGGAGCTGGAGGAAATTGACAGAAGAAAACAATAAAGGAAACAATAAGTATGCTTTTTTTTTTGTCAATATTATCCACTTTTTCTCTTTTAGTATTTATTGAGGGGTTTATTTTAATGTGACCTGATATCCCCACTAATATCTATAGACTGAAAAAAGAGAAGAGGCAGCATGGAGGAGGTCGATATAACACAGTAATGTTGCAAATGACAAATAAGATGGCAGATTCTGTGTACCCTGCAAGAAGGTTAGGATTTTAACTGCTTCTCCATGTAGCTTACCACCCCCCTGTGGTTTCATTTAGGGTTGTAACTGCCTCAGGGGTCTTGCCAATGGTATTAGGAAACACTAGTGTTATTTTTCCTGTCCAGATATATCAGGTCACTAATACATGGCTAAACACATGGAGAAAACATTTCAAAACAGACCTCCTTAGCTGGCCATCATTAAAAATTTCCTTGCTTCATTTCTTCCCTGGAAACATCTGCTGTTACAGGGGCTAAAATTAGATGTCTAACAAAAGTAAACAACTATTACATATCTGTTTTGGGGAGGAGGGATGAGAATTTTCAGTAAGTTGGATCTAGTTGATAAACTCTGTATTTATATAGCTAAATCCTTCTCAGAAGCCCTTCTATTACTGAATATGTTATGTACAAATTTACCATATATTCTAAAACACACATTTTCGTTCAGTGGAAAAGCAAGGAGATAACTGAGCAGAGACTCAGGGAGAAGGTTTCAAAACAGAAGTATAATGTATGCACGACTGCCTTACTAGGATACCAGCAAACCATTAGCTGAACACAACATTGCAATGATTGGAGGAGTGGAAATGTACAAACTTATTGCACAAGCCATTTATTTCTTCTGTAAAAGGACACAGCCATATTCACCTGATGCATTGCAATATTGGGTGCTCAGTACGGAATAGTGCTGATGTACAATTTCAAATAAAACCTTTGAAATGACTCAGCAACTCAAATATTTAATTCCAAAAATGTGCAAACAGAGGTGAGCCAGACAAGCACAAATAAAAGGATTCCATCAGCACTATGACTCACATATAGCTGTAACCCATGGAGTTAGCAACTGAATCAACAAAAATAAAGTAGGCCACGTACCAGCAGTAGACATGCAAGCCTTGGCTCTAGCATTTCTTATACTATTAGGTGGTTTTTTTTTTTTTTTTTCTATAAACTCATTTGAAAACAAAGGTCTATAAATGTATTTGATGCCTCTGAAATTTACATTTTAGAAGCAAAATCAAGAAGAAAAATGACTTTAATCTTCTGATCCATAGATGTAGTCTTGCGTCATAACCTCTAGAAATCATGTGCCTTTAATTTATTTTTGGTTAAATATATCTTCAGAGGATTCACTTGCTTAAAGAAAGAAGTGGTACCCACATTGTGCAAGACTAACAATAAATAGAGTAAGTTATCTCTTTTGTCCTTCACTTAGCAAAGTTGAATGTCACTTGCATATTTTACTTCTGTGATATAAAGAAGATATTACAGCAAACCATAAGTCAGTAAATATGCTTTGTAAGAACTTGATCTCGGATCAGAATGCTCTGATTACAAAGAAGAGAAGCAAGACAGCATTGTGGATTAGTTCAGATATATGGAGATTAAACTAATAACATCTAAGGAAAATCTCCTTAACCTTATAAACTGCAAAACATTTCAGTTTCTTATTGAAAGTAGATATCTTAAACAAGGTCTGAGAAAGGTTTCACAGTGTACTATATAATTCAGTGTCAACACAAATAATTTAATATGAAAGGGATCTTTTATTAAAGTACATTATTTATGCTCTTTATATGCCCTAACAATAAAAATTAGCATGTGTTAGGTGCAAAGATTGCATGCTAATTATTGGGGTGTGCTCAGTAGATCCACTGCAATTAACTTAGAGATGTGCATTAGCATGCATAGAGCCCAGTCATAATTAATGCAATTGCATTTACCTTCCCCATTGAAGATTTATTTACTGCTTTTTTGAATAAATTCATTCAGGGTGCTGAACAGTAAATACAAGGGGTGCTGATTAAGTCCTTGGCTTTGTAAAGAAAACAACAAGCTACGGGATTTAAAAAATGTATTTATTCTACATATTAGTTAGATTGTGAGCCTTCGGGACAGTAAGGGAATTTTTCAAGTACCTTTATTATTTCTAATCTTAATGTATATTTTCTGTAAACCGCTTAGAACCTAACGGATGTAGCGGTATATAAGAAATAAATTACATTACATTACATATTCACCACTGGACTCCATATACTTATAACTTCATTGTTCTAACTATCCAAGAAAAATTATTTTGTTGTGCTACCAACCACTCATCGACAGCTAATGTGGTATCCTCAGTGCTTGAAATCTTTCTTCCCTTGAGGTGTTTAATGAGGGCCAAATCAGGTGAGTAGGCTGGATAGTTCAGAACTTCAAAGTGAATATCTGCCATTTTCTGCTGCATAATGGCCGCCATGTGAGGAGTGGCATTGTCTTGAAGAAACAAGATTCTTTTTGAAGGCTTGCCTTGATGTTTGGAGACCAGTTGTTGCTTCAGTTTGTTGAAAAATGCAATGTAGTACTGTGCTGTGATGGTTGCACCCTTTTCAAGGTAATCTACAAACAAAATTCCATCTTTGTCTCAGAAGACAGATGTCAACACCTTGCTTGATGACTTCTATGTCTTGAACTTCTTGAGACGTAGGGAACCACTGTGTCTCCATTCTTTGGAATATTCTTTATCTCTGGATCATAAACATGCATATCTAAGTTTCATCCATAGTTACGAGATGGTTCAAAAATTCGACAGGATTCCGCATAAATCAGTCCAAAATGGATTGTGAGACACCCACTCGATCATGCTTCTGGTCAGAATTGAGATATTTTGGAACTAATTTGGCTGAGAGCTTTCTCATTTCTAAAATCTCATGAATAATAGCTTACTGACTTCAGGATATCTGTAAGTTCTCTGTTGTCTTTTTAGCAGATATTCTTAAGGATCATGGAATGAATGGCATTAACATTTTCTGGAATTGTCACTTGAGTTGTTCTCCAAGAACATTCTTCCAAAGTCCTGTTCTAAATGCAGCAACCCAGTTCTTGAATGTAAAGTAGGAAGGGCACTTATCTCCTAATGTAACTGATATATCATTGTAAATTTGTTTGGTTGAGTTTCCTTTTAGGAAAATATATTTCATCACTGCTTGGCACTCTTTTTGCAGTGAAATCTCCATTGTTTTGCACCATTTTCATTTCAGACCTGCAAAAAAAGTTAAATAATGAGACTACAATTATGGGGTGGTTGACACTCAAGACTCAGTGGAACAGCAGAGACCAGAAAGGCTAGACAGTCTCAGACCTCACTGGATGTCCAGCAAACCTTGGTCCAGTGTGCACCAGCAGGAAAGTGAGATTTGGGATATGATACGGTTTGTCATGAGAAAAAGTCTTAATGAAGGAGCAAGCAGATACAATTAACACTGTCTGCATTGGCAAAGAGATATAAAGTGACTTACCCCCTCTTTTATGAAACCACACTAGCAGTTTTTAGCGCAGAGAGCTGCGCTGAATGGCCCGCGCTGCTTCTGACACTCATTGAGTTCCTATGATCATCGAGAACAGTGTGGGCCATTCAGCACGGCTCCCCCGCGCTAAGAAACGCTAGCGCGGTTTCAAAGAAGAGAGGGGTTAGTTCTAGAAGTGAAGATTGCACCATTTGAAGGATGCTTAGTAAATTGCTTACCAAATACTTTTCATAAGGTTATTTTATTTTTTACTTTTTTTATTCTGAAGGTGTGCTGGATCAGGGAAAAAAAAATTCTTACTCTCAAATTTAATAAAACATTTGCATAGAAATTGTAAGAAAAGTATTGCCCTCAGTCAAAAAGGTCTAAATGCCGACTAGGCAACCTGCCAACGGTTTTGGTTATACCTGTTGTACGCCTAGGTGTAGGTCGGCCCACCTCCCGCCCACTGCCCGCCCTTTCCCCTCCTCTAAACACACCTCTTTTCTCTCTGTGTGTTTTAGAGGCAGGGGAAAGGCCTAAGCTGTTTTTAGATAAGTCTAAAAACCAGCTTTGTTTATGGGTACTTGGACGATCAGGCTTTTTGATCGTCCAAGTAGCCATTTAGGACACTTTTTAGATGTTTTTTTTTTTATTATGAACCCCATAGTGTCTCCCCCACAGTGATTACAGTACATTCATACGATAACAAAAAACAAACTGTTTACCGGCCATAAACATCAAAACAGTAACTAACAAATAACCTGAAGATTCAGTTGTAGTATTTTTATTTCTATATACTTTTTAATTTCTTAAGGTTGTAAAAGATGTCTAATATAAGAATAATCTGTGGCTCCCCTGTATGTCAGTCATGGCTCCCCAGGGAGCCACAGGGAACCACTGTGTTAGTTCATGTGGACCATGAACAGATGGAAATCTAAACTCTATTCTGCTTGAAATATGTACTTTCCTCTTTTTTCCCCTTAACTACTGAAGGTAGACCCCTGCCCCCTGCCCCCTGCTCCTCTGGACTCCAAGGAAACTCCAAAGAAGCATGGCTGCCCCTTTGGGCACATACCCCTGGGCACAAGCCCACGGGTCACTTTCTGTGGGAAGGGATAGATTTTGTAGAGCCTAAGCCCCAAATGTCACCATGGCGCATCCACAGCAGTGCATGTCTAGTTGTCACACATAGGACAGCTCGGATGCCAGTCAGATGATACACTCCCTGCTCCTTGATAATCAACTAACTCCTTCAAAGACTTTCTATTTCTAATGCATCTGCAAAGGTTTTTTACTGTGACTTTTGTTCCTTTTTCCATTATTTGAAAAATATTCTTTTTGCTTTAATATCCTCTTTTCCTTCACCTTTTAACCATGACAGCTGTCATTTGTCCTTCTTTTCACTTTTTTAAATATGTAGAATACATCCGATCTAGGCTTTAAATATGGTATTTTTAAACAACATTAATGCCTTATTTTATATTTTCAGCTGCTTCTTTAAGTGTTTTTTTTTTAACCATTTTACTTTTTTTTTTTTTTTTTTAGTTCAATCATCGTTATTAAGAGTTTTGTAAAATATACAACAATGGTGTAATAATGACCAATGAGCTGAGTAGTTAACAGTAGCATTAATGCATTTTGACCATCATTTTACTTATTTTATCTTAGTTGTCCTTTAGAAAGTTAACTGCTGATGCAGTAGATTTCCTTAGTGCCTTCATTCCAATTATTACTGCAAATTTGTTCATATAATGATTGCTGTTGCCATATGAACCCTACACTGTTACCTGTTACTGTTATGCGGGTAAACTGGGAAAATCCCTCCTTTTCAAAATCACAGGGCTTTGGAACAATCTTACTGTCCCACTACGGAACCTGAACTCCCTCCAATTATTCAGTAAGCACCTGAAAACTTGGCTTTTCACAAAAATGTAATTTTATCTTCCCCCCCTGTACGCAACCCCAACCCTTTATTCTTCTTTTCCTATATTTAAGTTCTTGTAAACCGTGCTGAGCTCTATATCTGTGGGGAAGATGCGGTATATAAACTTAAGGTTTAGTTTAGTCTAGCTTAGTTACCTTTTGCATCATGTCCTGCATTCCACTAAAGACTAGATCTAAAATAGCTCCCCTTCTTGTTATTTCTCAAATCAGCTGTTCTATCAAACATTCATTTATTTCATCTCTCTCTGATATCCATGCTAGCTACTTTCTCTATTAATTTCTTGCCCAGTCTCCTTACGAACTAGATCCAAGAAGTCCTAGGGCCTCATGTAGGGAGAGGGATACTGTTACAAACTTAACTCTCCAGGATGCCTTCCTCACATAAGAAGTGAATCACTGCTTCATCCTATCCTATAAAGCTATCACAAGTGGCATCCTAATGATAGACTTGCTTTGATCGGTTCTCTGAAACTATTTAAACCCCTTTCTACTTTGCCCTTTGATAGATTTTGCATAATGAGTTCTTGGGGTGCTGTCTGTCTTATAGTGTCTTGTAGCCGCACTGCAACCCTAGGCCGGGACTCAGCAGCGCTCTCAGTGGCTACATACAAAATGTGCACCAGCGTGTGACCCAATGGGGAGTCACCCTGCAGACACTGCTGTAATAATTGCACCAAACAAAAACAGGAAAATTAAACAGAACCAATGTACACAGTTTCAGTTTGGTTCCTCAAAAGAAAATTTAATGTCAGAATGACCAATGGCCAAATTCCAAATCAAATAATGTAACTTGCAAAAATCCAACGAAAACAATTCTCAAAAGGAAAACTCTGAGAAAAGCTCAGGATTTTCTCCTCACCAAAAGTCAGTCATCTGCTCTGTGATTCTGCTCTCCTCAGAGCTTCTTCTCACAGGACCTTCACAGCCTGCTCCTTAGCAGGTTGTACAAGAGAGTACAGTTCTCTGCTTTGCTGCACAAAACTCACAAACAGTTTCTAAATAGCAAAGCCTCCAGCAGACTTTAGAGCACTGCTGGGAATAGGAGAGTGCCTTAGGTTTGCCTGACAAAAGCTCACAACAGCATTCAAAAATCCCTTCCGGGTGTTTGCAAACCTCTCCCCACAAAAATGCACTTTCAGCTTCTTATACAAAATAAATTCAGAGCGTCCAAAAGAGTTAAAAAACAAAAACTCACAGTTTAAGGCTTAGACCTTGCATCTGGTTGACAAGCCTACTTCCATTGGCTCTGGAAACACAGCTAATTCCTCATCAGGCAGTTCTCCCTGCAGTTCCATGGGAGTTTCAGCTTCAGGTACTGGTAGTTCTGTAGGTGCACCAGATTGTTCTACCTCCATGGGTGTACAGCCATTACCCCTGCTTGAGCCTGTGAGGTCCTCAGGAGAGAGAGACCTCAGCTTTCTCCCAGTCCTGCCTAATAGTTTGTTCCAGACCGCAGGCTTTTATAGGGAAGGGACACACCCTGCTCTGCCTGAGTCAGCAGGGAACCGATCTCTCTGGCTCCCCCGGTGGTGACCTGGATACAGATTTCTCTGTGTGCTCTTAATTCTGCCTTTGCCCTCCTGGGTCCTAGTTCTACTGTGTTCCTAAGGTGTGCAGCAAGTTTTCCCAGCCCCTGACTCTGGATGGTTAGTAGGCTCTGGGAAATCCACATAGTGACTGGGCCGGGCCCTGGGCATCCCCTTTCTGGGTTTCCTATCCCCTTTCCTCCCAGCACCCACAGGGACCTTGGCAGGCATGGAGCCTGACTGGACACAATCTTCCTTTGTCTACCATTTCCAAACCTGTTCTGCCAACTTTGATTATTGTCTGTTTTCTATTACTTTCCTGCTCATTTTGTAATATTCCTGATTTGAGTTGAACCAGCATATCTGAGAATGTTGTGGGGTTTTTTTTTTGTAAATCTTTATTCAATTTTATACGTACAATAAGTGTGATAATACATAAACACATTTGCACATTGAGAATATCACTTAATATTCAGCAATACCAATCATAAAATCTTAGCTCTCTCCCTTCCCACCCCTTCATAATAAGTAATTAAATTACTTTATATAAGATGTTATACTTAAAATCCCCAACCCCCTGAAAAATGAACTTTAAGAATTAAGGGAAAAGTAACAACTAATCATTACAAAATTTTGTTAATGGCTCCCACACATCTTGAAATTTCCTAATATATCCTCGCTGTGTTGCTATTACTCTTTCCATTTTATACATATGACATAATGAATTCCACCAAAATTTTTATTCTACTACAGTTCTTCCAGTTATAAGTAATTTGTTGAATGGCAACCCCAGTCATTATGAGTAATAGCTTGTTATTATTTGATATCTGACTCTTTGCTCTCATTGACATACCAAATAATACAGTATCATATGACAATGCCACTGGGTTTTCTAATAAACAATTAATTTGTTCCCAAATTGATTTCCAAAAAGTCACAGAATGTCTGAGAATGTTTATGAACTTGTTTGTACTTCTCAAGTCTCTTAGAGCTGGATGCACAAACCTCCGGGCAACCCGGCAACAAAATCCAGGTTGGGAACGATTTCCTTTTTCCCGGCTATGATCATCACAATAGCATGCACATTATATGCATGGTAATTGTACTGAGTAGCCTGATAAAAGAGGGGAGGAACTGGGCTTAGTGCCTGCTCAGAAGAGCAAAGCAATAGGCACAGCTCCAACGCCCCCATCCCTCCTGTCACAGCTGCTCTTCCCTGTCTGATTTATCTTTTTCTAATCTACCCAAAGACCATTAAATCATATAGTTGAAATTTATATCAACATAAGAAATGTTCATATTGTAACTGCAAAATGTAAATAACCAGATAACTGAATAATCTCAACTGGTTTTGTTTTTATTTGAAGATGTTAATATCTTCTGCAACAAACTTGGCAAACTACTAAACTTCTGGGGAGAAAATTATTATTCAAGTTCTGAAATCGTGAGGCTGAATATTCAAATTGCTGCAGTTTGTTAAGGATGTGTCACTGTGTTAAGCTGAGATCAAAAAATGCTGAATTCAAACAAGTAGTAAGGCCTCAATCATGCTGTCATTAGAAAAGATTTTGATTATAAGTCTCTTGCGTGTATATAAAGAAATTACTTCTGCATTTTTTTTCCTTGAAATCTTTTGACATTTAGTTGTTTCTCTCATCCTGGTAGTTTAAAAATAGTTTGCCTGCCTTGTTTTGCACATATAACAGAAAGATAAGGAAATCCATGTTTTTATTTTTCTCCTCAAGGAGGCTTCTTTTTCTTTATCAGCTTTAATTAGCATTTGTTTTATACTCAGCTCTCCTAGTTCATATTGTTCTACCATGATTATAGAAATGGCTGAGTAGATAATTTGAATCTAAGTGCAAATAAGCCACTGAAATGCTTGCTGAATATTTTATTAAATTTGCAGATAGACAAGGGCAACCCGGTCGACATTGTATATCTGGACTTTCAGAAGGCATTCGACAAGGTTCTGCATGAACGACTACTTTGGAAAATTGTGAGCCATGGAATCGAGGGTGAAATACTCACGTGGATTAAAAACTGGCTGGTGCATAAGAAACAGAGAGTGGGGGTAAATGGACAATATTCGGACTGAAAGAGCGTCACCAGTGGGGTGCCGCAGGGCTCGGTGCTTGGACCTGTGCTCTTCAACATCTTTATAAACGATCTGGACATAGGTATGATGAGTGAGGTGATTAAATTTGTGGACGATACAAAATTATTCAGAATAGTGAAGACGCAGGGGGATTGCGAAGATCTGCAACGTGACATAATCAGGCTTGAGGAATGGGCATCGACATGGCAGATGAGGTTCAACGTGAATAAGTGTAAAGTGATGCATGTCGGTAACAAAAATCTCCTGCACGAATACAGGATGTCCGGGGTGGTACTTGGAGAGACCTCCCAGGAAAGGGACTTGGGAGTTCTGATTGACAAGTTGATGATGCTGTCTATGCAATGTGCGGAGGCGGCAAAAAGGGTGAACAGAATGCTAGGAATGATAAAGAAAGGGATCACGAACAGATCGGAGAAGGTTATCATGCCACTGTACCGGACCATGGTGTGCCCTCACCTGGAGTACTGCATCCAGCACTGGTCTCCATACATGAAGAAGGACACAGTACTACTCGAAAGGGTCCAGAAAAGAGCGACTAAGATGGTTAAGGGGTTGGAGGAGCTGCCCACAGTGAAAGATTAGAGAAACTGGGCCTCTTCTCCCTTGAACAGAGGAGATTGAGAGGGGACATGATCGAAACATTCAAGGTACTGAAGGAGATAGACTTAGTAGATAAGGACAGGTTGTTCACCCTCTCCAAGGTAGGGAGAATGAGAGGGTACTCTCTAAAGTTTAAAAGGTATAGATTTTGTACAAACATAAGGAAGTTCTTCTTCACCCAGAGAGTGGTAGAAAACTGGAACACTCTTCCGGAATCTGTCATAGGGGAAAACACCCTCCAGGGATTCAAGACAAAGTCAGACAAGTTCCTGCTGAACAAGAACGTGCACAGGTAGGGCTGGTCTCAGTTAAGGCGCTGGTCTTTGACCGGAGGGCTGCCGCGTGAGCAGACTGCTGGGCATGATGGACCACTGGTCTGACCCAGCAGCGGCAATTCTTATATTCTTATGCTTGTAGATTTTCCATTTTTAGGGTGATAACATTTTTGCTGAAAATATCACACTGGTGTCCATAACTGACCAATATTTTTATAGTAAATTATATAACTGTAGCTATTTCGTTGAACTAAGAATGAGAGAATTGGTAGGCTCTTTTTGTTGGAAAAAAATAAACCAGAGCTCTACTAGCATTTTGCTCTCAGAAACGTGTACAAAATAACCAAAGTCCACCTAAATCTGTTGCAAAGAAAAAATTTTACTTTTCTCATTTGAAATACGAGTTTTGCATAGACTATAACTGACTGGAAATGAAATTCAAATACCCCATTTGTTAAACATCACAGTTCTATCTCTTATTTGATCGACATAGCCCTCTGAGCAGTTCACAATCTAATCAGGTTCTTTAAGTATGTTTCTTATCTGTCCTGGTGGGTGTCAAAGTTCTCAGACAGTACCAAGTTTTGTTTATGATCTGAAGTTCTGCATCTCTGGCAGCACTTTGGTGATAGTTGTCTGATCTTTCTTAAGTTGGTTGATGAGATGAAGTTGCAATAGGAAAATGAAAAAAATGATGAGCTGCCAAGTTGTTGTCAAAGTTCTGAGAGCAGAAGTAAGCAAACATTATTTTGCTGGGAGACATGGTAATATAAAGCATAGGATAGAAGAAAATTTGGAAAATTAATGAAAAATATGATGGGCCGCTGAAAAGTTCTCAGCCTATCCAAGAAGAGAATGTTATGTAGCCATGAAACCTACAAGTTATTTCACACTTTTTTGATGCACGTTTTTAAAAAAAATTGAGCGAGGACAGATGCCTACATTGTAGGCATCTGTAGTGCATCTCCGAAGAGATAGGAATGCTTAAGCATGCCCAAGGCAGGGCGTGGGTGTGGTTTCACCCAGAAGTGGCCTTGGGCATGCCTAACTACTCCTATATATATCTCCTTAGGTGTGAGACAGACACCTTAAATGTAGGCCTTTTAAAATGTTGACCTACATTTAAGGCAACTATTCAGCGATGTAGATGTGATTCTCTTTAGGACACTAATACAGCAATTAATTTTTGCTCACAGTATACCTTCTGCCCACCAAAAAAGTATGACAGATCATTGTTCCTCTATGTTTCAGATTGTAAGTTTAGCATCCTTCTTCACCACACAGTAACAACTCTCCTACTAACTGCAAGGTGAGTTGGCTTGCCTGATTGACATTTTAGGGCATGCCATCTTACCACTTCTCCCACCTCAACCATTTCCCGCAAAAATATTAATGTGCGGAAACCTTTTGAAGACCCCTCGAATATACAAACAACAAACAACTTGCCTCTAATCATATGGGGGCAGAATGCTACCCTTCTGGTATTGGTAGATACTACTATTTAATTTCTCAAAACTATCAGCATTGTAAACGTGCAAAGTCCATAAATAAAGCTGGATCATTAAGATTGACAACTTCTTGCTTATTTTACTTGCTGTAGTTCAAGTGTAGTTTTTCTTTTACAGTCTCACTGGAGTTGAAACAAGAAATAAACAACACAATGAACAAGAAAAGAGGAAAAACGTCTCTGAGTATCTGGAATAGACAATATCCATGGATATCACATTCATGTCCCTCCATGATGTACACAGATTACTGGTTAAGTGATGGCTTTGCGTGTCTAGTGTCAAATTTCCCAGTTTCACTGATGATCTGAAGTTCTGTGTCTCTGGTGGCACTTTGGTGATAGGTGTCTGGTCTTTCATAAGCTGGCTGATGAGATGAAGTTGCAATATGGAAATGAAAAAATGATGAGCTCCCAAGCAGCTTTCAGGCACGATCTTAATAGCAAGAATGGCCATCTCAGGATGGAGCTCTGCATTAGCATCAGCATCAGAGTCTATAGTTGAGGAAGTTTGACCAAGTTTTAGAAGAAAATCTGGTCCTGATTCCCACATAGAATCTATTAGATGGGATGCTGACACAGTTCTTGTGACAAAATCTGATGGTTTCAGGCTAGTTGGCTCGTAATGCCACTGCTCTGGTTGTGTTGACTTCTGTATATGTTTAACTCTATCATTGACATATACAAAAAATCTACTGGTTTG
Organism: Geotrypetes seraphini; assembly: GCF_902459505.1. Lineage (NCBI taxonomy): Eukaryota > Metazoa > Chordata > Amphibia > Gymnophiona > Dermophiidae > Geotrypetes > Geotrypetes seraphini. Next base: position 256,000,618 of record NC_047086.1, read on the forward strand.
GTAGTAAATATATCCTAGGATGACTTTACTGACAGTGTAAAAATTGACTGCATCTATGTGAATGTCAGTTTCACTGTATATCTCTGCTATCTCTACTGCTAGCACTACTCCACATGGAATGGTATGATTGGGTTGTGTTGATAACTTGGCATTGCTGAAGAGGAATCCCACATAGGATAATCCATCTTCATCTGTAGCTTTCAGGTAGGCCACTTTTCATAAGCATCTGAGAATAAGCGGATTTCTATGTGACAGGCAGTATTGAGTGCTTCAGGGATGTAAATATGTGGGACGTACAGTTGTTCAAGAGTCTTTAGAAAATCTTTCCAACTCTCCCATTTTTGTTGTATTTCTTGTGGCTATGGAACATCCCACTCGTCAGCATTTTCAGAAAGCTCCCTCATCCTGATGATGACTGGAGCCACAAACTCAATGGATCAAACAGACAATTAACTGTAGACAAGATACCTCTGTGTGTATATGGTTTCTCTTGGATGGAGATTTGAAATGTAAAAATGTCTCTTATTAGGTCCCAATGAAATCCAAGGCTTCTCTGAAGTGGAGAGATGTCTACTTTTAGATCCAAATGCTTTAAATCCTTGGCATGATTTCCTCTGCAGAAAATGCTCTCATTACTTCTGGGCTTTTGGAGATGATTTTGTGAAATCTCAAATTGGCATCTAACATTGTGTTCTCTTTAGCAAATCAATGGCCTATTATGTCATAGGCAAGAACTTCAAACCATCACCAATAGTTTTAATAAAGCCTCTGGCATCTGTGCCATATTCTCTTTCTCTTTCATGGGCTGTTCTAAGCCCATAGGTTGCCACTGCAGGTGATGAAATGTTACCAAAGTCATGAACCTTCATTCTGTGTTCCACAATCTTCTGATAGATGTCATTGTCATGGTACCACAGAAATCTCAAGTAGTTTCTGTAATCTGGATGTACAAAGCAGTAGGACATTTGCTGGTTATCTGCTATAATGGCAACAGGTTCTTTCCTGAAGTGAATCAGGACTCCTAATAAGCTGTTGATCATGTCAGGCCCAGAAAGCAGCACATTGTTGAGTGAGATTCCTTGGAATTGAGCATTGGAATCAAATACAATCTTGATCTGACTTGGTTTTTGTGGGTGCTACATACCAAAGATAGGTAAGTGCCAAAATTCTTCATTATTTTTTTAGAGGTGGAGCTGAATGTTATAAAATGCTGTTTTGATTTTAGTTTCCTTCTCAGAGTCTTTTGCAACAAAATGAGTTGAGAGTCAGCTTGCTCTCTATTAAGGAGTTGCGATCTGGGCATCTGAAATTGGTAGAGGTGCTACCCAACTGCTTGACTCATCTTTGGAGAATTCCTTCTCCTTGATTCTCAGGAACTCTCTGTCTCCAACTGAAAGAGTTGGTTTGACATCACCCTTGGTGACTTGGAACACTGTATTCCCCAGCTGATCTCCTAACTCATAGATTTGGTAAAGAGGTGTTCTGACTAATAGCTGAGCTAGGGCATGTATCTTACCAGCTCAAAACTTCCTTACTTGAAGATGGTTTTGATAAGACAGGAACAAGATATTGCACCCATTCTACATTTCCTGAAGTTAGTTTGGAAAAAAAAAAATTGTGTACATAATTTCATTTGGAAAATTCACCACAAGGAAAAGTATGCATATAAATCATAGGAACCAGCTCTGTGGCTGTTTGAGCGCCCCTCCCCCCTCTAAATATTGACTAAACTTATTCACGGTGGCCAAGGGGGGACAATTTGTTCTAAGTTTTAGCACACCCAATCATTTTGAAAAGCTGACTCTTATGGAAATATTTACATATGCATTTAGTTATAAAATTTATGTTTAGTAGCTTGGCATAAGAACACCACGGTTGCAAAATTAAAATATGATTTGGAATAAAGGCAAATAAGGTTTTCAAACTTGCTGAGAGATAGCTGCTAAAGCAAGTTTTTCAGGAAATCTATTAAGTACCTCTGCCCTTTTACTGCACAGCTCTGCATGCATATTATCAAATGTCTCATAAGGCTCCTGCATCTGTTACTACATTTATTTTATTTAATTTTAGTGTTTTATTGCAGACTAGATCAGGGCAACATAAAATACATTCCATACAGTTTCAATGAATCAATACCCAAAAGAGCTTTAAATTTAAATGGGCACCTGCGGCTCATGGAGATAAAGCAACTTGCCCAGTCACTGGAAAAATCAGAAGCAGGATTTGAAGTCATGCCTCCTAAAATCCAGCCCATTAGTCTAACCAAACCACTAGACCTCATCCTGTCATATACATATTAGGCCATGAAGGAAAACCAGTGGTGTGAGACCTTTAATAATGCGCCTCAAAGCTACAATAAATATAAAAAGAACATGTTTGCTGCTGAACAGAGCAAAAGCTATCCTTACGTTGTTTATTGATTTTATTTTTCTCTGAACTGAAAGCATCACTACTAAATACTGTAGGGCTTATATAATAAAACTTGCATTGTGAAACACAGAGACGGTAATTCTATAAAGGGGTGCTTAGAGGGTGTCTATCTGCAACTTATTCTATAAAGAAAAGTAGGTGCCTACTTTATTAGCTTAAGAGGTGAGACTCATGCCCATATTTTAGATGCCTGCTGCGAAACCTCCCCAACCCCAAGAGAACCAACTGACAAGGGGGAGAGACAAGAAGAAACCTCAATCTAAGTTAATCAGCAAATTACACATAGTGTGAAACAGGAGAACCCTCAGTAACACAGCCGCCCACTAAGGGAAAGGCTGTCACCGGCTGACACTCAGAAAGAGTGTAAACTGTGAAACATCCCCGGGTTCTTCCTGTAAGTGAGAATAAATCAAGTGCACCCCCAAAAAGTGCTACGTGTGAAAAAAGATTCTAGAAATCAAAAAAACACACTATAAGGTTAAGAAATTCTTGTCTCTACTCCTTGCCAGGGGGGCCAAACAAGGAAGGAAAGTGTCCAAATCTGTCCAAATCAGAACCAAGCCAGTCAATGAGTGGAAGTACTTAGCTTCTTTAAACTGTAGAACAGCCAGCCGATGTGTGACATCATCCGTCCAACGGGACTCCGTTTCGGGGGTGCACACCCCCTTCCTCAGGAACAACTGGACTGTAGTAAGACTGGTGATTCCTCCGGCGTGGCTTGGAAAGTAAGGCAGAAAATGGCACCTAACGGAGGAAAACGCCTCCAGATTTAAACTGCAGCCACTAGTATTATTGGATGAAAAAGTCAGATGACCAATTTCTTGAGGGAAGAAGTGAAAATTCCCTGAATACCAAAAAGAGTAAAAAATGACAACGTATCAACAAAGTAAGTCCCGCAAAAGATACGAATGGGATTATACTGAGTGTACGAAAAAAAGTTAAGCAAAAATCATATGGGCTATTTATGTTATCATCTGCCCCTGCACCATGATCTATGTGGGTCGCACACAGAGAACTGTCAGAACCCGATTGATTGAACATCGGTCACGGATCAACACTCAATCATTGAATTCTCCTATGGTCCCCCATTGTATCCAATATGGCCATACTTTCCGAGACCTACGCTGGTTCATTATTGAACATCTGTTTGCTGACTATTTGGGTAACAAAACTAAGTGGTTACAGAGAAGAGAACAATACTGGATTTTTGAATTACAGACCCTTACTCCTAATGGACATAACGATTACATAGAATGGCAACTTACATACTAGCCTTTTTTGCGAACTGATTTTTGCTTAACTTTTTTTCGTACACTCAGTATAATCCCATTCGTATCTTTTGCGGGACTTACTTTGTTGATACGTTGTCATTTTTTACTCTTTTTGGTATTCAGGGAATTTTCACTTCTTCCCTCAAGAAATTGGTCATCTGACTTTTTCATCCAATAATACTAGTGGCTGCAGTTTAAATCTGGAGGCGTTTTCCTCCGTTAGGTGCCATTTTCTGCCTTACTTTCCAAGCCACGCCGGAGGAATCACCAGTCTTACTACAGTCCAGTTGTTCCTGAGGAAGGGGGTGTGCACCCCCGAAACGGAGTCCCGTTGGACGGATGATGTCACACATCGGCTGGCTGTTCTACAGTTTAAAGAAGCTAAGTACTTCCACTCATTGACTGGCTTGGTTCTGATTTGGACAGATTTGGACACTTTCCTTCCTTGTTTGGCCCCCCTGGCAAGGAGTAGAGACAAGAATTTCTTAACCTTATAGTGTGTTTTTTTGATTTCTAGAATCTTTTTTCACACGTAGCACTTTTTGGGGGTGCACTTGATTTATTCTCACTTACAGGAAGAACCCGGGGATGTTTCACAGTTTACACTCTTTCTGAGTGTCAGCTGGTGACAGCCTTTCCCTTAGTGGGCGGCTGTGTTACTGAGGGTTCTCCTGTTTCACACTATGTGTAATTTGCTGATTAACTTAGATTGAGGTTTCTTCTTGTCTCTCCCCCTTGTCAGTTGGTTCTCTTGGGGTTGGGGAGGTTTCGCAGCAGTTATATATTTTTCCTCCCTTTACATTTTTGGGTTCCATTTTTGAGTTCTTTACATATTTTAGATGCAACATTTATATCAGCCATAATGCTGGTGTACTGTAAATACTAGTATCTTAGATTGTTAAAGAATGTGCATAGATTTGCCAGGTGTTTAATGGTGTGGTACAGGCCTTCTCAGACCTGTCCTGGGGGATTCCACAGACTGTTTGGTTCCAGGGTAGCCACTATGAATAAGCATGTCATAAATGTGCATATATTTAAAATGCAGTGTGTGCAAATTTTATCTCCTATACACTCACTACAGATATTCTGAAAACCCAGCTGACTGGTATCCCCAGGACAGGTCTGAGAAGCCTGGTTGTAGTGTCTTAAGGTGTTAGCCAGAACATTTGTTTTAAGTTTGACATCTATTTCACACCCTTAAAAACCTTATGCAAAAGCAAACTAAAAACTCTAAATGAACTGTAAGGTCGGGATAACTCTGTATGACAGGTATAAAAATGTCCCTCAAGTCGTTCTGATTGAAATTGTCATTGATATGGCTATGCCTGAGATGGGCTAAATTGTTCATCAACCATAGAACAGACCATTCTTCAGACATCCCACTGTATAGTTTTTATATGGTTGCTTTCCAATAGATCTGGATTTTTGACCTTCCTCTCTTCACTTCACTTCACTAGTCTAAGATACTAGTCACTCCTTTCCTTATTGATTCACACTGGCTGCCTATCAACCAACGTATAATTTACAAAATTTCCCTATTAGTATTTAAAACATTAACTACGCATGAACCACAATTCATAGATAGGTTACTTATTCCCTACAATGCAACACGATCCCTCCGCTCTTCATCGCAAGGACAATTAATGATTCCATCCTTGAAGATAATTGGCACCAGACGATTAGACATATTTTCTGTAATGGCCCCCCAAACTTGGAATAATTTACCACTTTATATAAGAGAAGTTAAAGATCTTAATAAATTCAAAACCATTTTAAAAACTTTTTTATTTAAAGATGCTTTTAACGTTTAAAAACGCATTATATTTAATTTTCTATTTTTAAAATTACTTTTTATCCAATTTTCATATTCCCTTTCCACATGTTTTTTCCTGCCCCCTCTTCTTCTTTTTTTAGATTATGTAAAAGATTAAATATTGTAACTATTCCCTCCCGTTTTCTTTTTTTTCCTTATGTATCAGGTCAGTCTGTTTTGTCTGTTTGTATCAGAACTCAACTTATTGTTGTACTTCGAAAATTCTATTTATTTTAAATAAATTGTTCATCGCTTAGTTTGTAATAAGCGATCAATCAAATACTAATAAACTTGAACTTGAACTTGACTTTCTTTTTATAGGTGGAAATGAGTTATTGAAATGCTGCTTACTTATTTTTGTGCGGCAAAGATTGAATGTATTTGCATCATGACTGGTGCAGTAACTGAAATACTTGTTTTGTGCCTGTGGGCAGAGTAATGGCCAAAACAATAACCAGCATTCAGCAGGGGTGAGAGAATAACTACTTTGATATTGTTCAAAAAAGGCTTAGCAAGAACACTGGACTGATTTCAGCAAGCACGCTAAACTAGCAGAGTTACATCAGAAGAGACGTTTTTGTATGCAAGGAAGTGCAAAGTGACTGCTGGGTCTCTGTGTGTAAGACTTTACATATGTACATAATGTAACTCTACTTTTCTATGTGCAGGTGTGCTCTAAGGCTGTTAATATTTAGAGGAAAAACAAATCTGGTAGCAATTTAATCCTGAGTGTGGTACAAATCTGGGACTTTTCTGGACTGCATATTCAATAAACCAAGTATGTGTAAGTGTGAAAAAAAAAAAAAAAGAATTTGCATCGATTATAGTATTTTATTATCTATATGTATAAATGTGCACCCCGTCCATCCTTTGTGCAAGTAAACACCCACCTGAAAAATATATGCCCTGAGACTGCTTGGCAAAAAAAACCTTCCATCTAACCTGAGTAGTTCTAGATAGTTGGGGGAAAAAGCTCTTATGCTTAAAATAGAAATTGGGTTCTACAACTGAATTTTCATCTGGCTCAAGGATAAAGGTCATCATCAGGGTTGCCTTAGAAGATGATTGTGACTCTTCTAAAACTATCAGGCTCAGCCATTCTCAAATCTGAATGTCTCCCACCCCTTCGATGTCCACATATATAGCTCTTCCTAGTAAGGTACAGAGTTTCTAGATATTTCTAAGTTCTCAAAAAATATTTCCTAATCAAATCTATAGCTATTAACATAGGAGACTTAAGAAAATCAATAAAACACAGATTTAAGTGGCAATTAAAGTTCCCTATCATGTGCCACTTATGATGTATAAAAGTTTTGTCTCTTCTAAACCTGTATTTCACCAAGAATCCTCTCTACTACATTTAGCTTCTCCTGATGGGACCCTAGTGTTTCTTTATTCTGGGTATGAAGAAACCCTGAACTTCCCACCATTTTATCCAAATGACAACTCAAGTACTCCAACAACTTTTCACAACTTTCCTTAGGGTTCCTCCTCTAGTTTTTCCTTCTGACTTACAGGCACATGCAGCTCATCATTCTCCTTCCTCCGTGCAGCCTCTCTTCATTCTAAAACTCCGGCTTTCATCTACAAGTTATTAATTCCTTACACCTCCAATAGAACATTAAGATCCGCTGAACAGCATTTGCTAATGATTCCTTCCCTTAAAATTATTAATACGAGACGACAGTTGATCTTTTCAGTCACGGCCCCCCAAACTTGGAATTCACTCCCTAGCCATTTAAGGGAAGAACACAATTTAGAAAAATTTAAAGGTAAACTGAAGAGTTTTCTCTTTAAAGATGACTTTATAAACTAATCATTTAGTCTTTGAACTAATTTTATCTTTCTTTCTACAATTTTATTGAAGTAATTTTTTTTATCCTCCCTTTCCTTATGTATCCTCCTTACTTGTCTCTTTAACTTTTATACAAATTGTAATTTCTACCCATCTCCTCCCTTATGTTCCTAGTTTTGTCAAATTTGTCAATAATTGTGTTAGTCTTAGTTTTTTATTTATTGTATTATCCCCCTTACTTTGTAATTTTATTAACATGTGCATCGCTTAGAATTTAGATTAAGCGATTAATCAAATTATTATTAAACTTGAAACTTGAAACTAAAGCCCCAGCAGAAGGCCTAGGATATCCACTGGCCTCACTAATGAGGATGTCCTATTAACACAGCTCACTGCACTGTAACAGTGCCTTCTGTATTTTCTGAGTATCTCTGTTCTTCTGGGTCTAGAAGGGATCTCACAATACACAGGGCTCAGTGAGACATTGCAAATCCTGAGACCACGCCCTCTTTCACCAAATTCTCACTCCTGAGCAACAACTCAAGACACAGGTACGGCATACTCCACCATTGTCGCTGTACCATGGCAAGAGAGGAGGCAGCATCAGATGGGTTCTGTGTTTTCCTCTTATTCTTAACAATGATGACCCTGCAACATTCCAAACAGAGTAGACTCACCTATATGGAGCTCAGCACTCTGCATGTGCTATTGAGCAGTCATCTTTTCACCCACTTGAGAGGATTTCAATCAGGTTCTTGAGCTGGCTATATATATATAGGCAATTTATCTATATACTTTCCCTCTCCAATTTTATGCAAAATCATAGCAACTTTGATGACCTTTGGGGGTTTATTACACCTCTGGAAAAGAGAGCATGCACATTTTATTCCCATGTCCACACCTCTTTCCCTAGAATTTATTTTATCCTTGTGTCCAACTCCTTACTTTAGTTTCTTCTGGGAATGACAGTTAGCAATATTTTAGTAGTGGATCATAAGCATACTTTATTAGTATTGCACTGGATTCATACTTCTCAACATTCTCCTGTATGGAAATTTAACAATGCATTACAGGCAGATGAACAGTTTATAAAATTAATGAAAAAGGCCACCAAAGACCATTTTTCTTCAATATTGATTGCACATATCCTCGTTCTACTAAATAGGATGCATTAAAGGTGACTTTAAGGTGGCATATCAGCTATAAAGCTAAAAATGCAAATGATAGAATATTGAAATTAAGGAACTTGAAACAAAGATGAATAACCCTGAAAAGAAATGTTGCACTAAGTTCAGCAATCCTTCAATGATTTAAGTACTGTATTTTTAAAAAATGGAAATATAGATATAATACATAAGAACATAAGAATAGCCATATTTGGTCAGGCCAATGGTCCATTTAACCCAGCATCCTATTTCCACAGTGGTCAATCCAGGTCACAAATACCTGGCAGAAAGCCAAATACAGTGTTCCCCCGGTCATTCGCAGTCCCGGTCATTCGCGGTATTTTCCGACCGTGAACCGCCAACAAGGAGAGAGCAGCGGGAGAGACAGGAGAGAGCCACCGGAGCAGGAAGTCACTCGCGGTACGCTCTGACCACCTCTTCCTGCACTAAGTCGGGCCTTATCCAAACAGGAGCTTCTTTGACATGCAGCTCCTGATTGGATATGGCCCGACTTAATGCAGGAAGAGGCAGTCAGAGCATACTGCGAGTGATTTCCTGCACTCACGGCGCTCTAGCTGCTTTCCTGCTGCCCTCTTCAGGCTCCCCCATGAAAACCATATTCGCGGTTTTTTGAGATTCCTGGAACGAAACCCCCGCGAATATCGAGGGAGTAGTGTAGTAGCAACATTTCATGCTAACAATTCAGGGCAAGCAGTGGCTTCCTCCATATCTGCCTCAATAGCAGATTATGAACTTTTCCTCTTGGAACATGTCCAAACCAGAAAGCGAGAAGTGATGTCTTCATGAGCAAGGTTTATTATAACAATGGTTCATTAATAGCAAAGTTAGCCACCTTCTGTCACAAAATTTAAAAGGAAAAGAAGAATACGGAATACTTAAAGGATATCTGCTCCTCCCCAAGCACACATTTACTGAGATGAATCCATTCTAGAACAATTTATACATATTACTCCAATTTATATACTTCAAAAATATTAGCCTGGCTGACTCCACCATCTATCCTGATCTAGAATACATAGCATGCAAGCTTGAAGACAAGCCCAACTCCACCACGAACAGCATCAGTATTCTACTGGTATATAGACTCCCCAAACTCCCAAACAAGTGCAACTTTGAAACTGCTAGAAATAATATCAAGCCATATCTGCCAATACACCAGACTACTTATATTAGGAGATGCCAACATGCCTCATGAGTCTACCAGTAACAATGCTGCCTAAAACTTCAAAAAACAGCCAAATTACTATCATGCAATTGGGTCCAACACATGAAAAAAATCAGACCCTTGACTTACTTGCAGCCACATCCTCTTGCCTCACTTCCAACATCAAATGGACCCTGGTCCTCTGGTCAAACCACTACCTCATTAACTTCAGTCTGAATATCCCAGCAGGAAGTCCAAACATCAAGTCTTCCAACAGAGAAAAGATGGTAAGAGGAAAATCCCACCCTATTCTGGAACAAAATTACTGAATCCCTAACAACCCCCTCAGACTGTGTAGATTTGATGCTATCAAGATGGAACACCTCCATTACGGACACCCTAGACTCATTTGCCCCACAACACCCACGCAAAATAAAATGAGCTAAAATCTGTCCCTGGTTAAAACAAGAGAATTCAAGTAGATTTTTAAAAATGGCATTCCACTGAGCACACATTTATATTTATCAACAACACAATGTCAGTACCCAGCAAAACCAGCGGACGCATAACTACGAAGAATCAATAACAACAGTATTTAATCTATCTTCCAGAACCCTCACTCCCATTGAAGAGTCTGTACTCAAATTGGGAATGTCCTTTGTTCCCTTTACTCCTGTGAGTGCCTATGATACTTATGCCCATCTTCATAAGTTTTTTAGAGCATTGAAACTTAGATTGTATTTTGGCTGGGATGAGGATACCAATTTCAATAATAAAACCTTTTCTGACACTCATCATGTTCCTTCTACTTGGGTCCCTCCTGGACAACCGGATGATATCATCTCTGCCTTTGAGAAATTAGTCCTTAGGGATCTAGCCTCTCTTGATGATAAAATGGCCAAACAATCTTACTCGTGCTCAAAACACAGCTATGAAATCTCTATCTCGTGATTACATGAGCGGACAAGGGGGGAAGGGTAGTGCTTCTTGATTCTATGAGTTATCAGGCTGAAGCTTACCGTCAGTTGTCTGACTCTGACTTGTACACTCCTCTTGAATCTGATCCCATGTCGGACCTTCAGAAGGAAGTGTATGACTTATTATATCAGGCTAATAGTGAAGGGGTGATTTCTACTAAAGAATTCAAATATCTGTTTTGTCAATTTCCAGTCACTCCTGTCATATACTTCCTTCCGAAGGTCCATAAGTTGCTCACTAACCCTCCTGGTCATCCTATTATATCCTGTAGGAAGTCCTTTTTTGAACCCCTTTCCCAATTCATTTACTTCTTTCTCCAGCCCTTTGTTAAGAAGATTAGATCCTATGTCCGTGACGCTATGGATCTGATTTCTCAACTTCAATCTGTCACGATACCGAATGATATACAGGATAAGGTTCTTTTGGTTACTATGGACATCACTGCTCTTTATACCAGCATTCCTCAGTCTCAGGCTATGTGTACTCTTTCCCAATTTTTGTCCTCTTCTCAATCTTTCACTGTACCGCAACTCCTCCAGCCCCTTAACCATTTTAGTCGCTCTTCTCTGGACCCTTTCGAGCAGTACCGTGTCCTTCTTCATTTATGGCGACCAGTGCTGTACGCAGTACTCCAGGTGAGGGCGCACCATGGCCCGGTTCAGCAGCATGATAACCTTCTCTGATCTGTTCGTGATCCCCTTCTTTATCATTTCTAACATTCTGTTTGCCCTTTTTGCTGCCGCCGCACATTGCATGGACAGCTTCATCGACATGTCAATCAGAACTCCCAAGTCCAAGTCCCTTTCCTGGAAGGTATCTCCAAGTACAGCCCCGGACATCCTGTATTCGTGCAGGAGATTTTTGTTACCGACATGCATCACTTTACACTTATCCATGTTGAACCTCATCTGCCATGTTGATGCCCATTCCTCGAGTCTGATTATATCACGTTGTAGATTTTCACAATCCCCCCTGCATATTCACTACTATAGATCTTGTGATGCATGTCCGTTGTCCAGCTGATTACCTCCAGTATCTATAGCAGGGATCTCAAAGTCCATCCTTGAGGGCCGCAATCCAGTTGGGTTTTCAGGATTTCCCCAATGAATATGCATTGAAAGCAGTGCATGTACATAGATCTCATGCATATTCATTGGGGAAATCCTGAAAACCTGACTAGATTGTGGCCCTCAAGGAGGGACTTTGAGAACCCTCATCTATAGTCTTCTCCAGTCATTGTACTTGTCTCCAATTTACCCCAGTCTAAGCAGTCATCTTCAGTTCACTCTGGTTGCTGTAGTTAACCCCAGCTCTCGTTGGTTTCTGTAGCTGCCTCTGGTTCTCTCCAGTCTTTGTCTCAGGCTTATTAAGAGTTAGGCCAGGTACCCACATTCATCTCCTCAAGGATTGCCTGCAGAAGCTGGAACACTAAGAAAAAACTTAGAAATCAGTCTTAAATTAAAAAAAAAAAAGCCAAAAGCAGTCAAAGGTTCATCTTCAAGAACCCTTTTTACCTCAGGGTGAAGGAATTTCTAGTAAACCAAAAATAGAGTCTCTTGGTTTTCTTTATCAGTTTCCAAGGTTTACTCCGCATTTATCAATTGCACAGGTCTCAAAAAGACCCTCCCCCCAAAGGCCTATCCATCCAGAAAATATATGCAAATTAGTATGCAAAGTAGGTCCTTTTCATTCAGAAGCAAAACATCACTCAAACAATTCTAGGCCTCAGGGAATTAGTTCAGGTCAGTATTGTGAGATGGGATGCTCCTGCCACCTCACACATAGCTTCCCTAACTGGCTATTTCCACATGCTAGCAGAGCATTGGACCCTCTACCGTAATAATAAGGGCCTATCAAAACCTAGCCTTAGACTCACGTTGTCTTTGTAGGGGGTTTTCTCCTACAGAAACTATCTCTAGGGCAGCTTGTTTCTTGTGGTAGGACATTTGCCCATCACACATCTTCAGAGTTCTCTATATGTACTTTAAAGTTAGCCACTGAGGTCCATAGATATAAAATTCAAAAAATTGTAAAGTGAAGAAAATGATTATCATTATTGTTTTAAGTATATTTCTTTACATGAAAGTTTATGCCTAGGAATAGTTGACTTTTTTATTTTTAAACCATCTTATTATGGTATGCACATGTTTAATTTTTTTCTAGGCATATGATAGTTGCTGGTTCTAGCAAGAAAATAGCATGTGCTAGTGTTACTGACCCTTTAAAATTATTTCTCAGTTTTTTACCAACACCATATGTCTAATGTTGTGATGCATTAAAAAAAAATCAAATCTGGTATTTGTAATATCCTGAAATTCAGACTTATTTCATTAGTAATTAGTCTAAAAAATTAACTTGGATGAGTCTGCAATGTGGCAGGAATCCAGTGACCATCTGACCAACATTAATGATAAAATGGATTTGGCTATCTCTTCTTATGCATAGTTGATAACAGAGCTTCTTAGGCATTATGGCAGAAATCCAAAAAAATAAAGCAGATCTGGCTATCATTGGGAAACTAGACAACCACCAGACTAGAGAGATTTCTGAAGCTAATATAAGCTATTCAAATTGTGAACTCATATTGGCATATACAAATGCCATGTTTGACAATTAGCTGAACTAAAAGATAAAGTTATTTTTTAAATTTCAGTTATGTTAATGAAAGTTTGAATTTTTAAAGTTTCTTTTTACTCTGTTCCTCAACCAGTAGTCTTCCCTGTGGTGTACCTCAAGACTCTATACTTTCACCTTTGTTGTTTAATATATTTTTGAGTCCCTTGGCTTTGAGAATTCAAGAACATCTAATTAAAAGTTATTTTTATACAGATGACATCTTACAGGTTTTCCCACAACCAAATTGCTAATCCAGATTTAACTCCTTTACAATCTTGTATCAATATGATTAGTGATTGGTTAAATGAAAATAAATTGGTCTTGAATCCACAGAAAACAATTTGGTTTTGGGTCACTAGTTCATCACAAATGCCATCTTTGTCACCTCTTGGGTACTCAATAAATAAAGCTTTAAAATCACTTGAAGTAAGTGTCCGTTTGGACTCTGCACTCACATTTTACTTACAAATATCATCAGTTGTGAAATCTTGTTTCTGTTCTTTACAAAAGATTTATTCTATTCGTTCTTACATCGAGACCTCGATCTGTGATTCTCTCACTTATGCTCTAGTCACTTCCAAATTAGACTATTGTAACATTATGTTGGATTGCCATCAGTTTTGTTTAAGAAACTACAAACTATCCAAAATACTGCTATCAGAGTCTTTGTTAATGCTCGAAGATATGATCACATTTTTTCCTTTTTTAGAGGAATATCACTGGCTACCTGTTAAATTTTGCCTTATGCATAAGGAAAATTATTAGTTCCCTAGAAGCCTTCTCATTGACTGCTCGCCAACTTGCTTTACCTGCTGTTCATTTGGGATGTCTAGCATCTACTGAGCAGTAGTGGCTTGTGGCCACTAGGGGGTGATGTTTATTTGACGGTAATGGAATGGATATCATAAATGATAGTGCAGTATTAAGTGCCTGTTTTTCGTATGATTCTGGGTAATTCTAGTTAGATACAAGCATATGCATCAGTTAAGGCCACGCCCAATAGAAGCATACAACAAACTGGTGAATAAAACTTTGAATATGAATGAAGCTAAAGCCAGAAAAACACACTACAGATTAATATAAGGGAAAGTATAATAATATTATTTTTATGTACTTTGCTATTATGCTAGATCATGAAGGAAATTAAGAGATACATGGACTCCATTTTGATTGCTGTCTTTTCTATATCTTCTCTGTCTTTGGAATCCATTTTGTGGTCAGTTGTGTCAAAGTCTTTGTTCTCAGCATTGTGGTGTTAATTGATACCAGATGTGCCTTAGACTGGCTAGGATTAAGTATCCCAGGCTAAGATATAACAGGTATTAAATATGAATGAAAATTATGAATGAATGAAGGGCCTGAAAGTATGTGATTGTGTGACTGTGTATTGAACAAAAGAATGGGTTTTGAAAAAACATATTATATATATATTTGCAACCTAAAGAAATTCAAAGGGCACAACATCTGGAAATTAGCAGTCTCTAGTATAGAGAGGGGGAAACCAGCCCCTCCTCCTCCTTTTCTAGGAAGGCTTCTGTGTAAAGACAATGAAATTTGAAACCGTCAGCTCATGGAGAGGGCTGAGAACATTTCAGCACCTATTCAAATTTCTCTTAATATACTTTTTTGGAAAGGATAAAAAGAACATTGATTGAAAATGTTATAAAATGTAAATGTATATTCAGAAATGAATGTAAGCAAACAAATGTAATATTTTGAAACTTTTTTCTATGTCTAATTTTAAACACCTCCTTTGTTAATTTTTATTGGTTGAGAAACTGATGATGTCACACTGAGCCAAAAATATATCATGAGAGTGTCTTGAGATCTTAAACTGAGCTCGTTATCAGAACAGGCCAGCATTTTGGCAACTATAATGATCTCCCACTAATGTAATGGCTAATGCAATTTTGCTGTATTCTTTTGGTGTCATGATTGAAGATAAACACAATAAAATTACTGGTAACTTTACGTTAGTGAAATTTTGCATTTTTTATTATTTTTCACACCTTGAGCATATGAGTGCGCCAGCGTCAAATGTCCCTTGCTCACTACGCAGAAGTCTGCATTTTTTAGCAACAATTCTTCGCCTGTGGAATTCCCTCCCAGTTATAATTCATTCTGAGTTATCTTATGTAAAATTGGGATCAGTGGTTAAGACTCATCTTTTTGGTTTAGCATTTTTATGAAAGGACTGGTGACTTAGGATCCTGTTTCTTTTTGGCAACTATTTAAACAAGATTTAAACAAAAAAATTTTAGTTTTTAGTTTTTTAGATTTATAGATTGCTTGAATTTTAAATTTTTTTTTGCTTTGTCTTTTCTTTGCTTTCCTGTTTTAAATGGCATTCTTTTTGTTTCTTGTTTTTATATATTTTGTACACCGTGCTGTTGGTAAATCAAAGTGCGGTTAAAACTTTTAATAACCATAACCACAACCTTAAACATAAACATTATAAAACCTCTCATTTCAAGGTAAGCAGCAAGAATTCAAAGTGTGGGGTTCTCCTCACACACATTGTGCTCTCAGTTTGTTCTTGATAGTTGCATTCCATCAGCCTTGTAGTACACATTTTCATTTTCCTAAGAATTTTATTTGTGGTTTGCTAAACATATATTAAGACACGGGGAGCTGTTACAACCCAGTGGATATTTGGAGGAGGCTGTTTGGTGGTTCCTGTCTCCTGCAGCAGTGGCTCTTCACCCGTGTTTGACTCGCCGACAGGCACTTACAGAGACGGACCCCCTGAAGTCATCGGGTCCATCTCCAACTGCTTGAAAAGTTGCCGCTGCCGTGGTTCACATTCGGGATCTGTTACAACCCGGTGGATATTTGGAGGAGGCTGTTTGGTGGTTCCTGTCTCCTGCAGCAACGGCTCTTCACCCGTGTTTGACTCGCCGACAGGCACTTACAGAGACGGACCCCCTGACATCATCGGGTCCGTCTCCAACTGCTTGAAAAGTTGCCGCTGCCACGGTTGCGGCCGCAGCCGCGCGGCCAAAGGGCGTGGCTGAAGGGGCGTGCCCTAAGGGGCACGCAAGGCCCCTTGGGAGCCCCTTGGAGCCACGAGGAGCCTGAGAGCAGGATCTTCTTGGTAATATAATTTATTTTAAATATTTGTATGTTTGTTTGGATATGGGGAAAAGAAAAATCAAACCAAAGAGTTCAATACCAGTGGTATCTGGTCCCATGGATAGACATTTAACATTATTATCTGAAAATCCACTTGTTGCATCATCAAATATAGATTCATCTCTGTCAGGAGCATCAATAAGTCCCCTCAAACGGACTCCTCCCCTTCACCCAGTATCAAGTGATAGTAGGAATATAAACCCTACTATATCCGATGCACAAGGGGTTTCCTCTACTCATATAGGTAAATTAGTTTATACTGAAATACCTAAACCATTGATTCTTTCTGGAGGAGTGGAGGAAAGTCCATGTACAGAGGAAACACAGGATATTACCCTAAGGGATTTATGGTTAGGAATATCTAGAGTTGAAGGGTGTCTCAGGACAATGATGAAACAAATGGGGGATTTTTCTCAGTCTGTTTCTTCTAAATTAGAAAATGTGGACTCTAACTTAGGTTGCTTGGACAAAAGATTAAATATTGTAGAAACTCAATGTAATAATTTACAAGCTGTCTCGGTATCTGCTGTTAAAGATTCTACAGTGATACATTCTAAAATTGAATCTATGGAGAATATGAATAGAGCAAAAAATCTCAGCTTGGTCAATTTTCCAGTAACTCATTTATTGTCACCTGAAATTTTGTTAAGGAAGTTTCTCAAAGAAGTACTGGGAATGGCCAATGCGGAGAAATTTCCAATAAATAATTACTATTATATTCCTCCAAAAAAAAATAGAATCTGCCCAGGAGGTGGACCATCTGGCCACACCAGAGGTAAATCTGACTGAATTTTTGGAAGATACACAGGATATGATCCAGAGTCGGTCCACCCTGGTGACAACATGCATGAGTGAGATGGATAAGACATTAATTATGAAACTTTATTTTAAGAACAGGTTAATGAAATTTTGTGGGGATCTTGTTAGGATTTTTCCGGATGTCTCCAGAACCACTCAATTGAGAAGGAAAGAATTTCTGAAATTGAAGGATAGAGTTTTGGCTCTGGAGGCATCTTTTTACCTGAAATTTCCTTGTAAATGTTTAATTAAGTTACAAGATATTGAGTATGCTTTTTGGGATCCTATACAACTACAACAATTTCTAGTTGCGAGAGAATAGAAATGAGTTTGTTTCACCAAGCTGAGAATAAGAGGAGTAATTAATTTAATATCCCATAATAAGGAATGATTCAAGGTAGGCTAGTACAAACCGAGAATTATTGTCCTTTAGTTTTCTTAAATTTATTTGATTAGAAATAGTAACATGTTCTCCCCATTGATGTGGGCTTAAAGGGATGATTTGATTATGTATTGCTTTGTGTGATTTTTTCCTTTGGAAATATTGGATATTGTAAAGTATTCAAAAGCATAATAAAAAAAAACAACAACAAAAAACATATATTAGGACACAATGCAGTACAAGTAAAGACACCATTTTCACAAACTGCAGTGAAGAGAGGCAATAATGAAAGTGAGCTGGATATTTGAAAATTGCCCATACTGTGTAAGGATTAAAAGAATTTGCATTGTTCTACAGTGGCCCAAACTCTATATATATCGACTGAAAAAAAAGTGCCAAAAAGGTTGATGCTGAGCACGATTCTAAAAACAACCTCTGGAATTAGACATGGTTTATAGAATCGCACGTACTGCTTGTCTGCACGATTAACATTTAGGGCTCCTTTTACAAAGGTGCATTAGGGCCTTAACGTGCGGAATAGCGCACGCTAGCCCCTACCGCCTCCTTTTAAGCAGGTGGTAATTTTTCAGCTAGCGTGCGCTAATATTGTGCATGCGCTAAAAACACTAGCACGCCATAGTAAAAGGAGCCCTTAGGTGTTAGCATTTATGTAATAAAAACCAGGCCTAAGTTATTGCGCCTAAGTTGCACACGGATAGGGCATATTCTATAACAGTGCATCTAACTTTTACAGATGAAAACTAGCCCCTTTGTTAATTTAGATTTTCTGTTTTCTGTTCTCTTAAAGTATTATGTTTACCATTTACTGTTAACCGAGATAACTAAATTTGTTGATAACACAAAGTTGTTAAATCACAAGCGGACTGTGAAAAATTTGAAGTGGACCTAGTGAGACTGGGAGGCTGTGCATTAAAATAGCAGATGGCATTTAATGTGAGCAACTGCATAGTACGAGTGCATGTGGGAAAAAGGAACCCAAACTATAGCTAAGTGATGCAGTGTTCCACATTAGAAGTCACCACCCACTTAAAGGATCTAGGAGCCATCATTGAGGATATGTTGAAACTGTCAGCTCAGTGTACAGCGATGGCTAAGAAAGCAAATAGAATGTTAGGAATTATCAGGAAAGAAATGGAAAACAAAGATGAAAATGTTATGATACCACTACTACTTATTTCTATAGTGCTACTAGACATACGCAGTGCTGTACATCAAATCATGGAAGAGACAGTCCCTGCTCAAAAGAACTTACAATCTAGTCAACACAGACAAACTGGATGAAAAGATGGCTCTATACACAGTGCTCAGGTAAGGGAATTACATACAGAATGATAAGACAGATATCGGTGTGCTTAGCAGGTGTGTTGGAGTTTGGAATTGAAAGCATCCTCAAAGAACTGGGCTTTGAGTCTGGATTTGAATACTGCCAGACAGAGCTTGACTTACCGAGCCAGATGATTTGTTCCAGGCATATGGTGCAGCAAATAGAAGGGACGGGGTCTGGAGTTGGCCATAGAGGAGAAGGGTGCAGGGGAGTGTGTGGCGCAGTGGTTAAAGCTACAGCCTCAGCACCCTGGGGTTGTGGGTTCAAACCCACGCTGCTCCTTGTGACCCTGGGCAAGTCACTTAATCCACCGTTTGCCCCAGGTACGTTAGATAGATTGTGAGTCCACCAGGACAGACAGGGAAAAATGCCTACCTGAATAAATTCATGTAAACCGTTCTGAGGTCTGCTGGGAGAACGGTATAGAAAATTGAATTTAAAAAAAAAAGAGAGCGACTTACCCAAAGAACAGAAAAAGATATAGTGGAATTAGAAAAGATACAGAGAAGAGTGGTAAAAATGATAAAAGGGATGGGAGGCTAAAGCAGCTAGGGCTCTTCAGCCTAGAGAAGGGATGGCTCAGGGGAGATATAATAGGCATTTATAAAATATTGAATGGAGTGGAATGTGTAGATGTGAATCACATGTTTATTCTTTCCAAAAATACTAGGACTAGGGGGCATGCAATGAAGTTGCTAAGTAGTAGATTTAAAACAAACTGGAGAAAATATTATTTCATTCAACATATAATTAAACTCTGGAATTCATTGCTAGAGAATGTGGTGAAAGCAGTTAGCTTAGCAGGGTTTAAAAAAAAGGTTTGGATAATTTCCTAAGAGAAGTCCATATGCCATTATTGAGATGGTTTGGGGAAATCCACTGCTTATTGCTAGAATAAGCAGCATAAAATCTGTTTTACTACTTGGGATCATGTCATGTACATGTGACCTGGGTTGACCACTGTTGGAAACAGGATAGTGGGCTTGATGGACCTTCGGTCTGTTCCAGTATGGCAACTCTTATGTTCTTATAACCTATCCATGCTACTCCCTTGGTCATGACCCCTTTTGAGATTTGCACACTAGAATTTACACACACCAATTTCTAGAATATGCTTAGAAAGTAATGCTGGTAAATTCTAATTAGTACAATAATTTGCTTGTTAATTGGTAATTATCATAGCTGTTTGGCTTGTTAACTAATTAATGCCCTCATATACTAAGCCTTGGTAGAGGTTTGTATCGCGACCTGGGGCATTAAATGCTCTGCTGCTGCTCTGTCGCTCATTGGAATTCTATGAGTATCGGATCAGCGTTGGATCATTTAGCACTCCGGGCCGCGGTACAAACCTCTACCACAGCTTAGTAAAAGGGGGAGGTGACGTAACTTATGTGCACACATTGGCAATGTGCCCAGATTTGCACGTGCAACTTTGGCCACAGTATACAGAAACTGCCCAGTGTTCATACTTCAATACTCACTTAGCAAAGTTTTTCCTCTATAATGCTTATTTTAGAAGCACCAATCGTATTTTGACATCCATAAACCTGCACTTTAGATGTCTAGCATGAATATTCTAAGTTCCAATTTTACAAAGCTGGCATATGAATATCTAAAAGTGAAGAATATCCAAGTGACAAGAGGGCATTGTCTAAGCATATTTTATAGGCTTCAAAATTAGCTACTTAGGTCTTGATTCTGTTTACAAAACCTACATTAGGCACCCTAATTAAGGATGCCAAGCGAGGTCTAAGTTCAGAATCCATGTGCAACTTTAAAAAAAAATTAGCTTAATTGGCATGGTAATTGACTGTGACAGATATCAGTCAATCAAAAGAAATTTAATTAACAATTAAGAGTTCTGCATGGAACTCATAGGATATCTGGCAACACCTAAGTCAAGGCACCCTCTAATGCCGACTTGAAAAGTAGGCCTGGTTGGGGCAGATAATAAATGTGGTTGACTTAGGTGTCGTTAGGCTTCTGAATAAAGCACCAGTATATTAGGCCAAGCAAAACCTAAGCACTGCTAGGCAGGATTCTATAAGTGGTGCCTAGCAGTGTAAGTAGGCACCATTTATAGAATCTGGCCCTTAATGCCCAATATTCAGATCGCAGGAGATAGCCATCTGTCTCCCATAGTCCACAGTGATCTGGAATATTCAAAGTCGGGGCCATATCCTGCCACTAGGATTGAATATCTGGGTCTAACACTAATCAGACAGTCACACTGATTATTCAGATATTTTTTGACTGTCACGGTTGATATTTCAAAAACTCTGACCACAGCACCTGAATATTACCCTGAAATAAATTTTAAGATATTTTTCTTACTGATAAATTTTACAAGGTCCTGGATTCTGGAAATAGCACCTACATTTGCTAGAACCTCCAAAAATGGTGCCGACTGCATGTCAATCATGTGTAGATGCCGCTACCAGAATCACAGCTTATCTCAAACTTAGGCGCCATTAATGTAGGCCAGGGCTTTAAAGGCCTACTTTACCGGTGCCTAAGTTTGACTGAGACTCATGGCTAATGGCACCTAAGATCATTTCCGGCCATAACCACACCTTCTTTAACCTTAGGTGCTTCTAAGCACCAATGACATAGCCGCGAGTCCGACTCCCGTCAGGTAGGCACTTGCCGGTGCCTACTTTTTAAAATGGGTTTTTATTCATTTTTTTAAACAGCACAATCAATTTCTACACTGATTAAACCAATTAAAGCAATTAAGTTAGGCAGCAATAGGTGCTTTTAAAATATGGTCCACAGTGCCTTGTAATCCTATCGTCACACTGATTAAAAGGTTAACTTTGTTACTATAAAAACTGCTTTCCTACTAGTCATTTGCCATTAAAATGGAAACAGAACTTGTTAACTCCTGATGTGAACGAAGGCAGCCAAATAAAAACACTGAGGGGTCCTTTTACAAAGGCGCGGTAGCGGTTTAACGCACGGAATACCGCGCGTTAAACCATCTGCCGCGCTAGTACCTAACGCCTCCATTGATGAGGCATTAGGATTGTAGGCTGCCGCGGGGGTTAATGTCCGACGCGCTAACCCCCGTAGCGTGCCTTGATAAAAGGAGCCCTTAGTGAATGCTAAATGTTGGGCAGCCCATCATATTTTTATGGGCTACATGGCACTTAAAGCAGACTAATTCGTTATCACATGTTAAATCTGTTAGGGTGCCTCTGTAAAAGGGCCCCTGAGTGATAAATGACAGGTTGGATATGATCATAATCGGTGTTAGGCAAAACTTAAAAGACATGAATGTCTGGCAACTGAGAGCTTTGAAGTTTTCCGGTCTGTGGAGCTGTAGAGGGTAAACATCCCTATCAAAGACTGCTACATCAGCGGCTGCACAACGATAACTTAGATGCTAATATAATGTGAAAGCTGCTGCTTTTGGAATGTGAAACATACATTTTGATGTTCTGGCAAAAGAAATGACTGGCAAGCAGAAGTTGATAATCAGCACATTTTATAGACAGGATTTTCAGCTCCAATTTTCAAGGTCTACTTTTCACAATAATAGTATACAAATCAACCCACGTCTTGGGCCAAGTATCTATACAGTAAGCATATCTGGTGGATATTTATTGTGGACTGGCTAAAACCAGGACCTGTTCTCAGTCCTCAAGGACCAGAGCCAAGACCTCATGTCATATGAGCATGAAATATTTAGTTTTTGCTAAGAGATTTATTTAGCAAGCCATGAAAGATGTCTTAGGATTTCTGCAGGTTAATAAAAAAAACCAACAACTTTAGCTGAACATATTTAAAAATCAATACAGTGTTATATAATGACAGTGCTTACATAACCCTACTGATAATTAAGTATACGGTTTCAAAATCTGCAAAAACAGAAAATGATAGGAAGCAAGATGAAGAGGACAATAAATATGCTATTTCGTCATGAGGATTATGGCTACATACTTCATTTTCTACTGGGATGAAGGATAGGTGTTGGTGTTACTAATCACTTATAATCTGATTGGTCTGTTAGCTGACCTCTTGTTCTAATGACAGATTTATGAATATGGGATCTGCCACATATCTATGGAGAAATGCGTTTCTAATTTAAGCATTTATTAGCTTATGAGTAACAAAACAATTGAAAACACAACTGGGCTGACAGGACAGACCACAAGAAAGGAACTACTGTTCCAGCAGATTTAATTCCATTAAAGGAAGGGAAGGCTAACATATATTTGTGTGTTTCTCAAATGGCAAAGTCTAAGGGTATTCCAACAAAAGTGAACAAAAGGATCAAATATTTCATAGAGAAGCTTGAAGATTATTCATGTGCATTGAAACTGGATCCTAAAGGAATATTGAAAAGTATAGGAATGTAAGATATTAAAACAGTCAACAAATCGATTAGTCAACCTGATATTCAAAGCAATTTAACTGGACACTTCTGACCGCCTAATGGGTGAAATTCAGATGCACTTATTTATTTATTTATTCAATTTTCTATACCGTTCTCCCAAGGGAGCTCAGAATGGTTTACATGAATTTATTCAGGTACTCAAGCATTTTTCCCTGTCTGTCCCGGCAGGCTCAAAATCTATCTAATGTACCTGGAGCAAGTCTGACATAGATGGCAAAACAAACTTTATAAAGCATGGCAACAATATAATATGACAAAACATGGTATGGTAAACATAGTATTACAAAGCATGGCTAACACAGTATGACATGACTAGCAAAAATGGTTAGGCAAGCATGCATGATGAAACATAGCATGGAAGATATGGAATGGCAAATATGGCATGAGAGATCGTAGCAGGGCCAACACAGTGTGGCAGACATATTGGGCTATTGCTGCTGAATATCACCACAGACCTCACCTGCACTGTCAAGTTAGTGCTGGGGGCAGAGCACAGAAAGAGCTGGGTTGGGATGTGACTGGTTAGCAGCCATATTCAGACCACTAACTGACTAGGTAAGCAACTAAAGTTAGGACAGCAAAAAGGCTGTCCTTGCTTTAGGAACAAAGCTAGCTGGGCACTGGTCCGAATATTGTTCTGGTGCCCATTTTGATTTAGGTTGTGGTGTTAGTTTCCTGCTGCAGTTTACCCTGTCCCATGACCCCAATTTTTCCTTCCTCCACTTCCTCCTGTCCATCATGATTCTAACAACTACCATGAGGCTGCCACTAGAAGCTGTGCTAAAGGAAAGCCTCCTGTCTGGCTAAATTACTTGTTTCTGCCTAATCATTGATATTTAGGCACTTAACTAGACAGTAACTGAATATAAGCACTAACTACTCCTGCACTGTCCAGTTAGTGCCAGGATAGGCTGTAATCAGAACTTAGATGGAGCCTGGGTAGAACTAGTAAACTGGGTAGTGGCGATAGTCAGATTGCTAACTGGTTAAGTAAGCAGCTGGCTTTCCTGGCTTTGGGGGGAACGACTGTTTTTTGATAACCTACTTAAATGATGTTGCCAGGAGGGTTTTTTGTCGTTGTTGTTTTGAGTGGTCCATTTCATCCAACAAGAAAGTGGGTTTTTAATTGTGCTCTTTTTTTCTGGCAACACGAGCCAATAATAGTTTTCTGTGCTCCAGAAAAGCATAGCTCTTTTGGGCAGTTTTTCTGCTCTCTATGCTTGTTGAGTCTTTGAGGCTGTTTTTCTTTATTGTTATAAATATATGTCACACCCTCAGCAGGAAAGAAAAAGAATAAAATGCACACTAGTTGCTTTATATAATTCATAGTGTAAATAAGTTTATTAGCCAGCCTTGTTCACAGAAGCATTTTTGGATTTTTCCTGGGAGAGAGAAGAGGGTAAACCCAACCGCTAACACTTATTTTCAGTAGATGGAGGCCCTGAGCACTAACAAAGTGAGGGACTGACAGAGACTTCTTTCAGAGAACTCCAACTAGATCGGGCCCTGGACCCAGAGCCATCCTGAAGGGGGTGTTACATTAGTATAACTTAAATACCCCTATTTTTTAGGTTAGCAGAAGATACTACTTGCTTACCCACAAATTTAATCAACCCCCAAGGTAGGAACCATATGATGTTTCATCAATGTATATTTCACTGGGAGCCCATCCAGGCTTGACACTTTGGGCTAGATGCACTAAAGTCAGTGATCTACGCTAAACCTGTTTTCACTGCTTTAGTGATGATTGCTGTTGCCAACCCAATGCACAAAATGGTCCACCGTGTGTTTTTCCCCTTGATTGCCCATTATCCTATCTGGCTATGCAAATTAGCTACAACCCCATGCAAAATAGCC
The DNA here is from genome assembly GCF_902459505.1 of Geotrypetes seraphini. Lineage (NCBI taxonomy): Eukaryota > Metazoa > Chordata > Amphibia > Gymnophiona > Dermophiidae > Geotrypetes > Geotrypetes seraphini. The sequence goes on from NC_047086.1 coordinate 256,025,765, forward strand.
AAGTGATTGATGCACTAACATCACTTGGCTATTCCAAATGGGGTTTTAGAGATCATAAAAACAAATCTGTCTAGATCTGTGTTACTGTGAGGTCTGCCTGGGTTTTTTTTCTTTTTTTTTTCAATGGCACAGATATTTTGCATGTGTTACATGGCACAGATATTTTGTATATGTTACCCACACAAAATATCTATCCCATGTGAAAAAAATGAAAAAAAGTTCTCCACCGACGATGATGGCCCTCCCAATGACCCCCAATAAACGGGGACCAATTTCATTTCATCCGGTTGGTGTGAGACTGAGCCTTCTAAGATGGCTTGTGTCAATGTCAAAGAATCAAAAATCTTGAAGTGACATTTAGCATAATTTTCAGATTGATTTATAAGCTTTTCGTAGTATGACTTTTTGGCCTCATTCGCGACCAGCTGGTATTGTTTTATTTTTTTTCTCCATTGAATGAAATATTCCTGCATCTGGTCCTTCCTCCAGACCATTTCCAGTTGCCTTGCTTCTGTTCTTCTGGCATTTATTTATGTATTTGGATTTATATCCCATCCTCTCAGAAGAGCTTAGAACAGGTTACACGTTTATATATATACTAGTCGTTAAGCCCGTTACATTAACGGGTGCTAGAATTTATGTCTGTCTGTATTTTTCTTTCTGTCTCTTTCCTCCCTCCATTTCCCTGTGTAGCGCTGTCTCTGCTTTCTTCCTCAGTCTGCACTCTCAAACTGTAACATTACTGCTTAGCTTTTTCTCCCTGCAAGCATCTCTGCTCTAGCCCCCTGTCCTTCTGTGACTGTCTGTGTGTCTCTCTCTACTTGTGCACTGTTTGTTTGTTTTTTTCAATCTCTCTTTAGCTCCTGATCCCCTCTCACTGACCCTTGCCGACTGCATGTAATTCCGGTTAGGTTTCCATGGCAACCCTGCTCGCGGGTCTGTTCGGTAGGGCCGTTTTTTCGGGTCTGCCGGCGCCGGGTGGGGAAGAGTCCTGGCTCCTTTTTTGGTTTGGGCGCGTGCAGAGGGGCTCAACAGCGCACAACCACCTTTCCTTCCCTCCCTCCATCAGGTGCAGTGCAGCTCCACCAATGTTAAAAGCAGCCGCATTGAAATCAGAGGCCTGCCACTGCCGTAGCACGTTCCCCTCTGCCTTGGTCCCGCCCCTTCTCTGACATATGGGACCGCGGCAGAGGGAACGTGTTACGGTGGCGGCAGGACTCCAATTTCAAAGCAGCTGCTTTTAACATAGGCATAGCTGAACTGTACCTGATGGAGGAAGGGAAGGAACGGTGGGGCAAATTTCGTCAACGGCAGTCCTTGTGCGGTTTGAGAGAGGGGGGGGGGGTGGAGTCGGCGACTTGCAGCTTCGCGTGCCTCCCACCCCCCTTCCCTCCGGCTCCGCCGCCGATAGTCTCCACCTGCATTGCCCCTGGCGCAGCACTCACCGGCCCGTCGGGCGGGGAACGGAGGAACAGGTTCAGGGCTGCCAGGGGGGGAGGAGTGAGTCCGGCTGAGACTGGCAGGAAGAATAAGGCGGAGCAGGTGAGCCGGCACCGAAAAAAACTTTAAAGAGCAAGCCAGACCGTGAGTGCGAGCTGTTGTAAGTTTGCATGTGCACTCTTGCCGGCCACGGACATACGGATCACGGAAGCACGCGGATTAGAGTGCGCATGCGCCGCCTACGGTTTTATTATATAGATAATAATATATATAATAAGAGATAACAGAGCATACATAATAAGGCATAACAGGGTTTACATAATAAAGTATAGTAATGTAGAGCTTGACAGTACATTTTAGATCATGACATGATTGGACAATACATAGGGGGGCATGATAGTACTCAAAAAGCATGGCAATACTTAATAGGATATGATAGGACAAAACCTCATACAGCATGGGGTGGTGATGTAATGAGTTTTGTATGACACTGCAGTAACTAATAGAGCTCGATAGTACATTATAGGGCCTGAAAGTACCAAGAACGGTAAGGCAGTACATAACAGAACATGGAAGTGCATTATAATGTACAGTACATGATATGCAGGGCAGGATTAATTCTTCAAGGGCCCCTAGGTACACAAGTACACTGGGCCCCCTAGCCCTGCCCTGCCCATGCCCCACCCATACCCCACCCCCATTTATTCACTTGTTTTCTTATTTGCTTCATTATTTCCACTTGTATTTCTTTTATTATAAAATTCAAAACAAGCAACAAAGATTACCATACCAGTGCCAGTGTACAGTTTTAGTTCTATGCAAGCCCCAAACATCTCTGTACAAATCCCCCTTCCTTCCCTTCCCACCTACTTGCTCAAGACTTTAATTCTGAACCCTTTCCATACATATATAAAAGTGTACAAATGCATTGTAAAACAGTAATACTATCTAAAACATAAGTCTATATTAATAACCAAGTTTGCAACTCCTCTCAATTACCTCACTCTATGTCGTTCAACTTTAACCCATATGTATGTATAAACAACCAAATCTGTAACTCCTCTGGTACGTTCCACTCCATGTATGTTAATTTGTAACAAAACAACAAGGCAAGTGGTCCACCAAAGAATCCAACATGGAACAAAAAAAGATCGGCAGATAATAAGGAGATTCAAATCAGGTTTATTCAAGGTGCTCCCAGGAACCATGCCTGATGCATTTCACCAAACAAGGCTGGTTAATGCTAACAGAAAACCATGTCTTTCATATACACAGGACACAGAACCACCCTCACCCAGTATGAAAGGTTTTTTAGCATTGGCTGGCAGGCTGAATGTTCTGCACTGTTCTGACAATCATAGGAATTCTATAACCATTGGAGCAATGGAGAGCATTTAGCATGTTGGCTTATGCTACAAACCTAAGGAACGGTACAGATTAGGGGATGAAGAAATAGTGGTGCATATCCCTCAATACTGAACAAAATATGAAGATAACAGATGTAAATTTGAAAAAAGAGAAATAACAAATCACTTTATAAATTAACAAATAAAAATAAAACAAAAAATGGAAAATAAGATACCATTTTATTAGACTAATACATTTTTAATTATCTTTCAGAGGTCAAACCCTCTTTCCTTAGGTCAGTAAAGTATACTGCTGTTACAGTATCCTTTTCTGACCTGAGGAAGGAGAATGTGGTCAAGAAGAGGTATGCAGGCAGATAAGCTTAAGAGCAATAAATCTCCAGGACTGGATGGCATCCATCCGAGGGTTATCAAGGAACTGAAAGGGACTATAGCTGAACTATTTGTCCCAGATTTCGCCAAAGAGACTGTGCAACTGCGTAAACAATTTATGCAATTAAGACAACCATTAAGAGAAATGGGAGCCAGATATGAGCTTTATTACCCTGTTTTGATGAGACTCACATACAGAGACAAGTTTTATCATTTCAAAGATCCAGAAAAACTGAAGGAATTTTTGTCATCTCAAGAAACACCAATGAATTAAATTATAATCCTGTAAGTAGAAACAGTGTTTTTATTATTATATTATTTCATTTATTTATTCCTATGGTTTCCTGAATTCAAGAAATTAAAAGAAGATTTAAATATTTATGGTTATACAAGACTTATTACATGAAAATTAACATTCCAAAGTTATACAGTTTGATTTAACTGCAAAAGAACTCGATGAACAGGTTTTTTTTCCATTCAAATAAGGAAAATAATCTATATCTAAAAGAACGTTCCATCTAATTAATCTATCATATGCAAATTAATACCTGATGATGAAAGAGATGGAAGGAACATTCTATAGTCTTCATTCTAAAATGGGATCTGAAGTCCAATGGGTCTTCTTTGGAATCATCTGCGGCTATTGTAACATTTGCTAAGCTGCCAGGTCTGCCTCTGAAGAGATCCTGTTTGAAAAAATGATATCTGGGTCGGAGTGAAAGATGATGTAGGCCTGGAGCTGTTGTGTTCCGGCACATCGTGGTTGCTAGGTCCCGCCCCCTCTGATGGAAACGGCGTCGATTTTGAGAGGGGAAGAAGAAAGTATATATCAGCGACAAGGGACATCTGGGCCATGCAGGTACATACGGGGACGGAGAGGGCGGGCGCAGCACAGAAGAGGCAGCAAATAAAAGAAATTGTGAAGGTGAGGGAGATTTGAATGACATCACGCAGGATCCACCTCTTGAAGTCAGCGCTGGCCCTGAGAAAAATAATATTAATGGCTGGGGACCGACGGTTCTTCGGCCGCCAGACTGCTGTCCTGCTGAACCCCTGAATGGAAGTAATGCCACACGTCGCCTTCCTCCTTTTCGGACAGCCCGAGGGGAAGGCAGAGTTTAGAGGCTTCTGCTGTCTCATAGTCATGACTGAATCGGATGCAGCGGAGTCTGGTGAATTTGATTGTCTCTGCCTCAGGCTCCCCATCAACCATTGAAAAATTAATAGAGTAACAATGCAGCCAAAGAAGTCAAACTTTTCTATTCGTTGAGAAAATACGACCACATCACAGAGGCATACCACAACTCACACTGTCAGAGTCAGAGTACACTTCAAATTCCATTGCCTACTATTCATAGCTATAAACGGAAACAGCCCTACCTATTGGAACAATCGACTAACTCATTCCACCTCAAACAGACATAAACGAACCCATACAATATTCGCACACCCACCAACCAACAATGTAAAATGAAGAAAAATGTATGACAACCTAATGGCCACCAGAGCAGCAAAACTGTACCGACAACTCACCAACCTGTTGACTTCAACCACAGACTACAAAACCTTCAAAAAAGAAACAAAAAACCCTACTCTTCAAAAAATACATAAAACCAATAAAACATAACAAATAATGTTCTAAATCCAGCCTACACTACCAACTGCCACTCAGCAATTTAGATAATGTTCAATCTATTCCTAAATACTTCTTCATATCCCTTCAATATGTACTTAAGATCATAGTAATTCATATGTAATCTGCCTTGAACCGCAAGGTAAAGGCGGAATAGAAATCACTAATGTAATATAATGTATAGTTGTTTGTCATCTGCAAAGGACTGGATCTTTATCTGGTATTTTATGCCAATATCTATTATCAGTCTGATATAGAGATTGAAGAGTAAAGGGGATAGGAGGGTGCCCTGCAGTACTCTATATTTTATCGGTTTTGATTTTGATAGCTGGTTTGAGAACCATGGCTTGTTTTTCTGCTTGGGTACTATGGTTTTAAGAGTACAATCTTATCTAAGACTGCTATGGTATTGTTGAGCCAGGAGTTAAGGGCCACATGGGCAGCAAAATGCTGTCCTGTTTGGGGAAGGCCAAGGAGCTCCGCCCTAGCCCCAGCAAAATCCTGTGGCATCTCAACCAATTCACCCATCCACTTCCTCCCAGCGCTGTAGTTTTAAATCTTTGGGCAGCCACTGCGCAGTGTCAAGGAGCAGGCTTGCCCCCGGAAGTAGAATGAAGGGTTCCGGGGCAGGCCTGCTCATTGATGCAGTATGGTGGCTGCCTGAAGATTTAAGGTAGAACGCAGGGATATGGGAGGGAGGGCGGGCACCAAATTTGGGGGGGAGGCCATGATCCTTGTGGCCTCCCCTGTTCTGATGCCTATGAAGGGCCATATCTATGTTACTATTTATGGGGTCAATTTGGCCTGTGGTCTCCTTCCAAAATATCTCCGTTGGGATCATGTCGTGCTTCATCACACGTTGACTCTTTGGTTTTATACATAGATGCCTTGAGCAGTTTCAGGCGGTAGTTTGAGAGGTGATGATCTGACCATATTAATGGTTCCCATACATTATTTCAACTGCACCCTAATTTTCTTAAGTATTTAGGCCATGGAGGTTATGAATCAGTGCAGACCTGAGGGAAGATTATAATGGATTTCTTTTTTTTTTTTTTTTGCATTTAAAAAGGAACTTGTTTTAAGGAAGAAAAGATTAGTTTGGGTTTTTGTAGAGACCAACTGCATATATGAGCTAAAGAGAACTTTTAAAAATGTCTTGCTTCAAAATCATATAGCTTATAAATCTTTTGAGTAGACTTATTTGTGTCTAAATCATTTTTTTTTGGCCTTGACAATGCCACAGTCATTTTAATATGCAATATTTCACTGCAATAACACTTATTTCTTTCTGAAATAAAGAAAGAAGCTTTTACGTGCCTAACACATGTCATTTATTTCATCTTTGCAGGTTCATGTCCCAGGATTCTGTAACAGTAGAGCACTTTAACATCTGGCATGTCAGTTTTGTTACAGTAGATTCACAGATGAATAAAACATGCTTGTTTCTCCTTTCTGATTCTGGATTTTGAGACAGGTAAGAAATAGCTGAATTTAGTCCTCTGAGATTGTAGTAGGGTTATTAGAACAGGATTAAGGCATAAGCAAACTAGACTTGTGCTTAGGGCTCAATATGTATGAGAGGCCTGGTTAGATGTGCTAACTAAATAGCTCTCAAGGTAGCTTTTGCCCAAGGAAGTTTGCTGATGGCAGAAAGAAAAGTAAGATGGGACCAGAGCCATTGCTCCCTGCAGAAGTATCTCTATTCTCCCTAATACCTTTATGTTGTTCTCTAGTAGGCAGGAAGCTTCTTCCTCATGTTTTCCCAGTTAGATCTAGGGAGGCCCATATTTAAAATATAGTACCTGGAAGACCGAGCTTTGTTCAGGAAAGTGGGCCGTGTGATTATGATGGGGTTGTTATTTGGGTTCTGAGACATCAACCTTTAGTCCTAGTTTTCCCTGTAGCCTATTGGCTGACTAAGTTTCCTAAAGAATGTATGACCAATGGGCTACAGGGGAAGGGGAGGCGGGAGCAGTAGCTACAGAGACAGAGCCTTACCAACTTTGAGCCTTTGTTTTCCTGTAGCCTATTGGTTGGCTAAGCTTCCATAGGAATGTCTGACCAATGTGCTGCAGTCAGCTTTGTGTAAGTTTCCATGCCACCCCCAGCTTGTATTAACTTCAGCTATGTTCTCCCTTTTACATTCCATATCTCTTCCCTCTGTTTCCCTCAGAACCCCTTAGCTACACTGCAGGTTTTCTTCCTTAAGCAGCCAATAAATTACAGAGGAGAAAGGAGCAATGGGTTATGATACATTATCCTTTACTTAGCAACCTTCACTTCTGTTTTTCCCTGCAGCCTATTGGCTGGCTAAGCTTCTTTAGGAATGTTTGACCAGTGTGATGCAGTTATGCTTGTATTGTTAACCCCTGGTGGTGAAAGATGGTACTGCAATTGGTGCATTTAAAATTAATTTTGTCACGAGTTTTAGGGTTTCTTCCCAGTTAAAATTTCACCAGCCAGTGTGTTGCATAAAGAAAAATATATTTATTTTTACTAGTTGTTAGTATTTCAAAATAACACTCATACACACAAAACAATTTCAATTAAGACATCTTATCTGAGAATACTAACAGATTTCAAAGAAGCAATTCAGCAATTATTCTCTCTTTAAACTAAAAGTTTCTTCAAACGTAGAATTTTTTAAAAAATCTGTGACATAGGTCAGTGTGCACACTTTTTTTTTTTAAAATTCTTTATTCATTTTTAAATGTACAATAAGTGCATCAATATAATATAATAAATAGATCATAAATATATCACTTAATAGTCATCAAGAGTACACATAAAATGCTATTACCCCCACCCTCCCCAACCCTTCCTATTATATAATCAAATACAATGTACAATATACATTAATAAAATAATAAAATTATCCCCCCTCGTAATTGAACCTGTAAATCAAGGGAAAAGAATAATTTAATCATTGCAATATTTTGTTAATGGCTCCCACACATCTTGAAATTTTCTAAAACACCCTTGCTGTATTGCAATATATCTTTCCATTTTATATATATGACAGGGAATTCCACCAAAAATTATAGTTTAGTCTACTCCAGTTTTTCCAATTGTACGTAATTTATTGAATGGCAACCCCGGTCATTATAAGTAATAATTTGTTATTATTTGAAAAATTTTGACTTTTTGCTCTCATTGACATACCAAATAACATGGTATCATATGACAATGCCACTGGATTGTCTAATAAACAATTACTTTGGTCCCAAATTGATTTCCAAAAGGTCATAATAAATGGACAATAGAACAATAAATGCTCTAAAGTCCCTGCTTTGAGATGATGATGCCAACATCTATTAGACTTAGAGCTATCCAATTTTTGTAACCGAACAGGGGTCCATAACGCTCTATGTAACAGAAAAAAGCCATGTTTGTCTCATAGATGCTGACATTGTACATCTCAACCTCCAAGTCCAAATTTGTGTCCATTTAGACACAGAAATTTGATGTTTAATCTCTATGCTCCAAATGTCTCTCAGATCAGTGTTTGGTTTCTTTTTAATAAGTCCAGTTAATAATTTATACCAATGGGCAGCCTGATGACCCAGGAAGTCCGCCTGAAACATAAGAACTCCATACTATATTGCTCGCTAAGATTTTTCCATTCAGGGAACCCAGCCTGAATGGCCTGCTTCAATTGCAACCATCTAAAACTTTCTGATTTATTAAGGCCATATTTGTATTGCAATTGTGAAAACTCAAGCAGTTTACCATTAGAGATAACATCATTTAATAAACGTATACCTGCAATCATCCAATGCTTCCAGACGATCCTTTCTCCGCCTATTTGAATCTTGGAGTTCAGCCATATAGATTGATTTGTAGATTGGAATAGTTGTTAAATTACTTACATAACGCAATGTTTTCCAAGTATCAGCTAATATTATATTATCTTTACTGTAACTAGGCATTTTGATACTGAGCACATGGCAAAGGTGCAATGGAGACATGAGTTGCCATTCTAACCACAATCAATCTGGGAGTTTTTCTATGAGCTCTGAGAGAACCCAATACATACCCTGGCGCAATATATAAGCTTGATGATACCTATAAAAATTGGAAAAATTTACCCCTCCCTCTGAAATTGGCCTTTGTAAAGATACCAAGCAACTCTAGGAGTTTTACTCATCCAAATAAATTTATAAGAATGCTATTTAATATTTTATAAAAGGACCCTTGAAAATAAACCGGCAACATATCCATCTGATAACAAACCACAGGCAAGATCATCATCTTAATAGTTTGGACTCTCCCTCACCATGAAAGATGTAAAGGATTCCATTGCTCACACATTTCTGTTACCTTCTGTAATAAAGATTTTTCATTTATTTTCATTGTTTCTTCCAGCGTATTTTTAATCCAAATACCTAAATACTTTATTCCATCTTCCCTCCAAAGAAAGGGAAATGAATCAAATAAACCTTTTGTACAGTGGACATTAAGTGGAAGAATTTCTGATTTACTCCAATTTATTTTGTAACCTGAAAATTTTCCAAATTTCTCAATCAGATCAAGTAAATAAGGAATGGTTGTCACAGGATTTCTCAAATAGAGCAATATATCGTCCGCATAAGCAGAGACCTTATATTCTCTATCAGGAATACCCTCTATCTCCTCTGTTTGCTGAATAGCTAATAACAAGGGTTCCAATACAATATCAAAAAGCAGAGGAGATAAGGGACAACCTTGTCTAACCCCCTTTGCAACCTAAAACTTTCTGAAAAATTATTATTAATATACAGTTTAGCAACAGGTGAGCTATACAATGTTTGAACCATTTGTATAAGTCCTGAACCTATGCCAAACCAATCCAAAGCTTGATACATGAAGGTCCATTCAACTCGATCAGGCCTTCTCTGCATCTAGGGATACAGAAAAAGCCGGATCATTTAAGGCTTTTGATAGATTTAACATATGTAAAGCCAGCCTAGTATTATTAGAAGAATGTCTTTGAGCAACGAATCCTGTTTGGTGCATTCCAATAATAAAAGGGAGAGCTTTAGCCAAATGTATAGCCAATGTTTTAGCTAAAAGTTTTCCATCCATATTAATTAAAGAAATAGGCCTGTAATTTGAAACCAGTGTGGGATCTTTATTTGGCTTTGGCAAAACTATAGTTAACGATTCTGCCATGGTACCTGTAATACAACCTTTAGTTAGTTGATTCTGATATAAATTTAACAAATATGGTAATAGGGTAATTTGAAATGATTTATAAAACTCTACTGTAAAACCATCCCTACCTGGAGCAGATCCAACTCTAAGGGACTTCAATGCTGCTTGTAATTCTTTTATTGATATTGGCTTTTCTAAGCTTTCTTTTATATGCTCGGGAATTTTCGGTCCCTTAATTAATTTTAAAAATTCCAATCCATCCTTTTCTTTATCTAAATAAGGCTCAGAAGAATACAAATCTTTATAAAAATGTAAAAATTGTTTTAAAATAGGACCAATGTGTGTAAAAGAATTCCCTCTTTCATCTTTTATCGCCACTACTTTTGTTTTTCGTTTTTTTGCTTTTAAATAATTTGCCAGTAGTCTTCCTGCCTTATTTGAATTTGCATAATACAATGCCTGTTGGGAAAATAAATCTTTCCTTATCATTTTAGAAGAAATCTAATTATATTTCCCTTTAGCTTTCAAGAGATCTTGTAATGTGGAATATTCCCATTTATCAACCAATTTTGATTCTAATATCTTTATATCTTGTTCCAAATTATAAAATTGTTTTTTAATTTGCTTTTTAATGTATGCTGAAAAAGAAATAATTTGACCTCTCATGATTGCTTTAAAAGCATCCCACAGCGTTTCTATAGAGATATCTTCTACATTATTAATTTGAGAATAATCATTTATTTTCAACTGTATTTCCTCTATAAAATTTGGTTCCTTCAGCAATGTATTATCAAATCTCCATACCCCACCATGATTAGATAAAATAATTGGATCAATGGAGGCTTGTGTTACTTGCTGAATTAATGTATTTGAAACAAATATATAGTCTATTCTTGAAAATGATTTGTGTACATGGGAACAAAACAAAAATTCTCGTTCATTAAAATGAAATATTCACCATATATCTTTCAAATCACAATTTTGTACCAAATTATTCAATCATTTCATAATTCTGCTAGGTTTTTGGTCCATTAAAGGATCCATAACAGCATTAAAATCCCCTGCAACAACTAAATTAGAAGCAGCCAGTGGTAACAACAATGGATGTAGAGATTTAAAAAATTCAAAATGATTCGAATTAGGTGTGTATACGTTGAATAGCGCCATTGTAGTATTTCCCATAGTCATTTCTACATGTATCCATCTCCCTGCAGGATCAGCAGCAATCAATTTAAATATAGCATTACATTTTTTATGAACTAATATTGCTACACCTGCTTTTTTTTTCACAGAAGGGGCAAAGAAACAATGTTTTATCCAATCCCATTCTAGCTTTCTAGACTCTAAATCTGATAAATGGGTCTCTTGTATAAAACATATATCTATGTTTTGCTGTTTTAAAAACAATAATGTTTTCTTCCTTTTTTATTGGGTGATTGAAACCATTAATGTTTAATGAGAATAATTTAAGCTCTATTTAAATATTTATTCCTATGACATTTGAACTTTAACAGAAGCTTGATCATTTTATAATTTTCCTGTATAAAATTATTTTCCCTTAAATTACAATAATAAACATCCCCTCTTACCCTTGATTCATTAAAATTTATATATAAGATTACAAAATCCCTTCCCTTTCCCCTCCCCTCTTTATAATACAGTAACTTAAAGACATAAGATCAGATCAGCTATTCCACTCCTCCCCCAAACATCCTCTTTACTATTTCTCTTCACTATATATTTAAAAAAATGATCCATTCATATATTTTAAAACCCCCTTTTTCTTATTCATTTAATTATTTCCCTATCCCATTACATATGAACTACATTAATTCAATTCCATAGCTAAAAGTATACATTAAAAATATCCTATGTTATTAATATCAATCTAAAAATCAATAACATATAAAAATTTCCAATTACATATCTCTTTAATAATTCTTGAATTAGTTTTAAACCATAAATGTATTACAATATTATAGTGTTTTAAATTCCATTGAACTAGGAACTCTATTCATTAATTTATAAAAATTCATGCAAACAATCATTCAATCTATTAAATATTTCATATACTATTAGTTTTATCCAATCCTTCTTTTCATTTTATTATTTTAGTAAAACAGCTATATAGTAATATAAATTATAAAATATAGTAGAATGCATTACAATATTTCTTTCTTCCTTCCCACAATTTATTATATAATCAATATAACCTCCATATTCAACCATTCATTCATCTCATGTTATCTTTTCATTTAAAATTTGTAAAAGGTATAATTTAGAATCCATCCAAACTGTAAGTTTTAATTCTGTTAATATACTTTCTTATTACTAAAAACAAGAGTATGTTAATGAATCAAATATCACTTCAGTTTTGTGCAAAACAGAGCTGCATGTCTCCATTTCAAAACTCCCTGTCAGTACCACCAGAGAAATTTATTCTAAGGCAGTAATTGTTCACATAATAGCAGCTGTGTGACAACACTTGGTGACCTTGAACTTTTCAGACAAAGATCCATTCGATATCTTCAAACCCCACTCTCACCTCTCCATGCCAGCAGGGAAGAAGAAGTGCGACCAAAGGGAATTACCTTGATGTTTTCTCCATTCAAACCCGGAACCAGAAGTGACCAGGAACTATGAGCTGTAAACAAACCAACGATTTTCTTTTTTGTCACTCAACAGACTTCACCGGAAGGAGCAGAAATTTGATATCCAAACGCCGCAAATCAGCCTTTCTCCATCCCTATCTCGCACAATCCATTTTCTCAGCTGCCCCGGCCCCATTTCTCATCTGTTCACCAACCTTTGAGTGCGCTGCAGCGGTGGATTTATTCCAAGCCACACAGCCATTCTCCAGGGATCACGGCTCTATCAGATGCATTGCCTCTCTTCCAGGCCAGTTAAGCAGCTGCAGCGGTCTTTTCTACGATCTGTTCATAAGGATGACTTCACAAAGAAATTCCACCATCTATACAGCATGTCCCCCCTGCCATCATTCATGAACACAGATCCAGTGAAGGCATCAGGATCAGAAGATTTTACCATTCCATCCTAGATTCATCAGATGTCATCATATTCTTGAATAATTAATTACATCACCAGGTATTTATGTGTAACCTTAGAATCTTTTCTTGTTTTAAAAAGTGTCCAGTTCCATCAGATCTATTTCAGTTAAAAGTCAGTTATATCAGCCATTTTAGAGTTAAAAATAAATCTTAATATATATATTCATTTATTTCTATAATTCTGAACTTTTCTATTTTTCCACCTAAATTTTCCCCCTTACCAGCATTTTAAGTCTCAGTTCATGGATATTTCTTGAGCAGATATGAACTCTTTGTTTTTCTGGGTCTTCGAATAAAAGTTTTATCTTTATAGGTGATTTTCATTTGTGCTGGATAAAATAAGCCATATTTTGCACCTATTTCTTTTAACGGTTGTCTTAGTTGTAAAAACCTCTGCCTTATTTGAACAGATTCCTTAACCAAGTCCGGAATGAAGATCAATTTAGAATCTTTTTATACATAATATTTTGTACATCTCTAGCCGCTTTTAAAATGTCCAAAACATGTCGGAACCTCATTACTTTAAATATAACTATTCTTGGCTTACCTTGGTTTTGAACTTTTTTTGTTCCAAATCCAATTCTTTGTGCTTTTTCTATTTCTAATGATGTTTTTATCTTTAGTGGAAGGATCTTTGGTAGAATTTCTTCTAGGAAAGAAATCATGTTTTTTCCTTCACTCCCTTCTTTTAATCCTAAAATTCTCAAATTCTGTTTCCTAGAATGATTTTCAAGATCAATCATCTGCATCTCCTTTAACATTTTATGATCCTCTTTATTTTCTTGTTGTGTTTGTTCTAATTTTTCTATTCTGTTTTCCATATTATCAATCCTGTTAGTAATTGTATCCAGTTTGTTGTTCATGTGATTCATTTCCTTTCTTATCTCCACCAGAGTTAAACTTATGTTTTCCAGTTTGTCTATAACATCAATTACATCCAGTGCATCTATAGATGTTGAACCTCCATTTGATGTCTGTGGATCTTCCTTAAGCCTTTTGTTTTTCCCCAAAGATTTTATTGAAATTTGTTCTAACTTCTGTTTTGTGGATGTCATCTTTGAAGATTTTCTCCCAAACAAGGCAAAAATTATTATTTATTATATATTAATCTCTTATATTAGATGTTCAGTGGAGGGAGCTCAGTTTTCAGCCAGACATTCACTCTGCCTCCAAGTTCCGGAATCCCAGTGTGCACACTTTTAAAAATATTGATATCAATCACTTAGCTTTTTCCTCTTCCCAGAGCTTTCTTGAATGTTGGGCACCTTTGTCTTTCCTTTGTGGTCACTACGGTCAGGAGCCTCCAGCGACGTTCTCAGTACCATACCTACTACTCTATCTATGCCAAATTAATTTTTTAAAAATCTACTTCTCTAACAATATGTAATTTGGAGTATCCTGGCACTTTCTGGAATGTCTGTGAGTGTTGCCTCAACATAACTGAATAACTAGCTAATCCCAAGAAATAAAATTTAACAAAAACAGACCCTGACTTTTCCAACCAGAACCAAATCACTCTCTCATACAATCGGGGAATATAAACATCAATATTTTGTAGTCAGCCAGAAACAATTCACAGGCCCTGAATGCCCTGCTCTGTGCATCAGAAACTGAACCAACTATAGAAACAAAGATCTCACAGCCTCTCTCACTTTCAGATTTTCTTTTAAAATTCAGGTTTTTTGTTTTTTTTTAATCCAATGATTCAAGCTAGAGTTCCTCTCACACATCACCTGTGAGAATTGAGAGCTTGTGACTCTTGCATTCTTCCCTGGTAAGCCTTAACTAGCAGCTATGCATTACTTAGAACAGCTTTACCAGGCTGCCAGCCATCAAAGCTTCTTTGCACAAATGTACACTTCTTAGGAACTTTATTCAATTTCAGCCACTCCTCTTTGGCTTTCACCATTCAGTTTTCTTACCAGATTGATTCCTTCCCCTTAAACCTCACATATACTCACACAGTCTCCCTTAAACTTTTAGAAACAAGGTTTCAAGGCGAACACTCGGAATCAATCAAATTTCAGCCATGAGAGCAGGACAACTTAATACAGATTTCACACACTATCATAGCTCCCTCCCAACTGACTCTTACTAGCAACTGCAGCATCTGGAAAGTTTATACCCTGGTTACCAGGGCAACTAGCAGAGACAATGCAAGTGCATGGCTGCACAGAATAATTTTTTCATCCCCTTTACAGAATCCATTTCCATACCTCCCCCAGCTTGTATTAACTTCAGCTGTGTTCTCTCTTTTACATTCCATATCTCTTCCCTCAGCCTGTTTCCCTTAGAACTCCTTAACTACACTGCAGATTTTCTTAGGGTTATTAGATGTCCGGGTTTCCCTGGACACGTCCTCTTTTTGAGGGCTTTGTTGGGCATCCGGGTGTTTATTTTTTTATTTTTCTGCTTTTGTCCGGGTACCACAGCATCAAGAAGAAATATGCACGGCACAACTCTACTGAGGCACGTGCTGTTGGCTCTACTGGTCCTCTGCTGTTCTGTCTGTATGGATTCCAAGCCTCATTCTGGTGCTCCAATAGCTTCTCCCAGTGGTTCCATGCCTCACTCTGGCATTTACCATCCACTTCTTTATGTAGTACTTTTCAGAACAGTTTGTGGTGATCGCTCTCTGATTAGGTAATGACTTTTTATTGTTAATTGTTTTGTCAATCCTATCTCCATTATCTGTTCCTTTCCCTACATTCTCCACACTGTTTTTCTTCCTCTTGCCCTGCATCCATTCCCTCGCCCAGCTTTCCTTTAGCATGTACTTATTGTAACAAAAATCCCCCTTCTTCCCCCACCAATAAAATTCAAACTACTCAATCTGAGTACAAAGTAATTAAGATAAAAAGAAGACCTACCCCAAAAATAAGCCCTAGCATGATTTTTGAGGTCGGTCTTAATATAAGCACTACCCCAAAAATAAGCCCTAGTCCCTGGATTCTCTGGCAGCAGCACTTTCACCAACCCCTCCCCCTGCCACGCAGCTGAACCCCCACTGACTCTTCCATCTCTCCCTCCTGTCCGAACCCTGCCGACCTCAGACCTACTACCTCCCTCCACAGAGCAGGGTTGGCAGCACTCTAAATGGGCTGCTTCGTGGCCTTCTCCCTCTGGGGCATTCCCTCTGCCGCATCACAGATGATGTCATCAGCAATGCGGCGCATAGAAGGCCCTGTGGGAGAAGACCATGAAGCAGCCTTTTTAGAGTAGTACCGACGCTGCACTGTGGAGGGAGTTATGTAGGTCTCGCGGTCAGCGGGGTTCGGATGGGAGGGAGAGATGGAAGGATGGGATGGTCAGCTGGGATTCAGCTACATGGGGGGGCTGCTCAAGGGTTCTGCTACATCTGCATGGAAGGAAGGGATAGAAGCAGGGCAAGGGTTCTACTGCACGAGGAATGGGAGGGAGCGAGGGAGGGATAGAAAGATGCTGCAGAGGGAAGACACAAGGGGATGGGTGAGAGGAGAGGAAAAATGCTGCACATGTGGGGTGAGAAAGGAAAAGGAAGAATTGGGGTGGAGGAGAGGAAGGGAGAGATGATCATGTATATGAAAAAAAAATAAGATCTACCCCCAAAATAAGCCCTAGTGCATTTTTTGGGCCAAAAATTAATATAAGACATTGTCTTATTTTCGGGGAAACATGGTATTTTATTATCCTTGCTACCCCTCCTCCATATGTAGTATTTAAATGTTTACTTGAGGGTAGTTTAGGAGCCAGAGTACAAAGTATTGAATGCTCTAAATACATCTTCAGCTTTGAACCTGAAAAATAGGGCTTCTTTTACAAAGGTGCATTAGGGCCTTAACGTGCAGCTAGCACGCGTACAATGTCATATGCGCTAGCTGCTACTGCCTCTTCTTGAGCAGGCGGTAGTGTTTTTGCTAGCGCGTGCTAATCTGGTGCGTGTGCTAAAAACACTAGTGCACCTTTGTAAAAGGAGTCCATAGTGTGTGTGTGCATGGGAAGGAGGGGGAGACAGGTTTAGATCTGAAGATTAAGAACTTAAGAATAGCCTTACTGGGTCAGACCAATGGTCCATCTATCCCAGTATCCCGTATTCATGGAGGTCAATCCAAGTCACATGTACCTGGCAAAAAAAAAAAATAGTAGTAGCATTCCATGCCATTGATCCAGGACAAGCAGCAGTTTCCACCATCTCTATCTCAACAGCTGACTATGCACTTTTCCTCCAGGAACTTGTCTACAAAATGGAGTAGAATGGATACAAGTGGATTGATTTTTCACTCTGTCAAAAATTACAAACACTAGGGGACACTCAAAGTTACATGGAAATACTTTTAAAACCAATAGGAGGAAATGTATATGTTTTGAGGTAATCCATTTTCCTGGAGTTCTCTGCTACATAAC
Source organism: Geotrypetes seraphini (assembly GCF_902459505.1). Classification (NCBI taxonomy): domain Eukaryota; kingdom Metazoa; phylum Chordata; class Amphibia; order Gymnophiona; family Dermophiidae; genus Geotrypetes; species Geotrypetes seraphini. The sequence continues at coordinate 256,043,161 of NC_047086.1, forward strand.
TCCAGGAAAATGGATTACCTCAAAAAATATACTCGAAGACTTCATCTTCCGGAACTCTTTAATGTCAACACACAACCTGCTCCTTGGAGACATAAACCTCCACCTAGAAGACCATTCCTCCAAACAAGTTGAAAGTATAATCTCATACCTCAAAGCACTAACCTACCAGATTCTTAACCCCCAACCCACACATGATAAAGGCCACCAACTAGATATTGCTGCATACATGACCCAACATTTTCACATACCTGAAATCCACATCTCAAACAGGGCCTGGCACCCCACCCTCTGGTCAGATCATTATAAATTCATCTTCAACATTGAATGGGCTCAATGTAAAAACAAACACCAACCTTACAAAACCCCCTTCAAAACCCGTCAAAAAATAGAACCAACCACCTTCTGGGACAAAGCAGACCCTGCACTCGATACCTTAGATCCCAAAGAATTCATACCCCAATGGCAAACATTAAGCAAAACAATCCTGAATAAGCCAGCTCCAGTAAAATCAAAACACAGAATCTGCAGACCGTCTGACAAATGGTTCGATACTGAACTTCTCCAACTCAAAAGGCATTGCAGACAACTAGAAAGAGCATGGAATAAAAACAATAACCAAGAACAAACAAAAATAGCATGGAGAAGCCTAATTAAACAATATAAAATCAAACTCAAGGAAAAACAAAAAGCTTACTACTCTAAACTGGTAGGCTTGGAGGCCCTAGACACAAAAAAACTATTCAAACTAGTAAAAAACCTCACAGACACCAAACCTTTCCTAGCCGCACAAGGAAGCCACCCATCTACAGCCACCCAACTTGCAAACCACTTCAAAAACAAGATCATCACAATCAGAACTACCTTCAACAATACACACACTCACCACATCGAGATAACAACTAACCCCTCAATAGGAGAAGCCATTGCAGCAGACAGGACCTGGACAGACTTCCCAGTTGTACACTGGTCTGATATGAACCGACTCTACAAAAAATATAGCTAAGCTTCATGTGACCTGAACAACTGTCCCACATACCTGATAGCAAATGCCTCCCCAAAATTTGAGCTAGCCTCATGCAATGGATCCAAACCACACTCACAGAAGGTCAATTCCCACAGGACCTAGGAGAAATCATAATCACCCCAATTGTGAAAGATCATAAAGACTCAATAGATTCCCCCGCCAACTACAGACCCATCGCTTCAATACCAATATATGTTAAACTAATAGAAGGACTAGTTGCACAATACCTCACTAACTACCTGGAAGACCACAACCTACTTCACAACCTACTTCAATCAGGGTTCAGTACCAACCATAGCACAGAAACTCTACTAGTAACCCTACTTGACACAGACCAACAGCACCTTAGCAAAGGCAGAAGGATTTTGATAATTCAACTTGATCTCTCCGCTGCATTCGACCTAGTCGACTACTCCATTCTACTACAGATACTTGAAATCATAAGGATCTCTGGCAGGGTATACAACTGGTTCCAAGGATTCCTCAAATCAAGAACATACAGAGTAAAGTCAAACGATCTTAAATCAGAACCCTAGTCTAACCCCTGTGGAGTCCCACAGGGCTCATCACTTTCGCCTATGCTCTTCAACCTCTTTATATCCTCCCTTGGGACCACCCTAGATAACCTAAATGTAACATCATTCAGCTATGCAGATGACATCACCATACTCCTACCCTTCGATTCACCAGATTCCACCTCTACAGAAAACCTGGAAAAAACACTTGAAACAGTGGAGAAATGGATGATAGTCCACAAATTGAAGCTGAATTCAGATAAAACAAAATTTCTTTTGCTCGAAAAGGACAAAACCCCTTCATAGAAACATAGAAACATAGAAATAGACGGCAGATAAGGGCCATGGCCCATCCAGTCTGTCCACCCTAATGACCCTCCCCTATCTTTCCTCTGTGAATAGTTCCACATGTTGATCCCATTTGGCCTTAAAACTAGAAATAAATGCCACCAAATATCCAATACAGTCCGCTCTTAAACTCCTAGGAGTAATAATAGACAGATGCTGCACAATGCATGTCCAAATCAACAAGACTACTCAGAAAGCATTCTTAATCATGCGCAATTTACGAAAAATTAGAAAATTCTTCGACAAAGAGCAATACAGGCTCATAGTCCAATCCCTAGTCCTAGGTCTAGTGGACTATTGCAACATCCTCTATCTACCATACCCTGCAAATTTGATAAAACAACTACAGACTGTACAAAACACAGCTCTCAGACTGATCTACTCACTAAGTAAATATGACCACATTACTAATGCCTACCTAGACTCACACTGGCTACCTATAGAAGCACAAATTCAATTCAAATTATACTGTCTATTATTCAAAGCAATAAATGGCACCGCTCCTACTTACCTAAACAACCGCTAAAATCAAAACCTTACAACTAGACAAAGGAGAACTCAGTCCCCATTTACCTTCCCCCCCATTCAAAGGTACTCAGCGCAAGATGTTTGACAACCTACTAGCAACGCAAGCAGCAAAACTTGACCACACCATCTCCAACTTACTGACAACAACGAACGACTTTAAATCATTCTGAAAAGAAATCAAAACCCTGCTCTTCAAAATATTTATACAGCTCTCTTAACTCTTCCCCTTGTCCCTCCCCTCCCTTGTAAATCCCCCCCCCCAAAGTCACTTCCTATTCTGCAATTTCTTCATCTTCAAAGACTCAACCATGTAAACAACTCCCTAAATTGCAAATCTCCTGGAAATGTAACCAACTCCCTAAATTTAATTCCCCTGGAAATGTCCAGTTATCTTTTTTGTAATCCAAAACTTCTAAATTGTATTTTCCTGGAAATGTCCAGTTAGTCTCTTTTGTAATCCACTTAGAACTGCAAGGTATGGGCGGAATAGAAGTCATTAATGTAATGTAATTTATTTTCACTCAGAGAATAGTTAGGCTTTGGAACGCATTTCCAGAGGTTGTGGTAAGAGCAGGTAGTGTAGCTGGTTTTAAGAAAGGTTTGGAGAATTTCCTGGAGGAAAAATTCATAGTCTGTTATTGAGAAAGACATGGGGGAAGCCACTGCTTACCCTGGATTGGTAGCATGGAATGTTACTACTTCTTGGGTTTTGGCCAGGTACTGGGGACCTGGATTGGCCACCGTGAGAATGGGCTACTGGCCTTGATGGACCAAAGGTCTAACCCAGTAAGGCTATTCTTATGTTCTTAAACTTTTTTTAAAACCAGATACATTAACCGCTCTTACCACATCCTCTGGCAACATGTTCCAGAGCTTAACTATTGTCTGAGTGACATAATATTTCCTTCTTTTGGTTTTAAAAGTATTACTCTGTAACTTTGAGTATCCCCTAGTCTTTGTAAATCTTGATGCAGTAAAAGATTGAGCCACTTGTACCTCTTCTATACTACTCAGGATTTTATATACTTTAATCATATCTTCCCTCAGCTGTGTCTTTTCCAAGCTGAAGAGCCCTAACCTCTTTAGTCTTTCCTCATACGAGAGGATTTGTTTAGGACATCCAATACTCTGCACCAGCTCTGGCTACGAGCGTTGCCAGGGGGCTCTGCTGTTTCTTCAGACAAGAGTTGCAACATTATAGAAGAGTGGGAGGCAGTCTGGGATATGGCTGTGTTGTAAGGGGAGGCAGATGACTGGCATAGCTAACAGCACGTGCTTCAGAGTGGTTCCACATCAGAAGCTGCCAGGGAGAATGGTGGGGATGGGATGGTGCCATGTGTCCTCTTTTTTGTCTTCACAAATATGGTAAGCCTAGGTTTTCTTTCTTAGGCAGCCAATAAGCTGTAAAGAAAACAGCTGTTCCTTGTGTCCATGGGCAAACCACTTAATCCTCCATTACCCTAGGTATATTAGGTAGAGTGTGACAGATAGGGAAAAATGCTTGAATACCTGAATGTGAACCATTTAGGTTATAAGTGGTATATAAATACTAAAAATAAATAAAAAAATTTTAAACATCATCCTTTGCTTAGCAACATTCATTTCCCTTATTAGCTGGCTAATTTTCCTTAGGAATGTCTGACCAATAGGCTGTAAGAAGAGGCAGAAGTTGTAGCTACAGAGTGCCTTAGCAACCTTCAATTCTGTTTCCCCCTGCAGCTTATTGGCTGGCTGAGCTTCCTTGTCTGACCAATGAGCTGCAGGGGAGGTGGGAACATCAGAAAAATCCCCCACTTGACTCCCTAAATTAATATTGCCAAATTCCAGACTTAGCTAAATCGCTTTCTTGCCCTGAAAACCGTAGATTGATCCAATTTCATCAACATCCTTAGAGGCTTTTATAAGATCACAGTCAGAGCTTGCTCACTTTATATAATAGGATAGGATTTATATTACAATGGAGAGGGGTGGGGGGAGTGCCTAGGGCCACAAAAGGGTTAATCTTTCCCAAATGTTACCAGTTCAGACATGTGACTGAGGTTTGCCAGTTCTGGACTGTGACAAGTACTAGTGAAAGGTCACTTGGACACACAAAGTCAGAGGCGTGAAAAAAGTACAAGAGGTTTATTACAGCATGCTGGACTCTAGTGCAGTTAACAGCCTGCCTACTAGAGTGTTAGAATCAGGAAATGCATGGACTTTTATGCCTTTTCACTAAACATATGCAAACTAATATATGCAAAAATTATAATTTTCGTTTGTTACTTCTATAACTTTTCTACAATTATTATTGGTCCTAAGCCAGCACTTATGATAGGTTCAGGGCTACAATTTATAGTCCTATAGGAAACTAGCTCATTTCTCTGCTTATCTAAATCTTTCAGTTCTAAATGTTACTTGTACAGAAAGGCAGGGTACATCATGACTCAAACTCTTATCTATTTAGCTTACAATGTGGTAAGGTAGGGACATACATTTTAGGCAGATGAGGTCAGTAGATTGTACACTGTTTTCAGCTATGTAGGCCAGAGCAATATTTTAAACAACAGTTAACCATTTCATGACCCTACATTCCTCCCTTTCAGGCTGGCGTACCTAAGGAGCCAAGCCTGATAAAATAAAGTTTGGGGTCAGGAAAGTCTGGATCCCCAGTGGGTAAGGGACGATACTGGGAGAGGGCAAGGGCCAATGCAGCAGTGGAACGGTTGACAGCAGAGTCCATAGTTCAGTGGAGCAGCTTTATGGCTATGGGGACCACACAGGGCAGGCAGCAAAGGAGCAGAGAAGACAGGGCGGCAACCAGCAAGATGGTCTTCAGTGCTGAACCAGAGGGCAACCAGGAGTCGAAGGTAACAGAGATCCAGTCTGTAGTAAGGTCATGCCAGGTCTGGACAGGAACATGAGCCAATTTGGTGATACGATCCACATCATCCTCAATCACTTTACTCAAGTTCAAGGCAGCAGTTGGAGTGGTTGAATTTACCACAGACACTACCTTCTGTCTAGAGCAGGGGTGTCGAAGTCGGTCCTCGAGGGCCGCAATCCAGTCGGGTTTTCAAGATTTCCCCAATGAATATGCATGAGATCTATGTGCATGCACTGCTTTCAATGCATATTCATTGGGGAAATCCTGAAAACCCGACTGGATTGCGGCCCTCGAGGACCGACTTCGACACCTGTGGTCTAGAGCTAGGCAGTTCTGATAGATAACAGTGTGCATTTAGCATTCGCTCTGCCAATGGTACTCAAAGCTCGGGTGGTTTCATTAGTTATCAGTTCGAGTACAGCTTGTAGACGAATAATGCAGTTCAGCATATAGATTGGGGTCCAATAGCCCCAGGTGTCATCCTCGGTCCATGTGTCAGGTCCGTAAACAGCAATGATCCATTCTGCAGGACAGTCATCATCCCATTCACCTATTTTAAAGGAATTGGTGGAAGTAGACCGCTTTTGGCGACCCCTGGTGTTGAATACAGGGGCTCCCAGGTGTTCACCATTGGCCAGCGGTAACAGGAAGAAGTTGGGACAGATCATGCCAAGTACACATGTACCAGTCCAGTTAGCAGACAACCAAAAGTAGGCAAACAGATCACAGAGCCAATATCAACTATCAGGAGCTGACCATCATTCATAGGAAGTTTAATTAAGCAGTGTCTGAAGGGCGCTGAAGACAGTGGGAAGCAACAATGGAGGTTCGCAAGTCCATCATGAAGGTCGTGGACCTGACATAAAAGTGAGGTTCTATGAAATCAGGTTTAACATGTCCAGCTGCTTTGCCTCCCATAGCCACTGTTCTCCCATACCAGTCCCTCCTCATACAAAACAATTGCTAACATTAAGAGTCTGACCTATAGTTTCAGCAAACTGTATAAACAGATTTCTAGTGATTACAGGATATCAGTATCTACTTTCATAATTTCATAAAACTGGGGAAACACCACAGAGTGATGGACAGGAGCACATGAGCAGGATACAATATGACATATACAACAGTACCTGGGTCTCACCTTTTACCATCAATATACAATGCCATGCGGTCTCTGGCCTTCTGGACTTGAACATTGGCATTCCAGTTATGTGGGTCAGTGATAGTGAAAACCATGGGATTACAGTAGCCTGTAGTACACAAGGGGCCGGAGCTAGGACCTATAGTAAGGGAGGCAGAGAGGGTATTGGCTGGGTATTTATGAGGGTTCTTGTAGGTGGCCCAGGAGGAGTGTGTGGCACAGTGGTTGCATCTACAGCCTCAGCACCCTGGGGTTGTGGGTTCAAACCCCGCGCTGCTCCTTGTGACCCTGGGCAAGTCACTCAGTCCTCCATAGCCCCAGGTACTTTAGATAGAGTGTGAGCCCACAGAGACAGATAGGGAAAATGCTTGAGTACCTGATTGTATAACCGCTTAGATAACCTTGATAGGCGGTTTATAAAATCCTAATAAAACTTGAAAAACTTGAAACTTGAGACACTTTCTCATAAAGGACAAGCTCCACCATTAGTTAAGGTTTCCTCATAGGGGCAGTTCTTAAGGCATCAGGTTATACAGACATATATACTTAGCACTTTTGGTATAATAACGCTGTCAATCTAGGGAGCCATACAAAACTGTATTAGGGGCAAAACCATGACCCTGGGCAACATCAAATAGCACACATGTATCACAATAGAAAGACACCGGGCAAGTGGGGTCTACAATAAGAGTCTAGTTGATAAGTGGACCCTCAACATTATCAATGCAGATTTCCGCCCACTTTTAAACTTCATCACCAGTAGGTTGGAAACAGAAAATACCCTCAGATGTTTGACACTTTCTGTACTTAACTCCTTCATGCAAACAAACATCAGGCAAAGGGCTAGGGGCACTTAAGTACAATAGGAAAGAAATACAGAAAAAGAAACATAAGGCAGTGAGGGCAACACAAATATCAAATATATAAATACTAACATAGAAAGCTCATTTTTCTTTCAAGCACAACTTAGAAAACTTCAAACAGTTATACTCAAGACACTTACTAAAGGCAGTGGTGAACCACAGGCAGTCAATTAAACTCAAACACTTGTAAAGAATTGTATTCAGAACACCTGCTAAGTACAATGGTAAATATTCAGAACTTTTGAGGTCTTAGAAAGCTTCAGCTGAAGATCTGAGTTATAGTGGAACCAAGTTTCATGTCCGGACACCTTGACAACTGTAAGAGAAGAAATTAGGACAGTAAAAGGACCTATCCATCTAGGTTTCAGGAAGCCTGACTTCCAAGTTTTAGCCATACTGTATTTCCAGGGATATACCCATGGACTTGGCTATCAGTAGTGGGGCCCTTTCCAGGACCCATTTGTGGAGCTCTTAAAGGGCCTTAGCTAAAGATTGGACCTGACTCTGGAGGATATCTGATCCCAGAGTAGCAAAGGAACCAGGATCTGGGTTCACAATGGGGGTGGCCGGACGAACATGAGCTCAAATGGGGACAATTTAGTGGGTTTAGATGGGGTGCATCTAATCTGAAATAGGACAGAGGGCAGCAGGACAGGCCAGGACAGATTGGTTTCTTCAATTCGTTTCGTGAGAAGGATCTTAAGAGTTCTGTTCATTCTTTCGACCTGACCAGAGCTCTCAGGATGGTAAGCAGCATGTAATTTTCATTCAGTTTGGAGAGCCTGAGCAGTTTGTTGGACAACATCGGCAATGAAAGCAGGGCCGTTGTCACTGCCTATAGAAACAGGGAGACCAAAGCGCGGAATTATGTCGTTTAGGAAGTGTTGGGTTATTTCCCTGGCGCATTCAATGCGAGTAGGGAAGGCTTCAACCCATCTAGTCAGGGTGTCTGTGAAGACTAGGAGGTGACTGAAGGAACGGGAAATGGGTATATGGGTGAAGTATACAGACAGAACCTGCATCGGATATATTCCAATGAGTTGGTGTCCAAGAGGTGGCAGTCGTCTGATTGGGGATTTTATTCTAGAACCGACAACACACTGTCGGACCATAATCTTTTGACAATCGTGAGGGCCAGGTGTTGAGGAATGACTATGAGGGTACCCGCTGTGCTTGTGTTTGAAGTATCAGTGTATCTACCCCCTTTCAGGACAAACTGGCCCAAAATAGTGTATGCCCAAGTCTGTTCCTGAGAAGTGTACTGGGGTGTAAGGGTCCAGAAAAGGAATGATGGTGTACAGAGGAGCTGAAGGAGGGGGGCAGAGGCTAGCAGCTCAGGCTGTGTGGTCAGCAAGGGCATTGCCATGTGAGACGAGATCAGTGACACGACGGTGGGCTCGACAGTGCATAACTGCGACACGGGAGGGCAATTTAATGGCCTCGAGGAGGTCATGAGTGAGGGGAGCATGATGGATCAGGCGGCCAGAGGCTGTAATGAAACCTCGATATTTCCAGATGGCCCCATGGGCTTGCAAGGTAAGGAAAGCATATTTGGAGTCAGTGTAGATGTTGCAAGACTAAAGAAGCAGAATATTGCAGGGCAGAAGTGAGGGCATACAGCTCAGCTTCTTGGGCAGAAGTGCTAGAGGGCAGGGGCCTGAGTAAGAAGTTTTGGAGGCATCATACAGAGGGCGGGCAATAGTAGAGAAATCAGGGATCCAGATATGACAGTATCCTACAATACCAAGGAAGGTGTAGAGCCTTGCGATTGTCAGAAACAGGGAGACTACAGACAGCCTGGACATGGGTGTAGGAAGGGACCTGGTACCCTGGGAAATATGAAACCCAAGGTAGATGACAAGAGGAAGGCATACTTGGAATCAGTGGAAATATGGCCACAGGAAAATTTAAAAGACCCACTATCTGTATCAGGTTCCTACCCCAAAGAGCTGACTTGTAAAATTAAGCTTAAATTCAGCTCTGGATCCACCCACTAAGCAGGGTAGTCTGACACAAGCGCTCTCTAAAGCAGCAGTCCCTTCACTATTATCTGACTGGCAAAAATATTTACTTCCATACAAAAGCATTCCTAAAAATTACATTCATATACCTAAACTTACATTCTTATACGAAGCTTACATGATTTATAAAAAGAAATACAAAACAAAGATTGAAATATACAGTAAAACTTTGGATTGCAAATAACTTGGTTTCAAGTGTTTTATAAGACAAGCAATAATTAAATTTTAACTTGCTATACCAGCAACGTCCTGCAAATTACATACACACAGTATACCTGGACACCTGGAATGCGCTTCCAGAGGGAGTAATAGGGCAGAGTACAGTACAGGGGTTTAAGAAAGGATTGGACAATTTCCTGCTGGAAAAGGGGATAGAGGGGTATAAATAGAGGATTACTGCACAGGTCCTGGACCTGTTGGGCCGCCGCGTGAGCGGACTGCTGGGCATGATGGACCTCAGGTCTGACCCAGCAGAGGCATTGCTTATGTTCTTATGTTCTTATGTTTACACAAGCATCACACCACCACAACTGAGCCAATGGCTCCTTTCTATATGACGCTGCAGAAGTACAGTGACTGTTCCAAACGAGCAAGGGCTTGCAATACAAGTATGTATATTTTTGTACACGAGTGCCCTGGACTACAAGCATGCTTCTGGAACAAATTATGCTCCCAAACCAAGGTTTTACTGTACTCACAAGTTTAAACATTTTTCTTTTTTTTTTTTTTTTACAATCAACATGGGTCTCAGTAGAGACTTACTCTCCCTCCCTACAGAATTTCACAGAGGAGAGAGAGTTGCTTAAAGATCAAAGAGATCAAATTACAGATGTAGTCTTTTCAGAATTATTTCCTTAGGTTTAACTTTTTAGCATGGAATATAAGTACCAGAAATCATATTTTTTGTTTACATTCATTTCTGAATATACATAAACATTTTATAACATAGCTAAAAACTACTTATCTGTTTCAGGAGAAATTGCATTTGAAATGCTAAACACTTCATGGCCCTTATCAGCACAAAAGGAGGAGGAGGGGTACTCCCCTCTCCTGCTTTGAACAACTGACAGTTTAAAACTTCACTGATACATTTAGACAGACAGAACTCATAAGAAAACTGGAATACTGCAGGACTTGGGAATCAGATGAAGGGAAGAAATTGGCAAGGTCTGAAGCAAAAGCGGTGCTGAATAGAGTGGGGCTACTTTTTTAAAGCCCTGGGGTAGACGGTTCAAGTTACTTGAGAGGTTTGTCCAGAAGAAGGGTTTTCCCATTGGAATGCAAAATGGGCTGACTGGAAGAGGAACCGACAGGAAAAGAATGCATAAAAACCTGACGGGTTATGTCCTCTTCCAGGGAGCCATAGGGGGCCAGCCCACGCCAAACGTCAGCCATTCTAACTGGCACAGACAAATAAGGGTTTATTTGTTAAGTGTAGTCCCATAATCAGAGCCAAATCCCTTTTTTAAAATTAGCTAACATTGTATCAAGGGGTCCCCATAGGTAGACTGACATCCCCCCATTGTGCAATGGAGGACAAAAACACTTCCCTGTATTCCTGGCCCTGCCCGTCTCTGGACTAGGGAAATGCAGTACTAACAGGTCCGCACTCGCTTCGGCCTCAAGGACGTCTCAGACACTCTCAAACACACAAAACACAACAGACTTCAGTTTAGTTACTCAATCAGAAAATAACAATTCCTAGAATCCCTCCCCATGACTTCAGCGACGGATCAAGTGGCTTACTAGGCAGGAGACAAGAGACAGGATAGGGATGATCGATTCCCACTTACCAGATGGTGGCCACTCCAGGACAGAATTAAACTGATACAGATTCTTGTACTTTAAATTGAGACTGGATAAGTCAGTTGAAGTGGTCGAACGTCCTGAGGTCTGCCAACCTTCCAAAAGGAAGGCAGCCGGCTAAGTAGACACGTCAGCCGTAGGACCAGAAACAAGTGACCAATCGAGTAACCAGTGGTCAATAGACCTTCAAGTCCCTGTTCATGCGCCAAATGAAAGGTCACTTGGACACACAAAGTCAGAGGCGTGAAGAAAGTACAAGAGGTTTATTACAGCATGCTGGACACTAGTGCAGTTAACAGGCTGCCTACTAGAGTGTTAGAATCAGGAAATGCATGGACTTTTATGCCCTTTTCACTAAACATATGCAAACTAATATATGCAAAAACTATAATTTTCATTTGTTACTTCTATAACTTTTCTACAATTATTATTGGTCCTAAGCCAGCACTTATGATAGGTTCAGGGCTACAACTTATAGTCCTATAGGAAACTAGCTCATTTCTCTGCTTATCTAAATCTTTCAGTTCTAAATGTTACTTGTACAGAAGGACAGGGTACATTATGGCTCAAACTCTTATCTATTTAGCTTACAATGTGGTAAGGTAGGGACATACATTTTAGGCAAATGAGGTCAGTAGATTGTACACTGTTTTCAGCTATGTAGGCCAGAGCAATATTTTAAACAACAGTTAACCATTTCATGACCCTACACTAGATGTGTATATTTTAACCTAATCTATCCTTGTCACCTGTTCTTCACTGGTGTGCAGTATTCACTGTTATGTAGACAGGTTTAGATCTGCCTATTCATGTTGATCTTCTCAAGGATTACTAGGATTTACAAAAATATTGATGCTAAAAAACATATACACATCTCCCTACGAATCCGCGGTTTCAGTATCCGCTGATTCGGTTATTTGCTTTTTTTTTTTTAAAGCAATTTTAATTTTTTGGCTATTTTTAAGCCCTCTGAGACTCCCCAGAACCTTACCTTGTGGTCTAGTGGGCTTTCAGGGCAGGAGCGATCTTCCTATGCTCCTGCCCCGTGCTGATCATTCATAGGAAATGGCTGCCATGAGCTCCCTTAGTCTCTCATAGGAAGATCGCTCCTGCCCAGAAAGTCTGCTAAACCACCAGGTACGGTTCCGGGGAGTTTCAGAGGGCTTAAGGTAAGGTCTGGAAATCCAGGGGAAGGTAGGGGGTGGGTCAGAACCGGCCCAAATATTATTCACGGGTTTTTAATATTCGCAGGCCGGCTCTGCCCCTAACCCCCACAAATATTGAGGGAGAAGTGTAAACAGGTAAACTACAAACAGAAAGAAAATGATCTTGAGCTTCTGAGTTATCAATCTACAGTTTTATGATGTCTTTTTACAGTACCTAAAAATGTAATATGTTTGAGCTTGGAATTAGCAGTGAAAGGCATTGCTGATTTTTGTGTGGATGAACTGGTTTATAAGGGTACTATTTCCGTCTGCATATTTTCAGCTAGTGCTTTCCAAATCCATTTGGATAAAAACCTAAAGTCAGAGTTCAAACTGCACTACTCACATCACATCAAAGGATGGAGGAGGTCAAGCGAGCAAGAGAGACAATCCACATTGCTTTCCTGCTTCATGATTGCTTTGAGAAAATATTTATTTCAAGGCTGATAGGCATGCCAGGGGAGTTCTAAAGGAAAATCCCCACTGTGAAATACTCCCTCCCTCTCTTCCTCCCAGAAATGCTATTCCTGAACAACAAAAGAGGGAGGCACTTCTTTGTCCCTTTCTGCCTGTATCAAATAGATACCTCAGTTTCATATGTCTTTGTCACTGTTCCAGGTACATTGGACTCATTACACCTATTTGTTGTTTGTAGCATCAGAAGAGCGTGACATATCTTTCAGACCTAAGTTTTATTTTCTGATTGATGGAGGTGCAGTCGCAGTGGCATAAAAAAAATGATATTCATGCACTTTTTTTCTTGAAACAAAAATAAAAATGAGAAAAAAGGGAAGCTTTTGTGGGGTGAGGGAAAAGCAGAACAAGATTGCTTTTGATCAAAAGATTGATGGAGAACTGTAGCTAGCAAGATGAAACAATTGATGTCAGGGACTTTTTGTATAATACATGCAGAAATGGGGGAAAAAAGAAGTTCATTTTAATATATATTTCTTGTTGCAGAATTGATAGGCAGATCCTGATTGATGAGTTTGCGAGAGAGAAGATGGGGGTCACGTAAACTCATTATTTCTGTCCTTTGGCTTGTCTATTTTTTTTATATTAGTCTCATTTTCTTTTTGGTGGTCATATTTTTCAGTTTTTAAAATGACATTTCCTGTCTCTCTCAAACATTTGAGTACTTATCTGATATATGTGTAGCTGACCTCCTACTAAGGGAGCGAGGGTAGCTCCACAGGCACTACACAAAGAAAAATTGTAAAGAGTATCTGTCATTTTAAATAGGGAAGACATCTAAAGATCAGTGAAGGTCCTGCAGGATAGGAGGAAGCAGCTGAAGACCTAAATTGAGCATACAAAAAACTAAAAAGCCTCCCTCCCCTCAAAACAGTATTGTTAAATGAAATACCTTTATTAGTTTGTCCTCCATACCCTTTAAAAACAAACACAGCATTCCTCAAGGTTCCATCTTATCCCCTCTCCTCTTTAACATTTTCATGGCACCTCTTTTAACCCTAGGCCAATCCATTGGCTTTACGATGTTTGCGTACGTGGACGATATCCAGATACTTCACCCAATCAATCTTAATAGTCCAGATGAAGTAACACTCATAAACCAGAAACTGGAGAAAATCAGATCTTGGCTAGACTCAAATATGTTGGCCCTTAATGTAGAAAAGTCCAAACTAATGGTCTTCCCCACTAAAGAGGGCCAATCAATTCAGGTTTCCCTTAAATTAAACAACTCGCCCATTAAAATTGTCAACTCTTTAAAACTTCTAGGGGTCACATTCGATAGCAAATTCACCTATCATAAACACATTAGTACCATAGTTCAGCGCTGTTTTCATCGACTAAGAATGATCAGATCACTCGCCAAATTGCTTGATCCTTCTTCCTTAAATACACTGATTCATTCTCTAGTGATATCGCGTATTGACTACTGCAATGCTCTCTCTAAAGGCATAACAAAAAAAGAACATAGACGCCTCCAAATTGTGCAAAATACCGCAATAAAAATAAAATTTAATACTAAAAAATATGATCATGTATCCCCCCTCTTATGTAATGCATCAAACACAGTCAAACACAGAATTAGTTATAAAATCCTTCTACTTATTTTCAAAACAAGCATAAGTAATCAACCTGAATTTATCAATAGCCTCTTTATGCCCTACTGTCCAGCCAAAGCCCTTCGCTCTATGAATCAAAACCTCCTTGTAGTCCCATCATTAAAGCAGATTAACACGTTAAGGCTGAACAATTTTTCAGTGATTGCACCATCTCTTTGGAATTTTATTCCCAATTACATCCGTGAAGAAACATCTCTGCCCATTTCAAAACAAAGCTGAAAACATTCCTGTTCCAAGACACTTTTGAAACTTAACTGCCCTTATAAGGGCTAAATACTTATTGACATTTTTATGAAATCCCCTCCCTACTGTTAATTCCTTGACTGTTCTCTTTTTATCCAAAAATATTGTAGTTCTTCCCCTTTTTCCCTCTGTTTCTGTTCATCTTTAGTCAGAATATTTCTTCTTTTTTTTTCCCCCCCTGTTCATTTATTATCAAATTTTACATTAGTTTTATCATTGTAATCCTATTTTAATGTACACCACTCAGAAGTCTGATTGAGCGGTATAAAATTTTTCTTAATAAACTTGAACTTGAAACTTGATCTCACCAAAATAAAAAATCACATGTAAACTAAATCCCCAGATGTAGCCTCCTTTACATTTTTCTTTCTAATTCTCATTCCTGTTTCTGAAATTGTACCATAAAGAGCTGGTGTTAGACATAAGGCCCAGGACAGAAATTGAAGAGGGGGCCCCCAATCCCCTCCTTGCTCCTTCCCCCTATTTCCTGACTTGCCACTAATAATACTACTATATATAAAACAATTTTAAATGACTTCTTCACACACAAAACACAGACAGATCTTCAGCAAATAAAGTGCAAGTTATGACAAATTAGAAATATGAATCACCAAAATTAAACTGGGAACTTCAAGAAGGTAAACTCAGAAAGTATTACAACATTGGAGAAATTAAAACAGAAATGCACTTAATTTTGTACTGAACACAATCAGTGGCAGAACCATAAAAGGGGGGGGGAGGAGCTTAGCCCCCCTAACATTTCTCTTGCTGTGGTTGGTGGGGATACTCAAGCCTCACAGATGATGACCACCTTCACCCCCTCAAGTCCGGCGACCAGAACTCTCCCAAGCTCTGCAGCCTGCAGCAGTATTTCAGAGCTGCAGCAGCCTCCATCCCCACTCCATGCCTACTCGGCTTTCACACATGCAGTGACAACTCAGGGATATTGCCACTAGCTGAGGAGCTTGGAGATTTCTGGCTGCTGGACTGGTCTTAAGTTGGTGGGGCTTGGGAATCCCTGCCAGCTCAAGTATATATAAAGTATTTTATATTCGGGTGGGGAAAAAATTGATGCTCGCCTTTTTGGGCTCAAGCCCAACCCCATCCTCCATCAAACATCTGGCTACACCACTAAATGCAATTAAAAAAAACATTTGTGATGCATATTAGAGAATGATACGGTGACAAAATTCATCACCGTTCCCGTCCCCGCAGATAACCGTGGGAAACCATCTTCATGTCATTCTTTAAGGAAAGAGGGAAGAATCAGAGTGTGAATGGCCACAACCACTGACCCGCAAGCTTTTCTTTGAATAATGCTGGTGTAGAAGGACAGAGGATGAAATAGACACTAGAAAATGACATGGGTTTATTTCCCGTGGTTATCCGCGGGGACGGGAACGGTGATGAATTTTGTCACCGTGTCATTCTCTAATGCATATATTCTAAAGCTTAATAAATAAAGCTATTCCGCTTGTGAAATGTAAGAGTACTATCCCCAATGGAAGAAAAAGCTCAGGTAATATTATGGCAGAGCATGAAAATACTCAAACCTCCTCCACCCACATCATCGGCAAAAAACTTCCGAGGGGAATGTGCAATGTCCACTACCTTATGCAGGACAAAATGCGAAGCTGCCTTCAAAAATTGTGAAGTTATGAAAGCTAACATATTTCCATTAATATATTCAGAATAAAACACTTTCTTTCTACCTTTATTGTCTGGACATTTTCCATCTCCTCAGTTCCTAGCTCATCCATTTTCCATCTTTCATAGCCTCCTATTTTCTTCCATCTAATCCTCATGACCACATTTCTACCTCTGTACTCGCTATTCTCCTCTCACTCATCATCTTGCTACCTCTTTTTGACTTCTTCCTATTTACAGAATTCATCTCTCCTTTCTTGTAGCCGTATCTGATGAAGGATATAAAAATACTTGAAGCGGTCCAGAAGAAAGTGACAAAAATGATAAGGGGTTTGATCCAAAAGAAGTATGAGAAGACAGTGGAAGACCTAAGTATATATACTCTGGAGGAGAGGAGGGACAGGGGAGATATGATACAGATATTTAAATACTTGAAAGGTATTACTTTAGAACCAAATCTTTTCCAGAAAAGAGAAAATGGTAAAACTAGAGGGCATAATTTGAGGTTGCAGGGAAGAAGACTCAGGAGCAATGTTAGGAAATTCTTTTTCACGGAGAGGGTGGTAGATGCCTGGAATGCCCTCCCGAGTGAAGTGGTAGAGAGGAAAATGGTGATGGAATTCAAAAAAGTGTGGGATAAACATAGAGGATCCCTAATTAGAAAACAAAGGATGTAAATTAAAAAAACTAAGGCCGGTACTATCCATATGCATCATCTCCTCCCTCTTTCTGCCCTTCCCTTCCCCACTTAACATGTACCATATTCACCCTCTTTCTTCTCTGCTATACCCATATTTTCTTAAACAACATTTTTCCATCTCTCTTCCCTTCCCTTCTCCAAACCTCCCATCCCTGTGCACCATCTTTTCCCTCTCTCACCCCTTCCTCTCCATCCTTGTGCATCCTTGTGCATCCTCCCTCTCCCCCCCCCCCCTTTCTGGTGGTCTAACATCTTTCTCTTCCCTTTCCCACAATCTGGTATCTCTCTCCCCTCCTTCCCTTCCCTCATCCCTCTTTGTGGTATGGCATCTCTTTTTTCATTTCCTTCCCCCTCTCCCCTACCTTAGTCTGGAATCTCTCTCCTCCTTCCCTGATCTGCCTTCTCTCCTTACCTCCCCCTCCAGTAGTTTGACATCTCTCTATTTCCCTTTCCCCTTCCTAAGGTCTGGTATCCCTTTCCTCTCCTCTCTTCTCCATTCCTTCCCTTCCCTCCTCCCTTCCATGGTCTGTCATCTTTATCTCCTTTCCTCCCCCTCCAGCATCTCTCCTTTTTCTTTCTCTTTTCTTGTAGTTAGGTATCTCTCTCCTCTCCTTCCCTTCCCTCCCGTGGTCTGGCATCTCTCTGTCCTTCCCTCCCCCTTCCTTAGTCTGGAATATCTCATACTTTCCTTCCCCCTCCAGTAGTCCAGCATCTATCTCCTTCTCTTTTCCCTCTTCCTGTGGTCTGGTATCTCTCTCTTCTCCTTCCCTTCCCTGGTCTGGCATCTTTTTCTCCTTCCCTCCCCCTCCAATAGTTCAACATCTCTCTCTTTCCTTCTTCTTGTGGTCTGGCATTTCTCTCCTCTACATCCCTTCCCTTCTCCTCCTCCTCCTCCTCCCTATTGTGGTCTGGCATCTCTTTCCTTCTCTTCCCTCCCACAGAGGTCTGGAACCTCTTTCTTTCTTTCCTCCATATCCCTACAGTCCAGCTTCTCTTCAGTAAACCTCCCCCAACAATCCTCCCTGTCTGTGATCTGGTGCTTGCTCACCCTTCTCTTTGCCAGCAGCCACTCTTTCACTCTTTGGGCCACCAGCAGCATGAGTGAAGTAAACACACTGCTTTGGCAGCCCAGAAACTTTCCCTCTGCTACTGCTTCCCACCTGTGTGGGGTCAAGAAGCATTAGCAGAAGGAAAGCTTCCAGGCAGCCAAAGGCAGCGTGTTTACTTCACTCACATTGTCGGCAGCCTGAAGAGTAAAAGAGTGGTTGCTAGGAAGGAGAAGTTTTAGATCTCATGGGGGAATGGAACCCCGGACAACTGTGCAGGCTACACAGAAGGTCTCTGCGGGCCTCTATGGACTCACAAGCCTTGCATTAAAGAATACTGCTCTAGAGGGTGAGATTGTTTCAGTATTAGATTTCTTATACGATCTGCTGGTTAAACACATTGGTCTGCAAATTTTCTAATTCAGGTATAAGGGTTTGCTTGAGCATATCTGCTTATGTTTTTGCAATGTGGGCTGTTGTGTTTTAAGTGGCTGTTGGGTCTTAAGCTTATCCTATAGTCATTCAATTGTTGCTTGGTTTATGATCTGCTTGTTTCTTACCTGTTTTCAGTTTGTTATTTTTATATTGATATTATTATTGTTATATTGTCATTACATGTATTTTTTCTGTTACTTAGGGCTCCTTTTACAAAGGTGTGCTAGCGGTTTTAGCGCGTGCTAAAATACCATGCTCACTAGCCACTACCACCTCCTTTTAAGCAGGTGGTAATTTTTTGGCTAGCGCGTGCAGCGCATGCTAATCTTGTGCATGCGCTAAAAACGCTAGCGCACCTTCGTAAAAAGAGCCCTTAGTCTGGAATGATTGGGCAGTTGTTCTCATACACTTTTGATTACTTAATGTTTCATTGTCCATTGCATTTGTTCTCTTAACCTTAGGTTTTGCTGGTATCTGTACTCACTATTTTCTATTGTTGGCTTTTACAAAGCTGTGATAGAGGTTGCTACGCAGATCAGCAAGGTAAATGCTCCAATGCTCATAGTATTCCTATGAGCATTGGCCCACAGTAAAAACCTCTACCACAGCTTTGTAAAAGGAGCCCTGCTTTTTTTAGTATGCGCTGAAGTTCCTTTTCTATATATTTTATAATATGACCATTTTTTTTCATTGCCCAAGTGGCTCATTGGCAATATGAATATTCTAGAAATAAAGCTGTTTGCTGCCACCGCCTACCCCAAGAGATTGAAAGATAATTTGATATTAACACAGTGGCATACCAAGGGGAGGGCAGGGCGGACGGTCCACCCCGGGTGCAGCCTTAGGGGGGTGCACAGCCGGGCAGGTCCCCTTACCTTCATGGCGCTTCCTCCCCCCCGCCCGCCTGCCTACCCAACCAACAACAGCACCGGTCCGACAAACCTCCCTGCCTTGTGGCTGCGAGTCTAAATTACCTTCTTACAACAGCTGCAGTATTGAAGCTGCGTGTGGCTGCCGTAAAGGTCATCTCTGACGCAACCGGAAGTTGCATCAGAGACGACCTTTACGGCAGTCATATGCAACTACAAAGCTCGGCTGCTGTAAGAAGGTAATTTAGACTTGCGGCCACAGGGCAGGGAGGTTTGTTGGACCGGGCCTGTGGTCGGTCGGGCGGGTGGGCGGGTGGGGGGGGAGAAAGGGAGGAAAGGTGGAGTGGAGAGGAAAAGACGCTTAAGGGAAATGGGTAAAACAGAGGAGGGAGAAGGATGCTGAAAGCACATGGAGAAGACAGAGGGGTGGAGAAGGACGTTGAAAGGACATGGGGAAGACAGAGGGGGGAGAAGGACGCTGAAAGGAAATGGGGAAGAGAGAGTGGGGAGAAGATGCTGAAGGGAAATGGGGAAGAGAGAGTGGGGAGAAGATGCTGAAGGGAAATGGGGAAGAGAGAGTGGGGAGAAGACGCTGAAGGGAAATGGGGATGACAGAGTGGGGAGAAGATGCTGGAAGGGAAGAAGACAGAGATGCCAGACTATTGGGGGGGGGGAAGAGGAGGGAAGAAGATGGATGCCAGACCAATTTGGAAGGGGGAGAAAGGGAGAGGCACAGTAACAGCAAATGGAAGAAGCAGAGAGAAGAGAGACAGTGGATGGAAGAAATTGAATGAGAAGATGAGGAAAGCAGAAACCAGACAACAAAAGTAGAAAAAAAATTATATTTCTTTTTCTTTTTTGCTTCAGGATAACGTAGTATATTAGTTGTGTTGATAAAAATTTAGAAACAAAGCCCTGCCAGCTGAACATCTCTTTCTCCAGTTCAGGAGCCAGAACTTTGATTTATAAGGAAGGAATAAGCTAAATATTGCAGTACTGAGGCTTGTATGGATGCTGTGGGGGGCGGTGACAGGGCAGTGAATTGGATGGTGGTGACGGGACGGTGCAGTGACGGGAATAGATTTTTTTTTCCCCGTGTCATTCTCTAGTGCTCACGTCAAAATCTTCCCTCTGACTAAGCTTCCTGTTTCCACTTTTTAATGAGCACCGCGTTGCTGATCTGAAGTTCTGTTGATGCCAGGGGTAGAAGGAGGCCCATTGCTGATCTTAAGTGTCATTGCGGAGGTGGGGGGTTGCAGATCTTGTTGCCATAATCGGAAAGTTGAGGAAGGGAGAAAGATGGGCCTGTGGTGGATGGAGAGATTGAGAGAAGGGGGCAGATGATGGAAGTGGGAAGAAAGGGGAGAGAGAAGAGGGCAGATGATGGAAGTGGGAAGAGAGAAGAGGGCAGATGATAGGGGGAAAGGATTGAGTTAGGGAAATACTGGAGGGGGTGAGGGAAAGAGGTGGCGAGCTGTAGGTAGACAGTAAAAAAGGAAATTGATGAGAGGGTAGTAAGAACATAATCTAGATGCATGCAGAAAATAAATTGAAAAGGAAAATGAGGGAAGAAAGGGATTGCAGAAGAGAGGTGTGGGAGAGGGAAGGAGAGGAGAGAGATGCCAGACCAATGGGGGTGAAAGGAGAGATGGAAGGGGGAGGCATACAGTTTCTGGAAGGGGCATAGAAGGAGAGAAGATGCCATATAGGGAGGGGCAGAGAGACGGCAGACAGTGGACAGAAGGAAGAGAGTAACAAGAATGATGAGGAAAGCAGAAACCAGAGAAGACAAAGGTAGAACAAAAATTTTCTATTTATTTATTGCTTTAGGAGACATGTGTCACTGTTTCTGTGGTGTTGCATTTTATGCAGAGACCAGCTTCTTGCTGGTTCAATTTAACCTTTGTCTATGTATTTCTATTTTATCCCCCTTTATACAAAACTGTGGAGCATTTTTTAGCACCAGCCGTGGTGGTAGCAGCTCTAATGCTCAGAATTCTATGAGCGTCAGAGCTGTTACCACCGTGGCTAAAACCACACCTCAATTTTGTAAAAGGGGGAGGGGTTGGTTTGTGATGACATATTCCATACTAGGCGAAGGTGTTTTCTGTGTTCTGTGTGTTCGAAAGACATGGTTTTCTGTTAGGATTGATGGTGTAGGATTGATCTGTACTAGTCTGGCTTGTTTAGTTTTACAGTGGGTGTATTGATGTACTGCTCACTATAATATGTAAGATGCTGCCTTTTCCTAGGTACTCATGTGTGATGTGTGGCTTGTTACTAAAAATCATGTTTTTCGTACAGATGTGGGGGGGGGGTGCCAAAAAATGATGGACCCCGGGTGTCACATATGCTAGGTTCGCCACTGTATTAACATCTACTCTTCAGGCTTTATAGCTTCTGGATGTTGCACTTCCATCAAGAGCAATAGATTTCAGATGTTCCTTTATGGTGTAATCCTTATATCTGAATGAATGGTAATAAACTTTATTTGGAATTATGGTTACAGAGAGATATATGGAAAAACAAACAAAAACTGCAGACTATGTACAAGATGCAGGCAAAATTTATTGTATCAAAATTAAAATGCAGAAATTAAAACCCTTTTTACCAATCAAGGGACCCGACACGGTCTGTGTTTCGGACAAACCTTCGGCAGGGGTCCATGGTAAATAAGGTCTAAAATATACCACAAAAAATTGAAGGTAACAATATACAATGGAGTAGCTAAAGACCTATGACAAAGTCCTACGTGCAAGCAGGTATTTGTTTTTGTTGCAGAGAGATATATGGACATGAGCATCTTATTTTAAATCAGCATCTAATAACATTTCATGAGCTCAGAAGAAAATATGGTCTTTAATTTTCACAATGGTTAAGTGGTTTCAGTTCTCACCTGTGCTTAAGGCAATGAATTTCAACCTTTTTTCATCTCGTAGCAAACTTACAGGGCACAAAAATTGTCAAGGCACACCACTGGAATCTAACCCATACCTGCACAGCCAAGCTATGATCCATTCCATCCCCACAAGCAATCTCCCCCATCCCTACCTGAACCTTGTAACCTTCAGAAGTAATTATTTCATTTAACTATTCTACTGAAACACATTATGGACTGTTACAGATTCCTACATGGACACCACATGCCAGTAGAATCCTTCATCTTAGTTGCAGATGCAGAACATGACTCTTACCTAATATTTAAAAAAATAGGGAACCACAAAAAACTTGTAGGCAAAAACTGAAAGCAGAGCTTCCTGACTCTGGATGTTGTGCAACACCAGACAAATAGAAAGACATGCATGT
This sequence comes from Geotrypetes seraphini, assembly GCF_902459505.1. Lineage (NCBI taxonomy): Eukaryota > Metazoa > Chordata > Amphibia > Gymnophiona > Dermophiidae > Geotrypetes > Geotrypetes seraphini. The sequence goes on from NC_047086.1 coordinate 256,065,814, forward strand.
CCTCCTGTACTGTTCAAAATAAAGCTGACAGATGTAAATTCTCAACACTGACAAAATTCAGTCACTGAACTGAAAATAAAATAATTTGGTCTACTTGTGCAGTTTGGTGATTTTATTATTCCAATCATCTTGTTCCCAGTCTTTAGTTCTGATTTCCTTTGTCTGTGCTCCAGGACCGGCTCAAAGAGTATTGGCTCCCTGAGCCAACTTTGATGGTGACGTTTGCTCCCCTTTGCAGTGCCCCTACCCCCCTAGCTTAAGCTTTCTCCCTCTCCCCAGTCCAAAATTTCTCCCCTTCTCTTTCTATCCTCTAGCCTGATATTGCTCTCTCTTATTCTACCTCTCTCTTCATTCCCCCTCAGCGTTCTAAATATTACCTTGCTTGCTAGTAGCAACAGCATACAAAGCAGGCTGCTTTCAGCTAGCCATGGGTCTTCCCTCTGTCATGTCCCACCTTCCTCTGATACAATTTCCTTTCAGCAGGACATGACAGAGGGAAGACTCAGGGCTGGACAAAGCAATCTGCTATGCATGCTGTTGCTTCTGGCAAGTAAGATAATGTTTTGAGGGCGACAGAGGAAGGAGGAGAAAGGGGGAGAAGAGAAGGAACAATGTCAGACTAGGGGCTGGAGAGAGAAGGGGAGAAATGTTATATCAAGAGTGAAAGGGGAGATGAAACACTGGTGGTGAGCTCAGAGGCTGGGGATTTCAGTACCCTGTATCCCATCATCCTGGGCTACAGCCTCGCCTGGTCCAATGGTTGAGCTAGCCCTGCTATGCTCTTAACTATGTTTCCAGAGCCTCCTTTCCATTTGCTGGTTTTTTTTTTTTTTGGTGGGGGGGGGGGTTTCCTCACCTCCTACCCTACATCTGTTTGGCACTGATCTTTCATGCTCAGCTTTCTTCAGTTTTATGCTTTCTTCTCAAATCTATCCTGTTTTCCCTCTCCTCTTCTCTTCCCTTCCCTTCCCTTCTCTTCATATGTAGCATGTCTCCTCTTTCACGTAGCCTGTCTCCCTATTCTCTTTTCTTTCCTTTATGTGTAGCATGTCTTCTCATCTTCCCTTCCCTTTATGTGCCAACATTTCCTAATTTTCCTCTATGGTATCGTCTTTGCTCCTTCTCCTCACCTTCATTCCCTCTTGCAGGTCCAATATCTTTTCCTACCTTCTTCCTTCCACCCCCTCAGGCCTCTCTTCTCTCACCACAATTCTACATATTTTGCAGTTGCTGACAGCTATTAGAACAAGCCTTCTTCTGGCCATCCAAAGACTTTCCCTCTATCACATCCCTCCTATGCGGTAAAAGGAAAATGTGTCAGAAGAAAAGATCCCAGGGCTGTCCAGAGGAAAGCTTCCACCCCTAGTGCTCCCGCTAGCTAAGTATTGGGTGCTGAGGTTTTGCAGTTGGAAACCACAAAATTTGTAGAATTGCAGCATAGAGGAGAGAAACTCTAGGGGTGAGAGAAGGAAGAAAGTGAAGCAAATCCAGACTTGAGTGGAGAGTGCATTGATTCTGTTGCCAATGACCTGGAGGGGATTCCATGGGATCCCTGCAGACTCAACAGAACACCGCGGGAACAGTCTGTGTCGCAGCACATCAGTTGAAAAACACTGGACTAAGGCATGGACAATAAAGATTATGATGATACATTTAAATCAGATTGTTTTCTATTAAACATTTGGCTGGAGAAAGGGTTGATGCAAAGTTACTAAGCTGGCACCTTATACTTAGAATGCTCTTAATAATATCTTGTTAATGCTTCCCATGTTAGCTCACTGAAACAAAAGAACTTATTTGTTTATGCAAATTAAAATGCAGCGTTCTTTAGATGAGTTTGGTTTCTTTTATCTAGAGTGATTCCAATTAAATAGCTTTGTGATTATTAGTTAAAGGATAACCTCTGCTCTTTTGACAAAGCTGAAGTTTTGTCAAAGACTACCTGCTGAGTTAATTGCAGCACACAATTCAAGATTTTCCAAGGGCTTGGTTAATCTGCCATGACTCTTGAAGTTATTAGTTCATGTATGACAAAAGAATTGAGATTACTTATTTTTAAATTTAGGCTGGCAGTGTAGAACAGATGTTTTAGTATAACAGCATAAATACTTAGGAATTATTAGGAAAGGAATATAGAATAAAGCAAAGACTATCATAATGTCTCTGTATTGCTCCATGGTGAGGCTATACCTTGAGTATTGTGTGCAGTGGAATTAGAAAAAATACAGAGAAGTGTGACCAAAATAATTAAGGGGATGGAATGACTTTCATATGAGGAAAGGTTAAGGTTCTTCTGCTTGGAGCAGAGACAGTTGAGAGGGACGTATGATAGTGGGCTTCACCCTGGAGACTGTTGGGATGAATATACAACTGAGCTGCAAAACCTCAGTACCCAATATTTGGCTAGTGGGAGCACTGGGAATGGAGGTCCTGAATGGAATAGGGTGGAATGTGGGGTTTAACCCAGGGGCTGCTGGGACGAGTATGCAGATGGATTGCAAGACCTCCTCAGCACCCGATAGGCAACCAGTGGAAGCAGAGTGGACTTGGGATTTACCCTTGAGAAGGTTGAGAGAAACTTACAGATAGGCTGCAAAATCTCTTCAGCACCAGCTAGTGGCCAGTAGGATCACAGGCCCTGAGTAGTTAAGGATAGACCTGTGAGTTGACTCAAGGATATTAAAATGGGTATGCAGATGGGCTGCAAGGTTTCTTCAGCATGTAGTACCAAACCAAAAAAAAAGGCAAGTGAGATGTCAAAACAACAAAAGAATACATTTATTAACACAAAACAGTCCTAGTAGGTTTACTTATTAATATCACAGAGTCAATGTCCCGACTAGGATCCAAGTTTCGGCTGTCTGGAATGCCTTCTTCAGGGGACTGATCAAGTAAACTAAAAATAAAATGACATAGACATAAATGCATATCTTTTGGATGTTTTATGACGTCACTTTAGGACCCATCCCAAGGGCACTCAGTTTATTTATTAGACGTCTGTGTGGAACACTATCAAAGGCTTTGCTAAAATCTAAATACACCACATCTAGCGCACATCCTCTCTCCAATTATCTGGTGAACCAGTCAAAGAAATTGATCAGATTTGTCTGACAAGACCTACCTCTAGTGAATCCATGTTGCCTCCAGTCCTGTAATCAACAGGATTCTAGAAACTTGACCATTCTCTGTTTTAAAAACTTTTCCATTAATTTGTTTACCACAGAAGTCAAACTTACCGGCCTGTAATTTTCTACTTCTTCCTTACTTTCATTTTTGTGGAGAGGAACCACATCTGCCTTTCTCCAGTCTTCCGGTACCACTCCCGACTCTAGAGACTCGTTGAAAAGGTCAGTCAGCGGAGCTACCAGAACTTCCCTAAGTTCCTTCAGCACCCTCGGATGTACACCATTTGGTCTCATCGCTTTGTCTACCTTTATTTTAGCTAGTTCCTCATGAATACAATGTAGTTAAAGTAGTTGCTTTTAAAATAGGTTTGCACAAGTTCTTGGATGAAAAGTCCATAGTCTGCTGAGACAGAAATGATAAAAGATTGTTTGAGGTCTCTTGATGTTTTTCTAATGTTTCCTCCGCCTTAATAGAAAAATATGCCTGAACATTGTCAGTTTTCACTCTCATTAAATTATGTTGTAAACAATTAAGAACATAAGAACATAAGCAGTGCCTCTGCTGGGTTAGACCAGAGGTCATAGAAACATAGAACATTATGGCAGAAAAGGGCCACGGCCCATCTAGTCTGCCCACACTAATGGCCCACCCCCTAACTACCTCCATGAAGAGATCCCACATGCCAATCCCATCTTTTCTTAAAATCTGGCACGCTGCTTGCCTCAATTACCTGTTGTGGAAGATTATTCCAGCGATCAACCACCCTTTCGGTGAATAAATATTTTCTGGTGTCGCCATGAAATTTCCCACCCCTGATTTTCAACGGATGCCCTCTTGTTGCCGTGGGTCTTTTAAGGAAAAAGAGATCCTCTTCCATCATGCCCAGTAGTCCGCTCACGCAGCGGCCCATCAGGTCCAGGACCTGTGTAGTAACCCTCTATACTTTTATCCCCTTTTCCTTCAGAAAACTGTCCAATCCCTTCTTGAACTCCAAAACTGTATCCTGCCCTATAATGCCTTCTGGAAGCACATTCCAGGTGTCCACCACCCATTGAGTGAAGAAGAACTTCCTGGCATTGGTTCTGAATCTGTCCCCTTTTAATTTTTCCGGATGCCCTCTCATTCTTATAGTTTTTGAAAGATTGAAGAATCTGTCCCTCTCCACTTTCTCTATGCCCTTCATGATCTTGTAAGTCTCTATCATATCCCCTCTAAGTCTCCGCTTCTCCAGAGAAAAGAGCCCAGTTTCTCCAATCTTTCAGCGTATGAAAGGTTTTCCATATCTTTTATCAAACGTGTCGCTATCTTCTGAACCCTCCCGAATATTGCCATATCTTTCTTTAGGTACGGCGACCAATATTTGACACAGTACTCCAGATGCGGGTGCACCATCGCCCAATACAACAGCAGGATAACATATTTTGTTCTTGTTGTAATACCCTTCTTGATTATGCCTAGCATTCTATTCGCTTTCTTAGCAGCCGCTGCGCACTGTGCCAACGGCTTCATTGTCTTGTCCACTATTACCTGCAAGTCCCTTTCTTGGGTACTCTCACTCAATGACATCCCTCACATTGTGTAGCTGTACCTCGGGTTTCTGTTTTCTACATGCAAAACTTTACATTTCTCTACATTAAACTTCATCTGCCATCTCGTCGCCCACTCCCCTAGTTTGTTCAAGTCTCTTTGTAAATCTTCGCAGTCTTCTTTAGTCCTAGCCCCATTAAATAGTTTGGTGTCATCTGCAAATTTTATTACTTTGCACTTTGTCCCTGTTTCTAAATTATTTATATATGCAACTTCATCATTATGTTTCTTCTTTGCCCTCCAGTTCTTTGACTGCCTCTTGTCATGAATTGCTTTCCACAGCTTTCACCATTGGTTCTCAACTTCCAGTCCCCCTTAAATTCCATCATCGCCATTTAAAGGATGAATCCCACTTGTTTGACCATTCCCATATATGGGAGGCCTGGGCTCGCGACCTTGCTGTAGATTTGCCGGATGATGTGCTCTTACAGGTGGTCCGTAGGTTGCCAGCCTTTCGGAAATATACTACTTTCTGGGAACAACACTACAAGTTAGTTTTTCGCTTGTACATTTCTCCAAAGAGGGCATATTTATCCCGCCTTTGTGAAACTGCAGCTTGTCCTAAATGCCAAGCTCCTGAAGCAGGCTTGGGACACATGTTTTGGATTTGCCCCGCTATTCAAGATTATTGGCATGCTGTTTTTGTCTTTGTGGAGCGCATCTGGAAAATTACTATTTGTCGCTCCCCTTTATTATTATTTGGTACTGTTCCTCACTATTTCCCTCGAGTGAGGGGCGCTGCTGCTTTCCTTAAATGGTGGCCCTGAAATGTATTTTGACCCACTGGCTTGAAGATACTGCTCCCGATTATTCTCTGTGGAGATGTCGGATGATTACCCTCTTGATGTGGGAACGGAGAGATGTGTTGGACCTCTTTTCTCTCCCAGGTTGGGTCTTTCAATGTACTTGGGAACCTTTCTGGACAACTATGACCCCGTTGGCCCGAAGTCGCTTGCTGAATTGTTGAATCTCTGTATTTTGTTTTCTTTGTTACACCTGGTCTACTTGATCTTTGTATAATTTTCTCTAGATGAGATGTACTTGGAAGGGGGACCCTGGGAAGGGGGGGGTTATTTATTTTGGGGTGGGTTGTGTTGGGATAGGGGGGCTTTCTTATCTGTAGAGACGGGTTTTGTTATCCAAAATGCTGAGCTTGCTTGTAATTGATTGGTTTCTTGTTTGCTGGTTTTGTTGAGCTCAATAAAATATATTTGAAAATAAATACATTGAATAGCAGCGGACCAATCATCGACCCCTGCGGAACACCACTCGTGACCCCCCTCCAGTCTGAGTAGTGGCTCTTCACTCCTACCCTCTTCTTCCTACCCGCCAACCAATTCCGTATCCATCTGTGTACGTCTCATTCCACCCCATGGTTCTTCAGTTTCCGAAGTAGGCGTTCATGGGGTACCCTGTCAAAGGCTTTTTGGAAGTCTAAGTTTACGATGTCTCTGGGGTCCCCTTTGTCCATCCGTTTGTTAATTTCTTCGAAGAAGTGCAATAAGTTCGTCAGGCACGATCTTCCCTTACAGAAGTCTTTCTAGATGCTCCTCAATGCTGTCTTTTATCAGCGCATCCGCCATTTTCCCCGGAACCGAGGTCACCTCTTGATCCCTTTTTAAAGATGGACGTAATATTGGCTATCTTCCAATCGTCTAGGATCACACCTGTTTTCAGGGATAGATTACAGACTTGCTGTAGTAGTTCCACTGCTTCCTCCTTCAGTTCTTTCAGTACCCTAGGGTGGATTCTGTCCAGGCCCGGTGATTTGTCAGATTTTAATTTTTCTATCTGCCTGTGTATGTCTTCGAGGCTTACTTCCATGGATGTTAATTTTTCTGCTTGGTCTCCTTTGAAGATTTGTTCAGGTTCCGGTATGTTGGATGTGTCCTCTTTTGTAAATAGTCTTTCTGCCATTTCTTTCTCCTCCTTCACCACTCCCACCTCCTCCCTAGCCGGCTGCTTCTCTTTAACATATCTGAAGAACGGTTTGAAATTTTGTGCTTCCCTGGCTAGCCTCTCTTCATATTCTCTTTTTGCTTTTCTAACCACGAGATGACATTCTTTTTGATACTTCCTGTGTTCTTTCCAGTTCTCCTTGGTTTTGCCCTTTTTCCATTTCTTGAATAAAAACCAGGCTTGCTCTACAGTCTGCGATTTCTTTGAGTTGTTCCTAAGTTTCTTCCTTGCCATTACCCTCATCGCTTCGTAGTTTCCTTTCTTGTAGTTAAAAGTTGTCACTGTGGTTCTCTTTCCCTTTGGTATTCCTACTTCAACTTGGTCATATTGTGATCGCTGTTTCCCAACGGTCCCACTACTTCCACTTCCTTTGCAGGTCCTCTTAGCCCATTAAGGATTAGATCGAGAGTGGCATTCCCTCTCGTCGGTTCTCTGACAAGCTGATCCACGAAGCAGTCTTGTATAGCCTCCAGGAATCCGGTCTCCCTAGTGCATTTTGAATTTCTAAGACTCCAGTCTATCCCGGGATAGTTGAAGTCTCCCATAATAATCGTGTTACCGCTTTTGCATTCTCGTTTCATCTCGGCTTCCATTTCTTCATTGGTAGATTCGATTTGCCCAGGTGGATGATAGTACAGGCCCATCTTAATCTCGGGCCCTTTCCTTCCCGGTATTTTAACCCATAGTGATTCCAATTTGTTGGTCGTCGCTGCTGTGTCCACTCTGGTAGAATATATGCATTCTTTTATGTATAGGGCTATTCCTCCTCCTTTCTGACCTGACCTTTCCTGCGATAGAGTTTATACCCCGGCAGTGCTATGGCCCATTTGTTTTCATCATTCCACCATGTTTCGGAGACCCCAATGATGTCTAGGTTCTCAGTTTTGGCCATGACTTCTAATTCTCCCATTTTGTTCCTCAGGCTCCTTGCATTAGTATATTTGCAATTTAAGTCCTGGTATTTTTTTGTCTTCATTTCCTTTCCCTGTGTTTTGATCTTTATTTATTATTATTCTGATAGTTTCTTCTGCTTCTCTTTCCAATAAACTGTAGAATGTAATCTATAGTGATCAGACCAAGCAACTGGTTCCCATAGTTTGTCTAATAACATAAATTGTAAGATGATTTTAATTTATATGCAAAAGGTCTAATGGCCAATGGAGATAGTATTATAATATAAGAGTTGTCATATTGGGATCGACCAAAGGTCCATCAAGCCCAATATCCTGTTTCCAACAGTGGCCAACCTAGATCACAAATACCTTGCAGATTTTATGCTGCCTTTCCTAGGAATAAGCAGTGGATTTTCCCATCTTAATAATTATTTTATGGACGTTTGTTATAGGAAATTATCCAAGCCTTTTTTAAACACTGCTAAGATAACTGCTTTCACCACATTCTCAAAAAACAAATTCCAGAGTTTATGTTGAGTGAAGAAATATTTTTTCCAGTTTGTTTTAAATCTATTGCTCAATAGCTTCATTTCATGCTCCCTAGTCCTAGTCCAAGTGATTCTCATTTACCCGTTCACTCTACTCAGTATTTTATAGACTTCTATTATATCTTCCCTGAGCCATCTTTTCTCCAGGCTGAAGAGCCTTATGTGCTTTAGCCTTTCCTCATAGAAAAGTCATCCTTCCCACTATATCTTTTTTGAGATGTAGTGACCAGAATTGCACACAGTATTCAAGGTACATGTATTTATCAATATAATTTTGGGCTCAAAAAATTGTTCAAGATGTAGTAGTCAAAGTGTCCAAGTGGGCATTCTCAAAACAGACTTTCCAGACATCTTTCTGGTTGTTTTGTTTCTAGTGCATCAAAATCTTAATAGGGGCATGTTAGAGGCGTGTTTTGGGAGGGCTTAGGGCAGGTACAACTTGAATGTTCTGCAGGTACAATCAAACCTTTAACAAAACATCAAAGACTTTTTTTTTTTTTTTTTTTTTAGAAGCTTGGAGCTAGATCTGTTTTAAAAGTGTCTGAATGCTAGAAAGGTGCCCAAACTGATCAGATGATCACTGGAGGGATTAAGGCATAACCCCCATTACTCCTCCAGTGGTCACCAATTCCCTACCACTACCCAAAGATGTGGAAACCCACCCCCCAGTATTTTCTAGCCTGTATTACGAGGCGGTGCTGAAAAGTTCTCAGCCCAACCAACCAGCATCCTAAATGCTGAGCGTTATTTTACCACTGTAGCTGAAAAAGTGTTATCTTATTTCTTTAAGTGCCAATTTGCAGAAAAAAAGTTCTATGTTTTGATATTGTTTCAGATCATTGATTGAATCATATCCATGTCATTCACTTCTTGGTTGAGCTGAGAACTTTTCAGCACCCCCTCTTACAGCTTATGAACATAAGAATAGCCTTATTGGGTCAGACTAATGGTCCATCAAGCCTAATAGCCAATTTTCACAGTGGCCAATCCAAGTCACTAGTACCTGGCCAAAACCCAAACAGTAGCAACATTCCATGCTACCGATCCAGGGCAAGGCTTCCTCCATGTCTTTCTCAATAACAGACTATGGACTTTTCCTCCCTGAATTTGTCCAAACCTTTCTTAAAACCAGCTACACTATCCGCAACACATTCCAGAGCTTAACTATTCTCTGAGTGAAAAAAATTTCCTCCTATTGGTTTTAAAAGTATTTCCCTTCATCAAGTGTCCCCTAGTCTTTGTAATTTTTGACGGAGTGAAAAATCGATCCACTTGTACTCGTTCTACTCCACTCAGGATTTTGCAGACTTCAATTATATCTCCCCTCAGCCTTCTCTTTTCCAAGCTGAAGAACCCTAACCTTTTTAGTATTTCCTCATACAAGAGGAGTTCCATCCAGCAGAGTAGAACAGAGGGGCACTCTTAGGGGGTACTGCAGTGAATTTCACATTTAAAAGTCCCAGGTATACATGCCACTATAACCCACCCCAAACCATCTGTACCTACATAAAGATGACACCTGCAGGCATAAGGACTATTGTTGTGGCGTACAGGTGGGTACAGTAAATTTTGGATGTGTTTTGGAGGGCTCACCATACAATATAAGCAGTTTATAGTGACATGTGTATCTGGGACTTTTAAATGTGATATTCACTGCAGTACCCCCTAGAGTGTCCTTCTGCTCTGCTCAGATGTCTGTGTGGTCAGTTTGCTAAGAATGCTGGCTGCTAGCTAGAACATCCAAAAAACTGTTTTTTGTGCATTTTTCATGTGGACATCTTTATATTAGAGAATGGCCAAAAGAGATAGATATACTAAGGACCGAAATGTCTAGATAGGTCATTAAAAAAAAAAAAAGATAGACGTCTTGTTGTTTTGAGAATGGACATTTTCCCTACTGGTTTTCTGGATGTCTGTTCCAGGATGTCCAAACTTAGACTTAGATGTCCTATTGAACATGACCCTCCACATTGGTAACTCTAGGGATCCAGGTCAGAGACAATTAAAGTGCAGTATTATACTGAGAGACAATAATGTATACCTTGGCCACTGCAGGAGAAGGCCACTGGAGAACTTGTTATATCTAAAGAATGTATAGGTGATACTTATAGTCAGTGGCATAGCAAGGGAGGTTGGCACCCAGGGCAGTGGCACCCCACATCATTATCTCTTGCACCCCCTACTCATCCTAGTTGCTTGAGTGCTCTCCCCCACTATTCCCTGCCACTTAAGCACCCTCACCACCCTCGTGTACCACATCTTGAAGTGTTCACTGACATGAGCAGCATCTTCCACTTGCTCTTCACGGCGGATTTGGCTCCCTTCTGACATCACATCCTTGTCCCGTGATGAATACTTCAAGAGATATGCAGGGGGTTCAGAGGAGGAGATGTGCCGGTGCCCCCATGAATGCAGTACCGAGGGTGGACTACCCCCGTCCTCCTATACTACACCACTGCATATAGTCAATAGTATTTCTTTTATTTACATCCATTGTGTGGCTCTAGTTTATCCTGGCTCCAAGCCCACCTTCACTTGCATTACTACAGGCTGTATCTTTACAGATCTTTTTATAAAATGCCCTCAGAATTGTTCTTAATTCAGATCTCCATATTCTATGTAAAATAGAATGCTTTTTGAAAATCAATTCATACCATACCATACATTTTCTTCTATACTGCAATTTTCTGCTGGTATTCACTATGGTTTACAACAAGATTTAAGATCAGGACATGTACAATGGATGTAGAATTGGGGGATTTAGAGACTTGGACATGAGGAAAGAACAGGAGGTTGACTCCTGGGATTTCGCTATAGGTCCAAGGAGAAAAAAATGGGTCTTAAGATTCTTTCTCAAGGTTTTGTACTGGCATTGTTGTTGCAGATGAAGATGAAGACCATTCCATGTCCTGGATCCCTGGTATTCAAACATTGAGTTGTGCAGCAGCTTTCTACGTATGCCTAAAAGGGTTGTACCACTTACACATGTAAACCCAGGGCCTGATATTGAGGCAACAACAGACAGCCTAGCTAATTCCTGCAGTCCACAGTGATCCCAGATATTCAATGCTAGGTCAAAGTTCACCAATATTAATTGGCTGGTTAGCTATGTCAAGTGACATAGCCAATCACTGGCCAATCTGGTAAACCAGATATTCAATGGGAGATATCTGGCTATCTCCTGGTACATATGGGTGGATAGCTGGCTAATTAATAATAATAATAATAATAACTTTATTCTTCTATACCGCCATAGTCGAAAGACTTCTAGGCGGTTCACATTCGAAGAAGGCTGGATAATCAGCGAGATAGAGGATGTAAGAAGAGAGGGTTATATAAGAATTAGGTAAAGGAACAGTTAAAAAAAAAAAAACTGCGAAATTACATCGAGGTAGAGAGGGGGAGAATATTTCATTTGGAGGCTTCTGTTTAGGAGATGAATTACTTAGCTGCCCAGAAGCTGTTCCTGGTCTGCTAAGTACCAATGAATATCGATGGAGCACTATTTATAAATGCAAATTTCAAGTAAAACTTTCCAAAATGACTTTCAAAATTTGTTATCACTCCAGAGAGTCAATCTAAATGAGGACAATTGTCCCAAGGATGTTTTTTTAGTTCATTTAAAACTTATGCAGTAGAGTCTTTTTCTTGGATGTTTAAAAAGTCTATTTTGTTTAATTTCTATTGGCATGAGCTAAATAATTTTGGAATCACAACCAGTTTCAATTGCACACTTGTTAGAACTATTGATATTATGTATTCTGAAAATATAAAAAGAAAGCTGATTTTTTTTTCAACTCTAAAACACCACGCAAAGAGACTTTTTGTGCTAGCAAAATAGAAATCTCCAGGAGAGCTCCATTTAACAGTGCTTAGAAAATCAATAGCATTCTCTTTTCATTGCAGTGCAAAATATCTCTCTACTTGACTCCGGATAATCACACTAATTCACAATTGAATATATGCACTACATTTTCATGCTTTCATTCCAAGATGTATTATTGATAGTTTTAAAATATTCTTACAGTGTAGAAATTGATAATGAAAATATGTCCCAGGTTATTATTTTCTGAAATTTTTATGACATTTTAATTCCTGTATTAACCATGGAACCTTTTTTTTTTTTTAGATTGGGCTTTAAATCACACTGTTTGTTTAGTTGTTTTTCAAGGTAAGATATATTCAGGTGCAGTGAGATTTCATTGTCCCTAGAAGGATTACAGGGTGAATCCTGTGTAATTTCTTGTGCATTACTTCAGCTGGGAACATCACCTGTTTCCAGTTACAGCAAAGCAGAGTGATTTCTTGTCATCCCAGATCTTGCATTACTTAAAGAGTCAGTGTTAAATATTCCCCCCTCACACTTCTCTAGTGGCCTAGGTGTTAAAGCATATTTGAAGTCTTCTTCCCTTGGCTCCCATGACTGTCTGTAAGAAAATATGACCCCTTAGCACCCATCTCTTGCCAAGCCAAATTGCTTTCATACCCCTATTCTCTCTTCCCCAATATTGTCCCTCTTCCTTCCCTTCCTAGCACTTACCAGATAGTTTTAGTGGTCCTGTGAAGAGCAAGAACAATCTAGGTATTTCAGCCCTGGTGGTGTATTTTCCAAAATGGTGCCACCTGCTCCCTAGTGGTATGGCAATTCGTATGTTCTTATGTTAACTAGTGAGATTAAATTTGATGATGACACAAAGTTGTTAAATCGCAAGAGGATCGTCAAAACTAGGAGACTAGGAGACTGGGCATTAAAATGGCAGATGCCATTTAATGCGAGGAAGTGCAAAGTAATGTATGTGAGAAAGAGGAATCTGAACTATAGCTACTTGATGCAGATCTCCACGTTAGGAGTCACTGCCCAGGAAAAGGATTTTGTAAGTGTCATCGTTGAAGATATGATGAAACCCTCAGCTCAGTGTGCAACTGTAGCTAAGAAAGCAAATAGAATGTTAGGAATTATCAGGAAAGGAATGGAAAACAAAGATGAACATGTTGTAATTGCCTTTGTATTGCTCCATAGTGCAGCTGCACCTCAACTACTGTGTGCAATTCTGATTACCACATCTCAGAAAAAGATATAGTAGAATTAGAAAAGGTACAGAGAAGGGTAACGAAAATGATTAAAGAGGTGGGACGACTTCCCTATAAGGAAAGACTAAAGTGGCTAAGGCTCTTCAGCTTGGAGAAGAGGCAGCTCAGGAGAGATATGATAGAGGTCTATAAAATACTGAGTGGCGTGGAAAGTGTAGATATGAATCGCTTGTTTACACTAGGACTAGGAGGCATGTAATGAAGCTACTAAGTAGATTTAAAACAAACTGGAGAAAGTATTTTTTCATTCGACGTGTAATTAAACTCTGGAATTTGTTGCCAGAAAATGTAGTGAAAGCAGTTAGTTTAATAGGGTTTTAAAAAAGTGTAGATCATTTCTTAAAACAAAAGTCCATAAGCTGTTAGGATGACGGTGGGGTAATCCACTGTTTATTCCTAGGGCCGCTGTGGGCAGACTGCTGGGCACGATGGACCACTGGTCTGACCCAGCAGTGGCAATTCTTATGTTCTTATAACCTGATATATTCCTAAGGGGCAGCTGTCCAACATGAACCAAATATGACAGTATCTGAAAACAGTCTCAAAACTGGCTAAAAAAAAATGAAAATAAACCAAAAGTTTTTCCATGCACATGTCTTCTGTTTTGATTGACTGAAAGCTACAGTGACATGTCATAAAAATATCTGTTCATAGACAATCAAACCCCAAAGCACTGTTTTCACTTTGTTTGAAGACTATGGGATAGATATACCGTATTTTCACGCAGATAACGCGCACCCGTGTAAAACGTGCACACGGGTATAGCGCGCAGAAACCACGATTTTATGTACAAAAACTTTTGTATACCGCGCTCACGGGTATACCGCGCATGCAGCCCGACTGTCCTTTCGCCCGCCCCGACTCTCCTCTGGCCACCCCGACTCTCCTTTCGCCCTCCCCGACTCTCCGTGCGCTGTCCCGACTATCCGTTCACCCTCCCTGACTTTCCGTGCACTGCCCCGCCTCTCCATGCGCGGCCTGAGGCACATGGTCGGGTTGGGCCCATGTGCCTCAGGCCGCGCCCCCAGGTGGGACCTAAGGCTCCAGGGCCTATTCTGATTGGCCCACGCGCCTTAGGCCCCACCAGTAGGCGGAGCTTTGGGACGGATGGGCCAATCCGGCCTCATTCTGTCGTTGGCTGCCTGCCGGACAGGCGGGTTTGGCTCCCGTCTGTCCGGCCAACTACCAAAGGTACGGGGAAGGGGGGTGGGGGTGTCGTGGGGGTCGGCCAGGGGGGTTGCGGGTCGGCTGGGGGGGCGGTCGGAGGTTCTTGGGGGGGGCGGTCGTTGGAGGGAGGGGGGTTTGCGTCGAGGGCAGGAGGGCCTGGGATCCCTCCTGCCCGTAATGTAGTGTGGGGTGGGGGTAGGGGGTCGCCATGGCCAGGAGGGTTTGGACTCCCTCCTGGCCCGATATTGTCGGGGAGTTGGGGAGTCGGCCGGGCAAGAGGGCTTGGGCTCCCTCTTGCTCCGATCGTGGATGCGGGTGCGGGTGGGAGCGCGTGCGAGCGGTCGTTCGGGGTGGGGGTGTGAGCGGTCCTGCTGGGGGGGGGGTGAATCGGGCGTCGGGCGGGGTGGGAACTATGTAAAAAAAAATTTGTATACCGTGCTCATGCGTATAACGCGCGAGGGGTATGCGCGGTAGGTAAAAACGCGTATAACGCGCGCGTTATATGCGTGAAAATACGGTAGTTATCAAACTGTGCTACAACATTAACTTACATTATTTACCCTTAATGCATGTTAAAGAGCTCTAATAATGCTGGTTGCATTATCCAGCTCTGTTCAGGTTACTCCATGTTGCATGGTAATAAAATGCAAAACATGTCAATGCATGTAAAGCAATTCATTAATATGTAAATATAAAACTTGGATTGTGGTGCGCATCAGAAGCATACTTCAAGCCATATTATAATTTGTAAAATAACTCCAGCAAAAAGCTCTATCAGAAGGAAAAGGCTTCATTTGCAGGACTGTCAGCATTGTGATCCTAGTAGCAACACAAACAACCCAGGGTCTTGGTTCCCATGCTGGAATGCTAAGAGTGGGAGAGAAAAAAAACCTTCATACACACAGACAAGGATCAATTAACCCACGAAAGCTTTCACAAGGCAGGACCTGATCAGTCTAAAGGCAACTGATTTCTCAGGTCTGTCTTAAAGAATTCCTGCCAGCTTCGTGCTTTTTATTAGAATTCAGATCAAAATTGTCAATTATCATCTGATACAATGCGTCATTAATCAGGCCAGCTTACCTTTTTCCTCATTTTGTGTTGCATAGACCATCAAGAGAAACTAGAAACTTCTACTTATTTGCTTACCCAAAAATTAATGGGTGGAGATATAAGACCTTTTTAGATAGGACCCTAGCATTTCAAGCTGGTAGGCAACAATCTTGGTTAGGTAAATGTATTCAGCAAGCTATATTATCCTATTGCAGTTTTCAGATATTAATTAAGACAACTTTGTTCGATAAGTTTATTACTGGCTACTCTAGGATGACGACATTATCATCCAAGAATGCCTCCCCCCTAACTTCAAAATCCTATCCTTAGCAAGAGAAAGAGGCAGGGGTAGAGGACTGTCAATAATCTTTAAAAACAACTTAAACTGCTCCATTCTAAGCTCTAATTCCTCCTCCAACTTGGAAATCTTATCTCTAAAGCTACATTCAGAGCTTCTAGCAGACTCCCTAATAATCACTCTAGCCTACATTCCCCCTCAAAAATGGATCTCAGGCAAAGAAGAATTCCACGAGTTCCTCTTAACCAATTCTCTAACAGGGCCTTATAACCTCTTATGCGGAGATATAAACTTACACCTAGAGCTATCAGATCATCCAGAGACTACAGAATTTTGGTCCTTTCTAGCTTCACTAGGCTTCCCTAACCCACCCCCGGTAACAACTCACAAAAAAGGCCACCAACTGGACCTGGTATCGCTGTCCTCAATAAACTCAATAAATCCCACTATTCGATGGATATCAGAAACCTGGTCTGATCACAAAATATGTAATTTCGAATTTAAATGGCAATGGAAAACAACCTCTGCCACAATGAAAGTTAAGAACAAACCCACACAATTCCACACCAGCAGAGGCAAGATCAACCCCATAGAATTCTGATCTCACTACGATATTATTCACAACCAAGACAAGGATTTTAATCAATTCATGAGTTCCTGGATCTGCACCAGCATCCACATCCTAAACGAAATGGCCCCACTGAAAAAAAAGAAGGATTAGACCTAGAAACCTAACAAGCTGGTTTGACCTAGAGCTCCTTGAGATAAAGAAAGAGTTAAGAAGGTTAGAAAGGAAATGGTCAAAATCAGGAACCCCAGAGACTAGAGACGCCTGGTGCCAAATGCTAAAAAGCTACAAAAACATAACCAAAGAGAAGAAAAAAACCTTCTATGCCCACAAAATAGGTAACACCTCCTTAAACAGCAGCAAGCTGTTTAAACTAGTCAATGACCTGTACGATACTCACTCCTACACGAACCCGGTAGAAGAACTCACAGTTATAGCAGACGACCCAGCCGATTTTTTCAATTCAAAAATAAAAAAATTAAGACTTGCTTTATCAAGCCCTCAAGACTCCCACGGGACTATATCTTCCCCCAAGTCCCAGATGCATCTAAAGCCAACATGAGTTGGTCCAACATCAAAAAGATTGACTGGCAAACATTCAATAAGCTCTACAAGTACGCCAAATCATATTGCAGACTGGACCCCTCTCCCCCAAATGTGATGAAAGCGGCCCCTATCAACTTCAAAGCCAAACTACTAGACTGGATCAACCTACAACTATCCATTGGCAAGTTTCCAGGGGACTTGGGTCAAATTGTAATAACTCCTATTAAAAAGAACACCAAAGAAACATCCAATAACATAGCCAATTTTAGACCTGTTACAAACATCCCTCTTGCTGCTAAATTAATGGAAGGCCTGGTAAACGCTGAACTAAATACCTACCTAGACAAATTCAACCTTCTGCAGAACAACCAATCAGGTTTCATATCCGGCTTCAGCACCGAAACAATTATGGCCTCACTCCTAAACCACCTACATTCCCTTCTCAGTCAAGGCACCAGTGCAATGATTCTACAACATGACCTAAGTTCTGCCTTCGACCTAGTAGATCACACCATCTTAATGAACTGTTTAGAATCCTTAGGCATCACAGAAAATGCTTACAACTGGTTCCAGGAATTCCTCGAGTTCAGATCCTATCAGGTATTCAAAGAAGACAAATTCTCCTTCAGCTGGAAAAATAACTGTGGGTTGCCGCAGGGCTCCCCGCTATCTCCGACCCTATTTAACATCTACCTTATCATATTGGGACACCTGCTACAAAGCCTAAAACTGAACTTTTACATGTACGCCGACGACATTACTTTAGTGCTACCACTAACCTGTCTGTCGTCAGACTTTATTAATCTCTTAACCAACACCCTAAAGCAAATAGAGCATTGAATGACGGCTTTCAAACTAAAACTGAACACAGAAAACTAAATTTTTCCTGGCATCTCCCAATGAAAAGATAAAAGACAACACAATTCACGTGAATGGCCGTGATTACGAAATTGACCAAACTATAAAAATACTAGGAGTCACCCTTGACAAACACCTAACCCTGGAAAAGCATACAGATTTAATATTCAAAAAAAGTATATCAGTCCTATGGAAGCTCCGCACAAAATACTTCGATGATTAATCCATTTGATTACTTGTACAATCATCCATCTTGAGTACGCTGGATTACTGCAACATTATATATCTGGGAGCTTATAAGACACTTAACAAGCTGAGATTAATTCAGAACACTGGCGTCCGGCTCATCTTTGGTTTAAAAAAATGGGAACATATCTCCCCATACTTCCAGATACTCCACTGGTTGCCGGTGGAATCCAGAATACTCTTCAAGTTTGCCTGCATCATACTCTTCAAGTTTGCCTGCATCAGCTACAAAGCTATCTTTGGGATGCTACCAACTTACCTCGCCTCTCAATTCATCCTCAACAGCTCTAATAAGAGCTTTCTCAGAATAAATCTCTTTAATTACCCATCCCTGAAATCATGTCTTTACAAGAAGTTCCTAGACAGAATGTTATCATTCCAGGCATTCAAACTGAACTCATGGCTCATAAAACCCATTCTCGAGGCCATTTCTTACGCCGACTTCAGAAAATCACTGAAGATCCATCTCTTTAACAAATTCTAAATCCCAATTCTTGCCCATTCCCCCTCAGCTATCCTCATCCCAATCCCCAATTCTCTTGATTTTAGATTAACTCATCCTTCTTCCCATTTGTAAAGGTATTCCACCCAACTTGTTTTCCCCTGCACCCCAATCTCTGACTAGATACTTCCTTTAGATTCAAACCATCTTGGTTCTCTTCCATTTGAAATTTGTATCCCAGAAAGTACTTTTTCTGTTCCCCTTACATCTCATACACTCATTGTATGTATCTTGTTGTAAACATCTCTTACTTCTTGTTGTAAACATCTCTTACTCTCATTGTATGTAACTTTGAACTTATGATATAGCGGTATATAAGAAATAAAATTATTATTATTATTATTACTTAGTGAATTTTATTATTGAAATTCTATTTTACAAATATTTGTATTTTTTACTGTATTATTGTATTTTGCTGATTGTCCAGCTCTTTTTGGTATAAACCGCCTAGAACTTTTGTTTATGGCGGTATAGAAGAATAAAGTTATTATTATTCATGTCAACAAAAACTCATTACTATACATCATTGAATCGCAAATTGTGTGCCATGGCACACCAGTGTGCCTCCTGAGATTTCAGGTGTGCCACGACACACTCGTGAGGAGAGAGTTGTCTACACTGGCTCTAGGACTTGCATGTCGCGGTGAGAGGCACGTCCTGGTAGGAAGTCAGCCAGCACAGATAGAAGAACTCACAGTAGAAGAATTGGCTGGCATTTCTCCTCCTCTCCCCGCACCTCCAGGATCCAGGAAGTGAGTTATGGCCAGATGGGCCTTCGCGCATGCACAGACATCAATGGGATGACATCACACATGTGTGTGATATCATCGCTTCAACGTCTGTGTACTTCCGGGTGCCTTCCAGCCAAGGCACTGTATTTAGTGTGCCGCCAGCTGGAAAGTTTGCGAGACAGTGCCATACAGGATAAAGCCAAAACATAGGCACCAGTACTAGATGATCAGATGTGATGACGTTGTATAAAAGTATATTTGATCATGCATATAGCACTCTGCATATAAAGGCTATGTCCTTTCTTAGTTCTCTGTATCTAAAAGTTTCTAAAGGCCTCTAATCCTAAAGGCAAATCTTAGTTCTCTGACTCTTTCTACACTGCTTAATAGCTTCTGTCCTCTTTAGTCTCAAGGTTTTTGCAAATGTCCAAGAAGTGTAGAAGGGACAATTAAGGCTGTACTTTTCTTATCAGAGCTCAGAGGAATGAAACTATAAACATGATTCTACAGCAAATTTCTATTCTAACATTTCACAGTGAAGTACAACTCTGCTCTCATAAATCTTTTCTGAGGGGGCCCCCAATCTTCACCTAGTCTCTTTGGGCCCATCAGGGCCACTATTAGGGTTTATGCTGGGGGGGGAGAGGGGGGCACTCTAGCCTCACCTATTTTCTAAGGGGTTCCTTTTACTAAGGTTTGCTAAATGATTTAACACAGTGCTTCTCAACTTTTTCAAGCCAAGTACCCATAAGCCTAACAAATACCAACCAAGTACCCCGCCCAAGCTCCACCCCTGATCCACCCAAATTATTGACCTGCCCAATCTCCGCCCCTGATCTGCCCAAACTCCACTCCTGACACCACTCCCATAAGAATAGTACTATTTGTAATGCAATTTCTTCCATCCATTTTTCATATACACACAATATAATCTTATTAATACATAATGGTAACCACAAAATTATAAAAACACAAAGCACACTGTACGCAGAGAAAATGCTAATTATCATTTATATTTGGGGTTTTTTTCAAAGAGGTCAAGGAACATGACTTTAAAATATGTAATGTCACCTCAGTAACAGCTAAAGAAAAATAGACAAATATAGTGCAAAATATAGACAGCAAATATATGTAAATTCTCAAAACTGACACATTTTGATCACTAAATTGAAAATAAAATAATTTTTCCTATATTTGTGGTCTGGTGATTTCATTAGTCTCTGGTTGCATTTCCTTCTGACTGTGCATCCAATATTTATTCCCTTCTTTCTGCCTCCTGCCTGCTTCCTCTCCTCTAGACCTCATTCCATTCCCCAACTAACATCTCTCTCTGTCCCTCCATGAATACAACTTTTTCTTCCTCTCTCCCTGCTGCCCCACACACTGAATCCACCGCTGCCGATTTCTCCTTGTCTCCCACTCCAGCCCTGAAGCAGACCCTGTCACCAAACACACTCCATTCCCCCCAACTTTTTCTTACTCTCTCCCTGCCTGTCCCCCCGCTGAAGCTGACCCTGAAGCTGAAGTCTCCCTCCATGCCCCACCGCCGAAGCTGACCCTGCCACCTGACATGCTTCATTCCACCCCCACCCCACCTGCCACCACCACTACAGGAATGGGCCAGGCGTGTGCAGCGAATGCACGCGGCCAGCCCACAAGCCTTCCCCCCATGTCAATTCTGACATTGGAGAGAAGGTTCCGGCCCAGGATTGGCTAGGCTTGAATCTTCTCTCTGATGTCAGATTTGACGTCAAAGGGAAGGCTTGTGGGCTGGCTGCATACAGTCACAGCATGCACCTGGCCCGTCCCTGTTGCAGCAGCAGCAGGAGGGTGGGGTGGGAATGGAGAGTGTCGGGTAGCAGGGTTGGCTTCGGCGGTGGGGCACGGAGGAAGCAGCGGTGGTGGCTTCAGTGGGGAGACAGGCAGGGAGAGATCCAGGTAGCAGCCAGCCCATGTACCCCCAACAGGTGGCTCACATGCCCCCCCCCCCGGGGTAAGCATACCGCAATTTGAGAAACAGTGATTTAACACATGCTATTAGTGTGAGTTAAATACATGGAGGGGCATAATCAAAAGAAACATCTAAGTCCCCTTTTGGCCTAAGTCCCTAGGCACAAAAAGTAGGCAGCAGGTAAATGTCCATTCTAAAAATTAAAATGCCCATAATGAGGGTTTGTTTTTGTTTTTTTTTAGAATTACCTACTTATATGTTCAGCAGTTTAATCACCCAGACTGCCAATACATGTATCCTTGCAACACATTCCTCTCCGAAAAATCGCCCAAGGCCCAAACGCCCCAAACAAGACCTTTTAGGCGATGAAGGGGCCAGTCCTTCACCTAAAAACAGGATTCTCTAACCGGCATCTGTCATAAACGCCGGTTACATAATTCTGGAACCGTCCCCCCCCCCCCCCCCTCCACGCAACAGATGTCCAATCTCTCCTGCCGCAATCCCCTGAATCTTCCCTGGCACTAGTACCTGGCCAAAACCCAAGGAGTAACAATATTCCATGCTACTGATCCAATGCCAGAAGAACTGTTAGTGAATGACATAGAAATGGAACCTGATGAACTGAGAGTGTGTGAGGAAATTGACACGTAAAGAAACGTGAGATGTAAGAGTACTGTATCAAGAGAAGTAGTGCTGCCTCACAAATCTAGTGAACAGGAGAAGTTAAAAAATGAATGCAGCTGGTTTAAATAATCACAGTGGGACTGTGTATAACCTGACCAAAGTAGTGCAAGGAGGTTGCAAAGGTCTTGATGTGAAATTAAAAGACCATTTTGTTTGTTTGGAAGCTGGCAGAACATCGGCTGAGGGAGTTTGGATTAGTTGGGCAGGGGATGTGAAATACCCAGATCTAATAAGGGTGGAAGAATCCCATGCCCAGGGGGGAAGTTCTAGACTTCAATCATATCTCCCCTCAGCCATCTCTTTTCCAAGTTGAAGAGCCCTAACCCTTTTAGTCTTTCCTCAAACGAGAGGAGTTATATTCCCTTTATCATCTTGGTCGCTCTTCTTTGAACCTTTTCTAGTGCCCCTCTATCTTTTTTGAGATAAGACCAAAATTGAATGCAATGCTCCAGGTGAGGTTGCACCATGGAGCAATACAGAGACATTATAACATTCTTAATCTTGTTAACCACCTCTTTTTAAATAATTCCTAGCATCTTGTTTGCTTTTTTGGCCACCACCGCACATTGGGTGGAATGTTTCATCCTATTGTCTACAATAATACCCAGATCCTTTTCTTGGGCACTAATCCCCAAGGTGAACCCTAGAATTCAGTAACTGTGATTTGGGTTATTCTACCCAATGTACATCACTTTGTATTTGTCCACATTAAATTTCATCTGCCTCTTGGATGCCCAGTCTTCCAATTTCCTAAGGCCTGCCTGCAATTTTTCACAATCTGCATGCGTTTTAACAACGTTGAACAGTTTAGTGTCATCTGCAAATTTAACACTTAGGTGCTGCTAAAAATGGCATCTGGCAGTTGATTGAAAAATGCGCCGACTAGGAGCTAGATGCCATTTATAAAATCAGGGCCTTAATTAGTGCAGAGGTTTCACCTAAAACCTTTCATCGTTGTAATCATAAGTCCCTTTTAGTATTCTTTTCAAAATATACATATACTGAAACAAATTTTTCTTCAGAACATTTTTTAAATCTAAAAAGCATTTATTTATCAGCCACTTTTCAATTAAATGTGTGCAAATAAACAAATTACCAACGCGATTACATTTCGAGCCGTAGCGTTACATCAGGATACGGCACTTTGCTCCTGCATATAGAATCTCAAATATACATACAAATTTCAAGGCTGCTTATTTCTTTGTCCTCAGTGTCTCAAAGGCAATACCAACAGAGGCAACATAGGGCTTCATTAGGAAAAAGGGAAAATCTCTGTTACCTGTATGTATTAAATAGGATATTATGCAGGTTTTAAATGCTTGACTGCAGCTGGTGTTAAAATCTGCCAATTATTTCTGTATGTGTTTTGTTTTTGCAGCTTATCACAGTTTAATGAGTAAAACCTAAATGTTTCATTTCTATGTCAGATTTCAGCATTAAAGTGCTATTTTACATATCACACAACATTCTGCTTAATTTGACTGCTAAATTTTGTAGTAAATTCTCATTAACATGGGGATTTACATATCCTGCAATTTTTATCTGAAAGACCTTTCTGAATGATAAGGAAAACTCCCAACTTTTACGCAATATTTTAGGCTCTAACTTCTTTCCTAAAAACAGCACTAGTGTTTGCCCAGGAAAATGGCTTACATCTTACCCCCTCCCCCTTTACAATAGCATAGCATGGCATTTAGTGCCTGCCACGGTGGTAACAGCTTCTATGCTCATAGGAATTCTATGAGCGTAGGAGCTGTTACTGCTGCGGCCTATGCTAAAAACTGTGCTACTCTTTTGTAAAAAGATGGGGGGTGTTAATTAAAGAACTTTATAAACACTCAATATAAATACAAATATATACTGTCTGCTTCTAATGATTTGACAGATAACAAGTCAGACCAAGTTTGTGGAAGTCAGCTGACTACTTAGTACTTAATAATTTGCTTTGACTGTTCATATAGTCAGTGGTACATTTTTGTTAGGTCACAGATCTGGAACCCTTCGTATCACTGAGCTGGAAAATGTACTTGCTTCATTTCCCCCCATTGTTGCTGGGCTCCAAGCTGGAGATTGCTGACCCATTATTTTCATTTATTTAGAAAATTACCACTGGGTACAAATAACAAAAGATTTGCAGGAAGAAAATGATGTGATGGGTGGTTGTTTTTACTCTTATAAAAGCTGATTTGAGCTTTGCACCATTAGTATAAATGTGGAGCACATAAGAACAGAGTACAAGTAAATGCATAAAATTGATGTTCAAAAGATTTGTTCTGGTAACTTAGGGTTCCTCTTACTAAAAAAACGCCCTAACTTGTCCTTAGCACTTGGGAAAATGCTTTCCAAAAAATGCCATTTCTCATGTAATAACATGACAAATTAATTTGTATACCACCTCTCAGTTCAATGTGATTAACAAAAGTAAGAAACTGTACATGTACAGTATATTATAATCCCACCCAGAAGAATTTATCAAATAAGTAAGAAGTTCATAATCAAAATAGAAATACATCTTAAAAACCCACCTAAATCGGCTCTTGGACGACCTAAAAGACAGTTTGTCGAAGTGTCGATAATTGAAACGGGTTTTTAGACGTATCCAGAGAATGTTTAGGCCTCTGAATGCCGCTGTGCGCCCAGAGCTCAAAGGAGCATTTTTGGAGGAGTGGTTAGGACAGGAGGTGGGCCAACCTAGACTTACCCCCTCTTTCACAAAGGTGTGCTATGCTTTTTAGCACGCGCTAATCACGTGCAAAATGCTTAGATGTGCAAAATGCTTACAACTTATACGTTGTGACTTAATCTATCTATAAACAGGTATAAATGCCCAGAAGTTATCCAAAGTGACCAGATTACCACTGTAGGGACAAAGTGCAGACCCCCACACATTCTCCCAGTTTCTTTAATCTCTCACTGCACGGCAACTATTCCAGTCTCTTAACCATTTTAGTCACTCTTCTCTGGACCCTCTCGAGTAGTACTGTGTCCTTCATGTTTGGCGGCCAGTGCTGGATGCAGTATTCCAGGTGGGGGCATACCATGGCTCGGTACAGCGGCATGATAACCTACTCCGATCTGCACAGAAGTGGCTTAAGTAGTCTGGGGGTTGGGCTAGTGAACCATAGAGAGGAGGACCCAAGCCCGACAGCCACTCTAACCACTGCATTCATAGTGGAAAATATGAGCCCATTAAACTCCCCCAAACCCTACTGTGCCACCTGTAGCCATAAGGGCTATTGAGGTTGTAGTCAGGTGGGTATAGTGGATTCGGGGGGGTGTTTTGGAGGGGGAATCACCATGACCTGCAAGGGAGTTATGGTGAAATGATTATGTGGGCACCCTTTTTGTGAAGTTCACAGAAGTGCCCTGTAAGGTACCCCACTACTCTGTTGCCAAGTCTGGTGTCCAGTCTATCTCTTTGCTGACTCCTCCCATGTCCAAAAGGTCTTGCTCTGGGTGTTTGGGACACGGCCAAATTTTTGGTTGAGAATGTGGTATAAAGATAGATGACTTGGGGGCAAATGGCTAGACATATAAACAGACTATTCTCAAAAAAATATATATTTTGGATGTATTTTTCAAGAATGGACTTTAGACTCTGCCTACTTTGGGCAATTAGAACTCTAGGCCCAAAACGGACTTAGATGTTTTTTTTTAATTATGCCACGCTAAGTCTTTAGCATTTTTCTAAAAGAATGAGAAGAGCTAGAATTTGTTATTAAAGTGGAAAAGTTCTTATCCCTCCATGCAACCTGAAAAAATACAATTCGGTGAAAAAATAATACGAATGTGTTATTTATTTTTTGGTGTTCAAAGTACTAAACAATGCTACCTCAGTGATTATTGCTACTGGTTTGAAGATATATCACATAAAATATAAGGGACCTTGTTTCTTCAAAGGTGATAACCATATAACAATTCAAAAAATAATCACCTTATTTCTACATAAATAAACAACCAAATACTTTTATGGTCACAGAGAGACTCTAGATTTCTAAGTGAATGCTCAGATCCATAACCAAACTCTAGTGAAAAGTCACGGAGTCAGTTATAATAGAGACCATCACAGCAAGTTCACTGTCTCTGCCACCTGCTAATAACATACAAGGAAAAGATAGATAACTTATCTGAATGCAGGATGGCACTGCTGTTGCTCTTTCACTGCACCGGGTACATATTTAAAGTATTAACACATTGCAACTGCCAACTTCTGGGCCTGCTCCAGGTTTCAACATCTCTAGAGTTGCCTGTCAGCCGGGTGAAGGAGTCTCCGGTCCCTGATAAGCCTTTTTAATAGTATTTGAAAGGTTTTGAAACATTTAGTGTGAATGTATTTATTAGTCTTGGGTTTCTAGTTCGCCTTGACCCTGTTGTCACAGTAGAAGGTGGTTAGAATGTTATTGTTTTTCCTTTGCAGTGCCCCTCCTGAGGAAGCCAATCGTGAAACCCGGGTTGAGGGGTTTAACAGCTTATGGCAGTTGCAATGTGTTAGTACTTTAAATATGTACCCGGAGCAGTGAAAGAGCAACAGCAGTGCCATCCTGCATTCAGATAAGTTATCTATCTTTTCCTTGTATGTTATTATCAGGTGGCAGAGACAGTGAACTTGCTGTGATGGTCTCTATTATAACTAACTCCGTGACTTTTCACTGGAGTTTGGTTATGGGTCTGAGCATTCACTTAGAAATCTAGAGTCACTGTGTGACCATAAAAGTATCTGGTTGTTTATTTATGTGGAAATAAGGTGATTCTTTTTTGAATTGAAGATATCAGCCATCCAGGTCTTTGAGATCAGCTATCAGGCCAAATTTAATCTTCCTTCAATACAAGCTGTAAGATTCGAGTAATATCACTCATCTATTCTCTTTATAGCTGGCCCAATTCCTGGAATGTGTTGCCCTATGACTTGAGAATGTTGCAAAGCCAAAATAAATTTAAGAGAGGCCTAAAAAACCATTATTGTTTCAGCAACCATATGGAACTGTATGCACTTTGAAACCTAAGCATACTACTGGCATTGAGCTTTTTGTTTTTCATGTGTTTGTTTTGGCAGATATTTGAAGTGAAACATGCTTTTCATCATATTGTAAATATTGAGGGGCGATTTTCTAAAAAGATAGACGTTCCAAAGACAGCATAAACTAACACTTGGACATCTTACTCGTAAAAATGTCCAAGTGGCCATTTTCAAAACTAATTTTCTAGATGTCTTTCTACTCGCTTTGTATCCAGTGCGTCTACATCTTAAGGGGGCATGTTAGAGGCGTGTTTTGGATAGGATTAGGACTTGGATGTTCTGTAGGGATAATAATCAAACTTTTAACAAAATGTCCAGGGCACTATTTAAGGACTGAATTGACATGAGCAAAATGTTTTCTTCATGAGCAAAGGGCTGAATTGACATGAGTGAAAAAAATTCCTGTGTATTACCTTGTGGTACATACACAGACATGTACACACATAAACACTTGCAGGAAGATGGACATAAGCTTTCCCTACTTGTTCACCTGTATATTATAGCTATTCTGAATTTTCCTCAGATTAAAAATCCAAACCTTGGTCCAACCCCTGCGGCGTTCCACAAGGGTCCCCACTGTCCCCTACTCTCTTCAACCTATATACGGCCTCTCTTGGCGTTTACCTGAACAAACAAGGCCTATCCTCTTATAGCTATGCTGATGACATCACCATCCTCATTCCTTTCGACCAACCAATGCTCTTAATGTCAGACACACTACAAAGAACTCTAGCTACAGTTACGACTTGGATGGAAGACCACATACTGAAACTCAACCCAGACAAAACTAAATTCATCCTCCTAGAAAATAACAAAATCCCAGCCATAACCAACTTAGAAATCAACTCTATCAACTACCCTTTGCAAACCACCCTAAAACTTTTAGGTATGATTATTGACAGAGGCTGCACCATGCAACCACAAATTAACAACACAATACAGAAATCTTTTGCAGTTATGAGAAACCTTAGACAAGTCCGAAAATTCTTCGAAAAAACACAATTTCAGCTCCTAGTACAATCTCTAATCCTAAGTATCCTAGACTATTGCAACATCCTCTACCTCCCCTGCCCTGCAATAATGATTAAACAACTACAGACAATTCAGAATACAGCTCTGAGACTCGTCTATTCATTGAAAAAACATGATCACATTACTGAGGCATTCATCAATTCTCATTGGCTTCCAATCCAGGAAAAAATACAATTTAAATTCTACTGTATACTATTTAAAACTATAAATGGAGACAGCCCAACCTATCTAAACGACCGCCTCATCCAAGCTACCTCTACCAGGCATAGAAAAACACACACTCCATTCACTTACCCCCCAATAAAAGAAGTAAAATGGAAAAACTATACAATGGACTACTGGCCACTCAGGCAGCGAAGATAGACAACCAAGTCTCCAACCTATTGACCACAACCCCAGACTACAAGATGTTCAGAAAGGAAATAAAAACTATACTCTTCAAGAAATCCCTTAATAAAGCTTAATACAATGATAAAGCTTAACCCCCCTCTTAGCATCCCCTCCCTAACCCCAGATCCTACTTTTCCCTCTCTTGGAAACCTTCTCTGATCTAACGTTGTAACCCTTCTTCCATAACTCTTTTTGTAATCCGCTTTGAACCGAAAGGTAATGGCGGAATAGAAATCTGTAATGTAATGTAATGTAATTCTGGTTGTTTAGCACAGCTTATAAGGGAACACTGCTTCCCTGTATGAGCAGTTCTCTTAAAAAAAGAAGGGGGGGCAGTAAGGGCAGTTTTGAACATAGCAGGGAAGAACCCCTTCACTATCTACCAGCTGCCTCCCCCAGTACCTCTATTACTGATGATATTATACACACTGTATGTACTCCAGGGAATTATGTTATTATTAAGTTATTTATTGTCTTATAAACCCGCCAAATCCTCCAAAGTGGAGTTTGACGCGGGTTAAAACAATAATCAGTGTAACAAGAAAACAATGCAATAATGATTATTACAGCACCCAATTGTGCTTGAATCACACTGAACAGTGCCTATATCAGCGCCTAACTTTTGGCTGCTTCTTATAGAATTTGCTTCTTAATCTTCCTTTGCCTCAGATGCAAAACTTTAAATTGTAAGCCCTCCAGGGACAGAAAAACACCTATTGTACCTGAATGTAACTTGCTTTGAGCTTTTACTGGTAAAGGTGTGGTATAAATACAAATCCAAAATCCAATAAGAACCATAATGTGAAGTAATATAAAACACTCATTTGTGAATGTCTTTCTGGATAAGATATGACAATAGCCAACCTGTTAAATTGTCTTTACTATTTGTTTATTATATTATTATCATTTTTGTATATGAAAAATATATGTTTTTAGGAGAAATTTAGAGAGAACCAACCAAAAATAATAGTGGTATGCTCCACAGAAACCACATGCTGTGCACCCTTTAGTCAAAAAGCACAGGGCCACCGCTACATCATGTTTCTCTGTGACATTTTTATACAAAAACGTAACATGCACAATTATTATTAACTAGTGTTTAAGCCCGTTACATTAATGGATGCTAGAATATATGTCTGTCTGTCTTTCTTTCTGTCTCTCTCCCTCCTGCTGTCTATCTTTCATTCTTTCTATCTCTCTCCCTCCCGCTGTCTGTCTGTCTGTCTGTCTTTGTTTCTTTCTGTCTCTCTCCCTGCACGCTGTCTTTCTTTCTTATATGCTGAGATGCTTCAGCTCCAGCCCCCTTCTCCCACCTACCCTTAAATCACTCCTTTTGCCTCCTCCTCAGCCTGAACAACCGCCAACCGCAGTCTGGATGCTGAGCGTCGGTATACCTACTTCCGTTATTTTTGTGCTCTCATTAGTCCTGTTAGATGGAGCGAGGGCAGGAGGGGGAATCGCTGCCATGAGAGAGCATGCGCTGTAATGGGGGTAGAGAACTAAGAGAAAAATACATAATTTTGGAAATAAGAGTAAAAGCAGACAGGAGCAAGTGTTTGCTGGGAGTATTTGACAATGGTGGAGGTGGCTTGGGGGGGCAGGGAGAGAGAAAGAAAGACAGAAAGAAAGAAAGGGGGGCAGGGAGAGACAGCAAGAAAAAAGAAAGGGGCAGGGAGAGAGAGAGAATAAAAGAAAGGGGAGGGGGAAGGGAGAGAGTAAGAAAAAGTTAGGGGAGGGAATGGAGTGTGTCGGGTGGCAGGGTGCAGGCAGGGAGAGATGAAGAAAAAGCTAGACTCATGGAGGGACAGAGAGAGATGTTGGTTGGGGAACGGAATGAGGTCTTTAGGAGAAGAAGTTTGCAGGAGGAAGAAAGACGGGAAGAAATATTGGATGCATAGTCAGAAGGAAGTGTAACCAGAGACTCATGAAATCACTAAACAACAAAGGTAGGAAAAATGATTTTATTTTCAATTTAGTGATCAAAATGTGTCCGTTTTGAAAATTTATATCTTCTGTCTATATTTTGCACTATGGCCCCCTTTTACTAAACCACAATAACGGTTTTAAGTGCTGGGAGCCTATGAACATCGGGAGCAGCACAGGGTATTCAGCGTAGCTCCCTGCACTGAAAACTGCTATCATGGTTTAGTAAAAGGAGAGGGAGTATGTATGTTTATTTTAGTATAGTTGTTACTGAGGTGACATTGCATATTTTAAAGTCATCTGCCTTGATCTCTTTGGGAAAAAAAACAAATATAAATTATAATTAACATTTTCTCTGCATACAGTGTGCTTTATGTTTTTTAAAATTTTATTGTTGGTCGATCATTTTGACTTGGTCATTTTAAAAGAAGCTCACAAGCCATAAAAGTGTAGGCCCCCTTGCCATAAGGCATCTTTCAGTCTGGGGCGTCTGGGTGTTTGAAATCCACAGATCCATGTTTTGAGAGATATTAGTATATCTGGTTTTCCTATACTTGTCTCAGTATGTGCATGATGGAAGACAGAGGGTGACAGATGATGGTTGAAGTAGGTGGGGGGAGAGAAAGAAAGGGTCAGACATTAGTGAAAGTAGGTGGGGGCAGATGCTAGTTGAAATGGGGTGGGAGCGAGAGAAGGGCAACCGATAGTGGAAGAGGGTTGGAGGAGAGAGAGGGGAAGACACTGGTAGAAGTGGTGTGGGAGAGAGAGAGAAAGAGGGTAACAGAGCACTCTGTCGGGTAGTATATGGACCACATCAGACAAGCTGATTCTTGTATATGTATTGCATATTTTTACTCCACCTTCACCTAAAACCACGATTCTCTAACCGGCATCTATCATAAGTGCCGGTTAGAGAATCGTAGAACTGCCCACCCCACCCACAACAATCGCACTACGAGGGATGCCCAGTCCTTCCTGCCAGAACCTGCCATGACCTCTCACAACCTTCGCCAGCAAGAGGGATGCCCAATCTCTCCTTCCCGAACCCTCTGCGACCTCCCGTAACCTTCACCAGCAGTAGGGATGCCCAGTTCTTCCTGCTGGACAGCCTCGAGCCACTCCACAAGCATCACAAGAAGGAGGGATGCCCAGTTTCTCCTGCCAGACACCCCCAAATTGCCAGCAGGAAAGATGCCCAGTCTCTCATGGCAGACACCCCCACCCACCCCACCAACCCAGCCCATGTGCCTAAGGCCCCGCCCAAAGGAGGGGCCAAAGGCTACTGGGCCTATTCCAGGTGGCCCAGGCACCTGAGGTCCCACCTGTGGTTGGGGTTTGAGTTGACTGGGCCAATCAGGTCCTAAGGCCCGCCATTTGATGGATGGCGGACCTTCCAGACAGACAGGCTTGGGACCCATCCATCCGTCCAACTTTTTTTTACAGGTACGGGGAGGGGGGTGGGGTGGGGAGGTTGAGGGGTTGGCAGGAGGTCATGTGGTCGGCTGGTGGGGGGCTGATCGGGGTTCAGTGGGCGATCGTGGGAGGGTGGTGCACCGAGGGCAGGAGGGCCTTGGATCCCTCCTGCCCGTATCATAGTCGGCGGGGTAGGAGGGTCGCATGGCCAGGAGGGCTTGGGCTCCCTCCTGGCCCGATGGTAGTATGCAGTGTGGGGTGTCGCCTGGGCCCGAAGGGCTTGGGCTCCCTCCAGCCCAGATCGTAGTATGCAGGGTGGGGGTCGCCTGGGCAGGAGGGCTTGGGCTCCTTCCTGCCCAGATAATAGTCAGCAGGGTGTTGTGGGTCACTGGGGCAAGAGGGCTTGGGCTACTTCCTGCCCGATCTTGTCAATGGGGGGGTTACCGGGCAGGAGGGGATGGGCTCCCTCCTGCCCGGATTGGATTGGTGGGGTGGGTGGGTCGCCGGGCAGGAGGGCTTGGGCTCCCTGGCCCAATCGCTGTTGGGGTAGGGGTGTTGGTAGTTACCGGGTCAGGAGGGCTTGGGCTCCCTCCTGGCCCGATTATTGCTGGGGTGGGGGGATTTTGTAGCTGGTGTTCTTTTTGACTGACATCGGTTACAGAATCCAGCTTTTAGGTGAAGGACTGGCCCCTCCGTCACCTAAAAACCCTTGTTTTGGGCATTTGGGACTTAGGCTTTTTTTAGGTTGATTATATGATGTAAGTTTAGAAGTAGTGGTAGTCTGGGTGTTTAAACAGTTGAACATAGAGGCAAGCCCTTATTTAAAAAAAAAACCTCCTTTTGGATTTTTTTTTGATAATAGACATTTTCCCTGCTTCTACTTTCAACGTTTAGGGCCTTAGGCCAAAATGGGGCTTAAAAGGTTTTTTTTTATGCCCTGCCACATGTTTTAAAATGAGCTCCATAATGTATCATTGCTGACATAATAATTGTAATTCACCTTGAACCAACAAGCTAAAACAGAATATACTCATAAATGTCCATATTAAGTTAAATTAAATTAAATTAATAACAGCCTGTAGGCAACTAATTTGTCTGTGTATATTCCAAATCCACTAGTTTAAATATATTTATGCCATTAAATAGATGCATGGAAAATCTAGATTAAAAATAGCAACAGTAGTATGGAAAAATGAGGAAATGATTATTAACATACTTGTGATAGAGTGGGGGTGCTTGCTCAGGAGAAGGGTTGCATAGCTGGACAGACAGACCACACTCTGGGCATTCAAGAAAAAAACTCTTTTATTCAACAGTAGTGCACAGCCTGTTTCCTCACAGGCTCCTATAAGTTTGTGTTCTTTAAATAAAACAGTTAGGCTTTTCCCCAGTCTTTCTCAAACACAAGTCCCCCTTCTCCATAGGGCGTGCCACGCCCCAAACAGTCTTTATTCTATGTCCAGGGAACAGTTAGGCAGCATATCCCAGGTCTTAGCAGGTACTAGCACAAAGGCAAGGTTGTTAAATGCAGTAGAGTCTTACCTCCTACAAACTCTGTCAGTGCCAGGAACTTCAACCAGCTTCTCCAGCTCCTAGGTTCCCTCTAGTACACACCCCTCCTTCTGGGTCTGGCTCGGCCTTTTAAGTTCCCCTGAATCACTTCCTGGTTTCCTACTTTTCCCCCCTCCCTGGGAGAAACTCTTTCTCAGTGCTGCTGTGGTTGTGAGACAATTTAGCCAGGAGGGGGAGTGCCTAGATTTCCTGAGGTTTATTCTGAGTCCGAGCAGCAGTGTCAAGCAGGGGAAGTGGCAGGGTTCCATACACTCTGTCACAGTACTTGTATTTCTGTACTACATTTGATACTGACTAATAAAAAAAAAAAACAACTGAGAAAAAACTGACAAGAGTCTGCATACAAGGTAATTAACTGAATGGAGAAGAAACAGATGGCATCTATTGTAGATGATTATATACTGTGTAGTCAGTATCATATGCTCTGATCATCTGTATGGGGCATTGTACATGAAGTCCTTTTATGGGGATTTAAACATATAGGATACAGTCAATGAATACTCAAGGCATCTCAAAAAATGT
Organism: Geotrypetes seraphini; assembly: GCF_902459505.1. Taxonomy (NCBI): domain Eukaryota; kingdom Metazoa; phylum Chordata; class Amphibia; order Gymnophiona; family Dermophiidae; genus Geotrypetes; species Geotrypetes seraphini. The sequence continues at coordinate 256,099,491 of NC_047086.1, forward strand.
ACAGAAACTAACTTTTCGAGTTATATCATAAGAGAGAGACAAAGGAAAGAAGACAGAATGTTCGGTGCTGAATCCATGCCAGAAGATTCTACACTAATCAAAGAAACCCTGAAATTCTCGTCTAGCTAGCCAAAAGATCTTGAATAGCAAATGTCAAAGCAGAAAGAAAAGATTGCAGCTTAGAATAACTCCAGTTTCCTTCTTTTTACCTTTAAAATCCCAGGCTAATATAATTGATGAAGCTACTGTCTGAATTCAACATACATCATAGTTGTTAAGGAATCTAAATAAGTCTTGTTAAAATGTATTTTCTTTTTTCTAATAATAGCAAATGAAATATTTTATTCTAATTTGTCTATTATAGTAAATCTAAATAGATATGTATATGTGGTTCTATTTATTTCAGTTCTCTGCAATAGGAAAAAGACTGCCATATTAAAAATAAAAAAATTGTACAGTAAAGACCAACATTACTGTGTGTGTGTGTAACCCCCCACCCAAACCCCCCCCCCAAACATTAGCATCCCACCTTAATTAACATGGGAGTGGCTTTAGGTATCTGGCCAACCTGAGTCAGGCCACTCCCAGTGCTTCCCAGAATGTACTGGGAAGGAGGCCTAAGACTCCGGTTGGTCCAGGTGCATAAAGCCCCTCCTTTGGGAGGGGCTTTAGGTGCCTGGGCCAATCAGGGCCTTAGGTCCCTCCCTAGTGCATCCCAGAATGCACTGGGAAGGTGAAGACACAACATTCTGAAGAGGCAGGTCTGCCAGCCAGAGGGGGTAGGCATCTCTCCTGCCAGTCTTCCTGTTAAAGGTAAGGCGGAGACTGGGTGAGCTTTAAGGGTGGGGGTTCAGAGGTATGCTGGCAGTAGAAAGTGTGCATTCCTCCTGCCGGGGATGTTGGGGAGTGCCGGCAGGAGGGAGTAGGAATCCCTTATGATTGAGATTAAGGGCTTGCGTCAGGCATTTCTAGGCATTTCTATATAGGATGCCTGTGTGCGATTCCCAAAAGCCACTTATGTGACTAGTGAGACAAGGCATCCTATACAGAATCAGGCCCTGTATGCAGTTCTGGTTCCTGTATCTCAAAAAAGATATAGCAGAATTAGAAAAGGTACAAAGAAGGGCGACAAAAATGATAAAAGGTTTGAGTCAATTTCCCTATGAGGAAAAGCTAAAGCTGCTAGGTATCTTCAGCTTGGAGATGAGACAGTTTAGGGGTGATATGATGTCTATAAAATGCTGAGTGAAGTGGAACTGGTAGATGTAAACTGTTCACTCTTTCCAAAAATACTAGGATTAGGGGGCATGCGATGAAGCTACTATGTAGTAAATTTAAAACAATCCAGAAAAAATATTTCTTCACACAACGTGTAATTAAACTCTGGAATTCATTGCCGGAGAATGTGGTGAAATCAGTTAGCTTAGAAGTCTTGGATAATTTCCTAAAAGGTCATTATTGAAATGGCTTGGGGAAATCCACTGCTTATATCCGCAGCATATAATCTGTTTTACTACTATGGATCTTGTCAGGTACCTGTGACCTGGTTTGACCACTGTTGGAAACAGTATACTGGGCTTGATGGACCTTTGGTTTGTCACAGTATAGCAATTCTTATGTTCTTTTGTCCCACTCTTCTGCGCACAAAAAGTTCCTCACCTCCTATACTCCCTTTTCTTGGATTTTTGCAGCCCAAGTGCATCCTGCATTTTTTTAGCATTAAATCTAGGTTGCCAATTGCTTGACCATTCTTCAAGGTTTACCAGATCCCTCCTTATGTTATCCACACCCTCAAAGGTGTCTACCTTATTACAGAGCTTGGTATCATCCACAAAAAGGCAAACGTTGCCACACAGTCCTTCTGCAACATCACTCACAAAGACGTTAAATAGAGCCAGCCCAAGGACAAATCCCTGCGACACTCCACTAACAACATCCTTTTCCTCTGAGCAAACTCCATTTACTTCTACTTTTTGTCTTCTTCCACTTAAACAGCTTTTAATCCAGTTCGTCACTTTAGGGTCCATACTGCATGCATTCAATGTATTTATCAACCTCCTATTGGCACTTTGTCGAAAGCTTTGCTAAAGTCCAAGTACACTACATCTAATCTACCTCTAACTGGTCTCCCACAGTGCCACCTCTCCCCCCCTGCAATCTGTGCAAAACTCTGCTGCACAACTCTTCTTCTACCAACCTCACTACACTCATGTCACCCCTCTCCTTAAATCACTTCACTGGCTCCCTTTCTGCCTTCACATACAGTTCAAGCTCCTATTGCTGACCCACAAGTGTGTTCATTCTGCTGCCCCTCAATATCTCTTCCCTCTCCTTGTATACCTCTCCAGAGAACTCCATTCCTTAGATAAGCTGCTTTTAGCTGTACCCTTCTCCTCCACTGCCAATTCCAGACTTTGTTCCTTTCATCTAGCTGCCCCCTATGCCTGGAATAAATTACCCGAGTTTGTCTACCAAGTACCTTGTTTAAAATCAAACTGAAAACTCACCTTTTTGATATAGCCTTCAATCCATAATCCTACTCCCCATTGCCCACCAACTCAGCCAGCAGATGAACTGTTCCCCTTAACTCTATCCATGTCATCTTGTTTGTCCTTTTGTCTGTTTATTTTGTAAGCTTTTTCAAGCAAAGACTGTCTTCTTTGTGACTCTGTACAACACTGTGTACTTTTGGTAGCGCTATAGAAATAATTAAATAGTAGAAGTAATAGTAACGCCCCTCCCATATCCAACTGTATGGTTAGCTAGTCAAAGAAATCAATTAGATTCATTTGACAAGACCTTGTTCTCATAAAACCATGCTACCTCGAGACCTGCAGTTCGTTTGATTCTAGAAATCTCACTATCCTCCACTTAAGAAATATTTCCATTACCAATGTCAGACTAACCAGCCTGTAATTCTCAGTCTCCTCCTTACTTCCACTCTTGTGCAGAGGGACCACATCCACCTTTCTCCAGTCCTCTGGGACCACACCAAACACTAAGAAAGCATTGAAAAGATGAGGCAACAGAGCCACCAGAACCTCTTTGAATTCCTTGAGTACCCTGGGATGTTTACCATCAGGCCCCATTGCCTTGTCTATTTTTAATTTATCTAGCTCCTCACAAACAGTCTTCTGAGAATCTACTATACATCTATTCCTGTTTGTGTTCATTTTCTGTGGGTCTACTCCCAGCCTTTCATCTGTGAACACAGAACAGAAATAATTGTTAAGCAGTTCAGCCTTATCCATATTGATTTCTGCATGTTTGTCTCCTTTACCCTTGAGCCTCACTATGCCATTTCTTACATATCTAAAAAATGTTTTGTCCCCCAATTTTACCATATTGGCTATCTTTTCTTCCAATTGCATCTTTGCTTTTCTGACAGATTTTCCCATTTCTCGTTGCTTTTCCACATATTTTTGTCTATCTTCCACTTTCTGTGATGTATTGTAATTTATAAAGGCTAAACTTTTTTCTCTCTCCTTTTCAGCTACTGCATATGAGAAACAAAGCAACTTTCTTTTCCTTTTACTTTAATGTACCTTCTTAACATAAAGGTTTGTCACCTTCAGAGTAGCTCCTTTCAGTTTCACCCACTGCATTTCTACTTTGCTCAGCTGCTCCCATCCAAATAACTCTTCCTTGAGGTATTCCTCCTTCTTGACAAAGTTAGTTCTTTTGAGTAAGTCCTCATCCCTCATTTTAATATTGAACCCCCACCATTCTATGATCACTAGATGCCAAATGATCACCCATTGGTTTCCTGTGATTTCCTGTGATGAATTCTGTCACTGTGTCATTCTCTATGTTGAAACACTTTCCCTATTTGCAAGCACCAAGTCCAGAATAGAGCTATCCTATGAGGGTTCCATTACTAATTGCTAGAACAATTCTTCCTGTATCAAATCTGCAGAAAGGACGGTTCAATCATCGTCAGGCATATTAAAATCACCTATCAGTAGTACTTCCCCTTGCCTAGCAATCTTGTGAATATCTTTAATCAAATCCTCATCCATTTCTTCTGACTGTGAAGGAAGCATATATATTACACCAATGTAAATACATTTTCCATTACCTCTTTCCAGTTTAACCCACAGTGCTTCTTCTTTATATCTTGCAATTCTGTAATTTTATTATTATTCTTAACATAACACCACTCCTCCACCCTTTTTCCCTACTGTATCCCTCCTGAATAGATTATAGATAGGTGAACCATGTCTCCATGACTTCCACCAAATCCAATTCAACTTCAACTATTAGAGCTTCTAGATCAGAAATTTTGTTACCCATACTATGAGCATTGGCATACAACACTTTTCAGCTATTGCCCTTTTGTCTCATTTCAATAACGGTATTTGATGTCTTATATTTCTGTGAGTTATTAATTAGCTTGAGGCATTTTACACCCCTCCCCAGTAAATTTAGTTGAAAGCCCTCTTCAGTATATTAGCCAATCTTTTACTGAAGACACTTTGTCCCTTCCGCAAACACCTGAAAATTTGGCTCTTTTCAAAAATCTAACACCTCCCGCTCTTTGGTACCCTGACCCTTTTTATCTTCCTAGCTCCTTTCCTATAACCCTTCATTGTAGCTCCTTTTCAACCTAACCCTGTAAACCGTGCCGAGCTCTACGCTTGTGGAGATGGTGCGGTATACAAACCTAAGGTTTAGTTTAGTTTAGTTTAGTCCCTTCTTGAATAGATGGACACCATTTCTGCTGAGCAGGTCTAGGAAATTCATTCCATGGTCTAGGAATCCAAAGTGCTCACGTCTGCACCATCCACGCAGCCAAGAATTCAGCTCAAAGATATAAGTTTCTTTCATTTGTCCTTTACGAGGGGAGTGATGAAAAGTTTTCAGCCCAACCAAGACGAGAATGACATAGATATGGTTCAATGATCTTAAACAATGTCAAAACACAGAATTTTGTTTCTGCAAATTAGCACTTAATGAAATAAGATAACACTCTTCAGTTACAGTGGCAAAATAATGCACACAATTAAGGTTGAACTGAGAACTTTTCAGCATCTTCTCATATGTAAATTTGGAGGGGAACTCTTTACAGAGATGCTTTTTAAGATGCCATGGTGCTCTATCTTTCTATAAAATGTGAAGGTATTTATGCCGTATTTTAATTTAGAAAAGTGTGTTCCAGTGCCTAGAAGATTATAACGTCCTGGCCCGGTAAGACATACTGTTCACTTTTTTAAAATTTTTTAAATGTAAATTGTGCACTTATGCATGAGTTTACGTTGGCTTTCCAGGCACAACAGTTCCATGGTGTTTTTTTCAACAGTGATAAATTCCACTGTGGATCGACTTTTTACTCCAAAAAAATTACATGGACATTCAATGCAGTTACTGGGAATTATTTTTAAAACCAATAGGTGGAAATATTTTTTTCACTCAGAGAATAGTTGAACTCTGGGACACATTGCCAGAGGATTTGGTAAGATTGGTTAATGTTGCTGGTTTTAAAAAAGGTTTGGACAATTTCCTGGAGGATACATCATAGTAACATAGTAGATGACGGCAGATAAAGATCTGAATAGTCCATCTAGTCTGCCCAACCTGATTCAATTTAAATTTTTTTAACTTTTTCTTCTTAGCTATTTCTGGGCAAGAATACAAAGCTCTACCTGGTACTGTGCTTGGGTTCCAACTGCTGAAATCACCATCAAAACCCACTCCAGCCCATCTACACCCTCCTAGCCATTGAAGCCCTCTCTAGCCCATCCTCCCCAAACGGCCCTATACAGACACACAGACCGTGCAAGTCTGCCCAGTACTGGCCTTAGTTCAATAATTAATATTATTTTCTGATTCTAGATCCTCTGTGTTCATCCCACGCTTCTTTGAACTCAGTCACCATTTTCCTTTCCACCACCTCTCTCGGGAGCACATTCCAGGCATCAACCACCCTCTCCGTAAAGTAGAATTTCCTAACATTGCTCTTGAATCTACCACCCATCAACCTCAAATTATGTTCTCTGGTTTTACCATTTTCCTTTCTCTGGAAAAGATTTTGTTCTACATTAATACCCTTCAAGTATTTGAACGTCTGAATCACATCTCCCCCTGTCCCTTCTTTCCTCTAGGGTATACATATTCAGGGCTTCCAGTCTCTCCTCATATGTCTTCTGGCGTAAGCCTCCTATCATTTTCGTTGCCCTCCCCTGGACCCCTTCAAGTCTTCTTATGCCCTTCGCCAGATACGGTCTCCAAAACTGAACACAATACTCCAAGTGGGGCCTCACCAATGACCTGTAGAAGGGCATCAACATCTTCTTCCTTCTACTGGCTATGCCTCTCTTTATACAGCCCAGCATCCTTCTGGCAGCAGCCACCGCCTTGTCACATTGTTTTTTCACCTTTAGATCTTCAGACACTATAACCCCAAGGTCCCTCTCCCGTCCGTGCATATCAGCTTCTTACCTCCCAGCATATACAGTTCCTTCCGATTATTAATCCCCAAATGCATTACTCGGCATTTCTTTGCATTGAGTTTTAGTTGCCAGGCATTAAACCATTCCTCTAACTTTTGCAGATCCTTTTTCATATTTTCCACTTCCTCTTCGGTGTCTACTCTGTAACAAATCTTGATATCATCTGCAAAAATTCACACTTTTCCTTCTAACCCATCAGCAATGTCACTCACAAACATATTGAACAGGATTGGCCCCAGCACCGAACCCTGAGGGACTCCACTACTCACCTTTCCTTCCTCCAAGTGACTTCCAATAACCACCACCCTCTGGCATCTGTCCGACAGCCAGTTTCTAACCCAGTTCACCACTTTGGGTCCTAACTTTAGCCCTTCATGTTTGTTCAACAGTCTCTTATGAGAAACCATATCAAAGGCTTTGCTGAAATCTAAGTAAATTACATCTAGCATATGTCCTCGATCCAGCTCTCTGGTCACCCAGTCAAAAAATTAAATCAGGTTCGTTTGGCACGATTTACCTTTTGTAAAGTAATGTTGCCTCGGATCCTGTAACCCATTAGATTCAAGGAAGTACACTATCCTTTCTTTCAGCAAAACTTCCATTATTTTTCCAACAACCAAAGTGAGGCTCACCGGCCTGTAGTTTCCCGCTTCATCCCTGTGACCACTTTTGTGAATTGAGACCACAATAACTCTCCTTCAATCCCTGGGAACCACTCCCGTCTCCAGAGATTTGTTGAATAAGTCTTTAACAGGACCCGCCAGAACCAGTCTGAGCTCCCTCAGTTTCCTGGGATGGATCCCGTCTGGTTCCAACTCTTTGTCCACCTTCAGTTTTTCAAGTTGCTCATAAACACTCTCCTCTGTGAATGATGCAGAATCTATTCCATTTTTTCATGTAACTTTGCCAGACAATCTCAGTCCTTCTCCAGGTTTTTCTTCTATGAACACAGAACAGAAGTATTTGTTTAGCACATTTGCTTTTTCCTCATCACTCTCCACATATCGGTTCACAGCATCTTTTAGTTTAGCAATTCCATTTTTCATCTTCCTCCTTTCACTAATATATCTGAAAAAAATTTTGTCTCCCTTTTTTACATTTTTAGCCATTTGTTCTTCCGTCTGTGCTTTCGCCAGATGTATCTCTCTCTTGGCTTCTTTCAGTTTCACCCTGTAGTCCTTTTGCACTCCTCTTCTTGGGTTTTTTTATATTTCACGAACGCTAACTCTTTCACCTTTATTTTCTCTGCCACTAGTTTGGAGAACTAGGAAGTTTTTAAACTAGGAAGAAGGGGAAAGCCGACAGTTGACCAAGAGTCGATGGTTCGGGAACCAGTATACCCAGAAGATACCGTGCAGGAAGATAGCGGGGAAGATTCACCGGATCATAGGCAAGACAGAAATCCTGATGGATCGAAAGGGACACAAGAAGGAAGGAAATGCAAGAAAGTAACAGGCCGCAAACTCAAGTGTATGTATACGAACGCAAGTAGCCTAAGGAATAAGAAGGGGGAATTGGAAATAAGGCACATAAAGATAACCTTGACATCATCAGCATCACAGAAACATGGTGGAAGGAAGAAAACGTCTGGGACACTGTGCTACCGGGATACAAGCTATACCGCAGAAACAGAATAGGTCAAAAATGTGGGGGTATTGCCCTATACGTCAAAGAGGGAATCGAGTATACCTGAGAGAACACACCGGAAACATAAGAACATAAGAAAAGCCCTCACCGGATCAGACCGAGGTCCATCCAGTCCGGTGATCCGCACACGCGGCAGCCCATTTAGGTACTCCTGATTGGAGACCCAGATATACCATAGCCCTCAATACAATTTGCAAGAAGGTGTGCATCCAACTTGCGCTTGAATCCCAGAACAATAATCTCTGTCACAACATCCTCCGGGAGAGCATTCCAAATTCCCAGCACGCGCTGTGTAAAAAAGAACTTCCTGACATTCATCCTGAACCTGCTGCCACTCAGTTTCAGTCTGTGACCTCTTGTCCGTATCACATCCGAAAAAGTTAGCAATGCTTCTTCTTGGTCGATTTTATCAAATCCCTTTATTATTTTAAAAGTCTCTATTAAATCCCCTCTCAGTCTTCTCTGCTCGAGGGTAAACAATCCCAATTTCCTAAGGCGCTCTTTGTAGCTCAAATTCTCCAATCCCTTGACAAGTTTCGTGGCTCTCCTCTGTACCCTTTCCAGCAGAATTATATCTTTCTTGAGGTATGGAGACAAGTGTTGGACACAGTATTCCAATTGCGGTCTGACCATTGCTCTATAAAGTGGCATTATTACATCTTCCGATCTACTCGTGATCCCCTTCTTAATCATGCCCAACATCCTGATTAAGAAGGGGATCACAAGTAGATCGGAAGATGTAATAATGCCACTTTATAGAGCAATGGTCAGACCGCAAAAAATAAGGTAGAGTCTCAGGTCAAAATTCCAGGAACAAATGGAACGGAAACGAAGATCGGCATCTACTACTGACCCCCAGGGCAGTCCGAAGAAATTGATGGAGAAATGACGGACGTGATTAAACGCAACTGCAAGGGAGGCAACACAGTTATCCGGGGATAGACTGGACTTAGGCATCTCCTGCTGCATTAGGGAGACCAAGTTCCTGGATGCTGTAGGAGATTGCTTCTGGGAACAACTTGTCAAGGAAAATATGAGAGGAAATGCAGTTCTGGACTTAATTCTAAATGGACTAAGAGGACTGGTGCAAGGTGTAGAAGTAGAAGGGACACTAGGAAGCAATGATCACAATATGATCCGCCATGAACTGACCTTTTAAGATAAGTAGTTTACTGTTAAACAACTTTTGTAGAGCCATAACATTTGCCACTCCAGTAGAAGCAAGAATCCTTGCTCCATGCAATGTGTTATGATTAAAATTCAAGCACCTTTCCAGCGACATTGTACCGCTGCTGTGGCACCTTGCTGAAGAGCTTATGAGCACATTTAAATATTTAAAAGCCTTTAAATGTTATATAAATATATTATTTGAGAAACTTGTCCAGTATTGATGAGAGGTTTTTTTTTGTGTTTTGTTCTAGCTTAGTATATGGGCATCATAATGTGTAGATTGCCCTAAAGGGACCTGAACTTGATTTTCAGATTTCTCTGTATATTTGAAATTAGGGCTTCCCAAATTTGTCCTATGGACCCACAGCCAGTTGGGATATCCACGATGAATATGTTTGTATGGTTTTACTTATTTTATAGAATTATGTATGTAAAATTATGTAAACTGTGTAGGTGTAAACAGTATATACATTTTTAAAATAAAATAAGATAGAGCTTGATGTATTCCCTTCATTTTATGCAATAAAGAAAGACACGGGGATAGGAACCCACAGTTAACTGCATGATTGGGAATGGGACAGAGCTCATGGGAATAGGGTAGGGATGGGGACAGAGCTCCTGGGGATGGGGGCAAACTTTGGTGCTGTCATTCTCTAAAGACTGAGACTAGCCTTAAACAGGCTGTTCCAACTAGATGGAACAGCATCTATAAAATGTTAGTTATCAATATAAAAAAAACTTGACGCATCTTAGAACACTGGCAACTAAATTCAATGATTAAACAAAACTGCAGAAGCTGTTTTTGGATTTAAATGCAGCACTTTTAAATTACATCATTTGCGTCTTGTCTGCCTGTGATGTGGCAACAAGAGTCTTACCTTCTGATCAGACACCTACCACCTGCAATGTCTTTCCATCACATGCCTAGTTGCTCAAACATCTTACTGTTACTTCAACAGATTCATCCATCATGGCTGGCATCAAGGAGCATTTCCAACATGTAATATATGCTTATTTTCCTGTTCATCCACTACACATTGTTGGTTCTCTTCTAAACCCATGTCTGAAAGACAATCCAATTATCTTCCCAGATGATGTAAAATTACAGGCAACCAAATCTTTAGAAAGGTGCATTTGCAAACAACAGTTGTACACAATAGTGTCCCTTTTTATACTTTAGTAGAAAGATTTAAATATAATATCATAAGAGTTTGAGGCTTGTACAGCTGAGGACAAGGTCCGTGGTTCCATGGTGAAGACGGGAACAGCGCTTGCTAGTATAGGGCAGGAATGCGGACAGAGTCTTCAGGGATGGGCCAGGGATGGGAACAAACTTTGTCCCAATGTCATTGCAATTCTTTCTCATGCATATTCATTGTGGATATTATGCAATCCCAATTGACTGTGGGGGGTCTCTAGGACAGTTTGGGAATTCTTACACTATGATATAGGTCATTATGCTATACATTTTTATCCTGCACCTTTATAAGGAATTCAACTAGCAGATGAAAGAGCAGCAAAGCTGTGCCTATGGCTTAATATGGATTTGCTAATATTGTGATATTACTATCATAAGTATTCCTGAAGGCAAGCTGCAGGATATTAACTATGTCTAATTTTAATTTCTTCATAAGAAAAAAAAAATATTCTTCAAATAAAAATGTTAGATTAAGGGTATTTCTAAATGTATGCAACACCATATAATTTATGCTTGCACTCACTGAAACCCAACATTATGATCTGTAAAATCAAGCAAAGGAGAGGGGGGTGGAGAGAAAGATTAAACCAAAGTTTCTGGTATTAGTATTATGGATTAACAGAAGCTATTTGTTCCTTGACTATAATATTAACGTGACAAGCTGATACTAAAATGGAAAAGAGCTACTCTAAAAAGAACATTAAATTTGTTTGGCACTGATAGCACAGTAGAGTTAGCAGACTTCAATTTTGTCTGCTAGAAGCTATGAACCTACCTAAAGACAGTCCATAAAATTGTGTGGGAATTCTGTGCTTAAAGGCACTTGGCCAATGGCATTTTCAGTGGCTTATAATAAAAAGAAATCCATTAAAGCTTTTAAGTTTTATTATCTCTTTATCTAGAGTGGCTTTGAGAATGGTTTTTGTTAAGTAATAGAACCAATATTAGCTGAATCCAACAAATCGCATAAAGCAGAATTCTAACAGAAACTCAATCTGTCCTATTAGACACACTCTTATATTGTAAATATGGACATGAAGACTTACAGCAGACAGATAAAGGAGTAATTTTATAATTTTTTTCTGTAAAGCATGTTATTACAAATTTTGTGGGGGTCTAGATGCATAAAAAGGAGGTGCACTGAAATACAGCACCAACTTTTAAACAATTTGCACATAGATGTTCACTATTCTATTACCCACCATCCAAAAATGTCAAACGAAAAAAACTTTATGACAACCTAATAGCCTTCAAAGCAGCTAAGTTGGACAAACAACTCACCACTGTTATCTTCATCCATAGATTACAAAACCTTCAAGAAATAAATTAAAAACATATTCTTCAAAAAACGCGTTAAACCTATTCAGCACAACAATCCTAATCCAACATCCAACACTCTATAAACCCTTAGTACTCTAATTTTTCTAGTTACCAAACATTATCTAAAACCCATAATTCTCCCTTAAAATTTTATCTCATCGTTTAATCTATTACTTCAAAGTTGAAATGTAATTCTTGTTTTAGTTTGGATGTAATCCGCCTTGAACCGCAAGGTAATGGCGGAATAGAAATCACTAATGTAATGTAATGTAATGTAATGTTCCCAGGGGAGTAGTTTGGGCACTGCTGGAGTGGAATTGCAGTATAGACATAGGGGCTCATAATCGAAAGAGAAAAACGTCCAAAAACCGGCCTAAGTTGGCACTTAGACGAACATTTCTAAAAAACGTCCAAGCATCGATAATAAAACCGGGTTTTGGACGTATTTCTAAACGACCTAGGCCTTCATAGTGCCGCTCAATGTCCAAAGCTAAATGGGGAGTTTCGAGAGGCATGTCAAGGGTGGCAGGGGGCCGGCTTAGACTTAGTCGTTGTGACAAACCTACTGCATCCCCAAGGTTGCTCGCAAAGAAATATAGAAAGGTATACAAACCCCGGTGCAGAAGGGCTGACAAGGTCAGGGTCCAGGTGAGTAGATCAGCTGTAGACAGCGAGGAAGAAATGGAAGTAGAACAGGAAAGCCGTGTCTTTCCTGAAGCAGTCCCAAAGCCAGGCAAGAAGGTTCTGCTTTATTATCCAGTGCCTATTAGGCAGAAGGCAGACCAGCAGGGTGCCCTGAGAGAAATGATACAAGCAGAGGGAAGGAATCTCTCCCCCATACAGCTACAGGGGAGTGGTTTCTTCCCTCAGCTTAAACTGAGGCTCTGTAGAGAGCTGAGGGGGGAGGAGTTAGGCTGGAGAGTCTCAGAGAGACAAGCAGTACAGAAGCAGAGTGCCCATAGTGAGGCTATCCTTCCTGGGAAACAGTCAGCCCAGTGACTGGGAGATGAAAGAGGAGCCAGTGGTGAACTCTGCTGTGGAGCCCAGTGATACTGAGCCTATGATAATTGAGGGAAGTAATGCCCCAGTTGCAGTGGCGTACCTAGGGGGGGGGGGGGGGGGGCGGGCCGCCCCGGGTACCAGCCCTAAGGGGGTGTTCCCGGCCTTGCCGTTCAGTCCCCTGCCACCCCCGAAGGACCGCTCGCCCCACTGACCTTCCTGCACCACCTGTGAAGCAGCCCGCAGCAGGATCGCGAAGTCAGCGTCAGCATCCCTGCGCTGCTTCCTGCGCCGCGATCCCGCCCCTCCTCTGACGTCAGAGGAGGGGCGGGACCGTGGCGCAGGAAGCAGCGCAGGGATCGCTGACGCTGACTTCGCGATCCTGCTGCGGCTGCTTCATAGGTGGTGCGGGGAGGCCAGGGGGGCGAGCGGTCCTTCGGGGTGGGTCGGGGCATCAGGCCTTCAGGGTGGGGCGGGCGGGCAGGCAAGCAGGCTTTCAAGGGGGAGGGGGTGACAGGCAGGCAGGCAGGCCTTCAAGGGGGGACAGGCCTTCGGGGGGGGGTGCAGACCTTCAAGGGGTGCAGGCCTTCAAGGGGGGCAGGCAGGCCTTCAGGGGGGGTGCAGGCCTTCGGGGGGGGTGTAGGCCTTTGGGGGGGTGCAGACCTTCAAGGGGGTGCAGGCCTTCAAGGGGGGGAACAGGCCTTCAAGGGGGGGACAGGCCTACAAGGGGGGGGGACAGGCCTACAAGGGGGGGGACAGGCCTTCAAGGGGGGGTGCAGGCCTTCAAGGGGGGGGCAGGCCTTCAAGGGGGAGACAGGCCTTCAAGGGGGGGAAAGGCAGGCAGGCAGGCCTTAAAGGGGGGACAGGCCTACAAGGGGGGGACAGGCCTACAAGGGGGTGGGACAGGCCTTCAAGGGGGGGACAGGCCTTCAAGGGGGGACAGGCCTTCGGGGGGGTGCAGACCTTCAAGGGAGTGCAGGCCTTCTGGGGGGGGGTGCAGTCCTTCAAGGGGGTGCAGGCCTTCAAGGGGGGGAAAGGCAGGCAGGCAGGCCTTCAAGGGGGGGACAGGCCTACAAGGGGGGGAGAAGCTACAAGGGGGTGGTACAAGCCTTCAAGTGGGGGACAGGCCTTCGGGGGGGGGGTGCAGACCTTCAAGGGAGTGCAGGCCTTCGAGGGGGGTGGTGCAGGCCTTCAAGGGGGTGCAGGCCTTCAAGGGGGGACAGGCCTTCAAGGGGGGAAAGGCAGGCAGGCAGGCCTTCAAGGGGGGACAGGCCTACAAGGGGGGGGGGAGAAGCTACAAGGGGGTGGGACAGGCCTTCAAGTGGGGGACAGGCCTTCGGGGGGTGCAGGCCTTCGGGGGGTGCAGACCTTCAAGGGGGGACAGGCAGGCAGGCCTTCAAGGGGGGGACAGGCCTACAAGGGGAAGGGACAGGCCTTCAAGGGGGGTGCAGGCCTTCAAGGTGGGACAGACAGACCTTTAAGGGGGGACAGGCCTTTGGGGGGGACCATGATTTAGAAGTACACGGAGGGAAGGGGGTGTTCAAAGAGACATGCATATGCCAAACTTTGGGGGGGGGAAGAAATAATGGGTCTGAAAATAGAGGAGAGGGAGAGAGATGATGGACCATGGGATTTAGGGAGGGAAGGAACAGAAAGGGAGAGAAATTGGACACCAGGGATGGTGTGGAGGAGGGATAGAGATACTGGATAGGAGGGTAATTAGGAAAAGAAAGGGAGAGATGGTGGACTCTGGGATGGTGGGGAAGGAGGGAGAGATGCCGGATGAAAGGGTATTTAAGAAAAGGTGGATCTGTGGAGGGAGATGAAAAAAAGGAAAGATACCAGACTTCCTGGGAAGGGAAGGGAAATGGAAAGGGAGGACAGAGTTGGCAGATGGATGGTTAGCATGCAGAAAGAAGGAGACCCTGGCAAGCAAGTTATCAGAAGAAAACCAGAGCCTTGGACCAACAAGATTTGAAATATAACCAGACAACAAAAGGTAGAAAAATTAATTTTATTTTCTGTTTTGTGATTATAACATGTCAGATTTGAAATGTGTATCCTGCCAGAGCTGGTGTTGGACTGCAAACGTGAGCTAGGATTTAACAGAAAGAGGAAAAGTCCTTTTTGTTTCTTTATTTTATTTACACCACAGCGCCAGTGTGGTTAGGAGAAGCCAAAGGGGGTGAAAAAGCTATAAAACCCACCAGGAGTTTTGAAAAAAATCACCCAACTGGGCAGGAAAATCGAATTGAAAAACCAATTCAATAGGGCTGAATCGAATCAAAATTTTTTTTTCCTGTATCTGGCAGCATTAGTTTGCGCTACTCTCTTAGACTTTAGGACCTGGGATTGGGGAGAGATGGCATCCTCAGTACTTTATAATGCAAGTGAAACGAGGATTTGGTCAGACTTTTGAAGGGTCTGCAGAAAAAAAATATTGTATAGGCCGGGGACATGAGACAGCAGGAAATGGGAACTTTTCTTCCTTCTATTTTTGTGAATGGAAAGGCTGAGGATGTCAGAGAGGTCAGTTAAAATATGTGCTTTATAAGAAAATATAATAATGTGTTTTATAAAGTTTATAGCATAGCTGGCCTACCCAGTGAGGTGTTCCTAGTGGTGATGGTGGCAGCGTGTCAATGTGTTGAGAGGAAGAGGTGGTCTGGGAAATTCTGCTGAGCAAACTCCGGGCCCATTTCCACCCCCCAGTTAGTCCACTCCACTCAACTGATTCACACACTGAGTGGGTCTTTGGGTGTTGTTTTGGGATCTCTTCCAGTGGTTTATCTCCTTCTGGTCCAAGGAAGGAAACTTTGTTATCCTTAGCATTGACCTGCAGAATATGTTTGTAACAGCGCTGCTTGTGTGGCATTAGGCTATGTAGTGATTGAAAGAAAAAAACAGACCTTTGCACATTTTTGCACTATATGGTGGGTGTATGAGGAGATTCACATTTCCTGCACAGCTAAGTCCATGTGAAGTTACCTTGTGCTGTATTTGACATCTAGCAAGGTCTCTGTTTGAAAGGAAAGATCTAAACTTAAAAATGAAGTGGCCAGAAGTTATGGTAAAAGCAGATAGTGTAGCTGGTTTTAAGAAAGATTTGGACAAATTCCTGGAGGAAAAGTCCATAATCTGTTATTAAGACATGGGGGAAGTGTCTGCTTGCCCTGGATCGGTAGCATGGAATGTTGCTACTCTTTGGGTTTTGACCAGGTATTAGTGTCCTGGATTGGCTACCATGAGAATGGGCTACTGGGCATGATGGACCATTGGTCTGACCCAGTTAGGCTATTCTTATGTTATGTTCTCATCTGTAGGGGCCTTTGTTTTCACTTCTTATTTTAATGTATTTTTTTTCTGGGAACTTATCAGTGTTTTTTATAATGGGAACAAAAATGGAAGAGAATTAATGTGTGTGGAATGGGGGGGTAACTAATTTCTTCAGCTAAATAATTCAATCCACTTCAAACAGACATAGGAGAACTTGTGCACCATTCACACACCCTCCAACCAAAAACGTCAAAAGAAAAAAACTGTTCGACAACCTCCTAGCCATTCGAGCTGCAACACTCGACCCCCAACTCTACAACCAATTGATATCAACCACAGACTGCAAAACCTTCAAAAAGAAATAAAAACCCTTCTATTCAAAAAACACATAAAACCGAACTAACACAATCAGAACTGTCCCAAGCATCACCTGCAACTACTCCATATGTACTTCTAATGTCATGACAATTTAGACATAATTTATGTTATGTTATGTTTGGAATAATGGTTACATATATGAGGTTCAATAAAAGAAAATTTTCACTGCCTGTTTCTATTCTGACCATTTATTCAATTTCATGGTTATTGCAAAAAAAAAAAAAAAAAAAAAAAAATTTTTACATGGGGGGGGGGGGGGGTGTCAAAAAATGATGGGCCCCGGGTGCCACATACCCTAGGTACGCCACTGCCCAGTTGAATACCAGCCTGAACCAATGGAGAGACATCATAAAAACTTGTGAGTTCATAAGAAAGGATTTTTCATACCTTACTGTTTCTCTGTGGTTTCATTAGAGAATGAGGGCATGTTTTGGCAAAGACTGTAATATTAGAGAGGACAAAGTTTAATCTTAACAAGTGCCTGCACTAGTGCTGCCTGATTCAGGAAAAAAAATTTTGATTCGATTCGATTCAGCCTACTGAATTGGTTTTTCGATTCGATTTTCCTGCCCAATTGGGTGTTTTTTTCAAGCATCCTGGTGGGTTTATTTTATAGCCTCTTCATCCCTTTTATAGCCTCTTCACTCCCTTTGCCTTCTCCTAACCACACTGGCCCTGTGGTGTAAACAAAATAAACAAAAAAGACTATTCCTCTCTCTCTTCAAGTTTCAAGTTTATTAAAATATTTGTTTTATTGATTTTATAAAAGATAAAATCAATAAAACAAATATTTTTATTTGTTTGACTGCTTAATCAAATTTCTAAGCGGTTAAAATAATAAAATTACATAAAACAAATTAAACAGTTACATTGAGACGTATATTAAAACAGGGAAAATAAGTGACTTACACAGACATACGGCAACAAAAGGGCAGATGGAGAAGAACTACAATTGATATAGGATAGGCAAAACATAAATGGCTAAAACAATAGGTTAGGTAAAAAATTATTAATAAAAATTAGGATTTAATTATAAACTTAGCCCTTAAAAGGGCATTTTAACCAAAAGCGTCTCGGAATAAAAATGTCTTTAATCCTGTTTTAAATTGTTTTATATTTGATTCGTTACGAAGATATATAGGCAATAAATTCCAGAGAGAAGGAGCAGTAACAGCAAAATTATTGGAGCGTAAAGTGTTAATTGATTTTAGTGAAGGTATAACTAAAAGATTTTGAGAAGTTGAGTGGAGAGATTTAGATATAACATACGGAATTAAAAGGCTATTAATAAAATCGGGTTGGTTATTCAGTCTGGTTGTAAATGTTAAAAATGAAATTTTATAATTAATCCTGTGTTCGATTGGCAACCAATGAGCGTTGATTAGGAGAGGGGAAACGTGATCATATTTTTTGCCCCGCTTAAATCTTAGCTCACGTTTGCGGTCTAACACCAGCTCTGGCAGGATACACGTTTCAAATCTGATATATTGTAATCACAAAATGGAAAATAAAATTAGTTTTTCTACCTTTTGTTGTCTGGTCATTATTCAAATCTCGTTGGTCCCAGGCTCTGGTTGTCTTCAGATAACTTGCTTGCCAGGGTCTCCTTCATTCTTCTTTCTCCGTTCTAACCATCCATCTGCCATCTCTGTCCTCCCGTTTCTCTTCCCTCCCCCGGAGGTCTGGCATCTTTCTTTTTTTTTCGTCTCCATCCACAGATCCACCTTTTCTTAACTACCCTTTCATCTAGCATCTCTCCCTCCTTCCCCACCACCCCAGGGTCCACCATCTCTCCCTTTCTTTTCCCAACTACCCTCCTATCCAGTATCTCTATCCACCCTCCACACCATCCCTTGTGTCCAACTTCTCTACCTTTCTGTTCCTTCCCTCCCTAAATCCCATTGTCCATCATCTCTCTCCCTCTCCTCTATTTTTAGACCTATTATTTCTTCCCCCCCAAAGTCCAGCATATGCACGTCTCTTTGAACCCCCTTCCTTCCCTCTGTGTACTTCTACACCAGGGCCCCCCTCCCCTGAAGGTCTGTCCCCCCTGGCTTGTACCTCCCCCCTAAAGGCCTGTCCCCCATCCCTGAAGGCCTGTCCCCCACTTGAAGGCCTGCCTGTCCCCTCTGAAGGCCTAAGCCACCATCCCTGGCCTGTCTCCCCTTTGAAGACTTGTCCCCCCCTTTGAAACCTGTCCCCCCTTTAAGGACTGTCCCCCCTTAAAGGCCTGCCTATCCCCCCCTTGAAGGCCTGTCCCCCCGCTTGAAGGCCTGTCCCCCCTTAAAGGTCTGCACCCCCCCTTAAAGGCTTGTTCCCCCCTTAAAGGCCTGTACCCCCCAAGGCCTGTCCCACCCCCTGAAGACCTGCCTCCCCCCGAAGGACTGCGCACCCCCCCGGGAATGCCTCTGTGTTACCTCTGGCCTCCCTACAGCGTTTACCTTATAGCTGCAGCCTGCAGCAAAGATCGCGGTTACAGTGTCTTTGTAAACTTGCTTTCAGCTGTTTCCTCTGCTGCAGTCCCGCCCCTCCTCTGATGTCAGAGGCAGGATCGGGGTGGAGGAAATAACTGAAAGCAAGTTTACAAAGACGCTGTAATCGCGATCTATGCTGCAGGCTGCAGCTATAAGGTAAATGCTGCGGGGAGGCCAGAGGGAACACGGAGGCCTTCCGGGGAGGGGGGTTGATGCGATGTGATGTACAGTCCTTTGGGGAGGCCAAGGGGGAAGCCGACAGCAGCACTTCCTGACTGACCCTCCCTTCTACCCTCTAAAGCAGATGCGGCAGCGGCTAGCCAGCAAGAGCAGTGCTGCCGCTCCTGCTTTAGGGGGCGAGGGGGGAGGGTCCGAATTGGGAAGCCAATTTTTTTAAAATTTAAATCAATTCGAATCGATTTACCCACAGTGAATCAGTGAACCGATTCAAATTGCGAATCGGGCAGCACTAGCCTGTACTAATGCCTGTATGAATCTTAGCTTAGCTAACAAACACTGGGCAGGAAGACAGCTGAAAAACTATGGTATCAGGTTACCAAACCTCAGTGGCTGTTCACAGCTGCAATGTGTGAAATGCAATTAAGTCTGCCTGTCTTTGCAGTCATGGGGAAAATGCTGAACTGAGGACTACTCCATTTTGCTGGATAAACACAGGTCAGCCTTATTGAATATGTTTCAGTTAACCAGTTGCACTGGACCTTAGTAAAGCTGAAAGAACTTTTGCTCTGATAGCAGATTGCTTGCTGCAGTATACAACTCTTGTGAAGAGGACTATTGAGACTGTGTTTCATATTTGATAAAGTCCAGAGCAGAGTGATTTATAATTTTGTTTTGAGGAAGTTCTTTTTGTATTCTTTTGATTGTAAATGTAATACCACCAGGAGTACCTGGAGGGCACGGGGTTGCTGGGAGTGGGGCTTTAATAAAGCTTATTATTGCACACCTGAGCCATTCTGACTGGTGGATTTCTCTAAGAGCCCGCACAGGGGCTGTGCTAAGAAGCAACCTCAGGTATCCTAGTTGAAAGGTTTCCCCTACTTCAAAGGGGGCTCACGACAGTATTTAGGCATATGTCACTGCCTGGCTGCCTAAACCGCTCAGCTAAAGCATAGGTGGTGACATCGTACAGCATGTATAACCAAAAGTTTAACAACAGAGCCTAGACGGAAAATGGACGTTGTGACTTAGACCAGTGTTCTTCAACCACCAGTCCATGGACCAGTGCCGGTCCATAGAAATTTCCTGCCGGTCCACAGGGTCACCACGTACATCAGGCCCAAAACAGTGCTGGTCCACGGTGCGATCAATGCTGCGTTATCTTCGAGCCAGCTCCCTCTTCCTAACTGATTCAGTGCACAAAGCCATGGGCAGTGGCTCCTACGGGCATCCTGCATCTGAACCGGAAGCCTTCTCTCTGACGTTGCAACGTCAGAGGGAAGGCTTCCAGATGAGGCACGGGACGTGCAAGATGCAATTAATACTATTATGGGGGCGGGGGCTGGGATGGAGATTGGGTAGAGATGGGCGGGGTCTGGCCCATGACTTAGCCCAGTGTTCTTCAACCGCCGGTCCACGGACCAATGCCGTTCCACAGAATAATTCTTTTATTTCTGCCAGTCCATAGATGTAAAAAGTTTGAAAAACACTGACTTAGACCATGTAAAACATGGTCTAAGTCATAAAATCCCACCTAAACTCACCACATAAGCACTTCAAACATATAACACAGACCTCGACACACTACCCCAGTGATCACCAACCCCTCCACCCCCATAAAAATATTATTCACAACTTTACATTTCAGCCTCCAGACTATCATCACCTGGCCACCTGGCATAGGAAAACCTAGTCGTCCAGCCCAGAGGCAGCTTAAGTCATCTTGGGGGTGGGTTGGGAACCCATAAAGAAGAAGACCCATGCCCATAAGCCCCTGTAATCACTGCATTGATATTTAAACATGTGCACTCCCCTATACACCCCCAAAACCGTTTTTGACTGGCATATAAGTGGCTCCTGAAGCCATAAGGACTATTGGGGTGGTAGATAAGTGGGTCTAGGGGATTCTGGAGGTGGTTTGGGGGGGGCTCACCATCGCCTATAAGGGATCTGTAGTGAGGAGAAGCCATGGCACCCTTTTTGTGCCATGTAAGGTACCCCACTATTTAGGTGCCATGTCTGGGTGTTCATTCCATCACTTTGCAGACCCCTTCCACGTCCAACAGGGTTTGTTCTAGGCATTTTGGACTTGGACGGAAAGTTGGAAAGAAATGTGGTAAAAAGATGGATGATTTAGCCGCTTGGACGATCAGATTGGCAGGATGTATAATTAACCATTTTCAAAAGTAAAAAAAAGTTGGACGCCTCTTTCGAAAATGTGTCTTAGGCTCTTTTTAACTTTGGATGACTTGCGAGATGGAAGTAAACGGACTTAGACGTCCCTTTCGATTATGCCCCTCATACTTTATAAATGCATGTGTTATTGCAGAGAATGCAGGCACACATGAAAACCTGCCTCACAACATGAATATGGTAAATATTCAAAAGAGTTCTTGGGGATACGTCTCAGATACTTTTCCAAACATCCATTTATAAAATAAATATCAGCACATCAGGGTATCAACAAGGGTGCTACATCTATCACAGTCACACACCCAAACTGCAATATGGGTATAAGGACCCAAATTTGCTTCCTTCGTCTCTTTTGGTATTTTTACATTTTCCTAGTTATGTGATAGTGAGAAATGCACAGCTTGGCTTAAGCCCTGATATGCCTGCCATTATCAATTCATAATTAGGAAGGATCAGCAACCTAGCCTGTATCTCTGAGAAAAAGGAGTGGGAGTATGCATTAGAGCCATAGAAGTTACACTGAACTATGTTGTGGCCTTGTAGTTCCCCTGCTCAGATGACACATCAACCCTGTAGGTCTTGAATTAGTTTGTAAGCAGTGAAAACTACCCTTCTGTTAATGAGTATCACTACCCCCTCTGTTTTAAATTGAAAGAAGAGAAAGCTATATCTTCTACCCAGTCCCTAATGAGTTTTCTGTGCTCTCCTGCTATACAGGTGGGTTTCCTGTAAGAAAGTCACTGCCACCTTTTCCCTTTTAAGAAAAGTTAGAACTTTTTTCTGCTTCACGGGTAAGTTAATTCCTGCCACATTAAGTGTCAGAAATTTTAGATCAGCCATGATCATCAAATATCCTATTACCAGAAAACAATATATGTAGTAGTAAGAGCTCCCTCTAGTGTGTCTCCCAGCAGGACCCCTAGGAGTTTGTCAAAGAAGTGGAGTCACTGAAGTGTTCTGTCCCCCATCCACTCATTGCTCTGATTACAACCCCCTCGCTCATCAATCATAACACAATCATAGCCCACGCCATAAGCACAATTCTCCGCATTCCCATTCATACTCTAATCCAAATTCACACATCCCAGACCCTATCTTCAAGTTTGCTTGTTTTGCTTGTTTTTGCTACAAAGCTGTCTTTGGGATTCTTCCAGCTTACCTAATCTCCCAGTTCTCTCCCAACGAGTCCAACAAGAGCACTCGCAGAACAAACCTATTTAATTACCCCTCCTTGAAATCTTACCAATACAAAAAGTTTCTAGATAGAATGTTATCATTCCAGGCAGCTAGGCTGAACACATGGCTTGGAAAGCCCATACTTGAGGCCACTACATACGCAGACTTTAGAAAATCCCTGAAAACTCGACTGTTTAACAAATTCTAAATTCCCATACCCAACTCTTCCTCGCCATGACCCTTCCACCTCGCCCCCTAATTCCAAGGCCCAAAGCTAATTATACTTTCCACCTTGAATCTCATGTACTGACATAATGTATCTTTATGGTAACCCACCTGCACCCCATGTACTGACAAAACGCATCTTTATTGTAACCCATGTACTGACTAAATGTATCTTTATGGTAACCCACCTGTATCTCATACACTGACAAAATGCACCTTGATAGTAAACCACTTGTGTTGTAACCCACTTGCATCCCATGTACTGACAAAATATATCTTTACTGTAACCCACTTGTATCCCATTACTGACAAAATGAATCTTTAATGTAAACTACTTGCATCCCATATACTGACTAAACGTATCTTTATTGTAAACCGTTTCTATCCCATGTACTGTCAAATGTATCTTTATTGTAAACCGCTTCGAACTTCACGGTATAGCAGATATAAGAAATAAATTATTATTATTATTATTATTATTATTTGGGCTAGGTGCCATTTATAGAATCACCTAATGCTGCCTAAGTGTTCTTAGGCTCCAGCAGGCATTAAAACCTTAAGTGCAATTGCCATTTAGGCTAGAATTTTCTTGGCTTGAATGAGTGCACCCCTAGTAGGTGCCTAGCAGCACTAAGTCAATCTATGCCCAAACTCCACCCCTAACTATGCCTACTTGCCAGTAGGTGCCTCTTTGTAGATGCCTAAGGTGGTAGGTGCCTATCAGCAAATTATTATTGTAATCATTGTTTAATTGGTTTTTAATAGGGTTACCAGATTTTACTTTAGTAAAATCCGGACCCATAGACCCGCCCCCAGGCCTGCCTAGTTCCACCCATCCCTGCCCCGTTAATCCCCAGTCCCGCCCCCAATCCTGCCCCAGTCCTGCTCCCCGCTACCTGCTCTTGTTGGGCTGGAGGAAATCCATGCATGCAGGGATTTCCTCCTGCCTAACGCAATTTTGAGGAAGCTTTAAAAAACCCGGAGGACATGTCCGATAAAATCCAGACATCTGGTAATTCTAGTTTTTAACAGTGCTTTCAATTATCAACACTGATTAAGTTAATTTAAAAAAAAAAAAAAAGACCCCTAGATCAGCTTGGCATGGTTATCTAGGCACTTAATTGTCAACATCTTTTGTAGAATCAGGGTCTGTGGGAATTGTGACAAAGGTGTTGGTTGGTGCATGATGAGGATTTTTAATGGATAGTAGTTGCTGCTCATTTGTCAAATTGGATAACACAGAGACACTACTATTCCTTTGTCTTTTTTAAACTCTGTGCACTCCATATCTTACAGTATCTACATACAACAGGTGTTACCTTTGATTAGACTTCCCGTCTCTTCTTAGTCTGCAACAATCACATTCTCTCCCGCCTCTCTCTATCATCCTCATTCTCCTTGATCCCTCTGTCAGATGTATTATTGTAAATCATTGTTGTTTTGAAAAGCTCAGTTGTGAGATCATTCTCTACTAATCTTTCTGTCCAGTCTTTTCATGTAACCTCAGATCATCCTTTCACTTTGATTTGTTGTTTCAGTGGTGAAGTAGCTCAGTTTTGCTTAGGGCTTTCTAGATTTCTGGGTAGCCTAATGGTTAGTGCAGCAGCTTAAGGAATTGGGTTTCAGCTGCCACTGCAGCTCCACGTGACTCTGACAAGTCACTTATGGAAAAGGAGAGCATATGGAAAAGGAGAGCAAAGAATGAAAAACACAGAGGAGTTTAATAGATGGCTCAGAGCCTGGTGTCATCAAGAAGGAGGATGGGGAAATACATGGAAGGACAAGAAGCTATATTGCACTGATGGGCTACATATTACTACAGCAGGAAAAAGAAACCTTGCAGAGAAATTTAGACAATATTTTTCTAGGCATTTAAACTAGAAGGTGGGGGTGGTGTATGTACGAAGGACAATTATAGAGACCACCCCCGGCAAAAGAAAAGATGTGATAGTAGTAAAGGCTGCAACATAAGCAATATCAGCAACTCATTTCTTAGTATTGCAACGGAAAGTGAAACGACACAAAAATCCATACGAAAAAGGAGATTATCGCTGAAAAATAGCTGGAAAGCGATGACCACAAATGCTCGCAGTCTAAGCAACAAAGTTCATGATCTGCAAGCCCTGATATTAGAGGCAGATCTAGATATTGTTGCTATCACAGAGACATGGTTCAGTGAATCACATGGATGGGATGCAAACATACCGGGATATAATCTTTTTAGGAAGGACAGAGATGGTCATAAAGGTGGAGGAGTAGCTCTCTATGTAAAGATCAATATCCAAGCGACCGAAATGCAAGGGACCTGGGGAGAGGAAGAAGCGATATGGATTGCTCTGAAAAGAGAAGATGGAACTATCTACGTGGGTGTAGTCTACAGACCTCCGACTCAATCGCAGCAAATTGATAAGGATCTGATTGTGGATATCCAAAAGTTTGGAAGGAAAGAGGAGGTTCTGCTGTTGGGAGATTTCAACCTGCCGGATGCAGACTGGAATGTTCCGTCTGCGGAATCGGAAAGAAGTAGGGAGATTGTGGATGCCTTTCAAGAGGCTCTGCTCAGACAAATGGTGACGGAACCCACAAGGGAAAAAGCGATATTGGATCTGGTCCTCACAAATGGAGAGAGTATCTCTAATGTTCGAGTGGGTGCTCACCTGGGTAGTAGCGATCATCAAACGGTTTGGTTTGATATAACGGCTAAAGTGGAGAGCGGCCGCACGATACTTAAAGTCCTAGATTTCAAACGTACGGACTTTAATGCAATGGGAAAGTACCTGAAGAAAGAGCTGTTAGGATGGGAGGACATAAGAGAAGTGGAAAGACAGTGGTCTAAGCTGAAAGGAGTGATAAAAATGGCTACGGACCTTTATGTGAAGAAAATCAATAAAAACAAAAGAAAAAGGAAGCCGATATGGTTCTCCAACCTAGTGGCTGAGAAAATAAAGGCGAAAGAGTTGGCGTTCATGAAATATAAAAAAACCCAAGAAGAGGAGAGCAGAAAGGACTACAGGGTGAAATTGAAAGAAGCCAAGAGAGAAATACGTTTGGCGAAGGCACAGGCGGAAGAACAAATGGCTAAAAATGTAAAAAAGGGAGATAAAAATTTTTTCAGATATATCAGTGAAAGGAGGAAGATAAAAAATGGAATTGCTAGGCTAAAAGATGCTGGGAACAAATATGTGGAGAGTGATGAGGAGAAAGCAAATGTGCTAAACAAATACTTCTGTTCTGTGTTCACAGAAGAAAATCCTGGAGAAGGACCGAGATTGTCCGGCAAAGTTACACGAGAAAATGGAGTAGATTCTGCGCCGTTCATGGAGGAGGGTGTTTATGAGCAACTTGAAAAACTGAAGGTGGACAAAGCGATGGGACCAGACGGGATCCATCCCAGGATACTAAGGGAACTCAGAGAGGTTCTGGCGAGTCCTATTAAAGACTTGTTCAACAAATCTCTGGAGACGGGAGTGATTCCTGGGGATTGGAGGAGAGCGGATGTGGTCCCTATTCATAAAAGTGGTCACAAGGATGAAGCAGGAAACTACAGGCCGGTGAGCCTCACTTCAGTTGTTGGAAAAATAATGGAAGTGTTGCTGAAAGAAAGGATAGTATATTTTCTTGAATCTAATGGGTTACAGGATCCGAGGCAACATGGCTTTACAAAAGGTAAATCGTGCCAAACAAACCTGATTGAATTTTTTGATTGGGTGACCAGAGAGCTGGATCGAGGACATATGCTAGATGTAATTTACTTGGATTTCAGCAAAGCCTTTGATACAGTTCCTCATAGGAGGCTGTTGAACAAACTTGAAGGGCTGAAGTTAGGACCCAAAATGGTGAACTGGGTCAGAAACTGGCTGTCGGACAGACGCCAGAGGGTGGTGGTTAATGGAAGTCGCTCGAAGGAAGGAAAGGTGACTAGTGGAGTCCCTCAGGGTTCGGTGCTGGGGCCAATCCTGTTCAATATGTACGTAAGTGACATTGCTGAAGGGTTAGAAGGAAAAGTGTGCCTTTTTGCAGATGATACCAAGATTTGTAACAGAGTAGACACCGTAGAGGGAGTGGAAAATATGAAAAAGGATCTGCAAAAGTTAGAGGAATGGTCTAATGCCTGGCAACTAAAATTCAATGCAAAGAAATGCAGAGTAATGCATTTGTGGATGAATAATAGGAAGGAACAGTATATGCTGGGAGGAGAGAAGCTGATATGCACGGACGGGGAGAGGGACCTTGGGGTGATAGTGTCCGAAGATCTAAAGGCGAAAAAACAGTGTGACAAGGCAGTGGCTGCTGCCAGAAGGATTCTGGGCTGTATAAAGAGAGGCGTAGTCAGTAGAAGGAAGAAGGTGTTGATGCCCCTGTACAGGTCATTGGTGAGGCCCCACTTGGAGTATTGTGTTCAGTTTTGGAGACCGTATCTGGCGAAAGACGTAAGAAGACTTGAGGCGGTCCAGAGGAGGGCGACAAAAATGATAGGAGGCTTGCGCCAGAAGACGTATGAGGAGAGACTGGAAGCCCTGAATATGTATACCCTAGAGGAAAGGAGAGACAGGGGAGATATGATTCAGACGTTCAAATACTTAAAGGGTATTAACGTAGAACAAAATCTTTTCCAGAGAAAGGAAAATGGTAAAACCAGAGGACATAATTTGAGGTTGAGGGGTGGTAGATTCAGGGGCAATGTTAGGAAATTCTACTTTACGGAGAGGGTGGTGGATGCCTGGAATGCGCTCCCGAGAGAGGTGGTGGAGAGTAAAACTGTGACTGAGTTCAAAGAAGCGTGGGATGAACACAGAAGATTTAGAATCAGAAAATAATATTAAAGATTGAACTAGGCCAGTTACTGGGCAGACTTGTACGGTCTGTGTCTGTGCATGGCCGTTTGGAGGAGGATGGGCAGGGGAGGGCTTCAATGGCTGGGAGGGTGTAGATGGGCTGGAGTAAGTCTTAACAGAGATTTCGGCAGTTGGAACCCAAGCACAGTACCGGGAAAAGCTTTGGATTCTCGCCCAGAAATAGCTAAGAAGAAAAAAAAACAAAAAAAAAATATTTAAATTGAATCAGGTTGGGCAGACTGGATGGACCATTCGGGTCTTTATCTGCCGTCATCTACTATGTTACTATGTTTTTTAATCCTCCATTGTCTCAGGTATAAAATAAGTATCAGTTCATAATATGTAAACTGTTTGATTAAAACCACAGGAATGTGGTTATAAAATCAAATCCCTTTCCCTTATAATTATGCTAGTACTCGTATCTTTGACCATGCTATGTACAGTTTGTCCTACTCTTATTATTTTGGAAATGGGAACAAGTTAATGATCACATTTGTGGATGACTAAAATTATTTATGGTTGTTAAATCAGAAATCAATTGTGGGGAATTGCAGATAGATTTAGTGAGACTGGAAGTCTTGGCATCCAGATGGCAGAAGAAATGTGACCAAGTGCAAAGTGAAGCACATAATGAAGAAGAATCCAAATTGTAGCTACATGATGCAAAAGTTTTACATCAGGAGTCACCATCCAGGAAAGAGATCTAGTTATCGCTGTTAATGATATGTTGAAATCCTCTGCTCAGGATAAGAAAGCAACTAGGAATTATTAGAACAGGAATGAAAAATAAAATGGAGAATATCATAATGCCTCTGATTTCTTCTATGATGTGACTACACCTTAAGGAATTGACCTTGCAATGTAGGGACGTCAGACACACAAATGGATGGCGGCCTGGCACTTGGCTAGGGAAAGAATTTATGGGCACAGGGGAGAGGGAGGAGGGAATAGGCTGAACACATGGAAGGGTTAGAACAGGTTAGAACAGTGATAAGAAAAAGGGAAGTAATCAAGAGTATAGATAAGGAGGGGTAGCTATAGTTAGGAATGAGGGGAAAGTCTAAGAGGTGACATCAAGGTAGGTGGATAGAAGAATGAAGAAGGACATTTACATGGGCACTGTCATCATTTTGCCTGTAGCTCTAAATGCTCTCCCTCCACACTCACTCTAGCTTAGTAGAGGTAGGGGTAATGTTGCAGTATTCAGCAGGATGTCCTAGCCTGACAGAGCACTCAATAGTATGTTTAGAACAAATCAAGCTTAACAGTGGTCAAATGTGAAGTTGTTTTGTCACATGCTAACAGTGACACGGATAATGTCAAAGACATGGAGAAGTCCATCTTTTCTACGGAGGTGGGCCAATGCCAAATAAACAGAATGATGGTGGTGCCTACTCAAGATTGAGATGGAAAGGGGGGAAGGGAACTTAAGGCTGCAAGTAAAGGAGTCAATGGGGAAAATGTGCTTTTATGACAACCTTGATAACAAGTGATGGTAGTGCATCAACGTGAAATTATGCTTCGGCTGGTAAGGTGGAAATAGTTGGAGCTGTGTGCAGCTAGACATCCTGCCCTGAGAATGGCCTACCTCTATGTTCAGCAGTTTAATCGCCCAGACCACCATTATGTCTAACCTTAAAACACATTCCCAACCAAAAAATTGCCCAAGTCTCAAATGCCCAAAGCAAGACCTTTAAGGCAAAGGAGGAGCCAGTCCTTCCCCTCAAAGCTGGATTCTGTAACCAGCATCTGTCAAAAACAACACCAGTTACAGAATTCCTCCCCCCCCCCGCGATCATGGCAGGAGGGATGCCTAATCTCTCCTATCGCGATCGCCCCCGAATGGCTGCAAACCAGCAGGAGGGATCCCAATCCCTCCTGCTGACACCCCTGACAATACCGGCAAGTAGGAGCTCAGGCCCTCCTACCAAAGATGCAGCCCACAAACCCCCCACTCCCTCCAACAACACCGGCAGGAGGGATCCCTCCTGTCGAAGACGGCCCCTACCCCCCGTGAACCCCTACGAACCCCTCACCCCCACGAACAACCTCACCACTACCCCGGACCCCTCACTCTAACCGTAACGTTGGTTGGCCGGGTCCTTGGTCCTCGGAATGGGATGCACCGGGGAGGAGCCTAGGGCCTGATTGGCCCAAGTGCCTAAGGCCCACCCATAGGACGAGCCTTAGGCACATGAGATGAGTTGGCCCATATGCCTAAGACACCGCCCATAGGAGGGGCCTAAGGAAATTGGGATAATTCCGGTTGGCCCAGTTGCCTAAGGTCCCTCCTAGGGGTGGACCTTAGGTGCCTGGGCCAATCAGGCCCTAGGCCCCTCCCTGGTGCATCCCACAATGCACCGGGAAGGGGCAGGCCCACCATTCCGAGGATGGCGGGCCTGCCGGCTGGATGGACCAGAGACCTGTCCAGCTGGCCAATGTTAATGTTACGTTTAGTGTGGTGGGGTCTGTGGTGGTGGTGGGGGCCCGGGGGGATCGCGATTGCGGCAGATGAGATTAGACATCTCTCCTGCCATGATCATTGTGCTGGGGGTGGGCAGGTTGCTGGGGCTAGTGAGCTGATCACAGCAGCTGTTTTTTTACTTAGACGTTCCTTTCTATTATGCCCCTCCACATGAACTGTATCCTGCCAGGTATTTGTGACCTGGATTGGTGACTCTTGTAAAGACACTTGTAAAGAGTTTTTCTTAGATCCGATCCAGTATGACAACTCTTTTTTTTGTTGTTATCTATCAGATTTTTTTGTATTTATATAGTTTCAAATTACCCTTAGAAACAAAAGAATTTATTTACTTTTTTTCTGTCTCTTTTAATTTATGTTTTTCTTTTTTTCAGACCACCTTATCTTCTACCTGAAATATGCATGTCAGTTATGATTTTTTTCCCTGACCTGTATTCAGCTTTGCAACTTTTCTTCATATCCTTCGAAATCTATATAATCAGAAATACAGTGTCTATAACTGGCATTCACTCACGATATGAACAAGCTATAGCCATAAATAAGGAATAACATGTCAAGAAGCAGGATAGCAGCCCATATTTTATTAGGTAGCTTGTCGATCCTATGGTTGCAAGAAAGGCCTCCACAAATTCCTACTGGAAAAGAAGATAGAGGGGTATAGATAGAAGATTACTGCACAGGTCCTGGACCTGCTGGGCCACCGCGTGAGCGGACTGCTGGGCACGATGGACCTCGGGTCTGACCCAGCAGAGGCATTTCTTATGTTCTTATGTTCTTATGTTCACACCTCATTAACAGATCTATTTAATAAACAACTTTAGCATTTTAACATGGGCTTTTAAAGCATGTTAAAGTGATAAAACACATTAACATTTTTAACTTGGACATTATAATCCTCAATGTGTACTAAATCTCATATTAAAGTACTATTGCAAACTTTAATGTAAGCATAGAAAGTTGAGGGTGACAGATTGGGAGAGTCTGCAGGATCCAGCTACCAATATTGCTGCACATTAAAATAAGGGTATTAATGCAGTATTTTAACTATGCCTCCAGAGGTATAGCTAACACTCCCACATTAAAAATGTTACCTTACTGTTGCTCTAAGTTTTTCTGCACATGTTAGAGGGCATGATGTCTAATACTGGCTTATGCCACTACATGTCAGTTTTTCTTTGGTCACAAATACCAGATATATTCATTTATGCATATGTCCCCTGACCTGTTAGTTCTTTTACTGTTTGAATGGTTTTACGAAAAATTCAATAAAAAAGTTTTAAAAATAAAATAAAATTGGTATAGTTCCATATCATTGTGGTGTGCGTTAACATACTGCTTCAGCTATACTCCAAACTGCTGTCTCAATATAGTGTGAGTTTGCCATTAAAGCACACTGAAATTTGCTTTAACCAATAGCGTGGTTTTGTAAATCTTGGAAATGATATTCAGCTGGCAGCACTCAGTATTTTGCTGACCTCTGCCCGCATTAAACCCAGAAATTCAATGCCAGGGCCATGTCTAGGTACTGGCATTGAATTTCCAGGCTTGCGGAGCCAGCTAACACATGGATGGTTATATGCAAAATTCAGCACTTAACTGCAGTTAACCTGGTTATTTAAGTTCTGAATATCAGCACTTAATTGACTAAGGTGCCTATTTCAGCCCCAAAATGTCCCCAAATAGCTGGTTTTCAGTTTGACCTTAACTGGCTATTTTTAGCGGCACTAACTCCCCCCCCCCCCCCCCCTTTTACAAAACTGTAGTGCGGTTTGTAACAATGGCCACAGCGGTAACAGCTCTGATGTTAATAGAATTCCTATGAGCATCAGAGCTGTTACCCCGCGGCAGGTGCTAAAAAACAGGTTATGGTTTTCTAAAATGGGCGGTGGGGGGGTAAATTATGTGATACTGAAAATTAATAGTTAACCCCCAAACATGTGCTTTAATCAGCCAGGAACCATTTCTAACTAGTTAATTTGCTTTAAATATTGGCCCAAATACTATGTAGGCTAAATTTTTTTGTTTTGTTTAGTTTCCCATGTTTTTTGCAAGATTTTTCATGCCTTTCTTTTAAATTTCCATTTCAAGAGTAATGTCATAATGTGTGCATTATTTTGCAAGAGTGTGCCTTATTGTTCAAACAGTGAATCCTTTTGCTGAAGTAGGCATTTGCAGACTTAGACTTTGGTAGGTGCCCTGCTGATGCCTAAGTTAATTGAAAAACTGTCAGAGATAGCAAAAAATGGCAGTGTTGAAATGCCTATTGACACCTAAATAAAAGGCAACTGGTATTGCAGCTAGGTAGTCACTTTAAGCCATGGAATATCAAAGTAGGTGTAGCCAATGCCAGAACTAACATTAGACGGGCTAAAGTGATTACTTAGCTGTGATTTACAGCAAGGCTTATATCACCACAGGATCCTAAAGTCAGGCCACAGCAGCCGTAAACTGATCACAGAATATGACATTATCCCCAATCAAGTTACAGAAATACCCCTACCACAATCAGCTTGCCTTTTGAGCTCTCTGTGCTGGGAGCTATTATTTTCAGCACCACAATCCACACAGGGTTAGTGGACAGCTCCCAGAAGCACTTGCTGTTCTTATGCAAATTATGCACTGCTCCAATGTACAGGCTCCCTCTGGTGGAATGCCAGTGACAGGGAACTTCACCCTGTCACAGGCCTTTAAAAATGAAGACTAAAATACAGGAGACCCCAAGGTCTTAGAGGTTATTGGAAATATGTATATATTCAAACCACAAACAAAACAGTTAAAGATCACAGAGGCTCTTCAAGAACTGATGCACATCTTACAATATAAGAACATAAGAAACGCCATCTCCGGAACAGACCCTAGGTCCATCAAGTCCGGCGATCCGCACAGGTGTACCCTGGCACAGTGGCATACCAAGGGCGGGGGGAGGTCCGCCCCGGGTGCAAGGCCTGAGGGGGTGTTCAGCTGGCCACTTACCGGGCAATAGGCTGCCGCAGGGAAAAGGCTGCCATTGCCATCATCAGAAAGAAGCCGGCGCCAAATTCTCCCTCCCTGCTGCTTCTCTTCCCCGAACTGAGCAACTCTAGCCGTCCAATGTCAATTCTGATGTCGGAGAGGACGTTCTGGGCCAGCCAATCGCTGCCTGGCTGGCCCAGAACGTCCTCTCCGACGTTAGAATTGACGTCGGGAAGCCAGAGTTGGTCGGCCCGCAGGAAAAGAAGGAGGGCGAATTCGGCGCCGGCCTGTTTCCGATGGCCAGTGGCAGCCTTTCCCAGGCGGTGGTGGCAGCATGGTGGTGGTAGCGGCGGTGGCATGGAGGAGGAAAGGGAGAAAGAAAAAAAGGGTGGACAGGGAGCCAGAAAGAAAGCAAGGGGGGGGGCAGGGATCCTGAAAGAAAGAAAGGTGGCAGGGTGAAAGAAAGAAAAAAATGGGGCATGGGGAAAGAGAGAGAAAGACAGACATAGAGAAAAAAAGGGGGCATGGAGAGAGAAAGAAAGAAGGGGACAGGGTGAAAGAAAGAAATGGGGCACGGAGAAAGAAAGAAAGACAGACATACAGAAAGAAAGGGGGCATTGAGAGAGAAAGAAAGAAGGGGACAGGATGAAACAAAGAAAAAGTTGGGGGAGGGAATGAAGTCTGGAGGAGAGGAAGCATACAGGAGGCTGAAAGAAGGGAAGAAATATTGGATGCACATTCAGAAGAATAAAGTGCAACCAGAGACTGATGAAATTACCAAACAAAGGTAGGAAAAATGATTTTATTTTCAATTTAGTGATCAAAATGTGTCCGTTTTGAGAATTTATATATGCTGTCTATATTTTGCACTATGGGCCCCTTTTACTAAACTGCAATAGCAGCTTTTAGCGCAGGGAGCGTCGAGAGCAACGTGGGGCATTCAGCGCAGCAACCTGCGCTAAAAAACGCTATCGCGGTTTAATAAAAAGGGAGGGGGTATATTTGTCTATTTTTGTATAGTTGTTACTGAGGCGATATTGCATACAGTCATTTGCCTTGACCTCTTTGAAAACCCGTGGAATATAAATGATAATTAACATTTTCTCTGCGTACAATATGCTTTGTGTTTTTAAAATTTTATTGTTGGCAGATCATTTTGACTTGGCCACGAAGGTAACAGGGAGGGAGGGAGGGGAGCCTGCTGAAAGACATCTAGTAATTCTTGCAGGCTTGATTGCAGGGAATTATTTTTGTAAAATCATGTTTTGTTATGTGACTGGCATTATTTAGACTTTAATTTCTATGAATGAATAGAATGAAAATGATATAAAATTACTTGCTTGTTTTTATGTGCGTGCACTGAAGGAAAGTGGAGAGAGAGTGGGCTGAGGACGCTGAAGGGAAATGGGGAAGAGAGAGTGGGGAGAAGACGCTGATTTATAAATTGACAATTGTACAGAATATTGTTTCTTTTTATACTTTAATATAATAAGTTCAATATAAAACAATTCAAGGCTTGTGTGGATAGAATCAGGTGGTTTGTGGGGATGAGGACCGAGCTTACGGGGATTAGTCCAATAAAATGGTATTTTCATATTTCTCATTATTTGTTTTATTTTTATTTGTTAATTTGTAAAGTGGTGCTTGTTATGTATCAGTTTTTCAAATTTACATCTACTGCCTTTATATTTTGCACAGTATTAGAGGACATGTACAGTATTACTGTTTTTGTGGTGTTGCATTGTATGCAGAGTCTAGTTTCTGGGCAGTTCAGTTTAACTTTTGTCTACATATTTCTATTTTTAGTTTGTGATTATTCCATATTGGGCAAAGGTGATGTACATCTAACTTACCCTTAAATCCTAGAACGGTGGATTCCGCAATTACCTCTTCTGGGAGAGCATTCCAGGTGTCCACCACTCGTTGCATGAAGCAGAACTTACTGATATTTGTCCTAAACTTGTACCCCCTTAGCTTCAGCCCATGTCCTCTTGTCCGTGTCACATTGGACATTGTAAATAACATTTTTTCCTGCTCTATTTTGTCGATTCCTTTCAGTATTTTGAAAGTCTCCTTTACTCAAGGGAGAACAACCCCAGTCTCTTAAGTCTTTCGTCGTAATCCAGGTTCTCCATACCTTTTACCAGGTTTGTTGCTCGTCTCTACACCCTCTCTAGCAGTTTTATATCCTTCTTTAGGTATGGAGACCAATGCTGGACGCAGTATTCCAAGTGCGGTCTGACCATCACTCTATAAAGCGGCATTATAACTTTCTCTGATTTACTCGTGATTCCCTTCTTTATCATGCCTAGCATTCTATTCGCGTTCTTCGCTGCCGCCGCGCATTGCGCCGACGGCTTCAGTGTCCTATCGATTAATACTTCCAGGTCCTTTTCCTCTTCAGTTTTTCCCAGAGTTGCACCTGACATACTATACTTGTGTTCCTTATTTTTTCTGCCTAAGTGCATCACTTTGCATTTTTCTACATTAAACTTCATCTGCCATTTATCTGCCCAATTCTCCAATCGGCTCAAGTCACTCTGGAGTTCCTCACTGTCCTTTGGCGATTTGATGGCCCGGCATAGCTTTGTATCATCTGCAAACTTGATGATCTCACTGGATGTTCCATCCTCTAGGTCATTTATGAAAATATTAAATAAGATGGGCCCAAGTACCAAGCCCTGGGGCACACCGCTAGTCACCTTTTCCCAGTCCGAGAACTTCCCATTTATGCCCACTCTCTGCCTTCTGTTCTCCAGCCATTTGCCTATTCATCTTAGTATATCTCCGTCTATTCCATGGCCCTGCACCGGTTCTCCATTATTAATTTGTCTGTTCACTGTCTCAAAAAATTGAAGTAGGGTCGTCAAACATGACTTCCCTTTCCTGAATCCATTTTGGCTGGCTTTCATCAGATCGTGTGTGTCTAGGTGCCGGGTTATGTTTCTTTGGGGTGTATAAACTGCAAAACTCCAAAGTATTTTTCACGATTGTAAGGATTATTGATATCCTTGCAGTTAATACTCTGGCAGTGATCCCTAAGGCAAAAAGGGGGTAATTCTTTAAAGGTCACCCAAATTTAGGCACCAAAAATGCAACATAATTTCTATAACAGCATCTGGGTAGTCAGATTCCATTATAAAATAAACCCTAAGGGCCTCATAATTGAAATGGATATACGTCTAAAAACCAGCCTAAATCGGCACTTAGATGATCAGTGAGACAAGTCGTCCAAGTGCTGATAATTGAACCGGGTTTTAGATATATCTAAAAATGACTTAGGCCTTCACAGTGCTGCAGTTCATCCAGAGCCAAAAGGGGCATTTTAGGAAGAGTGGTGAGGGTGGGATTTGGGCGGGACATGGGCCATCCTAGACTTAGTCGTACTGCATGTATAACCAAAAGTTTAACAACACTGCCTAGACAGAACTTGGATGTTGTGGCTTAGGCCATCTAAAACCAGGTCTAAGTCACAAGAAGGTATCCAAAATGATCAGATAACCACTGCAGGGACAAAGTACAGACCCCTAAACACTCCCCCAATGATCACTGACCCCCCACCCCCACACACCGCCATATAATTTGTAATAAAAAGTCACATATCTGCCTCCAGAACATCGGCACTTGGCAGTTTGGCATAGGAAAGCCTAGTAGAGCCGCATAGAGGTGGCTTAAGTGGTTTGGGGGTGAGCTAGTGAACCATGGAGAGGAGGACCCAGGCCTATAAGCCACTTTAACCACTGCATGCATGGTGAAACATGAGCACCCCCCTAAAACCATTATGTACTGTCATATAAGTGGCACCTGCAGCCATAAGGGCTATTGAGGTGGTAGACAGGTTGGTCTAGTAGGTTCGGGGGGGGGGGGGTTGGGGGGACTCACCATGACCTATAAGGTTGTGGCGAGATATGGCACCCTTCTTATGAAGTTCACAGCTGTGCCCTGTAAGGTACCCCACTACTCTGTTGCAATGTTTTGGTGTCCAGTCCATCACTTTGTTGACTCCGCCCATGCCCAAAAGGTCTTTTTCTAGGCATTTTTGACTTGGATGAATTTTTGGATGAAAATGGGGTATAAAGATAGATGACACAGCAGTCTGGACGATCAGACAGCTGGACGTACAGTTAGATGATTTTTTTAAAATATATATATTTTGGACGTATTTTTCGAAAATGGACTTTTTCCATGTCTGACTTTGGGCGACTAGCAACTTAGGCCCAACATATCTTTTGATTATGCCCCTCTAAGTCTGCATTTGTGCAGCAATGTTTAGGCTCTAGCATACCATGTAAAAGGCAAGCATAAATGTGAGTATGTAAATTTTGTACTGTAGCACATAACTTATTTATAAGTTGCATGCATTAATGTGAGAACTGCCTAGCTCCACATGTATGCAGTTGCATGCTATGTGAGTTGCAGAATACTCTTTAATACCTAACCTAAATGCAACATTCACAAATGTAAGTGCTAGCATTCTATAATCTCAGCACAGAAATAGCACTTATATTTAGGTACTAAGGTTATAGAATGAGGGGCGGGGAGAGGTACCAAGTCCTAACTTAAACTAGTCACCAGAACTAGGGTTACTCTTTTTAAAGGACTTGCCAAGTGCCCAGATGCATTTTCAAAATCCAGCAGTTTGTCTGTGCTTTGAAAGACCCCCAAGCTTGGGTCTGCATCTGGAGGACCTCTGAGCATGTGCGGATGCGATGCAATGATGACACATACATTAGAATCCAATTTTAATTGACAAAAAAACATTCATTAAAAGAACCAGCTATACCGATTATAAATGTGACATTTTTTGGTGCCTTACAATACACTAATTGGCATTACAACGAATCTTATCTATCACAGTATTGATCTGAGCCTTTATCAAGTCAAATTATCAAACAACCAGAATGCATTTCTCAAAACTATGGGCTTATTTCTGCCGAAGCTGAAAAAACAAAGTTCACTGCACATACAGTCTTTGAATGAAATGCTAACAGATTGGATGAATATGGTTGCTTTGGTCTAAAAAGAAAAAAAAAATGTATCTCTATTACTAAATTCTAATCTTTGAAGAATATAACCATTTGCAGGACAAGCCTGAAAATCAGTGAAGCAAACTAATTTTTGGTGACATTGCTGAGACTACTGAGAAATGTGAAAAATAGCATTACCTAGCAATAATATACACTATAGATTAAAAAGAAAATCAGAATGAATCTCCCCCAGAGGTGACATATTTCATGATTTTCTTCTGCCTGCCCTTTTGCCATAATTGAAAAGAATGAGGAAAATTGCTTCACCTTGGAAAAGCTTTTCAATGGACCCATGTTTCAAGTCCTAGTCAAGTACCTAAGAGGTATATGGCTCAATATATGAGGAGCTGCTGAAAAATTCTTAGCCCAGCCAAGAAGAGAATTATGTGGAGCCTTGAAACTTACAAGTTATTCCATACTTTTACACTTGTAAGTTTCATGGCTCCACATCACTCTCTTCTTGTTTGGGCTGAGAACTTTTCATCGGCCCCTCGTAACAGTGCTTTATGCTCACCAGTAAAATTAAAATGTGGTTTCTGTGTATACCTTGAACTGTTGCTTTCAATAAATGAAAAGGTTTTTTTTGTTTGAAAAATAAAAGTAATCACAGTGCTGCCATTCATATTCATTTCTCATATGATCTTAAAATTGTTTGTGAAAGACAAGAAACAGTGGCTGCATGAACAATAGTACACTTAGAAAAATGAAATGAAGCACTCCAGAAACAAGAGAATATAATACAATTAAGCTGAGTCATAAACTGGACAATACCCGTTCACGGTGCTTTTCTTAAAATCATTTCACATTGCTACCAGTCTGACTGCCACTCAGCATTCGTTTCTTGAAAGCAGTATTTGAAAATATATTGGATCTGAATCAATGCATAGAAAGCATGACATTTTCTAGCTGTACCAACTCACTGATTAAATAAGCAAGTGTGTATCATGTTCATGTTTCCAGATTGTGCCTTTTGATTTTGGAAGATGCGAATGACAGTTGATTTGATTAGTATCTTGACCTTTGATTTCCAAAGAACATTTGCTTCTGGTGTATCCTGCCTTAGTCTGCTCTTTAATTACAGAGCAGTGGGAGTGTTTGGGGTGCTGTTAGAGGAGATTTTGTATGGTTTAAATGGTCAATATTCTCAATGGAGATGGGTAAATAGTGGGGTTCCCCAGGGGTCTGTGCTGAGACCCCTGGGGAACTAGTAAGATAATTAAATTTGCTGAAGCCACAAAGTTGTTCAAAGTTGTTAAATTGCAAGAGGATTGTGAAAAATTGCAAGAGGACTTTGTGAAACTGGGAGACTGGACATCAAAATGGTAGATGTTTAATGTAAGCAAGTGCAAAGTGATGCATGTGGGAAAGAGGAACCTAAACTACTGTATAGCTACATGACGCAGGATTCAATCTTAGGAGTCACTGTCCAGGGAAAGGATCTGCCGCCGTTGAGGATACGTTGAAACCCTCAGCTAGATGTGTGGTGATGGCTGAGAAAGCAAATGGAATGTTAAGAATTATCAGGAAAAGAATGGAAAAGATCGCTCTGGGGGAGTGGGGAGTGTTTGGCACAGTGGTTAGAGCTACAGCCTCAACATCCTGAGGTTGTGGGTACAAATCACATGCTGCTCCTTGTGACCTTGGGCAAGTCACTTAATCTCCCATTGCCCCAGGTACATTAGGTAGAATGTGAGCCTACCAGGATATTCATTATAGGGAAAAATGTTTGAGTACCTGATTGTAAACCACTTAGAGGGGCATAATTGAAAGGAATGTCAAAATCTGTTTTCGTTTAAGTCAAAGTCGTCCAAAATTTAAAAAACAGCGTAGGACACATTTTCAAAAAATACATCAAAAACTATTTGTTTTCGAAAATCGTCTATCTATACGTCCAGCTGCCTGATCATCCAGATCACTAAATCATCCATTTTTGTACCACATTTTCGTCCAACTTTTCATTCAAGTCCAAAATGCTTAGAAACAGACCTTTTGGATATGAGAGGGGTCTGCAAAGTGATGGATAGGACACCCACACAGGACCCCTAAATAGTGGGCTACCTTACAGGGCACTGCTGTGAACTTCAGAAAAAGGATGCCATGTAATCATCTAACTATAGGTAATAGTGAGCCCCCCAAACATCTCCAGAATCTCTTACACCCACTTATCTACCACCCCAATAGCCCTTATGGCTGCAGGAGCCACTTATAGGGCAGTACAAAATGGTTTGGGTTTTTTTTTAGGGGAGTGCACATGTTTCACCATCAATGCAGTCATTACAGTGGCTTATGGGCATGGGTCCTCCTCTCCATGGGCCCTTAATTCACCCCCAAGACCACTTAAGATGCCTCTGTGCAGCATGACTAGGCTTTCCTATGCCAGGCTGCCAGGTGCTGATGTTCTGGAGGCAGAATTTAAAAGTTGTGATTACGATTTTTATGGGGGTGGGTGATCACTGGGATAGTGTGTGGGGGTCTGTACTATGTGTTTGCACTGCTTATCTGGTCACTTTAGGTTGGTTTATGTGACTTAGACCATGTTTTAAATGGTCTAAGTCACAACATCCAAGTTTTGTCTATGCTGTGTTGTAAAACGTTCGGTTATACATGCAGTACGACTAAGTCTAAGCCGGCCCACGTCCTGCCCAATTCCCACCCTCAACTCTCCTCCTGAAATGCCCCTTTTAGCTCTGGTCGTTTAGCGGCACTGTGAAGCCTAGGTCGTTTATAAATACTTCCAAAACCCAGTTTTAATATCGGCTCTTGGACGTATTTTGACAATGTTCATCCAAGTGCCAACTTAGGCCATTTTTGGAAGTTTTTCACTTTCGATTATGAGCTCCTTAGGCTATAAGTGTTATATAAATACTACAAATAAATACATTCTGGTTGCTGCATCTCAAAAAAATATATAGCGGAATTAGAAAAGGTACAGAAAAGGGAAACAAAAATGATAAAAGGGATAGGACAACATCCCTATGAGGAAAGGCTAAAGAGTCATGGGCTTTTTAGCTTGGAGAAAAGACAGCTCAGGGGTGATATGATAGAGGTCTATAAAATACTGAGTGGAGTGGAAAAGGTAAATGTGAATCACATGTTTACTTTTTCCAAAAATACTTGGTCTAGGGGGCATGGGATGAAGCTACTATGTAGTAGATTTAAAACAGACTGCACCATATGCCTGTAACAGGCTGCCAGCGTTAATACATCATGCTCTGTCTCCAGCAGTATTCAAATCCAAGCTAAAAGCCCATTTTTGATGCTGCTTTCAACTCTTAACTCCCACTCACTGTCATATACCAATATCCATCATATTATTTCTTCTGCTAGAAGTTCCTTAACCCGAGATGTCCTGTCTGTCTGTCCAAATTAGATAGTAAGCTCATCTGAGAAGGGACCATCAATTAAACATTAAGGGGCTCATAATCGAAAGAGAAAAACGTCCAAAAACCGGCTTAAGTCGGCACTTGGATGAACATTTCTCAAAAACGTCCAAGCACCGATAATAAAACCGGGTTTTGGACGTATTTCTAAACGACCTAGGCCTTCATAGTGCTGCTCAACGTCCAAAGCTAAATGGGGCGGTTCGGGAGGCGTGTCGAGGGCGGGAGTTGGGCGGGATGTGGGCCGGCTTAGACTTAGTCGTATGAAAGTTTTACAACAGAACCTAGATGGAACTTGGACGTTATGACTTAGACCATATAAAACATGGTCTAAGTCACAAAAACCCACCTAAGCTCACCAGATAAGCACTGAAAACATATAACACAGACCCCCACACACTACCCAAGTGATCACCAATCCCCCCCACCCCCATAAAAATTTCAGCTTCCAGATCATCATCACCTGGCCGCCTGGCATAGGAAAACCTAGTTGTCCAGCCTGGAG
The DNA here is from genome assembly GCF_902459505.1 of Geotrypetes seraphini. Classification (NCBI taxonomy): domain Eukaryota; kingdom Metazoa; phylum Chordata; class Amphibia; order Gymnophiona; family Dermophiidae; genus Geotrypetes; species Geotrypetes seraphini. Next base: position 256,141,354 of record NC_047086.1, read on the forward strand.
GCAGCTTAAGTCGTGTTGGAGTTGGGTTAGGGACCCATAGAGAGGAGGACTCATGCCCATAAGCCCCTGTAATCACTGCATTGATACAGAAACATGTGCACTCCCCTATACACCCCCAAAACCCTTTTTTTACTGGCATATAAATGGCTTCTGCAGCCATAAGGGCTATTAGGGTGGTAGATAAGTGGGTCTAGGGGATTCTGGAGGTGGTTTGGGGGGCTCACCATCACCTATAAGGGAGATGTAGTGAGTAGAAGACATGGTACCCTTTTTGTGAAGTTCACAGCAGTGCCCTGTAAGCTACCCCACTATTTAGGTGGCATGTCAGGGTGTGCAGTCCATCACTTTGCAGACTCCTCCCACGTCCAACAGGGCTTGTTCTAGGCATTTTAGACTTGGATGGAAAGTTGGACAGAAATATGTTATAAAGATGGATGATTTAGTGGCTTGGACGATCAGATCGGCAGGACATATAATTAGACGATTTTTGAAAGTAAAAAAAAAGTTGGACATATCTTTCGAAAATGTGTCTTAGGCAATTTTTAACTTTGGACAACTTGCGAGATGGACGTAAACAGACTTAGACATCCCTTTCGATTATGCCCCTCCACATGTACAGTGCTACATACACCTCTCAGTGTAGAAATGATAAATAGTAGTAGGAGTAGAAATATTTTAAATGTACAGTGCTACAGTGCAGACATGAAAACTGCCAATCAAGTGGAGAAGGCTTCATCTAAGGCAAGGCAGATATTGGGTTGTATCAATAGAAGTTTCGTCAGCCGAAAGCCTGAAGTCATAATGCCGTTGTACAGGGCCATGGTGAGACCTCATTTGGAGTACTGTGTGCAATTCTGGAGGCCACATTACAGTAAAGATGTGCGCAGAATTGAATCGGTTCAACGGACGGCCACCAGGATGATCTCGGGGCTCAAGGGTCTCTCGTACGAAGAGAGACTGAACAAATTGCAGCTCTACACTCTTGAGGAACGTAGGAAGAGGGGAGACATGATCGAAACATTTAAGTACCTCACGGGACGTGTCGAAGTGGAAGATGATATTTTCTTTCTCAAGGGACCCTCGGCCACAAGAGGGCACCCGCTCAAACTCAGGGGCGGAAAATTTCATGGCGACACCAGAAAGTATTTCTTCACAGAGGGAGTGGTTGATCATTGGAACAAGCTTCCAGTGCAGGTGATCGAGGCAGACAGTGTGCCAGACTTTAAGAATAAATGGGATACCCATGTGGGATCCCTACGAGGGTCAAGATAAGGAAATTGGGTCATTAGGGCATAGACAGGGGGTGGGTAAGCAGAGTGGGCAGACTCGATGGGCTGCCGTCATCTTCTATGTTTCTATGTTTCTATGTTTACATATACCATTCAGTGTTGAAATAATACATAGTAGTAGTAGTAGAAATATTTCTTTATACACCATATAATTAAACTCTGGAATTTGTTGCCAGAGAATGTGTTGAAATCAGTTAACTTAGCAGGGTATAAAAAAGAATTCCATAAGTCATTATTGAGATGGCTTGGGGAAATCCACTGCTTATTCCTAGGATAAGCAACATAAAATCTGTTTTACTACTTGGCCACTGTTGAAAACAGGATACTGGACTTGATGGACCTTTGGTCTGTCTCAATATAGCAATTCTTATGCTATTATGTTCCAGATACATGTAAGGCCATAAGAGATGAATTATTGTGATAATGACACATACAGTTTAGAAGGCCTTGACTGATAACTGTAAAACTTAATCCAGTGTACGTATCTTCTATCTGTTTTAATGTAATTGCAAATATGCAGATGCTTTGGACTCATAAACCATATTTTCAATTGGAAACTACTATTGTTACTAGTAGTAGTTATCATTCCTATAGCACTGCTAGATGTACACAGCGCTATACATTAAACATGTAAGAGATAATCCCTGCTCATAGAGCTTACAAACAAATTAAAACTTTGGACATTTTCCCTTTGAAAAGTATCTTTTAGGTCTTTGTATACTATCTTGCATGATCTTCATTGTCTGCTTATTGCTTATCCCATAAAGGGGCATAATCGAAAGGGACGTCTAAGTCCGTTTACGTCCATCTCGCAAGTCGTCCAAAGTAAAAAACAGCTTAAGACACATTTTCGAAAGATATGTCCAACTTTTTTTTTGTTTCGAAAATCGTCTAATTATACCTCCTGCCGATCTGATTGTCCAAGCCACTACCGTCTATCTTCATACCACATTTCTGTACAACTTTCCGTCCAAATTCAAAATGCCTAGAACAAGCCCTGTTGGACGTGGGAGGAGTCTGCAAAGTGATGGACTGCACACCCAGACATGGCCAGCATTCGTAGCAAACTGTTCACAGACAGCTGAGCACAGCAGAAGGGCACATAAAAAAAGTCCAAGGTACACCTGCTTATATTGTTTAGTGAGCCCTTTAAAACCCACCCAAAATTTACTATTATAGCTACCTGTACATCAGAACAATAGCTCTTATGCCTGCAGGTGTCATTTTTATGTAGGTACAGTAGGTTTTGGAGGGCTCACCATACAATAAAAGCAAGTTATAGTGACATCTGTACCTGGGACCTTTAATGTGACATTCACTGCAGTAGCCCTTAGAGTGCCACTCTGCTCTGTTCTGCAGATGTATGTGAGGCATGTGAATATGTCATACAGGCTGGAAAATATGGGGGGGGTTTCATATCTTTGGATAGTGGGAGGGGTTGATGACCATTGGGGTGTAAAAGGGGGGTCATACCTTAATCCCTCCAGTGGTCATCTGGTCAGTTTGGGTACCTTTTTGATCCTTATTCATTTTTAAAACAGGTCTAGTTCCAAATATCTAAATGGTGCCCCAGATGTTTTGTTAAAGGTTTGATTATCCCTGCAGGATGTTCAAGTCCTAAGCCCACCCAAAACACGCCTCTAACAGCCCCCCTCCTAAGATTTAGATGCACTGGAGAGAAATAGACTTGAAAGACATCTGGAAAGTTGGTTTGAGAATACCCACTTGGCTGTTTTGACTAGTATAATTAGATTGTAAGCTCTTCTGAGCAGGGACTGTCTATTGTATGTTAAAATGTACAGCGCTGTGTACACCTTACAGCGCTATAGAAATAATAAATAGTAGTAGTAGTTGTAAGACATCCAAGTGCTGGTTTATGCTGTCCTTTGGACGTCTATCTTATTTGAAAACGAGTCTGATGGTATTCTGTCACTGAGATATCATTAGCATGAAAAGGTACTAAACCAAGCTGAGGATGCAAGACAAGCAATGGGAGAAGTGAAAAGATTCTATGATAAGTGGTGTTTCTCTGATCCTTATTCAATAATTTTGTATTTCTCTTTGCATCATTGGAATCATATTGTTGACTACTGGTTAAACTATTAAGGAGTTCTTGTACTAAAGCTTAAAGTACACTAACAGAAATAGTGGAGGCTAAAAACTGCGCATCCTGTTTATGTCTATGGGCCGCATAGCACTTAATGCATGCTAGTTCCATCAGCATACACTAAACTTTATAAAAGGGCCCCTAAATCAGAAACCCTAACAATGTTTCTTTGTTTGCCAGATGGTGTGTGGATTGTATGGCTTTTCAGGGATTCTAAATTTAATTTTGAGATTTGTATTTTGTAGGTTTTGTATTTTATAGACTTTGTATTTGTAGGCTTTTAGCAAAAGTCCTTCTTTTGTTAGCAAGCTGTAGGTTGTGTATCTGTTGCCTTCTTGATTTCAGAAAAAAGACCCAGATTCACTAAAGATAGCGACTCAATCGCCGTTGGCCGATTCTGTGGCTGATTTTCAAACAGCAATTGATTCACTATCAAGTTTGCACAAAAATGATGGCACAGATATTTTGCATATATTACACACGCAAAATATCTGCCCAATAAAAAAAAAAGAAAAAAAAGCGCCCCCTCCCACCCCAAATCAAGAAAATGGCAGAAAGGATACCTATTCCTTTCTGCCATCACCCCCCCCCACGCATGAACTGATATGGCAGGAGGGGTGCCCACTCCCTCCTGCCTTCGGGGCCCCCTCCGCCGTCAGGTCAGGTCAGGTTCCCCCCTGCCATTGCTCTCCCCCTCCCCATACCTTTAAGTTGGGAGCAGGAGGGGTGTTAAGGAAGTCTCTGATTGGCTGAGACGCCTCAGGCCCCTCACAAGGGAGGAGCCCGAGGTGCCTGAGTCAATCAGGGCCTTAGACCCCTCCCCATGCATCACATGATGCAGTGGGGTGAGGCCTAAAGCTCGCATTGCCAGCAGAGAACATAAGAACATAAGAACATAAGCAGTGCCTCTGCTGGGTCAGACCAGAGGTCCATCGTGCCCAGCAGTCCGCTCTCGCGGCGGCCCAACAGGTCCAGTACCTGTGCAGTAATCCTCTATCTATACCCCTCTATACCCTTTTCCAGTAGGTAATTGTCTAATCCTTTCTTAAACCCCATTACTGTACTCTGCCCTATCACGTCCTCTGGAAGCGCATTCCAGGTGTCCACCACACGTTGGGTAAAGAAGAACTTCCTAGCATTCGTTTTGAATCTGTCCCCTTCTATCTTTTCCGAGTGCCCTCTTGTTCTTTTATTTTTTGAAAGTTTGAAGAATCTGTCTCTCTCTACTTTCTCTATGCCCTTTATGATCTTGTAAGTTTCTATCAAATCCCCTCTAAGTCTCCTCTTCTCCAGAGAAAAGAGACCCAATTTCTCCAATCTCTCAGCGTATGAAAGGTTTTCCATACCTTTTATCAGACGTGTCGCTCTCCTCTGGACCCTCTCGAGTAACGCCATATCCTTCTTAAGGTATGGTGACCAAAATTGGACGCAGTACTCCAGATGCGGGCGCACCATCGCCCGATACAACGGCAGAATAACTTCTTTCGTTCTGGTCGCAATACCCTTCTTGATTATACCAAGCATTCTATTCGCTTTCTTGGCGGCCGCTGCACACTGTGCCATCGGCTTCATTGTTGTGTCCACCATTACCCCCAAGTCCCTTTCCTGTATACTCTCCTTCAATAATATCCCTCCCATCGTATAGTTGTACCTCAAGTTTCTGCTTCCCATATGTAATACTTTACATTTCTCAACGTTGAACTTCATCTGCCACCTCGTCGCCCATTCCCCTAGCTTGTTCAAGTCCCTTTGCAATTCTTCGCAGTCTTCTATAGTCCGAGCACCACTAAAAAGTTTGGTGTCGTCTGCAAATTTTATTATCTCACACTTTGTCCCTGTTTCTAGATCATTTATGAATATATTAAATAGCAGTGGCCCGAGCACCGAGCCCTGCGGTACACCACTCGTGACCCTCCTCCAGTCAGAGTAGTGGCCTTTCACTCCTACCCTTTGCTTTCTACCTTCCAACCAGTTTCTGATCCATCTATGTACATCTCCTTCCACCCCATGGTTCTTCAGCTTCTGGAGTAGACGTTCATGGGGCACCTTGTCAAAGGCTTTTTGGAAATCTAGATATATGATGTCTATGGGGTCTCCTCTGTCCATTTGTTTGTTAACTCCCTCGAAGAAGTGCAATAAGTTCGTTAGGCACGATCTACCCTTGCAGAAACCATGTTGACTGGTTATCAGTAGTTCGTTCCTTTCGAAATGTTCATCGATGTTTTCTTTTATCAGAGCTTCTGCCATTTTTCCCGGAACCGAGGTCAGACTCACTGGTCTGTAATTTCCAGGGTCTCCTCTTGATCCCTTTTTAAAGATGGGCGTAACGTTGGCTATCTTCCAATCCTCCGGGATCACGCCTGTTTTTAGGGACAGGTTGCAAATTTGCTGTAGTAGTTCCGCTATCTCCTCCTTTAATTCTTTCAGAACCCTTGGATGTATTCCGTCCGGACCCGGGGATTTGTCAGGTTTTAGTTTTCCTATCTGCCTGCGTACGTCTTCAAGGCTCACTTCTATGGATGTTAATTTTTCTGTTTGACTTCCATGAAAGAATTGCTCAGGTTCCGGTATGTTTGAAGTGTCCTCATTTGTAAATACAGACGAAAAAAACATGTTTAGCCTTTCTGCCACTTCTTTCTCCTCTTTCACAACTCCCTTCCTGTCTTCGTCATCCAGCGGTCCTACCTCCTCCCTAGCCGGCTCCTTCCCTTTAACATATTTAAAGAATGGTTTAAAGTTTCGTGCTTCCTTAGCTAGCCTCTCTTCGTACTCTCTTTTGGCTTTTCGAACCACACGGTGACATTCTTTTTGATTTTTCCTGTGCTCTTTCCAATTCTCCTCAGTTTTGTCCTTTTTCCACTTCCTGAATGAATTTTTCTTATTGCCTATTGCTTCCTTCACTATTTTGGTTATCCATGCCGGGTCTTTTGTTCGACTCTTTGTGCACCCCTTTCTGAACCTGGGGATATATGTATTTTGCGCCTCGCTCACCATGCCCTTGAAAAAAGACCAGGCTTGTTGTACCGTTTGCCATTTTTTGGAAGTGTTCCTAAGTTTCTTTCTTACCATTTCCCTCATTGCCTCGTAGTTTCCTTTCCTGAAGTTTAAAGTTGTCGCTATGGTTCTCTTCCCTTTCGGTATTCCTACTTCAACCTTGAACTTGATCATATTATGATCACTGCTTCCCAACGGTCCCACTATTTCTACTTCCTTTGCAGGTCCCCTTAACAAATTTAGGATTAGATCCAGAGAGGAGCAGGAGGAACTAATCACCCCTCCTACTCCCGACTTAAAGGTACGGGAAGGGCAACGGTGATGGCGGGGGGGGGGGGGGGGGACCGATAGCAGGAAGGAGTGGGAAAACTCTCCTGCCATATCAGTTTGAATGGGGGCAATGGCAGGAGAGAATGGGCATCTCTCCTGCCATTTTTTCAGTTTGCGCAGAGGAGGCGATGGCAGGAGGGAGAGGGCATCCCTCCTGCCTTTTTGGGGGGTTTGGGGAGGGAGGGGTCACTTTGTGTGTGGGGGCTTTTTTCAATTTTTTATTGAACAGTTATTTGCATGAATAATACACCAAAATATCAGTGCCATTAAAAAAAATGAAACCCCCCCAAAAAAACAAACAAAAAACAGGCACACCTGTCAGTAACACAGGTCTACAGCAGTCGGGTTTTAGGATCATAAAACTCGATGCAAAATAGCCAAGCAAATGTTAATGAATCAATCGCTTGGCTATTTTTCATAGGGTTTTATAAATTTGCATGGCTAGATCAGAAAATAGGCAATCGGAGGGGAAAACAAGTGGTGGGCCATTTTGTGAATCGGGTCAGTTAGCAAAGATCATCGCTAAACCTGTGAAAACAGGTTTAGTGACAACCACTGGCTTTAGTGAATCAGGTCCAAAGTCTTAAAAACAAGAATCAACAAAGTGATTTTAATGCTCATACATTACTGTAATTGTCCTGTGGGCCTGCCAGCTAAGACAAATAATATTGTGTATATTATTTCTGTTCAGTGATTCTAAGAGTGGATTACCTGATAATGGTGCTCTTTTAGTGGCTGCCAGTTATCTGGAGAAGCATAAGATTTAAATTTTTACTTTTCAGATACTGGAATGTAATGCTCCAATTGATTTGGTTTACACAATCAAAGTGGTTTACAATACATATTTTAGACAGGTACTCATTTTGTACCTAGGGCAATGAAGTGTTTCACCCTTCTACAGCACGTTCTCAGATGAGTTGGTAGAGGGCAACTGAGTCTACTTGACCTGAGTAAGTTGAGGTTATCATCTCAAATGCAAAATAAAATGACTTCTTGTATGGAATACAATATCATTAATTCAGAACTATCATTTCAATGACAAATTTCCAGTGTAACACAACGAAGTTATTACAAATTACGTTTAATTTGTTCAATATCACATCTTCTACTTCCACCTGCCATTAATATTCTCATTCATTCTCTGGTAATCAGTACATTTGGTTACTGTAATTCCTTAAACTATGGTATTAGGCAAAAGGATTTAAACCACCTCCAATTGGTACAAAACACTTTAATAAAAATGATTACAGGGAAAAAGAAATGTGATCATGTTACACCGTTACTAAAATCAGCATACAGGTTACCTATTAAATACTGCATAACATATAAGATCTTGCTTTTAGTCTTTAAAACATGAATTAATCAATCCCCATCTTATATAGAAAATTATTTGATTCCTTATTCACAATCTCATACGCTTCGCTTTCTTCAGCAGAACTTACTTACAATTCCATCAAACAAACATATTACATATGCATCTACTTGAGATCGTAACTTCCTAGTCACTGATCCACAACTGTGGCATTCCCTTCCAAACCAGATCTGAATGGAACCAAACTGTGAACAATTTACAAGTCTTTTAAAAATGTTTTTATTCATGGATGCTTTCGTTTGTTAGATCAATGAGTTTGACTAGTGCTGCCTTGAAAGGATCAGTCTGAAATGTAGGCACACATAATTAATTTTAAATTTACTTTAAGCTTTTTTTCTTACTTTACTATTAATATGTAGTTCTATTTCTCTATTTTTATTCAGTTTTATTTTGATTAATTTTAGATGTAAACCGCAAAGATGTTCTGCCACACAATATATCAAATGCAAAATAAACTTGGAAACCTATAGAGTTATGACTGGATAGCCTCTTTGATATTTAAACTTCTCAGATCTTCCCTTGCCCCATGTTTCCCCTTTTCTCCTTCCCTACTCTCTTCACTCCTCTCTCTTCTCTTTGTAAGTTGCCTTGAGCCTGCTTAGGTATGTGCGACACAGAAATAGAAGATTAGATTAAATTAGATTATTTAAAATTTAGAAAACTTGTCTAGTCTTGGCTCCTTCCATAGGCTTTTAGTTAATTTGAATTTTTTTTTTTTTAATGGATGCATTTATTGCCACTTTATGTTTGGCTCTTGACCTTATTTATGTTTCATTGCTGACCTGTCTCATTTTGTAGACTGAAAGGGCTAGATTCACTAAGCAAACCGATTGTGTACCCCTCTGTTTGTGCTCACTTTCCTACTACGGCTAGATTCACTAACCTTCCTCCAGACCCCATCTGCACCCTATCCGATCTGCGCATGCAAATGAGTAAAAATGTGTGAAAATTTCTTAAGGCATCGATTCATGAAACCACTTCGTCCAAACCTACTGGCCTTTCCGTTCCAAAAAGTTTTAACTGCTGAGGACCAGTCACTTTACATCCTCGCCAACTATTCCTGCCTAGCTACTGCCGCGTGCATGTTAAGAACCCCATTAAAATATATATATCTACCACGCAAAAAATCCAAAATATATCTAAACTTTAAATATATGTAAACTTTCATGTACATAAGCGTTAGAAATATTTTATTGATTTTTTAGAATGCACATAGCGAGTGCGGGAGTGAATCTCGGATTTGTAATGCGCATGGTGAGAAAATAGCAGATTAACCCCGTGCTTTCCTTGCGCATTGTACATTTCATATATTAATGCCAAATTTTAAAAAAATCCCTCTCCCACTTCCTTCCAGCTGGATTGTCGCATGCATCTGACGTCACGGGGTTGCCTTTGGTTGCTTCGTACTTCATGGCAGAAAGAGCTGCACAGCCTCCTGGGATTCGTAGGCTGCTGTTAACTGTTGTGCCTTCTAGCAACTTAGTTCTTTTCCTGAGAGAAATGTTAAGGTGTTTGGATGCACGCAATAAACTTCGAGATTGATCCGTAAAAAAAGGACAAACTCAAAGAATTCCACAGCTTACTCACAAACCTCCGAGGCTATTTGTCCTTAAACCTCTCCAAAAATTTTTTTCAAAAAGCTACGGTCATAGCTTATACAGTACTTAAGGAAAAAAAGAGAGGTTGGTAAAAACTACAGTTCTTATATTGCATTTTTTACGACAACATGCGGTAGGCGCATTTAGAGCCTGCCAATGACATCTGCGATTAAACCCTGCCCCATTTCTACATAGTGAAGTCCTAAAGAGCTAGCGCATGCGTTATGTGCTTCAAAATCAACAAGGAGACAGTGTGCACGCGTATCGATCGATGTTACAGCGAGATGTGTGGGCATGTTTACGATTTGATCATTTGCATGGACAAGCTTTACTGAATCGATCAGCCAGAATGACTCGGAAACGGATAGGACATGGATAGGATAGATTTGTGGATTTTAGTGAATCTACTTTAGTGAAACTGTAGAGCTGTGGCTGGCCAGGTGCTGGAGCAATTGGAGAGGAAGGGCTGGATTAAGGAGCAGATTGGCTGCGGCTCTCTTCCCTGTCTCAAACTCATCCAATCCCTTCCACTTCCCTGCAGGATACTTGGAGTACCACCCCTGCTGCTCTAGACCTAGAATTTGTAAAGAAGTGACTGAACTGGGCTTCCTCGCTATAGCTATACATGTCGGGTCGAGTATTTTTGGAAGAATAAAGAATAACCTGATTGTCCAGATGAGTTGAAAGACATCTTTATTTGGTGCACCTTTTTATTGGACAATTCCACTTGCTTTTACTGAACTGGGCTTCCTGCCATTTATTCAGAAATTAAGCCCAGGTTGCTGGCAATTTATTAGGAAACGTCTGTTGAAGAGCTGCTTGTCTGCCCCCTTTTTTTCTACTTATGTTTCTACCATACTCTGCATGTTTTGTTTTATTTTGTACTATGTTGCATATTGGATTTTCTTATAATACTACTACTACTCTTCTATAGCACTGAAGGGCATATGCAGCACTGTACATTTTGGCATTAAAATTGACAGTCCCTGTTCAGAAGAGCTTACAATCTGTGTGATCTTAAATAAAGAAGGTATTGCTTAAAAAAATAAAACAAAACAACAGAAACAGAAAGTGTTTCTTCTGTGTTGCTATGAGGAAATCCACATAGTCAATAATAGTCAATTGGATAAATAATTTCTTAGTCTATCATGAAAGTATAACCATTCTTGGCAGTACTAATGGGACTACAGCCAGACTACCTTTCAGAAACCTACATTTTAAAGTAATCAGCATTTACTTTATCACAATGATTAATATTCTTGCGACATTTCAAAACTAGAACACTTGAACAACGGGCCACTAATTAGAATTTTTTTTATTAGCAATAGGGGAGTTCCAGGTCTATTCTGACTATGATTGACCACATTAAATAAAGGTTGGCTCTTGGTGATTAACTGGCATCTACATTTATGTTTGCTTATGCAAGACTGGAAAAAGCTCAGGTGCATGTTACCCTGATGCCAAATATTTGGCACCTAGTGCTTATATCTGAACCCAAGAGAACAATATTAATCTGTGGCCAGGGTTAGGAGAGAAAGAAGCCAGATTTTGATAGGAGAGGAATGTCATTAATACTGAGATCTGGAAGGCAGAATTGACACTGCTAGATTGAGGAAAGAGATGTTAGAGAAAAGAAGCTGAAGCTAAAGGAAAGAGGAAGAAAAGATCTGAAGGCAAAGAGGAGAAGGGAAACAAGAAAAAAAATAAGAAAACAAATTTAGTTTACAAAAGGTCCCTACGTATCAAGGACATCCTTCAATTTTGGACATAATGGCCCTGATTTTATGAAAGACATCTAAAGTGAGGCCAAAGTGTCAAGAAAAGTTTGGACTATAGTGCTCCCCCGCGAATTCGCGGTTTGCGAATCGTGGATCCGGTCATTCGCGGTCTGCTCCGACCACCTCTTCCTGTAGTAAAGTCAGGCTATACCAATCAGGAGCTGCGTGTCAAAGCAGCTCCTGATTGGTGTAGCCCGACTTTACTACAGGAAGAGGCGGTCGGAGCAGACCGCGAGTGATTTCCTTCACCTGCCGGCGCTCCAGCTGCTCTCTCCTGTCTCCCCTGCCTAAAAACTGCATTTGCAGTTTTTCAAAATTTTTGTGTGTGTGTGTGTGGGGGGGGGGGGGGGGGTCCTGGAACGAAACCCCCATGAATTTCGGGGGAGTACTGTAACTTGTAAGTTTCAAAGCTCCACATCATTCTCTTCTTGGTTGGGCCCCTCGCATTCTCTTCAGTGGCCCCTCGCAGTCTTTATCTTTTTACCCAGCACTAACGTCAGGCTTACCAGTCTATAATTTCTCCTATCACCTCTGAAACCCTTTTCAAAATTGGTTTTGCATTGGCTTCTTTCCAATCTTCTGGTACCATCTTGATTTTAAAGATAAATTATATATTACTAACGATAGCTTGGCAAGTTCATTTTTCAATTCTATTAATACTCTGGGATGGCCTTGTCTTCCTGTTTGCTGTTTTACCCCTCAGTCATCTAGAGTCCAACTGATTCTTTTATCAGCTTCTTGCTTCTAATATGCCTAGAAAGGATTATACTATCTGTTTTTACCTCCAATGCAATCTTTTTTTTTTTTTTAAAGTCTCTCTTTGCCTTTCTTATCAGCAGTTTGCATTTGACATGCCATTCCTTATGCTGAAAAGTTTCTGTAACCTTTTCTATATATCAAGAGACTAAATACTTTCCCCAAAGTTGACTAGAGGCTGTTTGTAATTATGGATTAAGAACATTGTTCATGAAATGTCGAGTTTTTTTGACCGATGACTAAAGATGTGCCTGCTGTTTTGGAGCATATGCTGGTAATACTTAGGCCCAAGTAACATTGAGGCCTATTTTTCTCCACTTTAAAAATTGATTGCAACAGTTATCTTGACCTCTTTGGAACTGGGCAGAGATTGGTACTATTTTGATACTGTGCCAACTCATCATATCCTTAGAGCAGTGTCTCTCAAACTTTTTTTAGCTACAGCACATTAAATGGAGAAAATGTTTTTTTGTGGCATATTATAATTGCAAAATCAACAAAAAATAAAACTTGAGAGTTATTTATTTAAAGTTCTTTAAGTTATGTATGCATAATTGTAACAACAATGAACCTAAAGTAGATAGAATAGAATTGCAAATTAACTCAATACGCGGTTCGATAGTCGACAAGCAAACACACGTTTCATCATCCACCATCTGCAGTCATTCTCATTTTTTTGATTTACTGTATTTTTTGCTCCATAAGATGCACCTGACCATAAGATGCACCTATCTCTAGAGGAGAAAAAAACAAGAAAAAAAAATTCTTAACCAAATGGTGTGCTCTGTACCCTGTCCCTCCTCTGGTGGTCTAGTGGTAGGCCGGGACAGGGTACTTGGCACATCTAATGGTAGGCAGCCCCAAGCCAGCCTGCCCCCAGCCAGCCCGCTCCAAGCCAGCCCGCCAGCCCCAAGCCAGCCAGCCAGCCTGCCCCAAACAAACCAGCCAGCCAGCCCCAGGCCAGCCAGCCAGCTCCAAGCCAGCCAGCCAGCTCCAGGCCAACCAGCTAGCCAGCCCCAAGCAAGCCCCAGGCTGGCCAGCCAGCCCCAAGCCAGCTCCAGGCCAACCAGCCAGCTCCAGGCCAACCAGCCAGCCCCAGGCCAGCCAGCCAGCCAGCCCCAAGCCAGCCCCAGGCCAACCAGCCTGCTCCAGGCCAACCAGCCAGCCACAGGCCAGCCAGCCAGCTCCAAGCCAGCAAGCCAGCTCCAGGCCAACCAGCTAGCCAGCCCCAAGCAAGCCCCAGGCTGGCCAGCCAGCCCCAAGCCAGCTCCAGGCCAACCAGCCAGCTCCAGGCCAACCAGCCAGCCCCAGGCCAGCCAGCCAGCCAGCCCCAAGCCAGCTCTAGGCCAACCAGCCAGCCCCAGGCCAGCCAGCTAGCCCCAAGCCAGCTAGCCAGCTCCAGGCCAACCAGCTAGCCAGCCCCAAGCCAGCCCCAGGCCGGCCAGCCAGCCCCAAGCCAGCCCCAGGCCAACCAGCCTGCTCCAGGCCAACCAGCCAGCCCCAGGCCAGCCAGCCAGCCAGCCCCAAGCCAGCTATAGGCCAACCAGCCAGCCCCAGGCCAGCCAGCCAGCCCCAAGCCAGCTAGCCAGCTCCAGGCCAACCAGCCAGACCCAGGCAAGCCAGCCCCAAGCCAGCCAGCCAGCTCTAGGCCAACCAGCCAGCCCCAGGCGAGCCCCCGGTATCTTTTTAAATTTTTCAAAAAGTTCCAGCCAGCTTCGCTCCCTCCCTGCCTGCTGCGGCAGCCTTCGCTCTTCCAGACTCATTTCCCGGCCAGCGGCAAAACAAATCAGCAGCGCAGCTGTCAGGAGGAAGCTTTACGCTCTCCTGTTTGGCCCCATGCTGCTTTCTGAATGGCTGCCGTAGGTTCTCGCGAGACTCACGAGAACTTACGGAAGCCATTCGAAAAACAGCGCAGGGCCGAGCAGGAGAGCGTAAAGCTTGCTCCTGATGGCTGCACTGCCGATTTGTTTTGCCACTGGGGAAATGAGGAGCTGGCTGGACACTGGACCACCAGGTAAAACAGAAGCAATGGTGATGGCAGGCGCAACGGCGATGGTGGGCAGGCGGATGGATGGACTGGGGGGTTTAAAAGGGGGGGGTTAAAAAAAAAAGGTGGTGCGCTGGCAGCGAGCGGCCGGGTGGTTTTAAAAAGGAGGTGCAGTGGCGGGTGGGTTTTACAATGGTACGGGGGGAGGGTAACAAAATTTGTACCTTTGCTTCATAAGACGCACCGAGATTTCCATCCACTTTTGGGTGGAAAAAAGTGGGTCCTATGGAGCGAAAAATATGATAATTTCTGTCTGAACCTAAAATCTAAGTTTACAAAGAAGATCCAAACGGTAACAAAGCCTTGATTGCTTTGTTGCTCAAGTTAACTACTGCATAAAAAATAAAACTAAAATTACTTGCATTTAGCTTTCAAGGACCAATCACGTCAAAGAATGATGCTTGTCTGGGTGGTTATATCCTTATGCACACAGACACTCATAACATTGACAGACTTGCGTATGCGACGTACATGTCATCTATTGTAGTGTACACTTATGACGGGAATTTTTAAAAATAAAGTAAAATTCAGGAATCTCTCATGGCACACCTGGAATCTCTTCAGGGCACACCACTGTGCCGTGGCACACAGTTTGAGAGACACTGCCTTAGAGATTGGTAATTGAAATCACCCTTATTACTCTGTTACTCTCTAATTTTGTAGAATATTTCTGCATCAGTCTGCAGTAAAAAGCTTTTTTTCACTTGCACTTATCACAAGTAGTTGCATTTATTCAGACTATATTATACGTCATGGATCAGTGTATCACAAACTGTGTGCCATGGCACACTAGTGTGCTTCCTGAGATTTCAGGTGTGCAGTGGCACACTAAGGAGGAGGAGAGGCGCCGGTGCCGGCTGCCTAGAGGACATGCCTCTCGCGGTGAGAGGCATGTCCTGTATGCAATCAGCTGGCGCCAGCTCCTCTCCAGCCCTCTTCCCTGCTGGCATCCTCCACTGGCATCTCAGGGCCTTCATGCCTGCATGGATATCGATGTGATGATGTCCATGCACTTCCAGATGTATCGCGCTTCAGCCACTACATTTAGTGTGCCATGGCTCGAGAAAGTTTGCGGGACACCGATGTTGATCTATGAAAGGAAATTCTGCATTTTGAGTATACTTATTGTAATCCACCTTGAGCTGATTGGTTAAGTGGAAAAGAAATGTTCTGGTTAGATTAGATTAGTTTATCCTGTTGCATGTGTGAAAGGAAGACACCAAGAATGTTTATGCCTGTTTTCATTAGTTTATTGTCATGACTGCAAGTGGGAAAAAATGTGCAACTTAGGAGAGAGGGGAAAGCATCATGATTGGTAAATTGAATACTGTCAGCAGTACATATATCATCCCCATCATGTTTGCTGGATATATGGTTATTTCACAACCAGTATTTAAACTTGTGTGTTCTAGGCCTACATGGAGTGGTGTGTGGAGGCTCTGGTCACCTTGTTGGGCAGACTGGATGGACTGTGAGGGTCTTTTTCTGCCATCATTAACTGTGTTATTATGTAGTGGCATTCCTGGAGGCAGAGCACTGGTGGAGTCAGAATTCACATGTCTGATTTATAATCTATGTACATATGTATTCACTTGACACATAAATTTGCACCAACTCCAGAGCAGGTGTAAATTTACATACCTAATCTTTTTTGTTGTCATTACCAATGTTGTATGTCTATTGGAGGAGAGCGGATGTGGTCCCTATTCATAAGAGTGGTCACAGGGATGAAGCAGGAAACTACAGGCCGGTGAGCCTCACTTCAGTTGTTGGAAAAATAATGGAAGTGTTGCTGAAAGAAAGGATAGTGTATTTCCTTGAATCTAATGGGTTACAGGATCCGAGGCAACATGGCTTTACAAAAGGTAAATCGTGCCAAACGAACCTGATTGAATTTTTTGATTGGGTGACCAGAGAGCTGGATCGAGGACATATGCTAGATGTAATTTATTTGGATTTCAGCAAAGCCTTTGATACAGTTCCTCATAGGAGGCTGTTGAACAAACTTGAAGGGCTGAAGTTAGGACCCAAAGTGGTGAACTGGGTCAGAAACTGGCTGTCGGACAGACGCCAGAGGGTGGTGGTTAATGGAAGTCGCTCGAAGGAAGGAAAGGTGACTAGTGGAGTCCCTCAGGGTTCGGTGCTGGGGCCAATCCTGTTCAATATGTATGTAAGTGACATTGCTGAAGGGTTAGAAGGAAAAGTGTGCCTTTTTGCAGATGATACCAAGATTTGTAACAGAGTAGACACCGAAGAGGGAGTGGAAAATATGAAAAAGGATCTGCAAAAGTTAGAGGAATGGTCTAATGCCTGGCAACTAAAATTCAATGCAAAGAAATGCAGAGTAATGCATTTGGGGATTAATAATAGGAAGGAACCGTATATGCTGGGAGGAGAGAAGCTGATATGCACGGACGGGGAGAGGGACCTTGGGGTGATAGTGTCCGAAGATCTAAAGGTGAAAAAACAGTGTGACAAGGCAGTGGCTGCTGCCAGAAGGATTCTGGGCTGTATAAAGAGAGGCGTAGTCAGTAGAAGAAAGAAGGTGTTGATGCCCCTGTACAGGTCATTGGTGAGGCCCCACTTGGAGTATTGTGTTCAGTTTTGGAGACCGTATCTGGCGAAAGACGTAAGAAGACTTGAGGCGGTCCAGAGGAGGGCGACGAAAATGATAGGAGGCTTGCACCAGAAGACATATGAGGAGAGACTGGAAGCCCTGAATATGTATACCCTAGAGGAAAGGAGAGACAGGGGAGATATGATTCAGACGTTCAAATACTTAAAGGGTATTAACGTAGAACAAAATCTTTTCCAGAGAAAGGAAAATGGTAAAACCAGAGGACATAATTTGAGGTTGAGGGGTGGTAGATTCAGGGGCAATGTTAGGAAATTCTACTTTACGGAGAGGGTGGTGGATGCCTGGAATGCGCTCCCGAGAGAGGTGGTGGAAAGTAAAACTGTGACTGAGTTCAAAGAAGCGTGGGATGAACACAGAAGATTTAGAATCAGAAAATAATATTAAAGATTGAACTAGGCCAGTTACTGGGCAGACTTGCACGGTCTGTGTCTGTGTATGGCCGTTTGGTGGAGGATGGGCAGGGGAGGGCTTCAATGGCTGGGAGGGTGTAGATGGGCTGGAGTAAGTCTTAACAGAGATTTCGGCAGTTGGAACCCAAGCACAGTACCGGGTAAAGCTTTGGATTCTCGCCCAGAAATAGCTAAGAAGAAAAAAAAAAAAAAAAAATTTTAAATTGAATCAGGTTGGGCAGACTGGATGGACCATTCGGGTCTTTATCTGCCGTCATCTACTATGTTACTATGTTTTTTTATTGTATAGACACATAGGGGCCTGTGTTGTCTTTATGGAAAAGTTCCCAAATAGATACCTATTTCACCTTCTAGTATGGGTGAATAATTATACAGTTGCTCTCATGCTGAATGCTGCCAAGCTGTTGAATTGCTGAGCAGGTGACTTCCACAACTACCTAAATAGAAATTCCCTACTGGCTTGTTGACTTTTGGGTTATGCTAATAGTGTCCCAGTTTCTTTTTCTCTTTGGTTGTCTCTTCTCCAGTCATCTGATTATTACTGTTCCTCTCTCAAATTTCGAACTGCTTCCTTTTGAATTTCCAGGCTAATTTTACAGTTGCAGATTTTGCCCAAGAGTGAAATCTTTATCCAAGACTCAACTAGATCCCTGTTGCTGTAATGTGACCTAGCTTTTAGGAAAGGAATGCCTATTGTATTATTGTATTTCGCTGATTGTCCAGCTCTTTTTAGTGTAAACCGCCTAGAACTTTTGATTATGGTGGTATAAAAGAATAAAGTTATTATTATTATTATTATTTACCCAAAGTCACTTTATTATATATTTATTTTGCCAAGATGAAAATTGTGTTTTGAGTCTCAGTCTTAATGTCAGCTTTTGGGTTATGGCTAAAAATGGTATAGATTTAAGTAATGATTCCATAAGGGTTGGCTAAAGTTAGGTGCTAGGATGATGTGTGCTAACTGCAAACTCTATATTAACAATCAGGTGTTTAATTGCCATTATAGAATACTACCATAAATCAGCATTTACATGTGTAGCACCCCTTAGGTTTCAGCACTACCCTGGCCCAGAACAATAGTGAATTGGCTGAAGGTCACAATGACAATTGGTAAGGGGGTTCCACTCGGACAGGGCATACGAAGGGGAACTGAAAAGTTCTCAGTCCAAGAAGCAAATGACATGGATATGGTTCAATTAATGATCTGAAACAATGTCAAAACATAGAATTTTGTTTCTGCAAATTGGTACTTAATGAAGTAAGTTAACAATCTTTTCAGTGCTGTCAGGGCTTCTGCCAGCTTTTTTTAAAAAAGGGCCAGATATTTTGCATGTATTACACACGCAAAATATCTGGTTAATAAAAAAAAAAATCCTCCTCCCCCACCCGACAAAGCGCTCTGTCTCTTCCCCTCTCCTCGAACCCAAAAAAATGGCAGGAGGGATGCCTGGTCCCTCCTGCCATTTGCACCAATGGCCCCTTCCTTCCCCATCCTCCCACGGCTGGCTGAACACTCCCCCTGCCCGCCCACCCTACAACCCCCCCCCTCCGCACTGAAAAATGTTATTGGGGCACTCTCTCTCCTTCCTTCCCTCCCCCCCCCCCGTGAAATAAATGGCAAAGGGATGCCCACTACCTCCTGTCACCGGACAGCACCTTTATGTTGGAAGCAGAAGGGGTTCTCAATCCCTCCTGCTCCTCTGGCCTCCTGCAATGTAATGCGGGCCTTAGGCTCCACTCTGGTGTATTATGTGATGCACAGGGAGGGGATCTAAGGCCTTGATTGGCTCAGGCGCCTCGCACTCCCTTGGGAGGCCAGAGGAGCAAGAAGGACTGAGCACCCTTCCTGCTCCCAATGTAAAGGTACGGGGAGGGGGCATTCACTGCTATCCAGTGGCAGGAAGGAGTGGGTATCCCTCCTGCCGTTTGTTTCATGGGGGGGAGGAAGAAAGGAAGGAAGGAGAGAGATGGCCCAGATGGCATTTTTCAGTGCGGGGGGTGTTTGGTGGGCAGGTGGGGGAAGGTGTTTAGCCACCAGCGGGCGGGGGAGGAGGGCATCAATGATGCTGATGGCAGGAGGGACTGAGCATCCCTCCTGCTAAATTTTCGGCATGGAGGGGGGGAGTGTCTGTTGGCAGGAGGAAGTGGGCATTTTTTCTGCCATTTGTGTGTCATGGAGGGGGGGCGTGTTTCTCGGTGAGGCAGGCACTTTTTTGACAAGTCTGCCTGTCTTTTATTCTTTTTTTTATGGGGCATACATTTTGCATGTGTAACACATGTAAAATATCTGTGCCATTGAAAAAAAAATGAATTTTAAAAAACAGTCAGACCTGTCAAAAAACCGGCAGAAGGTCTACAGCAGTTGGGTTTTAGGATAGTAAAACCCGATTCAAAATAGCCAAGCAAATCTTAGTGAATCAGTCGCTTGGTTATTTTGCATGGGGTTTTACTAATTTGCATGGGTTGGATCAGATCGGATCGGACAATACGTGGTGGGCCGTTTAGTGAATTGGGTAGGCAGCAGCGATCATCGCTAAACCTGTGAAAACAGGTTTAACGACGATTGCTGACTTTAGTGAATCTAGCCCCAAGTGCTTTAATTAATAATCTCATTGCGGATCGAGACCTTAATGATCGCATCTGCTTTAAATATCATGATGTCACCCTATAAAGTTCCTGATATACAATTATCAAAACTTTATGCTCAATCCTCACTTGAATTTAATTTTTATCACTTAGCACCAACTCTCAGTCTTTTAGATGGTAAAGAGGAAAGATAAGTTTGTGACATTCTCATCTGAGACCAGTTAGATCCCTCCTTTCTGCATTAAGAGCAGATTCATAGTACCAGTTAGGTATGCATCAAGAGATTCCTTCCTGGGGGCAGAGATGCCGTCTCCAGAGCCAGAAATATCTCTCATCCTCAAAATATATCTATTACCACGAGTGCCTGGAGGCAAAGATGATGATGACAGTGCTTCCACTGCAGAGGTGCTAGACAAAGGGTGGATAATATGGTAACTTGCTGAATAAATGGATGTGGCCAGAATACATATGGTAGAAAAGGCAGCTATTTTAAAAAGGGGAAACTTGTGTACATTTTCCCTTATAAAACCTTGACTTATATGTGTAACCAGCAGCAAAAGGATAATGCATATATTTGTGTCTGTCCCAGTGCAGGCATACATATATACCAGTATGTCTGCTAATTGTATGCATATACATTTACATTTTTAAAAACACAAATCTATAACATCCCACATAGTTTCGCCTCCAGGAACACCTTTTTTTGTTACTTTTATTTTCAAGTAATTTTAACACACATTACAAGAATACAGAAAAGATATGAGTAGAAGTATTTTCTAAAAACTTGAAAGCTGAAAAAAGAATATATACAAATACAGAAACAACACATATAAGAAAACAATTTAAACAAATAATTAAATTAAATTACTCTGGGCTCCTTTTACTAAGGCGCGCTAGCGTTTTTAGCGCACGCAGGATATTATAGCATGCTACGCGGCTAGTACTAACACCAGCTCAATGCTGGCATTAAGGTCTAGCACGTGCGTCAATTCTGCGAATGCTATTCAGCGCGTTAATGCCCTAACACAGCTTAGTAAAAGGAGACCTCTGTCTCAAGTCCAAGATATAGTAAAAGATAAAAACAACAAGGTAAATATCCAGGAAAAATAGAGGGGGGGGGGGGAAAAAAAAAAAAAAGAAAGCAAGCAGTTTATATTATGGAGACAAAAAACAGACAGAGACAGGGGAGAAGTAACTAGCAATTTAGAATCCAAAAAGATACCAAATGATCAGATTCATAAAATACAGAATACAGTTTCACAATACATTTGCATAAAAAGTTAAGCCAAAACAGACCGCCTAACTGGAGAACATCTGGTCAAAGTTTCAAAAAGGATTTATTTACCCCCTCCCTTCCCCCCCCCCTTTTTTTTTTTTTTTTTTTTTTACGAAACTGCTCATAGGAACTTCTATAAGTGTCAGGAGCAGCACAGAGCATTCAGCGTGCTGGCATGCACTAAAAACTGCTTTCGCGGTTTTGAAAAGGGTTAATTTTCTATCCCAATCCAATCCTTAGATTTACATACCAGATCATCCCTAATATAGGGCTCGGCTAGGTTTACAGATTAGATACTTAAAACATAGGACTGCCAATGCCAATAAAAGATTACAAAATGAAAACCTCATTATTTAAGATTGTCAAGTTTCCAAATAGGAGGATCTATTAAAGACCCCTGAAATAATAGAGTAAGCATTGAAGTGAGAAAATTGTTGTAATTTCAGAAGGAAAATCATCCTCCCAGGGGAGCTCAGAACAGTTTTCATGAATTTATTCAGGTACTCAAGCATTTTTCCCTGTCTGTCTCGGTGGGCTCACAATCTATCTAATGTACTTAGGGCAAAGGGGGGATTAGGTGACTTGCCCAGGGTGACAAAGAACAGTGTGAGTTTGAAGCCACAACCTCATGGTGTTGAGCAGGGGTGCCCACACTTTTTGGGCTTGCGAGCTACTTTTAAAATGACCAAGTCAAAATGATCTACCAACAATAAAAAAATTTTTAAAAACCCACAAAGCACACTGTATGCAGAGAAAATGTTAATTATCATTTATATTCTGGGGTTTTTTCAAAGAGGTCAAGGCATACAAAAATAGACAAATATAGCCCCTCCCTTTTTACTAAACCGAGATAGCAGTTTTTAGCACAGGGAGCTGCACTGAATGCCCCGCGCTGCTCTCAATGCTCATAGGTTCCCTGCGCTAAGAAACGCTATTGTGGTTTAGTAAAAGGGGGCCATAGTGCAAAATATTGACAGAAGATATAAATTCTCAAAACAGACACATTTTGATCACTAAATTGAAAATAAAATCATTTTTCCTACCTTTGTTGTCTGGTGATTTCATGAGTCTCTGGTTGCACTTTCTTCTGACTGTGCATCCAATCTTTCTTCCCTTCTTTCAGCCTATATGCTTCCTCTCCTCCAGACCTCATTCCCTCCCCCAACTTTTTCTTCCTCTCTCCCTGTCCTTTCTTTATCCCTGCCTCCCTTTCTTTTTTCTCTCTTCATGCCTCCTTTCTTTCTGTTTCCCTTCTTTCCTTCTGTCTCCCTGCCTGCCCCTTTCTTTCTTTCTCCTTGCCCTCCCCCAAGCTACTGCCACAGCCATCGGGGAACAGGCCCCAAAGCCACCACTGCCCCAAGCTCTCCCTGCTTTCCTGCGTCAGGTCGACCAGCATTTCTATCTCCAATGTCAATTCTGCCATTGGAGAGGAAGTTCCGGGCCGGTCAGGCAGCGATTGGTTGGCCCGGAATTTCCTCTCCGATGGCAGAATTGACGTCAGGGAGAGGAAGACTGATCGGCTCCACGATCGACTCACTTTGCCTTCGCGATCGACGTATTGGGCACCCCTGGGGTTGAGATTATTGCTTTAACCACTGTACCACATTTCTCTGAGTTTGCCTGGATATATCTAGAAAAGTATTAATCTTGTAATTCAAAAACAAATCCTAATGATGTTGAAAAAATACATTTTCAAAAGGATTCTTGATCAGGTTATAGTATTAAGGCCCGGATTCTAGGGTGCCTGTTCTCAGAAGCCATCTAAGCAGCTTTTGAGAATTGCACATGGGTGCTCTATACTGAATTGCCCTATGCCGCCTAAACACCACTCTAACCAGTGCCCATATTACAGGAGCCAGTTAGAGAATTGCATTGCTGCTGAACTGATGGCAGCAAGGGATCTCCCTGCCGCAATAAGTTTAGCTGCCGTGGCCCGTCTCCCCCCATCCCCCACATGTGAAAACTACAGGCAGGAGGGATGCCCAGTCCCTTCTACCGGGACCCCTGAAACCCCCCCCCCGATTGTCTGTGGCAGGAGGGATGCCCAGTCCCTCCTGCCAGAAACACTCCCCCCAATGACCATGACAGGAGGGATGCCCAGTCCCTCCTGCTGGACACTCCTACCCCCCATAATGACTGTGCCCAGGAGGGACCCTCCAACGAAGACAGGGTGCTGATCCCCTAGCTGGAACCCCCCTGCCTAGGAGGGTTCTAAGAGATCTGGCCAATCAGAATCTTAGGCCACTCCTAGCACATCCCACAATGCACTGGGAGACAGATCTAAGATTCTGATTGGCCCAGGCAGCTAAGGCCCCTCCTATGGGGCAGAGGATTAGTCTTTTAATGCATGTTTGTATATTTTAAGCCTTGTAAACCACTTAGAAGTTTAGTTCTAGGACATTTGGTGATATATCAAATGACAATAAATAAATAAAATCTTCAATTACTTGAGTCAAAATCAAATTATCACAGGGAACATCTACATCTTCAGCTATCGGATATTCAGTTGCTGTTTGGGTTTTTTTAACATATTTCAAAAGAGGAGCAAGGCTGCTTCAGAAAATTGATAAAATCTGTGCTGATTTTCCAAATTCTCTACTTGGCGCTGCAATAATAAGTTTTGTTTAATAATTGCAGATTCTACTTAAGTTTTAGGATATCTGCTTTATTCAATCTATCTAATAGTTCCAATACTTGAATTTTCAATTCAATTGCAGAAAATTTATCTTCAAATGATTGATTTTGAACTATCAAAGTTGAAAGTTTTAAGGAAAAAAAGGTTCCAGATGGACTCAGTTTGGCTATAGACGTACTGTAAAGTACATTATGATGCTTCTTGAAGCTCTTTATGATGCTACTTTTCAGAAATATGTTAGATATAAAAAGACCTTTAGACAAAACTTTAAAAAAACACATTACATTTATTTAGGTATAGTGAAAGTTTAATCTTTGGTAAGAAAAATCTCTCTTTTACATTTGTGCAAAAAAAAAAAAAATCACCTTTAAGAATTACTTTAAAGACTCAAGAAAAACACTTTGACCCTTATTTTAGAAGTATCCTCACAAGTAAATGGCAGCATTTAAAATATCTGGAGAGGCTCAATATTTAAATGGCTCTTTCAGAATGGGGTCATGGATATATGAGGATGCGTACTACAATTAGATGTCTAGAGAGCATAGGTAGGGCAGGGAAAGGGAGTATCTAGGATGGGCCTACACTATAGATTTGCGTCTTCCATTTCACATAGGTAATCCATGTTTCTCCATTCATAGTACATCGGCTTGTGCACTGGGGCTTGTGCGCATCTGTGAAACTGAAAGCTATGCCATCGGTAGTTCCACTACAAGCAGGGCCTCCCAAGATGGGCAGGTTTCAGTGAAGATGTCAGACTAATGATGTACCACCCTTCTAGGCAGCAGTAGATGGGCAGTGTTGGAGGCAAAGGATCACATTTGATGTGACAATGGCAACATCACATTTATACTGCACAGAAGAAAGGCCTGGCAATCTATTTCTGTATTCTACCATGAAAACTGGATATTATTATCAAGTCACTAGGACTTGAATATGAGTCGATGGCACCTAACAAAATCCATGTTTACATTGATAAAGAAACCAATGCTTGTTCCCCCTTCCTGAACAGCCCCCAATGTCCACCCTCCTCACAGATGACCCCAACATCTGATTTTCCTTGGCCATTGTGGCATCCTACTCCATCCCTGACATCAACACCCAGCAGCATCAACCCTCTCCCCTCCGCCCAACAGGAGACCACTTCATGAGACTACCCTGATACATCCCCCTTCTTCAGTCCCCCACATGGTTGGCAATCATCTACCACATTGTATCCATCTCTCTGAATCCCAAAGACACCTCCCTCTGAGTGCAGAAGAACCAAAGAGGTTCCAATCTTGACTCATTCTCTAGGCTTAATGGGGGGCCCTATTGTTTAGTGGGATGGGAGTGATGGCCTTGAGAATGCTGCCCTCCTGTATGGCTGCCAAAATCTCTAGTGATAAAATTGTGATAGAGGTCTGATGCCAAAGGGGTGGGGGTAGGGGGTGATGTTGTAAAGGAGATTTTCTCAAGGAGCAGCATGGGAATTGCTCCCATGTCTATGTGTGTGCAGGAGGGAAGGGAATCTATGTTTGTTTTCCTTATATGCAATTTTGTCGCATCACTGTTCCTTCTGAATGTGGAAAAGTGGGAAATGCAGGCCTGCTCCACTTTTACAAGAGGCTCTACATTTGACAGATCCTTTTGTAAAATATTGTGACAATGTTGCATGTTGGTGACTTGGACATATGAATTTCCTTCTCCAAATCCTTTCAAAAAGTTATCAGTGTGGGCTGATATTAAGAGAGTCATTTTACCACAAATTATAATATTTTAGCACAAGGTCTCATTGCATATAATGGGACCCTGTGGTAAAATAGAACAACTTGTAACCCATGTTCATTACTTCACTCCTTTTTTTTAACCTTATTAATTTTTCAAGCCAACAAAAGTACAGAACAATATATATACAATCATTAATTCACTCCTAAATTAAAGTATATTAAAAAAAAATGATGCTGGCCAGTGTTTCACAAAACTGCATCATTGTTCCCAAAATGGATCTATTTTAACAACAATAAATATATAAAGGACTAAGGGGGGATGGGGTGTTTCATCACCACCGACGACAATAGGAGTCTCAGAACCAAGGCTAGAGCACATCCGTGCATGCGTGGATATCTACATGATGACATCACACATGCATGTGACATCATCAGGTTGACATCCACGCACTTCTGGATGTCCTCCAGCCGCTGCCTTGCATTTAGTGTACTGTAGCTTTAAAAAGTTTTCATTACACTGCTCTAGACCTTACTTGGAGCTTGCTGGAAAATTGACCTAAGAGACCCCAAGGAAGCTTCTGGCATAAACAGGATTTGGCTACATCCAAAACTTGAACATTTTGTCTCTGTACCACACTGTCTTTGTTTGAACCATTAATATCACTGTCACACCTCACACACTGCACTTCCAGACCTCCATGTTCTACCTCTTTAATAAGAATAGGCCTAGGTGTTGCACACATGAATATTACTGCACGGGACTGCATGTGTTTAGCACACAGCATTGACTGATGTGTTAAGTCAATGGGGTATAATCGCTAATCATAGCGCAGGCCTAATGGAAGAAGAAACCTCTATACTGTAGACACACCCTGCCATGTAGCTGCATTCATTTTTTAATCTAATCTAATCTTCCATTTTTAAGTCGCTCATACCTATACAGGCTCAAGGCGACAGAACAAAGAGGAAGGGGAAAGAAAAGGGGAGGGGCATGGAGGATGGCAGGTTTAGTAGGAGATTAGCATATGCTGATTTCAATATACACATACTCTTGCATTAATTTTTTTTATCACACTTTAGTAAAAGGGCTCCTGAGTGCGAATTGTGCACTTAAATTTGAATCTAGCACTTACACCTGCTGAAACCTAGTATAAACGCTGGCACACAGCTAATGGCAGTTGGATGTATAGAGAATGTCCCTGTCCCACCCATGACTCTCCTATGGCCACACCTTTTTTTGAGTTGTACATTATAAAATTTAGGCACACATTTTATAGGATAGGGCACAAGGCAGATCCATGAATAAGTCTAAATGACTGACAAGTAACACTAATTATTGTTAACAGCTCATTAAGAAATTAATTTGCACATAGATTTGGTTCCCAAATTTTGGTGATTTATATAGAGTCTGGAAGATAATCTAAACTAAACTAAACCTTAGGTTTGTATACCGCACCATCTCCATAGTCGTGGAGCTCGGCACGGTTTATAGGACTTGTAATGAGAAAGGAACTCCAAGGAAAGGGCTAGATGAAGATCGGGGGAAAGAAGGATGTTAGAGGGCTAGGATGTCAGATGAGGAGGGAGAGTTAAATTTTTGAGAAAAGCCAGGTTTTCAGATAATCTATATACCTTATTACTGTAAGTCAATTTTATCCATTCTTCAAAACAGACTGGGAGTAGCCTAAGATTTCAATTGGCCAGATAACTTAGCCCACCCCTCATAGGATGGGCTACCTTTGGGAGGGGGGAGTCAGCAGGAGGGAATGGGCATCCCTCCTGCTGACAAACTTTCGGGGGGTAGGGGTATCGGCAGGAGAGTTTGAACATCTCTCCTGCTGCAATCGTTGCAGGGGGCTTCATGACGTGTGTGGGCAGAAGGGACCATAGAGGAGTAGCAAGTCCCATAAGCCACTCTAACAACTATATTTATGGTGGAACATGTGTGCCAACCAAAACCCCCCCAAAACCTCACTCTACTGCTATATATGCCACCTGTAGCTATAAGGGCTATTGGGGTTGTAGACAGGTGGGTATAGTGGTTTTGGGGGAGCTCACCATAACCTATAAGGGAGTTCTTATGAGATGTTTATCTGGTACCCTTTATGTGAAGTTCACAGCAGTGCCCTCCAAGATGCCCCACTGCTCTGTTTCATCACAATGCTGGCCCCTCCCACATCCAAATGGTCTTGTTCTGGGTGTTTGGAATGTGAATAAAATTTTGGTTGAAAATGTAATATAAAGATAGACGTCCTGGCACTCTGGATGAACAATAGCTTGGATGTCCTAACAGACAATTAAATAAATAAATAAAGACAATTAAATAAATAAATAAATAAATATATATATATATATATATATATTCTAGACGTATTTTTCAAAAATGGGCATTTTCCCCTTGTCGACTTTGGGCATCTAGCGCCATACGCCAAATCAGACGTAGACATATGTTTTGATTATGTTCCTCCACATATTTATGCATAGTGGAAATCATGAAGGGGTCCTTTTACTAAAACAAGCTAAAAAATGGCTTGCACCATCCTCAGCGTGGGACTTTCCTTTGCACTGAAACCACTTTTAGTGTGGCGGAAAAATGGACCCATTTTCCATTTTGTGTTAATTTCTCTACTAGTGTGTGAGCTAGTGCTAACATCTATTTTCTAGATGGTAATGGGTTTTGCACTATGTGCTAATTGGCTGGTACATGGCAATGCAGCTGTGCTAACCAATTATTGTTTGTTTATTGTGTATTTGAAGCTTCTATACTGCTACAAATGACTGGGGAGTCAATTCTGAGCAGTTTGCATGAGGTGTTACAATACATGAGTGCAGAACACACCTATACTCTGCCCCCTGATCCGTCCCCAGGGTCTAAAAAAAAAATCTATTTTTTAGCCTGTGGGAAGCATGTTACCACAGGACGCCTGAGCACACTGCGGTTTAACCTGATGCTTACCACAGCTTACTAAAAGGTATCCAAAATATCTGAGCTTTTAAGTTCTACTATCCTGACGATTTGTAGAATAATTTTGCAAGTCCGAGTGGCCATGTTTAAAATGCTGTTTAAGTGGCATAGAAAAAAATTGGCTTTTATGCAACAGTTGCATAAATGGTAACTAGGACAGACATAGAGGCAAATTTTAGAAAGGAAGTACAAATTGGAATTGCTTTCTTAAATCAGGCTCAGCAGGCTGACCACAGATATTCAACAGCACTTAACTGGGCAGCGCCACTGAATATCGGCTCTAACTGTCCATCACTAAACGGAAAAAGTGCAGCAGATTTGGGAAGGAGCTGGAAATTATGTGGATGCTGGCAAAATTCAGTGCTTATGCCTGTGTAGCCAAGCATGCAGTGAGGACCTTACAAGAGGCAGTCCTAACTCTGCCCACTTAGCTGTGCAGGTGCCAACACTGAGTATTTACCAGCAAACACATTGCTTTCAAATTTCAGACTGTTTCTGTCCATATCTCCCTCCTGCACAGCTTCCTAAGATACCCATATCCCCGTCCAGCCCTTTGCTCCATCTCATGGGATTTACTCCTGCCCTACTTAGCCACTGGACCACCAGGAAAGTGGGCCAACTGGGACTTGGGAAGAAGTCTAGGAAGAGAGGTTGGGATGTCTGGAGGGGTGTCAGCTGGTACTGGAGGAAGGGTCCTGGAGGAGGATCTGGGCATGTTAGGGGGGAAGGGATCTGTTTCAAGTAGGAGGGAGGAAAATGATATCCGCATATGCAGCATCTAGCCGATATTCAGCCAGGAAACACATCAGTGTCTTATGCAGGTCCTGGCTGAATATCATCCAGAACTTGCAGAGCAACCAGCAGCAATCTCATGCCCGGATAGCTCTGGATATTTATTGCTGGTTTCCACACATGACCCAGCATTGCATATCAAGGCTAATTTCACTGGCAACAGTTAGCACTTAAAAAAAACAAACACTGACCGTCCCTGGTTGAATATCGAAGGGATAGTTTCTCAAAGGTTAATAAATAAAAATAAAGACAAGAAAAATAGAAAACAAGGTGACATCTTTTTATTGGGATGAATTATATGTTTTGACTAGATTTTGGAAGCCAAAGTCGCTTTCCTCAGATCAACTCTTTTAAATTTCCTGCTAATGATCTTCTTAATACCTGGCTTGCAGAGCTATAAGGTTTCAGTTATATAGGTAACATGTTATGATGTGGTTGGAACATATTGTATTTATTTATTTTATCGGGTTACTAGTACCTAAAATAATTAATACTAAATGATAGCATCATTTGATACTTAATGATTTTCTGATGGCATTATGTCGTATAGAATAGTCACTTGGAACTGACACATCTATTAACACAGCTATTGTAATCTGCAGTGAATCTTCGAGTGATGTAACGTTCATACAGAGAAAGAAACAAGAATGACCTTAATAACAATCTGCAAACCCTTGGCGTGTCAATCTAAAGTTTGGCAATGAGGTTCACCATTTTCTTCGTGCTGATAAATGAACTAGTAGAGATGGGAAAAAGATAGGATGTGAAATATATCAAGGGATGTTATCAGGAGTTAGTAGTGAACCTTTTGACATAAATAACTATGAACAGAACAAAAGGGTATGCATTAATATATGACAAAAAAGAGATTTATTTTCATTCAGAAGAAGATATGCTGCCAACTTATATTTCCAATCACTACAGTCGACATTTTAGAAATTGGATGAATTCCTAAAAGTTAATGGTATTAGTGGATATATAGATTTATTGAGGAGCTAATTTATAGATACTGATTCAGAAAATTGCTTCATTTACTACCTTGTGGTCAGGAAGAATTATTTCATACTTTGGGAATGTCATTGAGGAAAATTCTGCAGGTGGTCTACATAACTCTGGGTTACTACCGACTAATAACTGGTGCATTCTTTCCATCAATATCTGAAAGTATGGGGTAAAATTTCAGCTTGATCTAGCTGCCCAGCTATTTAGTGCTTCCTGCCACCAGCATTCAGAATGTAGGAGGGAAGAAGGAGGAGGTGCTGCAACCTGCTTCTCACTGGCTTCTGCTAAACCAGGGGTGGGAAATGAAGACCACAATCCAGTTGGGTTTTCAGGATTTTCCCAATGAATATGCATGAGATCTATTAGCATACAATGGAAGCAGTGCATGCAAATAGATCTCAAAAATATCTTCCACTTTTGAGGAACAGGGGTAAAGATAAACTCTTAACCACTCAAATAAACACCTCCAGTTATATGCTATAAATACTGCCAGACTTTCACTACTGTGTTGCACTGAAAACAAATAATGAGTAAGGGAAAAGGCCTCAGAAGCCACAAGATTTTTTTCACATAGAGAATTGGCCTTCCAAACTACTAGCCTGCATACATTAAGGAATTAGATGGCAAGATCCTTGCCAGATAAAGAAAATGTTTGATAAGTCATTCATAATTCACATAAGTGATTATTGGCTAATTTTGTGGCAGATATTTATGCTAAAAATAGCAGTTAAATTAAGAGAGCAATATTCACACTGCACACGTTTTCAAAGTCTGTGGGTACCGTTTACCTATGGATTTTGCACCCTTTCAGTTTAGAAATTGTCTTAAGGAATAAGCCTGCAAACACTTGCATTCTACATGTCCTGTTGCATTTTCTGATTAAAGATACATGCACATTACTGACTCCAGGACAACCTCTTCACTCAGAGTAGACTGTGTGCTGTAGAACAAAATGAGTGCTTCCACCCAAGGAGAGTAGAAAGCTTTCAAATACCCCATTTAGGGCTCCTTTCATAAAGCTGCGATAGTGATTCTCCTGTGACAAATGCACCGAAGCCCATAGGAATTTAATGGGCTTTGGCGCATTTGCCATGGGGGAATCACTATCATGGCTTTGTAAAAAAAAAAAACACAAAAAAACAAATCCTTAGTTAACATAGGACCATAATTATCAACATGAGCTATTGTTAAGATGTTTTATCAACTCATGATATTTTAATTTATTGAGACCATAAAAATAAAACTACTATCCCTGTATTTAAACAGATATTTTTATATATATTAACCAAAATCTGGGTACACCTGGATCTTATTACTGAACATCTTTGGGTGGGGGTTGGGAAGAAAATTATATTCTTTAAATGTGCTATTTTTTGGACATTGTATATTTTTTGTATTCAATGGTTTTATAACCTTTTCATGATCTTTGGAAAGCATACCACTATCAGTGGCTGTGGCATATATGAGCCCTAAACAGCTTCACAAAATTATTTCACTGAGCATTAACTATAACTGTAACAAAGAAGAAACCTCAGAAATAAGCCAGTGGAGCCACAACATCAACACATAAACCTACTGCATAAATATGCTTTTTATTAATCATAAGTATAAACCCCTTTAAATTTTATGTAATGTTCAAAGCAATCCAATCAAGACTTAAATTTTCAATACATATTTGAATCAACTTAAAAATTATTTTTTTTAAATGTAAAGAAAGCAAAAACAAAACAGCAGTGCATCAAAACCCCCATAGACGCAAAATAATTTCAGTAGTCCCAATTTTTAAAATTCTGCACTTTGGGCCTCTTCTATTAAACTGCGTTAGCAGTTTCTAGTGCGGGGAGCTGCGCTGAATGGCCCGCACTGCTCCTAATGCTCAAAGAGTTTATGAGCGTTGGGAGCAGCGCAGGCTATTCAGCGCGGCTGGCCGCACTAAAAACTGCTAGCACAGTTTAAGAGAAGAGGCCCTTGGTTTGAGCAGCTTTAAATTGTGATTCATAATACATTCATGCTCAGACCTGGATATTCAATGCTGGTGTCCAGACATGCCCCAGCATTGAATTTCGAAGGCTAATTTAGATGGTATGATTAAGTATTAGGGCAACAGGGTTTCTTCAAATGTGATGGTACCTTGAGGAGGTGTTCCAATATAGGTGGGCTTTTATAAAACTGTGCTGCCAAGCAGTGCCCGCTAAATGCCAAGTCACCCGTCTATTCCAAGCAGCACAGAACAGCTTCGTAAAAGTCTGCCGTAGTCAAATGAAAGAAAACCTGTGAGTTTACTCCTGAGTGGCAATTATAAGACAGATATGTCATTCTGCAGCTTGCTACCATATCTTTGTGTATCCTGAGGCTCCTAGTGTGGTCTTCTAGCACTTCCATAGCACTTGTGCCACATGGATGGGGGTGTGGGTTTCCGTATGAACTATGTACCAGCAAACATATTGCTCCTATAATATTCCTGCTTTCTCTTCCAACTCCATCTTGGATAATATATAATGCCATTTTTCTATGTTTCTGTAAGGAAATATTTTTTACAGAAAGGGTGGTAGATGCATGGAACAGTCTCCCAGAAGAGATGGTAGAGATAGAGACTGCCTAAATTGAAAAGGGCCTGGGATAGGCACGTGGAATCTCTTGGAGAAATAAAGAGATAATGGTTACTACAGATGGGCAGACTAGATGGGCCATTTGGCCTTTATCTGCCATCATGTTTCTATGTTTCATTACATGTTGTTTACAAACTAGCTAACCAGGTATCTATGCACTTAACATTTAGACGCAAGCACTAGGCTAGTCATACCATGTTTCCCCGAAAATAAGACCTACCCTGAAATTAAGCCCACACTCACTCCCCCCCCCATAGTATCTTTCCATCTCTCCCTCCCTACTGAACCCCACCGACCCTCCCACTACGAGACCGATATACCTCCCTCCAAACAGCATCGTCGAAAGCATTTTAAACAGGCTGCTTTGCAGTCTTCTCCCGCCGAGTCCTTCCCTCTGCCACATCACTGATGATGTCATCAGTGACATGGCACAGGGAAGGCCCCAGCAGGAGAAGGCCATGAAGCAACCTGTTTAGAGTGCTGCCGACACTGCTGTTTGGAGGGAGGTATTTCAGTCTCGTTGTGAGAGAGTCAGTGTGGTTCTGCTGTGCGGGGGGGATGGGAGGGAGGAGGAATAGAAAGATGCTGTGCAATGGTTCTACTGCATGGGGGGATGGGAGGGAGGGAGGGATAGAAAGATGCTGCTCAAGAGTTCTGCTTCATAGGGGAATGGGAGGGAGGGAGGGATAGAAAGATGCTACAGAGGGTAGGCACAAGGGGATGGGTGAGAGGGAAGGAAAGATGTTGCACATGTGGGGGAGAGAAAGGAAAGAGGAAGAATTGGGGTGAAGGAGAGGAAGGGAGAGATGATCATTGAAATAAAAAAAAAATAAGACATCCCATGAAAATAAGTCCTAGTGCATTTTTTGGACCCAAAATTTTTTTTTTAATCTTTATTCATTTTTAATACTTTCATTAAGTGAATAAAAGAAAAAAGATACATTTTACACTTTATACATCACTTAAAATCCTTAGAATATATAATAAGATCAACATATTTTCCCATTAAAAATGATTATAGATATAGTTATTGATAAAGTATATTTATACCCTTCCAAAAGTGCAAATGTCAAATTTCATCTTTATAAGGAAATAGTAAGCACCTATATAAATATTTAATTATTCAAGACTCAACCCAATCCCTCCCACCCACCCAATCATCCAATCAATAAAAAAAAAATGAAATTAAAATTCCTCCCCCCCCCCTCTGGATGTGCAATTGATATAACAACAAATTCAAAACTATAATAAATCTACAAATGACATCAATGGGCCCCAAATTAATATAAGACACTGTCTTATTTTCGGACAAACATGGTACTATTAGCATCTGGGCTGCAGGTACCTGCATAGTTTACAGTATTGCACATTTGTGTTCCCATGTTTTGCTCAAGCTCCATCTACATGTATACATGTATACCCATTATAATTGTGCACTATATAAGATACATGGATTTTACAGAATAGCAGGTAATATTTTAGAAGTTGCACACATATGTATGTAAATTCCATTACAAACATTTATGTGTGTAATGGGTATTTAAATGTTAGTATCTGTATTATAGAATTTCTTCTATACTGATTAGCACAGTTACTTACCGTAACAGTTGTTATCTAGGGACAGCAGGCAGATATTCTCAACAGTGGGTGATGTCACCGACTGAGCCCCGCAACGGACAGCCTCGCAAGCAGACTTGCTTGAAGATCTTTATAAGAGCTCACGAGTGGTGCATTGCGCATGCACAAGTGCCTTCCCACCCGAGTCAGGGCGCGTGTCTCCTGTGAGGTACCTCAGTTCAGATAGCTAGCCAAGAAGCCAACCAGGGAAGGAGGGTGGGTTGTGAGAATATCTTCCTGCTGTTCCTGGATAACAGCTGTTACGGTAAGTAACTGTGCTTTATCCCAGGACAAGCAGACATCATATTCTCAACAGCGGGCGACCTCCAAGCTAAGTATAGTGGGATGGAGGGAGAGTTGGCAAATTAAGAAAAAAGATTTTGTAAAACAGACTGGCCAAAATGGCCATACCTTCTGGAGAAAGTATCCAGACAGTAATGAGAGGTGAATGTATGAACCGAGGACCAGGTGGCAGCCTTGCAGATTTCCTCAATAGGAGTTGATCTGAGGATAGCTACAGATGCCGCCATTGCTCGAACTCTGTGGCCTGTGATTCGACCCTGCAGAGGGAGACCAGCCTGAGCATAGCAGAAAGAGATGCAAGCAGTCATCCAGTTGGATATGGTTCGCTTTGAGACAGGATGCCCCAACTTATTTGGATCGAAGGAGATGAAAAGTTGTGGGGCTGTTCTGTGAGGTTGAGTGTGTTGCAAGTAGAAAGCCAAGGCACGCTTACAGTCCAAAGTATGGAGCGCCACTTCTCCAGGGTGAGAATGAGGCTTTGGAAAAAATACTGGAAGAACAATAGATTGATTGATGTGAAATTATGAAACAACTTTAGGCAACAATTTTGGATGAGTACGGAGGACCACCTAGTCATGATGGAAAATTGTGAAAGGTGGATCCGCTATAGCCTCAGCACCCTGGGGTTGTGGGTTCAAACCCCGTGCTGCTCCTTGTGACCCTGGGCAAGTCACTTAATCCTCCATAGCCCCAGGTACGTTAGATAGATTGTGAGCCCACCGAGACAGATAGGGAAAATGCTTGAGTACCTGATTGTAAAACCACTTAGAAAACCTTGATAGGCGGTATATAAAATCCTAATAAACTTAAACTTAAACTTAAACCAAAGTTTGTAACTCACTGACTCTTTGAGCAGACGTGAGAACAATCAGGAAAACTACTTTCCAAGTAAGATACTTGATATGAGCCTTATCAATTGGTTCAAATGGAGGCTTCATCAATTGAGCCAGGACATTGAGATCCCAGACCACTGGAGGTGGTTTTAGCGGTGGATTTACATTAAAAAGTCCTTTCATGAAGCGGGAAACTACAGCGTGTGCAGACAGAGGTTTCTCATCAAGAGGCTGATGAAAAACAGCAATTGCACTGAGATGGACTCGGATAGATGTAGACTGGAGTCCCGTTTGTGATAAGTGAAGTAAATAATCCAAAACCGAAGCAAAGGATGTAGATATTGGCTCCATTTGGTGAGTAGAACACCAAGACAGATTGAGAAAACTGTAGAGAGTCAGTTAGGTTGAAAGGTACCAAGTTGTTAAGTGTAGATTGGGATGAAGTAAGGATCCTTGACTCTGAGTCAGCAGAGAGGGAAAAACTGGTAGGAGAGGCTCCCTGGTGCTGAGTTGAAGTAGAAGGGAGTACCACGGTTGTCTGGGCCACCGAGGAGCTATCAGAATCATAGTGGCATGTTCTGTCTTGAGTTTGACAAGAGTCTTGAGAATCAGAGGGGATGGAGGTAAGGCATAAAGAAACTGACCCGTCCAGTCCAGGAGGAAAGCATCTGCCTTGAGACGCTGAGGACAGGAAATCCAGGAGAAGAACTGAGGCAGCTTGTTGTTGAGGGGAGACACAAAGAGGTCTATCTGAGGGGACCCCCATTGAGCAAATACCTGACGCAGAGGCAAGGAATTGAGTGTCCATTCATGTGGTTGCAGAAGACGACTTAATTTGTCCGCCAGACAGTTGTGCTGACCTTGAATGTAGACAGCTCTGAGAAAGATGTTCTGATGGATTGCCCAATCCCACAGCTTCAGAGATTCTTAACAAAGGAAGTGAGATCCCATACCTCCCTGTTTGATGACATAGTACATGGCGACTTTGTTGTCCATTCGGACAAGGACTACCTTGTCGTGAAGAAGGTGTGAAAAGCTTTGAGAGCATTGAAAATCGCTCTGAATTCCAACAGATTGATGTGACAAAGACAGTCCGCGGGAGACCAATGGCCTTGGGTACGAAGACCGTCTAGATGCATAGGTTGATGAGTCTGTTGTGAGAACCATCTGATGAGGGAGATTGTTGAACAGCAAACCTCTGGAAAGATTGGAAGAGAGCATCCACCAGTGGAGAGACTGCCTCAACAAAGGAGTTACTGTAATTTGTTGGGAAAGTGGGTCAGTAGCCACTGAGATGTCAGGGTCCACTGAGGTATGCGAAGGTGAAGTTTGGAAAAAGGTGTCACGTGAACTGTAGAAGCCATGTGACTAAGTAGAATCATCAATTGTCTCGCGGAAACTGAGTGTAGATGGACATCTGATGGCAAAGGCGAATGAGAGCATCTTGGCGTGGTGGAGGCAGGATCATTTTGAGCCTGACAGTGTCTGGAATGGCCCCTATGATCTGAAGAGACTGAGAGGGGCTCAACTGGGACTTTGGAAAGTTGACTTCGAACCCCAGACATTGGAGGAACGTAATAGTCTGTTTGGTCGCTGCAATAACCCCTTGTTGAGAGGGGGCCTTGATGAGCCAGTCATCCAGGTATGGAAAAACTTGAAGACTCTGGGTATGGAGGGCTGTAGCCACCACCACCAGACACTTCATGAAGACTCTGGGGGATGAGGCGAGTCCGAAAGGAAGAACTCTGTATTGTAGATGAAGATTCCTCACCCGGAATCGTAGATATTTGCGAGAGGCTGGATGAATCGAGATATGAGTGTAAGCCTCTTTGAGATCCAGAGAGTATAGCCAATCTCCCTGATTCATCAGGGAATATAAAGTTGGTAAAGAAAGCATCCAAAACTTCTCTTTGACTAGAAATTTGTTGAGGGCTCTGAGGTCTAGAATGGGTCACAAGACCTCCGTCTTCTTTGGGACTAGAAAATAATGGGAATAAAAGCCCATGTCCTGTTGGTTTAAGGGAACTTCCTCGACAGCTCGAAGGCAAAGAAGAGCCTGAGCTTTCTGAAGAAGAAGGGGAAGTTGCAACAAATTTGAAGTACACTCTCTTGGAGGGCGATCTGGAGGCACCTGAAGAAAGTGAAGTGAGCATCCCTCCCGAAGGATGGTGAGAACCCAGAGATCTGAGGTGATCATCTCCCACTGGTGATAAAAATGGTGAAGACTACCTCTTATGGGCAAGAGAAGTCTGATGAAGGGAGGTTGGTATGCTCAGACTGGGAATGTCAAAAAGACTGAGCTGGTTTAGCCGCAGCAGGAGTCTGAGCTTTCTGCTGTTGCTGTGGTGGCCTTCTAGGCGGAGGCCTGGAGAAAGTTGGCGTCGTTTTTTGAGGATAACAATGTGGTGGTTGTTTGTATGGCCAAGCAGGAGGAATCTTAGGCTTCGGCCGAATCAAGGAAGCAAAAGAGCGCTCATGTTCAGAGAGACGCTTTGTAGCAGCTTCAATAGAATCATCAAAAAGTTCATTTCCCTGGCAAAGCAAGTTGGCTAGACGGTCCTGCAAATTGGGATCCATATCAACAATGTGGAGCCAAGCGAGACGACGCATGGCTACTGCAAAAGCAGAAACTCTGGAAGAGAGCTCAAAGGCATCATATGTGCTTGCAGCATGAAGAGTCGAAGTTGAGAAATAGTCTAAATAATTTGTTTGAATTCTGGAAGACAATGTTCCTCTAGAGCCGGGTAGAACTTAGGCATCAATTTGAGGAAGTGATTAAAATAAGCAGTGAAAGTGTAGTTGTAATTGAGAATTCTGTTAGCCATCATGGAATTCTGATATAGCCTACAGCCAAACTTGTCCATGGTACGGCCTTCCCTGTCTGGAGGGACCGTAGTGTAGAGCTTAGATGGTTGAGTTTTCTTTAAAGAAGATTCCACAACCAAGGACTGGTGAAACAATTGAGATTTCTCAAATCCTTTGCAACGTACGGTGCGATACCTGGATTCCAGCTTGGATGGAATGGCTGTAATGGAATAAGGAATTTCCATATTCCTGAAGAAAGTTTGCTTTAACACTGGAGTCATAGGAAGCTTCAAGGTCTCCTTGGGTGGATGAGGTTACTCCATATCGGCCAAGTACTCAGGAGTGTATTTGGAGTCAGAATGGAGATCCAGCTGAAGAGCCTTCCCCATGTCAAAGACAAACCTCGCAAAAGAGGCAGACTTCGAGGTAGAGGGACCTTCAGGAGAAGGAGTGCGAGACTTAGGAGCCACTGAATAGGAAGGAGAAGCCTCTCTGGAATATTGAGAAGGAGGCTCATAATCCAGGCATACAGTGACTGAAGAAGCTCCACTACCTGTGATCGGAGGAGTCAGAGAGTGATTGCGCTTAAGAAGTCTCGATGGTGAAGTCCCCGGGGTCCGAGGCACAGAGTGGGTCGAGACAGGGGGAGAAGGATCCCTCGGAGGCGGTCTTGATGAAGGAGTCTTTGACCTCGATGGACTTCGAGGAGAAGCAGCTGGTGCAGAAGCTTTGTAGACTTATGTTTAGATTTTGAAGAAGTCTCGACAGCCTTGGATAGACGAGGCATAGAAGACTCCGAATCTGGAGGAGGAGAAGATTGCTGTTGGAGAAAAGACTCCTGACTGCGGTTGGAAGCAAGATGCTTCGGATGCCTTGAGCGATGCCTCGATCAAGGTGGAGGAGACTGTGTCCTAGGAGGAGGTGAAGAGTCACTGGATGATAAGCGACGAGACTTCCGAGACTTGCCTCGAGGTGCTTCAAGAGGAGGTTACAGCTGATTCTCAGGCTGGCTCGCAGGAAGCAGGGTTGAGGTTGGGAGGAGCTGAGCCAAGACTGACGAAATCTGAGTGGTCAGAATGGCTTTTAACATGTCCTCGAACATGGGCACCGAGACGAAGGGATCAGGTCTCGAAGGTGCAGTAGTGCGCTCCAAAGAGGGTGACCTCGAGGATGAGTATTCCCTATGTTTGGAGGCACGCTTAGCCGGAGGTCTCGAAGAGGCTGGCAGGACCATAGGCACGGCCTGGGATGCTTCTTAGGAAGGGTACCTGAAGGAGAAACAGGAGACTTATCCATAGAAGAAGACTTCGCAGGAACTGCATGCAAGGCCTTCGAGACCGAATGTGTCGAGGTCGAGGCCTTAGTCGATGCAGTCACCAGTCTCGGGGTCGAGGTTTTGGAAGTTGAGGCCGACCCCGAAGCCAATGTTGAGACCCGTTCAGTAGATTGTTCCATCGTGCCAGAGTTGAAGAATCTTAGCATGGTGTCTACGAAGGGCTCAAGGCTGAAGGGTAACACAGCGTGAATATGAGTCGGGGGCAATGTTCAGGACCCAGGCAAGTGATACACAAACGATGAGGCTCGGTGAGTGAAATTACCTTGCCGCACTGTCTACACTTTTTGAACCCGGTAAGAGGCCGGGACATAGAAAAAATAAAGCCGACGAATGAACGAGGGTCAGCGGCCAGGTCTAGGCCAAAAGCGGAAAAGGAAAAAATTAAGGGGTTTTTTTTGGGTTTTTTTTTAAAGAAAAAGAATAGGAACACGAGTGACTAGAAAAATAACAAAGCTATGGTGTTAAGAAGGCAACGAAGGGCTACAGAGCTGAAGTGAAGAAGACTTCTCGGCTCTGCGGAAAACGTTGAACTGAGGTACCTCACAGGAGACGTGTGCCTTGACTCGGGCGGGAAGGCACTCGCACATGCGCAGTGCAGCACTCGTGAGCTCTTATAAAGATCTTCAAGCAAGTCTGCTTGCGAGGCTGTCCGCTGCGGGGCTCCGTCGGTGATGCCACCCACTGTTGAGAATATGCTGCCTGCTTGTCCTGGGATAAAACAGTCTAAAGTTTTGTGTTCCACAGGCAGAAAATTTCAATCAAAAGGACTTATGAGGTATGCACTTCTGCTTCCAACTGTATGGATCTTTGTTTATAGACAAGCTGGTTGTCTAAGAAATTTTACACAATGGAATGAACACATTTTAGTTGTTCTATGGTTTCTCTCTGCTTACTTTTACTCCTTCCTGTGACATTAATGCTTTTATTCTTTCTCTATTTATTTTTATTTTTTTATATAATGCAACCAGTTGACCATTTTTATTGTTTTCTGCACAGTACCTGGCCTTTTGCAGTAAAATTGAGGATTTGGCTTCCTGACCAAGATTATTATTGTATTTGTACATTAACTGCTGAAGTTGAAGTACAAAGAGTTATCCTTCCTTCTAACATGCTGTGTTTGTTTAATTTCTCATTCTAGAGCTAGCACTTCTTTCTTTGGCACTTTGTTTTTCCCCCACAGAGTAATTTATTATTCTTTCTTTCTTTGTTTCTTTGTAAGCATCCCACTTAGTTGCTATAGAAACCTTGCAATTTCTGTTAAATTGAAAATATTCCTCAGTTGCCTGCTTTATTAACACTTTGAATGTCACATCTTCCTACAGCTTTGAATCAAGTCTGCAATAGTGATATATGCACAGAAAAAAAAATCAGTTAATTTTTAGGAAGTTTCCAGACTTTTCTAGGTTTTTAGACTTTTTCCCAGTTTGAATCACAGGATTTATATTTTAAAAATGTTTAATGAACATTAGAATATTTAAACACATTAATTAACTTCATTCATAGACTAATATGCATTAAATCGATTTAGAATGTGCTAAGGGATTTTTGCACTTACCACGTGTAAGGTGCAAAACAAATATATGTGGTAACTGCAAAGCCAGTGTGATATATGTCCAGCATCTGCAGTGCATTTACCACCCAAGGCAGCCATTTAACACCTGTGTGGTAAGGGCATTCATACTATCTGCATGCAGTTAGTGAAGAGACAAATGTATATACTGCTGCAGCTGTGAAGGAAACAGCTTGTGCTTAGTTGTGTTCTAAGCTGTTGTTTTGAGCACTAACATATTTAGATTGGGAATATATATCCTAGGTACTCCTTTCT
Organism: Geotrypetes seraphini; assembly: GCF_902459505.1. Taxonomy (NCBI): domain Eukaryota; kingdom Metazoa; phylum Chordata; class Amphibia; order Gymnophiona; family Dermophiidae; genus Geotrypetes; species Geotrypetes seraphini. Next base: position 256,182,966 of record NC_047086.1, read on the forward strand.
GGAGACAAACACTGGTGGCTCCTAGGACCCAACAATAACACTATACAGCAGAGACTTCCTAGGACAACAACCCATCATTCCAGCCCCAATCTCTAAGGAAGCTAACAGCCTCAAGTTCCTGTGACTTGTGCCTTTTTCCAGTGGCGTACCAAAGGGGATAGGGGGGTGGGGGGATAGACTACCCCAGGTGCCAGCTATGATGGGGGTGTTCCCAGCCTTGGAGTCATGGCCTGGCCCCAAAGGCTCTGGATAGCCCTCATGGCTCAGCATGTTCCCAGCCTTCTCGTCTGGTCCGAAGTCCCTTTACTGAAAAAACTGCTGGCCTCTGCAGTGATTCAGCTACGTCGCCCATGGCTCCTCTTCTTGCTTTCTGTATCTGCCAATGATGCAACTTCCTGTTTCCACTCAGGTGGATCACGGCAGAGGCAGACGGAAAGCAGGAAAGGGAGCCGCGGGCAACATAGCAGAATTACTGCTGAGGGCAGCAGTTTTTCAGCTTGACAAAAGGCAAAGCATCAGACCAGAAAGGGTAATTACTAAAAATATTTTTTTACATGGGGGTGTTTGGGTGTCAAAATATTTTTTACATGAGGCTGTGGGTCCGGTGCTTGTATGCACCTGACCTGGCATCGGGGAAGCAGGGAGAAATCAGCAGCAGTGGCTTGGGGGGGGGCAGGGAGAGAGAAAGACAGACAGACAGAATGCTGACATTAAGGTCTAGTGTGCTATTCCACGCGTTAAGGCCTTAACACACCTTTGTAAAAGGAGCCCTATTTGCACCCTACAGCGGTTGTAAAATTGTGAAACAATTTTCCTGAGGTAATTTTTAAAAAGAGTAGAGGCCTACTTTCACTTAGAAAATCCAGCAAAGTCCACAAAATGAAAAGATATACAACTATATTTCAAAGCAGACACTGATAACATTATCCCCTTTGTGTGGCATTAAACTGAGAACACCTGAGCTTAACATAAAACAATGTTTTCCACATCAACTCTCACGTACAGTCATCAAAATGTAAGCACTCATCCGTCCAAAATAGCCTCCAACATAACATGAACATCTATATTGATACCAGAGTACATAAGCCGGTATAAACTCCTTGACAACTGAACCAGAAAGTGTTAAGACAAACACAATGATGCAGTGACTTTTGTTCATGACCCTGTCTTCAGAGAGCGTATCACTCATTTAACAAAAAAATCAGAGCTGCGAGCAGATAAAGTAGCTGTGATTTACAATTGGCCTGCAAGGGGTTGTGGAATGTTTTTGCTCTGTGAGGCTTAGCAGAATTTTCCCTGGTACTATAATCTTGATGGATTAAGGATAATAAAATAAATTCATGAATCTGTTTTTGGTCCCTGCTGATCTATGTGGATCAATAATTGGGGAAAAAAAGTAATATCTCTAGTTAAGTATAAAGGGGATTATGTCTCATTTGCATTAACTAATTAGCTCATTATTTCAGCAGAACATTTTTAAGTTGCAGCTATAATAAATGATTGTTAAAGTATGGTATAAAACTGTTTTTCTTTTCTCATGCTGTTACAGTTTGTAGAGTAATTTGTTTAGAATATAATCCTGATTTAAAAAAAAAAAAAAATCTCCATTTTTACTAAATTTGAAAACAAGAACGTTGATAAAAAGATAAGATAAAGATTTAAAACAAAAGTTTATCTAAAATTAAATGGCAAATATTTTACATTATCCAACAAAATATTATGCTTACTTGGATAGAGGGTTACTTTACAGTACTACCACATATTTTGAAGTTTCAATCATTTTCTTCGTTTGAAAATAATTGTGTCCGTCTGTTGTGTGTGGGAATTTGATATAGGATAGGTTAGGGCAGGGGTCTGCAACCTTTAAGACATAAAGAGCCACTTGGACCCGTTTTCGAAAAGAAAAAAAAACTTGGAGCCGCAAAACCATTATAAAACAAATCTAACACTGCATATATTGTTTCTTATCTTAATGCTATATACAGGATCACTAAATTGAAAATAAAATCATTTTTCCTACCTTTGCTATTTGGTGATTTCATGAGTCTCTGGTTGCACTTTCTTCTTCTGACTGTGCATCCAATCTTTCTTCCTTTCTTTCAGCCTCCTGTATGTTTCCTCTCCTCCAGACCTCATTCTCTCCCCCAACTTTTTCTTTCTGTCTCCCTGTTCCCCCTTCTTTCTGTCTCCGTGCCCTCCCCCAAGCCACTCGGTTTGCTGCCACCGCAATCGGGGAACAGCCCCCAAGCCACCGCCGTCCCAAGCTTTCCCTGCAGAAGTGTTGCGCTGACCAGCATTCCGCTCCCTGACGTCAATTCTGACGTAGGAGAGGAAGTTCCGGGCCAACAAGGCATTTCTCCTCATTCCATCCAGCCTGAGCCCCATCTCTCCTTGATCCAGCATTTCCCTTCTGTGTCTGTCAGAATTACCATTCCACCTATTTTCCAGCATCACCCTTCTTTGTGTCCATCTCACCTATATCCCTATCTCACCACTTTTTCAGAATCTTCATTTGTCTCTGTCCTTATCTTTACGCCATGTTCACCATTTGCCCTTTCAATGTCTTTATCTCCCCCCACACACTTTTTCAGCATTACTTCTGTCTCTATTTCACCTCCTCTTCATGTCCCCTCTGTATCTCTATCCTTATTCAGTAGGTCCTGCTTACCCTTTCTCTTCTTTGTGTCACTATCTCCATTTTCAGCTTTCCCCCCTTTTCCTTTGTTAATGCACCCTGTAGCCAGAATCTTTCTACCCTCCCTCCACTCCGGCCCAGCCCAGTATGAAATATTTCCTTTTGTTTCCCTCCCCTCTCTCTTCTCCTCCCTCACCCACGAGTCCTGCATCTGGCCCTCTCCCTTCTACCTGCACCTGGCAACACCCCCCTGCTCCGCGGCTCTCTTCAGCAACTCGTCAGCAGCGGTGATCAAGACAAGCTGCCGACATCGAGGCCTTCCCTCTACGAGTCCCGCCTTTGTGGAAAAAGGAAGTTGAAACAAGCGGGACTCGCAGAGGGTAGGCCCCGACGTCAGAAGCTGCTGCTGAGTTGCCGAAGAGAGCCGCGGAGCAGGGGATGTGGCCGGAAGCAGGTAGAAGGGAGAGGGAGATAGGAAGGCTGTAGATCTCCGGAGCATGACACCGACCCCGGCCAGGATGATTTCTTTTTCAGGCGTGCATCTTACAAGTCCGGCGTCGCGGCGGGAAATAGCCATGCTGAGTGAGCTCAGCACGTACACAGATGAAAGCCTTGCTTGCTGATTGGTCCGGCGGCACGGCGGGACGGGGCCGCCGGACCAATCAGCAAGCAAGGCTTTCATCTGTGTATGTGCTGAGCTCACTGCTCAGCGTGGCTATTTCCCGCCGCGACGCCGGACTGCGTGACACACTACCGGAGCCGCAGCAAAGGTGGAAAAGAGCCGCATGCGGCTCTGGAGCCGCAGGTTGCCGACCCCCGGGTTAGGGTAATGAGATTTGATATGCTGTCTTTCTGTGGTTACAATCAAAGTGGTTTACATATTACAGTATATACAGAAACTTATTTTGTACCTGGGCAATAGAGGGTTAAGTGACTTACCCAGAATGCAGTGGGAATCAAACCCAGTTCCCTAGGTTCTCAGTCCACTGCACTAGCCATTAGGCATTTGTTTTCTACTGCCTTCACATAATTTTTCACTGAAAAACTCTGTGCCCTCTAGAGAAGGTGTAAAACTGTGAGTGTAGTTTGCCTAAGGTAATTTTCAAAACAACAGTAGAAACCTACTTTCACTTTGAAAATCCAGCAAAGTCCACAGTTACATTTTGCTAAACTAAACACTGATAACATTATACCCTTTGTGTGGCATTAAACTGAGACACTAGAGCTTAACATATTTTGGAGTACAATGCATACAAACAAACATTCACTAGCATATATTAAAACTGAATTTCATTTCCGGTTTAAATTATAGAATCAATATTCACTGAAGTCAACATACTTTAAACACAAGCAAATCAGAGGCAATGTCTATGTTTCAGCATATTTCCTGAGTCAAGGTCATGGAATAGTCTCATCCAAGGTGCACTTTCTTTATTAGGCATTGGTAAATGTAATTCAGTGAGTAGCTATGAAAACACAAAGCTGCCCATTTTTAACACATTTAGGGGTAAATTCTACATACTGTATATACTCTAATATAAACTGATCCAAATATAAACCGAGGTAACCTTCCCCCCCCCTCAAAAAAGGAGGACAAAAAGGTTGATTTGAATATAAACTGGGGGTGGGGTGGGAGGGCTAATATTCAAGTGCAGTGCCCTGCCAGGCTCTGTTTCCAGCCCCCCCATCCCTACCCTGCCCTGCCAGGCTCTGTACCCAGCCCCCTTCCTCCTTATTAGACTCTGTACCCTGTTTGCCCTCCCTCTTTGTTTTGCCAGGCTTTGCATCCAGCCCCCTCTCTTACTCCCTTTCTTGACTTACCAGTCTCTATACCCAGTCCCCCTCCCTCCCTACCCTGACAAGCTCTGCATCTATCCCCCTCCCTGGCCATTCTCTGTACCCAGCCTTCCTCCTTCCAGGCTCTGTACTCTGTCTCCCCTCCCTTCTGATGCCTTACAAACCTCCACCAGGCCAGGCCAGGACAGGAGTGATCTTTCCCTTCTCCTGCCCCAGCCAACTTTAACAATTTGTATCTCCCTCTCTCCACCCCCTATCCCCTTCCCTGCATATCTTTTAAATCCCTAGTGGTCCAGCGGTGGGCTCTGTACCCTGTCTTCTCTCCCTTCCAATGCCTTACAGGTCTTCACCAGGCCTACCATAAGAACTGGTGGTCTAGCAATGGGCCAGGACAGGAGGGATTCCTTCTGTCTCCTGCCCTGTCTCTTCCCTCCCACCCTCTCCGCATACCTGTTAAGTCCTTGGTGGTCCAGCAGCAGAAGTGACCTTCCTTCGCTCCTGCCCATGCAGAGCCACTAGCTAATTGGCTACTGCAAGTTCTTGCTGGACTGGGGATTTGAAAGTTACGGGTGGGGGAGGGAGGGAGATAAAAATTATTAAAGTTGGCTGGGGCAGGAGATGGGAGGGATCGCTCCTGTCCCAGCCCCACCGCTGGACCACTAGGTTTTACTGCAGGCCCAGCAAAGGCCTGCAACAGGTTCGGGAGAGAGGCAGGTTAGCGCCAATCCAAATATAAACCAAGACCCCCATTTGGAGCCATTTTTTAGCCCCCAAATCTCAGTTTATATATAGTATGTCGCCCAAAAAATCGGTGCCAAAAAGGTCAGTGCTTAGCATGATTTTATAAACTGCCTCCTGAGTTGGGTGTGGTTTAGTTCTCCAATCAGTGTTCTGATGTTTTAGTACTTACTGTAGTGCTGTTTTTTCCTAAGTAGGTCCTTGTATGACTTGTGGAAGTTACTGCTATTATGATATGTTGTAATTGCTCTTTAGGTCCTGAGTAATATATCGGTGCCAAAAAGGTCAGTGCTTAGCATGATTTTATAAACTGCCTCCTGAGTTGGGTATGGTTTAGTTCTCCAATCGGTGCATTGATGTTTTAGTACTTACTGTAGTGCTGTTTTTTCCTAAGTACCGTATTTTCACATAGATAACGCGCACCTGTGTAAAACGCGCACACGGGTCTAGCGCGCGGGGGAACATAAATCTATGTAAAAAAAATTTAATATAGTGCGCACACGTGTATACCGCACATGCTAAAACCTCCTCCCGCCTACTCCGAACCGGCATCCTCCCCCCCGCTCGCTTACCCACGTTTTACACCTTTTTTTTTCAATCTGATCCGGCATCCCCCCTACGAACCGGCATCCTCCCTTCCCCCCGTTTGCGTCACTCCCCTGCCCCGCGATCCTACATCCCTCCCAGCACCGCAAAACATGTCTTACTCGATTGGGCACCGGCACCAGCACCAATGCACAGGATGTGCCAGTGCCAGTGCCCAAAGATCCTCCCTCATTGGTAATCTCGGAGAGAGCGAGACCAGAAGGCTTTGAGCATGCACAAATGATCAAAGCCTAGTCCAGCCCGGCGCAGGAAGAAGGAGGATCTCTCCTGCACCGCACCGCCCAGCCAAGCCCAGCCCAAACCAACCCAAACCAACGAGGGAGGATCTTCGGGCACTGGCACTGGCACTGGCACATCCTGTGCATTGGTGCTGGTGCCGGTGCCCAATCGGGTAAGACATGTTTTACAGTGCTGGGAGGGATGTAGGATCGCGGGGGAGGGGGGTGACGTGAGCGGGGGGGGGGGAGGATGCCGGTTCGCAGGGGGGATGCTGATCGGATTGAAAAAAAAAAGTTATAAAACGCGCTCACATGTATAATGCGCACGGTGGGCCATAGACCAGAGGTTGGAGACCCCTGCATTAGAGAATCACACCTAGTGGCGCCTAAGTCATGCCTACTGTGGAGTTAAGCACCTATCTTTTGTAGAATCACACCTAAGAAAACAGGCACCTATTACTCAATTATTATTATTATTTTTTTACCTTCCTCTAAATACCAACTAGAATAGAAGGATTTCTCTCTTGACCTTTAACATTGGCTAATGTTTTGTTCTGCTGAAACTTTGTCATTTCATTGCTTAGTCAGTCCTCATTCATCTGCAAACTGTCAATACTTCTACCCTATCTAACCTTCTACCCTATTCCTACTCTGCTCCCTTTTAGTTTTGTCCATAACACATAATCCATCACTAACACTACTTCCCCATTCAGCTCCTATCTTTGCCCCTTCCCCCTCTTCCTCTAAAGCTCTCTCTCTCTCTCTCTCTCTCTCTCCTTCAGTGCTATTGCCAGTCAGTGTGGATAAAAGCAAGGGAAAGGGGCTAAGATTTAGAAGCCAACTGAGTTGTGGTTTTGTATTCAGCACCAAAACCAACCCCAAATCCAGGTTTGGGTTTCGACCAAAAATGTCATTGTATTTTCAATTGAAATTCTCCTCTACCACCACCACTCCCTTAGCCACCCTGACCCTGGTAATGCTGCCTTTCCCATTGTCCCCTTTCCCCCCCCCCCTCCCAGCAAAAGTAGACCTTTCCCAGTCTTGCCCTAGTCTAGTGGCCTCTTTGGGATCAGAAAATAATCCCCACTATTTCCTCCTTGCTCGTCTGCTCATTGCTGCTGCTGGTGGTTTAAATTGGCTGCCAAGACTTCCTGCGGCAGCTTATGCTACAAGTGACAATCTCCAATTGCTCTTGTAAATGCCAATCTCTATATGACTGCTAGGACCTCCCATGACAGTCCCACAAAGCTACTGTGGAAAGGCTGCTGTGGCAATGTGCAAAACAGCAGGGAGGAAAGAGTGGCATTGTTTCCTGCCCCAGAAAATGCCACTAGACCACCAAATTAATTGAACGTGGCTATCCACACAATGTGTTAAGAACAGCACAGAAAAGAGCTAGACACTACACTCGAGATCTACTTTTTTTTTTTCCCATGAAAATTTATTGAGATTTCAATAAAACATAGAAACAAGAAAACAAAAACATATGATATACATATAAGATATACAAAAGGCATATTGCGTTAACATCCACAAATAGTACAATACCAAGCAAAGATACATTAGGTACAGGCATCTTGTAGATATAAAGATAAAGGGGACCAAATTAAAGACATTTGTTTGAACTGTCCTCTATATCTATATAACATAAGTTCAAATCTATGATGTTGCAACACTGAGTTACACCAATGATGAGAGTTAAGAAGAGTCGATGATTTCCAATTGGTTAGGATCAATTTTTGTGCCAACGTTATCAAGATATCAAAGAGTTTTTTATGGTGGTCTAGTAAAGTTATTTTAGGAGAATGTGACTTGAACATTACTATGGAAAATGACAAATCATTATGTAAATGGAAAACCTTTCTCATGATAGACCAGACATCAGTCCAAAATGAATGGACTATAGGGCATTCAAACATCATATGCACAATGGAACCTTTACCCTTTTTACAATTCCAACATGTATTGGATGTTAAGAAGCCAGTGATATGAAGTTTGTGGGGGGTCCACACAGCTTTATGATACAGAAAGTACATAGATTGAATTGCGCTAGCCGATGATACAGCACGCAACGATTTTGACCATAGAAGTGCCCAAGCTTGATTTTCAATCTGGGAGTCACAGTCTCTTTCCCAAATATCTTTAAGAGTAGAGCAGGAAGATATATTCCACATAAGAAATTGTTTATACAATTTAGATGCAACATGACCAAGAGTCAAGTATTGCAAAGCCATAGTATGTATAGTAGGTGTTTGAGAAGAGAGCAATTTAATAAACGATGAGCTAGATATACAATGATGGAGTTGGATCCATTTAAAAAAGGCAGAGGATGACAAACCAAATTTCTCCTGTAGGATTTTAAATGGAAGCAGTTTATAATCGGAATCTAGAACATCATAAAGAAAGAAAATTCCCTTATCTATCCATTCTTTCCAAAGAAACGATTTCTTATTGATAAGTATATTAGTATTAAACCATAGGGAGAGAGATGGAGATTTAAGGTAGGAGTGTTCAAGATGTGAGTCAAATTCAAGTAAGCATTTAGAGGTCATTTTTAAGAGAGGATCATCAACAGAAGCGTGAGGAGCAGTCACATATGCAGGCGGATGAAGAGGCTGCATTATTTGTTTTTCAATCTCAAACCATATTGGCGAATAAATATCAGAATCCACAAACCAGTACAAACCTTGATGGATAATAAAAGATTTATGATAAGTAAAAAAATCAGGGAAAAGAACTCCCCCTTGTTCTTTGTTGAGTTTGAGTTTATTTAAAGCTATACGTGGTTGTTTGTTTCGCCATAGAAAAGAGGAGAGAAGCGTATCAAGTTTTTTGTAGAAGGAAGCAGGGAAGAGAAACGGGATCATAAGGAGAATATAATTCACTTTGGGCATAAGCATCATTTTAATGGTTTCAAGACGTCCCCACCAAGAAATATGCAAAGGATGCCAGGACTGTATTAGATTCTGAACAAGTTGAAGAATGTTACGCATATTTATATCAACAGTATCTGAGAGAGAAGGAGTAAGTTCGACACCTAAGTATCTTAATTTTTCTGGAGTCCATTGGAGATTATATGGTTTGACCAGGGAGGAGTGAGCATAATGGTTTAAAGGGAGAGACTCGGTCTTGTCTTGATTTAGTTTATAGCCAGAGAAGGAGGAATAGTCCGTAATAATTTGAAGAAGCTCTGGAAGGGAATGTTCAGGGTCAGAAAGGTAGAGAAAGACATCATCTGCATATGCAGAGAGTTTGATATCTAAAGATTTACATATAATGCCAGATATTTGTGGAGTTTGGCGAATACGAATAAGCAGAGGCTCAAGCGCTAAATTAAATAAATAGGGTGACAGAGGGCAGCCCTGTCTTGTTCCTCTATGTAGATTAAAGGAATCTGAAAGTGTATTATTTGCAATAATTCTAGCTGAAGGATCTGTATATAATACTTTAATCATTTGAATAAAGGAGGAGTTTGCACCAAACCATTCTAATGTACTAAAAAGGTAATTCCATTCAATCCTATCGAAGGCTTTCTCAGCGTCTAAAGATAAAGCAATAACAGGATGTTGAAAGGATTTTGCCACATGGGATAAGTGAAAAAATAGTCTAGTATTATCAGATATAAGTCGGCCAGGCATGAAGCCTATTTGGTTAGGATATATAACTTTATGAATACAAAGTTTGAACCTATTGGTCAAAATTTTTGCATATATTTTATAGTCAACATTTAGAAGTGAGATAGGTCTATAGTTTTGTATGAAGAGAGAGTCTTTATTAGGTTTTGGAATAACTGTGATTATTGCTTCAGAAAAACGACTATTACGGACGGTATTTGGTGTCAAGTATTGAAACAACTGAAGGAGATGGGGCAATAAGTCACTTTGAAATATTTTGTAGAATTCTACCGGAATTCCATCAGCTCCAGAAGATTTGCAAGATTGTAATTGTTTTAGCGCAAGACGTAATTCGTCAATATCAATTAGCTTATCTAAGTTAGAAGAGTCTGAAGGGGTCCAGGTTGGTCTAGTTAGATTTTGAAGGAAGGCAGATAGTGAGGATGATGTAGGAGGTGGATCTGATTCATATAGGTTATGATAAAAGGTCTTAAATTCTTTCAGAATTCCTGTATAAGAAGTGACATTAATATGGTCACTATTTTGGATAGCCGGGATTTGCAATTTACTCTTTTTTCATTTTAGATAAGAGGCTAACATTTTACCGCTTTTATTACCTTCAGCATAATATTTAGCTTCAGTTAGAAAGATTTGCATTCCAGCCTGTTTCGAGAGGACAGAATTATATTGGTATTTAAGTTGACATAGAGTGTTGTATTGAATAGGATCTTTCAACAAAGAAAATTTAGACCCTAGATCTGAGATTTGACTCTCCAGATTAGTTAGATCTGCTTGTTCAGTTTTACGTTTGTATGAAGCAATGGATACAAATTCTCCCCTTAAGGAAGCTTTAAAGACCTCCCATGTTGTTAAAGGATTAGTATCAATAACAGGATTTTGTTGAAAATAATTCTCAATAAAAAGTTTGACTCGTTGTACAATCTGCTCATCCTCTAGAAGAGAAAGTTGCAATCTCCACAAAGGCGACTTAGGAGTAGGATTGGCGTTCCAAAAAAGAACACTTGATACCAAAGCATGATCAGATACAAGTATTGGAGATATTGAAGAACTAGCCAAAGAATTCAAGAGGAGTTGAGAAACAAAAATGTAGTCAAGACGAGAAAAACTGTTATGAGGAATGGAGTGATAAGTGTATTCTCTAGCCGTGGGATGTTGTAGGTGCCAAGAATCCGGAGAAGCAATTGCGTTATGAGGGAATGGAAAGATACATGTGATTTTTGTTGAACTGGTTTAGAGGAAGATTGTTTATCAATATGAAGATCAAAAGGAAGATTGAAATCTCCAGCCATTATAATCGGTAAAGGATCGAGAGATTGGATCTCATTTAGTAAATTTAGAAAAAATTCTGGTGTGTCACTATTAGGTGCGTAGACATTAACCAATAAGAGCTGGATACCACGTATTTCCATCTGGGATATTATCCATCTGCCATTAGGATCAATTTTTTGATTAATGATCTTGGGTTGAAGTGATGAAGAAAATAATATGGATACACCTCCTCTTCTTCCAGTGGAAGGAGAGTTGATTGCCATAGTTATCCATGGGCATGGTTTTGTTAAAATGGAGGTGGAAGGAAGGTGAGTTTCTTGTAACATAATTATATCTGGCTGTTTTCGCCTCAAGTGTAATAAGACTTTTTTTCTTTTAATAGGATTATTTAAACCATTTACATTCCAGGAAACTACAGTAAGTGGTGAATGATTACTCATAGACATGCATTGTGTGTGTGGGCACTAGGAAATCATTAGGGAAATGAATGTATTCTCGAGAACACTGCAGGAGAATAGAGAAAGAGCAATATGCCTTGTAGAAAGAAAAAAGAAAAACCTCTGTAAAACAGAGCAAACCTTTGAACTCAGAACAGTAGGCAAACAGGACTAAAAAAGTCCAGCCAAAGAGAACAAAAAAGAAAACGGAGCCATCAATCATGTATTTAGGTTTTTTTTTTTTTTCTTTCTTTTTTTTTTTTCTCTTTTAAATTAATTTTTAAGGTCATATATAATTAATGTTTTAATTTCTATTTTTCTATTGTAATATTAACTACTTCTATTTATATATATGTATGTTCATCGCTTTGAAAAAAAAGACAAAGCGATGAATCAAAAATTTTAATAAACTTGAAACTTGAAACTAGAAGCAGAGGTACATATGACTCCTCCCCTCACCAATTTAAAAAATATCATATTCATTTAGAAGCTAAACAGATTTTCCTTTTTTTTTTACCTTTCTTTCTTTTCTTCCATTCAGACAATAATATTCAATAATCAATATGTGGTCTAAGATGGATATTTTTATTTATTTATTTATTTATTTTCCTTTTCTTCCCCCCCCTCTTAGTTGTCTTCATTACCCTCCCTAATATTTCATAACACACATATTCCTATAAATTTATTTAGCGATCTCCCATTTAGATAATAATATACAATAATCAATTTGTGGTCTAAGATAGATATTGTGTCCAAGACCTTCTATTTATAAATTTTATTTTATTTTATTTATTTATTATTTTTTTTTCCTTTTCTTTTTTTATAAAATTTTTTTCTTTTTTTATGTTTTTATTTTTTTCCCCTTTTCTTTCCCCCCTCTTATTTATCTCCATTTCCCTCCCTAATATTTCTTAACATACATATTCCTATAAATTGATTGGCAATCCAAAAAATATCGTCAAATATATGTTAGATAAAATTATGAAGATAGAGAGAAAGTGATCATAGGACAGTAGAATCATACTTTCCAGGAACAATGTAGACAGCAATATACAGTAATCAATTCGTGTTTCAGAATAAACAGTAGGTATATAGAAGATGTGTATTTTTTTTTTTTCCTTTTTCATTCTTTTTAATTTTTTAATTTTTTTTTTTATTCCCCTTTTCTTTTTTATTATTATTTTATAATTTATTTTTTTTTTGTTTTATAACCCTTTTTTTTTGTAATTTCCCCTTTCAATACATTCTATTGACAAATAATTTTATACGCATATGATATAGCAATCCATATATATACATCAAAGTATGATTAAGTAAATTATCAAATGTGAAGACAAAGAACCCAGAAACAGCAAAAAGCAATCTTTCCTGTATCAGTGAAGTACAAAGAGCGATATGCAGTCTAGAAGATCATTAGATTGACAGAAGTAAGGAGATGAGAAATCATGTAAGAAGAAAAGGGAAAAAGATCTTCTAAAATAAAAAAAAAAAATCCTTTCATCTATGTGTGACAATATAAAACAGGAAAAAATCAGATGAAGAGTGTAGAAAATAAAGAGAGAAGAACTAGAGGCTAATCTAGTCTCCAATAGTTATATGGTAAGAATTAGAACTATACCATTATATTGAGACAACAAAGCAGTATAGGAGAAAAGAGATTTAAGTAACAGCAACATAGAAGTATTAATCGAGTAGAAGAATGAAAGGATGAGACAGGAAGGGTAGTTGAAAAATGAGTGAAGTATCAGAAACAATTACAAAGAAAATTTATAAAAAGCAGTCAGGAGTGTATAAGGAGAACTGTGAATTGTGAGTTTGTCCAGGGAAACTCATTGAGAGTTAACCAGCTATAACAGACTTAAAGGCATTATTATAAAATAAGCAGGACAGCATGAAATCAAAAGTCAAAATAGGAAATAATGAGGTCCAGCGATGAAAGCATTCAATAAGCACAGGCAGCATCAGATAGCGATAAGAATCTGGAAGATCTGTAGAGGCGAGGGCAGAGTATAGCATCAAAAGTCAAAAGAGAAGGTTGTTTCTTTCGGTCAGTAGAAGAGCAGAAATAGCAGGCACTAAAGCGCTGATGCAGGCAAGACTCTCAAGTGGACGACATTCCTTACGATTGTAGGTTGTTCAAGAATGTTTGAAGGAGCTCCGGCGATTCAAAATGCCTCGTTGAGTTATTAATCATCACTATCATTCGGGCAGGATATTGCAAGCCATAGCGTGCCCCCATGGATTTCAGTCGTGCTCGTAGTTCCAGGAAAGATTTTCGCTTTCGCGCCGTGGTTTTTGCTAGGTCAGGAACAATTAAAAGTTTTTTGCCAGCATATGTTAAATCCTTGTGTGTCTTCGCGGCAGTTAAAATCTGAAGAGCTTGCGGGTATCGTAGCAGCTTTGCCACAATCGGTCTCGGCCTTGTAAATCCAGGTTTCAGAGAAGATGGTGTTCTGTGAGCCCGCTCAAATTGAAGCGGGAGATCCGTGGTGAGGTTTAAAAGTTTCGGTAGAGTATCGGTGAGAAATTGAATCATATCAGATCCTTCAGAATTCTCCTGTAATCCAATAATTTGAATGTTATTACGACGATTTCGATTACAAAGGTCTTCCATATCTTGATCGATTTTTTTAAAACGCTGCTGTACTTCCGTTTCGAATTGTGCAAAGGAGAGCGCCGCCATGTCAGCTCTGTTTTCTAGGGAATCTACACGTGCCACACAGGCAGCAAAGGAAGCAGTAAGTGAGTTTATTTCTGATTTCATTTCGCAGGTGATATCATATTGTTTGGTGATAAGATCTTTTAGAGCCCGAAGCTCATCCAAAACTGCATCAGATGAAGCGTTCATGGACTTACTGGTTGACGGTTTCTCCGGTGAGGGAGGATCGTGTTTAGACCTTTTAGATCCTGTAGATTGGGTCGGAGAGTTCTCAGCTTTAGCTGATTTGGTAGTGGACATCTTATAAACTGATAAAAGTTAATTTTATAAAAAAAAATGCCCAAACAAACTTGCTCCAAATCAATGATTTAGCACACTGTGGAGGAGAGAGAGAATTATGCGACCATCTTGCTTCCTGGCTCAACAGCGCCCCGCCCCTCGAGATCTACTTTTGAATACCTACAAATCTTCACATACTAAAGATAAGGTACAGACTTGTGTGGCCCGGTTCAGTGTGCTTGGAAATACTCCAGCCAACATCATAAGAAATAATTAGAAAATTATTCAAACTCTTCCTGTTTTCCAAGATGTTCCATTGAGGATTGCTTTTTCCCATGATAAAAATTTAAAGGATTTACTCAGTCCATCAATGTACCGGAGTCCCACTTCTAGTAGTCACGTTTTACCTCAAGGTTTTTTCAAGTGTGGTTCGTGCAGTATCTGTGCAGTCACCCAGCAAGGTCATTTTTTCACAAAAACAATTGACAACAAAATATACCATATTAAGTACTTTTTAACTTGCAATACAGATTTTGTTATATATGTGATAATCTGTCCGTGTACAAAACTGTATGTTGGCAAATCAACACGCCCGTTCAAAATACGCATGAGTGAACACAAATCTAACATAAAATGAAAAAAACTGAGTGCTCCGCTTGTTGAACATTGTCTTGAATTTTGCCATGATTTTCATCAGTTAAAATGTCTCTGTATTGACAAAGAAAGTAAACATGAGTGGGGAGGTGACCACCATAATAAGTTATTACAACGGGAAGCACGGTGGATTTTCCAGCTCAATATTGTCAAACCTTTTGGCTTAAACAGCAACATAGGTTGGCATTCTTTTTTCTAATCTCCACCTTTGATAAACAAAAGTGATTAATAAAGTTTGTTCTATCTATGACATCATTTTCAGTCACTATAAATACGCATGTGCAGCGTTCTAAAAATTACCGGCGCCATTTTTTGAAATGCAGGAGAGTTAATATTGAATGCAGTGAGTACTACTTCAATTAAGTTTTGTTAACAACTGTGTTTTTGGATGTATTTAAATGTTTAAAATTGATTACAAGTAATTGGAAGAATCATGATAGAATAAATTATACTTTCTGGTGGGTGAATGTGTGTACTATATACAAATATGAACAAATTAATGCAGAGTGTAGGGGACTTAGTGGAATATTCAACAAAATTTGGTGCACATTGACTACATTTGTACAAATATAATACTGTATTTTGTCTTACTTTTTTCTTGGTTTATTTATCTTTACACATCCAGGGAGGGTGGGGAGTTGGGGGGTTGGGAGGAAATATTGATAATGATATTTTAGGTAACTTGGTTTCATTTTATATTATTTACTTGGCTCTTATGTTATTACTATATGCAAAATAATGTAATTATTGAATGATAGTTCTGTTATCTATATAGATATTAGTGTTATGACTGAATGCAATAATATATTGTTCTTTTATTTATATAACACTGTTCTTGTTTAAAAATCAATAAAGAATTATAAAAAAATAATAATAAATGTTTAAAATATATTTTTTGTCATTTATTTCTTCTGTTTTGCAGTTGTTCAAAAAAAGTCCCCTGACGAAGCCAAATATTTTGGCGAAACGGGTCCCGTCGGGCTCTTATCTACATTTGAGATAAGTGCACTCCTTTTTGCTGATTATTATTATTAAAGTGTCTAAATACCACTGATATTTAAAAAAATTTTCAATCAGCAACAAGAGGTTTTTGTTGACCAATGATAGTCTGTCCTGCTATCAACCACATTGTGAATTTCATCTTCTACATGGTGCAGGCTTCTGAGGTCTTTTCCTCTTGTTTAATCAATTTACAGTTGTGTGTAGAACCTGTATATTAGATTGTTTTCAACATTTTTGAGGTTCTTTCCATTGGTGTTGACTAGGGGTTCATGGGGGCCAATGGCAGGAGGGAGTTGGCATACCTCCTGCTGATCATGGTTGTGGGGGCAATCAGGAGTTTAGCAAGCTGGTAGCAGGAAGGAGTGGTCATCCCTCCTGCTGATCATGGTTAGGGGGTGTTTTGGGTGTCAGGCAGAAGAGATTTGGTATCTCTCCTACCAATTGGAGGGTCCTCTGTTCGCCGTAGCCAGTTCAGCTGATTGTGTCAGGGTAATTCTCCCCCCCCATCAGATGAGCTGGCAGGAATCCCTGAAGCCATGGCTGATTGGGGATAAATTCCCTTGCTGTGATCAGCTTATGGCTGTTGTGGGCTAGAAGCAAAGATAGGCAGCTGAAATTTAGGTCAGGGTTTTCCAGGCCTTTATTTCAGCCAAGCTTCCTATCTTTGTGTGAATCATGGCTAGGTAGCTGCTTTAGCCTGCCTAGCACCTCTTCTGGCATTGGCCATGCCTACTTTGGTGCTCCATGGCCTAAAGCAGCTGCCCAGCCACAATTCTTGTCACCTTTTATTTAGGCATTGGTAGGCACTTTAACACTGCCAATTGTTGCCTTTTCTTATGGTGGTTTTCATTTAACTTAGGCATCAGCAGGGCACCTACTTCCACCTAAGTCTAGGCACTGGTTATAGAATTTCCCCCTTAGGGGCTCATTTTCAAAATAAAGAAACATCCAAAAAGTGACACAAAGTGACAGATGGATATTTTTGTTGGCAAAACATCCAAATTGTTATTTTCAAAATCCATTTTAAATAGTTTTCTATGCAGCTCATATGTACTGCATCTAAATTTCAAGGGGGGGGGGGGGTGTTGGGGAGGTGTTGAACAGGGCTAGGGCAGACTTGTGATTTGGCCATTTTTCTGCAAAAAATGGAACATTGTAAAAAATGCCCAGGGCAAAAAATGGGCATTTGAGGTTAGACCAGTTTCAGTAACAATTAAGTGCCAAAAATGTGCCCAAACTAATCAGATGACCTCTTCCAGTGGTCACTGACCTCTTCCCATCCCCCCACCAAAGAAGCAAAATAAACAGTATATACCAGCCTGTATGACAGCTTCAGATGTAATGACCAGTCCTATTAGAACAGCAAGCAGGTCCCTGGAGTAACCTAGTGGTCAGTGCAGTAGCCTAAAGAGCTGAGGACCCAGGCCCATATCCCTCACTTATGATGGGATGTATGAGTTCTCCAAAACCCACCAAAAAGCTACTGACCTACATATAGGCTATTGTGGTGATGTACAGGTAGGTACAGTAGATTTTTGGTGGATTTTGATGGGCTCCCTATACAATGTAAGGGGGTAATGGTGAGATGTGCACCTGGGACCTTTTATGTGACATCCAGTACAGTGTCTCCTAGGGTGCCGCCACTTAGATAGGATATTAGATAGTGCTGGGTAAGAGCATGCTGTCTTGGTACCTGTAGGTACTAATGACATAGGAAAATGTGGGTGGGAGGTTCTGGAAGCCACATTTAGGCTCTTAGGTAGAAAGCTGAAATCCAGATCCTCCAGGGTAGCATTTTCAGAAATGCTTCCCGTTCCATGTGCAGGACTCAAGAGGCAGGTAGAGCTTCTAAGTCTACAAAATAAAGTAGAGGCATTAAAATATATAGCACCGAATGATGAGGTAGTTATAATAGGCATCTCAGAGACCTGGTGGAAGGAGGACAGCCAATGGATACAAATTATATCGCAATGATCAAATTGATCTACTCTGAGGAGGGGTTGTGCTATATGTTAGAGAGGGAATTGAATCAAACAAAATAAATATTCTGAGCAACACAGATAACAGTATGGAATTCATATGGATAGAAATTCCATGTGGAAAGGCAAGGAAAACACGGGTGGGGTTATACTACCATTCACCTGGACAGAATGAGAAGACAGATGAAGAAATGTTTTCACAGATCAGGAAAGCTGGCAAATTGGGCAACAGTATGATAATGGGTGATTTCAACTACCCTCCTAAATTAAAGACTTTATCCTCTTCTCATGAGGTAGAAGAGGGCATAAAGATTCAGATGTGGTGGAGAAAAAAGACCTCACATTCAAACAATCGGCGTATCAGATCAGAACAAGCTGAATGCGAGTAAGCCTCTGAATCATCACTGGTCAATGTAATCAAACACTCCTCCACCAACAATAGGGTGGAACAAAAAACAAAATAAACAGATGTGTCACAAAAATCATGGAGAACAAGTAGCACTTTGTTTTGTATTAAAAAAAAAAAATGGAAGCAGATTCACATATAGGGTAGCAGCCTAATCCGTTTACTAGCAGAAAACTTCTCTAAGAAACACCTGGTGAAGCGAACTTAAAATCCAAGAAAACTGTTAAGTACTTAGCTAAACAGGAATCCAAAAAATTGTTAAGCACTCGGCTCTAAAAGCTGTCTCACAGTGAGCAGAACATTGCTACCAGTATTATACAAATATCAATAACCAGTCCCCCTTCAGAGTAATCCGGAGAGAAACAATTCATAACAGGGGACCAAGAACACCACTGCTACTGTTGCTGTTGAGTCCGCCGTGCCGTATCCACAAACTCACAGAGCAAACTGTATAATCCACAAAATTGTACCCACGATACTGTCCCAACAGGGGTACCCTGTTTTGCATCAAGCATCATCAGGGGTTAAATGATCAGGAACACATCTTGAAAGCGCTTACCTTAAGTAAAACCTCACTCTAATATAAAAACTGCAAGCTGCGGGCCAACATCATCTCCTATAGAAACGCCTTCCACTCTACAGCACAATTCAATCCAGTTGGTACCTCTTGTATGATTTCAACTACACCAACATTGACTGGATAAATGCTGCATCAGGAAGTGCTAGAGAGATAAAATTCCTAGATGTTATAAATGACTGCTTCTTGGAGCAACTGATTTGGGAACCAACAAGAAGGGGAGCTATTTTAGATTTGGTCCTTAGTAGAATGCAGGACATAGTATGGGAGGTAACTGTGTTGGGCCCGCTGGGAAACAGTAATCATAACATGATCAAATTTGAGCTGATAACTGGAGAGAAATCTACTGTAGCGGCATTTGATTTTCACAAGGATGACTATGATAAAATGAGGAAAATGGTTAAAAAGAGGCTAAAAGGTTCTGTGGCAAAGATCAGAAGTCTAAACCAGGTGTGGATGTTGTTCAAAAATACCATTGTGGAAGTGCAGACCAGAGGCATGCCACATATTAACAAAGGTGGAAAGAAGAGAAAACGAGAGCTTAAAAGAGGTTTAAAGGTGAAGTGAAAGAGGCTGTTACAGCCAAGAAAACATCCTTTAAAGAATGGAAAAATGATCCCAATGAATAAAATAAGAAGAGACATAAGCATTGGCAAGTTAGATGTAAAGCATTAATAAAGAAAGCTAAACACGAATATGAAGAACAACTTGGCAATCTCGGTGAACCTGGAAGACGTACTAAGCCAAATTGACAAGTTAAAGAATGATAAATCCCAAGATTTCTTTCAATTCCTTCACCTCATCACCCTTGAAAACCATTTCTGGTTCAGGTAGATGTCTTACATCTTATTTCATAACGACTGAAGCAAATAATTAATTCAGTCTCTCCCTGAGCACTCCTTTTACTCCTAGATCATTTAAAAGTCCCACGGATTCCTTCACAGGTTTTCTGCTTTTGATGTCCCTAAAAATAATTTTTACTATGAGTCTTTGCCTCTTTGGTAAGAGAGAGGCTGCACAAGTGTATGTATGGTGGAGGAGGGGTGTGGTTGTTGACAAGGAAGGGAAAGAGAGGCTGCACAGGTTGGGAGGGGTAGCAAGGGAGGGAAATAAGCTACATGGGCTGAGAGGGAATAGGAAGGGAGGAAAGAGAGGCTGCATAGACTGGGGAGTTGGGAAAAGAAGGAAAGAGAGAGGCTGCATGGGCTGGAGAGCTCATTCCCGTAGTCAGTCAGAATGCACTACACTAGCGTTCACAATCCAGACACATTTTCAGCCCTTTAAAAAAGGGAGCTAGCATATCTTATTAGCCTAAATTAACACAAAACAGCCATAGAACAATAAGATAATTAGGTGTGTTCAAGAGAGATAATCATGTCACAGAGAGAAAAGCATTCCCTAAAGTACCACTGGTTCCATTAGCAGGAACATTTTTCTTCTCTGTCAATATTGCAGACATGCAAGACATGAGGAATGACTTCTTGTTCTACTATCATCAGAGTTAAAAGCATGGGCTATGACTAAGGTCCTCCTCTTAGCTCCTGCAATAAATTACACTGCACGTTCTTGGATTTTTTTTCTCAAAATGGGCCCAATTTATCATTTTATTGTAAAGGTTCCATTATGCTAATATCATCTAAAATCATTTTCTGCTACTGCTGGAGGTCAAGAGGAAATATTAAATGTTACACATTAGAGCCTGGCAGTAGAGTAGTTAGTGGCTACAGGGTTTTAAGTAGCCCATTAGAAGGCAGAACGTACACTTTAAAGGACTTTCACATGGCCATGGATTTTTAGTATCAGCAGCAGCAGAAACTTCTGTAATTTAAATGCCGACTGCCATGTTTAAACTTATTTATATTCAGTGCCAACATACATATGGTCAGCAGTGCTGAAATTACATATAATGCAGTCAGTGCCACAACTGCTATCCATTTAGGTTACACTTGCTATTTCTGCTTATTTGAACATATATATTTATAAAAGATTGTGAAAGATATCTAGCATTATAAATCTTTGTACCCAAACCTTCTCCAGAAGAACCTTAGTCTATATAGTAACACAATCTTGCAGCTGCACACCTGCTTAAGCAATACATTCCCACCAGAGTGCCCTTTCATGGTGGATGGTACAACCATATGAAGTCCCTAATCTTTTGACCTTCTCACTGGGTTTCTTTCTCAGACATGTCTGTCACATGTGTTAGCTGTGTGCCCTTCTCTCATGCTTTGGCATTCCCTGCTTCCTGCCCTGTGATCTGACATCTCTCTGTCTTCTGGTTTGTGAGAGGACTTACAGAGACAGAGACAGATCTTCACTGGTAAGACTTTGCTTGCAAACTTGGGGAAAGGGAAACCTAAAGCTAAATAGGTAGCTCAGGGACTTCATTTTATTTAAAGTACTCTGCTCACTTAAAAGGGGGATTTAAGGGTTAGTTTGTTCTTAGTATAGGAAGTCTCCGTTATAGAGTTCATAGGCTAGCATTTCAAGGGGCTATTTTAAAATTCCTATTCTAGTGTATTGTGTCTAATAGTCCTGAATGCTAGGGTTATGCATCTGAACCAGCAAGTTGCTTGCAGAATGCTGTCAATCATATTTGAACTCTGCCTCATTCCCAGACTCCTGCCCCCCTCAGTTTTTTTTTTGCAAGCAAGTTGCTCAGAAGTGTTTCTGCTCTGCAGTTTTATTATTCTCAGGTATTTTATCTTAGTGTATGGTTGGAGGGACCTCTGCCTGGGAGAAGACACAGACTCGCATTGTGGAAGACCGCTGCTAACAGGATCAGCTCTTGGGGACACCTAGCTAGGCAGTCTTTTGTATTTTTGTACTTTTTTAGAGCTCAGGAGCTGTTCCTTGCATAGCTGCTCACATCTCTGATTTATCAGGAGCTTGTGTGCAGGCTGTTTGTCTCCATTCTGGTTTGGACAGGCTTAATATTGGGCCAGATGTGTAGTCCTCTCCCTTTTTGTGGTGACATTGTGCCAACTGTGAGGCAGAGTTCTTCTCAATTTGACCCAGCTGTACTCCTAAGCTGAAGCAGGCAGGCACACAACACAATGAGTAAGGCTATAGTAGCCTATGGAGAAAACTGGGGAGGGGGGTATCCAAAAGTATAATTTTAAGATTTCTGCACACAGAGCCAAGGTCCCCCACCTCTAAACCCCATTTCCCTGCATTTTATATGCTTCATGGAGTCCACTTGGGATGTTTTTGATACGATTTTGCTGGCAATGGCTATCTTGGATTTTAAATGATCTTTTTTCTAAAGCCTCCATCTGCCTCAAAATCCCCTAATTGACTTAAAATCAATAGGGACGGACTTCTCAGGTCTTCCTACTCTTGTATTATGCCAGGTTTGCACAGGATGGTTGGCCGAGGAGCATTCATTTCCCGCATTTGGCAGAAAGTGCGAGGGAAGGACGGGAGCCTTAGGCTCAGCCTCCTCTGAGTTCTCCAGGACTGTGGATCTTCAGGAGGTGCAATCTCAAGGGAAGATACCCTTTCCAGAGCTCTCCAAAGGTGCATTGTCTAAGTGAAACATAGAAACATAGAAATAGACGGCAGATAAGGGCCACGGCCCATCCAGTCTGCCCACCCTAATGACCCTCCCCTGCCTTTACCCTGCGAATAGATCCCACGTGTCGATCCCATTTGGCCTTAAAATCAGGCACGCTTCTGGCCTCAATCACCTGAAGTGGAAGACCATTCCAGCGATCAACCACCCTTTTGGTGAAAAAGAATTTCCTGGTGTCACCGCGCAGTTTCCCGCCTCTGATTTTCCACAGATGTCCTCTTGTTGCCGTGGGACCCTTGAAAAAGAAGATATCTTCCTTTGCATCGATGCAGCCCGTGAGATACTTGAACGTCTCGATCATGTCTCCCCTCTCTCTGCGCTCCTCGAGTGAGTATAGCTGTAATTTATCTAACCGTTCTTCGTACAGGAGATCCTTCAGTCCCGAGACCATCCGGGTGGCCATTCTCTGGACCGATTCCAGCCTCAGCACATCCTTACGGTAATGCGGCCTCCAGAATTGCACACAGTATTCCAGGTGGGGTCTCACCATGGATCTATACAAAGGCATAATGACCTCAGGCTTACAGCTGACGAAACCCCTGCGTATGCAACCTATGATTTGTCTTGCCTTGGATGAAGCTTGCTCCACTTGATTGGCAGCCTTCATGTCCTCACTGACAATCACCCCTAAGTCTCGTTCTGCTACCGTTCTTGTTAGGATCTCGACATTAAGGGTATAAGTCCTACATGGATTTTGAGTACCCAGGTGCATAACTTTGCATTTTTTGGCATTGAAGCTGAGCTGCCATGTCTTAGACCAGTTCTCTAGTAAGAGTAGATCGTGCATCATATTGTCGGGCATTGAATTTTTATCCATTGTGCTTTTGCCCACTACATTGCTTAGTTTGGCGTCATCGGCGAATAATGTTATCTTACCTTGGAGCCCTTCTGCCAAGTCCCTTATAAAGATATTGAATAGTATCGGGCCCAAGACCGAGCCCTGGAGCACTCCGCTGATCACCTCCGTCATTTCAGAGGGGGTGCCGTTCACCATTACCCTTTGAACCCTACCTCTAAGCCAGTTCCCAACCCACTTCGTCAATGTGTCGCCCAATCCTATGGAACTCATCTTGCTTAGCAACCTGCGATGAGGTATTCTATCGAATGCTTTGCTAAAGTCCAGCTACACGATGTCCAGGAACTCTCCAACATCTAGCTTCCCCGTCACCCAGTCAAAGAAGCTGATCAGATTGGATTGGCAGGATCTCCCCTTAGTAAATCCATGTTGACGGGGATCCCATAGGTTCTCTTCATTCAGGATCGTATCTAATTGGTGTTTGATTAGAGTTTCCATTAGTTTGCTCACTGTTGATGTGAGACTCACTGGTCTGTAGTTTGCTGCTTCTGTCTTGGAGCCTTTCTTGTGGAGTGGAATGACATTAGCCTTCTTCCAGTCCAACGAGATGCTACCTGAACTAAGGGAGAGGTTGAAGAGCGCTGACAGCGGCTCCGCCAAGACATCACTCAACTCCCTGAGCACCCTGGGGTGCAGGTTGTTCGGTCCCATTGCCTTGTAAACCTTGAGCTTTGACAGCTCACCGTAGACACTGCTGGGTGTAAATTTGAAATCGCTAAATGGGTCAACTGAGTCAACCCTTGTCTGTAGCTGAGGGCCATGCCCCGGTGCTTCTCGGGTGAAGACAGAGCAGAAGTATTCATTTAACAGTTGGGCTTTTTCTGAGTCCTTTTCCACATAGTTTCCTAAGACGTACTATTTCTCCTGAGTTTTTACTTCTGTCACTGATATACCATACACTTAGTTGCCACAGAGCCTTGGAGAACCTGCTAGGGTTCCCTACTGGTGTCCTCAAGACCCCCATTACAAGACTGTACCCCTGATTTTGTGATCCTTATGTGGAATGCCTATTTGAACTGCAAAGGGTCCTCAGTGTCTGTGTTAAGCATGACAGAGGTAGAGGCACAGGGGATCTCCCTTCAGCATGCATCCCGACCAGATGAGGACACAGAGCTGGACCAGGATGTTCAGTGTGACATTGACTGGGAGGAAGGAAAGTCCTGTTCCATGCCTTTATAGTCCCAGGATGTAGTTTCTTCTTATGGAAGTTAGATATTGGATGTTTATTCATTTGTATTACTAGTCTTTGTGAACCGCATAGAACTTAATTGTATTTGCGGTATACAAGTGAGTTTTATGTTATGTTATGTTTCTCTGGCAGAGTCTGGTTCTCCACATGAGAACAATGGTCAGCCTAGAAACATGATGGCAGATAAAGGCCAGATGGTCCATCCAGTCTGC
The DNA here is from genome assembly GCF_902459505.1 of Geotrypetes seraphini. Taxonomy (NCBI): domain Eukaryota; kingdom Metazoa; phylum Chordata; class Amphibia; order Gymnophiona; family Dermophiidae; genus Geotrypetes; species Geotrypetes seraphini. Next base: position 256,207,688 of record NC_047086.1, read on the forward strand.
CCTTCCACACCACTCCTTCTGGAGTTTTCCTTCATTTGAAAAAAAACCTCTCCTCCTGTACATTAATGTCACAAAGATATTTAAACTTCTCTGTCCCCTCTCTCCTGTCTTTCTTTCAGAGTATACATATTAAGTTTTCTAAGTCTGTTCCGATATGTTTTATGACAAAGGCCACTAACCAATTTTGTAGCAGCCCTCTGGACTGACTCCATTCTATTTATAGGTTTTAAATGTTATTAAGAGAAGTTAAAATGAAATAAGGATTTAGGGCCAGATTACCTGCTGAATTACATAAAGCACTGGTTTTTAACATAACATAGTACTTATAAACCACGTAAACATAAGTTCAATGCAGTTAACAAAAGATTAATAATAAAAATAAAAATAAATACACATAAAACTATTTGGCCAGGTACTTTGAGAAAGGGTAAGTTTTCAACTGGGTTCTAAAATGTTTGTAAGGGCAAGCACTACACAACAATGGTCAAAATCTTTATCCTAGAATGCAGCCTGGAATGCTAATGTATGATCCAAAGATTTCATACTTTTACAACCCTGAGCAGATGTAAAAATGAACAAAGCATGTGATCCTCTTCTATATTTATAAGATGCTATAAGGAATCTGTCAGTCATATAGATTGGAGCAATACCATATACAACTTTATAGCAAAGACAACCCAACTTAAACAAAATGCGAGCTTCCACTGGGAGCCAGTGTAGCTCATGGTAGAAGGGTGTCACATGGTCATATTTCCTCAAACCATAAATCAATTTGACTGCTGTATTCTGAATTAATCTAAGTCTAGCCATCTCTTTCTTGGTTCATGTTAAATAAACTATATTGCAGTACTCAAGAAGATGCAACAACAATGATTGAACTAGAAGTTTGAAAACAGAAAACTCAAAATACGGTTTTATGGTACGCAATTTCCATAAGGTTTATTAACCCTTTTGTACCATGAATCTATTTGCTTTTTCATAGTCAAATGTTGATCTATAACAACTCCCAGTATTTTAATCATTAGATGAATTGTATACAGTGTTGAGTCTATAGTAATTGATGGTTCATGGGAAATTTTGTGCAGGGATGTAACAAAGGACTTGGTCATATCATGATTTAATTTAGGCTTAAATTTCTGCATCCATGAATTCATCAGTTTCAATACAGACTCAATCGTTTGAGTGATATGGGGCAAAGCTGTGTTACAAGAAATGATGATTGTGATGTCATCAGCATAACTCAGGGGTGTCAAAGTCCCTCCTCGAGGGCCGCAATCCAGTCGGGTTTTCAGGATTTCTGCCATGAATATGCATGAGATTTGTTTGCGTGCACTGCTTTCGTGGTATGGTAACAGATCTCATGCATATTAATTGGGGGAAATCCTGAAAACCCGACTGGATTGCGGCCCTCGAGGAGGGACTTTGACACCCCTGGCATAACTAAACAGCCTTGTACCCAGTTCACTCAAATGAAGACTCAAAAAAGAGAGAGACACATTAAATAATGTAGGTGAAAGTGGAGAGCCCTGAGGGACTCCTCATGGTTTTTTCCAAACTGCAGAAAGCTGATTATTAGACTTAACTTGATAGAGTCTAGATTCAAGAAACCCTTTAAACCAGGGGTGTCCAATCTTTTGGCTTCCCTGAGCCGCATTGGCTAAAAAAAATGTTTCTAGGGCTGCACAAACACGCAAACCCTGCAGCAAGACAGAGGAGGGAGCCGGCAAGATGGTAAACATCCGGGGGCAGCAGAGGAAAACACTGCATTGCCCTCGACCAGGGCCGCACAAAATACTTCACTGGGCCACAGGTTGGACACCCCTGCTTTAAACCATGAGAGAACATTGCCTTGTAATCCTAAGGCGTCTAAGCAAGCCAATAGTTTGGTATGATCCACCAAATCAAAGGCACTACTCAGGTCAAACTGGAGAACCAATGCACTGCTACCCTTACTCAATAAACTGTTTAGATGATCAAGCATTGTGGCTAACACCGTTTCTGTAGTGTAACGGGTTCTAAAACCAGATTGAGAATCATGAAGTAAGGAATGTTGCTCAAGATATTTTGTTAGCTGGATTTGGACCAACCCTCCATGATTTTTACAAAAAAGGGGATTGATGCGACTGGTCTTTAATTAGATGGTAATGATATAGATTCTTTCTTATTTTTAATTATTGGGGTGATAATTATGTTGCCCTCCTTTTGTGGGAAATTTCCTGATTCAAAAAGTCAGATAGCCATTCTAATAATTTTAGTTTGAAACTTAAAGATGCCACTACCATAAGGTCTGATGGACAAGAATCTAACATGCATATCTATGAAATTTAGCATATCTATGAAATAGGTCAGTAAAATCATTCCAGTCCGGATTTTTGAATGTAGACCAATACCAATCTGCATAGACCTCGTCTTCATTCATACTTAAATAAGAATCACAATTCCCTAAACAAGGTAGACAGGAAGATCTCAAATGTAAGACTTTGGAGCTGAAGAAATTTGCTAAATCATTTGAGGTAGGCAAAGGCAGCCCTGAAGATTGCATATTTTTGGACACATTGAACAAGGTGTTATTTAATTGAAATAATTTTTTTTACTTCAATGCTAGTGTTTCCAACTTTTGCTGAATAATAGACTTTTTGTTTCTCCCTTAGTAGCCTTTCTCCAATTTTCTTTATCTATAACTGATTTTGATTTTAGCCATTTTCTCTCATAATGACGTGCTATTCGCTTCATCCCTAATAATTTTATTTTTTGGAGTCATCAGATCATCTCTTTATAACATGCTTAGGGGCAATTTCATCTAGGATGGTATTACAAAAATTTTTCCAATCTGATAGAAATTCATGAGTGTTGCCTTCTGGGAGTAGTTCTGCCCGCTTCCAGAATTCGATTGGATTAAGTGGTTTTCTAACAAGGATTTCTAATTTTTGTAACTTTTGGTATAGGATTAAATTTCTTAGTCCATCCCAGAGAAAAATAGTAGACTGGGGACCCCCAGTCAGTCAGGTTTTCTCAAAATCCCCAATTTTGTTTATTTTCTTTTTTCTTTTTATGTATCTTATATTTTTGATTATAGGTGGTTGTATATACTATGGGCTCCTTTTATGAAGCCGCGTTAGTGGTTTTAGCGCAAGCAGCTTTTTAGCATGTGCTAAACCCACGCTATTCAGCTGGAACTAATGCCAGCTCAATGCTGACGTTAGCATCTAGCACGGTCGGCAGTTTAGTGTGCGCTATTACGCGCGTTAAACCACTGACACGGCTTCTTAAAAGGAACCCTATAGACTGATTCCGGAACTTGGAGGCTTGGTGGATGGCTGACTAGCAGTTGAGCTCCCTCCTCTGAGCATCATTTATCAGGCTTTAAAGTAACAAGTTTTCCTCTATTTGAAAATAAAATCCTCTAAAATGACATCAAACAAGCAGAAGATGCAAGAGACTCCAGCAAAATCTATAGGAAAGACCAAAATACTAAAGGAAGATATACAGAATCCTAGTGGGAGTCCTCTGCCTATGGATGCATTAGATGTGATAGAGGTAATGGAGGAACTGAGGAATATCAATTTATTGCTAATAGAGATGAGGAAGGAAATGAACCTCATGAACAGCAAGCTGGATATAGTAAATAACAGAATGGACAAGATGGAAAACAGAATAGAGAAGATAGAACAAGTGCAACAGGACCACAAAGGAGATCATAACATATTAAAAGAAATGAATAAAAAAAATGGTGGATCTTGAGAACAGATCTAGAAGACAGAATATAAGAATACTGGGATTAAAGGAAGGGGTACAGATAGAAGTAGAGGTAGGTTATAGGATTAGTCAGAAACCACTTCACAGGTCATGGACCTGATGGGCTGCTGCGGGAGCGGATCGCTGGGCGTGATGAACCTCTGGTCTGACCCAGTGGAGGCAACTTCTTATGTTCTTATGAGCTGAGAGGGAAAATATATTATCCTTTTTGGAAGAAGTAATACCAAAAATTCTTCCTCTTAAATTAAAAATGCCAATGGAAATTGAGAGAGCACACAGGATTGGAATGAAAAATCTCATAATCAAGGAAAACCAAGACCAGTAATTTTAAGATTATTGAGATTTCAGCATGTACTGGAAATTTTAAAAGCTGCAAGAGAAACCAAAAATCCGGCATATAAAGAATCCAATTTACTTTTTGTCCAAGATTTTGCCAAGGAGACTGTTCAGCTAAGGAAACAATTTCTACAATTAAGACAACCTTTAAAGGAAATTGGAGCTAAATATGGGTTATATTACCCAGCACAAATGAGAGTTACATATAAAGAAAAATTTTATCTATTTGAGGATCCAGAAATCCTTAAAGAGCTTCTGTCAGCTCTAGAAACACCTATGAACTAGAGAGTATTATATCGATGGAAATATGTCTCAGGTTTGATGAAACTGTGACTTGGGTTTTTTTTATCTGGATTGTGAGACGTGTGGAGATATACAGAAAATCTTAATATTTTTGCTATTGAATTTAATTGATATTAAAATGGCTGCTACAACTGATTCTTCAACTGTTGCATAGAGCATTCTGGACCCCTATTCGTTTACAAAAATTAGATTGCTCTACGTCTGAAAGATGTTGGCATTGTCATCTTGAAGCAGGGACTTTAGATCACTTATTATTCTATTGTCCATTTATTTTGGCTTTCTGGAAATCAATATGAGGCCAAATAAATTGTTTGTTAGAAAATCATGTGGCATTATCGTATGATACAGTATTATTTGTCATGTCAATGAGGGCTAAGAGCCAAATATCTTCCAAAAATAATAAACTTATACTTATTTTAACAGGAGTCACCATACAACAAATAACATGTAGTTGGAAAAATTGGAATAGATTGAACTACAGTTTTTGGTGGAATTCAGTGTGTCATATTTACAAAATGGAAAGAACATTAGCTAGTCAAGAAAGGGAATTTTAAGAAATTTTAAGATGTGTGGGGGCCATTAACAAATTATTGCAATGAATAGATATAATTTTCCCTGATTAGTACAAATGAAATAAGGGGGAGGGTTTGTTTTTTTGTTTGTTTGTTGGTTTTTCTTTTAGTTTTCATTATTTGCTTTGAATGGAAAGAAAGTTTTAAATATATGGTATATGTGTTATGAGATATTGAAGGATTGGGAGGGAAGGGGATAAATTCTATTTAATGTAAAAATTTGTAGAATTTCAAGTGATGTATGTAAGTTAAAATGATGTTAATTTTTGATGCACTTGATATAAGTTATAAAAATGAATAAAGAATTAAAAAAGGAGCCCTATATGTGTAGTCTGACATTATTGACTACCCTTGATGCAGGTAACTATGCACTGAAACATGTTTAGGCTGGGCAAATAGCACAATTTAAAAAACTTTTCATCCCTTTATTTCTAATAACATTTTGGTTGAATCAACTGGTTTTCCTGCTGCTTTATTTTTGCCTGTATATTCTGCTGCAGTTGGATGTTACCTCTTCTTTTTTCATCATTCTTCAATCAAAACTCAATAGTAATAACACTTCAGCAAAACAACTCCCAGATAAATTATATAAACTTCCATATAATGTAAAAAAACAATTTGTTTTCCTTTCTTTTATTGAACATCCTCTTTAAAAATATACTTTTCTAACTTCTAGGAGATTTTTTCTGGGACCTCCAGATTAAAACCCCCTTTTATCAAGCCACATTAGGGGTTTTTATCGCTGGCTGCTGGGGTAAAAGCTCCGATGCTCATAGGAATTATATGAGCTTTGGAGCTTTTATCAGAGTGGCTGGCAATATAAAAAAAACCCTAATGCACCTTGATAAAAGTGGGCCTTAATTAATTTACATTATACAGTAGATCTAAATTTTAAATTTTTTGTTTGACTTTTAAAGCTCTACATTGGGTACTGTAACCATTTCATATACCCCAACGCGTACATTTTGGTAGGTTGAATCTCAGAAGCTGGTACTTTTCCAAAAATGGCTCATGAATCAACTCATAATTCTGCTTCTTTCATTTTATTTCCATCCTTAAAGAATGACCTTCCACAAGTTATTTGAAGTGAACTTCCATTTCCAAAATTTTAGGGCTCCTTTTCCTAAGCTGCAATAGCGTTTTTAGCGCGCGCAGAAATTTAGCATGTGCTAAACCCACGCAACACAGCTAGAACTAATGCTAGCTCATTGCTTAGTAAAAGGAGCCCTAAGTCTATGTTAAAAACTCATTTTTTAAATTTGACATTTAATTTGATTTAATTTTTAGATTGTCAGTGGATGTGAGAAGACTGCATTCAAGAGATCACAACCAGAGATTTTCTTTTCTCTTCAGTATTTAGATTAGGTCTTTCCTATTGATAATGGTGTTCTTTTCTTGTTTTAATTGATTTTTCTTGTGTTTTGTAAGCCACATTGATATGTTATAAATTGTGAGATACCAAATTTTGATAAACATAAATATTAAGATAAACAGCAGAATTGCTTCATGTATTTGAATATTTAAATATGATTATTTACTTTTTACTCAGATTACACTCTGAGGTTATATGTTTAAATTCAAGTAATATACTTGTCTTCCCTTTTAATGTCCAGGTACTTTCTTGGGTTGGCAAGCTTGCAGAACTGGACTGTGAATTTTGGGCCCCAAAGGGTATCCTCCCTCGTCTTTTCTTTTTATTACTACCCTGTTGCTAAATCAAAAAATGAAAAATCCAATCTCTGTATTTTATGTGTTAATGTATTTATGCTAGTGTTTCTGCCTACTTATGGAACATAAGCTTTATATTGTTAAACTACCCAACAAATAAAAAATTAATTGAGATACCTTGTCTAATCCTTTCTCTTTTATTCTTCTATTATATTTCCTTAGTTCATTCTCTCTCCCACTCAGGCCTCCTCACTTTAATATGCCTGTTAAATTATACAGTCGCAGACTTCGGCATCCACACTTTTAAATTGCAATAAATATCAATAAAATAGTCTTCTCATTATTAGCAATTTCATTAATCTTTCAACATACAGTTTCAGCAGTTTTTAGGATTTTAAGAAATTTTTGAAGATCTGCTAAATTGCCATTCAATCCTTCCGCTTGTGCATTTTTTTTTACAACTGATTTTTCAACTTTTTTTAAATATATAAATATTTTTACTTTTAAAATATTTAAAGTTTTTAAAGTAGAATCACTTATCTTTTAAACTTTTAGAGTCAGATTCAACTTCGTCGGCTGGGGACTTCTGCCGACATGTTTCGCCGTACTGGCTTTTTCAAGGCAGTCCCTTAGACAGAGAATACAAACGTAATGCTATTGCAATGAAAATGCTTTTATACCTTCACATAGCATAGACATCATGACTGCAGCCTTTATAACCTCAAATGTTCACACAACAAAAAGTTTAAAGTTAGTAATTTTAATCCATTATCGTTTTTTGCTCACACACGCTCATGTAGCCCTGTTCTCTTGGTGGGCTAAAAATGGCAGTGGAGGCCTTTTATTTAGTTTACAGAGAGTCATCTATGACGTCAATACATATCTCTAATGCTTTAGCACGTTGTGCACTTACTTAAATTTTAAATCTAATCTGATCTGATTCTTTTAACATCTTTTTTCTCCTTGGAATTCATTAGCTCCATCAAACAAAACCTACAATAATGTGTTTCATTCGATCTCCAAATTTAAACCCTTAGGGGTCACAGGATCCAAGGAAAAAATCCACTTTTATTCTTTAAAATTTAGAAACCTATCGTAGTTCCCCCCCCCCCTCCTTCCCATCCTTCCACTACTTGGTCTATCACCCTCCACCTATTGTCATCCCATTTGTGATGTTGTTCCCTCCACTGCTGAACCAGGGGTGCTTGTAGTGCCCCTGTCACAATCCTTGATTTGTGTTCATTTAAACAAACATTTATTTGTTTACTACTTCTCCCAATGTATATAAGTTCACAAGGACATAGTAACAAATAAATTACATTTTTACTCTTACAAGTAGTAGAGGTTCTAGCTGACAATTGGCACATACCACTCGGAACATGCAATGGTGAGAGCACCACTGACAGGAACCACATTCAGTATGACTGGTCTGACTTGTATCTACAGTTGTAATATTGTATCTTTTCTTCAATATTATTTCACCTATATTCCAGGACCTGTGATAGGCTATGGTAGGTGTGACTGTAGATTCTTCCACTACCATTTGTACATATATGATTTGTACATATATGATTATACATACATGACTGTATATCTTAACGCACCAAATTTGTCTCCCTGAATCTTAAGAGCCACTTTAGTTTAAGTGAAATGTGACTTTTAGAACCCTGGGTCAAATTCCAGTGCAAAGCCTGTTTTTATTCAACCAGTTATTTTATATCCAAGTTTCCAAGTTTATTAGCATTTGATTGATCGCTTATTACAAGCTAAGCGATGAACAATTTATTTAAAATAAATAGAATTTTCAAAGTACAACAATAAGTTGGGTTCAGATACAAACAGACAAAACAGACTGACATGATACATAAGGAGGGGAAAAAAAATGGGAGGGAATAGTTACAATATTTAATCTTTTTCATAATCTAAAAAAAAAGGAAGAAGATGGGGCAGGAAAAAACATGCGGAAAGGGAGTGTGAAAATTAGATAAAAAGTAATCTAATCCTTTCTCTTTTATTCTTCTATTATATTTCCTTAGTTCATTCTCTCTCCCACTCAGGCCTCCTCACTTTAATATGCCTGTTAAATTATACAGTCGCAGACTTCGGCATCCACACTTTTAAATTGCAATAAATATCAATAAAATAGTCTTCTCATTATTAGCAATTTCATTAATCTTTCAACATACAGTTTCAGCAGTTTTTAGGATTTTAAGAAAGGTGCAGTATTCTTCAATAATTTTTGAAGATCTGCTAAATTGCCATTCAATCCTTCCGCTTGTGCATTTTTTTTTACAACTGATTTTTCAACTTTTTTAAAATATATAAATATTTTTACTTTTAAAATATTTAAAGTTTTTAAAGTAGAATCACTTATCTTTTAAACTTTTAGAGTCAGATTCAACTTCGTCGGCTGGGGACTTCTGCCGTACTGGCTTTTTCAAGGCAGTCCCTTAGACAGAGAATACAAACGTAATGCTATTGCAATGAAAATGCTTTTATACCTTCACATAGCATAGAAATCATGACTGCAGCCTTTATAACCTCAAATGTTCACACAACAAAAAGTTTAAAGTTAGTAATTTTAATCCATTATCGTTTTTTGCTCACACACGCTCATGTAGCCCTGTTCTCTTGGTGGGCTAAAAATGGCAGTAGAGGCCTGCTCCTCTCATTTCTCTTTCAGAGGCTTATCAATAATGAAATCATTCATCCTCATTCGCACCACAGCACAGTGTGTAATATGAAACATCCCTGTAGCAACTTCCTTCTTCTTTTGCATGTATTTTAAATGGTTCATAGACAAAAGCGCGCGCCGACAAAGGCGCGCCAACAACCCAGCGCAGACAACTGAGCGCAAGGCGGAAGCGCACCAAAGAAAAACAGTATTTTAAGGGGCTCCGACAGGGGGTGTTGGTGGGGAACCCCCCACTTTACTTAATAGAGATCACGCCGGCATTGTGGGGGGATTGGGGGGTTGTAACCCCCCTCATTTACTGGGAACTTAACTTTTTCCCTCTTTTTTAGGGAAAAAGTGAAGTTTTCACTCTTTGTAACTCTGTGCAGCATTGCGTGTGTCTGGTAGCGCTATAGGAAAAATTAATAATAGTAGTAGTATCCTGTTTCCAACAGTGGCCAACCCAGGTCCCAAGCACCTAGCTAGATCCCAAGTAGCAAACAGATTCTATGCTGCTTATCCTAGGTATAATCAGTGGATTTCCCGAAGCCATCTCAATAATGGCCTATGGACATCTCTTTTAGGAAATTATCCAAACCTTTTTTAAACCCTGCTAAACTAACTGATTTCAACACATTATCCGGTAATGAATTCCAGAGTTTACACGTTGTGTGAAGAAATATTTTCTCTGTTTTGTTTTAAATCTACTACTTAGTAACTTCATCTCATGTTCACTAATCTTAGTATTTTTGGAAAGAGTGAACAAGCGATTCATATCTACCCTTTCTACTCCACTCATTATTTTATAGACTTCTATCATATCACTCCTGAGCCATCTGTTCTCCAAGCTCAAGAGCCCTAGCTGCTTTAGCTTCTCCTCATAGGGAAGTCGTTCCATCCCTTGTATCATTTTTGTTGCTCTTCTCTGTACCTTTTCTATTTCTGCTATATCTTTCTTAAGATATGGTGACTAGAACTGCACACAATATTCGAGGTGCAGCCGTACCATAGATCAATACAAGGGCATTATAACATTTTTATCTTTGTTTTCCATTCCTTTCCTTATAATTCTTAACATTCTATTTGCTTCCTTAACAGCCACCACACATTGAGCTGAAGGTTTCAACATATCCAAAACAATGACACCTAGATCCTTTTCCTGGACAGCGACTCCTAACACAGAACCCAGCATCATATTGCTATAGTTCAGGTTCCTCTTTCCCATATGCATCACTTTGCTCAGCGCCACTTATAGAATCTGTCACAAAGGGGCAAATTCTATAAACAGCGTCCCGATTATACACGGTGGTAGGCATCCTACTGCTGTCTAACCAGCTAATTGGGAAGCATGTTTTTTTTAAAGAGGCTGGACACCTATATTAGAGGTGCCTCCAGGAGCCTAGGTTGGTGTGCAAGCCCGCCTAAAGCTAGGCCTAGGCGTGATTTGGCCCAGAAGCAGCCTTAGGCGGCCCTAGGTAGCCGTACTAATCTCCCTAGGCCAGCGGTAGATGTGTACAATTTAGACCAGCAAAATGATGGCCTACATTGTAAGTAGATGCAGCTGATGAGTTTATTGTGACAAGGGATCTCCCTCATACACTTGGCACTTTCTGGGATCTTCATATCCTTTATAGAGCATTGAACACTTTTCTACAAATATTTCTTTCACTCTTAAGCTTAATTTATAGTAAATTATTTCTCAATTATTTCTCTTTTCAAGTTCTATCACTATCAGGGGAAAAGGAACTATGTAGGTTAAATATATTTCTCTTCTCAGTTACTATATCAAATAGGTTCTGTCACTATTTCTCCTAGGAAGAGCATAGTAAATCTATCCTTCTTTAATATACAGTACACACTTACTCTCAGGCATACTTTCAGCTACAGAAATATTTTTTCCTCTCCAAATAATTCTATTTGATGGACATTCAGACATACAACACCTTCTTTCCCAAGTTTCAGTTCCTAACTAACTAAAAAAATGTTACCTACCTATCATGACATTCACTCTAGACCCATCCCCCACCTAACTCTTCCTGTTTTGGCAATCAGTTAAAGAGCCCTCAGGGTAACTTCAGGACTGTGCATAAGTTTGTGTTTTGCTCTACATATATTGTCATCAGCCAGGCCTGCGAAGAAACTGTGGACCCGGCTGTAGTGATCTACAGAGGTATGAGGTGGGAGAGAGAGATGGCATGAGCATTGTGGGGTGGGGTGGGGTGGAGAGGTGCCAGTGCCCTCACCGACATGGCGCCCAGGGCGGTCCATCCTTCCACTCTCCCTTACTATGCCACTGTATGTCACATTTTAACTGAATCATCTTACAGTTGTTAAAGATATTTTGCACAATGAAGACCTTTTTTAATTTGGAGAAGCTTGCTAGATTCCTTTCTGGCTGGGATACTTGTAAGAATTAACACACTCAGGCCCAGATACCCTAAAGCCAGCGACCATCGCTAAACCTGTTTTAACAGCTTTAGCGATGATCACATTTGCTGATCCAATGCAGAAAACAGCTCAACGCCTAGTTTTCTGCACGATCACTCATTCCCTGATCCGACCATGCAAATAAGCTAATTAATATTAAACTGCCATGTAAACTAGTAGAGCGATTGATGCTCTTTTTTTTTTTTTATCTTTATTAATTTTCCAAACTGACCAAAAAGTGCATACAAATAAACATACTGATAGAAACAAATAACAGGACTTATAAGTGCTTAAACATAAAAACAAATACCTTATACCCTCCCCCCTATCTGGATGTGTGTGGAAAAATAAGAAAATTAAAAAATTAAAGATCTTGTCAATTAACCAATCTACAATTTAACAAATGTTTCCAACGGACCCCAGACTTCTTTGAACTTTTTATTATTCCCCACCTGCGCCGCAGTCATTCTCTCATACCTGTTATATAAGCACAATGTTTCCCACCAAAAGGAAATGTTTAACCTGTCATCTGCATAGCAACCCCCGTCATTATTAAAAGAAATCTGCTTTTATGTTTGTTAACTGGATTCCTCGGTCTCAATAATGTTCCAAATAAAACCACCTCATATGTCAATGGCATAGGAACACCAAGTATCATAATAATCTTTCCCCATACTGATTTCCAGAAATTGAGTATCAAGGGACAATAAAACAACAAATGATCCAGTGAACCTACATCAAGATGGCAGTGCCAACATCTATTAGACTTTGAACTATCCAACTTTTGTAAATGAACTGGGGTCCAAAAAATTCTATATAACAAAAAGAACCAAGTTTGTCTCACAGATGCTGACGCTGTACATCTCATTCTCCAAGTCCAAATCCATGGCCATTGAGTAGCAGAAATATGCTGCTTTACTTCAATGCTCCAAATATCTTTTAAGCTTGTTTTAGGATTTTTAGCCAAATACTCAGATATTAATTTGTACCACTTAGCGGCCTGATGCCCTTGAAAATCTGTCTGAAAGCATAGACCCGCCAAGCTATACTGATTTTGTAAATTGTGCCAATCAGGGAACCCTTTCTGAATGGCCTGTTTCAACTGCAACCATTTATAACCTTGAGATTTTGAAATGCCAAATGATTGTTGCAATTGTAATAAATTTACCATTTTCCCATTCTGAATTACATCATCTAAAGTATGTATGCCTGCCTGCAACCAATGCTTCCAGAGGATTTTAGACTCTAACATGGCTTCTTGATGCACAAAAAAAAAATGATTGCTTTTAGCCATCCAAAAAAGCGACTGGTCAAGACCAGTCGCTTATCTGTCAAAACCCTTAATTTTAATGGGCACAGATACTGTGCACGTTAAACATTACTATCTACCCCATTAGAAAAAAAAAAGAAATAAAAGCACAGCCCCCAGCGATGATGGCCCTCCCTGGCGAACCAACGAATGCAGCACTGGGAAGACCCCTCCCTCGTGCTAGTGAAACATAGCAGGAGGAATGCCCATTTCCTCCTGCCTTGCTAAATCCCCCACTGCAAAAGAAAATTGGCAGGAGGATGCCCAATACCTCCTGCCAATGTGATTTCCCTCCTCCTAAACAGCAGCGATATAGCAGGAGGGATACCCACTCCCTCCTGCCACTGAAGGCCCACTCCTGTTCCATGCACCTCTCCCCCGCTCCCCCCAAACATCCCATCCCCTCTGAAAAAAAGGCAGGAAGGATGATCACTCCCTCCTGCCACCAGAGGTCCCCCGCTGTCCCCTGACACCGCTGAACCTCCCTGTTCCATCTAAGAAACATTAGAGCAGGATGAAAGCTCAGTCTGTCCTGCTTACAGAACTGCTGCTCCAAAAAGGCTGGCCTTTCCCTCCCTGGTGCATCATGTGATACACAGGGAAGGGCCTAAGACCCAGACTGGCTCATATGCCTAAGGCCCCACCCCTTAGATGGTGCCTTAGGCATCTGAGAAAATCAGGGCTTAGACTTCTCCCTCTGTAACCCCCTGCCTTTTATCAGGGGGTAGCATAGGAGATGTTTGGAGAGAGCATGGGTAGGGCCAGATTAATGGGTAGGCCCAATAGGCACATGCCCAGAGCCCAAAACTGTCAGTGGGGCCTGCTGAAGGAGGGCAAACAGAAGAGCGACTCACCTTGCCAATTTTTTTTTCAAACAACAATGGCGGGCTCACCTGGCATCGATGGCAATGGCGGACCCCCACGGCATCTACGGCAATGGTGGACCCCACCCAGTATTGACTGCAATGCGGGCCCCCCCCCACCCGGCATCAACAGCAACGTGGCTGGCTGCTGCAGGAAGGTCCCATGATGATTGCTTCTGCTGGTCCATCCCCCTCCGATGTTATTAACATAAGAACATAAGAAATGCCTTCCCCGGATCAGACCTAGGTCCATCTAGTCCGACGTTCCGCAAACGCGGAGGCCCAGTTAGGTACTCCTTTATGGAGACCCAGATTTCCCGTATCCCCCAATATGATTAGCAAGAAGGTATGCATCCAACTTGCTTTTGAAACCCAGAACAGTAGTCTCCATCACAACCTCCTCCGGGAGAGCATTCCAAGTGCCCACCACTCGTTGTACGAAACAGAACTTTCCGACGTTATTCCTGAACCTGCTGCCGCTCAGTTTCAGGCTATGACCTCTTGTCCGTGTCACATCTGAAAATGTTAGTAATGCTGATTCTTGGTCTATTTTGTCAAAACCTTTTAATATTTTAAAAGTCTCTATCATATCCCCTCGCAGTCTTCTCTTCTCGAGGGTGAACAGTCCCAGTTTCTCGAGGCGTTCTCTGTAGCTCAAATTCCCCATTCCATTGACTAGTTTCGTGGCTCTCCTCTGCACCCTCTCCAGCAGAATTATATCCTTCTTAAGGTATGGAGACCAGTGTTGGACGCAGTATTAACTTCTTCTGGAGCAGAGCTGGCAGATGCATTCATTGCGGGACCTTCCTGCAGCAGCCGGTCACATTGCCATTGATGCCAGGTGGGCTGTGTTGCCGATGATGTCGGGCGGGGGCCACATTGCAGCTGATGTCGAGGGGCAGGGTGTTGCCACCGATGCCGTTGCCACTAGCTGTTCTGCATTTGTTTGGAGGGGGAGAGAAAGGAGCATGGAAGAGTGGTGGAGGGAGAGAAAGGGGGAAAGGAAAGGGGAGAGAGACATAAGAGGGAAGGATATTGGATGGAATTGGGTTGGAGGGAAAGAAAGGGGACAGATGGGGACAGATGCTGATGGAATTGTTGTTTTGGGGGAAGAAGAAAGAGACATAAGGGGGAAGGATACTGGATGCAATTGGGTTGGAGGGAAAGAAAGGGGGCAGATACTGATGGAAGTAGGGGGAAAGGAGGGAGAGAGTGAAATGCCAAAACATGGGGGTGTGGGAGAGGGAAGAGAAGGAGAGAAGAGAGATGCCAGACCATTGAAGGAGGGAAGGGAAGAAGATGGATGCCACAAAAATGGGGGGGGGGGAGGGAGCGACAGACAATTTTTGGAAGAGGCATAGAAAGAGAGCAGATGCCATATGGAAGAGGCAGAGGGAGGGCAGACAGTGGATGGAAGGAAGAGAATGATGAGAAGATGAGGAAAGCAGAAACCAGACAACAAAGGTAGAAAAAAAATTATATTTGTTTTATTTATTTCTTTTTGCTTTAAGATAAAGTATTATTGTAGCTGTGTTAATAATCGTTTATTAATAGAAAATGGAAATAAGGTGATCCTGTTTATAGGACTAATTTTAATACATTTTTTACTAATTCAGAGACCATAACTCCTTTCCTCAGGTCAGTAACAGCAGTATAGTTTACTGACCTGAAGAAAGAGGTTTTAACCTCTGAAAGCTAAGTGAGAAATGTATTAGTCCAATAAAATGATGGGCACTAAATTTTCTTCCCGCCGTGCCCCATGTCTCCTACCCATATGCAAAATATAAATTGGTGGGCTTCCCAAAGCCCTGCCAGCTGAAGATCTCTTCCTCTAGGAAGGAAGGGGAGATTTGTTCAGAGATGGTTGGAGATTGCATAAAAGAAAAACTGTACATTGGTACTGGTATGGTAATCTTTGTTTGTTTGTTTTGAATTTTAAAATAAAATAAATAAAAAAGAAATAAAGTGGAACTAAAGAAGTAAATAAGAAAATGGGTAAATACATGGGGCGGGTCAAGAGGTGGGGCATGATAGGGTGGGGTGGGGTTAGGCAGGGGGCCCAGTGTACTTGTGTGCCTAGGGGCCCTCGATGGGGGGCCTAGGGGCCCTTAGCGTGGGGGGGGAGCACATGGTACGAGAGTGGGCCTTTGGCTTCAGTAGGGGGTGGGCATCTCTCCTGCCATATCGTGGGGGGGGGGGGAATCACATTGGCAGGAGGTATTGATGATCCTAAGGAGGCTAAGCAAGTAGAAAAGAGACAGCTAAAGCTAGGGAGAGAAATGGCCAGCAGGATAAAAAATGGAGGTTGTCATGCCTTTGTATAAATCTCTAGTAAGACCTCATTTACCCCCACCCCCCTTTTATGAAACCGCATTAGCATTTTTTATCACCGGCCATGGAGGTAAAAGTTCCAATGCTCATAGGAATTCTATGAATGTCGGAGCTTTTACTGCCGCGATAATAAATGCTTTTACTGCGGTGATAAAAAAAAATGCTAACGCTGCTTCATAAAAAGGGGGGTGGGGGGAGGGGAGGTTAGAGCACTCTGTACAAAGTTCTGGAGATACATTTTCAAAAAAGATTTAAACAAAATGGAGTTAGTCTAGAGAGAATAGGTACTAAATTTGCTGATTGTCCAGCCTTCTTTCAATGTGAACCGCCTAGAAGTCGTTTGATTATGGCGGTATAGAAAAATAAAGTTATTATTATTATTATTAAAATGGTCAGTAGTCTTCATCATAAAACATATGGAGACACACTCAAAGATCTCAATATATTGTATGTATTTTGGAAGAAATTCAGCATAAATATACCTTATGTTCCTACAACTGGGAACTGTGCACATTCCAGCTGAAAAAATGTGCAATGAGACTAACCTGTTAATATTCCTTTTTATTACATTACTGTTTTTTAAAAAAATTGCATTCTTCCATGTTTTCTGATTCCACAAGCTTCAATTGTTTTATGTGCCACAATATACAGTATATATGATCTTCCTTTACTCTGTTGCAATAGTTAGAATTTGACTTTTCCCTCTATTACAGGCTTAGCACATACCCCAATTGCTTATAAGATCCTATTTTATGCTCTCATTTAATTACCTTGTTGAAGATTCTGAATTTCTTCTTCAGTTGCTTTATTGTCCTTCAGCTGCATTAACCTATGGGCCTCTGTTGAGCTTCAAGGTAACCAAAGGGGCATTATAATGAGTGTCTTTTCTGTTATATGTCTCTATGGAGCTGATTAATACTTCATATGTGCTGGAGCATAGAATATCCTCTTCTTCAAGGGTATTAACCTGTTATGATTCCTTAGACATTTTGCATACTAATGATGGCATTCATATTTTTTCATCTGCTAAATATAGGATACAATCTTACTTCGCCTACATGCCTTTACATTGCCACTTTGCCCATTTTTTCTTTCTGATTCTTTGCATTTATAATACTAATTAATAAAACACAAACAAAATACACATACAATTTTTTTTAAAAAAACAACAATTGGTAATAAACCCCGGGGGGGGGGGGGGGCATACAAACCTGGAGCCATTTACAGGAAAGAGGAGAAAAAGAAAACTACCAAAAAGAGCAATGGGCAGCAAATTCAATAAAACATAAGGGATAATTTATGGCTTCTTAGCTTCAATAACGCAATATAATTGAGATGTCTAATACAATACATATTTTAGAGAAGTGGCTATACATTTGCAAGGAAAATGAACTACAAAGTGGTATCCATAGCTCTCACCTCCTGGCACAATGCAAGAATTTTCTTTCTGCAATCCTGTGGTGCTCTACAAACATCAGGAAAAAAAAAAAGGCAAAGTGGATGGCTAAGAAAATCCTTAATCTCTATTCCTCAAGAACAGATATAAGATATTATCTCGATCATTGAGAAATACAAATGTCTGTAAAGAAATAACTGGCCAAAGTTCCTTATTAATATTAGGTGATGTATTAAGGCTATTGTCTGTGTCATCCCTTCAAAAATAAATTTTTTCTACTACTATACTTGGCGATATATTTTTATGCTAACATTTTAAGATGGTTTTATGCTATGAGTTTGACATGTTTTGACCAGTTGTAACATGTTTTTAACACTGTTATTTACACAGATTTTAATGTAGCCTCATCTGTAACATGTCCTGCTTCCATTTCTGTACTTACAGCTTTTGTTATGTTTGGAGATATATCATATCTATGGTATAATGTTATGTTATTTCACTGTTATGACTTAAAATTTCAATTAAAAAAAAAAAAAAAGAAAACTTACCTGTTGAGCTTGAACAGGATAATATATATATATAATGGGAAGTTAGTCCATCAACCAGTATATAAAAAAAATATATATAACTTCACATCTACATAGGTCAAATACATATTTCTTATATAGTATTTATATGGTAATAATTCTTCTTCAAAATATCCTCTCCTCAATCCTTTTCAAAGCATTTATGTAGCTTATTCACAAGCCTGATTTTGCTTTTCAGTTTTCCTTTCAGGGGAGAAGGAGGGGTGAATAAGATACATGAATGCTTTGAAAAGGATTGAGGAGAGGATATATTGGAGAAGAACTATTACCATATAAATACTATATAAGAACTTTTTATTTGAACTATAGATGTGAAGTTATATATATTTTGCATACTGTAAAGATATAACAACACACTGAAGAGATAGGAAGGAGGTGCACAGGAACACCCAGACTAAGAGTTATTTTTATCTGAATATGAAGCAATTACTGATGCTGTAGCAGCTAGATTCTACCGCTGTGGGCAAGTGCTCTGTGATGGTTGTTTGTCTCATCGATTGCTGACCAGGGGCAGAGAGCTTAGTCCTAACTGAGCCTCTGGTGCTCGTTTTCAAAGCCGATGGACGTCTCAAATGCTGACTGCTAAAAATGTTCAAATGCTGATTTTGGAAAGACAGAATCTGGATGTTTCACACTGCAGTTCATTCAAATAGCAAGGAGGAGTGTTTGAGGTTTTGAGCGGGACAAAGAGAGCCAAAAAGTAGGACATCCAACAATGATTTTCAAATGAGAAGAAACATCCATGCCTAAAAAGAAAGATGTTTTTATCAAGACCCGTTTCAGTCACGTCAAAGTTACAAAAACATGCTTTGATTGAGCTGCTGACCACTGGAAAGATTAAGATCAGGGCCGGATTAATCACTAGGCCAAGTAGGCATGTGCCTAGGGCCTGAAACTGTGAGGGGGGCCCGCTGAAGGAGGGCAACTCACCTTGCTATTTTTCAATGGCAACGCCCCCCTCCCCCCACAGTAATGGCCACGGACCCCCCCCCCCACACACACAGTAATGGCAATGGACCTCCTGCCCGCCCGCAGCAAAAGCAACGGCAATGTGGCTGAATGTGTTACTGGAAGGTCCCGCGATGGCTGCTTCTGCCGGTCCAGCCCCCTCCGACGTCATTTACTTGCTCTAGAAGAAGTGACATCAGAGGGGGCTGGACTGGCATAAGCAGTCATCACGGTACTTTCCTGTAACACATTCGGCCGCATTGGTGTTGCTGTTGCTGTTGCAGTTACTGCAGGGTGGGGGCTTTGCCATTACTGCGGGGGGCCCGTTGCCATTGCTGCGGAGGGGTTGCCATTGCTGGGGGGGCGTTGCTGTGAGGGAGAGGCGTTACTGTGGGGGAGAGAGAAAGGAGGATGGAAGGGTGCTGGAGGGAGAGAAAGGGATCATGGTGGTGTGGAAGGGTGGTGGAGGAAGAGAAAGGGGGCAGGGAGGTATGAAAGGGTGGTTGAAGGAGAGAAAGGGGCTGATGGAATTGGTGTACAGGGGAAGGTGAGAGATATAAGGGGAAGGATACTGGATAGAATTGGGTTGAAGGGAGAGAAAGGGGGAAGATGCTGATGGAAGTGGGAGGAAGGGAGAGAAGAGAGTAAAATGCCTGATCATGGGGATGTGGGAGAGGTAAGGAGAGGA
The DNA here is from genome assembly GCF_902459505.1 of Geotrypetes seraphini. NCBI lineage: Eukaryota > Metazoa > Chordata > Amphibia > Gymnophiona > Dermophiidae > Geotrypetes > Geotrypetes seraphini. The sequence goes on from NC_047086.1 coordinate 256,227,546, forward strand.
GAGAGATGCCAGACCATTGGAGGAGGGAAGAGAAGATGATGGATGCTACACCAATGGGGGAGGGGAAGAAGAGATTGGAGGGAGAGGCAGACAATTTCTGGAAGAGGCACAGAAGGACAGAAGATGAAAAGAAGAGAGTGACAAGAAGATGAGGAGAGCAGAAACCAGAGAAGATAAAGGTAGAAAAATATTTTCTATTTATTTATTTTTTTGCTTTAGGGGACATCGCTGTTGCTTTAGGGGACATCGTTGTTTGCTTTAGGGGACATTGCTGTTTCTGTGGTGTTGCATTGTATGCAGAATCCAGCTTCTTGGTGGTTTTATTTAACCTTTGTCTACGTATTTATATTTTATCCCCCCTTTTACAAAACTGTAGAGCATTTTTTAGCGCTGACCGTGGCTAAAAACCATACTACAGTTTTGTATAAGGGGGAGAGGTTGGTTTGTGATTACATATTCCATACTAAGCAAAGGTGTATGAAAGACATGGTTTTTTTGTTAGCATTGACCAGCCTTGTGTGGCAAAATGCATCAGGCATGGTTCTTGGGAGCACCTTGAATTAACCTGATTGAATCTCCTTATTTTTCTGCCAATCTTCTTGTTTCATGTTGGATTCTTTGATGGAGTGCTTGCTTTATTGTTTCATTGCAAGTTAACATACATGGAGTGGAACGTGCTAGAGGAGTTACAGGTTTGGTTGTTTATACATAGTAACATAGTAGATGACGGCAGATAAAGACCCGAATGGTCCATCAAGTCTGCGCAAACTGATTCAATTTAAATTTTTTATTTTTAGTTATTTCTGGGCAAGAATCCAAAGCTCTACCCGGTACTGTGCTTGGGTTCCAACTACCGAAATCTCCGTCAAAACCTACTGCAGCCCATCTACACCCTCCCAGCCATTGAAGCCCTCTCCAGCCCATCCTCCACCAAACTGCCATATACAGACCGTGCAAGTCTGACCAGTACTGGCCTTAGTTCAATATTTAATATTATTTTCTGATACTAGATCCTCTGTGTTCATCCCACGCTTCTTTGAACATTTGGGTTACAGTTGGATGATGTAGAGTGAGGCAGTTGAGAGGCGTTGTAAACTTGGTTATTAATATAGACATATTTTGGATAGTATTACCGCTTTACAAATATTTGAACACTTTTATATATGCATGGAAAGGGTTCAGAGTTAAAGTCCTGGGTAAGTAGGTGAGAAGGGAAGGAAGGGGGATTTGTTCAGAGATGTTTGGGGGTTGCATAGAAGAAAAACTGTGCACTGGTATGCTAATCATTGTTTGTTTTGAAATTTTAAAAAAAGAAAGAAATACAAGTGGAAATAAAGAAGTAAATAAGAAAACAGATAAATGGGGGTGGGACAGGGGTGGGGCATGGGCGGGGTGGGGGAAGGGCATGGGCAGGGCATAGGTGGGGCGGGGCAGGGCCAGGGGGCCCAGTGTACTTGGGTACCTAGGGGCCCTCGAAGAATTAATCCTGCCCTGATTAAGATATGCCCCCTCCTTAATCCTCCAGTGGTTGCTGTCCCCCCACCTTCTCTCCTGAAAGGAAAACTGAAAAGGAAAACCAGGCTCTATGTCAGCTGCAGATATTATGGCCATTCTGAATTAAGTTGCAAACAGATCAGTGGAGTAGTTCAGTGGGATATGCAGGATTCTATAATCCAAAGGACACAGGCTCAAATCCCACTATAACTCTATCCCCCCCCCCCCCTTGGGATACCTTCAGGACAAGAAAATGCTTGCTGTAGAGGTCGGTTTTGTTTTCAACCAAAACTGAATCCACAGCCAGAATCTGAAGTTTGGTTTCTACCAGAAATGGAACTGAAACTGAAAACATGGCCCTGCTGCTACCATCAATGTAATTGCAAACAGTTTCCCCAAGCCAGCTTCCCACCCCTGAGAGAAAACCCTTTCCCTGTATACCCTCCTCAGGTCTTCTTTGGGGCAGAAGCATCCCATGTTGCTTATGGAACTTTGGGCAGCTCCATGGACATCCCGGAGCTTAGCTTGGAAAGGGTGTCATTAAGCTATGAGTTTCATCTGCCACCCCTGTGGTCTAGAAGTGCAATGACATTGCCTCTGATTTAGCTCTTCTTGTTGGAGGGAATCTTGCTGCCATTTCCTCGCCAAGTTTATTGGTTGAGTCAGCTATTTGGGGAGCTTCTGTTGTGGCCCTCAGAGCAGGGAAATTATCTATGATGTCTTCTGGAAGAACCCTGGTGTTGGATTATTGACAAAGGTAACAATAAAGTTAATATGGGAAGCTTGTTAGAGCCTCTCTTTGGTTCATTAGCCCACCTACTAGACTACTTAAGACACCTGTGTGCTACTCTACTAGACTTTCTCATAGAAGATGCTGATGTTCTAGAGATAGGTATATACTGGGGGTTTTTTTCCCATAAATTTAGGGGGTAGGAGGAGGTTAGGGAGTACTAGGGAAGTGTTGGGGGGGGTGTCATTTGGTCAGTTTGGGGACCTTTGTAGCATGTAGATGCTTCTAAAACAGGTCTAGGTGAAAACATCTATGTTCTGTCTATAACTTCCTGTGAAAGCTGTAATAATCACCTTGAAATGTCCAAGTTTAAGTCACCTTTAGCTCGTCCATAGCATGCCTCCTAACATGCCCCTTTAAACTTTGGATGCACAGTGGCTAAGAAGTCCCACTAGATGTCCAGAAAAACAGTTTCAAAAATTGGCACTTGGATGTCTTAGCGATTAGGAGGTCCAAGTATGCTGACTTAGATGCTTTTTGGACATTTTAAAGTTTTTATTATGCCCCTAATAGTGAGACCTGCAGTACTTATGGTGTATATACTTGTACCCATGTATTTGGCCACACAGTTTAGCAGAGCCAATTTCCACATGTTTACATGCAGAAAATACATTACAAAATTGCTTCACTCAGTGCACTTCTAAATATCAGCCCTTAATGCCATCAATTTAAAATCTGTTTTTCTTCCATCCATATTATAGTTAGATTGTGAGCCCATGGGGACAGATACAAAAATACTGAGTACCTGTTTACTATTCAATGCATTGTAAATCACATTGATATCCATGGAGGAAATGTGGTATACCATCAAATATATGTGTAAATAAAGGTCTACTTCCATTCCTGCAAGTTCTTCAATATTCCTAACCCTACCTTTGCTTAAAATATTGCTCCACAGCATTCATCTCTCCTTTGTTTTGATTATTGTAACTCTTTACTGTAAGACCTCCTCAAGTCCCAAGTCCCTACATTTTTTGAACAATGCATTTCCTGAAAAAAAGTACAGCCCTGATTAACTAATCTTTACGATAATAAAACATGTCTGGATTGATTTAGTTTTGTTTGTTTAGGGGGAAAGCTCAAGAGAAAGTTCATTTTGCTAAGAGGAAAAGAAGAAAAGTCAATAAGAAAAAGACCCAAGATATTAAATTTTGAAAGAACCAACCTTAAGCTTATTTACCACTTGCTGGTTAAAGTAAGGTGTGAAATACCTTCAAAGGAAAATAGTGTTATAGAAGATTTTATGAACTTGCTATGAAAAAAATGGCAAAACTTACAAAAAATTAAAGCAAATATAGCTGAAAAGGGTGCTTTTTTTAAACATAAATTCCAGCAAGAATATAAGCTAGCACCAGTGCCGTTGTTGGTTTTATCACAACATTACAGATGAACTCTTAGGGGTGTAGTTTTCAATGCAGGCTACCATTAATATAATGTGACAGGGAAGCTCCTGTCACAGTTAAAAAGACTGCTATCCGAGTCAAAAGTACAGCCCTTAAACCTGCAATCCCTAAGATGAAGCCTGTGCACCCTGCTAAAAGCACTAGTTTAGTTTAGCAAGAAAGAAAGGAGAAAAGGCAGGTGATGTCACAGCCAGGAATTCAGGCAGGGAGGGCACAGAAAACACAGTCTATCCCCTATTACTCCTTTCCCAGAGCTAGGGAGAAACGTGAGATCAACCCAGAAGGGAGTTAGTCACCGAGAGTTCTGCAGGAACGTAAGCCTCAAGTAGGAAGACTGCAGGGAGATCAAGGAGCACACTGGAAGCAGCCCAACGCTCTGTGCAAACCACCAGGAACATAGGATTGCCCCAGGCCAACAAGCAGGGAGAGGAATCCAGCAGCCAGCTAGGTACTGTGATTTTTCAGGGGAGCCTAAGGGGGTAGGGCTAGAGGTTCTCTCAGAGGGAGAGGAACTTGGCCAGGAAACTTTCCCAAACACTCAGAGAGGGGGATGGGAGGTGGAGAGTGAAGAAGGGGAATTCATTGAGACAGAAAACTACTATAACCCCAGTGACACAGGGTAGTGCAGTGAGGCTGAGGCAGAATTAAGTGTGCCAGAAGAATGTATGGAAACCTGATTTAGAAATTATAAGCTGCTCTAGGACTGTGGTAGCAATTGGGAGGGCCTGAAGACCTTGGTGAAAAGGGAGGCTTACTCCACACAGCCTGCAAAGCAGGGCTGTGAAAGTCCTTAGAGGGGACTCATTGCTGGAGAGGAAAAGCAGTGGCAGAGAAAACGTTTTTCTTCTCTATGTTGGGAAAAGTGTTGGGAAGAAGGGCTGGCACCTGCAGTGTTCAGCCAGTGCTGGCAAAAAATGGTGATAATAGAAGCCAGCTGCCCTAAGGAGGGAGGATTGGGGCATTTGAGAGACTGAAAAGCCTATTTGATTTTGGTTTATTCTTTTTGCTGACAAGGACTGTCCAGTCCCTGTACTTGAGCACAGATAGAATGCATTGGAACTAAGTGGAAGGAACTACATAATTGGTGCCTGTGAGAAACCATTGTTTATTTTGGACTTTTTCTTTTTCTTATAATAAACCTGGTGAAGTATTGTTTGAAATAAATCCAGTGTCTGGGTTTTCCTTACACCAACCATATAAAAGGCGGACTGAAAATCTTACCTGTGGTCCGAGCCGTTTCCCACTTACCTGGGGCCTGGACCGGCCACTATATATATATATATATATATGTGTGTGTGTGTGTGTGTGTGTGGAGGGGCATAATAAAAAAAAACGTCTAAGTCCCCTTTTGGCCTAGGCCCTAAACGGTGAAAGTAGAAGCAGGGAAAATGTCCATTCTCAAAAAAAAAACGTCCAAAAGGAAGTTTTTTTTTATAATGGCCTGCCTCTACATTCAGCTGTTTAAATGCCCAGACTACCACAACGTCTACATTTACCACATATCAATGAAAAAAAAGCCTAACTCCCAAATGCCCAACACAAGAGCTTTTAGGTGAAGGAGGAGCCAGTCCTTCTCCTAAAAGCTGGATTCTGTAACCAGTGTCTGCCAAAAAGAACACCAGTTACAGAATCCACCCCTCCCCTCTGCAACGATCGCAGCATGAGAGATGGCTCATTTCTCCTGCCGCGATCCACCCCCACCCCCGACATGACCGGGGCAGGAGGGAGTCCAAGCCCTCCTGCCCGAAGAACTGTCACCCTCCTCAACACAATTGGGACAGGAGGGAGCCAAGCCCTCTTGCCCTGGTGAAACCCCCTACCCCCCACCCCCTCTAAGATATGGGCAGGAGGGATCCCAGGCCCTCCTGCCCTCATCGCACCCCCCCCCCACGATCAACCCCCGAACCCCTGCCGGAAATCTACCGCTTGCTCAAAAGGAGGAGGTAGCTGCTAGTGCGTGCGGCAAGTTAGTACGCGCTATTTCGCGCATTAAGGCCCTAGTGCGGCTTTGTAAAAGGAGCCCTTTGTGTCTATGCTATAAATATGAAAAAATGTATTCAGAAATATTAGGACATAACAAAATTTTTAATTCAACATGGGGCCCATTAATTGAGTTTATGAAATCTAATTAATTGTAAGAACCCTTAATTGCTATCAGATTCTCATACACATCCAGGGAGGGAGAGGGGAAATATATTTTATATTATCATCTGATTGGTTGTAAGTGCTGTTCATAAAATCTGTCTTGCTACTTGGGAGCTAGATTTATTTATTTTAAAAATTTCTATACTGTTTACAACTAAAAACCTTAAAACTCATGGCTACAAAATAATACTATAACTTTGCATAATAACGATCAAGAGTAGTTCATCAGCTCTACTGGAGAAGAAAATTATTTCTAGAGAAAGGCATCTTCAAATAACTGTGTTTTTAGTAATTTTCTAAACATACCCCTTTCATGACAATTCCTTATCTGACCCACCAGGGAGTTCCATAACTTAACTCCTACGCAACAAAAAGTCATTTTACCAGTCTCAACAAGCCTTGGATTCACAGTCGTCTTCAGTAAAGCCAAATTCTCAGAATGCAATGATCTTTTTGGTGTATACTAAGTATATTATTTTTAAACAATTCTGGAATATTTCCATACAAGAACTGATGAGATCATTACTACTTTATATTGTACTCTGAAGGCAACTGGTAACCAATGCAATTTTTGGAGATGTGGTGAAATATGATCATATTTAGATAAACCCATCATCAATCTTGCTGCTGCATTTTGTATGACCTGCAATACTCTACATCTTGCTTTTGTTATTCCACGGTAAAGGGCATTGTAGTAATCAAGTCTTGACAAAACCATAGCCTGGACTACAGTACGGAAATCATATGATGTTAACATTGGTTTTTAATTGGTGTAACAAATATGCAAAATAAACTTGTACGGTCTTTGTTACTTACAGCTTCATTGTTCAGCAAGAATCAAGCCTTACACCTAAGATGGTCATGGACTCATATACTGAGAGAACATCATCAATAACTTTCACTTCTGTAGGCCACTGATGATCTGGATTTCCTACCTAGATAGTTACTTAGGACCTGGATTGGCCACTGTGGAAAATGAATACTGGACTTGATGGACATTCAGTCTGTCCCAGTATGGCAATTCTTATGTTATTAATCAAAATTAAAGGCAATTGTTAAATTATGCAATAACTGGAACAGAGATAGCAAAATGCAATTTATTTTATTTTTATTTTAGGTATTTATATACCGTCTACCAAAGTTATCTAAGCGGTTTTCAATGGTACTCAAACATTTTCCCTATCTGTCCTGGAGGGATCACAATCTATCTAACGTATTTGGGGCAATGTAGGATTGAGTGACTTGCCTAGCGTCACAAGGAGCAGCACTGGATTTGAACTGACAAGCTAAGGGTGCTGAGGCTATAACATATGTACTCATACATTGCCTGTTGGATAGTCCGTCCACGCAGAATGCCATTAGTCTTGTGGCAGCCACGAGGTCAAAAACATGGACGCTCCATTGCAAGATTGCACCATTGAAGAACAACATGCAGTAGTGCGCTTTGTTTGGACAGATGGTGTGAAACCTGTGGAAATTTACCATTGGATATTGACTCAGTATGGACATAGCATCATGAATCAATGAAAGGTTTATGAGTGGATAAAAAGGTTTAAAGCAGGAAGAACAGGTGTAACTAATGAAGGTCGTTCTGGTTGCCTATCAACATTATGCACACAAGAGAACATTGACAGGGCAGATGCCTTGATTAGAGAAAACCGATGGACAACGGTGTCTCAGTTGGCTGCAAATTTGGATATCAACTATGGATCTGCATGACGGGTTCCCAAACAGCTTAGTGATCTGCACAAGCAACAGCATGTGGAGGTTGCAATCCAGTTCCTCAGATGGTATGAAGAAGATCTGAGTATTCTGGAGAGAATTGTCACTGGCGATGAGACGTGGGTGCATCACAGCGACACGGAGAGCAAAAGACAAAGCATGATGAAGTAAAGAAAGTAATGCTCACCTGGTTTGAGAACATCCAGAAAACTTATTCTTTGTAGGAATGCAGAAGCTAGTTGAACGATACAACAAATGCTTCAGTTTGCATGGGGACTATGTGGAAAAGTGATATATTCAATTGATCAGTTACTTCTATTAAAGCCATTAAATGTATTTTGCCTTTTCTTTTTGATTTACCCTCGTATTTTAGAGAGGTACTTATTTTATTTTTATTTATTTAAAAAAATTTATATATCGCATACAACTATGCGGTTTCCATTCGACATACATAGAATCTTGTTTCCCTCCGATTATCACGTATATTATTTTGTACCTAGGACAATGAAGTGTTAAGTAGCTCGCCCAGAGTCACAAGGAGTTACAGTAGGACTTGAACTTCAGGGTATTGATGCAGCTGCTTTAACCACTAGGTAGGCATTCAAGTTAATGTCCATGGTCTTGTTAAGCTACATCTATAGTTTGGACATTTAAGGTTGTGAAATAGCTGTTCAGTCTGGAAATATTCAAGCACCCAGGAGATGTGCTGACTTTGGCACTCCTTTTCCAACTTGGATAGCCTTTCTAAAATGCCATGCCATATGTTCATTCCACATCTCGCCCTTAACACCCTTGTCCAAAACTTGCAATGTGGATCACTCAAGAAAAGAGTGAACATATTCATCCCTCCCAGGCCTTCATATAAGACCATCCTTCTCCCATAGATTAGTTTGATGATCTTTTATCTTATAATATATTTATTTTTCTTTTTGTTATATATCTTTTTTTATTAGTTTAAATGCAAACACAACTAGTAATACAAAATAAAAGTTAAGCAAGAAACATTCCAGGCTTGAGATGCAGTGTTCTAGGTTCTTAGGAATAAACAGATTACTGAAGTGTTGAAACATAATTAACTGCCTCTAGGCACTGAAGGGAGTGTGACTGCCAAAAATTATTCTATTGCTTTCCAAATATGAGAGGCTGCACTTACTTGCGTCATTGCCAATTCAAATTTATGGGTCTGCAGTGCAGAGTTCCACCAAAAGCTTTATGCTGGCTGCTGATCACTTGTCCAACTCCAAAATCTTATCGCCAGTGGCAGGGCAATAGTCAGTAATTTATCAAAGAATCTGACCTGCTCAGTCAGAAGGTCCACTGCCAGGGCACAAGATTTCAAGATAATATGCTTAAAATTTAGCTGTATCGCAGTACCTAAGATATTATTAATGGTATACCCAAGTTTCCAAGTTTATTTAAAATTTGATAAAATCACTATTTCAGAATTTCAAAGTGATGTACAATAATAATGGGGGAAACACTGACTTACTTCAAATGAGAGGAAAGTAATGGAAGGAACTACAATCAATATAGGAAAGAAAAAGAACAAGGGATAAAACATAGGGAATATGTTGATGGTGTCTTGCCTGCGTTGAGTCGATGTCAGACTAAACTTGGGATGAATTATTCAAAGGCATCCCTGAATATATAACTTTTTAATTTTCCTTTAAACTTGCCCACTGTTTTTTCCTCTCTTACCTGGGCTGGTAAAAAGTTCTAAATTTGAGGAGCTGTGACTGAGAAAAATGTGTTATGCCTGGTGTTAATTGTTCTCAAGGATGGAATTGTGAGAAGGATTTTATCCCAAGTTCTTTCTAGAGAGAACAAACTTGATTTCGATATGTGCCCCAGACAATGGTGTACCAAGTGTGGGACAACAAAAGTAGTTTGCTTGGGTGCATGAACTAAGTATATGCAGAGATTACCAACTTCCCAGTTGATATTGTGCATTTGGATTTTCAAAAGTACCTCATGTAAGACTTCTGAGGAAATTAGAAAGTCATGGGATAGGAGGTAATATCCTATTATGGATTAAGAACTGGTTGAAAGATAGAAAACAGAGAGTAGGTTTAAATGGTCAATATTCTTGAATGGAGAATCTTAAATAGTGGGGTTCCCCAGGGATCTTTACTGGGACTGGGACTGCTACTTTTTAACATATTTATCACCGACCTAGAGATGGGAATAAATAGTACGATAATTAAATTTGCTGATGACACAAAGTTGTTAAAACGCAAGAGGACTGTGAAAAATTGCAAGAGGACTTTGTGAGACTGGGCATCAAAATGACAGATGACATTTAATGTGAGTAAGTGCAAAGTGATGCATGTGCGAAAGAAGAACCGAAACTATAGCTATGTAATGCTGGGTTCTATGTTAGGAGTCACTGCCCAAAGATAGGATCTAGGTGTCATTGTTGAGGATACGTTGAAACTCTCAGCTCAATGTGCGGTGGCAGCTAAAAAAGCAAATAGAATGTTAGGAATTATTAGGAAAGGAATGGAAAACAAAACTGAAAATGTTATAATGCCCTTGTATTGCTCTATGACAGGGATCTCAAAGTCCCTCCTTGAGGGCCGCAATCCAGTCGGATTTTCAGGATTTCCCCAATGAATATGCATTGAAAGCAGTGCATGCACATAGTTCTCATGCATATTCATTAGGGAAATCCTGAAAACCCGACTGGATTGTGCCCCTCAAGGATTTGAAACGGCAAATTCCAGCCCTTTTATTAAGCTACAGTAGACATGCATCTTTCTAAAATGTATGGAGATAATAAAATGAATGAAGATAATAAAATGAAAACCAATCTTTGCTGCTTTTAGTGGCTTTGTCTAGTAGAATATATTTTTAAAGACTCAAACAATATTAAAATTATATTGACATGCCCAGTACATGACATTCTTGGCAGATAATATGAATAGTTACTTGCAGTGTATTTTGGAGTTTAGCGCAGTTTCCATAATACAGTTATAAATTTATAAATAATTATCAGGTTTCCATATTTTATAAAACATTCATTACTCTCCTTTACAGGAAATATGATATGATTTTAATGAATAATTTACCTTTTTAATTTAAAATCTAATGTTCCAGATTTCCATCACAGCTGGTTTTATTTCACTTACTACTGAACCTTTAAGATAGTCTTGTGTGATAAGCCTGTTAAAATGGTTTACAATACAATACAATATTTTTCTAATATTCTGCAAAGCTTTATAAATTAACTCTTTTTGTGTGGCTTGATGGCATCTGAAAACAAAAGATGCAAAAAACAATCTTCAAATAAATATTTCACCATGGTTGTATTAAATCTCAAAAGTACAGAACCAGAGTGGAATTGTCCCAATCAGAATGGTGCACACCAAAGAAAGTGTCCTTCAACTCATCTGATCAATTCAAATGCCTTTATTCATCCAAAATCTCATAAATTCATTTTGGATAAATAAAGGCATTTGAATTGATCAGATGAGTTGAAGGACAGTTTCTTTGGTGCGCACCATTCTGATTGGGACAATTCCACTCTGGTTCTGTACTTTTGAGTTTGTGGTTTTGTTTCCCCTGGTTCATTTTGTTTATTAAATCTCAAAGCAGATGTGGAATGAGACAGTTGGCACATTTTCAAACTGTCTACATTGGTGCAAATTTTATAACAGGGCATTTAGTTTGTCAAGGCAGATAAAGACCCAATATTCAAAGGATTTATGCTCCTACATTGGTGTCCTTTAAAGTTGTATTAAAGAGTGGCCTTAGCATACCCTTACATGGGTTTTTCCCATGCACTAAGGTCATTCTCACCATAGCCAGAAATTGCTGATTATGGTATCTCTGCTTTCTATTATTGGTTCTGCGCTAATAACATAATATAACATCATACTTCTTAACCGCGTAACCATGAGTTCTACCCAGTTTACAAAAGATTATAAACTAAAAACATTTTAAGGATGACAAAAAAAAAATGTTGCCCTTAGGAGGTGGCCATTAAAAAGAATTACTGCAGGAGCTCTTACCAACACCTACTGTGCAGGCTGTAAGGGCACATTTGGTAATCCTGTGTGTGTTGGCTGTAAGAGCACATGTGGTAATCCTGTGTTATCCAGTTAGTGCATGGTAATGGGGATTCACTAAGGACTACATTCAGTAAATTATGTCCAAATTTGGGTGCTGTAAAAAATGCCTACTCAGGGCTATTCTTTAAGTGGCACTCTGAACTGGGCACCATTAATAGAATAGTAGGTAGCACGTGGATCCATACCCAACTTTTACGCATGAGGATTTACACCAACTGAACCATGGTGCAAATCCTCATGCCTAAATTAGACATGGATAGTGCACACTTTTTCAGTGAATGTCCCTGACATGCCCATGCTCCTCCAATAGCCATGCTGATTTTTCAGTTGTATGCTAAAGGATTTATGCGTGCATTTTTATAGAATAGAATTTAGCAAAGTGCACATGTATTTATTATTTATTTTTAAATTTTATATACCGTCTATGTCTAGATCAGGGATCTCAAAGTCCCTCCTTGAGGGCCGCAATCCAGTCGGGTTTTCAGGATTTCCCCAATGAATATGCATTGAAAGCAGTGCATGCACATAGATCTCATGCATATTCATTGGGGAAATCCTGAAAACCCGACTGGATTGTGGCCCTCAAGAAGGGACTTTGAGACCTGTGGTCTAGATGGTTTATAAAACATGCATAACACAAAAATTACAGTTGTTATCCCTAATGATCTCAATTGTTATTTATACTTAGAGCAATAATTATGATCTTATCATTTTTTACTCCAAGATGTTATAAAATTTCATTCAGCCTCTCAAATTCATTTGAACCAAATGTATCAGAAGTCTCAGATACACCACTCCACCGTCCAACATATGTTTTTCTTAACAGGGAGAATTTGGTTGGTGGTTTGGAGAGTGAGATGGCAATGAAGAAGAAATTGGAGGTGGATAAGGGAACTGCAGAGTTGGGAGAGAAGTCATGAGTGCGGGGACCACGTGACATTGGGGCGATGGAAGTGTGCATCGACAGATCCCAAAACGATGGATCCTGCCATGGTGGTGATGGTACAGCTAGATTCAGTGACAAAAGTGGATCTCAGAGCATGGGTAGAAGAGGTGAAATGAAAGATTGCATCGGTGAAGCTGCATGTTCAGGACACTATCCAGTAGTTGAAGATTGACCTCTATGATCTGGAAAACTATATGGAGGAGGTTGAATCCTGGATGGATATAGTGGAGGAGGTGGGGGGGGGGGGGGCAGAAAAGACTGGAGGATGTGCATTCAGAGCTGTAGGCCCTTACTGATAAAACTGAAGATCTGGAGAATTGCATCTGTTGGAACAACTTATGGGTGCTGGACCTGCCTGAGACATCAAATTATAGTAGATGCAAAGGAGGTAGTGACTCAGTTGGCAATATGGCTACTATAGGACAGGGCCTTGGACCTACTGAGAGAGAGAGTGTATTGGGCTCTTGGTCCCCATATTTAGGACAGATCATGGGGCATTGTGGTATGCTTTCAAAGCTTCACGTTGAAAGATTGGCTGTTGCAGAGGGTTCAGACCATGGGGACAGTGGACTGGAATGGGGTCTAAGTAGAGCACAGTGAACTGGAATGGGGTCTAAGTAGAGCTGATGCAGAATTTGGTGGCTGCTACTTTACTAAGATATTGTTGGACTTTCCCATTCGGATTGGTCTTCTTGACAGTTAATGGAATCAACATGAGGGTGTCTACCCTGTTGGAGGCTAAGGAGGTGCTGAAGTGGGACTGATTAGGGCTCTGGGAGAGTAAACATCCAGCAGAAGCTGGCAGAGTTTCTTTGGAAAAAGTGGAACGTCAAGGACAGAGGACATCAGCCTCCAGGAATTAGAATTAGTGCCCAGATCACATTCTTTGTTGCTCATTCCCCAGTGTAGGAGTTTACAATCTTCATCCCTGTCTACCTGATTGTCAAGGGGGGCCTATTCTCTGGGAATTCATTAAATCATTTTGAAAACCAAGCTATGCTGTTAACTTTGAATGGAAGTGATGAAGACAAACATGGGAAACAAAATTTGAACCAGAGAGAGCCACCTGTGGCACTAAAATAGGATAAGGATGCAAAAGAGAGGGGTTTTATAATTGTTTTCCAATATCATTTTTCTGATGTGTATTCTTTTCTGTTCTTATTTATTCATCCCAATTCTAGGTGGTGTCTCTCCTAATTTACTTTATGAGAGAACATATATATTTTCTAGTTCTATTTCTGATAAGTCAAGTTCCTTCAATGCTTGTTGAAAAGGAAATCAAGGTGGTAGACCAGCATACATGTTGCTTGGTAATAAGGAGACAATACCTTTGCATCTGTTTTAGACATGCAAATGATAACATATTGTATTGTGCATTCCCTAGCAATTGGGAAACTTCCCTTTCATTCACATATGAAATTGTTTCAGATTTACTAGCCTGAGTGGAATACCATGGATCAAGGACTACACTAAATTATCATATTTGAGTCATATAAATTTCTACTGATCCAATAGTTGCTCGCTAGACTGAGTGTTCATTTAAAGTACCATCTGTTATATGCTGGATACATAATCATAAAACTCAAATTTATTTTGATTCTCTTGAAGATTAGGCATATGAAGGCAATTTGATAAGCTGATGCCTAAGGAGCTAATACTATATACAGTATGGTGCCAATAAATTCTGTTCCAAAACATAAACACGCCTAGTGCTATTCTATAAACCACAATTCGAATTAGGCATGGTTTATAGAATACGGGTAGCACCTGTTCCTGCAACTATAAGTTAGGTATGGCCATTTATATCAACTAAAACCTGGTGCCTATGCTTAATTTAGATGTGGATCAGGCATATTCTATAGCAGTATGCACAAGTTTCAAGTTTATTAAGTATTTGATTAATCGCTTACTCAGATATCTAAGCGATGAACAAATCATTCAATTTACAGATAATACAGGGGTTATAAAAGACAGATGGACACTGAACAAAACATATTAAATTAACGACTAACAGAATAAACAGAAAAGGAAAACAAAGGGAAAGGCAGGTTAATGAAATACAATAATAATGATAGAAAGAAGGACGTTCATGGTAAAAAACAATAGGAGGGAAATAAAAGAAGTAGCCTTATGAAAATAAGCAAAAATAGGCTGGGACTCCTAACTATCATAAGCGTCTTTGAAAAGAAAGCTCTTAAGTTTACTTTTAAATTTATTTAAGTTCTTTTCTTCTCTGAGATAAGTAGGGAGGGAGTTCCAAGTTTGAGGAGCTGTAACAGAGAAGATAAAGTGCCGCCGTGTATTAATAACTTTAAGTGAGGGTGTAACTAATAGATGTTAGTCAATAGATCTCAGTGATCTTATTGGGGTATAAGGGATCAATAACTTGTAGATGAAAGCTGGGTTTTTATATAACAGGGATTTGAAAGTAAGTAGATTTAGTTTATATTGAATTTGATGTGCTACTGGAAGCCAGTGTGCTTTCTTAAGAGGAGTGATGTGATCAAATTTCCTTGTTTTCATTATGAGTTTAATTGAGGTATTTTGAATGATCTGCAAATGTCTAATTTCTTTTTAAGCTATTCCCATAAGTAAAGCATTACAATAATCAATTTTTGAAATAATCAGGGAATAAATTAGTATATTAAGAGACTTTGGGCATAGAAATTTGGATAGTGAACGAATTTGGCGAAGTCTGTAAATGAAAGATTTAACAATATTACTAATATGATTATGGTAAGTCAGTTTTTCATCAAAGACCACCCCTAAGATTTTGATATTACTTATTAGTTGTAAGGCAGTACCTTTAATCAAAACTGGAAAATAAACTTTAGAACTATCTTTCCAAGGAAAAAACATGATGTTTGATTTATTAACATTGAGGGCTAATCTGTTTGTGTCAAGCCATTGATGAATCTCCTCAAGTTATAAGAATGCCACAACCAACCCATGCCCCTCTCCTGATCATGCCCCCTTTAGAGATCCGCATTGTAGAATGTACATGCTCAGCTTTATAGAGTACACTTAGCAAGTTGAGTGCTTAAATTTTAATTAGTGCTAATTGCTAGTTAAGTGGCAATTGTGGGGGCTGATTGGCTTGTTAACCAATTAAGTTCCACATGCAAATTGCCAATGTACACAGATTTATGCAAGAAACTCTAGTCATCACATATAGAATCCAGGAACAATGGCACATCCAGTTTAAAGAATAGTAGCGAATATGCAGGTTATTGGTGCTGATAATTGACAGTCAAGTGCATAATTGCTAAGCTCTTCTCTATAAAGAGTGCGCCAAATTGAGCAGTGTTCAATTGTCATGGGCGCAAGACAAAGAACTTTGAAAGAATTGCTACTTTTAATTTCTATACTGCCTCTATTTTTACATACTATGAATAACTGCATGAAAATGTCTAAATGTTTATTTCTAATAAACTGAGACTTTTCCAGGTAGCACACACTATATTCTGTTGCTATTACTTTTGTTTCTCAATTATTAGTGGTGGCCACCAAACTTCTGATTTAGTGGATGAAAACCTCTATTCTTTCTTCTTTTTTTTTTTCCTCTTATCTATTTCATTCTTTTATTTGCCTGTAATGGAGACTCGATTTCGCCGTGTGAGAAAATACTGCCAGAATGAAACCATTTGTACTCTCTCTTCCTACTGAGATAATCGCAGTGTTTATCAAAGCTATCACATTTCTCACATCCACTACTGTAATTTTATTGCTCAGCCTCCTAGGACATTTAGAAATCTCTTGTACAAAAATAATTACTGCTCTAAAATGGATTGAAACCATCCATTACATATCTTTTCATTGGCTACAAAGATTGTAAAACCTGCAAAAATAGACACAGCCACAGTACATATGACATGTAGCAACTGCTTGAAATGTTCTCTCACTATGTTCATTTAAGGTAAGAAATACAATACAGTTTAGTTTAAATATATCTGTCAACTTTTGCCAAGGATTTGAGTGTTATAAGTGTAATTAAATAGAACTTATAGATATGTAGGTACACTTTGACTAAAGTCTACTAGACTTTTGCACTTACCCTTTGGTAAATGCCCAAATTTCCACCTGGTAAACACAAAGACTGTGTGACATAGGAGGCAGCTCTGTGGGTGTTAATCACCCTCAGTATTGAGCAAGTTCCTTTATTGTGTCAAGGGAGGAACAATTTGTATTATATTTTCCCTCTCTTCCACCCCAATAATTTTGAAATGTCCCTCCTCCCCGATATTCAGCTAATGACATTCAGCATTTGTTTTAAGTGCTGATCATTATCAGCTAAAATTAGCTCCCATTATATAGTGTCAGACCATGTCTAGGCACTTGCGCTAAATACTGGAGGCTATATACTGTATAGGTAGGCTGAGTGCCAGAACTTATACAGGCTAAGCTGGTATTCATCCGAGGCACACATAAGAATTATGTGGGTACCAGCTGAATAATGGTCCAGCATCTACATAATAATTTTTAAAAATCTGGTCCCATGAGCCTACTTCTATCCCTGACAAAGGAAAATAAGATACCCTGGAACGCTCCCCCTCTCCCCAAATCTCCCCAGCTACCTGGGTAGGTCCCCCTGAGCCTACCTGTATCCCTGGTGGTCCAGTAGTAGTCATTAGGAGCGGAGCTCCTTCACTCCTGCCCCTTGCAGCAATGTTCCAAAATGACTGCTGTGACCTAGTACTGCAAGCTGCTGCGAGAGGTCATGGCAGCCATTTTGAAATGGATCCACAAGGGATAGGAGTAAAGAACTGCTCCCCATTAACCACCGATGGACCACCAGGGATACAGGAAATATCAAGAAGGGATACATAGAAAGCTACGCGGTTGGAAGTGGGGGCATTCCATTAGGGACCTTCTTGTCTGCAGGCTGGAGAGAGGGTGGAAGGAAGGAGGAGGATCGGGAGACCAGATTTATAAAACATTAATGCAGATGCCAGCCTAATATTCATTGCCAGCACCCACATATGAGGGGGTGCTGAAAAATTCTCAGTCCAGCTAAGAAGAGAATGATATGGATATGGTTCAAACAATGTCAAAACATAAAATTTTGTTTCTGCAGATTTGCACTTAACAAAATAAGATAGTCTTTTCAGCTACAGTGATATACCCAGCTAGTTAAGTTTTCAGGATATCCACAATACATATACATGAGATAAATTTTCACATACAAGTTTGAGGGGCTGTTGAAAAGTTCTAAGCTCAACAAACAAATTTGGAGCACTCTCCATAGAGGGCTACGCACTTAGTTCAACAATTGTCCCCTTTTTTCATTCCATCAGAAAAATATGGAATGAAAAAAAGTGGAAAAGTGTATAGCCCTTGATGGACTGCCCTGACTTTGTTGGTTGGGCTGAGAACTTTTCAATGGTCCCTTGTACTATCTCCATTATATTTATTTGTTCTAGTATTTATACACTACTTAAGTGGTTTACATTCAGGAACTTCCTATCTGTCCCAGTGGGCTTACAATCTGACTAATGTATCTGGCGCAATGGAGTGTTAAGTGACTTGTTCAGGGTCACCAGGAATACTGCTGGGTTTGAACCGACAGCTCTAACCACTAGGCCATTCTTCCACTCATCTATATTCATTGTGGATATCCTGAAGTCCTGATTGGTTAAGTTTGTCCTGAGGTCTGGGCTGAGAACAACTGTTTTAGAAGGAGAGATATAATAATAGCATTCAAATATCTATTAGGCTTCAATAATGTACCAGATTATATTTTCCATTCAATGAAATGCTAAAGAACAAGGAGGCATCATAAAAGTATAACGTTAAATGATAGGATTCTTTACCATGGAAACATTTACATTTAATTATATCTGTATACCACAAGTTCTGTACTAGATACGTCTAAGTGGTTTACAATCTAAGAAAGCGATTGAACAGAGTAGGAAAAGAATGCTAATTTCTAAAAGAGGAGTAGAAGGCAAGAGATTTGGAGCAGGGTCTAAAAAGGGATTCTACTTGATAGAAAGTGGATGCCAAGTAAAGCAAAATATGATTTGTTCAGCAGAAAACGTGGAGTGATAGACAATAGTTGAAATCTGGAAGAGACTTTTAGGCCCAGATTCTCTAAACAGCGCCAATTTTATAGGCACTGGTAGGTGCTCAAACTCAATAAAAAGTGCCATTTTTAACTGAGTTTCAAGGCACCTACTGGTGCCTAAAACAATCGTGCCTCCATTGGCGCTTTAGGCTACCTAATGCCATTGTGGGCATGGCTAATGCTGGAAGTGGCATTAGGCAGCTTAAAGTGCGTTTGTAGGCACGACTCATGACAAAGATAGGCGCCAGAAATGTAGGCCTGGAAAACCCTGGCCTACATTTCTGGTGCCTATCTTTCCCAGAGGTGTGATTCTTTATATGGCACCGTCACATGATGGACATGCAATTGGCGGCTGCCAATATTGGTGCCGTATAGGGAATCTACACCTTAATGAATACTATAGGAGCCAAACCAGTGTCGGAATTCCGGCGTGCATAGGGTAGACTCTTAATGATAACAGTGCCAGAGACAACCACAGTTCAAGCAATATCAGTGCCTGTGCAACAGGCAAGTATGAATATGAAGACTAGATATACCCTTGGTCTTCACTCCTAGTCCTCAAGGGATGCCAACAGCCCAAATAATTAGGATATCTCTAATCAATATGCATGAAAAGGTTTGCATACAATGGGAGATGCACCTCTCTCCCCCCCCTCCCCCACTCACACAGCACATTGTTTTTGTTTTTCAATTAAACTTTTCCAGTATATAAGTGATTGAAAATTGTTTCTCTTTTTTGCCATTGTCTACACAAATGAATCCCACTTCAAAAGTAAACAGATGCACCACATTATTCCTCTTGGCTTTAAATACCGTAGATTGTCAAGTGGCAGCTGTTCCTGTGCATTTCCTGGTCCTGTTTTGCAGGTTCATTTTTCTATTACTTATTATTTCAGGGTTGTTTAGAGATATTGTTATGAATATATTGTTGAAAAATCCTTATCACAAGACATAGTAGTAGGCTGTTCTTTCCTTTTCTCAGTTGCTAATAGCATTGATCTCTCCTTCACTAGCTATTAAAAATGTTTTGAGGCTGAAAAGTCAAATCCAAATTACCTTTCTGCAGCATTCCTGTATGCTAAAGTCTGCGAGAGCATGACAAATTCTAAAAGAAATAGCCAGAGTGCATTAAGAGAAAACAAGGGAAAAAACATACTAGACAGTTTTTAAATTATTTACAATTTAGTTCAATGTGTAGCAGTTTATCACCAGGTAATTGGCATAAAGATGCTCCCTGTCTTAAAAATTACTTTGGTTTAAGCTTTCTTGAGGAAATTAGGTTTTAAGAATGGCACACCATAAATTCGCAATGGCAAATATGACAACTTTAAACTTCAAAAGCTCTCATGAGGAAACTCAAAGCAAATTTGTGGAATTTTTTTTTGGCCATAAAATGCTTTTGCTTTACCAGCTGCACTCCAACTTAACTGGTTTCATTGAATGTTTACTGTAATTTTATTTTATTTTTTTATGATGTTTCCATAAAGGCAGTGATTAGTTTTAAGTAAGCTAT
Organism: Geotrypetes seraphini; assembly: GCF_902459505.1. Classification (NCBI taxonomy): domain Eukaryota; kingdom Metazoa; phylum Chordata; class Amphibia; order Gymnophiona; family Dermophiidae; genus Geotrypetes; species Geotrypetes seraphini. The sequence goes on from NC_047086.1 coordinate 256,247,693, forward strand.
CGTCAAGCACTAGTGAGAAAAAAATAGCTTTGAATCAACTTAAATCATATTTGGAGGAATCTTTATGATGTCCTTAAGCATCATGGCTAAAGACCCATTACCAAAAACAGAGACCAAGTGAATTTTTCATTCTGGGTAGGCTAGCACATAATCATAGACCAGACATTCTCATGTAGTCATGTTTTAAGATATATTCTACCTTGCATGAATATTTCTGCTATTTAGTTTTTGAATGACAAGTTTAAAGCCATTGGCATTTATTTGAAAGATGGTGATTACAGCAGCATACATCTAATATAATAAAATGCTAGGCCGCGCATGCGCACTAAAAAAAACGTGTTCCCTGATCTGTTGGGTTTTTTTTAGTGCGCATGCGCGGGTTGTACGTCACCAAACTCGGCAACGCAAGCCATGTCCGCCGTCGGCCTCGAGCTCCTGGGGGCCGGCGGCTCGAGTCGCCCAGCCGGTGCTGAGTCCCCCCACTCCCACTTCAGCTGGCACGGACGGTTTGAGAATGAGGGAGAGAACAACGCAGCCAGACGGACCGCGGGAAGGGAAAGGGGGGGAGGGTTTCGAGGGAGCCGGCTGGCCGCATAAATTATTTTAATTTGAAATCTGCCGCCATCGCCGCGGCTCCTCTCTCATCTTCCGACATAATATAAGTGCAGCTCATGAGAGGAGCCGCGGCGGCGGCTTTGAAAACGGCTCCCTTAGTTCGCTGCATTTTTTTTTTAAGTTTAAAACTGCCGCCGTGGCTCCTCTCATGATCCCGGCCTGTGTCAGAGAAGGCTTCCGACGCAGGCCGGATCGTGAGAGGAGGCGCGTAGGCATCTTTAAACTTAAAAAAAAATCCAGCAAAGAACTAAGGGAGCCGTTTTATCTCCATGCTGCTACGAAGGAACAGGTGAGGGGGAGGGAAATGCTGATGCTGATGCACAGGGAGCAGGCAGGCATGGCAGGCAAGCAGGGGAAGAGGGAAAGGGGCTGCTTTGGGGGTACATAGCAATCATGGGCAGGGGATCACAGAACAGGCAGGCATGGCTCAACAAGGGGAGAGGGAAAGGGGGCTACTTTGGGGTGAGGGGTTTCCTGGGCCAGACAGCAATCATAGGGGGGAAACAGAAAGGGGCCACGGAGCAGGCAGGCATGGCACAAAAGGGGGCAGGGGCATTGGGAAACGGGGCTGCTTTGGGAGGAAGGGTGTTCTGGGGGCACACACCAATCATGCCGGGGAAGAGAAGGGGGCCACAGAGAGATAGGCAGGCATGGCGCAAGACAGAGACACAGACAGAAAGAATGACAGACAGACAGACAGCATCCAAGCACAGAGAGAGAAAAGAAAAAAAAAACAGTCGTCTACTCTAGCACCTGTTGCACAGGGGGAGAACGAAAGAGATGCTGATGGACAGGGGGTTGAAGAAAAGGAACGGAGGACTAATGTTGGACAGGGGGAGAAGGAAAGAGGTGCTGCTGGACAGGGGGGAGGTAAAACAAAGGGAGAAGGGCTGCTGCTGCATAAGGAGAGCAGTAAAGGGGTGGTGGTGGACACAGGGGAGGTAAAAGGAAGGGAAAATGGACAGGGGGAGCAGGCAAGGGGTGGTGATGGACAGCCAAGGAAAAAGAAAGGCAGAAAGAAAAAAGCGGCTAAGGAGAGAGAGAGAAAGAAATAAAGACAGACACACACACATATGTTCTAGCACCCGTTAATGTAACGGGCTTAAAGACTAGTTCTCTATAAATAGGTAGTGCAATGAAACAGCTGTGTTGCACCTTAGAACATCAACAAAGAGGAAACAAAAATATATACCTATGATGCTATAATATCAATGCTTTCTGTCAGTATTGTCAGTTTTTCTCTTAGTATTGGGGAGTATGTGGTTGAAGCTGCAGTCTCAGCTCCCTGAGATTGTGGGCTCAAACCCCACACTGCTCCTTGTTACCTTAGGCAAGTCAGTTAATGCTCCATTGCCCCAGGTACATTAGATACAGTGTGAGCTTACCAGGACAGATAGAGAAAAATTCTTGAGTAGCTGAATGTAAACCACTTAAGCTATAAGTGGTATATAAATACTTAAATCCTCTATAATAAAACCCTAAGCGCGCATGCACACTTAGGGCTCCTTTTATCAAGGCGCGCTATGGGGGTTAGCGTGTCGGACATTTCATCACGCGCTAACCCCAGCGGCAGCCTAAAATCCTAATGCTTCGTCCATGGAGGTGTTAGGTACTAGCGCGGCAGGCGGTTTAACGCGCAGCATTCCGCGCGTTAAACCACTACTGCACCTTTGTAAAATGACCCCTTAGGATTTTGTGATAGCTGCCTCAGTGCTGTGTCCCTCCGTGCCAAATTCCGAATGCCGACAGCGCTGCTCCTCTTCAAAGCAGCTTGCTATGGATCGCGGCCGGCTGTAGGGAACCTCGCAGGCCGCTCTGCACCTTGGTAGCACGTTCCCTCTGATGTACACGATTGCGTCAGAGGTGCAGAGCGGCCTGCGAGGTTCGCTACAGCCGGCTGCGATCCTCAGCAGGCTGCTTTGAAGAGGAGCATCAGCAGTTCAAAGACACCAGGAAGTCAGCTGCAGGGGGAGCAGGGAAGAGGGACAGGGGGAGTAGGTAGGGAGTGCTTCTGAACAGAGGGAGCAGGGAAAAGGGACAGGGGGAGCAGGTAAAGAGTGTTGCTGGACAGGGGGAGCAGGGAAGAGGGATAGGGAGAGCAGGTAAAGAGTGCTGCTGGACAGGGGGAGCAGGGAAGAGGTGCTGCTGGACAGGGGGAGGTAAAACAAAGGGAGAAGGGCTGCTGCTGGACAGGGGGAGCAGGGAAGGGGTGCTGCTGGACACAGGGGAGGTAAAAGAAAGGAAGAAGGGCTACTGTTGGACAGGGGGAGCAGGCAAGGGGTGGTGGTGGACAACCGAGGAAAGAGAGAGACAGAAAGAAAGAAAGAAAGACAGACAGACAGAAATCGGCCAAGGAGAGAGAGAGAGAGAAAGAAAGAAAGATAGACACACACATCTATTCTAGCACCCGTTAATGTAACGGGCTTAAAGACTAGTAAATAAATAAATAACTAAATATACAGTATCACATCATTGCATAATAATTTTATATATTATTTTTACTTCATGCCTCTGTATGACCTGTTATGTCTGATTTTGTACATAACCTTTGTCCCCTTTATATACTACAGTTTTATTCTGTAATTCGCTTATCCAGTAATTCGCTTCATCCTGCAATTCGCCTTATTGTCCAGCTCTATCCTAAAATTCGCAGATTGTCCAACTTTATTCCTTGGGTTGCATACATGAGATCTATACTACATACTTAAGATTCATATTTTCCTTTTATCTATTTCTTATATAATAAGTTGTACCCTCACTTCTTGCATACTGTAATTTGCTGATTGTCCAGACTTCTTCGATGTGAACCACCTAGAAGTCATTTGACTGTGGCGGTATAGAAGAATACAGTTGTTATTATTATTATTATTGCCCCTCTTCCTCTTGATCCATATCCCTCCTAGGGAAAAACAATAGTCCACATTCACACAGCTCTTGGGATGACAACCTTGGACCTCATCTCCATACACCAAAGTTCCAGTGCTCTAATTCCCTTCCCTCATTGGGAGAGGGTTCCTTCCTTTCCAGTTTTAGCTCTCCTAGGTGCCTAGCTTGCAGACTTCTATGATCCTGACTTTTAATGATTCTAGTTGCTATGCCTTGCTTTTTGATTCTCTCCACTTTAAGACCCTCTCCTATCAGCCATAAGCTTAAGAGCTAAGCAGGATGTAAATCATGTGCAAGTCCTCTCTTTTGCTTGGGTTTTGCTATGCTCCATGCAATCAAGCTGCCCAGATTTTCAACCAGGGACCCCTGAAGAAGACTTTTTGTCGAAACGCGGACCATGTTGGGTCCTATATCCCTAGCGGACTAAGTCCTTTAAGGCTCTTATGTGGATGATTTACTTTTATGTGGATGGAATTATTTTATGTGGATGATTTTAGTGTACCTTTGGAACTTTGATACTTTTAAATAAAGTCCATTTGGGAATATCGTCACTCCAGAGTTTTTTTGGTTTTCTCTGGATTTTCTTCTTTGTGGATATTTTGGGGTCAATTCTTTTTGTTTTACAGATTTTCAACCATACATTTAACATTTGAAATGAAAATCTGCCTTTCCTGGGAGTGTATTTCTTGTCTCTTTTCCCCTAACATATGTTTGTTGTTATATCTCTTCCTTAGGGTTGTGATGTTGTTTATCTATGTAGCAATACTAGATTTTAACTTAGCACTAAAGGTCAGGAAAAAACCAATGAATTTGCATTTCTGTTTCTCTGAGATTCTTCTAGTCTTGGAACTTTAGTTCACATCTCTACAGGACTCCCAGCAGGTGTCTGATCATAAGCACTGATGAAGCACATTAATTTGCAAAAGTCTGTTGGTTCTGCCTTTTTGTGTTATAGTCTATTTTAACTAGTGTATTCTCATGTTCTCCCCTTAAACCCAGAGAGATTTCATACAGATGGTATACATTTATAACGTGTTTAATGTAATCCAATAAAATAGCATTATCCTTTCATTTAAATGCTAAAACAGCCTCAGACGTATATAGCAGTTCACAGTTAAATGTTAGGGTAAAAACCAGGAAGGTACTGGTATTGCAGTACTCATGTAATCAGCTGTCTGAACAATACAGGTGTATTAGTATAGCTGTTTCAGGGACAGTGATGCTCAATTGAGGAGAATATGGTGCAGTGGCTAGAGCTACAGCCTCAACACCCTGAGGTTGTGGGCTCAAACCCTGTGGCCCTGGGCAAGTAACTAAATCCTCCACTGCCCCAGGTACATTAGATACATTGTGAGCCCACCAGGACAGATAGGGAAAAATGCTTGAAGTACCTGTGTGTAAACCGCTTTAAGTGTGGTTGTGAAACTACAAAAAGACAGTAAACAAGTCCCCATCCCTTTTCCTAACTGATTGACTCAAGGGGAGTGAGCAGCAGAAAGAATGCTGCCCTCTCCAATCATAAGGGAGCCTTTATCTCTGCCCCACCCTTGGCTCTGACAAGCACAGTGGCACATGCAAAACTCACAGTCAGAACTTCATCCCCTCACTGCAAGGCTGCAAAATGCATCCATTCTGAACAAATACATCAGTGTCTATCCAGAATGTATCTATCTATTACAAGGAAGGGTTAGGAGTCTAAATGTATCCATAGAGAAGATCATTTTATATAAAGGCCTTATGTGTCTTTATCAAATATTAACAGAAGTCCTCCGAAAATGACAGATTACAAAGGTCAATATATAAGCTTGCTTGAAAGCAAGCATTAATGCTAACACATCATAAATGTCCATACATGCATATTGTATAAAGTACTTGAATAATTCATGTGCCAACTGAACATCACCCAACCAGCTCTTCTGAACACGCCTACTCTAATGTCTCATACAAGTCCATGCCTAATTGCACCATGCCTACTTTCATACAAGATAATTTTTAAGAGACCTATTCCCCTTAATTCTATATATGATGCTCCAAATTACACACACAGATTTGGGCATGTGCCCAATTTCCATGTCCAATTTAATTGCTAAATGAATACTGATAATTGGGTGCTAATAATCCATTATTGGCAGTAATTGGCATTCATTTAAATTGACAGTTGCATCTTTAGGTGCTGGGATCCGTGCATAAATTTTAACCGCAGATCTGAAAAGGGTGGTGCAGCTTAGGAGATACATGGGTGGATCAGGGATGTTCCTGACATTTGTCTGCAGTGTTAAAGAATAAGGGCGATCCAGACCTAAATTAGGTGCAAGAATTGACCAAAAAACCTCTATGCAGTGACGATGTTCCTAAATGGACTTTATTTGAAAGAGTCAAAGTTCCAAAGTTACACCAAAATCATCCACATAAAATATTTTCATCCACATAAAAGCCTTAAAGGATCTAGTCCGCTAGGGATACAGGACCCAACACAGTCTGCGTTTCGACAAAAAGTCTTCTTCAGGGGTCCCTGGGGGTCCTATAAAGGTGAATACGTGGGAAACAATTGTATGGTGAACCGGAAGTGAGACACTACTTGCGTTTGTTTTGTGCAAGAATTGACACCAGGTTTTAGCTAGTGCAAATCCTCATACCTAAAACTGGGCCAAGATCTGTGCACCAAATACTATTCTATAAGTAGTGCCCAACTCTTATGAATATGCTTAGCACTAATTTTTATTGACATTGATTGTTTGGTGCCAATGGAGAAGGCAAGTGCAGCAGTCTGTCACTGACAATTTTACCTATGTTGGCAAAGAAATGCCGTATATACTCAAATATAAACCGATCCAAAAATAAACTGAGGCCACCGTTTTCCCTACAAAAATGGGGGGGGGGGGATGGTTGACTTGAATATAAACTGAGATTAGACATTTGGGTGATCATGGTGTAGCCTCAGTGTCCGGCCAGTTGAAGACAAACCTGCCCCACCCTTGGCTCCTGTGTAGTATGAGCAGTCTCTGAGTCTGGGTTGCCATTGGGGCTGGGAGGAGAAAGAGTACTGGTGTGGAAAGGAAAGGGGTAAATATGGGAGACCAAAGGGCTTAGGGAAGATATAAAAGGAAGAGAGAGAAGGCCAGTGATTGAGGAACGGAGAAGGAAGAAATGTAGCATGATATGATTAATTTTGCTGGATCTAACAACTATTAAAATATGGCCTGAACTAAAATGCATTTCCTAACTTGAAATTCTGAATGAACCTATCCCATCCGCCTTCCTACCATGGAAAGCCTGAAACAAAAAGAGTTAAATGCCCATTCAGTGGATAACAAAAGATGGCAGTTAGCACAAATGACCATTCCCTTCTCTGGTACCATTAAAATAGTCATGCTATATGATCAGAATAAGACCACTTTATTACAATATTTTGTTTTCCTCAAAATAATATGGTATGACAATGTGTTATAAAATCCAAATAATGGAAGAAAAATATTTTTTTCAATATGTGGAATGCTTTACTCCTGTATTGTCATTTACCAAATCTCTCCTGAAGGATGTTTCGCATACTGTAGTCTCAGTTATGTGGTCTTCAGGTGTTTGCTCTGTAGGTGTGTTCTGCTTTACACACAACTGGTACTCTATTTTATTTGATATTGTGTCACATTATAACACACTTATGCTCTTATGTATTGCCGTATATGTTGTGAACAGGTGCCAACTTGTCATTGGCTCTTCGCTAGCCCCTCATGGTTGAATCATCGAAACATAGGCAATACACAAGAAACAAAAAACACTTCTGACTCATTGCTGATATGCAAATTGGCTTGCCAGTGCCATCTTTCACCATTTTATTGGACTAATACATTTCTCACTTAGCTTTCAGAGGTTAAAACCTCTTTCTTCAGATCAGTAAACTATACTGCTGTTACAGTATCCCTGTTCTGACCTGAGGAAAGGAGTTGTGGTCTCTGAATTAGTAAAAAATGTATTAAAATTAGTCCAATAAACAGGATCACCTTATTTCTATTTTCTAATAATAAATGATTATCAACACAGCTACAATAATACTGTATCCTAAAGCAAAAAGAAATAAAATATACATTTTTTCTACCTTTGTTGTCTGGTTTCTACTTTCCTCATCTTCTCATCATTCTCTTCCTTCCATCCACTCTCTACCTCTCTCTGCCTCTTCCATATGGCATCTGCTCTCTTTCTATGCCTCTTCTAGAAACTGTCTGCCTCTCCCTTCAAGTTTCAAGTTTTATTATAATTTGATGAATCGCTTATTCGAAATTTACTAAGCGAATTACAATAAAATAAAAATAAACATAAATTTAGATATACTATTTAAAATTTGCATATAATGGGCTAGACCGACAAACTTACAGACAAAATTGATATACAAGGAGTGAAGGGATAAAGTTACAAAATTAGTGCTTTGAAGAAGAAAAAGAGAACCATGAATGGAAAGAACACAAAGGAGGGCAAAGTGTATATTTCGGAGGCCACTACTTCACTGCTTAAATGTGAATTAAAGATTAAAAGCATCTTTAAAAAGAAAGCTTTTTAAGTTATTTTTAAAATGACTAAGGTCCTTTTCCTCTCTTATATATTGAGGTAAAGTGTTCCAGAGTTGGGGGACCATCACTGAAAACATATCATGGAGTCTGGTTCCGATCACTTTCAAAGAAGGGACTATTAAGAGCTTTTGAGCTGTAGAATGGAGTGAACATGGTGTATTGTAGGGAATAAGCATTCTATTAATAAATTTCAGATCGTTGGTGGATAGAGTTTTAAATACTAAGAGTAATATTTTAAAGGTGATACGGTGATTGATTGGAAGCCAGTGTGAGTTAATTAAAAGGAGTAATGTGATCATATTTTTTACCATTATGCATAAGTTTAACGGCTGTATTTTGAATTATTTGAAGATGTTTCTTTTCTTTTTGGGTAATGTTTATTAGTAATGAATTGCAGTAATCAAGTTTAGTGATAATAAGGGAGTGTATTAAGATATTTAATGATTTAGGCTGAAGAAACTTAGAAATTGAGCAAATCATACGTAGTCTATAGAAGCAAAATTTAACGGTATTACTTATGTGTTCGTGAAAGGAGAATTTATCATCAATAATGACACCAAGTATTTTTAAAGATGTTACTAAATCCAGCTAAATGTTGTTAATGGTGAAGGGAGTACTCAAGATTATTCCCTGTTTCCATGGGAAAAGTAAAGCTTTTGTTTTTTGTATATTTAAAACTAGCATGTTGTAATTAAACCAGTCTTTGATTATCTCTAGTTTTTTGTTGACCTCAAGTATTTCCTCTGTATTTTCTGGATTTAAGGGATGTAAAAGTTGAATGTCATCAGCATATGTGTAAGTCGTAAAGCCTATTCATTGACATAGACTTAGTAAGGGTGATAGAAAAATATTGAACAATAATGGGGATAAAATGGATCTTTGGGGAATGCCATAATTGAGAGTGAAAGGCTTAGAAGTTCCTGCCCATTGGTGTGGCATCCATCTACTTCACTTCGCTCCCCCCCTGGTGTGGCATCTCTCTCCTCTCCTTCCCTTCCCTCTCCCACATCCCCATGGTCTGGCATTTCACTCTCTCCTCTCCCTTCCCTCCACTTGCATCAGCATCTGCCCCTCTTTCTTTCCCTCCAACTCAATTCCACCCAGTATCCTTCTCCCTTATGTTTCTCCACCCTTTCCCTGCACACCAATTACATCAGCACCTGCCTTCGTTCTTTCCCTCAAACCCAATTCCATCCATATCCTTTCTCCTTATTTCTCTCTCTCCTTTCCCTTCACCCCCCACTTCCATCAGCATCTGCCCCCTTTCTTTCCCTCCAACCCAATTCCCTCCAGTATCCTTCCCCTTATGTCTTTCTCTCCCTGCACACTAATTGCATCAGCATCTTCCCCATTCTCTCCCTCCACTACCCTTCCATTCCACCCTGCCCCCTTTCTCTCCCTCTACCAAACTTCTATGCTTCTTTCTCTCTCCCTCCAAACTAACCAATTCTGTAAAGCAAGGTTCTGCGATGACTTTAGCTGCCGGCTCTGCTCAGGAAGTAAGTAACGTCATAGGGAGTGGACCGGCAGATGCAGGGAGTTGCTGCAAGTTCCTTCAATGACTGCATCTGCCAGACTATTCCTCTCTGACGTCACTTACTTTTTCTCTGATCAGAGCCGGCAAAAGCAGTCATCACGGGACCTTACAGCAACTCCCCGCGTCTGCCAGTCCTCCACCCTCTGACGTCACATTCTGGACATGTAGCCATCAATGCGGGGGGCCCAGCGTTGTCGATCTCCCAGCACTTCCGATCTTACCGGGGGGGGGGGGGAAGAGGGGGTACCGCCCGCATTGTCGAAAATAAACAAAACAAAAATAACCTGAGTCCTCTTTGTTTCTTCAGCAGGCCCCCCTGACAACTTCAGGCCCTAGGCATGTGCCTACTGGGCCTACCCATTAATCCGGCCCTGCATACAGTGGCTCTGTAGGCAAGATTCACGGCAAACATAGGTGCCGGAAAATAAAGCCTTGAAAACCCTGGCCTGTATTTCCACTGCCTACCGTTCCTGAAGACATGATTCGCTAAACGACGCCGTTGCATGATTGGCACACGATTTGTGGCCGCTTTTAAGGTGACCGCCAATAATGACACTGTGTAGAGAATCCAGGCCAAAGTGTCTAACCTCCATTTAGTTTTTAATGCAATCTCCAATTTTCAAAATGCTGTGAAGGGCACAATTCTAAAATTTGATAGAGTGTTAGAGAAACTGAAGACTGCGCTGATCTATGCAATTTTATAGTCAGAAACTGCTTTGCCAAAACATATAATGATATAGAAAACAGTTTGGAAAGCTGAATTAATGATATCCAAATGCTCACTCTAAATTTATAGAAAGCTATAGAAAGATTTTTTCCAAAAGAAATCAGAAAGCTTGCTGACCACTTTCTTTAAAAAGTTAGCAGAAAAGGTAAGGGCAGTTTTAGTATACAATGTATCTGCCGCTTAATAAATATTTTGATAGATTGAAGGTTCCCTACCATGATAAGTACGAAATTGTGGCCACTTTAAACTAAGGGCTCCTTTTACAAAGGTGTATTAGGGCCATAACGCGCGGAATAACGCGTGCTAAAATGTGATAAATGCGAGTTAAAAAGTGATAAATCACCTGGACTGGATGGAATGCATCCCAGGGTACTAAAAGAACTCATGAAATTTCTGACCTGCTGTTAGTGATCTGTAACTAGTCACTAAAATTGTCTATAGTACCTGAAGATTGAATTTTAAAAAGGGCTCCAGGGGAGATCTGGGAAATTACAGACCGATAAGCCTCACTTCAGTGCCGGGCAAAATGGTAGAAACAATTATAAAAAATAAAATTGTGGAACATGTAGACAAACATGATTTAATGATACAGAGTCAAGATGGGTTCAGCAGAGGGAGATCTTGCCTCACCAATTTGCTTGACTTCTTTAAGGTGTGAATAAATATGTGGATAAAGGTGAATAAGTTGATGAAATGATAGAAATCGAAATAAATAAATATATCTAGATTTTCAGAAAGCTTTTGATAAAGTTCCTCATGAGAGCTCCTGAGAAAATTAAAGAGTCATAGGATAGGTGGCAAAGTTCAGTTGTGGATTAGGAATTGGTTATCAGAGAGAAAACAGAGAGTAGGGTTAAATGGTCATTTTTCTCAATGGAGGAGAGTAAACAGTGGAATGCCATGGTGGTCTGGACTGGGACCGGTGCTATATAACTTATTTATAAATGATCTGGAAATTGGATCAACGAGTGAGGGGATTAAATTTGCAGATGATACTAAACTGTTCAAAGTTGTTAAAACACATGCGGATTCTGAAAAATTGCAGGTAGACCTTAGGAAATTGGAAGACTGGGTGTCCAAGTGGCAGATGAAATTTAATGTGGACAAATGCAAACATAAGAACATAAGAAATGCCTTCGCTGGGTCAGACCTGAGGTCCATCGCGCCCAGCAGACCGCTCACGCGGCAGCCCAACAGGTCCAGGACCTGTGCAGTAAACCTCTACCTATACCCCTCTATCCCCTTTTCCAGCAGGAATTTGTCCAATCCTTTCTTAAACCCCAGTACCGTACTCTGCCCTATAACATCCTCTGGAAGCGCATTCCAGGTGTCCACCACACGTTATGTAAAGAAGAACTTCCTAGCATTCGTTTTGAATCTGTCCCCTTTCAACTTTTCCGAATGCCCTCTTGTTTTTTTATTTTCTGAAAGTTTGAAGAATCTGTCCCTCTCTACTCTCTCTATGCCCTTCATGATCTTGTAAGTCTCTATCATATCCCCTCTAAGTCTCCTCTTCTCCAGGGAAAAGAGTCCCAGTTTTTCCAATCTCTCAGCGTATGAAAGGCTTTCCATCCCCTTAATCAGTCGTGTCGCTCTCCTCTGAACTCTCTCGAGTAACGCCATATTCTTCTTAAGGTACGGTGACCAATACTGGACGAAGTACTCAAGATGCGGACGCACCATTGCCCGGTACAGTGGCAGGATAACTTCTTTCGTTCTGGTTGTAACACCCTTCTTGATTATACCTAGCATTCTCTTTGCTCTCTTAGTGGCCGCTGTGCATTGTGCTGTCGGCTTCATTGTCATGTCCACCATTACCCCCAAGTCCCTTTCTTGGGTACTCTCAGTCAATAACATCCCTCCCATCGTATAATTGTACCTCGGGTTTCTGCTTCCCACATGCAATACTTTACACTTCTCAACATTGAACTTCATCTGCCATCTCTCTGCCCATTCCCCTAGTTTGTCCTAGTCCCTTTGCAATTCTTCGCAGTCCTCCTTTGTCTGAGCTCCACTAAATAGTTTGGTGTTGTCCGCAAATTTTATTATCTCACACTTCGTCCCTGTTTCTAGATCATTTATGAATATGTTAAAAAGCAGCGGCCCGAGCACCGAGCCCTGCGGAACACTACTCGTGACCTTTCAGCAGTCTGAGTAGTGGCCCTTCACCCCTACCCTCTGTTTCCTACCCTCTAACCAGTTTCTGATCCAACTATGCACGTCTCCGTCCACCCCATGGTTCCTCAGTTTCCGGAGTAGACGTTCATGAGGCACCTTGTCAAAGGCTTTCTGGAAATCTAGGTATATGATATCTATGGGGTCTCCTCTGTCCATCTGTTTGTTAATTCCCTCGAAGAAGTGCAATAAGTTAGTCAGGCACGATCTCCCCCTGCAGAAACCATGTTGGCTGGTTATCAGAAGTTTGTTTTTTTCAAAATGTTCATCGATGTTTTCTTTTATCAGTGCTTCCGCCATTTTCCCCGGAACCGAGGTCAGACTCACCGGTCTGTAGTTTCCCGGGTCACCTCTTGATCCCTTTTTAAAGATGGGCATAACATTGGCTATCTTCCAATCATCCGGGACCACACCTGTTTTCAGAGATAGTTTGCAAATTTGCTGTAGTAGTTCCGCTATTTCCTCCTTTAGTTCCTTCAGAACCCTTGGATGGATTCCATCTGGACCCAGTGATTTGTCAGTTTTTAGTTTTTCTCTCTGCCTGTACACATCATCAAGGCTCACTTCCATGGATGTTAACTTTTGTGCTTGATTTCCATTGAAGATTTGTTCAGGTTCCGGTATGTTGGTTGTATCTTAGCTTGTAAACACAGACGAAAAGAACATGTTAAGTCTTTCTGCGACCTTTTTCTCTTCCTTCACCGCTCCATTCCGGTCTCCATCGTCAAGTGGTCCCACCTCCTCCCTAGCCAGCTGTTTCCCTTTAACATATCTAAAGAACGGCTTGAAATTCCATGCTTCCCTGGCTAGTCTCTCTTCATACTCTTTTTTGGCTTTTTGAACCACACGGTGACATTCTTTTTGATACTTCCAGTTTCCCTCAGATTTGTCCTTTTTCCATTTTCTGAATGAATTTTTCTTATTGCCTATCGCCTCCTTCACTATTTTAGTTATCCACGCCGGGTCTTTTGTTCGACTCTTGTTGCACCCTTTTCTGAATCTGGGGATATACAGATTTTGCGCCTCACTCACCGTGTCCTTGAAAAAGGACCAGGCATATTCTACCATCTGCAATTTTTTGGAAGTGTTCCTAAGTTTCTTCTTTACCATTCCCCTCATTGCTTCGTAGTTTCCCTTCCTGAAGTTAAAAGTTGTCGCTATGGTTCTCTTTCTTTTCAGTATTCCTATTTCCACCTTGAACTTGATCATATCATGATCGCTGTTTCCCAACAGTCCCACTACTTCCACTTCCTTTGCAGGTCCCCTTAGCCCATTTAGGATTAGATCCAGAGTGGCATTTCCTCTCGTCGATTCTCTAACAAGCAGCTCCATGAAGCAATCTTGTACAGCCTCCAGAAATTCTGCCTCCCTAGCGCATCTTAAGCTTCCAAGACTCCAGTCTATCCCAGGGTAGTTGAAGTCTCCCATAATAACTGTGTTATCGCTTTTGCATTCTTGCTTCATCTCGGCTTCCATTTCTTCATTGATATCTCCGGTTTGTCCGGATGGACGATAGTATAGACCTATCTTTATTTCAGGCTCTTTCCTTCCTGGTATTTTAACCCATAGCTATTCTAGCTTGTTGGCTGTCTCTGCTCTGTCCATTCTTGTCGATTGTATGCTTTCTTTTATGTATAGTGCTATTCCTCCGCCTTTCTGTCCTGATCTGTCTTGGCGATAGAGCTTGTACCTCGGCAGTGCTGTATCCCATCTGCTTTCCTCATTCCACCATGTTTCAGAGATTCCAATGATGTCTATGTCCTCTGCAATGGCCATGGCTTCTAATTCTCCCATTTTGTTTCTTAGGCTCCTTGCATTAGTATATATGCAATTTAGCTCCTGGAATTTTGCTGCCTTCATTTCCTTTCCCTGTGCTTCGGTCTTTAGATTCTTTTCTTTGGCTGCAATCTTTCTAACCTCCTCTTCTTTGTTAGTCGACTCCTTTAATTTGTCCCTTGTTTCATCCCAGCCTTTTTTCTCCTTAGTATCTTCATGGGATACCTTTTTCCGAATTATCGACGCTTGGTCGACTGTCGGCTTTCCCCTTCTTCTTAGTTTAAAGCCTGTTTTATTCCTCTCTTGACGTTGTTTGCTAGAAGTCTAGTTCCTGCCGCGCTCAGGTGCAATCCATCTCTCCTGTAGAGCTTGCTCTTGCCCCAGAACGTCGTCCAGTTCCTCACAAAGTGGAATCCTTCTTCCTCACACCATCTCCTCATCCACGCATTTATTGATTGTAGTTCCTATTGTCTTTTCACATCTGCCCTCTGTACCGGTAGGATCTCTGAGAATGCTATCTTCTGGGTCCTCATCTTCAGTTTCCTTCCCAAATTCTTGAACTGTTCTATCAGCGTGTTTCTTCTGTAGTCTCTCCTGCTTACATCATTCGTCCCGATGTGGATCATTACTGTGGTCTCTAACGTCTCCGCTCCTTCCAGGATCTTTCCAATTTTGTCCACGATGTCCTTGGTTCTCGCTCCCGGGAGGCAGGTCACCAGTCGGTCCTCTCTCCCTCCTGCTATGTGGCTGTCCACATGCTTCAGGATCGAGTCCCCCACTAGGATCGCTGATTTCCCCTTCTTCAATGTTCGCTTCGGTCTCAGGTCAATGTCCTCGGTGTGCTTCACTCTTTCTTCTTCTGGGCATCGACTGGCCAATTTCTCCCCCTCATGCATTTTTCCTCCAGGGGTGTCTTCGTTGAGGTCTTCTGTTTCTTGTTCTCCCTTCAATGTTGGTGTAACTTCTTAAGAACATAAGAACATAAGCAGTGCCTCCGCCGGGTCAGACCATAGGTCCATCCTGCCCAGCAGTCCGCTCCTGCGGCGGCCCAAACAGTTCACGACCTGTCTAAATCACCAGAAGGGGCCCCCATGCCTCCTTGGTTTCCTAATTGAGTCCTATCTTCCTATCAAAGTCCTAGCCCTCCGGTCTTGCACCTGCATGACCTGGTTGGGTTTCTACATTTATTTTCTGGTTAGCTTTCTCAGTTAGCTTTCTCAGTATCCCACGATCCCTTTATCCCTCAGGAATCCATCCAGTCTCTGTTTGAATCCCTGTACCGTACTCTGCCTGATCACTTCCTCCGGTAGCGCATTCCAAGTGTCCACGACCCTCTGGGTGAAAAAAAACTTCCTTGCATTCGTTTTGAACCTATCTCCCTTCAGTTTCTCCGAATGCCCCCTCGTACCTGTTGTCCCCTTCAGCCTGAAGAATCTGTCCCTATCCACCCTCTCTATGCCCCTCATGATTTTGAAGGTCTCTATCATATCACCCCTGAGCCTCCTTTTTTCCAGAGAGAAGAGCCCCAGCCTATCCAACCTCTCAGCATATGGGTAGTGTTCCAGCCCTCTTACCAGTTTCGTTGCTCTCCTTTGGACTCTTTCAAGTACCTCCATGTCTCTCTTGAGGTACGGCGACCAATATTGAACGCAGTATTCCAGATGCGGACGCACCATTGCTCGATACAGTGGCATGATGACTTCCCGCGTCCTTGTAGTTATGCCCCTCTTTATGATGCCCAGCATCCTGTTGGCTTTTTTTGAGGCCGCTGCGCACTGTGCAGATGGCTTCAGTGATGCATCCACCAGCACACCCAAGTCTCTCTCAAGATTGCTTTCTCCCAACAATGCCCCCCCCCCAATTTGTAGTTGAACAATGGGTTCTTTTTCCCTATATGCATAACCTTGCATTTTTCCACATTAAAGCGCATTTGCCATTTGTTTGCCCAGTCTTCCAGCTTGTCTATGTCCCTTTGCAGGTCCTCACACTCCTCCCTGGAGCTAACTCTGCCGCACAGTTTGGTATCGTCTGCAAATTTTATAACCTCGCACTTGGCCTCCTTTTCCAGGTCATTGATAAATATGTTGAAGAGTAACGGCCCCAGCACCGATCCCTGTGGCACACCGCTCGTGACTCCCCTCCAGTCAGAATATTGGCCCTTTACTCCGACCCTCTGCAGTCTACCCGACAACCAGTTCTCGATCCATCTGTGCACATCCCCTCCCACCCCGTGGTTCCACAGTTTCCTAAGCAGCCTTTCATGTGGTACCTTGTCGAAAGCCTTTTGAAAATCGAGGTAAATGATGTCGATGGGTTCCCCATTGTCCACCCGACTGCTTATTCCCTCAAAGAAGTACAGAAGGTTCGTTAGGCACGACCTTCCCTTACAGAATCCGTGCTGGCTTGTTCTCAGTAGGCCATTTCTCTCAATGTGCTCGCAAATGCCGTCCTTTATCATAGCTTCCACCATCTTCCCTATAATTGAAGTCAGGCTCACCGGCCTGTAGTTCCCGGGGTCACCCCTCGATCCCTTCTTGAAGATAGGTGTGACATTCGCTAATTTCCAGTCCTCTGGTACCTCTCCAGTTTTCAAGGATAGGTTACAAACATGCTGGATTGTGCCCGCTATTTCTTGTCTTAGTTCTTTCAGAACCCTTGGGTGGATCCCGTCCGGACCCGGTGATTTGCTGCATTTTAACCTGTCTATCTGTTTGAGGACATCTTCCTTACTTACCTCTATGTGCTCCAATTTTTCAGCCTGTTCCCCACTCATGAGCTCCTCTGAGTCCGGTATATTAGATGTGTCTTCTCTCGTGAAAACTGACGAGAAGAACGTGTTCAACCTCTCAGCTACCTCTTTATCCTCCTTAATCACTCCCTTCCTATCCCCATCGTCCAACGGCCCCACCTCCTCTCTCGCTGGTCGTTTCCCCTTTACGTAACTGAAGAATGCCTTGAAGTTTTTTGCTTCCCTGGCCAGCCCCTCTTCGTATTTCCCTTTTGCTTTTCTAACCTCTCGGTGGCATTCTTTTTGGCATTTCCTGTGCGCCTGGTGATTTTCCTCCGTTGGATCCTTTTTCCATCTCCGGAAAGATACTTTTTTGTCATTTATTGCCTTCTTTACTTCTGCTGAGATCCAAATCGGGTCCTTTGACCGCTTGTTTTTGCAGCCTTTCCTGAAACTGGGAACGTACGTTTTTTGTGCTTCCTGCAGGGTGTCCCTGAATAGGGTCCAGGCGCTTTCCACAGTCTCCATCCTAAAGATGTTTCTGAGCTTCCTCCCCACCATTTCCCTCATAGCAACATAGTTCCCTTTCTTGAAGTTGAGCGCAGTTGTTGCGGTTCTCCTTACTATGGGTGTCCCCCTTTCTAATGTGAATCTGATCGCATTTTGGTCGCTGTTGCCTAGTGGTCCTCCCACTTCTACCCCTCTTGCAGGCCCCCCTAATCCGTTCAGGATGAGGTCAAGGGTAGCACTCCCCCGCGTCGGTTCCCTGACCAGTTGCTCCATGAAGCAGTCCCTCACAGCTTCTACAAATCCTGTTTCCCTAGTGCAGTTGGAGTGACCTGTACTCCAGTCTATCCCTGGGTAGTTGAAGTCCCCCATCACTGTTACACTTCCAGTCCTGCACTCCTGTCTCAGTTCCGCTTCCAGGTCGTGTCCGAGTCCTTCCGGCATGCCAGGTGGGCGATAGTACAGCCCTAGTTTTATACCTGCACCCTTGTTTCCCGGCAATTTGACCCATAGCGATTCCAGCCCCTCTGCCTTCGTTGCCATATCCATCCCGACCGAGTAGATAGAGTCCTTTATATATAGTGCTATGCCTCCCCCCTTCTTGTGGGTCCTGTCTCTCCTGTAGAGCTTGTACCCCGGCAGCGCCACATCCCATTGATTCTCCTCTGTCCACCATGTTTCTGTAATTCCAATTATATCCAGGTCTTCCCCCTTGGCCATGACCTCTAGTTCATCCATCTTGGCCATGAGGCTTCTTGCATTTGCGTATAAGCACCGTAGGTCCCGTCGTTTTTCCTCCACCTCTGCATTCACCTCTGCATTCACCTCTGTATTCACCTCTGCATTCACCTGGGCCGCCTCTCCTGTTTTGCCCTTTGCCTTTACCCTCGTAGCTTTCAGCTTCCCCACATTTCTGCCACCCCACTTCCCCGCTTTTCCTCTGGGTTTTCTTGCCCCCTCCTGGGCCCCGGCCTCTGTTCGATCCCCCTCGCCTTGTGTAGCCCCTAAAATGCCCTCAGCTTTCGTCCTCTTGCCACCCAGTCCCCCTGTGTCTCCATGCCCCTTAGTCTCCATCCAGCAAGCTCCCTTTACCTGTTGTTTCCCTCGCTGTCTGATCCTGAGATCCACTGGTCTCTCTACTTCCTCCGTGCAGTCAGCCCGTTCAGCATCTGTTCTGGATACTGTTGTCCGAAGCGTCAACATCAGATCGGCTGTCGGCTTTCCCCCTCTCCTCAGTTTAAAGCCCTCTCGATCTCCTTCCTCACATTAGTAGCCAGTAGTCTAGTTCCCTCTGTGCTCAGGTGCAGGCCGTCCCGCCGGTAGAGCTTACTCTTTCCCCAGAAGGACGTCCAGTTCCTTACAAAGTGGAAGCCCTCCTCCTGGCACCATCTCCTCAACCATGCATTCAGAGCCTGGAGGTCTGCCTGCCTTTTTGCATCTGCTCTCGGCACAGGCAGGATCTCCAAGAATGCTATCCTCCGGTTACTCCGCTTCAGTTTTCGTCCCAGGACCCTGAACTGGTCAGTCAGCGTGGCCATGCTGAAGTTCCTCCGGCTCACATCATTTGTTCCGATGTGGATTATCACCGCAGTCTCCTCTGTCTCAGCTCCGTCCAGGATCCTCTCGATCCTATCAGTGATGTCTCGTGATGTCTTCTTTCATCTGAAGTTCGTTCTCTTCCACCCTCCTCTTGTATGCTTCTTCAATAAATTTCTCGAGTTCCCTGACTTCCTCCTTGATGTGTCTCTCGCTCATGAAGTCTTCAGCTGTCCTGATTGGGTCCTCCGTGGTGTAAAGTCCTTCTAGCTCCTGTATCTTGTCCTATAATCGCTTGACTACCTTCTTCAAACTTTCCAGCTCCTGACACCGACTGCATACATATGACTGTCTCCCCGAGGGGAGGTAGTCATACATATGACAGCCGGTGCAGAACACTGGAAAGCTCATCTTCTGGTTTCCCTCTGCTTCCATAGTCGTTCCTACTGTAAGATAACACTTAAGATTACGTGTTCCTTGTGTGCCTGCTTCCATCTGCACCTTCTTGTGTGTGCTGCCTTCGCTCTGCCTTACTATACTTTGTTTGTGTGTTTGTTTCTTGTGAGTCTGCTTCTTTCTGCACCTGCTTCTTGCCTTACTGCCTTCTTCTTGTGTGTGCTGCGTTTGCTCTACCTTACCTTACTGATGCTTGCGTTCCTTCTGCGCCTGCTTCTTCCGTACCCTTCAGTCTTTCCCTGGTGCTCCTGGTTGTAGTAACTTGGCTCTTCTTGAGGCCCTTCGCAAAGGCGCTCTCGCTAAGGCTTTGGAATGAGAGGGCATAGGATGAAGTTAAGAGATGATAGGCTCAGGAGTAATCTAAGGCAATACTTTTTTTTACAGAAAGGGTGGTAGATATATGGACCAGTCTCCTGGAAGAGGTGCTGGAGACAGAGACTGTGTCTGAATTTAAGAAAGCATGGAATAGGCACGTGGGATCTGTTAGAAAGAGGAAAAGATAATGTTTACTCTGGATGGGCAGACTAGATGAGCCATTTGGTCTTTATCTGAATCATGTTTCTATGTTTCTCTTCTCTCCCCTAGCCTTCTGGGTACTCCCTGAGAATCCTGTCTTAGAATCACTTACATTTCTGCTTCTGTCTTACATATGTGGCTGTAGTCCCTGATCAAAAATCAGCCTTTTTTTTACCTGATGCTATCTGACCACACACATGAACAATTCAGTATTTCATCTCTGGAACTTGGAATAGCTTACTATTCTCTCACCTCTGCCACAAAGCTTCTGTTCTTCACCTCCAGCTACAATATCCAACTGTGAGTACATCTACTATATTTATTCAATAAAGTATATTTCAGAAAGTTATAAGGACTGCCTGCATGCACGTTGGTGTCCTAAAGTTTAGCTTTCTGTTGAATGTACTGCATGTCTGATGAGAAAGTCCTCCACTGAGGCAGCATGTACTCTATGTTGAGAAACAGAATAGTCACTCTAGATCAGTGGTCTCAAACTCA
The DNA here is from genome assembly GCF_902459505.1 of Geotrypetes seraphini. Lineage (NCBI taxonomy): Eukaryota > Metazoa > Chordata > Amphibia > Gymnophiona > Dermophiidae > Geotrypetes > Geotrypetes seraphini. Next base: position 256,268,212 of record NC_047086.1, read on the forward strand.
AACACTTTGCAGGGCCACATTTTGGATTTGTAGATACTTGGAGGACCTCAGGAAAAATAGTTAATGTTTTATTAAAGAAATGACAATTTTGCATGAGGTAAAACTCTTTATAGTTTATAAATCTTTCCTTTTAGCTAAGTCTTAATAATAATATTGTAATTTATAGCTAAAGAGACATATGATCAAGAACCTGTTTTATTTTACTTTTGTGATTATGGTAAACATATTGAGGGCCTCAAAATAGTACCTGGTGGGCCGCATGTGTATATGATCTAGACCACTGCTCTAGATCATATACATTATACAGCATAAATACAGTCCAAAATCATCTTCTTTTTTTTTTTTTTTTAGCTTTGCATGTTTACAGAAATTTTCATTTTGTTTGGGCTTTTTTATTGGGAAATACATAATGTGTTCTCTTTCAGCAGAAAATGCATCTCTTTCAGAAAAGTGTATACTATTTATCACAAACACACACAAAAGTAATATTTGGGGTTTGTTTCCTGTCATTTTAGGCAACCAATGATGTGATAAAGAATTTGTTTGAAAATGGACTTTCATTCTTCATAAGTGCTCTCTATATTTAATGGTTCTCATCATAGAAAAAAAGCATAGGAAGTTACTACTGAGCATCAGAAAGACTAATTTATTGGAACTGAGAAGTACATAAAGAGCTAGAAGAATTTAAGAGGCAAATGAAGACCTTAAGAAGAAGATCAATACATTTTCTAATGATCTGTAGAAGGAAAAGATTCATAAATTTTGAAGGGACAAACAGAATTATTTATCTAAAAATATGTATGCTTGGTTGTCTAATATTATACTGTTGCCCAATTTGCCAGCTTCCTTAATCTTTGTAAACATTTCTTCATCTGTCTGATCATTCTGTCCTAAGGGACAGTAGTACAGCCCTATCTGTATATTCCTTGCCCTCACACATGGAATTTCTATCCATATACTGTAGATTCCATGTCTGAAGGGAAGGAATATACAGATAGGGCTGTACTACTGTCCCTTAGGACAGAATGATCAGACAGATGAAGAAATGTTTACAAAGATTAAGGAAGCGAGCAATGTTTCACATAACACCACTAAATTTCTTACTTAATAGGGAGATAAATCTTAATCTTCTGTGACAGAAATAACTGTATAATATTGTAATCACAGCTATAGTCTCTTGTTAATAATATTGCTTTCTTTAATTTATTTTAAATATTATTGTGAAGTGCTCAGACCAAGTAACCCAAAATATAGTGATGTCACTACAATGAGGTTAACAAGGGGACCATCATCGCCTTCACCTGTCCCCTGCCCTCCCTATGTGACCACGAACTAATACAGATCAGCTAGATGTACTTATCTGAATAGGGGGGTAGTTGGTTTCGTTAATTCTCATTGGTGACTGTATCACAATATAATCTATGTGCTCCGTTAAAATCCTAGAACTGTTCGTTCATTCTTCCAATCCCGTCCCCCCGACTCGAGTTTCACCTCTTCATCAGGGAGGGACACTGCGGAAAAATCAAACCACGATCAAGAATCACAACTCAAACCTTATAAAACATAATGTGAAAAAATTAAATTAGAATATACTTATAAGTGCTGAGTACTATCTGGGAAATCCCAGTGTATTAACTTAATCTTGATTTTAAAGCTCTTAAAATTCCTATATTACCTGGTGAAGGCTCACTGAGATCAGGCTCACTCAAAGCAAACGGGCCAACTGAATCTATCTGCTCAGCTTGTGAATTTTATAAGGGGGAATGACCGGAAGATCCAGCCCAAACAACAACCGGAAATAAACACTGAATTCAATTGAATTCACTAAACGAGAGGTAATACTTTTAATCATTTATATTTGAGTTTTTTTCAAAGATGTCATAGAAACATAGAAATAGACGGCAGATAAGGGCCACAGCCCATCTAGTCTGCCCACCCCAATAACCCTCCCCTACCTTTCTCTGTGAATAGATCCCACGTGTCTATCCCATTTGGCCTTAAAATCAGGCACGCTGCTGGCCTCAATAACCTGAAGTGGAAGACTATTCCAGCGATCAACCACCCTTTCAGTGAAAAAGAATTTCCTGGAGTCCCTGTGCAGTTTCCCGCCCCTGATTTTCCACGGATGCCCCCTTGTTGCCGCGGGACCCTTGAAAAAGAAGATATCTTCTTCCACCTCGATGCGGCCCGTGAGATACTTGAATGTCTCGATCATGTCACCACCCTCTCTGCGTTCCTCGAGTGAGTACAGCTGCAACTTATCCAGCCGTTCCTCGTACGGGAGATCCTTGAGTCCCGAGACCATCCGGGTGGCCATTCTCTAGACCGACTCCAGTCTCAGCACATCCTTACACCCAGTAAGGCCTCCAGAATTGCACACAGTATTCCAGGTGGGGCCTCACCATGGATCTATACAATGGCATAATGACTTCAGGCTTACGGCTGACGAAACTCCTGCGTATGCAACCTATGATTTGCCTTGCCTTGGATGAAGCTTGCTCCACTTGATTGGCAGTCTTCATGTTCTCACTGACGATCTCCCCTAAGTCTAGTTCTGCTTCAGTTCTTGTTAGGATCTCGCCATTAAGGGTGTAAGTCTTGCATGGATTTTGGCTGCCCAGGTGCATGACTTTGCATTTTTTGGCATTGAAGCTGAGTTGCCAGGACCTAGACCAGCGCTCCAGTAGGAGTAGGTCGTGCATCATGTTGTCGGACATTGAATTTATGTCTGTTGTGCTTTTGCCCACTACATTGCTTAGTTTGGCGTCATCGGCGAATAATGTTATTTTACCTCGCAGCCCTTCTGCCAAGTCTCTTATAAAGATGTTGAATAGGATCGGGCCCAGGACCGAGCCCTGCGGCACTCCACTGATTACCTCCGTCATTTCGTAGGGGGTGCCGTTCACCACTACCCTCTGAAGCCTACCTCCAAGCCAGTTCCCAACCCATTTCGTCAATGTGTCGCCCAATCCTATAGAACTCATCTTGCTCAGCAACCTGCGGTGTGGTACGCTATGGAATGCTTTACTGAAGTCCAGGTATACGATGTCCAGGGACTCCCCAACATCCAGCTTCCTCGTCACCCAGTCAAAGAAGCTGATCAGGTTGGATTGGCAGGATCTCCCCTTAGTAAATCCATTTTGACGGGGATCCCGTAGATTCTCCTCGTTCAGGATCGTATCCAATTGGCGTTTGATTAGAGTTTCCATTAGTTTGCACACTATCGATGTGAGACTCACTGGTCTGTAGTTTGATGTCTCCATCTTGGAGCCTTTCTTGTGGAGTGGAATGATGTTAGCCGTCTTCCAGTCCAACGGGATGTTACCTGTACTAAGGGAGAGATTGAAGAGCGTGGATAGCGGTTCCGCCAATACATCACACAACTCCCTGAGCAACCTGGGGTGTAGGTTGTCAGGTCCTATTGCCTTGTTAACCTTAAGCTTTGACAGCTTATAGTAGACACCGCTGGGTGTAAACTCGAAATTACTAAACGGGTCATCTGCGTCAACCCTTGTCTGTAGCTGAGGGCCGAATCCTGGCGCCTCGCGGGTGAAGATTGAGCAGAAGTATTCATTTAACAGTTGGGCTTTTTCCAAGTCCGCTTCTACATAGTCTCCATCTGGTTTCCTAAGATGTACTATCCCGCCTGAGTTCTTATTTCTGTCACTGATATGCCTGAAGAAGGATTTATCTCCTTTCTGGATATTCTTCGCTAGAGACTCCTCCATGCGGAATTTGGCCTCCCTAACTGCTGTTTTGATGGCTTCTGACTTGGCCAGATAGACTTCCCTAGAGTCCTGTTTCCCTGATTGTTTGTAAGAGATGAATGTTTTTTTCTTCTACTTGATGAGGTCCGAAATCTCCGCAGAGAAACACTGTGGCTTATTTTTCCTTTATGTTTACTTATTGATTTAACATAGCGGTTTGTTGCTTCTTGTATGGTGGCTTTCAAAGTCGACCACATTTCTTCCACGTTATCGGTTTCTGCTTGGCTTTGTAGTGCCTGGTGAATGAAGTCTCCCATTTCTTTGAAGTTTGTGTCCTTGAATTTGAGGACCTTGGTCAGTGTGGTAGATTTAGTGAAACCTTTCCTGAGATTGAACCATACCATGTTGTGGTCACTGGAGGCCAATGTGTCGCCCACCAAGACCTCTGTGACACTTTCTCCATTGGTAAGTATCAGGTCCAGTATTGCCTGATCCCTTGTTGGTTCTAACACCAGTTGCCTGAGTCTTGCTCCCTTCATAGAGTTTTAATAGCCTGCTGCTGCTGCCGGAAGCAGAGGAAAGCGTGTCCCAATCCACATCAGGCATGTTGAAGTCACCTAACAATACTGTGTCCCCACGCAAGGTGATATTCTCTATATCTCCGATTAATTCCATATCTAGGTCATCCTGTTGTCTTGGGGGTCTGTATATTACGCCAAGATACAGGCATTTGTCCTTCCCTCTGGTCAAATTTATCCAAAGGGATTCCCCAGTGTAGTGGACATCTGTGATTCTGGTGACCTTAATGTCATCTTTAGTATATAATGCTACACCTCCTCCCATTTTGCCCTTCCTGTCCCGGCGAAGCAAGTTGTAACCCGGTACGACAATGTCCCACCCATGGGAGTCCGTGAGTCAGGTCTCAGATATCGCCACCACATCCAGGTCGGCATTCCTCATTTCTGTTTCTAATTCCAGGATCTTGTTTCCCAGACTGTGGGCGTTTACGTACTAAGCCCTCCATGTTGCATGTTTGTTACATCTCAGTGGGGATGTTCTCGCTTGAGCTACTTGGACACCTTTAGCATTATTTGCATGTTTTGTACTTTCCCTAGACCCAGAGTTACAACGTGCACCTATCCCGGACTCCCCAGACCCAGAACTACAGTGTGTTCCTATCCCAGACTCGGAAATGTGTGTACCCTGTGGTGGTATTCCCGCTTGGGCTACTTGAACTCCTTTAGTACAATTTGCAATGTGTGTTCTCTCGCTGGACCCAGAATTACAATGTGTACTCTCCCTAGACCCAGAATTACAATGTGTACTCCCCTTAGACCCTGAATTACAATGTGTACTCCCCTTAGACCCAGAATTACAATGTGACCCAGAATTATAATGTAAGCCAACCCCAGACTCGAACGTGTGTATACTCTCCCCTGACCCAGATCGGTGTTTACTTACCTTAGTCTCAAAAAAGTATTGGCAGCTTAGCTCGCCAGGTAGGTTGTTTGTGCCCGTACCCTCCCCAACTTACCTAGTTTAAAGCCCTGTGTAGTAGGCGGGCTAGACGGTGTCCAAGGACATTCTTCCCTCTTCTGGTCAGGTGTAACCCGTCTGGTCCCTGTAGTCCTTACAATGCCTCTCCATGGTGCAAGAACCCATAGTTCATCTCATTGCACCATCCCTGCAGCCAGTCGTTTGCCCTCTGAATGCGATCCTCCCTGGAACTGCCCTTGCCCCTTACTGGGAAGATTGAGGAGAAGACCACCTGCGCATCCATCCTCTTCAGCTTCTTACCCAGGGCTCTGAAGTCTTCAGATATGCTCTCCGGGGTGCTCCTGGTGGTGTCGTTGGTTCCGATGTGGATGAGAATCATGGGGAAGCAGTCACGGGGCTTGATGAGTCTGTCCAGGCAAGCGGTTACATCCCGGATCCTGGCCCCTGGCAAACAGCAGACCTCTCTTGATTGCAGGTCTGATCTACAAATTGGACCATCGGTGCCCCTCAGCAGCGAATCCCCGATAACCACCACTCTGCGCTTCTTAGGGGTGGGCCGATCTGTTGACTCCGGAACTGGAACCGTCTGCTGAACAACTTCCTGTTCCTCGTTGTCAGGACCTTCCTGTAGCAGCTGGTATCTGTTCCTCAGGGTGATTTGTGGTGTCGATGTAGAGCCGCCCTGTATGTGAGAGAAAGAGACAGAATAAGGTCTTCTGCGTTTTCCTGTGGAGGAAGTCACCAGCTGCCAGGAATCAGCGTCCCCAGCCACTTCCTGTATTCCGACGGTTGGTCTCAAGTTTGAAGGTTTGGATGCTTTGGGTGTCTCTAGGATGGTCTTGTCAGGTTCCTGTTCGGCGATCTGAGACAGCTCCTGGATGACTCCGTCGATGACTTACTTCGCGCGCATTCCTACATTGTCAACACAAACAGCTCCAAATCCGCTCCGTGGTCACCATCCTGTGGTGTCCCATAGGGCTCCCCTTATCCCCTATTCTCTTCAACATGTACTTGACCTCCCTGAAGCTCCTCAAATTAACTCCCCTTGAAACAATATACACATACGCAGACGACATACTTATCCTCCTCAAAACTGACCAGAACCTCACAAACCTCCAAGAGAATATCACTTCATGCAAAATGAAACTTCACACCTGGTCCCTCTCTGTACAGATGAAATTAAATGAATCTAAAACAAAATTACTCTGGTTCGTCCCAAAATTATTACACCTGCCCACCCTCTTCACACTGCCCACAGGCCCTGCTCTGCACCTTGAATTCTCAAGCAAGGTCCTCGGCATCACTATCGATTCCTCCCTCTCCCTCAACGATCACCTGAATTCCCTGGCAAAATCATGTTTTTTCAGCCTCCACATGCTGAAGAAAGTAAGATCCTACTTTCACCAACAACATTTCACCGTCCTTGTACAATCCATCATCCTATCCAAACTCGATTACTGTAACGCCATTTATTTAGGCCTAACAAAAAAAAGTCTTCGCAGACTCCAACTTATCCAGAATACTGCAGCCAAGCTGATTTTTGCTAAACGAAAATTTGATCACGTCTCCCCTCTACTTACCAATCTCCACTGGCTCCCAGTACTTTCCAGAATTCACTTCAAATGCTCCTGCCTGGCCTTCAAGATCATTCACGGCATCCTTCCGCCCCTAATCCCTCTATCCTTCCTCGTCCGGACGCCTGCCACCACCAGATCCGCTCACAGATATAAACTATCCTTCCCCTCTCTACACGGCATCCTCCACGCTGGCAAACTGGGAAAATCCCTTCTCTCCAAAATTACAGGCCTTTGGAATGATCTCACTATCCCGCTGCGGAACCTGGGCTCCCTCCAACTTTTCCAAAAACAACTGAAAACCTGACTTTTCTCTAACATCTAACATCTCTTTCCCCTGTCCACATCCTCCTCTATTCACATGCTCTTGTAAATCTTTCTCCTCTCTCTTCCTATATTTTTAAACTTTGTAAACCGTGTCGAGCTCCACTTCCGTGGAGATGATGCGGTATATAAACTTAAGGCTTAGTTTAGTTTAGTTTAGTTTAGTCGATGAAGGTCTCATCGTCTCGGATACATCTTAAGCGCTGAACCTCCTCTCTCAGGCTCCTAAGCTCTAGCAAAAGGCTTTCATCTGGCTGATCCATTCCTTCCGTCTGTGTGGAGACTGTAGACATCTTTGAGGGGATGGCCTCGGTCTATATAGAGACCTCAGCCCTCTGTCCTGGCTTCCCTTCCATCTGTACGAAGACCGTAGCAATCCCCTGGGTACTTTTGGTGACTGGACTGCCTGTCTTGATAGAAGTCTTGCTGCTTCTAGTTCTACCTGCCATTTACAAAAGTTGGGGTTTTTTTTAATATTTGTTAGGATGGGGCTGTTAGGTGTTGTCAGAAAGTGTTGAGGTTGGAGGGATAGAGGTAGCTATTTAGTTCTTGGTCTGGGAGATAGAGTAGTTAGTTAATTGTCAGTTAAGATTGCCTGCTTGTTAGTGTGCTAGTGAGGTCAGTCTGATTAAATGTTAGAGAATAGTGTGATCTGCCTGTTAAAATGGTTTGGGGATAGAGTTATTGGTATGGTCCGCCTGTTAAGTGTGAAAGGTTTAGTTGCTTGTTGGTTAGGTAGAAAGTAGAAAGTTAAAAGTTGAAAGACTTGGAAGAAAGTTGAAGAAAGACAGGCAGATGACTTTAAAATATGCAATGTCACCTCAGTAACTATAGAAAAATAGACAAATATAGTGCAAAATATAGACAGCAGATATAAATTCTCAAAACTGACACATTTTGATCACTAAATTGAAAATAAAATCATTTTTCCTACATTTGTTGTCTGGTGATTTCATGAGTCTCTAGTTGCACTTCCTTCTGACTGTGTATACAATCTTTCTTTCTTTCACATATAACATATCTTTCACAATCCAGCTCATCCCCTTTGGGTCCAGGTCTCTCTCTCTTTTCCCTCTGTTACCCTCCCCAGATCCAGAGTCAGTTTTCCTTTGTAGCTTTGATCCAGATCTCCCTATATCTCCCTCCTCTGTTATGATCTTGCATCTCTCTGTTCCTCCTAAGGGTCTCTCACCCTCTGTCTGCACCTCCCATAGTCCTGCATCTGCCTCCTGTCATTCCCCTTTGGTCCAGACCTTCCTCTCTCTAGTCTTTCTTCTGCTTACAACCCCCCTTTCTCTGCCTCTTTCTCTCCTTCCTCCCTCCTTCCTATGTCCCCCTAACTTGTTTCCAGCCTTTGTCCCACCCCCTGCCCTGAAGCCATCCAGCCTGCCTTCCTCCCTGCTGTGCCAAAGCCAGCCTGCCTGTCTATTTCCCTCTCTGCAGCACCGAAGCCTGGCCTACCGCTGATTCTTCTGCTTACACCCCTCCCCCCGGTCCGCTGCCGCTGCCCATCACTGCTTCCCGCCCAACGCTACTGCAACTACAGGAAAGGAATGTCTGGGCCAGCCAATCACTGCCTGGCTGGCCCGGAACTTCTTCTCCATCAGAATTGAAGTCAGGGAGAAGGCTTGGGGGCCGGCACCTGGCCCTTCCCTTTCTGCAGTTGCGGTGGTGGTGGGCAGGGAAGTAGGGAGAGAGCCTAGGCTCCGTGATTGCCTGTCCTGTTGTCCCCGTGCACAGTTTTGGGATGCTGTCTCTGAAAATGGGACATTTCGGTGTCCCGAAGTTGTGCGTGGAGACAACGGGATAGGGGATCTAAAAATGGGATTGTCCCATTCAAAATGGGATGTATGGTCATATCAGTCATGCTATGCATACTAGTTATAGTGTATATACTTTCCCCCCACTTAAAATGCTTAGCAACTTTGAAAAATGATTTTTCCCTAGAAATTCTTAATTATGGCAACTTTCTCAAATACTTCTCACCCAAGCAATTTCAAGTGTGTATATCAGATTCTGTATAGATGATCAGGGGAGGAGGGGGGCAGAAAAGCTGGTTCCGACCTCTGACTCAGCTCCGGGTTTTCTTGCAACTTGGTATTCTGTTTGCAGCATGCCTAGACCTCCTCCTGGGAGAAATTCATCTGTAAAGTGCTAACAAACTGGTAGAGAACCATTTTAATATGACTGTGACTACTAAGGCATGAAATGAATTGGAATAAAGAAGGAGGGAGCAATTACCTGACAAGTGGTGAAGACCACAGAATTACTTTGGAGGAATGGAATTTATCAGATTGGTAGTCCAATTTGTTCTTATGTTTTCGGGGTGGGAAGGATTTTATTTTTTGTGTGTTATTGTTTTTTTCCTTTTACATTATGATTAAGTAGCTTGATGGCTTTTAACAATATAGTTGAACTAGTTAGTAAGACAAATTTACTTTGTACATCATAAAGGAGATTATTTTACTACTGGTATATCACTAACTCTCTACTGCAGCAAGGGCCTTGTCAGATTGCTGTTCAGGGAAGAGAAGCATCAGTAAAGTCGTTTTATTTTTTCAATCCCCTGCTCTAGTGGATTAAAAAAAAAAAAAAGAAGTGGTAGACTTAGAGGAGGCGAGAAAGGTGTTAGAAAATTATTTTCAGATTGCACAGCTCCTGGCTTCCAGCACTGCCCACCCTTACTATTCTTTTTATAACCAGGACTGTAGATTTAATAAAAGTATAAGGACATAGTAAAGGTCACTGCAATGTACAATTATTACTATGTGTCTTTCACACAACTTCCATCTAATCTAGGCATTACTGTAAGTGAAGAAGCTGTGATTTCGCACCACATCTATTTCCCAAAAACATTGTTTTCACTATTCACTGACGGACACAACAGGTGAGAAACTGAAATAAATTGGAAGCTTGAGACTTTTATAAGAAGGCAGAAACCATAAAAACAAATAGTAAAAACATGTGATGTGTCTTTCTCGGTCAAGCCAACTATTCATCAAGCTTGGCATCCTCCCTGTTACTACAGCCATTCCAGAACCCCATGCATCCACCAGAACCCCAAAGAGTACATCCATTTCTTTGTTAGGGAGATAATTTCATGTTGAGATGTTTCCCATGTGGTTTCCAAAAATGCTCATTTTGTTTTCATTCAGTCATTTTATCATCATGGGAACAAAGTCGTTCAGTGACATATCTGGCAGGGCGGGAATCTGAGATGGGGCACCTCCTCCTCTGACTGGAGCACCCCCATGCTCCAGGAAGTGGGAAGGCTATGTGGATTGGTCATGGGGTTATGGGCTGCCTGCATGCAGTCGTCGGCTCTACTGGTCCTCTGTCCCAGAACAGGAAGTTGACATCAGAGGAGGTGGGGGCTTGCGGAGCCGACAGCCGCATGCAGTTGAACCACAGACCCGTGACCACTCTTAAGCTTCCAGCACCCGGGGCGGACCCCCCCACCCTTCATCCCAACCCAATCCCGAGACATTGAGTGTGCAAGTTTTTTCACAAGAGTGTACACCTACATGCACTATATGTGTGCTCACAGTGGTTCTCCCATGCACTATGGCTCAAGCATGCACAATGTTTTGGGCACACTCTTGGGAAGCAAGTGCACTCTGTCCAAAGAGTGTGCCCTTTTTAAACATAGTGTGGCTTCTTTCAAAAATGTGTGCACTATATTTAGCACTAGAAAACACATGAAATGTATTTTTTCTGCTTGTTTTCATTTGTGAACAACATGCAATGAAACATAGAAACATGATGGCAGATAAAGGCCAAACGGCCCATCTAGTCTGCCCATCCACAGTAAACATTATCTCTTTCTCTCTCCAAGAGATCCCACGTGCCTATCCCAGGCCCTTTTGAATTCAGACACAGTCTCTGTCTCCACCACCTCTTCTGGGAGACTGTTCAATGCATCTACCACCCTTTCTGTAAAAAAGTATTTCCTTAGATTACTCCGGAGCCTATCACCTATAGAAACATGATAAGAAACACAGAAACAAGGGATATATCTTGTCTCAGGCCATTGCAAATAGCCCATCTCTAATAATTTTTTTTCATCTTTGCGTTCAGGGACTTGATTAATTACTAAAATCCCCCCTCTGGTTTTACAAAAGCGTAGCGTGGTTTTTAGTGCTGGCAGCGGTGGTAACAGCTCCGATGCTCATTTAATTCCTGTGAGCGTAGTTGCTGTTACCGCTGCAGCTGGTGCTAAAAATTGTGCTAAGCTTATGTAAAAGGTGGAGGTTAATTAATTTATTAGAAACTTGTGTTGCTCGCAATTTCTAATTCAATGTAGATAACAATGAACATCATAGGCAGCGGATCGCTTTTTTGTTTGAGGGGGCCTAAAAGCTCCGCCTCTGCCCAATTTCTACCCGACCCTGCCCAATCTCCGCCCCAGACCCACCCCTATAATAGTACTAATTGTAATACAATTTTTTTCCATTCATTTTTCATATATATAATCTTAACAACACAAAATAGTTAACCACAAAATTAATCTACACAAAACACACTGTATGCTTCTAAACATTGCCTTATTTCCATTTCCTGTTTATAAATTTTTATCAATACAGTTACAATACTACTTGATTCTACAAAAAGCCTACTGATCTTTTGTATAGTACTATACTGTATATATTTACTGTAGGGATAGTGTAATTTTGTAAACCACAGAGTTATTATGCGGTATATAAATTTTTAAATAAATAAATGCCAATATTATTCTGCCACTATTTACACGTACATCAAGTGTAAATGCCACTGGGCTCACAGATTCTGGATTTGGTTTGTGAGGTCCAAAATATTATGGACATAATTCTATATATAGTACTGTAAAATCAACACCACTAAAATTTTGCGCTGAGTGCTATTCTATAAATGGCACGATTATAGAATAAAATTTGGTGCAAGGATCCATGCCCAATTTTAGGTGTATAAATTCCAGGAACACCCCCAATCCACCCATGCCCCTCCCATGGCCATGCAGATAGAGAACCAAGAAAGCCAGTGTTCAAAACCCACTTCTTCCTGTGATCTTGGACAAGTCAATTAACCCTCCATTGTCTCAGATGCAAACTTAGATTGTAAGCCTTACAGGGACAGGGAAATACCTGCTGAACTGGTAGGGTACCAACCAAGAATTTCCCCAAATTATAAGTGACTAGCCATTTTATTGGGTATGACATATCATTCAAGGAAATAATTAAACATATGAAGCCAAAACTGCCATCAAAAGTCTTTGAAAGCTTTTGGCCAAAATTCATCACCTGGTTTTGATTGAAGCCAAAACTGCAGCCAAAACCTAAAGTTTGGTTGTGTGAATGTGAACCAGTGAAGCCGCTGGAAATTGTCAGAGCTTGCAGTCTGCATCCCTATTAGAGAATGACATAGGAATAAATTTTTCCTCATCCCCAAAGGAACTCAATTTCCCTATCTGTCCCCGCAAGTTTTGGCTCTGTCCCTATCCCTGTCCCATTCTTGTAAGCTCTGCCTTACAAGCTTCAAATGCTTATGAAAGCTCTGCCACACAAGCTTTGAATACTTATGATTTTAAAGTGTTTGAGGCTTGAGAAAGACATGGGGGGAAGCCACTGCTTGCCCTGGATCAGTAACATGGAATATTGCTACTCCTTGGGTTTTGGCCTGGTACTAGTGACATGTAACAGCTACTTTGTCTATTTATTTAGGGGTCAATATACAAAGTGATTTAAGTAGCCTTAGATCACTTGTCTGGAGATAACCAGGAAATTTCAGTAGCACTTAACTGGACAGTGCCATTGAATATCCCCTCTGACCACTCGTGCTGAGACTTGCTAGTTTGTAGGTGGTATGGAGGCAGATTTGGAAGGAAGACAAGGAAGTAAGGAAAGCTAAATGATTAGCAGAGAATTTCAGTCTACTAACCAGCAGAGCAATCACATAAAGATAGGCTAGAACAAAGTTGGTCCTACTTTTATGCAATTCAGGCAACTGGACACTAGTCTGAATATCGGTCCATGCCCAGTTACTTTTGCATGGCCACTTGCAGCCCTTTCTAGCTCTCTCAGGGCCTTCCCTCACTCATCATCCCATAAAATTAAATGCAATCCTCCCACCTTCCCAGCAATCTCCCTGTCTTGGTCGCCCCCCCATCCCCTCGCAAGCCTACCTTCAAGCCCTGGAGGTCTAGTGGAGGCAATGTTGGTAGGAGTGAACTCCCTCCCTCACTCCTGTCCCTAGTGGCTGTTGCAACCTCTCATGGCATCCTCATAGTACTACAGTGGGGGGTCATTGCAGGGGATGTGCATGGGAGACAGGTTTATAAATTTGTGGGTCAACAGGGGTGAGGGAAGGATGGTGTGGAGCTGTTTTGGGGAGCCCAAAGAGGTTAGGAAACTTCCAATGGCCTTTCAAAGGCATACAGATCCCTACTGATCTTATAAGCTGGGGCCTGCTTATCGATAGATAACCAACTGGGAGCAATTCCTGGCTGGCTAAGTACCGCTGAATATCGGGTAGAATAGCCTTTTATAAAATACCAACAAAGTTTTACACAACTAGATATAAATGTCCATTTTCTGACCTAGATGCCCTGTACAAAATTTGGATTCATATGTCTAAGAAGCCGAGCGTGATATGTTTGTGTTTATATAGAGTCTCTAACTTACATTTTATATTTTATAATATTATGCATTATAAAGGTCACATTATTCTTTTTAGCATTTAAAGCAAAGACAATAACATTTCTATGAATTAGTATCCTAAGAGTTTTTCAACGACTACTTGGGATGGGTAAGGATGACTTTGAAACTCCTTGACTGTGCAGTCTGCACATGATCAATTGTTCAAATTCTTCCAGTCAAGCAAGGATAGATGTAGCCTTCAGCTATGGCTGAAGCTATACATTTCCTTGAAATGTAAAATTAAAAATAGGAGATTGTGATCTGGTATAAGATGCAGGAGAATTCTACAGTCCACAATCTGCAGCAGCTGCCTGAAGGAGCAGAAAAATAAATCAATTTAACTCTATGAGTTGTGTACCTAGGTGAGAGCAAACTTAAATCTTTTGGCAGCTGGATTCTATTTTGTCAAAACATCTACAAGGGACATGTCAATTTTCTTCAGGAAATGATTCCTTGGTGTGGGAAAATCTACTGAGTTAAGCAACTAGACATAATTACCAATCCCTCACCGGCCTCTTCCCCTAGCATAATTAATGCACTGGAATATTAGCAAGCATTTTAAGTAGATCAGGAATATGTTTTATTTGAATATTATTTGAACAATAGATACATGGAATATAAAAGCAGATAAAAAAATATAGGCCTATTTAAGCAATCCTATTATCGACCTGTCGCAACCCCATAATCTGCAGCTTCATCTTCAGTTTTCATGATTAAGGACCCTTTGTGCTACTTCCTTGTTTTACCTCCACCATCCTAAATCAGGATGGCTTAAAATATTCCAAGATTTTTGTGCTCTGAGTAAAAAAATGCCTTTTGGGGCCCTTACCATGGGCCCCTATTTCTTTTCTGGATCAACCTATGTTCAACCCCCACCTCCCTACAGAGTCGCATTACTATTTCTGTTTCCTAAGGTATCTTCATTCATTGCTTACCCCCTCACTTCATATAAGTAGCATAGGGGGAGCTGCAGGACCTAGTCCCGCATTTTGCCACAGCAGCAGGTTGTGCACATGGAAACTATGCAGGCACTAGGAATGTGCATCCATTATCGGATGAGTGGTACAATATAATAAATGGGGACCTTTTTTGTTTATTTTGCCATTGCTGAATAGAATGAAACAAAGATTATAAATGAACTGCCATTCATTTCATCCATTTTTGGTAAAGGTGCAGTCACAAGCACAGATATATTGAAGCCATTCTGGGAGGGAAAGATTGGGAGGTGGACAAACCAAAGCATCAGCACTTTAGCCAATCATTTTTAAACTCTTTGATATGTAGCCCAACAAGCTTATCCCTGCCTGACAAATTCAGATCCTATGAGCGATGATGTGAGCAGCTGGGCAGGAAGAGACACCACAGGATTAGGGCAGGTCACCGTTTTCTTTCTGGATAGCAATATATGATCATGTGACTGTTCTTGTCCTTCTGAAAAAAGGTATTAGCAAACAAAAATGTCACCCAGAGAGCACACAGCTTTGGAACTGAGACAGATCTGTGTCAGAAGCAGAGAAAAGTTTATTTTAAAACTTTTGTAGGAGTTTTGCATGTGTGTCTGCTTAGTAGTCACTAAGGGCTCCTTTTACGAAGGTGTGCTAGCGGTTTTGGCACGCGCTTAGAACGCGCTACGATGCCATGCGTGCTAGATGCTAATGCCTGCATAGAGCTGGCGCTAGTATTTTCCACGTAGCGTGGGGTTAGCGCGTGTGCCATTGTAGTGTGCGCTAAAAAATGATAGCGCACCTTCATAAAAGGAGCCCTAAGTAATTAGGAAGCAATTCTCCAAAGCAGTGGTTCCCAACCCTGTCCTGGAGGACCCCCAGGCCAGTCAGGTTTTTAGGATAGCCCTAATGAATATGCACAAGAGAGATCTGCATATAATGGAGGTACCATGCATATTCATTAGGGCTATCCTGAAAACCCGAGTGGCCTGGGTGTCCTCCAGGACAGGGTTGGGAACCACTTCTCTAAAGGACACTCAAACTCCGGGTCCAAATCAGAACACAGTAGCTGACCAAAACACATAACTGAAAGCAAGAGTAAATGCTGACACCCAGATTTCCACAGATATGCATGTATTGCTGTTCTAAACTATGGAATACTCAAACTTTCAAGACCTGCTATAAAAAAAAAAAAAAACCTACTAAATAAACTGGTAAAAAAAAAAAAACCCTCCAAATACAGTTATAGAGGGAGAAATAGAAAAAATTAATAAAATATTTTTTTTGTTGCTAATGTATGTATGCAAAATTCTACATCTGAATCAGTTGTTACATGTATAATTGATAGTAACTCTTCAAAACCACCTTTCTTATCTTAGCAAGCAACAATAATGTCCCAAAGATGGATAACACAAAAAAGTCATGTCATTTTATTGCAGTTCAAATTAGTGAAATGTCTGCACATATGAGAATTCTGTTGTATTATGTGAACCCATCTGGATATTCAAAGTGGAAGTATAGGAGTGCATACTTTCTGAAAAATACCTCATAAAAACTATATATACACAGTTACATCTGGCATTTGGTACACACAGCTTTTCTAAGGTTAAATATGTGTATACTTTTGAATAAAAGTATGAATATAAATGAAAACCTCACAGTAAACACTACCACACCAGGTTTGCAGGTTGAACATTCACTTTACCAGCAGCTAGGTTTGCCAAAAGCTCATTTCCACAGGTGAAGAACTGTTTTACTCAAGTTTCAAGTTTCAAGTTTCAAGTTTACCTTTATTTGATGAATCGCTTATCACAATACCTAAGCGATGTACAATTAAAAACCATCAGAGTGTGGCAATACATTTAGTTAATAAAAATCAATTAAGAGACAGACATACATTTAGTTGACAAAAAATCACTTAAGAAACTGACAAAGATTGACGAACATGAAGGGGTGGGAAGCAAGGGAAGAAGTTACAATTTTGTTATCTGTTAAAGTTTAACATCCAAGGGTAAAAGCACATTGGGTAAAGATGGGTTAAGATGAAAAAGAAGGGTATGGAAACCTAAAAAAGACTATGTTTTATAGGTCAAATGCGTCCTGGAATAAATATGTTTTTAAAATTTTCTTAAACGCAACAAGGTCTTTTTCGTTTTTGATAAAATTTGGAAGGGAGTTCCACAGTGTGGGCGCTTTTACAGAGAATATATCATTGCGTCTTGTGCCTATGATTCTTAATGAAGGGACTGATAGCAAATTTAATGAAGAGGATCTTAAGGAACGAGCAGATTTGTGTGGGACAATCATTTTTGCAATAAATTGGGGTTCATTGAAGCTTAATGTTTTGAAAACCAAAAATAATATTTTAAAGGTAATTCGGTGAGTTATAGGAAGCCAGTGTGATTTAATTAGTAAGGGGGTAACATGATCAAATTTCTTTGCATTGAATATTAATTTTACTGCTGTGTTTTGGATGATTTGGAGACGTCTATTTTCTTTTTGAGTTATGTTAATAAAGAGAGCATTGCAATAGTCCAGTTTGGAAATAATAAGAGAGTGAATTAAAATATTGAGTGATTTTGCTTCCAAAAAAGTAGAAATTGAACGTAAGAGACGTAATCTGTAAAAACAAGATTTAACTATTGCGCTGATATGGTCATGAAAAGATAGATCAACATCGATTATTACGCCGAGGATTTTCAACTTAGATACTGATTCTAATGGGATGTTATCAAGTATGAATGGTGTTTTTTGAAATATGTCACCTTTCCAATTGAAAAGCATGGTTTTTGTTTTTTGGGTATTTAAAGCCAATTTGTTATTATTTAACCAGGTTTTTATTTTTTCTAGTTTGTCAGTGATAGTTATTATTTCTTCTGTGTTTTCTGGATTGAGAGGGTGCAGTAGTTGAATATCATCAGCGTATGAAAATGTTGTGAATCCTAGTGACTGTGACATGGTGATGAGTGGGGATAAGAAAATGTTAAATAGCAGAGGGGATAATATTGATCCTTGTGGAACTCTGGAAGATAAAGAAAAGTTTTCAGAGTAGGACTCATTAAATTTAACTCTCGAAATTCGGTTTGATAGAAAGGATGTTAACCACTGTAAGACTTAGCCATCAATCCCTAGTGATTGCAGACGATTAAGAAGAATTTCATGATCTATGGTGTCGAAAGCTGCAGATAGGTCTAAAGAAAAAAGTGCTACAGATTTATGATGGTCAAGAAAGTAATGAATGTTTGTAACTAGACCAATCATAGAATATTCAGTGCTGTGATATTTTCGAAAACCTGTTTGGTTGGGGTGTAATGCATTAGTGGATTCGATGAATTCCGAAAGCTGTTCAAAAACCAGTTTTTCTGTCAATTTCATTAAGAATGGTAAGTTTGAAATGGGGCGATAGTTAGATGAGTCATCTGGACTGGATTTGAAGTTTTTTAGGATTGGTGTAACAATAGAGGATTTCCAAGAGGTGGGAACAGTAGAAGAAGAAAAGCTTTTTTGTATAAGTGATAGAATAAATGGGCCAAAATAAGAAAAATATTTCTTTAAATAGAACGGAGGAATAAGTTCAGTAGGAGAACTTTTTAAGTTGATTGACTTAAGGTGTCTTTCAATGTCGTTTATAGTTGGAGTTCTAAAATTTAAGCATTTGGCTGTTGGAATGAGGTTATCTGTGGTTAAGTTTTCACAAACAGAAGAGGTTGATATGTTGGTCGAGAAAGTTTGTCTTATTTTCGATATCTTTTGGCAGAAATAGTTTGCAAGTTCTTGTGATGTTAGTATCGATTTTTGCATTGATGTGTTTTTATTTTTTTTTTCCGGGTTAACTGATTTTAGAATATTAAAGAGAACGGAAGAATTTTTGGCCTTTTGGATTTTGTTATTATAGTAAGTTTTTTTTGCTTGAGAAATTTCACTTTTATAATAGAGAGAGGTGTCCTTAAATTTTTGGAGGTTGGTGGGTGATTTAGCAGAGCGCCATTTTCTTTCTGCAGCACGAAGTTGAGTTTTTATTAAAGAGAGCTTTTTAGAGTACCACGGGTTTTGTATTCTTCTGTTGACTACTGTTTTCGTGATTAAAGGTGTTTTAGTGTTTAGTATGGATTCTAGGTGTGTGTTCCAATAATGGAGTTGATCGTCGATAGATTCAAATGAAGGAATAATAATAGAAGGGCTAAATATAGGTGAAATATCTGAACTTTCTAATTGAGAGAAATCTCTGTATGAGAATGTTTTGGCTTGGGAGAGATGGTTTAATATCTTTTGATGGGGGAAATAAAGATTTAAAGAGATTAAACAGTGATCAGACCAGGGAATAGAAAGAATATTCGGAGTAGAGTGGGATAAAGAATGAGAAGCCGGGATTAAAATCATATCTAGTGTATGTTTAGCTTGATGAGTAGGTTCATGTATCAATGTTTGCAGGTCTAAATCTTTGAACAAATTGATAGTATCCAAGGTTTGTGGGTTATTGTGATTATCGAAATGAATATTAAAGTCACCCAGTATGATTGGACAGTTGGCTGTTGAGCAAAATTCAAAGAGTAGATTATGAAGTAATGATAATTTTGAGTAGTCTATTGGAGGGGGGATATATAGTAGAAGAAAGTCAGTTTTATTTGCTGTATTTATTTTGAAATGGAGGTATTCGATAGTGGAGTTGATAACTGATTGGTCCTGAAGTTTAATTAGGCTTTTAAGAAAGATTATGGCTAGTCCACCGCCTTTACATTTATGGCGATGGTTCCAAACAAAATCGTAGTTAGGGGGACAGCAAAAGGAAAGATAGGCTTCCTCTCCGTCAGATAACCATGTTTCGGTTATACAAAGAATGTGAAAATTTTGTTGAAGAATGGTATCTTTAATGAGGTGATGTTTAGTTTTAAGTGATCTTGTATTAACTAAGCCTAATTTTAAATTAAGAGACTTGGTATGGGCGAATGATTGGACCGATCGAATAGATTGTGGTGTTAAGTCAGTTGAGTGAGGAGAGAGGGTAGAGATAGGTAGGAGTGAGCAAGGGATTGATCTGAGGGGTTTATGGAGAATAGGTCTATTATTTAGTTGAACTTGAATTTGTTGAGGATCCATATATAAGAATTTTTTTGTATGACTGGGATGATTTAGAACAAATGAAGATAAGAGATAAAAGAAAAGAAATATCAAAGCGATGTGAGTGATATGAGTGAAAGTGAGAGTTGGCCTTATTGAAGGGATACTCGAAAGATAATTTTTGGCGGCGCCCTCGGGAGGCGACCGAAGGAGCGAACAAAGGAGCAGGTCCTGCTCCTTTTGTGCGCTCCTTCGGGGTAGAAGTGAGCAAAGTCAAGGCGTGCGCCGCAAAGGGTCTTGTTAAATAGCACATGCGCTGACCTGATTGGGGGGAGGAGTCCGGCGGGCTTTGAAAATTAACCTCTAAATGCTTTCATGAGCATGGTAATAAAGCTGGATTGTTGTTGGCTATAGCAGTAACAATGAAAACAAGATATAAAGGCTGACACATGAGCAGTTAATGGACTGCTAGCTTAATCATTTTTTTCACTTTGCTATATTCTATAGCAGGCATTCTTAACCCAATCATTAGGCTCACTCAGCCAGTCAGGTTTTCAAGAAACCCACAATGAAAAAAGCATGAGACAGTTTGTATAATATGGAGATATGGGGATGCTTCCCAAGTTTCTGGGTTGAGATCCCCTCTTCTACAAAGATCATGATCTTTAAAAAGATTTAAGATCACAGGCCTGGGGTAGTACAGGGAGCAGGGTTTGGGAAGAACCAGCAATTTGCAGGTGCCTTAGGTTTCTCATGACCGCAAATTATTTCTGTATTGTTTTGTTGATTTGTGGTTGCATGATGCAGCATCTGTCTATCGTCATTCCCAGAAGTTTTAAAGTGGATTGAATGGGACATGTGATTGAGTTTATTACTAGGTTTGTTATGGTTAGGGTTTTATTTTTTTCGAGAAGTATGAATTTTGTTTTGCCTGGGTTCAGTTTTAGTTTGTAGTCTTTCATCCATGTTGCCACTGTTTCTAGAGTTCTTACATTACATTACATTATATTACAGATTTCTATTCCGCTTGTGCCTTGCGGTTCTAAGCGGATTACAAATTAAGAGACTGGACAATTTCAGGAATATTACAGTACATAGAATCAGGAATGTATCAAGTTACAATTGTTAGTCTGGAAGTTTCCAGGAGAAATTTAGAGCTCATAGTAGATGAATAGTAGGTTGATGAAGAGAGTTGTACAATGTTTAGGTATAGTTATGGTGGGGTGATCGTGTGTGTATTTTCTAGTGCTATGTTGAGGTTAAGATGATGGAAAGTATTTTTTGAAGAGATGAGTTTTGATTTCTTTTCGGAATTCTTTTATGTCTATTGATTTGATCCGTAGATTGGAAATGGTAGTGTCAATTTTTGCTGCCTGTGTAGCTAAAAGGCTGTCGTATAGTTTCATGCGTCGTGTACCTTTGAGAGGAGGGTAGGCGAATAGGTTTTGGGATCTCTTTAATCTGTGTGAGAGATTACGGTGTAGTCTTTTGTTTAGGTATCTGGGTGCTGTTCCGTGTGTTACTTTGTATAGTAGACAGTAGAATTTGAACTGGGATCTTGCTTTTATTGGTAGCCAGTGTGAGTCAAGGTAAGCATTGGTGATGTGATCAAATTTGCTGAGGGAATAGATGAGTCTGAGGGCCGTGTTCTGAACGGTCTGTAATTGTTTTATCATGTAGTTTGGGCATGATAGGTATAGGCTGTTGCAGTAATCTACTATGCTTAGAACTAGGTATTGTACTACTATCTTGTATTGATCCTTGATGAAGAATTTTCTTATTTTTCTTAGGTTACGCATTGTGAAGAATGCTCTTTGGATGATTTTGTGGATTTGGGTCTGCATTGTGCAATTTCTGTCTAGTTGAATTCCTAGGATCTTGAGTGTGCTTTGCATTGGGTACTTGATTGTGTTTAATTCCAGTTCTGTGCATGTTGGTTTTTTTTCCTTCTCTAGTAGTAGGAATTTAGTTTTTTCCGAGTTCATTTTCAGTTTATGACTTGACATCCATTTTTCTACCGTTTCCATTATTATTTTCAGGTGGTTTGTTGATAAGGGGTCTTGTATGTTGAAGGGGGTGAGGATTGTTATATCATCCGCATAGCTAAATGATATTGTGTTTAGGGCGTCTAGGGTAATGCCGAGGGATGCTATGAAGAGGTTGAATAATATAGGAGATATTGGCGATCCTTGTGGTACTCCACATGGGTTTGACCATGGGTCGGATAGATGCTCTTTTGACTTGACTCTGTATGTTCGAGTTCTAAGGAAGCCTTGGAACCAGTTGTGAACATTGCCAGAGATTCCTATTGCATCTAATGTCTGGAGTAGTGTGGGGTGGTCAACTAGGTCAAATGCAGCAGAGAGATCGAGTTGAATGAGAAGTAGTTTGTTTCCTTTGCTAAGGTGTTGTCGGGCTGTGTCTAATAGTGATATCAGTAGCGTTTCTGTGCTATGGTTAGATCTGAAACCAGATTGGGATGGATGCAGTATGTGATGGTCTTCAAGGAAGTTGGAGAGTTATTGTGCAACTAGGCCTTCTGTTAGTTTGATATATAGTGGGATTGAGGCGATTGGTCTGTAGTTTGTAGGATTGTCTATAGGACCTTTGGGATCTTTTAGGATAGGAGTAATTATGATTTCTCCTAGTTCCGGTGGGAAATGACCTTCCCTTAGTGTAGTTTGAAGCCATAGTGTGAGGTTGGCTTTAAATTTGGTGGAGGCTGTAGTTAGTAAGTATGGGGGACAGTTGTTCAGGTCACATGAGGATTTGCTGTATTTTTTGTAAAGCCTGTCCACGTCTGACCATTGTATCTTTGGGAAGGTTGTCCAGCTCCTGTCTGCTGGGATTGCTTCGTCTATTGTGGGATTGATTAGTATTTCTTCTAAGTTGATTTGTGAATTGTTGAATGTGGATCTGGTTGTAATGATTTTGTGTTTGAAATAGTCCGCTAATTGGGTGGCTGTGGGAGTTTGGTTTCCTTGGGTGGCGAGAAATGGTTTGGTGTCACACAGCTCTTCTCTTCAGGGCAGCCCCACTGAAACCGGGAGCTGCCCCAACGAAAAAACTGTCCTCCTGCCGCAGGAAGGAACTTCGGGCCGCGTGGGAGTCCAGCTCCGCCTCTCGAAGTCCCCTGCAGAGCAGCTCACACAGCTCTTCTCTTCAGGGCAGCCCCACTGAAACCGGGAGCTGCCCCAACGAAAAAACTGTCCTCCTGCCACAGGAAGGAACTTCGGGCCGCGTGGGAGTCCAGCTCCGCCTCCCGAAGTCCCCTGCAGAGCAGCTCACACAGCTCTTCTCTTCAGGGCAGCCCCACTGAAACCAGGAGCTGCCCCAACGAAAAAACTGTCCTCCTGCCGCAGGAAGGAACTTCGGGCCGCGTGGGAGTCCAGCTCCGCCTCCCGAAGTCCCCTGCAGAGCAGCTCACACAGCTCTTCTCTTCAGGGCAGCCCCACTGAAACCAGGAGCTGCCCCAACGAAAAAACTGTCCTCCTGCCGCAGGAAGGAACTTTGGGCCGCGTGGGAGTCCAGCTCCGCCTCCCGAAGTTCCCTGCAGAGCAGCTCACACAGCTCTTCTCTTCAGGGCAGCCCCACTGAAACCGGGAGCTGCCCCAATGAAAAAACTGTCCTCCTGCCACAAGAAGGAACTTCGGGCCGCGTGGGAGTCCAGCTCCGCCTCCCGAAGTCCCCTGCAGAGCAGCTCACACAGCTCTTCTCTTCAGGGCAGCCCCACTGAAACCGGGAGCTGCCCCAACGAAAAAACTGTCCTCCTGCCGCAGGTAGGAACTTCGGGCCGCGTGGGAGTCCAGCTCCGCCTCCCGAAGTCCCCTGCAGAGCAGCTCACACAGCTCTTCTCTTCAGGGCAGCCCCACTGAAACCGGGAGCTGCCCCAATGAAAAAACTGTCCTCCTGCCACAGGAAGGAACTTCGGGCCGCGTGGGAGTCCAGCTCCGCCTCCCGAAGTCCCCTGCAGAGCAGCTCACACAGCTCTTCTCTTCAGGGCAGCCCCACTGAAACCGGGAGCTGCCCCAACGAAAAAACTGTCCTCCTGCCAGCGGAGAGGCGCATGGGAGCCCTGCTGTGTAGTGTGTCTGTCATGGTGAGCATTGGCTGATCAAAATGAAGGAGAATGGTAATCAGGGGTTCGGGGTGCTGCCGGGGCAAGAGGACTTGGGCTCCCTCTTGTCCCGAACTTAGTCGGGGGTTCGGGGTGCCACTGAGGCAAAAGGGTTTGGGCTCCCTCTTGCCCCAAACGTAGTCGGGAGTTCGGGGTGTTGCCAGGCAGGAGGGCTTGGGCCCCCTCCTGCCCAATCGTAATAGCCGGGGAGGGATGATCGCTGCAGGTGAGATGGTGAGTGATGGTGAGTGCCCACCTCCCTCCGAACCGTGGCACTTCGGGGTGAAGATTGCCGGCAGGGGAGAAGCCCTACTACGATGCTCATCCCGAAGTGCCGCGGTTTGGAGGGGGGTTGGTGATCACCATCACTGGCAGGAGAGATGAGCCATCTCTCCTGCAGCAATAGGCAGGTTGTTGGGGCCACTGAGCTGCAGCGATCAGCTCAGCGGCCCCTTTTTCAGCACTTATACCTGTTTTGACTTGGTCTAAGTCAAAATGTATAAGTGCCGACTAGGCAATCTGCCTAAAGTTTTGGTTATACCTGCTGTATGCCTAGGTCTAGGTCACCTCACCTCCCGCCCACCACCCATCCTTTCCCCTCCTCTAAAAATGCCTCTTTTTGCTCTATGCGTTTAGAGGCAAAGGAAGGCCTAAGCTGGTTTTAGATACATCTAAAACCAGCTTTGATAATGGGTACTTGGAGGATCAGGCTTTTTAATTGTCCAAGTACCCATTTAGGCCACTTTTTAGACTTTTTTTTTTTTATTATGAGCCCCTTAATGTCTTGTTTCAAACTGGAAAATTGTCTTTTAACTTGTTTCTTAATATATGCCAAAAATGAAATAATTTGACATCTTATGATTGCCTTGAAAACATCCCATAAGTTCCATGGAGATATCTTCAGTATTGTTAAATTGGAAATAATCATTTATTTTGACTGAACTTCCTTAATAAAAGTCAGTTCCGCAAGCAGTGTATTATCAAATCTCCATACAGATCTACTATTATCTTGATCAACTATTTTAAATTCAATCCACACATCCCCATGATCAGACAAAATAATTGGATCTATGGAGGCTTGTGTTACCTGTTTCACAAATTGATTTGAAACAAATATATAATTATTCTTGAAAAAAATTTGTGAACATGGGAACAAAAAGAAAATTCCCGATCATCAAAATGAAGTATTCGCCATGTATATTTCAAATCACAATTCTGTACCAGATTATCTAATTCTAATGACTTCATAAGTCTACTAGGTTTTTTATCCAATAAAGGATCCATAACAGCGTTAAAATCCCCTGCCACAACTAAATTAGAAGCAGCAGTGGTAGTATCAATTGTTGTAGAGATTTTAAAAATTCCAATTGATTCGAATTAGGTGCAAATACATTCAAAAGCGCCAGCATAATATTTCTCATGCTCATATTCACATGTAACCATCTCCCTAAAGGATCAGCAGCAATCAACTTAAACATTGCAGTGCATTTTTTATTCACCAAAATTGCTACACCAGCCTTTTTTTCCCACAGCAGGCGCAAAAAACAATGTTTTACCCAACCACCTTCCAGTTTCTTGGACTCTAAAGCTGACAGATATGTCTCCTGGATATAACATATATCTACATTTTGTTGTTTTAAAAATAAATGTGTTTTCTTCCTTTTAATTGGATGGTTGAGGCCATTAACATTTAGTGAAAATAGTTTATACTCCATTATGAAATTTTCTTTTAAGACACATGAACTCCATCAAATACTGTAAATTATTATAATTTTTCTGTTCATATATCCTTTCCCCCAATTTAATATTTGGAATATAATATCTGACCCTCCCAAACCATCCCTTCTCAAATCTCTCCCCACCCCCTTAATCCCCTGAATATTATACTGCTAAGATCCCAAAAACCCCTCCTTATTCCCTCCCACAACCTTACCCTCCTTATTTTATTATAACTTGAAGACATAAATTCAGACTGGTAACCATAACCCTCCCCTAAGCACCTTACTTTAATAGTTCCTCTACCCTATTATAATTAATCGACCCATGTTAATTAAAAAGATTTATAAATAGAGAATAGATATATAATCCTATTCAAGAAGTAAAACCCTTTAATAGCCCCTTTAATATGAAAAATTGTCAAGCAAACCTATAATCCAAACATATTACATAAATATCTGCATGAATTCTGTTCAAAAAACAAATGAATAATTAAATGTTACAGTATTTTCACAAAATCAATCTAAATTTCTTAAATACATAAGAATTTCCTTTATAATTTCCTCTTGAGATTATTAAGTTAAATTTTGAGATATATGTGCATTTCAATATTCCTATCCATTAAAAACAAATTGAAATAAGAATTCACCTTAATTCATTTATAAAATAATTAATTTTTAAACTAACTAAATTGAACATTTCATATACCTAAAAATATATTACCCCCTTTTTATGAAATAGAATTTATCATCTCTATAATAGTAAATATTTCATAAATATCATAAATATATTAGTTTTATCCATTCATATAGGAAGAATAAATATATATTGAAGTATGTTAACCTCCTAAAATAGATAATTAAATTATATAGATAAATTCATTCAATTGATAAAGCCTCTCACACTAATGGAATGATGGACAATAAGGCATCAAGTGCTCCACGCACCCTCGATCGGACAGAGACACTAATAATTAGATTTATACTTCATATTTTGTTTCTATAACATCATAGTTGTACACAGCACTTCTTAACATTTGGAGTGATTTGCAATTCAATTTCAGTGACAAACATATCCATCTCCTGGGTACATATTCGTACAACATATTTCCAACATCAAGCAGCTTCCAAGGGCAAAATACCTTGTTGCACTTATTACCCTATCACAGATGTGTTACCATACAAAAGAGGTACTGGTGCTGGTAGGGCTGGGATTGGAACCTGTGATAGAGAAGCTCATGATTCTGATCTTAGGTGCTGAGGTTTCTATTTAGGTGCTGCATATGAGACTATACCACTGTAAAACTAGGAGTGTGCATTCATTTTCAGAGAAATGGTAAAATGCAACAAGAAGGGTTTTAAAAAAAAAAAAAATTCATATACCTATAAATGAACAAAATGACTTATAAGGCATACTTAACTTTATCTCATTCGTGCCATTCAATTTTGACAATAAACCAGCTGAGGGTGGGGTGAGGGGACGAGTGAGGCATACATAGCAGAGCTTCTTTGGGAGGTGGAGAAAACAGAAGCACAAAACACTAAACTAATGTGTTGGAATTGTTAATTTTTTGATAAGCCACTAAACAAGCCTTTGGGCTGGATACCCTAAAAATGATTGTTAAGATCGTGTGGGTCCGCAACAATCACTCACTCTATAATCTTCTTCTGCCTCCACCTGACTGTCTGGTGGTGGATTTGTGCGTCGTACTGTGGGTTTTTCAGTTGATTGTCGCTTCCATCCTGCTGATAAATGCTCCTTGGTTACACAGTCTCGGACCTTATCATTCATGTTGAGGCAAGGTATGCTTCGGGCCTTTAATCTTCTTTTACCGTCACAACCCCTGTTTGTCTGTGTTTGGTTGGCATGCTGCTTCGTACCACAGTGGTATAAGAGGTGATGTTAGTGAGTGACTAGTGTGGAGATTTGAGATCCCTGCTTTTCCCGGATGCAGGCTCTAGCTAGGTGGGGACCGCTTTAATGATCCGTTTGCCTGACCTGGAACCGGAAGATCGTGTGCTATTTATCTAGACTGTAAGGATAGTGCACTCATTGGGCAGAGAATGAGTGCGCTTCTGCAGCCATTTACAGGCAGCACCATCTCTACCTAGTCTTTGACATGTTTGCGTTGGAGGTAGGAGGCAGGAGGCGGAGTAAAGTGCACCGTAGTTTCTCACTGTCAATGGAGAATGAAAGGCTTACCTCCACAGCTCCGCCCCTAAGTTAAGGAATCTTGTCACCCTCATCAAATCATAGTCAACTAAGCTTTTTTCAAAATTCATGTCCTGCCATTAAAATCAGCAGGCAAAAGAGTTCCAACCAAGCTTCATCCTTAAACTCCCTTGCTCCATTCTGGAATGAAGAATTTTCAGGGCCTCTTCTGTTTCTCCTCCCCTCCCCCTTCATCATCTGCTTCTTCTGATGTCAGGTGACTCTTTGAATATATTAATATATCAGCTGATTTTCCTTCTCAAGTGTAGAATCTTCTTCTGTTCTAAATGATGCCAATTCCAATAGTTCCATTACAGTTAAAAATCAGTTGCAGCAACCGTTTTAATATCAAATAAAGCCAGTAACAAAAATATTAAGTTATTTCTGTATTTCTCAAAACTTTTCCAGATCAAAATAAATTAAAAAAAAAAAAAAAACCAAAAACATATTTTCCATCAATATAATAATCTTTAGTTCATAGGTGTTTCTTGAAATGACAGAAACTCTTTAAGTTTTTCTGGATCTTCAAATTGATGAAATTTTTCTTTATATGTGACTCTCATCAATGCTGGATAATATAACCCATATTTAGCTCCAATTTCCTTTAATGGTTGTCTTAATTTTAAAAATTGCTTTCTCAGCTGAACAGTCTCGTTGGCAAAATCTGGAACAAAGAGTAACTTGGAATCTTTATATATCAATTTTTTTGTTCCTTTTGCAACTTTTAAAATCTCTAATATATGTTGAAATCTCAGTAATCTTACTATTACTAGCCTGGGTTTTTCTTGATTTTGAGATTTTCTCTCTGGAATCCTGTATGCTTTCTCTATTTCAATTGGCATTTTCAATTTGATAGGAAGTATTTTCGGTAATGTTTCTTCTAAAAAAGGAAATCATATTTCTTCCTTCTGCCCCTTCCTTTAATCCAAGGATCCTTAAATTCTGTCTTCTTGATCTGTTCTCAAGATCTATCATTTTTTTACCCATTTCTTTTAGGATCTTATGATCATCTTTATGTTCATTTTGCACAAGTTCAACCTTTTCTATTCTATTTTCAATCTTATCCATTCTGTTGTTTACCAAATCCAATTTGCTATTCATGATGTTCATCTCCTTTCTTATCTCAATTAACGTTAAATTGATATTTCTGAGTTCCTCCATTACCTCTATTACATCCAAGGCATCCAAAGGCAAAGGAATCCCACTAGGAGTCTGTGGATCTTCTTTTAATCTTTTTGTTTTCCTGTAGATTTTGTGGGAGTTTCCTGCATCTTCTACTTGTTAGATGCCATTAGTAGAGGATTTTACAGTAAAATAGAAGAAAAATTATATCTCTGGGGTTCAATAAATGATGCTCAGAGGAGGGAGCTTAACAGCTAGCCAGCCATCCACCAAATCTTCAAGTTCCGGAATCCAGATTTATAGTTCTAAGCAAGTAATCGAAGGATACAAATCAAAATATGTTAACTTAATCGAATCATGAATCTTATATAGCTTCCTTGAAACCATATTGCCATATTGCCATCAGGAAAGTGTTCTTTTTCAATATAAGAAAAACACATCCCTGAGACTCAATACTGTAACCTAGTCTAGTTCCTTACATAGTCCCTTGAGTGTAGCCACCCATTTCTCCCAACTGACTTTACTGCCTATCTTGTCCCCATCTAGATACATGTACTTGGCTCTTCAGCTATTTTATTTTTTTAAAAAACATTAGCATCATATCTATGTTATTTGAATGTTCTAAAGTGTGCTTATTAGGTGTTTCATTGGTATTATGCTGACATTATATTATATCTGTATTATTTGAATGTTTTCCATGCTGTCTATTAAGGTATTAACATATCTGTTATATCATTGTTCAGCAGTACTGTTAAATTTGTATATTTTTAATGCTGTTTCATGATAGTCCTATTATTAGAATTCAATTTGCCATTTCCAAGTTTAGCTCATTTAGGGGGAGGGGGATTTGTTAATGCTTATAGAATATAATGGGCATCTTTAGTGATTAGCACGTGCTATCGCAATTGTGCATGATAGCACATGCTAACATTCTTAGTACCCTATGATATAGTCTGCCTTTATTATATTTATATTTACCCCCTCTTCTACAAAGCTGCGCTAGCGACTGCCAATGTGACAAACCCAAGCCCGTTTCAGGGTTTTCCTATGACAAACCCAAGTCCGGTCCGTGTTTTGCCACAGGGAATAGGAAGAGATACAGTATATCCCGTTGTAAAAGGGCTGACCAGGTAGAAGCCTCGTCTGTGGATTTGGCTGACTACTGCTCAGACCTGGAAGTGGAGTCAGATGAGGCAGAGCAGGAACGGCTTAAACAGAAAAGCTACACACAGGTTAGGCAGGTGCCCAAGTCTGTTAGAGGATTACTTCCTTTTCAGCAGCCTGTCCAGGCAAGTGTTAAGGCTGGAAAGGTTCCTACACTTAAGCAGATAGAACAAGCCTGTGTTTGGAAGGCCCCTCCCCCACCGAGGCTAAGTGGGAGTGTCCCTTCCCAGCTTAAAATGGGACAGTTGAGAACTCAGAGGGGGGAAGCAGCCTGGAAGCAAACAGGAGAAATTCATCCACTCTCTCCACACCCTGAAGAGGCTGGAGACTGGAGACTGGCAAATATTGGACAGGGAGGAGCTTACTGCTGACCAGTGGCGTACCTAGGTATGTGACACCCGGGGCCCATCATTTTTTGACACCCCCCCATGTAAAAAAATATTTTTTGTAATGACCATGAAACGGAATAAATGGTCAGAATAGAAACAGGCAGTGAAAATTTTCTTATATTCCAAACATAACATAACATAAATTATGTCTGAATTGTCATGACATCAGAAGTACATATGGAGTAGTTGCAGGTGATGCTTGGGACAGTTCTGATTGTGTTAGTTCGGTTTTATGTGTTTTTTGAATAGAAGGGTTTTTATTTCTTTTTGAAGGTTTTGTAGTCTGTGGTCGAGGTCAATAGGTTGTAGAGTTGGGGGTCGAGTGTTGCAGCTCGAATGGGTAGGAGGTTGTCGAACAGTTTTTTTTTCTTTTGACGTTTTTGGTTGGAAGGTGTGTGAATGGTGTGTGAGTTCTCCTATGTCTGTTTGAGGTGGATTGAATTATTTAGCTGAAGAAATTAGTTACCCCGTCATCCCACACACATCAATTCTCTTCCATTTTTGTTCCCATTATAAAAAACACTGATAAGTTCCCAGAAAAAAAATACATTAAAATAAGAAGTGAAAACAAAGACCCCTACAGATGAGAACATAACATAAGAATAGCCTAACTGAGTCAGACCAATGGTCCATCATGCCCAGTAGCCCATTCTCATGGTAGCCAATCCAGGACACTAATACCTGGTCAAAACCCAAAGAGTAGCAACATTCCATGCTACCGATCCAGGGCAAGCAGACACTTCCCCCATGTCTTAATAACAGATTATGGACTTTTCCTCCAGGGATTTGTCCAAATCTTTCTTAAAACCAGCTACACTATCTGCTTTTACCATAACTTCTGGCCACTTCATTTTTAAGTTAGATCTTTCCTTTCAAACAGAGACCTTGCTAGATGTCAAATACAGCACAAGGTAACTTCACATGGACTTAGCTGTGCAGGAAATGTGAATCTCCTCATACACCCACCATATAGTGCAAAAATGTGCAAAGGTCTGTTTTTTTCTTTCGATCACTACATAGCCTAATGCCACACAAGCAGCGCTGTTACAAACATATTCTGTAGATCAATGCTAAGGATAACAAAGTTTCCTTCCTTGGACCAGAAGGAGATACTGATAAACCACTGGAAGAGATCCCAAAACAACACCCAAAGACCCACTCAGTGTGTGAACCAGTTGAGTGGAGTGGACTAACTGGGGGGTGGAAATGGGCCCGGAGTTTGCTCAGCAGAATTTCCCAGACCACCTCTTCCTCTCAACACATTGACACGCTGCCACCACCACCA
Organism: Geotrypetes seraphini; assembly: GCF_902459505.1. Lineage (NCBI taxonomy): Eukaryota > Metazoa > Chordata > Amphibia > Gymnophiona > Dermophiidae > Geotrypetes > Geotrypetes seraphini. The sequence continues at coordinate 256,299,991 of NC_047086.1, forward strand.
CTAGGAACACCTCACTGGATAGGCCAGCTATGCTATAAACTTTATAAAACACATTATTATATTTTCTTATAAAGCACATATTTTAACTGAACTCTCTGACATCCTCAGCCTTTCCATTCACAAAAATAGAAAGAAGAAATGTTCCCATTTCCTGCTGTCTCATGTCCCCGGCCTATACAATATTTTTTTTCTGCAGACCCTTCAAAAATCTGACCAAATCCTCGTTTCACTTGTAAAGTACTGAGGATGCCATCTCTCCCCAATCCCAGGTCCTAAAGTCTAAGACAGTAGCGCAAACTAATGCTGCCAGATTCAGGAAAAAAAATTTCGATTCGATTCAGCCTATTGAATTGGTTTTTCAATTCGATTTTCCTGCCCAGTTGGGTGATTTTTTTCAAAAATCCTGGTGGGTTTTATAGATTTTTCACACCCTTTGGCTTCTCCTAACCACATTGGCGCTGTGGTATAAATAAAATAAAGAAACAAAAAGGACTTTTCCTCTCTGTTAAATCCTAGCTCACGTTTACAGTCCAACACCAGCTCTGGCAGGATACACATTTCAAATCTGACATATTGTAATCACAAAACAGAAAATAAAATTAATTTTTCTACCTTTTGTTGTCTGGTTATATTTCAAATTTTGTTGGTCCAAGGCTCTGGTTTTCTTCTGATAACTTGCTTGCCAGGGTCTCCTTCTTTCTGCATGCTAACCATCCATCTGCCAACTCTGTCCTCCCTTTCCTTTCCCTTCCCTCCCCAGGAAGTCTGGTATCTTTCCTTTTTTTCATCTCCCTCCACAGATCCACCTTTTCTTAACTACCCTTTCATCCGGCATCTCTCCCTCCTTCCCCACCACCCTAGAGTCCACCATCTCTCCCTTTCTTTTCCCAATTACCCTCCTATCCAGTATCTCTATCCCTCCTCCACACCATCCCTTGTGTCCAATTTCTCTCCCTTTCTGTTCCTTCCCTCCCTAAATCCCATGGTCCATCATCTCTCTCCCTCTCCTCTATTTTCAGACCCATTATTTCTTCCCCTCCCAAAGTTTGGCATATGCACGTCTCTTTGAACACCCCTTCCCTCCGTGTACTTCTAAACCAGGGTCCCCCCCAAAGGCCTGTCCCCCCTTAAAGGTCTGCCTGTCCCCCCTTGAAGGCCTGTCCCACCCCATTGAAGGCCTGTCCCCCCCTTGTAGGCCTGTCCCCCCCTTGAAGGCCTGCCTGCCTGTCTCCCCTTGAAGACCTGTCCCCACCTTGAAGGCCTGCACCCCTTGAAGTCTGCACCCCCCCAAAGGCCTGCACCCCCCGAAGGCCTGTCCCCCCCTTGAAGGCCTGTCCCCCCTTGTAGGCCTGTCCCCCCTTGAAGGCCTGCCTGCCTGTCCCCCCCTTGAAGGCCTGTCCCCCTCCTTGAAGTCCTGCACCCCCTTGAAGGTCTGCACCCCCCTGAAAGGCCTATCCCCCCCTTGAAGGCCTGTCCCACCCCCTTGTAGGCCTGTCCCACCCCCTTGTAGACCTGTCCCACCCTTGAAGGCCTGCACCCCCTTGAAGGTCTGCACACCCCCCGAAGGCTTGTCCCTCCCCTTGAAGGCCTGCCTCCCCCCCTTGAAGGCCTGCCTGTTCCCCCTTTGAAGGCCTGTCCCCCCCCCCTTGATGGCCTGTCCCCCCTTGAAGGTCTGCCTGCCTGCCTGTCACCCCCCTCCCCCTTGAAAGCCTGCCTGCCTGCCTGCCCACCCGCCCCACCCTGAAGGCCTGATGTCCCGACCCACCCCGAATGACTGCTTGCCCCCCTGGCCTCCCCGCACCACCTATGAAGCAGCTCGCAGCAGGATCGCGATGTCAGCGATCCCTGCGCTGCTTGGGCACTGCTTCCTGTGCTGCGGTCCCGCCCCTCCTCTGACGTCAGAGGAAGGGCGGGACCGTGGCACAGGAAGCAGCGCCCAAGCAGCACAGGGATCGCTGACATCGCAATCCTGCTGCGGGCTGCTTCATAGGTGGTGCAGGAAGGTCAGTTGGGTGAGCGGTCCTTCGGGGGTGTGGGGGACTGAACGGCAAGGCCGGGAGCACCCCCTCAGGGCTTGGACCCGGGGCGGACTTCCCCCCCCCCCTTTAATATGCTACTGCTGCTGACCCAGGGAGTGAGGAAGGAACCCCAGGGGAACCCATGGAAATCTGGGAGAGTCTGGTAGGACCGGATGAGGTGCCCATGGACATTGATAAGCAGTTAGGGGAGGTGTATTGCGTGTGTCCACAGTAGTGAAGCTACCATTTATGCCAGGGATAGATTGAAGGGGAGTTGTATGTCTCTCCCTTCTGATAATGAACTGTTAATTGCTGCTTGAAAGCTTTAGTTGTGAAGCTAGCAAGCGTTTTGGGCATTTTCTTTCTCTCTGCTAGCAGCCAAGCTGAGCCAAGAACGTTCTTCCTCACAGCTGTGCATAATTGATTACTTGAACGGCACTGCAGGGAGCTGTGCTGAGAGCCTGCACGTTCCCAGAGCTGAGTGTACCTTTTGAATTCTGTGCTAAAGAAGATAATACGTTTTGCAGAACTGCAGTATGTGATAAGCCACATGATGGCCAGGTTTCTTGTTGCACAGTTTTGTTAAAGTTTGTTTTCTGTTCTGGATTTTTTATACCTTGGAAATGCCACAGCTGCTGGAGCTGAAGCAGCTCAGTGAAAGTTATTAAATCCAAACTGCCCTGGTGAACAGGACTGTTTATAGATTTGCTAACAAAGTCCAGAGGCAGTGAAACTGGATGTTAAGGTGGGACACACCCAAAAACCTGGACACTGGAGTTTTTGAAAGTTTTACTCTATTTGAATAGCATGTGTTCTGCCTCATAGTTCTGAGGTCTTGTTTGTGAAGTCTGCTGAGCTGAAGCATATTTCTTTTGTTCAATGCAACCAGTGAACATAATAAAACCCTTTATTACATTCTGCCTCAGTCTTTTGCCTTGCATGCCCTTATTAAGCTGTTCATAAGCCAAGCGAAGTCCTGAAGGGTCCTTCGGTAGTGAGGGACATGTCAGGCCAGAGTCTTGTGTCATGATCCCGGGGCTCACAACGCAGCGCCAGAGCACGGGTGTGATACCACGCGGTAACGGCCCCAAAGCCCATAGAGATTTAAAGGGCTTTGGGGTTGTTGCTGCGCAGCAGCCACTAGCGCAGCTTTGTAGAATCCTATATAATAAAACCCTAAATGCACATGCACACTTAGGATTTCATGTTGCCTGCCACTGTGGTGTGTGATCCGTGGCAGCCAACCCAGCGGCAGGAAACATTCTGGCCACTCCCCTCCTCCCGCCCTCACTCACCCTAGAAGCCAGGCAAGCTCTCTCCCTGCCCGCGTCCTCGGCAGGGAACACACCTCGGCCCTCACTCGCCGCTGCTGCTGCCGCTGCTGATCCTCCTGTAAAGAGCAGCCTGCGATGGTGGCCGGCTTTAGCGAACCTCGCAGGCTGCTCTCCAACTCAGTAGCACGTTCCCTCTGACGCGATCCCGTGCGTCAGAGGGAACGTGCTACCGAGGCTGGAGAGCGGCCTGCAAGGGTCGCTAAAGCCGGCCACCATGACAGGAGCCGCCTCCGGCACTTTTAAAGCTTAAAACAAAAACCTTGGGTCGCAGCAGGCCAGCCCGCAGGAAGGGAAGGGGGAGGGGCCGATTGGAGCAGGCCAGATCACAGGGAGGGGCCGAACGGAGCAGGACAGCTCAGGTAAGAGAAGGGAATTGCTTCACAGGGACCTGGAGGGGAAGGGAAATACCGCTGCTGCTTCTGCAAAGGAAAGTGGGGGGGGGGGGGATGGGGGAGGAGAGACAGAAAGAAATACAGACAGACAAAGGAGGCCAGGGAGAGAGACAGACAGAAATAAAGACAGACAGGGGACCAGAGAGACAGACAGACAGACAAAGGGTGCCAGGGAGAGAGAGAGAAAAATAGAAGGAGGGAGAAAGACAGAAAGAAAGGAAGAAAGAGACAGGAGCAGGGAGAGAGACATAAATAAAGAAAGACAGACAAGCATATATTCTAGCACCCGTTAATGTAACGGGCTTAAACACTAGTAATAATAATAATAACAGTTTATATACCGCAGGACCGTGAAGTTCTATGCAGTTTACAATGATTAAATGGTAGTGGTAATATCATCACTGGCTCAGTATGAATCTTATATTCTTTTTACTCTTTCATACTGTATACTAAACTATTATTGTTCCACGTAAAACTCACCACTATGAAAGTTTATTGATGCTGTGGAGTGGTGGGGCTGAGGCTCAAAATAAGAAGAAAGACAGAAAGATAAAAGGCTAGCTATTATAGTTGGCTGCATAACTGGTAGATGTTTAGAGGTGGTTTTGAGAAGATTGTGAAGTAATTGCCTCTAAGAAAAAGAAAAATCTAAATTACATCTTTGGGGAAGTGGAACAGTAATTATAGATAATGACACGGGGACAAATTTCCCCCAACCCACTGGATCTCAATATCCCCATCCAGTTCCCATGAGATCTGTCCCTGTCCCAGTCCTGCAAGCTCTGCCTTAACCACACAAGCCTCGAACACATGATTTTAAAGTGTTTGAGGCTTGTGCAGATGAGTTCAGAGCTTACAGGAATGGGGCAGAGATAAGGACAGATTTCACGAGGATGGATTAGGGATAGAGATCCCATGGGAATGGGGAAGTTTTATGTTAAACTGTACCTACTATACACCACCTGGGTGAATAATGGCAGTTAATAAATACCCATAAATCAGTAAATTTGGGAAGCAGGAAAGGTGACAGACTGGAAAAGCAGGTTGGTTTGAACAGATGTTGTAGATGACATTATGAGGCAGCCAGAGGACTTTTACACAGGTCTGAAAGAGAGAAAAACGGAGCAATGTGAGATATTTCAGAATAGTCATTGGCAAGCTGCTTATCTGTAGGGGGGGAGGGAGAAGGGCAGGATGTATCCTACTGAAACTATCTTAAACTGTGGCCATAAATATTAAGGAGTTGTTGCAGCAGATATTTTGAACTGCTGCTGGAGACTTCTTCCATTTGCTTGTGTTTGGGAGGGCATGTGGGAAAATCTCCTGAAGCTATTCTGAATTGTTGCCAAAGATTTTTTGAACTGATGTCAAACTTTTCACAGAAAAAAAAAAAAAAGGTTTTAGCCACTGTATGCTGGTGTTTGAGAATAGAATAGGAAAAATCCCCTGAGGACATTTGTGGATGAAGGCCTGAGACAGATATACATATGAAGTGTTTCTTTTTATATACATTTGGATTATATTTCAACAAGAATAGAAAGGAGAACTGAGATTTTTTTTTTCCTTTGAATAACAAGGGGAAAACATAAAGGAGATAAGCCCAAATCTGAACTTCCTGAGTTAATACTGAACTAACATCTGGTAAATTCACCAGAGGAACCAGTTCACTCCTTTGCACCTACAAAGTCGGTTCATAGTCAGTGGTGCACAAGACACCAGCGCGCCGACAATCCAGCGCTGACAATTCAGCACAAGACAGAAGCACACCGTTGAAAGCCGCTGAAAATCTTATTTTGTAAGAGCTCCGATGGGGGCGTGGGGGTGGAACCCCCCCACCACTTTAATGAATAGTGTTTGTGCTGCCGTTGGGGGGAGGTGTGGGGGGTGCAACCCCCCACATTATAGACAAAATGGAACTTTTCCTGAAAAAATCGGAAACTGGTCCATTTTGTCTATAATGTGGGGGTTGCACCCCCCACATTCCCCCAATGGCAACGTGAACACTATTCATTAAAATGGGGGGTTCTCCCCACACACTCCCATCGGAGCTCTTAAAAAATAAATTTTTCGGTGGCTTTCGGCAGTGCGCTTCTGTCTTGCGCTGAATTGTCAGCGCTGGATTGTCGGCGCGCTGGTGTCTCGCGCATGATTATCCCGTCATCACAAAGTCACTATTTTCCAGCCTGAACTCTTTAAGGTTGTCTGAATACTTGGCAAAATAAGAATGTCCTTATATCTAAGATTGCCCTCTAATGGTAGTAACTTGAGACTACTTCTAGGGGTCAGCATCATCATTAACCTGGACAGCAGCAGAGTTTGGGGACAAATTTTCCCCATCCCCAAGGGATCTCTATCCCTGTCCCATCCCTGTGAGCTCTGTCCCTTTCCCTGCCCCATTCCTGCAAGCTCTGTCCTCATCTGCACAAGCCTCGAACATTTTAAAATCATAAGTGTTTGAGGCTTATGTGATTAAGGCAGAGCGTACAGGAATGGGACAAGGGCAGGGACGGGATGAGGATATTGAGATCTTGTGAAGAAAAGCACCTCCAAAGCACTTATAAAAAAAGCTCAAACCAGAAAAATATTACTGCTAGGAGATTCCATCATCAAAGGGATTAACCTTGGAACACAGGACAAGGAACTCAAAGAAGTGAAATGTCTTCCAGGATCCTCAGCTACCAAGAATGCCAGACAAATACTGACTGTAATTAGAGAAGAAACAAAGATTTTGAACCCTGATGTTGTTATCCACCTGGGAACAAATAACCTAGCCAACAATAACCTACCTGCAGCATAGAAAGCTTTTTGGGAACTGAGAGAGGAGTTAAAATCTTTTGTAAAGACTGTAGCTTTTTCAGAAGTGCTGCTTACTTATGGAAAGGGTGTGGAATGAGTACAGAACACTGAGAACTTCAATAGTGTCTCAAAGCCTGGTGTCATCAAGAAGGTTTTAGGAGGATTGGGCAATACATGGAAAAAGAAGAGACTATATTGTAATGATGGGCTGCACCTTACCATTGCATGAAAAAGAATCCTGAGAAATTCAGGCAATATGTTTCTAGGCATTTAAACTAGAAGGTGGGGGCGGCGTATGCATGGAGGTTACTTCCAGTGGCCACCCCCAGAAAAAGACAAGATTTGATAATGATAAAGATAACAATGAAAACAACATTAGCAATTCACTTCCTACCGATACAACAGGGAATGACCTGAAATTAAAAACTATACAAAAAATGAGAGTGCTGTGTAATAGTAGCTGGAAAGCAATGACCACTAACACTCAGTCTAAGCAACAAAAATCAAGATCTGCAAGCCCTGATGTTAGAGGCAGACTTGGATATTGTTGCTATCACAGACATATGGTTCACTGATTCCCATGGATGGGATGCCAACATACCGGTCTATAATCTTTTTAGGAAGGACAGAGATGGTCGAAAAGGAGGAGGAGTAGCTCTCTTTGTAAAAACAGATATCCAAGCGATTGAAATGCAGGGGGCCTGGGGAAAGGAAGAAGCAATATGGATTGTTTTGAAAAGAGAAGATGGAACTTCTGTCCACTTGAGTGTTGTCTACACACCTCCAACTCAATCACAGCAAATTGACAAAGATCTGATTACGGATATAGAAAAGTTGGGAAAGAAAGGAGAGGTGTTGTTGCTGGGCAATTTCAACCTGCCGGATGCAGACTGGAAAGTTCTGTTTACAGAATCGGAAAGAAGTAGAGACATCGTGGATGCCTTTCAAGGAGCTCTGCTCAGACAAATGGTGATGGAACCCACAAGGGAAAACACGATACTGGATCTGGTGCTCACAAATGGTGAAAGTGTCTCTAATGTCTGAGTGGGAGCCCACCTGGAAGTAGTGATCATCATACATTTTGGTTCACTATAACAGCCAAAGAGAAGGATGGCCGCACAAAACTCAAAGTCCTGGATTTCAAATGTGTGGACTTTAGTAGCATGGGAGAGTACCTGAAGAAAGAGCTGATTGGATAGGAAGACATAAGGAAAGTGGAAAAACAGTGGTCCAAGTTGAAAGGTGCAATAATTATAGCTACTGACCTTTATGTTAAGAAAATACATAAAAACAAGAGAAAAAGGAAACAGATATGGTTCTCCAAACTAGTGGCAGAAAAAAATAAAGGCAAAAGAATTGGCGTTCGTGAAATATTTAAAAACTCAAGAAGAGGAGTACAGAAAGGAATATCGGATGAAACTGAAAGAAGTCAAGAGAGAGATACGTCTGGCGAAAGTGCAAGCGGAAGACCAAATGGCTATAAATATAAGAAAGGGAGACAAAATTTTATTCAGGTATATTAGTGAAAGCAGTTAAACAAAAAATGGAATTACGAGACTGAAAGAAGGTTCAAACCACTATGTAGAAAGTGGAATGTGCTCAACAAATACTTCTGTTCGGTGTTCACAGAAGAAAAACATGGAGAAGGACCACAATTGGTCAGCAAAGTTACACCTGAGAATGGAATGGATACTGCACTATTCACAGAAGAAAATGTTTATGAACAACTTGAAAAATTGAAGGTGGACAAAGCTATGGGACCAGATGGGATCCATCCAAGGATATTGAGGGAGCTCCAAGAGGTTCTGGCGCATCCTCTTATTGTACAACAATTTTTATTGAACAGAGAAAGAAACAGGTAATGCAACATAAGTTACAGGAAGTGTTTTGTAAGCACAGCAATACCCAGCACCTTATCCCCCCACCACCACTACACACACACCAAAGAAGGACAGTAAAAGAACATGCTGGAAAGAGCAAAACAAGACATTATCCTCCCTTAGCCCTCTCCCCATCACAATAAAGTGTAATGATAGACACAGCAAGAGAAGGCAACCATTATACTGACATGGGAAAGAAGTAAAACAGCAAAAAAAAGATTAAATACAGGAAGGAAAAAAGAATTGTAAATCCCTCCCCCCAGTCCCTTGTTAGGTTTGAAACAGTTGTTATTTTATTGATAATAAGAAACCCAACAAGAAACATAGGACAGAAAAACAAAGCAGATGGAGAAGTCCCAGTTAAACAGTAGCATCACAGTAAACAAATAAGTCAATAGTACACAATCATCCCCAACCCAATGACAAAGTAAAGATACAAACATCGCCGTCTCAGGGCCCTGGACTTTTATGGGCCCCAAGGATTCAGAGCACAGATCAAGGACATGTGCTAGATGTAATTTACTTAGATTTTAGCAAAGCCTTTGACACGGTTCCTCATAGGAGGCTCTGACACAAACTCTGTGGACTGAAGTTAGGGCCCAAAGTGGTGAACTGGATTAGAAACTGGTTGATGGACAGATGCCAGAAGATAGTGGTAAATGGAATTCGCTCAGAGGAGGGTCAGGTGAATAGTGGAGTGCCTCAAGGCTCGGTGCTGGGACCGATTCTGTTCAATATGTTTGTAACTGACATTGCTGAAGGGTTAGAAGGTAAGGTTAACCTTTTTGCAGATGATACCAAGATTTATAACAGAGTGGACACCCTGGGGGGAGTGGAAAACATGAAAAAGGATTTGCAAAAGTTAGAAGAATAGTCTAACATCTGGCAACTAAAATTAAATGCGAAGAAATGCAGAGTAATGCATTTGGGGGATAGACATCCAAGGGAACCATATGTGCTGGGAGGTGAGAGGCTGATAAGCACAGATGGGGAGAGGGACCTTGGGGTGATTGTTTCTGAGGATCTAAAGGCAGTGTGATAAGGCAGTGGCTGCAGTCAGAAGGATGATAAGCTGTATAGAAAGAGGAGTAACCAGCAGAAGGGAGGTGTTGATGCCCCTGTTTAGGTCATCGGTGAGGCCGCACTTCAAGTATTGTGTTCAGTTTTGGAGGCCATATCTGGCGAAGGATTTAAAAATACTTGAAGCGGTTCAGAGGAAGGCAACAAAAATGGTAAGAGGTTTGAACCAAATGAAGTATGAGAAGAGACTGGAAGACCTAAATATGTATATTCTGGAGGAGAGGAAGGACAGAGGAGATATGATACAGATATTTAAATACTTGAAAGGCATTAATGTAGAACCAAATCTTTTCCAGAGAAGAAAAAATTGTAAAACTATAGGGCATAATTTGAGGTTACAAGGAGGAAGACTTAGGAGCAATGTTAGGAAATTCTTCTTCACAGAGAGGGTGATAGAAGCCTGGAATGCCCTCCCGAGGGAAATGGTGGAGAGGAAAATGGTGAAGGAATTCAAAAAAGTGTGGGATAAAAATAGAGGATCTCTAATTAGAAAATGAAGGATGTAAAGAAAAGAACTAAGGCCAGTATTGGACATACCTGCACAGTCTGTGTTCTATATATGGTGATTCGGTGTAGGATGGGATGGGGTGGGCATCAATGTGAACTCCACTAATATAGAACAAGAGGATGTTACTGGCCAGACTTTATAGTAGATGTCCCTCAAACAACGAGATGGTTGCATAGGCTGGAGAGAGCTTGGACGGCAACTTCAGCATTTGGAACCTAGGACAATACCAGAATTTACAGTTTACGGCTCAGAAATATCAAAGAAGAGACAAGTTAATCTAATCATGTATTTTTAAATGAGTATAACTTATGGGCAGACTGGATGGACCATTCAGGTCTTTATCTGCCATCATTTACTATGCTATTATGTTACTATGTTATGAGGACAGCAGTAAATTTGTCCCTGTGTCATTCTCTAAGCAACCTGGGAACAACTCCCCCACCAATGCTTACATATGAGTCGGGGAGGGGAGGGGAGTTCTGAGGAAGAGAGTAGGGACATGGGGGGATAGTTTTGCTGCCAAAGTTGGGTATCAGAGCTGTCATTGGGTGGATCAGTGGATGAGAGGATGCTTTATTGGAAAATTGCAATTGCTATCAAGCTAGATCAGAGGGGGAAGTGGTATCAGAAAGGGTCAGAGATGTCATGGAAGGGAAGCACAAACTAGTTGCCCCACTCTAGCCAGCTGTCATTTTGTGCCTTTGCACTGTGTCCCCATGTGTGGCATATGCAAAGCACATCCACTGCATTTACCGCACAGGCTTTGCAATTACTTTCACAGTTTAGTAAAAAGTTCCCTTAATATAGTGGCCCAACATGTTTTGGAAGGAGACACCAGCATTAGGGACAAGTGTATATTGTAAAGAATGGTTTAAGTCACTGAGCTGCTGCTTCCTCAGACTTGCAAAATATTAACCCAGCTTTTTCTGCAGCTCCCTTTGTAAGCTCTGTTACAGTGGCATAGAGGACTTAACTTACTAAAGTGCATTTTTACATGAATTCACACTATTTACCAGAGGTGCAATTTTATGACGTTAGAGTCTTTGACTGATAACATGCTTTAATGGTGTTTAATGTGCTCTATTATAATAGCGCAATGTATTAAATTTAGTAAAGGGTGAACTGTAGTTTAAGGATACGGAAGTTTTACTTACTCCCAGAGCTCTGATCTACCTGGTAGGCAGATCTAAAATGCAACAGTACATTGAAAGTTTCCTTGCAAAACTCAAAAGTCACCATAATTGTCAAGCTAAATTTCTGTGGTACAACATTGGCAACATCTTTATTTACCATTTCAAACAATAAATATTCACAGTTGAGCTTCTGAATCACTCTTATACCTGTTTTACCAAAGCAGCCTTACCACTTCCATACCTTTGACTCGAATCAATTACTGTATTTATTTGGTTAGTCTTATATTAACGAGCTGCATGGGAACAGAGACAAGGGGAATCTCGCAGAATCAGTGGGGATCCCATGGGGTTTCCCCCGGGGTCACGGGGATCCTGTGGGGACTCTCCAGGGTCACAGGGTTCCTGCAGGGACCCCCAAAATTGTGGGGAGCCCACAGGGTTGGAGGCACCTCCTTTTCCTGCCCTCCAGCTTCATTCGCCCCTCCACAAAGCAGCATGCAGCACTCCCAGCACACTACCCATAGCCAACCCGGAAGCCTTCCCTTTGACATCAGAGCAGACGTTAGAGGAAAGGCTTCCGGGTCAGCCATATGCAGTATGCAGGGCCCTCTGCACTGTGAAGAAGTGCAGCTGGAAGCCAGGAAGGAGGCGGCCAACCTGGGCGGCTCCAGTACAGTTTTGCAGGAGGGGGCACTGAGATAGTCAGGTCACAGAAAGGAAGGAGGGAACGAGCGAGTGAGCGTGTGTGTGCATGTTGGACCAAGGAAGGGAGGGAGAGGGGGCATGAACTTGGGATAAAGGAGGGACCGTGTTGTTTCTCATGCATAACAGCACTTCCTAAACAATATATGAATGGTATTAAATAATTTACCTACCTGAGTATGAAAGAAAGTTGTAAGTATGTTTAAACAAGTCTGTGAATATCATGACTTGTCTCAAGGTTATTCACTCACAGTTGTGACTCAATGTGAATATAACATTCCAAGAGACAGGATGTCAGGAGAGTCCTTGTGCGAATCAAGTAAGAAACTGCTAGTTTGTAAAAGGGGAGGGGGTATCTGTCTTTAAACCTGTTAAATAGGAGGTGGATCAGAGATAGTAAGTGCTCCTGCTAGAGAATGACACGGTAGCTGTTACCCACGGCTAGCCGTGGGTAGCCGCGGATAACCTGCCGAAATGGTGGGGGGAAAAAGTGCTCACTGAGGGTACTGGGACAAGGCCATCCACTGCCCTATGGAATGGTGAATGGCCTTGTCTCCGTAGTTAAGGGAGGGAACACGTGCGGACACCGATTGCATGAGGCCCCCCTCCCTCCTTCCTACCTACTGGCCACATCTATTTCCCTCCCTCCCCCTTACCTTCATGGCGCATTTTTCATTACAGTGTTCAAGCCGCCGGAGCCTGTCTGAAATCGCATTTGTCTGCGGGCAGTTGTGTCAGAGGAAAAGCTTCTGCCCGCATACCCACGCGACCCTGTTTCTCAAAGAGCTATATCAAGGGCTCTGGCCACCCCCTTTTTAAAAAAAACAGCAATAATGAGCTAATGCAATAGAACTTGTCCCATATAAGATTCAAAGTCTTATGATATGAACATCAGCAGTGGAACTTTTCTGCACTCCAGTGATGGTCCTTGACAACTATGAAGCTAAGTACCTTGCTGCACTAATTTCATTTGAACTAAGATTGAAGAAATAGGATTATTCACTTTAACAATGAGACCAATGACTGTGGTTGCTCTATTACAAGACTTATATGTACCGAAAATAAGGAGCACAAAGTTTTTCTGAGGTCTTTTTTTGCCTGGGAATTTGCGTGCAGTAGTCTTTTGATCATAGCTGTCTTATACTACTATACTAATGTTTGTATGTCTGAGATAACTATAGTGGTAGTTCTTTGATTTGTTTTTTTAATATTTACCCATTTGAATTGTCATGTATTTGTTGATGTGTTCATATGCATATTTGTCTCAGCTCATCTGATTTGTCATAAAAGATGCGACTATCTTTCATTTGCAACTAAAAGCTTAATATACCTTGACATTGCATCCCAAAATCAATGATTGTAGAAAAGTGAGGAAGTCCAATTCAGGGAAAAAAAATATTTTGTTAGTGAACTTTAGATTCCTGTGATCTGTTAACTCTCTGTTGTAACCTATGTTGATGGTTTGAAGGCTGTGCAATTTTGTTTGGCTGTTAGATAAACTTTATACAGTTTTTTTCTACTGATGATTGATTACTGTATACCTGTCATATGTGAAAGCTTATAAAATGGGGGTCAACCATGTCACATAAGAATAGCAACTTGGAGGCAATTTTTTTCTGAAACTTCCATGAGCTTTTTCAAAATGTGAAAGTATTGAAATGCAAGGCAGTAAACAAGTTGTAGGGAGCACCATTTTATTGAACTCTCTACTCATGGCTAGTATTTGAGAGTTATTTAATTTATTTATTTATTCAATTTTCTATACTGTTCTCCAGTGTTCCCTCTAAGCGGGCGGGTGTTGTGAGCAAACTTTTTTCACCGTGAGCCAAAAATATCGGGCGCCAGCAAGTTATGAGCCAACTCGCCCGATTCTCCTCTCGCCGCCCTGCCATCTGCCGTACGCCTCTTCCGATCGTGCGCTGTGACGAGAAACGTGTGCGCTGCGATGTAATATTTTGTGCGCCAGCGCACGCCAGCGCAGCTTAGCGGGAACACTGGTTCAAATGGTTTTATTTATTTCCCCAAATTTATTTTTGTTATACGCATTGAAAATATTTGATATTGCGTTTAAATCAAAATCTCAATAAACTTGAAACGAGTGCCCGTGAGATTGTGGGAGGGTTAAATACTCAAAACTTAGAAGTTTTTGCTACGCCAGCTTTCTGGTATCTTTACATACAGTGGCGTACCTAGCATATGTAACATCCGGGGCCCATCATTTTTTGGCACCCCCCCCCCATCTGTAAGAAAAACATGATTTTTAGTAACAAACCACACGTCACACATGAGTACCTAGGAAAAGGCAGCATCTTACATATTGCAGTGAGCAGTACATCAATACACCCATTGTAAAACTAAACAAGCCAGACCAGCACAGATCAATCCTACACCGTCAATCCTAACAGAAAACCATGTCTTTCGAACACACAGAACACAGAAAACACCTTCGCCTAGTAAGGAATATGTAATCACAAACTAACCCCTCCCTCTTTTACAAAACTGTAGTGTGGATTTTAGCTACGGAGGTAACAGCTCTGATGCTCATAAAATTCTGAGCATCAGAGCTGCTACCACCAAGGCTGGTGCTAAAAACGCTTCACAGTTTTGTAAAAGGGGGGATAAAATAAAAATACATAGACAAAGGTTAAATTGAACCAGCAAGAAGCTGGACTCTGCATACAATGCTTCACAGAAACAGTGACACATGTCTCCTAAAGCAATAAATAAATAGAAATTTTTTTCTACCTTTGTCTTCTGTGGTTTCTCCTTTCCTCATCTTCTTGTAACTCTCTTCCTTCCATTCACTGTCTGCCGTCTCTCTTCCCCTATATGGCATCTTCTCTCCTTCTATGCCCCTTCCAGAAACTGTATGCCTCCCCCTTCCATCTCTCCTTTCACCCCATTGGTCTGGCATCTCTCTCCTCGCCTTCCCTCTCCCACACCTCTCCTCATAGTCTGGTATCTCCCCTTCCCTGATTCTCTGGCATCTCTCTCCTTTCCTTTTCTTCCATCTTTCGCTCCCCCTCCATGCTCTCACATCTCCCCCTTCCTTTTCCCTTAGACTGGCATACCTTCCTCCTATGCTCCAAGCCCTGGCATCTCCTTTAATTCCCTCCCTCATCTTCCTTCTCCCTCCAGCTGGGTACCGCAACACTCTTCCCTGCAGCTCTGCACTTCCCCACAATTGCCATGCTTCGGTTCCTCTTCTTCCTTCCTTCCCCCCCCCCCCCCCCGCGGGACCCTGCGGCACCATCAACTCTTACTCCCTCTAATGTCGGCCCTGCAGCTCCAGACTTCCTCGCACCTTCTCCCCTCCCCCTTTGG
This sequence comes from Geotrypetes seraphini, assembly GCF_902459505.1. Taxonomy (NCBI): domain Eukaryota; kingdom Metazoa; phylum Chordata; class Amphibia; order Gymnophiona; family Dermophiidae; genus Geotrypetes; species Geotrypetes seraphini. The sequence continues at coordinate 256,315,158 of NC_047086.1, forward strand.
ATCGCTATTATTTTAAATGTTATAGCCGCGGAGCTGTATCCATCAGTGGAGATGTCTAACCTCGGCCTGCCCCGGAACTCTTACTGCAGCAGCCGCCCGTCTAGGCAGGAACAGGAAGTCACTGTTGCAGTAAGAGTTCCGGGGCAGGCCGAGGTTAGACATCTCCACTGATGGATACAGCTCCGCGGCTATAACATTTAAAATAATAGCGATCCAAAGGGGGAGGGGAGAAGGTGCGAGGAAGTCTGGAGCTGCAGGGCCGACATTAGAGGGAGTAAGAGTTGATGGTGCCGCAGGGTCCCGCGGGGGGGGGGGGGAGGAAGGAAGGAAGAAGAGGAACCGAAGCATGGCAATTGTGGGGAAGTGCAATCCCCCCAATGCGTCCCCTTACCTTACCTCCCCTTACCTTTGCGACGCGTGTGTGCGCTGTGAAGAGAAACTTTGCGCTGCGATGTAATATTTTGTGCGCGAGCGCAGGCCAGCGCACCTTAGCGGGAACACCTTTCTCCCAAGGGAGCTCAGAATGGTTTACATGAATTAATTTAGATACTCAAGCATTTTTTCCCTGTCTGTCCTGGCAGGCTGACAATCTATTTAATGTACTTGGGGCAATGGGGGGATTGCCCAGGGTTATAAGTAACAGTGTGAGTTGAACCCACAACCTCAGGGTGCTGAAGCTATAGCTTTAACCACTTCGCCACACTCTCCCTATATGTACCCTATGCCACAGCAACATATGATAAAATAAGACTTTGCTTGAATATACAAAATATTGAATGGATTGCAATACTAATATTTGTTTTAGAAGTCATATTGACTGAAATTATCATTTGGGCATTTAAATCTTTAACCCACAGGAATGTAGTTCAAAATCAGAAACACAAGGCACTTGCACAGATTGGGGAAAATTCTATAAATGACACTTATGTTAGGTGCCTACATCAGTGGCACCTAGCCGATTTTCACCCGCAATTTGTTTTAAATTAGGTTAATTGGTGTTTTATTGAAAACACAATTAGAACATAATTAAAAAATCATTAAGCTGTGTGTGGATATCCACGTGGCACCTAACGACACCTAAAGCAAGTGCCTAGTGCTACCTACCCAAAAAGTAGGCATGGTTAAGGGCAGAGTGTAGGTGTGGTATGAGGTAGGTGCCAATAAGCATTTGAGTTAGGCACCGGTATGTTCGGCAGGAAAACCCTGGCCTAATATACTGGTGCCTATCTCACACACGTCTACCGGTGCCTAATTCAATATAGGCACCATTAGGCGTGATTCTGTAAATGATGCCTACATTTGATTCAACACAACAAAACAGGAGAAGCTACCTTCTCAGAGGTAGAGTATCAAAAACAGAGAAGGTGACCTGAGGTCCTCATATATGACGCAACACATACGTGTTTTGGCCCAACATGCTGCATCAGGAGTCTAAAAACAATTACATAAAACAACTTAAAACACATAAGCATAGCTAAGATAAAATCATAAATGTATAGTAAAATAATAAATCTTAAAAAAAAAAAGTGCAATATAAATACAATAATCAAATATAAGTACAACGCTTAAGTTGGAATATATAGCATACATAAACATTGATTATCTACAAAAACATATTTTAAAATATAAATGTACATACATAAGAGCATTTGTGGTGGAATAACCTATGGGCTTGACTTTAACAGAAATTGAGAATATAAATAAACTACAAGAAGTTATTAATGAATAAACAAATATATATCACAACGTGCACCTTATGGACAAAAGACCACCGAAGGTGACAATGAAATATGAGGATCACATAGTAAGATTACAAATAATAAAGAACCATCAAAAAAATTATAAGTATCTATCAGATTTGTGAATAGTGGTGTCATGAATCAACATGCACATGTAGAATCCTATTTGATGCAAAAAAACTGAGCACCTCAAGTCACTTTCACTGTTATTTTTAATAGCCTACATTTGACTGATATGTGGCAGATGATATTTTGCTAGGTGCCTGCCAATTTAGGTGCTGTTAACAGAATCAGGCCCCTTGTCTTTGAATACCATCTTTTGTAATACATAACAAGGTATACTCATGTACTTTCTTTTAATATCATACTTTGCTGCACAAAGGTCCATATTCTATAAAGGGTGCCTTAAGTTAGGCGCCTAACTTAAGTGGAAAAAACTGTTTAAACGTGATTAAAATTGTTTATTTTTTAAAATGCAGGTGCCTAGAAAACTGGTACCTTCATGTGGCTATGGATGTGCTTTATGAGGTCTAACGTCACTGTAGGTGTGGCTAAGGCCAGAAGGGGTGTTAGGCGTGGGAAAGCGCCTCTGCAGCCATGATTCACATGAAAGGTTGGCACCAGAAATTGGCCTACATGTCCAGCTCCTACCTTTCACACAGCAACAATTCTATAAATGGTGCCGTTGTGTGATTGACATGCGTTTGGCAGCCATTTTTTGGGTGATTAAAGATGACTGCATTTATAGAATCTAGCCCAAAATGAGTATTTCTAAAAGGAAGGCACCAACACTTAGGCACCAAGAATGCATGTAAATGACAAAAATATGTAAGTAAATGGCCAATATTTCAGTTGTTCTGTAGTCTGGCAAAGGACTATAGTTTGATGGTGGGTATAGAGGCAAATAAATCACAAAATGTACAATACCACTTATTTTAAACAGTACACATCAGTGTTAATAGCCCCGAAATATCCAGGCTATATATTATCGGCCTCAGAATCGGAGCCTATGCACAGCTGTTGAATCACAAACTGAAATGGTCAGCGTAGTATTACTGCTCCCGCTCCAATCATCGGCCCAGAATCTTCTTATTTTTACTTTTTAAATTTGCTTTTTATACCCTTCACCAAGCAGTTCTTGAAATATATAGTTTCTTAAAATTTATACAGCATTATTCATTCTTGTTTGCAAAATTCTATTCTTCAGCAACTCTACGTGCTCAAAATTCCCAACGTGCACTTGTTCATTATATTGAAAAAATTGACAAAAATTATAACTTATCTCATCTCTAGCAGTCCTCACTGTTGAAATGTTCAATGGACAATTAATGTCACATCAAATGCCTGTCTGCTGACACGGCCAGCGTTTCGCGGAAACTGTGCTCATCCGCTGTGTCAGGGCCACCAAGGCATCATCAACCAGAAGCTCACTAGAAATAGAATAAACTGTTAAAACATTCATACTCTAAGTTCAAACATTTCACCATTTTCTCAAAGCCCCACTCACACCAGTAGCTCAATCAGTCAAATCTTTTCAAACAGTGTCAAGATGGCGAAAGCGTCTTACTTATACTAATCCAACTATGTCATGAAGTAACCCAAATGTGGTATATATAGGCATAAGTTTACAGCTTGGGTGCCCTGGGTACTACTGGAAGCTAAGTAGATTCAACCTTGGCCAATACCTGCATGGGAGACCATCTGGGAATATCAGGTATCATAGGTTGAGGAGCCCTATGTTGGATAATAGCAACATAGTGGAGCCTCACACTGCATAGAAGACAATGGCAAACCACTCCTGTAATGGAAAGAACAAGAAGTTTCAGCACCTTGTTAGCAAAGTAGAGATGCCAACACTTGTGATATTGTCCCCTGAGGAAGGCGATGCTGTCGCTGAATCTTGGATCCTAGTCGGGACTTTGTTTGTTTTTACATATTTTAGTGGTTTTACTTCAAATAAAAGACTCGTAACCATCTGCAGTACCTCTTTTTTGTTGTTCTTTCCATTGCAGTCCGAGGCTTGCTCTCTTCTTTTCTTTTTTTGCTATACCACTCCTGTAAAACATCACAGGGTGGATTCCTTATTATGCATGTTGCCATGAGTTGGTGGCCAACTCAGTGGCATAATCCATCCATGCAGAGTGTGGGAAAAGCTATAATTTACTTGCATTGTTTAGTATCTAGGTGTAAATTTTTACACTGGGTTGGTATGTATCCCTGCCTGAAAAAAGGAATCCTTTTACAAAGATGCAGAAAATAGTGGCCTTAGTATTCCTTTGTTTCCTGTACTAAGGCCACTTTCTACCACAGTAGTAAAATAGCCAATTTCCTATTTATTGCCACTAGTGTTTGGTCATTTAAAAAAAAAAAAAAAAAATTAGGGCATGAGCACATACGAACACCTTAAGAGCTCAAGTACTAATCAGGCGTTAATCAGTTTACATGTGGTGCGGTAACTGCTTAGTGGTGGCATTCCCACATTCCGCCCCCTCTACCATAAAAAATGAAAATATTTTTTAGCATGCAATTTATGTGTGCTAATCTCAGACTCCCACAGTAAGACCTTTTAAGCTGCAGTAAGCACAGACAGGTTTCAGTGGAGATATCAGATTAAGTTTCAAGTTTCAAGTTTATTAGTATATTTGATGAATCGCTTATTAGGATTACTAAGCGATGAACAAAATTAAAAATAGAGTATAATACAGAGAGACTAACATATTAACAATATTCTTTCATAAAATACAAAGTCGGGAGGGAAAGTGGAAAAGTTGCCTTCATGTGCTAATTATATTTGCTGCTGAAGCAGTGGAGGGGCATAATAAAAAAAAACGTCTAAGTCCCCTTTTGGCCTAAGGCCCTAAATGTTGAAAGTAGAAGCAGGAAAAATGTCCATTCTCAAAAAAAACATCCAAAATGAGGGTTTTTTTGGAGAATGGCCTACCTCTACGTTCAGCAGTTTAAACGGCCATACCACAACTATGTCTACACTTGCAACACATTATCAAACAAAAAAAAGTCCCAAACGCCCAGAACCAGACCTTTTAGGCAAAGGAGGGCCAGTCCTGGGCCTAAAAGCTGGATTCTGTAAACGGTGTCTGTCAAAAACAACACTGATTATAGAATCCACCGCCCCCCAGCAACGATCACAGCAGGAGAAATAGCTAATCTCTCCTGCCATGATCCACCTCACCCCCTGATCGGATTGGGCAGGAGGGAGCTCAAGCCCTCCTGCCCCGGCAAAATGGCAACCCTCCTGACATTATCGGGGAAGAAAGGAGGCCAAGCCCTCCTGCTCCGGCGAAACCACGACCCTCCTGACTCTATCGGGCCAGGAGGGAACCCAGCCCATGTGCCTAAGGTCCCACCCATAGGAGGGGCTTAAGGCAACTGGGCCTATTCAGGTTGGCCCAGGCGCCTCAGACTCCACCTATGGGCAGGGCTTGAGGTGACAGGGCCAATCAGGCCGTAAAGCCCACCATTCTAATGATGGCGGGCCTGCTGGATGGATGGGCTTGGGACCTGTCTAGCTGATCAATGTTGTTAAGGTACTGGGGAGGGTGTTGGTGTCGGGTGTGGGGGTTGGGGGGTCACCAGGTGGGGGGGTTCAGGGGGACTGAGAAGGGTTCAGGGGTGTGATTGGGGGGTGCAATGAGGGTAGGAAGGCCTGGGATCCCTCCTGCCCGTATCTTAGAGGGGGTGGGGGTAGAGGGTTTCATGGGGGCAGGAGGGCTTGGGCTCCCTCCTGCCCTGATCGTGTCATATGGGTTGCGGTTTCACCGGGGCAGGAGGGCTTGGGCTCCCTCTTGCCCCAATCGCTGGGTGGAGGGGGTGGATCACAGCTGGAGAGATGGCTCATCTCTCCTGCTGCAATGGTGATCGCCCACTCTCCCCCCCCCCCCAAGCCGCTGCCTTTTGGGGTGAGGATCATGGCAGGGCAGATGCCCTATCGTGATCCTCACTCAGAAGAGCCACGGTTCGGGGAGGTGGGCGATCGCAATCACGGCTGGAGAGATGAGCCATCTCTCCAGCTGCGATCTACCCCCTCCCCCCAGCGATTGGGGCAAGAGGGAGCCCAAGCCATCTCTCCTGCCACGATCATTGCGGTAGAGAGTAGGAAGGTTGCTGAGGCTGCTGAGCTGATTATGGCAGCCGTGATCAGCTTAGCGGCTCCTTTTTCGGCACTTATACCTGTTTTGATTTGGTCTAAGTCAAAATATATAAGTGCCGACTAGGCAACCTGCCTAAACCTTTGGTTATAGCTGCTGTACGGCTATGTGTAGGTCAGCCCACCTCCCGCCCCCCCCCATCTCGTCCATTCCCCGCCTCTAAAAATGCCTCTTTTCACTCTATGCATTTAGAGGCAGGGAAAAGGCCTAAGCTGATTTTAGATACATCTAAAACCAGCTTTGGTTATGGGTACTTGGACAATCAGGTTTTTTGATCATCCAAGTACCCATTTAGGCCACTTTTTAGACTTTTTTTGTTTTGATTATGAGCCCCATAGGCTCACGTTTGATGCAACAACAGCGACGTTGAATTTATACTGCTCAGAAGAAAGGCTCGGCAATCTACTTCTATATTCTGCCATAAAAACTTGATGATCATCATCAAGTCGCTAGGACTCACATGAGTCGATGGCACCTAACAACAAGCACAAATTAATGCTTACCATAGCTTAGTAAAAGTTACAATAATATTATCTAAAGGGAAGTTGCCGTCTACATTCTTTTATAGAACAGGCTCCAGGTAGAACCCTTTAAGTGTCACTTCATAGACGTGACCTGGAATTCTGCATGTATGTTTACATCATCTAAAATGATAAGGCAAAATATAGCCTTTCTTAGCTTTTATTTTTGCTGTTAATATTGTGTAGCTTTAGCTTGCACATTTTATCTGATAGTTCATGATATTTTACACTCATGTAGAGTAGATATTTCTATAACACCAGAAAGACTTTTAGTCTAATTTTGTTCCTGAGGCAATAGAGAATGAAGTACAGTATAATTCCAGTTAGCTGGTACCAGTGGTGTAGTAAGGGGGGGGGGGGGAGCAGGGGTGGACCACTCCAGCTGCCATCTTGGTTGGGGCACCAGCACCTCTCTGCCCCCCATGCCATGCTCACACACCCCATGCCTTCCCGAACCACAGAACCTCTTTAAATCTTTGCCAACATGAGCAGAAACTCTGGCCTGTTGCCTGCATTGGCCTGGCGCCTTCTGAAATTACTTCTGGGTCATGGGGTCAGGAAATGATGTCATAGGGGAAAGCCAATGCTAGCGCCAGTAGCAGGCTAGAGAAGCTGCTTCCGCTGGCAAAGATTTAAAGAGGTACAGGGGTGAGAAGGGCAGGCAGGAGTGTAGCGGGGGGGGGCATAGAGGAGAGCATGAGGGGCACCACAACCCTTTGTGTCTTCTACCCTCGCTATGCCACTAACTGGTATTCAACCAACCAGCACTCTCAACCAACCAACAACAACAAAAAAAAGTCTCCCTCACTCCTGACCAACCAATCTCCCTCTCTCTCCCTCCAGCCACCAAAATAGCAGCAGTGATAGCCAGTCCTGACCTGACAACTCCTCTCCCTCCCTTCCTCCCTCCAGGTACTGAAGTAGCAGTGACAGCTGGTTCTGACTTAACAATCCTCCCTCCCTCCTGCCTCTGAAGTAGCAGCAGGAGCCGGTTGTGATCCAACAACTCCCCTCCCTCCTTCCAGCCCCTGAAGCAGAAGCAGCAGCAGCAGCCACTCAGCAGATGCAGCGCTCTAAATAGGCTGCTTGTGGCCAGCACCAGCTGCAAATACCTGTTACAAAGATCTGCAAATACCTGCTGCAAATATCTGCTGCTCCTCCCTGAGGCGCTTGAGCCAATCAGGGACTTCCTTAGGGAGGAGCGATTGAGTCGGTGAGTTTGCATGCAAATGATTTACACCTCTTTGCAAATCATTTGCATGCAAACTTGATAGTGAATCAATCACTGTTTGAAAATCTGCCAGAGAATCAGCCAACAGCAATTGAGTCGCTATCTTTATTGAATCTGGGCCTTTAATCCCTTTCCTATAGGCAATGTTTACTAACAATGTTGAACAAGGCCATGGGTAAAGTTTAACTGATTCATTTGGTTGGGTGTGGGGGCAAAAGATGGGACTTGGCACATTAGTATATTCATTTGCATACATATATCTCATATATATTCATTATGATAATTGAAAACATATAAACACACACACATACACTGAATATGAAGCCAGCATATCAAAACAGTGACAAAAAAAATAAAAGCCCCTCACTCCAAATAGGCAGCACTTTTTTATCTATCCTCCTCTCACAGAGGCAACACATACCACTCAGTCATAACTTTTTTCTCTTGTGCCCCTGGGGCAACTCACAGCAATCGGTTGCCTGAGGTGAAGGATGAGATGACATCCCCCTAGGCAGCCAAAAGTCAGGGGTCCCTGAAAACTCTGATCAGGAAAGAGGGTGCAGAGATCTCATTCTAAACACTAGTCAGGCAGTTGCCCCCTAAAAGATAAATTTAATTTATATTCCCAAGCTATACAAACAAATCATACAATTGTGTAAATTAACTAGCCCATGAAAATAAGGTAAGTAAATCCCTAACTTTTCCCATGCAAGATTTGTTTTCCCCTCTTTTTTTCCCCCTCACTCTACCTCTCATTCAGATACCAAATGTATCTTGCAGTCAGTTTCATTTGAGCTAACAAAATTTCTTACAGCATGAACCTTTGCATTCAGGGGGGTCAAGTTAGCCTGCAACTATAAGGCTTTCACAAACGAATGCTGACAGTCTCTTGCTTTGGACCTGCTGCTCTGAGCTCCTAATATCCTCACAGGACCTACGAGAAGCATGAAACCTTTGGCGTAATTTTCTTTCACAGTTTAGTCTGTGAAAGCTTGGCACAGGTGATTCACAATTGTTCCTTTGACAGGCCTTAACCTATACCTTCAGATTCAAGGCCGAGCCATACCTCAGGCTATTAACTGTCAAAACCCCTCCATGTGATTTCCCAATTCTTACAGGTTTTATATTATTTTTAAAATAAATCTTCACACATTCCAGAGCAGACCTAATCCTGTGCTAGGAATGATTAAGAAGGGGATCACAAACATATCGGAGAAGGTTATCATACCGCTGTACCGGGCCATGGTATGCCCTCACCTGAAATACTGTGTCCAGCACTGGTCGCCGTACATGAAGAAGGACACAGTACTACTCGAAAGAGTCCAGAGAAGAGCAACTAAAATGGTTAAGGGGCTGGAGGAGTTGCCGTACAGTGAGAGATTAGAGAAACTGGGCCTCTTCTCCCTTGAAAAGGAGACTGAGAGAGGACATGATCAAAACATTCAAGATAATGAAGGGAATAGACTTAAGAGATAAAGACAGATTGTTCACCCTCTCCAAGAGAGAACGAGAGGATACTCTCTAAAGTTAAAAGGAGATAGATTCCGTACAAACATAAAGAAGTTTTTCTTCACCCAGAGAGTGGTAGAAACTGGAATGCTCTTCCAGAGGCTATTATAGGGGAAAGCACCCTCCAGGGATTCAAGACAAAGTTAGACAAGTTTCTGCTGAATCAGAACGTGCGCAGGTAAGGCTAGTCTCAGTTAGGACACTGGTCTTTGACCTAAGGGCCGCCATGTGAGCGGACTGCTGGGCACGATGGACCACTGGTCTGACCCAGCAGCGGCAATTCTTATGTTCTTACTCTTTCAGCCACCCCTCTCTGTCTCTTACCAGTTTGATTTTACTATGTATCTTATACATTTAGAAATTGTCTAGGTGTAGACAGTATATAAATTTTTAAATAAATTCCTTTCACTTATGACACACAACCACACAAACTCTTCACCATAATCTTTTTCTAAAGAAATTTTCAGAACAGACACACAAGAAGTCAACCAATTTGCTAAGAACAGCACAATTTGGCATAGACTACACACACCATCAGAGCTCCCTCCCAAGCTGCCAACAGCAGGTAATGGCAGCATCCAGAATGTTTAGTCATTAATAAATTTGCCTTAATCGCCAGATTGTCTGCTGATCTTTATATTCCACTTTGGAGCCTTTGGTGGACTGTTTGCCTTGTTGTTTCCTTGTACCAGCATGCTGACATCATTGCGAGCAGGCACATGCGTTCCCGCTGGCTCGCAGTTGAAAGAATCCCCAGGCCTTGCTCCTGTCGCTTCTAGCCTTCTTGCAGCCCAGATTCCTAAAAGCGCACGTGTGCAAGCATTACTTCTGCGTCCGCAGCTGCACTTGCTCTCCAGAGTTCCACCGTCAGAACACTGATGTACCTCTAAAGCCCCAGGATCTCCCACAGATTTTTTTTTTAAACCTATTTACACCAACACACCATACCAGATCTAAAACCTATGAAAGACAGTGCTATAAATATTACATTTAGACCCTACATCAGCAATATAGGGCTCATTTTCAAAAGAGAAAAATACCTAAAAATGGCATAAAGGGGCAGATGGAAATTTTCCCTGCCAAGTCCTTCCAAATCACAATTTTTGAAATCTATTTTATAAACAGATATCTACACTGTTCAGCTGCAGTTTGGCTAAATTTCAAGGGGGCATGTTACAGGCGTGGCATGGACAGGACTTGGGTGGACTTATGACTTGGACATTTTTCTGTAATAATCAATATGATGTTTGGAGCTAGACAATGAATAAGTGCCAAAAAGGTGCCTAAACTGACCAAATAATGACTGGAGAGATGCAAGCATGCCCCCTCCCTTATTCCCCCAGTAGTCTCCCCTCCCACCCACCCCCTCCCCAAAGATGTAAATGAAACAGTACATACCTGCTTGTATGACAGCTTCATATATTATGGGCAGTCCTAGTAGAGCAGCAAGCAGGTCTCTGGAGTAACTTGGTTATCAGTGCAGTGGACTGCAGAGAAGGGGATCCAGTTCTATAACCCACTCCAACGAATACACTTGTGGTGGAATATATGAGTCCAACAAAACCAACCCAAAACTGGATCATCATATAAGTGCTAGCTGTAGGCACAAGGGCTACTGGTGTGGTGTACAGTTGGGTGCAGTAGATTTTTGGTGGGTTTTGGAGAGCTCTCCACACAATGTAAGGGTGTTGTGGTGAGATGTGTACCTGGGTCCTTTTATGTGCAGTTCACTATGGTCCCCCCCTGAGGTGCCCCACTGCTCTGCTGGGATGTCTGTGTGGCCAGTCTACTACAAATGCTGGCCCCTCTTATATCGCAATGACTTGTTATATGCGTTTCTTTCTTGGATGTGGGTTTTTTTTTTTTTTTTCAAAAATGGTTCAAAAAGATAGATGCATAAAGATAGATGAAAAAAGGCCATTTCTGAAAAAAAAAACCCAAAATAGACGTTTGGCAGTTTTGAAAATGGACATGTTTAGTAGATTTTTTTTGTATCTTCCACAAAACGTCCAAACTCAGGGTTGGATGTTATATCAAAAATATCCCTTTCCTATAAGCAATGATTACTAATAGTCTTGAACAAGGTCATGGGCATAGTTTGACTGATTCATTTGGATGGTGGGGGAGGGGAGCAAAGGGTGGAGGGAAAGGGAGCAAAGGAAAAGGCTTCACACATTAGCATATTCATTTGTATATATATTTCATATATATTCATTATGGTAATTTAAAAAACAAAACATGCACAAACACCAGACTAAAACATTGCATATGAAGCCAGCATATCAAAACAGCATAATATTGGGAGTAACTTTGGATAAACACCTCACATTGGAAAAACATTCTGATTTAATATTTAAAGAAAGCATTTCAGTGCTTTGAAAGCTCCGCACCATCAAGAAGTACTTTGATGAAGCCTCTTTTCACTTGTTAACTCAATCTTCCATTTTAAGTATTCTGGACTACTGTAATATCATATATTTGGGTGCTTTTAAGAAAATTCTCAAAAAGTTGAGAGTAGTTCACAATACTGTTCGTCTTATTTTTGGTTTAAAAAATGGGAGCATATTACTCCATTCTATCAAAAACTTCATTGGCTGCCATTGGAATCCAGAGCCTTATTTAAGTTCTCATATATCTTCTACAAAGCGGTTTTGGCATGCTACCAGGCTATCTTACCCCTCATTTTACCCTGAGTTTCATTAATAAGAGCTCTCGAAGAGTACACTTGTTTGCATATCCCTCAATAAAATCCTGTCATTACAAAAGGTTCCTCGACAGAACCTTTTCTTTTCAGGCGGCCACACTGAATACATGGCTTACCAAAATTACGTTAGAAGCTTCCTCTTATCTTGATTTTAGAAAACAGATAAAAACTCAATTATTCAATAGACTGGCAACCTAATGTATCTTATTACTTACTTATAATTTTTATCTCATTTTAAATTGTTTGTATCTTCCCACTGTAAGCTTTTAACTTTGCCGAAATTTTAGATGATTTCAATTTTAAATATCTATTTGTAATGTATGTATAATGATTGACTGATGTGAACCGCCTAGAACTTCCAGATATGGCGGTATATAAAAATAAATTATTATTATTATCCAAAAGAACATTAAAATGTATTTTTTTAAAAACCATATAAAATAAACACTTTAACTTTTAAAATTAACACTAAAATTAACATTCCAAACAATTTTCAATCCTATGGAATGAATGAAATGAAATGAATTACCAGCTTAAAAAGTAATAATATTAACATTTAAGCATTTAAAATAAACATTTTGAGGTAGACCACATGTAACAAAGACCAAGATTGTCAAAAGGATAAAAACAGAGTTACCATAAGGATATAAGTAACCAACTAAAAGGAACATTAGCGAAGGTTAACAAACTAACCCCCTCTTTTACTAACACATAGCGTGGGTTTTAGCGCCAGCAGCGGTGGTAACTGCTCTGACGCTCATAGAATTCCTATGAGCGTCGGAGCAGTTACCACTGCTGCCAGCGCTAAAACCCGCACTATGTGTTAGTAAAAGAGGGGGTTAGTTTGTTAACCTTCGCTAATGTTTCTTTTAGTTGGTTACTTATATCCTTATGGTAACTTTGGTTTTATCCTTTTGGCAATCTTGGTCTTTGTTACATGTGGTCTACCTCAAAATGTTTATTTTAAATGCTTAAATTTTAATATTATTACTTTTTAAGCTGTTAAATCATTTCATTTCATTCATTCCATAGGATTGAAAATTGTTTGGAAAGTTAAATATAAGGTATAAAAAAATGTAAAAACAGGACACTTAAAGCCAAGTCAAGGAAAGCCATAGGGTTAAAGATGCTAATGTATGAAATGTATGATGAACTATTAAAATGAGGCAGTAGTCGAAGAAACAAATTTTTGAAAATCATTAATAGTTTAAACGTGTATACACTGGAGATAGGGGACCGAAAGGTAAAAATGAACCCAAACTGGTACGAGCTATAGAGACGCTGGGGAGAAGAAACATTAGGAGATCAAAGCTTCCGGGACATAACAATTTAACATTTTAATACTTGTAAAGCACGGTAAACAGATGAGTAGAAAAACATGTTTCTTACCGGGCTTAAAGTGCACCGAAAGTATCCAATTGTAATACCGTCTCCGTGTGAAACTCGGAACAAAAGTGAAAGAATGCCACGAGAAGAGCTGAATGAAATAAATGAGGCATGATGACATAATCTGGAACGTAGAGGCGGCTGGGGTGCATGCAAAAGCTGTGTAGGACTTAACAGATGGTCCAAATCAAATCATAAGAGTGACATTTAACCAGTCCGTGAATCTGACATGGAAATCAAGGCATTGTATCTTGGTGATTGTAGATGTGATGTGAAAAGTGTAGGATATTCGAGTGTGTGTGAAGAATCTGGAAGCTAATTGTGTAGACGAGTGAACCTATGAATGATCAAGAAAAGGGGATTGCCAATATAAAGAGAATTTCAGCAAACAGACCTGGGGAGAGGAAGAAGCGATATGGATTGCTCTGTAAAGAGAAGATGGAACTTCTATCTACGTGGGTGTAGTCTACAGACCTCCGACTCAATCGCAGCAAATTGATAAGGATCTGATTGTGGATATCCAAAAGTTTGGAAGGAAAGAGGAGGCTCTGCTGTTGGGAGATTTCAACCTGCCGGATGCGGACTGGAATGTTCCGTCTGCGGAATCGGAAAGAAGTAGGGAGATTGTGGATGCCTTTCAAGAGGCTCTGCTCAGACAAATGGTGACGGAACCCACAAGGGAAAAAGCGATATTGGATCTGGTCCTCACAAATGGAGAGAGTATCTCTAATGTTCGAGTGGGTGCTCACCTGGGAAGTAGCGATCATCAAATGGTTTGGTTTGATATAACGGCTAAAGTGGAGAGCGGCCGCACGATACTTAAAGTCCTAGATTTCAAACGTACGGACTTTAATGCAATGGGAAAGTACCTGAAGAAAGAGCTGTTAGGATGGGAGGACATAAGAGAAGTGGAAAGACAGTGGTCTAAGCAGAAAGGAGCGATAAAAATGGCTACGAACCTTTATGTGAAGAAAATCAATAAAAACAAGAGAAAAAGGAAGCCGATATGGTTCTCCAACCTAGTGGCTGAGAAAATAAATGCGAAAGAGTTGGCGTTCATGAAATATAAAAAAAAAAACAAGAAGAGGAGAGCAGAAAGGAATACAGGGTGAAACTGAAAGAAGCCAAGAGAGAGATACATTTGGCGAAGGCACAGGCGGAAGAACAAATGGCTAAAAATGTAAAAAAGGGAGATAAAAATTTTTTCAGATATATTAGTGAAAGGAGGAAGATAAAAAATGGAATTGCTAGGCTAAAAGATGCTGGGAACAAATATGTGGAGAGTGATGAGGAGAAAGCAAATGTGCTAAACAAATACTTCTGCTCTGTGTTCACAGAAGAAAATCCTGGAGAAGGACCGAGACTGTCTGGCAAAGTTACACGAGAAAATGGAGTAGATTCTGCGCCGTTCACGGAGGAGGGTGTTTATGAACAACTTGAAAAACTGAAGGTGGACAAAGCGATGGGACCAGACGGGATCCATCCCAGGATACTAAGGGAGCTCAGAGAGGTTCTGGCGAGTCCTATTAAAGACTTGTTCAACAAATCTCTGGAGACGGGAGTGATTCCTGGGGATTGGAGGAGAGCGGATGTGGTCCCTATTCATAAAAGTGGTCACAGGGATGAAGCAGGAAACTACAGGCCGGTGAGCCTCACTTCGGTTGTTGGAAAAATAATGGAAGTGTTGCTGAAAGAAAGGATAGTGTACTTCCTTGAATCTAATGGGTTACAGGATCCGAGGCAACATGGATTTACAAAAGGTAAATCGTGCCAAACGAACCTGATTGAATTTTTTGATTGGGTGACCAGAGAGCTGGATCGAGGACATATGCTAGATGTAATTTACTTGGATTTCAGCAAAGCCTTTGATACAGTTCCTCATAGGAGGCTGTTGAACAAACTTGAAGGGCTGAAGTTAGGACCCAAAGTGGTGAACTGGGTCAGAAACTGGCTGTCGGACAGATGCCAGAGGGTGGTGGTTAATGGAAGTCGCTCGAAGGAAGGAAAGGTGACTAGTGGAGTCCCTCAGGGTTCGGTGCTGGGGCCAATCCTGTTCAATATGTTTGTGAGTGACATTGCTGAAGGGTTAGAATGAAAAGTGTGCCTTTTGCAGATGATACCAAGATTTGTAACAGAGTAGACACCGAAGAGGGAGTGGAAAATATGAAAAAGGATCTGCAAAAGTTAGAGGAATGGTCTAATGCCTGGCAACTAAAATTCAATGCAAAGAAATGCAGAGTAATGCATTTGGGGATTAATAATAGGAAGGAACCGTATATGCTGGGAGGAGAGAAGCTGATATGCACGGACGGGGAGAGGGACCTTGGGGTTATAGTGTCCGAAGATCTAAAGGCGAAAAAACAGTGTGACAAGGCAGTGGTTGCTGCCAGAAGGATGCTGGGCTGTATGAAGAGAGGCGTAGTCAGTAGAAGGAAGAAGTTGTTGAAGCCTCTGTACAGGTCATTGGTAAGGCCCCACTTGGAGTATTGTGTTCAATTTTGGAGACCGTATCTGGCGAAAGACGTAAGAAGACTTGAGGCAGTCCAGAGGAGGGCGACGAAAAAGATAGGAGGCTTGCGCCAGAAGACGTATGAGGAGAGACTGGAAGCCCTGAATATGTATACCCTAGAGGAAAGGAGAGACAGGGGAGATATGATTCAGACGTTCAAATACTTGAAGGGTATTAACGTAGAACAAAATCTTTTCTAGAGAAAGGAAAATGGTAAAACCAGAGGACATAATTTGAGGTTGAGGGGTGGTAGATTCAGGGGCAATGTTAGGAAATTCTACTTTACGGAGAGGGTAGTGGATGCCTGGAATGCGCTCCCGAGAGAGGTGGTGGAGAGTAAAACGGTGACTGAGTTCAAAGAAGCATGGGATGAACACAGAAGATTTAGAATCAGAAAATAATATTAAATATTGAACTAGGCCAGTTACTGGGCAGACTTGCACGGTCTGTGTCTGTGTATGGCCGTTTGGTGGAGGATGGGCAGGGGAGGGCTTCAATGGCTGGGAGGGTATAGATGGCCTGGAGTAAGTCTTAACAGAGATTTTGGCAGTTGGAACCCAAGCACAGTACCAGATAAAGCTTTGGATTCTTGCCCAGAAATAGCTAAGAAGAAAAAATTAAAAAAAAAAAAATTTAAATTGAATCAGGTTGGGCAGACTGGATGGACCATTCGGGTCTTTATCTGCCATCATCTACTATGTTACTATGTTACTATGTAGACCGCATGCTGCTCTTTTTATATGTGCTCCAGTGAATTAGCCAGAGCCAAAATTTGGGGTGTGCTAATAGTTAGTTTGGGTAGGCCAACAGTTGGTATGGGTGGACACTAGACACCCGATTTCCTGTGCACACATTTCCGTTTTCTGTGTCCTCCCTTATATTTCTCTCCTGCCCCATCCCCAAATTAAAATTAAAATTATCTTAGTTGGCAGGGATCCCCAAGCCCCGACAGATAATGAAATCTGGAGCCAGAATCTGCTAAATTGCAGTTGTCAGGGCAGCACTTTGACCTCCTGAGGACTGCATTATGAGCATTCTCAGTTCTTGTGCATGAAATGAGCATGTGTGAGAACTGAGCATGTTCCTGAAGCAGGCATCAGTGGCTTACCCTAATGCTTCTGACTACTGCGACTTGACACAATATGTGTGGTGTCAGTTTTTTCAGCTAGAGGAAATGGGGAATCCTTTCAGCTAAATGATTGGTACGCCTGGTTGCTGGTTAGGCCTGAGGCAAAACTGGATGAGTATAGGCCCACCCAAGGGTATACCCCCGCCTATTCCTAATATACTGTATGTGCCACAAAATACACATGTATTTTATTTTATATGGTTTATATGTACACTCTTATACATATACTGTACTTAGGTTTGCCAGATTTCCTCTTTGAAAAAAAGAGAATGTCTGGCCCCGCCCTATTTTACCCCCAGTCCCACCCCAAGCTCCATCCTGTTCCTCTGCCAGCCCCGCCCACACACGGACAAACTGCCAGGTTTTGAAAATTCCTCCAGGCACAAAGTCCTCTAAAAAGACATGTCCGGGTTTTCCCGGACATATGGTAACCCTACATATATTGCAAAAGGATCCATGCTCAACAAAGCCTTTTATAAAATACTGGGGCAATCAACCACATCCCAGTCTGGATGTTTATCAGTTCCAATCTCTACAACCTATCAAAGCTAAAGGCCTGTGCGCCTTCATACAATAGGCATCAAAAATATGCACTTACTCTCCAAACCTAGGCAACCTGTTATAAAATTACCTTTTTACTGTCTATTCAAGTTATTTGGTTGCTACTGCAAATCAACATGTCTGCTTTGCCTCATTTGCAGACCTAATAGCAAACAATGTGAGGGCACTGTAGTACACTATACTCATTTTTAAAGCAATATCAGAAGAATATATTGAGTTGCCCTGCTCATCTGTGCTATCAGCCTGAACCCTGTGCTGAGTGTCTACAAGAAATAGATACTGTTTTCTGACCTTTTCATGCCACTCATCCCTGGAGTATAATGGATATTTCTGGAAACAAATTTGGTTTTACTGACTTGTAATATTTAAAATAAGAAAAATAAAAACAACATAAAAAGTCTACAGAGATTTAAAATGTTTTCTCTATTTTTCTTAATAGCGAGCTGAGCCATGCATGGCCTACGAATTATAATAGTGTGCAGCTCCATAGAGATACATTATTTGACAACAATATGTTCATTGTTTTTCTCTTCACTTTTTAATGTACCCATTATCCTAGAATGGTGCTTATGAGGACTATCTCAAGAAGAAGACTCTGACCCTGATGCATATAAACTTTTCTAAACACAATGAGATTCATTTCTAATATGCTGGGAATTTCATCAACTTCATATTATAAATGCAAAAATGAAAACATTTGTATAATATTAGTTTTGGATTTTAGATTTATTACTCACCCTTTCCAAATCTGAGCTCAAGGTAGGTTATATTGAGGTATATTAGTTATTTTCCTGCCCAAGAAGTCTCACAAGCTAAATGATACCTGAAAGTGAAAGGTGATAGACTCATAAGTAACCTCAGGAAATCTCTCAGGGTTTCCACAGCTGACATTGTGCTTGTTGCAGTTTTTAAGATCTCGTTGTGTCTTGTCAGGTAGAAACTGACATTTCAGCCATATTCTGTGACTTTCATCAGGGCATGCTGTGAGGTCTACAGTTTGTCTTTGTAAATAGTGGGTCCATTGACCTGATTGAAAACAGGGCAGTCTGCTGGTCACCCATTTCAATTTTGATGAGAAAGTCAGTTGGTCACAAATTTGAATTTTGGATTCCAGGGGAGATTCAGGAAATTACAGACCGGTAAGCCTGACCTCAGTGCCAGGCAAAATAGTGGAAACAATTATAAAAAATAAAATTGTGGATCATGTAGACAAACATGATTTATTGAGACAAAGTCAGCATAGGTCCAGCTGAGGGAGATCTTGTCTCACCAATTTGTTTGACTTCTTTGAAGGTGTGAATAAACATGTGGATAAAGGCGAGCTGGTTGATGTAGTGTATCTAGATTTCCAGAAGGCTTTTGACAATGTTCCTCATGAAATGCTCCTGAGAAAATTAGTCATGGGATAGGAGGCAATGTTCAATTGTGGATTAAGAACTGATTATTGGACAGAAAACAGAGGTTATAGTTGAATGGTCATTTTTCTAAGTGCAGTAGGGTAAATAGTGGTGTGCCATAGAGATCTGTGCTGGGACCGGTGCTATTTAACTTAGTTATAAATGATCTAGAAAATGGAAATACAAGCAAGGTGATTAAATTTGTGCATTATACTAAACTGTTCAAAGTTGTTCAAATGCATGTGGACTGTGAAAAACTGCAGGAAGACCTTAGGAAATTGGAAGATAGTGTGTCCAAATAGCAGATGAAATTTAATGTAGACTAATGCAAAGTACACATTGGGAAGAATAATCCAAATCATAGTTATCAGATGCTAGGGAATACCTTGGGGGGTGGGAGGGGGGGTCAGTGCTCAAGAAAAGGATATGGCTGTGATCATAGACAATACACTGAAGCCTTCCGCCCAATGTGCGGCAGTAGACAAGAAGGCAAACAGGATGGTAGGAATTATTAGAAAAGGGATCGTTAACAAGACTGGAATGCTCAATGGTGCGACCTCATCTTGAGTATTATGTTTAGTTCTAGTTTCCTTATCTCCAAAAAGATATAGCGGCATTAGAAAAAGTTCAAAGAATAGCGACCAAGATGATAAAGGGGATGCAACTCATCTTGTATTAAGAATGACTAAATAGGTTAGGTCTTCAGCTTAGAAAAGAAATGGTTAAGGGGAGATACGATTGAAATCTAAAAAATCTTGAGTCGTGTAGAACTGGTACAAGTGGATCAATTATTTTAGTGCATCAAGATTTACAAAGACTAGGGGGACACTCGATGAAGTTACAGAGTAATACTTGGAGGAAATAGGTGGAAATATTTTTTCACTCAGAGAATATTTAAGCTCTGGAATGTGTTGCCAGAGGATGTGGTAAGAGCAGTTAATGTAACTAGTTTTAAAAAAAGGTTTGGACAAGTTTCTGGAGGAAATGTCCATAGTCTGCTGTTGAGACAGACATGGAATGGTAGCATGGAATGCTGCTACTATTTGAGTTTTTGCCAGGTACTTGCAACTTAGATTGGCTTCCATGAAGACAGGATTCTGGGCTAGATAGACCATTGGTCTGGCCCAGTAAGGCTATTCTTGTGTTCTTAAACTATATCTGAATTCAAGAAAGCGTGAGACAAGTACATAGGATCTCTAAGGGAGAGGAAGGGTTGCTAGATAGCATGGATGGGCATACTGAACAGGCCACATGGCCTTTATCTGCCTTCATTTTTCTATGAGGTACAATGAAATGACATGCCCAAGGTCTCAAAGAGTATCACTGGAAGAAGTGGGGCTTGTGTCTCACTTTTCTAACCACTAAGGGGCTCATTTTCAAAGCACATAGACACACAAAATACCATAGAAATGTATGGTACTTTGTGTATCTAAATGCTTTGAAAATGAGCTCCTAAGGGACAATTCTACAACAGAGAGCTTACATTTAGATGCCATGGTCATGAGGAGTGAGAGTCTATTTTGTATGGATATTTGGATACACTAGTGTCCTTACAGAATACTAAACCTACCATAGAGTTGGGGGCAACTAAATATAGCAGGCAGGTGGGCAACTTGCGGTATTCTAAGTCCTATCCACATGAATGCTGTCACATAGAAACATGAAGGCAGATAAAGGCCAAATGGCCCATCTAGTCTGCCCATCCATAGCATAAACTATCTCTATCTCTCCCTAAGAGATCCCAAGTTTTCTTGAACTCAGACACAATCTTTGTCTCTGCCACCTCTACGGGGAGACTATTCCATGCATCTATCACCCTTTCTGTAAAGAAGTATTTCCTTAAATTACTCCTGAGCCTATCACCTTTGAACTTTATCCTATGCTCTTTCAAATCTGTGCTATACCACTTGAGTGCTTATTTGTTAAATACCCTACTAAGTATACAGTTAGGTGCTAAAATGTCAGTGTTCTGTACATTTAGAAGAACACCAGATAGGAGTTCATTCAGGAAATTGCTGAAACACAATTATTCATTGATGCATTTCTTTGAGCATTTGACCTATTGCAAGGACTGAATCTTTCTGCTTTTGTTTTTATCTGTTCTGACCTGTTTTAATATTTTATGTATGTAATTTTATTGTAAACCATTTTGGAATAAAACAGTATAGAAAATTTTAAAATAAATAAATATAACATTAGCTGAGCTGAAGTCACCTGCTGGTAATATTTATTGGTTGGTGGTGTGGGTCAAATGGGGGAGAGGGCAGAGGGCTTCATAGTTTCATAGGTTTAAAATTTGATTACAAGCCTATCAAAATTCTAGGCAAGAATACAATATTAATAAAAATAAGGGATACAATAATTTAAAACAGAAACATCTACAGACTATGAACAAACCAGGGGAATATATGAGATGATGGCAAGGGTCTGTAGAATAAAGGTTGACAAGTATATAAGAGGAGGTAAGAAAGGGTTACTAGACAGAGCTTGTAAGAAAGAAAAGGATTGAGGAGGTTTTTAAGGTGATGGGGTGGAGCAGTCATGGGATTGGTTGGATGTTTGTGGAAGGTTGGAGGGAGTTCTGTGAGGAAAGGGGAAGATTAGAGTAGTCTCTTCAGGAAATTATCTCTCCCTCTCATGTGTACTGGTGGCATGTTTTGTGTGAGCTTTCTGTTGCTTTTTTTGGTGGGGGGGGTTTACAGATTTTATGTGGATTTGGGTGGGTTTGGTTGAGCTTTTGGGATTGGGGGGGAGGCAGTCACAGTTTTGGGCAGGGCAGAAAGTGCATTTTGGCCCAGTTGGAGCTGGGAGATGAACAGTTAATAAATAAATAAATGTAACACTCGTAGGTGACACCGTTGCAAGGAGATGCATGGCCTGGTGCCACTGTGGATCATGTTTGGGGAATGTTAACTGGAGCTAGTTTGAAACCAAAATGCTCTCTGGGGGTGTGAAATTTGCATTAGGAGTTTGTTGGGTTTAGACACGGATTGTATTGTAAGTGGAGATAATATTAAGATAGATAATAAAGCTGCGGCCAAATATTTATTTAAAAAAAAATGAGTTGTGTGTTTATTGATTGAATGTGTTTAGCTTTCAGTATGCAGGAGATGGAGTGTGAATGCTAATATTAAAGCATATAATTAGAACATATATATAAATGATTTGTTTCTTGAACTGACATTCCAGGGCTTGATTTTCAAACAGTCTGAGATATTGGCGAAAAATTTGTAAATATTTCAATACCACAGTTAGTGTTAGTCTTAAATAGCAGCCAGAATAATTAGTCACAAATGTTCAATGCTGCTATCTGGATAGTGTACGTTGCTGAATATCTATGCAGAATAGGAGGTGCCTTTATTATCCAGATAGCAGCAATATTCAACCAAAGTTGGTCATTCTGTTTTGAAAATGGATCACAGATTCATGTGTAAACTAAAGGCCTGATTCTATAAATGGCATCTAATTCAGTAGGCACGTAGAAAAATGGTGTCTATTGTATATCATTCAAATTTAGGCTCAATTTGTAGAATTGTACCTAATGGCGCCTAACTCGCCCGGCCCACCCCTTCCCCGTACCTTTAAAATCATTGGGAGCAGGAGGGGTGCTCATTCCCTCCTGTTCCAGGCCTCCTCCAACATGAACTGCAGCTTTAGGCCACACCCCAGTACATCATGTGATGCATGGGGAGAGGCCTAAGGCCCTGATTGGCTGAGGCGCCTCGGGTTCCTCCCTTGGTAGGGGCCTGGGGTGCCTCAACCAATCAGGGACTTCCTTAGGGAGGAGTCTAAGGAAGTCTCTGATTGGCTGAGAACTGTTGCAAGCTTTGGCGGGATATAAAATTTTAATAAACATAAACATCTACCGAGTTAGGCATCAATCCAAAAATTAATGTTTTTAAAATCAGTTTTTAATGGTACTTCAATTACTCTAACAACTAAATAAAAAAATAAAAAAAAGTTAGGTTCCTAACTCAGTAGGCACGTTAATGTAGGTACCTACCAGCAGGCACCATTTATAAAATCAGGGTCTAATTGAATATGTGATAACAATTATTGGCATTAACAAGAAATAATTGACAGTCATTAGTAGCAACATGCAGATTTGCCCTATGCCCCTATTTTATAACCTGTGTACCTAACATTTTGCACACAACTCCAAAGGGGGGCATAGCCATGGAAGGGGATCAGGGGCATTCCCAGGATTTAGGCATGTGGTTATAGAATGCTTACATTTAGGGTTACCAGATGTCAGGGAATATATCACACATGTGCATGATGTCATCACATCGACATTTGCGCATGCACACAGACCCTACAGCCACGGCCTCGAGTATGCCATGGCTTGGAAACGTTTGCAAGACTGCTGTATACACATACATTCAGTAGAAAATGTAAATGGTTGATGCAACTAGCTGAATGAATTAAATAAGCAGCAGCTGGGGCAATTAAAAATCAGTCTCGTGCTTTTTAGAAATTGTTGATACATCTTTTCTTTCTGCATATTGTTAACTGAGTACTCAAAACATAGGAGGAAATCTTAATAGAAATCACACCTGGATCCTCTCAATGTAATCCATTGTTCCGAGTACATTATTTCACATTTTTTAAACTGTTTTTGAAATAGTTTTAGTATAAGTATGATGGATTAAATTGGATATAATAATTAACAATGGTTATTTTTTATAATTGAAATTTTCAAATATTACATAGACTATAGTATTAAGAAAACAAAACAAGTCCACAGTACTGGAGAAAGTAAGAGATCCAACAGACTATTTACCATAAAAAAACATGGTATTTTTGACATGTGGCACTCTATAAGCCGAATAGATCTTTACGATCTGAAAATCAAAAGCTATTAATTCCAATAGCGCAGGGAAACTATGCAGACTCTAGAGCGATGACTTTCTATATTCCTGGTGTTAAAATGTGTAATGCTCTGGTGGGCAAATTGCGACTGTGTGCAAACCGATTTCAATTTAAGAGACAGTTAATGCATTTTTGTGATTTATTAGCTGGCATTTGAAGAACAGAATCAGTTTAATCATGTTTGCTATTGTATTCCTGTGTTTTATTAGCTGGCACTTGAAGAAAAGAAACTGTTAATTATGTAGATTTTATGATCTAGTTTTGTCTTTTACTTTATGTATGTTTTTATTGATGTAAACCATTTAGTTTTTTTTCTAAACGGTATAAAATGTTTTAAATAGATAAAGAAATATCCTCTCCCCACCCTTTTACAAAACCATAGCATGGTTTTTAGCACTGGTCGTGGCAGTAACAGCTCTGACACTCAAAGGAATTCTGTGTCGGAGTTGTTACCACTGTGGCTGGCGTTAAAAACTACACTACAATTTTGTAAAGAAAAAAGGGGGAAGGGTATTAGAAAATGGCACAGTGGCTGTTACCCACGGCTAGCCACAGGTAACCCGCCGAAACGGTGGTGGGAAACAAAGTGCTCACTGTTGGTACAGGGACAAGGCCATCCACCGCCCCGTGGAGCAGTGAATGGCCTTGTCTCCGCAGTTAAGGGAGGGCATGTGCGCAGTCACTGATTGCGCGTGACTCCCCTCCCTTCTTCCTACCTACTAGCCACATCTATCTCCCTCCCTCCCCCTTACCTTCATGGCGCGTTAGTGTCATTTGTGAAGGCCACCGGAGCCTGCCTGAAGTTGCGGGTGTCTGCGGGCAGAAGCTTCTCTTCTGATGCAACCGAAAGTTGCGGGGACAGTATATTACTAAAGAAAGCTAAATATAGCGTTACACCACATCATCATTACACTTTTCAAATCTAGACCTGTGGCGAGGCAACGGGGCATCCTAGGGGCACTGCTATGAACTTCACATTAAGGGTGCCAGGTATACATCTCACCATAACTCCCATACATTATATGTTGAGCCCTCCAAAACTCACCCAAAACCTACTGTAGCACCTGTCTACCACCCCATTAGCCCTTATGCCTGCAGGTTTCACCAATATGGCAATACAGTGGGTTTTGGTGGGCTCACACTTTCCACCAGAAGAGTACAAGTTAAAGTGGCATATGGGTCTGTGTCCCCTTTTCTGTAATCCACTGCACTGCCCAACAGGCTACTCCAGAGACCTGCTTGCAGTTGTTTTAGGACTAGCCATAGTATCTGCCATAGTATGGAGACAGATACATACTGTTTCATGCAGATATTTGAGGAGTAGAAGGGGCAATGACCACTGGGAGAGTGTGTATGGGTCATATCTCTCCAATGGTCATCTGATCAGTTTGAGTATCTTTTTGGCCTTTATTCATTTTAAAAAATAGGCCTAGCCCAAAACATCTAAATTGTTTCATGGACATTTTATAAAATGTTTAATTATCACTATAAAATGTCTATATGCTATGCCCGCCCTAATCCTACCCAAAACAAACCTCTGAAACAACCTCTTAAGATTATACTAGAGAATGACACGGGGAAAAATCTGTCCCGGTCTCTGCCCCGTCCACGCAAACTCTGTCCCTGTCCTCACCCCGTCCCTATGAGCTCTGTCCCCATCCCCACACCTTCCTCGCAAACCATATGATCCCGTCCATACAAGCCTCAAATAGTTTTATACTGAACACAGCTACAATACTATTTTATCCTAAAGCAAAAAAGAAAAAAAAGAAATAGAAATTTTTTTTCTACCTTTATTGTCTGGTTTCTGCTTTCCTCATCTTTTCTTCATTCTCTTCCTTCCATCCACTGTCTGCCTCTTCCTTATGGCATCTGCTGTATTTCTATTCCTCTACCAGAAACTGTCTGTCTCTCCCTTCCACCTCTCCCCCCCCCCCAATTAGTCTGGTACCCATCTTTTCCCCTCTACTCCCCCCATGGTCTAGCATCTCTGTCTTCTTCCCTTCCATCTCTCCCTCAGGTGGTTTTTAGCATCTCTCTCCTCCTTTCCTCCCTCCAGATCTGGTATCTGTCTCCTCCCCCTCTCCCAATGCTCTGGTTTCTCTCCCTTCTCTCCCTTTCCATTCCTTTTCTTTTCTGCTCTTCTTTCACAATTTGTTTTCTACCTCTTGTCTACTTACTTTCTAGTCCTCAATTTCCCTTTCATTATGTCTACCTACAGCTTGCTACCTTTTTCCCTCACCCCTTCCAGTATTTCACTAAATATATCCTCTTACCCCAATCCAGCATGTGTTCTTTTTCTTTATCCCTTCCTTCCCTCCAGTATGTGCTCCCTCTCTCTCCTCCCCACTTCCCTTCAGCATCTGTTCCACTTACTCCTCTCCCCACTTTCCTTCAGAGTCTTCTCCCCTCTCTCTCCTACCCACTAAAATGCAGCGTCTTCTCCCCTCTCTCCTGCCCACTAACATGCAGTGTCTGCTCCTCCCTCCCCTCCCTCTCTCTCTCCACTTCCTTCCAGTGTATTCCCCTCTCTCCCTTACTCATTTCCATGCAACATCTGTTCCTCTCTCCCCCTACCCCTCTCTCTCCACTTCCCTTCAGCACCCTTCATGCGATATAGCAGCCCCCTCCCTCCTGTTCACCGCGGTCTGGGCATCTCCCTCCCCCCTTCTCCTCACCTTCATGCTTATTTTCATTTTTTGTCTCCCAGCTGCCTGAGCCTTTCATCAAGTCACGTGCAGCTGCCCAAAACTTCTTCTTTGATACAACTTCCTGATTCTGGTTGCATGATTTGTTGAAAGGCTCATGCCACTCAGAGACAAGAAAAATGAAAATTGCCACAAAGGTGAGGGGAAGAGAAGGAGAGAGATGCGGCAATCGGAAGGAAGGAGGGAAGGGGCTGCTGGACCGCGCAATCGGAAGGAAGGAGGGAAGGGGCTCCTGGACCGCGCAATCGGTGATCATGCGCATTCCCTCACTTAACTGTGGAGACAAGGCCATTCACCGCTCCCCGGGGCAGTGAACGTCCTTGTCCCCATACCCATGGCGACTACTTTTTTCTTTCCCCGTTTTGGCGGTTTACTTATGGCTAACCATGGCTAGCTGCAGGTAACAGCCACCATGTCATTCTCTAATTTAGACACACTGGAGACAATTCTATAAACGGTGTACTGATTGTAGGCGGCGATAGGCATCCTATCGCTGTCTAACCAGCCAATTGGGATGCATGTATAAAAAAACAACACCCCAAGGCAGGTAGCCTACATTGTAGGCATTTTTTGCGAGCCTAGGGAGGTGTGTAGGTCTCTACATGGGCATGGTTTCACCCGGAAGTGGCCTTAGGTGAGCTTAGGCGGCACTAGGCGTCTCCCTAGGGCCGCGATAGATGCCTGAAATCTAGGTCAGCAAAATGCTGGTCTACATTTCAAATAGACACAGCTGCTGAGCTGCCTCCACAGAATGGCAGGTCTTCCCTTTCCCGGTGCATCCTGGGTTGCACCAGGGAAGGGCCTAAGGCCCTGATTGGCCCAGGCGCCTAAGGCCCCAACTAGAATCTTAGGTCTCTCTCCCAGTGCATTCTTGGATGCACTGGGAGTGGCCTAATATTCTGATTGATCAGATCCTTTAGGCTACTCCCCATGGGCCAATCAGGGCCTTAGGCCCCTCCTCAGTGCATACCAGGATGCATTAGGAAGGGGAAGGACCACCATTCTGTGGTAAGCATCCCTCCAGCTGGCCTACGAAAAATAGGTACTGGTGGAGTCTGATCTTTGGGGGGTACCTGGGTTTACGGCAGGAGGGAGAAGGCATCTCTCCTGTTGGGGGGATGTCAGAGGGTGATGGCAAGAGGGAGTGGGCACTCCTCTTGCTGGGGGATATCTCAGGGGTGGCAGGAGGAGGAATTGGGCACTTCTCCTGTCGTGGACATTTGGGGGTGAGGGGGCTGCAGGGGTTCCAGCAGGAGGGAGTAGGCATCCCTCCTGCCAGTTGACTTCACGGGGGGATGAGTTCTCTGCTGCGACTGCTAAACTGTTCACTGCAGGGAGATTCCCTTGCAGCAATCAGCTCAGCAGCACTGCAGTTCTCTAACCGGTGCCTGTGACATGGATGCCGGTGCGATTCTATATAGGACACCGGTGTGCGATTCTCAAAAGCCTCTTAGGCAGCTGCTGAGACTGGGTATCCTATACAGAATCTGGCTCAAAATGACCAGAAAGACATCTAAAAAGTCAGTTTTGAAAATGTCCACTTGGACGTTTTGACTAGTAAGACGTTCATTTTGACTAGTAAGACGTTCAAGTGGCAGTTTATGCTGTCTTTTGGACGTCTTATCTTTTTAGAAAATGAGCCCCATATATATTCAATACCCTCTGTCAGAAGATCAGAAAAAATTAAAATAGAAACATTTTGCATTTTTATCTTTAAGAAATCATCAAAAAAGATTAACTAGAGTCAGAAGTTTTAATAAAACACTTGGGGAACTTTAAAAAAATGTTGCCCCAAATGCAAGCATATGCGGTTTCAATTGAAACTGCCTTTTATTAATTGAGTGGCTTGACCCACATCAAGAAATACTTGCACCTTCTTTCCACAAAACAAAAAAATCCTTCTTTTTAAAGTAAGATTTCAAAATCATTACCTTTTCACTTTCAGATAGAGAAGTTACCAAAAGGGTAGCATGCAAAGAAAAAGTATCCTGTGTTAATTAAAAGCATTAATAGATTCAATTTCCTGTGAGCCCTGAATCCCCTAGACTTCCTATATAACATTTTAGGAATATAATAACAAGAAGAAATTTATATTTTAATAGTTTCTGATATAAATAAAACTTCTTTAAGATATCTCCTAAACAGTTTCTCAGAAGAGTACACATTTTTTTGCAAAGAATGCACACTATTTGCAAACAGGGCACACTGTTTAGGAAGGAGTGCTCACTCTGTCGGTCTTGATAGTAGCCCTATGGGTGCACTCTTTTTGTACATGCATGATAGTTCACATGTACGTGAACCATCAGGAAAGAGTATATACTTTTCCTCAATAGTGTGCCCTCTTTGCAATTAGTGCATGCTCTTTCTTAAGACTGTACTGTCTGCAAAAAGTGCATATTTTCCTCAAAAATCATACACACTTAATGGCATTGCTCTTATGCTTTTATGAAGCCATGACAGTATTTCTTTAAATCACTGTCTGCAGCGGTAAAAGCTCTGACTCTCATAGAATTCTTATGAGCCTTGGAACATCTACTGCCATGGCCGGCGATAAAAAAAAATGTTATTGCAGCTTCATAAACGGGGGGAGGGAGGAAGGGAATAGTGAAAAAATGTGCTCCCTTCCACTTCAGAACAAAATGATTATTCCAATGAATGGCATGAAAAATAACACAAAACACAAATGTTCTGACTGTGCTCTCCTAATAGTTATATCTTCCAATTGATACCACTTCTTGTTAGTGTGCAGTAGAAGCAGATAACTTTGATTCACTTATAAATTTGAGGCAAGTCTAAATATTAATTGTGGATATCGAACTCAGCCTTATGCTAGCTTTTGATTTTTTCACTCATAATATTAGTTCCACAGTGGCTGGGCTTGCTTTTAGAAAAAAAGAAAGAGGAAGAAAAGGCCCATATGGATGTTTTCTCTTTCTTAATTATAGATTATCAAGACATTAAAGTTTATCATGCAGTCTCTCTTCTTTTTGTGTCTAAGCATATGGTTAACAATTTAGTAAACTGGTGCTAAATAAAGTGAAAAAGAGGCAATTAGAGTTAGATTAATTATATTAGCTTAGGGGCCAACTTTCAAATAGCCCACATAATTACAAAGTACTCTTACCATGCATACTCACAGTTAATTTTCAAAGAAAAAGCACCTGGGTAGCATAGAGCTTGTGCACTTAAGCATCCACAAACTTTGCGCCTGTTAGCTATGCAGACAACTGGGGAGAGAGAGTAAATCGCACTCTTATTTTGCACAAATGCACAACTACTAATGTTGTTTATCACCCCAAAACTAAACACACCTATGAAAATACCTTTGTTTAATCCAGTTTAAAATATATGTACTATGAAACTCACAGGTTATGTTTGCTGGACAGAGGAGGTCAGATTTTGCAGGTGTACTGCAGGTGTACTGGAGAAACATTTTTTCTTCTTCTTTGTTTTAATTTTACAATTGCTTTGTTAAATTTTTCATTAATTTAGTTTCATTCTTTTTTTCTTTTTACACACATAAAAGCATTTCCGAGGTGTTAATAATTTGTGCACACAAAGAAATGAGAGAAAATTGGGTAAGGCCACATCACTAATTTTCAGATAGGCCATTTTATCTTGGCTAAACTCCTTTCCAATGGTTAAACAGATTCTATCTTGCTCTCTCTCTCTCTGCACATACTGTATATAAGGAATCTCCCTTAGTCAAAATGGTATCTTCAATCCCCAAGAGGTGGTATCACAGCTTACTGCTAGGATCCAATCTAATAAGGGGGCATTTTCTTTGTAAATACCACACACTATTTTAAAAAAAGATGAACTGTGGGAAGACATGGAGAGTTGTGTCAGGACAACTGCAGGTATTATGGATATCCGCTATCCCTCTGGTGATATTGTAAGAACTTCATTTTTCCTTCAAATGTCTGACCAGACCACGGAAGAACTGAGAGATTCAGACAGTTGTGTCAGTGTAACTGGAGGCACTATGGAGGTCAGCTATCCTGCTGATGACATAGTGAGGACTTCATTTTTCATTTAAGTATCCAACCTAACCATGAAACATTACTGTGGTAAGTGTCTGAGGGGCAAGACCAAAGGGACAGGTCCTGCCCTTTGGAATCCTTTCAGAACCAGGGTCAAGGAAACTCTGTCCTTGTAAATGGGGACAAGAAAAACTGGCAAATCAAGAACTCAGAAGTCATCTAAAATGTAGAAATTGATGGATCTACATGCATACCACATTGGGATTTTCCCTACATCTGGAATTATAAGTACAATGTCCTTTCTGGAAGCCTCAAAATCATTGGGTTGACAAACCCATTCCCCAACCCCTTGTTATAAGGGAGCCATTGGGGCCTCTAAAGGAAGAAGAGGCCCCTATCCTTTTTTTATTTAAAATCTTTATTTATTTTAAAACCAGCATAAAGTGCAACATATTATTACATTACATTAGTGAGTCAATCAATTAACACAATAGACAGTACTCAATTCCTTCAAATGATACAATAAATACATAACTCCCTCCCCATCCTCACCCACCCTTCCTAAAAGTGTAAAAACACTTAATATAATGCAAATGATCAAGATAAACAACCTTGCAATCAAATAATAAACTAATTACATACCTACCCATCCTGGATGTGCAGAATCAAAGGGCAAAACTAATAATCAATTCTTACAAAATTTTGTTAATGGGTCCCAAATTTCCTTGAACTTCTTATAATGTCCCAAATGCATTGAACTCATACTTATAAGTTCAAACTTATAAGTTTGGCACAATGTTGCCCACCAAAAACTATAGTTTAACCTGTATTCCAAACAATAGGAGGAGAATCTCCCATTTCTTCTATACTTATTGAAGATTTTCTTCTTCTACCAACTCCATTGAAATTAATAATACCTGTCTCTAGAACAGCAGCACCTGGTATGGGAAAGCCTAATAGAACATCACATAGTTGTCTTAAGTTACCTGGTGAATGGGCTAGTGAACCATAGAGAGAAGGACCCAGGCACATAAGCCACTCTAATCACTACATTTATGGTGGAGTGATGCCACAAAACCCCACAAAAACACTACTATACTGCCATTTAAGTGCCACCTGCAGCCTTAAGGGCTATTGGGGTGGTAAACATGTGGGAATAGTAGGTTTCATTGGAATTTTAGAGGGCTCACCATAAATTATAAGGGGGTTATGGAGAAATGTGTACTTGGAACTTTTTATGTGAAGTTCACAGCAGTGTCCTTTAAGGTGTCCCACTGCTCTGTTGGTATGCCTATATGACCAGTCCATTAAAATGCTGGACCTTCTCACATCCAAATGGTCCAGATTTGGTTATTTTCAACTTGGACATTTTTATAGTCAAAAATGATGAATAAAGTTACACATCCTTGTGGGCAAGACATCCTGACAGCCAAGACATCTAAGTAGGTGACTTTTTAAAATGGTTTTGAATGTCTAGTGGTTTGAGTTTCAAAAATAGACAATTCTCTACCCCTGATTTTGAGCATCTTATAGGAAATGCCCAAAGTTGGACTTAGACATCCTATCAAAAATGCCCATCCGCATGAATAAAAAAATATAAGTATTATAACTATAATGAATGCAACTGTTAATGTTTTTATCCTAACCATTTTATTGCTCTATAATTCAATCCACTTTGCTTTTAGTAAAACTACATTTTGAAAATGATCATCATTCAAGCAAATGCGCTTTTGAGTCATTATTAAACCAGCACAGCTAAAAGGTTGTTCAATAACTGCACTGGCAGAAAGTGGATTGCTCAGTCTGAGTAAAAAGTTCCTTCAAATCAGGCCAGGCTGCACTATTACTGATGTCTTTTGACTGGGTTTGCAGATATTGATCAAGAGAATCTCTATTTGAAACACTTGACTTCTATACAGCAAAAAATACTTTATCATCATTATAGTCATTATAAGCTACATTAGAAGCAGTATTGTCTAATTTATCACTTGCATCTTTATCTTCATGTTCATTATCATCATGCTGGCCAATTTCAGAGAAGGCTTTCACAAACTTGGAATCATTGTTGTTCTAACAATATTTTCATTTGATGCAAACTCTGAATATCTTTGAGAACTGAAGCATGAACTTCAGATGTGTGAGAACCCTGTAGTCTTGGGGCCAGACAAGTAGGTGTCTTCTCTAAAGAATATCAATTCAGTAGACAGTAACCCAAAAATAAAATTTTCCTTGGGATGACCAGCAGTTGTTATGGTAGAGATATACTCATATGTCTGTTCATCAAAAATTGCTACCAGTTTCAGTATTATCTCCACTTCAAAAGTTTCAAGTTTCAAGTTTATTTGCCGGAGGAAGGGAGGACCGACTAGTGACATGTCTCCCGGGGGCAAGAACAACGGACGTCATCAGCAGAATTGATAGAATCCTGGAGGGAGCCGAGACAGAGGAGACGGCAGTTGTAATCCACATTGGAACCAACGACGTCAGCAGGAAAAATTTCAACCGGACTACACTGACTGAGCAGTTCAGGATCCTGGGGCGGAAACTGAAGCTGAGATCAAATAGGATAGCCTTCTCGGAGATCCTACCAGTACCGAGAGCAGACACAAGAAGACAGAGCGAACTACAAGTAATGAACGGATGGCTGAGGAGATGGTGCGAGGAGGAGGGATTCCACTTTGTTCGAAACTGGACGACCTTCTTGGGGAAGAACAAGCTCTACAAGAGAGATGGACTGCACCTGAGCACAGCTGGGACGAGGCAGCTGGCAAGAAACATCCAAAACGCCATAGACCTAGCTTTAAACTGAAGAGAAGGGGAAAGCCGGAAGTCGATCTGGCCTCGACACACCGGACATTGGTATCAAAAAATGATACCGAACAAGGACATTGCAAAAGAGAGCTTGGGACCGAGTGGGATCCTTTGGACAAAGGGACTGAGAGAAAATTCTTGGGCAAAGGGACTATGAGAGGCTTCTTGGATAAAGGGACTGAGGGGACACTTTTGGGCAAAGGGACCGAGTGGGAACTCTTGGACAAAGGGGCTGAGAGGGACTTTTTGGATAAAGGGACTGAGGAGACACTTTTGGGCAAAGGGACCGAGTGGGAACTCTTGGACAAAGGGGCTGAGAGGGACTTTTTGGACAAAGGGACTGGGAGGGAACTTTTAAACAAAAGGGTTGAGTGGAAATCTTCACAAAAAAGGCCCACAGATGCAATGCAGGGGCCCAGTGCACAAACGAGCCTAACAGGCATGGTTGAAAGAGAACAATGGGAGCAAGAGGACCATCCAAAAAAGGAGATACTGGATGGGGGCAAAACGGACACGCCACGGGAGGTGGATGACCGAGTAAAGGCAAGCCAGGTGGGAGCGCCGAGCCATGGAAAGAAAACAGCAGGGCGGGCGACAAATCAGGACCTATATTGCCTCTACACAAATGCGAGGAGCCTCAGGGCCAAAATGGGAGAGCTGGAAATTATAGCCAGTCAAAAAGCCCTGGACATAATTGGAATCACAGAAACGTGGTGGGCTGATGATAATAAATGGGATGTGGTCATACCAGGGTACAAACTTTACAGGAGAGACAGGACACACAAGAAGGGTGGAGGAATAGCGCTATACATAAAAGACTCCATACCCTCAACCAAAATGGAAACAGCAGTAAGGTCGGAAGGCTTGGAATCAATATGGGTTAAGCTACCAGGAAGATCTGGAGCAGACATCAAATTGGGTCTATACTATCGTCCGCCTGGCCAATCGGAAGAAATCGACCGGGACCTGGAGACGGAACTGCGGCAGGTATGCAAGAATGGAAGTGTGGTGGTGATGGGAGACTTCAACTACCCTGGGATAGACTGGAGTATCGGGCACTCAAGTTGCGAGAGAGAGACCAAATTCCTGGAAGCCACGAGGGACTGCTTCCTGGAACAGCTGGTCATGGAACCTACACGAGGAGAAGCTACTCTTGATCTAATCTTCAGTGGACTGGGGGGACCTGCAAAGGAAGTAGCGGTATTAGACCCACTGGGAAACAGCGATCACAACATGATCCAGTGCAGACTAGAACTGGGATCATCCAGGGTGAAAAGAACCACAACAACAGCGCTCAACTTCAGAAAAGGGAATTATGATGCAATGAGGAAAATGGTGGGGAAGAAACTCAACGGCAGCACAAGGAAGGTAGAGTCCGTAGAAAGCGCCTGGACCCTGCTCAAGCGTACGGTGCACGAAGCACAGAACCTGTACGTCCCCAGGTTCAGAAAAGAGTGCAAGAAAAATCGAATAAAGAACCCAGCATGGATAACGGCAGTTGTAAAAAAGGCGATCAGTAACAAGAAAGCATCGTTCAAAAAATGGAAACAGGATCAAACGCAGGCCAACCAAAAGGAACACAAGGAAAGCCAGAAGGAGTGCCACCGAGTGGTTAGGAGAGCAAAGAGGGAATATGAAGAGAGACTAGCGGGAGAGGCAAAAAATTTCAAATCATTCTTCAGGTACGTAAAGGGGAAGCAACCAGCGAGGGAGGAAGTGGGGCCCTTGGATGATGGGGATAGAAAGGGAATAGTGAGGGAGGAAAAAGAAATAGCTGACAAGTTAAATGACTTCTTTACGTCGGTCTTCACGAGGGAGGACACATCCAGCATTCCGGAACCAGAGGAAATAGAAAATGGAGATCAAGATAACAAGCTGGTCAAATTAGAGGTGAGCCAGGAGGATGTCCTCAGGCAGATAGACAAGCTAAAGAGCGACAAGTCGCCAGGTCCGGATAGCATTCACCCAAGGGTGCTCAAGGAATTAAGGAATGAAATAGCAGAGACACTTCAGCAAATATGCAACCTATCCCTAAAAACTGGAGAGATCCCGGAGGACTGGAAAATAGCTAATGTCACGCCCATCTTCAAGAAGGGTTCGAGGGGCGACCCGGGAAACTATAGGCCGGTAAGCCTCACATCGGTCCCGGGAAAGATGATGGAGGCACTGATTAAGGACAGCATCTGTGACCATATCGAAAAAAATGGACAGCTAAGGTCGAGCCAGCATGGGTTCTGCAAGGGTAGGTCGTGCCTCACAAACTTGTTGTACTTCTTTGAGGGGGTAAACAACCAGGTGGACAAAGGAGAACCCATAGACATAATTTACCTAGACTTCCAGAAAGCCTTCGACAAGGTACCACATGAGCGGTTGCTCAGGAAGCTATGGAACCATGGGGTGCACGGGGAGGTCCACCGATGGATCAAAAACTGGCTGGCAGACAGGAAGCAGAGGGTTGGTGTAAAGGGCCATTACTCGGACTGGCAAGGGGTCACGAGCGGGGTTCCTCAAGGATCGGTGCTGGGACCGCTCCTGTTTAACATATTCATTGACGACCTGGAGGCGGGAACAAAATGCGAGGTCATCAAATTTGCAGATGACACCAAACTATTCAGCAAGGTTGAAACCACGGTTGACTGCGAGAATCTCCAAAGGGATCTTACGACATTGGAAGAATGGGCGAAAAAGTGGCAAATGAGCTTCAATGTAGGGAAATGCAAGGTCATGCATATAGGGAGAAGGAACCCGATGTTCACTTACAAAATGGGGGGATCAATGCTAGGGGTCAGTAATCTGGAAAGAGACTTGGGAGTGATGGTAGACACGACATTGAAGGCGTCGGCACAATGCGCCACAGCCTCGAGGAAAGCAAACCAAATGTTAGGTATCATTAAGAAGGGTATCTCGACCAGAACGAAGGAAGTCATCCTGCCACTGTACCGGGCTATGGTGCGCCCGCATCTGGAATACTGTGTACAGTACTGGTCACCGTACCTCAAAAAGGACATGGCAATGCTTGAGGGAGTCCAGAGAAGAGCAACTAAACTGATTAAGGGTATGGAAAACCTTACATACACTGACAGACTGAAGAAGCTGGGGCTGTTCTCCCTGGAAAAGCGGAGACTCAGAGGAGATATGATAGAGACCTTCAAGATCCTGAGGGGCATCGAAAAGGTTGACAAAGACAGATTTTTCAATTTGAAAGAAACCACAAGAACAAGGGGTCACTCGATGAAATTGAAGGGGGACAGGTTTAAAACAAACGCAAGGAAGTACTTTTTCACACAGAGGGTGGTGGACACATGGAACACCCTTCCGGAGGCCGTGATAAGAAATAGCACAGTACAGGGTTTCAAGGATGACCTGGATAGGTTCCTGGAAGACAAAGGGATTGAGGGGTACAGATAAGAGCAGTGGAAGGTTTAGAGATAACTGTAGAGGTAGGCAATAAAATTAGTCAGGGACCGCTGACCAGGCAATATGCCTGATGGGCCGCCGCGTGAGCGGACCGCTGGGCTGGATGGACCTCTGGTCTGCCCCGGCGGAGGCGACTACTTATGTACTTATGTACTTATTTGATTAAACACCTATCCAAAATACTAAGCATTGTACAATAATAATTAAAACATTAACAAAAGTACACAGAGACTAACATCTTAACATACTTCGGGGTTTTTATTTTTTTTTGTTAATCTACAAGGACACAATAGGAAAAAGGGGGGGGAGAACTACAATATTTATTAAGAAAAGATACAGCAAAGGAAAGAACAATGGGACGGGAAATCAAGAGTTGCTGGACTTGAAACGAATAGTCAATTGTAGGCATCTTTAAAAAAGAAACATTTTAAACTATTTTTAAATTTCTGTAAATTGTGTTCAGATCGTATATATATAGGAAGAGAATTCCAAATAGTGGGGGCAGTTACTGAAAAGATTGTATTACGTCGAGTACCTATTATTCTTAAGGATGGGATATTAAGAGTATGCTGTGAGGTGGATCTTAGAGCTCTCGGAGGGTCATATGGAATAAGAAGTCTGTCAATAAATGCTGGGACATGTGTTTGTATTGTTTTGAAAGTTAGAAGTGCTATTTTAAATGTTATTCTATATATGACGGGTAACCAGTGGGCTTTTTGTAGAAGAGGAGTGACATGATCATATTTATTTGAACTTGATATAAGTTTGATAGCTGGATTTTGAATCAATTGTAAACATTTTATATCCTTTAGGTTTATCCCTTTCAGTAGAGAATTACAGTAATCCAATTTGGATATCACAAGGGAGTGAATTAATGTAGTAAGGGATTTGGCATCGAGAAGGGGGGCCAAAGATCTAATCATCCTTAATTTATAAAAACAGTTTTTAACTAGAGCACTAATTTGTGAGCGAAATGTGAGTTTATGGTCGATTAGCACATCTAAAATTTTTATAGTAGTGGTTGGTTTAAGTGGAGTGTTATCAATTGAGATAGGAGCAGTTAAATGTAACCCTTCTTTCCATGAGAATAGCATGATGTTAGTTTTAGTAATGCTTAGTGAAAGCATATTTGTATTTAACCAGTCATGAATAATGGATAATTTTTGATTAATAGAAAGAATGTCATTTGAACTTGCAGGGTCTATGTTGTGTAATAGTTGTAGGTCATCGGCGTAGGCATAAGCTGTAAATCCGATTGATTGACAGAGAGTTAGAAGGGGTGCCAGATAGATATTAAACAGTAAAGGAATAGAATAGAGCCTTGAGGAACACCGAAGTTGGAAGAAAATGGTTTTGAAATCACTGTTCTGTATAACTGGAGACCAGTAACTAAGAACATAAGAATAGCCTTACTGGGTCAGACCAATGGTCCATCAAGCCCAGTAGGTCGTTCTCACGGTGGCCAATCCAGGTCACTAGTACCTGGCCAAAACATACATAGGCAATTTTACTATTCTTATTGGTTATATTCACTAATCTACAAAATTTAAGATGAAATGATTCATTGCATGATGAGATCTGCAATAACAAAATCCTTTTGCAGGCTTTGCTGTCTGATTTGGTTTCCTGAGGAATAGTCATTTGCATCTTGCTTCTACTTTTATTTTAAATGCAAGCATGAAATGTAACTAGGTAAAAATAGTGAAAACTGGTGAAATTAATACTTCAGTAAAAGTAGCAGTAACAGATGTTATTACAAGTAAAAGTATCAGAATTTTATTTAATTACAGTAATTAGTTGCACTTACTTAGGTCCCCTTTTATCCAGCATTTTAGTGTGGGCCGGCATGGTAAATGCTCTGTCTTTAGGAATTGAATGCGCATTGGAGCATTGTAGCAGTGCTGCCACAACTTGATAAACGGGGGCCTCAGTTACTATACAACATGACTCATGGCTCATGGTGCTGATGACTGTTAGATGCAACAAGTTTTTCAAGCAATGTGAAGTTTTGAAATTCAACAATATTAGTTTAAACCCTGATTGGTTGTTTTTGATTTGTAAAATACATATAAAAATTTCAATTTATTAACCCCTGGCACCAGGGCAGGATTATCCAATAGGCCAAGTAGGCAGGTGCCTAGGGCCCAAAATGGTCAGGGGGGCCCGATGAAGGAGGGCATCAGCATTGTTTTTTCCAAATGGTGATGGGCTCCTCCAGCATTGATTGGCAATGTGGGCCCCCCCCCCGGATCGGCAATGCAGGCCCCACCCTGATCGGCAACGCGACCCTTCCCCCCATCGACGGAAAGTAAGACAAGCAAGCAACGTGGGTAAGAAAGGCAACAGGAACTGTAATTGTGCAAGCGGTGCTGCTTGCCCTAAGCTTCCCTCTGATGCAGCTTCCTGTTTCCGCCTGGTCGCATGGTAGGGTGGGGCAGGGGGGCCCAGTGTACTTGTGTGCCTAGGGGCTCTCGATGAATTAATCCTGCCCTGCCTGGCATAGACAATCATGCTGAAACACAGATTGTGTCGGGTCTATCAAAGAGAAGACTGACTGCCCTAACTTGAAGGCCCTTGCTGTCTTTTATCTGTGTTAGCTATCAGCTGCAGTCTGTCACCAGCTTCAAGGACCCTAAAACAGTGGTAAGCCTCACTTTTCCTCTTCTGCTCTCTGCACTGATTTGGGCTCCTAGAGGCTGAAATCTCTCTTTCTTTGGGTTATTTGGCATCAGTAACTTTAAAGCAGAGATCCTCAAAGGTGAGGTCAGTATGCTCTTTTGCTTAACAGGTGGCTGTCTCCTTTCTGGAAAATCTCCTGTAATGGTCTTGTGTGTAGAAAATTGATTTAGCATACATGTTAATCTATGAATTAAGACATATATTTGCATGTGTTAAGTTCTAAAGTGCATTAATTTTTTAAACAAATATACATTCATTTCTTGCTGTGTTTTCTTTCATTTATTTTATTTTCCATTTTAAGAGCACTTATTCAGTTACAAGGTTGTTTTCCTCTTTTTTAAAAAAATATTTGTAATACAGTACACCTTGTCCATTA
Source organism: Geotrypetes seraphini (assembly GCF_902459505.1). Taxonomy (NCBI): domain Eukaryota; kingdom Metazoa; phylum Chordata; class Amphibia; order Gymnophiona; family Dermophiidae; genus Geotrypetes; species Geotrypetes seraphini. Next base: position 256,354,856 of record NC_047086.1, read on the forward strand.
GATTATATAGCTATTGTATTTATCAGTTCTGTCAAAAAGCTGAATTATGGAATTTTGCAAGACGGAGGGAGGGGGATGAGGATAAGACACATTAGCCATATACACCACTGACATCAAGTAATACAAAAAAATAAATAAATAAATAAGACATAGACTAAATTCTGTCCCTGAAAAGCCTGCAATACCTGAACTGGTACAGTGTAATAATTATTGTCACCTGTAATTTTCTGGAATGGAAAATGGACTTCAGTTTGAATTTATGGTGTAGATATTAGCAGAAAAAGCAGGTTTGTTGTCCAATTATGCTGCAGCCAGGCCTTGTATTGTTTAGACTTTTTTTCATGCCAAGCTGCAGCCCAAAGGGGTAGAATGACTCACATTCATTAAAATGAAGTCTGATAAATTTGGCTGTTCCTATGAAAATATAAGCACATAATGAGAGAAAATTAGAAGACTGGGAATGCATTAATTCATTAAACTGGGAGGAGGTGACAGCAGCATACAGAAGCAAGCATAAGCAGCAATGATGAAAAAGGTCATTATTAGTGGGAGGTCTTCTATTTAGCAAGTGTGACTGCACAATTTTAGGCTTATGAGGAATAAATGTCAGCACTTAACTTACTAAATCGTAAGAGTTTTTCTTTGAAATGCCCAGGAGTAAAAGACCAACAAGTTTAACCTTTGCAGCCAAAATTACTACTTAGACTCCCTAGCATGCTACGAAGCAAAATGTTCTTTACAAATGCATTCAGTATTAGTGTTAAAAATGATTGGTTCAGGTTTTATTTTCCTCTTCTTTACAATGGGTTGATATTTAAAGGCAGGTATCTGGTTAACAGTGGGCAGCTAACTGGATAAGTGTCGATGAGAGGTATATTCTGTAGCACTAACAGACTAGTGCAGCTGAATATATCCCAATCCTGACAGTGCCAGGTGATCTTTGCACAGAACTTGGGTAAAGCTGGAAGTTATATGCTTAGTGGCGATAGACCACTAACCAGATAACTAAGGGGGAATTCATCAACTGGTGCTAACTTCTAAATATACCCATTGTATTCCTGTGGGCGTCTTTAGCGTTTAGCTCATGCTAATGTGGCAGCATCCATTGTTGAATTCCCCCTTAAGTTTATCTGGTTAACTATCTGATTACCGTATTTTCGCGGATATAACGCGCGCGTTATACGTGATTTTACGTACCGCGCATACCCCTCGCGCGTTATATGCCTGAGCGCGGTATACAAAAGTTTTTAAACATAGTTCCCACCCCGCCCGACGCCCGATTCACCCCCCAGCAGGACCGCTCGCACCCCCACTCCAAACGACCGCTCGCACGCGCTCCCACCCGCACCCGCATCCACGATCGGAGCAAGAGGGAGCCCAAGCCCTCTTGCCCGGCCGACTCCCCGACGTCCGATTCTTCTCCCCCCTCGGCAGGACCACTCGCACCCCCACCCCGAAGGACCGCCGACTCCCCGACAATATTGGGCCAGGAGGGAGCCCAAATCCTCCTGGCCACGGCGACCCCCTAACCCCACCCCGCACTACATTACGGGCAGGAGGGATCCCAGGCCCTCCTGCCCTCGACGCAAACCCCCTCCCCCCAACGACCGCCCCCCCCCCAAGAACCTCCGCCCGTCCCCCAGCCGACCCGCGACCCCCCTGGCCGACCCCCACGACACCCCCACCCGCCTTCCCCGTACTTTGTGTAGTTGGGCCAGAAGGGAGCCCAAACCCTCCTGGCCACGGCGACCCCCTAACCCCACCCCGCACTACATTACGGGCAGGAGGGATCCCAGGCCCTCCTGCCCTCGACGCAAACCCCCCTCCCTCCAACGACCGCCCCCCCCAAGAACCTCCGACCGACCCGCGACCCCCCTGGCCGACCCCCCCACCCCCCTTCCCCGTACCTTTGGAAGTTGGCCGGACAGACGGGAGCCAAACCCGCCTGTCCGGCAGGCAGCCAACGAAGGAATGAGGCCGGATTGGCCCATCCGTCCTAAAGCTCCGCCTACTGGTGGGGCCTAAGGCGCGTGGGCCAATCAGAATAGGCCCTGGAGCCTTAGGTCCCACCTGGGGGCGCGGCCTGAGACACATGGTCGGGTTTGGCCCATGTGCCTCAGGCCGCGCCCCCAGGTGGGACCTAAGGCTCCAGGGCCTATTCTGATTGGCCCACGCGCCTTAGGCCCCACCAGTAGGCGGAGCTTTAGGACGGATGGGCCAATCCGGCCTCATTCCTTCGTTGGCTGCCTGCCGGACAGGCGGGTTTGGCTCCCGTCTGTCCGGCCAACTTCCAAAGGTACGGGGAAGGGGGGTGGGGGGGTCGGCCAGGGGGGTCGCGGGTCGGTCGGAGGTTCTTGGGGGGGGGCGGTCGTTGGAGGGAGGGGGGTTTGCGTCGAGGGCAGGAGGGCCTGGGATCCCTCCTGCCCGTAATGTAGTGCGGGGTGGGGTTAGGGGGTCGCCGTGGCCAGGAGGGTTTGGGCTCCCTTCTGGCCCAACTACACAAAGTACGGGGAAGGCGGGTGGGGGTGTCGTGGGGGTCGGCCAGGGGGGTCGCGGGTCGGCTGGGGGACGGGCGGAGGTTCTTGGGGGGGGGCGGTCGTTGGGGGGAGGGGGTTTGCGTCGAGGGCAGGAGGGCCTGGGATCCCTCCTGCCCGTAATGTAGTGCGGGGTGGGGTTGGGGGGTCGCCGTGGCCAGGAGGGTTTGGGCTCCCTCCTGGCCCAATATTGTCGGGGAGTCGGCGGTCCTTCGGGGTGGGGGTGCGAGTGGTCCTGCCGAGGGGGGAGAAGAATCGGACGTCGAGGGGGGGCATCAGGCTTTCAGGATGGGGACAGGACTTCAAGGGGGGACAGGCAGATCTTCAAGGGGGGACAGGCAGACCTTCAAGGGGGGACAGGACTTCAAGGGGGACAGGAACGGAGAGGCGGGGCAGTGCACCGAAAGTCAGGGTGAGTCGGGGCAACCAGAGGAGAGTCGGGGAGGGCGAAAGGAGAGTCGGGGTGGCCAGAGGAGAGTCGGGGAGAGCGAAAGGAGAGTCGGGGTGGCCAGAGGAGAGTCGGGCAGCATGCGCGTTATATGCCTGAGCGCGGTATAGAAAAGTTTTTGTACATATCATCGTGATTTCTGCGCGCTATACCCCTGTGCGCGTTTTACAACGGTGCGCGTTATATCCGCGAAAATACGGTAGTGGTCTGAACATGGTGGCTAACTAGATAGCACTATATAGCACTTTCAGCACTGGCCAGTATCTGGTTACCAACACTGAATTTATGGTTTCAATTTAATGCATTCAATATTGGCCTAAGTTTTATTATTTGTTGGTTTGTTTGTTTGTTTTTGTTGATGAATGAGAATGAGAGGCTTATAAGTGCTTAGGAGATAACCACTAAAGAGGGTCATTTTAGAAAAGGATGTCCAAGTCTGATTTGGACATTTCCCACAAAACAACCAAATTAAGAAGCACAGAAACATCCATTTTCAAAAGGAAAACTGCTATTGAAAATTGCCAATTTGAATGTCTTGGCTGACAGGACATCCAAAGAATTTACAAATAAGCAAAGACACAAATAAATTTGGAAATATTAATTGGGAAGAATACATACTTTGTAAATGGGTTTCTACCAGAGCTTCTAATGTAAATATAAAATATAAATACTCAGCTGATGAGAACCCCCCAAGCTGTCAGCTGAGGACTTCCTTTGCAGTTGGCCGGGGGTCCCTTTTGCCAAGCTTCGCAGGCAGCAGTAGCGTCCCTGAGTCACAGATGCTGGCACTTCAGTGGCTCATGGATGTTGCCAGCGACTGCTGTGCTTGGTGGAGGGGAGTTCTGACCATCTCTAGAGGAGGTCCTCTGCTGGTTGTACTTGGGGATCCCCACCAGTCACAGCAAGTACTTCAACACTGTAGAAATAAAACCAGAAATGCATTTCCTTTTCTTTTGAACACAATACAAAGACATCTGCTATATACATTTCCCAAAGCTAACATATTTTAGTCAATAAATTCCGTTTTTTACCTTTGTTGTCTGGAGACTTATTTTTCCATAAAGTTGGTCCCAGTTTCTTTTTTCCGCTTTCCCAACTTCTGTAAATTCTTCTGTTGCTGTTCATTGGTTCTTCTTACCAAGGTCCAGCATTTATCCCTTTCTCCCTTTCTCATCTTTCGCCCCTGCCCACCAGTCCCATGCCTAACATTTCTCCTTCTATCACCCCTCTCCAGCACCATACCACATCTCTCCCTCCATTCCCTTCACCATTATGTCCAACATTCCTCCCTCTTGCATCCATTTCAATCTGTCCGTTCCACCACAATATTTCTCCCTCTCATCTGTACCTCACTCCCTCCCTATGACCAAAAATTATCCTTTCTTCCATTCTCTGTGTACACAACCATCTCTTTCCCTCCCTTCCTCTCTCCCAAGTTCATGCCTTCAGTGTCCTAAAACATATTCCCTCCCCTTCCTCAGCATCTCTTTCCCTCCCTTCCTCTCTCCCAAATCCATGCCTTCTGTGTCCAAAAACATATTTTCTCCCCCACCTTAGCATCTTTTTCCCTCCCTTCCTCTCTCCCAGTTCCATGCCTTCTGTGTTCAAAAACGCATTCCCTCCCCCACCTCAGCATCTTTCCCTCCCTTCCTCTCTCCCAAGTCCATGCCTTCTGTGTCCAAAAATGCACTCCCTCCCCTCTTTCGTGTTACACGTTTGCCTCACAAGTTCGACCTCCTTCTATCCCGCATTTGCCTCCTACATTCGTGTCCAGCCCTCATCTGCCAACAAATTACCAACTTTCTCATCCAAATGGAGCTCGAGCCGCGAGGCTCGTCTTCTATTTCCTGCCTGTCCTGCCGCAGCACACATAGCCGACAGGAAGTCTTTCCCAATGTCAGCGTTGACGTCGGAGGGCGGGCCTTGCTTAAGCCCTCCCTTCAACGTCAGCGCTCACATCGGGAAAGACTTCCGGTCAGCTATGTGTGCTGCGGCAGGGCAGGTAGGAAAAGAAGATGAGCCTTGTGACTGATGTTTTTTGAACCCCGCGGGATCCCCGAGACCACAAGGGGGGTCCCCATGTGATCCCCGCAACCCTAGGGGGCATCCCCACAGGATCCCTGTGACCCTAGGGGGCTTCTCCATGGGATCCCCATGACCCGAAGGAGGAACCCCTGGGATCCCTGTGGGTCCTGCGGGATTCCCGTCGTCCCCATTCCCATTCAGCTCTCTAGTGCAAACCAGGCCATTTTGAAGTGGGAGGGGTCAATATTGTAATGAACTGGCCATATAGACATGCCATCAGTGCAGTGGGACACCTTAGAAGCACTGTTGTGAACTTTGCATAAAGGATGCCAGATGTACAGTATATTCTACCATAACCCCCCTTATAACTTATAGTGAACCTCTTAAAGCATATTATATCTAGCTGTCTATCAGCCTAATAGATATAGATAGCACCTATAAAGCAGAAAAAAAAATGTTTCAAGTTTCAAGTTTATTAGATTTTTAATATACCGACCATCAACAAATATCTGGCTGGTTAACAATAAAAATTTTAAAAGGTAAGGAAGAAAAAAAATAAAATAGTAAATATTTGGAAATAAATAGAGTGAACATCAAGGACAATAACTGGACAAACTTGAAAGTAAGGGTAAAAGGGAATGAAAAGAAAAAGTTACATATTTGAGAAGAAAAAGAGAAAATGGGAATAGGATAAAACATATTAGGAAGGATCGCTTTTTTTTAAAGCGGTTGGTTGTGATACAGCCTGCCTGGTTTACTCTGGATACTCTGACCAGAATTACCAGATATTAGACAGAAACCAACATGTTACCTCCTTAATCAGCTGTAGAAGAACAAAATCTCTAAGATAAACTCAGTAAACAATCCCAAACATTTTGAGCTCAACCAGCTTGGAATTCTAATTCCTACTCATCCATACCATCAGGGTGAGGTTACCTCAAGAAGTGCAAACTGTTTAGAAAAACATCTCAGTCTCTGGGACAGGTTCCTTCTCTGTCTCTAAGTTAATAATAAAGGTTGCTTTCCTTTTTAACAGTCTTTGAAATCCTTTTATCATTTGTAAATGAGTATGCAAATTAAGATGTAAATCAGCTCTTATAATTCATCAGTTGGGTACCAAAACAATTACTCCCCCAACCTTCAGGGGATTCATTTGTTTTTGAGGGATAGTCTAGCCCCTATTACCTCCCACACAGCCTTCCCTGTCAAACTATCTCCTCCCTCCCAGGGGACCTTGGGCATTTACCATAACCTTACAGAAAGGCTGAAAAGACTATCCTCAAACCCATGTTGCCTTGGAAAATTTATATAGGAACTCTCTGCTTTTCATGATGAGATAGTAAGCTTTGGTGGTATCATATTTTCCGCCATAAATATAGTGGTTAGAGTAGTTTATGAGTTTGGCTTCTTTTTTTTCTGTGCTTCACTAGCCTTATCACCAAATTGCTTAAAATATCTGTGTGATGTTCTACTAGGCTTTCCTGCACCCTGCTGTTCTAAAGGCAGGTATGTACTGTGTCATTGAGATGGCTGGGTTGGGTTATAACAATCTCTCCAGTAGTCATCTGGTAAGTTTGAGTATGTTTGTGATATTTAAACACTTCTAAAACATGTCTAGAACAAAATGTCTATATTCAATCTAGGACATCCTGGGAAAAGTTTGATTATCACCACAAGATGTTTGTCAAGCCACTTCCCTTCTCTTGTTTAAAAGCAGATTGAAAACCCACCTTTTTGAAATAGCTTTTTATATTTAATCCTACTCGTCTGTCCTCAAACCCAACCCGCTGATTAACCATTCTCCTTAACTGTATCCATGACATCCTGTTTGTCTGTCTTGCCTGTTTAGATTGTTGTAAGCTCTTTCGAGCAGGGATTGTTTTCATACTCTTTGTGACTCTGGTAGTGCTATAGAAATAATTAAGATGTCCAAGTCTATCCCACCCAAAGCTCACCCATAACATGCCTCCATGCACCAGAAACTCTGGATGTAAAGCAGGTAAAACGCCTTGCAAGATATCCAGAAATCCAGCTTCAAAAATTAGCATTTGGATATCCTGTAGATTAAGATGTCCAAATGCCAACTTATGATGGGTTTTGGACATCTTTATTTTATGATTATGATCCAGTAACTAGTCAAATCATACAATTTAGCTAGCTTAAGTATGAATATTCAGTGCTAACTGGCTAAGTTCAGTGGTCAAAATAGACCACCTAAATATCAGGTCTATCTTTGACCACTAAGAAACGTCTAAGTCCCATTTTTGGCCTAAGTCCCTAGGCCAGGGGTAGGGAACTCCGGTCCTCGAGAGCCATATTCCAGTCGGGTTTTCAGGATTTCCCCAATGAATATGCATTGAAAGCAGTGCATGCAAATAGATCTCATGCATATTCATTGGGGAAATCCTGAAAACCCGACTGGAATACAGCTCTCGAGGACTGGAGTTCCCTACCCCTGCCCTAGGCGCAGAAAGTAGGCAGCAGGGAAAAGTCCATTCTCAAAAACCCCCATCCAAAATGAGATTTTGGTTTTGTTTTTTAGAATGGCCTACCTCTACGTTCAGCAGTTTAATCACCTAGACCACCACTACGTCTATCCTTACAACACATTTACAACCCAAAGATCGCCCAAGTCCCAAACGCCCAAAACAAGACCTTTTAGGCGAAGGAGGGGACAGTCCTTTGCCTAAACTCAGGAGTCTCTAACTGGCATCTGTCATAATCAACGCTTGTTACAGAATCCTAGAACTGTTCCCCCCCTCCTGCAACGATCGCAGCAGGAGAGATGCCCTGTCCCTCCTGCCGTGATCCCATGCGACCCCCCCCCCCCAATCTTCCCCAATCTACCCAATCTCTCCTGCCGCGATCCCCCCAAACATTCCCCTGCATGTCAGCCTCTCACCTCCCAGTACATATTGCTCCCTCGGATTTCTACGCCCCAAATGCATCACTCTGTAGTTCTTTGCACTGAATTTTAGTTGACCGATATTAGACCAGAGTTCTTTTGCAGATCCTTTTTCATATTTTCTACTCCCTCTGGAGTGTCCAATCTGTTACAAATTGTGGTATCATCCACAAAAAAAGCAAACCTTACCATCTAAACATTCGTCAATGTCACTCACAAATATATTGAACAGAATTGACCCCAGCGCCAATCCCTGAGGCACTTCACTAGTCGCCTTTCCTTCCTCCGAATTAATTCCATTAACTACCACCCTTTGGCATCTCTCCATCAACCAGTTTCTAATCCTGGTTCACCACTTTGGGCCCTAACCTCAGGTTGTCAAGTTTATTCAAGATCCTCCTATGGTCTATAGATGTTTTTAGAAGATGGGCAAATAATTTGTCCTGATAACCTGTAACTAACCCAATTGTTACTGAATGTTATAAAATACCGTTTTTTGACCCTCTGTGCCCTGGTTGAACACTCACAACATTCATTTCCAGTAAATCACTAAATTATTTCAGGCATTATTATTTTCTCCTTTTAACATTGGATGTGCTAATATTCCATTTCCAGCTGTCACGGCAGAGTTAGCTAAAAGTGGCAGCTGCAGTGGTATGCACCGATATAGAAAGCTAGAATAAATGTCAGTCGAACGCTGGTTTCAGTGAGGTGACAGAGATGGGTGTGGATGACAGTAGGTTATACGGAACTGACAAGAGCAAACAAAAGCATTTGCTGAAACAACAACAGAGAGACAGCATCCTCATTAATCATAGCGGCATTAATGATAGCTCCCTGTAGTGACTCGAGAAAAGGTGAGTGGCCTATAATGAAAGCTGGCCTGGAGACTGACAGATGGTGAATGAATTAAGGTGTCTGTGTTTAATATAATTGGATGAGAGTTTTGAGGAAAAAAGAATGCAGTGTTTCTCATATGTTCTACTAAAATAAACATGCTTTGAAATAATGTTGTACGTATTATACAAATATTTTAGTTAGAGCCAATAGTTTCCTCTGCGTTTCTTAATAACATTCCTGGAACCATTAAGCAAAATATGCATGTACTTAGGGCACTAAGGGAAGGGGGACACCACAGAGTTTTTTCCCCCCTAGCTATCATGCCCTTAACTCTTTCACTGCCAACTTCCACACCCATTATCCAATATGAATTTCAGTTGTTTTCTAATCATAGATATATAAGATGTTTTGTTTCATACAATAATGATATATCTCAGAACTTACTAATGCTGGGTTATACCAAATGTTGCTAGAGGTTTATAGCACAGGCTGTTGAGGTAAATGCTCATAGGAATTCTTTTTTTTTTTTTTAATGTATACATTTTTAAACATTTGACAATCTTACAAGTCAATAAAGAAAAAAACCCAATGTAAGCTCAAAATAACATTTCCATTCCATATTTTTAGGAAATAACATCATATTACAGAGTATAATTAGTCCACTATTTATCTGAGGATGAAGCTGGAAATAAGCTGAAATTTACGAGCAAATAAAAGTAAAAGTACAACTAAAGATGAGGCCTGACTGCCCTTGAACTTATTCTTTCTGAGCTATCTGAGAAACAGCAAAGCGCACATTACAATTACAAGATACTCTTAGCAGAAATAAATTTGGATAACTGCTGCGGCTCAAAGAAAACATACCTGCTTTCTCTAGACACCAAAACACACTTACAGAGGTATCTCAAAACAAAGGTTGCCCCCAACTGTATAACCTGAGGTCTCAAAATGAGAAACTGTTTCCTTCTCCTCTGAGCGATTGAGTTGGGGAGTTTGCATGCAAATCATTTGAATGCAAAAAAGATAGTGAATCAGTCGCTATTTCAAAATCAGCCAGAGAATCAGCCAACAGCGATTAAATTACATTACATTACATTAGGGATTTCTATTCCGCCATTACCTTGCGGTTCAAGGCGGCTTACAAAAGATTTATAAACGGGGTTACAATGGAGGAACCGATGATAAATTAGAGTGGTAAATAGATAATTTAGGGGTGAGGATAAATACAGTTTACAGGAAGTGTGTAAATGGAGGTTACATTGGTAGCATAGTTGTTATTGCTGGTGTAGTGAGGGTAGATGTTTTGTCTATTTTGGCGTTGTTAATAGTACGTGATTTAGGGCTGATTTAGGAATTTCTTAAAAAGTATAGTTTTTATTTCTTTTCTGAATGTCTTGTAGTCTGATGTGGTCATCAGCAGGTTGGAGATCCGGGTATCCAGTTTTGCGGCTTGAGTGGCTAGGAGGCCGTCATGAAGTTTTGATCTTTTTACTTCTTTGATCAGAGGAGGTATGAATGGGGAGTGCGCTTTTCTGAGTCTGAGTGTGGATGCTTGGTTGAGGCGGATGTTCAGGTAAGAAGGATTGTATCCATTTAGGGATTTAAATAGCATGCAGTAGAATTTGAATTGTATTCTTTCTTGGATTGGTAGCCAATGTGAGTTGATGTAAGCTTCTGTGATGTGGTCATATTTTCTCAATGAGTAGATGAGTCTCAAGGCTGTATTTTGGATTGTTTGAAGTTGTTTGATCATAGTAGCAGGGCATGGGAGGAAAAGGATGTTGCAGTAGTCTAGTATTCCAAGGATTAGGGATTGTACTATAAGCTGGAATTGATTTCTTTCAAAGAATTTCCGGACTTGTCTCAGATTTCTCATGATTGCGAAGGATTTCTGGATTGTTTTGTTTATTTGCGGTTGCATAGTACAGCATCTATCTATGGTCATTCCTAGTTTTATGGTGGTTTGGATGGGATAGTTGATTGAGTTGAGTTCTAAATTGGCTGAGGTTTGGATTTTGTCATTTTCAAAGAGGATGAATTTAGTTTTGTCTGGGTTGAGTTTGTGATCTTTCATCCAGATCATAACTGTATTAAGTGTTTGGTGTAGGATGTTTGTCATGGTGGGTTTAGGCTGATCATATGGTATGAGGATGGTAATGTCATCTGCTTAGCTATAGGTGGTTATACCTAGATTGTTCAGATGTGTTCCGAGAGAAGCAGTGTATAGGTTGAAGAGGGTGGGGGATAGTGGGGAGCCCTGTGGAACTCCGCAGGGGTTTGACCAAGGTTCTGATTTTTCGTTGTTTGATTTTACGCTGTAGGTTCTGGATTTTAAGAAGCCTTCAAACCAAGAGTATACTTTATCAGAGATGCCTATTGCGTCCAAGATTTGCAGAAGGATATTGCGATCAACTACGTCAAAAGCTACAGTCAGGTCCAATTGTATAAGGAACATTTTTTTCCCTGTACTGAGATGTTGTCTGATTGTGTCCATAAGGAAGCCTAGGAGAGTTTCTGTGCTGAAATTGGTTCTGAAACCAGATTGCGTGGGGTGGAGTAGGTTATGGTCATCCAAATAGTTAGTGAGTAGTTTGGCTACTAGGCCTTCTGTAAGTTTGACGTATAGCAGTATTGAGGCAATAGGTCTGAAGTTGGAAGGTTGGTCTGGTGGTCCTTTTGGATCTTTTTGGATTGGAGTGATGATGATTTCACTGAGTACATTGGGGAAAATGCCATCCGTGAGCGTGGATTGAATCCATTGTAGAAGTAGAGTACGGAATTTTACACTGGAGGTAGTAAGGAGATAAGAAGGGCAGTGGTTGTAGTCACAGGAGGCGTGGCTGTATTTTTTGTAGAGGTTATTGAATTCGGGCCATTGTATGTTGGTGAATTGAGACCAAGTTCTGTCTGCTGCGGTTGAATCTTTTTCTGTGGGGTGAATTGTGATTACGTTTGGGCGGGATGGGGTAGAATTGAGGGTGGCTCTGGCATTGGTGATTTTGTTCTTGAAGTGATCTGCTAGGAGGGTAGCTGAGGGGGGTGGGGTATTGTTTGTGGTTGTGTAGGGTTTGGTGTCTGTCAGATCTTTTAAGATTTGGAAAAGTTTTTTGGAGTCTTGGGTTTCTGTGCCTATAAGATTTGTGTAATGAGTTTTCCTCTTGTCTTTTAGTAGTCGTTTGTATTGTTTGATGATGTTTATCCAAGCAATTTTTGTTTGGTCTAAGTTTGTTTTTCTCCATTTTCTTTCTAATCTTCTACACTGTCTTTTGAGTTGGAGCAGTTCATTGTCAAACCATGGGTCTGATCTTCTGCTGGTTCTGGTTTTGGTTTGTAGTGGGGCTAGTTCATCTAGGATATTGGTGGACATTTGTTTCCAGTGAGAGATGAAGTATTTTGGGTCTTGGTCTTGGATTGATTCATCTACTTTTGACCAGAAGGTGGTTGGTTCGATATATTTGCGTGAGGTGTGTTATTTTTTTAGATTGAGGTGTGGTTTTGGTCTTGTTCCAATTGATTTTGAAGTTGTATGTGAAGTGGTCTGACCAAAGTGATGGGGACCAGGTTCCTTTGGGGGTTTGAATTGCTGGGGTGGATGGTTGGTGCGTCATGAATGTTGCAATGTCCAGTTGATGACCTTTTTCATGTGTGGTTTGTGGGTTTAGGATTTGGAAGGACAGGGCATTGAGGAAGGATAGACAGTTTTTTGCTGGTGTGGAAGTTGGGTCTTCTAGGTGAAGATTTAGGTCTCCTAGGATAAGGTTGTATTCCGCAGTTAAGGAGTTTTGGTAAATGAAGTTTTCAAATTCCGGTCTCACTGTGGTCCAGTTGCCTGGCGTTATATAGCAGAGCATGCAGTTTAGTGAGTTTTTTAGAGTAGTGCTTGTGAGATGGCAGGCGAGGAGGTCCATTTGCGGGGTGGATGTTTTTTCTAGTGTGTTTAGGGTAAGGGAGTCCTTAATTATTATTGCTAGTCCTCCTCCTCTTTTTTTCTCTCTGCAGGTCACTGATATTTTGTACCCCTGAGGGCATATCTCGGTTATTCTAGGGTCTGTGTCTGAGGTTAGCCAGGTTTCTGTGAGGAAGAGGCAGTCTAGGTTTTCTGTTATTATCCAGTTTTTTATATGGTCAGTTTTGGGTCCTGTGGCTCTGATGTTTACATATGCACAGGTTATGGAAGCGATGTCTGTTTGCTGAATGTGTTCCGTTTCAGGGTAGATGAGAGTTTTGGGAAGATGTTGAGGTTTGGTTTTGGGGTGTGCAGGTCTTCTACTCCATGTTAGAGTGATAGGGTGTTGAGTGCTTGATTGGTGGTTCGAGTTTCCTGTTGTGAGGGATCTCCTGTTGAGATTTTGGATATTGGTTGCATAGGAACTTGCGGGTAAGGTGGGTAGGTTGTTTGCTATTACTTTCCAACTGGTAATGAGGAGGATTATAAGTAGTGTGGCATGAGTGTGTGTTTTCGGGGATAGCTTCATTTTGGGTGATTGGGGATGTGGTCTTGTGCTGGTTCAGGGTGCAGGCAAGGGGAGATGGCGCTCCCTGTTGTGTGGAAGATAGGTCTTACTGTTGGACCTTTCTAGCTTTGGGAGGTGGAGCTGGCCTCCTTCGCAGCTCGAGGTCGCTGGACTGTGTTAAGACCGTTCCCAAAGTCAGTGGTTGATGGTTTTGAGGTCGCTTCTTGGTCGCTTCGCAAAAGCGCTTGCTAAGGCGCCTTTGACGTGCGCCTTCAATGGTGCGCCGAACGGCTGCGCGCTGTTGGCCGCTGAGCCTTTTAATTGGCTCAGCGGTGGACGTCGGGGGAAAGGGCGGAGTGCGCTCCCACGCTTCCTTTCCTCTGCTATCTTTTCCTCACTATCTTTTGTGGATCTGGGCCATAGTCAGGTAGTGTCAACTACACTTTTGAACATGATGAATTCTTTTTTGCTCTCTTTTCTTCAAATGTTAATACAAGCAGACACATACCAAGGACTCCACTAAAGGCCACTTAACTTACCTGATCCCCTCTTTTCCTTATTTGTTCCAGTATATCTGTTTGGAATGCACTCCCTTTTTAATAAGCTTTTTTAAAAAAATCATTTTCTTTTCATTAATATTTTTTATTGTAAACCATTTAGGTACCTATTTGATAAACAGTATATCAAAGAATAAAGAAACTTGGAGAAAAAAAAACTCCTACAAGATATATTATTAACATTTGTTTATTCGATTTTCTATACTGTTTCCCCAGGGGAGCTCAGAATAGTTTATATGAATTTTTCCTTGCCTGTCCTGGTGGGCTATGGGTGGGTTAATTGACTTGGGCAGGGTCACAAGGAGCAGCATGGGTTTGAACTCACAATCTCAGGGTGCTGAGGCTGTAGGTTTAACCACTGTGCCACTCTAGAAATCAAAATATAGCAGAAGTGAGTCAAGTAAAGGACAATGAAGCCATTGTGACATCACTGATGAGATTGGCTCTTATTGGTGGAAAGAGGCATTATGATGTCACAATACCAGCTCTGGTTATCAGAAGCTGAAACATTTCACACTATTTATTTATTCAATTTTCTATACTGTTCTCTCAGGGGAGCTCAGAACAGTTTACATGAATTTATTCAAGAACTTAAGCATTTTTTTCTGTCTATCCTGGTGGGCTCACAATCTATCTAATGGACCTAGGGCAATGGGGGTATTGAGTGACTTGTCTAGGGTCACAAGGAGCAGCATGAGTTGAGGCTGTATCATTAACCACTCTGCCACACTCTCCCCACATAGTTGTTGGCACAGAGATGCATATGAGGTAGAGAGGGTCTATGAGGTGGACTCATTACTCACCAGCTTCAGCACGCAATTCCTCACACACCCCCTGGAGGAATTGTTATTCTTGTCTGCACAGGAACCAGTTCAATTTCCTTAGATTTTCAACCAGGATAATGGAGAAAGGGAAGGGCAGGATGAGTGTCAGCTGCATGACATTTTTCATATAGCAGTGTGACAAAGCAACCTTACTTTTGTCTTTACCTCAATGCCAAAGGACAGTTCCCTTAAAATGTAAGTATAACATATGCTGCCCTCCTACTGTAACAGTGATACTGGTTACTGATAGGGTGATTGTAGAAGCCCCTTAAAATCTGAATAAGAACATTGAGGATTACCTATTACTCAGTGGTATGGCAATGGTGAGAGGTGATCAGGGTAGTGGTGCCCCTTTGCAGCCCTCTTCTCCCCCTCCCCACCCCACACACTCCTTCCCCGCCCCCTCCCGGTGCACACACACTACTTCCCTTCTCCCATACCATTGTAATGTTCCTGGCATGAGCAACAACCCCCAAGCCGCTGCTGCACCAGCATCAGCTCTTCCTCTGATATCACTTCCTAGGGGTTTGCTGCTCGTGCCAGGCACATTACACAGGTACGGGGGAAGGGAAGAAGCATGCACACACAACAGTGTGTGTGTGGGGGGGGGGGGGGGCAGGGAAAAGAGCAGCGGGGGCTGAGAGGAGGGCTGGTGCCTGTGTCTTCACCAAGATGACACCCTGGGCAGACTAACCCCTCCTCCCACCCTTCCTTTACTACGCCACTGCATGGGATATAGGGATTTGCAGGGGAGACAGAATTCAACCAGGTTCCCTAGGAACTGTTGCCTTTAATGAAGGCAGTCCACAGCCTCCAAATTTCCCTGGTCTCACCTGCATTGTGTGAGAGTGATTAAGGAACACAGAGGCCAAAGGGAAGTAGAGGAAGCATTGAGATCACAGATGGTATGTATGTGAGAGTTGTTTTAGAAAACAGTATAAGACAGGTGTTAAAGGTACATGTTTTGATATGTATCCTAGAGAAATGCCTGCTTGTGAATCAAGAGGATATAAGCTTGGCTTTTGAAATGGCATGTGGATTAATGCCTGAGGTGCGGATGTGGTGTGGGGGAAGAAGTGTAGGCAGGCAAGCAAGCACATTTCTATTTTTTTTCCCTTTGGGATATTTTATTGTAATATGTTCCCATTACAAATCAATTGTTGCGAGATAATGAGACATATTGGTGGCAGGCTTTAAAAAGATGTTTTAAACATTATTATTTGTAGCAGGATAGCTACACTGATACAGCACAATGGAAGGAGGCAAGCCTATTATATCTTCTTGCCAGTCTGTCCCAGGCCTTTCTATATTGTAAATATATTCTCTATGTAAGGATTGACATCCAAGCGACTGAAATGCAAGGGACCTGGGGAGAGGAAGAAGTGATATGGATCGCTCTGAAAAGAGATTTAACTTCTATCTACGTGGGTGTAGTCTACAGACCTCTGACTCAATCGCAGCAAATTGATAATGATCTGATTGTGGATATCCAATTGGAAAGAAAGAGGATGTGCTGCTGTTGGGAGATTTCAACCTGCTGGACTGGAAAGTTCCGTCTGCGGATTGTGGATGCCTTTCAAGAGGCTCTGCTCAGACAAATAGTGATGGAACCCACAAGGGAAAAAGCGACATTAGATCTGGTCCTCACAAATGGAGAGAGTATATCTAATGTACGAGTGGGTGCTCTCCTGGGAAGTAGTGATCATCAAATGGTTTGGTTTGATATAATGGCTAAAGTGGAGGGCGGCCGCATGATGTAATGTAATGTAATTTATTTCTTATATACCGCTAAACTCCGATTAGGATTCTAAGCGGTTTACAGAAAATAGACAATAGGGTGCATTGAAATTATAAGTAATATAGGTTAACAGAGAAATAAACATTAAAGCATACAATAAAAATAAGATAAATAAATAAAGAATAGGTACTTTGAAATTCCCTTACTGTCCCGAAGGCTCACAATCTAACTGAAGTACCTGGAAAAATAACAATTAGTTGAGTAATAAAAGTAAGAAATAGAAATGGAAGAAAAAATAAGAAAATAAACATTCTAACAAGACTACATTGATCTAAGGACTTTGAAAGGTAGAAAAGAAGAGAGATTGGAATAGCTGTAGAAAGGGGGAACCGTTGAGCAATAGAATTTTGGAGAAATTTAAATATTAAAAATAAAACAAAAGTCTACTAAAGATACTAAAAGTCCTAGATTTCAAATGTATGGACTTTGGGGGCGTGGCTTGGAGCGTGCACAATATGGCAGCTTAACCGCAGTGCTCCTCAAACCCAGGCAACAAACTAAGAAATCAACTGTTTTGCTTCGTTCGCCCGAGTTGAAATAATAAAAAAACAGCGTCGGAAATGGCCGCGACGAGGCAGGGAAAGTCTGAAAAGCCGTGCACATTGGGTGTATCGGCGAAAAGATCAAAAGTTACTCCCGTGTCGCCATCGAGTGTGCCGATCCCGCTGGAAACTGAAGATTTTACTGATAAATCAGATATTATGGCGGAACTCTTTAAAATCAAACTAATGTTAACTGACAATGCCAGTAAACTCTCAGAAGTCAAGGATGAACTACTCAATCTAAAGCAAGAGATCCAGACTGACAGACAACGGATGTCTGTAATTGAAGAGAGAATCGAGAAGCTGGAAACTAATACACAAAAGTGTGAAGAGGAAAGGAAAGATGTAGCAGCCTTAAAAAATCACCTGGTAGATTTGGAAAACCGGGGAAAGAGAAAGAACATTAGAGTACTTGGTTTAGCTGAAAATCTTGAAGGGGGAGATGCCATTCAGTTTTTAGAGAACCTTTTACCTAAACTGTTACAGCTAAATTCTAAGTGGCCGTTAGAAATAGAACGTGCACACAGAATCCCCACAAGAAAACCAGTAAACCAGGCTGGCCCTAGACCCTTGATTTTTAAAGTATTAAGGTACCAGCAAGCTTTGGAAATCTTAAAAGTGGCAAAAGCAAATAAAAACTTAAATTATAAAGGGTCTAAATTGATGTTGGTTCCAGACTTTGCTAAATACACTGCAAATATAAGGAAACAATTTCTCACATTCAGGCAGCAATTAAAAGAAAAAGGATACATGTATGGCTTGTACTATCCGTCGACAATGAGAGTGTCCACTGGGAATAAATCCATGTATTTTCAAGATCCTGCAAAACTGAAAGAATTTTTGACACAAGAGGAACCAATGTCTACATGAAAAAAAAAAAGTAAAAGGGAAGTTTCATCTGAAGAAAGAAGAAAGAAAAATGGAAGATAAAATGAAAAAGAAGAAGATGGTTAAGAAGAAGAAGAGGACAATGATTACTGACTAAACGGATAATTTTTTATTTTTTGCAATTGATATTTTTTGATTTAATTATTATAATATATAGGGTGCTATGACATAATCTTAATTTAATAAGAAATCAAATTATTAATGGAAATTATTGCATCTATATATATTTCATGCTAATATTAATTGAGAGGTATGATAAGAATTGTTAACAAATGATATAAAGATAAGGAATTAAGTATTTAAGTGGGGGATAATTAATAAATTAATAATCAATTTTAGACTTTTTATTAATTGATATAAATATATATTCTATTCATCTACCTATTCATATTGAAATTACTATGAATGATGATCTATGAAAATGTTTAAAATGAATTTATTAATATTATTATTAATATCATTATAGAAATGAGATATCAAATTTACATAGTGAATATTTAATAAATAGGGAATTAGAGCTAACTTTGAAATATGTTAAAAATATATTAAAGGGGTAATATATTAATTTGTAGGGAGGAATTTTATGAATCAATTTAATATAAATCTTATTATACTCATAAATTCATGCAGATATAATTGATATGAATTACAAAATATAGTGAGATTTTAAAATATGGATAAATATTTGATGAGTAGATAAAGGAATATGGAATATGGAATTAATATTAAATAACTGAATATATAAAGATAATTAATTAAATGTTTATAGATAGGGGGAGGAAAAAAGTTATTAACTTTTGAGGATATGTTTAAATAAAAATAGTGGAATATTAGTTGCTTGGGGGAGGGGATTTAGGTTTTGCAAGACCAATGTGTGTTCCAGGTCAGACAATGATAGTGGGAGGGAGGGGAGGGAAAATAGAGGGAGGGAGAGGGGATCAGAGGATTAGTATATTTCTGAGGACTGAAAAAGGAAAAACTGAATTGTCTTTATATAATTGTATTTTTTGGGGAGAGATAGGATGGGGGAAATGGGTAAAGGAAATATATATAATAGATGTGCTAAGATCTAATCAGGTATATAATTATAGAATACTGGATAAAATTTGATTATAAAATAGATGGATATAAAAATTTATTTTATCAATGTCAATGGTTTAAATCATCCTATCAAGAAGAAGAAAGTATTATCGTTCCTTAAAAATCAAAATGCGGACATTTACTTCATTCAAGAAACGCATCTTTCTGAAATCGAATCTAAAAAGTTATCTGGGGGTTGGATTTCTAAATGTTTATTTGCACCGGCTTCAGGGAAAAAAGCTGGTGTGGCTGTTCTGATAAACAAAAAATGTAATGCAGATTTTAAACTAATAAATTATGATCCTTTAGGTAGATGGGTACATGTCAAAATGGTTCTGGGAAATACAACCATGGATTTATTCAATTTATATGCTCCTAATTCGAATCAAATGGAATTTTTTAAACAAATTCAGCAATTACTTTTACCACTGGCTACTTCTAATTTAATAGTAGCAGGAGATTTCAATGCTGTAATGGATCCGATTTTAGATAAAAGACCAAGTAGAATTATGAAATCATTAGGCTTAGATAATTTGATTCAATCTTGTGATTTAGTAGATATATGGCGTATTCTTCAATTTAATGATCAGGAATTTTCTTTTTGTTCTCAGGTTCACAAATCCTTTTCACGAATTGATTATATATTTGTTTCCAATAACATAGCGCAGCGTGTGTTAAAAGCAGTTATTGATCCCATTGTAATTTCAGACCATGCTGGTGTGTGGATTGACCTTCAGAATTATGATATTGAACACTTTAACTCTATTTGGAGATTTAATAATGCTTTACTAGCGGATTCAAACTTCCTGGAAGATTTTAAATTAAAAATGCAAGAATTCTTTCAAATTAATAATTCGGATAATATTAATGCTGAGATCTTGTGGGACGCTTTCAAAGCAACAATGAGAGGAAATATTATTTCATATTCAGCTTTTATAAAAAAACAACTTAAAAAACAATTTGTTGATATGGAAAAACAAATTAAATTATTATAAAATAAATTAATTGAGAAATGGGAAAATAATACACTACAAGAGTTATTAAAAGTAAAAGTTAAATATAATGAGATTTCTTCTCAATTGGTGAGGAAAGATATATTCTATAAACAAGTTCAATTCTATGGTAATTCAAATAAAGCTGGAAGATTATTAGCAAATTTTCTTAAAGCAAAGAAAAGAAAATCTAAAATTGTTGCAATTAATGATATACAAGGTAATACACACACTAACACTAAAGACATTTTAACACATTTTCTTGATTTTTATAAAGATTTATATTCTTCTGAACCTTATGAAAATAAAGAACAAGATGGATTAAATTTTTTAAATTCATTTATTGGACCAAATGTTCCGGATCATATAAAAAGAAGTTTAGAAGAACCTATATCTTTAAAAGAAATAGAATCAGCATTGAAGTCTCTTAGAGTTGGATCCGCTCCGGGTGGTGATGGTTATACTGTTGAATTTTATAAATCATTTCAAAACATTATTTTACCATATCTATTAAAATTGTATCAGTATCAAATGAATAATGGAAATATATCAGGTACTATGGCTGATTCAATAATTATTGTCTTACCAAAACCAAACAGGGATCCTACTTTGGTTTCAAATTACAGGCCTATCTCTTTATTAAATGTGGATGGTAAAGTGATTGCTAAAGTATTAGCAATAAGATTGGCAAAAGCTCTTCCTTTTATTATTGATGTACACCAAACAGGATTTATTGCTAAAAGACAATCATCAAATAATACTAGACTAGCATTTCACTCATTAAATTTAGCAAAAAATATTAATGATCCAGCTTTTCTAGTGTCTTTAGATGCAGAAAAAGCTTTTGATAGAGTGGAATGGAGTTTTATGTATCAAGCTTTAGAATGGTTTGGTATAGGCCCCGGTTTTATTAAAATGATTCAGACATTGTATAGCTCTCCTGGTGCAAGATTATATATTAATAATAATTTATCAGATAGATTTAACTTGCGTAGGGGAGTTAGACAAGGATGTCCTTTATCTCCCTTACTTTTTGATGTTGTTCTGGAACCCTTGTTAATTGCAATTAATCAAACTAAGGAGATAAAAGGAATCCCATTCTCCAACTGGGAATTTAAACTTTCTGCTTATGCAGATGATATTTTATTATATTTAAGAGAACCGGGGAATACTATTCCATGTTTGCTTAATCTGTTAGAGAAATTCGGTAAATTTTCTGGATATAAAATTAATTGGAGTAAATCTGAAGTTCTTCCAATTAATGTTCATTGTACCAAAGGATTATTTGATTCATATTCATTTATCTGGAAAGAGGATGGTTTAAAATACTTAGGAATTATTATCAAAAATACTATTGAAGATACAGTTAAAGAAAATGAAAACATTTTATTAAGAAAAATAACAGAAATGTGTGAGCAATGGAATCCTTTACATCTTTCTTGGTGGGGAAGAGTTCAAACTATTAAAATGATGATATTGCCTGTGGTTTGTTATCAAATGAGTATGATACCAATATTTTTTCAGGGGTCATTTTATAAAAAGTTAAACAATATTCTTACAAAATTTGTTTGGTTTGGGAAAAGACCCAGAATTGCTTTAGTATCTTTACAAAGACCAATTGTGGAGGGAGGGGTAAATTTCCCAAATTTTTATAGGTACCATCAAGCCTATATTCTAAGACAGGGTATATATTGGATCCTCCCAGATCTTATGGAGAATGTACCAGATTGGCTGTATTTAGAATGGCGGCTCCTGTTCCCATTACATTTAGAACATTTAATTAGTATAACAATGCCTAGAAGATACAAAGACAACAGAATTTTATTAGATACTTGGAAAACATTAAGATATATCAGTAATCTATCACCAGATCCAATAACTAAATCACTAAATCAATCTATTTGGGTAAACTCCAGGATCAGGATTGGCGGATTTAAGATCGTCTGGAAACAATGGATAACTGCAGGTATACGGACATTGAATGATGTCATTTCAGAAGGATCAATGCTTAGTTTTTCACAATTGCAAAATAAATTCGGTTTAAATAAAACACAATATTTTAAATGGATGCAATTGAAGCAGGCCATTCAGGCAGGGTTCCCTGACTGGAAAGATCTTAATACTCAATATAGTCTGCAGGTTTTATGTTTCCAGGCGGATTTTTTGGGTCACCAAGCCGCAAAATGGTATAAATTGTTATATGGATTTTTAAATAAAAAAAAGAAAACTGGACTTAGGGATATTTGGAGTATTGAGATTGGACAGACAATTTCTGCTTCTCAATGGCCACGATTTTGGTCCTGGAGATTAAGGTCTACAAGGTCAGCATCTATGAATCAAACATGGATGTTCTTGTTACACAGAGTGTTATGGACCCCTACGCGCCTGCAAAAGATAGATAGTACTAGATCCAATAGATGCTGGCATTGTAGAATAGAAGTAGGGACGTTAGATCATTTAATTTTTTTCTGTCCCTGTGTAAATGCCTTTTGGAATTTAATTTGGCCCCAAATTAATAAGTTATTAGAAAATCATGTAGGACTCTCATATGACACCATACTATTTGGCACTGCAATGAGAACTCAGAGTCCGATCTCAGCAAATAATAATAAGCTGCTATTAATTTTGACAGGAGTCGCCATGCAACAAATAACTCAAAACTGGAAGGACTACACCAAATTAAATTATACATTCTGGTGGAACTCTGTCTGTCATATATACAAAATGAAAAAAATAATAGCGTTACAACAAGGGAATCTTCATAATTTTAAGAAGATATGGCAACCATTGACTAATTATTCTACTGATTAGATTTCTTAGCACTTTTGTAATAGATATATAGGATTGGGGAGGGACTTATATAATTTTTGGATTTACTATTTATGATATGATATATAGATTGTAATTACAAATGTTATGAAATAATTAATTATATTATATGTGATTTAATTGATGAAAGAATAGAAAATTAATAAATAAATCAACACAATAATGATTATATTAGAATGGGGAGGGGAAGGGAATGTATATTATATGGATTTAAGTATTGGAAAAAATGGGAGGGATATATTTTATGTGATAAATGAATTATTTGTAATCACAATTTTTCATGTATTATTCGAAGTTTTTATGTACAATTAAAATATTGTAAGAATGAAAAATTTATAAATAAAATATTTAAAAAAAAAAAAAATGTATGGACTTTAATAAAATGGGAGAGTACATGAAGAAAGAGCTGTTAGGATGGGAAGACATAAAAGAAGTGGAAAAACAGTGGTCTAAGCTGAAAGGAGCTATAAAAATGGCTACAAAACTTTATGTGAAGAAAATAAATAAAAACAAGAGAAAAAGGAAACCGACATGGTTCTCCAAACTAGGGGCAGAGAAAATAAAGGCAAAAGGCTTGGCGTTCCTGAAATATAAAAAAAACCCAAGAAGAAGAGTACAAAAAGAACTACCGGGTGAAACTGAAAGAAGCCAAGAGAGAGATACGTCTGGCAAAAGAGCAGGCAGAAGAGCAAATGGCTAAAAATGTAAAAAAAGGGAGACAAAATTTTTTTCTGATAAATCGGTGAAAGGAGGAAGATGAAAAATGGAATGGCTAAACTAAAAGATGCTGGGAACCGATATGTGGAGAGTGAGGAGGAAAAAGCAAACATGCTAAACAAATACTTCTGCTCTGTGTTCATGGAAGAAAATCCTGGAGAAGGACAGAGATTATTTGGCAAAGCTACACGGGAAAATGGAGTCGATTCTGCTACGTTCACAACTTGAAAAACTGAAGGTGGACAAAGTGATGGGACCGAATGGGATCCATCCCAGGATACTGAGGGAGCTCAGAGAGGTTCTGGAGGGTCCTATTAAAGACTTGTTCAACAAATCTCTGGAGACGGGTGTGGTTCCTGGGGACTGGAGGAGAGCGGATGTGGTCCCTATTCACAAAAGGAGCGAAGCGGAAAACTACAGGCCGGTAAGCCTCACTTTGGTTGTTGGAAAAATAATGGAAGTATTGCTGAAAGAAAGGATAGTGAACTTCCTAGAATCTAATGGGTTACAGGATCTGAGGCAACATGGCTTTACTAAAGGTAAATCTTGTCAAACGAACCTGATTTAAGTTTTTGATTGGGTGACCAGAGAGCTGGATCGAGGACATATGCTTGATGTAAATTACTTATATTTCAGCAAAGCCTTTGACACAGTTCGTCATAGGAGGCTCTTGAACAAATTTGAAGGGCTGAAGTTAGGAACTAAAGTGGAGAACTGGATTAGTAACTGGTTGATAGACAGACGCCAGAGGGTGGTGGTTAATGGAAGTCGCTCAGAGGAAGAAAAAGTGAGTAGTGGAGTCCCTCAGGGTTCGGTGCTGGGGCCGATCCTGTTCAATATGTTTGTGAGTGACATTGTTGAAGGGTTAGAAGGAAAGGTTTGCCTTTTTGCTGATGATACCAAGGAGGGAGGGATACCGAGGAGGGAGTGGAAAACATGAAAAAGGATCTGCAAAAGTTAGAGGAATGGTCTATCTGGCAACTAAAATTCAATGCAAAGAAATGCAGAGTAATGCATTTGGGGATTAACAATTGGAAGGAGCCCCATATGCTGGGAAGGGAGAGGCTGATCTGCACATAGGGGGAGAGGGACCTTGGGGTGATAGTGTCCGAAGATCTAAAGGCGAAAAAACAGTGCGACAAGGTGGTGGCTGCTGCCAGAAGGATGCTGGGCTGTTTAAAGAGAGGCATAACTAGTAGAAGAATGGAGGTATTGATGCCGCTGTAGAGGTCATTGGTGAAGCCCCACTTGGAGTATTATGTTCAGTTTTGGAGACCATATCTGGTGAAGGACACAAAAAGGCTTGAAGTGGTCCAGAGGAGGGCAACGAAAATGATAGGAAGTTTGCGACAAAAGAAGTACGAGGAGAGACTTGAAGCCCTGAATATGTATACCTTAGAGGAAAGGAGGGACAGGGGAGATATGATTCAGATGTTCAGATACTTGAAAGGTATTAACATAGAATATAATCTTTTCCAGAAAAAGGAAAATGGTAAAACCAGAGGACATAATTTGAGGTTGAAGGGTGGTAGACTCAAGAGCAATGTAAGGAAATTCTTCTTTACAGAGAGAGTGATGGATGCCTGGAATGCGCACCTGAGAGAGATGGTGGAGATGAAAATGGTGACGGAGTTCAAAAAAGCGTGGGATGAACACAGAGGATCTAGAATCAGAAAATAATAGTAAATATTGAAGAACTAAGGCCAGTACTGGGCAGACTTGCAGGGTCTGTGTCTCTATATGGCCGTTTGGTGGAGGATGGGCTGGTGAGGGCTTCAATGGCTGGGAGGGTATAGATGGACTTGAGTGAGCTTTGACGGAGACTTCAGTAGTTGGAACCTAAGAACAGTACCGGGCAGAGCTTTGGATTCTTGCCCAGAAATAGCTAAGAAGAAAAAATCAGATTGAATCAGGTTGGGCAGACTAGATGGACCATTCAGGTTTTTATCTAACATCATCTACTATGTTACTATGTTAAATAAGTTCTCTTCTGGCCTGGGATGACAAAGAAGAAGTGCTCATTGAGGAGGAAGAGCCTGGCCAGCAGCCTGGAGTCAGCCATTTTGCAGGGAATTAAAAAAAACATAAAATTGCCGTTATGATGCCACGACACTAAAACATGATTGTTATTAAACACCACTAGGACATCCATGCGATGCCTAAAGAGCGATTCTGCAAAGCACGCATATGCTTTGTTGAATTGCACTGAGCATCACATTGCTGGATGCCTAAATAGCACATAAAAATACTCAATTCTGTAAAGGACACCTAACAATATAGATGCCTTTAAATCCAGTGTATTAATCACACTCAGCGTTGTGCTCCTGGATGTCTAAACCAGTGTTTCTCAACTTCTTCAAGCCAAGAACCCCCTAAGTCTAACAAATATCAAGTGAGTACCCCTGCCCAAGCTCCGCCCTAGACCTGACCAGGCTCTACCCAAGACCCACCCAGGCTCCACCCCTGACCCCATCCCCATAATAATAGTACTAATTGTATTGCAATTTCTTCCATCCATTTTTCATATACACATAATATAATCTTATTAATACATAATGGTAACCACAAACTTAAAAAAAGTACACTATATGCAGATAAATTGTTAATTATCATTTATATTCTTTTTTTTTTCAAAGAAGTCAAGGCAGATGACTTTAAATTATGCAATATCATCTCTGTAACAACTATAGAAAAATAGAGTGCAAAATATAGATAGCACTATAAATTCTCAAAACGGACACATTTCAATCACTAAATTGAAAATAAAATAATTTTCCTACCTTTGTTGGCTGGTGATTTCATGAGCCTCTGGTTGCACTTCATTCTGACTGTGCATCCAATATTTCTTTCTGTCTCCTGCACGTTTCCTCTCCTCCAGACCTCATTCCTTTCCCCAACCATCTCTCTCTCTCTGTCCCTCCATGAGTCCAATATTTCTCCCTCTCTCCTCCCCGGGTCATTTGGAGCATTTTTCATCACTGCACACCAGCCCCATGCCTATTTATCCTTCTATCACCCCTCTCCATCACCATGCCACATTTCTCCTTCCATCACTATGTTCAATATTCCTCCCCCTTATATCCCCTTCAACCTTTTCCTCTGTTCCCTTTCCACCACCCTATCCAACATTTCTCCCTCTCAATATTGTCTTCCCCATGCATTTCTACCTCTCTCCCCTCTCTCTGCCCAGTTTTTCTCTTTCTTCCTTTCCTCATATGTCATCATCTCTTTCCCTCTCACTTACACACTCATGCCCAACAATTCTCCCTTTATATTTTCTCCCTCCTAAGTTCAAACTTAGTGCCCCCTTTCTTCCTCCCTCTCTCCCTTCTGTGTCCCATGTTCATGCCACCTCCCTTCCTTTTGAGTCGATTTTGTGCCCCCTCCTCCTCCCTGCCTTCCAGCTGTGGTCCCAGAATCATGCACTCCAATGCCCCAATGTATTTCTTCCCTCCCCCCTTTCTCCCTGTGTCCCAGAAAGATTATGTCCCTTACTTGTTTGAGCTGCACTCACTCCATCTACCTTCAGCAGATTGTTGGGGGTCGTGCAGGCAGTGATTCACCCGCTGCATGTGGCTGACCCACAAGCCTTTCCTCTGACATCAGTTCTGACGTTGGAGAGAAGGTTACTAGGTCAGCTATGCGCAGTGTGTGTACTGCTGCTGGCTGCACATCCCCCCAACAAGCCACTGAAGGCAGAAAGAGCGAGTGCGGCAAGGATGTAAGTGGAAACCTCCCTCCCCCCTCTGACATCAGCTCTGACATCGTAGGGTAGCCTTGTGGGTCAGCTGTGGGAGGGAGGGAGGGGGGGAAAGCAGGGATTCTCGGCAGTGGCTTCAGAGGGCAGCAAGGAGGGATCCATGGTGGCGGCAGCACAACTTTGACAGATGGGTGGGTAGGGAATATTCTCTGCGGTGACCATCCCGTGTACCCCAACAAGCGGCCTGCATACCCCCAAGGGTATGCATACCGCATGTTGAGAAACATTGGTCTATATGGCGCCTAACTTTTAGATGTCCTTTACAGAATCTGCCCCTAACTGCCTAGACAATAGATGTCATGTGCTAATGGGAAAATTAGCAGTTGGCCATTAATAGGAGTCATGAAAAATGGGAGTAATTTTCCACCACACTAGAAGTGGTCTCAGCTCATGGTAAAGACCCAAGCTGGGAATAGCACTAGTCACTTATAGAATTGCTTAGCAAAATGACCTCTACAATTGAAAAGATTAAGGAACAACTGGTTCAATATGGAGTTATTAAAATTGAAGCAAAGTTGTAGGAAACGTGAAAGAGTTTGCTTGAAAAATAAGAATGAAAACAAAATAAACTGGAGGAAAACTGTAAGCAAATATAATAAGAAACTGAGTCAAAGAAAGAATATTGCTCTAAGTTAATAGGACAAAACATAGGAAATAAAAAATATATATTTTGCATAATTAATCATTTGACAAATACTAATGATATGCTTTACACTTCAGGAGACATTTTCCCTACTGTAGTGCAATTAGCTGATTATTTTAAGAAGAAAATCAGACAATTCAATTTCATATTGTAGGGAGAATTACCCAATATGATAATTACTCTTTAAAATTAGACAGCAATATTATATCTGCAGCAGGCATCTGGAATTAGTATGCTTCTTTTCTGTGGTCTAATTTTGATAAGCTAATTAAAAAAAGTTGCAAAATCTCACTGCCTTTTAGATATCTGTCCAATTAAATTCATGAAAGATATACCTATGGAATTTAAAATTATATTAATGGATTGGTTTAAAAATCTGATTATCACTAGGCTATTTCCCTAAATCTCTTGGAGAAATAATTCTTACTCTCATAATTAAAAACACAAAAGAATCCCATCAAAATTTTATAGTAGCTTCTATTTCACATTTTACTAAACTCATTGAGAACTTTGTGGCAAAAAAAGTTAACAGAATATTTGGATAAATTCATATACAGCCTGTTGTCATCTCACTGGGCTCCTCTCTTGGTGAAACCTTCTTGCCCTGATCTCTGTGACAGCTGCTTGCCCCGCCCCCTGCGATATCAACTGTAGGCCTCAAATCCTGCTGTGTACCCAGCATGCAGAAGTGAGCTTTTTGAGTTCCTGCCTGGTCCTGCACTGCTCTCTAAATGGCTGCCGTGAGATCTGAGGCAGCCATCCAAAGAGGGAGGGAGGGGCTCAGCATGGGGCAGGAGTGTAGAAAGCTCACTCCTTTCTATACATAGCCTGGCAGGGAGTGAGGGGGGCTGGGTTCAGAGCCTGGCAGGGAGGGAAGGGGCTGGCTGCAGAGCCTGGTAGGAAAGGGGGCTGGGTTCAGAGCCTGGCAGCTGAGGGTATAAGGGAGGGCCAATCCAGGTCACTAGTACCTGGCCAAAACCCAAGGAGTAGCAATATTCCATGCTATCGACACAGGGCAAGCAATGCCTTCCCCTGTGTCTTTCTCAATAACAGACTAAGGACTTTTCCTCCAGGAACTTATCCAAACCTTTCTTAAAACCAGCTACGCTAACTGCTGTTACTACATCCTCTGGCAACGCGTTCCAGAGCTTAACTATTCTCTGAGTGAAAAAAAATTTCTCCAATTGGTTTTAAAAGTATTTCCCTGTAACTTCATTGAGTGTCCCCTAGTCTTTGTAATTTTTGACGGAGTGAAAAATTGATCCACTTGTACCCATTCTACTCCACTCAGGATTTTGTAGACTTCAATCATATCTCCCCCTCAGCCGTCTCTTTTCCAAGCTGAAGAGCCCTAATCGTTTTAGTCTTTCATCATATGAGAGGAGTTCCTTCCTCTGTATCATCTTTGTCGCTCCTCTTTGAACGCTCCTCTTTTCTAGCACCACTATATCTTTCTTGATATAAGGAGACCAGAATTGAATGCAATACTCCAGATGAGGTTGCACCATGGAGTGATACAGGGGCATTATAATAGTCTTGTTAACCTTCCTTTTTTTAATAATTCCTAGCATCCTATTTGCTTTTTTTGGCCGCCGCCACACATTGGGCGGAAGATTTCATCATATTGTTTATGATGACACCCAGATCCTTTTCTTGGGTGCTAATCCCCAAGGTGGACCCTAGCATCCGGTAACTGTGATTCAGGTTATTCTTCCCAATGTGCATCACTTTGCATTTGTCCATATTAAATTTCATCTGCCATTTGGATGCCCAGTCTTCCAATTTCCTAAGGTCCGCCTGCAATTTTTCACAATCCGCATGCGTTTTAAGAACTTTGAACAGTTTAGTGTCATCTGCAAATTTAATCACCTCACTTATTCCAATTTTAAGATAATTTATAAATAAGTTAAATAGCACCGGTCCCAGTATAGACCCCTGTGGCAGTCCACTGTTTACTCTCCTCCATTGAGAAAAATGACCATTTAAGCCTACCCTCTGTTTTCTATCCGATAACCAATTCCTAATCCACAACTGAACTTTGCCACCTATCCCATGACACTTTAATTTTCTCAGGAGTCTCTCATGAGGAACTTTATCAAAAGCTTTCTGAAAATCTAGATATACTATATCAACTGGCTCACCTTTATCCACATGTTTAGTCACACCTTCAAAGAAGTCAAGCAAATTTTAAGATGTTGATGGGAGATCAGAATGACCTTTGTTGGTTACACCTGTTCTTCCCACTTTAAACCTTTGTATCCACTCATAAACCTTTCATTGATTGATGGCGCTATGTCCATACTGAGTCAATATTCAATGGTAAATTTCCACAGGTTTCACTCCCTCTGTCCAAGGAAAGCGCACTATTGCATGTTGTTCTTTGATGATGCAATCTTGCAATGGAGTATCTATGTTTCTGACCTCGTGGCTGTCACACGACTAAAGGTCGAGCGCTGCACTGTGCATGGACACACTATCCTTTATGTTGGAATAGGGCAAAAAAAACAACAACAAAACAACCCAACAAAGTCCTTGTAAGGATCAGCTGTGTAGTCCTTCAATCAGTCTGTTGATCCAATTCTTATGGGCCAATTCAGTACTTTGATTGATTGATTGGTCCAATCTCTATTAATCCAATCTTTTTTTTTTTTTTAATTATTTATTTATGCAATTTTAAATGAACATACAACATAAAAATGCCTTAAGAAATAGAAAGCATATAGCTAAATACAAAAACAATCCATAAAATAATATTTCCCATTGAAATCTAACAAGCAAACGTATTCATAGTCCTCAATTAAAGATAGGGAGAGGATATGTAAAAAGAGATACATCTCAGAAGAAAAAAAAAGAACTTAAATAAATCAATAATGACAACGTCTCGCCGGAAATAAACTAATACAATCTTCCATTTCTAATAATTATTATATTCTTTCCCCCTGACCCGACACCTGTACCTGTATTTTACGCTTATTCTCAAGAAAAGCCTCCAATTGTTTGGGATCAAAGAAAAGATACCTATTTGACTCATACAATATTAAATATTTACAAGGAAATCGCAAAAAGAAATGAGCACCCAGGGCTAATACCTGAGGGCGTAGAGTCAGAAATTGCTTCCTTTTCTCCTGTGTGTCTACACAGACATCAGGGAAAACCCAAACTTTACCTCCCAAAAACAATTTATCAGAGTTACGAAAAAACATTCTCATCACCCAGTCCTTGTCAGATTCAAAAACAAATGTAACTAGGAGTGTTGCTCTTATACACTCTTCTTCCAAAGATGTTTCTAATAATTGTGTTACATTTAAACTATCCATCGATAGTTCTCCTTGGGAAGAAGTTTGCCGTTTCTTCCGTGGCATAGAATAGACTTGAGAAAATAGAGGCACAGTTTCCTTTGGAACCCCCAGAACTTCCATCAGATATTTCTTAAGCAGTTCAATGGGGGCTACAGTCCTGGATTGAGGAAAATTGATAAAACGCAGATTCAACCTACGGGTGTAATTCTCCATTTTCTCTATTTTATTCCTCAGTCCAGTCATACCTTGTCCATAGATCAGGGTATTAGATTTTGAGTCTTTAAGACTTTGTTGAACTTCCTCTACTTTTTTTTCGAGCTCAAAATTCTTTGCCTCCTGGATGACAATACGTGTTTTACAGTCTTGCAAAGAATTGTCCACCAAAACTTTATTTCCCATGAAAATCTTCTCCAAGCGAGCTACAGCATCCCAGATAGAATCTAAAGTAACATGGGGAGGTTTAACCAGTGGTTTAACATGGGGAGGTTTAACCAGTGGTGTAATTTGCTGTTCACCAATATCCTGCCGCTGGTCAAATTTCTCAGACCTGGAGCTCTCTCCATGAGTCTCCTCTACACCTCCTACAGCACCTTCAATACCAGGTGGAGCTCAGAACTCACTCCCATATTGTCTCCCAGCACTCTGGTTTCTCCTCTTATGCTCCGGATACTACCCTCCTCTGTTGAATAATCCGCAGCGCTAGTCACAGCCTGCGGGTTCAACGCTTGTTCCGGCAGCATCACCATGCCTGGGTCAGAGGGTGGAAGTCGCTCCTCCGGGCTCAGAGTGACATTGAGCTCGGGTAAGGCCGCCCCTTCGCCAGCACCCGCTCCGGGGATATACGCTGAGACTACAAATCTCTCCATGGTGGAAAGGGGAAGCGGAGAGGACTCGGAGGGGTAAGTCCTTACTTTCCCCTTTCTCTTACCCATGTTAATATTAGTTCAGTGCTATACAGGAAGAGGAAAATAAGTTCCAAACAGTAGCCTTTCTCAGAGTGGCTACCGGCGAGACGCCATCTTGACTCCTCCCCCCAGAGAGGTTCTTTATGAAGTGTTTGCAGTCTAATCCAATCTTTAAAGTATAATCCTTAGTTCAATCCTCTGAAGTGTCTTTCTGGTATCTCAAGTGTCTCTCAAGCCTTTTAGAAACAATTCAGCATGTAGGAGCCTGACCTACACAGTAATTCCATGTTTTCCAAGAAATAAATGATATTTCTACATATATCATGATTTTTATAACATGTCTCTGATGAAGCAGTTATTGTGAAACAGATGAACTGCCATTGGACTGTACTTTAAAGATTTGATTAAGGACTTGACTTTAAAGATGGACCAGAAAGACACTTCAGAAGATTGAACTAAGGATTAGACTTTAACGATTGGATTAAAAGAGATTGGAGCAATCAGTCAATCAATCAATCAAAGTACTGAATTGGCGCATAAGGATCGGATCAACAAGGACTTCTTTGGGGTTTTTTTTTTCCCTTTTCCAACATAAAGTTAAGTGCCTTTTGGAAAACTATGAATAAGCGGATGTATGTTTTAAAATTTTACTTATGTATTCACTTAATATTTTTGAATAAATTTTGAATAAATTGAATGAATTAAATTAACTTATTAAAAAAAGATATAAAAAATGTAAAAAATGTAAAAAATAAATAAAAAATTAGGTTCTCAAAACCAAGGGTCTTTTATTCCTTGTGATTACATTATTGACACATTGACCTTTCTCTCTTTGTTTGGGTGACATTACATATTTGTGAGGGAGGTTTTTTTTTATATTATCTTTATGATGAAAAAATACTCCACAAGTTAATAAATACTCAATACTGTGAAAAATAATTGAAAAAAATATATATATTGTGACAGGGAAGCCCCTATCACTGGCTTAAAACCCTGCCACTAAAGCAAATGTGCCTATTCCTAAGCCAAGGAAGCTACCCATTAACTCTGTTCCCAGTGCTAAGATCAGACAGGCAGGGCAGAACAGAGAAGAGATGGCAGAGAAGAACAGAATCCCTGTTCCAAGTCACTATAATTCCTTTTATACACCATCTGTTAATTCTCTAGTAAAACCTCTGGTCAGGAAATCTGACACAGCAAGGATTAAGGAAAAGGGTGGAGCTGACAGGCAGAACGTGGCTAGGGCACCAGTGAATGTTACACAGCAGAATAAATCAGCAGGGAGGAAGCGCTGCTGCTGGTGAATCCAGGAACATTTGGATTAGCCTTCCGAGGACTAGGGCTTACTTTTGGGGTAGAGCTTATATTAAGACTTACCCTGAAAATCATGCTAGGGCTTATTTTCGGGGAAACATGGTACTATGTGGTGCACAAAACACTGAAAAGAGGTATTTGGATAAACAACTTACTGTCATTATTTTCCTGAAAATTATCCAGGTGCCTATGTCAGCCATTAGAAAAGGTATGATACTAACTCCTTACGAATTGAGAAATGAGCCATGAGTATGTGAAAATGTAAAGATATGTTAGATTGTGAGACTCTGAGTAGGGTCTTAGATTATTGTGTTTCATCTATCCACCGTGGGATGGTCAGTTCCTTTTTGTAATTAGGTCCTCTCATTCAAAGACACGCATGTCTTAGTTAGTTTTCCCCGAGGAGTTTAATTTTGTGCCCACTGGATTGAATTTACATATTCATTGGGTCTGACATTATAAATGCAGTGATGAGCATGCACTCAATTTTGTTTCACCTTCGTTTCTGCCACTTGTGAGCAGAGGCTATGGCAAAGACAGAAATAGACTTACACAGTCAATTGTTTATTAGTGCCTTTATTGTCTGTCTTGTTTTAATTTGATTTCACCAGGAACTGTGTCTTCTAAACAATGGCATTTTATTGCACTAAGTAATTGGAGAGTTTAAGGAGCCAATCAGGCTCTTAGGCCCCTTCCTGATGCATCACCCAATGCACTGGAAAGGGGCAGACCCACCATTCTGACGGTGGCAGGCCTGCCAGATGGACGGAGGGAAGACCCGTCCGTCCATCCAACAAAAAAGGTTAGAGGGGGGTCGTGGGGGGGGATCTGAAGGGGGGTTAGGAAGGATTTTAGTGGGGGTGCAGAGGCCTGAGTAGGGATGGAGGGAGAGTCCATGGAGGTGGCCTGGTCTATCTATGGAGGGGGTGGAGGGATTTCCAGACAGGAGGGACTGAGCATCCCTCCTGCTACATTCGTTCGGGGGAGGGATGGGCGGCTGTGGCCGATAAACTTATCAGAGCAGGGAGATCCCTTTAATGTGTTAAGCTCAGCAGCCGTGTCTACTTATAATGTAGGCTAGCATTTTGCTGGCCTACATTATACGTGTCTCCCGCTGGCCTAGGGAGATGCGTATGGCCTCCTAGATCTGCCTAAGGCTACTTCCGGGCCAAACCACGCCCACGCCTAGCCTTAGGCAAGCTTAGGCGGGCTTGCACGCCTTCCTAGGCTCCCGGAGGCATCTCCAATGTAGGCAGCCTGCCTCAGGAAGGTTTTTAAAAAAAATGTGTGTCCCAATTGGCTGGTTAGACAGCAGTAGAACGCCTACCACTGCCATTTATAGAATCTGGGCCTATATGTTTTTATGTAAGCGGTCTACAAATTTTAAAAATAAATACTTATTACTGCAATTTCCTGGTCCTATAGGAGTTTGATAAAAAAAGATTTTAGCTGCTGCTTTTTTTTTTTTTTACCAAGTAAACAATAGCATGGAATAGAGTGTCAATTTTTATAAAATGTGTCACTGCCCAGCGTAGGTGGTCGCAAGGTCATCTTTCCCCATCGTCATACTAGGGTATTGCTTCTCTCCAGCTTCCTGTTATCTCAGAATCTCTTTGCCTCATTAATGATATAAGATAGAGTTTTTCAGGTGAATGTTTCTCAAAATAAAGAACTCACAACATAGAACTCATGTCCTTATTTCTCACAGAGGAGTACTTTCTAGTTAGTCCCTTCCCAAAGTTTGAGTTTTTCCCGAATCAAGGTAAATCTCTTCCTATCATTCTGTATATACAGTCCATTTCTAGTTCTTTCACTCCAAACAAATCTTTAACACGGTTCTTTAAATTCTGCTTCTTTTATAGCCTGTAGCCTGTTTCAGTTTCAATTCATATATCATTACAGCTAGTTTAATTCACAAGTCTTGGAGAAACAGATAATAAAGTTCAAAGGAGAAACTCAAAATAAATGCTCAGTTACCTTTAACTTCACCCCACTGCAGCAAGGTAAGATTGCCAAAATGGGGGACTCCATCCAATTCCTGAATTAATTAGGTCCTCCCCACATTCTCCCTGGTATCTGGTTAAGAACATAAGAACATAAGCAGTGCCTCTGCCGGGTCAGACCACAGGTCCATCCTGCCCAGCAGTCCGCTCCCGCGGTGACCAAAAACAGGTCAAGGCCTGTCTGAATCATCAGAAGGGGCTCCCCTGCCACCTTGGTTTCCCATTTAAGTTCTGCCCTCCTATCGAAGTCCTAGCCCTCCGGTCTTGCACATGCACGACCAGGTTGGTTTACTCAGTACCCCACAATCCCTCTATCCCTCAGGAATCCATCCAATCCCTGCTTGAATCCCTGTACCGTACTCTGCCAGATCACTTCCTCCGGTAGCGCATTCCAAGTGTCCACGATATTTCATAGTCTCCCAAAATCAGGGAGTAGGTTGCCATAATAATCTGAGCAACTTCTTTCTGGTAAAACAAACAAACAGAACTACTTTCTCTTTCAGTGCTGTTTTCAAAACTCCTAAACCATGCTCTCATTCAGCACAGCACAGCACAGCAAACCCAAGCAGGTACACTTTTAAACCATGCACTTATCTTAGTCAGGTCCACATGTTTTACTCAAAGTCCACAGGAAGGCTTTCAGGCTCAGCTCCCTCAGCATGGCTGCCAATTTTCCACTTCTTGCTCTGGAGTTCGAGTGTCCATAGGTTTTGGAGGATCCCGAAAGTCTTGCACTGCCCTGTTTGTCTTTCTTCTATAATCTTCCTGACCTGTTTTTTTTCCTTTCTGTCCATTCCCCTCCCACTTTCATGGGCTCCTCTCTTTCTATTGGAGGATTTGGAAGTCCAGATTTACACAGCTTTGCTCTCAGAGGATTGTCCTGATACCCTAACCAAGGATTATCCTCATGGCTTGTGTTACAGGACCTAGGTATGCCCTTTTCTTGGTTCCTCAAGGGTCCTAAAGTCTCTTTGGTTAGGAATGACTTATCCTTGTACACTGTCCTGGTTTGGGGCAATAATCCTGGATGAGATCTTCCTTTTATTTGATTCTGAAAGGGCTTTGTTTTAGGGACTAGGGGATAATTTCCTATTTCCTCACTTCCCTCCCAGCTAGGGACTACGTTCCCTACCCTTTCCTTTCTGAGAGCCAAGGTCACTGGATCAAAAATGTCAACCTAATTATAAGGTCTTTAGAAAATCTATTAAAAAAACATTTTGTTTCGTAGGTATGTCTTGTGCAGTTAACACTGTATTTACTGATTGTAATTTGTCGATAATGTCAAAGCTTTCTTTTTGTGCTCTGCTTTGAACTATATGGTATTAGCAGAATACAAGAAATATGATATAATGTAATATAATTATTCTCCATCTATGCATTTCATTGTTTTAATCAATAGTATGTTATTTGTTTTATATGCTAAATTGGTTTAGATTACTTGATATGTAATAAGCAGCTTTTTGTAAACCAGTCTACTAGTGGGTCTATTCATTTTTAAAAAATTGTGCAATATGCAGTTATATTTTTCAAGTCCCTTTAGAGCATCACTACTAAATATATTTTTACTTGCATGTATAAATACAGTTATTTAGCTATTGTATAAAAAAACATGTTTGTGCAAAAAGGTTTAGAAGGAATTAATGTAAGATACAGGTTTATACTTTACTAAGGAGATTGAAAAAGAAACCACAAGAAATCAATCTGGGTCTTGAACTAATGCCAGCCAGGAGAGATTTAATATTTTGTTGAATTGATCACAAGAAAAACATCTGTACAATTATGTTGAATTTTCCTAGCAGTCTGAACTGCTCTGAACACAGTGCTTTGTAACAATCTCAACCTTTTACTTGTAAAAAATAGACTGAAAGGGTAGAAACATTCACTATCCTCTCAGTTATTATAAAAAGTGTTCCTTTGTCAGAGAAAGTTTCCAAAGCCATAGCACTTTATCCAAAAGTTTCAAAATCCTAAATAAAGCAGCAGTCTTCATGATCTTTCTAATGAAAAATGAGAAAGTAATTACTAAATCTTGTAAAGATTCATTTAAAGAAACAAAAACTAAAACTTGAATCTCAACACAGTGCTTCATAAAAGGCTTCACAATTGTACATTTTTCATATTCTGCAGTATAAAAATATAACTCAAAATGCATTAAAGAAGGAGTTTACTTTACTGACCTACACAATATATACAACTCATTAAATGTGAAGGATTATACAGATGCATTTTTATGTTCATATTCTGTAAAATGACTATATGTAGATGAAATTAATAACTAATTAAGAGTAAGAATCTAGAAGATTGCATAGGTTTTCACACCCTTGGCCATAGCAAACCCACATTTTTTCTGATCCCAGAGATTAACTTAACAAGGCATATAATAAGTTAAATAGTACCCACCAGGGTCTTGTTACAGTAGTTGGGTAGTTCAACTTTCTGAATGCTTCTGAAGGAAGAATAAAATTGTTTCTGCTATGAATTAAATTACAAGGGTCTAAACTTGCCAAACATAGAGCTGAACGAACTACAAGGGCACCTTTGAATAATATCCAAAAAAGTAATGAATATAAATCCTCAAAGACAATGTTAGAACATCAAAGAGGACAGCCACCATACCAGGAATCACAAAATTAGAAATAAAAAAGAGCGTAGTGCAGGAAAACATTAAAATCTATTTATACACCATGATACCTTTCAGTTTTAAGTGGTTTATAAAGAATTAAGAAAACTGAACATACAGAGTAGATTATAAGATCACTTATAAAATGTATCAAATAAATGACCTCACAACCACTTACTGCTACAACCTCTCAATGAATATGGAGTGCATGGTGGACCCAAATGTCTAAATGGTACCCTAGATGTTTTGTAAAATAGTTGATTATTGATGTAAGATATCCAAGTCCTAAGCTCACCCTAATCCCACCCAAAATATACCTTCAATATTCCTCCATGTAATTTAGATGCACTGCTGAGAAGCAGCATAGAAAACTGTCTAGAAAATAGGTTTTGAAAATGGTGATTTGGATTTTGTCAATTCAAATGTCCAAGTGCCACTTTATGATATCTTTTGGACATTTTTTTAAAATGAGCACCATAGGGCTCCTTTTACTAAGGTGCGCTAGCGTTTTTAGCGCACGTGGGATTTTAGCACACGCTAAACCTGTGCTACTCTTCTAGAACTAATGTCAGCTCAATGCTGACATTAAGGTCTAGCGCATGCAGCAATTCAGCGCACGCTATTCCGCGCATTAAAGCTCTAACACACCTTTGTAAAAGGATCCCATAGTGTGTAGAGGTTTTTTTTATGACCAATGATGAAATATGTTCCCTCACTGTGAATATATATCATTGAGAAGTTGTAGCCATAAGTGGTTGTGAGGTCTTTTTCTCTACTATATGTGTTTTTGGATTCTAATTTTGTTATTCCTGAAACATAGAAACATAGAAAGATGACGGCAGAAAAGGGCTACAGCCCACCAAGTCTGCCCACTCTACTGACCCACCCCATTAAGTCTGAGTGCTAATGACCCAGCTCCTTAACTCGACCCTCGCAGGGATCCCACGTGGATGTCCCATTTATTCTTAAAGTCGAGCACGCTGGTGGCTCTGATCACCTGCTCCGGAAGTTTGTTCCACTGATCCACCACCCTTTCTGTGAATAAATACTTCCTGGTGTCAACACTAAATTTCCCTCCTCTGAGTTTGAGCGGGTGCCCCCTTGTGACCGAGGGTCCCTTGGGAAAGAATATGTCATTTTCCACCTCGACACGACCTGTGACGTACTTAAATGTCTCTATCATGTCACCCCTTTCCCTGCGCTCTTCGAGAGTATAGAGCTGCAATTTGCCCAGTCTTTCTTCGTATGAGAGACCCTTGAGTCCGGAGACCATCCTAGTGGCCATCCGCTGGACTGACTCAGCTCGAAGCACATCTTTACGGTAATGTGGCCTCCAGAATTGCACACAGTATTCCAGATGAGGTCTCACCATGGTTCTGTAAAGTGGCATTATGACTTCAGGTTTGCGGCTAACGAAGCTTCTATTGATACATCCCATCATTTGCCTTGCCTTGGATGAGGCCTTCTCTACCTGTTTGGCAGCCTTCATGTCTGCACTGATGATTACTCCCAAGTCCCGTTCTTCTGAAGTCCTAGCTAGTGTTTCTCCATTCAAGGTGTATGTTCTGCATGGATTTCTGCTGCCGAGATGCATGACCTTACACTTCTTAGCATTGAAGCCCAGCTGCCATATCGAGGACCAGTTTTCCATCGTGATCAGATCATGCGTCATGCTATCCTTGAGATTGCTTTCGCTTACTGTATTACACAGTTTGGCATCGTCGGCAAACAGTGCTACTTTACCCTGAAGCCCTCGGGTCAAGTCCCTTATGAATATGTTGAAAAGGGATGGTCCCAGGACTGAGCCCTGCGGCACTCCGCTGGTCACCTCCGAAGTCTCAGAGAGGGTGCCGTTGACCATCACCCTCTGAAGTCTTCCACTCAGCCAATCATTGACCCATGCAGTTAGTTTCTCACCTAACCCCATCGATTTCATCTTGTTTAATAGTCTACGGTGTGGGACACTGTCAAAAGCTTTACTGAAATCCAAGTACACTATGTCCAGAGACTCTCCCGAGTCTAGCTTTCCTGTCACCCAATCAAAGAAGCTGATAAGATTGGATTGGCATGACCTGCCCCTAGTGAATCCATGTTGGCAGGGATCCCTTAGATTCCCCTCATCCAATACCGTGTCTAATTTACCTTTAAGTAGAGTTTCCATGAGTTTACACACTATTGATGTGAGACTCACCGGTCTGTAATTCGCAGGCTCTGCTCTGCAACCCTTTTTGTGCAGAGGAACGACGTTAGCTGTTTTCCAGTCCAGGGGGACTCTCCCCGTACTTAGGGAGAGATTGAAGAGCATGGCAAACGGTTTTGCCAGAACATCGCATAGCTCTCTGAGCACTCTTGGGTGCAAATTGTTCGGTCCCATGGCTTTGTTCACCTTGAGTCTTGACAGTTCTCTGTAAACATCAGCAGTTGTGAACTCAAAATTCTGAAATGGGTCTTCCATGCTTTGCTTTGTTTCCAGCCGTGGCCCGTGCCCTGGTGCCTCACAGGTAAAGACTGAACAGAAGTAATCATTCAGTAGTTTGGCTTTATCGGAATCTGTTTCCACATAATCCCCGTCTGGCGTTCTAAGGCGTGTTATCCCGTTTGTGTTCTTTTTCCTGTCGCTAATGTACCTGAAGAAGGATTTGTCCCCTTTCTTAATGTTCTTCACTAGAGTTTCTTCCATTTGAAGCTTGGCCTCCCTGACTGCTGTTTTGACCACTGTAGACTTTGTCCTGTATTCAGTGTTTGCTTCCTTTTCCCCGGTGCGTTTGTATGAGAGAAATGCTCTTTTCTTCTCCTTGACGAGGTACAAGACCTCATCAGTGAACCATTGGGGTTTCTTTTTTCTTTGTTGTTTAGTTACCGATTTTATGTAGCGGATAGTTGCCTCGTGAAGAGTCGATTTCAAGGTTGACTGGTATGGTGGCAGTCCTCTTTGATGTTCTAAAATTGTCTTTGAGGATTTATATTCATTACTTTGCTAGAACTTCAGGATTAAGCTATTAATAAGTACTAACAAGGGAAAGATTCTAAGACAATTTCAGTGTGATGGAATATTCCTTGGGGTACTTTCAGATCCAGGATAGTAGACAGTTTGGTACCACCAAGACATTGCCTTAGTCAAGACATCCCTCCAAAATCAGTAGCCATAGATTAAAGAAACTGATCAGGAAGGTCATTGTTGAAGTCTACAATTACTATAAAAGAAATAAAAAGGTCTCTGGATGAGGCGGGGGCAAATGTTGACCAACATTTTCAAGATTACTACAAAAACATTGTCTATATGGGAGAGTAGATCACCATTATTGCAGTCTTAGCAGAAAGTGATTCATAGTAAGACTGATTCTGAATTAATTTATTGGAGTTAGAAAGCTCAGGCCAAACTGTGGTCAAACTCTTGCATATCTCTGCTGCATTTCATTTAGTATTTCATTTATTATTATTGCATCACTTGGAACAGTTTGGTCTCCATTTAAGTATGCTGGCTTGGTTTATACTATAAGAAAAAGAATCTCCCAAGCCCCAAGAAGGAAACAGTGTTCAGGGAGAGAGACTGCCCACAAGAACAATTAGAGTAGAGCAATTACTCACGTAAGATGAACCAATAAATAAAGGATAATTTATAAAGAGAGCCCTCAGTCACACAACCAACCTCCAACCTCAGGAGGAAACGGCTGCCACTGATTTGCACCTAGAAGGTGTCAACTGTGAAACATCCTAGGGCTCTCTGTGAATTTAGTGCTAAATAACACAAAAGTGCTGTGGTGCAAACTAATCAAAAACGTGCACTGTAAGCAGTCTCTTCCCCTGAACCAGGGGGGCAAAAGATACAAGTGTCCAAATTCAATCTATTGAAGCCAAAAGAAGATACTTAGCTTCTCTGGTAAGCAGTCAGCAAGTCACCAAACGTCCAACGGGACTCCGTTTCGGGGGAGCACTCCCCCTTCTTCAGGAACGACTGACGCTGTGCGGGAGCCTAGAAGTCAAAAGGCTACAGCAGATTGGCAATAGTAGAAAATGGTGCTTGAACCAGAACAGACACCTCTGATTTAAACCTACAGACCAGGAGGCGTGACCGTATCAAGTCACATGACTCAATCAGGTACAAGTTGTAAAAGGTGTAATGAACAAACCAGTAATGATGTACTATTAATCACAGAAACAAAATGATGCCAAAAAAAAGGTGAAAAAGATAAAA
Source organism: Geotrypetes seraphini (assembly GCF_902459505.1). Lineage (NCBI taxonomy): Eukaryota > Metazoa > Chordata > Amphibia > Gymnophiona > Dermophiidae > Geotrypetes > Geotrypetes seraphini. The sequence continues at coordinate 256,397,028 of NC_047086.1, forward strand.
AAGAATAATCAAAACGTATGATACCATTCAATGTATTCGTTGTGTCCTGTGGGGATCAATGTCTGAAGTTCGTAAATCCAAAATTGTTCCCTCCTTTGCAACTGGGTAAGTTTATTACCCTGATAATCTGTGAAAATCTGTTCAATAACTAGCCATCTCAAATCATGGAAAGCGTGTTCAAATTGTATGCAGTGAGGTACCATAGGAGATGTCATGGATCTAGTATTGATCCAGCTCCGATGTTCTATCAGACGAGTTCTGATGGCCCTTTGAGTGCGTCCAACGTATATCATGTCACATGGGCATATAATAATATATATGACCCACTTGGATGTACATGAGGTATCTGATTTGTGGACGTATTGTTTATGGGTTCTTGGGTGTTCCCACATAGTGCCTGTAATTGTAGTGGCACAAATATCACAATTGTTCCCACATTTATCATGTTGGCCCCACCGATGTATGTTGGTGCGTTCAGAGATGTATTGAGAATGAACTACTCGGTCAGCAATATTCTTCGGACGTGAATAAGCAATGCAGGGTAAATCCCGGAAATCAGGGTGAAGCTGAAGGATGTGCCAATGGGACCTGATACTCCGGGCCACCTCACAGGCTTGATCAGAGAACGTTAATACACAGATCGTTTTAGTATCTGCACATTGGTGGGCCTGGGAAAGTAACAGGGATCTGTTGGCAAATAGAGCCCTGTTATAGGCTTGAGACAGAACTTTGTGGGGGTACCCCCGTTCCCTGAATCGAGCATACAAAATTCGAGCTTGCCTACGGAACTCACCCAAATCTGTACAAAGTCTACGAACACGTAGAAATTGGCTAATGGGCACAGACTGCTTAAGTTTGGTAGGGTGGCAGCTGGTGTAGTCCAAATAATTGTTTACTTCCACAGATTTTCGATATAAGGTGGTGACTAAGATGTTATCGTTTTTCTGAACCCAAACGTCCAAAAAAGAAATTTTCTCATTGTATTAACGTTCTGTGTATTAACGTTCTGTGTATTAACGATCTGTGTATTAACGTTCTCTGATCAAGCCTGTGAGGTGGCCCGGAGTATCAGGTCCCATTGGCACATCCTTCAGCTTCACCCTGATTTCCGGGATTTACCCTGCATTGCTTATTCACGTCCGAAGAATATTGCTGACCGAGTAGTTCATTCTCAATACATCTCTGAACGCACCAACATACATCGGTGGGGCCAACATGATAAATGTGGGAACAATTGTGATATTTGTGCCACTACAATTACAGGCACTATGTGGGAACACCCAAGAACCCATAAACAATACGTCCACAAATCAGATACCTCATGTACATCCAAGTGGGTCATATATATTATTATATGCCCATGTGACATGATATACGTTGGACGCACTCAAAGGGCACCAGTGGCATGGTGAGGGTGAGACGCCTGGAGTGGTGGCATCCCTGCCAGCCCTCATCTCTACACCCCCCACTCCTTCCCTGATCCCCCTGCCATGCTTGTACCCCCTTCCCTTCCCCCGTACCTCTAGTTGTTCACCACTACAAGCAACAAGAACTTCAGTGTGCTCCTTACTAGCCCATCAGCTCTCCCTCTGATGTCACTTCCTATGCATGGCACCCAGAAGTGATGTCAGCAAGAGAGAGATGATGGGGTTACAAGGAGCACATTGAAGTTGTTGCTTGTGGCGGTGAACCAACTAGAGGGGGAAAGGAAGGGGGCATGTGGTAAGGGGAGGAGTGGGAAGAGGTGGGGGAGGGGAAAAGGAAGAGGGATGCCGGCACCCCCATCAACATGGTGCTTGTAGTGGACTTCCCCCCCCCCCTCCTTAATACACCACTGTGTTTTACAAGTTATAAAGATGACAAGTATTCTCATATAACAAGCAAAATAAGTATTTTAAATTGTTATTCAGGTTATCTGCCTTGCGGATTCTTACTTCTAGAAATCTTGCCTTAGACAGTTTAAAGAGTTCCTGATATCGATTTTGAAGGTAAAGGTCAAGAAATCCATTGATATAATGGGGACATGTATTCACTGTAAGACAATTATCAGCTATTCCTCCCTTTACCTTTCATTATTTGCTTTTTGAAAAGATTATCTTCTTTGTTCTTTTCATTTCTATCTTCTTGCTCCCTTATTTTGGACTCAAGCAAGTATTGATACTAAATTGCTGATAATTGATGTATTTGTCTTATAATCAGGAACATACCTGTGTTTTTTCTTTTGGAAATTTACAAAATTAATTTTTTGTAAAAAGGAAAAATATATGCACAAATCCAAATGTACCATTTGTACAGCTGTTATATGCATGCATGTATGTGCAAACTGTTATACGTATTGCAAATGTTATACGTATATGTGCAAACGTTATGCATATTTAATTGATTAAATTGCTGTGAAAGAGGAAGTGCTTTTGCTAAGTGATTTAAATTTCCTAGTTGTTGATTGGAACATCTCAGCTACTATCTTGCATCCTCTAAAGAGGAAACAGTTTCAGTCATTTGCAATTGAAACTGCAGGAGGAACCAATACCGAATCTGGTGCTTAGGACCGGAGACAGTGTTACTGATGTCATAGTGTATGATCATCTGAATGTACAGAGATATAAATTACATGCTCCGTGCATGCTGAAGGCCCTCCAGAAATGGCCTGGAGTTTGGGAAAAAAGAGATACAAGGGTGATTATTCCTTTTGCTTTAAAGTTTAACCTTCTGCTGCAAGAGAGCAGCAAAATACATTACGTCTAATTTCCTTCATGTTATTTGCCATTAACAATTAACCCTTTCCAAAAAGTACTTGCCTCTTTTACACATTTAGCATAAATACTCAATCCATTATTTTACTGCTAAATAGAGTGCTAAAATAGAATTTAAGATCTTGTCCACATCTAAAGAGGTTTTGGTTAGGGCTCTTTATATAAAAAGAAGCAGATAGTCTGTGACTCTACAACAAGATGTCAATATTCTTGAGTGATAATCTGCTCTACTCTTTTTCTCTGAAAGAGATTACATTAGCAAGAACAAGTTATAGAACCTTTGCCATGCTATAAACTATACTGATGGGAATTTTTCCTATTTAATACATACTATACTTCAGCTTCTCAGATATGCTGCCTCAGTATCTGAAGTGTGAATTATCTGTTTGCTGAATTAGCCTGTGCTTGTAAACCTACTTCTTTCCAACTAGGTTGAATAAACATGAAATTTATAATTATTGAATATTTATTGTTTATTGAAAGCTTCAATACTGCTACTAATGACTGGGGAGTCAATTCAGAGCCGTTTCAGAACTTCTATCATGGAGTTACAAAACACGAGCTTCAGTAATGGTGTTACAATACATGAGCTATGATATATGTAACATAGTAACATAGATGATGGCAGATAAAGACCTGAATGGTCCATCCAGTCTGCCCAACCCAATTCAATCTGATGTTTTTTTTCTTAACTATTTCTGGGCAAGAATCCAAAGCTCTACCCAGTACTGTGCTTAGGTTCCAACTACTGAAGTCTCCGTCAAAGCTCACTCCAGCCCATCTACACCATCTTAGCCATTGAAGCCCTCCCCAGCCCATCCTCAACCAAATGGCCATATACAGACACAGTCTGTGCAAGTCTGCCCATTACTGGCCTTAGTTCTTCAATATTTACTATTATTTTCTGATTCTAGATCCTCTGTGTTCATATGAGCTTTAGTGCTGGTGTTACAGTTACAATTTTGATTAAAATACAATACATGAACTACGATGTTTGGAGTTATATGGTTGTGAATTAGTTTGTGAGTTTGTGGTCTATATGGGCCCGATAAACAATATAAACTGCCAAGAGAAGCTCCTGGTGGCTTAAATTGCCTGTCTGGAACAAACCAGACATTTTTAGTGACACTTCACCAGACAGTTCTACTGAAAATGTACAGTTAGTGCCCCAACCAAAAATAACTATATCAGCAGCATTCCATGGGTAGAGCCAGCACTTAACCATTATCATGGCACATGAGAAGACTAGAAAATCTCATGCTCTATTTACATTCCCTTCAGTTAAGGGTTGTAAAAGTAAGAAGCATCTTGGGCATTGTCTTTCCTATCAAGCAGCTTATTACGATAAAGATTTCTGTCCATTATTGACTAAATTCACATCTTATGAACATTACAGAAAACTTTTAAAGACTTTTAAAGACTTTTTCCAAATTCTTGGTTAACTAAATTTCTGTGTATCACATTATTCTTGTATTTTCCCATAGCATAATCTTTTGTTAACTGCATTGAACTAAGAGTTATGCGGTCTAGAAATTTGCTATTATATTATGTTATGTCTTCTGCAGCCCAGGATGAATATTTATTGACCCAGAATAATATTTTCTTCTTTTTCTATTCTATTCTATTCTATTCTATTTGTATACTTTATATACCGCCCTTTACACAGTTTAAGAGCAGTTTTCAAACAATCCTTCTCTTATAGCAAATTTCACATATGATCAGTAGCAGGAGAACAAAACCTAGTAAACAGTAAGATTTAGGGCCCCATTTATTAAGCTGTGCTAGAGATTTTTAGCATGAATCGGTGTGATAAATACGCCAACGCTCATAGAATTCCTATGGATGTGTCGGAGCACTTACCTCGCCAGCCCGCACTAAAAACCTCTAGTGCAGCTTGATCAGTAGTATTAAACACTGAAGGAAAAAGCCAGGTTTTTAGCACTTTTTGAAAAGTGAGATATCCTAGTTGATCAGAAATTATCGATGGCAAAGTATTCCACAAGAGAGGGCCCACATATGAAAATGTCCTTTTTCTGGTGGTTGTCAAGTGAATACTTTGTAATGAAGGAAGCTCGAACAAGCTATATTGAGAAGATCATAACACTCTACCCCGATTTAATTCATTCATCTTCTCTCTGAGATAGCCTGGTTAAACTAAACTAAACTAAACCTTAAGTTTGTATACCGCATCATCTCCACAGAAGTAGAGCTCGGCATGGTTTACAGGAATTGATATAGAAAGGAACTCCAAAGAAAAATAGAAGAACTTGGTACAGAGAAGTTTAGAGAGACTTAGTATATCGAAGAGGGAGAGGTCATTACATTTTAGAGAAAAGCCATGTTTTTAAATGTTTTTGGAAGAGTTGGAGGGAGGTCAGACTCCGAAGCGGGATAGTAAAGCTGTTCCAAAATTTGGTGATCCTGAAGAAGAGGGATGTCCCTAATTTTCCTGCATGGGATATGCCCTTTAAAGAGGGGAAGGATAGTTTGAATTTTTGAGTAGATCTGGTGGTGTTGGGATTCGAGGAGTTCCAAGATAGTGGAAAAAGAGGAGGAAGGATGCTGTGTAGAGACTTGAAGGTTAGTCAGGCGCATTTGTATTGAACTCTAAGGATTACTGGGAGCCAGTGAAGCTTAGACAGAAGCTGAGAGACGTGGTCAAATTTGCTTTTTGCGAAGATTAGTTTAGCCGCGGTGTTCTGAATCCGCTGAAGTCTATGAAGGCTTTTCTTTGTTAGGCTTAGGTAGATGGAATTACAGTAATCCAGTCTGGAAAGAATAATGGATTGAATGAGGACAGCAAAGTGTTGTTGATGGAAGCAGGATCTCACTTTCCTTAACATGTGAAGATTGAAAAAGCATTTTTTTACTAGGGAGTTAAGGTGGTCGTTAAAGGACAGTTTAGAATCAATGATGATGCCCAGAACTTTGCTTGAGTGTTCAAGCTGCAAAGTGGTTGTAGAAATCAACATGTTTTGAAAACAAGACACCATAATTTAAATGATATCCTTTTCTGAACTGAAAGGCAGTGTAAATTTTTCAAAATGAGAGTAATATGATCTGTTTTCTTTTTGAATGTAATTAACCTCACTGCCATGTTTTCGACTAACTGAAACCTTTTAAGATTGACCTTGCGAAGACCCACATACAATACATTACAGTATTGTAGTCCAATCTACTAATTGCAACTGCAAAAATTAACTTTGCCAGATTCTCCTTTGTCAGGACAGATCATAACTGTGAATGTTATGCAGTTGAACATAGCTTGACTTAACTACTATATTAAGGGCTCCTTTTACAAAACCACAATAGAGGTTTCTACTGTGAGCCTGCAAGATAAATGCTCTGATGCTCACAGGAATTCTATGAGCATCGGAGCATTTACCCTGCTGGCCCACAGTAGAAACCTCTGCTGCATCTTTCTAAAAGCCAGCATAATTTGTCAAATTTCAGCTATGAATCATAATGAACTCCCAGTGTAATAATTTCCGATTTTAAATGAATTATTTGGCCTTTCATTTTTGATTATATCAAAAGCAGATGCTATTTTCTAGATATCCAGAGGGTTTCTGTGAGCAACAGCTTTCTCAAGGGATGACATGCCTTCAAACCTGCTCTAACAAGTTGACAATGAACAGTTCTCATGTTCTCTGCCACTGCATGCACTTTTCACTCTTGCTGCAAACACTGCAAACTCGCTTTCCTGTTCTGCAGAAATTTGTTTACCAATATTCAGTCATCCCTGCCACTGTACAAGGGCTTACGACAAAAGGCAGGTATTCTTTTTGGCGACAAAGTTTCACCTCTTGCTAACAATTTTTTTGACAGACACTCACAAACTGTGGTGAGATATTCAGTTTCCAAACAATTTCATAAGAACATCAGAATACCCTTACTGGGTCAGACCAATGGTCCATTAAGCCCAGTAGCCCGTTCTCAAGGTGGCCAATCAAGGTCACTAGTACCTAGCCAAAACCCAAGGTGTAGCAATATTCCATTTACCAATACAGGGCAAGCAGTGGCTTCCCCCATGTCTTTCTCAATAACAGACTATGGACTTTTCCTCCAGGAATTTGTCCAAACCTTTCTTAAAACCAGCTACGCTATCCACTCTTACCACAACCTCTGGCAATCCATTCCAGAGCTTAACTATTCTCTGAGTGGAAAAAAATTTCCTCCTATTGGTTTTAAAAGTATTTCTCTGTAATTTCATCGAGTATCCCCTAGTCTTTGTAATTTTTGATGGAGTAAAAAATCGATCCACTTTTACCCGTTCTACTCCACTCAGGATTTTGTAGATTTCAATCATATCTCCCCTCAGCCATCTCTTTTCCAAGCTGAAGAGCCCTAACCATTGTCTTTCCTCATATGAGATGAGCTCCATCCCCTTTACCATCTTGGTCGCTCTTCTTTGAACCTTTTCTAGTGCCACTATATCTTTCTTGAGATAAGAAGACCAGAATTGAATGCAATACTCCAGATGAGATTGCACCATGGAGCAATACAGCGGTATTATAACATTCTTAGTCTTGTTAACCATCCCTTTTTAAATAATTCCTAGCATCTTATTTGCTTTTTTGGCCGCTGCCGCACATTGGTCAGAAGATTTCATCGAATTGTCTACGATGACACTTGGATCCTATTCTTGGGTGCTAACCCCCAAGGTGGACCCTAGCATCCGGTAACTGTGATTCAGGTTATTCTTCCCACTATGCATCACTTTGCATTTGTCCACATTAAATTTCATCTGCCATTTGGATGCCCAGTCTTCCAATTTCTAAGGTCCGCCTGCAATTTTTCCCAATCTGCATTTGTTTTAACAACTTTGAACAGTTTAGGGTTCCTTTTACTAAGGTGCGCTAGCGTTTTTAGTGCATGCACATGATTAGTATGCGCTATAAAGCGTGCTAGCCGAAAAATTACCACCTGATTAAAAGGAGGCAGTAACAGCTAGCACATGCGGCAATTTAGCGTGTGCTATTCCGCGCATTAAGGCCGTAATGCACCTTTGTAAAAGGAGCCCTTAGTGTTATTTGCAAATTTAATTACCTCACTCGTCATTACAATTTCTAGATAATTTATAAATAAGTTAAATAGCACCGGTCTCAGTACAGACCCCTGCGGTACTCCACTGTATACTCTCTTCCACTGAGAAAAATGACCATTTAACCCTACCTTCTGCATTACGGTTGTTTCCTCCACAACACAATCTGACCCTTCTTCTTTGGTGAGATACTAAATTTCTTATCCATTACTAGATTCACACGTTCAAGTATTATGCAACACACAGACACTTGCTAATGACTAGAAAAGATTTGTTAAATACCAAGATCACCCAAAAATGAGGTGTTTCAGTCTATAGTATTAATCATCCTACAACAAATAATAATTTGCTGCATTTGTCCATCTGTGCTGAAATGTAATTGAACTGGTCTGGACAACCAATGAAATGTCCTCCATCTCAACTGTCATTCTGAGGCAGTACACTTGTTCCCAGCACAAACATTCCATGCTGTAAGCATCAGCTAAACACAGCACTTTAGGTTACACCGGCTTTAACTGTCAGAAAGCTCTCAACATTGACAAAATCCATAATAATTTGGCCAATACTGTATATTATAAATAATCATCTGTATGAGATGGCCAAAATTGCATTATATTTTCTGTACAACTTTTCAGGGGACCTCTTTGGGAAGGTTGAAGGTTATTTACCATTTGTAAAAATGAGTTTATCACTTTTTTCTTGAGAGGAAATGCCGTGGTATAAGCAAGCTCATGACAGACTTCCTATTTGAGGAGAGCACTAAAACAGTGAACATTTTTTACATTTATTTTTTAGTTGCTATGATTGTTTTGTTTCACTGTAGTATCCAGAATACTGCTGAAGTCAAGCACAATTCATGCTGCTTAGATAGATGCTATGAAATGAAGCTGAACATAACAGATATTGAAAGAGTTGTGTTTGCAAATGATTACCTGTCAAACCATGCTTTTTTTTCAGTACTCTTTTTTTAGAGTAGGAAACATGAAGACAGAAAACGAAGCCAAGTGGCTTCCTATCTTTCAAATCATGATTTATAGTCTAGGCATTACAAGAGTTTCTAGATTGTTTTTCAGCAAAACAGAAAGAGGCCACATAACTTAGGGGCCCATTCACTAAAAAAGATTAAGCCTTTATATGCATTTATCTCCAAATTCTATAAAAAGCAAATTCTATAAAAATTCTATAAAAAGCAAATTATAATTTTATAATTCTATAAAATTATACAAAATTTGCATGTGTAAATTTGGATGCTAATATGGGGCTCCTTTTACTAAGCCGCATTAGGGCATTAATGTGCGGAATACCGCACACTAATTGCCGCACATGCTAGACGCTAATGCCAGCATTGAGCTGGCGTTAGTTCTAGCCACGTAGCATAGGTTTAGCGCATGCTAACATGCTGCGTGCACTAGAAACACTAACACAGCTTAGTAAAAGGAGCCCTTAATTTTAATCAAAATTTAGGTGTGTAAATTTAGGTGTGGAATCCATGGCTAAATTTTATGCCTGCATCCAAAAAGAGGCTGCAGAAGTGGGAGGGTCTTGGGTGAATCGGTGGTGTTCCTTGGATTTACATGCCTAATTTAAATGCAAGGACTTGTACCATGTTCTAGTTCTAGTTGGTGCAAGTGGCCTCACATCACTACCTGAAAGTGAGCACAGACAGAGATCAAACCGGAGGGATGCTGGGATGACCAAGGTAGGGGACAAGAGGTGGGCACTGGTTGGGAAGGGAAGGTAATGGCTGCTTGCAGGTACTGGCCCATCCCTTCTATCCCTGACAGGGGCCACAGTAGCTGCCATATACTCCCACTCTGTGTTGTACCCATGAGCCAATGCACCTGTGGCCTGGTACTCTGGCAGACAGGATGACTACCAGCCCTCCTCTAGGACCCTGCCTCTACATTGGCCCCTTCCCCTTCTTCTCCCTGGGTGTAGTACAGGGAGGTGGGGCACACACAGCACAGCTCCTTCCCCACCTAATATACCTGAGTCATGTGCAGCAGTAGATATGTCCTGGCTGCAAACACCATGGATGCCTGCCTAGGGGAGGAGGTTGCACTCCATCCATTCAGCTGGGGTGAGGTCAGAAATGTCTGCATCTGGAAGCCTGTCCCCAGCCTAAATGGTGGTTGGAGGACAAAATGTAATCAATGAATCTTTGGTAGCACAAGATAGAATCATACTGCCACCACTACATATAAAGCTAGGTCTTATGAAACAATTTATAAAGGCTTTGAATAAAGACGGTTTGTGCATTGAATACATAGCGCATATGTTACCTGGGTTTACCATGGAAAAACTGAAGGCAGGAATTTTCGATGGTTCATAGAACCACATTTCATAGCATCAATGAATGAAATCAAATCATGTGCCTGGTCTTCATTTGTTCTTGTTTTGAAAAACATTTTGAAAAACAGTCACTTAGATTGCTTTCCAGAGAACCTTGGTGACTTAAGCAAAGAGCAAGGTGAAAGATTTCACTAAGACATTAAAAAACAAAAGAAATGGAAGCCAGACACCAAGGAAGATGGGATGCACACATGATAGCAGACTATTGTTGGAATCTTATGCGGGATTGTTCTGGCAGATCCCACTCTCTGAAGTCTTACAAAAAGATCTTCTTGTGTGTCCAATGACTGGAAAGTTTATATCATAAACTTGTGCTTTTGGTATGAAATAAGTAGATTTTCATGTTGTATATTTTCTTTTAATTTTTAATATGTTTCCTTCATGCTTACAAGATATTAATTTAAACACTACATTAAAATATCCTGACCTTTTTTTAATGGGCAAGCAGTGTAAAGAGTGGTATATGGCACATGTTATTTATCTCAACAACTAGAGCTGATAGGAGAAAAATGGTACTATTTTTGGAATCAGCAGGTCAAATATACCCAGAAACAGGTCTAATATTTGAGGCACCAAAATGAGTGTTGGTCGGTGTTATGGAATAATGTTTGGTGAAGAGGTCTCTCCCTACCTGAATTTCTACTCAGTTTTTGATGGGATTGTCTTGGTTGGTTAATCCAAAACCAAAACAAAACCTACTTCTGGTATGCAGGATCTTTTTTCCAACAAATGTTGAGTAGCATTGGGAGCTACTTTAGCTCCCTCATAGTGGCTTTATACTTGGCAGAATTTGAGGAGAAGAAAGTTTATGTGGCTTTAAAATTTGAACTTGTTATTTTTTTGTAGAAAGTTTTTGGATGAAATCTTTTGTCTATGGAAAGGCACTGAAGAACAATTGTTACTCTAACCAATGGCTTAATTCCCTGAATTCAAGTTTAAAGTTTACGATGACATATAATGCTTTGAAAAATGAAATTTTGGATGTGACAACAGTTTATTGGAAGAAAATGGCTTGAAATACGCCATTACATTTCACAAGTTTTCATCCTTATATCTGCACATGAGTCTTCCCATTAGCCAATTTCTCTGAATTTGTTGCATTTGTTCATCTCTGAAATAATTCAAACAGCAATCTAATTTACTGTGTGAACAATTCCTGGAAAGGGGGTATCCCCATTGAAAAGCTTAACTGGCAGTGTTCGAATCCAAGCTAAATGCCCACTTTTTTTTAAAATTTCTTTATTTATGTTAAAGCCATAAGTAAATGCAAAATATAATACAATCATATTACTCTATAAAAACACTTAAATACAATTACAATTGTAATCTATGACAAAAAGATATACCCCCTCCCCCATAATTATATTCAAAAAGTACATTCAAATTGAGAAGTTGAAAAATACATTCCAACCCGCTCTCCCACCCACCCACCCTGGACGTGCATGACCAATTGGGCATAATCACCAATCACTCTTTGCAAAATTTTGTCAATGGCTCCCAAATCTTCAGAAACTTCTTATAATGTCCCTGATATATGGCCATATTACATTCCATCTTAAAAACATGACAGAGAGACTCCCACCAAAATGAATAGTTCAGTCTATCCCAGTTTTTCCAATTCTTTAGAATAAGCTGTATGGCAACCCCTGTCATAATAAAGAGAAGTTTATTATTATGAGATGATATTTGGCTTTTATCTTTCATCATAGTGCCAAATAGCACAGTGTCGTATGCTAATGCCACTGGATTTTCCATTACTTTGTTTACCTAATCCCAAATGTATCTCCAAAATTGAAGTATCAAAGGACAATAAAATTATAAATGATCTAATGTCCCAGGTTCGAAATGACAGTGCCAACACCTATTAGACTTGGAACTATCTAATTTCTGTAACCGAACTGGGGTCCAAACTGCTCTATGTAACAAAAAAAAAACAAGTTTGTCTCATAGATGCAGACACCGTACATCTCATCCTCCATTTCCAGACTCGTGGCCATTGAGACGCAGTAATCTGATGCTTTATCTCAAAGCTCCAAATGTCACGAGACTAGTTTTTGGTTTCTTATTCAAAAATCCAGACATTAAATTCTTTTATCTTGGCATCCCAAGTCCTCTAAATTTTCTTCACACTTCTACCTCTAACCCTCTGTTGTAGTTCCTTCCTATTTCTTCTACTGTAAACCACGCCAAGCTCTACAAACGTGGAGATGATGCGGTATACAAACCTAAGGATTAGATTAGATTAGATTAGATATTAATTTATACCACTGAGTGGCCTGGTGACCCAGGAAATCCACCTGGAAGCACAGGAACGGCAAACTATACTGATTTTTAAGATTTTTCCAGTCAGGGAACCCCTCCTGAATGGCCTGCTTCAACTACAACCCCCTATAACTTTGAGATTTAGCAATGTCAAATTTATGTTGCAGTCGTGAAAACTCAAGCAGCTTTCCGTCTGATACTACATCATCTAAAGTATGTATGCCCGCCTTCATCCAGTGTTTCCACATGACCTTAAACTCGCCAATCTGAGTCTTGGAGTTCAACCAAAGGCACTGAGAAGTGGATTTATGAATTGGAATATCTGTTAAATTAGTAATAAATTTTAAAGTCTTCCAAGTGTCCATTAAAATTCTATTGTTCTTATACCCACTTAGGCCCACTTTTTTGAAACTGCTTTCAACGAAAATGATAGGAGGCTTGCGCCAGAAAACATATGAGGAGAGACTGGAAGCCCTGAATATGTATACCCTAGAGGAAAGGATATTCAAATACTGGAAGGGTATTAACGTAGAACAAGCATTGCATCTGCGCATGTGCAAATGCCGTCCCAAAGTCACTGTTAGCTGGAAGCTTTTCAAAACCCAAAGTGCCGGGTTTTGAAAAGCTGTCCGGACCCCCAGACATGTCCTCAAATGAGGACATGTCTGGGGAAATCCAGATGTCTGGTAAACCTACTCTTGGGGTTCTTTTCCTCCCTGCTGTCCAATTGGTGCAGGTCATTGTTTCTAGGCAGTGACTCTCCTTTTTTCTTCACTTTGCTCAAATTGTGCACTGGTCTGAGTGATTGGCTGTCTCCACTATTGGCTCCCTCTTCTGGCAGGCCTTTGTCCCATGATTGGCCATCTCCTCCTTCATCACTGCCTTTTTCTTCTGCTGAGCCCCTGATTGGCCCAGTACTCTCAGCCCTCCCCTGGGATCCTGTGTTCACTTAATTCCAATACTCTGACCTCACTTAGATTTCAGGGCTCTATTCTTTCTTGCTTCTCTTATCTCTCACAGAATGACAGGGCTTCTAATATTTTCAGCCTTTTTGTTTTTTTGATTGAGGGGTAGGTAAAGGGATTCATATTTCTCTGAGACATTTTTGTTTCTTTCAGGTAAATTGGGGCATAGCCCTGTAGTTCTTTAAACAACAGACAATATAATTTGAATAAGATTCAGCCTTTCACTGGGAGCCAGTGTGTTTTTAGGTAGCTTGGTGTTATTTGGTCATATTTGTTCATGGAAAAGATTAATCTTAGTGCTGTATTTTGTATAGTATGCAACTGTTTTATCTCTGATGCTGGATATGGTAGGTACAGGATGTTGCAGTAATCCAGCATTACCAAGAATAGGGATTGTACTAGGATACAAATTTATGGCTCTTCAAAAAATTTGTGCATGTGTCTTACATAGGTTACTCATCATTGTGAAGGATTTTTGGACGATGTTGATCTGTAAATGAAGAGAGCTACATTTATCTACTGTATAGTACTTTTAGTGAAGATTCTAATAGGTAAATTAAAGAGTTAATTTTTATGTTGGTTGCTGTAGGTTGTTTATCATTCTCAATTAATAGGAACCACAATTTTCTGTATTTAGTTTTAGTCTGTGGTCCTTCATCCAAGCTTCTATTTCCATAAAGAAATCTTGTATATTTTTTGGGTTACTTTAGTGAGTTTTCAACTGGTAGAAGGAGAGTGATATCATCCACATAACTATAAGACGCTATGGGGCTCATAATCAAAACAAAAGAACATCTAAAAAGTGGCCTAAATCGATACTTGGAGGATCAAAAATACAGATCGTCCAAGTACCGAAAATCAAAGCTGGTTTTAGACGTTTCTAAACCAGCTTAGGCCTTTCCCCTGCCTTTAAACACATAGAGTGAAAAGATGTGTTTTTAGAGGAGGGGAAAGGGCGGGAGGTAGGCTGACCTACACTTAGTCGTACAGTAGGTATAACCAAAACTTTTCACAGGTTGCCTAGTCAGCACTTATACGTTTTGACTTAGACCAAGTCAAAACAGGTATAAGTGCCCGAAAGGGGTCATATAGCTGATTACAGCTGCCATGATCAGCTCAGCGGCCCCTGCAACCTGCCCACCCCCCACCACAACGATCGCAGCAGGAGAGATGGCTCATCTCTCCTGCTGTGATGGCAATCGCTCATCCTCCAAACTGCAGCACTTTAGGGTGAGGATCGTGGCAGGGGAGATTAGGCATCTCCCCTGCCGCGATTCTCATCCCAAAGTGCCATGGTTCGGGGAGGGAGATGCCATAATGGCAGGAGAGATGCCTAATCTCTCCTGGCACGATCCAACCCCTCACTGATACGGGCAGGAGGGAGCCCAACCCCTCCTGCCCTGATGCAGCCCCCCACCTCCTCGATCAGATCAGGCATGAGGGAGCCCAAACCCTACTGCCATGACTCAGCCCCCACCCACCCCGATTGGATCAGGCAGGAGGGAGCCCAACCCCTCCTACCCTGATGCAGCCCCCCACCCCCCTGATCAGATCGGGCAGGAGGAAGCCCAACCCCTCCTGCCCTGGTGAAACCCCCAACCCCTTGATACCATCCTTGCAGGAAGGAGCCTAACCCCTCCTGCCCCTGTACCCCCCTACCCCCCACCCCCACTAACATATGGGCAGTAGGAATCCCAGGCCCTCCTGCCCATGACGCACCCCTCACAACCACCCCCTGAACCCATGATCGGCCCCATGAACCCCCAACTGCTGACCCCATGATACCCCCTGCTGATCCCATGACACCCCCCACTACGTACACCCCTTACCTAAAAGAAGTTGACCAGACGGACGGGTCCCAGGCCCATCCACCTGGCAGGCCCACCATCTGCCGAATGGCGGGCCTTAAGGCCTAATTGGGCCAGGCGCCAAAGGTCCCACACACAGGAAGGGCCTTAGGCTCCTGAGCCAACCAGAATTGGCCCATATTTGCCTTAGACCCCTCCTGGACTGCGTTGAGTCCATATTCCTAAAGCCCTGCCCACAGGAGGGGCGTAAGGCAACTGGGCCAATTCCAGTTGGCCCAGGTGCCTAAGGCCCCTCCTGTGGGCGGGGTCTTTGGTGCCTGGCCCAATCAGGTCCTAAGGCCCGCCATTCGGTGGATAGTGGGCCTGATGGGTGGTCAGGCTTGGGACCTGTCCATCCGGCCAACTTCTTTTAGGTAAGGGGGTGTAGGGGGTGGGGGTGTTGTGGGATTGGCAGGGGTATCATGGGATTGGAAATTGTGGGGTGCAAGGGGCTGATGTGGGCTCGGGGGCGGTTGTGGGGGGGGGGTGCATCATGGGCAGGAGGGCCTGGGATCCCTCCTGCTTATATCTTAGTGGGGTGGGGGGTAGGGGGTCGCAGGGGCAGGAGGTGTTGGGCTTCCTCCTGTCTGGATGGTATCAAGAGGTTGGGAGTTTCACCAGGGCAGGAGGGGTTGGGCTTCCTCCTGCCCGATCCGATCAGGGGGTGGGTGGGGGCTGAGTCATGGCAGTAAGGTTTGGGCTCCCTCCTGCCTGTATCGGTTCAGGTAGGGGGGGGTGAATCATGGCAGGAGAGAATGGCTATCTCTCCTGCCATGATAGTGATCACCCCTCTACCCGAACTGCCACAAACCATGGTAGGAGAGATTGGGCATCTCTCCTGCCACAGGTTGCAGCAGTTCAGAGGTGGGCCGATCGCCATCGCGGCTGGGGAGATGAGCCATCTTTCCTGCCATGATCATTAGGGGAGGGGGGTGTGTGGATTCTGTAACTGGTATTGTTTTTGACAGACACTGGTTACAGAATGCCCCTCCATGCATATTTTGCCTAAGATGTGACTGAGGGAGGCTAGATATACGTTGAATAGAATCGACAATAATGTTGAGCCCTACAGAACACCTTCCATAGTTTTAACACAATATTTCCTGGATTGAAGGAATCCTTGAAGCCATGTGTAGACCCTTTCCATTATGCCTACTTCTTCTAGTATGTATAATAATTTGAGGTGATCTACCAAGTCAAAGCTGAGAATATATCAAATTGGATGATTCATATCTTCCCACTGTCACTTAGCTGTTGTCTTGCTGTGTCTAATAATGTTCCCAGTAGTGTCTCTGTACTGCAGTTTGCTCTGAATCTGGATTGGGAGAGGTGTAGTAAGGAGTGATCCTCCAAGTATTTCAATAGATGTGATGCTACCAACCTTTCCATGATTTTTATGTATAGGAGTATGGAGGCGACTGGCGATTGGTTGGAGGGTAAGGCAATGGATGCTCTTTTGTCTTTCAGTATAGAGGTGATGATTATTTCACTAAAGTCTGTAGGGAACTAACCAACTGACATCGATTGTGTCCAGTCCAAGAGTTGTTCCCAAAATTGCAGTGAGAATGTTTTTAATTGATATAATGGGCAACAGTCAAGGTTTATATTCCATCCTCCCCAGAGAGCTCAGAATGGGTTACAGTTTAACATTCACAGTGTTACAATATAAAATTGCTTTGGGTTTCAACCTCTTCAACCCCACGCTGGCATTGTGGAGTAAACAAAATAAACAAAAAATACTTTTTCTCTCTTTTTTAGGTCCTAGCTCACACTTGCTGTCTAACACCAGTTCTGGCAGGATACACATTTCAAATCTGACATATTGTAATCACAAAAGAGAAAATAAAATTATTTTTTTCTACCTTTTGTTATCTAGTCATTTTATTATCCAAAGAAACATAGAAACATCATGGCAGATAAAGGCCAAACTGCCCATCCAATCTGCCCATCTGCAGTAATTATTATCTCTTCCTCTCTCTATGAGATCTTATGTGCATATCCAACATCTTCTTGAATTCAGACATACTCTCTATCTCCACCACTTCTTCCAGGAATCTGTTTCACGCATCTACCACACTTTCTGTAAAAAAGCATTTCCTTAGATTATTACTGAGCAAGACCTTGAACAATTACTCATGCCTACTACCTATGGAGAGAATTCAGGAAACGCCTAAAAACACATCTGTCCCTGAAATACTTAGGAAACCAACCTATTCAGTCTTAGTCCTCAACAAACGATCTCAAGAACTATCAATCACTAAGTCTGTACTTTGTTTATTCATTCTCTGTAACATTTCTATTCATTGTAAACCGCATAGAACTTCACAGTCCTGCGGTATATAAACTGTTGTTATTATTATTATTATTATTAACTTCATCTTATGCCCTCTCATTACAGAGCTTCCTTTACACCACGTAGATATTTAAACATCTCTGTCATATCTCCTCTCTCCCGCCTTTTCTCTAAAGTATACATTTTGAGATCTTTAAATTTGTCCCCATACGCCTTATGATGAAGACCACACACCATTTTAGTAGGCTTCCTTTGGACTAACTCCATCCTTTTTATATCATTTTGAAGGTGCAGTCTCCAGAATTGTATATAATATTCTAAATGAGGTCTCACCAAAATCTTATATAGGGGCATCAATACCTCCTTTTTCCTACTGCACATACCTCTTTCTGTGCACCTTAACATCCTTTTAGCTTTCAGCGTCACCTTTTCAACTTGTTTGGCCACCTTAAGATCATTATATACAATCACATTCAAATCCCGCTCTTCTGTTGTGCATATAAGTTCTTCACCCCCTAAACTGTATCGTTCCTTTCGGTTTTTGCAGCCTAAATGTATGACCTTGCATTTCTTAGCATTAAATTTTAGCTGCCAAATTTCAGACCATTCTTCAAGCTTTGTTAGGTCTTTTTCATGTTATTCACATCATCCTGGGTGTATTCTTTTTTTGCAGATTTTGATATCATCCGCACTGAGGCAAACCTTACCTGACAACCCTTCACCAATATCGCTTTTAAAAATGCTAAAAAGAACAGCCCCAAGAACAGAACCTTGAGGCATACCACTGGTAACATCCCTTTCCTCAGAGCGATCTTCATTAACCACTACCCTCTGTTGTCTTCCACTCAATCAGTTCTTGACTCAGCCTGTAACTTTAGGGCCTATCCCAGGGGCAGTCAGTTTATTTATTAGACATCTGTATGGAACACTGTCAAAGGCTTTGTTGAAATCTAAATATATCACATCTAGCACACTCCCTCTACCCAATTCTCTGGCCACCCAGTCAACTAAATTGATCAGATTTGTCTGACAAGACATACCTCTAGTAAATGCATGTTGTTTCTGGTCCTGTAATCCATCATTCTCTGTTTTAAAAGTGTTTCCCTTAATTTGTTTACCACAGAAGTCACACTTACTGGCCTGTAATTCCCTACTTCTTCTTTACTTTCACTTTTGTTTAGAGGGACCAAATCCACCTTTCTCCACTCTTCCGGTACCATACCGACTCTAGAGAAGCATTGAAAAGATCAGTCATTGGAGCCACCAGAACTTCCTGAAATTTGTGTTTGGGTTCCAACATAAAATACCTGAACATTTTTTATCAGAGCTAAAAATATGGCCCCACCCCCACGCCCATATCACTGCCACAAGACCGCCACCCCCAGAGCCAGCCTCCCACCCTCTAGAGAAGCACAGCTTGCTATTTCTCTCCTCAGGCAAACTTTTTAAAGGCCCTGATGGTCTAGTAGCATCCCATGCTGCTCTTGCTCCCAATGGCCCTATGTTCAAAATGGTGGCTGTGACTTCCTGTAACAGTCTCACAAGGCTACAATGGGACATCATAGTCACCATTTTAAATACACAGCCACTGGGAGCAGGAGCAATATTTCATGTTCCTGCCCCCAAAGAAGCTCCTAGACCACCAAGGCCTTTAAAAAGTAGGCCTGGGAAGGGTAGAGTTTGTGGTTGGGCTGTATTTTTTCTGGGGCGGGAGGGGGGTTTGCGATGATGGCAGGAGCAGGGCCACATTTTGAGTTTTGGTTCTGGCTCTGGTTCCAGCCTAAACTGAGCTATGGATTTGGGTTTGATTGAGCTCAAAATCACTGATTTCAGTCAGCCTCTACATGTTTACTTCTATATACTGACATACTAGTCATGTTCTGCATTTTCACAAGAAAATAAAATCAATTTACATCTTATTAAAATGAGAGGAGGCAGAGGAGAGGTGAAGAACACAAGTAGTCTTTTAATGATGCAGGAACTGGGATGGGGGATGAGATGACATAAGGATGGTAGGAGTGAAATATGTTATTTTAGTAATATGTGAAGTAAAACATGATCTAAAGAAAACAAATAGTAACAGAAATGCACATTAAAATAACAAATTATCAAACTGTAAAATAAAAGTATAGCATGAAACATATAGAAATTGTGGTGCTTACAGTAAGAGAAATGCTATTTAACTCCTGTAGTTTAACTCAGCTTGTCAATTCACTTGAGTTCTCTGTGATAATGAGATTTTTGATACAGTTCAATTTGAGTTTAGGAAACACAACAGCATGGAAAGGTCATTAGTGGTATTTATTGAATTGCTACATATAAAGTTTGGAAAAGGGCTTAGCTTTGTAGCTATGTTACTCAACCTTACCACAAAATTCAACACAAATGAATCATCAAATCTTGGAAACGTGTTGTGGCATCTCGGCATAGCCAAGATGTATCTGAATTGGTTTCTATCTCCCCTCTCTCCCCCTTTACTTTTCAATTTGTTTTTATGGGTATAAATCAATTTATAATTAAACAAACATTAAATAAATATGAAAAAAAGTTTCTCTAGTTACACAGAATGATCATAACAGTAAGTAGAAAACAAATCCTGATAAATGACCATTTAATTTATGTTTTGAGAAAGTTATAAATTCTATAGTATTTCATAGTGGATCCAGTGTGACTGATTCATATTCATACATGGTACAAACCATTTTTAACCATGTACTGTATATAGTATATTCATTCATTTGTGTATCATTGTTTCCAGTAATTGTTTAAAATCAATTTATGCAATTGGGAAAGAAGAAAATCAAACAGGATTATAATAAGAATCACCTACAAGAGGGGAAGGAAATAGGGACTTGTATACTGCCTTTTTGTGGCACTAGTGTTTAAAACTTACAACCAGGACAGACTCTGGGTGCAGAGACAATAGCAGTTCAACCAGTATGACACATTACCTTACTTACATGCTTCTGTGGCTCGGAGGGCCACCCAGTCATTTGTTGTAAAAAGATCACCCAGACTGAACACAAGGAGATACAAAGCAAAATAGACAGCGCATTGAATGATACACGGAGGAACAAGTGAGAAAATTATATAGTGAATGGTGATACTCATCCTATGCTGATTCCTCGTGAATATAAAATGTACATTTCTTAAAATCCTGTTTCGAGAAGACTGCAGTCCCGAAGAATTTATTGTTATGACTGTTAGGAGGTCCAACAATGCAAAGATCAGATGTGGGATGAAGTTAAATTTGAATCTTTTTTATTGAGATATGCTGGGAATATTTTATGATGACCTGAATCTACACCAAGAAGAAAGAACAAAAATCAAACATTACTGACGCTAGCAATCTGCTAAGATGAATATCTGTAGAGCACATATACTTTTGAACTTATAATGAAATAAGGATTAGATCTCTCTCAAATATGATATTGGTAATGATACAGTGATCCCTCTTATCCATGGTCAATCATTTATATGTTTCATATACTCTAGTAAATATTTAGTCTAATATATGAATTGATAAAACTAAAATGTAAATTAAATATTACTATATAAGGGATAGTTAATTATATTTCATGAATGGTGGGAAAAAAATTATATTTTTTAGATTTATGAATAATTATATTAATAAGTTTCAAAAATGAATGAATTGTCATTTTGAGGGAAATTTAAATGGTTCATTCTTTTCAAGTAAGATTATATATATAGAAATACATGTTATAATCATATAGGAAGATTAATTTTTATTGAATAGAGGAAATAGTGAAATAAGATGCTTGGGGGAGGGTAGAGGCTACCAGTCTGATTTTATGTCTTCAAGTTATCATAATATAATAAGGGGGATATATGGAAGGGAATAGAAAAGGGGTATTGGATTCTTAGAAGTATAATGTATAAGAGAAAAGGGGAGGGAAGGGGATTTGAGAAGGGGATGTTTGAGATGATTAGGTATTATATTCCATATATTAATTTAAGGGAAATTAGAAATATACAGGAAAATCAATACTTGAATTATTTGATGAGATTTATGTGTCCTATAAGTAAAATTTTTAATGGAATTTAAAATATTCTCATTAAATGTTAATGGCCTCAACCATCCGATAAAGAGGAAGAAAACACTGTTGTTTTTAAAACAACAGAATGTAGATATATGCTATATACAAGAGACTCACTTATCGGACGTAGAGTCTCAAAAACTAAAAGGAGATTGGGTTAAACATTGCTTTTATGCCCCAGCTGTGAAGAAAAAAGCAAGTGTAGCAATTTTAGTGAATAAAAGTTGCACTGCTATGTTCAAGTTGATAGCTGCCGATCTTTCAGGAAGGTGGTTACATGTAGACATGAACCTGGGAAATACTACAATGGCGCTTTTCAATGTATATGCACCTAATTCAAATCAAATTGAATTTTTTAAATTTCTACAACAATTGTTACTACCACTGGCTGCTTCTAATTTAGTTGTGGCAGGGGATTTTAATTCTGTTATAGATCCTTTAATGGATAAAAAACCTAGCAGAATTATGAAATCATTAGGATTAGATAATTTGATACAAAATTGTGATTTGAAAGATATATGGCGAATATTTCATTTTAATGATCGGGAATTTTAGTTTTGCTCCCATGTTCACAAATTGTTTTCAAAGATAGACTATATATTTGTTTCAAATACATTAATTCAACAAGTTACACAAGCCTCCATAGATCCAATTATTTTGTCAGATCATGGTAGGGTGTGGATTAAATTTAAAATAATTGACCAGGATGATAGTAGATCTGTATGGAGATTTGATAATACATTGCTTGTAGAACCAAATTTTATTGAGGAAATTCAATTAAAAATAAATGATTATTTTCAAATTAATTATACGGAAGATATCTCAATGGAAACGTTGTGGGATGCTTTTATGGTATCCATGAGAGGTCAAATTATTTCTTTTTCGGCATATATTAAAAAACAAATTAAAAATCAATTTTCCAGGTTAGAACAAGATATAAAGATATTGGAATCAAAATTAATTGATAAGTGGGAATATTCTATACTACAGGATCTCTTGAAAGCTAAAGGGAAATACAATGAAATTTCTTCTAAATTGATAAGAAAATATTTATTTTCTCAACAGGCATTGTATTATGGGAATTCAAATAAGGCGGGAAGATTATTGGCAAATTATCTAAAAGCAAAAAAAAAACAAAAACAAAAGTAGTGGCGGTAAAAGATGATAAAGGGAATACTTATTCTCAAATTGGTCCTATTCTAAAACAATTTTTAAATTTTTATAAAGATCTGTATTCTTCTAGCCTTATTTAGATAAAGAAAAGGATGGATCAGAATTTTTAAAATTAATTAAGGGACCAAAAATTCCTGAGCATATAAAAGAAAGTTTAGAAAAGCCAATATCAATAAATGAATTGCAAACAGCATTGAAGTCCCTTAGAGTTGGATCCGCTCCAGGTGGGGATGGTTTTACAGTGGAGTTTTATAAATCATTCCAAATTAACCTATTACCATATTTGTTAAATTTATATCAGACTCAACTAACTAAAGGTTGTATTACAGGTACCATGGCAGAATCATTAACTATAGTTTTGCCAAAGCCAAATAAAGATCCCACACTGGTTTCAAACTATAGGCCTATTTCCTTAATTAATGTACATGGAAAACTTTTAGCTAAAACATTGGAATGCACCAAACAGGATTCGTTGCTGAGAGACATTCTTCTAACAACACTAGGCTGACCTTACATATGTTGAATTTGTCAAAAGCCTTAAATGATCCGGCTTTTTCTGTATCCCTGGATGCAGAGGCCTTTGATCGAGTTGAATGGACCTTCATGTATCAAGCATTGGAATGGTTTGGTATGGATTCAGAATTTATACAAATGGTTCAAACATTGTATAACTCCCCTGTTGCTAAACTTTATTTTAATAATAATTTTTCAGAAGGTTTTAGGTTGCAGAGGGGGGTTAGACAAGGCTGTCCCTTATCTCCTCTGCTTTTTTATATTGTATTAGAACCCTTGTTATTAGCTATTCAGCAAGCAAAGGAGATACAGGGTATTCCTCGTAGAGATTGGGAATATAAAGTCTCTGCTTATGCAGATGTATACTGCTTTATTTGAGAAATCCTGAGACAACCATTCCTTGCTTACTTGAAATGATTGAGAAATTTGGAAAATTTTCAGGATACAAGATATATTGGAGTAAATCAGAAATTATTCCACTTAATGCCCACTGGACAAAAGGTTTATTTGATTCATTTCCCTTTCTTTGGAGGGAAGATGGAATAAAGTATTTAGGTATTTGGATTAAAAATACACTGGAAGAAACAATGAAAATAAATGAAAATTTTTATTACAGAAGGTAACACAAATGTGTGAGCAATGGAATCCTTTACATCTTTCTTGGTGGGGGAGAGTCCAAACTATTAAAATGATGATTTTGCCTGTGGTTTGTTATCAGATGGGTATGTTGCCGGTTTTTTTTCAAGGGTCCTTTTATAAAAAAATTAAATAGTATTCTTAGAAAATTTATTTGGCTGGGTAAAACTCCTAGAGTTGCTTTGGTATCTTTACAAAAGCCGATTTCAGAGGGAGGGGTAAATTTTCCCAATTTTTATCGGTACCATCAATCCTATATTTTACGTCAGGGTATGTATTGGGTCCTCCCAGAGCTCATGGAAAAACTCCCAGATTGGTTGTGGTTAGAATGGCAACTCATGTCTCCTATACGTCAATGCCATGTTCTCAGTATCAAAATGCCTAGGTACTGTAAAGATAACAGAATATTAGTTGATACATGGAAACTATTGCGATATTTAAGTAATTTAACAACTATTCCAATTCACAAATCTACAAATCAATCTATATGGCTGAATTCCAAGATTCAAATTGGCAGAGAAAAACTCGTCTGGAAGCATTGGATGATAGCAGGAATACGTTTATTGGATGATGTTATCTCTAATGGTAAGCTGCTTGAATTTTCACAGTTGCAATATAAATATGGCCTCAATAAATCAGAAAGTTTTAGATGGTTGCAACTGAAGCAGGCCATTCAGGCAGGATTCCCTGAGTGAAAAAACCTTAATAATCAATATAGTATGAAGTTCTTATGCTTTCAGGTGGACTTTCTGGGTTACCAGGCTGCCCAGTGGTATAAATTGCTGACTGGATTTATTAAAAAGAAACCAAACACTAGTCTGAGAGACATTTGGAGCATTGAGATCAAGTATCAAATTTCTGCGTCTCAATGGCCACAAATTTGTACTTGGAGGATGAGATGTACAGTGTCAGCATCTATGAGACAAACATGGTTTTTTTCTGTTCCATAGAGCATTATGGACCCTTGTTCGGTTACAAAAATTGGATAGCTCTAAGTCTAATAAATGTTGGCACTGTCATCTCGAAGCAAGGACTTTAGGTCATTTATTATTCTATTGTCCATTTATTATGACTTTTTGGAAATCAATTTGGGACCAAATTAATTGTTTATTAGAAAATCCAGTGGCATTGTCATATGATACTGTATTATTTGGTATGTCAATGAGAGCAAAGAGTCAGATATCATCAAATAATAACAAGCTATTACTCATGACTGGTGTTGCCATTCAACAAATTACTTATAGCTGGAAGAACTGGAGTAGACTAAATTATAATTTTTGGTGGAATTCATTATGTCATATGTATAAAATGGAAAGAGTAATAGCAACACAGCGAGGATATATTAGGAAATTTCAAGATGTGTGGGAGCCATTAACAAAATTTTGTAATGATTAGTTGTTACTGTTCCCTTAATTCTTAAAGTTCATTTTTCAGGGGGTTGGGGATTTTAAGTATAACATCTTATATAAAGTAATTTAATTACTTATTATGAAGGGGTGGGAAGGGAGAGAGCTAAGATTTTATGATTGGTATTGATGAATATTAAGTGATATTCTCAATGTGCAAATGTGTTTATGTATTATCATACTTGTACGTATAAAAATAAATAAAGATTTACAAAAAAAATAATTTCTATTGATTTTTTTAGTGCTAGATTTCTATATTATAATTTTAGCAATGCTCTCCAAGATGGTTAATATATGTACATTGTGATAGGCACAGGAGTTGTCATTGCATGAGGAAACCAAATGGGGGATCTGTGTTAAAGTAAGGACCTTTTCTTTAAATAAGCAGTAAACTATAACTCCCAAGAACCTTTGCTAGGTTAAAGAGATTCCAGCTCCCACGAAGGGAAAGAACCTCTTAGAAAGTTCTGGCTTCTGTCAGAAGAGAGCTAGAGGGAGGAACCTAGAAGGGTAAGAGGAAGATTCTCACTGATAAGTGGGGTTATTAAAATAAAAGGTGGAATTTTGAGTCCCAGGCCCCATAAGATAGCTTTCCTCAGATAGCAGGTAGTATAGCATGAAATGATTACATTTTGCTGGATTTAGCAATTATAAAATATGGCTTGAAATAAAGTATGTTTTCTGATCTGAGCTCTGAGAAACCCCTGGCCATCTGCCTTCAAAATGTGTTAAGTACCCCCTTTCAGTGAATACTAAAAACAGCTGGGGTTTAGTATCAGTGTTATAAAGAATTTTTCTCTGAAAGATATGCAACATAAAAGAAGGTACAGCAGTGTTAACTGCCCCGGTCTACATGGACAATGTTTAGTCATCAGAGGTTTGGGACCTGAAACCTTAGCCATCAGTAGTAGAGACAAGACAAAGCCACTGGATGTTTTCAGACAAATACCTTATCAAAATTCAATCAAGCTTTGCTCAGCCAGAAAGCAAACCAGATGACATCATCCAGCTAGAACAGAAACAAGTTTGAATTGAACTCCTGCACTGTGATTGGCCATAACTCTGGCATTGTGACTACATATTGCTCCTGAGTTCCTGACCTGGTGATTGAACCAGACTTCAAGCCCCTAGAATCTATAAAAAGGGGAAATTCACTGAAATTCCTCCTCTTGGGGGTCATCACTGAACACGTGCTATAATCTCTCCTCTACATCCAAGACGCCATGTGCTCCCAGCTAATCTGCAACTGAAGAATTCGTCTAGCAAGGGCCTGTATCAGAGTGAGTTACTTTCAATCCAGCTTAAATTAATCATTCTGTTTCTCTAACAATATTTTATCTTGTGGCACATTTCCCTTATTTAAATATCCCTAAATTGTAACTAAAAATTTACTGCATGGCCTGCACAATCTTGTAATTAAACTTTTCTCAGTCAAAATAAAATTCTAGTTCCTCTCAAATGCTTAAATATCTTAAATATCATACAGAGCTAACTTTTAAAGTGCATTCCCCAAATTAATATCTATTTAATATACAGTATATATATTATTCCTCTCTTCAAGTGTTTTATTTTTTAATGGTGGAGAATTGTGGACAAGGTTAATAGTGCACAAGATAATACTGTTTTCCTAAGAGTTAAATTAATACTGAAATTGTATTGTATTGTTTTATAGGAAAATAAGAAAATACTGAAATTGTATTGTGCTGTTTTACAGAAAACTGAATATTTTGTTTCAGGAATAAAATCCCCATTAGTACTAAGTGAAAAATAGTCAGCACACATCTCTCCTTGGTAACCATAACTAATGTACTATCACTGTAACTTTTTATATCTATTCTCCTGTCAGCATGCACCATGGTGAATATACATTATTATAAAGTGTATGGAAACTGGTGTCTGACTACCGTAATCTTCTAACAAAACTATATTTCCTCCTAAACTTCCACCCTGTTAAAGGTTGGTGCCCACTTAACTGTGTTCAGGCATAGTTTTGAGGATGGTCTTTATGCGAGTACCTCTGCATTCAATACTCATAAAATTTATACCCTCCCAGGTATCCTTCTAAGCCTCTCCTCTTCATAAAGGAGAGCATTTCTAATATGCTAAACCTTTCCTGGCTTCTCCCCCTGTACCAACATGCGGAGTTTTGAAATTTAGATAAGAACAATGTTCTGGTGTAAGAAGAGAACTGATTCTGTAGCATATGCTGAGGGAAAGGGACATAAGAGGTCCCCAAAATGGACTGCTTTGTGTGGAGTGCTACAAGGATCCATACTGTCCCTTCCTTATTCAATATCTACTTCAGAGCCCTGGAAAAAAGATTTTCCTCCCCTCAGATCCACACATTTTCATACGCAGACGATATCTTCCTACTTTGTGTAGCTCCAAATGCTGACCTACTCAACCATTGTATTCATCCACATTAGGTGGTATAAAGCCTATAGAAAACTCTTAGCAGATTTCTTATCTCTCGTGCCTTTCTATTTTACATGTCCTTTAAAGATCATTTTTTTTTCATTAAAAGTATCTGTCCATGAAAAGAAGCTGTGGAAAACAGGGAAGCATGGCGAGGACTAGCCTACAGAGTATCCAAGGATCAGACACAACTGAATGAATACTAGTAGTAGTAATAGTAGTAGTATCTGTCCATGATAGGGGTGTTTCTCAACACCATCAGCCTTGTGTTTAAAACTGTCTACCCTGTCACAGAACAGAGTATAGAAAGTGTCCCTTTTCATGGGTTGGAGATTTGATCACCTGTGCAAATCCTAGTGCTGCTCTCATATCCAGGAAATCTGCAATGACATTGAACAGGAAAGAGAGGATAAATCGCCTTGCATTATATAATCATTTAAAACTAACACTTTACTGTATATTTAAACCACTTTATCTTAGAACTGAAAATTGCTGCAAAATAATTAATGATATGAAAAACCCAGGGATAGATTAGAATGATATATATGCAATGATATCATCTCCTTATATGGATAACTTACATTCAGTTCCATTATAAGCTGTCTCCTATAGGTCTGGATTTTGATAAATTGCTAAAACTAATGGTTTAGTAGCATTATCAAATAGGTGTGAAGAGAGAGAGAGAATATCTTGGCCTTGTTCTTCTCTGCAAATGAAAGGAACTAGAGAATAAAAGGTTCATATTCAGAATGATTTAACAACCTAATTAAATTGCATTGGGCAGTCCATCCCTAGATTTTCAGTGGCATTTAATTGTATAGTTCTACTGAAAATCAGGTGTGACTTTCACAACAGGGGTGGAGTCATGGAAGAGCTTGGTATTATATGGGCAGATAGGACTGTACAAAAAAAATCGGCTATACCCACATGGCTTATACCCGCATGACTTCTGAGCGCCACCAAAAATCTGTGAGTGTGTGTGGGAGTGTGTGGAGCAGGGGTTCAAGCTACAGACTCAGCAACCTGAGGCTGTGGGTTCAAATCCCTCGCTTTTCCTTGTGACCCTGGGCCAGTCACTTAATCCCTGCATTGCCCCATGTACACTAGATAGAGTTTGAGCCCACCGGGACAGATAGGGAAATATGATAAAGTACCAGAATGTAAACCACTTAGGATATAAGTGATACATAAGTAGTAAAAATCTACTATAATAAAATGCTAAGCGCACATGCGCACTTTTACCACCATGTTCCCTGATCTGTAGTTCTGTGGTCAGCAGAGTACGCATGCGCGCTTACCACACATCTCTCTCTCTCTCTGTCTCGCAGCGGGCTTGCTGGTTCCGACCAGACTGATAAAGTTTATTTTTCTCTCTCACAGCGGGCTTGCTGGCTCTGGAACACTCCCAATTAACTGACAAAGTTCATTTTTTAGTTCAAAGCTGCCGCCGTGGCTCCTCTATCGAACCTCACCAGCATCGGAGAAGACTTCCGATTTGAGAGAGGAGACGCTGCGTCGGCTTTGAACTAAAAAATACAATTCACAAAACAACTAAGTTTTTTTTAAGTAAGATAAGTTTGCCGCCATCGTCGCCCCCTTCCCCCCCTTTACCGGTGCACACAAACCCCCATTGAACCTCCCACTGTGAGACGCACAAACCTCCCGGCTCCAGCAGCGGCTGCATCACATTAAAGACGCTGCTTCATGGCTTTCCCATGCTCTGATTTCCTCTGCTGATCTCTGATGACATCATCAGAGATGCCAGCAGAGGAAATCAGAGCATGGGAAGGCCGTGAAGCAGCGTCTTTAGAGTGATGCAGCCACTGCTGGAGCAAATAGGTTTGATGGTTGTCTAGCGGTAGGAGGGTCAGTGGGGTTGGCTGCATGGCGACTATAGTGGCAGGGGTGAGAGGGTTCTACTGCACAGGGGGATGGCTGGCAGGCAGGTTGGTTTTGGAGGGTGTGGGAGGGACAAAGTATGGAAGGCAGTGAGGGGGGAAAAGGAAAGAGAAGCTGATAGACCGGGGGAGCAGGGAAGAGGGACCAGGGGAGCAGGAGAGAGGTGCTGCTGGACCGGGGGAGCAGGGAAGAGGGACAGGGGGAGCAGGTGGAAGGCAGTGAAGGGAAGCAGGGAAGAGGTGCTGCTGGACCAGGGGAGCAGGGAAGTGGTGCTGCAGGGCCAGAGGAGCAGGGAAGAGTGCTGCTGGACCAGGGGAGCAGGGAAGAGGTGCTTATGGACCGGGGGAGCAGGGAAGAGGGATAGGGGGAGCATGGAAGAGATTCTGCTGCACAGGGAAGTGGGTTGGGGGAGGGAAATGCTGCTGCTGCTGCACAGGAAAATGGAGGGGGTGGGTATGCTTCTGCTGCTACTGCACAGGGAAGTGGATTGGGGAGGGAAATGCTGCTGGTGAGAAAAAGGGGCTGGGGATGAAAGGGAAAAGATGGGAGAATAATAATAATAATAATAATAATAATTTTATTCTTATATACCGCCATACCCAGCGAGTTCTAGGCGGTTTACATTAATTAGAATAGGATCTGCAGAGACATGTAGATTTACCACAAATTTATCGGATTTACAACAAATTTAGCCAAACTTGGCAGATGAAGAAGGGAGAGGGTAGAAGAAGGGGAGGATAGGAGCTATCATGAGGAGGAGATGAGCCGAGCAAGGGGCCCGGAGATTACCAGAGATTAGAAGGGGGCTGGGGGGGGTAAAAATGGGTTTGGAGCTGGAGCTGGGGTTGAAAATAGGGGACATGTGAGGGAAGGAGGCTTTACTAGCACCCGTTAATGTAACGGGCTTAAACACTAGTAAATAAATAAAATATTTAGCAGAAGTATGTGGATAGTGCAACTTAATATTGGGCTCAACAAAACTTATCTGGTAGCAGCTTCTCAAAATTCTGATGGAATCCCTCACACAGAAAAGCTACAATCCCAAAATGATATTCAGAGATATTGTCTCTTCACTTAAAACACCCAAGGAAAGCCTACTGTAGTACAAAGAAAAGAAACCTTAGAGAAAGTCCCTCTTGCAGTGAAGTGGTAGAAAAACAGAAACATCATAATCCTTGATTATAGCAGGTTTCCTGGTCTTGCCGTGTCTGTGTAGAAAGAACTGACATTTCAGCCATCATGCTGTGGTTTTCTTCAGGGTATGTTGAGGTCTGCAGTGTGTCTTTATATAATGGGTGTTGTGGCAGGGACCCGTGCACTGCGCTTCTCAGACCCTGAGATAATGGACTTTGATCCAGAACCAGCCCATGTAAGTCCTACCCCTGTGCCCAGAATCAGAGCTAGGACAGCACAGCCCAAAATGGAGAAATATTTCTGTGCTGCTCCTTTTAAGTCTGGCTCTTTAAGAAAAGGCAAGAATGTGCTATGGCCAGGAATCAACCAGTTTAGAAAACCTGCACCTGAGGTCAAAAATGGGGAGGGACGTAGATTGAGAGATCCCTTTTCCAGCAGCAAAGCTCAGGCAGAAAGGGGAGAGGAGCTGGGTGAGAACACAAAAGCAGCTGGGATTCTACAGACAGGCCAAGAGACATCTGCATGGAGGAACTGAATCCAGCTGAGAGTGAAGAGTGCTCCATAAGACATACTTTTTTTCAACCCAAAAGTGGGTGGAAATCTCGGTGCGTCTTATGGAGCGAAGGTACAATTTTGAAACCCCCCTACCACTACCGCAGCCACTGCACCGTTTTAAACACCTACCTGCCTGCCGTAGCCGCACCATTTTAAAACACCATGCCGCCATACCTTTTAAAACACCCACCCACCCAACCACCTACCTGCCCACCATCATCACTGCTGCCACCATAGCTGCACCTTTAAAAACAACTACCTGCCCTCTGCTGCCTCCTCCTCCTCCATCGTCATCGTCGCAGTCCCTGGTGATCCAGCGTGTATCCCTCCCTCGCTAGCGGCGCACAGGTCAGGAGCGCGAACGTCAGCAGAAAACTTTTTGCGCTCCCGCTTGCGCCCATGCTGTTTTCTAAATGGCTTCGTCAGTTCTCGCGGGACTCATGAGAACTGACAAAGACATTTAGAAAACAGCGCGGGCTCAAGCGGAAGCACGGAAAGCTTGCTGCTGATGTCCGTGCTCCTGACCTGTGCGCTGCTAGCGAGAGAGGGATACACGTTGGACCACCAGGTATGGGGGGATGATTTTAAAATACTTGAGGGGATGATTAAAAATACTGGGGTGGGGGTTATCTAAAAGTACTGGGGGATGATTGATCTAAAAATACTGGAGGGGATTATCTAAAAGTACTTGGGGGGATGATTTAAAAAGGTATGGGGGAGGCTGGGGGGCTGGCTGGCTGCCACAACGCATGTCTACCATTAGATGTGCCCACCTCTAGACGTGCCCTGTACCCTGTCCCGGCATACCACCAGAGGGGAGATAGAGTACAGGGCACACCATTTGGTTCAAATTTTTTTTTCTTGGTTTTTCTTCCTCTACAGATGGGTGTGTCTTATGGAGCGAAAAATACAATATGTTCCTCAAATGGACAGGGAGTGTACTCCAAATGCAGAGCAGTGCCCTGAATCTATGGAGTTTTAGTGGAGCAGTCTGGATCAGGTCACAGTTTGTTTGTTTTTTTCTCTGAAAGTTTGTAAAGCCTGTTGGCTTGTTCAGTTTGTTTCACATAGCAGTGTGAGCCCAGGGCTGAATGTTTTACTCTGTTGGGAGGGGCTCCTTAATAGAGAGAGAGGACCATAGCAGAAGCTTAGATCTGGGTTTCTGTACTGGGACAATTATTCTGGGGGGTTTTCCTCTCTCTAAATCCTGTAAGGTGTTTTTTTTTTCCACAATGAAGAAAGCATAAGGCAGAATTGCCTGACCTTGTTGCCCTGAGCCCTAGCTTAGGGAGAAGACCGGGAAGCGGCTGGGCTATACTAAATGAAATCCCAGCTTTACAGTTTGGCGGGTGGGCTAGAAGAAGTGAATTGAGATAGCCGACCCAGCCAGGCTAGTGGTGCAAAGGCCCAGGTGCAACATAGCAGTGCAAGGGCCAAGTATTTGTCAAAGAAAGAACTGTAAAAATCGGTTGGGGGGTTTTTTGTGTGTGTGCTTAAAAGAAATAAAGAAAACTATTGAAAACCTAAGAGAAGCTTTTGCCACTGGTGTGGTGGTGGAAGGGATAAGAAGCTTTCTGAATCCTGATCCTTCAGTGGAGGGATACTATTGGGGTCAGTCCGGTCCATGTGGATTACAAAAGGTGTTTGTTTTTCTTAAACTGTTTGGACATTATCCTGGGAATTGTATCCTGACAAGCTTGACTATTTTCAGGGTGAATGAAACCCAGAAAAATAAAGCAGGAGATTTTCATTAAAATACTGAGACTGCTTGAAGTTTTCTTTTGTTTGGAAAGTTTGCTGTTAAAACATAGTCCAGCAGTGTGCATGGGAGGCACTGGAAGGGACAGATATCATAGTCACACGTTTAACTGCTCGGTCAGGCGGGGTCACAGTGAGCCCATACGGAGTCAGCTGGGAGTCCCTGCCACAGTGCACAGATCTGATTGAGAACCAGGAATTCTGTTGGTCATTAATTTTGAATTTTGGCAGGAAAGTTCATTGGAGGTCCAAGTTTGAGTTTGAATTTGGTGGGAAAGTTCATTGGAAATCCAGGTTTGAATGCTGGATTTTAGTGGGAGCAATTGGGACCCAATTTTTAATGTCTGGAGAAAGAGTATGAAGTCCCATTTTTTAATTCTGTCAGAAAAGAGACTGGGACTTTTTGAAATGGAGGAAGAAGGTGTTTGTCCTCAGCCCCAGTCCTTTTTGCACTAAGTTTATTGTGGATGAAAGGTTGCTATGCTTTGTTTATGGAGAGCCCTTTATCTACATTGAGGTTATTGGGGGTGTCTTGCAATTTCTATTGCCTCTTTGATTCTTCTTGGCCACCAGCGGTCTCAGCATACCCTGAAGAAAGCCACAGCATGATGGCTGCAATGTCGGTTCTTTCTACACAGACACGGCAACACCCAGAAATCTGCAACAATCATGATGCCAACCATGGAAGTCTAAGAGAACAAAATCATAATCCTTCTCTCAAAAAAGATATAGCTGCACTAGAAAAAGGTTAAAAAAAAGAGTGACCAAGATGATAAAGGGGATGGAACTCCTCTTGTATGAGGAAAAACTAAAGAGGTTAGGGCTCTTCAGCCTGGAAAGAGATGGCTGAGGGGAGATATGATTGAAGTCTACAAAATCCTGAGTGGTGTAGAATGGGTTCAAGTGGATCACTTTTTTACTCTGTCAAAAATTACAAAGGCTAGGGGACACTCAATGGTTACAGGGAAATACTTTTAAAACAAATAGGAAAAAATATTTTTTAACTCAGAGAATAGTTAAGCTCTGGAATATGTTGCCAGAGGCTATGGTAAAAGTGGTTAACATAGCTGGTTTTAAGGAAGGTTTGAACAATTTCCTGGAGGAAAAGTCCATAGTCTGTTATTGAGAAAGACATGGGGGAAGCCACTGCTTGCCCTGGATCGGTAGCATGGAATGTTGCTACTCTTTGGGTTTTTGACAGATCCTAGTGACCTGGATTGGTCACTGTGAAGATGGGCTACTGGGCTTGATGGACCATTGGTCTGACCCAGTAAGTCTATTCTTATGTTCATATGTAGATAGTGATAGTTTTGTAAATATTACTTCTCCCGGACATGGCATTACTTCTTTCTAAAGCCAAAGAAAGGTAATGAAAGGTTAATTATATATCATCATAAAATTTTTTTGTTAATTTGCAGAGTTTGAAAGACATCACTTACAGTATAATGAATGAAAAAGTAATGCACACCAGAAGAAAATGATGTGTATAATCAAGTGCTAATATATTGCCTACAATTGGAACAATGAAACAGAGCAGTGAAACACTTTTGGATTTTTTTTGTTTGATTTGTTTTTTGCAGAGCTGCAACTGCCTCATGTAACCTTTTTTTTTTGGGGGGGGGGTACAAAGGCAGGGTTCCATTGATGGGACAGTATTAAAGTCATTGACAATATCAGGCAACAGAAGTATATAGCTTTTGGTGGAACTCTTTGTGTCACATTTTCAAAATGGAAAGGATAATTGCTGTGCAGCAAGGAAATTTTAAGAAATTTCAGGTTATTTGGGAGCCATTAACAAGATACTGTAAAGATTGAAATTATTGCATAGAATAAATATTAATTCCCTTTTGTTCATACACGTCTAGGGTGGGTTGAGGGGTGGGTGGGAATATTTTATGATTTATTCTACTTTTGATTAATTGTTGGATATAAGGGAGGGGGATATTTGATGAAAGCTATAATTTAATGATATAATAAGTAATGTTAAAGTATAAAATGATTGTATTTGTGTTATACTTATTGTGAGTTTAAAAAATGAATAAAGATTTATAAAAAAAAAAAGAAGAAGAAGAAGTATAAAGCCACAATAATGTGCCTTCATAATTGAGATGTTACCCATGAGAATGTGATCCTAAGAATGGGCAAAAGTTATGTCATGGACTATAGTATTCTGGAAAACTTTAAATCCTAAAACTTACAGCCATGGACAACATTTCAATACAGTAATAATTTCAGGAAAATTCATTTTCCTTACTATAAGTAAGAAAGGGACTAGCGGGCTAAAGGGTTTTCTCTATCTGTCTAAATCCTGAATTAATCCTGATCTTGCTTGCCTGACCCTCTACAGCAGGGATAGGGAACTCCGGTCCTCAAGAGCCGTATTCCAGTCGGGTTTTCAGGATTTCCCCAATGAATATGCATTGAAAGCAGTGCCTGCAAATAGATCTCATGCATATTCATTGGGGAAATCCTGAAAACCCGACTGGAATACGGCTCTCGAGGACTGGAGTTCCCAACCCCTGTTCTACAGCATCCCAGGGGTACACCAAAGGACAACCATAACATGGATTGTGATCTTTTTCAGAAACGTGTGACTCAAAAGATGTTTTAGGAGATACAAGTTTTCATTGGTAAATCTTCTCTCCTTCCATGTATGTGGTCTATTATCAACTGTGACTACCTTATGTTAGCAAAAATATAATACATTTCTATTTTGCACACCATTGAAAATGAAGAAAGAAGGGTAGGAGATATCTGTTTTATGGGAAAAAAAAGCAAGGTTAAAACAAGAGAACCCCAGAGAGAACAGGTCCAAGAAAATGGAGGTAATTTTAAGGGGTTTGGGATGAAGGCATGCAAAGGAGGCTCTTATGTTCAAGAGCAGATGACATCAAAATCATCAGATCCAGCATCTTCTCTAGTCTATAATCATCTACCCCATAGGTGTTGGAAAGGGGGAAGCCACAGGGGCTATGGCCTCCTCAAAAATTGGCTGTCACTAGTTGTTGCCCACCCTCCCACCCATTTCCTTTTTTTTAAAAAAAATATCTTTATTCATTTTGAAGCCAAAAATAAGTGCAACAATATTATACAATCATATTACACTATAATAGCACCTAAATTCAATCAAAATTGTAATCCCTGACAAATACTTATATCACCCCCCATCTTCATATTCAAAAATTGCACTAAAATTAAAAATATTTTCCAGCCCACCCACCCACCCTGGACGTGCATGATAAAGGGCAAAATTCAACAATCACTCTTTGCAAAATTTTATTAATGGCTCCCAAATATCCAGAAACTTCTTATAATGCCCCCATTGTATAGCCATAATACGTTCCATTTTAAAGACGTGACACAGACATTTCCTGACGTTGTACTGGGGCAGCTGCCATGTAGCACCGATGAGTAGGCCTGCCCCAGAACCCTTCATTCTACTTCCAGGGGCAGGCCTGCTCGTTGATGCTGCATGGTGGCTGCCTCAAAGATTTAAAGTATAAAGCCAGGAAGAGGTAGGGGGTGGAGTCGGGAGCTGGTGA
Organism: Geotrypetes seraphini; assembly: GCF_902459505.1. Classification (NCBI taxonomy): domain Eukaryota; kingdom Metazoa; phylum Chordata; class Amphibia; order Gymnophiona; family Dermophiidae; genus Geotrypetes; species Geotrypetes seraphini. The sequence continues at coordinate 256,433,633 of NC_047086.1, forward strand.
CAAGCCGTGTCTCAGAATTCTGCTGAAGCTGAGGTGGAGCTCCTGGACCCCCCCCCCTCAAACCAAACAGCGTTCCACTGCCTGTGAGCTACCCTACCTATTCCAGCACAGCAGTCATAGCATCTACTGCACCCTAGAGAAGAAGTCACAACTCCTCCCAGAACAGCAGTGGATGGTGCATTGGCTGCCTCTGGGTCAGCCAAGGGTAACTGACAGTCCCCAAAATGAAGCAAAACTTCCAGCTGGAGTGCTATCACTAGACATCATCCCCTTCACCTGGGACAGAAAAGGAAAAGAGCTTCTTCAGGCAGAAATATAAAGAGAGGAAAGTAAATAAACTACAGACTGCTGACTAGAACCAGAAACTGTTGTTGTTATCTCTGTTGGGGTGGGGTTGGGGGCTGAGTATTGCTGATGCTGCCTCTGGAAGGGACACAGCAGGTACAGCTGCCTCAGCTTGTATTGCAGGAGGTGCTCAAATAGTCTGTAAAAAGAGAAAGAGGGTTATGTGCAGAGGACAACAATTTTGGTAGTTAAGGATCCTTTATAGGGAAAAATGACTTTTCAGAAACAGAAAATAGTTTTCCTAGAAACAGGGTAATGAGACAATGAGCTGCTGTATAGAAAATTGGGGAAGCATAACTGTCGATGAGCAGATGAAGGTGCAGAGGTATGGTGTAACAGGAAGAAGAAAAATAAAAATAAATTTAAAGCATAGAAATTGGTGAGGAAGTGCTGAGGGCTGTGCCCATGCACAGAGCCTATGAGCTGCAAGAAGTGCAGAGAGATGAGGGACAGAGATTCTGCAACTGTATCATTAAGAGCCCATGGACCTTTACTTTAAGCTACAGGAGAGCAGAGAATTTAAGACAATACATGAAATTGGAAGTTCTGTGATGCAGAGTAGAGAATGATATGGGGACAAATTTGTCCCAGTCCCCACAGGAACTCAATTTCCCCATCCCGTCCCTGTGAGTTTTGTCATTGTTCTTGTCCCTGCCCCATTCTTGTAGGCTCTGCCTTAACTGCACAAGCCTCAAACACTTATCAGTTTAAACTGTTTGAGGCTTGTGCAGATGAGGACAGAGCTTGCAGGAATGGGACCGGAACAAGAAAAGAACTCGCAGGGACAGGATGGGAAAATCAGTTCACACAGGGACAGGGTAAAATTTGTCCCCGTGCCATTCTCTAGTGCAGAGCTGTTTCCAGTCAGTATTCCTGATATATAGCACTATCATGCTCTGTGTGAGAAAGCTGTGAGACTATAAGGTAATTACAGAGTTTCATTATTTCTGAATCAAAGATATTTGGATATTTAGATAAAGCTGAGGTAGCTCAGACATTGTATTAATGTGTGTATTGAAACTGTGAGCTAATTTCATATCACAAACTTTCTTTTTTTTTTTGGGGGGGGGGCAGGGTTCTGGGACAGTCAGCTTAGAGATAAAAGAAATATCTGTTCTTTTATACATGTTAGAAATACATGGCCTTAGACAAAGAAGACACTGACTTTAGTCTGCATTCATCCAGGAAGGTTAGGGTTTTCTTTACTTTTGTTTGTTTACAGATAGGATAGTAGCAAAGATCCAGATCTTCAAAGGAGCTGCTGGTTTCAGACAGGTGATGGGATAACAACTCAGCAGTATCCAGCGCAAGAAAGTGATGATACTGGTGAAAACAGGGTTGTTTTTTTTAACTTTATTTTTGTGTGCACACATATATACATTTTTTGTATTTTATTGGAACTTTGGGACTGAGAAACACACTCTAGTTTTAAAAGAGTCACCTAGTCAAATACCTGTGGTTCTGGATATACCGGAACAAAGTTGGCATTAAGTTGAAAGGCATAACATGTTTTTTGAGGTTTGAATAATATCACTAACTATAATGGTGCAATCAATGTAAATCTGATTACACATGAATGGTGGTAAATTAGCTTTGCTATTCATATTGTAACAAACCTACTGCCTGCAGCGATTTTGTTCCTAGGAAAAGTGTAAAGTTCAGCCCCAGTGCAGAAGAGCTGACCAGGTCAGTGCCCTGGAACTTTCAGGCGATGACCATCTCTGGAATAGCCAGGATGAGACTAGGAAAATCTGGCAGGAAAGCTTGCACTCTTGTATAGAGCCTTGAAATCCTGGCAGGAGACTTGTTCCTGAAATGCTTGCTGTTCCTTTAAAAAAGGAGAAGGGAAATCTGACTCCTGGTAAACATAGCAGTTCTCTAGAGCAGTGATTCCCAACCCTGTCCTGGAGGACCACCAGGCCAATCGAGTTTTCAGGCTAGCCCTAATGAATATGCATGAGAGAGATTTGCATATGATGGAAGTGATAGGCATGCAAATTTGCTTCATGCATATTCATTAGGGCTAGCCTGAAAACCCAATTGGCCTGGTGTTCCTCCAGGACAGGGTTGGGAACCACTGGTCTAGAGGTAGATGGTAAATTAGAGTAGTTATCATCTCTAATAATGAATGCTCAGTGGAATGGTTTATCCTAAAGCCCATCTGATGTGGGTGAAGAATGTTAGTAGATTCAACAAATTCTGAAATCTGATTGAAAACTATTTTTTCGGTTAATTTCGTTAGAAATTGAATTTTTGCTATTGGGCGGTAGTTGAATTCTTCAGATGCACTAATTTTCTGATCCTTAATGAAAGGATAAATAGAAGTTTTCCAAAGTTGCGGAAGAGTTCCTGATTCTAAACTGTTGGTTATAAGTGTATGTAAAAGAACCCCAAACTGCATCCTATTTGTTCAATAGTAGATAGCTCATTCAATTTATGTCAAAACTTTGTTCATGTATGATATGAGTAACTGATTACCGATACTGAAATATTTTGGCAGGGAAACAAAAAATATTAATGATCTACATTTTAACCAATTACTAATGAGAAACAGAAGAATAATTATCTGGTTAAAGTACACTGATTGGAAGAGAAAAGAAGCATTGTCACTGATGGTCTGCTCTGCTAGATGCAGTAATGTGAAGTAATAATCTTCAAATTGAAACATTAATGAGGAGTTAAGGCAAAGATGACAACAAGGAATAACATGCAATTTGCTGGTTAAGCTATGAAAGAAGGATACACTAACTGGTATTTCTGTATACTTTAATGATAATTAGCTAAGTTGAAGGATAAAAATATGTGTGATGAAGTATCTGAATTACATAAGGGGACAAGGAAGTATTCAGGTGTCAGGCAAACTCCTCACCACAACTAAACAAGGATTGATTTAGGATTAGGAAATAAAAAATAGGATCTTTGTTTCTTGCAGTCTGATGCTCAGAACTGCAGATCTGTAAAGAACATCACAGAAAAATAACTTCCTAATGCTCAACACTAACAACGTGCAAATTATATTTGCACTGTTGAACATTAGAAAGTTATTTTTTTCCGCCTCTTGCCTAGCACATGTGCACTTTACTGCACAGCTCTGTTGTGAATTCTCAGAAGGAAGCAGTGGGCCAATCTCTTGCTCAAAGGCTTGCTTTCTCTTAGTTCTGGGTTTGGCTGTGTGGAGAGGAGTGGGAAAAAGAAAGATGAAAGGAGCCTGAGTGGAGCTGGCTGGAGAGAGGAAAGGAGGGAGGGAGGAGAAGGGAGGTAGGGACTATGGGTTGCCTATTGATCTTCAGATCAACACACAAGAGTGGGAGTGAGGTTACTCTTCTGTTACCGGGGGCTTGTATGCAGTAACTTCCATTTTGAGGGGTCATTTATAAAAGTACATGGCAAAGCAAGATGTGTCATAAATTTAAAGCATAGTAAACACAACAAGCTTAACTGCATTGTAAAATGTCACATCTTTAGCTAATTTACACATTACACAATAGGGCATCAAATATGGCTCTATATAACATAGGGCCAGATTCTCTAACATTGCCTATAAAATCTGATGGGCCGCTATCATGGCCATAAATGTATCGATTTAAAAAAGACAAGTCATTCTCAAAGAACCATGCATGCAAATGAGATTCACAGATGTTCACAGAGGGTCACCAAATTTATATGAGATGAGTTACTGGTGATAGTGGTCGGCACATGTGCAGAATAGTCCAAGTTCATAGGCATAAATGTGTGAATGTGCTGGGAAAAGCTATGCCATAAGCATGCATATTGTGGGTGTGCCTTATTGGAGTGCAATGTATGCCACCACTTTCTCAGCATTATATTGCAAGGATCCTCCAGAAGAGGAGGTGCAAGCATCGGCCTTCAACAAGTACGCATAAGACACACTTTTAATACATGCACCTGAGATGCATACTTTTGAGATTTATTTTCACCAAAACAATTACCTAAACAATTGTCTCGCTCTCCCCTCTCTCTCCCCAATAACGGTCCCCCCGACCTCCAACCCTTATCCCCTCTCCCTTCCTTAGCCCACTTGAATTTCACGGTACAGTGATACATATAAACTGTTATCTTTATCATATCGTAATTTTTCGCTGTATTTTTTTGAAATGTGCAGCTTATTCCAAACAGGTCCTCTCGGACATTACCTACCAAACTGTATATCTTATACTCTTGCTCAACAAATTGTATTTCTATATCCGTGCTTTCTTAAAGTATCTGCTCTCTGTATTTCCTCTGACTATCTGCATATTGTAATTCGCTGAATGTCCAGCTCTCTTGACTGTAAACCGCCTAGAAGTCGCAAGATTGTGGCGGTATAGAAGAATAATGTTATTATTAAAGTTATTATTATTATTATTATACTACTATAATTTTATGTGAATTTATATTTATATCATGAGCCACACAGCCAGAAACACATGCCTAAGATGCACTTTTCACAGTACCAGCACATCCAAACCAGCCTGTAAATTTTAGTCATGAAAAGCCAGTGCCATGCCTGGAGTGCTCATTTAAATATTAATGAGTCCATTTTACTACTACTTTAATATTAATGACCTCAGAATACATTTGCATGGCAGAGTCAGAGGCTGCTAGGAAGCTTAGAAAAGACCATGGTGAACCGTTCTGATAATCAGCCGGTAAATTACTGCCTTGCTAAACCGGCAGGAGCCAGTTTAGTGACCATTATTAAAGGCACTGTAAATTTTAAGAATCTAGCCCATAGTGTTTCTGAACATGCAAATGATGCTAATCTTGTGCTAATCAGTCAGTGTGCACCAATGCCTACTCTCTGCCCCCAAACATGCCCCGAAGCTAAAAATAAAAAACTTATATTTTTAGTGTATGCTTGGCTTCACCGAGTCTGAAATTAGCACATGGCACCTCAGTGCACCCCGCAGCTGCAGATTTTAAGCGGTAATAAGCTAAAGTTACCATATGGCTCCAAAAAAAGGAGGACGGATTGAGACACCCAGGTTTTACTACCCAGCTCGCTTAGCTGTCTACACAACCGCCATTTCCAGTTGTTATCTATATGGTATCCTAGTATGTGATACTTTTTAGGACCCCTGAGGAAGAAGTGTTTCTTTGAAGCACAGACCGTGTCAGGTCCCGGTTCATCATCTTCTTGGACCATACTTTGGATACTGTTTTATGCTTATATCTATGTTTGTTTGGGGTTTTTTTTTTTCGGGGGGGGGGGGGGGGTCTTCAAATTCTTTATTGATTTTATTAAGCATATAAAAAGTGCAACATTTAAACATTCAAGAATTCAATTAACAGCACTTACATACTTTCTAATTACTGAATCAAATTTACCCAACCCTCCTCCCCACCTCCCTCCCTCCCATCTTGGATGTGTGTGGAAACCAATACTGATGGGATTGAATCTAGTAGGTAAATTACAAATCTTTAAGGTATTTAACAAATGAATCCAATGGACTCCAAATTTCTTTAAAATTCTTTTTTTTTTGTAAATCTTTATTCATTTTAAAGCCAAAAATAAGTGCAACATATTATACAGTCATCTTACACTTTAACAGCACTTAAATTCAATCAGAATTATATTCCATGACAAATACATATATCATCCCCCCTTCTACTTATCCAAAAATTTGCACTCAAAATTAAAAATATCTTCCCACCCCCTTCCCACCTATCCACCCTGGACGTGTATTATCTCACCAGTGACTGTCACTCTGTGAAAATCCAAGCAAGGTCACAATAGCCCTGAAGAAACGGCTTAGTGCCATGAAACTTTGGCAATTTAACAGACTGCTTTAAACACTCAAAGTGGTTTCAGTTGCAAAAATCTCAGTCCTCAATTATTTTAATCCTCAATAGCGAGTTGTCATTCTATGGAAGTTTTTTAGTCAATGATATGGAGGTGGTGGTTTGAGCTTGAGCTCTGCTGATAAAACCTGAGGCTTTTCTTCCATTTGAGCAGACTCTCAGCTTCATTTAAGTGGAGTTATTTTGCACTACTTTGTTTTAATTGCAACCATTTATAACCTTAAGTTTTTGAAATAATAAATGATTGTTGTAGTTGAAGTAAAGAAGCCAATTTATCGCCCATAATTACATCCTCTAATGTTTGAATATCTGCCTGTAACCATTGTTTCCATAGAATCTTTGATATCCCTATCATTATTTTAGGATTCAGCCACAGGAATTGACATTTTGTTTTCTTTATAGGGATTGGCGTTAAATGATGTAAAAATTTTAACATTTTCCAAGTTGAATGAAAAATCATATTATTTTTATAAATTTTGGGAAGCTTGATACTCAATACATACTTAAGATGGAGTGGGGCCATGAGATGACTTTCAAGAATAAGCCAATGAGGTAAATTCTCCATGAGTTCAGGAAGGATCCAATACATACCCTGACACAAAATAAAAGCCTGATGATATCTATAAAAATTTGGAAAATTTATCCCAAGGACTGAGAGTTTTGCAGAGATGCTAAAGCTATTCTGGGAGTTTTACCAAGCCAAAGAAAATCTGAAATAATTCCATTTAATTTCTTGTAAAAAGATAACTGAATTCCATTGGCATTGACATATGATGTAGTGCTGTTTGGTACGTTATTAATGCCCAAGAGTCCAATAACTTCACATAACAATAAATTATTTCTCATCATGACAGGAGTTGCTTATTATGAAGAATTGGGAAAATTGGGACAGGTTAAACTATAGCTTTTGGTGGGAAACATTGTGCCAAACTTATAAGTTTGAACTTATGAGTTCAATGCATTTGGGACATTCTAAGAAGTTCAAGGAAATTTGGGACCTATTAACAAAATTTTGTAAGAATTGATTATTAGTTTTGCCCTTTGATCCAAGATGGGTGGGTGGGAGGGGGGGGTATGTAATTAATTTATTATTTGATTGCAAGATTGTTTATCTTGATCATTTGCATTATATTAAGTGTTTTTACACTTTTTAGGAAGGGTGGGTGGGGATGGGGAGGGGGTTATGTATTTATTGTATCATTTGAAGGAATTGAGTGCTGTCTATTGTGTTAATTGATTGATAATATGTTGCACTTTGTGCTGGTTTTAAAATGAATAAAGATTTAACAACAACAAAAAAAAGATAACTGAAAATAAATTGGTAACATATTCATTTGGTAACAAACTACAGGCAAAATCATCATTTTGATTGTCTGGACTCTCCCCCACCATGAAAGATGTAATGGACTCCATTGCTCACACATTGCTTTGACCTTCAACAATAAGGATCTTTCATTTACCATCATTGTAACTTCCAGTGTCCTTTGAATCATTATACCCAAGTATTTTATAACCTCTTCCTTCCAAAGGAACAGAAATGGGTCAAGTATTCCCTTTACACAATGAACATTCAATGGAAGAACCTCTGATTTACTCCAATTTATCTTGTATCCAGAAAATTGTAATAAATGAGGGATGGTTAGTTCAGGATTTATTAAATGGAGCAATATATCATCTGCTTAGGTTGAAACTATAATTTCGACCTGCATATGGAATTCCCTGTATCTCCTCTGCCTGCTGAATAGCTAACAATAATAGTTCCAAAACAATGTCAGAAAGCAGAGGAGATAAGGGACATCCCTGCCGAACTCCCCTCTTTAAAACTAATTGCTCTGAAAATGTATTGTTAATATAAAGGCTTGAATCATTTGAATAAATCCAGAGCCTATCCCGAACCATTTCATTGCTTGATACATGAACATCCATTCTACTCGATCAAAGGCCTTCTCTGCATCCAGAGATACAGAGAAGGCCGTGTCATCTATAGCACAGTTCTTCAACCGCTGGTCCGCGGACCGGTGGCGGTCCGCAAAAAAATGTTGCCGGTCCACGAAGGATTCGGGTCCCCAGCCACAGCAAAAAGTGCTGGCGTCAGCTGACGTGCAACTTCCTGTTGCCGTCACTATGCCGACACTCCTGCCTTCCACCTCCTACTCCTGCCGCGTATGTCTCCGCATCCCCAGAAAAGCAGCGGCAGGTCTGTGTGCTTTTAACTTCGGCACACAGTTGCCCCTAAGCAGTATTTTAGCCACGGTTTCATGAGGCAGCCTCGGGGCCTTTGATAGGCCGGCCCACATCGCATCATCAAAGCGGGCCGGCCTACCAAAGGCCCCGAGGCTGCCTCATGAAACCGCGGCTAAAATACTGCTTAGGGGCAGCTGTGTGCCGAAGTTAAAAGCACACAGAGCTGCTGCTAGCCTACATAGAGGAAACATTTGCTGGAGAGGGAAGGAGGGAAGGGAGTAGGGGTGCTCCTGGACAAGGGAGGGGAAAGGGCTACTGCTGACAGGGGAGAAGGGAAAGGGATGAGAATTACTGTTGGATAAGAGGAGGAGGAAAGGGAGAAGGGGTACTCCTGGACAAGGGAGGGGAAGGGGCTACTGCTGACAGGGGAGAAGGGGAAGGGATGAGAATTATTGTTGGATAAGGGGAGGAAGAAAGGGAGAAGGTACTGCTGGACAGGGGAGGAGGAACATTGGAAGGAAACAGCTGGCAGGGAGATTAGAGGAGGGAAAGGAGTCAGGATGGAATGGAGAGATCAGATGAGGGAAAGGGGAGAGACAGAGGAATGACAAAGTAGAAAGAGATTGATGCTGGGAAGGGGGATCAGATGAAAAATAAGGAAAGAGGGACAAAGATGCTAGATCTGGTGTAGGAGAGAGGGGCATAGAAAGAACGCAGTTACCATATGGAAGGGGGAGGGGTAGAGGGCAGACAGTGGATGGAAGAGGCAGATGCTGGATTGAAGAGACAGAGGGCAGACGCTGGATGGAAGAGAGTGAAAAGAAGATGAAAGCAGAAACCAGAGATGACAAAAGGTAGAAAAAAATAATTTTATTTCTATCTTGTGATTAGAATATATCAGATTTAAAATATGTATCCTGCTACAGCTGATGTTAGACATAACTGGGGAGTGCAAAGCCCAGGCAGTGCGTCTTTAGCTTCGAGCTGGCTTATGGCTCTCTCTGAGGGGATATATGTGAAGGGGAGGGGAGACGAGGGTTTTGTTGATCCTTGCCCTGTATTATTTATATTTATAAAATGACAATTGTACAGAATATTGTTTCTTTTTATACTTTAATAAAATATGTTCAATATAAAATCATAACTATTTGAGGCTTGTGCGGATGGGATCAGATGGTTAATGGGACCGAGCTTGCGGGGATGGGGGCGGCAATGGGGTTTTTAAAATTTTAATCTTATTAGTTTGCCGGTCCACAAAATAATTATTTTATTTCCGCCAGTCCATAGGTGTAAAAAGGTTGAAGAACACTGATCTATAGCTTTTGCCAAATTGAGGATATGAAGTTCCAATCTAGTATTATTTGCAGAATGTCTTTGAGCAATGAAACCCATTTGGTGCATTCCAATAATATCAGGGAGAGCCTTAGCCAACCTCAGAGCCAATAGTTTAACCAAGATTTTTCCATCCACATTAATTAAAGAGATTGGCCTGTAATTCATTACCAACATAGGGTCTTTATTTAGTTTTGGTAAAACAATTGTAAGAGCCTTTGCCATTGTACCTGATATCTGACCTTTCGCTAATTATAATTGATATAATTGAAAAAGATGAGATAGCAATATATTTTGAAAGGATTTGAAAAACTCCATCACTACCCGGAACGGATCCTGCTCTAAGATGCTGATTGGAGCTCAGAAAAAGATATAGATGCATCAAGAGATTCCTTTATATGCTCTGGAACTTTGGGCCCAAGAATCGAGTGTAGGAATTCCCCTACTTCAGCCCCATTGTTTGGATTTAGCTCAGAAGAGTACAGAGCTTTATAATATTTCAGAAATTGGGATAAAGCATCAGATATATGTGTATGAATCTTGCCCTTTTCGTTTTTAATGGCTGCAATCTTTTCTCTATGCTTCCTAGCTTTGAGATAATTTTCTAACACTCTTCCCCGCTTTATTTGAACTTCCATAATGCACCCCTTGCTGAAAAAAAAAATCGTTCCTAGCCAATTGTGAGCTTATAGAATTATATTTGTATTTAGCATTCAGCAGGGCATTTAAAGTTACTTGATTCCATTGTAAAGCCAATTTTGATTCTAAATCAGAAATGATCTCTTCTAAATTTGAAAACTCAAGTCTAAGGGGTCCTTTTATCAAGGTGCGGTGGGGTTTAACACGTGGAATACCACACGTTAAACCGCCTGCCACGCTAGTCGCTAATGCCTCCATTGACGAGGTGTTAGTATTTTGGCTTGCCGCAGGGGTTAACGCGTGATGAAATGTCCAACACGCTAACCCCCGTAGCGCACCTTGATAAAAGGAGCCCTAAGTAACTTCCTAACATGAGCTGAATAATCTGCTCTCTTAAAGTTGCCTTAAATGCATCCCATAGAGTTTCCAAAGATATCTCATCAGAGGTATAAATCTGAAAAAACTCATTTATTTTTATTTGGATTTCCTCAAGGAATTTTGAGTCAGCAAACAGTGCATTATTGAATCTCCAGACAGGTATCTGAGAGTCTTCTTTAGTGAATTGATAATTGAGCCAAATACCAGCGTGGTCTGTAATAATAATAGGATCTATATTAGCTTTTAGAACCTGATGAATTAAATGGTTTGATACTAAAAAATAATCTATTCTTGAAAATGAGTTGTGTACTTGGGACCAAAATGTGAATTCTCGAGCATTAAAATTAAGAATACTGCAAGTATTCATAAGATTATATCTATGTTTGTTGATTAAAGACTTGGCATTTTGTACACCATTCCTGCAGTTCTTTCCTTTTGTTCGTAACCCTATAATAAGCTCACATTAGTGTTTACTGCTGCATGGTAAAAGGGCTCTTTAGTGTGCACTTTAGTAATAGGGCCCCTAGTTTTTATCTGAGGCAAGGGGGAGTTAAATGATTTACCAGAGATTATAAGAAGCTGCAGTGGGATTTCATAGTTCATAGCCCACTTCTCTAAACATTAGGCTACTGTGCCACGAGGGCAGCTTTGTGTCCATTTTATAACATGGAAACTTGCCAATAGCACCTTTGATAGTCTTCCATGTGATGTACAATCCACAATTAAATCAATATAAAAATAATGTGTAAAGAATCTAATGAAAAGGGAAGAAATATGACCCATACTGTAATGCAACAAAAGCAGTCAATGGACTCCATACATCATTAAAGGACTTACTAGTCCCCAAACGTTCCACCATCATTCTTTCATACTTATACGTGGTATACACATTTATCCACCAAAAAGTATAATTAATCCTGTCATGGTTCTTCCAATTATGTGTGATCAGTGTGGGTGGGTGGGTGGGGGGAGGGAAATGTATGTTGAGGAGCTAAATTATTTAATTATAATATTGAAATCCCATCATATGTATTATTGTATTAATAATTAAGATGAGGATGGAAGTAAATGATTGTTTAATATAATAATTGTATAGTTATTAGTGCATTCTATGCAGTATTTATGATTTACCAATTGTATTGCACTATCAAAGTTTGAAAATCAATAAAGATTTAAAATATATATATATATATATAAAATAAATCTTAAAATTTTTTTTTAAAAAAATTGGTGTCATTTTATAACATAGTCACTCCTATGCTGCCACAATGGTGTTCATGTCCTTTGCTTTGCCCCATTCATTGTTTGGATATTTCAGTTTGTAAAATGGATATAACCAAAACAAGGATGTCTATTTCTCAGATATTTTAGAATAGGCTATATGTACCACCAGCGACGTACCAACCTATTCTTCCATTCTAAACTGCTGTTCCATATGTACTCAAATAATACACAATTGTTTATTCACATTGAAATTCTACCATCTGTTGTATAAATTGGTGAAACAAACCCATATGAACAAGAAAACTTTATTACATCTTGAACTGCATTTTACACAGCTGAAAGTGAAAGACTTTTTACAATGCACTGTACATATCATATTGTCATAATTTTAAAGCAAATGCTTTTAGTGCTCTTATTATTTCAAGTGGAAATGGACAGTTAAAATTGTGAGTAAAAGATTATGATCTGGGAACCTTCTCACTATATATTGATCTTTTGCACTAAATTGATGGTTGTGGTAAAGGGGGACAGGGGCAGGGGAATGTGTGACTGATTTATTCAGTTCTAAGCAATTTAGTTATATCTTAAATAGATGTGTAGCGTAAAGGCTCAAAATGCTAATCATATTCCAAATTCCTGTAGTTAGGAAGTAGGAACAATGATAGACAAGCTTCTACTGCCCGTGCCCCAGAATTGGCAGAGAAAGTTAGAGATTAGGAGGCTCTTTAAAAAAAAAAAAAAGAAAGAAAATAGACATACAAAAGATGGCATAAACTGGCACTTGGACGTCTTACTAGTCAAAAACGTCCAAGTGGCCATTTACAGAACTGACTTTCTAGATGTTTTTCTATGACGGGGTGCTGAAATGTTCTCAGCCGAACCAACTAACTTCCTAAATTATGAGCAATATTTTGCCATTGTAGCCGAAAAGAATGTTATCTTATTTCATTAAATGCCAATTTGCAGAACCAAAATTCCATGTTTTGGCATTGTTTCAGATCATTGATTGAACCATATCCACGTCATTCTCTTCTTGGTTGGGCTGAGAACCTTTCAGCACCCCCTCGTAGTCATTTTGGGGAAAATTTTAAAACTGGTGCCTAAACTTAGGTGTCAGTAGGCACCCTAATGACACCTAAATTAATTGAAAAACACCATTAGAAATGGCAAGGTTGAGGCACCTATTGGCACTTAAATAAAAGGCACTGGAATCATGCCTACATAGGCGCTTTAGGCTGTCGAATGACAAAGTAGGCATGGCCAACACTGGAAATAGTATTAGCTGGTCAAAAGCGCCTATGTATTTGTATTTCTTTATTTAAACCCGCCTTTCCCAAGGCGGATCACAGTAAAGTACATACACAAACAGAATCACATACAATACAACACACCAAACATCAATATAACATAATACTAATAATGTAAAAACTCCTAAAATTACAAAGAGGCTACCAGCGCCTTGCATCAAAAAAAACTATAAATCAAGTCCCATATTTCATCTTACAGAAAAGGTGTGTCTTCAACAATTTCTTAAAACTAGGCGAAAGATAGATGCCAGAAATGTAAGCCTGGAAAACCCTGGCCTACATTTCTGGCACATATCTTTGCTGGGGGATCCAGTCAATACTCCACAGCCTGCCAGCATGGCAGAGGAATCTCTTATCAACTCAGCTGGCAGGACTCCCTGAAACCAGGGCTTTGGGGAGTTCTGCTGGCTCAGCTGATCTGGGATTTCCCTGCCATGATCAGCTCAGCCGGCAATGAAGGCAGCAGCAGCGGTGGGCAGAAGATCTCCACCCCCAATTGTCAGAAGGGATGCTCCCCATACCCCAAATTGGCAGGAGGGATGCCCACTCCCTCCTTTATGAATGATCCCCTGATACCCTCGCATACCTGAAATCGGCAGGAGGGATGCCCACTTCCTCCTGCCTGAATGATGCCCCCCCAACACCCTTCATACCTTTACTGGAAGATTGGAAAGAGGGATGCTCACTCTTTTAAAGGACTGTCTGAGTTCTTGGACAGAGTTTCCAAAACCCAGCAGTTTGTCTGGGTTTTGAAAAGCCCCAACGAGCTCTGACCTCATGCTCCAGGCCTAGAGCTTGTTGGGGAAGAGAGGAGGCTGCATGGGGTTGGGGCTGAAGGCAGAACTGGGTGGGGCTAGAGGCAGAATGGGATGGGATCATGTGTCCAGGGTTTTGCAAGAAAATATGGCAACCCTAGGTATGGAGGGTGTCATAGGGAGACCAAGGTGGGGGGGGGGGCATTCAGGCAGGAGGGAGTGGGCATCCCTCTTACCAGTTGACGGGGCTTCTGCCCGCCGCTGCTGCTTTCCCTGCCAGCTAAGCTGATTGCAGGGGAATCTCCGATCAGCTAAGCCAGCAGGACTTACTGAAGCTGTCAGCTTCGGGGCTTCCCCTGTCAGCTCATCTGATAAGCCTGCAAGGGAAGCCCCAAACATATGAGCACAGGGGAAGCCCTGAAGTCAGAGGCTTCGGAAAGTCCTGCTGATTCAGCTGATTGAAGATTACCCTGCTACTTCAGCTTAGCCAGCAGTGAAAGCAGCAATGACAAGCAGAAGAAAGCTTTTTACATTTTGACAGGAGGTTTGAGAGGAGGAGCTGTGCCTAGCGATTGCTTTTCTCAACAGGTGCTAAGCACAGTTCCTCCCTCTTTTAACCAGGTTGCTCCCCATTCAGGCTCAATTCTCTAACAGGTGCTGCCTCGTGATTGACATGCGATCGAAGGCTGCTTTTAAGACAGTCACCAACATGGGTGCTGGTTAGATAATCCAGGGGTTTGTCTGCAGAGCATCTAAATCTTAAGAGGGAATGTTAGAGGCATCTTAAGGGGGCATGTTTGGGCGAGCTTAGGATTTGTATGTTCTGTAGGGAAGATTAAACTTTTAACAAAATGTCCAGGACACCATTTAGATGTTTTAAAAAATGAATAAGTGTCATATAGATGTTTTTCAAAAATGAATAAGGGTCAAAAAGGTGCCCAAACTGACCAAATGCCCACTAGAGGGATTAAGGCATCTAAGCCCTCTTTACTCCACCAATAATCACCAACTCCCTCTCCCAAAGATGTATAAGAAACAGTACATTGCAGCCTATATTACAGCTTCAGGTGGCCACACAGAAACCGCTCAGCAGATCAGAAGGGCACTCTAAGGGGTAATGCGTGAATTTCACATTAAAAAATCCCAGGAATATGTTACTATAACCTGTATATACTATATGGTGGGCCCTCCAAAACTCACCCAAAACCTACATATCTACATAAGGATGACACCTGCAGGCATAAGGGCTATTGTGGTGGTGTACAGGTGGGTACAGTAAGTTTTGGGTGGGTTTTGGATGGCTCATCATATAATTTAAGCAGGTTATAGTAACTTGTGTGCCTGGCACTTTGTAATGTGACGTTCACTGCAGTACCTCCTAGAGCAGACATGGGCAAACTATGGCCCGCGGGCCATATCTGGCCCGTTTAGTTTTTAAATCCGGCCCGCCAACCATCCAAATACCGCCTACCATGAGCCCTACATACCTCCCCCAAGAGCAGCATCAGGCCGGCAGCACTCTAAACAGGCTGCTTCATGGCCTTCTCTTGTCGGGGAATTCTCTCTGCCACATCATTGATGATGTCATCAGTAAGGCCCCAACGAGAGAAGGCCGCAAAGCAGCCTATTTAAACTGATGCCCGACGCTGCTCTGGAGGGAGGTATGTAGGGCTTGCCGTCGGCGGGGTTTGGATGGGAGGGAAGGATGGATGGTTAGCAGGGGTTCAAATGCTTGGTGGGGGCAGGTGCTCAAGGGTTCTTCTGCACGAGGAATGGGAAGGAGGGAGTGAAGAATGGAAGCTGGGCAAGGGTTCTGCTGCACGAGGAATGGGATAGAGGGAGGGAAGGAAAGAAGCTGGGCAAGGGTTCTGCTGCACATGGGGATGGGAAGGATGGAGGGATAGAGAGATTCTGCAGAGGGATGAAAGATGCACATGTGGGGGAGAGAGGAAAGAGGAAGAATTGGTGTGAAGGAGAGGAAGGGACAGATGATCATGTACATTCATTTTGTACAATAAGCTTTATGTTTTAATGCTTTGTTACTTTTTAAAGATCAAAACATTTTTGTTATGACGTTTACATTTAATTTATATTAGTTCACACAAACACTCCATCCATCTGCTCTTGGTCCAGCCCCTCTGTCAAATTTAAGAACCCGTTGTGGCCCATGAATCAAATAGTTTGCCCACCCCTGTCCTACAATGTCCATCTGCTTTGCTCAGCTGTCTGTATGGCTAGTTTGTTAAAAATGCTGGCTGCTTGAATGTCCTAATAACTTGTTTTTATAAATTTTTCATTTGGATATTTTTATATTCAAAAATGGCCTCAAATGATAGACACACTAAGGGCCAAAATATCTAGACACCGTATATACTTGAATATAAGTCGATCTGAATATAAGTTGAGACCACCACTTTTCCCTCCAAAAAGGAGGAAAAATAGTTGACTCGAATATAAGATGGGGGCTTAACATTCAAGTGCCAAACCCTGCCAGGATCTGCACCCAGTGTCCCCTCCCTCATACCCTTCCCTGCCAGGCTCTGCCCCCAGCCCCATTCCCTCCCTGCCCTGCAAGGTTTTGAACTCAGCCCCCTTCCCTACCACGCTCTGCACCCATCTCACTTCCCTCCCTGCCCTACCAGGCTATACAGCCAGCCCACCTCCATTCCAAGCTCTGAACCCAAACCCCCTCACTACTTATCAGGCTTTGCACCCTGTCCCCCTTCCCTGCCAGGCTCTTACAATGTCCCACCTTCCTGCCCTGTACCCTCTTCCCCCTCTGGTGGTCTCCCATCCCAGCTGATACTAACAACTTTTTACCCCCATGTACCTCTTCTCAAATCCCTGGTGGTCCACCAGTGTATAGGAAAATGTGAAATTTCCGCGCTCCTGCCCTATGCCCCTCCCTCTCCACCCCAACCAGCAGTGCACCAGCATGAAGGAGCGGGCTTCTCAAGCTCCAGCCCAGCCTTGCACCACTCGCTGAATGGCTGCTGCCAGTCCTCAAGAGTCCCATGAGAACTGGTGGCAGCCATTCAGCGAGTGGTGCAGGGCTGGTCGCTTGCTGCAAGATCATAGGGTGAGGAGGAGCGCAGTGCAGAGCAGGAGTGCGGAAAGTTCACTCCTGCCCATACACCGCTGGACCACCAGGGATGCGAGAAGAAGTACGTGGGGGGTAAAAGAATTGTTAGTATCGGCTGGGACGGGGTGATCCCTCCTGTCTCAGCCTACCAGAGGCCTGCATCAAATCTGTGAAGGGTTTGGGTGATGACACGAATTTAGGATGAGACCCTCATTTTTGGGCCATTTTTTTGGCCCCAAAATCTCATCATTTTCCCAAAAAACTGAGAGAAGTCTTGTGGTTTTAAAAATTGACATTTTCTCTACTGGATTTCTGGACATCTTTCCCAAAACGTCCAAGCTCAGACTATCGAAAATGACAGGTATATCAGTGTTTAAGTATTATAAAGTGAAACCTGTGTAGTGTACCAAATTCAACTCTGGCTGTCTTGGTGAGCAGACTGGATGGACTGTGCAGGTCTTCATCTGCAGATATTTACTATGTTAAATCCACAAAGCTGCTGAAGGGCACACTTCAAAAAGCAGTAATCCCAAAGTCAGAAACAAAAAGACCAGGCTTCCACAAAAGAAGCAGCAACGTCCACAAAGTGCACCAAATGGAGCCAGTCCTTGGACACAGGAGTTTAGAATATAAAATACTTTATTTCAAACTATGAAAAGTAACCAAACAAGCACTGGAACCTAGACCTAACACGGGCTGTGTTTCGGCAATATAAGCCTTCCTCAGGGTTCTGTCTTTCTTGCAGACGCTGCAAAAGGTCCCTGGACTGTGTGTGAATTACATAACACCCAAAGCACCTTTTGGTAGTCAGCTGAAAAACCTGTGTCGGGTCTAGGTTTCAGTGTTTGGTTACTTTTCACAGTTTGAAATAAAGTATTTTGTATTCTAAAATCCTAGGTCCAAGGACTGGCTCCACTTGGTGTACTTTGTGGATATTTACTGTTGTATTAACAAATTATACGAGGACGTACAACATATAATGTTTGGCTCATCAGGGAAACAAACAATACAGCCTTAAAAAGTGCAACCATGCTGAGACCAGCCCCCATTGGTGAAACAAGGTCGCTTGTTGGGAAGATTGGAGAAAACGTGACAGCGTTGGAACTCAAGTCATCTTTTGTTAGCTAAATCCTTGAACGTGCCTCTGGGTGACTTTGCTCCTTTCTAAACCTGAGCTGTTTTGTGAGGGAGTTTTTTTGCCAGTGAAAGTATCAAAAGCAGTTTTGATTTTGACTATACTGCTACTTTAGTCTCAGGCTTTTTCTCCCTCTTTTTGGGTGTATGCTGGGTTTGAAGAGGAGGTGAGGGGGTGTACCTTGGTGCCACGATTACACAACATTTTCGATATTTACTGTTACCATGTTAAATTCTTGGGTGCCTGACCATTAAGAAATAGACAGTTAACATTTGCTATTTTTATGTCATCTGAGAACATCTATGTATATCGGTGAACACAGATTCATTTTAAAATTTGTAGTTTTACCCAATGACCTGAAAGAGGCTCTGATAATTTTAGTAAACTGGTATTTTCTCCAGTTGGCAATTGCCATTTGAAAGTGAAAACCTGCATCTCTATTTTTTCCATTTAAATAGTATACTGTATTTACTGTTCCTGTCAAATGGTCATATACAATTTCATTTTGAGCTGGTAATTAATAATCTGTCAAGTTCGAAATAACATTTTTTGACATTACATCTGTGCTGTTGTAAATTCTGTCAGCACATGGATAGGTCTGAACATGTAGAACTGCTTCGTCAATGATGCCCGTTTGACATGCCTGTGGATATGGATCATTTTCAGGAGAGTCATCCGCACCTTCTGGATCTTGGATTAGGCACCCATACTTGTAACTGTAGAATTTCTCATATATTCCATGTATCCAGAGTTGCATATTATTTTCTGTGTAGCTTTTCTATGGAAAACTAGAATCGCTGAAATGAGGAATTGGGATGAAACATTTCTCCTTTACTCAAGTTACAAAGATAATGGATTGCCTCTTTAGATATGTATAATTTCTAATTATTAATCCCTTATAGAGCTTCCAGTGAACATTTGCAACCTTAGAAATGATAATAAAGTTTCTGCATTTGAACTGATTTTTAGCCATTTTGGAATAGTGACTGATGTTTTGGGCTCTTCCTGGTTAATTGTATTTTAGTTAAAGCAAAGGCTAAAACAATAAACTATGATTGATGCCATAACCTGTGATGTTCCATAGGTTACAAAAGCTGCTCTGTCATTTTATGATGTACTGCATGCTTGTGTTCACATGAATGATTTAATATTGAACTTTCTTTGCTAGGATGTAATAAATCAATATTTTAATCTAAGACATTGGCTTGCCTCCTTGGCAGATTACTTTCTGTTTATTAAACTGAGCAGATGCATTTCTTACCATCCATTGGTTTAATAAAAGTACAGTACTGATATGGTGAGATTTTCATTTTTGTTATGAGATTACATTTTAGAAAGGTTGAATTTTAATAATGTTGAAAATTGTTTTGTTCAGGACTCTTGTCACATGGGCATATTTAAGTACATCTGAACAAAGGATCTACTAATGCGAATAGTACAGAAAATGTTGACACTGTACACCATCTATGCACCTGCACTGTTCTTTGGCAAATTGGTGAATGTCAAAGGAGGATAGTTTTTCAAATTCATTCAAAGTACTATAGGTTAGTAGTAAAACTACAGGGGTCTGTGCAGTGATCCAGATTTATAGGTTGTTCTAGGGACCTAATTGTGTGGGTGCATTTATAATTGGATCTATATGCTTAATTTACACTTGATCTTTTGCAAACACAAAAGACCTGGACTAATTTATGTGCATACCAGTATCTTTTTTATAAATATTTGCATAAATGCAAATTCCCTAGCTTCAAGAACAAGCCTACTCAGTCCAGACAGTAGGCACATAGAGGGGCATAATCAAAAGAAACGTCTAAGTCCAAAGTCGGGAGCAGCAAAATGTCCATTCTCAAAGTACATCCAAATAAGTTTTTTTTAAAAAATTGGCCATGCATTTGATCATTTAGATCGCCACTACATCTTTATGCCATTTTCTCGACAAAAAATTTGTCCAAGTCCCAAATGCCCAGAACAAGACCTTTTGGATGTGGGAGGAGCCAGCATTGTGATGGATAGGCCACCCAGAGAAGTGGGGCACCTTACAGGGCACTGATGTGAACTTCATAAAAAGGGTGCCACATAAATATCTCACCACAACTTCCTTACAGGTCATGGTGAGCCCCCCCCCCCAACCCACCTATCTATAACCCTAAGAACATAAGAACATAAGAAGTTGCCTCCACTGAGGCAGACCAGAGGTCCATCTCACCCAGCGGTCCACTCCCGCGGCGGCCCATCAGGTCCTTTTGCCTGAGCAGTGGTCCCTGACTAGCTCTATAACCTATCTCTACTCCTATTCCTATAACTTACCTCTACTCCTATCCCTATAACCCATCTCTACACTTATCTATACCCCTCAATCTCTTTGTCCTCTAGGAACCTATCCAAACCTTCCTTGAAGCCCTGTACAGTGCTCCTGTCTACCACAGCTTCTGGAAGCACATTCCATGTATCCACCACCCTCTGGGTGAAAAAGAACTTCCTAGCGTTTGTTCTAAACATGTCCCCTTTCAATTTCTCCGAGTGCCCCCTTATACTTGTGGTTCCCCTTAGTTTGAAAAATCTGTCCCTGTCTACTTTCTCTATGCCTTTCAGGATCATGTCTCCCCTAAGTCTCCGCTTCTCCAGGGAGAACAGTCCTAACTGTTTCAATCTGTCAGTATATGAGAGATTTTCCATACCCTTTATCAGCTTAGTTGCTCTTCTCTGGATTCCCTCAAGTACTGCCATGTCCTTCTTGAGGTACAGCGACCAGTACTGGACATAGTATTCCAGATGCAGCCGCACCATTGCACGATACAGTGGCAGGATGACTTCCTTCGACCTGGTCGTGATACCCTTTTTAATAATACCCAACATTTTGTTTGCTTTCCTTGAGGCTGTGGCGCACTGCGCCGACGCCTTCAGTGTTGTGGCTACTATCACTCCCAGGTCTCTTTCAACCCTTATGGCTGCAGGTGCCACCTATATGCCAGTAGAGTAGGCTTTTAGGGGAAGTGTTGGGGGACTCACATGTTCCACCATGAATGCAGTGGTTAGAGTGGCTTATGGGCCTGGAACCTCCTCCCTATGGTTCATTAGCCCACCCCCAGACTACTTAAGCCAACTCTGAGCAGCTCTACTAGGCTTTCCTATGTCAAGTGCTAATGTTCCAGAGGCAGGTATGTACGTTTTTATTCTAAAATTTATGGGGGGGTGGCAGCGTCAGTGAACATGGGGTTTGTGAGTAGGCGGTCTTTACTTTGTCCCTGCAGTAGTTCTCTGGTCACTTTGGACACATTTTGGTCCCTTATACATGTGTTTACATCGTCTAACTCAGTGTTTTTCAACCTTTTTACACCTGTGGACTGGCAGAAATAAAATAATTATTTTGTGGACCGGCAAACTACTAGGACTAAAATTAAAAAACCCCTTTTCCACCCCATCTCTGCGAGCTCAGTCCCCACAAATCATCTGATCCCATCCACACAAGCCTCAGTTATGATTTTATATTGAATACATTTTATTAAAGTATAAAAAGAAACAATATTCTGTACAATTGTCATTTTATAAATACAAATAATACAGAGCAAGGATCAACAAAACCCCTGTATCCCCTCCCCTTCACATATATCCCCTCTACTATCAAGAAAACTGAATAAGCCAAATTATTACAGAATGCTACATAGAAATATCATGCTAACAGAATACTGAAGTCACACATGACAGGAATAGTTTTAGGGGAGTGCAATTAGGGCAACTGCTCCCTGGTCAGAGAGCGCCCTAAGCCAGTTGGAAGCTAAAGAAGCACTTCCTGGGCTTTGCAGTCCCCAGTTATGTCTAACACCAGCTCTAGCAGGATATATATTTCAAATCTGATATATTCTAATCACAAAATAGAAATAAAATTATTTTTTTCTACCTTTTGTCGTCTCTGGTTTCTGCTTTCATCTTGTTTTCACTCTCTTCCAGCGTCTGCCCTCTCTGTCTCTTCAATCCAGCATCTATCCCTTTCATCCACTGTCTGTCCTCTCCCCCTTCCATATGGTATCTGTCTTCTTTCTATGCCTCTCTCCCCTTTCCATCTAGCCTGTGCCCCCCTCTCTCCTTTTTACATGATTCATTCCAGCTTCACTTCTCTCTTTATTTTTATCTCTCCTACACCAGATCTACCATTGTTGTCCCTCTCTGCTTATTTTTCTGCTGACCCCTTCCCATCATCAATCTCTCTACTTTTTCATGCTTTTCTCTCTCCTTCCCCTCCTCTTATCTTCCTGCCAGCTGTTTCCTTCCTTTTTTCCCTCCCCCTTCCCTCCTCCTCCTGTCCAGCAGTTACTCTCTTCCCTTCCTCCCCTCCCAGCAGTATCTCTCCTTCTCCTTCCCTCCAGGTCTAGTAGCAGCTGTCCATTTTTTTCCCTTGCCCAGAAGCTTCCCAGACTCCTTTCCCTCCTCCTCTCTTAGCAGCATCTCTCCTTCTCCTTCCTTCCAGGTCCAGTAGCTGCTGTTCCTTTTTTTCCTTTGCACAGCAGCTTCCCTGATTCCTTTCCCTCCTCCCCTCCCAGCAGCATCTCTCCTTCTCCCTCTCCAGTAGCAACTGTCCCATTTTTCCCTTGCCCAGCAGCTTCCCAGACTCCAATAGTAGCTTTCTTCCCTCCCAGCAGCTCTCCTTACATCCCAGAGCAGCGATTCAGGAAGGCAGCCTTGGGTCCTTTGTTGGGTCGCGCCGCCTCTGAGGAAAGAGGAAGTTGCATCATCAGAGGCAGCCACGACTCAGCAAAAGCCCCAAGGCTGCCTTCATGAATCGCTGTGCTGGTAAGTAAAGGAGAGCTGCAAAGAGGGGAGAAAGCCACTGTCGGAGGCTCCCCATGATCTCTCCGGCCCAGCACGAACCAGATGAAAATAACGCGATCTTGCCGGCCCTGCACAGACCGGCAGGAAATTGAAGTTAGTCAATCTTGCCGGCCCTGCGCAGACTGGCAGAAATTTCCTGCGGACCGACACTGGTCCACGGACCAGCGGTTGAAGAACAGTGGTCTAACTCACAATGTATAAGTTTCATCTATGCCAGTGGTAGGCAAACTCATTAGTCAATAGAGCCAAAGATCAGCAGTACAACGATTAAGATTTCTTTTGAGAGCCATACCCCGTGCCCGCTTGTGCTATGACGGCTACGTCAACCCATTGGGGAACAGGCTGCTACCGCCACCAGGGAACAGGCTGCCACCACCATCGGGGAATAGGCTGCCATCGCCACCGCAGCCATCAGGGAACAGGCTGCTGCCGAGTTCTGAGCTCTCCCTGCTTCCCTTCTCCATAAAGAGGATGCTGAAGTGCCAGGCTAATCAACCTTCCCCACCCGACATCAATTCTAACGTCGGAGAGGAAGTTCCAGACCAGCCAGGCAGCGATTGGCTGGCCCAGAACTTCCTCTCCGACGTCAAAATTGACGTCGGGTGGCAAAGTTTGGTCGGCCCAGCGCTTCAGCGTCCTCTTTACAGGGAAGGGATGTAGATTGGGCACCCCTGCTCTAGCTTGCTGAGCCGCAAGCCGCACTCAAGTGGCTAAAGTCCGCATGCGGCTCGCGAGCCGCGGTTTGCCGACCACTGATCTAGGCAGTCTCATCAAACCTTCGATTATCCCTGCAGGACAACTAAGTCTAGGTCAGCCCACATCCCGCCCTAACTACTCCTCCAAAAACATCCCTTTCAGCTCTGGGCGCACAGTGGGATTCAGAGGCCTAAAAAGTCTCTGGATATGTCTAAAAAGCCATTTTGATTATCGTCATATGGACAACCTGTCTTTTAGATCATCCAAGTGCCAACTTGGACAGGTTTTTATACATATTTAGATTTCGATTATGAGCCCCATAGGGCCTGACTCTATAATGTGTGCCTAAGTAAGCTATGTACCATAGGGCAGCTATATTGAGGATGCCTAGTAACACCTAACTTACCCCCTCCTTTATAAAGCCATGCTAGTGTTTTTAGTGCTGCCTTGGCAGTAACAGCTCAGATGCTCATAAGAATTCTATGAGTGTTGGAGCTGTTACCATGGTGGCTGGTGCTAAAAACACTAGCATGGCTTTGTAAAAGAGGGGGTTAGTTCCACACAAATCTAAATTATTTTTAATTGGCTTTAATGGCATGGTAATTGACCATGCAATTAAAAATGATTAAAAATACATTAAAAATTAACTAATTTAGGTTTTGCATGGAATACTGCATGATGCCTAGTGACACCTAAGTTAAGGCAACTTCTGTTGCCTAACAATGCCTACCTGAAAAGTAGGCAGGATTATGGGCGGAGAATACAGGTGGTTGACTTAGGTGCAACTAGATGTGATTCTATAATTGGTGTAGTGTGGTTGATTGACATCCATGCAGAGCAGCATGTACAAGTTGGGCATCACTAGCTGTCATGTATAGAATCGGGTCCATACAGTCCCCCAGATTATATATAGTGCAACTAAAGTTGCATGTGCAAATCTGTGCGTAATCCAATTTGTTCCTGCAACTTAATTAGTTAACAAGCCAATCAGTGATGATAATTGCCAATTAACAACAATCATTGACACTAATTGGAACTAAAGAAAGATTAGGTTCTTACCTTGATAATCTTCTTCCTTGTAGATGTGTGTAGTAGTCCTGAGTGCTAGGGTTATGCATCTGAACCTGCAAGTTACTTACAGAATGCTGTCAATCATCTTTGAAATCTTCCTTCGGGCCGGCGTTGGAGCCCTGCTCTGCCCCCCCCCTCCCCCCGATCCAGCCGGAGGACACATTCTTTAAAAACGACCCAACGCACCTCACATACAAAGACCAGCCAGATCGGGCCGGCGTGGGAGCCCTGCTCCGCCCCCCCCGATCCAGCCGGAGGACACCATCTTTAAAAACGACCCAGCACACCTCACATACAAAGACCAGCACACCTCACATACAAAGACCAGCCAGATCGGGCCGGCGTGGGAGCCCTGCTCCGCCCCCCCCCCGATCCAGCCGGAGGACACCTTCTTTAAAAACGACCCAGCGCACCTCACATACAAAGACCAGCCAGATCGGGCCAGCGTGGGAGCCCTGCTCCGCCCTCCCCCCGATCCAGCCGGAGGACATCTTCTTTAAAAACGCCGACGTTCGGCGCGCCGACGAAGGCGAGCACCTGAGGGGAGCACTTGGGGGACTCGGAACACCACCACCCCAAAGACCGCTCCACTGAATCTCCTGCCTATTCCCCGCTCCTCCCCGCTCTCCCGCTTATTGCCACCCCACTCAAACCCTCCACAGTCCTACAACAATATATTCGCAATCCTTTGCAAGTGTACCATTGATAAAGTCAGAAAACCTGCGTGGACAAAAACCAACATAAGTAAATACTAGAAGGATTTCAAAAAACCAGCAAACATGAAGCTCTTATCAATCCTACTATTATATTTACTATGCAATAACGTTAAAAACGTTATATCACTATATCCAAAGCTTCACTCCGTTCACGAACCCGACACACTCATTAAGCTCCTAATCAACCAACAGGAAGACAGAGTAAATCATATTAAAATAATCACAAGTAATAATAGACCTCACCGTACCCTCAAAAAAAGACCAAGGGAGATAAAACTCATCAAAATCACTACACCCACCATACCCATCACAACTACCTCCATTCCCTGCGCCTACCTCAACACTAGATCAGTGAGGAACAAAGCGTTCTTAATCAAAGACTGGATCATCTGCAAGAAGCTAGCCTGCCTCTTTCTAACGGAAACATGGCTACTGTCAGAAGAGGATCCAATACTAAATGACCTAATACCAGATAATTACAAAATCCACATGTTAAACAGAGAAGACCGGAGAGGGGGAGGACTAGCAGTCATCCTCAAGGAAGAACTCAAACTTGAATTAGTGGACTCCAAGATAACCAACCAATTAGAAACACTAGCATGCAAAATTAGCAATAAGGACCTAGAAGATTACCTCTTTATGTTCCGCCAAAATGCTGGTCAAAGGCCAGAGAAGACCTCTACGAATTCATCCTTCACAACACAATCACTCCGTCTTACAATATTATAGCAGGAGACGTAAACCTACATCTAGAGAACGAGGACAATCCCGACACAAAAGACTTTAAAAACTTCCTATCCTCACTCAACTTCATTCTCCCTTCAACCACACAAACCCATGAAAAAGGCCACCAACTAGATTTGGTAACTATGTCCTCAAAAGAAACCCTAAATCCCACTATTTCCATATCAAATGGCATCTGGAACCATGACATCTGGTCCGATCATTTCACTTACTACTTTAATTTAATCTGGAACCAACCAAAAGAAAAAACTCACCCAAAGATAAGAAAAAAAGAACATCTCACAAGAGGCCACATTAACCCAGAGGAATACTGGGCCCACTATGAAGCGCGAGAGGAGACAAACGAAGAGGATGAATTCTGGGAACAGTGGTCGAAAACAAGCACAACCATCTTAGACAAAATAGCTCCTAAACAAAAAAGAATAAACCGCTCAAATAAATATAATAACTGGTTCGACTCCGAACTACTAAAAATGAAACAATCAATACGACGTCTAGAAAGGATCTGGAACAAAACAGGTGAAACATCTGATAGGAACAATTGGAGATCAAACATAAAGGAATACAAACAACTGATAAAAGAAAAAAGGAAAACTTTCTACTCATCCAAAATATACATATCCAACACAAGTTCAAAAGGAGTCAACACTCATGAAATGTTCAATCTAGTTAAAAATTTATTTGACACCACACGCCACAGTCAATCCACGCACGACACAAAACTTCCATCAGCAGACGACCTAGCACAATACTTTGATTCAAAAATTGCGAACCTAAAGAACAACTGCCCAGCAAACAACACAGATGAGCAGCAAATAGCCAACACACATGTAAATGAAATACCAGCGGACATGTTTTAGAACTCCTTTCAGGACCTAGAATGGAACAACTTCATAAAACTCTACAACAAATACACTAAATCAAACTGCATCCTAGACCCCTGTCCCCCCAACATAATGAAAGCAGCCCCATTAGACTTTAAAATAACACTATGGACTCACATGTCCAATAATTTCAAAAATGGAAAATTCCTATCAAAAAATGGTCACATTATAATCACCCCAATTCCAAAAAATCATAAACTACCCCTAACATCAGCAACCAACTATAGACCGGTAGCATCCATCCCATTTTTCGTAAAAATAATGAAAGGCTTGGTACAAACCCAATTGATGAACTACCTAGATCAGTTCTCACTACTACATGAAACCCAGTCTGGCTTCAGACCTTTGTTTAGTACTGAGACGGTGATTGCAGCGATCCTAGAATACCTACGTAACTTATTCAGCAAGGGCCATAAAGCCTTAGTCATGCAATTTGATATGAGCTCGGCCTTCGACTTGGTGGATCACGAAAAGTTACTACAATGCCTAGACGCAATCGGCATTGGAGGAGAGGTGCTGGACTGGTTCCGAGGATTCCTGACAACCCGCATCTATCAAGTTCGCTTCAATTGCAATCTCTCTAAAATCTGGACAAACCCATCAGGCGTGCCACAGGGGTCCCCACTATCCCCACTACTCTTCAATGTTTATATAGCTTCACTAGGTACGCAGCTGACCCAGCGAGGCATAAAAGTATTTAGTTATGCAGACGACTTCACAATCATTATCCCGTTTATTTCATCTCCCTCTGAAATCACCCCTACAGCAACTGAAGCGCTAAACACGATGGAACAATGGACCTCAGAGTTCAAATTGAAGCTCAATCCGGATAAAACTAAACTCTTTATAGCCTCGCCACACGCACATAAAACGACAAAATCACTACACATAAACAATCTCAACTACCCCATTCAACCAACGATGAAGATCCTAGGAGTAGTACTAGACCAAGGTCTAACCATGAAAGACCATATAGACTCCCTAATCAAAAGAGAGTTTTTCACTCTCTGGAAACTTAGGTCCATCAAGGCGTACTTCCACACTTCAGCTTTCAGAATTCTAGTACAATCCCTAATACTAAGCCATCTGGATTACTGCAACATCACCCATCTGACAATCACCCAGAAGCAAATGCATAGACTACAACTGATACAAAATACAGCAGTCAGGATGATTTTCGGGCTGAAGAAGTCCGACCACATAACCCCTTCCTACAAACTCCTACACTGGCTGCCGATGGGGGCACGCACGAAGTTCAAGCTAGGATGTCTCTGCTTCAAGGTATTAAATGGACTAGCTCCCAAATACATTACAGACCTCTTCTCATTCCCAACCAACAGACATGAAAGAAAAACACACCTGAAATTTGTCTCCCCTCCGGCCAGAGGGTGCAAATATAAGAAATACCATCAACAACTGCTATCGTACCAAGCAGCCACATGGGGTAAAGAATTAGAAAAACTAATTGCACACACAAACAACTATGGAGAATTTAGGAAACACCTAAAAACCTACCTGTTCTTAAAATATCTAGATAACGAACCAGGACATCAACCCTTGTAACACCATCACAAACCTGATCTTGTAAACTGCTAACCCTAACCCCTAATCACCAACTACGATCACTCCATTCAATTCATGGAATATTTCTACTTCTCTGTAAGCAGCATGGCACTTCTTGGCCTTGCAGCCCACAAACTGTTGTTACTACTATTAATGTTGATACTATCAAATGTACACAGCAATACTCCTTAATTCGTTGTATGTACAGCTTCTATTTATTGTATTTACAGTTTCCCTTTATTGTTAACCGCCTAGAAGTCGGAAGATTGTTGGCGGTATATAAGAATAAAGTTATTATTATTATTATTCTTACCAGGCAGCTGTTCCTGCTCCCCTCAGTTTGTACAAAAGCAATCAAAGAAGCAGGACCACATTTGAGAAAATTGGATGTGCGCAGAGTTGTTATTCACTATCTGGAGGTCATGATTTTCAGATGAATCCGAAGGACCATTTCATCAGCCTATATTAAGAACATAATCCGTGCCTCTGCTGGGTCACACCTGAGGTCCATCATGCCCAGCAGTCCGCTCACGTGGCGGCCCATCAGGTCTAGGACCTATATACTAGCCCTCTATCTATACCCTTCTATCCCCTTTTCCTTCAGAAAATTGTCCAATCCCTTCTTGAACTCCAATACCGTACCCTGTCCTATCACTCCCTCTGGAAGCACAGCATTCCAGGTGTCCACTACCCGTTGGGTGAAGACGAACTTCCTAGCATTGGTTCTGAATCTGTCTCCTTTTAATTTTTCGGAATGCCCTCTCATTCTTGTAGTTGTCGAATGTTTGAAGAATCTGTCCCGCTCCACTTTCTCTATGTCTTCATGATCTTATAAGTCTCTATCATATCCCCTCTAAGTCTCCGATTCTCCAGCGAAAAAAGTCCCAGTCTCTCTAATTTTTCAGCTTATGAAAGGTTTTCCATACCTTTTATCAAACGCGTTGCTGTCTTCTGAACCCTCTCGAGTATCGCCATATTCTTCTTTAGGTATGGCGACCAATATTGGACGCAGCACTCCAGATGCGGGCGCACTATCACCCAATACAATAGCAGGATAACTTCTTTCGTTCTGCTTGTAATACCCTTCTTGATTATTCCTAGCATTCTATTTGCTTTCTTAGCAGCCGCTGTGCATTGTGCCGATGGTTTCATTGTTATGTCCACTATTACCCCCAAGTCCCTTTCTTGGGAACTCTCACTCAATAACAGCCCTCCCATTGTGTAACTGTACCTCGGGTTTCTGTTTCCTATGTGTAAGACTTTGCATTTCTCTACATTGAGCTTCATCTGCCATCTCGTCGCCCACTCCCCTAGTTTGTTTAAGTCCCTTTGTAAATCTTCGCAGTCCTCTTTAGTCCTAGCCCCATTGAATAGCTTGGTGTCATCTGCGAATTTTATTACTTCGCTCTTCATCCCTGTTTCTAGATCATTTCTAAATACATTGAATAGCAGCGGTCCAAGCACTGACCCCTGCGGAACACCACTCGTGACCTTCCTCCAGTCTGAGTAGTGGCCCTTCACTCCTACCCTCTGCTTTCTGCCCGCCAACCAATTCCTGATCCATCTGTGTACGTCTCCTTCCACCCCATGGTTCTTTAGTTTCCAAAGTAGGCATTCATGGGGTACCTTGTAAAAGGCTTTTTGGAAGTCTAAGTATACAATGTCTATGGGGTCCCCTTTGTCCATCCATTTGTTAATTCCTTCGAAGAAATGCAATAAGTTCATCAGGCACATTCTACTAGAAGTGTGGCTTCTTTGTGGGTTGAAGCTAGAGACATAACTAGAAGGAGAGAAACGGGGAAAAAAAATCCCTGACACTACAATTCTGTTCTTCTCTGTAACAAACATATTAATGAGCATTATAACTTTCAAGTATCTGATTAAAAGAGATATCAAAACTATGTGCAACCAGTACTAATATTATATAGAGTTCGTAGTTACTCACATATCCTGCTATAAAGCAGAGGCTTAGACCAGACTTTACTTTTTTGCATGTATTTTTTCAGCTTATCTGATAGAGAAGTCTCTAAATCCAGACTAATTCCAAGGCAGAAGGTAGGCAAAGCTCATACATAGGGCGGGTCTTCAAGACTTCTAGACACATCTACAAAGAAGATTCTAGAAGTAAGAACTTAATTTTTTTTTTTGGTGCATTGTATCTAGTAGTCCTGAACATTAGGGATATACCAAAGCAGTCCCCTGAGTCTCAGGCAGGCCCACTGAGTCTGCTTTCAAAATGGAGGACCTAAAAGCGGCATCTTTCCTGGCTGCTACATCTACTCTACAGAACCTGGTAAAGGTACGAAGGGTAAACCGTTTAGCTGTTCTACAGATATCCTCGGGCGAAACTGCCCAAGTCTCCACCTATGAGGTAGCAACTCCTCTGATGGAGTGCACTTTCAATACAATCAGCAGCTGCTTACCATAGCCCACATATGCAAAGGTAATGGCCATTTTAATCCACCTGGAAATCAAGGCCTTAGATACTGGCATCCCTTCCTTAGTATGACTGGTCAAAACAAAAAGGTGATCTGATATGCAAAATTCATTGGTAACTTTGAGGTCTGGAGAAACATTCACTTGACATTCAGAAAATTCAATGCTTTATCCTTTTTCTTAGATGCCTAGGGTGAAAGCAGGCAACGGACTTCCTGATTGATATGGAAAGCAGGTCAGGCTCTCAACTGGTTCACATCCTATTTTCATCAACGTTATTTTAAAGTTAATGCAAAAAATCAAACTTCTTCTCCGATAACTCAAACTTTTGGAGTTCCTCAAGGCTCTATTTTATCCCCACTACTATTCAATATCTTTCTTTCCCCTCTCCTTTCTCTTGCCCAATCACTGGGATTCTCAATTTTCGCCTATGCTGATGATATACAGCTACTCTTCCCGATAAATACTTCAGACCCTTTAGAAATAAATGATCTAAATACCAAACTAGATATTATAAGTGATTGGCTTTTCTCTAACAAACTTTCACTCAACATTGATAAATCTTGTGGTCTTCTCCTCCCCATCAAAAAATCCGAAACTTTACCAGGAACTGTTTATATCAAATCCA
The DNA here is from genome assembly GCF_902459505.1 of Geotrypetes seraphini. NCBI lineage: Eukaryota > Metazoa > Chordata > Amphibia > Gymnophiona > Dermophiidae > Geotrypetes > Geotrypetes seraphini. Next base: position 256,465,381 of record NC_047086.1, read on the forward strand.
CACCCTTAGCTATGGATACTAAAATAAAATTATTAGGAGTAACCATCGATAGAGATCTTTCCTTTCATGACCACATAAGCTCAGTAGTAAAAACTTGTTTCTTTAAATTACGCATCATCCTTTCACTCAGTTCTATTCTAAATACTGATTCAATTAACATCCTTATTCATTCCCTAGTCATTTCACACTTAGATTACTGTAATTCTTTGTTAAATGGACTACCTCAAAAAGAACTTCGACGGTTGCAACTTATACAAAATACTGCAATTAAACTAGTCTACAAAATAGGTAAATTCGAACATGTCACCCCTCTTCTTAAAGAGGCTCATTGGCTCCCAGTCACGCACCGTATAATCTACAAAATCTTACTGCTTACCTTCAAAATCAAACAATCTCACTTACCTTTATTCCTCGATAAATTATTAATTCCCCAAAGTTCTCCCCGATCCTTACGATCCACCGATCAAAAACTTCTTTTTATTCCGTCTCTAAAAGAGTCCTACTATACTAGGAAAACTAATTTTGCTATTACTGCTCCAACCTTATGGAATTCTCTCCCTCAATTTCTTCGGGATGAAATTCATCTACAAAAATTTAAAACCAATCTTAAAACTTTCCTATTCCAAGATGCCTTTGCCAAATCCTAATCTTTAGTTCATCTATTAAATTTTCAACACTCTCATAATTCTCATCCTCTACATTAGCGCATCTCATAACATCACGCACAATTACCCTTCATGTTCTTTCCCTTCCCACTATATCATTTCTTCTAATATTATGTAACTTTTCCCCTCCTTCCCATTCATCCTCACGGTCGTGTTTGTCTGTATATGTTTAATATGTTTTCCCCAATATTCTTTAATACACTATTAACTAGTTCTTATTCTCCTATTTTAAAATTTTTTTATTGTTAACCGGTCAGATATTCGCTTTATGATCGGGATATGAAAAACTAATAAACTTGAAACTTGAAACTTGAAAGCAGAGACTACTTTTGATAAAAAGGACAGAACCATGCATAAGTAAAGCCCTGCTTCCGTAATCTTAAGGGACAGCTCCCTACAGGACAGAGCTTATAACTCGGAGACACCATCTTGAACATAAGATGCAGAAGGGAAGCCTCCTATAAGGGCTCATGTAGAGCTCTACTGAGACTTTGTAATATGATGTTAGGATTCCTGGATGGGAATGGGAGACTCAACGGAGGGCACAACCGAAGAACCCCTATAATGAACTGGGTGACATCTGATTGAGAGACCAGAAAGCCTCTTTCCCCCAAGCATGGAAACAGGAAAGGCTTGCTTTCTGCACTTTTAGCAATCCAACTGATAAACCTTTCTGAAGTCTCTCTTGCATAAAGTCCAGGACTACTAAAATTGGAGTTCATAAGGGCTCTACATTATCCACAACACACCAGGGCTTAGCATAGGCTGCCACCATTGATGGCTTCTTAGTTCTAAGCAGACTGGTGACTACTGACATCTGAGTAACCCTTACTTGTCAGGGCAGCTCACTCAAGAGTCATGCCGCAAGCCCAAAGAGTTCCGTAATCTCCATAGGAACAAGTCCCTGAGTGAGAATATCCACTTGGATCATCAGTCTGAGGCCTTCATCCCTACCAACCCTGGAAAACTCACAATTCTGTGAACGACTTGACTTGACCAAACATAGGTTACAGGGAAAACATAAGAGTTCATCGACCATAGAACCTGCAGATAAGAGTCGGAATCAAGATGGCGTCGGAGTGAGTCGAGCTACCAAGTGGCTCCTGCTCTGTTTGGCATTTTTTTCAATTTTTCAACTTTTTCTTATAGAAATTTACCTGCTATGCCTAAGCGCAGGGGTAAGCAGAGGAGTGCGCTTCCTGCCTCCTCTTCCACTTCACTGACTCGGCAAACGGCAATAACAACTTATGTCGTCCCAGTTGGAGAGGGCGCATCCGCTGACCGAGGAGGGCAGACCTCGGTCTTGGAAGGCGACGTTTCGCTTAGCCCCTTTGGGCCCGGAGTTCCTCCGCGTCCCGGGATGATGTCGGGGACGCCCTCAGACGCACAGGAAGCGCCGGAATTGATGTCTCCGGCGGCGCTGCAGGTCTCACCCCTGACCCCGGATGGAAATCACAGCTTGCTGACTTCCTTACAGTCAGCATTGGAAACCGGAGGACCTGAAAGTCAGCGGGAAGCGGGGAAGGTGGAGATGGATCCTATGGTGGAGTCCCCCGGAATAGCTACCCCTGCTCCCCTGATTAAACCAGCGGTGATTGACATGGAGGCATTATGGAGCGCTATGGAGACTTTACATAAGGTATGCTCCCAAATTGTACTTTCCACACAAAATACTAATACTAAATTTAAAACTTTTGAAGAGAAACTCCAGCAACAGTCTCTTAGAGTGGATAAATTGGAGAAATCTGTGGCAGATGGGAAGATTACTACTAATTTACAACTTAAGGAGAAAGCTTTACTTGCTAGGAAAATTGAAAATTTGGAAAATGCTAATAGGAACCTAAATTTGAGACTTTTAAATTTTCCTGTTTCCAAGTTTCAATCTCCTAGGGATTTATTTCATTCTTTTTTGAATACTGTTTTGAAATTTCCTGAAAATAACATGCCACCATTACAAAAGATATATTACTTAAATTTACCAAAGGAGGATAAAGATAAAGGGAACGCTATACCGGGAGAATTAGATCTCACTGGTATGCTGGAGACATCGCAAGAAGATTTAATGACTAGAGCTACTTTATTGGTAACTTTTGTCTTTCTTCAAGATAAAGAATCAATTCTTCGTCTATTCTATAGGACTGAAAAGGTGGAATTTCATGGATTCAAAATTTCTATATTTCCTGATGTATCTAAGTGGACACAAGCCAGACGTAAGAAGTTTTTGGCTTGTCGTCAGTCTGTTTTGAGTTTAGGGGCAACTTTTCAATTACGTTTCCCCTGTAAATGTTGCATTACTTATCAGAGTAATAGATATATTTTTTATGAACCCGATCAATTGCAGTTTTTTCTTGAAGGTAAAGTAACCACAAGAATTCCAGATACCTCCATGGAATCTACCTAGTAGGCCATTAGTTAAATAACTCCAACTGCACTCTGTTATTTGTATTGTATTAATTTAGTTTATTTCTTGAAACCAACTACCCTTGGAAGTGATTGATTCCTTCTCCTCTCAGATTGTGGACTTTACTCATAGTTACTATGTGGCATTATTTTATAATTAATAATTGTTTTTCTTATTGGATTGTTATATTTCCTTCAAGCACTGATTGACATGTTAATTTGTAAAAGTATAAATAAATAAAAAAAAAAAAGAACCTGCAGATAATGCCATGCGGTGGGAGTTGAACTCTGTAGCAGTTCTGAAATCTGTTTCTAGAGCTTCAGCCTGTGTGGCTCTTGAAGAAAAACTTGACCCAAGGCTGTGTTGAACAAAACTCCCAGGTACTCCAGGCACTGGGTCAGCTCTAGCTGATTCTTCTTGAAGTTGACTATCCATCCCACTCTTGAAACTACCCATTCTCCTTCCTCCCTAAATGGGGCTCTGATTAGCCATCATCCAAACATAGATGCTCTTGGATCCCTGCCTTGTGGAGGTGCACTGCTATCACCACCATGACCTTGGTAAAGGTGTGAAGTGCTGTTGCCAGGCAGAAATGGAGTGCAGAAAACTGGCAATGCTGCTGCTCCAGCACATGAAACTGCAAATACTGGATGGTATACATCCCAGGGTACTAAAAGAACTCAAACATGAAATTGCTGACCTGCTGTTAGTGATCGCTAAAATTGTCTATAGTACCCGAAGATTGGAGGGTGGCCAATGTTACGCTGATTTTTAAAATTATTATTATTAATCTTTATTGATTTTCAAACTTTGACATTGCCATACAATTAATTTAGATTTAAACATTACAGAAAAGACACTTTAACTACACAAATTAATACAGAAAACAATCATTTCCCCCCTCCTCCTCCCCATATCTTGTTATATTAATTAATCTTTATTCATTTTTAGAGCTCCCAGTAAGTATAACATATAATACAATCATTTATACTTAAATCATATTTAATATAACATCAAATTCTAAACTATATCGAATCATCCCTCTCCCTTGTATCCTATGTTTATTTATAAATAAAAGAAATCATAAAATAATCCCATCCCCCACCCCACCCTGGACGTATATGAACCAAAGGAAAAAAATAATGTTTATTCTATACAATACTTTCAATCCTTGCAATATTTTGTTAATGGCTCCCAAATCACCTGAAATTTTTTAAAATTTCATTGCTGTATAGCAATTATCCTTTCCATTTTGAATATGTGGCATAAAGAGTTCCACCAAAAGCTGTAATTCAACCTCTTCCAATTTTTCCAGTTATTCATAATCTGTTGTTTAGCAACCCCTGTCATAATGAGCAGAAGCCTGTTATTACTAGAGGATATTTGGCTTTTAGCCCTCATTGACATGCCAAACAATACAGTGTCATAGGATAATGCCACTGGATTTTCTAACAAATTATTAATTTGACCCCATATTGATTTCCAAAGAGCAAGAATGAATAGACAATAGAATAACAAATGATCTAATGTTCCAGTTTCAAGATGACAGAGCCAGCATCTATTAGATTTAGAGCTATCTAACTTCTGTAAATGAACCGGGGTCCAAAAAGCTCTATGTAACAGAAAAAAACAGGTTTGTCTCATAGATGAAGACACTGTACACCTCATCCTCCAAGACCAAATTCGTGGCCATTGAAATGCAGTAATTTGATGCTTAATCTCAATGCTTCAAATGTCACGAAGACCAGTCCTTGGTTCGTCGATTTTTAAAAAGAGCACGGGGGAGATCCGGGAAATTACTTCGGTGCCAGGCAAAATGGTAGAAACGATTATAAAAAATAAAATTGTGGAACACGTAGACAAACATGATTTAATGAGATGGAATCAGCATGGGTTCAGCCGTGGGAGATCTTGCCTCACAAATTTGCTTGACTTCTTTGAAGGTGTGAATAAACATGTGGATAAAGGTGAGCCAGTTGATATAGTGTATCTAGATTTTCCAAAAAGCTTTTGATGAAGTTCCTCAGGAGAGGCTCCTGAGAAAATTAAAGTGTCATGGGATAAGTGGCAAAGTTCAGTTGTGGATTAGGAATTGGTTATTGGATAGAAAACAGAGGGTAGGGTTAAATGGTCATTTTCCTTAATGGGGGAGCGTAAACAGTGGAGTGCCACAGGAGTCTGTTCTGGGACTGGTGCTATTTAACTTATTTATAAATGATCTAGAAATTGGAACAACGAGTGAGGTGATTAAATTTGCAGATGACACTAAACTGTTCAAAGTTGTTAAAACACAAGCGGATTGTGAAAAATTGCAGATGGACCTTAGGAAATTGGCAGATGAAATTTAATGTGGACAAATGCAAAGTGATGCACATTGGGAAGAATAACCTGAATCACAGTTACCGGATGTTAGGGTCCACCTTGGGGGGTTAGCACCTAAGAAAAGGATCTGGGTATCATTATAGACAATATGATGAAACCTTCTACCCAATGTGCGGCGGTGGCCAAAAAAGCAAACAGGATGCTGGGAATTATTAAAAAAAGGGATGGTTACCAAGACTAAGAATGTCATAATGCCCCTGTAATACTCCATGGTGTGACCTCATCTGGAGTATTGCATTCAATTCTGGATCCTTATCTAAAGAAAGATATAGTGGCGCTAGAAAAAGTTCAAAGAAGAGCGACCAAAATGGTAAAGGGGATGGAACTCCTCTTCTATGAGAAAATACTAAAATGGTTAGAGATCTTCAGCTTGGAAAAGAGATGGCTGAGGGGAGATATGATTGAAGTCTACAAAATCCTGAGTGAAGTAGAATGGGTACAAGTGGATCGATTTTTCACTCCATCAAAAATTATAAAGATTAGGGGACACTCGATAAAGTTAAAGGAAAATATTTTTAAACTATTAGGAGGAAATTTTTTCACTCAGAGAATAGTTAAGCTCTGGAATGCATTGCTGGAGGATGTGGTAAGAGTAGATAGCGTAGCTGGTTTTAAGAAAAGTTTGGACAAGTTCCTGGAGGAAAAGTCCATAATCTGTTATTGATAAAGACATGGGGAAAGCCACTGCTTGCCCTGTATTAGTAGCATGGAATGTTGCTACTCCTTGGGTTTTAGCCAGGTACTAGTGATCTGAATTAGCCACCCTGAGAACGGGCTACTGGGCTTGATGGACCATTGGTCTGATTATTCTTATGTATTTATGTTCAGGGTACCTTCTATGGGTCAGAAAAATGGGAATATGTAGATAGGCTTCCATCAAATCGAGGGAGGCAAGAAATTCCCTCGGCACCACTGCTGCTATGACTGACAAATGGTCTCCATGAGGAAATGAGGCACTTTCAATGCAACATTGATTGACTTGAGAATCCAAAATGACCTCTAGTCATCTGAACCTTTCATGATGAAGTAAATGAAGAAACTGCACGAGCCCGATTCTTCGTCCAGGACTGGTTCTATGGCACAAAGATCCAGTATGCATTACACCATTACCCGGACTCTGAGGTCTCTCTATGGCCAGCCAGCAAAAGAATCTTCTCGAAAAACTTCTAGGATCCAATGGTCTGCACCAATCTGAGTCCAGACCGACCAATAGGCAAACAGCCAGCCCCTATCTGGGGGCTTGACCCCTGCCCTGGTCTCATTGTGTTTTTTTGGAGGCTGGAGAGGGGTGAGAACCAGAATCTTGCTGTTTCTTGTCCCTGCTGAACTTTTGTTTTAACAAGCTCACAACTTTTGAAAACAGACTTGTCCTGTCTGGTAAGTTGTGTATACTGGTTCACACAGTACAAAAATATTTGTTTTGAATATATAGATTATTGCTGTGGTTGAAGGGTGATAATTCCCAGTATACTCTTAAATATAATACTACCTGCTGAACCTCTGCCATGATTCCTGAAAGGATCTCCACGTTTCTTGGCCTCCTGCATAAGGACAGAATCTTTGAGAACCTCAAAAATTCCCATGCCCTAGACACCAAGCTGTCTGGGATCTGCTGTACAGCAAGTCATTAGGGCGATGGTCCATAACACTAGCCATCAATTCATCTAGACCTTTAACAAATAGCATCTGCCCATGAAAGAGAAGTCTGCTCAGTGTAGCTTTAGAGACTGAATCTCCTGCCCACTGTCTGATCCAGAGCTAGATGTTGATTGAGGTATCCCTATTGTGGGGTCTTCAAGAAATAGGGAGATCTTGGATTCTCTACAAAGAGAACTGTTCCAGCAATTGGTAATGGAACTTAAATGGGATGGGGTCATAGTGCTTACAAACGGGGAAACTGTTTCTGATGTTACAGTAGGTGACCATCTGGCATTCAGAGATCATTGCATGGTATGGTTTAATAGTAAGATGATTATAGAGAGGGCTCATTCAAAAGTAAAGGTTCTAGACTTTTAAAAAAACTAACTTTGCTCGGATGGGGGATTATGTCAAGAAATTGTTGTCTGGATGATAATGTCTGGAAGGAGTAGAAATGCAGTGGGCAAAACTTAAAGGAGTCATTGTAAGGGCGACATACATTTTTGTGAGGCAAATAAGTGGAAAAGAAGGCTGCTTTGGTTCTCAAAAGTAGTAGATGAGAAGGTAAGGAATAAGAGATTAGTTTTCATAAACTACAAAAGATCACAGAAAGAGGAAGACAGGCAAAAATGTCTGGAAAAGTTAAGAGAAGCTGGTCAAGTAGTCAGGAAAGCAAAGATACACCTGGAAGAAAAAATAGCTGACAGGGTAAAATGGGAAGACAAGATATTTTTTTAGATATATCAGTGATAGAAAGAAGTGCAAAAGTGGCATTGTGAGACTCAAAGGTGAAGGGGAAAAAATGTAGAAGCTGTTAAAGTAAAGGCTGAATTACTTAACAAATATTTCTGTTCTGTTTCATAGCTGAAGCACTGAGAGTGGAACTGCAGAAGACAAACACAAATAGGGATAGAGGAGTGGTAGACCCTGATTGATTTTCAGAGGTTGCGTTCGTGAGGAGCTAGCTAAAATAAAAGTAGACAAAGCGATGGGGACAGATAGTGTACATCCGAGGGTGAGCAAAGGAACTTAGAGGAGTTTTGGTGGCTCCACTGACTGACCTTTTTAATGCTTCTCTAGAGTCGGGAGTGGTACTGGAAGATTGAAGAAGAGTGGATGTGGTCCTTCTCCACAAAAGTGGAAGTAAGGAAGAAGGGAATTACAGGCTGGTAAGTCTGACTTCTGTGGTAAGCAAATTAATGGCAACACTTTTAAAACAGAGAATTGTGAAGTTTCTGGAATGCAGTGTATTACAGGACCAGAGGCAACATGGATTCACTAGAGGTATTTCTTGTCAGACAAATCTGATCAATTTCTTTGACTGGATGTGTGCTAGATGTGGTGTATTTAGATTTTAGCAAAGCCTTTGGCAGTGATCCACACAGGCATCTAATAAATTGAGTGCCCTCGCGATTGGCCCCAAGTGATGGTCTGAATCAGGAAATGGTTGAGTGGAAGGCAACAGAGGGTAGTGGTCAATGGAGATTGCTCTGAGTAAAGGATGTTACTAGTGGTGTGCCTCATGGTTCTATTCTTTTAAACATTTTTATAAGCAATATTATTGCCTCTTTGCGGATGATACCAAAATCTGCAATAGAGTAGACACCCTGGATGGTGTGAATAACATAAAGAAAGACCTAGCGTAGCTTGGAGAATGGTCTGAAATTTGGCAGCTAAAATTTGGCAGTTAATAAATGCAAGGTCATACATTTGGGCTGTAAAAACCTGAGGGAATGGTACAATTTAGAGAGTGAAGAACTTATGTGTACGACAGAAGAGCGGGACTTGGGTGTGATTGTATGTGATGATGTTAAGGTAGCCAAACAGTTTGAAAAGGTGACGACAAGAGCTAGAAGGATGCTAGGGTGCATAGGAAGAGGTATGGCCAGTAGGAAAAAGGAGGTATTGATGACCCTGTATAAGACTCTGGTGAGACCTCATTTAGAATATTGTGTACAATTCTGGAGGCCACACCTTCAAAAAGATATAAAAAGGATGGAATCGGTTCTGAAGAAAACTACTAAAATGGAGCATTGTCTTCATTAAAAGGCACATGGGGACATACTTTAAGATCTCAATCTGTATATGTTGGAGGAAAGGTGAGAGAGGGGAGATATGATAGAGACATATAAATACCTATGTGGCATAAATGCACATGAGTTGAGTCTCTTTCATTTGAAAGAAAGCTCTGGAATGAGAGGGCATAAGATGAAGTTAAGAGATGATAGGCTCAGGAGTAATCTAGGGAAATACATTTTTATAGAAAGGGTAGTAGATAGGTGGAACAGTGTCGCAGAAGAGGTGGTTGGGACAGAGACTGTCTGAATTCAAGAAAGCATGGGATAGGCACATGGGATCTCAGAGAGAGGAAGAAAATAATGGTTACTGTGGGTGGGCAGACTGGATGGGCCATTTGGCCTTTATCTGCCATTATGATTCTATGTTTATATGCCCTTGTTATGGACCCCAAATTAATGAACTGGGTCAGAAACTGGTTGAGTAGAAGGAGGCAGAGAGTAGTGGTCAATGGAGGTCATTCTGAGGAAAGAGATGTTACCAGTGTTCTCTTAGGCTCCTGCAGCTGGCGTTATAATTGTTGCAGTTGTCTAGGACTTGCCACAACTTGGTAGATAAATCTGATGTTTCAGCCATCATGCTGTGGCTTTCTTCAAGGTGTGCTATGAGGTCTGCAGTCTGTCTTTATATACAGTATGGTGGGCCCTCCAACCTGATTGGCTTGAGGTGACTGAGGCAGGAGAGTCCATTAGTCCTGAATTTGAATTTTGGCGGGAAAGTTTATTGGTCACAAATTTGAATTGTGGAAGGAAAGAACATTGGTCACAATTCTAAATTCTGGTGAGAAAATCCATTGACACAAGTTTTAAACTCTGGCAGAAAAGGGCTGGAAACTTTGAGAGTGAGGAAGAAGGCATTTGTTTTCAGCCCCAGTTCTTTTTTGTGCTAAATTTCTAAGTGTATTTGAGTTTGGTTTATTCATTCTGTCAACAGGGCTATGCTTGAGTGGTTCAGAATCTATTGTGCTGCTGGTGTTTTTACATGGTGGCACAATTTAAGGAAAGCAGAGATAATGAGGGGTATAATCAAAACTTTAAAACGTCCAAAATCCTGTCCGAGTTGGCACTTGGACATCCTAATTGCAGGGACATTCAAGTGCCGATAATCGCCATTTTGAGCCAATGAGGGCCTTAGACACCTCCCACTACATCCCAAGATACATTGGGAAGGGGAATACCCATCATTCTCAGTACGCAGCCCTATAGGCAAGAGGGAATGCCTTCCCTCCAGCCGATTTTGCAGTGGTAGGTATGGGGGTGACAGGTGATGTATGTGTGTGTGGGTGTTCCATGATGTTGGGTACTGTTGAGTGCTGTGGGGGGTTGTTTCTTGATGTTCGGTGGTGTTGGGGGGGGGCTAGAAATGTTGGGGGATGACAGGGGGCTGTCAGGAGCAGGGGTGTAGGGCTCTGCAGCTCAGCTGATCCTGGAAGGGGTAATCCCCATCAGCTAAGCTGGCAGGATTCTCTGAAACTGGCTCAGCTGATGGGGATTCCTCTGCTGTGATCAGACAAGGTAGTTGGGTACATCTACAAAATTTGTTTTTGTTATGTTATTCATGGGAACATTTTTTTTTTTGGAAATGACCAAAAAAGATAGATGTCCTAAGGACCAAAACTTATTATTAGGTCATTTTCAAAAGTAAAAGATAAACATCTGGAAGCCTTGAAAAGGAACATTTTTTCTCCTGGGTTTGTGGATGACCTACCCAAAACGTCCAACGTCAGACTTATATATCTTATCGAAAATGCCACACTTGCTTTCCTGCAGCGGAGTAGGAAGACTAGTTGGATTAATTTTAGGACTCTCTTTTCCTGTAGAGTGGAGAATTCCCTGGTGAATTTAAAAATGTTCTTCCCAGTAGTGTATCTCAAAGTTTGGTTCTTGGGCCAGTTCTTTTTAACATTTTTGTAAGCATTATTGCTGAAGGGCTGACTAGTAAGAGTTGCCTCTTTGCAGATGATACCAAAATCTGCAATAGAGTAGACACCCCTGATGGAATAAAACATGAGGAAGGACCTAGCGAAACTTGAGGAGTGGTCTGAAATTTGGCAGCTAAGATTTAATGCTAAGTAATGCAAGGTTATGCATTTGGGCTGCAAAAACACAAGGGAACGATACAGTTTAGAGGGTGAAGAACTTTCGTGATAGTATGTGATGATCTTAAGGTGGTCAAACAGGTTGAAACGGTGACGGCGAAAGCTGTAAGGATGTTTGGGTGCATAGGGAGAAGAATAGCCAATAGGAAAAAGGAGGTATTGATGCCCCTGTATAAGATACTGGTGAGACCTCATTTAGAATATTGTGTACAATTCTGGAGACCACACTTTCAAAAAGATATAAACAAGATGGAGTCGGTCCAAAGGAAGGCAACTAAAGTGGTTGGTGGTCTGCATCATAAGGCGTATGGGGACAGACTTAAAGATCTCAATATGTATACTTTGGAGGAAAGGTGGGCGAAGAGAGATATGATAGAGATATTTAAATACATATGTGGCATAAATATGCATGAATCGAGTCTCTTTCAATTGAGACTCCAGAGTAGAGGGCATAGAATGAGATTAAGAGGTGATAAACTAGAAGTAATCTAAGGAAATACTTTTTTTTACTGAAAGGGTGGTAGATGCGTGGAATAATCTCCCAATTGACGTGGTGGAGACAAAGACTGTGTCTGAATTCAAGAAAGCATGGAATAGGCACATGGGATTTATTAGAGAGAGGAAGAGATAGTGAATGCTATGGATGGTTCTGACTGGATGGGTCATTTGGCCTTTATTTGCCATCATGTTTCTATGGGAAAAACATTGGCTCGAGGGAAGGGAAAGATGTGTGGTGTACTATAAGTGATGGTGGAGGGAGGGGGCACTGCCAAAGCAAGTTAACTCAAGGCACTACTATCCCTTAAGCCAACCCTGTTTACAGCTATGGTAAAAATGGCCTTAGTTAATGGGGAAAACCCACTTTTTACCACAGCTTAGTAAAAAGACCTCATTGTGAATGCAGTGAATTTATACTGTAGTGCTAAAAACAGTGTTAAGAAATATGAAGACTTGTTATCCTTTTCTAATCTAAGAATAATAATACAAAGAAAAAGTAGTCTAGAATATCATGTTGACATTACAGCAAAGGAGACATTACCTTCTAATGAAAAATAAGCCATGAATCATTCATAAATAACTTGATAATAATTTACACTCCACTGCATTTTATTGTGTTGAACATAATGTAATCAAGCTTGATGACCTTTAAATACTTTTAAGTCAGGTATCTATTAAATATGATCCTTATTTTACATGGTCTGTGTAAATTTCACTTCACGTTGAGTTTTCAAATAAAAAGCTATTTAGACTTGTAAGCCTTAATCGTGCTGGGGACTGTGCAATAAAACTCTTGATAAATTTTCTTAATGTTCACATGATTAAAATGCTACTTATTTTATTTGTAAAAATTTATAACCTGCCCTTCCAGCTCCAGAAAAGCTACCTCAAGTGGCATGCATAATAGAACCAGCACAACAGATCAAGATCATAAAGACAAACAAAAACACAAAAGAAATAGAAAGAAGCAGTATGAAGAAACCCATAAAGAGAAATAGCCATGGTTTTAAAAATCATTTTATGTAAACATAAATAGCCATTGCGGCTGCCTGAGGAGTTTTTCCTGTGTGCATCTTAATTGAAACACAGACCATGTTGGGTCCATACCACCTCATATATATGTCGATCTCACTCTGTGAATGTATTGCAACATTTGAGTGACTCAATAAATTACTGTATCAGTAATATCTTTACCTCGAATTTTTTTGGTTTTTGGCTTTGCCATATCACTGTGGAACTCTTGGGTTCTCCTTTGTTTGTTGAACATAAATAGCAGTACCATTGCCTAATTCCATTTGGCAGGCTATAAAAATAAAAAAGCATTCTTTCTCTTTGGATAGGACCGATACACCCTACTTATAGGGCCTGCAGTGGCTGCAGCGCGGTAACGGCCCCGAAGCCCTGTTGCCGTGCAGCAGCTGCTAGCATGGCTTTGTAAAACAGGCCCATAGTCACTGGCAATCCAGTATGTTACATCTCTTAATAATGGAAAGTATGTCTATTTCTGAATGGGATACCAAGAAGAGATGAGTGTTGCTCATGATTTGGCAACCCTTTTTAAATACATTATCTCCTACAGCAAGAAGTCGTGTTTTGATAGATAGGTATTGATTTTAATTTTATTTATTTATTTTTAGCAGTTTTGGGAGAGGGGAGGGAAATAGGGAGGTTGGTAATATTTTGGTATTATATACTATGATATTGGTTTGGAATTTACCGAATATTATATTATTACAAGCAAGTTTCAAGTTTTATTAAAATTTTGATATATCGCAATATCATTAATTCAAAGTGATTTACAATTAAAACAGGGCCTTAATTATTAACTAAATCCAACACAGACTGACATGACGTACCAATATATAAGGGAAGTAGGGAGAACTACAATAAGTATAGTAAAGTATACATTCAAGGAAAATACAAATGGAGGGTAAGAAACTTTAAAAGTATTGATAAAAGTATAATAGAAAATTAAGAACTTTTTTTTTTAATTCAATTTCTCCGAACCTAAAACAGAGGACTCGTGATTTTAAACAACGAATGGGATCAATAGAGACTCTGATAATTAGATCTCAAAAGCATCCTTGTACAACCAGTATTTTACCAGTCCTTTAAATTTACTTAGTGATTTTTCTTCCTTAATAAATGATGGTAAGGAATTACATATTCTGGGCGCTGTAACTGCAAAGATCGTATCTTGTCTTGTATTTATTGTATTGTACTAAGTGGTGGAATTTCAAGTTATGGAATGATTATATAGTAATAAAACAAAGATGTATTGATACAATATTTACATTTAAAAATTAATAAATATGATTAAAGATTAAAAAAACAAAACAAAACTAGAGCCATAACTGTAAAAGCTCTGTTGTAATGCAAAAGCTTTTTACTGTATGACAGGTGGGAATAATTTACAATAGTTCTCTTGACTAGAAAGCAACTGCTACTGTAGCTCATATCAACTCAATATGGTGTTCATTTTCAAAGCAGACTTACATCTCAAAATGTCCCCCAAATTGTCCATATGCAGAAAATTTCCACATCATGATTTTGGAATGGCAGAATTTGAATGTCCTACACTGCAGTTCATCCAAATAGCAAATGGGGTGTGTTGTGGGCGTTTTTAGGATGGGACTAGGGAGGGCCCAATTATAGGACATCCAACAGTGATAATGAAATGGGAATAAAATCAAAATCAAAACACAAAGGTGGCTTAAGTTAGACCTATTTCAGACACATCTAAGGTATAAAAAGGCCCTGATTAAATATATGACAACTGGAGGGATTAAGGCATGACTCCTCCTTAATATCCCCCCTTCTGGTGGTTATTGTTCTCTTCCCTCAGTCCTGAAAATGAAACCAGAAATGAAAACTAGGCTCCTTAACAATAGAAGGTATAATGGACATTCTGAATGCAGCAACAAGCAGGTCTAAAGTGTAGCCTAGTGATCAATGTACTGTGTTTCCCCGAAAATAAGACACTGTCTTATATTATTTTTGGGCCCCATAAACGCACTAGGTCTTATTTTTGGGGAAACAATGCCCAATCACAAACCCATAGCATCTTTCTATCCCCCCTGCCGTGCAGCTGAACCCCCACCAACCTTTACAGCTCTCCCTCACCTTCCATTTCTCCCTCCTCACCCCAACCACGAGACCGACATACCATTACCTACTTCCAAATGACAGCAATCTAAATTGGCTGCTTCAGGCCTCTCATGTTGGGGTGTTTCTCTGCCATGTTGCTGATGACATCAGAGGGGTAGGGGTGCCTCCTAACATTCTTTTTATGTCACTTTCTTCTGACGCTCACATTCACAGTTACCTTCAGCAAATATTCCAGTTTTAGCAATATTGCACCTGAGGCACCACACTTGCCTGATCTCACCTCACTCCTTAACCATTTAACTACCTAACCACTAAACAATCACCCACCACTCAGTATTATGATTTAACTAATTTTATTTCATTTTATCATTTACTTTGTTGGTTCAGATCCAGTTTCTCTACACAATTCTGTCACAGTCTTTATGTTTACACCGTTGTTCACTCATTCAACTTCACACATCGCATTCACTACTGGTGGCATCAAGCTCCACGTCATCACATTTCATACAATATTTCTTCATTCTTCAATAGGACCCCTGAGGAAGGAGTGTTTCTCCAAAACACGGATCATGTAGGGTCAGTGTTCCATGTATATGAGAGTCATTTTTAAAGGATTACAAATTTATATGTTTTGTTAATAAAGATTCCTGTCCTTGTACATTCCCATCTGCAGTTTCTTTATTGTTTTTATTTTATGCTCCCCCATCGATTATTAAGATCATTGGACGACAATAGAGTAGCTTTACCCATATTTCTAAGGTTCATTTAGCATCAACTCGGAATGGAACATTTTTTAATTTGATTCCAGTTTTATGGAACAGTTACCATTAGAGCTGATGAAAGAAGAATCCTTAATAAACTTTAAAAAAACATCTAAAGACTTGATTACTTTCAACTAGTTTTCCCTTGTTCAGATAACTGAAATCTTTTGTCATAATTTGCATTCTGAAGTATTGATATTGAGTATGTAAGTATATTTTTAGCCTTGGGAGGTTTTTTCTCTTTTTTTCTTTTCTTTCCTATTTTTTATGTTCTTTTCACAATTTATGATTATATTGTAAACTGCGTTGATTTCATTTGTAGCCTAAGTGTTATATTAAGAGTTTTAATAAACATAAATCTGAGGGCAATTGAGATGATAGACATTCAGGTACAGTATGTGTTTGTCTCTGGAGGAATCACTATTTAAAATAAAAGAGTTGCAGTGGAATATGAGCCTGGGTGCCCTGGATTAAAGTCCATTGCACTGACCATACGAAAAAAATTTGATCTTACTTCATCTATAGATCCCCCTAGTATTCCAGCTGACTACCATTTACCTCTCGCTAAGGGCTCCTTTTACGAAGCCGCATTAGCGGCTTTATCGTATGTGACTTTTTATCACGCGCTAACTCCCACGCTAGCCATAAAACTACCACCTGCTCAAGAGGAGGCGGTAGCAGCTAGCGTGGCTGGCAGTTTAGCGTGCGTTATTACACAATTAAACCGCTAATGCGGTTTCGTAAAAGGAGCCCTAAATGTTCCACTTTCAATCTTCCTTCATTATCTGACATTGAACGTCTCTTCCAAAGAGTCAATTAAAAGGGCTCACGTTCAGAGATTATCCCCCCCCCCCCCCCCCGTTCATCCTAAAAAAAAAAAAATTTCCCTGCTTCGGTCCTTTTATACACACTCTTATCTTAAATAGCCTTCAATCTGGATCATTGCCAACCGACCTCTTCAACCGATTCGTGACCAGGAATGCCTAAAGTCTTCACTACCCCTCACTGTATGACCTACCCTTCTTTGTAAATCTCCTCGATTTACTTCCCATTGACCAAGTTCTCCCAAAACCTTCACTGCTTACCCCTCTGTACGACCTGCTCCCCTTTGACTTACTCTTATTGTAAACCTGTCCCTACAAGGTTACCTTACTCTATACAAACAGCCATGTACTCAAAGACTTCATTATTTCTTTTCGCTGTATGTCTAGCTCTTCTATATTGTACTGCATTGTATTGTACTCAAAGACTTCATTGTTTTTTCGCTGTATGTCCAGCTCTTCTTTATTGTAAACCGCCTCAAACTACCTTGGCTTTGGCGGTATATAAACAATAAATTATTATTATTATTATTGTCATGGAAAACTACTATAGTTTTTCCAATTGTAAAGGACTTTAAATCTAGCCTTGAGGATGCTTAAAATTATCATCCCATTGCCAATATTCCATTTATAGCTAAATTAACAGAAAGAATAGTATTTGACCAACTATTGGATTTTGTTGATTCTACTAATACTTTACACCCAAATCAGACAGGGGTCAGGAAATATCACTCTACAGAATACTCACTGATTGGTTTGACTACAAATATACTTTGTCACCTAGATCATCATAACTCTGTCATTCTCTTTTCTTTAGATCTGTCAGCAGCATTCGACACCATTGATCATGTCTTACTTCTTAATAGACTTTTGTCCATAGGTATCTGTGACCAAATATTAGAATGGTTCAGATCCTTTCTTTCTAACCGATCATCTAAAGTTATCATTAATGATACCATTTCCAAACCCTATGTTCTTAATTATGGAATTCCCCAAGGATCCATCCTGTCTCAATTAATGTTCAACATCTTTTTGTCACCCCTTATAGGCCTTTGTCAGTCTATCAGCTTCACCACCTTTACATATGCCGATGATATCCAATTTTTACACCCTTTAAATCCGAAAAATAAAGAAGAAATACTTGAGATTAATAAAAAGTTTGAGAGGGTTAGACAATGGCTAAATTCCAACATGCTAGCCTTAAACATACAGAAAACAAAAGCTCTACTCTTTCCATGGAAGAAAGGAATAAATTTGAGTGCCTCTTTTACTCTGGATAATATTCACTTGGATCTTGTAACTTCATTAAAGTCATTGGAGTCATCATCAACGATAAACTTTCCTACCACGATCACATAAGTAGTATTGTTAAATCCTGCTTCTATAGGCTGCAAATGATTCACTCAATTTCCAAGTTTCTGGAGCCAAAATTGTTAAATATATTAATCCATTCTTTACTCATTGCAAAACTCGACTATTGTAATTCTTTATTAATAAGTATCACACAAAAAGAAAAAAAAGCACCTTCAGATAATTCAGAATACTGCCGTTAAACTCATCCACAATGGTAAAAAATATGACCATGTAACACCTTTTCTGACTAAATCTCATTGACTTCTAATTAACCATCATATCACCTTCAAAATTATACTTTTAGTATTCAAAAACCTCTCTTCTAATGAACTTCAATTTATTGATAAATTACTCATCCCTTATGGCATTTCACGTTCTCTCCGGTCTACTAATCAAAAGCTTATAGTAGTCCCCTCTTTGAAAGTTATTGGGACATGACAACACAATATGTTTTCAGTGATGGCACTCAGCTTTGGAACACCATGCATTTAAGAGTGGAAAATGATTTGTGTTGTATTTAAGAGTGGAAAACGCATTTAAGAGTGGAAAATTATTTGTGTCATTTTAAAAGTAATTTTTAAACGTTTTCTTTTTAAAGATGCTTTTAAACTTTAAACTATGTTCAATCTTTATATTTGTTTCTTTCTTTGATTGCACTTTTCCCTTCCTATTGTTTTTTTCATATATGGTTCTCCTCTGCAATTTAAAAATACTGAATTGTAGTTCTGTTCCCTCTTACCTTTTGTATTAGTTGGTCTGTAAGTATATTTGTCTAACCCATTATTTTAAATTTAAAATTGTATGTCTAAATATATGTTTATATTTTTATCGATTTTGTACCTCGCTTAGTAAAACTAAATAAGCGATTCATCAAACTCAAAATAAACTTGAAACATCCAAATAGCAGATGGAATTTAATGTAGACAAGTGCTAAGTGTTGCAAATTGGGAATAATAATCCAAATGATAACTCCCTGATGTTAGGGTCCACCTTAGTTGTCAGCACCCAAGAAAAAGATCTCGGTGTCATCATAGACAATACATTTGAATATCTGCCCAGTGTGTGGCAGCAACCAAAAAAGCAAACAGAATGCTAGGAATTATTAGGAAAGGAATGGCATATAAGACAAATAATATTATAATGTTATTTTTATTGCTCCATGGTGTGAACTCACCTTGAGTATTGTGTTCAATTCTGGTATCTCAAAAAAGTAGAGAAATTAGAAAAGGTTCAAAAAAGAGTGACCAAAATGATAAAGGGGGTAGAACTCCTTTCATATGAAGAAAGGCTAAAGAGGTTAGTGATCTTCAGTTTGGAAAAGATGTAGCTGAGGGGGATATGATTGAAGTCTGTAAAATCCTGAGTGGTGTAGAATGGGTAAAAGTAAATTGATTTTTTTTAATTTTTCAAAAAGTACAAAGACTAGGGGCTCCTTTTATCAAGCCACGCTAGCGGTTTAATGCACGTAATTCCGCGCACTAAACTGCCGGCCGCACTAGCCGCTAACACCTCCTTGAGCAGGCATTAGTTTTTAGGCATGGGGGTTAACACATGATGAAACATCACACGTGTTAACCCCGCTAGTGCGGCTTGATAAAAGGAGCCCTAGGGGGCACTCAATGAAGTTACCTGGAAACATTTTAAAAACAAATCAGAGAAAATATTTTTTTCACTTAGACCTAGATTCTCAAAACGTTGCTGTTCGGAAGGCGCCAGTAGGCACCTAAATGGTGCCTAAGTTAAGTGTTTTAATTGGCAATTAATGGTGTGGTAATTGAACGTGCCATTAAAAACCAATTAAAAACTAATTAAGAAAACAAAAGTAGATGCCGTAAGACACCTACAAATAAAGGCTCCTGAATAACATCTATGCAGATGCTTACCTACACCAAATATCAAAAGAGGCATGGTTATGGGCGGGTTGATGTTCGGCGCTGCTAAGCATGATTCTACATTAAAGATAAGCATTAGAAATATAGGCCTGTAAAACCCTGGTCTACATTTCTAGTGCCTATCTTCAGTGCTGACTGTGATTCTCAAAATGGCACCATAGTTTGAGCATACCATCCAACATACAGTATCATACAAAACTTCAATCCTTTTTATTTCAAACCTTTTTTTTAGGTCTTCAGAAGTATTAGCCAAGTGTTTTCCCAATGGCTAAAATACTGTTTTGGCACTGGCCTCCTCATTAGGCCCATTTATATTTTCTATAAAGTATTATGTTAGTGCTTTAAGTGCTCCTTGCTGAACCCCAAAATTTTTTAAATATAAAAGATTTTAACTTATCTTTTTTTGTTGTTTTTGGTTTGTTGCTTATATCAGGAAGGGACCTGTCATTCCAACAAGTATCGCCCGAAGGCTATATCAAGAAAAGTCCCCTGCAATATAAACTTGCTTTTATTAAAAACACCCTTTCATACTCTATAATAAAACCCTAAGCACGCATGTGCACTTATGATGCCGTGATCCCTGCCACCATGATGTGTGCTTCCGTGCCGCACATGCCTACTGCCTACCTTCTGCCACAATCTCCGATGCTGGCTGACTTCCTGTGCTGCCACTGCCGGGACGCCTCTTCTCACCCCCAGACAAGCAAATGCAGCAGCCATGGTTTCATCTTGCAGCCACAGGGCATTTGCTAGGCCGGCCCACTTTGATATTGCGAGGTGGGACAGCCTATCAAAAGCCCCAAGGCTGCCCGGGCTAGCAGTTGCTAGACAGGGGGAGCAGGGAAAGGAGAAGGGGTACTACTGGACAGAGGGGAAGGTAAAATGAAGGGAGAAGGGCTGCTGCTGGACAGGGGGAGCAGGAAAGGGGTGGCTGTGGACAGCCGAGGAAAGACAGACAGACAGCTGCCAAGGAGAGAGAGAAAAAGAAAGAAAGACAGACACACACATCTATTCTAGCACCCATTAATGTAACAGGCTTAAAGACTAGTTATATTACAAACTTCTTACAAGGATATCCACTTCACAGTATATCATTTAGTTAAATAGTTACCCTTTTTATTCTCATTCTGCACCATTCTGATCAATAGTAGCTTCTGAACAAAGATGTCCACGACTTTTTTTTCTCTAATTATAAACCTCCCACTTCACTGATGTCAAAGGTAAAGGTGGTGAATCAGGAATCAAATCAATGACATCCATTCTATTTCCTGGTTTAAACCCCATGGATCTACTGTATTTAGAGTAAAGATCCAACACTGTTCAGAAAAATTAAGTCTACGTTCAAAGCCTAGAAGGAGATCTGAAGGAACAATTATAAACTAGAATAAAAACGCTTGTAGAACCAGCGTTGAAAAATGGGAGTGGGCATCCCTCCTGCCGGGGATTGCACAATGTCTTTGGGAAAAACAAGGGAGAGAAAGATTTTAAGATTGAATGTAAAATTAGCAAGGGAAATTATGTCAAATTTGGAATCTTTCTTTGAGCAGTCAAGGGAAATTCCTAGCAGTGATGGTATAAATGTCTAATGAATTATTTGTGGTGAAAACATGGAGGGGCACAATCAAAAACGTGCCTATGTCTGAGGTTGGATATTTTGTGCAAGACATCCACAAACCCAGCAGGAAAAATGTTCATTTTCAAATCTACCAAACATCTATCTTTTATTTTTAAAAATTAGTTTGGTATAAGTTTTGGTTTTTAGGATGTCTAGCTTTTTTTGCCCATTTTCATAAATAAAAACGTCAAAACGTCCATGCAGAAAACGTACAAAAGCAAGTTTTGTAGACATATCCACCAACTACCTTGTCTGATCACAGCAGAAGGAATCCCCATCAGCTGAGCTGGGTTCTGGGATTCTTGGCAGGTCAGCTGATGGAGATTCCCTCTGCCAGGATCAGCTAAGCCGCAGAGCCATACACCCCTCCCCCTGACATCCCCCACATCCTCCCGACAACCCAGAGCTCCCACTGACAACCCCCACATCATCCTGACATCCCCACATGTTTCCGACATCCCCCACATCCTCTCGACATCCCAAAGCTCCCTCAACATACCCTGACATCTCTGCCCCCCCACATTCCTTCAATATTCCTGGGCCCCTGAACCACATCCCTAAAACATCCCTTACCTTTGGAAGAGCAAACGGCAGGATGGAAGCTCACTCCATCCTGCTTAAAGGGCCATGTGCTGCAAATTACAAGGCTTCCCCCTCCAAAATACATCTTGGCCAGCAAGACAAGCAGGCTGGAGCTGCTGCTTGCACCGGTGAAGAGCTAGAGGTACCGAGGGGGGGGGGGAGGGAGGTATGTGAATGTGGTGGAGGTAGAAAGAAGCAGGGGCATAGAAGAAGAGAGGTGCTAGTGCTCCCACCAAGAAGTTGCCCAGCAGTGGCGTACCAAGGGAGGGGTGGGGTGGGCGGTCTGCCCTGGGTGCAGCCTTAGGGGGAGTGCACAGCCGGCCAGGTCCCCTTACCTTTGAGGCGCTTCCCCCTCCCGCACACCCGACCGACCGACAACAGGCCCGGTCCGACAAACCTCCCTGCCCTGTGGCTGTGAGTCTAAATTACCTTCTTACAGCAGTATTGAAGCTGCGTGTGGCTGCCGTAAAGGTCATCTCTGATGCAACCGGAAGTTGCATCAAAGACGACCTTTACAGCAGCCATATGCAACTACAATGCTCAGGGGGAGAAAGGGAGGAAAGGTAGAGTGGAGAGGAAAAGTCGCTTAAGGGAAATGGGTAAAACAGAGGAGGGAGAAGGACACTGAAAGCACAAAGAGAAGAAAGAAGGGGGAGAAGGACACTGAAAGTACATGGGGAAGACAGAGGGGAAGAAGGATGCTGACAGGACATGGGGTAGACAGGGGGAGAAGGACGCTGAAAGGACATGGGGAAGACAGAGGGGGAAGAAGGATGCTGAAAGCACATGGGGAAGACAGAGGTGGGAGAAGGACGCTGAAAGGAAATGGGGAAGACAGAGTAGGGAGAAGATGTGAAGGGAAATGGGGAAGAGAGAGTGGGGGGAAGACCCTGAAGGGAAATGGGGAAGACAGAGGAGGGAGAAGGATGCTGAAAGCACAAGGGGAAGACAGAGGGGGAGAAGGATACTGACAGGACATGGGGAAGATGGGGGAGAAGGATGCTGAAAGGACATGTGGAAGACAAAGGGGGAGAAGGATGCTGAAAGGAAATGGGGAAGACAGAGTGGGGAGAAGATGCTGAAGGGAAATGGGGAAGAGAGAGTGAGGAGAAGACGCTGAAGAGAAATGGGGAAGACAGGAGGAGAAGGACGCTGAAGGGAAATGGGGAAGAGAGAGTGGGGAGAAGATGCTGAAGGGAAATGGGGATGACAGAATGGGGAGAAGACGCTGAAGAGAAATGGGGAGCAGAAAGTGGGGAGAAGATGCTGGAAGGGAAGACAGAGATGCCAGACTATGGGGGGGAGAAGATGGAAGAAGACGGATGCAAGACCAATTTGGAAGGGGGGGAGGGAGAGGCACAGTAACAGAGCAAATGGAAGATGCAGAGAGAAGAGAGACAGTGGATGGAAGGAATTGAATGAGAACATGAGGAAAGCAGAAACCAGGCAACAAAGGTAGAAAAAAATATTCTGTTTCTTTTTTTTTTTTTTTGCTTCAGGATAAAGTAGTATATTAGTTGTGTTGATAAAAATTTATAAACAAAGCCCTGCCAGCTGAACATCTCTTTCTCCAGTTCAGCAGCCAGAACTTTGATTTATAAGGAAGGAATAAGCTAAATATTGCAGTACTGAGGCTTGTGTGGATGCTGCGGGGACTGTGATGGGGCGGTGAATGGGATGGCGGTGATGGGGCAGTGAAGGGGACAATGCAGTGACGGGGACAGATTTTTTCCCCGTGTCATTCTCTAGTGCTCACGTCAAAAGCTTCCTTCTGACTCAGCTTCCTGTTTCCGTTTTTGACTGAGCACCGCGTTGCCGATCTGAAGTTCTGTTGATGCCAGGGGTAGAAGGAGGCCCGTTGTTGATCTTAAGTGTCATCGCGGGGGGGGGGGAGGGGTGTTGTAGATCTTGTTGCCAAAATTTGAAAGGTGAGGAAGCGAGAAAGATGCGCTTGTGGTGGATGGAAAGATTGAGAGAAGTGGGCAGATGATGGAAGTGGTGAGAAAGGGGAGAGAGAAGAGGGCAGATGATAGAAGTAGGGAGAAGGGGCAGATGATGGAAGTGGGGAGAGAGAAGAGGGCAGATGATGGGGGAAAAGGATTGAGTTAGGGAAATACTGTAGGGGGTGAGGGAAAGAGGTG
The DNA here is from genome assembly GCF_902459505.1 of Geotrypetes seraphini. NCBI lineage: Eukaryota > Metazoa > Chordata > Amphibia > Gymnophiona > Dermophiidae > Geotrypetes > Geotrypetes seraphini. The sequence continues at coordinate 256,489,412 of NC_047086.1, forward strand.
GCGAGCTGTAGATAGTAAAAAAGGAAATTGATGAGAGGGTAGTAAGAACGTAATCTAGATGAATGCAGAAAATAAATTGAAAAGGAAAATGAGGGAAGAAAGGGATTGCAGAAGAGAGGTGTGGGAGAGGGAAGGAGAGGAGAGAGATGCCAGACCAATGGGGGTGAAAGGAGAGTTGGAAGGGGGAGGCATACAGTTTCTGGAAGGGGCATAGAAGGAGAGAAGATGCCATACAGGGAGGGGCAGAGAGATGGCAGACAGTGGACGGAAGGAAGAAAGTAACAAGAAGATGAGGAAAGCAGAAACCAGAGAAGACAAAGGTAGAACAAAATTTTTCTATTTATTTATTGCTATAGGAGACATGTATCACTGTTTCTGTGGTGTTGCATTTTATGCAGAGTCCAGCTTCTTGCTGGTTCAATTTAACCTTTGTCTATGTATTTCTATTTTATTCCCCCTTTTACAAAACTGTGGAGCATTTTTTAGTGCCAGCCATGGTGGTAGCAGCTCTGATGCTCAGAATTCTATGAGCATTAGAGCTGTTATCACCGTGGCTAAAAGCCACACTACAGTTTTGTAAAAGGGGGAGGGGTTAATTTGTGATGACATATTCCATACTAGGCGAAGGTGTTTTCTGTGTTCTGTGTGTTCGAAAGACATGGTTTTCTGTTAGGATTGACGGTGCAGGATTAATCTGTACTGGTCTGGCTTGTTTAGATTTACAATGGGCGCATTGGTGTTGTACTGCTCACTGCAATATGTAAGATGCTGCCTTTTCCTAGGTACTCATGTGTGACATGTGGCTTGTTACTAAAAATCATGTTTTTTGTACAAATGGGGAGGGTTTGCCAAAAAATGATGGGCCCTGGGTGTCACATATGCTAGGTACGCCACTGGTGCCCAGGGCTGTTTACCTCTCTCCTCTTACTACGCCACTGATGGCCATGTTAGGCTGTTGTTGATTTTAAGTGAAGTTCCTTAATAACTATCTGTTTAAAGGACTTTTCCAACTGATCTTTCTTTTTTACCCTGTGAACAGTCACTAGGCTAAGACTGATGATGCTGGTTCTCTTGGGCACTCCAGGGTTGCAAACCTGTCTGGAAGGAAGAGCCCTTTTCTTGGTAGAGCACTGGGACATCTTGTTGGATCTGAATTGCTGGCAGAGAACCCCTACCTGTTGTAACACCCATCTACCTACATGCTATTCAATAATGCTGTACACCCAAAGTATCTTGTGCACAGATACAAAGGGGACGGGGATGTGAGGGAAGGGATATGGCCATGGGGGAGAGGTATGAGCAGGTCAGGATCATTCCCAAAATTTAGGCACAATGTTATAAAATTCTTGGGTTTTGTAAATCAAATACTCAGAACCACTGGTGAAAACCAAAATGACACTGAAGGTATTTCATATACAAAGGAACAAGACTCAGATTATGGAGCTTCTCAGATTATGTCTATTCTCCTGCTCCTCTTTACATCACCGGCTTGAACCCATCCTCCCTACCTTTCCTTTGTATATGAAACACCTTCAGTTTCATTTTGGGTTTCACCAGTGGTTCTGAGTGTTTGATTTAACAATTAGGTAACCACAAGTTTCTACAAGTTTTGTCAGTTTATTGTTGTATAATATTGGGATTTATACCATGTTTCAGTCCTCAAGACCAAAGTTAGGCTGGTCATTAAGTTCTGCTCTATAAGGGAGTTTTGGCACAGGGCATCCTTTAGAATGCAAGTTTAGCTTGGATCTTTCTCATGTCTCAGTTTGGGCTCCATTTAAGAATTTGACCCCAAAATAATTTTGTCTGACATCAAACTGCATTCAGACACTCATAAATATTGTTGGGGGGAACTGAGAAGTCTCTAAATTACATCATAGAACTATCAGGGACAGAGGTGGAGGTGAGGATGGGGTAGCATAGTAATCATTTACACATAGTACAAAACAGATATCACTGACCCTGCTTGTATGTTCTTTGGTTTTCTTCTTTGAGCTTTCTGATATTCTAATGGTCATTTTTCTCAATGGAGGAGCATAAACAGTGGAGTGCCGCAGAGGTCTGTACTGGGACCGGTGCTATTACATTACATTACATTAGTGATTTCTATTCCGCTTGTACCTTGCGGTTCAAAGCGGATTACATAAGATGAAGCTGGACATTTCCAGGAGGGTACATGACAAATTAGGGTAAGACATAGTAACAGAATGAGTATAGACTTAGTAACATTGGATGAAAGCAGTTATATAGCTATTTAACTTATTTATACATTATTTAGAAATTGGAACGATGAGTGAGGTGATTAAATTTGCAGATGACACTAAACTGTTCAAAGTTGTTAAAACACATGCGGATTGTGAAAAATTGCAAGCGGACCTTAGGAAATTGGAAGACTGGGCGTCCAAATGGCAGATGAAATTTAATGTGGACATATGCAAAGTGATACACATTGCGAAGAATAACCTGAATCACAGTTACCGGATGCTAGGGTCCATCTTGGGGATTAGTGCCCAAGAAAAGTATCTGATGGTCATCATAGATAATACGATGAAATCTTCCGCCCAATGTGCGGTGGCAGTCAAAAAAGCAAACAGGATGCTGGGAATTATTAAAAAAGGGATGGTTAACAAGATTAAGAATGTTATAATGTCCCTGTATCGCTCCATGATTTGACCTCATCTGGACTATTGCGTTCAATTCAGGCCATCTTATCTCAAGAAAGATATAGTGGCGCTAGAAAAGGTTCAAAGAAGAGCGACCAAGATGGTAAAAGGGTTGGAGCTCCTCTTGTATGAGGAAAGACTAAAACAGTTAGGGCTCTTCAAGCTTGGAAAAGAGACGGCTGAGGGGAGATATGATTGAAGTCTACAAAATCCTGAGTGGAGTAGAACGGGTACAAGTGGATCGATTTTTCGCTCCATTAAAAATTACAAAGACTAGGGGACACTCAATAAAGTTACAGGGAAATACTTTTAAAACCAATAGGAGGAATTTTTTTTCCACTCAGAGAATAGTTAAGCTCTGGAACGCATTGCCAGAGGATGTGGTAAAAGTGGATAGCGTATCTGGTTTTAAGAAAGGTTTGGACAAGTTCCTGGAGGAAAAGTCCATAGTCTGTTATTGAGAAAGACATGGGGGAAGCCACTGCTTGCCCTGTATCGGTAGCATGGAATATTGCTACACCTTGAGTTTTGGCCAGGCACTGGTGACCTGGATTGGCCACCATGGGAATGAGCTACTGGGTTTGATGGACCATTGGTCTGACCCAGTGAAGCTATTCTTATGTTCTTATCAAATACAAAATAAGCCTGTAGAATAAGAATGTTTGGGGAAAAGATTCTTGAATGTATCTTATAGCTGAGAACCAGTATTCTGTCAACTGTGATCAACAAAAATCAGGATCATCATGGCATGTTGTGATCATAAAATCAGCACTACTCAAAAACTATTTCATTTTCCATTCTAGAGAGAGGCTAAGCAGTCCTGCCAATCTGTCATCAAAGAAGCAGAGTGCACTGGCTTGGGATTAGTTCAAACTGATATATATTATCAGCGATTTGACCAGCTATAAATTAAGGTTAGAAGTAAATAAGCATATGTACTAAATATAGGAGAAGAACCACTATGTAGCTTATCATGTTTAGTGTTCAATCATCTTATTTGCTTCTCGGCAGGATTGTGAAATGTGCTAAAAATATTACTGCAGTGTGTCCAGAAAAAGTTCTTACGCTATAGCATATTTGCTTTTCTTATATTTTTATTTTCTAAGGTGACCATATGAATCAACAGTGCTAACTTGGGGGAAGAGTAGGGGGATGGTGCATGGTGCAGCAATGCCAGGCACCACCACCCAGGGTTCCTCCCTTCCTTGCTATGCCACAGAGCAAATATTTGGAAATTGTATCTTTGACAAGTGAACCATTTACTAATATTAAATTTTTGGCACTTTTTTCCTAAGATGCAAAAGTTACATTAATAAAATGTAGAAGAATTGCATGATAACATTAAACTAATTTAAAAAATGGTAAATAACCTCTAGAATGCTAGAGAGAAAGGGGAAGAAAACCTTAATTCCTTTACTGAAAGGATATTAAGGTGATAATCAGAAATGGATCCCTAAATGGGCCTATGGGGCTCAAGCCTAACAGCCCAAAAGTTGGGCAGCCCTTAAGAACATAAGAACATAAGAAGTTGCCTCCGCTGAGGCAGACCAGAGGTCCATTCTGCCCAGCGGTTCGCTCCCGCGGCAGCCCATCAGTCCCACTGCCTGAACAGTGGTCCCAGACTAATTTTGTAACTTACCTCTAATCCTAACCCTAAACCTACCTCCACATCCCTTTGTCCTCCAGGTACCTATCCAAACCTTCTTTGAAGCCCTGTGGCGTGCTCCTGCTTATCACATCTTCCGGTAGCGCGTTCCATGTATCCACCACCCTCTGGGTGAAAAAGAACTTCCTGGCGTTTGTTCTAAACCTGTCCCCTGTCAATTTCTCCGAGTGCCCCCTTGTACTTGTGGCTCCCCATAATTTGAAAAATCTGTCCCTGTCTACTTTTTCTACGCCCTTCATGATCTTGAAGGTTTCTATCATGTCTCCTCTAAGTCTCTGCTTTTCCGGGAGAAAAGCCCCAGCTTTTTCAGTCTGTCAGTATATGAGAGGTTCTCCATACCCTTTATTAGCTTAGTTGCTCTTCTCTGGACTCTCTCAAGTACTGCCATGTCCTTCTTAAGGTACGGCGACCAGTACTGGACACAGTACTCCAGGTGCGGGCGCACCATTGCACGATACAGTGGCAGGATGACTTCCTTCGTCCTGGTCGTGATACCCTTCTTAATGATACCCAACATTTTGTTTGCTTTCCTTGAGGCTGTGGCACACTGCGCTGACGCCTTCAAGGTTGTGTCTACCATCACTCCCAGGTCTCTTTCAAGGTTGCTCACCCCCAGCGGTGATCACACCATTTTGTAAGTGAACATCGGGTTCTTTTTCCCTACATGCATGACCTTGCATTTCCCTATGTTGAAGCTCATTTGCCACTTTTTGGCCCACCCTTCCAGCGTTGTCAGATCTTTTTGGAGATTTTTGCAGTCCTCCATGTTATTAGCCCTGCTGTACAGTTTGGTGTTATCTGCAAATTTAATAACCTCACATTTTGTCCCTGCCTCCAGGTCGTTAATAAATATGTTGAACAGGAGCGGTCCCAACACCGACCCCTGTGGAACTCCGCTCGTGACCCATTGCCAGTCTGAGTAATGGCCCTTTACTCCAACCTTCTGTTTCCTGTCCGCCAGTCAGTTTTTGATCCATCCGTGGACCTCCCCTTGCACCCCGTGGTTCCATAGCTTCCTTAGCAGTCTTTCGTGTGGTACCTTGTCGAAGGCTTTTTGGAAGTCAAGGTAAATGATGTCTAAGGATTCCTCTTTGTCCACCTGGCTGTTTACCCCCTCAAAGAAGTATAATAAGTTCGTGAGGCATGACCTGCCCTTGCAGAAGCCATGCTGGCTCGACTTCAGTAGCCCATTTTTTTCGATTTGTTCCCAGATGCTGTCTTTGATCAGCGCTTCCATCATCTTTCCCGGGACCGAGGTCAAGCTCACCGGCCTGTAGTTTCCTGGATCTCCCCTTGAGCCTTTTTTGAAGATGGGCGTGACATTTGCTATTTTCCAGTCTTCCAGAATCTCTCCAGTTTTTAAGGATAGGTTGCATATTTGTCGAAGTGGCTCAGCTATTTCGTTCCTTAGTTCCTTGAGTACCCTTGGGTGAATGCCATCCGGATCTGGCGATTTGTCACTCTTTAGCCTGTCTATCTGCCTGAGGACATCCTCCTTGCTCACCTCTAGTTGGACCAGGTTTTCATCCTGGTCTCTCTTTACGATCTCCTCGGGATCCGGAATGTTGGTTGCGTCCTCCCTCGTTATCAAGGCAGGCTTTGTGCAGCAGCCTATCTACACAGAGAATGACCAGTGACAGAATCTGTCCCTATCCCTGTCTCCACAGATAACCACAGGAAACCATCTCATGTCATTCTTTAGTGCTTTTCGACCTCTGTCCTTCTACACCAGCATTCTTCAATGTAAGGCTTGAGAGTCAGTGGCTGTGCCCATTCATACTCTGATTCTGCCCTCTCTCCTTAAAGAAAGACATGGGGATGGTTTCCTGAGGTTATCCATGGGGATGGGCACAGTGACAAATTCTGTCACTGTGTCATTCTCTACGACAGTCCAGTAATTGTGTTTTTCAGGAACATGATAAACCTGTTTATAGACTCTGCTGAAACCCTGATGTTTGCTATTTATTAATACTCATGCTAATACCCTATAACAGTAATATGACCACGCCTACTGCAGATATTGAACTTTGGAGCCATATGAATATTTATTTCTGAGTTTGAAAAAACAATGAAGGTAACCGGAAATTATTTGTGACAGTTGATATTCAGGAAACCTGAAAATTTGGTTGCTTATCATCTCCTAGATGTAAAGTGATGGAAGTGAGTCACCCTCATAGAAAATAACCTTTCAAATTATCTTCAAAAGTACCAAGAGAAGGCTGATTGAATAATTTTAAAAAGTGCCTGTAATGTCAGCAATTTAGCAGGCAGTGTACAACCAATGATGTCTGTAGTAGGAAGGGGAAAATGTGAAGCTAATAATTTGATGACATTTCTACCTTTCACAGCACAAAGGTATTAGTGATAGTGACAGCAGTGAGTTAGTAGACGCTTTCTTGGGCTATTTGAGGGAATTTAATCTCATTTGGGTCATGGAGTTGGTATTCTTTTGATATTGGTGTTGAGTGATAGGTCATATCTGAAGGCCTGGAGAATAGAGATAAGAATTTAAGTTCAGTTGGAATTAGAAGCAATAGAATTAGTTGGACTATGGTGCTGTAAACCATTTGGTTCACATTTTGAAAATGCCTCTGGATAGCTGTTTCATAGTTCTCACAGAGTTTTTGCTTCCAGTCACAAGACAAACACTAATAATGTCAAGGAATTTTCTAGAAGTGTGCTCATTCATATCTGTCATTTGTGGTTTGATTTGAAATGCTTTTCAAAAATGATTTCTTTTCTTCTTTTTTATACATCTTTTTCTTCAAAGGGTCAAATTCTTGCTGTACTATCTATGCTTATTTATTTATAAGAAAATGTTGAAAAGGTTAATGATTTTATGATAAATGAAACCAGACAGAATTGGATTGATGTACTGATATCATTTTTTTCTAATAACTGAAACTTCTTTCATGAACAAAAAACCATAACAAAAAACAATACTTTATTTCTGTATGGTTTTAACTCATTTACTTATTCAGGGAAGTGGTATTAAAAAGTAGATAATGCAAGTAAAAATATTCTTGTGCTCCAAAATATTCTCCCTAATTTATCCTCATTATTTTTCAATGCATGACTTCCCAGATTAGATCTAAATTGATGTGAGGGTTATGTAGTTAATGATATATCAGAATTCAATAGACTTAGGGGGGAACTTAGCAAAATGGGTTACCATAAAAGAATGCTATTTTACTATTAACCTCAGTTATTGGTAACTAGATCTCATTACATAAAATGGGATTGCATAAAATATAACAAATGACTAGCATAGTTATCAAAATGGGCTACTGTTACAAATTTATCATACAACTAATATATGCTTTTTTAGCACAGGTCCTATTTTATACAATCAGGCCTAGTTACAAGACTGCTATTAGACATGCTGGGGCTCAGGTCAGAAATTAAGGAGAGGGGCCCCCAATTCCTCTCCTCCCAGCCCTCTCAACCAATTTCCCTGCCCACCAAATGCCCTCCTATCCAGTATCTCTCTCTTCCTCCTCCTCCTTCCCTCCCCCTCCCCCCGCATTCCCTCCCATCCAGCATCCCTCCCTTCATTTAAAAATCAGCTGTTCCAGGGGCACCCTTGGGCCTTGATGTCCTTCCCTTCTTACCACTCTGTTCTAAAACCCCCTCACCAGTGGCACCGATTCTCTAGCACTGCTCAAGGATTCTTCAGCACTGTTCCCCTGCCATGGTCTGTCCTCCTCTGATGTAACTTCCTGTTTCTACTTAGGTGGATCACAGTAGAACAGCACTGAGGAATCCGAGAGCAGCACTAGAGAACTGCTGCAGTGCCAGCAACCCCTTTGCATTTTAAAAAGTAAGGGGGGGGGTTTGGAACTGGGAGGGGAGAAGGGAAGGACATCCCAGCCCATGGGGGCCTCCGAAGCTGTGGATCCCAGGGCAGTTGCCCTATCTAGTTGCTAAGGATTGGGGTTAACAATAAAATAATATGACATAACAATAGCTCATGTTGATAAATTACCCCTTAGTGGTAAAATAACTTTTATTTGCACATTATCAGTATTTTTTCCAAATATATCATCACTTACATAATAAAACTAATAAGAAAAAATATCTTGCAAGGTAGTACAGGTTATGGGTCCAGTATTCAGCTGACTGCAATCAATATTCTGCTAACCGCCACCAACATTAAATCCAGAATTTCAATGCCAGGCCATGTCCAAGTACTGGCATTCAGGGGCAGCCCTATAATGAGGCCAACTGAGGTGGCGGCCTCAGGCGGCATTCTTAAAAGAGCAACATCTTGCTTCTGGTCCTTTCTGCTGCTCCCATTCCTGGCATCTAATGCTTTTACCCTTCTCCCCACAATTAGCATTCCCCCCCCCCCACCTCTACCACTGCCACATCTACCTTTAGTTTTCTTTAAAAGTTGCTATGCAGTGGTAGCGATTCCCTGCCACCGGTCCCTGTCTTCTCTCCACTGTGGCCTACCACAGCAGAAACAAGAAGTTGTCAGAGAGGGCAAGCTGCAATGTAGAAAAGATGCTGGGTCCAGTGATATGGAATTGCTACTGCCGCCTGGCAACTTTTAAAGAAAACTAAAGGTAGTTAGGGTGGCGGGTAGTAGAATGGGAAAAATTCCAATTGTGGGGAGGTGAAGGCATTAGATGCTGGAAAGAGGAACAGCAGAGAGGGCTGGCAACAAGATGCTGCTCCCTCAACAGTGCCGCCTGAAGATAGATATTGGACTTGGGGGGAGGGTAGGAGGGAGTGGGAGAAGGGAGTAATGGAGGTAAAGATAGACTCAGGGATGGAGGAAGGGAGAGATGTCAGATTTAGTAAATGGATGGGGAGGACAGAGGGGCTAGAAGGGGGACAGGGAGAGATGTCTAAATGTCTAAAACCGGCCCAAATTGACCATACCCTTCTTGCTCTGCAACCTGACTTTTAAACTGGCTCTGTGCCTGCAAGGGAGTTAAGAGAGAGCAGTAATTTCCTATAGATTCCTTCATACCCTCCTTTTAAAAAAAAAATAATAATTCTTTATTCATTTTAAAAGCCAACATAAAGTGCAACAGATTATCAAACAATTAACACAGTAAAACAGCACTCTGAACAATCAAATGATAATAATAAGTACATATCATTCCCTCCTACCCGCCCTGGATGTGTAAAAATGTTCCTACAGAGTACAAAGGGTAATACTGCTGATCAAATGAAACAAAATTTTGTTAATGGATCCCAAATTTCTTTGAATTTTTTATAGTGTCCCAATTGTAATGAATTCATACATTCAAACTTATAAATTTGGCATAAGGATTCTTATCAAAAGATATAGTTTAACCTGTCCCAATTTTTCCAGTTTTTCGTAATAAGCTGCATGGCAACTCCTGTCAAGATGAGCAGAAATCTATTCTTATTTACAGTTATTGGGCTCTTGGACATTAATAATGTTCCAAACAACACTACATCATACAACAAAGATAATGGGACTTCCAATATCATAGTTATTTGACCCCGTATAGATCTCCAAAATTTAAGTATCAAAGGACAATAGAATAGTAGATGGTCCAGTGTCCCTATATCAAGATGACAGTGCCAGCATCTATTAGATTTAGAACTATCTATCATACCCTCCTAACTTTATCCAAGCTGTTACCCATTTGGCTGACAGAATATCAATGCAAATTGGGTAACTCTGAGTTCTACCCTTGCTTTGCCACCAGACCTTCCTGTTAGGACCCAGATAATGTCAAAATGGTCTGATTGAATATTCAGCAGCCTTATCTAGATAAAGCTGCTGAAAAATTGGAATAAGAACTCAGTGAGCAGGGTTTATATGGCTTGGAATTGTTCCTACTCAGATCTTGCACTGAATATCAACCCCAAAGTTTTAAAATTTAATATGTTTCTCTGAAGCTCCAGATTTTATCTCATTAAAAGTATTAATTCTAATTAATCTCCATTTCCTTGAGAAAGAATCCATTGTTATATAATGTTTTCAAGCTCTTTTTTTTCTGAAAATGTAACTTCATGGTAACTATATCTACCACTTTGTTTTCTGAATGAGCTTTTATATAATTTTTAGTGCTATTATCAGTTCTTCAATAGCTATTTTTTCATTGAATGCAAGCTAAATTAGGTGATGGGGAAAAATCTTTGAATAAAATGCACTCAGACATAATTCTGTAATTGAAATGAATGTGAATTAACTATTGAGATTAGGAATAATACTAGCATCACTTTATCTCTGATTATTTGCAGATAGTGTCTATAAAAATCTAAAAGGTGAAGGGGATTCTCTATGCTGATGTTTTGCTTCTGAAATTAATTCTTTAAAAGCAGTGATTCATTAACATAATGGCTCAGAGAAAAAGTCAATCTCATATCTGCATTTGCATTTTGAGGACTGAAAACAAAAGTATGAGATGATCAGCTAAGGAATTATCTACCTCCTGAGACATATTAAGGAAAGGATAATTTTTTAGGACCAGGGTACATGGACCACATCTTGCCTTCTGATGGCAGGAAGAATATTGGGGAGCACTTTTTTATTTTTATTTTTTTAACTATCAATTGCTCACTCATGTGACTCCCAGCTAAAGCTATCAAACAGCTATCTTGATGAAGGGGCCATAATCAAATTCATAGGTTGGCTTGGATGAGTAAACATCCTTACAGCAGATATAATAACAGTCAATTAAAGATGTAATATGGGAGGTCTGAATAAGTAAACAGGCATTAAGGAAACAGCTAGTGGGAGCCATGGTAATGGGTGGTGCTCAGCCAGTCTATGTCCCATGACAGTATAAGGTGAAAGAGTGCAAAGAAAAGAAGGTGGAGATATTAATGCAATCTTGTATTCTCTCCATCTCTCCATATGTCTGCTTGTCTTCCTTCAGCTGGGAAAGGGATGAGACAGGAAAGGTGCTGTGGAAGGGAAGAGAAGGGGAAGATTCAGAGAAAGGGACTGATCTAAGAAGATGCTAAGTAAAGGAGAAAGCAGAAGAAAGATGAGCAAAGTGAATAGGCAGGAGCTGAAATGTCAGCCCCTGGAGGCCAGTCCCCAGCCTTTTGGTGGACATCCCTCTATTTCCAGGTTTAATGCTGGTGGCAATTAGCAAAACATTGACTGAATAGCATGCCCTAAATTTTCATAGGATGCCACAGGGCAGTAGATAAATGAAGAAAAAAGAGAATGACAGAGATATAGAAGAATAATGTGGCAAAAGAGCTTCACCAATGAATACCCTGAACTCTTAAATGTGCCTTTATTTACAGAAGGCAAATGTATTCCAAGGCAATAGGTTACCAGAGGACAAGGTCTTTGCTGTCACTGATGCACCTTAAAAATGCAGAGCATTCAAAATCAATTTCATACACATTAGCCTATGAATTAATGCACATTAAGTTGATTTGCATGTATTAAAAGGTTCTAATGTGTATTTAAAATCTTCAATGAAAACAAATGTGTGAAATGGACTGAAAAGATGTTCAAAAATCAGGAAAAAAGCACAAATCAGCTAAATATGAAACAATAGGCATCGCCTAGGTAGTGGGTGGGAGATAATATTTTAAAATAAATAAATAGGTGTATGTATAATAAATGTGTTAGTTTTGTTTAGTTTTCCATGATGTTTTGAGGATTTTGTTTTGTTTTTATTCAGGTTTTCAAAATGTTTCTTTTTTCTTTCAGGGCTATTATTACTGTACACTGTTGTAAAGTAATGTGCCCCATTGCTCAAATTTCTGCCCTATTACTCAAATGGAGTGCTCTATTTCTCAATAGTACACACCATTGATGACAGGACAAAATAATGTGTGAATCAAAACATACATCTAAGTCCAATTTGGTTAGATGGTACTAGATGCCCAGAGTTGGCAGTGGGAAAATGCCCCTTATAGTTTATGATGAGCCCTCCAAATCACCCCAAAACCCACTATACCCATCTGTCTACAAGCCCAATAGCTCTTATGGCTGCAAGCGGCACCTATATGGTAGTAGAGTAGGGCTTGGGGCACACATATTCCACCATAAATATAGTTGTTAAAGTGGTTTACGGGCCTAGGTCCTCCTCTCTATGGTTCACTAGCCCACTCCCCAGGCTATTTAAGACACCTGTGTGCAGCTCTACTAGGCTTTCCTATACTAGGGTCTGATGTTCTGGAAACAGGTATGTACATTTTTTTTGGGGGGGGGTGAGGGGGGTCAGTGGACACTAGGGGAGTGTGTGTGGGGTCTTTACGTTGTCTCTGCAATGGTTATCTGGTCACTTTGGACACATTTTTTGCACTTAGGGGGTGAGGGGTCATGTGCTTATGGGGGTGATGGCAGGAGGGAGTGGGCATCCCTCCTATGGGGGGGATGTTGGGGGAGGTGCCACCAGGAAGGAGTGAGCATCTCTCTTGCCAGGGATTGTTTTGGAGTTTGCGGCAGGAGGGATTGGCATCCCTCCTGTTGTGGACAGTGGGGGAGAGGGGGGTCAGGGTTGGCGACCGGAGGGAGTGGGCATCCCTCCTGTTGGTCAACTTGCAGTGGAATTCGGGGGTTCCCTGCTATTGCCGCTCAGCTGACCGCAGCAAGGAAATTCCCTTGCTGTATCAGCTCAGCAGCAATGCGATTCTCTAAACAGCACCTGTGACATGGAGGCCCTAAAAAACAAAAAAACAACCAAAAAACAAAAAGCTTGTGGAAAGTTTATGTCCAAGATGAAGGCTTTATTAAGACAAATAAATAGTCCACATAAAAACGTCTAAGACTTGAACCACTGGAAACATATGAACCGAACACAGTCCGTGTTTCAATGTAATTGTCTTCTTCAGGGGTTCTTATTGGTCCTAAAGAGAGATGTGGTTTAATTACAATGATATCGATTATCAATAAGATATTTGTGAGGTTTAACAGATCCTTCTCCTGAGCCTGTTGGTCTTCAGATGATTTCTTTTTCCCAGTTGTAAGATAGTAGATTTTTGAAACAGGGGGGTAATTATTTTGAGGAACATTCAGAATCTCAGTAAGATATTTCTTAAATATGTCCAAAGCCGAAACTGTTAACATCTTAGGAAAATTTATTAACCTCGAATTTTGCCTTCTTGAAACATTCTCCAGCATTTCTGATTTGAAATTAATAGTTCCATTTTCTTTCATCAAAAGTTGATTTTGTACCCCAACTGTGTCCACTTTCTGTTTTTGTTGCTCAAGGTCCATTTCGATTCTATCCACTCCTTGCTGTAATTTCATAGATTCTGAAAGTACTCCAGAACAGTAGGTAGTCAAGTTTTGCATCTGAGTTCCCAAAGAGGACTGTAACTGGGATATAGCTTCCCATATGGAATTTAGGTCTATGACTGGGGGCTTTTTAAAAGGAGCTATTGTAAAATTTGGCTCTATTGGTTTTGGTTTCACAGTACCTGAAGTTGAAATCACTATCGATAGATTCTGGCGTTCCTCTGCCGACTCTAGATGCAACAGGCTCAGGAGATGGATCTGTTAGACCTCACAAATATCTTAGAAACTTCAGATTCTGAACAAATGGACTCAGATAGAGACTGGCTTTTAAAAATTTTCTTTAGATATACAGATAAATTATTCTTGAGACAAAAAAATAAGAATGTATCCAGATGTTTCTAGAATAACCCCCCAAAATAGGAAACAGTTTATTCTTTTAAGATCTCAGGACTTGAAGCTGGGAGCTACATTTTTACTAAGGTTTCCTTGTAAATGCTATGTTAATTTTCAAGGAGTAAAATATATTTTCTTTGAGTCTTCACAGTTGTTAAGATTTATAACTAGTAAAAATGTGATTTCTGGGCAAGACGGGATTAATTTTTCGAGGGCCCCTAGGCACACAAGTACACTGGGCCCCTCCCTCTGGGCTTGCCCCACCCATGCCCCGCCCACACCCTGCCCCCATTTATCTGTTTTCTTATTACTTTTCTATTTCCACTTATATTTCTTTTTTTTTTTTTAATTCAAACAAACTAAGATTAGCATACCAGTGCAGTTTTTCTTTTATGCAACTCCCAACATCTCTGAACAAATCCCCTTTCCTTCCCTTCCCATCTACTTACCCAGGACATTAACTCTGAACCCTTCCAATACATATATAAAAGCATTCAAAGATATTGTAAAGCAGTAATACTATCCAAAATATAAGTCTATATTAATAACTAAGTTTACATTGCCTAATTGCCTCACTCTACATTAGGGGTGTCAAACTCAATCACATAAGGTGCCGAAATCTGAAAAAAGGCTAAGTTGCGGGTCAAATTTTTAATTAAGATACTTAGGGGTCCTTTTATTAAGGTAAGCTAACTGATTTTGTGTACGCTAAATGTGCACCTTAATAAAAGGACCCGCAAGTGACTAAGGATTAGTCTTAGCACACATATAGGGTTATAGCATCTCCAAACCCACACCGGCTCTGTGGTGTAAACAAAATAAATATTATAATCACAAAACAGAAAATAAAATTATTTTTTCTACCTTTTCTTGGCCCCAGGCTCTGGTTGTCTTCTGATAACTTGCTTGCCAGGATCTCCTACCCATTTGTCATTTTCTTTTTTCTCCGTGCTAATCATCCATCTTCCATCCCTTCCGTTTCCCTTCCCTCCCTTGGAGGTCTGGCATCTTTCCTCTTTTTAGTGTCCATATCCGCAGCTTTGGCAGTGGACCCCACCATCCCCAGATCCACCATCTGTCCTTTTCTCAACTACCCTTTCATCCAGCATCTGTCCCTCCTTTCCCACCACCCCAGTGTCCATCATCTCTCTGTTTCTCTTCCCAACTACCCTGTCCTATGCCACTTCTACAAACTGTATGTCTCCCCCTTAAATCTTTCCCTTCACCTCCATTGGTCTGGCATCCATCTTCTTCCATTCCCCCCCTCCAAAGATCTGGCATCAGCTCTCCTTCCCTTCCCTCTCCTACACCCCCAAGGTCTGGCATTTCATTCTTTTCTCTCTCTTCCCCACACTTCCATCAGCATCTGCCCCCTTTCCTTCCCTCCAGCCTAAATCCATCCAATATCCTTCCTCCTTGTTTTCCCCCTTTCCCTGCACACCAATTCCATCAACATTAGCCCCCTTTCTTTCCCTCCGACCTAAATCCATCCAATATCCTTCCCCCTTATGTCTCCCCCCTTTCCCTGCACACCAATTCTATCAGCATATGCCCCCTTTCTCTCCCTCCACCACCCTTTCCACACAGCAATGGCAATGCACCCCCCATACGGCAACGGGCCCCCACCCAGCATTGACGATGACAACACCGCTCCCCGGTATCCACGGAAACCAATGCAGCCAACGCAGCCATTTTTTTTTTCAGATGATAACGGAAAGACAGAAGAAGTGACATCGGAGGGGGATGGACTGGCAGACGCAGTCATCGTGGTACCTTCTTGGAGCTTCATTGTCTGCATTGCCGTCCGTCGATGCCAGGGGAGGCCGACGTTGTCAGGTGGGGTCCGTTTCTGGGGGGATGGTGTTGTCATCGGGTGGGGGCCCATTGCCATGCAGGGAGGGAAGGGGGGGCCCGTTGCCGTCTAAAAAAAATGGCAAGGTAAGTCATCCTTCAGCGGGCCCTAGGCACGTGCCTAGTTGGCCTATTAGTTAATCCGGCCCTATTTCTGGGAGCTCCTCTGCTAACGTACAGGAGGAAGGCTCTTGAAATTAGATTCTGGGTTGTAGTCAGAGGTGTCACTCTTTTTTTTTCCTTATATGGTTTCTGATTTTGACATTGTGCAACTTCTTTAAGCTCGCTCTCTCATATATGGTGGACTAATTAACAGAACAAATGAAATAATTTTTCTTTTTTCTTTTGTTTTTGTTATTCCTTGTAACAACTGAACTTCTTTCTGTTTATTTGTAATATTGATTATGATTATGTAACATTGAAATATTAATAAATAATAATGAACAAAAAAAAAGAATCAGGGGGAGGAGCCTAACCAAGATGGCGCACTGACTGTGGTTGGCGGAATGCCTTCGACCTTTTCCATACTCTAAATGGTCAAATGCAAGTCTAAGACCCAGGACTTTCCCTCTGCACCCAGGCTATTACCTCAATCTTTAGGTCCAATGGATCCTTTCGTCACTTGTACACCCAGAGGGTAACCAGATGAGAAATCCTCGGCGCGAGGCAAGAGCTCGTCGGAAAGTTCACAAGCCTCTTTCGAGGTTGCCAGTCTGTCTCCAGAGGAGCGGAGAATGCCAGCGTGGCCACTCCCATGGCCGTTGGCGTGTAGTACAGCCGGTGAAGGGAGTGAGACTGCGATTTTGGAGAGCAGCAGGGAAGTTGAAGACCCATCTGTACAGTGGGCATCAGTGGTTTCAGATATATATAGTTTTTAATAAAGGAATAACCTTTTGGTTTTATCTTTTAGGTTGGTGTACATATATGTTTATAAATGTTTGTTTTTATCTTTCTACTTTATTTTTATTTTCAGTTTAATTTGAAACCTTTTCAACCTACTACTTTATCATTTTATTATTTTATTATCTTATCATTTTGCTTTATTTACCATCTGCTGTTAGCATGTCTTTCCTTTTCTTCATCATTATTTTCCATAGAAGATCAGGAATCTATGTATGAGAAGCACAATTCTTTAACCGGGTGCCTGCAGCTACATGCCACTTCTGTATATAACTGTATAGAATACTTACATCTTCATGTGTAGGTGTATACTTACAATATCTCTCCCTATGCTCTCTACTCCCCCCTTTCCCCGTGAGCTCTGTTTGTCGGGTAAGTCCCTCTTATCTGTACCCTTCTCCTTCACTGCCAACTCCAGACTCCATCTCTTCTTTCTTGCTGTGACGTATGTCTAGATCAGGCTGCCTGAATCATAACACTTCTATGCCCCCTTCCAAACCCAAATAAGCATGAAATGAAGCTGGAACAAGGCACTTATTTGCTTAGATGTAGGCACTACAGCGCCCCAGCTGAATATTGAAAATCTGCTCTCTCAGCAGCTCGGCAAGCAAAGAGTTGTTCATAATGTCAAAACCATGCTGATCCGCTCCCCTCTAACCAGACCTGAGTTTCGCTGAAAGGCATCTTCAGGAGGGGTAGCAAAAACTATGCATAACCAAAACAAAAATAAACAACACAAATATTACATTCACAATGCGGGTTCTCAAATCTCCACAGGTGATGAAAATGCTTTTCATTTACATAATAAATCTCAGTTATAAAGCAAAATAACCCTTCCCCCTTTCACCCACACTGAGAGTGAAGCACAGATATCAGGCCCTCCCTCCCCTCCCCCCCAACACCACTGCACACCCCCACACACACTGTATACCCTCCCTTTTACAAAGGTGCGGTAGCGGCTGCCGCTTTGACACCCATTGAATCCCTAGAGTAATTACCACAGCCCACCATGATAATCGCCATAATTTTAAAAAGCACTAGTGAAAAAAATGGAGCAAATTTCATGTGGAAAATCAATAACTTGGTTTAGATTTTGTATAACATGTTATTTACCTACCTGGAATTTCTATGAAATTATGCAACAATGCACAACTTACTAAAATATGTTTAAGTGTTCTGATATAATAGTCTTTAAGTGTTTGCATTGTATATTAATGGATTTCTAAGCATGATCTTAAAGAAAACAATCTGAACAATTTAAAAATGATTCTAGAGTTCCGTGTTAGTGTTTACATGGTAAACTGTTTCAATATAAAAATAAATAGCAATTGGACACAAGATCCCAGGTATTTCCTCTTCCAGCTGCAACTGTTGAAAGAACAGTGTTGCTCCTGAGGAAGGAGGCTGCTGCCTCCGCAACGGAGCTCTGTACATAACATAACATAACATAACATCGTACTTGTAAACCGCATAACCGTAAGTTCAATGTGGTGAACAAAAGATTAAAAATAGCATAACCTAAGGATGATTTAAATTAGTTTGCTAAATATTTTGAAAAAAGATGAGTTTTCAATTGAGTTCTAAAGTGCTTGTAAGAACAAGCACTACGCAACAGTGGCCTAAATTCCCTGTCATAGAAAGCAGCCTGAAATGCTACTGTATGTTCCAAGGATTTCTTACTCTTACAACCTTGAGCAGACAGAAAATTAAACAGTGCATGTGATTCTCTCCTATGTTTATGGAATGCTATGAAAAATCTATCGGTCATATCGTTTGGAGCAATACCATACGAAACTTTGTAGCAAAGACAACCCAGCTTAAACAAAACACGCGCCTCCACTGGATGCCAATGCAACTCATGGTAGAAAGGAGTCACATGATCACGTAGAGCTGATTTCCAGCATAGACTTTGAAAGGCATACTTTGACTACCAACTTCGCCAACGGAGATAAGTACTTTTTTGTACTTTCAGCATTGACATTGTTTCTCCATGTTGAAGTTAGATTAGGAGTTGTTTTCTCCCTTCTGGCTCACTTGTTTGTCAAAAAAATTTTGCGTTTACCCACAGAGCTTAGTGCTTATTGGGTGTGTTTTATAAATTTTTTTGTGTGTGATTTTGCACATTAAATTAATAAGTCCAAGGATGTATTACACTATTTAAACCCATTTGGGTTACTAAGGTTCCAACTCCTTTACAGTCTTTGGAGTTGTGATAACTGAGGACCATTTTATATTTCACATTCATTATACTATTTCATTTTATTTTATAGAGACACTCTCTTGAATATAATAACAAACACACACAAAAAAACGTATATGTAAAAAAAACTATTTAATATTAAGATCACTTTCCCAAGTGGTATATTTAAGAACAAATTTTTTTTGTTCACCGAGTTTTTCATTCTTTCATTTTCAGTTTTGTGTTGTGAAGGGTTTTACTAAATGGCAGTAGAGGTTTCTACTGTGAGCCAATGGGTTAAAGACTCTGAAGCTCATAGAATTCCTATGAGCATTGGAACATTTACCTTGCTGGCCCGCAGTCAAAATCTCCACCGTTGTTTAGTAAGAGGAGCTCATAATCCTGCCTACAGTGGGAAGGTCATTTTGGCATGATTACAGCAAGTCTGTTCTATAAGCAATGTTGTGCAGTGAAGAGAAATAGGAGAGAAGAGATGCAGCGGAGAAGATATAGAAGATCATAGGTGAAGGAGATGAGAAGGCACAGCTTGGAGACACAGGGTAAGACCCAGAAAAACACCAACCATCAACACTACATTCATACAAGTACTTGACTGCAGCTCCAGAGTCTCTGAGCCTCTTCTTATTTGTATTGTGACAACAGCAAAGATCAAGGTATTTCTGAGAAAGCCCATGGTAGCCCATGGTAGCCATCTACAATCAGTCCATAGAAAGATATATAAAAATGACAACTGAAGCCAGTGGCATAGTAAGCGCCCCTCCCCCACCCTCTTCCCTACCTCTCCTGCCACACGCGTGCCTCCTTCCATTCCCCATGCCTGGGGCAGACTGCCCGCATCCCCCTTATTACGCCACATAGTGAAGCCATTGATCATGTGTACAATTGGGAGAGGAGGGAACATTATATTAGGGGTCAGAAGGTCATCATGGAGCCCATGAGCTGAAACAGAAGCAAACAAAATATGGCTTCTTTGTTGGAATTTTTTAAATAACATTACTCTCACCCCTCCCTTTTTACTAAGCCACAGTAGAGGTTTCTACCACAACCTGGAGTGCTAGACGCTGCTCCAGTGCTCATATAATTTCTATGAGTGTCAGATCAGCATTGGAACATTTAGCGCTCCGGGTTATGGTAGAAACCTCTACTGTAGCTTAGTAAAAGGGGAGGGGGGTTAAATTAACTGCATAAATGACATTTGAATGACAATTATGTGACTACAGATGTAGTTCAGACTATTTATATGCTCAAATAAGTATTATTTAATTTCTTCATGTTTCAACTATTATTTGATGTTACTTTCATCAAATAATAGCTGAAACAGAAATAAATTTTGTTGAAGCAGTTTCTGAAGATAGTTTTAGATTCAGCAGGCAAAATAAAGTTTGAAAATATAAAAAAAAACCACCACAAAATTGACATTCCCTAATAGTGCAACTGCTCCTTGAGTATTGTGTGCATTTTTTTTTTATAGTTGTTCCATTTCAAAAAGTATAGTGTATAGCCAGCTGGAAATGGTTTAGAGGACTGCAACAAGAATGACAAAAGGGATGGATCCCTTCTCTTATGAAGAAAAGCTTATCAGTTTAGGACCATTTAACTTGAAAGAAGATGATCAAAAGATGACATGATATAAAAAAGCAAACAGAGGCCAACATTTTTCAGTTTGTTTCTGGTTCATATGGCATTTTGTTATGATTTTGGGCATTTTTAATTTTTATTTATTTGAATATAACAGTGTATAATACATACAGTATTCTAAAGCAATAAGAGTCCACATCAAGGGGAAAGAGACAATCTTTAAATGTTTTAAACCACAAAGAAAAAAGAAATTGCCTGTATTACAACTTATTTTTGGTTTCAACTAGAGAATGACACGGTGACAAAATTCATCACCGTTCTCGTCCCTGCGGATAACTGCGGGAAATAATCCCATGTCATTTTCTAGTGTCTATTTCAACCTCAGTCCTTCTACACCAGCATTCTTCAAAGCAAAACTTGCGGGTCAGTGGTTGTGCCCAATTATACTCTGATTCTTTCCTCTCTCCTTAAAGAATGACATGAAGATGGTTTCCCGCGGTTATCCGCGGGGACGGGAACGGTGATGAATTTTGTCACCGTGTCATTCTCTAGTTTCAACATCCATCTCTTTATCTAACAGGAATCTTTCTAGCTGATCAGGTTAAAAAGAAAGCATACAAAATATTTAAATAAGTAACCATACATTTGGCTGGAAATTTTAGAAAGACAGTTGCTCCCAATGATAATACTCGAGATGTATATTGAAGAAATTGTTTCCGCCTCTATTGGGTGGTTCTACAGACATCGGGAAACATTTGTAATTTCTGGCCACAAAACAAGGAATCTTTTTTCAAGAAATAATTTTTGTTGTAGCAATCCAATCTGAGACTCTGATTTCTTTACTGCTCCTTCTAATACATTAATTTACTCATCCATAATTTTCATTTTAGACACTACTTGATCTGAAAAAGCACAAAGCTTTTATACTGGACCCTGTAGTAAAGCTTCAGATCTTTTAACCACAGTCCATACATCCCTAAGAGTTATATTCTGAGGTATTTCCTCATTAGACAAATTCTCAATAGGAAACTCAACTGATTGAATTTTATTATCCACTAATGAGGATTCCAAATGTGGTTGTTGTAACAATTGGTCTGAAAGTATGTTCTCTTCTATAGGGAAAATACCATTTAGACAAGTCTACCCAGGAGAGAAACATGAGATGGGTGAACCATGGAAATCCTTTCCCCTAAACTTAATGAGGTACCCAATAAGTTTCCTGCAATAGGAGAGGAAGAGATAGACTTAGAAGCCATTACTAGATGTCTTCCTATGGGACCTGAAGAAATAATAAAATCAGTCAAACCACATTCTGTGCTTCACCGAGGCTCCAAAGGGGCTTACAAGGAGCCGGGCATGCCCCTTAGGGCATGCCCCTTTGGTCACCAAGTATCTCCTCTCCTCCAGGCAGTTGTGTCTCCTCTCTCTGTCAGTTGCAGGAAACAGTGTATTCTCGCTTGTATTGTGGTTGAATTTCTTCAATGAGTAGACCAGTCTTAGGGCTGTGTTTTGTATTGTTTGTAGTTGTTTTATCATAGTTGTTGTGCATGGGAGATATAGTATGTTGCAGTAGTCTATCGGGCCTAGGATACGGATTGTACCAAGAGTTGAAATTGTTTTCTGTCGTAGAATTTTCTGACTTGCCTCAGGTTTCTCATGACTGCAAATTATTTTTTTATTGTTTTGTTGATTTGTGGCTGCATTGTATGTACAGCCTCTGTCTATTAGCACTCCCAGGAGTTTTAACGTGGGTTGGATGTGGTGTGTTGTAGAGTTTATGACAAGGTTTGTTATGGTTAGGGTTTTGTTATTTTCGAATAGGATGAAGTTTGTTTTATCAGGATTTAGTTTTAGTTTGTGGTCTTTCATCCATGTTACTATTGTTTCAAGTGTTCTGTGTATTGTGTCCACCATGGATGGTGCTGGTTGATCGAACGGAAGGACAAAAAAAGTGTGATTATGAAAAAAGTGTGAAGTTATGTCAAAATAAAAATGTGGGAAAAAATCAACAAATTTTAAAAATCATGGGAATACTCTTAAAAAAAATATATATATATATATATACATATATATATATATATATATAAAATAATAAATAAAGATGAAATGTTATTTAATACAAAGTGTGCAATAGAAAAGAGAAAGTCCTACCGTATAAACACTGGGTTTTACTAAACAACGGTAGTGGTTTCTATTGTGGGCTGGTGAGATAAGTGTTCCAATACTCAAAATTCCTATAAGCATCAAAGCATTTACCTTGTCGGCCCATTGTAGAAACATCTACTGCCATTTAGTAAAAGGAGTTCAAAGACAGTAGCCTCTGAGAATGAATGAAATAATATGCCCAATTTTTAAGTAAAAATGTGTTAACATAAAAACGAATGTGATTAGTCTTCTATGAGCTAAACCATTGTAGATATAGTATGTGAGCAAGAACACAAATTACATAGTAGTATAGTAACATAGTAAATGACAGCAAATAATCAACCAGAGTTCATTGATAGACTTCTAATTCCTTATTATCCAACTAAATCTCTTCGTTCTACATCACAAAATCTAACTTAACATGGTTTTGTTTAATATTTTAACTCCAATTGTTTTGTTCCTTTTAAGATATCTCTTTTTTATTATTATTGTACACCGCCTAGAAATTTGAATAAGCAGTATAAAAAATCTTTTAATAAACTTGAAACTTAAACTTGAAACCTGAATGGTCCATCCATTCTGCCCATTCATGGTTAAATGTATGGTCTTTTCTTTAACACTGTATTTCTAGGCAATAGATCATAGAAGTCTGCTCGGTACTGTCTTTAGGTTCCCACCGTTTGAGTTGCCATTGAAGTCCACTCCAGCCTATCCTAACCATCCTTTCACTGTATCCTTCCCCAGTTTACCCTAAACCAAATCACTATATATGGGACACAGAGGGGTAAATTCTGTAAAGGACACCCAACTCCCGCCTCACCTACAATGTAATTAGGCAGGACCTAGGCGTCCAAATAAAGTGGTTAATAAGCAATTTAAGGGTCTTAATGAGTGATAATTGGAACATGGACATCTAAAGTATGTGGGCATCAGTTCCAAGACATGTCCACAATTTAATGAATGCCCATCAGAAAAAGTTGCGCCTAAAGATCTAGGTGTGGCATAGGCATAGCGTGGGAGAGGTTTCAAAATGGAAGTCTGTTGAATAATTTGCATAGTATAGAGCACCTAAGTATATCCACCTAATGCCTACATTGTAGGTAAATGAAAAACAGGTCTACTTTTCACTAGGGCGGCAGATAGATGTGAGTTATATTGACGGGACTTAGGTGGACATTGGATAACTCCAATGCATTTCGCTAAATAGGTTAATAGGGTTTTTATTTTTGCTCTATTAAGCTCAAAACACATTTAATAACACACCACACAAACAGGGCACAAAAATACAGATATATTGCACACAAAATCTTCTATTTTTATGGGCAAACAGCAATGTTCTGTGCTAATTATAGGAAAAGATCCATTAACTGAAGCATAGCACATGAAAAAGATAGCTTTATATTTCTTGCTAAAGAGTGCTGCAATAAGTTCATGAAAAAAAATATATATATTGCATAGATAACTTCATTTCTAAAAGGTTAAAAACAGAAAAAAAAGAGATACAGACCCCAGCATGGTTTGAAATTCATTGCAAATCGAGGTCTCCAGCTGCACAATGGTGACCTAATTGTGAGATCATCAAAGTGCACCTGAAAGGTAGAATACCACAATTAAAATAGGGATATGTGCTAGGGAGCTGACCATACTTGGGATTTGAACCCATGACCTTTGGCAGTTAAGAACTGGGCTTTTATCCATTGAGCTACAGCATCTTCCATTCTGATAGCTGTGATATGATTCAAAATCAGAAGGAAAAATGGATTAACCA
Organism: Geotrypetes seraphini; assembly: GCF_902459505.1. Lineage (NCBI taxonomy): Eukaryota > Metazoa > Chordata > Amphibia > Gymnophiona > Dermophiidae > Geotrypetes > Geotrypetes seraphini. Next base: position 256,513,769 of record NC_047086.1, read on the forward strand.
CTTAATGACAACTAGACCCCCACCAGGTTAACCTATGAAAGTTGAATGCTTAACTGAAGGAAGAATCTCAGAATTCCTACTCCAGGGATCATAATAATATTATCCTTTTGGTAATTGTGTCAGGATTATCTTTCATCAATTCAACATCTTCAGACTATACTGGCATATCTTCTATAATCTTAACTGTCAATGTTACTACTCTAAATGTTTTTCTTTATATTTTTTCACATTTTTTACAATTCTGTTTTATTTGATTTAATCAATATGAGACTAACTCAACACACATTTATGTTTAAACCTGCAAAATCGGGTATATAGACATCAACTTCACTTCAAAACTATTGAGGATAAACACGTTTTGCTGAATAGCAAATATAAAGTCTTAACCAAAAACAATTGTAGACAAAAAGAGATCACTTATCTCATGATTCGACTGAATCAACTGATCTTTAATGTCAGGAAGACTGCTTAGGTGGTCATTGCATAAAGTGTTAAGCAAAAGCTCTGAACATTAAGGCCCAGATTCTCTAAAAGTGCGTCCCGATTTTAGGCAGCTGTAGGCATCCTACAGCTGTCTAATCAGCCAATCGGGATGCACGTTTTTTAAAAAAAAAAATGCTCCCCAGGCAGGCCGCCTATATTGAAGGCGCTCGGCCCTGATTCTGTATAGGACGCCCGGGAGAGGCGTCCTATTCAGAATCGGCCTAAACTAAACCCTGATTCTGTAACCGGCGTCCATGTTACAGACGCGGGTTAGAGAATCGGGTTAGATTAGACACGGCCCGCTACACTTATCGCGGCAAGGGATCTCTCTGCCGCTATAAGTATAGCGGGCCGCGGCCTGTCCGATCGGATGCCCCCCCCCCCGACACTACCGACCGACCGCCCCCCCGACACTACCAACCGCCCCCCCCCCCCCCGGCATTACCGATCTCCCTCCCACCCCGACACTACTGATGCTGGCAGGAGAGTGTCCAATCCCTCCTGCCCGAAGACGGCACCCCCCCCTCCTGCCCGAAGACGGCACATCCCCCCCCTCCAGCCCGAAGACGGCACACCACTCCCCGGCGCTAACAACCCCCAAACTAACCTGTTCTTCGGGCCAGATGGTTCTTTCCCGTCTAGCCGGTAAGCCCGCCTCGTCGAAATGAGGAGGGCTCGCCCCTTCCCGGCCCATCCCGCCGAAGCCTAAGGCCTGATTGGCCCAGGCTCTAGAAGCCTGGACCAATCAGGCCTTAGGCATAGCGGGTCCGCCCATCCCCACTAAGTCTAAGGTCTGATTGGCCAAGTGGGGATGGGCGGACCCGCTATGCCTAAGGCCTGATTGGTCCAGGCTTCTAGAGCCTGGGCCAATCAGGCCTTAGGCTTCGGCGGGATGGGCCGGGAAGGGGCGAGCCCGCCTCATTTCAACGAGGCGGGCTTACCGGCTAGACGGGAAAGAACCGTCTGGCCCGAAGAACAGGTTAGTTTGGGGGTTGTTAGGGCCGGGGGGTGGTGTGCAGTCTTCGGGCAGGAGGGGGGGGGGTGCGCCGTCTTCGGGCAAGAGGGGGGTGCGCTGTCTTCGGGCAGGAGGGATTGGGCACTCTCCTGCCAGCATCGGTAGTGTCGGGGTGGGAGGGAGATTGGTAATGTCGGGGGGGGGGACAGGCCGTGGCCCGCTATACTTATAGCGGCAGAGAGATCCCTTGCCGCGATAAGTATAGCAGCTGCGTCTACTTACAATGTAGACCAGCATTTTGCTGGCCTACATTTTTAAGGTTTCTTCCTTTACTAGGGAGACGCGTAGGGCCACCTAGGTTCGCCTAAGGCCCTTAGGCGAGCTTAGGCGTCTTGCGGGTCTCCCTAGGCTCCCGGAGGTGCCTTCAGGCCTGCCTGGGGAGCATTTTTTTTTTTTAAACGTGCATCCCGATTGGCTGATTAGACAGCTGTAAGACGCCTACAGCTGCCTAAAATCGGGACGCACTTTTTGAGAATCAGGGCCTAAGAGTCTGATGGAACCCGTTTTGCCACTAGCTGGTGGCTTCCTCAGGGTGTTGCAAGTTGGGCTAAGTATCCATTCTTAATGATTTTCTTAAGTTAGTATATTTTATAGTGTATGATGGAAATTTTAAAAAACAATAGTTCATTTGTCAATGCTTCATTGTTTCAGCTGCTTATGCCTATATTCATGACTTTAAATATCACAACTAGTGTGTTTATATATTAAAGAACATAATAAACTAAGAGAAGATAATATACTGTACCATAACTATTAATAAATGTGCATCAAAGACTCAGGCAGCAGGTCTTCCCACTTCCTGAACCCACAATTACAGTCTAGAGCAGAGGTAGGGAACTCCGGTCCTCGAGAGCCGTATTCCAGTCGGGTTTTCAGAATTTCCCCAATGAATATGCATGAGATCTATTTGCATGCACTGCTTTCAATGCATATCCATTGGGGGAAATCCTGAAAACCCGACTGAATATTGTTCTCAAGGACCGGAGTTCCCTACCCCTGGTCTAGAGGTTTAAAGTTAATCTTTCCAAAGTTTTATTCTTCTCAGCAGACACCTCCTTCAAACTTCTGCTTTCAGGCTTTTGATATTGGTGTGTTCCCTTAGTATATTTACAATTGTATATTCATGACTTCTCTTTATTTGTTTTGTTGATATCAGTCTGCAAAGAAAAATGTTTACACATTGAAAATAGAATTATGTTTCCCTGTTCATATATCAGAAATATCTTTCCAGGGATACAATTTTATACAAAAGTAAACATTTCTGATTCATTTTAGTGCATTTAAATGATTAAAGCTGATTTAAACTTGATGCTTGGATTTGCACAGTTAATTACACTCACTATGCAATAATTAGTTGTCAGCAACATTTGCTCGGATTTGCTCAGGTAATTTCAAACATGAAGTAAACAAATGTTGCAGCTGCCAATTCAAACTTGGTTGGAAGTGGTATCATTTCTTAACCTGTTCAAATGATCTTTGGAGACACAATGTTATTTATCCTGGTGAGTGTACTGGAATTAATTTACTTAGTCATGAATAAATTCAGGCATTGAACCAGTTTAATGTATTGCAGAAAATTGAATGTCATGTAAATTGCACTGAATTGGGCAATTTAATCATTTTGTTATTATTGCATTTACATTTTTATCCAAAATGTTAAGTATTTAATAAGGGAGACAAAACAACGAAGGAGAGATTACTCTCAGTCTAATTTTTTTTTCTAAAAAATGCAATTTTGACAGACCAGATTGTACAGCCTATCTTAGAATGATAATCCTGACACCAGAATTGGCAATCCTGCTCTTGCAAAAACATTTCCCCATAGACACAAAATGGGAGACATGCTTTAGCGTGTCTAGTCTTTAAATCATAATTTCAATTTTAATTCTGGGTATAAAGCACACAGGTATTGTTCTTGCTTACACTTTTCATTTCAACATTTCAAGCTGTACAAAGTACAGTATCTAAAATGTTTTGCATCTGCTTTTAGGGTGGATTACAATAAACTATGGAGAACTCTAGTGCAAATGGGAATACCCAAACACATAACTCAGCTGATAGAGAGCCTATATGAAAATCAAGAAGTTGCAGTGAGAACTGAATACGGCAACACTGATTGGTTTCCAATAAAATGTGGTGTCAGGCAAGGATACATCTTGTCACCTTACCTGTTCAACCTGTACGGTGAAACCATCTTCAGAAAAGCTAATTTGGAAGAAGAGTCAGTCTCAAATTGGTGGCCAAAACATAAACAAACTGCGCTATGCAGATGATACAACACTCATCACTAGCAGCAAAGAAGACTGAGAAAAGTCAAAGCCGAAAGTCATAACATGGGATTAGAGCTGAATATAAACAAGACAAAGCTCATAAACACGGAAAATGATGAAGATTTTGAGCTTAAAGGCAATAGAATAGAAGTTGTAAAGGATTTCAATCTCCTGGACTCTTTTGTAAACAAAGAAGCAACTAGCAGGGAGAAAATACTCCACAGAATAACACTTAATCACTTTTAAGTTCAAGTTAAATTTATTTAATACAGACAACCTGTTTGCGAGTAATGCATTCGACAAGCAAAGCACTCAAGCAAACTTTAACTCGCAAACTGGGAACCAGCTTCTCTCCCCCCGTGGCCCACCCCCAAACCCTTACCTCCAGCACGCACCAATCCATGCGGGCAGTTCCTGTGGAGTTTAGTAATTTCAAGTTTACACCCAGCAGCGTCTACTGCGAGCTGTCAAAAATCAAGGTCAACAAGGCAATGGGGCCTGACAACCTACACCCTAGGGTGCTCAGGGAGTTGGGTGATGTCTTGGCGGAACCGCTATCCGCACTCTTCAATCTATCCCTTAGTACAGGTAACGTCTCGATGGACTGGAAGACAGCTAACGTCATTCCACTCCACAAGAAAGGCTCCAGGATGGAGATGGCAAATTACAGACCAGTGAGTCTCACATCAATAGTGAGCAAATTAATGGAAACCCTAATCAAACGCCAATTGGATAGGATCATGGACGAGGAGAATCTACGGGATCCCCACCAACATGGATTTACTAAGGAGAGATCCTGCCAATCCAACCTGATCAGCTTCTTTGACTGGGTGACGAGGAAGTTGGATGTTGGTGAGTCCCTGGACATCGTCTACCTGGATTTCAGCAAAGCATTTGATAGCGTACCACACAAACAGGGCACAAAAATACAGATATATTGCACACAAAATCTTCTATTTTTATGGGCAAACAGCAATGTTCTGTGCTAATTATAGGAAAAGATCCATTAACTGAAGCATAGCACATGAAAAAGATAGCTGAGCAAGATGAGTTCTTTAGGTTTGGGTGACACATTGACCAAATGGTTTGGGAACTGGCTTGGAGGTAGGCTTCAGAGTGTAGTGGTGAATGGCACCCCCTCCGAAATGTCAGAGGTGATAAGTGGAGTGCCACAGGGCTCCGTCCTGGGCCCAATCTTGTTCAACATCTATATAAGAGACTTGACAGAAGGGCTCCGAGGTAGAATAACATTATTCGCCGATGATGCCAAACTAAGCAATGTAGTGAGCGAAAGCACAGCAGACAAAAATTCAATGGCAGACGATATGATGCATTACCTACTTCTACTGGAGCGCTGGTCTAGGTCCTGGCAACTCAGTTTCAATTCCAAAAAATGCAAAGTCATGCACCTGGGAAGCCAAAATCCATGCAAGATTTACACCCTAAATGGAGAGATCTTGACAAGAACTGAAGCAGAAAGAGACTTAGGGGTGATTGTCAGGGAAGACATGAAGTCTGCAAATCAAGTAGAGCAAGCTTCATCCAAAGCAAGGCAAATCATAGGTTGCATACGCAGGAGTTTCGTCAGCTGTAAACCTGAAGTCATTATGCCACTGTATAGATCCATGGTGAGACCACACCTAGAGTACTGTGTGCAATTCTGGAGGCCACATTACCGCAAGGATGTGCTGAGACTGGAATCGGTCCAGAGAATGGCCACCAGGATGGTCTCGGGACTCAAGGAGCTCCCATACGAGGAGCGGTTAGGGAAGTTGCAGCTCTACTCACTCGAGGAATGTAGAGAGAGGGGAGATATGATCGAGACATTCAAGTATCTCACGGGTCGCATCGAGGTGGAAGAGGATATCTTCTTTTTCAAGGGTCCCGCGGCAACAAGGGGGCATCAGTGGAAAATCAGGGGCGGGAAACTGCACGGTGACACTAGGAAGTTCTTCTTCACCGAAAGGGTGGTTGATCGCTGGAATAGTCTTCCACTTCAAGTTATTGAGGCCACCAGTGTGGCGGATTTTAAGGCCAGATGGGATAGACATGTGGGATCTATCCGCAAAGATAGATAGCGAGGATCACTGGAATAGTCTTCCACTTCAAGTTATTGAGGCCAGCAGGGGGGAAGGGAGGGCACGAGTATGGCAAAGGGGTGGGCGGAAAAGTGTCACTGCCCCTACCAAGATGGCACTTGGGGTAGACTGCCCTCTTGCACCCCCCAACCTAACTAAGCCATTGCCCCTGCCATCAACATTTTGCACTTCATTTGTCTATTTATTATCAAGGATATAGGGGAAGAAAGATGTCTTTTCAGTCCTGCGCTATCCATATCATTTTTGAATATTTGTACAAGAAATGGGGCCAATTCTATAGCTGGTGTGTCAAAGTTAGATACCTAGATGCAGTGTGCTGAGCAGATTCTATAGTAGCAACTGGTTGCCCAGATTCTATTATAGAATGTTATCATAAATCTTTTATCTATGTACCTACAATTAGGTGCACTCTCTTATGTCATAATAGCAGGCAAAAATGTGTGCACTTACCCCTATATTCTAGGTTGTATTTTCTTTCCCATACCCTCCTTATGTTTCCCATCACTATGTTGGCAGAACTCTGGGTTTCTGGCCCCAAAATATCTAAGAAAAAGGACCATTTAAATTATTAATTTATAGAGCATGTACGGTTGGGCAGACTGAATGGACCATTCGGGTCTTTATCTGCTGTCATTTGCTATGCTATGTATTTCAGTCTGATTTCCCGCCCTCACCCCCCCCCCCCATTTTTATTATGTTTTCAAATTTTGTTGTAAACCGCCTAGACCAGGGTTTCTCAACCTGCGGTGAGCGTACCCTAGGGGGTACGTGGACCACTTGTTGGGGGTATGCATGCTGACCACCGCCGGCCAGCCCACCGCCACTGCTGCTTGCCACCCATCCACTCCATTTAATTACCCTCTGCTGCTGTTGCAACTCCAGGAAGGGAAGGGCCTGTCATGTGCAATGATTGCACACCGCCAGCTCACAAGCCTTCCCCCTGATGTCGATTCTGACATCAGAGAGAAGGTCTGGGCCAGCCAATTGCTGCTTGGCTGGCCTGGACTTTCTCTCCAATGTCAGAATTGATGTCAGGGGTAAGGATTGTGGATCTGCAGCGTGCAATCGGTGCACGCACCTAGCCCTTCCCGTAGTTATGGTGAGTGGTTGGTGGCGGCAGACTGTGGGGAGGAGGAACCAGTGGTAGGCAGGCAGGCTTTGGCGTGGCATGGTGGGAGGAAGGACAAAGACTGGAAGGCAGTGAAGGGGAGGGGGCACGAACCTGGGACATAGGAAGGAGGGAGGGAGGGAATAGAAAGGGACAATTGTTGGGCCTGAGTGTGTGAATGAGAGGGAATGAGATGGTGCACATGGGGAAAGGAAGAGGAATGTTGGGCACAGTGATGGAGGGAGAGGTGTAGCATGGTGTTGGAAAGGGGTAATAGAAGGAAAAAAGGGCATAGGGTTGGTGAGCAGTGGTGAAAAATGATCTGGGGGATGAGAGAGGAAGAAAAGTTGGACTCATTGAGGGATAGAGAGAGATGGTTGGGGAATGAAATGAGATCTGGAAGAGAGGAAGAGAGAAAGGGTGCACAGTCAGAAGGAAGTGCAACCAGAGACTCATGAAATCACCAGACAACAAAGGTAGGCAAAATGATTTTATTTTCAATTTAGTGATCAAAATATGTCAGTTTTGAGAATTTATATCTGCTGTCTATATTTTGCACTATATTTTTCTATAGTTTTTACTGGGGTGACTTTGCATATTTTAAAGTCATCTGCCTTGACATCTTTGAAACCCCCCAAATATAAATGATAATTAACATTTTCTCTGCATACAGTGTGCTTTGTGTGTGTGTGTGTGGGGGGGGGGGGTTGTGGTTACCATTATGTATTAATAAGATTATATTGTGTGTATATGAAAAATGGATAGAAGAAATTGCATTACAATTAGTATTATTATTATGGGGGTGGAGTCAGGGGCGGAGTTTGGGTGGGGGTACTTAGTTGGTATTTGTTAGGCTTAGGGGGTACTTGGCTTGAAAAGGTTGAGAAACACTGGCTTAGACGGTTCGATAGGTGGTATTTAAAAAATAATTAATAAACTTGAAACTATATGCTGCAATCAAAGCTGCACGCTCAAATCAGTGTGCATTGCAGATTTGTGTTAACAAACCAATCAGCACCAATAATTGCTAATTAACAAGCAATTATTGGCACTAATTGGTACTAGTTAGAATTTGCAGGCATAACTTTCTAGGCATATTCTATAAAATGGTTGGTGGATTTTAGAAAGGGGTGTGGCCAGGGGAGGATCGGGGCAGGTTGTGGGCATTCCTAAAAGTTAGGTGCAGTGTTATAGAATATGCCCAATCTGCATACAACTCAGGCATAGTACCTAGATGTTAGTCACACAGAAAGGCAATATGGGGTCCTTTTATCAAGCTGCGGTAGGGGTTTTAACTCGCGAAATACCACGTGGAATGTACGTCATGCAGCAGAATTTTGAAAGGATTGAAGGGGAGAGAGATGGTTGAGCGGAAGACCCGAGAAAAGCAAGTTAGAGTACTTTAAGCGAGAGGTGATGAGAGTGTGGATAAGGGTTTTGGTAGTGTGCTTGGGAAGAAGAGGTCAGATTTTGGTAACATTATAGAGGAAGAAGTGACAGACTTTAGCAGTTTGTTGGATCTGAGCGGAGAAGGAAAGTCAAAAATGACCCTGAGGTTGCAAGCTAACAAGACAGGGAGGAAGTGTGTGTTTTCCACAAAATTAGAGAGTGAAGGGAGGTGGGAAGTAGGTTTAGGCAGAAATATAAGGAGCAAAAGGAAAAAAAAACAATATTCAAAAGATCACTGCCAGGGCTGTGCAGCACTCCTGCCACAGCCTAGAAACTGCAGTCTTAAAGTGTAGCAAAATCTTTACATTCAAACTTTTCAGTAAACTTTCAATTCAGAGTTTACTGGGACAGCCAGTCCCTTTTCTCAGCCGCACAGGCTTAGCACGCAGTTCTAGCCTTTCAGCATAACCCTCAGTTTAAACCACTTCTTTTTCCATGGCATATAGGTCACTTTCAAAATCCCCCTCATAAAAGTCCATGGCTTCTTATGAGTCTAGACTTTCTCTGTTCTCAGAAGTTTCATTAAGCACTTCAACTAGCATTTCAAAATCATTATGAATGAATCTGACCTGAATGTTGTGACCAGCCAGGCTCCGTGCCTGCCTTGGTCCATGTGATTTCCTTAACGGCCACCGGGGAAGCCGGAGCGAAGCCCAGGTGAGAGCAGGCTCAGTTAGAGCAGGGTGTGGCTCCTCCTCATGAAAGGCTAGTAGTTTGCTCTTGGGAAGGAAGGTGAGAGGAAAGTCACGGGCCTCTTCCCAGGTAGAGCAGTGCGGGCTCAAGCTAGGGTAATGCCTTAGACCCAGATGTGAAAGAGACTGGATTCACACCACCATTAGCAGCCCCACAAGCCAGTGTGTGTATTGCAGCTGCAACGATGGAAGTAGGCTTGGCAACCCTTTTCAAAGCCTGAGCTGAACAACTGTGAGGTTTTTTTTCTGTTTGATATTTTTGGGCTGAGTATTTGATTTAGTCAGCCAGTTACATTGACTGTTTGAACTGTGAGGTTTTTGATACTTCACTGTTTTGATTCTCAGCACAGTTTGTTTAAAAAGCTGGGAGTGTTTAGTGGGGAGAGGTTTACTAAAAACCGGGAGGGATTTTTGAAAGCTGTTTGGTGCTTTTGCGAGGCAAACCTGAGGCACTTCCCTAAACCCAGCAGTGCTATAAAATAAGACTTGTGCAGAGACTGAGAGTGTTTGAGGCATTATAGCAGGAGAACTGCATTTTGAGGAAACCTGCTAGGAGCAGGCTTTTGGAAGCCTTATTGTAAGGAGCTCTGTTGAGAGCAAATTCACAGAGCAGAGTACTGACTTTGATTAGGAGAAAATCCTGAACTTTGCTCAGAGTTTTCCTTTTGGATATCTTTATGTTTTGCAAGTTGCATTATTTGTTTTGAACTTTACCATTCTGACAATTAAATGTTCTTTTGGAGAACCAACCCTGGAGCTGTGTGCCTTGGTTCTGATTTTTGTTTGTTTTACATATATTAATGCAGTGTCTGCAGGGTGACTCCCTACTGGGTCACATGCCGGTGCAAGTTTTAACTGTAACCACTAGGGGCACTGAGGAGTCCCGTGGCTAGGCTCTAGTGCCGGTTACAATATTTGGCTGAGGTAAGCTGCTTCTGGTCCTAGGAATTGGTGTGTCATGCCATGTAGGCTTAGTAAACAATTAAGTTGTATGTGCAAATTGGCTTTGTGTACCGATTTACACATTCAGTTTAAGGCGCCATACATAATTTTGGGGTAAGGACGAATGTTGCATAATTGTGTAAGACACCCACATCAATGTCCGCCCCAGCTATGGCATGCTCGTGCACCTCACCTATGAATAACCTCCCTTGCATTTATGTGCTAGACCACATTAGTGTATAAATACAGAAGAGTGATTAGGCATGCTACTGCCGTTTTTGCATGTAAGTGTACACTTAACCACACCAATGGCAGTGTTCTATAAATTACTACAGTAGTTCTAGAATGCAAGAATTGCAAGTTATTCAGAACACTACTGCAAAGATGATTTTGGGTGCAATGAGGTTTGAACGTGCAGTACCTCTGTTAAAATGATTGCATAGCATGTCATGTCCAATATGACATTCTGGTAATAATACACTGAGATTTGTATGCCACTGCGCCTTGGTATTTTAAACACGTATTGATAATCTGTTGACCAGTGAAGAGTCTGAAATCTGAAACAATGAAATTGTCCATTGAAAATTTGATCAAAGTGAGATCAAGTTTATTAGGTTTTTATATACCGCCTATCAAGCAGGTTTTTTTTTTTTTGTAAATCTTTATTCATTTTTATATGTACAATAAGTGTGATAATACAAAAACACATTTGCACATTGAGAATATCACTTAATATTCAGCAATAATCCCAATCATAAAATCTTATCTCCCTCCCTTCCCACCCCTACATAATAAGTAACTAAATTACTTTATATAAGATGTTATACTTAAAATCCCCCCTCCCTGAAAAATGAATTTTAAGAATTAAGGGAAAGTAACAACTAATCATTACAAAATTTTGTTAATGGCTCCCACACATCTTGAAATTTCCTAATATATCCTCGCTGTGTTGCTATTACTCTTTCCATTTTATACATATGACATAATGAATTCCACCAAAAATTATAATTTAGTCGACTCCATTTCTTCCAGTTATAAGTAATTTGTTGAATGGCAACCCCAGTCATTATGAGTAATAAGAACATAAGAAATGCCTCTGCTGGATCAGACCCGAGGTCCATCGTGCCCAGCAGTCTGCTCACGCGGTGGCCCAACAAGTCCAGGACCTGTGCAGTAATCTTCTATCTATACCCTTCTATCCCCTTTTCCAGTAGGAATTTGTCTAATCCTTTCTTGAACCCCAGTACCGTACTCTGCCCAATTACGTCCTCTGGAAGCGCATTCCAGGTGTCCATCACACGTTGGGTAAAAAAGAACTTCCTAGTATTTGTTTTGAATCTGTCTCCTATCAACTTTTCCGAGTGCCCTCTTGTTCTTTTATTATTCGAAAGTTTGAAAAATCTGTCCCTCTCTACTCTCTCTATGCCCTTCATGATTTTATAAGTCTCTATCATATCCCCTCTAAGTCTCCTCTTCTCCAGGGAAAAGAGACCCAGCTTCTCCAATCTCTCAGCATATGACAGGTTTTCCATACCTTTTATCATACGTGTCGCTCTCCTCTGAACCCTCTCGACTAACACCATATCCTTCTTAAGGTATGGCGACCAATATTGGACGCAGTACTCAAAATTCGGGCGCACCATTGCCCGATACAACGGTAGGATAACCTCTTTCGTTCTGGCTGTAATACCCTTTTTGATTACACCAAGCATTCTATTCGCTCTCTTAGCGGCCGCTGCACACTGTGCCGTCGGCTTCATTGTCATGTCCACCAATACCCCCAAGTTCCTTTCCTGGGTACTCTTATTCAATAATATCCCTCCCATTGTATAGTTGTACCTCGAGTTTCTGCTCCCCACATGTAATACCTTACATTTTTCAACGTTGAACTTCATCTGCCATCTCGTCGCCCAATCTTCTAGTTTGTTCAAGTCCCTTTGCAATTCTTCGCATTCCTCTGTAGTCCGAGCTCCATTAAATAGATTAGTGTCGTCCGCAAATTTTATTATCTCGCACTTCATCCCTGTTTCTAGGTCATTTATGAAGATATTAAATAGCAGCGGCCCAAGCACCGAGCCCTGCGGGACACCACTCGTGACCCTCCTCCAGTCGGAGTAGTGGCCCTTCACTCCTATCCTTTGTTTTCTACCCTCCAACCAGTTTCTGATCCATCTATGTACATCTCCTTCCACCCCATGGTTCTTCAGTTTCCGGAGTAGATGTTCATGGGGCACCTTGTCAAAGGCTTTTTGGAAATCTAGATATATGATGTCAATGGGGTCTCCTTTGTCCATCTGTTTGTTAATCCCTTCGAAGAAGTGCAATAAGTTTGTTTGGCACGATATTCCATTGCAGAAACCATGCTGGCTGGCTATCAGTAGTTCGTGTTTTTCAAAATGTTGATCAATGTTTTCTTTTATCAGTGCTTCTGCCATTTTCCCCGGAACCGAAGTCAGGCTCACCGACCTGTAGTTTCCCGGATCACCTCTTGATCCCTTTTTAAAGATGGGCGTAACGTTGGCTTGTTATTATTTGATGATATCTGAATCTTTGCTCTCATTAACATACCAAATAATACAGTATCATATGACAATGCCACTGGGTTTTCTAATAAACAATTAACATGCTAAGCGGTTTTACAATCAGGTACTCAAGCATTTTCCCTATCTGTCCCGGAGGGCTGACAATCTAATGAACCTGGGGCTATGGAGGACTGAGTGACTTGCCCAGGGTCCCAAGGAGCAGCGCGGGGTTTGAACCCACAACCCCAGGATGCTGAGGCTGTAGCTCCAACCACCGTGCCACACACTCCTCCTGTTGAAACCTGTGTAGTAGCCTTCCACAGGACCACTTTTGTGGAATACTCTGCCATTCTGAGACTGTGCAATAGTGAGAGACAGTTTAAGAAAGATCTGAAAACTCATCTCTTTGTTAAAATGTTTCATTAGGCTTGACTGTGACAGTACGGCTGAATATGTAATACATGTGATTGCCAGATTTTATTATATATGTTGACGTGTACTCCACTTAGTAGTGTATGTGGAAAATAAATTTTTTAAATAAGCCTGCAAATGATGCTTAAATTTGAGCAACAAGTTATAGATTAAGGCGGGTTCAACGTCTGAAAACATTACTGTGCTGAAAGGTAATAATGTGAATATGATGAGTAGCCTATTGTGCTGTAAATGTGGCACTAATGCTAATTCAAAATGGAATTGTAAATGCAGTAAGACAGGGTCTTTCAAAGACCACAAAAGAACAAGCTTTAGTAGCTGGCCTGAAAGTGAATAGTGATTTTCTTCATTGACCACTATTATATGGAACAGTCTTATAAAATGATATACATGACTTATGTAGAATTAAAATGGAGGACAATGTAATTTACTTTTTCTATTAAACTAATTCAGGGAAATAGTTCTTTGCCGGGAATTAGTTCCATCTTTTACCACTCCTGCAGATCATTGCCCTGTAACATAAAAACGGCCTTCCCATAAAACACTAGAAATTTTAAAATGCCAGGTGCAGATCTTTAACTTGTCAGGTTTGAAATCTCCTGCTTAATTTTAGAGCCTAGCAGCCAGTTGGGAATATTTGTCTTGTCATTTCCAATGTCAAAGCCTTAAGTTTTGAAACTGTGAGCAATCTTCAGACCAGTAGCCAAGTACTTAACAGAATATAAGAAGTATTTTGAGCCAGTGCTTTTAGAAAACCTTGGTGTACAGTGCAGACACAGTGCAAGATGCTAGAAATTTTTAGGAAAGGGATAGTAAATAAGACTGAGATTATAATAATGCCTCTGTATCACATCAGAGTGTCACCTCACCTTGACTATTGAATTGAATTCTGGTCGATATATCTCAAAAATAATGCAGCAGAATTAGGAAAGGTTCAAAGAAGAGTGACCATAATGATAAAAGGGACGGAACTCCTCTCATATGCGGAAAGGCTAAAAGAGCTTAAGGTTCTTCAGTTTGGACTAGAGGTCTGCACAGGAACAGGGATCGTGGGAGTCCCGCGGGAATACCCCCTAGCCCACGAGACTCCTACAGGGACCCCCCTCTGGCCCACGGGACTCCCACGGGGACCCCCCTCTAGCCAACGGGACTCCTATGGGGATGGAAGGCTTTGGAAGCAGGGTTCGTCCATATAATATAATGGACATGTCAGCCTTAGTAAAAGAGGGGGTTTATAAGTTAATTACCTGAATAGAAAACAAAAAAAGGGTTCCACCAAAGAGATTCCACAAGGAAAACAGCAGCGCAAACACAAAAGAAACTGTGGAATTGATGATCCTGTTAGAAGAAATTACTGCTTTTTATGGGGACGGGCAGGGATGGAGGTAATTCCTTGCGGGGATGGGTGGGGACGGAGAGGATCCTGAAGGGGACGGGTGGGGACGGAGAGGATTCTGGCGGAGACGGGCGTAGATGGGTGGGATTTCTGTCCCCGTGCAACTCTCTAGTTTGGACAAGAGATGACTGAGGAGAGATATGATGGAGGTGTACAAAATCCTGAGTGGTGCAGAATAAATCAAACAGAATGGGTAAAATGGAATCAATTTTTTACTCTTTCTAAACTTTCCAAAGACTAAGGGCTCCTTTTATCAAGGTGCGCTAAGGGGGTTAGTGCGCCAGACATTTCATTATGTGCTAACCTCTGCGGCAAGACAAGAAACTAACGCCTCGTCAATGGAGGTGTTAGTGACTAGCGCGGCAGGCATTTTAACGTGCGGTATAATTAATGAGTATATTTCCTTATTATTATACTAATACTTGGACCTATATTTTATGTTTGTGGACTAAATAATTTTTACTTTTTCTTTTCCTAGCATTACTGTCAGTGATGTTATGTTTATTAAGTTTCTTGATTAATGATGTAAATCTGTATTCAAGTATAGAAGTGCTTGTTTAATAATTTGGAAAAATTCAATAAATAAATAATAATTTTAAAAAAGAGATCATAGTGCTGCATTTGGACTGCAGGAGTTAGCCAGGTTGACTCCCACGGTCGGTGCTGAGCCCGGATATCCAATGCCAGTCACTAAAGACTTAGCCAGCCACGTGGATATTGAGCGCTTGCTGGTTAAGTTTATAGCAGCCAAAGACAGACCAGCTATTTAAGCGGGCCACTTTGGCCATTAAACATAGCCAGCCAGCACTTTAAACTTTGTGGATAGCCAGCTAAGTCAAACAACATAGCCATCTAAATGCTAATATTTAGTGGCCATCTCATATTGTTCCTTAGCTTTCTTAGCTGTTCCTGGCTGGTGAAATAGTACTGAATATCAAGTGGCATGAATACAGAGAAGCTTGATGAAAATGGAGTGCACATTTCACAGGGAGAATGAAGGCGGCGAAGAATAAGAATAAGATTGGAGGTGTTATGATTTGATGTGCATAGGTGTAATAGTTGCTCTGAAGGGCTGGAATTTGGAAGGAGACGAGAACAGCAGACCTAAATTTAAGAGCACAACTTTTAATCTCTTAAATGTAGGTGAATTTTCAGGGGTTAGTCTTAAGAATATAGGCACATAGTGGCTGTCAATCTTCAGTTTGGCACTGTTTATAGAATCATGCCTAGCAGCACCTAAATTGGACTTAGGCTCCATTAGGCATCAAATCATAGGCACTCCTTATTTATGCCAGGGTTTTCATGGCCTAAATACCAGCACCTAAGTCCAATGTACTACTACTACTGTTTATTATTTCTATAATGCTACCAGATGTTTCAAGTTTCAAGTTTTATTATTTTTAATATACCGACGTGTATCTGGCCGGTTTACAAAGCTAAAAAGAAATAACATAAATAATAAAATAGTAATTGTATATTTATGGGGGAGGAGTGAACATTAAAAAGACGATAAACAAGAACTTACATGAATTTGAGGGTAATAAGGGAAAGGAAAGGTCGATAAATACATTGTTAAAAACAAAATTTAAAAGAAAGGGAAGAGAAGGGATATGACATCAGGGATAGAAATAGACGGCAGATAAGGGCCACGGCCCATCAAGTCTGCCCACTCCAGTGATCCTCGCTATCTATCTTTGCGGATAGATCCCACATGTCTATCCCATCTGGCCTTAAAATCCGCCACACTGGTGGCCTCAATAACCCGAAGTGGAAGACTATTCCAGCGATCAACCACCCTTTCAGTGAAGAAGAACTTCCTAGTGTCACTGTGCAGTTTCCCGCCCCTGATTTTCCACGAATGCCCCCTTGTTGCCGCGGGACCCTTGAAGAAGAAGATGTCTTCTTCCACCTTGATGCGGCCCGTGAGATATTTGAATGTCTCGATCATATCTCCCCTCTCTCGACGCTCCTCGAGTGAGTAGAGCTGAAAATTCCCCAACCGCTCCTCGTATGGGAGCTCCCTGAGTCCCGAGACCATCCTGGTGGCCATCCTCTGGACCGACTCCAGTCTCAGCACATCCTTGCGGTAATGCGGCCTCCAGAATTGCACACAGTACTCCAGGTGCGGTCTCACCATGGATCTATACAGTGGCATAATGACTTCAGGTTTACGGCTGACGAAACTCCTGCGTATGCAACCTATGATTTGCCTTGCTTTGGATGAAGCTTGCTCCACTTGGTTTGCCGACTTCATGTCTTCCCTGACAATCACTCCCAAGTCTCTTTCTGCTACAGTTCTTGTCAGGATCTCGCCATTTAGGGTGTAGATCTTGCATGGATTCTGGCTTCCCAGGTGCATGACTTTGCATTTTTTGGCATTGAAACTGAGTTGCCAGGACCTAGACCAGTGCTCCAGCAGAAGTAAGTCATGCACCATATCGTCTGCCATTGCTTTTTTGTCTGTTGTGCTTTTGCTCACTACATTGCACAGTTTGGCATCATCGGCAAACAATGTTATTTTACCTCGAAGCCCTTCTGTCAGGTCTCTTATATAGGTGTTGAACAAGATCGGGCCCAGGACGGAGCCCTGTGGCACTCCACTTATCACCTCCGACATCTCGGAGGGAGTGCCATTCACCATCACCCTCTGAAGCCTACCTCCAAGCCAGTTCCCAACCCATTTGGTTAACGTGTCGCCCAAACCTAAAGAACTCATCTTGTTCAGCAACCTGCAGTGTGGCATGCTATCAAATGCTTTGCTGAAATCCAGGTAGACGATGTCCAGGGACTCACCAACATCCAGCTTCCTCGTCACCCAGTCAAAGAAGCCGATCAGGTTGGATTGGCACGATCTCCCCTTAGTAAATCCATGTTGGCGGGGATCCCGCAGATTCTCCTCGTCCATGATCCTATCCATTTGGTGTTTGATTAGGGTTTCCATTAGTTTGCTCACTATTGAAGTGAGACTCACTGGTCTGTAGTTTGACATCTCCACCCTGGAGCCTTTCTTGTGTAGTGGAATGACGTTAGCTGTCTTCCAGTCCATCGGGACGTTACCTGTACTAAGGGAGAGATTAAAGAGCGTGGATAGTGGTTCCGCCAAGACATCTCCCAACTCCCTGAGTACCCTAGGGTGTAGGTTGTCAGGCCCCATTGCCTTGTTGACCTTGATTTTTGACAGCTCGCAGTAGACGCTGCTGGGTGTAAATTTGAAATTACTAAACAGGTCTACTGATTTAATCCTTGTATGTGGTTGAGGGCCGATTCCCGGCACCTCGCGGGTGAAGACTGAACAGAAGTATTCATTTAACAGTTGGGCATTTTCCGAGTCCGTCTCCACATGGTCTCCGTCTGGTTTTCTGAGTCGTACTATCCCACCCGAGTTCTTTTTCCTGTCACTAATATACCTGAAGAAGGATTTATCTCCCTTCTGGATATTCTTTGCTAGAGACTCCTCCATGCGGAATTTGGCCTCTCTAACTGCCGCTTTGACGGCTCTTGATTTGGTCAGATAATCTACTCTGGAGTCCTGTGTCCCTGATTGTTTGTAAGAGATGAATGCTTTTTTCTTCTCTTTAATGAGGTCTGAGATCTCCATAGAGAACCACTGTGGCTTGTTGTTCCTACTCCGTTTGCTTACTGATTTACCATAGCGGTTTGTTGCTTCCTGTATGGTGGTTTTCAAAGTTGACCACATTTCTTCCACGCTGTCGGTATCTGCTTGGGTTTGTAGCGCCTGGTGAACGAAGTCTCCCATGTCCTGGAAGTTTGTGTCCTTGAACTTGAGAACCTTGGTCAATGTGGTAGATTTCGTGAAACCTTTCCTGAGATTGAACCATATCATATTGTGGTCACTGGAGGCCAAAGTTTCACCCACCGAGACCTCTGTGATACTTTCTCCGTTGGTAAGTACCAGGTCCAAAATTGCCTGATCCCTTGTTGGCTCAAATACCAGTTGCCTGAGTCCTGCTCCATTCAAAGAGTTTAATAGCTTCCTGCTGCTGCCGGATGAGAAGATTTTACAGGCTTTGGGAAAGAAGGTATTTAGATGTTAAGATATGCATCTTGAAATAAGAATTTTTTTTTTTTTTAGTTTGGTCTTGAATTTAACGAGAAGATTTTCATGATGGAGTTGAGGTGTCATGGCGTTCCATAAGGTTGGAGCAACTACAGAGAAGTTAGTTTTCCTAGTGTAGTAGAATTCTTTGATGGAAGGAACAGCCAGTAAGTTTTGATCTGCTGATCTTAGGATCCGAGAAGAACAGAGAGTGCTGTACATTAAACATGCAAGAGACAGTCCCTGCTCGAATGAGCTTATAATCTAATTATGACAAACAGGACAAAAAGGGCGCATCTATACACAGGTAGGGAATTATGAGGTGGATGGAGTAGAGGACTATAGAGGGAATGACAGATATGGGTGTTTTATGTGGGTTAGGTTAGAACTTAAATGCAGTTTCAAAAAAGTGGGCTTTCAGCATGGATTTGAATGCTGCCAGAGATGGAGCCTGACATACCAAGTCAGGCAGTTTGTTCCAGGCATAGTAGAAGGGACGGAGTCAGAAGTTGACAGTAGAGGAGAAGGGTACAGACAAAAGAGATTTACCTGATGAATGCAGATCCTGGGGAGGAGTATATGGAGAGATAAGAAAGGAGAGATACTGAGGAACTGCAGAGTGAACACACTTGTAGGTTAATAAGAGGAGTTTGAACTGTATGTGGGAACAGACAGGAAGCCAGTGAAGTGACCTGAGGAGAGGGGTAGTGTGAGCATAACGACACTGGCAGAATATGAGGCACGCAGCAGCATTCTGAACAGATTGAAGAGAAGAGAGATGGCTTAGCGCAAGACTTGTGAGAAGCAAGTTGCAGTAGTCTAAGTGAAAGGTGATGAAAGCGTGAATGAGGGGTTTGACAGTTAGGTGCCTACACAGAAAATATGCCCAAGATTTGCCCATAACCAAACCCATTTTCTGGTAGGCGCCTTGGGCTAGGTGCGCTGATTTAGGTGCCTAATTATTTGTTATACTGTTTGACTGAAAATAGGGACAAATTGTGGAACATAACTTATGAGCCTAAATTCAGGTACTAAGCTTTTGTTGTCGTTCTATTTTAATATTAGACCCATAAGTTTTCTGTTTTTGATAACACTGAGGGGATTTTCGATAGTGTGGGTAAGTCCAACTTTGGATGTTTCCTGCAAGACATCCAAAAGTTGGGGGTGGGAAAATGTCCATTTTCAAAACTGCAAGATATCCAAATTTTTTTGATAATGACCTATTGAGACATCTTGGCCCTTAGGATGTCTAACCTTTTTTGGCCATTTTCGAATACAAAAATGTCCAAGTTGAAAATGTACAAATCAAGCCTATTTGGACTTGGGAGGGATCAGCTTCTTAATGGATAGGCCACACAGGCATGCCAATAGGGCAGTGAGGCATCTTATGGGGCAATACTTTGAACATTACATAAAGGGTGCCAGGTACATATTTTACCAGAACTGAGTTTTAGTGTAAGGTGAGCCCACCCAAAACTCCCACTTGTCTACCATCCCAATAGCCTTTATGGCTGCAGGTGTTATCTATATGGAAGAACAGTAGGTTTTGGGTGGGTTTGGGTAGGCTCACACTTTCCATCATAAATGCAGTGGGTAGCATTGGATATGGGCCTGGATCCTCCTCTCTATGGTTCACTACAAGGATATAACAAAGACAAGAAAGACTTGTCAAAAAATATATATAAAGCATCCTTCCTGCCACTATACTTATCATCGCAGGGAGATCCCTTGCCATGATAAGTGTAGTGGCCACATGTATAATAACCCGATTGTCTAACCGGCGTCTGTAACATGGATGTCGGTTACAGAATCGAGTTTATTTTAGGTGGCCTTAGGCTATATAGGACGCCCGTTGGCTTCTGAGACCAGGCATCCTATACAGAATCCGGGCCTTTGAAAACAGGTCTAATTCCGAACATGCAAATGACACCCTGGGCATCTAAAAAAAAGGTTTGATTATCCCTGCAAGATGTCTAAGTGCTAAGCCCAGCAAAATACATCTCTTACATGCTCTCCTAACATTTAAAAGTCCTGGAGAGCAAATGCCCTGCATGACGTCTAAAAATCAAGTTTCGAAAATTGGCACTTGGACATTTTGGCGATTATAATGTGCAGGTGACGATTTATGCCAGTTTTTGAACATCTTCATTTTTTAAAAAAATGAGCCCCACTGTGTGTCTCTTTTGTTATATGGACATAGGCTACCAGCTGAATTTTGATGTGCTTGAATGTAGCAGTGGATTATAGTGCCTCAGCAGATTCTATCATACTTTTTTCTTGTGTTATAAAGTAACCTCTATGTGATCCTGAAAACTTTAAAAACACCAGGACTGATTGAGATTTTTTTTAACTTTTTATTACTGGTAGCCTTTACTTGATGCCATTCTCATAAGGGCTGCTCCAGCTTTGAGGAGCTTAGGGGAGATCAGGTGATACAGTTGCTATCTTTGTAAACATTCAAGATTGAAAGATTAGGTTTCTTACCTCTGCTAATATTCCTCCTCTGGAGGCTGAACTCGAAGTTCTTGTATGTCCGATAGCTTCTGCTGCAGGGCTACTAAAACTTGATCCCTCCCCTTTGGGCTACATGCCCGGGAGTTTCCTATCATGCTCAGTTAATAGAAAAGCCAGATAGATCTATGACAACAGGAAACAGAAGGAAAAAAAGAGAGGGCCCGGGAACTCCCGCTACCAGCCAATTCTGCTCAAGAAATTATTACATTAAAAACTATGGCCAAAAAAGGCCAACTGTACTCAAACACATAATGTAAACATTATAAAACTGCAAAACATAGGAAATTTATGGAACATAGACACAGCCTGAAGAACAGAAGGGGCACCCCCCCTCTCCCCGGGAACCCCACCAACCCTTAAACCTTACAAAGGGGAGTACACATGTAATTCTTAGAGAGGCTGGTCAAAGACAGAAATCCAGCTTACCAGTTACTGAAGAGGAGACCTGCAAATTGGACAAGACAGATAGGTGGGAGTTCAGCCTCCAAAGGTGATTTATAATAATAATAGTAATAATAATAACTTTATTCTTGTATACCGCCATACCCAGGGAGTTCTAGGCGGTTCACAGTAATTTATCAAAGTTATAAACATATCAGAGATTACAAATAGTGCACAAACAATAATGAACAATTGGCAAAGAATGATGGTGTTAAGGTTAGTTGGAGGAGGGAAGTATAGGTTATTGAGGGTAGTGGGAAGGGATATTACAGTAAGAAGGAGAAAGAGGGGATTTCAGTGCATTAAAGAGGGGGGGAATAGTGAGGGACGGGGTATCAGGGGAAGGAAGATTAGCAGAGGTAAGAAACCTAATCTTTCATTCTTGTACAATCCTTCTGGAGGCTGAACTCAAGGGATGTATCAAAGCAGTCCCAAATCTCAGGAGGGGCCCGATGAGCCCGCTGTGAGAACAGAAGTGCCAAAGGCCATATTACCCTTAGCTGCCACATCAAGCTGGTAAAACCTGGAAAAGGTATGAAGGGAAGCCCACGTGGCCACCCGATAAATCTCATGAGATCCAGCCCACAAGGAAGCCATTCTTCTGGTAGAGTAAGCCTTCACCCCAAGGGGAGGCTTCTTCCCTGCCACCACATAGGCCGTGGAAATGGCCGCACGTATCTAATGTGAGATGGTAGCCTTGGAAGCAGGCCGACCCCAATGCGTGGGACCCGCCTGGACAAACAGATGGTCTGACAGATGGAAGTAGTTAGTGGCCTCTAGGTATCTCAAAATGAGACGCCGTACATCCAGAGACCGCAAAACACGGTTCTGAGACTTGGAACCTGAAGGAACAAAGGTTGGCCTTCCAAATTTTATCAAAAACGAAAAAGACCTTGTTGCATTTAAGAAAATTTTAAAAACATATTTATTTCAGGACGCATTTGATCTATAAAACATAGTCTTTTTAAGTTTTCCATTCTCTTCTATTCCATCTTAACCCATGTCTACCTAATGTGCTCTACCCTTGAATGTTTAAACCTTTATAAATAACAAAATTGTAACTTCTTCCCTTTCTTCCCACCCCTTCATGTTCGTCAATCTTTGTCGTTTTTTTTTTAAGTGATTTTTGTAAACTAAATGTATGTCTGTCTATTAATTGATTATTAGAAACTAAATGTATTACCACACTCTGATGGTTTTTAATTGTACATCGCTTAGGTACTGTGATAAGCGATTCATCAAATAAAGGTAAACTTGAAACTTGAAACTTGAAACTTGGCAAACAAACTTCCTAGTTGACGTGGAAAGTGGAAACCACTTTCAGAAGAAAAGAAGGCACATCACGAGCAGAAGATACTGATTTCAACCATGCAGAGAAACTGCAGGTACAAAACAACATGACAGGAAACTCTCGGGCAGGTAGCCCAAAGGGGAGGGATTAAGTTTTAGTAGCTCTGCAGCAGAAGCTATCAGACATACAAAAACCTTGAGTTCAGCCTCTAGAGGGATTGTTCAAGAATTTTGTCTTTTTGACAATATATTTTTGACAGTGTAGCTGAATTGTTCACCATCTCTTCCACTTAACCCTTCATCCTAGATCCTCTTCCTTGTGGCCTGTGATCTCATTACTGTCTTAAAATCCCCCATCCCCTTCCCAGCTACTTTTCTGCACATCTCTTCAAAGGTATTTACTTTACCTTTATTTATAATAGATTGACACCCATAGGCTTTAGCTGAATCAACTACAGTCCGACACATCAGTAGAGAATGACAAACGCTTCTTAAGAAGTGATCCCCATCATATTGTACTCTCCCCTTCTACTCCTCCCTCACATTTTCTTTTTTTTCTTAATCTCGATATAATTTTATTCCCCAGTGTTCTCATTTTAGTCAATGTTAGTCTTTAACTCCCATTTATTTTATTTTACTGTACTTTATATTGCTTTTATTTCTTTTTAAGTTATATTTTACTTTAAACTTATTGTAAACTATTTTAAAACTGCACGATAGACGGTATATAAAATAATAAATTTGGAAACTACCTTGTTTTTTTCAATTTTATGTCATATTTTTCTATGCATCAAATCAACTTGTTTTGTCCCCAGAGATGCAAGTTTCTCTCTGTTGACAGCATATCCAGCTGTCTTTCTCTCTAGAGTGTGTGTTACCTTCTGGCACAAGGGGATAGTTATTCACTTCATTTGCTTTGTGCTATGTTGTTCTGCACATGGTGTACTGTTGTCTACCTTTGAGACATGACTGCTGCCCGTAAGGTTAGTTTTCTTTTTCTTTTTTTGTCCTATGTCAGAACATTTTAGATTTGGATTTAGCTCATACCTTGTCAGACAGTTTCAGAAAACAGAATGGAAAACACAGCCTAGCCACATAGAGTATATTAAGCAAAGTAAGAAAAAGTATCCTGAACTTTCACAACTGACAACATTCCTGTCTCTATCAAGGCTGGAGAAAGCTCATGACGAAAAGATGACTGCCTTACCATAGTTTCAACCTATAATTGTTTTTCCTTTTTAATTGATTACCTTAAATTCCGTTTAATTTAATCTTGGATCCTATATGAGGACTTGAGCGAGATCTAAGATAGAATTTAATTTTTCTTATTGGAATGTATGTATTATGTTGGATGTCTTTTTTTTCTTTATTTCTTGGACCTTGCTTTCTGTACAAGTTTTACTTGATTGATTATATTTGAAAGTTTATAAATAAATAATTAAAAAAAAAAAAAAAGTATCCTTTCTTAATTTTTACAAAGCAGCATGTGGTTCTAATCCTTCCCTGCTCAGTAAAGATCTGTTTTCCAGACTAAACAAATGTGCAAATGAGAATTATTAGATCAAACATATGCAAATGAGGACGATTCAAGATGGTGACAGAGCAAGTCACATAGCAGGAAGGCTCCTGCTACACCAGCAATAATTACTTTAAACCTGCCTTTTCTTGTTATATTTTCATGCCGAAGCGAAGATGAAAACAGAGAGGTGGACTTCCTGCCCTCTCTGCTACACCGCTAATGCGCCAGTCAGCAATCACCACCTATGCTGTTCCAGTTGTAGGGAGCGCAAATTATAATGTGAAATATTTGACAAAATGAATACAATACAACTAACGCAAACCGTGATTATAAACAACATTTTTAGTTTCACCTCCTGGAGCAAGAACATATAAATTCTTGGGTGAACCCAGCCTTGAGCAAGCAACATAGAGTTGTGGGCCGCGAGACCCCCAGAACATATCACCCCAGGTAGTGAGGGATCTGCATACCAAGTTTCGTTCAAATTGGTCAAGCCGTTTTTGAATTACTGTGAGAATGGCAGCTTTTTACATTTTTTCCATTGACATGAATGGGTGAAATCTGATTTTCTGTTTGTAGCTCCGCCCACGTGTGCAGGTGGGCCACGAGACCCCCAGAACATATCACCCCAGGTATGAGGGATCTGCATACCAAGTTTCGTTCAAATTGGTCAAGCTGTTTTTGAATTACTGTGAGAATGGCAGCGTTTTACTTTTTTTCCATTGACATGAATGGGTGAAATCTGATATTCTGTTTGTAGCTCCGCCCACGTGTGCAGGTGGGCCGCGAGACCCCCAGAACATATCACCCCAGGTAGTGAGGGATCTGCATACCAAGTTTCGTTCAAATCGGTCAAGCCGTTTGTGAATTACTGTGAGAATGGCAGCTTTTTACATTTTTTCCATTGACATGAATGGGTGAAATCTGATGTTCTGTTTGTAGCTCCGCCCATGTGTGCAGGTGGGCTGCGAGACCCCCATAACATATCACCCCAGATAGTTGGAATTACTGTGAGAATGGCAGTTTTTTACATTTTTTCCATTGACATGAATGGGTGAAATCTGATTTTCTGTTTGTAGCTCCGCCCATGTGTGCAGGTGGGCCGCGAGACCCCCAGAACATATCACCCCAGGTAGTGAGGGATCAGCATACCAAGTTTAGTTCAAATCGGTCCCACAGCTTTTTACATTTTTCCCATTGACTTGAATGGGTGAAATCTGAATTTATGTTTGTAGCTCTGCCCACGTGTGCAGTTGGGCCGCGAGACCCCCAGAACATATCACCCCGGGTAGTGAGGGATCCGCATACCAAGTTTCGTTCAAATCGGGAAAGCCGGTTTTGCGGAGGCAGTTTTTACATTTTTTCCATTGACATGAATGGGTGAAATCTGATTTTCTGTTTATAGCTCCGCCCAGGTGTGCAGGTTGGCCGCGATACCCCCAGAACATATCACCCCAGGTAGTGAGGGATCTGCATACCAAGTTTCGTTCAAATCGGGCAAGCCGTTTTTGCGTTGGCAGCTGTTTTACATTTTTTCCATTGACATGAATGGGTGAAATCTGATTTTATGTTTGTAGCTCCGCCCACATGTGCAGGTGGGCCGTGAGACCCCCAGAACATATCACCCCAGGTAGTGAGGGATCGGCATACCAAGTTTCGTTCAAATCGGGCAAGCCGTTTTTGCGTTGGCAGCTCTTTACATTTTTTTCCATTGACATGAATGGGTGAAATCCGATTATCTGTTTGTAGTTCCGCCCACATGTGCAGGTGGGCCGCGAGACCCCCAGAACATATCATCCCGGGTAGTGAGGGATCTGCATACCAAGTTTCGTTCAAATCGGTCAAACCGTTTTTGCGTGATCGCGGCACATACATACATACATCCGATTTTATATATATAGATAAGACTCAGAAGAATATAGGTTTTTGTAAAAATGTAAAAATTGTTTTAAAATCAATCTAGTTTGAGAATAAGTATTCCCCTTTTCATCTTTAATCATCACTATTTTTGTTTTCCGTTTTTTTGCTTTTAGATAATTTGCCAATAATCTTCCTGCCTTATTTGAATTTCTATAATACAATGCCTGTTTAGAAAATAAATCTTTTCTAATCAACTTAGAAGAAATCTCATTATATTTCCCTTTCGCTTTCATGAGGTCTTGTAATGTAGAATATTCCCATTTTTCAATTAATTTTGATTCTAATATGTTTATATCTTCTTTTTTAATTTGTTTCTTAAGATATGCCGAAAAAGAAATAATTTGACCTCTCATTGTTGCCTTAAAAGCATCCCATAATATTTCTATAGAGATGTCCTTCGTATTATTAATCTGAAAATAATCATTCATTTTCACTTGTATTTCCTCAATAAAATTTGGTTTTCACCAGCAATGTATTATCAAATCTCCATATAGGTCTACTATCCTCTTTATCAATTATCTTAACTTTAATCCACACACCCCCATGATCAGACAAAATAATTGGATCTATGGAGTCTTGTGTTACTTGTTGAACTAATGAATTTGAAACCAATATATAATCTATTCTCAAAAAAGATTTATGAACATGAGAATAAAACGAAAACTCCCAATCATTAAAATGAAATATTCACCATATATCTTTCAAATCACAATTTAGTACCAAATTATCCAATCCTAATTATTTCATACTTCTACTAGGTTTTTTGTCCATATAAGGATCTATAACAGCATTAAAATCCCCAGCCACAACTAAATTCGAAGCAGCCAGTGGTAACAACAATTGTTGTAAAGTTTTAAAAAATTCATTTTGGTTCATATTAGGTGTGTATACATTAAACAACGCCATAGTAGTATTTCCCAGATTCATGTCTACATGTAGCCATCTTCCTAAAGGATCAGCAGCATTTAATTTGAAAATTGCATTACATCTTTTATTAACCAATATTGCAATACCTGCTTTCTTTTTAACAGCTGGGGCATAAAAAACATGCTTTATCCAACTTCCTTTTAGTTTTTGAGAGTCTAAGGCTGACAAATGAGTCTCTTGGATGAAACATATATCTATACTTTGTTCTTTTAAATATAAAAGCGTTTTCTTCTTCTTAATTGGATGGTTTAAACCATTAACATTTAGCGAAAGTATTTTAAGTTCCATTTATACATTTATCACTGTCATATATGTTTCCCAACAAAAATTTCAAATTATTATAATATTCCCTTATATCTAACATTTCCCTTAATTTATCATTTATCAAATCCCTCCCATCTCTTAATATTTTATAAAATCTATTCATAATACCCCCAAAACCCTTCCCTATTCCCACCCTTATCCCTCCCCCATTTATATTGCGATAACTTGAAGTCATAGGAACAACCCAGCAAACCCTCCCTCCTCCCCCATAAGCATTATATATTACTATTTCTTCTTTAAAATACCTCTTAATCTATCCATACATTTAAAAGACTTTAATATTCTCATTAAATATCTCCCAATCATATATCATACTCTACTTCCATAAAACTGAATAATTTAATATTTAAAACCTCATGCCAAAAACATAGTAAAATTTTAACATATCTTTTATCTTTAGTAATCCCCCTCTTTTTTTTTTTAATTGTGTCCATAAGTACCTTTATATATATTATAAATTTGACCATTACACTCCTTCCTGAATATATTTTAAACCATATAGTCTTCTATAGCATTCAACATTCTTCCTTCCATCTTTCAAAACAAACCATATCTTTTAGCAAAGAGCCTTTTTTGGTTCATGGGGGCAAGCAGACACTGCTCTAGTTCTCAAGTACTGAGCCCCAAAGAGTATTATTCATTAAGTTTCAGTTATCCCTGATTCTTTTATCAGGATCCCAAACAAGTACAGGGGCCATATCAAGCAGTGCTCTACCATTCCAATGCTTGGCCCAAAGAATGTTGAGCACTGATATCAATCCTTTAACATCCGAACTCCCCACAAAATCTGAGAAGTGCTGGATATCAATTTCAGTGAGCGTTGAATTATTCAGCAACAGTACCCTTTATTAGTTCAAGTTTCAGTCAAATGAGTACTAAAATTCTGTTACTGAAAGCACTTAAACGTTCCACTGCTAAGCTCACATAAAGCCAATGACAAACAGTGCTGAGTTTTATAAAGGCAAAATCCCCTGCAGATACGAGGGAGCGGATCATTGTCTAACTCCTCAATAACAAGCCCGAAAATATGCTGGTCTCCTACCTCAAATCACGCTGGTATAAATCACGCTGGTACTCCTCCACAGCAGGACCGACCTTTGAATCAGGATATTGTTCTACCCTAATCATCGCCGCTGAGGAGGAGACCATGCGCTGCATTCCCGAAGAGGCCCTTCACTCCAACTCTTCGTCAAGAGCTGCTCTCTCCAGGACTCGTGCTGAGACGCAATCAAGGTACTGTGCTACTGGAATGGGCCGCTTTACTCCACCGTTTTCCCAAGCGATCTTTCTTCATCCCCCTTCTTTATGTACAGCGTCTCTGTGAATCGCACTACTTAACACATTTTGCCAGTCCTGCGCCCAGCTCACCACCGCTGTTTCTCCGCTCCAGACCAGGGGAACTCGCTCACTGGGATCAGAGCTCCAACTCTGACCGGCCACTCATGACAATGACGTAACCAGAAGTCCATCTCCCCGATGCCGGTCCACATAGCGCTGCTCACCAAATTCAATTAATCCTCCACTTTCAAACACCATTATCCATGTAAGTTCAAAGGAGGACAAACGAAACATTGTTCTAATCCTCCAATGTTGTGTCAAAAGAGTGCTGATTTCTAATTTTCCAGTATTAGAACCCACTTCTGGTTCAGGTGGGGGGGAGTGCTCCAATGTTCCGATGCTGACTCCCTGGTTTCAAACATCCCAAGATGTCCCTCTGAATCACCTTTAGCACTAGGAAACTTCCTGGATGTTTAGTTGAGACAAAATTCTTAAAGCCTCATTTGAAACTCCTCCCCTTTTCCACCTTAGAATTCTTTTGACGTCAGGTAAACATGAATGACTTAAAACTCTCCATATCCATTTGCTTTCTCCATTCTGTATTAGAATCAATTTCAATTTATTTTGAAACTATTCTAATCATTCCAATACAGTTATTCCATCAGTTACAGCAGCCATCTTGGTATCCATTAAAGTATATGAAAAAAGAAAATTCCTATATTTCATTTAATTCCAAACATTTGTGCACACAATTCAAACAAAATTTAAAAACACCCTACCCACCACCTAAAGTTTTACTTCCATATCTAAATTAAATACTAATTCATAGGTATTTCTTGTGATGATAGAAATTCCTTAAGTTTCTCTGGATCCTCAAATTGATAAAATTTCTCTTTGTAGGTGACTCTCATTAATGCAGGGTAGTAAAGTCCATACTTAGCACCCATATATTTCAATGGCTGTCTAAATTGTAAAAACTTTTTCCTAATTTGAATAGTCTCTTTTACAAAATCTTGAAAAAAGATAAGTTTGGAATCTTTATATATCACATCTTTTACTTCTTTTGCTGCTATTAAAATTTCCAGTACATGTTGGAATCTTACTAATCTGAAAATAACAGTTCTTGGCTTATCTTTATTTTGACTTCTTCTCACACCAATCCTATGTGCTTTTTCAATATCTAATGAACCTTTTATTTTAAGTGGAAGAATTTTTGGAATTATTTCTTCTAAAAAAACAATCATGTCTTTTCCCTCAATTCCTTCCTTTAAACCAATTATTCTTAAATTTTGATTTCTAGATCTATTCTCCATATCAATCATTTTTTTTATTTAATTCCATTAATTTATTATGATCTTCTTTGTTACTTTGTTGAACATGTTCAATTTTTTCAATTCTATTTTCTATCTTCTCCATTTTATTAGTTAATACATCAAATTTGCTGTTCATAATGTTCATTTCTTGTTTCATTTCTATCATATTCAAATTAACTTTCCTTATTTCTTCCAATACCTCAATTAAGTCAAAGGCATCCATAGGGAGAGGAACCTCACTGGAAGACTGCAAATCTTCTTTTAGTCTTTTAGTTTTTCCTGTTGATTTGGTATGAGATTCTGGTATCTTTTGTTTATTTGAGGACATTTTCTGCTATTTTGAATTGAATTGAGGAAATATCTGTTAATTAAATCAAGTAAATATTGCTCATGAGAGGGAGCTCAGCAGTTAGCCAGCCATCCTCCTAGGCTCCAGGTTCCGGAAACTGCTTATAATGACTGGTGTTGCCATTCAGAAAATTACATATAATTGGAAGGATTGGAGGAAATTAAATTACACCTTTTGGTGGAATTCCTTGCCATATCTATAAAATGGAAAGATTTATTGCATTACAAAAGGGATATTTCAAAAAGTTTCAGGATGTGTGGAAACCATTAATAAAATATTATATGGATTAATTGAAACTGTTTCCCTTAAGTGTATCAGATCAATTGGATAGGGTGGGGATTATTGTATTGACGAGTATTTATATGATTATGGATTATATGGTAGGGAGGGGGGGAGGGGGGAGGGATAAGAATTTATGTAATGAACAAATGATAGACTGTTTCCAAGTTTCCAAGTTTATTAAATAGTTTGATTTATCGCCTATTCAAAATTCTAGGTGATGTACAAATAGTTCAAAAATTTAGATAACATATCATTCAGACATACAATAAATTTGGGTAAAAAAAGTAAACTTATTTAAACAGTTATCAATACATTTACATCTACGTATAATAATAAAACAAAAGGGAAGTTATTTAATGGTTCCATTCGTTGTTAAATTTAATAATAATTCAAGGGAAGTACATTAGGAAGGGAGACAATGACAATTTCCAAAGAAGATTAGATAAGCAATGCGGAAGATTTTAATCATTGAAAGCATCTGTAAATAGAAAACTTTTAAGTTTGGTCTTAAATTTGTCTAAGTTTTTTCTTGTCTTAAATAAAGAGGGAGATCGTTCCAGGACTGAGGGGTTGTTATAGAAAAGATTGTTTTGCGCCTTGTATTAATAACTTTTAATGAGGGGATAGCTAATAGATGTTGATCTTGTGATCTAAGAGATCTAGAGGTAGTATAGGGTATTAAGACTCTAAAAATAAAGGCAGGAGTTTTGAATTGTAAAGCTTTAAAGGTAAGTAAGCATTGTTTATATATGATGCGGTGTACTACTAGAAGCCAGTGTGCCTTCTTGAGTAATGGTGAAACATGGTCGAATATTTTGGCTTTATGAATAATTTTTATGGAGGCGTTCTGAATTATTTGTAAACGCCTAAGCTCTTTCTGTGGTAAACCTATAAATAAAGCGTTACAGTAATCAATTTTAGAGATTACAAGGGAATGAAGTAATATGTTCAAGGATTGTGCACATAAAAATTTTGATACAGATCGGATCTGGCGGAGTCTGTAAAAAGTAGATTTAACCACTTGGCTAATGTGATCGTGGAAAGATAATTTATTATCAAATATTACTCCTAGAATCCTGTAAGTGATATATTTATTGTTAATGTGATTGGATATATATATACACTTTATGTAATTTTGAAAATTAATAAAGAATTTAAAAAAATATATATATTATAATAAACTTAAACTTAAATCAATGAATAAGCATCCTTTTCCTTTTAAGGGTGTAACACTTTGAAATGAAAGCCCTGTACCAATTAAATTATTTTATATTTTCTCTTTCGTAGAGCCTTGGAATCAGATTTGTTTTCTATTTGAACAAATAGTTTAACTTAATTTAATTTGTTTTTTTGTTTTGTATTCGTCCCTCTTTCTGTAGAAGCTTTTATTATTAAATCTATTGCCATATCTTAAATCTATTGCAAAATTATGCAGATACTAAATCCCAGAATAGAATAGAACTGAATGATAAGCCATGGACTATTGCTAATTACTATTACTAATCAGTGCTATGTGTCACTTTACCAATTTCATAGGTATCAAATTTCTTTACATCTTTTGGGGGGAGACAGTGTAATATTTGCTATATAAAATGTCTCATAACTTATGCATTCCCACCTCCACACTGCCGTTTCAAAGAGCTTCGCACATCTGAAACTCCTTATAAACAATAACATAGACCAGAAGGTAGGGCCAAAATTGGCTGCAGTTTTATGCAAACATAACATCTTCAACTTAATATTAGATTACATCATAATTCATCATTCTCATGTAGGCTCAAAAACATGAATTGATGATAGCAATAATCCAACCACTTCTCAGCCTGTGGTAGCAAAAGGCTGAAGGTAACCTATCTCAGACTAATAAAACCTTTCCAAGCTACCAGCCAAATACAGCAGTGAAGCTCATGTTTCCATATTCTGAATGGTGCTGGAGCCAGCAAAACTTTTTGGTTGCTTTACTCTCTGTTTAATTTCATCTTGAGACAGATTCAAAAAATGGTACACGATATCAAGAAAAATGAAGGGGGATTAAGAACATAAGAATTGCCACTGTTGGGTCAGACCAGTGGTCCATCATGCCCAGCAGTCCACTCACGCAGCGGCCCCTAGGTCAAAGACCAGCGCCCTAACTGAGACTAGCCCTACCTGCGGACGTTCCGGTTTAGCAGGAACTTGTTTAACTTTGTCTTGAATCCCTGGAGGGTGTTTTCCTCTACGACAGACTCCGGAAGAGCATTCCAGTTTTCTACCACTCTCTGAGTGAAGAAGAACTTCCTTGCATTCATACAGAATCTATCCCCTTTCAATTTTAGAGAGTGTCCCATCTCAATCTCATCTATTCGAGGGAGAAAAGGCCCAGTTTTTCTAATCTTTCACTGTACGGCAGCTCCTCCAGCCCCTTAACCATCTTAATCGCTCTTCTCTGGACCCTTTCAAGTAGTACCGTGTCCTTCTTCATGTACGGCGACCAGTGCTGGATGCATTACTCCAGATGAGGGCACACCATGACCCGGTACAGCGGCATGATAACCTTCTCCGATCTGTTTGTGATCCCCTTCTTTATCATCCCTAGCATTCTGTTCACCCTTTTCGCCGCCGCAGCATATTGCGTGGATGGCTTCATCGACTTGTCGATCATAACTCCCAAGTCTCTTTCCTGGGAGGTCTCTCCAAGTACCGCCCCGGACATCCTGTATTCATGCATGAGATTTATGAACAAGATTTTAAAAATCTGTATTTTAATTGGGATTGGCATTTTGTTACTAGTTTGTCCCCTGAAGAAGGCATTCCAGAGTGCCGAAACTTGGATCCTAGTTGAGACTTCTTTTGAAAGATCAAGTCAAGCAACTTTATTGGGACTTTATGCTAAAGTGTTTTTTTTGGACTCTATGAGAATAAATGTAACTGTTGGTTGATTCATACATCTCGCTTGCCTTTTCTGTTTGCTTGGTTTATGTTGAGGCTAGTATTCTTCTTTTCTATTGTTTGATCCATGTTCTGAGGACCATCTACCACCTTCATCCCTCCTATTGAAGCCCTTCTTGGAGTCAACAGAACAAAGAGATATCCCTTCTTCCATGATACGCTGTCACAAACAAGGACCACTAACTGCATGTCTCCTCTGCCTCACTCCTGTGCTGCAACCTCAGTAGCATGGCCATCGGTTCCTTCCACTAGTGTTACTTGTATGCAGCAATGTATACAAACAACTTAATTTCCTATTATCAAAGGAACACTGTCAGGGTGATTTAATCAATGGCAATCAGCAGAGAGCAAATCATGAGCAAGAAGTAGTCTTTTGGCTCACATGAAATTTAGAGCACCTTACATTAGTCTCTTGGGAATATTATGACACTAGATCAGTGTATTGCAAAGTGTGTGCCCCGGAGGATTCCAGGTTTGCTCCAAGATGCAAGCAAGTAGGAGAGGCACCAATGTCGACTGAATGCTTATAGGATGTGCCTCTCGCGGTGAGAGGCACATCCTGTAGTCAATCAGCCGGTGCCTGCGTCTCTCCTCCTCGACAGCAACTCTGCTCCTTCTCCTCACCTCTCCTTCTGCAGCACCCCCCACCGGCGGTAATAGAAGGCTCAGGGCCATGGCTGGAGGACTTCTGTGCATACGCGGCATCGATGTGATGATGGTCACACATGCACATGATGTCATTGCATCAACATCTGCACATTTCCGGGTGTCCTCCAGCTGCAGCCACAAAATTAGTGTGCCAGCAGTTAAAAAAGTTTGTGACAAGCTGCACTAGATAAGAGTAACATAAGAGAAATAGCATCAAATTACAAACATATCTCCTTTCAAATAAGATTGCTATCTTTTATTGAGCAGATGTCATTTCCACCCAAATTAATAAATATACATTCTGGGGTACAATAATGAACATCCACTAAAAATGGTACCAGCTGACAACATTGTGGCTCAGATTCTATAAACAGCACCTAAAATGCAGGTGCCGAGGTGCGCAACGCTAAGCTTGTGTCAATTATAAGTTAGGCACTACACCTAGCAGCACCTAAAGTGGACTTAGGTGCCAGTAGGTATCCTAAGCTTAGTCACACTCTATTTATACCAGGGTTTTCTTGGCCTAAATTAGTGCACCCAAGCCAAAACACACTCACAATCTGCTCCATAACCACATCTACTTTCTGGTAGGTGACTTGGACTAGGTGCCTACCTTGAAGTGATAGGCTCCTACCAAGTTAGGCACCTAGCATCCAATTAATTGCAGTTTAAGCTAATTATGAGATACTAATGCTTAATTAATAGTGCTGATTAAGGCTTATAAATAATTGTTAGGTGCTTAGATCAGCTACACACACCGATCTTTTATAGAATATGGGCCCGTGTGCCACAAAACCAAAGCTATAACCAACAAACTCCCTGAAGAGGCAAGACCCAAATGCAGTCCCATCTTGAAGCCGCTAGAGGTCACAGCATCCATTTTGGACTACAGGCTAAAATGAGCAGGAACAAGTGGGCATTGCTTCTCTCCAGTTTACCCTAGTTTTCCAGATAGGTTTGAGTAGATGTACAGAGGTGAGTGGAGGCCGGACAACCTAATATTTCCTTGGGGAGGGGGGATCATGAGTGAGGACTCACCAGATGATATTTGAGTTTAACTGAGCAGTGGCTGATATTCAGAACTGTGCCCAGTTGAACTCGGTGTATAAAGTTAGGACAGTTTTTGGTCATAATTTTATGCATTTATCTAGCTGGTTAGTGGTCTGAACATCATTACGAACCAGATAGGGCCATGCTCTGCCCACTCTCTGTCCCAGCCTGTCCCTAGCCTTGCAGGTTAGGGGGCTGGCCTTTTAGCAACCATATTCAGCAGCACTATCTGGTTATGTGCCACTAAATATAGCCCTGACCAGGTGATTTAAATGGTCATGAGCCTTTCCTGGTCATTTAAATCATTTTGATATCAGGTCCCTCATGTTTAAGCAAAGCCAAGCACCCTTTCACTTAGGATTACACAATACATAGGCGTCGGAATAGGGGGGCCACGGACCGCCCGCCCACAATGTTCCCTATAAGCTGTAAAGCCATGCACCAACTGATAAGAGGTCTCTCAGTCCTACCGGATAGATTGAGACCTCAACCCTCCTCCCCCCACAACTAGAACTCACTCATGAAGTCGAAGGGAGGAAATGCAGTCAGCACCTGATCCTGGTGAAAAAACGTAACGGGGGTCATTCAGTCTATGCTCAAGCTCTCTGCAGACAAAACCTCCCAAGGGTCCGGTCCCTGAGTTTCCAGACTGTTAATGCAGGCTGGTCAAGCAAGTGCCCTGCAAAGCAGGCTGCCTCTTAGCTACAGCCTTCTGCCTTCAGAGTCTGTGTCTACTCGCAGCCAGAGATGTCCCATAACAGGGATCCTTTGCAGCACTGAAAAGCCTTATAACCAGATAAAAACCTATAAATAAAAGAAAAATAAACACAAGCAGACCCGATAGGCTCCTACTATCTCACATGTAAAGAGGAAAAACTGAGGAATTACAGGACAACCCAGAGTGAAGGAAGGCGAAGCAGAAAAATGCAAATGATGTTCTCTACACCAGATCTCATGATCAGAGGTACACAACCCACAGGTTCAAGAATGATGTGCCTATTGTACTAGAATAGGCTCTCGCTGCACGGCATCAGACTGTCCTTTAAAAGAAGGCACCTGCTTATGGAATTGTCTCCTTAGAGATGTACATTCAATCAGGTGGATAAGTGATCCATTTAAAATCATTAGGATTTTCAATGGAGCTAGTCATTCAGGTGACATTACTGAGAATTAACCATTTGCAATATAGAAGAAGAATAGAAAGATTTTTTTTGTGTTGTGTACAATGGTCATTGTGCTTTTGCACTTGAAGTCCAATCAAAATTTAAAATGAATAAAGGAGAGCTGTAATAGTCTTTGTTGCAAGTAACTCTGAATTTAATTTAAGTTATAAAGTGAGAGAGAAAATACCTAATAGTGGTAAATAAGATAATGTTCATTCTCATTAATGCTAAGGAAACAATGATGAGACACATCAGTAAGCACATCATGACCTCATGCTCTCATCAGCAAATTACTTCATGCTTATTTATCCATGCAAACTTTCAGCTTCTTGTTGTAGGTGACTGGAATGATGGAGGGAATGCTCCAATAGGCCAGGTTCATGTAGCAGGAACTTTATTGAGAGTTCAGCCACATTAAAATTCATAGCATGTTTTTAGCAGTATTAACAAACATGTAGATAGTCATAGCCAAGCATTGCTCTATCCTTTGGGTGAAGAAACCTTCTCCCTAATATTTAATTGGGGCACAAGGGGGGGGACATGAGGGGGGGGGGGTCTGTTCAGGGTGGAGGTTCTTCTTAATAGCTCAGGCTTGAGGTAGGAGTTGCCAAAAGAAGAGAGGCCTTTGTCAGGGGAGCCAGAAGGGGAATCGGGGCACTTTTTGTACCAACCAAAGGTTATGCAGGTACTGGCCAATAATCAGGGTTGGCATCCC
Organism: Geotrypetes seraphini; assembly: GCF_902459505.1. Taxonomy (NCBI): domain Eukaryota; kingdom Metazoa; phylum Chordata; class Amphibia; order Gymnophiona; family Dermophiidae; genus Geotrypetes; species Geotrypetes seraphini. The sequence continues at coordinate 256,550,895 of NC_047086.1, forward strand.
TCAATGGCCTAATTTTAGTCAGTTCTTGAGCTGTCCCAAATTAGGCTGCTTAGAAATGGGAGTACCAGCACTCATAGGCACCAATATTTTGGGAACCTCATGTGACCAGTGCCGGTGTACGGTCCATCTCCTTTAATTCCCCTTACTTTCTTGCAGTGCACAGGAGGCAGGCCAGAAGAACAGTATCAGATAAAAAGAAGGTAAATAGGTAAATAGGGCAGAGTAATGCATTTGGGGATTAATAATCGGAAGTAACCGTATATGCTGTGAGGTGAGAGGCTCATATACACGGATGGGGAGAGGGACCTTGGGGTGATAGTGTCCAAAGATCTAAAGGCGAAAAAACAGTGTGACAAGGCGGTGGCTGCTGCCGGAAGGAAGGATAAAGGGAGGCGTAGCCAGTAGAAGGAAGAAGGTGTTAATGCCCCTGTACAGGTCATTGGTGAGGCCCACTTGGAGTATTGTGTTCAATTTTGGAGACCGTATCTGGCGAAGGACATAAGAAGATTTGAAGCGGTCCAGAGGGCGATGAAAATGATAGGAGGTTTGCACCAGAAGATGTATGAGGAGAGACTGGAAGTCCTTAATATGTGTACCCTAGAAGAAAGGAGGGACAGAGGAGATATGATTCAGACGTTCGAATACTTGAAATGTATTAACGTAGAACAAAATCTTTTCCAGAGAAAGGAAAATGGTAAAACCAGAGGACATAATTTGAGGTTTAGGGATGGTAGATTCAAGAGCAATGTTAGGAAATTCTACTTTACGGAGAGGGTGTTGGATGCCTGGAATGTGCTCCCAAGAGAAGTGGTGGAGAGGAAAACAGTGACGGAGTTCAAAGAAGCATGGGATGAACACAGAGGATCTAGAATCAGAAAATAATAGTTAATATTGAAGAACTAAGACCAGTACTGGGCAGACTTGCATGGTATGTGTCTGTATATGGCCTTATGGTTGAGGACGGGCTGGGGAAGGCTTCAATGGCTGGGAGGGTGTGAATCGGCTGAAGTGAGCTTTGATGGAGACTTCAGCAGTTGGAGCCCAATCATAGTACCGGGAAGAGCTTTGGATTCTTTCCCAGAAATAGATAAGAAGAAAAAAAATGTAAAAAATTTTAATTTCAATAGACCATTTGGGTCTTTATCTGCCATTATCTATTATGTTATATAAATAGAAACTCCCCAGTGCAACAGTATATGTATAGAGATAACCAGCTACTTAGAGAAATTCTCTGCCAGCCTTCTTCGTCTCACTCCAACTGCTTTCTTTCTCCCTCTACACCAGGGGTGTCCAATCTTTTGGCTTCCCTGGGCCGCATTGGCTGAAAAAAAATTTTCTGGGGCTGCGCAAACGCTGCAGCAAGACAGAAGAGGGAGCCAGCAAGAAGGTAAATACCCGGGGGCAGCAAAGAAAAACACTGCATCGCCTTCGACTGGGGCCCGCACAAAATACTTCATGGACACCCCTGCTCTACACTGTTCTCAGGTTAAAAAAACTCGGAATCTTTCAAAAGAGCCAATAGTAGCCCTCTGCTCTTGGCAGTGGGAGGAGTCCACACGGTGTGCATAACAGCCTCCCCATTGTCATGACATCAGAGGCAAAGCAACTTCCTGTACCTTGAAACCTCTGAAAGATTCAGTGAACAGTTATCTCCTATCCTCACAGGATACTATTATATTGTCTCTGTATTAATCAATGGCATGAGTGCACTTTGAATACTGTGTACTGTTTTGGGCAGCCCAGCTCAAAAAAAGATATAGCTTGGGGAAATCCACTATTTATTCCTAGGATAAGCAGCATAAAATCTGTTTTACTACTTGAGATTTAGTTAGGTACTTGGGACCTGGGTTGGCCACTGTTGGAAATAGGATACTGGGCTTGATGGACCTTCAGTCTTTCCCAGTATGGCAATTCTTATGTTCTTATGACTAGAAAAGGTACAGGGAAGGACAACCAGAATAATAAAGGTGATAGAACAGGACCACTGTGAAGAAAAGCTAGATAGGTTAAGGCTTTTCAGCTTGGAGAAGAGATACATGAGAGGACAATGAAATAAAGGTCTATACATTGTAAGTGAGGTTGAATGGGTAAATGTGGAATGGTTGTTTGCCCTTTTAAATGGCAAGAATATAAGAACTAATGAGCTTAAGAAAGCCATTCTGAATCAGACCAATGTCCATTGAACCCAGTGTCCTTCCCCTAAGTGTTTTTCCCCCCTTGCTCATTTAGATATTATTTTAAGGTTGTTGTATGTGTAATGTTATTTTAAGAGCAAATAAATTTTACACTGATGAATCTGGCATTTTTTTTTTTTGTAATGTTCTGCTGAACTCAAGGCTAAAAGTCACAAGGCTCAAATTAGAAAACAATTATTTTGTATGTCTCTTGTTGTTGTTAGTTTTTTTAAATTCTTTATTCATTTTAAAAGCCAACATAAAGTGCAACAGATTATCAAACAATTAGCACAATAAACAGCACTCAGTATAATCAAATGATATAATTATAAGTACATTTCTCCCCCCCTCCCATACCCTCCCGCCCGCCCACCCCTCCTGGATGTGTAAAAATACTCCTACAGAGAAAACAAAAATGTAATACTAATGATCAATCAAACAAAATTTCCCAACAAAATGGATCCCAAATTTCTTTGAATTTATTATATTGTCCCAATTGTAACAAATTCATGCGTTCAAACTTATAAGTTTGGCATAAGGATTCCCATCAAAAGATATAGTTTAACCTGTCCCAATTTTTCCAGTTTTTCATAATAAGCTGCATGGCAACTCCTGTCATGATGAGCAGTAATCTATTCTTATTTGCAGTTACTGGACTCTTGGGCATTAATAATGTTCCAAACAACACTATATCATATGACAATGATAATGGGACTTCCAATATCATAGTGATTTGACCCCCATATAGATGTCTCTTGTTGTTAATATTTTAGACTAATTAAAATCCTTGAAATATTTATAAATATGAAATCTCCAGTTGATAGCATATCTTCTTCAGTAATTTGCATCCATTTTGAGCAGGATAATGGTCACTGTACTCTAATTTATCTATTTTACACCATAGGCTGATAAATGACTTCTGTTCAGAGCATTTTACTTTAACATCATGCTGGGGTTTATATTTCTTTGCATATTCTACTATTGTCTCCTCTTTCTTCTCTAAAGTGTGATGATGAGTCAATTAACACCACTTAATTTGTTCTCTAAATTGAGGCAAAACTGACGAAATATAGTCAGATTTATTTAGTTCAGATACAGCCTTAAATTTTCCAATAGTCAAAAAAGAGGAAGCATCAACAGCACAGCTGGTTAGTGTCAAATCCCCATATATTAGCCATCCTAGGAGCAGCCCAAGTATGGCTTTTGGGCTCTACCTGGTCTAATGGGGGATATGTTGTCAGTTAGTTGTGATGCCTGTTCTCTGGTGGCCCATACATACCAACTCAGCCTTCACACTTTCCTCTCCTAACATAGTGCATCCATACTGTAAACAGAGAAGAAAAAATTCCTGAATCCTTTGGCTAACCCTGTGTCACCCTCAACAAAATAAATAATTTTCCACCATTCTTGCAGATAATATTTTCATATTCCTGGCATGAGTCCCAAAGAGATGAATGTACCACTCGTGCTGGCTCCCTTTTCCTCTTAACCCCCTGCTTCCCTGCAATTTTGCTCATCCTGTCCATTATATTCTTGAGATGTGGCAACCAGAACTGCACACAACATTCCAGCTGTGGTCATATCAATACAAAAGCAGCATTACATTCCTTTCCATATAATTCTGAGTACTGTTACACACTGAGCTGAGATTTTCAATGCTTTGATCAAAATGACCCCAAGATCTTTTCACTGCATTAATTTATAATATGAAACTCAGCATCGGGTACATATTGATTAGCATTTTAATGTGGAAAATTTGCATCAATAGCAGAGAAAAAAATGGAATACACAGTGATTAATGCAATTTTTTTCATGTTAAGATACTAACAACTCAGTGAATCATCTTCATAATTAGGATTATTTTTTTCCTTTGTCTTGTCTGTATTAAGGGCTCCTTTTATCAAGCCGCGCTAGTGGGGTTAGCGCATGCGACGTTTCATCACACGGTAACCCCCGCGCTGGCCTAAAAACTACCGCCTGCTCAAGGGAGGCGGTAGCGGCTAGCGCGGCCGGCGGTTTAACGTGCGCTATTAAGCACGTTAAACCGCTAGCGCGGCTTGATAAAAGGAGCCCTTAATCTGCCATTTAAATGCCCACATAGCGAGAGGAAGACTGGATCGGCTGGTGACCTGCCTACCGGGAGCCAAGGTAGAAGACATAGTGAGCCGCATCGACAGGATCATCGACAATGTGAAAGAAGAAGATACGGCAGTGGTGATCCATGTGGGGACGAACAATGTGAGCAATAGGAACTACAACAGGGAAGTACTGAAGGACCAGTTCCGGATGCTAGGAAGACCAGAACACAGAGGATAGCATTCTCGGAGATCCTGCCGGTACCCAGGGCAGATGAGAAGAGACAGATGGAGCTGCAAGCAGTCAACGCGTGGATGCAGGGCTGGTGTGAGGAAGAAGGATTCCACTTCGTGCGCAACTGGACAGCGTTCTGGGGGAAGAGTAAGCTATACAGGAAGGACGGACTCCACCTCAGCAGAGACGGAACGAGGCTACTTGCAAGCAACATCAAGAGAGAAGTTGAGAAGTTTTTAAACTAGGAAGAAGGGGAAAGCTGACAATCGACCGAGAGAGTGGTAGAAAACTGGAATGCTCTTCCGGAGTCTGTTATAAGGGAAAACACCTCCATGGTTTCAAGACAAAGTTGGACAAGTTCATGCTAAATTGGTGAGACTGGACTCATTTGGAGCACTGGCCTTGACCTTGGGACCGCAGCGTGAGCAGGATGGGCAGGATGTATCATTGGTCTGACCCAGCAGTGGCAATTCTTATGTTCTTATGTTCAGTTCCCTAGTCTGATGAGATCCTCCAGCAATTCCTCAAAATCAGCTTGTATTTTAACTGCTTTGAAAAATATGGATGGGCATTTTCTTTTTTTTTCCTTCTTTATTTTAGTTTTGGCATATACATAACAAAATTTTCAGGTACATCATAGTATGAAATTTTAACCTAAGAAAATACATACAAAAATAATTACTGATCTAATAATAATTTAATAATTTTTCAGACTGTGGGGAGCCACAAGTACTAGGGGTAACTCGGAGAAATTGAAAGGGGACAGGTTTAGAACAAATGCTAGGAAGTTCTTTTTTACCCAGAGAGTGATGGACACATGGAACGCACTTCCGGAGGCTGTGATAGGCCAGAGCACAGTACAGGGCTTCAAGGAAGGTTTAGATAGGTTCCTAAAAGATAAGGGGTACAGATAGAAGCAGAGGTAGGTCATAGAAATGGTCAGGAACCACTTCACAGGTCATGGACCTGATGGGCCACCGCGGCAGTGGACCGCTGGGCGCGATGGATCTCTGGTCTGACTCAGTGGAGGCAACTTCTTATGTTCTTAATAATTTATTTTTTTGTATACCGCTATACCAAAAGTTCGAAGCAGTTCACAAAAAAGGAAAAAAATACATATAGTCAATATAAATAGAATACATATTAAAACAATCAATAAAATGGAATACATCAGTTAAAAAGCAAGGAGAAGTTAAACAGTACTACAACTAAGATGTAAACATGTCAAACAGGCGTGTCTTTAGTGAATTTCTAAAATCAGAATAAGAAGTAGCCTCTAATATAGGTTTTCCAAACCATGTATTCAATTTAGCAGCCTAGAATGAGAAAATTATTTCAAAAAACTTCTTATATTGACATGATGTTAGAGAAGGATAATTAAATAGATTTATTCTACATGTACTCTTATTAGAATAGTTCAAAGAAAAATGAGAAGCAAGATAACCTGGTAGCATCCCAAAAACTGCTTTGTAACAAATACAGGAAAACTTGAACAGAATTCTGGACTCTACTGGCAACCAGTGAAGTTTTTAATAAAAGGGGGTAATATGCTCCCATTTTTTTAGTCCAAAAATGAGGCGAACCGCAGTGTTCTGAATCAGTCTACATCATTAGGGCTATCTGATGCATTTAACTCAACAAAGAAAAGGAAACAAATCATTAGAACGTCACAGGCTACTATTGGCTCTCATTGTAAATGTCACTTATTTTTATCAACCACAGGTATCATTACTGAAATTTTCTCAGGTCTTTTAATAAAATTATCCAACTGAGTTGGATCTACAAAAACGTATTTATCATTTTCATAAGAAATCAAGCATTTACACAGAAATTTAAGGAAGAAACTTGCTCCTATTGCCAAAGCCTGAGGCTTAAGTTTTAGGAACTATTTCCTCTGAAATTGCGTCTGCCTAGCAACATCAGGAAATATTCTTATCTGTTGGCCACAAAACAAAGCCTGGTTTTTTTCCAAAATAAAGTTTTAAAATATTTTTTTTCTCCAATTCTGTCTTACACATGAGGGCATTTTTGAAGGATATTCATGTCAAAAGAGAGACATCCAGCTCATAACATCGAAATGGACATCCATCTCATATCAGATAAAGAAAAATCAGAGCCTTGGTCCAACCCCTGCGGTGTACCCCAAGGATAATAATAATAATAACTTTATTTTTGTATACCGCATTATCATGGAAGTTCTATGCGGTTAACAGATGAAGAGACTGTACATTACAGCGAAGTTACACTTTTTTTTTTTTTTTTGGCATAGCTACATTTACATTTTCGGCGACGCTACATTTACGGCGAAGTTATTTTCCAGGTTGGTTACTATTGCAGAGAAGTTACATTTGTTGTAAGTTGCATATATATAGCGGAGTTCATACAGTAGTGTTACATACGGCGGTGATATATACTGCGGAGTTTGATAAAGGATCCCCACTGTCCCCCACCCTCTTCAATCTCTATACTGCCTCACTCGGTGCATACCTTGGCAAACTAGACCTAACATCCTATAGCTATGAAGACGACATCACCATTCTCATACCTTTTGATCAACCTAAGCCCTCTATGACAGACACACTACACCGAACACTAATCTAATCTAATCTAAACTAATGCTTAGTTTTGTATGCAAGTCCTCAATCTGGGAAAGCTCAACTCGGTTTACAGTGGTTAGATAAGATAATAAAAATATAAAACACAGATTAAATTATACAAATAAACAGTATAGCAGAAATAGAAAAGAAATTAATTACCAAAGTGTTTGGTAAACAGAATGGTTTTCAAAGACTTGTGAAAGGATGAAAGAGAACGTAGAGAAAGTGGAAGATCATTCCAAAGTTGAGTGAACTTGAAGGACAGAGATTGACCAAAAGCTTTGATTCTTTTGATACCTTTACTGGATGGACTCTGGACAATGATCAGGTCCTAAACACTGTACAGTACACACCACTTGTGTGGGTCAGTGATGGAGATCGTGTGTTGACACCGGCTACACTTCTTGAACCCTGTGACCGGCCAGGACATGTAATGAAACACGGCCGTGGCGAAATCGAAGCCCGCAGGCTGAGGCTGCAGAGTAGGCCGCGCCATGACATGATCGAAAAGACAAACAAAACTTTAAAAAAAAAAAAAAATCAAACGTGCAAATAACACAGCAACCCTGTAAGAAAATACACGAGCCGCAGTAAGAGAAGGCACAAGTTTAGAACTAACTCTTGCGCAGAGCCTTGAAACAAGTGCTTCTCAGCTCCGCAGAAAACTTAGAACTGAGGAGTTGCGCACCCTACTTCGGGTGGGAATGCACTCGCGCATGCGCGGTACGGCAGTTGCGAACTTTCTAAAGCAAGTCTGCTTGTGAAGCTGTCCACATCGGGGCTCCGTGGATGATGTTACTCATATGTTGAGAATATGCTGCCTGCTTGTCCTGGGATAAAGTTTTTAATGTCCTCCCCAAGTCTCTGGTATGAATGGTTTTATTTACAAAATGTAGACAAAACACTCCTATCAGTTCACCATAGAGAAAACATATTTTCCAAACAAAATTTCCAAAAAGGTAAGTCTTTTCCCAGACCAGTTTCACCTACTCAATATGTCACCAAACATTCAATGCTTCAAACAGCGCTATAAGCTCAGTGCTATAAGCAGAATATTTAAAAAAAAAATGGTTTCAAGCTCTGGCCAAACGGCCCTTAGGTAGGTCTTTAGTCTACACAACATCCACCTGGGTAGCAAATTTCCCAGACTAGGCACACCCTAAATTTAATCTTCAAAACTTCAAAATTTTTAGCTTTCTTCAGCTGCAGTGCTTTGCCTGGCTTGCCTCTGAGTTTTCTCTTTATTAGCCAAAAGGGCAGAAAGGGACCTCCTCCCACAATGACAATTGTGGGAGGAGGTTCCTTTCTCCCCATATAGGACCCTAGCCAGGAACACAATTAAAGTTCACTGCAATGCTGTGCCACTTCTGCTGACACAACTTCAAAAGTGGGGGTGGGGGGACCCTCTTCTTTAATTGGTTTCCAATAGCTGTGAGTGTTTCAAAAATGTCTCTATTGTTCTAGTATACAAAGGATTTACTCTCTTTCAGCAGCTAGCAACCATCAGTTTGGCAAACTAACAAATATAGATTTTCAGGCAAAAAACATAGGTACATCTAAATACAACTTGCTTCCCTTCAAGGTTTTGCACAGCCCCTGATTTAATCACAGTTTCCTTAAATTCTTTACTTCTTCTTAGTGGGCTTCATCAAACTCCATGCATTCTTCTGGCCAGTTTCATTACTTTCTGATATACCTACCAGGTAATCCTCAGTCATTTCAACTACAGGGTAGTTAGACCCAAACTCTGAATAATGCCTGACCTATGTTTTGGGCAATACTGGATTCTTCCTTTCTCTGGGAATAGGTCTCTCCAGTTCACACCCTACTGCTGTTGCTATTATTTCCTACTGTCTACTTTTATTGGGGCTCAGGTAATCAGTATATCCTGCTTGGCAACACTCCTAGGAACTTTGACTCCAGGTTTACTAGTTCCTCCTAATTCAAGTTTAGCCCTTCTAATCCCAGGACTAGGTGAATAAAAATGGGATACTCAGTGCTATGACCTTTACCTCTATCAGTGTGTGCTTCTACTTTATTTCTTGATCTGGGTTGAGGCACAGGTTAGCCAGGAAATGATTTTATTTTTTCCTGCCAAACCCTAGGAACAGGTTTCTTTAGGCTGGCCTCAACAGGCACAGTAACTTCCCTGTCCTTGGCCAGTCCTTCGCCTATAAACTGGATTCTGTAACCGGTGTCTGTCAAAAACAACACCGGTGGGGCCAAAGGCACACAGGTGGGGCTGGGTGGGCCTATGTGCCTCAGGCCCTGCCCCCAGGAGGGGCCCAAGGCTCCCGGGCCTACTCTGATTGGCCCAGGCGCCTTAGGCCCCACCTGTGGGCAGGCCTTTGGGATGGCTGGGCCAATCTGGCCTCATTCTGCTGGTGGCTGCCTGCCAGACAGGCAGGTTTGGGCACCCGTCTGTCCAGCCAACTGCAAAACAGGTACGGGGAAAGGGGGGTGGGGGGGTCGTGGAGGTCGGCCGTGGGGTCGCGGGTCGGCTGGGGGGGCAGTCGGGGGTTCTGGGGGGCAGACGTTGGGGGGAGGGGGGTTCATTGAGGGCAGGAGGGCCTGGGATCCCTCCTGCCCGTAATTTAGTGGGGGGTGGGGGTAGAGAGTCACCTGGGCCAGGAGGGCTTGGGCTCCCTCCTGGCCCGAACAAGTCGGGGGTGCCGCGGTTGGCCTGGGCAAGTGGGCTTGGGCTCCCTCTTGCCCCAATCGAGTCAGGGGGGTCGCGGCTGCCGCAGGGCAAGAGGGCTTGGGCTCCCTCTTGCCCCGATGTTGTGTGTGTGGGGGGAGGAATGATGCATCGTGGCAAGAGAGATGCCTCATCTCCCCTACCGCAATGCCATCACTCCTTTACCCAAACTGTCGTGGCAGTTCAGGTAGAAGAGTGATGGTATCGCGGTAGGGGAGATGAGGCATCTCTCCTGCCGCGATGGTTAGGTTGCCGGGCCGCAGAACTGATGGCGCCAGCGGCCATCAGCTTAGCGGCCCCTTTTTCGGCACTTAGACCTGGTTTTCTTTCATCTAAGTCAAACAGGTCTAAGTGCCGACTAAACTGTTTTGGTTATAGGTGATGTACGCCTAGGTGTAGGTCGGCCCACCTCCCGCCCACTGCCCGCCCTTTCCCCTCCTCTAAACACACCTCTTTTCTCTCTGTGCATTTAGAGGCAGGGGAAAAGCCTAAGCTGTTTTTAGATACGTCTAAAAAACAGCTTTGGTTATGGGTACTTGGACGATCAGGCTTTTTGATCGTCCAAGTAGCCATTTAGGACACTTTTTAGACATTTTTTTTTAATTATTATTACCCCCATAATATACAATATGCATGAAAGTTTCTGAACCAAAATCACAGGCTTCCTTCACTCCCAATAAATAGCTCATGACGGTTAGTAGTATAAAGCCATTGACTACTGCAGGCTTAATCTAAGCAAGCTATTCAGTCAGCCTATAGTTGCCTATGGTATTGCTTTAGTCTTTTATTTTTTGCCCTGGAATTTTGTTTTCTTTCCTTTGATCACATGACATGTTTTACTTTTTGGAACCAGGAACCAATGCTCTAGTTAAAACTTTGTGAAATGTGTGTTTTTGCCTTTTGTCAAATTTTTCAAAATACAGCACATACCATAGTAGAGAGCTCCTACGAATAATTATTTCAAGTTTCTTCCTAATGAATATTGTTCCTTGCTTCTGATGGCTCTGATTTATCTGCAGTCTCAGACATAACATAGACTAAGATTAATTGAGGACATGAGCTGCAAGTGTGTAGTCTTTTCTTTATCCCTTAATCCAATATGGCAGAAGGTTTACTTAAAATGTGGAGCACACCCAACCTCTGACAGTGACACAACAAACAGTTATAGAACCTCTTGTATGAAATGCAAAGACACAAGCTATATAGGACAACACTAGCTCTCATGTGCAATCTATTTTGTTTTACAAATCGTTCTCCCCATGGTGTTTTGCTCAAGCTTATCATAATCTTAATTATTTTCCAAATTAAGAAAGTGAAAGTATTTAATACAATGCATAATGTATATCCTGTTATGTAAGACCATACTTTGTAGGAAAGATCTGTAAATCATGGAGGCAAAGCTTTACTTATTTGCATTTGTTGCTAGGCTTCCTAAGATGGAGTAATACTTAATAAGCTACAGAGCTAGAGTTCTTTATTATAATATATTGTCAACTGAAATATTTCTGGCAAGTAGAAAAACAAGAATACTGTTCAGTACTTTTAAAACAAAACATACATGAAACAAGATGATGAGGGCAGTGCAGCAGCAGCTTGGTGCAAGGGAGGTAGGGACTCCAAAATTATGTCTTCCCTGTTTGGCTGCAAAACAATGGGTGGGATAGGAGCTCTAGTGGAAATCAGGTGTATTTCTGTGTCGGGATGGTCCTGAACCAGAAATACACCCGACTAAATTGTATAGTAATCTTTCTTCTTCAGATCAGAAATAAGCAAATGTTGACAAATATCAGAATATATAAGTGAAACATAAATGCATTCCAATGAGTCTCACAGGAAGAGGGAATGTAAGGTTAGAAACAAGGAGAGCTGGGCGGGTAATAAGGAGGCGACAAAACAGTACAATTTTATCACTCATGCCTAAGTGACTGCCATGTAAAAGGCTACACAATTCTGAGTCCTATATTGATCACATTTGGCTTGAAGGCTCTCTCTAGAAGATGGAAGATCAAAGTCCAGGAGATATAAAACAAAGGTATTGCTCATATGAGGCGTCTGTTTTACTGTCAGAGAAGGATTCTGCTGCCACCAGAACTTCCCACTGATTATAATGGATACTCCTTTTGTTCTACCTTTCTGAAGTTTATATCCTGTTCTGGAAAGTCAGAAAATTCAATTGAAGGTCACCAATCTATCTGACCACAAGTGAGGTCAGATGGAAGTATTATCCAATTGGTGAATTCAAGTACATTACTGCTGAACTTAGGCTCCTGCAATAATGTCAACAGAATTAAAAAGGTTATTCACTGTAATATTTTGTTGTTGTTTTTTCCTTCTTGCATTGGGGCATGGGATTCTTGAAAAGAGTATTTTCTTGATGCTTTGCATAGTTTTTCTCCCTGAATTTTTAAGAAACTATTCCAGGTTCTTTGAAGCAATCACTTTAAATCTTTTGACTTGAACCGCTTTGAACTTATGGTATAGCGGTATGTAAGAAATAAAATTATTATTATTATTATTAGACTGGAGACTTCTATAGAAGAGCCCTCCAGTAAGGCAACATTATTGGCCTCTTCTGCTTTAGTTTAAGAAAGGCTTTGAAACTTTTTTGAAGGATTAGAGCTGTTTCATGTGTCTGAAAACTATTGGATCAATATTGAGCCACCACAATCATATTATTATTTTTTCAACTAAAATGGCCAAATATTCAGCACCACTATCCAGAGAGTGGCTGATGCTGAATATTTGGATAACATAGTCACAGTGTCAGAACTTATTCAGATAGTGGAGATATTCAGTTCACTATCAGAATAAATTAGGACACCAGATTGGATAGTGGACTGATAAACCTATTAACCAAAACATGCTCTGCATTAACAGTTACCATATGCTAAAACCAGCCAGCATGCCCTCGGTATATTTATCATAATCACAAAAGTAAAATAAAACAGTTTCTTGATCATATGTCTCTTTAGCTATAAATGACAATATTATTATTAAGACTTAGCCAAAAGGAAAAATTTATAAACTAACGGGCTAAAATACTAGTAAACTATAAAGAATTTTACCTCATGCAAAATGGTCATTTCTTTATTAACTTTTTTTCCTGAGGCCCTCCCAAGTACCTACAAATCCAAAATGTGGCCCTGCAAAGGGTTGGAGTTTGAGACCACTGCTTTAAATTGAGTTTTCCATGGACACTACTTTTCTAAGATTCTTGAACATTTAGCATATGTGACTGTCTTTGGGAAAACATGACTAAAGTTGCCAGATACAAAAAAGAATTTTCAATGAATTGTATTAGAGTAAGAAATTTGTAAACAGCATTCTAAATTTAAGTCTGAACATGTGATTACTTTTAAGACCCATGACTTCAAAATCGTCCGTTCTCAGCACTTTGGGTCCGTAACTGTAGCCATGTATTCCCAGGGACAGTCACATATATGGTCGCTTTTGTTTTGGGTTTTGTTTTCAGTATAATTTATGATATTTGAAAGAAATAGAAAACATTTTATCATTATGCCAAATTTGACTAGCCGACTATTAATGATAGATGCAGATACAGTATATGTAAAAAGTTAAAGATTTGGTGGGGGAAACAGTATTGACCTGTTTTAAAGAACAGCCTTTAAATGCATTATGTGGTCTGTGTATTTCTGACTGAAAACAATGATATCTGAATGCAGAGAAATCTAATAAATGAAATGCCCCAAAATAAACAAGAAGCCATATTTCATACTCCAGTTTTTCAAAAGTAATTCGTTCTTAAGCACCTGGGAATAAAGTACAACAAAAGTTGAAATGAATATATATACATAATTTAGGATGTAAAAAGTACAATAAAAATAATTTATTTTGAACTATTGCAAAAAAAAAAAAAAAACCAAAAAAAAAAAACAACAAGCCAGCATGGTAAAAATTCCATGCTAGTTGCTTAGCATGGGTAGAACATAAGAATTTCCGCTGCTTGGTCAGATCAGTGGTCCATCGTGCCCAGCAATCCGCTCACTCGGCGGCCCTTTGGTCAAAGACCAGCGCCCTAACTGAGACTAGCCCTACCTGCGTACGTTCTGGTTCAGCAGGAACTTGTCTAACTTTGTCTTGAATCCCTAGAGTGTGTTCTCCCCTAAGACAGACTCCGGAAGAGCATTCCAGTTTTCTACCACTCTCTGGGTGAAGAAGAACTTCCTTACTTTCGTATGGAATCTATCCCCTTTCAATTTTAAAGAGTGCCCTCTCGTTCTCCCTACCTTGGAGAGGATGAACAACCTGTCCTTATCTACCAAGTCTATTCCCTTCAGTACCTTGAATGTTTCCAGGGATGGGGTGTGGTCAACTCTGACTGCTAGTTTCACATGTTACTGCAAGCTAGCTGTCAAGGCTGCCAATGCATTTTATACCAACCTCAAGATATGGCATTCAGTGCTGTCACTGTGGCCCCATATAATAAGAAAATAACTCACCTGAACCCCCTACAATGATAGCCTCCCCTGTTCCCCAAGCTCTACCTCCCACCAAGCATATGTAACCCTATTCTTATTCAGTCATGGATACTGGTTAAGCTTCCAGACCAAGCTTCATAAAAGGTTTCATTTCTGATGAGCTGGCCGGGGCTGGAGAGTTCTCTGGTAGGTCAGAGGGTTTCCAGGAATTCACACTTGGAAGGAACAACCAATACTCACAGCAGGTAAACTTCATCACTTTACTGATTCAACTCAACAAACAAACTATTTACAGAATAAACAAAAAGGAAGGGGGAAGTCATGTCTGTTTATTTTACATTCATGCCCATCCCAGACCAGTGGTCCAATGTGCTATTGGGCAAAGTCCTACTGAGAGTGAAGTTCCTCCATGCCACTCTATTTCTGCCTGGGTTGGTCCAAGGCTCTGGTTGTCTTCTGATAATTTGCTTGCCAGGGTCTCCTTCTTTCTTCTTTCTCCGTGCTAACCATCCATCTGCCATCTCTATCCTCCCCTTCCATTTCCCTTCCCTCCCCCGGATGTATGGCATCTTTCCTTTTTTTGTCTCCCTCCACAGATCCACCTTTTCTTAACTACCCTTTCATCCAGCAGCTCTCCCTCCTTCCCCACCACCCCAGGGTCCACCATTTCTCCCTTTCTTTTCCCAACTACCCTCCTAACCAGTATCTCTATCCCCCCCACCACACCATCCCTTGTGTCCAACTTCTCTCCCTTTCTGTTCTTTCCCTCCCTAAAACCCATGTCCATCATCTCACTCTCCTCTATTTTCAGACCCATTATTTCTTCCCACCCAAAGTCCGGCATATGCATGTCTCTTTGAACCCCTCCCCCTTCCCTTCGTGTATTTCTACACCAGGGCCCCCCTCCCCTGAAGGCCTGTCCCCCCACTTAAAGATCTGCATCCCACCCCTGAAGGCATGTCTCCCCCTTGAAGGCCTGCCTGCCTGCTCCCCTTGAAGGCCTGTCCCCCCCGAAGGCCTGCACCCCCCCGAAGGCCTGCATCCCCCTGAAGGCCTACACCCCCCTCGAAGGCCTGTCTCCCCCTTGAAGGCCTGCACCCCCCTGAAGGCCTGCACCCCCCCGAAGGCCTGTCCCCCCCCTTGAAGGCTTGCCTGCCTGTTCCCCTGAAGGCCTGCCCCCCCTGAAGGCCTGTCCCCCCCTTGAAGGCCTGCACCCCCGAAGGCCTGCACCCCCCCGAAGGCCTACACCCCCTCGAAGGCCTACACCCCCCTCGAAGGCCTGTCCCCCCCTTGAAGGCCTCTTCCCCCCTTGAAGGCCTGTGTCCTCCTAGAAGGCCTGTCCCCCCCTAAGGCTTGTCCCCCCTTTGAATGCTTTCCTGCCTGTTCTCCTTGAAGGCCTGTCCCCCTGAAGGCCTGTCTCCCACCCCCTTCCACAAGGTCTGCCTGCCCGCCCCACCCTGAAGGCCTGTTGCCCCCCCACTTCTACTACCTCGAAGGAACGCTCGACCCACCACCACGAAGCACTGCTTATTCCCCCGGTCTCCCCGCTTCATTTCCCTGGGGAAACAGCCTGCAGCAAGATAGCGCGATGCCAGCGATCTTTGCTTGCTTCGGCTGTTTCCTCCGCTGCGGTCCCGCCCCTCCTCTGATGTCAGAGGAGGGGCGGGATCATGGCGGAGGAAACATCTGAAGCAGGCAAAGATCGCTGGCATCGCGATCTTGCTGCAGGCTGTTTCCAGACGCGACACCCGGCGCAGGGGGGGGAGAACCGGACCGGATCAGGAGCACCCCTTCAGGGCTTGGCACCCGGGGCAGACCGCCCCCCACACCCCCCCCTTGGTACGCCACTGCCTCCAGGCTTTCCTTCCTCTATCACATCTCCTCACTCAGGAGTCTCACCTAAGGGAAAGGTAGTTGGGACTTGTATACCTTCTTTCTGTGGCTTTGGCATTTCAAAGCTGATATTCAGTGTGGTGAGCACTTGCCCAGGGTCACAAGGAGCAGCACTGGGATTTGATTTCACAACTTCTGGGTACAGAGGCAGCAGCTATTCAAGTAAGTCACACCTTTCTTTCCCCTAAAGTTCCTCTGTCCCATCTTCAGAAGTTATAATTTGCCAGCAGATGTCTGGTTCTGCCTTACCTGTTCTAGGACCCCCCCCCCCCAACCTCCCATTGCTCAAGGTCTTGGCGGGGGCTTGGCAAACCTGCCAGTTAAAGAGCACTGAATATTGGGACAATTGAAGCTAATTTTTTTTTTTTATGGTTGTTCCAGCTGCACATAGCTGGTACCAGGTTGGAACATAACCAGCTCTAGAAATATTTTAGAAATGGTTCTGCCGACATTATAAAATACCTGCAGGAATGCATGTGTCTCATCTTTGAAGTCTCAATTACAATTTCTATATTCTATCTAAAATGGGGCTATATACAGTAAGAGGCTCATAATCAAAACAAAAAACGTCTAAAAAGTGGCCTAAAAGGGTCCTTGGATGATCAAAAAGACTGATCGTCCAAGCACCCATAACTGAAGCTGGTTTTAGACTTATCTAAAACCATCTTAGGCCTTTACCTCTGCCTCTAACTGCATAGAGTGAAAAGAGGCATTTTTAGGGGCAAGGAAAGGGCAGGAGGGGGGCGGGAGGTGGACCGACCTAGACATAGCCGTATAGCAGGTATAACCAAAGGTTTTGGCAAGTTCCCGAGTTGGCACTTATACGTTTTGACTTAGACAAAGTCAAAACAGGTATAAGTGCCGAAAAAGGGGCCACTGAGCTGATTGCGGCTGCCGCAATCAGCTCAGTAGCCCCAGCAACCTGCCTACCCCCTACCACAATGATCACAGCAAGAGAGATAGATCATCTCTCCTGCCGCGATTGCCCACCTCCCCGAACCACGGCACTTTGGGGTGAGAATCACGGCAGGGCATTTTCCTTGCCACGATCCTCACCTTGAAGTACCACGGATGGGGGTTGGGCGATCACCCTCCCAGCAACGATCGAGACAGGAGGGAGCCCAAGCCCTCCTGCCCCGGCGAAACCCCCTACCCCCCAACATCCACTAAGATACGGCTAGGGCCTTCTGTCCTTGATGCACCCCCCCCAATTACCCCCGAACAGCTACTCAGCCCCCGAAGCCGACACCCCACCCCCGATACCCCCCTCATACCTTAACAATGTTGGCCGGACGGACAGGTGAGCCCATGCTCCTAAGGCCCTGCCCACAGGAGGGGCCTAAGACAACTGGGCCAATTCCGGGCCAATCAGGGCCTAAGGCCCGTCATTCTGAAGGTGGCGGGCCTGCTGGCCAGCTGGGCTTAAGACCTGTCCGTCCGGCCAATGTTGTTAAAGTACGGGGAGGGGGTTGGGGGGGTTGGCAGGTGGGGGATCTCGGGCTTCAGTGGGGGGCGATCGGGAGGTTGCGTCGAGGGCAGGAGAGCCCGGGATCCCTCCTGCATGTATCTTAGTGGGATTCGGGGGGTAGGGGATTTCGCCAGGGCAGGAGGGATTGGGCTCCCTCCTGCCCCGATCATTGCTGGGGGGTTCACGGTTTTGCCGGAGCAGGAGGGCTTGGACTCCCTCCTGCCTTGATCGTGTTGGGGAGGGTGGGGGTTGTTCGGGCAGGAAGGCTTGGGCTCCCTCCTGCCCGATCCTATCAGGGGTGGGGGGTGGATCACGGCAGGAGAGATGAGCCATCTCTCCTGCTGCGATTGTTGATGTGGGGGAGAGGATTCTGTAACCGGTGTTCTTTTTGACAGACACCGGTTACAGAATCCAGCTTTTAGGCGAAGGACTGGCTCCTCCTTCGCCTAAAAGGTCTGGTTTTGGGCGTTTGGGACTTAGGGTTTTTTGGGTTCTTTATTCTGTTTTAAGTGTAGACGTAATAGTGGTTTGGGCGTTTAAACAGCTTAACGTAGAGGCAGGCCATTTAAAAAAACACCTCCTTTTGGACATTTTTTTTTGAGAATGTACATTTTCCCTGCTTCTACTTTCAGCATTTAGGGCCTTAGGCCAAAAGGGGACTTTTTTAAATTATGCCCCTCCACATTTTCACAGAGCTAGTTCATGTACATGATTTTCTCCAGAATCAGCAACACGCTCCTGATGATAAGCCTGAAGACGGTGATATTTATGTCCAAATTGTAAATGAGATTAAAGGGTAGTTAAAAGATTTGGGTGTTTATAGATTTGTTATCCATAATATCTTTCTTAGGTTATGATTGCCTTTATGATTTGATGTTCCCCCTTATTGAGAATATCAGAAGTTAGACCACATGGTTTATTCAAGTGGTTCCCAACCCTGTCCTGGAGGACCACCAGGCCAGTCGGATTTTTAGGATAGCCCTAATGAATATGCATGGAACAGATTTACATGCCTGGCACTTCAATTATATGCAGATCTCCCTCATGCATATTCATTAGGGCTATCCTGAAAACCCAACTGGCCTGGTGATCCTCCAGGACAGGATTGGGAACCACTGGTATATTCTCTTTTGGTTTGGTGAATTTCATTTTGGCATAAGGATGTAAAACTGCTTTTCTGTCATTATATATACTGTATATCGGTAGACTTGACTGTTTTTCAAATATGCTAAATCAGGGGTACCCAATACGTCGATCGCGATCAACCGGTAGAAACATAGAAACATAGAAATCGACGGCAGATAAGGGCCACGGCCCATCCAGTCTGCCCATCCTAATGACCCTCCCCTGCCTTTACTTTGCGAATAGAACCCACGTGTCGATCCCATTTGGCCTTAAAATCAGGCACGCTGCTGGCCTCAATCACCTGAAGTGGAAGACCATTCCAGCGATCCACCACCCTTTCAGTGAAAAAGAATTTCCTGGTGTCACCGTACAGTTTCCCGCCTCTGATTTTCCACGGGTGTCCTCTTGTTGCCGTGGGACCCCTGAAAAAGAAGATATCTTCTTCTACCTCGATGCGGCCCGTGAGATACTTGAACGCCTCGATCATGTCTCCCCTCTCTCTGGGCTCCTCGAGCGAGTATAGCTGTAATTTATCTAACCGTTCTTCGTACGGGAGATCCTTCAGTCCCGAGACCATCCGGGTGGCCATTCTCTGGACCAATTCCACCCTCCGCACATCCTTACGGTAATGTGGCCTCCAGAATTGCACACAGTATTCCAGGTGCGGTCTCACCATGGATCTATACAAAGGCATAATGACTTCAGGCTTACGGCTGACGAAACCCCTGCGTATGCAACCTATGATTTGTCTTGCCTTGGAAGAAGCTTGCTCCACTTGATTGGCAGCCTTCATGTCCTCACTGACGATCACCCCTAAGTCTCGTTCTGCAACCGTTCTTGTTAGGATCTCGCCATTAAGGGTATAAGTCCTGCATGGATTCTGGGTACCCAGGTGCATAACTTTGCATTTTTTGGCATTGAAGCTGAGCTGCCATGTCTTAGACCAGCTCTCTAGTAAGAGTAGGTCATGCATCATATTGTCGGGCATTGAATTTTTATCTATTGTGCTTTTGCCCACTACATTGCTTAGTTTGGCGTCATCGGCAAATAATGTTATCTTACCTCGGAGCCCTTCTGCCAAGTCCCTTATAAAGATATTGAACAGTATCGGGCCCAAGACAGAGCCCTGGGGCACTCCACTGATCACCTCCGTCATTTCAGAGGGGGTGCCATTCACCATTACCCTTTGAACCCTACCTCCAAGCCAGTTCCCAACCCACTTCGTCAATGTGTCGCCCAATCCTATGGAACTCATCTTGCTTAGTAACCTGCGATGAGGCACGCTATCGAATGCTTTGCTAAAGTCCAGGTATATGATGTCCAGGGACTCTCCAACATCTAGCTTCCCCGTCACCCAGTCAAAGAAGCTGATCAAGTTGGATTGGCAGGATCTCCCCTTAGTAAATCCATGTTGACGGGGATCCCGTAGGTTCTCTTCATTCAGGATCGTATCTAATTGGTGTTTGATAAGAGTTTCCATTAGTTTGCTCACTATTGATGTGAGACTCACTGGTCTATAGTTTGCTGCTTCTGTCTTGGAGCCTTTCTTGGAGCATATAAAAAGAGGGGATGTAGACAGAAGGAGAGAAAGTTATATGCTAGGGAAAAGCCAGGTTTTCAGTTGTTTTCGGAATAGTTGGAGGGAACCCAGGTTCCGCAGCGGGACAGTGAGATTGTTCCAAAGGCCCGTGATTTTGGAGAGGAGGGATTTTCCCAGTTTACCTGCATGGAGAGAGGGGAAGGATAGTTTATGTCTAGACTCACTGGTCTATAGTTTGCCGCTTCTGTCTTGGAGCCTTTCTTGTGGAGTGGAATGATGTTAGCCTTCCTCCAGTCCAAGGATAGTTTATGTCTAGACTCACTGGTGGTGGTAGGCGTCTGGGCGAGGAAGGATAGAGGGATTAGTGGCGGAAGGATGCCGTGAATGATCTTGAAGGCTAGGCAGGAACATTTGAAATGAATTCTGGAAAGTACTGGGAGCCAGTGAAGATTGGTAAGTAGTGGGGAGACGTGATCAGATTTGCGTTTAGCAAAAATCAGCTTGGCCACAGTATTCTGGATAAGCTGGAGTCTGCGGAGACTTTTTTTTGTTAGGTACAAGTAGATGGCATTACAATAATCGAGTTTGGATAGGATGATGGATTGTACAAGGACGGTGAAATGTTTTTGGAGAAAATAGGATCTAACTTTCCTCAGCATGTGGAGGCTGAAGTAACAAGATTTTGCAAAGGAGTTCAGGTGATCGTTGAGGGAAAGGGAGGAGTCGATGGTGATGCCGAGGACCTTGCTAGAGAATTCAAGGTGCAGAGCAGGGCCTGTGGGTAGAGTGAAGAGGGTAGGCAGGTGTGCTAGTTTTGGGCCGAGCCAGAGTAATTTTGTTTTTGATTCATTTAGTTTCATCTGTACAGAGAGGGACCAGGTGTGAAGTCTCGTTATGCATGAAGAGATTTAAAGTTAAGTCCTTGTTTCTCTAAGTATTTTTGGTAACAGGGCAGGAGGGGAGCATGAGCCAGTGAGGTTAATTCCCTTTCTGGTGTGATTGTAAAGCATACACAACACATGGGGATCTGTGGCTATGCCCCTTTGATAGTAATTAAAAAGTAATTAAAAAGGATTTAAGTGTTCAGGAGCTATTCACAGCGGATTAACATATCTGAATAATCTGGACTAAGAATTTTGAAATTACATTTGAGAAGGGTATTTTTTGAAATAAGTACTTGTTCTTTCTCCTCCTGTATATAATTTTGGAGACCCTGATTGTTTCCCAGATGGTTGTATTTATGAGGAGCTAGCTAAAATAAAAGTAGACAAAGTGATGGGGTAGGATGGTGTACATCCGAAGGTGCTGAAGGAACTTAGAGAAGTTTTGGTTGTTCCACTGACTGACCATTTTAATGCTTCTCTAGAGTTGAGAGTGGTACTGGAGGACTGGAGAAGGGTGGATGTGGTCCTTCTACAAAAAAAGTGGAAGCAAGGAAAAAGTAGGGAATTACAGACTTCTGTGGTAAGCAAATTAATGGAAACACTTTTAAAACAGCGAATGGTGAGGTTTCTAGAATTTAGTGAATTACAGTACTGGAGGCAACATGGATTCACTAGAGGTAGGTCTTGTTAGACAAATCTGATCAATTTATTTGACTGGGTGACCAGAGAATTGGATAGAGCGAGTGCACCAGATGTGGTATATTTAGATTTCAGCAAAGCCTGTGACACTGTTCTACACAGACATCTAATAAATAAACTGACTCTCCTCGGGATGGGTCCTAAAGTGATGGGCTGAGTCAGGAACTGGTTGAGTGGAAGATGACTGAGAGTAGTGGTCAATGGAGATTGCTCTGAGGAAAGGGATGTTACTAGTGGTGTGCCTCAAGGTTCTCTTCTTGGGCCTGTTCTTTTTAATATTTTTATAAGTGATATTACTGAAGGGTTGTCGGGTAACATTTGCCTCTTTGCGGATGATACCAAAATTTTCAGTAGAGTATAGACACCCTGGAAGGTGTGAATAACATGAAGAAAGACATAGTGAAGATTGAAAACTGGCCTGAAATTTGACAGCTAAAATTTAATGCTAAGAAATGCAAGGTCATGCATTTGGGCTACAAAAACCCAAAGGAACGATACAGTTAAGGGGTAAAATACTTATGTGCACGACAGAAGAGCAGGACTTGGGTGTGATTGCATGTGATGAGGTATGGCCAGTAGGAAAAAAGGACTCTGTATAGGACTCTGGTGAGACCTCATTTAGAATATTGTGTACAATTCTGGAGATATCACCTTCAAAAAGATATAAAAAGAATAGAGTTGGTACAGAGGAAGGCTACTAAAATGATGAGTGTATAAGGCATATGGGGACAGACTTAAAGATCTCAATATTGTGACAAACCCATAGCCAGCACAGGGTTTGTCCCAAGTAGGAATAAGATTGTCACCAAGCCCCATTGCAGAAAAGCAGATCAGGTCAATGCTTTGAACCCTAAAATAGCTGACTACCCCTTGAATAATGATAGGCAGAGAAGCTTTGCCGTGGCTAGGGCAGCCCCAAACTCAGCCAGAGGTTTATTGCCTAATTATGAGCATGTGTCTTTAAGGCAGTAGCCAGCAAGAAGCAAAAGTTTGAAGCCCATATAGTCTGCTAAGGAGTCTTTTCCCTTTCCCCTGCCCATGCTGAGGGGATGTGGTTACCACCAGCTTAAAGAGAGGCTCCTGAGATATGTTGAGGAAGGTGGTGCAGAAAAGACAGGAAGAGAGCAGGAGCTCTCTCTGAGAGGGTCAAACTCTTTCAGTTCAGACTGGCTGAGTTTGGGACTGCCCTAGCTATGGCAAAGCTTCTCTGCAGCCCCTAAGAAGGGAATGATGTGGAGCCATGAAACTTACAAGTTATTCCATACTTTCCATTTTATTTCATATCATTAAAACAAAAAGTGTCAAAAAAAGTGTGGAATAACTTGTAAGTTTCATAGCTCCAAATCATTCTCTTCTTCGTTGGGCTGAGACCTTTTCAGCATCTCCTCGTAACTGCAATAGCTTGCAATTGGAAGGCAGGTCTACATATGAGCAACATTTGGACACAGCGAGAGGGGGATGGGTGGTCAGCTAAGCATGCACGTAAATTATAGAATACTATAAGTCATGGCGCACCCAAAATCTATGGAGAGTGTGACATAGTAGTTAGAGCTAAAGCCTCAGGACCCTGAAGCTATGCGTTCAATTCCCGCACTGCTCCCTGTGACCCTGAGCAAGTCACTTAATCCTCTATTGCCCCAGGTACATTAGAAAGATTATCAGTCTACCAGGACAGACAGGGAAAATGCTTGAAGTACCTATATGTAAATCACTTTGAGTGTAAACTATAAAAAGGCAGTATACAAGTCCCAATCCCTTTACCTATAGCTGCCATAAGTATCTGTACCTATAGGCATGTTTAACTTTTTTAATAGAATAGGTATCACATAGGTACACTGATATAGAAAAGTTACCCTACTACTACTGAATATGCATGAATTACATGTGCACAACATTCTGCTGTATACAGGAAATAAATAGCCATTCAAGCTTTAACACAAGTAAAGCAAAAAAGTAAAAATACAGAGAAGAGAGCATTCACTTCATCATTTTTCTTAAGCAGACCTGGTTTTTCAAGAACATCAATAGCCAGCTCTCTAATATCATTCAAATTCCTGTTTGCTAGCCTATTTTGTTTAATTGAATGTGGATGGATCAATAATAAGATTACTGCTATGCATTATATAGGATTTATGTATTTCATTACTGTCTCAGACTTGTTTTTCTTTCTTCTGTGAAAAAAAATATCATAAAAAGCATTGCCCAAGGAATACAGCTTACTGATCAGAAAAGTGAGTTACAAGAGTGCATACACAATATAGGTCGAGATATGACAGACATGGCATATTCAGATAGTTTAAAACAACATCTAAGTTACATTTATAAAGCTATTGTACACAATTTTCAAAGGTATGTAGACAGATAACTAAAGGGTCCATTTTCAGTAGGAGATGCAAAATGAAGATTTAATGTATGTACTATTGCCTGCCCAAGCAGTGATTGGGGATAGATTCCGTACAAACGTAAGGAAGTTCTTCTTCACCCAGAGAGTGGTAGAAAGCTGGAACGCTCTTCCAGAGGCTGTTATAGGGGAAAACACCCTCCAGGGATTCAAGACAAAGTTAGACAAGTTTCTGCTGAACAAGAACGTGCGCTGGTAGGGCTAGTCTCAGTTAGGATGCTGGTCTTAGACCAGAGGGCTGCCACATGAGCGGACTGCTGGGCATAATGGACTGGTCTGACTCAGCAGTGGCAATTCTTATGTTCTTATGTTGTTTATAGTGAAGATGTATCTGGAAGAAAAAAAACATTCTTACCATTCTCGGGAGGGATCCATATGCATCATGTTATCATGGGTGCTAGGAGTGGAAGTACACACCTCAGAGGAACTAGTTACAGCCCTCTAGAGTTGGGATCATGTCAGACAATGTTGGAAGTAAGTTTGATATATTCTGGTTATTCTACGGGAGTCTGTGTGACTTGATTAAAGCTGAAGAATTGGAAGACTGAGTTAGCTGTCTGGAAATGACACAGTGCTATTAACTCAGTTATGGCCAGTGTGATATGAGATTTTCCCAGCTGCAGTTAGTACATAAAGGGGGAGGCATCCTGATTGTCATGCCTAGTTCTGACACTGAAATGACTTACCCTATTTTTTGCTCCATAAGACACACTTTTTTCCACTCAAAAGTGGGTGGAAATGGTGCGTCTTATGCAGCGAAGATAACTTTTTAAAACACTCCCACCCACCCTGTTGTACCTTTTTTAAAGTCCCGCTCATTGAGGGTACGCAGGCTGACCACCCCCTGTCACTGCTTCCCGCTCACTTGCCTGCCTGCTGCCACTGCTCCCTGCTCACTGTCGCTGTGCCACAACTCCAGGAAGGGACGAGAAGGGCCAGTGTGCAGCGATTGCACGTTGCCAGCCCACAAACCTTCTCTCTGATGTCCTTACATTGGGGGAAGGCTTGTGGGCTGGTGGTGTGCAATCGCTGTATGCTGGCCCTTCCCTTCCTAGAGTTGCAGTGAGTGGTGGCAGACCGGGGGCAAAGGAGGAGGAATCGGCGGCGAGTAGGCAGGCTTTGGCACAGCAGAGAGGGAGGGAGGAAGGCAGGCTTTGGTGCGGCAGGGAGGGAGGATGAAGGACAAAGACTGGAAGGCAGGGAGGGAGAGGGGGCACGAACTCAGGACATGGGAGGGAAGGAGAACAAAGGACAAAGGCTGTAAGGCAGTGAGGGGGAGGGGGTACGAACTTGGGACAAGGGAGGGAGGGAATAGAAAGGGCCAATTGTTGGGCCTGAGTGAAGAAAGGAAGGAAGGAAGGAGACTCATTAAATCACCAGACAGCAAAGGTAGGAGAAATGATTTTATTTTCAATTTAGTGATCAAAATATGTCAGTTTCGAGAATTTATATCTGCTGTGTGTATTGTGTGTATATGAAAAATGAAAGCCTGGCAGGGAGTGAGGAGGGCTGGGTGCAGAGCCTGGTAAATATTAGTACTCAATTTGGTTCAGAATGATTTTTTTCTTGTTTTCCTACCTATAGTACGTCTTATACAAAAAATACGGTATTTATTAGTTGAAGGGCAGGGTGTTTATTATTATTAGATTTAATAGTGATATAATGCTTATCTATTCTTTTTGAGAGATATCTCAAGATGCATTACATTTTTAGAAATGCACTGAAGACACTCTATTGGCTAGGTCTGGGTAATTTTTTTTTTTTACCTTTATACTTTATTAAATATGAAATAGATTTAGCACAGGGGTGCTCACACTTTTTGGGCTTGCGAGCTACTTTTACAATGACCAAGTCAAAATGATCTACTAACAATAAAAATTAAAAAAAACAAAACAACACAAAGCACACTGTACGCAGAGAAAATGTTAATTATCATTTATATTCTGGGGGTTTTTCAAAGAGGTCAAGGCAGATGATTCTATGCAATGTCACCTCAATAACAACCATACAAAAATAGACAAATACACCCTCCCTTTTTACTAAACCGCGATAGAATTTTTTAGCGCAAGGAGCTACGCTGAATGCCCTGTGCTGCTCTCAATGCTCATAGGCTCCCTCATAGGCTATTGCGGTTTAGTAAAAGGGAGCAATAGTGCAAAATATAGACAGCAGATATAAATTCTCAAAATGGACACATTTTGATCACTAAATTGAAAATAAAATCATTTTTTCTACCTTTGTTGTCTGGTGATTTCATGAGTCTCTGGTTGCACTTTCTTCTTCTGATTGTGCATCCAATATTTCTTCCCTTCTTTCAGCCTCCTGTATGTTTCCTCTCCTCCAGACCTCATTCTCTCCCCAACTTTTTCTTTCTTTCTCCCTGCCTCCCTTTCTTTCTCTCTCTCTCTCTCTCTCTCTCTCAATGCCCCCTTTCTTTCTGACTCCCTATTCCCCCTTTCTTTCTGTTTCCCTTCTTTCTTTGTCTCCTTGCCCCCCCTTCTTTCTATCTCCCTGCCTGCCCCCTTTATTTCTTTCTCCTTGCCCTCCCCCAAGCCACTAGGTTTGCTACCGCCACCATCAGGGAACAGGCCCTCAAGCCACTAGGTTTGCCGCCACCGCCATTGGGGAACAGGCCCTCAAGCCACCGCCGCCCCAAGCTCTCCCTGCAGAAGCGTCGCACTGACCAGCATTCCGCTCCCTGACGTCAATTCTGATGTTGGAGAGGAGTTCCGGGCCAGCCAGGCAGCGATTGGCTGGCCCAGAACTTCCTCTCCAATGTCAGAATTGACGTCAGAGAGCGGAATGCTGGTCGGTCCGACGCTTCTTCAGGGAGGGTGGTGGTGGACATCGGGGAAATGAAGGCTGATTGGCCTGGTAGATCGGGATGGCAACACGAGTCTATCATGGAGCATGGGATCAACTTGCGTTGCCTTCTCAATCTACCTGCAGGGATGGTGCAGGGAGATGAACTTCGGATTCCTGCACCATGGAGATGCATTGCAGGGACTACTGGGACAAGACGGGTTACACCTGACCAGAAGAGGGAAGAACGTCCTTGGACACCGTCTAGCCCGCCCACTTCACAGGGCTTTAAACTAGGTAAGTTGGGGGAGGGTACGGGCACAAATTACCTACCTGGTGTACTAAACTGTCAATACTTTTTTGAGGCTGGGATAAGTAGTATACACACTTTCGAGTCTAGGGAAGGTTCACATTACAATTTGGGGTCACATTGTAATTCAGGATCTAGGAGGACTACACATTGCAATTCTGGGTCCGGGGAGTGTACACACTGTAATTCCGGGACTAATGGCAGTACACATTGTAATCCTGGGTTCAGCAGGGGTATACACATTGCAAATTTTGTGAAAGGAATTCAAGTAGCCCATGCGGGAACTCCCCCACAGGATACACACATTTCAATTTTTGAGATAGGTACACACTGTAGCTCTGGGTCTGGGGAGTCCGGGTCAGGTACAAGATATAGCTCTGGGTCTAGAGAGAATACCAAATATGCGAATAATGCTAAAAGTGTCCAAGTAACTCAAACAGGAATATCCCCACTAAGACACAATAAAAACACAACATGGAAGGCTATGTACGTTAACGCACACAGCTTGGGAAACAAGATACTGGAACTGGAAACAGAAATAAGGAATGCCGACCTGGATGTGGTGGCAATATCTGAGACCTGGCTCACAGACTCACACGGGTGGGACATGGTCATACCAGGTTACAACCTGCTTCGCCGGGACAGGGAGGGTAGATTGGGAGGTGGTGTTGCATTATATACAAAGGATGACATTAAGGTCACAAGGATCACAGATACACAGATGCACAAGGATACACTGGGGAATCCCTTTGGGTTAATTTGGCAAGAGGGAAGGACAAATGCCTGTATCTCGGCGTTATTTACAGACCCCCAAGACAACAGGATGACCTGGTTATGGAATTAATTGGAGATATAGAGAATATCACCTTGCGCGGGGACACGGTATTGTTAGGTGACTTCAACATGCCTGATGTGGATTGGGGCACACTTACCGCTGCTTCCGGCAGCAGCAGGAGGCTATTAAACTCTTTGAAGGGAGCACGTCTCAGGGAATTGGTGTTGGACCCAACAAGGGATCAGGCAATACTGGACCTGTTGCTTACCAATGGTGAAAGTGTCACAGAGGTCTCGGTGGGAGACACATTGGCCTCAAGCGACCATAACATGATATGGTTCAATCTTGGGAAAGGCTTCACTAAACCTGTCACACTGACCAAGGTCCTCAAATTCAAGGACACAAACTTCCAAGAGATGAGTGACTTTGTTCACCAGATGCTACAAAGCCAAGCAGAAACCAATAGTGTGGATGAAATGTGGTCGACTCTGAAAGCCACCATACAGGAAGCGACAAACTGTTATGTTAAGCTAGTAAGTAAACGCCGTAGAAACAATAAACCACAGTGGTTCACTGCGGAGATCTCAGACCTCATCAAAGAAAAGAAAAAAGCATTCATCTCTTACAAACAATCAAGGGAACAGGACTCCAGGGCAGAATACCTGACCAAGTCAAAAGCCGTCAAAACAGCAGTCAGGGAGGCTAAATTCAACATGGAGGAATCTCTAGCAAAGAACATCCAGAAGGGAGATAAATCATTCTTCAGGTATATCAGTGACAGAAGTAAAAACTCAGGGGGAATAGTACGTCTAATGAAACCAGACGGAGACTATGTGGAAAAGGACTCAGAAAAAGCCCAACTGTTAAATGAATACTTCTGCTCTGTCTTCACCCGAGAAGCTCCGGGGCATGGCCCTCAGTTACAGACAAGGGCTGACTCAGTTGACCCATTTAGCGATTTCAAATTTACACCCAACAGTGTCCACGTTGAGCTGTCCAAGCTCAAGGTTTACAAGGCAATGGGACCGGACAACCTGCACCCCAGGGTACTCAGGGAGTTGAGTGATGTCTTGGCGGAGCCGCTGTCGGTGCTCTTCAACCTCTCCCTTAGTTCAGGTAGCGTCCCGTTGGACTGGAGGAAGGCTAATGTCATTCCACTCCACAAGAAAGGCTCCAAGACAGAAGCGGCAAACTATAGACCAGTGAGTCTAGACATAAACTATCCTTCCCCTCTCTCCATGCAGGTAAACTGGGAAAATCCCTCCTCTCCAAAATCACGGGCCTTTGGAACAATCTCACTGTCCCGCTGCGGAACCTGGGTTCCCTCCAACTATTCCGAAAACAACTGAAAACCTGGCTTTTCCCTAGCATATAACTTTCTCTCCTTCTGTCTACATCCCCTCTTTTTATATGCTTTTGTAAACCCTTCTCCCCTCTCTTCTTATTTTTTAAGCTTTGTAAACCGTGTCAAGCTCCACTTCCGTGGAGATGATGCGGTATATAAACTTAAGGCTTAGTTTAGTTTAGTTTAGTTTAGCAGTGAAAATCGTTATTCAATCTTTCCTGCTGTCTCTGCTAGTCCTCTCTCCAACGTTAAGCTAGCTGTTGTTTCGCCCTTAGGCTGCGTCAGGGCTGTGGACCAGTGTCTAAAAGAGAAAGAGCAATAGCAGGAAAAGCTGTACATAGCAAACTTAACACGCCTCTAAATAACATTCAAACTTACTGCGGCTCTGTGTTTCACAAGCCACCACGGCAGAGATGGCTTCAGAGCGAACTGCCCTTGTTTTATGGCATCTGACATCTCACTCAGCTGACCAACAAGCCTCTTTTTCAAGCCCTGCAGAAACAGCTCTCGCATGGCTCACTTTTTGTGTGCTACTCATAATCAACCAGGTGATGGTACAGATATTGCTATTCCATAAGAATTAAAAAAAGTGCCACTCAATTTTCTGATTCAATCCATATTGTTCTTCAGAATGTGGATGGAACATCCATTCCTGCTCCTTCTTTTGCAAAACTAATTTTCTGTTACCTCCTCTTGGCATTGGTGGCACATGGTCCAGAATAAAACATTTAAATTCCCTGGTGCCATGGCTTACTCCAGTAAAGTGTTCCTCAATTCTGTTACAAGTCAAACTACTCCTATGTTCACTCATACATACCCGAAAAGGTCTTGAAGTTTGCCCAATGTAAAGCTTTGAGCAAGGGCATACAATCCCATACACCACAAAAGGGGTATCACATGTGGTTTTGTATCTAAGTCTGAACCCCTTCTTTGTCTGCGGATGCACAAAGCTACCATCCAGCTCTAGGGTCGTTTCACATGTCTTACACTTGCTGCATTTCCTATGGCTACCCTCATATTCCACATTCATATTTCTCTTTGTTGTATCTGAAGGACATAGAATCTCCTTTAAATTCTGTTGTCGACTATAGGCAATTCTTAAATCCTTACCCGCAAATGTGGGATGTAATTAGACAATGGACCAGTGCTCACGTAGGATACATGCTATCGCTCCTACTCCTCCGCCAAAGGTCTGTTCCTGCGGATCTGTTGTCAAACAATAAATCCCTGTTTGTGAACCTAGCTCTGGTGTAGGCAGATTTGATAGCTCTCTCAGGGTAACCCCCTATGTACTAATTTCTGACGTAATTGCTTGGCTTGTTCTTTGTAGATTTCCAAGGTTGAACAATTCCTTCTATAACATAAAAATTGAGATACTGGAAGACTGTCTTTCAAAAATTTGGGGTGGCAACTGGTGTAAAATAATAAGGTGTTCCTATCAGTGGGTTTTTGGTGTACCCTCGTTTCAAAAGATGATTCCATTTTAGTGATCTTTAAATCAAGAAAAGCTATTATTGTATTGTCTTTTTCCATTCTGAACTTTATGGTTGAGTGTCTACTATTCAACCATTCAAAAAATTCTTCCAACTCTTGTTGCATGCCTGACCATAGCAAAAAAAAATGTCATCTATAAAACGAACCCAAAATTTTATGTGCATGGAAAAAAGGTTGTCCGACATCCATTTTTGCTCAAATGCTTTCATAAACAAGTTGGCTACTGATGGGGCCAAAGTGGTCCCCATAGCTACCCCTGATATCAGGGTCTACCACTCCTCCATCTCTATTCGTGTTTGTCTTCTGTAATCCCACTCCCAGCACTTCAGCTGCGAACACAGAACAGAAATATTTGTTAAGCAATTCAGCCTTTTCTTTAACAGCTTCTACATATTTCTCCCCTTCACTTTTGAGTCTCACAATGCCACTTTTGTACTTTTTACTATCACTAATATATCTAAAAAATGTTTTGCTCCCATTTTACCGTATCAGCTATTTTTTCTTCCATTTGTATCTTTGTTTTCCTGACTACATGACTAGCCTGTCTTAACTTTTCCAGATATTATGCCTGTCTTCCTTTTTCTGTGATCTTTTGTAGTTTATGAAAGCTAACCTCTTATTTCTTAGCTACCACTTTTTGAGAACCAAAGCAGCCTTCTTTTCCTCTTACTTACTGCCTCACAAAAAGGTTTTTCGTCCTTACAATAACTCCTTTCAGTTTTGCCCACTGCATTTCTACTTCTTCCAGACATTCCCAACCAGACAACAATTTCTTGACATAATCCCCCATCTGAACAAAGTTTGTTTTTTAAAAAAAGTCTAGAACCTTTACTTTTGAATGAGCCCTCTCTATACCTATCTTAATATTAATCCATACCATGCAGTTCATGGTCCCCCAACGTTGGCTCTGGCTGGAAAGCCATTAAGATAAGTGTTGTTGCTCTTGTACGAAGTATATATTTAGAATAATATAATTGATGAAGTTAAATAAAATAAAAAAAACTGTACTCCCCAGTCAGTTAGTTAGATTTTTTTAACCAATTTGCTAATAAACATTTTAATAAACTAATAAATAAATAATTAAAATTGAGGGTAGGAAAGAGGTTTCGAAGTAAATGATTACATTGCATGCATTCAGAATGAGGACTTGAAATAATATTTAAGGTCACTTTACTGATAATTATGCATATCTATGATACTTCAACCTCATTATAGATTATGGGAATGAGTTATATTTTTAAAATAGGTTATAGTTTATATGTTTAGAATAAGTGGATTAATAAATTAAATCATTCACAAATTCAAAGCACATTATGTGCAAAAGAAAAATTGTTAAATAAAGGTACTATAAGTTATCCTTTAGACCCCCTTTTTGGTTAGTTTGTATACATCTAAGTGAGGGTTGGATAATCTATAAATTGATCCATATATGTAGTCTGAGTTTAATATGATCTTTAACATATAACACTAATTTCCATCCTTTTCTTCCTACCCTGTCTTTCCTGAATAGATTATTAACTGGTATAACTACATCCTAGTCATGGTTCTCCTTGAACCACGCCTCAATGATTGCCACTATATCCAACTCATCTTCTTCCATCACAGGCTTTATATCCAGAATTCAGTTTCCCATACTTCGAATATTAGTATACTGCATAGTGCTTTCCAGATATTGCCCCCTTTTCCCTTCTAAGTAGAGGTATTCAGTAATTTACTTACCTGAAGGCTTATACTCACCCGGGGGCTTTGATCCAGAAGAACTAACAAATCAATTCTGGAAGAGATCAAACTGGCTATGTCACTTGAAGCTCAAATGATGATGTTACGACTTTCTTATTTGGTCATACTGTGAGATGAGATTGATCATTGGAGAAAGTCATTATGTTTGGAAAGATTGAAGGAACCAGGTGATGAGGGTGACCTGCAATCAAATGGCTGAACATGTTGACCCTGAGGACTTTACCAGAGTAGCACAAAACCGCTCTTTTTTTGGATCTGTAATTCAAGTCACTAGTACTCAAATGCAAGTCGATGGCACCTAACTAAACTAAACTTTAGGATAAGGAAGGATCAAGGGAGTTTTGTTTTGTTTTCATGAGGGAAATATCAAGGGCCTGCTTCTAAACAGCAGGAACTTCACCAGTGGCAAAGACATTTGATTGAGGATGGAACAAAGGGAAGGAAGTTAAATATGCGAGTGCTTATCCATGGAGAAAGGAAAGGATAAAGTAGGTAGGTATGTAGTCACTGTGAAGGAGGACAGTAGTTTTGTGAGAGAAAATCCAGCAAGTGGGTTAAAAGATACCCAGATTTGGGTGAGCATGTCATGTTGTAGAGGGATCATGTTTGTTCAAGAGAAGACCTTAGGAAAACATGTTATAATATAACAATTCATAGACCTCAGTGGTGTAACTATATGAAGATCAAATTTCAATATACACAGTATATTATACACCAAGAATTGTCATCGGTCCAAAAAGTTTTTTCAAAGTGCTTAAAGTGCAATCTTTATAAATAAGTTTAGTAAATATAAGTACTCATCTTAATGTGCAAGAAAACGCGACTTGGAAGTATATACTCCAACATAGAGCTATGTTTTGCCAGATGGCTGTATCAAGTATTCCCCCTTTAAGTCGGCTGGAGCGATGTCTCCCGCGTTTCAAAGTTCAAGCTGCAAACTATTTAGTGGAGTTGGGACTTAAGAGGACTGTGAAGATTTACAAAGGGACCTGAACAAACTAGAAGAGTTGGCGACGAGATGGCAGATGAAGTTTAATGAAGAGAATTATAAAGTCTTGCATGTAGGAAACAGAAACCCGAAGTACAGCTATACGATGGGAGGGCTGGTAATGGGTGAAATTACCCAAGAAAAGGACTTGGGGGTAATAGTGGACAACACAATGAAGCCGTCGGCACAGTGTGCAGCGGCCTCTAAGAAGGCGAATAGAATGCTGGGTACTATCAAGAAAGGTATTACAACCATAACGAAAGAAGTTATCCTGCCATTGTATCGGGTGATGGTGCACCCGCATCTGGAGTACTGCGTCCAATATTGGTCGCCGTACCTTAAGAAGGATATGGCGATACTCGAGAGGGTTCAGAAAAGAGCGACACGATTGATAAAAGATATGGAAACCTTTCATATGCTGAAAGATTAGAGAAACTGGACCTCTTTTCCCTGGAAAAGTGGAGACTTAGAGGGGACATGATAGAGACTTACAAGATCATGAAGGGCATGGAGAAAGTGGAGAGGGACAGATTCTTCAAACTTTCAAAAACTACAAGAACGAGAGGGCATTTGGAAAAATTAAGAGGGGACTGATTCAGAAGCAATGCTAGGAAGTTCTTCTTCACCCAAAGGGTGGTGGACACCTGGAATGCACTTCCAGAGGGTGTGATAGGACAGAGTACGGTTTTGGGGTTCAAGAAGGGATTAGATAATTTCCTGAAGGAAAAGGGAATAGAAGGGTATAGATAGAGGATTACTATACAGGTCCTGGACCTGATGGGCCGCTGTGTGAGCGCACTGCTGGGCGTGATGGACCTCTGGTCTGACCCAGCAGAGGCAATGCTTATGTTCTTATGTTCTTATATGCTTGGCAGTCCTAGTGGGACCCCCTGACTACTTCACTTTCTTGGACTCCCACATCCTCAAGATCCCTCCCAACCACCTTTAGTCAATGGAAGGCAGGAGCAACTTATGTCTGAAGGACCACCATCTTCCAAAATGGAAGTGGAAAATTGCAGCAATGGAGATAGGGGCAAGTTGGATCATTTCTTCCTTCCAATGTTTAGAGGTGGGTGAGAAGGGTTCCTAGGAATCTGAGGTTTACAAAAGGTTTGGATAAAATTCCTAAAAGGGAAGTCCATAGGCCATTATTGAGATGGCTTGGGAAAATCCACTATTTATTCTTAGGATAAGCAGCATAAAATCTTTTATTACTTGGGATCTAGCTAGTATGACAAACCCAGGTCCATTTTGGGTTTTTCTCATAACAAATCCAAATCCATCCCGGGTTTTGTCCCAAGCAGCAAGAGAAACTACACTGAGCCTAGGTGCAGGAGTGCTGACCAGGTGACCTGCCAATTAACTGATGAAGCTGACTTCTGCTTAGACACTGATATGGAGGTAGAAGAAACAGGAAAGGAGAAGGTTGCAGGGAAAAGCTATACTCTGTGCAGACCTGTCCCTGCCACTGTCAGTAGTCTGAGACCATTTGAGCAGCCTATAAGAAATAGGGCTAGGAAGAAACCTGCTGGTGGTAATAAGAAGCTGGCTGGTGTGTGGAATACCCTTCCCCCACCTACTCAGAGGGGGGAGTGGCTCTCCACCGGATATAACGTGACTCCTGAGAACAGGAAGGGGGCACACAGAAGGGAAGCTTGCAGGAGAGTGGAAAGCTGTGGAGAGCCAGTCACTCTCAGACTATCCTATGGTGGAGGCAGAGGAGTTACCTCCTATCTGGAATCCTGGGGAGCAGCCAGAGGAAGAATCTATGGAGATACAAGAAAGCCATGTCGGTGCTAATATCCAGCCCTTAGCCATGGAAACACAGTAAGCATGAAAGTGGGGAGTTGCTGGGTTTTGTCAGTGTATAACCCTGTGCTGCCAGCTTAACTAGAACTTAGTTAAAGTCAATTTAGAAACTCTCCAGAAAAGCCAAACCTAGGGGTTTTGGACAGTAGGAAAGTGTGAATTGCTAAGCACCGTTTGAATGTATTTCCTGTATGGTGAACAAGCTGGGAAATGTTGTTACTTCTGCACAGCTGTAACTCATATCTGCAGTAGCGTTTTCAGGGGAAACGTATGCCTGACACTGAGAGGGATCAGTACAGTGTTTGTGTGCTATGAACTGGGTGTTGAAACATTGCTTATTAAAACATTACTGCTCTCGTGAAGAGGACTAGGTTTCTTACCTGATTAAAGTCTAGAAGCAGGGAACTGGACATCGTTCATTTTGAGATTTAAGTTTTCCTACTGTGTACAGTAACTGAACGTTTTGGCTATAAGTTCATGCCAATGCAAGTTACCCTGTATTAGCCTGTAATCTTGGTTTCTTCAACCTGTGGTTGGAATACAGCTATTTTTGTTTTGCCATTCCTGACTGGGATTCTTTTACCTTGGTTGCTCATGAGACAGAGATTGTGCCTGAAATAAGACCTGAGGGATCCCTTTGTGGTAAGGGACGCGCCAGATCTACATTTTGGTCGCAGCTCTACATGCTCGCTGCACTTTTCAGGAGCGTGGTTGTGACACTAGGTACTTGGGACCTGGGTTGGCCACTGTTGGAAACAGGATAGTGGGCTGATAGGCCTTTGGTCTGTCCCAGTATGACGTTCTTATGTTCGCATGATTGGGGTGGGTTTCAATAGGATCACCTAGGATTTTTTATTTTTTTTGGGGGGGGGGGTCAGAGGAAAATGGGTATTTGGGTATTTGGAGCCACCAAGCAAATTTTGCAGGGTGGGGATAATGGGTGGAGAAAAGGATTCTAGATTCCAGTAGGCTTTTAAAAAAGAAAGATATCAGACCAGGATTTTAGTGCCCTTTATCACTTGCACCCTTATTCAGTGCTTAGGCTGAGATTGCCCTGTGTTCAAGTTCTATCAGTGGGAAAAGCAGGACCTTGAACTCAGGCTTTACTAGTTTTCATTATGCTGCTGCACCACAAGGATACTCTACCACAGCTTTAGGAAAGAGTAATGTGTTAATACTAAAGTTTAGCAAATTTTTATTGAAGAAAAATATTTGCTACCCATTAATCAAGGTCCATACTATTTTGCTGTTTTGGAACTGACATTCTTTTTAATTTTCCTAATGCTGCAGAGGCCTATTACACTGATTGCCCCGTCATCTGCAAATGTATTCCTGAACAGATGTATGCCTTTTTGTGCCATTAATTTAAAAGGCTTACCAATATCTATACAGACTTGGCATAAATTTGTCATTAGAGTAGCCTTAAATTAAAAGGTTTAGTTTATTTTCTTTTGGTGTTTACATTAAAGGGGTTATACAAACTCAATCTACTCAGGAGGACTCAGCAAATACATTCCAGTAATTGATATTGATTTTAGAATTCATTACCTATTTTATATATTCCCGTTTCTGGCTTACATTCTATCAAGCCATCAGCAACCAAATGAATGTTGTTTAAGGCTATACAAGATCTTTAAGTTTAATTCAAACAAAACCATACTAAACAGTTTCTCTTTGTGACATAGAGGCAATTCTCACAATTTTTTGTTCTTGCAAAGTGCATGGTTATTTCTGTTCTCACAAACCTTATAGCCGTTTTCCCTTGGGAAATTGCATATAAGGTACATAGGGTAAGGTACTAATTGAGTGGAAGGTGACAGAAGGTGGTGGTCAATGGAGATCACTCTGAGGAAAGGTATGTTACTAATGGTGTACCTTAAGGTTTGGTTCTTTGGCCTATTCTTTTAACATTTTTATAAGCGATATTGCAGAAGGATTATCTGATAAGATTTGCCTCTTTGCAGATACAATAATATCTGCAATAGAGTAGATACCCCTGATGGTCTGATTCTATATAGTGTGACCAAAGTTACACACGTAAATCTGTTCACATTGCTGATTTGCATGTGTAACTTAATTGTTTAACCAGCTAATCAGCGCTGATAATTGGCAATTAACAAGTAACAATAAGCACCAAATAGAATTTGCATAAACAATTTTCTAAAAGTATTCTATAAAGTGGTACATGTAAATTCTAGTGTATAAAATCTCAAAAGGTGGCACAGTCAGGGGGGAGCATGGGTGAGTTGTGGGCACTGCTAGAAGTTATAGAATAGGCCCAATCAACGCACAACTTAAGTGCAGGTATTTAGGCCTAGTTTTAGTAGGCCTAAATGGGTGCGCCTAAATGTAAGTCATGCATATGGACAGTAAGCATGATTCTGTAGACCAGGGGTGTCCAACCTTTTGGCTTTCCTAAGCCACATTGGCTGAAAATAATGTTTCTGGGGCTGCACAAACTCGCAAACGCTGCAGCAAGACAGAGGAGGGAGCTGGCAAGATGGTAAACACCCAGGGGCAGCAGAGGAAAACACTGCATCGTCCTTGACCAGGGCCGCACAAAATACTTTACTGGGCCACAGGTTGGACACCCCTGCTGTAGACTGTGCATAAGTCCATAGGCATTTTATAGAATTGCGCTAAGCACCACCCTTTTCAGTGCCAATTTTTTTAAGGCATCCTATAGAGAATATGGCCCTTAATGCTCTAAGGAGGTGCTAATTGAACCCATGTTAACTATATAAATAAGCTAACCCCCCCCGGATTCTAGAAATGGTGCCCAAAATTATGTGTGCATGATTGGGTATGCACTCAATTTACACACACAATTAAATCGAATAACAAACCAATTAGCACCAATAATCAGGGGCATTGATTGGTGCGAATTGGTAATAAATCACAATTTACATGTGTATCTTGTTAAATGTGTTCTATAAAGATTCACACACTTAAATTCCAGTGTTTGGATCAAAAAATGGGGCATGGCCATGGGAAGGTTGTGGGCATTCTAATGATTTGCACACACTATTATCCATTCTTAATTTAGGTGTGGAGATTTACACCAGGTTCCTATTGGTGTAAATCCTCTCACCTAAAAGTTAGACATGGATTCCGGCGACTTAGAGCTATCTTTAAATGGAGCCCAACTGAGAGCACTGTGTTTATAGAATAGTGCTTAGTGTGCATTTTTTGTGCCCGTTTTTCAGCAACACACATAGAATTTGGTCCTATGAAGATAGCAGTATGCTATCTACACTTATTCTCCGCCCATGCCTCTCCTAGTTCCCACCCCTAACTCAAACAACTCGTATACTAGCATGTCCTAAGTGGAGCAGTGGCCTGGTGGTTAGAGCAGCTGCTTCAGCACCCTGAGGTTGCGAGTTCAATTCCCACAGTAGCTCTGGTCTAGTCACTTAACACTTCATTACCCCAGGTACAAAATAAATACTGGTCTAAAATATGTAAACCACTTTGCAACCAAACACAGAAAAAGCAGCATACAAGTCCCATCCCTTTTACACGTGCTGTAACAGTTAATGTGCTCTAAATTGCAAGTTAACTGCTTAATAGTAAACAAGATTAAATGAAGAATATCAAAACTTGCCTCCACGAGAGAGTCTTCCTCATTAGCGGAAGAATTGCTTATTCCACACTCAGATCTTTGGCTCCATGGGTTGGTTGCCTTCCTCAGTGTGAAGTTCTGAGGCTTCTCTCCCTAAGAGTTATGGCATATCTTCTATAGCCAGTTTTCCCCACCCCCTCCCCATCTCTTTCTCTCAGTGATTGTGGTTTTCTCTGACCTTCTGCTTTGGAATGAGGGAATCTGAAAGACTCACTCCTCAAATTGGTTTCCTGTATCACCCACCCCGAACAAGAAGAAAGGATATGGAGAGCAGAAGTGTAGCTATGTGGGGTGTAAAACCTGGCCTACTTCCCTGGGAGCAAACCATTTGTAGAATAGGTGCTGAGCCACATAAGCACCGTTTCATTCAAAATCTGTTAGGGGGAGCAGCCAGTCTCCTTGTGCCCTACCTAGCTATACCTCTGCTCTCTATATCCTTTCTTACTATTCAGGGTGGATTCCTGGGATTTGTCATCCTTACTACATACAATGTATAGATTGATAGGTGGATAACTTTGTTCCTTAATTAAATGACATAATATGGAATTAGAACTGAACATAAACAAGATGAAGATCATGAACATAGAAAATAATGAAAATTTTGAGCTTGAAGATGATAGAATAGAAGTTATAAAGGATTTCAATCATATGGGCTCTTTCGTAAACAAAAAAACCAATTAGCAGGGAAGAAATACTTCACAGAATAGCACTGGATCATTCTTCGATGAAGGCTTTTGACAAAGTATTCAAAGGCAAGGAAATAACACTCCAAACTAAGATCAGACTTGTCCACACACTCATTTTCTCAGTGGTCAATCACAGATGTGAAATCTGGACACTGCAGAAACAAGACAGAAAGAAGATTGACTCATTTGAGCTTTGGTGCTGGAGAAGGATTTTATGTGTGCTGTGGACCACTAGAAAAGCTAACAAATTGATTCTGGAAGAGATCAAACTGGCTATTTCACTTGAAGCCCAAACAATGAAGATACGACTGTCTTTTTTGGTCACACTGTCAGAAGAGAAAGATGATTGGAGAAGGACATTATATTTGGGAAGACTGAAGGAGCCAGGCAAAGAGGGCGACTTGCAATGAAATGGCTGAACATTTCGAAAACAACCATGGGTATGACACTGGAGGATCTTTCGGACTAGCACAAAATAAATCTCTTTTTAGATCTCTAATTCATCAAGTTGCTAGGACTTGAACACGAGTCGATGGCACCTAACTAACTCATAATGTAAAAACTGTGTTATGTGTTTAATCAAGTTCCTTTTGTCTAATATTAAAAGATTGGAAACCATTCATCATGACATATATGCAATAATAGGGGAAATGGGATTTTCTTTAAGTTGAAAAAAAAATATCCACACCAAAATGAAGGAGAAGCATGCAAGTCTATTTTACTTTGGCAATTTTAATGAAAAAGAACACATATTTTGCAAATTAATACAAACTATGTGGATTAAAAAAAAAAAAAAGTGCCTGTGTATGCATTAGTTTAAAAATTGTTCTAAAGTAACTTCCAGTAGCCAAAGCAGAGCCAGGATTATGTTTCTTGCAATGTTATTCCTTCCTCAAACAATTAGATGTTTTCAAGTCTAGCCACATTGTAAAGTTTTTCTTTGATTTATGGATATTTGCTCTTTTTCACTAGCAGCAAATGCAACATGGCAAAATCCAGAAGGCATATATTTCTGAGCCGGGCTAAGATTAAAGGGAAGTAAGGGAAATTGATAAGAAAGAGCACCCCAGACTAAAAACAAGAAGCTAACAACCTATAAGCACATGCACTCTTTACATGTTGGCAGGGTAAGATTTGCCTTTGATGTCTTTTATGATTAGAAGAAAACCTTTCACTGCTGTTATCCATGTTGATAGTTAAAGTATTTTTAAGACAGAAAACCTCCGCCTACAAACTGTAACATAGGCATACTTGGTAGAGAATGACATAGGAGCAAATTTGTCTCCTTCCCCACAGGAACTCAATTTCTCCGCCCCGTTCCCATGAGTTTTGTTGCTATCCCTGTCTCTGCCCCATTCCTATAAGCTCTGCCTTAACCGCACAAGCCTCCAACACTTAGGATTTTAAAGTGTTTGAGGCTTGTACAGATGAGGATGGAGCTTGCAGGAATGGGGCAAGGACAGAAAAAGAACTTGTGGAAAATTAGTTCCCGCGGGGACAGCGAAAAATTTGTCCCCATGTCATTCTCTAATGCTTAGTTTATCCTCCCCGCGCCTCTATAGGCCATAGTAATAAATTCATAGACTCTGAGAGAATGTTATATGAAATTAAATAGGCTGCAATTTTGTTAAACAAAGTAAAGCACACTGTGAGGCAGGGCTAAATTAATTAACTATTTTATCTCCCTCGTCACAACATTTTGTCCACATACCATAGGACCAACAGGACCATATGAACTCTTCATTGAAATGTCTGCAGTTGGACCTATAAGGCTGCCATCTTAGTCAAAGTACAAGACTGTACCAACTGCAATATTACTACTACAAATCTCAGAGTCCACTGCTGAGATTATCTAGGCAGGGGCATTCCATACTAGACCCCAGGGACCCCCTGTTAAAACCAGGGTAGAGATCAGAGGATGGGATGTGGGGATGGTCTACAATGGAGCATGTTTTGCAATATAGACATAAATTCTCTATGTGACATGGGGAATCCACATATGGTCAGGACACGTCATCTCTTTACCCTGTGATAATAGGCTTTCCCACATCCAAAGCACTCAATTTATCATACCATATATGAGGTCAGATTGGAAATTCTCCACCACCCTTATTTTTTGAGTTGTAGCCCTCAACCCTTCGGAATAAGCTATCCCCGACCTATTTTAATTCTGACTTGGTTTTACAGACTTGCTTCCGAGCTACATTCCCATAGGGACCCTTTTATTAAGCTACAGTAAGCAGTAATGCATGCTTACTGCAGCAAAAAAAACATTTACAACAGAGCACACTGAAGTATTCCAGGGTAATTTTTACATGTGCGCATGCTTCCCATATGTTAAAAAATAAACATTATTTTTAGGGCCAGGGATGGGTCAGGGGCTAGAGTGTACAAAAGGTATGTTCTACGCTAATCACTTAGCAGTGTGCTAACCGATTAGTATGTGGTTAGCACATGGTTAGTGTGTGAGCCCCTACAAAATAGATGTAGTTAAGTGCTCATGTGGTAATGGCCATAGACTAATGAGAAAATTAGCACATAACATAACTTTATTCTTCTATACTGCCACAATCAGATGATTTCTAGGCAGTTTACACCGAAGAGAGCTGGACAATCAGCGAAATACAAAATACAAATAGCAAAAGTACAACATATTACTTAAGAATAGTCAGAGTAAAATTATTGTAATTAGAATAACTTCTCTTTAAGAAATGAATCTATCAAACAATGCAGTCTTTGATTTCTTTCTAAAATGCGCCATAGGTC
The DNA here is from genome assembly GCF_902459505.1 of Geotrypetes seraphini. Classification (NCBI taxonomy): domain Eukaryota; kingdom Metazoa; phylum Chordata; class Amphibia; order Gymnophiona; family Dermophiidae; genus Geotrypetes; species Geotrypetes seraphini. Next base: position 256,593,460 of record NC_047086.1, read on the forward strand.
AACCTGGCTCCATTGATGTAATTACCTAACCAGGACTGCTGTTTACCATTTGCCTAGGAAAATAAAAAAATGGCCATTTTGCCCACCTGGAAAAATGGGCTTAGTGCGGAGAATAGCCTAATGGTTAGTGCAATGGGTTTTGATCCTAGCAAACTGGGCTCAATTCCCACTGCAGTTCCTTGTGATCCTAGGCATTAACCCTCCACTGCCCCAGGTACAAAACTTAGATTGTGAGCCCATAGGGACAGAAATACAGAATGCAGTGATTCGCCTCTTAAAAATCTCAGCTTCTATGACCCTGCCTCACCTGCAGTATGCGCAGCGCACTGGCGACCTATCACAAAGCGCTGGGTCTTCAAGGGCCTCATATTAGCCCAAAAAACCTCCACCACAAAGCACCCTGTTACGTAGCTGCCAAATTACATCCTTACATGTCCAACCATCCCCTCCTCTCTGAAACAGAAAAACAACTCAGCATTCCCTCAGGAAGAGCCCTTTAATTAGAAACTGCACATAAACGCTCCTAAAGCCACTTCCTCTCTAAGCTATGGAATCATCTGCCCATGCAAATCAGATCCCTGGACTCCCTGATGACCTTCTGGAAGACAGTAAAGACCTTCCTCCAGTGGCGTACCTAGCATGTGTGACACCCGGGGCCCATCATTTTTTGTCATCCCCCCATCTGTACGAAAAACATGATTTGTAGTAACAAGCCACATGTCACACATGAATACCTAGGAAAAGGCAGCATCTTACATACTGCAATGAGCAGTACAACAGCAATACACCCATTGTAAAACTAAACAAGCCAGACTAGTACAGATCAATCCTGCAGTCAATCCTAACAGAAAACCATGTCTTTCGAACACACAGAACACAGAAAACACCTTCGCCTACTATGGAATGTCATCACAAACTAACCCCTCCCCCTTTTACAAAACTGTAGTGTGGATTTTAGCCACGGTGATAACAGCTCTGACGCTCATAGAATTCTGAGCATCAGAGCTGCTACTACCACGGCTGGTGCTAAAAAACGCTCCACAGTTTTGTAAAAGGGGGGATAAAATAGAAATACATAGACAAAGGTTAAATTGAACCAGCAAGAAGCTGGACTCCGCATACAATGCAACACCACAGAAACAGTGACACATGTCTCCTAAAGCAATAAATAAATAGAAAATTTTTGTTCTGCCTTTGTCTTCTCTGGTTTCTGCTTTCCTCATCTTCTTGTTACTCTCTTCCTTCCATCCACTGTCTGCCATCTCTCTGCCCCTATATGGCATCTTCTCTCCTTCTATGCCCCTTCCAGAAACTGTATGCCTCCCCCTTCCATCTCTCCTTTCACCCCCACTGGTCTGGTATCTGTCTCCTCTCCTTCCCCCCTGCTCTGGCATCTCTCTCTCTCCGCTCCCTTCCTCCTGTTCTTCCCTGGTCTTCCTTCTCAATTTATTTTCTGCCTTTGTCTAAATTCTTTTTTACTATTCAGTCCTCAAATTCCCTCTTTCACTGTGTCTACCTATAGCTTGCCACCTCTTTCCCTCACTCCTTCCAGTAACTAACTCAATCCTCTTCCCTTAATCCTGCATGTGCCCTTTTTTTCTTTCTCCTCCCCACTTCCTTCCAGCATCTGCTCCCCCTTTCCCTTACACTTCCATTCAGCAGCTGTTCTTCCTCTCCCCCACACTTCCATTCAATGTCTGTTTCCCTCTCTCTACCCCTTCCATCTACTGTTCACCTTCTATCTCGCCCCTTCCATTCTCTGCCCTCTGTGCTCTTTCTATCCAGTGTGCACCCTCTCTCTCTCTCTCTCTCTTCCATATGGCATCTTCCCTCTTTCTATGCTCCTTCTATAAACTATCTATCTCATGCCTCTTCTCTCCTTTGTACATGATTGATTTCAACTCTGTCACCTCTCCGTTTTTCTCTCTCTGTCACCACCCCCTTCCTTATGCTCTGGCATCTCTCTCTTCTCCTTTCTTTCCTTCCCACCTCACAGTCTGGCATCATCCCTTCCCTGATTCCCGGCATCTCTCTCCTTTCCTTTTCTTCCATCTCTCCCTCCCCCTCCATGCTCTGACATCTCCTCCTTCCTTTCCCCCTTCCTTTTCCCTTGATCTGGCATACCTTCCTCCTTCCCTCCATGCCCTGGCGTCTCTTCTTCCCTTTAAGCCCTGGCATCTCCTTTCATTCCCTCCAGTTGGGTAGAGCAACACTCTCCCCAATTCTCTCCCCCTCTGCTCCCTTTCCTCCTTCTGTCACCCAAGGCCTGGTGTCCTGAACTACTTCGGGCAGCAGCAGCATTCACAATTCACTGCTGTTGCCGGTTTCAAGTCTTCCTCTCTGTCGGGTCCTGTCTTCATGAAAACAGGAAGTAGGCAGGACCCAGCAGAGAGGAAGTCCTGAAGCCGGCAACAGCAGCAAATTGTAAACATTGCTGCTGCCCGAAGAAGATAATGGCACCAGGCCTTGGAGCACCCGAGGCAGACCGCTTCTCCCCCCTCCCAGCCGAACCCCCGCTGACCCTCCTATCTCTCCCCCCAAGTGAACCCTTCCGACCCTCCCAGCGAGAGCAGCAAACCTCCCTCCAGTAGCGTCGGCAACCGCTTTGCGGCTTTCTCCTTCTGGTGAAGCGTCACTGATGACAAGATTACACCACTGCTTAACTTCCCCTCTATATGCCTCCAATATGCTTTTCAGCCCATGCACTGCTATGCTCCCTGTGTTACCCTAGTCCCCTCCCCTTAAACTCTGCATGCTCTTTGTCTCTCCTGGTTCCCCTCTGTACATGATAGCATGTTAGTTTCAACTTGTACTTAGATCCACTGCCTATGGAATCTGAACATTTCTCCTTCATGATAATTTCATAGCCTTTAATATTGTACCTAGGTTCTCTCTGCTTTATGTAGTCCCACTGGGCCTTCTATTATCCCACTCTTTGAAACTGTGTTTGTTCTATTGTTACTCGCCCTGAGCTTTGTGGGAGGATGGGAAATAAAGCAAAATAAAGAAATAGAGTACTCACATATAATGTGTACAGCATTACTTAGGTCTAGTAGTGCAATAGGAATGATCAGTAGTAGTAAACACACACTATGAGCACTTTTTACTGCAGCTTAGTAAGGGGGCTCCTTCATAATTTTACCGACAGGTAGGTTCAGCCTGCTTTACAAGGATGTCTGGCCCTGGGAACTGCATAGACTTACAAACATTCTTTCTTCCTTCCCATGCTATTATCTGTTTTTTACTATTGTATAGCTGATATTTTATCTGTAAATTGCTTGTATAAGCAAATTCTTAATATTATATCATAAATAGACTATAAACCATGACTTCACCATAAAAGAAAAAAGCTTCAACCGTCAGCGCTGTCTCTTTCGTTGCTGATATTCCCATTATTGACAAACTCATTTCAGTGCTGATTTATTTGGGTTTCTTTGTCATGTCTACGAATCTCTGATTTTAAGATATATAAATTGCATGTGGCACATGGTTCCTGAAATACTGGAATCTGAAATCTGACTTGTACCTTAAGAAACTGCCCCAAGGTAAAAGTTTCTATCACAGGGAAATTCTCCTGCCTTTACTCAAATGCATCGATCCTACCAAGAAACTGAAAAACAAAGAAAAACAGCTAGAGAAAATGTAGGAATGAGAAAATGAATTGTTGTTTTCATTTTTTCTTCTCCTCAGGCAGATGAGTGTACAGGTTGTCTGTGACAAACCATTGTTTTGCTGATGTTGACCTGGGTGAATATTATGCACTGGAGGTAAGGTGTAGTACATATTCTCTGTGACTGCAAGTAAATGGTGTAGAACCTTTTGGCTTCCCTGGGCCGCATTAGCCAAAAAAAATTTTCTGGGGCCACACAAACGCGCAAACGCTGCAGCAAGACAGAGGAGGGAGCCAGCATGACGGTAAACACCCAGGGGCAGTAGAGGAAAACACTGCATCGCCCTCAACCGGGGCCGCATAAAATACTTCACGGGGCCGCAGGTTGGACACCCCTGGTGTAGAAGTTTGGAAAGGCCCGCAGCCAGTTTGTTTCAGTTAGCCTCCATTGCTGCTGCTGCTGCTTTGAGAAATCAGCAGCAGCAGAAACACAAGATGGAAGAGTGGTGCTGGAGGAATGCTGGTCCCGACTCCTCTGGCTGCGCGGTGGGGCTGAACGGCTACGCAGCCTCCTGCTAAAAGTTGAGCAGCCACGCAATTAGAAAGAACATTGGCCTATAGGAATATGATGGGCATCTTTAGCATTTAGTATGCGTTAATCATTGGCGCCCATTGATGAATTTCCCCCTAAATTGGCACTTAACTGGAAATAGATACCAATGTGTTGTTAACAAGTAATAATTGACACTAATTAGCAGTTGCGCTTGAAACTGACATATACAGTCAAACCTCGGTTTGCGTGTAACGTGGTTTGCGAGTGTTTTGTAAGACTAGCATAACACTTGAGCAAACTTTAACTCACAAACAGAACATTGGCTCGATCAATAAGCATGTCCATCCCGGGAACTGGCTTCTCTCCCCCCGCAATACTTACAGAAACCACAGAATAGGATACATTGACGGCTTTTTTTTTTAATGAACAGTTTTGCCTTAGCAACACATTTTCTTCAAACTTATTTCTTCCAGTGCATATGGAGATGTCACTGCCACCTCCACCGCCGTTCATGGAGGGAGGAGGACGAAGGAAGGGGAGGGCCTCTGGCTAGCAGCCAGGGACTAAGCTTGACATTTCAGCTCCTCTGGTGAGCTCATCTCAGCCGCCACACCTCCCACCCATGTCACCCATGCACTCCTCCCCTCAGCAGCTCGATGCAAAGCTTGTGGGTGCCTGCGCTCCTCTGAGATTCCTGGCGCTCTAAAAATTGTAGTCTTTCACTGAACAATGTTCCCCCGGGCCGCCCGAAGGACTACACATACGCACAGAGCCCTCGCCTCTTCCTTGACATCGTTTGGAAGGAAGTCGAACATTCCCTCACTTCCGGAAGGGCTGTTCCGGCTGAAAGCTCTGGAGGGGGCTGGTGTGAGGTTGCTCTCACCTCAAAGCCTGCTCATCTGTACAAGCTCCCTCTCAGCCCCCACCCACTTCGAGAGTGTTAAAAAGCAGGCTCAACCACAGAGGTGAGAAAGAAAAAGGAAGGGAAGACAGAGAGAAGAAGTAACTGGACTATTTCTCTTATGTCTGTAGATTCATCCAGATGGAATGAGAAAGCAACACAATTTGAAACATCCTCCAACAATTGTTCAGTTGTGTCTCCACACATCTTTTCTATTCGCCGCACAATGGTGTTTCTTGACAATTGTACATCTTGAATAGCAACTATGATCTCTTTCTTATTTTTAAATCCTTCAAAAAGGTTGTCTTTTACAAATTCCCCTTCAGTGAAATGTTTGCATTTCTTTGCGATCAGGTTGTTGACCTTGAAGGATGCTATGGTTGCATTGACCAAATGTGACCTTGACTTCGCCATCAACTGTTGCTGAGTAGCCAATTTTGATTTAAGTTCTTTGCGCTTCAGTTTACAAATATCACTTTTGGGTGGAAAATCAGCATCAAACTTATTGCTATGCAAAGCCTTATAATGAAGTTCCAGATTACCCTTTTTGGGCAAGGATACTGGGACAGTACAAATTAGACAACCACATTTGTCTTTCACCATGATGAAGAAGCAGTTCATTTCCCATTCATCATGAAAGTGGTAGGTTTTGCTCTTCTTTGGAACACTCATCTTCGTTATACTGGGGTGGCTGAATGTAAGAAGGCCAAATCTGCTAAGTTAGTATAAACACTGGCTGAATCTGGTCCAAAACTGTCACTATCCCAAAGTATTAAAGATCAACAGGAACTGAAGATCTATGGCTAAAAAAGAGAACCTAGACGGCATTGGAGTCTCTGCAACATGGTGGAATGAAGAAAACAAATGGGACATAGCACTTCCGGGATACAAACTATTGCGAAGATAGGTCAGGTCAAAAAGGAGGAGGAATAGCCCTATACTTAAAGGATAACATACACCCGACCAGAGTGGACACAGCGGCGGTGACCAACAAATTGGAATCACTATGGGTTAAAATACTGAGAAGGAAAGGGCTCGAGATAAGGATGGGCCTGTACTATTGTCCACCTGGGCAAACTGAAGCAAACGAATGAAGAAATGAAAGCCGAGATGAAGCGAGAATGCAAAAGCGGTAAAACGATTGTTATGGGAGACTTCAACTTTCCCGGGATAGACTGGAGTCTTCGAAACTCAAAATGCACTAGGGAGACCGGTTTCCTGGAGGCTATACAGGACTGCTTCATGGAGCAGCTTATCAGAGAACCGATGAGAGGGAATGCCGCTCTGGATCTAATCCTTAATGGGCTAAGAGGACCAGCAAAGGAAGTGGAAGTAGTGGCGCCGTTGGGAAACAGCGATCACAATATGATCAAGTTCAAAGTTGAAATAGGAACATCGAAGGGAAAGAGAACCACAGGGACAACTTTTAACTTCAAGAAAGGAATCTACGAAGCGATGAGAGTAATGGTAAGGAAGAAACTAGGGAACATCTCAAAGAAATTGCAGAGTGTAGAGCAAGCCTGGTCTTTATTCAAGGACAAAGTGAGCGAGGCACAAAATCTGTATATCCCCAGATTTAGAATAGGATGCAAAAAGAGCCGATCAAAAGACCCGGCGTGGATAACTAAAGAAGTGAAGAAAGCGATAGGAGATAAGAAACATTCATTCCGGAAATGGAAAAAGGACAAAACCGGGGACAACTGCAAAGAGCACAGGAAGCATCAAAAAGAATGTCATCTCGTGGTGAGAAGAGCAAAAAGAGAATATGAAGAGAGGCTAGCCAGGGAAGCACGAAATTTCAAACCGTTCTTCAGATATGTTAAAAGGAAGTATTTGCGAGTATTTGCGAGCACATCGAGGGAAATGGCCTACTGAGAACAAGCCAGCATGGATTCTGTAAGGGAAGGTCATGCTTAACGAACCTTCTGTACTTCTTTGAGGGAATAAGCAGCCGGGTGACAATGGGGAACCTATAGACATCATTTACCTCGATTTTCAAAAGGCTTTCGACAAGGTGCCACATGAAAGGCTGCTTAGGAAGCTGTGGAACCACGGGGTGGGAGGGGATGTGCACAGATGGATCGAGCACTGGTTGTCGGGTAGACTGCAGAGGGTCGGAGTAAAGGGACAATACTCTGACTGGCGGGGAGTCACGAGCGGTGTGCCACAGGGATCGGTGCTGGGGCCGTTACTCTTCAACATATTTATCAATGACCTGGAAAAGGAGGCAAAGTGCGAGGTTATAAAATTTGCAGACGATACCAAACTGTGCGGCAGAGTTAGGTCCAGGGAGGAATGTGAGGACCTACAAAGGGACCTGGACAAACTGGAAGACTGGGCAAACAAATGGCAAATGCGCTTTAACGTGGAAAAATGCAAGGTCATGCATATAGGGAAAAAGAACCCGTTGTTCAACTACAAATTGGGGGGGGGGGGCATTGTTGGGAGACAGCAGTCTTGAGAGAGACTTGGGTGTGCTGGTGGATGCATCACTGAAGCCATCTGCACAGTGCGCAGCAGCCTCGAAAAAAGCCAACAGGATGCTGGGCATCATAAAGAGGGGCATAACAACCAGGACGCAGGAAGTCATCATGCCATTGTATCGAGCGATGGTGCGTCCACATCTGGAATACTGCGTTCAATATTGGTCGCCGTACCTCAAGAAGGACATGGCGGTACTTGAGAGAGTCCAAAGGAGAGCAACGAAACTGGTAAGAGGACTGGAACACTGCCCATACGCTGAGAGGTTGGATAGGCTGGGACTCTTCTCTCTGGAAAAAAGGAGGCTCAGGGGAGATATGATAGAGACCTTCAAGATCATGAGGGGCATAGAGAGGGTGGATAGGGACAGATTCTTCAGGCTTAAGGGGACAACAGGTACGAGGAGGCATTCGGAGAAACTGAAGGGAGATAGGTTCAAAACAAATGCAAGGAAGTTTTTTTTCACACAAAGGGTCGTGGACACTTGGAATGCGCTACCGGAGGAAGTGATCAGGCAGAGTACGGTACAGGGATTCAAACAGGGATTGGATGGATTTCTGAGGGATAAAGGGATCGTGGGATACTGAGAGAGGTGCTGGGATATAACACAAGTATAGAAAGCTAACCAGGTAATAAGTATAGAAACCAAATCAGGTCGTGCATGTGTAAGACCGGAGGGTTAGGACTCCGATGGGAAGATAGGACTTCAAATGAGAAACCAAGGTGGCAAGGGAGCCCCTTCTGGTGATACAGACAGGTCGTGACCTGTTTGGGCCGTCGCGGGAGCGGACTGCTGGGCAGGATGGACCTATGGTCTGACCCGGCGGAGGCACTGCTTATGTTCTTATGTTCTTATGAAGCAGCCGGCAAGGGAGGAGGTGAGTCCGCTGGATGACGGAGATAGGAAAGGAGGAAAAAGAAGTGGTGGATAGACTAAACATGTTCTTTTTATCAGTATTTACAAAAGAGGACACATCCAACGTGCCAGAACCTGAAAAAATCTTCATAGGAGATCAAGCAGAAAAATGAACTTCCATCGAGGTTAGCCTTGAGGATGTACACAAGCAGATAGATAGATTAAAAACTGACAAATCTCTGGGCCCGGACGGAATCCAGCAGATTGAAAGAACTAAAGGAGGAAATAGCGGAACTCCTACAGCAGATTTGTAATATATCCCTGAAAACAGGCGTGATCCCGGAGGATTGGAAGATAGCTAATGTTACGCCCATCTTTAAAAAAGGGTTGAGAGGTGACCCGGGGAACTACAGACCGGTGAGTTTGACTTTGGTTCCGGGGAAGATGGCGGAAGCGCTGATAAAAGTCAGCATCGATGAGCATCTAGAAAGGAATAAACTGATGAAACCAGGCAAGGGAAGATCGTGCCTAACGAACTTATTGCACTTCTTCAAAGGAATAAACAAAAGGATGGACAAAGGGGACTCTATAGACATCGTATACTTAGATTTCCCAAAAAACCTTTGACAAGGTACCCCATGAAAGCCTACTACGGAAACTGAAGAACCATGGGGTGGAAGGAGATGTACACAGATGGATCAAAAATTGGTTGGCGGGTAGAAAGCAAAGGGTGGGAGTGAAGGGCCACTACTCGGACTGGAGGAGGGTCACAGGTGGTGTTCCTCAGGGGTCGCTACTTTGACCGCTGCTGTTCAATGTATTTATAAATGATCTAGACACAGGGACGAAGTGCGAAATAATAAAATTTGCAGATGACACCAAACTATTTAGTGGAGTTAGGACTATAGAGGACTGCGAAGGTTTACAAAGGGACCTGAACAAACTAGGAGAATGAGCGACGAGATGGCAGATGAAATTTAATGTAGAGAATTGTAAAGTCTTGCATGTAGGAAACAGAAACCCGAAGTACAGCTATACGATGGGAGGGCTGGTAATGGGTGAAAGTACCCAAGAAAAGGACTTGGGGGTAATAGTGGACAAGACAATGAAGCTGTCGGCACAGTGCGCAGCGGCCTCTAAGAAGGTGAATAGAATGCTAGGTACTATCAAGAAACGTATTACAACCAGAACAAAAGAAGTTATCCTGCTGTTGTAGCGGGCAATGGTGCGCCCGCATCTGGAGTACTGCATCCAATATTGGTCGCCGTACCTTAAGAAGGATATGGCGATACTTGAGAGGGTTCAGAAAAGAGTGACACAATTGATAAAAGGTATGGAAAACCTTTCATATGCTGAAAGATTAGAGAAACTGGACCTCTTTTCCCTGGAAAAGTGGAGACTTAGAGGGGACATGATAGAGACTTACAAGATCATGAAGGGCATGGAGAAAGTGGAGAGGGACAGATTCTTCAAACTTTCGAAAACTACAAGAACAAGAGGGCATTCGGAAAAGTTAAGAGGGGACAGATTCAGAACCAATGCTAGGAAGTTCTTTTTTACCCAGAGGGTGGTGGATACCTGGAATGCGCTTCCAGAGGGTGTGATAGGACAGAGTACGGAAAAGGGGATAGAAGGGTATAGGGGATAGATAGAAGGGTATAGATAGAGGATTACTATACAGGTAACCACGTGAGTAGACTGCTGGGCATGATGGACCTCTGGTCTGACCCAGCAGAGGTACTGCTTATGTTCTTATGTTCTTAATACAAAGAGTGGAGATGCCAAAACCACATATGCAGTTCTAAAAGTAAAAATAAGAATTCATCATACTGTCACCAATAATCAAATACCACCAAATAATCATCAAAAAAACTTCAGCAAACCAGATAAAATCAAATACCGCCAAACAAGTTCAAATATCACCACACACAATTTAATAAATTCTGCACACAGTGTAGAATCAATCCAAAGGCTAGGCAAAATAAAATTGCAGAGGCAAGCAAAAGTCCTAGTGGTTTGAACCAATTCAAAGGCAAGGCATAGGCAAGTTAGAACAAAATTGGAAAAGCCCGCCAAAATCATCCAATTCTTGACACTTTGTTGTGTCTGCCCGAAAATGTTTAATGAAAGTGAATTATAAAGCGTCCAACAACTAGCACGCAACACAACTAATAAGGTAAGTGTATTCAGGTAAAGCCTGGGCGAATGGATATCGCCCATTATATAATACACTTCTAAGGGGTGTTGGGGCGGGTGCAGGAATGGGTGATTCTGAGAAGCAGGAGACCAGGTATGACGCTGGGCCTGTGGTGTATCATCGCGGGGAGCGGGCAGCGACCCCATGGGGTGCCCACAAACTATTAGCACAAAAACAACAAAAGCTCCCAATACACCTGCAGACAAGATTCCCGCAGGCAGGGAAAAAGACAGGCAAAGGATCAGCAGTGGTGGCAAGCCCTCGGCAGATGACCTACCAGCATGAGCAGTCTCCTAGTGACGGGGCGAGCTGCTGGAGAGATGGAGCCAAGTGGGGCTGGCGATCTACCTCTGACTCCTCTGCGATCTACAGATAGATCGCAATCTACCTGTTGGATATGCCTGCCCTATCGCATTCCCTAACAAAAACAAAACTGCAAGTGAATCTGGATCTAGTTAGCAACCCTACATGGGTATCAAAACTATCACCAGCTCCAAAGCATAGCTGAAACTGAATTGAAAGTTAATAGCATAAAGAAAGAATGTGTGTGTGTGTGTGTTGGGGGGGGGAGGGTCCTTTTTATTAATGGCAATGAGAATACAGGGGAATAAAGCTGTTGATTGAAGCTGTGGTATTTTGGGATGCAATTGCCTGAAGAGATACTACTATGAGTACTGTCTTTCAACTAAATCTTTTTCCATTGCTTTAATACAAGCTTTGGCTTCAAAAGAGAGCATTGGTGGTGCTGGACTTTCTAAGACAGGCTTTATACCCAACTCTCTGCTGTCCTCCATTCACCATCTCAGTCTGGTGCATATACCAGGTAAGCCCTAAGCATGGCTTTAATCCTTGACAGTATCTGGTCACAATATACTGTATATATATTTTCTAGAAAATTTCAGGCTCCCTCCTGATTTTCAGATCTTTTTTGAAGGGAAAGGGAGTTATTCTACATATTTGGTTTAATAAATATTTTTTATGTATGCATCAATTATAGTCATGTTAATCTATAGGCTAATTTGCATTGAACTGATTTTACATACACTAAAACTTTTAAGGCACTCTAACAATCCAAGTATGCATTATTGAAGACTGGAGCACATACCAGCATTTATGAGTGTTTAACTACAAAAATCTGTCATAGCGTTTATTTCAAAAGGGGACATAAACATATGCATGTCAGGGGTGTTCTGAATAGTTGCACGCATTGTTACAAAACAATGGGTCTCCATAACCAACGGGGATGCCACCATTTACAATCCTATATAGGGCATGTAAAACGTGACCATTTATTTTTTTCATCAAAACGGGACATCTATTAATTGTCAGGACAAATATCAGGAAGTTCTGTTTCACGCAGCGAGTGGTGGACACCTGGAATGCTTTCCCAGAGGAAGTAATTGCAGAATCCACCGTTCTAGGATTTAAGGGTAAACTAGATGCACATCTCCCATGAGAAGCATACAGTGATATGGGGACTAAAACTATGCCAGGGTACACCTGGTGGGGCCTCCACGTGTGAGGATCACCGGACGTGATGGGCCCAGGGTCTGATCCGGAATGGCAATTCTTATGTTCGTATATCAGTCCCGCCCCCAATTTCTTCCATTCATTTTTCATATACACATAGGCCCTGATTCTGTATAGGACGCCCAGAAGAGGTGTCCTATACAGAATCGGTCCTACACTAAACCCCGATTCTGTAACCGGCATCCATGGTACAGACGCCGGTTAAAGAATCGGGTTAAATTAGACGCAGCTGCTATACTTATGGCAGCAATATGTATAGCGGCCGCGGTCGTGGCCGCCTGTCCCATCACCGACAGGAGGATGCCCAATCCTCCTGCCGGAACCCCCCTGGAATCCCTCTCCCCCCCAAACTGGTAATCACCGGCAGGAGGATGCCCAATCCTCCTGCCGGAAAGCCCGACGACCCAACGACCCCCCCAAAACTAACCTCCCTCCCCCAACTAACCTTTACATGTTGGTCAGCTGGACGGGTCTTGCTGCCGTCCAGCCGACGTGCCCGCCTCGTGGAAATGAGACGGGCCCGCCCCTTCCCGGACCATCCCCGCTAAATCTAAGGCCTAATTGGCCCAGGCTCTAGAAGCCTGAATCAATCAGGCCTTATGCATAGCGGGTCCGCCCATCCCCACTAATCCTAAGGCCTGATTGGCCCAGGTGCCTAGCCAGGGGGGTTCCGGCAGGAGGATTGGGCATCCTCCTGTCGGTGATGGGACCGGCGGCCGCTATACTTATTGCAGCAGGGAGATCCCTTGCTGCCATAAGTATAGCGGCTGCGTCTACTTACAATGTAGACCAGTATTTTGCTGGCCTACATTTTAAGCGTCTCTTCCTCTACTAGGGAGACACGTAGGGCCGCCTAGGTTCGCCTAAGGCCCGCCTAAGGCCCTTAGGTGAGCTTAGGCATCTTGCGGGCCTCCCTAGGCTCCCGGAAACGCCTTCAATATAGGCAGCCTGCCTGGGGAGCATTTTTTTAAAAAACGTGCATCCCGTTTGGCTGATTAGACAGCTGTAGGACGCCTACAGCTGCCTAAAATCAGGACGCACTTTGGAGAATCAGGGCCATAATATCTTATTAATTCATAATGGTAACCATAAAATAATAAAAAAAAATCACAAAGCACACTATACGCAGAGAAAATGTTAATTATCATTTATATTTGGGGTTGTTTCAAAGATGTCAAGGCAGATGACTTTAAAATGTGCAATGTCATCTCAGTAACTATACAAAAATAGACAAATAGTGCAAAATATAGACAGCAGATATAAATTCTCAAAACTGACACATTTTGATAACTAAATTGAAAATAAAATCATTTTTCTTACCTTTGCTGTCTGGTGATTTCATGAGTCTCTGGTTGTGTTTCCTTCTGACTGTGCATCCTTTCTTTCTGCACTCAGGCCCAACAATTGTCCCTTTCTATTCCTTCCCTCCTTCCTTCCTATGTCCTTAATGCTCCCGGTGTCTCCTTCCCATGTCCTTAGTGCTCCCGGTGTCTCCTTCCCATGTCTTTAGTGCCCCCAGTGCCTCCTTCCCATGTCCTTAGTGCCCCTTCCCATGTCCTTAGTGCCCCCAGTGCTCCTTCCTATGTCCTTAGTGCCCTCAGTGCCTCCTTCCTATGTCCTTAGTGCCCCCAGTGCCTCCTTCCCATGTTCTTAGTGTCCCAGTGTTCCTTCCTATGTCCTCAGTGCCCCTTCCCATGTCCTTAGTGCCCCCAGTTCCTCCTTCCTATGTCCTTAGTGCCCTTTCCTATGTCCTTAGTGCCCCCTGTGCTCCTTCCCATGTCCTTAGTGCCCCCAGTGCCTCCTTCCCATGTCCTTAGTGCCCCAGTGCCTCCTTCCCATGTCCTTAGAGCTCCCAGTGCCTCCTTCCCATGTCCTTAGTGCTCCTTCCCATGTCTTTATTGCTCCCAGTGCCTCCTTCCTATGTCCTTAGTGCCCCCTAGTGCACTAAGGACATAGGCGGGTGGGCGGGGGGGGGGGGGTTGAATCAGATGCTGGAGGGAGGGAAGGGAATCGATCGCCTTTCCTGTTGGCCCCACGCACAGCTTCGGGACGTTGTCCCTGAAAACGGGACATTTTGGCATCCCGAAGCTGTGTGCAGGGACAACGGGACAGAGGATCTAAAAACAGGAAAGTCCCGTTCAAAATGGGACGTATGGTCACCTTAGGCATCATGCTTAGTGTTGATCTTTTCTGGCATGATTTATAGAATACAGCCCTTTTGAATATTCTTTACATATAGTAGGATTATATTCTCTATATGGCACCTATAAGAATCAGCACAGAGAAAAAAACCTAGAATGTTATTCTATAAATCGTTCTCAGTCATGTGATGTTTATAGAATAACAATTAGTACTGGGAGCCAAGTCTTATTTTAGGTGCAGAAGTGACAAGCAGAGGAGAAAGTTCCTTCTCACACAGGAAAAATGAAGAGCATAGTGAAGGTGACCTCTGAATTCTAAAATCTTTTATGTATTCCAATAAAGACTCAACACATCTGTGTTTCAGCCTAAGCATCGGGAGTCCTAATTTTGTTTAGAACCTATTAAACAGCCCTCTAATATCTTGAAGTTCGGATGGATTACTGACCAAGAAACTTGGAAACCACAACGTTCAGTTTTATCCAAGTTTCTTGGTCATTAATCCATCTGAACTTCAAGATAATAGGTTCTAAATAAAAATTAAGACTCCTGATGCAGGCCACTTAGGCTGAAACACATATTTATTGGAATAAATAAAAGATTTTAGAACCCAGAGGTCGCCTTCACTGTGATCTTTGGTTCATTTTAGGAACATGGTACAAATCCTCATGTCTAAATTAAGTGTGGATCCCCTCTATGCTCATAACTTAGAACTGCCCCTGATCTGCCCATGATCCTCCCATTTCTGCCCCCTCTTCTTGGATTTGCACATAAAAATTGGGCACAGATCCTAAATTTGAATTAAAACCAATTAACACTAGTAATAATTGCTCATGAAGATGCCAGTTAGCGGTGCTGGCTCCTTATTCAATTAAATTGTGTGCACAAATTGGGTGCATGACCAAATTTGCTTATGCAGATTTTTAGTACTTTTTATAGAATTTGTGGGGAGAGTGCACATTCTTTAAGAAGACTATTATCAGTGAATGACATTTTGTCACAAACAACACATGCCTCTGAAATCTCGTCCTTAAATGAGTTAAATTTGCATGTGTTGTTCTGTATTGGAGAAGAACAATGTTCAGGTAATGCAACTTCATAAAGCATAAATTATTATGGCTTTTTGGAAATCAATTTGGGGCCAAATTAATAGTTTGCTAGAAAATCATGTGGCATTATCGTATGATACAGTATTATTTGGCATGTCTATGAGGGTTAAGAGCCAAATATCTTCCAAAAATAATAAACTCTTACTTATTTTAACAGGAGTTGCCATACAACAAATAACATGTAATTTGAAACATTGGAATAGATTAAATTACAGTTTTTGGTGGAATTCAGTGTGTCATATTTATAAAATGGAAAGAACATTGGCTATTCAGAAAGGGAATATTAATAAATTTCAAGATTTATTGCAATGAATTGCAATATAAATTGCAATGAATAGGTATCATTTTCCCTGATTAGTACAAATGAAATAATGGGGAGGGGGTAATTGTTTGATTTTTCATTATTTGCTTTGAATTGGAAGAAAAGTCTTTATTATATGGTATATATGTTAGGGGATATTGAAGGGTTGGGAAGGAAAGGGATAGATTCTATTTAATATGAAGAATTTCAAGTGATGTATTTAAGTTAAAATGGTGATACTTTTTGATGCAAGTTATAAAAATGAATAAAGAATAATTTTAAAAAACCCATAAATTGTAATTGTCCTCTGAAAACAAATTCACCCAGCACTTTACCGTAAAAATCCAATACACCAATTAATGTCTACAAAACTAAAAATATGTGGTAAAAGCTGCACAAGAGCAAGGAGCACTGTAAAACCTGGTGATATTGTGCTAATACATGTAGCACTTCAGTCAAATATAAACAAGGGGTAATACTTGAAACAATTTCCAAGAATGTTGAAATGGAGAAATCACTCGATGAATTTTTTAAATGAGCTGTGCTGATGATATAGATGAGTCTACAAATTTCCTGCAAGCTTAAAAGATAAGTTTGCTGAGTCTCTTAACAATTTAGTAGACATTCACAATTAAAAATATTTTTACATGATATAATATCTGTCTACACTTTACATGCGATGATTGGGCAGTGAGGTGGTTGGTTCCGGGGTTTATCCCCAGCACCCCCTTCATCAGCACAGCTCATTTAAAAAATTCATCATTGAGTGATTTCTCCAATACATGGAGCACAGCATGTTGTCTTGAACCAAACATTAAGTATGAGGTAATTCAAATAAGTGCAGCGTGATTAAACAGCCCTGTTCATGGAGATAAATTAAACATCTCTTCCTCCTTCCACTAATTAAGAATTTTCCACCCTCTTTCACCTCTAAAAAATGCATACCCTGTGCAGTAAGTGAAGGAAGAACTCTTGATTGGCAATTAATCAGTGTATCAAGATGTGTTCACCAGGGTAGGATTAGCTAAAGCGATGATCTTTCCTTTAAAATAAGCAATGGAAATTCTTGTGCAATTGGCCGAGCCATGCTCTTTTCTCAAACAAATGTGCAAGCTTTCTCTGCATAATGCAATCATTTAGAGTGGAAAAGGTCAAAAGTAGAATGTACAATCAAAAGTTCCTACATTTGTCCATCAGCAATGTAAATGCAGTGCTAACGGACAGACAACAGACATTTCTGAGACCTCTGCTCTTACAAAAAAGGAAATCATAAAAGAAAAAAAAATGAATTTTAATGTCTCTTCTCAGTATCAGATTATTTGGATGGGAAAGGGAGGCAAGGGAGGCAATTATAGAATCAAACTCAGCATTGCCTAAGCCAGGGGTGTCCAATGTCGGTCCTCGAGGGCCGCAATCCAGTCGGGTTTTCAGGATTTCCTCAATGAATATGCATTGAAAGCAGTGCATGCAAATAGATCTCATGCATATTCATTGGGGAAATCCAGAAAACCCGACTGGACTGCGGCCCTCGAGGACCGACATTGGACACCCCTGGCCTAAGCGTACTTAGGCGGTGCTCAGCATCCTAACATTTAGGTATCCCCAATTTATGCCAGTATTTTTTTTATTTTTTTAAATATCATATTTTTTGAGACAAGAGGCGTCTAGACAACGAGAGCCCAACAGTAGGCAACAAAGCAAACAGTATATCACACAAGATCAGAATGGTACAATCAGCACAAGCAGGAATGGAGCACACAAAGGAGCAGGTATGAGACAGCAGAATCACATCAGGGTCAAAGTGCAGTGTGGAAATCACTCGCTAGCCATCGCCCCCCGTCCACTTTTAAATATAGAAGAACATCCCCAATCCCCAAACATTGCAACACAAGCAGTCATCACCCGAACACCACCCCAACATACCAGAACTCACCCATACACTACAGGACACATGCAGACTCACAAACACTCACAACACATACACACAATCAAACAGATGCATACACATTCAAACACATTCGCCCTGCCGGAGAGCGCCACACTGGAGACAATGGGAAGTAAAATGGTAAAATAAAATAGACAAGAGAAATGAGCAGGTCTGAGAAACCACTCAAGCCCACACAGGAGCCAAACCAGCAGCAACAATTATGCATCAAGGTCCAAGAACTGCTGCCAAAGGGTGCAATAGAACTTCCATTGATCCTGCGGACGAGTCAAATATGTGTCCAACTCAAAGCGAGCTTGCTGTTTCATCATGGCAACCCACAGAGTATAAGAGGGGGGCCTCCTCTGAGATCCAGTATTTCAAGATGAGCTTTTTCCCCACCAGAATCACATGTAAAACAAATTTCTGGGAGGGGAAGTCCAGGCCATGATTCTGGAGGTCATGGACATCTCCTAATAACAAGGCAGGTGCATTCCAAGGCACCATGCAGTGCAAGAGGAGGTCCAGGCAGCTCCTTACAGATTCCCAAAGAGTCAGTTGCAGGCATGCAAAAAAGGAATGAAGGAATGTGCCCCTATGAGTTTTACATTTAAGACATTTATCATCAGACCATAACCCCATAACGTGTCCTCGGGCTCTCGTAATGTAAAAGTGGTGCAAAATTTTGTATTGTGTCTCCTGCAAAGACACCGCTTTCACATGACAATAAAGAGTTTGGAAAAAGAACCTGATGTTATGAATAGACACCTCCTGTTCGAGTTCAGAAGTCCACTCCCCCACCAAAACAGAGAGACATCTCTCTCCCACCCCATCCCTCCCCGCTCTGTACCAAGTAGATATTTTGTTAGCGTCTGTGGGGTAGAAAGGAAAATCAAGTCCATAGTCCCATAACCCCATTTGTCCCCATGATCGCGCACCAGTGAGTGGTAATAGTGATGGATTTGGAGATAAGTGTACAGATTGGCGGAAGGTAGATGCCACGATGCTTGCATTTGGGCATAAGAAGGGAACACTCCTCTCCCCAGATCTAAGGCAGCACCCATAGTCACGTCCCTCCCTGGGCGTCCTCTCAAGCCCGCCAAACCTCCCACCCTAGGAACAAAATCAGGGTTATGGATAAGAGAAAGAAAGGGAGAAACCCGAGGTAGCTGACCCTGGTGCATGCGCCACCAACGCCAGGCTCTGCGAAAGGGAAATAGGAATGGGAGAGTATGGGAACCAGATGCCCTGGCACCACCACCAGACCCGTGTATAAAAGATTAAAAAGATCAGGGTGTACAACAGTCCTCAAGCAGAGCCGCAGGGGAGTAGCGGCGCGAAGATACCAGATGTTCATGGATCCAACGGAGAAGCGCTGCAACGTTGTAAACACGAAGGGCAGGCAAGCCCAAACTCCCCCTATCCCTACTCTGCAACAATTTAATAATATTTATACGGGCCACCTTTCCCCTCTAAACAAAAGAGCGGACAATAGCCTGATAAGAGCGTTCGTCCGCGCGTGATATCCAGACAGGTATTGTTTGCAAGGGGTAAAGCAGTTTTGGAAAGAGCACCATTTTCACTAAGGCACGCAACCCATCAGGGATAGGGGAAGCGATTGCCATTTCAAACACAGGGTTTTAATCCGTCCAATAGTAGCCGTGATGTTGGCAGCATACAACTTGCGGGGGTCTCTATAGAGCATGATACCTAAATATTTTAACTTCCCTGGTGCAATGCCCACACCCAATCCCTGACACCAAGGTTCCGTGGCCTGGGCCCCTAACAAAAGGGCCTCTGTCTTATCGAAGTTAATTTTAAGACCAGAAAAAACACCATAGGACCGAATAATGGACATCAAGGTGAGCATGTTATGGTCTGCGTGATTTACATATAACAACATATCGTCAGCGAACATGCTAATGCAAAATTCCCGGCTGCTTACCTGAAGTCCCTCCAATGTAGGGTCCTGTCGCAAACGGGAAGCTAGAGGCTCCAACGAAAGGAGAAAAAGGACAACCCTGCCGTGTGTCTCTTCCGAGGGAGAAAGGATCAGATACTCCACCGTTCACCAGTAACTGGGATTGAGGATTATGATACAATGCGGAGATCCAGGCAATGAAGTCTCCATGCACGCCGAAGTGCTCAAGGATCTTGAAGAGATGGTCCCAGGAGACCATGTCAAACGCCTTCTCAACATCCAAACTGGTGATGAGCGCTCTGTCCGTGAGGTCGCGGGGAGATTGCAACACCGCTAGCACCTTCAAGAGATTCATGGAAGCATGCCTACCCGGTACAAAGCCCACTTGGTCTTCATGAATAAGAGAGGGCAGGTATACATTAAGCCGCGCTGCAAGTATGCTAGCCAAGATTTTGACGTCTTGATTGAGGAGAGAGATGGGTCGGTAAGACCCCAGAGCATCAAATGGTCGCCCGGGCTTGGGAAGAATTATAACATGTGCTCTATTGTGGGTAGTAGTGCGCAAGCCCATAAAGAAGTCCCGTAAAGACGATAAACCCGAGGGGTCCAAAAGTTTATAAAACTCAGGGCCTAGTCCATCTGGTCTCGGTGTCTTAGCCAGTTTAAATTTCTTAATAGCCACTTGCAGCTCCGTGCCTGTGATGGGACCATTAAGAGCTGTGCATTGGTCGGAAGTCAACTTGGGAAGGGAGATATCCTAGAAGAACTGATCACTAGCAGACACATCAAAGGGTTGAGCGGCGTAAAGGTCTGAGTACAATTTCACAAATTGGTGCGTAATGGCCTGATGGGTAACATGGAGTGCTCCCTGCTTGTCTTTGATAGAAGTAATAATGTACCACGCCTTATGAGGACGCACTAGATTAGCCAACAACCGGCCCGTTTTATCGCCCCAGCGTTAGAGTTTATATTTATAACAGTAAATATTGTGACTAGCCCGCTGATCTAAGAGATGGTTAAGTTTAGATTTGATAGTACTTATGGTCTGTCTAGTAGCATCATCGAGACGAGAGATGTGTAGGGTCCTATAGGCAGCCAGGTCCCGCGATAAAGAGAGAAGCTCCCCATCTCATCGCTTTTTCAATGTGGCAGAATAGGCCAAAATGTGCCCTCTCATAACCGCCTTAGCAGCCTCCCAATAAATAATTGGGCCCACATCCTCCACAGAATTGGATAGAGTAAAATCATCCCATTTCTTCAGAAAGAACAAACGAAATGAAGAATCCGTAAAGAAGTGGGGTGACATATGCCACACTCGGCCCACTGATGGAGAGCCAAACTGTAAGGCAAGGCCCAAAAGGGCATGATCAGAAACCAGGGGCGCTGAGATAGTGGCGGCCGACATGGAGGGGAATAGGGAAGCAGAGATAAGTATGTAATCAATGCGAGAATATGACGAATGCGGATGGGAATAGAAGGAGAAGTCATATTCATCCAGGTGCAGGGTGTGCTAGGAGTCTAGGAGGCCCAGCTCCTTCATGAGGAAGTGCACCCCTTTAGTAAAGTGTCCTTTCGGAACCGACATTGCTGGTTTATGATCCCACTGGGGGTGGGCTACAAAATTGAAGTCCCCTCCTAATACGATCGGTTGGGGCATATGGGGGGCCAGATGACCAACCAAAGAAGAGAAAAAGGCATGGGTATAAAGGTTAGGAGCATAAACATTACACAATACTAAAGGTTTTCCCCAGAGTTCCCCCACCAGGATAATGTATTGCCCATTAGGATTAGCAATTTGGCTGATTGTGAAAGGGTATATTCTTGTGTATTAAGATAGCCACCCCGCATTTCCGAGCTGTGAAGGAGGCATAGCTCACCTGACCCACCCAGTCCCTGCGTAGCTTGTTATGTTCTAGAGGGGTCAGATGGGTCTCCTGCAAAAAGGCGATGTCAGCGCGTTCCCTCTTAAGGTAATCTAGTATCTTTGTACGTTTGATGGGGGAGTGGATCCCAGCCACATTAATTGACTTCACATTCAAGGAGGTCATAGCTCAGAAAGGGCACCAAGCATGAATAATCAAGTGTAGAACATACAACAAAAAGAGGGTGGGACATCCCAGCTGTATCCCTCCCCTCGGAACATATACAACAACCAGATGATAGGCTCAAACCCAGAAAAGCTCCGACTTACGACGACTCCCCAGCAGAGAAAACAAACATACAACCCCAAGCACACCACCACATACATTCCAAACAGACTGACACCACCCTCCCCCTCCCCCTCCACCCCGTTAGACCCAAAACCCAAACAAAGCATGGATAACTCCCTGCAAATTCCCAACCCCTAGAACTCTCCCACCGTGCAGTCCCGGACCGCACCACATCAAACAGCAGTCCGACCTGGCAAAGTTAACAGTGTGGCCCTGCCGGGGTCGTAGCCCCTCACAAGGCAAGTCCCGAACAAGGCAGATGATGGCAAGGCCAGGAGAAGGCTTATAACAGAAAATCCAGACAGTGAAATGCATAAAAGTGCATAGTGTACATATAAACCAATGAAGGAGCGTAACATCAGTATCCAAAAATACTGATAACAAAGGAGTCAAGGTGCATCACAAATCAAGAGATCAGGCTCCTTGAGGGAACAAAACAATGGAACAGGACATTCAAGTGCATAACAGAACCTCACACCATGGGTGACCAAGGCACAGCAGAGGAAATAACCCCCAGAGGCTTTCCATGAGCAAATAGCCCACGGAACACCAAAGCCAGGGTTACAAAAGTACAAAAGAATACCCTGTAGAAGATCCACCTGGACTATGGAGCAGATCTGCAGAAGGTAAGTACTGACGCACAGCTCCAGGAACAAAGCGTCGGTCACCACCGTAAGATAGCTCGTCACGGTGGGCACCCAGTTCGCCCAGTGCAGACAAGTAGAAGTCCGGTGCCAAACAGAGCCTTCGCACCACCTCCTCAGCGACCCATCTCAGACAGTGCCAAACCAAGGAAGGAGAACTGTGGCTCATTTAAAGGCCTGTTCAGAGCCCAATCAAGAGGCTCGCTGGTCTCCCGGCGCCATGGCAGGGAGAGTTTTGATGAACCCCTCCAACTCTGCAGGAGTGGTTTAAATAGTGGTGGTGTTGTTGTAGGTCACCCTTGCCCTTGCAGGATACAGCAGCGAGAATCTGATGTTGCGCTTGAATAGCTCACTGCAATGGGGTGTCATAGCTCGACGCCACGATGATACTTGTGGTGAGAAGTCCTGAAAAATGAGCACTTTGTGACCCTCCAGTTGCAGGTTAAGATCCCGTCCTCTAAGATAATGGGCCAGGAGAAAGGACTAGCAGACTGCGAAGACGACACTGACCTGAGACCTTGCGGAGGACCTGGGCAGACAGAGGAGGAGGAGACCCAACAGAGCCAGGAGAAAGGACTAGCGGACTGCGCAGATGACACAGACCTGAGACCAGGGGTGGAGACACAGCAGAACCCAGAGGACGGACAAATGGACTGCACATATGACACAGATCTGAGACCAGAGAGACAATTGAAGAAGGGGAGATCGGCTATCGTGGTTGGAGACTCAATCCTGAGAGGAGTAGACAGTCACATAGCCGGAGGGAGAGAGGACAGACTGGTAACATGTCTCCCGGGGGCAAGAATAAAAGACATCATCAACAATATCGAGAGGATCCTGGAGGGAGCCGAGACGGAGGAGACAGCAGTAGTGATCCACATCGGAACCAACGACATCAGCAGGAGAAACTTCAACAGGACTACACTAACTGACCAGTTCAGGATCCTGGGGAGGAAACTGAGACTGAGGGCAAGGAAGATAGCCTTCTCAGAGATCCTGCCAGTACCGAGAGCGGACACAAGGAGACAGAGCGAACTACAAGCAATTAACGTTTGGCTGAGGAGATGGTGCGATGAGGAGGGTTTCCACTTTGTTAGGAACTGGACTACTTTCTTGGGGAAGAACAAACTCTACAGAAGAGATGGACTGCACCTTAGCACAGCTGGGACGAGGATGCTGGTACGCAACGTCCAGAACGTCATAGACTTGGCTTTAAACTGAGGAGAAGGGGAAAGCCGACAGTCGATTTGACCTTGACACATCGGACATCAGTACCGGACAAGGATACTGATCTGGGACATTGTAAAGGAGGACTCAGGACTGAGTGTGTATTTTTTGAAAAAGGACCTAAGGACGCATTGCAGGGACTGAGGGCACAAATGGAACTGGTAAGCGGCACTAACACAGAACAACAGGAGCCAGAGGGGCAAAGACTTTGTGAAAAAGAGCCCAGGACTGAGTGGGAATTACGAGAACAAGAGGTGCAGGGGAAACAGGCTGAGGACGTCACAGACACACAGCAGCAGGAGGAGGATGAAGCTCGGGGGCTGGCAAACCATGAGGAGGACTGCAGGGGTACCAAAACAAGAGGAAAACAAAAAGATAGGGCAAAGAACTGGGTCTTAAGCTGCCTATACACAAATGCCAGGAGCCTGAGGGCCAAAATGGGAGAACTAGATCACTGCCAGCAAAAAGGACCTAGACATAATTGGAGTCACAGAAACATGGTGGACTGAGGACAATCAATGGGATGTGGCCATACCAGGGTACAAACTATACAGGAGAGACAGGACACATAAAAAGGGTGGAGGAATAGCGCTGTACATAAAAGACTCCATACCCTCAACCAGGATGGAAACAACAGTACGGGCGGATGGCTTGGAATCACTATGGGTTAAGCTACAGGGAGGAACTGGGGCAGACATTAAATTGGGTCTGTACTACCGCCCACCTGGACAACATGAAGAAATCGACCAGGACCTGGAAGCTGAACTGAGGCAGGTATGTGGAAGCGGAAATGTGGTGGTGATGGGGGACTTCAACTATCCTGGGATAGACTGGAGTATTGGGCACTCTAACTGCGCTAGGGAGAACAAATTCCTAGAGGTCACGAGGGACTGTTTCATGGAGCAACTGGTCACGGAACCAACACGGGGTGACGCCACTCTTGACCTAATCTTCAACGGACTAGGGGGGCCAGCAAAGGAGGTGGCAGTATTAGCCCCGCTAGGTAACAGCGATCACAACATGATCCAGTGCAGGCTAGAAATTGGATCATCAAAGGGGAAAAGAACAACAACGACGGCACTCAACTTCAAAAAAGGAAATTATGATGCCATGAGGGAAATGGTGGGAAAGAAACTCAAAGGCAACATAGGGAAGATGGAATCCGTAGAAAAAGCCTGGATCTTACTCAAGGGAACTGTGCACGAAGCGCAAAATCGGTGCATCCCCAAGTTCAGGAAAGGGTGCAAAAAAAAATAGAACAAAAAATCCAGTGTGGATAACAAATGCAGTGAAGAAGGCGATAAACGACAAGAAAGCATCGTTCAGAAAATGGAAAAAAGACCAAACAGAGGAGAACCAAAAAGTGCACAAAGAACACCAGAAGGAGTGTCACCGAGTGGTTAGAAAAGCAAAAAGAGAATATGAAGAGAGACTGGCAAAGGAAGCAACAAACTTCAAGTCATTCTTCAGATACGTCAAGGGGAAGCAACCAGCAAGAGAAGAAGTGGGACCATTGGATGATGGAGACAGAAAGGGAGTAGTAAAAGAAGAGAAAGAAATAGCTGACAGGTTAAATGAGTTCTTCATGTCAGTCTTCACGATGGAGAATACAAACAACATTCCGGAACCCGAGGAGATCGCAATAGGAGACCAAGATGATAAGCTGGTCAATTTAGAGGTAAGCCAAGAAGATGTACTCAGGCAGATAGGCAGACTAAAGAGTGACAAATCGCCAGGTCCGGACGGCATTCACCCAAGGGTACTCAAGGAACTAAAAAACGAAATAGCGGAGCCACTTCGACAGATATACAACCTATCCTTAAAAACCGGAGAGATCCCAGAGGATTGGAAAATAGCAAATGTTACGCCCATCTTCAAGAAGGGCTCAAGGGGCGACCCAGGAAACTACAGGCCGGTGAGCCTGACCTCAGTCCCGGGAAAGATGATGGAGGCACTGATTAAAGACAGCATCTGTGAACACACCGAAAAAAATGGGCAGCTAAAACCGAGTCAACATGGCTTCTGCAAGGGCAGGCCATGCCTCACAAACTTATTGTACTTCTTTGAGGGGGTGAACAGCCAGGTGGATAAAAGGGAATCTATAGACATCATTTACCTTGACTTCCATTAAATTTGCAGATGACACCAAACTATACAGCAGGGCTCAAACCAGGGAAGACTGCGAAGATCTCCAAAAGGATCTAACGCAGCTGGAAAAGTGGGCCGAAAAATGGCAAATGAGCTTCAACATAGGGAAATGCAAGGTCATGCACGTGGGGAAAAAGAACCCAATGTTCACATACAAAATGGGGGGAACACCACTAGGGGTCAGTAACCTGGAGAGAGACCTGGGAGTGATGGTAGACGCAACACTGAAGGCATCGGCGCAGTGTGCCACAGCCTCAAAGAAAGCAAACAGAATGTTGGGTATCATTAAGAAGGGTATTACGACCAGGACGAAGGAAGTCATCATGCCGCTGTATCGTGCAATGGTGCGGCCGCATCTGGAGTACTGTGTCCAGTACTGGTCACCGTACCTCAAGAAGGACATGGCAGTACTTGAGGGAGTACAGAGAAGAGCAACTAAACTGATAAAGGGAATGGAAAATCTCCCATATACCGACAGATTGAAGCAGTTGGGACTTTTCTCCCTGGAAAAACGGAGACTTAGAGGAGACATGATAGAAACCTTCAAGATCCTGAAGGGCATAGAAAAAGTAGAAAGGGACAGATTTTTCAAATTATGGGGCACCACAAGTACAAGGGGGCACTCGGAGAAATTGAAAGGGGACAGGTTTAGAACAAACGCTAGGAAGTTCTTTTTCACTCAGAGGGTGGTGGATACATGGAACGCGCTTTCAGAGGCTGTTGTAAACAAGAAAACATTAAATGGTTTCAAAGAAGGTTTGGATAGATTCCTAGAAGAAAAAGGGATTGAAGGGTATAGATAGGTATAGACCACTACTCAGGCAATGGGCCTGATGGGCCGCCGCGGGAGCGGACCGCTGGGCAGGATGGACCTATGGTCTGCCTCAGCGGAGGCAACTTCTTAAGTTCTTATGTTCTTATGACACGCTCCTTCAGAGCATAATTAAGAAACTGTGCAATAACTGGCCGGGGCCGGGAATCCTCCTCACCTCAGGGGCCCAACCTGTGAGCCCTTTCTATAGAGAATGGCACCAAAGGGTCAGGCAGTGCAACAGCTTTAGGCAGCCAGTCCTCCAGCCACTGGCGCAGGTCGACATCCCGAATGCTAGAAGGGATCCCCACAAACCTCAAGTTATTGCGGCGGCCCCTATTCTCCTGATCCTCAAGGCGATCCACCATGGCCCTATTCGCCGATTCCAAAGTGCGAATGCACTCCTCAAAGTTAGCCGTGACATCCTCCTGCTGGGCTATGCGATCTTCAGCCCGCTGAATCCTGCCTGCCTGGGAGTCCAAACTTTCTTTTATACCTTCCATGAAGGTATGTATAGTGGCCAGTTTGTCTTCCATGACTAATGTGAGCGAGCGGGTGAGCTCTTGTACCGCCGCCGCCTCCAGTGTGAAGATAGGCGCCTCGTGGTGTTCCGCCATCTTGCCATCGGGTCCCCTGGTCTTGTCCCTCACGGCCCGGGCAGATTTTGCTGCCATGAATCCGTCCCCGTCGGAGCGGAAGCGAAGAGGCAGATACAAGGGGAGTCGGGTCTTCAGTGTCGGATTCGCCGCCGGTCAGTCGGAAGTAGATTAAAACGTAAAGATTGGCAGCGCGTCCCGGAGCTATGTAGAGGCACGTCTGTTCACCCTCCCGGCATCACATGCCCCCCCCTATGCCAGGTTTTTCTATGCCTAAACTAGGTGCCAATATCAGAGCCTAACGGCTACTGATTCACAAAGAGGCGTCTAACTTGAAAACACGCCCATGATCCACCCCTAATCATGCCCATGTTGTGTGGGTGCTTTGAGCTACGTACCTAACTTTCAAATAAGGCTGATTGTGAGATGTTGAGTGCCAGTATCAGCACTGATTAAGCCTATTACTCAATTAAAGTAGACACCAATATCTGCACCTAACTTTAGGTGGACTTTATAGAATCAGGGCCTATGTGTATATGTTGAACATATTTTATAAAGACAACATATGAACCTAAAATAAAAAGAACAAAATGATGAAAAATTTGCAAATCATATGGAAAACTAAAGATAATCTTTTTTGTTTGTTTTGCCTACACCCCCCCATACATATTTAATTTATCTTATTTTTTTTCCAAAGCAATGCTGATAGTTTTGATACCCATGTAGGGTTGCTAACTAGATCCAGATTCACTTGCAGTTTTGTTTTTGTTAGGGAATATAATAGGGCAGGCATGCCCAACAGGTAGATCGCGATCTACCTGTAGATCTCAGAGGGGACAGAGGTAGATCGCCAGCCCCACTTGGCTCCATCTCTCCAGCAGCTCGCCCCGTCGCTAGGAGAGACCTCGTGCCAGCAGGTCATCTGCCGAGGGCTTGCTGCTGCTGCTACTGATCCTCTGCCTGTCTTTTTTTCCTCTTGGTCTCATGAGACTACAATGGGAACTCACGGCAGCCATTTTTGATGGCGGCTCTGCATGGGGTAGGAGTGTAGGAAAATCCCCCCTGTCCCGTGTCACTGCTAGGCCACTAGATAAGGTCTGGGGAGATCTGGGAGGCAGTGATTCAGCCATAAAATCTAGGGGGAGGTCCGGGGCAAAAAAAAAAAAAAAAAACACAAATAACCAAATAACCTGTGGATTCAGAGGGAGAAGTGTAAATGCAGCAACCCAGTTCTTGACTGTGGAGTAGGAAGAGCACTTATTCCCTAATGTCACTGGCATTAGAGAATGATACAGGGGCAAGTTTGTCCCCGTCCCTGCAGGAACTCAATTTCCCTGTCCCATCCCTGCATGTTTTAATGCTGTCCCTGTCGCTGCCTCACTCCTGTAAGCTCTGCCTTATCCACACAAGCCTTGAACACTTATGATTTTAAAGTGTTTGAGGCTTGTGCAGATGAGGACAGAGCTTTCAGGAATGGGGCAGGGACAGGAAAAGAACTTGCCGGGACCGGATAGGAAAATGAGTTCCTGCGGAGACAGGGAAAAATTTGGCCCCATGTCATTTTCTAACTGGCATATAATTGTAAATTTCTTTGGCTGAGTTCTCTTTTAAAAATATATATATTTCATCAATGCTTGGTACCCTTTTGCAGTGAAATCTTTGTAGTTTTGCACCATTTTCACTTCAGATCTGCAATAAAAATAATAATATTAGTCTACCGTTATGAAAGTTAGGTCAGACACATATGAAATAAACTTTTATGTGATGAAAGTGTTATTAGTCTAAAAGCAGGTAAAATAGGAAAAGCCAATGTCATGTTAGCACTCCCTTGTATACCTGCTAAAACCTGGGGCTCCTTTTACAAAGGTGCGCTAGCGGTATTAGCGCGTACTTAGCATGCGCTAAAATGTCACGCACGCTAGCCGCTACTGCCTCCTTTTAAGCAGGCGGTAATTTTTCAGCTAGCGCGCGCTATAGCGAGCGCTAATCTGGTGCGTGCGCTAAAAACGCTAGCGCACCTTTGTAAAAGGAGCCCTTGGTGTTAATGCTGGCTAGCAACTAATGGCAATTGGGTGCATAAATGATCCTATTCTATAACATCATATCTAATTCATAAAGCCTCCTCTGACCTGTCCATGGCCCCCATGGCTATATCCCCTTTTGAACTGCACGCTAAACAAGTTAGTCATTCATTTTATTGAATAGGGTGCAGAGCAGATCCCCCACATAAATGGAAAAGACTGCCAATTAACACCAGTTATCAATTAACGACTGATTCATTGATTTGTATGCTGATCTGTGATCCACCCTAAACTTCCATACCCAAATCTGAGCAGCCTATATAGAATCTGAGGGACAATGCTTCATATCATAGGCTGTGCTGACTCTGCTAGCCTGAAGTGGACCCAAGCAATTAACAACGAGCTTTATTCTTGGCTATTGATAGGGTTACTAACATTAGTCACCTCCTTTTCAAAAATAAATCTTGATAACTGTGCGGAATCAAAAATTATATATCAAACTCCCTTGAAATTCACCAAACACTTACAGGGGAACCTTAATACAAAAGTGGCATCCATTTTTAACACCTGGGGGGTCTCAGGAGTAAAAATTGTTTCCTCTTTTATTGTGTTACTCTGGAAACATCTGGATACATTCTTATTTTTTGATTCAGAAAAAGAACATCTTTTTATTTGAAAAACAACTTTAAAAGCCACTCTCTGTCTGAATCTAAAGCCAATTGAACAAAAAAAAAAAAGTGTAGCAAAAGTTATTTGTTCCGATTCTGACTTCTCTAATATATTCATCAAATCTAAAACATCAATAGGAAATTCTTGGTGGTCCTCCTGAGGTTTCTTCTTTCCCAAGGAAATATAGTAGATTTTTGAGATAGGAGTTAAAGAATTTTGTGGCATTTTCAGAACCTCCAAGAGATATCTCTTAAACATATCCAATGCTGAGGTAGTAATTAATTTAGGAAAATTAATCAATCTCAAATTATGTCTCCGTGACAAGTTTTCCAACTGTTCCATTTTAAAGTTAATATTCCCATTATCTTTAATAAGGAGTTGGTTTTGTGCTTCTAAAATTTTCAGGTTTTTTTCTTGCTCCACTGATTTTTTTCTCCAATTTGTTCACTTTTTGTTGTATAATTATAGTCTCAGATATTATCCCAGCACAGTGTGTTAATAATGCTTGTATTTGAGTTTCCAGGAAAATTTGTAACAATGAAATTGCATCCCAGATAGAGTTCAAATCGACCACTGGAGGTTTTTCCAGGGGAAATAGTGAATACCTAAGTTTTAAATCTTTCAGTCCCACAGTACCTTCTTGTATGTTCAATAGTGGTGTCTCTTGGCGTTCCCCAACAAATTCCAGGGTTCCACGTGGCGGTAGTTGTGGTAAGGAGGCAGCTGAAACCCTCCGGACCACCAGATCTTCATCCTCCTCCTCTTCACAGTTCTCAGAAGGAGCTGCATAGCTCCTCTCGCTCCCTGTGTCCTGCAACACTGGTCGATAGAGTGGCTGCGCCGGTGTGTTACGCTCCTCCGGCGAAAGAGTAGTCGCTCTCCGATATGCCCCCATCTCGCACCAAGGACTTTCTGTCCAGTTCTCCTTGGGACCTGCATTGGATAAGTGAGTCCATCAGCCCAGGCAATTGCTGAATCCCGGGTTCCATGGGATAGACCCAGGTCTTGGATTTTCACTTTACCATAAAGATGATGAAAGGTAAAAGGCTCGATAGTGTTCAGCGTTCCTCCCAACAGCTTCAGGCTGCAATCTTAGTTAGGCTCCTCAGCGGCAATTCTTATGTTCTTATAAGTGCACATCTGTTGCTACTCTCTTTTTTAACTTTATTTATTAAAGGACACTTCAAGTTGCACATGTTGCTATGTGGATACCCATGCTCCGCCCACAAAGTACAGTCCATTTGCTGTTATGTGACTAGTATGCCAGTTTTATAGAAGCACACGTGCACGTAATCATCAGTTAAAAGCACCAATCCCAAATGCATGACTTTGCACCCTATAAACCTTAGCATGCATTTAGCACCTAACTTTAGCTCCCTATGCACAGAATTGACGTTTTAGACTGTAAACATTCCAGAGACAGGAAAATGTCTACTGTGCCTGAATGAAGATCAGCTTGGGCTACAAGGTAGGAGTCAAATCTAATGTGCTTTCCTCAATGCCCGTAGATGTTGCTAAATACTCATTGCTTGACATTTACATTTTATTAAATATCAAAATTCCACTATTTGTATATCTATTGAAAGAAAAGATCTTCCCCGTCCCTATGATCATGCAGTCTTTTAATCACAGCTGGTCTGCTGAGTAAGGCACAGTCATAGTGGAAGGAGCAGTGTGTTCTTAGAGAACGTCTTACAGATTTAACACCTTTTATGCTCTGTACTGCAAATGCTGTATGTATAACTTCTAACAACTTCCAGACAGACGTGTCCCACTCACAAACTCCATCATTAATAATCCAGTACATTATGCCCACAGATGGCATTAATCAAAACAGAAGAGTTTGCTAGCAGCTTGATGTTAACCAGTTCAGCAGCAACAAAAGTAATTTCATACAAAATGCAGGAAGTTATGTAATTATAGGCCAGCTCATGACTGACAATCATTGCAGTGCACTGAGGCAGAGAGGCATGCAGAAGCGAACGGATAATGAAGTTGTTTTCCTCAGCAATTATTTACAGTTTACAACACCCACTCTGAAGAGAGAAGATGAAAAGAAGAACTGAGGTGAAACAAACTACTGAAAAGTTTCCTGAATAAACAAACCATGGCCAATGATAGCTAGAACTGTGAACTGATAACTTAGCTATAAAACAAATATCAGCTGTGGTAATGACAAGATTGCCTGCGGTGAAAATAGCAATGCAATACGTTTTCCAGCTCTTTTTGCATGCTTCAGTGTAGATAAAAAAAATAATATGGACCGTATCTTCCATAGGTATTGTCACTGTGTATCACCAGGCCAGGCCGCGCCCAAGCGGGAGAGGTCTGAAAGAGCCCAGAGCACACGGTGCTGACTGAGCGGATTTATCAGTACTAATTGGAGTTGGTGGATCAAGTAAAAAACACCCAGTTCTGCTTCCAAAACAAAATTCTTTATTCCAATAGGAACTTCAGCTTTCAAAACCCACAATTGCATTCACAGTTCCAAAACTTGTATTTCCCAGTTATAGTCCAAAAATGACTCTTTTGTACCTCAATGTAATTGTCCATAGATCCCAAACTACTTTCCAAAATACTTTCTTGCAGTTGGATACAGTCTCTTGCTGGCAATCACTTCTGGCAGCTTTAGACTGGATCCGCCTCTGAACTCTTTGGATGCAGAGCTCACGGCAGAAGGGACCTCCTCCCACAATGACCGTTGGCTGTGGTCCCTCCCAGCTAGGACCCACAATCCAGTCTAGGGAAAAAAACAAACCCCAAAAGGAAAAAGGTCTGTGCAGCGCTAATTGCCACAGCCTAAAAACTTTGTGGTTCTTGCCCAAAGGAATGCAAGGAACCCCCACAAGCCACTAAGGTTTTCAGTAACCTTCTTTTGCCTCAAGGTTACAGAGCCAGCCAGCCCCTTAACTATCATACCCAGTCTCAGCCTAACTTCCTTTAAACCCCATCGGTTTCCATATCCCACTGGTCAGAATCAACATTGCCCTCTTTGATGTCCATGACTTCCTCATGGTCTAAAAGGTCTTCATTATCTGAAGCTTCCCTCCTGAATTCCTCTAACATTTCAGCTTCCATAAAGTTAGATCTGACCTGGGTGTTAGGCTGAGGTATGCCCTTGGAACTGGTTTCCTGTCTCCATTATGTTTCCTCTCCAGTGTGGGTTAGTTCAGTAGCTGCCTCCTTTCCGAGCACTGCTGCTGGTCCCTATAAGCCTCAGGAAAATGAGCAACAGGAGTGACTTGTTCCCAGTGGCGTACTTAGCATATGTGACACCCGGGGCCCATCATTTTTGGCACACACCCCCCATCTGTACAAAAAACATGATTTTTAGTAACAAGCCACATGTCACACATGAGTACCTAGGAAAAGGCAGCATCTTACATACTGCAGTGAGCAGTACAACATCAATACACCCATTGTAAAACTAAACAAGCCAGACTAGTACAGTTCAATCCTACACCATCAATCCTAACAGAAAACCATGTCTTTCGAACACACAGAACACAGAAAACACCTTCGCCTAGTATGGAATAAGCAATCACAAACTTACCCCTTCCCCTTTTAAAAAACTGTAGTGTGGAATTTAGCCACGGTGGTAACAGCTCTGACGCTCATAAAATTCTGAGCATCAGAGCTGCTACCACCACGGATGGCGCTAAAAAAATGCTCCACAGTTTTGTAAAAGGGGGGATAAAATAGAAATACATAGACAAAGGTTAAATTGAACCAGCAAGAAGCTGGACTCTGCATACAATGCAATACCACAGAAACAGTGACACATGTCTCCTAAAGCAATAAATAAATAGAAAATTTTTGTTCTGCCTTTGTCTTCTCTGGTTTCTGCTTTCCTCATCTTGTTACTCTCTTCCTTCCATCCACTGTCTGCCATCTCTCTGCCCCTATATGGCATCTTCTCTCCTTCTATGCCCCTTACAGAAACTGTATGCCTCCCCCTTCCATCTCTCCTTTCACCCCATTGGTCTGGTATCTGTCTCCTCTCCTTCCCCCCTGCTCTGGCATCTCTTTCTCCGCTCCCTTCCTCCTGTTCTTCCCTGGTCTTCCTTCTTAATTTATTTTCTGCCTTTGTCTAAATTCTTTTTTTACTATTCAGTCCTCAATTTCCCTCTTTCACTGTGTCTACCTATAGCTTTCCACCTCTTTCCCTCACTCCTTCCAGTAACTAACTCTATCCTCTTCCCTCAATCTTGCATGTGCCCTTTTTTTCCTTCTCCTCCCCACTTCCTTCCAGCATCTGCTCCCCCTTTCCCTCACACTTCCATTCAGCAGCTGTCCTTCCTCTCCTCCACACTTCCATTCAGTGTCTGTTTCCCTCTCTCTACCCCTTCCATCTACTGTTCACCTTCTATCTCGCCCCTTCCATTCACTGCCCTCTGTGCTCTTTCTATCCAGTGTGCACTCTCTCTCTCTCTCTCTCTTTTCCATATGGCATCTTCCCTCTTTCTATGCTCCTTTCATAAACTATCTATCCCGTGCCTCTTCTCTCCTTTGTACATGATTGATTTAAACTCTGCCACCTCTCCGTTTTTCTCTCTCTGTCACCAGTCCCTCCCCTATGCTTTGACATCTCTCTCTTCTCCTTTCTTTCCTTCCCACCTCACAGTCTGGCATCATCCCTTCCCTGATTCCCGGCATCTCTCTCCTTTCCTTTTCTTCCATCTCTCCCTCCCCCTCCATGCTCTGACATCTCCTCCTTCCTTTCCCCCTTCCTTTTCCCTTGATCTGGCATACCTTCCTCCTTCCCTCCATGCCCTGGCGTCTCTTCTTCCCTTTAAACCCTGGCCTATCCTTTCATTCCCTCCAGTTGGGTAGATCAACACTCTCCCCAATTCTCTCCCCCTCTGCTCCCTTTCCTCCTTCTGTCATGCAAGGCCTGGTGTCCTGAACTTCTTCGGGTAGCAGCAGCATTCACAATTCACTGCTGTTGCCGGCTTCAGGCCTTCCTCTCTGTTTTCATGAAAACAGGAAGTAGGCAGGACCCGGCAGAGAGGAAGGCCTGAAGCCGGCAACAGCAGCAAATTGTAAATGCTGCTGCTGCCCGAAGAAGATAATGGCACCAGGCCTTGGAGCACCCAAGGCAGACCGCCTCTCTCCCCTCCCAGCCGAACCCCTGCTGACCCTCCTATCTCTCCCCCCAAAGTGAACCTTTCTGACCCTCCCAGCGAGAGCAGCAAACCTCCCTCCAGTAGCATCGGCTGCTTCGTGGCTTTTTCCTGCCAGTGCAGCGTCACTGATGACATCATCAGTGACGCGGCAGAGAGAGGAGAAAGCCGTGAAGCAGCCGACGCTACTGGAGGTTAGGTTTGCTGCTCTCGCTGGGAGGTTCGGAGCGCAATAGGGAGCGCTGGCTGTGCACCCCCTCTAAGGCTGTACCCGGGGCGGATTTCCCCCCCCCCCTTGGTACGCCACTGCTACAGTAGCCCATCAGTATTTACTGCTAAGTATTGAAAATCTAGCCCTTCTTGATTTCATCTGTGTAAATGAATCTAGACAATCAGACTGACTGCAACATGAACATGCTTGAGTGAAGCATATCTAAAACTAACACGTTAGTCAGATTTGTGTGGGTGTTATTTTTTTCTTCTTAATGGTGACACAGTCATTGCTGATTTTTTAAGGCGTAACCTTTGCACTTGCTTTCTAAGGGCTTGTGGTTCAAATTTTGTTTTCTTACATTCATAGGCTGAGTTTTTTAAAACCATAGAGTTCTCTGACACTTTTCTCATTGTTGTTATTGAACAGTGTACCCAGAATGTAGGCAGGAGAGGATCTAATGATTTTGTTTATTTAAATTATTACAAAAAAATAATTAAAAAATTGTTTTGCTTTTACTGCTGCTTTCATATCCCAGATGATGTTTACTTTTCTAAAGATATTATCTTTTTATACCATTTTCTCCTTTTTTTCACACTATCTTTTTACCTCTGTCTGCCCTCTGCTCCTTTCCCTTTATCTGTGCTTCATGTGTATTATACAGGTATACAGAAAATGATAAGAAAAAAAAAATGAAAGATTTCTTCTATGTATCAAAGACTTCTTAGGAGTCTAATAAGCTCCGAAGAAAAGCAGAAGACAAATCTCACAACCCTTTGAAGTCCATTTTTGTCCATCTTCATTTCTGAGCTAGTTAGAGGAATATAGACTGAGAGGCTTTTTGAGACCTCGGGGCCACAGAGAAGGGGAGGGAATGAAGAAAATAGGAGACAAATTAATCCAACTGAATTCAGTACCAGAAAGAAAGAAAAGCATGTTCCTTAAAAAATACAGACTAATGCTTCTTATATAATTCTGGCACAGTATTGATCTTGAAAAAGTTGTAGAAAAGTAAATTTTTTTTTTTGAGATACCAATTAATTGTTTTTCAAAATTATTTGGGGGGGTCTGCGTATGAGGGGCTGCTGAAAAGTTCTCAGCCCAACCAGCCAACCAACTTCCTAAATTCTGAGCATTATTTTGCCTTTGTAGCTGCCAATTTGTAGAAACATAATTCTATGTTTTGGCATTGTTTCAGATCATTGATTAAACCATATCCACATCATTCTTGTCTAGGTTGGGCTGAGAACTTTTCCAGTACCTCTTAGTATTACTTGCCAAGGACTTTTTGATAGGGTGATTTATATATTCTAAAAATTCAAACTGAAATTAAGGAGACAGCAGTCAATTTTGAAAATGATTATCACTTATTAAGATCAGTTAATAGAACAGATGATAGGATTTGGAGCGATTAGCTGCTTTTCAGTGGTTTGATGAGTTTTAAGAAAATACTTATGGATTGGTTAAAAACGTGGGGGTTGATATTCAAAATAATTTAAGTGGTCAGAAGAGGCTTATGGTCTCTTAAATTGCCTGTCCAGAGCTAACTGGGAATATTCAGTGACACTTAATCAGACAGTGCCATTGAATATTCTCTCTGACCAAGCATGCTTAAAATCAGACTAGTTTGTGGGTAGCACAGAAGAAGAATTAGGGCAGAGATAGGCAGTGCAGAAAGCTAACTGGATAGTGGAGATTTTCAATCTGCTAACTAGTTGTGTACCCATATATGAAGTTAGGATAGAAAAAAAGTTGTAAAGTCAATCAGGCACCACTCTGAACATTGGTCGGTTAACTTCTAGGTTGTGGCTCGATGTCCTCCCAGCCCCACCCCCCTTCCCTGACAAACCCACCACAACCACAGGCACATCCAGAACTCTTTCCAATCCATCCTCCTTCCATCTTTGACATAACATAACATAACTTCAAAACTCACTTGTATACTGCAAATACCATTAAGAACTATGCATTTCACAGAGATTAACAATCCAAATTAATTAACAACCAGTGTCTAACTTCCAAAAGATTCTGTAAAAAGATGCGTCTTTAAAGCACGTCGAAACTGTTGACCCAGAATCACACCAAGACACCCCCATCCCCAAACACACACACCTACCATCCAGAAGCACACCTGAACTCCCCTTCAGGATGCCTACTCCTCATCCCACCCTCTGGAAACTAAGGAGACACCACTACTGGATCCCCCTGCCTCCTTTCACCCCTAGCCCTCAGAACAGCAAACCCCCCATGGTAGTTGGCTTCATAGACTTCATTTTATCAGATGAGTTGGAGGACACTTTTGCAGTGCACATCATTCTGATCTGGACAATTCCATTCTGGTTGTTTTGTAGTTGGCTTCTCTGCCCATCTAATATAATAAAATGGTAGGACGCACATGCGCACTAAAAAAATCGTGTTCCCTGAGCTGTCACGTTTTTTTTAGTGCGCATGCGTGGGTTGTACGTCACCAATGTTCCTCCTCCACCATGCAACGCAAGCCATGTCCGCCGCCGGCCTTGAGCTACTGGGGGCCGGCGGCGCGAGCCGCCCGGCCGGTGCTGAGGCCCCGCCTCCCGCTTTCGCCCTACACGGCGACACCAGACCCGGACCTACAAAACGCTGAGGCCCGTCTTCCGACCTACACGGCGCCGCCAGATCCGGCACCACAAAACGGCCCTCACATCCGCGAACATGCTTGCCATGGAAACAGAGGGGATCAGGAGCTAAACATCGATTTTAAAAAACAAACAAACAACAGTGCACAATGACAGAGACACACAGACACTCACAGAAGGACAGGGGGCTAAAGAGACAGATTTAAAAAAATAACAAAACACTAAGGAGAAAGAGAGACACAGATAAGGAATGCTGCTGGGCAGGGGGAGCAGGGAAGAGGGTCAGGGGGAGAAAAGAAGGAGTGCTGCTGGACAGACAGAGCAGGGAAGAGGAACAGGGGAGCAGGGAAGAGGAACGGGGGAGCAGGTAAGAAGTACTGCTGGACAGGGGGAGCAGGGAATAATGACTGCGGAGCAGGGAAGAAGCTGGACAGGGGGAGCAGGGAAGAGGGACAGGGGGAGCAGGTAAGGAGTGCTGCTGGACAGGGGTAGGTAAAAGGAAGGGAGAAGGCCTACTGCTGGACAGGTGGAACAGGCAAGGGGTGATGGTTGACAGCCAAGGAAAGAGAGAGACAGAAAGCGGTCAAGAGGAGAGAGAGAAAAAGAAATAAAGACACACACATCTATTCTAGCACCCGTTAATGTAACGGGCTTAAATACTAGTTTCTCTATAATGTGCAGAAGAAATGTCCACTTCCTTGTGCCCGTTGCAGTAACCTATCCAAAATGACTGTCACAACTCCTAACCTTTGAGGCTTCCACTAGAGGTAAACAACCATTTTAGAGAGACTGCCACAATGAGCAGGATCAAGCAGGAAATTCTCCTGTGCTCATGACCCCACTGGATCACCAGAGCATTGGGCTCTTTCTATTTTATTCTGTCTTCCCCCTCACCTTACCAGCATTGAACCAGCTCATAAAATTTGATTTCCCTGTTTAGTTCGTGCAGAGGAAGAAATAGAGAAGTTATACCAGTAGTAGGGGGAAGGGAATCAATTCAGCACAGCACCTGGGGCATTTGAAGAGACATGACACCATCATGCCACACAAAACTATTTCTATATTCTGCATAATTTTATCTTCTACTTCTTCTTCCACCACTGTGCTCAGTCATGTCTTCTTGTACAGGAAGGGCTAACCTCATCTGTAGTTGTTTTCTTTTTCCACTGTGGTTAGCCAAGTTTTCTTATGCTGGGAAGTTAGGAACCACACCATGTCTTCTGTCATTCTAGGGCTAGAGTAGTCTGCAGCTAGTATATATTTGGGGGTGGGATATAAGCACCAGCTGTATGGCTACTGTGGGTGCCTGAGCACCCCTAATGCTCTATAATGTATGTTACAAGAACGAGAGGGCAGTCGGAAAAATTAAGTGGGGACAGATTCAGAACCAATGCTAGGAAGTTCTTCTTCATCAAGAGGGTGGTGGACACCTGGAATGTGCTTCCAGAGGGTGTGATAGGACAGAGTATAGTATTGGGGTTCAAGAAGGGGTTGGATGATTTCCTGAAGGAAAAGGGGATAGAAGGGTATAGATAGAGGATTACTATACAGGTCCTCGACCTGATGGGCCGCTGTTTGAGCAGACTGCTGGGCACTATGGACCTCTGGTCTGACCCAGCAGAGACACTTCTTATGTTCTTATCAAATCTGGAACCCAAATTTCCATGCTGTAAAGTAGCAGGGAAAGGCAGAAAGGTAGTTTTTCTGTATCCCAGTCATAAGCACTGGAATACTTTTTTTGTTTGGGAGAGGGGGAAGCTATGTCCTAGACCCCCCCACACCCAAGCTCCCTTGATGTGACATCTCTGTCTTCCCCTTCCTCCCTCCTATGGTCTGGTATCTTTCTCCACTCCTTCCACCAGTTTGCCATTTCTTTCCTCTCCCATGGTCTGGCATCTCTCTCTCCTTCCCTTCCACTTTATATGGTCCATCTCTCTCCTTCCCTTTCCTACACTCTGTGGTCTGGTTCTCGCCTCTCCTTCCCACAGTTTGGCATCTCTCTCCCCTCCTTCCCTTCCCTGTTCCCCCCTGCTGTGATCTGACATCTTTCATTCTGTCCCCCTCCCCCAGTCTGGAATCTCTCTCCTTCTTCCTGGCACACCTCTCTCCCCTCCTCCTCTTTCATTCCCTGGTCTAGCATCTCTCTCCTTCCTTATCAGGAAAGGAATGGAAAACAAAGATGAAAATGTTATAATGTATGGTAATGCAATGTAATGTAATCTATGGTATGGCTGCATCTCAAATATTGTGCAATTCTCTTCACCATGTCTCAAAAAAGATATAGCGGAATTGGAAAAGTTACAGAGAAGGGTAACAAAAATAATAACAGGGATGGGATGAGTTCCCCATGAGGAAATGCAAAAATTGCTAGGGCTCTTCATCCTAGAGAAGAGATGACTCAGGGGTGATATGATTGAGGTCTATAAAATACTAAGTGGAGTGGAAAGGGTAGATGTGAATATCTTGTTTACTCTTTCCAAAAAATTTAAGACCAGGGGGCATGTGATGAAGCGATTAAGTCTTCGACATGTTTAGTTTCAGATGACGGCAGAACATCCAGGCAGCATTGTCAACCAAACAGGCAGAAACTTTTTCTTGGATTTTAGGTGAAATTTCAGGTGTAGAGAGATAGATCTGGGAGTCATCAGCATATAGATGATACTGGAAGCCATTGGAGGAGATCATGGCACTGAGGGAAGAAGTATAAAGAGAGAAGATAAGGGATCCTAAGACAGAACCCTGGGGTATGCCAACCGCTAACGGGTAGCATACAGAAGAGGACCCAACAATACATACACTAAAGGTGAGATGAGAGAGGTAGGAGGCATACCAGGAGAGGACAGATTCATGGAATCCAAGCAAGGACAGCGAATCAATGAGTAAGCTGTGATTAACAGTATCAAAGGTAGCAAACAAGTCAAGAAGGATGAGGATCGAGTAAAGGCCCTTAGACCTGGTCATGAACAAGTCACTGCAGACTTTGGTGAGGGCAGTCTCTGTGGAATTTAATTCAGTTCTGGAATTTGTTGCTTGAGAATATGGTGAAATCAATTAGTTTAGCAGGGTTTAAAAAAGATGTGGATAATTTTCTAAAAGAGAAGTCCATAGGCCATTATTGAGATGACATGGGGAAATCCACTGCTTATGTTCTTACATGAAGGAAAAAGAAATGAAAGAAATAAAAAAGGTTTAGAAAATAATTAATAAAAGAGAAGGAAAATTAAGACAGAAAGGAGGCATAATAGTAGACCAAAGATTGTTTGAGTTTTTCTTTGCTAGCTGGACTAGATGAAAGCTGGAGGAAGTAGCTGGTATTTTCCCCCTTCTCCAGCCCTTCGGTCATCTGGACAAATAGGTTAATTCACTGGAGGAACACAGGAGAGCAGGAGGGAGTTGTGGCATCTGTGGTGCCATTCTCTTAAAAATTGCTCTTCCCTGGCAGCATTTCCTTTTTTCACTAAAATAAAATAATCATCAAACCATTACATCCCATGGGAGACAGTGGGGATGGACCAATTGGGCTCATTATGCTGCATTGTTCCAAAGAAAAAAGCATGAGAGCAGCACAAAGAAAGGATAGATGGGTGAGTTTAGGAGGGAGCAAGGCATAGAGTCCCTGATTTTATAAAAGATGTCTACAGTTAGATTCCTACATTGGAATGTCTAGGCGCACTCAATTAGGCCAATAAAACACTGGCCTAAATGGCCTAAGGATTTGGGCCCAAATTCTGCAAGTAGCACCTAACATTCGGCACCTAATTTGGAGGCGCCCATCTAGATACGCGCCCAACTTAATTGTAAAACAAGACCAATTAAGGGTTTTAATTGGCAATAATTGAAAGTTAGGTGCCTAGCAAGAAAAACTGATTCTGTAAGATGGTGCCTCTAAAAATTTGGGTGACCTTCAAAAAAATAGGCGCTATGCATGTTAGGCTTGGGCATGGTTTTGTGTTAGGCGCCATCTTACAGAATCACCGCACTTAAGCTTGCATAGGTGCTCATACGGCTGCCTAACTTTTAGTTGTAATAATTCAACCAACGAATAGAGGACAAGTAATAACAAGGGTTCTTGCTATTCTATACCGCTCTCAGAAACCTGTGATATTCAGGACACTTGAGTATCCAGACATAACTGATACAGGTGCAAAGTATCTTTCATCGAGCCGGTATTTTCATGTGCAAAACTACAAATGTGCAAAAAGCTATAATAAAGTGCTATGTGAAATAAATACTATTAAAAAATTTGCACTTAGCTTTTATATGTACTTGATTTGTAGTGGATCATTGTAGTAAACAAAAATTGGCTAAACGCCCTACGGGACCCGTTTCGCCACAGTCAAGGGCTTCATCGGGGGTCTTGTATTTATGAACTACAATAAACAAAAACATAAAACAATCAGTATATCTATAATACACTAGTGCAAGAAAACTCTCTCTAAAATTGCCTTTTCTAGAAATAAAAATTTAAAAGATATTTTGGCTCCAACCGTATGTGATATTAGTAAGCCCTTCACAGCGCCGGTAGTGGGTTTCTACAAATGTGGACATTGCAATATTTGCAATGTCACAATTTCTCAAAATGAATTTATCAATCCAGCTGATGGAAGGAGATATCAAATTAAACATTTTCTTACATGTTCTACCGATCACATTATCTATGTGATCGTGTGTCCATGTAACAAGCTATACGTGGGTATGTCCACGAGATCCCTGAAGACGAGAATAGGAGAACATAAGTCTAATATTAAATGCCTTAAACGTAGTGCCCCTCTAGCGGGGCATTGCATTCAGATGAATCATGCTTTTGCAGACTTGAAATGTTTCGGAATTGATAGAGAGGTACAGACTATGAGAGGTGGGGATAGGCAACGAAGGTTACACCAGCGTGAATCCTGGTGGATTTTTAGATTAGATACTCTGAAACCGAAAGGGTTAAATTCAAAGATTGACTGGTGTTCATTCTTTTAATTATATTAATATTTGTTTATGGTATAGGGCATGCATGTATGTTGGTAACATTTTAGTTAGTAGAGTTAAAATCGCAACAAATAGACTTTGAGTATATGATATTTTGTTGACACATGCGCAAGGTTAACATATACGTCATCTTTGTAGAAGGTTTAAAAAGCGCATGCGCGGCGTTTAAAAATCGCCAGCGCCATTTTTTACGTGTCAGCTCAAACAAAGTTGCACAGTGAGTACTTCCTTCATAGACAATTTTAGAGAGAGTTTTCTTGCACTAGTGTATTATAGATATACTGATTGTTTTATGTTTTTGTTTATTGTAGTTCATAAATACAAGACCCCCGATGAAGCCCTTGACTGTGGCGAAACGGGTCCCGTAGGGCGTGTAGCCAATTTTTGTTTACTACAATGATCCACTACAAATCAAGTACATATAAAAGCTAAGTGCAAATTTTTTAATAGTATTTATTTCACATAGCACTTTATTATAGCTTTTTGCACATTTGTAGTTTTGCACATGAAAATACCGGCTCGATGAAAGATACTTTGCACCTGTATCAGTTATGTCTGGATACTCAAGTGTCCTGAATATCACAGGTTTCTGAGAGCGGTATAGAATAGCAAGAACCCTTGTTATTACTTGTCCTCTATTCGTTGGTTGAATTATTTTGATTCGTTTAAGAGGACCTAGTCCATTGTTTGTGGTTAAGTAACTTTTAGTTGTGCCTAGACCTGGCCTAAATTTTGAGCGCCTCCAAAATAAGTGCTGATCAGCGTGATTAATAATAATGATATATTTTATTTTTTCCCCTCAAAATATCTTGTTTAAGATCATAAATTTTGTGTTTCTCTATTAATTCAGAATTTCTAGATATAGCTATAAGTTTTTCACAACTTTTTTATTTTGAAATTCTTTATAAATTTTACATATCTGCAGGTTTTTCTACTACTCTGTCCCCCTAGAGCAGTGTTCTTCAACCTTTTGACACCTATGGACCGGCGGAAGTAAAGTAATTATTTTGTGGACTGGCAGTTGAAGAACATTGGGCTAAGTCGTAGGCCAGACCCCGCCCATCTCCACCCAATTTCTGCCCCAGGTCCCCAGTTACTAATTGTAACACCATTTTTTCCATTCATTTTTCATATATACACACATACAATATAATTGTATTAACAACACATAATGGTTAACCACAAAATTAAACTACACAAAGCACACTGTATGCTTCTCAATATTCATTCCTACCAGAACACAGATAACCCCATGCAAATACGGGCCCAAAAACTAAAAGTACTAATATATACAAACAAACCCTAAGGTGCTAGAGTCTGCATTCTGTACAACCTCAGAGGAAAAAAAAACAAATGCATTTCTTCCTGGACAGCAGATGTAAATCAATCACTAAATTAAAAAATAAAATAATTCCTCCTACCGTTGTTGTCTCCCTCCCTTCATGCTGTGCCTTGCCTTCTGGCCTGCTCCCG
Source organism: Geotrypetes seraphini (assembly GCF_902459505.1). Lineage (NCBI taxonomy): Eukaryota > Metazoa > Chordata > Amphibia > Gymnophiona > Dermophiidae > Geotrypetes > Geotrypetes seraphini. The sequence goes on from NC_047086.1 coordinate 256,637,707, forward strand.
CCTGGCCGTTACATGCTGCCCCCCAGTATTATCTTCGGGCCAGCTCCCTCTTCCTCAGTACTGCAGTGCACAAAGCCGTGGGCAGCGGCTCCTCGTGCATGCCATGCCTCATCTGGAAGCCTTCCCTCTGACGTTATGACATCAGAGGGAAGGATTCTGGTTCAGGCACAGGCCGCACATAGGAGCCTCTGCTCATGGCTTTGTGCACTGCAGCACTGGGGAAGAGGGAGCCGGCCCGAAGACAACGCCGCATCAATCGCACCGTGGACCGGTGGCTGAAGAGCACTGTCTGTGGACCACAGCTTTGGCTTAAGCTTTGGCTTAAGGTTATGAATACTGCAAATAAAGTGTGATACACCCCATTTCCAACTTTCAGGAAAAGAGTACCAAAGAAAACACTCACGTTTGCTGTTCAACCGAGAAAATAGCCATTTTGGGTTGCACTACCCTTACATCATCATGACATCATCAATATGCACCCAGGTTGAACAGGCACAGTAAAATTGACTTTGTTAAACGTATAGAATATTTGGCTTGTTTGATGTGATTTTGAACCCCCTAACTGCTGAACACAAGGCATCAGCTAAACACAACATCTTAAGCTGTTAAGCCACAGAAATTTGCTTCTGGACACTGCTCAATGACATATGGTATGGAAGTGGTTGTGAGACTACATGAAGAATTAGACATTAGAAAAAGGAACGAAGCAGAACTAAAATTCTGATGTGGATACGCAAGCAGGCTTAGCTGCTTTATGTTCCCCAGGTAGTGGGTTCAATTCCACTTTTTGTAAACAGGTATTTAACCCAGTTGGTTATAATCTCCAAATGACAAAGTCCTCTTGGTGACTGTTAGATACCTTTTTTACAAAAAAAAATGAGGGCATATAGAATACAAAACAGCACATATCCCTAAAGCTAGGTTTGAACTCCTCCTGGCCAGCCTCTCCCAGGCTCTTCTGTAACATAAAAGGACATAAAACTTAATTTCTATACTGCTATACAGAAAACAATATGCATTACTCATTCATACAGTTACAATAGAAAACATTTATTCACCTGTGCAATGATCATATAATTTGAAGTAGTTTAAAACCTTATCTATATCTCAGATAGGTCCTTCTGTGGCCTGGTACCACAAAATAGTGGTGCTCTCTTTTGATAAAGAGGCTGACCAGGAGTCTTGAGTCAGCCAGAGAAAAGTTGGGCTGACTCTTTCCCAACATCATGCTGCAAATGATGTCTCCACGCTGATGACATCATGATGTCATGTGCACTGACATCACTAGGTGCTATGCAGAGCGCTCATATAGGCGATTCAGCAAAGCACACTTATAATGAGAGCGCTTTGAAAATAGGCGCTTCTGAGATAGGCAGTGGGATCTCTCAGAGAGAGAAAGAGATAATGGTTACTGCCGATGGGCAGACTAGATAGGCCATTTGGGCTTTATCTGCCATCATGTTTCTATGTTTCTATTAGTTTATTCAACATAGGCGCTTAACTATTTTATGGGCGCCATTCAGCGCGGTTCAAGAAAAAGTAGTTGTTCTTTTGTGAATCATACTGAGCATCACCTAACCTGGCGCCTAACATTTGGGCGCTTGTTATAGAATTTGGCCCTTAATACCTGCTGGCACCTAAGACCACTTAAGCATCACTAGGCATGATTCTATAAACAGCTCCCAGCGATTGATTGACATCCACACTGCCTCCAAACAACATTTCTTGGTTTATTTTCCTTCTTGGCTCAGCAACTGAGCCTTGTCTTCCTACTCCTAGCACTGCTTTGCTGATCAATCTAGAGCAGTGATTGTTTATCCATAAATAATTTTATTGAAATTTTAAACATGCAAATCCAAAAAAACAACACAAATAACAGCAATCCTAAACAAATATAAATATAATAATACTTATATAATATGAACTTCTAATTAGTCCTGGGAAGTTGCATTTACCCTCATATAATAACACAGTCAGATAAATATATGAATATATTACAAACATACCACAATTAATTACCATATCTACTAACAGATTCCCATGCTTTCATAAATTTACCCAAATTACCACAACAAATAGCTAAATTTTTTCATACTTACATTACATTACATTAATGATTTCTATTCCACCAATACTTTGCGGTTCAAGGCGGATTACATAAAAGTTTTCAGAGATTACATAAAAGTTTACAGGAATAACATAAGAGATGTCTTAAGAATTACATAAGAATTACCAAAGAGTTGTCGAGATCTTAAGGTGATAAATGTTGGGTAATAAGAATTACCAGAGAGTTGTCGAGATCTTAAGGTGGTAAGTGTTGGGTAGATAGAGGCATTTTAGCATTAGTTGGGTAGTTAGAAGCATATTAGAGTATATTAAGGGTATAGAGTGGGTAGGTGGGGTTTGGATAGGAACTGGTCATGTTAGATAGGTTTTATGTATTTTTTGAAGAGTAGGGTTTTAGTATCTTTCTTGAAAGTTTTGTAATCTGTGGTCGATGACAACAGAATGGTGATTTGTCTGTCAGTTTAGCTGCTTTGGTGGCTATTAGGTTGTCATATAGTTTTTTTTGTTTCACATTTTTGGATGGTGGGTTTGTGAAGAGTGAGAGGGTTCTCCTGTGCCTGGATAAGGAGGATTGAGTTAGTCGGTTATTCCAGTAGGTTGGGCTTTCTCCGTTAATAGCTATGAATAATAGGCAGTAGAATTTGAAGTGTACTCTTGCTTGTATTAGGAGCCAGTGTGAGTCATGGTATGTTTCTGTGATGTGGTCATATTTTTTCAATGAGTAGATGAGTCTTAGGGCTGTATTTTGTATAGTTTGTAATTGTTTTATCATGGTCGCTGTACATGGGAGGTATAGTATGTTGCAGTAGTCTGTTAGTTCAAGGATAAGGGATTTAGCATACAAACACAACATATTCCACCAGATGTTATAATCCAATTTAGAGAAATCTTTCCAATTGATTAATATAAATTAAACAGTTATCATTAGTAAGTTTATCAGCAACTGTGCTTTATAAGTATCTACTGCACTATCTAAATCAAGTGCCCCAAGTATGACTATTTTAAAAGTTAATGGTTCTGATAAGGAAAGTACCTCAGATACAGTTAACCAAATTTTTTCCCAATATGCTTTAAAGTACCAATTGTTGACCTGCAAGTCCAAAAAAGTTCTGCTTGTTAGCATCTATTTTGGATAATTTCAGAGGTGTCTAAAAAGCTTTATGCATTAAGAAACCCTTTTTTGAGGCACTGACACCTTTAAGAATCTGATGAAAGTTACAGACCCCCTTCCCCAGAAACATTCACATAAACACAACTTTACATGCAATAAATATACCCCCTCCTTTACAAGCTGCGCTAGTGTTTTTAGTGCCGGCCGCAGCAGTAACAGCTTGGATGCTCATAGGAATTCTATGAGCGTCACGGCTCTTAGCGCACTAAAAGGTGCCAGTGCAACTTTGTAAAGGAGGGGGATAATGTATTTTATTTATCGAGATTTGATTGTCTCATGCATAAATGACATACACAAAGTATTATTAAACTTTAAAGTAAATAATCTAAAAAATACACTCCTTTGTAATGCAAAAAGTAATGGCCACTCATTAGAATTATGAAATACCATCCTCTGTGCAAATTAAAACAGATCTACTACTACTATATTTTCTAATACCATTACTACTACTACTTAATCTACTCTCTACTTATCTGTGAGAAAAATCAACAGTAACGGGCTGTATAGTGAATATAAATGTTAATTTTTATCTGACCCACATGGACCCTCTGAAACCTATCCACGGACCCCAGGTTAATAACCCTGACCTAGAGTGTATGATCTATGTGGCCATTATGATAAACAGCCTATGCCTGCTAGCAGTGTTCCGGTGATAGCAGAGCCATTTGAATCTGACATGTGCCTTACACTTCAGTTAAATGCAGGTATTCCTGAATCTGGTGTTCCTTTCTCAAGAAACAAGAAAAAAACTAGAAAAAATTGCAGACAATATGTACAAAATGCAGGCTGTGTTTATTATATCAAATATTAAATGCGGTCACTAATACCACTTTTTTACAAACCAAGGGACCCGACACGGTCCATGTTTTGGTAAACATGCCTTCCTCAGGGGTCCTAATCTATATATATAAAATCGGGGGTATGTATGTGTATATGTATGTGTGTGTGTATGTGCCGCGATCACGCAAAAACGGCTTGACCGATTTGAACGAAACTTGGTATGCAGATCCCTCACTACCTGGGATGATATGTTCTGGGGGTCTCACGGCCCACCTGCACACGTGGGCGGAGCTACAAACATAAAATCAGATTTCACCCATTCATGTCAATGGAAAAAATGTAAAAAGCTGCCATTCTCACAGTAATTCAAAAACGGCTTGACCGATTTGAACGAAACTTGGTATGCAGATCCCTCACTACCTGGGGTGATATGTTCTGGGGGTCTCGCGGCCCACAACTCTATGTTGCTTGCTCAAGGGTGGGTTCACCCAAGAATTTATATGTTCTTGCTCCAGGAGGTGAAACTAAAATTGTTGTTTATAATCATGTTTTGCGTTAGTTGTATTGTATTCATTTTGTCAAATATTTCACATTATAATTTGAATATTGTACTTTTTATTAAGCTGTAAAAAAATAATTTAATTCACCACTATAAAGTATCTTTATTTGAATCCATTTACAGTGTTATTGCTATAATTAAATACCGTGCAACGCCGGGGCATCAGCTAGTAAATATAAATAAGAGAACCTAAGAATATACAATTGGTATATTCTAATTGGACAAATGATGTGCATAGGTGACAAAGAGATGGTCTATGTGAAATAGTGAAGAAATGTCCAATTACAATATACCTTAGGTTCTCTTAGGTTCTCTTATTTATATTTATTAGGACCCCTGAGGAAGGCGTGTCAGGTTCCTTGGTTTGTAAAAAGGTGGTATTAGTGACCGCATTTAATATTTGATATAATAAACATAGTCTACATTTTGTACAGATTGTCTGCAGTTTTTTCTTGTTTCTTGTTTCTTGTTTGTTGTTCCTGTACTGCAGTCTCTGTTGAATTTTCCTTTTGTTGTTCCTTTCTCAAACACCAGAGGGAGCAAGAGAGCAGGCTGTCCTGTAGCACAATACACACGACCACAAGAGGTTATCCCTTTAATCACCAGGCAAGGAGTTGCAGAATGCGGAGAGGAGCTCCTGCACCTGGGGATTGGGGGTGAGGCACTAGCCTCTTAGCACTCAAAGAGGAGAGCGTCCCAGACATAAGCAGGATTCTAGCAGTAGAGCAGGGAAACCTCAGGGCTTTGAGGTCAGGCTGAAGTTGAGCAGCCAACTGCTACGGAACTGCAAAAGGCTGGAGCTGAGTCTACAATCTTGGAGAACTTACCAAGTCAGTCCATGGAGGTAGAGCTTTACACAACCTGCCTAACCAGGACCAACAAGAAATAGAGGTTTGCTGACATCCTGAGGCAAGTGAAAGCTGCTACATGATACTGAACATGTTTAAAGATCTATTTAAAAGTTGAAGGTTTTAAAAAATATATTTTTTCCCTGCTGGTAACTTTTGTAAGAGGCTGTTTTTGATAAGAAACTGTTTACTGCCAAGAATTGTTTGCTATCAGAGTTTGGTTGAGAACAAGTGAAAGTTTTCCCTGCTGCATGTTTTTCCCTTTTTTGGAGCTGAGACACAGCTTAGATTGCAGAGCGGAAAATGGTGCTCGACCGAAAAGAACGCCTCCAATTTAAACTGCAGACTCAAGTACCAAACAGTGTGTTTGGTTTTTACCAAGGACTTATTTCCTGGAGTCTATTTGACTGGACTATTTTTTCATTCTGGAGTCTGCGCGGAGACTTATTATTTCTTTCTCCGCGGAGTGTGTGTATCACCTGACTCATCTATTCAATGACATACTTGAGTCTGCAGTTTAAATTGGAGGCGTTCTTTTCGATCGAGCACCATTTTCCGCTCTGCATTCTAAGCTGTGTCGGAGGATTTGGGGAACACAGCGCAGTCCAGCCGTTCCTGAAGAAGGGGGTGTGCACCCCCGAAACGGAGTCCCGTTGGACGAATTTGATATCTGCTGGCTGTCTTTTTACACGGAGAAGCTAAGTACTTAAAGTTTGTTTTTTGCTTTGATGGATTTGGACACTTGATAAGGGGTAGAGACAATTGCAAGTAATGGTAGAGTGTTTTTTTGATTTATTTATATATTTTTTCACACTCAGCACTTTCGGGTGCACTTTATTCACTAACTAGCTGATGCCCCGGCGTTGCACGGGTATTTAATTATAGCAATAACACTGTAAATGGATTTAAATAAAGATACTTTATAGTGGTGAATGAAATAATTTTGTTACAGCTTTATAAAAAGTAAAATATTCAAAGTATAATGTGAAATATTTGACAAAATGAATACAATTCAACTAACACAAAAATTGATTATAAACAACATTTTTAGTTTCACCTCCAGGAGCAAGAACATATACATTCTTGGGTGAACCCACCCTTCCCACGTGTGCAGGTGGGCCGCGAGACCCCCAGAACATATCACCCCAGGTAGTGAGGGATCTGCATACCAAGTTTCGTTCAAATCGGTCCCACAGCTTCTTACATTTTTTCCATTGACTTGAATTGGTGAAATCTGATTTTCTGTTTGTAGCTCCGCCCACGTGTGCAGGTGGGCTGCGAGACCCCCAGAACATATCACCCCAGGTAGTGAGGGATCTGCATACCAAGTTTCATTCAAATCGGTCCCACAGCTTTTTACATTTTTTCCATTGACTTGAATGGGTGAAATCTGATTTTCTGATTGTAGCTCCGCCCACGTGTGCATGTGGGCAGCAAGACCCCCAGAACATATCACCCCAGGTAGTGAGGGATCTGCATACCAATTTTCGTTCAAATCGGTCCCACAGCGTTTTACATTTTTTCCATTGACATGAATGGGTGAAATCCGATTTTCTGTTTGTAGCTCCGCCCACGTGTGCAGGTGGGCCACGTGACCCCCAGAACATATCACCCCAGGTAGTGAGGGATCAGCATACCAAGTTTAGTTCAAATCGGTCCCACAGCTTTTTACATTTTTCCCATTGACATGAATGGGTGAAATCTGATTTTATGTTTGTAGCTCCGCCCACATGTGCAGGTGGGCCGTGAGACCCCCAGAACATATCACCCCAGGTAGTGAGGGATCCGCATACCAAGTTTCGTTCAAATCGGGCAAGCCGGTTTTGCGGAGGCAGTTTTTACATTTTTTCCATTGACATGAATGGGTGAAATCTGATTTTCTGTTTGTAGCAAAGCCCAGGTGTGCAGGTTGGCCGCGATACCCCCAGAACATATCACCCCAGGTAGTGAGGGATCTGCATACCAACTTTCGTTCAAATCGGGCAAGCCGTTTTTGCGTTGGCAGCTCTTTACACTTTTTCCATTGACATAAATGGGTGAAATCCGATTATCTGTTTGTAGCTCCGCCCACGTGTGCAGGTGGGCCGCGAGACCCCCAGAACATATCATCCCGGGTAGTGAGTGATCTGCATAACAACTTTCGTTCAAATCGGTCAAGCCGTTTTTGCGTGATCGCGGCACATACATACATACATCCGATTTTATATATATAGACTAGCTGATGCCCCGGCGTTGCACGGGTATTTAATTATAGCAATAACACTGTAAATGGATTTAAATAAAGATACTTTATAGTGGTGAATGAAATAATTTTGTTACAGCTTTATAAAAAGTAAAATATTCAAAGTATAATGTGAAATATTTGACAAAATGAATACAATTCAACTAACACAAAAATTGATTATAAACAACATTTTTAGTTTCACCTCCAGGAGCAAGAACATATACATTCTTGGGTGAACCCACCCTTCCCACGTGTGCAGGTGGGCCGCGAGACCCTCAGAACATATCACCCCAGGTAGTGAGGGATCTACATACCAAGTTTCGTTCAAATCGGTCCCACAGCTTCTTACATTTTTTCCATTGACTTGGATGGGTGAAATCTGATTTTCTGTTTGTAGCTTGCCCACGTGTGCAGGTGGGCCGCGAGACCCCCAGAACATATCACCCCAGGTAGTGAGGGATCTGCATACCAAGTTTCGTTCAAATCGGTCACATAGCTTTGTACATTTTTTCCAATGACTTGAATGGGTGAAATCTGATTTTCTGTTTGTAGCTCCGCCCACGTGTGCAGGTGGGCCGCGAGACCCCCAGAACATATCACCTCAGGTAGTGAGGGATCTGCATACCAAATTTCGTTCAAATCGGTCCCACAGCTTCTTACATTTTTTCCATTGACTTGAATGGGTGAAATCTGATTTTCTGTTTGTAGCTCCGCCCACGTGTGCAGGTGGGTCGCGAGACCCCCAGAACATATCACTCCCGGTAGTGAGGGATCTGCATACCAATTTTCGTTCAAATCGGTCCCACAGCGTTTTACATTTTTTCCATTGAAATGAATGGGTGAAATCCGATTTTCTGTTTGTAGCTCCGCCCAGGTGTGCAGGTTGGCCGCGATACCCCCAGAACATATCACCCCAGGTAGTGAGGGATCTGCCTACCAAGTTTAATTCAAATCGGGCAAGCCGTTTTTGCGTTGGCAGCTGTTTTACATTTTTTTCCATTGACATGAATGGGTGAAATCTGATTTTATGTTTGTAGCTCCGCCCACATGTGCAGGTGGGCTGTGAGACCCCCCAGAACATATCACCCCAGGTAGTGAGGGATCCGCATACCAAGTTTCGTTCAAATCGGGCAAGCCGGTTTTGCGGAGGCAGTTTTTACATTTTTTCCATTGACATGAATGGGTGAAATCTGATTTTCTGTTTGTAGCTCCGCCCAGGTGTGCAGGTTGGCCGCGATACCCCCAGAACATATCACCCCAGGTAGTGAGGGATCTGCATACCAAGTTTTGTTTAAATCGGGCAAGCCGTTTTTGCGTTGGCAGCTGTTTTACATTTTTTCCATTGACATGAATGGGTGAAATCTGATTTTATGTTTGTAGCTCCACCCACATGTGCAGGTGGGCCGTGAGACCCCCAGAACATATCACCCCAGGTAGTGAGGGATCGGCATACCAAGTTTCGTTCAAATCGGGCAAGCCGTTTTTGCGTTGGCAGCTCTTTACATTTTTTCCATTGACATGAATGGGTGAAATCTGATTTTATGTTCGTAGCTCCGCCCACGTGTGCAGGTGGGTCGCGAGACCCCCAGAACATATCATCCCGGGTAGTGAGGGATCTGCATACCAAGTTTCGTTCAAATCGGTCAAGTCGTTTTTGCATGATCGCGGCACATACATACATACATCCGATTTTATATATATAGATTAGCACGGAGAGATCCCGGGGATGTTTCACAGTTAACACTCTTCTGGGTGTAAGCCAGTGACAGCCTTTCCTCTGGGAGTTTCCAGTGGGTGGCTGTGTGACTGAGGGCTCTCCCGAATACACTAAATTTATTTTTATTATCATAAGTAGATTTGCCATTCTTGTTCTTGTCTCTCCCTCTTATCTAGTTCTTGTTCTTGGGGTTTGGGAGGTTTTTTTTTGCTTTGGCTGTGTAGTCAAGCACAACCCTGGAAAAGTTTGGGAAAGTTTTACTTTTTTTTGCTGTTGTTGTTGTAGCTATGATAAACTGATATATTGTGTTGCAAAAGCAGAGTGAAGCCAGGACTCTTTTACTGAAAAACTTACCTGTTTTGTTTTTTCTATTCTCTGGATGTTTCATGGTGAGAAGCTGAGCAGAGCACTACAGGAGTCCTGTGGGGCACAGAGAAGCCCTCAAGAACTGTCTCCTTGTTTTGTTTGTTTGCTACAAGTATGGACCATTACTAAGGGCTCCTTTTACTAAGCTGTAATAGCGGTTATAGCACGCACCTAGTGCATGCAAAATTGCAGCGCGCGCTAGATGCTAACGCCAGCATTGAGCTGGCGTTAGTTCTAGCTACGTAGCGCGGTTTTAGCACGCGCTAAAAATGCTATCGCAGCTTAGCAAAAAGGAGCCCTAAGTATTTTTGGAGCTTTTTGATTTTGCCTTTTTGAACTTTCTTTTGGTGACTGAGAAACCAGATATCTTTGAATTTAAACTGTATACCAAAAGTAGAAATCCCCCTCAATAAAAATTATTACAAAAAAAAAAAAATTAACTGTATACCAATAAAGTGTGGTCATTATTTATTTATTTATTCAGTTTTCCATACCTTCTCCCAAGAGAGCTCAGAATGGTTTACATGAATTTATTCAGGTACTCAAGCATTTTTTCCTGTCTGTCCCAGTGGGCTCAAAATCTAACTAATGTACCTGGGGCAATGGGGGTTTAAGTGACTTGCCCAGGGTCACAAATAACATTGTGGGTTCCAGAAACAATCTGGTGTGTTGGTGTTTGGACATTAGAACTCTACAGTCTCCTAAACCCTTGTGCATCCCCAAGTGGTGCACAGCGATCCTATCACGTGCCACTCAGACATGCTCCGGCCTAAGGGTGGCTGTGACACTATTTAAACTAAACTAAACTAAACCTTAGACTTATATAACATATCTTCTCTATATCAGTAGAGCTCGGCACGGTTTACAAGAAATTAGAAAGGATATCATGAATAAATAATATGTAGGACATCATGAATATAAGATTCACTCCCATATCCTTCTAAATCATGAGGGTAAATCTATTACAGAGTACCTAACATAAAAAGGTAAACAGGTACCTATTTTAAGCCTATTCTATACAGAAAAGAAGATGAAAATTGCAAAATAAATAAATAAATAAATAAATTACACCTACATTTAAGGCAGAGTCATTTATACCAAACCTATGGCTGATATAAATGCTGTGGCCGGGCCAGGCCCCGAGCAAGTAGGAAAACCCGACTTGGACCTCAGGTAAGATTTTAAATGTACCTTTTATATGGCTGCTATAAGGAAAACCGCGGACACTGGATTTAATGTATATAAACTTCACCAGGTTTATTATAAGGCAAAAGAAAAATTCCAAAACATAAAGTAGTTTCTCACAATCACCAATTATACAATTCCTTCCACTTAGTCTGGGATTTAGTTCCTGGACTGGACGATCTTTGTCAGCAAAAGGTAAACCAAAATTAAAACATGCTTTTCAGACTCTCAAATTCCCAAGTCTCCCTCCTTAGGGAAGCTGGCTTCTACTAGCAACAGTTCTTGCCAGTGCCGGCTGAGCACTGCAGGTGCCAGCCCTTCTTCCAAACACTTTTCACACAGAGAGAGAAAAAAAAAACCCCAAAAAACGTTTTCTCTGCCACTGCTTTTCCTCACTAGCACTTTGTCCCCTATAAGGATTTTCACAGCCCTGCCTTGCAGACTGTGTGGAAGCAAGCCTCCCTTTGCTCTCAGCTGTTCAGGCTCTCCCAAATTCCCCCAAAGTCCAGTAGTTTTTATTCTTTGAGGACCTTGCTAGTAAGGCTACCATCATTTTCCACTTCAGGCACTGCTGCCTTGCTACTTCCTGCAGCTTTAATTAGGCAGAGGCTTGACTTTTCTTGGAGGAACGTAGTACTTTGTTACTTTCAAATCATATCTACATGCCTTCCTTGAGCACACAGAATTCTGGTTCAGTATGTATGTACTATTAAAACATGCTGTATGCTTTTCTGCTGGTTGGCTCCCAGTCGCATACCGTATAATATATAAATTAAATTCACTCACCTTCAAATCTTTACTACACAAAACTCCGGCTTTCATTTTAAAATTATTGATTCCCTATACCTCAACCAGACTTCTGAGGTCTAATGATCAACATCTACTAGTTATCCCTCCACTTAAAATTATTAATACACGGCGGCAGTTTATCTTTTCTTCAGACTTGGAATTCCCTCCCTATTTACTTAAGGGAAGAAAACAATTTTGACAAATTTAAGAGTAAACTAAAAAGCTTTCTTTTTAATGATACATTTAATAATTAGATAGCCTGACAAGGAGTCTCACTCCAAGTCCATATTCTCTCTGAGGTTCATCGTTTTTTCCCTTCCTATTGTTCTTTACCATAAATGTCTTCCTTTCTATCATTCAAATTGTATTTCTTTTCCCATCCTTTCCTCGTGTTTTATTAGTTTTGTTAAGTCAGCCTACAATATGTTTTGGAGGGTTTAGTTCTTTGTCTGTTTTGTTATCCCCTCAATTTTTGTAATTTTACTGATATGTCCATCGCTTAGAACTTGGAATAAGCGATTAATCAAAAAGTATAATAAACTTGAAACTTGACATGCTACCTAAACATGGTCTACATGTCTATTATTATGCAGATGATATTTTGCTATTGGCCAAAATATTACCCACTTCTTTGACTTATTAGTACTCCAAACAGGATTAATTAAGATATCAAAATGGATAGGACCCCATAAATTAGTTTCAAATGCATCCATAGTGTGGGACCGGGATCCTGGCGAGGCCTAGTAACTCCCCAGAATCCCAGTCTTGGCGCGAGCGTAACCGTGGTGGATCACAGCGGCCTGGTGCCTCCCATAAACTGCACACCACACTGGCCGGGTTTTGTCCAAATATATTACTTTTATTTATCCACAAGGAAAGTTTCAAACAAAAAAGGTCAAAATTTGGCATTCAAAGTAAAAACCCAAAACATTCCAATTTTCTCTTGTTCTGCTTTCTTTCTCTCAGGTGCCAGTTCTTTTCACTGCACCCTCAGTGCTGGCCCATTCAAGTTCACCAATTAAGAACATAAAATACAGTTCATGGTAGGTGTTATTTCCCCAAGCAGTGCTAGAACCGTACCTGCCTTGGTAATAGTTAGGCTACCTGGTTCTAGGCACTAATTAGGCTTCTGGTAGATTTGAGTGGCAGTTCCCTTTTCCCTAGGAGCAGAGGGACTTGTGCTCCCACAGGTGTGGCCACTGTTCCACTCATCTAACACAAAAGTAAATTCAGCAGCTTCCAGCCCAGCTTGAAACACGGATACAAAATCCTTCACAAAACATAAAACTCAAAAAGGAAGAAACAAAAACCAAAACCCTTTTACCAAGGAAAAAGGACATTCAGGCTTTCCTAAACCTATTCCCATTCCATAGGGTGTTCTTCCCCAGACATAGCATTACTCTCTAACCAGTCCATGTCACAAACCTCAGATTGTGTTTCAGGGTTTTGCATTTCCCTATCCTGGTGAGAACTTCTGAAGGCTGGCCAAAAGTTAGCTGCTGTAGCTGGTTTCCTTCTCAGCTTCCCCTGAGCTTCCAGTCCCAGCTGTCCCTCCTCTCTCTCTGACGAGGGAACCTCAGAAAAAGGGAGACTCGCCCATAACCACGCCCCCTCACAGCAGCTTTAGCTAATTCCTTAAAGAGCCCTGTCCTTCCCGTTCCAGCCTGAGCTCTATGAGCATTTAAAGGGACAGGCTCTCTCTTAACCTTGTGCTCAGGATTTTCCCTATACTCAGGATATTTCTTCTCCTTAGTCCCTGGAACATTATTAATGCTTCCCTGAGCTTTTCCCTGGGCTTTTCCCTGGGCTTTATTAGGACTAGCCAGATCCCTGTCACAATAGGTATAAAGGAATGTCCTACATTAGCTCCTGTACTGGAGGGTAGGCCTTTTCAACTGATTCCCTGCTTTAAATACCTAGAAAGGAATTATTCTTGACACTGCTCTCACATTTGAGAATCAGGTAAATGCAGTTGTCAAGAAAGGATTGTACATTTTGAGACAGTTAAGCTCAGTAAAAAGGTTCTTTGAATAAAAGGTATTACTAACTTTATTGTATGCTTTATTCATCTCATGACCTGATTATGGAAATTTGGTCTATTTAGGTCTGCCTCACAAAACTCAGGCATTCGGCTACAGGGAAATAAATGCCAGGAAATTTGATTGTTACCCCTTTGTATATAAAGTATCATTAGCTTCCTATGCTCTTTAGAAGTAAAATTAAATTACTTTGTTTAGCTCACATGGCTCTTTGGGAGTCGATGGATAATTCTATATACATCTTCCAGATATCTAACATCCCTTCAAGATTTTGGATTAGCATCACCTCACTTCAAAATGGCCCATTGGGCTATTACCCAAGAATAAACATTTTTCTGGCTTGTTGTGACTCTTTGGAATAATCTCCAAAAGAAATTAGGTCAGAAATGAGCTATAAAAACTTCAAAATGTTGTTGAAAACATTAGTTTAAGCAAGCCTTAGAAGATTGAACATGATTTTCAATACGTGTGATTAAATATGACTTAGGCATACTGATTTTCTCCTAGGTTGAATGTGTCTATGGATGTGTGGGTTAAGCTTTCCTGTCTAATTATTACAGTTCTTTTCAGCTAAATATAATATGTTTTTATTGTAAACCACCCTGATTCAATGAGGCTGGGCAGTATATCAAGCTTATAGAGTGTGTACTCAGTTGAGCATCCCTAAACATTCTGAAAAGTCTCCTATGGTGGTGTTGGGGAGAGGTGTAGATGGGAATCTCTGCCAACTTCTCCATTCCATTTACCATGGACTCTTTTGGTATATGGTAGAGTCTGACTTCACTACTACTTAATGTCTAACTTGTTTCTGGTTTTCTTAGCATGTATCTATTTGTGCATGTACAAGCATATACAGTATACGGATGGATGACAAGTCAGACAGACAGACCAACAGATGGAGTCACTCTCCACAGTAGGCTTGCAATTCTAAACATGCCTAAGAAAATAAAAAGCATACAGACCTATAACTTGAATTGAAGCACACCCCACACAAAAAAATTTCTGCACCATCCTTGTTCTAATATAACCATTTTTTACAATTAAAGTTCATTTGGTGCCATTGTTTAAAACATCACTATGATTTTTATATTTGGAAATAGTCAAGTACTAAGAAATTAAGCTCTTTGGGCCTGATTTTTAATAGGACACTAATCGTTTGTCAATCACACATCGAAATACTAAAGAGAATCACGTCTACATCACATTTTGTAGGCCTACATGTAAGGCATCTATCTCACACCTATGTAGACACATAGTGATGCTTAAGCATGCCCAAGGCCACTTCTGTGTGAAACCAGGTCCAAGCCCCACCTTGCTATAGACACCTACAATATAAGCGTCCATCCTCTCAATTTTTTTCAAAAACATGCCTACCACTGCCTGCAATTAGGAGGCACATTTTGAGAATCAGGCCCTTTATGTTTATATTAGCTGATGCCCCGGCGTTGCACGGGTATTTAATTATAGCAATAACACTGTAAATGGATTCAAATAAAGATACTTTATAGTGGTGAATGAAATTATTTTTTTACAACTTAATAAAAAGTACAATATTCAAATTATAATGTGAAATATTTGACAAAATGAATACAATACAACTAAGGCAAAACGTGATTATAAACAACAATTTTATTTCACCTCCTGGAGCAAGAACATATAAATTCTTGGGTGAACCCACCCTTGAGCAAGCAACATAGAGTTGTGGGCCGCGAGACCCCCAGAACATATCACTCCAGGTAGTGAGGGATCTGCATACCAAGTTTCGTTCAAATCGGTCAAGCCGTTTTTGAATTACTGTGAGAATGGCAGCTTTTTACATTTTTTCCATTGACATGAATGGGTGAAATCTGATTTTATGTTTGTAGCTCCGCCCACGTGTGCAGGTGGGCTGCGAGACCCCCAGAACATATCACCCCAGGTAGTGAGGGATCTGCATACCAAGTTTCGTTCAAATCGGTCAAGCCGTTTTTGCGTGATCGCGGCACATACACACACACATACATACCTCCGATTTTATATATATAGATAACAGATAACAGTTGACAAATCAAACTGCATGCCAATAAACTGCTACCTTGGCTTCCAGGCATTCCTGTGTTCCCAAAGTATAAGTGATATATTTTAGACTTGGCTAATTCTATCTTGACCCTTGTTTGAAAATGGATTGCCTATTTCTGCCATCCCATTCACATGGGAATATTTTGCTGTTCACAGGAGACAAACAAGTGTGACTTGATTCAGAATTCATTTGTTTTTTCCCATACTCTTATTCACTTGCTTGAACTCTCTCCATAAAATACACCAGTGTAATATAGGTCATATTTACTGTCGTGTTCTGCATAGTATAATGGCTGATACATAAACACATCACATGAACATCTGAAAGACAGTTCAGTTTCACAGAGGGTAGAAGAGGGTCAGACTTTTTTTTCTTTCATGCCAGCATTATTCTTTTTTTCATAGATTTGAATATATCTATATCTGAATATATTATATACCATAGTGCACATCCTAATAATGAATTCTGATGCTTCTCTGAATCTATCACTTAGTGTTAATTATGATTGAAACAATGATGCTTTAATAAAACCTAAATAACTCAGATTAATCAGCTGCTTTGCAGGCAGGCATTTCTCAGCATCCCCAGGGTCTCTAGTAGCAAATTGTACTAATGATGTTGATTTGTACAGAGCTATTCTTTCAGCTGTAAATACCTGAATTTATTAGTCAAGAGCCTCAGTCTCAATGTAAGATTGTTTTGCTTTGTTTTACATTATGGTAGATATCCTGTGTGGAGAGAAGAAGGGGGTGGGCTGTATCCTCAAGAGTGTCACCTTGGGACTCTCAAGTATGGTAATTTTGAAAGAATTCTTTGTCGCTGTAAATTACAAACAGTACAACTGTGGACTGTTCCTGGGTCTATAAATATGCATGCTTCACCCTGCTGATGACAGTATTGTGAGAGATGGATCAAAGCGAATTAGCACCTGCCAAGAAAATTTGATAGGTCATTTCATATCTAAATTTTATTCCTGTCTCTTTTGTGTTGTGACACAGTTGCCCAATTCACACATTCACTTCTCTTACATAACAAGCAATTGACGATATGGAATGTGCTGACAGGTTTTCTGGGTTAGACGTGAAAAGCACTCCTCACCAGATTGTTTCATCCAATGATCTATCTGGCAGTGTTATAAGAATATACAGTACAGTATGTGCCTGAGGAAACTGGCATGATTTTAGCAACAAGAGTGCTGAACTGTGCGAACCTGATTGCAGCTCACTTACTAGTGTCTCTCGAGGCTACAAAAGGTCTTCATCCTTGACTTTAGAGTGGTATGTTGCTCCATTTTATGAGGGGGTGCTGCAAAGTTCTCAGCCCAACCAAATTCCTAAATTCTGAGCGTTATTTTGTCACTGTAGCTGAAAAGAGTGTTATCTTATTTCATTAAGTGCTAATTTACTGAAATGAAATTCTATAATTTGACATGGTTTCAGATCATTGATTGAACCATATCCATGACATTCTCTTCTTGGTTGGGCTGAGAACTTTGCAGCACCCTGTTGTACTGTATAGTGGAGAGATATTCTGAGAGTGGGTAGCATCCTTTTCTGTACTAAGAAAAATGGATTACAAAAATTAAGAAATCTTTGCAATGGAAATATTACTACTACAGAGAATTTGAGAAATTTTTTAAACTAGGAAGAAGGTGAAAGCCGACCGAGAGAGACAGTCAATGGTTCAGGAACCGGTATACTTGGAGGATACCGTGCAGGAAGATAGAGGGGAAGACTTACCGGATCACAGGCAAGACAGATCGAAAAGGTCACAAGAGGGAAGGAAATGCAAGAAAGGAACAGACCGCAAACTCAAGTATATGTACATGAACGCAAGGAGCCTAAGGAATAAGATGGGTGAATTAGAAGCTATGGCGCAAAAAGATAACGTGGATATCATCGGCATCATGGAAACATGGTGGACTGAGGAAAACGTCTGGGACACTGTGCTACTGGGATACAAACTATACCGCAGAAATAGAGTGGCTCAAAAAGGTGGGGGTATTGCCATATATATCAAAGAGGGAATTGAATCTACTGGAGAGAACATGCCACAACAGATGGATAAGTTAGAGTCTCTATGGGTCAAAATTCCGGGAACAAATAGACTGGAAATGAGATTAAACGCAACTGCAAGGGAGGCAATGCAGTTATCATGGGTGACTTTAACTATCCAGGGATAGACTGGAACTTAGGCACCTCTAGCTGTGCTAGGGGTACCAAGTTCCTGGATGCTATAGGCGATTACTTCCTGGAACAACTTGTCAAGGAAAATACAAGAGGAAATGCAATTCTAGACTTAATTTTAAATGGACTGTGAGGACCGGCACAAGGTGTAGAAGTAGAAGGGACGCTGGGAAAAAGCGATCACAGCATGATCTGCGTCAACCTGGATGCAGGGGCAAAACATCGGTCCAAAAGCACAGCCACGGCACTGAACTTCTGAAAAGGGAATTACAAAGGGATGAGACTCATGGTAGGGAAAAGATTAAAAAGAGGATAAGCACTGTAAAAATGCTAGAGCAAGCTTGGTCCCTTTTTAAGGACACAGTCACCAAGGCGCAAAATCTATCTATCTATCTATCTATCTATCTATATATCTATATATATATATATATATATATATATATATACCACGTATCAACAAGGGATCCAAGAGGAAAAAGAACAAGGAACCAGCGAGTCTCACTGTAGAGATGAAGGAAGCAATCAGAGAGAAGAAAACTTTGAGGAATGGAAAAAGTCAAGAACGGACGAAAACTGTAATATGCACAAACAACATCAATGCAGGTGCCATAATGTGGTAAAAGGGGCCAAAGAGACTACGAGGAAAAAGTAGCCAAAGAGGCGAAAAACGTCAAGCCGTTCTTTCGATATATTAAAGGGAAATGACCCGCAAAGGAAGCAGTGGGACATTGGGATGACCATGGAATAAAGGGAGTGCTAAAGGAGGACAAAGCAATCACTGACAAACTGAACACATTTTTTGCGTAGGTATTTACCGAAGAGAATATACACAGCATACCAGAACCCATCAGGCTATATGCTGGAAATGAAGACGGGAAACTGACAGGGTTGATGGTCAGTCTAGAAGAGGTATGCAGACAGATCGATAGGCTTAAGAGCGATAAATCCCTGGGACTGGATGGCATCCATCCAAGGGTCATCAAGGAACTGAAAGGGACTATAGCTGAACTGCTTCAACTAATAGCCAATCTGTTGATCAAATCGGGAAAGATTTAGGAAGACTGGAAGGTGGCGAATGTTACGCCGATCTTCAAAAAAGGTTTGAGGGGAGATCTGGGAAACTACAGACCGGTAAGTTTAACCTCTGTATTGGGAAAGATGGTAGAGGTACTGATAAAGGACCGCATCATTGATCACCTTGATGGACACGGTCTGATGAGGACCAGCCAGCACAGTTTCAGCAACGGCAGATCTTGTTTGATGAACTTGCTACACTTCTTTGAGGGAGTAAGCAGGCAGATAGACAAGGGCGACCCAGTCAACATTGTATATCTGGATTTTCAGAAGGCATTCGATAAGGTTCCACAAGAAACAACTACTTCGTAAAATTGCGAGCCATGGAATTGAGATTAAAAACTGGCTGGAGCATAGGAAACAGAGAGGTGGTAAATGGACAATACTTGGACTGGAAGACTGTCACCAGTGGGGTGCTGCAGGGCTCAGTGCTTGGACTCGTGCTCTTCAACATCTTTATAAATGATATGGACATTGGTACGACGAGTGAGGTGATTAAATTTGTGGACGATACAAAGTTATTCAGAGTAGTGAAGACACAGGGAGATTTCGAAGATCTGCAACGTGACATAATCAAGCTCGAGAAATGGGCATCGATATGGAAAATGAGGTTCAACATGGATAAGTGTAAAGTGAGGCATGTCGGTAACAAAAATCTCATGCACGAATACAGGATGTCCGGGACGGTACTTGGAGAGACCTCCCAGGAAAGAGGTCGATGAAGCCGTCCACGCAATGCACGGCGGCAGCGAAAAGGGCAAACATAATGCTAGGAATGATAAAAAAGGGCATCACAACAGATCGGAGAAGGTTATCATGCCGCCGTACCGGGCCATAGTATGCCCTCATCTGGAGTACTGCATCCATCACTGGTCGTCATACATGAAGAAGGACATGGTACTGCTCGAAAGGGTCCAGAGAAGAGTGACTAAAATGATTAAGGAGTTGCTGTACAGTGAGAGATTGGAGAAACTGGGCCTCTTCTCCCTTGAAAAGAGGAGACTGAGAGGGGACATGATTGAAACATTCAAAATACTGAAGGGAATAGACTTAGTAGATAAAGACAGATTGTTCACCCTCTCCAAGGTAGGGAGAACGAAAGGGCACTCTCTAAAGTTGAAATGGGATAGATTCCGTACAAACGTAAGGAAGTTCTTCTTCACCCAGAGAGTGGTAGAAAACTGGAACGCTCTTCTGGAGTCTGTTATAGGGGAAAACACCCTCCAGGGATTCAAGACAAAGTTGGACAAGTTCCTGCTAAAAAGGAACGTATGCAGGTGAGGCTGGACTCATTTAAAGCACTGGTCTTTGACCTGGAGGCTGCCGCGTGAACGGACTGCTGGGCACGATGGACCACTGGTCTGACCTAGCAGTGGCAATTCTTATTTTCTTAATAATGAAAGGGCAGAATAAATCATTTTATGGACAGTGAAAGGAACATTGTGACAATCCTGTTACTAAACTTCTATCCTTTCAGGCAGCCCATCTGAACCGAGAACTACTGCCAATTTTTCTATCCTCCCTCTCATGCATGCACTTCAGACAAAACTTGATAACCCATTTGTACAATATGTATTTATGTATCCTCTCATCCTGCTGACCCTATTTGGCACTTAGAGCAGGGGTGCCCACACTTTTTTGGCTTGCGAGCTTCTTTTAAAATGACAAAGTCAAAATGATATACCAACAATAAAAATACTAAATATATACCACCTCTTTTACTAAGGCGTACTAGCTGATTTAGCGCATGCTAAGTGCTAATGCGCCCATTATATTCTATGGATTAGCACACGCTAAATCTTCTAGCACGCCTTAGTAAAAGACCCCCATATTTATTTATATATGTACCGAGTGCACCTGTCCTCCAGACTTCGTTCCATTCCCCAACCAACATCTCTCTCTGTCCCTTCAGGAGTCCAACTTTTCTTCCTCTCTTCTCCACTCCTATTAGTAACATGTCTACCTCTCTCTCCCTCCTCTGTTATGATCTTGCATCTCTCTGTTCTTCCTCAGGGTCTCTCCCCCTCTGTCTCTTCTGTCTGCACCTCCCATAGTCCAACATCTACCCCCTCTCTTCTGCCTCCCCTTTGTTTCAGGTTCTTCCTCTCTCTATCTTCCTTCTGCTAACATTTTGAGTCCTCCCACCTTTGGTCCAGGTCTTTGTCTCTCTCACTCTCTTTGTCTTTCCCCTCCCCAGGGCCTGGTACCTCTCTTTCCTCGGTTCAGAGTGTTTCCCTTCTCTAACCCCTCTAGTAGTCCAGGATCTGCCCTGTCTTCCCCCTCCCTTTTGTTTCAAGGCTGCTTTCCCATCCCTCCTCAAGGTCCTTTTGCCCCCCCCCCCCCCGATCCAGCATCTCTAGGGCAACTTCCATCCCGCCAGGACCCTCACGATGGGCACAGTCTTACCCTGACATGCGGGGCCTTACCTCTGCTGCTTCCCTCACACTGGATCATCGAGCAGTTTTTGCCTCCGTTCTTCCCTCTGGGTCTAACTACCACAAGTTTAAAGTAATTACGGCAGCCTGGGTGCCCAAAACATCAATCACGATCTACCGGTCAATCGCAAAGGAAACGCCGGAACATCGCAGAGCCAGTGTTCTCCCTAGCGTATTTCCCCATGGTCACTGTCTCACCTTTAAAGTAATTTCGGCAGCCTGCAGAGTGAATGTAGCAGGCTGCCGTTGGCATCTGTAGCACGTTCCCTCTGCCGTAGTCCCACACCTCCTCTGACGTAAGGGGCAGGACCGCCACAGAGGGACCGTGCTACAGAAGCTGAAAGCAGCCTGCTACATTTGCTCTGCAGGCTTCTGTAATTACTTTAAAAGTGAGACAGTGACCATGGGGGAATATGCTAGGGAAAACGCGATCTACCTGCGTTGCCTTTGCGATCGACCGGTAGATTGCAATTGATGTTTCGGGCACCCCTGACTTAGAGCATTATAATTGTTCTTCACCTGTATTGTATTATGCACTGGTTATGTTCAGCCTTTAGATAACTCTGTAAACTGCTTTGAACTTCCATGTGTATAGTGGTATACAAATAAAATTGTATGTTATGTTATATAAAAGTCACTGAGAAAAAAGTCAACTAGTGCAAAATGTGGCAGTGGCTCAAGGAAAGAGCCCTGAAGAAAGAAACCAAAGGATTTATCATGGCAGCACAGGAACGAGTGCTTCAAATAAATGCAATAAAGGCTAAAGTTGATATTTATTTATTTATTCTATTTTCTATACCATTCTCCCAGGGGAGCTCAAAATGGTTTACATGAATTTATTCAGGTACTCAAGAATTTTTCCCTGTTTGGCAGGCTCACAATCTAATGTACCTAGGGCAATGGGGGGATTAAGTGACTTGCCCAGGGTCACAAGGAGCAGCATGGGTTTGAATCCACAACCTCAGGGTGCTGAGGCTGTAGCTTTAACCACTGCGCCACACTCTACAATGATAGAAGCAGCACCTGTGCAAAGAAATCAAAGAGACTAGACCATCTAGTCACTGGCTGCAAAAGATTGTCCAAACTGAGTACAAGCAAAAGCACAACAATGTACTAGCAGCTATGATACATAAGAACATAAGAATTGCCGCTGCTGGGTCAGACCAGTGGTCCATCATGCCCAGCAGTCTGCTCATGCGGCGGCCCTTTGGTCAAAATCCAGCGCCCTAACTGAGATTAGCCCTACCAGCGCACGTTCTTGTTCAGCAGGAACTTGTCTAACTTTGTCTTGAATCCCTGGAGGGTGTTTTCCCCTATGACAGATTCCAGAAGAGCGTTCCAGTTTTCTACCACTCTCTGGGTGAAAAAGAACTTCCTTACATTTGTACGGAATCTATCCCCTTTCAACTTTAGAGATTGCCCTCTCGTTCTCCCTACCTTGGAGATGGTGAACAACCTGTCCTTATCTACTAAGTCTATTCCCTTCAGTATTTTGAATGTTTCGATCATGTTCCCTCTCAGTCTCCTCTTTTCATGGGAGAAGAGGCCCAGTTTTTGGCAATGCTAATTTTACAACCTGCCTATGCTGTAGAATAATGCTGTTAATTGGGGTCAGGGTGGAATATTGTTGAACAAAAGCGATGGTTTCATTGATCTCTCTCTGTCCTCCATATTGGATTAAAAGATGACGATGCACATATTTTGCTCTCAAATATGCTCGCTGCACTTTTAGGATAACTCCATTCATAGAACCTCTGTTTTATACTTTTTGCCTGGACGCGAAATTCATCAGTAGAGTAACAAATTATACTGAGACACATAAATTGGCTTATAGCTAAACTCTCTTTTAATTTATGAGGATGGAAACTATGAAATCTGAGAAGACTGATGGCTTACGATATATTGTAGTTAGTAACTGGTTATGACATTTCATGATCTTAATATCTAAAAAAGCTATTTCAGACATGTGAACAGTTGCTGTAAATTTTATATTGGTATGTTGCTGGTTCAGCTGCACCCAAAAAATTTTCAACTCCTCTTCCGTAGATGACAGATGCAGAATATGTCACCTAGGTACTTTTTCCAGATGACTACATGTTAAAATTCCTTGAGTTTGTACACCACTGGATTCTTCCAAAGTCGCCACATACACCGTTTTTAATGAGGGAGTCAGTGATGCCCCCATGGCTGCTCGAGTGGGTGATTTATCTGTATTCACAGAGAAATGTTGAGAACTTAAATGTAGGCCAGCATTTTGCAGGCCTACATTTAAAGTATCTGACTCATGCCTACGAGAAGTGTGTAGGCACACCTATGCTTCTCCTATCACTACTGTCAGGGTCTGCGCATGATCCGGTATCGCTCTATAGCGATCCTGGCCATGGGTGGGGGGCGTGTCAATAATCATCCCCATTTGCATGCAGGCCTTTTGTGAATTCGTCGGCCTGCATCGGGAACGGATCCGAGACAGACTCGGGGGTTAGTGAATCTAGCCCTAAGTTTGTTCTCTTTCTCTGTGAAGTTTGTTTGTCTATGAACTCTCATATGTTTGAAGGAAGTTATGAAGTAATAATTTCCCTTACACACTTTTGCCTGAAGGAAAAGACTGGAACAAGTATTGCCAGACCAGGAAAGGAAGTGTATGCATTTGAACTGTGGAAAGAATAATTCTTGTACAGAAAGTTTGTTTTCATTTTTTTTTTTTTTTAGTTCAAAGAGTTTTATTGATTTTATAAAAGATGAATACAAAGCCAACAAATTCTTATGTTCTCTGGATATCTGTCGTTTTGTTTTGGTATCAGCTTATTTGACAAACCAACAATAAAAAGCTGATTTTTATTTAAAAGTACTACACTGGCCTGTGTTTCTATGTTTTCTTATAAATGGAAAAAAGTGCATGAGTTATTCCTACTTGAAAAGAGTCTTCCCTCTTCCTAGGGAAGCCACGCCAAGGCCTCAGACAGACACCGTACAGGCTACCTGCAAACTAGGCAGGGCTTGCGATGTGACATTGAACAATCTACCCCATTGAAGGCATCTACCCCATTGATTATTTTTTTTTTTTTTTAAACGTGCATCCCGATTGGTCTGTTAGATGGTGGTAGGATGCCTACCAATGCATACAATCAGGATGCCATTTTTAAAATCAGGACCTTAGTACACAATGACAGGCAAAGTACCGCAAAACACTTTAATACATGTTGAAGTACCCGTTTTCTTTTGCTAATGCCATAGGGGTTAATGCTAGTCAATAAAAGGGCCCCTATGAACTTTTTCCCTAGTCAAGATTGTTTCTGAACTTAATTCATCTATATAACCAACAAAGAAAGCACAGTACACGGTCTTTCCATATTTTCTTCTAGTAAAGGGAATATGAAACTCCATATCACTTTTTCAAACAAATCTACCAGATATTCACAAATTCCATCCTGTGCAAAACTCACAAAAGGAAATCACCCACGTAGGGAATGAGGTCCATAACCCCAGCAGCCTGTTCCCCCACCCAAGGAACAAATGTTGAAAACTCCTTAAAACTATTCTTTATAGCCTTTCAATAAATTCTTCTGTTTTTCAACAAAACATGTCAGACAAAAATGGGCAATAACAGGAAAGAAAAATATTCAGAGATGAAATCTTGTGTGACCTTGCTGCATGCTCTGATTCATCAGCTAATGTGTCAGGTTAGGCCTGGCTGCCTAACCCATTAGTGGGGTTATGCCCGCCTTGTGTCCTTCCATGAGACTGAGTTTGGCAGTAGTCTAGCAAGGAGAAACTACTTCTCAATAGCCTTTTTAGCAAAACATTGGCAAAATTAGAACTATCAGATCTTCATATCTTTTAATCAGGCCTGCAAGACTGATAAAAGCTAAATATAATCTGGTATTTCTGAATTGTGGAAAGGATTCACCATTAAAGAGAGGAATTTTAAAAAGCATAGTGAAAAGTATCCATACGCTATAATGTAAAAAAGAAGATTGCAGCTAGCATATGAAGCAATACACATTTCATTGTAATCATCTTAAAAATTCAAACAAGCTATTCTTGATTTTCCAGAAATAGCAGTGACCTGCTGCTATAACTCTGGTATTATAATATCTCGTTACTGCAGCAGAATTCTCAAGAGAGGCATTAAAAATCACTGTCAAACCCTTTTTACATGTATTTTAAAATCTTTGTATTGTTCAGTTTCTCAGCATTCATTTTTTTTTTTCAGTCATTTGTTGAAGAAATATTTCAGAACACTGTTGAACCTTTTGCCATTTGGGGGTAGCAGCTACACATTCACTGCCTTTTGTTGTTTAACAGCTTTAACTCTCAATCTGTCAAGCTGAAATTAAGGTTTGTTAGCCCTGATAATCCCCTCACTGGCACTGATTTTATAATGGGATACCTATGTGAGGAACCCCATAAGATGCTCAAACAAGGCCTCGAATTGAATACCTGGGGCAAATTCTATAAACGGCATCCCGATTGTAGGCAGTGGTAGGTGTCCTACCACTGTCTAATCAGCCAATCGGGATGCACGTTTTTAAAAAAAACAAACTAGGAAAGCTGCCCACATTGTAGGTGTCTATTGTGGGTGCAGGGATGCACCTAGGGACATTTAAGATTGCTCAAGACTAGGCGTGGGTGTGGTTTTGCCCGGAAGTGGTCTTTGGCAAATTTAAACGGCCCTAGGCATCTCCCTAGGACTATGATAGGTGCTTAAATGTAGGCAATTGAAATGCTGGCTTACATTTCAAATAGATGGAGCTGCTAAACTGATCATGGCAAGGAAATCTCCCTGCTGTGATCATCTGAACAGCCAAAACAGGGAAACCCGAACCCCACTGCAAGTCGACTGGCAGGAGGGATGCCTACTCCCTCCCATCACCACCCCAACTCCCCCGACACTGTCCACAGCAGGAGCGATGCCCACTCCCTCCTGCTGGAACCCCAGAAACAACCCCGACAGAAGGGTTGCCCAATCCATCCTGCTGGTACCCTCAAAACAATCCCCGGTTATGAGAGTAGTCTTGGGATCTGGCCAATTGGAATCTTAGGCCACTCCTAGTGCAACACAAAATGCACTGGAAAGGAGGCCTAAGACTGCAGTTGTGCCAGGCACTAAGGCCCCTCCCCAGTGCATTCCAGGATGCACCAGGAAGGGGAAAGACACATCAATCTCAAAAGGTGGGCCTATTGGCCAGAGGGAGTAGGCAGCCCTCTGACCGGCCATGCTGAAAAGGTCTGGGAATGAGGGGGGGGGGGGGTCTGGTATATCAAGTGTTAAATAAACTTGGGGGATGTTGGGGGGGAGGTACTGACAGAAGGGATTGGGCATCCTTCCTGCTGGGGATTGTTAGGGGTGCCGGCAGGAGGGAGTGGCCATCCCTCCTGCTGGAGATGTTCACGGAGGCGAGGCTTCTCTGCTGCAGTCACTGAGCTGATTGTGGCAAAGGGATTCCCTTGCCGCGTTAAGCTCAGCATCAATGCAATTCTCTTATCGGCGCCTGTGACTTAGATGCCGATTACAGAATCAGGCAAGTTATGTGGGGTTAGATGTCTGTCCCTTAAGACAGATTCAGTTCTGTATAGGATGCTTAAGCGGTGGCTGAGACTGGCGTCCTATATAGAATCAAGACCTCTGTGTTTAATAACACAGAGACCATTGCTGGCTGAATGATAACCGGGCAGTTTTTTGGACCTGTAATTTTACCTTATGGCTGAAAGTTTACACATTAGTAACAGCATAGATCCATGAAAGTTCTGAGGTCTTTATTCTCCTTACTAGTATTTTAGCCCGTTACATTAATGGGTGCTAGAATATATGTCTGTGTGTCTTTATTTCTGTCTCTCTCTCCCTCCTGCTGTCTGTCTCTCTCCCTGGTCCTCTTTGTCTGTCTATCCTTCTGTGTCTCTCCCTGCCCCTGTGTCTTTCTTCTTTTCTTTCTATCTATCTGTCTCTCTCCCTGCCTCCTATGCAGCAGCATTTCTCTCCCACCACTTCCCTGTGCAGCAGCCACAGCATTTCCTCCCCCCACACCACTTCCCTGTGCAGCAGCAGCGTTTCCCCTACCCCCCCTTTCCTTCCCACGGTTTGGCCGGCTCCCTTAGTCCCTTACCGCCACCCCCCCCTCCCTTCATGCGGTCCCGACTAACCTTCCGATTCCAGCAGCGTCTGCAGCACTCTACACACTGCTGCTTCGGGGCCTTCAGTAGAAGGCCCCGAAGCAGCGTGTGTAGAATGCTGCAGACGCTGCTGGAATCGGAAGGTTTCAGGACCCGCAGCCCTTGCCGGACCCGAAGCGAGCTCTGGGTTGATTTTTTTTTACGTGGGCCCAGCTGGAGCAGGAGGAGAAGCCTGGGAGGCAGCAATTAAAGTCCGTTCTGGCCCTCGCTGACGTCGCCCTGGCCAGTTCACATCCTTCAGACTGTAAGAGCCGCCACGTCCGACAGGCTCCGCGCCACCACACGCATGCGCATTCCTACCTGCGGGTCCCTACAGCTCACGGAAAATGGGAGCACGCAGGTGGAAGTGCGCATGCGCGCTTAGGGCTTTATTATATTAGATGATAATATTTTCAATGATTATTATCATTTCAAGCTGCCAGTTGGGATATTAATTTTTGTCATTTAATGGCCAGCTCCATTTCTTATTTACATTTTAGGAGATTACTGAAAGCATATTTGTTTGTAAAATTTTTGGAAGTTTAATTTTTGTACTTCATTGTATTATTCAGTCCTCTTTATCTGTTAACTGCATAGAACTGAAAGGTGTTGCGGTATACAAATAAATGTTTATGTTATATCAATAAGTGTGTGGGTCTGATTCAATATTGCAACATAGAATTGGTTCAATGGACCTGATCCAACAATGCAATATACAGTACTCCCCCGATATTTGCAGAGGTTCCATTCCAGGACCCCCTGCAAATGTTGAAAAACTGTGAATACGGTTTTTAGGCAGGGGAGACAGGAGAGGGCAGCCGGAGCCCTGGTGAGTGAAGGAAATCACTTGCTGTATGCTCCGACCACCTCTTCCTGAACTAAAGTCAGGCCTCACCAATCAGGAGCTGCTTTGACACACAGCTCCTGATTGGTGAGGCCCGACTTTAGTACAGGAAGAGGTGGTCGGAGCATACTGTGAGTCATTTCCTTCACTCACCTGCACTCCGGCTGACCTCTCTTGTCTCTCCAGCTGCCCTCTCCTGCCTCCCCTTCATGGTCAGAAAATACCGCGAATGACCGGGACTGCAAACCGCAGACGCGAATTTGTGGGGCAGCACTGTAAACTGTTTTGATTTACCACAATAAACTTTTAGATTAGGTTGATGAGCACAGTTCCATCCCCACTTTCTTTGTAATTGTTTGATTTGGGGGGGGGAGGTTTGTTTTTGTTTAAATGTTAATAAGTTTGTCAGGTTTTTTTTCTCAAGAAAATTGTGGTTTGACTGACTATCGGGGCACATATAATGATATTCAGTAGGACTTAGTTGAAAGCAGCTCCTGGCAGGTTATGTCCCATTTGGCCGGCTATCCACCAATATTCAGTTAATTGACACTAATTGCCATCAATTAGAAATTGCATGCATAATTTGGTAGGCACATTGGACAAAGTGTTATGCGCCATGTTCAATGTGTGAATCTAAAATGGGGTTTGACCAGGGGTGGGTCATGGGCATTTTTTAAAGTTATGCGCCATCTTCTGTTAGTCACTTAGTTAGGTGCCATTGATTTGTGCTCAAGTCCTAGCAATTTGATGAGTTACAGATCTAAAAAGAGATTGGTTTGGGGCTAATCTGGTAAGATCCTCCAATGTCATCCCCATGGTTGTTTTCAACATGTCCAGCCATCTGATTGCAGGTCACCCTCTTCTGTACTTGTTCTCAAATACATCATTTTTAAATGATAGAAGAGACATGTTAAGATATATCCTGTCTGATGGCTACGTCCACCTCAATTATGGCCCCTTAATATGGAATTCCTTACCTCTTCATATTAAGGCAGAAAACAACTTAGATAAATTCAAGGGAAATCTAAAGACCTACCTTTTCCAAGATGCATTTGACTGTTAAATAGATTTGGTTTACAGCCAGAGTCATTCTTTAATCTTTGCTCCCTAGCTTCCCCATTGTGGTTTACCTTCTTTGTATTCTTTACTTTTAATTTATAGTTCTCTCCATTTTCCTATTGTTTCTAATTGGTTATGCATTGTTTTGTGAGTATTTATTCGTTTACTGTCTCCCCCTTTTTAATTATAAATTATAAAACGCTTAGAAATTTTGATTTGCGTTTCATCAAAATTTTAATAAACTTGGAAACTTCAATAGCTTTCAAGCTTGTAGGCAATATATAAGAAAAATAAATATAAATCCCTGAACCTGTTTCCACTGAATTTTAATGAATGGCATTTTCTATATTGCTTAAATGAAGACAAAGGATTACTTTCTCTTTAACAGGTCCAGATTTGCATTTAATTGTACATTTGTGTTCTACTATGTGATAGTATCTGTGTTTTAAATGCGTACAATTAGTGCTTTGTAGGTTCGGCAATATGTCTATAGGCACTTTGAATGATTTATGATTTGTTCTTATAAGCTTAACAGATAACACGCTAGAAGTCAATATTCTTTCTTCATTAGCTCTCCTCTCAATGTGCAACAAATTGAAGTTCTTGATTCTGTTACAGTCAAAAAAATACAGCATTGGAGGACAGGGTGGCAAATTTGTAGGCTTGAACATCACAAATATAAAATCTAAACACTTAGGCCCTGAATCTATTAAGTCCACCTAAAGCTAGGCTCTTAGTAATAGGCTTTATTGGCACGCAACACCTCAAAATCAGCTTTAATTGGGCATAATTGGAAGTTAAGCACCTAACTCTATAAAAAGTAAGCGCCTAGTCTAAAAGTGGGCACGGTTAGGAGCAGATCATGGGCATGTTTTTGAGTTGTGCACCTTTGTGAATTAGGTGCTGTTAGGCTCCAATATTGGCGCCTAACTTAGGTACAAAATATCCTGGCATAAATATGATGCACCTAAATGTTAGGATGTTGAGCCCCGCCTAAGCATGTTTAGGCAACGCTAAGCATGATTCTATAATGGGCATATAAGTTTTATACAATCAGTGCCGATATTAGTGCCTAACTTTAGGGGGACTTTATAGAATCAGAACCTGAACAGCTGTACTGTATACTCTCAGAGAGAATGTATATATGCCAATTCTTTTACATTTATGGGGTTCAAATGTATTGAGTGCATGTTAAGTAGATTTACTTAGGTTCTCTTTTGCTAATGTGAGTAGTTACTTCCTACCACCAGACCAGTCCAGAAGCTTGAGTTTCTACTGTCCTGCCAGCAAGTGAAAACTAAGAAGTGATATTAAGGGGCATTTTCAATATGATGTCTAAATCCAATTTTAGATGTTTTGGGAAAAATGTCCAAAAATCTAGTAGAGAAAATTACCATTTTCAAATCAGGAAAACATTTTAACTTTTTGTTTTGAAAATTACCATTTTCTAGATGCTTTTGAGCTTAGTGCATCTATTTTTAAGACCATTTAAAAAAAAAAGTTCAAAAGAAAAATGTACACAAACAAGCCATTGGGATATACTGTAAAAGGGGCCAGCATTCTTAGTCGACTGGCCACACATACATCCAAGCAAAACAGTGGAACAACCTAGGGGACACTGCAGTGAACTTTACATAAAGGTCTCAGGTACACATCTCATTATAACCCTCTTATAGTGTATGGTGAGCCCTCCAAAACCTACTGAACCCAACTGTATACCATGACAATACCCTTATACTTGCAGGTATCATCTTTATGTAGGTACGGTAGGTTTGGGTGGTCAGTTTGGAAGTTTAAGGCTAGACCTATTTGAATAAAGAATAAGTGGCAAAAAGGAGTCCAAACTGACCAGATGACTATTGGAGTGATGAAGGCATGATCTTGCCTTATTCTCCCAGTCATCACTGACCCCCTTCCATCCTTCAAAGATATGAATGAAACAGTACAGCAGGTTTTTGGAGTAGCCTGGTGAGTGGTGTAGTAAACTATAGAAATGGGGACTCATGTCCATATCCTACTCTAACTACTACACTTATGGTGAAATATGTGAACCTTCCAAACCTCACCCTAATCCCACTGTACCTACATATAAGTGATGCTTGCAGGCATAAGGACTATTGGTGTCGTATGCAGTAGAGTCCATGAGGTTTTGAGTTAGTTTTGGAGGGTTCACCATAAAAGGGGGTTAAGGTAAGCTGTGTAACTGGGACTTTTCATGTGAAGTTCACTGCAGTGCAGTGGCATACCTAGGGTATGTGACACCCGGGGCCCATAATTTTTTATACCTCCCCGACCCATCATTTTTTTTGACCCCCCCCGGCCCATCATTTTTTTGACACATACCCCCGCCCTTGGTGCGGCACTACTACGGTTCAAAAAAGGCTAAGAAGCTGGCGGGAGCGGCGAAAGCATCCTTTAAGGAACACCCTCCTAATCTGGCTCTATCCCACCCCCTTCGTGACACCTCCGGACAGCGTTCTCAGCTATTGGTCGACCTTGCCTGAGTCGCAGAGCCCAGGCAAGGTCGACCAATGACTGAGAACACTATCCGGTGGCGTCACAAAGGGGGCAGGATAGAGCCAGATAGGGAGGGTGTTCCTTAAAGGATGCTTTTGCTGCTCCCGCCGGCATCTTAGCCTTTTTCTTGGCCATGGGGGTGGACGAGCAGCCACGCTGAAGTGCAGGTCCCAGGAGGTTCCGGACTCGACCGGCTGTGCACCCCCCTATGGCGTGCACCCGGGGCAGTGCACCCGGGGCGGTCCGCCCCCCCCGCCCCACCCTTGGTACGCCACTGCTGCAGTGCACCCTATGATTCCCCACTGCTCTACTGGGATGTCTGTGTGGCCAGTCTACTAAAAATGCTGGCCCTTCTTATATGCCAATGACTTGTTTTGTATGATTTTCTTTTGGCCATTTTTTTTTTTTTTTTAATGAAAATGATTTTTAAAAAGGTAGACGTACTGAGGACAAACACTTCTGCAAATTAAATTTTTTTAAAACAAAAAGATGAAGGTTTTTCTGCTTTGAAAATTATCATGTTCACTATTTGATTTTTTGTGAATGTTCTGGAAAACATCTAAACTTGGATTTAGAAATCATATAAAAAATGCCCAACCACATTACTATGGTTTACTTGAAAAAAATAAAATAAAATAAAGGTTGCTCCGGAAAGGGTTTAAAAAATGTATTTATCAAATTTTCAAATTATAACAAGCAACAAACTTGTACAGAAAAGACATATACTGTATACTATTCCAAATTCAGCTCTGGAAAGGTTATAATTTTTGACTCTTAGTTTTCTTTGTCATAATAGCCTTTCCTTCAGTTTAATTGATATGTTTACTATGGTGGCATTGTAGGATAAAAACAAATGCTGTTTTGGTTGTGTGACATGAAGGTCAGCTACCATGATGGCAAGAATATGCTGACAATTTGAGGAGAAAGCTGTAGTTTCCTTTTCTCTCAGTGCCAAAAGACCATCAGATTAAGTAGTGCTCTGGTTTCTCTACCCAAGCACAGCTGGCATTCAATGTGGATGAAGTAGTGGCATTCCCAATTTTTAGTGGGAATCACTGCCACATTTTTAATGTCTGTGATTGTTGTTGCCCAAGATAACTCTCCTTAGTTGTCTCCCTACTTTCTGGCAATGACAAATATAAGAATAAGAAAATAAGAACATAAGAAGTTGCCTCCACTGGGTCAGACCAGAGGTCCATCTTGCCCAGCGGTCCGCTCCCGCGGCGGCCCATCAGGTCTGTGACCTGTGAAGTGGTTTCAGACCACTTCTATAACCTACCTCAAGTTTTATCTGTACCCCTCTATCCCCTTATCCTCCAGGAACCTATCCAAACCCTGCTTGAACCCCTGTACAGAGTTCTGGCCTATCACTTCCTCCGGAAGCGCGTTCCATGTGTCCAACACCCTCTGGGTAAAAAAGAACTTCCTAGCATTTGTTCTAAACCTATCCCCCTTCAATTTCTCCAAGTGACCCCTAGTGTTTGTAGCTCCCCTCAGTTTGAAGAATCTGTCCTTATTTACTTTCTCTAGCCCCTTTAGGATTTTGAAGGTTTCTATCATGTCCCCTCTAAGTCTCCTCTTCTCCAGGGAGAACAGCCCCAGCATTTTTAACCTGTCAGCGTATGAAAAACTTTCCATACCTTTTATCAGTTTAGTCGCCCTCCTCTGAACTCCCTCTAGTACCGCCATGTCCTTCTTGAGGTACGGCGACCAGTATTGGACACAGTACTCCAGGTGCGGGCGCACCATTGCGCGATACTGCAGCATGATGACTTCCTTCGTCCTGGTTGTAATACCTTTTTTGATGATGCCCAGCATTTGGTTTGCTTTCTTTGAGGCTGTCGCACACTGCGCCGATGGTTTCAGTGATGTGTCGACCATCACCCCCAGGTCCCTTTCAAGATTACTTACCCCTAGCAGTGTTCCCCCCATTTTGTAGCTGAACATCGGGTTCTTTTTTTCTACATGCATGACCTTGCATTTCTCTACGTTAAAACTCATTTGCCACTTTTTTGCCCAGTCTTCCAGTCTCGTTAGGTCCCTTTGCAACTCTTCACAGTCTTCCGTGTTTCTAACCCTGCTGCAGAGTTTGGTGTCATCAGCAAATTTGATAACCTCACATTTTGTCCCCGTCTCCAGATCGTTAATAAATATATTGAACAGTAGAGGTCCCAGCACCGACCCCTGTGGAACTCCGCTCGTGACCCATTGCCAGTCTGAGTATTGGCCCTTTACTCCAACCCTCTGTTTCCTGCCCGCCAACCAGTGTTTGATCCATCGGTAGATATCCCCTTGCACCCCATGGTTCCACAGCTTTTTAAGTAGCCGTTCGTGAGGTACCTTGTCGAAAGCTTTTTGGAAGTCAAGGTAAATGATGTCTATGGATTCCCCCTTATCCATCTGGCTGTTTATTCCCTCAAAGAAGTACAGCAAGACTATAAGATCCTTCTCTTGAGGATAGGTGCAGGATTCAGGCTTTATACAAAATTTCTCTTGAATGGGCAGAGATTTAACATTTACTAATATTGCCTTATCTTATGGCCCAGTCTGATTTAAACTCTGAAGATCAGCAGTTTGAGCTAGCGGAAGACATCCTCTCTGAGGGGGATGAAAATCTTTCTGTGGTGAACCATATTTTTAGTACAGAGGGCTTGATTACTTTATTGTCCACTGTGAAGATTTCAGTGGATAAGCCCATTTCTAGTTCTGATTCTCAGGATCCCCCTTTTGTTGGTATCGGAAAGTCTTTCATGGCATTCCCTATCTTGCAGGTGATGGATAGTATCATTTCAGCGGAATAGGAGGTTTCAGATACCAGTTTTTGTGTTAAGTGGTCTATGTCTAGGCTTTACTCAGTAGTGTCTCAGCAATATGAAAGATTGACATTGCCTAAGATAGACTGCCAACCCAATTGTGAGGATAGCAGCATTGAGAGATCCCCAGGACCACAGGATGGAGTGTCTTTTGATGCAACATTTGCAGGGAAATTCTATTAAGGGTGCCTAAAGTTAGGTGCCTTTTAGGCACCTAACTTAATTGTCAAAATACCTTTAATAGGCTCAATAATTGGAAAAAAAATTAATTGTACGATTGGCACCTAAAGGAACATAGAAACGTGATGGAAGATAAAGGCCAAATGGCCCATCCAGTCTGTCCATCTGCAGTAATCATTATCTCTTCCTCTCTCTAAGAGATCCCAAATGCCTATCCCACACTTTCTTGAATTCAGACACAGTCTCTGTCTCCACCACCTCTTCTGGGACAATGTTCCACACATCTTCCGCCATTTCTGTAAAAAAGTATTTCCTTAGATTTCTCCTGAGCCTATCACCTCTTAATTTCATCCAGGTGTGGATATTATTTAAAAATACCATCGTGGAAACCTAGACCAAATGTATTCCACGTATTAACAATGCTGGAAAGAAGAGGAAACAAAAGCCTGCATGGTTAAAAGGTGAAGTGAAAGAGGCTATTAGAGCCAAGAAAACATCCTTTAAAGCAGTGGTTCCCAACCCTGTCCTGGAGGAACACCAGGCCAATCGGGTTTTCAGGCTAGCCCTAATGAATATGCATGAGAGAGATTTGCATAGAATGGAAGTGAAAGGCATGCAAATCTGCTCCATGCATATTCATTAGGGCTAGCCTGAAAACCCGATTGGCCTGGTGTTCCTCCAGGACAGGGTTGGGAACCACTGCTTTAAAGAATGGAAAAAGGATCTGAATGAAAAAAATAAGAAGAAACACAAGCACTGGCAAGTTAGATTTCTTTAGCAATGCTTTGCATCTAGGAGAGAATATGAAGAGAAACTTGCCAAAGAGGCAAAAACTCAAAACTATTTTTTTAGGTACATCAGAAGCAGAAAACCTGTGAGGAAATCTGTGGGACCATTGGATGATCAAGGAGCAATAGGGGCACTCAGGGAAGATAAGGCCATAGCGAAGAGACTGAATGAATTCTTTGCTTCGGTTGTTTTAAGAAAGAACATGTAAGAGATCTACTTGAACCGGAAATGGTTTTCAAGGGTGATGATGCGAAGGAACTGAAAAAAAACTCAGTGAATCTGGAAGATGTAATAAGCCAAATTGACAAGTTAAAAAGTGATAAATCACTTGGACAGGATCATATACATCCCAGGGTACTAAAATAACTCAAATGTAAAATTACTGACCTGTTGTTAGTGATTTGTTACATGTCGCGAAAATAGTCTGTAGTACCTAAAGATTGGAGGGTGGTCAATGTTATGCCGATTTTTTAAAAGGTAAATTATAGACCAGTAAGCCTTACTTCAGTGCTGGGCAAAATGATGGAAGCAATTATAAAAAATAAAATTGTGGAACACGTAGACAAATATGATTTAATGAGGCAGAGTCAGAATGGGTTCAGATGAGGGAGATCTCGCCTCACCAATTTGCTTGACTTCTTTAAAGGTGTGAATAAACACGTGAATAAAGGTGAGCCAGTTGATATATTGTATCTAGATTTTCAGAAAGCTTTTGACAAAGTTCCTCACGAGAGGCTCCTTAGAAAATTAAAGAGTCATGGGATAGGAGGCAAAGTTCAGTTGTGGATTAGGAACAGGTTATTAGATAGAAAACAGAGGGCAGGGTTAAATGGTCATTTTTCTCAATGGAGGAGAGCAAACAGTGGAGTGCCACAGGGATCATTATTGGGACCAGTGCTATTTAACTTATTTATAAAGGATTTGGAAATTGGAATAAGTGATGTGATTAAATTTGCAGAAGTCACTAAACTGATCAAAATTATTAAAACACAAGCAGATTGTGAAAAATTATAGGCAGGTTCCCCCCCCCCCAAAAAAAAAAAATAAAAAAATTGTGGTTTGACTGAATATTGCCATCACCTTTTCAACCTGTTTGACCACCTTAAGATCATCACATACAATCACACGGGGGAAAAAATCTGTCCCCGTCATTGCCCCGTCCCCGGCCCACTGTCCCCTTCACCGTCCCGTCACCGCCATCCCCTTCACCGCCCCGTTACCGTCACTGGCATCCCATTCACCACCCCGTCACCGTCACCGTCACCATCCTTTCTTATAAATCAAAGTTCTGGCTGCTGAACTAGAGAAAGAGATGTTCAGCTGGCAGGGCTTTGTTTATAAATTTTAAAAGCAAAAAAAAGAAAAAGAAAATAAATAGAATTTTTTTTCTACCTTTGTTGTCTGGTTTCTGCTTTCCTCAACTTCTCATTTAATTCCTTCCATCCACTGTGTGTCTTCTCTCTGCGTCTTCCATTTGCTCTGTTACTGTGCCTCTCCCTTCAACCCCTCTCCCCCAATTGGTCTGGCACCCATCTTCTTCCCTCCGCTCCTCCATAGTCTAGTATCTGTCTTCTTCCTTCCAGCGTCTTCTCCCCACTCTGTCTTCCACATTTCCCTTCATGGTCTGTTCTTCTCCACCCTCCTTCAATGTCTGTTCTATTCCTTCCCACCACCACCCTTCCCTCCCTCCTTCACCATCTGTTCCTTTCTACCACCCTTCAGCTCCTCTCGCGCAGCCTATCTATCTATCTACCTCCCTCTTACTTTTGTGGCATGTTACAATGTAATTTGTGCAAGCCGCTGGAGCCTGCGAGCTTGGTCCCCAAACAATCTCGCTTCTGTGTTCCTATTTTCCCCATTTCTAATATCTCCCCTATGTATCCGGCATTGCCCCCCCCCGTGTCCATATACCATCTCCATGGCATGTATGTCCCCTTTATATCTCTGTCCCTATGCCCCCATGCACATAAGTTCCCCTGTTTCTGTTACCTTCCTGTGTCCAGATTTCCCCTCTCTTCCTCACCAATGTGTCTCTTCTCTTCAACCCCATCTAGCTTCTTTCCCTCTTTCTTCCCCCCCCCCCCTGCTTCCAGCATCTGGCTCACCTACTTGTCCTCCCCTTTTTTTCCTGCTGTGGGTTTTTTTCTCTCCCTCTTCATCCCCTTGGCCCAGAATCTCTTTCCCTTTCACTCCCTCCTTCCTGCGGTCCAGCAGGCCCCTCCTGCTCGATTGCAGCGTTCTGTCATCTCCCTCCCTCCACCTCAGCTTAGATGCCGAGTTTGTCGGCTTTCTTTTTCGCCCAGCCGCATGCGTTCAAAAAGCCCCGCACGCGCAGCTGCTCAGTTGTTCAATCTTCTGCTCTGACGCAACCGGAAACAGGAAGTTGCAGCAGAGCAGAAGATTGAACAACTCGAGCAGCCGCGCATGCGGCTGGGCAAAAAAGAAAGCCGGCAAAAGGTGAGATGGAGGGATGGAGATGGCAGAATGCTGCGATTGGACGGGTGGGGGCTGCTGGACCACACGATCCTTGATTGCCTCACTGCGGAGTCAAGACCATTCACCGCTCCACGGGGCGGTGAATGGCTTTGATCCCGTCCCCGCAGCGACCCCTATTTTTTCTTTCCCTGTTTCAGCGGGTTACCCACGGCTACTCATGGCTAGCTGCGGTAACAACCACCGTGTCATTCTCTAATCACACCCAAGTCTCATTCTTCTGTCGTGCACATAAGTTCTTCACCCCCTAAACTGTACCGTTCCCTCAGGTTTTTGCAGCCCAAATGCATGACCTTGAATTTCGTAGCATTAAATATTAGCTGCCAAATTTCAGACCATTCTTCAAGCTTTGCTAGGTCTTTTTTCACATTATTCATACCATCTGGAGTGTCTAATCTATTGCAGATTTTGGTATCATTCGCAAAGAGGCAAGTCTTACCTGACAGCCCTTCAGCAATATCGCTTATGAAAATGTTAAAAATAACAGGCCCAAGAACAGAATTTTGAGGCACACCACTGGTAACATCCCTTTCCTCAGAGTGATCTCCATTCACCACTACCATCTGTCGCCTTTCTCGCAGGCAGCCTCTTTCTGACTCAGACTGTCATATTGGGCCTATCCTGAGGGCACTCCAATTTACTTATTAGACACCTGTGTGGAACACTGTCAAAGGATTTGCTAAAATTTAAATATACCACATTTAGCGCACTCCCTCTATCCAATTCTCTGGTCACCCAGTCAAAGAAATTGATCAGATTTGTCTGACAAGACCTACTTCTACTGAATCCATGTTGCCTCCAGTCCTGTAATCCACCAGATTCCAGAAAACTCACCATTCTCTGTTTTAAAAGCATTTCCATTAATATGCTTACCACAGAAGTCAGACTTACTGGCCTGTAATTCCTTCTTCCTCCTTCTTCCACTATTGTGGAGAGGGACCACATCTACCTTTCTGGAGTAAAAACTGGTTGACGGACAGACACCAGAGGGTGGTGGTTAATGGAAGTTGCTCGGAGGAATGAAAGGTGGGTAGTGGAATCCTTCAGGGTTCGGTGCTGGGGCCGATCCTGTTCAAAATGTTTGTGAGTGACGTTGTTGAAGGGTTAGAAGGAAAGGTTTGCCTTTTTGCTGATGATACCAAGATTTGTAACAGAGTAGACACCGAGGAGGGAGTGGAAAACATGAAAAGGATCTACATAAGTTAGAAGAATGGTATAATATCTGGCAATAAAAATTCAATGTAAAGACATGCAGAGTAATGCATTTGGGGATTAATCATCGGAAGGAGCTATATATGCTGGGAGGTGAGAAGCTGATATGCATGGATGGGGAGAGGGACCTTGGGGTGATAGTTTCCAAAGATTACATTACATTACATTACTGACTTCTATTCTGCTTGTACCTTGCAGTTCTAAGCGGATTACATCAGAAGATAACTGGACATTTCCAGGAAATAAAGTTACAATTAAGATAACTGGACATTTCCAGGAGAAAAGTTACAATTTAGGAGTTGGTTACATTATACAATTCAGGAGCTGGTTTCATAATAAAGTTTTGAGAAGAGAATACAAGATAGGTAGAAAAATTAGGAAAATGTCAGATGAAGCGGAAGATTATGAGGTAGTTAAAGAGTGGAAGCTGGTTACATTGTTGAGTCTTAGGGAGATAATACAGGTAGAGAGGGTGAGAGGGAGGGGAATTGCGAGGGGAAGGGGGGTTAAGCTATCTGGGTAAATTTTTTGAATAGCAGGGTTTTGATTTCTTTTTGGAACATTTTGAAATCAGTTGTTGCTGTGAGCAGGTTGGAGATGTAGGGGTCCAATTTTGCTGCCTGTGTTGCTAGTAGGTGGTCATACATCTTTTTGCGCTGAGTTCCTTTGAAAGATCTAAAGGCGATAAAACAGTGTGACAAGGCAGTGGCTGTTGCCAGAAGGACACTGGGCTGTATAAAAAGAGGCATAACCAGTAGAAGAACGAAGGTGTTGATGCCCCTGTTGGTGAGACCCCCACTTGGAGTATTGTGTTTCAGTATCTGGCAAAGGTCACAAAAAGGCTTGAAGCGGTCCAGAGGAGGGCGATGAAAATGATAAGTTTGCAACAAAAGACATATGAGGATAGACTGGAAGCCTTGAATATGTATACCTTAGAGGAAAGGAGGGACAGGGGAGATATGATTCAGAAGTTCAAATACTTGAAAGGTATTAACATAGAACAAAATATTTTCCAGAGAAAGGAAAATGGTTAAACCAGAGAACATAATTTGAGGTTGAGGGGTGGTAGACTCAAGAGCAATCTTAGGAAATTCTTCTTTATGGAGAGGGTGGTGGATGGCTGGAATGCACTTGCAAGGGAGGTGGTGGAGATGAAAATGGTAGCGGAGTTCAAAGAAGCGTGGGATGAACATAGAGGATCTAGAATCAGAAAATAATAGTAAATATTGAAGCACTAAGGCCAGTACAGGGCAGACTTGCACAGTATGTCTCTTTATATGGCCGTTTGGTGGAGGATGGGCTGGGGAGGGCTTCAATGGCTGGGCAGGGGAAGATGGGCTGGAGTGAGCTTTGACGGAGACTTCAGTAGTTGGAACCTAAGAACAGTACCAGGCAGAGTGTTGGATTCTTGCCCAGAAATAGCTAAGAAGAAAAAAACAAACAAAAAAACCCCTCAACAAATTTTTAGATTGAATCAGGTTGGGCAGACTAGATGGGCAATTTGGGTCTTGATCTGCCATCATCTACTATGTTACTATGTTTTTTACTATGTTACTTCTCTAGCCCTCCGATACCACTTCCGGCTCTAGAGAAATATTGAAAAAGTCAGTCTGCAAAGCCACCATAATTTCCCTAAGTTCTTTTAGCACCCTTGGATGTGTACCATCCACCCCATCACTTTTCCTACTTTTAATTTAGCTAGCTCCTCATGAACACAACCCTCTGAAAATTGATCACTCCTCCATCCCTATTCACATTTGTTTCTGTGGTCCTGCTCCCAGTGCTTCAATCGTGAACACAGAGCAGAAATATTTGTTAAACAATTCAGCCTTTTCTTTATCTGTTTCTACATATTTCTTCCCTTTATTTTTGAGTCTCACAATGCCACTTTTGCAATTCTTCCTATCACTGATATAGCTAAAAAATGTCTTTTCTCCCTGTTTTACCATATCAGCTATTTTTTCTTCCATTTGCATCTTTGCTTTCCTGACTACTCAACCAGCCTCTCTTAATTTTTCCAGATATTTTTTACCTATCTTCCTCTTTCTGCGATCTATAAAAGACAGGTGCCTATCACATTGTACTTAGTGGCACCTAATGCCTAAGTGGGCATTTTTATGGATGGCTCATGACTTACGTAATTCGCTTGGAAATTTTGTCATAAGCATTTGCATCAAATTTTAATAAACATGAAGCGTGATTCTCCAAAAACATAGCACCTGAAATGTAGGCCTTTAAACCCTTGCCTACATTTCAGGTGTCTAAGTTTTTACATAGGCACCACTAGCTGCAATTCTTTATATGGTGCCTAAGTGTGATTGACATGCATCCGGCACCTATTTTTTAGGCACAGGCAGATTTAGGCGCTGTTAATAGAATTTGCTCCTTGATGTCTCTGCATTAATTTAATTTAGTTACTCGGAGCTTCAACAAAAATTTTGGCTCTCTTTCTAGCTACTCAGTAATTGGTCAGCCAATGGTACCTCTAAAAAAGCATGGAAGATCACCCTGAACCTTTTCTCATCTACAAGAAGCTTTAGGGACTCCAAGAGATATAGACCAGGAAAAATAAGTGTTACCTTGTGCCATAGATTTATTTTCAGCGGTCAGTCTTTATGAGGCAGCCATAGAGGTTTGAAGTTCTGCTGTCTGGTACCTCCAGTAGGAGATTGACTAAAGTCATTTTGCCAGAGCTGGACCTAAATAATCACAGATTTGTGTGTACTGGAATTTATTTGGGATGATTAAACTCTGCAATTTGCTCAGCCTCTTCCCAAAGTGTTTTGAGAATCACCCTTTCATCCTTGTCTAAAAATGACGACAGTTCAATATACTTTATTCAAGTTACTTCAGTTAGAAATAGTAGGTCCAGTTCCTCCTCCAGATGAGAGAAAAAGATGTTATTCAATTTATTTAGTAGTTCTTTTTTAAAAAAATCTTTATTCATTTTTATAACTTACATCAAGTGTAACAAAAAGTAACATCATTTTAACTTAAATATATCACTTGAAATTCTATAATTAATCATACTCAATATATTTTATCCCATTCCCTCCCAACTCTTCAATATATCATAACACATATATCGTATAATAAAGACTTTCATTTCATTCAAAGCACCTAGTGAAAATTCAAAATATTACCCCCTCCCCATTATTTCATTTGTACTAACCAGGGAAATTATATTTATTCATTATTTAGTAGTTCTAAAGAAAGAAGGCATCTTCTGTCCAATTCTCTATCTCAAAGCGGTGACAAACTTTTCTTGAGATTCCAAGGTTGCAAATGGAAACTTTATGACTGGAGATTATGGCGTTTCAGCAAGGAGTGATTCTTTTTCCTTTAGTTTTAAGAGAA
Source organism: Geotrypetes seraphini (assembly GCF_902459505.1). Lineage (NCBI taxonomy): Eukaryota > Metazoa > Chordata > Amphibia > Gymnophiona > Dermophiidae > Geotrypetes > Geotrypetes seraphini. Next base: position 256,680,620 of record NC_047086.1, read on the forward strand.
GCTTACCTATACATCCCCATAAGGAATTACCATCAACATTATTTGAGATTTGAAATCTTGAGGATACCATTTCCAGTGCAGTGCTTTATGTTTCAGACTGGCCATAGCATCACATGTACAGAGGTGATGGTAACAGTTGCATCTGCCTTATGCAAAGAGGAAATTTTGGTCTACCCTTATTAGGATGACTGGTTAATAAGAGCAAAATCATTACAAGAAAGCGAAAGTCTTATGAGTTGGGATGGCTTATCAATTTCTCCATATGCAACCTTACCCCATCCCAAGACCTAAATATGTAAACTGAAGAGGAGGTATATCAAAGAAATAATAAACTTGGAAACTTGGAGATATGATACAGACCTTTAAATACTTGAAAGATATTAATATAGATCCAAATCTTTTCCAGAGAAGGGAAAATGGTAAAACTAGAGGTTATAGATTGAGATTGTGGGGTGGTAGGCTTAGGAGTAATATTAGGAAATTGTTTTTCACTGACAGGGTGGTTGATGCTTGGAATGCCCTCCGGAGGGAGGTAGTGTAGAAGAAAATGATGACAGAATTCAAAAAAAGCATGGGGAAAACACAGAGGATCTCTAATCAGAAAATGAAGGTTATAAATTGAAGAATTAAGGCCAGTACTGGCAGACTTGCATGGTTTGTGTCCCATATATGGCTATTTCTTTTAGGATGGTCTGGAGAGGGCTTTGATGGGAACTCAAGTAATTTGGGATGGTTTAGATAGGCTGGAGTAAGCTTTGATGGCAACTCCAGAAGTTGGAACCTAAGCACAGTATCATGCAGACTTCTATGGTGTATGACCCAGAAATATCAATGAACCAAGACAATTAAACTTAATCATTAATTTCTAATATGTGTACTTATGGGGCAGACTGAATGGACCTTTCAGGTCCTTATCTGCTGTCGTTTACTATGTTAATATGTTTTAACTGAATACCCAAGTCTCACCAACAGTGGCTAGCATTTTGTTGAACTTCTGCTTCAGGGATTAAGGGACCAATCTTAGCAATCACTGCATTCAATGAACAATAAAAAGATAAGTTTAAAACATAACCTTCTTGTTTAACTATGTAAAAAATTACATACGGACGGGGAGAGGGACCTTGGGGTGATAGTGTCTGAAGATCTAAAGATGAAAAAACAGTGTGACAAGGCAGTGGCTGCTGCCAGAAGGACACTGGACTTCATAAAGAGAGGTGTAGCCAGTTAAAGAAAGGTGTTGATACCCCTGTACAGGTCGTTGGTGAGGCCCCATTTTGAGTATTGTGTTCAGTTTTTGAGACCGTATCTGGCGAAGGATGTAAGAAGACTTGAAGCGATCCAGAGGAGAGCGACAAAAATGATAGGAGGTTTGTGCCAGAAGACGTATGAGAAGAGACTGGAAGCCCTGAATATGTATACCCTAGAAGAAAGGAGGGACAAGGGAGATATGATTCAGACGTTCAAATACTTTAAAGGTATTAACGTAGAACAAAATCTTTTCCAGAGAAAGGAAAATGGTAAAACTAGAGGACATAATTTGAGGTTGAGGGGTGGTAGATTCAAGAGCAATGTTAGGAAATTCTACTTTACAGAGAGGATGGTGGATGCCTGGAATGTGCTCGCAAGAGATGTGGAGGAGAGGAAAACGGTGATGGAGTTCAAAGAAGCGTGGGATGAACACAGAGGATCTAGAATCAGAAAATAATAGTAAATATTGAAGAACTAAGACCAGTAATGGGCAGACTTGCATGGTATGTGTCTGTATATGGCCTTTTGGTTGTGGATGGGCTGGGGAGGGCTTCAATGGCTGGGAGGGTGTGGATGGGCTGGAGGGAGCATTGACAGAGACTTCAGCAGTTGGAGCCCAAGCACAGTACATGGTAGATCTTTGGATTCTTGCCTAGAAATAGCTAAGAAGAAAAAAATTGAAAAAAATTTCAATTGAATCAGGTTGGGCAGACTGGATGGACCATTCAGGTCTTTATCTGCCGTCTTCTACTATGTTACTATGTGCCAAGTTTGCTGCTTGCTTGAAAATCACACCACTTATAAATGGAGTCAGCTTCCTTTCAAAATATTGCCATGGGGTATTTGAAGTACTTTTTATTTTTTTTTAATTCAAAGAGTTTTATTGATTTTATAAAAGATGAAATACAAAGCCAACAACATGTGTGCTCCAACAAGGAACACATTATAACAATGTCATTAACAAATGTGAAGTGCATCCACAGTGAGATAATAGTCACAGATGATTGAATGCATCAGAAATATTGTATATGAAGTATTTTAATAAATCCATGGTATGATGTCATATCCTGTGTGCAGTACTTACTTAATTCCTTTACTAAAAGTTCTTCTATTCCACTTGTGGAGTATTTTTCTTTACTACCATAATCTCTTTAACAGAAACTATTCTATTAAAGATTTTGAACCCTTTTGGTTCTTCAGTCTCTAGAATGAATATCCAGACCTGCTCATGCTATAAAATGATTCTATATCAGTTTTGTACATTTACAGATCTACCAAATCTGAATGTTCTAAGCAATGTTGAACAAGAGGAGCCTGCAACTTATTGTACTTTAAACCACTTTTATGTTCTGTAATAAGTGTCTTAAAAAGACAGGTGGTCTGGCCTATTTATATTTTTAGACTCAGAAAGAGCACTGCAGATATGACAAAATCAGTCTTAGAAGTAGCTGTGTGATTCACAGGAAATCTTCTATTAGAAAGAGGATCAATAAACTAAGCATCTAATCACAGACAGAACATTCATTACATTTGTGGTGATTGTCAACTTTTCAGAAGGGTCCTGCCTGTTTACATCAGATGGGCTTTCCTTTCAATTATGGTGCCTTCTATAGACAAACCCTTAAAAATCCTTCCCGAAAAAAACAGGTTGCAATGGAAGAACTTGCCAATGTTTTCTACGGATGCACACTACTTTTTCAATGCCCAGAGAATATCTTAGTACACAAGTAAAAGATTGCTGGAGATCATGTCTAACTCTCTGCTCAAATTGTAGATTTCTATTTTGATATCTTGCATGCTTATAAGTATTATTCACAAACAACCCCAATAAACTGCTCATAGACCCCACTCATTCTCCACCTATTGCCTAAACAGTTTCTTGTTAGATGTTAACACAGATGTTATTATATGTGAATTGCTAAGATGCCATGTTAACTACTCGCATGCATTAGAGCTAATGCAGATTAGGAGGCTAGTTACTAACATGCATTAAGGCAATAACAAACTGTATTGGCCAATTAATGAACAATAAATTGCAATCATTTATATTACACTAGTGTTTAAGCCTGTTACATTAACGGGTGCTAGAGTAGATGTCTATCTGTCTGGGTTTTTTTTTCTTTGTCTCTTTCTCTCTTCTTGGATGCTGTCTGTCTGTCATTCTTTCTGTCTCTGTCTCTCTGGCCCCCTGCCTGCCTGTATTTCTCTGTTGAGCCATGCCTGCCTGTCTCTCCATGGCCCCCTTCCTATGTCCATAGTGCCCCATCCTATGTCCTTAGTGCCCTCAGTGCCTCTTTCCTATGTCCTTAGTGCCCCCAGTTCCGCCTTCCTATGTCCTTAATGTCCCATCCTATGTCCTTAGTGACCTCAGTGCTTCCTTCCTATGTCCTTAGTGCCCCTTCCTTTATCTTTAGTGCCTTCAGTGCCTCCTATGTCCTTAGTGCATGTCCTTACTGCACCTTCCTATGTCCTTAGTGCCCTCAGTGCCCCTTCCTATGTCCTTAGTGCCTCCTTCCCATTTCCTTAGTACTCCTTCCTATGTCCTTAGTGGCCCCAGTGCCTCCTTCCCATGTCCTTATTGCCCCCAGTGCCTCCGTCATGTGTCCTTAGTGCCCCATTGTCTCTGTCCTGTGTCCTTAGTGCCCCTAGTGCCTCCTTCCCGTGTCCTTAGTGCCCCCAGTGCCTCTGTCCTGTGACCTTAGTGCCCTCAGTGCCCCTTCCTATGTCCCAGTGCCTCCTTCCTATTTCCCCCTTCCAGACTTTGTCCCACCCCACCCTCCAAAGCCAGCCTGCCTGCCTCCCTCCCATACCCCTGTGCAGTATAACCCTTGAGCAGCATGTTTCCATCTCCCTCCCCTGCCACTACTGCTGCCATGCAGCCGACCCCACTGACCCTCCCACCGCGAGACGACTGACAAACCTCCCAGCTCCATCAGCGTCTGCAGCACTCTAAACTCGCTGCTTCGCGTCCTTCTACTGCCCTGATTTCCTCTGCTGCGTCTCTGTCTCTGATGATGTCATCAGGGACGCAGCAGAGGAAATTACTAACTCTGAACTTTGTTTATTCCACTCAATCTGTAATATCTTTTAATCATGGTAAACCGCATAGAACTTCACGGTCCTGCGGTATATAAACTGTTATTATTATTATTGGTTTTCAATAAAATGTGGTGTCATGAAAGGATGCATCTTGTCACCTTACCTGTTCAACCTTTATAGCAAAGCCATCTTTAGAATAGCAAATTTGGAAGAAGAGAGCATTGGTTTCGAAGTTGGTGGCAGAAATATAAACAACCTGCACTATGCAGATGATACAGTACTCATCACCAGCAGCAAAGCAAAGGGATAGGAATTGAAACTTGTATACTGCCTTTTTGTAGTTTTACAACCACACTCAAAGCAGTTTACATACAGGTACTTCAAGCATTCTCCCTATCTGTCCCAGTAGAGGATTAAGTGACTTGCCCAGGGTCACAAGGAGCAGTGTGTGGTTTGAACCCACAACCTTAGGGTGCACTAACCACTGCGCCACAGGGTGCTGCGGTTGTAGCTCTAACCACTGTGCCATACTCTCCTCATGCTGTATCTACTGAAAAAAGACAAGTCATAACACGGGATTAGAATTGAACATAAACAAAACAAAGATTATGAACATGGGAAATAATGAAGATTTTGAGCTTGAAGGCAATAGAATAGAATTTGTAAAGTCATAAACAAAGAAGCAACTTTCAGGGAAGAAATACTCCACAGAATAGCACTTGGTCACTCTTCAATGAAGGCCAACAAAGTATTCAAAGGCAAGGAAATAACACTCCAAATGAAGATCAGACTTGCCCGTGCATTAATTTTCTTGGTGGTCGATTACAGATGCAAAAACCGGACACTACAAAAACAAGACAGAAAGAAGATTGACTCATTTGAGCTTTGGTGCTGGAGAAGGTCCATGCCTTGGACGTCTAGAACTAACAAATCAATTCTGGAAGAGATCAAACTGGCTATGTCACTCATAGCCCAAATGATGAAGTTATGACTGTCTTATTTTGGTCACACTTTCAGAAGAGAAAGATCATTGGAGAAGGACATTATGTTTGGGAAGATTGAAGAAACCAGGTGAAGAGGGCGACCTGCAATCAGATGGCTGGACATGTTGAAAACAACCATGAGAATGACACTTACTGGACTAGCACAAAACTGATCTTTTAGATCTTTAATTCATCAAGTTGCTAAGATGTGAACATGATTCATTTGCACCTAACACACACTCTTAAGAAATACAGACTATTTTTTAGGGTGTACCTTCACCCTTCCAAGAAACAGAAATATTCCCTCATGAACTTTGAATTCTCACTACTAGTACCAGTCATCCCAGTTTAAAGCAGTGGTAGTTTTATTATGACCTGGTAGTTGTGTCTATGTTTCCAGCAATAAACAACATTAATTGGAAATATGTCATGCTGCTCAGTGCCAAAGTGGCTGCATTATAATGTAATTTAAGCTTATCTGTGAAATAAAATCTTCCAGTTAATGAGCTATGCTGCTGAATAATAATTGTTAAAATCTTTGGACTAGATGTGAGTATTGTTTATTATGGCTACATCAGCCCTCTCCCAGTATTCCCTAAATGGGCCCTGCAGCTGTATGCTTTGCTTGAATAATCTACATTCATAGGCATCAGGTCTATATGAGATTCAGATCAACAACACAAGAACATCCCTTTTTCGGTTACCAGTGGGAGTGACAAAAAGGATTACACTTTTTGAAAACCTCAAACACAACATGTCCTCTAGTTGAAAAAAAAAATCAAAAGAAAGGGAAGGTATTTTTGTGGACTTTTTTTTTCTTTTAAGGAGTGAATGATTTAAAATTTGCTCTCATATCATTGCTTGAAAAGATGCATTAGAAAAAGCACAGTTACTTACCGTAACAGGTGTTATCCAGGGACAGCAGGCAGATATTCTCACATGTGGGTTACATCATCCACGGAGCCCTGATGCGGACAGCCTCACAAGCAGACTTGCTTGTAAAACTTTAGAAAGTTTGTGACTGTCGCACCACGCATGAGCGGTGCCTTCCCGCCCGACGTAGGGTGTGTGTCTCCTCAGCATCTTCTCAGTTCAAATAGCTAGCTAAGAAGCCAACCAGGGGAGGTGGGTGGGTTGTGAGAATATCTGCCTGCTGTCCCTGGATAACACCTGTTATGGTAAGTAACTGTGCTTTATCCTAGGACAAGCAGGCAGCATATTCTCACATGTGGGTGACTTCTAAGCTAACCAGAATGGGATGGTGGGAGTGTTGGCAATTTAGGAGAATAAATTTTGTAAAACTGCCTGGCCGAAATGTCCATCCCGTATGGAAAAAGAATCCAGAAAATAATGAGAGGTGAAGGTATGAACTTAGGACCAAGTGGCAGCCTTGCAGATTCCCTCAATAGTAGTAGATCTAAGGAAAGCAACAGATGCCGCTATGGCTCTGACTTTATAGGCTGTGACTTGACTCTGTAGATGCAGTCCAGTCTGAGCATAGCAGAAAGAGATGCAAGCAGCTAACCAATTGGAGATGGTGTGCTTGGAAATTGGATGTCCCAACTTGTTTGGATCAAAGGAGACAAAAAGTTGAGGTATAGATCTGTGTGGCTTAGTTCTTTGTAAGTAGAAAGCCAAAGCACACTTACAATCCAGAGTATGAAGAGCTGTTTTGCCAGGATGAGAATGAGGCTTTGGAAAAAAAATTGGAAGTACAATGGATTGATTGAGATGAAATTCTGAAACCACTTTAGGTAAAAATTTAGGATGAGTATGGAGGACCACTTTGTCATGATGGAATACTGTAAAAAGTGGGTCTGCTACTAAAGCTTAAAGCTCACAGACTCTGCGAGCAGACATGAGAGCAATGAGATAAAACACTTTCCAAGTGAGATATTTCAGATGAGCTGAAGCCATTGGTTCAAAAGGAGGCTTCATCAATTGAGCAAGAACAACATTGAGATCCCAAACCACTGGAGGCGGTTTGACAGTGGCTTGACATTGAAAAGTCCTTTCATAAATCTGGAAACCACAGGATGAACAGAAAGGAGTTTCCCTTCGATAGGCTGATGAAAAGCAGCAATTGCATTGAGATGGACTTGAATGGATATGGATTTGAGTCCTGATTGAGATAAATGCAACAGTTAATCCAAAACTGAAGACAAGGAGGTAGATTGAGGCTTCTTATGATGAATGGTGCACCAAGCAGAAAATCTAGTCCATTTCTGGTTGTAACATTGTCTAGTAGTAGGCTTCCTGGAAGCCTCTAAAATGTCCTTTACAAATTGAGAAAACTGTAGAGTGGCAGTTAGGTTGAGAGGTACAAAGCTGTCAGGTGTAGAGACTGCAAGTTGGGATGAATCAGAGACCCTTGACTCTGTAAGCAGAGACAGAAAAATTGGTAGAAGTAATGGCTACCTGCTGCTGAGTTGAAGTAGAAGGGAGAACCACGGTTGTCTAGGCCACCGAGGAGCTATGAGAATCATGGTGGCATGTTCTTGTTTGAGTTTGATGAGTGTCTTGAAAATGAGAGGAAATGCATACAGAAACTGATTCGTCCATTCCAGAAGAAAAGCATCTGCCTCAAGGCGATGAGGAAAGTATATCCTGGAGCAGAACCTAGGCAGTTTGTTATTTTGGGGAGATGCAAAGAGATTTATCGGAGGAATCCCCCACTGAGAAAAAATGTGATGAAGAGGCAAGGAATTGAGTGTTCATTCGTGAGGTTGTAGAAGACAACTCAATTTGTCCACCATGCATTTTTTCTTTCCTTGAATATAAACCACTTTCAGAAAGGTATTGTGAAAGATAGCCCAATTCCAAACTTTCTGAGCTTCTTGGTAAAGAAGGAGAGATCATGTTCCTCCCTGTTTGTTGACGTATTACATGGTGACTTGATTGTCTCTCCGAACGAGGACTACTTGATCATGGAGAAGCTGCTGAGAAGCTTTGAGAGCATTGAAGATCGCTCTGAGTTCTAACAGATTTATGTGACACTGACAATCTGTGTTGGACCAATGGCCTTGAGTACAGAGACCATCAAGATGATCCCCCTTCTGATAAGGGAGCGTTTGAAACAGTAAACCTCTGGAGAGATTGGAAGAGAGCATCCGCCAGTGGAGAGACTGTCTCAACGAAGGAATCACTGTAATATGTTGAGAGAGTGGGTTGAAAGCCTGCGCTCACTGAGATGCCAGGGTCCACTGAGGAATTCTGAGGTGAAGTCTGGCAAAAGGAGTCACGTGAACTGTAGAGGCCATGTGACATAGAAGAACCATCATGTGTCTCGCTGAGAGTGAATTGAAGGAAGACACTTTGTGACAAAGTTGAATAAGAGCATCCTGATGTTGAGGAAGGAATGCTTTGAGTTGTACAGTATCCAGTACTGCTCAGATGAACTGTAGAGTCTGAGAGGGCTGTAGTTGGGATTTTGGAAAGTTGATTTCGAACCCCAAGCTTTTGAGGAACCAAGTAGTCCATTGGGTCGCTACAATAACCCCCTGAGAGTTGAATCTTTGATGAGCCAATTGTCCAGGTACAGGAAAACCTGAAGACCATGAGTTCGCAGAGCTGCTGCTTGGTGAAGGAACTTGGTGAAGACTCTGGGAGATGATGCCAGGCCAAGGGGAGCACTCTGTACAGGAAATGATGATTTCCCACCCGAAATCTGAGAAACTTGCGAGAGGCTGGATGAATGGGGACTGTGGGTATAAACCTCTTTGAGATCCAGAGAGCATAACCAATCATTTTGATCTAGAAGGGAATACAAGGATGCCAGAGACAGCATCTGAAATTTCTCTTTGACAAGAAATTTGTTGAGTGCTCTGAGATCCAAAATAAGTCGCAGATTGCCTGTCTTCTTCGGAACTAGGAAGTAACGGGAGATAAAAAACCCTTTTCTTCTGTTCCAGAGGAACTTCTTTGATGGCACAGAGATGAAACAGAGCTTGAACAGAGCTAACTGGGATGGATTGGAAGGATACTCTCTTGGAGGCAGATCTGGAGGAATCTGGATGAAATTAAGAGAGTAACCGTCCCTGATGATAGAGAGGACCCAGAGGTCGGATGTAATGAGTTCCCATCGGTGGTAATAAAGATGGAGACGGCCCCCTATGGGAAGAGGAGAGGACAGAGGTTGAACAATTGAAGTTATGCTCTGTATTAGATGGTCAAAAAGACTGAGAGGCCTTGGGTGCAGCAGGAGTCTGAGGTTTTTGTTGCCGTTGTTGCTGCTGTTGTTGTTTCTTAGGAGGCTCCCTTGAATAAGGAGCCACCTTCTGAGGAAAACGCCTCTTTAGGATGAAACAGGTCTATAGCCCTTGGTCATGAAGGCTTTGGCTTTGGTCTAATTATGGAAGCAAAGGACTTCTCATGTTCAGATAAACGCTTGGTAGTTGCCTCAATAGAGTTGTCAAACAAGTCATTGCCCTGACATGGGATGTTAGCGAGTAAATCCTTCAGATTCGGATCCATGTCCACGGTACAAAGCCAGGCAAGGCGACGCATGGCCATGGAAAAAGCAGTGATCCTAGAGGACAGTTCAAATGCATCATATGCAGATTGAACGAGATGCATGCAAAGTTGACCCAGAGTGTTGTGCAGTTCTTGAAACTCTAGAAGTCGATGTTGTGGAAGATATTTGAAAAAATCAGGTATGGTGTTGACCAAATGCTTGAGATAAGATGTGAAGATAAAATTGTGGTTCAAAACTCGGGTTATCATAATTGAATTTTGATACAGTCATCGACCAAACTTGTCCATAGTCCTGCCCTCTCTTCCAGGCAGACGGTAGCGTAAACCTTGGCAGGATTGGTTCTTTTTAAGGAAGATTTCACAAGAAGAGACTGATGGGATCATTGAGACTTCTCAATTATCGAGATTCCAACTTTGCTGGCACAACAGGAACAAAATATGGTGTCTCAAGATTTATTTTGAAAGTTTGAGAAAGAATGCCATTTATGGGTAATTTGAGAGACTCCCTAGGAGGATGAGGCATTCCCAGTTTTTCCAGATACTCCTTAGAGCAGGGGTCTCAAAGTCCTTCCTTGAGGGCCGCAATCCAGTCGGGTTTTCCGGATTTCCCCAAAGAATATGCATGAGATCTATGTGTAGGCACTGCTTTCAATGCATATTCATTGGGGAAATCCTGAAAACCCGACTGGATTGTGGCCCTCAAGGAGGGACTTTGAGATCCCTGCCTTAGAGTATTTTGAGTCAGATTCTAAAATATGTTAATATCTTTACTCATTTTACATAGAAACTTGGTAAAAGATACCGGGTCTGAAGAGGAATGACCTCTTTGAGGAGAAGGTGATCGAGAACCCCTCGAGGTACCTCGCATAGCAGAGAACGAAAATGAAGCCTCTCTGGAGTATTGATACCTGATACCTGAGTCCAGAGGCAAAGATGACCCACTTCTGGAATGTGAAGAGAACCTCACAGGAGAAGAATTTGTATGATGAGAATAATGAGGTTCCATAACAGGTCTCCTCAAAGAAGAAGTCTGTGGTCTCAAAGAGCCTAGATGTCTGGAGAAACGAGACCTATCTCAAGAAGACCTGGGCCTCGATGGAGAAGGTTGCCTTGAATCACGGCCTCATAATTGTCTGGAAGATGAATGTCGAGGCGTCCTCGCCCTGTGCCTCAAATAGGGCAACACCTTATGTGAAGAGGTAGAGTTGGAAGTCGGAGAACGAGGATGAGACAACAAAAAGGACTCAGCTCCTTGTAACGAGGTATCTCGAGGCACTCTTAAGGACTCGACTCCTTGTATAGAGTATGTAGACCAGCGGTCTCAAACACGCGGCCCACGGGCCGCATGTGGCTCTCCAGGTTTTATTTGCGACCCACGGTCTGGAAGCGATCATTCTCTTCCTTTTGGAGTAGCAGCCGGCGTCGCTAGTTCAAAGCCGCAGGTTGGCGGCTCCTTGAGCTATCCACTCCTACATTGGAAGCCTCTCTGATGTCACAAAATCAGAGAGACTTCAGACGCAGGCACGGATCTCGCAAGGAGCCGTCACCCACGGCTTTGAATGAACGAGCCAGCCAGACACGCTGCTGCTCCAGTGGCATACCAAGGGGGGGGGGCCCCCAGTCCACTGTTCTCCCTGGAGTGCAGCTCGCGGCTTGTCTAGAGCAGTGGTGCCCAACCTGCTTCCCTTCCCTTCTCACTGCTGCTATCGGGGATCAGGCCGGCACCGTGTTCTTTGATTTCCCTGCTTCTCTTCCCTGCGGGGCCGACCAACTCTTGCGGCCCGACGTCAATTCTGACGCCAAGAGGACATTCTGGCTAGCCAATCGCTGCCTGGCTGCCCGGAACGTCCTTTCCGATGTTACAATTGACGTTGGGCAGCGAGAGTTGGTCGGCCCCGTGCAGAAGAGAAGCAGGGAGATCACGGCCTATTCCCGATAGCGGCAGCAGCCTATTCCGCGGCGGCGGTGGCATGGGGGAGGGCAGGAAGGAAGGAAGAAAGAAAGAAAGAAAGAAGGAAGGTGGGGTGGGGACAGGGAGCCAGAAAAAAAAAGCAAAAAATGGGGCACGGAATCAGAGAAAGACAGACATAGAGAAAGAAAGAAAAAGTTGGGGGAGGGAATGAGGTTTGGAGGAGAGGAAGCATACAGGAGGCTGAAAGAAGGGAAGAAGTATTGGATGCACAGTCAGAAGAATAAAGTGCAACCAGAGACTGATGAAATTACCAAACAAAGGTAGGAAAATAATTTTATTTTCAATTTAGTGATTGAAATGTGCCAGTTTTGAGAAAGAAAAGATATTGAACTTTAAATGTGGGTGCTGCAGAAAAAAAAGAGTACTTGGAGGGCCGCAGAAAAAATAGTTAATGTTTTATTAAAGAAATGTCAATTTTGCATGAGGTAAAACTCTTTATAGTTTATATATCTTTCTGTTAAAGGAAAGTTTTATAAACTATAAAGAGTTTTACCTCATGCAAAATTGTCATTTCTTTAATAAGACATTAACTATTTTTTCTGTGGCCCTCCAAGTACCTACAAATCCAAAATGTGGCCCCGCAAAGGGTTTGAATTTGAGACCACTGATGTAGACTGAGCTCGAGGCACTCTCAAGGACTCAACTCCTTGAATAGAGTGTGTAGATTCATGTGGAGGCATTATGCTCTTAAGGACTCAACTCCAGAGTGATCAGGTTGAGCTTGAGGCACTGCCAAGGACTCGACTCCTTATAATATTGCTGAGTGCTCAGGCTGGACCGCAGGAAGCAGAGTTGAGGCAGGAGTAAATTGTGCCAGCATGTTACCGAACTACTGATGCAGAAGAGTTACCAACATATTCTGCAAAACTGGCACCGAGACCAATGAGTCTGGTACATTTGATGTGGCTATAGTCTCCGAGGAAGAAGACCTTCCAGAAGAAAGGTATCTCGATTTATAGACTCGTTTCTTAGGAAGCTTCAAAACCACCAGTTCTAAAGGTGGCATGTCCGGAGGAGTTGGCTTAGCTATCTTACCTGAGGGAGACAGTGAGGATAACGGCTCCTCAGGAGAAGATTTAGCTGATTTCCCCCAAACGAGGACTTCCCAAACAAGGACGGTTTGAGTAAGGTCATGGTCGAGGTCGGGCTGGAATTGGGGTCAGGGACTTGCCGCTACAAAAGATATCTAAATAGAACTCTCGCCTTTCAAGCAGGTCAGCTCAATAACTGGCTGGCTCACATCATCTCACGTGCCTCATCCTACCTAAACTTCAGGAAACTACTAAAAACTAATCTATTTACCAGATTTACAACCTAAATGCCTATATCCACTGTATGAACCCCCTTTGTTATACCTACATTTTTTAGATTTATCCTTATGCAGATTGTCCTGACCTTCTTTACTGTATTTTTTTGCTCTGATTGTACCTTTTTCTCTGATTACTCCATATTTCGCCGATTGTACCATTTTCTCTGGCACCTAGTTTCTCTGATTGAACCATTGTAACCTTTCGCTGATTGTCCAGCCCTTCTTCACTATAAACCGCCTCGAACTACTATGGCTTTGGCGGTATATAAGAAATAAATTATTATTATTATTATGTAAAGGCCTATCCTTACCACCAAATAATTTTTCTACCTGAACTCGATGATGTTTAAGTGCTCGAGTTTGAAGTGTAGCACAGCGGGCACATGACTCCAGACAATGGTCAGGTCCTAAACACTGTACACACCACTTGTGTGGTTCAGTGAGGGAGATCGCGCACTGGCACCGGCTACACATCTTGAAGCCTGTGACCAGTCGGGACATAGAATGAAAAACAGCCGCAGCTAAATCAAAGCCCACAAGCTGAGGCCGCGGGGTAGGCCCCGCCATGACATGGAGAAAATAGAAAATTTATATATTATATATATATATTTTTTTAATGAAACATGCAATACACACAGCAACCCTGTTAAGAAAAAACATGAGCCGCGGTGAAAGAAGGCACAAGTAGAACTAAGTCTAGCACAGAGAGTAGAAATGAGGACTTTTCGGCTCCGCGGAAAACTGAGAACTGAGGAGATGCTGAGGAGACGCGCACCCTACATCAGGTAGGAAGGCATGCGCGGTGCGGCAGTCGCAAACTTTCTAAAGTTTTACAAGCAAGTTTGCTTGCGAGGCTATCTACATCAGGGCTCCGTGGATGACGTCACCTACATATGAGAATATGCTGCCTGCTTGTCCTGGGATAAAGCATGAACCTAAGATATTTTAAAAATTTGTAGTTTTATTGTTCTTCAAAGATTTATTCAGGGAGCATGGCGGGGTAAAAAATCAAGAGTCTTCAAGGGTTGAAAGTCTCTTTTGGATAAAAATAATGGTCTTGAAGTACAAAGCCTGTGTAATATTTTAAGACTTGAGACATTATCAAATAAAAAGGTCGGTAAAAACCCAGCTGACCTTTAACATTTCTGTGAAAAGTGCAACTAATTATAAATAAATATGGTCCAATATCAAAATACTAATAAAATAACAAGAAACCCACATTTAAATAGTTATCTCTCTTGAACGTCAATTTCACAGTGCAAAGTAATATATCTTAGAATAACGATAGTTGATAGTACCTTTAAAGTACTTTAGACATTCAATGCTGGAATTTTCTCCCCTAATGGATTATGATACAGTAGCTTGTGCTTGGAATGCTGAATTGCAGATAAATTTACAAGGTACTCATCTTAAATGGTTTTTGTCACTGCTGCACAGTCTACTGCCTGACCTTTCTTATTTTGAGATGGGATACAAATTTCTTTGTCGCTTGTATATGGCGCCTTGGCGAGCCTATCGAGCAACAATCATCTCTGTGGACTCTTGTCTGAAATGTGGTCACCCCAAAGTGACATTATCTCATATGTTCTGGAAATGTTCTTTGATTCACAGTTTTCGGTCAGAGGTTTTTTCCAAATTCAGTCGTATGTGGCATGTTAAGTGGTATTGTAATTCTTATAGCCTATTTTGGATTTTTGATATTCAACACCTGATACCTAAGGGCTATAGGTTTTATGAAAAGGGTGATTCTTTCGGGATTAAAAGCTATTCTCTATTTATGGATAAGGCCTACAGGCCCGATTTATGGTCACTGGCGAGCTCGTATGTTACATCTTGTGTTCATGGAGGCTATGTCTGTTTCTGATTGGGATATGAAACAGGGTAGAATGTTACTTATAACTTGGCAACCATTTTTAGATAGATTGACCCCTACTGTAACATAGTAACATAGTAGATGATGGCAGATAAAGACCCCAATGGTCCATCCAGTCTGCCCAACCTGATTCAATTTAAATTTTTAAATTTTTTTTTTTTCTTCTTAGCTATTTCTGGGCAAGAATCCAAAGCTCTGCCCGGTACTGTACTTGGGTTCCAACTGCTGAATCTCCGTAAAACCTACTCCAGCCATTGAAGCCCTTTCCAGCCCATCCTCCCCCAAACGGCCATATACAGACACAGACCGTGCAAGTCTGCCCAGTACTGGCCTTAGTTCAATATTTAATATTATTTTCTGATTCTAGATCCTCTGTGTTCATCCCACGCTTCTTTGAACTCAGTCACCGTTTTCCTCTCCACCACCTCTCTCAGGTGTGTATTCCAGGCATCCACCACCCTCTCCGTAAAGTAGAACTTCCTAACATTGCTCTTGAATCTACCGGACTAGGTCCTTTAAGGCTTTTATGTGGATATCCTATTTTTATGTGGATTAATTTATTTTTATGTGGATGAAATTATTTTATGTGGATGATTTTGGTGTAACTTTGGAACTTTGACTCTTTCAAATAAAGTCCATTTAGAAACATCGTCACTCCACAGATCTTTTTTGTTGTTGTTTTCTCTTGAATCTTCCACCCCTCAACCTCAAATTATGTCCTCTAGTTTTACCACAGTCGTATATTGCTAGGTAGACCTTCTATTATTGTATCTGAAATATAGCTGTGTTCATGTAATTCAAATAATTTCTTTAAGACATGTTTACTTTCGGATTCATCTGTTATACTTGTTTATCTTTGCATTCATCTATTGTACATGATTGTTTTTAATTTTAATTTAATAAAAATGACATTACACTAAATAGTGATAAAAATTATTTTATTAGGGCTAGGAAACGCCTCAGATATGGAGCTAGCAACCAACTGGGAGTCAAGTATGGTAAAAACCATAAAATGTTCCTACTTAAGTCATTGGCAAAAACCTCTCTATCAGCATTTCACATGTATACCTCTTAATGCAAAAATATTTCTTTTTTTTTTTTTAGAAAGTAAATTTCAAAGAATTTCTAGTAGTCTTCAAATAACTTTAATGAGAAAACACATTTTTAAAAAATATTCTAATAAATCTATTCAATTCTCTAAAATCTGTACACAAAATCTCGGTAAAATAGAGTGGCATAATAAAAAAATGTCTAAGTCCATTTTGGGTCTACAGTGCTAGTTGTCCAAAGTTGACAAAAAATACGTCCAAAATATTATTTTTTTTTAGAATCATCTACTTCTATGTCCAACCGTTTGATCGTCCAGATCGCTAAATCATTTATCTTTATACCACATTCTCATCCCAAAAATCATCCAAGCCCAAAACACCTAGAAAAAGACCTTTTGGATGTGGGAGGGGTCAGCAAAGTGATGGACTGGCCACCCAGACATGGCAACAGATTAGTGGGGCGCCTTACAGGGCACTGCTATGAACTTCACAAAAAGGGTGCCACATAAACATCTTACCACAACTCCCTTACAGATCATGGTGAGCCTCCACAACACCCCCAAAATCTACTATGCCCACCTGTTTACCACCTGAATAGGCCTTATGGCTGCAGGTGCCACCTATATGGCAGTACAGTAGGGTTTTGGTAGGGTTTTAGTGGGCTCATATTTTCCACCATGAATGCAGTGATTAGATTGGCTTATGGGCCTGGGTCCTCCTCTCTATGGTTTACTAGCCCATCCCCCAGACTACTTAAGCCACCTCTGTGCAGCTCTACTAAGCTTTCCTATGCCAGGTGCTGATGTTCTGGAGGCAGGTATGTACCTTTTTATTCCAAATTTTATGGCGGGGGGGAATCAGTGATCACTAGATAACTGTGTATGGATCTGTACTTTGCCCCTGCAGTAGTTATCTGGTCACTTTGGATACCTTCTGGGCACTTATACCTGTTTTTAGATTGCCTAAGTCACAACATATAAGTTCCATCTAGGCAGTCTCGTTAAACTTTCGATTATTGCCACAGAACGATTAGGCCAAGGTCGGCCCACATCCTGCCTACATCCCGCCCTAACCACTTCTTTAAAAATGGCCCTTTTCACACTGGGTGTACAGCAGCAGTGAAAAGGCCTAAGCTGCTTTTAGATACGTCTAAAACCCATTTTGATTATCGGCACTTGGACAACCTGTCTTTTTGATCATCCAAGTGCCAATTTAGGCGGGTTTTAGATGTATTTCTGTTTCAATTATGAGCCTCATAGTGTTATCGAGTATTCTAGTATGAATCTCTTCATTTGCTCTATATTTTCTTCAAATGTTAATGCACTGACTCACATAGTCCTGGGGAGCCAGCAATATATCTAATAACAATCAATAAAAGAAACACTTATCTCATAGTTTATTTTTCTTCAGTCAAAAAAATAGGTTATTCATTTATCCAGAAACAGGATATTATGTGCAAACACTTCAGGAAGAATTTTCAAATCACGTTGGACCTCTTCATTCTAATCTTTGCTATCGTGCCGCAGTATTCCAACCAACAAACAAGACCAGTGTTTCATGGTAAATATATTCAGTGTCGTAGCAAGGGTGAAAGGTGCCTGTGGTTGTGGCACCCCTCCCTCTCCCTCTTCTCCGCTCCCACTCCATGCCCATCCCCCTGCCACATGCATGCTGTCCTTCCCTTTCCCCGTACCTCTTTAACTGTCCCAGCATGAGCAGCATCACCAACTTGCTGTCTACTGTCAGTTTCAGTTAGTGCCCCCCCCAATGTATGGTGGTAGGGGTTAAGTGAAATGCGCACTGACCAACGCCAGGTCCCAGGTTCAGTTCCCTCACAGATGACTCACCAGGAAGTAGAATAAACGAGCACAGCCAGAGGTGATTGCAAAAGAATATATTATAGAAATAGTCTTACAGAAAAGCAATATTCTGAAGCATTACAATTAAGTAGAGAGCATTACACTTAAGCAGAGAGCAAAGCAGTTTCTCTGCCTTACAGAGTCCAGAAAGAAGCTTGCAGTTCTAGGGAGAGCCAGAGAAAGAAAGAAAAGGAAGAACCAGAGAGCCCAGAGATAGATAGATAGATTGATAGCTCGATAGAAAAAGAGATAGATGTGTGTTGCAGAGAGGAGGCTTTTATACCTTGGCTCAATATAGAAACCTGTATGCCCCAGTATCTTTCTGTTTAGAATTTGTAAACTGTTTGAAACAATGGTTAATTTAATGGATAAAGGAGGGTGTAATACTTGCAAGCATGGTGATGGGATTAGCCTCTGGCTTCTTTGTTCCATTCAAGCAGGCTATCGTCCTAAGCACCCTCTTAATCAGACATTAACACCTTTTAGCTAGTCATGATTTAATCAGGGCTACTTAAAACCATATCAGGGATACTTAAAACAGTCTTCCTGTCCTCAAGGTCTATCTGCATTCCCATGCCAGAGTCAGATTGATATAATTTCCCATAGGCCTTGCTGACATAAGTAATACCAACTAAAAATGCTGAATGGTAGCGACAGCTAGGCTGACATCTACGTCATCTCTCCCTCTGATATCACTTCCTAGGCGCGGGACTCGGAAGTGATGTCAGAAAGAGAGCCGACACTGGCACGAGCAGCAGGTTGGAGTTGCTGCTCATGCCGGTGAAGAGCTAGAAGTACAGTGGGGGTAAGTGAAGGCATGCGCATGTGGTAAGGGGAGGAGTGGGGGTGGAGAGGAGGATGGGTGCCGGTGCCCCCAACAAGATGGCACCCAAGGGAGGTTTCCCCCCTCCCACTCTCTCTTATTACACCACTGAATAAATTTATATCACTGCCTCAGCGTAGCAGGATGGTTTAGAGTTAGCTGGGACAGGACTTGGGAAGGATTGCTCCTGTCCCAGCTCCTTGCTTGACCTCCAGAGCTTCAAGCAGGTCCCACAGGAGGCCTGCAACAGGTCCAGGCAGGGGTAGATGGCGCGTGCAAATCTGAGGACCCAAATATAAACAGAGACCCCCATTTTAGGCCATTTTTGGGGCCCAAAAATCTCAGTTTATATTTGAATATCTATGGTAAATGCTTTGTAAGGTAGAAAAATGTCTTAATTTTACAGATATCTCTGAGTATTTGAAACATTTTTTTCTGGCCTAATAGATGCTGTCTCTTATTGTCTAGAAACCATGTCCCTTTTTGCCATCTAAAGTGTTTTTATAAGATGTCCTACGCAATCTAAATTTTAATCTAATCTAATCTGATCTGCCTTTTTTCCATTTTCTTTCAAGAACCTTGCTGTTTAAATAGCCTTAATCCCTCTTGGAACTGTGGTGCTTTCTTTCCCCTAAATCAATCTTATCTGTTTTCTACCATCAAGAAAGTATACTGCATTGAGCAAAAGTGAGTTTCATGCATTTACTTGCTCATCTGGGGACTCAGATGAGTATTCATTAATTTATTTCCTAGCTGTACAATAACATCTTCATTATTGGTATTTTTGGAATGGCAACAAACTTTCTCAGATTCCCACTTGGATTTCTTACTGATGAACCTTATACTTGGTAGGTTTCTAATTAAGAGGCCCTTTTACAAAACCACAGTACAATCTGTAGTTTCTAAGGCTTAATGCAGGAATATACTGTGTGAATATGGTAGCAGCAAATTTTGCACAATAACCTATACAGGTACTCGTCGACTTACAACCTATGCGACTTGCGACGGTTTGATTTTACGACGCATTTCCCCAGTCCATACTAACTACAGTACACAGTATTTTTTTACCCCTCCCCGCTTACCTTTTCCCTGGTGGTCCAGCGGTGTATCCTCCCTGATCCCCTTCTGACGACATCAGTTGTCAGAAGCCAGCAGCGCACCCAGTGTGCCGCGAGAACCACAAGTCCCGTGAGAACTGGCAGCAGTGTTTCAGTGAGCGGCGCAGGGTGGGGCGGGAGTTCTAAAAGCTCACTCCTGTGCGTGCCAGCCCGGGTGCGCTGCTGGCTTCTGATGGCTGACATCGGCAGGATACACTGCTGGACAACCAGGGAAAAGGTACGCAGGGAGGGGTAAAAAGTAGTTAGTACAGTACTGTATACAGTACTGTATTAACGTAGACCAACTTACGACCGAATCAACTTACAACCTATCAATCGGAACCGATTGCGGTCATAAGTTGATGACTATCTTGTACAAACTTTCTGAACATTCAGCAGCACTTCTAACCTGCTGTGCATCCTGGGCTCAAAGAGGTATGTTGGAAGGTGTGTTATGGGTGGGAATCTTGTGAGCTTCCACCTGGATGTCCTGAAGCAATAATCGAAGCATTTCCAGGACATCCTAGGCGTAACTTACACACCTGGACTTAGACCAAAGTAAAATAGGTCTAAGTGCCCCAAAGATGACCAAACTGAAAAGATAACCACTGGAGGGTTTAAGGCATGACACTCCCTTACTCCTCCAGTGATCACGACTCCCTACCACTACCCAGAAATGAGGGGAAAAAACAGCACATTAAGGGCTTGCCATTAGCTCAGCTGGTTTCGGGGATTCCTGCTGGCTCAGTTGATGGGGATTCCCTCTGCCAGGATCAGCTGAGCCATGGAGCCCTACACCCCTCCCTCCGATATCCCCAACATCCCCCTGACATCGCCAGACCTTCCCCGACATTCCCCCACATCCCCGATTTCTGGACCTGAGAGATACTCAGACCTCCCCCCCCCCCCGATATACCCCCACATCATCAACATTTCTGGACCCCCTCTCCTATATTGGTGATTTTGAGGATATACTGGGAAGGGGAAGACCCATCATTCTCAGCATGTGGCCCTGTAGGCAGGAGGGAGTGGACCTTCTCTCCTGCTAATTTGTTTTTGGAAGATATGAAGATCTGAAGATGTGGGAGGGGCATTTCAGAAATATGGGGCGATGTGGGGAGATGTCAGGGATTGTGACAAACCTAGCACCTGCACTAGTTTTGCCCCTAAAAGGATCCGGTGCAGAAGAGCTGACCAGATTAATTCTGGTTACCAACTTGAGGCTGGCCTCCCTTGCCCATACGACCAGAGCAGTGGTGATTTGGATCAGGGGCAGGCAGACTTGCAACATTGGCATCCTGGCTATGAGTCAGCTAGGGCAGGCAAAGAGAAACTAGCTGAGCCTAGAAAACCCAGGCGGAACAAGCAAGGAAAGTGTGCAGTAGCACCAAAGCCCATCCCCCTCAACAGGCTGAAGGGGGATTGGTTGTGAGCTGATTAAAAGCAGGCTGAAGCAAACAGCAGGGGGAGGAGAGAGTGATGAGGGTGAGTCACTCCAGCAGCTCAGGGCAGTGCGAGAGCCTTGGGACAAGGAAGCAGTGGCTGACATCCCAGATTGGCCCATGCAGGAGGTAGAAGAAAGCCTTCCCACATCTACTTGTCTTTTCCCAGAATTGTTGGAAGGAATGGAGGTGCAAGAAGCTGGGTCCATTACTGAGGGTCAGGCACAGACTATGGAGATTAACTGAAAAATGACTAGCTGGAAAAACTGCTAGTGGGTTTTTTTTTAGTTTCTCATTCTCTGACCAGAGAGTGCTTTTGTGTGTTCTGCTCCTTTGACAAGGAAGCTATCTTTTGAGAAACTTTTAATCTTTATTTTTCCTACACTTTTGAAAACTGGATTCTGTGAAGTGCTGTATGCTTTATTCTTTATGACCATCAAGAGTGGAATAAACTATTAACATGTTTTGAAAGAACTCTGACCAAACTTTGTCATGTGTTGAATGGTGAAAGCTCATACTTATCCTTTGCTCCCAGGCCTAGGCAGTTGCCTAGGGTGCAGTTAAAGTCCTAAGGATATCCCTGGTGGTAGGGAACACACCAGAGCATAGTTTTTGTTACAAGTCCACTCCGCTCTGAAGGGTGCTTGTGACAGGATGGTCCAGGGATGTTGGGGAGAGGGTTCTGAGGATGTCAGGGGGACATTGGGGGATGTCGGGGGATGTCAGGGGAGGGTTATAGGGTTCCATGGCTCAGCTGATCCTGGCAGGGGGAATCCCCATCAGCTGTGCAGGCAGGAATTCCCCAAACCAGCTCAGCTGATAGGGATTTCTCTGCCACAATCAGACAAGGTAATTGGGTACGTCTACAAAACTTGCTTTTGGGCAATTTCATGTGGACGTTTTTATTTTTGAAAATGGCCAAAAACATAGACATTCTAAATACATCCTAAGGACCAAAACTTATACATAATTCATTTTCAAAAATAAAAGATAGATGTCTGGAAGTTTTGAAAATGGACATTTTTTCTGCTGGGTTTGTGGATGTCTTGCCCAAAACGTCCAACCTCAGATTTAGAGGTTCTATTGAAAATGCCCCTCCACGTAGATGTCTGCACTTCTGGCACCTACACAAAAAGATGCATGATTAAGAGTGACGTTTGGGCATGGATGGAGTTAGGCACTGGTAGGCGCCTTCCTTAGTCGCCAGTATTTTGGGCCAAGAAATCCCTGGCCTAATATACCGATGCCTAATTTGATACCTACTGGCACCTAACTTTGAATGACATATGGCAGGTGCTATTTCCGTAGGAGCCTACCAATTTAGGTGCCTAAGGGGCTCATAATAATAAAAAAAAGTCCAAAAAGCGGCCTAAATCGGTACTTAGACGATCAAAAAACAGATCGTCCAAGTACCGATAATCAAAGCTGGTTTTAGACATATCTAAAATCAGCTTAGGCCTTTCCCCTGTCTCTGAATGCCAAGAGTGAAAAGAGGTATTTTTGGAGGAGGGGAAAGGGCAGGAGGTGGGCCGACCTAGACTTAGTCGTATACCAAGTATAACCAAAAGTTTATCGAGGTTGCCCAGTTGGAACTTATATGTTTTGACTTAGGCGCCTGGACCAACCGGAATTGGCCCAGTTGCCTTAGGACCCACCCATAGGAGGCTTCTGGGTGGCTTATAACCTAAAAATGTGGTAGAATACATATGGACTGTTACAGATTCCAAGCACATTTCAATTCCAAAAACATTTCAATTCATTATATGGATATGAGAATTGATTACTACAGATTCCGGTTATGGATTCTTGCACTGTCACTACATACTAGCAGAATCCTTCATCTCAGTCACACAAACAGAATATACTTTCAAATAATACAGAAAAGGGAACCACAAAAATCATGCAGATGAAAACTGAAATGGATACCCCCCAAGAAAGCCAGATTCTATAAGCAATGCAATACTTGTAAAAGAAAAAACAGAAATGCATTTCTTTTGTTCTCTGCAAAATGCAAAAATAGAAAACATGTACTTTTCTAAAAGCAAAAACATACCAATCCTTAAAAAAGCATAAAATATTTTTGTCATAGCACTTGATCCCAATCTGTTCCATATTTGTGCTACTCTTCTCCTACATTATTTTCCAGTTTGGCTTTTCTTTGTTCTTCCCTTCCTTCTCTACATCTGTCTGGTACTGATATTTCTTTTTTGTTTCTTTTTCTCTTATCTCTTCTCTGCCTCTATAGCTAATCATATATGATTTTACCCCTCATTCTCCTTTCTTCACCCTGTAGTCTAATTCTCTTTTTACCTCTTATCTACCAGCACTCCCATTGCCTCCTGTCTTTCTTTTTTCCCCCACAATCTCCAAGTTCCAAGTATTATTAAAAATTTTATTGCTTATAAGTAATTGCTAAGCGATTTACATTAAAAGTTAGGGTAAAAAAAAATATAGACATTATTGAGACAAATACTCACTTACTAGAAGTATAGGAAAGGGGGATGAACTACAGTTTTGATAGAAAAGTAACATTAAAGGTAAAAACATATAGGAAGGGTATACAGTATACAGTAAGGATCTAAAGTTCTTACCTAGAGTTTAACTCTGAAAGGCATCTCCTATCCTCTTCTATCTTTCAGTGGTTTGCAATCACGGCCTTCAGGGGATTCACCCCACCCCCTAAAGGCCCTGACAGCACTGCTCTGAATTTTATTGGTTGAGCAGGCACAGGCAGATGCTGCTCAGTCAATCAAATTCAGATCAGTACTGTCAGGGCCTAGGGTTCGGAGAATCTCCAGCCCAAGAGCCCTACTTTTTTTTTGTTTACTTTTTGTTTGATGCAGTTTGACTGGTTGAGCAGGCTGCCTACTCAACAGACTGCATCAAGCAAAAAGTAAACAAATAAATAAAAGAAGAGCTCTAGAGCTGAAGATTCACTGAATCATCTGAAAGCCTTCTTCACACATCACTGTCTCTAGTCCTCTTTTTCTATTCTCTGTACTCACCACCCTTTCAGCCCTCATCTACCCTCTACTATCTACCCTCTCATCAGCCCCAGCTCCATCCCTGTCTTTCCTTTCTTTCCTCATATCCAGTCTATTCTATCTTTTACCCTGTACTCCATTTCACATTGCCTTTCACCATATTTTTAATCCTTTTTCCATTTTTATTCATTCCCTTCAGAAACGCGGAATACCGCGCATTAAACCACCTGCCACGCTAGTCGACAACGCCTCCATTGATGAGGCGTTAGTTTTTCGGCTTGCCGTGGGGGTTAGCGCATGATGAAATGTCCGACGCGCTAACCCCCGTAGCACACCTTAAGAACATAAGAAGTTGCCTCCGCTGGGTCAGACCAGGGGTCTATCACACCCAGCAGTCCGCTCCCATGGCGGCCCATCAGATCCATGACCTGTAAGTGATCCTTTGTCTAAAACCTTTCAATCCCCATTTTTCTTCTACCTATACCCTTCCATAATACTATCTTTACCTCTATCTATATCCCTCAATCCCCGTATCTTTCAGGAACTTGTCCAATCCCTCTTTGAATCCCCTTAGTGTACTCTGTCCTATCACATCCTCCGGAAGCGCATTCCAGGTGTCTACCACCCTCTGAGTGAAGAAAAATTTCCTAGCATTGGTTCTAAACCTGTCCCCTTTCAATTTCTCTGAGTGCCCCCTTGTTCTTGTAGTTCCCAATAGGCTGAAGAATCTGTCCCTTTCCACCTTCTCTATGCCCTTCATGATCTTGTAAGTCTCTATCATGTCTCCTCTGAGTCTCCGCTTCTCCAGGGTGAAGAGCCCAAGCCTTTCTAGCCTGTCTGCGTATGAAAGGTTTTCCATACCTTTTATCATTCTTGTCACTCTTCTCTGAATCCTCTCAAGTATCTCCATGTCCTTCTTTAGGTACGGCGACCAATATTGGACACAGTATTCCAGATGCGGGTGCACCATCGCGCGATACAGCAGCATGATGACTTCCTTCGTTCTGGTTGTAATACCCTTCTTAATAATACCCAGAATTCTATTTGCTTTCTTTGAGGCTGCTGCGCATTGTGCTGTTGACTTCATTGTTGTGTCCACCAGCACACCCAAGTCCTTTTCAAGGTTACTTGCTTCTAGTACTAATCCCCCCATTTGGTAGCTGAACATCGGGTTCTTTTTCCCTATATGCATGACCTTGCATTTCCCTACATTGAAGTTCATTTGCCATTTATTCGCTCACTCCTCCAGTTTGTTCAGGTCCCTTGATAAAAGGAGCCCATAGTTAGTCCACTATAATTAGAGATGTAGCTTAAATATAACTGAAATTAAACAAGTAGCAAATATCCTTGAGCTATCTTAGAAACAGCAAAATTCATGTAGTAGAAGTTAATTGCTCTCTAGCTGAGACAAATTTAGACAGCTGTTGTGGTTCAAAGAAAACATATCTATCATTCTTATAATTTATCACACACTTGCAGGGGTGTCTTAGGACAAAAGTCGCCACCAACTGAACTGCCTGGAGTCTCAATATAAGAAATTGCTTCCTTCTCTTCTGGGTGGATAGAGAAACATCTGGATACATTCTTATAGTGTTCATCAGGAAAGGTATGTCCTTATACTTGAAAAACATCTTAAGCATCCATTCCCTATCAGAGTTAATAGCAAATTGTAGCTGAGACCTGAGCCTCAGAATCCGACCTCTCAAGGAAGTTTGTCAAATCCAAACTATCAGCAGAAACATTCTGCTGGTTAGGATTTTGAGATCTAACATTCATAGAAAGGTAATAAATCTTTGAAAGAGGTGGGTATAAGGTCTCGGGCACTTTCAGAATTTCACTCATATCTTTTAAACATCACTAAGGGCGATATAAGATGAACTTTAGGAAAATTAATAATCCGGAGATTACATCTCCTGATAGACTTTTCCATCATTTCTTGTTTAAAGTGCAAGCTAGCACTGTCCATAGTCCAAGTTAGAGCTTGTGCTTCCAGGGATTTTATCTTAGTCTCAAAGTTATTAGTTTTAGACTCTAAGCTTGTTACCTTCGTCTTCAGATCCAGATTTTCTGAAGTGCAGTAGTGCATTTAGTGGATAGTTGCTGAGTTTGGTTCCCAAGAGAAGTCTGCATAGTCGAAATAGCCTCCCAGATAGATTCCATTGTGAAGACCTTGGGCCTCTGTAAAGGAGGGACTTCTGCTCTGATACTCCCTGCAGCTCCCTGTATAGCTTGAGCCACCTCAGATGAAGAAATATCTCCTTGATTATGCTGCGTTCTTAACACCCACTGGAGAGATGAAATTCCATCCTCTCATCCCCTACCGGAGTTGGTCCTCCCGTTCCATGGGATAAGCAAGTAGGACTCCTAGGCTGGCATGTCCAAAGAAGACTCCCCTGTCGCTCCGGGACAGCTGGGCGGCCTATGCTCTTCGGAGGATAGAGTGACGCCCTCTAAGGAGAAATCTTGCGCCTCAGTTTGCATGGGTTTGCCAGCAAAGGAAACCTCTGATCTTCCAGCTCCAGAGCTGCGTTCCACGAAGGCATCCATCAGACCTGACAGTTTCATCCGAGAGAACCCGGAACTTGAATCATCAGGTACTCCAAATATTCACAAGCAGGAATGGTAGGATCTTCGGAGAAGCATCAGGCCGCCATCTTTCTTTCGCTCCGCTCCCAAATCTGACATCAGCCAAATTTGTCCATAGTCCTCCCCTCTCTACCAGGTGGAACTGAAGCATAAACTTTGGATGGAGTGGACTTTTTTAAAGTGGACTCCACCACCAAAGATTGATGAGGCAACTGAGGTTTGTCAAAACCTGGAATGGAAGTTATCTTATAGAGAGTCCAAGTTCCTGAGAGCCACAGGAACAGAAAGAGGGTTTCCCTTAATATACCATGCAAAGGTCATTTAAGCACTCTTTAGGAGGGTGCTCATAGTCCAAGGTTTCCAAAAATTCAGCACTGTATTTGAAATCTGTCTCCAGCTTCACAGAAAGATCCTTTCCCATTTGTCAAATAAAAAGAGTAAAGGAAAGCTTTTCTGTAGGAGAAGACATTCTTAACTGGTGAGTGTCTCGGTGACTTCGCAGGAGGAGAATACTCTGCTTTAGTAGAGGAAGGAGAAGGATCTGGATTGGAGTCATCTTGTAGATCTGAGTCAACCAGGACAGATAGAGAACAATTCTGTGACTGGTAGTGATCCAGTGTCGAAGGTTTTCCAGACTGTTTAAGCTTCTGGGAAACATACTTAGTTTTGGAACCATGTTCAGATTTGGAAGAACTTCTACTAGACTGTCTCGAAGAAGAGGAGATAAAGTGGATGAACAATGCTTTAGTGCAGGACTGAATGGACATGATGAGCGGTGTCGAGAGCCATGCTATTGCATCAAGGAAGTATCGATGGTACCAGAAGGCCTTGCAGTATTAGACTCTGGATGGGCTTGTACTAAAGGAGTTGATGTTGGGGTAAAAAGATTAAACTTATCCCCATACTCCTCACAGAACAGAGCATCGAGCTTCTGTTGAAAAGTAAGCACTGGTACCTTTGGTTTAGTTGCCGGTACCAATGATGCTGCGACATGTTCTGGAGAGGATGACTCGGATGACGACGCACCCTTCAATGATGGAACTAGTTGCATAAGGGGTTTGCGCTTGGTCAACATGAATGGATTCGATGCCTTAGTTCAAGAACACCAACCGCACTTTTTAAAACCCATACTGGGTGGGACATCGGGAACACCACGTCAGCCAAATCGAACTTAATGGCAGAAACTTGATGAAAAGCTCCACTGGTCAACCTGCTGGATGGCTGACTGAGTAAAAAAATTAAACTCCTGGAAAGTAAGTTTTACTACTGGAGATAAAATGAATTAAAGAACGTGAGAGCAGGAAGGCAAGTCGAAAAAACACGACGAACATTATGAAACACAACTTCTTAGCTCCGTGTAAAACTAAGAACTGAGGGACCGCACGCCTACGTCAGGCAGGAAGGCATTGGCACATGTGTGGTGTGGGCTATCGCAAACTTTCTAAATTTCTTAAAGTGGCGATGCACTTTTAAAGTGTCCGTACTGGGGCTCTGTGGACGACGTCACCCATATGTGAGAATATACTGCCTGCTTATCCTGGGATAAACTTATGGTGAAGTCCACTGATCATTTTAGTAGTCACTCTCTGAACTAACTATCTTTTGTATATCTTTTTTGAAGGTGTGTTCTTGAAAATTGCACAGTGTACTCTAAATAAAGTCTAACCAGAGACATACAAAGGTACTATCACCTTCTTTTTCCTGTTGGCCATTCCTCTTTCTATTCACCCAAGCATCCTTCTGGATTTTTCTGTTGCCTTTTTTACCTATTTGACCACCTTAAGATCATGACATATGATCACACTCAACCACTGCTTTTCCTTTGTGCATAGAAGTACTTCACTACCTATGCTATACCAGTTCTTCAGGTTTTTGCAGCTCAAATGCATGACCTTGCATTTTTTAGCATTAAATCTTAGCTGATAAATTATTGGAATAGTATGAATTTGCTGACTTGGATGCCTCATTTCCCAGCTAGACACATTATGAAAAATTGTGCTTAAATTGTCATAGTTTTCATCTTCTTTCCTAAGGCCATACATAATAGCAAAAGCTGAAAATACATTCTACTTCTGGTCTCTCCAAGACTGAGATGGTTTATATAAGCTCTTAACAGTCTATCTGGGTCATTTAATAATAACTCTAAATTCACCAGTTTAGTGCCATTATTAGATCCAAAGAATTGCTGATAGAAAATAAAACTCAAAGTCAGTCATAGTTGATAAGAAGACTAAACAGCACCAGTAACTGCAAAACTATTAATATTTTATCCGTTGCTTGGTCTTAATGTTGTTAACTTTTTTCATCAATTATTTTTAATGGATATTTTAAACATACATTTTGCAACACAATTTAAAGATGTTAGGCTAAAATATTTGGGCTTGTGCACAAACAGCCAGGCACAAGCACAAAAGATAAAGGAAAACTCTGTTTTAACTCATAAATCCTGAGTCCTGTTACTTCACAGGACCAGGCGAACAAGGAACATTCTCTTTGTTCAATAAACTAAAGTCCTGAAATGAGCTTGTGGCTTGTTTCATAGTTTCATAGTTTATTTATAATTTGATTGCACGCCTATCAAAGTTCTAGGCGAGAGTATAATATTAATAAAAATAGGGTGTACAATAATTTTAAGACTAACCCCCTCTTTTATTAAGGTGCGTTAACCGATTAGCGTGCGCTAATCGAATTAGTGCGCACTAAACACTAATGCATCCATAGACTAACATGCACGCATTAGCATTTAGTGTGCGCTAATCGGTTAGCGCACCTTAGTAAAAGAGGACCTAAGACATCTACAGACTAAGGACGAACCATACTGATTAAACATGGGAAGGGGGAAGGAACTACAATAAAATCAAGAAAGAAAACATATAAGGAACAACCACAAGGAATGGGAAGACATATATTATACTGCTGTATTTTTTTTTTTTTAAAGAGAGAGAGACTGTAAGGGGCGAGCAGCGTATTCAGAAAGGGTACCCGGTGCTCCTAGACATCTTTGAACAGAAAAGGGTATCTAGTGTCCATAGGCATCTTTGAACAAAAAAAAAACCATTTTAAAGTGCCTTTGAATTTCTCCAAGTTAGTTTCTGATCTTATATGTAAAGGTAAAGAATTCCAAATTGTGGAAGCAGTCACAGAAAATACTGTTGTACGGCGAGTGCCAATTATTTTCAGTGAGGATACAAAAAAAAAAAAAAAAAGATGTTGGTTTGAGGATCTAGATGGTTAATGAGGGATAATCAATTTATCTATAAATGCTGGTTCGTTTGTTTTATTAAATGTTATTAAAGTGAGTTTATATGCTATTCTATGGGGGATAGGGAGCCAATGTGCCTTTATCATCAACAGGATAACGTGGTAGTATTTCTTAGTTCCTGTAATAACCTTAATAGCAGTATTTTGAATGAGTTGAAGATGCCAAATTTCTTTCTGTAATATACCCTTATATAGAGAATTGCAGTAGTCAATTTTTGCCATTACAAGTGAATGAAACAGTATATTTAATGACTGACACACTCCAAACACAGTGTGCAAAAGTCTTCCTCAAGTCAGGAAGCAAGAGCTGGTTCCAGCCATACCTCAGAACAAGACTCATAAGTGTTCAGCAAAAGAAAGACTAGCTTACCTCAGCCAGAGTATCTAGTGGTTGTCGTCAAGGCATATACTGGGATCACTTCTTCCTCCTTCTCCCCTGGGCCTCCTTAACCCAGCTTTGGCCCTGCCTCTTATACTTCTTGGCAGATGATTTCTGACTCCACCCTTCTCTGGTAACTTCCTCTTAGGGAGGACCTACATATGAGGGTGAATCAAAAATTAAAGGCGATTGTTCAATTACACGATACCCAAAACAGAGCTAGTGAAATGCAACATATGTAATCATACATTGCCTGTTGGATAATTCATCCATGCTCAGCCCTTAGTTGTGTGGCAGCCCAGGGCCGCCATCAGGGCAGTACTACCAGTCCTGCATTCAGGGGCCCGGAGCTGACAGGGGGCCCGGGCTCCCCCAGGGTCCTAGGCCACAGTTCTTCAACCGCTGGTCCCAGTGGCGTACCTAGGGGGGGGGGCGGTCCACCACAGGTGCACAGGAAAGAGCTGGACGGGGGACCCGCGGAGTTCAATATATCTCAAGCCGCGAGGCTCGTCTTCTGTTCCTACCTGCCCTGCCGCTCACATATAGCCGATCGGAAGTGTTCCCCGATGTCAGCGCTGACGTCAAAGGGAGGGCTTAAGAAAAGCCTGCCCTCCGACGTCAGCGCTGATGTCGGAGAATACTTCCGGTTGGCTATTTGTGCGTGGCAGGGCAGGCAGGTAACAAGAGACAAGCCTCTCGGCTCAAGCTCCGTTTTGCTGAGAAAGTTGCAAAGATGGGCTGGGAGGCAAACGCGGAACACAAAAGGGGGGAGGGAGTGCATTTTGGACACAGAAGGCATGGACTTGGGAGAGAGGAAGGGAGGGAAAGAGATGCTGAGGTGGGGGAGGGAATGTGTTTTTGGACACAGAAGGCATGGACTTGGGAGGGAGGAAGGGAGGGAAAGAGATGGTTGTGTACACGGGGAATAGAAGAAAGGAGAATTTTTGGTCATAGGGAGGGAGTGAGGTACAGATAGTGGCATACCAAGGTGGGGGAGTGTGGGGAGGGGGCAGTCTGCCCCACCACGGGTTTACGTCCCAAGGGTGTGCACAGCTGGCCACCCTCCAGTGTTCTCCCTAGGCCGGCAAACTGCGGCTCTTTAGCCACTTGAGTGCCACCGCCGCCATTGGGAACAGGCCGGCGCCGAGTTCTCCCTGCTTTTCCCTGTGGGGCCAACCAACTCTCGCCACTCGCGTCAATTCTGACGTTGGAGAGGACGTTCTGGGCCAGCCAATCGCTGCCTGGCTGGCCTAGAACGTCCTCTCCGACGTTAGAATTGACGTCGGGTGGTGAGAGTTGGTCGGCCCCACAAGGAAGAGAAGCAGGGCGAACTCGGCGCCAGCCTGTTCCCGATGGCGGCAGTGGCAGCCTATTCCCCAGTGGCGGTGGCAGCATTTTCCCAATGGTGGTGGCATAGAGGAGGACAGGGAGAAAGAAAGAAAGGGGGGACAGGAAGCCAGAAAGAAAGAAAGGGGGCAGGGTGAAACAAAGAAAAATGGGGCACGGAGAGAGAAAGACAGACATACAGAACGAAAGAGGGTGTGGAGAGAGAAAGAAAGAAGGGGGCAGGGTGAGAGAGAGAAAAAAACAGACATACAGAAAGAAAGGGGGTATGGAGAGAGAGAAAAAGAAAGAAGGGGCAGGATGAAACAAAGAAAAAGTTTGGGGAGGGAATGAGATCTGGAGGAGAAGAAGCATACAGGAGGCTGAAAGAAGGGAAGAAATATTGGATGCACAGTCAGAAGAATAAAGTGCAACCAGAGACTGATGAAATTACCAAAGGTAGGAAAAATGATTTTATTTTCAATTTAGTGATCAAAATGGTGTCTGCTTTGAGAATTTATATATGCTGTCTATATTTTGCACTATGGCCCCCTTTTACTAAACCGCAATAGCGTTTTTTAGCGCAGGGAGCCTATGAGCGTTGAGAGCAGCGTGGGGCATTCAGCGCAGCTCCCTGCGCTAAAAACCACTATCGCGTTTTAGTAAAAAGGGAGGGGGAATATTTGTCTATTTTTGTATAGTTGTTACTGAGGTGACATTGCATAAATTCATCTGCCTCAACCTCTTTGAAAACCCGCGGAATATAAATGATAATTAACATTTTCTCTGCGTACAGCGTGCTTTGTGTTTTTAAAATTTTATTGTTGGTAGATCATTTTGACTTGGCCACAAAGGTAAGGGGGAAGGAGGGAGGGAGGGGAGCTGCTGAAAGACATCTAGTAATCCTTGCAGGCTTGACTGTGCAGGGAATTATTTTTGTAAAATCATGTTTTGTTATATGACTGGCATTATTTAGACTTTAATTTCTATGAATGAATAGAATGAAAATGATATAAATTACTTGCTTGTTTTTATGTGCGTGCGCTGAAGGAAAGTGGAGAGAGAGTGGGCTGAGGACGCTGAAGGGAAATGGGGAAGAGAGAGTGAGGAGAAGATGCTGATTTATAAATTGACAATTGTACAGAATATTGTTTCTTTTTTATATTCATCCATAGCTGCATGTTAATGATGTGCTCATATGCACTTATTTGTCATCATAACATATACATCATCATTAACATGCAGCTGTGGATGTGTAAGGACAGGCTGAGGAGGATGGATGGGAAGGAAGGAAGGTGCACATATCAACATATCGTACATTTTTAACATGCATGATGCAGCTATAGGCAAGCTGAGGAGGATGGGATCATACAGATGTGTATGTTCAGATATGCGCTCAGATGTGTAGTTTTTTTCTGATATATTTATTAAGCTTACAGTATTTATAAAAACACATTTAATACTTGTTACAAAAAATATTGTGCAATTGTGATCTACTTCTGGCCTACAAAGGTCAAAAGAAATCCTTAACTGAGATTTTACATTCAAAAGTGAATTATAGCTACTAGCACTATTATTTATTAGTTATTTATTATGCAGATGTTTGTTAGTTTGTTATTATATCAGTATTAGACATATGTTGGTTTAGAATAGATAGGTATAGATTAGTTTAGTTTAGGTTAGGTTAGGGCCCTGCTGAAAGAGTCTACCTTGACGTGGTTGCAGGCTTACAAATCTTTTGGTCAAAGAGTGCGGCGACAGAGAAAAGTATGTGTGTATTCGGCCCATGGAAGAAGGGGGGGGAAGAGGGGGGTCAGGGGGGGCCCAATAGGATTGCTCAGTAAGGGGCCTAGAAATTTCTGATGTTGGCCCTGTGGCAGCCACAAGGTCAGAAACATGGATGCTCCATTGTAAGATTGCCCCATCAAAGAACAACGTACAGTAATGATCTTTCTTTGGGCAGAAGGAATGAAATCTGTGGAAATTCACCGTCAGATACTGACTCAGTATGGACATATTACCATGAACCAACAAAAGGTTTATGAGTGGGTAAAAATTTTTAAAGCAGGAAGAACAGGTGTAACTGATGAAGGCTGTTCTGGTCACCCATCAATATCGCACTCACAAGAGCACATTGACAGGGCGGATGCCTTGATTAGAGAAGACTGATACATAAAGATGTCTCAATTGGCTGCAGATTTGGATTTCAGCTAAGGATCAGTATTTGGCATAATGCATGATGACTTGAAAAACAGGAAAGTCTGCACACTACACGGGTTCCCAAACAGCTTACTGATCTGCACAAGCAAATTGTGACCCAGTTCCTAAGATGGTACGAAAAAGATCCGAGTATTCTGGAAAGAATTGCCACTGGCAACAGGACAGTGCATTACTGCAACCTGGAAAGCAAAAGACAAAGCATGATGAAGTAAAGGAAGTGGTGCTCACCTGGCTTCAAGAGCAGCCGAAAAACTTCTCTGCAGGAATGCAGAAGCTAGTTGAACGATACAACAAATGTGTCATCTTGAATGGAGACTATGTGGAAAATGGTATGTTCAATTGCTGACAGTTACTTTTATTAAAGCCATTAAATGTATTTTGCCTTTACTTTTTGATTCACCCTCATATGTTAAGGTGTCTCTGACACTGTAGGGGGAATGGTAACATCCTGTAGACGCCTTCACATGGATATAAAGATTAGCAAAATACTAACAGAGACGTAAGGGGATGAATTGAAGAAGAGAAAGTATCTAGCAGACAAGTGAAACAGCAGGACATGGTAGGACAAAGGGGAAACTGACACGATTAAGGGAGGGGAGAGAGAGTAGTGCAAATTTAATGATCTGGTACATCATAAGAAAATTTTACAAAAAAAAAAAAATATCACATATCAAACGCCATCTTAAATTTCTTCAGTGCTGACAATGAATAGGGGAAAGTCAGTTCCATAAACAAGGAGCAGAACAACAGGGACCAGGGAGTGAAAAGAGTCTCCAGCTAATTTCCTATCCTGCGTTTACTTCACCTTCACCCTATATGATTTTCAGAGCCACAGAGCATGGACGGAGGAAGAAGTTATTCAAGAACTGCAATATTCAACCCACTATTCAGATAACTGTGATTTTATACCAGGACATAAAACCTTTGATTCCAACTCCAACTCCTTTGTTTATGGTATCTCCACTCTGACTCTGACTCCTTTATTTATACTGTATATCTATATAGGTGCTGTACTAAATGCAAATCTTGAGATTTTATTTTAATTTATGTTTATCATTTTTGGTCATCTATTATGGATTTGCCAATTGTGTTCTGTGTGTGTGATTGACGGATTCTGTTACCATGATTTTTAATGCAGCATTTTGTAGTAATTTGACTTGTTCATGTCATGATAGTGGAGAGGATATGTGTGAGGGGGGAGGGAAGGAAAGACAGGTTTTGTTTTTTTGTTTTTAAAAATCTTTACTAATTTTCAAACTTTAACAGTGCCAATCAATTAATTTAAACATAAGCACTACAAATGAGGCACTTTAAATACATAATTAATGCATAAGCTTAAGCTCTTACCATCCCCTCCCTAACCCCAGATCCTACTTTTCCCTCTCTTGCAAACCTTCTCTGATCTAACGTTGTAACCCTTCTTCCATAACTCTTTTTGTAATCCGCTTTGAACCGAAAGGTAATGGCGGAATAGAAATCTGTAATGTAATGTAATGTAATGTAAAACAATCATTTTCACCCTCCCCATAATTAATAGATGAATACATATTATGGAATGAAATATTATAATTAATTAATTTTAGTAATCAAAATACATTCCCTCCCCCACCCATCCACCCTAGAAATGTAAGAAAATCAATTACAAGTAGAAATACACAACAGTTAGTGCAATCATTTTTAAAATCTTCATGCAAACCTCCACCCCCACCCCTCCCCCCTGGATGTGTATAATAAATGACCAATAACAAAATCATTCCTTACAATAATTTATCAATGGCTCCCAAACCACCAAAATTTTTTTATAATTCCCTTGTTGTATAGCCAACATCCGTTCCATTTTAAAAGTATAGCATGATTCCCACCAAAAATTATAATTTAACCTATCCCAGGTTTTCCAATTTCTCAAAATTAGTTGTACAGCAACTCCTGTCATTATCAAAAGGAATTTATTGTTGTGAAATGAAATTTGACTTTTAGCTCTCATCATCGTGCCAAATAATATAATGTCATACGATAAAGCTACTGGATTTTCCAATAATTTATTTATTTGAACCCAAATAGATTTCCAAAATTTGAGTATCAGTGGACAATAAAACAATAAATGATCTAACGTCCCTACTTCGAGATGACAATGCCAACATCTATTAGTTTTAGAACTATCTAACTTATGTAACTTAACAGGGGTTTTGTTTTTTAATCCTTGTTTTGTATTTGTGATTTATAAAATGGCAGTTGTACAGAATATTGTTTCTTTTTATACATTAATACAATGATTTCAATATAAAATCATAACTATTCGAAGCTTGTGCACATGGGATCAGACAGAATTTGTGGGGACAGGGCAGAAACTGGGACAGAGTTTGCGGGGATGGGGCCAGACTTTGTCCCTGTGTTATTCTCCAAGTGCCACATTCACTAATATAAATGTCATAAAATATTTTACACTTTGCAATTATCAAAGAATTTGATATCAAAATATATTCTAAAAGTAAAACATATCCTGAAAAAAAATTATCTGTGAAATAAGCAATTTAAGCATTATAATGGTTGCATGATGTACAATTTAACTCTGTTAGGAGTCAGAGTTGGAGTTGGCACATTTTCACCCACTCTAACTCCAGTAACCCCAAAATTGCTTTTGACTCCAACTCCAACAACTCCATGACTGTGACTCTGACTCCACAGCCCTGTCATACTGCCTGTGGTTATCTCCTCTCTTTTGCTTGTTGCTTCTTGGTCTGCAGAGTTTCATCCTTCCTTCGGTACTTCTAGTAGATAAGATCTTTTGAGGAAAGAAGAAATGTCCAAACTAATCAGCCAAAGCAAAAGGATTCATTTCTCCTCCTTGCTTTCTTTCATACATTTCTCTAGAGGAAAATATAGTTTATGATTTCACCATTTCATATTTTCAAAATATCTTTCAGGGTTTCCTTTCACATTTCTTAGCATGGGAACTTAACTACCCTCAGGTTATTGTTTCTAAGCAAGTTCTGCATAGCTTCTATCTTATTATAGGAAACTAAACTATCCTTAATATGGATATTTCCAACTGAGTTCCCATCTAGCCCAACTGCTCTTCCATATTGCCCAGACCTCTATCATGCCCCCACCATCTTGGTTACAATTCCTTTAGAAAACTCAGACATCTGGGGAATAAAATCAAAATAAATCTTTCCCATCTAAACCACTCATAGGCAGCGGAATGCTTTTTTGTTTGGGGGGGGCACAAGCTCTGCCCCAGACTCCGCCCCCATAATAGTACTAATTGTAATACCATTTTTTCCATTCATTTTTCATAGATACACACAATATAATCTTGTTAACAATACATAATGGTTAACCACAAAATTAAACTACACAAAGCACACTGTATGCTTCACAACATTCATTCCTGTCAGAACACAGATAACTCCTATGCAAATACGGGACCACAAACTAAAAATAATAATATATATATAAATGAAACTCTAATATTCAAGACTCTGCATGCAGTACAACCCCAAAGAAATAGAAACAAATACATTTCTTCCTTAACAGTGCAAAATATAGACAGCAGATGTAAATTCCCAAAATTGGCACAATTCAATTACTAAATTGAAAATAAAATAATTTTCCCTACCTTTGTTGTCTGGTGATTTGGGTTTTCAAATTATCTTTCTCAGTCTCTGACTGCACTTCCTTCTGTCTGTGCTCTTAACTGTGTATCCAGGGCCACCTTATCCATTTGCTGTTTTTCTCTCCTTTACTTTCTGCCATACATCCATCTTTAGTATTATCTTTTAACATTCGACTTTCTTCCATTTTTCTGCTTTCTTCTCAAAATCTACTTTTCCATGCCTTCCCTTCCCATCTATCCATGTGTACCATCTCCTCTCTCTTTTTTCTCCCCTATCCATAAGATAGGGCCAGCAGCGTGTTAGATTTCAAGAGAAAATGGGATATTCATGTAGGATCTCTAGGAGAGTAAGAATCAGGGAGTGGGTCATTGGTATGGGCAGACTCGATGGGCTATGGCCCTTTTCTGCCGTCAATTTCTATGTTTCTATGTTTCTAAGAAGCATTTCTTCTTATCTCTTCCCTGCCGTACCCATTGCTGTGCACCATCTCCTCCCTCTGTCTACCTTTCCCCTCCATCCCTATGCACCATCTCATCCCTCTCCCATGGTCTGGCATCTTTCTCCTCTCTTTCCCATAGCTTGGACTATCTCTCCTCTCTCATGGTCTGGCATCTCTCTCTCCTTCCCTCCCTCTTTCCAAGGTCTAGCAACTCTCTCCTTTCTGTGGTCTGACATCTCTCTCTCCCCTGCTTCTCTTCCATTCTGTGGTCTGGCATCCATTTCTCTCTCTCTCTCTCTCTCTCCTTCCCATTCCAGTGGTCTGACATCTCTCCCTTCTTTGGGTCATCTCTCCTCCTTCCCAGTGTAACATTTCTCCATCACTATCATGTCCAACAATTCTCCCTCTTTCTTCCTTTCCCTATATACATCATCTCTCTTTCCCTCTCATGCCACACCATCTACCTATGTACAACAATTCTCTGTTCCTTTTCCCTCCCCCACCGTCAGCATTTCTTTCTCTCCCTTCCCACAACTCTACCTGAGCAGCATCTCTCTTTTCCTTCTTTTCTACTCCCAGCCCCTGCATTTGTCCTTACCAACTCTCTCCCAGTATATGCAGTATCTGTCTTCCCAACCCCATGAGCACCTGTCCTCCCCCATCCCAACTTCCAACTCCCTACCCCCTGTTCCCAGATTCTCCTTATCAGGCTCTGTATCCAGTTACCTTCCCTCCCCCCTCTGTCAGGTACTGCACCTTGCCCCCCTCCCTCCCTTGTCAGGCTCTACACCCAGACCCCTTCTCTCCCCCTCTGTCAGGCACTGCACCTAGCCCCCCTCCCTCCCTGGTCAGGCTCTACACCCAGACCCCTTCCCCTCCCCCCTGTCAGGCTCTTCACCCATAGAATCGGGTTTCTTCTGCCGCAGAGCAACCCCAGCACTGTGCAGCAACAAGCACTGCCCTAGCCCCTTTCCTTCCCAACCCCTGTCAGGTTCTTCACCCGTGGGATCAGGGAGCCAGCCAAAAAGCCGCTCAGCGCTGAGCAGGAACATCAAAGTATGCTCCTGCTCATTGCCGCTCAGCGGCAGAAGAAACCCAATCCTGCAGGTGAAGAGCCTGACAGGGGTTGGGAGGGAAGGTGGCTGGGGCAGTGCTCGTTACCACTCAGTGATCATTGCTGCTCAGTGCTGGGGCTTCTTGTTGCCGATCTGCGGCAAAAGAAACCAGATTCCACAGGTGAAGAGCCTGACAAGGGAGGGAGGGAAGGGGGCTGGGGCAATGCCGATTTTGGGGGAGACCAGTACCTGTCAGATATCTTCTTGGGACACTTTCCTGTGATTCCCTTACCTTCTCCTGCCCTGGATGGCAAAACTACTTGCATGGAAGCCTTTATCAAAGACAAAGCAGATTTGCCTTTCTCCTTGCAGAACAGATTAGCCTTGATGTGCCTTGCTCTGCATAAGAATCCTCCATACACCAAGGGCTCCTTTTATCAAGGTGCGCTACGGGGGTTAGCACGTCGGACATTTCATCACGCGCTAACCCCCGCGGCAAGCCAAAAAACTAACACCTCATCAATAGAGGCGTTACAGACTAGCGCGGCAGGTGGTTTAACGCTCGTTATTACGCGTATTAAACCCCTACCGCACCTTGATAAAAGGAGCCCCAAGCCTGCTTTTCTGCCAATATCTGAGCTGTTCCTGCTCCTGATACCTCATTATAAACACTCTTAAAATGCTATTCCACTATCAGGATGTTGACATTGCATATTATCAGAAGACAGACTGGCAATCTGACACAGGAACTCAGTGTACAATAATGTTTAACTCATCCAAGAATTCTTCCCCTGCTCAGCTGCTTAAGGATGTGGCAAATATACCATTACGTGGGCACCTATCAGCTCCTGCACCACTTGGGCGGTGTTTCTAGGGTGGGTCTTGAAAGTTTCTTTACTTTTATCCCTAACAATGAAAGTCAGAAAAAAGGAATCAGCAAAGAAGCAATGTCAGAAGTGGGAGCTTTCAACACTGGCATCCATTTGTGGCACCGTCTTGACATGCCCTCCTCTTGCTTTTTTGATTTCTTATTTTTTTTTTTTTGGAATTTTTAATTTAGGTTTGTTTTATTTAAATTAGATGTTAACTTCATGCTGTGTTTCAGTA
Organism: Geotrypetes seraphini; assembly: GCF_902459505.1. Lineage (NCBI taxonomy): Eukaryota > Metazoa > Chordata > Amphibia > Gymnophiona > Dermophiidae > Geotrypetes > Geotrypetes seraphini. The sequence goes on from NC_047086.1 coordinate 256,720,758, forward strand.
AGAACAATTACAGATTCTGTATCTGTGGCTCCAGTCAGATATCCAGTAGTACAAATTAGCTTCAAGTTACACATACTGAACAAAAGATAGGATGAGCGAGTGAAAGAGGGAGGTGGTGGAAGAGAAAAACCCCCCATCCCCACATGCAGGCTTTTCAAACGTCACTTTCAATGCTAACCTGCTTTGAGGAGGGGAAGAAAAAAGTAGGCAAGAATGAAGTGCCATGGATTGCTGAACTGTTACCAGCACACACATTTTCAGCAACATTTTCAAATAGCATGGAAACAAATATTTCAATGTAACCTGCACCCCATTCATTTTAAACAGTAAAATGTAAACACCAGCACCACATACATTCTACAGTGCAACAGATTCTAAGGGCGTTCACTTGTAATATCCACTTCTAAAGGTTGTTATGCTGGATGGCATGGAGACAAACCAAGTAATGCTGAAAGCGCCTTTATACAGTCCTGTTAGTGTCTGAAAGAACCCAAAATGGTTAGCAGTAGCAATAACCAAAGGAATTCACTCTTGCCATTAAGAAATCTTAAACTGAGTGTAAAAAAAATAAATAAATAAAAAAAAAAAAAAAATATTATAAATCCCAACAGGGTAGGAACCTAAATTCTGAGAACCAGTGTAAAAAGTCAAATTTGATTTCTAGTAAGTATGTGCTGTGTATGTTAATGCCTCTTCATTTTATTGAAGAAATCCATCAAAAATCAGTAATGCTGTCTGATTTAAGTGTTTCCTATCCAAATCTTGGGCTGTATCTACTCTTTTAAAGGGATTTATACACAGATTACATTACCGTAGGAATTATGAAACAATGGATTGCATGAATAGTCATGAACACCTACATTTAACTTTCCATGCATCCAAATTTTGCATTACAGCTTCTCAAACCATCATTGGCACAGATCTTTTTCACTCTGTCTGTTACATAATAGCACTTAGCAGATCTAGGAGGCAATTAAAATCACCTCTTACAGTTAGGTATTCTTTAGAGGTAAACTGAGCTATCTGAAAAGTTAAATTGCTATAGAACTGCTCATTATCCAGATATAATGGATGAGCATGCAATGAAGGATAATTTATGCAAAGAGTCTCTATAAATATTCATTCAGATGGGTTTTTTAACATAGAAGAAAACCAGACAGTGTAAACAATGCACGAGTGGAAAAAAGAATACAAAAACAGAAATGCTAGCCCCTCTCTGAGCTCTAACCATTTATGTATGAGCGGTTACCACATTACCTAGTCCCATGTTCTTAACACCTGTCATCTGGCCTGTTTCCTCAGACTCAGCAAATTTTTCTTCCTATTCTGTCCCTCTAATTGCACTCTCTGTGTAAGGAGAATAATTCAAAAGGTGCTGAGTTACCAGTGACCACTTTAGTGGTTAATTGCACACAATCAGAAGCCAAATTCTTCTGAGTGTATATTTATTTATTTAAAAAACTTATATCCTGACTAAAACCTAAATGGGTTACAAAGTCAATTTGATGTTTGAACAATAAAGATCATCATTTCACCAGATGAATTGGAGGACAATTACAGTGGTACCTCGGTTTACGAGTGCACCGGTTTGCGAGTGTTTTGCAAGACGAGCAAAACATTTGCAAAATCGGCGCCTCGGAAACCGAGCGTACCTCGATTTACAAGCGACCCCCGCAATCCGGCACCCTCCCCCCTGCGATCCGGCACCCCCCTGCCTCGAACCGGCACCCCCCCGCCACGATCTGACCCCCCAACACGATTGGGCACCCCCCCACGCCACTTCTTACCCTCATCTGGGCACTTGAAAATCGGCCTTCTCCTCTGCTGGGCCTTGAACATCTGAGCATGCTCAAGGCCTGCGAGTTCACGTTCTGACGGAGTTGACAGTTGGCAGTAGAGGAGAAGGGTATAGACAAAAGAAAATTACCTGATGAATGAAGTTCCTGGGGTGGAGAATAGGGAGAGATAAGAGAAGAGAGATACCGTGTTTCCCCGAAAATAAGACCTACCTTGAAAATAAGCCCTTGCAGGATTTTCGGGGTAGGTCTTAATATAAGCCCTAGCCCCCAAATAATCCCTAGTCCTGGGATTCGCCAGCAGTTTCTCTTCCCTCCCTCCCATCCCTTGTGTAGCAGAACCCTTGAGCGAGCAACTCCCCCCCCCCCCGAGCACCCGCAGTGCAGCTGAATCTCCATCCTTCCCTCCCTCCCATCCGAACCCCGCCAACCGCAAGTGAGCAAGTGAGTGAATCTCCCTAAGCAGATTCAGGCTGGCAGCACTCTAAACAGGCTCCTTTGGCCTTGTCTGCCCATGAATTCACTCTGCCGCGTTACTGATCAGTAAGGCAGCAGAGTGAATTCACGGGCGGAAGGCCAAAGCAGCCTGTTTAGAGTGCTGCTGGCCCGACACTGCTTAGGGAAGTATGAAAGGCTTGCGGGGGGATCCAATGGGAGGTAGGGAAGGATGGGGATTCAACTGCATGGGGAGGGGGCTTGAGGGGGGGAGGAGGTGCTCAATCAAGGGTTCTGCTGCACAAGGGATGGGAGGGAGGGAAGAGAAACTGCTGGCGAATCCCAAGACCAGGGATTATTTGGGGGCTAGGGCTTATATTAAGACCTACCCCGAAAATCCTGCTAGGGCTTATTTTCAAGGTAGGTCTTATTTTCGGGGAAACACGGTATCTCTCTTCTCTTATCTCTCCCTATTCTCCACCCCAGGAACTCCATTCATCAGGTAATTTTCTTTTGTCTCTACCCTTCTCCTCTACTGCCAACTGTCAACTCTGTCCCTTCTACTTTGTTGTACAGTATGCCTGGAACAAACTGCCTGACTTGGTGCATCAGACTCTGTCTCTGGTAGTATTCAAATCCATGCTGAGAGCTCTTTTTTTTTTTTTTAAAGCTTTGTTTAAGTCCTAACCTCAACCCACTTGTAAAGCGTCCATATCTGTTAGTTATTTCCTCTATAGTTCCCCTAACCTATCTACCTCATCATTCTCTTTGTAATTCCCTACATGAGCAGTGTGTATAGATTCACCTTTTTTGTCCTATTTGTCTATCATAATTAAATTGAAAGCTTTTTCAAGCAAGGACTGCCTTTTGCATGTTTAATGTACAGTGCTGCATGCTTCTAGTAGCACTTTAAAAATAAACAGTATGAGAGTAGTTGTAGTAGCAGTTGCTGTGGGTCATTTTACCATTTTACCATGTCTTAAACTTTGTATGCACAATGGCAGTAGCTATGAGTTCTGCATTAAATATATTCTGATGACAGGAGCGGCTCAAGGTAATCTGCTGCCTGAGGTGAGGGATGAGCTGGTGCCCCCCACCAAAATGGGGATGGGACAAGAACTGCCTCAACTATTAAGCTTTCCACTTTCACCCTTTTCCCACTCAATTGACATTTTTACCATTCCCCCCCCCCCCACACACACACACACACACATACATCTACTTTCATTTTGTCATAAAAGTTACTGGGTGGCAGTAGAAATTCATAGAGCTACCCTGCTACCAGTACTGGCGTCTTCTTTCCATGGTGGCCCGCTTGAGCAGAAACAGGAAGTTGTTAGAGAGGGTGGGCCACAGTAGAGAGAAGATGTCTGGACTAGCAGCAGGGTGAATCGATACCACCGCCCAGCAAATTTTACAACAAATTGAAAGTAGATGCGCAGATGGTGAGGGAGCACTGATTTAAGATGCATGCACGGCGTTCTTTGTATTATTGTTGCCAAGAGTATTGTCATTGCATTTTGAGATAGTATCAGCTTTTTCATTGTAAGTACGATGTTTTTTTAAAAATAAGTATACATTAAATGCATTGTGCACACACAGCATTAACAAATGTTCTCACGATCGTATAATCTGAACGCAGCCATTCACTGTAATGATGTTGATCTAGTTTTAAAATGTTGTTAGTTTAATACAGATATTATTCTAGATCCTCTGTGTTCAAAAAAGCGTGGGATGAACACAGAGGATCTATTCACTGCTCTAGTCCTACCTCCCAAGGCTTATATGGGTTATTACCATACCTCTCTGAAGGGAATATTCCTGCCCTGGAACAAAACTCCTGCATTGGTGATAAGGGAAATTTTCTGGGCTGCCCCTCGTGTGCCTGCCTCCCTCGCTAGAGCCAGCTGAAGTTAATTTATTCACCTGCAGTCCAGCTTGAAGCTGAGTGCCCAGCTGTGGGGCTTAACTCCATCCCCCTCTGGGTTGATCTTGTGTTTCTCTATAGCTCTGGGAAAGGAATAATAGGGGTGATGGATAATGTTTTGTGTGCCCTTCCTGCTTGAATACCTGGCTGTGACATCACCTTCCTTCTCTCCTTATTCCCAGGTTGTATGACAGCTGGCTTTTGGTAGGCTGTACAGGCTTATTTTTAGGGGGAGATGGTTTGAGGGATGTACTTTTTGTAACCAGGGTTAAAAGTTTAATAGTTACTTGAGTGTGAAAAACAGGGTTTAAAGAAGTTTTTAAAGGGTTTAATGAAGCAGAGAGGATCTGGGAGAAGTATGGTTTGTGTATAGTTTGTATTGATACAGTTTTGAGGCTTTCTGTTGCTAATTTCCTGCACAGGTTTGCTATCCTCATGCAGAGATCAGCATCAGCTGTCTGAACATTTTAACTATCAGATTTGACAGTTGGGGAGGGGGGGTAACTTGGTTCTGTGAGGAGGTGTTTTGGTTTGTGTGGCTCTTGTGAAGGTAATTATATTTGATTTTATTGAATTTTGAATAAGAATTGTAAGTTGTGGTTGAAGTTAGTTTGATTCATAGATTCTGGTAATTTCCCAGGTTGAAATATTTCTTTCTGGTGGATGTGAAGAATTGTTTTATCTGTGAGACTATTGGGTGTTAGAAATAGTCTGTGAGATTTCTGTGTAATGTCATGAGGGAATATTGGTGAAGAAAATATGATAAACTGTTTTGGAAGTTTAATATCTTCTCTAAAATTTATTGAGACTTTGGGTTTTATTTGTGTTTTGAGATATAGGAAATAAGAGTGATTTTAGAAAAGGGAAATTCTGGGGAGGGAAAAAGTATAAGGAACATCAATTATCTATTTTTTTCCTAGCTTAGAAAGTATATTTAGGCAATTTGGGGTTATTAGATTAGGATAGGGTTTTCCCTTATTGGTTTGTTTAAGTCAGAGTAGTAGGTTGGTTCCAGCAAGAGAGATTCTTCTAGCAACAGTGTGCCTACGTGGTACTCTACATAGCAAGAAAATAAAGCCTCAAATACCCAAATCTGAGGAAAAAGAAGAACTTTACAGAGGAGAAGTAGAATCTCTTTGCTTAGATTTGATTTACAGCATTTGTTTATTAAATATTATTTCTAATTTAAATTCTGAATCCTTAGTGCTTCTTTATATTTATTTTATTATACATTTAATAACTATTTTTATTTCAAGGTTATAACATATTATTATATATTATTATTTTGTTTATGTAATTCACCCCTTCTCCTGGGGAAAGGTATCAATTTAACCCTCGGTGTGCATGACTAAGGAAGTTATGGAACCATGGAGTGCAAGGGGAGGTCCACCGATGGATCAAAAACTGGCTGGCGGACAGGAAACAGAGGGTTGGAGTAAAGGGACATTACTCAGACTGGCAATGGGTCACGAGCGGAGTTCCACAGGGATCGGTGCTGGGACCGCTCCTATTCAATATATTCATTAACGACCTGGAAGCAGGAACAAAATGTGAGGTTATTAAATTTGCGGATGACACCAAACTATATCGCAAGGTCATATAGAACTGGAGGACTGCGAAGATCTCCAAAAAGATCTGACAACACTGGAAAAATGGGCCAAAAAGTGGCAAATGAGTTTCAACATAGGGAAATGCAAGGTCATGCATATAGGGGGAAAAAACCCTATGTTCACTTACAAAATGGGGGGATCAGCGCTAGGGGTGAGCGACCTTGAAAGAGACCTGGGAGTGATGGTAGACACAACATTGAAGGCGTCGGCGCAGTGTGCCACGGCCTCAAGGAAAGCAAACAGAATGTTGGGTATCATTAAGAAGGGTATCACGACCAGGACAAAGGAAGTCATCCTGCCACTGTATCGTGCTATGGTGCGCCCGCACCTGGAGTACTGTGTTCAGTTCTGGTCGCCGTACCTCAAGAAGGACATGGAGGTACTTGAGAGGGTCCAGAGAAGAGCAACTAAGCTAATAAAGGGCATGGAGAACCTCTCATATACTGACAGACTGAAAAAGCTAGGGCTTTTCTCCCTGGAAAAGCAGAGACTTAGAGGAGACATGATAGAAACCTTCAAGATCATGAAGGGCATAGAAAAAATAGACAGGGACAGATTTTTCAAATTAAGGGGATCAATAAGTACAAGGGGGCACTCAGAGAAATTGAAAGGGGAGAGGTTTAGAACAAACACCAGGAAGTTCTTTTTCACACAGAGGGTGGTGGATACATGGAACGCGCTACCAGAGGATGTGATAAACAGGAGCACGCTACAGGGGTTCAAAGAAGCTTTGGATAGGTACTTGGAAGACAAAGGGATTGAGGGGTACAGATAAGAGTAAAGGGAGATTATAGGGATGGGATTAGAGGTAAGTTACAAAATTAATCAGGGACCACTGTTCAGGCACTAGGCCAAATGGGCCGCCACAGGAGCGGACCGCTGAGCAAGATGGACCTCTGGTCTGACTCAGCGGGGGCAACTTCTTATGTTCTTATGTTCTAAATCTTATTTCAAGAGGGATACCTTTTACCTCAGTCTGAGAAGGAGGGGGTTACATTTTGGCTGGGCTAGCAGTCTTTTTAACAGTGACTGGAGCTTCCCTGTCACAGTACGTTCTGGTTCAGCATTGTGAAGTGGTCTCAAACCTGATTGTTTTGGATCAGTCAATAATGGTATATATGTCCAATATGCCACTAATAAGCACAATTATTTTGTAAATGTTGACTAAAGTTAGACACTAATTCTGCACCCAACTTTCAGTGTAGTTATAAGGTACCGAAATGGGTCTGAAACAGCAGATCGACATGGAAATACACTTATGCTTGCAAATGCAAAGGGGATGTTCCCGTGAAAGGGGTATAGGCAGGTCAGGGGAATTCTGGAAATTTATGTGCAATATTACAGAATACTGCAGATGTGCGCCCATCTTAAATGCCAGGATTTATACACAGTTTCAGCACCAAATTCAGTTGCCTACGCTATTCTATAAAGAGCACTCATGCCAGAGTGCCCTTTATAGAACAGTGCTGGACTAAATGCAACCCAAGATGTCCTATCCACTCACAAGTCCTTTAATTAGGAGAAAACAATATCTCCTAATGATGTTGGGAGAACGCCACTTTCTAAAGACTTGATTAATAAAAATGTTAACTAACTTATCACCTTCATTGGTTGCTTTTTAAATGGCGAGGCTGGGCAGGGTTCAAATTTTTGTAGTGGTTATTTGACCTCCACATCATCCACTTGAAGAAACGTCCTAAAGATGGCCTACTGGTACCCCATGAACACAGTCCTCCCCTTACTGAGAGACCAAGTAAGGGCCAGCCCCATCTAACCCCTTTCCTCTCTCTCTAAAATAAGACTCATAAACCATGGACATGAACAAGCAACATTAGATACTACAGAATATAACATATATTTTAACTCTTCAGAAAATATATGACTTAGAGCTGTTTGAAACTCTAATAATATTATATTAACCAAAAAATGAGATTAAATCAACACATGCCAAGATGTTACCTTTAAAACTTGGTAGTGAGAACAATTTTATTCTGTGCAGATAAAGGACACCAGAGGCAAGGGCTTGGAAAAACAAATGTTCTAACCCAGTAGTTTTCCCTCTTAAATCTTCTCAAGAAGGAGAGAGATGGCTGGCCAGAGTGACAGAGTATGCATAATAGACAGTATATAAATCAAGTCTTTTTAACAGGTATGAGAGCTGAAGAGAGGATGATTCTGGGCATAAAAAGAATCTCAGGGGTGCATTGTGCTATACTGCAGATTTATACTGGCTGCGGAATGAACAGATGCAGATTTTAGTTTACTTACATTTGCCATCAAGAAGTGGGAGCAGAAAACAGATAACAGCTATTTCATGCTGAACTCTTAACTTGGCTCATTAGCAGCTCATAAGTGCAGCAGGTGTTCAACTCCACAGCTGTTTAGTGATGCTTCTTGTATCTCTCTAAGAGTACGTCAGAACAGGATTAGAGTAAACCACAGTAAACTGTGTTCTGTCTTTTTTATTTTTAGGCACAAATTTCAAGTGATGTTATTACAGTAGTTGCTACGTCAGTCCAGTTGAATATGTAGAAATAAAGGACAGCTGAGGCTGCAGCTCTAACTACTGTGCCACACAAGTATAGATAGACAAGAAAATAATAACATTGGTGAAACATTTTACAAGAAATATTACAAATAGAAAGAAACTAATTCAAAAGTCCTCTTCAAGGAGAGATTTGTGAGGATAAACTAAAAGTAAATAATTTCTGATGGAAATCCAGTTAGCATCCTAACTATAAACATTGAGATCCATTTTCTATTTTAATTACCTTTTTTTTTTTAAGGATAACAAAAATTTATAAATGATTACTTTTGGATTGGACTGTCAATCTGTTTGTGACTAGTTTCAGGAAAGCATTGTAGTTAAGGGATATGCTATTATAGTTAGCATACCATTTAGCATATACAGAATGAATAGCATTTTATGTACTAAAGCAGTGGTCCCAGTAATGTAGTAAGGGTGAGCAGCACCTGGGGCAGTGGCACCCCTCCCCCGCCCTGTTCCCTGCCCCCTCCCCACACAAGCAAGCCCCTTTCTCCGTATCTTTTAAACTTCTCCAGGATAAGCAGCATGTTGCCCATGCCACTTCCTAGGAGTGATGTCACTTCCTAGGCATGGGTCCCAGAAGTAATGTCAGAGCGAGAATAAAAAAAAAGTATGGGGAAGGCCAGGGGCACGCATGGCAAGGAGAGGAGTGGGCAGGCAAGCGAGTGGGCAGGCAAATGAGCAAGCAAATGGGGGGGGGAGAGGAGGAGGGGTGCCACAGTACCCTTAGGAAGACTGAACCTAGGACAGAGTGCACCCCCACACCCCCAATACTACGCCACTGAGTGGTCCCCATTTTGCAGCCCCAGGAGTGCATCCTCCACTATGGCTTTCAAATAGGTTGCTGAAATGTTCTTAAAATCTTGTAAATGAGTTAATTTCAGTCTTGTCCACTTGATATAGTGACTGTAAATAATCTCATAAGTGTGTTACTCAGTGTCTCATTTATGGGCTTTGCTATTGTTGATAATCCAAAATAAAGTGAATTTTTAAAAGATATATCCCTTACTGCTATTAACTCAAAAAAGATACAAAGGGGTGCTGAAAAGTTCTCAGCCCAACCAACCAACCAACTTTCTACTGTAAATTCTGAATGTTACGTATTTTGCCACGGTAGTTTGAAAGAGTGTTATCTTATTTTGTTATATGCCAATTTACAGAAACTAAATTATATGTTTTAACATTATTTCACATCATTGATTGAACCTTATCCATGTCATCCTCTTCTTGGTTGGGCTGAGAACTTTTCAGCACCCCCTCATATAGCAGAATTAGAAAAGGTTCAACGAAGAGTGACCAAAATGATAAAGAAGATGGAACTCGTCTCATATGAGGAAAGGCTAAAGAAATTAGGGCCCTTCAGCTTGGAAAAGAGATGACTGAGGGGAAATATGACTGAAATCTATAAAATCTCAAGTAGTATAGAATGGATATAAGTGAATCAATTTTTTACTCTTTCAAAAAGTACAAAGACTAGGCGCTCAATAAAATTACACAGAAATACTTTAAAAACAAATACTGTAGGAGGAAATGTTTTTTCAATCAATTAATAGTTAAGCTCTGGAACATGTTGCTAGAGGATGTAGTAGCAACAGTCAGTATATCTAAGTTTAAAAAGGGTTTGGATAAGTTCCTGGAGGAAAGTCCATAGCCTACAATTAAGATAGATATGGGAGAAGCCACTTCTTTCCATGGGATAGTTAGCATGGAATATTGTTACTTTTGAGATTTCTGCCAAGTACTCGTGACCTGGATTGGCCACTGTTAGAAAAAGGATGCTAGGCTAGATGGACCATTATTTATATATTTAATAATAATAATAATAATAACAACAGTTTATATACCCCATGACCGTGAAGTTGTATGCGGTTTACAATGATTAAAAGATATTACAGATTGAGTGGAATAAACAAAGTTCAGAGTTAGTGATTAACAGTTCTATAGATCATTTGTTGAGGACTAAGATTGTATAGGTCAGTTACCTAAGTACTTCAGGGACAGATGTTTTTTTAGGCATTTCCTGAATTCCCTATAAGTAGTAGGCACGAGCAGTTGTTCCAGATCTTTAGCCCTTCCTCCCAAAGGAGCCCAGAACGGGTTACAGGAGTACATTCATAGTATGGGTAGGACAAATTTAAGTGAGACATAGACTTTACAGCATTTACAGCATGGACAAAGGAGTTCAGATTACAGCAATTACAGTATATTTGCCAACATCTACTATGCTACTATGTTAACATAGAAACATAGAAATAGACGGCAGATAAGGGCCCACGGCCCATCTAGTCTGCCCACCTTAATGTCCCTCCCCTACCTTTGCCCTGTGAATAGATCCCATGTGCCGATCCCATTTGGCCTTAAAATCAGGCACGCTGCTGGCCTCAATCACCTGTAGTGGAAGACTATTCCAGCGATGTATAGACATAATATGCAGACTTACAAATACAGATTTAGTGGACATAGGGTGGTTTAAATTGCAACATTTTCAGTGTAGCTATACTAGTAAGTGAAGTAGCTTTTCTTTGCAGGTGAGTGCATCTTTGTTGTCAGAGACTGTAGTAGTAATTCAGATTATATTTGCGGTGGCATGTGAGTTTTGGCGAGATTCCGTGTGGTATATTAGGTGGTAACTTTGGGGTTCCATCCATCCGGGGTTGTAGATGTGGGTCTTCAAGGAGCTGGGTTTGTGAAGAGGAAGATTTTCACAGCTTTTCTGAAGTTCCAAAGACTGTCTAGTGATTTAATGGATGGGGGACTGATGTGCCACATTCTGGGTATGTAATGCGAATATGAGCGTCTTCGGGCTGTCTCAGACGTGAGTGAGCGGCCTGGCGGCAGGACCAACTATTTTTCTGTTTGGGATCTCAGTGATCGGTTGGGGACATAGTTTTGAAGTTTTGATGCTATGTAGTTTGGTGTCATTTTGTGGAAAGTCTTGAAAGCTAGCACTAAGGCTTTAAAGGTGCATCGTTTTTGGATGGGTAGTCAGTGCATGGATGTTAGTGCAGGGATGACATGGCCGCGAAACCCAAATTTTTTAGGAGTCTGATTGCGGCATTTTGCACACCTTGTAGATGGGAGAGTGTTTTTGCTGGTAAGCCCACTAGTAGAGCGTAGCAGTAATCTAAGCGGGATAATACAAATGCGTATAGTAGCTGGGCGAAATCGCTTTTGGAAAAGTAAGCATGGATGCATTTTAGTTGGCGGAGGTAATTGAAGGATGAAGATACTAAATTTGATACATAATAATAATAATAACAGTTTATATACCGCAATACCGTTAAGTTCTATGCGGTTTACAAAAGATTAGTGGAGTACAAGTTGAGTTGACGTACAAGTTGAATTAACTTAAGGGATGTGGGAACAATGGGGAGAAAGGGCAAGAGAGGGGGAAGAGGGAAGTGGGTCAGCTGTCTAGGTATTTCAGGAATAGGTGGGTTTTGAGGCGTTTCCTGAATACCTGGTCTAAGAGCGACAGGATTGAGTCGAGAGTCACTCCTAGGCTGTGGACTTTGTCTTTGGCTGTAAGGGTATCAGTTCCCCAGGAAAGAGATGGGCGGGGGTATGCGCAGGAATCTATGTATCCAGAGATGTTCTGTTTTTGACGCGTTGAGCTGTAGTTTATTTGCAGTCATCCAGTTTTTTATTTCTGTTAGGCAGCAGTGAAGTTTTTCCATTTGTACATCTCAGTGTTGACCTAGGGCAGGGGTAGGCAATTCCGGTCCTCAAGAGCCGGAGCTAGGTCAGGTTTTCAGGATATCCACAATGAATATGTATGAGATGAATTTGCATGCACTGCCTCCTTGAGATGCAAATCTATACCATGATTATTTATTATGGATATCTTGAAAACCTAACCTGGCTCTGGCTCTCGAGGACCGGAATTTCCTACTCCTCACCTAGAGGAAGGTAGAGCTGTATGTCATCAGCGTACGAGTGTATTTTGATTTGGTGTTTTTCTGCGATGTCGAGTACTGGTTTGACATACAGTGCGCCCCCCACAAATTTGTGGTTGGCGGTTCACGGTCCTGGTCATTCGTAGTATTTTCTGACCGCGAATGACTGGGCAGGGGAGGCAGGAGAGGGCATCTGGATAGGCAGGAGAGGGCAGCTGGAGTGCCGGCGAGTGAAGGAAATCACTCGCTGTATGCTCTGACTCCCTCTTCCTGTACTAAAGTTGGGCCTTACCAATCAGGAGCTGCAGCGCGCCGGCTGCCCTCACTCTCCGGCGCTCCGGCTGCCCTTTCCTGCCTCTCCAGCTGCCCTCTCCTGTCTCCCCTGCCTAAAAACCGTATTCACGTTTTTTTGAAATTTGCAGGGGTTCCTGGAATGGAACCCCTGCGAATTTTGGGGAAGTACTGTATATGTTAAAGAGGAGTAGGGATAGTAGTGCACTCTGAGGCACTCTGTAGTCGAGAGGTTTTGGCTCCAATAAGGAGATTTCCTATAATACTTTCTGAGACCTTTCATTTAAGAAGGAGGAGAACCATGCCAGTGCGACATCATGGATTCCAATAGAGTGTAGTATGGATAGGAGGAGTGAGCTATCGATGGTATCGAAGGCGGTGTTCAGGTCTAATAGGACCAGCAGAGCGTCTTTCCCCTCATCAAGGATTTTCCAGCAGTCATCTACGATGTCTAGAAGCACTGTTTCTGAGCTGTGTTGTTTCCTGAATCCTGATTGGAAGTTGGAGAAGGTTTTGTTTAGTTTCCTTGAAGTCTCGTAGTTGTGCGAGTACAATGTTTTCTAGTATTTTTGAGATGAATGGGAGATTTGAGACAGGCCTATAGCTGCTTGGATTGTCTGGGTCCATGGTGGGGTTTTTTAAGGAGTGGTCTTACTACAGCAGATTTCCAGTCCTGTGGTAATATGCCAGATTGTAGGGACTCATTAATTAGAGGTAAGATGGAGTTCAGGAAGGATTCGCTGGTAGCTAGAAGTATAGTGGATGGGCATGGGTCTAGAATTGATGTTGTGGGGTATAGGGACACTATTGTGCTTTTTAGGTCGTCAATGGAAACTGGTATGAAGCTGACTAGAGAGTCTATCTTGTGTAGGTTGTTATTTTGTATCGTTTTTGGGAAGCTTGGCAGAGATTTGGCTTCTAAGTCTAAGGATTCTCATATCTGATATCTTGTCATGGAAGAAATTTGAGAGGAATTTACTGTCTAAGTTTGATTGTTGGATGTGGTGTGGTCTTTGGGAGGAGGTGAAAAGGTTTTTTGATAGTGAGAAGATGGCCTTTGATCGGTAGCACATGAATATTACTTTCATTCATATATTTTGGGTGCTAAGTGGTATTCTACAAGCTTAGCACACAACTCATATAAAGCAGCAATAAAAGGAGCACCCAATAATTCTACAGAGAGCAGGAACAAATCAAAACAAAAAGAAAACACTGTAGAATCAACATTCTTAATGTAAATGTTTATTGATGCATAAGATAAAAACCCAGCATGAGGCTGAGATGAAAAAAAAAATGCAATTGGTCCAAAAAAGGAGATGCAAATGATATAAAATCAATAAACCACAGTCAATATACAGTGCAGACTCTACACAGTCCATGTTTCAGCTAAAAAAAAAAAAAGTCTTCCTCAGGGGGACTGTATTACTATTTTAAAAGGGCAATAAAAGGCCTTCAATCACTTTCCTCACTGGACAGAATGCCAGGAAATCAAAATAGTATACAAATTAAGTTTTATTACATATATACAATATTTCTAGCCATAATATTACATATATACAATATTTCTAGCCATAATCATTGATTAAGTACAGAGTTTGAATTAATACGTCACCGGTTATTATATCATCACTCCGACGGAAGATCACGTTCAGGAGGCTTACTCACAAAATGTCATCACACAGCTTAAATGTCCCTGCATGTCAGTAGTGGAAATGTCCTCCCTTTCTCTTTCTGAGAAGGCAATATTTATATGCATCCCCTCCTTGTAACTGAATGCCAGAGGAAGGGGAATGTTTACCAATCAGTATGTGTTTGCCTCATGAGCTAATTTCCCATCCCTTCCTTGTGGATGTTTACCAATCAGTATGTGTTAATACCAATCTGACTACACATCCCCCCTCTTATGGATTAAGTTAACTGAATGCTTGTGGATTGAGTTAACAAAACTCCTAGCCTGCCTCGTGAGCTAATTTCCCATCCCTTCCTTGTGGATGTTTACCAATCAGTATGTGTTAATACCAATCTGACTACACATCCCCCCTCTTATGGATTAAGTTAACTGAATGCTTGTGGATTGAGTTAACTGAATGCCGGGAGGATGTTTATCTGTTAGCCTGCCTGAGCTGACAATGACTTGCTCAATAGGTGCTGAAAAGTCCTTGCTCGTTCTCATAGTACTTGTGTTTCCCTGTAATAGCTATCATGGATCCTAGGCAGTGTCATTCAATATTAATAATTCTTTCATAACATCCGTTTCACATCCGTGTCACATTCGGTCCTTATTGAGTGATACTGCCATAGGATACCATCGTGGTCCGAGTTGGTTTACAGCATAGTCCATAAACCACATAACAATTCCACGAGGACAGAACAAGTACTATTATGGTTAGTATAATTACTAATCTAGTGATGCTTTTGTTCAAATTCCTTATGGACTGATTTATCCTAGTATTATAGCTTTTAACTTTCCCAACTTTAAATCCCAATTTGGAACGGAAAAGTTGTTCTCCCAGAATCTAAATCCTATATCAGGTGTTCAAACATAAGTTTGATTCTGCCAAAGAAGTGTTGACATATTGTGTAAGCATCCTGCAAAGGGTACTATCATTTTTTTTGGAATTATTGGCTCATTAGTCACCACACATATTACGCGTGGTGCTATTTCAATAATATAGTCCATTCACACACATCATATATTATTGATTGTAATTTACAAATTCGCCCTTGCAATGTGGAGTCACAAAATGTTAAAATTAAATTTAAGTGCCCAGAAAAATTGTTTCTGAGGTTCCCCTAGTATGAGGGGTAACACTACATATTTACACATAAACATTCCTATGCAGTGAGTATATTAGACACGGTCCTCCATATCTGCTCATTTCTAGTGTGTTCATTGCTTTTAATCTGTAATCCATGTATGGTCTCTTGTTGTCACATTTGCAATGATACATCTGGAGTTAGCGCTGCAAGTGAAGTTATCTTGCTTCCGATTCATTGAAGAATGCTTCCATCTCCATGACGTAACGACCCCTTCTTTAACTGTAATACATCGCCCGGGGGCAGCGCCTCTTACCCCATACCATATTCCAAGGATTCCAAGGCACACGTATATCTGCAAGTTTCAGAAAACATTATTACTCTCTCAAATAACATTTCTCCTGAGGGACATATTCTCATTTTTCCACTCCCGGTTTCATTACAAGGAGAGCCTTATCTTTCCCGATTGCAATCACCTCCGCTGGTTCCGGAGGTCCTTTAGGATTGCTAATCCAGATTTTGGCTATGGACAGTTTCCCAATCGTCAAATTGGGGGTTACATTATCCCTCCACTGCCCATATTTGTCATCTGTAGTTAGTTTTTTAAGGGCCTCTTTCAAAAGTCCATTCATCTTCAATTAATCCCGCTGCCTGGGGATAATAGGGCATGTGATATACCCATTCAATATTATTTTCCTTAGCATATTCTTTTATCTGCCCTCCCATAAAATGTGATCCATTATCAGTTTGTATTTGTAAGGGCATACCATAATACTGAATAATCATGTCTAAAGTCCTTAGAGTGCTCCATTGTGATGCAGAAGCACAAGGGAATGCTAATAATAATCTACAGCAGTACACATATATTTACATTTATGACTTTCGGGTAACGGTCCTATGAAACCCATTTGCCAAATCTGGGCTGGCAAATCGCCCCCTGCCCATGTGCCCCATTACCTTATGTGGTACTTCCCGTTCTTGATATGTTGACACACCGGACATTTTCCGATCACATGTTTGATCACATCTATCGTCAAAGGAATCTCTCATTCCTGAGCCCACCTGTAAGTAGCTTTTTCTCCAAGATGTCCACTTTTCTGATGTGTCCAAATGGCTGTACCTTCCAACCATTCTTCCACCTTAGGAATTTCATTAGTAGTTGTTACAGAAATGGTAGCTGCGGCATCTGCTTGGGAATTAAACAATCGTTCCATTGAATCAACAGGCATATGTGCATCTACATGAAATACTGACACTATTGTCTCCTGTACAATTTTTTCTATGTCTTGCCACAATTCTTTACCCCACAGCTAACCAATTATGGGACTTCCACCCCATTAACCATGTAGCAAGACCATTAGCGACCGACCAGGAGTCAGTAAAAAGATATCTCACTCCCCATTTCACTGGGGATTCATGAGCATATACTGGCTTTATGATTTCCAGCTCTTCGTTAGGAATATTAGCTATTTTTTCGTGCAAAGTAGCTACCCCATGCTCACCTATTTTAGCTCTTTGAGAAATGTACCATTTCCATTTAATAATACTTTGTTCCTGAGCATATCCTACTCTATTTGACTTGGGATCAGACATTACCCATTGCATAATTGGAATTTGTGGCCACAATAGTAATCTGTTCGGTCTCAGCCAACGCCCAATAACATGCTAAAAGTTGTTTTTCGAAGGGAATATATACATGTAATTCCACTTCCCCCTCTCTCATGGGCCACAAATCTACAGTGGTCTGTATGGCTTGTTTAGCATTTTCAAAAGCAACCTGCTGTTCTTCTCCCCACATAAACTCATATTTTTTACTAGTTACCTTGTATATTCTTTGGAGTGGGAAAATCTAATATTTTTCGTTTTGCTTTCTCTGTGATTTCCCTAATATCCTTTATTCCACTGAATTCCTAAAAATTTTACCGACGTTGCCGGTCCTTGTATTTTTGTTGGATTTATTTCCCTTCCCTTCTTTTTCATATGGTCAATTAATAAATCCAACTGCCCTTTCACCTCTTCCTTCGTTGTTCCCTGTATCAATATGTCGTCAACATAATGAGAAATTTGTATAGAGGTGAATATCTGAAATTCATCTAAATGTTCCGCTACTATTTGAGGACAAATGGTAGGACTATGTAACCATCCCTGTGGTAGCCTAGTAAAAGTAGATTGGGCACGTTCAAACAAACCTGAAACCTACTTACAGGAATATACATTAACACTTTATAACATTTCCAATATTCTTTTATCGTTCTTAAAAACTTATTTCGGACTGCTGAAAAGTCCGCGGCTAGCCTGCTAACAGTGCTGAAGAAAAAAAAATTCAGGCTGTATCAGGCAAACAGTTCCTTAATTACCTCCATTGTTCTTAACAGCATAGATCTACCTTGCAGAAACTCTTTCAAACTTAAATCAACATACTTAAACTTTCTTTGTTTCCTGAACAGCAAAACAACTTTCAATTAACTTCAAGTACCTTATATCGGCTGATCGGAACTTCAAATAGCATAAGGCTGGTAAAGTTTTATCCATAAACCCTTTGGTTCCTTACTTACATTATTAATTTCATTACAAGTTCCTACATTTAAATCCATAATTTGTTAATATTTAAGCATATTTTAAATATCGATCCCTGTTTTTGCAACATTCGTAGAATTGCAGACAGACTCCATGCTGTCTCTCTCTATTTTTTCTTTTTCTTTCTTTCCTGCTTCCTCCCACTTCCCCCTCCCCTCTGCCTGGTGAACAAAGGAGAATTCAAAAAGCCCGCCGAAGGAGGAAAAAGGTGGGGGTGAAAATCCCTCCTTTTGCAGTTTGCTCTTTCAAACAAAGGAACTTTTACTTCAACATCCTATTTACTCGACCGCGCCCCCTCTTATATTTTGTGGCAGCAATATGAACTGCTAATACCCAGCTCCTTCGAGCCAACTACATCACCCGATAAATCGGGGCATCTTTCTAAACTACATCACCCTATTCATCGGGGCATATTTCCAAACCACATCACCCGATTCATCGGGGCATTTTCATAAAGCTTGTACAAGAACAATTGATTCTGCACTTCCCAGAACCCAGAGCAACCACATCACCCGATCCATCGGGGCATTTTTATTTCTCTAAACTACATCACCCGATCCATCGGGGCAACTTTTTTTTCTAAACTTGTACAAGAACAATTGGTTCTGCACTTCCCAGAACCCAGAGCAACCACATCACCCGATCCATCGGGGCATTTTTATTTCTCTAAACTACATCACCCGATCCATCGGGGCAACTTTTTTTTTTCTAAACTTGTACAAGAACAATTGGTTCTGCACTTCCCAGAACCCAGAGCAACCACATCACCCGATCCATCGGGGCATTTCTCTAAACTTGTACAAGATCAATTGGTTCTGCACTTTCCAGAACCCTTTCCCATGACTCTGCTAATCCATGATTATTGGCTAGTTCTTGTGCTATTAATTTATACGGTGCCTCGGTCCAGTTGGGCACCTCTGTAGGTTCTTTTGAGGATTTCTCTCTCTTCCTGAACATTCCTGTATCACAAGAGCGCTCAGGTTTTCTTTAGAGAAATCCTGCCGACTACGCCAATTAATGTATTACTATTTTAAAAGGGCAATAAAAGGCCTTCAATCACTTTCCTCACTGGACAGAATGCCAGGAAATCAAAATAGTATACAAATTAAGTTTTATTACATATATACAATATTTCTAGCCATAATATTACATATATACAATATTTCTAGCCATAATCATTGATTAAGTACAGAGTTTGAATTAATACGTCACCGGTTATTATATCATCACTCCGACGGAAGATCACGTTCAGGAGGCTTACTCACAAAATGTCATCACACAGCTTAAATGTCCCTGCATGTCAGTAGTGGAAATGTCCTCCCTTTCTCTTTCTGAGAAGGCAATATTTATATGCATCCCCTCCTTGTAACTGAATGCCAGAGGAAGGGGAATGTTTACCAATCAGTATGTGTTTGCCTCATGAGCTAATTTCCCATCCCTTCCTTGTGGATGTTTACCAATCAGTATGTGTTAATACCAATCTGACTACACATCCCCCCTCTTATGGATTAAGTTAACTGAATGCTTGTGGATTGAGTTAACAAAACTCCTAGCCTGCCTCGTGAGCTAATTTCCCATCCCTTCCTTGTGGATGTTTACCAATCAGTATGTGTTAATACCAATCTGACTACACATCCCCCCTCTTATGGATTAAGTTAACTGAATGCTTGTGGATTGAGTTAACTGAATGCCGGGAGGATGTTTATCTGTTAGCCTGCCTGAGCTGACAATGACTTGCTCAATAGGTGCTGAAAAGTCCTTGCTCGTTCTCATAGTACTTGTGTTTCCCTGTAATAGCTATCATGGATCCTAGGCAGTGTCATTCAATATTAATAATTCTTTCATAACATCCGTTTCACATCCGTGTCACAGGGACCAAATTGTAATAATAATGGTATGAGTTAGAATAAAATGAATTCCAGAGATAAAATTTTAAAATCAGTGAAGTCAGAGGTAAAAACCACCAATCTGTGTATGCCCCCTTGCACACAATTGCAAGGGGACATACACTTGGGCGGAGCATGAGTAGACCCCCACACTTACACATATCTTATAGAATGCAATAAATTAAGTGCTCAAATGAAACATTTACATGCTGACATTTATGCCTTGTGAATAACACCTAAATGTTGACACAGAAATGCCAGTTGTACCCATTGCACCCAGCTGCCATTACAGAATTCAAACTCAGTGCCCTGTATTTTAATGTCCACATTTGGACAACCCTTGTAGACGTTGAGCCCATACAGTACTCACAGAAGTTTGAGGTATAAAACATCTTTCTGAACTTTGTGCATTTTTCAACTTCCTAAAAATTCTGCATTTTTATACTACAAAAAATGGCTTTTCAAACAAAAATTGTAATGTTCAAAATTGTACACTGCACAGTGTAAAAGATTCTAGTTTTACAATCTGAACAACAAAAATTTCTGTGAGGTCTAGCCCTCTCTTCATCTGTTTGCAGAACTTTCAGACCTTTCTTTCTCTGATTTCCCTCCAAGTCCTTTCTACCAGCAGCTGACTGAACAGAGAAAATATATGTCATGTGAGCCATTGTTCAGCAATGCTTCAGCTAGGCTTTTGTGCTCTAGGTGTGTGCTAGTTTGCCTAAGGCTTATTTCTGCCCTGCCCATGTTTCTAAGTTCTGTAGATCACTGTTCTTCAACCGCCGGTCCGCGTACCGGTGCCAGTCCACAGGAAATTTCTGCTGGTCTGCGCAGGGCCAGCAAGATTAAGGTGACCATAGGTCCTGTTTTCAGACCTCCTGTCTCGTTGTCCCCACACACAGCTTCGGGACAGTGTCCCGAAGCTGTGCTCGGGGACAACGGGACAAGGGATCATTTCCTGTCCCTTCTTTTCCCTGGATCGGCTGCTATCTTACCGCCCTTCTGCTGCTACTGCTAAAGACGACAGGAAGTCTTCTTTCCGATGTCAATTCTGACGATGGAGAGGACGTTCTGGGCCAGCCAATCACTGCCTGGCTGGCCTAGAACGTCCTCTCCGACGTCAGAATTGACGTCGAAAAGAAGACTTCCTGTCAGCTTTAGCAGTAGCAGCAGCAGGGCAGTAAGATAGCAGCTGACCCGGGGAAAGGAAGGAGGGAGGCAGGCAAGCAGGCTGGCTATGGCCAGGGAGGGAGGGAGAGAGGTAGACAGGCAGGCAGGCTGGCTTCAGGGGTGGAGGTGGGACAAAGTATGGATGGCAGTGAGAGGGACATAGGAAGGAGGCACTGGGGGCACTAAAGACATGGGAAGGATGCACTGGGGGCACTAAAGACAGGAAGGGGCACTAAGGACATGGGAAGGAGGCACTGGGGACACTAAAGGCATGGGAAGGAGGCACTTGGGGTACTAAGGACATGGGAAGGAGGCACTAGGGGCACTAAAGACATGGGAAGGAGGCACTTGGGGCACTAAAGACATAGGAGGGGCACTAAAGACATGGGAAGGAGGCACTTGGGACACTAAAGACATAGGAAGGGGCACTAAGGACATGGGAACACTAAAGACATGGGGACACTAAAGACATGTGAAGGAGGCACTGGGGACACTAAAGACATGGGAAGGAGGCATCGGGGGCACTAAGGACATAGGAAGGAAAAAGGGAGGGAATAGAAAGGGACAATTCTTACGCCTGAGTGCAGAAAGAAAGAAATGAAAGAAAGGATACACAGACAGAAGGAAACGCAACCAGAGACTCATGAAATCACCAGACAGCAAAGATAGGAAAAATGATTTTATTTTCAATTTAGTGATCAAAGCGTGTTAGTTTTGAGAATTTATATCTGCTGTCTATTTTTCTATAGTTACTGAGGTGACCAAGTTTGTGGAGATGGGGCAGAAATGGGGTTTTTAAATTTTAGTCCTAGTAGTTTGCCGGTCCACAAAATAATTATTTTATTTCTGCCGGTCCACGGGTGTAAAAAGGTTGAAAAACACTGCTGTAGATCAGTTCTCATGCATTCCACTTCATCTGGGGTGTTATTCCTATTGCTAATCTTTATGTCATCCACAAAAATCAGGGTTTTTCATTGATTAATTGTGATTAATTGCAATTAAAGTATTTGATCGTATAAAGCGTCGCCCACCCTCTCTTGCATTTCATTCTATAAATGTTTTAATTACTAAAATTAAAATAAATTTTTTGTTAACCTTTGTTGCTTGGTGGCTTTATTTTTCTAATCATTTTGTTCCATCTTTAAAACCACCAGGCAATAAAGGTAAGAAAAATAATTTATTGTCATTTTAGTAATTAAAACATGTTGGTTCTGAGAATTTACTTCTGCTGTCTATATTTGTCACTGTTCAAGTATAGAAGGAAATGTGAGGGAGGGATGCTTTATATGATTAAAAATTTTAATTACGGTTAATCAATGTGCAATCCTAATAAAAACACATGGAGGGGTATAATCAAAAGATATGTCTATGTCCGTTTTGGGCCTAAGTCGCTAGTCGCCCAAAGTTGGACATGGAAAAAGTCCATTTTGGAAAAATAGTCAAAAATATATATATATTTTTAAATCGTCTAACTGTACGTCCAGCCGTCAGAACATCCAGACCAATAAGTTGTCTATCTTTATACCCCCATTTTCGTCCAAAAATTAATCTAAGTAAAAAATGCCTAGAAAAAGACCTTTGGGGTACCATATATACATCTCAGCACAACAACCTTATAGGTCATGGTGAGCCCCCCAAAACACCCCCCAGAACCTACTAGACCCACCTGTCTACCACCCCAATAGCCCTTATGGCTGCAGGTGCCACTTATATTGCAGTACATAAGGGTTTTGTGGGGTACACATGTTTCACCATGCATGCAGTGGTTAGAGTGACTTATGGGCCTGGGGTCCTCCTGTCCATGGGTCCTCTCCATGGTTCACTAGCCGCCCCCCCCTCCCCCGCTTACTTAAGCCACCTCTGTGCAGCTTTACTAGGCTTTCCTATGCCAGGCTGCCAGATGCTGATGTTCTGGAGGCAGATATGTGACGTTTTTATCACAAATTGTATGGTGGTGGGGGGTGGGGAGGTCACACTGGGGGAGTGTGTACGGGTCTATACTTTATCCCTGCAGTGGTTATCTGGTCACTTTAGATATCTTCTTGTGACTTAGACTTGGTTTTAGATGGCCTAAGTCACAAAACGTCCAAGTTCCGTCTAGGCCAGGGGTAGGAAATTCAGGTCCTCGAGAGCTGGAGCCAGGTCAGGTTTTCAGGATATCCACAATGAATATGTACAAGATGGATTTGCATGCACTGCCTCCTTGAGATGCAAATCTATCTCATGCATATTTATGGTAGATATCGTGAAAACCTGACTTGGCTCCGGCTCTCGAGGACCGGAATTGCCTACCCCTGGTCTAGGCAGTGTGGTAAACTTTTGGTTATACATGCAGTACGACTAAGTCTAGGATGGCCTATGTCCCGCCCAAATCTCGCCCTCACCACTCTTACTAAAATGCCCCTTTTAGCTCTGGGCGTACTGTAGCACTATGAAGGCCTAAGTTGTTTTTAGATACGTCTAAAACCCGGTTTGATTGTCGTCTAAGTGCCGATTTAAGCCGGTTTTTAGACATAGTTCCGTTTCGATTATGAGCCCCTTACTTTCCTATCTAACCTTTTGGTAATATTGTCACAAAAAAAAAAATTTTTTTCTGCTTTGAAAAAATTCAGACTCATGGAAATCAACCTAAAAAGATTTTAAAAAATAATTAAATAGGTCTGCAAATAAAATTCCACTTTAGGTTTCAAATTAAAACTGCAACAACTGACTGCTTCTTGACTGCTAATTTCAGTTATATAGAAACCCTGAAACTTTGACTTGCATATCCAAGCTTATCATCTTACGCATGTTCCCCTTTCAATTATTCACAGCCAAATATTTCAAGTTAATGCTGGTTTCAACACTAGGGGGCACATTCTATAAATAACATCCCAATTGAAGGCAGTGGTATGTGTGCTACTGCTGTCTAACCAGCCAATCGAGACGCACATTTAAAAAAAAAAAACAACACCCTGAGTAGGGTTGCCTACATTGAGGGCATTTTTGTGAGCCTATTGAGGTATGTAAGGTCTCCTAAGCTCACCCAAGGTTAGGTGTGGGTGTAGTTTCACCCAGAAGTGGCCTTAGGCATGCTTAGGCAGCCCTAGGCGTCTCCCTAGAGCTGCAATTGGCACCTGAAATGTAGGCCAGTCCCTCCTGCCCACCCTCGAATGTCTGCAGCAGGAGGATGTGCCCAATTCCTCCTACGCCCCCCCTTGAGACATCCCCAACAGGAGGGATGCCAGTTCCTCTTACTGGAACCCGCACCCGAGACATCCCCCAGCAAGAAAGATCCCTAGACCCTCCTGATGGAACCCCCAAAGCCACCCCCATACCCTCAAATGTCTATGGCTGGAGGAGTGTCAATTCTTCCTACCGCTACCCCCCCCCCCCGAGATATCCCCCAGCAGAATGTCCAGTCCCTCCTGCTGTAAACCCCTCACCCCACTAAGATCATTGGCAGTAGGGTCGCCCACTCCCTCGTGCTGAAACCCCCTGCTGGCATGCCTCCCCCTGACCCCCCAGCTCACCCGGGCCCAGGTGCTTAAGACCCCTCCCATAAGAGAGGCCTTAGGCTCCTGGGCCAACCAGAATCCTAGACCTCTCTCCCAGTGCATTCTAGGATGCTCTGGGAGTCACCTAAGATTCCGATTAGTCAGATCCCTTAGGGTCCCCACCCCAAGGGAGAATCTGTCTCTAGATATCTTGCATTAGGCTATATGAAACAGGTTATTTTTCAGGACTGTAATAGCCATCAAGCAGTTTCAATAAATTCAAAATTGCTGTAACATTCTTTGATAAAAACACATAACTGCGGAGAGATACATGGGTCTAGTCAATTTAGTTACTTGGATTTTGAACTACAACCATATTATTTCTAAAAAATACATTTGAAAGCCAAAAGTGATGGGCACTGTAATATTTTTATCAGCAACTGGGGACCAACTTTATGAGGAAGTCCAAAACATGGTATGATTGTCCTGATTAAGTACTAATCTAATCTAATCTAAACCTTAAGTTTATATACCGCATCATCTCCATGAGTATGGAGCTCGACACGGTTTACAAGAACTTAAAATAGTGAGTAGAGAAGAAGAAAAAGGATTACATGAACTTATGTGTAGAAGGGGGGAGAGAAAGGGGGGAAGGATAGAGTTACAATTTGCTGAAAAGCCAGGTTTTCAGTTGTTTGCGGAATAACTGAAGGGAGCTCAGGTTCCGCAACGGGGTGGTGAGGTCGTTCCAAAGACCTGTGATTTTGAAGAGAAGGGATTTTCCCAGTTTGCCTACATAGTGGATGCTGCGTGGAGAGGGGAAGGCTAGTTTATGCCTTTGGGCAGTTCTGGAGGAGTCGGGACTGGAGGAGTTGAAAGACAGTGGGATAAGAGGAGGGAGGATTCCGTGAATGATCTTGAAAGCCAGGCAGGAACATTTAAAATGGATTCTGGAGATTATTGGGAGCCAGTGAAGTTTGGCAAGGAGAGGGGAGGCATGGTCAGATTTGCGTTTTGAGAAGATCAGTTTGGCTGCAGTATTCTGGATTAGCTGGAGTCTTAGAATACTTTTTTTTAATAGATTTAAGTAGATGGCGTTGCAGTAATCTAGTTTGGAGAGGATGATGGATTGGACAAGGATGGCAAAGTGTTGATGGCTGAAGTAGGATCTAGCTTTCCTCAGCATGTGAAGGCTGAAAAAGCATGATTTTGCCAAGGAGTTGAGGTGGTCATTGAGGGAGATAGAGGAATCGATAGTGATACCAAGGACCTTGCATGAGAATTTGAGTTGTAGTGTATCGCCTGTGGGTAGTGCGAAAAGTGTGGGCAGGTGTTCGAATTTTGGGCCGAGCCAGAGTAGTTTTGTTTTTGATTTGTTTAGTTTCATCTGTACCGAGAGGGACCAGGCATGGAGTCTCATTATGCAAGCTGTAATGTTTTCGTGGAGGTTGGTGACGTTCTGGTCAGTCTCAAGGAGGACAAGGATGTCATCTGCATAAGTGTAGATTGTTTCCAGGGGGGATAGTTGAAAGAGCTTCAGGGAGGACATGTAGATGTTAAAGAGAATAGGGGAAAGGGGTGATCCTTGAGGGACACCACAAGATGGAGTCCAAGGAGTGGACATGGTGCCATTTGTGTTGACGGTGTAGGAGCCAGAGCGTAAGAAGTTTGAGAACCACATTAGGACGGTGGAGTCGATTCCAATCTCGTAAAGTTGGTAAAGTAGTATGTCGTGGTGGACGACATCAAAAGCAGCAGAAAGATCGAATTGTAATAGGACAGCAAATTTGTTACGTGAGTGTAGTTGTTGTACCTTTGAAATTAGGGAAACTAGGAGGGATTCAGTGCTAAAGCAGGGTCTGAAGCCATGTTGGTAGGGGTGAAGAATGGAGAATCTCTCGAGATAGAAGGAAAGCTGGGTAGCAACTATGGTTTCTAGAAGTTTGGTAAGTAGAGGGATATTTGCTATGGGACGGTAGTTTGATGGTAGGGAGGGATCGAGATCGGCTTTTTTCAGAATAGGTGACAAGGCAATGTGGCCCATTTTTGTGGAGAACAAGCCTGATAGTAGAGCAGAGTTAATGAGTCTCGTAAGGGAGGAGATGGCCTGTGCAGGAATGTTTTCATAAAGGTGGGATGGGAAAGGATCTAAGATGCATTTGCAGGATTTCAGTCTGAGACAGAGTTTAGAGATCTGGGGTTCAGATATGGGTTCAAATGTCGTCCAGGATCTATCCGCTGGGATAGGGTTTGAGTCATTGGGAGGAAGAGAATTGTAAGAGACTGCTGAGGGGAAAGAGCTCCTTATGGTGGAAATCTTTTCATTGAAAAATTTGGCTAAGTCGTTTGCAGAAGGAGGGGAGAGGGGAGAGGTGGAGTCGTTTTTTGAGGTTTTCACCAGATGTAGAACAGAGTACTATTTTGATTTTTTGATCTGGTGATTTTATCTCCATAGAAATTCTTTCTTGCTTTTTTTAGTATTGTGTTATAGTACTTGATGTTGTCTCGCCAGGATTGTTTGTCTGAGGGGGATTTCAATTTTTCCATTTCCGTTCCAGGGCTCGACAATTCTGTTTTAGTTCCCTGTGGTATGGAAGGTACCAGGGGGCTTTATGGGAGTGGGAGATAGATTTTGTAGATAAAGGGGCCAGAGCGAGGTAGGTAGTCCCGGAAAGGGTGACCCAATTATGCCAGTTGGACTCTGGGTCTGTGTGTTTAGGAGAAGGGGGAAGTTGGTTAAGAAATTGGGTCCAGAACAATTCGCTCGTGATTTTTTTGCGGTAGGTGATAGATTTTGTGGGCCGGGGTGCAGTACCTAGATGAGACATGAAGATGGGGAGGCAGAAAGAGCCTAGAAGGTGGTCAGACCATGGGACAAGGTCCCAGCGGACCTCTTCGGCAGAAGTTTTGTGCTCAGTCAGGTCTAGGAAGCTGATGATGTCTAGTGTATGTCCTTTATCATGGGTAGGTGTGGGTGAAGGAGTGGTGAAGCAAAGGGAGGTGAGGAAGTCTTTGAATTCAGTTGTGTCCTTGCTGGTGTTATCGTCACGGTGGAGGTTAATATCTCCTATGATCAGTAGTCTCTGGAATTTTAGGAAGACTCTTGTTATAGTCTCTAGGACAAGTTCTGAGGATTTATTCCAGGGGATAGGAGGGCGGTAAAGAAGCAAGATGCCTAGTGGGTGGGGGTGGAGTTCGTCTTTAACTGAAGCTAGTAAGAATTCTAGAGAGGTATGGCTGCCCTTTTCAAGGAGCTGAACATCGAAGAATGATTTGTAAAGCAGAGCCAGGCCTCCTCCTTTCCGGTTGATTCTGGGTGAGAAGAGGCCGTGGTAGCCAGGGGGGCAGAGTTCGTTTTGTGTGAAAGTATCGTCTTTTCTGATCCATGATTCTGTGATGCACACGAAACCCGGATCGGAGTCATCGAGTAGGTCTTTTATTATTTGGGTCTTGTTGCAGACTGATCTGGCGTTACAGTAGAGTGTGGGGACAGGGGTGAGAGAGACAGAGGTGAGGTTGGGTAGGTTGGCTGGAGGGACAGGCCTTAAGGAGGAGTACTCTCCCATTCTACCTGTAATGAATGAGAAAAAGAAACTGTATAGTCCTACAAAAGAAATTATTGGGATTTAAAGAAATTCTTACTTACTAAGGGCTTTTTTTCCCTATAAATTCAAAATAGGGAAAAGTAAACCCTAGATGATTGATACTGACAGAGAATATCACACAGCCACTATGTTCACCTGTCACTCACAATTAGCCCCAAATGGAAATAAGAACAGGCTTCTAACATGAATAAACAGAGAGCTTTGTTTCAATGAGAGAAAACAGCTGCAGTATAAGGAATCACATGGTTAATATAGTAACATCAGAGAGTAAAAGGTTGAACTACAGTTTGCTGCTATAAGATCTACACAATAGTAGAAAAATGTACTCATGCCTTCGAATAGATGCACTAAAGGCTATTATAAACTTTGGGGCTGATTCTATGAACAGCGCCTAAATCGGCTGCCACCTAAAAAAAAGGTTCTGGCCACGTGTCAATCATACTCAGAATCACGGCTAGCGGCACCTATGTAAAAACGTAGGCACTTGAAATGTAGGTGATGATTTTAAATGCCTACATTCTAGGTTTTTGGAAAATTGCGCTTAGCAGCACCTAAGTCACGCTCTGCCCATTAGAAATGTCCACTTAGACGTTAGGTACCACTAAGCATCATGTGATAGGCACTTATCTTTTTTTTTTTAATTCTTTATTTAATTTTTAATTAAATACAGAATTGTGCTTAACAGGAAATATTCCAATATTAATACATCCAATATACTATTGGAATAAACAAGATAAATCAAGAAGGTAATAAGACAAATTAATAGATCCAATTTTCTATTGGGTTAAACAGAATAAATAAAAAAGTATTATTTAACTTAAACATAGTCCTCAAACAAAGTGAAGAACGGAAACAAAAAAGAAAACTCTTCCAGGGAAGAACATAGATTATCATTAATAACAGGAAATTAAAGTGAAACCGATGGCTCAACGACAGACTTGAATTATTCCGGAAATCACTATGGTACAAATGAAACTCCTTTCCCTTCTAAAAAGAAACGTAATTGATCTGAGTCATAAAAAATATACCTACTATTTTGAAATACAACAAAGCATTTACAGGGAAATCTTAACTGAAAGGAGGCACCTAATGAAACAACTTTGTCCCGATATGTAAGAAATTCTTTCCTTCTTGACTGAGTCCACTTTGAAAAAAACCAAAAGGAATTGACCCCAAAATATCTACAAAGAAGAAAATCCAGAGAAAACAAAAAAAACTCTGTGGAGTGACGATGTTCCTAAATTGACTTTATTTGAAAGTGTCAAAGTTCCAAAGGTACACTGAAATCATCCACATAAAAGCCTTAAAGGACCTAGTCCGCTAGGGATACAGGACCCAACATGGTCTGCATTTTGACAAAAAGTCTTCTTCATGGGTCCCTGGGGGTCCTATAAAGGTGAATATGTGGGAAACAAATGTGTGGTGAGCCTGAAGTGAGAAAATTGTTTGACAGCTTTGTTCACAGAGGTCAATTTTTAGTTTACCTGTGAGCAAAAGAGGTTAATTCCACCCACTAATCCTTTTCCCCCTCTGGAAACATAAAGGGACTGACAGAGCCTGCCCTAGGGGCCTAGGATTCAGATATGTCCACAAGGGGGCATTACATAAACATCTTCCCCAGCTGGAACTATTCTACAATTGAGAACAAGAAAATTCTATATAAAGAAAAATAATGGAAGAAGTGTGAGATTACTGCTAGGGATACCATTTTGGATTCAGCACTGGCCAGGGCAGGAGTGATTGGGGATCACTGCTGCCCAATTTCTACTGGGCTACCAGAGACACATCTGGTAATCCTTTTGGAGGGTAGATCAGGGGTGTGAGGATTGGATTGAGGAGGTGAGGGGAAGCTTTGATGGCTCCTTTAAGTTCTGGTCAGGAGCACTGGGCTGTAGCCCTGAAACTGATACTCCCAGTATGATAAAATAGCCCCAACCATTACATGACTTGCAATATGCACCTGGTATACACTGGGAGTACAACTACCTAGAATAGGCTATTAATAAAAAGCAAAAATTCAGAGACCTTTCTTGACAGTTTTTGAAAACAAGCAAGTGTCAAGGTTTCTGGATCTTGCACTGACAAGTGTTGACAGCTTATACCTTAAACTGTAAGATGCAAAAATGCATTTGCCTCAACACTAGTAAAGTTCAACAGAGAAAGAAAAAAACAGCAGACATTTGATACCTGAGATTGTTCTATTTCCTTTATTAGATTTTTTTTTTTTTTTTGTAATGATCCAAGTGAGGAACAGTGTTCAGTACAAAAAATATGAAAAGATATTTATATGACAAAAAATGGCAATTGTTTGTTATATACACATTCAATAATAACCCCATCAAAAACATAAAACAAATATATCTCAGTGACAAAAGTAAACATAGGTTCTTCTTTTTATCAAGATAAAATTAAACAGGGCTTATATACAGTTAGAGTTAGTAACATGGAGGGATATTTTTGATATGACATCCAAGTCCAATTGTAGATGTTCTAGTAAAAACATCTGAAATTTTCATCCTGAACATAGCAATTTTCGAATTGGAAAAATGACTTTTTCTGTTGTTGTTTTGAAAATCTCTCATTTCCAGACATTTTTGTGCTTGGTATGTATTACTTTAGGTACCATTTCAAAAAAAAAAAGAATTGTTCTAGAAAAAACAACATGCATAAAGAATAAATAGGGATGGCTGTGTGGTACCATTTCTAGTAAACTGGCCACACAGATATGCCAGCAGAGCAGAGGGTCAGTGCAGTGGACTTCTTTTAAAAGGGTCCAGGTATAAATCCACCTTAATACCCTTATTTTTTATTGTGAGCCCTCTAGGAACACCTAAATATCTATTGTACCTAACTGTACACTATTATAAAAGCCCTCAGACCTACAGGTATCTTCTATCTATAGGTACAGTTGGTGTTTTGTGGGTTTGGGAAGGCTCACAATTTCCAACACAACACTAGTTAGAGTGGGATATGTATCTGGGCCTCTTTCTCTACAGTCCACTGTACTGACCATTAGCCTATTCCTGGACCCAGTTTGCTGCTCTAATAGGAATGGCCATAAAATCTGAAGCAATCACAGAGTCTAGTACATATTGTCAGTGTCACATCTTGGGGGTGGGGGTGTATTGTATTTTATTGTGTGTTTATTTATTATTTGCCTTATACAAAGTGAAATAGAAAAAAATAAATAAATAAATGTCATTACAGACATAAACCATATAGAAACACAATATAAAAACATAAAAACATGCAACGATAAACATCAATTAAACATCAACGTTTATAGCATGTATTCTCATAGCCACAAGTGTAGTCCTTCATTCTTAATCCCTCATTCTTCAACCATATTTCATTTTGCAAATCAGATGGATTTTAGCAATCTTTTAAATGTTTTCAAATTCCTCTGTCGCCGTATATATTATGGAAGCCTGTTCCATTCCTCTGGACCAACACAGGAGAACACACACACCCTTGTTGTTTGTAATTTTAATTCCTTTCTCGTCGGGATCTTCAAATCCCAGTGGTCAGAGGAACACAACTTAGGGAGTGCAATATAATATGATAGACAGTCAATTAGGTATTTGGAGGCCAATCCAAGCAGACTTTGATAGACTACCTATAGCAGCTTATACCTGACACGGAATTCCATTTTAAGCCAATGTAGCTTGATGTACTAATCGAATACATGTTTACTTCTTGTTACTCTAAACAATATCCTTATAACGGAATTTTGCACCACCTGCAATGCATGGAGAACAGTGGAAGGCAAGCCAAGTAGAATAATATTACAATAGTCAAGGCTAGATATCACAACTGACTAAAGGACATGTTTATAATCGTCCCATGAAAGGTAAGCAGACAAATTACGCAGTACTCTCAACTTCAAATATGTCTTCCTCACTACCGCAGACACATGGGCCTGGATTCTGTATAGGACACCCGGGAAGGACAACCTATACAGAATCAAGCCTACACTAACCCTGATTCTGTAACCGATGTCCATGTTACAGATGCCGGTTACAGAATTGGGTTAGAGTAGATGCGATAGGTATAGCAGCTGCAGCCGCCTGTCCCCCAGATCACTCGCAGGAGGGTACAAAACCCCTCCTGCCAGAATGCCACCCACCCAACACCCCCGATTGCCGGCAGAAGGGTGCCCAACCCCTCCTGCTGGATGATGCCCCCCCTCTGGACCCCCTATGCTAACGCCCCTCTCACACCATGCTAACACTCCCCGATGACCTCCCTAACCTCCCTCCCAAACTAACCTCTTAATTGTTGGCTGGACGGACGAGTCTTGCTGCAATTCAGCCGGCAGACCCGCTTCGTCGAAATGAGGTGGGCCCGTCCCTTCCCAGCCAATCCCCACTAAGCCTTAGCCTTAGGTTTAGTGGGGATGGGTGGACCCGCTATGCCTGGGGCCTGATTGGTCTAGGCGCCTGGGGCAATCATGCCTTAGGCTTAGAGGGGATGGGCGTACCCACTCTGCCTAAGGCCTGATTGGTCCAAGCTTCTAGACCCTGGGCTAATGAGGCCTTAGGCTTAGCGGGGATGGGCCGGGAAGGGGCGGACCTGCATCATTTCGACAAGGCAAGCCTGCCGGCTGGACGGCAAAAAGATCCGTCCATCCGGCCAACAATTAGAGGTTAGTTGGAGAAAGAGAGGTTAGGGGGGGTCATCGGGGAGTATTAGCATGGCGGGGGGTATTAGCATGGGGGCGTTCTCCAGCCAGAGGGGTTGGGCACACTCTTGCTGGCGATTGGGGGTGTTGGGTGGGCGGTGTTCCGGCAGGAGGGGTTGGGTACTCTCCTGCCGGCGATCAGAGTGGGGGGACAGGCGGCCGTGGCTGCTATACTTATCGCAGCAGGGAAATCCCTTGCCGCGATAAGTATAACAGCCACGTCTACTTACAATGTAGGCCAGCATTTTGCTGTAAGCATCTCTTCTTCTACTAGGGAGACACATAGGGCTGCCTAGATTTGCCTAAGGCCCTTAGGCGAACTTGGGCGGTCTTGCGGGCCTCCCTAGGCTCCTGGAGACACCTTCAATATAGGTGGCCTGCTCGGGGAGCATTTTTTTAAAAAATGTGCATCCTGATTGGCTGATTAGACATCTGTACAGCTGCCTAAAATTGTGACGCACTTTGCAGAATCAGGGCCATGCTGTCTGAACAACAACTGAGGATCGAGAATCACCCCCAGATAGCATATTTCAGAGGACACTTCAACTACCAAGTTTAACAGCATGGCTGAAGATGGCAAATTCCACTGAGGACTCTGGAGAGGAACATTAAGGTTGTCTTATCAACATTCAATCTCAACCTATTCTCATCCAACCATGCATCATGCATTATCTCTCCAGGTGGTCAGCTGGTCAATTAGGATACCTTTTTGTGACTTAGTTGTGATTAAAATAGGTCCAGATAAAAATTTTGTTCTAGACATTATCATGTTCCATCATCCTGATAAAATGTCCAAATTCTGAGCCTACCCAAATCTCATCTAAAATCTGTCTCCAACAAAAAGGATTGAAACAAAAGGAAAAAGGATTGAAACAAAAGGAAAAAGGGTAAGGGTACAATATTAAAAATAAAATGAAAAGGTGCAGAAAAAAACGACAGGGAAGAGGGATTGTCTTCGCTTTTATTTCCCCCCCCCCCCCCCCCCACTATCAATCGTAGATTTCATAAGTGTCTTTGAAAAGAAAAGTTTAAGATTGATTTTAAAGTTGTTTAAACTAGTTTCTTGCCGTTGTGTTAGGGGAAGGGCGTTCCAAAGTGTGGGTGCATCTACCAAGTAAATGTTTTTTTGCATTGTATCATAAAAGAGCTCTCTAATTGAGGGAATAATAATAATAATAATAATAATAATAATATTTTATTTTGTATACCGCCATACCCAGGGAGTTCAAGGCGGTTCACAACAGGTAGATGAATTACATACAGTGCGAATTCGAAAAAAGAAGAACATAACAAGGCAATCGTGGGGACGAACTCGTTTACATAAACGATTAAGGAGGGGGAAGGGCTAAATACGGGATACATACAGTGTGCTGCAGTAGGATACAATACGGGATACATACAGAGTGCTGCAGTAGGATACAATAGAGTTTAAGAGAGGAAATTAGATAAGAGCATATTAGATGGAAACAGGGGGGGGGGGCAACCAACTTGGAGGGGGGGGGGGGGAAAGTAAGGGGGGGGAGAGGGGAGAGGAGGGTTTAGATGGGGGATGTCAGAAGATGTTGCTGAGAAGATCTCACAGACCTTGAGGATTCTTAAGGGATTAAGAGCCTGTCAATGAACATGAGGGAGTGATTAAATTGAACTTTGAATGCTAGTAAGAGAGTTTTGCATGAGTTTCGGTGAGTGAATGAGCTTTTTTCAGAAGAGGGGAAACATGGTTAAATTTTTTAGCCTTAAAGATAATTTTAATAGGGATTACGGAACTTGGAGGCTTGGTAGATGGCTGGCTAACAGCTGAGCTCCTTCCTATGAGCATCAATATTTAGATTTAAAGCAATAATTTTTCTCCTGATTCATTTAAAATCCGTGGAAATGTCATCAACTAAACAAAAGTTACAAGAAACTCCTGCTAAATTAATAGGAAACACCAAGAGATTAAAAGAAGATTCACAGACTTCCAGCGAGGTTCCTTTACCTATGGATGCCTTAGATATGATCGAGGTAATGGAAGCATTGAGAAACATCAATTTAAACTTAATGGAAATGAAGAAAGAAATGAATCTCATGAACAGTAAGTTTGATATATTAAATAATAGAATGGAGAAATTGGAAAATAGAATGGAAAAATTTTTTACAACTTAGACAACCATTGAAAGAAATAGAATAGGTAAACTGCTTGAGTTTTCACAGTTGCAACATAAATATGGTCTTAATAATGCACAAAGGTATGGATGGTTGCAACTGAAGCAGGCTATTCAGGCAGGGTTCCCTGAATAGAAAAATCTCACTAATCAATATAGTTTAGAATTCTTATGCTTTCAGGTAGACTTCAAGGGACACCAGGCCGCACAGTGGTACAAATTAATATCTGGATTTATAAATAAAAAAACAAAAAATGGTCTTTGAGACATTTGGAGCATTGAGATTAAACATCAAATTTCTGCGTCTCAATGGCCATAAATTTGGATTTGGAGGATGAGATGTACAATGTCTGCATCTATGAGACAAACTTGTTTTTTTCTATTACATAGAGCATTTTGGACCACTGTTCGTTTACATAAATTAGATAGCTCTAAGTCTGATAGATGTTGGCACTGCAATCTCGAAGCTGGGACTTTAGATCATCTATTATTCTATTGCCCATTTATTTTGGATTTCTGGAAATCAATATGGGGCCAAATAAATAGTTTTATGGAGAATCCGGTGGCTTTATCATATGATACTATTTTATTTAGCATGTCAATGAGGGCAAAGAGTCAAATATCCTCAAAAAATAATAAGCTCTTGCTAATTATGACTGGAGTCGCCATTCAACAAATTACATGTAATTGGAAGAATTGGAGTAGATTAAACTTTAATTTCTGGTAGAACTCTTTGTGTCATATATATAAGATGGAAGAAATATTAGCCATACAGAAAGGACATTTTAATAAATTTAAGGATGTTTGGGGACCATTAACAGTTTATTGTAATGAGTAATAGCATTTTTCCCTTAATTATACAAGTGAAAAGGAGAGGGTGGGGGTGGGGGGGTTCTGATCTTATATTAATTGTTTGGAATAGTAGAAAAGAATATATTATATGATATACGTGATTATATGTGATATGGTAAGGGTGGGGGAGATAATTTTCATAAATTTAAGATGATTGTAACAGAAATTCAAGTGATGTTTGTAAGTTTAATGTTATTTCCATTTACACTTGTTGTAAGTTGTAAAAATGAATAAAGAATTACAAAAAAAAAAAAAAAAGATAATTTTAATAGCTGTATTTTGAATTATCTGTAGTCTCCTGAACTGTTTATGGGTGATTCCCTGATAGAGGAAATTACAATAGTCTAAGCTGGAAACAATCAAAGAATGAATTAGAATATTGAGAGATTTGGGGTCCAGAAGAGATGAAATAGAACGAATCATCTTTAGTTTGAAGAAACATTTTTGCACTATGAAGCTAATTTGAGCTTTAAAAGAGAATGTATTGTCAAGAATTACACCTAAAAGTTTAATAGTTGGTACCAGTTGGATTGGGGTAGAAGAGATGCATAACTGAGATTTCAATGTTTCATTTTCTTTAGTTGGAAAAAGCATAGCCTTTGTTTTAGCAATATAAAGGGCAAGTAAATTTTGAGATAACCAGTTACTAATGAGGGTAAGTTTATGGTTGATCTCCTGAATTTGTGCAGAATTATCTGATTGAATGGGATGAATGAGTTGAATATCATCTACATATGCAAAGATAGTGACGCCAACAGATTGTGCAATAGTAAGAAGAGGAGCAAGAAAGAGCTTGAATAACATTGGTAATAAAGGTGGAGTCTTGAGGTACCCCTGAATCTTGCTCATCAGAATCTGATGAGGATGTTGAAAGGCAAACTTGGTATTGCCTTTCAAAGAAATACGATTGGAACCATTTCAGGCGGTTCTGGAGAAACCTAATGTTTCAAGATGGTTAAGAAGAATTGAATGGTCAATAGTATCAAACACAGCAAACAAATCTAATGAGATCAAAAGGATTGATTTTCTTTGATCGATGTAGTTCCAAATGGTTGTGACTAGACCTAACAATGAGACTCTGTGAAGTGATGAGGTCTGAAACTGGTTTGAATAGGGTGCATTGAATTTGTTTGTTCCAAGAACGGAGTCAGCTGATTGAAGATAATCTTTGCAGTGACTTTAGCAAGAAACAGAATGTTAGCTATTGGGTGAATGTTGCTACAGTCTGGAGAAGTGCATAAAGGTAGTTTCAAGATCAGCTTGATGCTGGCTTGCTTCCATTGTTTTGGCATAGTGCTGGTGGAAAGGCTTTTTCCTATTAAACTTTGGATGAAAGGTCTGAAGATGGAGAAGTGTTTTTTAATTAGGAAAAGAGCCAAAGAATAAGAACGGTTATTTGACATGTTGAGTGATTGGATTGTTCTTTGGACTTCTGATAATGAAGGAATATTTAATTTAGTGAATGAACTAAAAGAAATGGAATTAGGCTTATCCGGTGAACTAACGGGGGTTATTATGTTTTGCCAAAGTAGACTGTTACGGACAGAAATAATTTTTTGCACAAAATAGTTGGCTAAATCTTGCTCAGGGGGGATGGAAGCAGAAATTACTCCATCCTTATTTCCATTGGAGGTGAGTGATTTCATGATAGTGTATAGGGCAGATTAGTTTTTGGCCACAATTATTTTCTAATTAAAATAAGTTTTTTTTTTGTTTGTTTTCTTGGATGGTAATTTTGTAGTGTGAAGCCTTTTCTTTAAAAAGATTTAGAAGAGAGAGCAAGTGATGATGATGACAGCGTTGCTCAAGTGAACGGACCTGTCAACATAGCAGGATTAGTTCTGGAATTTTGACGTTGAATTGGAGCCAGTTTGTCTAAAAGTTACCGAGTAGCAGTTATCTATTGCTCTGCCTGTGTAGCGATTGGCAGAGATAAAAATTCTTCAAGATGAAGGTCTAGGGATTCAGTGATGTTAGCAGGATTTAAGTGGCTAAAGTCCCAAAAAATTGTTTTCGGAGTCGGAAAGCTGGTGTCAATTGCAGTGCTTGAAATGTTGAGTGTAATAAAGGCATGGTCCATCCAAGGAAACTGGGCAATTTCAGTCAACTGGACATTTTGAGTCAGTAACTGGGGGAGAAAGACCATGCCCAGAGTATGGCCTGCAGAGTGTGTAGGACTGAAGAGGAGAGGTGTTTGAAATAAATCCAAAGCAAATGAAAGAAGATCAGCTGTTTGGGAGTTGTTAATGTTGTCAAAGTGGAGATTAAAGTCTCCCAAGAGAATAGGATTGTCGACTGAAGTACAAAAATCTAACAGGAGAGTTTGCAGAAGCAATAGAGAGTCACTGCTAATGGGAGGTGAAAGGTAAATTAGAAGGAAATCAATTGGAATGGGGAAAGGTAATTAGAAGTGTAAAGAGTCAAGACAGTGATGGCTGGCGTTACCCTGAAATATGATTTTTTTTTTTTTTTTAAGGATGCATCATAGATGACTGCAACCCCCCTCCTTTTCTGCCCTATCGATTTTTTAGGAAATAGGCAAAGCCATGGGGGCATGCCTGAGAAAGATAGGCATCTTCATGGTCACTTAGCCAAGATTCTGTGATATAAAGAATCTTGAGTTGATGCTGTATGATCAGATCATGGATTAGATGAAATTTGTTTCTGATCAAGCGAACATTCACTAACCCTATAGGGAGGTTTTGATTGGTGGAGCAACGATGGACAGGGAAAAAGGAGGGAACTGAGAAGAAAACAGCTTTTAGAATCCGGTCTCCCAAAGGAGGCCAATGAGTACCTCTAAAGGTGATGGGACAATGTCCCCAAAAGACAGGGATAGTGTTAGTGGCCATAGAAGCAGGGAGAGATGAATCAATGAAATGAAGAAACCCGAGGGGGAATAAAAGAAGAAAGATCCAAAGTGGATGCATGATATCTAACAGAGAGATAAGAATTAAGCAGGCACCCTCAGTAGGCACACAAAGAAGCGCATTAAGGAACAGGATATGCTCCTTAAGTGCGCTCCTTTGGCATGCACTGCAAGGAGAACTAAATTTGTAGAAGCTACCAATTCAGTTCTGGTAGGTGGAGCCAGACAGACACTACTTTGCGGTGGCAAACAATGCTTGCGAGGAACTCAGGAGGGGTCCTAAAACAAAATGAAGTGGGACAAATAACATAAGCAACAATGGAACAAAAGGAATCAAAAAGTAACAGTAGACAATCAAAAAGTAACAGTAAGCATAAAGTTAAAAATATATAAGCATACAAAGTAATGAAAAGAAAAAACAAAGCGAAAGCATACAGTAAATAAAAAAGGATGGGAAAATTACACAAACAGTGCTAGGGAATCTTCAGTGAGGTACAATTGCAAAGCTGTGGTAAAGCAGGCAGTGAAGGAGAACTAAATTTGTAGAAGCTATTGGTTCAGTTCCGGTGGGGAGCCAGACTTTATGCTACTTTATGGCAGCAAACAACTCTTGCAAGGAACTCAGGAGGGGTCCTCTCTGACCGTATTTGAACCTTTGTATACTGATAACAACAGACTTTTGGACATGTGCTATCCTGTGTATGTTTGAGGGATAAACATTGCACACTATGAAAGAAACCAAACACAAAAATAAATAACAATCAAGTTTCAAGTTTATTTAAAAATTTGATTCAATTGCAATATCATATGTCAAAGCGATATACAAATTAAAAATCGGGGTATCAACAAAACTCAATGAACACTAGACTCAGACAGTGCAAGACAAACATAGGGTAGCCAGGTTCAACTACAATAAATTAGAGAAAAAGAGAAACATGGAGGATTAGAACAATAGGGATGGGAATTATTACCCATTAAGTTTCCTTTTTGGAATTAAGTGGCCTCAGATGATAACAGGATTCAAATGTATCTGAGTAAAGTCGAATTTCAAGATTCAAATGTGTCCTTGTAAAGCTAGCTTTTTAATAGTCCTTTGAACCTACGTATTAAGTATTTTTTCTTCCCTAATATAGGTCGGCAGTGAGTTCCATATTTGGGGAGCCGTGACAGAGAAGATTATATTCCTTTGAGTGTTGATGAATCTTAGAGAAGGGACTGAAAGAAGATTTTTATCCTCAGATCTTAGAGATTTATTAGGAGCATACAGAATCAAGGATCTTTCTAAAAATACAGGTGCTTTATCTATTAGTATTTCATGAGTTAGTAATGCTAATTTATAAGAGATTCTGTGAGTTATGGGTAACCAATAAACTTTCTTAGTAATTATTTTTATTGTGGTATTTTGTATTATTTGTAGTCTGTGCAGTTCTTTTAATGTTATCCCCTTGTATAATGAGTTACATTCAAGAAAGCTGCACCAAG
The DNA here is from genome assembly GCF_902459505.1 of Geotrypetes seraphini. Taxonomy (NCBI): domain Eukaryota; kingdom Metazoa; phylum Chordata; class Amphibia; order Gymnophiona; family Dermophiidae; genus Geotrypetes; species Geotrypetes seraphini. Next base: position 256,760,760 of record NC_047086.1, read on the forward strand.
GAATGGGGCTAATGATCGTATCATCCATAACCTGTGGAAACAACTTCTAACCACTGCGCTAATCTGTTCATGATAATTAAGTTTCTGATCCAGAATAACCCCTAATATTTTAATCTTTGTGACCTCCTGTAATGATATCGATACTTATCTGTGATCTGAGTTTTTGCCCTTTCTTCCATGGAAACAACATGATTTTTATTTTGGCTGCATTGAGATCTAGTTTGTTATCATTTACCACTTGAAAATTTTGGATAGTTTCTTTTTGGCAGAAAAAATTTCTTCCATAGAGTTCAGGTCTAAAGGGTACACATGTTGAACGTCATCTGCATAAGCAAATGGTGTGAATCCTATTGATTGGCTGAGAGTTAATAGAGGGGCCATAAAGATATTAAATAGTAAAGGAGATAATATTGTGGAATACCGTAGTTTGTTGAGACCGCGTTAGAAGATGAGCTATTAAAAATCACCTTTGATGACCGATCAAAAAAGTATGATTGAAACCATTGAAAAACTTGGCCACGTATTCCTATAGATCTGAGTCTGTTCAAAAGGAGATGGTGATCTATTATATCAAAAGCTGATGATAGATCCAAGGATTTGAGAAGAACAGATTGATGGTGATCCAAGAAATAAAGAATTGAGGATGTGAAACCTATCATCGAATGTTCAGTCAAATGATGTTGTTGGAAACCTGTTTGGTTTTGGTATTAAGCTCGTAGTTCATCTGCAGAGTGAACATGTGCACTGCCCAAAAGCCCCTCCCATGGAAATGGCTCCTAGTCTGACTGGTTTGTGAGAGACTAAAGAATGTAGTAGAGAATGACACGGGAACAAATTTTTCCCCATTCTCGCAGGAACTCATTTTCTCATCCCCGCAAATTCTTTTCTGGTCCCTACCCTATTCCTTCAAGTTCCATCCTCATCTGCACAAGCCTCAAACACTTAAAATCATAAGTGTTCAAGGCTTGTGCAGTTAAGACAGAGCTTACAGGAATTGGGCAAGGACAGCAACAGTGACAAAACTCACGTGGACAGGACAGGGACAAATTTGCCCCCGTGTCATTCTCTAGAATGTAGTTTCTATCCACAGTGAAGTATCATTTCTTTACTAATAAATATTATATGTAAGTTTAATAGAAGCTGGTGTGTATTGTTCTATTGTCTTTATAGAAATTGGTAGGTTGTCAAAAAAATCTTGACTGTTGTACTGTACAGCTAGGCAGAACAGCGCCATTATGAGCAGTCACCTAATAAATGGCCACCGACTGCATGTCAATCATGCAACAGCACTATTTACAGAATTGCAGCTTTTGTCAAAGGTAGGAGCTGGAAATGTATGTCAGGGTTTTAAAGATCTACATTTCTGGTGCCTACCTTTGACGGAGAATCATATCTACAGAGGTGCCTTAGAACACCTAAGGTCATTTTTGGCATTACCCATGCCTACTTGACCTTAGGTGTTCTAAGGCACCTCCATAAACACAATGAAGGTGCTGTTTTCTAGGCGCCAATAGGCACCTACATTTTTCTTCTAAACAATCTTTAATCATTTTTAAAAGTTTACCACTTCTGGTGCCTAACTTAAGGTGCCGTTAATAGAATATGAGCCTTAATGTTTACTATTTTCCAATGAAGAGACATAGGACCAGTTTGGTAGAAGGGGATATGCATCTGACTCATTGGAATTTAGCACAGAATGGAGGGGAATTCAGGGGAGGTGCTTTGGGACATTGGTTGTGACACTGGCCTCAAGTGTTGGTAGAGACTGAATGCTCAATATTTAAAAAACAGAGAGAAGCAGTTTATGGTAGTATGTTATTGTTTTCTTCATGATATTTCCCGCATCTATAAGGAATGTATGTATTTACTTGCATATTAAAAAAAACCATCACTGTACCTTCTAAGCCAGCTGTCTCAAACTCGCGGCCCTCCAGGTGCTATTTTGCGGCCCGCGGTCTGGATGCGATGATCAACTGCTCCCTTGCTGCAGTTGATTGTTCCGGTCAAAGCTGTGGCCGACGGCGGTTCCTTGCGCCATCCATACCAGCATTTCTCTTCCCCCTTCCCTTCCTTGTGGAGCAGCAGTGTGTCTGGCCGCTCCCTTGCCCAGTCGATCATTCCGTTCAAAGCCGCAGGTGGTGGCTCCTCGCGCTATCCACTCCTGCATCAGAAGCCTCTCTGACATCACAACATGTGCTCTTTCCCCTCAGCAGTCTCTTACAATTCTCTTCCTCCCAATGACTCAAACCCTATCCCAGCGGATAGATCCTGGATGACATTTGAACCCATATCTGAACCCCAGATCTCTAAACTCTGTCTCAGACTGAAATCCTGCAAATGCATCTTAGATCCTTTCCCATCCCACCTTTATGAAAACATTCCTGCACAGGCCATCTCCTCCCTTACGAGACTCATTAACTCTGCTCTACTATCAGGCTTGTTCTCCACAAAAATGGGCCACATTGCCTTGTCACCTATTCTGAAAAAAGCCGATCTCGACCCCTCCCTACCATCAAACTACCGTCCCATAGCAAATATCCCTCTACTTACCAAACTTCTAGAAACCATAGTTGCTACCCAGCTTTCCTTCTATCTCGAGAGATTCTCCATTCTTCACCCCTACCAACATGGCTTCAGACCCTGCTTTAGCACTGAATCCCTCCTAATTTCCCTAATTTCAAAGGTACAACAACTACACTCACGTAACAAATTCGCTGTCCTATTACAATTCGATCTTTCTGCTGCTTTTGATGTCATCCACCACGACATACTACTTTACCAACTTTCCGAGATTGGAATCGACTCCACCGTCCTAATGTGGTTCTCAAACTTCTTACGCTCCCGTTCCTACACCGTCAAAACAAATGGCACCATGTCCACTCCTTGGACTCCATCTTGAGGTGTCCCTCAAGGATCACCCCTTTCCCCTATTCTCTTTAACATCTACATGTCCTCCCTGAAACTCTTTCAACTATCCCCCCTGGAAACAATCTAAATTTTGCAGATGACATCCTTGTCCTCCTTGAGACTGACCAGAACCTCACCAACCTCCACGAAATCATTACAGCTTGCATAATGAGACTCCGTGCCTGGTCCCTCTCGGTACAGATGAAACTAAACAAATCAAAAACAAAACTACTCTGGCTTGGCCCAAAATTCGAACACCTGCCCACACTTTTCGCACTACCCACAGGCGATACACTACAGCTCGAATTCTCATGCAAGGTCCTTGGTATCACTATCGATTCCTCTCTCTCCCTCAATGACTACCTCAAATCCTTGGCAAAATCATGCTTTTTCAGCCTTCACATGCTGAGGAAAGCTAGATCCTACTTCAGCCAACAACACTTTGCCATCCTTGTCCAATCCATCATCCTCTCCAAACTAGATTACTGCAACGCCATCTACTTAAATCTATAAAAAAAAAAGTATTCTAAGACTCCAGCTAATCCAGAATACTGCAGCCAAACTGATCTTCTCAAAACGCAAATCTGACCATGCCTCCCCACTCCTTGCCAAACTTCACTATCTCCCAATAATCTCCAGAATCCATTTCAAATGTTCCTGCCTGGCTTTCAAGATCATTCACGGAATCCTCCCTCCTCTTATCCCACTGTCTTTCAACTCCTCTAGTCCCGACTCTTCCAGAACTGCCCAAAGGCATAAACTAGCCTTCCCCTCTCCACGCAGCATCCACTATGCAGGCAAACTGGGAAAATCCCTTCTCTTCAAAATCACAGGTCTTTGGAACGACCTCACCACCCCGTTGTGGAACCTGAGCTCCCTTCAGTTATTCCACAAACAACTGAAAACCTGGCTTTTCAGCAAATTGTAACTCTATCCTTCCCCCCTTTCTCTCCCCCCTTCTACACATAAGTTCATGTAATCCTTTTTCTTCTTCTCTACTCACTATTTTAAGTTCTTGTAAACCGTGTTGAGCTCCATATTCATGGAGATGATGCGGTATATAAACTTAAGGTTTAGATTAGATTAGAACATCAGAGAGGCTTCTGACGTATGCACGGATCTCGCGAGGAGCTGCCACCCACGGCTTTGAATGGAACGATCGACTGGACAAGGGAGCCAGCCAGACACGCTGCTGCTCTACAAAGAAGGGAACGGAAGGGGAGGGGAAAGAGAAATGCTTCTGCTGCATAGGAAAGGGGGACCCTAGGGAAATGCTGCTGCTGCTGCTGCACAGGGAAAGGGAGAGGGAGGAAAGGGGGAAGAGAAATGCCTCTGCTGCACAGGAAAGGGGGAAGGGAAATGCTGCTTCTGTTGCTGCTGCACCCAATTGGAGAAAGAGAGGGAAGGAAGGAGAAGGAAGACAAGGGAGAGGAGAGGAACAAGAGATGTCAAGTTCATGGGAGGGAGGGAAGGAAAGGAGATACCAGACCATGGAGGGGGAGAGAGAGATGCCAGGGCATGGGGGGAGGGAAGGAGACAGATGCCAGACCAGGGGAAAGGAAAGAAGGAGGGAGGGAGAGAAAGGAAGGAAAGAGATGTCAGACCATGGAAATAGGACGGAAGAAGAGAGAGATAGGAAGGGAAGGGAAGACATGGAAACGTAGATTTTAAAAAGAAAGCAGAAAAATTGAATATTAAGTTAATGCCAAAGATGGATGCAAGGCAGAATGTGAAGACGGAGAGAAAAACAGTGAAAGGACAAGAAGGCCCTGGAAACATAGTTAAAAGCACAGAAAAATAAAGTCACCAGCCAACAAAGGTAGGGAAAATGATTTTATTTTCAATATAGTGATTGAAATGTGTCAGTTTTGAGAAAGAAAAGATATTAAACTGTAAATGTGAGGTAGAGAATGACATGGTGACAAAATTCATCACCGTTCCCGTCCCCGCGGATAACCACGGGAAATAATCCCATGTCATTTTCTAGTGTCTATTTCAACCTCAGTCCTTCTACACCAGCATTCTTCAACGCAAAGCTTGTGAGTCAGTGGTTGTGGCCATTCATACTCTGATTCTTCCCTCTCTCATTAAAGAATGACATGAAGATGGTTTACCGTGGTTATCCGCGGGGACGGGAACGGTGATGAATTTTGCCACCATGTCATTCTCTAATGTGAGGGCTGCAGAAAAAAATAGAGTACTTGGAGGGCCGCAGAAAAAATAGTTAATGTCTTATTAAAGAAATGACAATTTTGCATAAGGTAAAACTCTTTATTATTTATATATCTTTCCTTTTAACTGTTAAAGGAAAGTTTTATAAACTATAAAGAGTTTTACCTCATGCAAAATTGTCATTTCTTTAATAAGACATTAACTATTTTTTCTGCGGCCTTCCAAATACCTACAAATCCTAAATGTGGCCCCACAAAGGGTTTGAGTTTGAGACCACTGCTCTAAGCTATCTATCCCTGTCTAAGCTGCCTGTCCCTGTGTTTTCAATCACTAGGGACAGGCAGCTTCTTTGGAGTCTTACAAATCGGGATTTTACTTCAGAAAATATGATAACCCTGATACTTGGCCCTGCCTTATTCCACCCCAGTCCCACATTGCTTCACCTCCAGACCCACCCCATTCTGCCTCCAGCCACGTGGCAGGAACTTGGGACTTTCCAAAACTCAGATAAACTGCTGGGTTTTGGAAAGTCTGTCCAGGCACCTGGACAGTCCTCTAAAAAGTGGACATATCCGGTTTTTCTGGATGTCTGGTAATCCTATGTACAGAGTTTGCTAGTCCCTCACTATATCCCCCTCAATATTCACGGGGGTTAGGGGTAAAGCTGGCCCGCAAATACAAAAAAAATCATGAATAACTAGGGCCGACTCTGACCCACTCCTGCCTTCCGGACCACTCCACTGTACATACTTATTAAAGCCTGGTGGTCAATCGGTGAAGCAGGGCAGAAGCGATCTTCCTACGCTCCTGTCCCGTGTAGAGCCAGGATCAAAAATGGCTGCCATGAGTTCCTGCTAGACCATGGGAACTCACAGCAGCCATTTTTGTTCCCAGTTCTGCACAGGGCATGAATATAGGAAGATCGCTCCTGCCCTGCTTCACTGCTAGACTTCCAGGTTTTAAAAAATAAGTGGAGAGGTCCGGGGGGCAGGGGTGGGTCACCCAGATGAAAACCGTGAATAACCGAAGTTGCGATTTACGAAACCACGAATATGGAGGGGGAGGTGTATTGAAAATGTGGTAGTGAAACAGGGCCACCCACTGGCGGGACAGTATGTGGAGTCCTGCTCAGCTTAGAACAGGGATCTCAAAGTCCCTCCTTGAGGGCCACAATCCAGTTGGGTTTTCAGGATTTCCCCAATGAATATGCATTGAAAGCAGTGAATGCACATAGATCTCATGCATATTCATTGGGGAAATCCTGAAAACCCGACTGGACTTTGAGACCCCTGGCTTAGAGAGAACAGTGTAAAAAGGTTAAGACTTCCTGAAAACCTCTTCTAATTTGTTAATCTGCAAATTGTAAAATTAGTTATCATATACTATAGACCCTTTATTGTGTAAATTTGTTTAGGTTTGCTTTTGATCTTTTCTTAGGTTGGTTCCAGTGTGTAAGAATTATATTCAAATAGATCTGGTTTGAAAATTATGCTAGATTTTTTGTGGTTGACCCTGCATGGAAACATAATGAAACAAGAACTCTGGCAGGTACTCCCTGTTTCACAATTACTTTCTCCTTGTCCCTGTTCTCACCTCTCTCTTTTAATGTATGATTCCATGCCTTTCAGTGAAATCACATTCCACACCCTTCATATTACACTGCTACCATGAAAATTGCATATCCTTTCTGGATAAATGTGTCAACACCAAGGCACCTCACTAAAATGAATGGAATAATTGCAAGCAAACCATTTTCAGCTGGTATTTTCTGGGCTGTTTATTTTGATTGATGTTACAGTCACTTTGGGAATCTCTCTTGATAATGTAATCTGGAAAACAGCTTGGTTCTGTGCTGACCTTTACATTCAGAAGCATTTGTTAAAGTGGGGGTTTTACATTCATTTCCCTCTGTGCTAAACTCATTGAAATTCTAATCAGGGAGAGCCATGCATTGATACAGTGTGTATATGCACAAAGAGAGGCTTTTTGGCTGTGTGTGCCTACATAATTCCTGTAAAGAAGCTGATGGAAAGTTGCCCAGAATAAGCAGGATCGCAGGAGCCAACTTTTCCAAAATGATTGGGAGAGACCCACTCACCACAAATTACCAAGTCCATATTAGGAAATTAAAACATGGTGGGTTATGAACATAACTGGTCATGCTATCCTTAAATGAAAATCACATTAGGTGGTGACACACAGAGAGGACTTGTGGGTAAAAGAAATGCTAGGGGCAACACTGCAAGTCCCACCAGTCTCTCTTCCTCCCCAACCCCAATTCATCGCCACAGTTTACCATCCTGCTCCCAGACCATCTACACCACAGTCATGCTATGCCTAGGGTTATCAGATTTTACTCGTGTAAAACCTGGACTCATAGCTCTGCCCCCAGGCCCACCCATCCCTACCCTATTATACCCAAATCATGCTCCATTCCGCCCCAGCCACACCCATCTCAACCTGTTCTCATTCTCGGGACTGCATCGGGAGAGCATCTGGATGCAACGTAATGACATCACACACATGTGCTTGAGCACATATGTCACCGTGTCGCATCGACTCATGCGCAGATGCCTTCCCGATGCAGTCCCAAGTTGGAAGCTTTTCAAAACCTGGACAAAGTGCCAGGTTTTGAAAAGCCATCAAGATGCCCAGACATGTCCTCTAAAAAGTGGACATGTCCAGGTAAATCCAGATGTCTGGAAAACCCTAGCTATGTCATCCTGTGTCACTAGGGACACAGGACAGAGGCACTGGGGGCACTAGGGACACAGGTCAGGCACTGGGGGCACTAAGGACACAGGACAGGCACTGGGGGCACTATGGACACAGGACAGAAGCACTGGGGGCACTAAGGACACAGGACAGGCACTGAGGGCACTAGGGACATGGGAAGGAGGCACTGGGGGCACTAAGGACACAGGACAGAGGCACTGGTCCATATATACAACCCATATTCTCCCCCTCCCAGCCAGTCAGCCCTCAATAGTTCATCTTCCCACATAAGTAAAAGAAACAAGCTATCCAAACCTCAAAGAAATAAAATGGCTTGCATGTGGTGTGTGGTCAGGGCCTTCAGGGGAGTTGCCCCACCCCTTAAAGACCAGGAGGGCACTACTCTGAATTTTATTGGTTGAGCAGGCAAAAGGCAGATTCTGTCAAGGCCTTTGGGGAGATCCTCAGCCCAAGACAGTGGTCTCAAACTCAAACCCTTTGCAGGGCCACATTTTGGACTCAGAGGTACTTGGAGGGCCTCAGAAAAAAATAGTTAATGTCTTATTAAAGAAATGACAATTTTGCATGAGGTAAAACTCTTTATAGTTTATAAATCTTTCCTTTTGTCTAAGTCTTAATAATAATGTAATTTATAGCTGAAGAGACATATGATCAAGAAACTGTTTTCTTTTACTTTTGTGATTATGTTAAACATACCGAGGTCCTCAAAATAGTACCTGGCCCCCAGGCCGCAAGTTTGAGACCATTGGCCCAAGAGCCCTGTTATTTTTTTGTTTGTTTACTTTTTGTTTGACAGGTTGAACAGGCTGCCTACTCAGCAAATCACACTGAATCAAGCAAAAAGTAAACAATATATATATATATATAAAATCAGGGCTGTAGAGCTGCGAATTCACTGAAACTCGAAAGCCCTCACCACATGCCACTGTTTGCATCAGATGTTTTTGTGGTCTAGAATAAAATACAATGCTACCGCATGTGATGTATTGTCAGGGGGAAAAAACATGGCATATAGCACTATGATAAATGCTCAGTGTTAAAACAGTTATCAAGGAAACAACCTTATGATATAATTTCTCACAAGCTAATACATCTCTTGCCTGTGTCTTCTAGCCTAAAACCAATTCTAAACTTAGACTTTAAAAAAAGTCTCCAATACTTGTACATCTCTGACACCCAAAATTCTGCAGTTACATAAGAACGTGGAGTGAGGCGAGTATAATTTAAAACAATTATAGATGGAAAACTACAGGGTGTTGTCTATTTTTATTATCATCCTTCCTTTGTAGTTGTCAGTAGGTAGAAAGTGCATGTAAGGAACCATTTATCTTGCTGAAAATATCATTCGCCTTGCTCTTGTCTGGCTGGTATGCTTTTAAGAATTGACCTTTAATCTGAGTTAAAGGAAAAGATAGTAATTTCCTTAGTTTTTAGATCATTAAGCATACTAGCACTTCCAAAGTAAGAAACATCTTACTTTTCCTTCAAACACTTATCATAATTCTTTGCCTGAGTGTTAGCCATTACCTGGGATGTAAATACTTCTTGTGCAATCAACTCTCCATGTTTGCCAAAACAAAGATCTCTAGACAGTTCTTTGAATGTTAAATTTTATTGTAGGAGTGAATAAAATCCTGTTTTGTTATGCAATATTCTAATTCCTGTGGCTATACAGATCAGGTCTCAAATTGTGGATGGTCTATCAGATCAATATTCAAAATCATCTATATGTTCAGAAGAAGCTTTTAATATTTTATTGCACTGTGAATATATAGTATGGGGTTCATAATCAAAAATCAAAGATGTCTAAAAAAACCGCACAAGTCGGAGTTTGGACGTTTTATCTGGCAAAACGTACAAGCGACCATCATCAAAAGTCTGCCAGCTGCACGTCCTACACCATAAAATGTCCAACGTAAGTCGTACAACATGGGGACGTTCCAGAGGCGTTCCGAGGGCGGGTTTAGGCCCCAAACGTACAAATACGATAACCAAAGCTAAATCAGTTTGCTCTGTGCGTTCTAAGTAGCGCTTCCAGTTAGACCTACTTCCACAACGTCTAAGCTGTTCATGAGTGTGTGCCGTCCTCTGTACAAGTAATGGAAGGGTGTGTAATTTTGTGTGTGTACCCCCTCACTCTGACCATCTCTATCTGAACCTCCCTACTTATTTTCTCACTGCCATTTGTCTCCCCACGTTTCACTGACCTCTGCAAAAAAAAACCCTCTCTCATCCCACTTACCTCCTATCAGCATCACCAGCTCTTTCTCTTCCATCTATTTCATCTTACGGATCAGTCACGATTGGGCAGGTTAGTGAATCGGGCCCAAAGTCTCTTTGCTTCAAACAACTCTCTGGTATCTCCTGCCTTCTTATTATCAGTAAACAAAAGAGAGAGATAAGGGAAAATACCCACCCTTCTTTGTGACCAGCCTTCAATTTAGTATCAGCAAGTCTTTGGAGAGACAGAATACCTGCCTTAAACAGTTCTGGTTTCTTTCCCAAAAATGGCAGGCCACCTGTTCAGCTATGCTGCTGCCATTACTTTACTCTTACAGTTCACCACATTCTCCTCAGCATTAATGCCAAGCTTTGGAACTGGCCTCTGCTAGCCCAGTATACTTCTCCCATCAGTGGCAGGCAAATTCTCAGCAACATCTACCAGCAGTATTTCTCTTATGCAATGTTTTATTAAAGCAAACCTGAAAATACCCTTGAGCCTTTTGTAGAAAAGCTCAAGGGTGAGGGTTTCTACCTCCCTAATTGTCAGATGTAGTGAATACACCCATGAATACCCTCCATGTTTTAATATAAGAACAAAAACTTTATATTCCTACATCACTGATACGGAGTCTTTTGGCTGAAGGCACTTATGCTTCCTCTAGCTGCACTCTTTAGCTGTTAAATAAAGCTTTAGTCTTCAGGCAAGACATAGCCAGCTCTATTGCAAACTTCTTACTTTAAACACCACTTTAACCAACTATTGGTAAAATACTGGTGCAACTTTAGTCACCAGATACAGCACTGCAGCAATTGCCATTCCTTAAACAGTTCACAGCTTTCACCCTGGTTATCTGTGTTCATGTTTCCAAAACATTCCTTCTGGCAAAACGTCTACTTTAATTCTGTAGCTTTTTTTCCATTTTCCATCAGCTCTCCATTGGGCTCCATTCTGTAAAACTCTCATTGCAAACCATTGGTTCTGTTTTATCTTTCATTAAATTAGTCCCAGAACATACAGACATATGGTCATCTTCCTGTTCTACTTCAGAAAAGTCTATTTTAGGCTCTAGAAAATATCTGGATTGCTTGAGCTTCTCAGCATTACTTCAGCAAGGTTTGGCTTAGGTAGGCTGTTCCTTCCAGCTCCTAGCTTGAACTGTTCCTCTTTGGCTTACTTTGCTAGAGTAATTATGATCAGCTTCAGGTGAGGGCTTTGCTCTCATTGGTGGAAACTTCTGGGGCGTAAAAACACCTATTAGCTGCAATTTTCAGGCTAGGGAACTGGCTAGCTTTGAGGCCAAAAATTCCTTGTTTAGTTTTTTTGGCCAGCCCTGCACCTGGCAGTGCCATATTTATTCTGCTAGCTGCACCCCTAGAAAAAGATAAATAGATATTTGCCTGTTCTTGCTTCGTTCCCTGTAAGACTCCGGGTTTAGCAGTGGACTTATTACTGTCAACATTTGTCGCTTCAGGGTTTGAAATGTGGCTCACAGGGGATTAATCCCCTGTGATGATAGAATGAACGATAGAATGAAAGATAGATAGATAGACAGACTGCCCCAGCACCTTCTGGATGGTACCAGGGCAGAGTGAAGACAGAACAAAGATATTCCATCCAACAATAAAGTAAGCCAGCAATATAAAGCATCTGTCTGTGCAGCCAAGCAATTTAGGCCAGGAAAAGAATGAGCTAAATTATACTGCTTAGCTATGCAAGTGGTGGGTAATTCTAGAAAGGAGCACCTATTTTTAGGCACCAAGAATGTACCTATTTGAGGTCTATTCTATAACAAAAAGTAGGCATCTACTTTGATTTATAGAATACTGACATAACAGGTAAAAACCTTGCCTATATTTTAACATGACCACTTATTCCTGCCATACAGTTTGTGAAAATGCTCTCACCTAGGCTGCAACAGAATGCACATGCATTATCATATTTTATAACATATGACTGTAGTTAAGGACACCACTCATGCTCCTCTGAAATCCCACCTATGTGAATGTTCAATTGCAAAGTATTGTTGCATACTTAACAGAATAGCACATAACTAGTCATCCACATATGTATGTGTTATTTATGTGTGTCCTTGCCATCTAAATTTAAGTGAATCCTTTTCTCCTTATTCAATAGCTTGACCTGTGTGACTATCACTAGGGGTCACCAGTGCCATTTTGAACTCAGCACTGGAGGGGGCAGGATCACTCCTACCTCCCACACTACACACAAAGGAGATTAGAGTTATCACATTTTACCAATCAATTAAGAACAACTCACTACCAGCACATCCAATATTATGGTAGAGAAAAAGCCTCAGGCATAAAGAGCCAAATGCGGTTGAACTCCTATGGAGTACATAAAACAGGCTGGCTCACCTTCAATCATAGGCTGAAAAACTCCATCAGAGAATTTACATTGTCACTAAACCCCGATATTCATTAAACTCTATATTCATTAAACTATATATGCATGCATAAGGCTAAATAGAAACACACAAATACATCATATAATTAAAGCATTGCAATCCTAAACCCCTTCCCCAGGATAGTGATCAGTCATTAAAGCTGTAGTAATCAGGTTCTTGACAACCAAAAAGTTTTTTGAAAGTACAGGGAAGCAAATGAACTTGTACACACTAAGGCCCTGATTTTGTAAAGGATGCCTAAGGGTGCCTAAGTCCCGCACAACGTTATGCGGGACTTAGGCGTCCAAACTAAGTAGTTAATAAGCAATTTAAGGGTCTTAATGAGCAATAATTAGTGATTGGCCATCCAAAGGATTTAGACGTCATTTCCGAATCATGTCCACAATTTTGTGGATGTCCATCGGAAAAAGCTGCGCTGAAGGAAGTAGGCATGGATGTGGCATGGGAGAGGCTTTGATGTGGATGTCTGTTGACTAATTTACATATCACTGAGCACCCTAGTGCATCCATATAACATCTCATTGTAGACGAATGAAAAGCAGGTCTTAGCGCAGCAGATAGACGTGGTTTAGGTGGACGGGACATAGATGGGCTTTGGACGTCTCCAATGCGATCTGCTAAATAGGTTTCTGGGGTTTTATTTTGCTTTATCAAGTCCAAAATACATTTAATAATGCAGCACATAATCAGGGCTCATGAATACAGATAAATTGCATGCAAAATCTTCTATTTTTGTGGGCAAACAGCAATGTTATTTACTAATTATAGGAAAAGATCCATTAACTGAAGCACAGCACATGAAAAGATAGCTTTATATTTCTTGCTATAAAAACTACTCTTTTGTTCAGAGTAAAGAGTGCTGCGATGAGCTAATTCTTGAAACAGGTGCATTAAGCAAGCAAAGCACTTGAAAAATATATATATGTTGCTTAGATAACTTCATTTGCATAAGGTTAAAACAGAAAAAAGAGACACACCTCCTCAGCATGGCTTCTAGTTAATTGCAAATGGATGTCTCCAGCTGCACAATTGTGACCTCATTGTGAGATCATCAAGGTGCACCTGGAAGATAAAATGCCACAAGCAAAATAAGAATATGTGCTGTGGGAGCTGGTTGGGAATCAAACCCATAACCTTTAGAAGATGGGAAACAGGGCTTTTACCCATTGAGCCACAGTATCTTCCATTCAGGTGTCTCTTCCTGCTCTATGATATGATACCTTATGGATCTGCTAAGGCAGTGGTAGGCAAACTCATTAGTCAAAAGAGCCAAAGATTAGCAGTACGATTAAGATTTCTTTTGAGAGCCATACCCCGTGCCCACTTGTGCTACGACGGCTAAGTCAACACGACTGACACCCCGCTCACCCGTATGTAGTTGAAATTGATTCGTGGCAGAGCCTAGAGAATGACACAGGGGAAAAAATTTGTCTCCGTCCTCGCGAGCTCAGTCCCTGTCCCCACAAACCATCCGATCCCATCCACACAAGCCTCGAATAGTTTTATACTGAACTTATATTAAAGTATGAAAAGAAACAATAGTCTGTACAATTGTCAATTTATAAATCAGCGTCTTCTCCCCACTCTACCTCCCCCATTTCCCATCAGCGTCCTCAGCACACTCTCTCTCCACTTCCCTTCAGCAAACGCACATAAAAACAAGCAAACAATTTTATATCATTTTCATTCTATTCTTTCATAGAAATTAAAGTCTAAATAATGCCAGTCACATAACAAAACATGATTTTACAAAAATAATTCCCTGCACAGTCAAGCCTGCAAGGATTACTAGATGCCTTTCAGCAGCTCGCCTCTCTCCCCTCCCCCTTACCTTCGTGGCCAAGTCAAAATGATCTACCAACAATAAAATTTTAAAAACACAAAACACACTGTACGCAGAGAAAATGTTAATTATCATTTATATTCTGTGGGTTTTCAAAGAGGTCAAGGCAGATGACTTTATCCAATGTCACCTCAGTAACAATTATACAAAAATAGACAAATATACCCCCTCCCTTTTTACTAAACCGTGATAGCAGTTTTTAGCGCAGTGAGCTGCACTGAATGCCCTGCACTGCTCTCGATGCTCATTGGCTCCCTGCGCTAAAAACCGCTATTGCGGTTTAGTAAAAGGGGGCCATAGTGCAAAATATAGACAGCAGATATAAATTCTCAAAACGGACACATTTTGATCACTAAATTGAAAAGAAAATCATTTTTTCTACCTTTGTTGTCTGGTAATGTCATAAGTCTCTGGTTGCACTTTCTTCTTCTGACTGTGCATCCAATATTTCTTCCTTTCTTTCAGCCTCCTGTATGCTTCCTCTCCTCCAAACCTCATTCCCTCCCAAACTTTTTCTTTCTTTCACCCTGCCCCCTTCTTTCTTTCTCTCTCCATGACCATGCCCCCTTTCTTTCTGTCTGTCTTTCACTCTCTCTCCGTTCCCCCTTTCTTTCTTTCTCCATGCCCCCGTTCTTTCTTTCTGTCTGTCTTTCTCTCTTCTTGCATGCCCCCTTTCTGTCTGTCTCCTTTTTTTCTTTCTGTCTCCCTTCTTTCTTTCTGTCTCCCTCCCCCCTTACTTTCTTTATGTCTCCCTGCCCTCCCCCAAGCCACCACCATTGGGGAACAGGCTGCCACCGCTGCTGGGGAATAGGCTGCCACCGCCGCCATCAGGGAACAGGCCGCCGCCGAGTTCTGAGCTCTCCCTGCTTCCCTTCCCCATAAAGAGGATGCTGAAGCACTGGGCCAACCAACTTTCACCACCCGACGTCAATTCTAACATTGGAGAGGAAGTTCCAGGCCAGTCAGGCAGCGATTGGCTGGCCCGGAACTTCTTCTCCAAAGTCAGAATTGACATCGGGTGATGAAAGTTGGTCGTCCCTGCGCTTGAGTCCTCTTTACGTGGAAGGGAAGCAGGTTGGGCACCCCTACTCTAGCTAGCTGAGCCACAAGCTGCACTCAAGTGGCAAAAAAAGCTGCATGCGGCTCGCGAGCAATGGTTTGCCGACCACTGTGCTAAGGTATGATCTCCTTAGATATCATATCACAGCCATCTGAAAGAAAGCAGCTCTAGCTCAGTGGTGTAGAGCACTGCTTTCATTGGCCCAAAGTCATGGGTTCACATCCCCCCCCCCCCCTCATCTCCAGCACCATTATAGCTTCCTATTTGCTCTCATAAGAGACTTTGCCATTTTCATCAGCACTCTGCCCTTTACAGGCAAATTTATTTTGACCTTGACTTGGGTAGGATCTCCTAAGCTCTCATGGTAGGAACCCCTGACTAAAAGGAAGCAGCTGTGGCTCAGCAGATAAAAGCATTTTTTCCATCTTCTGAAGGTCATGGGTTCAAATTGTATACATTGCTATTTTTACTACTGCCACATCTTGTCTTTTGCTGGGGATGGCAAATATAAATGTCCTGCTTACATATGCCTCCCCCACCTTCTAGTTCAAATGCCTAGAAAAATATTGTCTAAATGTCTCAGCAAGGATCCTTTTACATGTCATAGTAAGATGCAGCCCTTCATTAAAATGTAGTCTTGTTTTTCCATGTATTTCCACATCCTCCTATGTTCTTAAAGCCTTCTTGATGATACCAAGATCTGAGCCACCTATTGACAATCTCAGTATTTATTACTCTTTCCTCTGCTTTTCCAGGTGTAGGCAGTACACCACCCCCAGCTCCCAAAATGTTTCCTGTGCCACAAGTGGGGTACTGCTGGCTAGGTCATTTGTTTTCAAGTGGATATCAACATCAGCTTTAGAATTTTTAGTTTCTTCCCTAATTATAGATAGTATTTGTTTGGTATTCCTGGTAGCTGAGGATCCTGGGAGACACTTCACTATTTAAGGCTACTTGATTTGTGTACCTAGGTTAATGCCTCTGATGATGGAATCTCCTAACAGCTATAACTGTCTTGTCTGAGCTTTCCCTGGTGGTGAAATATGGTTCTACAGTTGGTGCATTTAAAATTAAATTTGTAACAAGTTTTAGGATTTCCCAGTTAAAATTTCACCAGCCAGCGTGTTGCACAAGAAAAATATATTTATTTTTTCACTAGTTGTTAGGATTTCAAAATAACACACACACACACATAATAATTATCATACAATACAATTTCAATTAAAATAAGATTGTTTTTCACAGGAACTCATTTTACATCTTAGCTGAGAATACTAACAGATTTCGAAGAAGTAATTCAACAATTATTGTTTCTTAAGTTTATTCAAACCTAGATTTTTTTAAAAAATCTGTGATCTGAGTCAGCATGCACACTTTTAAAAATATTGATCTCAGTCACTTAGTTTTCTCGAAGACTCTTCCAAGAGCTTTCTTGAATATTGAGTGCCTTTCTTTTTCCTTTCTGGCCACCATGGTCAGGAACCTCCAGTGACAATCTCAGCAGCACACCTACTAGCACATCTATACCAAATTAATAATTTTAAAAAAAAATCTACTTCTCTAACAATATGTAATTTGGAGTATCCTGGCACTTTCTGGAATGTCTATGTGAGTGCAGCCTCAACATAACTGAATAACTAGCTAGCCCCAAGAAATACAATTTAACAAAAACAGTCTTGACTTTCCCACCCAGAACCAAATCACTCTATCATACAATCAGGGAAGATAAACATCAATATTTTTCAGTCTGACTAAAACAATTCACAAGCACTGAATGCCCTGCTCTGTGCATCAAAAACTGAACCAACTCTATAAAAACAAGATCTCACAGTCTCTCGATTTCAGTTTGTTTTTTTTAATCCAATGATTCTACCTAGAGTTCCTCTCACACATTGCCTGTGAGAATTGAGAGCTGGTGCATCTTGCAACCCTTCCCTGGTAAACCTTAACTAGCAGCTATGCATTACTTAGAATAGCTTTACCAGGCTGCCAGTCATCAAAGTTTCTCTGCGCAAATGTACACTTCTTAAGAACTTTATTCTATTTTAGAAATCCCTGTATCCACTATAAATAGTCATTCAAGAGCAGGCCTAACATCTCACATTTGCTCTTTCAGCCTCTCCTCTCTGATTTTCACCATTCAGTTTTCTTATCAGATTGATTCCTTTCATTTAAACCTATATTAATAATTGATGCATTATTGATGTCCTTTGATGCTGTATTTATTGTATTTGATGATATTTGCATCAATAAAAACTGTTTGAATCTAAACCTCACACAGTCTCCCTTAACATTTTGGAGATAAGGGGCTCCTTTTACGAAGCTGCGTTAGCGGTTTAACACGCGTAATAGTGCGCGCTAAACTGCCGGGTTTAGTATGCGCTAAAAAGGTACATGCATTAAAACCGCTAACATGGCTTCGTAAAGGAGCCCAAGGTTTCAAGGTGAACACTCAAGGAATCAACCAGATTTCAGCTATGAGAGCAGGACAACTTAATACAGACTTCACACACTATCATAGCTCCCTCCCAACTGACTCTCACCAGCAACTGCAACATCTGGAATGTTTACACCCTTGTTACCAGGGCAACCAGCAGATACAATGCAAGTGCATGGCTGCACAGAATAACCTTTTTATCCCTTTAGGCCAGTGTTTTTCAACCGCTGTTAGATGTTGCCTGGTGTGCCGCAGGGCCGCCATCAGGGCAGTACTACCAGTCCTGCATTCAGGGGCCCGGAGCTGACAGGGGGGCCCGAGGCAGGGGCGCCAGTAGCTCGCCAAGGCAAAGTGAGTCGATCACCCAGGACTCACTTTGTCTTGGCGATCTAATCTATCGAGCCGATAAGTCTTCTTCTCCCCGACGTCAATTCTGCAGTCGGAGAGGAAGTTCGGGCCAGCCAATCGCTGCCTGGCTGGGCGGAACTTCCTCTCCGATTGCAGAATTGACGTCAGGGAGAGCATGCGTCGGCGTCGGCTTTGGGGCCTGTTATCCATTGGTGGGTCCTGTTCCCCGATGGCAGCGGCAGTGGCAGTGGCTTGGGGAACGGCAGGGAGAAAGAAAGAAAGGGGGCAGGCAGGGAAACAGAAGGAAAGAAGAGAAACAGAAAAAAAGAAAGAAAGGTCAGGGAGAAAGGAAGAAAAAGTTGGGGGAGGGAATGAGGTGTGGAGGAGAGAAAGCATACAGGCTGATAGAAGGGAAGAAAGATTGGATACACAGTCAGAAGAAGAAAGTGCAACCAGAAATCACCAGACAAGGTAGGAAAAATGATTTTATTTTAAATTTAGCAAAGTGGAGGCAGTATTAACACAGTTTTCAAAGGAATTTGCCCAAATAACTTAATAGTTAACTGGGTAAATTCCCAGAGATGAAAACTTCCCTTCACTTACTATGCACAGTTCTGAATTTATATCTGCTGTCTATATTTTACAATATGGTCACCTTTTACTAAACCGCAATAGTGGTTTTTAGCCCAGGGAGCCTATGAGCGTCAAGAGCAGCGCTGGGCATTCAGCGCAGCTCCCTGCGCTAAAAACTGCTATTGTGGTTTAATAAAAAGGATGGAGGGTATATTTGTCTATTTTTGTATGCTATAAAAACCAAATACAGAGAGATACTGAGACCTGTTGATGAAGAGCTACGTGTGTGTCTTTCTTCGATTCCAGCCAGAATATCATCTTTGTGTTCAGCCAAACAGGCCCAGGTTTCGCACTGAATAAAGTATTTTATAATTTTTCACTATTCTGTTTACTTAATATTTCATAATAAAGTAATTATAAAATACTTTCTTTGTGTTTATTTGATTCCTATTCAAGAGAATTACTTTATATATAGTCAATATAGGCACAGAGTTAAATTTTTTAACATTTTCTAATGGTGGTGTGCTTCGTGATTTTTTTCATGAAACAAGTGTGCCTTTGCCCAAAAAAGGTTGAAAAACACTGCTTTAGGCTATTTTTCCTTTGGGGTGCTTTTTTTTCTCGAGTTCCCTTCACTGGTTCCAGTTCCACCTGAATTCTTTTTTTCTGGAGCATTGCAATACTCTAATGCAGTGTCCGCAAAAATTTCCTGTCGGTCCATGAAGGATCAGCCGGGAAAAGTTACTTCGCGGACTACTTACGATAACATTTCCAGGCAGCGCCAAGGCTGCTAAAGAGGATTTCGCATGAACCTGGCATGGTGGCTGATGGTAATTTTGTGTCAAAGAAGGCTATTGGAGAGCCACCTTGAAAGGGAGCAACACGAAGCGGGCGCCATGTGGTGAATCCGCTGACTGCGCTGTTTGAAGGCAACTGCTGTGCGCTGCACGGAAAGTTACTGTCGCTCTTTTCCTGGTCTTTCTCAGGCTGTCTAAGAGCAAGGAGATCGTCCGCTCCTTCCACAGACCTGGCTAAAAGAAATGAAGGTCCTGCTGCTGCTAGAGCACTAAAATAAAGTGTGTGAGATGTGACTTCCTGAGCTTTCAGGTAGGCTGAGGAGGAGAAGCAGGCCTTTGTTACTCAATTGCACTTCTCAGGAAGGGGTCCCGATTGTGTGGGCCAGTGAACAGACTCCTTGGACCAGTGAACAGACCGGCCTGGCGGCAGCATTGATTAGCAGTTACGCGAACAGCATGGACTATGCTCTCCTGAAGTTATATATTGTACTTAGTACTTGGGGTGGGAAGGATAGGTTTTTTCTCTCTCTGTTCTTTTATTTCTTAAAAAAAAAATCTTTGACAATTCTTTTTAAGGTTTGCCAAGCCTTCAGTGAATCTTTAAAAGGACTACTATTTTAGTAATGAAAGCCTAATGCAATAAGCTCCCAAAAAAGTGGAGAACTTGTACTTTTTTTCTAATCCCAAAATGATCGACATCTGATCAAAACAACATTTAGGGCTCCTTTTACTAAGCTGCGCTACACGCTAACGTCTCCATAGAGCTGGCGTTAGTATTTTTGTGTAGCGCAGGGATTAGTGCTTGCTAAAAACACTAGCGCAGCTTACTAAAAGGAGCCCTTAATTTTCTTGTGACCAATCAGTACTTATATTTTACTCAAAATCTTCTGAATTTTACACCATTTGTGGCGTGTTTGGAAAATTGCTTTATTTAAATAAAAAAAAATTATTTGTAGCATCCTAATAGGAAAAGTTATACATTCTCATT
This sequence comes from Geotrypetes seraphini, assembly GCF_902459505.1. Lineage (NCBI taxonomy): Eukaryota > Metazoa > Chordata > Amphibia > Gymnophiona > Dermophiidae > Geotrypetes > Geotrypetes seraphini. Next base: position 256,781,270 of record NC_047086.1, read on the forward strand.
TCCTATGGTAGATTAGTAGTGGCATTTGAGTCTACACCAGTGTTCTTCAAACGCCGGCCCACAAAATAATTATTTTATTTCCGCCAGTCCTAGCCCCATTAAATAGTTTGGTGTCGTCTGCGAATTTTATTACTTCGCACTTCATCCCTGTTTCTAGATCATTTATAAATACATTGAATAGCAGTGGTCCAAGCACCGACCCCTGCGGAACACCACTCGTGACCCTCCTCCAGTCCGAGTAGTGGCCCTTCACTTCCACCCCATGATTCTTCAGTTTCTGAAGTAGGTGTTCATGGGGTACCTTCTCAAAGGCTTTTTTGAAGTCTAAGAATATGATGTCTATGGGGTCCCCTTTGTCCATCCGTTTGTTAATTCCTTCGAAGAAGTGCAATAAGTTCGTCAGACACGATCTTCCCTTGCAGAAGCCATGTTGGCTTTTTGTCATAAGTTTATTCCTTTCTAGATGCTCCTCGATGCTATCTTTTATCAGTGCTTCCGCCATTTTCCCCAGAACCGAGGTCAGATTTACCAGTCTGTAGTTCCCCGGGTCACCTCTTGATCCCTTTTTAAAGATGGGCGTAACATTGGCTATCTTCCAATCCTCCAGGATCACGTCTGTTTTCAAGGATAGATTACAGACTTGCTGTAGTAGTACCGCTATTTCCTCCTTTAGTTCTTTCAGTACTCTAGGGTGGATTCCGTCCGGGCCCGGTGATTTGTCAGTTTTTAATTTTTCTATCTGCTTGTGTACGTCTTCAAGGCTTACTTCCATGGATGTTAATTTTTCTGCCTGGTCTCGTAAAAGATTTGTTCAGGTTCCAGTATGTTGGATGTGTCCTCTTTTGTAAATACTGACGAAAAGAACATGTTTAGTCTTTCCACCACTTCTTTCTCCTCCTTCACTACTCCCTTCCTTTCTCCGTTATCCAGCGGTCCCACCTCCTCCCTTGGGGCTAGACCTTTTTTAAAAATAATTAATAAGTGCCTTAAAGGCTCCTACCTCAGCTCGACTCTGCAGCTCAGCGTTGCCGATCAGTCCTGACTCCGTCCACCCGGCTCACTCTTCTTCTGCCCTGTGTCCAGGCCCGACAGACCACAGTTCCTGCTCTTCTGCAGGCAGAGGAAGAAGGCTTCCATTTTGTCCCTCCCTCCTCAGTCCGACTCTGTAGCACAGCATCACTGATCGGGCCTGACTCTGCCCATCCAGCTCACTCTTCTTCTGTCCTGTGTCCAGGCCCGACAGACCACCATTCCTGCTCTTCTGCAGTCAGAGGAAGGAGGAAGAAGGCTTCCATTTTGTCCTTCCTTCCTCAGCCCGACTCTGCAGCACAGTGTCGCCGATCGGGCCTGACTCCGCCCACCTGGCTCACTCTTCTTCTGCCCTGTGTCCAGGGTCGACAGACCACCCACCATTCCTGCTCTTCTGCAGGCAGAGGAAGGAGGAAGAAGGCTCCCATTTTGTCCTTCCTTCCTCAGCCCAACTCTGCAGCACAGTGTCGCCGATCAGGCCTGACTCTGCCCATCTGGCTTACTCTTCTTCTGCCTTGTGTCCAGAGCCGACAGACCACCGTTCCTGCTCTTCTGTAGGCAGAGGAAGGAGGAAGAAGGCTTCCATTTTGTTCCTACTTCCTCAGCCCGACTCTGCAGCACAGCGTCGCCGTTCGGGCCTGACTCCGCCCACTTGGCTCACTCTTCTTCTGCCCTGTGTCCATGGCCGACAGACCACCGTTCCTGCTGTTCTGCAGGACTTAAGCTTCTCCTCCTTTCTATCTTACCAGATGCAATTTAGTTGCTAAGTGTTCTTTAGTTTTATCTTATCAGAAGCAATTTAGTTGCTAAGTGTTCCTTAAGTTTTATCTTACCAGAAGTAATTAGATGCTAAGTGTTCTTTAAGTTTTATCTTACCAGAAGCAATTAGATGCTAAGGGGGTAATAATAATAAAAAAAAACAACAACGTATAAAAAGTGTCCTAAATGGCTACTTGGACGATCAAAAAGCCTGTTCGTCCAAGTACCCATAACCAAAGCTGGTTTTTAGACGTATCTAAAAACAGCTTAGGCCTTTCCCCTGCCTCTAGATGCACAGAGAGAAAAGAGGTGTGTTTAGAGAAGGGGAAAGGGCGGGCAGTGGACGGGAGGTGGACCGACCTACACCTAGGCATACAACAGGTATAACCAAAACATTTACAGGTTGCCTAGTCGGCACTTAGACCTTTTTGACTTAGACATAGTCAAACCAGGTCTAAGTACCAAAAAAGGGGCCGCTGGCGCCATCAGTTCAGCGGCCCGGCAACCTACCCACCGCAACCATCGTGGCAGGAGAGATGCCTCATCTCACCCTACCGCGATGCCATCACTCCTCTACCCGAACTGCCATGACCCGCAGCAGGAGAGATACCCTATCTCTCCTGCCGCGGGTCGCGGCAGTTCCGGTAGAGGAGTGATGGCATCGCTGTAGGGGAGATGAGGCATCTCTCCTGCCGCAATCCATCACCCCCCCTCGCAATTAACATCAGGTCACGAGAGAGCCCAAGCTCTCCTGGCCCTGGCGACTCTCCCGCCGCTACTCGTTCGGGCCAGGAGGGAGCCCAAGCCCTCCTGGCCCTGGTGACCCCCCCCCACCGCTACTTGTTCGGGCCACGAGGGAGCCCAAACCCTCCTGGCCCCGGCGACCCCCTACCCCCACCTCGTACTACATTACGGGCAGGAGGGATCCCAGGCCCTCCTGCCCTTGATGCAACCCCCCTCCCCCAACAACTGCCTCCCCCTGAACCCCCGATCGCCCCCCAACTGAACTGCGACATCCCCCGGCCGACCCCACGACTCCCCCCACCCCCCTTCCCCCTACCTTGTTTCAGGTGGCCGGACAGACGGGTGCCAAACTCGCTTTTCTGGCAGGCAGCCAATGGCAGAATGGGGATGGATTGGCCCAGCCGTCCCAAAGCCCCAACCACAGGTGGGGCCTAAGGTGCCTGGGCCAATCAGAATAGTTGTGGGGGGGGGATTCTGTAATCAGTGTTGTTTTTGACAGACACCGGTTACAGAATCCAGCTTTTAAGCAAAGGACTGGCTCCTCCTTCGCCTAAAAGCCCTTCTGTTGGATGTTTATGGCTTAGGTGTTTTTTTGTTTCATTATGGCTGAAAAGTGTAGACGTGGTGTGGGTGTACTTTTAGACGTAGTGGTGATTGGACGTTTAGGCAGAGGAAGGCCATAATCAAAACAAGGACATTTGGTTTGGTTATGGACACTTTCCCTGCTTCTGCGTTGAACGTTTAAGGACTTAGGCCAAAAGGGGACTTAGACGCTTTTTTTTGTTATGCCCCTCCACGTGTTCTTTAAGTTTTATCTTACCAGTTTCAATGTCTTACCAGAAGCGACTGTCTTATAGGTCAATTCACTCTTACTAGAAGCAATTGGGCGCTAAGTTCTCATCTGATTTAGTTTCTATCTCCATTCGTCCTAATAGATGTAATTTAGGTGCATAGTTACTAGAAGCATTCAGCTGCTAAATTTTACCTCCGCCTACGTCTTACGTCCTACTAGAAACATTTTAAGCCACTGTGCTAAGTTCTTTTTCTGTTTTAAGTCACTTTTCAGAAATTCAAACAAGTCCTAAGACATCTACTATCAAATACCCAACAAGATCCTAACCTCTATTTCCAGATCCCCAGATGATAAACAAACAGGTTCTGCCTCAGCCCTCTTATTGGTTCTCCTAGATCTCACCATGAAGCCATGACAATTCAGACATAATTTATATTATGTTATGGTATGTTTGGAATAATGGTTACATATATGAGGTTCAATAAAAGAAAATTTTCACTGCCTGTTTCTATTATGACCATTTATTCTGTTTCATGGTTATTACAAAAAATATTTTTTGACATGGGGGGTTTGTAAAAAATTATGGGCCCCGGGTGCCACATACCCTAGGTACGCTACTGACAGTTTGTCTTGCTTGAATTCTTGCACTCTGGTTCAGCAATGAATTTATACTGATATTCAAAAACAAAAAACAAACTTCCTCTCAGCAGTATTTGTCTTTGAGGTATGAATAATAGCTTTCCAGCAGACATATAAAGTCCAGATAATTCTTATAGCAGCAAAAGTTATGTACTTAGTTAGGCAGCCAGCCACAACACAGCTTTGCCCAGAGATTACTTTCACTGCAGCTACCTTTTGGAAGGCAGCACAGCTGTGGGAAAACAGGTGATTACACTACCAGGAAAACGGTAGCCACAGTAAGGTTTCAAAACAAAAACCCATTCATTCAGTTCCCAAGCTCTTTAGCTCCAACCTTTACTTTAGGAAAGACAGTTATCAGCATTCAGGTAAGTATACTTCTCACACCACAAATAATGATTAACTCAAAGACATGCAGTAAATTCCTAAGGCATTTCTTGCTCAAAAAGAGAGAAAGGGAAAAACACTAGCTGCTTCTCAGCTACTCACTATCTTTCAGTTAGTGTCCATGAGTTCTATCTGGCTCTCTAGCACAGGGCCAGCGTCTTGCACTTCCATACCTTCCACACATTCAGGGATCTGGAAGTCTGAGGTGGGGAGGCTTTCTTCCATCTCCTGCATTGGCCAATTTGGAACCTCTGTCCGTCCTTCCTTCCTGACTCCAAAGCTCTTCTGCTGGAGTGACTCACCCTGGTCACTCTCTCCTCCCCCTGCTGTTTGCTTCAGCCTGCTTTTAAACAGTCCTCCGCCAATCCCCTTCAGCCTGTAGAGGGGGATGGGCTTTGGTGCTACTTCAGGCTTTTCTTGTTTGTATTGCCTGGGTTTCCGAGGCTCACCTAGTTTATCTTTGGCTGCCCTTGCTGACTTATGAACAGCCTGCTGTTGCTGCCAGTCTGCCTGCCCCTGATCTAGATCACCACTGCTCTGGTCATATGGGCAAAGGAGGTCAGCCTCAAGTTGATCACCAGAATTAACCTGGTCAGCTCTTCTGCACTGGATCCTATTAGGGGCAAAACTATTGCTGGTGCTAGGTTTGTCACACTATCTGTTACTGGTTTTCAGAATGCTCTTGTCTCTGAGTATGATGGAGTGGTAATTCCAATAGAGCAAGTGATAAAAAGTTTGGGGGTATTATTGAATTATTTTCTGTCTTTCCAAGGGCATATTGCCTCAGTAGTAAGGAATGTGTTTAAAAAAAAGAATTGGGTAGTATTGCGACTGCGTAAGCTTTTATCTGCAGAAAATTTTGGGCATGTAATGCAATGTTTTGTTCTATCTCATTTGGATTATTGCAATGCTCTTTTTTGTGGACTTCCTAAAGAAGTATTGAAGGTGCTGGAAATTGCACAGAATGCAACTGCAAGAGTGATTGGAGGTATTACTTGATATGAACATGTCACTCCTTTAGTTACATTGGCTTCTGATTTCATGGAAAGTTCAATTCAAGATCTTGGTGTTTGTGTTTAAGCATGAACTGCCAAAGGCAATTCTAGATTTTAATATACTGTATTAGTTTACTCGGTCATTACAGTCAGAATCACAGCAATTGCTGGAGGTGACTTCTTTGCGGTCTATTACCAAAGCAACTAATCGTTCTAGGGTTTTTAGTGTGGTAGGGCCTCAAATATGGAATCCTCTTCCTGATATTAATCAGATCCTGGTGTATTTAACATTCCTTAAGACTTTAAAAGTGCATCTTTTTCAGAAGGCTTTTAGTACTACCTAAGAAGGGATGAGGGTTGATCATTTGTGCATTATGGTCTGTTTTAATTTGCCAAAAGTATTTTGTCACTGTTTTACTCTGATTTTTATTGTCTGGTTTTGATATGTATCTGTCATTTGTTTATTAATTTGTTTGTATGTACATTGTAATCCGAATAGATTGGTGTTATATGTGGGATAAAAGTTTTTTGGGGGGCTCACCCTAAATTTTAAGGGGGTTGTAGTGAGATATACATCTGGCACCCTTTATGTGAAGTTCACAGCAGTGCCTTCTAAGGTGTCCCACTGCTCTGTCAGGATGTCTGTGTGGCCAGTACATTGCTATGCTGGCCCCACTCACGTCCAAATGGTCAGGATTAGGACAGTTTCAACCTCAATGTTTTTCTAATCGAAAATGGGGTATAATATTAGATGCTTTGGCAGCCTAGATGTCCTGGTGGCCAAGATGTCTAAGTAGGCAATTTTAAAAATATATATATTCAAATTCTACTGCATACTATTCAAAACACTACACGGAGACAGTCCATCATACTTGAACAATCGCCTCATACAAGCACCCACTACAAGACAAAGAAAAACGCACGCCCCATTCATACCCCCCCCCAATCAAGGAAGTAAAAAGAACAAAACTACACGACGGCCTCCTAGCCACCCAAGCCGCAAGGCTGGACAACCAGATCTCCAACCTCTTGATGACCACCCCAGACTATAGGACGTTCAGAAAAGAAATAAAAACCACACTTTTCAAGAAATTCCTGAAGCAGCAATAACATCACGACCGCTTAGTAACTCTAAAACTGACACTTGATCTACCCACTACTGCACTAATAATAACAAAAGAACTCCCACTATGACCACCTATTAACTCTTTTACAAACCACCTCACCCTCAACAACCTGCTAAATGTTTATAAGATCTACAACTTACCTCTCTAGCTAATCATTGTAACTCTGTTTTTTTTTTTTAAACTAACCTTTTGTAATCCGCCTTGAACCGCAAGGTAATGGCGGAATAGAAATCCCTAATGTAATGTAATGTAATATATATTTGGACTTCCAGCAGTTTGCCTTTCGAAAATGGCATTTTTGTACCTCCAACTTTGAACATTCAGCTACAAATGTTCAATTTGGTTATAGATGTTTTTTTTCAAAATGCCTCTCTGAGTGTAATTCTATAATAGGTACCTAAGTTTCATAGAATCAGTACTGTTATCTGGACCTAACTTTAGATGGACTTTATAGAACTGGGGCCACAAACAGCCATTTCTGAAAAAACGACATAAACATTTTGCAATTTTGAAAATGGGCATGTTTGGTACTGGATTTATGTGTGTCTTCCGCCAAACATCTAAACTCGAATTTAGATGTTATATTGAAAATGCCTCTAATAAACACCTGTTTTTATTCCAGCCTACAAGGCTTAGTTCTTGCCAGTGATAACCTCGCTTTTTTAACACAATTTCTATTTTGTTTTTGTGTATGAGCTTTGTTGCATGGAACATTTGCCTGAGACAGAAAATCTAGTTAGCCTTTATCAGTTTGCCCACTTTGCTGTTTTCCTTGAACAGTCTTTTGTTATTTTGTTCAGTTTCCAAAATTGTCTGCTTAGTGACTCATTTCTACTCAGAAGATAAGGGTCTGGGCACCTCTATTGCTGGTGAGCATCAAGTTAATTAAATAACTTTTTTTCTAGACAGATTGATTCTTTTTTTTTTTTAGGTTTCTCTTTAGGTTATCATGCAGAATTGCTACAATTTCTGGTTTCCACGCAGTGTTCCCGCTAAGCTGCGCTGGCCTGCGCTCGCGCACAAAATATTACATCGCAGCGCACAAGTTTCTCTTCACAGCGCACACACGCGTCGCAAAGGTAAGGGGAGGTAAGGTAAGGGGACGCATTGGGGGGATTGCACTTCCCCACAATTGCCATGCTTCGGTTCCTCTTCTTCCTTCCTTCCTCCCCCCCCGCGGGACCCTGCGGCACCATCAACTCTTACTCCCTCTAATGTCGGCCCTGCAGCTCCAGACTTCCTCGCACCTTCTCCCCTCCCCCTTTGGATCGCTATTATTTTAAATGTTATAGCCGCGGAGCTGTATCCATCAGTGGAGATGTCTAACCTCGGCCTGCCCCGGAACTCTTACTGCAACAGTGACTTCCTGTTCCTGCCTAGACGGGCGGCTGCTGCAGTAAGAGTTCCGGGGCAGGCCGAGGTTAGACATCTCCACTGATGGATACAGCTCCGCGGCTATAACAGCTCCTGCAGCTCTGCACTTCCCCACAATTGCCATGCTTCGGTTCCTCTTCTTCCTTCCTTCCTCCCCCCCCCCCGCGGGACCCTGCGGCACCATCAACTCTTATTCCCTCTAATGTCGGCCCTGCAGCTCCAGACTTCCTCGCACCTTCTCCCCTCCCCCTTTGGATCGCTATTATTTTAAATGTTATAGCCGCGGAGCTGTATCCATCAGTGGAGATGTCTAACCTCGGCCTGCCCCGGAACTCTTACTGCAACAGTGACTTCCTGTTCCTGCCTAGACGGGCGGCTGCTGCAGTAAGAGTTCCGGGGCAGGCCGAGGTTAGACATCTCCACTGATGGATACAGCTCCGCGGCTATAACATTTAAAATAATAGCGATCCAAAGGGGGAGGGGAGAAGGTGCGAGGAAGTCTGGAGCTGCAGGGCCGACATTAGAGGGAGTAAGAGTTGATGGTGCCGCAGGGTCCCGCGGGGGGGGGGGGGGGGGGGAAGGAAGGAAGAAGAGGAACCGAAGCATGGCAATTGTGGGGAAGTGCAGAGCTGCAGGGAAGAGTGTTGCGGTACCCAGCTGGAGGGAGAAGGAAGATGAGGGAGGGAATTAAAGGAGATGCCAGGGCTTGGAGCGTAGGAGGAAGGTATGCCAGTCTAAGGGAAAAGGAAGGGGGAGATGTGAGAGCATGGAGGGGGAGCGAAAGATGGAAGAAAAGGAAAGGAGAGAGATGCCAGAGAATCAGGGAAGGGGAGATACCAGACTATGAGGAGAGGTGTGGGAGAGGGAAGGCGAGGAGAGAGATGCCAGACCAATGGGGTGAAAGGAGAGATGGAAGGGGGAGGCATACAGTTTCTGGAAGGGGCATAGAAGGAGAGAAGATGCCATATAGGGGAAGAGAGACGGCAGACAGTGGATGGAAGGAAGAGAGTAACAAGAAGATGAGGAAAGGAGAAACCACAGAAGACAAAGGTAGAAAAAAATTTCTATTTATTTATTGCTTTAGGAGACATGTGTCACTGTTTCTGTGAAGCATTGTATGCAGAGTCCAGCTTCTTGCTGGTTCAATTTAACCTTTGTCTATGTATTTTTATTTTATCCCCCCTTTTACAAAACTGTGAAGCGTTTTTAGCACCAGCCTTGGTGGTAGCAGCTCTGATGCTCAGAATTTTATGAGCATCAGAGCTGTTACCTCCGTAGCTAAAATCCACACTACAGTTTTGTAAAAGAGGGAGGGGTTAGTTTGTGATTACATATTCCTTACTAGGCGAAGGTGTTTTCTGTGTTCTGTGTGTTTTCTGTTAGGATTGACGGTGTAGGATTGATCTGTGCTGGTCTGGCTTGTTTAGTTTTACAATGGGTGTATTGATGTACTGCTCACTGCAATATGTAAGATGCTGCCTTTTCCTAGGTACTCATGTGTGACGTGTGGTTTGTTACTAAAAATCATGTTTTTCTTACAGATGGGGGGGGGGTGCCAAAAAATGATGGGCCCCGGATGTTACATATGCTAGGTACGCCACTGTATGTAAAGATACCAGAAAGCTGGCGTAGCAAAAACTTCTAAGTTTTGAGTATTTAACCCTCCCACAATCTCACGGGCACTCGTTTCAAGTTTATTGAGATTTTGATTTAAACGCAATATCAAATATTTTCAATGCGTATAACAAAAATAAATTTGGGGAAATAAATAAAACCATTTGAACCAGTGTTCCCGCTAAGCTGCGCTGGCGCACAAAATATTACATCGCAGCGCACACGTTTCTCGTCACAGCGCACAATCGGAAGAGGCGTACGGCAGATGGCAGGGCGGCGAGAGGAGAATCGGGCGAGTTGGCTCATAACTTGCTGGCGCCCGATATTTTTGGCTCACGGTGAAAAAAGTTTGCTCACAACACCCGCCCGCTTAGAGGGAACACTGGTTTCCAGTTGCTGTTTTATTAGGTAACTTTTAAACAGCCACATAACTAGTAATTTTTACCTAAGAGCCTTGCACTAAATAAAGAAAATTGTCAATTTAAAATGTAACGGTTCAAACGTGTACCTCAGTTTTGTTGTTTCCACGACAACAATGCACCCCATCTAATCTAATTATTTCTACCTTTTTTGTTGCAATACCAAAGTTTTTATATGATTTCAGATTGTACGTACACCCTCTTACAAGCCTAGATGTACCTTAGCTACTGTGAATAGAAAATTATACATTCAATAATAAGACAGACCAAATTAAGAGCATCTTGATACTTTTACTACCCAAGGTATCCAGATTATACCCCCTTTTACAAAACTATGCAACAGGTTTTTAGCGCCAGATGGCATGCTGAATGCTCTGCGCTGCTCCGACACTCTCTCATAGGAACTCTATGACCGTCAGAGCAGCAAAGAAAATTCAGTGTGCTGGCTGGTGCTAGAAACCTCTTGTGTGGTTTTGTAAAATGGGGGGTGGGTGGGTGTTTAATGTCACATTCCTAGTATCCAGATCTATAACTGCAAGTGTGGTAATCAAAATATTTGAGTACCATGTACCAAATTCAGTCCCATATGTGGTATATAAATAATTCCAACAGTAATAATAGAAATAATACATTTACAGAAGGATTGAGTTTATCGGAATTGCTCTCCCTGCCATTCTCTCATACTACAGGACCAAATCTGCACAAGTGACAGTCCTAAAAAACCAGGACAGTGCCCACAGCACCTATTAACTTACTTTCGCTAAAAAAAAAAAAAAGAACAAATGGGATCCTGCCATCGTCATGATGATCATCAGTCCATGACTACTAATGATCCAATGAATCAAAATTTCTAGACTGACTACTTGTGTATGATTTATTTTAATTTGGGAGGGGAGGGGGGAGAGTGGAAAGGAAAATAGTTATTTTAGTAGAGTTCTGTAACTACACAGGAGAGGCTTCAGCAGCAGGAAGGTTTACCAAATGGCTAAAAATACTAATAATAATTATTATAATAAAATAGAAATACAGTACTGTATATGTTTTCAGTTAAATCTCTTATCCTAGGAGAAATTATTTCATTAGTATGTATATGCAGTTTTAGATAATAGCCCCATCTAGAGGTTGAAGTTATTATTTTTGTCTTCTAAATACTGTATTTGCCACTGCAATCATTGGCCTCTTTTACCATGACTTATTTATTTTCATATTCTATGTGTATGGGGGTGGGTGCAAAAAGCATAATAAATCAGTGCCATAATATATAAATTGTGCAGAGATTCAGGAGGTTATTATGGAGGAAGCCAGTAATATTTTCTTAGTGTATCATTGCCTCGGTGGTCTGGTCCAATGGTGCCGCTGGAATGACAGCTAAAGTCTCAGCCCTGTTTTAATTGTGTCAGATTTTTGTTCTATAGGAGACACAGGGGAAACAGAAAATGTTAGCTTGCTTTGTCAGTCTGACAAGAGAAGCAACGTCTGTGTGTACCAGTGTGTAAAGGAGCCTACTAGCACTGGTTTTGAATTTGAGTTGACATATTTTCTAGGTGGCTAGTGATGATTTGAAACCCTTTGCAAAAAGCTATCATGTTACATGCAATTTGCTGTACTGGGTTGTGTCTCAGCTGCTTGGAAACGAAGAAGTGAATTGAACAGTATCTGTGAAACACCTGTTTAGCAGAATAGTATAGAAAGAGAAAGCTAGTATTTTGGGATAGAATTATATAGCAGAAATGCTGAAAATTTCACTGTATCCAAACCCTGAAATTTCATGAGCTGAAATATCACATGGGGGAGGGAAACGATGAAAAACATGTATGTTTTAAAGCACACTATGCTTTCTGATTCAATAAATCAGATGATATTCTTCAGATGTGACTCTAAATCCTATTCTACAAACTGTTCCCTCCACAAAATAAACCTACCCCCAACTGCCCCACTATCTTGTAAAGGTTTTTCAGGTTTCAGGTTTATTTAAAAATTTGATATACCGCCTTATCAAAATTCAAAGTGGTTTTACATAATATATAAAAACAAAGAGTAGAAAGGCATACATTAAAAACAAATTATAATTATTAAAACAGACAGTCAAACACATAGACGAACATTAACTTACCGAAACAAAATGAAAAAGGGTAGAAATACATTTGTGTAATGAAAAAGAGAGGGAGAAGGATCAAAACAAAAGGGAGGGAACAAAAAATAAATAATCTAGCACTTTGTAGAAAAAACTGTCCCACCACTCAAAACTCCCCCCTGTAATTACCCTACCACCCCAATAAATAGACCCTACAATCTGATCAACACAACACCCAGAAACTGCCATTGCAAATTCCTCACCATCTCACCTTGATTGTGAGCCCACCATGAATAGAAAAAGTACCTGTATATAATATGGAAACCATTTTGATTTTAACCACAGAAAAGCTGTATATCAAATTCACAACCCTTAACTTTACCTTCACAAATTACTCCACCTTAAATTCCCCCTCCCCCCACCTTTGCTACACCCACATGATCCAAACTAGGGTTACCATATTTTAAAACACTAAAATTCAGACACGTGGCCCTACCCTTAGCCCCACCCAATTCCACCATACCCCACCCCATTCAGCCCAAACCACACCCCATTCTGAGCCAGCCCTGCCCCCCAAACCTCTTCTCCTTGAACATCACACCTGCACCTGCTCAGAGGCCCTCAAGATACTGCATTTTAAAAATCCATCTGGACACCCAGAGAGTCCTCTAAACAGAGGAGATGTCCGTGTAAATCTGCATGTCTGATAACCCTAATCCAAACTAGCCCTACTTCTCAATTTTGCTGCACCAACTCTCCATCTACCTTCCCAACAGACATAATACATGCCCAGTATACATGCACTGTAGAATATATCAGTTTTCTTTTTGGTTGCTTTGTATACGGCCAAGTATCATCACAGTTCCAGATAAAGCCATTGACAAATTTTGCACATATTTTCTGACTGATGTTCAGAGTGATTTAAGTGAGCAGGATAAGCTCATGCCCGCTTAAATCCTTTTGCTACCTAACCCACTATTCAGTGGCACTAAAGTGGGCAGTGCCACTGACTATCACCTTAGACCACTGCAAAAAAGGGGGGAAGGACAGGGGGCAGTGTTAGTGAGAAGCCCCAGATTATGTGGTTGCCAGTAATATTCACTGCCAGCACCGTCATAGCTTAGTGTCCTCATTTTGGACACCTCAAAAGCTGTCCTAAATTTTTTTTTTGCTTTAAATCCCTTCCCCAATTACTCTCCCAGCCTCCCAACAAAGCCCTCTTCCCTTAGGCCTCTGCCAAGATCAAGGCCTCCCCTCCTCAGAATGCTCACCTACCTACCTGATGTCCATATGGTCTGTGGGGGTCATTGGGACAAGAGCAAAGACCACTTGCTCCTGCCCCATGTGGCTTCCATGAAAAATGGTTGCTATGAGAGGTCACAGCAGATATTTCTTGGGGAAACTATAAGAGGCAGGAGCGAGTGACCCCCAGCAACCGCTAAGGACCACTAGGGCCTACCTAGATCTAATGTAATCTAAGTGTAAATTTCTGTATTACACTTATTCAGAATAGGTTCAAGGCTATTTATAAGTACATACGAGCATAAGCCCATATATTATTATGTTTATTATATTAGATGGCAGGGGGGTTGGGGGTCAGAGGGGGTGTTCTGGAGGGTGGGTCTTGATCAGGGAGGCAAGCTGAGGGGTAGGTCGGAGGGAAGGAGGGGGCTTTGTCAGGGGGTGTACAAGCTGTGAGAAGAATCAGGGTTATTTTTAAAGCAAAACATAAAAAAATATGCAGGGCCTGGTCAATATTCAGCCAGGACCTGTTTAACTGAATATCAGCTGGGACCCACATAAGCCCTGGTAGCCAACATTAGAAAAATAAGCTCCAAATATTCAGTGCCAGTGCCTGCACATGTCCCGGCACTTAATATCTAGGACTAATCCAGCCAGTGACAGTCAGTGTTTAAAAAAGCACTGACTGTCACCAGCTGAACATCAGCCACTGTGTGTCCACAGGTTTAAAGGTAACATAAGAACATAAGAATTGCCTCTGCTGGGTCAGACCAGTGGTCCATCGTGCCCAGCAGTTCACTCCCGCGGCGGCCCCTAGGTCAAAGATCAGTGCCCTAACCAAGACCAGCTCTACCTGCGTACGTTCCAGTTCCGCAGGAACTTGTCTAACTTTGTCTTGAATCCCAGGAGGGTGTTTTCCCCTACGACAGCCTCCGGAAGAGCGTTCCAGTTTTTTACTACTCTCTGGGTGAAAAAGAACTTCCTTACATTTGTACGGAATCTATCACCTTTTAGCTTTAGAGAGTGCCTTCTCATTCTCCCTATCTTTGGAGAGGGTGAACAACCTGTCTTTATCTACTAAGTCTATTCCCTTCATTATCTTGAAGGTTTCAATCATGTCCCCTCTCAGTCTCCTCTTTTCAAGAGAGAAGAGGCCCAGTTTCTCTAATCTCTCACTGTTTGACAACTCCTCCAGCTCCTTAACCATTTTAGTCGCTCTTCTCTGGACCCTTTCGAGTAGTACTGTGTCCTTCTTCAAGTACGGCGACCAGTGCTGGACGCAGTATTCCAGATGAGGTCATACCATGGCCCAGTACAGCGGCATGATAACCTTCTCCGATCTGTTCGTGATCCCCTTCTTAATCATTCCAAGCATTCTGTTTGCCCTTTTTGCCGCCGCCGCACATTGTGCGGACGGCTTCATCGACTTGTCGACCAGTACTCTCAAGTCTCTTTTCTGGGGTGTCTCTCCGAGTAGTGCACCAGACATCCTGTATTCGTGTACAAGATTTTTGTTACCAACATGCATCACCTTACACTTGTCCACATTAAACTTCATTTGCCATGTCGCAGCCCATTCCTCGAGCGTGTTTATGTCCTGATGCAGGTCTTTGCAATTCTCCAGCATCTTCACTTCTCTGAATAATTCCGTATCATCTGCAAATTTAATCACCTCGCTCGTCTTTCAATTTCCAGGTTGTTTATAAATATGTTGAAGAGCACAGGCCCAAGCACCGAACCCTGCGGCACTCCACTGGTGACGCTTTTCCAGTCCGAGCATTGTCCATTTACCGCCGCTCTTTGTTTTCTATTCGTTAACCAGTTTTTGATCCACGTGTGTATTTCACCCTCAATCTCATGGCTCGCAATTTTATGAAGTAGTCATTCATACGGGACCTTCTCAAACGCCTTCTGAAAATCCCTGTGAGCTATGTTCAGTACTCAAGAGATTAGTGTCAGCTTTACAAGGCTAGTTGTCCTTGTATTTCTGTTGACCTTGCTATTTTCTGTTGACCTAACCAATGCCAGCAAAGGCCTATGGGAGATTAAATTAAACAGATCTGATCTTGGGCATGTCATGTAGACAGACCTAGGAATGCCACTAAATTACTTCCAAATTATCAGTGACTAAGGTTAACAAAGAGCCCTAATAGATGGTTGGGAGGGTCCACAATTTCAATAGATGTGCTAAGGTCCAGTGCTTAAGATAAAGAATAGCCCCCAGCTGCCTATTCTTAAGACAGTTATGGTCAATCAAGAGCCATTGTCACAGAAAGGTACTGGAAACTATCAGAAACTCAAATCTATGAGGGACAGTTTCTCTCTCTTTTCTCCTTAAGTCTTTCAACCTCATGCAACTTCCATTACCATTGTAGCAACAATAGAATCTATTTTTTAGAACAAGGCTTAAACTTGAAAAGGCTCTCTCTGGAGCCTTGTTTATCCCCCTCTTTCTCTGGGCTTTTCTCTGTTTTTCTCTCTGGATTCTTGCTTTCTTGATTCTTGGCCCTTGGCTTTCTCTCTCTCTCTCTCTGCCTTTCAACTCCTCAATCCTCCATATCTCACCAAATTCAGAGACATACATTCATGCAGGTAAACTTTTCTTTCTCATTTACACACACAGAATCAGCCTCTAAATCTTACTGTATACTCTGTACCTGTAAAAGCCTATTTATATAAGAACATAAGAATTGCCGCTGCTGGGTCAGACCAGTGGTCCATCATGCCCAGCAGTCCGCTCACGCGGCGGCCCTCTGGTCTAAGACCAGCGCTCTAACTGAGACTGAGACTAGCCCTACCAGCGTATGTCCTTGTTCAGCAGGAACTTGTCTAACTTTGTCTTGAATCCCTGGAGGGTGTTTTCTATTTCTATAATAGAATATTTTTCTGTACCAAGCTTATATATGGTATATCTTTCTTCTAAGCATTGCATTTCTGTTATATTAAGCCTATTTCTACACAATATATTTTAAGCAATCAATCACTCTTGGCTATCATTGTCATAAATTTTACTTTTTGCTGAACCTCTCTGAAGGTACTGAACCCAGGACCTCTGGTGCACTGTTGGGGTGCATCCTTACATTCAGCTATATATTTTTGGGAACTTAATTTTGTTCTCTCTAGGAGGCTTTCCAGCTGGACATATCTAATGGTTTTTGGAATCTTCCCCTTGCCCTTGAATGCCAGTACATGACAAAGCAAACTAAAGAAGACACATTTAGCAGAGACCTGACTACTCCACTGCAGATCCTACTCCTCAGAATGAAGGGGCCCCAGGTGACAGACATGTGGTTTCAGCCAGCCAGATTGGGAAATGGACAAATTTTGCTCTAAGTGACCTTTGATTAAGTTGATGATTTAACATTTCTTCTTCTTTTTCTTAGCAGTCACAGTTAGAATAGATACATAACTATCCCTGCCCAGTTTTGGCACATAATATTTTTTATGTAAATATACTCCAAGGATCCTCTTTGACAGCTGCAGAGACAGTGATGTTCCAAGAGATGTGCTTTTTCTGATTATGAGTTGGTTTTGCTATGCATTATTTGTACATATACTTTGCTCATGTGTGCACTCAAGGATGTCTAGTGCTATGACCTTGTATTGGGCATCCAAAGGATATATCTATAAAAAAAGGGGGAAGTTTTATTAATAAGTGATTTTAACATGCCAGATGTTGATTGGGGTATCCCTGTTGTGGGGTGTTGTAGGAGTACTGTTCCAGCAGTTGGTAATGGGACTCATGCAGGATAGGGTCATACTGGACTTAGTGTTTGCAAACAGGAAAAGTGTTTCTGATGTTACAGTGAATGATCATCTGGCATCCAGTGATCACTGCATGGTACGATTTAATATTAAGATGGGTATAGAGAGGGCTCATTCAAAAATAAAGGTTCTAGACTTTAATAAAACTAACATTGTTCAGATGGGGGAATTACATCAAGGAATTGTTGTCTGGTTAGGAACATCTGGAAGGAGTAGAAATGCAATGAACAAAACTGAAAGGAGTTATTGTAAGGGCGACAGACCTTTTGTGAGGCAAGTAAGTAAAAGTAAGAGAAAAAGTAGGCTGCTCTGGTTCTCAAAAGTAGTAGCTGAGAAGGTAAGGAATAAGAGGTTAGCATTCGTAAACTACAAAAGATTGCAGAAAGAGGAAGACAGGCGAAAATATAGTTAACAGACGCTGGTCATGTAGTTAGGAAAGCAAAGATGCAAATGGAAAAAGAAATAGCTAATATGGTAAAATGTAGAAACAAGATATATTTTAGATATATTAGTGATAGGAAGAAGTTCAAAAGTGGCATTGTGAGACTCAGAGGTGAAGGGGTGAAATATGTAGAATTTGATAAGGAAAAGGCTGAATTGCTTAACAAATATTTATTTTTTGTGTTCATGGCTCAAGATCCAAGAGTGGGACCATAGAAGACAAATGCAAATAGGGATGGAAGAGAGGTAGACCCTGATCAATTTTCAGAGGGGTGTATTCATGAAGAACTAGCTAAATTAAAGATAGGCAAAGTGATGGGGCCAGATGGTGTACTGTATATCCGAGGGTGCTAAGGGAATTTAGGCAGGTTCTGGTGCTCCGCTGACCTTTTCAATGCTTCTCTAGAGTCAGGAGTGATACCTGAAGACTAGAAAAGGGTAGATGTGGTCCCTCATCACAGTGGCGTACCTAGGGTATGTGGCACCCGGGGCCCATCATTTTTTGACACCCCCCCCCCTCATGGAAAATTTTTTTTTTTTTTTTTTTTTTGCAATAACCATGAAATGGAATAAATGGTCAGAATAGAAACAGGCAGTGAAAATTTTCTTTTATTGAACCTCATTTATGTAACCATTATTCCAAACATAACATAACATAAATTATGTCGGAATTGTCATGACATCAGAAGTACATATGGAGTAGTTGCAGGTGATGCTTGGGACAGTTCTGATTATGTTAGTTTGGTTTTATGTGTTTTTTGAATAGAAGGGTTTTTATTTCTTTTTTTAAGGTTTTGTAGTTTGTGGTCGAGGTCAATAGGTTGTAGAGTTGGGGGTCAAGTGTTGCAGCTCGAATGGCTAGGAGGTTGTCGAACAGTTTTTTTTCTTTTGACGTTTTTGGTTGGAGGGTGTGTGAATGGTGCGTGAGTTCTCCTATGTCTGTTTGAAGTGGATTGAATTATTTAGCTGAAGAAATTAGTTACCCCCCCATTCCACACACATTAATTCTCTTCCATTTTTGTTCCCATTATAAAAAAACACTGATAAGTTCCCAGGAAAAAAATACATTAAAATAAGAAGTGAAAACAAAGGCCCCTACAGATGAGAACATAACATAAGAATAGCCTAACTGGGTCAGACCAATGGTCCATCATGCCCAGTAGCCCATTCTCATGGTAGCCAATCCAGGACACTAATACCTGGTCAAAACCCAAAGAGTAGCAACATTCCATGCTACCGATCCAGGGCAAGCAGACACTTCCCCCATGTCTTAATAACAGATTATGGACTTTTCCTCCAGGAATTTGTCCAAATCTTTCTTAAAACCAGCTACACTATCTGCTTTTACCATAACTTCTGGCCACTTCATTTTTAAGTTTAGATCTTTCCTTTCAAACAGAGACCTTGCTAGATGTCAAATACAGCACAAGGTAACTTCACATGGACTTAGCTGTGCAGGAAATGTGAATCTCCTCATACACCCACCATATAGTGCAAAAATGTGCAAAGGTCTGTTTTTTTCTTTCGATCACTACATAGCCTAATGCCACACAAGCAGCGCTGTTACAAACATATTCTGAAGGTCAATGCTAAGGTTGACAAAGTTTCCTTCCTTGGACCAGAAGGAGATACTGACAAACCACTGGAAGAGATTCTAAAACAACTACCCAGAAATAACACCCAAAGACCCACTCGGTGTGTGAACCAGTTGAGTGGAGTGGACTAACTGGGGGTGGAAATGGGCCCAGAGTTTGCTCAGCAGAATTTCCCAGACTACCTCTTCCTCTCAACACACTGACATGCTACCACCACCACCAACACTAGGAACACCTCACCGAGTATGCCAGCAATGCTTATAAACTTTATAAAACACATTATTATATTTTCTTATAAAGCATATATTTTAACTGAACTCAGCCTTGCCATTCACAAAAATAGAAAAGTTCCCATTTCAAGCTGTCTCATGTACACTTTTCAAATCTAACATATTGTAATCACAAAACAGAAAATAAAATTATTTTTTCTACCTTTTGTTCTCTGATCAATATTCAAATCTTGTTGGTCCCAGGCTCTTGTTGTCTTGCTTGCCAGGGTCTCCTTTCTCCGTGCTAACCATCCGTCTGCCATCTCTGTTCTCCCCTTCCGTTTCCCTTCCCTCTCCCGGAGATCTGGCATCTTTCCTTTTTTTTGTCT
Source organism: Geotrypetes seraphini (assembly GCF_902459505.1). Lineage (NCBI taxonomy): Eukaryota > Metazoa > Chordata > Amphibia > Gymnophiona > Dermophiidae > Geotrypetes > Geotrypetes seraphini. The sequence goes on from NC_047086.1 coordinate 256,800,865, forward strand.
CCATCCACAGATTCACCTTTTCTCAACTCCCCACCACCCCAGGATCCACCATCTCTCCCTTTCTGTTCCCAACTATCCTCCTATCCAGTATCTCTATCCCCCCTCCACACCATCCCCTGTTTCCAAGTTCTCTCCCTTTCTGTTCCTTCCCTCCCTAAATCCCATTATGCACCATCTCTCTCCCACTCCTCTGTTTTTAGACCCATTATTTCTAACCCCCAAAGTCTGGCATATGCACGTATCTTTGAACCCCCCCTTCCCTCTCTCCCTCTGTGTACTTTTACACCAGGACCCCCCCCCCCCCGAAGGTCTGTCCCCCCTCAGAAGGGCTACACCCCACCCCTGAAGGCCTGCACCCTCCCCGAAGGATTGTACCCCCCACCCGAAGGTCTGTCCCCCCCCTGAAGGCCTGCACCCATCCCGAAGGCCTGCACCCACCCCGAATGCCTGCACCCACCCCGAAGGCCTGCACCCACCCCGAAGGCCTGCACCCCCGAAGGCCTGTCCCCCCCCCTTGAAGGCCTGACCCCCCCTTGAAGGCCTGCCTGCTTGTCCCCCCTTGAAGGCCTATCCCCCCTTAAAGGTCTGCCTGTCCCCCCCCCTTGTAGGCCTGTCCCCCCTTAAAGGTCTGCCTGTCCCACCCCCTTGTAGGCCTGTCCCCCCCTTGAAGGCCTGTCCCACCCCCTTGTAGGCCTGTCCCCCCCTTGAAGGCCTGCCTGCCTGTCCCCCCCTTGAAGGCCTGCACCCCCTTGAAGGTCTGCACCCCCCCCGAAGGCCTGCACCCCCCCGAAGGCCTGTCCCCCCACTTGAAGGCCTGCCTGCCTGTCCCCCCCTTGAAGGCCTGCACCCCCTTGAAGGTCGGCACCCCCCCCTGAAGGCATGCACCCCCCCTGAAGGCCTGTCCCCCCTTGAAGGCCTGTCCCCCCCCTTGTAGGCCTGCACCCCATTGTAGGCCTGTCCCCCCCCCCTTGTAGGCCTGTCCCCCCCTTGAAGGCCTGCCTGCCTGTCCCCCCCTTGAAGGCCTGCACCCCCTTGAAGGTCTGCACCCCCCCCGAAGACCTGCACCCCCCCTTGAAGGCCTGCCTGCCTGCCTGTCACCCCCCTCCCCCTTGAAAGTCTGCCTGCCCGCCCGCCCGCCCCACCCTGAAGGCCTGATGCCCCGACCCACCCCGAAGGACCATTCGCCCCCCTGGCCTCCCCGCACTACCTATGAAGCAGCCGCAGCAGGATCGCGACGTCAGCTATCTTTGCGCTGCTTAGGAGCTGCTTCCTGCGCCGGGCTACCTTAAGCTACTGCCCCCCCCACGCCCGAAGGACCGCTCGCCCCACTGACCTTCCAGCACACCTATGAAGCAGCCCGCAGCAGGATCGCGCCGTCAGCAATCCCTCAGCTGCTTGGGCGCTGCTTCCTGCGCCGCGGTCCCGCCCCCTCCTCTGACGTCAGAGGAGGGACGGGACCGCGGCGCAGGAAGCAGCGCCCAAGCAGCTGAGGGATTGCTGACGGCGCGATCCTGCTGCGGGCTGCTTCATAGGTGTGCTGGAAGGTCAGTGGGGCGAGCGGTCCTTCGGGCGTGGGGGGGGACTGAGCGGCAAGGCCGGGAACACCCCCTCAGGGCTGGTACCCGGGGCGGCCCGCCCCCCCCGCCCCCCCCTAGGTACGCCACTGCCTCATCACAAAAGTGGAAGTATGGAAGAAGTAGGGAATTACAGGGCGGTAAGTTTGACTTCTGTGGCAAGCAAAGAAATTGATCAGATTTGTCAGACAAGGCCTACTTCTAGTGAATTCATGTTGACTCTGGTCCCATAATCCACAGGATTTCAGAAGCTTCACCATTCTCTGTTTTAAAAGTGTTTCCATTAATTTGCTTAACACAAAAGTCAGGCTTACTGGTCTGTAATTCCCTACTTCTTCCTTACTTCCACTTTTGTGTAGAGGGACTAAATCCACCCTTCTTCAGTCCTCCAGTACCACTCCTGACTCTAGAGAAGCATTGAAAAGGTCATTCAGTGGAGTCACCAGGACTTCCCTAAGTTCCTTCAGCACTCTTGGATGTACACCATCCGGCCTCATCGCTTTGTCTACCTTTAATTTAGCTAGCTTCTCATGAACACAACCCTCTGAAAATTGATCAGGGTCTATCACTCCACCATCCCTATTCACATATGTCTTCTGTGGTCCCACTCCCAGATCTTCAGCCATGAACACAGAATAGAAACATTTGTTAAACAATTCAGCCTTTTCTTTATCAGTTTCTACATATTCCTCCCCTTCACTTTTGAGTCTCACAATGCCACTTTTGCACTTCTTCCTAACACTGATATATCTAAAAAAAAAAAAAAGTATTGTCTCTCTGTTGTACCATATCAGCTCTTTTTTCTTCCATCTGTATCTTTGCTTTCCTGATTACTCGACCAGCTTTCTTAACTTTTCCAGATATTTTTTGCCTCTCAAAATGATATAGCAGAATTAGAAAAGATACTGATATTTTAAGAAGTTTCAGGATATGTGGAAACCATTAACAAAGTATTGTAAAGATTAATTCAAAATTGTTTCCCTTATATTTATCAACTTAAGGTATAGGGTGGGGGGAATTTTATTATTATATGTTTTATATGATAATGGAATATATGGGTGGGAGGAATGGAAAAGGGGAAGGGATAAGAATTTACGAAATGTATCAATGATTGTTTGTTTGTGATGTATTTATTGTTAATGTGAATGAATATATTTAACACTTAATGTAATTTTGAAAATGAATAAAGAATTAAAAAAAAAAAAAAAAAAGAAAAGATACTGAGAAAGGTGGAAAAAATGATAAAGGGGATGGGATGTCTGAGTAAAATACTGAACAAATAGATGTGAATCACTACTTTGCTCTTTCCAAAAATACAAGGACGAGGGTACACATTATGAAGCTACTATATATTACATGTAAAACAAACTGAAGAAACAAATTTTTCACCCAACATGTAATTAAACTCTGGAATTTGTTGTCAGAGAATGTGGTAAAAGCAGTTAGCTTAGCAGGTTTAGATAAGTTCCTAAAAGAAAAGTTTATAAACCATTGTTAAGATGGACTTGGGAAAATCCACTACTTATTCCTGGGATAAGCTGCGTAAAATCTGTTTTACTTTTAATATTTAAAATATTTATTATCTGCCTAAACCCTAGGTGGCTTACAATAAAAACATTTATAATACTTTTGGGATCTAGCCAGGTACTTGTGATCTGGATTGGCCACTATTAGAAACAGGATACTGGGCTTGATGGACCTTTGGTCTGTCCAAGTATGGTGATATGATAACCTCTTATTTTTACCAAGTGGTTATGTGTTTTTTCTTCTGATGCCTTATTATTGAGTAAAATGGTGCAGTTCATTTGAGCCTATTACCATTTTGACTATAAAAGCCTATACATAGTTATCTGTCAAGTTTTATAAATATCACACAATTTTCATATGGTTATTTGAATTAAACACCACAAAAATATACTCTGCTTGTGCAAATCTAATTTCATAATATTGCTATTAAATTTGTGGAAGTATGTGACAAAATAACATGTAGGTCTTTTCTCAAGGTTTTATTTGTATTCCACAGGTAATACAGATAATCAGGTTGACAATATTACACAGCATGTTTATCTTTGATTTTACCTGATTTTCTCAGAGTATGGCCCTAATTGATACTGAATAACACAGAAGGAGCTTGATACCCCACAGTTTATTTGCTTATGTTAAATCTCTTTATGGCCATTGTGCATGACAGAAATTTATGATAGGGACTCGAAGCATACTTACACCAGGGAACATCCTTAACTAAATAATCTGCTGGGATTTGTTTGTGTGCTGTTTTTCTGTTTCATTTTTTAAAAATGTAAATCAGATGATCTAGATTGAAAGGGAGCAAAGCGGATTAGTGATTTATTATTTTGCATAACATAACCCGCATGTGCAACAGAAATGAACAGCCAGAACTGGCAGGGCTCCATATACAGTGTTTTTCTTCAACACAGGGTGCTAAGCGTAAACTATTTTGCTTAGAAATGTTTCATGATAAAAAATGTATTTGAAGCTGAAAAATATGGAAATATACTATATTCATCGCTGCAGCATTGAGTTCTCCAGCTACGAGGGGGTGCTGAAAAGTTCTCAGCCCAACCAACCAACCAAATTCCTAAATTCTGAGCATTATTTTGCCACTGTAACTGAAAAGAATATCTTATTTTGTCAAGTGTCAGTTTGCAGAAACAAAAAATTCTGTGTTTTAACATTCTTTCATATCATTGATTGAACCATATCCATGTCATTCTCTTCTTAGCTGGGCTGAGAACTTTTCAGCACTCCCTCATATTCCTCAGGATACACCTAGCCAGTCAGGTTTTCAGTATATTCACAAAGAATATATATGAGATGAATTTGCATGCATTGCCTCCATTGTATGTAAATGTATCTGATGCATATTCATTGTGGGTATCCTGAAAACCTGTTTGGCTGGATGTGCCATAAGGACTGGGTTGAGAGCTTAGGCTATCTAATATAATAAACCCTTATGCGTGCATGCACAGTTGAAATGGCATGATCCCTGCCGCCATGATTTGTGCTTCCATGCCATGTTTCATTTGCGGCGCGTGTGCAGCAGTGGAGCCTGTGGCGGTTTGATTTGCGGCGGTAAGAGGAGCATTGCCATTGCTGACGTCGCTTCCAGCCTAGAGCAGCGAGGGAGGCTTCAACTCACTGCTCCTGCTTGCTTTGGGCCTTCCTCGCTGCCGGGTCCTGCTACTGCCTTCGCGCAAAAAGAAAGTAGGTGGAAACCGGCAGTGACGAAGGACCGAAGCAAGCAGAAGCAGCGAGTTGTGAATGCTGCGCTGCCGATGGCTGTGTGAGATCCGGGAGGAGAGGGGAGGGGGAGGATGAGAAATGCTACTGATGGCTGGCCTACTACAGGGCAGGGGGAGCAGGGAAGGAGTGCTGCTGGACAGGGAAGGATGGGAGGGAAATGCTGCTGCTGCTGCACAGGAAGTGGGAGGGGAGTAGGAAACAGGGGCCAGGGAGCAAACTTGCTATGCTTTGGGGGGAGGCTGTGCTGGGGGCCAGCAGCAATCTTGGTTTGCTCTGGGGGGAGACAGAAGGGGGCCACAGAGAGAGACAGAAAAAAAGACAGGCAGGCAGGGGGCCACAGAGAGAGACAGAAAGACAGGCAGGCAGAGCACGAGAACGAAAGACAGTGGGCAAGGAGAAAGACAGAAAGCAAGAAAGACAGACAGACAGGGGACCAGGAAGAGAGACAAACAGGAAGAATGACAGATAGCCAGCGGCCAAGGAGAGAGAGAAAAAGAAAAAAAAAAAACCCAGACAGACAGCGGCCAAGGAGAGAGAGAAAGAAAAAAAGACAGACGAGCTACATGGAAATTCTATAAGAAGTGCCCAAAAGTTAGGCGCCGAAATAGGCACCGTTCAGCGTGATTTAAGTAAAATTGGGTGCTGTTTAGTGAATCACGCTGAGTGGCACCTATTTTGGAGGCGCCCAATAGGCCAGCTCTAGGCACAACTAAAAGTTAGGTGGCCATGCGAGCACTTAAGCACACTTAAGAGCAGCGATTCTGTAACATGGTGCCTACCATGAAGCCACGCCCATGCCTAACATGCATGGCGCCTATTTTTTTGAAGGCTGCCTAAATTTTTAGAGGCACCTTGTTACAGAATCGCTCTTTCTTTACAGGCGCCTAAGTTTCAATTATTGCTGATTAAAAAGCTTGATTGAGCTTGTTATTCAATTTAGATAGGTGCTTATCTAGTTGGGCGCTTCCAAAATCGGTGCCTAATATTAGGCGCCGGTTATAGAATTTGGGCCTATATGTGAACAGAAAAGACATCTTTTTTTTTTTTTTTTTGCCTATTTCTATTTCACTGACACTTGGTCACTTCAGATCATAATTACATGTTCTTTCCCTCACCACCACCTGATATATAAATACAAAGATAATAATATTGTCTGTTCTTGTGTGAAAAATAAATGTAATTGTCTTGTGTTTTAAAACAAAGTGTCCCCACTGCCTAACATCTGTGTTTTGATTTTTTTAAAGCCAGTTCCTGACTGTGCTTCTCTTTAGATTATTTGGAAGAAACCTGCTGAACAGGCAAATTGCCAAGACATCAGTATCAGTTGGATAGCTGTGTCTATAGTTTTTTGGCATGAGAGATATTGACCCATGATTAACTGTTTGAAGATAACAAGGCAGATATTATATAACAGGGGTGTTTTGTTTTGAAACACACAATAAGTATATTTATTTTCCATATAAGAAATAACGCTGTTTTTGTAGGGAAGGCAGATAGGTGCTACTGATATAGAAACTGGCAAAAAAAAAAAAAAGTCAAATTAAGGATGTCTACTTTCTTCACATATAATTTTATGGAGGTTTGATTTGGAATGAGAAAAGATATTGTTCTATGTTAATACCTTTTAAGTATTTGAATGTCTAAATCATATCTTTCCTATCCCTCCTTTCCTCTAAGGCATCGGGGGGGGGGGGGGAAGTCGTCTTCAGGCAGGAGGGGTTGAGCACCCTCCTGCTGCGATAGTTTGTTGGGACTGGCAGCCATGGCCGCTATACCTATCGCGGCAGGAAGATCACTTGCTAAGATAACTATAGCTGCTGCATCTACTTACAATATAGGCCAGCATTTTTTTTTTTAAACGTGTGTCCCGATCAGCTGATTAGACAGCTGTAGGATGCCTACAGCTGCTTACAATCGGGACGCAATTTATAGAATCTGGGCCTGAATGTCTCTTAGTGTATGAAGACAGAGGTCACAGTGTATTATCAAAAAGAAAATATGTTTAAGGGAAGATTTTAGCTGGAACTCATGACATGCTGATATAAAAGAATAAATGATCTCATTCAAAAATGAGATTTTCAATACCATAGGGCAGAAAGCATTTATATAACCCTTATTTTGATATCTGATACTCCCCAGTTCCAAAAGCCACCATTATACCAGCTTGCAAAGCATTTTTGCAATTTTAACAGTGTAGAAATATTTTATCACGGTTACATTTAAGTGGAAGAGAACAGAATGTGTATTTTGGTTTTGTTCTGCTTAAGGGTACAGCATCAACTGCGTCTCCTAGAATGACAAGTCCTGAATACAATGTGACATAAAACAAGAGCATATAGGATCCCTTCAAGCAGGCTTTTATTTGCAAAGTTACTTTAATAATATAAAAACAATTGAATGGTATTTTATGTTGCTCTGTTATTGTATAAGGAAGGGTGGTATATTAAATAAAATAAACCATAAACCCTTCATGCATAAGCATCCTAAAAATTTTTACAGTTACTATAGTGAATACTATTATTCAATAAATGGCAGAAAATTGGACAAAGAATGAGTATAACATAGCAAAGACTGACAGGGTCAATATTATGTGAGATTTATCTGCATAGGAACTATTCCTACACAGGGTAAAGTGTAAAGGGTCATATATTGAAAAAAACTGCCTTTTTGTTGTACAACCAAAATGGTTTACATCTTTATTATATGTACAGTAGGTACTTTCTCTGTCCCTAGTGGATTCACAGTCTAAAGGGTTCTTTTACCATGCAAGGCTAGAAACTGACCTGAGATCAGGGTTGCCAAGGTTGGAAAATCCAGACCCATAGCTCCGCCTCCAGGCCTGCCTAGTTCCGCCCATGCCGCCCTAGCCCTGCTCCCAAGCCCACCCTAGCCCCGCCCCCAGCTGTCTGCTCATGTCGGGCAGGAAGAAAGTCCGCACATGCATAGACACTACGTGATGATGTCATGGGCGTGTGCACATGACATCATCATGTGATGGCTGTGCATGCGCGGACTTCCTCCCTGCCAGACACAGCTTTTCAAAAGCCGAACAAAGTGCTAGGTTTTGAAAAGCCGTCTGTAACCCCAGACATGTACTCAATAGATGGATTGTCCTACAGCATGTCTTTCCCATGCGCTGAGACTGCTTTTAGTGCTGCCAGTAAAAAGCAGCTTTTTCTGTTTTCCCAAGAATGACCACAAGCTGATTTCCCCATTAGCGTGTAGCTGTTAGTGTGTGAGGCTCTACCGCAATCTATTTTTTAGATGGTGAGGGATCATATGCTAATCACACGCTAATCGGTTGGCATACAGTGGCATAGCTGTGCTAAATGATTAGTGCAGTTCACGTCTACTCTCCACCCTGACCCGACCCATCACTAAAAAATAACCCCCTCCCCCTTTTACAAAACCGTAGCATGGTTTCTTGCACCGGCTGTGGTGGTAACAGCTATTCAAGGACGCTTTACAATAGATTTGTTATAACCTATAATAACTTCAGGAAGACGATCTAATAGAATTAAGCAGGCACCTGTTCCCCAACCTTCTGTGTCTTGACCCTCCCCTGGTTTTATTTTTACTTTTTTTTTTTTTTTTAGAATTGTATTTATGTCAATTGCTGTAACCTTACATTAGTAGTGAATGTTATGTTTATCGGTTTTTAAAATTTTATTCAATTTTTGAACTTATGCAAATCGCATTGGATTTGGACTATGCGAAGTAATCAAAGAAATGAAATAAACTTGAAATTTAAACTTGAAGCTCATAGGAATTTGATGAGCGTTGGAGCTATTACTGCTGTGGCCAATGCTAAAAAACATTTTCTAAAAAAGTGGGGTGGGAATATATTTTTTAACATGTGGGAAGCCCACGGAGCTTTTTTTTTCTTCTAAGGTTAGGTACCTATTGCTTGTCGATTACACTTAGGTGCCCATTATAGAATTGTGCTTGACAGCGCCTAATTTAAAACTTAGGCGTCTGTAATGTAAGCCAAGGTTTTAAAAGCTTACCTTATAAGCACCTAAGTCCTTTAGAGAATTGTGCCTAGTAGCGCCTAAATCTTTCTCCACCCCTAAACATGCCTATTTTGGTGTTAGGCACAATGTGCTATGTACCTATTTTTAATAGAATGGTGCCTAATGAGATAGTTAAACTTGTCCATGGAGACAAATGGGTGCTTCTTCATGTACCATTGTAATGGGTTTAATTCCATGACAATTTACTAAATTAAGGGCTCCTTTTATTAAGCAGTGGCATAGCCTTTTACCGTGGGCCAGCGCTGACACTCATAGAATCCCTATGAACGTTGAAGCACTTACCTCGCTGGTCCACGTTAAAAACCTCTAGCACTGCTTGAGAAAAAGGGGGTGGGGGAGGGTAAATTATATGCTTAACTTTAGGTACTTCCTATAGAAAACCCCCCTTAGAAGCTGAAAAACTTTCATAATTTAAGAAAGCAGACATTTTATTATGTAATATTAAACTACTTCCAATAAAATACTCTCCAAAAGAGTCATTTTTTGTAGATTGAATTGGTTGTGCTCCTCTGATAGTGAATTTAGGGCTCATTCTAGGTTATTGCATCATAGATTTATTCAACGTGGTTATCCTCAATCATTTGTTAAGCAAGCATATACTAGGGCTAAAAGTATAAATAGCCAATGGCTGCACCATCCAAAGAAGAAAGATGGTGTATGTTCTACCCTATTCATGGCAAACGTTCAGGGTACATCAAATCATTAAAAAAAGAAAACATTTGGATATATTGGTGTGACCGCACAGGCATGGGTGTATAAGAATTGGACTGCACAAACTTAGACAGCCAGACTTTACAGGAAAAGAAAATCCTTTTTATTCCTTAGTAGTATGGAGCCTGCTTATTCACAGTTCTCCTCTATGTTTTAAGGCTTAAACTAATTCATTCCAGCTCCTATGTGTGATGGCTCTCTCCCACCCAGCCAGCAGCACTACTCTGGTATAAATTCCAGTCAGGCACTTCAATCTGGGATCTCTCTGGTTCTTCCTTTTAAAATCTCTTAAACTACTTGCTACTTCTGTTTCATATTCTCTTCCCCCCTCCCCCTTCTCTGAGGCTGTCTGTTTCTCTCTGGCTTGTACTTGCTTTGCCCTAAACTGGCCAGGAAGGGGAGTGCTTGATTTTCCTGAAGAAGAGTTTCGATCCGGGGAGAAGTAGTATGCAAGGGAAGGGGCAAGGTTGCATAATCTCTGTCACAATTGGCTTTATATCCTCCACTGCAAAGAGTGCCTAGATTTGCCTATACTAGTGGGAGAAATTTAGCAGAAGTATTTTTGGAATTTAAATTTCACCAGCAGAAGAGTCCCACAATTGTTGGGTATTATAAATGTGAGTAGTATGTTTATTGTTATCATGTCTGAGCAGAAGTATTCATTTAACAGTTGGGCTTTTTCCGAGTCCGCTTCTACATAGTCTCCGTCTGGTTTCCTAAGACGTACTATCCCGCCTGAGTTCTTATTTCTGTCACTGATATACCTGAAGAAGGATTTATCTCCTTTCTGGATGTTCTTTGCTAGAGACTCCTCCATGCGGAATTTGACCTCCCTAACTGCTGTTTTGACGGCTTTTGACTTGGCCAGATAGACTTCCCTAGAGTCCTGTTTCCCTGATTGTTTGTAAGAGATGAATGCTTTTTTCTTTTCCTTGATGAGGTCCGAAATCTCCGCAGAGAACCACTGTGGCTTATTGTTCCTTCGCCGTTTACTTACTGATTTAACATAGCGGTTTGTTGCTTCTTGTATGGTGGTTTTCAAAGTTGACCACATTTAAGAACATAAGAACATAAGCAATGCCTCTGCTGGGTCAGACCTGAGGTCCATCTTGCCCAGCAGTCCGCTCACGCGGCGGCCCAACAGGTCCAGGACCTGAGCAGTAATCCTCTATTTATACCCTTCTATTCCCTTTTCCAGCAGAAAAATGTCCAATCCTCTCTTAAATCCCAGTACTGTATTCTGCCCTATAACGTCCTCTTCCAAGTTATCAGTTTCTGCTTGGCTTTGTAGCGCCTGGTGAACGAAGTCTCCCATTTCTTTGAAGTTTGTGTCCTTGAATTTGAGCACCTTGGTCAGTGTGGTAGATTTAGTGAAACCTTTCCTGAGATTGAACCATACCATGTTGTGGTCACTGGAGGCCAAAGTGTCGCCCACCGAGACCTCTGTGACACTTTCTCCATTGGTAAGTATCAAGTCCAGTATTGCCTGATCCCTTGTTGGTTCCAACACCAGTTGCCTGAGTCTTGCTCCCTTCATAGGAAAGCGTGTCCCAATCCACATCAGGCATGTTGAAGTCACCTAACAATACTGTGTCCCCATGCAAGGTGATATTCTCTATATCTCCGATTAATTCCATATCTAGGTCATCCAGTTGTCTTGGGGGTCTGTATATTACGCCAAGATACAGGCATTTGTCCTTCCCTCTGGCCAAATTTACCCAAAGGGATTCCCCAGTGTAGTGGACATCTGTGATTCTGGTGACCTTAATGTCATCTTTAGTATATAATGCTACACCTCCTCCCATTTTGCCCTCCCTGTCCCGGCGAAGCAAGTTGTAACCCGATATGACCATGTCCCACCCATTGGAGTCCGTGAGCCAGGTCTCAGATATCGCCACCACATCCAGGTAGGCATTCCTCATTTCTGTTTCTAATTCCAGGATCTTGTTTCCCAGACTGTGGGCGTTTACATACATAGCCCTCCATGTTGTATGTTTGTTACGTCTCAGTGAGGATGTTCCCGCTTGAGCTACTTGGACACCTTTAGCATTATTCACATGTTTTGTACTTTCCTTAGACCCAGAGTTACAACGTGCACCTATCCCGGACTCCCCAGACCGCAGAACTACAGTGTGTTCTTATCCCAGACTCGGAAATGTGTGTAGCCTGTGGGGGTATTCCCGCTTGGGCTACTTGAACTCCTTTAGTACAATTTGCAATGTGTGTTCTCTCGCTGGATCCAGAATTACAATGTGTACTCCCCCTAGACCTAGAATTACAATGTGTACTCCCCCTAGACCCAGAATTACAATGTGTACTCCCCTTAGACCCAGAATTACAATGTGAGCCAACCCCTGACTCGAAAGTGTGTATACTGTCCCCTGACCCAGATCGATGTTTACTTACCTTAGTCTCAAAAAAGTATTGGCAGCTTAGCTTGCCAGGTAGGTTGTTTGTGCCCTCCCCCAACTTACCTAGTTTAAAGCTCTGTGTAGTAGGCGGGCTAGACGGTGTCCAAGGACGTTCTTCCCTCTTCTGGACAGGTGTAACCCATCTGGTCCCTGTAGTCCTTGCAATGCCTCTCCATGGGGCCAGAACCCAAAGTTCATCTCCTTGCACCATCCCTGCAGCCCTCTGGATGCAATCCTCCCTGGCACTGCCCTTGCCCCTTACTGGGAGGATTGAGGAGAAGACCACCTGCGCATCCATCCTCCTCAGCTTCTCACCCAGGGCTCTGAAGTCTTCAGGTATGCTCTCCGGGGTGCTCCTGGCGGTGTCGTTGGTTCCGATGTGAATGAGAATCATGGGGAAGTGGTCACGGGGCTTGATGAGTCTGTCCAGGCAAGCGGTTACATCCCGGATCCTGGCCCCTGGCAAACAGCAGACCTCTCTTGATTGCAGGTCTGATCTACAAATTGGACCCTCGGTGCCCCTCAGCAGCGAATCCCCGATGACCACCACTCTGCGCTTCTTAGGGGTGGGCCGATCTGTTGACTCCGGAACTGAAACCGTCTGCTGAACAACTTCCTGTTCCTCGTTGTCAGGACCTTCCTGTATCAGCTGGTATCTGTTCCTCAGGGTGATTTGTGGTGTCGATGTAGAGCCACCCTGTATGTGAGAGAAAGAGACAGAATAAGGTCTTCTGCGTTTTCCTGTGGAGGAAGTCACCAGCTGCCAGGAATCAGCGTCCCCAGCCACTTCCTGTATTCCGACAGTTGGTCTCAAGTTTGCAGGTTTGGATGCTTTGGGTGTCTCTAGGATGGTCTTGTCAGGTTCCTGTTCAGCGATCTGAGACAGCTCCTGGATGACTCCGTCGATGAAGGTCTCGTCGTCTCGGATACATCTTAAGCGCTGAACCTCCTCTCTCAGGCTCCTCAGCTCTAGCAAAAGGCTTTCATCTGGCTGTTCCATTCCTTCCGTCTGTGTGGAGACTGTAGACATCTTTGAGGGGATGGCCTTGGTCTGTACAGAGACCTCTGCCCTCCGTCCTGGCTTCCCTTCCATCTGTACGAAGACCGTAGCCATCCCCTGGGTACCTTCGGTGACTGGACTGCCTGTCTTGATAGAAGTCTTGCTGCTTCTAGTTCTACCTGCCATTTACAAAAGTTGTTTTTTTTTTAATTTTTTTTTATATTTGTTAGGATGGGGGCTGTTAGGTGTTGTCAGAAAGTGTTGAGGTTGGAGGGATAGAGGTAGCTAGTTAGTTCTTGGGCTGGGAGATAGAGTAGTTAGTTAATTGTCAGTTAAGGTTGCCTGATTGTTAGTGTGCTAATGAGGTCAGTCTGATTAAATGTTAGAGGATAGTGTGATCTGCCTGTTAAAATGGTTTGGGGATAGAGTGATTGGTGTGGTCCGCCTGTTAAGTGTGAAAAGTTTAGTTGCTTGTTGGTTAGGTAGAAAGTAGAAAGTTGAAAGTTGAAAGACTTGGAAGAAAGTTGAAGAAAGACTGAAGTCAATTGGTTAATTAGCTAGTTGTACAAGTTAAGAGACCGGCTAAAGTTGATAGCCCTTCCTTGATGCCCTTCTTGAGGCCCTTCGCAAAGGCGCTCTCGCTAAGGCAAGCGCCTTTGCCGCTCGCCTTTGCCGCGCGCCGAACGGCTGCGTGCCTTTGGCTCGCCCCTTTTATGGGGGGAGTTTGGTTGGTGACGTTGGGGGTGATCGGAGTTAGCTCTCGCCTCTTCCCCTGCTAGCACCGCCTTCTCTGCTCCTCTCTCCGCTTCTTCCTGCTAGCACACTCTCTGCTCCGCTCACTGTTCTGCCATGTGCTCAGGACTGTTCTATCATGTGCTCAGGACTAGGCACAGCTCCTACAGTCTCCCTTCGGCTGGCCTTGTACTGTGGACTCTCTGCCGTTGGCTCGCCCCTTTTATGGGGGGAGTTTGTCTGGTGACGTCGGGGGTGGGCGGAGTTAGCTCTCGCCTCTTCCCCTGCTAGCACCGCCTTCTCTGCTCCTCTCTCCGCTTCTTCCTGCTAGCACACTCTCTGATCTGCTCACTGTTCTACCATGTGCTCAGGACTGTTCTACCATGTGCTCAGGACTAGGCACAGCTCCTACAGTCTCCCTTCGGCTGGCCTTGCACTGCACTGCATTTGATAGTAAACCCCTCTACACATGCACGCTGCACATTCATATATACGCGACTCACATTAGTATCATAAGGAGCAATAAGCCAGCGCATGCATACTTCGGACATCATCTGCGCATGCGCAGTTTGGTCTCCCCGCATCGACACCTATGTATTCCGAGTTCTCAGTAAACTATGTTTTTGCAAGACAAACATAAAGAAATTGCACGCATTTGATGTTTAACCCGTCAATTGCAAACTGGGAAAATCCATCAATTCCGCGCAAAATAACGATAACTTTTAAATGAGGACAGACATCATCACCATGCACAATGGATGCATGCTGATGTCATCACGCAATTCATAGTCAGGACGTATGCGCGCCACGCTGACGCAAATTCTGTGTTTCGCTAAAGTAAGACAAAACAATATATGCTTCACAATTCACACATGCTCAATTAACAAGCGCATTTCACTATTCAAATGCGTGCTTTCAACATAATATAATCTGTGCTTGACCTTTCAAATCAATAATGTTTGACGATTAACCATATAACACGTGTTTTAGATAACCAATAGCAGTGCAGGAAGGGGAAATCTCACGATATTCACTCCCAATCAGTCATGTGAGTGGTATATAAGCTGCGCAAAAATGTCATAGATGCACAGTGAATATGTCTTCCCAAGAAGCATGAGGGCGAAAGCCCAATTTCACTGAGAGGGAAGTACTCCATTTAACGAAGTAGTTCTCTCTAAATGAGAAACTTTTGTTTCCCATAAGAGGCAGGCACAGGAACATCGTGCAAAAGGACTGGGCATGGAGGAAACACCAGCGCCTTTTCAACACCAGTGCCCTGACATCATGCTCTGTAAGTACCTATTAAATACATATGCAGTTTATATATATTTATAATCAGCATGTTTATTGCGCGGAAGCCAATAATATGTATGCATATTTCATCCGCATTCCATGAAATCGTGCACTATATATTCCTCCACCCGCAGAAAAATTGCGCAGTTCATAATTGCGCACCAACATTTCACTTGCGCGCAAAATATCATAAACAGCTCAAATAAAATTATTTTATTATGAAAATACAACGTTGTAAAATAGTTTACGCGCATGTGTAATGTGACACTACTGTGAAACATGTGATGCACACCTTATGTCCTCCACGCACAACAGCAGATCGGGAGGTAGTTCAGTGAGGTTAGGAGAGGGGTGTGTCCCTGTATATCTTACTTCTGTGACTTTAATATAATGTTCAACATATCCCATATATATCATGCCTCACTCATTTCTGTCCATTATATAATAGGTGGAGGATTTGAAAAAAAAAAGGCGAGGGAGCTCAGGCTCCATCACCCAGCCTGGGTGCGGTCCATCAGGATGAATCTGGATAATACTCCAGGTATGTAACAATAACCTAAAAGTGGGGTGTATAGTGTGCAGTCATAATATCTCTGTTGACTAATAATTTTTTTTTAAGTATTAACAGTTCTTCATTCTATACATATATTTCAGACGTTACATGCATTTATTTATTTCTTCAGATGACAGTGAGGAGGAGGAGGAGGAGGAGGAGGAAGAGGAAGCTGCTGCCCCTACCCCTGAGTGCCCCTTCATTCTCCTCCCGAAGATGCCCCACTTCCCAACCCCCTTCCACCTCCGCCCAGTCCCATCCCTCTTCCCATCCCAATACCTCCACCCATAGTCCCACCCACCGACGCCCTCGCCCACCCCCATCCAAGATCCCCCTCCGAAAATGCCCCAAACCCAGCCCTACCCCTTCATTCCCAATGCCCGGTTCCACCTCCTTCCCACGCCCTACCCCCCTTTTACCATAGAAATTTTCCCCCCCAACACTCCTTCCTCCATTGGCCCTCCCTCATCCCCAATTCTGCAGCGCTTCAGAGACCTCTCTGTGGAGACTGGTAAGTGTTCAGATATTTTGACTATGTAATTGTCTTTTCAATTGCAAACTGCTTATAATGCTCTTTGTCATTGCAGCAAGCAGAGATCTATTGGCATCCATCTCCTCTCTCACCCTATCCTCTGTTTTAAATCCCCCTCCCCATTCAATGCCCCACCTGGTGTCCCACATGTTCTACCCCCCTCGGCCGCTCCACCTGTGATTTTGGGACCAACCCCTCACCACCAACCACCCCTGTTGCAGCGACTACTATTGTGGCTCATGCTGCCACAAACATAGGTCCTCCGCCCATTCCAGTAACAGCAGAAGACATTCATATGGTGGTGGGAATCCTGAATACGCGTATGGGAAGCATTCAGGACATCTCCCAGGAGGCGATCCGAATGGTCTGAACCATCACAGGGGCATTACAGACCATCATGGTGGTGCCCCTCCCACTCCGCCCAATCCTTGAATGTCTCCCGCTGTTACCGAGGGAGCTGCACCCTCTTCCCCTCCCACCCCTCCTCCCTTCCCCTTCCACACTCCCTCCCCTCTTTACCCACCCCCTCCACACTCCCACCCCCTCCACATCCATTCCCCACTTACCCATCCTTTCACACATAAAGCCATCTTGCCTCCAGCATCAGGACTCACCTGTGTCCCACCGTCTCATCTGGTCTCCAATCCTCCTGTGAGTGGCTCTCTTGCTTTGCCTGTCCTTGCGCCTCTCTCTCTCTCTCTCTCTCCCGGTCCCAGACTGGTTCTCCTAGCCTTCACAACTGTGCTTTCTTCCCCCCTACAGCCTCCTGTGTTGCAACAGCACTCAAGCCGCCACTCACTACTAACTGCAGCCATCTGGCCTCCAGCATCAGGACTCGCCTACGTCCCACCGTCTCATATCCCACGTCTGGACTCGACATGCAGGCTCTCCTTTGATTATCTGAAAAATGTGACATCATGTCTATGATACTTTTAAAAATACATTTTAACATACAGTTTGTTGAAAAGGAGCCACAACTGTGTACAGGATAAATGCAAAACCTTATCAAACATAAGTGAGGTGATTAAATTTGCTGAAGACACTAAACTGTTCAAAGTTGTTAAAACGCATTCAGATTGTGAAAAATTGCAGGCGGACCTTAGGAAATTGGAAGACTGGGCATCCAAATGTCAGATGAAATTTAATGTGGACAAATGCAAACTGATGCACATTAGACAGAATAACCTGAATCATAGTTACCGGATGTTAGGGTCCACCTTGGGAATTAGCGCCCAAGAAAAGAATCTGGGTGTCATCATAGACAATACGATGAAACCTTCCACCCAATGTGTGGCAGCGGCCAAAAAAGCAAAGAGGATGTTAGGAATTATTTAAAAAATGGATGGTTAACAAGACTAAGAATGTTATAATGCCCCTGTATCGCTCCATGATGCTACCTCATCTGGAGTATTATGTTATACCATCTCATAAAGAACAAAACAAATTGTTTTATTTCTTACTTTGCTCCTCATGTACGTGATCAAAGCCAGCATTTAAATGTAAAAGTGGCAACAAATAAACATGTACATTGCAAGATCAATACTCATAGTTACCACTTAAGCAGTCTTTTTTCAAAATATCATATTATAAGAACATAAGAAGATGCCTCCGCTGAGGCAGACCAGAGCACCATCTCGCCCAGCGGTCCACTCCCGCGGCGGCCCATCAGGCCTATTGCCTGAGCAGTAGTCCCTGACTATTTCTATAACCTATCTCTACTCCTATCTGTACCCCTCTAGTACTCTTTTTGCAAAAGGACATCATGTTTGAGATGATTGAAGGAATTAGGTGAAGAAGGTGACTTGCAACTAGGTGGCTGGACACATTGACAACAACCATGGGGATGACACTGGAGGTCCTTGTTGGACTAGGATTAGACCGACCTCGTTTTGGATCTTTAACTCATCAACCTGCTAGGACTCAAACTCAAGACGATGGCATACATACATAACCCAATTCTGTAACCGACGTCCATGTTGCAGATGCCGGTTACAGAATAGGGTTTAAAATTCCCAACCCCCCCCCCCAATGGCCCCCCCGAAGATCGCTGGCAGGAGGGTGCCCAATTCCTCCTAAGATTGCCGGCAGGAAAGTGCTCAACCCTTCCTGCCAACAGAACCCACTCCCCCTGACGATTGCCGGCAGGAAGGTGCTCAACCCTTCCTGCCAACAAAACCTGCCCCCCCCCCCCCCGATGATCGCCGGCAGAAAGGTGCTCAACCCTTCCTGCCAACAGAACCCACCCCCCCAACGATCGTGGCAACTCCTACTGCTGACCCCCCCAATGGCCCTCCTGACAATTGTGGCAGGAGGATAACCAACACCTCTTGCCAACCCCCCAAACGGCCCTCCCGACAATCACAGCAGGAGGGTACCCAACCCCTCCTGCCAGCCCCCCAACGGCCCCCCTAAGATCGCCAGCAGGAGGGTGCCCAACCCCTCCTGCCGGACACCCCCAATGAACCCCCCACCCTGGAAACCCCCTTAGTCTTACTTTCAAGATGGACCGGACGGCTCCTCGCACGTCCAGCTAGCAGGCCCACCTCCGTCCAGCCAGCAGGCCCGCCTCCTATAGCGGGAGGGGCCTTAGGCGCCTGGACCAACCAGACCCTAGAACCCTGTGGGTTGGGCAGGGGAGGGGTGGGCCTGCCTCATTTGGACAGAGGTGGGTCTGCTGGCTGGACGTGGGAGGAGCCATCTGATCCAACTTGAAAGTAAGACTAAGGGGGATTCCGGGTTGGGGGGTTCATTGGGAGAGATTGGGCACCCTCCTGCCGGAGATCTTAGGGGGAGCCATTGGGGGGTCATCAGGAGGGGTTGGGCACCCTCCTGCCGGCGATCTTAGGGGGAGCCATTGGAGAGGCCGGCAGGAGGGGTTGGATACCCTCCTGCTGCGAATGTTGGGAGGGCCGTTGGGGTCGGCAGGAGGGTTTGGGCACCTTCCTGCCATGATCGCTGGGGGGAGGGGAGACTTGCGGCCATAGCCACGGCCACTATACTAATCACAGCAGGGAAATCCTTGCCGCGATTAGGTACAGCGGCTGCATCTACTTACCATGTAGGCCAGCATTTTGCTAGCCTACATTGTAAGCGTCTCCCGTTCTGCTAGGGAGACGCGTAGGGCCGCCTAGGTTCGCTTAAGGCCACCACCTAGCCTTAAGCGAGCTTAGGCGGGTTTGTAGGCCTCTCTAGGCTCCTTAGAGACACCTTCAATATAGGCGGCTTGCCTGGGGAGCATTTTTTTTTTTTTTTTTTTTTAGAAAATGTGCCTCTCAATTGGCTGATTAAACAGCTGTAGGATGCCTACAGCTGCCTACAATCGGGAGCACTTTACAGAATCAGGGCCTTAGGCTCTAAAATTAACAACAGGTCTATGGCTGGAATGTTTGTGCCTAAATGTTGAGTATATCTATAGCCATTAAAGTAAGTATCAGGGGCCTAGCTATCATTGAGCTATTCCGGCAAAATGCCCAGGGTCACCCCATGGTAAGCGCCACCTGCAGTTGAAACCCCGCTTCCATGCTACTGGGTCCAGGACCCCTTCCCCTCTCCCCTAATGCCCAGTTGCTTGCCCATCCATCAGATCCTCCAAATGTCACAGTGGCAGACAGTGCTAAAGATTGCCTCTCTAGCTAGGGGGGTGGCTTTCCTTTGTTGCCTCCCTCTCATAGAAAGTTGCATCAGAGCGGTAGATTGTGGCACAGGAAAGGCCCTGCCAGCCAGATAGGCAGCCTTTAGTGTTGTCTCTGCTGCTGTGGCGTCTCTAGGACCCAGCGGGTGAGTAAGCAGCTGGGCATGAGGGGAGAACTGCCAGACTTAGGTGAGGAGAGAGAGATGCTGGACTTGGAGGGGGACGGGGGGATTTTGACCTGTCACTCAGGGTCCACTCTGTCCCAGCTATGCCACTTATGTTCTTGCACATATAGAATAAGCTCCTAACAGGTGCTTTCAATGCACAAAATGTTAGATACCTTATTGTAGAACTGCCATCCATTCCATCACAATTAATAATTAGAACACAAGCAGGGACACTGTATTCTTCACTTGGATCACAGAACACATACTGCCCTATAAAGAGATGTCCACATAATAGCATAGATGTTCTGCCTTTATTATAATTGATACTGTCAGAATGCAATCAGGTTAAGTATATCGACCTGTATTTTAGAGAAGAGATTATAGATAAGGCTTCTTTCAGATTCTCTCTCTGTTGTTATGAATCTAAATGTTTTCCGTGCCCCTGTGTTGTGAACTGATCAGATTGAACATGTTGTTAAGCCTGCCTTTGTGCCTGATGGTTGATCAGGCTCTATGACTACACTATAGGAAACTAGATGACCCTGAACATGGGATTTCTTTGCAGATGCACGTAAATATCAACATATATCAGAAGAGTCAGCTGAAAGTGATGCAGCATATTTCATCATTACAATCCATATCAATTGAAAGAGCAAAATATTAACATTTATACTGTGAATTCAAATACATTATTAAGCTTAAAAAAAAAGCCTTAGTGCAGATGTAGAAAGGTACCACAGGCAAAATCTCGCTATTAGTGAGAGGACTCCGCACATGTTAGTGGCTGTACAATGCAGGAAGGGGTTCAGAGTGAACATTAGTACACAGTACTTTTAAAATGAATGGTAAGGAGGCTATTATATATTCTGTCCCGATTCAGAGATGACAACAGAAGATTTTAAGCTGAGTACAATGTAGCAGGTTTTATGTTAGGACTGAGGAGGCAAATGCTAATAGAAAAACTAATAGAGCCCCCAGATCTGCAGACTCCTATTCATCTGACACCCCCCCCCCCTCACACACACACACACACCTGCCAGGAACTTGATCCCTCCCCAGTGCCCCAAACAATTAGCCCTGGTATCTAGTAAACCCCCACTCCAGATCCCTCCAAACAAATTGCTTTGGCATCTAGTGAACCCCCTATACTTGATCCTCCCCTAAAATAGCTGCAACACCCCTGAATCCCTCAAGAACCCCAATTCCACATCCAATCAAGATTAACCTATGATTGCCTACCCTCAAGCCCACAAATTGCTCTGATGTTAACTAGACTCCCTACCCCCAATCCTCCCTCCCAAAAAGCTCTGGTGTCTAATGGTACCCCAAACCTCTTCCATCCCCAACCCCTCCCAGCATACCTTCAAGATTGTACCGCATGGGGTCAGATTCCACCATTTTCAAAGATGGTGGCATGGGGGCAGGAGTAAGTGGGCACCACCCCTGTCTTTTTATGAAAGTATAACAGGAAGTTTGGGGGTACAACCAGGGCTTTTTGGGAAGATAAGGATGGGGTGGGATCAACTAGACACCAGGGCAATTTGGGGATAGGGAGTTCAAGGGGTCAGAGGTAGATGGGTGGAGGTTCATTATGGGCAGGTGAGGCCCAGTTGATTGTGGGATCCACTAGGTGCCAAGGCAATTTGTTTGAAGGGAAGGGCACTACTAAATGCAAGAGCAATATGTTTTAGGGGTCAGTGTCATGTGGGAGTCGGAAAACTGAGGAATCAGGGAATTTTTTATGGGAGTGATTGTGAAGGTGTTTCCTTACACAGCAGTTTTCTTTTTTAATTACCCTCATACTGTTAGTGTGTGAACCAATCATGACTCAAGCACTGACAGGAAGGAGCATATTTTGGTATTAAGCTTAAGATTACTGCTCTGCTTTTTTTCTGACAGCACACACTTCTTAACATGGCAGTAATTTGTATGCTCATTGATTACAGCATCACTGCAGTAAATTTTTGTGGAAAGCTCACAGCATGCGCTCAGTGCCTCTAACCCATGGCTTTCTGCATCAATCCCTTTGCTCAAGTGAAAGAGGAATAGTGGCAGCAGGCTAAGATGATTTACTAAGCAGAGACGACACTTCCCATATGCAGAGTGGTCCTAGCCACTGCCATTTCTTAAATACTGAGAATTGTGACAATGAAATGATGCACTAAATGGAGAAAAGGCCATTTTTCAATATGGTCATTAAGAACATCTTGGATTTTATTCCTCTGAAGTTTAAATGTTAGCTTTCCTACTGTCATCCTCTTAATTTATGCTATTTCTACTCATATTAAAGTGCATTTGAAAGGTGGTTTATCAAATATGACTAAACTTAAACATAAATCTGCCCAATATTCAGCTGGGAATGGTTCCCAGCTGGCTAAATACCACAAAGCCAACTATCTGCTGATATTCAGCTGGAGACAGCCACTATCTCTCATTGAATATTCTGGTCAGCGGATTGGTCAGTGAGCGGCTATGTTACATGACATAGCTGTCAGACAATGAATATTGATGGTGACTGGCTAAGTCTACTCTAGTGGCAGATAGACCCACCTAAAAAAAGAAGGTCTCTCTTTGGCCACTATACCTAAGCCAACTAGCCAATTAATATTGGCTTGGCTGACTAAGTCTTTGGCAACTACCTTTAACCCAGAAATTTAATGCTGGTAGCTGGACACGGCACCGACATTGAATATCTGGATTCACTGCTGACTGCGGAAGATAGCCAGGCTGCTTCCCTTAGTCTGATTATCGGCTCTAAATGTGGGGGTGGGGGGGGGGGTTCCCCAACATTTTTATTTTGCCATACTGAATTGTGTTGACATGGGTGGTCTGTTAATAGTTGACCTTTCAAAAGTAAAAACTGGTCTGTCTTTTGGATCACAGACAATGTAATTTTAAAAGCTAATTTTAACAGCAGACTTTTATAATTGCATATGCCATATTACTGTAACGTCATGCATCTATTTTATTGGAACTGATTGGGAAGTCCTCCCAAGGGAGGTAGAATTGAGAAGGAGTTCACCTTTATGTGCATACTTTTGAAAATACATATTTATGCATGCAAATTATCCTGGGAAATGTGTATCTAGTTAAGAGTAGGGCAGGGGTCTCCATCATGTAGTCCATGCACTGCATGAGGCCCCCACAGACCATTTTTGTAGCCCTCATATCCAGCAACCCACATCACTACTATGGGTAGAGAAAAGGCCCCGTGAAGCTCCACTGGTTCACAAGTGCCTGTATGGTTACATTGACGCGAATATGTGCACACTCACACATGCAAATACTGCTCAACTCATCTCTTCTTGTGATGCATATACATGTACGTCAATGTGACCATGCAGTCACGCTTTTGTTGGACCCCTGGAGCTTTCTCATGTCCACTTTGCGGCTCTTAACAAGGAAAAGATTGGCGACCACTGGAGCAGAGCATAAATATAAGCAGAGAAATTCCTTGGGATCATTTTTAAAACAGAACAAAGTGCATATTTTCACTTTGAAAACTTGCTGGAATCTACACAAGGAAAAATATGCATGGGGTATTTATGCTCTCGGTTATAAACTATCCAGTAAAAATCAATAAAATTTGAAACTCCAGAGTTTCATTTCCACGTTTATCTGAGGCAAACAGTAATATCCTCCTGTTTTTAAAGGTAGATGGTTACACGCATAGGTCATAGGAGGGCACAGAATTGAGGGAAATACCAAATATTAACTATTGCTCTGTAATGTATGTATCTTTATCATAACATGTTATTGAATATGCTTATTACAATAAATACAAACAAATTCATTAGGATCATCTGATTAATCTGAACTGTAGATATTCTCTCTCTGAAAACCAATTATACCAACCTGCCCGTTAAATTGCTAATAGTGCTTTTTTTAATCTTTTGCGGAGGTGGATACTTCTGATGATTTTAAGATACAAGAACATTACAGCTCCTAACACTAGAAGTCTGTAGCACAGTTTATACTGCAATAAATTTGCTGTAAATTATAGCCTAAATGACAGGAGGCAGCTCAGTGCTAAAGTAGGTACATTCATCACTGGTGATTTCAGTATCCATGCTGACAATCTTTTTGACCTGCTAAGTACCTTTTTTCTTTTTTGCCCTACTTGACTTCTTTAGCCTAATCAAGCCAGCCTTCTCTCCCACTCATTCTTTTTGTTATACATTTGACCTTATCATTGACAATTTACTTTCCTCCTTTTCCTTTTCCAAAGACATTTATTACACTTAATCATTTATTATGTACCTGACCTCTCTGAAAGGCATTCTAGCTAGGCTTGGTCTAATTTTAATTGAGTGACTCAATAACTGCCCTCAACCATCTTCCTAAGGATGTTCATCTTTGTTTCTTATTCTGTTGAGACTCATAATTGGGTTGGTTTAGATGTTCTTAATCACTAAATCCTTTTTGACACCAATTCTAACTCCCATTGCTCAACACCATTGTAGTATATTGAAAAGATATAAGGTCTGAAATATATATCATGATACAATTGGTCCTTTTCTCATGAAGTGGAACCCTTAGAACTTTAGTTTTGTTTTTTCTGCCCTGATGAACAGGCACACCAATAAAACTCTTCCCAAAATTTTTGGGAGGTTCATTTTTGTGCATTCTCCTTAATGCAGATCTTTTATTTCTGAGTCCTTTGTACAATGAATTACAGTAGTCCAACTGACTGATCACTAGGGAGTGAATAAAAACATTAATAGCTGGAGGTGAAGCAAGGATTGTATGGAGCAAATTAATCTCAATTTGTGAAAAGTCTGCTCTATGACTTGTGATACTTGTGGAACCCCAAGAATCCTGGTATCATTACTTGGGGATGGAAGAGGTTTGGGGTACCATTAGACACCAGAGCTTTTTGGGAGGGAGGATTGCGGGTAGGGAGTCTAGTTAACATTAGAGCAATTTGTGGGCTTGAGGGTAGGCAGTCATAGGTTAATCTTGATTGGATTTGGAATTGGGGTTCTTGGGGGATTCAGGGGTATTGCAGCTATTTTAGGGGAGGATCAAGTATAGGGGGTTCACTAGATGCCAAGGCAATTTGTTAAGGAAACCAGAGAGTTACAGAGAACTGGTATGGCAAGAGTGTATGTGTCTCTAGCAGTGAAGAGGAGAGATTTGGATGGGAAGGGTTGAGCACCAGCTTATTATTGTAGAGCCAATCTGTTATTTTAGTCTAGAACAGTGGTTTCCAACCCTGTCCTGGACGACCACCAGGCCAATCGGGTTTTCAGGATAGCCCTAATGAAAATGCATGGAGCAGATCTGCATGCCTGTCAGTTCCATTATATGCAAACCTCACTCATGCATATTCATTAGGGCTAGCCTGAAAACCCGATTGGCCTGGTATACCTCCAGGACAGGGTTGAGAACCACTGGTCTAGAATATAAGAATAGCCTTATTGGGTCAGACCAATGGTCCATCAAGCCCAATAGCCTGTTCTCACAGTGGCAAATCCAGGTCCCTAGTACCTGGCCAAAACCCAAGGAGTAGCAATGTTCCATGCTACCGATCCAGGGCAAACAGTGGCTTCCCCCATGTCTTTTTCAATGACAGACTAGAATTAACATCAGAGATCTTCTGCAAGATAGTGGCCACATCTCTTATTTTGTACTTCTAAAACAACTTTACTGCATGGAAGAGCAAGAACAAAGAATCTTATGTTCCGTAAACTTCCAAAACTCGACTTAGAGGACTTTAATCCTCTGTGAATTATTGATATTTCATGGGACCATGAAATATTTCTCCATGGCAATATCATTTCTGAGGGTGAAAAGTCATTTTTTATCAACTACTATATACAGTATCTATATCTCTCTATATAATATAATATAGATGTAACCCTGGTCTTTCTTACATAGTTCTGAGGGTGATGGTTAAGCTCTTTGGTATAGGCACCCAGATTAGGAATTACAAAACAGGGTAGGTTGTTTAGGCTGGGTGTAGGCCAAATGAATACCAGTTCATGAAACAGGTCTACTATTTACAGTTCAGGTGTACGAAGAAGCAAAGTCATGTCTGGTAACTCTTAACAAGTCCATCCCATCCCAGACCAGTGATCCCGGGTACTGCTATTCAAAGCCTTGTTCAGGAATGATGTTTCTCCATTCCCACTCTATTCCTGTCTGGGGTGTCCTTTCTCTCCAGACCTTTCTTCTCTTTTTCAGTTCTTCAAGCTAGGAAATTTAGATCAGGTCTCTTCTGCTTTCTTGCAAAGGCCACTTTGACCAGAAGTATAGGATTCACCTCCTAACCCCAGGACTCAGGCTTTTGCTGGTGGCTAGGTAACCAAAGACCTTGCTCTCAGTAATGTAAATGTTTTTATCCCATCCAAACTCTACCATTACACATAAGAATACTGTCAATCCTTTTCTTATCCACAGCTATTAGTCTCCCAAATCCACTCTTCTTAGGCAGCTCTACTAGCTCCCATCATATTGTATATATAGATACTGTATACATAGATATAGGTGATGCATGTCGGTAACAAAAATCATATGCACGAATACAGGATGTCCGGTGCTATACTCAGAGAGAGCCCCCAGGAAAGAGACTTGGGATTACTTATAGACAAGTCACTGAAACCATCCACGTAATGTGCAGCGGAGGTAAAAAGGGCAAACAGAATGCTAGGAATGATTAAGAAGGGGATCACAAACAGATCAGAGAAGGTTATCATGCTGCTGTATCGGGCCATGGTATGCTACCACCTGGAATACTGTGTACAACACTGGTCCCCATACATGAAAAATGACATAGTACTACTCAAAATGGTCCAGAGAAGAGCGACAAAAATGGTTAAGGGACTGGGGAGTTGTCATACAACGAGAGGCTAGAGAAACTGGGCCTCTTCTCCCTTGAAAAGAGAAGACTGAGAGGCGACATGATCGAAACATTCAAGATATTGAAGGGAATTGACTTAGTAGAGAAAGAAAAATTGTTCACCCTCTCCAAAGTAAAGAGAACGAGAGGGCATTCGCTAAAGTTAAAAGGGGATAGGTTCCGTACAAATGTAAGGAAGTTCTTCTTCACCAAGAGAGTGTTAGAAATCTGGAACACTCTTCCAGAGGCTGTTATAGGGGAAAGCATAGGCAGGTAAGGCTAGACTCAAATAATAATAATAATAATAATAATAATAACTTTATTCTTATATACCGCCAACAATCTTGCGACTTCTAGGCGGTTTACAATGAAGAGAAACTGATAGGACACTGGTCTTTGACCTAAGGGCCGCCACGTGAGCTGACTGCTGGGCACGATGGACCAATGGTCTGACCCAGCAGCGGCAAATCTCATATTCTTGTATAGATATAATTTTAGTTTTCCAAATGGAACAAAACTGCTAATAATAAATATGGTCAGACTTTAAAGAACAACATATTTTCATTGATCATCTACATTCAAAATGATTTAGCCAGCCAGAAATGGCGGCTGATTGGTTAAATCACTTGTTCAAGGCTATCCGCTAATTTTCAGAGGCACTAAACTGGTTACACTTAAGGGAAAGCCAATTGTTTTGGGGATTTTCCAGGGAAGAGTTAGTAGTTGGTTAAGTGTCAGGGTAATTGCATAAATGGGACTGCATAAAACACATTCCTACCTTTATGTGGTAACCCATAGCTGCTTAGGTTCTGAATATCAACAACCCACTAGGTGTTAGTTGCCTCCACATAAACCAGATATTCAGTGCTGAAGCCTGGACATGGTCTTGCATTAAATATCTGGGAATACCACTGACAGTGGTCATCAAAACTGGCTGATTATTGGTGCCTCAGACCATGACTTCAAAGTTTTTTTTTCACATATCCATAACCAAATGAAATATAACAAGCAAAACAGAAAAAAAAGCAATAGTTAGAAAAAGGGAATACAATTTTTGTTTTTCTATTATGTGTCTTACAAGAGAAATGACTCATTCAAAAATAAGGAGAAGTTGTCTCTTATCTTGACATTTTCATTGTTATTTATTTTGATTTGTTGTCTCTTTCTGCTGTTTACTCCAAATGACAGAATCTCTTTATCTTGTGAGGGAAGAATTAGAATGCTCCTGGCAACAAAGCAGAGCCCTCCATTGTTAAGTCAGCACAGTAAAATGTTGGACATTGCAGACAGGTCTTGCTTTTATGACAATCTTTGTAGTAAAAATAGGAAGTGACTCAGACTGACTTCATTTTCTTTATAATCTTTTATAAACTTTTAACTACAGTATGCAGTTCCCTTTTCTTTGTTGTGATCTGGGGCAACAGTAGATGTCAGTCCTCCCTAAAGATATATAAATGCAGTAGAAGCACTGGTGTTGATTATTGTTGTTGATTGTTCGTTTGTTGAAGGGCAGTTAGATATTCCTCTTGCTAATATTTATTTATTTAACACATTTATATATTGCTTGGAATCTAGGCAGTTTCCAATATCAAGTACATTCATAAAAATTTCATAAGACCATCAACAAGGCAATATTCATTATCTGCATATCTATAATATTTATGCTTTACAAGAACTGGAAACTAATTTCCCATTATTTATTCTACTGATTTTTTTTATCTTTTATATCTTTATTAGACATGATTATTTTAATTTCCTGTGACTTATTTATTTTACTTACTACTATTTACTATTTCTGTAGCACTACCAGATGCACGCAGGGCTGTACATTAAACACACAAGAGATGGTCCCTGCTCATAAGAGCTTACAATCTAATTTTGAAAGATACTGGACAAGAATGGTGAATCAATATATGCTGCTCATGTAGGGAAATACAAAGGGAGAAGAGGTAGAGAGGGTAAGGACAACAGAGGGAAAGAAGCAGGCTGGAGTGATTAGCGAGGCCTGCTACAAATGGTGGGGCCTCTCAGGTCTGGGAGGTGGGGGAGAAGGATCATAAGGGAAAGAGGTAGGGAACAGGGATCCAATAAGAAAAGAAAGGGGTGGGGACAAGGAGAGCAATGGGCATAAGCGCAGAATACACCCGCATAAAAAAACAAACAAAAAACCCCAAATCAAAGATCGGCAGGAGAGATGCTCACTCTCCCACTGCGTCCTCCTGAAACCTCCTGCCTACAATGACCCCTTGCCCCTCCTTACCTTATTCAGGAAGTCTGGCCAGAGGGACACCTACCTGCTCTGGCTGACAGGCCTGCCTCTTACAAAATGGCAGGCCTTCCCCTTCCCGGTGCATCCTGGGATGTGCCTGGGAGGAGCCTGATTGGTCCAGACACCTAAGGTAGGGAGAGGTGGAGCTTGGGGGTAGTTGTTGGGGGGGGTGTTGGGCGACAGCGGGAGAGTGTGGGTATCTCTCCCATTGCCAGAGGGTGTTGGGAAGTGGTACGACATGGCAGGAGAGTGGGCATTTCTCCTGCCAATCTTTGATTTGGGTTTTTGTTTGTATGGGTTTTATTTATGTGGGTGTATTCTGTGCATGTGCTGATCGCTACCACCAGCAACTCATCTCAAGTAAATTTAGCAAGCTTATGCTTCTCTCCACAAACCCGATTTGCATGCCTGTTTGGGGAGAATGATTCGCTTTTTTTAAATCATTACAAGAGCGGCATTGACAATGGCCCATCAGTTTTTACTGTGATGTGTTTGCAAATCCAAATTATTGCCAATTAACAACAATAATTAATTGTTAGTACCCAATTATTAGCACTGACAGACTTATTGCTTAATTAAATTACATGCATAAGTTGTACACACGCCTAAAGTTGGGTGTGCAATTTTAAGCACCATTTATAGAATTCCCTGGTACTGTATGTATGGTGGGTGAGACTGTGAACCACTATGATGGTCTCTCTACACAGCTACCCCGTGATTTCACTGGGATAAAGTTGTGGGTCTGAGTGTTCACTAGGTGCTCCAGCTGACTGTAGCAGTTTATGAATTTAAGTTAATGTGTTTGGAACTATAAGGTGACCAATGATAGTGTTGATATAAGATATCACCTTTGATAATTTGAATTCCCTTGCATAGTGTTGTATACTGTATGACTGTGCACAGGAATGCAGGCAGCAAATGTAGACTTCTATCAATCCATCAAAATAAACCATTTTTTGTTTTGTTTTTGTTCTTTGCCTTGGATTAGGTATACTGAATAGGAAGTTATTTTGAATTAAACAGGTAAAGGAAGCATGCAGAAGCATAGTTTCAGGATTGCTTATCTACATAGATATTGTATGCAAGAGAAGAGGTGATGGGGAATTCTTAGATTCAATATTGACTACATAGTATACTTGGAGAATGCCATTTGATTTATCATGGATTGGTGGTTTGAGGATATGTGTTGTTCTATGCAATGGCAAGGATGGGGTAATCCCTGGTTGTTCTTCAAAATGCCAAAGTAATGTCCAGGTGAAACACAATTCTACACAGATAGAATGTATACAGTACAAAGAAGTTTGTGGTCTGATTTGTGCTAAGTAGATTTCACATTTCAGAGAGTTTGAAAAGCCACATTAATTTCTTTCCCTGTACACCACTTTGGAATACAAAGCTACCATGGTAGACCCAAATGTGCATTTTGAGACTGAAAGATCTCATAAAGAGCATCTGTTGTTAGATGTATAGCACAATAAGAATTGTTTGACACCCACTTAATCTATTCCAGATGTTATAATACATTTTAAACTCTTTCATATATGAATCATAAGTGGTGGTTTTATGACACCATTCTGCTTGCCTTATATATGTTTTGATCCTCTCAGAAGTACACATGTGTTATTCCTGGATTAGAATCTGCATACAACAAAGTTAAAACCTGTAAGTAGCCCCTAAGTGCCAGATGGCTAATGGCTATCTATCTATAATTAATGCCCTACATGTGGAACTAGCAGTGTAGTGGATGCCAAATCCATCACATATGGCACTGCTGATGCCCAGGACGGAGCATTCCTGAGTTTCCTTTCCTATGACTAAGTCCATGTGAAGCTTTTCAGGACCTGCATCATTCAGTAACAGCCAAGACTCAAAGAAAACAACTCATGACTGAGTTATACAGATAAAAAATGTCATAACTTCTAATGTGATTCTTTGGAGACCATATACTGTTCAAATGAAGGGCATCCTCTGAGAACCAAATCTAACGTACTGAAGAAGTTTGCTCAGCAGGTGTTCTCCACCCACTTCTCAATGCATTTACTATGGACATGCACAAGCCAAACATTTTAATTTCACTTTCAGAACGTCTGGCTGTTTTGAAAATGAACATTTTCTCTACTGGATTTCTGGATTTTTTTTTTTTTTTTTTCCCCAAAACATCCAAATTAGACATCCTATCAAAAATGTCCACCACGTATGTTAACTTGTAACCAGTTCTGGGCTCCTTTGCAAGGATGGGCTAAAAAAAGTGATTAAATAAATAAGTAAAATATAATGATGTCATATTTAAATCAGCTTTATTAACCCTAAGCAAGCTGGGAAAGAGAACAAAGTTTCTCCTAAAAGAAAAAGATCATAAAGTCTCACTTAAAACAGCTTTATTAACACAACAAGCTGTGGGAAAAAAGAACAGCAGTTTTAAATGCTATGTTGTATTGTGTTTCTGTTATACAGGCAGGAACAGAGGAAACTGCTTATCGTGCTATTACTACTCTACACATTCATTCAGGCTATGTGGTCTATTTGATAAATCAAATATTGTTCTTGAGATAAAGGAAAGGGTATGTTAACACCATTAAAAGTAACAGGGATTGTTTATTAAATACACTATTTAAGATCTGAGAATTGATGATGATAATGATCAATATGAAATGATACCATTGGAGCTATAAGCTTCTGAGTATGCAGACAGCTATGATGCTCTATCAAACTTGTTGTCACAGAATGTGAAGTACAGCCCTATGTGACAGGGAAGTTCCCGTCACTGGTTCAAAAAAAGCTTTAAATCCTGTCACTAAAGCAAATGTGCCTATTCCTAAGCCAAGGAAGCTGCCCATTAACTCTGTTCCAGTGCTAAGATCAGACAGGCAGGGCAGAATAGAGAAGGGATGGCAGAGAAAAACAGAATACCGGTTTCAAGCTACTATAATCCTTTTTACAAACCATCAGTTAATTCTCCGTTAAACCTCTGGTCAGACAATCTGACACAGCAAAGGTTAAGGAAAGGGGTGGAGCTGACAGTCAGAATGTGGTTAGAGCCCCAGTGAAAGCTCCACAGCAGGATAAATCAAGGGCAGCTGAGAACACACACAGGCAATCAAGAACCTGGAGGGAAGGAAGTTCCTCACAGAACAGGGAAGGCTAGAAGCTCTGTCTTACTGCCTTCTGCTAAGAAACCTCCTGTCCCACAGCACTGCCATGCTAACAGAACTTTGCTTTCCAAGCAGAGGCTATTTGGAAGGGAAAGGCTCCATAAGCAGAGCTGGTCAAATGCTGCTCCAGAGGATAGCCTGTACCCAGCTTCAGAGAGTGAGGGGTGACAGGATAAAAGCGCGTGAGACACCAGCACGCCGACAATCGAGTGCTGACAATTTGGCGCAAGACACCAGCACGCTGCAGGAAAACTTACTTTTAAAGAGTTCCGAAGCAGGGTGTGAGTGGGGAACCCCCCACACTTTATTTCATACTGTTCGCACTGCCGTTGGGGAGGTGGGGATGCAACCCCCCATATTATAGAGAAAACTGAACTTTTACCTAAAAAAATCAGAAAAAGTTCAGTTTTCTCTATGGTGGAAGGTTGCAACTCACCAACCTCCCCCAATGGCAGCATGAACAGTATGAAGTAAAGTTGGGGGTTCCTGACTCACATCCCTCTTCAGAGCTCTTTAAAAGTAAGTTTTCCCGCAGCGCGCTGGTGTCTTGCGCCGAATTGTCAGCGCTCGACTGTCGGCGCACTGGTGTCTCGCTTGTGAATGACTATGAACCGAGTGAGGAGTCCCTTATGAAAGTAGAGGGAGATATCTGTGAGGGGAATGAAATGGACTGCAGCCCAGAAGCCTTAGACTATATGTCTGAATGCAGCATGAGTCAGTAAGGTACTGTGTGGGGTGAGGGAATGAAAGTTTGTTCTATAGCAATGGTCTAAAGTACTTAAAGAAACATTTCTGTCCTTATGTGGGACTGTATAATGAATGAGTTTGATGTGTGAATGTGAGGATTGCCTAATAGCAGAAATTAAACTAGAATCCCTGTATGCAAGCAAAGCATAATGAGTGGGGGATGGGCTAATGCTAATTAATGTTAGAAGGAGAAATAAAACCCCAAGTTGATTCAGTGACCTGACATTTCTCATCCCTGAGAGTGGAACTTTTGGGAGGGGAATCTTAGACCATTAAAACAAGGGTGGATGGTTCCCAGTCCACTGCATAGAAATAAGAGGGGTCAGTGGGATATTCATACTTCAGGCAGTCAGGTGGGGAGAACTTCCTGAAGAAATTGGCTCAATACAATAACTGTGCCAAGCCTAAAAGGAGTAGAGCTAAACTCTTGTATATAAGTTCTTAAAACCAGAATGCTGCCCAGAACTGTGCAAAGCATGGCAGCAGAACTGTGAGAAAGAAACCTAGTTTAAAGGGAAATGTTTTGGGTTTTTTTTTTTTCTTTCCTGATTGAAGCAAGGACTTGCTGTAAAAGAGGACTTTATTTGTGATAAATCCTTTCCAAGCATCATCAGCCAGGCTGTATTAGAACCAGTGCAAGGTGAACTGGATGATAAAACTTGAAACTGGAATTATTGGTGGAAGGGTTTTTATTCCTTTTTCTCTGCTATGCTGATTCCAGGGTGGTCCTCCAAAGAGCGCTAATACTTGCACCTGGGGTGGGTGCCGGGTTGCTAGCGCTAGGCTTACCCCTGGCCCTGTCACACCACATATAAAAATTTACATGGACATGTTATCACATATATCATAAAAGTAAAGTAAAAAGAAGTAGCTGCCTGCTATCTATAACTTTTATTTGTAATGGGATAAATATGATGATAGCTGTTTGACATATTGTACAGTGACCACAAGCAGACTGTCCATCTGCTTCCAAAGTCAATGATATCTGAGAAGAAAAATTTGAAGATACTAAGAAAATTTTCAGATGTTAATAACAGCTCAGTAATTGGAAGTGAAGGAGAGAATAGGTCTCAGTCGAGGAATAGAGTTTTTTTAGATGAGGGGCCTCAAGGCTGCAGGGGATAGTGTCAAGACATCACAGATGTCGAGGAAGAGGACAATGCAACTAATGGAACCTTCCTCAAACCAGGTCCAAAATAACTTAATTTCTAACCATTCTGGCATACCTTTAAATGAGGATCAAATAGCAGTCTTAAACAGAGGTTTATCTTTTATACCAACCATAAAGCAAGATCCTTTCAACTCAAGATGTGATATTGCCAGGATTATACGTAGTTTACAGATTAAATTGCATTTTTCCACCATCACAACTAATAAGGATGATTCTATTTTATGTCCTTCTTCTACATGGTGTGACAAACCTACTCAGAAGCTTATTATAGTTCCAATGGTATCACATCATATTGATCATCATCATCATCATCATCAAATCTCAGATCTTAAATAGTGTATTTAATAAACAATCCCTGTTACTTTTAATGGTGTTAACATACCCTTTCCTTTATCTCAAGAACAATATTTGATTTATCAAATAGACCACATAGCCTGAATGAATGTAGTAATAGCACAATAAGCAGTTTCCTCTGTTCCTGCCTGTATAACAGAAACACAATACAACATAGCATTTAAGACAACTGTTCTTTTTTTTTCACAGCTTGTTTATGCTTGTTCCAGCTGTCTTTCCCCCTTCTCTGACAAAGAAAGCTCAGTAAATGGGAGCCTCAGCAACCAGCCACGCCCCCTCCTAGCAGGAATAGACAAACTCTTAAAGGGCCCTGCAATCTCAATGTCAGCCTGAGCTCTGGACACTCTTAAAGGGACAGGCTTCTTTCTAAAGTTGTGCACAGGATTTCTACACTGTTCAGGATGTTTCCTATACCTGGTAGGGTTTTTAATGGGGCTTACAGGGACTTTCTCCCTGTTTCTAGTAGGGCTAGCTAGATTCCTGTCACAAGATAAAACAGGAAAGCTTTGACTTACCTAAGGCAGTCTCAAAGCAAAGCAAGAAACATCTGCCTTTCTATTATCCAGTGCCAGTAAGGCAGAAAGCAGATAAAGAGTTTCCCCTCAGAGAAACGGCACAAGCTGAAGAAGGAAAGCCTTTCCCCTCACAGAAGCCAAGGGGTTATGGTTCTTTCCTTCAGCTTAAAGTGAGGCTCTTCAGCAGAGCGGAAGAGAGGCAGGAGAGCAAGGAGTTGCAAGAAGACCAGGACGAGAATGGAGACAGAAAATCCAGAACGGGACTGAGCATGCCTCAGACCCTGCAGGGCAGCTTAATAGCACTGACTGGGAAATGAAGGAAGAACAGGATGGTAACTTACCTTCAGAATTCTTCCCTCCAGACTGGAAGATAGTAGTGTTGTAGTTGAAAGCTGGCCAGAGGAAATGGAAGTAGCTTGGTCAAACGTGAGTCTGTGAAAGAGTTTTGTTACTTGCTGTTTTTTCTCTTCTCTGGGAAGCTGACTGTGTATGCTATCAGAGGAGTGTAATCCTAAACTGCAAGGTTTCCACATGGTGTTTTGCTATGCTCTTAGAAAAGGGACAGTATTTTTCCTCTGTATGAAACAGTGATTAATTGAGCTAAACGCTGGGCAGGAGTTTCAGCCTGGTTTCAGAACTCCATGAAAGAACACCAGCTGTGAACTGATTGCCATAGCAACTGTTAAGTGCAATTAGCCTGCATGCCTCATAGAAATGGAGATAAAGACTCTGAGTGTAAACCTGTTCCTTTTCTTTTGGTTAAAGACCAGCCTGGCTGGAGAGTGATTTCACCTCTGGAAATCAGCTTAGAGTTTTTATTGAGAACTGCTTGCAAACGGACTGTGTAGCTTATTAAAAAGCTTGCTCCATAACAATATTGCTGCCTCCTTCTCATGGCTATTGGGATCAGTAGCTCAGCAACACTGCTTTGTTAAGTACTGCTATAAATGTCTTTCCTGCAGCCCTGGCTTTGAGAGCTGTTTATTCCAACTGTTACTTCACAGAGAATTATTAAAAGCTAAAGGCCTGCATTTTGTTCTGGCATCAGTTATGCCCAACTGTAAGACTCTGGTAGAGAGAACTGTATATGATTTATCTAGCAGAACCAGAGCTGGTAGTTGAATCTAAGTTGGTGGAATGAACCTTTTTCTTTTTCTATTGTTTTCATGCTGCCAGGGAACCTGAGTCGCATTATGATTATGCGGCCAGTGGCAAAATAAAGCTTATGATTTTTCACCAAGGCCATTCTGACTACAGGGTGTTCTTTAAAGGTTTAAAGGAACCTTGGAGATAAGCTAAGATAGGCAACTGCCTAGTGGTAACCAATTCTAAAGGGACCATGCCCGAAGTCGACAACGTGTCACTACCTGACTGCCCAGGACGTTCCTAGCATGGGTGTGACTATGGACACCCCCAGGTACCATTGATCCTAATATTACCTGATCCTAATAATACCAATTTAGGCCCCCTACAAATTCCTGTCTTGATCTCCTCCCGCAAACCTTTTAGACCATACATAAAGAGACAAAGGTTCTTAAAAATCTTTTGGCCATTCTGATAAAAAAACAACAACAAAGACCTTCTAATATTTGGTTTGATGCTGAATTGTTGGAATGTAAAAGAAAATTATGAAAATTTGAAAAAAAGTTGGTTAAAAACAAGCAAAACCAAGGATAAGGTAAATTGGAGATGTGGATTGAAAGAATATCAAAAGTTAAGTAAAGTATTATACGCAGAAAGTTGGTGCAGGGAATATAAATAGCAGGGAATTTTTTTAATTGGTCAATAAATTATTTGATACAGAAACTAATAAATGTTCAAGAATGGAATGTCCTCCCTCTTCAGACATATTGGCTGAATTTTTTAACAAAAAAATCTGCAATCTATGAGCCAACTCATTGCCTCCAATTAATAACCATTTAAGTTTTTACAATATTCAACCAAATGATGGTATAAGGGCAGAAATGCTTTGGAAAAAGCTTAGCTCTCCTGACTGACATCTATTTTGTAAGTTATTTTCAAAATATGCCAGATCAAATTGTCTATTGGACTATTGTCCTCAAAATATTTTGAAATGTGTTTTTTCTTTCAAAGCAGATTTATTTAAATGGATTACGCTATCACTAAAAAATGGCTCATTTCCAGTGGAATTGGATCAAATTATGGTTACTCCTATTGTAAAAAATCATAGAGAATCTATCACCATGAACTCTAATTATAGACCAATTGCAAGTATTCCACTGTTTACTATACTGATGGAAGGGCTGGTTAATTTAGAATTAGTTAAACATCTGGAGAAATTTAACATTTTACATAAATACCAATCAGGTTTTCGATCAAGATTTAGTTCTGAGACTGTTCTTGCATCTTCAATTGATCACCTGTACTGCTTATTTAGTGTAGGCACTAGTGTACTTATCCTTTAACTAGATCTGAGTAGTGCCTTTGATCTAGTTGATCACAAGATCCTATTAGACTGTCTGAATTCGATAGGCATCACAGATAATGTATAGACTTGGTTCCAAGGTTTCCTGGAAAAATGATCATATAGAGTCCATAGTGAAGGAAAATATTCATATTATTGGAGTAACCCGTGTGGTGTACCCCAAGGTTCACCTTTATCACTTACACTGTTTAACATCTATCTTACTACACTTGGATGATATAACTATATTGATTCCAATTAAATCATTCAATACAGAGGTGAAAAATCAGATTATATCCATTTTGACTTTAATTGAACATTGGACAATAGATGTTAAACTTAAACTTAATCCAGAAAAAATTAAGTTTTTTCTTGCGTGTCCTACTGATAAAATCAAAGATACAGAATTACATCTAAATGGCCAGAGTTATCCCATAGTTTCTTCCATCAAAATTTTAGCCGTAACCTTAGACCGTTATCTAACTTTGTAAGATCATACTGACTTTATGGTTAGAAAATGTTTCTTTGTTTTATGGAAACCGGACCATTAAGATAAAATTTGCAGATGACACTAAACTGTTCAAAGTTGTTAAAACGCATGCGGATTGTGGAAAATTGCAGGCGGACCTTAAGATATTGGAAGACTGGGCATCCAAATAGCAGATGAAATTTAATGTGGACAAATGCAAAGTGATGCACATTGGGAAGAATAACCTGAATCGCAGTTACCAGATGCTAGGGTCCACCTTGGGGATTAGTGCCCAAGAAAAGGATCTGGGTGTCATCATAAACAATATGATGAAACCTTCTACCCAATGTGCGACGGCAGCCAAAAAAAGCAAATAGAATGCTAGGAATTAGTTTAAAAGGGATGGTTAATAAGACTAAGAATGTTATAATGCCCTGTATCGCTCCATGGCACGACCTCATCTGGAGTATTGTGTTCAATTCTTGTCACCTTATCTCAAGAATGATACTGTATAGTGGCGCTAGAAAAGGTTCAAAGAAGAGTGACCAAGATGGTAAAGGGGATGAAACTTCTCTCATATTAGGAAACACTAAAAAAGTTAGGGCTCTTCAGCTTAGAAAAGAGAGGGCTGAGGGAGAAGATATGATTGAAGTCTATAAAATCCTGAGTGGAGTAGAATGGATACAAGTGGATTGATTTTTACTCCGTCAAAAATTACAAAGACTAGGGGCCACTTGATGAAGTTATAGGGAAATAATTTTAAAACCAATTGGAGGAAATTTTTTTTCACTCAGAGAATATTTAAGCTCTGGAACGCATTGCCAGAGGATGTGGTAAGAGCAGATAGCGTAGCTGGTTTTAAGAAAGGTTTGGACAAGTTCCTGGAGGAAAAGTCCATAGACTGTTATTGAGAAAGACAAGGGGGAAGCCACTGCTTGCCCTGTATCAGTAGCATGGAATATTGCTACACTTTGGGTTTTGGCCAGGTACTAGTGACCTGGATTGGCCACTGTGAGAATGGGCTACTGGGCTTGGTGGACCAATGGTCTGACCCAGTAAGGCTATTCTTATGTTCTTAAATACTTTGATATTGCTGCCTTCAAATTACTAGTATAATCTTCAGTCCTATCTATTCTTGATTATTGTAATATAATATATTTTGGATCTTCTAAAAAGCTTCTTAAAAGATTGCGAGTAATTCAGAACTCAGCTGTCTGGTTAATTTTTGGTCTGAAAAAACATGATCATATCAGCCCTTATTACCGTCAATTACATTGGCTGCCAGTTGAGGCAAGAATTATGTTCAAATTTGCTTGCACCTGCTTGAAAACATTGTTCAGTCTAGCTCCAGCCTACCTTGCCTCTCATTTTGAATTTCATAAAACGATTAAATCAACACGGATCAGTCGTTTGTTTGCTTATCTGTCCATAACAGCGTGCTATTATAAGAGATATTTGGATAAGATACTTGCTTTTCAGGCAGGAAAAGTGAACGACTGTCTGGGCAAGATTGTACAACTGACTGAGTCTTACCATCTCTTTAGGAAATTATTGAAAACACATTTATTTGAAAAATTTATTAACTGATAGTAATCTGATCTTTTTGTATTTTCCTATGATTTGTTTACTCACTGATTATCCGGTTCTCTTTGTTGGGAACCACCTAGAAATTTGCGGTAGGGGCGGTATATAAAAATAAAGTTGTTTATTATTATTATATTGCTGCATTTAGAGATCTGCTCCTAAAAGACCTGGAAAATCTAGAGAAGAACAACTGTAAGAAACACTATGGGGCTCATAATTGAAACTGAAAAACGTCTAAAACCGGCCTTAATCAGCACTTGGACAATCTAAAAGACAAGTCGTCCTAGTGCCGATAATCAAAATGAGTTTTAGACGTATTTAAAAATGACCTAGGCCTTCACAGTGCTACTGAACGACCAGAGCTAAAAAGGGCATTTCAAGAGGAATGTCGTGGGCGGAATTTGGGCGGGCCATGGGCTGTCCTAGACTTAGTCGTACTACATGTATAAATGAAAGTTTCACAACACTGCCAAGATGGAACTTGGATGTTGTGACTTAGGCCATCTAAAACCAGGTCTAAGTTCACAAAAGGTATCCAAAGTGACCAGATAAGCACTGCAGACCAGTGGTGTACCAAGGGGGGGTGTGGGGGGTGGTCCGCCCCGGGTACACGCCCCAAGGGGGTGCACAACTGGCCACCCACTGGGGAATAGGCTGCCGCCAGGGAATAGGCTGCCACTGCCGCCATTGGGAACAAGCCGGCGCCGAGTTCTCCCTCCCTGCTTTTCTTCCCTGTGGGGCCGACCAACTCTCGCCACACAACGTCAATTCTGACGTCGGAGAGGACATTCTGGGCCAGCCAATCGCTGCCTGGCTGGCCCGGAACGTCCTCTCCAACGTTAGAATTGACCTATAAGGGAGCTGTTGTGAGATGTTTATGTGGTCCTCTTTTTGTGAAGTTAATAGCAGTGCCCTATAAGGTGCCCCACTATTCTTTTGCCATGTCTGGGTCTCCAGTCCCTTACTTTTCTAGCCCCTCCCACACCCAAAAGGTCTTTTTCTAAGCGTTTTTGAGTTGGACAAATTTTTTGTCGAAAATGGGGTATAGAGATGGACGATTTAGCAGTCTGGACGATCAGATGGCTGGTCGTACAGTTGGATGATTTTCAAAGAAAAAAAAAATGCTGGACATATTTTTTGAAAATGGACCTTTTCCCGTGTCCGACTTTGGATGACTTGTGACTTAGGCCAAAATGGACTTAGATGTTTCTTTTGATTATGCCTCTCCACGCTAACATGTTGAGTTGAGAATTTGGAGCCCTGCGCTCTCTACAGAAGGACTAGCGCTTGATTATTAAGCCAGCTGACAAAGGTGGTTTGATTGTGGTTTTCCACTAGGACCAATATCAGGCAGAGGTGTTGTATCAATTGAATAACTTTCAATGCTACATTCCTTTGTCAACAGATCCTATAATTGAATTACAATCTGAAATCAGGAGGGTTGTATTAGATGCCCTTTCTAAAGGATACTATATATAAATTGCGCTGAAAGCCATCCCAGAAGTGTTCATCCCAGAATTCCTGTCTTCCACATAGTACCCCAAATTCATAATTCAGAAGAGGTTCCTCCAGGAAGACCCATGGAGGGGCATTTTCGATAGAAAATCTAAGTCTAATTTGGATGTTTTGAAAAAAAACATCCAGAAATCCAGTAAAGAAAATGTCCATTTTCAAAACAGCCAGATGACTATCTTTTATTTTTGAAAATGAGCTATGTAGATGTTTTTGTCCTTAGTATGTTTATCTTTTTTGGCCATTTTCAAAAATAAAAATGTCCAAAAGCAAGTTTTGCAGATGTACCCAACTACCTTATCTGATCTCAGCAGGGGAATCCCCATCAGCTCAGCCAGTTTCGGTGTAGTACTGCCAGCTCAACTGATGGTGGATTCCCCTGTCAGGATCAGGTGAATCGGCAGGGAGAAAAAAAAATGTGTCTTTTGTTCCCTCCCTCACACCCACGTGATTTTTGAGCCAATCAGGGCCTTATGCTCCTCCCATTGCATCCCACGATGCACTGAGAGTGGGAAGGCCCATCATTCAGAGCATGCAGCCCTATAGATAGGAGGGAATGGGCTTCCCTCCTGCCCATTTATCATCCGAAGATACGGGAGTTTTTGGGTGGATGTGGAGAGATGTCGGGGATGTCCTATTTGGGTGGTAGGAAGGGGTCATGACCACTCAGAGAGTAAGGGAGGGTCATGCTTTAAACCATCCACTGGTCTTCTTGTCAGTTTGAGCACTTTTGGGCAACTGTGGCGCAACTAAAAGAGGTCTAACTCCCTGTGTCTAAGTTCTGCCTAGGAAAGCTTTAGCTATTCTTTCAGGACATCCAGATCTAAGCCTGCCCAATGCCCGCCCATAACAAACATCTCAACATGCCCCTTTGAGCTCTGGATGCACAGCAGCTTAGAAGTGCTGCTGAACATCCAGAAAGTTGGTTTTAATTATCGGCACTTGGACGTCCCTGCTATTAGGACATCCAAGTACCAACTTAGATAGGTTTATGGACATTTCAAAGTTTTGATTATGCCCCCCCCATAGTTTCCTTGAAAGGCATGGTCAGAGCCTCTTTCTAAATTTTTGGGCCATTTTTTACAACCTTTTTGTTGGGACAGCCAAGTCTTATATAAAATACACCACTGTTTTCTTTAGAAAGCTTCAATCAATAATGGATTTAAGATTCATTGAATTTTTGGTTACCTTGAATGTATACCATTGTATACCAGCATACTACAAGATCAAGCTTTAAGGGTAGTGGAAAATACTTTGAATAGTAGACCTCCATCTGATAGAGTTCCAATTTCATTTCTCATGACTTTGGTAACTGGTATTGACCAAAATTTATTTCAGCTTTGATAATCAGTTTTTCTTGCAATGTCAAGGAGTGGCCATGGGTACAACAGCAGTTCCAACTATTGCCAATTTATTTATGACCCAGTTTGAAAACCAATGCAAGTGCATGCTTTTCTCCTGACCTCTGTGCAGTTCAAGATGCAGGACTTGAAAGTGGCAAAGAAGAGCTGCAGATTCCATTCAGAGTGGCAATGAGAAGCAGAAAGGGTTGGAGGGCTGATTTTACATTATCATTCTGAAAGCAAAAAAATTCCAAAAAACAAAATATGCCTGGCCTCAGGATATTGGATAAAGGATCTTACACCTGTAGTAACAAGATCTGACAAGATCCACAGAGGATTTATCAATATACAGTATGTTTCAGTAACTGGATTCTGAATTCACCAATTGGATTTGTAAATATTCTGGGGATCATATGCACCAAGTAGCAGTTGATACTGTATGTTTAGAAGATCTGCAGCTATTTGTGGTTTTCTGGTTATGGCTGTGATGCACATTACAGTTTAATGAAATGATACAGCTAACACTATGCTGCGTCTAAATTTATCAACTAGTAATAAAGACACTCATCCTGCTCGTTCAACTTATCATGTCAACTTACAGGATTATTATTTGACCTTTATAAAATGAGTAAACAATGCAATTTTCTCTCTCTTAAGGTCAAAAGTTTAAACAAGCCAATGAAGAGGAAGAAAATATTGACATTTCTCAAAAATGAGCAAGCTGATGTGACATTCCAGAGAATCATCTAAACTTGCAGACACAGCCATACAAAACAAACATGGCGTAGAAGTTATTTTAAAAAAATAAATAAATAAATAAGGATGGGCAATCAGAACAGTTTTGTGTCATTTTTTTTTCATTTTGAAATGAATATTATTAAGAGTGTATACCTACAGAAATGTTGAAAAGAGGTTTTGAAGATTTCATCTCTTCCATTCATACAACATATATATTATACCTCTCCTCCTTTTATAAATAAAGGAATAGCTTAATGGTGAGTATAGAGGCCTGAAAACCAGGAGAACTCAGTTCGATTTCCACTACAGCAATTTGTGAACCTAGACAAGTCACTTAAACCCACCATTGCTCCAGGTACAAAATAAGTACCTGCATATAATATGTAAACCATTTTGATTGTAAGCACAGAAAGATGGTATATCAAATCCCAACAGGCCATTCCTTATCTGTAATATTTCCCAGTTCCAAATTCTGTATTCAAGGCAGCCTTTCAGCTTCTCAGTTGTGCTCTACAGGGTAATTATGTAAGTTTATCCAAAATCTTTCTGCTTCAGCTTTAGATGGTGGTGCTTTCACTGCACTGCTTTGGTTGTC
Organism: Geotrypetes seraphini; assembly: GCF_902459505.1. Lineage (NCBI taxonomy): Eukaryota > Metazoa > Chordata > Amphibia > Gymnophiona > Dermophiidae > Geotrypetes > Geotrypetes seraphini. The sequence goes on from NC_047086.1 coordinate 256,844,482, forward strand.
TCTAAATCAGGGGTGCCCAACGCGTCGATCGCGATCGACCAGTAGCTCAGGAAGGCAACTCGAGTCGATCGCACTCGTGTTGCCGTCCTGATCTACGGGCCGATCAGTCTTCCTCTCCAGTGTTCTCCCTAGGGCCTTTTAGCTGGGCGGGCCGCCCAGCTGTCATCTGCCGCTGCTGAACATTAAAAAAAACCGATTTCAGCCCCTAGCGAACTTATGCTTCGGGCTCTAACGTGTGCGTGCAGGCTTCTCTTCTCTTCCCTCCAAAACCGGAAGTTATGCCCGGGGAGGGGGAGGGGGGGAGAAGGGAAGCCTGCACGCACATGTTGAGAGCCCTGAAGCAACGGGCTAAGGCGGGAGACATGTTAGAAGCATTTCCTCTTCTTGCTGCCGGGTCCTGCCTACTTTCTGTTTCCGCGAAGGCAGGACCCGGCAGCATTTCCCCCAACAGTTCCTCGCGATGCTGGTCGGCCGAAGCAGGGAGAGGTTGGGGCGGCGTCGGCTTTCGGGCCTGTTATTGGTGGCGGTTTGGGTCCTGGTCCCCGATGGCAGTTTGGGTCCCCGATGGCAGTGGCAGTGTCTTGGGGGAGGGCAGGGAGAAAGAAAGAAAGAAAAAGGGCAGGCAGGGAGACAGAAGGAAAGAAGAGAAACAGAAAAAAAGGAAAGGGAGGCAGAGAGAAAGAAAGGGCAGGGAGAGAGGAAGGAAAAGTTGGGGGAGGGAATGAGGTGTGGAGGAGAGGAAGCATACAGGCTGAAAGAAGGGAAGAAAGACTGGATGCACAGTCAGAAGAAGAAAGTGCAACCAGAGACTCATGAAATCACCAGACAAGGTAGGAAAAATGATTTTATTTTAAATTTAGTGATCGAAATGTGTCTCAATTTATATCTGCTGTCTATATTTTACACTAAGGTCCCCTTTTACTAAACCGCAATAGAGTTTTTTTAGCGCAGGGAGCCTATGAGCGTCGAGAGCAGTGCTGGGCATTCAGCGCAGCTCCCTGCGCTCTAAAAACTGCTATCGTGGTTTAGTAAAAAGGGAGGGGGGTATATTTGTCTATTTTTGTATGGTTGTTACTGAGGTGATAGTGCATAGAGTCACCTGCTTTGACCTCTTTGAAAAACCCTGGAATAGGAATGATAATTAACATTTTCTATGCGTACAGTGTGCGTTGTGTTTTTTTTAAATTTTATTGTTGGTAGATCATTTTGACTTGGTCATTTTAAAAGTAGCTCGCAAGCCCAAAAAGTGTGGGCACCCCTGCTCTAAATCATTTATTTTGATATCTTTCCTTTCTATTTTCTTCATATTTCCGCCCTTTTAGGCCCACATTTTGTAGGTGCCTAAATTGACTGGCGCCTACAAAATCAACATTGGTCACTTGTCAATCACACTTAGGCACCGAATCACGGCTACTGGTGCCTGAGAAAAAATTTAGTCACTAGTAATGCAGGCCAGGGTTTTAAAGCTCTACATTTCCAGCACCTAAGTTTTACAGAGAATTGTGCATAGCGGCGCTTAAGGTCATCTTTGCTCCTAACCATTCCTACTTTGATCTTAGGTACAGCTAGACACCATGCTGTAGGCTCGATTGCCATGCCTACCCTGGTAGGTGCCTACTGGCGCCTCATTTTTTTCATGAGTTTTTAATTGGATTTTAATGGCACAGACAATTACTCTACCAATTAAAGTTAATTAAAACAATCAAGCTAGGTGCTGCTGGGCACGTTCTAGGTGCCTACTGGTGCCTAATTTACAGCTGTTCTTTTCAGTTTATTATTGGAGCATATGAATTTAAGATCTTCCGCCATGAACGCAGCATGTTTCAGTTTGATGTTTTGGATCTTCCTCATGGTCTTTGGTGATCTTTATCTTTTTAAGTACCCAGTGGCGTAGCGAAGGTGAGCAGCACCCTCTTCCCTGCCCCTCCCCCCAACCCCCGCCACACACGCCCCTTCCCCATAACTTTTTTTACTTTCAGTGCCAGCAGCCAACTTATTGCCCGTGTCGGCTTTGGCGCTCTCTCTGACGTCATTTCCTAGGTATGGGTCCTAGAAGTGATGTCAGAGCGAGCACCAAAGCCAACACAGGCAGTTAGTTGATGGCTGCTCGTGCTGAAGTTAAAAAGGTACAGAGTGCAGCAGGGAAAGGAGTGGGAAGGTTGGGCTGAGAGGAGGAGGGTTGCCAGCACCTAGAGGAAGATGACACCCAGGGCAGATCGCCCCCCCTCACCCATCCTTACTATGCCACTGTAAGTACCCTTCTATCAAGGATGCCTCTGCTTGCAATGATTTTATTTTTCCTTTAATGCAATTTTCCCATGGAGGAGTTATCTTTTTCTTCTGGCCCTGTATCCTCATTGGTAAAACTCTCTTGGAAATAATTTTGTCTAATTTCTGTAATATCTATTGGTTGTCCTTTTATACAGGTTATAGCCTTATTCATCTTATTTATCATACTCTTTCCTTTAAACGTTAATGTAACATGGGCAGCATTTCCTTCTCCTACAACCCATATTTAATTAAGACTAGGAGTGAGTGCTGAAAGTTCTCAGCCCAACCAATCAGCTTCCTATATTCTGAGCGTTAGTTTACCACTTTAGTTGAAATGAGTGTTATCTTATTTCATTCAGTGTCAATTTGCAGAAACAAAATTCTGTGTTTTGACATTGTTTCAGATCTTTGATTGAACCATATCTACATCATTCTCTTCTTGGTTGAGCTGTTCCCCTTTCAGCACCCCCTCACAAATAGCCTAGCATCTCAACCACTAATTTCTCCACCGCTTGGTCTTCTTTATTTCTCCTTCCTCCTCATTTGACTTCTGTTATTTTCCTTTACTTATCATGTTCTTTTGCATTTCTGGAACTCCTCTCTACTACTCCACCTCATCTATCACAAATATCATCCCTGTTGCTACCTCCAAATGCTCTGGCTGCTGTAGCACCTCTCCTTCTGCATTCCTTGTTAAATCCCTTTTCTCTTGTTCTGTTCCCCTTTCTGTGGCATGGCTCAGCTGTTTTAAAATATTTTCACTCAGGTACTATGCTTTGATTTGTCCAATCATGGATCTTGAAAATAACATAAGAACATGAGGATTGGGTTGAGAATCACTGCTACATAAGAACATAAGTGCCACCATACTGGGACAGATAGAAGGTCTATCAAGCCCGGTATCTTGTTTCCAATAGTGGCACATCCTGGTCACAAGTACCTGACAAGATCTCAAAAGAGTAAAACAGATTTTATGCTGCTTATCCTAGGAATAAGCAGTGGATTTCCCTAGTCCATCTTATGGACTTTTCTTTTAGGAAATTATCCAAATCTTTAAAAAACCCCGCTAAACTAACTGCTTTCGCCACATTCTCTGGTAACAAATTCCAGTATTTAATTACACATTCAGGCCCATATTCTGGCACCTAACTTAAGTTGAAAATGCCGTTCAAAAAAAAAAAGCATTTTAAAATGAAAAATGTAGGTGCCTACCGGTGCCTTAAAACATGGCACCAGTGGTGTTTTATGATACCTAACACCACTGTAGGCCTGGCTAATGCTAGAAGTAAAAAACAAATCGGTTACTCAGCAATTAGTGTTTCCAAAGACCCTTCATTCGAGTACTCTCATAAATATAATATTGGTGCCAATATTCTGTATAAAGGAAAGTTTATGGTCAAATATATTTTATTGAGCAATCAAGAAAACAGCAAGGTAACACAAAAGTACAAAACCAGCTCAAAAGTTTGAAATATCCCCCAAAAAGACCTCCCCCCAAACCCCAACCAAAACACCCCCCCCACACACACACACACACACACCCCCACCCCTGGGTCCTCCTTCCAAACACAAATGAACAAAGAATCAGAATAGCAAACTATACAGGAAAAGTCACAAAAGGATAAGTACAAACAAAAGCTTCAATTAAGTATCCGGCTACGAGCCAGAGGGGTCAAAGTAGTCCAAAAAGGTTCCCAAGTGGTCTGGAAAAGACGACCCTGATGAGAAGACAAATCAGTCACATCCCTGCGCTCCCAAATCAAGAGAGCAATCATGCGGCTCCTCCAAAGGGAATAGTCCGGAGCCTCAGCTTCAAGCCATTTCAGCAGGATGCATTTCAGAGCAATCACAATAGACCACTTGAGAAAAGCTGCAACTCCTTTGGAACGTGGAAAGTAGTGAGGAATAGCCTCAAACAAGAGCAAGGGGGAACTACGAATAGTGACATGCCAAAGAGTCTCCACAAAAGTAAATATAGCAGTCCAAAAAAGCTGTACCTGAGGACAAGTCCAAAACTTGTGGCCTAAGCTGGCTTCCGGAGCCTGACAATGAAGGCAGGCTGCGTGGAGACAGAAGTGAGCCAAATAAGCCCTTTTAGGAGAAATATATAAACGAAAAATCAATTTAAAATATTGCTCCCAAAAGGTAGTGTATTTACGATAAGCAGGCAGTCGACGGACAGCCTGAAGGAGTATATCAGAAGGCAAATCAACAGCAAGATCACCTGACCAAGCATCTCGCAGCCGAGAGTGGTCAAACAAAGGGCATTCATCTTTCAAGTGGCGGTGATGAAACGTGAGAGGGACCGGTTGTTGAGAACCAAGGGTAAAGGCCGTAGACAAAGTCTCATGACAGACGGCCTGCAAGGAGCTAGAAGGTAAGGAAGAAATGTAATGATGGATTTGCAGGTAAGCAAAATAGTCAGTAGTCTGTTTGCAACTGAGCAAAAGATTTAGGGGTGCCTTCGTCAGTAACCAAGTGAAATAGATATTGAATGCCCTTTGTTTCCCACCGAGCAAAACTCGGTCCATCAATCCCAGGTAAGAAAAAATCATTAAAACGAATAGGCATTCTTGTTTGAAAATGAGTTCTATATAATTATGTCACTCACAATAATGATTGACAGCTTTACAGCTAGAGAAATCAATGTTTGCATCTTACGTGCTCATATGTAACAATTGTGGCCAGAGTGTAGATTACTAATAAATCTCAAGTACTGAATATAATCTTGATTGTTGTATAATCAATGTCTTGAGATATTTCTTTATACTATTCTAGTGTATGTTTTTCTGAGAAAAACATAAAAATATCTTATAATGTTTGCAGGTCAATGTAACAATGTAGTCGGAAAGAAAACATAAATGAACACGTCTTAAAAAGAGGTTTAAAATGAATTGTGAATTTCATTCCAGATTATAAAACCTTTTTTATTTTGTCCATGAACTGCATTTGCTGAGCAACTGTTATGAATATGTAAAATAAAACATCTGTGGCTTTTATGAGTATTATTTGTAAAATTCAAAACAGCAAGTGAGGGGGATGACTAAGGATAAGCAAAAAGAATAATTTATTGAATTCATTTTATAAATCTATTTTAATTACTGAAATCCTTTCAGATGTGGATTTATTGTTAGAACAGCTCTACATTGCCATGTATTTTCTGAAATATTTATCAGTGGAGATTAAGCTTTCACATTCTGTGTCAGATGTATGTTGATTATAGGCTTTCTGAAATATATTTCTGCTTTGGTATGTCATCAAGTAAATTTTCTAGTAGCGGGCCTGGAGATCTTTTCTAGGGATAATGTGGCAGAAAAGAATAACAAAGTCTATGGGATAAAAAATTTATGAGAACTTCTATACAGACACACAATCTTTGGTTTTGAAGGAAAGTTGTTTGGGTACACGAGGCTTTATTTCATACAGAGTCAAACTAAACTACACTAAACCTTAAGTTTATATATCACATCCTCTCTATAGAGATGGAGCTTGGCATGGTTTAATATAAGGAACTTTAATATAAGGAAGGAAAAACATAATAAGAGTTAGTGATTATAAAGAGGATAGCGAGATTTACATTTTTGAAAATAGCTAAGTTTTCAGATACTTTCGGTATAATTGGAAGGAGCTCAGATTCCACAACAGGACAGGAAGGTTATTCCAAAGATTTCCCTAATTTCCCAGCATAGATAACGCCTTTTAGAGAGGGGAAAGATAGTTTAAGGGCTCCTTTTACTAAGCTGGACAGTGAAGATGGGTCTTGATCAGCTTTTTTCAGTAATGGGGTCAGGGCAATGTGTCCCATTTCTACAGAAAATAGGCCTGATAGTAAGGCAGAGTTTTAAGTCTGGTGAGAGATGAAATAGCCTGCTTGGGAATTTTCTTGTATAGGTAAGAAGGAAATGGATCCAGGGCACATTTTCAAGATCTTAATTTGTGGCACAATTTTGAAACCTGGGCTTCGGATACATGCTCAAAGACTGTCCAGGATCTGTCTACTGGGATAGGGTTAATGTCGCTGCGCACCAGAGAATTGTAAGTGACTGCTGATGGAAAAGAGCTTCTTATATTAATAACCTTTTCATTGAGAAATTTTGCTAGGTTTTCTGCTGCTGGAGAGGAGGGGAGTATAGAGGAGTCGTTTTTAGAGGTTAAGGAGCACCAGATGTTAAACAATGTACTGCTTTAGTTATTGGATCTGATGAAACTGAAAAGGACACAGGATTATTCTGTTTCTTACAAATATCTCCCCCCCTCCCTTTTTTTTTTTTAAAGCTGAATTATTTTTTTTTATTATCGCTGGCCACAGCGGTAAAAGCTCTGATGCTCATAGATCTCTTATGAGTGTTGGAACTTTTACCGCCCTGGCCAGCAATTAAAAAATGCTAATGCAGCTTCATAAACCCCACCCTTTTACAAAACAGTAGTGCAGTTTTTAGCGCCAGCCACAGTGGTAACAGCTCCAACACTCATAGGAATTCTATGAGCGTCGGAGCTGTTACTGCTGCCGTTAAAACCTACACTACTATTTTGTAGAAAGGGGGGAAGTGGGGATTGTGCATACTGTTTATTCACTTAGGGGTTCATAAATTGCAAATGTAGGTGTCAAAATTCAAGGGGTTCAATGAGGTTATTAAAAAACAATTTGAGTTTATTAGTTTTATCATGCCACAAGTATTATTTCTAGGTACCCTTTTTCAGTGGAATCAAATATATATGTTTGTAACACTTAGGAATCATCTGTGCATAAAAGGTACAAGACTTAAGTGGAGGATACAAGACAAGCCAGTAGAAGGGTGGCAGAGGACCAATGGACGTTTGTTTATTTGGATTTTGTTCACATCTTTTTCAGTAGTAACGTAAGGTGAGTTACTTTCAGGTATGCTGAGTATTTTCCTGTTGGGTTCATGATCTAATTTTGTACTTAGGCAATAAAAGGTTAACCACCCCCCCTTTTACAAAACTAAGCAAGAGGTTTTTAGCACCAGCTGAATGATCTGAGCTGCTCTGACAGTCATAAAATTCCTATGAGTGTCAAAGCAGTGCAGAGCATTCAGCATGCAAACCTCTTGTGCAGTTTTATAAAGGGGGGGGGGGGGGAGAGGGTAAGTGACATAAGGGACAGTAGTGGGATTTGAGCCAAGAACCCCGGATATCAAGTCTAGTGGTTTAACCACTAAGCTACTCCTCTGCTCCTGTTTTTCTGCTATATATCTAATAAACTTATATATATATATATAAATGGTTCATAGTCAGATGCGTGCAAGACATATGCGTCCGGACAAATGGGAGCAGACAAATGAGCGGGAAGACAAGTGAGCGTGAAGACAAGTGACTGTAAGATAAGTGAGCCAAGACATCTGATAACAGACAAGTGAGTCAAGACATCTCAGCGCAGACAAGTGAGTGCAAGACAAGTGAGCGCAAGACATCTGAGGAAAAGTTCAGTTTTCAGTAATAATGGCAGCGGGAACACAATGTCGGCGCATGTATGACCCATGCATTTTGTCCCGTTACAACTGGTTCATAGTTTGACCTGCGCGCTTTTGTCTTGTTACCAGATAATAGCGCGCAAGATGTTATATTGTAAGGTAAATAGTGGGTTCATAGTCCAATTGGTGCACCAATCACAAAGATGCTAGCGAAGGGAAGGCGGGCTGTTTCGAGCACGTAACAAAGGAGCTAACGTAATGAATCATAAAGAGGCTAGCGAAATGAAGGCGGGCTGTTCTGAGCACGTAAAAAATGGAACTAATGTAACCATAGTAATGTGAACGTGCGCGTGATTGTCGTTGCACTGATTTGTCCTTCCGCTCAATTGTCTTGCGCACAATTATCATTGTGCGCAATTGTCATTAGGCTCTATTGTCTAGCGCTCAATTGTCATTGGGCTCAATTGTCGTTGCACTCAAGTGTCTTGTGCTCACTTGTCTTCACGCATTTGTCCGTGCGCGTCACTCATTTGACTTGCCACCTATATATATATATATATATTTATTTGTATTAGGGTTATTTTTGGAGTTTACAAGATAAAATCTTAATTCAGAAGCCTTAACTATAAGGCAAATGTTACACCTATCTTTAAAAAGGGATCAAGAGGTGACAGGTCGGTAAGCTTGACTTCAGTCCCGGACAAAATGGTAGAAGCGCTGATAAAAGACAGCATCTGTGAACACATAGAAAAAAATGGACTAATGAAAGTGAGCCAACATGGCTTCTGCAAGGGAAGATCGTGCCAAACGAACTTACTGCACTTCTTTGAAGGGATAAACAGCCAGATGGACAAAGGGGAACCCATAGACATCATTTATGTCGACTTCCAAAAAGCCTTTGGTAAGGTACCCCATGAGCGGCTGCTTAGGAAGCTGTGGAACCACGGGGTGGAAGGGGACGTACACAGATGGGTTAAACACTGTTTGGCAGGCAGAAAGCAAAGGGTTGGAGTGAAGAGCCACTACTCGGACTGGAGGAGGGTCACGAGCGGTGTTCCGCAGGGCTCGGTGCTCGGACCGCTGCTGTTCAATGTATTTATAAATGACCTAGAAACAGGGACAAAGTGTGAAGTTATAAAATTTGCAGATGACACTAAACTCTGTAGCAGGGTTAGAACTGCGGAGGAATGTGAAGACCTACAAAGGGACCTGAACAAACTGGAGGAATGGGCAAATAAATGGCAGATGAACTTCAATGTAGAGAAATGCAAGGTCATGCATATAGGGAAAAAGAACCCGATGCTCAGCTACAAAATGGCGGGATTAGTACTAGGGGAAAGTAACCCTGAAAAAGACTTGGGTGTGCTGGTGAATACAACAATGAAATCAACGGCACAATGTGCAGCAGCCTCAAAGAAATCAAACAGAATGTTGGGTATTATTAAGAAGGGTATTACAACTAGAATGAAGGAAGTCATCATGCCGCTATATCGTGCAATGGTGCGCCCGCATCTGGAGTTCTGTGTCAAGTATTGATCACCGTACCTTAAGAAGGACATGGTGATAAGAACATAAGAACATAAGCAGTGCCTCCGCCGGGTCAGACCATAGGTCCATCCTGCCCAGTAGTCTGCTCTCGCGGCGGCCCAAACAGGTCACGACCTGTCTGAATAACCAGAAGGGGCCCCCTAGCCACCTTGGTTTCCCATTGAAGTCCTATCTTCCCATCGAAGTCCTAATCCTCCGGTCTTGCACATTCACGACTTGGTTGGGTTTCCATACTTATTACCTGGTTAGTTTTCTATACTTGTATTACATCCCAGCACCTCTCTCAGTATCCCACGATCCCTTTATCCCTCAGGAATCCGTCCAATCCCTGTTTGAATCCCTGTACTGTACTCTGCCTGATCACTTCCTCCGGTAGCGCATTCCAAGTGTCCACGACCCTTTGGGTGAAAAAAAACTTCCTTGCATTTGTTTTGAACCTATCTCCCTTCAGTTTCTCCGAATGCCCCCTCGTACCTGTTGTCCCCTTCAGTCTGAAGAATCTGTCCCTATCCACCCTCTCTATGCCCCTCATGATCTTGAAGGTCTCTATCATATCTCCCCTGAGCCTCCTCTTTTCCAGAGAGAAGAGCCCCAGCCTATCCAACCTCTCGGCGTATGGGCAGTGTTCCAGCCCTTTTACCAGTTTCGTTGCTCTCCTTTGGACTCTCTCAAGTACCGCCATGTCCTTCTTGAGGTGTGGCGACCAATACTGAACGCAGTATTCCAGATGTGGACGCACCATCGCTCGATACAATGGCATGATGACTTCCCGCGTCCTGGTTGTTATGCCCCTCTTTATGATGCCCAGCATCCTGTTGGCTTTTTTCAAGGCTGCTGCGCACTGTGCAGATGGCTTCAGTGATGCATCCACCAGCACACCCAAGTCTCTCTCAAGTCTGCTGTCTCCCAACAATGCCCCCCCCAATTTGTAGTTGAACAACGGGTTCTTTTTCCCTATATGCATGACCTTGCATTTTTCCACGTTAAAGCGCATTTGCCATTTGTTTGCCCAGTCTTCCAGCTTGTCCAGGTCCCTTTGCAGGTCCTCACACTCCTCCCTGGACCTAACTCTACCGCACAGTTTGGTATCGTCTGCAAATTTTATAACCTCGCACTTTGCCTCCTTTTCCAGGTCATTGATAAATATGTTGAAGAGTAACGGCCCCAGCACCGATCCCTGTGGCACACCGCTCGTGACTCCCCGCCAGTCAGAATATTGGCCCTTCACTCTGACCCTCTGCAGTCTACCCGACAACCAGTGCTTGATCCATCTGTGCACATCCCCTCCCACCCCGTGGTTCCACAGCTTCCTAAGCAGCCTTTCATGTGGCACCTTGTCGAAAGCCTTTTGAAAATCGAGGTAAATGATGTCTATGGGTTCCCCATTGTCCACCCGACTGCTTATACCCTCAAAGAAGTACAGAAGGTTCGTTAAGCATGACCTTCCCTTACAGAATCCGTGCTGGCTTGTTCTCAGTAGGCCATTTCTCTCGATGTGCTCGCAAATGCCGTCTTTGATCATAGCTTCCACCATCTTCCCTATAATTGAAGTCAGGCTCACCGGCCTGTAGTTCCCGGGGTCACCCCTCGATCCCTTCTTGAACATAGGTGTGACATTCGCCAATTTCCAGTCCTCTGGTACCTCTCCAGTTTTCAAGGATAGGTTGCAAACATGCTGGATTGTGCCCGCTATTTCTTGTCTTAGTTCCTTTAGAACCCTTGGGTGGATCCCGTCTGGGCCCGGTGATTTGCCGCATTTTAACCTGTCTATCTCTTTGAGGACATCCTCCTTACTTACCTCTATGTGCTCCAATTTTTCGGCCTGTTCCCCACTCATGAGCTCCTCTGAGTCCGGTATATTAGATGTGTCTTCTCTCGTGAAAACCGACGAGAAGAACGTGTTCAACCTCTCAGCTACCTCTTTATCCTCTTTAATCACTCCCTTCCTATCCCCATCGTCCAACGGCCCCACCTCCTCTCTCGCTGGTCGCTTCCCCTTTACGTAACTGAAGAATGCCTTGAAGTTTTTCGCCTCCTTGGCCAGCCCCTCTTCGTATTTCCCTTTTGCTTTTCTAACCTCTCGGTGGCATTCCTTTTGGCATTTCCTGTGCGCCTGGTGATTTTCTTCCGTTGGGTCCTTTTTCCATCTCTGGAAGGATACTTTTTTGTCTTTTATTGCCCTCTTTACTTCAGTTGACATCCAAGCCGGGTCCTTTGACCGCTTGTTCTTGCAGCCTTTCCTGAAACTGGGGACGTACATTCTTTGTGCTTTCTGCAGGGTGTCCCTGAATAGGGTCCAGGCGCTTCCTACAGTCTCCATCCTAAAGATGTTTCTGAGCTTCCTCCCCACCATTTCCCTCATAGCAACATAGTTTCCTTTCCTGAAGTTGAGCGCAGTTGTTGCGGTCCTCCTTACTATGGGAGTCCCCCTTTCTAATTTGAATCTGATCACATTGTGGTCACTGTTGCCTAGTAGTCCTCCCACTTCTACCCCTCTTGCAGGCCCCCCTAATCCGTTTAGGATGAGGTCAAGAGTAGCACCCCCTCGCGTCGGTTCCCTGACTAGTTGCTCCATGAAGCAGTCCCTCACGGCTTCTACAAATCCTGTTTCCCTAGTGCAGTTGGAGTGACCCGTACTCCAGTCTATCCCCGGGTAGTTGAAGTCCCCCATCACTGTTACACTTCCAGTCCTGCATTCCTGTCTCAGTTCAGCTTCCAAATCGTGTCCGACTCCTTCTGGCGTACCAGGTGGGCGATAGTACAGCCCCAGTTTTATGCCTGCACCCTTGTTTCCCGGCAATTTGACCCATAGCAATTCCAGCCCCTCTGCCTTCGTTGCCATATCCATCCCGACCGAGTAGATAGAGTCCTTTATATAGTGCTATGCCTCCTCCCTTCTTGTGGGTCCTGTCCCTTCTGTAGAGCTTGTACCCCGGCAGCGCCACATCCCATTGATTTTCCTCTGTCCACCAGGTTTCTGTAATTCCAATGATATCCAGGTCCTCCCCCTTGGCCACGACTTCTAGTTCACCCATCTTGGCCGTGAGGCTTCTTGCATTTGCGTATAAGCACCGCAGGTCCCGTCGTTTTTCCTCCACCTCTGCATTTACCTGGGCCGCCTCCCCTTGAATGATGTCTGGGACTGCTGGGACTGCTGGGCGCGATGGACCTCTGGTCTGACTCAGCGGAGGCAACTTCTTATGTTCTTAGGTTCTTAAAAAAAAGAGAAAGTCTTAGTAGGTAGAATATGTGATAGCAAAGATGAGATAAGGAAAGTGGATTTTAGGTACAGGACTAGGCTTAACACCTCTACCAATAAGTCTGAATTCAGGGGTCATTTTAAAGCACAATGCTGTTAAAAATAAACTATGGACTTTATTAAGTAATGATTCAAATTTCATTGGATATGGGGAGCTGGTGCTAAATCAGAAAGGAAATGTTATTTGAAACATATTAATGATCTTCTTTATACACCTATATTAAGATTTCACACTTATTGTAATTACCCAGATTATTTATTTATGTAATTAGTTTTCTATCCCATTTTCCCAAAAAGAGCTCAGAATGGGTTACAGGTTAAACATACATATATCAAAAAAATAAATGAAATGTGCTGTTGATAAGTATTGGAGGGAACACCATTCATCCAAACAAAACTGAGACATGTAAATCATAAAAAACATGTAGAGAAAACCAGACCTCAATACTGTGGCTCTTGGGCCCATAAGGCACCCACTGGAGCCTGTATCATTATCGGTCTGTAAAAAAAAAACCAAAAAAACAACTCCACAAAACATAAATAATAATCATTCACACTAGTCCTTTTAAATCTGCACACTGGCTCCCTATCTCCCACAGAATTACCTACAAAATTGTCTTGCTTGTATTTGAAATTCATACAGTTAATACTCCCATACAACTTAGCTTGACTTCTTATAGCCCACTGCTCGTCTAGAACACTCAGATTCTCATACCAAACTCATCTGATTTGTCCATCTTTCCATGAAATTCTCCCAGACATCATCCATTGTTCTATCTTCTCTGTTCAAGGCCCAGAACTCTAGAATACTTTTCCATCTCATCTCAGGCTCCATCAAGTTTTTAAGTTTTATTAAAAGTTTGATGAATCGCTAAATCGTAATGCAAAGCGATGTATAAGTCTAAAATCATTCTTCTTTAATAACATTTAAGTCAGACCTTAAGACATTTAAGTCAGACCTTTACCAAAATGCCTATAGTTGAACTTCTCTCTTTCCTCCAGAAATGTAGCAGAATGCACCTTCATGTCATTACCTCCCTCTTATTTTCCTATTGTTTTTTTATTGTAGCTCTGACCATCATCCCTGAGTCCTGTCTCGACTCAGCACTTCACTTCCCATAATAGTTCTGTAAGCTACTTAGACATTTTATCTGGTAACAGTATAAAAAGTCCCTAATAAACTTGGAAACTTGGATATGTACAATATGCTTTGGAGGAAGGGGAGGAGAGGGAAGATATGATAGAGACGTTTAAATACATACATGGCATAAATATGCATTTGGTGAGTCTCAATTGAAAGGAAACTCCAGAATGAAAGGGCATAGAATGATGTTAAGAGATGATAGGCTCAGGAGTAATCTAAGGAATTACTTTTTTTCACAGTAAGGGTGGTTAATGCATGGAATAGTCTTCTGGAATAGGTGGTAGAGAAAAAGACTGTGTCTGAATTCAATAAAGTATGGGACAGGCACATGAGATCTCTTAGGGAGAGAAGGAGATAGTGGATGCTGTAGATGGGCAGATTGATGGGCCTTTTGTACTTTATCTGCCATCATGTTTATATGTTTCTATTTCTGAGCTGGAATATTCAGTATACTTCTTAGTTGTGATGAATATTGGCCCTTTGCTTTTAAACACATGAAAGAGTGGATATATAAACTAGTCCATGTGACATGAAAAACCTTAATTACTGTACCTAGTATCTGGATTGATATCACATGCAAATATAACGTTTAGATATTATTATGGTTATTTATTTTAAACTATCTTTGAGTTGAATAAAATCTAGTTTGGTAATTTTCTGCAAATATGCATGTGGTACCAAACCATTCTCTACTAAGGTATCCTTTTAATTGGAACTGTTCTAGTATGCATCTGTAGTATAATAGAAATTAATCTTCACTTCACATTAACACCATTCCTGAATTTTATTGAGAGAATTTTCAGATACAGCTTGGTTTATTTTACATCTTTGTTGGTCAATTTGGAGGGTAAAATGCCTTGCTATTGCAGAAATATAAATAACACTTTGAATGGTACAGGGTCACAGTGACTTTCAGAATTTGTATCAGCAGTAAGAGCAGCTCTTCACTAACTGGCATTATATTCATTATTTGATGTATTATTCCATGCTGTGCTTGACACTTGTCTTTTAAGACCATCTCCTGTTTAATGCCTCTTCAATCAACCTAGTTGGTTAAAAAAACTAACAAAGTTTAGCTGGGAAAGCATACTTGCCATGTTCTGAAGCTACAAGCAGTTCTTTGTCAATAGAAATCATTTGCTGTGGTATTTGCAATAGATTTCCTCAGTTGCCAGTGATCATCTCAGGTAAGACTGACCTATTTTTGTTTGAAAAAATATTCAAGTTTTCAAGTTTTATTGGACATTTGATGAATCGCCTATTACAAAATTTCTAGGCGATGTACATTAACAAAATAAAAGTATTCAAGAGGCTAAAATATAACAAATATTGACAAATTACACATTACACTTAATATAAAACCTACATGAAGGGTGAGGAATAGCATAAAGTTACACTGTGGGTTCGGAAAAAAAAGGGAAAAAACAAGAGGATAGGTTTAACTATATCAGAACACAAGCTAATCTGTCATTAAAGAAAGTGAACGCTATGAAATTCAAAAGACTCTTTAAGTAAGTAATTTAAAAAAGATAAAACAATAAGTTTCAAGCCTATATTAAAAAGCGTTTTTAGGTCAGTCAGAAGTAAAAGCGTCTTTAAATAAATAAGTTTTTAACAATTTTTTAAAAGTTGTAATATCCTGTTCCATTCTGATATACTGGGGAATTGCATTCCACCATTGTGGCCCCATTACTGTAAACGTGTCAGCTCTTCGTGTACCTATGATTTTCAGTGACGGTACTGTTAACAGATTTTGTTCCGATGATCGTAATGGGCGTTGGGTTGTGTAAGGGATTAATGATTTTGAAATAAATTGTGGTTCATTGTATAATAAAGTCTTAAAGATGAGAAGCATTGTTTTGAATAGTGTTCTGTGACTTTTAGGTAACCAGTGAGCGTCTTTAAGTAATGGGGAGACATGATCATATTTTTTTGCATTATATATTATTTTTATAGCAGTATTTTGGATGGTCTGTAATCTCCTTTTTTCTTTTTGTGTAATATTAAGAAATAAGGCATTACAGTAATCAATTTTCGATATAACAAAAGAATGTATTAGAATCTTTAAAGATGGTAAATTTAGAAATTTGGAAATTGATCTAATCTGCCGTAGTTTAAAGAAACAATTTTTGACTATGTGGGAGATGTGATCATGGTAAGTCAGATTATCATCTAAAAAAACTCCGAGTATTTTCACAGTGGATACTAGGTTAAGAGTAATATTGTTAAGTACAAATGGTTTTGATAATAGAATGTCTTTTTTCCAATTAAATAGCATAGTTTTGGTCTTGTTAATGTTTAATGATAATTTATTTGAGGTAAGCCAGTCTTGTATTTGTTCAAGTTTGTAATTGATGGAAGAAACTTCAGTGGTATTATTTGGATCAAGAGGATGAATTAATTGTATGTCGTCAGCATATGAATATGGAATAAAGCCTATGGATTGGCAAATTTCTAATAGTGGTGAAAGAAAAATATTAAAGAGTAACGGGGACAAAATTGATCCTTGGGGTATACCAAATGTGGAAGTGTGGGGGGCGGAAACTTCATTATTAAATCTTACAGAGGATGAACGGTTGGAAAGATACGATTTGAACCATGCTAAAACATTCTCGGTGATTCCTTTTTCCGCAAGCCTATTGATGAGTAATTCGTGATCAATGGTATCGAATGCTGCTGAAATGTCTAAAGAAAATAGTATTACAGATTTATGATGATCCAGGAAGTATTGTATATTAGATGTTAAACCTAATAACGAATATTCAGTGTTATGAAATTTTCTGAAACCAGTCTGATTTGGATGCAAAGCGTTTGTGTTCTCAATGAAGTCAGAGAGTTGATTGAAGATCCATTTTTCTGTTAATTTAGCTATAAAAGGTATATTAGCTATCGGACGATAGTTGGATAAATCATCAATACCAATTTTGTAATTTTTAAGAATGGGGGTGATATATGCAGTCTTCCATTGAAGTGGAACTGTAGAAGTAAGAAGGCTCTTTTGAATGAGTGACAATATGAAAGGACCGAAATGTAGGAAGTGTTTTTTCAAATAGAAAGGTGGAATGATTTCAGATTGGGAATTTTTTAAGTTTACTTGTTGTAATAATGAATTGATATCTTGTAGGGATGGGATTTTAAAGTTTGAACATTTAGCTATAGGTATGAATTCTGTTTGGTCAGTAGTAATGCAATTATTTAATGTGTTTTGGGAAAAGGAATTGCGAATATTATTTATTTTTTGTATGAAAGCATTAGATAGTTCTTGAGCTTTTAAAGTTGATCTTTGAATGGAACTGTTTATTGTATTTTTTGGATCGATTCTTTTTAGAATATTATAAAGAATGGAAGAATTCTTTGCCTTTTCAATTTTTTTGGAGTAATATGATTTTTTTGCCTGGTTTATTTTTGTCTTATAAAGTGAAACTTTTTCCCTATATACTTGTAAGTTATCTGATGTTTTATTTTGTCGCCATTTCCTTTCTAGCGAACGTACTTGTTGTTTAACCATATTTAGATCTGCTGTAAACCAAGGGTTGATGATTTTACGAAGTGAAATGGTTTTTGATATTAATGGAGATACTATATCAAGAAGAGACGTCAATGATGAGTTCCAGGCCGTTAGTTGATCTTCTATGGAATCGGGAAAAGAAGTTATGATATTTAAGTCCAAAAAAGAAGATAAGTCTGTATTGTCCAGCTTATTAAAATCTCTGACTGTAATGACCTTGTTTTTTGGTAAGTGTTGTGTAGGACTAGGACTAGGTAAAAAATAAGAAAAGGTTATGAAGTAATGATCAGACCAAGGAATTGGCAAAACTGAAAGATTTGAAATGTTCGGTTGCTGGGAAAACGTGACAAGAATATTATCAAGTGTATGATTAGCTTTGTGTGTCGGGAAGTTTATTTGTGGTTTTATATTGAGAGGTGTGAGAATGTTTAGAAGATCCCTAGTATTGGAATTGTAAGGGTCATCAAAATGTATATTGAAATCACCTAGGATTATTGGGTTGGTTGTTGATGAGGAAAAATCAAATAAAAGATCTTGAAGGAGTGAAAGTTTATTTGAACTTATAGGAGGAGGAACATAAAGTAAGAGAAAATCGAATTGGTTGTTAATGGTATCTTTTAGATGAAGGAATTCAATTGAAGCAGCTTTTGGGGATTGATCACATAATTTTAGAATATTGTTCTTATAGATGACAGCAATGCCTCCTCCTTTTCGGTAATGACGATGGTTAGATATATAGTTGTAGTTAGGGGGACAACAATAGGAAAGATAAGCTTCCTCGCCTTCTGAAAGCCAAGTTTCTGTGATAAATAGTATTTGTAATTTATTTTCAGGTCCTCTACAAGTGGAGGGCCATAATCAAAAGAAACGTCTAAGTCCAATTTGGACGTAGGGCGCTAGTCACCCAAAGTCGGCAATGGCAAAATGTCCATTCTTGAAAAGTATGTCTAAAATTGTAGTTTTTTCCAGACCGCAACTACGTCTATCTTTATACCACATTCTCAACCAAAAATTTGTCCAAGTCCCAAATGCCCAGAATAAGACCTTTTGGACATGGGAGGGGCCAACATTGTGATGAACTGGCCACCCAGACATGGCAGCAGAGCAGAGGGGCACCTTATAGGGCACTGCTGTGAACTTCACAAAAAGGGTGCCACATCTCACCGGAACTCTCTTATAGGTTATGGTGAGCCCCCAAAATACTGCCAAAACCCACTATACCCACCTTACAACCTCAATAGCCCTTATGGCTGCAGGTGGCACCTATATGGCAGTACAGTAGGGTTTGGGGGGGTTTGTTGGGCTCACATTTTCCACCATTAATGTAGTGGTTAGGGAAGCTTATGGACCTGGGCCCTCCTCTCTATGGTTCAGTAGCCCTCCCCCCAGACTACTTAGGACACCTCTGTGCAGCTCTACTAGGCTTTCCTATAGCAGGTGCTGATATTATGAGACAGGTATATAGGTTTTTATTCTGATCTTTGCAGGAGTGTGAGAGGGATCAATGAACTCTGGGGGAATGTGTGGGGGTCTTTACTTTGTCTCTGCAGTGGTTATCTAGTCACTTTGGATAAATTTAGGGCACTTATACCTGTTTTTATATTGTCTAAGTCAGAAAGTATAAGTTCCGTCCAGGAAGTCTCGTAAAACCTTTGATTATCCCTGCAGAACAAGTCTATGTCGGCCCACATCCCACCAACATCTCTCCCTAACCACTGCTCCACCTATGCCCCTTTTAACTCTGGGTGCATAGAAACATACAAAGGTTTTTAGACATGTTTAAGTTTTAATTACGAACCCTTTAGATCAGACATGACAAATTCTGGCCCGTGAGCCAAGTCTGGCCCATCAGACAATTACAGATTTGCACTTAAGCTGGCCCGCCAGTACACATCAGGTACAAGTGCCGCATCAGCTGTAGATTCACGCAGCTTCCTGATCTCACATTAAAGCAGCCTGCAGAGGATCGCTGGTCGGCTGTAGCGATCCTAACAAACTGCCATAGCCTCAGCAACATGTTCCCTCTGCTGCAGTCCAGTATGTCAGAGGAGGGGCGGGACCGTGGCAGAGGGAACGTGCTGCGGAGGCCAATGACAGCCTGCTTGGATCGCTACAGCTGACCGGCGATCCTCTGCAGGCTGCTTTAATGTGAGACCTGGAAGCCAGGATGGAGGGAGGGAAGGAAAAGGGCCAAATCTTGGGCCAAAAGGAAAGATGTCAGATCTCGGGGGAGGGGAGGGAAATGGAAGGGAAGAAGAAAGAAGGAGACCCTGGGAAGCAAGTTATCCAAAGACAACCAGAGCCTGGGACCACAACATGATCTGAATAATGACCAGACAACAAAAGGTAGAAAAAATAATTTTATTTCCTATTTTGTGATTACAATATGTCAGATTTGAAAGGTGTATCCTGCCAGAACTGGTGTTAGACAGCAAGCGTGAACTAGGACCTAAAAGAGAGAGGAAAAGTCTTTTTTATTTATTTTGTTTACATCACAGAGCTGGCGTGGGATTGGAGAGGCTGTAACCCTATACTTCTACTAAGACTAAGGGGTCCTTTTATTAAGGTGCGCATTTAGCTAGTGCTAAATCTGTTAGCTTACCTTAATAAAAGGACCCCTAAATATCTTAATAAAAAATTTTGCCCCTTATGTGATTGAGTTTAACACCTCCACCTTAGATACTAGAATGAAGATGTCTAATGGTGATTAGATGTTTAACATCATCTCTCAGGACAATGATTCAATAATAGGGTGTCTAGAAATCTTGCTCTCTCGTGCTTACTTCTTAAATTCAGGCCACAAACTACCCTGACACAATATTGATTAACAAGGACTGCAGATTTACAGAATATAAATTCAAGCCATCACAAGAACTCCAGAACTGTCTCTAAACCCTCTTCCTCTTATCAGAGCCTGGGCTATCCTTCTGTATGCTGGGTCCCAGTGATGAGGCCACCTATAACCTATGTGGGCTTTAGGCACCTTCTGAGAGTCACACATCATGACCCTTGCTATGACTTAATTTTCCCCACCATAGGGAGAATCACAGATTGGGTTTGAGAATTACATTTTTTTTATTTAATTTACTTTTCTTTCTTTTGATTGTTTTATTACCAATGTAAACCATTTCAGATGATTTTATCATAAAAGTATATAAATCTTATCAATATATGCATAAATAGGTAGAGGGGCATAATCAAACAAAAATGTCTAAGTCCCCTTTTGGCCTAGGCCCTAAATGCTGAAAGTAAAAGCAGGGAAAATATCCATTCTCAAAAAAAAAAAAAAAAAAGTCCAAAATGAGGGTTTTTTTTGAGAATGGCCTACCTCTACGTTTAGCTGTTTAAACGCCCGGACCTCCACTATGCCTACACTTAAGACACATTACATTACATTACATTACATTAGGGATTTCTATTCCGCCATTACCTTGCGGTTCAAGGCGGATTACAAAAGGTTAATTTAAAAACAGAGTTACAATGATTACCAACCAAAAAACATCCTAAGTCCCAAATGTCCAAAACCAGACCTTTTAGGCGAAGGAGGAGTCAATTCTTCGCCTAAAAGCTGGATTCTGTAACTGATGTCTGTAAAAAAGAACACCGGTCACAGAATCCACCCCCCCCAGCAATGATCGTGGCAGGAGAGATGGCTATCGTGGCAGAAGAGATACCCAATCTCTCCTGTCATGATCTACCCCCCTTCCCCCCGATTGGATCGAGCAGAGGGAGTCCAACCGCTCTGCCCCGATGACCACCCCACCACCCGACAAGTTCAAGGCATGAGGAAGCCCAACCCCTCCTGTCATGCGACCCCCCCACAACAAGATCCAGGCAGGAGGGAGCCCAACCCCTCCTGCCCTGACAACCAACCCTTCCCCCATCCCCTCTAAGATATGGGCAGGAGAGAGCCCAGGCCCTCCTGCCCCAATGCAGCCCCCATCACAACTGCCCCCGAAACCCCTGTGGTTGGGGCTTGAGCCGCCTGTGCCAATCAGGCCCTAAGGCCCACCATTCTGCGGATGGCGAGCCTGCTGGACGGACTTGGGACCAGTTCATCCGGCCAACTTTTTTAAGGTAAAGAGTGTTGGGGGTGGGGGTGGGGTGTCGAGGGGTCAGAAGGTGGTGTCACAAGTCAGCGGGTGGGGATGGTGGTTCAGGGGATCGATTGGGGGTTTCAGGGGGCGGCGTGAGGGGACTGCATTGGGGCAGGAGGGCCTGGGCTCCCTCCTGCCCGTATCTTAGTGGGGTGGGGAGGTTGTCGGGGCAGGAGGAGTAGGGCTTCTTCCTGCCCATGTCCGATTGGCTATCTCTCCTGCTGCGATAGCGATCCCAAGTGCCGTGCGGCAGGGGAGATGAGCCATCTCTCCTGCTGTGATCATTGCTGGGGGGTAGGCAGGTTGCCGGGGCCGCTGAGCTGATCGCTGCAGCTGTGATCAGCTCAGTAGCCCCTTTTTCAGCACTTATATCTGTTTTGACTTGGTCTAAGTCAAAACGTATAAGTGCTGGCTGGGCAACCTGTCAAAAGTTTTGGTTATACTTGTTTTACGAATAAGGGCTCCTTTTACTAAGCTGCGATAGCATTTTTAGGGCATGCAGGATTTTAGTGCATGCTAAACCCGTTACGTGGCTAGAACTAACTTTACTGGAAACTTAACTTTTTCCCTCTTTTTAGGGAAAAAGTGAAGTTTTCAGTATAATGTGGGGGGTTACTACCCCCCAAACCCCCCACAACGCCGGCGCGATCTCTGTTAAGTAAAGTGGGGGGGTTCCCCACCAACACCCCCCGTCGGAGCCCCTTAAAATACTGTTTTTCTTTGGCGCGCTTCCGCCTTGCGCTCAGTTGTCTGCGCTGGGTTGTTGATGTGCCTTTGTCGTCACACGCTTTTGACCTGTCACCCTCTTTCCCTCCCATTCCACATACCTATGTCCAATTCTCTTTTCTCTTCCCTCACCAACCTGCTGCATCTTTCTTTCCCTCCCTTCACACCACCCTACCCAAGCATTTCTCTTTCTCTCCTTTCCTAACCCACAGCCTGTGCAGCATCTGTCCTTCCCAACCCCCTCTAAGAACATAAGAATTGCCGCTGCTGGGTCAGACCAGTGGTCCATCGTGCCCAGCAGACCGCTCAAGAGGTGTCCCTTAGGTCAAAGACCTAACAGAGACCAGCCCTACCTGCGTATGTTCTGGTTCAGCAGGAACTTGTCTAACTTTATCTTGAATCCCTGGAGGGTGTTTTCCCCTATAACAGTCTCCGTGGAGCTGCGTGGGAGCATTTAATGCTCTGGCCATGGTAGTAGCCTCTATCATAGCTTAGTTAAAGGGGGGAAAATTAGGGAGGAATTCCTTCTGCACCCTGTTTTTATCTCCTATAACTGGTCTTTCTCATAATCCCCGTATCTCACAGTGACTATAAACCAGAGGACTAGAAGTTTCCTGTGATCTTTCCAACCGTACAAAGCTGGACAAGGGCCCATTTCTAATAACTCTCTCTCTCCTCTCAGCTGCCAGGGATTCTCCCCTCCCCCCATACACATTCCCATCTACTAGTGCTGCCCGATTCAGGGGAAAAAATTTGATTTGATTTGATTCAGCCCATTGAATCGATTTTTTGATTCAATTTTCCTGCCCACTTGAGTGTTTTTTCAAATATACTGGTGGGTTTATTTTATAGCCTCTTCACCTCTTTTACAGCCTCTTCACTCCCTTTGCCTTCTCCTAACCACACTGGCATTGTGGTATCTAATATAATAAAACGCTAGGCCGCGCATGCGCACTTCCTATATGTGCGCCAGTTTTCCGTGAGCTGTAGCGACACATAGCAAGTGCGCATGCGCGACTTACAGTGCTCCATTACAGTAATTTTGCCGTTGCCGCCTCTCCGCTCTCTCTCTTCCTCCCCCCCAGCGATGGATGTCGACCACGGCGGCTCTAGTCGGATGTCGGCCGCGGTGGCACAAGAATGCAGGGTGGAAGAGGCGCTTGCGCTGGGTAGAAGAGGTGGAGCGGCGGCTGGGTCGCCTCTCCGCAAATCCGGAAAACATTTTAAGTTCCAAGCAACTGTGCCGCTCACATCAAAAGCCAACCCTTCCGGCTTTTAAGTTGGGCACTGCTTCTCCTGCGGCGCGGCGGCCCGAGTCGGATGTCGGCCGCCTCCTTCCCTCCCCCCCAACCCGGGCAGAGGCACAGCCGACAAACTTACCCGGAGCCGGAAACGAAACGCCGAGGTCATCTCGCTGTGGGAGAGGCGGATTAGAGGGTCAATGGGGTCGGATGCACGGTGGCGGGGGCGGGGGTGGGAACAGGCTGATCACCGGTTCTACTGCACAGGGGTGGATGGGAGGGGGGTACAAATTTAAAGATGCTGCTCATTGGGTCTACTACACAGGGGGATGGGAGGGAGGCAGGCAGGCTGGCTTCGGAGGTGGGGTTGGGTCAATGTCTGGAAGGCAGTGAGGGGGACATAGGAAGGAGGCACTGGGGGCCACTAAGGACATAGGAAGGGGCATTGAGGGCACTAAGGATACAGGACAGAGGCACTGGGGGCACTAAGGACACGGGAAGGAGGCACTGGGGGCACTAAGGACACAGGACGGATGCACTGGGGGCACTAAGGACATGGGAAGGAGGCACTGGGGGCACTAAGGACATGGGAAGGAAGAACTGGGGTACTAAGGACATAGGAGGCACAGAGGGCACTAAGGACATAGAATGGGACAGTATGGACATAGGAAGGGGGCCACTGAGAGACAGGCAGGCATGGCACAACAGAGAAATACAGAGACAGAAAGAAAGATAGACAGGGGGCCAGGGAGAGACACAGATAGAAAGAATGACAGACAGACAGCATCCAAGGAGAAAGATACAAAGAAAAAAAACAACCCCAAAATAGATGTCTACTCTAGCACTCGTTAATGTAACGGGCTAAAATACTAATAAACAAAATAAACAAACAAAAAAGAAATTTCCTCTCTCTGTTAAATCCTAGCTCATGTTTGCAGTCTGACACCAGCTCTGGCAGGATACACATTTCCAATCTGACATATTGTAATCACAAAACAGAAAATAAAATTATTTTTTCTACCTTTTGTTGTCTGGTCATTATTCAAATCTTGTTGGTCCCGGGCTCTGGTTGTCTTCTGATAACTTGCTTGCCAGGGTCTCCTTCTTTCTTCTTTTTCCATGCTAACCATCCATCTTCCATCTCTATCCTCCCCTTCCGTTTCCCTTCCCTCCCCTGGAAGTCTGGCATCTTTCCTTTTTTTTGTCTCCATCCACAGATCCACTTTTTCTCAACTACCCTTTCATCTAGCACCTCTCCCTTCTTCCCTACCACCCCAAGGTCCACCATCTCTCCCTTTCTTTTCCCAACTACCCTCCTATCCAGTATGTCTATCCCCCCTTCACACCATTCCTTGTGTCCAACTTCTCTCCCTTTCTGTTCCTTCCCTCCCTAAATTCCATTGTCCACCATCTCTCTCCCTCTCCTCTGTTTTTAGATCCATTATTTCTTCCCCCCAAAGTCCGGCATATGCATGTCTCTTTGAAACCCCCCCTTCCCTCCTTCCCTCTGGGTACTTCTACACCAGGGCCCCTCTCCTTTGAAAGTCTTTCCCCCCCTGAAGGCCTGTACCCCACCCCACCCACCCCATCCCGGAAGGCCTGCGTGTTCCCCCTGACCTCCCACGCATCCATTTACCTCATTTCAGCAGCCTGCAGAGAGGATCGCTTGTGCTAGTGATCTCTGCAAGCTGCTATAGGCCTTTGGAGCTGTCTTCCTTCTGCCGTAGTCTTGCCCCCTCCTCTGACATCAGAGGCAGGATCGTAGCAGAGAAAACAACTCCGAAGGCCTATAGCAGAGATCGCTAGCACAAGCTATCCTCTTTGAAGACTGCTGAAATGAGGTAAATGGATGTGCGCAGGGCAGGAATAATTCATCAAGGGCCCCTAAGCACACAAGTCTACTGGGCCCCCTGCCACACTCCGCCCCCCTGCCCTATCCCACCATGCCCTGCCCCCTGCCCAGGCTACCCCACCATGCCCTGCCCTGCCCGCATTTACCCATTTTCTTATTTCTTTTCCCCTTCTTGCTTCTCTACTTCTACTCTTCACTGTTCTCTTTCTTTCCCTTTCTCCCACCAGACATTTTTCTCTGCTCACTCCATCCCTCTCTCCAAATACTCTTTATCATCTTTCCAACCCTATATTTTTCTTCCTGTCTCCTTTCTCATTCCCATCCTTCGTTCAGTACTGTTTCACTCCTTCATAGCCTATTCGTATTGGCTCTTCACTCCTTGCCTCCTCCCCCTCAGCTCTCCTCTCAGGCTGATTGAGGCTGCCTACATTTGATCTCTCTTTTTTTTTTATCATGCAACAGTCCGTTGTCAGCAGAAGAAATGTTTAAATATACTGTACTTCATTTGGTGCTGCTGTGGGTCCAGTCTCATGGCAAGAGCTGCAGGATCCACACAGAATCCTCCCTTCCTTCCCCAGAAGCCTGCCTGCCTTTCCCCAAGCCAACCCACCACCAATTCCACCTCCCGCCACTCACCCCCTGCCCGCCACCACTGCTCGCCGACTCCATTTAACCCCCCCCTTCCCCCCTGCTGCTGCCACAACTCCAAAAGGGCCAGGTGCGTGCAGCGATTGCACCCGCTGGTCCATAAGCCTTTCCCCGACGTCAATTCTGACGGAGAGAAGGCTTATGGGCTGGCGGTGTGCAATCGCTACATACGCCTGGCTCTTTTGGAGCAGCGGCAGTGAGTGGAATTAAATGTAGCAGGCAGGCGGGCTGCAAGCAGATGGGCTACGGTGCAGGCAAGCATCAACAGCAGCATTGTCTGCCGAGGCAGAGAAGAAGTACACAGAACCACTACTGTCGCCTGCAGCCTCCTAACCCGGGCATGATGTGATATTATCGTAGCAGCGCATCGGGCCCCCCTGAACTCCTCAGGCCCAAGGCACATGCCTACTAGGCCTACTCTTTAATCCAGCCCTGGATGCGCAGGAGGCTAGGGGGGAAGCTGGACACCAGCAGGAGGCCAGACGAGAAGCCAGACACCAGCACTTCCCGACTGACCCTCGCCCTCTAAAGCAGGAGCAGCAGTGGCCGGCCAGTAAGAGGCAGCACTGCCGCTCCTGCTTTAGGGGGCGAGGGTCAGTCACCGAATCTGGAGGCCAAAATTTTTTTTTTTTAATTGATTCGAATCGTGAATCGGGCAGCACTACTATCAACCTCTCTTGTACATGGCTTATATATCTATCTATCTATATATATATATATATATATATATGATAAAAAGTCTGATTTCTTTAAAATAAACTGAGTAAAAAAAACATCAGTTAAAATGCTAGATTCTCTATGCCCTTGTCTTCTGGAAACAGAAATATTTCTTAGCTCATTGTATACTGTCATGTAATAAGGCTGCATGAATACAAATTTCCATGGGTTGGTGACCTCCAAATATCTTTGAAATAATTAATATGGTGCTTAGAGGGATGGATTTGCATATGCATGAAGGATCATTTATTGCTATTTGGTTATTGTGCAGTGTACTGGAATTACATGACACACTCTCAAAAGAGTCAGCTTGAATAAATATACACTGCATGTACTCCATCCCTTTCAACATGGATTTGTTTTCACCAGCTATATTTGAGTTTAAGACAGTACAGAATGATATTGTCACTGTCCTAAGGGGAAAAATAGTCGCACCAAGCTGCACTTTTAAGAAAACAAAAATCATGAGTTAATGATTTCTACCTTATATTAACTCTTTTAAAATGACTTTCAGTGGAATTCTTGCACATATGTGAAATATTTGAATATATTTGGGTAAGATATCAATATGGGCTATTGTTAAGATATGTCATTTTACTGAGAACAAGTGAAAAAGCCCCAAGGGCAGTCAAGTATGAGATAATCAAGTGCTCTTCATTGATAAATCCAATACAGGTTGTGTTTTGGTTGTCAAAACACCCACATCAGGGGTCAAAAGGTTAATGTGAACTTATAAGACCAATCCAGAAATTGTTGTGTCTCAATAAATTAGAAACCAAAAACTTCTTCCTTGTAAAATGCTGTGGATTGGTATCTTCAGAGTGGCGCCTATCTGAAGATGCTGATCACCAGTGTTTATGAGGAAGACGATTTTGGTTTTTAATTTATCAAGTCATAACAATAAATTCTTGAATTGGTCTTATGAATTCACATTAACCATTTGATCTTTGACCATAGGTGTCGGAATGGGGGAGGCAACAAGGAGCATGGCTCTCCTCTCCAACCCCTTCCCCCCCCCCACCTCCTCCTGGCTGCTGTAATTTTAAATCTTTGGGCAGCCTCTGCACAGCATTGCAGAATGAAGACTTCCGAGGCAGGCCTGCTCATTGACACTGTAGGGCAGCTGCCGAAAAATTTAAAATTACACCAACCAGAGAAGGTAGGTGGTGGAGTTGGGAGCTGAGGCTAGGGTGGAGCCTTCGGGCCCCCAAACAAACAAAACAAAAAAGTTCTACTACCTATGCCTCTTATGCAGACATTTTGACATCAAAATATGGCCCATGCTTAATTATCCCAAACTTGATAGGCCTTAGTGCTCTTTTGCTTGTTCTCTGCATTGTGTGCTTTGATCCTGTCTCGCTTGTTGCATTTTACTGTTACACCAAGTATTTGTAACTAGGTCTGATTGCATAAAATGGGATCTGTGCTAAAATAGCATGAGTTAGTGGTCAAATAATAGTAGTCCACACTGATAACTTCCCCTTTAGTGGTAAAATAACGCATCTTAACAACAGCCCATAGACACCCATGGAAGCAAGACTACCAATTACAAATGTACTTTAATCACAAACATTTAGATTTTCAAGGATATTATTGATGCACAAGTGTCACATTGATTATATAATTTGTAATGTTAAGCAGTGTATTGATAAGGTAATCTCAATAGTCAGCCCTTTTAAATAAAATGGAAGACCATTTAGGGGAGCTATTGTGAATATTTAACAATTCCAACTTTCCTATTAAATTTGTTTTCAAACTTTCTCATTCTTCTTCGCTGGCAAATATAGAGGGGCAAAATAATAAAAAAAAACCGTCTAAGTCCCCTTTTGGCCTAAGGCCTTAAACGTTGAAAGTAGAAGCAGGGAAAATGTCCATTATCAAAAAAGCCATCCAAAAGGAGGTTTTTTAAAATAATGGCCTGCCTCTACGCTCAGCTGTTTAAATGCTCAGACCACCACTACGTCTACACTTACAACATATCAACCAAAAAAAAGCCTAAGTCCCAAAGGGCAGGAGGTGGGCCGACCTACACCTAGGCATACAGCAAGTATAACCAAAAGTTTAGGCACATTGTCTAGTCGGCACTTATACGTTTTGACTTAGACCAAGTCAAAACAGGTATAAGTGCCAAAAAAGGGGCCGCTGAGCTGATCGCTGCAGCTCAGCAGCCTCAGCAACCTGTCTACCGCCTACTGAAACTATCGTGGCAGGAGAGATGGCTCATCTCTTCTGCCGCAATGGTGATCGCCCACCTTCCTCTGAATCACAACACTTTGGGGTGAGGATCGCCGGCAGGCAGATGCCCTGCCGCGATGCTCACCCCAAAGTACCGCGGTTCGGAGTGGGAATGGGCGATCACCACCGCGGCAGAAGAGATGAGCCATCTCTCCTGCCACGATAGTTTCAGTAGGCGGTAGACAGGTTGCTGAGGCTGCTGAGCTGCAGCGATCAGCTCAGCGGCCCCTTTTTTGGCACTTATACCTGTTTTGACTTGGTCTAAGTCAAAACGTATAAGTGCCGACTAGACAATGTGCCTAAACTTTTGGTTATACTTGCTGTATGCCTAGGTGTAGGTCGGCCCACCTCCCGCCCTTTCCCCTCCTCTAAAAATGCCTCTTTTAGCTCTATGCATTTAGAGGCAGGGGAAAGGCCTAAGCTGGTTTTAGATACGTCTAAAACCAGCTTTGATTATGGGTACAATCTGGTTTTTTGATCGTCAAGTACCCATTTAGACCACTTTATAGACTTTTTTTTAAAATTATGAGCCCCATAGGGACTATGCAAAATTGGTACTGGTGATTATGAATGCTATAAACCAGGGCTTCCCAAACCTGTTCTAGGAACTCCACAACCAGTTAGGTTTCCAGTAAATCTATATAATAAATATGCATAAGATTGATTTTCCTACATTGAATGCTCAGTAAATGCAAATTGATAAACTGCAAATGACTTTTTTGGACCCTGACAATTTGTTCCCACTGATTTGATCCTTCCAATCTCACGCCACCTGTTGGATTCTACCATTTAGGCTCTGTCTCAGCGGTATTAATGTAGCCAGCATCCTCAAATCAACATCAAGAATCTAATCATTGTTGACTGGAGATTGCACGCAGCACTGAGTGTCTACTGCTATGGCTGACAGAGATTCCCAAGATCTTCTTGTCAACCAGTAGCACTTTTTATTGGCCATCACTGCTGCGCCACTCCCATCCCATCCCATTCATGCTCAGTTTTCATGAAATTACCTCCCGTATAGAACTTCTTCAGCTGGTGGGGCTTGGGGATCCCTTCCAGCAGACAAAGGTAATTGGGGTAATGGATGTGAGGGGGAAGCACAGAGAATAAGGTGAGAGTAGACGGTGAGGTTGGTGTTCAATCCCCCCCCCCCACGCACATACATAAAACTTTGGACTTAGGCCCCCCTTAAAAATGTTGGTCTGGCTATGAGTCTTGTGCCACCTCTAAGAAAAGCAGATTCTATTATTATCAATGAATGTATTTTCATTATTACTGTTTAGTAAAAAGAAAGAAAGAGACCACACAGCCCTAAAAGGTCCAAAAGCAAAGGTGGTAGATGTGAACACTGTAATGAGCTAAACA
The DNA here is from genome assembly GCF_902459505.1 of Geotrypetes seraphini. Taxonomy (NCBI): domain Eukaryota; kingdom Metazoa; phylum Chordata; class Amphibia; order Gymnophiona; family Dermophiidae; genus Geotrypetes; species Geotrypetes seraphini. The sequence continues at coordinate 256,874,525 of NC_047086.1, forward strand.
TGTTTGAAGTAGTTATTCAAAAAAGGGAGACAGGAATAAGATTGAGAACTTGGAAAAAATAAATCAGAGGAACGTTATATGTTCATATATCTAAAGTGGTAGAGAACCAGTGATAAAGGCAATTGGGAAAATTGGATGAACCAACTGATCTTTATTTGCTGCCAGTTAAATGAGTGATCAAATCAACTGGGGTCAAATTGGCAGGGCTAGGATCAGACTGGTGAAGTCAAATCCATCCAGTCAAACTAGTGTGGTCAAAATATTCTACTTCCATTGCAAATACCTTAAAAACCCAAATGGCTCTGGGGTTTCCAAGATGGTGCTGGGAAGCCCTGTTATCAATTGAAAATCAGATAAAACTCTAGATAGGCGAAACAATTCTGAAACTGAGGCCTAGACTCTCAAAATTTGCATTAAAAGCAGATGGGCCGCTGTTATAGTAATGATTTTTTTAAATCTCCAAAAAACGCTCATGCAAATGAGGTTGGTGGAGAGTAGTGAAGATTCACTAAATTTGCATGTGTCCATCACTGGTGATTGCAATGGGCACAAGTGCAGAATAAACACAAAAACACAAAACAAAATATTCAACAACAAATGTAAGGGTAAGATACCAATGTGGGCCGAAGTCAAGCAACCTTCTACCTGATAGCGGAATAGATTCCCACTCTCTCCTGCCACCAAGCAACACACATCCCAACACTTCCTCAGCAGCAGGAGAGATGCCCACTCTCTCCCACTAACACCCAAACCCCCCATGACTCTGACGATCCCCACCCTCTCCCCCTTACCTTACTTAGATGGCTGGCCAGAGGGATGTCTACTCCCTCCAGCCAGCAGGCCTGCCTCTTCAAAATGGTGGGCCTGCCCCTCCCTGGTGCTTCCTAGGATGCACTGGGAATATGCCTGAAGCTCTGATTGGCCCAGGTTGTTTAAGAACCCTCCTATGGGTGGGGTTTTATTTGTCTGGGTCAATCAGAGCCTCAGGCCCCTCCCTGGTGCATCCCAGGATGCACCGGGGAGGGGAAGGCCCGCCATTGTGCTGTGGAAAGGTACAAGGGTGTTGGAGGGAGAGAAACAAGATGGCGATGAGAGCGGACGCCTGAGAGGGAGGCTCCCTCTCTTGTACTCGGCCGGCATTGCTTTTATTTTTTTTTTTTGAACTAGCAGTTTCCTTACCTCAGTATGAGTAAGAGAAAAGGAGCCCTTCTCGGCAACCCTCCGGCGGCGATAGTGGCACCGTGTCTGGTGCAGTCTACAATTGAAGGAGCCTTGGCGCGCTCAGGTGAATCTGCAGGGGCTACTTCAGGGGCAAGCCCGAATTCGTCGGGCGAACTCAGCCGGCAGTTTCGGGCGATGTTGAGCCCGAAACAGAGGCAGCCACCACCGCAACCTGGAAGCAATGCAGTGCTGAGAGTTCCTGAGGTAACATTGACCCGGGAGGAGTCCTTGATCCTCAGTGAAGGAGGGCTGGTAGCTCCAATTTCGTCTGGAGCTGAGAAGAAGCTGCAGTACACCGACAGCTAACCCACACCGCAGAAGAGGAGAGAGGAGCTTCGGGAGGAAGTAAGATCATTTTTGGGGTGCTGGAGAAGCCTAAGACAATAGATATGGAGGCTTTATGGCAGGCCATTTCAGTTATGAACACTAATCTCAAATTGTCTTTTTCCACTTTAAACATTGCCTATGGGACTATCCATTCTAAAATGGAGCAACAGGGTTTGGCCCTTAAAGATTTAAATGAGAAAATAGAAAAACAGGAGTCAATAATTTGTGAAATGAAAACATTGGACTTGGAATTAGTAAAAGAAAGAACATTTATTGCTAGAAAAATGGAAAGTTTCAAGAACCAATTAAGGAAAATAATTTGAGACTCCTAAATTTCCCAAAATGTCCCTTAATTTCACCAATGGAGATGGCAAGAAAGTATTTTAAGGAAATTTTGCTTATTCCTATTGAAAGTTTGCCACCTATTGTTAGAGCTAATTACCTTCAAATTAAGAGACCTGTGGAAGTTTCCACTCCTAATGAGATTCAAGGGACAAACAATGAAAATATGAACTTAACAACTTTTCTGGAAAACTCCTTGGAGGTTATAATGGAAAGGAAAACCCTGTTAATAACTCTTGCTTTGGAAAGTGATAGAGAATATGTACTGCGTTTGTATTTTCGTCATATTAATGACCAGTTTTTAGGTTCTAATGTTCAAATATTTCCTGACATGTCTTTAAGATCCCAGAGGCGTAGGAAAGAATTCTTGGCATTAAGACCAAGAGTCCTTGTCTTGGGGGCAAATTTTTTTATTGAAATTTCCTGTAAAATGTTTTGTGTCTTATCAGAACAAGAATTACTTATTTTTTGAACCTAAACAACTGGTAGGATTTATAGAATCCAAAGAGCAAGTAGTGTCTATGGCTGAGAATGTATAACCTGCCATGAATGGCTGTAGCATCGCAGATAATTGCCGCTTTCTAGGTTGGATATTGTTTCAATTGTTAAATTTATTTTCTAAAAATCTCTCTCCAAAGTTTGTGGACTAAATATATTGGAAACATAAGTGAATAACCAAAACACTGACTTAAGTGGATTTGGTTTATAAATTTTCTTTTTAATAATTTTTGTTAATCTGAAATACAAGTAGTGTATTGCTTGTTTGTATTGATAAAATTGAATAAATAAATAAGTTTAAAAAATATTTTAAAAAAAGGAAAGGTACAAGGGGATGTAGGGCAGGGTCTTTTGTGTAGGTAGCTGTGGGATTATGAGGGAGGGAGAGAGAGAGAGAGGAATTGTATCTCCCTGCTGGTTCAGCTGATCCTGGCAGGGGAGTCCCCATCACCTGATCCAGCAGGACTTCCCAAAACTGGCTCAGCTGATTGTGATTCCCTTGCCATGATCAGACAAGGTAGTTGGGTATGTCTGGAAAACTTGCTTTTGTGCATTTTTGATGTGGATGTTTTTATTTGTGAAAATGGTCAAAAAAGATAGATGTCCTAAGTACCAAAACGTCTACATAGGTCATTTTCAAAAATAAAAGATAGACATCTGTTTGTTTTGAAAATGGACATTTTCTGTACTGGATTTCTGGACGTTTTTTTCTAAAACGTCCAAATTTGACTTAGACATCCTATCAAAATTGCCTCTCCATGTGTATAAAGATGTTATGTTTTATATCATAATTGATATTTTAAGTAGAGCTTTTATGGTTTTGTTATCCATATTGTGTACTATTTATTTATGTATTTAATTATTTTACAGTGTGATTCAATCCTGATGCATCCCTAAAGAGGGCCATGTCAGACTAATAGGAATGTTTTAATAAATATTGTTTTATATTTCATCACTGTATTCCGCTCGGGGTTTTTTTTTCCCAAAAAACCTCAAATCCTGAAGTCTTCCCGCTTGCTTGAATCTTCAGTTCTTTTCCTTTTTTTGTGGTAACTTTTTCTTCTCTTGTTCTGCACCCTAGACCTATTCTTGAATAAAAATATGGAAAGAAACTAACTCCCTATATCTTGCTTAACGAACTTGCTGCACTTCTTCGAGGGAGTAAACAGGTAGATAGACAAGGATGACCCGGTCGACATTGTATATCTGGATTTTCAGAAGGTGTTCGACAAGGTCCTGCATGAACGACTACTTTGAAAAATTGCGAGCCATGGAATTGAGGGTGAAATACTCACGTGGATTAAAAACTGGTTGGCAGATAGAAAACAGAGAGTGGGGGGTAAATGGATAATACTCAGACTGAAAAATTTTCACGAGTGGAGTGCCGCAGGGTTCGGTGCATGGACCCATGCTCTTCAACATATTTATAAACAACTTGGAAATTGGTACAACGAGTGAGGTGATTAAATTTGCAAATGATATGAAGTTATTCAGAGTAGTGAATACACAGGGGGATTGCGAAGACCTGCAACGTGACATAAACATACTCGAGAAATGGGCTGTGACATGGCAAATGAGGTTTAACATGGATAAGTGTAAGGTGATGCATGTCAGTAACAAAAATCTTATACATGAATACAGGATGTCTGGTGCAGTACTCGGAAAGACCCCACAGGAAAGAGACTTGGGAGTACTGGTCGACAAGTCAATGAAGCCGTTCGCGCAATGCGCGGCGGCAGCAAAAAGGGCGAATAGAATGTTAGGAATGATTAAGAAGGGGATCACAAACAGATCGGAGAAGGTTATCATGGTGCTGTACAGGGCCATGGTACGCCCCCACCTGGAATACTGCGTCCAGCACTGGTCACCGTACATGAAGAAGGATACAGTACTACTCAAAAGGGTCTAGAGAAGAGCGACAAAAATGGTTAAGGGGCTGGAGGAGTTGACGTACAGTGAGAGTCAGAAACTGGCCTCTTCTCCCTTGAAAAGAGGAGACTGAGAAGGGACATGATCAGTGGCGTACCTAGAGTATGTGGCACCCGGGGCCCATCATTTTTTGAAACTCCCCCCTATGTAAAAAAATATTTTTTGTAATGACCATGAAACAGAATAAATGGTCAGAATAGAAACAGGCAGTGAAAATTTTCTTATATTCCAAACATAACATAACATAAATTATGTCTGAATTGTCATGACATCAGAAGTACATATGGAGTAGTTGCAGGTGATGCTTGGGACAGTTCTGATTGTGTTAGTTCGGTTTTATGTGTTTTTTGAATAGAAGGGTTTTTATTTCTTTTTGAAGGTTTTGCAGTCTGTGGTTGATGTCAATTGGTTGTAGAGTTGGGGGTCGAGTGTTGCAGCTCGAATGGCTAGGAGGTTGTCGAACAGTTTTTTTCTTTTGACGTTTTTGGTTGGAGGGTGTGTGAATGGTGCGTGAGTTCTCCTATGTCTGTTTGAAGTGGATTGAATTATTTAGCTGAAGAAATTAGTTACCCCCTCATCCCACACACATTAATTCTCTTCCATTTTTGTTCCCATTCTAAAAAACACTGATAAGTTCCCAGAAAAAATATACATTAAAATAAGAAGTGAAAACAAAGGCCCCTACAGATGAGAACATAACATAAGAATAGCCTAACTGGGTCAGACCAATGGTCCATCATGCCCAGTAGCCCATTCTTATGGTAGCCAATCCAGGTCACTAGTACCTGGTCAAAACCCAAAGAGTAGCAACATTCCATGCTACCGATCTAGGGCAAGCAGACACTTCCCCCATGTCTTAATAACAGATTATGGACTTTTCCTCCAGGAATTTGTCCAAATCTTTCTTAAAACCAGCTACACTATCTGCTTTTACCATAACTTCTGGCCACTTCATTTTTAAGTTTAGATCTTTCCTTTCAAACAGAGACCTTGCTAGATGTCAAATACAGCACAAGGCAACTTCACATGGACTTAGCTGTGCAGGAAATGTGAATCTCCTCATACACCCACCATATAGTGCAAAAATGTGCAAAGGTCTGTTTTTTTCTTTCGATCACTACATAGCCTAATGCCACACAAGCAGCGCTGTTACAAACATATTCTGTAGGTCAATGCTAAGGATAACAAAGTTTCCTTCCTTGGACCAGAAGGAGATACTGATAAACCACTGGAAGAGATCCCAACACAACACCCAAAGACCCACTCAGTGTGTGAACCAGTTGAGTGGAGTGGACTAACTGGGGGGTGGAAATGGGCCCGGAGTTTGCTCAGCAGAATTTCCCAGACCACCTCTTCCTCTCAACACATTGACACGCTGCCACCACCACCACTAGGAACACCTCACTGGGTAGGCCAGCTATGCTATAAACTTTATAAAACACATTATTATATTTTATTATAAAGCACATATTTTAACTGAACTCTCTGACATCCTCAGCCTTTCCATTCACAAAAATAGAAGGAAGAAAAGTTCCCATTTCCTGCTGTCTCATGTCCCCGGCCTATACAATATTTTTTTTCTGCAGACCCTTCAAAAGTCTGACCAAATCCTCGTTTCACTTGCATTATAAAGTACTGAGGACGCCATCTCTCCCAAATCCCAGGTCCTAAAGTCTAAGACAGTAGCGCAAACTAATGCTGCCAGATTCAGGAAAAAAATTTTTGATTCGATTCAGCCTATTGCAGGGGTGTCCAATGTCGGTCCTCGAGGGCCACAATCCAGTCGGGTTTTCAGGATTTCCCCAATGAATATGCATTGAAAGCAGTGCATGCACACAGATCTCATGCATATTCATTGGGGAAATCCTGAAAACCCGACTGGATTGCGGCCCTCGAGGACCGACTTTGGACACCCCTGGCCTATTGAATTGGTTTTTCAATTCGATTTTCCTGCCCAGTTGGGTGATTTTTTTCAAAACTCCTGATGGGTTTTATAGCTTTTTCACCCCCTTTGGCTTCTCCTAACCACACTGGTGCTGTGGTGTAAATAAAATAAAGAAACAAAAAGGACTTTTCCTCTCTCTGTTAAATCCTAGCTCACGTTTGCAGTCCAACACCAGCTCTGGCAGGATACACATTTCAAATCTGACATATTATAATCACAAAACAGAAAATAAAATTAATTTTTCTACCTTTTGTTGTCTGGTTATATTTCAAATCTTGTTGGTCTAAGGCTCTGGTTTTCTTCTGATAACTTGCTTGCCAGGGTCTCCTTCTTTCTGCATGCTAACCATCCATCTGCCAACTCTGTCCTTCCTTTCCATTTCCCTTCCCTTCCCAGGAAGTCTGGTATCTTTCCTTTTTTTCATCTCCCTCCACAGATCCACCTTTTCTTAAATAACCTTTCATCCGGCATCTCTCCCTCCTTCCCCACCACCCCAGAGTCCACCATCTCTCCCTTTCTTTTCCTAATTACCCTCCTATCCAGTATCTCTATCCCTCCTCCACACCATCCCTTGTGTCCAATTTCTCTCCCTTTCTGTTCCTTCCCTCCCTAAATCCCATGGTCCATCATCTCTCTCCCTCTCCTCTATTTTCAGACCCATTATTTCTTCCCCCCCCCAAGTTTGGCATATGCACGTCTCTTTGAACACCCCTTCCCTCCGTGTACTTCTAAATCATGGTCCCCCCCCAAAGGCCTGTCCCCCCTTAAAGGTCTGCCTGTCCCCCCTTGAAGGCCTGCACCCCCCCTTGAAGGCCTGCACTCCCTTGAAGGTCTGCACCCCCCCGAAGGCCTGTCCCCCCCTTGAAGGCCTGCCTGCCTTTCCCCCCTTGAAGACCTGTCCCCCTCCTTGAAGGCCTGTACCCCCTTGAAGGTCTGCACCCCCCCAAAGGTCTACACCCCCCCGAAGGCCTGCACCCCCCCTGAAGGCCTGCCTGCCCCCCCTTGAAGGCCTGCACCCCTTGAAGGTCTGCACCCCCCCGAAGGCCTGTCCCCCCTTGAAGGCCTGCCTGCCTGCCTGTCACCCCCCTCCCCCTTGAAAGCCTGCCTGCCTGCCCGCCCCACCCTGAAGGCCTGATGCCCCGACCCACCCCGAAGGACCGCTCACCCCCCTGGCCTCCCCGCACCACCTATGAAGCAGCTGCAGCAGGATCGCGAAGTCAGCGTCAGCGATCCCTGCGCTGCTTCCTGCCCCACGGTCCCGCCCCCTCCTCTAACATCAGAGGAGGGGCGGGATCACGGCTCAGGAAGCAGCGCCTAAGCAGCGCAGGGATCGCTGACGCTGACTTCGCGATCCTGCTGCGGGCTGCTTCACAGGTGGTGCAGGAAGGTCAGTGGGGCGAGCGGTCCTTCGGGGGTGGGTGGGGGACTGAACGGCAAGGCCGGGAGCACCCCCTTAGGGCTGGCACCCGGGGCGCACCGCCCCCCCCTTGGTACGCCACTGGACATGATCGAAACATTCAAAATAATGAAGGGAATAGACTTAGTAGATAAAGACAAATTGTTCACCCTCTCCAAGGTAGAGAGAACGAGAGGACACTCTCTAAAGTTAAAAGCGGATAGATTCCGTCAAACGTAAGGAAGTTCTTCTTCACCCAGAGAATGGTAGAAAACTGGAACGCTTTTCCGGAAGCTGTTATAGGGGAAAACACCCTCCAGGGATTCAAAAAAAAAGTTAGATAAGTTCCTGCTAAACCAGAACATACGCAGGTAAGGCTAGACTCAGTTAGGGCACTGGTCTTTGACCTAAGGCCGCCTTGTGAGCGAACTGCTAGGCACGATGGACCACTGGTCTGTCCCAGCAGCGGCAATTCTTATATTCTTATATACCTATAACTGTGCAATTCTATACTCTTAAAATAAAAATAATTTCCCTCTCCTAAAATTTTTCTAACTGTACTTTCACTTTGGTTCCCTAACTTTCCCACAGGAGAGTTTTGAAGGCCATAGTGCTGTTCACTTTGGATGCTCAGGAACCCAAAATGTAACACTCACCCTATTTCACACATACTTCTGAGAGAAAGGAAAGGAAATCCTTGTTTTCCTTTATTTTAGCTCTTGAAGAACACAGAGCAACACTAGTGCTCCAGGGCCTCTGGTTTATTATTTTTAAACTTCTAAACTATCAAAAACCCTTTTGCTCATAAACCCCTTCTGATCCAACTCCTTCTCTAACAGATTTAGGTTTTAACTGAGGATATATAATTTCTCAGTTCCAGCTTGTGCCTAGTAAATTAAATCACACCAAACACAAGTAACAGTCCAAAGAACTACAGTTACAATATCTCAAATTCAGTTTCCTCCTACAATTTTTTTAAGAAAATGATACAGAACTCAGACCAAGCCCTAAAAGGAACTCCAGCACTCCAAATACACCTCCAATTTCCAACTAGTTGCACTCTGCTTGCGCAGTTGCTCCCAAGTTGCCATTTGAAACATGCTAGCCAGGGATAGTGGGCTGGGGGCAGGGAAGGATTAATTCTTCAAGGGCCCCTAGGCACACAAGTACACTGGGTCCCCTAGCCCCACCCCCACCCCACCCCATTTATTTACCTTTCTGAAAGTTAGTCAAATGTATTAAAATTAGTCCAATAAAAGGATCACCATTTCTATTTCTAACCATTTATCAAAACAGCTACAATACTACTTTATCCTAAAGCAATAAAATAAAAAATATTATTTTTTTCTACCTTTGTCATGTGGTTTCTGCTTTCCTCATCTTCTTGTCATTTTCTTCTTTCCATCCACTGACTGCCCCTTCCAGAAACTGTCTGTCTCCCCCTGCCATCTATCCTCCTATCCGCCCTCCCCCCCCCCCCTTGTTTGGTCTGGCATCCATCATCTTCCCTCATGGTCTGGCATCTCTCTCCTTCCATCTCTCCTTCCCTCCCCCCTGTGGTTTTTACCATCTCTCTATTATTTCCTCCAATCAGATCTGATATCTCTGTCTCCTTCCCTGTTCTTCTCTGGCATCTCTCTCTCCTCTCTCTTCCCTTTTCTTTTGAAGGCTTCCAGACACAGCTCGGGGACTTCCAAAACCCGGACAAACTGCAGACCTCTGAAAAGAGGACAAGCCCAGATTTTCACAAATGTCTGGTAACCCTATTCAAATCAAGCTCAGGTTGTAGGAAAAGGGCCCCAACCACTTCCCTACCAATCTGAATTATGGAAGCTGCGTCAGAGGGGAAGCTTTGGGCTGAGCACCGCTTGCAGCAGAATGGTTGCCGCCGATGCCGGGGGGGAGGGGAGGTGCCGTGTTGCTGATCTTTCCCGTGGTCCCATAGCAGTTTGGGAAAAAAAACTTGAGTCGTCTGTTTCAATGGGCCTCTCTGGCAAGTTCAGGCCCTAGGCACTTGCCTACTGGGCCTACCTGTTAATCCGGCCCTGGCTGGGGGGAGTTGGAGGTGGGGATTTTGTATTATAAAACTAGGAACTTGCATGAGAGGGATACTCCTGTCTTGTACTGCCTATAGGTTTACTGTTGTCTAGCTGTACTGGCTTTTGATTCTTTGCGGATGATTTCTGTGTCTTTCTTCTGTGCAATGTTTCTCCAATAAAAATATTTTCGAAAAAGAAAATGATACAGGAACTGGAATAAACCAGTAACTATGTTTAAAACTCCTTTGTTTCTTAGTTTCTATTTAAAAAAAATAAACAAACCATTATCTCACTGCTCTCAATTCTCAATTAATTTACTTTTAAAACTTCTCTCACACACTACTGTCACACCACTTTATCTTCTTCAGACACTACTTATCTCACAATACTTATCTCCTCTTTTCATTCAAATATACAGTGATAAGCAGCTGCTCTTACATAATCAAGTTTCAAGTTTATTAGGTGTTGACGGACAACCTATCTTAAAAAAAAAAAAAAATTATAGGTGGTGTACAGAAAAATGTTTAAAAATAATTTAACAGTATGCATGGACATATTAAGGACATAGAAAGGCTTTTGACAGAAAGAAACAAAAGGGGAAGTGGCGGAGAAATACAATCCATGGATAATGTGACCATTTATTTTTTTTCATCAAAAGGGGACATCTATTAATTGTCAATCCCGCCCCAATCCTGCTCTAGCCCCTCCCTAATCTCACCCTAACCACGCCCCCAATCCCACCCTAACTCCACCCCCAATTTCTTCCATTCATTTTTCATGTACACATAATATCTTATTAATTCATAATGGTAACCATATTTTAAAAAACTATAAAGCACACTATATGCAGAGAAAATGTCAATTATCATTTATATTGGAGGGGTGGGTTTCAAAGGCAGATGACTTTAAAATATACAATGTCACCTCAGTAACTATAGAAAAATAGACAAATATGGGTCTGCTCTTTTTAATATTTTTATAAACAATATTACTCAAGGGCTGTTAGGTAAGATTTGCCTCTTTGATGATGATATGAAAATCTACAAAAGAGTAGACACACAAGATGGTGTTAATAACATGAAGAAAGGCCTAGTGAAGCTTGAACAATGGTCTGAAATTTGGCAGCTAAAATTTAATGCTAAGAAATGCAAGGTCATGCATTTGTACTGCATAAACCCGAGGGAACAGTACAGATTAGGGGTGAAGAACTTATGTGGACAACAGAAGAGCTGGACTTGGGTGTGATTGTATGTGATGATCTTAAGGTGGCCAAACAGGTTAAAGGCTAGAAGGATGCTAGGTTGCATAGGGAGAGGTATAGGTAGTAGGAAAAATGAGGTATTGATGCCCCTGTACAAGACTTTGGTGAGACCTCATTTAGAATATTGTGTACAATTCTAGAGGCCGCACCTTCAAAAAGATATAAAAAGGATGGAGTCGGTCCAGAGGAAGACTACTAAAATGGTGTGTGGTCTTCATCATAAGGCGTATGGGGACAGACTAGGTAAGCCCCAGGAGCTCACCTGTATAGCCTGTGGTCCAGTAGATGATCATTAGTGAAGTAATTCCATGTAGTACTGTGAGCTGCCGTGAAAAGTCATGGCATCAATTTTACAGACATATTAGTAAGGGTCAGGAACAAGGGGCTGTGCTTCCGTCACTAAAAAAACAACAACCCATTGGACCATCAGGTATACAGCTGGGCCTGGGAGGGCTATCTAGACATTGGGGGGCATGGAACGGGGCATTTTGGGGAGGGAGGTTTCACCACAGGCTAGGAGGCTGATGAGGAAAATAGAGAGCATGATTGGGAAGATAAGAGGAGATTAAAAAATAAAATAAAAAGCTTATGCGGGTCCTGGCCTGATATTCAGCTAGGGCCTTATAGCTCTTCTGCAACCCCAATTGAATATCGGCCATGCTGCCAGTGGCATACCTAGCATATGTGACATCCGGGGCCCATCATTTTTTGACCACCCCCCATCTATATGAAAAATATGATTTTTAGTAACAATCCACATATCGCACAACAAGAGTGTATCTACGAAAAGGCAGCATCTTAAACACTGCAGTGAGCACTAGAACACCAACCTAGATCAAACACAAAAAAAAGGTACTTCAATTCTGAGGCACTGACTTCGAACGCATGGGAGATTTTGTCCATAGGGCACTGCAGAACCAAGATGTAACGGATGATATTGAAACTATGTGGTCAACCCTGAAATCGACCATACATGAAGCAACTAGCCTCTACGTTAGATCAGTAAATAAATGGCAGAGAAACAATAAACCCCAATGGTTTACCGCTGAAATCTCGTGCCTTGTTAAAGAAAAGAAAAAGGCATTTATTTCCTACAAACGTACGAATGAACTGGAAGCCAAACTAGAATACACAGCCAGGGCTGCAGCGGTCAAAACAGCAGTCAGGGAGGCCAAACTTCGAGTGGAAGAAAATTTAGCGCAGTACCTCAAGAAGGGAGACAAATCCTTCTTCAGATACATTAGCGACAGGAAAAGAAACACGGATGGGATAGTACGCTTAAAAAAATCAGATGGGAAGTACGTGGAATCAGATTCCGAAAAAGCTGAACTTCTGAATGAGTACTTCTGCTCAGTCTTCACCAACGAGGCTTCGGGTCACGGTCCACACTTATAGACAAAGAAAAAAGCGGAAGACCCGTTTTGGAATTTCAAGTTTACACCCGGTGACGTCTACTGCGAACTGATATCACTCAAGGTGAATAAAGCCATGGGACCAGATAATCTACACCCCAGAGTACTCAGGGAGTTGTGTGATGTCCTGGCAGAACCACTATCCGTACTCTTCAATCTCTCCCTCAGTAAGGGGAGAGTACCCATGGACTGGAAAATGGCTAACGTCGTTCCACTATACAAAAAAGGTTGCAGAGAGGAGGTTACGAATTACAGACCGGTGAGTCCCTGTTTTTGTTGGAGCGTTTGTCTTCGACCTGGCAGCTGGGCTTCAATGCCAAGAAATGTAAGGTCATGCACCTCGGCAGTAGAAATCCGTGCAGAACTTATACCTTGAATGGTGAGACCTTAGCTAGGACTGTGACAGAATGAGATTTGGGAGTGACTATCAGTGCAGATATGAAAGCTGCCAGTCAAGTAGAGAAGGCTTCATCTAAGGCAAGACAAATGTTGGGTTGCATCCGCAGAAGTTTTGTCAGCCGGAAGCCTGAGGTCATCATGCCGTTGTACAGAACCATGGTGAGACCACATCTGGAATACTGTGTGCAATTCTGGAGGCCACATTATCGTAAAGATGTGCTAAGAGCAGAATCGGTTCAGCGGATGGCCACCAGGATGATCTCGGGGCTCAAGGATCTCTCATACGAAGAGAGGCTGAACAAATTGCGGCTCTACTCTCTCGAGGAGCGTAGGGAGAGGGGTGACATGATTGAGACGTTCAAGTATATCACCGGGTGTATCGAAGTGGAAGAAGATATTTTCCTTCTCCAGGGACCCTCAGCCACAAGAGGACATCCGCTTAAACTCAGGGGAGGGAAATTTCAGGGCGACACCAGAAAGTATTACTTCACTGAAAGAGTGGTTGAACACTGGAACGAGCTTCCGATACAGGTGATCAAGGCCAAAAGCGTTCCAGATTTTAAGGGTAAATGGGATGCCCATGTGGGATCACTCAGAGAGTGAAGTTACAGATGGGTCAGTTAGAGCGGGGGCTCTAGAGCAGACTAAGGGGGTGGGTCTGTTGAGTGAGCAGACTTGATGGGCTATGTTTCTATGTTTCTACATTGTAAAACTAAACAAGCCAGATCCTGTACAGTTAATTGATCCTGTACAGTCAATGCTATCAGAAAGCCATGTCCCTTTCATACACACAGAAAGATACACCCTCGCACAATATGGAATAATCATAAACTAAAAATAGAAATATGTAGATAAAAGTAAAACTGAACTGCCAAGAAAACCAGTCTCTGCATACAATGCAACACCATAACACCACAAAAACAGTAATACATGTCCTCTAATACTGTGCAAAATATAAAGACAGTAGATGTAAATTTGAAAAACTGATACATAACAATCACCACTTTACAAATTAACAAATAAAAATAAAACAAATAATGAGAAATATGAAAATACCATTTTATTGGACTAATCCCCCAAACCACCTGATTCCATCCACATAAGCCTTGAATTGTTTTATATTGAACTTATTATATTAAAGTATAAAAAGAAACAATATTCTGTACAATTGTCAATTTATAAATCAGCGTCTTCTCCCCACTCTCTCTTCCCCATTTCCCTTCAGCGTCCTCAGCCCACTCTCTCTCCACTTTCCTTCAGCGCACGTACATAAAAACAAGCAAGTAATTTTATATCATTTTCATTCTATTCATTCATAGAAATTAAAGTCTAAATAATGCCAGTCACATAACAAAACATGATTTTACAAAAATAATTCCCTGCACAGTCAAGCCTCAAGGATTACTAGATGTCTTTCAGCAGCTCCCCTCCCTCCCTCCCACTTACCTTCGTGGCCAAGTCAAAATGATCTACCAACAATAAAATTTTAAAAACACAAAGCACACCGTATGCAGAGAAAATGTTAATTATCATTTATATTCTGCGGGTTTTCAAAGAAGTCAAGGCAGATAACTTTATGCAATGTCACCTCAGTAATAACTATACAAAAATAGACAAATATACCCCCTCCCTTTTTACTAAACCGCAATAGCATTTTTTTAGCACAGGGAGCTGCGCTGAATGCCCCACGCTGCTCTCAATGCTCATAGGCTCCTTACACTAAAAACTGCTATTGCGGTTTAGTAAAAGGGGTTCATAGTGCAAAATATAGACAGCATATATAAATTCTCAAAACGGACACATTTTGATCGCTAAATTGAAAATAAAATCATTTTTCCTACTTTTGTTTGGTAATTTCACCAGTCTCTGGTTGCACTTTATTCTTCTGACTGTGCATCCAATATTTCTTCCCTTCTTTCAGCCTCCTGCATGCTTCCTCTCCTCCAGACCTCATTCCCTCCCCCAACTTTTTCTTTCTTTCTTCCTGCCCCCTTCTTTCTTTCTCTCTCCATGCCCCCTTTCTTTCTGTATATCTATCTTTCTCTCTCTCTCTTCATGCCCCATTTCTTTCTTTATTTCACCCTGCCCCCTTCTTTCTTTCTCTCTCCATGCCCTCTTTCTTTCTCTCTGTCTATCTTTCTCTCTCTCTCTCTCCGTGCCCCATTTTTTCTTTGTTTCACCCTGCCCCCTTTCTTTCTGGCTCCCTGTCCCCCCCCTGTTTCTTTCTTTCTCTCTCCCCTCTCCTATGCCATCGCCATTGGGAAAATGCTGCCACCGCCGCTAGGGAATAGGCTGCCACTGCCGCCATTGGGAACAGGCTGGCTCTGAGTTCGCCCTGCAGAGTTAGGTCCAGGGAGGAGTGTGAGGACCTGCAAAGGGACCTGGAGAAGCTGGAAGACTGGGCAAACAAATGGCAAATGCGCTTTAACGTGGAAAAATGCAAGGTCATGCATATAGGGAAAAAGAGCCTGTTGTTCAACTACAAATTGGGGGGGGGGCATTGTTGGGAGACAGCAGACTTGAGAGAGACTTGGGTGTGCTGGTGGATGCATCACTGAAACCATCTGCACAGTGCGCAGCAGCCTCGAAAAAAGCCAACAGGATGCTGGGCATCATAAAGAGGGGCATCACAACCAGGACGCGGGAAGTTATCATGCCATTGTATCGAGCGATGGTGCGTCCACATCTGGAATACTGCGTTCAGTATTGGTTGCCATACCTCAAGAAGGACATGGCGGTACTTGAGAGAGTCCAAAGGAGAGCAACGAAACTGGTAAGAGGGCTGGAACACTGCCCATACGCCGAGAGGTTGGATAGGCTGGGGCTCTTCTCTCTGGAATAAAGGAGGCTCAGGGGAGATATGATAGAGACCTTCAAGATCATGAGGGGCATAGAGAGGGTGGATAGGGACAGATTCTTCAGACTGAAGGGGACAACAGGTACGAGGGGGCATTCGGAGAAACTGAAGGGAGATAGGATCAAGACAAATGCAAGGAAGTTTTTTTTTCACCCAAAGGATCGTGGACACTTGGAATGTGCTACCGGAGGAAGTGGTCAGGCAGAGTACGGTACAGGGATTGGACGGATTCCTGAGGGATAAAGGGATCGTGGGATACTGAGAGAAGTATCCAGGAAATAAGTATAGAAACCCGACCAGGTCGTGCATGTGCAAGACCGGAGGGTTAGGACTTCGATGGGAAGATAGGACTTAAATGGGAAACCAAGGTGGCAAGGGGGCCCCTTCTGGTGATTCAGACAGGTTTGGGCCGCCGCAGGAGCGGACTGCTGGGCATGATGGACCTATGGTCTGACCCGGCGGAGGCACTGCTTATGTTCTTATGTTCTTGTGTTCTTATGTTCTCTTCCCCGCAGGGCCGACCAACTCTTTGCTGCCCGACATCAATAATAAAGTCAGAGAGGACATTCCGGGCCAGCCAGGCAACCATTTGCTGTCCCAGAATGTCCTCTCCGACATCAGGATTGACGTCAGGCGGCGAGATTTGGTCGGCCCTGCAGGGAAGAAAAGAACGGAGAACTCGGCTGGCTTGTTCCGATGATGGCAGTGGGAGCCTTTCCCTGGCGGCAGCCTGGTGGGTAGCCAGCTGTGTACCCTCTTGGAGCGTGAACCCGGGGCGGACTTCCACCCCACTCGCTCCCCCCCCCCTTGGTACGCCAATGCATGCTGTCCATATTATGTCCTGCTATTCAGTGCTAGAGCCCAGAAATGGCCTGGCACTGAATATCAGGGGATAATTTAGTTAGCGATGATCAGCATTTTAAAAAAACACTGACCACTGCCGGCTGAATATCGGAGGCAAATTCCTAAGTTTTTTTTCCTGCTCAAAATCCATCCTTGTTGCCACTGTTTTTATGCTCCTAAATTTAAGAGTTTAGTGAAAGTTTGAATATAAAGTTATGCACTCAGCCATAGCAAATGTTCAAACATGTCAAGTTAGGAGCATAAATCTTTTAAATATTGAATCTTATTATATTGTATTACTAAATATATGTAATTGGCAATCAGTTGGCAAACAGAAGGATTCATATTTCACCTCAAATAACTTTTGAAACACATTTTTTTTGAGTTTTAACAACATCCTCTGATTTATTGATATATTATTTTTATTAAAACTTAAATCAGACTTATTGTACTAAGGCCTAGAATGCAAAAAAAATGAAGGCCCTATCAAGGAATATTGCACATGGAAACCTACAGCTCACCACGATACTGTCCCTATTGCTTTGCCATTAATTTGGCTTTCAGTAGAAGGAACGAAGATGTTATCATCACAAACCAGGCAAACAGCGTTAATACAATGAGTTTGATTTAAGTTTTAATAAAAATGTGTATCAATAAATCACAGCCTTCAAATCCTCAGTGTTATTTATATGAAATATTTTGCAAACCTCTAATGCTGGTCTCTTTTCTTTATAGGGATTAATTGATTTCATAATTCTGTCAACGAAGTAATAAAGAATATGCCAAAAAGAAAATTAGATTTCACTTTAAAATTTAATTAAACACAACCTTTTGTAGAATCTGTGCCAGCTATGTGAAAGGAAAGCAGTTGCATATGTGCTCTCTATGTCTATAAGAAAGAACATTCTGGAGTTCTTGCTCCTAACATACTCTTTTTGCAGTATGAGGTAATGGAGTCCAGATTTGCCTGTTAGTAAATAGGCAGATGTCCACTTTTAAGGTTTTCATGGAAGTATAACATGGCCTACAACCAGGAACCCATGCCTTTCTATCTAGCAAGGAGACTGAGTAAGCAGGAGAGTCTTTCTAAGTCTGGAATGCTGCATTTTAGATGATGAGGAGGTCAGAGACAGGCTACACTGACTAAATTGGAAGCTTAAAGTATGAGTGAAGGAAAATAAGATTTAAGGGTATATAAGCTTTAAAAACAGCCTGTGATATCTAGCACAGAAGGGCTAACACACGCTTAGGGCCTGATTCTCAAAATGGCATCCCGATGGTAGGCTCCTTTTTTTAAAAAAAAATTGATACAGTGAATGATGCCTACAATATAGACATCTGGCTTGTGCCTATGGAGACACCTAGGAATGCTTACAGATGCCTAAGACCAGCATAGGCATAGCTTATGCTGGAAGTGGCCTTAGGCATCCATAGGCGTATCTAGGCGCTTCCTTAGGCATGAGTCAGATGCCTTAAATGTAGGCCTGTAAAATGCTGGCCTACATTTAAGACATCTTTACAAAAAAAAATGTAATTTTGGACATGGCACCTACCGGCAATTGATACATGGTAGGCACCTACCATGGCAAACGCCTTTTCCAGAATCAAACCCTTAATGACTCCTCACCTTCACACATTTTTACCTTCTTTTATCTCATTATCAACTCACCTTTTTACACTATAAGAGCACAGAGTAGGTACGTATTGAGAAAAGCACTAAAATAAATTTGAGAGATGCTAGTTATATTTCTGCTTGTGCATTTTAGTATCCCTCTAACTGTCTTGAAACTCTGTTTTGTTATCTTGACATCATCAGACACTCATATGGCAAAGTGTCTCTCCTCTGATGTTCAGTATACATTAGCTTGTCACTTCCATTTTCCTCCCTCATTGTGTAATACTTCTTTAAAAAAAAAAAAAAAATTCTTTATTGATTTTTCAAACTACAAATGCGCAATAAATGATTCACATATTTGCACATTACATAATAAGCGCAACAAAACTTACAAATACTACTGCATGATGAAATTTCCCCCACCCTCCCAGCTAATAAACAAATATAATAAAACCTACATGAAACTATTCATAAAAACCTTGAATCAATTCCAATTGTGTAATACTTCTAATGCATGGCTGTACATGTTTTTGTGTTCAGATAACTCTTTCAGCTGTGCTAGACTATTTTTTGTATTATTTGTGTTTGTTCCCTCAGGATTGTCCAATCTGTTACAAATCTTAGGACTCCTTTTACTAAGCTGCTTTAGGGCATTAATGCGTGGAATAGTGCGCACTGAATTACTCCACACACTAAACCTTAACGCCAGCGTTGAGCTGGCGTTAGTTGTAGCCGCATAGCGTGCGGTGTAGAATGCGGTAATATCCTGCGTGCGCTAAAAACGCTAGTGCACTTTAGTAAAAGGAGCCCTTAGTGTCACCTGTTAAAAGGAACATGCTTCATCCAAATCCATCTGCAATCACACACACAAAGATATTGAACAGAACTGGACCCGAGGCTCATCCTTGAGGCATACTATTAATCTCTGATTTCCTCAGAACAAATTACATTGACCACTACCCTATGTTGTCTATCACTCATTTTCAAATTCAGTTCATCACCTCACTATCCTATGCCGGGTTATTCAGTTTATTTATAAGCCTTCTATTGAGGTAGTAGTAAATCTTTGATAAAATCCAGGTAAATCACATGCAGTGCAGCCCTTTATGCTTTGCATGTCAATTTTTATTTGGTAAAACCATACTGCTAGACATCCTGCAACCTGTTAAGATTCTAATTACCTCATTATCTTTTTCTTCAGTAGAGTTTCCATTATGTTTCCAATCACCAGAGTAGGTAAATGGCTTATAAGCCACTCACAGCTGCAGGCTAAGTAAACCCTGGTATTCAATACAAGGGCATGTCTAGCCTCTGACATTGAATATCCAGGTTAGTGCAGCAACCCAGAAGTTCACCGGACACAGGATGATTTTGAGACCTGTGCCGTTAACTCAGCAGATAAAGTTAGGACAGCCTTTTTGCTATCCTAACTTTATCCCCTTACTTAACTGGTTAGGGGGCTGAATATTGACACTAACCATCTAAGTAGCAGCTCTGCCCAAACTCTATCCCAAACTATCCTTAACCTAGTACAGATAGGAATAGAGGTAGGTTATAGGGATAGGAGTAGAGGTAGGTTATAGAAATAGTCAGGGACCACTGCTCAGGCAATAGGCCTGATGGGCCGCCGCGGGAGCGGACCGCTGGGCGAGATGGACCTCTGGTCTGCCTTAGCGGAGGCAACTTCTTATGTTCTTAGTTAGCTAAGGAATAGCCGATATTCAGCAGCACTGCCCAGTAAAGTACTACTGAACGTTGGAAGCTAGCCAGCTCAGCAGTATTTACATGAACAATCTCCTCTAAATTAAACTAGACTAAACTTAACATTTCTACTATGGGGAATCCAAATGGTCCAAGTCATTATCGCAGCTACTCATTAAGATTAAGGAGGCAAGCTTAAGTAAAGTTAGTTAGTGCATCTCTTAAATATTAATTCCTATCATCATATCTTAATAGGAAAGTATTTTAACAAAGTTCCTGAAGCTCTTAGAATAACCCCAAACTCTTTCTGAAATTTAGAAACATTCCTTCTAATATGCAAATGGACATATGCAAATGAATCATAAGAGCTTCAGTGGATTGCTTTTCTCTTTATACTAGTCTGCCAGTATATCGTGAGACAACGTGACTTTTATTACTTTCTAATTCCATGGTTTCAGGTTCCCAATAGGGCCCGATCGGAGTCTTAAGCCATCTCTATTCCATCCCAAGAAGCACTGGAAAGGAGGCCTAAGGCCCTGATTGGCCATGCCATTTTATATTAAGCATAAGAGCAATGATCAATGGCATTGAGTGGTGGCACCTCAACCCTGAAGAAGAAATTGAAGCATGCGTGTCAGGAGGGGCGATAAATATGGCTCTCTTCTTTGAACTCAGATAATTATTTTTATCATTTTGAAAAATATTTAAAAAAACAAAATAACAAAATATAAGAAAATTTGGATCGATGAGGAATTGTGCTGTATGCAGCTATTGACTCCGACAGTTATATGATGATCCACTTGAAACTTATACCTGCATATTATATGAAATTTACATCTACATGTCTATACATCTATGATAAGAACTGAAATGGATTAGCAATATGTTGATATTGGAGTGATCAGTTACACAAGACATCCATGGGTTAAGACCAGAGGACACTACATACTGCTTAAATAAAGTGGGGATGTCTACACCTAGAACAGCGTGCCTATTTGTGGAACCCTCAGAATATGCTGAAGAATCAATTATCTTCCTATGCCAAAACATGTTGATATGGGGAAGAGCCGGGACAGGTTTTGTGTATTAAAAATTCTCTCTTTTATGCAGAAGAGAAGCTTTAGAATGATAGCTAGCATTAGTTTTATGGGTGTTCATTAGAGGGTACTGGCATAAAGACCATGTCTGGAAACTTTGCTTGACCAACAAAGTGAGTACCAACCTTTAACAGAGTAGAAGTTTAGTATAGAAATAAAAGGGTTATTAGAAGATTAAGGTAGTCAAGTACCAGTTCCAGCACACTTTAAAGTATGTCTTTACCAAGGTAAATACTGACAGGAAAATTAGAAATAAAAAGGTTGCAGCAATAGTATATTAAACCCCCCCCCCCCACACACACACACACACACTTTTATGAAGCCACGTTAGGGTTTTTATTGCAAGCCATGGCGGTAAAAGCTCTGATGCTCATAGGAATTCTATGCGATAAAAAAACCTAAAGTAGCTTCATTAAAGGGGGGAGGGGTAAGTTTCGTTACCAGAAAAGATGTATGGTGACTGTGTACCAATGAGGATTATATGATTGAAATAAGGTATTCAATTTTTTATAAAATAAGGTATTCAATTTTTTATAATTTCCTTACTAATTATTATTTTTTTTTAATATTCTTTATTTATAATTTTAACAATTGACAATAATTACAAGTCAATAAAAGCAAATATACAATGTAAACTGAAATTGAATCAAAAATCCAAATTGCTTACAGGGTATCAACCTATACAACACATTATTAGTCCACAATTTTGGAGGCGAAGCTGAAGAAAAAACTGAAATAAGGCAACCAAGAAACTAAATATCAGGCAAACTAAAGAGGCGATCTGACTGCTCTTGAACAATTCTTTTAGAGCTAACTTGAGAACAGAGAAGCTCATGAAGACTCTCTATCAGAAATAAACTTAGATAGCTGCTTTGGGTCATAGAATACATATCTATTCCCCCCAAATGTCATAACATACTTACAGGGATATCTTAGGACAGCCTGAAGTCTCAATATTAGAAATTGCTTTCTTCTTCTCTGGGTTGAACGAGATACATCAGGATACATCCTTATTATATTTGTCATAAATGGAACATCTTTATACTTAAAAAACATCTTAAGCATCCAATCCCTGTTCAATACTAATTTAATTCGTAGGAAGACAATATTATCTTGTGCACTATTAACCTTGGCCACATATCTCCACCAATAAAAATATTATAAGAAAATATAATTAGATGTTAATTTGGGGAAGGCACTACCTACTTATAACTTAACTCTGTATATTTAAGAACATATATTTAGAACATTAAGGAAGAATTAGGATCTGATTTTACAATAAATTTAGCTCAGGAAGTTTAGGGATCTTTACACAAGGAAAGTGTGCCACAAGATAAAATATTGTTAGAGTAGTAGAATGATTAATTAAGCTGGATTAAAAATAACTCACTCTGCTAAAGGCCTAAAAGGTATTATTTCCTATTGTTGTTTTTAGTTAGGGTGAAGGAGGTCTGTTATCTGCAGAGGGTGGCTTGAGGAGATGATGGTCCCTTGCTGGAAGAAAAGTTATTTACAGGATGCTTAAGAGTGGAACATGAAGTCTTGAGTATAGATGAGAAATTCAATGATGATCCAAAGAGGAAGGAACTTAGATGAATCTCCCCTTTTTATGGACTACAGGAGCTGGAGTCAGGTGGTAGATTTAGCAGTCCAATCAAAATTCAGGGATAGTTCAAAATTGATTTCTTCCTAGGTCTGGTGGTATCATCTGGTTTGGCTAGTCACATGCTTCCTAGCAGGGCAGATCCCTGATAAGATTTCAAGAGGGTCACTGTCTGGAAATGTGTCAATGGCTTTTGTCTCATTCCAACCTATGATAGTAAAGTATTATCCATAGAGATTGGAGGTTGTTAACTCTTTTTCTTCTTTGATTGTTGTGCATATCTTGAAGACTGAAGGTCTGTTGCAGTGGCTTACATTCTGCTTGACATTGGCACACCACCCTTCCATCCTTTGTCATCTATAGATTGGGCAATTAACCTTTTGTTTTAGGTATTCAGTGTGTTCTGAAGACAGATGGCTAGAGTGTTTCAAAGGTCAGTCCAAGAAATGCATTTTTTGATCTTTATATCTAGAGTTAAAGCCATACTTTTCTAATTCTTAGATCTAGCAAAATTAATCATATCATGCTACACTTTCATTATAGAAAATAGTATAGTATGAGCCTAATGGATTTGATCATCTATTTCACTGTCCTTTTGGCTGCATGATTCCACTTCCAGTGGAATAGATAGCTTCATTATCCTGGGGACTATGGTATTTTTTCTCCTTAAATAGGCTTTCTCATTATAGTATATAGGTACTGCACTGAATATTGGCCTAACTTGCATAACATTTAGGTATTGCCATAGACCTGGGTAATGAACAATATAGCTTGACATTGAATACCCAGGCCTATTTAATGCAGTGGGGGGGTCAAGATTTAGAAAAATGCTCACCACTGCCAACTGAATATCAAGGGGGTGAGAGGAGCAAATTCAGGGTTTTCTTTGACATTTAAGATTAAAGTTGACATGAGACAAGATACAAAACATCCGTGTACTGTATTTCCAAACAAATTCACATCCTTCAAAGCCTCTGCCCATGACACAGTAGGATATCAGAAACTGCTAAAGTGATCTGTCCACACTGAACTGAATTGGTTCTTTTTCAAATTTCTCTTTTAGGGACTGTAGTGATCTAAATCTTAATGTCGCAGAAAGTGGGAGCTATTTTAGAAGCCTTATTCATAATTTCAACTTGGAAATACTTATCATTTACATGTGTGTTTATAGTTTATTGGAATTTGTTATTCTGCCTTCTCAGACAGGCATGTCAATATTGCACACACAGTTAAAAAACTGATTTCAGAAAGCCACTATTTACACATGGAGATCTATACTATATAGTGATTTCAGGGGTGCAAGGCTTTTCACAAGCCTTGCACCCCTGAAATCACTATGTGTTTAAGGAAGTCCCTCTCCTTAACCCCATATAGGTCATTTCTGCTTTCAAATGAAACAATGTTAAATCTGTGGCTTGTTGGCACTTGTAAGTAGGGAACTTACAAGTGGAAGTTGTGAAATCACTATTTCCACATATAAATGCCAACACTTCCAGTGAAAGATTTTGCACCTGTATTTGTTTTTTCAATATCTATATTTTTTAAAAGGCTGCTCTTCCTGTGCATGCTGACATATACATGTGCTCCTGCATGTATTTTAGAAAAGGGTTTATGTCATCAGATCCTTTTCTGAAATATCTAAAATTTAATGTTCTGACAAGGACATCTCAATTCCAATCTCTGTTTTCTGTGTAAAATGGAGTTTCACAGATTTAGTCACAAAAATTGTGTAGATTTAATGCTTTTTTTTCCGTTATTTCACAAGGCTGATGTTATATTATTTTTTAAGTAGTTGTTGAGTCACCTCCTTCACATCGGTCTAATTCCAAAAAACTTTTTATCTAGCTGACCAATGCATAAAACATTTCTTTTAGGGCTTCAGACCTGCCAATTGTTGTTCGCTATTATTTTCGCGATACAACCAAAAATATTTTGATATTTGGCTATGGCTGTGGCTTCTTCATTTGCCCATATATACGATAAATAATTTTTGTTTTATTTTAAATATTTTTTAACCTTTTTTTCTTTTTATATAAAGTGTATCTCCATAAATATATTTATAAAAAAGTTCACTTAGCTTTTCCTTAATAGGATCGGGTCGGGGCTTGTCACATCGACATGTTTCGCCTAAACGGCTTTTTCAAGATATCAACCCCTTTCGTTTTACTACCAGACCATCCCGATATTCACTACTCTTTTGATCTATCCAAGATCTTTTTTATAAATATATTTATGGAGATACACTTTATATAAAAAGAAAAAAAAGATTAAAAAATATTTAAAATAAAACAAAAATTATTTATCGTATATATGGGCAAATGAAGAAGCCACAGCCATAGCCAAATATCAAAATATTTTTGGTTGTATCGCGAAAATAATAGCGAACAACAATTGGCAGGTCTGAAGCCCTAAAAGAAATGTTTTATGCATTGGTCAGCTAGATAAAAAATATTATTTTTTAATGCATCTTTGATTCAATAAAGCTTAATCTGTTTCATGTACCTATGACTAAAGTCTTGTCTCTGGTAACCGGTGTCAGGTTAAAAGCGCGCCGGGACAAAGGCATGCCCAGACAATTGAGCGCAGCGCGGAGGCGCGCGCCGCTCAAAATTACTGTTTTTAGGCCTCCGAAGGGGGGCTGTGGAGGGGCTGGGGGAACCCCCCACTTTACTTAATAGACATCGTGCCGCGTTGTGGGGGCGTTGGGGGGGTTTGGGGGGTTGTAACCCCCCACATTTTACTGAAAACTTCACTTTTTCCCTGTTTTTAGGGAAAAAGTTAAGTTTACAGTAAAATGTGGAGTGTTACAACCCCCCAAACCCCCCATAACGCCAGCGCGATGTCTATTAAGTAATGTCTATTAACATTTATTAGACTTAGAGCTATCCAATTTTTGTAACCGAACAGGGGTCCATAATGTTCTTTGGAACAGAAAAAAACAAGTTTGTCTCATAAATGTCTATTAAGTAAAGGGGGGGTTCCCCAACAAAAACCCCCGTCGGAGCCCCTAAAAACTGTAATTTTCTTCGGCGCGCGCCTCCATCTTGCGCTCAGTTGTCGGTGCGCACCTTTGTCTTTCACGCCGTTGTCTATGAACCCTGGTAACCAGTGCTTTGCATGTTTAAAATTCCAGTATAAGAAACTTGTGCAATTAGAAGGCAATTATATTGGAGGCTTGAGGGTAACTGATTGGCACATATTCAGCACCTATTTTTTCTTTTTTTTTATAAGTACAATATGGAGTAAATTCTCTATATGTCTCTGAAAAAAACAATGGTGCTTAATGATATTCTACAAACCACCTCCAGAGTTAGGTACGGTTTATAGAATAGGGCATAGCACTCATCTTTGTGACTAACATTTAAGCACAGGATTTTATGCCAGTGAAAACCAGGATTAAATGCCTGCACCTTAGTTGTGCATGGAAAATCACTGGACTAAGTAGATAACCCTCGATGGAAACTGCCCCAACTTTATTGGTTGGACTGAAAACTTTTCAGCGGCCCCACAGATAAAGATTCTCCTCCTCCCAACCCTACAGTTCACATTTGTAATCCAACAAAACACATAGGAACAATCAATTATACTTCTAGCAACAGCATTGGAACACTTCCCAGCTCAAAAAGTCCTATATATCAGCGCTAAAGGGTTGTAAGCTTGTACATCTCATACTTCCAGTCCATCTTAGCCATCACCAGCTGCCAGTCTAGTGTGAGCTGCAGTTTCCTTGTCAATGTTATAATAACACACACTGTAGTAAGTTCCAGTTAACATAGGGTTACTATATTTTTCTCCAGGAAACCCCGGACACATGACCCCACCCTGCCCCACTCCACCTCCACCCCCACCTCTACCGTTATGACCCAGCCCCGCCCAGTTTGATATCTAACCCCACCCAGTTCTACCTCCAGCACCCCCCCCCCCCCCCCCCACACACACACACACACATACAAAGCATCCTCTCTTCTTCTGGAGAACCCCAGCCACATTTGGAGGGCCTGGAGCATGTGCAGATGTGTATGACATCATCCGTGCATTATAGACGCCCTCCAGATGCGACTGGAGCTCGTTGGGGCTTTCCAAAACTGGGACAAATGCTGGGTTTTGGAAAGTCCATCCAGGAGCCCGGACAGTCCTCTAAAAAGAGGACATGTCCAGGTTTTCCTGGACATCTGGTAACCCTAAGTTTTGGGTTTTGTTTTTTTTATAATTCTTTATTCATTTTCAAACTTACAATAAGTGTGATAATATGTCCAAACAAATTAACAATAAAAATATCACTTAATAATCATCAATAGTACAAATAATATGCTCTTATCTCCCACCCTTCCCACCCTTTTCTATCATATAATCAATACCTTATACAATATGTAACAATAAAATTGCCCCCCTCCCCCACCCCTCGCAATTGAACTTGTAAAATTAAGGGAAAAAGAAAAAAAGTCATCTAATCAGTACAATACTTTGTTAATGGCTCCCACACATCTTGAAATTTCCTGAAACATCCCCGCTGTATTACAATAAATCTCTCCATTTTATAAACATGAAATAAGGAATTCCACCAGAAATTATAATTTAATCTACTCCAATTTTTCCAATTATATGTAATTTGTTGAATGGTAATCCCAGTCATTATAAGTAATAATTTGTTATTATTTGTAGAAATCTGACTTTTTGCTCTCATTACCATACCAAACAGCACAGTATCATATGATAATGCAACTGGGTTGTCTAATAAACAATTAATTTGGTCCCAAATTGATTTCCAAAAATTTATAATAAATGGACAATAGAATAATAAATGATCTAAAGTCCCTGCTTTGAGATGACAGTGCCAACATTTATTAGACTTAGAGCTATCCAATTTTTGTAACCGAACAGGGGTCCATAATGTTCTTTGGAACAGAAAAAAACAAGTTTGTCTCATAGATGCCAATACTGTACACCTCATCCTCCAAGACCAAACTCGTGGTCATTGAGATGCAGTAATTTGATGCTTAATCTCAATGCTCCAAATGTCTCTCAGACCAGTGTTTGGTTTCTTTTTAATAAATCCAGTCAGCAATTTATACCACTGGGCGGCCTGGTGATCCAAGAAGTCCACCTGAAAGCATAAGAACTCCATACTATATTGATTATTAAGGTTTTTCCAGTCAGGGAACCCCGCCTGAATGGCATGCTTCAGTTGCAACCATCTAAAACTTTCTGATTTATTAAGGCTATATTTATGTTGCAACTGTGAAAATTCAAGTTAACATAGTCTGTCCTCTCCTTCATCCTGTCCTCCACAGGCTTATTAAAAATGTAACTTCTAAAGAGGGAGCCAATGGTTTACTCAGGATTTGCAACAATATCAGAAATATCTTGTCCCCAAAGACCTGAATTATCCCATAACTTCCATCACATATGGATATAGGCACCACACCCTCCACAATCCCTCCAACAGTGTGCCCTCACCATAGCTAATTGTACAAGAATACCACCTCATCAGCACTCTATGGTTATTTTCAATAAGGGTGGTAGCCATACTCAATAAATTAATCTGAAGCCAGATTTCTTTCCTTTCAAGGACCTCCAGGGTCCCACCCAAATCAGTCTCTCAAGCCCTCATATACCCCAGCTTCATGCCCCTCTTATTAAGGCATTTATCTATCTTGTTTTATAGATTTGGAAAGTCACTCCTCTTTGTAATTGCAGCCCCATTAGATGCTCAAAATCAGTTTTTCCCTCAAGTCACCTCCCTCAATATGCCCAAACTCTGTATATGGTGATTAACCTGCAGGTAAGGAAATTGATTTCTGAAGGGCAGCTCAAAACTGTACTGAAGCTCTCTCAAATTTTTTTAAATCTTCCCTGTGTCTATATGACAAAATATTGCTCCACACAAGCTAAGCTTTTCTCCTCCTATCTCCGAAACACTTGCCCCCCTCCCTGGGTCAAATCTGAATTATATCAAAATGGTATGAACCAGGACTATTTTCACCCCTCAAACATCAGGGCTCCAGTATGGCTCCTAACCTTCATGAGGGGCCTCTAACTTCTCATGTTCCCTTCTTCTCCCCCACAGCTATGACAAGTACATCACAAGGAAATCCACTGCCCCCTCCTGTTCAAGATCCATCCCCTACTTAGTCATTTGCCTGACATTCCAATACTAAAGCTAGAAAATTTTTCTCAAGAAAAACATAACCAATTCGTGAATAAGAGTGGTGAACAGGAGACAAGTGTTGTAATATTTTATTTTATGCTTATTATGTATACTTATTATTTTTTTTTAATGTGTACACCTCCTAGTACGTAAGATACAGTGGCAAATAAATAATGGATAAAGTTATTAACTGTGGGGTGGAATGGTACAAGTGGATCAATATTTTTAATCCATCAAAAATTACAAAGACCAGGGGGCACACGATGAAGTTATAGGGAGATAATTTTAAAACCAATAGGAGAAAATATATATATATTTTTTCACTCAAAGAATAGTTAAGTTCTGGAATGCATTGCCAGAGGATGTGTTAAGAACAGTTAATGTAGCTGGTTTTAAAAAAAAGGTTGGGACAAGTTCCTGGAGGGAGCCTTGTCGCAAGGAGCAGGAGGGACCGGGCACCCCTCCTGCTCTCAATTATTTTAAAGATAATGGAGTGAGTGGGTGGGCTGGGCTCAACCGCCTGGGCCAAACAGGAGTGGGCCGGGGGGTAGGAGGCCTTGGAGCAGGAGGGACTGAGCACCCCTCCTGCTCCCAACTTTTTGGTGCCGGGGGTGGGTCGGCCGTGTTGGGAGGGGGGCGAGGGCTTTGCCGGGAGGGCCGTGCTGGGAGGGCTTTGCTGACAGGGGGCAAGGGCCGTGCCGTGCCGTGCCGGTCACAGGGAGGGAGGGCGAGGGAGAGATCGGGGCAGAGCTGGGCAGGCAGGAGAGATCGAGGCTTGGGGGGGTGTCGGGCCTGTGGGTGGGGCTAGTGTAGGCTCTCCTGCCTGCCCTGCTCTGCCCCGATCTCTCTTGCCTGCTCGCCGGACTCTCCTGCTCTCTGCCGCCATTCCCTGCAGTGCTGGCCCGCTTTAAAACCACAGGCTTGCACAGCAGGGAATGGTGGCAGAGAGCAGGAGAGTCCGGTGAGCAGGCAAGAGAGATCGGGGCAGAGCAGGGCAGGTAGGAGAGATCGTGGCTGAGCCCTGACAGCAGTGATAGGAGGCTTCTTCTCCTGTCACTACTGTCAGGGTGTGCGCATGAACGGGGATCGCTCTCTAGTGATCCTGGCCTTGGGTAGGAGGCGTGTTAACGATCATCCCCATTTGCATGCAGGCCTTTAGTGAATTTGTCGGCCTGCATGCAAATGGAAATGGGTCGCATACAGTTTAGAGGGTCAGGACCACCATCAGGGCAGTACCACCAGTCCTGCATTCAGGGGCCCAGAGCTGACAGGGGGCCCAGGCTCCCCCAGGGTCCTAGGCCACAGTTCTTCAACCGCCGGTCCACGGACCGGTGCCGGTCCCAGTGGCGTACCTAGGGGGGGAGGTCCGCCCCAGGTGCACAGGAGAGAGTTGGACGGGGGACCCGCGGAGTTCAATACATCTCGAGCCGTGAGGCTCGTCTTCTGTTCCTACCTGCCCTGCCGCTCACATATAGCCGATCGCAAGTGTTCCCCGATGTCAGCGCTGACATCGGAGGGAGGGCTTAAGCAAAGCCTGCCCTCTAACGTCAGCGCTGACGTCGGAGAATACTTCCGGTTGGCTATTTGTGCGCGGAAGGGCAGGCAGGAAACAGGAGACAAGCCTCTCGGCTCGAGCTTCGTTTTGCTGAGAAAGTTGCAAAGATGGGCTAGGAGGCAAACGCGGAACACAAAAGGGGGGAGGGAGTGCGTTTTGGATACAAGGCATGAACTTGGGAGAGAGGAAGGGAGGGAAAGAGATGCTGAGGTGGGGGAGGGAATGGGTTTTTGGACACAGAAAGCATGGACTTGGGAGAGAGGAAGGGAGGGAAAGAGATGCTGAGATGGGGGAGGGAATGGGTTTTTGGACACAGAAGGCATGGACTTGGGAGAGAGGAAGGGAGGGAAAGAGATGCTGAGGTGGGAGAGGGAATGGGTTTATGGACACAGAAAGCATGGACTTGGGAGAGAGGAAGGGAGGGAAAGAGATGCTGAGGTAGGGGAGGGAATGGGTTTTTGGACTCAGAAGGCATGGACTTGGGAGAGAGGAAGGGAGGAAAAGAGATGCTGAGGTGGGGGAGGGAATGGGTTTTTGGACACAGAAGGCATGGACTTGGGAGAGAGGAAGGGAGGGAAAGAGATGCTGAGGTGGGGGAGGGAATGGGGTTTTGGACACAGAAGGCATGGACTTGGGAGAGAGGAAGGGAGAGAAAGAGATGCTGAGGTGGGGGAGGGAATGGGTTTTTGGAAACAGAAGGCATGGACTTGGGAGAGAGGAAGGGAGGGAAAGAGATGGTTGTGTACACGGGGAATAGAAGAAAGGAGAATTTTTGGTCATAGGGAGGGAGTGAGGTACAGATAGTGGCATACCAGGGTGGGGGGGCAGTCCGCCCCGCCCCGGATTTACATCCCAAGGGGGTGCACAGCTGGGCCACCCTCCAGTGTTCTCCCTAGGCCGGCAAACTGTGGCTCTTTAGCCACTTGAGTGCCACCGCTGCCATCAGGAACAGGCCGGCGCCAAGTTCTCCCTGCTTTTCCCTTTGGGGCCGACCAACTCTCGCCACTCGCATCAATTCTGATGTCAGAGAGGACGTTCTGGGCCAGCCAATCGCTGCCTGGCTGGCCTAGAACGTCCTCTCCGATGTTAGAATTGACGTCGGGTGGTGACAGTTGGTCGGCCCCGTGGGGAAGAGAAGCAGGGCGAACTCGGCGCCGGCCTGTTCCCGATGGCGGCAGTGGCAGCCTATTCCCCAGTGGCGGTGGCAGCATTTTCCCAATGGTGGTGGCATAGGGGAGGGCAGGGAGAAAGAAAGAAAGGGGGGACAGGAGCCAGAAAGAAAGAAAGGGGGCAGGGTGAAACAAAGAAAAATGGGGCACGGAAATAGAGAGAAAGACAGACATACAGAATGAAAGAGTGTGTGGAGAGAGAAAGAAAGAAGGGGGCAGGGTGAGAGAGAGAGAGAAAAACAGACATACAGAAAGAAAGGGGGTATGGAGAGAGAGAAAAAGAAAGAAGGGGCAGGGTGAAACAAAGAAAAAGTTTGGGGAGGGAATGAGGTCTGGAGGAGAGGAAGCATACAGGAGGCTGAAAGAAGGGAAGAAATATTGGATGCACAGTCAGAAGAATAAAGTGCAAACAGAGACTGATGAAATTACCAAAGGTAGGAAAAATGATTTTATTTTCAATTTAGTGATCAAAATGTGTCTGCTTTGAGAATTTATATATGCTGTCTATATTTTGCACTATGGCCCCCTTTTACTAAACAGCAATAGTGTTTTTTAGCGCAGGGAGCCTATGAGCGTTGAGAGCAGCGTGGGGCATTCAGCGCAGCTCCCTGCGCTAAAAAACGCTATCGCGTTTTAGTAAAAAGGGAGGGGGAATATTTGTCTATTTTTGTATAGTTGTTACTGAGGTGACATTGCATAAAGTCATCTGCCTTGACCTCTTTGAAAACCCGCGGAATGTAAATGATAATTAACATTTTCTCTGCGTACAGCGTGCTTTGTGTTTTTAAAATTTTATTGTTGGTAGATCATTTTGACTTGGCCACAAAGGTAAGGGGGAGCGAGGGAGGGGAGCTGCTGAAAGACATCTAGTAATCCTGCAGGCTTGACTGTGCAGGGAATTATTTTTGTAAAATCATGTTTTGTTATGTGACTGGCATTATTTAGACTTTAATTTCTATGAATGAATAGAATGAAAATGATATAAATTACTTGCTTGTTTTTATGTGCGTGTGCTGAAGGAAAGTGGAGAGAGAGTGGGCTGAGGACGCTGAAGGGAAATGGGGAAGAGAGAATGGGGAGAAGACGCTGATTTATAAATTGACAATTGTACAGAATATTGTTTCTTTTTTATGTTTAAATCATTTTTATTAAAGCACAAACATAGCAATGAACAAAGTATGGCACAATTTTCAAATAGCACACAAAACCAATCCCCACCCACCCAACCAGCCAACCCCCCCTCCCACCCTCCCTCCCACCCTGGCAGCAGCGGTAACAAATCAATAAAGAGAAAGCAAAAGGGGGAAAAAAGAAATCAATTAAGTACCCCAAAGTTGGTTTTGAACGTAAGGTGTAAAAGTCAAGCTAAATGGGTACCAGCACTGAGTGTACAATCGTCCAGCTTTAGTCGACAAGTCCATCACTTCACGTCGTTCCAGCAACATGTGGTGTAACATTAATGCTCTCCATTGAGGGACGGTCGGAGGTTGTGGTGAAAGCCATTGCAACAAAATGCATTTCCGTCCCAGCAATACAGTTTTCCGTAAGAATGCTGCACAACCTGGTCTAGGTGGATGAAATCGAATCTGCATCGTGAAAAGGAAGGTTGGGTGTAATCTCCAGGAGCAATGCCAAAGTCGTGCCACCAAAGACACTAACTGCATCCAAAAGGAAGATATCATGGGGCAAGACCAAAACATATGTCCAAACGATGCCAGAGGACCAGCACATTTCCGGCAACAGTGGTCCGCACTGATCCCTATCACGTGTGCCCTCTTAGGCGTACAGAAGGCTCTCAGTATAAATGTATAATTTCGTTCCCTCTCAATCGAGGACACAGTCGTGGCCTTTCCCGAGCGAATGCCTCTGCGAATCACATCCGCTGCAATGGGCAATTGGAGATCATCAGACCACCTCCGAGCCAAGGCGATAAAGTCTAATTCACCCGCCCGTTTCTGTAGCCACTTGTGGAAGAATCTGAGGGACATTGACTCAGGAGCTGTGAGTGCAATCGCTTCTTGCAATCTGTCTTGCACATCCTCCTGCAACCTCACCGGAGTCAAGAACTGTAAATAATGTTGAAGCTGGTGATACGCAAACCAGTCCGTAGATGATAGTCGAAACTGTGTTTGTAGATCACTAAAGGAGATCGGTGAACCATTATCTTGGACGGTCTGTGACACATATTGTAGGCCTTCACGAGACCAACGTCTGAACACTGCAGAATCCATGCCAGGTAGGAAGTCTCCATTTCCAACTAATGGAAGGCAAGGTGTATGATGTGGAGAAATCTGCAAGCCCTTGCACAACAACTTCCATGCTGTTCGCATCGCTGGCAAAAGTGGATGGGACTTCAGCTGAGGTAAGTCTGGTAACTGAGAAGCATGGAGAAGATAGCTAAAATGATATGGCTGTAAGGAAAAATATTCAATCACAGGCATAGAAAAATCAGAAGTGTTACAGAACCAGTCATGGATATGACGTAATTGACATGCAAGGTTAAACCGAGAGACACATAGTAGTCCCAGCCCCCCTCGATCCACAGGAAGCCTTAACTTAGCCAAAGAAATCCTCGCTCTTTTACCCTGCCATAAATATTTAGAAAGATGGGAGCTATGAAGTGCAGTGTGAGCTGTGGTTAACATGATAGGGAGCATTTGCAAGACATATGTCCATTGAGGCACTACCATCATGTTATAGAGAGCTATTCGGCCGGACAGGGAAATAGGGAATGTCCGCCAGCCATGCAATGTACTAGCTGTTCGATGTAGCAAGGGTATTATGTTTGCTGAATATAGTCTATTCAAATTTTGGGGGATAATTACTCCCAAATATGTCAACGAAGAAGTTGCCCATTGTAGTGGAAAATCACCCGGCCAAGTGTGTCTCACCTCCAAAAGAGTGGGGAGTGCTAAAGATTTTTGCTTATTCAACTCCAGGCCAGAATAAATGTGAAACTCATCCAATAGTTCTAACGCTCTTGGTAGTGAGCTGTGAGGGTTATCCAATGCAAGTAAGAGGTCATCCGCAAAGGCCAGCACCCGTAATTGCGACGTGCCCTCAGGCAAACCCAAAAGTATATCATCCTTTTGAATAGTGCGCAGTAATGGGTCTAAATATAGCAGAAAAAGTAAGGGAGATAGAGGGCAGCCCTGTCTTGTCCCCCTACCTATGGCAAATGGAGAAGATCTCACTCCATTAACCAAAACTGAGGCCGTCGGACCATTGTAAAGTGCTTGCACAGAGGATAAGAAGCCCGCGGGGATCCCTATATAGTTTAGGACCTGAAACAGGTAGTGCCAGTTAACTTTATCAAAGGCTTTTGCTGCATCTAACCCGACCAGCAATCCAGGACGGCGTTCTAATTGTGCACGGGAAAAAGCTAAAAGTATGCGCCTGACATTAATGGTGGAATGTCTGTTGCGAACAAATCCCACTTGTTCAGGCACTATTATGGAGGGCAAAACAAGGGCCAATCTATCAGCTAGGACTCTAGCTAGTATCTTAACATCAACATTCAATAGAGAGATCGGTCGATAGGATTCTATGTCGTCTGGGGGTTTAGATGGTTTTGGAATCAGAGTAATCAGGGCGTCATTACTATGACGGGGGAAAACCCCCTGTTCCTGTATAGCTATATAATAATCCAAAAGAGAGTTACCTATACAGGGGGATAAAATCTTGTAAAACTCGGGTGAATAGCCATCCGGACCCGGTGCAGTACAAGATCTCAGCTTTTGAATTGCCAGGGTCACCTCCTGTACATGCAACGGCCTGTCTAGTCTGGACATCTGTGCCACTGTCAATCGAGGCAATCCCGCATCCGCCAAATAGTCCCGTACATCAGGACCCGTGTATCCGCCAGGGGATGCATAGAATGCCTCAAAATATTTCTGAAACTCCCCCGCAATATCTACCGACGAAGTTAAAAACCTCCCCGAGCTCTCCCGTATCATGGGTATGTATCTGGACCCCTTCCAACTTTTTGTTATGGCCGCTAGCAATTTCCCCGCCTTGTTACCATATTTATGAAATTGAAATTTACGGTAAAACAAAAGTTTCTTGGTGCGTTCGTGAATTAGGGAATTAAGCTCCACCAACACCGCCCTGTATGCCTCAGTATGAGCCACAGAAGGATCACGCAACAAGTCCTTTTTCAACATTGTCACTTGTCGTTCCAAAAATAGTATGCGATGTGCTATTCTACGGGTTCTAGCAGTGACATAAGCAATGATATCCCCACGTAATACCGCTTTGGCCGTATCCCAAAATAAAGTGGGTTGGTCCACATGTTGTGCGTTGTGTGTACAGTAAGCCTCCCATTTTTCTTTTAAGAATTCCTGGAAATGAGTATCTTTGTGTAAATAAGAGGGAAATCGCCATCCAGTCCCCGGACCCCGGTGACCCCCCAGCGCCACATCAATCCAGATCATATTGTTGTCCGATATCTCCAGAGGGCCTATCGTGGCCTCCGAGACCTTAGTAAACAAAGACTCAGAGAGTAAAATGTAATCTAGTCTAGAAAAAGAACCGTGTGCCCTAGACTGATGCGTATAATCCCGTTCAGATGGATGTAACAGTCTCCAGGGGTCCACCAACCCCAAGGCTCTACACAAATAGGGGATGCCCTTCGTTTGTTTCACTTGTTTCTTTTTTATATTCATCCATAGCTGCATGTTAATGATGTGCTCATATGCACTTATTTATCATCATAACATATACATCATCATTAACATGCAGCTGTGGATGTGTAAGGACAGGCTGAGGAGGATGGATGGGAAGGAAGGAAGGTGCACATATCAACATATTGTACATTTTTAACATGCATGATGCAGCTATAAGCAAGCAGAGGAGGATGGGATCATACAGATTTGTATGTTCAGATATGCGCTCAGATGTGTAGTTTTTTCTGATATATTTATTAAGCTTACAGTATTTATAAAAACACATTTAATACTTGTTACAAAAAAGATTGTGCAATTGTGATCTACTTCTGGCCTACAAAGGTCAAAAGAAATCCTTAACTGAGATTTTACATTCAAAAATGAATTATAGCTACTAGCACTATTATTTATTAGTTATTTATTATGTAGATGTTTGTTAGTTTGTTATTAGTTAAGTATTAGACATATGTTAGTTTAGAATAGATAGGTATAGATTAGTTTAGTTTAGGTTAGGTGAGGGCCCTGCTGAAAGAGTCTACCTTGACGTGGTTGCAGGCTTACAAATCTTTTGGTCAAAGAGTGTGGCGACAGATAAAAGTATGTGTGTATTCGGCCCATGGAAGAAGGGGGAGGGTCGGGAGGGGAAGGGGTGCGTGGGGGGCCCAATAGGATTGCTCAGTAAGGGGCCCAGAAATTTCTGATGGCGGCCCTGTGGAGGGTTAGTGAATCTAGGCCACGGTGCCTTATGTTGTGCGAGCAAATCAGTGCTCACAACTCATTTGCATGCATGACTTATTGTTTAACAAGTCTAATTGCTGCTGATAATAGGCAATTAATACCTTATAATTGACAGCAATTGGCACTAAGTTACAACTTGGTCAATGTATTCTGTAAAGGGCTGCACACCACTTTTATTGTGTGAATCTGAAATGGGCATGTGGCCAGGGCAGAAGCATAGGCAGTTTGTGGGTGTTCCTTCAATTTATGTGCATCATTATAGAACATGCCTGATGCGCACATAAGTTAGACATAGGTATTTAGACGTAAATGGGTGAACCTAAAAGTTATGACATCCATTGGCACTTAACCAAATATATGTGGGAATTCAATCGTGTAAGTCAGACTAAATGTAAAGACGCATTGAAAATACTGCTATGATAGCCTAGGACCATTCATACCACGTTATGACATCACACCATCAATATATGAAATTATAAAACAACGGAGAAAAATAAACCTCAAGTGTGAGAGGCCGGGACTACACAAGTACCCGAGTCTATTCACATCATCACTGGTTTATAAAAAAACTCCGTGTACATTTAAATCAATACTTCTTCATTCACACTCAATAATTTTTTAAGAGTTTTCAAGGAATATTTTCAAAAGTGTTTCAGGGTGATATGTAGAAACCTATTCATGGCATGAACCAAATCCCAAACTAATCATTAACAGCACGAGGGCTGCAGCTCAGCTAAACAGGTGTATGCAATTTGTTGAGGCATGGAAGATTGGAGCACAAGAATGAGAACACAAAACCACTCATCTGAAAAAACCGGAGTGTCCCAAACGATTCTCAGTCCTTTGTCCCGTCCCGACAGAAAAGTCCTTCTGTTTCGCCTAAAAGGCTACATCAGGGGAAAGATCCAATGTCCAAAAGAAACTCCTGCTTCCTTCAACGCCAAACAAACTTGCAGCTGGCTTCTCTCAAAATAGTGTTGGGACTGCGAGACGCGCCCGGTTCGAATAAAACAACTTACGAACTTACGAAATTGCATACACCTGTTTAGCTGAGCTGCAGCCCTCGTGCTGTTAATGATTAGTTTGGGATTTGGTTCATGCCATGAATAGGTTTCTACATATCACCCTGAAACACTTTTGAAAATATTCCTTGAAAACTCTTAAAAAATTATTGAGTGTGAATGAAGAAGTATTGATTTAAATGTACACGGAGTTTTTTTATAAACCAGTGATGATGTGAATAGACTCGGGTACTTGTGTAGTCCCGGCCTCTCACACTTGAGGTTTATTTTTCTCCGTTGTTTTATAATTTCATATATTGATGGTGTGATGTCATAACGTGGTATGAATGGTCCTAGGCTATCATAGCAGTATTTTCAATGCGTCTTTACATTTAGTCCATCCATTGGCACTTAGCATAATTCTATAAGGCATTCGTACCTTTTATAGAATCATGCTAAGCACTGTTCTTTTTTTTGTATATTTATTTATTTCTATTTGTTACCTAGTTAACAAAATCCAAGAAAAATAAAAATAAAACAGGAAACACACTCATAAGGAAAAAAAAACCCACATTGTTCAACATTATAGTCCACATTATTGGAGCTGTCTTGTCCCTAAGAAGGCAAAGGAAAATAACTAAAGAAATATTCTCAATTTTAATAATCATTTCAGGCAAAAAAAGTTTTTATCTTAAATCACTTTATTGTCTTCAACCATATTAGTTTCTGAAACTTTATCAAGGAAAGGTTTATCTTTAAGTAACATCTCTAATGGGGATGGATCCACAAATATATACTTATTATTCCCACAGGATACTAAATATTTACATGGAAATTTAAGGAAGAAAGTAGCTCCCACAGCCAAACCCTTAGGCTTAAGCTATAGGAACTGTCTCC
Organism: Geotrypetes seraphini; assembly: GCF_902459505.1. NCBI lineage: Eukaryota > Metazoa > Chordata > Amphibia > Gymnophiona > Dermophiidae > Geotrypetes > Geotrypetes seraphini. The sequence goes on from NC_047086.1 coordinate 256,913,182, forward strand.
TCTGAAACTGTGTCTGCCTGGCCACATCTGGAAAAACTTTTAATTGTTGACCACAAAACATGGCCTTTTTCTTAGCAAAATAATATTTAGGAATGGCCTGCTTTTCTAGTTCTGTCTTAAATATAAACAACAATGCAGCACACTTTGCAATATAATCCTTAGAGGATTCCAGAAATTGAGATATATTTAAACTGTCAGGGGATACTAACTGATCCATTTCCCCTTCCTCTGTAACATATTTGGAGCTCCTGGGGATCTAATAAACATTATCAGGTGTAAAAGAATCCACCTGTGGATATTGAAGAACGTCTTTCAAATACATCCTCAGGAGCTCCAATGGTACCAAGTAATGGGAAATAGGAAAATTCAGAAACCTAAGATTCCTATGTTCTCATTATGTTTTCCATCTTCTCTAGTTGAAAATGCAATGATGTACTGTCCTTTATATTTGATTTTGCTGATAATTATAAGGTAGACACTGAGAAATCTAGTTTATCCAATCTACTTCCAATCAAAGTTATTTGATTGTCCTGTTTAGTTACTTTTATAGTCATCTCTGATGAAAATTGCAAAGCTTAGAAACAGTACCTTGCAAAGATGATTCAATTCAATTCACCACTAGCCAAACATCTTGTAGGGTAACTGTTTTATACTCAGGAAAAAAAAAAAATTATACTTGGCCCTGGTAACATCTGAACTAGTTGTTACTATGCATTGCTTTGAAGAATTCATAGTTGGATCCAAAACCAGTAATTGTGAAGGGGTGATTCTTTCCTATCATTGAAGACTGAATCACTTCTTCACTCAGAGCTTGGAACTTGTTGAAGAGGTGGTAATGGTTCACCTGATGATAAAGAAGCAGACTGAAAGGATAAGTTTACCTTATTGTCAAGAGGTGCAGCCAAAATGGGGTAAAGATGACGGTCCATAGGTCCCATAACAGAAGATGGAATTATCTTCACTTTTCTTTTACCCATTGCTTAGAAAAAGGAAAATAATATCCTGCTCCCTGCTCCTCAGGGTTCCAAAGGAGATCAAAATGGGTGTGCCCTGCCCCTTTGGCCATGCCCCTTCAGACTCACACCCACTGGCCGCATTCTGTGGCTTGAATATCTTAAGAGGCCAAATAGGACCTCTCTTTCCCAGAACTGGTCTCAGTAGCTGGCCGCGGGGGTGCCTGTTCACAATGTCAAAGGTGCCCTCCAGCACAAAATAGCCCTCAGCACCATTCTAGTTGGCATCAATTGTTTTGTTGCCATATCTAGAATTCAGCCCTATGTGTATTCACCTGCTTCTTTGTTTAATATACTTATCCCTTAAGCCTCCTCACATCCCTTATTTATTTATTTAAAAATTTCTTACCTGCTACATCCTGTAGTTCTGTGTGAGTTACAGAGTTACAGAGGTTCATGCAATTCTAGCATCTACTGAAGCCAAATTCATGATTCAGTCTTTTACATCCTTATCTCTCTGAAGCATAATGCTATGCTGAAATATGTTCATCTTGAGACTTCATTATCAGAATTCAGACTAGGTCTTATTCTTCTGCCAGAGGGGCTTTTGAAGATTGACCTTTTCTGGGAGAGCAATGGATGACAGTGGTGCTTAGCCTCTTCCATTCTCTCTCTCTCTCTCTTCAAGCATTTTGATATACAGTACTATTCATAGCAATATATTAGGACTGGTAATAAACATCAACATAATCTCCTCTTGAATATTGACCAAACCATACCTTAATAACTCATTTTTATTCTCTTGTAGGTTAGATCTTAGAAGAGTAAGAGCTGTTCCTGAAAAGCTTATGGTCAACCTCTTTAGAAAATATTTGCAACTGAGTCCAATTATTGGAAAAATACTTTGTCTTGATACTATTCTGTTGGTTTTTTTTAAACAAATCAACTCAGCCTCATAGGTTCTATATCTGTTGTTTTCCAGTGCTACCATGTTTCCCCGATAATAAGACCTATCTTGAAAATAAGCCCTAGCATGATTTTTGGGGTAGGTCTTAATATAAACCCTACCCCAAAAATAAGCCCTAGTTGAAGCACTGGATTCGCAGGCAGCAGCACTTCCCCCTGCCCCCTCTCCCTGCTGACCCTTCCATCTCTCCCTGCCCATGCTTACCACGAGCCCGACATACTATTATCTTCTTCCAAACGGTAGCAATGCAGAAGCAATCTAAATGCGCTGCTTCGTGCCTTCTCCCACTGGGGAATTTCTCTGCCGCATCACTGATGATGTCATCAGCAACGCCCTGGTGGTAGAAGGCCTAAAGTGGTCTGTTTAGATTGCTGCCACGATGCTGCCATTTGGAAGAAAGTAATGGTCTGTCGATCTCGTGGTGGGCATGGGGAGAAATGGAAGGGGAAGGAGAGCTGGAAGGGTCAGGGAGGGTTCGGCTGCGCAGCGGGGGGAGATGTTGTGGGTTTGTGATTGGGCATTGTTTCTACAAAAATAAGGCCTAGTGGGTTTTTTGTGCCCAAAATTAATATAAGACAGCACTAACTGTTTTTCAAAATTCCCACCCAAATGAAAGCAAACTTCTCCCCACAACACTCCCAGCATTACAAAAAAAAGTGCACATTCCAGGAAGACCATGAATGTGACTGGGAGCAAAAAAATAACCCAGCCAACAATAGTAGAAAAAACTCATAGTCTTGTTGCTATTCCTACATCCATCATCTCTGGAGCTCCGCATAAATCCTCAGTAGTCAGTTCCTCTTGTAACTCCATGGGCATCTCATGGTCAATCGCTAGTAACTCTGAAGTGGCTTCATATTCCTCCACTTCCATAGGCACACAGGCATTACCCTCGCTTGAGCCAGGCAGCTCCTCATCAGGGAGAGCTCTAAGCTTCCTCTCTAACCTTCCTAACAACTTGTTCAGGACTGCTGGTTTTTCAAGAGGGAGGACACACCCTGTTCTACCTGAGTCAGTACCTATCTGCTCCTCTCTTTGGCTCCCCCAGAGGTGACCTGGAGAATAGTTATTCTGCTTGCTCTCAGGTTTGGCTTTATACTCCAGGGTCCTAGCTCTGCTGTGTTCATGAGGAGGTTTGTGTAGAGTTTTCCCAACCCCCGGCTCTGGGTTGCTAGCATGCTCAGGGCAATCTAAATAGTGGTGAGGCCGGGCCCTGGGCACTCCCTTTTTGGGTTTCCTGTCCCCTTTCCTTCCGGCATCCACAGGGACCTTGGCAGGCACGGAGCCTGACTGGTCACACTATCTGTAAAGCTTCCTCACAATATTTGTTCCATATGATTGAAACTAGCTTAGTAGAGGCCACTGTCCCAGCCAACTGGAAAGCCACAATTGTATGACCAAAGATTTAAAAAACCCATCAAACTACCCACCAGCTCCTGCTCTAATTACCAACCTATCACTAATATATCTTTCCAAACAAAAATTATTGAAAACATCTCTCGCCTCTCGGATTATGTTGAAAATCAAATCAAATCAAGCAGGGTTTAGATATTCTAAAGAATTGGCTTTACTTGAAATTATTACCTTTGTCCACTACCACCTAGATCATCACCAATCAGAACTTCTTCTTTTTCTGGATCTTACCACTGCATTTGAGCTTCTTCTGTACAGACTGTATCAGATCGGTATTGTAGACTCTACTCATAACTGGTTCACCTTTTATCTTACACATCACACTTGTCAAGTTCAATTTCAAGGATCTCACTCAGACACTTACAGTCCTCCAAGAAGGGTTCCCCAGATTTCAATCTTTGTCCCCTTGCTTTTCAATATCTTTATAGAACCATTTCTGATTTTATCACAGTCCCTTAGATTTACTACATTCATATACGCTGATGACATTCAGTTAACATAGTAACATAGTAACATAGTAGATGACGGCAGATAAAGACCCGAATGGTCCATCCAGTCTGCCCAACCTGATTCAATTTAAATTTTTTTTTTTTTTTTTTTTCTTCTTAGCTATTTCTGGGCGAGAATCCAAAGCTTTACCCGGTACTGTGCTTGAGTTCCAACTGCCAAAATCTCTGTTAAGACTTACTCCAGCCCATCTACACCCTCCCAGCCATTGAAGCCCTCCCCAGCCCATCCTCCACCAAACGGCCATATACAGACACAGACCGTGCAAGTCTGCCCAGTAACTGGCCTAGTTCAATATTTAATATTATTTTCTGATTCTAAATCTTCTGTGTTCATCCCACGCTTCTTTGAACTCAGTCACAGTTTTACTCTCCACCACCTCTCTCGGGAGCGCATTCCAGGCATCCACCACCCTCTCCATAAAGTAGAATTTCCTAACATTGCCCCTGAATCTACCACCCCTCAACCTCAAATTATGTCCTCTGGTTTTACCATTTTCCTTTCTCTGGAAAAGATTTTGTTCTACGTTAATACCCTTTAAGTATTTGAACGTCTGAATCATATCTCCCCTGTCTCTCCTTTCCTCTAGGGTATACATATTCAGGTCTTCCAGTCTCTCCTCATACGTCTTCTGGCGCAAGCCTCCTATCATTTTCGTCGCCCTCCTCTGGACCGTCTCAAGTCTTCTTATGTCTTTCGCCAGATACGGTCTCCAAAACTGAACACAATACTCCAAGTGGGGCCTCACCAATGACCTGTACAGGGGCATCAACACCTTCTTCCTTCTACTGACTACGCCTCTCTTTATACAGCCCAGAATCCTTCTGGCAGCAGCCACTGCCTTATCACACTGTTTTTTCGCCTTTAGATCTTCGGACACTATCACCCCAAGGTCCCTCTCCCCGTCCGTGCATATCAGCTTCTCTCCTCCCAGCATATACGGTTCCTTCCTATTATTAATCCCCAAATGCATTACTCTGCATTTCTTTGCATTGAATTTTAGTTGCCAGGCATTAGACCATTCCTCTAACTTTTGCAGATCCTTTTTCATATTATCCACTCCCTCTTCGGTGTCTACTCTGTTACAAATCTTGGTATCATCTGCAAAAAGGCACACTTTTCCTTCTAGCCCTACAGTTGTTCCATTCACTTGATCCAATTAATCCAACTTGATCCAATTAATCCAACTTGGTCCAATTAATCCAACAAATCATCACTTGGCTCAAGGACAATAGACTATACCTGAACCCATCCAAATCTCAAGCTCTGCTTTTCAGTTCTTCAGATGTCACAGACCTTGCTTTAACTTGACAACATACCTATACCAATAGTACCCACTATCAAAATCTTAGGAGTAATCATAGACAATAAACTTAACTTCCAAGCTCAAATTTAATCAGTCATCCAACTTAGCTTTCTCAAATTTCATATGATCCACTACTACTACCAACCACTACTAGATACATATACCCTCAATATCCTTATCCATTCATTTGATTATATCACAACTTGATTACTGTGATGCCCTATATGGTTTAAGACAAAAAGATCTGCAGCATCTCCAACTCATTACAAAATCTTGTAAGTATGACCATGTAATCCCTTTGCTTAAAGTAGCACACTGGCTAACAATTACACATAGATTCATATATAAAATTTTTCTAACTTTCAAGAACAAGCATTCTCATGTTCCTCCCTATCTCAACTGATTACTTATTCCATACACCTCCCTCTGAACACTGCATTCCGCACAATAGAACCTTTTCATAGTACCCAAGACAAATAGCATCTGATACCATACATTAGACCATTTTCTCAGTCACTGTACCATCCTTCTGGAATGCCTTACCTTTTTATTTATGTTTAGAATCATCCCTTAACAAATTTAAGACCAAATTAAAAACATTCCTATTCTGTGATGCATTTAGCTAGTCCCCTTAATGTTTCAAACTCCCTTAGGGTGCCAGAACGGGGGGTGGGTGAGGCCACAGGGGCTGTGGCCTCACCAAAAATTTGATCCCTGGTGGTCCAGGGGAGCAGCAGGCAGAAGCGAGCTTTCGGTGCTCTTGCCCACTGCTAACCCGGTCGGTGACAGCTAATTTCTTCTGCCGCTGAGCAGCAACCAGCAGGAGTGTACTTTGGCATTGCCTGTTCGGTGCTCAGCGGCTTCTTTGATTGTGATCCTGTATTTGCATAGGGGTTATCTATGTTCTGATGTGTGACCAAGGCCAGGTGTTCTGGTAGGAATGAATGTTGAGAAACATACAGTGTGCTTTGCGTAGTTTAATTTTGTGGTTAACCATTATGTTTTGTTAATAAGATTATATTGTGTGTATATATGAAAATGAATGGAAAAAATGGTAATACAATTACAGTAGTACTATTATAGGGGTGAGGTCTGGGGCAGAGCTTGCGGGGCCCCCCAAACAAAAAAGCATTCCGCTGCCTATGTGCTAACAGCATTGCGGATGATCTGTGATGACAATTCCCTCCTTTCCTTCTCTCCTGGTTTCTTTTTTAAAAGTTACATCTCCAATTATTCTTATTCTTTATATATTACTCAAAATATCTATGTAATTCAATTATACAACCTCCAGACAGATCCATATTTTTTGGTAATGGGTCACAGTCCTTGAACCACTGTCCATATTTGTTGATTACTTGTTATGTCTTTACATTCCATTAATATAATCATACATCAAGAATTCTACATATTTCATTAATATTCTGAATGATTTGAAGGAGACCTTAATGATGGTTATATTAGATATAGATTTGCTTTATACGGGAGCTTACAGTTTAGCTGTAAGCTGATAACAGGGCTGAGCGAACTCTTATACTATAGTTCAGTGAGCTGGGGATGGAGGGAGGGGGGTTGGAATGTGAGGGTTGGTAGTGGGAGCTAGAGGTTGGCAGGGATTGGTGGTTGGGGTGCTAGGACAGGAGGATTGGTTGTGAGGAAAGGTGAAGGGTGATTGGTGGAGGAATTGTGTGGGATTAAGGGTGAATTTGGCGGGTTAAATCAGTTTGGGAAGGGTGGGAATGTGGGAAGAGGTGGGTAGGCAGGGTTAAATTTGTTCAGCTTTGAAATTCGTTTGTGTTGTTGTTGAGCAATTTAATGGTAGTTTTACCTTTCCTTCATGATTTCCTGACGTGGTTGCTGATGAGGAGCGTTTTTTGGGCTGGTGTGCAGTGCGCGGTTGTTTTGTGGAGAATGGACAGTTGTTTGGTTTATTTGGGTAGTGCCGGTATTCGTGACAGGCGTTGGAGCTGAGCTGGAATTCCTGCAAGGTTTGTAGCAGCTCCCTTCACGAGTGTCCTTTTTGCTAATCTCGAGTTGTTGCCGGGGTGATGCGTGTTGGTGTGGCGCCGGACTTAATAAGCCCTCCTTCTTGTCTTCCTGCTCGTTTCCGGTTTTACGGGCACCACGAGTTTCCTGGGGCTGACACTATACGACGCGCGGCTTTAGCGTCTTTTCCCGGCTTGATTGGACAAGGGTGCTGCAAGTTTTTGTGAGCCGGCTTGGCCTGCCAGCCTAGTTAGGTCGGGCTCATGCGTCGTTTCCTGTACAGTCCAGTGGAGGGGAGCTGACGTGTGAGTACTGAGCTGGTCGGGTAAGCCTTTTCTCTGCTTATTTTGTTGTCTGGCGCACCGGGTGTCTGTGAGCTGAGGTGTCTGTGCAAGGCTGCAGTCTTTCTGTTTCCTGCTGTGTGGGTTCCCTTTGTGTGTGTAAGTTTTTTACTGCCAGGGGTAAGTTTTTTACTGCCTGCTTCTTCATTTTGCTAAGGCTCTTTGTGTGTGTATTCTTGGGGGCTGTTGGGGGGGGAGGTGTTGGGTTCATAGTGTGGGGGTTGGGTTGCTGTGGGGTTGAGGTGTGTGTGGTGAGAGTGCTTTGAGTGGGGTGGGCTAGTTTGAGGCACTGTTCTTGCACATTAGTGGGAGCAGGTTTTCTATTTTGTCCTGTTATGGCTCCTAGGAAGCCGCGTAATGCTAGCGGGGGCTCTTCAGCACAAAGGGGTTCCGCGGCTATAAGGGGCTCTTCAGCAACAAGGGGCTCTTCAGCTAGGGGGCCCCGTAGAGGTCAATCTGCCATGGTGGGTGCCGTTACACGGACCCCTGTTACACGGACATCTGTGGTGTCAGCTTCTTCTCAGCCTGGTCCATCTGTGGTGGCTCCTGCTCCTGTTGATCATTCTGGTGAGTCTCTTGGGGCTTTGATGGATGTTTTGTCTGGTGTGGGTGCTGCCGAGTCTGGGAGGGGGGTGGCACAACGGGGGCACTCGGGGGGGTGTCCGGCGGCTCGATCTGTGGCGAAGCGTGCGGGATAAAAAATTTTTGAAACGTCTTCAGCATGTTGTGAAGCGGTTAGATGTGGACAAGAGGCAGCGTCGGAGGGTTCCTGATGATCCTATGGCTGTTTGGCAGTCGTCGGATTCCTGGGATTCCTCGGAGGTTTCTTCTGGTGCCTCTTCCTCATCTGAGAGTGGTGCTGCAGCTGGACCTTCGGCTCAGTCGGTGGATTTGGGAGTGTGTGTCCCGCCGTCCATGCCTGTGTCGAGTGGTTCTGCTGGTGCAGATGCTCAGATGATGCGTCGTGGACATATCTTATGCGAAATTGCGCCCTTAGACTGTAGTATTTCTAAGAAATTGCGGGAAAAAATATTGAAGGGCAAATATGTGGATGTTTTTTCTTTGTTGAAAAGGAGCAGGGTACGTTGGATAAGAAGAAAGATACTAGTAAGGCTGATGGGCAGCGTAGTCATTTTCGTGTGCCTAGAACCATTATGAATTGGTTGTTAGGTTTTAATATTTATGCTTCGTTGGGGCAGCACGGCCTGGGTTGTATGCAGGCTTGTTGAAATATTCTGATCTCATTTTGCAGGCGTTTAGGATTTATGGTGGATGGTCATGGTTAAACTATGATGAGCAATTTCGTAAAAGTTTGGCTACTGACAAATCATGGGTGTGGGGGTATAGGGATGTGGATTTATGGCTTGCAGAGATGACGCAGGCTCGTGCTGGTTCCTTTTGTTTTGGAGGGGGAGTTGGCTCTGCTGTCTTGGGAGGGCCCTCAGTTAGTGGGGTCTCCACCTCTTTTGGTTCCCAGGTGCCCCTTGGTAATTCCGGACGGGGTGAGACCTTTGGGTTGCCTGGGTCACGGGTTGCCGTGGGAACCTTCTGTTTCCAGTTTAATGCCGGGCGCTGTGACCGAGCGGTCTGTAAATTCAGACATCGGTGTAGTCAATGTTCCGGTGCCCACCCAGCCTTTCGTTGTTTCAGTGCTGGAGCCAGTGGTCACGGGGCAGGGGTCCGGTCTGCCGGGTCCTTTGGCGGGAGTTTGCCGGGTCAAAGCAGAGTCCCCAATTAATTTACCCATGCTTGATCTATGGCTCGAATTGTACCCTTTAGAGGATGTTGCTCAGCTGCTGGGAGAAGGTTTTCATTTTGGTTTTGTGATTCCTTTTGCTGGGCCACCCCTTGCTCATCATTGTCGTAATTCTCCTTCAGTTGAATAGCATGTGGAGGTGGTTCATGTTAAGTTGCAGAAGGAGTTGGAGTTGGGGAGGATTGCTGGCCCATTTTCTTTTCTGCCTTTTCCAGACTTGGTACTATCACCTTTGGGTGTTGTGCCTAAAAAGGAGCCGGGCAAGTTCTGGCTCATCCATAATTTATCATTTCCTTTGGGCTGTAGTGTGAATTCTTTTATTGACCCCCTTTTTTGTTCTGTGCAGTATACCTCGTTTGATGTGGCCATTGCTATGCTGCGTAATTTGGGTCCGGGGGCGCTTTTGGCTAAGGCCGATATCGAGTCTGCATTTCGTTTACTTCCTGTGCATCCAGATTCTTTTTATTTGCTTGGTTTTCATTTTGAGCATAGCTTTTATTTTGACAAATGTATGCCCATGGGTTGCTCTGTTTCTTGTTCTTATTTTGCTCTGTTTCTTGTTCTTATTTTGAGGCATTTTCTACTTTTATTCATTGGGTTACTCAATCTGTTTCTGGCTGTGTGACTATTGTACATTATCTGGATGATTTTTTGTTTGGGGGTCCGGCTGGTTCTTCTCAGTGTGCTGCTTTGGTGGGGGCTTTTCACGCAGTAACTCAGAATTTGGGGGTTCCCTTAGCATTGGATAAATCTGAAGGGCCAGCTACTTCCTTAGTTTTTCTGGGGTTGAATTGGACTCTGTGCATATGGAGTCTCGTTTGCCTGCTGTTAAGGTTGCTGCCTTGAGAGAGGCTATTCAGGCAGCGTTGCAGAAATCCAAATTGACATTGCGGGAAATTCAGTCTCTGGTGGGACACTTTAATTTTGCTTCTCGGGTGATCCCGATCGGTCGAGTTTTTTGCTGTCGTTTGGCAATTTTGTCTCGGGGCTTGCAGAAACCGCATTTCCGTGTGCGCATTACGCGGGGTATGCGGGAAGATCTTCGGTTGTGGTCTCATTTTTTGGCTTGCTTTAATGGGGTTTGTGTGTGGCAGCAGGAGGAAGTTACATCAGTGGATTTACGTCTTTTTACTGATGCCGCGGCGGGCTTTGGTTTTGGCATTTACTTTGGAGGGTCGTGGTGTGCGGATAGGTGGCCTGAGTGGTGGCGAGATCGGGGTTGGTGTGATAACATTGCTTTGTTAGAGCTTTTTCCGGTCTTTGTGGCTACGGTTCTTTGGGGGAACAAGTTGGCTAATAGGAGAGTGGTGGTTTTTTCTGATAACATTGCTGTTGTGCAGGCGATTAATGCTCAATTTGCTCATTGTCCATTATTGGTTGAGCTTTTGAGGCTCATTGTTTTGCATTGTTTACAGCTTAATACCACACTCTCTGCTAAGCATGTTCCTGGTTTCTTGAATGAGATTGCTGATTCCTTATCTCGGTTTCAGTGGGCCCGTTTCCGGGCTTTGGTACCTGCAGTGGACGAAGAACCCATGGTCATGCCTGTCACACTGTGGACCTGTTTGCTGGATCGTTGGGAGAGTTACTGAGGAATTCCTTGGCTGAGAATACGTGGAATTCTTATCGGTCTGGCTAGCGCCGTTACCTGGGGTTTTTGGAAGCCTCATCTGCATTGGATGTTCCGCCCTTTTCGGTATCTCTCTTGGTACACTTTTTGCTTTTTGCTCAGCAACGGGGCTGGTCTGTTGGGGTAGTTCATGCCTCTCTGGCCAGCGTTGCTTTTTTGGCTCAGCTGCTAGGCTATCCGAATCCTTGTGCATCCTTTTTAGTGAAGAAATTGTGGGTTGGCTTTCAGCGCTCTATTCTTATTAGGCCTGTTAGGCCTGAGCGTTTGCCTATTTTACCACTTTTATTGAAGCAGTTGTGTGCTGTTTTGCCTGGGGTTTGTATGGATGGCTTCGAAGTGTTGTTGTTCCGGGTGGCTTTTAGTGTTGCCTTTTTTGCAGCTTTGCGAGTTGGTGAACTGGTAGCTCCAGCAAAGTCTGCGGTTGGTAGCACTGGCCTCCTGGTATCTGATGTGTTTTTGGGTAGGCGCTGTTTGCGTTTGCATATACGGCATTCGAAGACTGATCCTTTTGGGAGAGGGTCCTCTGTTTATTTACGGGCTTTGGCAGCTGATCCATTGTGTCCTGTGCAGTGTGCATTGTCTTATGCTGCGGTACGCCCGCTGGGGGGTCTATATTGGCTTATTCATGCTGATGGCATGCCACTGACTCGTTTTCAATTTTCTGCCCTCTTGAAGCGGTGTCTGGTGGCGGTTGGATGTGATCCGCAGTTTTTTGGGACACATTCCTTCCGTATTGGGGCTGCTTCTTATGCGGTTGAACGGGGGACTTCTCCTTCCATGTTATGTAAAATTGGGCGTTGGCGTTCTACATGTTATAAACGCTATGTGAGGCCTGGTTGTATGTCAGTTTGTGCATGATTTTCTTGCTGCTTCAGTTTTTTCTTGCAGGTCCTTTGCCGCCTGATAACTGTGTGTGGTTATGTGGCCATTCTTACATCTTTTGGGCTCAGAAACGTGCAGTGGAATCTCGCTGGGGATCGAATCTGGGCCTTGTGCATCATGGAGTTCGAATTCGTTGACTGGGACTCCGAGGCATGTGCTGGGACCAAGTTCTTCCGACCTTGTTGCAAGCCAGAAGATTTTCCTGTCCACAATTGATTATTTTTCATGTTGGCGGGAATGATCTTTGCAAGGTAAAAGGGGTGGATTTGATTCGATATATAAAGCGGGACTTATTGTTGGTGGCCAGTTATTTTCCTGGCACTCGCTTAGTCTGGTCTCACATTATTCCTCGGATCATTTGGAGGGATGCACTCAAGGTTGAAGGTATTGAGCGCTTGAGAAAACGGGTGAATTCTGAAATTTCTCGGTTCATTGTTTCTCTTGGTGGGTTTGTTTTATGCCATGATTTGATTGCAGTTGATTGTCCTGGTTTATACAGACCAGACGATGTGCATTTATCTGATATTGGTCTTGATATTTTCTTGAGTTCTATCCAAGACCTGTTGGAAGCTTGTTATAATGGGCAGCATGGTCGCAGCTGGGGGGGGGGGGGGAGCGGTGACTTACGAGGCAGTCACCGCTTGTGGCGGAAATGTGTTATGGGGTGAATTGTGCACAGTGTGGCTTATGAAGTTATATATTTTATTTGCTTATTCTGCTCATGTGCGGAACCGCCATGGGTGGCCGGCATGATTCTGCGATACCGCGAGTCTTGCTGGGGGAAGTGGGGTTTCATGGAATGTGATGAATTTGTAGAGCTGAGCTAATTCAACACCGATTAGCATCAAGGGGTTTGAGTTTTGTGAGTTGAGCTAGTTCGAGACCGAATAGCTCCAAGGTTTATGGTTACTAAGCTACACTGAATTATTTATGTATAAAATGTTATGTTTTTATAAATTCATTGATGGATAAGTTCAATAAAGCTGCGGCCCATGCTTTGCCATTACTAAGTCTTATGTGTCTTTATTTAGTGATGTGAGTATAAGGAGTGATGCGAATGCCAGTGTTATTAAATTCCCCAAATGGAAGCCCTTTTGATCACTGAAGTTACTCTAAGTAGAATTCCTAATCATTTAATTGGGTCTTTTTTAAATAAAACCCTTATGCTGGAATTTGTCTGGTCAGCCTCTGCTCTTCTGTTTTTCTCTGATGTTCCTTCACATTTTTGTATAGATAACAAGAAATTTGTTATCTGGGCATTATACTTGATTCATCTCTATCGGATATCAAGTACATAAAAAATCATCAGTGAGGTATTTCAATAATTGAAAGTGACCAAGTACTTGAGAGATTACCTTAATCCATCTCATTTTAGAATTTTAGTAAGAGTTTGATTATTCCACATTTGATTATTGTAACAGATTGCTTCTTGGATTACCTAAAGATTTTTGAGATTGATGCAGGTAGCGCAGCATGCCACTGCTTGAATTATTAGTGGAATTTGCAGATTTGACCACATTTGGCTAACTATTGAATGGTGGATTCAATTTAAGATTTTATTGTTGATTTTTAAAGTATTGAATAATAACCTCTTTGTAGTAATATCGACAAGTCTGTGTTCATATCAACCTTCAAGGGCAATAAGACCTGCCACTAAGGACCTACTGAATGCTCCATGATTTTGTGCTGTCAAATTGGAGGAATATCGGTTCTTCAATATAGGTAAAAGAATAGCTTCAGATGCATTTTGACAGGAAAACTGTGTGAGTCCTGAGCAGCCAGGTTTGCTCATAGATGGGTAAAGTGATGGCACATGACGCAAAAGGTTAAAAAATTGTATTAATTTTATTTATTTCCATAACATCCATCAAAACATTATTTCCGTCATCGGTGGGATTTTTTACAGGCACCAAACGTTGGCATTTCTGGCAAAGAATACCCATCCTATAATAGTTATTCATCAATATATACTTTCAGTCCAATCTGACATCATTGGTTGTCAGCCAATCCACTAACAGAGGCTGTCCTTAGATTTGGACAAAGAAAATTCCTTTACATAGGAACAAGTTTTACAACTCATATTTTTGTTTACATTAATTTCTGAATGCGCAACACATTATAACATATCCAATACACTTTTTGTCATTCTCAAAACTTAAATCAAACTGTTCGTCTGTTAAAGCCAGCCTGCATTTGTTTTCAGCATCTGCTGAAAAGTTCATGTCCCTGTCAGCACAGAAGAAAAGGAGGGGCTATTCCCCCCCACAGAGTAGAGAAAGTTGCTTAGCTTAAAGGTCAGAGAGGTTAAATCACAGATGTGATACTTTTCATAATTTCCTTAGGTTTAAATTATATAAAACATTTGAAATTAAGTACAAACTATTCTCTCACATATCATTCATAGCATCCATCATTCATTCAGGGCCCCATTCACACACAACATGGTATATTGCATTCATATTTAATACAAGAAAGCTTTCTCTGTTATACCCCATTTTGGGAGATGAAATCTAATATGCTCCACCTAACCAGCTCAAGCAAATCTGTTATCAATTAGACCATGAGGCTCAAAGCGGGAAAACTGAACAAAGACACAGAGAGGACAAAGACCAAAAACAAGATGGAGTAAAGCCAAGAAGAAGATACTTACAGAAAGACAGAACACCAAATTGGAGTCATTAATATCTCTATGTATGCATTATGTATATCTATACCTGATTTCCTCTATGATCTGGCTTAATAGCAAAATACATAACAAGAATATTATTATGCTTTTCCTTAATATTAATCTATATTGTGTTTTTCTGGCCTTGGCTACATTCTTATTCAGATTTTCATACGCCCACTTTTCCGTAAGTTTCTATTGGGCATGGCCTTAACTAACACATATGCTTGTATTTCACTAGAGTTACCCAGAACCATACAAAAAGCTAGCGTTTGTTTGTTTGTTTTTGTAGAAAAAACTCCACAAAATACTGCACCATGTCCTGCACACAATCCATTAGCGCCCCCTACAACCCACGAGCGAGTGCCATTCCTCAGTCCTTAAATTTTTTTTAAGCCATAATTTCATTCTACCCATTCTACCCCTGTGCGATAATAGGCATAAGAACCTGCCAATCCCATTTAAGTATACTTCCTCACAGGTACTTTAGCTGTAGACTGTGCAGTAGGAAGGATATGGTTCAGCTAGGGGGAGACAAAAGCCCAGAGCTGACACAAGCCAGGGAACCCAAGATCAAAGAATTCTATAATACTCCTACAAGACATAAGTTTGAAGTACCGGAGGTAGGAAAAGCCTTGTACCTTGCAATTTACATAGTAACATAGTAGATGATGGCAGATAAAGACCTGGAGGGTCCATCCTATCTACCTAACAGTCACATTCACTTCATGATTAAACCAACAATGAATGTGGTAAAAAATACTTGAATCTAGTCTTTCTTTGCTATTTCTGGGACATAGAGCATAGAACTGCCCAGCACGATCCTTATGTTCCAACTGCCAGAATTGCCATTGAAGCCCACTCTGGGATTATCAAATCTGTCTTGTCATATACAGGACAGAGGAAGTTTGCCTGACACTTCCCTTACATTCTAACTACTAGAGTTGTTATCAAAGCCCTCTCTAGCCCATCCTAAATTATCATGGCATACAGTATATGAGTCACAGACCAAAGAAGTCGTCATCTAAGTATCACTCAACACGTCAATATATATACATTTAAGCAGTGGCGTTCCTAGGGGGGGGCGGGGGGGGCGGGCCGCCCCGGGTACCAGCCCTAAGGGGGTGTTCCCGGCCTTGCCGTTCAGTCCCCCGCCACCCCCGAAGGACCGTTCGCCCCCCTGGCCTCCCCGCACCACCTATGAACAGCCGCAGCAGGATAGCGAAGTCAGCGTCAGCGATCCCTGCGCTGCTTCCTGCGCCGCGATCCCGCCCCTCCCCTGACGTCAGAGGAGGGGCGGGACCGTGGCACAGGAAGCAGCGCAGGGATCGCTGACGCTGACTTCGCGATCCTGCTGCGGCTGTTCATAGGTGGTGCGGGGAGGCCAGGGGGGCGAACGGTCCTTCGGGGTGGGTCGGGGCATCAGGCCTTCAGGGTGGGGCGGGCGGGCAGGCAAGCAGGCTTTCAAGGGGGAGGGGGTGACAGGCAGGCAGGCAGGCATCCTTCAAGGGGGGACAGGCCTTCGGGGGGGGGGTGCAGACCTTCAAAAAAAAAAAAAAATTTTTTTACATGGGGGGGGGTGCAGACCTTCAAAAAAAAAAAAAAATTTTTTACATGGGGGGGGGGGGTGTCAAAAAATGATGCGCCCCGGGTGCCACATACCCTAGGTACGCCACTGGTTGGTGTTCTAGTGCTCACTGCAGTGTTTAAGATGCAGCCTTTTCCTAGGTACACTCTTGTGGTGCGATATGTAGATTGGTACTAAAAATCATCTTTTTCATATAGATGGGGGGGGGGGGTGTCAAAAAATGATGGGCCCTGGGTGCCACATACCCTAAGTACGCCACTGCCTGCAACTACTCCATATGTACTTCTAATGTCATGACAATTTAGACATAATTTATGTTTTGTTATGTTTGGAATAATGGTTACATATATGAGGTTCAATAAAAGAAAATTTTCACTGCCTGTTTCTATTCTGACCATTTATTCCATTTCATGGTTATTGCAAAAAAAAAAAAAAAAATTTTTACATGGGGGGGGGGGTGTCAAAAAATGATGGGCCCCGGGTGCCACATACCCTAGGTACGCCACTGCATTTAAGTTTTGTTTTTATATGATTTATTTTCTAATTAGAGATCCTCTGTTTTCATCCTATGCCTTTTTGGATTCTGGCACCATTTTTGTATCTACCACATCCCTCGGGAGGACCTTGTATAATTTAGTTGAAAAATATTGAACTACGGCCAGTACTGGGCAGACTTGCATGGTCTGTATATGGCTGTTTAGGGGAGGATGGGCTGGAGAGGGCTTCAATGGCTGGGTGGGTGTAGATGGGCTGGAGTAGGTTTTGATGGAGATTTCGGTAGTTGGAACCCAAGCACAGTATTGGGTAGAGCTTTGGATTCTTGTCCAGAAATAGCTAAGAAGAAAAAATTTAAAAAATTTAAATTGAATCAGGTTGGGCAGACTGGATGGACCTTTATCTGCTGTCATCTACTATGTTATGTTACTATGTTTAGTTATAGAGCGGTGTTTCCTTAGCTAGTCCTGGAGTACTGTAGGAATGCCCCACAATAAACACACACATGCAATCTTAGAATCAGGAGGAGATGCTTCAAATGAATGGTCTCTCCCTCTTTTTATTGAGAATCATATCTCCATTAATTACTTAGTTAATGCTCTACAAGGTTATGATGTCATAATGCATTTACAGTGAGGATTAAACCATTGTTTATCTATATCATGTGTCTTAAGGCTACTATCTCACATGACATATGAATACATAATAACAGTTACAATAAAGTGAATCCCAATGTGTACATTTCTGATATGTCTCAAATCTTACTATGGCATGTGACAGTCCAAAGGTTATAATGCATGCTTCTTAAGCTCTCTTGATTAGCCTTGCTCAGGCAAAGTCTGATTGTTGCCCATATAAGGGATGCTTAAACAAGATGAGAGAAAAAGGGTAAATGTATGGTCAGGTTAATATGTGGCCAGAATCAGGGATGCCTCAGCCTTCTGCTCAAGGTGCAACTCTTGTCCTTGCTTAGAATGTATATGTGGCAGGAGGGAGAGGAAATGAGAAACAGGGCCTCAGAACTAAACCCAGGCCTAGATCCACACACAGGCCTCGATCCGCACACAGGGCCTAGGTCTGTGTGCCGACCCGGCCTGCGCTCAGAACCGCCCGTGTGCGGACCCCGCCAGTGTTCTGATGCCCTGGATCAGAACTTATCAGATCTCCATCCCTACAGAGTACCCCTTTGCCAGTCAGGTTGTCAGGATATCTACAATTAATATGCACAATATCCTGACAACCTGACTCCAGGACCAACTGTTACAGAGGACTGGTTGAGATAATTCATTCTAATGCAAGGATCCTAGATATTCATAAAATAAACATTGATAAGACAGAGGAATAGCTCAAGTAGTCTTTAGCTATATGGAAAAAATTAGAGGGAGTGGAAGAGGAGAGAGGCAAAAACTGAATGAAGATATTTTTAACAGCAACAGAAATAGCTAAAAAGGTAAGGATAAAATCATTAGCACTCATAAACCACAAGAGATTGCAGAAAGAGGAAGACAGGCATCAATAACTACTGTACAAAATCTGGGAAATACCAGTAAGTGAGGAGAGCAAAGATGCAAATGGAAGAATATAGCTGAAATAGTAAAACAGATGGACAAACTTTTCTTAGATGTGTTAGCGACAGGAACTGCATAAGTGTTATTGAAAAAATCAAAGGTGAAGGGGGAGATATATGTAGAGGCTGATGAGGAAAATGAATAATTGCTTCACAAATATTTCTCTTTACTATTCATTGAAGAAAGGCTAAGATTAGCACCACAGAAAACAGACACAAATAGGAATAGAAGTAAGTGGCCCAAAATGAATTTTCAAAGACTGTGTTATTGATGACCTAACTAAACTAAAAATAGGCAAAGAGACAGGGCCAGACAAGAAGCTTCAGAGGAAATTTAGAGGCTCTTTTACACAGCTTAATTAAGCACTGACGTGTGCTTACTGCAGCACACAATGGCAAACCTTGGGGTATGCTGAGGTGTCCGGTAATTTTGTCACACACTACCCATGCACTAAATTTATTTTTTAGTGAAGGGGCATATCTGGGGTATAGAGAGTGGGAGTGTTTTGTTTATTTAAAACATTTTTAATCCATCTTTATCCAAGGTGGCTCACAGTATTACATAGATATTTCAGGATTTGCACAATATAAAGATCCCATACATGAGAAAAATCATAAGATTATACCATCCAATCTGTAAATTACATCTCAACCACTCATTTACTACATTACTTCAATCAAGATGCATAAATCTAATAACCTGCAAAAAAGATGATATTCAGAAAATAAAATATTTACTCAAGAAGCAGAATATTAGCTTAGAAAAGCTTTTACGCTAATCAGTTAGCAAAGCTACATTGCTCTGTACTAACTGGTTAACACATGCTCAGTGTGTTACCCCTTACTGCCCACATAATAAGTGGCAGTAAGGGGCTCATGTACTAATCCATATTAATGGCCATACGCTATCAAAATTAGCACATAGCCATTCATACCAATACTAGGAATTTCGGTAATTTTATTCCAGCCATGAAAATGGCCATAGTATGTGGGAATGACTTTTGTAAGGGAGCATTAAGGTCACTTTTTACTGCTGTTAGGTAAAAGGGCCCCTTAGAGAGTTCCAGCAGCTCCGATGTGTAACCTATATCCATGTCCATTTGTTTGAAATGACAGAAAAAAATGTCAACAGCATTTACATTGTCGGCTCACGTTATTTATAACCCAAAATGACAGGGAAAAAGTTTTAAGCTAACATTTCAGCTTTTTTCTGTGTTGTCAATAGCATGCACTATTGAACTACACGAGGGGCCGCTGAAAAGTTCTCAGCCCAACCAAGAAGAGAATGATGTGGAGCCATGAAACTTACAAGTTATTCCACACTTTTCTTGACACTTTTCATTTCATATCAATGACACTTTTCATTTCATATCAATGAAATGAAAAATGTCAAGAAAAGTGTGGAATAACTTGTAAGTTTCATGGCTCCACATCATTCTCTTCTTGGTTGGGCTGAGAACTTTTCAGCGGCCCCTCGTAGTGCACACTGTTGCTAAAATAGTTCTCACATTTGCTTATTAGTGCACCCTAGTGCTCAATAGTGGGCATTATAGTTCAATAACATACACTACTTCAGCATTAGGATGCACTATTGATGATATTGCATACAACCTTTCAGATAGAGTTTTTCAACAGCATTGCAGTATTCAATCAAATTCATTGTATTTACTTTATTCATGTTTGTTTCTTATTTATTGAAAGCTTCTATACTGCTGCTAATGACAGTGAGTCAATTCAGAGCGGTTTATATGAGCTTCTGTAAAGGTGTTACAATACAGAGTTTACGTTTCCTGGGATGGTTTCAATACAGACATCATTAAACCATAATCAATACATTATTAAACCTTAATCAATACTTGCACTTTTTTTTAAAGGTATTACAATAAGGAGTTAGCATTTTCTGGGTTGGTTCTCAAAACAGCCCTCTTAAACAATAATCAATCCTCTTTCTTATTTCTGCCTATAATACATAATCAAGTTACCTGCTTATACATACCTACTGTACATACCTATATAAAACATATCATATATTTATTCATATTATGCCTTCTTATACCCACATATAAATATATACATATATACATCCATATTCAGTATCTTGTACTGTGTTCATACTACTATTTCAATTCACGCGTGAGTGTCTGTATTGTGATCTATGTTCATCTTGATAAATTTGGTTATCTGTGCTATGATTATCTTAGCCCCTGTCCCTATTGTGTTTATTCTCTAGATGTTCCAAGTGGGGACTAGCTAACTATCTTCTCTTCATTGCATTATTGGGTATAGTATTCTGTGAAGAGGATGTCCTTCATCCCTTTCTTAAACTTTCCAGTGTCCTTTTCTAGTTTTAGTTCCTTAGGAAGGGCATTCCACCACCATGGAGCCATCACTGAGAATATTCTTTTCCTGCAACTTTTGTATTTGATGTCTCTGAAGGAGGGTATTTCCAGCAGGAGGTTTTAGCTTGAGCTTAATGCACGTGCTGGTGTGTGATGATGTAGTCTGTCTGCTAGATATTGTGGTTCTGAGATTTATCTATGTGTGTCAGCAACAAAATCTTGAATGTCATCCTGCTTTCGATCGGGAGCCAGTGTAATTCTTTCAGTAGAGGGGTGGCACTCATCAGCCTCGATTTTCTCAGCAGAAATCTCACTGCTGCATTTTGTACCATTTGAATCTGCTTAATCATGTACTTTGGAATACCTAGCAGGATTGTGTTACAGTAATCAAAGATTGAGAATACCAGGGTTATTATTACATTGGACACTGCTTGGTGGGTGAAGTAGGGTTTAAGTCCTCTGACCCTGTAGAGTATGCCATATGCGTTTTTTATGATGCGCTGGATCTGTATTGTCATGTCTGGAAGATTTTAAGGTATTGCCATTCAAGGTTAGTAGGTATCTTGGGCTATTTCCTCCCCATGATCAATAATGGATCTTTTAAGAGTTACAATGTAACTATAGTGCTTACAATTGACCCTTATAGAAAGAGACACCACATAGGTAGTACAGTATGTTATTTTTATTCTTTTTAACATTGGTGTATTTTTATATATTTTCTTGCCTGTGAATATATACGAGGGGAGGCTGAAATGTTCTCAGCCCAACCAATAGAAGTCCCTAATGTAATGTAACTTTAGCCTTTAGTAATTAAGGTGCTTGTTATTTCTTTTAAAGTTTCATGTGATCTGTGTCCATATATGGTTTGTATTTACATCATATGCTGACGACACTGACCCATGTAAAATGATATAAAAAGGGTTGTAGAACTGACAATAAATTGGACATGTTTTTTCTAAGATATTGTCCCCAGATGCATCTGACTTACTAATGACAGAGTGTGTGAGGCAGTAATTGGGACCAAATCCTTTTCACCATCTTTTCTCCCCACTTTACCAGGGACCAAGGCAGGCACAGAGCCTGGCTGGGAACATATATATAATGTCACTGCTCCTTAATTAGCATGCATGATGCTGCTAAAACTCATTTCAAGTATGCATTAACTTCCTTTCCCACCATTTGCAGCTTAGGCATCCAAATAGATTGAATAATAAGCACAATTAATGACTTTAACAAGTAATAATTGAAAGTTAGATGTCCAAAGGCTGTGCGCGATTCACACAATAAGTGTCTACAATTTCATAAGAACGCAACGGATTTAGGCATGGATGTGGTTTTAAAGTGGATGTGGTTTTAAAGTGGACGTCCATTTACAGCATCATATAGCGCTTAGCATTCTTAGGCATTTGAAGACATCTTCATTTTCACCTAAAATGTAGGTGTTGCAAAACCAGGTCTACTTTTGGGCGTGCGTTGTGCGCTGGAGGCATCCACATATAGGTGAATTGGGCTTCTGGTTTTTGGAGTAAAGAGGACTCCTCTTTTATATTAACAGAAAAAGATGTTTAATAATGCATTATTCAAGCAAAGCACATGAAAAAGAATATATATATATAAGAAGAGAAACCTTACTCCCAGTGGCTGTGGCTCAGAGCAAGTAGACATGTTTGATGCACAATCTTGGCATCATTATCCATCTAGATGGCAGATTGTCACTATACAACTAGGAGTATGAGCTGGGTTACCTGACCATCTTGGGGGTTTGCACTTACAACCTTGAGAAGATGGAAGAAGTGCCTTTAACCATTGACCAACATTGGCTTTCTGCCCTGTGAGTCTCCTGATGCTATATCACCCCACTACTTTCAGGCCATCCCAAACCACAACATATGAGTAGATGTTTAGAAAGAGCCTTGGTGGTTCAAATCCACTGCAAAACCTGGTACTTTCATGCCCTCTTTTTGGTCTCATAAGAGAGGACTTTAGCATTTACATTTGCACTCTATCATTTCCAGGGTCCAGAGCTGATATGGGTCAGTGGTTATAGGCAATTCTTCCATCTTCTCAAGGTGGTAGATTAAAATATCTAGTATGGTCTGGTACCCCAGTACATATTCCTTTTTTTTTTTTACAATCTGCCATCTAGGTACATATTGATGATGTCACACTGATGTCAAGATTGTGCGTCAAACATGTCCACTTGCTCTGAGCCACAGCCACTGTGAATAGGATTTTTCCTCTTATATTTATATTTTTTCATGTGCTTTGCTTGAATAATGCACTATTAAACATCTTTTTCCATTATTATAAAAGAGGAGTCCTCTTTACCCCCCCCCCCCCCAAAACAGAAGGATTGGTATGCACTATATATTTTCATATGCTTTGATTGAGGCCAAAATAGTTTTTTTTTGGGAAAACAGAAGAGGAACTGGATAAGTGTTGAAGGTACATATTTGATATTTATCCTAGAGAAATGATTGCTTGTGAATCAAGAGGATATATGCTTGGCTTTTAGACTGACATGTAGTTTAATGTCTGAGGTGTGGGGGAGGGGGGAGGGGGGAGGAATGGATCAGATATCTGGCACCTAGAGAGCAAGCAGGTGAGGAGTGGCTCAGTGTAAGAGCTGGAGGGAAGGAGGCATGCCTGTTATAAATCCAAGTGATTCTCTCCCAGGTCCTTCTGTACTGTAAGTACATTCTTTTCTGGTTGGGAATGTGTGGTGGAGTGGTTAGAGCACAGGTGTCAAAGTCGGTCCTCGAGGGCCAGAATCCAGTCGGGTTTTCAGGATTTCCCCAATGAATCTGCATGAGATCTATTTGCATGCACTGCTTTCAATGCATATTCATTGGGGAAATCCTGAAAACCCGACTGGATTCCGGCCCTCGAGGATGGACTTTGACACCCCTGGGTTAGAGCTACAGCTTCAGCACCCTGAGATTGAGGGTTCAAATCCCTCACTACTCCTTGTGACCCTGGGAGGACACTTAATCCTCTTATTGTCCTAGGTACATTAGATAAGAGTTTGAGCCCACCAGGACAGAAGGAAAATATAATAAAGTAGCCAAATGTAAAAACCACTTAGGATATAAGTGGTATATAAATAATTAAAAGATAAATGAATAAAAATAAAATAGTGGTGCTTCTTGGGGGAGGAAGAGCCTGGCCCTCCTGCATGCCATTTTACTGTAAAAAAAAAAACTGCATAAAATTGCTGTTCTAATGACATCATAACACTATATGATGCCTAAAAGACAAATCTACAAAGCATGCATATAAGAATACTTGATTCTATAAAGGACGCCTAACTATATAGACGTGCTTAGATTCACTGGGTGTCATTGAGCGTTATTCTCTATTGTGGGTCTATGCGTACTAGAATTGAGCTGAGCGTTGTGCTTCTGGACATCTAAATGATGCCTAACTTTTAGGTGTCCTTTATAGAATTTGCCCCTGAGAGCTTAATGCTCTACAATCACTATTTAAATCCTGTGGGTTGCTGTGGTTCCTGTAAATTGTCCAATTTGAAAATGGTGATCGAAGTTCAAAAACTTCACATAGAAATGAGTTTTATGTAGGTCCACTGTAATCCCATTCGATCAGTTGTAGGAGAAAGTGACTGACACATGTGCAAAATAGCTATGTTGCAGGAACACATGAGCATCAGTCATAGGCGTGCCTTTTTGTAGCACATATTTGGCACATGTCATAAGAGGGGAGGGGTGAAGAACTATGCAAATATGAAAATGTAAGATATATATGCTTTTTTTTACACTGCTTTGGCGGGATATATGTAATCGCCAGCCCCAGACTAGCCAGTATATGCTTTTAATGGACATGCATGAGATGTACCTTTAAAACACATGCATGAGACTCACCTTTAAAACATGTGCATAAGAGGTGCCTTTTTAACACACATGTATGAGACGCGCTCTTTGAACACATATATATTATATAGTCCCCAATCCCATAAAAAGTATTTTTATGAACTTCCACATGCAATTAGTGGCCCAGACCTGCCGGTATATGCTTCTAATGCATGCATTTCAAAGCTACTTGTACCTCCTGACCTATTGCTAATTATAGGTCACAATGGTTAAAGCTACAGCCTCAGCACTCTGAGGTTGTGGGTTTAAACCCATGCTGCTCCTTGTGACCCTGGTTAAGTCACCTAATTCCCCCAATGCCCCAGGTACATTAGATAGATTGTGAGCCCGCCAGGACAGACAGGGAAAACAGCTGGAGTACCTGAATAAATACATGTAAACTGTTCTGAGCTTCCCTGGTAGAATGGTATAGAAAATTGAATAAATAAATAAATAAAGGCTGGCGCTTCATTTTATGCATCATCTGGGAATCAACTGCAGTGCTCATTTTAATATTGATGAGCTTGTTGTAATTCATTTACTTACAATTATCAAAGGCTGCTACAAACCATGGAAAAGATCGTGATATAGCTATTTTGGGCATCAGGAGCTGAAATACTTTGATGCTAAACCGGTTAGATCTGATTTAGCGTCGATCATTAAAGGCACGGTGAGTTTTAAGCATATGAGCCTGAGAAGTAAGTCCTAATTGGTTTTATGTTTTGGATTTATGCTTTGTATCAATCCGTTTCTCTGTTCATTGGGTGCTTTCTGAGAATGGATTCTTTGCTGCCGTCTACATAAGGAGAAGCCCAATTTGAATCTGTTTTTAACTTTTAAGATTTGATTTAGGATTTTGGTTTGATTTAAGAATGGGTCTAGTCTAGACCACTCATATTCTCTAGCGAAAAGTGAGTTTCTTAAATACACATAACATTTGTCAGTTCATGAAACTTTTTAAAGAAGACTATATCCAGTTGTTTTGCTTTAATTTATGGGTATACAATATATGGCATTCTTAATGTTTATATTCCCATGTAGGATTCTTGAACCTCTAAGCATTAGGACATAAAATCGATATTATTCAATTTGGGTATTTGACAGATGATGTCCATTATTCTCACAAAATTTGTGTGTTTTGGAATAGTGGCCTTATTCATTGCACGGTTTTGATTGGTATTCCTTCTCCTATCCCACAGTTTTAACCTCTGTAACAGTCTTCTTCTAATTTTATTTAGGCAAAACAATTGTGTGCTAGCATATTTATTCATTTTAACTTAGGGCTCCTTTTACTAAGATACGCTAGGGCTTTAACACACGGAATAGTGCACGCTACATTGCCGTGCACGCTAGTCCTTAATGCCAGCATTGAGCTGGTGTTAGTTCTAGAAGCATAGTGCGCGGTATAGCGCACGGTAATTTCCTGTGTGGGCTAAAAACGCTAGCGCACCTTAGTAAAAGGAGCCCTTAATGTTAAGTTCTAAGAATTCTATACCCTAGCTTTGTGCTGCTTCTATGTGTACAATTCACCACTTAAATATAAACCATGTTTTAATTCAAAATACTCAGATTTTTATTGAATGTACTTTTTTGTGGGCATAATTCACCACTTATATGTTATCATTACTTTTTTATTTACTTATGGAATTATATTTATGGAATTTGTTGGGATTGTATATTTTATTTTAATTTTGTATTTTAATGTTTTTTAAGAACGTAAGAACATAAAATTTGCCGCTGCTAGGTCAGACCAGTGGTCCATCATGTCCAGCAGTCCGCTCATGCAGCAGCCCTTAGGTCAAAGACTAATGCCCTATTTGGGTCTAGCCTTACTTGCGTATGTTCTGTTCCAGCAGGAACTTATCCAACCTTGTCTTGAATCTCTGAAGGGTGCTTTCCCCTATAACAATCTCTGGGAGGGCATTCCAGACTGCCACCACTCTCTGGGTGAAGAAGAACTTCCTTATGTTTATACAGAATCTTTTCTCTTCTAATTTAAGCAAGTGCCCTATCGTTCTCTTCACCTTGGAGAGGGTGAACAATCTCTCTATCTCTACTAAGTCAATTTCCTTCAATATCTTGAATGTTTCGATCATGTCCCCTCTCAGTCTTCTCTTTTCAAGGGAGAAGAGGCTCAGTTTCTCTAGCCTCTCATTGTACGGCAGCTCCCCCAGCCCCTTAACCATTTTTGTCGCTCTTTGGACTCTTTCGAATAGTACTATGTCCTTTTTCATATACGGCGACCAATGTTGGATGCAGTATTCTAGGTAGGGATGTACCATGGCCCGGTATAATGGCATGATAACCTTTTTAGATCTGTTTGTGATCCCCTTCTTAATCATTCCTAGCATTCTGTTTGCCCTTTTCATCGCTGCTGCGCATTGCGGGGACAGTTTCATTGACTTGTCCACAAGTACTCCCAAATCTCTTTCCTGTTTATTTGTAGACTCCCGATGAAGGTACCTTATATGCGCTGAAACACTGGCTGTGTTGAGTCAATATAATTCAATAAAGATCTCTGTAGATGCATTTCTTGACCGCTTCTTTTTATCGACTATCGATTCTCACAAAGGGTCATTTCTCCATTTTTTGTTGTGGACTTTGGCATTTAATATGGGTGCTAACAAAGATTATTGGCATTAATTAGATCTAATTTGAAGTTCTGTGTGCAACAGCTTATGCAAAATTCTATAATGAATCATGCCTAAATCTTTTTGCAGGCATCCCTGAAGAAGGAATTCCAATAAGTTACATACAATGTTACAGAATTTTGGGGATGTGTGTTCAACTTGTGCACCTGCATATACACCTGGTTTCAGCAGGCATTAGCCCCTGCATCAAAAGTTGGGATTTGGAATAGGCACTGAGCACTTTTCTATAAAGGGTGTTGAATCTAGAGCATTGTTCCCTCTAAGCTTAGTGGGAGTCCTCCACATACAATTCTACCAATAGAAGGTACTGTTTCAACAACACATTCTTAATAATGAAAGAGAGGCAAGCTCTGCAGGACTACAGGGAGTCTACCTGTCTCTAGCAATTGAAAACACAATATTGAACACACACACCCCCTCCCTCACAAAGCAGTGGAGGATTCCCACTCAGGTTAGAGGAACAGTGGCCTGGAGTACCCTTTATACAGTAGAATAGCACTGAGTGACAACTTTTGACAGTGCCCAATTCTGGGCACCATTTATTGAAGCTGGTCTATGGTGTCCCCATTACTTTTGAGTAGTCAGGGCAGTATTATTTAGCCCTTAGGCTAGTCTGAACCTGCTTCTCTCTATATAACTTTCTCCACCCCAAAATAGTCCCTCAAAACACACTGCTTCCTTCATTCTATGTTCAGAGCCAGCTCAACTATTAAACAACTTAGGTGGTCACTTAGGGCAGCAGCATCAGGAAGACACTACAAGGCAGCTGAAAACAAAACAAAAGAATAGAAACTCATAGAATCATGAGCATGACCTTTTTACCTATGGTAAGAATGGTCAAATTTCCAAATAGTCTTCTGAAAATAGCCCTCTTTAGACTAAATTCTATATATGGTGTTGAAAAATCAGCACCCCCAAAAAAAAGTGTACTAAGCACTATTCTATAAAAGCCACTCTGAGTTGGGCACCATTTATAGAACATGCTTAGTGCCGGAATCCATGGCAAAGTTTTAGGTGTGGGGATTTACACCAACTAAAATCTGGTGTAAATTTCTGTGCCTTATTCTGTAACAATGCTCGCAAATTGTTGGAACACCCATGATCCTCCCCTGGCCATGACCCTTGGCCACTATGAATATGATAAACTTGATCTGCATGCACTGCCTCCATTATATGCAAATTTCTTTCATGAATATTCATTGTGGATATCCTGTAAATCTGACAGGCAAGGGCAGGACCGAGTTGAGAAACACATCATTAGAATATTGCTAATTAGTGCCAATAATTGATTGTTGCTGCTCAGTTATCAACATTGATTTGCTTGTTATTCAATTAATTTGCACACACAACTCAAAGTGCCATAAATAGAATATGTGGGATTATGCATTATGATATGTAAAACAATTTAAATGTATGATGCCCAAATATGTGTTTGCATAGGACAAGCAGGGATGGTATTGGGATGATCGTGATTGTCGATTTTAATTATCAAAATCAGGGGGAGATGGTAAGGGGATAATTTTATAATTGGGCACCTAATTGGTGCATATTCTATGAAGGAAAGTAGACAGTCACTGTCCTTTACAGAATATTAGCATAACCAGGCAGAAGGAATGCTACCCTTACATCGACCCTACCTTAGTTCAGATTATAGTTGATTCTGTGTGGTTTGAAGCCTCCGCTCCATTCTTTTACTAAGGATTTTTCCAGGAAATCCTTCACACTAACTGGTTCCATAGAAACCAAGACAATGGGTTTAATGACCACTATTATTTTTCCATGATGCCTTTCTGACCTCTAGCCTTGCCTAACAACTTCTTTCTGCCCCATTATGTCTCCTTTTTATTTCAGGGGGAAAAAAACCCCAACACATTGAGGAAGGAGATCGAGAGGGCTTTAAACTGAAGAGAGGGGGAAAGCCGACAGCAGATCTGATGTTGACGCTTCGGACAACAGCATCCAGAACAGATGCTGAACGGGCTGACTGCAGGGAGGAAACAGAGGGACCGGAAGATCTACAGATCAGACAGCGAGGGAATCATCAGGTAAAGGGAGCTTGCTGGGAGAAGACTAAGGGGCATGGGGACACAGGGGGACTGGGTGGCACAAGGGCGAAAGCCGAGGGTAATATAGAAGCACCACAAGGCAAGGGGGATCAAACAGAGGCTCAAGGGATGACAGCCCAGGAGGGGGCCGGTAGGGCTAAAAATCCCAGAGGAAAAGCGGGAAAGTGGGGTGGCGGGAATGTGGGGAAGCTGAAAGCTAAGAGGGTAAAGGCTGAGGGTAAAACAGAAACACAAAGAGCGGGAAAACTGCCAGAAATCCAAGGGCAAGTGGACCAGGTAAATGCAGAAGTGGAAGAAAAACGACGGGACCTGCGGTGCTTATACACAAATGCAAGAAGCCTCACGGCCAAGATGGGTGAACTAGAAGTCGTCGCCAAGGGGGAAGACCTGGATATAATTGGAATTGTAGAAACCTGGTGGACAGAGGAAAATCAATGGGATATAGCGCTGCCAGGGTACAAGCTATATAGGAGGGACAGGACCCACAAAAAGGGGGGAGGCATAGCACTATATATAAAGAAATCTATCCACTCGGTCGGAATGGATATGGCAACGAAGGCAGAGGGGCTGGAATCGCTGTGGGTCAAATTACCGGGAAACAAGGGTGCGAGCATTAAACTGGGGCTGTACTATCGACCACCTGGTACGCCAGAGGGAGTCGGACACGACTTGGAAGCGGGATTGAGACAGGAGTGCAGGACTGGAAGTGTAACAGTGATGGGGGACTTCAACTACCCAGGGATAAACTGGAGTACGGGTCACTCCAACTGCACTAGGGAGACAGGATTTGTAGAAGCTGTGAAGGACTGCTTCATGGAGCAACTAGTCAAAGAACCGACGCGAGGGGGTGCTACTCTTGACCTCATCCTAAACGGATTAGGGGGGCCTGCAAGAGGGGTAGAAGTGGGAGGACCACTAGGCAACAGTGATCATAACACGATCAGATTCACATTAGAAAGAGGGACACCCATAGTTAGGAGGACCGCAACAACTGCGTTGAACTTCAAGAAAGGGAACTACGCTGCTATGAGGGAAATGGTGGGGAGGAAGCTCAGAAACATCTTTAGGATGGAGACTGTGGGAAGCGCCTGGACCCTATTTAGGGACACCCTGCAGGAAGCACAGAGAATGTACGTCCCCAATTTCAGGAAAGGCTGCAAGAACAAGCGATCAAAGGACCCGGTTTGGATGTCAATAGAAGTAAAGAGGGCGATAAAGGACAAAAAAGTATCTTTCCGGAGATGGAAAGAGGACCCAACAGAGGAAAATCGCCAGGCGCACAGGAAATGCCAAAAGGAATGCCACCGGGAGGTTAGAAAAGCAAAAGAGAAATACGAAGAGGGGCTGGCCAAGGAGGCGAAAAACTTCAAGGCATTCTTCAGTTACGTTAAAGGGAAGCGACCAGCGAGAGAGGAGGTAGGGCCGTTGGACGATGGGGACAGGAAGGGAGTGATTAAGGAGGATAAAGAGGTAGCTGAGAGGTTGAACACGTTCTTCTCGTCAGTTTTCACGAGCGAAGACACATCTAATATACCGGACTCAGAGGAGCTCATGAGTGGGGAACAGGCTGAAAAATTAGAGCACATAGAGGTAAGTAGGGAGGATGTCCTCAAACAGATAGACAGGTTAAAATGCGGCAAATCACCGGGCCCGGACGGGATCCACCCAAGGGTGCTGAAAGAACTAAGACAGGAAATAGCGGGCACAATCCAACATGTTTGCAACCTATCCTTGAAAACTGGTGAGGTGCCAGAGGACTGGAAATTGGCAAATGTCACACCGATCTTCAAGAAGGGATCGAGGGGTGACCCCGGGAACTACAGGCCGGTGAGCCTGACTTCAATAATAGGGAAGATGGTGGAAGCTATGATCAAGGACGGCATTTGTGAGCACATCGAGAGGAATGGCCTACTGAGAACAAGCCAGCACGGATTCTGTAAGGGAAGGTCGTGCCTAACGAACCTTCTGTACTTCTTTGAGGGAATAAGCAGCCGGATGGACAATGGGGAGCCCATAGACATCATTTACCTCGACTTTCAAAAGGCTTTCGACAAGGTGCCACATGAAAGGCTACTTAAGAAGCTGTGGAGCCACGGGGTGGGAGGGGATGTGCACAGATGGATCAAGCACTGGCTGTCGGGTAGACTGCAGAGGGTTGGAGTAAAGGGCCAATATTCTGACTGGCGGGGAGTCACGAGCGGTGTGCCACAAGGATCGGTGCTGGGGCCTTTACTCTTTAACATATTCATCAATGACCTGGAAAAGGAGGCAAAGTGTGAGGTTATAAAATTCGCAGACGATACCAAAATGTGTGGCAGAGTTAGGACCAGGGAGGAGTGTGAGGACCTACAAAGGGACCTGGACAAGCTGGAAGACTGGGCAAACAAATGGCAAATGCGCTTCAACGTAGACAAATGCAAGGTCATGCATATAGGGAAAAAGAACCCGTTGTTCAACTACAAATTGGGGGGGGGTATTGTTGGGAGACAGCAGACTCGAGAGAGACTTGGGTGTGCTGGTGGATGCATCACTGAAGCCATCTGCACAGTGCGCAGCAGCCTCGAAAAAAGCCAACAGGATGCTGGGCATCATAAAGAAGGGCATAACAACCAGAACACGGGAAGTCATCATGCCATTGTATCGAGCGATGGTACATCCGCATCTGGAATACTGCGTCCAGTATTGGTCACCGCACCTCAAGAAGGACATGGCGGTACTTGAGAGAGTCCAAAGGAGAGCAACAAAAATGGTAAAAGGGCTGGAACACTGCTCGTACGCCGAGAGGCTGGATAGGCTGGGGCTCTTCTCTCTGGAGAAAAGGAGACTCAGGGGAGATATGATAGAGACCTTCAAGATCATGAGGGACAGATTCTTCAGACTGAAGGGGACAGCAAATACGAGGGGGCATTCTGAGAAACTGAAGGGAGACAGGTTCAAAACAAATGCAAGGAAGTTCTTTTTCACCCAAAGGGTCGTGGACACTTGGAATGCGCTTCCGGAGGAAGTGATCAGGCAGAGTACGGTACAGGGATTCAAGCAGGGATTGGATGGATTCCTGAGGGATAGAGGGATCGTGGGGTACTGAGTAAACCAACCTGGTCGTGCATGTGCAAGACCGGAGGGCTAGGACTTCGATAGGAGGGCAGAACTTAAATGGGAAACCAAGGTGACAGGGGAGCCCTTCTGATGATTCAGACAGGCCTTGACCTGTTTTTGGCCACCGCGGGAGCGGACTGGTGGGCAGGATGGACCTGTGGTCTGACCCGGCAGAGGCACTGCTTATGTTCTTATGTTCTTACATTCTTGTGGTCTATTGCTGACACATTTCCCATGTAAGATATTCTCACAATATCTGAAGAAAGTGTATTTCTTTTTTATTGAGCAGGCATTTTTCTCCTCTGTTTGGGTCTTTGCTTTACTATCTGCCCTCCCTGTTTTTCTTTGCTTGTTCTAATAATTATGACTGTCCTTTGCTCATGTCTATTTATATTTTTGAATAACATGTTTGTTCTTACTATTTCTGTTATCTCTTTAGAAAACCATATTGATTTTCCTCCTGTAACCTGCTTTATCCAGAGATTTGGTGTCGTTATAATTCATCCTTTTATTTCCTGGTCAAAGGTCCTTTATACTCTTCAGCTCTCAGATTCCCAATAGTGCTTTGACACTATCTCTCCGTTTGTAGTCAGCCCTTCTGAAGTTGTAGACTCTATTCTTAATAACAACAATTTTCAATCAAGTGAATAGCAATATATGAATATATTAGCTTTCTGAAATGGTCCTCCCTCAACACATATCTCTAGCAGCAACATGGGGTCACATTTCTGAATGCCTATTTTGGCTGAGAGTGAAAAATGTCTGCACATTACATTTTCATCTCTAGTTATTTAATTACTTACAGTTCCTTTTAACACCATACTAATGGTTAATACTAATGGTTAATACATGCTATATGCTGCAGGGCTCATTTATATAAACTAGGACCAAAGGCAGATAATATGTGATAATGCCCCCACTGTGAGGAACAATAAAATAAAATATATACTGGCTCATATTCAGACCGTGAGAGATCACCAGCAGTCTCCCGCGGTCTGTGGTGATACCAGAAATTCAATACCAATGCCATATCCGACCACCAGAATTGAATTTCCAGCCTATTTTTGGCAGGTTGAGATATAACCAGTTATGTCAATATTCAACATCTAGCCAGCTAAGTCTCAACATCCAAATACTGTATATAGTACCCTTTTAGGTAGTTGTCTTTGGTTATTGAATATTGGCAGAAATCAGCTATGTCGTGCAACATAGCCGATAACTAACCAATCTGGAGACCGAGATATTCAAAGAAACATGATGGCAGATAAAGGCCAAATGGCCCATCCAGTCTGCCCATCCGCAGTACCCATTATCTCTTCCTCTCTCTAAGAGATCCCACATGCCTGTCCCATGCTTTCTTGAATTCAGACACAGTCTCTGTCTCCACCACTTCCTCCCAGAGACTTTTCCATGCATCTTCTACCCTTTCTGTAAAAAAGTATTTCCTTAGATTACTCCTGAGCCTATCACCTCTTAACTTCATCCTATGCCATCTCATTCCAGAGCTTCCTTTCAAATGAAAAAGTCTTGACTCCTGCGCATTTATGCCATTTAGTTATTTAAATGTCTCTATCATATCTCCCCCCTCCTGCCTTTCCTCCAAAGTATACATATTGAGATCTTTAAGTCTGTCCCAATACGTCTTATGATGAAGACCACACACTATTTTAGTAGTCTTCCTCTGGACCGTCTCCATCCTTTTTATATCTTTTTTGAAGGTGCAGTCTCCAGAATTGCACACAATATTCTAAATGAGATCGCACCAGTTTTATACAGGGGCATAAATGCATCCTTTTTACTACTGGCCATACCTCTTCGTATGCACCTTTGCATCCTTCTAGCTTTTGCCGTCACCTTTTCAACAAAGTTAATTGGCTGCCCAGGAGCTTAGAGAGTAGTGCTGCCCGATTCACGATTCGAATCGATTCACCAATTCACTTTGGGTGAATCAATTCAAATCGATTTAAAACAAAAAAAAATCGGCCTCCTGATTCGGTGACTGACCCTCCCCCCCCTCGCCCCCTAAAGCAGAAGTGACAGCGTTGCCTCTTGCTGGCCGGCCCTGCCGCTCCTGCTTTAGAGGGCGAGGGGGGAGGGTCAGTTGGGAAGTGCTGGTGTCCGGCCTCCTGTGCATCCATTTACCTAATTTCAGCAGCAGAGCAGCCTGCAGAGAGGATCACTGGTGCTAGCGATCTTTGCAAGTTGCCATAGGGCTTCGGAGCTGTCTTCCCTCTGCTATGGTTCCGCCCCTCCTCTGATGTCAGAGGCAGGATCGCAGCAGATGAAATAGCTCCGAAGGCCTATGGCAGCTTGCAAAGATCGCTTGCACCAACAATCCTTTCTGCAGGCTACTGAAATTAGGTAAATGGATGTGCAGGAGTCAGGGGGAACATGCATGCCTTCCGGAGGGGTGTGTGTGTGTGTGTGTGTGTGCAGTAGAAGTCTGCACGGGAACGGGGATCGCGGGAATCCCCCCTAACCCATGGGACTCCCACGGGGACCCCCATCTGGCCCATGGGGACCCCCCTCTAGCCAACGGGACTCCCACGGGGATGGAAGGCTTTAGAAGCAGGGTTCGTCCATAGAATATAATGGACACGTCAGCCTTAGTAAAAGAGGGGTTTTATAAGTTAATTACCTGAACAGAAAACAAAAAAAGGGTTCCACCAAAGAGATTCCACAAGGAAAACAGCAGCACAAACACAAAAGAAACTCTGGAATTGATGATTCTGTCAGAAGTAATTGCTGCTTTTATGGGGACGGGCGGGGATGGAGGTAATTCCTTACGGGGATGGGGGGGACGGAGAGGATCCTGACGGGGACGGGTGGGGACGGAGAGGATCCTGGCGGGGATGGGCGGGGATGGGTGGGATTTCTGTCCCCGTGTCCTTCAGGGGGGGAGTTTCAGTCCTTCGGGAGGTGCAGGCCTTTAGGGGTGGTGGTACAGGTCTTTAGGGGGGACAGGCAGGCCTTCAGGGGTAGGGTACAGGCCTTCAGAGGGGGTGCAGGCCTTCAAGGGGGGGACAGGCCTTCCGGGGTGGTGGCACAGGCTTTCAGGGGTGGTGGCATAGGCTTTCAGGGATGGTGGCACAGGCCTTCAGGGGGGGACAGGCAGGCCTTCAGGTGTGGGGTGCAAGCCTTCAGGGGGAGAACAGACCTTCAGGGGAGGGCGGCCTTGGTGTAGAAATACACTGAGGTAGGGAGAGAATGGGGGGTTCAAAGAGATGTACATATGTCAGACTTTGGGGGAAGAAATAAAGGGTCTAAAAACAGAGGAGAGGGAGAGAGATGTTGGACAATGGTATTTAGTGAGGGAAGGAACAGAAAGGGAGAGATGGTGTGGAGGGGGGATAGAGATATGGATAGGAGGGTAGGTGGGAAAAGAAAAGGAGAGATGATGGACCCTGGGGTAGTGGGGAAGGAGGGAGAGATGGTGGATGAAAGGGTAGTTGAGAAAAGGTGGATCTGTGGATGGAGACGAAAAAAAGGAAAGATGCCAGACCTCCGGGGGATGGAAGGGAAATGGAAGGAGAGGACAGAGATGGAAGATGGATGGTTAGCACCAAGAAAGAAGAAAGAAGGAAACCCTGGCAAGCAAGTTATCAGAAGACAACCAGAGCCTGGGACCAACAAGATTTTAATAATGAGCAGACATCAAAAGATAGATAAAATAATTTTATTTTCTGTTTTGTGATTACAATATGTATCCTGCCAGAGCTGGTGTTAGACCGCAAACATGAGCTAGGATTTAACAGAGAGAGGAAAAGTCTTTTTTGTTTGTTTATTTTGTTTACACCACAGCGCCAGTGTGATTAGGAGAAGGCAAAGGGGGTGAAGGGGCTATAAAAGGGGTGAAGAGGCTATAAAAAAAAACCCACCAGTATGCTTGAAAAAACACCCAATTGGGCAGGAAAATCAAATCGAATTGAATCAAAAAATCGATTCAATAGGCTGAATCAAATCAAAAATTTTTTTTCCTGAATTGGGCAGCACTACTAGAGAGGCCTGTAGGGGAATCCAGGAAAGTTCCCAGCTCTGCCTGATGCAGGGAGCACAAGTGGGGTGAGTGCTGAAGTATAAAGGTGCTGCCTGAGCATGCATTGATATAGAA
Organism: Geotrypetes seraphini; assembly: GCF_902459505.1. Classification (NCBI taxonomy): domain Eukaryota; kingdom Metazoa; phylum Chordata; class Amphibia; order Gymnophiona; family Dermophiidae; genus Geotrypetes; species Geotrypetes seraphini. The sequence continues at coordinate 256,949,364 of NC_047086.1, forward strand.
TAGCATAGAGTTAAATATACAATGAAAGTCGCTTTAATTATAGAAATGTCTTATAAAAGCAAGGCTCAGGTGCAGCTCACATGTTCTAGTACTGTTTAAAATAAAATCAAAGTTTATAAATATTGATTTTAAGCTTATTTAAAGATGAATATAGCTGTTCTCCAGAGCTTATGAAAGCAAGCTTCTAATTGACTGCACTGTTTTGTGAGTGAATCTTGTCTCAGAACACTGTTTTGATTTAGGCTGATGACTCAGAAAACCTGGGAGAGAGGCAGCTGGAACTGGAAGAGTAAGGGAGGTCCAAGTGGTAGTGTGTAGAGTGTGAAAAATTCAATAGGGTAAATTATGTTTACTTCTATAGAGCAATAGCGTTTATAAATGACTTAAGGTGAAAGGTGATGTTTGATAAAGATTTTGAAGACCTTAATCCTTGTTAAAAAAAAAAAAAAAAAGGGATTTAAAATAGAAAGTTGTGCTGATATAAATCTAAGGTCTAGTAGGAAAAGCTGGTAGGAATTGTTGATAGAAATAACTATTTTATTGATGGAAGTGATTTTTAGTAGGAAGCTGTAATGAGGTAGAGTGAATTTGAAATTGAGGGCTTCTTTTACTAAGCTGCGATAGCGGTTTTAGCGCGTGATTAGCGCCCACTGAATTGCCCCACGTGCTAGACCTTAATGCCAGCATTGAACTGGCATTAGTTCTAGCCTTATAGCATGGGTTTAGCGCACACTATAATTCTGCGTGCGCTAAAAACGCTATCGCAGCTTAGTAAAAGGAGCCCTGAGAGAGATCTCGTATTTTGATTTAATTCTTAAATAAATTTGACAAAGAAAAATATCTAATTTTTGTATGTATAATTCAAAAAGAGAAAAACAACTTGATTTTAGAAAATTTAAAGAAAACTAAAGATTGTTCCAAACAGTTTGGACTAATTTCAAATTCTGCTGAAGGAATCTCTTCAGTTTAATAATCAACTGCTCTAGAAAAAACTGGGAAATAAATTTTGAAGTCTGAAACTTCTTTAGTGAGACTGAGTGAGAATGAATGCTGAAATGATTGGGTCTGCAGCTGAAGAGAAGTAAGTCCAATAGAAGTGGATTTGTAGAAGATAAAAAGTTTCATATATTTTTTTTAATAAAAATCCTTAAAAGGACATTTACACTTGAAAGGCATCTTTAAAAAGGAATGTCTTAAGGAAAGATTTAAATTTCTCAAGATTAGTTTTCTCTCTAAGAGCATTTGGTGCAGAGTTCCAGAGGGTCGGGGCAGCTACTGAAAAAATAGTATTTCTTCTAGTATTAATATGGTTCAAGGCTGGGATTACTAATAAATTTTGCTCCAACGAATGAAGAAATCGCGATGTGGCGTATGGTATCAAAAATTTATTAATGAATTCTGGCTGTCCAGTGTTTCTTGTTTTAAAAATCAATAATAGAGTGTTATAAATGACACAGTGATGGATGGGAAGCCAATGTGCTTTAATCAGAAGAGGAGTTACGTGGTCAAATTTTTTGCCTTATAGATGACTTTTACGGCTGTGTTCTGGATTATTTGTAGTCGTTTTAACTCTTTTTTGGTAATACCATGATATAAGGCATTGCCGTAATCCAGACAAGAAATAACTAATGAATGAATTAAAGTACTTAAGGCCGATGTATCATGAAATTTAGTTAGAGAGCGAATCATTCGTAAACAATAAAAACATTTCCTTATAATTGTACTTATATGATCATGGAAAGTGAGAGATTCATCCAAAATGATACCTAGAAGCTTGATATTACGTACTGTATGTATTGGAATGGATTTGATTTTAACAGGAGAGGGAAGAGAACTATCTTTCTTGAAAGGAAAGACCATTGTTTTGGTTTTAGTGGTATTAAATGAAATTTGTTTGAGTTTAACCAGTCATGAATCTTGTCAAGTTTTTTGTTGATGGAAAGAATTTCATTTCGATTGTCTAAATTGAAGGGATGTATTGAAGTTGAATATCATCTGCATAGGCGAAGACGGTAAAACCGATTATCCTAGTATGATTAATGGAGCCAGGAAAATATTAAAAAGAAGTGGGGAGAGTATGGATCCTTGTGGTATACCGTAATTGTTTGTGAATGTGTGAGATTTTAAGCCGTTGAATGATACTTTTGAAGTGCATTCCTTGAAATATGAAATAAACCAATTAAGGATTTGGCCAGTAATCCCTATTTCTTCTAGTCGATGAATTAGCAGAAGATAAGTCAAGAGAAATTAGTAAAATAGAATTATGGTTGTCTAGGTGGTAATTAATGTTAGTGAGAAGTATTAAAGAGAGTTCGGTTGAATTATGTTTTCTAAATCCAGTCTGATTTGGGTGTAGAGCAATCTTTTCAGTAACTTTTGATAAGTATGGGATATTAGAAATGGGACGATAATTAGTACATTCAGCAGCGCTAATTTTCGAGTCTTTTATGATTAGATATATAAGGGCTTCCTTCCAAGATTTTGGAACAGAGCTAGTAGTCGAACTAGTAGAAACTAATTTTAGAATGTGGGGACCGAATGTTGCAAATTATCGTTTAAGAATAGTTAGAGGAATTGAGTCAGTGCCAGCGTTTTTTGTGTTCATAGAATTGATTATTCCTTGAAGTTCCAAAAGTGAGGGGAGTCTAAAGTTGGGGCAGAGCCAAGTGTGGTAGAAACATAGGCAGCAGAATGCTTTTTTGTTTGGGGGAGGCCCAAATGCTCCACTTTCTCCTTTCTATGTCCCAAATTCATGCCCCTCCCTCCTTCCATCTTTTGTTCCCAGTTCATGCTTCCTTACTTTCTTCCGTGCCACAATGCGCCCCCTCCCTCCCTCCTGTGACCCAATGTACCTCTCTCCCTCCCTCCCTTCCTCACATCTCTCCGCACATATACCTTTAATTTCTCATAAAAGTACAGTGCCATCCTGACGTCAGCCCCGACATCTTCCCTCCACTGTGGCCCGCCCTCTCTGACAACTTCCTGTTTCCGCTAGGGCAGGCAGCAGTAGAAAGAAGACCATGGGGCCAACGTCAGGACAGCACTGCACTTTTATGAGAAATTAAAGGTATACAATGGGAAGGCGTAGAAGTTGGCAAGGGGCCGCGGCTGAGAATGCCAACCAGCATAAACACTGCCCGATAGCTGAAGGGACACGTATCATGAACCTTGGTAATTTTCCTTAGGCATATGTTGTTTAAAGCTGTAAAGCCAGGCCCTGTTTGTCTTTCCTTCTTTGAAGAGAGTACAAGGACAAGCCATATTTACAAACAGCTATAGATAAGAAAAAAGCTCTGCTGACCACAGCACCCTCTGTGGACTCCAATCTCCAGATAGGAAAAATGCTGATGTCTTTAAAGTTTCATGTGACCTGTGTCCATATATGGTTTGTGTTTACGTCACATGCTGACACATGCTGACAACACTGATTCATGTAGAATAATATAAAAGATGTGAAGCTCATAATAAAATTTGGACATGTTTGGAGATCATTTCTTGCCTCTACAATATGTCCCCGGGTGCACCTGTCTTCCAAATGACAGAGAAAGTATGGGGCAGGAATTGGGACCTAATCCTTTTCAGTTGGGGGCACGTCCGTGATAGGCAGATGATATCACCAATATTTTGTGAGTATTTCTGAATTTTTTTTCTGTTCTTTAATACTCACTAGGTAGTAGTGACCTGTACCCACCCCTTATTTTTTAAGTTCAAGCTTTGGGTTCTATTATGGAGTTTTTTGGGGGAAAATTCTCGGGGTACTTTCGGTAAGTGCCCCTCATGAATATATGCAGCTGCCATTCTTTCGGGAAGAATGAAATTATTTATAGAACCCCCCTGCCCACTCTGTCATTTGTAAGGTTAAAACTTTTATAGAGTATAAGATTTTATTGTCTCCTATTACTGTACCTCGCTTATAAGGTAAGATAAGCGAATATTTTTGCATTGTTATATTGTTTTTGTAATGAGTCATAAAGGCACTTAGGATTCTCCTAGACAAATGAGACTTGTACGGCTGTGTGTGTATGACATTCTTCCTTCAGCTCACATCTTTCTGTGTCACCAATGTTTAACACTGAGGTAGGACGTGCTGTTATGTGGAATGAATTGCAAGCGCTGTTTGAATCAGTCTAAGATCTTTCCTTCGCAGCTTGTACATAAGCAGCTTTCATTATCAGGGTCCGTGCATGAATGCTTTTGCCCCTTCCCCTAAACTTCTCAGTTTGGGCTTACACTGACCCCCTATAGTGCTTCTTTGAAGTTACTCATTCTTGTTTTTATCAAGCAGTACGGTGAGAATCATGATTCCACTGCTTGTTACTGTTGTCAAAGCTGATGGCATTCCCCGTTTCGTCCTAGATTTTAGGGCTTTTAATGTTTTAGTAATTCTCATTGCACTTATGTTTCTTCCACCATTCCACCGGCAGCCAATGATTTTTTTTTTCTGTCATTGTCCTAAAGAATGTTTTATTTTTGTCCCTGTTGGTGAGGCTTTTCAGCTCTTTTTTGCCTTCACTTTTATGCAACAGTATACCTGATGTGGAATGCCCCAGGGCTATGTTGACTCCATTGTCCTTCGGGCTATTCTACAGTCATGCACTGCCCCTCATGGTCCTGCCCTCATTTTGTACAACTTTTTGTGTTCCATAATTCAGGAGACCTGTCAGGCTGATAGTTTGCACCTTTTATAATGGTTGTCTGTATGTGGTCACAAGGTGTCACGAAATAAACTGCACTGGTATAAATCTGAAGTGAAATACCTGGGTTTTGTCCTATCTCATGGTCAGAGGAAAATCTGCACTTTACGCACTGCTGCTGTTCTGGGTCTGCCCCGCCCAGCTACCAAGAAAGACATGCTTACTTTTCTTGATATGATTGGTCACTGCCGCCAATGGATCTCTGCTTGTTCCTTCTATGACCAGATTCTGAGACAGACCCTGGTTTCTGAAATGACTGCTCTTATCAGATGGACTCATGATATGTTGGACATATGAGATGTGTTTTGGTTTGGGTTCTCCTGCTTATGCCCACATGTTTTATCTCTTTGTTTGGGACTATTGTAACACCATGAAGGGAGAACATGGCGGTAAGTTACGCTCTGTTGCCTTTTTTTTCCTATAGTTACTCCTGTTCAAGAAAGCCCTGGCTGCTTGTGCTATGGTGGTAGAGATGGTTACTCCTTTGACCCTTGGTCACCCCATTACCCTTCACACTTTTCATGATGTACAAGCCCTTCTTTTAAATGGGCTCCTGGGTCTCATGGGAGAATATTTTCTTCCTCTCTTTTTTCACAGCTTCAGTCCTTTGTTACCCCTTTCTGAACTTGATGCCTGGCGTTTGGCAGGTGCCCAAAGCCGCCCTTTTGGACGGACTTTGGTGCAAAGAGGGGAAACCCTGGATACCAGCTGCTAGCTCTCCCTTATTCATTGCCCAATATCATGGTATTGGTTATCGTAGTGCTCGCTCGACATTTTAACTTCTTGCTAGTGATATTTTCATTCTTGACCTTTTGCTCCTTGATACAGATATATATAGCTCGATAATTACAGCTGGCACGTTTGTGACTTGAAAAACAAATTGGAAAATACAATTCCTTTCTCTTGTTTTAGCTGAAATTAGGATGTTGCTAATTTAAAATGTTTTTTCCGGATGTATACATAGCCATCCCAGATCCGTTTTGGCACAGATATTTCTAATGTTTTCCAAGGGTCCTCTTTATCACTGCAGAGATAGAGATGCTCCAAAGAGACATTAGCTTTATGCCTTTTTCCAAATATGAGATGGTTATGATATACATTATTTGTAGTTTTGGTTTTTTATATCAATGTGTTTATTTGCAGAGTTAAATTCAGCCCTACACACTTGACAGATGGAGTAATAGCTCCACGCTTAAAACTTTATGTTTTGTCCGTGTCATGTCTACTTGTTTTAGTTTAGTGGGTACCCCAGGATACATAATATTGGCCATTTCTAGAGCTCTTTTTCCACTTCTTACTAGCCTAACTGCGCAATGTTCTTTTACTTATAGCTTTTATATTCTGAATATAGTTTAGTTAAGGGTTATATGTTTAAGAAAAAGCCTTACTCTATACAGCGTTTATTTCGTGGTGTTCCCTACATATGATCCATTCAGTATACATTTCTGAATACATTCAGTACATCAGTATGGTCTCTCTGAAGTGCATAATAATTATATGCAGCACAAAAAAAACATATCCTTTTGGATTGTTCAATTAAGAACCTTAAGTAACTGAGTATTGTCTCTCTTTTGCCATAGCTATACTAAGTAAATGAATTGGTATTGTTACATGTTGCCACATTCAGTACAGGCAACATGGTTTCTCTTGTTTTCTATCTCTTATTTGGATCACATTGGAGTACAGCTGCTGAATGATATTTGGAATGCTTTTCAAGCATTTCTTTTCAAGTATCTCTTTCTGTATGCACAGACATCTGGCTGCTCTCCCTTTGAGGTTCTCACGGGATGACCTTTCCCCGCCCCATGGGTAGATTTTCCCTTGATATAGGAGGAATACGTCCTCTCCAGAATGGATTATTGTAACTCCCTATTTAATGGACTAACCAAAAATAATATCAAACGCCTCCAACGGGTCCAAAATGCAGCCATCCGCCTCCTACACAACCTCAACTACCACGATCCCATCTCCCCGGCACTCCATGCTGAACACTGTCTCCCAATTAGCCAACGCTGTACTTTCAAAGCCCTGGCAATTGCCCACAAGAGAATCTATTCCACCACCCCCTCCTACATAAAATCCAAGCTTCCCATCTACAACCCCACTCGCACCCTCCGCTCAAAATCAGAGATACGCCTATACACCCCCCGGAAGATCCCTGCTCACAGAAACTGCCCACAAACGATCCTACAGCCACTTCATTCCACACCTCTGGAACCAACTCCCCCCTCAACTCAGACAACAGAACTCATTATTAACATTCCGTAAATCGGTAAAGACCCTCCTCTTCAACTAAAGATCTCCTCTGTCTTCTCCCCCCCTTACGCCCCACCCCTCCTCTCTACTATCACCTCCCCAATCTCCAGTATAATCCTCTCTTACTCTCTCCACTGACAAATTGTACCTAAACACATATAACTTTCCTTAAACGAAACTACTGTATTTTCCCCTTTTCTCATTCTGCTGTATTCTCCCTGTATTTAATTCTCTCCACAATCTATAAGTCCAATCACTTAAACCTGTTGTATTACTTATATGTCTAGTTACTCTCCACTGTGTATGTTCATTTGTAGACCGTTCTGAGCTACTGGGAGGACGGGATAAAAATCCAAATAAATAAATAAATAAAAAAGCTCATTGAAATATTAGGGCTTGGTCAAAGAAACGTGTCTTGCACTTCTCCTTTCTCTCCACAGATTCCTACCCATTTTTTCCAGCCTGGTGATTGTCCAGAAGCTTTCCAAGGATTGGAAGCAGACGGATTTCCCCTTTGGCCTTCCCACTACTGTGATCGCTGTGCCCGGGTCCGCTGCACTCACTGAGGAGTTTCCTGTTTGGATCCACGCAAGTCGCTTGAAGAGGGTTAACCTAAAACCCCAGAAGCAAGTCTTCCCTGCGCAGATTTCACCTCCTCCAGTGGAACAACATGATGATCTCATTGCAGCATTCTACCAACTTTATCATTCTCTTACTGGCAACGTTGCTGCTAGTTTTTCTCCCTGTATGGATCATTTCTAACTGGGTCTACAGGGATGATGTGTTCTGGGTCCACAACACTTTCTGCCCATACCCATCTGTAAATGACACTCCTGCTGTAAACAGCACCCCCGGCACCTCTTTGCGAACACACGTTAAGCTGGACTACTCCCTCGCAAAGGCTGTCCTTCAATTGGAATCCAGAAAAGACCGACAGTATGCTACCCTTTGGTATAATTCCAGCAGTGTGCAAGTTGCCACCTTCTCCTTTGAGTATTGTGACATTGTGCACTGTTCATCAATTGATATCCCAAAGCTGTGCCATTGGTCCTCAGAGATTTCTAAAACTAAAGACATATGTATATATATATGTTACTGACTCACGTTGGGGGGATAAGTGTGCATTCTGGGGAGCGGTAGGGTGGAATATTGATACTGACTGGGCTTATAAACTAGAAAATACTCTGAAAAAAGGTGGACCAAAATGGTAAATCACTGCTTACTTGTATGACCTTTCATAAGGTTGGAAACTGTTATAGGAAAAGTGTTCCTGCACAAATTATTAAGCTTTCTCTTACTATTGACAACCCTAGACCTATTGATGAAGGTATGTACATTATGGGCATGTGGTTTAAGGGTGGGTCTAGCTATCCAACCCATCAGTTTTTCTTATGGGATCTATCTACCTCCTCTAATTTTACTTATCCCCTTTGTGCACTGTGGTGTTCTAAATACCTTTTGCTGTCAGGACAGCAAAAGCTTGATATTGTCGTTACCATCTATAAGGGTAATTACACATGTCTAATCTAATCTAATCTAATCTAAACCTTAAGTTTATATACCGCATCATCTCCATGAGAATGGAGCTCGACATGGTTTACAAGAACTTAAAATAGTGGGTAGAGAAGAAGAAAAAGGATTACATGAACTTATGTGTAGAAGGGGGGAGAGAAAGGGGGGAAGGATAGAGCTACAATTTGCTGAAAAGCCAGGTTTTCAGTTGTTTGTGGAATAACTGAAGGGAGCTCAGGTTCCACAGGGGGGTGGTGAGGTCGTTCCAAAGACCTGTGATTTTGAAGAGAAGGGATTTTCCCAGTTTGCCTGAATAGTGGATGCCATGTTTCTAATCTGACACAGGGTAGTTTTGTAGGTAATTTACCCCCAGGTTATTGTTCTGTCTTGGCTCATAGGTATGCCCCATTGTTGCTGCATCAGATTTGATATTTACTGGCTTTATGGAGACTTTTGGCTCCCTGTTAAGCTACCCAGCCAGTGGATAGGCCAGTGCACTTTAGCTAAGGTTACCATGTTCCTGCATATTTTTCTGAAAGGCATCCTTCCTATTCACATGGTTTTTCCTCTTTTCTGTCTCGATATAAATCTGATCACATGTATACATATATGCTATAGGGGTCCCAAGAGGGGTCCCAGATGAATTTAAGGCCCGAGCTCAGGTTAAGGCTGGGTTTGAGTTCCTTATTCCCTTTATTACTATTAATAAGAATGTTGATCGGATTAGTTAAATTTATTATAATCAGCAACGCTTTGTGAACTATTCTAGGGACGCCTTGCAAGGAGTATTACTGATCAATTAGGCTCCACTTCTCAGATGGTTTTCAAAATCGTGTGGCCCTAGATATGATTCTAGCTAAGAATTCTGTAAAATTCCTCTCAGTACTTAAGCTGTTGTACTTTTCTTTCTGACAATATAGGTCCTACTATGGCCATTCAGAAATTAGTAGACCTCTTTGCTGAGCTCAAATGTAACTCTGATTTATCTAATTCTTGGGATCAGCACTTTAGTTAAATGCAGGGTTGGGTAAAAGACCTTTTTATTGTTATAATCTCTATTATTATCTGCACTCTTGTCTTGACTGCTCATGTACTGTGTTATTCGTATTACAGCTCCTAAAAAACCCCTCCTCGAGAGACATATGATGTCATTTTCATGACGTAAGAGGGGATTGAAGGGACACGTATCATGAACCTTGGTAATTTTCATTAGGCATATGTTGTTTAAAGCTGTAAAGCCAGGCCCTGTTTGTCTTTCCTTCTTTGAAGAAAGTACAAGGACAAGCCATATTTACAAACAGCTATAGATAAGAAAAAAGCTCTGCTGACCACAGCACCCTCTGTGGACTCCAATCTCCAGATAGGAAAAATGCTGATGTCTTTAAAGTTTCATGTGACCTGTGTCCATATATGGTTTGTGTTTACGTCACATGCTGACAACACTGATTCATGTAGAATAATATAAAAGATGTGAAGCTCATAATAAAATTTGGGCATGTTTGGAGATCATTTCTTGCCTCTACAATATGTCCCCGGGTGCACCTGTCTTCCAAATGACAGAGAAAGTATGGGGCAGGAACTGGGATCTAATCCTTTTCAATAGCAAGATGCTGCTTCTTTCCCTGCAGGATCACGGTCGGGCCCTGTTATATTACCAGCAATTTTTGGTGAGGCCATGACCCCTGTGCCCCCCCTTTCCGACGCCTATGGGTAGGAGAATGAATGGGACAGAATCAAGCCTTCAGCAAATGTCACAGTTGGGGCAGAACCAAGAGAGGTAGGAGAATGAATGGGATAGAATCAAGCCTTCAGCAACTACAAAACAAAAGAAAAATAACTTAAAATCAAAATTTAAATACCAGTTCTTCAGAGCACAAAATAGCAGAGCTTCCTTGAGTTTGGTGATTGTTTGCATCTTTGGGTGGGACATTTAATAGGCCTCCAACATTGCTCCCCAGACAAAACTCTATGTCACATTGGCCTACTCAGAAATGGCCATCACTGAATAGCCAGTTTCAATGCTGATCTGGAAGTTTTTTTATTAGCCTTTCTTCCTGTCTTTATTTTATCCAGATAGTGGTTTAAATCTGCCACAATACAAGACAAGGTACCAAGTCTTTGTAGCTGCTTCAACCAACATGTAATTAAGCTCTGGAACTCATTGCCAGAGAATGTAGTGAAAGCAGTTAGACTAGCAGAGTTTAAAATAAAAAGGTTTGGATAATTTCTTAAAAGTCCACAAGCCATTATTATGATGGACTTAGGAAAATCCACAGCTTATTCTCTAGGATAAGCAGCATAACATCTGTTTTACTGTTTGGAATCTTGTCAGATACTTGTGACCTGGGTTATGCACTGTTGGAAACAGAATACAGGGCTTGATCGACCTTCAGTCTGTCCCAGTATGGCAACTCTTATGTTCATTTAGAAACAATATTGCTACCAATGAATAACCTCTAGGTCCTTATGTAGCATGAAATTATTAATTTTTGTTGGATTTAGCAATTATAAAATATTGCCTGAACTAAAATGTGCTTCTGAGAGACTCTATCTGGCCATCTGCCTTCAACCTGAAACCAAGAGATGTTAAGTACCCCTTTCAGTGAATACAAAAGACAGTTAGGTATGGTATCAATGTTAACCAAAAAGACCTCAACCACTTAATCAGAGATCTACAAGATCTCCACCATAAAAAAAGGTGCAACAGTATGAACTACCCCAGTCTACATGGGCAATACTGAGTAATCAGAGGCTGGGATATGAGATTCCAAGACAATGACTCTCTTAAACCTTATAAAACAAAGTAAAGGGAACAGAAACCCCACTTAAGAACAAGTGGGGAGTGGGATAGAACACGTCAACCTTGAGACAAACAATCTTTTATTTCTATAAATTCAAAATAAATACAAAAATACATGAATGAAAACATGTATAAAAAGTCCTATGAACGTGATGTCCTTATGTTGAAAGGATCCAGTTGATGACCCGACATGGTTATCCAAGTTTTATCCAAGTTTATTATACGATTTGATTAATCGCCTAATCTACATTCTAGGCGATATACAAAATAGTACAAATATATAAAAACATAGGAAAACTATTACATAGACAAAAAATATTTCAATATTTCAAACACAGACAATATAGAAACAATAGGAAAGTTCTTTAAAGGTTACAATCTGTATCAAATTCAAGATATAAGGATAACAACATTAGGAGGGGTGCCTGCCTCAGGGGTGTGTCTATTGCTCCACTAGATGTCACTGCAATGCTGGAAAAACAATCTTTTAAAAGACTGTAAGCATATGCAATGCTCGTAGAAAAGCCCAAAAGGAACTCAATCAACTGGGTACATACAGGTCTCCCTTCTTGATGGGAGACCTGTGTGTACCCTGTTGATTGAGTTCATAGGACTTTTTATACATGTGTTTTCATTCATATGTTTCTTTATTTATTTTGAATTTATAGATATAAAAGATTTTTGGTCTCAAGTTGTTTTTTTTTAATCTATTTGTTTTAAAGCTAAAAATAAGTGGAATATATTATACAGACATTGTACACTTTAACAGCACTTAAAGTCAATTACATTATATTTCATAACAAATACATGTATCTTTTCCCCCTCCCCTTCTATATACCTAACAGTTGCACTCAATCATAATTAAATTAAAAAATAATTCCCCACCCCCTCCCACCCATCCTGGACATGTATGTTCAAAGGGGAATGTTTGTCTCAAGGTTGACATGTTCTATCCCACTCCCTACTTGTTTTCTCATAAATCTTAGCCATCAGAAGTTGGGACAAGACAAAGCCACTGGACATTTTTAGACAAAGACTTTATTATAATTCAATAAGGCCCTGCCCAGCCACAAAGCAAACCAGATGACCTCATCCAGCCAGAAGAGAAAACAAGTTTGAATTGAACTAATGCATTGTGATTGGCCAATACTCCTGGGCTTCTGCCTTGGTGATTGGACCAGACTTCAAGTCCCTAGAGTAGATAAAAGGGGTATTCATCTAAGCTTCTTTCATTTTGAATCATTGCTGGACATATGACAACACACTTTGAAGGTATCTCTCTCTCTCTCTCTCTCTCTCTCTCTTTTACATCCACTCTGCTATGTGCTCCAGAAGAACTGTTCTTCCAACAAAGCCTGAATCATAGTGAGTTAGTTTTAATCCAGCTTAAATTAATCATTCTGTTTCTTTAACAATATTTTATCTTGTGGTACATTTCCCTCATTCAAAGATCCCTAAATTGTAACTAACATTACTGCATTGCCTGCCTAATCTTAGAAATAAATTTGCTCTGTAAAAATAAAATTCTGGTTTTCCTCAATGCTTTAAGTTTCTGTTCTTGAGTATTGCACAGAGCTAAACTGTTATATACAGGTAGTGCATTCCCCAAATTAACATCTGTTTAACACATATACTGTATATATATATATTCCTTTACTCTCTCCATGTTACACTTCCAGGCTCTGTCCCAGCACTGTCTTAATGGTACTAAGGTAGTTAGAAACCATATTCAGTGGTACTACTTGGTTAACACTGCTGAATATGCCTCTCACAGGCATTTATCTAGTGAACAGCACCAGCTCATCGAATAAGTAGTCTTTGAATATCAGCATTACTTTATGTAACATTTTTATTGTTGTTGTTCCTGGGTAATAAATGCTGTTTCTTAGGTCCCCGTTTACTAAGCCAAGCAGCCTTATACTGTGCAGGAAATGCTCCGACACCCATTCAGTTCCTGTGGGCGTTGGAGAATTTACCATACCAGCCTGCACTGCTGGGCTTAGTTGGGGGGATTAATCGCCTATGTCACAAAAGTATAGAAAAGTGCTATCATTCCTCTCAAATTTTGCTTTTGTGAACAGGACATTAATATTTTGAAATTTACCTTTTTTGCTGAACATGACAGATTGATTCCAAGCTGAACAAACATAGGGGCCCTCAGGAGCACAAACATCTAGCAGATGCATTTTGCTATGTATGTGATCAATATATCAAGACAAGAGGGATAAAGTACTCCATAGAAGCATCTGCTAAGATGTTCGGCATGCTTGTTGGGGGATCAAGACAATCCTACTTCACATGCGAGCATTGCCAAAGAAAACCTCTTGTTTCTCACTAGAATGGTAGAATTTTCTGCTATAAAATTTCTTAGAATGTTTCATTTTAAAAAATATTTAAATTTTAATTTTTTCAATGTTATTTGAAAATATATCATATATGAAATATGTTGTGAGAATCTCATATACATTAGTCATAAAAGAAATGAATGTATTATTTTCATTACACAATTTCATTATGTTCTTCTAATTTACAGGATGTTACAGAGGGAAAAAGAGAACCTTGAAGTTTCCTATCCCAAGAATTTGGTGGGAACACAATAACCATTCAAGCAACTGCATGGTGGACCCTTCCAAATGTTGAATTGGCAAGAATGCATCTGCAATCTCATATCAGGATATTCCTTCATCCATTGCTCCAATGCCACATTGCCCTGATCTCCCCATACTGACTCCCCCAGAGAGAGAGCAGCTGCCTTCAGAAGACATCAGCAACTCAGAGTGAGGAATATCAGAGGTGCAGCTGACAAGAGAAACCCATACTATCTAAACCAAAAAGACCTCAACCACTTGATCAGAAATCTTGGTCTCACCAAGTCCAATGCCGAGCTTTTGACGGCTAGGCTCAAGCAGTGGAACTTGTTGGATGAAAGTGTGCAAGTCACAGATCAGAGGAAGCATCACCAAGTTTTTTCCACCTTCACCCATCAAGATGGGTTCTTCATCTGCCACAATGAGACCAGTCTGTTTGAGGCAATTGGATTCGCCTGAAAGAGTGGATAGGGCTGCAGCCTCAGCACCATGAGGTTGCAAGTTCAAGCCCAGCACTGCTCCTTGTGACCCAGGGCAAATCACTTAACACTCCATAGCCCCAGGTATGTTAGTTAGATTGTGAGTCCACTGGGACAGATAGGGAGAAATACTTGAGCACCTGAATGTAAAATGCTTATAAGTGGTGCATAAATACTAATATAAATAAATAACTCTCTTCATTGACAACTCATCCAGGAGCATCAAAGACATGCTGCTCAATAATTGCAACAAGTACCCATCTCTTCCACTGGCTCACTCAGTGCACCACAAAGAGGATAACATCAAGACCATATTTGGCACCTTGAAGTATGATGAGTATGGCTGGGGGGACATCAAACACCTCAAAATGGTAGCATTCCTAATGGGTCTCCAAGGTGGTTTTACCAAGTTTCCCTGCTATCCATGCCTTTGGCACTGGAGAGAAAGCCCAAAAATGCCTCGATGACAACAAAAGCAAAGCACAATGGAGGAGTCATAAGGATAAGATGTCAATAATTCAGCCACGGGTATACAGTTCAAAGTATGCTTTATTGGTAGTAGCACTGCAAAGACTTGACACTAACACTGTTTCGGAATCAATACCTTTGTCAAGAGTCTCACAGGATAATTTCTTTAGTGCATGAATAGTACATTACGCACAGGTGGTAAATGTTTAGAATGAACAGAGACAAAAACTTAACGTATATAACATTATTGTGCTTTAGCGTTATGATGTCATTAGAATGGCAATTTTATGCTGTTTTTTTACATTAAAATTGTATGCAGAAGTCAGCTCAATTTTATATTTGGCTATTTTATCATATTTCCCTTCTATCCTGGTGGTCTCAAGGGGATTAAGTGACTTGCCCAGGATGACAAGTAGCAGTGAAGGATTTGAACTCACAACCTCAGGGTACTGAGGCCATAGATCTAACCACTGCACCACTCACACTCAAAAAGTAAACCACATGTCAATTCAAAAGCCAAGAGGTACATAATCAAAAAGAATATACATCTAAAAACCCACCTAAATCAGCACTTGGATGATTAAAATGACAGGCCGTCCAAGTACCGATAATCAAATAGGGTTTTAGACGTTTCTATAACCAACTTAGGCTTTTTCATTGCCTCTGTGTGCCCAGAGTGAAAAGGGGTATTTTTGGAGGAGTGGGTAGGGTGGGAGGTAGGCGGGATGTGGGCTGGCATCCTTAATTGAAAAGTTTAGCAGGTTGCCTGGATGGACCTTATACCTGTTTTGGCTTGGTCTAAGTCAAAATGTATAAGTTCTGGATCAGGCCACTGACCTGATCGTGGCTGCCACGATCAGTTCAGAGGCCCAGGCAACCCATTTCTCCCCCCCATTCCCCGCAACAATGGTGGCAGGAGGGATGCTCAGTCCCTCTTGCCTGAACTCACTGCAACCCCCCACAAGCAGTGCCGGCAGTAGGGATGCCCAATCCCTCCTGCCCAAACCTCCGCAAACCCCCTGCAACCACCAGCAGGAAAGATACCCAATCTCTCCTGCTGACACCCGCTGCAACCCATTCCCCCCCCCAAATGATCAGTCCCTCCTGTCCGGCACCCGCTGCGACCCCCGATACTTCTCCAGCAGGAGAGACCCCCCCACAAAGGTAGCCCATCCAGACCCCCCAAGATCACCACCACCTGGACCCCTCTCCTCTACCTTTTGAGAATGAGGTTTAGTGTGCTTTGCTTGAGTAATGCATTATTAAACATCTTTTTCTATTATTATCAAAGATGAGTCCTCTTTACCCCTAAAAATTGAAGATTTAGTATGCAATATATATTTTTTGATGTGCTTTGCTTAAGTAATAAATTATAAAACATCTTTTGACCTTAATATCAAACTGGAGTCCTCATTACCCCTAAAAATAAAAGCCCTGTTCACCTATATGTGGACACCTCTGGCACGCCTAAGTGACGCCTAAATTACTTCCACCTAACTCATGTCCACCTAACACCCCAAAATTGACCTGGTTTTGCAACACTTACATTTTAGGCGAGAATGTAGTTGCGTTAGGACACAGCATGCAATTTTGTAAATGGATGTCCATATCAAAGCCATGCCCATGCCTATCCCATTAGACGTGGCTTTTTCCGATGGGCATCTATGAAATTGTGGACACCTATTTTGTGAATCGTGTACAGCTTTTGGACATCTAACTTTCAATTATTGCTTGTTTAAGTCATTAATTGGGCTTATTATCCATTTATTTGGACACCTAAGTCACTGGATGTCCACATTGTGGATGCCTAACTTTAGGCGTCCTTTACAGAATTTGCCCTTTACTGCCTGGGAACAAAAATTGTGTTACATAGTGATATCAGCTTCCCAAGTTTCCATAACAGACTAACTTTAAAAATAAATCATCTATGCATCCCATGGAACCTTAAGAGCGTGCTGAAATTATCTGTACATGAGTGCTGCCATTTTAAATGTTCTTTTACCTTTGTTTCAATTATAAGGTTTATTTTGATTGACTTCATAGTTCTATTTCACAAGGCAGTGCAGCTTCTTAATTCAAGTAATTAAAGATTTAGTGTTGATACTCAATTAAATGCTGCTTTTGTTTTGATTAAGCTAATCAAATTTATCAAGCAGCATGTTTGTGCTATTTAGTTATAATCAGTTAAATCAAACATTATTTATAGCGGAGCAGCTGGGTTTTTTCCCCAACATTGGTCCTTTGACACTTATTTGTCTATTCTAAATTGAAAATATAAAGCTGGGGTTTTCTGCAGGCTGAGCTTTCTGACTACATAGTTTCTATGATGTCTATTAATATTGAGATAACATAAGAATAGCCATACCAGGTCATACCAATGGTCCATCTAGCCCAGTATCCTGTTTCCACAGTGGTCAATCCAGGTCGCAAGTACCTGGCAGAAACCCAAATAGAAGTAGGTGGATGAATGTACAAATTAGGCTAGAGAATAGGTTGACCTCATTAGGGCCAGCTCAAAAGTCTATGGTGCCCTAGACCAATTTTTGGTTTGCTCCCCCATGCCTGAACCTATACATCCCTTCCCTTGCAGTCCAGCATCTCTCGTTCCTCTGCCATCTGATGTGTCCCTCTCTCCCTACCACCCACAATCTGACATGCCCTTCTATCTTCATCCCTAGTCCCTCTCTCTACTTCCCATGATATGACATTCCCTACTCCCCTGTTCCCTCACCTAAGGGCTAGAATCTCTACTGTTCCTCTCCCCCATACAGGTCTAGTACCTCTTCCTCAGCTTCCCTCACCCACCCCTAGTCCAGCACATCTTTCTTTTCCATTGCCTCTTCCTCAGCCTCCCTCAGCATCCCTGGTCCAGAAAACCTGTTTTTCATTTTCAACAGCAGTGGTGAAACGCTACTTGAGCCAAGCCAGCTCCTTTGCACCTACACATAAACAGTAAGTTACATCAGAAGGGAAGAAAGTTGCAGAGGGAAGGAGCTGGCTTGACTCAGGCATTGTGTTACCACTGCCGCTGCTGGTGAAGAACAGGTTTGCTGGTCTAGGGGTGCTGAGGGAGGCCAAGGAAGAGGCACTGGACTCGAGGCAGGAAGAGGAGAAGAGGTTCTGGATATGCGGTGGGAGGGGAGGGAAAAGAACCATTGGTTTAGCCTATAGGGCCAGTGATATCACTAGCCCAGGTATTTGGTACCCTTTTTCACTGGCATCCTAGACCAGAGCTTCACCTGGTCGATAGTTAAACTAGCATGGCTAGAATAAATTACCAAAAAGGTAAAGTAATGGATTATCTAGTTAACTTAGCACTTGGATGTGTTACTCAGCTTTCCAAATATTCAGAGGTTTAGGCAGCAGGAGAAACAAGATGGTGGAACACTGCTGAACACATCTTCATTGCTACTGTCTCCCTGCTTATCATACAGATGTGGTGAAGCTGATGGGCAAGGTTTGTGTGTTTCCAACTACGCTATTTACCCTTGAGTCCTTAGAATATACAGATCCCTCTGTGTTATATGCTGCTTCTGGTCCAAGATTCAGGGATTCCTCATTGTTTAAGTAGGAAACATTCTATTTTGTGTGCTTCTTATTTGATAGTTTGACCCCCAGTGGTAATACAATAAGTTTCCTGCTAGGTGGTGATTAGTACAATTGTGATGACAGCACCAGTTCTAGGAGATAGGAATGACTGCCTCCCTTCTTCCTTTCCAACACACTAGTTATCAAGGATAGGCCTAGTAAATCCCAGGGGAAGGGTTGAAGGAATGGGAGGTGAAGGAGGATGTGTTTTGAGGGGAGGGGGCCTGGATTCAAAGTGTGGACTTGGATTGACAAGCTCATTCTGTCCAGAGGAGGAGTTGGGGCATTTGTTGGCAATGAGTTATAAGGTGGGTAAAATCATTAGAAGACTTCCAGCCCTATTAAATTACAGAGGGTTCAATTTGGGATCTTCTATCTGTTTTTCTGCAGCCAGGCATGTGTGATGTTCCCAGCTGGTTCAACATAAATTTATATTTACTATGGTAGTGACTAATCTATAGTACTAAGATACCACAGGTTAGGGACTCCTATGTAATTATGGCTTTGGTGAAATGCATTATTTTGCTACAGCTTAGTAACTAATCCCTGATTAATTTAACATGCAACCTGTTACAGCTATTGATCAAAGATACAGAATTTATTATACTGCAGTAATTCTCTCAGGAGTATTATTAAACTATAGTCCAAGGCCATATCTTGCACTCTGTTTGTTCACTCTCTTCCTGGACCTGCTATTCTTCTTCTTAATCTTACCCAAGTCCAATCCTTTCCATTTTCCTTTTCTCTTAGGCCTAACCTTTCACTTTATCTCTCCTTTTCCCTCCTCAGATGCAGCTCCTAAACTTTTCCCTTTCCCAGGCTGTTGTAGCTCCTTCTCAACTTACATAGACAACTGTAGACAGTCTTCTCTTCCAATCCATGTGGGCTGCTGACACTTTCTTTCAGCCTGTACAGGCCAACAATATTGTGCAGTTTTCACTATCACCCTTTTGCAGAGGAGAATTCTGAACAAAATCTGCAATACATACTTATACCCTAGGAGCAAAATGTGCTTTAGTTTCCTTTGTGAAGCAGAGTCCAGCAAGTGTATTTATTTATTGGTATTTATTAACTAGGTTTATGAAGAGATTCACCCAAGGCATTTTACCTCGTACAGCAGGTGCAGTTTAACATAACACAATTTTGTTAATGGCATAACAATAGTAAAATGATCAAATATAAACAAATTCAATAAATGAGGTAAATGCAAAACAGAAAATTGCAAGCTTAATTATAGGACTACTATGCAACAGTATCAAAAATATACTTATTATAACACTGAAATTCAAATAACAGTAATATAACACAATGTCAGCACAATACTTATGAAAAACAGATGCATAAGCACACATTAGAACAGGGGTGTCCAATCTTTTGGCTTGCCTGGGCCGCATTGGCCAAAAAAAAATGTTTCTGGAGCTGCACAAATGCGCAAACGCTGCAGCAAGACAGAGGAGGGAGCCAGCAAGACGGTAAACACCCGGGGGCAGCAGAGGAAAACACTGCATTGCCCTCGACCGGGGCCGCACAAAATACTTCACGGGGCTGCATGCGGCCCTCGGGCCACAGGTTGGACACCCCTGCATTACAACATTCAGATAATGTTGATATGATGCTAATACTTTTCTAGAATATAGCTTACTATATAGCCAAGGATTCAAGTGCATATATATAGATAGGGAGAAGATGGGTGGTACAGAGTCCAATGAAATAAATAGATGGGTGGCTAAGTTCAAGGCAACTTCTTTGTACAGTTAAACAAGATATAAGGATTTGATGTAAGTTACAATGTGTGTTACAAGCTAGTCTATGGGCAGAATGAGTGTACAGCCAGTCACCCTATGTCTTAAAGGCTGGGGAGAAGAGCCAGGCTTTCCCCTAGTTCCTAAAGTAGAGATAATCTTTAGTTAGACATGGCCCCTCTGAGAGTAAGTTCTAGAGTGTGGGAGCTACTCCTGAGAAGATCATACAATTTATTTTAATGAGGGTACAGATAGTGATGTTCCATGAGAGAACCTTAAAGGTCTCAAAGATATGTAAAGGGCTAACTTATTCTTTAAATATTCAGGCTCATTTTATCTGAGGACCTTGAAAATCAAACATAGAGTTCTAAATTTAGCCATGTAAGGTACTGGTAGCCAAAGCAGTTTTTGCAAGAAGAGTGTGATGTGATTATGTTACTTGCAGCCTTCCTTTAGTTGTGCTACAGCATTCTGAATTATTTGGAGCTGATGCGAACACGTTTGGGTACAGAACATTATAATAATAATAATAATAATAACTTTATTTTTCTATACCGCCATAGTCAGGTGACTTCTAGGCGGTTCACACTGTAAGAAGGCTGGACATTCAGCGAATAACAAGGTCACAATACAATACAATAAGTCAACATACAATACAAGACAAAACAATACAATACAGTACAATACAATACAATGAGTGTATACAACACAGTACAATATAATACAACGAGTCTAAATATACTACAATACAATAAGTCTAAAGACAACACCATACATAAGTCTAATACAGTATCGTACAATGAGTCTAAATATAATACAATAGTGAAGAGGGGGAAGTTACAGATTGGGGTTCAATGGGTAATGAATAACTGAGTATTTCTTTAGAACTTCCATTTGAATTGGAGTACTATGGATAGCGAATATCTGAGTACATGAGGGCATCTTGAGAAAGAAAGAAAGGCGTTTAGAGGGAGGGGAGTCCTAGTGTGGGAGGGACGATTTTAGTCCGTGAATTTTTCGAATAGGGCGGTTTTGATCGATTTGCGGAATGCACTGTAAGTCAGGTTGGGTTCGTTTATGTAGTTTTTCAGCCAAACTTGCTGTCTGGTACTCTAGTCATGATATTATCATGGCATAAATCACTGTGGCCAGACTGGTCTTTTCAATATATACAGAAATATTTTGTAGCTGTGCGATCGCTTCCTGTCACTCCCCTGCTCCTTCCAGGCCCGATTTAGGTCCACCGCCGCTGCTCCTCTGCTGCCACTACTCGCACCCGGAAGCCTCTGGACCAGATTCAATCTTTCTATATTCTTTTGCATACATTACCTCCAAAATCAGCATGGTTGGAAGAGGGGTACAACCCCCACTCCCCGTACATCATTTCTTGCAAAACGTTATGCACCTAATAGTAGGAAACACCTGTTTGTGTCTCTGAAAAAATGAAAGGGATTAAAGGGAACATTGCTTGGTGACATTGTGAAAAAGGGTAATGTGTTCACTCTAAAATGGTTTGGTTTGGTTTGATATAACGGCTAAAGTGGAGAGCAGCCGCAAGATACTTAGTCCTAGATTTCAAACGTAAGGACTTTAATGCAATGGGATAGTACCTGAAGAAAGAGCTGTTAGGATGGGAGGACATAAGAGAAGTAGAAAGACAGTGGTCTAAGCTGAAAGGAGTGATAAAAATGGCTACGGACCTTTATGTGAAGAAAATAAATAAAAACAAGAGAAAAATCCTTGGTAAAAAAATGCTTTTTCAGCCTTCACATGCTGAGGAAAGTTAGATCCTGCGTCCATCAAAAACATTTTACCCTCCTTGTCCAATCCATCATCCTCTCCAGATTGGACTATTGCAACTCTATCTACTTAAGCCTAACTAAGAAAAAACCTCCACAGACTCCAACGGATTCAGAATGCCGCAGCCAAGCTCATCTTCACTAAAAGTAAATTTGACCATGTCTCCCCGCTCCTGGCCAAGCTCCACTGGCTTCCGATAATCGCCAAGGTCCACTATAAATGCGCCTGTTTAACTTTCAAAATACTATATGGTATCCTCCCTCCCTTTATCCCTCTTTCTTGGAATTCCTCAAACCCTAATACCACCAGATCCTCCCACAAATTAAAACTATCCTTCCCCTCGCTAAAAGGCATTTCCCATACAGGAAAGCTAGGGACCTCCCTCCACTTCAAAATCACTGAGCTCTGGAACAACCTTACCTCCCCTCTTTGGAACTTGAGCTCTCTCCAAGTTTTCCACAAACATCTGAAAACCTGGCTTTTCTCAAAAAATGTAAGTCTCCCTCCAATTTAGGAATCAAGGAAACTCTTATATCTTGGCATCCCAAATCCTCTAAATTTTCTTCACACTTCTACCTCTAACCCTCTGTTGTAGTTCCTTCCTATTTCTCCTACTGTAAACCGCATCGAGCTCTACGAACATGGAGATGATGCGGTATACAAACCTAAGGATTAGATTAGATTAGATTAGATTAGAAAAAGGAAACCGATATGGTTCTCCAAACTAGTGGCAGAGAAAATAAAGGCGAAAGAGTTGGCATTCATGAAATATAAAAAAAGCCAAGAAGAGGAGTGCAGAAAGGATTACAGGGTGAAACTGAAAGAAGCCAAGAGAGAAATACGTCTGGCGAAAGCACAGGTGGAAGAACAAATGTCTAAAAATGTAAAAAAGGGAGCCAAAATTTTTTTCAGATATATTAGTGAAAGGAGGAAAATGAAAAATTGAATTCCTAAACTACAAGATGCTGGGAAATGATATGTGGAGAGTGATGAGGAAAAAGCAAATGTGCTAAACAAATACTTCTGTTCTGTGTTCACAGAAGAAAATCCTGGAGAAGGACCAAGATTGTCTAGCAGAGTTACACGAGAAAATGGAGTAGATTCTGCGCCATTCATGGAGGAGAGTGTTTATGAGCAACTTGAAAAACTGAAGGTGGACAAAGCGATGAGACATGACGGGATCCATCCCAGGATACTAAGGGAGCTCAGAGAGGTTCTGGTGAGTCCTATTAAAGACTTGTTCAACAAATCTCTGGAGATGGGAGTGGTTCCTGGGGATTGGAGGAGAGTGGATGTGGTCCCTATTCACAACAGTGGTCACAGGAATGAAGCAGGAAACTACAGGCTGGTAAACCTCACTTCGGTTGTTGGAAAAATAATGGAAGTGTTGCTGAAAGAAAGGATAGTGTACTTTCTTGAATCTAATGGGTTACAGGATCCAAGGCAACATGGCTTTACAAAAGGCAAATCGTGCCAAACGAACCTGATTGAATTTTTTGAATGGGTGACCAGAGAGCTGGATCGAGGACAAATGATGTAATTTGCTTAGATTTCAGCAAAGCCTTTGATACGGTTCCTCATAGGAGGCTGTTGAACAAACTTGAAGGGCTGAAGTTAGGACCCAAAGTGGTGAACTAGGTTAGAAACTGGCTGTCGGACAGACGCCAGAGGGTAGTAGTTAATGGAAGTCGCTCGGAAGAAGGAAAGGTGAGTAGTGGAGTCCCTCAGGGTTCGGTGCTGGGGCCGATCTTGTTCAATATGTTTGTGAGTGACATTGCTGAAGGGTTAGAAGGAAAAGTGTGCCTTTTTGCTGATGATACCAAGATTTGTAACAGAGTAGACACCGAAGAGGGAGTGGAAAATATGAAAAAGGATCTGCAAAAGTTAGAGGAATGGTCTAATGCCTGGCAACTAAAATTCAATGCAAAGAAATGCAGAGCAATGCATTTGGGGATTAATAATAGGAAGGAACCGTATATGCTGCGAGGAGAGAAGCTGGGGTGATAGTGTCCGAAGATCTAAAGGCGAAAAAACAGTATGGCAAGGCAGTGGCTGCTGCCAGAAGGATGCTGGGCTGTATAAAGAGAGGCGTAGCCAGTAGAAGGAAGAAGGTATTGATGCCCCTGTACAGGTCATTGGTAAGGCCCCACTTGGAGTATTGTGTTCAGTTTTGGAAACCGTATCTGGCGAAGGACGTAAGAAGACTTGAAGCGGTCCAGAGGAGGGCGACGAAAATGATAGGAGGCTTGCGCCAGAAGATGTATGAGGAGAGACTGGAAGCCCTGAATATGTATACCCTAGAGGAAAGGAGGGACAGGGGAGATATGATTCAGACTTTCAAATACTTGAAGGGTATTAATGTAGAACAAAATGTTTTCCAGAGAAAGGAAAATGGTAAAACCAGAGGACATAATTTGAGTTTGAGGGGTGGTAGATTCAAGAGCAATGTTAGAAAATTCTACTTTATGGAGAGGATGGTGGATGCCTGGAATGCTCTCCTGAGAGAGGTGGTGGAGTGGAAAATGGTGACTGAGTTCATAGAAGCGTGGATGAACACAGAGGATCTAGAATCAGAAAATAATATTAAATATTGAACTAAGGCCAGTACTAGGCAGACTTGCACAGTCTGTGTCTGTATATGGCCTTTTGGGAGAGGATGAGCTGGAGAGGGCTTCAGTGGCTGGGAGGGTTTAGATGGGATGGAGTAGGTTTTAACGGAGATTTCGACAGTTGAAACCCAAGCACAGTACCGTGTAGAGCTTTGGATTCTTGCACAGAAATAGCTAAGAAGAAAATATTTAAAAATTTAAATTGAATCAGGTTGGGCAGACTGGATGGACCATTCGGGTCTTTATCTGCCGTCATCTACTATGTTACTATGTAAAAAGTGTGGTTGATATTGAAAAGCAACACAAACACAATAAGCAAACAGAAGGAAAAAAATGAGACGCTTCCAAAAGAAATCCTTATTAACAAATGACGACGCTTTCAGCTTTCACGATAAGATCATTACAAGTTTATTATTTCTTTGATATACCGGCTATCAAAAAAGTATCTAGATGGTTTGCAATTAATAGAAAGCATTCAAACCAAAATACAGTATAAGTATATAAATTATGTTTTTCTCAAAACGGACACGTGTGATATGTTGGCTCAGGGCCGCCATCAGAAATTTCTGGGCCCCTTACTGAGCAATCCTATTGGGCCCCCCCCCACGCACCCCTTCCCCCCCCACTTTTGTCTGGGGGGGTGCTATCAGGAAATCGGCTGGGGACAAAAAAAAGTATGACAGCAGTGTTTATTGTTTATTGTTGTGCACAGCAGAAGAATAATACAGGAATTTGTGCTATGGTGGCCTAGGACCAATGTTCCCTCTAAGGATTGATGAGGTGTGTGCAAAAAAAAATATGCATGAGCGACAAGTTACATATTCCACAAATTTATGAGCAGGCGCGGAGGACGCATTTTTAAACAAATGTAGTTTATCCTTGTACTCCTTATGTAATTTTAATCATCTATGGATATGTTTGTATGTTTATTGTTCAAATGGTTTTATTTATTTCCCCAAATTTATTTTTGTTATATGCATTGAAAATATTTGATATTGCGTTTAAATCAAAATCTCAATAAACTTGAAACTTGAAACGAGTGCCCGTGAGATTGTGGGAGGGTTAAATACTCAAAACTTAGAAGAATAACAATTTACTTAAAGTTTTTGCTTCGCCAGCTTTCTGATATCTTTACATACAGTGGCGTACCTAGCATATGTAACACCCGGGATACATCATTTTTTGGCACCACCCCCCATCTGTAAGAAAATCATGATTTTTAGTAACAAACCACACGTCACACATGAGTACCTAGGAAAAGGCAGCATCTTACATATTGCAGTGAGCAGTACATCAATACACCCATTGTAAAACTAAACAAGCCAGACCAGCACAGATCAATCCTACATCGTCAATCCTAACAGAAAACCATGTCTTTCAAACACACAGAACACAGAAAACACCTTCGCCTAGTATGGAATATGTCATCACAAACTAACCCCGGTGGTAACAGCCCTGACGCTCATAGAATTCTGAGCATCAGAGCTGCTACCACCACAGCTGGCGCTAAAAAACGCTCCACAGTTTTGTAAAAGGGGGGATAAAATATTAATGCACAGTTTCAACGCTCTAACTCAGAGATGCCCAAACTTTTTGGGCTTGCGAGCTACTTTAAAATGACCAAGTCAAAATGATCTACCAAAAATAAAATTAAAAAACACAAAGCACACTATACGCTGAGAAAATGTTAATTATCATTCCTATTCTGTTTTTTTTTCAAAGAGGTCAAGGCAGATGACTCTATGCATTGTCACCTCAGTAACAACCATACAAAAATAGACAAATATACCCCCCATCCTTTTTATTAAACCACAATAGCAGTTTTTAATGCAGGGAACTGCGCTAAATGTCCAGCGCTACTCTCGACGCTCATAGGCTCCCTGCACTAAAAAACACTATTGCGATTTAGTAAAAGGAGGCCATAGTGCAAAATATAGACAGCATATATAAATTCAGACAAATTTTGATCACTAAATTGTTTGGTAATTTCATCTGGTTGCACTTTATTCTTTTGACTGTGCATCCAATATTTCTTCCCTTCTTTCAGCCTCCTGTATACTTCCTCTCCTCTAGACCTCATTCCCTCCCTCAACTTTTTCTTTCTTTCTCTATGTCTGTCTTTCTCTGATTCTGTGCCCCATTTTTTTGCTTTGTTTCTGGTTCCCTGTCCCCCCCCTTCTTTCTTTCTTTCTTCCTTCCTGCCTCCCCCATGCCACCACCGCCGCGGAATAGGCTGCTGCCGCTGCCGCTGCCACAATCGGGAACAGGCCGAGATCTCCCTGCTTCTCTTCTGCACAGGGCCGATCAACTCTCGCCGCCCGACGTCAATTCTAACGTCGGAAAGGACGTTCCGGGCAGCCAGGCAGCGATTGGCTAGCCAGAACGTCCTCTTGACGTCGGGCCGCCACGAGAGTTGGTCGGCCCAGCAGGGAAGAGAAGCAGGGATATCAAAGACACGATGCCGTCCTGATCCCCGATGGTAGCAGTGAGAAGGGAAGGGAAGCAGGTTGGGCAGTACTGCTCTAGACGAGCCGCGAGGCGCACTCTAAGGAGAACAGTTGACCGCCCCCCCCCCTTTGGTATGCCACTGGAGCAGCAACGTGTCTGGCCGGCTCGTTCATTCAAAGCCGCGGGTGGCGGCTCCTTGCGAGATCCGCGCCTGCGTCTGAAGCCTCTCTGACGTTGTGACATCAGAGAGGCTTCCGATGCAGGAGTGGATAGTGCAAGGAGCCTCCAACCCGCGGCTTTGAACGAACAAGCCGGCTGCTGCTCCAAAAGGAAGAGAATGATCGCCTCCAGACCGCAGGCCACAAATAAAACCTGGAGAGCCACACGTGGGCCGCGTGTTTGAGACCGCTGCCTTAGAGGGAACACTGCTTAGGACCTTGGGGGAGCCTGGGCCCCCTGTCACCTCCGGGCCCCTGAATGCAGGACTGGTAGTACTGCCCTGATGGCGGCCCTGTGTTGGCTCTCTAACAATCAAAGACTCCTGAGGAAGGTACTTTTTCAAGTACCAAAACTCAGACAGTGTCAAGTTTTTTTATTTGTTAATAAAGATTCCTTTTGGAAGCATCTTGTTTCCTCCCACTGTTTGATTGTTATCTTTGTATTTGCCTGGGGACCCTGTCACTTTCAATGTTTAGTGATATTGAAAAGCAGACATCAGTTTCTGATGATATAAATGCTTTTAAAAAACAATAACAGGTCACCAAACACTTACATTTTGGACACATAAATCTATTCTGGACCTAAGATGGCTTGTGTGCACATATACCTATGAATTAACATATGTGCGATTGATTTGTGTGTAGAAAGTTCTAGCATGCATTTGAGATGAATGTATATAACATGAAAAAACAAAACATTTGGGAAAATACTAACTTTTTTTGGCTATGCACTTCCCTATTAAATAGGTAAATTATCCATTTAAGTATAGGACTACATAGTCAGCCATCCTACTTGATCAATTAGGCCTGTCGAATATTTTCCAATTACATCCCATCCATCTATATAAACTGTTGACTGAGTCTAAGCTGTCAGGTCCAAGGGATTGGGGTTCAGAACAACAGCAGTAGCAGATGAAGCCTCTTATAACCTGCAGAATAGAACAGAAAATTGATGATGCACCTACTGGAACTGCATGATCTGAAGCTCTGCATTAAATTAAGAGGCTCAGCTCATACATCTGTTTCCCTGCAGCTTGGCAATGTAATAGAAAATAGATTCACTTGTACATTCTGATTAAAATTTGTATTAATATCACAGTATAATTTTTTTTTTTAAATGCACTCTGTGTTTGGCTTCCATAGTAGGCACAGATGGCCTGTATGTTTACAATACTATTAAACATGTTTCTATTTAATACCTTTTCTATTTACTGATTCATTCTTCAGAACAAGTTTCCAAATGATTTAGAGGGATAAAATGCATTTTACCCATCATGAGTAGCTTTCTGAAAAATTGCCCTCCATAGTTTTGTATAGTTCCACACCTGTTCTTTTCTCCATGTTGAGAAGAAACATTTCCTGGGGCATGTTTAGATCAGGGAAGGAAAAGTGCATGTGTTAACATTTTTTAATTTTTCTGCAGGAAGAATAGATGCAAGTGGCAGCATGTACTTTGTAACTAAGGCAAGTTTCAGTATCAAAATATGTGCATACTTTTATTTTTTTAATTGGACAGAATCTGTGGTTAAAATGTATGCACGCCCTTTATCTCAAAATGATCTGAGAGTTACCTGCCATATGTAAATTCTGGTTTTAGATACACAGCAGAAAAACAAAATCCTCTTTTGTTATCTGTTCAGAAAGCACTGTGGTCTCCCATTGACATATATTTGCAAATTACCCAGTTAAAATCTTAATATACTTATCCTTAATGTATACTAAAATTACTCACATTTATATGACCTGAAGAAAATTTCTAAGCTTAATCTATTGAGATATTCTTGATTGATATGGTTCAATGCTTTATGACCCTGTATTGTTTAAAAATCTCAATAAAGAAATTGAACAACAAAAAAAAACCCTCTAAAATTCCAAATCCTGATGTGATCTTGAGTTGAATGACCCCTGATGACCATACAGTGAGAGGGTTCCTCATTATGATTTAGATTATATCTTTCTCAGAAATGGCTCAAGGCAAGTTGCATTAAGCACAGTAGGTATTTTCCATGTCCCTGGAGGGTTTAACATTTTTTATGTTTTGTATCTGAGGCAGTAGAGGGTTGGATAAGTGACTTGTCCAAGATCTCAAGTAACATCGGTGGCTTCCCTAGTTCTCAGCTGGCTAGGGTTACCAGACATCCAGATTTCCCCAGACATGTGCTTTTTGATGACTTTTCCAAAACCCGGCACTTTATCCGGGTTTTGAAAAGCTTCAATCAAATCACCGTCAGGCAGAAGCGTGGATGCCACATGATGTCATGCGCACACACATGCACATGTATGTGATGTCATCGCATCCGTGCATGCGCGAATGCCCTCCTGTCTGACAAGAGCAGGCAGCAGTAGGTGGGACTAGGGCAGGATTGAGGGCAGGATGGGGCGGGGAAGGGAAGGGTGGAACTGGTAATTCTAGCTCTAACCATGTTTAGTAATCAGCAATAGAGCTACCTGATTCGCCGATTCACTTCGATTGAAACAATTTGAAACCAAATACTGGCCTGAGAGACATTTGGAGCATAGAGATTAAACATCAAATTTGTGTCTAAATGGACACAAATTTGGACTTGGAGGATGAGATGTACAGTGTCAGCATCTATGAGACAAACATGGTTTTTTCTGTTACATAGAGCGTTATGGACCCCTGTTCGGTTACAAAAATTGGATAGTTCTAAGTTTAATAGATGTTGGCACTGTCATCTCGAAGCAGGGACTTTAGATCATTTATTATTCTACTAGTGTTAAAGCTCGTTACATTAACGGGTGCTAGAAAGCAGCCCCCTTTCCCTCTCTCCCTCCAGTTCCTCCCTGACTGTCTCTCCGTGGCCCCCTTCTGTCTCCCCTCCCCCAAGCAAAGCTGTCTGCCTCCCAACAAACCCCTCCCCCCAAAGCAGCCTCCTTTCCCTCTCCCCCTCCAGTTCCTCCCTGACTGTCTCTCCGTGGCCCCCCTTCTGTCTTCCCCCCACAAGCAAAGCTGTCTGCCTCCCAGCACACCCCTCCCCCAAAGCAGCCCCCTTTCCCTCTCCCCCTCCTTTGATAATTTTTATCTGCATGGGACACCTGCAGCACCGGCACCATACCCTCCAGCCGTTCCTCTGAGCAAAACTGCCACCACCGCTCAAACTCCAGTGAAACTGCCACCACCTGTTCAAAGTCCTTCACACGTGCCACCACCTGTTCAAAGTCCTGCTGCGCACCGTCCCCACGGTCTGGCCGGCTCCCTTAGTCCCTTGCCGCCCCCTTCCATTCGCACGGTCCCAACAAACGTCCTGACTCCAGCAGTGGCCGCAGCAATCTAAACACACTGCTTCGCAGCCTTCTACTGCCCTGATTTGCTCTGCCCTGTCGGGCATGGCTAGCACAGGTTAAATCCCCCAGAGGTGCCTATGTGTCATTATAAAATAGACTACAAATGGGTCCAATAGGTGCCTTCTTGCCCTCTCAGCCTAGGCAACCAGTTGTGAAATCAGCCTCGTAACTATATAACCCCTTTACAGTGCAGTACACTTCTCCCTCCGTATTTGCGGAGGATGCGGGCGGACCATAGACGTGAATATGGAAAAACCGCGAATAACTTTTCCACTGTTATTCGCGGTTTTATAAATAAGCAGCAATTTCAGGGCTTGGAGCAGGCAAGCAACTATTACCAGCGATTCAAAGAGAATTTAGGGCAAATAGCAGGCAAGCAGCGATTCCCAACAATTTTCTTCATGCATGCTGGGAAGAAGCCTTTCTCTATGGATTCTGGGAAGCAGCGTTTTTCTCAGTGCACACTAGGAAGCAAGGAAGTAGCGAATTTGTGGGAGAAAGCATAGAAGCAGTGAATTTCAGAGTGAATGGTAAGCAATAAACTTCTTTATCGGTACAGCAAAAGGAAAAAAGAACTTTAATGATGAAGTAATTTTGGGAGGCGGAGTCAGCAGCCAAAAAATCACGAATAAGCAAATCTGCAGATACGGAAACCACTGATACAGAGGGAGAACTGTAATAATAATAATAATTTATTTCTTATATACCGCCAAAGCTGTACTTCTACATACTAATCATTTATTCTGACAAGTAAGACACAAGGAATGGGGGTTTCATTTCTGCTATAGAAGCTATTGTAGCTGCATATGCATATATGTTAATACCAGATCCTGTGCTGATTTGATGGTCCCATGATAGGAATTAAGCCGAGATTAAATAAAAAAAAAAAAAAAAAAGGCCCAATATTTATTTGCATTTTAAAAAAATTAAAGCTAAATAAATAACAGAAGGCTCAGGCTGCATGATATTTCTCTACTTTTGTTAGACTGGTCAATAACATGTCCTGTTACTAAGCGGCACTAAAAAGTGGCGTGCTCTATGACAAGTGCATAGATTTTCCACATGCTGAAGCCACTTTGGTGCAGTTGTAAAATGGCCACATTTTCCATTTTTGCAATAATAGCCATGCACCAATTTTCCTTAACTACAACTATTGTCTAGGTGATAAGGGCTCCCATGCTAACCACATGCTAATCAGTGAATGTATGGCAATGTCCATGCGCTAGCCGATTCGCCTAGCCAGGCCCACTCTTCCCCTCCAAATATGCTCCAGTAATAAAAAAATAAATTGTATTTTTTAGCGTGTGGGTAGTACACACGCACATGCACAAACTACTGCAGGACACTTGAGAATGCCTCACAATAGTGCTTTATAACATGTGGTAAGCATGCAGCTTAGTAAAAATCTCTATGGTCTAGGTGGTAAGGGCTCCCCCGATAACTACATGCTAATCGGTGAGTGCATGGCAATGTACATGCTAATGGGAAAACTAGTGCATAGCTATTGTTGCTAAAATGGAAACTGTGGCCGTTTTACAACCGCACCCAAAGTGGCTTCAGCATGTGGAAAATCTATGCACTTGTCATAGCGCATGGCATGTTTTAGTGCAGCTTAGTAAAAGGACATGTTTTTGACCAGTCTGGTTACCTAAAGTAAAAAATTAAGCACCTAGTCTTACATAAAAGCATTTCCCCCTGTTGACCATCTGAATTAATGAGCCCATAGGTACCAGTAGGCATCAAAATCTTTGGTGCCCCTATTTATGTCAGGGTTTTCTCAGCCTAAATAACAATGCCTAAGTCAAATTTAAGCATCTACTCAGAAAACACACCCATGATCCGCCCTTGCCTTCCAGAAAGTAAATGTGGTTAAGTTCAATATGTTTATTGTGTTTTTCAAAAGGCATAAAGTAAAAGAATACATGACAGAGTCATTAACTGCAATAACAAATCAATACATAGATCAGAAAACAGTAACAAACATGAATAAACAAATGACAGTCAGCGTATCACACAGGAAATGCTATTACCAGCAAATGTACATGAACAAATTGAATATATGGTGAAAACAAAAGCAAGTGTCAAGTATTAGATAATGTTTCACAATACATGGTTATGGGGAGCCAGACATCATCATGAGAATTAAGTGAACCATGCTTTTCCGCAAAATATCTCTCATAACGACTTGTTAAGCAAACGGTATTCCACCACAATGAATATGACAAATTATCAGCATTTTTCCAGTTGTTAAGAATTATTTTTATAGCTATCAAAACCAAGCATCTCAACAATTTAGCATAGGCCTCGTCAAGTCTAGTCTTAAGACCAAAGCTGCCATATATGATAATCGCTAGAGTAAGAGGTTCTTTGAGATTAAGGATTTTAGAAATAGTACTCCAAATCTGTGACCAAAATGTATGAATAGGAGGACAGAAGAAGATCATATGGTCAAGCATACCTTTATGCTTCTTGCAAGACCAGCAACATGTGACTTCTGAATTGGGCAATTTTGCTAATTTGGATGGGGTCCAAAACGCTCTGTGATATAAGAAAAACGCCGTTTGAACAGTAGAAGATGAATGTAACGCAGAAAGTACTTCCTTCCACATCTTGGGCCAAATTCTAGGAGAGAGAGAGACACCAGTGTCTATAGACCAAACATCCCAGAGCCCCAACGGTGAGTCATATTTAAGGTTGAGAAGCAAAGAGTACCAGGCAGCAGCTTGACCCTTAGATTTAATCGACATAAGATCATACAATCTCAAGAGGGAAGGTTTGGCAGAGTTGAGGGTATCAAAATCATATCCAGCCTTGATGGCATGACATAATTGCATCCATCTGTAGTAATGGGTAGGAGGCAGATGATAACTTTCGCATAAAGAGTCAAAAGAGATCCAAGAGCTGTCAGAGTATAAGTGTGCAATGAAGGATATGCCAGCTCTCTTCCATGAAGGCCAATTAATAACTTTACCTTGTATCCTGATTCTAGAATTGTTCCAGAGATATATAAAGTGAGTGTCCGACCATTTAGTTTTCAAAATCTTATCTAGGTTCCTAATGGCAGTTTTAGTAGAACGTATTGGTTCAAGGTGTTTGTCAGAAGCAGGCTCGGTGAAGGTAGAGTAGAAAAGATCAGTAATATCTACTGAAGAGGTCTCCATCGCAATCCAAGAGGGAGCATCTGGAGAGGAGGATTGCGAAAGCCATTGTGTACTTTGTCGTAATATCATAGCTGAATGATACTCATAAAAACTCGGGAACTTAACACCCCCTTCTAGTTTAACCTTTTTCAATTTTTGCAAGCTTATTCTAGGAGTAGAGTTGTTCCACAATAATTTAATAAGCAAGGATTCTATTCGTTTATAGGTAGTACTAGGAAAGTAAACTGGGATCATACTTAGAGTATAGTTTACCACAGGCGTAATCATCATCTTAATCGTATCAAGTCGACCCCACCATGACAGGCGGAGTGGCGACCAACGCGTGATAAGATGAGTAACTGTAGAAATTAACTGATCAGAATTCATACTCAAAGTGTCAGCAATAGTCGGTGCATAATGAACACCCAGATATTTGAGCTTTAGTCCCGACCATTGCAGTCCAAGTTGTTGTACTACTGTATAAGATTCCGGTGAATTCAGCGGCATAACTTCAGTTTTAGATACATTTAACTTGTAACCAGATATGGAGGAATAATCATTAATAATATTTAGAACATGGACGATTGAATCCGCAGTCACTTAAAGTAGCACGTCATCAGCATAGGCCGATAATTTAATTTCTCGCTCACCACATTGAATCCCCTTAATGTTCAAATGAGTTTTTAATGCAATGAGAAGTGGTTCCAAAGCCAGGTTGAACAAAAGGGGAGACAGTGGGCAACCTTGCCGCGTGCATCTTCCAGGTGAGAAGGATGAAGAAAAAAGACCATTAATGTAAATCTTCGTTCTCGGAGATGAGTATAGAGTATGCAGCATATTCAAGAAATCCTCATGAAATCCAAACCATCTCATGACATGAAAAAGGTAGGACCATTCTATCCTATCAAAGGCTTTCTCTGCGTCGAGACTCATTGCCACCAGAGGTTCTGTCATAGTCTCAGCCTTCGCAAGAACATTAAGAAATGTGCAAGCATTATCAGAGGACAATCTCTTTGCTAGGAAACCGTTCTGATCTCTGGAGATAAGTTTGTTGAGGACCGGCTGAAGCCTGGAAGCTAAGAGTTTAGCAAAGATTTTCGCATCAGTATTAATCATCGATAATGGTCTGTAATTTCCAACCTGCATAGGATTCTTATTAGGCTTAGGCAGTACTATTATTGTGGCTTCAGTAAAAGATCCACTGACATCTCCAGATGTGATGAGATAGTTGAGGAAAGCCAACAAGTGAGGTAGTAAGATATCGTGAAAGGTAGAATAAAATTAGACAGTTAGACCATCAGGCCCAGGAGTTTTGGCTTTTGCCATGGATGAAACTGTTGTAAATAATTCATCCACAGTGAGGGGTTGACATAATAAGTCATTGTCAATGTCATTCACGCTAGGATGAGAAAGTGCGGATAAAAAACCATCCACGTCACCCTCCAAGTCCATCTCAGATGTGTATAACCTCTCATAAAAGGAGTGGAATGCAGAGAGAATGTCTTTTGGATCTTTGAGAACAGTAGAATCATCCAACTGTATTGCCGCGATGTTCGTTTTGTCCTGCTTGCCTTTAAGATAATTGGCGAGACTATAGCCACACTTATTCGATTCCGTATAATATGTGGCGAAACGTGTAAAAACTTGTTTGGCGGCAGTCTTGCTCAAAGCCACATTGTATGAATATCGTAAGGATTGTAGTTGTCCCAGAGTAGTCATATCAGATGGGGACGTAGAATGAAGTTCTTCTAACCTTTTTATTTCAGATTCCAGTTTGTGGATCTCAGCTGAATCCTTCTTTTTCTTCGAAGCTGCATAAGATATGATCATACCACGAACAAACGCCTTAAAGGCATCCCAAATGTAAGGCCATCTTGAGTCAGAGGAGGTGTTAAGTTCAAAATACTCAGTAATAGCAACAGAGATATATGATCTAAAGTCCTCGTCCTGAAGAAGAAAGTTATTAAATCTCCACTGCCGTTCAGGAGGGGTGACCCCAATATCTATGAGATGAAGTTGCACTGCCGCGTGGTCGGACAGACTAATTTCTTTAATAACTGAGGAATGAAGATAACGTACCAGGGATTGACTCACGAGAAAAAAATCAAGCCTTGAGTAGGAATTGTGCGGTGTCGAGAAAAAAGTATAATCACGTTCTTGTGGATGCAGAATCCTCCAGAAGTCCACTAATTTGAATTGAGAAAGTAAATCTTGCAGAGAGAACCAATTTTTGGATTTCTTATACGGTAGAGAGGATTTTCTGTCCTTCTTCGGGTCCTGAATGACATTGAAGTCTCCACCTACAATACAATGACAATCTCTGTGCATATTTAATATGTCGGCCAGTTCAATAAAGAAACTAGAATCATCCAGATTTGGACCATATATATTCAGTATCATGATTTTAACAGTAGCAGCTTCCAAGACCACTTGTATCCACCTGCCATTAGAGTCTGTAAGGTGAGAAAGAATGGTTATATCTGATCTCTTTCTAATAAACATCATTACACCATTTTTTCTACCAAGGGCAGGAGAGTACAGAACTGGATGATCCCAGGAAAAGGACCATTTTTTAGCCTCTATTTCTGATTAATGGGTCTCCTGCAAGCATAAAATGTCAGCATGAAAAGCAGATATATAATTAGCAATCTTTTTCTGTTTAATTGGATTATTTAACCCCTTTACATTAAATGTTAAGCACTGTAAAGGCATTAGAAAGTACATAAAGAGACATCAAAGAGTTTGGTATCAAATTCCAACATATGTAATAGCATATAAGATCAGGATAGGCATTTTGGACTGTCAATGAGTAAACATGAACAGAGAACAGGCTAAACTCATTAAATAAGAAGGAAGTTAACCACGGGATGGTGAGTGCATGGAGAGGGCCGAGGTGCAGCGCCCACACAAGAAAACAACTGTTACAGAAAAAAGAACATAGCAAATGTTATCAGCATAACCCAAACGCTTCTAAACGAGAGGCAACAGTACCCATATAGTGTACTAGCGGAGGTGATAGGAAGATGATGTGATACCACATGAACAGTTTCAAGTATTGTCAATACTACTAGGTGCCAATTTCTCCAAGTAATCAGCGAGCTCTTCCGGTTTTGTAAAGTCTTTAGTGCAGTTGTTATGTGTGACCCTCAGTTTAGCCGGATAGAGCATCCCGAACTTGGCACCCAGTTGTTTGAGGCGAGGCCGGTATTCCAAAAGCTGTTTACGAGCCTTAGCAGTCTGTTTGCAGAGGTCAGGCACAAACAGGAGAGAGTGTCCTTCATATTTAATTGGGGCTTGTAATCTGGCTTGTTGCATGATGTCGAGGACTTGGTTGTAGCGGAGCAATCGCACAATAATCGGTCGTGGGTATTTACCAGGATCCCTGGGCTGCTGTGCAGGAACGCGGTGTGCTCTTTCTATTTCGAAGGCATGTTGAAAATTCAGGGTAAGAATTTTGGGCAGATTGTCCTCCAGAAATTTGATCATATTACGCCCTTCCCTCGCCTCCGGGAGCCCAAGGATCCTAAAATTGGATCTCCGAGATCGATTACTTTGGTCTTCCAATTCATTTTCCAGCGTGGTAATACGCTTAGCTTGCCGTTGTAAAGTTTTAATGTTTTTGGTGTTAATAGTAGTAGCCGCCTCTGTGGCATCCATGCGGGCATTTAAATCATGCAGCTCAGCTTTGAATGTGGAGATTTCGGACAGTATTTCGTCCGTGGCTGTTTTATTATCCGCCATTAGGGAACGAAGAGAGCGCAGCTCCTCCAGAAGCGAGGCCGCAGTGACGTCATCAAGTTTTAATGGAGGTTTAGAAGGGGAAACCGGCTCTAAACTGCGCCGCTTACCAGATTTGCCGGTTGCCATGGTGTTCCCACACCCGATAACAGGCTCATACACTGAACAGCGTTATGAAATATGCTGAGATCGAATCTTTCAATTATTCTTGCGCGGGAGCGACACGCTCAGGCAGCCATCACCACTGACGCTCACCAGCACCCCCCCCCCAACCAGATGAATTTTGACTGGCTAGATCAGGGGTCTCAAAGTCCCTCCTTGAGGGTCGCAATCCAGTCGGGTTTTCAGGATTCCCCCAATGAATATGCATGAGATCTATGTGCATGCACTTCTTTCAAAGCATATTAATTGGGGAAATCCTGAAAACCTGACTGGATTGCGGCCCTCAAGGAGGGCCTTTGAGATCCCTGGGCTAGATTTAGATAAATTTTCAGATGAGAATCTTGCTGGTTAGGTTCATCTGAAAATATTACTGAAAAAACTTGACTAAATTTGCTCCTTTGGGCCTTTTATATCTGGTCTTCAGATGAGAACTAATCTTGGAAGCACAAGTATCTTTTTGTCTGGCTACAAAAATTTGAGCTTATTCACTCGAATGGCGCTGTAGATGTAACAGTAATGTGACAAGTTATCCAGATTTGATCTTGGTTGATGTCAGAGCTGGAGAACTTGAATAAGCATGAAATGGCTACATCCTTGTAAATAATTGAAATTATATCTCACATTAGACCACATGGAAATAAATAAATGAAACCTGCATGCATAAATTTCCTTGTATAACAAACATTAGAACTGTTTGTATTTCTGGCCAATTGCTTCCTATATTTAACAACAAGGTATAAGAACTATCTTGGCATGCCTAATTAATTAATGCCTAAACAAATCACTTTACAGTCCATGTAACAGGTCAATTAACAAAAGTTCCTTTTTCCTCATTAGAAGCTAATGAAATATTCTGAATGGCTGTTCTCATTAGTAGTCTATTGATTTTAAGCATCAGACTTAAATATATTACACTGACATGCATTTCACTGAAATGGAGAGTTTATTTGATAAATAAATAAAATTATATATATATATACAGTAAATATAATGTTTAAACTTCCCAGATTCTCGTATATTTATTTTGATTTTGAACTCCACCTCACCAACTTGATCTGAATATTTTTAATGGGCTTATGATTTTATTAGGGATAAACTAACAATTTTAAAAGTCATAAAGACTATTCATTGGTTGGATTACATGTCTATTCATGCACCTTCCAATTTTAGGCCCTCTTTTATCAAGCTGCGTTAGGGTTTTTTTTATCACCAGCCGCTCAGAGACTCATAGAGTGTCAGAGCTTTTACTGCAGTGGCCAGCGATTAAAAAAAAACAACTTAACGCAGCCTGATAAAAGGGGACCTTAGAGGGCAATTTTGCAACCAATCATGATGTATGCCGATTGGTGGATACTTTACTTTGTAAAGAACTGTAAGCAGATTTTCAAGGAAATCTCCTTCAAATGTTTCCTATGAAAATGCTATGCTGGCTTTTCCCTATAAATTACATTAAAAGGATTTCTATTTCGTACTATCACAAGTTCTAGATGAATTACATAGGTGTTTGGGGATCTTAAAGTAGTTCAGGGCATAATGATTTAGGGTGTGGTGGTCTAAGCTAAAACCCATGAAGTGTGTTGTTCATCTCTCTCTTCCCCCATAGTACTTCTCTCTTTTCCCTCCCACGAGTCCCATCCCTCAATATTGTCCCAACCTAAACCTTGCACTCCATAATCACCCCACCCCGCTCCCTTCAACCCCCTTAACTGACTCACTGATACCTCTGTGGGCCTGCTGCCTGTCCAAGTCCATGGCAAGGAGAACATATAGGAATGGGGACTTTCTCTTCCCTTTTCTTTTGGGGTCTCTATAACTCCGGAGGTTGCAAACAAAATTAAATCATGATCAGGGCCAGAGTTCTATACGTGCTGCTGCCAGGTCTCCTTGTCATCCTCCTCCTCCTACTATTATTTATAATTTCTATAGTGCTGAAAGGCATATACAGTGCTGTACATTTAACATGTAATAGATGGTCCCTGCTCAGAAGAGCTTAAAATCTTATTTGGACAGACAGGACATATAGGGGTTGGGGGTGCAGTTGTCAGATGTCCAGGTTTTCCCGAACATGTCCTCATTTTGAGGACTGTGCTGGGAATCCGGCGGATTTTTAATTTTATAACTTTTGTCTAGGGAAACCGGACATCTAGTACCCCCAAAGCAGCTTGCGCACCTAGTCAGAGTCCTCCTTCCCCCACCCCACCCCCGTACCTATTCGGAGACCTCCCTCCCTAGATGGAGGGGAAGGGGAGAGAGCACGGGGACATGGTGCACAGGGATGGGAGGAATGGGGAAGGGAAGAGAGATGAAATAAATGCTGTTTATGGATAGATGAGAATAGGGGAGAAGAAAGAAGGAAGAGATGGCACACATGGACGGTGGGGAAGGGCAGAGAGAGGGAAAAGATTGAATGATTGGATAAATGGGAAGGGAAGACATGGAAAAGTAGATACATTTGAGGAAGAAGCAGAAAAATGGAAGAAAACTGAATATTAAAAGTTAATGCCAAAGATGGATGCATTTCCTTCAGAAAACTCAGGGATACCTTATTTATAAGCTAAGTGAAAGCATTATAGTTCATTAACATAGTGATGGTTGCATTTTGTTATAAGAAGAGAAGATATCACTCTCAGTACTGTTGAACGTTTGAAAAGGACTTTGAAAACAACTCAAAACACTCACCACGTCTTAGAGTGTGATCATTGCTTAAAGAAGTTGCAATGACTGGAAGGTGAACTCTTACAATAGGGAGGTTTTGATCCTTCCCTACAGAGTTTCATGTCTCTGAGCAATTCATATATATATATTTGATCACCCTCTACAGACAAGGTACTTTATTGAAGTCAGTTGGTTTTGTTGCAATTTAAAGATGGATGTATGGCAGAAAGTGAAGGAGAGAAAACAAGAAATGGATAAGAAGGCCTTGGAAACAGAGTTAAGAGCACAGAAGGCAGTTCAACCAGAGACTGGGAAAAGATGAGTAGAAAAATAAAATCACCAGACAACAAAGGTAGGAAAAGTGATTTTATTTTTAATTTAGTGATTGAAATTTGTCAGTTTTGATAATTTGTATCTGCTGTCTATATTTTGCACTGTTCAGGAAGAAATGTATTTCTGTTTCTCTGTTGTTGTACTGTGTGTGAAGAACTAAGGCCAGTACTGGGCAGACTTGCACGGTCTGTATCTGTATGTGGCCGTTTGGTTGAGGATAGGCTGAGGAGAGCGTCAATGGCTGGGATGGTGTAAATGGGCTGAAGTGAGCTTTGATGGAAACTTCAGTAGGCACAGTAAGCACAGTACCAGGCAGATCTTTGGATTCTTGCCCAGAAATAGCTAAGAAGAAAAAAATAATAATAATTAGATTGAATCAGGTTAGGCAGACTGGTTGGACCATTCGGGTCTTTATCTGCCCTCATCTACTATGTTACTATGTGTATATTAGGACTTTTAGTTTGTGGTCCTGTATTTGCACAGGGTTTATCTGTGTTCTGCACGTGTCACAAAGGCCAGTTGTTCTGGTAGGAATGAATGTTGTGAAGCATTATTGGTGTCATGTCCCCAAGTAGGAAGATATCTGTCAGCAGTATGTTCAGGTTTTGGTAGGCTCCGAGTTTGGGGCCATGTCTGGAGGACCTCTGTACATGTTGACAGGATGACATCACACGTATACATGCATGAGAGTGATGTCATCATATTGACATCCACACATGTGCAGAGGCCCTCAACAAGGGCCGGAGTTCAGGTAAGGAGACATGAGCTTCATGTGGGGGTGGAGCCAGGGATATTAAAGGGGCGGGGTCATGTGTTCTTTTTTTTTAAAGAGGAAATCTGGTAATCTTAGTCAGGGGATTTCTTGCAGAAAGAATGATAGGATGGAAATAGATAATTTACGGTAAATGAAAGTTAAGAGTTGAAAGCAACCTCAAAAAAGTGGGCTTTTAGCTTGGATTTGAATACTGCTAGAGATGGAACCTGATGTAATGACTCAGTCTGTCCTCCTTACTTCCATTCTTCCCTCTCTGAAACAGGAAGTTGCTTCATGGAGAAGGGAGAAGGAGGAGGAGTGAGATGAGTAGAGCAGTGCGAACAGGGCTCTGGCCCCGCACATGATTTCATTTTCTTTGTGGCCTATGGAGTCGGGGAGACAGTGGCAGGGAAAGGAAGAGAAGATCACCCTTCCTATTTGCTCTTCCCACCACAGACTCAAGCACGGAGGGGAAGTTAGTGCTCGGGGCTGGGAAGGCTAAGCCTCTACATAACTCTTATACAAGGTGTCTATGGTGGATTACATTTGATTGTGTGCATAATATAACACAACACACACACTTAACAAGATGTACAACAGAAGAAAACATTACATGACTCTCAGGAATAAAAAGAATTACAAAGTATGCTGGGTGAAAATACACAGGCATTTTAGAATGAAACCTACATGCATACTTTACTCACCCCTCTCAAACCTCACTGCCAGTGCTTCATCTTTGCCCACATGGAACGGGAACAATTTTCAGAGGAGTTGGTTTGTTTGGGTTTTTTTGCCTCTGTGGAAATATCTTTGAGAAACTTTTTTTGGA
Organism: Geotrypetes seraphini; assembly: GCF_902459505.1. Classification (NCBI taxonomy): domain Eukaryota; kingdom Metazoa; phylum Chordata; class Amphibia; order Gymnophiona; family Dermophiidae; genus Geotrypetes; species Geotrypetes seraphini. The sequence continues at coordinate 256,991,483 of NC_047086.1, forward strand.
GAAAGTAATTTTCAAAATCATTTTCTCATGTTAAACAATACCATATGCAACATGGAAAAAGCTTTTTACATGCTTACTGCACCAAATTTTGGGATAGTATCCATGTACTTGTATATGTCACATTTGATTGAAGTGTCATTTCTGGAGGAGGGTGGGAAGGAGAGGAGTTTGTACTCATCTGTGCCTTCTTTTGCCTTATTAAAAGTAGGCATGTAGGTTGTTGTTTTTTTTAATGGAGTGAGCAAAGTGAAACATCTAGGTGGTCTAGCATCTGGTTTTCTAGGAGAAGCCTATCCCTCTTCCTCAACCTCCAAACCTCTTACAAGGCAAGTGCAATGTTCAATCACTCCTGTCTCCTGGTGCCATTATCTGCAAAATTGCACATTAGATTTGCAGCCATTGTGGATTTTCATTTGAGGATTTTTTTTTTTTCAATCATCCTCTCTCTGAGAAAATGTCTTCTTGGAATTCTGGTCTACTGGAAGCTCTTGATAAAGTTGGCACTGTTCAAATTGAGCCTACATACCCCTCCTGTTCCCAAATATGGTATTCTCCAGCTCTTCCTCTTATGAAGAATCAGATGCAACATTAAGAGCATCTATGCTGTAAAGTGTGCATCTATGAAATGTTGGCAACTTTCAAGAATACATCTAAGACCTATAAAGATGCATTTAATTGAACCGAGAGTTTTATTCTAACTTTTTCCAGCGATACTAATTCTTGTAAACTGCTTAGATAACTCTGATAGGTAGGATATAAATACCTAAAACAAATAAAATAAATATTTTACCTGACAATTTTCTTTCTTTTAAACATAGCACATGAATCCAGGTTCCCACCCAGTTTGAGCTTAGAGGACTTCTTTAGTTTCATTTATAGTGTTATTTGACAGTTTTACATTTCAGAGCGATTATGTTTTGGTGTCGGGAAGGAGAGTGTTGGGTTCTATTTGTTTTGGACTTTGGTTCACTAGCAGATGTCCCATCCAATAAGACAGAGTGCAACTCAGTAATGTCTATCTCCATCTATTGTTAGATGGACAAAACCCACTAGTCTCTGGATTCATCTGCTGCATCTAAAGGAAACAAAATATCTGATAAGATATAATTTTTCCATATAATGAGTATAGCACTGTGTATTTCTAGTAGTGTTCTAGAAATTATTATTAGTAGTAGTAATTCTTGTCCCACATTGAAAACACTTCTGTACCTACTAGCTGCTTCCCAACTAACACCAAGCTGCGAAAGCAGCCAAAAATGAAAGCTCACATCAGCATGAAAGAAACGCACCACTCCAATAGACCTGAATGAGCACAATTGCTAGGACTTCTTGAAGTTGTACAGCCCCAAACACACTTCAAACTCAGAGAAATAAGGCAAATAAACTATTAAAACTTGTGCAAATAGCCTGGGCATGCTACAAGTCCACAATCCACTGTGACCTCAACTTATCACAGCTGACAACTTCCCCAGCAAAGACCAGGCAAGTCTAAAGCAGTGTTCTTCAAACTTTTGACACCTATGGACCGGCAGAAATAAAATAATTATTTTGTGGACTAGCACCAGTCCGCGGACCGGCAGTTGAAGAACACTGAGCTAAGTTGTGGGTCAGACCCCGCCCATCTCCACCCAATCTCTGCCCCACCCCATAATAGTACTAATTGTAACACCATTTTTTCCATTCATTTTTCATATATTCACACACACAATATAATCGTATTAACAACACATCATGGTTAACCACAAATTAAACTACACAAAGCACACTGTATGCTTCTCAATATTCATTCCTACCATGCAAATACAGGGCCAAAAACTAAAAGTACTAATATATACAAACAAACCCTAAGATGCAAGACTCTGCATGCAGTACAACCCCAGAGGAAACAAATGCATTTCTTCCTGAACAAACAGCAGATGTAAATCAATCACTAAATTAAAAAATAAAATCATTCCTCCTACTGTTGTTGTCTCCCTCCTTCCATGCTGTGCCTTGCCTTCTGGCCTGCTCCCAAGTGTTATCTTCAGGCCGGCTCCCTCTTCCTTAGTGCTGCAGTGCACAAAGCCGTGGGCAGCAGCTCCTCGCTTGTCCTGCACCTCATCTGGAAGCCTTCCCTCTGATGTTGCGATGTCGGAGAGAAGGCTTCCAGTTCAGGTGCAGGACATGCATAGGAGCCTCTGCCCATGGCTTTGTACAGTGCAGCACTGAGGAGGAGGGAGCCGGCTCGAAGACAACACTGCATCGATTGCACCGTGGATCGGCGGCTGAAGAGCACTGTCTGGGGCCCAATGCACCTACTGGCCCTGTGGACCGGCAGGAAATTTCTGTGGACTGGCACTGGTCCACGGACCGGTGGTTGAAGAACACTGGTCTAAACCACCATACCAACAAAAGACACACATAACACAACTGGACATAAAAAATGGCCTCCTTCCCAGGTTCTTACCAAAAATAAAAGTAAGCCTGCCAAAATGCTCATCCCAGGTCTTCCTCTGGATAATTTATGATTGGTGCTTTACCATAATTTGCACAAATCAGGGCCTGTTTACTCTTGAATTGCTAAGGCTCTTGCCCCCTCCCTCCAACTTTCTAGTCACTATTATCTCTTTATCTTCCACAAAGTCAGGTTGGCTCAGCCAAGTTATGACACAATCCCTGTTATGTGTTCCTATTCTTCTTCTTATAGTATGTCTTCAAGATTGACAATTTATCTCTTTCAATCAAGAAAGTCGCAAGAAGCACAGACCAAGCAGAAATAGTATCTAAAAAATCTTCAAAAACAGAAGTCAAATTTGCACTAGCAGCTTGCTACTAACACTTGAACATTCTCTGCCTATTCACTGCCTTGAACTCTTTTAGAGGAAACAGAAATATTTAACAAGTTGTATTTTCTCAAAGTATCTCTGGAGGCAAATAATGTGTAATAAAAACATTAAGAAAGTGTAAGTTCCTTACTATAATAGAATTCACCAATGAATCAGTTTTATGATGCAAAACTAAAGAATGCTTTATAGTAGAGACAGAAGTAGATTATTATGAGGCAATTTTTTTTCTCCAAAGTATGCAGATGAGATTCAAGAGATGTAATATTAGAATTTAAAGTCTTAAACTTCACCACTGCTTTCAGCAGCAGTTGTAGATTTAAAAAAATCTTCAGTTTGTATAACAACTGTTCAAATATCCTTTTGGTAAATCTCCCAAGGGGATAAGCCTACAACAGAAAGTGGCATGCAAAGACTTGGATAGACCCAGATATTCAGTGTTGTAACATGTCCTGTCAATGGCATTGAATATTCAAGTTAGAATGACAACCTGGAAATTAACTGGGCACTGACCAGTTTTGGGACTGGTGCCCAGTTAACTCAGCAGATAATGTTAGAAAAGCCCTTTTGTCTAATTCTACTCATGGAGATCAGCATTTAATAAAACACCTATGCTGCTGGATGAATACTGCTGGTAAGTTTTTTCTATTGAATTAAATCATGAGAAAATTTCACAAAAGTCCATTAAATATTGGTTCTTGCTTAAGAATAGACATAAAAATGCTCTTATTTTTGCACATTCTCAATCTCTTGCAAAGACATTTAACTAGCTTTCTAATTACAGTTCTACATTCTTTAGTAACCTAGCGGGACCTCCACAGTTAATTAGAACACCAGAGGTTTTTCTCTGGAAATCCAGGAAGAACCCTCTTAGCAAGAAAGGATTATATGCTGTTAATATCCCCATGCCCTTGGGTCCTACACAGTTAATAGTTTCAATTGATATTTGGCAGAATTACTGATTTTCATATCACTTCATAAACTCACACAGTTCAAAGGGAAGGTCTTTAATAAATGAGTCATAGTTAGGATCACTTTGAAGAATACAAAGTGCTTTACATATGAAAATATTGATTGGTTTACAGGTTTAGTTGCCTCTTCTACTTGAAACAGTTTCAAAATTTTTATTTTTTTTTAAGCACTAAAAGTAACTATTAATGTATATAAAGGATTAACTTTCTTCTTTCTCCCTCCACTTTGCACTGGCTTTGTGCTCCTAGCTTCAAGTCTGTGCGGCATTACTGTCATGGGATTCCTCCAGCCATCGGGCCTTGCACAATCACAATCACACTCAAACTGTAACCATAACTGTCAGCCCTGTTGTGTGATATGTCAGATTGTACGTGAGCAAAATGGTTCTGTAATGCATTCTATAGTTGACTTTCAGCACAGATGCTAATTCCTAAAATATTAGTATTGTTTGATATGTTGATTAATTACCATAATTAATTTTATAAACCAGTCACAGTAAAATATATTTGCTCTGTTTTCCATCTGTGTTAAAATCAATGAGATTATCAATGGGAAGTTGATTAGATAAAGATATTCATATAGGGCCAGATTCTATAGTAAGCACCTAGAAAAATGGTACCTATCAAATGTCAATATTGTGAGGAGCAACTGGGACATAATGCATATACATCCTGTATTTAAGAATATTGATCTTCGGGTCGCATTCCTACAGGGCAAAAATTTAAAAGAACTATTGTCTCCAACCTATTGACAACAACCCCAGACTACAAGATGTTCAGAAAGGAAATAAAAATTATACTCTTCAAGAAATCCCTTAATAAAGCTTAATACAATGATAAAGCTTAACCCCCCTCTTACCATCTCCTCCCTAACCCCAGATCCTACTTTTCCCTCTCTTGGAAACCTTCTCTGATCTAACGTTGTAACCTTCTTCCATAACTCTTTTTGTAATCCGCTTTGAACCGAAAGGTAATGGCGGAATAGAAATCTGTAATGCAGTGGCGTACCTAGGGTATGTGGCACCCGGGGCCCATCATTTTTTGACACCCCCCCATGTAAAAAAATATTTTTTGTAATGACCATGAAACGGAATAAATGGTCAGAATAGAAACAGGCAGTGAAAATTTTCTTATATTCCAAACATAACATAACATAAATTATGTCTGAATTGTCATGACATCAGAAGTACATATGGAGTAGTTGCAGGTGATGCTTGGGACAGTTCTGATTGGGTTAGTTCGGTTTTATGTGTTTTTTGAATAGAAGGGTTTTTATTTCTTTTTGAAGGTTTTGCAGTATGTGGTCGATGTCAATTGGTTGTAGGGTTGGGGGTCGAGTGTTGCAGCTCGAATGGCTAGGAGGTTGTCGAACAGTTTTTTTCTTTTGACGTTTTTGGTTGGAGGGTGTGTGAATGGTGCGTGAGTTCTCCTATGTCTGTTTGAAGTGGATTGAATTATTTAGCTGAAGAAATTAGTTACCCCCTCATCCCACACACATTAATTCTCTTCCATTTTTGTTCCCATTATAAAAAACACTGATAAGTTCCCAGAAAAAAAATACATTAAAATAAGAAGTGAAAACAAAGGCCCCTACAGATGAGAACATAACATAAGAATAGCCATAACTGGGTCATACCAATGGTCCATCATGCCCAGTAGCCCATTCTCATGGTAGCCAATCCAGGATACTAATATCTGGTCAAAACCCAAAGAGTAGCAACATTCCATGCTACCGATCCAGGGCAAGCAGACACTTCCCCCATGTCTTAATAACAGACAATGGACTTTTCCTCCAGGAATTTGTCCAAATCTTTCTTAAAACCAGCTACACTATCTGCTTTTACCATAACTTCTGGCCACTTCATTTTTAAGTTTAGATCTTTCCTTTCAAACAGAGACCTTGCTAGATGTCAAATACAGCACAAGGTAACTTCACATGGACTTAGCTGTGCAGGAAATGTGAATCTCCTCATACACCCACCATATAGTGCAAAAATGTGCAAAGGTCTGTTTTTTTCTTTCGATCACTACATAGCCTAATGCCACACAAGCAGCGCTGTTACAAACATATTCTGTAGGTCAATGCTAAGAATAACAAAGTTTCCTTCCTTGGACCAGAAGGAGATACTGATAAACCACTGGAAGAGATCCCAACACAACACCAAAGACCCACTCAGTGTGTGAACCAGTTGAGTGGAGTGGACTAACTGGGGGGTGGAAATGGACCCGGAGTTTGCTCAGCAGAATTTCCCAGACCACCTCTTCCTCTCAACACATTGACACGCTGCCACCACCACCACTAGAAACACCTCACTGGGTAGGCCAGCTATGCTATAAACTTTATAAAACACATTATTATATTTTCTTATAAAGCACATATTTTAACTGAACTCTCTGACATCCTCAGCCTTTCCATTCACAAAAATAGAAGGAAGAAAAGTTCCCATTTCCTGCTGTTTCATGTCCCCGGCCTATACAATATTTTTTTTCTGCAGACCCTTCAAAAGTCTGACCAAATCCTCGTTTCACTTGCATTATAAAGTACTGAGGATGCCATCTCTCCCCAATCCCAGGTCCTAAAGTCTAAGACAGTAGCGCAAACTAATACTGCCAGATTCAGGAAAAAAATTTCGATTCGATTCAGCCTATTGAATTGGTTTTTCAATTCGATTTTCCTGCCCAGTTGGGTGATTTTTTTTCAAAACTCCTGGTGGGTTTTATAGCTTTTTCACCCCCTTTGGCTTCTCCTAACCACACTGGCGCTGTGGTGTAAATAAAATAAAGAAACAAAAAGGACTTTTCCTCTCTCTGTTAAATCCTAGCTCACGTTTGCAGTCCAACACCAGCTCTGTCAGGATACACATTTCAAATCTGACATATTATAATCACAAAACAGAAAATAAAATTAATTTTTCTACCTTTTGTTGTCTGGTTATATTTCAAATCTTGTTGGTCCAAGGCTCTGGTTTTCTTCTGATAACTTGCTTGCTTTCTTCTTTCTGCGTGCTAACCATCCATCTGCCAACTCTGTCCTCCCTTTCCATTTCCCTTCCCTCCCCAGGAAGTCTGGTATCTTTCCTTTTTTTCATCTCCCTCCACAGATCCACCTTTTCTTAACTACCCTTTCATCCGGCATCTCTCCCTCCTTCCCCACCACCCCAGAGTCCACCATCTCTCCCTTTCTTTTCCCAATTACCCTCCTATCCAGTATCTCTATCCCTCCTCCACACCATCCCTTGTGTCCAATTTCTCTCCCTTTCAGTTCCTTCCCTCCCTAAATCCCATGGTCCATCATTTCTCTCCCTCTCCTCTATTTTCAGACCCATTATTTCTTCATCCCCCCCCCAAAGTTTGGCATATGTACGTCTCTTTGAATACCCCATTTCTCCTTGTACTTCTAAACCAGGGTCCCCCCCAAAGGCCTGTCCCCCCTTGAAGGCCTGCACCCCCCTTGAAGGCCTGTCCCACCCCCTTGTAGGCCTGTCCCCCCCTTGAAGGCCTGTCCCTCCCCCTTGTAGGCCTGTCCCCCCACCTTGAAGACCTGCCTGCCTGTCCCCCCTTGAAGGCCTGTCCCCCCCTTGAAGGTCTGCACCCCCCCGAAAGCCTGCACCCCCCTGAAGGCCTGTCCCCCCCTTGAAGGCCTGTCCCACCCCCTTGTAAGCCTGTCCCCCCCCTTGTAGGCCTGTCCCCCCACCTTGAAGACCTGCCTGCCTGTCCCCCCCTTGAAGGCCTGAACCCCCCTTGAAGGTCTGCACCCCCCCGAAGGCCTGCACCCCCCTGAAGGCCTGTCCCCCCCTTGAAGGCCTGTCCCACCCCCTTGTAGGCCTGTCCCCCCCCTTGTAGGCCTATCCTCCCCTTGAAGGCCTGCCTGCTTGTCCCCCCCTTGAAGGCCTGTCCCCTCCCTTGAAGGCCTGTCTCCCCCTTGAAGGCCTGCACCCCCCTGAAGGCCTGCACCCCCCCTGAAGGCCTGTCCCACCCCCTTGTAGGCCTGCCCACCCCCTTGTAGACCTGTCCCCCCTTGTAGACCTGTTCCCCCTTGAAGGCCTGTCTGCCCCCCCTTGAAGGCCTGTCCCTCCCCCTTGAAGGTCTGCACCCCCCCCCCCGAAGGCCTGTTCCCCCCCCTTGAAGGCCTGCCTGCCTGTCACCCCCCTCCCCCTTGAATGCCTGCCTGCCTGCCCACCCGCCCCACCCTGAAGGAACGCTCGCCCCCCTGGCCTCCCCGCACCACCTATGAAGCAGCACTACCTATGCTCCCGGCCTTGCCGTTCAGTCCTCACCACCACCACCACCCCCGAAGGACCGCTCGCCCCACTGACCTTCCTGCACCACCTATGAAGCAGCCGCAGCAGGATCGCGACGTCAGCTATCCCTGCGCTGCTTAGGCGTTGCTTCCTGCGCCGCGTTCCCGCCCCTCCTCTGACATAAGAGGAGGGGCGGGACCACAGCGCAGGAAGCAGCGCCCAAGCAGCTCAGGGATAGCTGACCTCGCGATCCTGCTGCTTGCTGCTTCACAGGTCATGCAGGAAGGTCAGTGGGGCAAGCGGTCCTTCGGGGGTGTGGGGGGACTGAACGGCAAGGCCGGGAGCACCCCTTCAGGGCTGGCACCCGGGGCGGACAGCCCCTCCCGCCCCCCCCCCCTTGGTACGCCACTGCTGTAATGTAATGTAATGTAATTGAGCCCCGCGATGCTCCCAATGGGAGCAGCAGCAAATGCCATTAAGGGGACATCGTAAATGTGGTGCATGTATCACTTACATCAATTAACCACTTGCAAGTCTAGGGACGTAGTATATGTGCTGATGTGCAGTTGAAGTAGGTTATATGTAGGGAAGACCTCTAGAACCTTGCATGTAAGGATCACTGAACATAGATCTGCTGTATTCACCCATAAACTAGGCACTCCGTTAGTGCAGCACTGTCAAGACACTGGACATGGTTTTGAATGTTTTAAGGTGTTTGCTATTAGTTCAATGCTAATGGGATGTAAGGGTAGTGATTTGGATAGGTATCTAGTCCAGCGTGAATAACGCTAGATCCACTGCTTGCATTTATCAGAACCGATAGGAAGGTTTTCTTTTGATATCTGTTTTTTAGCAGTATGACTTTTGAGAAGAGTTGTAGAGCTGCTATGGTAAGGGTTTTGCACGCTTTGTGTGTTTGTGAATTGTTATACTCCTTAAAGTCTGAAAACGGCCATATTCTTTAAGACAGTGTATCTTAAACTGTGTGCCTCCTGAGATTCCAAGTGTGCCGTGGCACACTGAAGAGGAAGAGAGGTGCCTGCCAGCTGACTTCCCTACATGGTACATCACCAACACTGCCCGATTCGCTAAAGGTCTGTATGTTTCTCCCTTCTCTCTAGCGTATTCCGGCTTCATCCTTGGCCTTCTGGTCTTACCTTTAAAGCTAATTACAGCAGCTAGCAGAGGATCGCCGGTAGGTAAAATGATTTTATTTTCAATATAGTGATTGAAATGTGTCAGTTTTGAGAATTTATATCTGCTGTGTATATTGTGTGTATATGAAAAATGAATGGAAGAAATTGCATTACAATTAGTAGAGGGGATGGGATATGGGGCAGAGCTTGGTAGGGCCTAGGGAGGTCTGTAGTTGGGGTACTCAGTTGATATTGTTAGACTTAGGGGGTACTTAGCTTGAAGTAATTAAGAAACCCTGCTGTAGGCAATCAGCTGGTGCCAGTGCCTCTCCTTCTCTCCGGCCCTCTTCCCTACCGGCACCCCCTACTGGCATCTCAGAGCCCATCTGGAAGGCCTCAGTACATGTGCAGATGTCAACGTGATTATGTCACGCATATGTGTGATGTCATCATGGTGACGTCTGCGCACTTCTGGGTGCCTCAAGCCGTGGCCACTACCTTTAGTGTGTCCTGGCTCGAGAAAGTTTGAGAGACACTGCTTTAAGACATTGTATTTAATGTTTCACTTATATACTTTTTAAAGTGCCCTGAATAATGAAGGAACCAGGCGAGTAGACTCTATTTCCCTTTAAACAACACGATTTTTTAGGAGTTGCTATGCCTTACTGGTATAAGATTTGCATGGGGGCTGGTATGTTAGTTAACTTCATTGGGAGATTGTACTGATGTGGATATGTACAAACTTTGTTTGCCAATTCTTCAGGTCTTGTTAGCCTCTACATTAGTTTTATATATTTTTTATGTATATTTGTCAGTTAGTTTAGTTCATTTGTAATGTTTTTAATGGCACTGTTGGCTGACTATATGTTATGTATGTTATAGGATTGAGGCCAAGTATGCTTTGTATATGCATGGGTTAATTCATCATTACTCTTGCTGGATTTTGTTTTCTGATCTCCTGACGAAGCCTATGGATGAAACGGGCCCGTCAGGATCAGAAATCCAATAGTCAATCTAAGTTCTTATTTATTTACATTTATTTTGTTTTTTTAATTTGATTAAGTAAAGGATCTTTAAATTTAAAAAACCATACTTGAAGCAAATTAAAATTTAAGAATATATTTGAAACAGAAATTCTTAAAAGGGGATTTTAGATCGATGAATATATAGACCACCTATTCTACTGATCAGCAAAAGCTGTTTTGAAATGAGTTGGGGGGAGTCTGAGGTCTTTTGCCCTTTTGTGACAATTTTGTACAGTCAGTTTATGCTGTGTATATGCATTTATTTATATATATGTTTATACATCTTTTCAAAAGAAACGTGTTTGGCATTCATAATGAAGATTGAAGTATTTGAAGAACTCTAAAGTTGCTCTACTTTTTGTTGTTCATCTATCGATTGAAGTCTGTAGAGTTGTCCATGAAGTTTTTGTTTACTGAATCAGATTTAGGCATCATTTGCAGAGTCATGCCTAACGGCATCTAACTTGACTTAAGCACTGGCAGGCATCATAATGTTAGGCACATTACTCCCCTACTCAAATCTGAACACATGCTTCTGATCTCCTACAGGATACCTTTCAAATATAACATTCTTACTTTCCAGATTCAGTCTTCTGATCTTCCTTGATTCCTGTCTACTCATACACACCCAAGAGGGAACTTTGTTCCTCTCACCAGCATTTACTGTCCATTCCATCCTTCAGGCAAGTGTTTCTGAATATCAACAGAGACTCTAGTTTCTTTGTAATGGCCCAGACACTTTGGAACTCTCTCCCGTTATATTTGCGATCTGAGAAACCTCTTAAGCCATTTAAGTCTCAATTGAAAACTTATTATTTTACAATGATGTTTGAACCTAGTTCCTGATAGTCTATTTTTCTTTTTTTTTTCACTCTTCCTTTTTTTTTTATTCCACTCTCTTTTTGATTATTTCATGTTTTTTTTTTCCTTATGATATTGTAAACCCTTCCTACCCTTATCTGCCTACTTGTGTCCAGTTTTGTTAATTTTCCTATGTCTGTTTCCTTTGTCTGTCTTTATTAATTTCACTGCACAACAAAGTTTTTGCTTCCTGAACACTGCTGGGTGTTTCTTATAGAATTTTGGGTGCTGATCATGAATATTACATCAAAAATTACCCATCACGTACCATTTCAGAGAAATCTTCAATTTTGTCGTGATTTTTTCTTATATTTGGATGCAAACAATTTTTTCTCCCATAAGTGTCTTATCAACAACGGTTTGTGCCGCCTGGGTATGTCCATGCATAAAATCTAGCCAGGTTGGAAGCTGTTTTATGGAAGATGACATCCTGGGCATGTCTGGGCAGGTCTGAACGAGCTTGCGCTGTCTCACCATGCTATAATGGTGGCTTCCATACACCGATCCTGCTCATTTGGTTAATATAGATAGTCCGTGTGTGTATATAGTATCAGTATAGTAAAGTATAGTAGTATAGTAGCTGTAGCAATATAACAGTAAGTAAGCTTGATGCTATAGACGTTTTGGTGTCGGGCAATATGTCTCGTCGGTGTCGTAACAGCCGCGACACATTCTGCTATATCTGTGGGGAATATACACTTACGCCTCAGAGACGTTCGATGACTGCCCTTGTAAAGAAAGCCTATCATCTGTATTTTGGCTGCAAAATAGGTGATCAAGACAAGCAATGGGCGCCTCACATTTGCTGTGCGACATGTGCTGTTAGTCTGAGAGCCTGGCTCAGAGGTACTCGAAAGACGATGCCATTTGCTGTTCCGATGATATGGCGAGAACAGAAAGACCATGTGACGGACTGTTATTTCTGTTTGACTAATGTGTCTGGTTTCTCTGCCAAAAACAAGAAGTCAATTGAATATCCTAATCTGCCTTCAGCAATGAGACCCATGCCACATGATGACAGTCTTCCAGTTCCGAAACCACCAGAGGATTGGACCTTAGACGAACCAGATGAAGAAACTGCAGTGCAGGGTTCTAACAGTGACATTGACCCGGATTTTGAACCATCCTCATCAGGCGATCCACATCTGATAACACAGTCCGAATTGAACGATTTGGTCAGAGATTTGGGTCTGTCAAAAGCAAAAGCTGAGCTGCTAGGTTCGAGACTGCAGGAATGGTGTTTGCTATCACCAGGTACGAAAATTTCTGTGTTTCGAGACCGGCATCATGATATAACCAAATTTTTTGCACAAGTCGACAGTCTCTGTTTCTGTTGTGACATTGAAGGATTGTTCTCGGTCTTTGGTTGTGATCACAACCCGGAAGAGTGGCGTCTTTTCATTGATTCGTCAATGTTAAGCCTGAAAGCTGTTCTGTTGCACAATGGCAACGTTTATCCTTCAGTACCTGTTGGCTATGCAGCACATATGAAAGAAACATATGAGAATATGGAAATGTTACTAAAGTATGTCCAGTATACCAGGTATAACTGGAATATCTGTGGAGACCTCAAAGTCGTTGCTCTGTTACTAGGACTGCAGCTTGGCTATACAAAGTACTGCTGTTTCATCTGCGAATGGGACAGCCGAGACAGAGAGTCGCACTATTCTAGAAAGAACTGGCCACTCCGTAAAAAGTTAGTTCCAGGACAGAAAAATGTAGCACATGAATCGCTTGTTGACCCGACAAAGATATTTTTGCCTCCTCTTCACATTAAACTGGGACTCATGAAGAATTTTGTGAAAGCAATGAACAAGGAAGGGGAAGGTTTTCGTTATTTAAGACAGATGTTCCCAAGAATAACTGATGCCAAGATCAAAGAGGGTATTTTTGTTGGCCCCCAGATCAGACATGTTATGAGTGACAAGCGATTTGAAGATCTGTTAGTTGGGCCGGAAAAAATTGGCTGGAAAGCCTTGAAAGACGTTGTTGACAATTTTCTGGGCAATTACAGAGCCCCAAACTACATTCAGCTGGTAGACAAACTTCTCAAAGCATACAAGAGAATGAAGTGCAATATGTCACTCAAGATTCATTTCCTCCATTCACACTTGGACTTCTTCCCCGCAAATCTCGGTGCTGTGAGTGACGAGCACGGTGAAAGGTTTTATCAAGACATAGCTACGATGGAGAAACGATACCAGGGCAATTGGAATCCGTCAATGCTTGCCGACTATTGTTGGATGCTACAACGTGATGCACCAGACACTGAATATAAAAGAAACTCGGGAGCAAAACACTTTTAATTCTGTTTCATTTAGTCGCTTGTGCGAAACGTAAACTTGACTATATATTTTATTGTCAGTAAACATAAAAATGTCTATTTCTCATAGTTCTTACGTGATGCAGTAAAACCAAAACCATATTTGAGCATACCAAGTTGGTACCTGTCATAATCACCAAAAACTTTTCAGGAATCAAGACTTAACCAAAAAATTGTTGTGCAGTGTTTTTATACTGTAGAAAAAGACCGGCTCTCAACTCTCCATCGGCAAGTGAATTCAAGATCTTAAACTTAGGACTTTCAATCAGTTTATGGAACTTCTTATAAATCAATACAGAGTTCACCAGGGTATATTCGTGCATAATTGCACCCTAAAGTGTACCACAGGAATAGCCCACAAACATCATTCTGTTTAACCCCAAGAGTGTTTTTAAATCAAATTAAATCAAAATGGTGCTAGAGACATATAAATAGATTTTAAGCCCTAAATAGTTCCCCAAAATGCCAGGTGCATAATCCATATGTAAGAGTTTCAAAAATATTTAGACAGTGTTAAATCACTTCAAAAAGTCCCCCATATATCCAAGACAGAATATTGTTCAATAAACTTTTAACTTGTAATCCTTTTCACAGGAGGACTTATCTTAATGAAGACCGCAAACATCCGTCAGGTTCAAAAGTCCATTGAAGGGAGTGCTTCGACTGATTTTTAACCATTGCCCATTGTTTATATTTTTTTGTAAACCGCTTTGACGTAACTTTTTTTTTTGTTAAAAATTGCAGTATATCAACTGTAACTGTATATTAGGCCAGGGTTTTCTTAGCCTAACATCAACTTCTACTGGCACCTAATGCAATCCATGCCCAAACTCCGCCCTTAACAACATTCACCTTTCAGGTAAGTGAGGGTAGGCTCCTCTATAAAAATTTACACAGCCCCTACCAAGTTAGATGCCCATCCGAAAATTAATTTTTGTATATTGTTTTTTAATCATTTTTTAATGGTGCTTTCAATTACCACACCAATTAAGCCAATTAAAAAATAATTAAGTTTAGCACCTAACTCAGTAGGTATGCTGATCTAGGTGCCTACTGGCAGTTGCCATTTATAAAATCAGGGCCTTAGTGCCAGATTTTTTTGCCGGAATAGTCAACAGATTAAGCTAAGCACTATGTTGGTGTACAAAGCAATATTTATATTCAGAATGACTATCAATTTAGGTATTGGTGCTGAATATACAGACTGAATGGTGACCGTGCAAGCACTCCATTTGATTTGGACCTACTATTCAGTAGATCAAAACTAAAAGTATAAAATTTTCCATTTGGAGGTAAATACAGTGTAACCTCATTATAACATGATGATTGGGATCCTTAAAATATGATCATGTATGGTACAAGGTGTGTTAGTGCAAAATAAATGAAACACACATTAATCTGCTCCAAAATATTTATTTGGGTTGCTAAAATCCAGGATAGCACTAATGAGCGGTTTGCTGTGTATGTGTCAGCATTTGAATGTATCACAAATCTACATTTCCAGTTGTTAAAAGTTTTTTCCTATTCTGACACAATATTGATATGTGAGACCAGCATAGTATTTAGACTCCTGATGCAGGCCTTAGGGGTCAAAACACGAATCGTGGTGAGTCTTTTTAATGTCATCCATTGGTTTCCACAATAAAGGCAGTTTTATTTGATTCTTGCCATCCAGCCTGTCAAATAATTTCCTAAAAGAAAAGTCAATAAGCCATTATTGAGATAAACTTGGAAAAATGCATTGCTTATTCATAGGATAAGCAATATAAAATCTGTTTTACTCTTCTGGGATCTTGCCAGGTACTTGTGACTTGCCTCACCCTGCAGAGGATATTAGACTTGCTAGACATGTGATCTGTCCCAGTATGGCAATGCTTATGTCCTTATAACGCTAATGGAAGATACAATACTATACTAGTATAGGAACCTAACTAGTGTAGTCTGTTTTCTTAATGTAGACTGTTGTATTCTTTCAAAATCAAGAATGTTTTACAGCTGTAAAAGTTTGATGCTGTTCACATCCTGAGTTTCTAGCCATCTCAAACTTGCCTCAAGATGTTATATGTATATAGCCTCCAACAATTTTGGTGAAGGAACAGGAAGGAGCATTATCATCTTCCTCAGTGTCTGAACTGGCTTCTAATGCTATGGCAGTGACTTTTCACTGAACATTAGCCACAATTTCTTCATCTGCCACATGCTCATTAGTGGCGAACTCATCAATTGAAACCCAATTCAGGATATTATTGTGCACATGTTCAATTTTATTTAATGCCTCTTCAGCTAACT
This sequence comes from Geotrypetes seraphini, assembly GCF_902459505.1. Taxonomy (NCBI): domain Eukaryota; kingdom Metazoa; phylum Chordata; class Amphibia; order Gymnophiona; family Dermophiidae; genus Geotrypetes; species Geotrypetes seraphini. The sequence continues at coordinate 257,007,151 of NC_047086.1, forward strand.
GCACATCCCACAATATTCAGGCAAGAGTCACCTTAGTCTATCTGATAACTCCCTTAGAAAACAACCCAATATAATGAATGGTTGGGTAAGAGATGAAGGCCCTGACTCTATAAACTTCACCCCGATTGTAGGCAGCAGTAGGCGTAACAGTAAGCTGTCTAACCAGCCATTCGGGACACATGTTTTTAGAAAAAAAGCTCCCGAGGCAGGCTGCCTAAATTAGAGATGCCTCCGGGAACCTAGGGAGGCCCCTATGCCTGCCTAAGCTCGCCTAAGGCTAGCCATTGATGTGGTTTCCCACGGAAGTCACCTTAGGTGAACCTAGGCAGCCGTATGCATCTCCCTAGTAGAGCGGGAGATGCTTACAATGTAGGCCACCGAAAACAAACATGAATAGGGATGGAGGAGTGGTAGACTCTGATCGATTTTCAGAGGGTTGTTCTCATGAGGAACTAGCTAAAATAAAAGTACACAAAGCGATGGGGCCAGATGGTGTACATCCGAGAGTGTTGAAGGAACTTAGGGAAGTTCTGGTAGCTCCACTGACTGACCTTTTCAATGAGTCTCTAGAGTTGGGAGTGGTACCGGAGGGCTGGAGAAGGGAGGATGTGGTCCCTCTCCACAAATGTGGAAGTAAGGAAGAAATAGGGAATTACAGGCCGATAAGTCTGACTTCTGGGGTAAGCAAATTGATGGAAACATATTTAAAATAGAGGATATTGAAGTTTCTGGAATTCTGTGGATTACAGAACTGGAGGCAACATGGATTTACTAGAGGTAGGTCTTGTCAGACAAATCTGATCAATTTCTTTGACTGGGTGACCAGAGATTTGGATAGAGGGAATGTGCTAGATGTGGTATATTTAGATTTAGCACAGCCTTTGACTGTGTTCCACATAGACGTCTAATAAATAAACTGAGTGCCCTCTGGATGCATCCCAAATTGATGGGCTGGGTCAATAACTGCTTGAGTGGAAGGTGAAAGAGGGTAGTGATCAATGGAGATCACTCTGAGGAAAGGGTTATTACCAGGGTTGTGCCTCAAGGTTCTGTTCTTAGACCTGTTCTTAACATTTTTGTAAACGTTATTGCTGCAGGGCTGTCGGGTAAGATTTGCCTCTTTGCAGATGATACCAAAATCTGCAATAGAGTAGACACCCAGGATGGTGTAAATAATATGAAGAAAGACCTGGCGAAGCTTGAAGAATGGTCTGAAATTTGGCAGCTAAAATTTAATGCTACGAAATGCAGGGTCATGCATTTGGGCTGCAAAAACCTGAGGGAACGGTACAGTTTAATGGGTGAAGAACTTATGTGCACGACAGAAGAACTGGTGTGATTGTATGTAATGACCTTAAGGTGATCAAGCAGGTTGAAATGGTGATGGTGAAAGCTAGAAGGACGCTAGAGTGCATAGGGAGAGGTATGGCAGTAGGAAAAAGGAGATATTGATGCCCCTGTATAAGACTCTGGTGAGACCTAATTTAGAATATTGTATACAATTTTGGAGGTCGCACCTTCAAAAAATATAAAAAGGATGGAGTCAATCCAGAGGAAGGCTACTAAAATGGTGCATGGTCTTCATCATACGGTGTATGGGGACAGACTTAAAGATTTCAATCTGTATACTTTGAAGTAAAGGCGGGAAAGGGGAGATATGATACAAACGTTTAAATATCTATGTGGCATAAATGTGCATGAATCAAGTCTTTTTCATTTGAAAGGATACTATAGAATGAGAGGGTATAGGATGAAGTTAAGAGGTGATAGGCTCCGGAGTAATCTAAGGAAATAGTTTTTTACAGAAAGGGTGGTAGATCTGTGGAACAGTCTCCCAGAAGAGGTGGTGGAGACAGAGACTGTGGCTGATTTCAAGAAAGCCTGGGATAGACATATGGGATCTCAGAGAGAGGAAGAGATAATGGTTACTGTGGATGGGCAGACTGGATGGATCATTTGGCCTTTATCTGCCATCATGTTTCTATGTTTCTAAAACAAGGAACCCCTGCTGGGATTATACCTTAATGGCAAGCTCACAATGAAGATTTCAATTTCAGCTCAGTGGTTTCTTTAATGAGTATTTGATGAGTACCGGTATCTGTGATTTAAAGGGGGGAGGGTTATAATATTGATAAATGCTTGCAGTGAGACTGGATTTTTCATTCATAAGAACATAAGGGTTGCCATACAGAGGTAGACCGAAGGCCAATAGTGGCGAACCCAGGTCACAAGTACCTGGAAAGATCCCAAGGAGAAAACCAGATTTTATGCTGCTTATCCTAGGAATAAATTGTGGATTTCACCAAGCTATCTTAATAATGGCTTATGGATTTCTTTTTTAGGAAATTATCTAAACTTTTTAAAACCCTGCTAAGCTGTTTATGTTTAATAAAAACTTTCTATACCGCATAATAGCCTAAAAAAGGATCCAAGCAGTGTATAATATAAGCTAATTGCTTTCACTTCATTCTCCAGCAACGAATTCCAGAGTTTAATTGAATGTTGAGTGAAGGAATATTTTCTCTGGTTTGCTTTAAATCTACTACTTAGTACTTTTATCACATGCACCCTAGTCCTAGTATTTTTGGAAAGACTAAACAGGTGATTCACATCTACCATTTCCACTCCTCTCAGTATTTTATAGACATCTATCCTATCACCCCTGAGCCGTTTCTTCTTCAGGCTGAAGAATCCTAGCCACTTTAGCCTTTCCTCATAGAAAAGTCATCCCATCCTTTTATCATTTTCATCGCCCTTCTTTGTACCTTTTCTAATTCCACTACACACAGCTCCATGTCTGCCCTATGTAATGTGCCATGAATGTCTGACTAATGTATCTACTGTAATCTACTGTAAATGTTCTTTTGTAACCCGTTCTGAGCTCAGAATTGCATACAGTATTCAAAGTACGATCGCACCATAGAGCAATACAAAGGCATTATAACATTTTCATCTTTCTTTTCCATTCTTTTTCTGAAAATTCTTAACATTCTATTTGCTTTCTTAGCCGCCATTACACACTGAGCTTAGAGTGTCAATGAATCTTCAACAATGATACATAGATTCTTTTCCTGGGCAGTAACCCTAACGTGGAACACTACATCACGTAACTATAGTTTGAGTTCCTTATTCCCACATACATCACTTTGCACTTGCTCACATTAAATGTCTCACTAGTTATTCCTATCTTTAAATCACTGATAAATATGGTAAAAAAAACACTAGAGGTTCCAGCACAGACCCCTGAGGAACTCCACTATTTACCCTTCTCGATTCAGAATATCTACCATTTAAACCTACTCTCTGTTTTCTGTCTTTCAACCAGTTCTTAATCCATAATAGAACATTACCTCCTATCACATGACCTTCTAATTTTTTCAGAAGTCTTTCATGAGGTACTTTGTCAAATGCCTTTTGAAAATCTAGATACCCAATATGGACCAGCTCACCTTTATCCAAAAGTTTATTCACTCCTTTAAAGAAATGTAGTAGATTGGTGAGGCAAGACTTCCACGGACTAAATCCATGTTGGCCTTGTCTTGTTAACCCATGTTTATGTATATGCTCTAAATCAGGAGTGTCCAAACTGTGGCCCCGTGAAGTATTTTGTGCGGCCCTGGTCGAGAGCGATGCAGTGTTTCCTCTGCTGTCCCCGGATGTTTACCGTCTTGCTGGCTCCCTCCTCTGTCTTGCTGCAGCGTTTCCACATTTGTGTGACCCCAGAAACATTTTTTTCAGCCAATGCGACCCAGGGAAGCTAAAAGGTTGGACACCCCTGCTCTAAATGATAATACCCAAAAAAGAATAATATGATAAACTAAACAAAACAAAAAACTTCTTATAACAAATATTGTCACTTGGAAGGACACAACATGCCTAAAGACACTATGGCAAGAAGCATTGGACTATAATAGCCATCAAGAATTTTAAATTGTAAATTGTGAAAGTCCTCAGTATTCACCCCTCTTTAATCAGGAGAAACCTGTAATAAGAGTTGTGAGCAAATGTAAAACATCCTTAGACTTAGAACAACTGTAAATTCCAGTGCAAAAGTGCTCAAATTGTGTTTGTTCTGTTTTTCTTAATTCATTTTAAATACTAAAACTTAATTTGATTTTGACTGATCATGAGAATTCTTTATCACATCTTATTGATGCAATATCTGAATTTGGATTTCATTCTGGGTTTCTTCTGAATTATCAGAAATCATTAGCCCTTTCTTTCAATCAGTTCTTGAAGGAAATTGGAAAGGAAATTTCCCATTAACTTGGGCAAGTGAAGTAGTTACTTATTTAGGGATCATTATTCCACAAGATATAACCCGTTTAAATGATCCTAATATTCAACCGTTATTGAATAAAACCAAATCAACCTTATTAATATGAAGACATTTTCCTATCTCTTTAATGGGACGTATTGTTCTTTGTAATATGATAATTCTTCCTCAATGGTTATATGTATATCAAATGTTACCATTGTTGTATTCTAAAGTACTAGAATGTCAATTAAATAAATTGATACGTGGATTCCTTTGGATGGGAAAAAGACCACGTATTTTATTAAATCAGGTGACTTTGCCAATAACAAAGGGAGGATTGAGTTTATTACAGTTGAGGCAATTTATCGAGGCTTGTCACATGCTTCACATACATGGTTGGTTGCTTGCAACATCTTATTTTTCCTGGACTTTAGAAGAGTTAAAATTATGGAGGCCCTATCACTTTAGTTATCTTTTACATGCTTCTAAAATGAAGACTGCTGTTCTGAAAAATCCTTTTTATTTTTTAAATGTTCCTTTGAGAACCACTTGGCGAAGGATATGCAGTCAATTGAAGTTTGATTTTAGAACTACACCACTTTTACCTATTTGTGGAAATGGCTCTTTTTTACCTGGTATAACATCTGCAGGTTTTCAATCTAATAAACAAGGAAATATTTTATATTTTTACCAGATAAACTGATGAGGGTAATTTACCAACATTATCACAATTATGTACTGTTTATAATTGGTCTAAATTGGATATATATTCTTACATGCAGTTGAGATATTTTGTGAAATCCTTACCTTCATTGTCACTAAATGCTAAAGTATATGATGCTCTTTCAGAATTATTTTGGTTAGATGCCCAGTTGATTGTGCCCTTTAAATATTTTACCCAAACAAAAAAACTCCACACAAAAACTGCCACAACCTTAACAAGATACTACAAAAAGGCAGAGTAGTCAGAAGGTTCAAGAAAGAGGTCGCTCAGAGGAATTGTAAACCCCTACCACTCTAAACAGAAAAATATTTTGTAAATGTAGGGAGCCCTCAGTGTGAACGAGCAGCCATAGGAGACCAGCTCCAACACTTCATAAACAGGCAGAGGTCATGAACCCCCACCCACACACCATCACTGGGCCCCCGTTGTGTGCAATGATTTAAATAAATTACATAAGTGGAAACATTCACAACTCAATCAACTATAATCACACATGAAAGTGCAAACCCAAATGAAAAACCTCTGAGCGGCCCCTAACCGAACCTATCCAGCCAGCTCCCCAGCCAAAAATGAAATCAAAGATAAACCCAAACTTAACTTAAGTTTGGGTTTATCTTTGACGAACCTTAAATATTTTAGACATTCATTAGTGAATCTTTCTCCTAATTTAGATTACAATATAATAGCTCAAGCTTGGAATGAAGAGTTGGGGATTCACCTTCAGGGATTCAATATTCAAAGATTTTTAAAGATTTTATATGGTCTTCTTTCTGATATCACCTATTATAAAATGGGTTATAAATTTATTTGTAGAATATATATTGCTCCCTGGCGTGCTTATAGGGTGACTTTTGCTACATTAGGCTCTTGTTTGAAATGTGGTTTGGACCTTTAAGACCAACATGCAGTGTTGCAAGATTGGCGTTCTAGAATGTTACACATTTTAACAATGGAAAGTATGCAATTATCAGACTGGGACACTAGAGAGGGAAGACAATTTTTTACTATTTGGCAACCTTATTTAGATACATTTACACCACACACTCACAGTCGCATATTATTTAATATGTAATTACAGTTCTAAAATGGGGGGAAAGGGGAGGGAATTGGGTATATTTGATTTTAGTGATAATGTTTATTATATATTAACTCTGTAAATGTTGGTTTTCTTCTTCTATTTGAAATGATTTTTTTTCACTATTTTGTTTGTATTTGAAATTTAATAAATATGATTTACATTAAAAAGTAGCACCACAATCACTCCCAATGTGCAATAGTCATTTGCAAAAAAATCCGATGAGAACAATCCTGTAGGCAGGCAGCCGGCATGGATGACTCTCCTCCTCGCCAGTGTGTCGCAGCACACCAGAAATCTCAGGAGGTACACTGGTGTGTTGCAGCACACAGTTTGCGACACACTGGTCTAAAGAGACATTTACAGCAGAGCAGATACCAGAGAGGAGAAATAGGGAGTCTAGAAGGTTCACCAAAAAGAGGAAAAAGAGACTTTATTATTCAGAAGTGATCACCGGCAGAAGACAGAAGTATGAGTATGTAAAGTGGCTGCCTATTTTGGACCAGATTAAATTTGTATACCCGAAAGAGCTGAACGTACAACAGTTCTGCAATGACTCTTCAATCAAGTTCGATTAAAAGTTCCAGTTATCAATTGCACCCTGTTCTCAGCTTGATTCCTTGATGAGTAATTAACTCCCCTTTTATAAAGCCGTGTTAGGCTTTTTTATCGCCAGCCACAACAGTATTAGCTCATAGGAATTCTATGAGGGTTGGAGCTAATTCTACCACACCCGGTAATAAAAAAGCCTAACATGGCTTTGTAAATGTGTTTGGGAGGAGGGGATGGGGGGGGGAGGGGTAAGTGAATGACTGAGTGAGTGTGTTTGAATCCCAGGATTGTGATCAGTCAGCCTACTGGAGTAAGTCTGGCCCCAGTCTACGCCCAGCTCAGTGGAGTTTAGGAACTGTGCCCCACTAAAGAAATTCTCTTTTTGTGATCCTTGGTTGCGGGTGATCAACCTGGTTAGCTGGTTGGAACCCGTGGACTGGCCACAAGGCAGGACAAATGTTATATATGTGATCACTTTTGTAAAGAGGGACCACATCTGCTCTTTTCCAATTCTATGGGACCTCTCTTGTCTCCAAAGATTTATAGTATTGAAAAAATCTTTGAGGACTCACCAGAACCTCTCTGAGCTCCCTCAATATCCTGGGATTCCATCTGATCCCATAGCTTTGTCCAGTGGTGTAGTAAAGGGGTGTGTGGTCCTCCCCAGGCACTGCCTTGGTGAGGGCGCAGGTATCCTTCCTCCTCTCCGCCCACCCTGCTCATTCCCCACCCCCTACTGCTGCGTATGCGCACCACTTCCCTTCCCCCGTACCTCCGAAACATTTGTGGCACAAGCAGCAACCCCCAAGCTGCTGTTGTGCCAGTGTTGGCTCTTCCCCTGACATCACTTCCTTGATCCATGCCTAGGAAGTGACATCAGAGGAAGAGCCAATGCTGGTGCAACAGCAGCTTGCGCCATGAATACTACAGAGGTACAGGGGAACTGAAGGGGAGGTGGGGAAAGAGCGTGTGAAGGTGGGGGCTGGATAAGAGGTCGTAGGAGTGGCACCACCGCCCTGTGTGCCTCTCACTCTTACTACACCCCTGGCTATGTCCACTTTCAATTTTTCAAGTTGTTTGTAAACACTTTCTTCTGTGAATGGTGTGGTATCCACTCTATTCTCAAGTGTTATTTTGCCAGCCAGTAGCAGCCATTCTCCAGGATTTTCTTCCGTAAACACAGAACAGAAGTATTTATTTAGCATGTTTGCTTTTTCCTCATCACTCTCCACATAGGGGTTCAAAGCTTCTTTCAGTCTGACAATTCCGTCTTTTGTCTTCCTCCTTTCACTAATATACCTGAAAACTTTTTGTCAGGTATATTAGTGATATTAATTTGACCATAAATCAATTGCAAAAGCAGTCGCATGGCGGGGATGTTTAAGTGCAATCAAAATAGTGATTGGCCCCCAAATCAAGTACACTTGTTCTATGTGCTGCTGTTCATACTTCATAAATCCTTCTTTATTAAGGGTGCAGCATCTTTTAAGAATAAGACACCAAAAGTGACTTAAGATATGGGTTCAGTTTCCAGAATTCAGAAACTATTCTTAGGCATTTCTTTTGCATCAAAGCTGCCAATAGGTATGAAATAGGGAAAGGCAAATAAGATCCCACTGGCTGGAAACTGAGCAAAAACTAGTTAAGCATGCAATGTGGACATATGTCAACCTTCCCCTTCTTCTTTAACCTTCAGGGTATATCCATTATTTAAAGCAGAGAAACATGCATGGGATGTGTGTCTGCTGTCATAGCCTGCTGGTTGCCTCAGACATCAAGATGTGAAAAAAGAGGCTTTGCTGTGCCCTCACTCCCTTATATCCTACACTGCACACCAGTCCTTCTTACAATGAAGATAAAAGGGTTTGAGATGAAAGACGGAAATACATCTAGTTTTCATACAATGCTCTTTATCCGTCTGCTGCTGACTCTTTGTCCAGTGCTAATCATGCCTTTTTCCCAATATTACTGAAGTGGGCTGCTGACCCTTTGCCTCACCTCATTGCTAGCCCCACCTTCTCCCCTGATGTCAGCAAGGGTGACAACACTGGACAGTTTAAGTTTGTCAGAGGCATGCTGATAATACTTGCTTATTCTGTGCTGTTATGTCCTAGATTGTAATAGGGAGGAGATGAGGCACTGACGGCAGCTGACTGGCTATAGGATGCACTTCTCGCCGCAAGAGGCACGTTATGTAGGCAGTCAGCTGGCGCTGGCACCTCTCCTCCTCCCCAGCATCTGGTGGCACACCTGAAATCTCAAGCAGCACATAGCTTGCGATGCACAGTTTTAGACCAAGGACCAGATATTCAGTGATTTAAGAGAACCTGCTTAAACCACCCTCAGCAGGCTAGCTACCAATATTCAGTGGCACTTATCCAGGCAGACATGCTGAATATCAGCATTAAAGACCAAGTGAGTATGATACCAGTTTATTTTCAGGGGTCCTTCTATAAGAAACTAAATAGTATTCTTGTAAAATTTATTTGGCTGGGGAAAAATGCAAGAATTGCTTTAGTATCTCTGCAAAAAAACAATTGCGGAGGGAGGGGTAAATTTTCCCAACTTTTATAGGTACCTTCAAGCCTATATAATATGCCAGGAAATGTATTGGATCCTCCCCGAGCTCATGGAACATTACCCAGATTGGCTATATCTAGAATGGAAAATCATATCTCCTATGAGATTATCTCATGTATTAAATATCAGAATACCTAGATATGCTAAGGACAACATAATAATATTGGACACATGGAAAACAATTAAATTTATTGATAAATTAACAGATATTCCTATAATAAATTCTACTTTTCAGTCCTTATGGTTAAACTCCAAGATATAAGTGGGCGGTGCTGGGATCTCCTTGAAGAATTGGATGCAGGCAAGTATTCGGACATTGGATGATGTTATTTCTAATGGAAAACTGCTGGATTTTTCACAACAATCATTTGGCATTCTGAGATCTCAACAATATAGGTGGTTGCAGTTGAAGCAGGCCATCAGAATGGGTTCCCTGAATGGAAAAATTTTAAAAATGATTACAGCTTGCAGATCCTTTGCTACCAGACAGATTTAGTAGGACATCAGGCTGCCCAGTGGTATAAATTAATTTCTAAATTTTTGAATAAAAAACTAAAAAATAGTCTCAGAGACATTTGGAGCATCAAGATAAAACAGTATAGGGCTCATAATCGAAAGAGAAAAACGTCCAAAAACCGGCCTAAGTCGGTACTTGGACGAACATTTCTCAAAAACGTCCAAGTGCCGATAATAAAAACGAGTTTTGGACGTATTTCTAAACGACCTAGGCCTTCATAGTGCTGCTGAACAACCAAAGCTAAATGGGGCATTTCAGGAGGTGTGTCGAGGGCGGAAGTTGGGCGGGACGTGGGCTGGCTTAGACTTAGTTGTACTGCATGTATAACCGAAAGTTTTACAACAGAGCCATTTAAAACATGGTCTAAGTCCCAAAAACCCACCTAAAGTCACCAGATAAGCACTGCAAACACATAAAACAGACCCCCACACACTTCCCCAGTGATCACTAACCCCCCCACCCCATAAAAATTTTAATCATAACTTTAAAATTCAGCCTCCAGACCATCATCACCTGGTCACCTGGCATAGGAAAGCTTAGTCGTCCAGCCCAGAGGCAGCTTAAGTCATCTAGGGGATGGGTTAGGGACTCATGGAAAGGAGGATCCATGCCCATAAGCCCCTGTAATCACTGCATTGCTACTTAAACATGTCCACTCCTCTATACACCCCTAAAACCCTTTTCTACTGGCATATAAGTGGCTCCTGAAGCCATAAGGGCTATTGGGGTGGTAGATAAGTGGGTCTAGGGAATCTAGAAGTAGATTGGGGGGCTCACCGTAACCTATAAGGGAGCTGTAGGGAGGAGAAGACTTGGCACCCTTTTTGTAAAGTTCACAGCAGTGCCCTGTAAGGTACCCCACTATTTAGGTGGCATGTCTGGGTGTGCAGTCCATCTCTTTGAAGACCCCTCCCATGTCCAACAGGGCTTGTTCTAGGCGTTTTGGACTTGGACGGAAAGTTGGACGAAAATGTGGTATAAAGATAAACGATTTAGTGACTTGGACGATCAGATTGGCAGGACGTATAATTAGACGATTTTCGAAACAAAAAAAAGTTGGACCTATCTTTCGAAAATGTGTCTTAAGCTGTTTTTTTACTTTGGACGACTTGCGAGATGGACGTAAACAGATTTAGATGTCTCTTTTGATTATGCCCCTCTACATTTCTGTATCTCTTTGGCCACAAATTTGGTCTTGGAGGTTGAAGTGTACAAGGTCAGCATCTATGAGACAAACTTGGTTATTTTTATTGTTTATAGGAATTTTTAGACCCCCAGTTCGTTTACAAAAGTTAGATAGTTCCAGGTCTAATAGATGTTGGCATTGTCATAATGATATAGGGACTTTGGATCATCTGTTATATTATTGTCCTTTAATACTTAATTTCTGGAAATCAATTTGGAGACAAATTAATCTTATTCTTGATTCAGTAATTCCCCTAACATATGAAGCCATAATTTGTGGTACGCTTTTACATGTCAAGCCTTCTTTGGATAAATATAAATGTCATCTTTTTATGATATTGACGGGAATAGCTATCCAATTGATTACACACAATTGGAAAAGGTATGACAGACTAAATTATACGTTTTGGTGGACAAATGTTTGCACCACATATAAATATGAGAAAATGAATGCAGAGTGTTTGGGGTTTAGCAGTACATTAAATAAAGTGTGGAGCCCATTGACTATATTTGTAACATCATAATAATTGTAATGTATCTATTTATTTTTGTTATGGTTGGTGGACTTCTTTACACATCCAGGGGAGGGTGGGGGGTGGGAAATTGCAGTGCCAGGAGGGCTTGGGCTCCCTCCTGGCCCCATCGGACTCAGCAGGGGGGAGTTTGGAGATCGTGGGTCAAGAGGGCTTGGGCTCCCTCTTGCCCCAATCGTAGTCGGGGAACGTCGGGCTGTCGACGGGGCAAGAAGGCTTGGGCTCCCTCTTGCCCCGATGTTGTCGAGGTTGGTGATGTATCGCAGCAGGAGAGATTGGCCATCTCCCCTGCTGCGATGCGATCACTCCTCTACACGAACTGCCACAATCCGCGGCAGGAGAGTTTGGGCATTTCTCCTGCCGCGGGTCATGGCAGTTCGGGTAGAGGGATGATTGCATCGTGGTAGGGGAGATGAGGTATCTCTCCTGCCGTGATGGTTGTGGTGGGGGGGTGGGTAGGTTGCCTGCCCGCTGAGCTGATCGCGCCAGCCGCCATCAGCTCAGCTGGCCCTTTTTCAGCACTTATACCTGTTTTGACTTGGTCTAAGTCAAAACGTATAAGTGCCAACTAGGCAACTTGTCAAAATCTTTGGTTATATGTGTTGTATGTCTAGGTGTAGGTTGGCCCACCTCCCGCCTACCGCCCGCCCTTTCCCCTCCTCTAAAAACGCCTCTTTTCTCTCTGTGCATTTAGAGGCAGGGGAAAGGCCTAAGCTGGTTTTATATACGTCTAAAACCAGCTTTGATTATGGGTACTTAGACGATCAGGCTTTTTGATTGTCCAAGTACCCATTTAGGCTACATTTTAGACTTTTTTTTTATTATGAGCCCCTAAATCTGTAAATTTAGGTTTTCTTTTTGTATTTGAAATGATTTTTTTACTATTTTGTTTGTATTTGAAATTTAATAAATATGATTTATATTAATTATACTATTTATGCTGATCTGTAACCCATATAAATAAAAAAATGCATTAAAAAAAAAAATAACACTTCAGAGAGGAAGTGACGTCACCGATGCGAACGGGAGCTTGATCTCAGAGCTCCGTTCGGGCCCGGCGCTAAATTGTTAAATTTGCTGCGAAAAAGCATTAAAATATACCTTCAGGCAGTGGGGTGAAGAGCGCAGGGAGTAGGGACCCCATGGCAACGCGCAAAAAACTTCTGATGGAGAAAACCGGCCAGCGCACGCTGGAACAAGCGCTGAGCCGGACAGCACGTGGCAGCGCGGGCCTGGAGACCGGCGGAGGTGAGGCGGCGCATTCGAGTGGGGCTCTAGTGGAGGTGGCTGCACCGGTTGCCGCGTTGGCCCCTGAGTGCTCCCCTGCGGACCCCCTTACCAAGCTAGATATGCAGCGCTGGATCTCTGAGGTGAAAGCCGAAATTTCGGCGGTGATGGTGCAGGTCCGGGAGGTGGTGCAGGAGCTGCGCACGGACCTCGTGGAGGTGGGCAACCGCGTAGAAGTGGTGGAAATGCGCATGGATAGCTGCGAGGACTCAGTGACCGGGATGCAGCGCTCCTTGGAGAGTGCCGCCACGGAACATCAGCTTCTGCTAGACAAGGTGGAGGATCTGGAGAACCGTACCAGGCGAAATAACCTGCGGGTGAGGGGCTTACCCGAATTGCCGGAATATAAAGATGTCAGTGCTACCACTACTACTTTGCTTCGCTGGCTGTTGCAGAATGACACGTTGGATCCAGGTCTGGAGCGTGCTCACAGAGCTTTGGGGCCCCGCACATCGGATCAGCCTAAGGACAATGTGCTGTGTCTAAGGAGCTTTGTGCTTAAAGAACAGATCTTCCGCAGAGCTCGAGAAATGGGCACGGTGACCTGGGAGGGTCATCGGCTGGAATTCTATCAAGATCTGGCAGCGAGTACACTACAGAAGCGCAGGGCATTCCGAGAAGTGACGAAGGCTCTGTAGCGTGGCAATCTGTGCTACCGTTGGACTTATCCCTTTGGAGTGGTCATTACTATCAATGGCGTGCACACCAGAGTTACTACAGTTCGTGAAGCCCGAACCCTGCTGCAACAAGCTGGCATCAAGATTCCAGAGGAACCTGCTTCGGCTGTGGGGGCAGGGCCCAGTAGCGTGCGGCTTCCAACGGCCTTGAGATGGCAGCGTGTGGATCAGGGGTCGCGAGGGGGGAGGGGGGGGCCGAGGCGGTGGCCCCTCGCCTCAGAATACTGCTCCCGCCTGATGTACTCTCCATTGCGGGAGGACCGCTAATTTTGCCTGGCTGTTCCTTCCCCCTTGCGCTGCCAGGGGGCTGTTCCTCCTGTGGGGGGGCAATCTGCCCTGGGTGACTGTGCTCCTCTGTTCAAGTTATGGGGCGGTGCTCTTGGAGGGACATTGCTGTACTGGACATGTTGTGGAGGGGAGGGAGAGTGGGGTGCTGAGGGACAGTTGGGAGGGATAGTGAGCGGGAGGGGGGGAGTGGATTATGGAGGGTGGATGGGCGGTTGTGTTTGATGGGGTGGAGGTTGTTTGTTATTTGACAATTTTGTCTGGTTGTGGGGTGGTGTGACAGGGGCTTCGGGGATTGTTACATTCCTTATATGTTGGTGGGAGATCTGTGGACTCTCACGTGGGGGAGGGGGGGTGGAGGGGAGGGGAGGTGGGGGGGAGGAGGTTGCTGGGGAGACAGGGGCTGGGTAGGATTTCTCTTTTCTTTTCTCTTCTTTCTGGTACTCTATGTACTATGGGGGAGCTTCTTCCTGTGGGGGAGGGGGGGGGGGGGGGGGGGGATGGGGGGGAGAAGGGGACATATATGTTGGGGTTGGGTTTGCATTTTCTCTATACTTATTTGAACTATGGAGGTGTTTAAATTAGTTTCTTATAACATTAGTGGTCTTAATTCCCCTAACAAGAGAAGAGCCTTCTATCGGGAATTGCTCCGTTTGAGGGCTGATGTTTGCTTTGTCCAGGAAACTCATTTACTGCAGTCCCATGAATCCTTGGTTGGGGATCACAGGTTCCCGCAGGCCTTTTGGGCTTCCCGGGTGGGCACTTCTAAGAGGTGCGGGGTGGGTATTCTTATCCGTAAGGGGATCCGCTGCGAGGTGCATAGGGTGGTGAGGGATCCTCAGGGCAGATACATCATGTTGGAGGCTATGATTGAGGGGATCTTGTACTCCCTGGTAAATGTTTATGCCCCTAATGAGGGACAGGGGATCTTCTTCCGTGAGTTGGTCCCTCGGATCCTCAAGTTTAAGGGGGGGGGGCCCTGGTGCTAGGTGGGGATTTCAATCTTACAGTGACCCCTCACTTGGATAATTCGGGGAGGGCGGATCATTATGGGAGAAGGGATCGGAAATTGTTGCGTGAGGCATTGGCCGGTTTGAATGTGGTGGATTGCTGGAGGTGGCTCCATCCTTCGGTGAAGGACTTTACCTACTTTTCGGGTATACACTCCTCTTATTCCAGAATTGATTATGTTTTTGTGGAGAGGGGACTTCTCCGGAGGGTGGAGTCTGCAGGGATTGAGTCCCTTACGTGGTCGGATCATGCCCCGGTGTGGTTGCGCTTCCAGGGGGCGGGAGGGGGGGTAGGACGGAAATTTTGGCGTTTTAATGATAGTCTTCTAGATCACAGTTCTTCAACCGCCGGTCCGCAGGAAATTTTTGCCGGTCCGCGCAGGACCGGCAAGATTGACTCATTTGAACTTCCTGCCGGTCCGCGCAGGACCGGCAAGATCAGCATCGGAAGCGTGCACTGGGCCGGAGAGATCTTGGGGAGCCTCCGACAGTGGCTTTCTCCCCTCTCTGCAGCTCTCCTTTACTTCCCAGCGCAGCGATTCACGAAGGCAGCCTCAGGGCTTTTGCTGAGTCGCGGCTGCCTCTGATGATGCAACTTCCTCTTTCCTCAGAGGCGGCGCGACCCAACAAAGGACCCGAGGCTGCCTTCGTGAATCGCTGCGCTGGGAAGTAAGAAGAGCTGCTGGGAGGGGAGAAAACCACTATCAGTCTGGGAAGCTGCTGGGCAGGGGAAAAAAGGGACAGCTGCTACTGGAAAGGGAGAAGGAGAGATGCTTCTGGGAGGGGAGGAGGGAAAGGAATCTGGGAAGCTGCTGGGCCAGGAAAAAAAAGGGACAGCTGCTACTGGAGAGGGAGAAGGAGAAGGAGAGATGAATCTGGGAGGGGAGGAGGGAAAGGAATCTGGGAAGCTGCTGGGCAAGGAAAAAAAGGGACAGCTGCTACTGGATAGGGAGAAGAAGGAGAGATGCTTCTGGGAGGGGAGGAGGGAAAGGAATCTGGGAAGCTGCTGGGCTAGGAAAAAAAGGGACAGCTGCTACTGGAGAGGGAGAAGGAGACGGAGAGATGCTTCTGGGAGGGGAGGAGGGAAAGGAATCTGGGAAGCTGCTGGGCAAGATAAAAAAAGGGACAGCTGCTACTGGAGAGGGAGAAGAAGGAGAGATGCTTCTGGGAGGGGAGGAGGGAAAGGAATCTGGGAAGCTGCTGGGCAAGGAAAAAAAGGTACAGCTGCTACTGGAGAGGGAGAAGGAGAGATGCTTCTGGGAGGGGAGGAGGGAAAGGAATCTGGGAAGCTGCTGGGCAAGGAAAAAAAGGGACAGCTGCTATTGGAGAGGGAGACGGAGAGATGCTGCTGGGAGGGGAGGAAGGGAAGAGAGTTACTGTTGGACAGGAGGAGGAGGGAAAGGAGAATGAAAAAAGGAAGGAAACAGCTGGCAGAGAGATTAGAGGAGGGGAAGGGGAGACACAGGCATGAGAAAGTAGAGAGATTGATGATAGGAAGAGGTCAGCAGAAAAATAAGCAGAGGGACAACGATGATAGATCTGGTGTAGGAGAGATAAAAATGAAGAGAGCAGTGAAGCTGGAATGAATCATGTAAATAGGAGAGAGGGGCACAAGCTGGATGGAAAGGGGAGAGGGACATAGAAAGAAGACAGATACCATATGGAAGGGGGAGAGGACAGATAGTGGATGGAAGGGGCAGATGCTGGATTGAAGAGACAGAGAGGGCATACGCTGGAAGGAAGAGAGTGAAAAAAAGATTGAAAGCAGAAACCAGAGACGACAAAAGGTAGAAAAAAATAATTTTATTTCTATTTTGTGATTAGAATATATCAGATTTGAAATATATATCCTGCTAGAGCTGGTGTTAGACATAACTGGGGACTGCAAAACCCAGGCAGTGCTTCTTTAGCTTTCAGCTGGCTTAGGGCGCTCTCTGACCAGGGGGCAGTTGCCCTAGTTGCACTCCCCTAAAACTATTCCTGTCATGTGTTACTTCAGTATTCTGTTAGCATGATATTTCTGTGTAGCATTCTGTAATAATTTGGCTTGTTCAGTTTTCTTGATAGTAGAGGGGATATATGTGAAGGGGAGGGGAGACAGGGGTTTTGTTGATCCTTGCTCTGAATTATTTGTATTTATAAAATGACAATTCTACAGAATATTGTTTCTTTTTATACTTTAATAAAATACATTCAATATAAAATCATAACTGAGGCTTGTGTGGATGGGATCAGATGATTTGTGGGGACCGAGCTCGCGGAGATGGGGCGGAAACGGGATTTTTAAATTTTAGTCCTAGTAGTTTGCCGGTCCACAAAATAATTATTTTTTTTCTGCCGGTCCACGGGTGTAAAAAGGTTGAAGAACACTGTTCTAGATGACCCAGAGGTGGGGACGCAAATTGAAGGGTGGATACAAGAATATCTAGATGTGAATGTGGAATGTGGAGCCTCGTTGGAGGCGGTTTGGGAGGGGTTAAAGGCTACCCATATGTGGTGGCAGTGTGGGCGGGTGTGTGGATTCTGGACTGAGGTCTTTGCTCGGGTGTCCCAGATCCTGGATGTCCAGATTCCGGCCGATTGGCGACACGCCTTGTTGTTTTGGCATCAATTAGACCTGGCTCGGGGGGACTCTCTGTTCTGTAAACTAGCATTCACTGCTGCTCAATTGGCCATTGCCTCTCGGTGGAATCAGGTGCCTTCTCCCACGTGGGCCCTGGTGGAGCAACGTCTGCTCACTTGGCAGAATCTATATCACTTAACGGCTTTGAGGCATGGTAAACTACATGGCTATGCTCATGTGTGACGCCAATTTCGGGCTTCTGTGGGGGTTTGTGGTAGGGGTGGTCGAGGGCCTTGAGCTGACCTTGAAATTGGACTGGGTGGGCGAAGCTTGGGGGGATCCCATTTCCATATTCCTTTCCAATATTTGGTATATGGTTGGTATAGATTATTCACAACCTTATTGAAAGTAGTGGGTATTGTGTTTTGTCCCTGGGGGGTGGGAGGGGGGGTATTGGTTGTGTCTGGGTGGGTATTATAGTTTGTTATTTCGTTTGCAGGGTTGCACATGTCTATATTGCTGATTGTAGCTTTGTGAGCTAATTTGGAGTGTGATATTTTGCTCTTTGTATTTGTGTTCTTGCATTTCATGTGCACTTGCTATGTACTGTTTGGAGTGTTTTTTCAATAAAAGCTTTTCATTTAAAAAAAAAAAAAAAATAACACTTAGCAAGATGCACATATAAATCCAAATTGTTGCCAATTAGTGCTAATAATTGATTGTTAATGCCTAATTATTGGCACTAATAGGCTCATTAGTTAAATTGCAAACACAAATTGGGCATGCACCCAAATTTGCATAAGCAATTTTAAGTACCATGTATGGAATTCCCCTTCAGTGAAATAGTGTGGTGGCAGCCCAAAACTGATTCCCCATCCCCTTCTCCCAATTAGGTCTGGTCATAAGAAAATAAGAACTGCCTTACTGGGCAGATCGAAGCCCAGTATCCTGCTCAGTATCCTGTTTCCAACAGTGGCCAACTCAGGTCACAGGTACCTGGCAAGATCCCAAGGAGTAAAACAGATTTTATGCTGCTTATCCTAGGATTAAGCAGTGGATTTTCCCATCTCCATCTCCATAATAGCCTATGGACTTCTCTTCTAGGAAATTATCCAAACCTTTTTTAAACCCTGCTATGGTAAGTGATTTCACCACATTCTCGTGAAATGAATTCCAGAGTTTAATTACACATTGAATAAAGAAATATTTTCTCTGGTTTGTTTTAAATCTACAACTTAGGCCTATTTCTTGGAAAGAGTAAACAAGTGATTCACATCTACCCTTTCCACTCCACTCAGTATTTTATAGACCTCTATCATATCACCCCTGAGCCATCTCTTCTCCAAGCTGAAGAGCCCTAGCCACTTTAATCATTTTTCTTGCCCTTCTCTGTACCTTTTCTAATTCTGCTATATCTTTTTTGAGATATGGTGACAGTATTTGAGATGCAGCTGTACCATAGAGTGATATAAAGGCATTATAACATTTTCATCTTTGTTTTCCATTTCTTTCATGATAATTCCTAACATTCTATTTGCTTTCTTATCTGGCACTGAACACTGAGCTGTGGGTTTCAATGTATCCTCAATGATGACACCTAGATCCTTTTCCTGGGGAGTGACTCCTAATATGGAACCCTGCATCACATAGCTATAGTTTGGGTTCCTCTTTCCCAAATGCATCACTTTGCACTTGCTTACATTAAACATCATCTGCAAGTAAGGCTATTCTTATGTTCTTATTTTGATGGCCAGTCTCACAAGATCACAAGAACACAAGAATTGCTTTACTGAGTCAGACCAATGCTCAAAGGGGCATGTTGGGAAGTGTGGTATAGGCGAGAATCAGGAGGGCTTCCAACTAGACATCCCAAAGCAATAATCAAAGCTTTTCCAGGACATCCTAAGTGGAACTTACATGCAGGGACTTGAACCAAAGTAAAACTGGTCTAAGTGTCTCAAATGTGACCAAACTGACAAGATTTGATACAGATATTAGTTTGCGGATCAATCCAACTAGAGCCACATATCAGGTGTTCACACCACTGGCATGTGCCGCACACTTCAATAGAGCATTGCTCAGACAAAGGAACAGTTCTTCTCTTTTTTGTAGGGATGGAGATCTGATAAGTTCTAATCCAGGGCATCAGAACACAGGCAGAGTGAGCACACAGGCGGTTCTGAACGCAGGCCAGGTCGGCACACCGACCTAGGCCCTGTGTGCGGATCTGGGCCTGTGTGTGGATCTAGGCCTGGGTTTGGTTCTGAGGCCCTGTTTCTCATTTCCTCTCCCTCTTCCTCTCCCTCCTGCTACGTATACATTCTAAGCAAGTACAAGGGTTGCACCTTGAGCAGAAGGCTGAGGCATTCCCCCCTCCCTTGCCACATATTAACCTGACATACATTTACCCTTTTTCTCTTATCTTGTTTAAGCATCCCTTATATGGGCAACAATCAGACTTTGCCTGAGCAAGGCTAATCAAGAGAGCTTAAGAAGCATGCTTTATAACCTTTGGACTGTCACATGCCATAGTAAGATTTGAGTAAATGTCCCAGTCCCTTCTTCAGCATTGGTCCATACTTTATATTCAATATCAAAGGACTAATGTCTCTACTATCTCATCAACCTTTATGTAATTAGTTAGGGCTTCAGACATGCCATTTTTGTTTGCCCGTTTTTTCCGGCGATACAAAATAATCTTGGTGGCTATGGCTGTGGCTTCTTCATTCGCCCATTCAAAGAATTTTTATTTTTTAAAACGTTTTTTATTTTTTCTTATTTTAATTTCTTTTCTTATATAAAGTGCATAGTGCTCTCATAAATATTTGCAATGAAAATTTGCAATAAAAGTTTTGACTTATCTTAAGCATATGTTGTTTCCTTAATAGGATCGGGTAGGGGTTTGTCACATTGGGTAGGGGCTTGATGTGACAAGCCCCTACCTGATCCTATTAAGGAAACAACATATGCTTAAGATAAGTCAAAACTTTTATTGCAAATTTTCATTGCAAATATTTATGAGAGCATTATGCACTTTATATAAGAAAAGAAACTAAAATAAGAAAAAATAAAAAACGTTTTAAAAAATAAAAATTCTTTGAATGGGCGAATGAAGAAGCCACAGCCATAGCCACCAAGATTATTTTGTATCGCCGGAAAAAACGGGCGAACAAAAATGGCATGTCTGAAGCCCTAACTAATTACATAAAGGTTGATGAGATAGTAGAGACATTAGTCCTTTGATATTGAATAGTAAGATTTGAGACATATCAGAAATGTACACATTGGGAATCACTTTATTGTAACTGTTATTATGTATTCATATGTCACGTGAGATAGTAGCTTTGATATAGATAAACAATATATTGCCTTGGTTTAATCCTCACTGTAAATGCATTATGAAATTATAACCTTGTAGAGCATTAACTAAGTACCGTAATTAATGGAGATATGATTCTCAATAAAAAGAGGGAGAGATCATTCATTTGGAGCGCCTCCTCTCGACTCTAAGCCTGAGTGTTTGTGTTTCCTTTGTGGCATTCCTACACTTTTTCTTTGCCAGGATCTCTCCAATGTTCCTACCTCTAGTGTAGGCAGTTACAGGGTGCATTTGAAAACATTCGTGAAGTTGTAGTATCTCCCAATGTTGATGTACACTAGTATTGATCTTAAAAGCTAAAGGAGAATAAGGTATAACACAAGTAAATTTGTCTTCATCCACTGAACGTTTATATTGAAGAAGGAGAGGGCGTTGAGCATATTGTGCCCTCAGTCATGCATTTCTTACAATCTTCTTTGGATAGCCCCAATCAATGAAACATTGGAAAAGCAAATGAGCTTGCTTAGAAAATTCTTCATCATAAGTACATGTTCTCCGAATATGGAGAAACTGGCTAATAGGCAAGCATTTCTTCAGTGAGTATGGATGATAGCTGTTTTTTTAAAAAGAGTTGTTAGAAAGCCACTGCCATTCCTGCTAGTGATCTAAAAAATCAATTTCAGAAGAATGATTTGTAAAAATAAACTGAAGATTGGAATCCAAGTATTTATCCAAAGTTGGAATTGGATAAGAAGGTCCACCAGCTCTTGTTGGATTGATCTGGTAACTCATTGGCTGGAGAGATAGGAACATTGGAGAGATCCTGGCAAAGAAAAAGAGAAGAACTGTTCCTTTGTCTGAACAATGCTCTATTGAAGCATGTAGCACATGCCAGTGGTGTGAACACCTGATATGTGGCTCTAGTTGGATTGATCCACAAACTAATATCTGTATCAAATCTCACACTTATGGATCGTGCCTATCTCAGAATATTGTATCTGCCATTATCTGTCCTTGTTCGCTAGTCTACATTGGGAGGAGTAGTAGAATGATTAATACCAGACTAACAGAACACAAATCAAAGATCAATACCAAATCGGTAATACATTGGTTGGAGAAAGGCCATACCATTGCTGACATTAAATGGCACATTATAGATCATGTGGATAATGGGTGGGTGGGTGGGTGGTAATATCCAAAACAGTCTCAACTATAAAGAACTATGGATCTTTAAATTGAATTTGGTTAAACCGTTTGGTTCAAATAAGGAAGTAGAGTAGATGAAGCTGCTCTAATCTTCTGATTTGCTCTTTAAATCACATGACCTCGGCTGTGCTCAGCTGTTTAAGCAACGCCACGGCCATTTTCAAAAGTATGCTTTGAGCCCTAACAAGCAGGAGAAAGGAAAAAGGGTGAGCTCCTGTTTATAGATATTGTTGGACTGATTGAATGATTTTTTAGTTCATGCAATTTGCTTTCTATGAAGATGTTTTTCTGCTTTAGCCATGTTTATAAGTATTTTCATTTCTGTAGGGGGAGAGAGCCTTGAAACAGCCCTGGTGGTGAAACATGATTGTGTCAGCTTGTTTATTCCCTTCCCAGCGTGCTCACAAATATAAGTTTGCTACACACTAACTTTTGAAGTAGTAACTTTGAAAATAAAACTATTTAAGATTATTTATTGAATATCTATTGAAGATAAGATACTTTTAAGCACATTTATGCATTTGCACTGATATTTAAAAAAACTAAAAAAAA
The DNA here is from genome assembly GCF_902459505.1 of Geotrypetes seraphini. NCBI lineage: Eukaryota > Metazoa > Chordata > Amphibia > Gymnophiona > Dermophiidae > Geotrypetes > Geotrypetes seraphini. The sequence continues at coordinate 257,029,474 of NC_047086.1, forward strand.
TAAAAATAAAAAAGGAACTATTGACAAGACACTGGTATAGCACTTCAGCAATTTTGGTCCAACAAGTATTATTTCTGATATCCTACAAACAAATATTATAACACTTCTGAAATGTTTACGATAAGCTATTTTTATTGATTTCTAATATTTTATGCTTATTTAGAAAACTTTTTTCAATTTTGAGTGCCTTTGATACTAATTATGTATGTAAACTTGTAACCCTTTCTGAACTCTTCTGGGAGGATAGAATATAAATCCAAATAAATATATAAATAGTCTCTACCATTTGCCCAGCACCGACATCAGACTCAGTGGTCTATGGTTTCCCAGATCACCTACCAGTCCCCCAATTCTGTTCAGTATTCTCTCACTGCCCCTTGACCACATCCAGTCCTCTCTCATGTCTCCCCAACCATGTCTGATCCTCCCTCTCAGCCTCCCATGTCTCAGCAGAGCCCTACCTTAGGCCAAATATAATAGGACTAGTGGTCTAGTGGTAGTCATAGCTGGACCAAACTAAGATTGGTTTCATTTTGCTCTCAACTTTGCCTACTCACATCTGGGAACTGCTTTGCTCTTCTCGGTTTTAAAGTCTTTATTTCCAGTTCCTTTTTCATTCACTAACTCAAAGGTGCATGGCCATAGGAGGTGTGTTCAATACAGATGTGCACAGTATTAATGAATACTGGGAATCTGTGCCCATACTACATGCCAGGATTTACACGAGGTTTCAGTTGGTATAAATCCTCACGCCCAAAGTGTGGCATGGATATCGCCATTTATAGAATAGCGCTCTGTGTGAATTTTATCTGAACCATTTTTAAGCACCATTTATTGAATCTAGTCCTATGTGTACATCACTGGAACTTAAGCACATAGGACCAGATTCTATAAATGGAGCCTAAGTGTACCTACATTGTAGTTGTCGCTCTGCGTGGTTGTCAATTGGCCACTAGGCCATTTATAGAATAATGACTAGAGGTTGAGCAAGGGACATTGATGCCATTTGTGAAAGCTTCAGGTTTGAAAATAATTATACATGCAAAATGACACCAGCGCAAGGTTTTAAAATTATAACCAAGAATTATTGAATTATTGTTTCTATTTTTCCATTATTAGATCAAAAGAACAGCATCATTGCTTAACGTTGCGCTAATGGGAGATCGTCATTGTGGCCCAAAGACTGGCCTTCTAACAACGGTCTCATTTTTCTAGCTCCAGAGTTTCTATTATATACTGTTGGCTTTTCGGTGACATCATCATCATAATCAACCAATAACAATCCTATGGATGGTCTTAAAGTTGGACAAAGAAACATTCCTCCACATTTAAAAGTTATACAAAGTTTTCAGAAAATTACTTTTGATTTCTGAATTAACATTAACATATTCAAAAGAATTCTATAATTATTAACAGGGTGCTGAGAAATTCTCAACCTCTCCTTAAATTGACAGTAACTTTAGTCTGGAAGAGGAAAGCTGACAGCTTCATGTTACACACAGTGATAAGCATGGGCTTCCAATGCCCCCCTTCTTCCTATTCTTGAGACTGACTCTAATTACTTCCAGATGCTGCCTTAGGATTTTCCTTAGTGTTTCTTCAGGTTTAAAATATATAAAATATGTTTTTTCAAAACTTATTCCTTTTGTTCAACATAGTCACAGCCATCACTCCAGTCATATTCATTTATACTTTGCTTCATTCACTCTTTGCTTGGCCAAGCTTTTCCATTCAATAAATCATAATTTTCATTCAAAACTACATCCAATTCAGTTTGAGACACGTTATCCTTCTTTACCAGTCTAAAGCAAGCACATCTGGTGTTACTAGGCTGGGAGCGGGAAAAACTCAGAGAGGACAAAGAAGGCAGAAACTAGTCACTGGTAAACACAAAAAACCCCAAATGGATTCCATGTAATCCTGATTTCCACCATGATTTGGCTCAACAGCAAAGTACACAAGAAAACACCATTCTTTCCCTTATATTAATCTTTAGTGTGTTTTTCTCTGGCCTTAGCTACATTATATTCAAATTTTTATTCACCTGTTTTTCCGTACGCTTCTATTTGGGCGTGGTCCTTAACTAACACAGAATTATCTAACTAGAATTACCCAGAATCATATGAAAAACTGGCGCTTTTTACTGCACTATCATGCTCCTGACATCATAGAAACATAGAAACATAGAAGATGACGGCAGAAAAGGGCTACAGCCCATCAAGTCTGCCCACTCTGCTTACCCACCCCCTGTCTATGCCCTAATGACCCGATTTCCTTATCTTGACCCTCGTAGGGATCCCACATGGGTATCCCATTTATTCTTAAAGTCTGGCACGCTGTCTGCCTCGATCACCTGCACTGGAAGCTTGTTCCAATGATCAACCACTCTCTCTGTGAAGAAATACTTTCTGGTGTCGCCATGAAATTTTCCGCCCCTGAGTTTGAGCGGGTGCCCTCTTGTGGCCGAGGGTCCCTTGAGAAAGAAAATATCATCTTCCACTTCGACACGTCCCGTGAGGTACTTAAATGTTTCGATCATGTCTCCCCTCTTCCTACGTTCCTCAAGAGTGTAGAGCTGCAATTTGTTCAGTCTCTCTTCGTACGAGAGACCCTTGAGCCCCGAGATCATCCTGGTGGCCGTCCGTTGAACCGATTCAATTCTGCGCACATCTTTACTGTAATGTGGCCTCCAGAATTGCACACAGTACTCCAGAAGAGGTCTCACCATGGCCCTGTACAACGGCATTATGACTTCAGGCTTTCGGCTGATGAAACTTCTATTGATACAACCCAATATCTGCCTTGCCTTAGATGAAGCCTTCTCCACTTGATTGGCAGTTTTCATGTCTGCACTGATGATTACTCCTAAATCTCATTCTGCTGAAGTCCTAGTTAAAGTTTCTCCGTTCAAGAAGTACGTCCTGCATGGATTTCCGCTTCCGAGGTGCTTGACCTTACATTTCTTAGCATTGAAGCCTAGCTGCCAGGTTGAGGACCAACTTTCCAATGTAAGCAGGTCCTGTGCCATATAATTCTGTAAACTGCATTCACTTACTATATTACATAGTTTGGCGTCATCGGCGAATAGTGTTATTTTACCTTGAAGCCCTTGAGTCAGATCCCCTATGAATATGTTGAAAAGTAGTGGACCCAGGACCGAGCCCTGCGGCACTCCACTGGTCACCTCCGATGTTTTAGAGAGGGTACCATTAACCACCACCCTCTGAAGTCTGCCACTCAGCCAATCATTGACCCATGCAGTTAGTGTCTCTCCTAACCCCATCGATTCCATCTTGCTTAGCAGCCTGCGGTGTGGGACACTGTCAAAAGCTTTCCTGAAGTCCAGGTACACGACGTCCAAAGACTCTCCCAAGTACAACTTTCTTGTTACCCAGTCAAAGAAGCTGATGAGATTGGATTGGCAGGACCTACCCTTGGTGAATCCATGCTGACTGGGATCCTGAAGATTCCCTTCATTCAAGATCGTGTCCAATTTGCTTTTAATTAGTGTTTCCATGAGTTTGCATACTATTGATGTGAGACTCACCGGTCTATAATTCGCAGCCTCTGCCCTGCAACCCTTTTTATGCAGAGGAATGACATTAGCTAATTTCCAGTCCAGGGGAACTTTCCCCTTACTTAGGGAGAGATTGAATAGCTCAGCCAACGGTTTCGCCAGGACATCGCTCAATTCTCTGAGCATTCTTGGGTGCCATAAACAGCACGCTGGCCACGAGCCACGACTCAAGGTCCCTAGGTGTACTTAGGCATCTCTAAGCATCCTAGAAATAACTGCCTGTATATTAGGCCAGGTTTTACTGGGCCTAATTTACCGGCACCTATCTCAGACGCCTAGGTTTACCATGCCTATTCTCTGCCCCTAACCACACCTACTTTTCAGGTAGGGATCATTAGACGTTGGAAGGAGCCTTAATGTAGGCATCACTAGGGGCTCCTTCTATCAAGGTGCGCTACGGGGGTTAGTGCATCGGACATTTCATCACTAGCTAACCCCCGCAGCACATCAAAAAACCAACGCCTCATCAATGGAGGCGTTAGCCACTAGCACGGCAGGCGGTTGAACGTGCAGTATTCTGCACATTAACCACCTACCGCAGCTTGATAAAAGGAGCCCTAGATGTCCTAAGAGTTTGGCTCCAAATTCTTAATTGGTAATTTATTGATTTTTTTGGATTGGATGCAAATTGGCATGGTCAATTACCACACCAATTAAACCAATTTATAAAAAAGTTGAATGCAGATCCCAAAGTTAGTTGTCGCTATACTGTATATTCACACCAGTGCTATGGCTGACATATGCGCTCACATCCAACTTATATGTACCATTTTTGCACTTATGTTTGCATTCCATAGAGGGAATAGGCCCCTTCCCTCTGGATGCCTACTTAGAGGCATCCACTTATAGAATTACCCCCATAATGGTCGGTCTCAATTTTTTGGCAACTTTCCCTCTAAGCAGCATGAGAGCCCTCCCTCAATATTCCCGCTAACAGGAGGTGATATTGCAATGTGATGCTTTCATTTGGGAAGGGCAGGGCCTTACCTGTACCTTGTAATTGAAAGAGAAGTTTTGCAGCACTATCTCCCGCCTTCATCACTGATAGGACACTGAAGGAGAAAACTCCTGCTCAGCCTAATGCTGCTGAGAAGGAATGTTGCATTTTAGAGCTTATAAATGGAAAAGATACACAACAACAACAAAAACAAAAGGATCTCTGAGCTGAGAAGCAAGCAAACTAACAAAAAGGGCATTTGAAAACATTTTTACTTTTTTTAAAAACACTATTTATTAAATATCTCAAAAGCAAATTACATCACTACCTGCAAGGTGAGCTGGCCTACCTGACCGACTAGTCACATGATATCCTACAACACACCTTCTTACCACTTCTCCCATTCCCAACCATTTTTAGCACAGAAACAGTCATGGCCTCACTATTAAACGATTTACACTCTCTTTTCAGTCAAGGTGCCAGTGCTATGATTTTGCAGCTGGACCTAAGCTGTGCTTTTGACCTGGTAGATAATACCATTTTACTGGAAAGTCTAGAATCCATTGGTATTTCAGGAAATGTTTATAACTGGTTTCAGGGATTCCTAGGCAAATGATCTTATAGGGTATTCAAGGATGATAAACTATCTTACAGTTGGAATAACATCTGTGGAGTACCTCAGGGTTCCCCCCCTGTCTCTGACTCTGTTTAATATTTACCTCACTTCACTGGGCAATTTGTTGCAAAGCCTAAAGCTCAACTTTTATATTTACACAGATGACATCACTGTCGTGATTCCACTAACTTGCCTGTCGTCTGATTTTATTAATATGTTGGCTAACATTTTAAATCAAATTGAGCTCTGGATGATTGCTTTCAAAATAAAATTAAACACTGAAAAAAACAATTTTTTTCTTGCAACCCCCAATGAAAAGCTAAAAGAAGATTCGATCCAAGTAAGTAGACAAGAATACAAAATTGAACAATCTATAAAAATATTAGGCGTAACTATTGACAAACATTTGACTCTGGAAAAACACACTGATTTACTATTCAAGAATGTATCTCGGTCCTATGGAAGCTTCATATCATCAAGGAATTTTTTGACGAACCTTCTTTTCGCCTATTGGTATAAACTTCCATTCTGAGTATTTTGTATTATTATAATATTATATATTTAGGGCTTATAAAAAAATACTCAAAAAATTAAGACTAATCCAGAACATTGCAGTTCGCCTTATCTTTGGTCTAAAGAAATGGGAATACATTACTCCTTACTACCAAAAACTTCACTGGTTGCCAGTGGAGTCTAGAATTCTGTTCAAATGTTCCTGCATTAGTTACAAAGCAGTTTTTGGGATGCTACCTAATTATCTTGCCTCCCAGTTTTCCATGAATAGTTCCAACAGGAGTACTCATAGAATAAACCTATTTAATTATCTTTCTTTTAAATCATGCCAATATAAGAAGTTCTTTGACAGAATTTTATCATTCCAGCCTGCCAAACTGAATACGTGGCTTGGAAGTTTAATACTTGAGGCTACTTCCTATCTTGATTTTAGAAAATCACTAAAAACATGCCTGTTTGATATGTTTTCCTCTTAGTCATGTTACTATCATATCTATTATGATTCTTAACAGCTTTTTACTTGCTAATTGAGCTACTGTTCTAACTTTTATCGGTTTTACCTGATTTATACTTTTTACTGATTGTTTTTGTCTTGTATTAGACACTAATTTTTATCCTGTATTTAAATATTGGCTGTATGTTACCCTTTGTTGTGAACCGCTTCGAACTTTTGGTATAGCGGTATACTTGAAATAAATTATTATTATTATTATTATTTCCCGTGTGAATATGAAAGTGCAGAAACTTTTTGAAGAACCCTCAGCAGACACTGATTTGTCCAATAAAGTGAAAATATCAGTACGTTATCCACATAGGTAAATAATGTTCACTCTGATCTGTCCAATGGATGTCTTGTATCAAATACATTTTATTGCTAACACCAATGGCTCCAGCCTTAGATAAAATAGCAGAATAGAAAGAAAAGAGTTTAATGCCAAGTGAGCAAGGTCTTTTTCCTATAAAACCTCCCTTGCATGAAATATTTCCTCATATTTACGTACTACTATGAATAATGAATGCAGAGCAACCTGCAGCTCAATCCACCCTCTATAGATTTCAACATATAAAATCAGTAGGCTTCAGTTCTTGGCACACTGAAATTTGTTAGGAAAATCACACTGTTTGAGAGATTCCCATATAACCTATTTGCTCACATACTGTATACATATTATACTGTACTGTATATTTAAGCATGCATTTCAGCTTGATGGGTGAAACAAAGTAGCTGTCAAATCCTAGGGGATTATTTGCTTTTCAGGTGTCATGGGAGTAACTAAACTGCAGATGCTGACAGATCCGTCTGCTGCTATATTCTACACTGTTGAGTATAACAGCAGTAATCAGTCATAACTTTATGTAACCGCCCCCAGTTTCATTTCAAGCTGTTAGTTAACCACAGGTAGAAACCAATTTCTCGGGGATTATTGTTTAACTGTACATTATTATAGACATGGTAAATCAACAGCTGTGCTGAAATAAGTTTCAAATGTTAACAAATCATACTGTTGGATTTTTCCTGAAAAATAAGAATGCACTAAATTATAAGGTTGGATATGAGACAAGGTTAAAAAAAGATTTAAAAAAAAAAAAAACACCCAAAAACTATTGAATCAGGAAAAGAGTTCAAAGTTCCAGCGCGGGAGGTGTGGGAGGGATTCTTACACAACAGTGACAGGAGCTTGGCATAAGACATGCATAAATATACTGGGTTGATATATTCAGCCGACAGCACTCAGCTTCGGCATTCAATAAGCCACTGATGAGATGTATACCTAAAACCTTTATGTGAAGTTCATAGCAGTGTCCTCTAAGGTGCCCCAATGCTCTGTTGGAATGTCTGTATGGCCAGTCCATTACAATGCTGATCTCTCCCATGTCCAAATGGTCTGGATTTGGACATTTTGCACTTGGATCTTTCAGTGGTTAAAAATGATGAATAAAGAGACATCCTACGGTTGGACGTCCTGTTGGCCAAAATGTCTAAATAGGCAATTTTCAAAAACATAAAATTTTGGACATCTAGCGATTTTGCCAGTTTCAAAAATGGGTGTTTCTCCGCTTCAACCTTTGGACATCTTGCAAGAAATGTTTAAAGTCGGAATTAAACGTCCTATCAAAAATGCCTTTCCTCATCTGCTAAAACAATGAAGATAAGAATCACTCTAAGCCTAATGAAGACAAGATGATGGATGTATCAGTGGGAGCTATTACCCAATTCACTGATACTGCTCTAGCTGAGCTTACCACAGCGATAGTGAAGGCCTTTGAACCTCTATTTGAATAGATGTTACAACTGGAGCAAATGCTGGCTGATACCACCTAGTACACCACTGAGCTGGAGCAGCACGTTTTAACAGTCGATGATGTGCTACAAACTTCACACTTTAATGTTGAAGCATTAAAGGCCCTGGTATGCTCCCATAAAACTTTGAGAATAGGTCCCAGAGAGGCAATCTTCAGATCCTGGGAGTGCCAGAGATGGCATCTAAACAACCGTTGGTTCAGATCTTGGAACATTGTTTGGTGGCTTGGAGAACTTGTGAAGATGCAAACCTAGTGACGTGCGACCTTGCATTATTATTGCCAAATTTCACAATTATATCCACAAACTAGACACCCTGAAACAATATAAATAAAAAATGTGAAATGCTATCTTATAAAGGAAATCCAGTGCATATCGTTCAGTACTATTTGGCTGCTTTGCTGGACAAGAGACATCTATTCCATCCTTAATGCACGACATTGTCAGAGAAGAAAGTTTGTTTTATGCTAATGTACCTCTCTTTATTGAAGATACTTTTTTGGCGTACAGTGGCATACATTTGACTTTCATACTTTGGCTCAAAATTTTATTAATAAACTGGAGTGTTCATCAGGATCCTCTATATGACGGTACACACCCTCAGTGGCTTAGATGATTTTCTCAACTTGTGCTGGTTAATATGATGCGGTAATAACTATATTTTCAATCATAAAAGATTCATGAGTATTTTATTCCTTCCAGGTGAGACAAATGTTTTATGTACCTGCTACAATAAGTACATATTTCTATTAATTATCATTAGGAATATCAGGACATAGCTCATTACCCCTATTTGATGAGAGTTCATTAGTGGGGATATACTTGCTATATTGTGGTTCCAGTAAATCATAGTGTTTTCTTTTGAGTCCAGGCCTCTATACCACCTATCTTGTCCATATCTAATATTTCAACTTGGACCCTCAGCTACATGATAAGCCGTATTTTAGAAAAGCATTAGTGTCATATCTACGAGGAGCTGCTGAAAAGTTCTCAGCCCAACCAAGAAGAAAATGATGTAGTCCATGAAACGTACAAGTAATTCCATACTTTTCTTGACACATTTTGTTTCCTTTCATATCATTGGAAAGTCTCAAGAAAAGAGTGGAATAACATGCCTCCACATCATTCTCTTCTTGATTGGGCTGAGAACTTTTCAGTGTCCCCTTGTATGTTATTTAAATGTTGTGATGTGTGCTTATTAGTTATTTCTTAAGTATTTTGCTGATATTGTATTACGAGTATATCTCTCTTATTTGAATTTCAGTGCTGTAATAAGTATGTTTTTGAAACTGTTTCATGGTAGTCCTATTAAGTTTCAACTTCCTGATTTTGAGTTTATCTCATTCATTGTATTTTTGTTATATTTGATCTTTTTATTATTGTTATGATTTAACAATATTGTAAGTTTTATGTTGAATTGTACTTGCTGTACATCGCCTTGAGTAAATCTCTTCATAAAGGCGGTTAATCCCAATAAAAATAAATATTAAAATTAAAGAAAAATGTTGAACACCTCTTTATCATTAAAGATAAATTTAATCCTTAGTAATTGGAAACAGAGAAGTTACAAGGTGATCACATTAATGAACAAGCATGGTTGGATTTACTGCATACAACCTAATCCTGAACTGGTGGCAGTTGGAAAACATACAATAGGATACTGCCTCAGTTCATGCAAAACTAATACCATAACTTCTTACATAGTAAATGTTAGCTTAATAATAGTTAGGATTTTTGTTGAATGTTTAGTTTTCTGAGGTTATTATTTATTTTTCATTTTGTAATTGAACTATCACTGTTTTAGGTATGTGTCATCCATTTGACATACCATTAGTATTTTTTGGCAAAGGCAATACCACCCTGTAGCATAATAAGGTGGGGGGGCGGACTGCCCCAGGTGCCATCTTGGTGGAGGCGTGCCACGCTTGCGCCTTCCCTTCCCACACCACACTCCATGTGGCCTCCTTCTGTGCTGCACTTGTACCCTCCCTTCTGACCCCCCTACCTCTTAAAATCTAGCCTGCTGCTCATGCCAGCCTGGCTCCTTCTGAAATCACTTCCAGGTCATGGGGCCAGGAAGTAACATCAGAGAGAAAGCAAGTGCAAGCAGCAGGCTGGAGAAGCTGCTCGTGCTGGTAAAGATTTTAAGAGGTGTGGGGGTGGGAAGGGAGGGCATGAGTGTGGCACAGAAGGAGTGGGGAGAGGCAGAGTGGAGGCTACCACTGATGCTGCCTATTGCCAAGGTTCATTTTGTCTGTTTGTCTTGTTGTACTTCTGTCTCCATAACTTTGTGCATGTCCATATAAACAAATTTATGCTTAGGAATGTAGACCTTCAAAACCCTGGCCTATATTACCAGCAGTATGTTTAATGATAGGCACAATTCTGCTAATGGAGTCATAGAATGATTGGCATGCAATCAGTGGCATTTTTTTAGGTGGCCACCGATGTAGGTGCTATCTGCAGAATCCTGCCCTAAAATGCTGTAATACTGTTATTTACAAGTGCAAATATAACATTTAGTTGTGGTCATTCACACCAGTCACTGACATGACTGCCAACTTAAGCTAGTACTCTATAATGGCAATTATATATGAATTGATGCTTAAACTGCAGCATCCTAGTTTCTAAATGTCAGTGACCTTTTCAGTTATCTGTAGGTGCCCAAATTTTAAATCCAATTCTACTCTACTTGCATGTTCAGTGACATTGGTGACACTGCCCTCCATCCCCCTGCATCCCAAACTCCTTACAGAAATGTACAAGAAGTGGGGTCTTTCCAGACTGGAATTTTAGCATACTCGTTTTATATGTTTGAGCCAGTTTAAATCTGTTTCCACAGCCTCCCGTGATCTCCAGGCCCCCTCCCTGATGTTGTTCTCTATAGCCATATTGAGTCAGTCGTATATCTCCAGAATATTAATAAATAAATAAGAAATCCTAGTGGAAACATCTCTGCAATCTCTACATTTTTTTCAATTGATTTCTACACCGTAGAGGTCTTTTCCCCACTTTTTGATAGTCTTCTCTATAACTCCCCGTGATTTCCAGGCCCCCTCCTTGATGCTCTTCTCTACAACCATGTTGAGTCAGTTGTATATCTCCAGAATAATAATAAAAAAATGATTCCAGTGGAAACATCTCTCCAATGTCTACTTTTTTTCAATTAATTTCTACACCTTAGAGTTCTTTCCCACTTTTTTGTTGGTCTTCTTTACAGCTCTCCCCCACCCCAATCTCCATGCTCCCTCCTCAATGCTCTTCTCTAGATCTACCGTGTTTTGCAACTCTCCCTCCCCAATTCTTTCCAGCCCTCCTCCTCTTGATGCCCCCTAGGTCAGGCTCCAGTCTAACTAACCTTAATTGGGCTACAGCTGAACAAAGATTCCAGCCCCATGGTAGCGGTAGCAGCAGCGGCAGTAGTGCACTACACTGGCAGCATCCCTGCGATGGCACAGTCTGGTAGCAGGTTACAAGCAGCGGCGAGCACAGCAGTTCTGAAGAGGATCCCAGACCTTGGGACAGTCTGGTGGCAGCAGCAGTAAGGTACATAGAGAAGGTTTTGGGGAAGGCCATGGCCCCCGTGGTTCCCCAGTTCTAACACCTATGCATTCCCTATACATTCCCTCCATGAAATATGTTTTCACTGATAGCAAAATGTGTTTCAAAATTTCATTACAAATTACTAACACACACATACAAGCACAGCTGTTCCTGTTCCCCATGCTTTTCTTGTACATATTGTACAGTCGTAAGTTTTACTTCTTTCTGATCACAGACTAGCAGCTGCACTATTTTTAAGCCCGAAGTTACAGCATATTGTTATGTATGACTATAAATATCCTTCTTCTCTAGAAATTCCTGCCTTGTTTTGATCAGTCTCAATAAGTAGCTCTTCTTCACTTTAGTAGCAGGGGGGATCCTTACAGTACGGTAGGCCATATACACATAGTTATCCATGCAGGTTGTTTGTCCTTGAATTTGCTGAGGAGCTTGGAGGGAAACTTTATGCTGCACAAAGTTTCAATTGCCTCCTTCTCTGTTTTATTCCTTTACATTTTTGTATTTAATAGTTTATTGACTTGCTTATGTTGTAAAATTCTCTGCCCCAGGTGATTATGTTACTTTATTTTTTACATGGGGACCTAAAATTCAAACTAAGATGTTTTCAGTACGCCTGCATTCAAACATTTTATCATGGATTGTAAAATGGCACTTTATGGGTCATGGATTTAAATTGTTGTGCCCATGCTAAACATAAAGGTCCTGATTCTATAAATGGTGCATAGTGGCTAGGCGTTTTTTGGCGCAGTTGTCAATCAAATGGTAGGTGCCATTTGGTCTTAGGCACTAGTGGGAGTTAAATTATTTGGAACATTGCTAATTAGACCAGAGGGTATTTTGGCTCCTTCCCCATACTTCTTTAACTTCCTCGGTGCAAGCACCATCTCCAACTTTCTGTGTCTGTCCCTTTTTTGAACTTGCGCATAATTTTACGCACATAAATTTTAATTAAAACCAATGGACACCAACATTTTCTCGTTAAGTTCCCAATTATTGGTGTACAGTGTTCCCCCGGTTATTCGTGGTCGGCGGTTCATGGTCCCGGTCATTCGCAGTATTTTCCAACTGCGAACCGCCGACAAGGAGAGGGCAGTGGTAGAGGCAGGAGAGAGCAGCCGGAGCGCCGGCGAGTGCAGGAAATCACTCGCTGTATGCTCCAACCGCCTCTTCCTGCACTAAGTCGGGCCTTATCCAGTCAGGAGCTGCTTTGACACACAGCTCCTGATTGGTAAGGCCCGACTTAGTGCAGGAAGAGGCAGTCGGAGCATACAGCGAGTGATTTCCTGCACTTGCCGGTGCTCCCACTGCTCTCTCTTGCCTCTACCACCGCCCTCTCCAGTCTCCCCCATGAAAAACCGTATTCGCGGGGAGTACTGTATACAATTTTTAACACTTTTTATAAAATTTGGAGATAAATATTTTTCTGCCATAGCAAAGAATGGTAATGAAGCAGGCAAAAAGGAGACTAGCAAGACTTTGTTCCTACATTGAGCAGGAGTAAGTCAGTTCAGAGTAGAGGTTTTGGAAGGTAAATGATTAATTGAGGATAGGGCAAGAGATAAAGTGAAGCCCAACAGTGGAAAATAAAGGTGGAATCCATGCCCTATGTACTATGAAAATCTTTGAGAACAATTCTATAATCTGAAGAGTAGAATGATGGGATATATAAAGAAATGGTGCTGAATACATGAATATGAGAGAGTATATAATATTAGTATAAAAAATGAAGTTGATAAAACAAAATAAAATAGGATGCTGTGATGATAACATACATCTAGATGAGATTACTATTACCAGGAAGATGCAAATATACGAGGTCTGTTAAAAAGTTCCAGGAGAGTTTGAATTGCACACCAACAAGAAGTTGTTTTGAGATGTGCAAGGTGGCATTGAGTAGCATGAAACCTCACGAGTAACCTTCTTTTTTATGTTTGTTGATATCTGTTTTCATCACAGGCTCCGTCTCTGGCAGTGTTTAAGGCCCAGTTAAAAGCCCACCTCTTTGAGAGTGCTTTTGACTCCTAACTCCTCTCACCTTGAGTTCTGCATCCCCAACCCTATATGTTATGTCTGTCTGTCCAAGTTAGCTTGTAAGCTCTTTCGAGTAGGGACCATCTATAAATGTCAAAATGTACAGCACTGCGTATACCTTTCCACGCTATATAAATGATAAGTAGTAGTAGTATGTATATAACAGATAGCGCTTTAGAGAGCTTGAAGTCCTGGGTAAGGTGGTGATAGTGCCCTTACTGGTCACAAGCTACAATCAAAGAGATTTACATAGACTATATGCAGGTATGTTTTCTGACCCTAGTGGGCTCACAATCTAAGTTATGTACCTGTTAGTGGATTTTTTTATTTATTTATTTTTTATGGCAGAAAGGGTTGTTATTTGTCATTGGTTTTTTTTTTTAATATAAAAACATGAAATTCATGTGCTTTATTCCTTTCTGTTGCCATGTTTCTATAGAGTTATTTAAATACCTACATAATATAAATGTGCATGAGTCGAGTCTCTTTCATTTGAAAGGAAACTCTGCAATGAGAGGGCACAGGATGAAGTTAAGAGGTGATAAGCTCCAGAGTAATCTGAGAAAATACTTTTTTACGGAAAGGGTGATAGATGCATGGAACAGTCTCCCGGAGGAGGTGGTGGAAATGGAGACCGAGTCTGAATTCAAGAGGGCCTGGGATAGGCACGTAGGATCTCTCAGAGAGAGAAAGAGATAATGGTTACTGTGGATTGGCAGACTAGATGGAACATTTAGCCTTTATCTGCTGTCATGATTCTATGTTTCTATAAGAACTAGATGAAGTGTTTACAATTTCTTTGATAGTAGAAAAGGAAAGGAAAGGAAAAGGGTTCCTATTTCAAAGCTGCAGTAGAGGTTTCTACCGCGGGCCAGTGAGGGAAATGCTCTGACGCTGACAGGAATTCTATGAGCATCAGAGCATTTACCTCTCTGGCCCATGATAGAAACCTCTTCCATAGCTTTATAAAAGCCAGCATAAATCAATGAAAAAGGGGAAAAATACAGAATTCCTCCCCCCCCAAATCATAACTTAAGCATAAATCTCAGAAATTTACAAAAGAAAGAAAAACATCTTAAAATAGACACTAACATTTTCCCATGAGGAAATATGGCAACCAAATGGATTCTGAATTTTCATATTCATATAAATTTCTTTATGTTATATGTTACACTTGTGATTGAATTGTAGAATTACCAGTTAGTGGCATGCTTTAGAATTTAGAATGCACTAGCAGATAGGTTTTGAGAATACCCTGCATGCATTATCTGTACCAGTCAACTTGAGTTAAATGCATAGATATTTTAAGACAGTTTCACTTTAGTTAAGATTTTTAGGATACATCTTTATAGATAATCCTAATGAGCCACATGTCAAGTTGTCTTCTTGAAAGAAATATCTCAAGAAATACTAATTGCATGCGTAAAAAATGTATTCCATTTTGATGAAAATGAAGGCCCAAAAATAACTTTCCCAAATTATCTCACAAACATGCCACTGAGTTGTTGCCATGACAACCAGATTTCATAAAGAAAAGAACTTGCATATATTTAAACTATTTTTCAGATAAATGAAACACCAACAGTGCAATGATTGAACATCTAAGGAATTCATTCTCAGCTGGGATCTTAGAACCAAACAAAAATTCAATGTAAGAGCTTTCATGGATATTGTTGCTTTATTGTATGCCTTCTTTGATGAGTACCCAGGACTTCCCCTTGTCTTTAGCCATCAGCCTCTTCTATCTATCCTAGTCATCAAAGTGATAATATAAAGGCCATAGAGCAGAGCTTCCTAATCTTGTCCTAGGAGCCTCATAGCCAGGATATCTTTAGTTAGTTACCGTATTTTTCGCTCCATAAGATGCACCTGACCATAAGACACACCCTAGATTTAGAGTAGGAAAACAAGAAAAAAAGATATTCTGAACCAAATTATGTACTAACATATACCAAGCTCTGCACCCAGCCCCTCTCATTCCTTGCCAGGCTCTGCACCCAACCCCACACTCCTTGCCAGGCTCTGCACCCTGTCCTCCTCCCCTACTAATTGTAATGCAATTTTTTCCTTTCATTTTTCATATACACACAGCAGATATAAATTCTCAAAACTGACACATTTCGATCACTAAATTGAAAATAAAATAATTTTTCCTACCTTTGTTGTTTGGTGATTTAATTAGTTTCTGGTTGGACTTCCTTCTGACTGTCCATTCAACATTTCTTTCACAATCCAGCCTCATCCCCTTTGGGCCCAGGTCTCTATCTCTTTTCTCTCTGCTTACCCTCTCCAGATCCAGTGGCAGTTCTCCTTTGTACCTACCACCACCTTTGTTCCAGGTCTCCCTCTCTTTCCCTCCTCTGTTATGATCTTGCATCTCTCTGTTCTTCCTCAGGGTCTCTCCCTCTTTGTCTCTTCTGTCTGCACCTCCCATAAGCCAGCATCTGGCTTTCTCCTTTGGTCCAGGCCTCTCTCTCCCTCTGTCTTTCTTCTGGTTACAACCCCCCATCCCATTGCCATGTCCAATATTTGTTCTCCTTTCTTCCAGGTCTTTCTCTGCTTCTCTCTCTCTCTCTCCTTCCTACCTCCCTCCGTTGTCCAGAATCTTTCCACCTCTCTGCAGTCTCTCTCTCTTCCCTCTATACACCCGCAAGTCCAACATCTGCCTCCCCCCCCTTCTTTTCTGCCTCCCCTTTGTTTCAGGTTTCTCTCTCTCTATCTTCCTTATGCTAACATTTTGAGTGTGTTTCCCCTCTCTACCCCCTCTGATCCAGCATCTGCCTTATCTTCAAGTCTGTTTTCCCGCCCCTTCTCAAGGTCCTCTGGAAGCCTCCTCTCACCCTCACCCCCCGTTGTCCATACCTCAGTGTCTAATAGAGAAAATCAAAGCAACCCATATAGACAGGCTAGTTGCATCCCACCGGGGCCTTCGCAATGGGTGGGGCCTTACCTGCAAGCTGTTTCCCGCACCCAGCGAAAGAGGTCATCTTCCTCACTGTGACCATCGCTGAGCTAATTATGGCAGCCTGCAGAGTGAACCTAGCAGGCTGTCGTTGGCCTCCATAGCACGTTCCCTCTGCCGTGGTCCCACCACTTCTCTGACGTCAGGGAAGCAGCTTGGAGATAAGGCCCCACCTGTTGCAAAGGCCATGGCAGGACACTGGATCTAGACACTGGGGGGTAAGAGGAGGCTTCCAAAGGACCTTGAGATATCCGGGCGCTCATTGATGCTAGGGGGAGCCGTATTGGGTGCGGGCATTTAAAAAGGTATGACGGGGTGGGGGGTGTAAAAAAAAAAAGTATCTTCGCTGCATAAGACGCAATGATATTTCCACCCACTTTTGGGTGGAAATAAAGTGCGTCTTATGGATCAAAAAATATGGTAGTTAGTTTTATAGCAAAAAATAAATAGAACCAAGGGAGGCTGTTAAATAAATCTATATCCACATAGCACAACCTCAAGAGTATAGGATAACAAGTCCAAGTGTTACTCTTAAGGGAGAAAAGACCTCAGTGTCTAATAGAGAAAACGCGGCACTTGGGATCACTAAAGTGGCAGGAGGGGCTTGGGCTCCCTCTTGCCCCGATCGAGTCGGGAATGTTCAGGGTGCCACGGGGTAAGAGGGTTTGGGCTCCCTCTTGCCCTGATCTTGTCGGGAAAGTTTGGGGTGCCACTGGGCAAGAGGGCTTGGGCTCCCTCTTGCCCCTATCGAGTCAGGAAGATTTGGGGTGCCGCAGGGCAAGAGGGCTTGGGCTCCCGCTTGCCCCAATCCAGTCAGGAAGGTTCGGGGTACCGCAGGGCAAGAGGGCTTGTGCTCCCTCTTGCCTCTATCGTAGTCGGCGGGGCCAGGAGTAGAAGTAGAAACTACAGATCAGCAAGCCTCACTTTGGAGGTTGGAAAACTGAAACTCTGGTGAAGCAAAGGAGTGAACTTCCTAGAATCTAATGGACTGCAACATCCAAGGCAGCATGGTTTTTACCAAAAGGAAATCTTGCCAAATAAATTTGATTTATTTGAATGGGTGACCAGAGAACTGGATAAAGACTGATGCAGTTCCTCACAGGAGGCTCATGAATAAGATGAGCAGTATGAAATTAGGACCCAAAATTGTAAACTGGATTGGAAATTAGTTGACTAACAGATGACATAGGGTAGCAGTAAACGGAACCTGCTCGGAGGAAAGGAAGGTGAGTAGTGGAGTGCTTCAGAGATCGGTTTTGGGGCCAATATTAAAACATGAAAGATTTTTAAAAATGCAAAGAATGGTTTAAAGACTGGCAGTTGAAATTTAATGTAAAGAAGTGAAAGTGATAACACTTGGGATGCAGCAATCAAAAAGAAGATGTATTGGATTGGAGGTGGAAAACTGATAAGTGCAGCTCAGGAGAAGGACCTTGGGATAATCTTATCTGATGATCTCAAGATGACAAAACAATGGGGCAAGGCATTGACTGTAGCTAAAAGGATGCTAGGCTGCATTGAAATATGTATATCCATCAGAAGAAGGAAATGTTGATGTCATTGTACAACCCCATGGTGAGACCCCACTTTGAGTATTGTGTTCAGTTTTGGAGGCCGTAACTCGCTAAGGCTGTAAACAGACTTGAAGCAGTTCAATGAAAAGCAACAAAATATGAACTGTTTAGTAAAACATCCTAATTCTAAGTTTTAAAAATTGCATCTTAGTTTAGGCATGGAAAATGACCATCTGCCACTTTGTGCCACTTTTGAGACTTTTTCTCTTATAAAAATGAGCACCTATGTTACTGTGAAAGGGTGGCAATAGAGAAAAGGGGGCAATTTAAACAGTTGGAATGATGATCTAGGCACCCTTTGAGGCATTTGTTTTTCAATGTTGACTAGCTGTCATATACCTCTAAATCAGGGCTCGACAAATCCAGGGTATCAGGTTACCATGGTGCTTAAAAATTGTACCTCAGCACCTGGGATTTCATCACAAAGATCATTTTCCTCCTTTTGCAGGAGAATTGCTTCTCTACACGATCAAACATTTCACTTCTGCAAAAAAGGCATACATCTTTAAAATTAGTAAATCAAATCTTAAACCAATTTATGAAAATATAAATAAATTACATTTTAAACAAGGGAAAAAAGCCTCAGGGCACGGCTCGGAACTCATGTGTCCTCACAAACTTTGTCAGTGCCTCCTCATTGGCATTAAAAGACCTTGTATTTAACATGCAAAACTCAAATATGACTTAGGGGTCCTTTTATCAAGCTGCGCTAACGGGGTTAGCGCGTCAGACATTTCATTACGCGCTAACCCCTGCGGCCGGCAAAAAAAACTAATGCCTGCTCAATGCAGGTTTTAGCGGCTAGCGTGGCAGGCGGTTTAACACACGGTATTACGCACATTAACCCTTGATAAAAGGACCCCTTAGTTTGCAATTTACTGAATTTTATCTTAGCTTGGTATTTATATAACTTCAATCTTTGAGTCAGCGTTCTTTTCAAAGTTTAGAAGTTATTTAAATCCCTTTGCTGATGACAGCCAGCATTTCGTTAAAAAAAGCTACTTCAGGGCAAACTCAGGATCTACAATCAACATCAAATTGTTAGAACACTGTCATGTCTTATAAAATTAACATTAAACATGTCAACAGACTGCTCACTTTGTCTTGGCATGCAACGCTCAAATTATGAACAAATATGGCTGCATTTCCTTTTCCGGTTTGGTGTTTAAAAACTGTGCGGCTTACCTCAGCATGGCGATCAAGCTCTTCATAGGCTTGAACCCCATGGTGCAGAAAGTTTGGAAGGTATTGTGATTTCAAGTCTCACAAGACTGGAAACCATGAGACTTCCCTAGCTTCCTGCACTGTGAGGATCAAACCTATGGAGAGCCTGATCACTGTGCCAAGGAAAGAGAATTTGTTTCTAAAGCAAGAGCTAGGGAGGAAGGCATTAACTATTTTTTTCTGAGGCCCTCCAAGTACCTACAAATCCAAAATGTGGCCTTGCAAAGGGTTTGAGTTTGAGACCACTGATCTAGAGTGTGTTGTCATATGGCTGACAGCATGCTTAGGGAAGGGAGACAATTAACTTCTGCAATGATTAGCAGAGGCACCTTAAAGAACTGTTTACTAAAGTTTCTTTGCTAACAGATACTAAATAAGGGGGGGGGTAAAACCTTAATAATTCAATTTCTAAAAGAGCTACTGCTAATCTGGGAAGGAATTCCAACCTCTCCTCCCAAAAATCTTCACTGGAGACAGTTAGTAGGGTGAGAAAGAAGTGAGAGAATTCTTAAACACTGTCTCCTAAGTTTTTGAGCTGGATCCTAGATTTATTAAACATTAGTCAGGCCTGCTCTAAGGCCTAGATTCTGTAAAGGATGTCTAACATTAGGCATCCATAATGTGAACATCCCTCGACTTAGGCATCCAAAAAAGGGGATAATATATCCAATTAATGACTTTAACAAGCATTAATTGGAACTTAGATGTCCAAATGCTGGATGCGATTCTACAAATAGACATCCACAATTTCATGGACGCCCATCAGATAAAGCTGCGCCTAAAAAATAGGAGTGGGTGTGGTGTAGGCATGGCATGGGAGTGGCTTTGATGTGGATGCCCATTTTCAGAATCGTATGCCGCTCAGCTCCCGAATGCATCTACCTAACGCCTAAAATTATAGATGTTGCAAAACCAGGTCTACTTTTGAGTATGAGCTGGGCACTAAATAGATGCTAGTTAGGTGGACGTAACTTAGGCGGTAGTTAGGCAGCAGTTAGACATCCATTTATAGGTGAATGGGACTTTTATTTTGGGGTTTTAGAGAACTCCAGGTTGATATTAAGCTCAAAATATGTTTAATAATGTATCACTTAAACAAAGCACATGAAAAAAAAAATATATTGCATACTTCACCTTCTATTTTTTAGCCTAAAGCTTAACTACTAATAGCAAAATATATTTATTAATGCATTACTGAAGCAAAGCATATGAAAAAATATATATACAGTAGATTGCATACTAAACCTCATTTCCAATAGGTTAAGAACATTAAAAGAAATAGACTACTCACAGAGAATGGCTTGTAGTTCAGAGCAAGTGAATGTGTTTGATGTACAATCTTGATATCATTGTGACATCATCAAAATGCACCTAGATGGTATAATGCCACTAAAGAATGAATGGAACCCCTATCTAAAAGAAGTACTTGTAGCTATGTGGTTAAGGGCACTGCTTCCATGGTCCAAAGGTCATGGCTTCTAATCCATACAACTCCCCCCAATACCTTAACAACTTCTCTTTGCTCTCATAAGAGAGTATGGATTGTGGACTTTGCCATTTACTGTACATTTGCACCTGCCTTTTCCAGGGTTCAGAGGAATACTTATTTTTACTCTGAGAGGCTAGGATATCCTAACGTATCATATCACCTTGCAAATGTAACCAAGGTTTAATTTATAGATATATATTTTTTTATTTACTTGGAACCGGATTGTGTCGGTTCTGGTGAGCAGGTTTGTTGTGTTGCGGTTGTGGTGTTGCGTTTGTTGTGCTCATTGCTGCGGGGTGAAGACGATGTCTGGCAGTGCTGGCAGGCGCGGGAGTCATTCTGTCTGAAGATGTGTTGGCCCGGTGGCACTGCTCATTGCCATCGGGGAGTACTCGCGGTGGCAGCGCGCATTGGTGACATTTTCACATATGCGTGGTGATATCATCAGTGAGAGGCCGCACAAGCGCGGTTGCTCTCCAGTCCCGGTTTGGGCCTAAACGGCCTGAAGAGGATTTTTAAGGTGCTAAAAGCACTGAAGAGGCAGCAGAGAGTCGGTGGGATCAGAAGAGGCTCCGGAGGGCCCCTCATGAAGAATTTGGAGCGCAGTTCTTCACGGGCCATTTTAATTTTAAATCTGGCGTGTGCCTATAATTATGGCGCTGGCTTGAGGGAAAGCATCGGGGAAGCCATGGCAACAGATCCTGAGCAGGTTCGTGCATCAGTCATGTTCACTTGCTCTGAACTGCAGCCATTGTGTGAGTAGTGTATTTCTTTTAATGTTCTTAACCTGTTGGAAATGAGGTCTAGTATGCAATCTATATATTTTTTTCATATGCTTTGCTTGTGTTATGCATTATTAAAGATCTTTTGAGCTTAAAATCAACCTGGAGTCCTCTTTAGCCCAAAAATAAAAGCCCAGTTCAGCTATAAGAGGATGCCTCGAGCACGCCTAACGGACGCCTAAGTCATGTCCATCTAAGTTGCACCTAAAGAACCCAAAAGACCTAGTTTTACAATTCACATATGGATTAACAGCTGTGCAGTGCAGTGGTTAGAGCTACAGCCTTAGCACCCTGATGTTGCTGGTTAGAGTCCCCCATTCCTCCCTGTCACAAAAGACAACTTAAATAAATATGCATTTCACTGCATACAATTTTAATTAAAAACAACATAAAATCGCCATTCTAATGAAGTCATAACAATGAGACATTATAATGTCGTACTCAGTGGGGGTGGCACAATCGCCGGGGCAACAGGGCTTGGGCTCCCTCTTGCCCCGATGAAGTCATAACAATGAGACATGATAATGTTATAGACATTGTATAGACGTCTATGTGATGCCTTAAAAGGCGATTCTGTAAAGGACGTCTAACTATTTAGACATGTCTAGACTTGCTGAGAGCGATTCTCTATAGTGTGCCTATGCATTATAGAATCACGCTCAGCTGAACGTCTAAACCATGCCTAAAGTTAGACATCCTTTACAGAATCTAAGCCTAAATGTCCATACCCGCACAATCTCTCCCACAACAACCGCTCTCATATTCTGTTAGTCAATAACCTCCAACTATGTATGTTCTACTCAATTGTAGTATTCTTTTTAATCATTGTAAACCGCATAGAACTTCACGGTCCTGCGTCATATAAACTGCTATTATTATTATTGTTACCCAGCAATGGGTTGTTATTGCATTAACTGATATATGTTATTAAGATATACTCTAATAAAAATATTTGAACAAAAAGAGTAGATGGGGGTTGGATGATGAATCTGCTCTCAGAATTTAAAGTGTCCGATGCTCTATATTTGCAGTCTGGCCTCTTCACCTGAGGTATGTGTTACTGTCAAATGTGCATATTGCTAGTTTACATTCACTGTCTTGATTTATGCTTTTCCTCTCTTTGCCTTATGAGCTGTTCTCTGTTTTAGGGCCCATTTCATTTGATTCATTATCACTCTCTCTCCTGGCCATCTAGATGACTACTCTATATACTGCTTGACAACCTACTATTACCTCATAACCTGACAGCCAGAATTCGGTTGTGTGAATTGATGCTGTTTCATCCCCCTCCCCCCCCTCCACACACACACATAAAAATAAAATATTGGAAAAATATAAGAATTCCGTGCTCTGAATTCAAGAGCAGTGATTGCCCATCCGAGTGAAAACAGCTTTTACTCGAACAATAACTTTTAGATTCAAGAGGACTGTGAGCTATCTTATGTGGAAGAGGACTCTCCACGGCTGCAGGGAACATCCAATTTGTGCTAGCAGCAGTAAATAATTGATGCCAGAAAGCTATCCTCATTGTGAGAAATAGAGAACTTAGTGATATCATGGACAACTATTCCGCTGGAGGAACAAAATGGATGCTTCCTGCAGCCGTGAAGAGCCCTCTTCAAGGTGAGGTATTTATACAGTCTGCTGCAGTTTAAAATGTATTGTTCAGTCAGGGGTTGCTTTCATTTGACCGCTTGACTGGCCAGTATGCAGCCTTGAATTCTGAATATCATGTTCCCCTTTTAAAATGGTTTTGACCTAAATAAAGCTATTTATTTTTCAGACAAAAACAAAGTTTGAACTCTGTAGGTCAATTGAAAATAAAAATCATAAATAGTGCTACTAAGAAACCATTTACAATAAAAACAAAGCAAAAAAATATGGTAAAATCTCTACCCCCCATCCCATATAAAGAGTTTTACTTGCTTATTTGTTTGTTGGTTCCTAGTTTTGTAATATTGATGCTGCATTTGTTTGAATAAAAGACCTTATTAAATTAAAAAAGAACATAAAAATTGCTATACTGGGACAGACTGAAGGTCCATCAAGCCAAGTATCCTGTTTCCAACAGTGGCTAACCCAGGTCCCAAGTACCTAGCTAGATCCAAAGTAGTAAAACTGATTTTATGCTGCTTATCCTAGGAATAAGCAGTGGATTTCCCCAAGTCATCTCAATAATGGCCTATAGACTTCTCTTCCCCAAGTTATAGAATACTGTTTCAGTATGGCTCACTTATGCACCAGCATTTACATCAGATTTCAGTAAGTGTAAGTCTGGCATCTCTAGTTAGGCATGAGAATGAACATTAAATTCTATTCTAGAAGGGACATTTGTCCTTTATAGAACAGTACTTAGCACTGATATTTTCAGTATCCATTTTTGAGCATCATCAGTGGCATATTAAGTAAGGGGAGGCGGTCTGCCCCAACCGCCGTCATGGTGGTGGCATCAGTATCCGTCCTTTTTTCTGCCCCCCGCTCCTTCCTGACCCCCCCCCTACTGCGCATGCCCCTTCCCTTCTCTTGTACCTCTTTAATTTTCCCAGCGCGAGCAGAATCATGAACTTGCTGCCCATGTCGATGTCAGCGCTCTCTGACATCACTTCCAGGTCTCATAGCTGAATATAAATCAAGGTAACCCTTTTTTCCCCAAAAGAAAGGAGGAAAAAAGGTTGACTTGAATATAAACCAGAGGGGTTTAATATTCAAGTGCAGTGCCTTGCCCCAGGGCCGCCATCAGAAATTTCTGGGCCCCTTACTGAGCAATCCTATTGGGCCCCCCATGTACCCCTTCCCCCCCCCAGCCCTCCCCCCTTCTTCCATGGGCCGAATACACACATACTTTTCTCTGTCACCGCATTCTTTGACCAAAAGATTTGTAAGCCTGCAACCACGTCAAGGTAGATTCTTTCAGCAGGGCCCTAACCTAACCTAAACTAAACTAATCTATACCTATCTATTCTAAACTAACATATGTCTAATACTGAACTAAATACTGTAAGCTTAATAAATATATCAGAAAAAAACTACACATCTGAGCGCATATCTGAACATACACATCTGTATGATCCCATCCTCTTCAGCTTGCCTATAGCTGCATCATGCATGTTAAAAATGTACGATATGTTGATATGTGCACCTTCCTTCCTTCCCATCCATCCTCCTCAGCCTGTCCTTACACATCCACAGCTGCATGTTAATGATGATGTATATGTTATGATGATAAATAAGTGCATATGAGCACATCATTAACATGCAGCAATGGATGAATATAAAAAAGAAACAATATTCTGTACAATTGTCAATTTATACATCAGCGTCTTCTCCCCACTCTCTCTTCCCCATTTCCCTTCAGCGTCCTCAGCCCACTCTCTCTCCACTTTCCTTCAGCGCATGCACATAAAAACAAGCAAGTAATTTATATCATTTTCATTCTATTCATTCATAGAAATTAAAGTCTAAATAATGCCAGTCACATAACAAAACATGATTTTACAAAAATAATTCCCTGCACAGTCAAGCCTGCAAGGATTACTAGATGTCTTTCAGCAGCTCCCCTCCCTCCCTCCCCCTTACCTTTGTGGCCAAGTCAAAATGATCTACCAACAATAAAATTTTAAAAACACAAAGCACACTGTACGCAGAGAAAATGTTAATTATCATTTATATTCCGGGGGTTTTCAAAGAGGTCAAGGCAGATGAATTTATGCAATGTCACCTCAGTAACAACTATACAAAAATAGACAAATATTCCCCCTCCCTCTTTACTAAAACGCAATAGCGATTTTTAGCGCAGGGAGCTGCGCTGAATGCTCCACGCTGCTCTCAATGCTCATAGGCTCCCTGCGCTAAAAAACGCTATTGCAGTTTAGTAAAAGGGGGCCATAGTGCAAAATATAGACAGCATATATAAATTCTCAAAGCAGACACATTTTGATCACTAAATTGAAAATAAAATCATTTTTCCTACCTTTGGTAATTTCATCAGTCTCTAGTTGCACTTTATTCTTCTGACTGTGCATCCAATATTTCTTCCCTTCTTTCAGCCTCCTGTATGCTTCCTCTCCTCCAGACCTCATTCCCTCCCCAAACTTTTTCTTTGTTTCACCCTGCCCCTTCTTTCTTTTTCTCTCTCTCCATACCCCCTTTCTTTCTGTATGTCTGTTTTTCTCTCTCTCTCACCCTGCCCCCTTCTTTCTTTCGCTCTCCACACCCTCTTTCGTTCTGTATGTCTGTCTTTCTCTCTCTCTCCATGCCCCATTTTTCTGTTTCACCCTGTCCCCTTTCTTTCTTGCTGGCTTCCTGTCCCCTCCTTTCTTTCTTTCTCCCTGCCCTCCCCTATGCCACCACCATTGGGAAAATGCTGCCACCGCCACTGGGGAATAGGCTGCCACTGCCGCCATCGGGAACAGGCCGGCGCCGAGTTCGCCCTGCTTCTCTTCCCCACGGGGCCGACCAACTCTCGCCACCCGATGTCAATTCTAACGTCGGAGAGGACGTTCTAGGCCAGCCAGGCAGCGATTGGCTGGCCCAGAACGTACTCTCCGACATCAGAATTGACGCGAGTGGCGAGAGTTGGTCGGCCCCACAGGAAAAAGCAGGGAGAACTTGGCGCCGGCCTGTTCCTGATGGCGGCGGTGGCACTCAAGTTGCTAAAGAGCCGCAGTTTGACGGCCTAGGGAGAACACTGGAGGATGGCCAGCTGTGCACCCTCTTGGGATGTTAACCCGGCACGGGGTGGACTGCCCCTCCCCCACCTAGGTATGCCACTATCTGTACCTCACTCCCTCCCTATGACCAAAAATTCTCCTTTCTTCTATTCCCCGTGTACACAACCATCTCTTTCCTTCCCTTCCTCTCTCCCTAGTCCATGCCTTGTGTCCAAAAACCCATTCCATCCCCCACCTCAGCATCTCTTTCCCTCCCTTCCTCTCTCCCAAGTCTATGCCTTCTGTGTCCAAAAGCCCATTCCCTCCCCCACCTCAGCATCTCTTTCCCTCCCTTCCTCTCTCCCAAGTTCATGCCTTGTGTCCAAAAACCCATTCCCTCCCCCACCTCAGCATCTCTTTCCCTCCCTTCCTCTCTCCCAAGTTCATGCCTTGTGTCCAAAACGCACTCCCTCCCCCTTTTGTGTTCCGCGTTTGCCTCCCAGCCCATCTTTGCAACTTTCTCAGCAAAACGAAGCTGGTGCCGAGAGGCTTGTTTCCTGTTTACTGGCTGTCCTGCCGCGCACAAATAGCCGACCGGAAGTATTCTCCGACGTCAGCGCTGACGTCGGGGAACACTTCCAATCGGCTAAATGTGAGCGGCAGGGCAGGTAGGAACAGAAGACGAGCCTCATGGCTCGAGATGTATTGAACTCCAAGGATGCCCCGTTCAGCTCTCTCCTGTGCATTTGGGGCAGACCGCCCCCTCCCTAGACTGTGGCCTAGGACCCTGGGGGAGTCCGGGCCCCCTGTCAGCTCCGGGCCCCTGAATGCAGGACTGGCAGTACTGCCCTGATGGCGGCCCTGCCTTGCCCTGCCAGGCTCTGCACCTTGTTCCCCCTCCATTGCTGCTCTGTCAGGCTCTGCATAGAGACCACTCACTTACTCCATCTGCCCTGCCAGTCTCTGTACCTAGCACCCCTCCCTCCCTGCCTGGTTCTGTGCCCTTTCCCTTCCCCCTCCCACACCCGATGCTTTTCAGGCCTCCACCAGGCCTTCCGTGAGACCTGATGGTCCAGAGGTGGCCAGGACAGGAGGGATACCTCCCGCCTCTTCTTCCAGCCTAATTCTAATTATTTTTATCTCCCTCCCGCCTCCCCCGCATACCTTAAGTATCCCTGGTGGTCCAGCAGTGGCCGAGACAGGAGGGATCCCTTCTGCCTCCTGTACCAGCCTGATTCTAATTATTTTTATCTCTGCCCCACCTCCCCGCATACCTTAAATATCCCCGGTGGTCCAGCAGTGGCTGGGACAGAAGCGATCTCTCCTGCCTCCTGTCCCAGCCGAATTCTAATTATTTTTATCTCTCTCCTGCCTCCCCCATGTACCTTAAGTATTCCTGGTGGTCCAGTGGTGAATCACGGCAGAAGCAACCTTCCTTCACTCCTGCCCGTGCAGAGCCGCTAGCTGATTGGCTGCAATGAGTTCTTGTGGTCTCGCGAGAACTCACAGAAACCAATAAGCTAGCAGTTCTGCATGGGCAGGAGTAAAGGAAGGTCACTCCTGCCACGATTCACCACTGGAACACCAGGGATAATTAAGGTATGTGGGAGAGGCGGGAGGGAGATAAAATAATTAGAATCGGACTGGGACAGGAGCTGGGAGGGATCCTTCCTGTCCCGGCCACCATTGGACCACCAGGTCTCATGGCAGGCCCGCAGAAGCCTGCAAAAATATTCGGGAGGGGCGGGAGGAGGGCTGACCTGAATATAAACCAGGAGGGCGGCTGACCAGAATATAGGTTCAGGAGGGGGGCTGACCCGAATATAAACTGAGACCTCCATTTGTGGGCCATTTTTTGGGCCCAAAAATCTCAGTTTATGTTTGAGTATATATGGTATTCTAGAAACATTAATTGTTTCAAGCACTTCCTAAAACTGAGATTATGTACTTGACATCTGACATCTAGTGGTAATGATTTCCATAGATTAGGAGTGACTATATTAAAATGTTTCTTACATGAGGAAACCAAATGGGTGGAAGAAACAGCTGGGAGGTCAAGTTTGTTAAGATGTATAAAAGATTAGAGACCAAATTGAATGAAAGTTTCAAGAGAAGTCAAATATGCTGGGCATTTCTGTACAATAGCTGAAAAGCCAAGCAAGGAATTTTGAATTTAATTTGGACCTCAACTAATTCAAAATTATACAGTATAATCTTAGCTGTAATATTCTGTAATAACTGTAATCTTTAGCATAATGAATAATACAAATTATAGTCATCTAAATGGGGAAAAAAACAAATGCATCAACCAATTTTGTAGATCATCTTCAGAAAAATAGATCTAATTTGTTTTAAAAACCACAACTTGTGAAATACCTCAGACAACATAGTAATATACATAGTAACATAGTAGATGACGGCAGATAAAGACCCGAATGATCCATCCAGTCTGCCCAACCTGATTCAATTTAATTTTTTTTTTCTTCTTAGCTATTTCTGGGGAAGAATAGCTCTGCCCGGTACTGTGCTTAGGTTCCAAATACTGAAGTTTCTGTCAAAGCTCATTGCAGCCCATCTATACCATCACAGCCACTGACGCCCTCCTCAGCCCATCCTCAACCAAATGGCCACATACAGATACAGACCATGCAAGTCTGCCCAATACTGGCCTTAGTTCTTTAGTATTTACTCTTATTTTCTGATTCAAGATCCTCTCTGTTTGTCTCTCACTTTTTTGAACTCTGTCACCGTTTTCCTCTCCACCACCTCTCTCGGAAGGGAGTGCATTCAAGGCATCCACCACCATCTCCGTAAAGAAGAATTTCCTTACATTGCTCTTGAGTCTACCACCCCTCAACCTCAAATTATGTCCTCTGGTTCTACCATATAGTAATTGATATACTAGATAGCTTTTTCGTAATGCTGAATCTAACCAAATTCCCAACCTGTGAACAGTGATTTGAAACGGGATGGTAATGGAATTTAAATTAAAACCACCATCTGGTGGCAGATTTTCTTACCACCCACCCAAAGTGAAGTAATTTTCTTAGTATTTAACACCCACCCCCCTTTTTACAAAAGAGTAGCATGGTTTTTAGTGCTGGCCCTGGCGGTAACAGCTCCGATGCTCATAGAATTCCTATGAGCGTCTAAGCTATTACTGCCGCTACTGGTGCTAAAAACACTTTTGTAAAAGGAGGGGGTTAATTTGAGATAATTACTGTATTGGTCACTCAGAACAAGCAAGCTGCTAATGCTCAAAAGAATTGACAAGTGAGGAGGAAAGTGGAAACATTATCTTTACATCATCAACGTTCGACAAAGTTCCACATGAAAGACTTCTCGGGAAACTACAAAGCCATGGCATAGAGGGGGATATACAAAGGTGGATAGGCAAATGGCTGGAAAACCGAAAGCAGAGAGTGGGCATAAATGGGAAGTTCTCCGACTGGGAGAAAGTGACTAGTGGTGTACCACAGGGCTCGGTACTTGGGCCGATCCTTTTTAATATTTATATCAATGACCTGGAGGAAGGAACAACCAGTGAGATCATCAAGTTTGCAGATGATACAAAACTATGCCGGGCAATCAGATCGCAGGAGGATAGAGAGGAACTCCAGAGCGACTTGTGTCGGTTAGAAACATGGGCGGAGAAATGGCAGATGAAGTTCAATGTGGAGAAATGCAAGGTAATGCATTTAGGCAATAAGAATGCGGAATACGAGTATACAATGTCAGGTGCAACTCTGGGGAAGAGTGAACAAGAAAAGGACCTGGGTGTACTGATAGATAGGACCCTGAAGCCGTCGGCACAATGCGCGGCAGCGGCGAAGAAGGCAAATAGAATGTTGGGCATGATAAAGAAAGGAATCTCGAGTAGATCGGAGA
The DNA here is from genome assembly GCF_902459505.1 of Geotrypetes seraphini. Taxonomy (NCBI): domain Eukaryota; kingdom Metazoa; phylum Chordata; class Amphibia; order Gymnophiona; family Dermophiidae; genus Geotrypetes; species Geotrypetes seraphini. The sequence continues at coordinate 257,059,582 of NC_047086.1, forward strand.
AAGTTATAATGCCGCTTTATAGGGCAATGGTCAGACCGCACTTGGAATACTGCGTCCAACATTGGTCTCCCTACCTAAAGAAGGATATAAAACTGCTGGAGAGGGTGCAGAGACGAGCAACAAAACTAGTGAAGGGTATGGAGAAACTGGAATACGAGAATAGACTTATAACACTAGGATTGTTCTCCCTAGAGAAAAGGAGACTGCGTGGGGATATGATCGAGACCTTCAAAATACTGAAAGGAATCGACAAAATAGAGCAGAGAAGATTATTTACATTGTCCAATTTGACACGGACTAGAGGACATGAAATGAAGCTAAGGGGGGACAGGTTCAGGACTAATGTCAGGAAGTTCTGCTTCACTCAGAGAGTGGTTGACGCCTGGAATGCCCTCCCAGAGGAGATTATTGCGGAATCGACCGTCCTAGGCTTCAAGAGCAAACTAGATGCATATCTCCTTAAGAGAGGCATATAAAGATATGATGGACTATAAATTACGCCAGGGTACACCTGGCAGGGCCTCCGCGTGCGCGGATCGCCGGACTTGATGGACCAAAGGTCTGATCCGGAGATGGCAGTTCTTATGTTCTTATGTTCTTATGTTTAAGTATGTAATAAGACAAGCCCATGGCTTTCAAATCTACTCTCAATGGACTGAAAAAGACTAAACAAAATAGGAAGTCTCCAATCTGAAGTCCAAAAAGGTGAAACTACTGCCTGACATTTGATGGAATATATGCAGCTTTTGAAATCCCAGAAAACCAGGACTTCACATCTCCAGAGATCCCATTTGATTCTAATTTGTGTAATAGGAGATCATAGTTAACTAAATGAAAAGCTGCAGATAGGTCCAGCTTCATTAAAACAACTGATATGTTCCTGCTTAATAGTGACCTCAATTTATTTGCAGTGGCTAGTATATACAAAATCTATGAAGCTTAGGTTAAATTGTATCTAGCAGATCAAGCCTGAAGATGAGTTGCCACATGACCTCAGAGACTCCAGAAAAGGAATAATAGCAATTGATTGATAATTAAAACATGCATCATCAATTTTCTGTCAATGTCTTAAAACTGGAGTCAGAATTATTGAATCTATTACAGTAAGACAGCAACCAGCTGAAAACACTAAAACACTTGTATAGCCTCTGAAGGAAGAATGCTTATAATACAATACAATCCAGAGTACATAAACTTCTAGAATATGTTTTAACAGTTTTGGTCAATTGCTCTTCATCACTGAAATTAAACTCAGACCAACAGCAATCAGCCAAAAATGCCTCATCCTCTTATGTTTAAGCTTACAATGCACAATTATTATGTAGTATTTTTTAGGTGATTTTTTCAATAATATACTGTTTAAACTCGACAGTGATCTTAACCATCTGAGATAGTAAACACCTATTACCATACAGTTTTTTTGGAACCTCAGGCCACCACTCAGAGCTCAAACTCGTTCATTGCTCTAAGCTTTATGTGGAAGCTCCTCATTGGATCCTTTTATATTTTTTAACCTCTTTTTGCTTTTGTGATTAATTTTATGTTTTTTCTTTAACAGTTTTATATAAACTCAAAGCTTAAAATATTAAGCGCTACTTAGCTTGGTCTTGTGGTTTTTGGCTACGGGGAATTTCACACCAACATGTTTCGCTGGATAGCTTTATCAAGGTTTTACCCCTAGGATACAACAAAAGCCAATTACCATCTTAATAAAACACCACCAGATATTAACTTTACTAGAGTGCCCTATTATCTCGCTTACCTTTCAAATTTACCGCCAAGACGAAATTATATAGAAAGCCTGTATCTAGAAATACATTTCTCCATTTTTCCAGCTGCCACCCTTATCACCTAAAGTTTAATATTCCAGTTAGCCAGTTTCTAAGAATCCGTAGAGTATCGTCAAACTTAAGTGACTTTATTGAAGCATCAGAAGAGTTAAAACATCGTTTCCATAATAGGGGATATCCTGCGAAATCTATTAAACAAGCCTTTACTAGGGCAAAGTATATTAATAGGGACCTATTAATCTCTGAACAGGTGGTAGAAGAAAAAAGTGACAAACTAATATGTGTGCTCCCTTACTCAGAGGCAGCAAAAAAACTTATAACATACATTAAAACATACTGGCATGTATTACAATTACACCCTGTGTTTAAAGAGATCCCAATGTTTGCCTTTAAAAGAGGAAAAACTATAGGCCAAGTTTTAATTCAACAAAAACTGGGAAATTTTAAATCTATGATAGTAGGAAATCATACAAATTGTGGACGATGCCAGTGGTGCCCTTATACCATCATAGGCACCACTTGGAAATACCCTCAAACTGGAAAAATCATCACGGCCAGAGCACATACCAACTGCCAATCTACACAAGTAATATATATTATTATATGCCCGTGTAATCTGGTATATGTGGGTCGGACTTCACGACCCATACACATCAGATTAAATGAACATAAGTCACGATTGAAAACAAAAAATGTTCTAGCTCCAATGGTGGAGCATTTTTTGGAACATCACCATACAATTGAGCAGATACAGTGGCGTATAATTGATAGTATGGAAAGTGGGTGGGAGGGAGGTAACAATGAAGAAAGACTGAACTATAAAGAACAGCGTTGGATATACGCGTTAAATACAGTGATTCCACACGGATTGAATGTGGAACTAGAATGGGGTTCTTTGATCTAACGTGCATCTGGATGGAAAGGTTATCTTTTAGTAATAAATCATGTATATTCTATCTAATTAAGTTTGACAAGATGTAGCACCCCGTGATGCTTACGTGGCGTGATGACGTCACTTATGCTAATGAGGGCTTCGTCCTATTTAAACTCTAAGTAAAAACGCCGCCGCCATATTTGTGGAGAAGTGGTCACAAGTCTTGGCGGTAAATTTGAAAGGTAAGCGAGATAATAGGGCACTCTAGTAAAGTTAATATCTGGTGGTGTTTTATTAAGATGGTAATTGGCTTTTGTTGTATCCTAGGGGTAAAACCTTGATAAAGCTATCCAGCGAAACATGTTGGTGTGAAATTCCCCGTAGCCAAAAACCACAAGACCAAGCTAAGTAGCGCTTAATATTTTAAGCTTTGAGTTTATATAAAACTGTTAAAGAAAAAACATAAAATTAATCACAAAAGCAAAAAGAGGTTAAAAAATATAAAAGGATCCAATGAGGAGCTTCCACATAAAGCTTAGAGCAATGAACGAGTTTGAGCTCTGAGTGGTGGCCTGAGGTTCCAAAAAAACTGTATGGTAATAGGTGTTTACTATCTCAGATGGTTAAGATCACTGTCGAGTTTAAACAGTATATCATCCTCTTATGTGGCACCTTTTCATGAAGTTCACAGCAGTGCCCTGTAAGGTACCCCTCTGCTCTGTTGCCATGTGTGGGTGGCCAGTCCATCACAATGCTGGCCTCTTCCATATCCAAAAGATCTTAAACTGTGTGTTTGGCCCTTGAATGAATTTTTGGTCAAGAATGTGGTATAAAGATAGACGTAGTGGCGGTCTGGACGATCAAATGCCTGGACGTACAGATAAATGATTTTCGAAAATAAATATTTTAGACGTACTTTTTGAGAATGGACATTTTGCCGCTGCCAACTTTGGGTGACTAGTGTCCTATATCACAAACTGACTTAGACATTTTTTTTAATTATTATTATGCATCCTGCCGTGTGAGCAATTACCGAAACTGTGCAGAGACAGTGGAAGTCTAGGAGCCCTGAAGAAACAGCCAAGTTCCATGAAACATTGGCTATAAACAAGACGCCACTTAAATTTTTCAACACAGTTACTAGTATTGCTGTTTAAATTCTCAGTCCAACATAAAAACTATCATCGTGGCAACTAGTCATTCTACATGGAAGTTTTTTTAGCCAATGATGTGAGTGGCGGTGGTTTGAGAATTAATGCTCTACCAGAAAAGACCTGAGGCTTTTTCTTCCGTTAGAATAGACTCTCAGCTTGATAAGTGCCGTGTTTTTTGTATGTATGATATTTATTTACCCACTTCCACCAATTTGCAATTTATTAGTTCCAGAAATAACAAAGAAATAAGACATTTTAATCTAATCATGAAATTGTAATGCATGTAATTAAAGGGCAGACTGGATGAATCATTCGGGCCTTTATCTGCTGTTATTTACTATGGGGTTCATAATTTAAAAAAAAAAAAAACCGTCTAAAAAGTGTCCTAAATGGCTACTTGGACGATCAAAAAGCCTGATCGTCCAAGAACCCATAGCCAAAGCTGGTTTTTAGACGTATCTAAAACCAGCTTAGGCCTTTCCCCTGCCTCTAAATGCACAGAGAGAAAAGAGGCGTATTTAGAGGAGGGGAAAGGGCGGGCGGTGGGCAGGAGGTGGGCCGACCTACACCTAGGCGTGCAGCAGGTATAACCAAAACTGTAGGCAAGTTGCCTAGTCGGCACTTATACCTTTTTGACTTAGACGAAGTCAAACCAGGTCTAAGTGCCGAAAAAGGGGCCGCTGAGCTGATGGCCGCTGGCGCCATCAGATCAGCGGCCCGGCAACCTACCCACCCACCCACCGCAACCATCACAGCAGGAGAGATGCCTCATCTCCCCTACCACAATGCCATCACTCCTGTACCCAAACTGCCGTGACACGCGGCAGGAGAGATGCCCTATCTCTCCTGCCGCAGGTCGCGGCAGTTCGGGTAGAGGAGTGATGGCATCGCGGTAGGGGAGATGAGGCATCTCTCCTACCATGATACATCACCCACACACACACACACAACATCGGGGCAAGAGGGAGCCCAAGCCCTCTTGCCCCGCGGCAGCCGTGGCACCCCCAAAGATATCGTGGCAAGAGGGAGCCCAAGCCCTCTTGCCCCGGCGATCGTGCCACCCCCACTGAGTACGACATTATCATGTCTCATTGTTATGACTTTATTGGAATGGCGATTTTATGCTGTTTTTAATTAAAATTGTATGCAGTGAAATGCATATTTATTTAAGTTGTCTTCTGTGACAGGGAGGAATGGGGGACTCAAACCAACAACATCAGGGTGCTAAGGCTGTAGCTCTAACCACTGCACCGCACAGCTGTTGTGAATTGTAAAACTAGGTCTTTTGGGTTCTTTAGGTGCAACTTAGATGGACATGACTTAGGCGTCCGTTAGGCGTGCTTGAGGCATCCTCTTATAGCTGAACTGGGCTTTTATTTTGGGGCTAAAGAGGACTCCAGGTTGATTTTAAGCTCAAAAGATATTTAATAATGTGAAGTATGCAATATATATTTTTTTCATGTGCTTTGTTTAAGTGATACATTATTAAACATATTTTGAGCTTAATATCAACCTGGAGTTCTCTAAAACCCCAAAATAAAAGTCCCATTCACCTATAAATGGATGTCTAACTGCTGCCTAACTACCACCTAAGTTACGTCCACCTAACTAGTGTCTATTTAGTGCCCAGCTCATACTCAAAAGTAGACCTGGGTTTGCAACATCTACATTTTAGGCGTTAGGTAGAGCTGAGCAGCATACGATTCTGAAAATGGGCATCCACATCAAAGCCACTCCCATGCCACGCCTACACCACACCCACTCCTATTTTTTAGGCGCAGCTTTTTCTGATGGGCTTTGACACGTAGCTCCTGATTGGTAAGGCCTGACTTTAGTGCAGGAAGAGGCGGTCGGAGCATACAGCAAGTGATTTCCTTCACTCGCCAGCGCTCTGGCTGCTCTCTCCTGCCTCTTCAGCTGTCCTTTTCTGGTTGGCGGTCGCGGTCGGAAAATACCGCAAATGACTGGGACCATGAACCATCAACCTTGAATGACCAGGGGAACACTGTAGTTAAAATGCATACAAGATGAATTATTCTTCATTGTTTATTATACACCATCTTACATAGGAACATAGAAACATAGAAATAGACGGCAGATAAGGGCCACGGCCCATCAAGTCTGCCCACTCTAATGACCCTCCCTATTTATCTTTGCGGATAGATCCCACATGTCTATCCCATCTGGCCTTAAAATCTGGCACGCTGCTGGCCTCAATAACCTGGAGTGGAAGACTATTCCAGCGATCAACCACCCTTTCTGTGAAGAAGAACTTCCTAGTGTCACCGTGCAGTTTCCAGCCCCTGATTTTCCACGGATGCCCCCTTGTTGCTGCGGGACCCTTGAAAAAGAAGATATCTTCCTCTACCTCGATGCGGCCCGTGAGATACTTGAATGTCTCAATCATATCTCCCCTCTCTCTACATTCCTCGTGTGAGTAGAGCTGCAACTTCCCTAACCGCTCCTCGTATGGGAGCTTCTTGAGTCCCGAGACCATCCTGGTGGCCATTCTCTGGACCGATTCCAGTCTCAGCACATCCTTGCGGTAATGTGGCCTCCAGAATTGCACACAGTACTCCAGGTGCGGTCTCACACAGTGGCATAATGACTTCCGGTTTACGGCTGACGAAACTCCTGCGTATGCAACCTATGATTTGCCTTGCTTTGGATGAAGCTTGCTCCACTTGGTTTGCAGATTTCATGTCTTCCCTGACAATCACCCCTAAGTCTCTTTCTGCTTCAGTTCTTGTCAGGATCTCGCCATTTAGGGTGTAAACCTTGCATGGATTTCGGCTCCCCAGGTGCATGACTTTGCATTTTTTGGCATTGAAACTGAGTTGCCAGGACCTAGACTAGCGCTCCAGTAGAAGTAGGTCATGCATTATATCATCTGCCATTGAATTTTTGTCTGTTGTGCTTTTGCTCACTACATTGCTTAGTTTGGCATCATCGGCGAATAATGTTATTCTACCTCGGAGCCCTTCTGTCAAGTCTCTTATATAGATGTTGAACAAGATCGGGCCCAGGACGGAGCCCTGTGGCACTCCATTTATCACCTCTGACATTTCGGAGGGGGTGCCATTCACCACTACCCTCTGAAGCCTACCTCCAAGCCAGTTCCCAACCCATTTGGTCAATGTGTCACCCAATCCTAAAGAACATATCTTACTCAGCAACCTACGGTGTGGTACGCTGTCAAATGCTTTGCTGAAATCCAGGTAGACGATGTCCAGGGACTCACCAGCATCCAGCTTCCTTGTCACCCAATCAAAGAAGCTGATCAGGTTGGATTGGCAGGATCTCCCTTTAGTAAATCCATGTTGGTGGGGATCCTGTAGATTCTCCTCGTCCATGATCCTATCCAATTGGCGTTTGATTAGGGTTTCCATTAGTTTGCTCACTATTGATGTGAGGCTCACTGGTCTGTAATTTGCCATCTCCATCCTGGAGCCTTTCTTGTAGAGTGGAATGACGTTAGCTGTCTTCCAGTCCATCGGGATGTTACCTGTACTAAGGGAGAGATTGAAGAGCGCGGATAGCCATGAGCCAGATTCTGTAACTTGCGCCCAAGTCAGTGGCCGCCGATCGCCTGTCAATCATAAAAGGAGGCTGGTTACAGAATTGTGCCTATTCAGTCAAGATAGGCAGCTAAAATGTAGGCCAAAACCTAGATTTGAAGTAGAACTACAGATTGAAGAAGTCAGGTAAGAGATGTGCCACCGGGTAAAACAACAAAATATTATCTGCGCAAGCATGGAATGATATACCAAATACCTGGATGAGGGTTAATAAAGGACTAAGAAAGATATTGAAAAGTTCAGGGGATAGAAGATAGCCCTGAGGTACACCTCATGTGAGAGAGTGGGTGCAAGAGTGACTGGTCAAGAAAGGATAGAACAAAGTCTTCCTGGATAAGCCACAATCTGATAATCGAGATAGTAGAAGCTGATGATCAATAAGATCAAAGGCTGCTGACAGATCTAATGAAATCAAAAGAGAAATTTACCAGTCTCAAATATAGAATAAACTTCATTTAAGAGACAGCAATGATGGTTTCTGTGCTGTGGCCTTTGGGGTTGAAACATAAGTTTGATCAATAAAGGAGGCCAGTTGACCAAGAACCAGTCATTCAATAAGTTTAGAAAGAAAATATAAGTTGGAAATCTATCTGTAGTTCTGTGATCAGAGGATGATTGTTTAAGAATTGGACAAATGACCACTTTTGTCCAAGCAGAGGGAACTATACCTTCCAAGAGATTTATAGCAATCAGATTGAGGGCTAAAGAAAGAAGACCATGAATAGAGAGCTTCAACTAAGGAGAGGGAACTGGGTCCAATAGACATATCGTAAGCCACATATATGAAAGAGCCTTGGACAGCTGGGTCAGAGAAGGAAGCAAAAAGGTAGTCCATCTCGAAACTGGTAACACAGAGGGATATGGAGATAAACAAGAGGGGAGTGGGTTGGACAGGACAAGAAATGCTATCTCAGGGTAGCTATTTTATTACTAACTCCCTGAAATCTGTGAGACACAGGGAAATGTAGGGGGAAAAATTGCCTCAGTAGATGATTTAAGAGTCACATAGACAAAAATAGTTTACATTTCCCCAGAGTGTGCTTGGATACATCAGCAAAAACAGGCAATTTACAACCCATGAATAACTTCCCTCTATAACAGAAGAAAGTTTTCAAACTTCTAATGCAAAGGAACTAAAAGAGTTACTGGAACATTTTCTACTTCCATGTAGGCTTAAGAAATGTCCAAACTGCCTATCCAAGATTAAATTGAACATCTGGTAGGCTTCATTCAGGTTGTCTCTTTCTTCTGCAGTAGATAATCCACTTTTTGCAGTCAGAGACTTTTTACAATCAGAGTATGCTTCAGATTATTCCGAAATCCCTCAAAATATTTTCTGAGCAATTTAATAGCAGAATTCATGGCATGCTTTAGACAAGTTGGCACTCTCAGATATTTTCCCCACTGAATATTTTCCAAAAGTTCAGCTTTTTATTTTATGATTATATTCTTTTTTAATAGCTAATACTGACCTTGGAAACCTCTGAGACTTAGAGGGAAAGTTAGCAACTTGAGCTACTGAAGACAGGGCATTTTATTGTTAAACCAAGTTATTAGTAATTCAGTTTTATTGTATAAAATGGGACCTGGGCTAAAATAGCATAAGACAGTAGCAAAATAGCACATCTTAATTGTGGTTCATGTTGATAACTTCCCTCTTTAATGTTCCAGGGTTTCCAGCTTAGTCCAACAACGTGTTACTGTAAATCAAACACTTGACTTGAGTCTCCTTAGACAAGTAGTCTTTGGAATCTTAGCAGATACCTGTGATCTGGGTTGACCACTGTTAGAAACAGGATACTGGGCTTGATGGACCTTTATTCTATCCCAGTATGGCAGTGTTCTTATGTTCTAATCTCATCAAATGTTTAGAAACATAAACTTCCAAAGCTTAAATAGCTAAATAAATAGAATTCAAAGTCACCAACTTTATTTCTTCCTATGTGGGCCCATCCTCCAGCAGAGTTTCTACTCACTTGCAGTTTTGCTTATATTTAGTTATAGATCTGAGAAGCAGAAAAGGCAGGATTAAAGTTTAAGCAAACTAAGGGCTCCTTTTACTAAGCTGCGATAGCGTTTTTAGTGCATGCAGAATTTTAGCATGCGCTAAACCCACGCTACGCAGCTTAGTATAACATAACATAACTTTATTCTTCTATACCGCCACAATGAATTGAATTCTAGGCGGTTTACACAGAAGAAGGCTGGACAATCAGCAAAATACAATTAATTAAAATACAACAGAATTCCTAAAATATTCAATATAAAATTTTGATTAACAATGATGACCCCCATTTAGGAAATAAATTTGTCAAACAACACTGACTTGATTACTTTTCGAAATGCACCATAGTGTGTAGATGATTAGAAGGGGCTTTTTTTAGATATGCTAATTCCATGGATCACAATGTAGATTTTTTGCCCTGGAAAGTCAATTACTAGAAGAAGGAAGAGACTAGAGTCAGTCATTTGTACAGAGTGATCTTTCAAAGTTATCCAATGCTCTACGTCAGTGATTCTTAACCTTTTTTGAGTCACGGACCCCTTTAAGAATCTGATGAAAGCTATGGACTCCCTTCCCCAGAAATATTCACATAAACACAACTTTGCCTGGAATGAATATAATGTACTTTATTTATCGAGATTTGATTTTCTCATACATATGTGACATAGACACAGTATTATTAAACTTTAAAGTAAACAATCTAAAAAAAATAAAACCACACACTTCTTTTTTATGCAAAAAATAATGGCCACTCATTATAATTATGAAATACAATCCTCTTGTTAAAATTAAAACAGATCTATTATTATGTTTTCTACTACCATTACTACTACTACATCTACTCTTTTATTATCTATGAGAAAAATCAACAGTACCAGGCTATATAGTGAATAAAAATGTTAATTTATAGCTGACCTTCACGGACCCCCTGAAAACCATCCATGAATCCTCCTAGGGGTCCACGGACCCCAGGTTAAGAACCCTTGCTCTAGGTGAGCATTTAGTCATGTGCCCCGTCCCCTGGGTCAGAACCAGACCTTACCCTTAACCCCCATAAGCCCAGCTTTCCTTCTTCCTTTCCATACCCTAATGTCCAGCATCTCTCCTTTCTTTTCCTACCACCTCCTTGTGTTGTAACATCTCCTGTTCCCTTCACTATCATCCTCAAGTCCAGCATGTTCCCTCCACTTCCCTGGACCCCCCTCCCCTAGGTGTCTCTTAACTAGGATGTCCAGCATATCATCTCCCCTTCCCTGCCCACCATGTCAATCTCCTGTCCTTTTCTTTGCCACTGCTGCCACCTTACCTCCATCTCCCATACTTTGCTACTGCTGCCAAAGTAAAGCCAGCAAGGTGCAGGGCCTTAAGCATAGGTCCACAGTCAAAACTTACTGTATTCCCCCCTCCCCTGACACAAACTTACAGTAATAAGGAGGCAAGACACAACAGCACATTTGTTTATTTAAAAATTTATAGCTCACATATCCTACAATTCTAGGCAGTTAACAACATAACATACATAATAAAATATCATGCCAGACAGATAACATCAAAACATTGAACATTTTGTCTTAAAAGGGGAGTTAGACAAGGGTGTCCGTTATCTCATTTGCTTTTTGACATTGTATTGGAACCTTTGTTATTGGTTACTCGGCAGGCAAAGGAGATTCAGGGTATTCCTTATGCAGGTCAGGAATACAAGGTCTCTGCTTTGCGGATGCAATATTGCTTCATTTGAGGAATCCTGAAATCACCATTCCACATTTACTGGATCTGATTGATAGATTTGGAAAATTCTCTGGTTACAAAATAAACTGGAGTAAATCAGAGGTTCTTCCACTAAATATATATTGTACAAAAGAATTATTTGATACATTCCCTTTTCTCTGGAAAGAAGAGGGTATAAAATATTTAGGTATTTTGATAAAAAGTACACTGGAAGAAACTATGAAAGTCAATGAAAAATCTTTATTGCTGAAGTTCACAGAAATGTATGAGCATTGGAACCCATTACATCTGTCTTGGTGGGGGAGAGTCCAAACAGTTAAGATGATGATTCTGCCTGTAGTCTGTTACCAAATGGGTATGTTGTCAGTGTTTTTCCAGGGGTCTTTTTACAAGAAATTAAATAGTATTCTCAAAAGATTTATTTGGCTGGGGAAAGCAGCAAGAATTGTCATGGTATCTTTACAAAAATCAATTGCGGAGGATGGGGTAAATTTTCCCAACTTTTATAGGTACCATCAAGCCTATATTATGCGTCAGGGTATGCATTTGATCCTCCTTAAGCTCATGGAAGAATTCCCAGATTGGTTGACATTGGAATGGCAACTCATGTTTCCTTTGAGATTAAGCCATGTTCTCAGTATCAAAATGCCTAGGTTATATAAAGAAAATAGAATATTAGTAGATACATGGAAAACGATAAGATATGTTAATAATTTAACACCTATTTCAGACCCTATGGCTAAACTCCAAGATTAAAATTGGCGGATTTAAGGTCATCTGGAAATATTGGATGAAGGCAGGTATACGTACTTTAGATGATGTTATTTCTAATGGTAAGCTGCTTGACTTTTCACAATTGCAACACAAATATGGTCTTAATAAATCACAAAATTATAAGTGATTGCAATTGAAGCAGGCCATTCATGTAGGGTTCCCTGAATGGAAAAATCTTAGTGATAAGTATAGTTTGCCTTTCTTGTGTTTTCAGGTAGACTTTCTGGGAAACCAGGCTGCTCAGCGGTACAAATTGATATCTGGATTTATGAATAAAAAAAAACAAGGACTGGTTTTAGGGACATTTGGAGCATTGAGATGAAGCATCAAATTACTGCATCTCAATGGCCACGAATTTGGTCTTGGAGGATGAGATGTACAGTGTCTGCATCTATGAGACAAACCTGTTTTTTTCTGTTACATAGAGCATTTTGGACCCCGGTTCTTTTACAGAAGTTAGATAGCTCTAAATCTAATAGATGCTGGCATTGTCATCTTGAAGCTGGAACATTAGATCATTTGTTATTCTATTGTCCATTCAGTCTTGCTTTTTGGAAATCAATATGGGGTCAAATAAATAATTTGTTAGAAAATCCAGTGGCATTATCCTATGATACTGTATTGTTTGGCATGTCAATGAGGGCTAAAAGCCAAATATCCTCTAATAACAGGCTTCTGCTCATTATGACAGGGGTTGCCATACAACAGATTACGAATAACTGGAAAAATTGGAAGAGGCTGAATTACATCTTGTGGTGGAACTCTTTATGCCACATATTCAAAATGGAAAGGATAATTGCTATACAGCAGTGAAATTTAAAAAAAATTTCAGGTTATTTGGGAGCCATTAACAAGATACTGTAAAGAGTGAAATTATTGCATAGAATAAATATTAATTCCCTTTTGTTCATACACGTCCAGGGTGGGGTGGGGGGTGGAAATATTTTATGATTTCTTTTATTTATGATTAATTGTTGGATATAAGGGAGGGGGGATATTTGATGAAAGCTATAATTTGATGATATAATAAGTAATGCTAAAGTATAAAATGATTGTATTTGTGTTATACTTATTGTGAGTTTTAAAAATGTGAATAAAGATTTATAAAATATTGAACATGGGTGCAGGCCTGTGCTGAAAGGCCTTGTGCCACTCTGAATGTAGCATTAAGGTGCTGCTTTCCTGCTGTGTGATGCCCACACTGTCACCCTCTAAATACCAGTACCCTAGGTGGATGCTTAGCCCCCTTAGTATCACACTTTGCCCTATGATCTCTCTATTTTTCTCATCACTTTCAGTCAGATAAAATTGGTGACTGGCACTTCTTACCTACTGCTTTCTCCTCTGCTGGTTTTCCATTGCTGTTGGAATCATGAGAGAGTTTTAAAATATATTTACGTATGTCATGATGGGAGGAAGGGGTATCCAATGTGTCTATTTACCTAGGACTCACCATAAAGTAAATTCTAATCTTGGAGAAGACAACTGGATTCAGATCTCCCACTGTGCAGTGGGCAGGGTTGAAGCACTAGAGGGCATGTTGCACACGGAGCAATTCCAGCTTGGGGCATTCCTGACAGAGTGGGAGGAGGTGGCAGGTCAAGAGGGAGAAAAATTGCTTATTGAGAGAAGAGGAAGCAGCAGGCCAAGTACATTGTCTTTCCATAATCGTATTTTCCATTTGGTATGAATGAAGCTATAGATTGGCATGTGGCAAGCAATATGAACAGTTGATCATTTTTTACAAGACAAGTTCAGAATTATGGTTTGCCAATTTATAAGCGATATATTAACATTGAACTCTTTTAGGCTTTTGGATTTTGGACCACAACATGTATCACATTTACAGGGGTTTTCTTTCAGCATAGGAATATACTAACAACATCTCCTCAATCATGAAAAACTTTCCATGATTAATCTTCTAGTTCCCTGTAGCTGAGATTTATAGATAGATATAGAGATATATATACACATCTCAAAACCCGTATAAGGGCGCTCCAGTAATTTGTTTTTTCATTTAGGAAATCAGAATGTTTTTCCCCCTGTGGAGCTTTGAGTTGAGCCGGTCCACTAGGGACTGGAGCGTGTCTCCCTTTGCTGTAGGATTGAGCCAGCATTGGAGAGACAATCTATGATGCTAGAAGGGCGGACTTACTGGGAATAGGAGGATTAATTTCAACTGGAGTGAACCGCTGGGGAGTGTTCCAAAAGGTTTAAATACTCTTGCTTTTATTTGCAGTTAACTGCACCGTGGAGAACCAACTTTTGATCCGTACTGCTTTGGGAGATGCCCTTGAGGTTGCCCCTGATGAAGGACATGAAACGGGGCTCTGTAGGGCAATCAGCTGGCACCCCGCATGATATAACAAACAGCGGTTTGCAGATAAGTTCCTGTTTTTCAGCCATTTTATTAAGGGTTTAAAATTCACCAGGCTTTATATTTCTCAGGAGCTTTTTCACTAATGTCATCTAAAAGTATTGTTGAATTGTTGATTTATTTATTTCAATCCTATTTAAATTTAATTCTCCACGCTATATAGACTCCGGGGTTTTGGGCGATTGATAACAATTTTTGCATTCACATAGTCTAAAGAGAAAAAGAAAAAAAGCAGATTAAAAAAAATCTTTTGCACTATGAATTACAGATTTTTAGATTAGCCCACAGAGTGTTTTAAAATGATGTGAGTGGGTAATATCTGCCAAGCACGGTGTTGAACCCTGGTGAACTCAGATAAAACCTTCCACACGAGTTCCCACTTACTGATGTAACACTCTGTTTATAATTTCCAACCAAATATTTGGTATAAGGGGCTCAGTTAGCCCGAAACCCTTCAGGTGTCTGGAGAATAGAGAGCAGGTCTGGTTTTTGGAGTTTCCATAATCTGAACCAGGGCCAAAGCAAGAGTATTGTGGCTTATGTCCTTCTTCAAACTTACAGATTTCTAGTCCATCCACTTCTTCCTCAACATCACCCTCCCCTAAGAATTTGACAAACTCAATCATCATTATTCTACAACACATGATTAGACATCATAACCAAAATTTACAAAAGGGTAGACACCCCTAATGGTACGGATAGCATTCGGAAGGACCTATCAAAGCTTGAGGAAGTCAGCTCACAATTACTTGGCAGATTCCCAAACTGTAGCAAGATTCTAAGCTATGGACCTCAGAGGTAAGTAATACCTGTTCCCATGCCTCCCTTAATAGTGCTTTATGAGCTTCGCTGTCAACATCACTAAAGCTTTTTAAACCCATATATACTAACTGTGGTTATCACTTCCTTCAGCAATAAGTTCAGAACTTAACTATCCATTGAGTGAAGAAATATTTCTCCTATTCATTTTAAATTTTTAACATGTAACTTCATAAAGTGTTCTCTCATCTTTGTACTTTCTGAAAGAATAAACAATTGATTCATGCCTATTCCCTCTACTCCACTCCAACACCACCCCCAATATAAATCTCTTAGACCAAACCTGGTCAAATACCCCCTGGTCTGACCACCTCCTGTGCAATTTTGAACTTGCCTGGCACAAAAAACAACCTGACAAAAAGCCTAACCCCATCCATACAAAGCAATCCATCTGGACAAGAGAACATCTTAATCCAGCAGACTTCTGGTCACACTACACTCCCATCTCCGACTCCGACACAGACCCCAACTTCCACCTAAATTGGGAAAAATTTAGCGACCAGGTTCTTAACACCACTGCCCCTCTTAAACTTCGCTCGAAAACTCTTCGCCCTTCAAACAGTTGGTTTGACGCGGACCTCCTGACCATAAAACGAGAAGTCCGGAAACATGAAAGAATCTGGCGTAAATCAGGGACTGACTCAGACAGACTTACCTGGCGACAGAAAGTCAAAGAATACAAAAAACAGATCATCGATAAGCGCAGTAAACACTACTCCCAACTAATAAACTCCCCTTCCCTAAACAGCAAAGCACTTTTTAGACTAGTTAACTCCCTATTCGACATAGACTCTCACAAACGCTCCAACTCCGACCTCCCTCCCTCCGCAATCACTCTAGCCGACCACTTCGCGAACAAAATCCACACTCTAAAACTGTCTCTTTCAGCTCACAGCCCCGATCCCCCACTCAACCTACGCGCAGCAGATACTGAAGGTACAATAGCCGACATGTCCTGGACCTCCTTTGTAAATCCTGACTGGAATCTATTCCTCGAACTTTATTCTAAATACGCCAATTCCAACTGCCTATTAGATACTTGTCCTCCCACCATCATGAAATGCGCCCCCCCCCCCATCATTCAAAGCAGAACTCTTCAATTGGGTATCTCTATGCCTGTCCACGGGATACTTCCCGTCCGAACTTGGCCACATCCTCATTTCCCCAATCCCTAAACAACCCAAGGAGCCAATCTCTTCCATCACCAACTACAGACCCATTGCCAACATACCACTCTTCCAAAAACTCATGGAAGGTCTTGTCAACAACAACCTTACGAATTACCTCGACAAGTTCAATATTCTTCATGACTCCCAGTCCGGTTTCCGCCCAAATCATAGCACCGAAACCGTCCTAGCTGCCCTCCTAGCTGCCCTCCTAGCTGCCGTCCTAGCTGCCCTCCACCTGTTCTCTCTGGGTAAAAGCGCCCTGATACTTCAATTCGACCTGAGTAGTGCCTTCGACCTGGTCGACCACGACATTATGCTCAACTGCCTTGACTCCATCGGCATCTCCGGACAGGTAATAGATTGGTTCACAGGTTTCCTAACAAACCGTACCTACCAGGTCCACAGTAATGGAGCCTTCTCCCACCACTGGCGTAACCCTTGTGGAGTCCCACAAGGCTCTCCCCTATCCCCCTCCCTATTCAATATTTACTTGACCCCTCTGGCACGAAGCCTAGCAAACTCTAACCTAAAATCGTTCATATATGCAGATGACATCACCATCATTGTCCCCATTACCTCACTCACTCTAGAAACGGAAAAACTCATCGCATCTATCCTCACCAAGTTAGAATTGTGGACCTCAAAACTCAAATTGAACTCTGAAAAAACCAAAATCTTCCTAGCGAGTCCCAACCACAAATTAACAAACACTTCCCTCAGATTGAATGGGCTAGATTACCCTATCTTACCCACCATAAAAATCCTTGGAGTCATCCTGGACCGCACCCTAACCTTCGATGACCATACCAGTGCCCAGGTGAAAAAATGTTTCTGTACCCTCTGGAAACTGCGCACCATCAAACGCTACTTCGACCACCAAGCCTTCCGTCTA
Source organism: Geotrypetes seraphini (assembly GCF_902459505.1). NCBI lineage: Eukaryota > Metazoa > Chordata > Amphibia > Gymnophiona > Dermophiidae > Geotrypetes > Geotrypetes seraphini. Next base: position 257,076,742 of record NC_047086.1, read on the forward strand.
CTCGTTCAATCTCTGGTATTAAGCATATTAGACTACTGCAACATTATTTACCTGGGATCCTATAAAAATACCATCAAACGTCTTAGAACAGTCCAAAATGCGGCCGTCCGCCTCATCTATGATCTCAAAAAATACGACCATGTTAGCCCCTACTACACCAAACTCCATTGGCTTCCAGTTGAGGCAAGGATCATCTTTAAGTTCGCCTGCCTCTGTTTCAAAACTCTTACAGGATCTTCCCCAATCTACTTGTCTGAGCACCTTGAAATAGCAGGCCCCTCTCGCACACGAAACGCCCACCTATTCACCTTTCCCTCCCTAAAAGGCTGCCTCTACAAGAGATTCATTGATAGAACACTAGCATTCCAAGCGGGCAAATGGAACAATTGCCTTACCGCCCTCATCTCCAACTCCCCGCCCTACCACCTGTTCAGGAAGTCACTAAAAACCTACCTCTTCGACAAATTCCGCTAACGCTGCCTTCCCTCCTTCCCTGCACCCTCCTGACCTCGACATGCCTCCATTCCCTCTGACTACGCCCCCCTCCTAAGCCACTATGGCCTCTCTTTCTCAATCTCTGTTTTATCTAATTGCCCTGACTTTTCATTGCCTCCATTTACCACCGCTATAACATGTAACATCGCTATATACGTACTGTCTCTTCCTTAGTATATGCCTTTTTATTACTGCTATTTATGTAACTTCGCTGTAAATGTAACAACACTGTAATATGTATCATCGCTGTAAATGTACAGTCTCTTCTATTGTTAACCGCATTGAACTTCCATGGTATTGCGGTATACAAGAATAAAGTTATTATTATTATTATTATTATAATTTCCATCCCTCTTCATATAAGTTAGTCCAATAAAAAATGTATTAAATTTTTCTTTTTTGTTTTTTTCTACATATTACCTTTACATAAAAGGGGCTCCATCCCCTTAATCATTTTAGTCACCCTTCTTTGAACCTTTTCTAATTCTGCCATATCTTTTTTGAGATATGGTGACAAGAATTGCACACAATATTCAAGGTTAGATTGTACCATGGAGCAATGCAGAGACTTTATAATATTCTTTGTCTTATTTCCCATCCCTTTCTTAATAATTCCTAGCATTCTGTCTGCTTTTCTAGCTGTTTCTACTCCCTGAGCAGAAGATGGGCCATTGGTAAGACCCAGTATAGCTATTATGTTCACGATGAAACCTAGAAAAAAGTAGAAACTGCTTCAAACCTCCTTTTTGTGATGTTTTTACTATGTGTTAATTTACTATATTATTTTGTTAATAATTTTATTAATTATAGTTTCATTTTTATTAATGTTTCAATTATAAACCACCCAGAGTTGCATGAGACATTCAGAATATACATTTTTAATAAATGAAATGAAATAAAGCTGCAGTCAGATTTCTTCCAATAAAACTTGATCGAAGTAATCTAATTTTGTCATTTGTGGGGTGGGTCAACCAAGCAGAGGGTGTCTGTCCATGTTATCTGCCTAGGTGTGCTGCTGTCAAATTACAAGATAAGTCTCAGCAGTATATCTAATGCTGTAGATGTGCTGAATGGTGTAGAAATGTACACATTTGTAACAGCATGCTGAATCCAACAGTAGAAACCTTAAGTAGGTTTATTTGAATTCACAAATTAAATCTGTGTATCATAATAGGCAGAGAAGCCATTACAATTAGAGTAATATACTGCTTCCAAGTGCAAATAGCTATTGATTTTGCATGCAAATTTAGAGCTACAAGGAAATAAAACATTAACCAATTAGGTTCATATTTGTGTGCTAATGAGTATGTTAATACTGTTTCTTCGAGACTGCAATTTCAGACTGAATACATTTGTATGTATCATCTAATCTGGTTAAAGATAGCATAGATGTTCCTTTTTTAAAAAAATTTACTCATGAGTGGCTATTATAAAATATATGATCACTTAAACTCAGTCTATATACTTATAAAAAGGCTATAATTGATATCAATATTCACAAACCATCAGCCTGCAACCAATACTCAGAAACAAGGGCAGTGACATTGTTTCTTTAAGACCATCAGAAGTGGCACTCACATAGAACCATTCATCTGTGGAGCATCAGCCGCTAGCTTCTTCACAGGTCTACTTTCTTCAAAAAGTCTCTTATACATAAGAACATAAGAGTTGCCATCTCCGGATCAGACCCTGGGTCCATCAAGTCCGGTGATCCGCACACACAGAGGCCCCTCCAGGTGTGCCCTGGCATAGATTAAGTCCCCATGTCACTGTATGCTTCACAAGGGAGATGTGCACCTAATACACCCTTACCCGTGTCACTCTATGCCACTCCTAAGGAGATGTGCATCTAGTTTACCCTTAAATCCTAGAACGGTGGATTCTGCAATTACTTCCTCCAGGAAAGCATTCCAGGCATCCACCACTCGCTGTGTGAAACAGAACTTCCTGATATTTGTCCTGGACCTGTTCCCCCTCAGCTTCAGTCCGTGTCCTCTTGTCCGTGTCACATTGGACATTGTAAATAGCTGCTTTCCCTGCTCTATTATGTCGAATCCTTTCAGTATTTTGAAAGTCTCGATCAGATCCCCTCGCAGTCTCCTCTTCTCGAGGGAGAACAATCCCAGTCTCCTAAGTCGTTCCTCATAGTTCAGGTTCTCCATACCATTCACTAGTTTTGTTGCTCATCTCTGCACCCTCTCTAGTAGTTTTATATTCTTCTTTAGGTATGGGGACCAATGCTGGATGCAGTATTCCAGGTGCGGTCTGACCATGGCTCTGTAGAGCGGTACTATAACTTTCTCTGATCTACTTGTGATACCCTTCTTTATCATGCCTAGAATTCTATTTGCTTTCTTCGCTGCCGCCGCACATTGCACCATCAGCTTCAGGGTCCTATCTATCAGTACACCCAGGTCCCTTTCCTGTTCTGTCTTTTCCAGAGTTACACCTGATATACTATACTTTTGATCTTTATTTTTTCTGCCCAGATGCATCACTTTGCATTTTTCCACATTAAACTTCATCTGCCATTTGTATGCCCACTTCTCCAATCGATTTAAGTCGCTCTGGAGTTCTTCGCTGTCCTTCTGCGATCTGATTACCCTGCATAGCTTTGTGTCATCTGCGAACTTGATGATTTCACTGGATATTCCTTCTTCTAGGTCATTTATGAAAATATTAAATAAGATAGGTGCAAGCACCGAGCCCTGGGGTACACCGCTAGTCACTTTTTCCCATTCTGAGAACTTCCCATTTATGCCCACTCTCTGTTTTCTGTTCTTCAGCCATTTGCCTATCCATCTTAGTACATCTCCCCCTATTCCATGGCCTTATAGTTTCCTAAGAAGTCTTACATGTGGAACCTTGTCGAATGCTTTCTGAAAGTTCAAGTATACAATATCCACCGGTTCTCCACTATCAATTTGTCTGTTCACTGTCTCAAAAAATTGGAGTAGGTTCGTCAAACATGATTTTCCTTTCCTGAACCCATGTTGACTGGCTCCCATCAGGTCATGTGTGTCTAGAAACCGGACTATGCTATCTTTGATCAGCGCCTCAACCATCTTTCCAGGCACAGACATGAGGCTCACAGGTCTGTAGTTGCCTGGCACTCCTCTCAATCCTTTCTTAAATATCGGCATAACTTTCGCTATCTTCCAGTAGTCAGGTATCTGTCCTGTTTTGATTGATAGGTTGGCAAGTTTTTGCAATAGTTCTCCGATTTCAAATTTCAGTTCTTTTAGGACTCTTGGATGAATTCCGTCTGGTCCAGGAGATTTATCACTTTTAAGTTTATCTATCTGGTGGTAAATCTGGTCCAAGTCCACTTCTACTGTGGTGAGGCTGTCCTCTGCGACTCCCTTGAACACTTTCACTGCGTCCGGTATTGTTGCGGTGTCTTCCTTTGTAAACACAGACGCAAAGAAGGAATTCAATCTGTCCGTAATTTGTTTGTCATCCTTGACGCACTCTTTTCCTCCCAGGTTGTCCAGTGGTCCCATATTTTTTATATTTAGTGTAATATTTGAAACTTACAGAGACCACATGCTGATATGCATGTTTTGATTCCCACTGCATCAGGGCATGGTCTTCTACAGCCCAAGACATAAAAATATCAATATCTACTCAGAAATGAAGATTTCAATAGTTACTCTAGGAATTGACAAGAGCACACAACATAAATATCACAGATCATTTTCCTCTCCTCCTAAAGCATTGCAAAATGGCAGCTTGATGTCTACGCTCTGTGATGGGGCCAGGGATAGGGACAGTGGCATACCAACGGGGGGGGGGGGGCGGTCCGCCCCGGGTGCAGCCTTAGGGGGGTTCACAGCCGGACTGGTCCGGAAAATGGTCGATCGCCAAGGCAAAGTGAGTCGATCACGGAGCCCATCCCGGGCTCCATGATAGACTCACTTTGCCTTGGCGATCGACCATTTTCTGGACCTGGCCGGCTGTGCACCCCCCCTATGGCTGCTGTCGGAGAGGAAGTTTGGACCAGCCAATCGCTGCCTGGCTGGGCAGAACTTCCTCTCCGACGGCAGAATTGATGTCGGGGAGAGGAATGCTGTTCGGCCCGATGCAGGGAAGCAGAGAAAGCTTGGGGCAGCCGCGGCGGCGGCTTTGGGGCCTGTTCCCCGATGGTGGCAGCAGTGGCTTAGTGGAGGGCAGGGAAAAAGAAAGAAAGGGGGCAGGCAGGGAGACAGAAGAGAAACAGAAAAAAAGAAAGGGGGCAAGAAGAGAGAAAAAAAAAGAAAGGGAGGCAGGGAAAAAGAAAGGGCAGGGAGAGAGGAAGAAAAAGTTGGGGGAGGGAATGAGGTCTGAAGGAGAGGAATCATACAGGCTGAAAGAAGGGAAGAAAGATTGGATGCACAGTCAGAAGAAGAAAGTGCAACCAAACAAGGTAGGAAAAATGATGTTATTTTTAATTTAGTGATCAAAATGTGTCTGAATTTATATCTGCTGTCTATATTTTGCACTATGGCCCCCTTTTACTAAATCACAATAGCGGTTTTTAGCGCAGGGAGCCTATGAGCGTCGAGAGCAGCGCAGGGCATTCAGCGCAGCTCCCTGCGCTAAAAACTGCTATTGTGGTTTAGTAAAAAGGGAGGGGGTATATTTGTCTATTTTTGTATGGTTGTTACTGAGGTGACAGTGCATAGAGTCATCTGCCTTGACCTCTTTGAAAAAAACCCAGAATAGGAATGATAATTAACATTTTCTCAGTGTGCTTTGTGTTTTTTTAAATTTTATTGCTGGTAGGTCATTTTGACTTGGTCATTTTAAAAGTAGCTCGCAAGCCCAAAAAGTGTGGGCACCCCTGAGCTAGAGTGTTGAAGCTGCGTGTGGCTGACACAACCGGAAGTTGCATCAGAGATGACCTTTACGGCAGCCATATGCAACTACAACACTCCGGCTGCTGTAAGAAGGCAGTTTAGACATCGCTGGCCACAGGGTAGGGAGGTTTGTCAGACCGGGCCAGTTGTCCGGGATGGGGGGGCATTGCAGATCTTGTTGCCAAAATCGGAAAGGTGAGGAAGGGAGAAAGATGGGCCTGTGGTGGATGGAGAGATTGAGAGAAGGGGGCAGATGATGGAAGTGGGTAGAAAGGGGAGAGAGAAGAGGTCAGATGATGGAAGTGGGGAGAAGGGAGAGCAAATGCTGAATGGAAGTGGAGAAATAGACCACATACTGGATGGAAGGAGGGATAAAGAAAAAGGACATATGCTGGATGGGGGAAGAAGATAGAATTAATGAGATAGGTTGCAAATTTGCTGCAGTAGTTCCGCTATCTCCTCCTTTAGTTCCTTCAGAACCCTTGGATGGATTCCATCCAGACCCGGGGATTTGTCAGTTTTTAGTTTTTAGTTTAGTATCTGCCTGCGAACATCTTCAAGGTTCACTTCCATGGATGTTAATTTTTCTGCTTGATTTCCATTGAAGAATTGCTCAGGTATATATTGGATGTGTCTTCGTTTGTAAATACAGCCGAAAAGAACATGTTAAGTCTTTCCGCGACTTCTTTCTCCTCCTTCACCACTCCCTTCCTGTCTCCTCATCCAGCAGTCCCACTTTATCCCTAGCCGGCTGCTTCCTTTTAACATATCTAAAGAACAGTTTGAAATTTCGTGCTTCCCTGGCTAGCCTCTCTTCATACTCTCTTTTGGCTTTTCAAACCACACGGTGACATTCTTTTTGATTCTTCCTGTGCTCTTTCCAGTTCCCCTCAGTTTTGTCCTTTTTCCATTTCCTGAATGAATTTTTCTTATTGCCTATTGCTTCCTTCACTATTTAAGTTATACACGCCGGGTCTTTTGTTCGACTCTTTTTTGCACCCCTTTCTGAATCTGGGGATATACAGATTTTGCGCCTCACTCACCATGTCCTTGAAAAAAGACCAGGCATGTTTTACCGATTGCCATTTTTTGGAAGTATTCCTAAGTTTCTTCCTTACCATTTCCCTCATTGCTTCGTAGTCTCCTTTCCTGAAGTTAAAAGTTGTCACTATAGTTCTCTTTCCTTTCGGTATTCCAACCTCAACCTTGAACTTGATCATATTACGATCGCTGTTTCCCAACGGACCCACTACTTACACTTCCTTTGCAGGTCCCCTTAACACATTTAGGATTAGATCCAAAGTGGCATTTTTTCTCGTCGGTTCTCTAACAAACTGCTCCATGAAGCAATCTTGTGTAGCCTCCAGGAATTTTGTCTCCCTAGCGCATCTTGAGCTTCCAAGACTCCAGTCTATCCCGGGGTAGTTGAAGTCTCCCATAATAACTGTGTTACCGCTTTTGCATTCTCGCTTCATCTCGGCTTCCATTTCTTCATCGATATCTCTGGTTTGTCCGGGTGGACGATAGTACAGGCCCATCTTTATTTCAGGCCCTTTCCTTCCCGGTATTTTAACCCATAGCGATTCCAGCTTGTTGGTTGTCTGGTGTGTCCATTCTTGTCAATTGTTTGCTTTCTTTTAAGTATAGGGCTATTCCACCTCCTTTCTGACCTAGCCTGGCGATAGAGCTTGTACTCCAGCAGTGCTGTATCCCATTTGCTTTCCTCATTCCACCATGTTTCAGAGATTCCAATGATATCTATGTCCTCTGCATTGGCCATGACTTCTAATTCCCCCATTTTGTTTCTTAGGCTCCTTGCATTAGTATATATGCAATTTAGATCCTGGTATTTTGTTTTCTTCATTTCCTTTCCCTGTGCTGCGGTCTTTAGTGTCTTCTCTTTTGCTACAATCTTTCTAACCTCCTCTTCTGGGTTAGTCGACTCCTGTAATTTGTCCCTTGTTTCCTCCCAGCCTTGTTTCCCCTTAGTAACTTCACGGGATACCTTCTTCTGAATTGTCAATACTTGGTCGACTGTTGGCTTTCCCCTTCCTCTTAGTTTAAAGCCTGTTCTATTCCTCTCTTGGCGTTGTTTGCTAGAAGTCTAGTTTCTGCCGCGCTCAGGTGCAGTCCATCTCTCCTGTAGAGCTTGCTTTTGCCCCAGAATGTTGTCCAGTTCCTCACGAAGTGGAATCCTTCTTCCTCACACCATTTCCTCATCCATGCATTTATTGATTGTAGTTCCTCCTGCCTTTTCACATCTGCCCTCGGTACCGGTAGGATCTCTGAGAACGCTATCTTCTGGGTCCTCATCTTCAGCTTCCTTCCCAGAATCTTGAATGGTTCTATCAGTGTGCTTCTTTAGTCTCTCCTGCTGACATCATTCATTACTAGAGGGTATGGTAAAAGTAACTAGTACGGGTTTTTTAAAGGTTTGGACAAGTTCTTAGAGATAAAGCCCATACACTGCTATTAAAGTAGCCCTGGGAAAAGCCATTGCTTTTGCCTGGAGTTGGTAGCAGAAATTTTACTACATCTTTGGATTCTGCCAGATACTTGAAATTTGTACAATAGGCTAGATGGACCCTTGGTCTGACCCAGTATAGCAATTCTTATGTCTTATGTCTAATATTTACACCTGCTGCAAAGCAGGTATAAATGTCTACAACATCATTTTAGCCTTGATTTCTATAGCTTTTCAAAAGATAATTTTATGAAGATAAGTAGGTATCTCTGTAAATCTATAAAATAGGTATCCACTTACTTTTCCACCATATGTGAACTGTTTTAAAACCTGGCTCTTACTCAGCTACCAAAGAGTTGTCAGATAGTAATGATTTTTGATCTCTTCCTGCCTACCACACCTTTACATTTGTCCTCAATTTTCTTTTGATCCAGGAGAGTCCCCTCGCCCTTTGAAATCAGGCCGACCCATTGAAACACCAGAAGCTCAAGCCATTAATAGGAAAACTGGAGGCTGTGGCAACATGTTAACCTCAGACCCCACCCCAAAATATAACAATCCTGACTATGCTACTGTTTCTCTCACCCAAGCTGAAGAAGAACCAGATATTTTAAAAGAAGAAGTCATAGCAGCAATTAAAACTTTATCGAAAAACAAGTCACTTGGTATTGACGGTATCCCAACTGAATTAATAAAAGGCTCAGAAGATGCTATCATGGCCCTCACTCGACTGTGTCAACAGATTTGGAAGGAAAAAACATGGCCAACTGATTGGAGAAGATCACTGTTCATACCTATACTGAAGAAAGGTGATGCCAAGGACTGTAACAATTACAAAACAATTGCATTAATTCAACACACCAGCAAAATATTGCTGAAAATAATACAATGAAGGCTCCAATCATACATTGAGCAAGAACTCAAAGGTATAGCGAAGTTCAGGCTAGTTTCAGAAAATGTTGAGGAATAAGAGACATTATTGCCAATGTTTGATGGGTATTGGAGAAGAGCAAAGAATACCAAAAATCCCTATACCTTTGATTCATCAAGTACAGCAAAGCTTTTGAATGTGAATCACAATAAACTATGGAGAACTCTAGTGCACATGGGAATACCCAAACACATAACTTGGCTGACAGAAAGTCTATATGAAAATGAAGAAACTGAAGCAAGAACTGAATATGGCAACACTGATTGGTTTCCAATAAAACATGGCATCAGGCAAGAATGCATCTTGTCACCTTATCTGTTCAACCTGTACGATGAAACCATCTTCAAAAAAGCAAATTTGGAAGAAGAGAGTGTCGGTTTCAAAGTTGGTGGCCAAAATATAAACAACCTGTGCTATGAAGATGATACAACACTCATCACTAGCAGCAAAGAAGACATGCTGTATCTACTGAGAAAAGTCATAGCTGAAAGTCTTAACATAGGATTAGAACTGAACATAAACAAGACAAAGATCATGACTACAGAAAATTATGAAGATTTTGAGCTTGAGGGCAATAGAATAGAAGTTGTAAAATATTTCAATCTCCCAGGCTCTTTTGTAAACAAAGAAGCAACTAGCAGGGAGGAAATACTCCGGAGAATAGCACTTGGTTGCTCTTCAATGAAGGCTCTCAACAAAGTATTCAAAGACAAGGAGGTAACACTCTAAATGAATATCAGATTTGTCCATGCACTCATTTTTTCAGTGGTCAGTTACGGATGCGAAACAAGGCAGAAAGAAGATTGACTCATTTGAGCTTTGGTGCTGGAGAAAGATTTTAGGCATGCTGTGGACTGTCAGAAAAACTAACAAATTGATTCTGGAAGAGATCAAACCACCTATGTCACTTGAATCCCAAATGATGAAGTTATGACTGTCTTATTTTGGTCACACCATCAGAATAGAAAGATCACTGGAGAAGGACATCATGTTTGGAAAGATTGAAGTAACCAGGCGAAGAGGGTGACCTGCAATCAGATGGCTGGACACATTGAAAACATGGGGATGACACTAGTTCCAGACTAGTACAAAACCAATTTCTTTTTAGATCTGCAACTCATCAAGTCACTAGGACTCAAGCATGAGTCAATGGACACTTAACAACAACGACAGAGTTGGGGAATCATGAATACTGCCTTGTTTTGTACTAAATTATTAAAGAATTACTGTAAATTAGCCATTTGTTATGAGTTAAAGTTCAGTGTAAACCTTTCATGATATCGTCTATAAATGACTGTCTCCAAGGTAGAGAGAACGAGAGGGCACTCTCTAAAGTTAAAAGGGGATAGATTCCCTACAAACATAAGGAAGTTCTTCGCCCAGAGAGTGGTAGAAAACTGGAATGGTCTCCCAGAGACTATTATCAGGGAAAATACCCTCCAGGGATTCAAGACAAAATTAGACAAGTTCCTGCTGAACCAGAATGTACGCAGGAAAGGCTAGACTCAGTTAGGGCACTGGTCTTTGACCTAGGGGCCGCCACAGGAGTGGACTGCTGGGCACAATGGACCATGGTCTGACCCTGCAGCGGCAATTCTTATGTAAGTTAAATTAAAAATAAAATATTCTCCTTTTCTCAAATGTTAAGGACAAGCATAGAAGCCTTGCATCTCTCATACATGATTATTACACATTTCCCCCTTCAGGTTATAGGTTCAGGTGCAATATATTCATCACATATTTTGTCAGATATGACCCTGGTTAACATATAATCTGCAGCTGAGAGCTTTTATTTATTGATTAGCTATCCCTTGTCTATTACCTCTCATTTAGGATGAAAAATTCTATTGAGGAAAAGGCACAAAGAGTTCTAAGTCATTTAGTGAAAGGGACATTTTGTATCCTCAGCTACAAATATTCTAGCATGGAACTGATCTTAAGTGCTGCATTGTATAGGATGTTCAGGGTATGCCCCTTGTAGTTATATTCCCCTGTCTATTCAAAATGCCTTTCATTGAAGTGGCTGAGATGAATCTAACAGCAATATAAATTAAATATTTCATCGTAAGAAGAAAGATCTTAAAGTAATTTCTACACATTAATCTGGCTAATGCTTTTCTATGTGAAAGCTAGCAGGTCAGTTTTCAAGTGCAGCAATAGCAATAGCTTGATATACCGCTAAAGGCCAGGTGACGGTTTCTAGGTTGTTTACAAATTTATTAACCTTTTCCTCTCATAACAAATTTTACTTTACGCTGTTTCCAATCGTAATTATTTTAGCACAGTTTTGTATTATTCACCATTATCATTTACGGCTATTGTAAACATAATATAAATAAGTCAAGTCTGTAAATTCAAATATTTTGTGTTCCTGGCTCTTTATTAGTCCATACGGACTGTTTATCCACTGTCTATGTCTTCTTAGTCAGTTGAGTTGGGAGCAAGTTTCTAATCTACAAGAGTGTGATAGCATTCAAAGCAGTCAACTGGATGAAGGCTAGGTTGTCTTGAACATGTTTTGCAGAAGAACACGTTTTTTTTCCTTTCACCTTTTGCTTTTCTATTACTGCACACTGCACAGTCCTTTGACTTATCTCCTTCCAAGTGTCCAAGCCAATGCTGCTGCTGGTTTAGCCTCTCCGATCTGTCCAAAGTAGATGGCCGGCCTCTCTTCTTTCTCACGTTTCGAACGTCTCCTACCAGCTGTTCTATCAGGTTCCTGCGATAATCAAGGTGAGTGATTTGTTTCTTCCCAGTTGCTTTATAGTGCATGTTTAGCGGAATGAAGCTGTTTACAACTGAGACTTCTAGAAGCCAAAAGAATGTCTTTCTCCACCACTTGACTGATTTTCTGGAGAAGTTATACAATGTGTACATGTGATCTGCACGATCAACAGCTCCCATTTTCCTTGTATAGTCAACTATAACTGTAGGCTTTGAGATTGTCTCTGTGCCACCTTTTATTTTTCTCTGTACCTGTTGTGTGTCATTGCTGTGAAAGGTTGACAGCATATAGATTGGGCGTTTATCTTGCCACATGAGTGCCATGACTGTTTTTGTGGCATAGGCCAAAATCTCGAAACGTTTCATTTTCTTCTTCATTGCTTCTGGAAGACCTTGTCTGATCCTTTGCACAGTTCCTGTCAAATGAATGTTCAGCTTGTATAGTTCAACTGCCAAGGTAATGCTGATGTAAAATCTGTCTGTGTACAAATGGTAACCGCTGCCATCTGACTTTTCCAACATTTTGTTTACAAGATGCAGAACAATACATGCTGTAAAACCAAGCTCGGGTTTGCATAATGACTGTGTAGTCTGTTTGCCATAGTATGGCTCGAATGCAGCAATATAACCAGTTTCTGAATCTGCCAGAGTATACACACGCAAGCCCCTTTTTGTTGGCTTCTGTGCATTGTACATTTTATATCCCGCGCGTCCTTTGAAATCGATTCTTGTCTCATCGATTGCTATGTCCTGTCCTGGGATAAAATAATCCAAACATTTTGACTGGATATGATTCTGCAACTCTTTTATTTTACCAGTACTCTTCACAGTAACAGATGATGTGTGCAACATCCAGTGAATCTGTAGAAATCTGTCATGTGAAAATACATCTGCAAAGTTCCATGTGATCGAGCCACCGCCTTGAAAAGTAATCAAAAACATTTGGTTTCTCATTTATGGCCATGTTCAGAATAACACCAATTTATGTTCTTATCTCATCTGCGTTCATGGCAGTCCATTTTTTTCCATATAGATCTGTCTGATAGATCCAGATTTTCAATGCAGGAATGTACATAGGAATTGGTTTCTTCTGCAATCCGAGCTCATCTTCTGGCACGTTATTGTCAGTCAGCTGGAAACCAGGTCTTCTAACTGAAAACTGAAAGTGAACAAAGTTATTTCCAGAAGCTCCAACTTTATGTCATTCATCACCCTCCCACTCAGTCTCTTCAGATTCTGATGCTTGAGTATCGTCAACGTCACTTGTTTCCCCCTCATCGCTATTGGCCGCTACATTTTCTGCATCAAAGTCTGAATCATTATCCAACTCAGACTTCAAACTACTTGGTAATAAATCCATTTATGCCAAAACTGCAGCCCCAGTCATTTGTTTGACATGAGAACGGCAACCTCGTTCTGCCATTTTACTGATCGTTCGGCTGTCAATCAAACCTCCTCGGGCTGCCAGCAAGCCTCCGACTAGGGCGACCCTAGTCACGTGGCCTAGAGGTGTGCGCCGAGTTTGTCCCATACCCTGGGACGAATGATAGTTAGAGTAGATCATTCTACAATGGCCCAATAGATGGGACAAATGATAGGTAGAAGGTGAACTATATATCCCATTCCATGGGATATACAATGGCAACGACATTTTTGGAATGTCCCGTCATCCGGGACACACGATAGGAAAAGGTTAAGTAATATAAGATTGAAAGATAGGGGATGGGAAGTCAAAAACTAAAAAGACATGAGAGAAGACGTCAGGAGATAGTGTCATGGTGCTGTACCAAAGGTCTCCCTAAGGAGTAGTGTCTTAAATGATTTCAATTTAGAATAGGAGGCTCTAACCCTAAGGGAAGGGAGCTCCACAGTTTTGAACCAATGTAGCAGAAAGCAGCATCGCAGGTAGTGAGTTACCAGGCTAAGGGATGAGAGTGGAGAAGGGGCTTGCTGACAGGAAAGTGACAAGTGTTGGGGATGTGAGGGAACATAAAGGGCAAAGAGATTGTTGGTTATGACATTCAAATATATTCAGCACCACTATTTGGAAAGTTAGTAACTGCAACTGGCTCTATGAATAGTGAACATCTGGATAGCTAAGTAGTTTACATTAGCACAGACAATGTGCTGTGCTGACTTTATTCACAAAGCTACAGGATATGGATAGCAGCAGAATATCGAGGACTATCTGTTGAGCTAGGTGGAACACCCATATTCCATTCTTGCTTTGCCCTGGTGCTATCCAGTTGGAACTAGATTCTATAAATAGAGCCTAAATTTGGTGTAAAAAGTGTGCTGAGTGCTGTTCTGAGATGAGCACCATTTATAGAATAACATGTAATTTGGGGGATTGGTAGCCAACTTTTAGCATGAGGATTTACATTAACTGAAACCTGAGGCTCCTTTTATCAAGGTGCACTATGGGGGTTAGCGCATCGGCCATTTCATCACGCGCTAACCCCTGCGACAAGCCAAAATACTAACGCCTCGTCAATGGAGGCGTTAGCGACTAGTGCGGCAGGCGGTTTAACGCGCGGTATTTCATTTGTACTAACCAGAGAAATGATATTTATTCATTGTAATAATTTGTTAATGGCCCCCACACATCTTGAAATTTATTAAAATTTCCTTTCTGAAGAGCTAATGTTCTTTCCATTTTTATAAATATGACACACTGAATTCCACCAAAAGCTATAGTTTAATCTACTCCAATTTTTCCAATTGCATGTTATTTGTTGTATGGCGACTCCTGTTAAAATAAGTAAGAGTTTATTATTTTTTGAAAGATATTTGGCTCTTAGCCCTCGTAGACATGCCAAATAATTCTGTATCATTCGATAATGCCACATCATTTTCTAACAAACTATTAATTTGGCCCCAAATTGATTTCCAGAAAGCCATAATAAATGGACAATAGAACAATAAATGATCTAAAATCCCTGCTTCAAGATGACAATGTCAACATCTATCCGACTTAGAGCAATCTAATTTTTTTAAACGAACAGGGGTCCAGAATGCTCTATGTAACAGGAAAAACCATGTTTGTCTCATAGATGCAGACATCGTACATCTCATCCTTCAAGACCAAATTTGTGGCCATTGAGACACAGTAATTTGATGCTTAATCTCAATGCTCCAAATGTCCCGGAGACCAGTCTTTGGTTTTTTATTCATAAATCCAGATATTAATTTGTATCACTGAGCGGCCTGGTGTCCCAGGAAATCTACCTGAAAGCATAAGAACTCTAAACTTATTATTAAGATTTTTCCATTCAGGGAACCCCACCTGAATAGCCTGCTTCATTTGCATCCATCTAAAATTTTGTGATTTCGAGGGAAGAGGGGGGATAATTTTATTAATGTATATTGTACGTTGTATTTGATTATATAATATGAAGGGTTGGGGAGGGTGGGAGTTAATAGCATTTTATGTGTACTCTTGATGACTATTAAGTGATATATTTATGATCTATTTGTTATATTATATTGATGCACTTATTGTACGTTTAAAAATGAATAAAGAATTTAAAAAAATAAAATAAAATTTTGTGATTTATTAAGGCCATATTTATGTTGCAACTGTGAAAACTCAAGCAGTTTACCATTACCATTATGTAAACATGTGTACTCCCCTATACACCCCCAAACCCTTTTTTACTGGCATATAAGTGGCTCATGCAGCCATAAGGGCTATTGGGGTGGTATATAAGTGGGTCTAGGGGATTCTGGAGGTGGTTTGGGGGGCTCACCATAACCTATAAGGGAGCAGTAGGGAGGAGAAGACATGACACCCTTTTTGTGAAGTTCACAGCAGTGCCCTGTAAGGTACCCCACTATTTAGGTGGCATGTCTGGGTGTGCAGTCCATCACTTTGCAGACCCCTCCCACATCCAACAGGGCTTGTTATAGGCATTTTAGATTTGGACGAAAAGTTGGACGAAAATGTGGTATAAAGATGGACTATTTAGTGGCTTGGACAATCAGATCAGCAGGATGTATAATTAGACGATTTTTGAAATGAAAAAAAGTTGGACGTATTTTTCGAAAATGTGCCTTAAGCTGTTTTTTACTTTTGGACGACTTGCGAGATGGACGTAAACAGACTTAGACGTCCCTTTCGATTATGCCCCTCTATGTCTTTAGAGGAGATCAGCTCATGTAGCAGTTAAAGCTTATTTGCTACAGATCTAATATTGATGTATAGGCATGGGCCAAGAGTGGTGGATCTTTCTTGAGTATATAGATGCAACAGTGGAACTTGTATGAGGTTAGTGTGTTTGGCAAAGTTTTTGTTGTTCCTCTTTATTTTTATTAGTAGGTCGGTTGCCACAGAAAATAGGTATTTGATAGTTTGGATAATAAGTGTAGATATTGGAATATCAGTTTGGCAGTCGGATATTTTTACATTGTTTGGATTTCCTGTGGGTTGACCGAATAGGAATAGGATAGTATGGTACAAGGTAATTGTCTCCTAGGCTGGGGAGGCTTTGTGGTACTAGACATATCAAGTAAAGCGAAAGAAATTCATCTCCTCTGCAGGAGGTAGGTGGGCTCTAAACAGTGAAAAGTTTACCTGCAGGAATTTATTCATGTGCTGATATTGGAAGACCTGGACACAAGTCTGTGAAGTGCTCTTTTGATATTGTATTCTGTTTGGTGTACTCTCTATATATCTAATTGTGGTATACTGTTCTGCTTTCTAACCTAGACCTCTCTATTCCTAAAAAACACAAAAAAAACACCCCTTCCCCCCCAAAAAAAAGATTTTCCTTCTTTTTCTGGCTATCCCTGGTACAAGAGTCTTTCTTGAGCTGCTAACTTTTTCTAAACTTTCCTAACTTGGGTTCTAGATAAGCTCTGTAAGCTTTTATTTTACATTGCCATAGCTTGGATAGTTAGCAGATTAATTTTTGCAGCTGGGTTATTGGACAGGACTAGCCTACTTCCCACACATCTTAACTGTAGGCAGGCTCTGTTACAGTGTTTTAATAGAAAATTTACATTGAAGATAGGTTTCATTGCTAACCCAGCTCACAGATCTCTGGTGGCTTAGGCCCACCCATCATCTCCTCAGCTCACCCATCCCTGTGCTTATACTACTTAAATATCTAATTCTCATTTGCTTGGTTCCTTTCTGAATTAAGGACAAATTGTTCCACCCACCCCTGGATTATCACTGATAAGTTTTTTTCTTGTCTATAGATCAGTCACTTCCTATACCATCCAATCAAGATGACCTTTATTCAGTGCAATCACTGTGGCACTTTAATTCCAAGATGCACCATCTGGAAATTTAGGGCTTGCCCCATCTGTCTTCAGCTTTCTAGTATTAAGGAGGAGCTCAGAAATCTTAAGCAGGAATTGATTGCAATCAAAGCAACTTCCAACACTCCACTGAACCATACCAATTTGCCACCACTGTCTCAAAGAGTAATGCAATCAGGAAATAAATAGATCACAGTAAGGTCATGGCACTCTTTTTGTGAAGTTCACAGCAGTGCCCTGTAAGGTACCCCACTATTTAGGTGGCATGTCTGGGTGTGCAGTCCATCACTTTGCAGACCCCTCCCACGTCCAACATGGCTTGTTCTAGGTGTTTTGGACTTGGACGGAAAGTTGGATGAAAATGTGGTATAAAGATGGACGATTTAGCGGCTTGGACGATCAGATCGGTAGGACGTATAATTAGACGATTTTCGAAATGAAAAAAAAAGTTGGACGTATTTTTTTGAAAATGTGTCTTAAGCTGTTTTTTACTTTGGACGACTTGTGAGATGGATGTAAAGGGACTTAGACGTCGCTTTCGATTATACCCCTCCACATATTTTATTTTTTTCATTATCTGTTAGTTCAACAAGAAAGAAAGGAGCCAAGATGAGTGTAAATGTAGATAGAAAACAAAATTGCAGACTGCAGAAGTTATAGTATATGGAGTGTGGGAGAAAAACTGGCTTAAAAATGCTTGATTAAACATTCATAAGGTGGGTTTTTTTAAAAATTATTATTTATTTAAATTACTATTTGAAATCTATCTTCTTTAAGATGTATTAAATGAAACTCTTATTTTCAAAATACCAAAAATAGCATTAATAATTTCTCAGGATTTTTTTAATGTTCTTTATAAAGCCATTCCATAATGTCAAATAACATCTAATCTTTTTGTAAGACTACATTACAGGGTGCATAATGACTGTGCTAAATATAATCTCACTGCTCACTGTAGGTTATAAGCATCCAAAAAAAAGATGACCAGCATTTTGGAATTAACAAGTGAAAAATGGAGTTCTTTATGGTATAGAAGGGCCATTTGTCACTTACTGCTGCAGTGAAACCATTAACAATCTGAATGAGAAGCAATCCCACAATGTCAAACTCAATATTGAAAACCAGAAAAATCGGATGTTTATGTTCCCTTTGTTGGCAGCACATGGGCAGAAATCCACATTAAAGATTCACTGTAGCTGAAGTCAGTTGATAGACTGGTGATATACTAAATATTGTCAATTACCACAAGCTATTAAGGTTGCTTAGCACTATTTTGTACTCAACTAGCTGGTTCAACCTGACTTTTTTATTTGCATACCATTTTGTAAGACGCAACACTTTGCATGAGAACTAGTTGAATTATTTTTGTTTTCCAATTATCATCTATTTGGAGATTTATTAGCATAAAAATTAGCATTAAAAATCAGGAAAAGAAAACAATACAAAGCCCAACTTTTCAAAATATAGGATGGGTGACTCAAAATAGGAATGATGTGCTATGATGGACTCTGCAGCTCCAGTTCTTATTCCTGTGAGTTTCTTTAGCTCAAAATTGTCAGTATGAAAGAGAAAATTGAGGGAGCAAGATGGCTGCTGACCAGGAGCCACATTTCCAATCCTCTTGCTACTGCTTTTTCTTTTTTTTTGTTCCTTGTAGACTTGATTTCTTGATGAGCAAGAGGGAAGGGATAATCACATTATAGAAAACACAACCACAGACACAACAACTCATATCTCAAAACAAAGATCCTGTTGCAATATAATTCATCATTTTACACTGGAATACAACACAAATTGTTTCTTCTATATAGTAGGAAAAAAGACATCTACATTTATCCAATCATATCTTAAATTCTAACTCATGGAGATGTTTTTGTTATCTTTAATCACTGTAAATGGTGTCCAAATTTAGGTGCTGGGAAAAAAATCATGCTAAGCACTATTCTATAAAGGGTACTCTGGGCTCAGTGCACTTTATAGAATTGCACTTAGGCCCTGATTTTTATAGGGATGCTGAAAGTTAGGGGTCATTCTCTTATGCTGAGAACTTTACAGCACCCTCTCATAACTACTTGTACCACATTCCAGATTTTAATTACACGTCAAATGAAGAAATAATATAACATAAGAATATCCATACTGGGTCAGACCAATGGTCTTGCCCAGTATCCTGTTTCCACTGTGGCCAATCCAGGTCACAAGTACCTGGCAAAAACCCAAATAGTAACAACATTCCATGCTACCAATCCCCATGTCTGTCATGTACGTTAGATAGATTGTGAGCCCACCGGGACAGAGAGGGAAAAATGCTTGAGTACCTGATTATAAAAACTGCTTAGATAACCTTGATAGGCGGTATATAAAATCCTAATAAACTTGAAACTTGAATAGCAGACTATGGACTTTTCCTCCAGGAACTTGTCCAAACCTTTTTTTAAACCAGCTACATTAACTGCTGTTACCACATCCTCTGGCAACGCGTTCCAGACTTAACTATTCTCTGAGTGAAAAAATTTCCTTCTATTGGTTTTTAAAAGTATATTCCTGTAACTTCATCGAGTATCTCCTAGTCTTTGAAATTTTTGATGGAGTAAAAAATTGATTCACTTGTACTTCTTCTACACCACTACATTTTGTAGACTTCAATCATATCTCCCCTCAGTTTGTTGTAAATTTGCCTCTTAGGGCTCCTTTTACGAAGCTGCGTTAGGGCATTAACGTGCAGAATAGCGCGCGCTACATTCAAGTTTCAAGTTTATTAAATTTTTGTTATATACGCAATATCAAAAACTTCAAAGCGTATAACATTTTTAAAATGGGGGGAGAACAAAACTCTTTTACACAATTACATTCAAATTCTATCCATTCTAATACATAACTGGTACGGAAGGTGAAGGGAATGAACTACAATCTTTAAAGAGAGAAAGAAAACATTTAGCAGAGAGCACATTTGGTAGGTAACACAAAAAGGAGAAAAGAGAAAAAAGAAAGAAGAGAAAAAAAGATGAATTTATAATCTATACAGAAGTCTAATTTAGATCTAAGAAGTTTGGTGATTTGTAAAATTATGTTGTCTATTTTTCAAAAGTGTCCTTGAACAAAAAACTTTTTAAGGAACGCTTAAATTTTTCTAAGGAAGATTCATTACGAATATAAATTGGTAAATTGTTCCAAATCTGGGGTGCTACAACTGAGAAAATGGTTGACGTTAGTTCTAGCGTGCGTAGTGTGCGGTAATATCCTGCATGCGCTAAAAACACTAGTGCACCTGAGTAAAAGGAGCCCTTAGTAGCTTCATTTCATGCCCTCTAGTCCTATTTTTGGAAAGAGTAAATAAGAACATAAGACTTACCATACTTGGACAGACTGAACATCCATCTAGCCCCGTATCCTGTTTCCAACAGTGGCCAACCCAGGTCCCAAGTATCTAGCTAGATCCTAATTAGTAAAACAAATTTTATGCTGCTTATCCTAGGAATAAGCAGTGGATTTCCCATAAGAACATAAGAAGTTGCCTCCACTGGGTCAGACCGAGGTCCATCTCGCCCAGCGGTCCGCTCCCGCGGCGGCCCTTCAGGTCTGCGACCTGTGAAGTGGTTTCTGACCTCTTTTATAACCTACCTCAAGTTCTATCTGTACCCCTCTATCCCTTTATCCTCCAGGAACCTATCCAAACCCTTCTTGAACCCCTGTACAGAGTTCTGGCCTATCACTTCCTCCGGAAGCGCGTTCCATGTGTCCACCACCCTCTGCGTAAAAAAGAATTTTCTAGCATTTGTTCTAAACCTGTCCCCTTTCAATTTCTCTGAGTGACCCCTAGTGCTTGTGGCTCCCCTCAGTTTGAAGAATCTGTCCTTATTTACTCTCTCTATGCCCTTAAGGATTTTGAAGGTTTCTATCATGTCCCCTCTAAGTCTCCTCTTCTCCAGGGAGAACAGCCCCAGCATTTTTAACCTGTCAGTGTATGGAAAATTTTCCATACCTTTTATCAGCTTAGTCGCCCTCCTCTGCACTCCCTCGAGTACCGCCATGTCCTTCTTGAGGTACGGCGACCAGTATTGAACACAGTACTCCAGGTGCGGGCGCACCATTGCGCGATACAGTGGCATGATGACTTCCTTCGTCCGGGTTGTGATACCCTTTTTGATGATGCCCAGCATTCTGTTTGCTTTCTTTGAGGCTGTCGCACATTGCGCCGATGGTTTCAGTGATGAGTCGACCATCACCCCCAAGTCCCTTTCCAGGTTACTCACCCCTAGCAGTGTTCCTCCCATTTTGTAGTTGAACATCGGGTTCTTTTTCCCTACATGCATGACCTTGCATTTCTCCACGTTAAAACTCATTTGCCACTTTTTTGCCCAGTCTTCCAGTCTCGTTAGGTCCTTTTGTAGGTCTTCACAGTCTTCCGTGTTTCTAACCCTGCTGCAGAGTTTGGTGTCATCAGCAAATTTGATAACCTCACATTTTGTCCCCGTTTCCAGATCGTTAATAAATATATTGAATAATAGAGGTCCCAGCACCGACCCCTGCGGAACTCCGCTCGTGACCCATTGACAATCTGAGTATTGGCCCTTGACTCCAACCCTCTGTTTCCTGCCCGCTAGCCAGTGTTTGATCCATCGGTAGATATCCCCTTGCACCCCGTGGTTCCACAGTTTTTTAAGTAGCCGTTCATGTGGTACCTTGTCGAAGGCTTTATGGAAGTCAAGGTAAATGATGTCTATGGATTCACCCTTATCCATCTGACTGTTTATTCCCTCAAAGAAGTACAGCAAGTTCGTGAGGCACGACCTTCCCTTGCAGAAGCCATGCTGGCTCGCCTTCAGTTGTCCATTGTTTTCTATGTGTTCGCAGATTGTGTCCTTTACCATTGCTTCCATCATCTTTCCAGGAACCGAGGTCAAGCTCACAGGCCTGTAGTTTCCCGGGTCACCCCTTGATCCCTTCTTAAAGATGGGCGTGACATTTGCTATTTTCCAGTCCTCTGGGATCTCCCCAGTTTTTAGGGAGAGGTTACATATTTGGCGAAGTGTCTCTGCTATTTCGTTTCTCAGTTCTTTTAGTACCCTTGGGTGGATGCTGTCCGGGCCTGGTGATTTGTCGCTCTTTAGTCTGTCTATCTGTCTGAGGACATCCTCTTTGCTTACCTCTAGTTGTACCAGCCTTTCGTCGTGCTCTCCGTTTATAATCACCTCGGGTTCTGGGATATTGGATGTGTCCTCTCTGGTGAAGACTGACGAGAAGAATTTGTTTAACCTTTCAGCTATCTCTTTTTCCTCCTTTATCGCTCCTTTCCTGTCTCCGTCGTCCAGTGGTCCCACTTCCTCTCTGGCTGGTTGTTTCCCTTTCACATACCTGAAGAAGGGTTTGAAGTTTCTTGCTTCTCCTGCCAGTCTTTCCTCATATTCTCTCTTTGCCTTCCTGACCTCTCGATGACATTCTTTCTGGTGTCTTTTGTGCTCTTCCTGGTTTTCCTTTGTTGGATCCTTTTTCCATTTCTTGAAGGATGATTTCTTGTCACTTATCGCCTTTTTAACTGCAGATGTTATCCATGCTGGGTTTCTAGTTCGATTTTTTTTGCACCCTTTCCTAAACCTTGGGACGCACAGGTCTTGTGCCTCGAGCACTGTGCCTTTAAGCAGTGTCCAGGCTTCCTTTACGGTCTTCACCTTCCCTGAGTTGCTGTTGAGCTATTTTCCTACCATTTTCCTCATGTCCTTGTAGTTTCCCTTTCTGAAGTTGAGTGCTGTCGTTTTGGTTCTTTTCACCTTTGATGTTCCCATGTTTAATTTGTACTGGATCATGTTGTGATCACTGTTCCCTAATGGTGCTATTACCACCACTTCCTTTGCGGGTCCTTCTAGCCCGTTGAGGATTAGGTCTAGCGTAGCATCCCCTCGCGTTGGTTCCGTGACCAGCTGCTCCATGAAACAGTCCCTTATCGCCTCTAGGAATTTAGTTTCTCTCGTGCAATTTGAGTGCCCAATGTCCCAGTTTATTCCCGGATAGTTGAAATCCCCCATAACCACCACCCTTCCACTTTTGCACTCCTGCCTCAGTTCGGCCTCCAGTTCCAGGTCGTTTGCTTCTGACTGTCCTGGTGGGCGATAGTACAATCCCAATTTGATGTCAGCTCCTTCCCCTCCTGTCAGCTTAACCCATAGTGACTCCAGACTGTCCGCCCTTATTGTTGTTTCTGTTCTGGATGAAGGAATGGAGTCCTTTATATACAGTGCTATTCCTCCCCCCTTTTTGTGTGCTCTGTCCTTCCTGTAGAGTTTATACCCTGGAAGGGCCACATCCCATTTGTTGTCCTCTGTCCACCATGTCTCTGTGATTCCTATTATGTCTATGTCCTTATTTCCGGCTATAACTTCTAGCTCCCCCATTTTAGTCCTTAGGCTCCTAGCATTTGTATATAGGCAATTTAAGTCCCAGTTTGTTACCTTTTCTTTTGGATCTACTCTTGATTTGTTGCTCCTGCTGGTCTCCTCACGTGTTGCCTCCTGTGGTGTGTCTATCCCGTCCTCTGCCCGCTTTTTTGTTCTTTGATAGCCCTCTGGGTCCTGCTGTTTCCTCCTTGTCTTACTCTTTATTTCTAGTTGCCTCTCGGGTCCCTGTGCTGCATCTTTGGGTTTATGTCCATAAAGTGTCCATTTTGTCTCTAGTCCACTATCGCCATTTTCTGTTTCAGTATCCTTGCTTGATACTGTGGTCCGATGTGTCGAGGTCAGATCGACTATTGGCTTTCCCCTTGTTATCAGTTTAAATTCATGTCTATGCAGGTCTGGATGTTACGTGCCAGCATCCTCGTCCCAGCCGTGCTCAAATGCAGTCCGTCTCTCCTATAGAGCTTGTTTTTCCCCAGGAAGGTTGACCAGTTCCGTACAAAGAGGAAACCCTCCTCGTCACACCATCGCCTCAGCCATCCATTTGTTGCTTGCAGCTCGGTCTGCCTCTTCGCTTCTGCTCTTGGTACTGGCAGGATCTCTGAAAAGGCTATCTTCCCTGTTCTCAGCTTCAGCTTCCTCCCCAGGATCTTAAACTGCTCGGTCAGTGTAGTCATGTTGAAATTCCTTCTGCTGACGTCATTTGTTCCGACGTGGATTATCACTGCTGTGTCCTCTGTCTCAGCTCCCTCCATGATACTCTCAATTCTGTCGGAGATGTCCTTTGTCCTCGCCCCTGGGAGACATGTCACTAGGCGATCAGCACTGCCTCCTGCTATGTGACTGTCCACCTCTCTCAGGATTGAATCTCCCACCACGATAGCAGATTTTCCTCTCCTCAGCTTCCTCCTGGGTCTCAGGTCTGTGTCGATGATTGGATCCTCCAATCCTTCCTTCTCCTGGTTGATTCCTCCGCAAGGTTCCTCTCCCTCGGCTCCTGGTGGGTCCTGGTGGCTCCTGGCGGGTCCTGTCCTCCATCCGTTTGTTCCCTTCTGAAGAGCGGGTGATCCTGTATTTCTACCATCTTGCAGGCCTCCTCGATGAATCTTTCGAGCTCTCTGACCTGTTCGTGGATGTGGTTATCTCTGCTGGTGTCCTCGGTTGGTTCAAATTCCCTTGGTTCCTCTATGGAGCGGAGTCCCTCTAGCTCCTGTACTTTGACCTGTAGTCTCCCGATCTCCTTCTTTAGGCTAGCCAGTTCCTGACATCGACTGCATATGTAGGCCTGCCTCCCGGAAGGGAGGTAGTCATACATGTGACAGTCAATGCAGTATACTGGAAAGCTTCGCTTGCCTTCTGCTGCCTCCATAATTCCTTCCATGTGATCTAAAGTTGGTGAGCTGGAGTGTGCCCGACGTGTAGCTAGATGGAGAAGTAGAGAGAGAAGAAAAAAAAGTGAGTATAGAAGAAAGTGAGTATAGAAGAAAGGATAGATAATTTTTTTTTTTTTTTATATTTTTTGAATTTAATTTGGAAGATTGAAGGTTGAAAATTGAAGTTCCTGCTGAGTAGCCTGGCTCCTGGCTCCTTCTCTCGGCTTCTTCGCAAAGGCGCCCTCGCTAAGGCGAGCGCCTTTGCTGCTCGCCTTTGCCACGCGCCGAACGGCCGCGCGCCGTTGGCCCCTCCCCTTTTAAGGGGGAGTTTCGGTGGCTGATGTCAGGGGTGGGCGGAGCTAACTCTCGCCGATCCCCTTAGTCTCCTGCCTCTTCTCTCCCCTTCTCAGCTTCGGTTTGCCTTCCTTCCTTCTGCTTTTGTCCTAAATCCTCTGTCTCTCTCCTCTGCTTTCTCCTGCTTGCCTTCTTGTCTTGCAATGTGCTCCGGAGATTGGCCCCTCCCCTTTTAAGGGGGAGTTTCGGTGGCTGATGTCAGGGGTGGGCGGAGCTAACTCTCGCCGATCCCCTTAGTCTCCTGCCTCTTCTCTCCCCTTCTCAGCTTCGGTTTGCCTTCCTTCCTTCTGCTTTTGTCCTAAATCCTCTGTCTCTCTCCTCTGCTTTCTCCTGCTTGCCTTCTTGTCTTGCAATGTGCTCCGGATATTGGCCCCTCCCCTTTTAAGGGGGAGTTTCGGTGGCTGATGTCAGGGATGGGCGGAGCTAACTCTCGCCGATCCCCTTAGTCTCCTGCCTCTTCTCTCCCCTTCTCAGCTTCGGTTTGCCTTCCTTCCTTCTGCTTTTGTCCTAAATCCTCTGTCTCTCTCCTCTGCTTTCTCCTGCTTGCCTTCTTGTCTTGCAATGTGCTCCGGAGATTGGCCCCTCCCCTTTTAAGGGGGAGTTTCGGTGGCTGATGTCAGGGGTGGGCGGAGCTAACTCTCGCCGATCCCCTTAGTCTCCTGCCTCTTCTCTCCCCTTCTCAGCTTCGGTTTGCCTTCCTTCCTTCTGCTTTTGTCCTAAATCATCTGTCTCTCTCCTCTGCTTTCTCCTGCTTGCCTTCTTGTCTTGCAATGTCTTCCCCAAGCCATCTCATTATCCAAACCTTTTTACAATCCCGCTAAGTTAACTGTTTTTTCACCAAATTCTCCGGCAACGAATTCCAGAATTTAACTATATGTTGTGTGAAGAAATATTTTCTCTGATTTGTTTTAAATCTACTACTTAGTAGCTTCATTGCATGCCCCTTAGTCCTTGTATTTTTGGAAAGAATGACTAAGTGATTCACATCTACCCTTTCCATGCCATCCATTATTTTATAGACCTCTATCATATCACCCCCTGAGCCATCTCTTCTCCACGCTGAAGAGCCCTAGCCACTTTAGTCTTTCCTCATAGGGAAGTCATCCCATCCCTTTTATCATTTTTGTCACCCTTCTCTGTACCTTTTCTAATTCTGCTAAATCTTTTTGAGATATAGTGACCAGAACTGCATACAGTATTTGAGGTGCGGCCATACAAGCCATTCATGTTTACCCATTCCACTCCACCCAGTATTTTATAGACCACATGATTTATTCTCTGTCCCCCTTACTCTTTAATATTTACCTGCTCCCCTCTTAACCCTCTGTCAATCGATTGAATTTACTGTGTATGCTTATGCCGACGATCTTCATCTCCTTCATACCATTGACCCCACTAACCAAAATGATATCTCTACCATTGATCTCAAATTAGGCAGTCCAGAGGAGGGCGACGAAAATGATAGGAGGCTTGCGCCAGAAGACGTATGAGGAGAGACTGGAAGCCCTGAATATGTATACCCTAGAGGAAAGGAGAGACAGGGGAGATATGATTCAGACGTTCAAATACTTGAACTAAACTAAACTAAACCTTAAGTTTATATACCGCGTCATCTCCACAGAAGTTGAGCTCGACAAGGTTTACAGGAATTAAAAACAAAGAAAGGAACTCCAATGGAAGGAAGGAGGGCTTGGTAAACAGGAAGGAGAGGGGGGAGGGAGGGGGAAGTTACATTTTGGAGAAAAGCCAGGTTTTCAGATGTTTTCTGAAGTGTTGGAGGGAGGTCGAACTCCGAAGATGGGCAGTAAAGCTGTTCCACAGCTCGGTGATCCTGAAGAGGAGGGATGTTCCAAGTTTTCCTGTATGGGAAATGCCATTTAGAGAAGGGAAGGATAGTTTGAATTTCTGAGTGGATCTGGTGGAATGAGTACTCGAGAGCCAAGATAGAGGAAAGAGGGGAGGAAGGATGCCGTGAAGAGATTTGAAGGTAAGACAGGCGCATTTGTAGCGAACCCTGAGGAAGACTGGGAGCCAGTGAAGCTTAGACAGAAGCGGGGAGACATGGTCGAATTTGCCTTTTGCGAAGATTAGTTTAGCTGCGGTGTTCTGAATCCGTTGAAGTCTGATAAGACTTTTCTTTGTTAGGCTTAGGTAGATGGAGTTGCAGTAATCAAGTCTGGAAAGAATGATGGATTGGACAAGGACAGCGAAATGTTGCTGGTGGAAGCAGGATCTGACTTTTCTTAGCATATGAAGATTGAAAAAGCATTTTTTTACTAGGGAGTTGATGTGGTCGTTAAAGGACAATGTAGAGTCAATGATGATTCCCAGAACTTTGCTAGAGTGCTCAAGCTGCAGATTGGTGCCAGAGGAAAGTGGGATGAGGGAGGGTAGCTGATCCAATTTCAGGCCAAACCAAAGAAGTTTTGTTTTGGTCTCATTTAGTTTCATTTGAACGGTGAGAGCCCAGGATTGGAGATTTGTTATGCAAGTTGAGATGTTATCAGAGAGGTTGGTG
Organism: Geotrypetes seraphini; assembly: GCF_902459505.1. Classification (NCBI taxonomy): domain Eukaryota; kingdom Metazoa; phylum Chordata; class Amphibia; order Gymnophiona; family Dermophiidae; genus Geotrypetes; species Geotrypetes seraphini. The sequence continues at coordinate 257,104,093 of NC_047086.1, forward strand.
AGGTTAGAGTCAGTTTCGAGAAGGACAAGGATGTCGTCGGCGTAGGTGTAAAGTGTCTCAGAGGTAGATAGTTGAAGGAGTTTCAGGGAGGACATATAAACATTGAAAAGAATCGGGGATAGAGGTGAACCCTAGGGGACTCCGCAGAGCGATTTCCAAGGGGAGGATGAGGTACCATTTATGTTAACGAAGTAGGAGCGGGAACGTAAGAATTTTGAGAACCAATCTAGGACTGTGGAATTTATGTCAATTTCGGAAAGTTGGAGGATTAGTATGTAGTGGTGGACAATGTCGAAAGCTGCAGAGAGGTCAAATTGAAGAAGGACAGCGAACTTGTTGCAGGAGTGGAGTTGTTGGACCTTTGAAATTAAAGAGGCTAAAAGAGATTCAGTGCTGTAGTTGGGTCTGAATCCATGTTGATAGGGTAGGAGAATGGAGAATCTCTCAAGATAGGATGAGAGTTGGGTGGCTATGATGGATTCCAGCATTTTGGTCAGGAGTGGAATGTTGGCTATTGGGCGATAGCTGGAAGGAGTGGAGGGGTCCAGATCAGCTTTTTTCAAGAGAGGGGATAAGGAAACGTGTCCCATTTCTGTCGAAAATAGGCCTGAGAGCAGGGCGGAGTTTAAGAGTTTGGTGAGAGATGAGATGGCCTATGCTGGAATGTTCTCATATAAGTAGGAGGGGAAAGAATCCAAGGTGCAGTTGCAAGATTTTAACTTGAGGCAGAGTTTAGAGACTTGGGAGTCGGAAACGAGCTCAAAGGCGGTCCAGGATCTATCGGCTGGGATATGGTTGGCCTCGTTTAGATTAGGGGTGGAGGTAGTAAGCACCAGAGAGTTGTAAGCGGGGGTTGGGGGAAAGGAGCATCGTAAGGTAGTCACTTTCTCATTGAAGAATTTTGCTAGATCGTTAGCAGATGGAGAAGAGGGGAGTGAGGAAGAATCGTGTTTAGAGGATATGGAACGCCAGATGTTGAACAAAGTGTTACTTTGGTTGTTGGAGCTGCAGATTTTGTTGCCGTAGTAGTTCTTCCTTGATTTTTTTAATTCGGTGTTGTAGAACTTAATGGAAGTCCTCCAGGACTGTCTGTCAGTGGGGGATTTGGATTTTTTCCATTTTCGTTCTAGTGTTCGACATTTCTGCTTTAGTTGTCTGTGGAGGGGAAGGTACCGGGGGCCTTGCGGGTGTAGGAGACCGTTTTAGTGGAAAGTGGAGCAAGGGAGTGGTAGGTGGCCTCAGAGAGGGTGATCCAGTTATGCCAGTTGGATTCAGGGTTTGGAGGGTTGGGGATGGTGGGAATTAGGTTGAGGAATTTGGCCCAGAACAAATCGCTCGCAATTTTTTTCTGGAAGGTAATAGGATTGAAGGGTATTAACGTAGAACAAAATCTTTTCCAGAGAAAGGAAAATGGTAAAACCAGAGGACATAATTTGAGGTTGAGGGGTGGTAGATTCAGGGGCAATGTTAGGAAATTCTACTTTACGGAGAGGGTAGTGGATGCCTGGAATGCGCTCCCGAGAGAGGTGGTGGAGAGTAAAACTGTGACTGAGTTCAAAGAAGCGTGGGATGAACACAGAAGATTTAGAATCAGAAAATAATATTAAATATTGAACTAGGCCAGTTACTGGGCAGATTTGCACGGTCTGTGTCTGTGTATGGCCGTTTGGTGGAGGATGGGCAGGGGAGGGCTTCAATGGCTGGGAGGGTGTAGATGGGCTGGAGTAAGTCTTAACAGAGATTTCGGCAGTTGGAACCCAAGCACAGTACCGGGTAAAGCTTTGGATTCTCGTCCAGAAATAGCTATGAAGAAAAAAAAAAAAAAAATTTAAATTGAATCAGGTTGGGCAGACTGGATGGACCATTTGGGTCTTTATCTGCCGTCATCTACTATGTTACTATGTTAAATTAGCTAAAATTCATGATTGGCTAAATGTGAATATGCTTTCTTTAAGCATTTCTAAAACCAGCACTGTGCTTTTCCCATGGAAAGAAGGTTTAGAGTTAATTGCTCCGGTCTCTATCGACAATGTCCCTCTTAAAGCTCCTTCAACAACCAAAATATTAGGTGCACTTATCGATAACAAACTTTCATTCCATCCTCAAATAAGTACACTGGTCAAAAACTGTTTTTATAAACTTAGGATGATTAGATCTTTGGTCCCTCTCCTCGATGTAAAGTCTCTTAATGTGTTAATTCATTCTCTCGTAATATCTAAAATTGATTATTGTAATTCATTATTTAAAGGGTTATGTTTCAAAGATATAAAACGTCTTCAACTTATACAAAACACAAAATTGTTTTGGGTTCTACATTATTTTGGGTTCTAAAAAATATGATCATGTCACCCCTCTGTTACAAAAAGCTCACTGGTTGCCAGTTTTAAATAGGATCACATATAAAATTGCCCTCTTGACTTTTAAAACCATGCAAACTAATGCCCCGGCATTTATAGATAGACTATTCCCTTAACGTCCCATCCCTAAAGATAATTGGTACTCGCCATACTCTCATTTTTTCAATCACCGCCACTTTAATTTGGAATTCTCTCCCTCTATACCTTAGAGCTGAACGAAACTTGCAGAAATTCAAAAGCAGCCTAAAATGCTTGCTTTTTAAAGATGCCTATAGATGATTTTTTACACACGGATTTACTTTTGCACTTTTTAACTTTTCCCTTCTCCTGTTGTATTTCCCTTTTATGTATTCTTTCTAAGAAATTGTAGTTCTTCCCTTTTTTCCCCACTGTTTTCAGGTCATAAGTATATTAAATTGGTGTATGTCTAATAATTTAAAAACGTTTGTCTCTCAGCTATTTTTAATTACTTTGTACAACGCTTTATACCTTTGGATAAACGTTTAATCAAAATTTAAATAAACTGAAACTATAACTACTACATCCAGTTCCTATATTTTGCCGAAAAGAACCATTTTCAGAAATACTGAGGTTAATCTATCTGGTTTCTGTGTTGATTTCAGTGTGCTAATTATTTGTTTTAAATGTGTTCTACTCATTGTAAAATGCTTAATCCTTTGAGTTCCAAACTCTGCAATCTGTAGATCCATCTCTGCTTGCTTTGCAATAACCTCTTGCCTCTGACTCCTCTTCTAAACATTGGTATATGCTCAGTCACAAAAAAGTTCCAAAGAGATGAATGCCCACAAGTCTGGTATTGAGTATACAGAGGCGCTTCAGTTTCATGTCTTGATTGGTATTCTGCAGAACTCTGGTTGAATGCTCTAATTGTTTTTTTCCCACATATATCTTCAAACACATTTTATTTTATATACTACATAATCAATTTTGCATGTGCTTAATTGTTGTTTTTGACACTTTTGTCCATTAACTGGAAGGATAAACTCCTTTGTCTGCCAAGTAACTTCACAAAACTTCCACCTCCTGAATTTAAAATGTTCTCTTAAAATTTTATTGTGCAGTGTTGTATCCTCATCTACTCTGTGTGTGATTGATAAAGCTGAAGGTCTCAGAATTTCCTTTCAATTGCAATTCTAGTGAATGCTATTCTTAACAATTTCTCTTTGAAATAAGGATGCAAATTTAAAAGCTGCTAATGTTTGCTCATGATTGTATTTATTTTATAATCTGTGGAGTAAGCTAATCAAAAAATGTATCCATACAAGTGGTATGTTTTTTCATATGTGTCATGTTTATTGCCATATACTGTAGAATTTCTATTATTGTACAATAGGGATCTGTATTAGTTCGAAATGAATAGGAAACTATTAGGTGAGGTCTTCCACAATTTAGTTTTATTTCCTTATAAAGTCTAGAAGCCTATGGCTCAACAGATTTTATACTCTCCCTGTGTAAAGGCCTTTGGCTCAGCACTTCTAAGGTGCAGCCTGCCCCTCTAGGGTAACAGATTCATGGGCAATATGGATGGAGCCTTATGACCTTTATAGGGGCTCATTTAAAAAAAAACAGAAAAATGTCCAAAAAAGCAGTACAAAGTGGCATAAGAACATAAGCAATGCCTCCACTGGGTCAGACCCGAGGTCCATCGTGCCCAGCAGTCCGCGCACGCGGCGGCCCAACAGGTCGGCCTGATGCAGGGAAGCAGGGAGAGCTTGGGGCAGTGGTGGCTTGGGGGCATGTTCTAGTGGCTTGGGGAGGGCCTGTTCCAGTGGCTTGGCGGCAGTGGGTTGGGGAGGGCAGGGAGAAAGAAAGGGGGCAGGCAGGGAGACAGAAGGAAAGAAGGGAAACAGAAAGAAAGAAAGGGGGCATGAAGAGAGAAAAAAAAGAAAAGGAGGCAGGGAGAAAGAAAGGGCAGGGAGAGAGGAAGAAAAAGCTGGGGGAAGAAATGAGTTCTGGAGGAGAGGAAGCATAACGGCTGAAAGAAGAAAAGAAAGATTGGATTCACAGTCAGAAGAAGAAAGTGCAACCAGAGACTCATGAAAGGTAGGAAAAATGATTTTATTTTCAATTTAGTGATCAAAATGTGTTCGTTTTGAGAATTTATATATACTGTCTATATTTTGCACTATGACCTCCTTTTACTAAACTGCAATAGCGGTTTTTAGCGCAGGGAGCCTATGAGCATTGAGAGCAGCGTGGGGCATTCAGCGCAGCTCCCTGCACTAAAAACTGCTATCGCAGTTTAGTAAAAAGAGAGGGGGTATATTTGTCTATTTTTGTATGGTTGTTACTGAGGTGACAGTGCATAGAGTCATCTGCCTTGACTTCTTTGAAAAAAGCCTGGAATCTAATATAATAAAATGATAGGCCGCGCATGCGCACTAAAAAAATCGTGTTCCCTGATCCGTCGCAAAAACACGATTGCGCATGCGCGGGTTTTACGTCACCACTTGCTTGCGGCGGCTTTCAAATAATTAAAAAAAAATTACACAGCTGCGGCGGCCTTCCTCACCGTGAATGGTACCGGCTCCTCTCTCGAACTGCACCAGGATCGAGAGAGGAGCTTCAGCGCCGGCTTTCAACTTAAAACAAAAAAAAAACAAAAACCCAACTGGAGATCGGCGCTCTCACCCGCTCCCACTGTGCAAACCCCCCCCCCCATGGGAGGATGTGCCGCAGCAAAGTGCTGCACAGTGTGAGCGTGCCGGTGCCGGGTTTTGCAACAGGCCACCGGCCAATGCTCACCCAACGCCGAACTCGCCGTGCCTTCAAAGGATGTTGAAGGTCCTGCTGGTTCTCATCAAAAATAAACAAAATAAATGTCAGGAACAATAAAGATTTAAATGAACTTGTGTCTGACTTTATTCTTAGAGTAGCAACTGCTACAGTTTTAGTCTTTGAATTAAATAAATACAAAGAAAAATCCAGGCTTGCAAAAACATAGCCTATACACCTTTCTGGCAGGTAAGTTTAGAATGGTACTGTTGTATCCTTGCCCTCACAGTCTCACAGTCCAAAAAGGGCACAAAGTAATACGGCTCCTGGAACACCCAGTGTTTCTGCTGGTTATTCCCAAATGTCTTACACACTCTGATGAATGTATTGCCTACGCCTGACTTAACAGGCCTTCCCCAGCCAACCTAACAAACAGTTGGTGGGGGAGGGGAGTAGCTGAATCCACCTTAGCAAAAAGCTTGCCAACAAAATTGGCCCCACGATCCCTCCCTGAGGATATTATGTGGATTCTCCCCACTACTTCCTTGTCCATACATTCATACACCAAAATTGGACAAAAAAAAAACAACAGGAGAAAATGTACAAAAAAACTCCACACTTTCCTCTCTGTCACCAGCCTAAGGTACAGCTGCAGCAGTTAGCTCAGCACTGCTCATGCTGTCAGCACTTGACTGGTGCTTCCAAACAAACTCAGAGCAAACCAGATTCCAAAAGCACACAATCAAAAAGGTGATTTAACTTAGCTCTGGTCCATCTGTGCTTCCTCTGGTTCTTGTGTAGTATCCATAGGTTCCATGGCTTCCTGGCAAGCTGGCTGGTTCACCCCAGGGACAGTGGACACTTCTGCCATTCCAACATCCTTATTCATTAGAAAGTCAGGAGCCCAGTCCCTGGAGACCGCTTCCTGGGCTGACCCAGGGAAGACTGATTTGTTCTTCCTCAGCACAGCCTCTAATGCTCTGAGTTGGCCACGCCCTGACCTGGAAGGGGGAGGGCTAACCTGCTGCTTCTGCTGGTCTCTCAGTTTAGCCTTAATTGGCCCCAGCAGAGGCTCATTAGATGCTCTCTGACACTGACTCTCAGGCTGTCCTTTTGAATAAGTCCCCTCCCTCTGCAACAGGCTGTTCTCCCACTCCTCTTCTACTCCCTGGGTTTCTGTAGACTGATGTTTCAAAGGAAACAGAGACCCAGTTTGTCTATCAGAGTTTACCCTGCTGCAGTGATCAGCCCTTTTCAAGAAAAGGGGAGGATTTGGAGGAGACTTGCCTGTAACAAGCCTAGCCTTAAGACTAGGGTTGTTACAACAGGTACTGGAGGGGGAGAGACATATCGCTTCTGCACCGGTACAAACATCCCTCCAGCGTTGGTAGCCGCTGCACGTTAAACAGGCTGCTTCTCCTGCAGTTGAGTCCCTCTGCCGCGTCACCGATGACGTCATCAATGACGCAACAGAGGGATTCAACTGCAGAAGAAAGCCGAAGCAGCCTGTTTAACGTGCAGCGGATGCCAACGCTGGAGGGAGGTTTGATATTAAAGTCATCTTGCTGCGAGGGTCGCAGAGTCAGCAGGGGTTGGGCTGGGAGGGGAGAGAAGCGTCTGCCTCGGGTGCTTCAGGCAGCAGCAGCGTTTACAATTCGCTGCTGTTGCTGGCTTCAGGCCTTCCTCTCTGGCCGGTCCTGCCTACTTCCTGTTTTCATGAAGACAGGACCGGCCAGAGAGAAAGACCTGAAGCCAGCAACAGCAATGAATTGTCAATGCTGCTGCTGACCAATGAAGTAGTTAAATGAGGAAAGGGAGCAGAGGGGGAGAGAATGGCTTGGAGGGAAGGAGGAAGGTATGCCAGACCAAGGCAAAAGGAAGGAGGAGATGGAGAGAGGCCATATGGGACAGAGAGAGAGAGGGCGGACCCTGGATGGAAAGAGAAGAGAGGGCAGTGAATGGAAGGGGCAACATAGAGGGTGAACAGTATTCTAGCACCCGTTAATGTAATGGGCTTAAAGACTAGTATAAATAATAATTAACATTTTCTCTGCATACAGTGTGCTTTGTGTTTTTTATTTTATTTTATTGTTGGTAGATCATTTTGACTTGGTCATTTTAAAAGTAGCTCGCAAGCCCAAAAAGTATGGGCACCCCTGCCTTAGACTATATGTCTGAATGCAGCATGAGTCAGTAAGGTACAATGTGGGGGAATGGAATGAAAGTTTGTTCTATAACAATGGTCTAAAGTACTTAAAGAAACATTTCTGTCCTTATGTAGGACTGCATAATGAATGAGAGTTTGATGTGTGAATGTGAGGATTGGTTAGTAGCAGAAATTAAACCAGAATCCCTGTATGCAAGCAAAGCATAGTGAGTGGGGGATGGGCAATGCTAACTTACCTTAGAAGGAGAAATAAAGCCCGGAGTTGATTCAGTGACATGATATCCCTGATAGTGGGAACTTTTGGGAGGGGAATTGTAGACCATTTAAACAAGGGTGGATGGTTTCCAGCCCACTGCCCAGAAATAAGAAAGGTCAGTGGGATATTCATAGTTCAGGCAGTCAGGTGGGAAGAACTTCCTAAAGAAGTAGTGGGCTCAGTACAATAATTGTGGCAAGCCTAAAAAGAGTGGAGCTAAAGCCCAGGGCCAGCTGGTCCATGTGGGCTTTTGTATATAAGTTCTTGAAACCAGAATGCTGCCCAGAACTGTGCAAAGCATGGCAGACGAATTGTGAGAAAGAAACCCAGATTAAAAGGGACTTGTTTTGGTTTTTTTCTTTTTTCTGATTGATGCAAAAAGTGGCTGTAAGGAGAACTTTTGTTTGTGATAAATCTCTTCCAAGTATCATCAGCTGTGCACACTGAATGGGATAATTAAACTTGGAACTAGAAATTATTGGTGGGAAGTTGTTGTTTTTTTCTTTTTCTTTGCTGTGCTTATTCCAGAGTGCTTATTCCAAAGAGCACTAATTCTTGCACCTGGAGTGGGAGCCAGGTTGCCAGCGCTAGACTTACCCCTGGCCCCATCACAATATATAACAAAGCACAAGAGTAAGATGAATACAGTGTAAAGCTTAAACTAAGCAAGGGGGTGTTGGTGTTGGGGGGGGGGGTCAATATTCAGTAGGTCAGTTATTACATTTAGATGTATAGATCGGTTAACTAGAACATAAAAACATAAGAATAGCCTTACTGGGTCAGACCAATGGTCCATCAAGCCCAGAAGCCCGTTCTCATGGTGGACAATCCAGGTCACTAGTACTGAACACTTTTATGCATATTTCCATGCTATTCTTCGATGGAGTGCTACCTTTCTATGCAGGTACTTTTGCTGTCCCTAGTGAGTTCACAATGTAAAGTTGTTGTTTTTTAAATACTTGGATCAATGGAGGATTTGAAGGGCAAATTCTATGAGAAGCGCCCCAAAGTTCATTGCTGAGCTAAGCACTTTTCAGCGCGATTCAAGTAAAATTGGGTGCTGTTTAACGAATCATGCTGAGCGGCACCTATTTTGGAGGCGCCCAAGAAATAGGCCAGCTCTAGGCACAACTAAAAGTTAGGCGCCTATATAACCTCTTCAGTACACTTAAGAGCAGTGATTCTGCAATAAGGCACCTAACACCTAGCCACGCCCACGTCTAACGTGCATAGCGCCTTTTTTTTTTTTAAGGCCACCTAAATTTTTTGAGGCGCCTTATTGCAGAATCGCTCTTTCTTGATAGGTGCCTAGGTTTCAATTATTGCTGATTAAAGAGCTTAATTGAGTTAATCAATTTAGATAGGTGCCTATCTGGTTGAGCGCCTCCAAAATAGGTGCCTAACATTAGGCGCCGGTTACAGAACTGGGGCCTAAGTGACCTGCACAGGGTCACAAGATAAATGCTTTCATTTGGCTTCTAATCAGAATACATCACTCTGTCTCTCTCTCACACACACACACATATTTGTACCCTGCATACAACTAAGCAGCTTACAATAATTTATATACAAAATACTGTAGGACAAACATAATACATTACAACAGAATCATTCAGTGGGAGCACAGCTGCCATACATTAAAACTTCTCTTAATTAATAAAAAATGCTTTCATGAATAGGTGTTTTCATATATTTTTTTAAATTGCTGTTTTATTCTTTTACAAAACCGCAAAGGCAGTTTTAGTGCAGGCCGGCGCACTGAATGTTTTGCGAATGTTCCTATGAGTGTTGGGAGCAGCAAAGAGCATTTAGTGCTCCGTGATTTTTGTATAAAGGAGGGGGGAGTGTTATTGTGCAAAATCACAGTGTGCCAGGCAAAGCATTCAACAATCATGGCCCAAAAATTGAAAATGAACTATCAATTGTTGTAGCATGAAATATCTGACGTATATCTGGAACTACTACGCGCTTTTCATTTATGATCCATAGCACTCTTTCAGAGAGTAAAATTGAACAATCTGTTTAAAATATTTTGACGTATCACAGTATAGACTCTGAAATAACACAAATAATATTTTGTATCAAATTCTATAACTCACTGGTAATCAGTGTAATTAATTTAGAATTGGTGTCACATGTTGGTATTTATTTAAGCCCCCAATTACTATTGCCTCCACATTTGACATTTGTAAGGCACAAAATCTGGGTTAGAACAAGCTCCGATCCCTTATAGGGAGGAGCGAGGCCAAATCGGCCGAAGCCGGAGCGATAGGATAGGAGGGGGAAGGGAGGGGCCAAGCAACAGGAAGCAGGGGGGGTGGGTTAGGGGATAGGGGTGAGCAGAAGGGAGGTCGCCCTTTCGTTACGGCGATCCCAAAGAGAGAGGCGGCTTCCCTTCCTCCCACCCTCGACCGCAGTCTGTTCCCTCACCTGGGGCGCCTCCGGCTCCCGCGGCGATCGGGTCCGGTGTCCTCTCCGGCGGCTGCACGCTGGTGTGTGGGACCGCCGCCCGCGGGATGCCTGCATGGGGGAGTTGGGCCGCTGCCGGGTGGGAACTCGCCGGCCGGTGCAGGCTGTGCCGTGGGCCGCTGGCCCCAACGTGGTCGGGGGGTGGGTTGCGCCTGCGGGGAGATTGTCTTCTGCGGCCCATCTCCATGGGCTTCGCGGTGCCGCCACCGTCTCCGGCAGCGCGGCGCGCTGGGAGGTGGGGTGGCTGGGTTTGGGCCGCTCTGCACGCGGCCACTGAGAGGACCGCGGTCGATGGGACAGATCCGGGGACCGCGGTTGGCGGCCGGCTGCGGCAGGCCGCGAGCTCCCCCGATTGCTGTGCTGTGAAGCCATGCTGCAGCCGGCCGCTCGACTCTAACCGCCCGATTTGCGCTGAGGAAGGGGAGGCGGCCCGCCCCACCCCGGTTTTGTCCAGGGCGGCGTGCCTTCGCCTCTACAAAAACAAAACTTTTTGAATGGAGGATTCGGCTCTGGCGGCTGGACCTTGCCCCTCTCGTTCCGCTCGACCGCTGTGGGGAGGGGAGCCGATCCTGTTGGGGGGGGGGCGCTGCTCGCTCGCTCGGAGAGTTTGGCGCCCCTCCCCCACATGGCCAGGCGGGACCGTGGCAGCTTGGGGGCTGTGGGTGGGTTCTGGTCCTCCCTGTGGATCCTGCCGGATCTGGCCACCCACGTGGCCCCTCTCGGCAGGAGCGCTCTGTTGGTAGAGTGGGTGGGCCCTGGTCCTCCCGTTAGATCCGGCACAGAACAGGCCACTCGCGTGGCCCCTCTGTGCTTGGACCTGGCTGGGGAGTGCTCCATCGGTGGAGGTGCTGTGCCAGTGGCCCGACTAGGGAGTGCTCCATAGGTAGAGGTGCTGTGCCGGGGGCCCGACTGGACTGTGATTTTGTGTGGCGGTGGTGCTATTCATAATACTATTAAATGCTATGCTATTAGGCAATTATATGCTATCTACAGCTATATATGCTATTTAATTAAATGCTATGCTATTAGGCAATTATATGCTATTTAATAAAATGCTATTTAATGCTATGCTATTAGGCTATTATATGCTATTTAATAAAACGCTATTTAATGCTCTGCTATTACGCTATTATATGCTAGTTAATAAAATGCTATTTGCTGCTATGCTATTAGGCAATATGCTACGCTATTAGGCTATTATATGCTATTTAATAAAATGCTATTTAATGCTATGCTATTAGGCTATTATATGCTAGTTAATAAAATGCTATTTGCTGCTATGCTATTAGGCAATTATTTGCTACGCTATTAGGCTATTATATGCTATTTAATAAAATGCGATTTAATGCTATGCTATTAAGCTATTATATGCTAGTTAATTAAATGCTATTTGATGCTATGCTATTAGGCAATTATTTGCTATGCTATTAGGCTATTATATGCTATTTAATAAAATGCTATTTAATGCTATGCTATTGCGCTATTATATGCTAGTTAATAAAATGCTATTTGATGCTATGCTATTAGGCTATTATATGCTAGTTAAAGGCTCTTATATGCTATGTAAAGGCTCTTATCTGCTATTAGCTGCCATTATATGCTATTCAGATCCCATCATATGCGATACCTACAACTTAGCAGCAATGCGCTCCTTCTCCAACTGGAGTTTTTGATGGCTTGAGTCCTATATTGTATTTTATGCATGATCCCAGAAGGAGGGCTTTACTAATATTAGGGCCTGTCTCGGGTTCCAATCCACGTATGCCTGTACTGACTGTCTTTATTCTTTAGTACTTATTATAGCCACGCCTGCTCAACGTAAGCCACGATCAAAACCAGCACTGCAGAAAAAGCCCACGGCTAAGAGTCAAAGAAAGACTAGGACCACAAGCATCACAACAACAGCGGTGGCTTCTACAGCGGCTTCTGCGGCCTTCTGCGGCCTCAACAGCGGCACCGGCTTCTGCGTTTCTACGGCTGCACAGCCTCAACAAGAACTGGCCGACTTAATGGCTTTGTTCCAGAGGCAGATAGAGCAACACGGGGTTCGACGTTTGTCCCAGGTGAGCCACCACAAGCTACTCCAACACCGACACATCCATTCACATAATATGCCCTCGCCTCTCACGGGGAAAACCATGCCCTCTGCTAGCGGTCAACCAAGGGACCATGTTACACTAGCACGAACTATACGGGAGGCACTGTCGCTCTTTGAACAGTCTAGGGCAAAACCTCCTTCTGAAGCAAGTAACACATGGCCCTACCCCCAGATAAAAGGGTATTATCACAGGGATATGTTGACCTCACTTTATGTGTATTTCATATATTAACTGTTTTCTTGCCTCACTTACTCGCTTCATCAGGACACGGCCATGATATCATCATTTCCCACCTTGCTTATGACCCTATTACCTGGAGTATGTTTCCATCCTTAGCATGTTGCCAGTGCAGAATGGGACGTAAAACGTAGGCCTTGAGTCCTCATTTGACTTCCTGGAATTTCTCCTCGACCATACCAGACCCTTATACGGGGATGCTACTGACAACAGATGTGGGCGCACCTCTTGTATTAATTATGTTCTTGCCTCACTCATTCTTCATGACCTACACGGCCAGGCTATCATTTATGGACCACCTTGCTGACGACCTTATTACCAGAGACCTTAGCAGGGCGACCAGCTAACATCACTCACAAGCATCAAGGAGATAGGAATGTGAATAATCCCTTACTCGGAAGGAGAGTCACCATCTGGGAAGAGATCGAACGCCACGTAAGCAGCTCAACACATAGCGCGTGTCTATAATCGGGGAGCGACATAAGGGTTGTTATCGGGGTTTACACCGGATTTAAGTATACATACCGATACAGAATGGAGTTATATCACAGGAGGTATGTACAGTACGATTCGGTGGGATTAGGCCTTGAGTTGTAGCGGAGAGACATTTGGTCACGAGGCTGTTTTTGTTGCTTTTGTGATTGTGATGGGACATGCCGCGGGTCTCAAAATAGTACCTGAGGTCGAGACCACTGCTCAAGATCTTGCTCACCCTAGAGTGGTAGCAAACTCAGTGATCTACATTCAGTTATTCGGGCAAAACCAGGGATCTACATTCCGTTTATACATCAGTGTTCGGGATGGAGGCTGCCTCGATTTTGTGTCGACAGGACCACATGGAATGCTGAAGGCCCTTCATACTTCCGTTTTACATTCCGGAGTTTACCTTAGGGTGTACAACACTTCAAGAAATGCTGAAGGACCTTCACAATTAGGGTTTACATTTCTTCAAGTACCTGATGGCTTGCGACATTAGGTCCCAGTATTTACTGGTCCCATATTCCTGTATTATTGGGTTGATGGGATAATGAGGGTTAAAGGTACAGGGTATAGGTACATGAGTACAAGGCACCTTGGGTATGAGTTCAACAGTCCATTATGTTCTTCGGTACATTGCCTGTGGAGGTTCCTCAGTACACTGCTGGGGATATGCTCATCAGTACGTTGGATATGTTCATCAGAATGTTTGGTTTGGGGAAGTTCATCACTATATGTTTATCAGTATATTATGCTATTTCGTACATTACTTGCGGAAGTTCCATATGTTTCATCAGAAGGCTTATCAGTGCATTGGCTTGGGGAAGTACAACTGTATATGCTTATCATTGCTTTGGAGGCTCATCAGTACACTGGGCTGGCGAAGTTCAACAGGATATGCTCATCAGTACATTGGATATGCTCATCCATCCACCCCAGCGACCATTGTACAGTTAGGCAATAAAAGTAGATCCGATTCTTTATCCTCAGCCTGCAGGCTTTCCCATGCTACCTTATTGTTTGTCCTCATCCAGCAGGCTTCTCCACACTACCTTATCTGGTCCGATTGTTTATCCTCAGCCAGCAGGCTTCCCTGCACGACCTTATGTACCCACGCTACCTTAATAATAACTTTATTTCGGCATACCGCATTGTGGTCCGATGGTTTATCCTCTGCCAGCAGGCGTCCCCACACTACCTTAATAATAATAATAACTTTATTTCGGTATACCGCATTGTCCGTTGGTTTATCCTCTGCCAGCATTCGTCCCCACACTACCTTAATAATAATAATAATAATAACTTTAGTTCGGTATACCGCATTGTTGTCCGTTGGTTTATCCTCTGCCAGCAGGCGTCCCCACACTACCTTAATAATAATAATAATAACTTTATTTCGGTATACCGCATTGTTGTCCGTTGGTTTATCCTCTGCCAGCAGGCGTCCCCACACTACCTTAATAATAATAATAACTTTATTTCGGCATACCGCATTGTGGTCCGATGGTTTATCCTCTGCCAGCAGGCGTCCCCACACTACCTTAATAATAATAATAACTTTATTTCGGTATACCGCATTGTGGTCCGTTGGTTTATCCTCTGCCAGCAGGCTTCCCCACACTACTTTATTGTTATCCTCAGCCAGCAGGCTTCCCAACACTACCTTATACGGATGGCTTCCCAACACTACCTTATACGGATGGCTTCCCAACACTACCTTATACGGATGGCTTCCCAACACTACCTTATCTGGTCCGATTGTTTTACTCAGCCAGCAGGTTCCTACACTACCTTATCCTCAGCCATCAGGTTCCCACACTACCTTATCTGATCCGATTCTTTATCCTCAGCCAGCAGGCTTCCCCACGCTACCTTACCTGGTCACATCTTATACAATTTATACCCAGTTAGTAGGCAAAGCTCCGAGCTCTCACACAGCCGTGGAGATAACTCGCAATAGACCGATTGTTTATCCTGAGCCAGCAGGCTCCCCCACAGTACCTTATTGTAGTCCCTTATATACCCTGCTTAGATCTCACACAGCCGTGGAGATAACTCGCAATAGACCAATTGTTTATACTGAGCCAGCAGGCTCCCCCACAGTACCTTATTGTAGTCCCTTATATACCCTGCTTAGATCTCACACAGCCGTGGAGATAACTCGCAAGAAATGCAATACGTACTGGGCAAAATTTATGCCCGCCTGCAATAGGACAGCTGTCTGCGTCGGTACCGCCTATTCACCAGTTCAATACAGGATGTTGTCATTGAGGCTATGTGAACCTGCGGGGCCGCAGCCATGACACTTGGGGGGAACCCGCGATTAGCGAGGTTTCGCTATCACGGGTAGTGGCAGGTAAGCACAGCATATGGATAGAAGGCATACATCTTTACTGTGGTTAAGACATGGGGCACGTCGCCTTGCTTGGACGGCAGGGAGGCCAGGCCATGATCTTCACACCTACGTACCGCTGACGAGGGGACACCTCCTTGAACGGGAAGGGTCCGGTGAGCCGGGGTTGCTTGTACGGCACCCCACATTGTGCGGGGATAAGGAGGCATATGCTGTGCGCCTGATCATCGGTTGGTTATATGTTGCCTGGTGATGTACCTTGTGTGTTATGCCATTGTCAGAAGTGCGGTTACAGTGTACAGGTCATCACCGTTCATGCTTGATTATTATGTTCAGTTGATAACAGTTGGATGTAATTGTGCTGTTATGGCTGCGGCCAAATAAATTCCACATGAGTCGATAAATGCCTGAGTGTCATCATTGTTCCATGTTAGTCCATGAGGGGTAAGAGCTACAGTGCTGAGTGCACGATTTGATGGAATTCCAATATACAAGGAATTGCAAAATGTCATGCCTCATTAGAACCAAATATTGGACAACAGTTCTGAAGTCAGTATTTATTAACACTGGCTTTAATTTCATCACCAGTCTTAAATAATAAAAACATGATTGATCAATTTACATTTGTATATGTAGTATACACTCACACACAAAAATATTCATACCTTGATTCAAAAATCTTCTTTTTTCCTAGGACTTTCCAGGATGGACTGGCTCATAGAGGTCTGCCTTGGTAGTGGGTGACCCTAATTAGTGGCATAGTAAGGGGGGAGAGGGGAGTGGCGAGGGGGGCATTCTGCTCTGGGTGCCATATTGATGGGGGCACTGGCACCCCTCTTCTCTCTGCCCTCGCCTCTTCCCACTCCTCCCCTCACCACGTGCTGTCACTGTCCGTACCCCTGGATAGCACAGTGGGTCATGTGACTAACGAACACTGAGCTGGCGTGGTCCCCACTGACTTAGGGAACCCTTCAGATTTAAAGTCTTCCGTCTGTTGCCCGCAATAAGGCTGTCAGTAAATATTCCCTTTCCTTCTGAGAGAATAAGGACTCAGCTAACAAAGCAGGTTTCCAGCTTTTATTCTGGTCAAAAGCCAGATTGTGGTTAAAGCTCACCACTATCTTGCAATGCAAAAATACTTCAGAATAATTTCCAGAAAAAAAAACAAGAAGCACAAAAGGACAATAGCCAATAAACACAGGCTCTCAGTAAAAGTCAGAATGGTAGAAAGTTCAATTGCTGGTTCTTGGACTTTAAGTTTAAGTTATAGTCCTCTTCACCAGGACAGCTTTGTGTACAGGTTAATTAAGTAACTTTGTAAGTCCCACAGAAAAGGTTTCAAAACGGAGTTCTTTCCACAAGTAGCATAAGAAGTTGTCACAAACAGTTTTGCATTCAACATGCCCTGAATTCTTCCATAGACCTCAGAGAAGGATTACTATCCCCAGAACTCAGAGCACATCACAAAAGAACTGTGCCGTTCTAAACAAGCAGCCTTTCTTCAGCTGTTACCAAGCCAACTACTTCTCAGCTGGTTCAGCTCAGAACGTAATGCAGTGCAATCACAGGAAAAATATACGTCAGGGCTTTTCTTTAATGCAGTTTAAGCAGCCTCCAAGTTCCATTACTGGTTTTAACTGAAACGCTCTCCTAGCAGGCAATTTTCCACAGCAGCAATTTTCAAACACAAAAATTCAAAACCCACATTAGCACAAACACTGGCAGCTTCAAAATCCTCACAACTCACTTTTAAAGCAACTTATGTCCATGGCTTCAGCATAAGTTCCTGGCTCTGTTGCCCTGACTGGAGTATTCACAACCTCCATGGATTCAAGCTGCTCATGCTCCACTGGAAAGGAAGGGCTTTCTTCCATCTCCCAATCTCCATTGCTGCTGTCTAGCTGGGGTAAGGGCTCAGATTGCTCCTTGCACAGCTGCTGCCCTGCCTGCTTCCCCCTCTGTTCTCTCACTCTCTGCTCTTTACGGAGCTCATAGCCCCACCCCCTCAGCCTTGATAGGGGGATGGGACTGCTCTCTCTCTTCAGCTGTGTGTGTTTCTCAGGGACAGTATTTCTCTGTCTCTGCCTTAAAGGAGCAGAGTGCAATCTGGGATTTAACCCTTTAACTGGATTGGCAAAAGCTCTAGACTATACAAAGTCTTCCTGCATGCCATTTACTGACTCACTCTGGCTGCACTGGTGGTAGTCAGCGATATCAGGTTCTAGCTTGCTGATCTGGTCAGCTCTTCTGCATAAGGACAAGCTATTCTTATCCCTTTTCTTAGGGACAAATCATTTATTAGCAGCCAATTTGTCACAGTGCGCACCCCCTTATCATTTGTTCTCTGCCGTGAGTAACATCTTTAATGTGCTCTTCGCGACTGTGTTGTCTTTCCCGCTGATGTTATTTCCAGGTGCTGCGCATAGGTAGTGACATCAGCAGGAGAGATGATGGGGTCACGAGGCGTATATTGACGTTCTTGCTGCTCGTGGCGTTGAACAACTAGAGGTATGGGGGAGGGAAGTGGAGCACGTGTGGACTGGGGGGGCATAGATGAGGTGGGGGAGGGGTACCACCACCCTAGGCTTCTCACCCTTTCCTATGCCACTGACCCTAACTACTCTCCTACTCAGTAAACTAATTTGCTTGCATCTGTTGAAAGGCAGTACATAATATGCCAAATGTATATAAACATAAATATTTACTACCAATAGGGAACAATATGATTCTATAATTGTGATAATATACTACATAACTACTTATATATCAAGTTCAAGTTTCAAGTTTATTAAATTTTGATTTTACACAATATCCAATATTTCAATGCGTATTACATAATTGTAAAAGCCAGGGATGACAAATACAAATACAAATAAGACTATTATACAGACTAATCATTATGTTATATTAATACAAACTGAAACAAGTATGTAAAAGGCAGAAATACAATTTATAAAATTTATAAAATTAATTAAAAAAAATAATAAAAAATAAATAAATAAAAAAACATTTAAGGTTTGTACATAAGGATAGGGTCAATTTAGAAAAAAAATATGAAGAAATTAATTGATAGAAAGAGCTTCAGTTATTTTAAAATATATATATATAATTTCTTTTTTTCTTCTTTTTTTTTTTAAATAGTGCTCAGACCCACAATCTTAAGTGTTCAAGTGTATAAAACAAAACACAGGCTGCCATCAGACCATCATAGCACCATTTTATTCTGTACCACCATATATCATTGTAAAATAAACTTATTAATAAAGACTTAAAGAACTTATCTTTTCTGGTGGTAAATTTGCATTTGAAGGTCACGTGACAGGCAGCTCAGTGTTATAAAGTTTTAAGACTCCTGGAAGCCAAATAATAAGACTTGTGTTTCATGGCTTCCAGGAGTCTTTTAAATATGCAGATCACTTACATAAAGACTTTTTAAAACTTTCTAAAAATGGGCTTCAAAAATCCAGTAAGGCTATTCTTATGTTCTTAATTTGGATGTTTTGCCAACTTCTGATAACCAGCCAACATGGTTTCTGCAAGGGGAGATCGTGCCTAACTAACTTATTGCACTTTTTTGAAGGAATTAACAAACGGATGGACAGAGGAGACCCCATAGACATCATATACCTGGATTTTCAAAAAGCCTTTGACAAGGAGCCTCATGAACGTCTACTCCAGAAACTGAAGAACCATGGAGTGGACGGAGACGTACATAGATGGATCAGAAACTGGTTGGCGGGTAGGAAACAGAGGGTAGGGATGAAGGGCCACTACTCGGACTGGAGGACGGTCACGAGTGGTGTTCCGCAGTGCTCGGTGCTCGGGCCGCTGCTATTTAATATATTCATAAATGATCTAGAAACAGGGACGAAGTGTGAGATAATAAAATTCGCAGATGACACCAAACTATTTAGTGGAGCTCGAACTATGGAGGACTGCGAAGAATTGCAGAGGGACTTGAACAAACTAGGGGAATGGGCAACGAGATGGCAGATGAAGTTCAACGTTGAAAAATGTACAGTATTACATGTGGGAAGCAGAAACCCGAGATACAACTATACGATGGGAGGGATGTTATTGAATGAGAGTACTCAAGAAAGGGACTTGGGGTAATAGTGGACATGACAATGAAGCTGACGGTACAGTGCACAGCAGCTGCTAAGAAGGCAAATAGAATGCTAGGCATAATCAAGAAGGGTATTGCAACCAGAACGAAAGAAGTTATCCTGCCATTGTATCGTGCGTTGGTGCGTCCGCATCTGGAGTACTGCATCCAGTATTGGTCGCCATACCTTATGAAGGATATGGCGTTACTCGAAAGGGTTCAGAGGAGAGCAACGCATCTGATAAAAGGGATGGAAAACCTTTCATACGCTGAGAGATTGGAGAATCTGGGTCTCTTTTCCCTGGAGAAGAGGAGACTTAGAGGGGATATGATTCTGCCTTCGGAGAGGAAGTTCCAGGCCAGCCAGGCAACGATTGGCTGGCCCAGAACTTCCTCTCTGATGGTAGAATTGACGTTGGGGAGAGGAAGGCTGATTGGCCTGGTAGATTGTGAAGGCAACGCGAGTCTATCACAGAGCCTGAGATGGGCTCCACGATCGACTCACTTTGCCTTCGCGATCGACCGGTCGATCGCAATCGACGTATTGGGCACCCCTGGTTTAAGGATTCTGGGCTGCAGTCCATTTCATTCCCCTCAGAGATATCTCCGTCTACTTCCATAAGGGACTCCTCACTCTCTGAAGCTGGGTACAAGCTATCCTCTGAAGCAGCATTGGGCCAGCCCTGCTCATGGAGCTTTTCCCTTCCAATTAGTATGGAAGTGCTGTGGAACAAGGGATTTCTTAGCAGAAGGCAGTAAGATAGAGCTCCTAGCCTCCAGTTCCCTGTTCTGTGAGGAACGTCCTTCCCTCCAGGTTCCTGATTGCTTGTGGGTGTTCTCAGCTGGCTTTGATTTATTCTGCTGTGTACCTTTCACTGGTGCTGTAGCCACTTCTGCCTGTCAGCTCCACCCCTTTCCTTAACCCTTGCTGTTTCAGATGATTTATAAAAGGGATTATAGGGCTCCTTTTACTAAGGTGTGCTAGCATTTTTAATGCACACAGGAAATTACCACACACTATGCTTCTAGAACTAATGCCAGCTCAATGCTGGCATTAAGAACTAATGCCAGCTCAATGTAGCGCGTGCTATTCTGCGCGTTAAAGCCCTAGCGCACCTTAGTAAAAGGAGCCCATAGTGACTTGGAACAGATATTCTGTTCTCTGCCATCCCTTCTCTGTTCTGCCCTGCTTGTCTGATCTTAGCACTGGGAACAGGATTAATGGGCAACTTCCTTGGCCTAGGAATAGGCACATTTTCTTTAGTGGCAGGGTTTAAATCAGGTTATGAACCCGTGACAGGGGCTTCCCTGTCACAATATCCATGATGGCTATCTAATTATGCTCATCCATTCTGATTATTCATAGAAGATAATTGTTACTTTAAAAAAAAAAACTAACATCAAGTGCAACATATTATCAAACAATTGTAAAAAATAACAAGCACTTAATTCCATCAAAGGAAATAATACATTCACATAGGGGAGAGTGTGCACAGTGGTTAAAGCTACAACCTCAGCACCCTGGGGTTGTGGGTTCAAACCCACGCTGCTCCTTGTGACCCTGAGCAAGTCACTTAATCCTCCCATTGCTCCAGGTATATTAGATAGATTGTGAGCCTACTGGGACAGACAGGGAAAATGCTTGAGTACCTGAATAAATGCATGTAAATCGTTCTGAGCTCCCCTGGGAGAACAGTATAGAAAATTAAATAAATAAATAAAAATATCCCATCCCAACCACCCATTCTTTCATATAGTATAAAGATAAACAAGAGTAATACAAATGATTAAGACCAACTGATTACAATAAAATAATAATTTAAAGGCATATCCCCCTCCCCCCATCCCTCCTGGATGTGTATAATCAAAGGGCTAAAACCAATAATCAATATTTACAAAATTTTGTCAATGGTTCCTGTTCCGCCACTAATTTCTGACAGGTGGGATGATCAGTAACACTCAGAAAAGCACCCAGACAATATAAAGCATAAACAATAACACTTTATTATACATATATATATGATAAGAATTAAATACCTTCACCGTATCCCAAGCAAACACTCCCTTCACAATTGGAGAATCCATACAATTGATAGGTGAGTGGACATGGGAGACTGACCCTTTAGACGTCGTGGCTTCTCCCTACAGACATCATGGATTCTACCGTCAGGGTCAGAATCCCGGTCTTATATAGGATGCACACTGCGGAGTTCATAGTAAAAGCATAAACAGCTGGTCCTGCTGTTACAATTAGTCCTGCTCTTTTGTTCTGTGTTTTGACAACACCCAGGTCAGGATGTCAGAAGGAGGTGTTTGCAGAAATTGTTTTCCCATGAGACTGGTTTCACTGTCCCTTTGAAGATCAAGGAGGTTAGGATGTTCACTGTTCCTTTGAGGCTGTTTGGGCAATTCCTAGGTCAAAAAGGTCAAGATAGCAAATACTTGTCACCGTCCCTTTCTTTTTGATGTAGTTTCCCATCTGTCTTTACTGATGTTATTTGAGCGGCAAGAAGGTCAAAGAGGTCAGGATCTCAAATAAGCAAGGAGGTGTTGCAGTTTATTGTCTCTTTGATGCTATCCAGTTGTCACTCAAATAAAGGAAGTCAGGATAGGTGTTGCACTGTCTCTTTGATGCTATCAAGAAGGTGTTACAGAGGCCATCTGTTGTGGTCAAGGAAGTCAGATCAAAGAGGTCAGGATCTCAAATAAGCAAGGTTATTGTAGAGACCATCTGGTATTACTTTTCTTTGGGGGTCAGGAGTTCAGGTCAGCAGACTTGAGAATACATATTAGTAAACAAAATTATCAGTAATATGCTGGGGCATAACAGTTCCCAAACATCCTTAAATTTTTTATAAGGTCCCAATTGTATTGCTCTCATACGTTCAAATTTATAGATTTTGCACAAGGATTCCCACCAAAAACTACAATTTGACCTGTCCCAATTTTTCCAGTTTTTGTTATTTGAAAAGGAACCTAACAAAGCAGGTAAAAGAATCTATTCAAATCATTTTTCCAGGACATTGCAGTTAACATAAGAACATAAGCAATGCCTCCACTGAGTCAGACCTGAGGTCCATCGTGCCCAGCAGTCCGCTCACGCGGCGGCCCAACAGGTCCAGGACCTGAGCGGTAATCCTCTATCTATACCCCTCTATCCCTTTTTCCAGCAGGAAATTGTCCAATCCTTTCTTGAACCCCAGTACCGTACTCTGCCCTATTACGCTCTCTGGAAGCGCATTCCAGGTGTCCACCACACGTTGGGTAAAGAAGAACTTCCTAGCATTCGTTTTGAATCTGTCCCCTTTCAACTTTTCCGAATGCCCTCTTGTTCTTTTATTTTTCGAAAGTTTGAAGAATCTGTCCCTCTCTACTCTCTCTATGCCCTTCATGATTTTGTAAGTCTCTATCATATCCCCTCTAAGTCTCCTCTTCTCCAGGGAAAAGAGATCCAGTTTCTCCATTCTCTCGGCGTATGAAAGGTTTTCCGTACCTCTTATCTTGCATGAAGTCTTTTTTAGTAATAACACACAAAAAAAAGCTCTGATAACCGTAAAACAGTTCCATTTATAGGCAGTAGCTTCACAGTAAGGAAACATTACAAGCTAGTCAGCTGTTAATATAGATTTCTTTGGTTTTCTGCAGGATTTCTGAGTGGACAATAGAACTTGTCACTGAGATGTATTATGGTGTTCTCTAGAGTTTTTTTTTTTTACCTGCTATAGACCTGCATATCACTGCAGTTTGACTTCTTGTAAAATTCCTCCTGACTTAAAAGATCTGTGCAGAGGTTCAGAACAGGACTGGGAGTGCTGGTTTCTTGTAGCATTTGTCTGCAACTCCCTTTTGCACTGAGGTCTAATGAGAGCTGAGATTCTAAATTAGCACATGCCATTCAGAGCTTACTGTTGTGGTCTCCAGCCTGTTCATTGTATTAATCAAAACGTCACCTCCTTCCCATCAATGCAAAGTGCCCTTTCAGTTAGATACTGACAGTAATGTCCATTTGCAGACAGCTCCCAAGTTCATCTACATGTTTTGCACCACCTCTAAGCCCTGTTCACTATGTTGCCAAACAGAAAAAAAAAATGTAATTTTGTCATATAAAATAATGTCTATGGAGATATTTATATGCTAAACACTCTGGCAGTCTTTGCTTGCAATTAAATTAGGCTGACTCAGGTAACCAATGGAAATTAATTTACTATGCAGTGCTTCACTTCTACTGCAAGCATCCATGTTAAATAAAAATATTAATTAACTTTTTTTTTTTTTTTCTATTAACCATATATTTTCTTTCATTTGTGGCCATGTGAATAAAAAACCTTTCAGTCTGGTAAAAGAAATTCATAGCTGGTACTGCTGCTTAAGGTCTTTGGCAGTTTGATTTATATAATATGGAGGAAGGTTTTATTGTAATACTGCTTAAAACCTTTAGTGATTAGGAGGATATAAATGCTTTACCATGAATAAATAAATTATACACCACGCTTCTTTGGATTTACTAGTATAAATGTATGAATTAGATGAGGGATGATAAAAGTAAGAGATCAAAATGCCTCTTGTATCATATGTGATGTAGGATTTCATAAATTAAACTGACTTTCTAGAAAATATCGTAACCTATGGTTTTACAGAATTTGTACAGCTTTAGCGCTGGTCTATCTGGCTTACAGAGATACGTGGTATACAATATCCTTATAACAGCAATGCTAGCTAGGCTTTTCAATATAAAAACCAAGGCCTAAAATTCAAAACAATTTAACCAGGCAACAGAGGCTCTTGCCCAGTTATATTGGGTGGGTGAGAGGGTTGACACTGCTGCTAAATATCGCCTCTGGCCACCTCAGCATTTGGCAGTTAGTGGCAGGAGTTAATGGGCACCAGTAATATTCAGTTCCATAAATAGTCTTAACTTTGCGGGTATAGTGCTGAATATCAGCAGTACCTGAACAACCTCTGGACAATGCTGATGACCTAAACACTGCTTTTCTGTAGTTACATTTAAAGCAGTTTACATGTTATATTCAGGTAGTTATTTTGTGCCTGGGACAATGGAGAGATAAGTAACTTGCCCAGAGTCACAAGGGTGAGAGGCGCCGGGGTGGTGGCTTCCCTCCCCTGTCCTCCTCTCTGCTCCCCCTGCTCCTTTCACAATCCCCCCTGCCACATGTTCACCCCCTTCCCTTCCCCTATACCTCTCTAGTTGTTCACCACCACGAGCAACAAGAACTTCAACGTGTTCCTCACGACCCCGTCATGTCTTCCGCTGACATCACTTCCTATGCACAGGAGAGACAACACGGTTATGAGGAGCATGTTGAAGTTCTTGTTGCTCGCAACGGTGAACAGCTAGAGGGACGGGGATGGGAAGGTGGCGCACATGCGGTAGGGGGGATCGTGAAAGGAGCAGGGGAGAGTGGAGACGAGGAGAGGGGAGGAGCGCCACCACCCCAGGAGCCTCTCACCCTCGCTTGTGACTTTGGGCAAGTTACTTAGCCCTCCATTGTCCCAGGTACAAAATAATGACCTGAATATAACATATGAAAGCGGGCCTCAAAGTACTCCAAATCCTGGGTGGGCTACAAGTGGCTCTTCTGAAGGATGATTGCCCAGCCCAGATGCTGCAACAAGTGTACCACCTGCTACACTGCCTGGATCCCCTCAGCCAGAGAGGGAGCCCTGATCAGCCAGTCATCCAGATACGGATGGACCAGGACATCTAGGGAGTGGAGATGAGCTGCCATTACCACCATCATCTTGGTGAAAGTCCTGGACGCCATCGCCAATCCAAATGGAAGAGCCACAAACTGAAAATGCTGCTCCAGGACATGAAACTGCAGAAACTTTCTATGTGCCAGAAAGATGGTGATATGGAGATACGCCTCCGTGAGGTCCAGGGTGGCCAGAAACTCCCTCAGTGTCACTGAAGCAATGATGGAATGCTTGTCTCCATCTGGAAGTGGGGCACCTTCAGTGCTGCACTGACCGCTTTGAGATCCAGGATCAGTCTCCAATATTTGGAGCCTTTCTTTAGAACAATGAAGTATATTGAGCATCTCCCTGAGCCCATGTTGCCCTCTTGTATGGGCTTGATCACTGCATGATCTAACAGTCTGTGGACCATGGCCTGCACCCAAAGCGCTTTCTTGGAGCGGCCTGCAGAGGAATACAGAAAGTACTCAGAGATAGGACAGAGAAGCTCCAATTTGAGCCCGTCGTGGAGTACCTCCAAGATCCAGCAGTCAGGCATGATGTCTCCCATTCCTCCAGGAAGGCTGACAGCCCCCCTACCCCCCCCCCCGATGCATGGGAGAGAGGCCATGGACCTAGTATTTTTTAGGGGAAGCTGCAGGATGTCCCCCGAAGCGTGGCCTGGAAAAAGAAGGGTGGACCAGAGTACTAGTGAGGACATTGAAATAGATGAAAATTAGAGCGCCCCAAACTCCTAGCGGGTTGGGACCTGTTCCCTGGCATAGCCTTAAGTTTGTGGTCTTGTACACTCGCCATAAGGTCCTCCAGACTCTGGCCAAACAGAAGCTGTCCCTTAAAGAGCAACTTGATCAAGGTGGCCTTATAAGTCCCCAGACCATTGCCTGATCCACAGCATCCTTTGGGTAGTGCACAGCTTGGAGAAAACTTTCAATATATCATATAAGGCATCAACTGTATAATCCACCCCGGAGATGAAAAAATCCAAATCACACAGCACCACAGTATCAGGGTCATGACATGATTTGAAGTGGCAAGTCCAAGCAATGAAGGACGAGGCTATTGACACCTTGACACTGGCCACAGCTTATTTAAACAGGTATTTAAGGTCCACCCCCTCCATCAGTAGGGAGGGAAGTATGCTTGGTGATCTGAGCCACAGTTGAATCCACCTTTGGAGAAGCAAAGTGCTTGGTAAAACTGGCCACCATGGGGTAAAGCCTCGCTATGGCCCAAGCGCATTTCAAGGGGCCCTACGGGTTATCCCAAATCTCCACCAGGGTACAAATCACATTGGGGTTATCAGGAAAGGAGGCAGTTTGCGGCCTCTGATCACTCATGAGAGAACATTCCACCTGGACCAGATGATCAGGCTGCAGCTTTAATTCCTGCAGAGATTCCGTAATGAGATCCTTCAAATGAGCAGGTTTAAAAAACCTGTGTACTGTGGGGTCATCAGCCAGGTCCCAGAACCCACACAGATCCTGAGAGTGGAACTCCGTCACATTTGCCACATCTTCGGATGCTGCCAAACATCCCTGTGAAACAGAGGGATTGAGAGAATGGCTGATGCAATCATGAGCATTGCCCTTTTCTGCTCCAGGGTCCCTGCTGGGGAACAAAGTAAAAGACCCGGGTCCAGCGAAGACATAGTCCCTATGGACGACCCAGACATCAGTGAGGTGACCACAGGCATGGACTTCTTAACTAAGTATGCCTGATAAAGCATATTCACAAATTCCAGGGGAAAAAGATCTCCTGTGGTGAGAGCCGCCCTGTGCACTTCAGACTTAGAGTGCTTGGAAAACTTATGAGGTTATTTTCTGGAACGGCGCTTCTGTTTCGCCAATATGCCTCCAGCACTTTCCTGAGCCCCCAGACATGATTTTCATGGAAATTGGGGCAGAAGGCTCAAGCAGGGTCTCCCCGGAGGTGGAAGGCACTACATCTGTGCACTTTGCCCCCCTCGTGGGCCACAGTGCACGTGGAACATGGCTGTGCATCTGATAGCCAACCGCCACAAATGAGGCATGAATCTGTCCCATCCCAACCTGGGGGATGCCATCTGTGAAGTTTGGAACAAAAATGAAGCTCCTAATTTAAAAAAAAATATAGTTTTATTAAAATCAGGAAAAATCCAAGATGGCCAACGTGGGTGCCAATTTTGCACTAAAATAGCCTAGGAAAGGAACAGGAATCCCTAAAAAATGGTGATTTGGGAATTTTAGAGGAGGGGAGGGGTAAGTCATGCAGGAAAACCACTCAAAACCCCCTTTTTAAGATCCCCAAAAATTGCTAAAACAGGCTGTCAGTCTGTTACTCACTATTCTATTGTGCTGTATGAGAGAACCTGCAGGCAATGCTGGAACAAGTAATATATGCAGTAGAGAATGACACGGTGACAAAATTCATCGCTGTTCCCGTTCCCATGGATAACCGTGGGAAATAATCCCATGTCATTTTTTAATGTCTATTTCAGCCTCAGTCCTTCTACACCAGCATTCTTCAAAGCAAAGCTTGTGGGTAAGTAGTTGTGGCCATTCATATTCTGATTCTTCCCTCTCTCCTTAAAGAATGACATGAAGATGGTTTACCGCGGTTATCCGCGGGGACGGGAACGGTGATGAATTTTGTCACCGTGTCATTCTCTAATATGCAGCAGTCTGTTATCATATACTGTTATCATATCACCCGTTCTCACCAAAAACAGTACTTCAAACCACACTTATTATAACATTTAGCTTATTCATTGGTCTTCAGAAGAGGTTTAAATCAGGAAATAGAATGGATATCGCTTATTTGATTCCTGATTCGCTACTACTGCCCCTGACATCAGTGAAGTGGGAGGTTTAAAAAGTGGATCAAAAAATGCCGCCCATCTTTGTCTTAAAGCTATTAATGATCGGGATGGTGTGGAACTAAAACAGAAGGGGTAATTATTTAACTACTAAGGGGCATTTGGTTGAGTAACTAACCCTAAAAAATGATTACAACAACAATAATGTTTTTTCACTAAGTTGATGTTTTTTCTGAGTTGAGTTTAACGAATGAATTTTTATTGTAGGGGACTTTTTCTTGATACAGCCTTCAGGCGAAACATGTTGGAATGACAGGTCCCTTCCCAATACTAGTGACAAAGAAAAAACTCAGAGATAAAAAGATAACAGATAAGTTGACAGATTTTTTAGATTAGTTATCTATTTATTTAAGACTAGTGTTTAAGCCCGTTACATTAACGGGTGCTAGAATATATGCCTGTCTGTCTTTCTTTCTTTATGTCTCTCTCCCCTCTCCTGTCTCTTTCTTCCTTTCTTTCTGTCTCTCTCCCTCCTGCTATTTTTCTCTCTCTCTCCCTGGCACCCTTTGTCTGTCTGTCTTTCTTTCTGTCTGTCTCTCTGGTCCCCTGTCTGTCTTTATTTCTGTCTGTCTCTGTTCCTGGCCTCCTTTATCTGTCTGTATTTCTTTCTGTCTCTCTCCCCTCCTCCCCACACACACTTTCCTTTGCAGAAGCAGCAGCGGTATTTCCCTTCCCCTCCAGGTCCCTGTGAAGTAGTAGCAGCATTTTCCCCCACCCCCCATTCCCTTCTCCCCCCACCCCCCATTCCCTTCTCTTACCATGAGCTGTCCTGCTCCGTTCAGCCCCTCCCTTCTCTTAACGCGATCTGGCCTGCTCCGTTCGGCTCCTCCCCCTTCCCTTCCCGCGGGCTGGCCTGTTGTGGCTAAAGGTTTTTTTTTCAAGTTTCAAAGTACTGGCGGCTCCTCTCACGATCCCCGTGGTGGCTGATCCTCCTGTAAAGAGCAGCCTGCGATGGTGGCCGGCTTTAGCGAACCTCGCAGGCTGCTCTCCAACTCGGTAGCATGTTCCCTCTGACGCGATCCCGTGCGTCAGAGGGAACATGCTACCAAGGGTGGAGAGCGGCCTGCGAGGTTCGCTAAAGCCGGCCACCATCGCAGGCTGCTCTTTACACGAGGATCAGCAGCAGTGGCGGCAGCAGCGGCGAGTTATGGCGGGAGGTGTGTTCCCTGCTGAGGACGTGGGCAGGGAGAGAGCTTGCCTGGCTTCCATGGTGAGTGAGGGCGGGAGGAGGGGAGTGGCCAGAATGTTCCCTGCCGCCGGATTGGCGGCCACGGATCATACACCACAGCGGCAGGGAACATGAAATCCTAAGTGCGCATGTGCGCTTAGTCTTTTATTATATAGGATGTATGCACAAAACACTGAAGCACTTTATAAAATACTTTTTAAAAAATGGGTCTAATGAGGAGGTCAGTGCCACATAGTATTTTAGCCATTGAAACCACTTGGCTAATACTGGCACTTCTGAAGACCAATGAATAAGCTAAACGTTATAAAGAGTGTGGTTTGAAGTACTGTTTTTGGTGAGAACGGGCAATGGTGGAACAGCATATAATAATAATAATAATAACAGTTTATATACCGCAGGATCGTGAAGTTCTATGCGGTTTACAAAGATTAAAAGATGGTACAAATTGATTGAACTTAACAGAGGTGAAAAATAGTGATTAACAGCTCAAGGGAACAGTTATTGAAGAGAAAGCGTTGTACGGGTCAGTTGCCTAGATACCTCAGGAACAAATCTAAAGCCTCAGGAAGCTGGAAAGCTGG
Source organism: Geotrypetes seraphini (assembly GCF_902459505.1). NCBI lineage: Eukaryota > Metazoa > Chordata > Amphibia > Gymnophiona > Dermophiidae > Geotrypetes > Geotrypetes seraphini. The sequence continues at coordinate 257,133,688 of NC_047086.1, forward strand.
ATTTCAAGTCTTCTGACTGCCCCACAAGCCTGACCACCACGGCTGGTGACCTCCGCCACCCTCAGATATGTCGCTCAACAGTCCAGCTCTGATCCCAGTCACGTCTCCATGGAACCGCTTAGCCTGCGCTACACCCACTAGCAGACGAACCTGGGGTGAGCTAGTTATCTATCCTGGAGCCCTGATCTGGCTTGCAGGCTGTCCAGGGGGCTTACTGCAGAGCAGGGAACCCCACCAGAAGTAGACCTTCTCCAACAGTCTGCGATCTCCTGTCACAAGGATGTCCCCGCAGGGAACCTCCACAGCACGAGGGCAAACCCACGAAGGAAAATACTGAAAACTATCAAAAGAAACATGAGCAGAAGAGATAAGTTCCTGCAGGCTGGCTTGAGGAAAGCAAGACTGGTGTCCAAGGGGCATGCTTCAGGTTATGCTATCAGAGGGAGGAGTTAAGACTTCAATCATCTGATGCTTCCTAAAGTGCCTGGCAGCAAGAGATGCATAACCCACTGGTCCCGGAATAAAGGGGGATTGCACAAAAATTATATTTTTCTCTTCCCTCAACCACCGTCAGCATGTTTCTTTTCCTCCCTTCCCACCACCCCACCCAAGCATCTCTCTTTCCCTCCCTTCCCATCCCCCCAGCCCATGCAACATCTGTCCTCCCCAATCCCCTCCCAGCCCATGCAGCATCTGTCCTTCCTTGCCTTCCCAAAACCCTCCCAGTCCATGCAATATCTGTCCTTCTTGCTTTCCTAACTCCCCACCCCTACTCTCTCTCTCGGCTGGACCCTGTGATGTGACCTCTCTCCAGTTCCTGACTCCCCCACCTACCACATCCCCACTGCTGTAATTTAAAATGTTCGGGCAGCCGGTGGCACAATGAAGCAAGTCTTCTGCTGTCGGTCTATCCCAGAAGTGTTCTTTCTGCAATGTCCTGCCTATGCAGGAAGAGGAAGTGCTGCAGAAAGAACACTTCTGTGGCAGGCCGCCAGCGGGAGGCTCGCTTCGTGTGCCACAGGCTGCCTAAAGATTTTAAATTAAAGCGGAAGGGAGGTGGTAGGTAGGGGAGTCAGGAGAGCCATACTTCCGATTACCAATTTATGGGGAGTTCATGACCCCTGTGACCTTTCCCGTTCTGATGTCTAAGGGTTGATAGACAGATGTCAGAGGGTGGTAGTTAATGGAATTCACTCAGAGGAAGGAAAGGTGAGTAGTGGAGTCCCTCAAGATTTGGTGCTAGGGCCGATCCTGTTCAATACATTTGTGATAGACATTGCTGAAGGGTTAGAATGAAAGGTTTGCCTTTTTGTGGATGATACCAAGATTTGCAACAGAGTAGACACCAAGAAGGGAGTAGAAAACATGAGAAAGGATCTGCAAAAGTTAGAGGAATGGTCTAATATCTGGCAACTAAAATTCAATGCAAAGTTAAGCTCTGGAACTCATTGTCAGAGGATATGGTAAGCGATTAGCATTTCTAGATTTAAAAAAAAGTTTTGGACAAGTTTCTGGAGGAAAAGTCCATAATCTGCTATTGAGACAGATATGGGGGAAACCACTGCTTGCCCTAGATTGGTCGAATGGAATGTTTCTACTAATTGGGTTATTGCCAGGTAATTGTGACCTGGATTGGCTACTGTGGAAACAGGATACTGGACTAGATGGACCATTGGTCTGACCCAGTATGGCTATTCTTATGTTTCTATAGTGCATAATTGCAAGGGGGCATACATGTGGGTGGAGGCTGGGCATATTTCCGACATGCTCAAAACTTATAGAATACTGCAAGTTCCCGCCAATATACAGCCAGCAGCAGATAGTGATTTTGTTTTCCTCCACCACCAGTACTAAAAACAGAAATGCTAGGCTCTGTCCAGGCTTCATAATTGAATATCTGTATATCTGTGGGGGGGTTTTAAATTATTTATATTTCAGCCATACATTACAAGAAAATAAACCTCTTGTTACAGCAATACAGTAAGTATAATGTTACTTCACATTACTTCAAACAGAAGAATAATTTTTAACCCTTCATTAGATCACATAAGCAATGGGGGAGGTTCAGCAGGAATAACAGAGAAGTTACTTTAACCAATGAAGAAAAAGAAAATTATTAGGAAACAAGTTTATCACAATCGCCCTGCAATTTCATTCCATTCCGTCAATTCGGAGCAATTCTTTTCAGTTCAAGAAAAGTCTTTAGCTGCTTGGAGAGGAAAAACACATATTTAATTTGAATGTACTTTACTATACTCTTGCAGAGATAAGCAAGTAGGAACGATGCCCCTAGAGATTTAGGGCTCCTTTTACTAAGCTGCGCTAGTGGTTTTAATGCGCACTTAGCGCATACTAGACGCTAACGCCACCATTGAGCTGGTGTTAGTTTTTGGCGTGTAGCACGGGGTTAGCGCGCATGGCAATCTAGTGTGCGCTAAAAACGCTAGTGCACCTTAGTAAAAGAAGCCCTTGGTCTCTGATCTTAACACCAAAAATTGCTTTCTCCGTTCTTGAGTGGATTTGGTGACATCCTGGAACATCCATATCCGTTTTCCATGGAATAGATTTTTTGAGGATCTAAAGTACTGTTTCATAACTATATCCAGGTCTTGTTGGAAGACAAAAGATACCAAGAGAGTTGTTCTGCATGTTGTTTCTGATATGGACTCTTCCAGGATATCCGATAGGTTTTGTAAGTCAAGTTGAAAAGTTTGAATATTATTACCACCCTCCAAGGTTCCTCGGGATTATTTAACATTAGAAGATCTTATTATCCTTTTCTTCTCTTCTCTTCTCTCTTTCATTTTTCTTTCCTTTTTCCTTTACTGCTCTCTCTCATCTTTATCTTACATATCCCTTACATGCACCTTCAATAATTGGAGCCTTTGCTCCTCTATAGCTAAACATAGATTTGTATACTCTATATACAGAAAGCTTTATTTTGTTTCTATGTACTTTAAATGATTCTTGTATCCTTTAAAATACTTAATAAAAATTATTGAACTGGAATAAAAAAAAAAAAAAAAAAAAGAAGATCTTGTTTAATGGAGGACTACAGTCAGAGGTATATTTTAGTATTTTCATGAGATAATTCTTGAACATTTCATAAGAAGATATCCCTGAGGTCTTGGGAAAGTTGAGGATTCTCACATTCACCCTCCTACTGAAATTTTCAATGTTTTAATGTATTGCCATACTATCTTTGATAGCCATAATCTTATAATCTTGTAGAGACTGCATCTCAGACTGTACTTTTGTAAGTGAATTTTTTGTTTCGATGTTAGTTTGCTCTAAAGCCTTAGAAATATCATCAAGTTTTCCCCCCAGAGCCTTTACCTCATTAGATGTTTTCAGGGTAACTGTGTCCAGCCTCTTGAACATTCCCCAAATTGCTTCCAAAGTCACCTCACTGGAGGGGGTAAACTCCCCTGGGATGATCTCCTTCAGTAGAAGCTCATCTACCATTGCTGCCTCCTCAGCAGGATAGTTTGTTGCCCCTTCAGCAGCCTTGCTTCCTACTTCCACAGTAGCACTTCAGCCGGACAAGGAGGTGCTGCGGGAGATGGGAGTGACAGTGAGATCTAGTGTTCCTGCGTGGTTAGGTCTTCTCCACCCACTCATGCTGCTGGGCTTCCTTTGCCCGTTTGTGAGCAGCGCACTGGCAAAAAACACTCAGTTGGGTGCTGTCTGAGTGGCTGCAAAGGCATCAAGGAGGCTGTCACCTTTACAGTTCCTTTCCGTTTATGCGGAATAATTCACTGGGGAAAAAGAAAAGCCAACATCACCAGGAGCTTGTTCTTAGGATCGCCTGGTACATGCCACCATCTTGGCCACTCCCCTCAACCTGTTTGTTTGGTTGTTTGTTTGTTTTAAGCTGGTTAGCACAAGACCAGTTAATATTCAGACTTATCTGGCCATGGATTAGTGGATAAAAATAAGACAGCTTTTTATGCAGTCTTATTTATCTACTAAACTTGGCTGGTTATGTCTGCAAATTGAGTGCAACCTGACTTTGCCACCAGAATTCCCCTGACATAGCCAGCTTGAATTTCAGTGCAAAACCAGTCATTTTCAGTGGTATTAAATGCTTAAATGCCACTGAAAATGACCGGATAGCCGTGAACAATGGAGTTAGCCATTCAGCAGCCATTCCCAGTCAGTTAACTCACTTTGAATATCAATCAGTATGTGCTTTGCATGGCACTTTCAGGGTTGTCCATTTACACCTGCTACTGATCTGTTTTTTCTTAGCTCTAAAGTGCTTCCATTCTAAAGCATAGTACATGCAATGGGACCTATTTAACAATAACACTTCAGCATGTGGTTGTGCCTTTTAACAAATTTGGATACCTGAAGTAATGGAGGGTTAAATGACTTTAAAAAGCAAAAGGGAACCGCAGACGAAGTACAAGATGCAGGCAATATTTATTAAAAAAGGAATTGCAGTGATATTACAACCTTATTACCAACCTAGGGACCCAACACGGTCCGTGTTTCGGACAACACTCCTTCCTCAGGGGTCCATGGTAAATAAGGGATAAGGCAAACTGCAATACAAATATTAATACTATTGCCTTCTTGAACCAAAATCTTGAAGCAAAAATGTGTCAATTTTTTCTTGTCATTTTGACACATGTTTGCTTCAAGATTTTGGTTCAAGAAGGCAATAGTATTAATATTTGTATTGCAGTTTGCCTTATCCCTTATTTACCATGGACCCCTGAGGAAGGAGTGTTGTCCGAAACATGGACCGTGTTGGGTCCCTAGGTTGGTAATAAGGTTGTAATATCACTGCAATTCCTTTTTTAATAAATATTGCCTGCATCTTGTACATCGTCTGCAATTCCCTTTTGCTTTTGGCTTCGCTTCTTGTTATACTACAGATCTTGTTTCAAGTTTCAAGTTTATTAGTTTTTAATATCCCGAGCATAAAACAAATATCTGACCGGTTAACAATAAAATTTATAATAGAATAGAAAGAACTAGTTGATAGTGTGTTGGAGAAGTTAGAGAAAACATATACTGACAAACCTGACCGTGTTGGATTCTTTGTTGTGTTGGGGTTAAATGACTTTTCCAAGGTCTCAAGGAGCAGCACTAGAATTTGAAACCTCACTTCTCTGGGTAAGAGCAGCAGGCTGAAACATTAGGCTACTTTTCCATTTGTTTTCCAGCATATGTATGAAGGTGTGAAGGTTGTGTGGGCAGTCCTCCTTGGGTAATTTTCAAATTAAAAGCATGAAGTCTGTGGATAAAATTTACCCATGAACATTACAGCTATGTGCATGTCACAAAACTGCCCCTGAATTATTATGTTAATAAAATAACAATGACCTTTTTTAGCCAGTGCTGTCACAATAAATAATGGTTTTCGTGGGCAACGACAGAAGCTGACTAACCTGTAAACTGCAGCTTTATTATATTTCATGGTTTATGCTTGTTGGCACTGTATCTCATTTTTTTAAGACTATTGGCTTGCATTTCATTCTGCTCTGACATTTGCATACTGAGTGATAGGCATCATAAATAACAAGTATTTCACCATTACTTTGTACTAGTTCTGACATGCTGAATAACATAAAAAAATAAAATTCACTAACTTAGGAGAGGCAATGGTATTTCTTGGGTAGATTGGCAGCTCATGGAACAAAGTTCAGAACACGTTACAGCCTCAAGCTGGTCCTTTCTGAGGAGGCAAATTCACAGTGTCATCTCCAGGTTATTATGCCAGTAACTGAAAGGTAAAAAAAGTTTTATATATATGTTTTGGGAGCTCAGCCTCATCATCACGCAGGACCCGTGTTAGACAAGCTGGGGCCAGGGCAGAAATTAAGGAAGGGGGCCCCCCTAATTCCTCTCTTCCCTGCCCCCACCCCACCCCGATTTCGCCATCTACCACATGCCCCCACATTCAGCATCTCTCTCTTCTTCCTTCTCCCCCTTTTCACCACCCCGAGATCCACCAATTGCCCTCCCATCTAGCATCCTTCCTTTCATTTTAAAATCAGCTGCTCCAGTGGGTTACTGTGGGTAGGGATGTCCTTCCCTTCTCTCCACCCTATTCCAAAGCCCTCCTCGCCTGTAAAAATGCAAGGAGGTCACAGGCGTGGCAGCGATTTTCTAGCACTGTTCCTCTGCCTTAGTGTAAACAGGAAATTGCACCAAAAGGGGACAGACTGTAGCAAAGAAACAGTGCCAAGGAGGCAGCGGGCAACGCTAGAGAATCACTGCTGTACCAGCAACCTCTTTGCATTTTTACAAGTGAGGGGGACTTCAAAACAAGGTGGGAATAAAGGAAGGAAATTGCCCATGCCCATGGAGCTATGGGGCTCAGGGCAACTGCCCTGTTGCCCCCACCCCCTAACGCTGGCCCTGTCATCACAGATTCCTTAGCAACAGCAGCAGATGAATCCAGAGACCAATGGGATAGCACACATCTACCAGCAGGTGGAGATAGAGAAACTGAATAACAGGTGGTCCTATTGGCTGGCACGCCTCCTACATCTTCAGTATGCTTTATCTCCCAGCAGGTAATGGTCGCTATTCAACTAGCTCCTGGATTCTGGCTGTGACTGGAAAATTATTTTCTCCTGTTGAGGTTTCTCTTCAGTGAGACTGCCATTCTATTTCTCCTGTTGAGATTTCTCTTCAGTGAGATGGCAATTTTATTCTCCTGTTGAGGTTTCTCTTCAGTGAGATGGCAATTCTATTTCTCCTGTTGAGGTTTCTCTTCAGTGAGACAGGAGTGTCCGGCTGAACGGTGCCTCACCCTCCCTCCAATGATAGAGGGTCTGACTGGGTCTCGATTTTTCTTCTTTCCCTTCACTATAAAAAAAAAAAAAGAAACCACAGTGACTATTATACATTTCTGCCCTCAAAGTGCTGAGCAACCTGCATCTCCCGGCACTATCAACAAAGTTGTGAGTATATGTTTTATTTGCACTTCTTTTCTGGTTTCTGGTTGTGGTGGAGCTGCGGGTTCAGTGTGAGTCTACAGAAGGAATATGTTTTTATCAAACGCTATATTTTGTAGAGTTGTGGAAATGGTTTAGTGACTGACAAGTAAATTTACATTTGTATGAAGTTTATTCAGTAAAGGGCTTCGGGTATATGGATAGAGCTCTGTTGACAGAACTAGTGCCTTCCCGAGTGTTGTAGGCGCGCGCTTGTTTTCATACTCTGGCAGCAGCGCCAAAGCGGTAGTGGGATTTCTCCCCAAGGCGGACTTTGCTTGGCAGTTCCCGCGGCCGGGTGGAGGTAAATATTTGGACGGCTCCGGGTGTGTTTTTCCCATAGCAGGTTCCTGACTGAGCGCAAGAGGCGTGTGCTTATTTTCCTAAGTTGAGAATGAAGCAGCATTCCTTTATTTCTCTTCAATGTTTATTTTAAGCATTTTATACCATGATAGTGGGGAAAATATTTTAATGGTTGGCTCCTGGTAGGTTTTTAATGCATTATTGATAGAGCCAGCGCATTTCAGCATGAAACAGGCACACGCTTGGGTCTCCGGCACTAGCGGGAGCACCGCAGCGTTCACAGAGTTTATTTTGCAGCTGACTTAGGTCACTATCCTGCAGCTTCCCTGTTTTCGGGGTTCTACGCATCAGGAGTGTTTTAACAGCTTTTGCCACTGTTGCGGTGATATACCTTGTGTGTGTGTTTCCCCACTCTCTACTTGAAAAGACTTAACTACTTTAATGCAACTACTTTATGCCTCACGGTGCTCAAGAAAGAGATTCTGCTCTATGCTCAGCCGCCCAATCTCGTTTTTTTGCCGTTATGGGTCGTCAGAAGGCAAATTGCTGCACAGTGATGTCAGCGGCATGAGAGCACCCTGCGTTTCATATGGGTATCTTATTGTCTCTCTCAGTGCCCCTGAAGACTGAGTCTATGTAGGTTTAGAGGTTTTCTTATTCTTTGTGCCTCTGTGCAGTGCTGTGTGTGTCTGGTAGCACTAAAGCGCTGTGTGTGTCTGGTAGCACTATAGAATTGATTCCTGAACTGTCTTTTCTATTTCTAGTGTTCCAGGGACTGCAAGTTTCAAAGCTTCTCGCACAGCTTTCTCAGGTCGCCATCTTCTCATGGCACCTGCTAGACAGTCCCTCAAACTGGCAGGAAGAGCTGTGTGGCTCCTTCTAACAAGGGACAAGTTACCTATTCTCCCAAACCCACAGAGTAGCACATACTATGTGGCTGTTGGAATCATCCCTGAAGCTCTCTTTAGGGATGTGAGCTTTATCTGATAACAATTAGGGTGCAGATTGTTTCCCATGGGACGGTCAATGCAGCTTCTAGACTACATCTAGTACATCTTCACTTTAAAGGCAGTAAGTTTTTGGCTAACATTACATGGAGTTAGTACTGTTTTCAGAATTCCAACATAGTCCATCTTACATCGCAAAGCTGGATTTTTTCTGGGAAAGTTCCTTTCTTCTTCCAGAATTTACAGCTCTAGTCCAGCTGTTCCCCGACTGTCTGCTCTTCATTCTGATGGGGTCTTCACTTCCTCTGGCAACTCTTTATGCTTTCTCGTGAGGGAGAGACAATATGATGTCAGGTCAGGGGGCTTTGGGCATTTTTCAGGATGCTTGCAACTTTGAATCCTCCTCCCATTTCAGATTCTTCCTTAGAGTGACCATGTATTGAGTTTCCAAAAGTTACGTTCGTGTGAGACCCCTTTTAAGTGTTACTGGTACTCGGGGCAGTAGTTTTAGTTCTTCCGGGGATGGAGGAATTGGTCAGAAGGGGACTGGATCTCATTCTGGTAAATTAGTTTCTCAGAGTTAGACATTTCCAGAGAAAAACTGTGAGAATATTTACAATTTCCCTATGGACACCGAATTTGCACTATCTTTGCTTAGCTCTCATCGAGCAACGCTATCAGTTTTGGCAGATGCCATTTGGCCTAGCCACAGCTCCATGATTTTAGAAAATGAGGGCAGTAGTGGCATTTTGGCGCAAACAGGAGATTCATGTACTTTCTTTCTTAGACGACTGCTTGATTCGGATGTCTTCCAGCCAGGTCAATTTGTCAGACACAAACGGGTGTTTTCTTTTATTTGAACTTCTTTTCTTCAATTCTTTGGATGTGAATCTTCAAATTTCCAAAGAGCTCTTTACTCCTATACTAATTATTGGAACATCAGGGGATGTTGTTCACGTAGGAGAGGAATGTGCTTCTTCCCCGAGACAGGGGCGACAGGTTACAGTCTCAGGTTTGCCTTCTTTCATCACCAAGAACAAGAGTATGGGATTCTATACAGGTTCTAGAATCTATGGTGGTAACTCCACTGGGAACTTCAGCTCGCTTTCACATGAGAACGCTACAGCAGTCGCTTTTGTTCCAGTGGTTCCTGGTATCTCAAGGCTCCAATTGTATTATCTAGTAGGCTCCTCAAGCATCGCTCAATATAATTTGGTGGCTCATCGAGATTAATCTTTTCAAAGGCATGCCTCAGTCTTTGCTGGACTGACTCAAAGTCGCCAAACATCCCAACCTGTCGGATTGGGGGGCTCAGTGCCTTCAATCCTCAGCGCAAAGAGTCTGTACTCATTCATTCTTCTGGACTGAAGCATGGTCAGGCTACCATTTCAGAAGTTTCAGACCATTCTTCTGGAATGACGATAAAGGTCTTTTAGGACAGTGTTATGACGGTGGTATTTCTCTATAGCCAGAAAAGTACTTGATGTACTCAGTTGGCGAGTAAATTAATGGTTCTACTTCAATGGGTGGAATCTCTTCTTCCTCTTCTGTCAGCGGATCATTTTACAGGACAGGAAAAGGGTTTAGATAGACTTTCTCACCACAAAATCTGAGCATGGACCATCTATTGCATGTTAAAATGTACAGCGCTGTATACGCCTTTCAACGCTTTAGAAATAATAAAATCTTCTACATCCTGGAAATTGGGAACTATTTGCTCAGGCGTTCCTGCTCTTTGTATAAAGGTGAGATATCCTAGAACTAGACCTCATGGCCTCGTCTCGAAATTCAAAGCTTCCTAGCTTCTTCAGCAGACGCAGGGAGTGGCAGTCAGAGGGGGTAGCACCATTGCTTCTTTCTCGCTGCTGGTTTCTCTTTTTAAGTGTTTTCCCCTGGCTGAATATTGGATGGATTTTCCATCTCAAGCTCACTTTCAGGGCACAGTAATTAGAGAATCTACAGATTGGCTACGCCATCCTTGCTTTGCAGATCTGATGAGTCTTTTGACGGCTGAACTGTTGAGATTCCTGGTATCTCCGGATTTACTCACCTAGGGTCCAATCAACATGGATATTCATCCTACTTTGATATTACGACCTAGCTTTTGAAAAGTCATGGCTGACGTGTAAGAGTTATGCGAAGCAGGTTATTTCTTCTCTTCTCCAGGCGATACAGACGTCTTCACCTGTGACTTATGCTTCCTTTTGGAGGCTTTTCCTCTCTTGGGTACTTCTCAACATTGGCACCCTTCCAGAGTTCTATGTTTTATATTCTTTCTTTTTTTGCACAAGCGTATTGCCAAGGGCTTAGCGTTCAATTCCCTTCAGCTTCAAGTGACAATCTTAGCTTGTTACAAGGGCTAGGTATCTTGCTCTTCGCTTGCTTTTCAGCTTCATGTAGTTCAGTTCCTAAAAGGAGTACAGTATATTCGTACACCTCTTAAGAAGCCCTGTCCAGAGTACAGTCTTAAGGTACTTCTTCGCAGTTTACAGAAGGCTTCATTTCAACCTTATCTTTTGAGACTCTAAAACAGTGTTCTTCAACCACCGGTCCATGGACCAGTGCCGGTCCACAGAAATTTCGTGCAGGTCCACAGGGCCAGCACGTGCATCAGGCCCAAAACAGTGTTCTTCAACCGCCGGTCCACAGTGCGATCGATGCGGTGTTATCTTCGAGCCTGCTCCCTCTTCCTCACTGATTCAGTGCACAAAGCCAAGGGGAGTGGCTCCTACGCGTGTCCTGCACCTGAACTGGAAGCCTTCTCTCTGATGTTGTGTTGTTGATAAGATTATATTGTGTATCTGTGAAAAATGAATGGAAAAATAGTGTTACAATTAGTACTATTATGGGGGCAGGGTCTGGGGTGGAGATTGGATAGAGATGGGTGGGGTCTGGCCCACGACTTAGCCCAGCTTTCTTCAACCGCCAGTCCACGGACCGATGCCAGTCCACAAAATATTTATTTTATTTCTGCCGGTCCATAGGTGTAAAAAGGTTGAAGAACACTGCTCTAAAAGGCTGTGACATTGAACACGGTGTTTCTTGTGGCCATGGCTTCAGATCGGCCGTTTTCTGAGTTGCAGGCCTTGTACGGCAGGGATTCTTATTTCTGATTTACAAATTCTGGGGTGTCAGTTCGGACAGTACCACAATTTCTTTCTAAGGTGGTGTCATCCTTTCTTTTATACCGCTCTCACTTTTCCTTCCTTCTTCCTGGGAGGAGGAATGGGGAGGCGAGCTTTTCTTCACTGCGTTTTTTAAAAGTGCGTAGCATTCTTCGCAATATGTAGGTTTCTAACAACTTTTAGTTGTTTAGATCACCTCTGTATTCTTCAAGGGACGCGACAAACGTATGGTAGCGTCCAAAGCCTCCATCACTTGAAAGGTCCAGGACATTCTTTATGCTTACTTGATGGCAGGGAAGCAGTTGGTGGAAGAACTTCATGACTATTGAGCCAGAGCAATGGCGGCTATTTGGACTCAGTCCAGAGGTTTTTTCCTTGGAGGAGTTTTGTCACGCGGCTACTTGGTCTTCCAAGAATACTTTATCTCAGCATTACCGGTTGGATGTGGGGGGCGCATGCAGAGGCTGTGTTTAGTGTTTCGGTTGTTGCGGAGTAGGCGTTTGCTTCCCACCCAGATTGAGGATTGCTTTGCTACAACCTATTGGTCTCTGGATTCATCTGCTGCTGTTGCTAAGGAAGGGAAAATTATGTTCTTACCTGTTAATTTTTTTTCCTTTAGACGCAGCAGTTGAATCCAGAGCCCCACCCTTTCTGGATATTGACTGTTGTTTTTTTCTTTTGCAACTTTCGAATTCTGTTATTATTGATAGTTGTGTTCTGTATTATTACCTTTTGAAATTTGTTATCAGAAAGAAGTTTTTTATATGCTAAGCATATTGATGGTTACGGATGCTTGGGCAAGGAGCAATACTGAAGATGCAGGAGGCGTGCCAGCCAATAGGACCACCTGTTAATCAGTTTCTCTATCTCCACCTGCTGGTAGATGTGTGCTATCCCATTGGTCTCTGGATTCATCTGCTGCATCTAAAGTAAAGAAAATTAACAGGTAAGAACATAATTTTTTCTTCTTTTTCAAGGTCCCCACAGAACATGGTTAGCTAGAGATTGAGCTGTGTTGCTTACTCTGGACTGACTTCACCTGTTTATATATTTTTGAAGGCGGGGTCTCTAGAATTGCACATAGTATTCTAAATGGGGCCTCACCAGAGACTTATACAAGGGTATTATCACCTCATCTTTTCCTACTGGCCATTTCTCGACCATCCTTCTGACTGTAACCATTGCCTTTTCTACCTGTTTGGCCACCTTAAGATGGTCAGGTATGACCACCCCAAGTCCTCTTTTGTTCTTCACCCCCTATACTATACCATTTCCTTTGATTTTTTTTTAAGCCCTATGATCTAGGGCACCTCTGACACTAGGCAAACTAGACATCTACCTAGGCAGCAGAATTTGGGAGTGGGGCATAGCAAGAAAGAGCCTGATTCCACCCCTCCTCTGCTGTTGCCACTACCACCCTACCTTTGCCTGAATTCCTATAAAATGATATGCATGGCACAAGATCTACTTAAGTTTTACTAGCTCCCATCCCTTCTGACATCCTGGGTCCTAGGACCCAGCCAAACTAACGCTAGCAGCAATCTTCAGCTAAGTTACTTAACCTTGAATCATTCATACATTATAAGCAATTTGAAAGTGTGCAAGTTACAAAGTATCACTTATTGTATTCAATGTTTCAAAACAACTTTTCACAGCAGTCATGGTGCAATGATAGATACCACAAGAGTTCTGGTAGGGGTTAATCCCCCACTCTGAGTTCTTACATTCCATCTTGGATTCTGAGCACCGTTGAAAGTGGAAAGTATTTTTTGAACTGGTTCCTCTATCTGTTTATTTGTGATTCCGTTTTTTGGAACTAGGCTTTTTTGACCTAACCCAGTCGTTTATATTGGGATCCTGCTAAAGGGGGCAGAACCCGGCAGCACTTCAGCACATGTCTGCACTCAAAGATTCCATACTGCGCATGCCTCTACAGGACTTCAGGGCAGCCAGGCAAAGGCAGAAAAATGATGGTGGTGAGGGCAGACAGAGATCATATGGAAGAGATTATGGGCACAGGAAGGAGGGGTGAACAAAAGGGGAAATGATGAATGTAGGAGGGGTGAAGGCCTAGTGCTAGGCTAGCTTATAAATCCATCTACAACATGATACCCAGATACTTCTCAGAAAAATTTCCTCTCTACACTCCAAAAAGAGCACTATGATCCCAGGATGAAATGCCCATATATACACCCTCAGGACATGCCCTCCAGCTCCAAACAATGAGAAATGATCCTACTCCCACTTCCTACCAAATCTCTGGATTAGTCTTCCTCCCCACATCAGATCTCTTGAATGTTTCCTAAACTTTAGAAAAGCTATAAAGACCTACCACTTCGCCTTGCCTTTCTCTCTATCCTCTTCCATTGCACCCTATCTTTCTTTATTTACTTGGACTGTGACTAAATGATTAGACATGCGATGTGACTAATCTTTTATATATCATCTATATGACAGGATATAAAACCAATTAAATACATTGAATATTCTAAACTGTGGATAAAAAAGGGAGATGGCCATCTTGGAAAGTGCGTAGGGAGGGGAAGTGGGATATGCTAAGCACCCGAGAAGTAAAAAAGGAAAGATGCTGGACACAAGAAAGTCACACAGTACAAGGTTTGCCTAGGGTATCAAAAACCATTGAGCCACCCTGACCCTGTACATGACAAAGATCTTATTTTCCAGGAGAGTTGGTCTACTTCATAGGGATTCCATGATCTAAGAAGAAAACAATTGAAAACATTGTTATTTGTTAAGGTCTTTTATTAGCTTATTATTCGGAAGGCCATTTTAGAGCTTTGTTAGTACATTCTTTTATGGAAAAGGTTTGATTATACTGTTTTTGCTATATTTGTATGTATTGAAAATGGTCATGTTTGCTATTGCTTTTTTGTGTGCTCTGCAAAATGTCTTAACTCAGATTTAGATGTCAAATTGAAAATACCCCTCATAATATCATTAAAAATAGCTTTGAAGTTTTAAAGCCAAAAATAAGTGCAACATATTATACAGACATTTTACACTTTAACAGCACTTAAATTCTATCAAATTATATTTTATGACAAATACATATATCATCCCCTCCCTTTCTACATATCCAACAATTACACTCAAATTAAAAGTATCTACCCACCCACCCTGTACGTGTATGATCAAAGGGCAAAATCAACAATCACTCCTTACAGAATTTTGTCAATGGCTCCCAAACATCCATAAATTTCCTATAATGTCCCTGTTGTATGGCCATCATACGTTCCATTTTAAAAGTGTGACATAGAGAGTCCCACCAGAAAGTATAATTTAACCGATCCCAGTTTTTCCAATTCCTCAAAATAAGTTGTATGGCAACCCCTGTCATAATAAAGAGAAGTTTATTATTATGGGGAGATATTTGACTTTTAGCCCTCATTAACGTGCCAAATAGCACAGTATCGCACATCAATGCCACAGGATTTTCCAATACTTCATTCACTTGACCCCAAATTGATTTCCAAAATCTAAGTATACCTAGTGTGCTCTTGCCCCTTTATCTACTAAATCTATCTCCTACTCCCGTAAGGCTCCCTGGTATCTTCCATACCACAGAGAACTGAAGCAGAAATGTCGAGCTCTGGAGCGTAAATGGAAAAAATCTAAATCTCCTTCAGACAGACAATCCTGGAGGAACAATATCAAGTTTTATAACTCAGTTCTAAAAAAAGCAAGGAAGAACTTCTATGGTGACAAAATATCCAGATCCAACAACCAGAGTAGTACACTGTTTAACATCTGGCGCTCCATAACTTCTAAAAACGATTCCACCATTCCCCCTTCCTCCCCATCAGCAGATGACCTAACAAAATTCTTAAATGAAAAGATCACTACCATAAGGAGCTCTTCCCACCAGCAGTCTCTTACAACTCTCTGGCTCCCAACGACTCTAACCCTATCCCAGCAGACAGATCCTGGACTGCCTTTGAACTCGTATCCGAACCCCAGATCTCTAAACTTTGTCTCAAACTGAAATCCTGCAAATGTACGTTGGATCCATTCCCTATACGAGAATATTCCCGCGCAGGCCATCTCATCCCTCACCAGACTTATAAACTCTGCTTTACTATCGGGCCTATTCTCCACAGAAATGGGACATATTGCCTTGTCTACCCAAAAAAATCTTCTATACAGGAATGAGAAAGAAAATCAAATCCAACTCCTATAACTTTCTCACTTATATTCAAGCAATGATTTACCTATGCCACAATTTCATTGAAAGTTTCATGCACATCACATCTGAATGAGGGGAGAGCCTCAGAACCCCGTGCGTAATAATGTCAATTACTGCACTAGAAAGGGAAAACATCTTCACCGGCTCTTGACCCGCTTCCTACCTACAGCAGACACAGTAAATGTTTCAAAATGGTGTCAGAAAAGTCAAACTATTTAGCTTATAGGTAGAATGTTCAATGGTATTGAAAATGTGTTATGTCTCTGCCAGTCCTAGCCGACGGAAGTTAGGCTAGCTGCCATTTTGCTAGACAAGCCTCTGTCTGAGCAAGCGTGTGAATCAGTATGCTGTTATGCTGTCCGGAGCCCTGACGCAGCTTGTCTAGCGAAGCGGCAGCTAGCCTAACTTCCGTCGGCTAGGACTGGCAGACACATAACACATTTTCAATATCATTGAACATTCTACCTACAAGCTAAGTAGTTTTGACTTTTCTGACACCATTTTGAAACATTTACTGTGTCTGCTGTAGGTAGGAAGGGGGTCAAGAGCCGGTGAAGATCTTTTCCCTTTCTAGTGCAGTAATTGACATTATTACGCACGGGGATCTGAGGCTATCCCCTCATTCAGATGTGATGTGCATGAAACTTTCAATGAAATTGTGGCATAAGTAAATCATTGCTTGAATATAAGTGAAAAAGTTATAGGAGTTACATATTGCCTTGTACCCATTACTGAAAAAAGCCGATCTTGACCCTTCCTCACCATCTAACTACCGTCCCATAGCAAATATCCCTCTCCTAACTAAAATGCTAGAGGCCATCATATCTACCCAGCTATCATCTTACCTAAAGAGATTCTCCATTCTCTTACCTTACCAACACGGCTTCAGACCCAACTTCAGCACCAAATCCCTTCTGGTCTCATTAATCTCAAAGGTACAACAATTACATTCTCACAATAAATTTGCTGTTCTATTACAATTCGATCTCTCTGCAGCTTTTGATGTCCACCACGATATTCTAATTTATCAACTTTCTGAGATCGGCATCGACTCCAGTCTTAGAGTAGCTTTCAAACTTCTTCCACTCCTACACTGTCAACACAAATGGCACCACATCTGCTCCTTGTAAACCGACTTGCGGAGTCTCGCAGGGATCACCCCTATCCCCTATTCTCTTCAACATCTATATGTCCTCCCTGAAACTCTTCCATCTGTCTCCCTTCAAAACTGTCTATACATATGCTAATGACATCCTTGTCCTTCTCAAGACAGACTCGTACCTTACCAACCTCTCTGAGAACATCACAGCCTGCATAATTAAACTCCAATCCTGGTCCCTCTCAGTCCAAATGAAATTGAACGAGTCCAAAAAGAAACTACTCTGGCTCAGCCCAAAATTAGAACAGCTACCTACCCTCTTCTCACTACCCTCTGGAGCCACACTGCAGCTCAAGTTCTCTAGCAAAGTCCTAGGCATCATTATCGACTCTTCTCTTTCCTTCAACGACCACCTCAACTGCCTGGTAAAATCATGCTTCTTTAGCCTCCACATGCTGAGGAAAGTGAGATCCTGCTTCCGTCAACAATCTATCGTCCTTGTTCAATCTATCATCCTCTCCAGACTAGATCCATCTATCTAAATCTAACTAAAAAAAGTCTTCAAAGACTTCAGCTAATTCAGAACACTGCAGCCGAGCTGATCTTCGCAAAACGCAAATTCGATCATGTTTCCCCACTTCTGCCAAACTTCACTGGCTCCCAATAATTTCCAGAGTTCATTTCAAATGTGCCTGCCTAGCTTTTAAGATCCTACACGGCATCCTCCCTCTACTAATCCCACTTTCTTGGAACTACTCGAGCCATGACACCACCAGGCCCACCCAAAAACTTAAACTATCCTTCCCCTCGCTAAAAGGTATCCTCTATGCAGGAAAATTGGGCAAATCTCTCTTTTTTCAGAATCACAGAGCTCTGGAATAATCTTACTGCCCCACCATGGAATCTGGGCTCCTTCCAATTATTCCGTAAGCACCTGAAAACTGGGCTCATCACAAAATAGTAATGTTCTCTTCCCCCCTGGAATCAACATCCAACCCCTCTATGCTACTCCTTCCTTTATTAAACTCTTGTAAATCATGCAGAGCTTTATAATTATGGAGAGGATGCGGTATATAAACTTAAGGTTTAGTTTAGTTTAGTGTATGGCCTAGGAACCTCTAAAGAAGTAAAGCAAGAAGGAGAAAATGCTTTAGCAATTCTGTTTTCATCTAAGTTTTATCTTACTAGATGCAATGTCCTACTAGATGCAATGGTCAATATGTTCTTACAAGAAGCAATTGCGTGCTTCAGCTGATTCAGCTTTTACCACCATTCTGTCTTACTTGAAGCAATTAGGTGCAAAGCTACTAGAAGCTATTTAGCTGTTAAGTTTTACCTCTGCTTACGTCTTACTACTACTACTACTAATATAACAGTTTATATACTGCAGGACCATGAAGTTCTATGCGGTTTACAATAATTAAAAGATGTTACAGATGGAATGGATTTAACAATGTTCTTTCAGTTAACATTGATTAAAAGATGCTAGAAAATTGAGTGGATTTAACAAAGTTAAAAACTAGTGATTAACAGCTCTAGGGATCTGTTACTGTGGGATGAGGTTAGTTGCCTAAGTACTTTAGGAACAGATATGTTTTTTGGCGTTTCTTAAATTCCCCATAAGTAGTAGGCCTAAGCAATTGTTCTAGATCTTTACCCCATAATGCTGCCTGGTGTGAGAGGCAATTGGGTGCTAAGTTTCTCATTCCGACTTAAGCTTCTACCTCCGTTTTGTCTCTCTTGAGGCAATCAGGTGCTAAGTCTTCATCTGTTTTATGCCACTGTAATAAGTTTTCATCCTGGTTTAGCTACTATTCAGAGAATCAAACAAATCCTAAGACATCTACTATCAAACACTCAACAAGAACCAAACCTCTAATTCCAGATTCCCACACGACTAACTAACAGGTTCTGCCTTCAGCCTCTTACTGGTCCCCCTAGATCTCACCATGAAGCCACATTCTTTGCGCCATCTTCTCGTATTCTGCTCATTTACTAACACTACTCACTGCCTGAAACCTCTCCCCCCCCCAATTTACTTGACTCCACAAATGTCAATAATACTTGCCCTGGCCTCAGAAACCCCGCGCTAGTGCTCACCAGAAATCACCCCTTCAAAAAAAACCTCCAAGGAGTTAACTACTCCTCTTTAAAGCCCATTCCTCCTGTCAATCTACCCAACCTCACTTCTGACTCTCTCACCCCAGTCCCAACACTCTACTGTAATACCAGATCAGCTTGCAATAAGACCCAAATTCTAAAGGACCTATTCGGGGACTTCGATCCTGGATCCTGGATCCTGCATCACAGAATCATGGATTGAAAAAGATGATATATTCACACAAAATGAACTCTGTTCCTTTGGTTACCATGGCCTCTTCTCTCCCAGAATAAACCAAAAAGGAGGAGGCCTGGCACTCCTCTACAAATCATTCTTTAACATTCAGCTCCTCGAAAAGGGTAGCCACACTTCACTAGAATGTATGTTAGCTTCAGTCAACGACGAATTCCACCCCTACCCATTAGGCATCCTGTTACTCCAACCCCCTGGAATAAATCCTCCGATCTCGTCTTTGAGACCATAACAAGCGCCTTCCTAAAATTTCAGAGACTACTGATCATTGGCGATATTAATCTCCACCTAGGATGCAACCGAATTCAACAACTTCCTCACTTCTTTAGGTTTCCCCTCTCCTGCGTGCTCCCCAACCCACAAAAAGGGGCATACTCTAGATATCATCAGCTTTCTCGACCTGACTGAGCACAAAACGTCTGCCGAGGATGCTCGTCGGGAGCATGTCCCTTGGTCCGATCACTTTTTAGGTTCTTTCTGCCTCCCCATTTTCATATCTCACCTTGGATCTCCACCACGTGTCACAAATTCTATTACCTTCAGCAAAAATATTGCAAGTGAACTGTTCTAGACACAATTTCTCAACCAACTTCCCTCTTGTCCTAAGCCCGTTGACCCAGAATCTAACTGGCACAACTGGGTAAATCTCTCAGAGTCCACCTACACCATATCCCTTGATCAGGGCTGCTTTGGACTGTGGATATTGTTTGATTTGCACTGTCTATTTCATCAGGCTCCATGCATTCTTTATGCAATGGTATTGGACAGACCCTTAGATTAGTAGAAACTGTCTTTTACGATGTGCTTTTCTACCTTTTGACACTCTACTATAGCCAGCACATGCCTAGCTGTGTTTTATATTTCTTCTTCAGTGATGTTTATGTCCAAGTGTACCGTAAAAATAAATTATGAAAACAAAAGTTAAAATCCTGCAAATGACATAGGAATCTAAATTAAACTACTTTTTTTTTAACCTGCACATCACTATTTGCAACTCTCAAGGCAGTGGTTCAGATAGTCACGGTATATAGAAGGAGAAAAAGACTTCTGCAGGAGACTGTGCAATAAAGAGTGCAAGGAGGAGCTGAAGTGCCATCCTGGCATGAGACAGCCCATGGCTCTGCACTCTTATGGTGACAAAATGCTTTAATATGTTGTGTTTGTCTAATAACTTACAGAATGGTGTAAATGCCGGCATGTATATGCATTCTTGCCACCTAAAGCTAGGCAGCTCCTTATAAAATTATTTCCCTGGGAATAATTTGACAAGAGGATGATTAGGATATGTGGGTTAGCAGTAGGGATAGGTATTCTTTTGCAACGATGTCAAATAATATATCCCATAGCATTGTATGTCATTATCAAAGAAAAATGAGTAAAAAAAAAGTAAAAATTTCTGTTTATCATTTGATGAAAATAGCTCACATTCTTTCAAGAGTTTGCAGTATTTGCAAAGAGGGCTTATATTGTGCATGTGCAAACTATCACACATGCACAAAGTAACATGCATGTACACATAAGGCTAATTTAATGGTGCCCAAATTTGGGCAGCAAAAAAAATGAATGCTAAGACCTAGATTCTATATAACACAACTAAAGTCAGTGCGACTAGCAGATCTAGACACCCTAACTTAATAAGACTTTTACAAAGCTGTGGTAGAGGTTTCTATCACGGGCCAGCGAGGTAAATACTCCGACACTCATAGAATTCTTATGAGCTTTGAAGCATTTACCTCGCTAGTGCTGGTAGAAACCTCTACCTTGCCTTTGTGAAAGCCAGTTATTTAAAAAGCATAATCAGCGCTGATAATAAGTAGTTATCTCATAATTGGCTTAAATTAAAATGAATTGGTTGGTAGGCGCCTAACTCAGAAGGCGTCTACCACTATTAGGTAGGTGCCTAGTCCAAGGTGCCTACCAGAAAGTGGGCATGGTTAGGGGCAGATCATGGGTGGTTCCTGGGCATGTTTTGTATGTAGATGTGTAATGTGGCCTTAGGCACTGGTATTTAGGCTAAGAAAACCCTAGCATTAATAGGGCATAAGGTTTGGATGCCTATCGGTGCCTAGGTCCAGTTTAGGTGCCATTATGAGCAATTCTATAAACGGTGCCTAGCTTAAAATTGACATAAATATGTACCATGTTACTCAACGTCTAAGGTTTAGGCGCCATCTATAGAATTGGGGCCTAAGTGCTATTCTATAAATGGCACTCCACGTTGAGTACACTTTGCACCGGGATCCACACCCAATTTTGGGCATCAAGTTTCAAGTTTATTTAAAATTTCTTATACCGCTTAATCAAACTTCTAGGTGGTGTACAGTGAAAATACCATAAAATCTAATTAAGAACATAAGAACATAAGAAGTTGCCTCCGCTGAGGCAGACCATAGGTCCATCCTGCCCAGCGGTCCGCTCCCGCGGCGGCCCATCAGGCCCATCGCCTGAGTAGTGGTCTATACCTATCTATACCCTTCAATCCCTTTTTCTTCTAGGAATCTATCCAAACTTTCTTTGAAACCATTTAATGTTTTCTTGTCTACAACAATTAAAAATTAGTAGTGCATTGTATTGCCTTGTTTACGTTAATTTCTTCATAAACTATGCTTGGCTTGTACAGCTGGAATGTCCTAATAAATATTTGTATATTTGGTTCTTTCTCTATATGTTATTATATAAAAAAATGTTAATATCTTTATTAATTTTTCAGTCTAAAATCAGTGCATATAGGAATACATACAATTAATTTGAAAAACAGCACTTACATCCATCAATAAATATGAAAAACCATTTTCACCCCCTCCCACCCACCCTAATTCCAATGTATTCAATAAAACCATACAAAGTACATACATGTAATTAATAAACAAATACTAATATAATATAAGATCCCTCTCCCTCCCACCCACCCCCCCTTCCCTGGCTGTGCAAATCAAACCAGAAACAGGGGAATAAACCCTTTAGTTAAAATTGGTCAACTGACCGCACGTCAGATTAAACAAATTATTACCCATTTGTTCAGAAATATATATTTTTTTTAAATTAGTAGTGCTAAACAATACCAGGATATATTAGTACAACTGAAACCTAGTATAAATCCTCACCCCTAAATTTGGCACGGATCTGCCATATTCCATAATACTGCACTCACTCCCCTATTTGGATCCACACATAAGAATTTTTGCATATATAATATCTTTAGAGAATACCAACTATGAAGATGTACGCATAAATGCAAATTGTTGCCAATTAGCATCAATAATTGATTGTTAGAGTCCTTATATAATTGGCTCAATATTCAATTAAATTGCATATGCCATTTGTCCCAAACTGTGTACACAATTTTTAGACACGTTTATAGAATTTGGGGGATAATGCACATTCTTTAATAAAGAGCATGCTCTCTTTACACATAGGGTGCCCTCTTCCAAAAGAGAGCACATTCAAAAACTTTGCTCCTGTGACAAAAAAAACAAGACCAAAATGAAAACAATTAAAATAAACATTACTGGAAACAATATGGAAAATGATGCACAATGAAAATTCTTTAACTGCTCATCTCTAGTAAGCAGGTAGAGAATGACACGGTGACAAAATTCATCACCGTTCCCGTCCCCGCGGATAACCACGGGAAACCATCTTCATGTCATTCTTTAAGGAGAGAGGGAAGAATCAGAGTATGAATGGCCACAACCACTGACCCGCAAGCTTTGCTTTGAAGAATGCTGATGTAGAAGGACTGAGGTTGAAATAGACACTAGAAAATGACATGGGATTATTTCCCGCAGTTATCCGTGGGGACGGGAACGGTGATGAATTTTGTCACCGTGTCATTCTCTATAAGCAGGCTCCTAATTCAAATCTAGGGCTCCTTTTACTAACCTGCGATAGCGATTTTAGAACGCGCTTAGCGTGCGCTAAATTGCTGCATGCGCTAGACGCTAACGCCAGCATTGAGCTGGCAGTTCTAGCCGCATAGCGTGGGTTTAGCACATGCTAAAATCCTGCGTGCACTAAAAACGCTATCGCAGCTTAGTAAAAGGAACTCCTAGTCTATAAAGAAAAAAAGTTGCCTACTTTTCTTTATGGAATACTAGCAGAAGTGACAGAAAACCTATTTAAAATATAAGACATGATTACTTACGCCAGCCCTATAGCTGGTCTAAATGCCCTCTCTTACTGTAGATATTAGCATGGTCTTATGGGCCTGCCTACATCTGAGCAATCTCCTTATTTATTTTATCTTCCCTCCTCCTTTCTTCTCCCTCTTTTTTATTTTTATGTATAAAATTTTTAGATGTGTGACTGTTGACCTTTTTAATTGATTTTCTGGCACCTGGCAAGGAGGTCTATCTTTTGCCGCTTTGCATTGGCCGGCAAGTCGCTGAATATAGGTTCGGCCAGCTAAGTCTGAGGAAGTGAACTTTTATCCGGATATTCAATGTTTGTGGCTGAATATGGCCCCGGAATTGAAATCCGAGATTGCTGCGACCCGCAGGATATAGCCGGGCTGCCTCCCACTGGTTGAATATGGAGGGTCATGTGTATTAAGCTACTTCAATTTTAAAAAAAATATCACATGCAACAGTTTTGTTGTGCTTTATTATACTATACAAAAACAGAATAGAGCCTTGTAATAACCTTCATTTCCTCAGAGCTGTGAATTATTTTTGTGCTTTTTTTTATTTGGCCAGGCAGCTTTAGACTGTCGGAAGCACCTTTAACCACAGCAATATCTTATCCATTCAGTGGATAGCAGAACTGAAATGTGCATAATTCTGAGCAAATCACATTGGTTTGATTTGTGATATCTGCCCCGTTGTACTGGCTTCCATGATGTTTCAGGTCACAGGGTTATACTTCTACAATTTTAATTCCAGGCGTTTCTAGATAGAATTAGTATGTTTTCATTTTTCTTTTTTTCAGTACTCTGATTGGGCAGCTCTCTCACTCTCAATTTCTTCATTGTAGATTATTGACTCTGCAAATGGCAAAGCACTAGGGTGGGCAGTCAATCAAATTATGGAATTTTGAAAAGGTCATAGCAGTTTGCTAACATACAATAGCTTCCAAAATTTATGAGACATAAAAGTTCTGATATATCATTCTTATGACAATGATGGTAACCAGAGCAGAAAATGCCACTCATGACTCTTTTCTCATAACAAGGTTTCTACTGCCTATAGGAAACAAAAAATACAAACTTGACTTCTATTGTTTTCAGTCCAAATAAGTTTTGTTTCTTATAGTTCTCCACTTTTAAAATAAATGATATAATTTAAGCATTGCTTAGGGGCCCTTTTACTAAGCTGCAGTAAGCACTGTGGACCAGATTCTGTAATGGGTGCCTAAAAAAGTTAGGTGCCTACTGCATGTCAATCACTCTTAGGGGTCCTTTTATCAAGCTGCGGTAGGGGTTTAACGCGTGTAATACCGTGCGTTAAACTGCCTGCCGCACTAGCCGCTAATGCCTGCATTGAGCAGGCGTTATTTTTTTAGCTGGTCGCGGGGGTTAGCGCGTGATAAAATGTCTGACTCGCTAACCCCGCTAGCATGGCTTGATAAAAAAGACCCCTTAGTCACCCATTGCACAATCACGCTTAGCGGTGCCTAACTTAACGCAGGTGCCTGTAATGTAGGTGCCTATGTTTTGGATTTATTTTATCACTGGGGGCATGCTTGGGGGTGAAGAGAAAGTGTGCCCAATGCTAATTGGTTAGCACAGCTATATACAGTAAGGCCTGGATTCTCTATACAGCGCCAATATTAGTGGCTGCCTAAAAAGCAGCCAACAATCGCATGCCAATCACACGATGGCACCATATAGAGAATGAAGCCTCCAGGAAAGATAAGTGCCTGAAATGTGGGCCAGGGTTTTCCAGGCCTCATTTCCAGTGTCTATCTTTGTCTTCAATTGCGCCTATTAGGCACTTTACGACACCCAACGCCACCTCCACTTAAGCACCATAAAGTGCCTAAGTAGGCACAATTCTGGCACCTATTATTTAGGTGCCAGTAGATGCTTTAATGCGAATGGTTTTGGGTTTTTTAAAAAAAAATATAAGTGGTTGCAGTTAAAGCAGGCCATTCAGAAGGGGCCCCTGATTGGCAAAATTTAAATAATCAGTATAGCTTGCCAGGCCTATGCTTCCAGACAGATTTGCTAGGCATCAGGCCACCAAATAGTTAAAATTAATATCTGAATATTTGAATAAAAAGCCTAAAACTAGCCAAAAGACATTTGGAGCATTGAGATAAAGCAGCAGATTTCTGCTGCTCAATGGCCACGGATTTGATCTTGGAGGATGAGATGTACAGCGTCAGCATCTATAAGAGAAACTTGTTGGGTTTTTTTTCTGTTACATAGAATTTTTAGGACCCCAGTTCGGTTGCAGAAGTTAGACAGTTCAAGATCTAATAGATACTGGCACTGTCATCTTGAAATAGGGACACTGGATCATTTGTTGTTCTATTGTCCTTTGATACTCAACTTTTGGAAATCTATATGGGGACAAATCAATTTGATTCTGGAGTCTTCGATTCCGTTATCTTATGAGGTGGTTATCTGTGGTACATTGCTGTCACCTAAGCCACCATTAGATAGATATAAAAGCAGACTATTTGCCATAATGACTGGGATAGCCATGCAAATGATTACAAAGAACTGGAAAAAGTGGGACAGACTTAATTTCTCCTTTTGGTGAGATTCTTTATGTTTATGCTATAAATATGAAAAAATGAATGCAGAAATATCCTGTAATAATAAGATATTTAAATTAACGTGGGGTCCATTGACAAATTTTGTTAACACTGATTAGCTGGATTATCCCCTTATTTCCTATTTGATTTGCACATCCGGAGAAGGTGGGAGGTGGGAGAGGGGGCATAATATATTTTGTTGTATTAATTGATTAATTGTTGTATTAATTGATTTAGGGCTCCTTTTACGAAGGTGCACTAGGGCCTTAATGCATGGAATAGCGCGCACTAAATTGCTGCACACACTAGCCGCTACCACCTCCTTTTGAGCAGGCAGTAGATTTTCGGCTAGCGCGTGCTATAGCGCGCGCTAATCTGGTTTCGTGTGCTAAAAACGCTAGCATACCTTCATAAAAGGAGCCCTTAATTGTATATATGTAATAATGCACTTTCTTTTCATTTTTGAATCAGTGTGGGGGGGGTGAAATGTTTTGTAGTATTTTTTTTTGATCGATTGTAAGTACTGTTGTGAAGTCAATTGTACATATATTCTAGTGCAGTGGTTCCCAACCCTGTCCTGGAGGACCACCAGGCCAATCAGGTTTTCAGGATCACCCTAATGAATATGCATGGAGCAGATTTGCATGCCTGTCACTTCCATTATATGCAAATCTCTCTCATGCATATTCATTAGGGCTAGCCTGAAAACCCGATTGGCCTGGTGGTCCTCCAGGACAGGGTTGGGAACCACTGTTCTAGTGCACTGTTTTTCAAATGGAAAATTAATAAACATTTATATTTTTTAAAAAATGTTAATGTTTTTTGCTGTTTTAAATGGTTTTTCTCAATTAACTTGAGGGCTGGTAGGGTGCCTACTGACGCCTAAGTTTAGGAGCCGTTTATAGAATTTTCCCCCTAACTGCACACAGACCAATTAGCACCTGATTAGCATCAGAGAAAACAGGTGTCAGTAAGGCCTCCCATACTAATGGCCACATGCAAATTGGGAAATTATACTCAAATGATTCCACCTGAGACCACTTTTAGCGCAGCTGTAAAACGGTCCATTAATTGAGGAAAAGGAAATTGCGACCGTTTTACAGCTGCGCTAAAAGTGGTCTCAGGTGGAATCATTTGAGTATAATTAGAAAATATGAGGAAATAGCCATTAAACAGAATAATATTGCTAATTTTACTAAGAAATGGGGCCCCCTGGATTATTTTTGTAAAAATTTGAAGGAGAATCTTCCCTAACTCCCTCCTAGCTGAATTGGATATATGCAGCTTATGAGTATTTTATTTTATTCTATGTTTAATTTTTGTTTTATTTTAGGTTGTTATTTTATAATAGACATAGTCCTCATTAAGTTGTAATAATGTGTGTATTATTATTGTTGTTGTATTGCATGTATTGGAAGTGTATATTTGAAAATAATAAAAATATTTATTTTTTTTTAAAGTGGTCTCTGCACTCTAGTCATAGCACAGACCACTTTTTAATGCAGCTTAGTAAAAAGCTCTTAGTTTTTAAACACATTCTTTTATCCCCTCTTCTACGAAACTGCGCTAGCGGGTTTTAGCGCAGAGAGCCACGCTGAATGGCCCGCGCTGCTCCGGATGCTCATTGAGTTCCTATGAGCGTCAGGAGCAGCACAGGCCATTCAGCGCGGCTCTCTGTGCTAAAAACCGATAGCGCGGTTTCGTAGAAGAGGGGATAAGTTGTTGTTATGTTCAAGATTTATGTGTACCATTGTGATGCTTGTCTGGATTAGGATATTGTAACAACCAAATTTCCTTTGATTCACAATGGTATAAAAGTCTAAGCAAGAGGAACTTTTCTTTATAGCCTAAGAGGGTAATTTTAGGATAGGCATGTTTGCACGTATATGCCATTTTCAGTCAACAGGCAGGACTGAGTCAGAATCAGGGATGGCAGAAAGAAGGGCATGAGCCTAACTGTAGGGCACTCTCTAAAGTTGAAAGGGGATAGATTCTGTACAAATGTAAAGGAGTTCTTCACCCAGAGAGTGGTAGAAAACTGGAACGCTCTTCTGGAGGCTGTTATAGGGGAAAACACCCTCCAGGGATTCAAAATAAAGTTAGACAAGTTCCTGCTAAACTGGAACATATGCATGTGAGGCTGGACTCATTTAGAGCACTGGTCTTTGACCTGGGGGACACCGCGTGAGCGGACTGCTGGGCACGAGGGACCACTGGTTTGACCCAGCAGTGGCAATTCTTATGTTCTTATGTTCCCAACCCTCCTTTGTGGGTTGGGTGTTCTCTCTTATTTTGTGTCCTGTTAGCCTAAAGAGAAGGGCTTTTGTCAGTTCTGCTTCTGGGTTGGACCAACACTGTGCTTCCATGCTTCCTCATCTGTATTCCTGTGCAATCTCCAGCTGACCTGCTTCCCTGCTTTCCTGCTATCTGTGATATCAAGTTTCAAGTTTCTTTATTTTTGATATACCGTCTCTCAAAACAAGTGTCTAAACGGTGTACAACATAAAAAGTTTGAAGAAAACAAAAGGTAAATAAAAGCAATATTATATCAAATATTAAAAATATCCATTTATCTCTGCTGTCTCTCTGATTGTGTTCCTGCGTGTGATCCTGTCTCCTGGCTTTGATCCTTTCTCATGTTTTCTGGCTCCTAATTTGGTTCCTGCTCCAGGTCTTTGTTTAGACTCTTGTCTTTCCTTGCCTGCTTTTGAATTGCTTGTTTCATTAGAATTCTGGTTTTAATTACTCATGTAAGTGATGTTTATTAGTCTGATGAATAAACTGGCTTTTGATCAATGTTATGGTGTGCACTCTTCCTTAAGGGAACCAATCCTTTCAGTCACCCATATCCTAGCTGGTTTCCCTTCTATTTAAGCACTCAAGTGGTTGACATCATTACATGTTGCCAGAACAGCTCTTCCAGAGCTCAGAACTTGTGTAATGTTCTAAGCATATGTGGCTCCTCCCACATGCAGAAGGCACATCAAACTTCTTAGCTCCATTTTTTTTCCACTCTGCCAACTGAATGTGAAAACCAAACTGCCTCTTCTGTTTGAGAAGTTTTCACCTTTACTTTTTTCCCCCCAATATTCTTCATTATTTATTTTAATTTAATCATGTCAATGGATTCTGTAGGACATGTCTGTCCACAGCACAGAAGAAACTTTCAGAACACAAATCCTCATCTGGTATGTCCATTCTAGCTAGATGTCTACCAATATTCCCTCTAAGCTGAGTGGTGTCCTCCCCTTACAATCCTGACAGTGAAGGTCACTATTTCACAGAGTTACCAAATTTTACAAAGGAAAACCCTGGACACATTCTGCCTCCAGGCCCACCCCTTTCCATGTCAGCCCCACCCAGTTCTATCTCCAGCCCTGCCCAGTTCCACCTCTGGCCCCACCCAGTCCTGCCCCATCCCCGCCCACAGCAAGCCTCCTCTCTTCTGTGAGGAGCTCAGGTTGTGTATGGAGGAATCGACTCAAGGAAGTCCGATGCCTTAAATCAGGGGTGTCCAATAGGTCAATCGCGATCGACCGGTAGATCGCCAAGGCAAAGTGAATCGATCGTGGAGGCCATCCCGGGCTCCGTGATAGATTTGCCTTCACAATCTACCGGGCCTATCAGCCTTACTCTCCCCAACGTCAATTCTGCCGTCGGAGAGGAAGTTCAGGGCCAGCCAATCGCTGCCTGGCTGGCCTGGAACTTCCTCTCCAATGGCAGAATTGACGTCAGGAAGAGGAATGCTGGTCGGCCTGATGCAGGGAAGCAGGGAGAGCTTGGGGCGGTGGTGGCTTGGGGGCCTGTTCCCCGATGGCGGCAGCGGCTTGAGGGAGGGCAGGGAGAAAGAAAGAAAGGGGGCAGGCAGGAAGACAGAAGGAAAGAAGGGAAACAGAAAGAAAGAAAGGGGGCATGAAGAGAGAAAAAAGAACTGGAGGCAGGGAGAGAGGAAGAAAAAGTTGGGGGAGGGAATGAGGTCTGGAGGAGAGGAAGCATACAGGCTGAAAGAAGGGAAGAAAGATTGGATGCACAGTCAGAAGAAGAAAGTGCAACCAGAGACTCATGAAATCACCAGACAACAAAGTAGGAAAAATGATTTTAGTTTCAATTTAGTGATCAAAATGTGTCCATTTTGAGAATTTTTATCTGCTGTCTATATTTTGCACTATGGTCCCCTTTTACTAAACCACAATAGAGGTTTTCGGCGCAGGGAGCCTGTGAGCATCGAGAGCAGCCCTAGGCATTCAGCGCAGCTCCCTGCGCTAAAAACTGCTATTGTGGTTTAGTAAAAAGGGAGGGGGTATATTTGTCTATTTTTGTATGGTTGTTACTGAGGTGACAGTGCATAGAGTCATCTGCCTTGTCCTCTTTGAAAACCCGGAATATAAATGATAATTAACATTTTCTCTGTGTACAGTGTGCTTTGTGTTTTTTTATTATTATTATTGTTGGTAGATCATTTTGACTTGGTCATTTTAAAAGTAGCTCGCAAGCCCAAAAAGTGTGGGCACCCCTGCCGTAGATGATTCATCAATTTCAGGAGAGTAAAGGGAACAATAGAATTTCTGAAAGGTATCAACAATTGTCTTAGCATCAGTTAGCGTCATGCCAGAGTCACCAATCAGCACAGCAACGTAGGTGTTAGAGGGTTTGCCCTTAAGATATTGAGCTAAGGTATGACCGCCTCTATTGTTTTCAAGATAATATGTGGCATTCTTCAGAAGAAGTTTGTTATTCACCAACTGGCTCATAAATACACTATGGTTCAGGTGGAGAGAGCGTAGTTTGGTCAATAGAGAAAAATCATTGGAGGATTGAATGTGATTTTGTTCCATTTGCTTAATATGAGTCTTCAAATCACTCAAGGCCAATAGTCTCCTTTTCCTCAAATATGCTGAGAAAGAAATAATCTTGCCCGATATAAAGGCTTTGAATGTGTCCCATAGGGTAATCCAGTTGGTATCTTCGGGTCTATTTAGGGTAAAAAAAACTCATCTATAGCAGAGTCAATGTTGGTGATGAAATCAGGCTTAGCTAATAAGGAACTGTTAAGCTCACAGGACAGACCACAAAACTGAAGAATCACCACTGCGTGGTCAGAAACCACAATTTCTTTAATCGAGGAGCCAGAAACAAAAGTAGACAAGGAGGCACTAATAAAAAATAAAAATCAATGCAGGAATAGGTTGAGTGGAGTTGCTCAAGTAGGCTGGAGACTTGAACATCGAGGCCAAAAGAATTGTCTGAATGGATTCTCTCTCCCATATGATTGGGCTAGAGACTCCATTCTGTTAATTCAAATAACAGACGAGGAAAAGCCATGTAAAACCAAATGTGTCTTTATTGACAGAACTTCCATAGTCTGGGAAGAGCAAGTCCTTGGAATTTCAGTGCTCTTCAAAGAGAGAAAACAAGGCAAACAGATTTATAACCGAAGTGACATCATTTGTAATAATTATCATGCTTTAGAATACAATGGCACAGTTGATCACACGACTTCCTTTCCAAAAATGCCTTACGTCAATGTCAACATTAAAAGTCCATTCTGTTAAGTTTTTAAACCCAGCAGGTGGCAGTTTCACTTTTCTTCCTAAATCAGTTTTGATCTTTGACCTTTCCAAGTATCAATCATGTCAGTTACAAAGCCCTACTTCCTACAAACACATCTTAAGTAGTATTGTATTTTCTAATCTATAAGAAACAGATTCTCTGTAAAACACCCAAATTTCCTCTGAGAACCTTATCCCCATGGATGTATGTGAACAATGGTACATAAATCTATGTTTCTTAAGAATCACAAAATCAACTTTCTGAACTTCCTAGCATTAGCTGAAATATAGAATCAGCAATTTAGACCTTTCAATCCTTAATTACAATTGCCTCAGACTGTGTCACTATAGATCCATCTGAGTCCCAAGTCTTTAATAGACACCTTAATTTTCTGACACCTTATCCATCGCACCTGTAAATTTCAACAGGGTGCAGAAAAGAAAGTAAAGTCTTTAGTTCGTGAGTTGAGCAGTCTCCACGGATCGATTAGGTTAAACTGTAGAATCAAGTCATGAAGCTTATGCCAGGATCTGGATTTCTTATAGGGTGCCCAAGATTTCCTATCTTTAAGAGGGTCCAAAATCAAATTGAAATCTCTACCAATAAGGAGAGGGTGGTCCACCAAGGAAGCTAGTTGTTCAGAGAGGAAATCAAAAAAGACAGAATCATCAAGGTTAGGACCATAAACATTGAGACAAGTGACAGTGTTTCCATTGAATTTGATAGTAGCATTGATCTATCTTCCATTTTCATCTACACAGTGGGAGATTAATTGTATGTTAGGTCTATTTCTGATGAATGTAAGAACACCATTGTGTTTATCCACAGCAGGAGAGAAAAGTACAGGGAGAGCCCAAGAAAAAGACATCTTTACCGGTTATAATCTATTGACAATTTCAAATTTTTTGTTTTTTTAAGAGGATTGTTTAAACTTTTGGCATCGAGGGAGCAAAAGATCAGTGACATATTATAACTTGAAATAATACAAAAGTACAAAAGTACGAAACAGGTGGTAAATAGTTATACCATGACTGAGGCAGAGATAAATGGTATTGTAACACATATAAAGCCAGTGCTGTATAGCATGAAAAGCATGGGAAAAAACCCAGAGTCTTAAGCACCCAGTCACAAAAAGAAGCATCAAGCCAAAAACCAGGTTTTATATTTTCATACGTCAAAGAACAGACATCAGAGTTACCTGCATAAGTGAGAAACAGATATGTCAGACAGAGGTATTGAGGAAAAGAAAAGATGGGTTAGGAAGACCACAAGGGCAGCGAGCAGTTAAACAGGACCAGCCAACCATAGCTAGTAACATCCAAGCATATTGTAGTAAAGGCAATCCAGTTATGGCAAAAACATTATAGAGAATACATTCATATACTATAAGTCAAAGCAGAGCCATAGGGTACATAGCAAGTAAGAAATAAAAGATTAAATATCAGTTAGGCAACCAGAAGATTGAGCTTCACAGGACTGAGTGAGCCAGCAATAGAAGATAAGTATTGAGCATTGCAAAGCATGACCATAACAAATCAGGAATGTGAGTGCATGTTGTAAGGCTCATCAGATGAATTAACAGACAGTTAAATAAGAGTAACAGCAAACAGAGCAAGTAAACATAGAAGGCCCTAGCAGCTGTAGTTGCAAAAAGATTGCCAACAAAACAGCAACATAAAGCTCAGATGCCTTTAAGCAGAGAATTACAACAGTAAGGCATCAGGGAGAAGTAACAGGGCAGAAAAGAGAAGATGGAACTTCTATCTACATGGGTGTAGTCTACAGACCTCCGACTCAATCGCAGCAAATTGATAAGGATCTGATTGTGGATATCCAAAAGTTTGGAAGAAAAGAGGAGGTTCTGCTGTTGGGAGATTTCAACCTGCTGGATGCGGACTGGAATGTTCCGTCTGCGGAATCGGAAAGAAGTAGGGAGATTGTGGATACCTTTCAAGAGGCTCTGCTCAGACAAATGATGATGGAACCCACAAGGGAAAAAGCGATATTGGATCTGGTCCTCACAAATGGAGAGAGTATCTCTAATGTTCGAGTGGGTGCTCACCTGGGAAGTAGCGATCATCAAACGGTTTGGTTTGATATAACGGCTAAAGTGTAGAGCGGCCGCACGATACTTAAAGTCCTAGATTTCAAACGTACGGACTTTAATGCAATGGGAGAGTACCTGAAGAAAGAGTTGTTAGGGTGGGAGGATATAAGAGAAGTGGAAAGACAGTGGTCTAAGCTGAAAGGAGCAATAAAAATGGCTACGGACCTTTATGTGAAGAAAATCAATAAAAACAAGAGAAAAAGAAAGCTGATATTGTTTTCCAACCTAGTGGCTGAGAAAATAAAGATGAAAGAGTTGGCGTTCGTGAAATATTAAAAAACCCAAGAAGAGGAGAGCAGAAAGGACTACAGGGTGAAACTGAAAGAAGCCAAGAGAGAGATACGTCTGGCGAAAGCACAGGTGGAAGAACAAATGGCTAAAAATGTAAAAAAGGGAGACAAAAATTTTTTCTGATATATTAGTGAAAGGAGGAAGATGAAAAATAGAATTGCTAGGCTAAAAGATGCTGGGAACCAATATGTGGAGAGTGATGAGGAGAAAGCAAATGTGCTAAACAAATACTTCTGTTCTGTGTTCACAGAAGAAAATCCTGGAGAAGGACCAAGATTGTCTAGCAGAGTTACACGAGAAAATGGAGTAGATTCTGCGCCGTTCATGGAGGAGGGTGTTTATGAGCAACTTGAAAAACTGAAGGTGGACAAAGCGATGGGACCAGACGGGATCCATCCCAGGATACTAAGGGAGCTCAGAGAGGTTCTGGTGAGTCCTATTAAAGACTTGTTCAACAAATCTCTAGAGACGGGAGTGATTCCTGGGGATTGGAGGAGAGCGGATGTGGTCCCTGTTCATAAAAGTGGTCACAGGGATGAAGCAGGAAACTACAGGCCGGTGAGCCTCACTTCAGTTGTTGGAAAAATAATGGAAGTGTTGCTGAAAGAAAGAATAGTGTACTTCCTTGAATCTAATGGGTTACAGGATCCGAGGCAACATGGCTTTACAAAAGGTAAATCGTGCTAAACGAACCTGATTGAATTTTTTGATTGGGTGACCAGAGAGCTGGATCGAGGACATATACTAGATGTAATTTACTTGGATTTTAGCAAAGCATTTGATACAGTTCCTCATAGGAGGCTGTTGAACAAACTTGAAGGGCTGAAGTCAGGACCCAAAGTGGTGAACTGGGTCAGAAATTGGCTGTCGGACAGACGCCAGAGGGTGGCGGTTAATGGAAGTCGCTCGAAGGAAAGAAAGGTGACTAGTGGAGTCCCTCAGGATTCGGTGCTGGGGCCAATCCTGTTCAATATGTTTGTGAGTGACATTGCTGAAGGGTTAGAAGGAAAAGTGTACCTTTTTGCAGATGATACCAAGATTTGTAACAGAGTAGACACCAAAGAGAGAGTGGAAAATATGAAAAAGGATCTGCAAAAGTTAGTGTTTCTTTTCTTGAGGTGGAACCACACCATGTTGTGATCGCTGGATACCAAGGTGTCTCCTACTGATACCTCTGTGACACTGTCATCATTGGTGAGCAATAAGTCCAGGGTCGCCTGGACCCTAGTGGGTTCCAGTACCATCTGCTTGAGGCATCTCCTGGAGGCTGCCACTGGTTGTAGCGGAAGTTCGTTCCAGTCCATATTGGGCATATTGAAATCTCCCACTAGCACTGTATCTCCATGCAGTGTGATGGTCTCAATGTCTTCCATTAGCTCATTGTCTGCTTGCTCCTTTTGTCTAGGCAGTCTGTATACAACACCAAGATACAGGCATTTGTTATTGCCCCTGGCAAGGTTCACCCAGATGGACTCTCCCGTATACTTGTCTGTGATTTTAGTAACTTTGATGTCTTCTCTAATGTATAGAGCTACCCCTCCTCCTAATTTGCCCTCTCTGTCTCGACGGAGTAAGTTATAACCTGGTATGACCATATCCCATCCGTGGGACTCCGAGAACCAAGTTTCTGATATCGCCACTACATCAAGGTCAGAGTTTCTCATTTCCGTTTCTAATTCTAGTATTTTGTTGCCTAAGCTACGGGCATTAGCATACATGGCTGTCCATTCTTTCATTTTGTATGGAGTGTTTTCTGGTTGAGATAGTTTGTCTCCTGCAATTGTGCCTTTGTCACCCCTTCTGATGCCTCGGTCTCCTTCAGTGTCTAAGCGATTTCTTCCCCCTGACATCCTGTCCATGTGAGCTTTCCCCACTGACCCCAAGATGGAGACTCCGTCTTTTCCTTTGTCCCCCACTCTACCGACTTTATTGCTTACCCCAGATACTAAGTCCTTGTCTTCCACTCTTCCTTCTTCCCTCCCTTTGTCCCCTTTAGTATTCACGCGATTTCTTGCTTTCTGTACAAGTTAATCTTGGTTATGTATATTTGAAAACTTATAAATAAATAAATTTAAAAAAGAAAGAGGCTATTAGAGCTAAAAAAAAAAAAAAAAAAAAGACATCCTTTAAAGAATGGAAAAGGATCCAAATGAAGAAAATAAGAAAAGACACAAGCACAGGCATGTTAGATGCAAGTATGATAAAGAAAGCTAAGACAGAATATGAAGAGAAACTTGCAAAAGAGGCAAAAATTCATAACAATTTTTTTTTTGGTGCATGAGAAGCACGACTGTGTATCTTTACATACAATTTGTACTGGCTAGTTTTAGTTTTCTTTTATAGCATACCAAGGGGGGGGATTTATTAAAGGGTGTTAAGCGCATTAGCGCACATATTTGCATTAGGATGTGCAATCACGTTAAATTACACTGACCACTAAAGATGCCCATTATATTCCTATGGGCGTCTTCTACAGTTAGCACTCACTAACGCAGTTATGCATGCTAACAAACTTATCGCGCTTTCATGAATTCCCCTCTAATTGCCACCATATTCCAAGAACATATTAACATTCTTCCAGTTAGTCGACATCAGTTTTAGAACTAGGGTCAACAATAAATCCATAAATTTGTAAATTATATTGCACCTAAATTTTGCAAATGCCCTGGTCCGCCTATGCCACTCCTATAGCCACACTTCTTTGGAGTTGCATGCTCTGATATTTAGGTGCACATATTATAGAATAGGGCATAGGCCAAATCTGCGTGTAACTCCTAATTACTGCCAAGTAACTGCATGTTACCACCAAAATTGCCATTTTGAGGCAATCAGAGCCTTAGGCCCCTCTCACTGCATCCCATGATGCATTGAGAGAGGGAAGGCCATCATGCGCAGCATGCAGCTCTGTAAGCAGGAGGGAGTGGGCTTCCCTTTTGCTGTTTTTGCATCAAAAGGTACGGGGAGGTCCAGGGATGTGGCAGGGGGTTGCCTCATGTCAGGTGGTGTCGGGTGATGTGGGGGAGGTGTTGCCTCATGTTGGGTGGTGTTGGGAAATGTAGATGTGGGAATCCAGGAATGTTGGGGGATGTGGGAGATGTCAGGGGGGTCCAGGGATGTCAGGGGAGGAGTGTACAGTAGGGCTCCAGCTGATCCTTGCAGGGGAAATCCCCATCAGTTGAGCTGGCAGGAATCCCTGAAACCAGCTCAGCTGATGCAGATTCCTCTGCTGCAATCAGTTGATGGCAAGCCCTCAATGTGCTCTTTTACCCCTCATGTCTGGGTGGTGAAAGGGGACCACTGGGGGATTAAGGGGGGTCATGCCTTAAACCCTCCAGTGGTCATCTTGTCAGTTTGGTCACCTTTGGGGCACTTAGACCTGTTTTACTTTGGTCTAGGTCCCGGCATGTAAGTTCCATCTAGGTTGTCCTGGAAAAGCCTTGGTTATTGCTTCAGAATGTCCAGGTAGAAGCCCACCCAATTCCCACCCATAACACACTCCAAACATGCCCCTTTGAGTTCTGGACACACAGAATCTTAGAAGTGCTGCTAAACATTCAGAAAGTTTGTTTTGTATTGGCACTTGGAAGTCCCTGCTATTAGGACGACCAAGTGCCGACTTAGACAGGTTTTTGGATATTTTAAAGTTTTGATTATAATAATTTTAATAATATAACAGTTTATATACCGCAGGACCGTGAAGTTCTATGCGGTTTACAATGATTAAAAATGCTACAAATTGAGTAGGACTGACAAGTTAAAACTAGTGGATAGCGACTCTAGAGATCAGTTATTGTGGGAAAGATTGTACAAATCAGCTGCCTAAGTACTTCAGGAACAGGTATGTTTTTAGGTGTCTCCTAAATTCCCCATAGGTATTGGTAAGCATAAGTAATTGATCCCCAGGTCTTTACCCCATAATACTGCTTGATATGAGAGAAGATGTTGATGATGACTTTTGAATTTACATCCTCTAACCAGTGGAGATACAAAGTTCAAGTGTGAGCTTCTCTTACGTCTGTTGATTGAGAAGGAGAAAAGGTCAGTTATATATTTAGGGGCTAAACCGAACAGTACCTTAAAGCAGAGACATCCAAACTTAAACTTCACACGTGCCTCCATCGGCAACCAATGCAGGAGTCGGTAGGAAGGATTACATGGTCGAACTTTTTCAACCCAAAAATCAGTCTGACCGCTGCATTTTGCACCAGTTATAATCACTGCATATTCTTCTGGGAAATTGCCAGTTAGGCTATATTACAGTAGTCAAGTTGGCTCAGTATGCCCCTCCTGATGTATAACTGTCAAGATGTTATACTCAATTTTAAATATGACAGGCAATCAGTGTAGCTGTTTCAGCACTGGGGCAATATGTTGAAAATGGGAAGTTCCAGTGATCATCCTAGTAACTATTCTGCACCACTTAAAAAACATGGATTTTGGATTTAGCCATGCCACAAAACACCACATTAAAAAAATCCAATTTTGTAATAACAAGACTTTGTATCACCATTTGGGTAGCATTTACTGAATTTTTCCCTATATTTGGAGAAAAATCTTTTCTCTTCTTTTTTTAGTTATTAGGCCAATGAGAATCTGCTTTTTGGACTTTAAACATAGCAACATAGTAAATGACAGCAGATAAAGACCTGAACTAACCAGCCAGTCTACCCAAGATATTCTGTTATAGAATTATCCCTTCTGATTTCGGAATTTGAACTTGGAGGATAAGATGTACAATGTTGGCATCTATGAGACAAACTTGTTTTTTTTCTGTTACATAGAGCATTATGGACCCCTGTTCGGTTACAATAATTGGATAGCTCTAAGTCTAATAGATGTTGGCATTGTCATCTTGAAGCAGGGACTTTGGATCATTTGTTATTCTATTGTCTATTTATTATGAATTTTTGGAAATCAATTTGGGACCAAATTAATTGTTTATTAGATAACCCAGTGGCATTATTATATGATACTGTACTGGTATGGCAATGAGAGCAAAAAGTCAGATTTCTTCAAATAATAATAAATTATTACTTATAATGACTGGGATTACCATTCAACAAATTAAGTATAATTGGAAAAACTGGAGTAGATTAAATTATAATTTCTGGTGGAATTCCTTGTGTCATATTTATAAAATGGAAAGATTTATTGCAATACAGCGAGGATGTTTTAGGAAATTTCAAGATGTGTGGGAGCCATCAACAAAATATTGTACTGATTAGATCAGTGGTTCCCAACCCTGTCCTGGAGGACCACCAGGCCAATCGGATTTCAGGCTAGCCCTAATGAATATGCATGAGAGAAATTTGCATATACTGGAAGTGGCAGGCATGCAATCTGCTCCGTGCATATTCATTAGGGCTAGCCTGAAAACCCGATTGGCCTGGTGGTCCTCCAGGACAGGGTTGGGAACCACTGGATTAGATGACATTTTTTTCCCTTAAATTTACAGGTTCAATTATGAGGGGGGAGGGGGGTAATTTTATTATTACATATTGTACAAGGTATTTGATTATATAATAGGAAAGGGTGGGAAGGGTGGGAGATAAGAGCATATCATTTGTACTATTTATGATCTTTTAAGTGATATATTTATTGTTAATCTGTTTTAACACATTGACACACTTATTGTAAGTTTGAAAATGAATAAAGTTTTTTAAAAAAGAATTATCCCTCCATATGTTGACACAGTTCTAGAATTACCACCTAATTGTTAATATTTACTTTTATGCATATAACAGTACAGATTCTTCACTAGACTGAAGGGGAATTTTGTCTTTATTTAGAGTCCTGAGTTCCTTGAAATGCAATTTTCTCGGTGCTGACTTTACTGTTGACCTCATGCTCTCCCTTCCCAACTTGTTATATAATAGAACCGAGACACTTATTTATAAGAACAAATAAACGCTTTATTTTGGATACCATGTAATGGGGCAAGCGACACACTATTATATACACACGGGTAAAGAAATAAGCAAATGTGTGAGTTGGAATTAAATAGAAATGAAAAGGAAACCACAAAATGTAACTGGTAAAGTAAAGGAAATAGGGCTTTCTAGCTTTAGTGTGAAATCCTTATTTTCATACCCTGCATTCCCAACCCACTAAATTTATGGTGCTACAGTATTTATTTATTTGAATGTATATCCCGTCCTCTCAGGAGAGCTCAGAACAGGTTACAAGTTTACATGCATAATAAAACATAACAAAGTATAGTGATGTAGAGCATGACAATACATTTTAGATCATGGCATGATAGAACAATACATAGGGGAGCATGATAGTACTCAAAAGTATGGCATTACCCAATATGATATGACAGGACAAGACATCATACAGCATGGGGTGGTGATGTTGAGTTTGGTATGACATTGTGGTAACTAATAGAATTTGACAGTACATTAGTGTGCCTGACAGTACAAAGCGTGGTAGTGTATTTTTTTTAAATGGCATACTTTGTTGTGACTACAGGGAAATACAAATGGGATAATTCTCTACAGGTCAACAATAGTTAGATCCATAAAAGAACCCTTACTCATCTTAGCAATTCTTCTCTGCTCTGATCTATAGCTTTAGGCCTATATGAAATCAAACTATTTATTAACCAACCAAATAAAAAAAAAAAACTAAATGTTTTTGAACTATCAACAAAACAACCTAAAGTTTTCAATATAACCAATATTGTATTAATCCCAATTTACCCCATTCTTGCATCTAATTAAAATGTTTTAGGATCAAATTTAAGATCTTGATGTTGACACATCGAGCATTAGTTCAGTTACAACCATCATATCTTTCTAACTTGGTGTTATTTTATGTACCGAGGCGTTTATTATGATCTTTGAATGATAATAGGGTAGAGGTTCCCCATATCTTGAAGACCCATCTTGCCTCAACTAGAGATTGTGCATTTTTTTTTTTATTTAGTTCCACAGCTATGGAACAATTTGCCTATAGAATTGAGAAAAGAAGAATCATATATAAATTTTAAAAGACATCTAAAAGCACATATTTTTCAATTGGGTTTTTTCAATTGAAGAAACAAGTTTAGGACTGCAATCTGTATTTATGTAGCTATTTATTTTTAATAAAATTTTCAGTTTCTATTAATTAGTTAACTTATTGATAATTCGATTACTATAGAATTTTATGTTTGTTTGGTTTTTTTTTAAACCCACATACCTTTTCTTCTTTTCTTTCCTTTTATATTTTTTAATGGAGTTATTTTCCAAATTGATTTGAACTATATATTGCAAACCCCTTAGATCCTTTTTGGCTACATACAAGGTATATAAAGTTTTTAATAAACATAAACA
The DNA here is from genome assembly GCF_902459505.1 of Geotrypetes seraphini. Classification (NCBI taxonomy): domain Eukaryota; kingdom Metazoa; phylum Chordata; class Amphibia; order Gymnophiona; family Dermophiidae; genus Geotrypetes; species Geotrypetes seraphini. Next base: position 257,174,638 of record NC_047086.1, read on the forward strand.
AACATTTTTATCTAGATTAAAGTGGTTTGCAGCAAGTAACTTGTATGTTCACAAAAAGCATGCAGTAGTTATTTATTTATTTATTTATTTTTTGCATTTATTTTCTGAAGGAGGCATGTCAGGGTTGAAGAATGGGTGGGGACACACTAGACAGATAACACGCTAGCTGGTTTGCATATCCATAACATGGGAGCCCTTAGCTCCTCCCTCAATTTTTCTCAGGTTACACGTGATAATGCAAACTTTAGCACATGAAGTAAAAAGAAATACTTGAAATTGTCCTATTTCCTAGCGTGCTAGAAATGGGCTTAGCGCACGGGAAAGTCACATGTTAGTATGTGCTAAGCTCATTTGCTAGTGCACTTTAGTAGACATACCCCAAGGTATACCTAGTTTTACTTTACCTAGTTTTACTGAGCACCTCAATTTTACTTTTCCTTGCCAATGTAACCAACCTATTATTTTTTTTATTTTAAAAACTCACCTGGGCAGTGGCAGGTTCCTGTTGAGTCTGGCTCTGAGTTATGGCTCTGATGTCGAGAACTGGCCTGAAGAGGAGAAGCAGCGTTGTGGGCCTGCTGTGGCCCGGAGTCAACAGCTGTTTTAGTGCTCTGGGCTAACTGACCATAATTTCAGGGATTTTTCTTTTCTCTAATGGCATTGCAGTCAGCTGATTTGTCAACCGCCAGGAGGTGGAGGGAAAGAGGAGGCCTGAAGGTGCAGGTGTGCATAGTTGCGCATGCACAGAAGAATCCTGAATGGCGCTGGTAACATGCACTGGTAATGGGCACGTGCCAAAGTGGACTGAAGTTCGGACTGGGAAGATCAGATAAGGACCTGAGAGGAAAAGGGGGGGGGCGTTTTTGTGTCAGGGACTTGTTCAGGCAAGAGCCAGGTCCCAAGAAATACAGGTAGGCCGCTAGGGGCCTGGCTGGGCCAGGAGGCCTGGCGGGCGTGCACATGAGCAGAGGGTTGTTAGGGGGTTTCTCAGGAGCCATTTGAGGCAGCAGTGGTACATTGGGATACTGGTTGTGGGAAGCCATGGTCCAAGGAGATTTTTTCTAGCCTAGTAAGGCTTTAGGTAGGTTGTGTTTGTATGTGCATGCTAGCCATGCACACAGAAGGAGTAGGAGATGTGGAATCCTGGGTTAGAGAAGTGTCCTGGATGTCAGGGATGCCAAAAAAGTGCCTCCTAATTGGATAACAGCCCTCAGCAACAAAGGGGAGGGGGCAGGAGTGGGTTGTGTGTAATATTGTTTGAATGAATTAAAAGTATTTTTAATATTTTAAATAAACTTCTTAGTGAAGTAGCCAGGTGTCAGCTTTAAAATTAGAGAAAAGGTTGCCTTAGAATTTTAAAAAAATTGAGTTAAACCTGTTTTGAGAATGTCTGAGTAAATTTTAAGTGGTTTTGCTAGGCTGTGTGAGGTTCCTTGGTTAGGATCCTGAAAAAACCTGAAAGTTAGCTTCAGCCTTTAATTAAACAGAAGCTACTTGATTGTTGGGGAATTTTATTTTTTTTTCCTGCTTTCCCTCATTTTAAAGAAAACTTAAGTTGGTTTCTTCAGTGAGACCGCTAAAGCAATTAAAAAAGCAGTTTAAGTAATTGAGCTCATTGAAACAGCAGTTTAATTTAAATTAAAGTAGATTTGAATGTAAAGAAAAATAGATTTAGTTTTAGAAGAGGCTGGAAAAAAAGCCTGCAGCACTGGTTGTACTCTAAAAGGGGTTTAAAGTTAAATGTGCTGTAGTTCTATGAATATGGCAAGAAAGCCATTTCAGAATGAAAGTGTTTGAGTGTGCACACTGATTCTAAAAGGGGTTGGGTTCCAGTTAGGGTGAACAATTGAATTTTATTTCTTTTTCTGGGTAGAAGCTACAGTTACATTATGTTCCAGTTGGAGGAGGACATATATAAGTACCACTGCAGAGGGAGACACTTTCCTGTGAAAGTCTGAAGTCCTGTTCAAGCTGGAAGAAAGTTCCTGAAAGCAGCTGATCTGCTGGCAGAGTGAGGACATGGTTCCATCTTCCCTGAGCTCAGGAATAATATGATAGAGGTCTATAAAATAATGAGTGGATTGGAAAGGGTAGATGTGAGTCGCTTCTTCACTCTTTCCAAAATACTAGGAATAGGGGACATGCAATGAAGCTATTAAGTAGTAGATTTAAAACAAACCGGAGAAAATATTTCTTCACACAATGTGTAATTAAACTCTGGAATTCATTTCCTGAGAATGTGGTAAAATCAGGTAGCTTAGCGGGGTTTAAAAAAAGGTTTGTATCATTTCTTAAAAGAGAATTGGGGAAATCCACTGCTTATTCTTAGGATAAGTAGCATAGAATCTGTTTTACTACTTGGGATCTTGCTAGGTACTTGGAACCTCTGTTGGCCACTGTTGGAAACAGGATACTGGGTTTATACTTCGGTCTATCCCAGTATGGCAATAAGTTCTTATGAGCTCCATAGCAAGAAAGCACAAGGGCCTGGAACAAAAGAACATTTGGGGTTTTTTTTTATTACCTCTTTTCTTTTAGTGTGCATACTACATTTCTTTTTAAGTTAAATTTTAAAATACATTAGGAAAACATTTACCTGGTTTTACTTATCTAGATCTGAGATTCAGAAATCCTTCCAGAGGTGTCTCCTGTGGAAATGTACACTTCTCCCTCTGTATTCGCGGTTTCGATTATTCATGTTTTTTTAGCTTGCTGGCTCCTCCCCCCAAAATTACATCAGCTTGCATACAGAAATTGCTGGTTCCAAGCGTTTACAGAGAAAATTACTGATTCCCAGTAAGAACATAAGAACATAAGAACATAAGAAGCGCCATCTCCGGATCAGACCTTCGGTCCATCAAGTCCGGCGATCCGCACACGCGGAGGCCCCGCCAGGTATACACCTGGTTTATTTATAGCCCCCATATCTTTATATGCCTTTCTCAAGGAGATATGCATCTAGTTTGCTTTTGAAGCCTGGGACTGTCGATTCCGCAATAATCTCCCCTGGGAGAGTATTCCAGATGTCCACCACTCTCTGTGTGAAGCAGAACTTCCTGACATTAGTCCTGAACTTGTCCCCCCTTAGCTTCATTTCATGTCCTCTTGTCCGTGTCAAATTGGACAATGTAAATAATCTTCTCTGCTCTATTTTGTCGATTCCTTTCAGTATTTTGAAGGTCTCGATCATATCCCCCCGCAGTCTCCTTTTCTCAAGGGAGAACAATCCCAGTGTTTTAAGTCGATCCTCATATACCAGTTTCTCCATACCCTTCACTAGTTTAGTTGCTCGTCTCTGCACCCTCTCCAGCAGTTTTATATCCTTCTTTAGGTAGGGAGACCAATGTTGGACGCAGTATTCCAAGTGAGGTCTGACCATTGCCCTATAAAGCGGCATTATTACTTTCTCCGATCTACTCGAGATTCCTTTCTTTATCATGCCCAACATTCTATTTGCCTTCTTTGCCGCTGCCGCGCATTGTGCCGACGGCTTCAGGGTCCTATCTATCAGTACACCCAGGTCTCTTTCTTGTTCACTTTTTCCCAGAGTTGCACCTGTCATTTTGTACTCGTATTCCTTATTCTTACTGCCTAAATGCATTACCTTGCATTTCTCCACGTTGAACCTCATTTGCCATTTCTCCGCCCATTTTTCTAACCGACACAAATCGCTCTGGAGTTCCTCACTATCCTCCTGCGATCTGATTGCCCGGCAGAGTTTTGTGTCGTCTGCAAACTTGATGATCTCACTGGATATTCCGTTTTCCAAGTCATTGATATAAATATTAAAAAGGATCGGCCCAAGTACCGAGCCCTGGGGTACACCACTAGTCACTTTCTCCCAGTCAGAGAACTTCCCATTTATGCCCACTCTCTGCTTTCGGTTTTCCAGCCATTTGCCTATCCATCTTTGTATATCTCCCTCTATGCCATGGCTTTGTAGTTTCCTGAGAAGTCTTTCGTGTGGAACTTTGTCGAACGCTTTCTGGAAATCCAAGTATATTATGTCCACCGGCTTTCCACTATCAATTTGCTCGTTCACGGTCTCAAAGAATTGGAGTACTTTCTTCACTGTGTTTTGCCTCTCCTTCAGGAACAGACCAGGTCTCCCACCATGTTATTTGCAGTTTCACTATATTAAGAGTTTTCTTTTTAGAGTCAACTTAAGAGTTTTCTTTTTAAAGACGCTTTCAATTCTTAATTGAAATGCCAATTACTCTTTACAACTCCCTTTCACTTCAGTCAGCTACAAATAAATATTTTGTTTCCCCATCCATTCTATGTTTTTACCCTATCGTCCCCTCCTTTCCTATTTTAAATTGTATTTCTTCCCCCTCTATCCCAATGGTTCCTGTCTATATTTGTCTTGTTTTTAAAATGATTTTTTTAAATGATTTTTAGATTTTTATTATATTACTGTTAATTTTATCATGTATTTTCTGTAAATGTAAATCGCTTAGTAGTTACGATAGGCGATTAATCAAATAATGAATAAAACTTGAAACTTGAAAACTTATTCATAATGGTTTTTATAGAAAACAGCAAATAACATGAAAAAAGTTATTCACCGTTTTTCTGTATTTGCGGTTCTGTTAATCCCCCATCACAGCGAATAAGGAGGGAGAAGTGTAAAGGAAAAGTATATGAACATTGATTCAGTTTCAGATTTAGAGACTATCACAAACTGAGAAAAAGGGTAAAAAGTGTTTATCTGATTTTAGATACATTTTTTAAAGAAGAGAATATCACTTTATGCTGGTACCAGTGTTTAATGAGGTTTTACTTAATACCGTACAACTTAATTAAATCTAGGAGAGGTCTTCTTAGTTGTTGAGGCTTCCTATATGAATAAAAAGAAGAAGAAAAAAATGTATTGATACACAGTAACTTGGTTTTATAGTATAACAAAAATTAATTAGTTACTGTACTTGTAAGTTGTCAGGTTTATACTGAGTGGAACCAGGAAGAAAGTAATAATAATAATAATAACAACTTTATTTTTGTATATCGCCATACCCAGGGAGTTCTAGGCGGTTCACATCAATTAAACAGAATTTAACAAGAAATTACAATTAATCAGAATTTCAAGCAACGAAGTTGATGAGCATGGGGGGGGGGGGTGTACAGGTCATTGGAGTTAGCGGTTTGGGAGAGAACAATAAGAGGGGGGAACGGGAGAGTTTGGGTTGTTTGTGGGAGGGGTGATAAGAAGTGGAAGAGGGGGGATTAGGGATTTTGACCGTGGAATAAATGAGTTTTGAGTAGTTTTCGGAAATCGAGCTAGGTGGGGGCCTTGAGCACAATTTGGGCTAGCCATGGGTTCTGTTTCGCCGCCTGGAAAGTGAAGGTTTTGTCGAAGAACCTTTTGAGGTGACATAATTTTAGGGAGGGGAAAGCGAAAAGGCTAGAGTACTTATCTTGGTTACTGTACTTGTAAGGTGTCAGGTTTATACTGAGTGGAGCCAGGAAGAAAGTAATGCATACACATGTTAAGTGTTAAGCCTCATTAGATTGAATTTTAAAGAACATTTTAATGTCTGACTTCAGCCGTTTCAAAGAAAGGCATTTTATATTAATATTGTCAAATTGTAATTGATAAAAGTACTTTATTGAGCCATAAAGATTTTCTTTGTTTCAGTATTGGCGCAATAGTATGTTTTACGATAGGTGTTCAATAATTTATCTACCTCAGTGCAGACCTAGCATCAGGGATACCCAGATGAAGGGGAACAACCAGAGCCTTCTTTGCTCGAGGAGTTATAAGACAGCAGGACAGAAGAACTGGATTATGAAGGAGCTACAACATCCCAGATGAAGGTGCCTCAAGAACAGACAGGAGGGTCTGCAAAGATGGCAGCAGAGAATCTGGGAGTGCCAGGAATCAGAGAAAGTGAGTCCCAAGGGGCTGATGAACAGTCAAGACCAAAGATTGCAAGGCCATTGTCATGAAGGGACCCAATGGCTGCTGTGCTTACCGTGCCCTGTTCATTTGAGTATGCAAAAGGAATGAAATATGTCAGATGGGGTTGTAGCCCTGCAGTAGTCTTGGAGATTCCTTATAGTGGCTAGGGTTCTAGGTACCATGAGAGTATGTTACCCTCTACCCTGTAGGATGGGGCCCCTGGCAGTAACAGGCACTCAACTTGTTAGGATTAAGTTGAGGAGAAGGGTATGTGAGAGATTTGGGGGTTTTCCCCACACTGAAGCTGCAGTTATATATGTGGGCAGAAGGAAGCATTAGGCAAACCGGGGAAACTACATGTCTCAGAATGCCCTGAGCTTTGCTGCTCAGTGCTGAGATCCAGTAGGGAAGGAATACAACTCTGCTGGGTCAGAGGGGCAGGACTCATGCATGGAGGAGTACTTCTGTCCCAGACTGGAATCATCTGGAGAGATCCCAGGGGAAGAAGTTTCCCCAAGAGTGAGCAGGTCCCTCAGAGAAAGAGAGAAAACTCCTAGTTTTTCCTAGATGTGGGCTGAGGAAGAAGCTCTCAGAAGCTGAATGCTGCCTATTTAAGCTGAATGAAGTTGGCTAGAGAGAGAGAGACTGTCCAGGTGAGACAGTAACTGATGGCTGGGCTGTGGTAAGCCATTGCCTAAGAAGTGAGGATTCTTGTTCCAGCTCTGGCTAGCGTCAGACCCTGTGTTACATAGACTTGGTTGACCTTGCTTGTGAGGCAACTGTAACAAATAAAACCTTTCTTGTTCATGTGCAATGGGTATTCTCGTATATGTGTCCAGACCTCTCTTGGCAATCCAAGCCAGTCTGTTACACATAAGTACTGGCAAGTCAGACGCAAAGCATTGATAAAGAACACTAAAAAAGAATATGAAGAGAAACTTGCCAAAGAGGCAAACACTCATAGTAACAACTTTTTTAGATATATCAGAAGTATAAAACCTGTACGATAATCCATGTGACTGTAGGATGATCAAGGAGCAAAAAGGGCGCTCGGGAAGGATAAGGCCATAGCAGAGAGACTGAATGAGTTCTTTGCTTTGGTCTTCAGCGGAGAAGATGTAAGAGATCTACCTAAACCAGAAATAGTTTTCAAGGGTGCTGAAATGGAGGAACTAAAGGGCATCTCAGTGAACCTGGAAGACGTACTGAGCCAAATTGACAAGTTAAAGAGTGATAAATCACCTGGACTGAATAGTATACATACCAGAGTACTGAGAGAACTCAAACATGAAATTGCTGACCTGATGTTAGTGATTTGTAACCTGTCACTAAAATTGTACCTGAGGATTGGAAGGTGGCCAATATTATGCCGATTTTTAAAAAGGGATCCAGGAAATTACAGACCGGTAAGCCTGACTTCAGCAACAGGCAAAACAGTGGAAACAATTATAAAAATTAAAATTGTGGAACACATAAACAAACAAGATTTAATAGGACAGAGTCAGGATGGGTTCAGCCAAGGGAGTTCATGCCTCACCAGTTTGCTTGACTTCTTTGAAGGTGTAAATAAACAGGTAGATAAAGATGAGCCAATTGATGCAGTGCAGTGTTCTTCAAGCTTTTTGCACCTATGGACCGGCGGAAATAAAAGAATTATTTTGTAGACAGGCACTTGTCTGCGGACCGGCAGTTGAAGAACACTGCTATAAACTATGTCAGCATTGTTTTCATTGATCTATCATACTGTTTGTGATAAAGTGCTTTTTCACACAGATTTTGTTAATTTCCATTAGCTTTAGTTATATTCTTATGAATTTTATGTATGGAATCGCAGGTTAGTATGTTTTTTAGTTTAAAATTATTTTTTACAGCTATTTATCTGCCTTGGTGCTCCATTTACAAGAGGTACAGAGCTTTGCAGCTTTCTATTAGCATCTTTAAAAATATATATATATATATTCATTATTTTAAGTGAAAGTTGGTTCCTGAGCCTGTTGGCTATTTTAAGATGGTTTTATATTTTTAGGTGGTTGACAAGGCTATGGACTCCTTTTAAAAAGGTGCGTTAGCGTTTTTAGAGCATGCACTGGATTAGTGTACGCTATAGCGCACGATACCCGAAAAACTACCGCCTGCTCAAGAGGAGGCAGTAGCAGCTAGTGCGCACAGCATTTTAGTGCACGCTATTCTGCGCATTAAGGCCCTAACGTATCTTTGTAAAAGGAGCCCTATATGTTAGTAGCCCAATCAGGCATTTGGACATAACACTAACCTGAGAGCAAGTGCAAACCTTGGTAGGCAAGCTATTAAAGAAGTTATTAATAGCTTCTTTTCTTTTCTTTCACGTTTTCTTCTCCAGATGTGGTGTTGAGCATTGTGGTGCTGCTATTTCCAACAGTGGCTGGCTTCCTCCCCTTCCCTCCGCTCCCCTTCCAGCAGCTCTCAGTACTTGCCTGCAGCAATGATTCACCTTGGAAGCCTTGAATCCTTTGATTGGTCGCGCCCGCCTCTGAGGAAAGAGGAAGTTGCATCATCAGAGGCAGGCCATGACTCAGCAAAAGTCCCAAGGCTGTCTAAGTGAATCGCTGCTGCAGGAAAGTACTGAGAGCTGAGGGGAGGGGAGGAAGCCACTGTCGGAGGCTCTCACCGGCCCTGCATGAGCCTGCAGGAAACATTTGCCTGATCTCGACGGCCCTACATGGACCTGCAGGAAATTTCTGCGGTCCGGGATCGGTTCGCGAACCGGCGGTTGAAGAACACTGATGTAGTGTATCTAGATTTTCAGAAAGCTTTTGACAAAGTTCCTCATGAGAGGCTCCTGAGAAAATTAGAGTCATGGGTTAGGAGGCAATATTCAGTTGTGGATTAAGACAGAAAACAGAGGGTAGGATTAAATGGCTATTTTTCTCAATGGTAGAGGGTAAATAGTGGAGTGCCACAGGGATCTGTACTAGGACCAGTGCTATTTAACATATTTATAAATGATCTGGAAATTGGAATGATGACTGAGGTGATTAAAGTTATTAAAATGTATGTGGACTGTGACAAATTGCAGGAAGAACTTAGGAAATTGAAGACTGGACGTCTAAATGGCAGATGAAATTTAATGTGGAAAAATAACCCAAATCATAACTACCAGATCTGATTTTTTTTCAGGAAAAGTTCAGTTTTCTTTCCCCACCCACCCCAACGGCAGCATGAAAACTATGCAGTAAAGTGGGGGGGGGTTTCCACCACACACATCCCCCGTCGGAGCTCTTTAAAAATAAGTTTTCCTGCGGCGCGCTTCTTTCTTGCGCTGAATTGTCAGCGCAGGATTGTCAGCACGCTGGAGTCTGGCGTGCGATTATCCCGTCACAAGTAAAATAGCCCCAACTAAAATCTGGGGTTATTTTTATACTCAGAAGCATTGGTAACTTGCAAGCAGAGAATTCATTTACTATAGGAGGCTAAAGCTCACTTTTTACTTCGTTCTTGATAACTTCCTCCTTAAATGTTTGACTCTATAGTTAAAAAGAACACTACTGCTTATTGAAACTTCAGACAACAAACATGAAGAAATACCTCGCGAAGCTTGAAGAAAAGCTTCCAACTAGCAGTGATATAGGGACGGCATCTGCACATGCATCACAGCAGCGGATGCGCAGATGCCCTCCAAACAAGCGAACAGGTTGAGGGGCTGGGGCTGGACCTTGGGGCGGGGAGGAACCTAGGGACAGGGCCTAGGGACAGGGCCATGGGTCTGGATTTTCATTCCAGAAAATCTGGTAACCCTATTTTAACATATCAGTTCACTGGATGTGCCACTCCCCCAGGAATCCAGCACTCCTCTCCCACTGGCAAACTCTGGCCTAGCCAGCCTCAGTAATCCCCTGGGGAATCTCACCTAGACACACTGTACTCTCATTGGCACTAAGAAATACGATCATATCTCCCCTCTCCTATTCAATGCACATTGGTTACCCGTTGAACATAGAATTAGTTATAAAATCTTACTTTTAACCTTCACAACAAGATTAAATAATCAACCGGAGTTTATTAACAGATTTTTAATTCCTTATAATTCTTTAAAAATCGCTTTGTTCAATGTCACAAAATCTTCTCGTCATACCCTCTTTAAAATTAATCAACATGTTGCGTTCTATCAACTTTGCTGTCACTGCCCCCACTCTCAGGAATTCACTGCCCAATCACTTGTACAGTGAATCCGAAATAAAACAATTCAAATCAAAATTTAAAACATTTTTGGTCCAGAATGCTTTTGGACAATAACTGTCCTCTTTAAGGACAAAAACAAACTAATTTTATCAGCTTTTACCCTAACCTATTGTATTTTCCTTTTTTGTTTTGCTTTTTCTTTCATGATTGTAGTTCTTCCCTTTCTTTCCTAATGTTTGAAGTACGTCCATATGTCTTATCATGTGTTTTATTAAGCCTCTTTGGTTTTGTCTAGTATCCCTGATTTTTAAACTGTTTTAATATAAATTTTATATTGTACACCACTTAGAAACCTGATTAAGCGGTCTAAATTTTTTTTTTTTTTAAATAAACTTGAAACTTGATATACAGTATATACAGGGAAATGTCCAGCTGACTACAGCCAACTGACCACAGGACAAGTGAATATGGCCAACTCACCATGGGACAATTGAATGCAGAGAATTTTTAAAAAGTTAAAATAATGCAACAGGAAAACATTAAAAACATTTTATTAATGTATTTGTTTTTATTTCATCTTTCCTTTTAATTGTGAGCTATGGCACAATCTGAATGCGGAGAAATGTATTAATAAATTTTAATATGTTTAGTATTTTGAAATATTAAATGCAATAGTAAGATTTTATTAATGCATTTTATTAAAGATATTTAAAATAACATTTTATTAAGCTATTTGATAATTGTGAGCTATGGCACGTAAGTATTCTATCAGGCTTCTATTGCTGTAATCAGACACAATCTTGGAAATACGCTCATCAGCATTGTGGTATTTCTTCAACTTGACAAGGTATAACAGTGGCCTGAAACGAGCCCTTCTATAGTTTTCTGAGGCTGTCAATGAACTTCCAGATGGTCAGGTATCTCATTCCCAATTCAACTCAGAGGTGATGATGAGTAGCTTTGGAATGGTTGTTAATGCGATCCTCAGCTCTCCATGTTCTGTCAAAAACATTCCACATAGATGGAGGAAACAGAGGAGCACATTGTCACCACCTGTGTTTCTGCCGAGTGCTTTAGGCAGCCTGGCAGTGACATATGACTTAAACTCTGGCGTGAGCCGCTTTGAAGTAGGGGAACTTTCAAATGGGACACCTTCAGGTTATTACCTCGCACAGCCTGTGTGTGTTCCTTTTGAGAAAATCCAGTAGTCAGAATGGCTTTAGTGGAAATTACAAGCTTTATTGGGCCACTGGCCTCAGCAACAAAATGCAATCCCGGTTCCACCGGTGGCATGAAACTTTTCAAATTAGCAAAGAATTCTTCAAAACAAAATGTAATTCACTCTGCTCTGGGCTTTGTCAAATAAATCACAAAACATAACATTTCTCTTCACCAGTCTTATACTTATGCAGGCTATCTGCCATTAGAGTCCAAAGTCCTTTAAGCTTTAATAATGTCCTGCTGAAAATGGCTAGCTGGAAAACACTCACTAAGCTTGATCTGTAGTTAACAAGCAAAAATGAAGCAGTATTCTAGTCAGAGTTTTATCTAAACTTCTAAGGCATGCAGGGCTAATTGCCTTTCACAGGTTGCTATAGCAATTAGATAACAGCTGTTAAGCATTCACGGAGGTTTGGGAACAAGAACCTAAGCAATTCCCAGGCTGATTGCCCAGCATTTGTTGCAGATATTTACGGTTTGTACAGGAAAACAGCATTGGATCTTGTGCTCAACCCCAGTCAGTTAATCAGGAGGCATACTTTGCAATCTCAAACATTACAGTCTCTGGCATAACATTTTCCCAGTTTATCAGAGAGAAAAAAAAAACATAGCAAGGGAAAAGAATCTTCCCCTGGACTCACAATACTCAAGCTATTTCCATTTGCTCTGGTTGGTTCTCAAACTCAGCACTGCACTCCTCTATCACCATAGGCTCAGGAAGGTAGGATTCTGAAGGAGAGTTCACAACCTGTTCTTCCTTTATGTCCCAATCAGAATCAGCAAGCTGCCCTGGCTGCTTCCAGGAAGGCTCAGCCTCCTGCTGGACTTCTTGCCTCTGCACTGCTCCTGCCTCGAGGGCTCTCCTGGTTCCTTCCTCCTTTCTCCCTAGCTCTCTACAGAGCCTCGCTTTAAGCTGAGGGAAGAAACCATTCCCCTTTAGCTTTAGGGGGGAAAGGCTTCCTTCCCTCTGCTTGTACCATTTCTCTCAGGGAAAACTGCTTGTCTGCCTTCTGCTTTCCAGGCACTGGATAATGAGAGAGCAAAGATTTCTGCTTTTGCCTAGACACTAATTTAGGTAAGGCAAAGCTTTCTTGTTCTGTCTCCATGTCTTCCTCACTGCTTACAGGGTAGTCAGTTGAATTACTCTCTTGGGCACTGACCTGGTCAGCCCTTCTACACCGGAGTTTGTATGTTTTACTATATTTCACTGTGCTAAACCTCGGGGATGCAGTAGGTTTGTCACAACATCTACTGCTTTCTCTCCTATCTTGGTGACTGATACAGCTGTCCTTGAACCAGTTCAGCACATGCTGCAGCTCTATGGGTAGACATTCTTCCACAGTGGCAACATATTTTCCTAAGTCTGGGATAGACGCAAATGCTAAGGACACAACCATTGTGGCCTTAAGGGCAAACTCCATGTTCTTGTCAAACTCTCCAGCAACACCAACTGACACCAATGCTTCCTCATATTCTGAACCAGGTGGAAGAAGCAGCCTTTTATTGCTGCTACTGGGAATAATTTCTTTATGGCATTCATCACAACCATTTCGTAGTGAATGGACTGCAGCTGTGTGTTAGCCAACTGTTTTAATCAAATCAAACAACCGCTTGCACATAGTGCGCTATTTGTCTGGCTGAAGTTCATACAATACTGGATGCAGGCCCTCATACTTCCTTAACATGACCACAGTGACCTGGGCAAAGAGTTTGGGGGCTATTGCAAATGTGCCATCCACTTGTTCTGCCAAATAAAAGAATCCATCTGGATTTCTCTCCAATATCACCAAGCAAGAATGACTCCTGCACGTCTAGAATTGGTAAATAGGTCTTGTGTAGATAGACTGACTGGGTTTGAAGGTGCTGTCCCTAATTGATTTTGCCTCCACTTGATCGTTTTCCATAAAGCTGCAGTTCTTGGGATTGCAACACATGACAACCCGTAAGAAGAACAATCTTGTAACAATAAGTTATAGAAGTTCCTCAGACTAATATATATCTCAGACTCCCATTGCAGCATGAACCGCTGAGCTCAGGTTAACATAAGAACATAAGAACATAAGAATAGCCTTACTGGGTCAGACCAATGGTCCATCAAGCCCAGTAGGATTATAAGGAGCTGCAATGGGAATTGAGTCCAATTCCCCAGGTTCTCAGGCCACTGCACTAACTATTAGGTTATTCCTCTGTGTCTGTCATAAGCTTTCTCATCTCCCCTCTTCCCCTTCCTTCCCCCTTCTGTCCTGATCTCCCCCCCCCCCATCAAGAGCCAACTTCCACTCTCACTCCCCCTAAGAGCTTGGTTTCCCCCAAGATGACCCAACCCCCTCCTTTCTTCCCTCTCATCCTAAAGCATTGCCACCTCTTCATGAGCACATTCACACTGTTCCTTTACCGCCTCCCCCCTCCCCTCTCAAGGGCTCACTCATTCCTTAATAGATCACTTCAGGACAGTGGTATAGTAAGGTGAGGTGGGGGTGCGGTCAACTCTGGGAGCCAGCTTGGTGGGGGCACCGGTACCCGTCCTCCTCTCTGCCCCCCTGCTCCTTCCAAACCCCCCTGCCGCTTGTACGCCCCCTTCCCTTCCCCCTTACCACTTTAATTTTCCTGGCACAAGCAGTATCATGAACTTGTTGCTCATGTCGGTTCTCTCTGACGTCACTTCTGGGTCCCGTGAATAGGAAGTGATGTCAGAGAGAGAGCCGACATGACATGGGCAGCAAGTTCATGATGCTGCTTGCACTTGGAAAATTAAAGAGGTATGGGGAAGAGAAGGGGAGAGTACGCTTGGAGGGGGGTTGGGAAGGAACGGGGAGATGGAGAAGAGGACGGGGAAAGGGTGCTATTGCCCTGGGAGCTATTCACCCTGGCTACACTACTGCATCAGGAGGAGTAGCCTTTTGATTATTGCAGTGCACTGAGGACCAAGGAAATCAGATTTGATTCATACTATAGCTCCTTGTGACCCTAGGCAAGTACCCTAGACCGCAGGTATAAAAGCTTAGATTTGAGCCCACCATGGACAAAAAAAGTACCTGTATATGATATATAAATCACTTTGCTTATACCACAGAAAGGTAGTACATGATAGTGGTAGGATAGTGGTTCTTAAACCTGTCCTAGGGGATCCCTAGCCAGTTGGATTTTCAACATATCTCTAATGAATATGCATGAGGCAGATTTGCATATAATAGAAGTGACACGCATGCAAATCTGCCTCATGCATATTCATTAGTCATATGTTGAAAACCTGATTGGATGGGGGTTCCCAGGATAGGTTTAAGAACCACTGATCTAAGATATAAGTCAGGAGAGATTCCCATTTACTCCTGCCTAGAGGATTTTCTCATCTGATTTTCACACTATAAGAAAAAATATCCTCACCTTTATTTTTAGATACTGGCCGATATCATAAAAGGCTCCATGACACAACCAGCTGGGCCTTCATATGCATTGTGTTATTTAAATGTAGTCTGTTATCTAAAGTTATTATAGATTTTTGATATGCTTTGTTAAAGGTGTAGAACCACTTAGTACCTTGGAAGTCTGAACATTATTCCTCATTATAAGCCTCCGAAGAGCAAGGAGGAAGTGATTAGCTTCAGCAGGAATGTCTGTACTGTGCCAGGCTAGACTCTAATCTACAATAATTCTTTGCAAATACTTTGCAACCTGTGATCTTTATATTGTGCTTTGAAACTTACAAATTTACGTTAAATAGATTTGAATACTTTCCTAGGGATAAAACTAGCATCAACATTTCTTTTTGACTCAAAACCCAATTTACAACCTCCTCCTGGTGATTCTGTTCTCTCTTTTTCACAACCAAATTGTGTATTTTATACAAAATAATGTGCATGTATACTGCTGTGTTACTTCAGGGAACAAGGAAGCATACTACTTAACAAGCCAGTGTTCATCAGCATAGCCAGCTATGTCTCAACTGGCCAAAAAAAAAAAAAAAGTAGAAACTCAACGCTGGTCATGAATATGACACCAGCGCTGAATTTCAGGTTTTACTGCTGATCATGGGGGATAGCCAGCCATCTCCCATAGTCTAAATATCTGTCCCATAGTGTTTATTTTCTGCTTATTTTTATTTAACAACATGCAATAACATGGAAAGTGCCGTTGACATTTCCCATTTTATTGCATGCAGCAGAGCATGAAGAAGGTATGACACCAAAAGTGAGGTGGAACGCTTGATAAAAGGTATGGAAAACCTTTCATATGCTGAAAGATTGGAGAAACTGGGGATCTTTTCCTTGGAGAAGCGGAGACTTAGAGGAGATATAATAGAGACTTACAAGATCATGAAGGGCATAGAGAAAGTGGAGAGGGACAGATTCGTCAAACTTTCGAAAACTATAAGAACGAGAGGGCATTCGGAAAAATTAAAAGGGGACAGATTCAGAACCAATACTAGGAAGTTCTTCTTCACCCAGAGGGTGGTGGACACCTGGAATGCACTTCCAGAGGGCGTGATATGACAGAGTACGGTTTTGGGGTTCAAGAAGGGATTGGATGATTTCCTGAAGGAAAAGGGGATAGAAGGGTATAGATAGAGGATTTCTATACAGGTTCTGGACATGATGGGCCACCGCGTAAGTGGGCTGCTGGGCATGATGGACCTCTGGTCTGACCCAGCAGAGGCATTACTTATGTTATGTTCTTATGTTCTTACATCTATGAGTGTATACTACAGCGGTTGGGAACTAGGGAGTGAAGAAGGGTGGGGAGGGGAGAAGAGTATATGATATCTTATTATGTACATTCTTGTTGTTATTGTGTTAAAGAAGCGGGAGTGTCTTTATGCAGGTCAGGTTTTAATAGAGCATTTGTTTATTAAATATTTTTTATATACCACTTAGTGAAAATTCATAGATCAAAGTGGTTTACAATTAAATAATAATAAATTGAAGAATGAAAAGAACTCAATTTTTTGACAGAAAAGATCCACACATTAAATAAAGACTAAAACCTCTCGCATACATCTTGAAAATAATTTTCATTAAAAAGAACTCTTTCACTAACACTCATCCAATCCCTTCAAAGTTACAAAAGAAAAGCCTTTTGAAAATAAAACATTGAGTTGATTTTCAAAGCTTTTAGTTATTCTTCCTTTCTAAGTGTTAGGGGTAAACTACCATAGTGCCAAGCCAAATAAAAAAAAAAGCACAGTCCCTTGTAGAAGTTAAATGTGCTTTGGACATGCATGGAACTTGTAACTGCTCTATTATCTTTCAGAGATCATAACCATCTGTCCAGTATATATAATTTCACCAAAGTGATGGGCTGGTTCAAGAACTGGTTGAGAGGAAGGTGACGGAGGGTAATAATCAATGGAGCTCACTTTGAGGAAAGGGATGTTACCAGTGGTGTGCCTCAAGGTTCTGTTCTTGAGCCTGTTCTTAACATTTTTATAAATGATATTGCTGAAGGGCTGACGGATAAGATTTGCCTCTTTGCGGATGGTACCAAAATCTGCAATAGAATAACTTAGTAACATAGTAGATGATGGCAGATAAAGACCTGAATGGTCCATCCAGTCTGCTCAACTTGATTCAATTAAAATTTTTTTAATTTTTTCTTCTTAGCTATTTCTGGGCAAGAATCCAAAGCTCTACCCGGTACTGTATTTGGGTTCCAACTGCCAAAATCTTCATCAAAACCTACTCCAGCCCATCTACAACCTCCTAGCCATTGAAGCCCTCTCCAGCCCATCCTCCCCAAACGGCCATATACAGACACAGATTGTGCAAGTCTGCCCAGTACTGGCCTTAGTTCAATATTTAATATTATTTTCTGATTCTAGATCCTCTGTATTCATCCCATGCTTCTTTGAACTCAGTCACCTTTTTCCTCTCCACCATCTCTCTTGGGAGTGCATTCCAGGCATCCACCACCCTCTCCGTAAAGTAGAATTTCCTAACATTGCTCTTGAATCTGTCACCCCTCAACCTCAAATTACGTCCTCTGGTTTTACAATTTTCCTTTCTCTGGAAAAGATTTTGTTCTACGTTAATACCCTTCAAGTATTTGAACGTCTGAATCATATCTCC
Source organism: Geotrypetes seraphini (assembly GCF_902459505.1). NCBI lineage: Eukaryota > Metazoa > Chordata > Amphibia > Gymnophiona > Dermophiidae > Geotrypetes > Geotrypetes seraphini. The sequence continues at coordinate 257,191,981 of NC_047086.1, forward strand.
CCTGTCCCTTCTTTCCTCTAGGGCAGGGGTGTCAAGGTCCCTCCTCGAGGGCCGCAATCCAGTTGGGTTTTCAGGATTTCCCCAATAAATATGCATGAGATCTATTTGCATGCACAGCTTTCATTGTATACTAATAGATCTTCATTCATTGGGGAAATCCTGAAAACACAACTGGATTGCGGCCCTCGAGTAGGGACTTTGAAAGCCCTGAATATGTATACCCTAGAGCAGGGGTGTCAGTCTCTCCTCATACGTTTTCTGGCGCAAGCCTCCTATCTTTTTCGTCGCCCTCCTCTGGACTGCTTCAAGCCTTCTTACGTCCTTCACCAGATACGGTCTCCAAAATTGAACACAATACTCCAAGTGGGGCCTCACCGATGACCTGTACAGGGGCATCAACACCTTCTTCCTTCTACTGACTATGCCTCTCTTTATACAGCCCAGAATCCTTCTGGCAGCAGCCACCGCCTTGTCATACTATTTATTTGCCTTTAGATCTTCGGACACTATCACCCCAAGGTCCCTCTCCCCGTTTGTGCATATCAGCTTCTCACCTCCCAGCATATACGGTTCCTTCCGATTATTAATCCCCAAATGCCTTACTCTGCATTTCTTTGCATTGAATTTTAGTTGACAGGTATTAAACCATTCCTCTAACTTTTGCAGATCCTTTCTCATATTTTCCACTCCCTCTTCGGTGTCTACTCTGTTACAAATCTTGATATCATCTGCAAAAAGGCACACTTTTCCTTCTAACCCTTTTATGAAGGCACGTTAGGGCCTTAACGCACAGAATAACGCACGCTAGCCGCTACCACCTCCTCTTGAGCAGGCGGTAGTTTTTCGGCTAGCGTGCACTATAGCGCACGCTAATCTGGTGTGTGCTCTAAAAATGCTAGCGCACCTTCGGAAAAGGAGCCCTTGGACTACAGAAACCCAAGGGAGCAGTGCCATTTGGGGGGAAGGGTGCTCAAAAGAAGAACAGAACTTGGGGTTGTTCTGACAATCTTAAGGTGGTCAAACAGGTAATAAGGGTGAGGTTCAGATACTTAAAAGCATCCTAAACATTTATAGTATAAATTTTATCACACAAACCTCAAGTCAATGCTCATTGTTCATCAAAACAGAAAAACATGTTAAAATTATAGACTATGTATGAACAGCATAGCAAATGACATTTCTAAAATATAGTTCAGGGAATGGTTATCTCCAGACGGGACTACCGTAATGTACTGTACCTTGGAATAACTAAAACTAGAAGCAATGTGTTGCAGTTGGTCCAAACTGCAGCAGCACGGTTGATTATAGGCATTGTAAGAAATAAGCACATAACCCCAGTCCATCAGAAGTTGCACTGGTTACCAGTGGAAAGGGGTAAAACGCGGACCTCACAACCTGACGGACCTCGCGGATCTAAAACCAAACGTCTTTAAAAATCTGAGGTCCGTGTCCGTGCCACTTGTAGTTTCTGTCTCTGACAGACCTCTATGAGATTTTAGCACTGACGGATCCGTCTCAGCATAGGGAGGGAAAAGTATTAGGATCCGTCAGCGCTAAAATCTCATAGAGGTCAGTCAGAGCCAAAGACTAGTGCTGGAGCGGCAGAGCAGAAGGCTTCTTATGTATAGGTTTTCAGAAAGACAAAGAGAGCGGGAACAAAGGTTTGGGACGTGCGTTATGGAAAAGAAGTCTTCAAACGTTGCTGGGTGCTGCCAGGGTTCAGTCTGAGGATCGTAGGCATGAGGCAGAGCCTCGGCTGCTTTCCTTCCTCTGAATTGCTCAATGTGCCCCTCTGCTCTGCCTTTCTTGGAGAAGGGGTAAAACGCGGGCCTCATTCTCTGACAGACCTCTATGAGATTTTAGCGCTGACGGATCCTAATACTTTTCCCTCCCTATGCTGAGACGGATCCGTCAGCGCTAAAATCTCATTGAGGTCTGTCAGAGACAGAAACTACAAGTGGCACGGACACGGACCTCAGATTTTTAAGGATGTGCGGTTTTAAATCTGCAAGATCCGTCAGGTCCGTGAGGTCCGCGTTTTACCCCTTCCCGTTACCAGTAGCACAGAGTCCAATAAAAAGTAATCTCAATTGTTCGTCAAATGCTTCACTATCCACTACCTTTATATTTTAAGCAATTGCTGATGTTAGACTGTCCTGGTAGAGCACTGCATTCAGAAAATGCCACATTACTTGAAATATTGACTAAAGTGCAATATGATGAGACTAGAGCAGCTGCTTTTTGTGTGGCAGGTGTTAAAATGTGGAACGCATTGATGGGGCAATTACGCCTATGTGCTGACAGATTGAAATATAGAAAAGTATTGAAAACACAACTATTTGTTTCTGCTTTCATATAAGGAAAGATTTCTATTTGTACAGGTAATAGATAGAAGTGGGCAAGAAATGTCATGAAGACAGCTTTTTATAATGTTGATTTTATGTTATGTATATTTTATATGGAGACCGTCTAGATATAGATGGTATATAAATTTTATAAATAAATATAATAGGTGTTATATTGCTTTGTATGCAGGCTGTTCATCAAGTAAATAAGAAATAATTTTAAAAAATCTAAAGAGAAAAAGGGAAAGTAGCATTTTATAATGTGTAAGGGTAAAAACATTCAAACATTTCCAGTTAAAAGGAACTGATTAACTGAGTAAATAAACAAACCAATGTGTATTTACTGGGCTTGAAAGACTGAATGTGTTTACAAGCATTTAAGTGAGTCACTTGTGAGCTGAGATTTGTTCCTAAGGGCTAAGAAATTTGCCTGCATCAGCAGTTAAAGCATATGAAAAGCTTTTATGCTACCAAAAGGTTATCGTTTTGTCGGCATTTGCTGTCTCATATTATTTGTAGTCCTGGCCCACATCCAGGATTGTGCTGTGTAAGCTGAAATGATTTTTTTTCCTCCTGCTTTGTAATTAATTGTTCGCACTGTTATCTCAGCTCGCTTTCTTCGCTCTTGTCTTCTAGCTACTAGTTTTACATATTCATGGGTTTCTCTCACTACACCGGCATGATTGATACAATACCACACACCTAATTGATAAAAAGCTGTTTGACATGATAAATAGCATACAATATCATGCATTATTTATGTGACAGATACATGATTCATGCTTTGTGCTTTTATCCCACCATTGTTCCGCAGCTCCAAATGTTCCATTCCAAATCTGCATTTTCAGCCTTATCTGTGACTGCAGATTTTCCTGATTAAATTTCATATTTCTTCCAGAACGAACCTAATTGTATTTTTCATTTGTTGAATGAAACCATGTCTTATTCTGTTCAGTGGATTTCCCAAGAAAAGTAAAACCGTAAGTCTTTAATGATGAATACTTTGATCCCTGTAGTTTCTTTCCCCTCATATAGTAGTTAAATGGAGAGCCGAGAAGGGCAGGGTCCCACTGGCAAAACTAACCTGCAAGAAGGGCTATGAGATCAAATCCCAGTACTATTCCTTGTGACCCTGGACAAGTCATTTAATCCTCCAGTGCCCACTGCTTTGAATGTCAGCTTTGAAATGCCAAAGGTGACAAAAAAGCAGTATACAAGTGTCCCATTTCCTTTCCCTAAACTGATAAAAGATCATTTGGGCAGGAAGCACACACAGGGCTCCTGATACTAAGGAATCAGGGAACAAAATATATTTGCAATGGTATTATTTATATGTAAGACTCTGGACTACATTCCCCAGATCTAAGTTCTAACCCTTAACAGCACAACACTACTAATAAGCACTAATCCAGGCCATGTATTTAAAAAATAGAGGATTTTATTTACAGTGGTATAGTGGTTAGAGCTACAGCTTCAGCATCCTGAGGTTGTGGGTTCAAACCCCGTGCTGCTCCCTGTGACCACAAGTCACTTAAGCCCCCTTTTATGAAGCCGTGTTAGGCTTTTTTATCGCCAGCCACAGTGGTATTAGCTCCAACGCTCATAGGAAGTCTATGAGTGTGGGAGCTTATACCGCCACAGCCAGTGATAAAAAAAGCCTAACGCAGCTTCATAAAAGAGGGGGAGGGGGATTAATCCTCCACCACCCCAGGTTCATTAGATATATTGTGAGTCCACCTAGACAGATAGGGGAAATGCTTGAAGTACCTGTATGTAAACCGCTTTGAGAGTGGTTATAAAACTACAAAAAGGAAGTATACCTTGGGAGAATGAAATGCACAAATTCTTATCAACCAAGTAGTTAGAGAAAACAAAGCCCAAAGTCAGGCTGCAAATATAATCCTGTAGTAATCACAAAGATGGCTCCTGATCTAGCAGCAAGGTTGCCTGGAGGGGTGGATGGATAGCAGCAGGCTGGTCAGAAGGTCCAGCTGATCAATGCAGGGAAGGCAACTGGTAAAGATGTTGTAATGATGTCTTCCAGGTTTCATGTCACATCAGCTGACATCTTGATGTGCAGCCTTGCCTATTTAGTATGGTCCCTCCCACTATTTTGCAATACACTGTTCTGGAAGGTTCAGGAAAGTCCTTGACCTTAGCCCAAGAAAGGTGAGATCATCTTTGTAGGGCATGTTTCAGCAGTTCAATTCACCACTGTGTCTGAAATATGATGGCTCTGCAAGATCTTGTGCACATTACATCAGTTCGGTAGTTCAATCCCACTGTTTCAATAAGTCCTTGACCAATACAGCTGGTTGAGCAAGTCAGGGCCAGTGTTAGGGAAGGGCAAACAGGGCAGCACCACAGCTCCAGGGAGCCCCATGGTCTGGGCATCTCTTCCCCTTGTTGTGCTATCTCCCTCCCTTCCTCACACCTTCAAAGCGATTTTCAAAATTAAAGTTTTCTCTCTCAGAGGGGCCACAAGTTGCACATGGCTGCCCCAAAGCTTCTCCTCTAATACAAATTCCTGTTTCAACCTGGGCAGATGCTGAAGGGAAGTGGAGAGAGAGGGGAGCAGATGCTGAATAGAAGCGGGCCAGGGCCAATATGGAGACCTAAGAAGCTGCTACCATGTGAAGCCCAAGACAATCAATACCCACAATCTTATAAAGATCAAGACTGACACATATACCCCCAATGCACACAATGTTGCTGCAGCCCTAGTGAATGCTAGTTCTATATATGGCAAAGACCTCATCATCACATGCCATCACAGAGTACAACTGGGACTTCCTACTAGTGACAGAAATATGGTTCAAAGACAACGAAGCATACTCCCATACCAACATGAGAGGGGGAGGGGTGACAGCGATCATCAAGTCCAAATTAAATCCATGCCAAATACATTCCATAACACTACCAGACCTAGAATTCCTTGTTTTCTCAATAAGCCATGACAAAAAAAAATCATGATCATACTAGTCTACAGAGCACCCTCCTCCCGTATGTCTGCTCTCAATGAACTGCTAACCATTATAATCAACCTGTCCATAAACCGTAAACAAATCATAGTCCTAGGACAACTCAACTTCGCAGACTACCCAGAGGTCATGGGCGCCCCACGAGATTTCATCAAAACACTGTCAGATCTGGGACTCACTCAACAAGTCACCTCTCCCACTCTTTGGAAACACACTGGATCTAATCTTTCTTCCAGATGATCCACAAACTGACCGGAATTCATCCTCACTGACAAACATCATGGTCCCCTGGACCAACCACCATATAATCACGGTCAGCCTGCACACCAAAGTCAAAGAGGCAACAGACCGAACAAACTTGCAGGAATCAATTGAGTTCTACCCAAAGTCAGTAAACCCAACCACATTTTCCCATGGCATCTCCAAACTACAACTAAACACAAATTCTACTCCATGCTGCCTAGAAGAGAAGACACTGACCTGGCATTTAGGCATCAAAACACTTTACGAGAACCTAGCAAAAGTCAAGGTGACCAAACCTAACTCATGCCCATTCTCTTCACCCTGGTTTACAGAAGACCAAAGAGGGCAAAAAAGGCTAATCAGAAAGGCAGAAAGAACTTGGTGCAAAATTCTCAGTGCTGAGGACAAATCCACCTAGAAAAACCTTCTACAAAACTGCAAATTAGCTACACATGAAGCAAAAAAAGCACAGTTCACCGCTCTACTATCCAAGGTCCCAAGCAGATCGAAGGCCATCTTCTCATTAATGAAAAACCTATTCTCCTCGTCCCAAGGTCCAATGCAATCCCAGCAAATGAACCTAAACAGCGAATTCCTCTCACCTTCTTCCATGACAAAATATCAAAGATACATGCAAATCTGGACTCAGAGGCCAAAGCACTCCCAAACATCCCAGAGACCACTCAAGACGACAATCCACACAAGACGGAAACTTTGAACAGTTTCAAACCAATTTCCCACAACAACCTTAAAACTATAATCAACTCCGTATGCCCCACGACCTCGATCCTAGACCCATGTCCATCCACTACATTCTTGGATACAAATGAGGTATTCCTGAAATCCATCCTACTCCCTAATAAACGAGTCCCTTACGACAGGTGTAGTTCTACAGAACTGGAAATCTCCTATATTAAAACCACTCCTGAAAAAAACCTACCATGGACCAGAACAACTCAAGCAGTTTCAGACCTGTCTCAAACCTCCCATTCATCTCAAAAATATTGGAAAAGACAATACAAATGCAAGACTTCATGGAAACAAACGTCACATAGTAACATAGTAGATGATGGCAGATAAAGACCCGAATGGTCCATCCAGTCTACCCAACCTGATTTAATTTAAATTCTCTCCAACTTCTAATCAGGCTTCAGGAAACACCACAGCACAGAAACAGTGCTTTTGGACATCTTAGATGACTGCTGTAAAATCCTAGATCAGGGGTGCCCAAAAGGTCAATCATGATCGACCAGTCAATCGCAAAGGCAACTCGAGTCGATCACAGAACCCGGGCTCCGCGATCGACTCACGTTACCTTTGCATTCTGTTCTCCCTGCTTCCCCGATGCCAGGCCAGGCGTGTACAAGCACCGGGCCCACAGCCTTCTTCTCCCCCTCCCCACGTGAATTCTGATGTTGGAGAGGAAGTTCCGGGTCAGCCAATCGTTGCCTGGCTGGCTCAGAACTTCCTCTCTGACGTCAGAATTGATGGGGAGGAAGGCTTGTGGGCCCGGCGTTTGTACGCACCTGGGCTGACATCGGGGAAGTAGGGAGAAATCAGCGGCGGTGACTTGGGGGGGGGCAGGGAGAGAGAAAGAAAGATAGAGAAAGAAAGAAAGAAAGAAAGAAAGGGGGCAGGGAGAGAGAGAGAAAGAAAGACAGAAATAAATAAAGAAAGAAAGACAGAAAGAAAGAAAAAGAAAGAAAGAAAGAAAGAAAGGGGAGGGGCAGGGAGAGGAAGGAAAAGTTGGACTCATGGAGGGACACAGAGAGATGTTGGTTGGGGAATGGAATGAGGTCTGGAGGAGAGGAAGCATGCAGGAGGCAGAACGAAAGAAATATTGGATTTACAGTCAGAAGAAAAAAGTGCAACCAGAGACTCCAAACACCAGACAGCAAAGGGTGGAAAAATGATTTTATTTTCAATTTAGTGATCGAAATGTGTCCGAATTTATATCTTCTGTCTATATTTTGCACCATGGCCCCCTTTTACTAAACTGCGATAGTGGTTTTTAGTGCAGGGAGCCTTTGAGCGTTGGGAGCAGCACGGGGTATTCAGCACAGCTCCTGTGCTAAAAAACGCTATCGCGGTTTAATAAAAGGGGAGGGTGTTTATTTGTATATTTTTTATAGTTGTTACTGAGGTGACATTGCATATTTTTAAGTCATCTGCTTTGACCTCTTTGAAAAAAACCCCGAATATAAATGATAATTAATATTTTCTCTGCATATAGTATGCTTTCTGGATTTTTTTTTTTTATTTTATTGTTGGTAGATCATTTTGACTTGGTCATTTTAAAAGAAACTTGCAAGCCAAAAAAGTGTGGGCACCCTTGTCTTAGATGATGGAAATAATACATTGCTGGTACTATTAGACCTCAGGGCTGCCTTCGACACCATCGACCACCCCTTTCTCCTGTCCAGGCTGAAGACCATCGGAATCCATGACAACGCACTTCGATGATTCTCCTCATTCTTGAACAACAGATCGCAGAGAATTCTCCTAGGAAAATCCTTATCTAAACCCAAACCACTCCACTATGGAATGCCTCAGGGAGCCTTACTATCGCCACTCCTCTTCAATCTCTATGTAAAACCAGTACTGGACATAGCAGAAAAACACCAAATCAAAATCCATTCATTCGCAGACTTCCATCCACTGCCAACCCCTTCTCTCTCTCTCCATCCATTCTACTTCCATTAACATTTACCCCTTCTCTCTCTATACTCAGGTCTCTCTCTCTCCCTCTGCAGTTGGGTCTTTCTCTCTCCCTCTCTTTCCCTCTCTTTCTTCCTCCGCAGTCTCTCTCTTCTTCTTCTCTTTCTTCCTCCACAGCAGGGGTATCAAATTCAATCACATAAGGGGCTAAAACATAGGCTAAGTCGCGGGCCGAATTTTTAATTAAGATACTTAGGAGTCCTTTTATTAAGGAACGCTAAGCAATTTAGCGCGCGCTAAATGCACACCTTAATAAAAGGACCCCTTAGTCTTAGTAGAAATATAAGGTCACAACCTCTCCAACCTCACGCCGGCTCTGTGATGTAAACAAAATAAATAAAAAAGACTTTTCCTCTCTTTTAGGACCAAGTTCATGCCTACTGTCTAACACCAGCTCTGCCAGGATATACATTTGAAATCTGACATATTGTAATCACAAAACAGAAAATAAAATTATTTTTTCTACCTTTTGTTGTCTGGTCATTATTCAAATCATGTTACGATTCCAGGCTCTGGTTGTCTTCTGATAACTCACTTGCCAGGGTCTCCTTCTTTCTCCTTGCTAACCATTCATCTTCCATCGCTGTCCTCTTCTGTTTCCCTTCCCTCACCCGAGGTCTGGCATCTTTCCTTTTTCTCATCACCTTCCTCTTTCTTTCATGCTGTCTTCCTTTTGTTACACTTAGTAATGTCACATCCTGCTCTTGCTTGTGTTCCTGCTCCAGCTCAGAATACCTAGACATAATAACTGCAACAACTGTAAAGCTCTGTTAACTTATCTGTCCCCCCTATTCCTGACTCTCTCCAACTCATCACTCTCCAAACAGCTCAATCATTTGTCCTCTCCTTTCTTCTTCCCCTTCCTCATTCAATTCTCCTCTATCCAGATTGCTGCCACTGTCTTAAACTTCCTCTTACCTTCACCTTTCCTCCCCAGCCCCCCCCCCAAATACTAGCATCCCCAATCCCCCAACCTTGTAAGTCTCATCAGTAAAAAGATCCTCTTGGTTTACTAACCTGTCAGTTGCATCATTTCTACTATTCCACCTTAGACTCTAATACTCAGTCTCCAGCCACCTCTCTTCCTCATTCTTATCGCCACTTGCTGTATTTGTCCTAAGCATTCTTCTGTTCATCACCATTTTGATCACTACCATCTGTGATTTAAACAAAATAAAGTAGCCTGCAGAGGATCGCCATCAGCTATAGCGATCCTAGTAGGCTGCAGTCAGACTCCGCAGCACATTTCCTCTGCTGCGGTCCTGCCCCTCCTCTAACGTATGGGACCGCGGCAGAGGGAACGTGCTCAGGAAGCTATGGCAACCTGCTAGGATCACTACAGCTGACGGCGATCCTCTGCAGGCTGATTTAATGTCCGAAGCTCATCTTCCTCCTGTTCCCAAATGCTTGTGAAGAGCAGCGGCAGCAGCGGTGATTACGCCGGTGGCAGACAGGCAGGGTGCAGGCAGAAATGGAACGGCGAGCCAAATCTCGGCGACAGCAAGAAATGTCTGGCGTGCCAAATTTTATTGCACCACGGGCCAGATTTGGCCCATGGGCCAGTATGACATGTCTGCTCCATAGTCAGGTCTCTCTCTCTCTCCCTCCACAGTTGGGTATCTCTGTCCTCCCTACCTCCCCCCATGGTATGGTATCTTTCTCCTTCCTTCCTTCCTCCCTCTCTCCTTCCCTTCCCTCCCCTGTGGTCCAATCTCTCTCTCATACACATACACACACCATGGTCTGGTCGCTATCTCCCCCCTCCCCCTCTGCAGTTAGGTCTCTCTCTCCACAGTCATCTCTCTCTTTCTCTCCTCCCTCCTCTACAGTAGGTCTCTATTTCTCTTTCCATGTTTGGTTCTCTCTTTCTCTCTTCCTCTCCCTGGTTGGGTCTTGGTCTATTTCTCTCTCACCCTCCCTCCCTCCTTGGTCAAGTATCTCTGTCCTCCATCCCTCCCTCCCTCCCCCATGATCTGGTATCTCTCTCCTTCCTTCCTCTCTACCCCCTGTGGACAGATTAAAAAAAATCAAAATAGTACTACAGAATCATGTCAATTTTTCAGACATCAGGCACTTTATGTACGCTGGCATTTAAACCACATACCATAATACCTCTTTCACCTATATTTCATTAAGAAACTTCACCCCGACCCTGATAAATTATTGCCTCTTTCTCGAATACCATACAAGATTAGTGTCATAGGAGAAATTTTTCAGACATAACATAATTAACTAAATACAAGTTTACAGAGAACACAAATTAAGAGTCCTACAAAATTAAAAATAATACAATTCATGTTTAATAAAACTATAGGATTAGCCATAATAGCCATTATGGGGGGGATTCATGAAAGGGCACTAAAGGGCAGATTTTGCAAACAATGGCTGCCAACGAAAGTGCCACCAATCGCATGTCAATCACGTGATGGCGTCGTTTGCATAATCACAACTTGCATGAAAAGCAGGTGCTGGAAATATAGGGCAGGGTTTTGAAGGCCTACATTTCTGGCTCCTATCTTTCACATGAATCACATTTACAGAGGTGCCTATTAGTGCCTAACAGCATTTCTGGCATTGGCCATTACTATTCAGCTGTAGGCACCAGTAGGCGCCTCCATAGCCATGATTACAGCGCTGCTTCAGGAGCTGCATTTACATCTAAATGAGATGTAAATAAGTTTTAAGGATGCAGATCACTTAAGTTAAGTGGCAGTACAATGCCTGCTGCCTCCTAACTTAGGTCCCCTTTTATTAAGCTACGTTAGGGCTTTTAATCGCTGGCCATTGCAGTAAAAGCTCTGAGGCTCATAGGAATTCTATGAGCATCGGAGCTTTTACAGAAGCTGCCGGCAATAAAAAACCCTAACGCGACTTGATAAAAGAGGGCCTTAAAGTGCCGTTTGTAGAATCGACCCCTAAGTAAATTAACATGCACAATTCTGTTAGTGCGTAGTAACTGCTACGATGCTCATAAGAATGGGTGTCATTAATGGTTAGTGCATGTTAATGCATTTATGTTCTCAAACGCACTCAGTGCCCTTTCATGAATTCCCTTCTATATAGATATAATAGAAAAATAAATATAATGTAAAAAGACAAAAAAAGCAGCTTTACTGTCAAGTTATTAGTTAAAATTGTACAATATGATGTGCCACTGAAAATGTTCAGCCCAACCAAGAAGAGAATGATGTGAAGCTAAGAAACTTACAAGTTATTCCACACTTTTCTTGACACTTTTTGTTTCATTTCATATCATTAAAATTGGGGGGGCAGCAAACTTCATGGCTCTCTTCTCCCCTCTGTGGAAATGAAAACAATAAATTTATTTCACCTTTGACTAATGTGTATGAGATTCTCACAATATATTTCATATATGATATATTTTCAAATAACATTGAAAATGTTTAAATGTAGGCCCCCTTTTTACCCCGTCAATACTAATACCACCACGGCCATCAATAAAAAAGCCTAACACGGCTTCATAAAAGGGGGATTAAATACCGTATTTTTTGCTCTATAAGACGCATCCGACCATAACATGTACCCATCCATAGAGTAGGAAAACCCAAGAAAAAAAAATTCACACCAACCTGCCCTGTACCCCCTCTGGTGGTCTAGTGGTAGGCAGGAACAGGATCTTATAGAGCAAAAAACCCATAGGCACCCCCCCATAGGCAGAAGAGGCACCCCCTGTAGGCAGCACAGGCACACACATACCCATAGGCAGCACAGGCATGCACAGGCATGCACACTCCCCCGTAGGCAGCAGAGGCACCCCCCCCCCCCACACACACACACACAGGCAGTAGAGGCACCCCCCACCATAGGCAGCCCCAAGGTACCTTTTTTTTAAGTCCATTGGAGCTTTCTCTGCTCCTGTCTCCCTCGTCGGACGGATCTTCTTCAGTTCGGGCAGAGCGGCGCAGAAGGCAGTTCTTGCCTGGTCCAACACCGCTCCCCGATTGGGGTGGAAAAAGTATGTCTTATAGAGCAAAAAATACAGTATTTTAAAATTTAAACATTCTTAGAAATTTTATAGCAGAAAATTCTGCCCTCTAGTGAGAAACAAAATTGTCTTACCTTCCAGAGTTGTTTTGGCAGTGCTTGCATGTGAAGTGAGGTACACAAGGTTTGTCTTGATCCCCAACAGGCATGTTGAAATATGCCTTGTTGGCATCGCACATTGTAGCAAATAAACTGGCCGCATACAAAGCAAAATGCATCTGCCAGATGTTTGCGTCTTAGTAAAATGGCCCCTAAGTTTCTCAGCATAGAACCAATCTGGAATGTTATGCAAAAAAGGTAAATTTCAAAATAACAATTTCCTGGTCACTAAAGCAAAGTTTGAGGGGAATGATAGCCATTATGTATACTTTAGAATTATCAGCTTAAACTCTGTGATTTTTTTCTAGTTTGGGATTTTTCTTTTACCTTTTCTGCATGCACATATTTCCTCAATTTGTATATTATTCCTTATAGACCTGTCTTTTCTGTAGAAAGAGATTTTTTCTTGGAATTGTAATTATATGCGGCTCCTTTCACAAAGCCGCAGTAATCGTTCCAATGCTCATAGGGATTTAATTGGCATCAGAGTGTTTGCCCTGCAGCAGCCACTACCATGGCTTTGTAAAAGGAGCCTATAATCTATATATATAAAATCAGAGGTATGTATGTGTGTATATATGTATGTGTGTGTGTATGTGCCGCGATCATGCAAAAACGGCTTGACCAATTTGAACGAAACTTGGTATGCAGATCCCTCACTACCTGGGATGATATGTTCTGGGGGTCTCGCGGCCCACCTGCACACGTGGGCGGAGCTACAAACATAAAATCAGATTTCACCCATTCATGTCAATGGAAAAAATGTAAAAAGCTGCCATTCTCACAGTAATTCAAAAACGGCTTGACCGATTTGAACGAAACTTGGTATGCAGATCCCTCACTACCTGGGGTGATATGTTCTGGGGGTCTCGCGGCCCACCTGCACACGTGGACGGAGCTACAAACAGAAAATCAGATTTCACCCATTCATGTCAATGGAAAAAATGTAAAAAGCTGCCATTCTCACAGTAATTCAAAAACGGCTTGACCGATTTGACCGAAACTTGGTATGCTGATCCCTCACTACCTGGGCTGATGTGTTCTGGGGGTCTCGCAGCCCACCTGCACACGTGGTCGGAGCTACAAACAGAAAATCAGATTTCACCCATTCATGTCAATGGAAATAATGTAAAAAGCTGCCATTCTCACTGTAATTCAAAAACGGCTTGACCGATTTGAACGAAACTTTGTATGCAGATCCCTCACTACCTGGGCTGATATGTTCTGGGGGTCTCGTGGCCCACCTGCACATGTGGGCGGAGCTACAAACAGAAAATCAGATATCACCCATTCATGTCAATGGAAAAAATGTAAAAAGCTGCCATTCTCACAGTAATTCAAAAACGGCTTGACCGATTTGAACGAAACTTGGTATGCTGATCCCTCACTACCTGGGGTGATATGTTCTGGGGGTCTCTCAGCCCACAACTCTATGTTACTTGCTCAAGGGTGGGTTCACCCAACAATTTATATGTTCTTGCTCCTGGAGGTGAAACTAAAAATGTTGTTTATAATCACGTTTTGCGTTAGTTGTATTGTATTCATTTTGTCAAATATTTCACATTATAATTTGAATATTGTACTTTTTATTAAGCTGTAAAACAATAATTTCATTCACCACTATAAAGTATCTTTATTTGAATCCATTTACAGTGTTATTGCTATAATTAAATACCCGTGCAACGCCGGGGCATCAGCTAGTCCTATATATAAAATAATAAAAAAGACAAATTTTAGCAGTGTGGAATGCTCATACAAAAAGGAAGATGATTTGCTGAAATTTTGAATGACTTGACTACACCAAAGTATATTCAAAAGCATATAAATAAATTTCTTGTTTTTTTTTTTTTTAAAAAAAAGAACCACCATGCAACCAACTTATCAAAATGCTGAGCGACACATCCTTCATTTGTTTCAGCAGGTGGACTACAAAATAATTTGTCCTGCCTGACATTTGTTTTCACTGATGTGGCAAAAATAAATGCACCATGCAGGTTCCCATAAGATTTCCTCAGATAGTTGATTGCTTTCTGTAAGATATATTTCATCCATATTTTCAGATAGCAAATACATGGGGAAAAAATCAAAAGCAGTATTCATATAGAGAAGTAAAATATAATAGTTTTTATTGAAGGAGATATCCCATGTCTGTCTTGATAGCTCTACAGGACAGCCAGGTTTTCTAGAAACCTAGAATGAATTTGCATGCGATTAATTTGCATGTACTGAGAACCCAGTATATGCAAATGTGTCATGTATATTCACTGTAAATATCCTGAAAACCTAACTAGCTGTAGGGTCACCAAGATAGCTTTGAAAAGCCTTACACTAGTATTTCAAGAAGCAGTAGGTTATGCGATGAGGTGATGAAAAGTTCTTAGCCCAACCAACTAACTTCCTAAATTCTGAGCGTTATTTTGCCACTTGTAGCTGAAAAGAGTGTTATCTTATTTTGTTACGTGCCAATTTGCAGAAACAAAATTCTATGTTTTGACATTGTTTCAGATCATTAATTAAACCGTATCCAAGTCATTCTCTTCTTGGTTGGACTGAGAACTTTCAGCACCTCCTCGTATATCATTTCTATAGCACTACTAGACACCTTCAGGGCTCCTTTTGCTGAGGTGCACTAGCGTTTTTAGCGTGCGCAAACCCCACGCTAAACGAAAAATACTAACGCAAGCTCTATGGAGGCGTTAACGTCATACACGCATGGCATTGTAGCGCACACTAAGCGTGTGCTAAAACCGCTAGCGCACCTTAGTAAAAGGAGCCCTTAGTGTTGCACAGATACATATAGGGAAAGGCTATAGCTCCATGGATCTTACAATCTTGTCTACTACTATTACTGTCTGGGAGGGAATGCATGGATGGGAGAACATCGCAGGGGAGGAGACATAGGCATCCTGGGACTGTCTGCCAAGTCTCTTCCCTGAAGAAGCCCTTTCTGGAAACGTCAATCGCTCCTCCTAAACTTACTTGCTCCACTTCATCACTGACGCTGAAACCGTGGATTGAAGACAAAGTTTTATTTTATTTTCTTTCCAGCTTATGATTTATCTTTAATTTTATCTATTGTTTTGCCTTTTGTCTTTGTTTTGTTCTATTTCTATCATTTAAATTTCTCCAGAATTCTACTGTTCAACGGCTCCCCCTTCTGCTTCTATTCCTTTCTCTCCTCTCTTCTACCTTCCAAAGTATTTAGATCAATGCTGTCTTGTTAAAATGTTTATTTTATTTTTATTTTTCCTCTAACTCTACTTTTCACTTCTCTATTACCCTCCAGGTACTTTAGTTAGATTGTGAGCCTTCGGGACAGTAAGGGAATTTTTCAAGTACCTTTCTTATTTCTAATCTTAATGTATATTTTCTGTAAACCGCTTAGAACCTAACGGATGTAGCGGTATATAAGAAATAAATTACATTACATTACATTACTTATCATTTCTATAGGGCTACCAAGCATATGCAGTGCTGTACATAAAACAAGATATACAAGTGAGAAACTTCAGTAAATGTACATAATTAAAGTCAAGACTATAGCCAGGAACAGCCAGAGATTAAAACCAATCTCAAAAAGCTGTTTTTTAAGGTGGGACCGAAATATACAGTAGTGAAAGGGAACATTTCACATCAGCTCAAGAAAGTTGCTCTAGGCATATAATGCAACAAGGTAGAAAATGCAGAATCAAAGGATGATAATGATGCAATAAAAATCATTACCAACTCAAAAAAGTACGACCACGTTACTCCACTACTAAAAACAGCACATTGGCTTCCAATCCAACACAGAATTTCCTATAAATTAGCTCTTTTAATGTTCAAAATTAGACAGTCAAAATTAACAGCTTTCTTGGATAGACTCCTTAATCCATATTCTACATCTAGGACCCTAATATCAATATCTTCTTTAAAGGAAATTAATACAGGGCGAAATTAAATATTTTTGGTTTCAGCACCCCAGCAATGGAATCATTTACCAATTCATCTTCGAGAAAAATCAGTATTAGAACGATTTAAAAGTTGATTTGGGAATTAGCTTAGCTTAAATCTACTGATTTCTTTTGCTCCACCATTAATGATGTGATCTTGAAAAATAAACATGTCTAGCTAACAGGGTCCCCCTCCCTCAATGTTTTTTTCCCCTTAATTGTTCTTTTCTTATGAAATTGTAGTTCCACTCTTACCCCCACCTTTTCAAGTTTAAAGTTTATTTAAAATTTATTATACCGCCCACTCGAGCCTTCTAGGTGGTGTACAAAAATGCTATAACAATATACCAATTCAAATGTAATTTAATCAAAAACAAACCAAGGGAAAAGACAATTTAAGGACAAAGATGACGGGAACAAAAGGGAAGATGATTGGAACTACAACTAATAGAAAGACGTCTATAGTTAGTCCATTGTATATCTCTATGTGATTAATTTTAATATAGATCGCTTTGAATTTATTATAAAAGCATTTTTATCAAATTTTAATAAAACTTGGATGGAGAAGGGTAATGATAAATGTAAGTTGCCTGATAGATGGAGTATAGGGGAAATAAAAGAGGAAAGGTAATGAGGAGCTGCAGAATGAATGCACTTGTACTTGGGTATGAAAATCTTGAATTGTATACAGGAGTCAATGGATTATATGGTTACAATGACACCGAACAAGGGAAAATTCATGTCTGAATTTTGAACAGATTGCATTTGAGATAAATCAGTGGGAGATCTGTGAGGAGCGAGTTGCAGTAATATAAACAGGAAGTAAGGAGAGAGTTGACTGGAAGTAAGGAGAGAGTGATGGATCAAAAGCTGGTTTTGATCCGTACTGCTTTGGGAGATGCCCCTGAGGTTGCCCCTGATGAAGGACACGAAACGGGGTTCTGTAGGGCAATCAGATGGCACCCCGCATGAAAAAACAAAACAGCGGTTTGCAGATAAGTTCCTGTTTTTCAGCCATTTTATTAAGGGTTTAAAATTCACCAGGCTTTATACTTCTCAGGAGCTTTTCACCAATGTCATTTAAAAGCGTTGTTGAATTGTTGATTTATTTATTTGAATCCTATTTAAATTCAATTCTCTACACTATATAGACACCAGGGTTTTGGGCGATTGATAACAATTCTTGCATTAATTTATAGCTTAAAGAGAAAAAGTAAAAAAGCAGTTTAAAAAAAATTTTGCACTATGAATTATAGATTTTTAGATTAGCCCACAGAGTGTTTTAAAATGATGTGAGTGGGTAATGTCTGCCAAGCAAGTTTGTGCATTTGGCGGTGTTGAACCCTGGTGAACTCGGACAAAATCTTTCACACGAGTTCCCACTTACTGATGTAACACTCTGTTTGTAACATCCAAACAAACACTTGGCATAAGGGGTTTAGTTAGCCTGAAACCCTTCAGGTGTCTGGAGAATAGAGAGTTGGTCTGGTTTTTGTACTTTCTCTTTTGACCATTAGGACATGCCACAGTGAATTTTATGTGGTTGGGAGGTGGATGATTAAGTGATTAATTACCCTGTCAGTGTAGTTGGAAAGAAAGGAAAAGAATCATTTTAAGACTGTGCCTCATAGGCCCAAAGTTGACAGAAAGGATAGAAGTAGAGAGTGGTTGATTAGGTCAAATGCTGCTGATATGTCAAGTGAGATTGTGAGGGCACATAGGCTTTTATCTAACTGTGAATGAATGCTGTTTATACCACAGCAAGGACCATTTCAGCAAGTCTAAAGTGAGATTGTCTGGGAGGAATAGAGAGAGACTTGTCTACAAAGGATTCAATCTGGGTGAAGATGATTTCTCAAGGACTTTTGGGGGGGAACCCCCATAAATTTGAAACCAGGCAATAATGGACTGGTATGGAGGGATGTAAGGAAGGTTTCTTGAGGAGAGTATAAAAAATTGCAGCTTTCCAATGGGAAGACACCTGACCTGAAGAAAGACTAAGGTTGATTATTAAATAAGCAATAGAAAGCTGGTTATGGAAAGGTTCCTTGATTCAGGGAGAAGGGACAAGATCTAAGAAACAGATGGTGGGTTTCATATGAGATATGATTTGAGTACAGGAAGATAGGGATGGTTCTTGATTCATGTCTAGTAGCAAAACATCGCAGTTGTTTAGTCAATATAGGCCAAAGTTACAAGGGTTGGCTTATGTAGTGCATCATGTAATGGGGTAGAACAGCTAGAATAGCTAGAAAAGGTCCATTTGTGCAGGAGCCTATAGGAGCATGCACAGCAAACAATCATACACAGTAGAGAGTATAGTAAAAGTGAAACACCTCAGCTGATTAGTTGATATGGGCCAAAGTTCCTGGGGTTAGCTTATGTAATGTGTCACATGATGCGCTTGGGGGAAGAGCAGAAAGCAATCCAGGAAACAGAGGTGTGAGGCCAAGGTCCATGAATGTCTTCCACTCAAACAGTTCCTAACTCAGTCACCAAGGGCACTCAGTTTATTTATCAGTCATCTATGCAGAACTATATCAAAAGCTTTGTTAATATCTGAGTACACCACATCTAGCACATTCCCTTGATCCAACTTTCTGGTCACCCAGTTAAAGAAATTAATAAAATTTGTCTGACAAGACCTACCTGTAGTTCAATGGTTTCCAACCTTTTCTATACCCCATACCCCTAGGAAATGTTTGATTAATGTTCACACCCCCTATACAAGTAATATCACAACCACCTACCAATGCTCAAGGAACACCGGCAGCCGGTTGAGTGATGACTCATAACTCATCACTAAGGGACACAAACCACTCTGTTGCATCCCCTGAAATTCCATCTAACACCCTCTGGGGTTGTGGACACCCCAGGTTGGGAATCCCTTCTCTAGTGAAACCATGCTACCTTGGGTCCTGTAATCCACTGGATTCAGAAACCTCACTATTCTCTGTTTAGAAGCATTTCCACAGAGGTCAGAGTAACCAGCCTGTAGTTTCCAAGTTCCACTTTTCTGGAAAGGGACCACATCTACCCTTCGGTCTTCTGGGACCACTCCTGACTAGAGAAGTATTGATAAAGATCAGACAGCGGAGTCGCCAGAACTTTGGTAAGTTCCTTCAGTACCCTTGGATATATGCCATCTGGTCCTACCCAGGCAGAGATAGTATATATGAGTACTGTTAACTTGTATTAATGTTAATGTAATGTTTTGACCACCTTTAGTTTAATGAACTCCTTACCAACACAGTCCTCTGAAAATCATTCAGGGTCTACCACACATCCATTCCTATTTCCTATTTGTGTTGGTTTTCTGCAGTCCTAATTCTGGCCCTTCATCTGTGAATACAGAACATAATTATTTTTTATGCAATTCCACCTCTACTGTATATATTTTTTCCCTTTAATCTTGAATTTCACAATGCCACAAAACATCTAAACTCAGATTTAGACATCATATCGAAAATGCCCCCTTTATCTCCTAATGAAACAACAAAGAAGAAGAAAATCCCAAATCAGTCATAAGGTTCACAAAAGGAGTGGGAGTCCAACAAAGGAAGTCTTTATTTATAAATTCAACAGATAGAAGAAGACTTGTGTTGAGTCTTCTATCTGTTGAATTTATAAATAAAGACTTCCTTTGAGAAAGTTTAGCTCCACTTGTCTCCTTTGAAGACGGGCATATATTTTTCACCACTACTGATGTTTCCCCCCTTTGTCTCCTGCCAGCAACACAGAAAAGCACCTTTAAAAAAAGTATGCACAAAATTGATTCAGTACACATTACCTTATGATTTAATACATGTGCAGTCAAACCCCACACATTAAAAAGTTTTACTGAAAGATTTAAAAAAGAAAAAAAAGAAAGATGAACATGAATGTGTGAAACAAACTAAAAATAATGGCATATATTCCAGGGATCTGAATAAAGATGTCATAAGAACCAAAGAAGCAGAAGCACATAAGACTTTCCAATCAATTTCCTGTTCAACAAAATCCCTTATTTGCCCAGTGAAGTCAAATGTAGGTCTTGTTTCCCTGTCTAGCCATTCTGATTTTTAATCATCTTTGTGCAATGTTTATTTTTAGATTTTTCTTTTGAAAGGGAAAATTATAATTAAAAAGAATCACTATTCTTGTAAGTTTCTGTCCTTGACAGTTTAATCAGGGAAAATGTATTTCAGCCATTTGACATTTATTTATGATAATGAAATTGATTCAGATTATATTACCTCCTCTGTCTCTTGGAGGTAATGTTCTCTTTGCATTTCTACCTAATAAAATTAAGAGCATGAGCAAAGGATATTAGCAAGATAAAAGATCACATTGGAGGTCTATCTCTGAACTTTTAAAATAAGAGATTTCAGTTCAGGCAGAAAACATTACAAACTAATTTAAGTTTTAGCTTCATTTATCCCAACATCCCTTCCTGTTTATGATTCATCAAATCAAAGCTTAGGTATCACTTGGTGTTGCCAACTATCCTACGGAATTAGTCATGCAAATGCAATCTTTTCCTATTGTGGGTAACTATGTCATTTTCATCAATCATTTATTTAAGGGAAAGCTGTACCTTGTGTAAAGTTAAGCACAATATGTACTTCCATAGAGCTTCAGGCCAGGCTAATCAAGCATCCTCCTACACCAGAGGGTTGTTTGATTGATTGATTTAATCCTGCTATATCTCTGATTAAGCAGGTGGAAGTTGGGTAATAATCAAACAACTAAGTACAGCATTAAAACCAGAAATATAAGTATACAATATTGCAGTACAAAATTACAAAATATAGAATTTATGAAATACATTAATTTTCCAAAAGATGCTGAAATTTTATTTAACTAAAAGATAGCTGAATATTGAAAGGCAAAACATAAGAACATAAGATTTGCCGCCTCTGGGTCAGACCACTGGTCTATTGTGCCCAGCAGTCCGCTCACGCGGCGGCCCTTAGGTCAAAGACCAGTGCCCTATTTGGGTCTAGCCTTACTTGCATATGTTCTGTTCCAGTAGGAACTTATCCAATAATGTTTTGAATCCCTGAAGGGTGCTTTCCCCTAGAACAGCCTCCAGGAGAGCGTTCCAGACCTCCACCACTCTCTGGGTGAAGAGCTCCTTACATTTGTATGGAATCTTTTCCCTTCTAACTTTTGCGAGTGCCCTCTCGTTCTCTTCACCTTGGAGAGGGTGAACAATCTCTCTTTTTCTACTAAGTCAATTCCCTTCAATATCTTGAATGTTTCGATCATATCCCCTCTCAGTCTTCTCTTTTCAAGGGAGAAGAGGCCTAGTTTCTCTAGCCTCTCGTACAGCAATTCCCCCAGTCCCTTAACCATTTTTGTCGCTCTTCTCTGGTCCTTTCGAGTAGTACTATGTCCTTTTTCAGTGTTGGACGCAGTATTCCAGGTGGGGGTGTACCATGGCCTGGTATAACGGCATACTTTCACTGAAAGATAATTAAAGGATTTATCATGAACATTTTTAACTCTCATTCTTTTCTCAAAAGGAAATGCTAGAAGAAGTTGGTAGCTTTACACAGCAAATGAATCAACCCATGTAAAATGTTATAAGTTAAAACAGAGTTTAAACATAATTTGAGCCTCAACAGGTTGTCAGCCAGTCAGATTTTCAGGATTCCCACAATGAATATGTATGAGATAGATTTGCATGTATGTAAATTTATCTCATGCATATTAATTGTGGGTATATTGAAAACCTGACTGACTGGGTATGGACTTTGTAGGAATTCACAATTGTATTGTAGTTACAATCTAAATAGCAAAACCAGAATTTTCTTAGAAAATGAAATAAGCTTCCAGAAGGCTTTAATCACAAATATTTTTATTACCAATTACTAGATCACTGTCTCTTTAAATGCCTATATGCTGCTTCTAAGCAGTCCATTCCAAATAGTATGGCTGTCATAGTGTTTCTTAAATTGTTTCAGGAGCTCTTAGGTTCATGTATTGCTTCAACTCAGCAGTGAGGCAACCTGTCACCCAGTACTGTCCTTAGGTTCCAACTACTGGTTGCCATCAAAGCCCACTCCAGCCTTTCCAAACCATCTTGAGAAAATGTTGCTGCTCCTCCTAACCCACACCAACTTGCAAGTTTTTTGAGTCTTGCTATGCCTGCAGTTTTAGTCAGAGGTTCAGTCTGTTCCCAAAACTTTTCCCTATTCTTTTTAAAAAGTGCCTTTACTATACAGTATGATACTTGAGTACACTATGACACTTGAGTACAGTTAAATATTACAGATATTTAAATACATTTCTTCCTCCGTATTCGCGAGGGTTAGGGCAGAGCTGGCCCACGAATATGAAAATTGCAAATAACTTATAGGGCTGACTCTGACCCACCCCACCTTCCTCCTGCGTCCAGGGCCTCCCTAGATCTTACCTGGTGGTCTAGTGGTGAAGTGGGGCAGGAGCAATCTTCCTACGCTCCTGCCCCGTGCTGAGCCGTCAACAAAAATGGCTGCCATGAGTTCCCGTGATCTCACAAGAATACAACGGGAACTCACAGCAGGAGCATAGGAAGATCGCTCCTGCCCTCCATCACCACTAGACCACCAGGTAAGATTTGGAAAGGTCCAGGACGCAGGAGGGAGGCAGGGATGGATCAGAGGCAGCCATTAAAAATTACTATTGTTTGGGAGGAAAAACCCACAAATAATCGAAGTCACGAGTAATAAACCCACAAATTCGGAGGGAGAAGTGTATTTCAGATATTTAAAGGTTTTCAATGATTAATAAAGGAAATTGCTGCTTGCTAGCCTAGAACTAAAAGTGCAAGCAGAGTAAGACATAAAAATTGCAAGGTGGTGTGGGTTAGGAGGAGCAGCACATTTTCTCAAGATGGTTTGGAAAGGCGGGAATGGGCTTTGATGTAACTCCAGTAGTAGGAACCTAAGGACAGTACCAGGTGGACTTCTATGGTCTATGGCTCAGAAATATAAAAGAAAGACCAAGATCAAATATTTATGTATCATATTCATTGTTGGTTTAATCATGAATTGATAATGGGTGTGATTGCTGGCCAGACTGGGTGGACCATTCAGGTTTTTATATATGGCAAACAGCAATTTCCTTTATTAATTATTGAAAGTCTTTTAAAATCTGAAATTTTGAGAGCAACCCTGTTCAAAAAAGTCATATGTAATAGAATTTGGTTCACATGGTATGTATCGTTTCATGTGTCAACATTGTTGAGGCAGAATGATCAGGGAAATAATAGTGCTTAATGTAATTCAAATACATTGGCTATTTTTTGATGCAGGTACTACAGTTTGTCATATGTACACAGAAAATATCACACAGATGGTGTGGTTGGAGACAATATTCAAAGACCTAAATCTGTTTAAATATATCAGCATAAGCTATATACAGACGTCTTTATGCAGATATTCACATAAATATCTAAGAAAATGATCCATTATCTAGGGAATCTATTTATGCTACCTAGTGTTATACACTATTTCTGTGCTGATTTTTCAGCATAGAAAAGCTTTATAATGGAAGCAAGGCACCAAAATGACCTATAAATGGAAGACTTGTGTAGAAATATGAGTATATGTGCCTGTATACTTACACACCCTGTTATAGAATAATGCCTAAGTGTTTCCACATGTATTTGAAAAGGGGGCATAATGATGGGAGATACATGAGCAGGTCAGGGGTATTACCTTAAAATGTGTGCAGTGTTATAGAATTTGAGGGATCTGCACCCAACTTGCATGCCGGGATTAACAGCTGGTTTCCATTGGTTTAAGTGTTTGTGCTTAAAATTGGACATGAATCCCAGTGCTATGCACTATTCTATAAAGGATACCAGGGGCAGAGCCACGGGGTGGGCCTGGACTGCCCAGTTTGGGCGCAGGCTCACTCATCCAGCAGCCACAGGCCGCCAGCAGTGGTTCCTACATGCTGCCAGTGGCTGACTCAAAAGCCTTCCTTCTGATTCATTTGTGTTTTGCAGCAGAGGGAAGGCTTCTTGATCAACCACCAGCAGCTGTAGGAATGGCTGCCGATGACCTGAAGAGAAACAGAAATGATGAATGGGCTGTGGGGCAGAGGTTGGGAAGGGAGGGAAAGAGAGATGCCCACTCACTTTGGGCTCAGGTCCACCTAAAATTGACTGGCTATGTCACTGAAGGGTGCCCATCCAGCATGTCCTTCAAATACCATTCAGCACTGATGTTTTCCGCTTTGCTTTATGGAGTGGCATTTATTAAATCTAGCCCTGACTAGCCCGGACACCTAAGACCCTGAATCTAGGCTATGACTGGCCTGAATCTAGGCCCTGACTGGTCCAGACACCGAAGGCACCTTCTATAGGGTGTCCGGGCCAATCAGAGCCTTAGGTCCCTGCATAGTGCATCCAGGGAAGAGTCTGAGGCTCTGATTGGCCCAGGTTGTATAAGGCCCCTTATACACCTTGGGCCAATCAGAACTTCAGGCCCCTTCCCACTGCATCCCAACATGGATGAGGGGAGGGGAAGGCCCATTTTCGATGACACAGGCCAGTTGGGAGGAGGGAGTCTGCTTCCCTTCGTACATCTATGTAAGGTAAGGGGGAGGGGGGCGTCAGAGGTGGGGGCAGGTGTTCTATAGTGTGAGGGGGGTCACTTGGCAGCAGGGACCATGAGCATCTCTTTCGCTGTGGGGGGAGGGTGCGCGGCTGAGTGGCGGCAAGTGTTTCTTGGCAGCGGGCAGAGTGGGCATCTTTCCCGCTGTTGTGTTTTGTAATGCATTTTTTCTATACATGTGCCCATCACTATCACCAGCAATGGGCACATGCAAATTTAGCAAATCTTCGCTGCTGTCCGCTGACCTCATCTGCATGCGTGATTTTTTGAGAATGTCTCACTTTTTTCAATTCACTATCAAAACAGCTGCATTAGTAGACTATCATTTTTTAACACAGTTTTTTGAGAATCATGGCCTAAGATACCCATAGGAATACAGTGAGTGTCTTAATATTTAGCACACCCTAATTATTAGCATACATTAAATCAACTAGTACACCTTAGTAAAAGGATCCCATGAGATTTTTTACCCAATCAAATCAAATTTATAACGACCATATAACTGTGGAATGCCTTACCTGTTGAATTGAAGCAGGAGACAGGTTAACTAGTATTTCGTAAGAGGTGTAAAACCTGACTGTTCACTCAGGTATGTGAGAATTCATCTTTGACAGGAGAAGTTAGGGAGAGATGACATCTTATAATTGTAGTTTTGAATTCAGATGGATCATTGGGTGTTGGGCTCAGAGAGCAGGTTTAGATTTGACCTAAAATTATTTCCTTGCAAGTCAAGGCAATTAAGTTTCTGAATTTTAGATTGTTTTTTTATTATTTAGGGATGATGATTTTTTTAATGTTAATTTTAAATTTTATTTCTTATGCTGTAATCATCCTTAAAGGTAATGTCCTGGCAAAAAAACAAAAACAGCAAAATATAAATGCAAATAAAATAAGCCAAAATGTATTGTTACATTAATATGTTTTGAAAATCGCCTGCTGAAACATTACAGATGTATTGAAATAGTGTCTCACTAACCATTTCTATTTAGCACTTCTGTATCATGTCTTCTTCTATCGTCTGATGAAAATAGATTCCCTTAGCTTTATCCAATAATTCCTTATTACCCAACTTCACCCTCTCCCCCTTTGTACCCAGCTGAGATTGTGCATTTATTTTCATTTCTACTGTATAAATTACATTTCAAATATAGTAGCCATTGACCTTAGGTTCACACATTTAGCAAGAATGGCATGTTATAAAACATAGGACTGTAATACATGTTTGCTGTGCTGAACCTCTAGTCTCCTTGCTTTAAGCTTTTCTCTTTTTCCCAATTCGTAACCCTCTAATCATGAGTCCTCTGTTTAGCCAGCAAGTCTCACAGTTCTGCAATAATCGAGATTTGCTATCTCCCCCCTCCCCCAACAGGTACTATGAATGATGGCTCTGCAGCATTCCCTCTGCTTGTTAATCCAGGGAATTTGGAAAACCTGACCAATAATCAAAGCCTGGTCCTCCATATGCAGTGTCATTGAAGTACTGAAACTGCCATATGGAAGTAATTATATAAAATCATTTTCTTCTACATCTGCCTTTAATAAAATTACTCCACGTGTGAAAAGTATTAATGATGGCAAAGTTGCTTGTACTTGTATGTACATTCAGAGTAAGTATTTTCTGAAGTAGTGTATACACAGACTATGCAGTCACAATTCATGTGCAGATCGCCCAATATTCGGCACTATTTAGCCATTCAGGAATGGCTCCTGGTAAACTAAAAAGCACATAGCCATCTAAGCACTAATATTCAACTAGAGATGGCACCTAGCGAATAGTTGGCTATGTCATGCGAATTAGCCAGCTATCCACAAAATTCAGACTGCTGGCCGATTTAGTCCAGAGACCAAATCGGGCTACTAAAGCAGCTGGTATCTCTTTGGCCGCTATAAACTTAGCTAGCCAATGCTGAATATCAGCATGGCCAGCTAAGTTTATAATGGTCAAAAATAGCCCAGATATTCCATGCCGGTCACTGAATATCCAGGCTCAGTGCTGCCCATGGGAGTCCGCTCAGCTAACTTCTGTGGTCTGAATATCAGCCCCATAGTTTATAAAATAGCACAATCATGTGTCTTGTTTGCACATACTTTTATACCTTCTCTTGAACAGATGCAAATGTACAAGGGCTCATTTTGCCCTCAATTTCTACTAGATCTGTGCTAGATTTCCATGAGTCTTTATAAAATAGGAAAAGGGATTGGGACTTGCATACCGCCTTTTTGTAGTTTTACAACCACACTCAAAATGGTTTATATACAGGTACATCAGACTGCAAATAGGTACATTTTTGCCATCTTAATTCAGAGTGACCAGTTACAAAAATACCCCTATAGTGTTATTAATTTGTTTGAGCTATACTGTATATAACATTAACAAAGCTTAAGTACATACACCCAGATCATCAAGGATATTCAGGAACTTTATCAGAATATAATGCTGAAAAATCACAGCTGGAAACTGTTTCAAAGGACATAAATGCAAGCATAAATTTTAGCTCTCAAAATCCCAACTTCATCTTTAATCGATGTAAGTTTCCAGAATTATAGATCAAACCCTTCCATAGAATACCCAACTTGAATATCTGAATGCTTTGAAAATTACATTTTGTTCCTCTTGAGGCAAGAATTCAATAAAATTATCCAAACATTGAAATAAACAAATCAATATTTTGATTTACTTCTCAAGAAGCTGAAGTTTTGTCCATTTCAATCTTATTCCTAGTCTTGAGCTTTCAACAGATATATTTTTAACTAAAGCCAGATGAGAAGTCCTGGATATATATTTTTAAAATAAGCCATTTTCAGGGATATATTATTTCAGTAGCATTCAAAGCCTTGGTCCTCATAAATACACTTTGGAAAGTGGAGTCATCATTAAACAAATTTGCTCTGGCTTTCACAAAGCTGCAGTAGAGGTTTTTACCATGAGTCGGTAAGGTAAATGTTCAAGCGCTCATAGAATTCCTATGAGTGTTGGAGCATTTACCTCTCAGGCCTGCAGTAGAAACATCTACCGTGGCTTTTTAAAAGGAGCCCTTAAATAATTGTGTTCAAAAACTCTCTTCACTGTTGTTATCCTTTGAGTCATAAGTTGTGATTTCTGTTAATTGGCACAACTATTTCCCTAGTCTTGCTTTCAAACCAGGCTTATTATCGTTAAGCACTCATCTGCTTTTCATGGAAATTGTACTGAGATTTTGTTTCACCTATTAAATAAGCTTCTAAAGGAGCCATCAACTAAGGCTGTAGCTTTCTATTGGTTATTCTTCTCGGTATTTTATAACCCCCACACATAAACATCTAGGCATGTTTTCATTACAATATAATAAAAAGCTGGATTTCTCAGGCCAGTCTTTCAGATCAGACATGTCCAAGTTCAGTCCTCATCAGCTACAACAAAAGAATCTCTCTTGTGTGTACTCATTAGAGATATCCTTAAAATCTGGCCTGTTTACAGCCCTTGAGGATTGAACTTGGGCCAGCCTGTGCTACTCAGTTCTCATTAGTTACTCTCTTCTCTGAGCAGTAGCGAAAGAATCTACTCCCTGTTGATCTAGTCAGATAAAATTTGGCTGGAAAGGAGGAGCATGCTTTGGCTTACTCAACTGATAACTGAAAATAAAGTAGAGTCCAATACTTGTCACCTTTCTTTATTTATGGAGGCTAAAGTTGGGGTTTCTTTCATACATAGAATATTTATTTATTTAAAAAAATATATAACCCAATTAAAGTTAATCGAGCTCAGGAATTAAATGCAAATCCCTTGATCCTAAATGTAAGTTTGAGCCAAACAGCTTTTGTACAGGCTTTTCTGAATGGTGCTTCTTTGGTATCATGTCCACATTCATCTGTTCAGATTGCATGATACTAAGCATTATTGATCTGAGACAAACAGTTTGGACCTGTTTCTAATCTCAGTTTATATTTGAGTCTGCCTTTTTCCTCCTTCTTGTGGGAGGAAAGGTTCGGCTTGGTTTATATTTGGATCGGTTTATATTCAAATACATATGGTATGTCCCTTAATTGCATTCCTTCATTTATGCATTACATTTTTTCAATGAGACTAAAAATGTTTATTCTAACTTCCATAAATTAGCTTATATGTTAAGCATTGCATTAAAACAGGAACAATATCCTAGTCATCATGTAAGCTTAAAGTCATGCAATCAACAATGGCAACAAAGAATGGCAAGAACAGGAGTGCTGAAGGAGGTGATCAATCCAAGCAACCAAAGCCTCCAGTAAAAAATTGCATCCAAGTTCCACTTAACAGCTCTCTGCCCAGACAAGGAACTTTTTCACAGAAACAGTTTGTTCATGAAGTCTTGTTGTCTACTGTTCCCTCTAAGCTGAGTAACAGTTCTCCACCTATAGTCCTGCCAGTGGGTGGTGCTGTTTCATTATCACATTATCAATAGAGATGGGCAGATGAGCTTTGCAGAACTTGTCCCTAGCAACTGAAAGCACAATATTGAAGCACCGCCCCACACTGGCAACAATGCAATAGGAGGACTCCCCCTCAGCTTAGAGGGAACAGTGCTTGTGTCTTCTGAATGTTTATGTTTATTAAAATGTAATATGCTGCTTCAACTGACAACAGATCCAAGTGGGTAGATAAAATAGATAAAAAGCATATAAAATGAAAAAGATCTCCATAAAATCGACAGGACAGATCCACACCTTGGGTGAATCTCTTTATAAAGGTGGTTAACAAATCCCAATTAAAAAATACATAAATGCTAGACAACAGTGGGTAGGGAGGGGGAAGGGGAGGAGCTAGGCTCAAGGGGGCAGTTAGAGATGGGAAAAGGAGATGGAAATAAGTGGATAAGAAAGGGAAAGAAAGATGCTGGCATCTGTGGGTTGTGCTGTGTACTAGAGAATGACACGAGGACAAATTTTTCCCCAACCTAGGATTACCATATGGCTCCAGAAAAAGGAGGATGGATTGAGACTTCTGGGGTTTACTTCCATTCGTTTCAATAGAAGTAAAGCCCAGATGTCTCTATCTGTCCTCCTTACTTCCATTGCTTTCAGTAGAAGTGAAACCCGGATGTCTCAATCCATCCTCCTTTTTCTAGAGCCATATGGTAACCCTACCCCAACCCCACAGGTACTCAATTTCCCCATCTCGTCCTCATGAGTTTTGCCACTGTCTCTGTCCTTGCCCCATCCCTGTAAGCTCTGCCTTAACTGCAAAAGTCTCGAACACTTATGATTTTATGTATAACAATTTTTATTGAAAGAATCAAATAATCAGTACAATAGGATAATATAAAAATACATTCAATACAATAAGAATCATAATAATATTTCATACAAATTTAAATCATTCTTTCAAATTTAATTTCCATATGAATTAATTCAATCTTATCTACACCCCCCTTAATTCCATCCTCTACCCACTATCTTCCCCTAAATGAAATCCCTCACCCTGGATGAAAGTTGACAAAAATAAAGAATTAAAATAAAAAACTGGAAAGTAATTAGTAAACCTAATTTTCATAATAAATCATTGTTAACCAAACTTTGTATTTTTGGTGAAAGATTCTGAATATAAGGATCCCAAACCTCCATAAAAAGATGAGTTTTTTTAGGTGAACCTCGAACCTCCCAACTCTCAAACAAAAATAAGCGATGTAATTGATTCCTCCAATGTCAAAAACTTAGAGATTCTTTCTGCAACCAAAATTGCATAATACATTTATGCCCAGTCATACAGGCTTTTTGAAATAAAAGACATTATAGTTGGCCAAAAACCCCACAAGCTGATGTTTTACCAAAAATTATTCCCCTAGGACAACCCACTATCGAATTACCCCATAAAGAACCCAAAAATAATAGGATGGCAGACCAAAATGAGTTGATCAAAGGACACAACCAAAAAGCATGAGATAATGTGCCAGGATCTTTATTACATTTAATACAAATTGGGGTATCTATTAAATTTGCATGAAAAGCTTGAATTTGGGAAAAATAAGCCCTATATAAAATTCTATAAGTACATTCTATAAGTACCCTTTTATAATTTTTGGTAGTCTATTAATAGATTGAGTAAAATCAAGAAGAGAAATCTGAATTACCAACTCCTCATTCCAATTTTGTAGAATTTTATCATATGTACGGGTAGGTAATATATTCCACCACCATTTGTGTAATAAAGAAACTGAAATAGGCACATCATCACATTAATTAAAAAAGAAATAATTCTGTCATAAACTCCACAAGAAAAATTCAATCTCTTCAATTTATTAATATAATTTACCAATTGCATATACACATATAATGACCCAGGACCCCCTCCCACTACAATAGAAAGGTCAGGAAAACTCTTAATCTTACCAGTTTCATCCAATACTTGTGATAAATAATAAATACCTTTAAGCCCCCAAATTCTAAAAATCCTAGATGTCATACCAGGTTGAAAATCTCCATTACCCTGAATAGGTAGCATATCTGTTATACATGGGTTATATCTCCATAATTTAATTAAATTTCCCCAAACTGACCTCATTGAAGATAAAATAGGATTACCTTTAAAATTGACCGGTAATTTAGATGGATGTATCTGAAGAAGATATAATAAATGAAAAGGGTAATAGAAGGCTTTTTCATATAATATAGGAGAAAACAAATCATCAAACACCCAATCCCTAATATGTCGTAGTAAGCAAGCCTTCCCATAAATCTGAAGATCAGGAAGACCCATGCCACCCCATGTTCCTGAACCTAGTAAAAAATCAAAAGATAATTTTGGCTTTTTCCCATCCCAACAAAATTTAGTAATAACTGTTCTTAATTTCTGCCAATCTTTATTTGTCAATTCTAGGGGAAGCTTTTGTAATGTATATAACCATTTAGGAAAAATAACCATTTTAAAAAGAGCAATATGCCCACCTAAGGATAAAGGCAAAGACTGCCATTTTAATAACTTTTGTTTTGTGTAACTCATCAAATCGGGAATATTAGAACCATATAAAAATTTAGAATCTATAGGAATATAAATTCCCAAATATTTAAATTTATCTTCCATCCATCTAAGAGGAAAATTAGGACCCCACTGTAATCTTAAACTATCATTAGTTGCCAAAGCTTCAGATTTATCCATATTTAATTTGAATGCTGAAAAATCACCATACTCAGCAAAACTTTCCAATAGAGATTGTAAGGAAATCTTAGGATTAGTTAAATGTACTAAAATATCATCTGCAAAAGCAGCTATTTTAAAAGTAGAAGATCTAATATCTACACCGCGAATATCTGGATTAGCCAGAATCTCACGAATCAACGGATCCAGGGTCAACACAAAAAGTAACGGAGACAAAGGACAACCTTGTCTCGTGCCTTGTTCCATTGTAAAAAAATTCTGAAAGGCATCCATTAACAAAAACTCTAGCCTGAATATCTGAATAAAGAGTTTTAATAGCATCCTGAAAATAACCCGTGATACCATATTTAGTTAAAACAGCAAACAAAAACTCCATCTAACTCTATCAAAACCTTTCTCAGCATCAAAACTAATCAACAAAGATGGTATATTCTTATAACGTACCCACTAATATTTGTAACCACTGTACGTCCTTTTACAAATCCAACTTGAGGCTCAGCAATCAAATTAGGCAACAATTTTGCTAGTCTATTAGCCAAAATCTTAGCAAATAGTTTAGCTTCATAGCAAATCAAAGAAATTGGCCTATATGATTCTACTTTAGAAGGATCTTTACCCTGCTTTGGAAATACTAATATTTGAGCCTGACGAAGTTTTAGGTAAAATTTGTTTGTCAATCTGATTATTAAACATCATCACTAAAGGAGTCGTTAGGTTATTACCAAGAATTTTATAAAATTCTGCTCTATAACCATCTATACCAGGTGCTTTACGTAACCGGCTTTGCTGTATGGCCAACAATAACTCTTCTTCCCCTATAGGACAATTCAACAATGTCTGCTCATCTTCTCTAATACAAGGTAATTCTAAACTGGACAAATAAGTATCACTTGATAATCCTATATCTTGGCTATTATAATAACTCCGAAATGCTTTCCCAATATCATTATCTTTTATAAAAAATTGACCCTGGACCGATCTCATCTGCAAAACCCTAGTCAACCCACACCTTCCTTTCACCAAACGAGCTAATAATTTCCCTGATTTACTACCATATTTATACAATTGATATTGATAATATTTCACAGATTTAACAGCCCTCTGATGAAGAAGTTCATTCAATTGAATTTGAATAGCTAATAATTGAGCCGAATTATCATCTGAAGGACATCTAGCTTGAATTCCTCTAATTTTAATTAATTGCTTTTCTAAACGTAATATAGCCCTATCATGAGATTTCTTTTTTTGACTAGAATAAGCAATTATCCCCCCCTCATTACCGCCTTAGCTGTTTCCGAAAACAAAGTAGGAGAATTTTTGTGTTGTTAATTATTAATCTGATAATAATTCCAACAATCAAGAATATGTTTTTGAAATTTAACATCATTGTATAAATCTAATGGAAATCTCCATTGAGAAAGACCCAGAGATTCAGAAACCAAAGACAATGTAACCCACACAAAGACATGATCTGAAATCTCTATAGGTCCTATAACAGAATCTTGAATTTTGGAAAATAAAATATCAGAACAAAGGAGATAGTCAATCCTGGAATGAGTATTATGAGCCCTGGAACAATGAGTATAATCTCTATCTAATGGATGTAGCACCCTCCATATATCCAATAAATTTAAAGACTCACAAAATAAAGGGATCCCTTTAGTTACATCCAATGTATCTGTTGCCCGAAGTACCGATTTATCAATCATTGGATCTGCCACCCTATTAAAATCTCCCCCTATCACAATAGGACAACAATCCTGTTGCAAAAAGTAATTTAAAATTGTAGTAAAGAACTTTTTATCATAAGAATTAGGAGCGTATAAATTACAAAGCAAAACATTAATCCCCATTAATCTTAACATTTGCTATAATATAACGACCTTCTAGATCCACATTAATACATATCTTATCAACATTTAATTTTTTATGGAAAAGAATAATTATCCCTGCCTTTCTTTGAAGGGCTGGTGCTTCAAAATAATCACCCACCCACCAAGTAAGAAGTTTAGAATGTTCTTGTGATATCAAATGAGTCTCTTATAAAAAAAAACAATAGATGCATTATGTCTATTTAAGCTTTGCAAAATCTTTTTTCTTTTTAATGGAGAGGTAATGATTTTTTAAACCATAGGAATCCTTGTACAAAAAAGATATTATAAAAATTGAAAATTAAAATCACAACAATAGATAGGAACTGTCCCAGCCACCAGTCCCCAAAATAATATTCCAAGGTAATCCACATCCCATGTCAAATAGAAAAAGAAAATTTTTATCAACTTCCATCCAAAACCTCTTTCCCAACCTCCAAATACCTCACATATTTTTATTGTCCAAACCTTCCCCCATTCCACCACAAAATCAAAATTCTCCACCACCATCTATCCCATCCCTTCCACCCCCAAATCCAACCTAACTGCCTACCCCAACCCCTTAAATAATTACTCATAAAATTTAAACTCATATTTTGACTTTACATTACATTACATTAGTGATTTCTATTCCGCTTGTGCCTTGCGGTTCTAAGCGGATTACATTAGAAGATGGCTGGACATTTCCAGGCGATGACAATACAATTATTTGTATAACTTTACAAACTTTGCAAACCTAACTTTACTTAACTTTTCGTACATAACTTTACATAACTTTACGTACATAACTTTACATAACTTTACGTGGAGTTACTTTGTGTTACTTTACATTATCCTTACCGTGCTTGCATAACTTGCATTAAGTTTACATAATTTATCTTACATAATTTATCTTACATAACTTTACAAGACTTTACGTAGAGTTATTTTATGTTATTTTACCTTATTATTCCAGTACATTGCATAACTTACATTACATGATATTACAAAGCATAACCTTATGTTATATTACAACGCATAACCTTATGTTACTTTACATAATATTACAACGCATAATCTTATGTTACCAAAAAATCGTCTGTTCCTAGGTTGCTATATCTGATTTTTTCGGTATTTGGGGAGACTGTGTTTCTAGATATGAATTGGCTTTACGCCCGATGCAGCTAGATTAGATGTTGCCTATGGGGACGAAGTTGCAGTTGGTTGTGAGTTGCAGTAGGTTATGAAGGGAGAGAAGATGATGGTAAATTATAATATTGGGATGTGTTTTTTGAATAGTATGGTTTTTATATCTTTTCGAAACGCTTTGTAGTCCGTAGTTGTGGTCAGCATCTTGGATATGGTGGGGTCAATTTTCGCGGCCTGTGTAGCAAGTAGGTTGTCATATAGCTTTTTGCGTTTTGTGCCTTTGAGTGAGGGGTAGGTGAATGGAGTCTGGGTTCTCCTTACTCTAGTTGAGAGGTTTCGGGTTAGGCGGCTGTTTAGGTAGAGAGGTGCTGTTCCGTTTAGTGCTTTGAATAATAAACAGTATAGTTTGAATTGAGTTCTTGCTTGTATCGGTAGCCAGTGTGAGTCGAGATAGGCATTAGTGATGTGATCGTATTTTCCTAGCGAGTAGATAAGTCTGAGTGCTGTGTTCTGTACTGTCTGTAATTGTTTGGTCATGTAAGCGGGGCAGGGTAGATAAAGGCTGTTGCAGTAGTCTACAAGTCCTAGTACAAGTGATTGGACTAAGATCCTGTATTGAATTTTGTCAAAGAATTTTCTTATTTTTCGCAGGTTGCGCATGGTGTAGAAGGCTTTTTGGATGGTTTTGTTAGTATGAGTCTGCATTGTGCATCTCCTGTCTATTGTTACTCCCAGGATTTTGAGTGCTGGCTGTATTGGGTATGTGATTGCATTTGTCGTCAGATCAGTTAAGGTAGGTTCTTTGTCTTTTTCTAGCATCAGGAATTTGGTTTTATCCGTGTTCAGTTTCAGTTTGTGGTTGGTCATCCATGTTTCTACCGTTTCCAGAGTTATTTTCAGTCGTCCTGATGAGTTGGGGTCTTGGGTATTGAAGGGGAGAAGGATTGTTATGTCGTCTGCGTAGCTGAATGAGACTATATTTAGGGAGTCTAGAGTGGTGCCCAGTGAGGATACGTAGAGGTTGAAAAGTATGGGTGATAATGGAGATCCTTGTGGTACTCCACAGGGGTTTGACCAAGGGTCAGATATGTGGTCTTTTGTCTTTACTTTATAAGTTCTAGTTTTTAGAAAGCCTTGGAACCAGTTGAGTACCAAACCTGTGATCCCTATGGCGTCTAGTATCTGGAGTAGTATGTTGTGATCCACTAGGTCGAAAGCTGCTGAAAGATCTAGTTGGATAAGTAGTATCCTGTTCCCTTTGCTGAGGTGTTGGTGGGCTATATCCATTAGAGATACAAGTAGTGTCTCTGTGCTGTGGTTTTTTCTGAAACCTGATTGTGATGGGTGTAGTATGTTGTGGTCTTCTAAGTAGTTGGTGAGGTATTGTGCTACAAGACCTTCTTGTAGTTTGATATATAATGGGATTGAAGCGATGGGTCTGTGGTTGGCTGGATTATTGTTTGGAGCTTTGGGATCTTTCGGTATGGGGGTGATAATAATCTCGCCTAGTTCTGGTGGGAAGTGACCATCTGTGAGCGTGGATTGTAGCCAGTTCATGAGGTTAGCTTTGAACTTGATGGATGCGGTTGTTAGCAGGTACGATGGGCAGCTGTTTAGGTCACAAGAAGTTTTACTATATTTGTTGTATAGTCGAGTCATGTCGTTCCATTGTATTTTGGGGAAGTTAGTCCACGTTCTGTCAGCTACTAAGGCTTCATCTAT
Source organism: Geotrypetes seraphini (assembly GCF_902459505.1). NCBI lineage: Eukaryota > Metazoa > Chordata > Amphibia > Gymnophiona > Dermophiidae > Geotrypetes > Geotrypetes seraphini. Next base: position 257,228,721 of record NC_047086.1, read on the forward strand.
TGTTGGTGTTGTTATAATCTCATCGAGGAGGGTTAATGAATTGTTGAATGTGGATCTGATATTGGTGATTTTGTGCTTGAAGTAGTCTGCTAATTGGTGAGCTGAAGGAGATTGGTTTCCTTGAGTAGCTAGGAAAGGTTTGGTGTCTGTGAGTTTTCTTACAATATTGAAGAGTATTTTTGAGTCTGGGTTTTCAGTGCCTATTAGTTTGGAATAGTATGCTTTCCTTTTTTCCTTTAGTTTGATGTTATATTGTTTGATTTGGATTCTCCATGCTACTTTTGTTTGGTCTTGTTTCTGTTTTTTCCATATTCTTTCGAGGTGTCTGCATTGTCTTTTTAAATGGAGAAGTTCATCGTCGAACCATTTGTCTGAAGGTCTACAGATTTTGTTTTTTGTTTTTATTGGTGCTAGCTCGTTCAAAGTAGCTTCGCTAATGGTACGCCAGTGAGTTACAAATTCTTTGGGGTTGATTTGGTCGAATGCTGGATCTACCTTCTCCCAAAGGTAAAAACCCAAAGCCTAGAGCCCTCCCTATGTTCCCCCACTCCTTCCCAAACCCAACCTCCAAAAGAATATAATTATCATTAAACAATCAACCATTAACCATAAATATAATATATATCTGATAATCAAATCTATAAAAATCATAAAAAGTTAAAATCAATTATTTTAAATGTTTCCCACATTATTTCATTTTATTGTACTTCATCTACTAAACTCAATAAAAATTTTTGAACTAAAAAAAAATAAAAGTATTATAAATAATTAATTAAAAGGAATTATAATTTATAAAAGATCTAAACCATACATTAATAATATATTATTATTTAACTGTAAACAACTATCATTAAATCATTCACATGTGGTCTTAAAAGAAATTTAAAAAAAAAATTTTAAACTTATATAATTCCTAACCCAAATTATCCAAGAACCCTAACAAACAATTCATCTTAAAAAAACAAAAACAAAAACAAAACAAACATGCAAACAATTTATCCTTATAACCCAATTCATCTATAATAAAACCATGCATACAGTTCATCCTTATAACCCAAACACCCATTCCTTTTCAAGCATTCAAATTCAATCTTCCAATAAAAACTCCTTAATATATCAAATTAAAAAACCAATTCATCAAATAATAGAAAATCATATTTCATAAATGAAATTAAATAAAATTTATCTTATATATATATATATATATATATATATATATATATATATATATATATATATATATATATATATACTAGTCTTTAAGCCCGTTACATTAACAGGTGCTAGAACATATGTGTGTGTGTCTGTCTTTATTTCTTTCTCTCTCTCTCCTTAGCCGCTTTCTTTCTTTCTGCCTTTCTTTTTCCTTGGCTGTCCATCACCACCCCTTGCCTGCTCCCCCTGTCCATTTTCCCTTCCTTTTACCTCCCCTGTGTCCACCACCACCCCTTTGCTTATGCAGCAGCAGCCCTTCTCCCTTTGTTTTACCTACCCCCTGTCCAGCAGCATCTCTTTCCTTCTCCCCCTATCCAACATTAGTCCTCCGTTCCTTTTTCTTCACCCCCCCCATGTCCATCAGCATCTCTCTCCTTCTCCCCCTGTCCAGCAGTAGGCATCCCTTCCTTTTTTATCCCCCCTCCTCCTTCTTATCCCTATGATACTCTTACCTTGCTCTGCCCCTGATCAGAGGTTCCCGACAGCCGCCCAGTTGCACCCATTGGAAAAGTTCACACTGCCGCATCCCGCACCCCTCCTGACGCGGCTCTCGCTGTACTTTCTGTCTGTCTCAGTCCCTGGCCCCCTTTGCCTGTCTGTCTTTCTGTGTATCTCCCTGCCCCTGTGTCTTTCTTCTTTTCTTTCTGTCTCCCTTCCTCCCTCTGTCTGTCCAAAGCAGCATTCCATCCCCCTCCATTTCCCTCCCCCCACACCAATTCCCTGTGCACCTGCCCCTGTGTCTTTCTTATTTTATTTGTGTTTCCCTTCCTCTCTCTATCTGTCTGTACAAAGCAGCATTCCCTCCCCCTCCATTTCCCTCCCCCCCCCACCAGTTCCCTGTGCAGCAGCATTAGCGTTTCCTCTACCCCCCCTTTCCCTTCCTGCGGTCCGGACTACAAATGTGGTGATTCCAGCAGCGCTTGCATCAGTCTCCACACGCTGCTTCGGGTCCTTCTACTGCCCTGATTTACTCTGGCACGTCCCTGATGACATCATCAGAGACGCGGCAGAGCAAATCAGGGCAGTAGAAGGGCCCAAATCAGTGTGTGAAGACTGATGCACATGCTGCTGGAATCGCCATTCGGGCCCGCGGGAAGAGAAGGGGGCGGGCGGCAAAGGAGGAACGGAGATCGGCGGCAACAGGAGGAACGGAGATTGTCGTCTGACTGTGGTCCGGCTTGTGTAGGCTGGTGACGTATTAGCGCGCATGCGCACTCCTTCGGCCACAGACCTACATGCGCACAGAACATGCAAATAGGAGTGCGCATGCGCGGCTAGCTCTTTATTATATTAGATACATATATATATATATATATACACACACATACATACATATATATATATACATACATGTACATACACACACACATAAATAATCATACACACATATACATACATACATACACATACACTCTATAAAAGAATTAATCATTGTGAAAAGGTTATTTTCAATTCTTATCCTAAGATTTAACCATAAAGCTAAAATGTATTACATATAAGTTCATTCAATTACAGAATGAAAAAAATTATTCCTATAAAATGTAATAAGATAAAATAAGCTCATAAAGTAAATAAAGTAGTAGTAGTAGTAGAAGAGTGGAATAATCTTCCACTACAGGTAATCGAGGCCAGCAGCATACCTGATTTTAAGACAAAATGGGATCGTCACGTGGGATCTCTTCACAGGGAAAGGTAGAGGAGGGTTATTGGGGTGGGCAGACTTGATGGGCCATGGCCCTTATCTGCCTTCTGTTTCTATGTTTCTATGGCTAAAGGTTTGCCTAGGGCAGAGGTCTCCAAAGTCCATCCTTGAGGGCCGAATCCAGTCGGGTTTTCAGGATTTCCCCAATGAATATGCATGAGATCTATGTGCATGCACTGCTTTCAATGCATATTCATTGGGGAAATCCTGAAAACCCGACTGGATATGGCCCTCAAGGAAGGACTTTGGAGACCCCTGGCTTAGGGAGTCAGATATCCATGGACAAGCCTTAGTACAAGTAGTTCTGCTGAGGTAATTGTGAAGAGAAAATACATTGTCATGTTTACTTAGAAATGTAGTATAACTTTAGAGACATAGCAGCATGCAAATTTAGGTGAGCTATTATAAAATTACCCCTCTCCCCACCCCACTATTGCAGAAACAAACATTCTGATTTTTGCAGGGAACCTTTATTTGAAGGACCATCTAAAAGATCATGCAGCAGAATAGGACATATGTGTAACAGCAAGAAAGACACATCACCTGCATTGAATAATTTAAGAGCTATCTTATTTTTTTGCAGCATCATGTGAGAGATTTGCAATTGTGCATGAGAGTTTCTAAGACTCATTTTAGAAATTGTCGGTAGCCCTCTTTATTAGACTTTGTTATAGCTCTTGGCTCTGCTAATGGATTTTCATTTCTTTCTGCTGGAGTTCTAAAACCAAATTACTGTAACTAATGTACCACTACAACTTCTTATAACAGTCTGCTCTGGAAAGTAAACTGGAGCATCTGCTAAAAGTGGAGACATTAACACTTAACTTCCCTGTAAATATTTATTTATATACCACTTATATCCTAAGTGGTTTACATTCAGGTATTTTATCACATTTCCCTATCTGTCCCGGCGGGTTCAAACTCTATCTAATGTACCTGGGTCAATGAGGGGATTAAGTGACTTGACCAGGGTCACGAGGAGCAGCAATGGATTTGAACCTACAACCTCAGGGTGCTAAGGCTGTAGATCTAATTACTGCGCCACACACTCCCAAATAATCAAATATATAATGATGTCAGGGTCATTCTACAGTTCTCATGTTTCTTTCTACAAATAGAAAGCAGATTTTTTTTTTACAGCTAGTTATTCGTTTTATATCTAATAAGTTGATAGTAATTTCAAGTTCCAAATGTATAAGTCAACCATTTGCTATGTTAAGACACTTCCCATAGCCTCATACAAAAGGCTTATACATGTATGTCTATTAAAAGAATAAAAGCTGTAATGTTTCCAATAGATAGTTCAGTCAATATTCAGCAGAGGTTCTCAGCATTTTTTTAAATACCAGCTAATGCAGCTGAAATCCAGATATTTGGTGCCAATTGTCAGCCTAGCATTGCTAGCAGTCAGCATTTTTGGTTGGCTTAACCAATGTCAGCAGAGGCCTATGGGACATTGTACCAATTTGACTCTGAAATGTTGATGCAAATAGACCCTAAATGCTCCTGCACAGAATTCACATACATTAAGCATCCAGACAGACTGGATTGTTTATCAAGAAGATATGTTACTAGAATGTGATAAAGAAGCCAGAGACTAATCCCATCTACCATTCCTATAAGTGTCACATCTTCCTTATCAATTAAACTAATCATTGTTTCAAACAGTTTACAAATTATAAACAGAAAAATACTAGGACATACAATAGTTTCTATATTTAGAATAAGATTCCAACTTATAAAAGCCTTCTCTCTGCAACACCCCTCTCTTGCTCTCTGGAACCTAAAGCCTGGACCAACCCCTCCCCCCTTCCATCTCTCTTCTTGACTTTGTAATGCAGGTAAACTGTCCTCTCCTCATACACACACAAGCAGTCTCTGAATCCACTCTGTATTTGTAAAGCTTATTTCTATTCCTTTCTGTATATCTGTAACCCAGTATTCTTGATGTAGCTTTCTAAAGATTGCTTTTCTGTAATATTAAGCCTATTTCTACATAATATATTCTTTATACAATCACTTCTGGCTGTCCTTGTTATTTGATTTCACTTCCCACGGAATCTTCTACGACGGTATCGAACCCGGGACCAGGCAGAGTTTAAGACCACCACATTATATCATTCGGGCTTGTTTGATCCAACATTATCCCTCTAAAAACCTTATATTTTGGGTGGGGCCAGAAAAGGTTCTAAGAAGAGCAACCAAGATGGTAAAGGGGATGAAACTCCTCTCGTATGAGGAAAGACTAAAAAGTTAGGGCTCTTCAGCTTGGAAAAGAGACGGCTGAGGGGAGATATGATTGAAGTCTACAAAATCCTGAGTGGAGTAGAACGGGTACAAGTGGACTGATTTTTCACTCTGTCAAAAATTACAAAGACTAGGGGACACTCGATGAAGTTACAGGGAAATACTTTTAAAACCAATATGAGGACAATTTTTTTCACTCAGAGAATAGTTAAGCTCTGGAATGTGTTGCCAGAGGATGTGGTAAGAGTGGATAGCATAGCTGGTTTTAAGAAAAGTTTGGACAAGTTCCTGGAGGAAAAGTCCATAGTCTGTTATTGAAAAAGACTGCTTGCCCTGTATTGGTAGCATGGAATATTGCTACACCTTGGATTTTGGCCAAGTACTAGTGACCTGGATTGGCCACCATGAAACGGGCTACTAGGCTTGATGGACCATTGGTCTGACCTAGTAAGGCTATTCTTATGTTCTTACACCAATATCCAAAAAACGCCAAGTGAATTGAAGACATTTTCTCCAAAACGTTTGGGCCCTTATTTTCCTAATCATGGTTTTCTTCCCTCTATATACCCCTTTCCTTCTATCATTTTACCTTGTCCCCTCAATATTTTCAATTTTATTTTGATACTTGTTGCTAACCACATAGATGACAGTTGGCTTCATTGCAGTATATCAAGTTTTGTGAATAAATAAATAAAAATAAATAATGGTTGCTCACACAGGAGGGTAAATAAAGAATGGCACGGTGACAGAAAGTGTCCCTGTCCCTGTGGATAACTGCAGGAAACCATCCTATGTCATTCTTTAGTGTCTATCTCAACCCCATTCCTTCTACACCAGTATTCTTCAGTGCAAGACTTGAGGGTTCAGTGGCTGTGCCGATTTATACTCTGATTCTTCCCTCTCTCCTTAAAGAATGACAAAGAGATGGTTTCCTGTGGTTAACCACGGGGAAGGGGATGGAGACTGTTCTTATGTTTGGGAAGAGTGTTTCATATAGTAGGTGATCATCTGGCATCCAGTGATCACTGGATGGTGTAGTTCAATATTAGGTGACTAACTTACAGCTGTTATGTCCCTCCTTTCTGTGCCCTTCTCTTCGGCTGCCAACCCAAGACTGTCTCTTCTGATGAAAACCATACACCATTTTAGTAGCTTTCCTCTGGACCGACTCCATCCTTTTTATATCTTTTTGAAGGCGTGGTCTCCAGAAATGAACACAATTTTCTAAATGAGGTCTCACCAAAGTCTCATACAGGTGCATCAATAACTCCTTTTTCCTACTAGCCATACCTCTCCCTATGCAACCTAGCATCCTTCTAGCTTTTGCTATCACCTTTTCAACCTGTTTGGTCACCTTAAGATCATCACATACAGTCACATCCAAGTCCCACTCTTCTGTCGTGCACATATGTTCTTCACCCCCAAAACTGTACCGTTCTCTCGGCTTTTTGCAGCCCAAATGCATGACCTTGCATTTCTTAGTATTAAATTTTAGCTGCAAACTTTCAGACCATTCTTCAAGCTTTTCTAGGTCTTTCTTCATGTTATTCACACCATCTGGCATGTCTACTCTATTGCAGATTTTGGTATCATCCACAAAGAGGCAAATCTTACCAACAACGCTTCAGCAATATAATTTAAAAAATATTAAAAAGAACAGGCCCATGAACAGAACCTTGAAACAGACCACTAATAACATCCCTTTCCTCCATTGATCTCCATTGATCACTACCGTCTGTCACCTTCCACTCAACCAGTTCTTGACCCAGCCCATCACTTTGGGATACATCCTGAGGGCATTCAGTTTATTTATCTGTGTGGAATACTGTCAAAGGCTTTGCTAAAATCTAAATACACCACATCTAACACACATCCTTTATCCAATTCTCTGGTCACCCAGTCAAAGAAATTGATCATATTTGTCTGGCAAGGCCTACCTCTAGTGAATCTATATTGCCTCCAGTCCTGCAATCCACAGGATTATAGAAACTTGATCATTCTCTGTTTTAAAAGCGTTTCCATTAATGTGCTTACCACAGAAGTCAGATTTACTGGTCTGTAATTCCCTACTTCTTCCTTACTTCCACTTTTGTGGAGAGGGACTACATCTACCCTTCTCCAGTCCTCCGACTCTATAGACTTGTTGAAAAGGTCAGTCAGCGGAGCTACCAGAACTTCCCTAAGTTCCTTCAGCACCCTCAAATGTACACCATCCATTCCCATTGCTTTGTCTACCTTTATTCTAGCTACCTCCTCATGAACACAACCCTCTGAAAATTGATCAGGGTTTATTACCCCTCCATCCCTATTCATGTTTGTCTTCTGAGGTCCTGCTCCCAGCACTTCAGCCGTGAACACAGAACAGAAATATTTGTTAAGCAATTCGGCCTTTTTTTATCAGCTTCTACATATTCCTGTCCTTCACCTTTGAGTCTCACAATGCCACTTTTGCACTTCTTCCTATCACTAATATATTTAAAAAATATCTTGCTCCCATTTTATCATGTCAGCTATTTTTTTTTCTTCCATCTGAATCTTTGCTTTCCTGACTACATGACTAGCCTGTCTTAACTTTTCCAAATATTTTGCCTGTCTTCCTCTTTCTGCGATCTTTTGTAGTTTATGAAAGCTAACCTCTTATTCCTTAGCTACTACTTTTGAGAACCAAAGCAGCCTTCTTTTCTTCTTACTTTTACTTACTTGTCTCACAAAAAACGTTTGTTGCCCTTACAATCACTCCTTTCAATTTTGCCCACTGCATTTCCACTCCTTCCAGACAATAATTTCTTGACATAAATCCTCATTCGAACAAAGTTAGATTTTTTTTTTAAAGTCTAGAACCTTTGCTTTTGAATGAGCCCTCTCTATATCCATCTAAATATTAAACCGTACCATGCAATGATCACCCACTGTAACATCAGAAACACTTTCCTCATTTGTAAGCACTAAGTCCAGTATGTCCCCATCCCGTGTGGGTTACATTACCAACTGCTGGAACAGTTCTCCTTGTAGAGAATCCAGGATCTCCCTACTTCTAGAAGACCCCGCAATAGGGATACCCCAATCAACATCCGGCATGTTAAAATCACCTATTAGTAAGACTTCCCCTTTTTTAGATATATTCTTAATGTCTACTATTAAATCTCTATCTACTTCTTCCGTCTGTGAAGGAGGCCTGTATATCACACCAATGTAAATATATTCACCATTCCCTCTTTCCAAATTGATCCACAGTGCCTCTTCCTTGCCCTGCAGATCCTGCAATTGTGTGGCTATAATATGATCTTTAACATATAACGCTACTCCCCCTCCTTTTCTTCCTACCCTGTCTTTCCTGAACAGATTATAGCGTGGTATAACTACATCCCAGTCATGGTTCTCTTTGAACCACATCTCTGTGATTGCACTATATCCAACCACTCTTCTTCCATCACAGCTTCTAGATCCAGAATCTTGTTTCCTATACTTTGAGCATTAGTATATACTGCTTTCCAGACATTGCCCCCTTTTCTCATCCATGTAGTGGTATTCAGTGATTTACTTATCTGAGGCCTTATACTCACCTGGGAGCTTTGATCACCCTGCCCCATCACTTCTAGTTTAAAGCCCTTTTCAGTAGATTAGCCAGCCTGCTGTCAAAGACATTTCTTCCCTTCTTTGATAGATGTATACCATCCCTGCTCCGCAGCCCTTGGAAAATCATCCCATGGTCCAAGAATCCAAAATGCTCTCGACCTCACCATTTTGTCTCAGGCCCTTGAAAATCAGACATAGAGTTTTAAATGTATTCCTGTAAGGTCCTGGTAGCCAGTGTAGATTTTTCAGCAATGGTGTGAGGTGGTCACACCACTTGCAGCCTTCTATCAGTTGAACTGCAACATTCTGAATTAGTTGGAACTGGTACAAACTCTTTTTGGTTTGACTATTGTACAGAGCATTACAGTAGTCCAGTATGGACATTATCATGGGCCACTGTGGTCAGACTCATTTCTTCAATATATGGAGAGAAATTGTTTAGCTGTCACAGATGATAGAAACAGTTTTTTTAAAAGTTATATGAATTTGCAGAATCAGAGGGAGCAATAGGATAAATAGTATCCCAAGATTCCTAAACTGATTTTTAGGGGTAGTTCAAATTTCTCTAAAGGTAAGTCAGGTCGGTATGATCTTTGTCATAAAACATTTGTATTGACAGACTTAAAAATTTAAGGGGCCTTTTTGCAGCTTTGTAGCATATGGGTAGGGAAGTGTGTGGTGCAGTGGTTAAGGCCACAACCTCAGCACCTTGAGGTCATGGGTTTAATTCCACACTGCTCCTTGTGACCCTGGACAAGCCAGTTAATCCCCCCCCCCCCATTTCCCCATTAGATAGATTGTGAGCCCAATGGGACAGATAAGGAAAAATGCTTGCATACCTGAATAAATTCATGTAAAATGTTCTGAGCTCCCCTGGGAGAATAGTATAGAAAATTGAATAAATAAATAGTTTGCATAAACCAAGATTTTACCACAGGATACCTCAGCACACCCCACAATAAATCCTTTTAAGCTGCAGTTAGCACACATTAATACTTACTGCAGCTTAGTAAAAGGATTCCTAAGTATGTAGTCTGTGGGAGAAAGGTGGGGGAGGGGAGATGTTATAGAGACATTCAAATATGTACCTCTACAGTATAAATACACAGGACATAGGCGTCGGAACAAGGGGAAGCCACAGAAGCCATGGTCTCCCCAAAAAGTTGGTGCCCGCCCACCCTCCCATCTCCCTGCATTTTACCTTAAATCTTCAGGCAGCTGCCACGCAGCATCAATGAGCAGGCCTGCTTCAGAACCCTTAATTCTACTTCCGGGGGCAGGGCTGCTCCTTGATGCTGTGCAGCAGCTGCCCGAAGATTTAAAATTACAGTGTCGGGAGGTGTGGATGGGTGAGTCAGGAGAGATGCCGCAGGATTTCGCTGGGGCCATGGCGGAGCTCCTGGACCCAGCCAAACAGGACCCAAACTGCCCATGACACAGGAGATTGGCATCTTTCAATTGAAAGCAAGCTCTAGAACAAGAAATAATAGGATGATGGTGAAAGGGGATAAATTTACAGGTAATATATGGAAATATTTCTTTATTTAAAAACATAGAACATAGGATCACCTATAAGATTCTTCTACTAACCTTTAAAACCAGAGTAAATAACCAGCCAGAGTTTATCAATAACTTACTTATCCCATATAACTAAACTAGGACTAAGATCTACGGCCCACAACCTTCTTACCATCCCCTCATTGAAACATATCAGCACAATGAGGACTACAATTTTCTCCGTTAGTGCCCCCTCTGTTTGGAATAGTATCCCAAATTACTTATGTGAAAAAACATCTCTTGCCAATTTTAAGGTAAAGTTAAAGACTTTTCCTTGATCTTTTGTAACTTAAACTGTCCTTTTAAGGACAACTTAAAGAAAGGTTTTACCTTCTGTTCCCTCTCCCTTTGTCATTCTTTCCTTTGTTTGTTCTTTTTCTTTCTATCAATTGTAGCTCTAACCCTTCTTTCCTTTTGTTCCCATTCATCAATGTCTTTAAAAATTGTCATTTCCCCTGGTCTGTTTCTGTGTAAATTATATTTTATTTGGCACGTTGTTTTGGTGTTTTTGTACACCGCCTAGAAGGCTTGATTGGGTGGTATAAGAAATTTTAAATAAACTTGAAACTTGTTCTGTGTGTGAAACAGACTGCCAGTGGAGGTGGTAGGGATGAGGACGGTATGTGAGCTGAAGAAAAAATGGTATGTGAGCTCAAACACAAAGGATCTGTGTGACAGAGAAAGTAATTGTAGAGTTTAGTAGTTGATGTAGATGGGCAGGTTGGATAGGCTGTGGCATTACAATATCTATGACCCTCATTATCCTTATTCTGACATATAATTGCTAATCTTACATTTGCCTCTGTTTCTGATCCAAGGAAATGGTCAGGGCAGCCTCTATCCTGATTATCAGTACTGTATACTGAAGCCCAACACTCACTTCCTGTGTACAGTGCATATTATACTTTGGTTGGGAAGAGAGAAATTCTGTATTTTATTTCAACTGCTTTTTTGTTTTGTTTTTTATAACTTGTCGGGATGCAGTTTTCATGATTCATTAATTCAGTGCAAGTTCACCGAAACATTAAGGAAACAATAAGGTTATATAACACCCTATTGCATGTAGTTCACTGTACTGTGTCATAATAGAAGACAAAGAACATAATGTGTTTATATTTTTTTATTTATTAGGATTTATTTACTGTCTTACTGAAAGAATTCACTCAAGGCAGTGAAAGTGCATTGAAAGAAAGAGTGGCTATGTGGAACGTCTGAAAAACATACAAAAGTAATTGATTTGTCTGCTTTCTCGGATTATATTGAGCCCAGTATTTTTACTACTGACATTTGTTCGTCTTTAATTAGGGTGGTGAAAAAAAATAACGTTGCTTGGCATGGTATAAGATGCAGTCATTGTTTCTTTATGTGCAATGTTTTAACTTCTAATGCCTGAAGCAATGTCTTTATGCATTTATTTTGGATGTACCATCCGTTCGCCAGTGTCTAAAATATTTACAAAAAAATTAATAATGCTAAAGCAGAAGAGAGGCAGAAAGTTGGCAGGAGCTAAAAAAAAAATAGTCAAGGGAGAAATTGTAGAACAGTTAAAGATGATGATAACCATTCTTCAGACTGCTACAGGTGTCTCAATTTATGTGATTTTTCTACTGATGCTTGATACAAGCTCACCCATATGATTTTGAATAGAATCCATGGCTGCCTAATTTCTTGCTCTGTCTTTCATTACAATACTATCTTCCTTTTGCAGGCAAGAAAGTGGAGTTCAGAATAAGTCAGCATTTTATTAAACCAGAAAATGCTACATTGAGTACTGCAGTGTCTCGCAAACCTTTTGAAGCCGCTGCACACTAAACTCAGGGCCGGGTCTGGAGGGCGGCGACGTTACCATGATGACATCATGTGCATATGTGATGTCATCACATCAACATCTGCGCCTGTGCAGAGGCCCTCCAGATGGGGCCTGGAGCTTGCTATTACTACACCAATGGGGGAAGGGGAGGAGGAGAGGTGCCGGCACCAGCTGACTGCCTACAGGACATGCTTTTTGCTATAAAAGACACATTCTGTAGGCAGTCAACCCACGCCGGTGCCTCTCCTCACCAATGTTTCATGGCACACAGATATGTATAGTTGTACTATACATGTCTACTATATACTTTGTAGTCTATGTATTAGGTTGACACAATTAGTTTAGATTAACACCATCCTCTATTTTTGTTTGTTTGCTTGTTTATTTGTTTATAATCTACTTTTTACAAAGCGGAGTATAGTATAACACACAATTAAAATTGACTTACATAAAAATCATCTTAAAACTAAAATTTTGCATATCATAGCATACAAACACCGTTATCATACAATCAGCCTCTCTTCTTTTCTCCAAGCATCATCAAGTGCATAATAATCTGACTATCATACTACAGATTCAGTTCCCATACTTCATCAGGCAGAACAGATGATGTTTCAATAATTTTTTAAAGGCACTTACAGTCCTTTGCTGCCTGATGTAAGATGGAAGCTACCTCCCTATGCTTACCATAGCTGAATAGGACTTATCACAGGATGTGCTGAGGTGTCCTGCTGTAAAATCTCAATGTGTTTGTGCAACCATGTGCTAAAAAATATTCCTAACTTGTTTTCAGAGGAGGCATGTCAATGAAAATCAGTTAGCATAGTCACATTACCATGTGCTAACTGATTACTGAGGGATTGGTGCATGAGTCATTGCCACTTACAAAATAGGCAGTGCTAATAGGTCACATGTTAATTTTTGTTACTAGCTGCATGCTAGTGTCACCATTAGCACATGGCCATTACTTCAGAAAATGGAAAATCAGCCATACCAGCTGCAGTAAAAATGGCCTTAGTATGTGGAAAAGACCTGCCACTTTTTACCGCAGCTTAGTAAAAGGACCCCATAACATGTACAAAGGAAATGGAGTTCTTGGAGGCTGTACAGGGCTGCTTCATGGAACAGCTTGTCAAGGAACCAACGAGAGGGACTGCTATTCTGGATCTAATCCTCAACAGGCTGAAAAGACCTGAAAAGGAAGTGGAAGTAGTGGGACCATTAGGAAACATTGATCATAATATGATCCAATTCAAAGTGTAAGTAGGAATGCCAAAGGGGAAGAGAACCATTCCAACAACGTTTAACTTCAAGAAAGGGAACTACGATGCCATGAGACTAATGGTGAGAAGCAGCTCCAGAAAAGCACAGATGGTGGAGCAAGCCTGGTCCTTATTCAAGGACACGGTAAACGAGGCGCAAAACCTATATATACCCAGATTTAGAAAAGGGTGCAAAAAGAATCGAACAAAAGACCCGGCGTGGATAACCAATGAAGTTAAGATAATGATAGGAGACAAGAAAAAATCATTCCGAAAGTGGAAAAAGGATAAAACCGAGGAGAATTGGAAAGAGCACAGGAAGCATCAAAAAGAATGTCACCGTGTGGTCAGAAAAACAAGAAAAGAATACGAAGAGAGACTTGCCAGGGAAGCATACAATTTTAAACCATTCTTCCGATATGTCAAAGGAAAGCAGCCGGTGAGGGAGGAGGTGGGACCTCTGGATGAGGGAGACAGGAAGGGAGTGGTGAAGGAGGAAGAAGAGGTGGCAGACAGACTAAACACGTTCTTCTCGTTGGTCTTTACAAGAGAGGACACGTCCAACATGCCGGAACTGAAAAAAATCTTCAAGGAGCATCAAGAGGAAAAATTATCATGCATGGAGATAAGCCACGAAAATGTACTCAAACAGATAGATAGATTAAAAACTGACAAATCTCCGGGCCTAGACGGAATCCACCCAAGAATACTGAAAGAGCTCAGAGACGAAACAGTGGAGTTACTGTGGCAGATTTGTAATCTTTCCTTAAAAAAAGGAGTAATCCCGGAGGACTGGAAGATAGCAAATGTTACACCTATCTTCAAAAAAGGATCGAGAGGCGACCCGGGGAACTACAGACCGGTGAGCTTGACCTCAGTTCCAGGGAAGATGGTCGAATCATTGATCAAGGACAGTATCAACAAGCATATAGAAAAAAATAAACTGATGAGAACAAGCCAGCATGGTTTCTTTAAAGGAAGATCATGCCAAACGAACCTACTGCACTTCTTTGAGGGGATAAGCAAACAATTGGACAAAGGTGACCCCATAGACATTGTATATCTGGACTTCCAAAAAGCTTTTGACAAGTTACCCCATGAGCACCTACTAAGAAACTGTGGAGCCATGGGATGGAAGGGGATGTGCACAGATGGATCAAAAATTGGCTGGCAGACAGGAAACAGAGGGTAGGAGTAAAGGGACACTACTCTGACTAGAAAGGGGTCACGAGTGGCGTCCCACAGGAGTCAATGCTGGGACCGCTGCTGTTCAACATATTCATTAATGACCTGGAATCAGGGACGAAGTGCGAGGTTATAAAATTTGCGGACGACACAAAACTCTCCAGTAGGGTTAGAACTGTTGAGGAATATAAAGAACTACAAAGGGACCTGAACAAACTGAGTGAGTGGGCAAATAAATAGCAGATGAGCTTCAATGAAGAGAAATGTAAAGTCTTGCACATAGGGAAAGGGAACCCGACGTATAACTATATGATGGGAGGGATGGTACTGGGGGAAGGCAACCTAGAAAAGGACTTGGGGGTTTTGGTGGATAAAACAATGAAGCCGGCAGCACAATGCGCAGCGGCCTCAAAGAAGGTGAACAGAATGTTGGGCATTATCAAAAAAGGTATCACTACCAGAACAAAGGAAGTTATCCTGCCACTGAATCGGGCAATGGTGCGCCTGCATCTGGAGTACTGTGTACCTTAAGAAGGATATGGCGATACTCGAGAGAGTCCAGAAAAGAGCAACAAGGATGCTAAAAGGCATGGAAAACCTTTCATATGCTGAAAGGTTAGAGAAGCTAGGGCTCTTTTCCCTGGAAAAGCGGAGACTTAGAGGGGACATGATAGAGACTTATAAGATCATGAAAGGCATAGAGAAGGTGGAGAGGGACAGAATCTTCAGACTAGCGGGGAAAACAAAAACAAGAGGGCATTCAGAAAAATTGAAAGGAGACAGATTTAGAACAAATGCTAGGAAGTTCTTCTTCACTCAGTGGGTGGTGGACACCTGGAATGCGCTTTCAGAGGAGGTGGTGGGACAGAGTACGATATTGGGTTTCAAAAAGGGTTTAGATGATTTCCTAAAGGAGAAGGGGCTTGAAGGGTATAAATAGAGGGTTACTATACAGAATATTAAATGATTAGGGAATAAAAGGTTTAAGTAAAGGATCACTTACAGGTCATGGACCTGGGGGGCCGCCGCGGGAGCGGACTGCTGGGCACGATGGACCCCTGGTCTGACCCGGCAGAGGCAATGCTTATGTTCTTATGTAATTGACAGATAAGCACACACATAAGTGGAGTCTGAGTAGAGTGTGAACGGGACTCACACTTAACTTATAGAATATTATCAAATACATGTTTGTCTCCAACATTTAGGCATGACCATTTATACCAGCTCTATGGCTGGCTTAAGTGTTCACATCTAAATTATAGGTACATATTTTATCTGTTAAACTAATATTACATAAAGGGAAGTAAGCACCTACTTTTCTTTATAGAATAGGTGCCACACAAATGCTCTCTGAGCACCTAAATATAGGTGCCCTCGTTTAGAATTGCTTCATGTGCCCTCTGCTAACTATTGGCAGAGCTTGGAGATCTGAGTGGGCACAAGCTTCAGAGCAAGAGCTTTTTTAAAGATAACCCTTTCTAGTTCCTCCAGTGGCAAAGTTCCTGTTTTGCTCCTTGGATGTTTGAGAAATATCAGCCAGTAGAGAAAACAAATCAGATGACAATTTTACCATATGCTCGGGACTAAAGTGCCATAATTCTGACCTGTCAACCTCAGATAAAATGGTGGCCAGCATGGTTAAAAGCAACAAATAGATCGAGAAGGATGAAAATAGAGTAGAAGCCTTTGGATCTGGCAAAGAACAGATCACTGGAGACTTTAGAAAGGGTGGATTCCATGGAATGCAGTGGGCAAAAGCCTGACTGAGGTGGATCAAGAACAGCTTTAGATGAAAGGAAGACCAGGCAACGGCAGTGAACAGAACGTTCAAGTAGCTTGGATAGGAAGGGAAGGAGGAAGATGGGGCAATAATTGAAGAGGCATATGGGGTCTAGTGAGGGCTTTTTAAGTGGAGGTGTAATTAAGGCATGTTTGAAGACATCAGGATCAGTTGCAGTAGAGAGTGACAGACAGAAGGGATGACAGTGGGAGAGATAGCGCTGAGTAGGTGGATAGGAATCAGATCAGAGGAGCAAGTAGTGGGTTTGAAGGAGGAGAGAAGATATGCAATTTCCTCTTCAGTGATTTCAGAAAAGGAGCAAAATGTGACAGGGGTTGAGGGGAAGTTGGCAGAAGTGACAAATGGAAGGGAGATGGGGACTGGAAGAACTGCTGTTATAGAATAGTAGTGTAAGTTTGCAGTTTCACTCCCAATTTTAGGCACAAGCACTTAGGCCAGGGGTGCCCAATAGGTTGATCGCGATCGACCGGTAGATCGCCAAGACAAAGTGAGTCGATCATGGAGCCCATCCCGGGCTCCGTGATAGACTCACTTTGCCTTGGCGATCTACCGAGCCGATGAGCCTTCCTCTCCCCGACGTCAATTCTGCCGTCGGAGACGAAGTTCGGGCCAGTCAATCGCTGCCTGGCTGGGCCGGAACTTCCTCTCCGACGGCAGAATTGACATCGGGGAGAGGAATGCTGGTCGGCCCACGCAGGGAAGCAGGGAGAGCTTGGGGTGGCGGCGGCTTTGGGGCCTGTTACCCGATGGAGGCAGCGGCTTGGGGGCCTGTACCCCGATGGTGACAGCAGTGGCTTGGTGGAGGGCAGGAAGAAAGAAAGAAAGGGGGCAGGCAAGGAAACAGAAGGAAAAAGAGAAACAGAAAAAAAGAAACGGAGCATGAAGAGAGAAAAAAAAGAAAGGGAGGCAGGGAGAAAGAAAGGGCAGGGAGAGAGTAAGAAAAAGTTGGGGGAGGGAATGAGGTCTGGAGGAGAGGAAGCATACAGGCTGAAAGAAGGGAAGAAAGATTGGATGCACAGTCAGCAGAAGAAAGTGCAACCAGAGACTCATGAAATCACCAGACAACAAAGGTAAGAAAAATGATTTTATTTTCAATTTAGTGATCAAAATGTGTCTGAATTTATATCTGTTGTCTATATTTTGCACTATGGCCCCCTTTTTACTAAACCACAATAGCGTTTTTTAGCGCAGGGAGCCTATGAGCGTCGAGAGCAGCGCTGAGCAATCAGCACAGCTTTCTGCGCTAAAAACTGCTATTGTGGTTTAGTAAAAAGGGAAGGGGGTATATTTGTCTATTTTTGTATGGTTGTTACTGAGGTGACAATGCATAGAGTCATCAGCCTTGACCTCTTTGAAAAAAACCCGGAATAGGAATAATAATTAACATTTTCTCAGTGTACAGTGTGCTTTGTGGTTTTGTTTTTTTTATTTTATTGTTGGTAGATCATTTTGACTTGATCATTTTAAAAGTAGCTCACAAGCCCAAAAAGTGTGGGCACCCCTGACTTAGGCCATGTGAAAGGCTGGTGTAAGTGCCTGCACCTAACTGTTGGCAGTTAAGTACATATCCTTTGTACTCTATAGCCTGCACATATAACTTATAGGCACATCCCTGACCTACCCATGTCCCTCCCACAGCCACCTCCTAGAAGCTGTGTACAATAGAAATTGCTTCAAAAATAGTAACTAAAGTCAGTTGCACAAACAATCAATGCCAATTAACACCAATTGAAGCCAATAATTGGCTGTTAATTCCACATTAACAGTTAATTATTAAATTAAGTTGCACAAACAACTGACTTTGGGCCAGATTCACTAACCTACCCGATCGGGCCTGATCCGGGCAGGTTCGACAAATTCTCAAAGCTCCAATATGCAGATGGGGGCAATCGGAGGAACGCCTCCATCTGCCTGCACGGATCGCTGTTGTGCGATCCGCACACATGCCCATCCGAGCCGGGGCCTTTTTTTAACTTTAACTTTTTTAAATTGTTTTTAGCCCTGCAGGTTAAAACCACGGGCTCACAGGCCAGGGAATGGCAGGAGAGATTCAGGGAAGATCGGGGCAGAGCAGGGCAGCATTCAGGGGGAAGCAGGCAGGACAGATTGCAGGACAGAGAGCAGGGCTTCCAGTTGGAAAGACGTTTTCGACTGGTCCCCAGCAGTTGCTTTTTCAGTTGATCGGCCAGCCCAGTCAGATCGGACTGATTGTGTTGTGAATCGCTGCCTTCCCTACTTTTGAATGTCCCTCCCCCTCATTTGCATGCGTGGATCGGAGGATGGTCAGCAGAGAGGTAAGTGAATTGGGCCGGAGGGGAATTTGATCGCTAAGGGGTCACAAACCGATTGGTATACGATCGGTTTGCTTAGTGAATCTAGCCCTTTATTCTGTAAATTGGGTGCCCAATTTTGCAAGCTAAACATAAAGTTGGGACACAGTTTTATAGAATTAGGGGGGCAGGGTCTACTTTTTTCTGATTGTGTGTGCATGCATCTCTATATCCATGATAGTTCAGCATGCATGCACTATTGGGAAGGAGTGTGCACTATTTACAAATAGTGAACACTTTTTAAAAATAATATGCACTATTTGCACATATCCCTAAATTCTGAATATAGGGCTAGATGCACTAAAGTCAGTCGATAATACCAACTGGATCGCTGTTGGCCAATTCTCTGGCCGATTGTTAAACAGTGATCGATGCTCTACCAAGTTTGCATGCAAACCCGAGCGATTGACATGTGCAGAGCCCTAATAGCAGTGACAGGGGAGGAAGCATCCTGTCACTGCTGTTAGGGCTTCATTTTTTTAAAAAGACACAGATGTTGTATGTGTGTTACACATGCACAATCTGCCCCATAAAAAAAAAGAAAAAGCCACATGCTGATGGCCCTCCCCAATGCCCCCCTCACTAACCAGCACCGCAATACCCCTCCCCCCCTCTTACCGGCAATGCAACACCCCCCCCGCCTCCCCCCCCTGAACTGGCACCATGACCCCTCCCATGGCAACAAAAATGGCAGGAGGGATACCTATTCCCTCCTGCCTAGCCGAATACCCCCATGTCATGCCCCTATCTGCTATGCCCCCACCACCGATCCCACCCCAACCATCCCCTACCCTCCCCCTTCCTCCTGAAAAAAAGGCAGGATGGATGCCCACCGGATGCTCCCACAAACCCCACCCCCACTCCCCAAACCCCCTAGTACTTTTGCTAGACGTGAGCTGGAGGGAAGCACGTCCCTCCAGCTCCTTGCCCTGCCCTTGGAAAATGACAAGCCATCTCCTCCCCAATGCACCATGTGATACACAGGTAGAAGCCTAAGGTCCTGATTGGCTCAGACGTCTGAGCCAATCAGAGCCTTAGGTTCCTCCCTCAGTATCCCATGTAATGCACAGGGATTGGCCTAAGGTCTGACATCTGAGCAAATCAGGGCCTTAGGCTCCTCCCTGTGCATCACATGGTGCACTGGGGAGGGGAAGGCCCATCATTTTTCAAGGGCGGGGCTTGGAGCTGGAGGGACGTGCTTCCCTCCAGCTCCCACATCTAGCAAAGGTTGAGAAGTGGGAGTGGGGGTTTATGGGAGCATCCGATGGCAAGAGGGAGTGGGCATCCATCCTGCCTCTTTTTTGGGAGGGTAGGGGATGGTTCGAGGGGAGCCTCCATTGGAAGGTGGGAGTGGGCATCCCTCCTGTCAATTTTCTCTCGTGAGGGGGATTTCCAGTGCCACATTTTTCAGGGGTCATTGGGAAGGGCCATTATTGACGGTGGGGAACTTTTTTCTTTTTTTTTTATGGGACAGATATTTTGCGATGTTAGTGCATCAATCACTTGGCTACTTTGCATGGAGTTTTAGCTAATTTGCATGGCCGGATCAGAAAATGTGCGATTGAGGGGGAAAAACATGTGGTGAGCCATTTTGTGCATCAGATTGGAAAAAGCAGTCATTATTAAAGCTGTGAAAACAGGTTTAGTGACAATCGCTAACTTTAGTGCATCTATCCCACAGTGACTTAAGTTGTATGTACAAATCAGTGCTCACAGCCAATTTGCGTGCACAACTTATTTAACAAGACCAATCAGCACCAATAATTGGCAATTGGTGCCTCATAATTGACACTAATTGGTACTAATTAAAAGTTATGTGCACAGCTTGGTAAGTAAATTCTGTAAAGTTGTGTGTATCAGTTCTAATTAGGGAAGGAGCATGGGCGAATTGTGGGCATTCCTAAAAGTTATGCACACGGATATAGAATATGCCCGATCCACGCTTACGGCCTCTAAGCATGAGTCAATATATGGTTCATACCTTTTATAGAATCATGTTAAGTACCGTTCTAACTAGCGCTGAATTTTTGGTGTTATTTATAGAAACAAGCCCTTAGTGCACACTAGGAATGTCATTCATTTTGAAACAAATAAAAAGGTACAAAAAGTTTCTGGATGCCCATCCCTAATTTTTACATTTAAGGTTTGCAGACAAAAGGATCAGCTGAACAAGGGCTTCTGGTGACTGAGGTAAGCTTCTCAGGAAGCAGGAAGCAGGAAGAGAGGTAGGCCTTCCCTTATCCACCAGAGCTAGGTACTGCCATGAACCAGCTTTCTTATAGTCCTGATATTAAAAACAAGAGATTTTACTCAATTATCATTTTTGTTTCTAATGGGCACCTTTGTAGAGTACTCTACCCTAAATTAGATTCACTTGTCCTTATTTGATATGAATTTTATTCAGAGGCACAGAATGGGAAAAAAAAAATCATTTGTTAATAAAGCCCATTGTGTGAAAAGGTCTCATACATATATACATGGGTACCTGCTCTGTAGAGAAAACCATTGGTTTTGGACTATTATAATGATTGATAGACAGATATCTTATACACAAACTGGCAGAATAGCCATGACATACATTTTAGGTTTTTCATAAGGTGGAAAAACTAAAACACATTTTTATCTAAAATGTCATCCCTGGGTAGTACCGTATTTTCACGCAAATAACGCGCACCCGTATAAAACGCGCACACGGGTATAGCGCGCAGAAATCACGATGATATGTACATAAACTTTGGTATACCGCGCTCACGGGTATACCGCGCATGCTGCCCGACGCTCCTTTCGCCCGCCCTGACTTTCCGTGCGCTGTCCCGACTCTCCGTTCACCCCCCTGACTTCCGTGCACTGTCCCCCCTTGAAGGTCTGTCCCCATCCTGAAAGCCTGATGCCCCCCCCGACGTCCGATACATCCCTCCCCCCCGAAGGACCGCCGACTCCCCAACAATATCGGGCCAGGAGGGAGCCCAAATCCTCCTGGCCACGGCGACCCCCTAACCCCACCCCGCACTACATTACGGGCAGGAGGGATCCCAGGCCCTCCTGCCCTCGACGCAAACCCCCCTCCCCCCAACGACCGCCCCCCCCAAGAACCTCCGACCGCCCCCCAGCCGACCCGCGACCCCCACGACCCCCCCACCCCCCTTCCCCGTACCTTTGGTAGTTGGGCCAGAAGGGAGCCCAAACCCTCCTGGCCACGGCGATCCCCTAACCCCACCCCGCACTACATTACGGGCAGGAGGGATCCCAGGCCCCCCTGCCCTCGACGCAAACCCCCCCCCCCCCCAACGACCGCCCCCCCCAAGAACCTCCGACCGCCCCCCCAGCCGACCCGCGCCCCCCCTGGCGACCCCCACGACCCCCCCACCCCCCTTCCCCGTACCTTTGGTAGTTGGCCGGACAGACGGGAGCCAAACCCGCCTGTCCGGCAGGCAGCCAACGAAGGAATGAGACCGGATTGGCCCATCCATCCTAAAGCTCCGCCTACTGGTGGGGCCTAAGGCGCGTGGGCCAATCAGAATAGGCCCTGGAGCCTTAGGTCCCACCTGGGGGCGCGGCCTGAGGCACATGGTCGGGTTGGGCCCATGTGCCTCAGGCCGCGCCCCCAGGTGGGACCTAAGGCTCCAGGGCCTATTCTGATTGGCCCACGCGCCTTAGGCCCCACCAGTAGGCGGAGCTTTAG
The DNA here is from genome assembly GCF_902459505.1 of Geotrypetes seraphini. NCBI lineage: Eukaryota > Metazoa > Chordata > Amphibia > Gymnophiona > Dermophiidae > Geotrypetes > Geotrypetes seraphini. Next base: position 257,251,088 of record NC_047086.1, read on the forward strand.
GATGGATGGGCCAATCCGGCCTCATTCCTTCGTTGGCTGCCTGCCGGACAGGCGGGTTTGGCTCCCGTCTGTCCGGCCAACTACCAAAGGTACGGGGAAGGGGGGTGGGGGGGTCGTGGGGGTCGCCAGGGGGATCGCGGGTCGGCTGGGGGGCGGTCGGAGGTTCTTGGGGGGGGCGGTCGTTGGGGGGGAGGGGGGTTTGCGTCGAGGGCAGGGGGGCCTGGGATCCCTCCTGCCCGTAATGTAGTGCGGGGTGGGGTTAGGGGGTCGCCGTGGCCAGGAGGGTTTGGGCTCCCTTCTGGCCCAACTACCAAAGGTACGGGGAAGGGGGGTGGGGGGGTCGTGGGGGTCGCCAGGGGGGTCGCGGGTCGGCTGGGGGGGCGGTCGGAGGTTCTTGGGGGGGGCGGTCGTTCGAGGGAGGGGGGTTTGCGTCGAGGGCAGGAGGGCCTGGGATCCCTCCTGCCCGTAATGTAGTGCGGGGTGGGGTTAGGGGGTCGCCGTGGCCAGGAGGGTTTGGGCTCCCTTCTGGCCCGATATTGTCGGGAAGTCGGCGGTCCTTCGGGGTGGGGGTGCGAGTGGTCCTGCCGGGGGGGGGGATGTATCGGACGTCGGGGAGTCGGCCGGGCAAGAGGGCTTGGGCTCCCTCTTGCTCCGATCGTGGATGCGGGTGCGGGTGGGAGCGCGTGCGAGCGGTCGTTCGGGGTGGGGGTGCGAGCGGTCCTGCTGGGGGGGTGAATCGGGCGTCGGGCGGGGTGGGAACTATGGTTTAAAACTTTTGTATACCGCGCTCACGCATATAGTGCGCGAGGGGTATGCGCGGTAGGTAAAAACGCGTATAACGCGCGCGTTATATGCGTGAAAATACGGTAATAGCATGCATTGCTTGTTAATAGTACAACCTTGTACAAAGGGCTCTTTTTTATTTTTTTCCTTTATTTTATATTTATAATGCATTTCTAAATAATATATCAAGAATTGTTGAGTTGGAAAATGAAGAAAGATTACAGTAGCACAATGAATATACCATTACAAGAAGAAAACATCACTGCTTTTGTTCTATAGAGCAGGATCCAATTCAGTAACAGGGATGAGTGCATATATACCAAGTACATACAGAAAATAGATTTTATTAAACACTTAGCTAAATGGGGGGGAGGGGCTCTTACTAAATGTTAGACCCCCCTAAATGTGGATAAGTCCTGACCCAATTGCATTAACTAATGTATACAATCACAGAGAGCGTGCAGAGGTGAAAGGGGAGAGTGTGGCGCAGTGGTTAAAGCTACAGCCTCAGCACCCTGAGTTTGTGGGTTCAAACCCACACTGCTCCTTGTGACCCTGGGCAAGTCATTTAATCCCCCCCCCCCATTGCCCCAGGTACATTAGCTAGATTGTGAGCCCACCAGGACAGACAGGGGAAAATGCTTGAGTACCTGAATAAATTCATGTAAACTGTTCTGAGCTCCCTTGGGTGAATGATATAGAAAATTGAATGAATAAATAAATATATTTGTGTGGGAGGACTTGCGTACTAATTAGGCTGGTTCTGGATATCTGATTCTGCAAAACGCATCTAAAGTTAGGCGCCGTTTAGGTACCCAAGTTAGGCGTTCTTTGTAGAATCGCGCTCAGAGGAGTTCAGCACTGTTTTGGCATCTAACTTTTGTAGGCATCCTATTGAGAATCAGGTTTTAGGTGAGATTTAGACATCCAAACAATTTCCTTAATATTATAATATTTTATTATTATGTTATTAGAATGGCGATTTTATGCTGTTTTTCATTATAGTTGTAATACTATGAGTTGGATCTGTTTAATGCTTTTATTTATTTCTCTTCTATCACACAGAGTGACTGGGATTCAAACCAGCAACATTAGGATAGAAGGGTATAGATTTAACCAGTGTGCTACAGAGTGAGCTAGCAAGCTACATAGCAATTGTAAAACTGGGTCTTATAGGCATTGTAAGAAAGTCTATTTTGGAGCAAAGTTTAGGCTTCAGATAGACCTGAGTTTTAAGGATGGAACTTAGGCACTCTTTGGACGTTCTTCCGGAACTTAGGCACAGTTTGGATGTCCTTAATGTGATCTGCTAAATAGCTCTCTGGGTTTTTAGTTTTGCTTTATTAAATTCAAAATACATTTAATATGGCACCCCATAAACAGGGCACATCAAAACAGATATATTGCATGCAAAATCTATTTTTTGGAAAAAGTAAATTTGACCATGTGACCCCTTTGCGCCCGAATCTTCATTGGCTCCCGGTTTATCTTAGAATTCAATTCAAATGTGCTTGCATCTCTTTCAAAATTTTATATGGCATTTTTATTCCCCTCGTTATCTTATTATGGAATGCTTACAGATTTTCCTTTGCAAGAGGCATCCAACAATTCAAACTCTCCCTTCCTTCTAGAAAAGAAATTAAAGGACTTAAGATCTTCAGTCAATCTCTGGCTTTTAAACTTTCTCAACTATGGAATGAACTCCCCTTAATTCTGCGGAGCCCCAGTTCTTTCCAATCTTTCCGTAAATTTCTAAAAACCTTTTCTTTTTGCCAAACATTTTGAAAACTAATTTATTTTGAAACCTTTGCTATTATTTTATTTTTTTTAGTTTTGTATTTAATTATTGTAAACTTTCTTTAGTTTTTATCTAATTGTTGTAAACCAAGTCGAGCTTCCTTAGGTTGTTGACCCGGTATATAAAGTTAAGCTTTAGTTTAATTTAGTTTAAACAGCAATGCTATTGCTAATTAGAGGAAAAGATCCATTAACTGAAGCACAGCACATGAAAAACATAGCTTTGGTTTTCTTGCTAAAAAGCTACCCTTTTATTCTGACTAAACAGTGCTCCAATCAACTCATTCTTGAAAGCAAAGAAAGCACATGACACAAATATATAGATTTACATATATAATATATAGATTACATACATAACTTCATTTGCAAAAGGTTAAAAACAGATACAAACAGCATGGCTTCTATTTCATTGCAAATGGAGATTTGTAGCTGCACAATGGTGACCTCATTGTGAGATCATCAAGGTGCACCTACAAGGCAGAATGACACAATTAAAATATTTGCTAGGTCACTCAGTGTTATGCAAATTGAGTCATTGCCCAAACCACATCCATTCCACGCCCATGCCTACTGAGTTATGCACAAGTTTTAAACATGGGCATCCATGAAATTGTGTCTGTGTCTACAAAGTGGCGTCTATGGGCAGGATTCACTAAAGTCCCGAAAACTATCCTATTCGTATCCTATCCATTTCCAAGTCATTGTAGCTGATCGATTCAGTAAAGCTTGTCCATGCAAATGATCCAATCGTAAACACGCCGCTATTAGCATTGAAACATCAATCGACGCGCGTGCACACTGTATCCTTGTTTGTTTTGAAGCTCATAACGCATGCGCTAGCTCTTTCGGACTTCACTGCGTTGAAATGGGGCATGGTTTAATTGCGGACGTCATTAGCTATATCTGCTGTGAAGCATGAAGCAACAACTAGCGACACATGCACGCGACAATCTAGCTGGCCCTTAAAAGTTTTATTTGATTTAGGATTTTTTTTTGTTATTTGGCATTGATATTTGAAATATACAATGCACAAGGAGAGCATGGGGGTGAATCCGCGATTTTCTCACCATGCACATTAAAAAGCCAAGATTCACTCCCGCGCTCGCTATGCGCATTCCAAAAAAATAAAAAAAATATTTCTAACGCTTATGTACATGAAAGTTTACATATATTTATAAGTTTAGATATATTTTGGATTTTTGTAGGGGAAGATATATATATTTTAATGGCGTTCTTAACATGCACACGTCAGTTGCTAGGCCGAAATAGCCGGCGAGGATGTAAATGACTGGTCCTCAGCAGTCGTAACTTTTTGGACAGGAAAGGCCAGTCAGTTTGGATGAAATGGTTTCATGAATCAACACATTAAGAAATTTACATGCCTATTTTACTCATTTGCATGCGCAGATCGGATGGGGTGCGGATGGGGTCTGGAGGAAGGTTAGTGAATCGAGGAAGAGTCGGATAGTGAGCGCAAACCGAGCGGTACACGATTGGTTTGCTTAGTGAATCTAGCCCTATGTCCTTTGGATGCCTACATACCAATTATTGCTTGTTAATACCTTTAATTGGCTCATTAACTACTTAGATGGGATGCCTTAAGCACGCCTAACAGTAGGCGTGACATAGGCGCCCTTTATAGAATCAGCAATGACATACATACACTTGGACATCATAATAGCAGGGACGTCCAAGTGCCAATAACCAAAAACAATTTCTGGATGTGCAGCAGCACTTCTAAGCTGCTGTGTGTCCAGAGCTCAAAGGGCTGTGTTGGAGGTGTATTTTGGGCGGGAATTAAGTGGGCTTAAACACTAACATGCAGCAATAATCAAAGCTTTCCTAGAGGGCAGTTAGACCTGGCAGTTAGACCTGTTTTAGTTGTGTCTAAGTATCCAAAGCTGCCCAAACTAACCAGATGACCACTGGAGGGATTAAGGCATGATCCCCCCTTAATCCCCTAGTGGTCACTGACTCCCTCCCACTATGCAGAGATGGGAGAAAAAAACAGCATATTGAGGGTTTGTCATTAGCTGATCAGGGCAGAGGAATCTATCAGCTGAGCCAGTTTTGGGGATTCCTGCTGGCTCAGCTGATGAGGATTCCCCCTGCCAGGATCAGCTGAACTGGCAGTGAGATTCCTCTCTCCCTCCATCCCAGGCACCGATCTCCCAGCCCCCTCTGCAGAGACCCTTGCATACACCCCTCCTCCCAACATCCCTTGACATCCCTGACAGCACTGTTAGCACCCCCACATACACACATACACATCACCCAACACCCTCGACAGCACTGGCAACACCCCCCCCCCCCCCAAATCACCTGATACTCCCATACCTTGCATTGCAAAATTGGCAGGAAAGAAACCTACTCCCGGTGTTGCCGATTGATGGGGGGAGGCCCCAGTGTTGCCGATCGATGCTGTGTGGGGGCCCTTCACTGTTTTTTTAAAAAAAAAATTTCTGTGTTCTCCAGCGGGCCCCCCCTAACCATTTCGGGTCTTAGGCACATACCTACTGGGCCTATTCATTAATACGGCCGTGATTGTTATTGGCATCAATGAGCATTTTCCTTTTCATCCACTACCTATGTGTGATGTAAAATCACAGGCAACTGAATCTTTGGGATGGTTGTACCAAAACTGGATTAAAATAAAAGACTTCATTTGTGAATATTGTTCCTTTTTATATTTTAATAAAAAGATTTAAATAAAAAATCATAAGTGTTTGAGGCTTGTGTAGATGAGGACAGAGTAAGCAGGGACAGGGCAGAGATGGAGACAGAGCCTGCAGGGATGGGACCAGAATATATAAAGGGATGGGGACAGAGCCTGCAGTGATAGGGGGGAAGACAAACTTTGTCCCAGTGCCATTCTCTAATTTCTGCCCTTATATCAAGGAATTATGGAGTAAGAATAAATGAAGGGACTGGACTGATTTTAAGGTGTAATGATTTTTGGATTTGAGAACCCTTCATGGTCCAAGCCATTTCAAGTCCAGTTTGGAGACCAGCTTTCAGCCTTCTAGAAAGTGGATTTGGAACAACTAGTTCACCAGAAAGGGATGTCTTTGCCTGTATTCCAGATTGAATACAACTAATGTCCAATGACATTGGAGTGGTGGTCTGATAGTGGTCTCCAATTCCAGAGACCCAGTGACAGGCTGTGGCTAAAGAAGTGGAAGAGCTACTTGAATTTGGTACTATAAAAGTATCTGAGCAACAGAACCAAAAGAAGGGAGGTCCAACCTTATCTGCAGTGAAAAAACCAGCCAGGAACAAACAAAACAAAAACTGCAGATATGTACAACGATGTAGGCGAATTTTATTGTGACAAGCAAACTATATATTAAAACCTTTTTACCAAACAAGGGACCAACACGATCCGTGTTTCGAACAACCTTCATCAGGGGTCCATGGTAAATAAAGGAAAAAACATATGTCACAACAAATTTTAAAAAAGATAATATAAAACCAAACAGATGATGTGTCACGCCGAGGGTCTCTGCAAATAGTAAAAATCGCTAGTGTGTTGGGTCCCCTGTTTGGTAAAAAGATTTTAATATATAGTTTGCTTGTCACAATAAAATTCGCCTACATCGTTGTACATATCTGCAGTTTTTGTTTTGACAGACGATATGGTGCATGACTTACTTCTGCTGGAGCACTGGTCTAGGTCCTGGCAACTCAGTTTCAATGCCAAAAAATGCAAAGTCATGCACCTGGGAAGCCAGAATCCATGCAAGATCTACACCCTAAATGGCGAGATCCTGACAAGAACTGTAGCAGAAAGAGACTTGGGAGTGATTGTCAGGGAAGACATGAAGTCGGCAAACCAAGTGGAGCAAGCTTCATCCAAAGCAAGGCAAATCATAGGTTGCATACGCAGGAGTTTCATCAGCCGTAAACCTGAAGTCATTATGCCACTATATAGATCCATGGTGAGACCGCACCTGGAGTACTGTGTGCAATTCTGGAGGCCGCATTACCGCAAGGATGTGCTGAGACTGGAGTCGGTCCAGAGAATGGCCACCAGGATGGTCTCGGGACTCAGGGAGCTCCCGTACGAGGAGCGGTTGGGGAATTTGCAGCTCTACTCACTCGAGGAGCGTCGAGAGAGGGGAGATATGATCGAGACATTCAAATATCTCACGGGCCGCATCAAGGTGGAAGAAGACATCTTCTTCTTCAAGGGTCCCGCGGCAACAAGGGGGCATTCGTGGAAAATCAGGGGCGGGAAACTGCACAGTGACACTAGGAAGTTCTTCTTCACTGAAAGGGTGGTTGATCGCTGGAATAGTCTTCCACTTCGGGTTATTGAGGCCACCAGTATGGCGGATATTAAGGCCAGATGGGATAGACATGTGGGATCTATCCGCAAAGATAGATAGTGAGGATCACTGGAGTGGGCAGACTTGATGGGCCTTGGCCCTTATCTGCCGTCTATTTCTATGTTTCTATTTCTATGTTTCTATGTTTGTTACTATAGAAGTATCTACCAGCATCAAGTCATCCCCCGTCATCATGGTTTCTAAATCAGTTGGAGTTTTCACTTTTGCACTAATTTCTGAAAATTCTGTGCAGTTTCCAAACTCCAAAGCATAACCGATGCTTTGGATGATTTGATTGAAAGATTTGGAGGCTCCCAGTTTATTTCAACTTTGGACCTGATCAAAGGGTGCTGTCAAGTGCCAAAGAGAAAACTGTCTTCTCATGGTTTGTTCCAGTTTATGTTGCTAGCCTTCAAGCTTCATAGGACTCTTACTACCTTCCAGCACCTGGTTTACCATCTGCTGACATACCATAGTGGTTATGCCACCTCATACCTAGATGGTATTGTCATTTACAATAAAAATGATAGAAACAGTCCTGTCTAGTATGAGAGCAGCTGGGTTGACAGCAAACCTGAAGAAATGTTTCCTTGGAGGACAGGAAGTCCAGTACTTGAGGTGTACAATTTGAAAGGGACAAGGCCCCAGATCTAGAAAGTGATGGCAATTATCCAAATGTCCATACCACAATCCAAGAATCAAGTTTCTGCATTCTTGAAACAAGCTGGTTATTACTGGTGGATGCTGAGAAACAAGTCATTGACTTGCCTTCTGCAGAAGAAGGCTCTGGATAGGGTTTGCTAGTCTTCTGAGCTAGATACTTTCTTCCAAGACTTGCAGGGTGCCCTCTGCTCCAATCTAGTTTTGCCTAGCTACAACTTCAATTGACCATTTGTGCCACAAACTAATGCATCAGACATGGACCTCAGTTAAGTCTTGGCTCAAGAAGTTGAGGGGAAAGAACACCCCCCTGGCTTTTAACAGTCAAATATTGCTTCCTTGTGAGAATTATACTGTAATTGAGAAGGAGGCCCTTACTGTTAAAAGAACATTCCAATACTATTTGCTATTACCATGGTAATGGACCATCAGTCCCTCAAGTGGCTGGGCTACCATAAAGAATCCAACAGTTGAATAATGTGATGGTTCCTAATATTGCAACCTTTCCAGTTTGATGAATGACACTGGGCTGATCAGGAATATCAGAATGCTGACCGCCTCTTTTGGGATCTGGATTCCAGTAATGCAGGCACTCAACAGGGCATGGTTGAGCTAAGGGGGAAGAAGTTATCAGTTCTCCTTAACAACACTCTCTCAGCGAGCCTCATTAAGAAGCCAGTTCATGCAATACAGAGCAGAGAAGGGCACAGCAGCCAGGGAAGAGCAGGAAAGGTATGTTTCAAGCAGCCAGATATAGCCCCTGAAAACAGTCAGGCAGCCCTATAAAATATGCCTCTACTTCATATTTTAAGTTATCGGAAACCTGGCTAAGGTGGGCAAGCTTTATCTTGGAATTTTGTGAGAATCCTTCTGCTTGAGGTGCAGCTGGAGCCAGGCCAGGATTTATGTGACATTGTAGCTAGGATGTGCACACTTTATCCTGGGCATAAGCGCTATTCTATAAACTGTGCCTAATTTTAAGTGTGGTTTAAAGAATAGCACTTCTTTTTGTGTCAATATTTTATGCAATATATAGAATTTACCCCCTAAACGTGATCTTTTTTACTCAGCTGGGCCATACCCATATCTTTGTTAGTTAGGTAATGTTTACAACTGACATTGTATGATTACTGATTTTGATTGAAAGCTCCGCTATCATTTTTTCATTTCCTTGAACTGCCACTCTCCCTTAGCACTTACAGAAGGAAATTGGAGATGCAATAAAATAATATTGAATACAAACAGCTTCTATTATCACTTAGCTTGTTCCTTAAACTTTACTTACTGTCTAAGATTAATGTAAACCTGTTCCCTGCTGTAAAATTCATTTTTTCTAAGTGGATCAAGTGTGCATTTGTAGTATCTTTAATTGCACTTAGTAGAAGAAAGACACGAGGGCTGTTTTAATTGCCTAGATGGTCTTGCAGGCTAAAATTAGATTTCTTCATTTGCATAATAAAAGTAATGTTGTGTACGGCAGACATAATTGCATTGCTACAAGTCGCCTTGGGGCAGGTCTTATTGGTTTGAGCACAGCATTCGACATTTTCTGGAGCATTATGCATTTGACATAACAGTATGGTAAAATTTTAATTTTATGCACAATTAGGCTTGCATCGATAAATTGTTTAAAGGTAGATATGATTGTTCCAGCCCAAACATCACTCCAGCTGTGACTCCTAACTGCTAACTCAGATAAAAAAAAATCACTCAGGATAAAATATATGGTTCACATAGGGTAGTTTGATCTTATTCCTGATTTTTGCTTTTGGCAGCAGGACTTCATTCACTACTACTAATCAAACCATCTTAGGACCATTGTTCCCTCTAAGCTGCGTTGGAGTCCTCCACATACAGTTCTACTAGTGGGGGATGCCGTTTCACTATCACATTCTCAATAGTGAAAGAGAGGCAAACTCAGCAGGACTCCAGGGAGCCCGCCTGTCTCTAGTAACTGAAAACACAATATTTGAAGCACTCATGGTTGTCAGAATGGGGGAGACCACAGATGCCTTGACTTCCCCAAGGATTGACAGCTGCCCACCTACCCCGCTCCCAGTGCTATACTTTAAAATCTTCAGGCAGCCGCTGCGTAGTGTCAACGAACATGCCTGCCCTAGAACTCTTCATTCTACTTCCAGGGGCAGGCCTGCTCATTGATACTGTGTAGTGGCTGCCCAAAGATTTAAAAATACAGTGCCAGGTGGAGGCGGGTGGGAGTCAGGAGCTGGTGAAAGGCTATGCCACAGGATTCTGCTGGGTGGAGCCATGGGCCCCCCCAAACAATATAGCTCTTAATGCTCCTCAAGGCATCCTCGATGCCCTCCTTGAAGATCCTCCCAATACTTTCTCTGTCCTTGACCCTCACCTCGACACTTTCCTCAACGTTCACTTAAGCATCCATCTTGAATCTCCCCTCAATGCTCTCAATCTATAAGGCCTGACATCAGGACCTACAATTCAGTAAATATATCAGACAGATGGGGCATTATTCAAAAACTGAGAAGCACCACTTTCTGTTCCAGTAACTCCACACAAGCTTGACAAACCCCAATTGCAACACCAGTCCTTGGTGGTAGAGTCTGCTTTAAAAAAGGGGTCACGCGACGCTATGAGCAGGTGAGGACGTGCTCCTGATCGGCTCCGGGGCCCTGCTCTCCTACATGCAGTATTAGCTTGATGCATTTGCGACCTGGCTGGCAATTTCTGTTGCTGTTGAGTTCGGGACCTCATGGACAGATATTTAACCTGATCACAGGAGGCAGCGCGCATGAAACCTGACCGTAAAGACAAGGATCGCTCGAAAGGTGATCCTAAGATGGCGGCCGCGTCAGGCCCCGTGGTATCAGAGTTCACCGACATGGCACTTAACAATATCAAAACAGCAGTGGCACAGGTTCTGGGGCCACAAATGGACACTCTGGCAACACAGATGACCCGCCTGGAACAGCTTTTGACTGAAATGGCTGTTCGGATCACTGAAGTGGAGCATCAGGTGTCCGCGGCAGAAGACATGTTCAACTCTCACGAACTGGACATCACAGCCTTGCAAGAAACAGTGTGTCTTCAGGAGGATAAACTGGATGACCTAGAAAATAGGTCCCGCCGCAGCAATCTTTGTTTTTTGGGCGTCCCAGAAATAATACCAGATGCGCGCTTGCTTACTGAGCTGGAAGGTTGGCTGGAGCTGGAATTTCCTGATACTTCAGCACTTGGCCCCCCTCTGTTCGGAACGGGCTCATCACATCAGATTTCGCCAAGCCAGGGATTCTAGACCACATGATAGCAAAATTTTGAATTACCGACATAAACTGGACATTTTGTACCAATATCGGGCTAAATGAGATTCCTTGAAGTTGAGGGGCTCTACTGTCCGCATTAGAAAGGATTACTCAGCAGCTCTTACTGACCGTAGAAAGACTTTTTACCCTCTCTGTGCGAAGCTGGGGGATCTTAAAAAATGTTTTCTGTTTATTTACCCAGCCTTGTTGAAGATACATCATGATGGTTCGTGGCACTTTTTCAATGTGGCTACGGAGGCCGCGGACTACATCAATGTGACTTTTGGCTCTTCTGCTGAGTCTCTATGACTATTTTCTGGCCTCCGCTGATCTGATTTCCAGCCAGGGTTGCAGTTGCTTTGATCACACTGTTTCTTTGTTAATGTGAGCTAGTACTTTTTGGTGTTACTTGCACTACAATTGTTTTTGGAAGGCTAGGGTCCCGTAAGGTATCAATTACGGGCCTGTTGCATATTCCTTTGGAGATATGTATTATGGGATTGTTTGGGGATGGGATGGTGTTGGGATTTTTGGTTGGGAACAGTCTATGGGGTTGTTATTATGGGTGTTATATGGTAGGTACTTGGGTGGGGCTGGGCACCTGGGTGCAGGATGTATATTTTGTGTTCTGTATACAGTGCTTGTTTAGTGCCCCTGGGTGATCATCCACTTCATATTATTTCATGGAATGTGTCTGGCATAACATCCCCGATCAAGCGCACAAATATCTTGAGACAACTAAAACATCATCATGCTGATTTAGCCTGCTTGTAGGAGACTAATTTGACAGAGGACGAACATAAGAAATTGCAGAGAGGCTGGGTAGGTTCTGTATTCTATGTATCCTCCCCAGGGAAAAAGGCGGGTGTTAGTTTACTGGTTCATAAAGGTCTAAAATGTGCTATTACCTTGAAACATCAGGATCCCCAGGGCAGATGTTTGCTACTCCATGTCTCACTGCAAGATACAGATTTCAGGCTGTTGATTGCATATGGTCCTAACACTTATTCCCAGGCTTATTTTGATTCTCTAGTCACTTTGGGTCTTCAAGACACATCCCTACCACTTACTGTGGCTGGAGACCTTAATCAGGTGCTGGATGCAATGCTTGACCGCTCCGGCCCTGCGATTCTATCCCCTGGCACCCATACTAAAGGTGTTCCCTTTCTCTGTAAATCCTTGGGCTTAGTGGATCCCTGGAAGCTTCTCCATCCTCTCGAATGGGACTATACACATCAATCTTGAGCCCACGGGATGTTTTCCCATTTGGACTACCTTTTGGTCTCAGAATCTTTGTTTCCTCGGATCGCTGATGCTACTATAGGCCCCTTGGAAGTCTCGGATCACTGTCTTATCTGGTTAGATGTTGTATGGGGTATTTCTCCTATGGGGTTCCCCCGGTGGCGCTTCCCCTCATATCTGCAGGATGATCAGGATTTTTTGGAGTACCTGCGGAAATGTTGGGATGATTACTTGCTGACCAATGGCTAACACCAATCTAGCCCGGGTCTTTTTTGGGAGACAGCTAAAGTCGTTATCAGAGAGGTTATAATAGCTTACGTTACGGCCCAGCATAAATGTATTTCGAGTGGTATTATTCGTTTGGAAAAACAATATTCACAGCTGAAAGCCAGCTATTTGTGGAATCCAACCCCTGATTTACGGGAAGGACTTCATTCAGCTCAGGTTGCTCTTAACACTTTATTACATGATCGTACCAAACACTCCCTCTTTTATCGAAAATATAAGTTTTATCGCTATGGGAACAAGACAGGCAGAATGCTGGTGACTTTGACTAAGAATTGGCAGGATGATAGATACATATCCGGATTAAGAAGGGCCTCGGTTCTTATCATATGAAGCCCGCTGACAATAGCTGAAGCTTTTTACCATCATTTTTTTACTTTTTACACTAGTGCGGATCCTTATTGTGGCACGGATGTTCTTGACTATCTGGAGGATGTGGGAATGCCAAAATTCATGGACCTGCAGAGAGCGGCCTTGAATCAACCTTTACAGGGCCAAGAGATTCAAAAAGCAATAAAGAACTTGCTTATGGGTTCTCGGCTGAATTTTACAAAATGTTATCTCTGCAGGTATGTGAGCCCTGACGGATGATACATTTCCAGCTTACGCCAATGTAGCCACAATCACATTACTTCCAAAGCCAAATAAACCCAAAGATGAAGTAAAATTGTACCGGCCGATCTCCTTAATAAATGTGGATTGAAAATACTAGCCCATTTGCTAGCTAACCGTTTAACTTCTCTTCTCCCTAGTATAATATCTTCCAAGCAAGTTGGCTTTGTACAGGGCAGACACTCGGTATTGAATGTCTGGCGGGCAATGTTGGCTGTGGCTAGAGCGCAATCTACTAATACCATGGGCATTCTCATGAGTCTAGATGCGGCTAAAGCCTTTGATCAGGTTCATTGACCCTATCTTTTTCAAGTATTGGATTTTGTGAGCATAGGGGGATGGTTTATGTCTTCCCTACGAGCATTATACTCAGCCCCCACTGCTTCAATTTTGGTGAATGGGATCCTCACTAGATCATTCGTGGTTAGTAGAGGGACGCGTCAGGGTTGTCCCCATGTCACCCTTACTTTTTCTGCTCTACTTAGAACTTTTTCTCCGTACGATTCAGAGAGATGATGAATTGGTTGAGTTGCCGGAGGGCTCTTCTCAATTGAGAGTGTTGGCTTTTGCTGATGACCTCTTACTTGCCTTGGCCCGACTGCAGAGATCCATGTCTAGGGCTCTGGAGCTCCTGGATGAATTCCATCTTTTTTCTAATAATAATAATAACAGTTTATATACTGCAGGACCGTGAAGTTCTTTGCGGTTTACAATGATTAGAAATGTTACAGGTTGAGTGAATAAGCAAAGTTGCAGATTGAATGAATAAAGAAAGTACAGATTTAGCGACAGGTGGTTCTTGCACTCGGTTGTTAAGGACTAAGATTGAATAGCTTGGTTTCCTAAGTATTTCAGGAATAGATGTGTTTTCAGGCGTTTCCTGAATTCTCCATAGGTAGAAGTTACAAGAAATTGTTCAAAGTCTTTACCCCATAATGCTGCTTGATGTGCGAGAAGATGTTGATGATGACTTTTAAATTTACAACCTTTAACCGGTGGAGAAATGAAGTTCAGGTGTGAGCTTCGCTTGTGTCTGTTGGTTGAGAAAGAGAAAAGGTCTGTTATGTATTTAGGGGCTAAGCCATAGAGTACCTTGAAGCAAAAACAACCAAACTTGAATTTTACACGTGCCTCCATCGGTAGCCAGTGTAAGAGTCAATAGGAAGGTGTCACATGATCAAACTTCTTCAGTCCACAAAGTAGTCTAACCGCTGTATTTTGAACTAGTTGCAATCGCTGCATGTACTTCTGGAGGAGTGCCAAGTAGGCGATGTTACAATAATCGAGTTGACTCAGAATAAGGGATTGTACTAGAATTCGAAATGATGAGGCATCGAAGTAAGCTCTAATGGACCGAAGTTTCCAGAGGGTGTGAAAGATTTTTCTGACCAGGATCTGGTCTTTCATGGTCAGGTTTTGGTCCAGTGTTACACCCAATATCTTCATAGTGGATTGAATTGGATAACTAAGGTTGTTGATGCACATTGGTGCTTTAGTGTCGAGGGGGTATGGCGCTGCTATGAAAAATTTTGTTTTCTCTGAGTTTAGTTTTAGTCTGAATTCGGTCATCTCTAGTCTGACGTTGAACAGGCAGAAGTCTTTGGTTCTTCCCTTACAAGTGGAGGTTCGAGATACTTGGTCGGGATCCTTTCCTCTAGAATGGGCCTCCTCGTCCTTGCGTTATTTAGGCATCTTCATACCCCAGGATCTGACTGCACTTTATTCCCTTAATATACTTCCCTTGCTCATGAAAACAGGACAACGGGTGTGGGCCTGGCGATCTTATCCATTGACTCTTCTCAGCAGAATTGCTTTGTACAATATGATGGTGATACCCCTTTTACCTCCTTCAAACCTTACCTCTGCTTCTACAGCGCCGTCACCTTCGGTTACTGCATTGGTCGTTACTTCTGTTCTTGTGGGGAGGGGGGGAGTAAACGCTCTAGGATTCCTCTACACACTCTCACACTTCCTACTGATCAGGGGGGTCTCAGGTTATTACATTTGGGAAGACTGAATATAGCCTGCCAACTTAGGCATGCGAATGATTGGTTCTGTGGGACCTCTTATTTTTCAGCTACAGTGGTAGAATGCCTTGCCTATGCCCCCTTTTATTTTAGTTACTTATTACATGCCCGGTGCTTGCCTATACGAGCCCAGTCTTATGGGGACTTATTTCTATTTCCTGTGCGAAAAATTTGGAAACAACTATGTACACTATTGAATATTCGGTTTGATGTGACACCGTGTTTGCCTATTGCAGGCAATGGGGATTTTGTCCCTTGCATGAGTCCTGGATCGCATTTCTTTGTCGTCTGGGAAGGGGTTGTTTTACTTGTCTCAAGTATTGCAGTCTGATGGCACGATGCAGTCCTTTCAAATGTTAAAAGACTCCTTTCATTTGGCGGCTGGGGATTGGTTCTCTTATAGACAGCTACAGCATTATGTTCATTCTCTCTCCAGCCTGATTTTGACTGAAGAGATTCAAGAGAAACTGTCAGAGTCCCTTTGTTTGACTGCACAGGTGCCCATCCCATTGTGTTTTCATCTTCGCTTTTTGCAGGAGCTGGCTGGTGATTTGGACTATGAGACCGTGGCAATGAAGTGGACCTAGGATCTATAGCTGCAAATTTCTGCTGCCATGCTGAAGCGGAGTGTTAAGCTGGGGGCAAAACTTCAAGTTGCGGCAGCGGAGCAGGAACGGTATTATAAATTCCTGGTCTGAGCTTATTTTGCGCCTGCCAGAGCCTACAAAGCACATATTAGCTCTACAGACAGATGCCCTAAATGTACTGCTCCCAGAGCTACTCTGGGCCATATGTTTTGGTTATGTCCAGGCATTCAGGCATACTGGAGACATCTCTGTTTCCAGATCAAATCGTTGTGGAACTGCACTTGGATATCTACAGATACTTTTCTTTTTACCTTGAAGCTCTCCTTGGTCCCGGTTCGACCGGGCGCTGCTGCCTTTGTTCAAAAAGCTATTTTTATGGGACTCAAGACTATTCTTCAATGCTGGCTGACTCCGCATACTTTCACGGTGTCACAATTGGCAGACCTAACTGATTCATCCGGTGGGGTATGAGCATCTAATATGGACTCTAAACAGGGCACATTATTTCTTCGATGTTGGTTACCCTTTTGTTTTACTCTGACACCTACTGCTAGAAGCAGATTATTGAACTGACTTGCTCAACTTGTTTGGTCTTTGGAGTAGCTGTTCCCAGGGGGGGGGTTGGGGGTGGAAGGAGGGTGGGGTGGGTTTTTCTCTCCATCTTGTGTTTGTACTTTACTATGTGAGTGTTTAATTTTGTTGGTTATTTGAAAACTCAATAAAACAAATTTAAACATAAAAAAGACACACAGTAAATTTTTTTTTTTTTAAAAGGCACACAGTACCAGAACTTATGTGAGTACTCCACTTGGAAGAGAAGGTAGGACGCTGGCTAGCAGGATCTTAAATTACAACTTTTATTTGACTTTTCATATGATGTTCCTTTTTTTTTGTAAATCATTTTTATTGAAGTCAAACAGAGGAACAAAGGGCATACAAAAAGTATAGAATATAAACATGAGGTATCTCTTTATAAGTGATGCATTCCTTCAGAACATGTTTCAAGTTTATTTTTATTTTGATATACTGTACCATCTATCGAACCATCTAGGCCAGGGGTGGGCAACTCCAGTCCTCAAAGGCCGGAATCCAGTTGGGTTTTCAGGATTTCTCTAATGAATATGCATTGAAAGCAGTGTATACAAATAGATCTCATGTATATTCATTGGGGAAATCCTGAAAACCCGACTGGATTCCGGCCCTCAAGGACTGGAGTTGCCCACCCCTGGTCTAGGCGGTGTACATGCATATTTAAAAACATGTCATAAGTATTCAGGATACTTAAAAATACAAATGATAGACAAAGACATAGCACCAGAGGAGGGGAGGGAGATACTAATTATATGCCTAATAACCGACAGATAACAGAGAGAATGATACAATAGGAATGGGAAAAATGACTGCATATCTTAATTCCTATCAACATATCTCCAATGACCTACTTGAAACATGGAATTACATGGTGTGTTCTACTTTTGACACCTTTGATATTATTTCTCATACCTCAGCAGTGTCCATTGCCATATGCAGACAAGATTGGTTCGAAATCTACGATATCGATGCTAATACAATTCAAATTTTACTGTCTACTATTTAAAGCAATCAATGGAGACAGCCCAGCCTACTTGAACAACCACCTTAACCAACCAGGCAATGGAGAACCCAAACATGCAACCCCCAATCAGAGGCGTCAAATGCAAAAAAATGTGCGATGGCCTACTGGCCACGCAGGCAGCGAAACTTGACCACCAATTATCCAATCTACTGATGACGACACCAGACTACAAAACCTTCAGAAAAGAAAGTAAAACCCTGCTATTCAAGAAATCTATCAAGACAAACTAACTCCACAGGAAGTATCTTAATCCCCCAAAGTAAACCGCTTAACTATGTAATCTCTTCTGGAATTGTCCAGATAACCTCTAATGTAATCTGCCTTGAACCGCAAGGTAATGGCGGAATAAAAGTCACTAATGTAATGTAATGTACAGTATCACCTTTCCAATATTCCCTGCATGGGAGATGATTTATTTAGTGACTAGTGTTTAAGCCCATTACATTAACGGGTGCTAGAGTAGATGTCTGTCTATCTGGGGGTTTTTTCTTTGTCTCTCTCTCCTTGGACGCTGTCTGTCTGTCATTCTTTCTGTCTGTGTCTCTCCCTGGCCCCCTGCCTGTAATTCTCTGTTGCGCCATGCAGGCCTGTCTCTCCGTGGCCCCCTTCCTATGTCCATAGTGTCCCATTCTATGTCCTTAGTGCCCTCAGTGCCTTCTTCCTATGTTCTTAGTGCCCCCAGTGTCGCCTATGTCCTTAGTGTCCAATCCTATGTCCTTAGT
Source organism: Geotrypetes seraphini (assembly GCF_902459505.1). Lineage (NCBI taxonomy): Eukaryota > Metazoa > Chordata > Amphibia > Gymnophiona > Dermophiidae > Geotrypetes > Geotrypetes seraphini. The sequence goes on from NC_047086.1 coordinate 257,269,027, forward strand.
GTCCTCAGTGCCTCCTATGTCCTTAGTGCCCTCAGTGCCTCCTTCCTATGTCCTTAGTGCCCCATCCTATGTCCTTAGTGCCCCATCCTGTGTCCTTAATGCCCTCAGTGCCTTTTATGTCCTTAGTGCCCTTTCCTATGTCCTTAGTGCCCCCAGTGCCTCCTTCCCATGTCCTTAGTACCCTCAATGCCTCCATCCTGTGTTCATAGTACCCCCAGTGCCTCCTTCCCATGTCCTTAGTGCCCCCAGTGCCTCTGTCCTGTGTCCATAGTACCCCCAGTGCCTCCTTCCTATGTCCCCCTCACTGCCTTCCAGACTTTGACCCACCCCCACCCACAAAGGCAGACTGTCTGCCTGCCTGCCTCCCATCCCCCATGCAGTAGAACCATTGAGCAGCATCTTTCAATTTCTACCTCCTCCCCATTCCCCCTGTACAGTAGAAGCCAGCATTTTTCTTTCCCTTCCTTCCTCCCATCCACCCTGCGCAGTAGAACCGGTAAGCAGCACCCCCCTCTACCGCCCTGTGCAGCCGACCCCATTGACCCTCCCATCTGCCCCTCCCACCGCGAGACGATCTACAAACCTCCCGGCACCAGCAGTGTCCACAGAACTTTAAACACGATGCTTCACAGCCTTCTACTGCCGATTTCCTCTGCCGCGTCTCTGTCTCTGATGATGTCATCAGGGACGTGGCCTTAGTCACGCCTTAGTCTAAACAGCAGCTATCTTTTTGTCTCTATACTAGAGGGCAGTGTCAACATTTCTCAACCCATTTCTCAGACTTCCCATTTTATTCACAGATAATCACTATCATCAGATTATTGGGTCTTTCAAGTGGTGGAGATAGGGCTAAGTTCCCTCTGACATGATGAATAAAAGAGATAATGGCAGGATTTTAGTTCTCTCTAACTCCTTATTTTCCCTCAGAGGGAGGAAAACTGTGGCTATCTTTGGTTCTCTTTAATTTCCAGGATTACTAATCTCTTGTGTGATGGTAAAACAATCAGATTTTTCCTCTAAGCAGTTCCTAGTTATATGAGAAACTGACTCTTCAGCATCACTTTCTGGAAGGGACATAGAAATAGCATTAGTCTCTTGTGTTCCTGCTACTTCCATGGAATCAAGTGCAGGAGTACTCCACAGAAAAAAGGAAAAACACAAGCCCATGTATAATAATACAAAACAGTCACCCAACTTGAAGGACAATCAATTTATTGATAAATAGCTAAAACATATACAAAAGATGATGCAAGCTTAACAGAGAGTCTTTTAATCCTTTTAGTACTGGATCCCAACATGGTCTGTGTTAGAAAGCCTTCCTCAGGGGTGTATAAAAGAAGCCTATAAAACAAAACAGAAAACATGTATATACACATAAATATAAATAAAAATCATACATAAAAATTTTAAATAATAAAAGATAATCATGAAAGGACTATGTAGAGCTCATTTGCATTTTATACTTTATTCTACATAGTCCTTTCATAATTATCTTATATTATTTAAAATTTTCTTGTATGTTTTTTATTTATATTTATGTGTATATACATTTTTGCTGTTTTGTTTTATATGTTTCTTTTATACAACCCTGAGGAAGGCTTTCTAAGCCAGTCCAGTACTAAAACGGTCCAGTACTAAAACGATTAAAAGACTCTCTGTTAAGCTTGCATCATCTTTTGTATATGTTTTAGATATTTATATGTTATCAATAAACTGATTGTCCTTCAAGTTGGGTGACTGTGTCCCTTCCCCACTCCTTTTTTGTTTTGTATCAAGTGCAGGAGTGTCAGCCTTTATACGTTCCCCTTTAAAACTACATTCCTCCTTTATCTCAGAGATACTATTTCCCTGTGCAGAGAGACTGTCAGCTTGTTGATCAGAGCTGGAGCTAAGGAAATCTGGCAGAAATGCAAAATCATGTTTAGTATGAGTCAGTATCTGGATATCAAAGGCACACCTTTCAAATTGCTCAAAGTTCCCTTGTCAGGTCTCCCCAGCAACCATATTCCTCCCCTGTTTGGTTCACTACCGCCTGTATCAAAGGGCCGGAAACATTTCTCCAAGAGTTCTGAATATAGGATATCATTGCTAGCTAAATGTTGCCTACACAATCTCATTGAGCTCCTGTTTTACCCGAAACTCTAAAATGGCTACCTGCCACTCACCAAAATCTTCAACAGGGTCTGGAAAATCTACAACCTGGTTTCCAAAGTTTACATATGTTAATTTAATCTCCTCTGGTACATATTTACCTGGGCAGCTCAGTGGCACTACTTATAACATTTTGGAACACTTCAATACTACTTATAACAGTGGTCTCAAACTCAAACCTTTTGCAGGGCCACATTTTGGATTTGGCAGTACTTGGAGGGCTGCAGAAAAAAATAGTTAATGTCTTATTAAAGAAATGACAATTTTGCATGAGGTAAAGAAAGCTCTTTATAGTTTATAAATCTTTCCTTTTGGCTAAGTTTTAATAATAATATTGTAACTTATAGCTAAAGAGACATATAATCAAGAAACTGTTTTATTTTACTTTTGTGATTATGATAAACATATCGAGGGCCTAAAAATAGTACCTGGTGGGCCGCATGTGGCCCCCGGGCCGCCAGTTTGAGACCACTGACTTATAACATGTTCCAGACAATAATCAGTATAATCAGGGAGTAATGCATCCAGAAAATAATCTGTGTCATCAGGTGCGCAGGTGGTATTCTCATCCATTCTCCCTGTCGAGGGTAAAGGCCAGGGCAGAGAAGCTCACATCCTGGAGATGAATGTGTGGCTACATGGATGGTGTTGTCGAGAGCATTTTGGCTTCCTGAACCATGGGATGATTTTCCAAGGGCTGCTGAGTAGGGATGGTGTGCATCTATCAAAGAAGGGGAGAAGTGTCTTCGGGAGCAGGCTGACTAATCTACTGAAGAGGACTTTAAACTAGAAGTGATGGGGCAGGGTGATCAAAGCCCCCAGGTGGGTATAAGCCCTCAGGTAAGAAAATCAATGAATGTCTCTACACGGCTGGAGAAAAGGGGGCAATGTCTAGTATGCAGTAAATACCAATGCTCGAAGTATGGGAAACAAGATTCTGGATCTAGAAGCTCTGATGGAAGAAGAGGGGTTGGATATAGTGGTGATCATGGAGACATGGTTTATGGAGAACCATGACTGGGATGTAGTTATACCACGCTATAATCTGTTCAGGAAAGACAGGGTAGGAAGAAAAGGAGGGGGAGTAGCGTTATATATTAAAGATCATATTAAAGTCACACAATTGCAGGATCTGCAAGGCAAGGAAGAGGCACTGTGGATCAATTTGGAAAGAGAGAATGGTGAATATATTTACATTGGTGTGATATACAGGGCTTCTTCACAGATGGAAAAAGTAGATAGAGATTTAATAGTAGACATTCAGAATATATCTAAAAAAGGGGAAGTTTTACTAATAGGTGATATTAACATGCCGGATGTTGATTAGGCTATCCCTATTACAGGGTCTTCTAGAAGTAGGGAGATCCTGAATTCTCTACAAGGAGAACTGTTCCAGAAGTTGGTAATGGAACCCACGCAGGAAGGGATCATACTGGACTTAATGCTTACAAACGGGGAAAGTGTTTCTGATGTTACAGTGGGTGATCATCTGGCATCCAGTGATTACTGGATGGTACAGTTTAATATTAAGATGGGTATAGAGAGGGCACATTCAAAAGCAAACGTTCTAGACTGTATAAAACTAACTTTGTTCAGATGGGAGTTTACATCGAGAAATTGTTGTGTGGTGAAGGGAGCAATTGTAAGAGCGACAAACCTTTTTGTGAGGCAAGTAAGTAAAAGTGAGATGAAAAGAAGGCCATTTTGGTTTTCAAAAGCAGTAGCTGAGAAGGAAAGGAATAAGAGGTTAGTTTATTAGGTTTTTATATACCACCTATTAAGATTATCTAAGTGGTTTTACAATCAAGTACTCAAGTATTTTCCCTATCTGTCCTGGGGGGCTCACAATCTATCTAACGTAGCTTTCATAAACTACAGAGGATTGCAGAAAGAGGAAGACAGGCAATAATATCTGGAAAAGTTAAGAGAGGTTGGTCGTGTAGTCAGGAAAGCAAAGATGCAAATTGAAAAAAAATAGCCAACACGGTAAAATGTGGAGACAAGACTTTTTTAGATATATTAGTGATAGGAAGAAGTGCAAAAATGGCATTTTGAGACTCAAAGGTGAAGGGGAGAAATATGTAGAAGCTGATAAAAAAGGCTGAATTGCTTAACAAATATTTCTGTTCTGTGTTCACGGCTGAAGCGCCAGGAGTGGGGCTGAAGACAAACGTGAATAGGGATGAAGGAGTAATAGACCCTGATCGATCGGTTGTGTTCGTGAGGAGTTAGCTAAAATAAAGGTAGGACAAAGCGATGGGGCCAGATGGTATACATCTGAGGGTGCTGAAGGAATTTAGGGAAGTTCTGGTAGCTCCGCTGACAGACCTTTTCAATGAGTCTCTAGAGTCAGGAGTAGTACCGGAGGACTGGAGAAGGAAGGATGTGGTCCCTCTCCACAAAAGTGGAAGTAAGGAAGAAGTAGGGAATTACAGACCAGTAAGTCTGACTTCCGTGGTAAGCACATTAATGGAAACACATTTAAAACAGAAAATGGTCAAGTTTCTGGAATCCTGTGGATTACAAGATTGGAGGCAACATGGATTCACTAGAGGTAGGTCTTGCCAGACAAATCTGATCAATTTCTTTGACTGGGTGACCAGAGAATTGTATAGAGGATATGTGCTAGATGTGGTATATTTAGATTTTAGCAAAGCCTTTGACAGTGTTCCACACAGATGTCTGATAAACTGAGCGCTTTTGGGATGGGTCCCAAAGTGGCAGGCTGGGTCAGGAATTGGTTGAATGGAAGTCGACATAGGGTAGTGGAGATCGCTCTGAGGAAAGGGATGTTACCAGTTGAAGCATTTTTTTGAGCAAATGATTTTATGTTAGACAGAATACGTATGCTGTGATGGTATTGATGCATTTTCTAGGCAATCGATTTTATGTTAGACTGAATATGTCTGTTTTACCTTCTTATCTTTGTATGGATTCTTAACTTTTTCTGTATGTAACTCCTTGTAAACCATTTTGGATAAAAACGGTGTAGAAATTTTAAAAATAAATAAATGATATTGCTGAAGAGTTGTCAGGTATGATTTGCCTCTTTGCGGATGATACCAAAATCTGCAATAGAGTAGACATGCCGGATGGTGTGAATAACATGAAGAAAGACTTAGCAAAGCTTGAAGAATGATCTGAAATATGGCAGCTAAAATTTAATGCTAAGAAATGCAAGGTCATGCATTTGGACTGCAAAAACCAGAGGGAACGGTACAGTTTAAGGGGTGAAGAACTTATGTGCATGATGGAAGAGCGGGACTTGGGTGTGATTGTATGTGATGATTTTAAGGTTGAAAAGGTGACGGCGAAAGCTAGATGGATGCTAGGTTGCATAGGGAGAGAGAGGTATGTCCAGTAGGAAAAAGGAGATATTGATGCCTCTGTATAAGACTCTGATGAGACCTCATTTAGAATATTGTATACAATTCCGGAGGCCGCACCTACAAAAAGATATAAAAAGGATGGAGTCGGTTCAGAGGAAGGCTACTAAAATGGTGTGTGGTCTCCATGATAAGGCACTGTCACCCCTAGGCACCTAACTGGCTTGGTTAACGCCTTTGGCAGTGACAATCTTCTCCCCAGCATGCCCTCTATAGCTTGAGGGTCCTCTTCAGGACTTTTACCAAACTAGGGAACTGCCTTACAATGCAGGTACAGGTAAGTACAGCAGACTTTCTTTCAACAGACACCCAGTTAGAATGGCTTCAAAACCAAAATAAAGATTTATTCTGGCCACTGGCCAAATCAGGTTTTTATAAATAAACAATGGTCCTGAGTATTGCAAAAACAGTTCAAATGCAATACACCATTCTCAATCTCTGAACAAAAATTGAACTTGACCAGATTGTCCCAGTTAGCTTCATTGGGAAGATCAGAAGAGAGTCCAAAAAGTAACACAATAATATAAAGTAAATGCTTCACCAAAATTACAATGCTCTGGTTTGTAAATTCCAGTTTGTGTTCGTTGCTGAGCTGGTTTGCACACAACGTGCTTCAGGCAGTCTCTGCCAGCTCTTCTTATCATCACCTCCCCCACACTCAGGCAGTGAAACGGGAGTGCTCAAGGCTTTTAGCCACAGTTCTTAATTGACAGACAAAAGCAGGCAGTATATTTCTTAAGTGTGTTATGATATCCTTAAGCAGCATTAAACCCCATATAGATTGACTCATACAGAGAATGGTGGAAAACGTTAGCAGCAAACAGGACAGCATTCAGATCAAAGCCTGCTAACCTCAATCTGCTAGTGGTCTCCATGGCAACCACTCTGAGCAACACAGCTGAATGGAGCACAATAATCAGCACAGATGGAAAAGTACCCTGCTACCAGCATGAAACAAATTCAAATACTTTTGCTTCTGTACATGCTTTTCCAAAACACTGTACTTTATGTCACAAAACACAAAACCTTTCTTAGCAAGCAGGTCAGTAAAATGAGAGAGGAACATAACTTACAGGCTCAATCAATCTGCAAAACCTCTACAGCTTCAGGAAAATCAAATATGCCTTCTCCCATTACCATAGCTTCTGGTATTGCGTTAAATTCAGTAGCAGGGTTAGGAGGAATTTCACCCATCTTTTACATACCCCAGGCTGCTGGTTCAGCTTTAGTAGGCAGCTCCTGCTGGTGCCTAGCTGGGATCTTGGTCTGCCTGCTCTCAGACACTCTCTTTCTGAAGTCAGTGTTCTCTGTAGCTCTGGTCCCTGCTCTCCTCCCTGCTCTTTAACCTGAGCCTGACTTTAAGCAGCTCTAGGCCATGCCCCCTAAGCCAGGGTGGGAAAATAGTATCAGGCACTTCATACTGAGAAGCAAGCAAAACGTCCCTGCCTCTAGAATCCTCCTATGTACCTGAAGCCTTCTTGATGACACCAGGCTTTGAGCCATCTATTAAAGTCCTCTGTGTTTTTCACTCTTTGCTCTTCCTTTCCATATGCAGGCAGTATTTCAGAAAAAGCTAAAGTCTTGACAAAAGGTTTCACGCCCTCACCAAGCTCCCGAAAAGCTTTCTGTGCTGCAAGTGTGGAGTTGTTGGCCAGGTCATTTGTTCCCAGATGGATAGCAACATCAGTGTTAAAATCCTTAGTTTCTTCCTTAATTATAGTCAGTATCTGCCTGGAACTCCTGGTAGCTGAGGATCCTGGAAGACATTTCACTATTTTGGTCTCCTCGCCCTGTGTTCCAAGGTTAATGCCTCTGATGATGGAATCCCCCAACAGTAATAGTTTTCTGTTTTTGGCTTTTTTATTTGTGCTTAGGGTGCGCTTGTTCTCTTGAGTTACCTTCATTGGTTTCAATCTCACCTCCCTTCTGTTTTCTTGAGTATCGCAGTGCAATACTGGAGCGAAGGAATTCTGTAGAGGTAATATTAGTGAAGGTGGATGTTTCTATGTTACATGTCGCAGTCTTCCTGAGCCTACTGTGACCCATTTATTCCTGGGCTGTTTTATTCTTTGAGGAAGAGGTGGTAAGTTGGTATGATTTTGTGGAGTGATGGAAGCTGCTTTAATTGTATTCAATTCCTGTTTAAGTTTGCAGAGCTCCTCCTTAATACTAGCAAGTTGAAGACAGATGGGGCAAGCCTTAAGCCTCCAAATAGTATGTCTTGGAATTAAAGCACCACAGTGATTGCATAGAATAAAGGTCATCTTGATTGGTTGTGAAGTGACTTGATTTGAGTAGTCCTGATTATATGGGTCTCTATATATGAATAGTGGTCCCTGGGGTTGGTGGGACTATAAGTCTTATATAAGTCATGCTCAGCAGTCCGCTCACGCGGTGGCCCAACAGGTCCAGGACCTGTGCAGTAATCCTCTATTTATACCCTTCTATCCCCTTTTCCAGCAGGAAATTGTCCAATCCTTTCTTAAACCCCAGTACTGTACTCTGCCCTATTACGCCCTCTGGAAGCGCATTCCAGGTGTCCACCACTCGTTGGGTAAAGAAGAACTTCCTAGCATTTCAACTTTTCCGAGTGCCATCTTATTCTTTTATTTTTCGAAAGTTTGAAGAATCTGTCCCACTCTACTCTCTGTATGCTCTTCATGATCTTGTAAGTCTCTATCATATCCCCTCTAAGTCTCCTCTTCTCCAGGGAAAAGAAACCCAGTTTCTCCAATCTCTCAGTGTATGAGAGGTTTTCCGTCCCTTTTATCAGACGTGTCGCTCTCCTCTGAACCCTCTCGAGTAACGCCATATCCTTCGTAAGGTACGGCGACCAATATTGGACGCAGTATTCCAGATGCGGGCGCACCATCGCCCGATACAAAGGCAGGATAACTTCTTTCGTCCTGGTTGTAATACCCTTCTTGATTATACCTAGCATTCTATTTGCTTTCTTAGCGGCCACTGCGCACTGTGCCGTCGGCTTCATTGTCATGCCACCATTACCCCCAAGTCCCTTTCTTGGGTACTCTCATTCAATAACATCCCTCCCATCGTATGGTTGTACCTCTGGTTTCTGCTTCCCACATGCAATACTTTACATTTCTCAACATTGAACTTCATCTGCCATCTCACCGCCCATTCCCCTAGTTTGTTCAAGTCCCTTTGCAATTCTTCACATACCTCTTTAGTCCCAGCTCCACTAAATAGTTTTGTATCGTTCGCAAATTTTATTATCTCACACTTCGTCCCTGTTTCTAGATCGTTTGTGAATATATTAAATAGCAGCGGCCCGAGCACCGAGCCCTGCGGAACACCACTCGTTACCCTCGTCCAGTCCGAGTAGTGGCCCTTCACCCCTACCCTCTGTTTCCTACCCGCCAACCAGTTTCTGATCCATCTGTGTACGTCTCCGTCCACCCCATGGTTCTTCAGTTTCCGGAGTAGACGCTCGTGAGGCACCTTGTCAAAGGCTTTTTGGAAATCAAGGTATATGATGTCTATGGGGTCTCCTCTATCCATCCTCCTTCTAATTTGGCTGCCTCCTTAGCTGACAAATAGGTTTCTTGTATAAAATATATGTCTGCTTGTTGCTTCTTCTGAAAGTTAAGAATCGTTTTCTTCTTAATACATGTTAAAGAATGGCCCCCTAATTTCCTTTTGGACGAATATAAAAATAGTATTTTCACACACACCCAGGACCCTAATCTAAAGTTCTCCCCACTCCCTCCCCTAACCCATTCCTGCATATAACACGAAAGCTTGTATGCAAATATATAGACCGGTAACTACTGTCTTCCCCTAAGCACCCTAAATTTATCCCCAAATTAACCCTCCACATATCAATAAATATTAGTAACATCATATTTAATCCCATAAAAATTTACAATTCAATATATTTTAAAAGCAAGTTATTACCTCATCTAGGTATTCAGTTTAACATTATACATTAAACATTATATACCATATCTTATCCTGAGCTACCTTACTCCGTAATAACAAATAATTCATTTAGACCTTCTAATAATTAAAACAAACCCCCAGATCTAAAACCACTAGGAATCTCTCACAGCAGAATTATCTATTAATATTACTAGGACTATAACCAAATATACTATATAATATATAGTAAATTTATTAAGAACTGCAATGTTCCTTCAATTACTTAATAAAACAATTATTTAATCCATTAAGAAAATATATATACTCATAAGCAATAACCAGATGGAAATTGTAAAAATCAATAAACCAATAGGAAGGGATCCTAAATTCATTACCCTATTAAGCATGTAATATTAATAATGATTAATTAAAAAAGAAGAATTAGCAAACTCAATAAAGGAAAAATCAGAATCCCTGCAAAATAAACTCATCACTCTACTCTAATAAAAATATAAGAGTAACTTACTAAGAATATATAACCTTCAAACAAACTGTCTTTGGAAGGAGGGACTCAGTCTTAGAAGTATTAATCTTTCTTCAAGCCGCTGTATCTTTCTGGATCCATTACCACCAATTATATCCAGGATATAGATGAAGATGATTTACTCATTTCAGGGAACTGATGTCAATCTAAATTCGTATTTTCCTCTGTCATTTTGCATCCATTGTGCCAGATAAGTCTCCAATTTATAATCCACATTATACTGCATCTATTCAATTTCTAATGTGATTCCCAACACTTGTGTCGCATTCCACATGTCTTTTTCCTCCTCATAAATGTTAGATGCTAGATGTTAGAGGAAATCTTTCAGAGCAGGAAGCATTTCTTCTGAAGATGGTTTGCACTGCTGAGATTTTGCATAACTGTTTGTGATGCTCTCTATGGAATCCAATTAAGCTATGCTCATCATATTTATCCAAACAGCATGATATAAGCAATGCCAATACTAAGGAACAGATATACAGGTACCGCAAGGGCCTAGTACTTATAAGGCCAGTATGTAAGTCCAAGGAGTGCAGACAGGGCTCAGGGACGTATGTCCATGTCAGGTAAAGAATAAAACCAAACTGGGAGCTCAGTCTTGATAATATGAAATGTCACTTGCTGTCTGAATGTAACTTTACAAAAATATTTTCTCCTATTTATGTATTCCTGCAGTTTGATCCTCCTGAAACAGTTCATTCACCTCTTTATATAGAACATATCTTCAGACTTATGCTTGCATGCTGCTACACAAATAATATACAAGCTTCTGAAATGCCAAGAATCTGCAACAGCCATCCGTAAAGAGGTGACTGCTCTCCTAGTCAAATAATCCACTCTTTCCCTACCAATAACACCAGAACATTTTGGATCTATGATGCCCACACAACTCCAGCAGAATAGCACCCATCCCAAACAAACTGAAAGCTCACCTGTTTTGCCAACTCCATTTCCATGGAAACACCATTCAGAATATGTGTGCTGAAGCTGAAAGAACATGCAATCCTAGGAGATTGACATATGCAGTTCACTGGTTGTTATAACAGCAAAAGCATCTTGAAGTTCCACCCTCTTCACTTATTCTCCTGTAATCCATTGGCTCTCCAGCAACAAATGGACCAGAAATGAGGATAAGCATCTACAACCAACCCCCAGGGCAGTCTGAAAAAATTGATGGAGAAATGATGGATGAGATGAAACCCCCAAGGCAGACCGAAGAAATTGACGGAGAAATGACGGATGAGATTAAACGCAACTACAAGGGAGACAACGCTGTTATCATGGGCGACTTCGACTATCTGGGAATAGAATGGAACCTCGGCACCTCCGGCTGTGCTAGAGAGACCAAGTTCCTGGAAACTGTATGCGATTGCTTCCAGGAACAACTTGTCAAGGAAAAACACAAGAACAAATGTAATTCTGGACATAATTCTAAATGGACTGTGAGGATCGGCACAGGATGTAGAAGTAGAAGGGACGCTGGGAAACAGCAATCATAATATGATCCACTTCAACCTGGAAAGAGGGGCAAACCATCAGTCCAGAATGACGGCCATGGCGCTAAACTTCTGAAAAGAGAATTATGAAGGGATGAGACGCATGGTGGGGAAGAAGAGGATAAACACTGTAAAGACGCTAGAGCAAACTTGGTCTCTTTTTAAGGATACGGTCACCGAGGCACAAAATCTATATATATTGTGTATCAACAAGGGATCAAAGAGGAAAAAGAATAAAGAACCGGCATGGCTCACTGCAGCAGTGAAGGAAGTGATCAGAGACAAGAAAAACCTTGTTTAAGGAATGGAAAAGATCAAAAACGGACAAAAACTGGAATAAGTACAAACAACATCAACGCAGGTGCCATAAGGCGGTAAAAGGGGCCAAAAGAGATTATGAGGAAAAAATAGCGAAAAACTTCAAGCCGTTCTTTCGATATATTAAAGGGTAAAGACCTGCGAAGGAAGCGGTGGGACCATTGGATGACCAAGGAACAAAGGGAGCGCTAAAGGAGGACAAAGCAATCGCAGACAGACTGAACACATTTTTTGCGTCTGTATTTACCAAAGAGGATATACACAGCAGGCTATATGCTGGAAGTGAAAATGGGAAACTGACAGAGTTAACGATCAGTTTAGAAGAGGTATGCAGGCAGATTAATAGGCTCAAGAGTGATAAATCCCTGGGACCGGATGGCATCCATCTGAGGGTCATCAAGGAATTGAAAAGGGCCATGACTGAACTACTTCAACTAATAGCCAATCTGTTGATCAAAATGGGAAAGATTCTGGAGGATTGAAAGGTGGTGAATGTTATGCCGATCTTCAAAAAAGGTTCGAGTGGAAACCCGGGAAACTACAGACCGGTGACTCTGACCTCGGTACTGGGAAAGATGGTAGAGGCACTGATAAAAGACCGCATCATTGATCACCTTGACAGACACGGTCTGATGTGGGCCAGCCAGCACGGTTTCAGCAAAGGCAGATCATGTCTTACAAACTTGCTGCACTTCTTTGAGGGAGTGAACAGGCAAGTGCACTGGGCCCCCTAGCCCTGCTCCACCCTGCCCCGCCCCTGAACCACCCCATTTATTTACTTCGTAAAATTGCGAGCCATGGAATCGAGGGTGAAATAATCACGTGGATTAAAAGCTGGCTGGAGCAAAGGAAACAGAGAGTGGGGGTAAATGGACAATACTTGGACTGGAAGAGCATCACCAGTGGGGTGCCGCAGGGCTCAGTGCTTGGACCCGTGCTCATCAACATCTTTATAAACAATCTCGACATAGGTACGACAAGCGAAGTGATTAAATTTGTGGACGATGGTTACGGGATTGGAGGAGCTGCTGTACAGTGAAAGATTAGAGAAACTGGGCCTCTTCTCCCTCGAACAGAGGAGATTGAGAGGGGCATGATTGAAACATTCAAGGTACTGAAGGGGATAGACTTACTAGATAAGGACAGGTTGTTCATCCTCTCCAAGGTAGGGAGAACAAGAGGTCACTCTCTAAAGTTGAAAGAGGATAGATTCCATACAAATGTAAGGAAGTTCTTCTTCACCCAGAGAGTGGTAGAAAACTGGAATGCTCTTCCGGAGTCTGTCATAGGGGAAAACACCCTCCAGGAATTCAACACAAATTTAGACAAGTTCCTGCTGAACAAGGACGTACGCTGATAAGGCTAGTCTCAGTTAGGGCGCTGGTCTTTGACCAGAAGGCCGCCGCTTGAGTATACTGCTGGGCATGATGGACCACTGGTCTGACCCAGCAGTGGCAATTCTTATGTTCTTATATTCTCTGAAAACCTATTACAAGTTTACCAACTCTTTCATTAGAAAAAATAAAACTAAGTTCCAAGGAATTAAAACTAATACCTTGTCCAGACCTTTGTATGATCTTCCATTAAAAATCCAAATTAAACAAAAAGATATATCACTTTTGAAAAATAAATCCAGTCTTTCCTTGTCACTCTCTATATCATAGGCTCCAAATCCTAATTAACATACTCTTGCAGCTTAGTCAGATCATCATAATGACTGGTTTTATTATTGTAAGTGATCTTCATAACAGCTGGATACAAAAGTCCATACGTAGCCCCCAAATTACCCGTAGCTGAGGTCGGAGGAACAGAAACTGCTTTCTCAAGCCAGCAGTAATTTTAGCAAAATCTGGAAGAAGATGGATTTTTGTTTCCTGCCGTTTCAACGACTTCATTTGTTTTGCAGTAGATAAAATGTCCGTAGCCTGTTGAAAATGCCGTGCCCTGCATATCATGGGCCTGTGACCGTTTTGACTGTTAAAAGCCCTTGATGGAATGTGATGTGCTCTTTCAATTTCCAATTGATACTTCACATAGAGAGAGAGCAGCTCGGGCAATAAATCTTCAAGAAAAGATAAATCATCTGAGCCCTGTACCCCCTCTGGGAGCCCCAATACTCTAATGTTATTCCTCCTACTTCTGTTGTTAGCATCCTCCAATTCTTTAGTCAGACGTGCCACAGCTTTATAATCAGTGTGAATTTTATTCAAACTGCCTTCCACCTCAGAAAGCTGAAGTTCTAACTGTCCAGTCCTGGCATTACATACCTTTAACTGCTGTGAGAGATTGTGAACTTCTTATTTTAATGTCTTTAGTTAAGTTGTATTATCTTGAAGCATATCTCTGATAGATTTCAGCTCCAGTAACACTTGTTCAAACATTTCTGAAGTATCTTTAGGAAGTGGCACTTTAGATGGGGTTGGTGGGTCTGGTTTAGCTTGTTTAGCTGAGGCCCCCGCAGCAAATGCTGTCTCTAATCTGGACTGTCTTCCTGAAGCCATATCTGTTGTAGAAGATTTCACAAATCAAAATATTTACTTTTTGAGAGTAAATTTGACCTCTTGTGCTGACAAATTAGCTGACTAGTTCTGCTGAGGGAAGATCTGTAGAATCACACATCCATTTTGTATTGCAGCCAAGTCACCCCCCCCCCCCCCAAGGCAAGAGTTTTCAAGAAAAATAAAGCACAAACAAAAAACAAAACGTGCAAAACATTAAGCAACAGGTAAGTGCAAACTTTCAACAAAACAAAGTATCTTTGGCACATCACAGCAGTACTTTGGGTTCCACAGGCTTTCCACAGTAGGATAGTTGCCACGCCGTAGCTTTATCAAAACCACAGCTGTTTCAAGGCTTTTTCCCAAACATTCAGGAAGATAAAGAAAACAAGTTTGCAGTTGCTTCTAGTAGTAAAAAGAAAACGAATAAGCAAAATCAGTTCATAGTACTGTCTCATAAACTTACCCATGTTTTACTAAGGTGGGCTATGTGTTGTAGTGCATGCTAAATATGCATGCGCGCTAACCACTAATGCTTCCATAGACTAATATGCACACGTTAGTTTTTAGCGTGTGGTTAGCACGTGCTAAAACCCTTAGCGCATCTTTGTAAAATGAGCCCTTAGTCAATCTTCTATCCCAGTACTCAAAAGGTAGGAGACAAAACAAAGAAACAAAAACACTTTTGAAGCAGAAAGAATAAGCTTCGTCTTGCACAGTTCAACTAGCCTTTAATCCACTTGGTCACCACAGCCCTATGGTTGCTGGAAAAATAAAATTCAAAAAGGAGTAGGTTTAACTCTAGCATCTATAGGTTTTCTTGACAGAGCACAGTTCACATTCTGTCTTAAACTTAAAAAAAACACAGGTAAGTCCTTTTAGCACACAGCATACTTTAGAGAGCTGAAAATAAAATGAGCTTTGCTAGCAAGTCTCCATTTGCTCTGTAAGCTCGCCTTCAGAGATGAAGTCCTCTGAAATCTACATACCCTCTGATGGATCAAATAGCTCCAACTCTGTCCTGTGAATATCCTCCTCCAGCTCTAGCATTTCCCAATCCTTATCAGGTTTTTGCTAGGCTTCACTGTCAGGCAAATCCTCAAGCTCTTGTGTGCTTCTCTCCAGAAACTGGTCTGCTCGCTGTCTTCTCCCCTTCAACTTCTGCTCTGTGAAGAGCTCAATTTTATATCTAGAGAAACCCCGCCCACACCTAGGTAGTTATGGAATGGACCAAGGCTCTCTTCTGGCTAGTCTGAAAATTGCTGTTCATTTTGTTCAAAGGGGAATAAGCCTGCGCTTTCTCTGGCATTTTAAATGGTGTTGTTTGTTGTTTGGTTCTAGGTCTGGCATGCCTGAACTTGGATAGGCAGACTCACTCATTTGTGAACCAGGGCCAAACTCCTAGTAAGACTTTTTACCTGCAACAGTGCTGGCATTGTCACACCAGATAACCTCCTAAGTCCTGGCTATTCAAAGCCAGTGGTCAAATTAGTCCAGCATTGTATATCTGGGCTATATTCTGCCAGCAACAGTCAACACCTTTAAAACAACTAACTGCTGAAGCCACACTATCAGCCCATTTGAGTATGAATTTAGGAAATCAGTCATAGTAAATTTTCTCAGAGTCCATTTAGAAGTACAGTATTCTCCTGAAATTCACGGGGGTTCTGAGGGCAGCTGGAGAGGCAGGATAGGGCACCTGGAGCGTCAGCCGGTGAAGAAAATCACTCGGGATTTGCTCCGACCGCCTCATACTGTAGTAAAGTCAGGCTACACCAATCAGGAGCTGCTTTGACATGCAGCTCCTGATTGGTGTAGCCTGACTTTACTACAGGAAAAGGCAGTCGAGCAGACCGTGAATGGGCGAGTCCGCGATTCGCGAACTGCAAATGAGCGGGGGAACACTGTATAACTCAAGTTTCAAGTTTATTTAAAAATTTGATTTGATCACAAAATCATAATCCAATGCAATTTACAAATAACAATAAAATCAGGGTAAGAGAAAAAAACACATTGATTAAACCAGACTCTCAAAACTAGGAGTATAAATCATTTAAATATTGCCCCCTTTCACTTTAATAAGTGATTTTTTATATGTGTGAAAGTGCAGTGGTATGTAGCTGGGTTTAAAAAAGGTTTGGACAAATTCCTGTAGGAAAAATCTGTAAACTATTATTAAGGTCAAGCTGGGAAAAGCCACTACTTATCCATGGGATTAAGTAGCATAGATTCTTGCTACTTTTTGGAACTCTACCAGGTACTTGTAACTTAGGTTGGCCACTGTTGGAAACAGGATATTAGACTAGAAGGACCCTTGTTATGGCCCAGTAGGACAACTCTTATGTTCTTATATTCTCACTGATTTCTATAGTGTCACAGATAGTGAGAAATTAAAGCTGGGCTTAGATTAAAGTGTAGATAATAATTTTTTGGCTCCTTGCTCTTTAGGTTGCATTGATATTTATAGTTTAAATAGTTTATTATTTATAGTCTGCCTTTAACAAGGGATTTTGGGGGGTTGGGTTTTTTTTTTTTTGTACAACCATACATACATAATTTATAAAACAACAGGACTAAAAATACAAACAAATCAAAATAACATCAAAATTTGTCAGTTCTTACAAAAATATTAACCATAATATAACCATCATGTTGTATTATGCTCAGAGTCAGTGGTTTTACCACCTTTCTCTGGAAGGGACACATTTCAACACAGTGATTTTGCAGGCTAGAAAAGAGATAATGAGTGTCATGAATATCATCATGAGCAAAGTAATGCATTCTGCAGCTTGGATCCAGGTGGTTTCTAACTGCCCTATTATATGCTCATTATTTCCAAATTCACAGCCATTCAGTTTTCCATGCAACCTCTGCTCAGTTCTCAAATAGATTTTCTTTATTCATCTCAGTGTCAGATTAGAAAAATCAAACCCAAAGTGGTTGGGGGGAGGGGAAAAATGCTTTGCTTACCAATACGACATTGCAGTTCACTTCTTTACACATCTTTGCATGACATGACTTAAATAAGTGCATTGAACCTTCCCTAAAATATCGCCTTCTTTGGCAGAAAAAGTTGCTTAAAATATTTCAGTGTAACTTGTCAGAAATCACTGGTGTGATCTGACCACATTCATTTTCAATTCATAATTACTTTTGGGTCAATATTCTGCTGCCACAGTCAACATTTGTTTAAATGCTAGCTACAGTAGTGAAAAAATATTTGGATATTCAGTGTCACTAGCTGAATAATGGTTAGCATGAAATATCCAGAGAAGGCAGTCAGTGTTGGAACTTCTCTGGATAGTGGCAGTATTAAATTTGCTAGCCAGATAATTTCTCTGGCTAACTTACAATAGCCTTCTGTACAGACATTTCTATAACAGAGCACCTAGAATTAGGCATGTAGAATATGCATGGAGACTATTCTACATGTACTGTACATTGAAAAGTAGGAGTCTATATTCCTTTAAGCACATAAGCACATGAGCATTGCCTCTGCCGAGTCAGACCATAGGTCCATCATGTCCAGTAGTCCGCTCCCGCAGCAGCCCCCCAGGTCAATGACCTGTAGTGATCTATTACTTCACTACTCTATTACTTTACAGCCTTTTGTACTGTATAGTAACCCTCTAATTGTATCCCTGGATCCCCTTTTCCTTCAGGAACTTGTCCAATCCCCTTTTGAACCCCAAAGTCGTACTCTGCTCTACCTCCTCTGGAAGCACATTCCAGGTGTCCACCACCCTCTGTGTGAAGAAGAACTTCCTAGCATTTGTTCTGAACCTATCTCCCTTCAATTTTTTTGAGTGCCCTCTAATTTTTGTTGCCCCCGCCAGTCTGAAGAATCTGGCCCTCTCTACCTTCACTACACCCTTCATGATCTTATAAGTTTCTATCATATCCCCTCTAAGTCTTCGCTTTTCCAGGGAAAAGAGCCCCAGATTCTCCAGCCTCTCAGCATATGAGAGGTTTTCCATGCCCTTTATCATTTTTGTCACTCTCCTCTGGACCCTCTCGAGAATCGCCATATCCTTCTTAAGGTACGGTGACCAGTACTGAACGCAGTACTCCAGATGCGGTCGCACCATCACCCTATACAGCGGGAGGATAACTTCCTTGGTTCTGGTAGTGATATCTTTTTTGATAATGCCCAACATTCTGTTCGCCTTTTTTGAGGCCGCTGCGCACTGTGCCGCCGGTTTCATTGTTCTATCCACCAAAACCCCCAAGTCCTTTTCTAGGTTGCCTTCCTCCAGTACCATCCCCCCCCCCCCCCATCGTGTAGTTGTACATTGGGTTCCCTTTCCCTATGTGCATAACTTTACATTCTTTACATTGAAGCTCATCTGCCATTTATTTGCCAACTCACTCAGTTTGTTCAGGTCCCTTTGAAGTTCTTTACATTCCTCTACAGATCTAACCTTACCAGAGAGTTTTGTGTCATCTGCAAATTTTATAACTTCATACTTTGTCCCTGTTTCCAGGTCATTAATAAATATATTGAATAGCAGTGGTCCCAACACTGACCCTTGTGAGACCCCACTCATTACCCCTTTCCATTCAGAATAGTGTTTCTTTACTCCTACCCTCTGTTTCCTGTTTGCCAGCCAGTTTCTGATCCATCTGTGTATGTCCCCTTCCACCCCATGGTTCCACAGTTTCCTTAGTAGGCGCTCATGAGGTACCTTGTCAAAGGCTTTCTGGAAGTCCAGGTATACTATGTCTATGGGGTCACCTTTGTCCAAATGTTCGCTTATCCCCTCGAAGAAGTGCATCAGGTTCGTTTGGCAAGATCTTCCAGTACCGAAACCATGCTGGCTTGTTCTCTCAGCTTATTTCTTTCTATGTGCTCATTGATACTGTCCTTGATTAGTGATTCGGCCATCTTCCCCGGAACTGAGGTTAAGCTGACCGGTCTATAATTCCCCGGGTCGCCTCTGGATCCCTTCTTGAAGATAGGTGTAACATTTGCTATCCTCCAGTCCTCCGGTATTACCCCCGTTTTCAAGGATAAGTTGCAAATCTGCTGCAGTAACTCCGCTATTTCTCCTCTAAGTTATTTTAGTATTCTTGGGTGGATTCCTTTTTCTAGTATTCCTTTATGGAATACTAGTGAAACCATGCATATATTTGCATGGAGGGGCATAATCAAAAGAAATGTCTAAGTCCGATTTGGAAGTACGGTGCTAGACGCCCAAAGTCAGCAGCAGTAAAATGTCCATCCTCAAAAAATATGTCCAAAATATTTTTTATTTGAAAATCATCTATCTGGACGTCCAGGTCATTGATTGTCTAGACTGCCAGTACATCTATCTTTATTCCACATTTTCAACCAAAAATTTATCTAAGTCCCAAACACCCAGAACAAGACCATTTGGATGTGGGAGGGGCCAGCATTGTGATGGAATAGCCACCCAGACATGGCAACAGAGCAGTGGGACACCTTACAGAGAACTGCTGTGAACTTTACAAAAAGGGTGCTGCATAAACATCTCACCAGAACTCCTTTATAGGAAATGGTGAGCCCCCCAACCCCCCCCCCAAAAAAAAAAAACCACACTATACCCACCTGTCTACAACCCTAATATCCATTAAGGCTGCAAGTGGCACCTTTATGGCAGTCGAGTAGAGTTTTTTTTGGGGGGGGGGCTTGGTGGGCTCACATTTTCCATCATGAATGTAGTGGTTTGAGTGGCTTATGTGCCTGAGTCCTCCTCTTTATGGTTCACTAGCCCACTTTCCAGGCTACTTAAGACACCCTATGCAGCTCTACTAGGCTTTTCTATTGCAGGTGCTGATATTCCAGAGACAGGTATGTACATTTTTATTCTGATATTTGTGACAGTGTGAGGGGGTCAGTGATCATTGGGGGAGTGTGTGTGGGGGGGTCTTTATGTTGTCTCTGCAGTGGTTATATGATCACTTTGGATACCTTTTTGGCACTTATATCTATTTTTACATCGTCTAACTCACAACGTATAAGTTTTGTGAAACATTCTATTGTCCCTGCAGGACAACTGTGGTCAAAAGTGGCCTTAGCACATGCTTACATGGGTCATTCCCAAGTGCTATGGGAATTTTTGTCACATAGCCTTTTTTTCTATTTTTTTTAATTATCAACTACGTACTAATTTTCCCATTAGTGTGTGCCATTAGTGCATGAGCCCATACTGCCACTTACTCTGGAGGTGATAAGAGCTCCTTACATGCTAATTGGTTAGAGTGTGGCAATGTAACTGTGCTAACCAATTAGCACAGAACACGCCTACTCTCCACCTCTAACCTACCGCCAAAGCTAAAAAATAAAATCTGTTTTCTGTCGTGTAGGAAGTACATACCGATGCCAAAATTACCACAGGACACCTGAGCACACCCTGCGGGAAGACATTTAAGCTGTGGTAAATATACATTATTGCTTATCACAGCTAATTAAAAGGACCCTTTAATAATACCACTATCTATGGTTTTGGTTATGCTTTATTAAAATTTCATATTCAGCCCTTCCTGACCACATAGCAGGGTGCCTTACAAGTTAAAAATTGCTTAACACACAAAAAAGGAACTCCATTTGTTAAGAGTAAATCACTCATACTGTACAAAACAAAGGGTAAAAGAGAAAGGATAAACTACAGATATGTTCCAGGACTACTCGCTCCACTCATGTTCTATCCTTGTACTATAGAGATGATGCAGAGGTGGTCTGTAATGATAGTCAGCAAAACTATCCAGATAGCAGGTGCTGTTATCTTTTATGTTATTTCAAATATTGACCCCTTTGCATAGTTACAGGTTTTCACTCAGTAGATTTACAGGTTTTTAGAGATTTAATATACCATCTACTGGAACATTGTATCTTATTTTCTATTCACCCCAAGTCTGTAAATTGCCTTGACGTTAGCTACTAAAAGTAGTACATCAAATACATAAACCTAAAGTGAGATTCCTCACAAGATATGTATTAGATCAGTCTTTTAATTTTAATTTTAAAATCTTTTATTTTGTCTTCTTTTTTCAGGAAAGAGCCGTTAATGTTTTGACTTTCTCTAATGTCATTAGTTGTCTCTTGCGGTCTATCTATGTCCAAGCTAATCTAAAAATGGAAATATTACCTCTGCAAAAGAAACATGCAGTTTTAAATAATTTTCAGTCATTTTTTTTCTTTCTACTCAACTATTAATATAGAGTTGATAGCTAAAAGCTACCAGAAATCTGCACTGTCCTGTAGCTTTCCATGGGTTGCTATGGCAACCCTCTTTTTTCCCCTCCACTAAAATCAGTTTAACAGAAGTTTATTTCTATTGTAATCTTTGGAAATTCTAAGGGTTGGCCTCTGATTTTAGAAAGGTTTTACACACAGGGGAAGAAGAGATTGGTCATCCAGGGCAATCATTTCCCAGATCCACCTAAAAAGTTTACAACAGGCATAAAGGCTGTTTAAAAATAATATCTTGGAAACACAGAGTAGATATATTCCATGTATTAGAAAAGGTCAAAGAAATACCAAACAAATGTTGGCATGGCTAAAGGGTAGAGTGAAAGAGACTTTTAAGCTAAAAGGATGACTTTCAAAAATGGAAAGTGGACATGAGTGATGCAAATAGATACTGACAAGTTAGGTATAAATATAAAGTGTTAAGTGAAAGAGTATTTATAAAGAAGCTTCAATAGAAGCAAAGCTCAGGAAAAGTTATTTCAAGCATCTTAGAAGCAGGAAGATTGTGAAGAAGTCAATTGGACAAATGGGTAATCAAGAGGATAAGGCCTTAATAGAAAAACTAAATGAATTTTTTGTTTCCATTTTTAGTAAGAAAGATATTGAGAAGAGACCTATGCTGGAAACAGTCTTTGGTGATGGTGATTTGAAGGAACTAAAACAGATCTAAGTGAACCTGGAAGATTTAAAGAGTAAGTTGACAAGCTAAAGAGTAGCAAATCAATTGGACTGGGTAATAGATACTCTAGCGTTTGAAAGAACTTAGAAATGAACTTGCAGGCCAATTAGTAGTGATCAGTAACCTATTTTTAAAATCAATCAGGGTACCCAAGCACTGACCAATGTTATACCAGTTTTTAAAAAGGAATCCAACATTATCCAGGAAACTACAGACCTGTGACAAAATGGTAATGGCCATTCTAAAAAATTACAAAAAGAAAGAATTTCCAAACATGGACAAACCTGGCTTAATGGGTCTGATTCAACATGGATTTAGTGGAAGGAAGGCTGTTTTACCAATCTGTTAACTTTTTTTTATATGTTAAATATGTGACTAAGGGTGTGATGGTTGATATAATATATCTGGATTTTTACAACACATTTGATAAAGTCCTTCATATGAGAAACTCAAAAGTCATATGATAGTAAGCAGTATCTTCTTATGGACTGACAAGCTAGTCATGGGAGAGGAAGCAATGTCTTACTGTGAAATGGTAACTGATTAAAAGACATAATAGCCAATTTTCTCACAAAAACAAGTAAGGAAAACAAGTAGAGATGGGTCATGGAATTCTTTCCGATCGCTCTGCATATAAATGAATGTATCTTTGTACTGGGGAGAGGGTTGGTGTGTGTCTGTGCATTTCTGTTTTGGAATTTGTGTGCATGCTTTCTATGTGTCTGATCAGGAGAGAATATGAAGGGCAATATAGGACGGGTTCAAGGGCTCCAAAATTCTACATTACTGGTTTAAGTTTCACATTGATGAAATTTGTGTTTCACTAACACCACTATGCTATGAAGGGCTGCTGGCACTGCCACAAGTTTAAATGCAAGAATGGATGTATCCTATTATATTACATTACCATTTGTATTCCACCATAGCCCTTATGAGTTTATGGCAGATCACAATAAATTCAATTACTGGAAACAGTCCCAGTTAAACATAGTATAGTACTAAATTCCTTAAACAATGAACACAAATCATATTCAATATCAAGATACAAATTTCTTAAATAAAAATGTTTTTAAAAGCTTCCTAAAAACCTTATAACGAACTTCTGATCTAATTAAAAATGGTAAATCGTTACAGATTAGAGGTGCCTGATAATAAAAAGACTAATTAAGTGGACTAATTTGTTTTGGGGAGGTAAATTGAAGATAAAACTGCTTTCTTAAATCATGTCCTAATCTACCTACTATTAAGAAGACTAATTCCAGCAAATATGATAGTCCTTGACCATATAAAATAATGAAAACCATGAAAGCTTAAAATTTATCCTTGTGTGTACTGGCAACCAATGTAATTTAATAATATATGATGTAATTCTGTCATATTTAGAGATTGAAAAGATCACCCTAAGTGCAGTATTCTGCATTGTCTGTAGTCTTTTCAACAGCCCTTTTGTACATCCCAAGTATACTATATTATAATAATCCATTAAAGAAAATACAAGTGATTGAATTATAATTGCAAACACTGCTGTATCAAAATATTTATATACTGCCCGCAATTTCCTTAAAAGGCCAAAAGCTTTCCTACTAACCAATTTAATCTGATGTTCCATAGTCAACAAATTATCTAATTGAACTCCCAAAACTCTAATTTACATATCAAAGACATAATTATTCTGACCTATAACTGACAGCTGATCTAATCCAAGGCAACAGGATGACATAGATATGGAATTAATCGGTGACATAGAGAATATCACCTTACGTGGGGATACAGTGTTATTAGGAGACTTCAATATGTCTGATGTGGATTGGAACACACTTTCCTCTGCTTCCAGCAGCAGCAGGAGACTATTGAACTCTATGAAGGGAGCTAAACTGAGGCAACTGGTATTGGAGCCAACAAGGGAACAGGCAATACTGGACCTATTGCTTACCAATGGTGAAAGTGTCACTGAGGTCTCAGTGGGCAACAAGTTTGCCTCCAGCGACCAAAACATGATATGGTTCAAACTCAGGAAGGGTTTCGCCAAAACTAACACATTGACCAGGGTCCTTAGCTTCAAGAACGCCAACTTTGAGGGTATGGGGGATTTCATCCATCAAGCACTACAAAGCCGAGCAGGAACAGATAACGTAGAAGAACTGTGGTCAACTCTGAAAGCTACCATTCAGGAGGCGACCAATCGCTATATAAAATCAGTGAGTAAATGGCGCAGGAACAATAAGCCACTATGGTTCTCTGCGGAGATCTCAGACCTCATAAAAGAGAAGAAAAAAGCGTTCATCTCCTACAAACATACAGGATCTCAGGACTCTAGAGAAGTCTATTTGACTAGGGTAAGG
Organism: Geotrypetes seraphini; assembly: GCF_902459505.1. Lineage (NCBI taxonomy): Eukaryota > Metazoa > Chordata > Amphibia > Gymnophiona > Dermophiidae > Geotrypetes > Geotrypetes seraphini. The sequence continues at coordinate 257,293,536 of NC_047086.1, forward strand.
GCCATCAAAACAGCAGTTAGAGAGGCCAAATTCCGAATGGAGGAAACTTTAGCAAAGAACATCAAGAAGTGCGATAAATCCTTCTTCAGGTATATTAGTGACAGAAACCGCAGCACAAGCGAGATAGGGGGAACTATGTAGAAGCAGACTCAGAAAAAGCTGAATTGTTAAACGAATACTTCTGTTCGGTCTTCACCCTCAGCTACAGAAAAAGGAAGGCTCAGTAGACCCGTTTAGTAATTTCAAGTTTACAACAAGCAGTGTCTACTGTGAGCTGTCAAAACTCAAGGTTAACAAAGCAATGGGGCCAGACAACCTACATCCCAGGGTGCTCAGGGAGTTAAGGGACGTCCTGGTGGAACCACTATCCGCGCTCTTCAATCTCTCCCTTACTACAGGTAGAGTCCCGTTGGACTGGAAAACGGCTAATGGCATTCCACTCCACAAAAAAGGTTGCAGGACAGAGGCTGAGAACTACAGACCAGTGAGTCTCACATCAATAGTGAGCAAACTAATGGAAACTCTAATCAAACACCAATTAGATAAGATCCTGGACGTGGAGAATCTACGGGATCCCTGTCAACATGGATTTACCAAGGGGAAATCCTGCCAATCCAACTTAATCAGCTTCTTTGACTGGGTGACGGGGAAGCTCGATGTTGGAGAGTCCTTGGACATTGTATACTTGGACTTCAGCAAAGCATTTGATAGTGTCCCACACCGCAGGTTGTTGTGCAAAATGAGTTCTATAGGATTAGGTGACACTTTGACAAAATGGGTTGGAGACTGGCTTGGTGGTAGGCTTTAGAGGGTGATGGTGAACGGCACCCCTCCGTAACGACGGCAGTGATCAGCAGAGTGCCACAGGGCTCGGTCTTAGGCCCGATCCTTTTCAATATCTTTATAAGGGACTTGGCTGAGGGGCTTCGAGGTAAAATAACGTTATTCGCCGATGACGCCAAACTATGTAATATAATAAGCAAGAGCACAACGGACAATATGAAACACGACCTACTCCTATTGGAGCAATGGTCTAGGACCTGGCAACTGAGTTTCAATACCAAGAAGTGCAAAGTCATGCACCTTGGCAGTCAAAATCCATGCGAGACTTACACCCTAAATGGCGAGATTCTAGCAAGGACTGTTGCAGAACGGGACTTAGGGGTAATCATCAGTGAAGACATGAAGACTGCCAATCAAGTGGAGCGGGCTTCATCTAAGGCTAGGCAGATCATAGGATATATACGTAGGAGTTTCGTCAGCCGTAAGCCTGAAGTCATTATGCCGTTGTATAGATCCATGGTGAGGCCCCATCTGGAATACTGCGTACAATTCTGGAGGCCTCATTACCACAAGGATGTACTGAGGCTTGAGTCAGTCCAGCGAATGGCCACCCGGATGGTCTCAGGACTCAAGGATCTCCCGTACGAGGAACGGCTGGATAAATTACGGCTATACTCACTCGAGGAACGCAGAGAGAGGGGAGACATGATCGAGACGTTCAAATATCTCATGGGCCGTAGCGAGGTAGAAGAAGATATCTTCTTTTTCAAAGGTCCGATGGCGACAAGAGGACATCCATGGAAAATCAGGGGTGGGAAATTGCACAGCAACACCAGGAAATACTTTTTCACCGAAAGAGTGGTAGATCGCTGGAATAAACTTCCACTTCAGGTGATCGAAGCAAGCAGCGTGCCTGATTTTAAGAAGAAATGGGATCGTCACGTGGGATCTCTCACAGAGTTAAATAGGAGAGGGTCATTAGGGTGGGCAGACTAGATGGGCCGCAGCCCTTATCTGCCGTCTTTTTCTATGTTTCTATGTTTCTATGTTAATCTGGCTAGATCCTGAGAACTGAGCCAGTGAAATTTAGTTATTTCTATATTTATTTTCAATTTGTAGGTCGATATCCATTAATCTAAACTGTTAAGCACTGTTTTAAATAACAAGGGCCCTGGTCAAAAGCAATAGCTTATACTAGAGAATTAATGTAGGGTTCGATAATTCTGTAGCACTCTTAATTGTCTGCCATAAGCTTCTGAGTGCTATTTTACAGATTCATTACTACAGCTTAAGTGAAATGTTAGTTAATTAGATAATTAATATTTTATAGTATATTGATGTTTAATTTGCAATTATTACAATTAGTGTTTTTATTAAACATTCAGTTAGCATTTATGAAGCTAATTATTGCAAAATAATGATAGCAATAGCATATCAATAGAATAGCAAATAACCCCCCCCCCCCCTTTATGAAGCCATGTTAGGCTTTTTTATCGCTGACCATGGCAGTATTAGCTCCAATGCTCATAGAATTCCTGTGAGTGTCGAAGCTAATACTGCCATGGCTGGTGGTAAAAAAGCCTAACGCGGATTCATAAAAGGGAGGAAAATTCTATTTCTGTTTAATTGGTCATTTCAATAGCTAGTTTGTGAAATACCAATAAATTTTGGGGGGAGGCCCACTTAAAAGTATTGCTAAGAAAAAAAATCTTTTTGGCCCGAATTCTATAAAGGGTGCCTAAGTCATGCCTAAAGTTAGGCATGCTTTAGAAGTCCAATCTAAGTGGTTAATGAGCCAATTAAGGGTCTTGACAAGCAATAATTGGTACTTAGGCATCCAAAGGACATAGATGCCACCAGGGCAGGATTAATTTGTCGAGGGCCCCTAGGCACACAAGCAGTGGCGTACTAAGGGGAGGGCGGGGGGAGATCTGCCCCGGGTGCAAGCCCTGAGGGGGTGCTCTGGCATCCGTTCCCCCCCCCCCCCGATGTCTGGTTCTTCCCCTCTGGCCTCCCCGCACCATTTAGAGTAGCAAAGCAGCCTGCAGCAAGATCGCGATATCAGCGATCTTGCACTGCTTCGTGCTGTCCTCTGCCGTGGTCCCGCCCCCTCCACTGACATCAGAGGAGGGGGGCGGGTCCACGGCGGAGGACAGCACAAGCAGTTCAAGATCGCTGACATCGCGATCTTGCTGTAGGCTGCTTCTCTATTCTAAATTGTGCGGGGAGGCCAAAGGGGAAGAACCGGACATCGGGGTGGGGGGGCGAGCGGTCCTTTGGGGCAGGCAGGCAGGCCTTCAGGGGGAGATGCAGGCCTTAAGGGGGGGGGACAAGCCTTCATGGGGGGAGACAGGCTTTCGGGGGGGACAGGCAGGCAGGCCTTTAAGGGGGGGACAGGCCTACAAGGGGGTGGGACAGGCCTTCAAGGGGGGGACAGGCCTTCAAGGGGGGTGCAGGCCTTCGGGGGGGTGCAGGCCTTCAAGGGGGGGACAGGCCTTCAGGGGTGAGATGCAGGCCTTAAAGGGGGGGGACAAGCCTTCATGGGGGAGACAGGCTTTCGGGGGGGACAGGCAGGCCTTCAAGGGGGGGACAGGCAGGCAGGCCTTTAAGGGGGGACAGGCCTACAAGGGGGTGGGACAGGCCTTTAAGTGGGGGGACAGGCCTACAAGGGGGTGCAGGCCTTCGGGGGGTGCAGGCCTTCAAGGGGGGGGACAGGCCTTCAAGGGGGTGCAGGCCTTCGGGGGTGCAGGCCTTCAAGGGGGGGACAGGCCTTCAGTGGTGAGATGCAGACCTTTAAGGGGGGGACAGGCCTTTGGGGGGGACCCTGGTGTAGAAGTACACGGAGGGAAGGGGGTGTTCAAAGAGACATGCATATGCCAGACTTTGGGGGGGAAGAAATAATGGGTCTGAAAATAGAGGAGAGGGAGAGAGATGATGGACCATGGGATTTAGGGAGGGAAGGAACAGAAAGGGAGAGAAATTGGACACAAGGGATGGTGTGGAGGAGGGATAGAGATATTGGATAGGAGGTAATTGGGAAAAGAAAGGGAGAGATGGTGGGTCCTGGGGTGATGGGGAAGGAGGGAGAGATGCCAGATGAAAGGGTAGTTAAGAAAAGGTGGATCTGTGGAGGGAGATGAATAAAAGGAAAGATACCAGACTTCCTGGGGAGGGAAGGGAAATGGAAAGGGAGGACAGAGATGGCAGATGGATGGTTAGCATGAAGAAAGAAGGAGACCCTGACAAGCAAGTTATCAGAAGACAACCAGAGCCTGGGACCAATAAGATTTGAAAAATAACCAGACAACAAAAGGTAGAAAAATTCATTTTATTTTCTGTTTTGTGATTACAATATGTCAGATTTGAAATGTGTATCCTGCCAGAGCTGGTGTTAGACCGCAAACATGAGCTAGGATTTAACAGAGAGAGGAAAAGTCCTTTTTGTTTCTTTATTTTATTTACACCACAGCGCCAGTGTGGTTAGGAGAAGCCAAAGGGGGTGAAAAAGCTAAAAAAAACCACCAGGATTTTTGAAAAAAATCACCCAAATGGGCAGGAAAATCGAATCGAAAAACCAATTAAATAGGCTGAATCGAAATTTTTCTTCCTGAATTGGGCAGTTTGCGCTACTGTCTCAGACTTTAGGGCCTGGGATTGGGGAGAGATGGCATCCTCAGTACTTTATAATGCAAGTGAAACGAGGATTTGGTCAGACTTTTGAAGGGTCTGCAGAAGAAAAATATTGTATATGCCAGGGACATGAGACAGCAGGAAATGGGAACTTTTCTTCCTTCTATTTTTGTGAATGGAAAGGTTGAGGATGTCAGAGAATTCAGTTAAATTATGTGCTTTATAAAAAAATATAATAATGTGTTTAATAAAGTTTATAAGCATTGCTGGCCTACCCGGTGAGGTGTTCCTAGTGGTGGTGGTGGCAGTGTGTCAATGTGTTGAGAGGAAGAGGTGGTCTATGAAATTCTCCTGAGCAAACTCCGGGCCCATTTCCACCCCCCAGTTAGTCCACTCCACTCAACTAGTTCACACACTGAGTGGGTCTTTGGGTATTGTGCCTAGGTAGTTGTTTTGGGATCTCTTCCAGTGGTTTCTTGTATCTCCTTGTGGTCCAAGGAAGGAAACTTTGTTAACCTTAGCATTGACCTTTTGTAACAGTGCTGCTTGTGTGGCATTAGGCTATCTAGTGATCGAAAGAAAAAAAACAGACCTTTGCACATTTTTGCACTATAGGTGGGTGTATGAGGAGATTCACATTTCCTGCACAGCTAAGTTCGTGTGAAGTTCCCTTGTGCTGTATTTGACATCTAGCAAAGTCTCTGTTTGGAAGGAAATATCTAAGCTTAAAAACGAAGTGGCCAGAAGTTATGGTAAAAGCAGATAGCTTAGCTGGTTTTAAGAAAGATTTGGACAAATTCCTGGAGGAAAAGTCCATAGTCTGTTATTAAGACATGGGGGAAGTGTCTGCTTGCCCTGGATCGGTAGCATAGGATGTTGCTACTCTTTGGGTTTTGACCAGGTACTAGTGACCTGGATTGGCTACCATAAGAATGGGCTACTGGGCATGATGGACCATTGGTCTGACCCAGTTAGGCTATTCTTATGTTATGTTCTCATCTGTAGGGGCTTTTGTTTTCACTTCTTATTTTAATGTATTTTTTTTTCTGGGAACTTATCAGTGTTTTTTATAATGGGAACAAAAATGGAAGAGAATTAATGTGTGTGGAATGGGGGGGTAACTAATTTCTTCAGCTAAATAATTAAATCCACCTCAACCAGACATAGGAGAACTCGCACACCATTCACACAGCCTCCAACCAAAAACATCAAAAGAAAAAACTGTTTGACAACCTCCTAGTCATTCGAGCTGCAACACTCGACCCCCAACTCTACAACCTATTGACCTCAACCACAGACTACAAAACCTTCAAAAAAGAAATAAAAACCCTTCTATTCAAAAAACACATAAAACCGAACTAACACAATCAGAACTGTCCCAAGCATCACCTGCAACTACTCCATATGTACTTCTCATGTCATGACAATTCAGACATAATTTATGTTATGTTATGTTTGGAATAATGGTTACATATATGAGGTTCAATATAAGAATATTTTCACTCCCTGGTTCTATTCTGACCATTTATACCGTTTCATGGTTATTACAAAAAATATTTTTTACATGGGGGGTGGGTGGGGGGGTGTCAAAAAATGATGGGCCCCGGGTGCCACATACCCTAGGTATGCCACTGCACACAAGTCCACTGTGCCCCATACCCCAAACCACCCGCCCTGCCACATCATGTCCTGCCCCACCATACCCCGCCCCCTGCTCTGCCCCATTTATTGCCCCATTTTCTCACTCCTTTCCCAGCCTCCTATTTCCTGCTATCTACTCCCCATTACCACATTTTTACCACTGTACTCACTGCTCTCTCACTTATCTTGTCATCTCTCTTTTGACCTCATCTACAAGGCTCACCACTTTCAGAATCCCCCTCCCTCTCTCCTCTGGTCAGGCTATAACTCCCTGTCCCTTTATTTCCATCTCCTAGCATCTTATTATCCCAGCTCTCTTCCCTCCTGCCCTCCCATGGGTCCATCTCTCCTCCTCTATCCCCATGATTCAATATTTTGCTCCCTCTCTTTTCTGTTTTTCTTCTTCCCTCCCCCCTTGATGCTGAATAATGAAATGGAGGGGGAAAAAAGAGATATGCTGCATCTCTCTGCCGTCCATCCACAGGCCTAACATTTCTCCCTCCCTCCCATCCCCAGATCCAATTTCTCCCCCTTTCTCTTCCCAACTGCCCCATCCCATCTCTCCCCCTGCCTGCCTGCCTCCCTCCCTTCCCCAGGTCCACCATTTCTTCCTTTCTTCTTCCCAACAGTTCTCCCTTCAAGTATCTTTTCCCCTCTTCGTCCACACCATCCCAGGTCCAACTTCTCTCCCTTCAGACCATTGCTCACTCTCTCCATACTCTGTTTCTGGCCCCATAAATTCTCCTCCCACACCCAATCTAGCACTTCTTTTAATTCTATTCCCCTCTGTACTTTAAAAAAAAAGTCCAGGAGGCTTCCTCGGCCCAGTATGTTTTCCCCCTTTTCTCATCACCCATGCATCTCTACCTCACTTCTCTCCCACCATGTCTAATAATTCTCTCTCCCCAACAGTTCTTCTCTTTCTTCATCTCCCCATGTGCATCATCTCTTTCCCTCTCTCAGACACCCAATTCTCCTTTTCTATTCTCTTCCTCACCTCAGCATCTCTTTCCCTCACTCCCTCCATTCTTCCATTTTATGGCTCATGCTTCCCTCCCTCTTTCCCTTCATTCTGTGTCCTAAGTTCATGCCCCTCCTTCATTCCTTCCATCATTTGTCCTGTTTGTGCTCCCTCCCTCTTAAGTCTCAACACATCATTCTCCCTCCCTCCCTTCTGTGCCATGGGTGTTTAGCTTCTTGCTGGCTCCCTCCTCCGTCTTGCTACAGTGTTTGCTTAAAGCCGTGGGCAGCGGCTCCTACATGCCTCCCACGGCTGATCTGGAAGCCTTCTCTTCTTCCCTCTCTCTCGTAACCACTAACGTGCAGCATCTACTCCTCCCTTCCCTCCCCTATCTCTCTACTTCCTTCCAGCGTGTTCCCCTCTATCTCTCCTCCCCATTTCCTTTCAGTATCTGTTCCTCTCTCCCCTCCCCCTCTCTCTCCACTTCCCTTCAGCGCCCTTCGTGTTGTCCAGCAGCCCCCTCCCAATCACCGCGGTCCGGACATCTCCCTCCCTACCCTCACCTTCACTGGTGATTTTCATTGTTCTGCCTCCGAGCAACCCAAGCCTTTTCTCAAGTAGTTTGCGGCTGTTCTGAAACTTCTTCTCTGATGCAGCTTCCTGTTTCCGGTTGCATCAGAGGAAAAATTTCAGGCAGTCGCGCACGACTTGTAAAAATGTTCATGCCACTCAGAGATACAACAATGAAAATCTCTAGCAAAGGTGAGGGGAAGGAAGGAAGGGAGGGAAGGATGGAAATGCCTGTATTGCGGCGATCACGAGGGAGGGGACTGCTGGACCACACAATCGTGAGGGGTGTTGTGAGGCAATGGGCACAAACTACTTAACTGCAGGGACAAGGCCATTCACGCTCTATGGGGCGGTGAATGGCTTTGTCTCCATACCCACGGCAATCATTTTTTTGTCGTCCCCCCCCTCATTGTGGCGGGTTACCCACAGCTACCCACAGCTAGCTGCGGGTAACAGTCACTGTGTCATTCTCTACTGCCAGCTCAGGGAGAATATCAGATGGCCCTCTTTAACACTTGTTTGCATACATTTAAATATCATTTGTACTCATTTTTGGTGGATGGGTTTTTTCTGGCCTTAGAACCTTCTCAGCACTGTGTGCAGCTTAACACCAATGCTATTCTAGCACATCAGCTAGGGAGTTTCCAAATCCCATAGCGTGCAACCCAGAAGGAGGAAGGGCATGGTCAGGGGAGATGGTAGAGAGACAAAAAGAGCATGATTCTATAAACAGCACCTAACTGTGCCTAACTTGTAGGTGTCAGTTTGTATAATTGTCAACCAACCACTAGGCGTCCTTTATAGAATCACACCAAGCAGTGCCTAGGCATCGTTGAGGTAGGCACCAGAGACCAAATTCCAAAAAAGGTTAAAAAGGGGATAAATCCTTTTTTAAGTACATTAGCGAAAGGAAAAAAAACATAAGCAGTATTGTGCGCCTAAAGAAACCTGACAGCAACTTCGTAGACTTGGACGCAGACAAAGCAGAACTACTTAATAACTACTTCTGCTCGGTTTTCACCTGCGAAGCGCCAGGATCCGGACCTCAGCTACAGACAAAGGGGTGCTCGGAGGACCCATTCTGGGACCTTGAATTTACCGTGAGCAATGTCTACCACGAGCTATCAAAGCTGAAAGTAAACAAAGCTATGGGCCCGGATTATCTACACCCCAGAGCACTTCGGGAATTGAGAGATGTCCTGGCAGAACCGTTGAATGAGCTTTACAATCTTTCCCTACGCAAGGGAAAAGTCTCCTTGGACTGGAAAATTGCCAACGTTATTCCGCTCCACAAACAGGGATGCAGGTCAGAGGCTAAAAATTACAGACCGGTGAGTCTCACATCAATAGTGTGTAAGCTCATTGAAACATTGATAAAAAAACCAGATTGGACGCGATTCAGGATGATGAAAAATTAAGGGATCCACACCAACATGGCTTTACAAAGGGAAGGTCTTGTCAATCCAATCTGATAAGCTTCTTTGACTGGATAACAAAAAAACTGGATAGGGGACAGTCCTTGGACATCGTGTATCTGGATTTCAGTAAGGCCTATGATAGTGTCCCACATCGTAGGTTATTGAACAAGATGAATGCAATAGGCCTAGGAGAAACACTGATTGCATGGGTAGAAGACTGGCTTAGTGGCAGATTTCAAAGGGTGATGGTAAACGGTATTCCCTCAAAAACATTTGAAGTGACCAGTGGAATGCCACAGGGCTCGGTCTTGGGCCCGATACTATTTAATATCTTTGTAAGGGATATGCCTCAGGGACTTCGTGGCAAAATTACATTATTTGCCAATGACGCTAAACTATGCAACGTTGTGGGCAACGCAGCAGAACCAGACACTGCAACCATGCCCGACACTATGAAGCAGGACCTGCTTTTACTGGAACAATGGTCCAGTACTTGGCAACTGAATTTTAATCAACCAAGAAAAATAGAGAAAAAATTAGTATACAAATAAGAAGGGCAAAAACTAGTCGAATCATATTATATTATTTTGACGTTATTGAATGTGAGGGGCTTATTTTTGATTCAACTGAATTTTAATGCCAAGAAATGTAAGGTGATGCACCTTGGTAGCAGAAATCCATGCAGAACATACACCCTGAATGGTGAAAACCTAACAAGAACTATAGCAGAACGGGACTTGGGAGTAATCATTCGGGAAGATATGAAAGCTGCCAATCAGGTGGAGAAAGCTTCAGCAAAGGTTAGACAAATGCTGGGTTGCATCAGAAGGAGCTTTATCAACCGAAAGCCTGAAGTTATTCTGCCTTTATACAGATCCATGGTAAGACCTCACCTGGAGTACTGTGTTCAGTTCTGGAGGCCACATTATCTAAAGCAGTGGTTCCCAACCCTGTCCTGGAGGACCACCAAACCAATCGGGTTTTCAGGCTAGCCCTAATGAATATGCATGGAGCAGATTTGCATGCCTATCACTTCCATGATATGCAAATCTCTCTCATGCATATTCATTAGGGCTAGCCTGAAAACCCGATTGGCCTGGTGGTCCTCCAGGACAGGGTTGGGAACCACTGATCTAAAGGACGTGAAGAGAATGGAGTCGATTCAGCGAATGGCCACTAGGATGGTCTCTGGACTTAAGGATCTCCCATATGAAGAGCAGCTGAGCAGGCTATGCCTGTATTCTCTCGAAGAGCGTAGAGAAAGGGGAGACATGATGGAAACATTCAAATACATCACAGGCCGCATTGAGGTGGAGGAAGAAATCTTTTTTCTTACCGGTCCCACAGTGACAAGAGGGCATCCGCTAAAGCTCAGAGGGGGAAGATTTCATGGGGAAACCAGGAAATACTTCTTCACCGAAAGGGTAATTGATCGATGGAATGGTCTTCCACGTCAGGTAGTTGAGGCCAGTAACACGCTTGACTTCAAGGGACGATGGGACAGACAGGTGTGGTCGCTCAAGAGGAATGCTTAATAGATGGATTCTCAAGGGAGGGAGGGAGAATTCTTGAGTGGGCAAACTTGTTGGGCCGTCGGCCCTTTTCTGCCGTCATACTCTATGTTTCTATGTTTCTTTATTAGGACAGATTTTACCTGGCCTAATTTACTGGCACCTAACTCACATGCCTGGCAATGTCTAAGTTTACCGTGCCTATTCTCCACTCCCTAACCATGCCTACTTTTCAGGTAGGCATTGTTTGGTGTCAAAGGGTGCCTTGACTTAGGTATCGCTAGCAACCACATGGATATGCATGCACAAACTTAATTAGTAACATAGTAGATGACAGCAGATAAAGACCTAAATGGTCCATCTAGTCTGCCCAACCTGAGTCAATCTAAAAATTTGTTGTTGGGGATTTTTCTTCTTCTTCTTCTCCTTAGCAATTTCTGGGCAAGAATCTAAAGCTCTGCCCAGTACTGTTCTTAGGTTCCAACTACTGAAGTCTTCGTCAAAGCTCACTCCAGTCCATCTATACCCTCCCAGCCATTGAAGCCCTCCCCAGCCCATCCTCCACCAAACGGCCAAATACAGACACAGACCGTGCAAGTCTGCCCAGTACTGGCCTTAGTTCTTCAATATTTACTGTTATTTTCTGATTCTAGATCCTCTGTGTTCATCCCACGCTTTTTTGAACTCCATCACCGTTTTCCTCTCCACCACCTCTCTCGGGAGTGTATTCCAGGCATCCACCTCCCTCTCCATAATAAAAAGTAATAAAAAGAATGTTTTTTTAATCGGTTTTTAATGGCATGGTCAATTACCATGCCATTTAACCAATTAAAAAACAATTTTGTTGTATGCGGATTTTAGTTATGCATCACTAGGTATTCACGATTAGGGTAACGCTTATAGAATCTGACCTAAAGTGTATGAATTCAGGAAAACTTGGGACAAATACATTGGATCTCTAAGGGAGAGGCGGGGATAATAGATGGTATGGCTAGGCAAACTACTATAGATAGGCCTTATGGTGTTTATCTGCCTTCATTTTTCTCTGTTTCTGTTTCTCTGTTTTCCCCATAAAATCCCTCTAATTTTAAGTTTATGTTCATCCCTATTACAGTGTACTAAAGAATTTTCCATTTGTTCCATTTTTCCTCCTAGCTATACATTGGATAAAGAAGAAAAAGTTTTGTTAGAGTAAGTTATTTTTTATTGATTAGCTTCCTAAGATTCAAAAGGATAACAAAGGAAGCACCAATGCAGCATCATATGATCACTGACAAGGTCAACCCATTAATGCTGGACAACCTACTTATGCAATCAGTAATAAAAGCAAATCAAAAGTACAAAGATTCTATGGGGTATAACATTTGAAGAAGATACAGTAATTCTTTGTTGCCCTGGATCTTTTCAAACATAATCCTATTGATATAGAGAAGAGCCTATTCTTTTGAGGCTTTTTTTCACCCTGCAGTTGTCACTCATTTTTTTTCTCCTTTTTTTATCATTTCTACTATTAGCAAAATATTTCTTCACCCCTCTGCCCCCAGCAAATGTCCATTTTGCTCAGTAGTGCCACAAGCAACAGCCCACTCATTATAAAAGAGAACACCGTACTAGTATTTTTATATTATCACAGCTTTAGTCTTCACAAACTTTCTGCTAAAGTGGCACATTCTCACTGCTCAGAAAACATCTACAAGAAATCCATAGAGACTAAATCAAGTCTTAGTTTTAAAAGACTTCAGCATTCATTTAGTCCTGGCCCTAGCTCATGTCTTTTTCAGTGGCAGCTAAAGGTAAGGTATCCTAAGGTATAATAGGGCTTACAATGTAAGTGGGATTTCTTCTTATCTTAGGACCATGCCTTTTTTATTTACCTTTTTTAATATCTAATATAATAAAATGCTAGGCCGCACATGCGCACTACCATCGCGTGCGTCCGTTTTCCGTGAGATGTACAGCATCTCAGATAGGAGTGCGCATGCACCCGAAACACTCTCTCTCCTCCCCCGAGATGGATGTCAGACACGGCGGCTGTCAGCCCGTGCTGTTTTTTGATCTGCCCTGCTCCTTGCCTGAAGTCCTCTCTCCTCCCCGAGGCTGATGTCGGACGCGGCGGCTGTCAGCCGTGCTGTTCTTCGCTCTGCCCTGCTCCTTGCCTTACTATATTTTTAAGTTGAAAGACCAGGCAGCGGCTCCTCTCAGGATCCCCACCTGCGTCGGAAGTCCAATGCAGTCGGGGATCTTGAGAGGAACCGCTGCCACCGTGTCTTTCAACTTAAAAATATACTAAGGCAAGGAGCAGGGCAGAACGATCTTCAAAATGGCGGCAACTCGATCTCCGTTCCTCCGGGGGGGGGTGTCTGGGAAGAGAGGGATCGCGGCCACTCAGCGCCCCCACCGAGGAGCCCAGCAACTTTCTGCTGCCCGGGACCCGAGTCATTTGCCGCACCCCCTCTTCCCTTACCGCGGGCCCGACTGGCGATTTAAGCAGCGTGTGCAGCAGTCTTCACACGCTGCTTCGGGCCCTTCTACTGCCCTGATTTGCTCCGGACGTGCCAGAGTAAATCAGGGCAGTAGAAGGACCCGAAGCAGCGTGTGAAGACTGCTGCACACGCTGCTTGAATCGCCATGTGTAGTCGGGCCCGCGGGAAGGGAAGGGAAGGGGGGGCGGCAAAAGACTCAGGCCAGCATTTGTAGTCGCGACTATGCGAAGGGAAAGGGGGTAGAGGAAACGCTAATGCTGCTGCACAGGGAACTGGTGTGGGGGGAGGGAAATGGAAGGGGGAGGGAATGCTGCTTTGCACAGACAGACAGAGAGAGGAAGGGAGACACAGGGGCAGGTGCACAGGGAACTGGTGTGGGGGGAGGGAAATGGAGGGGGAGGGAATGCTGCTTCGGACAGACAGACAGAGGGAGGAAGAGAGACAGAAAGAAAAGAATAAAGACACAGGGGCAGGGAGATATACAGAAAGACAAACAGACAAAGGGGGCCAGGGACAGAGACAGACAGAAAGAAAGACAGCGGGAGTCGCGTCAGGAGGGGTGCAGGATGCCGCAGAGGGAACTTTTCCAATGGGTGCAACTGGGCGGCTGTCGGGAGCCTCTGATCAGGGGCAGAGCAAGGTAAGTGTATCATAGCGATAAGAAGGAGGGGGGGAGAAAAAGGAAGGGACGCCTACTGCTGGACAGGGGAGAAGGAAAGAGGTGCTGATGGACGGGGGGGTGAAGAAAAAGGAACGGAAGCCTAATGTTGGACAGGGGGAGAAGGAAGGTGCTACTGGACAGGGGGGAGGTAAAACAAAGGGAGAAGGGCTGCTGCTGCATAAGGAGACCTGTGAATGGGGTGGTGGTGGACACAGGGGAGGTAAAAGGAAGGGAGAATGGACAGGGGGAGCAGGCAAGGGGTGGTGATGGACAGCCAAGGAAAAAGAAAGACAGAAAGAAAGAAAGCGGCTAAGGAGAGAGAGAGAGAGAAAGAAATAAAGAGAGACACACACACATATATTCTAGCACCCGTTAATGTAACGGGCTATAAGACCATGTATATAATGCATTCCAAAATAATCATACAAGCATCCACTTGTTCAGGTAACGCAGAACTGAAAACAGTAATCTAGATAAAGAAAGAAAAAACAATTAGGTAACAATTAAAGTTCTTCCTTAGACCCCAATAATTAAAAGTGAATAAATGATAAGGAGATCTAATAAGAAAAGACCCTAATGTGAATTAAACTCAGACATAATCTTAAATAGCAAGCAATTAGCTTGAAATTCAGGTAGATCTCTTTAAATCAATAAAGGCCCTCAGATGCTCCGGTATAATAAACATAAGTTATACCCAAATATTTTATATGACATTTACATGGACAAGCCAAAACTAGCAAAGTGGAGTTGTTGAACTGGAACTCCCAGGTTTATTGATATCATAAAATAGAATACATAAAAAAATAAAAGCAAATATGATAAAACAACTACAAACTGTTCAAAACACAGCGCTAAGACTTATCTATTCATTACATTACATTAGTGATTTCTATTCCGCCTATACCTTGCGGTTCAAGGTAGATTACAAAAGAAGTTATCTGGCCATTTCCAGAGGAATTGAAGAGTAGAGCGAGTTGCTTCAGAGAATTGAGATAAGTCTTGTGATGTTAGTTTGTCTTCAAGGATTTCTTGAATAGGATGGCTTTTATTTCTTTTCTGAACGATTTGTAGTCTGGAGTCGTTATCAGTAAATTGGCGAGTTGGTAGTCTAGTTTTGCTGCTTGTGTGGCTAGAAGGCCATCGCAGTTTTTTTCGTTTGACGCCTCTGATTGTGGGATGCGTGAACGGTTTGTGAGTTCTCCTGTGTCTGGTTGAGGTAGTTTGGATTAGGCAGTTGTTTAGATAGGCTGGTTCATCTCTGTTTATGGTTTTAAATAGTAGGTAGTAGAATTTGAATTGTACTTTTGCTTGTATTGGGAGCCAGTGTGAATCGAGGTATGGGCCGGGTTGGGCCCATATGCCTAAGGCCCCGCCCACAGGAGGGGCCTAAGCCTACTGGGCCTATTCCAGTTGGCCCAGGTGTCTCAGGCCCCACCTGTGGGCTGGATTTGAGCAGCCTGGGCCAATCAGGCCCTAAGGCCAGCCATTCAACGGATGGCTGGCCTGTCGGACGGATGGGCTTGGCACCCGTCCGTCCGACCAACGATTTTGAAGGTATGGGGAAGGGGAGTGGGGGGGTCATAGGGTCAGCAGGGGATCATGGGGTCAGCAGGGGGCGATCAGGGATTAAGGGGGGGCCCTTGCGTCGAGGGCAGGAGGGTCTGAGATCCCTCCTGCCCGTATCTTAGTGGGGGTGGAGGGGTTCACCTGGGCAGGAGGGCTTGGGCTCTCTCTTGCCCGATCATGTTGGGTGGATTCGGGGGTCCCGCGGGGCAGGGGGCTTGGGCTCCCTCCTGCCCCGATCATGTCAGGGAGTTCAGGGGTGCCGTGGGACAGGAGGGCTTGGGCTCCCTCCTGCCTGATCATTGTAGGGGGAGGGCTGATTGCTGCAGGAAAGATGGCTCATTTCTCCAGCCGCGATGGTGATTGCCCACCCCGCTCTGAACCGCGGCACTTTGGGATGAGGATCGCCGGCAGGGGGGATGAGCCATCTCTCCTGCAGCAATAGACAGGGGAGGGGGATGGGCGATCACCATCGCGGCAGGAGAGATGAGCCATCTCTCCTGCAAAAATAGTCAGGTTTCTGGGGCCGCTGAGCTGCAGTCAAAACGTATAAGTGCCGACTAGGCAACCTGCCTAAAGTTTTGGTTATACCTGCTGTACGCCTAGGTCTAGGTCGACCCACCTCCCGCCCACCGCCCACCCTTTCCTTTAAAAATGCCTCTTTTGGCTCTATGCATTTAGAGACAGGGGAAAGGCCCAAGCTGGTTTTAGATATGTCTAAAACTAGCTTTGATTATGGGTACTTGGACGATCAGGCTTTTTGATCGTCCAAGTACCCATTTAAGCCACTTTTTAGACTTTTTATGTTTTTTGATTATGAGCCCCCTAACCTTTTTAATCATCCCATTGTAAAATTTTCCATTGGAATGACCAGTAGTTTTGTTGTGGTAGAGACATATGTCTTTTACCAAGAATTACTATCAGTTTCAGCTTCATTTCAAATAAACCCATCTCATCATTGTTCTATTTGGCTGGAGACCAGCAACCAGTTCAACAAACTCAGGCAACTCTGCTGCTCTCATAGGCTATATTTACTATACAGCAAAACTTAAGATGAAATGATCCAGTGTTTGCATGACAAGGTTTGCAATAGCAAAATCATGTTCAGAGTTTTGCTGTTTCATTTGGTTTACTGAGGAAATATCATTTATGTCTTGCTTCTGCTTTTACTTTTTACTTTTAACTGCAAGCATCAAATGTAACTAGGTGTAAGTAGTAAACATTGGTGAAATTATTACTTCAGTAAAAGTGACAAATGATATTCTGAACTTCTTTACAAGTAAAAGTAACAAAACCTTTACTTAATTACTGTACCTAGGTACATTTACTTAGTTACTATACAACAACGGGTCAAAAATCCTTTACTGACACCTGTGGCTCAAGCCTCTGTTGTCTTTGGCCACCTCCGCTTCTAGGCCTATATTTAGGAGCATTACTTTCAGTTGAAAACTTAAGGGAAAATTTATCAAGGGGTGCTAACCAATTTAGCTCACATTAAAATAGAAACATAGAGTATGACGGCAGATAAGGGCCGGCGGCGCAACAAGTCTGCCCACTCAAGAACCCTCCCTCAACAAATCTGCCCACTCTAGAATCCCCTCTCCTACGAGAATCCATCTTTTAAGCATAACTCTGTAGCAACCCCATATGTTTGTCCCATCGTCTCTTGAAGTCGAGCATGTTTCTGGCCTCGACCACTTGGCGTGGAAGACCATTCCATCGATCAATCACCCTTTTGGTGAAGAAGTATTTCCTGGTGTCACCATGAAATCTCCCCCCTTTAAGTTTTAACGGATGCCCTCTTGTCGCCATGGGACCCTTGAGAAAAAAAGATTTCTTCCTCCACTTCAATCCGGCCCGTGATGTATTTGAATGTTTCTATCATGTCCCCCCTTTCTCTGCGCTCTTCGAGAGAATATAAGCGCAGTCTGGCCAGACGTTCCTCATAAGGGAGATCTTTAAGTCCTGAGACCATCTTAGTGGCCATTGATGATTAGTGTTCATAGGAATAGAATGGGCACCTTAGCATTTAGCGTGTGCTAATAATTAAAGGGGGAATGAGACTTAATATACTGCTTTTTCTGTGTGGTTTACAAATTCAAAGTGGTTTACATATTTTAGACAGGAACTTATATGTACTTGAAGCAGTGAAGTGTTAAGAATATACAGCATTTCCAATGTGTACAAAATACAGCAATCAGACTCCTAAATAACCTTCAAGCCCACAACCCTATCTCCTAAGCTCTATCCTAAGCCTATCTCCTAAGCTCTATCCTAAGCCTATCTCCTAAGCTCTATCATCAGCCCACTGGCTACCTGTAGCCAAATGCTGCATCTTCAAGGGCTTGATGCTAGCGTACATATACCTGCACAACATGGTACTAGACCAGGGGTCTCAAAGTCCCTCCTTGAGGGCTGCAATCCAGTCGGGTTTTCAGGATTTCCTCAATGAATATGCATGAGATCTATTTGCATGCACTGCTTTCATTGTACGCTAATAGATCTCATGCATATTCATTGGGGAAATCCTGACAACCCGACTGGATTGCGGCCCTCGAGGAGGGACTTTGAGACCCCTGTACTAGACTACATGTCAACTAAGGGCTCCTTTTACACAGCCGCGTTAGCAGTTTAACGTGCGTAATAGCGCGCGCTAATTTGCCAGCCGCGCTAGCCGCTACGCCTCCTCTTGAGCAGGTGGTAGTTTTTCGGCTAGCGCAGGGGTTAGCGTGCGCTACAAAGGTGCATGCGATAAAGCCGCTAACATGGCTTCGTAAAAAGAGCCCTAAAGCTTCCTGCATATGTGCCAAACAGATCGCTCCACTCCCAGGAGGAAACATGCCTCCAAACATCCTCTGGTCGGGTCCTGCCACTACAGAACGCCAGATGATGACCTTACTCTCAGTTCTTTCCACGCTACTCGAATCAACTGCCCCAACAAATCAGATCACTCAATGGACTCCTAAATTTTGGAAAATAGAAGAAATGTATATTGGAACTAGATCCTCTGTATATGTCGAGTTAGGATGCAAACATTGTATTGTAAGTATGCCAAATTGTGACTCGTTTTGACTGTACTGTATATCATGTATGTTAAATAACCTGTAACCCGTTCTGAGCTCATTGGGGAGAACGGGATAACAAAATGAATTAAATAAATAAGTGACGTGCCCAGAGTCACAAGGAGCTACAGTGGGAAGTAAACTCACAACCTCAGGGTTCTGAGGCAGCCGCTCTAACCACTAGACCTTTCCTCCACTCCCAAAAATTGGCCCAAAGAATACCCCGTCTCTCTCATTTACTCTGTGTTCCATTGGCACAGTCTCCTTGGGTTTAAGCTTAGGTTTTTGTTTTCTTTTTATGTTTCTTCCCAACAGCTGGTTGTCCAGATTCCTTGATGAAAAGGCCTCATTCCGTCAGAATTCTGGGTGATGAACAGGGGAGTTAACATTTCAAAAGTGCCATCAGTATGCCATGCAAGTGATATGCTAAAGAGATGGTTTCAGCGCTCTCCAGGGTTGCAGTTTGACCCCAGTGCTATGAAAAGAGAAAGGAGAAAAGAAACACACAGGCGTTGCTAAAATTGTTTTTTTTGTGTTCTACCCATCAGTCTTGACAAGCTATTAATTGGTACATCTGCTACATGCCATAGCTTTTTAACTTAGAATATCAGCAGTTAACAGGCTCTATATATTGGCAGAAAGGCAAACAAAAAAAAAAAAATTCAAGTTTTACTTTTGCCCTAGAGAAAGATAATTAAAGCTTTCTATACTGTTTATATCAGAAAAGTTGAATGTTTTCAGGTGATCCAATACTAGCAGCAATAATATGCCCTATTCAGCACATAGAAATGCATTTTTTCGCCTGGGATTTATTTTATTCCTTTGAGCTAGCACCCTTTGAGAGAAAACCTTAAATAGTACAGCCATTCTTCAGGTTTAACGAAGCTGCCAAGTTCTCCATTTCCATGAGGATGGGATTTGGGTGAGTCCTGGTTTTCAATTTATACCCCAATGCATGGTTGCATTTACAATCCCCGATTCTACTATTTGAAATTGGCTCTATGGCACTACATGGCCCCCATTCACCTCAGGCGTGGCTTCCTAACTCTCTTTTCTTAATGCAGACTTCCCCCTGTCCTGCCTTGTCTAGATGCTTGCTGCTAACACTCTGTCCAGAATGACTGCTGCTTTCCTTCAGCCAAAAGGAAAAAAAAAAATGTGATATTTAATGTTTCTTTTTCATTTGCCAATAATTGTGTGCACTATTTGTGAAGAGAACATACCAGTATGCACGAACTATTATGCATGCGACAATATTAGGACAAAAAGTGCACACTTTTTCTGAAATTGTGTAGATAGTAGAAGCTAAAGACTGGGACCAACACAAATAGAAAAATTAAATGGCTAGACAGCAAAAGTAGGAAAAGGAATTTGGGGGTAGATCTTCAGCTGGCAGCGGTGAGTGGTTGGGGGGGGGGGGGTTAGCCACTGGCATCAGTATTCCTAGTTATTTAAGGCCAAGCCATGTCCAGGCACTGACACTGAATATCTGAGTTTATATAGCTGCTTCTCTCTTATGAGGGATCACTGAAAAGATCTCAGCCCAACTAAGAACAGAATGATGTGGAGCCACGACACTTAAAAGTTATTCCACACTTTTCATGACCTAGGGGGTATGAAAGCAAACACTGTAGTTGGTTTCAAAACGGAAAGTGTGTGAGTGAAGACTATTGAATTCCCTTTCCCCAGGCAGGAATGGCAGGGCAAAAGTGCTGAGAGAAGCCTTGCAGTAAACTAAGCTGTAACTTGAATAGGAATAAAAAGAGAGGAAAATAAAAAACCCTTTTTCCCTATGAAGTAGCAAGCAGGGAGGGGAAAAGCCTTATCCCAGCCAGGGGGTTAGGGTCTTCTTGGGGGGAAGGGAGAGGCAGCTGCTGGAACTGTGTTTAATGCAAAGCAGCCTTTATACCAAACACTACCATTGTACGGAATTCAGAGAACAGTTGAACTGTGGAAAAGTTTATTTTGATTATTTGGAAGTTCCAGATATGGACTGTGTATAAAGTAAAGCCAAGGGCTACCTAAAAGGAACTGCATCTAAATGAGAGGAAATTATTTTGCATTCATGGAAGAATAAAAAAATGTTTTCTGAGACATAATTTTGACTGGGACCTTTTTTTCCTTGGGGGCCCAGAGCCTCACTATCACTGGTACTCCAAGAGGCGTGGATCCTATGGGGAGAAAAACATCTGAAAACCAGCCTAAGTCGGCACTTGGACGAATATTGTCAAAATACGTCCAAGTACCAATAATAAAAACGGGGTTTGGATGTATTTCTAAACAACCTAGGCCTTCATAGTGCCAAGGGCGGGAATTGGGTGGGACATGGGCCAGCTTAGATTTAGTTGTACTGCATGTATAACTGAAAGTTATATAGCACAGGATTGATGAAACGTGGACATTGTGACTTAGACCATTTAAAACATGGTTGTCCAGTCCATCGCTTTGTAGACCCCTCCCACATCCAAAAGGTCTATTTCTAGACGTTTTTGCCTTGGATGTAAAGTTGGACGAAAATATGGTATAAAGATGGACGATTTAGCAGCTTAGATGATCAGATTGACAGGATATATAATTAGACGATTTTCAAAACGGAAAATAATTTGGACATATTTTTCGAAAATGTGTCCTTAGCTGTTTTTTTACTTTGGACAACTTGCGTCTTGAATGAAAACGGACTTAGACGTTCCTTTTGATTATGTCCCTCCACGCATGTGACGGACGCCGTGGTTGACCTTCGGACATCCACGACCCCGTCACATGCCTGTCGGCTTCTGGTATATTGGAGATATCCTCTTTGGTAAATACAGACACAAAAAAAGTGTTGTTTGTCGGCAATGGCTTTGTCCTCCTTTAGTACTCCCTTTATTCCATGGTCATCTAACAGCCCCACCGCTTCCTTCGCGGGTCGTTACCCCTTAATATATCGAAAGAACGGCTTAAAATTTTTTACATCTTTGGCTATATTTTTTCTCATAGTCTCGTTTGGCTCCCTCTCACCACCTTATGGCACTTGCTTTGATGTTGTTTGTGCTTTTTCCAGTTTTCGCCCATTTTTGTCCTTTTCCATTCCTTAAACGAAGTCTTCTTGTCTCTGATCACTTCCTTCACTGCTACAGTGAGCCACGCCTGTTCCTTGTTCTTTTTCCTCTTGAAACCTTTGTTGATACGTGGTATAAATAGATTTTGTGCCTTGGTGACTGTGTCCTTAAAAAGGACCATGCTTGCTCTAGCATTTTTTACAGTGCTTATCCTCTTTCTAATCTTCTTCCCCACCATGACTCTCATCCCTTCGTAGTTCCTTTTTCGGAAGTTCAGTGCCATGGCTGTCGTTCTGGATCAATTTTTTGTTCCTGTGTCCAGGTTTAAGTGGATCATGTTGTGATCACTGTTTCTCAGCATCCCTTCTATACCTTGTGCCGGTCCTCGTAGTCAATTTAGAATTAAGTCCAGAATTGCATTTCCTCTCGTATTTTCCTTGACAAGTTGTTTCAGGAAGCAATCGCCTACACGGCATCCAGGAACTTGGTCTCCCTACTACAGCTGGAGGTGCCTAGATTCCAATCTATCCCCAGATAATTGAAGTCGCTCATGATAACTGCGTTGCCTCACTTGCATTCGTGTTTAATCTCATCCGTCATTTCTCCATCAGTCTATTCGTACTGCCCTGGAGGTCAGTAGTAGATGCCAATCTTCGTATCCGTTCCATTTGTTCCCAGTATTTTGGCCCAAAGAGACTCTAACCTTATTTTTCGTTTCCAGCGTGTTTTCTCTGGTAGACTCAATTCCCTCTTATATATAAAGAGCAATACCCCCACCTTTTTGTCCTACTCTGTCTCTGCAGTATAGCAGGTATCCCGGTAGCACAGTGTCCCAGACATTTTCCTCATTTCACCATGTTTCCGTGATGCCAATGATGTCTAGGTTATCTTTTTGTGGCACAGCTTCCAATTCCCCCATCTTATTCCTTAGGCTCCTTGCATTTGTGTACAAACACTTAAGTTTGCTGCCTGTTACTTTCTTGTATTTCCTTCCCCCTTCTGTCTCCCTTGCTTCCGTCCCTTTCAATCCATCAGGATTTCTATTTTGCCTATGATCATGAAAGGGAATACATTTAAGTGGAGTCGTAGATGGCAAAGTAGGATTCAATAGAGTGCCAGACTGGATGAACTGAAGATTGAGAGACATCTACCATCCAAAGAGTGCCATATCTCAGAAACATGGCAAGGTGATATTTATGGAAGTCCAGAAAACCCACTCCCCCATGCTTTTTAGGTAGCTTTAATGTGGAAATAGCAATGTGAGGAGGTTTATTTCGCCAAGTGAATTTTGAAAGAAGTGTGTCAATATCCTTGTAGAAAAAATGGTTGGCAAGTCTGGGAAGCATTCCTAAAACAAAGTTAAAAATAGGACAGAGAGTCATTTTGACCGTTTCTATTTTTCCCCACCACAATATGTGAAATGGGGACCATTTGGAGGTCAAGATGGAGACTTTATTAAAAGTGTTTTTAGTTTTAAGGTCTTTAAAGTGTCTCTATACCTGTGAAAGAGGATGCCAAAATATTTTAATTGTTCGGGGAAACCATTTTAGGGCAACAGGGCCTAAGTCAGATTGGAAGGTATTGTCATTTAATGGCATGATCAGATTTTTTCCAATTTATACAGTCACTTGAGAATATAGAAAATTTAGAGACCATCTGGAGTAAGGCTGAAATGGAGGTACTAGGCTCAATAAGAAAAATTAGTAGATCATCTGCATAAGCAAGAGTTTTGAATTGGAGTTCTTTACAAGAGATCCCTTTGATATTTGGTGAGTTTCTTATAGCAATTAATAGGGGCTATAAAGCAATATTGGAAAGAAAAGGTATGGAAAACCTTTCATATGCTGAAAGATTAGAAAACTGGGGCTCTTTTCCCTAGAAAAGAGGAGGCTTAGAGGGGACATGATAGAGACTTACAAGACCATGAAGGGCATAGAGAAAGTGGAGAGGGACAGATTCTTCAAACTTTCGAAAACTACAAGAACGAGAGGGCATTTGGAAAAATTGAGAGGGGACAGATTCAAAACCAATGCTAGGAAGTTCTTCTTCACCGAAAGGGTGGTGAACACCTGGAATGCACTACCAGAGGGTGTGATAGGACAGAGTACAGTATTGGGGTTCAAGAAGGGATTAGATAATTTCCTGAAGGAAAAGGGGATAGAAGGGTATAGATAGAGGATTACTATACAGGTCCAGGACCTGATGGGCTGCCGCGTGAGTGGACTGCTGGGCATGATGGACCTCTGGTCTGACCCAGAAGAGGCACTTCTTATGTTCTTATGCTCTTAGGGGGCATCCCTGCCTGGTGCCTCGAGACAGTCCCACTTCTCCAGAGAGAGTGTTGTTGATTTTGAATATAGATTTGGGAGAAGAATACAGAATCTGGACCCATTGTACAAAATTTTTACCACAGCCAAACCATAGTAAAGTTTTATATAAATGAGACCATTCTATCATATTAAAAGCTTTCTCGGCGTCAAGTGAGACAGCAATGGTAGCTTTAGTCTCAGATTGGGCTAAATCAATAAGATCATGGAAAGTGCGGGCATTGTCTCCATTGTCTTTCATGAAACCAACCTGGTCCTGGTGAATAACTTGGGGCAGAAGTAATTCAAGTCTAGAGGCCAGAACTTTAGTGAGAATTTTGCAATCTAAGTTGAGAAGGGAGATGGATCTATAGTTTTCCACTTTAGTTACATCTCTTCCTGGCTTTGGCAAAATTACTATAAGAGCTTCCATGAATCTACCTTGATCAATAGGGTTATGTCATAGATAATTGAAGAGAGACGTGAGTTTTGGAACTAGTAATAAATCAAAAGCTTTAAAAATTCTGAAGAAAGACCATCTGCTCCAGGAGCCTTTTTGAGAAGAAAGTGCTTTGATGGCTGATAGAATTTCAGACATTGAGATTCTTCTTGTGATTCCGATAAGGAAAGGTGAGGTAAATCCTGTAAAAAAGAATCCTGTCACTCTGTTGATTCATTCAATTAGGATGAAAACAATTTGTGGTAGAATTTTACAAATTAATTGGCAATATCTTTGTCAGAGGTGACCAGCTATCCATCATCAGAAATAATAGAGGCAATTCTGGATCTTTCAATTAGCAAGAAAGTGAGCCATGTATCTGCCAGCCTTATTAGCATTAGAATAGAGTCTGGACTTGTGAATCATCACATCCCTGCAGGCTTTTCTGCTGGCCAGAGAATTATATTCATACTGTAGTTGAACCTGCTGATGAAGGAGAGATTTGTCATTGTTTTTGATATGGGCTTGATCTAATTGTGCGATTTTAGATTCTAGTTGAGACATGAGTGCATTATCAGATTTTCTTTTCCAAGCTTAATAGCTAATTGTTTCACCACGAAGATTTGAAGGCTTCCCACACAGTATTAGGAGAAACAGAATCATATTCATTAAGTTGGAAGAATTCCTTTATAAACTTGCTGATTCTGTCAATAAATTGTTAGTCCAAGAGACATGATGCATTAAATCTCCATATTTTTTTGTTGTGATGAAGATGTTAACAGTAGATTCATGGTGATTAAGGTGTGATCTGCGATCACTATTGGGAAAATTGTAGTATTTAATATATTGCAAATGAGAGACTTGGACGTAAAGAAATAATCAATCCTAGTATAGATCTGATGACAAGCGGAGAAGAAGATAAAGTCTTTACCTGTAGAATTATGCATTCTCCAATGATCCGATAATCCCAAATACATGATGATGGAGTGAAGTTCAGACCACATCTTAGATGGGCTGTAGGTTGTCTATCAAGAACAATATATTTATATACTGCAATACCTCACGGTTCAGTGTGGTTTATAATAAGAGGAAGAACTGAAAAAACATAGCATATTTATACCACAAAACAAAGTAAATTATATATAAAATATAACATTAAGAAATTATTAACTTATCTAGATTATACATATTTATCAAACAGATAGGTTTTTAATTATCTCCTAAAGGCTTGGCAAGAAGAAGAATTTAACATCAAACCACTAAAACTTTTCTTCCAAAGTCCTGCCTGAACGGATAGAGTTCTATTAAGAAATCTTTTGTATACACAACCTTTTATTGAGGGGGAAAAAATAAGGTTGTGTTTCATTAAGAAAGTCTGTTTTCTACTAGTTTAAAATTATCTAAAAGGTAACTTGGT
The DNA here is from genome assembly GCF_902459505.1 of Geotrypetes seraphini. Taxonomy (NCBI): domain Eukaryota; kingdom Metazoa; phylum Chordata; class Amphibia; order Gymnophiona; family Dermophiidae; genus Geotrypetes; species Geotrypetes seraphini. Next base: position 257,319,022 of record NC_047086.1, read on the forward strand.
ATAAGACCATATAATGTTTTATAACAAATACAGGCCAATTTAAAAATTATTCTTGCCTCTACTGGAAGCCAATGCAACTTTCGATATTATGGTATTGCATGTTCTGATATTTTTAGATTGAAAATTAGACACACAGCCATATTTTGGATGATTCACATCCTCCTAATGATTTTTTTATAATAACCTAGATAAATGATGTTACAATAGTCTAAAGTACTCAGAACCAAGGTCTGTACAATCAATCTAAAAGACAAAAAGTCAAAATTAGATTTAATTGTGCAAAGCTTCCATAGTGTGAAAAAACTTTTCTTTACTAAAGCATCAAGTTGAGCATCGAACAATAAGTTTCAGTCAAGATATACGTTTCAGTCAATAAGTTTCAGTCAAGATTTTAATAACTAGACTGATAGGATAATTAATTCCATTCAATGTTAAAGAATTTTCTGTAATCTTATTAGCTGGACTTGCCCAAAAAATCATAGTTTTATTAGAGTTTAATTTTAGTCTAAATTCTTTTGACCACTGCTCAACAAACATAATTAAGGATGATACAAAATGTTGAGTATCCGATATTAATGAAGAAATAGGGACTACAATAGTTATATCATCTGCATAACTACCGGTATATAATTTCAAGGAGAAAGTGGGGAACCCTGCGGAACTCCACTTGTGTTACTCCAGACATAAGAATATTGTTCATCACTATGAAGCTGATAAGTTCGATACTATTTTATTTAAAATAATTTTCAAATGTACTATTATAATTTTTATGGCTTGCAATTCCCTGGATTGTATTCAGTGTGCATGATACCATCAATAAGAGAGACATGGGAGAGGGGCAGTTGGTATGCAGTCCTTTCCTGCTGTGTTCAAAATTGCCCCTGCTGACATAGGTGTTGCTATCCTCTCCCTCCAATCTAAGAATTTTAGCTTGCCCCACCACGACACATTCCATCCTGCCCTAGCCCTATCCCAGATTAGCCCCTCCCACCTAAGCCATTCCAAACACTTGAGTCACTAAGGGGGAAATTTTGTAAAAGATGCCAAGGTTAGGCGCTGCTAGATGCCTACATTGAGGATGCCTAGTGAAGTCTAACTTAAATCTGTGCCTAAGTTAATTTTTTAATGAATTAAATGGTATGGTAATTGACCACACCATTAAAAAACCATTATTTTAATTGTTAATTTGGGTTGCGCACAGAATACTGCATGGTGCCTAGCAATGACTAAGTTGAGGCAACCTGCGATGCCTACCTGAAAAACAGGCATGGTTGGGAGAAGGGAATAGGCATGGTTGACTTGGGTGTCGCTAGGCAACTGATGTAGGAGCCAGGAAATCAGGCCAGCTAAAACCTGGCCTAATATACCTGCACTTACTTCTAGAATGCCTAGTGATGTCTAAGTCCACTTAGGTGCCACTAGGCATGGTTCTATAAATGGTGCAACATGGTTGATTGACAACCATGCCAACTGGTGTCTACAAGTTAGGTGCTGTTTTTAGAAATCAGGCCATAAGGTGGAAATTCTATAAGAGGCTCCTAGGTTAGGCCTAAGCCTACATTGAGGATGCCCAGTGATGCCTAACTTAAATCTGCACCTTAGTTAATTGGTTTTTAATGGGTTAAATCAGTGTCTCTTAAACTGTGTGCCAAGGCACAGTGGTATGCCCCAAAGAGATTCCAGGAGTGCCACGAGAGATTCCAGAATTTTACTTTAATTTTAAAAATTTCTATCATAAGTATACACTAGAACAGATTAGATGTACGTTATGTGCGCAAGAGTCTGTCAATGTTATGAGTGTCTATGTGCATATGGATACAACCATCAAGACAAGCATCATTCTTTGACGTGATTGGTCCTTGAAAACGAATAGTAAGTAATTTTAGTTTTATTTTTATTTTTTATGCAGTAGTTATCCTAACTTGAGCAACAAAGCAATCAAGGCTTTGTTACCGTTTGGATCTTATCTATGCAAACTTGGATTTTCATCTCTGACAGAAATTATATTGAAAAGAAAAAAGAATGGCTGCAGATGGTGGATGGTGAAATGCTTGTTTGCTTGTTGACCATCGAGCCGCATTTTGTTTTAAGTTGCATTCATAAACAAGCACATCTATTGCATTGGTCAGCAATTCTATTCTGTCTTCTTTAGTTTAACCCTTGTTACAATTACTCATACATAGCTTAAAGAACTTTAAATAAATAACTCTCAAATTTCATATTTTTTTTTTTTGTAGATTTTGCAATTTTATAATTTCAATTATATGCAACAAAAAACATTTGCTCCGTTTAGTGTGCCAGAGCTAAAAATGTTTGAGAGACACTGAGTTAAATAGTGGGCTAATTAATCATGCCATTAAAGCCCCATTAAAAACAATTAATTGTTAATTTAGGTTACACATGGAATACAACCTAGCGATGCCTAAGTCAAGGCACCCTGCATTGGCTAACTGAACAGTAGGCATGGTTAGGAACGGAAAATAAGTATGCTTGACTTAGGCATCGCTAGGCGTCTGAGGTAGGTCTCAGGAAATATCTCTAGGATGCCTAGCAATGCCCAAGTCTGCTTAAGTGCTGCTAGGTGTGATTCTATAACTGGCACTACACGGTTGATTGACAAGTACACTGACCGGTGCCATTAGATGCTATATATAGAATCAGGTCCTAATTGTCTATGTGTCCAGGCAGTGGCATAGTGATGGTAAGAGGCACCCGGGGTGGTGGTTCCCCTCCCCCACCCTCATCTTTCACCCCTCTGCTCCTTCCCTGATCCCACCTGCCACTTGTGCCCCCCCCCCCCGCTCCTTCCCCAATCCTGCCTGTCGCGTGCCCCCTCTTTTCTTCCCCTGTACCACTAGTTGAAGTTGTTTCTTGTGGCAGTTAACAATGTGCTCCTCGCGATCCCATCAGCTCTCCCTCTGAAGTCACTTCCTATGCACGGCACCCAGAAGTGACATCAATGGGAGAGCCGATGGGGTCGCAAAGAGCACATTGTTGACTGCCACGAGGAATAACTTCAACTAGAGGTATGGGGGAAGGGAAGGCAGAAAGATATAGGACCCGTGCGCATGCAGGTGAGGAATGGGAAGAGGCGGGGTAGAGAGGAGGAGGGGTGTCGGCACTCCCACCAAAATTGCGCCTGGAGCAGACCACTCCCTGCTCCCCCCCATGTACTAATTCTTTCTAATCAGGTCTGTGACACCAAGACCAATGGGAAATATTGCTATATCTTTCTGCCACATTTTCTAGGTCTTTGATTATATTTCTTGGTACTTGCGGATCTCAATAGGATTGATGGAGTAAACACTTGGGACTATCTCTATAATCAATGCCATTCTTGTATTTTTCTCTTTTACTACTCAGGTTTCTTTGCATCTTGCATTTATCAGTCATTCTCCATAATTCTCTTAAGGTTATGATCCCAGTGCTTTTCTGGCCTAGAGATGTTACATTGTTTACACAACTCTTAATGATTGAAATGTGCTACTTTTCTATGCCTTTCCATATAGAAATTTTCCACCATCAGCACTACTGTGTCATATGGGTCGACTGATGTTGCAACTTGCCAGGTCTCTGAAGACATTAGGGCCTAGATTCACTAACCTCCCGATCCGTGTTCGATCCGTGAGCAATTGGAGGCAGGCCGACCAATTCACCAACCATCTTCATTGAAATGGAGGTGATTGGAGGCATGCCCCCAACCGACAGCATGGATCGAATTGAGTCGGGGAGAGCCCTGACAGTACTGACAGGAGAAGCAGCCTCCTGTCACTGCTGTCAGGGCTTCTGCTGGCTTTTTAATTTTTTTTTTTAATCGGGTAGATATTTTGAATGTTTTACACACGAAAAATATCAGTCCGATTTAAAAATAAAAATAAAACCCCCTCCCTCTCCTGACAAGTGCCCCGTGACGAGTCTGAGGCCTTAGGCCCTGCCCCGTTGCATCATGTGATGTACAGGGCGGAGTCTAGGGCCCTGATTTGCTCAGGTGCCTTGGGCTCCTCGCTTTGGAGGAGCCTGAGGTGCTTCAGCCAATCAGGGGCTTCCTTAGTGAGTACCTAAAAAAGTCCCTGATTAGCCGGGGGGGGGGCAGTTTTTTGCTGAATATATAAAAATGGAAGAATTCCTTTTTTATATATTCTGCAAAAGCACATTGTCAGCCTGTGGTTTTAAAGGGCAGGTTAAAACCATGGGCTTGCACTGCGGGGAAGGGCAGGAGAGTCGGGACAGAGAGCAGGAGATTGGGGGCTAAGAGCAGGGTTTTTCTACAAGCGACTGGTCCTCACCACCACCAGTCGCTTGTTTTTGAATCAGCCAGCCAGTCGGTGTGGCAGAAAAATGTTAGTGAATCACATACTTCCTACTTTGCATGCTGTTTCCCCTCATTTGCATGCATGGATCGGAATCAGATCGGAAGAGAGGTTAGGGAATCGGGTCAGAGGAAAATCAGGTCGCAAAGGGGTCGTAAACCAATCGATACACGATTGGTTTGCTTAGTGAATCTAGCCCTAATGGGAGATTTATGATAAGGCATCAAGCCCATTAGTGCACACATCTTTAGAGGTTAGTATATGCTAATGTGATTGTGTGTGTTAATTTTTAATGACTGAATTGTACTTTCTGTTATCAGATTCTCTACAGCAACATGGTAGAGAAGTTGATGATATGTTTGGCTACTTTTAGAAGTTGAATTGAGAAACCTAGCAGGCTGGATGTTTTTTATAAGTAGAGCAATCAGCAAATCTGAGCAAGATCCAAAGTGCACCATTTATTATCGTCTTTAGTGGCATTATACAGACAAAATTGATGGAAAGTCTGGCCAGGATTAAGTAATACAAATGTGTGTCTCTGATCTCATTTTCTTGGCTAACTCTTCAAGGAATACACTAAAGAATAAAAAATAGTTGTCAAAAAAATTGCTTTGAAGTCACAGTTCCATTTAGTCCAAAATAAATTTGTTTCACTATAGTTGAAACGCAGTAAATGTAAGCATTTAAGGACAGCAGCAACTGCTCTGCATATGTAGGGGTAATTATAGACAGGTTTCATAATGTTAGGAGCTAAAGGCCCTGATTCTATAAATGACGCCTAAAACATAGGTGCCAAGGAACGTGGCAAATAGCATATGTTAATCATGAGTTGGGTGCCATTTATAGAACTGTACCTAGCAATGCTGGTAGGTGTCAAATCCTAAGGAACTCCCTATAATGGCGCCTACGTCCAATTTAGATGCCTACATATAAATCAAACCCAAGATATGCCCATGATTTGCCCCTAACCATGTACATTTTCTGGTACATGCCTTGGATTAGGTGCCTACCTAAAATTTGCAGGCACCTACTGAGTTAGGCGTCTACCACCCAAATAACTTTAATTTTTGCTCGCTATCACTGATTAAGATTTTTAAATAATTAACCCCCTGTTTTATGAACACTTAGCACTGGTTTTAGCGCCAACCAGAAAAGGGATCAAACTGCTTGGCTGGCTCGGACCTTCTTTCAGATGTCAGAATTGACATCGGGGGAAAGGCTTATGGAATGGCGGCGTGTAATTGCTGCACCTGCCTGGCCCTTTCCTTCCCAGACTTGCGGCGGCAGCGGAGGATAATTAAATGGAGCTGGCGAGTGGCGAGGGTGACAGCGAACCGAGAGTGAGGAGGAATTGTCAGCAGGTCAGCTTGTGGGCAGGCAGGTTTTAGCGCAGGTCAGCTTTGGGGGAAGGAGGGAGGAAGGGGATGGGACAAAGGCTGAAAGGCTGTGAGGGGGAGGGAGCATGAAATCAGGACACAGAAGGGAGGGAGGGGACATTAATAGTGAAAACATTAAATGTGGCCAACTTACACAAGGGAGGGAGGAAGGGGGCACTAACTTGGGACATAGGAAGGAGGGAGAGAGGAAATGAGCACTAAATTGGGACATAGAAAGGAGGGAGGGAATATAAAGGGACAATTGTTGGGCCTGAGTATGTAAGTGAGAAGGAAAGAGATGGTGCACATGGGGAATGAAGAGGAAAATTGGGCATGGAGAGGAGTGAGGTAGAGATGCATGGGGAATAGAAGGATGAGAGGGAGAAATGTTAGATATGGTGGTGGAGAGGGGACAGAGGGATAGACTGAAGGGCATGCAAGGGGGGAGGAATGTTGAACATAGTGATGGAGGGAGAGATATGGCATGGTGTTGGAAAGGGGTGATAGAAGGAGAAATGGGCATGAGGTTGGTGGGCAGTGCTGAAAAATGCTGCACATGATCTGGGTGATGAGAGAGGAAGAAAAGTTAGACTCCTGGAGGGACAGAGTGAGATGATGGCTGGGGAATGGAATGAGGTCTGGAGGAGAGGATGCGTGCAGGAGGCAAAAAGAAAGAAAGAAATATTGGATGCATAGTCAGAAGGAAGTATAATCAGAGACTCATGAAAACACCAGACAACAAAGGTAGGAAAAATGATTTTATTTTCAATTTAGTGATCAAAATGTGTCAGTTTTGAGAATTTATATCTGCTGTCTATATTTTGCACTATATTTGTCTATTTTTCTATAGTTGTTACTGAGGTGACAGTGCATATTTTAAAGTCATCTGCCTTGACATCTCTGCCTTGACAATCGCTTTTCTACAGTTAACTTTAATAATACCATTTCGGAAAGTTTCTCAGTTCCATACGGCATTCCACTGGGATCTATACTATCTCCTCTTTTATTCAATATTTTTTCTTGCTCCCCTCATGACCCTCTGTCAATCCATTGGTTTTACCGTATTCGCATATGCGGACGATATACAATTATTACATTCCCTGGATCCCAACAGTTCTTCTGAAATAGCTAATATTAATTCTAAACTTGAACAAATTCATCATTGGCTCGAAATAAATAAGCTTGCTCTAAATATTGAAAAAACAAATGTCTTGCTATTCCCTTGGAAGGACACTTTTACTCTCGTTGGTCCAATTACTATTAATGGCATTTCTTTGAAACTTATTCATAAGATCAGGATTCTCGGAGTTATTTTTGATGAAAAACTAACTTATCATGATCATATTAGTCATGTCGTGAAATCTACTTTCTATAGTCTCCGCCAAATACGTTCAATGAAAAAATTTCTTTGTCCAAAATCCTTGAATATATTGATACACTCCTTAGTTATTTCAAAGATTGATTATTGTAATGCCTTATTTAAAGGAATGTAGCCTTCATGAAGACCCTGTTGTTGACAAACTTATCCTATGTGCATAAAACAGAATGGCCTCACACAGGTAAGTAATGAAATAAAGAAATTAAATTTATTGTTCAACTGAACAGGTCCAAGCAAAAATGCATCAAAAGAAAATGTACTCCAAAGTTCTTGGTCATAATCATGAAAATAAAATATATTGTAATTACCAGCCTGGTCTGGATAACTTTCCCAAAGTTCTTTTATCAATGTCCCAGGTATCACCGAGTCTCTGACAGTCCTTGACTCTCCCAGAGTCTTACTTGTTAATTGACAAATAAACTGTGTCACACTGCACTGTGCAGTGCTGCCCTTTCAAAAGTAGTGGCAGCAAGGCTGGCGGATTTGTCAAAGGGGCTCCTTGTTACCAAGAGCAAAATAACCCGCAAACTATTCACCAAGGTGCAAGGCAAATCCTGCCCCAGCTTTCAGGATATTCACCTCTTATGAAAAAAAATTGCTGAAGTTCTTTTCACAGCAGCCATCTTGGCAAACAAAAAAAAACTTCTCATACAAGCAAACACTTTGCTAGCATACATTCCTTTAGCTAGCAGGCTCAAGGAAAATCCTTATGCACAGCAGAAATGGAAACATTCAAAACTTAACTCAAAAAGCAATTCCAAACTAATTGATATCCATTTCCTCAAATAGTCCCACCTCTGGTAAAGTACTGCAATCCATAGCTTCACATTCTGGATTTACCAGGGTTGTTCCTTCTGGTTCAGAGTCCAGCATTTCAATGTCGTTTGGCTCTGGGGGACTTGGAGGCTCCTTCCACCTGAGAGCTTCTCCTCTGTCTCCCTTCCTCCTGGTCAGCCAGCTCTCCAAATGGTGCAAAGCTGCTGTACCACGCCCAGCCCTACTCAGGGGCTGAACTTCCTTCAGCTGAGGCTGCCTTCTCCCCTGCTTAGCCAGCTTCTCACAAAATGGAGGATTTAAAGGGGCCCTGCCAGTTTTCACCAGGCTGTGTTCTGCAGCAGGTCTGAACACAGCCTGTGCTTCCTGGTCTTGTTCCTGCCTATCAGGGACACAGTGATTAGCCCGGAGCAGTTTCAGGGGATGTTTTCTCCGGGGTTTAACTGGCACAAGGCCGGCATTGGGCTCGGGTTTGTGACAATATTAATAAGATTATATTTTACGGTTACAATTATATATTAATAAGATTATATTGTGTGTATATAAAAAATGGATAGAAGAAATTGCATTACAATTAGTATAATTATTATGGGGTGGAATCAGGAGTGGGTCTGAGGCGTAGTTTGGGCAGGGGTACTCAGCTGGTATTTGTTAGGCCAAGGGGGTACTTGGCTTGAAAAGGTTGAGAAACACTGCCCTATTCAATGCTTCAAAATGGTGCCTCTAGTGGTAGTCTTATTCTACTACCACTATGGATCCATATTTGAGAAGTAAGAGGCTTTGATCAAGGAGGCTGGGTGCTTAATGGAGAAGCTCTCATGGCACCTGTAAGCTATGGGTCAAGCGCATCAGGCTGCAACACTATGGCCCAATGCTCCTGGGCTGCTAGTATAGTGCCACTTGCAAACATTATTCATGTACCATAGTAGTCAGCAACCTGAGAGGCTATTATATTGCAGGTTGCTGACTCCCAAGGGAAATCAAGGTGCGGTTAAAGTTTGCCTTTTTCCCTACTTTGAGAACTCCACTCCTCCCCCCCCAAAAAATCACAGATAATAGTTCTTTGTGATGTTTGTTTATTTTTAAGTATTACTAATCAATATAAATTGGTGGAAGTGGGTAAATAAATAACAATAAATATAATTGCTCCACTTATTAGGCTGAGAGTATTATTCCAATGGAAGAAAAAGCATAAATGCTCAAACCACCTCCACCCACATCTTTGGCTAAAAAAAACTTCCGTAGAGAATATACAGTTGCCACTATGCTAATCTTAATGTGGGACTGAGATGTTGAATAGCAACACTGATAATTGCGTTGTAGGATTTAAGTGATGTCTTAATTAATAGCCAATGTTTCACGGTATTGGACCGTTTCTTCAGGGCTCACTATCTTCACACAGTTCTGTAAAAATAATTGTATGAAAAGATCTCACTCGTCTTTCTTAAAAATTATAGTATTCTTAAAAGGAACAACGCAGTTATCAGTGTTGCTATTCAACATCTCAGTCCCACATTAAGATTAAAATAGTGGCAATTGTACATTCTCTACGGAGGTTTTCTTAGCTGATGAAGTGGATGGAGGTGGTTTGAGCATTTATGCTCTGCCAGAACAAATCTGAGGCTTTTTCTTCCGTTGGAAACTAATCTAATCTAATCCTTAGGTTTGTATACCGCATCATCTCCACGTTCGTAGAGCTCGAAGCGGTTTACAGTAGGAATAATACTCTCAGCCTAATAAGTGGAGCAATTATATTTATTGTTGTTTATTTTTAAGGGAATTCTCTGACTGAATAGTTGCTAAAAACTTCATTATATTCAACTCAGTTTTGACTGAAGCATTTAGCTACTTGGTTGCCTTAGTTTCCTTTTTGACCTTTAGCAGTGAAGCACAGCCTCTAGTTTCTCACTCTGAGCAGATATGGCTTAAGTTCTTTCTGTTATATAGCTTGATCCTGAGAGAACTACTCCCTGCATAAAGACACTTTTCAGATCAAGGAGTTATTTTTTAGATTCTTCTCAATTGTCTTTTAGGCCCAAATTCTATATATGGCACCAAAATAAACTGGTGCCAATCAGTAGGATACATAGTGTAATTTATAAAAGGATCCCACAATACAGTATATAGACTCATGTTTAGTGGCTGTACACAGCATAACATTTAGAAGCACACATTTAGGCAAAAGAAAACCAGGCCTAAATGCCTGTTCCTAAGTTGTGTGTGCATTGGGCGTATTATTTAACAGTGTGCCTACCTTTTGAGAACGTTTATGATCGACTCATGCTCCTCCCCTGTCCACGTCCCTTTTTGAGATCTGTGCACTAAAAATGATGTGCACCACTTTATAGAATGTGCATACCAAGTTAGGCGCATACCTTCTAATTAGTGCCAATTAATGGTCAATTATTAGGTGTTAATTGCCAATTATCAGTGCCACTTGGTCTTGTTAAACAATTCAGTTGTGTGTGCAAATTGACTGCGCACCAATTTGCAAGGGTAACATATGGCACTATAGTCTAGATTCACTAACCCTCTGATCCATGTGTGATTGGAGGCAGGCCAACCGATTCACCAACCATCTGCATGCAAAGGGTGGTGATCGGAGGCACGCCCCCAATCGACTGCACGGATCGCTAGAGCCCTGACAGTAGCGACAGGAGAAGCAGCCTCCTGTCACTGCTGTCAGGGCTTCTGCCGGCTTTTTAAATTTTTCTTAAATTGGGCAGATATTTTGCGTGTTTTACACACGCAAAATAAACCCCCCCTCCCTCTTCTGATAAGTGCCCCTTCCCCTCTCCCTCCCTGAATCAAAAAATCAATCCCGCTTTTAAATTTATGGCAGGAGGGTTCCCACTTCCTCCTGCCATCTCTACTATTTCCCTGACCGGCCCACTGCATCCCCGACCGGCCCACCCCTGGTCGGGCCTGGCCTGACCGGCCAGACCCACCCCCCTCCCCGTACCTTGAAAAATCATTGGGAGCAGGAGGGGTGCCCTTTCCCTTTTGCTCCTTAGGCCTCCATGATATCATCTTCGGGAGCAGGAGGAAGTGCAAAGTCCTCCTGCTCCTGCTGCTCTGCCTGGCCATGACACAATACCGGCCTTAGGCCATGCTCTGGTGCATCATCTGATGCATGGAGAGGGGCCTAAGGCCCTGATTGGCTGAGGCGCCTTGGGCTCCTCCCTCAGGAGGGGCCTGGGGCACCTCAGCCAATCAGGGATTTCCTTAGGGAAGTCCCTGATTGGCTTGTTCTTGATCGGCCAGCCAGTCAGTGTGTAGGAGAAAAAGTGTAGTGAATCGCTGCCCTCCCAAATTTGCATGCCATTTCCCTCATGCATGGATCATGATGGGATCACTAACACTGGTGTACCTACCATGTGTGACACCTGGGGCCCATCATTTTTTGGCACCCCGCCCATCTGTACGAAAAACATGATTTTTAGTAACAAGCCACACGTCACATATGAGTACCTAGGAAAAGGCAGCATCTTACATACTGCAGTGAGAAGTACAACAGCAATACACCCATTGTAAAACTAAACAAGCCAGACTAATACAGATCAATCATGCAGTCAATCCTAACAGAAAACCATGTCTTTCGAATACACAGAACATAGAAAACACCTTCGCCTAGTATGGAATAAGTAATCACAAACTTACCCCTCCCCCTTTTACAAAACTGTAGTGTAGATTTTAGTTACGGTGGTAACAGCTCTGACACTCATATAATTCTGGGCATCAGAGCTGCTACTACCACAACTGGCGCTTAAAAACGCTCCACAGTTTTGTAAAAGGGGGGATAAAATAGAAAACATAGACAAAGGTTAAATTGAACCAGCAAGAAGCTGGACTCTGCATACAATGCAATACCACAGAAACAGTGACACATGTCTCCTAAAGCAATAAATAAATAGAAAATTTTGTTTTACGTTTGTCTTCTCTGGTTTCTGCTTTCCTCATCTTCTTGTTACTCTCTTCCTTCCATCCACTGTCTGCCATCTCTCTGCCCCTATATGGCATCTTCTCTCCTTCTATGCCCCTTCCAGAAACTGTATTCCTCCCCCTTCCATCTCTCCTTTCACCCCATTGGTCTGGTATCTGTCTCCTCTCCTTCCCCCCCTGCTCTGGCATCTCTCTCTCCACTCCCTTCCTCCTGTTCTTCCCTGGTCTTCCTTCTCAATTTATTTTCTGCCTTTGTCTAAATTCTTTTTTACTATTCAGTCCTCAAATTCCCTCTTTCACTGTGTCTACCTATAGCTTGCCACCTCTTTCCCTCACTCCTTCCATTAACTAACTCTATCCTCTTCCCTTAATCCTGCATGTGCCCTTTTTTTCTTTCTCCTCCCTACTTCCTTCCAGCATCTGCTCCCCCTTTCCCTCACACTTCCATTCAGCAGCTGTCCTTCCTCTCCCCCACACTTCCATTCAGTGTCTGTTTCCCTCTCTCTACCCCTTCCATCTACTGTTCACCCTCTATCTTGCCCCTTCCATTCACTGCCCTCTGTGCTCTTTCTATCCATTGTGCACCCTCTCTCTCTCTCTCTCTCTCTTCCATATGGCATCTTCCCTCTTTCTATGCTCCTTCCATAAACTATCTATCCCGTGCCTCTTCTCTCCTTTTGTACATGATTGATTTCAACTCTGTCACCTCTCCGTTTTTTTCTCTCTCTGTCACCACCCCCTCCCCTATGCTCTGGCATATCTCTCTTCTCCTTTCTTTCCTTCCCACCTCACAGTCTGGCATCATCCCTTCCCTGATTCCCGGCATCTCTCTCCTTTCCTTTTCTTCCATCTCTCCCTCCCCCTCCATGCTCTGACATCTTCTCCTCCTTCCTTTCCCCCTTCCTTTTCCCTTGATCTGGCATACCTTCCTCCTTCCCTCCATGTCCTGGCGTCTCCCTGGTGGGAGTGCGATAGGGACCAGGCTGGCTGTGTACCCATTCTAAGGTTGCACCCGGGGCGGACTTCCCCCCCTCCGCCTCCCCCTTGGTATGCCACTGATCGCTAAACACATTAGTGAATCGGGTTGGAGGGAAATCAGGTCGCAGAGGGCTCGCAAACCGATCGGTACACAATCGGTTTACTTTGTGAATCTAGCCCTATATACAGAATTTGGTTCACGGACTCACATGGGTGGGATATGGCTATACCGGGCTACAATCTACTTCGTCAGGACAGAGAGGGCAGGTTAGGAGGGGGGGTAGCTCTATACATTAAAGAGGACATCAAAACCACCAGGATCACAGATGTCAAGTACACCGGGGAGTCCCTCTGGGTAAACCTGGCAAGAGGCAGAGAAAAATGCCTGTATCTAGGTGTGGTTTACAGACCCCCAAGACAACCGGAAGACATGGACGCAGAATTAATTGAAGACATAGAGAATATCACTCTACGAGGAGAAGCTGTACTGCTAGGGGACTTCAATATGCCTGATGCAGACTAGAACTCATTTTCAGCGACAACCAGCGGTAGCAGGAGGCTCTTAACCTCCATAAAGGGAGCACGTCTCAAACAAATGGTAACGGAGCCCACTAGGGCCCAGGCAATCCTCGACCTGGTACTCACCAACGGGGAAAGCGTTTCAGAGGACTCAGTAGGAGATACGCTAGCCTCCAGCGACCACAATATAGTATGGTTCAACCTTAGGAAAGGCTTCCCTAGATCAAACACGAAAACAAAGGTACTCAATTTCCGGGGCACAGACTTCGCACGCATGGGAGATTTCGTCCATCAGACGCTGCAGGACCAAGCGGAGACCGATGATGTAGAAGCTAAGTGGTTAACACTGAAATCAACCATACATGAAGCAACTAGCCGCTTCATAAAATCAGTAAATAAACGACAAAGAAACAATAAACCCCAATGGTTCACCGCGGAGATCTCGCACCTCATTAAGGAGAAGAAAAAAGCGTTTCTCTCCTACAAGCGCACGGAGAAAAGAGAGGCAAAAGTAGAATATAGGACCAGGTCTACAGCGGTCAAAATGGCAGTTAGGGAGGCAAAACTTCGAGTGGAAGAAATTCTGGCAAAAAACATTAAAAAGGGGGACAAATCCTTCTTCAGGTACATTAGTGACAGAAAAAGGAACATAGGCGGGATAGTACGCCTTAGAAGACCAGACGTAAGTTACGTGGAAGCAGATTCCGATAAAGCCAAACTACTGAATGAATACTTCTGCTCAGTCTTCACCTGTGAGGCACCGGGACACGGTTCCCAGTTGAAGGCAACACAAAGCACAGAAGACCCGTTTCAGAATTTTGAGTTCACACCAGGTGAAGTTTACAGTGAACTGGCAAGACTCAAGGTGAACAAAGCCATGGGACCAGACAATTTGCACCCAAGAATGCTCAGAGAATTGAGCGATGTCCTGGCGAAACCGTTGGCTGAGCTATTCAATCTCTCCCTAAGTAAGGGGAAAGTTCCCCTGGACTGGAAATTAGCTAATGTCGTTCCTCTGTATAAAAAGGGTTGCAGGGCAGAGGCTGCGAATTATAGACCGGTGAGTCTCACATCAATAGTGTGCAAACTCATGGAAACACTAATTAAAAGCAAATTGGACACGATCTTGAATGAAGGGAATCTTCGGGATCCCAGTCAGCATGGATTCACCAAGGGTAGGTCCTGCCAATCCAATCTCATCAGCTTCTTTGACTGGGTAACAAGAAAGTTGGACTTGGGAGAGTCTTTGGACGTCGTGTACCTGGACTTCAGAAAAGCTTTTGACAGTGTCCCACACCGCAGGCTGCTAAGCAAGATGGAATCGATGGGGTTGGGAGAGACACTAACTGCATGGGTCAATGATTGGCTGAGTGGCAGACTTCAGAGGGTGGTGGTTAATGGTACCCTCTCTAAAACATCGGAGGTGACCAGTGGAGTGCTGCAGGGCTCGGTCCTGGGTCCACTCCTTTTCAACATATTCATAGGGGATCTGACTCAAGGGCTTCAAGGTAAAATAACACTATTCGCCGATGACGCCAAACTATGTAATATAGTAAGTGAATGCAGTTTACAGAATTATATGGCGCAGGACCTGCTTACATTGGAAAGTTGGTCCTCAACCTGGCAGCTAGGCTTCAATGCTAAGAAATGTAAGGTCATGCACCTCGGAAGCGGAAATCCATGCAGGACGTACTTCTTGAACGGAGAAACTTTAACTAGGACTTCAGCAGAACGAGATTTAGGAGTAATCATCAGTGCAGACATGAAAACTGCCAATCAAGTGGAGAAGGCTTCATCTAAGGCAAGGCAGATATTGGGTTGTATCAATAGAAGTTTCGTCAGCCGAAAGCCTGAAGTCATAATGCCGTTGTGCAGGGCCATGGTGAGACCTCATCTGGAGTACTGTGTGTAATTCTGGAGGCCACATTACAGTAAAGATGTGCGCAGAATTGAATCGGTTCAACGGACGGCCACCAGGATGATCTCGGGGCTCAAGGGTCTCTCGTACGAAGAGAGACTGAACAAATTGCAGCTCTACACTCTTGAGGAACGTAGGAAGAGGGGAGACATGATCGAAACATTTAAGTACCTCACGGGACATGTCGAAGTGGAAGATGATATTTTCTTTCTCAAGGGACCCTCGGCCACAAGAGGGCACCCGCTCAAACTCAGGGGCGGAAAATTTCATGGCGACACCAGAAAGTATTTCTTCACAGAGAGAGTGGTTGATCATTGGAACAAGCTTCCAGTGCAGGTGATCGAGGCAGACAGCGTGCCAGACTTTAAGAATAAATGGGAGACCCATGTGGGATCCCTACGAGGGTCAAGATAAGGAAATTGGGTCATTAGGGCATAGACAGGGGGTGGGTAAGCAGAGTGGGCAGACTTGATGGGCTGTAGCCATTTTCTGCCGTCATCTTCTATGTTTCTATGTAATTTAGGAGATGTCTTTTTTTGTTGTTGAGATTGCATATACTTCATATGGGAATTCCCAATAAAAACTTTTTAATTTGCAAATTCTATATTAAATCCACTGCTACATTTTTTTGTGCCCCAGTATCTTATTTTTGCTTTGGTTGCAGATCCTTAACTCTATAATGGTCTTCCCAAATTAATTTCTCTCTTCTCCATGATCCTGTGCTGTCTCCCAGAAACTGAACAACATTTCCATATTCTTCAAATGTATATGGAATAGGAAGTATTCAAGTGTTAGACAGGCAGTTCTTCATGGTTCTAAAGACAGAAGGACATTAGCAATCCCTGATGTGTAGGATCCTTTCCTAGCTGCTCAATTACCCCATATCAGACTTTGGACCTCACATTCACATAAACACAGCTAGAAGTTAATTGAGGGACAGTAAATCCCTGGATTTGGCATGAATTCCAGTCATCCTTTTTTTTCTAGTTTTCCTAAACATATTACCTGTCACCCTCCTATAGACCTTTCACTTAAGGTATGGCACCATGCCCTGAGACTATGCAATCTGAAAATAAAGAAATCAATAAACCTGGCTTCTCACTATCCATGACAAATTGCCCCTTTCAAATTTAGCAGGAGGCTAAAATAGTAACCTAGCATCAAGTTTTGGTCTGCAATAACCCTTTTGCAAGCTTGAATCTGTTTTCTGAATGTTACTAAGTCTTACACACAGATCACACAGAGACAATTGACCTATGCATACATTTCTTTGACTTTTAAAAGGCCTTGTGTAGACCTCTATATTTCCTGACCACATTCATGCACACTAGTGCAGAGGAGAAAATATATTAAGACCTTGCTACAATCAACCTACAAATCACTTTTCTAGTCATATAATAACATTTTAAGCCAATCCATTGCAATATAAAGAAAATCTAAACTATCAGAAATATATGAGATTTTTTTCCACTTACATTATGCGCAGGAATATCTTCTTAGATAACTAGAAAAGCAATTTACAGGTAGATCTTTCTCCTTTAATGTGGTTTGACTTTGCTCAGTCTGCATTTCCTCATGCCCCCTTCCACCATCAGCCCCTCCCCTCAAAACTTTGCATATGACTCCTGATTCCCTCCTATGATAGCATAGCAGTACAGTTCAGTGTTGCAAAGATTCTCCTCAACCAGTCTGTTCATCACAATTGGGTCCCATCCCCTCTCACGTGCAAAGATGGAGGGACCCATTTGAGATCCACAATATGGTTGAGGAGAGCCTTTGCATCTCAGCACTGTACTTCTATGCTATCAAGTTTCAAGTTTATTAGGATTTTACATACCGCCTATCAAGGTTATCTAAGCGGTTTTTACAATCAGGTACTCAAGCATTTTCCCTATCTGTCCCGGTGGGCTCACAATCTATCTAACGTACCTGGGACTATGGAGGACTGAGTGACTTGCCCAGGGTCACAAGGAGCAGTGCGGGGAAGAAACCAGGAACTGTGGAGGAGAAGCCTATTGGTTAATACAACAGCCTGAGAACTTGGGGAACTGGGTTCAATTACCACTGCAGCTCCTTATGACTCTGGGCAAGTCCCTTAACCCTCCATTACTCCAGGCACAAAACAAGTACCTGTATATAACATATACCCATGATAGATCCTTCACTCCAGTCCCTTGCAAAAGAGCTGGCGTTCATGAAATATAAAAATACCCAAGAAGAGGAGTACAGAAAGGAGTACCAGGAGAAACTGAAAGAATCCAAGAGAGAGATATTTCTGGCAAAAGTGGAAAAGCAAATGGATAGAAATGTAAAAAAAAGGGAGACAAACATTTTTTCAGATATATTAGTGAAAGGAAGAAGATGAAAAATGGAATTGCGAGACTAAAAGATGATATGTATTGATATGTGGCGAGGAAAAAGCAAACATGTTAAACAAATACTTCTGTTCTGTGTTCATGGAAGAAGATCCTGGAGAAGGATCGAGATTGTCTGGAAAAGTTACATATGAGAATGGAGTAGATATCGTGCCGTTCATGGAAGAAAGTGTTTATGAACAACTTGAAAAATTGAAGGTGGACAAAGCGATGGGACCGGATGGAATCCATCCCAGAATATTGAGGGAGCTCAGAGGTTCTGGTGGGTCCTATTAAAAATTTGTTCAACAAATCTTTGGAGACAGGAGTGGGTCCTGTGGATTGGAGAAGAGCAGATGTGGTCCTTATTCACAAAAGTGGTTGCAGAGATGAAGCAAGAAATTACAGGCTGGTAAGCCTCACTTCGGTTATTGGAAAAATAATGTAAGCGTTGCTGAAAAAATAGTTACAGGATCCAAGACAACATGGTTTTACTAAAGATAAATTGTGGCAAACAAATCTGATTGAATTTTTTGATTGGGTGACTACAGAATTGGATTCAAAAAAATATGATCATGTCACACTTCTGTTACAAAAAGCACACTGGCTACCAATCTCGCATAGAATAATTTATAAAATCACACTGATAACCTTTAAAATCCAACTAACTAACGCACCAATATTTCTGGATCGTCTTCTAATACCATATTTTCCAGTCAGGACACGCAGATCAACAGAACAACATCTGCTGACTATCCCTTCTTTAAAAGTAATAGGTACTAAGAGATCTACTATCTTTTTGGTTATAGCACCCCAGATCTGGAACAACTTACCAATTTACTTACGTGGTGAATCCTCATTAGAAAAATTTAAAAGCTCTTTAAAATGTTACTTGTAGAGGGACGTATTTGAGACATAGATAGTATAATTCTTCTATCATTAAAGCATATGCCCTAATAATCTCCTTTACCTCTTTTCCATGTTTCCCATGTTTAGCTATGCTTTCAAGATTAATTTCTATTACCCTCCAGTTGTTTTTTCCCTAAATGTATCTCTATTTTCTTTAAAGATTGTAGTTCACCCTCCTTTTTTTTTGTACTGGTAATTATTTGTACATAGTTGTTTCATTGCTTGTTTCCCAATTTTAAATTGTCATACGCATTGAAGTATTTGATATTACGTGTACAACAAATTTTTAATAAACTTGAAACTTGATTTCAGCAAAGCCTTTGACACAGTTCCTCTTGAACAAACTTGACGGGCTGAACTTAGGACCCAAAGTGGTGAACTGGATTAGAAATTGGTTGACGGACAGATGCCAGAGGGCAGTGGTTAATGGAATTCGCTCAGAGGGAAAGGTGAGTAGTGGAGTCCCTCAGGGATCGGTGCTGGGGCCGATCCTGTTCAATATGTTTGTGAGCGACATTGCCAAGGGTTAGAAGGAAAAGTTTGCTTCTTTTGCAGATGGTAAAACCAGAGGGCATAATTTGCAGATGGTAAACCAGAGGGCATAATTTGATGTTAAGGAGTGGTGGACTCAAGAGTAATGTTAGGAATTTCTTCTTTACGGAGAGGGTGGTTGATGCATGGAATGCGCTCCCGAGGGAGGTGGTGGAGAAGAAAACAGTGACAGAGTTCAAACAAGCATGGGATGAACACAGAGGAGCTCTAATCAGAAAATAATGGGTATACATTGAAGGAACTAAGGCCAGTACAGGGTAAGTTTGCACAGTCTGTGTCTGTATATGGCTGTTTGGTTGAGGATGGGCTAGGGAGGGCTTCGATGGCTAGGATGGTTAACGTGAGCTGGAGTGGGCTTTGACAGAGACTCTGGTAGATGTAGCCTAGGCACACTACTGGCCAGGCCTCTAAGTTTCTGGCCTCACATTCTGGGGGAACATGCCGGCAGAAGGGACTGGGCATCCTTCCTACCAGCCAACTTCATGGCTGGGGTGTTTTCTGCTGTGACCACTCAGCTGATCGCAGTAGCGAGATTCCCTTGCCGTGATCAGCTCAGCAGCAACACAATTCTCTAACCAGCACCTGTGACATGGACACTGGTTAGAGAACTGGAGTAGTTAGGTGGGGTTAGGTGTCTGTCCATCAGGGACAGACTCAATTCTATGAGTATAGGTCACCTATGTGCAATTCTCAAAAGCTGCTTAGGTGGCTGCTATGACTGGGTGTCCTATACAGAATCAGGTCCTGTGCCTACTTTTTCTTCCCAGTTAGGCAATCTGTTATAAAAGTTAGACTTGCTGTATACCTATTGCCATTTGGATGTATAAATTATACATTCAGTGGCAGAATTCTGCTGCTGATCATCTTTTTAGACCACCTTAGCCTGCTTCAGTTTACTCCCTTTTCAAATGCATAACTAGCCAATGCTGCTCCAATGCTCATAGAATTCCTTTGCACAGTGGAGCAGTGTCAGACAGGGCCGCCATCAGGGCAGTACTACCAGTCCTGCATTCAGGGGCCCGGAGCTGACAGGGGGCCCTGGCCAGTAGCGTACCTAGGGGGGGGGGTGCACAGGAGAGAGAGCTGAACGGGGACGATAGGGGACCCGCGGGGTTAAATATAACTCAAGCCGCGAGGCTAGTCTTCTACTCCGACTGCCCTGCTGCTTACACGGCCGATCGGAAGTCTTCCCCGACGTCAGCGCTGACGTCGGAGGGAAGGCTTAAGCAAAGCCCGCCCTCCGACGTCAGCGCTGACGTCGGGGAAGACTTCTGGTCGGCTATGTGTACGCGGCGGGACAGGCAGGAAATAGAAGACAAGCCTACGCGGCTCGAGCTACATTTTGCTGAGAAAGTTGCTAAGATGGGCTGGGAGGCAAATGGGGAACACAAAAGGGGGAGGGAGTGCGTTTTGGACACAAGGCATGAACTTGGGAGAGAAGAAGAGAGGGAAAGAGATGCTGAGGTGGGGGAGGGAATGCATTTTTGGACACAGAAGGCATGAACTTGGGAGAGAGGAAGGGAGGGAAAGAGATGCTGAGGTGGGGGATGGAATGGGTTTTTGGACACAGAAGGCATGGACTTGGGAGACAGGAAGGGAGGGAAAGAGATGCTGAGGTGGGGGAGGGAATGGGTTTTTGGACACAGAAGGCATGGACTTGGGAAACAGGAAGGGAGGGAAAGAGATGCTGAGGTGGGGGAGGGAATGCATTTTTGGACACAGAAGGCATGGACTTGGGAGAGAGGAAGGGAGGGAAAGAGATGCTGAGGTGGGGGAGGGAATGCCTTTTTGGACACAGAAGGCATGGACTTGGGAGAGAGGAAGGGAGGGAAAGAGATGCTGAGGTGGGGGAGGGAATGGGTTTTTGGATACAGAAGGCATGGACTTGGGAGAGAGGAAGGGAGGGAAAGAGATGCTGAGGTGGGGGAGGGAATGCATTTTTGGACACAGAAGGCATGAACTTGGGAGAGAGGAAGGGAGGGAAAGAGATGCTGAGGTAGGGGAGGGAATGGGTTTTTGGACACAGAAGGCATGGACTTGGGAGAGAGGAAGGGAGGGAAAGAGATGCTGAGGTGGGGGAGGGAATGGGTTTTTGGATACAGAAGGCATGGACTTGGGAGCGAGGAAGGGAGGGAAAGAGATGCTGAGGTGGGGGAGGGAATGGGTTTTTGGCACAGAAGGCATGGACTTGGGAGAGAGGAAGGGAGGGAAAGAGATGAGGTGGGGAGGGAATGCCTTTTTGGACACAGAAGGCATGGACGGGAGAGAGGAAGGGAGGGAAAGAGATGCTGAGGTGGGGGAGGGAATGGGTTTTTGGACACAGAAGACAAGGACTTGGGAGAGAGGAAGGGAGGGAAAGAGATGGTTGTGTACACGGGGAATAGAAGAAAGGAGAATTTTTGGTCATAGGGAGGGAGTGATGTACAGACAGTGGCATACCAAGGTGGGGGTGGGGGCGGTCTGCCCCGGGTTTACGCCCCATGGGGGTGCACAGCTGGCCACCCTCTACTGTTCTCCCTATTCTGGCAAACTGCGTCTCTTTAGCCACTTGAGTGCCACCGCCGCCATTGGGAACAGGCCGGTGCCAAGTTCTCCTTGCTTTTCCCTGTGGGGCCGACCAACTCTCACCACCCGCATCAATTCTGACGTTGGAGAGGATGTTATGGGCCAGCCAATCGCTGCCTGGCTGGCCCAGAACGTCCTCTCCGACGTTAGAATTGACGTCGAGTGGCGAGAATTGGTCGGCCCCGTTGGGAAGAGAAGCAGGGCGAACTCGGTGCCGGCCTGTTACCAATAGCGGCAGTGGCAGCCTATTCCCCAGTGGCGGTGGCAGCATTTGCCCAATGGTGGTGGCATAGGGGAGGGCAAGGAGAAAGAAAGAAAGAGGGGGACAGGGAGCCAGAAAAAAAAAAGAAAGGGGGCTGGGTGAAACAAAGAAAAATGGGGCACGGAGAGAGAGAGAAAGACAGACATACAGAATGAAAGGGGGTATGGAGAGAGAGAAAAAGAAAGAAGGGAGCAGGGTGAAACAAAGAAAAAGTTTGGGGAGGGAATGAGGTCTGGAGGAGAGGAAGCATACAGGAGGCTGAAAGAAGGGAAGAAATATTGGATGCACAGTCAGAAGAATAAAGTGCAACCAGAGACTGATGAAATTACCAAAGGTAGGAAAATGATTTTATTTTCAATTTAGTGATCTAAATGTGTCCGTTTTGAGAATTTATATATGCTGTCTATATTTTGCACTATGGCCCCCTTTTACTAAACCGCAATAGCGTTTTTTAGCGCAGGGAGCCTATGAGCTTCAAGAGCAGCGTGGGGCATTCAGCGCAGGTCCCTGCGCTAAAAACCGCTATCGCAGTTTAGTAAAAAGGGAGGGGGAATATTTGTCTATTTTTGTATAGTTGTTACTGAGGTGACATTGCATAAAGTCATCTGCCTTGACCTCTTTGAAAACCCGCGGAATATAAATGATAATTAACATTTTCTCTGCGTACAGCGTGCTTTGTGTTTTTAAAATTTTATTGTTGGTAGATCATTTTGACTTGGCCACAAAGGTAAGGGGGAGGGAGGGGAGCTGCTGAAAGAGTCTACCTTGACGTGGTTGCAGGCTTACAAATCTTTTGGTCAAAGAGTGCGAAGACAGAGAAAAGTATGTGTGTATTCGGCCCATGGAAGAAGGGGGGGGGGGGGAAGGGGTGCGTGGGGGGCCCAATAGGATTGCTCAGTAAGGGGCCCAGAAATTTCTGATGGCGACCCTGGTGTCAGAGCATATAGTGCTTTGGGCCACAGTAGAAACCTCTACCGAACTTAATAAAAGAGGGCCTTAGGCTTGATATACCACATTTTTCCAAGAATGGGTCAATGCAGGTTTCATTTTAAAATATAATATCTTTGAAAGGAGCACCATTAAAAATAGGAAAGAACTTCTTTCATACAACAAAGCAATAAAAGAGCATTTAAAACTAATGACTTCATGTGATAATATGTGTTCCCGCAGACTCAGGACCACTATGTTAAAGCATTATCTAACGGCCTCTTTTACAAAGCCGCACTAGCGGCTGCGTTGCGCTAACGGCCCCGAAGCCCATAGAGATTTAAAGGGCTTCGGGGCTGTTGCCGCGTGGCTTTGTAAAAGAGGCCGTAAGTGAAAAGCTGTACTGAAAAGATGAGTTTTTAACAATGATTTGAATTTCAGAAAGGATGATTCAAGACATAAAGGTAGGGGCAAGCCGTTCCAAAGTTTGGGAGCTACAAAGTAGAAAGCAGATTTTCATGTAATAATAATAATAATAATTTATTTATATGCCGCCATACCGGGAAGGTTCTAAGCGGCTAACAACAGGAAAGCAATACATACAATTCTAATAAATACATCAAGATAAAATAAACATGTGAATAAAATGAGTAAAATTGGAAAGATATGTTAAAGCAAAGAACTTTAAGATTGTTGAATAGCTGTATCTTTAGCAATTTTCTAAAATCTTAATAAGAAGAAGCTTCTAACATCATTTTGTGTAGATTCCCAGTTTGCCTATCTGGGACTTGAGAGAACAAGCCAATTATGGATGTACTCTTGGTATGTATACAGTAGGTCTTCCCTATCTCTGATGGAGTTCTTTTCTTGTAATATTAATATTAATTTTATATTTAATTTTTGTAAACCACCCTGATCCAAGAATGTTGGGTGGTAAATCAAGTTTGTTTTTTTTGTTTTTTAAGTTCAAAGATTTTATTGATTTTAATATACAATAAATAAGAAAAAAAGAGATGTTAATGAGGCAAGATACAGATACGAAACATAAACATGAAAATGGTACCAGAATTCAAAAATGTGTGGAATAAACACAAAGGTATCCTGTACAGAAAGCATGGAATCAAACAAACTTAGTGGTGCAGTGGTTAAAGCTACAGCCTCTGCACCCTGGGATTGTGGGTTCAAACCCACACTGCTCCTTATGACCCTGGGCAAGTCACTTAATTCCCCCATTGCCCAAGGTACATTAGATTGATTGTGAGCCCACCAGGACAGACAGGGAAAAATGCTTGAGTACCTGAATAATCTCATGTAAACTGTTCTGAGCTCTCCTGGTAGAATGGTATAGAAAATTGAATGAATAAATAAATGACCACCAGTAATTGAGAAGCAATGCCAGTGCTGGATAGAATTCTATGGTCTGTGCCCTGATCATTATTGGACAGATTTGGCTTCAGTAGTTGGAGAACAAGGCCAGCGCAGGCAGCGGCATAGTAAAGGGGGGGAAGCGAGGGGGTAGTCCGCCCTGGGTCCCATGTTGGTGGGGGCACCCCTCTCCTCTCCACCCCTTCCCGCCCCCCCGCTTCTTCCCATTCCTTCCCTCCTTCCCTCCACGCATGCATCTCCTTCCCTTCCTCCATACCTCTAGTTGAAATGGTGCGTGGTGGTCAACAACGTGCTCTTCGTGACCCCGTCAGCTCTCCCACTAATGTTACTTCCGGGTGCCACATATAGGAAGTGACATCAGAGGGAGAGTTGACGGGGTCGCAAAGAGCAACAACTTCAACTAGAGGTACAGGTGAAGGGAAGGGGGGGCACATGCAGCAGGTGGGATCGGGGAAGGAGCAGGGAGGCGGAGATGAGGGTAAGGGAGGGGTGCTACTGCCTTAGGTGCCACTCACCTTCGCTACGCCACTGGGTGCAGGGCAGACTTCTATGGTCTGTGCTTTGATCCAAGTTTCCAAGTTTATTATAAAAATTTGATTAATCGCCTATCACATTTTCTAGGCGATGTACAATTTCATAAGTAATTAAATAGGGGTGACAAATCTAACATACAGTATTCAAAATGAATTAAAACTAATAAATACAAACTTTGCTATACATAGTTTAACTTATACATATAATTACAAAGCGAGGGAAAAATCATTAAAGGGTTACAATCAATATTAATGTAATAACATTTAAGGAAAGAACAATAGGAAGGGCAACAGATAAAATTTATATTAATATACAAAGTAAAAGTGGAAAGTAAGCAAGTCTTTAAAATGTATTCATTAAAAGCATCGTTAAAAAGGAAACTCTTGAGTTTGGATTTAAATTTATTTAAGTTCTTTTCCTCTCTAAGAAATAATGGGAGGTCATTCCAAGATTGGGGAGCGGTTATTGAAAAAATGGTGTGATGCCTTGTATTGATAACTTTCAGAGAGGGCACTGCCAATAAGTGTTGATCCTGTGATCTTAACAGTCTTGAAGTACGATAAGGAATTAAAACTCTAAAAATAAATGCAGGGGTTTTAAATAGCAATGATTTGAATGTAAGCAGGCATATTTTAAATAAGATTCGGTGTGCAACTGGAAGCCAATGTGCTTTTTTAAGAAGAGGAGAGACATGATCAAATTTTTTGGCTTTATAAATTATTTTAACAGAGGCATTCTGAATAATTTGCAGACGTCTGATTTCTTTCTGCGATATACCTTTAAATAATGCACTACAATAATCAATTTTGGAAATTACTAATGAATGAATTAAAATATTCAAAGATTTTGCACATAAAAATTTTGCCACTGAGCGAATTTGTCGAAGTCTGTAGAAGGTAGACTTGACCACATAACTTATGTGATCATGATACGTTAATTTATTATCGAATATTACTCCAAGAATCCTAATATTGTGTGCCATCTGTAGAGGAATGCCGTTAATAGAAATGGGAGAAAGTAATCTATTGCAGTCCTTCCATGGAAAAAGCATAGTGTTAGTTTTATTGATATTCAGGGCTAGTCTATTGGTATCTAGCCAGTGATGAATTTGATCCAGTTTTTTAATTGCTGTTATTTCTTGTAAATTATTGGGATCAATTGGATGTATCAACTGTATGTCATCTGCGTATGCGAATATTGAAAATCCGATAGACTGACAAAGAGTCATAAGGGGGGCAAGAAAAATGTTGAACAGTAATGGTGAAAGTATTGATCCTTGAGGTAGCTGGAGAGATTTGGAAGGACTAGAGTGGGGCTTCCATGACAGCTTCAGTAGTTGGAGAACAAGGCTAGAGCTGAGACAGACTTCTACAGTCTGTGCCCTGAAAATGGCAAGGATAAATAAAGATCAAGTATCACATCATACCTTATGCTATGAGTTTATCTTGTTGGGCAGACTGGATGGACTGTAAGATCTTAATCTGCCGTCATTTATTATGTTAATAAAAGCATTATTTATTAGGATTTATGTACTGTCTTTATGGAGCAATTCACCCAAGGCAATGTACAGCAGGTATAGCTTAACATAACTTTCAATATTGTTAAGAGAGAACAATAATAAAATAACCAATTTTAAGCATGTATAAAATTAATGAAATAAACTTGGAGATGGCAAATGAAATATTGGTAATAAGACTAACATGGTACAATATCAGAAATATAAACATTTAGCAGCACTGTAAAGCAAGGGGCTCATAATCGAAAGAGAAACACGTCCAAAAACTGGCCTAAGTCGGCACTTGGACGAACATTTCCCAAAGATGTCCAATTGCTGAACGACCGAAGCTAAACGGGGCGTTTCAGGAGGAGTGTCGAGGGCTGGAGTTGAGCAGGACATGGGCTGGCTTAGACTTAGTCGTACAGCATGTATAACCGAAAGTTATATAGCCCAAGATAGACAGAACTTGGACGTTGTGACTTAGACCATATAAAACATGGTCTAAGTCACAAAAACCCACCTAAAGTCACCAGATAAACACTGAAAACACATCAAACAGACCGCCACACACTACCCCAGTGATCACCGACCCCCTTTCCCCCCCCATAAAACTTTTATTCACAACTTTAAAAGTCAGCCTCCATACCTTCATCACTTGGCCGCCTGGCATAGGAAAGCCTAGTCATCCAGCACAGAGGCAGCTTGTCGTCTTGGGGGTGGATTAGGGACCCATAGAGAGGAGGACCCATGCCCATAAGCCCCTGTAATCACTGCATTGATACTTAAACATGTGCACTGCCCTATATACCCCCAAAACCCTTTTTTACTGGCATATAAGTGGCTCCTGCGGCCATACGGGCTCTTGGGGTGGTAGATAAGTGGGTCTAGGGGATTCTGGAGGTGGTTTGGGGGGCTCACCATCACCTATAAGGGAGCTGTAGTGAGGAGAAGCCATGGCACCCTTTTTGTGAAGTTCACAGCAGTGCCCTGTAAGGTACCCCACTATTTAGGTGTCATGTCAGGGTGTGCAGTCCATCATTTTGCAGACCCCTCCCACGTCCAACAGGGCTTGTTCTAGGCGTGTTGGACGATTTAATGGCTTGGACGATCAGATCGTCAGGATGTATAATTAGACGATTTTCAAAACTAAAAAAAAGTTGGATGTATCTTTTGAAAATGTGTCTTAAGCTGTTTTTTATGTTGGATGACTTGCTAGATGGACGTAAACGGACTTAGACGTCCCTTTTGATTATGCCCCTCCACGCATATGCAAGCAGAAAATGTGTGATACCATAATCGACAGCACATTAGAACGTTCATAAAGCATAGATATGATACGATGTTAGCACAAAACAAATTAATACCTTAATAGGCACACAATGGAACATTCGAATTGCATAGATACGATGCTAATGTTATTTGTATAATACAATGAAACATCTTAATAGGTAGACAAGGGGGCTAGTGAAGTTGAGATATATAGATGGGACAAAATGGGTAGTACACTTCTCCCTCCGTATTTACGGTTTCGATTATTCACAGTTTTTAGCTTGCTGGCTTCTCCCCCCAAAATTATATCAGCTTGCATAGAGAAATTGCCAATTCCAAGCGTTTACAGAGAAAAATCGCCGCTTCCAAGCACTTTCATCACCGTGTTTTGCCTCTCCTTCAGGAACAGGCCAGGAATCCCACCATGTTATTCACGGTTTTACCATATTCACGATGGTTTTTAATAGAAAACAGCAAATAACTTATGAAAAAGTTATAAGCAGTTTTTCTCTATTTGTGTTTCTGTTAATCCCCTATCACAGCGAATACGGAGGGAAAAGAGTACAGGTCATTGGGATAAATAGATGGGTGGCAGAACTGAACTCAAATTATTTGTACAGATGAATAAGATATAAGAACATAAGAAGTTGCCTCCACTGAGGCAGACCAGAAGTCCATCTCGCCCAGCGGTCCACTCCTGCGGCGGCCCATCAGGCCCATTGCCTGATCAGTGGTCCCTGGCTATTCCTATAACTTGCCTTTCACTCCTATCCCTGTACTTACCTCTACTCTTATCTGTACCCCTCAATCCCTTTGTCCTCTAGGAGCCTATCTAAACCTTCTTTGAAGCCCTGCAACGTGCTCCTGCCTATCACAGCCTCCGGAAGCGCGTTCCATGTATCCACCACTCTCTGAGTGAAAAAGAACTTCCTAGTGTTTGTTCTAAACCTGTCCCCTTTCAACTTCTCCGAGTGCCCCCTTGTACTTGTGGTTCCCCATAATTTGAAAAAGCTGTCCCTGTCTACTTTTTCTATGCCCTTCATGATCTCCTCTAAATCTCCGCTTCTCCAGGGAGAACAGCCCCAGCTCTTTCAGCCTGTCAGTATATGAGAGGTTTTCCATACCCTTTATTAGCTTTGTTGCTCTTCTCTGGACTCCCTCAAGTACTGCCATGTCCTTCTTGAGGTACGGCGACCAGTACTGGACACAGTACTCCAGATGCAGGCGCACCATTGCACGATATAGTGGCAGGATGACTTCCTTCGTCCTGGTCATGATACCTTTCTTAATGATGCCCAACATTTTGTTTGCTTTCCTTGAGGCTGTGGCGCACTGTGCCGACGCCTTCAATGTTGTGTCTACCATCACTCCCAGGTCTCTTTCAAGGTTACTTACCCCTAGCGGTGATCCCCCCATTTTGTACGTGAACATCAGGTTCTTTTTCCCTACATGCATGACCTTGCATTTCCCTATATTGAAGCTCATTTGCCACTTTTTGGCCCATTCTTCCAGTGTCGTCAGATCCTTTTGGAGATCTTCGCAGTCTTCCGTGATTTTGACCCTGCTGTATAGCTTTGTGTCATCCGCAAATTTAATGACCTCACACTTTGTTCCCACCTCCAGGTCGTTAATAAATATATTGAACAGGAGCGGTCCCAGCACCGACCCCTGCAGAACTCCGCTCGTGACCCATTGCCAGTCTGAGTAATGGCCCTTTACTCCAACCCTCTGTTTCCTGTACGCCAGCCAGTTTTTGATCCATCGGTGGACCTCCCTTGCACCCCGTGGTTCCATAGCTTCTTAAGCAGTCTTTCGTGTGGTACCTTGTCGAAGGCTTTTTGGAAGTCAAGGTAAATGATGTCTATGGATTCCCCTTTATCCACCTGGCTGTTTACCCCCTCGAAAAAGTACAATAAGTTTGTGAGGCATGACCTTCCCTTGCAGAAGCCATGCTGGCTCGACTTTAGATGCCCATTGTTTTCGATGTGCTCACAGATGTTGTCCTTAATCATCGCTTCCATCATCTTTTCCGGGACCGAGGTAGAGAGCTGCACGGGAACGGGGACGACGGGAATCCCGCGGGACCCGCGGGCATCCCGCGGGTTCCCCCTTCGGGTCACGGGGATCCCGTGGGGACGCCCCCTAGGGTCGCGGGGATCCCGTGGGGACGCCCCCTAGGGTCACGGGGATCCCGTGGGGACGCCCCCTAGAGTCGCGGGGTTCCTGCGGGGCTGGATGTACTCAGTCGCGCGGCTCTTCTCCCTACCTTCTCTGCTTGCAGCACAGAGCCGAACGGAAGTCTTCCCGACGTCAGCGCTGACGTCGGAGGGAAGGGAGGGCTTAAACAAAGCCCTCCCTCCCTCCGACGTCAGCGCTGACGTCGGGAAGACTTCCGTTTGGCTCTGTGCTGCAGGTAAGGAGGAGAGTAGCCTCGTGGTTCGAGTGGCTACCAAGGGAGGGGGAGGTCCGCCCCGCCACACCCCGCCCCGGGTGCAGCACAGCCGGCCAGGTCCCCTTACTTTTGTGGCACTTCCCCGACCGACCGACAACAGCCCCGGTCCGACAATCCTCCCTGCCCTGTAGCCGCGAATCTAAATTATCTTCTTACAGCAGCTGTAAGAAGGTAATTTAGATTCGCGGTTTCTGAAGTTTATAGGGACGGGCGGGGACGGAGGGGATTCCTCGCGGGGACGGGTGGGGACGGAGGGGATTCCTCGCGGGGACGGGTGGGGATGGAGGGATTCCTCACGGGGACGGGTGGGGACGGGTGGGATTCCTCACGGGGACGGGTGGGGACGGGTGGGACTTTGGCGGGGACGGGTGGGGACGGGTGGGATTTCTGTCCCCGCGCAACTCTCTAGACCGAGGTCAAGCTCACCGGCATGTAGTTTCCTGGGTCACCCCTTGAACCCTTCTTGAAGATGGGCGTAACATTCGCTATTTTCCAGTCCTCCGGGATCTCTCCAGTTTTTAAGGATAGGTTGCATATTTGTCGAAGTGGCTCTGCTATTTCGTTCCTTAGTTCCTTGAGTACCCTTGGGTGAATGCAGTCCGGACCTGGCGATTTGTCACTCTTTAGCCTGTCTATATGCCTGAGGACATCCACTTGGCTCACTTCTAGTTGGACCAATTTGTCATCCTGATCTCCATTTACGATCTCTTCGGGTTCCGGAATATTGGTTTTGTCTTCCTTCGTGAAGACTGACGTGAAGAACTCATTTATCTTGTCAGCTATCTCTTTTTCCTCTTTTACCACTCCCTTTCTGTCTCTATCATTCAAGGGTCCCACTTCCTCCCTTGCCGGTTGCTTCCCCTTAACGTACCTGAAGAATGATTTGAAGTTTGTTGCTTCCCCCGCCAGTCTCTCTTCGTATTCTCTTTTTGTTTTCCTAACCACTCAGTGACACTCCCTCTGGTGTTCTTTGTGCTCCTTATGGTTGTCATTTGTTTGGTCCTTTTTCCATTTTTTGAACGATGCTTTCTTGTCACTTATCGCCTTTTTCACTGCGTTTGTCATCCACACTGGATTTTTTGTTCTATTTTTTTTGCACCCTTTCCTGAACTTGGGGACGCACAGGTTCTGTGCTTCGTGTACCATGCCCTTGAGTAGGGTCCAGGCTTTTTCTACGGACTCCATCTTCCTTGCGTTGCTGTTGAGTTTCTTTCCCACCATTTTTCTCATGGCATCAAAATTTCTTTTTTTGAAGTTGAGTGTCGTCGTTGTGGTTCTTTTCATCTTTGATGATCCAATTTCTAGCCTGTAATGGATCGTGTTGTGATCGCTGTTTCCTAGTGGGGCTAGTACCGCCACCTCTTTTGCAGTTCCCCCTAGTCCGTTGAAGATTAGGTCTAGAGTGGCATCTCCCCGTGTTGGTTCCGTGACCAGCTGTTCCATGAAACAGTCCCTCGTGGCCTCCAGGAATTTGGCCTCCCTTGCACAGTTTGAGTGCCCGATACTCCAGTCTATCCCAGGGTAGTTGAAGTCCCCCATCACCACCATACTTCTACTCTTGCATACCTGCCTCAGTTCAGCCTCCAAGTCCTGGTCAATTTCTTCCGATTGTCCAGGTGGGCGATAGTATAGCCCCAACTTTATGTCTGCTCCAGTTCCTCCTGGTAGCTTAACCCATAGTGATTCCATGCCATCCGCCCTTACTGTTGTTTCCATCCTGGTTGAGGGTATGGAGTCTTTTATATATAGCGCTATTCTTCCACCTTTTTTGTGTGTCCTGTCCCTCCTGTAGATCTTGTACCCTGGTATGGCCACATCCCATTTATTGTCATCAGTCCACCATGTTTCCATGACTCCAATTATGTCCAGGTCCTTCTTGCTGGCTATGACTTCCAGCTCTCCCATTTTGGCCCTTAGGCTCCTAGCATTGGTGTAAAGGCAATGTAAGGCCCTGTTGATTGCCTTCCCTGTTGGTTTTTCTCGTGGTTTGGCGCTCCTGGTGTCCCCCTCGTGGGTGGTTAGTCCCCGAGCCTCTCCTCGGTCGTCCTCCTCCTGCGGTGTGTCTATTTCGTCCTCAGCCTGCTTCCCCATTTTTGGTTGTCCTTCTGGGTTCTGTTGTTCTCTGTTAGTCCTGTTTGCCAATTTCATTTGGGCCCTAGACCCCTGCAATTTGTCCTTAGGTCCTTCTTCAAAAAATTCCCACTCACTCCTGAGCCCTCCTTTACAGTGCTCTTGTACAATGTCCTTGGCCCTGGGCATCTGCATTGCGTCCTTAGGTCCTTGTCCCAAAATTTCCCACTCAGTCCCGATCTCTTTTTTACAATGTCCTTGCTCAATGTCCTTGGCCCTGGGCCCCTGAATTGCATCCTTAGGTCCTTTTTCCAAAAATTCCCACTCAGTCCCGAGTCCTCTTTTACAATGTCCTTTCTCAGTCCCGAGCCCTCTTTTACAATGTCCTTTCTCAGTATCCTCATTTGATACTTTTGTCCGATGTGTCAGATCGACTGTCGGCTTTCCCCTGGTCTAAGTTACAGGGTATGACGCAAACTAGTCCACGTTCAGAGTGAATGGATAGTTAGTTGCCATGTGGATTAAAGCCTTGGGAGAAAAGCCAGGCTTCCGCTTGCTTCTTAAGTTCAAAATAGCACACTTTCTTGTATTTGGTCATTTCTCTATCTGCACCAGCAACATTCTTTTCCATTTAATTCTCCAAAGTATAATCAACTCTGTAGCTGTAGATCTTTAGTTCTTGCAGATACAGTGGACTTT
Organism: Geotrypetes seraphini; assembly: GCF_902459505.1. Lineage (NCBI taxonomy): Eukaryota > Metazoa > Chordata > Amphibia > Gymnophiona > Dermophiidae > Geotrypetes > Geotrypetes seraphini. The sequence continues at coordinate 257,351,694 of NC_047086.1, forward strand.
ACTACAGGAAGAGGCGGTCGGAGCAGACCGCGAATGAGCGAGTTTGCGATTTGCGAACCACAAATTCAAGGGGGAACACTGTACTGCAATTTACTTCTAACAGGTCTCCCACTGAACCACCTCTCCCCCTGCAATCTGTGCAAAACTCTGCTACACGACTCATCTTTTGCCAACCTTGCTACACTCAAATTACCTCTCTCCTCAAATCACTTCCCTGACTCCTTATCCACCTTCACATACAGTTCAAACTCCTATTGCTAACCTACAAGATTGTTCTGCAGCCCTTCAGTATCTCTCCTCTCTTGTCTCTCTTTATACACCTCCCTGAGAACTCTGTTGTTCCTCTGATGAGTTGCTTTTATCTGTACCCTTCTCCACTGCCAATTCCAGACTTCATTCCTTTCATCTCGCTGCCCCGTATGCCTTGAATAGATTACCTGAGTCTGTGTGTCATGCCCCTTCCCTTGTTCAAAAGTAGGCTGAAAACCCACCTTTCTGAGAGAGCCTTCAGCTCATAGCCATATTCCCCATTGCCCTCTGCTCACTACCCTAGTCAGCAGTTTAACCATTCCTGTTAACTGTAACCCTACCCTGGCATCCTCTTGATTGATTAGATTGTGAGCTCATTCAAGCAGGGATGGTCTCCTTCGTGACTCTATACAGCGCTGTGTACATCTGATAGCATTCTAGAAATAATTAACGGTAATTACTAGTAGACATGGCCATGTTTTGCCTGGACAGCTGCATCGGAGTAAATGCTATAGGAGTTTTTCTACAAACTTAACCCTTACGAGTATCACTTCAACTGCACATCAGCATTTTCTCTTCTCACTTCACAGCAGCAGCAGTCCCACCACATAGACAGCAAAATGCTATTGCTGTGAATGAGAAGAGAAACTGCTGATGTTTAGTTGAAGTGTTACCCATAGGAGTTAAGTTTATAGAAGAACTCCCTATAGTATTTACCCCAATGCAGCCATCCAGGCGAAACGTGGCCACGTCAAGTCTTTGTATGAATAATTGGCACTTCTATCATTTTTTTCTTTGATCTGTGTATTGTATATCTGTTTGATCTTTTATTATCTCCAGCAATGTATTAATAACTGGTAGTGTTATAGGCTGCTGGTAGATCTATGAGTATAGCACCTGTAGTAAAATCATTTTGGAAAACATCTTTGATATGTTATGTAAAACTGAACAGCTGGCTTGTACATGATTTACTCAGACATAATCCAACAGCTTCTGTGGTTAGTCTTTTATCAGTATCATTGATATCTCTGACCCATACCAGAATTATTTTTCTTCTAGACGGAAGGTAAATGCCAATTTAAAGCAGTTCCATTTCAATAACTTCAATCTGTATTGAGTAATGCACCAAATTCCTGATTCATTATTGTTAACTGTTTGCTTGTTTAGAAAATAGAAAAAAAAAAGGGCTAAGGATTTATGCTTCTAACTCTGAGAGTTATGCTCCTTAATTGACATCTTTGAAAATGTACTAGGGCTGAGTGCAATGGCTTAGTAATGGAGGGGTGGGGGGGGGGGGGGTTTGACCACCAAGGAAGTTGTCTTTGCAGAGGGCACTAGCACTTATCCTCCTCCCTGTCCCACCCCCAATGTACCTCTTTAATGTTTGCCAGCGCAAGCAGTATCTTCTACTTGTTGCTCGCACCAGCCTCGGCTCCTTTCTGATGTCACTTCCTGGTCACAAGACCAGGACGTGATGTCAGAAGGCGAACACTTCAAGAGGTACATCAGGAGTGGAGGGATACATGGCACGGGGAAGAGTGAGTGGCACACAGTGTAGCGATGCCAGGTGCAACTGCCCCGGTTACCAATTCCCTCACTACACCACTGGCTGAGTGTGTAACTTTATACTCAAAATTTCAATAAACTCCTAAAATGTGGGTGGCAACAGAGGTGGATTTAGGGTGGGGAAAAATAAGTTAGGAGCTTAGCACTGATTTTCAGCACTAGGATCATAAATTAGGCTCATAAATCTAGGCAAATAAATGGTGGCCCTAAATTCATAAGCATATTGGTTGATATTCAGTCCACATCAGTCAGTGTTTTCTTAAATAGCAGATTTGAAGGATTTGGCAAGAAAAATGTCCATCTGCCCCTTTAGGCTACTGTTTAGACATCTTTCTTTTTTGAAAATGAGATTCTTACCCCCTCTTTTACGAAACTGCGATACCAGTTTCATAGGAACTCAATGAGCATCAAGAGCAGCGTGAGCCATTCAGCGGGGCTCCCCGACTTAGAAACTGCTATTGCAGTTTTGTAACAGGAGGCCTTAGTCTCTCTACTATAGCCTTGTTCTCTGAATACCCCTTTTCCTCCATGATGATCTCATGGCGCAATTGACCCCCCTCAGATGTTCTCTGATTCTCATATACCTGAAAAAGATTTTACTATGAATTTTAACCTCTACTGCAAGCTTCTTTTCATACTTTCCATTTCATAGATATAAACATGAAAATATTTAAATAGTAATACTGTAATAATATTCTATTTTAGACTTACTAAGCTATATATATACGTGTATGAGTAATTCATTTTTTTTTCTGATACACAGTCATTCAAGAATCACTTTGCTGCTGACCTGAGCTTCTAGAAGGCAAGAAAGCATTGCAAGCAAACAGAAAGCTACTTAACTTTTTGCTAGAACAACAACATCAGAAAGACATTGTCATGTTTGCATGATAAATGGCATTAAAATAACTGTTGGCAACACAAGAAATATAAGGTTTCTGAAAACAGGCTAGCATCTGTCAGCCTTGCTCCTTATTCATCCATGCAGTGGTGCATGGCAGACAGCACTCCCCTGACTCTTCGCTGGCAGATTGCTCTAGTGTGAAAGGACTGGGGTTGGTGGGAGGAAAAGAAAGGTGGAATTCATGAGAAAAGTCTAAAGTGGAATTTTTAAAAATAGAACTTTTCCACTTAAAGTAAAACTTTTCTATCATACTAGTATAAAAATGAATTGCAAATACCGAAATTAGTATTTTTTCCCCCATTTCAGGAACCATAACTGCCATTTTTGTACTGTGGTCTAAATGAAATGTTGAAGTATCCAGCTCTATGTGCAAGTATATTTTCCTGCTATTAACTGGCTACAGCTGAATTACTTAGTTGGTTAAGTTAGAGCCAGTCAAAAAAAAACTCTGGATATTTAATACTGGAAATGGCCCAACACTGAATATCCAGGTTATGCGTTAGAGTTAGGCTGAGAGCACACTGCCTGGCGGTAGCTGAATATTGTATTCTGTTTACAGTTGATAATACTAGGTTTAATTTTCTACTGTTTTATGTTAGATATACAGATAGAGGGTGAGAGTGTGGTGCAGTGGTTAAAGCTACAGCCTCTGCACCCTGAGGTTGTGGGTTCAAACCCACACTGCTCCTTGTGACCCTGGACAAATCACTCAATCCCCCCATTGCCCTAAGTACATTAGATAGATTGTGAGCCCACCAGGACAGACATGGAAAAATGCTTGAGTACCTGAATAAATTCGTGTAAACTGTTCTGATGCTTTTATGGAGTAATTTATCCCTCGTCTTGATAAATTGGCCACGTACTTAACAAAATGCATCTGTCAGATGTTTGAAGACTGGATGCCATTTAGAATAATGCAGATATTTTAGCACTTAGGCAGCATGAACTGAACTGGGCTGAGCTGGTGGGCTTAAGATTCTATAGTTAAATTGTACAGCACAGTTACTTACCTGTAACAGGTTTTATCCAGGGACAGGAGGCAGATATTCTCACGGATGGGACTCCCTAGCTTATGTGAAAGGGATGGAGGGAGAGTTTTCCTCTAAATAAAGAATAAATGGTGCAATACCACAGAATGAACTCGGACGTACCATCTGATATGTGTATGTATAGAGTAATGGAAGGAGAATGAAATTGGTGAACTAGTAAATGGTACAAAAATGTGCTCAATAAGTGTGAAAGGCAAATACTGTAATCCAGTAAAGCCATCACTGATTGAGGTTTTTAAATGTAACCTGACCTCATAGTAGTAGCCGAATGTGAACCTAGGAGAGTGAGATGTTATGAAGACCCAGGTAGAATGTCTAGTTGGGTTCTGGAATGTTAAGGATTAAAAGGAAACAACAGGTTATGTGAAGCCCTGCGTGGCTTAGGTCATTGTATGATAGGGATTGGGCTGACTGAGCTTACTGGGGGTTAGGAAGTCACCAGCAGTTGTCCCCTGAGAGCTCTGGTAGCTTTTCTATAAGGTATATAGAGGTCAGTGTTCTAGGTTCATGGACTCATATAGGAAAAATAATATAGAGTAGAAGTGGTGAGGCAAGATCTCCCTTGGCTGAACCCATGCTGACTCTGTCTCATTAAATCATGTTTGTCTGCGTTTTCCACAATTTTATTTTTTATAATTGTTTCTACCATTTTATCTAGTACTGAAGTCAGGCTTACTGGTCTGTAATTTCCCAGATCTCTCCTGGAACCCTTTCTAAAAATTAGCGCAACATTGGCCACCCTCCAATCTTCAGGTACTACAGATAATTTTAGTGATGGGTTACAAATCACTAACAGCAGGTCAGCAATTTCATGTTTGAGTTCCTTTAGTACTCTGGGATGTATACCATCAGGTCCAGGTGATTTATCACTTTTTAACATGTCGATTTGGCTTAGTACATCTTCCAGATTCACAGAGATTTCTTTCAGTTCCTCCACATCATCACCCTTGAATACCATTTCCAATTCTGTTAGATCTCTTACATCTTCTGCCTTAAAGACCGAAGGAAAGCTGCTTGACTTTTCACAATTGCAACACAAATATGGTCTTAATAAATCACAAAATTATAAGTGGTTGCAATTGAAGCAGGCTATTCAGGTAGGGTTCCCTGAATGGAAAAATCTTAGTGATCAGTATAGTTTACCGTTCTTGTTTTCAGGTGGACTTTCTGGGTCACCAGGCTGCTCAGTGGTACAAACTGATATCTGGATTTATGAATAAAAAAACAAAAACGGGTCTTAGGGACATTTGAAGCATTGAGATTAAGCATTAAATTACTGTGTCTCAATGGCCACGAATTTGATCTTAGAGGATGAGATGTACAGTGTCAGCATCTATGAGACAAACTTGGTTTGTTCTGTTACATAGAGCATTTTGGACCCCGGTTCGTTTACAGAAGTTAGATAGCTCTAAATCTAATAGATGCTGGCACTGTCATCTTGAAGCTGGGACATTAGATCATTTGTTATTCTGTTGTCCATTGATTCTTGCTTTTTGGAAATCAATATGGGGTCAAATAAATTGTATGTTAGAAAATCCAGTGGCATTATCCTATGATACTGTGCTGCTTGGCATGTCAATAAGGGCTAAGAGCCAAATATCATCTAAGAACAGCAGGCTTCTACTTATTATGACAGGGGTTGCCATACAACAGATTATGAGTAATTGGAAAAACTGAATTGCAAATCCTATATTGCAAATCCTCATGTGATCTGAACAACTGCCCACCATACCTACTAGCAACAGCGTCCACCAACTTCAGAGCTAGCTACATATTATGGCTGCAAACAACACTCAGGGAAGGCCAGTTCCCACCTGACCTTGGTGAAATCATAGTTACGCCTATACTGAAAGACCCCAAAGGTCTAATAAACAGCCCATCGAACTATAGACCAATCGCTTCAATCCCAACATATGTCAAAATAATAGAAGGGCTAGTAGCAAAACAACTGTCCATGTACCTAGATGCCCACAACATCCTACATCCATCCCAATCCGGATTCAGAACCAACCACAGTACAGAAACTCTTCTGGTATCTTAACTAGACATAGCTCGAAGACACCTCAGCCAAGGACACAGACTACTAATCATCCAATTTGATCTCTCGGCTGCATTCGATCTGGTGGACCATTCCATACTTCTCCAGATACTAGACGCAATTGGAATTTCAGGAAAAGTTCACAATTGGTTCCAAGGCTTCCTTAAAACTAGAACATATAGAGTCAAATCAAAAGACATTCTATCAGAACCATGGACCAATCCATGTGGAGTGCCACAAGGCTCTCCCCTCTCTCCCACACTCTTCAACCTATTCATAGCTTCCCTAGGCACCACCCTGGACACCCTAAATATTACCTCCTTCAGCTATGCGGACGACATAACCATCCTCCTTCCTTTCGACATCCACAATCCAACCTCCATAGGACGCCTGAAAACAACACTAGAAACAGTAGAAAAATGGATGACAAATCATAAGTTGAAGTTGAACCCAGACAAAACCAAATTCCTAATGCTAGAGAAGGACAAAAAACCATCCCTAACAGAACTGGAAGTAAACTCAATCAAGTACCCAATACAAAGCTCCCTCAAAATCCTGGGTATACATCTAGACAGATGCTGCACAATGCAAACACAAATTCAAAAAATCACCCAAAAAGCATTCTTCACAATGCGAAATCTAAGAAAAATCAGAAAATTTTTTAATAAAGACCAATTCCGGATCATTGTCCAATCTCTTGTGCTGAGCATTGTAGACTACTGCAATAGCCTTTACTTACCTTGCCCTATCAACACAATAAAAAAACTGCAGACCATCCAGAACACAGCCCTCAGACTCATATACTCACTCAGCAAACATGACCACATTACTAATGCATATTTAGAATCGCACTGGCTACCAATAAGAGCAAGAATACAATTCAAACTCTACTGTCTCATTTTCAAAGTAACCCACGGCACGGCACCTAGTTACCTAAACAACCGCTTCCACTTCTACCTCTCACCCAGAAGAAGGAGAACGCAGAACATCTTCACCTTCCCACCTCTCAACGGAACTCGTCGTAAGAAACTTTACGACAACCTCCTAGGGACACAGGCAGCTAAAATCGACTCTGACATCTCAGAATTACTGATCAAAACAACAGACATAAAAGATTTCCGTAAAGAAATAAAAACACTATTGTTCAAAAAATATCTCCCATCACTCTAACCTCCTCCCAACGAGTTCCCAATCAACACCTTCAGAAACACCCACCTATAGTATCTCCTTGTCTGTGATTTAGAAGGTACTGTAACCCTTCTACACTACACCTGATCTAACTTGATTCAATCGATATATAATATCTCCTGTGATATGTATTATCTTCTGTGACATGTATTATCCTCTGTGTTATGTACCATTCTGTTAAATTGTTGTATCATAATTCTACTGTTCCTGTAATCTACTCTTATCCTGTAATGTAATTCTACTGGAATTGCCCAGACATCTTCTATATTGTAATCCGCCTAGAACCGCAAGGCACAGGCGGAATAGAAATCCCTAATGTAATGTAATGTAATGTAATGAATGAGACTTAATTATAGTTTTTGGTGGAACTCTTTGTCATATTTATAAAATGGAGAAGATAGCCACACAGCAGGGGAATTTTAGAAAATTTCAGGAGATTTGGGAGCCATTAACAAAGTATTGTAATGATTGAATATTTCTTTTTTCCCTTAAAAATACATATCCAGGATGGGGGGGGAGGGGAGAGAAGGGATTTGAACATTAAATAAGGTATAGAAGAATGGGGTTCATGATAGGTTTTCTGGAATTTTAAGAGTGTAATTGTTTAGGGGGGAGGGGGTAAAGTCTGATATAATGTTTAACAGAATATTATGTGTTGTATTTGAATTTTAAATGCTATAAATACTGTTACACTTATTGTAAGTTTTAAAAAAATGAATAAAGAATTGGGGGGAAAAAAAAAGACCAAAGGAAAGAATTCATTCAGTCCCTCTACTATGGCCTTATCCTCCCTGAGTGCCCTTTTTGCTCCTTGGTCATCCAACGGTTCCATGGATTCCCTCACTGGTTTTCTGCTTCTAAGAAATTATGAGTTTTTGCCTCTTTGGCAAGTTTCTCTTCATATTCTTTCTTAGCTTTCTTTATCAATGCTTTGCATCTAACTTGCCAGTGCTTATGTCTCTTATTTTCTTCATTTGGATTCTTTTTCCATTCTTTAAAGGATTTTTTTGGGCTCTAATAGCCTCTTTCACTTCACTTTTTAACCATGCTGGCTCTTGTTTCCTCTTCCTTCTACCTTTGTAAATATGTGGGATACATCTAGTCTGGGCTTCCACGATGGTATTTTTAAATAACATTCATGCCTGATTTACAGTCCTAACCATTGCAATTGAACCTTTTGACTTCTTTTTAACCATTTTCTTCATTTTATCATAGCATCCCTTTCAAAAATTAAATGCCTCTACAGCAGATTTCTTTTGCGATGTTAGTACTCCAGATATGTATACCAGATATATGTGTGCTACTCCAGATATGCATAAAACAAAAGGAATTGACCCCAAAATATCCACAAAGAAGAAAATCCAGAGAAAACCAAAAAAAACTCTGTGGAGTGACGATGTTCCTAAATGGACTTTATTTGAAAGTATCAAAGTTCCAAAGGTACACTAAAATCATCCACATAAAATAATTCCATCCACATAAAAGTAAATCCCTAGCGGACTAGGTCCTTTAAGGCTCTTATGTGGATGATTTACTTTTATGTGGATGGAATTATTTTATGTGGATGATTTTAGTGTACCTTTGGAACTTTGATACTTTCAAATAAAGTCCATTTAGGAACATCGTCACTCCTCAGAGTTTTTTTTTGTTTGTTTGTTTTTTGTTTTCTCTTTTATTTTTGGGGTTTTTTTTGGTTTGTTTTTTTTTGGTTTACTCCAGATATGCATACCAGAATGTGTGTGTGCAACCTAGAAGAAAATCATCCTCCACTAACCAGGAGGAAAATAATGTGGAGGAGAATAGAAGCAACGTGAGGCCATTAGGAGACTTAAAGAGGTCCTTAGGAGGAATTTCCCAAGGGGTGAGGTGCTAGTGCCAAGAGGTGAGGTGCCAAGGGGTGGAATGGAAAGTTCACTAGCACTGTGGGAAAGAAAAGTACTGAGCTTGTAGAAATACAGCCATGAGAAAGAAGCATGACAAGATCATTTACTGCCTGATATGTGTGGTCTCATGACACAATAGAAGAGACTGCAGATCTTGTGTGGTGATATAATTCAGCACAATGAACACAAAAATCAAAAAAAGAAAACCTGGAAGAGGAGGATTATCTGGAACTCTGGAAGAGGAGTGCCAATTAGTCACTGCATACATAGGAAGTCCCAGAATACAGAGGAGAGTCATATGCATACATTGATGAATTTTGCATGAGAGCGGAATATGGAAATAAGTAGTAGAACACATCTTTATAACCTGAGACCATTGCAAGAGCAGAATCCAATGCAAAGGTAAAAGCATGCAAATGGGGCATACGCATAGTAGACACCAGTTGGTATAGTAGAGTAATTGCAATCCTATGGAAGAACAGACATTGCAAAACAGAAGGTGTTTTTTGTTTTTTTTAGCCTGTCTAGAAGGGAATTGTAATGAGAATCATTAATATGAACTGAGAGATTTCAATACTAATCTTGAAAGTTCCATTATTGCTCTGTAAGCCAATGTATTTGAGGAGATGAGACTCTTATTAGGTAAATATCTCAAGAAAGAAAAACTTTGTAGCCTTGAAAGGAATTTTGGGGGAATGCTTGCGAGTACATATATATAGACCAGATGAGAAGAGGTATATCGCTTTCAGGGTTAGTATGCTATCCTGATTAGGATTCATAAGTGGCCTCCTCCTACCCTATAGCCACTCCCATTCCTCCAGATCCTTCAGAATACGGAAGTAGTTGGAGAAGAACTCTTCTTTTTTGCTTTCAAGGCCATGTTTGTTCTCTTGTTTATTTCTTCTTTTTTTTTTTTTTTTTTTTTTTGCATCACCAGCTCTGAAGCAAAACAGGACATCCTCTTTTATCATTAAAGAGGTTATGCTATAGTGGATAGGAGACCCAGCATTGATGTCATAGTGCAAGATGACCTCCATTGGTCTGAAGGAGGCAGAAAAAGCAAAATAATGGGCATTGACCCTGTGAGCACCAGCAGACACCCAGAAGAGCAGGCTGCTGGTAGAATAATAGCTGTGCCAACACCAGTCATTGATAGGAATAAGCCTGTGCCTAAACCTAGACTCCTAAGAAAGGAATCTGCTCAGGCAGATGCACATTTATCTTTTTCTAGGCAGGTGCCTAATAAGTAAAAGCCAGTGTATGGAGACTCTTTTAAATCAGTGAAAGCTAAGCCAAGGTTGGCTGGCATTAAACACACTCAGGGCACTAGACAGCACACTGGTTTAAACAGGCTCACAATGCTAATGCAGCCTCAACCAATTAAGGGAACACCTCACACCTAGCCTAGCCTAGCCTTAATTACCTTAGCAGGGCTAAGGAGAGGAGAGAAGGCAGGCAGCTGAAAGTGAAGCCAGCCTTGGGAGTAGAACCCAGTGAGGAATGGGAATCAGGACAGATAAGCTTTCAAGATAAAGGTAGTATACCCTGAATTGGATAATCAGGAAGACAGTACATCTTTTGGCTCTGAATGTGAAATGCAAATTAATGGTGAAGAGCCCATGGACTGTAATAGAAGTTATGAAGAAGATACTTCAGATCTTTTCCAGATAAGCCCCGCCAAAAAGTTAACCCCCGCCACAGTTTTAGCTAACACCATGCTAAGTGAATACTTGGGGAAAGTGATATACAAGGGGAGGCGAAGCCCCCCCTTGAACCCCCCCGAGTCATTATTCAAATCATGTGAATAATTTCCTCGGAGGGCTTCAATAGTTTAATAATTTATAAGGTGGCGTGGCTTAAGTTTTCGTCCATGCACTTTTTGCATTAGTAGTGGCGGGGCTTAAGTTTTCGTCCATGCACTTTTTGCATTAGTAGTGGCGGGGCTTAAGTTTTCGCCCATGCACTTTTTGCATTAGTGGCGGGGCTTATCTGGAAAAGGCCCGATACTTCCATAGAAAACATGATGGAGATTTAAAAGTGGTGAAGGTTTGAGAGTTTACTTCCAAAAGAGAAAGCAATCTGAGTAAAAGTTACATTTTGATAACAAGTATTAAAACTGTTACCTATGCCTTGAAAGCATTAACTGTGGCATGATGCTCTCTAATGGGTAAATGAACTGAAGTCTAATTACCTGCTAAGTTTGTTGAAGTTGCAAGGCAGAATATATATTTTTGATAACCTGGAAGAAGAATACTAATATGATACTATCTGCCTAAAGGAAAGTGTAGTAATAATAAACCTGTTGTAGTTTGAAACCTGAATGGGCTTGGGTGGGGATTACTGCATCTATTAATTTTGGGTGGTTTGAATCCCACACTATTGAGCTGTGAAAGCTAGCAGTGTTCAATAGTGTTGTCAGGCTTGGTCTTATGACCTAAGAGAGGAAACATTCCATGAACTGTGGAAGAATAGTTGTTTGAACTGTGAATGGTAATAGGTTAAAAGGTGTTTGCTTGCCATTCTCACAAGTGTTTATTGGTCTGGACTAGCTGATATGATGCCAGAACCAAGGTGTGCTTAAAAGAGAAAGAAAGTGGTTTCCTAGAAGAAACAATTTCTTTTTGTTTTTGTGGAAATAAGAAAACCATTGAATCAGTGCAGTGAACTAAAGCTGTTTATGTACTAGGACCCAAGTGATTGGGAAGGTCCAGTTTTGTGCTATTATTATATGAACTGTGGCAAAGCAAGAATTTGCTGAAATAAAAGCACTGGTTTTGGAAATAGTGTTTGGAACTTTGAAACTTCTTAACCCATACAGTGCTATATTTTCCGTCACCTCTAAATATCATCTCGTTTTCTTTTTTATAATTTATATTCCAAATATCCTACAATTCTATGCGGATTACAAATTATTCAGGTACTCAAGCATTATTCCCTAACTATCCCAGTGGGCTTCCACTCTATCTAATGTACCTGGGGCAATGGGAATTAAGTGACTTGCCCAGGGTCACAAGGAGCAATGCGGGATTTGAACCCACAACCTCAGGGTGCCAAGGCTGTAGCTCTAACCACCACACCACACACTTGTATGCGCTGGACAAAACAGGCTGTTTTCCTACTACCTAGTCCTATGCCTGGTCACAGTACGCATTGTAGAGGCAGCGGAAGAAGAGGCGATCCAAACTCAAAAGGCTCTACACCCATATAAGCAAAGAGCAGATTCCTCTTGTGGTGCTCCCATTCACGAAGTAGAACTTCAATGAAACTAAAACTAAAGGCAATTGTGCACAGCGGAGGAGAAATCCCTTAGAAAGTGCAGTGGGATAGGTGTGTGGATTGCAGAGATAGGACAATCTGGTTCCAATGCTCTGGTCCAAGACACTGAAATTCCCACTGAGGCCAGTGATGCAGGTGGCCAGGTTACAAAGAATGCAGTTGATGGATGGACTACATTGTCTTACTTAATGCTGAAGATACCTGGCATAAGCTGAAGCCATACTGTAGATGCGTAGATGGAGAACTTGCCATGACAAGCCATATATGTCCATTGATAGGAGGCAGTGAAGACTGACATTAGGATGCCTATGATTCCATCTAGAAGAAAGACTATGAGGCATCAATAGGAACGGTACCAAATAACTTCTTAAGGAAGAAGTGGTACCGATAGAGTCCTCCATTATTTAAATAATAAATAATAACTTTATTTTTGTATACCGCCATACCCAAGGAGTTCTAGGCGGTTCACATTTGTTTATAAAAAAAAAATTACAAGTGGTTTAAAACAATTGAACACTATTAGAAGCAAGCAATAAATTACAAGTGGTTCGAAACAATTGAACAATATTAGGAGCAAGGAAGTAGTTGAAGTTAGAGAGAGAGGGGGGAGTGTAGGTCAGGGGGGTTGGAGGTGGGTAGGCTGGGAAAGAGAGGTGGAAGGGGGCAGGAGGAGTTTGTTGTTCATTGGAGAGGGGTGTTAGGTATCTTGTCCATGGAATAGGTGTTTTGAGAGATTTTCTAAACCCGAGGTAGGTGGGGGCCTCAAGGACAATTTGGGCTAGCCATGGGTTCAGTTTGGCAGCCTGGAAGGCGAAAGTTTTATCAAGGAATCTTTTGGAGTGACATAGTTTTAGGGAGGGGAAGGCGAACAGCTGAATTCTGCGGGAGTGCTTGTTTATGCGATTCAGGTAGAAGTGAGGGTTTAAGTAGCTTGGGGATAGGCCAAATACTGTTTTATAACAGAAGCAGGTGAATTTGAATAGGACTCTGGATTCAAAGGGTAGCCAGTGAAGTTTGTGGTAGAAAGGGGTGACATGTTCCCATTTTTTCAGGCCGAATATGAGGCGGACCGCAGTGTTCTGGATCATTTTAAGTCTCCTAGTGGTTTTCTTCGTGGAGCTCAAGTAAATAATATTGCAGTAGTCTAATATGCTAAGGATGGAGGATTGTACTAGCAGGTGGAATGAGGTCTCGTCAAAGTATTTTTTAATGGTGCGGAGTTTCCATAGCACCGAGATGCATTTCCTGACTGTGATATCTGTGTGTTTCTCCAGGGATAAATGTTTATCTAGTGTGACTCCCAGTATTTTAAAGGTTTGTTCGAGGGGGAAAGTAGATCCTTTCACTTGAATTGTGGTGTCTTTGATTTTGTCATGAGGGTAGCTAGTAAGAATTTTGTTTTGTCGGGATTTAGTTTTAGTTTGTAGGATAACATCCAGCGTTCTATCTGAGTGGTATTTTTGAGAGTGAGGTAAGGAACTCTGGTGTGAAATTGGTTAGCGGGATGACTATTGTGATGTCATCCGCGTAGATAAAGAATTTGAGTTTGAGGCTTTGCAGGAGGTTTCCTAGGGAGGTAAGGTAAACATTAAATAGGGTGGGGGACAGGGGGGAGCCCTGTGGAACTCCGCAGAAGTTGTCCCAGCTATATGAAAGAGAGTTGTTCTTAAACACCCTGTATGATCTGTTTCGTAGGAATCCATGAAACCAGTTGAGAACTTGGCTGGAGATGCCAATGTATGTAAGGCAGTCTAGTAGAATGGTGTGGTCGACTAGGTCGAAAGCACTGCTGAGGTCAAGTTGGACGATCAGGGCACTAGAGCCCTGGCTGAAGAGTGTGTGAAGGTGGTCGAGTAGAGATGCTATAATGGTTTCAGTACTGTGATCGGAGCGGAAGCCTGATTGATTATCATTTAGGATATTAAATTTTTCCAGGTGTGTGGTAAGTTCGGCATTTACCATCCCTTCTGCTATTTTGGTGAATAGTGCGATACTAGCGATCAGTCTGTAATTGGATGGGTCATTGGGTGGTTCTTTCGTGTTTTTTATTAATGGAGTTATCGAGATGTGGCCCTGCTCTATTGGGAAACTACCTATGGATAGTAGAAGGTTTACCCATGCCAACATATTGGCTTTGAAATGGATTGGCGCAGTTTTCATAATGTTTGGGGGGCAGGTGTCCAGTCTGCAAAAGGAGTTGGTGTACTTGTTGTAATATTTGTTGAAGGTTTGCCAGTCTATGGTTTTGAATTGGTTCCAGCTTAGGTCTGTTCTGGACCCGAGGTCCGGTTTAGACATGTCGGTGTCTGGGAGTATTGGAAAGTCCTCGTGGGGATTGGCTGGGGCAGTTATAGATAACCTTAGTTTCTGTATCTTGTTGTTAAAGAAGTCTGCTAGAGTGTTAGCGGTTAGTGTGGATTCTTCATGATTATCAGTGAGCGTCTCAAGATTGTAAAGGTCGTTGACCAGTTTAAAGAGGTTGCTACTGTTAGTTGTGGCGTTTCCAATTTTATGGGTGTAGAAATTTTTTCGTTTTTCCTTGGTGAGGTATTTGTAGTTTTTTAATTTGAGTCTCCAGGCCACTCTGTGTTCCTGGGTTCCAGATTTAATCCAAAGTCTTTCAGATTTTCTAAGGTCCCTTTTTACTAGTAGTAGTTCTGAGTCAAACCATCCCTCCAGATTAGGAGTTCTGATTCTGCGAGTTTTTATGGGAGCTATTTCGTTTAGAATGTTTGTGCTGTCTTTGATCCAGGAAGTCATAAGTTGAGCTGTTTCTTCGTTTTGTTTTGTGATGGTTTCATAGTGGGACCAGAATACTATTGGGTCGATTTTACCTCTAGTATTGTGAGTTTTTTTTGTTTCTTGTTTTGTTGTTTTTGGTGGCTTTTTGTTGGCAGTAAATAGAGAAGCTACATAGTCTGTGTTAGACCATAGGGAGTCTGTCCAGTTATCCTGTTTCCAGTGGAATTTGGGATTGGTTGATTCTTTGGCGGAGAATGTCACCAGGTCTAGCTGATGTCCTTTTTGGTGAGTTTTGATGGGTGGGGGTTTGGAATAACCTAGTTGGGAGATTAGCAGCCAGAAGTCAGATACATCTGGTTGTTTTGTTTGCTCTAGGTGGATGTTGATGTCCCCACATAGTAGGTTGTATGGACTTGTTAGAGAGTTGGTTAGTAGGAATTCTGCAAAGTCTTCTTTGGCTAGGGTCCATTTTTTTGGTGGGATATAGAATAAGGTGATTGTTAGGGAGGAGGCAAAGGGGTTTGAGGTTAGAGAGATGGCTAGTATTTCTGAATTGGGAGAGGATTTGGTGTTGAGTACGGTGCAGTTTAGGTGGTCTTTAAAGATTATTGCTAGCCCTCCTCCCCTTCCCCAGGTTCTAGCTAGGGATAGAATCTTGAAGCCTGGGGGGAGGCAGTCTTTGATAATAATATCTTTGTCTGAGAGCAGCCACGTTTCTGTGAATAGTACAAAGTCAGGGTTGGTTTCAGATAGCCAGTCTTTGATGAGAATGGACTTGTTTCTCATTGATCTGATGTTTAGGTAGAATCCTTGTAGGTTCTGGTAGTTAGTGTGGTCTGTTGGAGAGTAATGAGAGTAGGCTAGCTTTTTTAGTGTTCTTTGTTTTTTCGTGCCATGCTTGGTTGATCTATGGGGGGGAGGAGGATTTGGGATGGGTGGCGGGGATGTATCTGTGGGGGGACCTGTAACTGGGCCGTCATATGGAGTATGGTGTGTGAGGGTATGGAATTTGGATTTTACTGTGCGGTGTAGGGAGTAGTGGACTAGGATAGGAGCAGAGTATGTTGGGTCGGCTGTGCAGATCTTGGTGATGATTAGATAGATTAGGAGCAATGATGTGCATTGGTGAAAGTTGGGCCGGGTCATGATGGTGTTTGGAGGTTTGCAAGGTGGTTGTTTTGGGGGAGCTGGTATAAGGAGTGTGGTAGATTGCGGGGTGGCGAGGGAACAGTATTCCTCTTAGAAATAACAGTCTTTTACCTGGATTGTACAGGCTTATCAAATTGAGATTATTTAGTACTGCTACACGCTTAGGGGCCCTTTTACTAAACTGCACTAAAAAGTGGCCTGTACTATGATTTGCACATGGGTTTCCCATGCTGAGGCCACTTTTAGCAGTGCTGTAATATGGCCACATTTTCCATTTACTCCATTAATGTCCACATACTAATGAGCCCTTAACTACATGTATTTTGTAGGCCATAAGGGCTCACATACTAACCATGCACAAATCGATTAGCACTGGGCGAGCCTATTCTCTGTCCCCAAACACCCCCCCCCCCTCAGCACTAAAAAAATTCAATGTTTTAGCACATGGGAAGCATGCACAGATGTCAAAAGTGCCGCAGAATGCTTTGTCACGCCCCATGGTAATAGAGTTTAACCTGTGGTAAGCACACATTAGTACTTACTGCAGCTTTGCAAAAGGGCCCATTAGTGTCAATCTAATATAATAAAAGCCTAAGCCGCACATGCGCACTCCCATCGCGTGTTCCATTTTCCGTGCAGTGTAGGGCACCGCAGATAGGAGTGCGCATGCGTGCAAAACACTCTCTCCCTCCTCCTCCGAGGCGGATGTAGGCCGCGGTGGCTGTCGGCGGCCCGAGGTGGATGTCGGCCGCGGCAGCTGTCAGCGGTTGCAGGCCGCGGTGGCTGTTGGCGGTTGCAGGCCGCGGTGGCCGAGCATGGACGGCATTTCAAAATAGGGTATACAGAGGAAGAGGGCACACTGACTACCTGAGGGTAAGAAAGGGTAGATGCTGAATGGGGGGATGGAAAAGGAGATGCTGGCTACTGTGGGGGGATGGGAGAAAGGGGAGATGCTAGCTACCTTCTAGCACCCGTTAATGTAACGGGCTAAATAACTAGTTCTATATAAGCATCTAGGTTCACTAATGTACTGATGCACTAAAATGTAGGTGATCCCACTTAGGACAGCTCAATGGCTGGATAAGTTCACCTTCAAAGTGCGCAACTGATAGTATTTTATAAGTTGCATGTGCCATTTTGCCTGTGCTCTGCCCACTTGTGTGCCCTTTGCAGTTACATCCTAAGCAAGTTTGGTGCTTTAATAGAAACATGAAGGCTGATAAAGACCATATGACCTATCTAGTCTGCCAAACCATGCCATCTACTATCACCTCCTCTCCTTTAGAGATCCAACGTTGGATAGCTGTGTGACTCACCAAATATTTGACCAAAATAGAAACTGAACAAGGATTAAATTATGAATATGTGTCTTTAAAGAGGAATGTCTTCAGTTCATTTTTGAACTTTTCCAGGGCTGTCTGCAATCTTAATGATAAAGGTAGGGAGTTCCATAGTTTGGAACCTCATATTGAAAAAATAGATTGATGTGTTCATGGACAATATCTCGATAAGATGACATGATCGATTGGTTATGGTGTGTGGATCTGAGTGCTCTTAGAGTTAGTACTTTGAATATCAATAGAAGTGCTTTATAAGTAATCTGATGGGATACTGGAAACCAGTTGGCTCTTTTCAAAAGGGGACTAACGTGGTCAATTTTCACTCATTATGGATCAGACAGACGAATGGCAGCGTGTTGGATCGGTTGTAATCCTGCGTATAAAGTGTTGCAGTAGTCGATTTGCAGGATAGTTAGTGAGTGGATCAAAATATTTAGTGCAGATGGAAAAAGCAATGAACGGATGCGCACAATTTAATCTCCCCAATCTTAGGGAAATCGAATCCCTTATTAAAACCATCAATACTAAGGGTACTCAAGCAGAATCAATTCCCCCTTTCATTCTTAAACATTATTTTGCAACTTTCGGTCATTTCATCCTTGCTCTAATTAATGAAAGTCTTCAACAAAGCATTAAGCCCACAGCATGAAAGGAAACAGTCATCCGTCCCATTATTAAGGATCATAAAATCTGTTCTGAAGAAAAATCCAATTACAGGCCAATTGCAAATATCCCTTACTTGGCAAAGCTGACTGAGAAGATAGTATTTAATCAAATATCAGAATTTATAGAAAAAATGAATATTTTACATCCAAATCAAACTGGCTTTAGACAGTATCACTCTACTGAACATTCGTTGATTGGCATATCTACCTCCATACTTTACTACCTGGATCACCATACATCTGTTCTTCTGATCTCTATCGATCTTTCATCAGTGTTTTACACAATTGACCACAATCTTTTAACAGATAGACTTCAATCCATAGGTTATGGACCAGGTTTTTCTTTGGTTTAAATCCTATTTTGATAATCGCTCAACAACTATGTCCTTCAACAATACAACCTCTGAAAGTTTCTCAGCAACATATGGTATTCCGCAAGGATCCATTCTTTCTCCTCTTTTGTTTAATATTTTTCTTGCACCTCTCATGACCCTTTGTCAATCTATTGGATTTACCGTATTTGCTTACGCAGATGATATCCAGCTTTTACATCTACTTGATCCCAACAGTTCTTTCAAAACATTAGCAATTAATAAGAAACTTGAACAGATTCACCAGTGGCTGGATATCAACAGATTAGCTCTTAATATTAATAAATCAAATGTTATGTTCTTTCCTTGGAAAGACAATCTCAAACTTATTTTTCCCATTTCTATTAAGGGTATCTCTCTACAGTTGATAAGTAGCATTAAGATCTTAGGGGTTATCTTCGACGATAAATTAACCTACCATGATCATATTAGTAACATTGTCAAATCAACTTTTTACAGACTTCGTCAAATCCGTTCAATATCAAAATTTTTATGTCCAAGGTATCTTAACATATTAATCCACTCCTTGGTTATTTCAAAAATCGGTTATTGCAATGCCCTATTCAAGGGAATAGCACAAAAGGAAATCAGACATTTACAGATCATCCAAAACGCATCAATCAAACTTGTAATGAAAGCTAAGAAATTCGATCACATGACCCCTCTTCTTAAAAAAGCACACTGGCTTCCTGTCGCACATCGCATAATGTACAAATTAAGTTTGCTTACCTTCAAATCTCCGATATACAAAACTGCGGCTATCATTTACAAATCATTGATTCCTTATACCTCATTCAGATTACTGAGGTCCAATGACCAACACTTATTAGTCATCCCCTCACTTAAAATTATTAATGCACGACGGCACTTCATCTTTTCCATTACAGCTCCTCAAACATGGAATTCCCTCCCTATTTACTTAAGAGAGGAGAAAAATTTTGATAAATTAAAAAAGCTTTCTTTTTATAGACGCATTTAATGACTAAAAGGACTGTCTTGGAGCTTTGTTTTTATTTGCATAACTTCCTTGAGATTCTTTCCCTTCCTATTGTTTTCAACCATAAGTTTTCTTCTATCAACCAAATTGCATTTCTTTTCTTCTATCAACCAAATTGTATTTCAGTCCCCATCCTTTCCTCACGTGTTATTATGTTTGTTAAGTTAGTCTTCAATATGTTTTGTAAGGTTTAGTTTTTTGTTACTTTTGTTTGTCCCCCCTATTTTGTAATTTTATTGATTTTTTCATCGCTTAGAATTTTGAATAAGCGATTAATCAAATTTTATAATAAACTTGAAACTTGAAACTAATCATATGGGGTTTAAAAAAAGGACCGTTTCATGACCTGTCTGATTTGTGTATTCAAAATTTAATTGAGAATCAAGGAGCACACCAAGATTGAGCTGGAGACTGGGTAGAGAAAATTAGGTCAATGGTGGGTCCGTATTTATGTATAGGGTAATTAACAAGTTGGTTTAAAGATAGATCAGATGTTAGGATGTTTAGATCTTTTGTCATTGTATTAGTGGGGTTGTCAAAATGGACATTAAAATCTCCTAGTATAATCAGATGAGGGGCATGGAGAAAGAAGTCTGAAAGTCTTGCTTAAAGAAGCTGAAGAAGTTGAAAGAATTTGAGGATAGAGGAGGAGGATGATAAAGGACAAGGAAATCGGAAGGAGGGGAGGTGTTTATATGAAATTGATGTGATTCTAGGACAGTGTTTTCAATATGCAGTATGCGTACCTTTTTGGGTAGGCAAGCCATTTGTTGGGGATATGCAGCACTGGCCACCGCCGAGGATATTGCTTGCCTGCCTGTCCACCGAAGCCACCTCCAGAGATCTCTCCTTCTTGCCTGCCCACCCATCTGCTGAAGCCACTGCCAGGGATCCCTACTTCCTACTCGCCCTCCTGCCGAAGCCACTGCTGGGGATCCCTCCTTCCTACCCGCCATTCCGCCAAAGCCACTGTCGGGGATCCCTCATTCATGCCCACCCCCCTACACTGAAGTTGCTGCTGGGGATCCTTCCTTCCTGCCCATCAGAGAAAAGCCTTCTGGATCAGTGGGAGGGGGAGTTCCCAGTTACCTCCTTCAGCAGCATTTGTTGGGGGGATGCACAGGCAGTGGTTCACACACTGCATGTAGCTGACCTGGAAACCTTCTCACCAATGTCAGAGCTGATGTCGGAGGGAAAGCTTCTGGGTTAGCCACATGCAGCTTGTGTCCCCCCCAACAAGTTTCACTGAAAACAGAAGGAGCGAATGCGGCTCAAACAAGTAAGGGGACATAATAAGGGAGAAAGGGAGAAAGGATGGGGGAAGGGTGGGGCACGATTTTGGGACAAAGGCTGGAAGGCAGGGAGGTGACATGAATATGGGACACAGAAGGGATGGGGAAGGGGGCACTAACTTTGGACATAGGAGGGCGGGAATAGAAAGGGAGAATTGTTGGGTATGAGGTGTGAGTGAGAAGGAAAGAGATGGTGCACATAGGGAAAGGAAGAAAGAGGAAAATTGGGCATAGAGAGAGAGGAGTGAGGTAGAGATGCACTGGGAATAGGAGAATGAGAGGGTGAAATGGTGGTAGAGAGGGAACAGAGGGACAGATTGAAGGGGATGCTATGGGGAGGAATGTTGGACATAGTGACAGAAGGAGAGATGTGGCATTGTGCTGGAGAAGGGTGATAGAAAGAGAATTGTTAGGCATGGGGCTGGTGGACAGTGGTGAAAAATGCTGGATGAGGCAGTAGAGGGGGGTGGAAGAGATGCTTGGATCCCTCAAGACAGATGGACAGTGAGACAGAGAGAGAGAGGGAGACATGTTGCCAATAGGAGTGGAGGAGAGAGGAAGAAAAGTTGGACTCATGGAGGGAAAGAGAGAGTTGTTGGTTGGGGAAGGGAATGAGGTCCAGAGAAGAGGAAGTGTACAGGAGGCAGAAAGAAAGAAATATTGGATGCACAGTCAGAAGGAAGTACATCCAGAAACTGATTAAATCAACAGAAAACAAAGGTAGGAAAAATGATTTTATTTTCAATTTATGATCGAAATGTGTCAGTTATGAGAATTTATATCTGCTGTCTATATTTTTCTCTATATTTTTCTATAGTTGTTACTGAGGTGACTTTGCATATTTTAAAGTCATCTGCCTTGACCTCTTTGAAAAAAAAAAAAAGAATATAAATAATAATTAACATTTTCTGTGCATACAGGGTGCTTTGTGAGTTTTTTTTAATTTTGTGGTTACCATTATGTTTTAATAAGATTATATTGTGTGTGTATATGAAAAATGGATGGAAGAAATCGCATTACAATTAGTACTATTTTTATGGGGGTGGGGTCAGGGACAGAGCCTGGGTAGGTCTATGACAGAGATTGGGCGGGAGTACTCGGTTGATATTTGTTAGACTTAGGGGGCACTTGGCTTGAAGAAATTGAGAAACACTGTTCTAGGAGTGCGCATGAAAACAGAGATGTTGCTTATAGAGAATCACTCAAAGCACAAAATGAAAAACTACTCTTCAATTAGGTGATCTTCACTTGCTTACAAAATCACTTATCACCATTGTGACCACCACTGTGGTCTAACCGGGTCTCCACAGCACCTCTAGTGGTTACAATAACGAACAGCCATAGCGTGTGACCCAGCCTGGAGTCACCCTGCAGGCCTGGACTGACACCAATAGAAAATCAAAACAGAAAAAACCCACAATCTATTCAAAAGGTTATAAATCAGGATGTCTTGGTTTTATTCCTCCAAACAAAGAAAAAATCAGGAAAATCATGGATTCAAACAATAGGTAAGTGGGTCATAAATCTTTAAGCAGTCCAAACTTCAAAAGAAAGCACAGCAAATAGTCCAAAATATAAAGTATCAACTGCTTTCTTCTTATTTCCTGGAACTATCCCCCCACTGAGGTTTGGCTCACCTCAGGGTTTAAGGCAGCCTGCTCCCAAGCAGGTTATTCAGTTCCTCTATGCAATAGGGTTCAAGACACTGGATACCCTATTCTCAGTGCTTCAAAGTGAAGCCTCTGGCAGCCTTTCACTAAACTGCCAGGCAATGGAGAGTGCCTTAGGTTGCTTTCATTTAGCTACAATATAGCCTACAAAATGCCCTCCCAGGTAACAGCAAACCTCTCCCAAACAGACACTATCAGCTTCACAGAAAATGCAAAACAGTAAAGAAAAGAAAAGCAAAATCCCAAAAAGGTTCAGCTTCAGCAAACAGTCTTTTCTCAAACAAAGCAAGCTGATAACACACTCACTGTTTCAATCCAGTTGGGACTTGCAGCTGGTGGAAAGACCAACCTCCATGGCTTCTTCACCAGTACTTATTTCCTCAGGCAGGTTGTCCAGTTCCATAGGAAGATCAGAATCAGAAAAGACTTCATCCAGCATTTCTCCGGCCTCCTGCACCTCCAGAGGTGAGGCTTGGCCCGAAGAGACTCTCAGGGAGGAAAGGTCTGAACCTTCTCCCTAGCCTGCCTGTCTGTTTGCTCTCATCTGCTGGTTTTTGTACTCTAGGGGCACGCCCTATTCTACTTGAGTCAGCAGACCTGCCTGGGGCTCTTGGGCTCCTCCTGTGGTGACCTAGATACTGCTCATCCAGGAGATCCTTGGAGATTTCAGGCTCCTCCTGGTGGTTAATCTTAAAATCATCCCTATTTACCTTAACATGTTCTTTATACAATCCCATCCGGGTTTTCCTATTAACTTTTTCTCCGGGCTTAGCTGGGACCTTGGCATGCTTCGTGTCTGTCTGGTCACACCATCTATAATCTTCAAATCAGAATACTATAAAAATGCAATTACATTCAAAATAAATGTGTGTGAAAAGCTCAGACTACTTATCTTTATAACCGCTCCAGTCTTAAAACATTGTGATAATAATGCTATTGCTGTCTCATACTTCCCTCGACCCCCCCCCCCCCCAACTAGAGTGTCACAAATTGGAGCTTCTTCAGGAGGGGACACTGCAACAAATATATACACAAATGAAGCAACAATTAAGCTAAAACCCTATAAAATAGCTATAGTGAGCTAACTACACCACTAATAATAAAACTCTAAATTCCAAATCATATATATATCCCTAATCATATTACTCATATAATCCTTAATCAGCTTACCCAGTAGCGGGACTTCTACCAGAACTAACTGACATCAAAGAGAACATCTTTTTCCAGGTGCAGGGCAGCTCTACATAAATTCAAAACGCACTGACATCACACACCCGCCTACTGCTTGGCGGCGCCAGAGACTGAAATTGGGACAATGACCCGGTGGTTGTTACCTGTGGCTAGCCGCGGGTAACCTGCCGTATTGGGAAGAGAAAAAACTACTGGTTGCTGCGGGGATGGGGACAAGGCCATTCACCGCCCCGTGGACACAGAAAAAGAGAGGGGAAATACTGGAAGGGGGAAGATAGAAAGGTGGGAAATGGATTGTAGGGAAGAAAAATGGGATCCCTGAATGGGGGAAGAGAGGGGGAATGCTACATGGGGGGAAAAAGAAAGCAGAGAAATGCTAGATGAGGAAAGAAATATGGGGAGATACTAGATGAAGAAGACAAATGGGGAAATGCTCGAGAGAGGAAGGTAGGAAATAGAAACAGAGCAAAATGACTGCAGATACAGACTATATGGCCTCCCCAGTTTGCACATTCATGCTAACAATTCTCCCTTTCACTCCTTTAGAGATCCTATAAACTTTTTTGAATTCAGATACAGTTTTTGTCTTCATCACTCCAACGTGAGGTCATTCCATGAATTCACCACCTTTTCTGTGAAGAGATGCTGAGGAAAAGAGAGGAGATATGAAAGATATTGGGACAATGCTGGGGAAGAGAGATGGAAAGATGCTGGGGGGAAAATAGGGGAGAAAAGTTGATGCTGGAGGATGGAGAGATACTTGAATGGAGAGAGGGATATGGTAAGATGCTAAGGAAGAAGGGGAAAAAAAGGAGATAAAAGCTGTGGAATTGCAATTTATGCTTTTAAGCATGCAATTAGTTGTACTGGTACTTAGTAAAAATAAGGCTCAGATTACACAAATTTGCAACAGAAATTTTACTTGAGCAATATAGAAAAAAGATCAGAATAAATGATAAGCTTACCATGAATCAGCCTTGACAATTTACACACAATACAAATTACAGAGAAAACTCTATTTAAGCTGCACAGCTGAAACATGTGGTAGTATAACATACGAGGTTCAGTTTTTTCCTCTTAGCAATTGCCAATTTTAAGTTATGCAGACCGCTTAGGCACAGACTCTTTCCTGCTGTGTCTCCACAATTGGCTCCTCCATGTGGAGCTTAAGTCTGAGGGGGTCAAGTCACCCTTGCAGCTTGCCTTTTTCCCAAATCCAGAAATAATCTGCAGCAGCATGTTACACACAATACAGAATGCATAAGAAAAAATATTTTAAATAGCAGTTAGAACTGAAAATCTAATACTTTCTGAATGTTAAGGGACATATTCTTTTTCTACCAGCAACATTGTAGAATCTTCCTAGGAGGTCAAAGCGTCAAGAATTGAGCTAGATTGTTCTATTTTCCTCACCCTCTTCCCTCACAAGTCTATTTTTGCTGCCCTCCGACTGGAAAGGGAAGTAGCCGAGACAGCAATTTTGCCTTATTGTTGCTCCCAATGCTTTCCGCCTCCCTCAAATGAAAAGGTAAAAAAGCTAAATGCCAAACAAAACAAAAAAAAAAGAACAATCATAAGATTTTGTAATTTGCACACGTGCTGCACCAATGATAAGTCCTGCACTAATGATAACAAAGAAAGAAAGAAAGAAAGCAGAGAGGCAATGTGGAGGAGCATTTTCAATAGGGTGCCTGTCCGACTTTGGATGTTTCCCACAAGATATGCCTTCTGGTGTTAGCCATTCGCACAGTGGTGTTAAGAAGTCTAAAGCGCCTACGAAGGGACAAGTCCGGCACTGATTTTTTTCTAGGCGCCTTGAAACTCAATTAAAAACATTGTTTGAATGGCATTTTTTACTTAGCTTGAGTGCCTATTGGTGCCAATTAGAGAATCTGACATTGAATCCAGCTCACATTGACAATATGACGTGAGATGAACATTTTGCCATTCAAACTTTGGGGCACAACTCCACTATCCTCCCCGTAGATAAAGGGGAAGGTATTGTGGTATTGGATTCAGACAAATATGAGGCAGAAGCTTATCGTCAGCTGTTTGATGCCCTGTACTATAGGGAAGTGTCACAAGATCCCACTGTACAAATCAGTGAGTATATTCACACAGTTCTTGTACAAGCACTGGAGTCAAATCTTGTTACAGATAGAGAGTTCAGGTTTTGGAAACTGAATCATCCTACTATACCAGTGATTTATTTCATTCCAAAAATTCACAAGAGCTATTGTCTGATTTCATTGACCATTACCTTAAAGCAGAAGTGCCGCGGGCATGTTCATATATCAGGGATTCCACAAATATTCTTAATATATATAGTTCATGCTGTGATATACCTGCAGGGGCTCTGTTAGCTACCCTGGACATCACAGCATTATGTTTATTAAAAACTCTATATACCGCATAACAGTCTAAAAGGATCTAAGCAGTTTACAATATATAGTTTACAATAATAAAGAAAAGAACTCCATTTAAAAATAGAAAAGGAGATTAAGAAATTTGTGCAGGCTTGATCTTCCAACTGGCCATGTGGATTTTCTCATGTCTATTGCTTGCATTGCTTTGGGCAAGAATTATTTTATGTTTGCAGAAAAATATTTTATGCAGATTAAAGGCATGGCAATGGGGGCCCCCACTATAGCATACCTTTATGTTTCATTTGTTGAGGAATATTTCCTGTACGGTTCAGACCACTTTAAACATGTATGACATTTTTGTAGTTTGCTTACAATCTGTAGATGAGTTTCAACATTTTGTCCAGTGGTTAAACAGTTATGAGGAAAAAGGATTCCACTTCATGCGCAACTGGACGACGTTCTGAGGGAAGAGCAAGCCATACAGGAAGGATGGACTCCACCTCAGCGGAGAAAGAACAAGGTTACTTGCAAGCAACATCAAGAGAGAAATTGAGAAGTTTTTAAACTAGGAAGAATGGGAAAGCTGACAGTCGACCAGGAATCGATGGTTCAGGAAACGGTATACCCAGAGGATACCATGCAGGAAGATAGCGGGGAAGACTCACTGGATTATAGGCAACACAGATATCCTGACGGATCGAAAGGGGCACGAGGGAAGGAAAAGCAAGAAAGTAAAAGGCTGCAAACTCAAGTGTATGTACACGAACGCAAAGAGCCTAAGGAATAAGATGGGGGAATTGGAAGCTATGGCACAAAAAGGTAACTTTGACATCATCAGCATCATGGAAACATAGTGGAATGAGGAAAACATCTGGGACACTGTGCTACCGGGATACAAGCTATACCGCAGAGACAGAGTAGGTCAAAAAGGTGAGGGTATTGCTCTATACATCAAAAGAGGGAATTGAGTCTACCAGAGAGAACACACTGGAAACTAAAAATAAGGTAGAGTCTCTATGAGCCAAAATTCTGGGAACAAATGGAATGGAAACGAAGATCAGCATCTACTACCGACCCCCAGGGCAGTCCGAAGAAACTGATGGACAAATGACGGAAGAGATTAAATGCAACTGCAAGGGAGGCAACACAGTTATCATGGGTGAATTCAATTATCCGGAGATAGACTGGAACCTAGGTACCTCCAGCTGCAGTAGGGAGACCAAGTTCCTGGATGCTGTAGGCAATTGCTTCCTAGAACAACTTGTCAAGGAGAATACAAGAGGAAATGCAATTCTGGACTTAATTCTAAATGGACTACGAGGACTGGCGCAAGGTGTAGAAGTAGAAGGACACTGGGAAGAAATGATCACAATATGACCCACTTCAACCTGGACATAGGGGGCAAAACATCAACCCAGAACGACAACCACGGCAATGAACTTCCAAAAAGGGAATTCTGAAGAGATGAGACTCATGGTAGGGAAGAAGATTAAGAAGAGGATAAGCACTGTAAAATTGCTAAAGCAAGCATGGTCCCTTTTTAAGGACACAGTCACTGAGGCGCAAATCTATATATACCGCATATCAAGAAGGGATCCAAGAGGAAAAAGAACAAAGAACCAGCGTAGCTCACTGTAGCAGTGAAGGAAACAATCAGAGACAAGAAGACTTTGTTTAAGGAATAGAAAAGGTCAAAAATGGACAAAAATTGGAAAAAGCACAAACAACATCAAAGCAGGGGCCAAAAGAGACTAAGAGGAAAAATAAGCCAAAGAGGCAAAAAACTTCAAGCTGTTCTTTCGATATATTAAGGGGAAACAATCTGCAAAGGACATTTGCAGATGTGGGACCATTGGAAATGTGGGACCATTGGATGACCATGGAATAAAGGGTGTGCTAAAGAAGGACAAAGCCATCGCTGACAAGCTGAACACATTTTTTGCGCCTATATTTACCGAAGAGGATATACACAACATACTGGAAGTCGACAGGCTATAGACAGAAAACGAAGACGGGAAACAGACAGGGTTGACGGTCAGTCTAGAAGAGGTATGCAGGCAAATTGATAGGCTTAAAAATGATAAATCCCCGGGACCGGATGGCATCCATCTGAAGGTAATCAAGGAACTGAAAGGGGCTATAGCTGAACTGCTCCAACTAATAGCCAATCTGTCGATCAAATCAGGAAGGATTCCAGAAGACTTGAAAGGGGCAAATGTTATGCCGATCTTCAAGAAAGATTCGAGGGGAGATCCTGGAAACTACAGATCGGTGAGTCTGAGCTCAATACCAGGAAAGATGGTAGAGGCGCTGATAAAGTACCGCATCATTGATCACCTTGATGGACACAATCTGATGAGGACCAGCCAGCACAGCTTCAGCAAAGGAAGATCTTGCTTGACGAACTTGCTGCACTTCTTTGAGGGAGTAAACAGGCAGATAGATAAGGGTGACCTGGTCGACATTGTATATCTGAATTTTCAAAAGGTGTTCGACAAAATCCCGCATGAACAACTACTTTGAAAAATTGTGATCCATGGAATCGAGGGTGAAATACTCACATGGATTAAAAACTGGCTGGTGGATAGGAAACAGAGAGTGGGGGTAAGTGGACAATACTCGGACTGGAAAAGTGCTCTTATTTATAAACAACCTGGAAATTGGTACGACAAGTGAGGTGATTAAATTTGCAGACGATACAAAGTTATTCAGAGTAGTGAAGACACAGAAGGATTGGGAAGCGTGACATAAACACGCTTGAGAAATGGGCCGCGACATGGCAAATGAGGTTTAAGTGTAAGGTGAAGCATGTCGTTAAAAAATATCTTATACACGAATACAAGATGTCTGCTGCTGTACTCAGAGAGACCTCCCAGGAAAGAGACTTGGGAGTAGTGGCCGACAAATCAATGAAGCCATCCAAGCAATGCGCTGTGGCGGCGAAAAGGGCGAACAGAATTCTAGGAATGATTAAGAAGGGGATCACAAACAGATCAGAGGTTATTATGCCACTGTACTGGGCCATGGTACTCCCCCACCTGGAATACTGCAATCAGCACTGGTCACCGTAAATGAAGGACACAGTACTACTTACATAAGAACATAAGCAGTGCCTCCGCCGGGTCAGACCATAGGTCCATCCTGCCCAGCAGTCCGCTCCCGCGGCGGCCCTGTCTGAATCACCAGAAGGGGCCCCCTTGCCACCTTGGTTTCCTATTGAGTCCTATCTTCCCATCGAAGTCCTAACCCTCCGGTCTTGCACATGCACTACCTGGTTGGGTTTCTATATTTATTACCTGATTAGCTTTCTATACCTGTGTTACATCCCAGCACCTCTCTCAGTATCCCACGATCCCTTTATCCCTCAGGAATCCGTCCAATCCCTGTTTGAATCCCTGTACCGTACTCTGCCTGATCACTTCCTCCGGTAGCGCATTCCAGGTGTCCACAACCCTTTGGGTGAAAAAAAACTTCCTTGCATTTGTTTTGAACCTATCTCCCTTCAGTTTCTCCGAATGCCCCCTCGTACTTGTTGTCCCCTTCAGCCTGAAGAATCTGTCCCTATCCACCCTCTCTATGCCCCTCATGATCCTGAAGGTCTCTATCATATCTCCCCTGAGCCTCCTTTTTTCCAGAGAGAAGAGCCCCAGCCTATCCAACCTCTCGGCGTATGGGCAGTGTTCCAGCCCTCTTACCAGTTTTGTTGCTCTCCTTTGGACTCTCTCAAGTACTGCCATGTCCTTCTTGAGGTACGGCGACCAATATTGAACGCAGTATTCCAGATGTGGACTTGAAAGGGTCCAGAGAAGAGCAACTAAAATGGTTAAAGGGGTGGAGGAGTTGCCGTACAATGAGAGATTAGAGAAACTGGGCCTCTTCTCCATTGAAAAGAGGAGACTGAGAGGGGACATGATCGAAACATTCAAGATAATGAAGGGAATAGACTTAGTAGATAAAGACTGGTTGTTCACCCTCTCCAAGGTAGAGAGAACAAGAGGGCACTCTAAAGTTAAAAGGGGATAGATTCCGTACAAACGTAAGGAAGTTCTTCTTCACCCAGAGAGTGGTAGAAAACTGGAACGCTCTTCCGGAGGCTGTTATAGGGGAAAACACCCTCCAGGGATTCAAGACAAAGTTAGACAAGTTCCTACTGAACCAGAACATACGCAGGTAAGGCAAGACTCAGTTAGGACACTGGTCTTTGACCTAAGGGCTGCCGTGTGAGCAGACTACTGGGCATGATGGACCACTGGTCTGACCAAGCAGCGGCAATTCTTATGTTCTTATGTTCTGTGATCCTAATTTGCAATTTATTCCCATAACGAGCCATGTGTCAGTCTCTTTTTTTGGATATTCAGATTACCCTAGAATGTTCTACTTTTTCTACTACGATCTATCAAAAGCCTATGGATCATAACAATCTTCTACAATATGGCAGTTACCATCCATGACATCATAGGAATAATATGCCCACTTGTCAGTTCTTGCGATTGAGGAGGTTGTGCTCCTCTTGGAACAATACAAAGTACGGTATGTGCCCATGATATGTGGCAAAGGTTCATAGATAATGGGTACCTCCATGCTATAATCAAGAGGGCCTATAAAAGAGCTCTTTATGCCCAGAGGGAGTTGCTCCTGGTTGACTCAAGATTATTAGAGAGATCAAGGGGAATGGTATGTGTATTGCCTTATTCGCATAATACCTTTCAGATTTAAAAAGTTATTCAGAAGCATTGGCATATTTTACCAGCTTATGAAGTGTTTTCCATGCCACCCCATTTTGCTTATGCTAGAGGGAGAAATTTGTGAGATTTAATCATGAGGTCTCAATACCTCCCTACCTGGGAGCATACCCCTCCTTTGGATATGCCAGGCACAAAAAGTGTGGGCAATGGTTTTGACTGTTTTGATTTTATTTTCACTTCTTTTTAGTTTATGATATATTTTTTTAGTCTCACTCATTGTTTTACCACTTGTTTTGTTTTATTTTATAATTCAAATTTCATTTAAATTTCTCCAGAATTCTATTGCTTCAACGGTTCTCCCTCTGCATCTATTCCTATCTCCCCTCTTTTTAACCTTTCAAATTCCTTTAGATCATTGTAATCTTATTAGTATGTTTATTTTCTTATTTTTCTCCTCTATCTCTATTTTCTTTCTTGATTACTCTTCTAATTGTCATTTTTCCTAGTACTTTAGTTAGATTGTGAGCCTTCGGGACAGTAAGGGAATTTCTAAGTACTGATCTTACTTTTAATTTTAATGCACCAATATATTCATTGTAACCTGTTCTGGGCTCTTTTGGGAGGACGGGCTAAAAATCGAATAAATAAATAAATAAATAAAATGGTCGATGTGCCCCTATGCAATGGAAGAGACAGTTGTAGAGCACCCATGGTTGCAGTATACTTGCCAAGACTTCTTGTAATATTGCTGGAGTTGTTTATTTGATCTCCGGTCCGTGTGGCCTTTTTTATATAGGTCACACAGGATGGGCCATTAAAGCACAGATTGGAGAACATCTTAGTAAAATTTGAAGAGGTGACAAAGCAGCTCCTCTGACGGCACATTGGTTGGAAAAGGCACATACAATAAGTGATCTGAAATACTGTACACAGTTTTGGAGGCTTCCTCCTTATCACAGGGTGGGGGTGGGAGTTATTTTGCTGAATTACTGTGGAGGAAAGAATAACAGTTGATCTGCAGGTGGGAGACAGTCCTCCCACTGGGATTGAACAAAGAAGTGGAGTGATGGGCATTTTTATCTTATTCATGAAGTCAGCGAGTTGGATCTGGGTCAGTGTTTCTCTTCCTCTTTTTTTAATGTCATTTATGAAGACAGCTGTTTTCTGGTTTAAGTCCTGTGCTGAGCGGGTGATGTAATTTCCAGTTTGGGGTAATGAAAAGGAGTCAACGGTTTGTTCATTTTTGTCTGCAAAAAAGAGAGTAGGTGCTCTGATATACAGGTACCTCTTGATATCACCTTGAGTTTGGTGTTTTAACATGTATTTGAACTTGTGATATTTTTGTATTGTCAGATTGTAACCTGTTTTTTGTTGTTTTTTCAGACTCACCATCCACGATTTTTGAACTTGTATTTTCTACTATGGGTTTTCTGAAGCAGCAGCCGCGAAATGCGTCAGAACCCAAAGGACTTTAAGCCAGATTTCATCTATACTGCAAATCCAGATAAGTGGTTTAAAGCTCAAGATATGTTTAATAAGCAATGAGCAAGAAGTGCAATGATTGAGAGTTCTATCACAGCCGTTTAACACGAGGGTTTTTCCCTGGTGTTTGCTCTGATATTGGAAAACAACTCAGAGCACTATTTTGCTAAAAGAAATGCTATAAAGTTTGGAGATATGTGATTTTCTTGGAAAATACAATTTGAATGATTGATGACCACTTCTTTTGTTTTCTATTTTTGTTATTCGATTGAAGTGGACAGGTAGCACCCATTGCATATACTGCCCTGTATTTTTGGGATATCCTAAAAGATTATGTACACATTTTTTATAGAATAGCACTTAGCAATATGCATGCATAAATACAAACTGTTGCCAATTAGCATGTGCCCAAATTTGTGCATGCAATTTTGAAGCATATATGGAATCCAGTGGATTATCCTTTGCATATCTAGTATTCAAAACCATGCATGGAAAAAGGATGGAAAAAGGAAAACTAATAAATATCTATTAACATGAATATTGGAAAGTTTACATAATCAAAGCCAAGCCAGGATGATCTGTGTCTTGACACTGGAAAATCTGAGCAATTTGAAACTTAAATTAATTACATCTGAATAATTTGCAAGCCAATACAAATGATCTATTATAAGTTTGACATTTTTTGGGTTTTTTAAATAAAATTATTCAGTGGTGAGGGTTTAGAAGAGTGCTGATTTGTTAGTTAAAATTCAGATCTTGTCTTTCAGCCCGAAAGAACACGTAAGCGTTTCTTAGAAACAATCAAATAAAAGAAACCTTCCAAAGAACTGCTAAAAAGAAATCCAGCAGCAATTTTTATGCTACAAATTAATAATTGCTTGAGAATGGCAACCTGTAAAATTGAATGAAGTTAGTGAACCTCTCAAGTCTGGGCCCTAGCAGAAATACGTTTCTTAATTGCCTTCGTTCTAACCCATAACTGAATTAAACAAACAAAAAGAAAAGAGAAAGGGAAGCTCTTAAAACGTTAGGAATAAAAGAATTAGTATATAGCCATAAGGTTCGCAGCTGCTAATATGAGTGACAAACGTCAAGGTCCACATCTCTGCAGCACAGAAAGGCAGCATCTAATGTTGCATTGTGGGAAAGCCACTATCTCTCTGCTCTCTATTATGTTACATTTAATTACCCTCATGTTTTAAACAAAAGAAGCAAACAAATACATAAATAAGATGCATGTATGCTTGTGCCATTTAATATTATTATAGATAAGGTAATGTTTCAAAGACATACATTAGGTGATTGTTTTCAGGGAGACTGAAAGTGGAACAGATATTTTCTATTATTGCTAACCACTGAGCTGCCAGCATTGTATGGAAGGCTCTAGGCAATAGTCATGCACTGCCTTCATTTTTTGAGTGGGTACTCTAGCCTGTAGAGAGCACATTTCCATCATGTTGACACATGCATCAGTTGCTAGGCAAGATGTTCCATTGTTAAAAGCAGCTGAAATTTGGCAGGCTGGTGGAACACAGTCTATTGTAAAATTGGGGAATTTTTTATCGTTATTCACAGATTCTACTGTGTGTTGCTATACTACTCCCAGAAATTATTGGATCATTTGGGTGTTTAAGTATCTTCGATTGCACCAGCAAAAGGCTTGCTCTAGGCTAGATTAGCTTGCTTGGCCTCACAGTCACCATTTGAGTACATTCATATTTTTCATCCTAGATGGCAGACAAAATGCTAATGAGAAATGTGGGGAGATGTTGGGAGCCCCGTAAGTCAAAGAAAAGAAAATAGCACAGAAAAGGAAACACACAATCTGTATCATGCTTCTTTATTTGCTTCTTACTTGTACCCTTCCACTTTGCCCTTTCTGCTGCCTTCTGCTTGCAGTCTACATGATTACTCTTTTCTCCTTACAGAGGTCAATTCTTGTCCATTTGGACAGTTGACCTAATACTCTTGGATTCCATTCTGTTTATCAGCAGGCCCTGTACCCTTTTGGATAAGTATCAACTGTGCCCTTGGACTGCCCACAAAATAGCCTTAGGCACTAACTGGGTATATTCAACCACCGAATATGCCTAGTTAGTCATGGACAAGCAATTTAAATGGTCAGACTGAGCAGGAGTGACTAGGCATCATTCCTCTCTGAAGACTCCCTGGACCACCAATAATCTAAATGGTAAGCCCTTTCAGGGAGTCTGGAGCTTATGGGGGTCGGGACTGGGGGTCTGGAGCATCTGGTCTTTTAGGGGTGGGGAGTTCTAGAGCATTTGGAGCAGGTAGTGAAGCTGGAGCCAGAAAGCTTGAGCCAGGGAGGTAGGCGTGAGTTGGGGGGTGACGAGTCAGAGAGGGTTGCTCTGCTAGCCTGGGAGCATTAAACTTTCTGCTATGCATTCCCAGATTTATCTTTTAAATTCATTAGGAAGGGCTTTATCATATTTTGATTTTATATACAAGGGTCATTTCATAAATAATGCGCACTATTTTTTTTTTATTTACATGTTTGGTTTTTTCAAATATGACCAAGTATGACCAAGTCCCAACATCCAGGAAGCTTCATTATTCCATCCAAGACCCTGTTTTTGTTCAGTTGCCGAATGGCTCGGGTACTGGCAGAAGAAAGCTCTTCCAGAGATGCAAAACGATGTCCACACATAGGTTGTTTCAACTTTGGAAAAATGTCGAAGCTGGTGGACTCATTCTGGACTGTAGGGAGCATGAGGTAACACCTCCTAGCTGTATTTGTGTAGTTTTTCAATGACTAGTGGAGAGCTCCATCTTCCCCACGACCAAAAAAATTTTGATGAGCTCATTCAAAAGACAAACAAATGATTTCTGTTTATGATCATGAAGGCATCATCATCATCAGACAAAGTTCCATGTGGAAGATGTGTCACAGTAGTGTATTAGCATGATTTTTTGCAAAAAATGTGTAGAAAAATGCACAAAACCTAACCTCAGTTGCTCTTGGCTGGGCTAGTCATTCTTCACGACAACGCTCGCCTGCACATAGGGAATGTCGTCATTGAAAAGCTATGCGAATACGGCTGGGAGGTGTTACCTCATGCTCCCTACAATCCAGACATGAGTCCACCAGACTAGAGAGTTGCACAGGGATAGAAATCCCACCCATCCCCACCTATCCCCGCCTTCATAGCTGGAAACAGTGTACAATCTGCTGACATCATCTGCTTGAAATGTATGTCCCTGCCTTACCACATTGTAAGCTAAATAGATAAGAGTTTGAGCCATGATGTACCCTGCCCTTCTAAACATGTAACAGTTAGAACTACAAGGCTTTGTCCTACAGAGTGATAGAAGGTAGGGGGAGACTATCAACTCTAGCTGGCTTAGCTTGTGGCTACTTTTCTCTATTTTCTTCTGCTTTCAAAAAGGCTCTGAGCATTAGAAAGAATGAGTTGTTAAATCTTCTAAATAGCAAGGCTGTGTAATCAACACTATTGAATAGTTTTAAAAGAAAATTAGATAATCTCTTGAGCATGAAGGGTTTCAATCAATAAAGGCATGAATACATAGCAATCTGCTGGGCTTCAGTAAATACTATCCAGGGCTACAGAAGCTGTGAAAAGGTTAAATCTTTTTTAGCTACAAAATACATGATTTAAATAAGGATATATTTGTTATATGCAAGAAACTAAAGAGCCCTTCTAATGTAGCACTTACTATATAATATTGCTAAATGATGAATTGCACTATGGAATATACAAATGTGAAAATGTAGTAGTAATGGATGTCTATTGATTGGCCACTGCTGGGGCTACTGTGGGAAGTCTCCATTCTAATCAGTGTCACTTCAGTTAGTGCATTCATCTGTGCCACCCCTATTTCCATAATGCAATACTAGTGCTGGGCCCAAAAGCAGTGAGACTATATATGATGATTAAGTTAAATATGAAACTAGAAAAGATTAAGTGAAACAGACTGATTTTACTTTCTATACTGATAAATCATGCCACAACTATCACTAATTCAGATATCATAAGAACATAACAATAGCCTTACTGGATCAGACCAAAGGTCCATCTAACCCAGTATCCCATCTTCACGGAGGCCAATCCAAGTCACAAGCACCTGGAAAAAACCCAAATAATATCCTTAGAGGTGCTAGTTTTTCTACAAAAATGTCATGTCCTTTCATTGCTCTTGGTTTTCTTTACTTTTTTCATTTTGGTAGGCTTCTCAGGCAATTCTGCATAGTATGGAGAGTAACATAGTAGATGATAGCAGATAAAACCTATATAGTCCCTCTATCCAGTCTGCCCAACAAGATAAACTCATTGAATAAGTATGATGTGATACTACATTTATGTGCTTGATTTTGATCTGTCCTTGCCATTTTCAGGGCACAGACTGGCTCTAGCCTTGTCCTCCAACTGCTGAAGCTGTCATCGAAGCCCCACTCCAACCCTTCCAAATCTCTCCAGCCACAGTCGGTGAACAAACCATAGAAGTCTACCCAGCACTGGCCTTGTTCTTCAACTACTGAAGCTGAATCTGTCCAGCCATGATCAGGGCACAGCTGTGGAAGTCTTCCCACCACTGGCTTTGCTTTTCAATTACTGGTGATTGCCATCTAATCACCGCTAAGCTTGTTTGGTTCCATGAGTTCCATACAGGATTCCTTTGTGTTTATTTCATGCATATTGAATTCTTTTATCATTTTCATCTCCATTGCCTACTGTGGGAGGGCTTCCTAGGCATCAACCACCCTGTCCATGAAAAAGTACTTCTTGATGTTGTTCCTGATTCAGCCCCCATCCGATCTAAATTCATGTCCTCTAGTTAAACACCTTCCCTTCTCTGGAAAAGGTTTGTTTGTGTATTAATACCTTTCAAATATTTGAATGCCTGTATCATATCACCTCTATCTCTCCTTTTCTCTAGGGTGTGCATCTTCAGGTCATCAAGTATCTCCTCGTACTTCTTGTGGTGCAAACCCCATACTATTTTCATTGCTTTTCTCTGGTCTGCTTCAAATCTTTTTGTATCCTTAGCAAGATTTTGTCTCCAAAACTGGCCTAAGTACTCAGCTTTGAAAAACAAAAGCTCTCAAAAAATAACTCATGCACACAAGTCAAAATGAACCTAAACAAAACCTTTTTTTTTTGTCTTCAGATCCTCAAAGGCTTTTTTGCATAATCTAGTGCAGGAACCAGGGACACTACCAGACCAGGAGCATAGCATCAGCCTAGGATCAGGAGCCAGAACCACAACCAGGACTGACCATAAACCACAGGAGCAGGAACCAGAAACTGGAGTACCTCCCTATCAAAGTACCTACTACCTGTTTTTAATAACTCAAAGGAATAAAATGTCTTTCTCCCTTTGTGCTGTGGTCTCAGTGTCTCCTTCTGCAGAATCCAAATATGTTTGGCTAATTTCAGAAAAAAATAAGATATAATTTCAGGGGAAATCTTAACTAGCCCCAATTCCCTTTAACACCAGTGCTCACATTCACTGCTTCCAGTTATTCTCTCAAAGTCAGTCTTTCAACCTTCAGTCAGTGTATCTAGCTTCACCATTCAGTTTAGTAAAATTTAAACCCTACACTCTTTAGTACTGCTGCAGCCTTTGCCAAAGTTCTAAGGCTGTTTTCCTCTCCCTGCTTCAACTCTAGCAGCAACCTTACTAAGCGGTCCATAGCATGCCTAAAATCCTTCTCCAAACCAAAACCTCCCAAACCCCAAGAGGTAAAACTAGACAAGGGGGAGAGACAAGAGCAAGAATGGTCAAACTACTCAAAACGATCTACAATAAATTTTGTGTGCACGGAAGAGCCCTCAGTCACACAGCCACCTACTGGAAACTCCCAGGGGAAAAGGCTGTCACTGGCTTACACCCAGAAGAGTGTTAACTGTGAAACATCCCCGGGCTCTACTCCGAGCTATTTTAAGTGATTAAAGTGCACCCAACAGTGCTGAGTGTGAAAAAATATATAAATAAATTAAAAAAAACACACTCTACCATTCACAACAATTGTCTCTACCCCTTGTCCAGGGGGCCAAAGAAAAGTATCAAGCGTCCATATCCAACAAAGCTCAAAAAAACCCCATGGTTTATGTGAGTCATGTGATTTGCTTATCCAATGATGCGCTTGTGTCTGCAGTTTAAATTGGAGGCGTTCTTTTCGGTTCAGCGCCATTTTCCGCTTTGTCAATCCAAGCTGTGCCGGATGATTTAGAGGTTTACAGCGCAGTCCAGCCATTCCTGAAGAAGGGGGTGTGCACCCCCGAAACGGAGTCCCATTGGACGTATCTACATCTGCTGGCTGTTTGTTTCCACAGAGAAGCTAAGTATTTCCTGCTGGTTTTTTGAGCTTTGTTGGATATGGACGCTTGATACTTTTCTTTGGCCCCCTGGACAAGGGTAGAGACAATTGTTGTGAATAGTAGAGTGTTTTTTTTTTTATTTATTTATATATTTTTTCACACTCAGCACTGTTGGGTGCACTTTAATCACTTAAAATAGCTCGGAGTAGAGCCCGGGGATGTTTCACAGTTAACACTCTTCTGGGTGTAAGCCAGTGACAGCCTTTTCCCCTGGGAGTTTCCAGTGGGTGGCTGTGTGATTGAGGGCTCTTCCGTGCACACAAAATTTATTGTAGATCAT
This sequence comes from Geotrypetes seraphini, assembly GCF_902459505.1. Classification (NCBI taxonomy): domain Eukaryota; kingdom Metazoa; phylum Chordata; class Amphibia; order Gymnophiona; family Dermophiidae; genus Geotrypetes; species Geotrypetes seraphini. The sequence continues at coordinate 257,390,439 of NC_047086.1, forward strand.
TTTGAGTAGTTTGACCATTCTTGCTCTTGTCTCTCCCCCTTGTCTAGTTTTATCTCTTGGGGTTTGGGAGGTTTTGGTTTGGTTTTGTGATTTTTCTACCTCCCTTTCATATTTGGGTTTTGCGACTTTTCTAAAATCCTTCTCCAGCACCAAAGCTCAAATGAGACAATCTTCTTTCTGTCTTATTTCTGTAGTGTCCAGCTTTTGCATCTGTAACTGACCACTGAGAAAATGAGTGCATGGACAAGTCTGATCTTCATTTGGAGTGTTACCTCCTTGCCTTTGAATACTTCATTCTGTGGAATATTTCCTCCCTGCTAGTTGTTTCTTTGATTACAAAAGAGCCCGGGAGATTGAAATACTTTGCAACTTCTATTCTATCAACTTCAAGCTCAAAATCTTCATTGTTTTCCATGTTCATGATCGTGATCTTTGTATGTGGCAAAAAGGTGCATGAGTCGAGTCTCTTTCATTTGAAAGGAAGCTCTGAAATGAGAGCGGTTAGGATTAAGTTAAGAGGTGATAGGCTCAGGAGTAATCTAAGGAAATATTTTTACAGAAAGGGTGGTAGATGTGTGGAACAGTCTTCCGAAGAGGTGGTGTAAACAAAGACTGTGTATGAATTCAAGAAAGCATGGAATAGGCATGTGGACAGGGCTGGATTAATGAATAGGCCCAAGAGGCACCTGCCTAGGGCCCGAAGTTGTCAGGGGGTGCCCGCTGAAGAAACAAACAGGACTTCGATTTTTTTTTTTCCTTTCGGCAGCGCAGGGCCCCCCAGGAAAGATCGGCATCGCCGCCCCCCTCCCCACCCCCCGGCAGCGGCGGCAAATTCCGTCAACCATTCCTGCAAGTGGTGCTCGGCCAATAGCTTCCCGTCTGACGCAGCTTCCTGTTTTCGTCTGGGCAGTTCACATCAGAGGGCAGTCTTGGTCGAGCCGCAGCAGTACCGCTTGCAAGTTGCAAAGGAAGAATTGCCGCTGCCGCGTTGCTGGATCCATCTTCATTTAACAAACCACCCCCACCCCCACCCCCACCATCAGAAAGAAGGCAAGACTGCAAGCTTTGTGCTCACCTGTTGCATTGAAAGCGATTCCTGTTACTGCCCAGGGAAAGGGATGTCCGCCATTGGCTAACCAAAATTGGATGTTGGGGGAGAGGCTGGAAAAGAGATGGGAAGGATGCTAGGTGGGGTAAAGAGAGAGAGAGAGAGAAATGGGGAGAAGGGGGAAATTTGGCATATAGATATGAAGACAGGGAGAGGGGAAATGCACATGGAAGGAAGGTAGAAAGTCTGCATATAAAAGGGGAGGAGAGAGAGGGAGCAAGGAAGAGGGGAGAGGTACTGCACATGAAGGAAAGGGAAGAAAAAAAGGTAAACAGATTTGAGTAGGAGGCAGAAAAATTGAAGAAAGCTGAATGTGAAAGGAGGTAAGAAAAGAAATAGCAGATGGAAAGGAGGCCTGGGGAAAGAGAGATGCCAGACCATGGGAGGGAGGGAGGGAAAGGAAGGAAGGAAAGGGGATACCAGACCATGGAGGGAGAGAGAGAGATAGAAGAAAAGGAGAGGAGAGAGATGATAGGGCATGGAGGAGGGAAGGTAAGGAGATAGAGATGCCACACCAAGTTTCAAGTTTCAAGTTTTATTAATATTTGATTAATCGCTTAATTAAAAATATATCTAAGCGAGGTACAGTGTATGAATAGACATAATACTAAAATAGTAGGTAACATGAAATATTATAAAATTAACAAATTTATACTAAAATTTACTAACATAGTAAATAACATAAAATATTATAAAAAATTAACTATTTATACATTAAGTCATAATATAAGGCTAAAAGTTTATAAATGATGTAAAAAAATGGAGAGGAGGTGAAACTGAGATAAATCATGCACAAAAAGGAGAGAAGGGGCACAGGATAGACAGTTTATTGAAGGGAAATAGAAAGAGGGAATATGCCATATGGAAGAAGGAGAGGGCGGACAATGGATGGAAGTAAGAGAATGATGAGAAGATGAGGAAAGCAGAAACCAAACAAAGTATTAATTATTATTGTAGCTGTGTTGATAATCGTTTATTAATAGAGCGCTTGGAGATATAAATGGGATGAAATTGAGTTTGGAGGGTAGAATGTCGACTATACATGCTAGGATCGGAGCATCAAAGACATCTGTGGCTGGTGTACAACTATGGAATGCCTTGCCTGGTATCCTGCGATTTTGTATGGGGAGGATGAATTTTAAGAAAATGCTGAAAACTCAATTATTTGCCAATGCCTTTTTATGCTAAGGTATATTTCAGTTGTATGATTTAAAGTTTGATTGTATTTCTGAATTGATTGAATTTGTGCTCTATCCCTGTTTATAACAGGGACAATTAATGATGTTGTTTAGACATGTCTATGTTATATGTGATAATTGTAGGGAAACAATATTTTATGCATGTGATATGGAAACCGCATAGTTTTAATCTCAGAAAGCTAATTGAGAATTTTCTTTCCGCCATGCTCCATGCCTCCTACCCAAATGCAAAATATAAATTGGTGGGCTTCCCAAAGCCCTGCCAGCTGAAGATCTCTTCCTCTAGGAAGGAGGGGCAGATTTGGTCAGAGATGTTTGGAGGTTGCATAGAAGAAAAACTGTACACTGGCCCTGGTATGGTAATCTTTGTTTGTTTTGAATTTTAAAATAAAAGAAATAAAGTGGAAATAAAGAAGTAAATAAGAAAATGGGTAAATAAATGAGGGCGGATCAGAGGGGGGAAGGGGGCGGGGTAGGGCAGGAGGCCCAGTGGACTTGTGTGCCTAGGGGCCCTTGACAAATTAATCCTGCCCTGCATATGGGATCTCTTAAAGAGAGGAAAAGATAATGGTTACTGTGGATGGACAGACTGGATGGGACATTATTTGGCCTTTATCTGCCATCATGGAAACAGAAGAAGCATCATCATCAGAGGATTTTCAGGCCCCGGACCTAGTTACTAAACCTATCAAATGAACTATATACAAGGGGCATTCAATAATTTATCTGCCTGAGTATGAAAGAAAGTAGCAAGCATGTTGAAACAAATCTGTGTATGTTGTGACCAGTGCTCCCTCTAAGCGGGCGGGTGTTGTGGGCAAAATTTTTTTCGCTGTGCGCTAAAAATATCGGGCGCCAGCAAGTTATGAGCCAACTCGCCCGATTCTCCTCTCGCCGCCCTGCCCGCCGTGCGCTGTGACGTGAAACTTGTGCGCTGGATGTAATATTTTGTGCGCCAGCGCACGCCAGCACAGCTTAGAGGGAACACTGGTTGTGACATGTCTCAAGGTTACCAAAATCTGTAGATGGGCAGACTAGATGGGCCATTTAGTCTTTATCTGCCAACATGTTTCTATGTTACTCATACACAGTTATGGCTCAGTGCGAGTCTAACATTCCAAGAGAAAAGATGTCAGGAGAGTCCTCGCATGAATCAATTAAGAAACTGCTATATTTGGAGCACCGTTCAGTGATAAAATTTCTTACAAAAGAAGAGAAAAAGCCAAAGGAGATCCATGAACACATGACTGCAGTTTATGGTGAGTCTGACCCATCATCCTACAAAGTAAAATTTTGGAGCAAGCAGTTTAAGTGGGGTAGAGAGTCCATTGAAGATGACCTTTACACTGGGCGGCCTGTGGAATCAACTTCCACAGAAATGTGCAAGAAAGTCAAGGATTTAATTTTGTCAGATAGACGAGTTAAGGTTTCCTGAATAGCTGAAGAAATGGGCATCTCGGCAGGTACAGTTTGGAAAATAATTCATGAAAAGTTGAGCATGTCCAAGGTTAGTAGTGCAAGATGGGTTCCAAGAATGCTGATGCCATCTCAGAAGGCCACGAAGCTCCACTACAGTCAGGAGAACTTGGAGATGCTCTGTGAAGATCAAGTGAATTTTTTTCATCATTTGGTGACTGGAGATGAAACTTGGGTTTATCACAGAGATCCTGAGTCTAAAACAGAGTAAATGCAGTGGAAGTACAAGTCATCCCTCACCCCCAACAAAGTTCAAGACAGAAAAATCTGCAGGCAAAGTCATGGCAACTGTCTTCTAGGCTGATGAAGGGCTTTTGCTTCTGGAGTTCATGCCACACAAGATAACTCCAACTTGGGAGAGTTACACCAACACAATGATCACTTTGCAGGAGTCAATCAAGGAGAAAAGATGAGGAAAACTCACATCAGGCATGCTGCTTCTTTACAACAAATGCGCCAGTGCACATATCACAACAATTACAGGCTACCATCTGATAATGTGGGTTTCAGCACCTGAACCATCTACCTTACAGTCCTGACCTGGCCCCCTCGGATTATTTCCTGTTCTGAGTTTTAAAGAAATCTCTTCATGGAGAGTGGTTTTCAAGTGATGAAGGCATCGAGGACAATGTGATGTCCTGGTTTGAAGGTCAAACAGAAGAATTCTTTTCAAAGGGGTTAAAGTCACTGCAGGAAAAGTGGATGAATGTTTGGAGCTATCAGAGGACTATGTTGAAAATTAAAACAAAATGTTTTTGAAAACTCTTTTCTTTCCTACTGAGGTAGATAAATTATTGAGCGGCCCTCATATGAGATACTATTTCAACAAACAAATTCTATTCTGCATCTCTACTAGCTCTTAGATTCTGAGCTTTAGCTAGCCACTGAACAGGAACAGACCGCAGACCATGCCAGTTCATGTAAAGGTCAACACAGCTCTTGCTTTGGTCTTTACAGTCTGGAGGCTACAGCCAGGATCTGCTAGTCATTTACCTCATTCTGCTTCCATCAGTTTCACCTAGACTGGACTCAAACTCAAATCTGAAATCATGGGTCTACTTTTAGTAGTTTGTAGCCTATTATTAAAATCAACTACGGTACTTGAAGATTCCAGGATGACGAACAAAACACCAATTTTGAGAAAGGTTCTGGGGTAATCTAGGCGATTTACAGTGAAAGCAGAGAGAGGGGAGGGCTGAAGGCATGGCTTGAGAGAAGAGGGGGGATAGAAGGAGTATATAGACCGATAAGCCTGACATCTTTGCTAGACTAAATGGTAGAAGCTACTATAAATAAAATTACTGAACACATACAGTTGATAGTAACCGCCAATATTCAGCATGATTTAGCCAGCTCCTGACTGGTTAAATGGTACTAAGCCGGCTAACTTCTAATATTTAGCAGGAGAAAGCCAGCTACTTCCTGTCAAATATCCCAGTCACCAGATATGTTGTGCGACAAAGCCAGTCAATACCAATATTCTTTGACTGACCAGCTAAGTCTAACGGCTAAATTGACCCACCTAAATAGAAAGTCTATCTTTGGCCACTGTGACTTAGTCGGTCAGCCAATAAATATTGCCTTCGCCGGCTATGTCTACTGTAGCCATCCTTAGACTGGAAATTCAATGCTGTCGCTGGATACAGCCCCAGAATTGAATTTCTGGGTGAAGTAGCCGGGCTACCTCCCATGGTCTGAATATCAGCCCCTAATAATTTAATGGGACAGAGTCAACATGAATTTAGCTAAGGAAATATTGCCTCACCATCTGCTTTATTTTCTTGAAGGTGTAAGTAAATATGTGGATAAAGATAAACATAAACAAGTTAATATGGGGTGTTTGAATTTTCAGAAATTATTGCTAAAAGTCCTTCATGAAGGCAGATGGCATTTTAAAAATTGCTGACTGCTGTGGGCTGAATATTTTGCTCCAAGATATTTTCTACTGTGATACTCATACCCCTAATATCTGGTATTTGCATAATATTGTTTAATTAAAATTTATTTTTATTCCAAATCACTCTGAAATCTTATTATTTGAGTCAATCTCAGTAAGCTGCCATTAAAGAATTTATCATATAAAACCTTTAGTTTGATACACACAAGAATAATTCACTATTCATTAAAATTCAACCATTAACCACTGCTGCCTAATGCCAAAGGTTGTGGCTTTCATCCTTGTGCAATTTCACTTGCCCCTAACCTGTTACTCTTTTAATTTGTTACTACAAAATACTGTGTTAGGGCACTTAACAGAACCGGTTTGATCCAAAAATGAACTGAGGGACTGCAACAGATGGTCACACTGAATTTGCAATTATGTACAATAAACAGAACCAACCCATATTTTTGTCTTTGGAAAGCTGTCTGCTACAGTTCCACTTCATGAATGTATTTTCTTGTCTTCACATACCTGTTGAGAATTTGTGCAGCTGCAAATAGGCTAATAGTTCATGATTTAAAAAATTGCTTTCTGGAGCAACATTAGCATTGCCAAAAAGAAGCCCATGTTCCCAAGCTATAATAAGCCTATAACATGCATTAATTCAAATTTGTAAAACTAAGGCCCTCTTTGACTAAGGTGCGCTAACCGATTAGCGTGCGCTAAACGCTAACGCGTGCATGTTAGTCTATGGACACGTTAACATTTAGCATGCGCTAATTTGATTAGCATGTGCTAATTGGTTAAGGGGTTAAGGGTCTCATTTACTAATGGCCATGGCATTCAATGCAACACGTTAGCCATTGTTACACTGTTTATTGCCTCTATATACTGCTGTGATGCCTTTTTGGTCACTCAACAGTATATCAATTTTTAATAAAGATAAGATAAAATAAATAATAAAAGCCCTATTATTCTTCATGGGGCTTATTTACTATCTTAACATACATTAGTGCATAAGGGCCTCAGATGTTTCATTCTCTTTGCCATCATAACCAAGAGGTTAGGTAGAAGGAAGATCAGGATAATCCAAAGATTAATTACTATCATACCCATTATACACCAGTTGAAGGTGATGCATGATAACAAAGACAAGAATATTCAGACTAGCTGAGGGAGGCAGTGTGGGGACAAAGCTGAGCAACTGTGTAAGTCCCAATTAATGTAAGATGATAGAACAAATATATTGCAGGATATTTCCATAAAATTAAAATATGCAAAACAAGTTTCAGAACTGCCAGTGCAGTATCTCTCAGATCATGAAAGTCATCACTTACAACAGCTGCTACACTGATGATACGGCACGTTTTCCAATTAAAAGCGTTTTATGATCCTTCTTTTTTTTGTAAGCAGATAGTTTAATTTAGAATGAAGAATCACTCAACACATTCCATGGTCTGTAAGTATATTATTGTAAGGCAGCTGACCTAGTCTTATGATAGAAGATTTTCTGTATGATTTTAAGACTGCCAAGCAACAGGCCTTTACCACAGTATTAGGATTGTGCAAAGGAAAAATCTCTGGTTTGTTCATTTTCAGATCAATCACATTAAACGTTTGCTTTCATATTCCAGCCTATGTGTCTCTTTTATATTATTCACGTCTATTCAAGTCAATTAATTCGATTGGAATACCGTCGATGCTATCGTGGTTCTCGCTCGACTGTGTCGACAGATTTGGAAGGAAAAAAGTTGACCAACTGATTGGAGAAGAGCACTTTTTATACCTATACTGAAGAAAGGTGATGCAAAACAACTATGGCACAATTGTGATACTTCTGAACACCAGTAAAATATTGCTGAAAATAATACAATGAGGGTTATAATCATATGCAGAGCAAGAGCTACCTGAAGTCCAAGCTGGTTTCAGAAAAGGTTGAGAAACTAGATTCATTATTGCTAATGTTAGATGTTAGATAGATATTGAAGAGTAAAAAATATCCAAAGACTGTATATTTTTGCTTCATTGATTATAGCAAAGCTTTTGATCACGTGGATCATGATAAACTATGGAGAACTCTAGGGCAAACGGGAATACCAAAAAATATAATTCAGCAGATAAATAGCTTCTATGAAAATCAAGAAGCTGCAATGAGAACTAAATATGGTAAGTTTCAAGTTTCAAGTTTATTGGTTTTTTATATTCCGATCATAAAACAAATATCTGACCGGTTAACAATAAAATATAAATAGGAAAGAAAGAAATATTTAATGGTGTTTTAGAAAGATTAGTGGGAAAAATAAAAACATATAAAACGTATGGACAGACCTGACAGTGAGGGTGAGTGGGGAGGTAGGGAAAAAGTTACATAATCTTAGAAGAAGTGAGATAGAGGGAAGGGATATAACACAAGGGGCGGGGATGCCTGGTATGAGTGATATGCGCTGAAGAAAAAATTAGATTTGAAAAAGAGATCAACAAGTGGACAAAGAAAAGATTAAGATTTGGCATAGGCATCTTTAAATTAGGAGAGCAGGAGATGCAAGGGAAGCAGGCAGAGGACGTCACACACACACAGCAGGAGGAGGACGAAGCTCAGGGGCTGGTAAACCATGAAGAAAACCGCAAGAGTACCAAAGCACGAGGGAAACAAAATGAGAGGACAAAAAACAGGGTCTTAAACTGCCTATACACAAATGCTAGGAGCCTGAGGGCCAAAATGGGAGAACTGGAATTCACTGCCAGCAATAAGGACCTAGACATAATTGGAGTCACAGAAACGTGGTGGACTGAGGAAAATCAATGGGATGTGGCCATACCAGGGTACAAACTGTACAGGAGAGACAGGACACATAAAAAGGGTGGAGGAATAGCGCTGTACATAAAAGACTCCATACCATCAGCCAAGATGGAAACAACAGTACGGGCGGATGGCTTGGAATCACTATGGGTTAAACTACAGGGAGGAGCAGGGGCAGACATTAAATTGGGTCTGTACTACCGCCCACCTGGACAACCGGAAGAAATCGACCAGGAGCTGGAAGCTGAACTGAGGCAAGTATGCAAAAGCGGAAGTGTGGTGGTGATGGGGGACTTCAACTATCCTGGGATAGACTGGAGTATTGGGCACTCAAACTGCGCAAGAGAGACCAAATTCATAGAGGTCACGAGGGACTGTTTCATGGAGCAACTGGTCACGAAACCAACACGGGGCGATGCCACTCTTGACCTAATCTTCAACGGCCTAGGAGGGCCAGCAAAGGAGGTGGCGGTATTACCCCCGCTAGGTAACAGCGATCACAACACGATCCAGTGCAGGCTTGAAATTGGATCATCAAAGGGGAAAAGAACCACAACGACGGCACTCAATTTCAAAAAAGGAAATTATGATGCCATGAGGAAAATAGTGGGAAAGAAACTCAAAGGCAACATAGGGAAGACGGAATCCGTAGAACAAGCCTGGACCTTACTCAAGGAGACTATGCACGAAGCGCAAAACCTATGCATCCCCAAGTTCAGAAAAGGGTGCAAAAAAAATAGAACGAAAAATCCAGTGTGGATAACAAATGCAGTGAAGAAGGCAATAAGCGACAAGAAGGCATCGTTCAGGAAATGGAAAAAAGACCAAACAGAGGAGAACCAAAGAGTGCACAAACAACACCAGAAGGAGTGTCACCGAGTGGTTAGAAAAGCAAAAAGAGAATACGAAGAGAGACTTGCAGAGGAAGCAACAAACTTCAAGTCGTTCTTCAGATACGTCAAGGGGAAGCAACCGACGAGAGAAGAAGTGGGACCATTGGACGATGGTGACAGAAAGGGAGTAGTAAAAGAAGAGAAAGAGATAGCTGACAGGTTAAATGAGTTCTTCACGTCAGTCTTCACAATGGAAAATATAACCAACATTCCGGAACCCGAGGAGATCGTAATAAGAGACCAAGATGATAAGCTGGTCGATTTAGAAGTAAGCCAAGAGGATGTACTTAAGCAGATTGACAGACTAAAGAACGACAAATCGCCAGGTCCGGACGGCATTCACCCAAGGGTACTCAAGGAGCTAAAAAATGAAATAGCGGAGCCATTTCGACAGATATGCAACCTATCCTTAAAAACCGGTGAGATCCCGGAGGATTGGAAAATAGCAAATGTCACGCCCATCTTCAAGAAGGGCGCAAGAGGAGACCCGGGAAACTACAGGCCGGTAAGCCTGACCTCAGTCCCGGGAAAGATGATGGAGGCACTGATCAAAGACAGCATCTGTGAGCACATCGAAAAAAATGGGCAGCTAAAACCGAGTCAACACGGCTTCTGCAAGGGTAGGTCATGCCTCACTAACTTATTGTACTTCTTTGAGGGGGTGAGCAGTCAGGTGGATAAAGGGGAATCTATAGACATCATTTACCTTGACTTCCAAAAAGCCTTCGACAAGGTGCCACACGAGAGACTGCTTAAAAAGATATGGAACCACGGGGTACAAGGGGAGGTCCACCGATGGATCAAGGTCTGGCTGGCAAACAGGAAGCAGAGGGTTGGCGTAAAGGGCCACTACTCAGACTGGAAAGGGGTCACGAGCGGAGTTCCGCAGGGGTCAGTGCTGGGACCGCTCCTGTTCAATATCTACATAAACGACCTAGAGGCGGGAATCAAGTGTGAGGTCATTAAATTTGCAGATGACACCAAACTATGCAGCAGGGCTCAAACCAGGGAAGACTGCGAAGATCTTCAAAAGGATCTAACACAGCTGGAAAAGTGGGCCGAAAAATGGCAGATGAGCTTCAACGTGGGGAAATGCAAGGTCATGCACGTGGGGAAAAAGAACCCGATGTTCACATACAAAATGGGGGGAACATCACTAGGGGTCAGCAACCTGGAGAGAGACCTGGGAGTGATGGTAGATGAAACACTGAAGGCATCAGCACAATGCGCCACGGCCTCAAGGAAAGCAAACAGAATGTTGGGTATCATTAAGAAGGGTATTACAACCAGGACGAAAGAAGTCATCATGCCGCTATATCGTGCAATGGTGCGGCCGCACCTGGAGTACTGCGTCCAGTACTGGTCGCCGTACCTCAAGAAAGACATGGCGGTACTTGAGGGAGTACAAAGAAGAGCAACTAGACTGATAAAGGGAATGGAAAAACTTCCATATACCGAAAGATTGAAGCAGTTGGGACTTTTCTCCCTGGAGAAGCGAAGACTTAGAGGAGACATGATAGAAACCTTCAAGATCCTGAAGGGCATAGAAAAAGTAGACAGGGACAGATTTTTCAAATTAAGGGGCGCCACAAGTACAAGGGGGCACTCGGAGAAATTGAAAGGGGACAGGTTTAGAACAAACGCTAGGAAGTTCTTTTTCACTCAGAGGGTGGTGGATACGTGGAACGCGCTTCCAGAGGCTGTTGTAGACAAGAAAACATTAAATGGTTTCAAAGAAGGTTTGGATAGATTCCTAGAAGAAAAAGGGATTGAGGGGTATAGATAGGTATAGACCATTGCTCAGGAAATGGGCCTGATGGGCCGCCGCGGGAGCGGACCGCTGAGCAGGATGGACCTAGGGTCTGCCTCAGCGGAGGCAACTTCTTATGTTCTTATGTTCTTATAAGTTTTAAGATTAGTCTTAAATTTTGGTAATTGGATTTCATCCCGAAGAAATTGGGGGAGAGAGTTCCATAATGTGGGGGCAGTTATAGCAAAGTTAGTATTCCTAGTGTAGAAGGATTCTTTTAGAGAAGGAATGAAAAGAAGTTTTTGATCAGATGATCTTAAGGAACGAGAAGAACTTTGGGGGATTAATAGTTTATCTAGGAATAGGGGCAGGTGGGAATGTTTAATTTTGAAAGTAAGCAATATAATTTTATAAATTATCCGATGAGTGACTGGGAGCCAATGATTGACACTGATTGATTCCCAACAAAATGTGGCATCAACAAGGATGCATTTTGTTGCCCTATTTGTTTAATCTTTATGGCAAAGCTATTTTCAGAAAAGCAAATTTGGAAAAAAAAAAACATTGGTTTTAAATTGGTGGTCAAAATATAAACAATCTGCGTCATGCAGATGACACAAAACTCATTGCTAGTAGTAAAGAAGACATGTACCTGCTGAGAAAAGTTAAAGCTGGAAATCATAACATAGGATTATAACTGAATATAAATAAAACAAAGATTATGAATATGGAAAATAATGAAGATTTAGAGCTTGAAGGCAATAGAACAGAAGGAGTAAAGAATTTTAATCTTTTGGGTTCCTTGGTAAACAAGGAAGCAACTAGCAGGGAAAAAAATACTCCACTGAACAGCAATTGGATGCTCTATAATGAAGGCTCTTGATAAGGTATTTAAAGGCCAGGAAATAATAGTGCACTCATTTTCTCAGTGGTCAATTGCAGATGTGTGAAAGCTGGACATTATGGAAACAAGATATAAAGAGAATTGACTCATTTGAACTCTGATGCTGGAGAAGCATTTTGGAAGAGATCAGACCAGATGTGTCACTCAAAGCCCACATGAAAAAAAGTTACAATTATCCTATTTTGGTCACACTGTTAGAAAAGAGAGATCACTGGAGAAGAGCATCATGTTTGGGAAGATCAAAGGAACAAGGCAAAGAGGGCAATCTGCAATTAGGTGGCTGGACATGTTAACAACTACTATGACGATGGAAGATTTTGTCAGACTTGCACTTGACTGACTTCTTTTTGAATCTTTAACTCATCGAGTCACTAGGACTTGAATCGAGTTGATAGCACCTAAGAACAACAACAACATTCAAGTCAAAGGATAAAACAATTCTGTACCCCAACAGCGATATATTTTATCCATTTGTTATGAAACTTGCTTAAAACTTGTTGGTAGGTGTTTGCCACAGAGATACTAGCACTCCAAGATCTCGAGATTGACATAAAGATCCCACAAAGGGCAAAGTGGTCCAAAAATATGGGTGGAGGGGAAAATAGCACCAACATTAACATAATGTCCTCGAGGCACAGGGAAAGGGGCAAAGTAGCATCAGCAATGACAAGGCACAAAATAATTTAAGTACAGGGAAAAGAAGTACCAACAAGGTTATTTATTTATTTTATGTATTTATTTACAAATTCTTGATATGCTGTAAAGACCATTACTGGTTTCTATGCAGTTTACAATAAGCAGAGAAGAGAAAAAATATATATAGGAGAAAGATAACAGTGGTGAGAATAGAAGGCTTGCATGAAAAGATGGGTTTTGAAAATAACTTTGAATTTGGGATAGGAGGATTCCAAACAGAGTTGCAATGTGAGAGTGTTCCAGAGTTTGGGACCTGCATAACTGATGACAAGAGGCACAGGTGATATCGAGACAGATAACTGAAGGGGGTAGAAGTTTGAGTTGGCCTGTTTTGGTAGCAGAATTACAGTGAAATTACACTTATGACATAGCTCACTGATACTGGTCAGCTATGCCTCCCTTGTAAACCTCAACTGCCAACCTTTGAACCTCACAGGTTGCCAAGTTATATGGCAGCCCTTGTCATTAGACTTTTCTATCACTTTGTAAATATTACTGCCAATCACCTTTGTAACTCAGCTGCTAATCTCTTTTTCAAGTCTTTGGTAGCTCGCTGATACTGTCACTTTTGCCTCTTTTGTAAACCACCTAGAACCACAAGGCTTATGTGATATATAAATAAAAATTTATGTTCTGTTCTGAAAAAGAGGAGCAAGGAAGCTATTGAAGAGGGTAGGAGCTAAGATTGAACCTTGTGGAACCCAGATTGCAGAGAATAGGTTGAGGAGCAAGACTGATGGTGGGTGAGTTGAAAAATTCTTTTGGAGAGGTAGCTATAATGAACAACATTGTGGGGTTGGTCTATGTCACATAGATGGTCCTTCCTACCACAGGAGTGAACCTTGGTACCACAAAAGACCAGGTAACACAGAAAAAAAAGATGATTGTCTATTTCAAGTCTTATTATGCTCATGTTTTTAGGACTGACTGTTTTTGATATTTTTTTTTGTTACTGCATTTCAGTTTTTCATGTTTATGTATATGTAACATTGATTGCACATTGATGGGTTTTGTTTATGTTTTTTTTTCCTTTGTGTTGTTTATTCCTTATTTGTTTGTACTATTATATTTTTTTAGGACCCCTGAGGAAGGCTATATGAAGCTGAAACATGGCCCGTGTAGGGCATTGTTTTTGCAGTGCCATCACTATATTGTTGTAAAAAGTTTTGTGATATACTTTATTTGCTTTATACACCAATAAACTTTGCGATTTTAAACTCTTAGAAGTCCAGGAATTGGTTCCACATCTCTTTTCTTCTGAGGTAGCTAAAACACCATTTGAGAATAGTGCCAATGATACCAATTGCACTTAGACAAGTGAGAAGTGCTACTGTATATCGCGCAACATAGTCAATTAGGCCAAAGTGACTATGTTTAGTGTTAAAATAGAACACATAAATAGGCCTATCTTTAGCCGCTAAGCACTTAACTGGTTAGCGCTGAATATCGACTTAACCAATTAAGTTGCCATGGGCACAATGTGACAGGATCCTGCTCAGGCCAAAGCTACCTGGGAGATGACCTATCTGGTAGCACCAGTGGTTCACAGTAGGCTACTGCCCTCAGTGCCTCTCCAAAGCACACTGAAACACTTTCAGTTCATAATAAAGGTTTATTGGAGAACACAAAATCAACACTTTCAGAATGTAACTAAGTGGCATGAGCACTGCCCTAATCAGGTACAAACTAGGGCTGATGACATCAGAGGAGGGGCAGGACCACGGCAGGGGGAACGTGCTGCGGAGTCCAATGGCAGCCTGCTAGGATTGCTGCAACACCAGCGATCCTCTGCAGGCTGCCGTAATTAGCTTTGAAGGTAAGACCGAGAGGCCAGGGGGGAATCCAGAGAACATTAGAAAGAAGGGGGGAAACTTGCAGGCCTTTGGGGGGCCCCCTAGTGTAGAAGTATACAAAGAGATGAGGGAGGGAAGGTGGGGGGGTCCAAAGAGACATGGGGGGAGGAGAAGAAATAATGGGTCTAAAAATAGAGGAGAGGGAAAGAGATGGTGGACAATGGTATGGAAGGAGGGAAGAAACAGAAAGGGAGAAAAAGACAGAAGGGATGGGTGGAGGAGGGATAGAGATACTGGATAGGAGGGCTGTTTGGAAAAGAAAGAGAGAGATGGTGGACCCTGGAGTGGTGGTGAAGGAGGAAGAGATGCTGGATGAAAGGGTAGTTGAGAAAAGGAAAAATGGTGGATCTAGGGATGGTGGGGTCCATCGCTGCAGTTGCAGGGATGGAAACGAAAAAAGGTAAGATACCAGACCTCCAGGGGAGGGAAAGGAAACAGAAGGAGAGGACAGAGATGGAAGCTGGATGGTTAGCACGGAGAAAGAAGAAAACGACAAACGGGCAGGAGACCCTGGCAAGCGAGTTATCAGAAGACAAACAGAAACCAGAGCCTGGGACCAACATGATTTGAATGATGACCAGACAACAAAAAGTAGAAAAAATAATTTTATTTTCTGTTTTATGATTACAATATGTCAGATTTGAAATGTGTATCCTGCCAGAGCTAGTGTTAGACCGTGAACGTGAGCTAGGACTTAACAGAGAGAGGAAAAGTATTTTTTGCTTATTTTGTTTACACCACAGCACCAGTGTGGGTAGGAGAGGGCAAAAGGGGTGGGGTGGGTGAAGAGGATATAAAATAAACCAATCAGGATGTTTGAAAAAAAAAAAAAAAACCCCAAAAAACACCCAATTGGGCAGGAAAATCAAATCGAATCAAATCAAAAAAATCGATTCAATAGGCTGAAATGAATAGAATCAAAAAATTTTTTCCTGAATCGGGCAGCACTAGTGTGAACAATGTTTTGTCCATCAGAAAGATAAAATTAGAATGTTGCTCTGCACTGCTGAACCTGGCTCAGGGTGCTAATTCTTCTCCCCCTCCCCCCCTCTCTCTAATAGAATCTGATAGAGCCTTAGTTCAAAGTTCAAACTCCTTTCTGTAACACAGTCTAGAGGCTCCAGCACAGCTTTATTGCTTTCCTTTATCCCAACAAAACTATCAAAAACCCCAAAAGAACTAAAAAAAAAACCCACAATTCTTCTAGCTGTCAGCCCTCGAAACAAACTCTTTGTCTTCAGAATCAAAATCAAACAGGAAAAGGAACACTTTGCTCCCCACTTTAAATGCACTTTCTCTGGTCCAGGCTATTGCCTAGCTTGGGGACAGACCAGGGTTCCCCAGGGGGGGAAGATGTGCCTTGACCTCACTTGATCATCAGCCACCCACCCAAATAACTGGCAACTATCTCTTCCATAGCCCAGCTTACGGCTTTGGTAGACAGTCCAGATTCAAAAGTACAAAAATACAAAATAAAAACTTTCAAAAACCAAACAGCATTTCTTCTTACCCAGTCCCTGTGTTATGCCTGCCATGCCCCACAGGGAAAAAAAATACGCTTCATGCTGAAACCTTTTTTTGTACCAAAAATAAAGAACAGCAAAAGGGCAAAACAAACTTTATAGCCAAAAGGTTTCACTTACAGTCCATTCCTTGCTCCAATAAGTCCGGTGTGCTTCTCCACCTAGTTCCCCAGGTTCACTGCTGACTCCAATGGATTCCACAAAAAAACAAAATAAGTCAGGTGCTTTAACATTTGGCTCCTCTTCCTTGGCAAACTCCTTCAAAGGAAGGACTGGTTTCCTTCTGGATTGTGGCCTACTTCCTGGTTCCAGCTTCTGTCCCCCTCTTTCTGACGAGGGAAGCTCTAACCCTCCCCCTTCTGACAAAGTGGGGTGGGGTGCCGCAGGGCTCAGTGATTGGACCCGTGCTCTTCAACATCTTTATAAAAGATCTGGACGTTGGTACGACAAATGAGGTGATTAAATTTGCGGACGATACGAAGTTATTCAGAGTAGTGAAGACACGGGGGGATTGTGAAGATCTGCAACGTGACATAATCAAGCTCGAGAAATGGGCACCGACATGGCAAATGAGGTTCAACATGGATAAGTGTAAAGTGATGCAAGTCGGTAACAAAAATATCATCCACGAATACAGGATGTCTAGGGTGGTACTTGGAAAGACCTCCCAGGAAAGAGACTTGGGAGTTCTGATCAACAAGTCGATGAAGCCGTCCGTGCAATGCACGGCGGCAGAAAAAAGGGCAAACAGGATGCTAGAAATGATAAAGAAGGGGATCACGAACAGATCGGAGAAGATTATCATGCCGCTGTACTGGGCCATGGTGCGCCCTCACCTGGAGTACTGCGTTCAGCACTAGTCGCCATAAATGAAAAAGGACACGGTACTACTCAAAAGTGTCCAGAGAAGAGCGATTAAAATAGTTAAGGGGCTGGAGGAGTTGCCGTACAGTGAGAGATTGGAGAAACCGGGCCTCTTCTCCCTTGAAAAGAGGGGACATGATCAAAACATTCAAAATACTAAAGGGAATAGACTTAGCAAATAAAGACAGATTGTTCACCCTCTCCAAGGTAGGGAGAACGAGAGGGCACTCTCTAAAGTTGAAAAGGGATAGATTCCGTACAAACGTAAGGAAGTTCTTCTTCACCCGGAGAGTGGTAGAAAACTGGAATGCTCTTCCAGAGTCTGTTATAGGGGAAAAACCCTCTAGGGATTCAAGACAAAGTTGGACAAGTTCCTGCTAAACTGGAACATACGCAGGTGAGGCTGGACTCATTTAGAGCACTGGTCTATGGCCTGGGGGCCACTGCGTGAGCAGACTGCTGGGCACGATGGACCACTGGTCTGACCCACAACAGCAAGTCTTAAGTTCTTATGTTCTTATATTCTTAAAGGGACCCGCACTACTGTCAAAAAGCTGAGCCCTGGGGCATTTTAAAGGCACAAAATGCTGCCTAAACTTTCTTACAGGACTTTCCTTGGTATTTGGGCATTTTACAGATTTAAAACCCATGTCTCTAGCAGGGCTGACTTGCCCCTCCAAAGGCTCTAGGTCTGGTTTAGCTGGGTCTCTATCACAACAAATGAAACTGGATATTCAATGCTGGTCACTGGAAATGGCCTAGTACTGAATACTGGTTGAATGCCAGAACAGGTAGTATAGAGTATAGAGCCATCAGCATTGGCAGGAAGACTTCAATGTAATGAAATTAAAAGTTTGGGCGTTGTGGAAAGGGAAGTTATCCATAAAATATTTAGCTATGGTGTTCAGCAAGCAGGTAAGCAATATAACTGGCATCAGTATTCAGGGTCTCCTGAGACACATGGGTGCACAAAATTTGTTTGCTTAGGAAATATTATCCTGACCTAGCAGCCAAAGATAGACCTGCTATTCAGGTGGGTCTATCTGGCCACTGAATATTGGCAGTGAGTGGCTTTATCACACAACATAGCCAATCCACTTGATGGGATATTCAGCAGGAGATAACTGGCTATATCCTACTGAATATCAGTGATTAGCCAGCATAGCAGTATTTAGCCAGCCAGGAGCCATTTCCAACTGGCTAAGTATTGCTGAATATCGGGTGGCTTGTGTTTGGAAGTGCAAAAAGAGATTCAAGCCTCTTACCTGTGTGACCCAAGGGTGAAATGTAATACCTGATTTTGAGAAACCATGAGACAAGTATGTGGGATCTCTTATGGAGCAGAAGAGATAGGTGATAATATGGATAGGCATACTAGATAGGGAATAGCTCAAAAAGAAATTAGATGTTTGCAGATCATCCAAAATATCTCAATTAAACTCATAATGAAAGCAAGGAAATTTGATCACGCCACTCCTCTTCTTAAGAAAGCACACTGGCTTCCAGTTGCGCATCGAATTCAATATAAACTAAATCTACTTACTTTCAAGTTCCTGTTATATAAAACACCAGCTTTCATCTTCAAGTCATTGATCCCTTATACCCCAATCAGATCACTGAGATCTATTGACCAACATCTATTAGTTACGCCCTCACTTAAAGTTATTAATACACGGCGGCATTTTATCTTCTCTGTTACAGCTCCTCAAACTTGGAACTCCCTCCCTACTTATCTCAGAGAAGAAAAGAACTTAAATAAATTTAAAAGTAAACTTAAGAGCTTTTTTTTCAAAGATGCTTATGATATTTAGGAGTCCCGGTCTAATTTCGCTTATTTTCATAAGGTTCCCTCCTAGTGTTTTTTTACCATAATCATCCTTCTTTCTATCATTATTATTGTATTTCATTGCCCTGCCTTTCCCTTTGTTTTCCTTATCTGTTTATTTTGTTAGTCGTTAATTTAATATGTTTTGTTCATCGCTTAGATATTTGAGTAAGCGATTAATCAAATACTTAATAAACTTGAAACTTGAAACATGTGGCTTTTATTTGCCATCATGTTTCTATTTTTCTATGCTCATATTACCCCACTCCTCAAGTCACTTCATAGGCTTCCTATCCATTTCTGCACACTGTTCAAACTCCTCTAAATGATCCACAAGTGTATTTGACCACAGCTCCTCAGTATCTTTCCTCACAATCCCCCAACCCCCAGGCACTCCACTCATTGGGTAAGTCTCTCTTATCTTATCTGTACCCTTCTCCTCTATAGCCAACTCCAGATTCCATCCCTTTTTCTTTGCTTCACCATATGCCTGGAAAAAACTGCCCGATTCGGTACATCCAGCTCTGTCTCTGTCAGTATTTAAATCCAGACTCAGACTCAAAGCCCACTTCTCTGAAGATGCTTTCAATTCCAAACTCCATCCCACCTATTAAGCACAATTATCTGTCATATCATTCTCTCTGTAAATCCCCCACCTGAGCACTGTGAATATATATGCACCTTCCTGTCCAGTTTGTCTGTCTTGACTAGATTGAAAGCTCTTTTGAGCAGGGACTGTCTCTCTGTGTTTTGATGTACAGCACAGTGTATGTCTAGTAGCGCTATAGAAATGATTAATAGTAGTAACATGTTGTTCAACATAGTCAGTCACTGAGGCAGGTCAGAAAATATCATCGGATAGTTGGCTATGTGTTATTTGGTCAGCCAGGAGCAATTCCTGGCCAGCCAAATAGTGCTGAATATCAACCAGTACATTGCTATGTAGCACAACAGTCGATATCAAAAATAAAAAGGATTTAATATGTAATTACAGTTCTAAAATGGGGGAAAAAGGGGAGGGAATTGGGTGTATTTGCTTTTAATGATAATGTTTATTATACATTAACTCTGTAATTTTAGGTTTTCTTCTTGCATTTGAAATGATTTTTTATTACTATTTTGTTTGTATTTGAAATTTAATAAATACGATTTACATTAAAAAAAAATAAAATAAAAAGGATCCAGCTTCCTGCAGGTCCACTATGACTATTTGAAGTCTGCACAGCAAACAGATAAGAACATAAGAATTGCCACTGCTGAGTCAGACCAGTGGTCCATCATGCCCAGCAGTCCGCTCACGCAGTGGCCCTTTGGTCTAAGATGGAAATAATTGTGTTATATCATAAGCTGTCTGTGATTAAATCAGCTACCTTGTTTCAGATATAGTACAGACAATAATGAGATAGAATAACATATTTTTAAAAAACATTTCTTCCCTAAATGTGCCATTTTTAAAAAGCAAATGAAGAACATAGGGCATTTCTGTAAGAAAACTGGCAGCTCGAGCTATTTGAATAAATGACAGGTGTGAAATAATTTAGCAGTACAGGAGCTAAATCAGTATCATTATTTCAGCTATATTTCCTACATTGTCTTTTTTATAAATTAAATATTTCTTGGCAAATATTATATCACCTCACATAGTTTCACCCTTCACAGGACCCTCACTACTTCTGCATTATGAAAATAAGGATATCATAAATGAATATGCTAAATAACGTGATAATGATTAAAATGGAGACTTCCAACGGTAGCCCAGCAGCAGCCAAGCAATACACAGCCACTTCTTTTCAATAGACAGCATTACATTTCTACATTTTTATATTCCATAGCATAACTTACCTTTAGAGTTCTTTCATAGTGAATGCTATATTTGAAAAGCTGTTTGGATTCTTGATAATGATAAATACATAATGATAAATATATCTACAGTATTTGTCCGTATCAAAAATCCTTGGTTAAGGGTATGTATTGCACTAATATTTAGCATAGGAGTATCCAACCTCAGTCCTCGAGAGCCTCAATCTAGCTGGGTTTTCAGGATTTCTCCAATGAATACACATGGCCACCAATACACAAACACCAGCGGGATTTATAAAATATCTTCAATAGCTCTAGTTAATTTTACAATAATTCCATACAACAGGGAGCTATACTATATGTTATATAAATAATTCTCATTTATTAAATCATTAAATCACATATAATTTATTACGCTATAATTTTCTAAAATTCAATTAAACACCATGGGGCTCATAATAATAAAAAAAAAAGTCTAAAAAGTGGCCTAAATGGGTACTTGTGCGATCAAAAAGCCCAGGGGTCTCAAAGTCCCTCCTTGAGGGCTGAAATCCAGTCAGGTTTTCAGGATTTCCCCAATGAATATGCATGATATCTATTTACATGTACTGCTTTCAATGCATATTCATTGGGGAAATCCTAAAAACCTGACTGGATTGCGGCCCTCAAGGAGGGACTTTGAGATCCCTGAAAAAGCCTGATAGTCCATGTACCCATAACCAAAGCTGGTTTTAGACGTATCTAAAACCAGCTTAGGCTTTTCCCCTACCTCTAAATGCATAGAGCAAAAGAGGCATTTTTAGAGGGGAAAGAGCGGGAAGAGGGTGGGAGGTGAGCCGACCTAGACATAGGCGTACAGCAGGTATAACCAAAAGTTTAGGCATGTTGCCTAGTTGGCACTTATACGTTTTCACTTAAACCAAGTCAAAACAGGTATAAGTGCCGAAAAAGGGGCCACTAAGCTGATCGCTGTAGCTCAGCGGCCCTAGCAACCTGCCTACTGCAACTATCGCTGCAGGAGATATGGCTCATCTCTCCTGCAGCGATGGTGATCGGCCACTCCCCTCCGAACTGCGGCACTTTGGGGTGAGCATCTCTGCAGGCGATCCTCACCCTAAAGTGCCGCGGTTCAAAGGGGGGTGGGCAATCACCATCACGGCAGGAGAGATGAGCCATCTCTCCTGCAGTGATCAGCCCTCCCCCACGACTTGATCTGGGCAAGAGGGAGCCCAAGCCCACCTGCCCGGCAACATACCCCCCTCGACTACGATCGGGCAGGAGGGCTTGGGCTCCCTCCTGCCCGGCGACACCTCCCCCCTCGACTATGATCAGGCAGGAGGGAGCCTAAGCCCTCCTGCCCGGTGACACCCCCCCCCCCCCAGGACAGAGACGGCAAATTACAGACCAGTGAGTCTCACATCCATAGTGAGCAAGCTTATGGAAACACTGATCAAGCAGAAACTTGACACAATCCTGGACGAAGAAAACCTACGTGATCCCCACCAACACGGATTTACCAAGGGCAGGTCCTGCCAATCTAATCTGATTGGCTTCTTTGACTGGGTAACTAGACAACTGGATGCTGAGGAGTCTCTGGACGTGATATATTTGGACTTCAGCAAAGCTTTTGATAGCGTCCCACACCGCAGGTTATTGAACAAGCTGAAATCGCTGGGATTAGGGGACACACTAACTGCATGGGTTAGGGACTGGCTACACAGTAGACTTCAAAAGGTAGTGGTTAACGGTACCCCCTCCAAAATGTCAGACGTGACCAGTGGAGTACCACAGGGCTCGGTCTTGGGCCCGATTCTATTCAACTTATTCATAGGTGATATGACCCAAGGGCTTAGAGGAAAAGTATCTTTGTGTGCCGACGCCACCAAATTATGCAACATAGTAGGCAAAAGCATTTTGCCTGACAGTATGATGCAGGACCTACTACTACTGGAACAGTGGTCATCGACTTGGCAGCTATGCTTTAATGCTAAAAAGTGTAAAGTAATTCACCTGGGTAAGGGAAATCCATGCAGAACTTACACACTAAATGGTGAGACCTTGGCTAGGACCACGGCGGAACGTGATTTAGGGGTGATCATTAGTGATGACATGAAGGCTGCCAATCAAGTGGAAAAGGCTTCCTCCAAGGCAAGGCAAATGATGGGTTGTATCCGTAGGGGTTTTGTCAGCAGGAGACCTGAAGTGATAATGCCACTGTACAGATCCATGGTGAGACCTCATTTGGAGTATTGTGTTCAATTCTGGAGGCCACACTACCGGAAAGATGTGCGGCGAATTGAGTCGGTTCAGCGAATGGCCACCAGGATGGTCTCGGGGCTCAGGGATCTCACGTATGAAGAAAGGCTAAATAAATTGCAGCTGTACTCACTAGAGGAACGAAGAGAAGGGGGGACATGATTGAGACGTTCAAATATGTCATGGGCCGTATCGAGGTGGAAGATGATATCTTCTGTCCTATAGGTCCTTCGACCACCAGAGGGCATCCGCTGAAAATCAGGGGAGGGAAATTTCGAGGTGATTCCAGGAAATACTTCTTCACAGAAAGGGTGGTCGATCATTGGAAGAGTCTACCTCTGCAGGTGATTGAGGCCAGCAGCGTGTCAGATTTTAAGAGAAAATGGGACATTCACGTGGGATCTTTAAGGGAGTAAAGTCAGGGGGGTGGGTCATTAGAGTGGGCAGACTTGATGGGCTATAGCCCTTTTCTGCCGTCATATTCTATGTTTCTATGTTTCTATGACTACAATCGGGCAGGAGGGAACCCAAGCCCTCCTGCCCAGGCAACCCCCGAACCCCCCACCTCCACTAAGATCCAGGCAGGAGGAATCCCAGGCCATTATGCCCTGAAGCAGCCCCCCATGACCACCCTCCAACCCCTGATCAGCCCACCGAACACCTCCCCCACCTGCCAAGCCATACCCCCTTCCCCCCGCTGAGCTGACCCCCCCCACCCTCTGACACCACCCCACGTATGTGTTAAAAAGTTGGACAGACAGATGGGTCCCAAGCCTGTCCATCTGGCAGGCCTGCCATCCTCAGAATGGCGGGCCTTAGGGCCTGATTGGCCTCAAACCCCGCCCACAGGTGGGGCTTGAGGCACCTGGGTCAACCGGAATAGGCCCAGTAGCCTTAGGCCCCTCCTATGGACAGGGCCTTAGACCATGGGCCCAACCCATCGTCTCTCTATTTACCCAAGCATTGCCTTTTCAACCTGTATGGTCGCCTTAAGATTATCACATACTATCACACCCAACTCCTGCTTCTCTGTCATGCACAAAAGTTCTTTATCCCCTAAACTGTACTGTTCGCTCGGGATTATGCAACCCAAATGCATGACCTTACTTTTCTTAGCATTAAATCTTAACTGGCAAATTTCAGACCATTCCTTGAACTTCACTGGGTCCTTCCTCCTATTATCCACACCATCAAGGGTGCCTATTCTATTGTAGATTTTGGCATCATCCACAAAGAGACAAATATTACCAGACAGCCCTTCAGACATATCACTTATGTAGCCCCTGGAGCAGATCAGTGGTGTGATCCACACCCATATGGCTGGTTTCATGATCTTAAGGTGGCCAAACAGGGTGAAAAGGTGACGGTGAAAGCTAGAAGGATGCTAGGTTGCATAGAGAGAGGTATAGCCAGTAGGAAAAAGGAGGTATTGATGCCCCTGTATAAGACTTTGGTGAGACCTCATTTAGAATATTGTGTACAATTCTGGAGGCCACACCTTCAAAAAGATATCAAAAGGATGGAGTCAGTCCAGAGGAAGGCTACCAAAATAGTATGTGGTCTTCATCATAAAGCATATGGGGACAGACTTAAAGATCTCAATCTGTATACTTTGGAGGCGGGAGAGGGGAGACATTTAAATACCTACGTAACCTCAGTGCCACACGGGAGTCCAAAGATCCCCCCAGAGCACCGTAAACCAAAGGATAAACCAGACAAGCCAATCCTATAAAAGGAAGTTCCCCCCAGGGAAAGATCACTCCTGCCCCATACACCGCTGGACCACCAGTGATTAAAAACGGCACTAAAGGTAAGCACGGGGGGGGGGGGGGGTTAAAAAAAAAAGTTAGTCGGCCAGGATGGGAAACCGGGATGGCCTACCACTAGACCACCAGAAGGGGTACAGGGTAGGAAGGTGAGACAGGGTGCAAAGCCTGGCAAGGAG
Organism: Geotrypetes seraphini; assembly: GCF_902459505.1. NCBI lineage: Eukaryota > Metazoa > Chordata > Amphibia > Gymnophiona > Dermophiidae > Geotrypetes > Geotrypetes seraphini. The sequence continues at coordinate 257,415,213 of NC_047086.1, forward strand.
TGAGGGGGCCTGGGTACAGCGCCTGGTAGGGCAAGAAGGGAAGAAGGCTGGGTGGGGATCTGGGCAGGGAGGGAAGAGGGATGGGTGGAGAGCTTGGCAGGAATTGAGAGAGGAGCTGGGTACAAAGCCTGGTAGGACAGGTAGGGAAGAGGTCTGGGTGCAGAGCCTGGCAGGAATTGAGGGGGGCTGGGTAAGAAGAGAAGAGGGCTGGGTGCCGAACCTGGCCCGAAAGGGGGTTGGGTGCAGAGCTTGGCATGGGTGAGTGTGAGGGGGGGGGATACTGGGTGCAGATCCTGGCAGGGCATGGCACTTGAATATTAAGCCCCTATCTTATATTTGAGTCAGAGATGAACTAATGTACACACAGGTGATTATAACACACACTTTCTAACTCTTCTCAGTGCTCAGAGAACTGTTTTTAGCTTATGAGACTGCTGGCTAAGTAAAAATTTTTAGCCCACTACTGATATGACTCAATTCTCAATCATTTCACTGGTCCGTGTAGTATCTATAAGTATAATACTCTCTCACTTTTTTTGATCTTTTTAAAATACTTTTTGTCTTTTTAAATGCTCAACTTCAAGACAGACTTATCTTTTAATGCAGGGGTTCAACGGGTTCTGACGCGTTTCGCCATTCTGTCTCAGAGAACCCGCATTAACACGAACTTAATTCTGCCCCCACCATGTCTGCAAAACATAAAAACAATACAAACAGTATACCCAATGTTCTAACTAATTTATCTCTACTACTCTTATATAAAATTCTAGCACACACTGACATACAGTACCTATTTTTTACTTCAACCGCTCTTGCTAAGACGCTGACCCTACAAACTCCACCCCTTTTATACAACATCCACCCAACCAGGATGCTACCCATCTAAACTCCACCTCCTGCCCTCCTGATAGGTCAATGCTCCTCACAGAATGTCAATCACAAACATTGAAAGTAATTTTAAAGAAAAAAACCACCAACCTGGACCACCCTGGTTAAATCATGATCCCAAGAAAACTCGCCATTCTACTTCTCTATTTAACCGCGTGGGTTCGACTGTCTGCCATCTAAAAATCTATTCCTGCTCCCCTCCTCCACAGTCTGACTGCCAAATTACCTCCCTGGGATAGGCACATCTCCTCCAAAACTACAAACTTCAAATCCTGTAAGGAATGACTTTGCCTCACCTAATGATTAAGGGGGCACCCTCTTCACCCCTTCTAATTTTACTTAAATGTTCAATGATATGGGTGCATACACAGCACACTGTATATCCAATGTAAAATAAAGGGCATGAGCACTGATACAAATATACTACTCCTTGCGTGTTGCAATTTGTTAAACAGGTCAAATTGTGCTGATAGTGTAAACGAGGATGGCAAAACTGAGATGTCACCAAGGCGTGAGAACATACAGAACATGACCCACATTCTTTATGGCTGCCCTGTATGTCTTGTTCCTGTCTCACTGCTCTGCTGAACTGGGACCTAGTTATAAGATCCTCCAAATTTTTCCCCCTTGCATAAGCAAATCGTGGCATGGATTCAAACTGGGGGTGAACCTTTTGCAAAATATGCCAATATTGTAAAATAACTTTTTAATGCAAAAGGCCTTTTGGGAGATCTATATTTTTTTGCTTTGTATACCTTTTATTGGGGGGGGTGAAATGTGTATGAGTTCTCCTTGGTCTGGATGTGTTTTTCTTGATTCGGTGGTTGCTCAGATAGTTTGGTCCGTTTCCATTTAGGGCTTTGAATAAGGTGCAGTAGAATTTGTATTGTATGTGTGCTTGTATTGGGAGCCAGTGTGAATCTTGGAAAGTGGTGGTGATGTAGTCATATTTTTTCAGCGAGTAAATCAGTCTAAGAGCTGTATTTTAGACTGTTTGTAATTGTTTTAGCATGTTGGTTGGCCATGACAGATATAGGATGTTACAGTAGTCTGGGAGTCTTAGGATTAGCGCTTGTACCAAGAGTTTGAATTGTTCGTTGTTGAAGTTTTTTCGGATTTGCCTTAGGTTGCGCATGGTTGCGAATGCCTTCTGGATCGTTTTGCTGATTTGAAGTTGCATGGTGCAGCCTTTGTCTATTATTATTCCAAGCAGTTTTAGGTTGGGGTAGTCTATTTCTAGGTTTGTTATGGTTGCGGTTTTATTTTTTTTCTAGAAGTAAGAAATTGGTTTTGCTTTAATTTGTGGTCTCTCATCCATTATGACACTGTTTCTAGTGCAGTGTATAGTTTGTTCGTTGTGTTGGGGTTGGTTTGGTCGAAAGGCAGGAGGATGGTGATATCATCTGCATAGCTGTATGAAGTTATGCCTATTTCATCTAAGCGTGTGCCAAGTGTGGCTATGTAAAGATTGAAGAGAGTTGGAGATAGTGGGGAGCCTTGGGGGACTACACAGGGGTTGTTCTAGGATTCTGACTGTTCCTTGTTTGCTTTAACTCTGTATTTTCTTGAGCGGATGAATCCTTCAAAACAATTGTGGACTTTGGCTGTGATTCCTATTGCCTCCAGTGTTTGTAATAGGATGTTGTGATCTACTAGGTCAAATGCCGTTGTGAGATTGAGTTATATGAGTAGCATTTTTTTGTCTTTACTTAGGTGTTGTTTGGCTGTGTCTAGGAGGGAGATTAGTAGTGTTTCTGTGCTGTAGTTGCCTCTGAAGCCTGATTGTGAGGGGTGGAGTATGTTGTGGTTTTCTAAGTATTCGGTGAGAAGTTATGCTACGAGGCCTTCCATTAGCTTGATGTAAAGCGGTATGGAGGCTATAGGTCTGTAATTGAATGGCTGATCTGTAGCTCCCTTTGGGTCTTTCAGGATAGGGGTTATGATGATTTTGGATAGGTCTTGTGGAAATTGACGCTCTGTTAGCATGTAATTGATCCACCGCATGAGGTGGCAGTGGTTGAGGTCAAATACATGATTGTATTTGTTATAGAGTCTTTCTAGGTCAGGCCATTGTAAGTTTGGGAAGTCTGACCAGTTTCTGTCTGTTGCGTAGGCTTCTTTTTCTATGAGTGGTAGTGAGATTTCGTTAAAATGGCTTGGGGTCCTTGTGAAAGTGTTTCTAGCTGTTGAGATTTTGTTTCTGAAGAATTCAGCCAGTTGGGTTGCTGGGGGGGAGGGGAGGTTTTGGTGTCCCTTCCCTGGTACATCCTAAAATGCACCGGGAAGGGGAAGGTCCACCATTTTGGAAGAAGCGGGCCTGCCGACAGGAGGGAGTGGGCATTTCTTTTGCCAGCCATCTCCTAATGGTATGGGGGCTCGGTATGTATCAGGGGGGATGTTGGGGTGTGAGGGAGTGTCAGGGTATGTTGGAAAATGTCAGATGAGTGTCGGGTGGGTGTTGGGCAGTGTGGGGAGTGTCAGGTGGGTGTTGGGGAGTGTAGGGTGGCTGTTGGGGAATGTCAGGTGAGTGTCGGGGAGGTGTTGGGGAGTATCGGGTGGGTGTTGGGAAATGTCGGAGAATGTCGGGTGGGTGTTGAGGAGTGTCCGGGGTTCGGGGAATCAACTGGAACAGCAACAGAAGGGAGTGGGCATCTCTCCTGCCAATTGGATTGGGGGATGTCAGGAGTATCAATGGATCACAGAATCAATGAGGCCGGTGGCAGGAGGGAGTGAGTATCACACCTGCCAACTAACTTCGCGGGGAAGGCAAGTTCCCTGCCGTTACCACACAGCTGATCGAAGCAGTGAGATTTCTTTGCCACAATCAGCATAGCGGCCACTTCTATTTGAAATGTAGTCCAGCTTTTTGTTGGCCTACATTTCAGGCACCTATTGCGGCCCTAGGGAGATGCCTAGGACTGCTTAAGCTCACCCAAGGTCACTCCTGGGCGAAACAACACCCAAGCCCAGCCTTGGGCAAACTTAAGCATCCGTACTCATCTCCTTCAGTGTAGGCAGCCTGCTTGGGTTTGTTTTTCGATTTTTTAACGTGAATCCCAATTGGCTAGTTAGATAGCAGTAAGATGCCTATATTTGGGACACTGTTTATAGATTTTCGGCTTTAGTGCATCTATCTTTTTTAAACATTTCAAAAAAGAAAATGTCCAAAGAAAAAATGCATAAAACAAGCCATTGGAATGTAGGACGGGTCAGTATTTCTAGTAGACTGGCCACACAGCTATCCCAGAAAAGCAGTGGGTACAGCAATGAACTTTATAACAAAGATCCCAGGTACATATCTCAACATAATTCTATTGTAGTGTATGGTGAGCCCTCCAAAACCTACTGTACACAACTCAAATTGCCTTAATAGAAACAAAGAAACATAATGGAAGATAAAAGGCCAAATTGCTCATCTAGTCTGCCTACCCGCACTAACCATTATTTCTTTCTCTCTCTAAGAGATCTCATGTGCCTATCCCAGGCCCTTTTGAATTCAGACACAGTCTCTGTCTCCACCACCTCATCTGGAAGACTGTTCCATGCATCTACCACCCCTTCTGGTTTTTGCAGCCCAAATGCATCACCTTGCATTTCTTAGCATTAAATTTTAGCTGCCAAATTTCAGACCATTCTTCAAGCTTTGCCAGGTCTTTCTTTGTTATTCACATCATAAGAACATAAGAAGTTGCCTCCGCGGAGTCAGACCATAGGTCCATCCTGCCCAGCGGTCCGCTCCCGCAGCGGCCCATCAGGCCCATCGCCTGAGTAGTGGTCTATACCTATCTATACCCTTCAATCCCTTTTTCTTCTAGGAATCTATCCAAACCTTCTTTGAAACCATTTAATGATTTGTTGTCTACAACAGCCTCTGGAAGCGCGTTCCATGTATCCACCACCCACCATCCGGCATGTCTGCTCTATTGCAGATTTTGGTATCATCTGCAAAGAGGCAAATCTTGCCCGACAACCCTTCAGCAATATCATTTATGAAAATGTTAAAAAGAACAGGCCCAAGAACAGAACCTTGAGGCACACCACTGGTAACATCCCTTCTCTCGGGCTCACACTGTACAGTTTCATTTTTTATTTTGATGGTTGTTTTGTAACCTCGATACTGGAATTTCAGGGCGGCAGAGAGCAGGAGAGTCGGCAAGGACAGTAAGCGACTGGTCCTTGAAGTCACTTCATTTCGGATCGGCTAACCCAATCGGTGTTTCTTCTTCTGCTTAGTGAATCAATGGCTTCCTACTTATGCATGCCATTTCCCCTCATTTGCATGGGCGGATCGGATCGGGTGGAAGATTGATCGGGCAGAAGGTTAGTGAATCGGGTCGGGGTCGGGGAACGATCACAAACTGGTCGGGATACAATAGGTGAGTTTAGTGAATCTAAGCCTTTATCACATTTCCCAGATTCATCAATTCTGACCAGCTACCATGCTAGTTAGAAACCGATAAATATTAGCCTATCTTTGTAATATTTAGAAAAGTATAGATGAAACAAGATGAAGTGTATATACCCTCAGAGCCCTTAAGAACTTAGCAGAGCCTTCCTTGTTCACATTGACAAGTTTCTTTTCTTGTGTTCTTTGTTTCAGCCTACTATTATCTCCCACACTGTGGCTGTCAACGCTCAGGGAAAAAAAAAGTGTCTCCTCTTTCAGCCACCTACATATTCCCTGGTGGTACAAAAGATTACAGTTTTTGATCTGCCAGGGAAAAAATAGATTTACCAGACAACATTAGTTCAACCCCATTTTCCATAATAGTGACAGTGGGAGTATGGTAAGAATAATTCAAAGTTAGAAGATTACTTTAGAAATATACAGTGACTTTTTGCAGTATTAATGGAAACTTGGCCATGCTTCATATTGGTGCTGTGAGTATTCAATGTATTCTTTATTTTGATATGACTTAATGTACTTACAAATAGAAAACTCTGCCTTGCTCTCTCATTTACCCTCTAAATATTTCTGTACCCGTTCTTGAGAACACATATACAGATAGCCTGCAGAACATATAACACAGTATTATTCAGCATTTATCACTCAGTTGTTTAGCGATAAGTTCCATATGAGACTTACATGTGAAGAGCAACTGTAACTGAGTACCTACATTTAAATGCCATTTGAATGTGTAAATCTACATTTTATTTAGTTTTAGGGGGTTTTTTTAAATTCAATTTTCTATACTGTTCTCCCAGGGGAGCTCATAATGGTTTACATGAATTTATTCAGGTACTCAAGTATTTTTCCCTGTCTGTCCCGGTGGGCTCACACTCTATCTAATGTACCTGGGGCAGTAGAGGGATTGACTTGCCCAGGGTCACAAGGAGCAGTGTGGGTATGAACCCACAACCTCAGGGTACTGAAGCTCAGTGGCGTACCTAGCATATGTGACACCCGGGGCCCATCATTTTTGGCACCCTCCATCTGTACGAAAAACATGGTTTTTAGTAACAAACCACATGTCACATATAAGTACCTAGGAAAAGGCAGCATCTTACATACTGCAGTGAGCAGTACATCAATATACCCATTGTAAAACTAAACAAGTCAGACTAGTACAGATCAATCCTACACCATCAAGCCTAACAGAAAACCATGTCTTTCAAACACACAGAACACAGAAAACACCTTCGCCTAGTAAGGAATATGTCATCACAAACTAACCCCTCCCCCTTTTACAAAACCGTAGTGTGGATTTTAGCCACGGTGATAACAGCTCTGACGCTCATAGAATTCTGAGCATCAGAGCTGCTACTACCATGGCTGGCGCTAAAAAATGCTCCACAATTTTGTAAAAGGGGGGATAAAATAGAAATACATAGACAAAGGTTAAATTGAACCAGCTAGAAGCTGGACTCTGCATACAATGCAACACCACAGAAACAGTGACACATGTCTCCTAAAGCAATAAATAAATAGAAAATTTTTGTTCTACCTTTGTCTTCTTTGGTTTCTGCTTTCCTCATCTTCTTGTTACTCTCTTCCTTCCATCCACTGTCTCTCTTCTCTCTGCATCTTCCATTTGCTCTGTTACTGTGCCTCTCCCTTTCTCCCTCCTTACAAATTGGTCTGGCATCCATCTTCTTCCCTCCACTCCTCCCATAGTCTGGCATCTCTGTCTTCTTCCCTGCCAGCGTCTTCTCCCAACTCTCTCTTCCCCATTTCCCTTCAGCGTCTTCTCCCCACTCTCTCTTCCCCATTTCCATTCAGCATCTTCTTCCCACTCTGTCTTCCCCATGTGCTTTCAGCGTCCTTCTCCCCCTCTGTTTTACCCTGTTTTCCTCTCCACCCCACCTTTTCTCCCTTTCTCCCTCCCTGTCCCTTACCTTCGTGGCACTTTCTCCTCCTCCCCCCAGCCCAGACAACAGGCCCGATCCGACAAACCTCCCTGTCCTGTGGCTGGCGATGTCTAAACTGCATTCTTACAGCAGCCGGAGCGTTGTAGTTGCATATGGCTGCCGAAAAGGTCGTCTCTGATGCAACTTCCGGTTGCATCAGAGATGACCTTTACGGAAGAAACACGCAGCTTCAACGCTCTAGCTCAGGGGTGCCCACACTTTTTGGGCTTGTGAGCTACTTTTAAAATGACCAAGTCAAAATGATCTATCAACAATAAAATAAAAAAAAAAACACAAAGCACACTGTATGCTGAGAAAATGTTAATTATCATTCCTATTCTGGGGTTTTTTCAAAGAGGTCAAGGCAGATGACTCTATGCACTGTCACCTCAGTAACAACCATACAAAAATAGACAAATACCCCCCTCCCTTTTCACTAAAGCACAATAGCAGTTTTTAGTGCAGGGAGTTGCACTGAATGCTCATGGCTACTCTCGATGCTCTTAGGCTCCCTATGCTAAAAACCGCTACTGTGGTTTAGTAAAAGGGGGGCCATAGTGCAAAATATAGACAGCAGATATAAATTCAGACACATTTTGATCACTAAATTTAAAATCATTTTTTCTACCTTGTTGTCTGGTGATTTCATGAGTCTCTGGTTGCACTTTCTTCTTTGACTGTGCATCCAATCTTTCTTCCCTTCTTTCAGCCTGTATGCTTCCTCTCCTCTAGACCTCATTCCCTCCCCCAACTTTTTCTTCCTCTCTCCCTGCCCTTTCTTTCTCCCTGCCTCCCTTTCTTTTTTTCTCTCTTCATGCCCCCTTTCTTTTTCTATGTTTCCTTTCTTTCCCTCTGTCTCCCTGCCTGCCCCCTTTCTTTCTTTCTCCCTGCCTTTCCTCAAGCCATTGCCACCGCCATCGGGGAACAGCCCCCCAAGTCACCGCCATAAAGTAACATGCCCCAAAGCCACTGCCGCCCCAAGCTCTCCTTCCCTGCATCTTCCCTGCATTGGGACGACCAGCATTCCTCTCCCCAATGTCAATTCTGCCGTCGGAGAGGAATTTCCACCCAGCTAGGCAGCGATTGGCTGGCCCAAACTTCCTCTCTGATGGCAGAATTGATGTCGGGGAGAGGCAGGCTGATCAGCCCGGTAGAATTTTCCGGACCTGGCCGGCTGTGCACCCCCTCTTAGGCTGCACCCGGGGTAGACCACCCCCCCATAGCCCCCTCCTTGGTACGCCACTGCTGAAGTTGTAGCTTTAACCACTGCTATATACCCAAACAAGAGATTCTACCCCCTCAAGGTAGAACAAAGACAAACAAGAGGCAACCTATGGTGCTCTATCCTTTTATTCACTCAAGTCCCAACACGTATGTGTTTCAGCCGTAAGACCTGCCTCAGGGGTCTTATTCTCAATACAGAGCACTGTGTTTCCAATTACTCTCTTATAGTGAAACAATTAAAATCTCTTAATCAGGTTTTTCTGCAGTGGGAATTCCATTTGTGCTGTAATCTAATCACCTGTGTGTGAGAGAACAATGCCGTGATGACACTGAAATGGAGACCAAGGGATAGTAGAGCTCACTTTATTAAAAGACCCAGCATGGGCTGTGTTTTGGTACAACTTGCCTGCATCAGGAGTCCAAACTGAAAAATATAGATACATGTAAATAAAATTGAATAAAACCATTTCAAACATACATGACTGAAAGAATATACATACATTAAATATAAAAATACACCATGATAAAATATTTTATAAAATCATATTAAATAATAAAAGCATGACTTTGTGAAATATCACATAATTAAACCCATCTGCGAAGATTATAAAGGACAATGTGAACAAAAATAAAATTCATAGAACCAAGTTTATAAAATTAAAATATATATCACATACAAAATGTAGCTAATTTGCGTGAAATATGAAAAATAATAGGAACAAAAACCAAATCAATTTACTCATATGACAAAAAAACCAAACATAAATTGTATAGCAATTCATCTTCTTTGTGTTCAATGACTGAAAAGGGAAACTACCCACTTTATTTTGTCTGTCAGATAGCTAGAGAGTGAACTCTCAAGAAAGTTCTTAATTATAACTGAAATCATAAATGTTTATATGAGAATTAAAATGAAGTGGTCTGATGATTGTAATTGAGATTAATGACCCATTGGTAGTGTGAAAATAGATATATAAGAGCACTGAGCAAAATTACACAGTTAATGGCCTTTTAGTAAGGGATTTTTTTAAAAAGCCATTTCCTGGAGTGTAATGTACAGATTATGTGATAAAAATCCAATAATAATAGATATGATACTCAGCTGTCATGGTAGCTCATTTCATTTATCTACTTAAGATATAATGAAATAATAGGAACTAATGACTTACAAAATGTGCTAGAGATAAGCATCTTCAAATGCATCATTCTCATTTTGTTCCTGCTTCCCTTCCCCAACTATCTCCTTTCCATCTGCCCTTTCCCCTGCCAACATGGTCCAGCACCTAAGCTCCTTGTTGCTCCTGCAATGCCCCTTAACCTTTACATATTCCTGCGACTTCCTCTTTCTTCCCTCAGACATCTTCTCCATGCCCACAGCAGTCCCTACCACCCAGCCCTCCATCCTCAAGATCCATCCTCCATGTTACAGCATTCCCTACCTCTGACCCACCAAGATCTAACAACCTTCCCTCAAACTACTCTTCCATACTGCAGAAGTCCCTGTCTCCCCTTCCCCCCCCCCCCCCGAGGTCCAACCACCTTTCTTCAAACTGTTCCTCTGTGCTCTGCCAGTGACAGAATCAATGGTTAAAAGAAGAAGGCACCTCGAGCCTTCATGCCAAAGTACTGTTTCTGCCAGGTCCCATTTCCATGTATCAGATAGGTGGTACCTGAAAGAAACTTAGAATGCTTTTGCTGCATTGGGAAGGCGCAAGGTGCCTCATGGTTTTTTAACCACTGATGCTATCACTGGAGGAGCAATTTGAGGAAAGGTGGTTGGATCGATGGGGATAGGGAATGCTGTGATAACAAAGAGGAGAGCTGGCAGTTTGAGAAAAGTTAGGTATATCTCAGGGGGGGTAGGGACTGCTGCAGCAGCATGAAGGAGCAGACTTAGGAAAGGTGGGTGGACCTTAGGAGTGTAGGTCTACTAGTAATGAGATAATATATTGTTATGATAATATATTGTTACTGGGTAAAAATAATGATTACATTAACTTCATTACTTTAGCAGAAGGGTGTGGTCTCTAGGCCAGAGAGGCACCCACAAACCTTCAGCCTACCTAAAACAGGCAAGGCAGTACAATCCAGGGGACAGAAGCCAGAATTTCCTACAGGAAACATCTCAGAAGAAATGTATACAAGTTATTATGAAATGGAACCTTTAGAATCCTGTTTGCCTGAAGCCATGCTTAGTGAGTAAAAGCTTGGGGAAAAATTTAATAAATATGATTTACATTTAAAAAAAAAGCTTGCGGAAATCATATGCTGTTTCTGGGAAGGTGGAATTGCCTTACAAACCCTAATAAGAGAAGGGTGTAGAATCCCTGCTTCTGATTAAATTGAAGTTAACAGATGAGTTGGAATAATTGTGTCCTGAATTTGCACAAACACAGAAATACTGTGAAAGAACCAGGCTGAGCAGTCCCAGCCAGTTCCAGGACTTTGATACTGAAGTTTGTTTTTTTGTTTTTGTAATAAGGACTGGCAGAGCATAGCCTGTTAACAGCACATGTTTGTGGAAAATTGTGGCTTCCTCACATCCCGTTCTTACCAGGTACGCTTTAACATCGAACACTCCGACACCTGGAGCAACTCATCCGGAGTGCCACAAGGGTCACCGCTTTCCCCACTGCTTTTCAATATCTACATGTCCTCATTAGGTGTGAAACTAACCCAACTAGGAATAAAACTATTCAGCTACGCAGATGACTTCACGATCATCATCCCATTCGCCAACTCCATCTCGGAAACCATTCCCAAGGCATCCGATGCCCTAAATGAGATGGAACAATGGATGACAGATTTCAAGCTCAAGCTCAACCCAGAAAAAACAAAATTCTTCGTTGCCTCCCCTCACCCGCTTGACAATAAAACCCCACTATGCATCAATAAACTCAACTACCCTATTCAGCCCACCATGAAAATACTAGGTGTTATTCTAGACCAATGCCTAACAATGAATGAACAAGTGGATTCCCTATTCAGAAAAGGTTTCCTTACTCTCTGGAAACTCAGAACCATACGTCAACATTCAGAATCCTAGTGCAATCCCTCATACTGAGTCAGCTTGACTACTGCAACATCGCCTATCTAACAATCTCACAAAAGAATATGAAACGTCTCCAAATAATGCAAAATGCTGCGGTCAGACTTATCTTTGGGCTGAAGAAATTCGACCACGTGACACCCTACTATCAGCAGCTGCACTGGCTACCAACGGAAGCCCGAGTAAGGTTTAAATTTGCCTGCCTCTGCTTCAAAGTACTATACGGCCTGACCCCCAAGTACATAACGGACCTTTTCGCATTTTCTAATAACAAACTCAAGAGAAACACACCCCCAAAACTCATTTCCCCTCCAGTTAGAGGCTGCAAAATGAAAAAAACACCATGAACACCTTCTCTCTCACCAAGTAGTCCTATAGGGCAAAGATCTAGACCAACTGCTTTTGCCCACTACATACAGGGAATTCAGGAAATGCCTAAAAACATGCCTATTCCAGAAATACCTAAACAATTGACCCGCTCTCCCTCTCCCTCCCCCCTCCCTATTCCACCTGAACTTACAGCACTGTTATAAATATAATCTGTTATCTTCATCTTATCGTAACTTTACGTTGCTATTTATCCCCAACAGGTCCTGTCGGACATTACCACTAAAATGTACATATTACATTTTCGCTCAGCAAATTGTATTTCTATACTATTGCCTCCTGAGTTCTCTGATCTCTGTATTTCCTCTGAATATCTTATTGTATTTCACTGAATGTCCAGCACTCTTGATTGTAAACCGCCTAGAAGTCGCAAGATTGTGGCGGTATAGAAGAATAAAGTTATTATTATTATTATTATTACATGCCATCTCAAACCTTATGCTCAGCAGGTTGCGGGGACCTGAATATTCCAACTATAATGCAAATGAGCTTACAGGTGACCAGAGTGAGTTCTTTTTCTTATACATTAGGAAACAGAGAGATTTGAATACTTTTAAAAAATTATTAAAGCAATATTTGTTCTGTAAAAAGAAATGTGAATGATGAGCACGTTTATTTTTAGTTTTGCTCCTGATATTGTGTGTATGGGGAGGGCTGTGTTATAGTTTATTTATGGATGTTTGTATTCAATATTATGTTTGTATTTTTGTGACCCACTTTGATAAAGGTGGGTATAAGTCAATAAACTATAAACTATCATTGAGGATATATTGAAACCCTCAGCTCAATGTGCAGCAGTGACTAAGAAAACAAATAGAATGTTAGGAATTATCAGGAAAGGAATGGAAAACAAAAATTAGAATGTTATAATGCCTTTATATGGCTCCATGGTGCAGCTACACTTTGAATACTGCATACAATTATGGTCGCCACATCTCAAAAAAGATATAGCGGAATTAGAAAAGGTACAAAGAAGGGTGGCAAAAATGATAAAGGGGATAGGACGACTTCCTTATAAGAAAAGTCTAAAGTGGCTAGGACTCTTCCATCTGGAGAAGAGATGGATCATGGGAGATATGATAGAGGTCTATAAAATACCGAGTAGAGTGAAACAAGTAGATATGAATCACTTGTTTACTCTTTCCAAAAATACTAGGACTAGGGGACATGCAATTAAGCTACTAAATGGTAGAATTAAAACAAACTGGAGAAAATATTTCTTTACTAACCCCTGAATTCTCTAACCAGTGCCCGTATTGGCATCTGCCTTAAAGGCAGCTGTCGATCGCATGTCAATCACATGACAGCAACAGTTAGAGAATCATGCCTGATTCATGCAAAACCCTGGTCTACATTTCAGCCGCCTATCTTTGCTGTGGGATCCTGAAACTAGACCGCAGCTTACTATCAGCTGATTGTGACAGGGGAATTTCCCCCAATAAGCTGAGCTGGCAGGACTCCCCAAAACTGCAGCTTTGGGGGAAGTCCTGTCAGTTCAGCTGAACAGGGAAAATTTCCCTGCTGCGATCAGCTCAGCCAGCTACAATGGGCAGAAGACCCCCTCAAAAGGCAGGAGGGATGCGCACTCCCTCCTGCCTGAATAACTCCCCTCCCTCCCGACACCCCCATACCTTTACTAGAAGACCAGCAGGAGGGATGCTCATTCCCTCCTGCCGGCAGGCCTGTCTTTTCAAAATGGCGGGCCTTCCCCTTTCCAATGCATCCTGAGATGCATTTTGAGGGGGCTAAGGCCCTGATTGGTCCAGTTGACTAAGGCCTTTCCTATAGGGTTTTCCAGGCCCACACTCCAGCCACTTATCTTTACATGAATCACACCTACGCCAATAGATTCATTATCCTTGCTGTTTTTTGCCATTTCTAACAGTGTTTTTCAATTTATTTAGGTGTTGGTAGGGTGCCTACTGTAGAATTTCCCCCTAAATGTGTAATTAAACTCTGGAATTCATTGCCAGCTTACCAAGGTTTAAAAAAGGTTTGGATAATTTCCTAACAGAAATCTCCATAAGCCTTTATTAAAATGGACTTGAGGAAATCCACTACTTTTTTCTAGGAAAAGCAGCATAAAATCATGTTATACTTTTTGCAGTCTTGCCAGGTACTTGTGACCTGGGTTGTCTACTGTTGGAAACAGGATGCTGGCTTGATGGCACTTCAGTCTGTCCCAGTATGCCAAATCTTATGTTCTAAGTTCCAAGCAATGTGCTCTCATTGGTTGAACAATTATGATAGACAGGGCTATATACTGTAGAATATTACAAATGCACATTTTAATTTTCAAGAAATCTATCCAACATAAGAAATATTTTCACTTATAAGAATATAAGAACATAAGAAATGCCTTCACAGGATCAGACCTTAGGTCCATCTAGACCGGTGACCCGCACACGCGGAGGCTAAGCTAGGTGTTCCCTGATGAAGACCTTGTTAACCCGTATCTCTCAATGTGATTTGCAAGAAGGTGTGCATCCAATTTACCTTTGAATCCCAGAATTGTGGTCTCCGTCACAACCTCCTCCGGGAGAGCATTCAAGCATCCACCACTCGCTGTGTGAAACAGAACTTCCTGACATTTGTCCTTTTAGTACAAATTTCACACATCCTGTGGCTGTCTAGAAAAGCAGTCTGTTTCTAGTATGAACTCAGTTTTGAAGAAAAAAATATACTGAACAGCTCTTCAATTGTTGATGGTCCAATCCAATTAAAAATGTGTAGTTTGTGAGGTTTTTCTAGACCATACAAGTGTCTTGTTTAGATGTGATTTTAACTTAAACTCCACTTTCTGTTCTGAAGAGCCACATGGGACTTCTGAATCTCTGATAAACACTGACGCAATATAGGCCCACAATGCAGAATTCATCATTATGAGGGTATTTCCTGAATAATGCAATGTTGTCGCTTGTTCTTTTCTGTTAAATAGTAGGATTGCAGACAAGTTATCTTGTTAAGAATCCTACTTAATGTAAACTGAGGAACATGGATTTCAGGGTCAATACTGTATCGGCAATTGTCACCAGTCCCTGTTAAGTGACTGGAATATCTCCTTACATTACACATCTCAATTGCCCTTTAGCTTCTCACATCACATTAATGGGAATCAATTATCCAACAAGCGATCTCTTCTTAAGCAGAGTCATTTCCAGTTCTTACATGATATTTTAAAAAGCTGTATTTTAAGAGCTTCGGTCAGGTCAGAAAATAGAGGTCAGAAAATAGAGCTTCGTTCATTTAATATGCAGCTCATTTATTGAAGTAGTGGAATGTCACATTAGAATATTCAAACCATTAGAAAGCATTTAAACTAAGGTACCAGCCTAGTAGGATATGGTGATATTTCAAACAACTATATAATTTTAAAAAATGTGCTGCAGTATCACTATATGTACAGCATAAACCCCTTTACAATTGCCTTATTACCTATTAAATATTTTGAAAAGTTTTATCTCAGTTTTGGGGGAAGACAGATGAAGAATTAAGGAGGGTAATTTCCGCAAAACTGTTTAAACTCTATCACTCACTGAGGGGTCCTATTACTAAACTGTTGGGCTCCGTGGGCATATAGAAGCATAGAAAAATGAAGACAGATAAAGATTATCCCCCTCCCCCCCTTTTTTTTTTTTTACAAAACCATAGCATGGTTTTAGTGCCAGCCATGGCGGTAACAGTTCAGATGCTCATAGGAATTCTATGAGCATTGGAGCTATTACTGCCATGGCCAATGCTTAAAACCACGCTACGGTTTTGTAAAAAGGGGGCTATATGATCTATCCGGTCTGCTCATCCATGCCATCTACTATCCTTTCTTCTCTCTTTGGGATTCCATGTACTTGTCCCAAGCTTTCTTGAATTCAGATACCGTTTTTGTCTCCAACAACTCTACTGGGAAGCCATTCCATGAAGATTACTTCTAAGTTAATCCCCATTCACCTTCATCCTATGCTCCCTCATTCCAGAGCTTCCTTTCAGTTGAAAGTGGTTCTTCTCCTGTGCATTTATGCCACATAGTTATTTAAAAATCTCTCATATCTCCCCTCTACTACTACTTATCACCTATATAGCGCTGAAGGCATATGCAGGGCTATACATTTTTGAAGTTTATAGACGGTCCCTGCTTAGAAGAACTTACAATCTAACTTGGACAGACAGACATAACATATAGGATTGGGGATGCAGAACCCAAAGTGAGAGGAGTTAGGATTTGAAAGCACTCTTGAAGAGGTGGGCTTTTAACTGGGCCTTGAACACTGCCAGAGACTGAGGCTGCTGTAGGGATTCGGGCAGCTTGTTCCAAGCATATGGTGCAGCAAGGTAGAAAGGACCGAGTCTGGAGTTGGCAGTTGAAGAGAAGGGCACAGATAGGAAGGGCTTACCACCTGAGCGGAGCTCACGGGGGAAACACCTTTCTTCCAAAGTATACATATTGAGATCTTTAAGTCTGTCCCCATATGCTTTAAGATGAAGACCACTGACCATTTTAGTAGCTGCACTCTGGACCAACTCCATCCTGTTTATACTGTATATCTTTTTGAAGGTGTAGTCTCCAGAATTTTATACAGAATTCTAAAAGTGATATATAAATCTGTCAGACTACAGCCATAGTTAACGTGACCATTTATTTTTTTCCTCAAAAGGGGACATCTATTTCCTGTTTCCAGTTGCAACTTCCTGTTTCTGTTTTTAGCACAGGGAGCAGCACTGAATGCCCCACACTGCTCCCGACGCTCCCTGCACTAAAAAAACGCTATTGCAGTATAGTAAAAGGGGGCCATGGTGCAAAATATAGACAGTAGATATAAATTCTCAAAACGGACACATTTTGATCACTAAATTGAAAATAAAATCATTTTTCCTACCTTTGCTGTCTGGTGATTTCATGAGTCTCTGGTTGCACTTTCTTCTTCTGATTGTAAATCCAATATTTCTTTCTTTCTGCCTTTCTTTATGTATGCTTCCTGCATGCTTCCTCTCCTCCAAACCTCATTCAATTCCCCAACCAACATCTCTCTATGTCCCTCCATGAGTCCAACTTTTTCTTCCTCTCTCCCTGCCTGCACCCTGACATCCGACACACTCCATTCCCTCTCCCAACTTTTTCTTTCTTTCTTTCTCTCTCCCTGCCTTGGCTTTCTTGACAACTACATCAATTTGATAAACTCTTTCTTGGCTCCAATCCTTACCATCTTTTTGCAACTCTGAACTCCTCAAAGTGCTTCCAGTTCCAACTTCCCCATTCACTTTTTCTATCCCTGCCTGCTCCCCCAAGCCACCGCCGCTGATTTCTCCCTGTTCCACACCAACACCAATGCAGCAAAAGGGCCAGGCTAGGCGCGTGCAGCAACTGCACAACGGCTGGCCCACAAGCCTTTCCCTGGTGTCAATTCTGACATCGGAGAGGAAGTTCTGGGCCAGTGGGGAGCAGGGAGAGAAACAAGTCTCTGCGATTGACTCGCATAGCCTCTGCGCCAAAATGTCCCATTTTCAGAAAAAGAGCAACTAGAGTCTAGTTGCTCTCTTTCTGAAAACGGGACATTTCAGCGTCCCGAAGCTGTGCTTGGGGACAACAGGACAGGCTACCTAAAAATGGGATGGTTCCATTAAAAACATGACATATGGTCACGTTAGTCATAGTAGCCAACAGCAAAGAGATCTATGTGCTGATATAGCAAATCCTTCATGAGCTTTCACAACCTCATAGGGCAGACATCTGCATCAGCAATCTGTTCATTGGCCATTTCTTCGAACCCATTTCATCTCCATTTTCTTCTATTCCTTCTCAGAGGGAGGTTGTACCCATGGCATGTAAGATCTTCAATTAAATTGGCAGGTTAAATGGCTTTGTTATATTTTGTTGATTGGATCAGGAAAATGCTCAGGTAATGCAAAAATTACCATGCAGTAAGTGCAAATGCTACGCATTAAGGCCCTGATTCTCCAAAGTGCCGTCCCGATTTTAGGCAGCTGTAGGCGTCCTACAGCTGTCTAATCAGCCAATCGGGATGCACGTTTTTAAAAAAAAAAAATGCTCCCCAGGCAGGCCTGAAGGCACCTCCGGGAGCCTAGGGAGATCCGCAAGATGTCTAAGCTCGTCTAAGGGCCTTAGGCGGGCCTTAGGCGAACCTAGGCGGCCCTATGCATCTCCCTAGTAGAGGAGAAGCTTAAAATGTAGGCCAGCAAAATGCTGGTCTACATTGTAAGTAGACGCGGCCGCTATACTTATCGCGGCAAGGGATCTCTCTGCCGCTATAAGTATAGCGGGCTGCGGCCTGTCCGATCACTGGCAGGAGGGTGCCCAATCCCTCCTGCCCGAAGACACACCCCCCCCCCGACATTACCAACCGCCCCCCCCCGACACTACCGACCGCCCCCCCCCCCCCCGACATTACCTATCTCCCCCCCCCCCGACAATATCGATCGCTGGCAGGAGGGTGCCCAATCCCTCCTGCCTGAAGACGCACCCCCCCCGGCGCTAACAAACCCCAAACCTCCACTCCACCAAACCTGTTCTTACGGCCAGACGGGTCTTGCACGCCCAGCCGGCAGGCACGCCTCGTTGAAATGAGGCGGGCCCGCCCCTTCCCGGCCCATCCCGCCGAAGCCTAAGGCCTGATTGGCCCAGGCTCTAGAAGCCTGGACCAATCAGGCCTTAGGCATAGCGGGTCCGCCCATCCCCACTAAGTCTAAGGTCTGATTGGTCATTCATGGAAGAGAGAAAGTTGCATGCCTGTTTTCTCCATTTATACTCCTTCAAGGTCATAGAATAAAGAAAACAGACTGATCATAAAAGTTAAACGTTTGTGAGGTCAAATGCAAGTCTGAATAAATAAGTTTTAAGAAAAGTCTTAAATTTTATAAGAGATGATTCTGAGCAGATGTGTAGTGGAAAATCATTCCAAAGTTTGGAGTCGGCAAAGAAAAATGCAGACTTCCTTATCTATAATGTGCATGTTTTGGCCCTGGGAGAACTAGATGATTAGCATTGACTAAATATAAAGTATGTGATGGTGTCTAAGGGGTAATCTTAGATGAAAAGTAGGATGGTTGTTCTATATAATACATTTTGTGTGTAAAGGTCAGGATTTTGTAAATAATATGGAGCTTTTGGAACAGAGGTGATAGATGATTGAATTTGTGGGAGTGACATAATAAGCAAATTGTATCTCTTGAGTTGTGACAGTAATTCCTGCATATATGGAGTTACAGTAATCTAATTTTGAAATTATTATTGCATGAATGAGTGTATGTAAACTGTTTTAAATCTAGGAATGACCGAAGAACATGAAGTTGACATAAGGCAAAAAAAGCTGGATCTGATTGTATGAGAGAGATGTTCATGGAATGAAAGTTCAGAATCAAGTATTACGCCAAAATTCCCAGGATATCAGTTACTGCATGTAATGTGGTGCAGGCTGAATCCCCTACCATGAGACAAGTGCAGAGAGAAGCTCGTTCGCTGCATAGTGGAATTACTGTTGCATTCCAGTTGTTGGGAAGGGTGTTGTAATCGGAGCTTAAGCAACTGGAGAAAAATAGAATACATGAACACCACATTGATATTCATATTTAGCTTGCTATGTATTAGGTGTTTGGAGTCATCAATGCTATTCTTAATTTTTTTGTTGTTTCTTTGCCTTGCATTCTACAAGGGGCTGTGACCTTGTGGTCCTGCTTTTCAATGAGTGTGATTGGAACAGGCTGAGAAGGGAGTTTTTTCAGTAACTGGGCCACATGAATGGAACAAACTACCTTTGGAAATTAAAAAGCAAGCTAACATGATTTCAATTAAGCACCAGCTAAAGGATTTCCTACTTTGTTTAGCTTACAATTTGCTTGGTGTGTCAGGGTTTCCTTGATTTGTCATTTAATTGCTGGTTGAAGGACCATTTGTTTTGTCTTCCTTATCTGCTCTATAGTGCCTGGGACTTTTAAATTCCTTGTTCTGTAGTTATTTGTTTCATTTATTTATTTATTGGAATTTATTATCTGCTTTTATAAAGAGATTCATATGCTATATTCTTTTTTTCTTTGCTTGTTTTATGTATGTATTATTTGTTCTCTGCTCCAGATAAGAACATAAGAATTACTGCTGCTTGGTCAGACCAGTGGCCCATCGTGCCCAGCAGTCTGCTCCAGGGGCAACCCTTAGTTCAAAGACCAGTGCCCTAACTAAGTCTAGCCTTACTTGCGTATGTTCTGGTTTAGCAAGAACTTGTCTGACTTTGTCTTGAATCCCTGGAGGGTGTTTCCCCTATAACAGCCTCTGGAAGAGCATTCCAGATTTCTACCACTCTCTGGGTGAAGAAGAACTTCCTTAGATTTGTACGGAATCTATCCCCTTTTAATTTTAGAGTCTATTCCCTTCATTATCTTGAATGTTTCAAAGGGAATACAGTTAATAGATAAAGAGGTTGCTCACTAGTGCTGCCCGATTCAGGAAAAAAATTTCAATTCGATTCAGCCTATTGAATCGATTTTTCTATTCGATTCGATTTTCCTGCCCAATTGGGTGTGTTTTTTGTTTGTTTGTTTGTTTTGTTTTTTAACATCCTGGTGGGTTTATTTTATAGCCTCTTCACCCCTTTGTATAGCCTCTTCAACCCCTTTGCCCTCTCCTAACCATACTAGCGCCATGGTGTAAACAAAATAAACAAACAAAAAAGACTTTTCCTCTCTCTGTTAAATCCTAGCTCACATTTGCGGTCTAACACCAGCTCTGGCAGGATACACGTTTCAAATCTGACATATTGTAATCACAAAACAGAAAACAGAATTAGTTTTTCTACCTTTTGTTGTCTGGTCATTATTCAAATCTTGTTGGTCCCAGGCTCTGATTGTCTTCTGATAATTTGCTTGCCAGGATCTCCTTCTTTCTTCTTTCTCTGTGCTAACCATCAATCTTCCATTTCTGTCCTCCCCTTCCGTTTTCCTTCCCTCTCCTAGAGGTCTGGCATCTTTCCTTTTTTTCATCTCCATCCACAGATCCACCTTTTCTCAACTACCCTTTCATCCAGCATCTCTCCCTCCTTCCCCACCACCCCAGGGTCCACCATCTCTCCCTTTCTGTTCCTTTCATCCTAAATCCCATTGTCCACCATCTCTCTCCTTCTTCTCTGTTTTTAGACCCATTATTTCTTCCCCCCCAAGTTCGGCATATGCACATCTCTTTGAACCCCCCCCTTTCCCTCCCTCCCACCGTATACTTCTACACCAGGGCCCCCTCCTCTGAACATCTGCACCCCCTGAAGGTCTGCATGTCCCCCCTGAAGGTCTACACCCCACCCCTGAAGGCCTGCATGTCCCCCTAGAAGGCCTGCACCCTGCACCCCCCAAAGGCATGTAATAATAATAATAATAATAATAACTTTATTTTTATATACCGCCTGTAATCTTGCGACTTCTAGGCGGTTTACAGTAAACAAAACTGTAAATACAATCAAGAGAAGTTTTACATACAGCGAATTAGAGAGTGTAGCAGTTTACAGTAAAGAAACTGTAAATACAATCAAGAGAAGTTTTACATACAGCGAATTAGAGAGTATAGCAGTGTATATCTCGTACAACGACTTACAGAGTGTAGCATTGTACTTCTGATAACATTAATAATGTTAGCGTCAGTTTGTGTATTGCAAGGCCAGGAAATGCCAAGTTGTTTGCCCAGAAGTAGAAATATTCCATAAGTTCATACAGTGTTCATGTTTAGTGATTAGGGGTTTGGGGTTGACAGTTGCAAGTTCGGGTGTGTGGTGATGTTACGAGGGGGGTTGATATTCCAGTTCGTTACCTAGGTATTTCAAGAATAGGTAAGTTTTTAGGTGTTTTCTGAATTCTTCATAGTTGTTTGTGTGCGCAATTAGTTTTACTAGGTCTTTACCCCATATGGCAGCTTGATATGATAGCAGTTGTTGATGGTGTCTCTTATATTTGCACCCTCTAGCCGGTGGGGAGATAAATTTCATGTGTGTTTTTCTTTCATGTCTGTTGGTTGGGAATGAGAAGAGGTCTGTAATGTATTTTGGGGCTAGACCATTTAGTACCTTGAAGCAGAGACATCCTAGCTTGAACTTCGTGCGCGCCTCCATCGGTAGCCAGTGTAGGAGTCGGTAGGAAGGGGTTATGTGATCGGACTTCTTCAGCCCGAAGATCATCCTAACTGCTGCATTTTGTATCAGTTGTAGTCTTTGCATTTGCTTCTGGGGGATTGTCAGATGGGAGATGTTGCAGTAGTCCAGGTGGTTTAGTATTAGGGATTGTACTAGAATTCTAAAAGCTGAAGTGTGGAAGTACGCCTTAATGGACTTAAGTTTCCAGAGAGTGAAAAACCCTCTTTTGATTAAGGAGTTTATGTGGTCCTTCATGGTTAGACCTTGGTCTAGTGTTACTCCTAGAATCTTCATCGTTGGTTGAATGGGGTAGTTTAGTTTGTTAATGTGTAATGATATTGTCGTGTTTTGTGCGTGTGGCGAGGTTATGAAGAATTTAGTTTTTTCTGAATTTAGCTTCAGTTTGAAATCTGTGGTCCATTGATCCATCGTGTTTAGCGCTTCAGTTGCTGTTGGTGTGATTTCAGATGGGGATGCTGTAAATGGGATTATGATTGTGAAGTCATCTGCGTAGCTGAATACTTTTATGCCTCGCTGGGTTAGTTTCGTGCCTAGTGAAGCTATGTAGACGTTGAAGAGTAGTGGGGATAGTGGGGATCCTTGTGGAACGCCTGATGGGTTTCTCCATGTTTTAGAGAGATTGTCATTGAAGCGAACTTAATAGGTGCAGGTCGTAAGGAAACCTCGGAACCAGTCCAGCACTTCGCCTCCGATGCCGATTGAATCTAAGCATTGTAGTAGTTTTTTGTGATCTACCAAGTCGAAGGCTGAGCTCATGTCGAATTGCATCACTAAGGCTTTGTGGCCCTTACTAAATAAGTTACGTAAGTATTCTAAGATTGCTGCTATCACCGTCTCAATGCTGAACAGAGGTCTGAAGCCTGACTGGGTTTCATGTAGCAGTGAGAACCGATCTAGGTAATCCATCAATTGGGTTTGTACCAAGCCTTCCATTATTTTTACAAAAAATGGGATGGATGCTACTGGTCTGTAGTTGGTTGCTGAAGTCAGTGGTAGTTTATGATTTTTTGGGATTGGAGTGATTATAATGTGACCATTTTTTGATAGGAGTTTTCCGTTTTTGAAATAGTTGGACATATGAGTCCATAGTGTTATCTTAAAGTCTAAAGGGGTTGCTTTCATTATGTTGGGTGGACAGGGATCTAGGATGCAGTTTGATTTGGTGTATTTATTGTAGAGTTTTATGAAGTTGTTCCATTCTAGGTCTTGAAAGGAGTTCCAATACATATCCACTGGAGTTTCGTTTTCGTGTGTGTTGGCTATTTGCTGTTCATCTGTGTTGTTTGCTGGGCAGTTGTTCCTTAGGTTCACAATTTTTGAGTTAAAGTGCTGTGCTAGCTCGTCTGCCGAAGGAAGTTTCATGCCGTGCGTTGATTGACTGTGGCGTGTGGTGTCAAATAAATTTTTTACTAGATTGAACAATTCATGAGTGTTAATTCCTTTTGAACTTGTGTTAGATGTATATATTTTGGTTGAGTAGAATTTTTTCCTTTTATCATTTATCAGTTGTTTATATTCCTTTATGTTTGATCTCCAATTGTTCCTGTCAGATAGTTCACCTGATTTGTTCCAGATCCTTTCTAGTCGTCGTGTTGATTGTTTCATTTTTTGTAGTTCGGAGTCGTACCAGTTGTTATATTTATTTGAGCGGTTTGTTCTGTTTTGTTTGGGAGCTATTTTGTCTAAGATAGTTGTGCTTGTTTTTGACCATTGTTCCCAGAA
Organism: Geotrypetes seraphini; assembly: GCF_902459505.1. Classification (NCBI taxonomy): domain Eukaryota; kingdom Metazoa; phylum Chordata; class Amphibia; order Gymnophiona; family Dermophiidae; genus Geotrypetes; species Geotrypetes seraphini. Next base: position 257,438,967 of record NC_047086.1, read on the forward strand.
TTCACCTTCTTCATTCGTCTCCTCGTGCGCTTTGTAGTGGGCCCAGAATTCCTCTGGGTTAATGTGGCCCCTTGTGAGATATTCTTTTTTTATCCTTGGGTGAGTTTTTACTTTAGTTTGGTTCCAGTTTAAATTAAAGTAATAGGTGTAGTGGTCGGACCAGATGTCGTGGTTCCAAATGCCGTTTGATATGTGGATAGTGGGATTTAGGATTTCTTTTGTGGACATAGCTACCAGATCTAGCTGGTGGCCTTTTTCATGGGTTTGTGTGGATGAAAGGAGATTGAAGTTGAGTGAGGATAGGAAGTTTTTAAAATCTTTTGTGTCGGGATTTTTCTTGTTTTCTAAATGTAGGTTTGTGTCTCCTGCTATAATATTGTAAGATGGGGTGATTGAGTTGTGTAGGATGAATTCATAGAAGTCTTCTCTGGCCTTTGACCAGCATTTTGGCGGTATATAAAATAGAATGCAGGAGAGGTACTCTTCTAGGTCCTTATTGCTAATCTTGCATGCTAGTGTTTCTAGTTGGTTGGTTATCTTGGAGTCAACTAATTCTAGTTCGAGTTCTTCCTTGAGGATGATTGCTAGTCCTCCCCCTCTGCGGTCCTCACGGTTTAGCATGTGAATTTTGTAGTTATCTGGTATTAGGTCATTTAGTATTGGATCCTCTCCTGATAGTAACCATGTTTCCGTTAGAAAGAGGCAGGCTATCTTTTTTTGGATGATCCAGTCTTTGATTAAGAAAGCTTTGTTCCTTACTGATCTAGTGTTAAGGTAGGCGCAGGGAATGGAGGTAGTTGTGTTGAGTGTGGTGGGTGTACTGATTTTGATGAGTTTTATCTCCCTTGGTCTTTTTTTGAGGGTGCGGTGAGGTCTGTTGTTAATAGTGATCGTTTTAATATGATTTATTCTTTCTTCCTGTTGGTTAATTAGGAGCCTAATTGGTGTATTAGGCTCATGGGCGGGGTGTAGCTTTGGATAGAGTGATATAGCTTTTTTCACATTGTTGCATAGCAAATATATCAATAGGATTGATAAGAGTTTCATGATTGCTGATTTGGAATCTTTCTAGTATTGACTTATGTTGGTTTACTGTCTATGCAGGCTTTCTGTCTTTGTCCGTAGATGCTCTTAAAAGGATTTCGAGTAAATTATTATATGGTTGTGGAGGAGTTGAATTGGGTACTAGTTGGTGATTGTGGGGGGGCGGAGCAGGGCTCCCATGCCGGCCCGGTCGAGCTGGTATGTGAGGGCGCTGGGCGCCGGGTCTTTTTTAAATGGTGTCCTCCTGCGGGATCGGGGGGGCGGAGCAGGGCTCCCACGCCGGCCCAGTCGAGCTGGTATGTGAGGGCGCTGGGCGCCGGGTCTTTTTTAAATGGTGTCCTCCTGCGGGATCGGGGGGGCGGAGCAGGGCTCCCACGCCGGCCCGGTCGAGCTGGTATGTGAGGGCGCTGGGCGCCGGGTCTTTTTTAAATGGTGTCCTCCTGCGGGATCGGGGGGCGGAGCAGGGCTCCCATGCCGGCCCGGTCGAGCTGGTATGTGAGGGCGCTGGGCGCCGGGTCTTTTTTAAATGGTGTCCTCCTGCGGGATCGGGGGGGCGGAGCAGGGCTCCCACGCCGGCCCGGTCGAGCTGGTATGTGAGGGACTAACCCTACGAAGGACTAACCCCCTCCCCCGGAAGGCCTGCACGTTCAATTTAACTAAATTCAGCAGCCTGCCCTGCAGAAGAAGATCGCTGGCTCTTGCGATCTTTGCAAGCTGCCATACAATGTCCGAGTTGTCTTCTCTCTGCCGCGGTCCCGCCCCTTCTCTGACATCATAAAAGAAGAATCACTTTGTTCTTCCAGTTAGTTAAAATGGTATATCAAGTTTAAATAAATGAAATGAAATAATTGTCTGTGGTGTAATAAGGGGTTGGGGGGTTTTGAGGTGGGAATTGAGGAGTACAGAGAAAAGGTGGAAATGTAGTAGGGATAGCAATAATCATGAAACATATCAGATTAAGCTACTTGAGTAAGTTAAAATTTGTGAGATTGAGAGGGTTAAGTATTTAGGGAGCAAATACAATCACATGTCTCTAGACTGAGAAAATTATTTGATACTGTGTATTATTTAACTGGTTGATAAAATGGGAAGAGCTTGTAATTCTTTTGGATTGGATATTGTGGATTGTGGGAGCAGAGAAATTGTGGTATGGAGTCAGTTTCCATTGGTTGATGCTTCTTAGATAAGATCTTTGATCAAACCAACTAAATCCCTTTTAGATCCTTGCTCATTAATTATTCAGGATCTAAATGTGTTTGTGGTGGCATCTTTGTTAGCTATAGTTTAGAAATTGTTGGAGTTAGAGGAAATGCTAGGGATTTTAAAAGCAATCAACTGTAAAACCCTTGCTAAAAATTCATAGGCTGGATACCAGCCAGTAGGCTAGCTACCAACTGAATTTGGTGCTGCCCTGGCTAGGGAAGTTGATAGAGAAGGTAGTGTTATTACAGTTAGAGGAACATGTGGATTGTGTGCATGGTTTTACACCATTTCAAATTTGGTTTTAGGAAAGGACATGGGCTAGAGACTACTGATTTCTATGCTGGATGAATTTCGACATGGGCTAGATATGAAACAAACCTTATTTATTTAAAACCTAAGCGGGTGCCATAGCAAACATAAATAATAAAAACCAACTTTTTGTTTGATACTTCTTTTTGTTTCATCTACATTCAATACAGTGAATTTGGAGATTCTGATTTTGAGATTGAAGGAGCTAGAGCTGGCTGAGACTGTGCTGACCTGGTTTCAATTGTATTTAATGGGATTGACTAAGTTGCTGAAGAGGCAAAGGTATTGGATGTCTACCCATTTCGATGGGTGTGCCTTCTTCTTAGCATTGCTTAGTCATTTTTAGCATTGTTTTTCAATTTGTATTTGGTACCCTTGGGTGCGTTATTGGTTGCATTGGGTGTAAGTTTCAGAATGTACACCGATGTTCAATTCTATTTTCCAATTAGTGAGGAAGAGGATATTCCAACTAAGGTTGGCCAGTATATGAGTAAGGTGGAAGACTGAATGAAGACATGTAAACTGATATTATGAAGACAGAGATACATATAGTTGGTAGAAATGTGTCTCCATGGTGTGGGACTATATTATAAGATCCTGAGAGCTTGGGATTCTAATACGAGGCTGGAAGGCCTTGTTGGCATTGGTCGAGACATGGTGTAGGGGCCTCCATGGAGGAAGGGGGTAGTTAGTACATGGTAGGCAGCAGCAGGCGTCATTGAAGGAATAGAAGGATAGGTAAGGGGCGTGAATAGGAGGACGGACTTCCCGCCTTTTGACTCTAAATTGATTGATTAGGGGATGGAATGGGAGCGGTGGGGAATAAAAGGCTGGAACATCTGAGGAACAGGGCCTTTTCTTGATGCTTAGAGGCGGCTTTCTCTCCTTCCCACTCTTCTGTGTGGTACGATGTGGATGGACAACTGGTGCCTGAGATGTCACAGCAGTAGTGATGCCAAGCTACCGGGTACTGGGCTCAACCAGCGATGAGCGGCTGGCTGGCAGTAAGCTCAGGTAGCTGATGTCATTGGGTCGGGTGACCTGGAAATGGGGCATGGAAGTCCATGCTACCCCCAGGTCCTAGCTGACATGGCACATATGTTGTAGCTTGGAAGTTATTATTCTACTGTTAATGTCATACCATATTGGTTTCCAATAAACAGAGCTGCGGCCTGGTTTTTACTGGTGCCTACCACTGCCTACAATCGGGACGCCATTTATAGAATTTGTTCCTAAGTGGCTAACTTTAGGCAGACTTCATCGAATTTGGGGGTAAGTGTAAAAAGGAGCATACAGATTTACAAAATTAAGAGAATGCTGTACTTGTATGTAATTTGCCTTATGCTACCACTGAAAAGGAATTGAGCTAACTTTAAATAAACAGTAACACTCTTTCACATATAGGGCTGATTATTTTAAAAAGCACAGATGTTTTACACTCCTAAAAGAGACTGCAGATGAGAATCTATTCTTCCATTAATCAGCATCTATTCCCTTCACACAAAATGTTCTTCATATTTTAAAAAAATTATCTCTAATTATGCATTCAGATTGAAATTCTATTGGCCCCCAAGTACACTCTGTCTATTACAAGTTAATAATTTCTGCTAGTTTTCTTTACAGTGTAAGTTCAGAGCAAAATGTGTAGCTGAACTGATGCAGCTATGCAATTAGTACTGATAAGATGACAAATTGTGATTCTAGGTCAAAAGCATGAATTCCACCCACTTACAAGCACTTTTCTCCGATGTATCAGGAATTTTGTCTTTAATTCACTATGAAAGTGTTATTTGGTTTCAGCAGGTTTTTATCTGTTCAATATCATTTATCACAACATATACCAACCCTTCAGAAATTTTTGTGATTGAATGTTTTCAAGGCAAGGATAGTAACATAGTAAATGATGGCAGATAAAAGACCTGTGTGGTCCATCCAGTATGCCCAACAGTCACATTCATTCTCAAGGCAACAAATCAGTAATTACTCATTTTACTTGTTAAGTTTGAGTACAATATTTAACCCCACCCCACACACACACACACCAAGATAGGTAAGACTTACCGTATTTTCGCGGATATAACGCGCGCGTTATACGTGATTTTACGTACCGCGCATACCCCTCGCGCGTTATATGCCTGAGCGCGGTATACAAAAGTTTTTAAACATAGTTCCCACCCCGCCCGACGCCCGATTCACCCCCCCAGCAGGACCGCTCGCACCCCCACCCCGAACGACCGCTCGCACGCGCTCCCACCCGCACCCGCATCCACGATCGGAGCAAGAGGGAGCCCAAGCCCTCTTGCCCGGCCGACTCCCCGACGTCCGATACATCCCCCCCCGGCAGGACCACTCGCACCCTCACCCCGAAGGACCGCCGACTCCCCAACAATATCGGGCCAGGAGGGAGCCCAAACCCTCCTGGCCACGGCGACCCCCTAACCCCACCCCGCACTACATTACGGGCAGGAGGGATCCCAGGCCCTCCTGCCCTCGACGCAAACCCCCTCCCCCCAACGACCGCACCCCCCAAGAACCTCCGCCCGTCCCTCAGCCGACCCGCGACCCCCCTGGCCGACCCCCACGACACCCCCACCCGCCTTCCCCATACTTTGTGTAGTTGGGCCAGAAGGGAGCCCAAACCCTCCTGGCCACGGCGACCCCCTAACCCCACCCCGCACTACATTACGGGCAGGAGGGATCCCAGGCCCTCCTGCCCTCGACGCAAACCCCCCTCCCTCCAACGACCGTCCCCCCCCAAGAACCTCCGACCGACCCGCGACCCCCCTGGCCGACCCCCCACCCCCCTTCCCCGTACCTTTGGAAGTTGGCCGGACAGACGGGAGCCAAACCCGCCTGTCCGGCAGGCAGCCAACGAAGGAATGAGGCCGGATTGGCCCATCCGTCCTAAAGCTCCGCCTACTGGTGGGGCCTAAGGCGCGTGGGCCAATCAGAATAGGCCCTGGAGCCTTAGGTCCCACCTGGGGGCGCGGCCTGAGGCACATGGGCCAAACCCGACCATGTGTCTCAGGCCGCGCCCCCAGGTGGGACCTAAGGCTCCAGGGCCTATTCTGATTGGCCCACGCGCCTTAGGCCCCACCAGTAGGCGGAGCTTTAGGACGGATGGGCCAATCCGGCCTCATTCCTTCGTTGGCTGCCTGCCGGACAGGCGGGTTTGGCTCCCGTCTGTCCGGCCAACTTCCAAAGGTACGGGGAAGGGGGGTGGGGGGGTCGGCCAGGGGGGTCGCGGGTCGGTCGGAGGTTCTTGGGGGGGGCGGTCGTTGGAGGGAGGGGGGTTTGCGTCGAGGGCAGGAGGGCCTGGGATCCCTCCTGCCCGTAATGTAGTGCGGGGTGGGGTTAGGGGGTCGCCGTGGCCAGGAGGGTTTGGGCTCCCTTCTGGCCCAACTACACAAAGTACGGGGAAGGCGGGTGGGGGTGTCGTGGGGGTCGGCCAGGGGGGTCGCGGGTCGGCTGGGGGACGGGCGGAGGTTCTTGGGGGGGGCGGTCGTTGGGGGGAGGGGGTTTGCGTCGAGGGCAGGAGGGCCTGGGATCCCTCCTGCCCGTAATGTAGTGCGGGGTGGGGTTAGGGGGTCGCCGTGGCCAGGAGGATTTGGGCTCCCTCCTGGCCCAATATTGTCGGGGAGTCGGCGGTCCTTCGGGGTGGGGGTGCGAGTGGTCCTGCCGAGGGGGGAGAAGAATCGGACGTCGAGGGGGGGCATCAGGCTTTCAGGATGGGGACAGGACTTCAAGGGGGGACAGGCAGATCTTCAAGGGGGACAGGCAGACCTTCAAGGGGGGACAGGCAGACCTTCAAGGGGGGACAGGACTTCAAGGGGGACAGGCACGGAGAGGCGGGGGCGGTGCACCGAAAGTCAGGGCGGGTGAACGGTGAGTCGGGGCAACCAGAGGAGAGTCGGGGCAGTGCACCGAAAGTCAGGGTGAGTCGGGGCAACCAGAGGAGAGTCGGGGCAGTGCACCGAAAGTCAGGGTGAGTCGGGGCAACCAGATGAGAGTCGGGGAGGGCGAAAGGAGAGTCGGGGTGGCCAGAGGAGAGTCGGGCAGCATGCGCGTTATATGCCTGAGCGCGGTATAGAAAAGTTTTTGTACATATCATCGTGATTTCTGCGCGCTATACCCCTGTGCGCGTTTTACAATGGTGCGCGTTATATCCGCGAAAATACGGTATACTCAGATGATTTAAACATGGATAAAATACTTAAAATTGCTCTTGATTCTTTTTGCCGCATATGGTCCGGCATTGGCTATACCACCCCCTGGCTGGAGTTGCCATAACAGTTAACTCCAGCCCCCAACCCCATATATGGAACACAGAGCAAAGAAGTCTATCCAGCATCATCTTCCTTCCCTGCTGCTGGGCTTCTATTTAAGCACCACTCCTGCACATCATAAATGAAGATATAGTTTTTGATCTGTCAAGTTTTGTGTCAAAACTATCTTTTTTCTGTTTAGGGAATCTTTGTATTTATCCCTTACACTTTTGAACTCCATCACTGTTTTTACCTCCACCTCCTCCAGAGGGAGGGCATGCCAGGCATCCACCACCCTCTCTGTGAAGAAGTATTTCCTAACGTTACTCCTACTACTCCTACCTCATACCTCTAAAAGGACTCTTCTATTCAATCTTTTCTTCTCACATCATACATTTCCACATAAATAACTTAGGAGCCCTTATACTGATGTATAATGTGTTTTAAGAAATGGGCTTAGCAGGAACTGGTGAATCCTTGTGGTCCCAGTGCTCCTAGAAGAATGTGTTTTCCAGCAGGTACTCTGCGAGCTGTCTCTAGTGACATCATCAGGGCATCTGTAGCAGTTTTAAGAGACAGTGACATTACAACTAAGTTGGAACTACTGAATCCTTGTGGTCCCAGCACTCCTGGAAGAACTATGTTTTAAAGCAGGCATTCTGCCAGTCACCTATTAGTGACATCATCAAGGCCTTTGTGGCAGGTTTAAGTGGCAGTAACACTGCAGCACACAGCCCTTGCTCTTTGGAGAACTGTGAGGCATAAAACAAGAACCAATGTTCCACAGAAGAAGGAGCAATCCAAAAAGAAAACAAGCTGTGGAGAAACACAATGTTCTTGACTTTCCATTATTTCTTCAAGATATCTTCAAACAATGGTAAAATTAGTCTACATCAAACATATAAAAGTCTACCATGACCCGACACAGGCCGTGTTTCAGCTGACAAGGCTTTTTCAAGGGTCCTAAAGTCAGTCGTAAAAAAGTGGTTTGTATAATGGAATTAAATTTGCAATCTTGAAGAGTCCAAAGTGAATGGCAACAGCTCTGATACGCAATAAACCTATTAGGGACCTGGATTGGCCACCGTGAGAACAGGCTACTGGGCTTGATGGACCATTGGTCTGATCCAGTAAGGCTATTCTTATGTTCATTCTGAAGAGACAGGCCTGCCGGCCAGAGGGAGCTTTGATGTTAAAGATACGGGTGGGGGGTCCACGTGGGCTTTGGAGGGTGGGGAGATCAGGGCGGGTCATGTGTTCAGGGGGATGCTGGGAGGAGGGAGCGGGCATCCCTCCTGCCAGGGATGTTGTGGGGGATGAGGGCAGGAGGGAGTAATTGCACAAAAACTCCAAAAAAATACTGCAAAAAGATACTAAATAGAAACCACATAAAGCAGTGAAAAGTCTAATAGATTCTCAGAGTGGCCCACTCTGTCTCAAGCACCAATATTCAATCCAAGATATAATATGTGAAGGATAAGCGAAGGGAGATAATTCTCCAGCGCTTTACACATACTGTTGAAGAAATAATAACCTTCACCTGCACACCATCACTGGACCCCTCTGGTGTGACCAAATTAATCACAAAACAGTGAATGAAATAATTATGTGATATAAATTAATCACAATACTATAGTGCTAAAGTGAAGACAGAGTAGGGTGCTCTGGGAATCCCCCAGCCGACTACTAGGTAAAAAACAGCAGACTTAGCTTGAAGGCATGGTCAGAAGAGCTGGAATCAATGGCAGGGCAGAAGAAAGTGCTGCCAGATTCAGGTTCTACCAAGCCCGGTTTCAGAGACTTTGGGTCCCTTCCTCAGGAACCTGTTGTACTGGACGGACAGCAATAATTAGGCCATGAACGGCACAAGAACAAGCCAGCCGGCAGGAGGGGGGAGGAGCTAACAGAGAACACATCATGAACAAGCAGCCAATCAGAGCCCCAATGAAGCCAGCCAGTCATCTACACGATAGTATTCCACTCCATGCATTCATTGAGGCACTCACTTTAGCACTGTAGTATTGTGATTAATTTATATCACGTAATTATTTCATTCACTGTTTTGTGATTAATTTGGGCACACCAGAGGGGTCCAGTGATGGTGTGCAGGTGGAGGTTATTATATCTTCAACAGTGTGTGTAAAGCGCTGGAGAATTCTCTCCCTTCGCTTATCCTTCACACTGAGGATCCCTCCTTCACATATATCTTGGATTGAATATTGGTGCTTGAGACAGAGTGGGCCACTCTGAGAGTCTATTAGACTTTTCACTGCTTTATGTGGCAGGAGGGAGTAGCCCAGATGGGGATTGGTTTGGGGTTTGTGGCAGGAGGTATTGGGCATCCCTTCTGCTGGGGGTTGTTTTGGGGGTTCCAACAGGAGGGAGTAATCATTCCTCCTGCCACAGACAGTGTGAGGGGGGTTCAGGGATGGCAGTGGGAAGAAGTGGGCATCCCTCCTGCCATCCAACTTGCAGTGGAGTTTGGGGGTTCCCTACCACGGCTGCTCAGCTGATCATGGCAGGGAGATTTCCTTGCTGCGATCAGTTAAGCGGCCGCGTCTATTTGAAATATAGGCCAGCATTTTGCTGGTCTACATATCAAGTACCTATCGTGCCCCTACAGAGATACCTAGGGCCACTTAAGCTCACCTAAGGCCACTTAGGGAAAAACCACGCCCATGCCCAGTCTTGAGTGAGCTTAAGTGTCCCTTGGCACCTCCCTGCACCCGCGACAGATGGCTATAGTGTAGGCAATAGGCGGTTGTTGGATTTTTTTTTTTTTAAATGTGCATCCTGATTGGCTGGTTAGATAGTGGTAGGACGCCTACCACCACCTACAATTGGAATACTGTTTATAGAATTTGGCCCTAAGTGCACATTAGGGCTTAATATCCTCAAATATTAGCTACATCTGGTGCTATAAGGCTCTCATTCAAGTACCCTTAATAGTACCAATTTCTAAAGATGAAAACAATTTTTGTAAACATGATTCATGCTAAATTGCCCAAAAAATTAGTGAGGATCCAGTACCAGGTGTGTCATAATTCAAATCAACTCTTGAATTGACTGCATTTTGGATTATATTGCTTTATAGTGTTTCTATGTCAGCTGTAACCAACTGCTCAAAAGAAGAAGCCCCCTCATAATTTTATTGTACCCTAATATCTGTAGATTATCTAATGTACTAAGATAAAGAATAAAAGGACACAAAAACTTAGCAACAAAAATTGATCAAGACTCTGTTGGGAATTCCTTTGAAGAAATTAGTGAGACCAGGAGGACGTAGCAATTTTTTATGAAGTATGTTAAATCATTGGCATCACAGAAAATTGTACCTGTAAACAATTCATTTCTGAAGATAAAAGCTTATCCACTTCCATTTCTTTGCAAAGGTAGGATCGTGATCTAACCATTCATATAAAGAGGTGCCTGCCAAGTATCTTTCAACTTCATGCACTTAAGTACTATCCATAACCACTATAGATCTTCTTTTGTCTGCAGAAAGTTGACCTTTGACATTGATGTAGAGGTTGTGTTAGTCTACATCATTTTTGAAGACATCATAAGAGTAATTTTATTCCATTACTGAGTCAAGAGAACAGAATGGACCTGTACTTCATGGGAAGTATATGATAATTTTGAAACAGACATCTTGAATATGAACAAATGATCAAACACCAAGCTACAGTGCCCCACAGAAAAATGTAAGCATTTATCTTGATTGTAAATTTGAAATTTATACATAAATAATAAAAAAAAAAAAAAAAAAAGAAAAATGTAAGCATTTGAATAATTACTTCAGCATGCATATCATGTGGATTAATGCAATTGCATTTTGGTCTGTTTGGACTATGTGTCATCTTTAAAAAGCAGCACAAACAGATAGCTTAGCTTGATGTCTAGTGGTGTTTCTGCAAAGGCTTAGACAGGAGATTCCATTTTAAGACAATTTTTATGCCAAAATATACCAGTTGATATGTTGGTAGAAATGGGAGTGTTTAAATGTGATTTCAAACATTTATATATGTTTAATTTTATTCATTTATTAGGTTTTTATTTATTTAAAACATTTTTAATCCGCTTTTATTCCATACTAAGTAAAATGTCAAAATAAAAAGTTTCCTTACAGAACAGGGTTCCTTTTACTAAGGCACGCTAGCCATTAAAGCAATAGTAAATGTGTCTGGTTCAAGATGGTATGGAATATTTATATATTTATATACAAAAATTTCTTCCCCGCTTATTACCTAAGTGGATTACAGTAGAAAACATACATACTCAAACATAATATAATATATGCATCCTATCCTTCCAAATATAATCACTAAAACTAGCATGATGCTAATAAAAATGTTCATCCTGTTTGAACTATAAATTACTCTTCAGTACGCTTCAGAGTTAATAAAAAGCTTTAACAAAGAAAAGAGTTTTCTCAACTGCTTCTTAAATAACAATTTCTCTCTACATAATCTTAAAAATCCTGGCAATGTGTTCCACATGGTTCATAGTCTAAAGCGCGCGAGGACAAAGGCACGCCGACAACCGAGCGCAGACAACTGAGCGCAGGACTTCATCGTGCCGAAGAAAAAACGTATTTTAAAGGGTTCCAATGGGGGGTGTTGGTGGGGAACCCCCCCACTTTACTTATTAGAGATCACGCTGGCATTGTGAGGGGTTTGGGGGGTTGTAACCCCCTTCATTATACTGGAAACAACTTTTTCCCTGTTTTTTAGGGAAAAAGTTAAGTTTTCAGTATAATGTGGGGGTTACACCCCCCCAACATGGCAGTGCGATCCCTATTAAGTAGAGTGGGGGGGTTCCCCCCCACACCCACACTTCCCATCAGAGCCCTTTAAAATACGGGTTTTCTTCGGCGCGATTAAGCCCTGCGCTCAGTTGTCCGCGCTATAACTGATCTCAAGGGCAGAGGAACATTTTTTGAGTGGAGGTCCTGTTCCAAGCTCTTGTTGCTGGGTAAAATGTTGCTGTGCTGGGTAAAATATTGGTGGACCCAGTGACCTACTCCATTCTGTGCCCTATAACTGATCTCCAGTGTCTAATCAAGAAATAGAGTGGAGAGAAAAATTAACAATCTACAAAATATCCTCTCCAATAACAGAATCTTATATCACCATTATTTACTGATGAAAAGGACCTCGGTGCCAAAGTGACCCCTAAAAAAAACTCCAAGTACCATGTATCTATGCCCCTGTCCTTGAGGAGACATTTCTGGAAGCTGTCAAAAAGATTTCATAATTCAAATCAGCCCAAAATCAGTATTTAAGAACCAAAAAAGATACCTGTACAAAGTCCAAGTACTCTTTCAGTGAGCAGACCCCTTTTCAGCTGTACTCCAATTTCACAAAGATATGCAATACCTTCTTTAAAACTGTTATCACTCTTATTACATCAATACACCGCTTCTATGGAAATCCCAATTATAGTGCTGCTGCCGCACAAAGCCCCAACAAGGGTTTCTTGTTTCTCCTAATTGGGGCTGCTTCAGCGAACCATTTTTTAATCCTGCTGCAGCTTCAGTATCGGCAACCAAATAGACTTCTGGAAAAGTTAATCAAAATCTGGCTTGTACTCCCCAATCAATGGGTAAGACATTAAAGTTCAAGTACATATACAAGTAAATATTTGATATACTGTACTGCTCGATAGCTCATCTAACTGGTTTAAAGTCATCAAATGTTAACTAAACAAAAATATTTTTAAAATAGAAAAAAGAAAGGAAGCTGTAAGAAAAAGTACATATTTTGTCAGAGAAAAGATAGATAAAGAGAGGAAAATCATTGTGCCCCACTTCCTCCAGCCAGAATAGCTATTAGCCCCATATTCAGCGGTATTTAACCAATCAGGAACAGTTTCTGTCCGAATAAATAGCATTTAGCCAGCTAAGTGCTAATATTCAGCCTTAGATGGCTGCTCAATATTAGCTCTTAGCAGATTGATAGCTGGCTATATCACATCACTTAGCCAGCTATCTGGAAAATTTGAAGGGCTGACCAGCTAAGTTTAACGACCAATTCAAACTGCTTAAATAACTGACCTATCTTTGGTGGCTATAAACTTAGCTGGCCAGCGCTGAATATTCACTTGGCTGCCATACTGAATATCCAAGCTCGGCGCTGCCCATGGGAATCATCCTGACTAACTCCTGCCATCTGAATATCAGGCCCTATGGACCCCTTTTACTGTTCAAAGTCACAGTAGCGATGCTGCTGCAGTAAATGCACAGAAGCTTATTCAATTCCTTTGGGTTTTGTTGCATTTACTGTGGCAGCATTACTACTGCAGCTTTGTAAAAGGGGCCCTAAAAACAGCAATTAGGAATCAAAAGCTTTCATGCATTAATGTGGTCTTAAGATCAATCCGTTGTAGTTAATTTCTTAGTGAAATAATTTGAATGGCTATTGCTTCGCAGTGATCTGAAGAAATAATTTTACATCGTGAAACGATGGCCACCACTGGCTATGGAAACATGTAATCCATTGCAAACACTGAGTCTGTGATGACAGTGAGAGAAGGCAGAAGTTCACTTCATTAAAGACCAACATTAAGATAAGCATTTTCTGCATATTTCACATTTTTTCAAATTTTAGTACATGTAAAACTTATGCATAAAATTTATGTTTGAAATCTACACTTATCATAAAAAGGAGGTTTTTCTAGTGGCCTATGATAAAAGCATGCAAGGGAGCCTGTCTGTACATGTAGCTCCTTCCTTCACAGTTCCGGGGTAGTAATTATCCCTGTGGCTTCTGAGGCCTTTTTCGTCCTCTAGATCAGTGGTCTCAAACTTTGCAGGGCCACATTTTGGATTTGTAGGTACTTGGGAGGGCCTCAGAAAAAAAAGTTAATAAAGAAATGACCATTTTGCATGAGGTAAAACTCTTTATAGTTTATAAATTTTTCCTTTTGGCTAAGTCTTAATAATAATATTGTCATTTATAGCTAAAGAGACATATGATCAAGAAACTGTTTTATTTTACTTTTGTGATTATAATAAATATATCGAGGGCCTCATAATAGTATCTGGCAGGCCGCATGTGGCCCCCGGGCCGCATGTTTGAGACCACTGTACTAGATGAAGTGTTGCATCTAAGCAGGAAATAGTAAGGCAGTATACTCAGCATAGATAACTGGGGTTGGTATTGTATGTTTGTATTTTGATACTTCAGTTCCTCTATTTGGTGCTAGTTTGGGTGAACATAAACTGCTTATATTTCTAAGTGAGTGCATTAGATATATATTCCATTGGCGGACCAGTACACCATAATCAGAGCCAGAATAATACAAGTTGATGCTCACTGCCTCAGCCTTGACAAGAGAAAAATTTGCATCACAAGAACATAACAAGATTCCACAGGACACATCATAAAGGATGAAAAAAGTACATATATATTTACCACTTGAGTAATTCCAACATTCTAGTTCTGCACTAGATGATGTAGGTTTTCTTGCAGAGCTGAAATGTAAGTGCAATAAAATTGTTTTCTCACAGATTTATGGCATTCCCAGTGGGTTCTTGTTTTGAACTTATTTTAGGGAGAATATTAAATGAAATGTACCACTGGGACATGGCATGTAATTTACATAAAAATTGCTGATATTATTTATACCTATTTCATCTAGAAAATGCAGAAGAAATATGCTGTAACTACAGACTGCAGACAGTTGAGATATTTATTACATTCTTTTGTGGTTCGTAATAGAGAGAACCAAGGCAGCAAATATTTATATTTAGGAGTTCAATATTAACATATCACAGAAAAAAAAAAAATAGGGGGGACCTTTACAATAAAGTTTAAAGTGTATGCTGAGGACCTTTTCGTGTGCACTACAGATAGCAAACTATGCGAAGGGAGGGTCATTTTTAAGTTTCTGAAGAGAATATAGGTGCATATTTTGTGCATTTGTTATAAAGGCAATCAAAATATGATCCAGCTTAAACCTGGAGAAGTGTCAAGACAAATCTGATATAGTCTCACTAGCAGCATATAATATTCTGTTTATAATGGATTCTCATCCTAGGGAGATCATACGACATCGAACATCACATAGGACATAAATACTTAGTTGTGATCTTTTAGATATAGGGCTCCTTTTATAAAGGTGCGCTAGAGTTTTTAGCGCGCACTACAATGCCATGCACTAACCCCGCACTACATGGAAAATACGAACGCCAGCTCTATGGAGTCATTGGCATCTAGCGCGCGCTAAAACCACTAGAACACCTTCGTACAAGGAGCCCATAATTTTCAGTCCATTTCTCTACGGACTTCTTCAACAGTATCTTATTTTAACAGCTAATGCAGCATACTAGTCAAATAAATATAAAGTTGAAAATTTACCTGGATTCTAAAAAGTTGCTCCTGCATGATATTGTGTTTCTGCCAGTCAGATCTGTTTCAGCAAAAAACTCTCCTCTGCTGCAATTTGCTGTCTATATTTCAATTGTTCTTATTGCCACAATAGAAACAAAGAGGGCATCAGTGTGAATCTAAACATTTGCACCTGTGTAGCTTCATAAAATTGCCTAAGCTGTAGCTCCATTATAAAGTTACACCAGCTTCAAAGGAGGCATAACTTGCCTGCCTAAGGGGCCCTTTCAATAAGCTGCTCTGTGGTCTGTGCTATTTTTAGCATGTGGGTTACCCACATGGTGAAGCCATTTTTTATTTTTTTTATTTTTAGCACAGCTCTGATATGGGTGCAATTTAGCTTTCCCTATAAATAACCTTGTACTAAATTCAAAATGACTATTTTGTCACCTATTTTGTAGATGGGAAGGGCTCCCGTACTAATCTTACGCTAATCAGCCAAGTCATGCGAATGCCCATACGCTAATAAATTAACACGAGACACACCTATTCTCTGACCCTAAGGATTCCTCCAGTATTAAATATATATATATATATATTTATAAATATAAAATTTATAAATATTTATTTATAAATATAAAATTTATTTATTTAATACTCGAGGAATCCTTAGGGTCAGAGAATAGGTGTCTCCCGTGTTAATTTATTAGCGTATGGGCATTCGCATGAGTTAGCTGATTAGCGTAAGATTAGTACATATATATAAATATATATATACTGCAGTATATATATAAAAATATATACTGCAGTATATATATATATATATATATATATATATATATACTGCATATATATATGCAGTATATATAAACACACATATATACATACATTTGAAGCTGCAAATAAAAATGTTATCAAGTCTCATGATAAACCTTGTTTAGCACAATTGTATTTTTTTACTTAGGCTCCTTCTTATGCCTAGTGACTGATTGTGACACAGATGTCTCATACATTAATTCAAAACTGAAGTAAATTTATGATTATGATTTGTTTCATGGTTGCTTACTGTAAGTTCCTGATTGAAGTGTCAACCTCACAAATACTTAAACAGATCCTTTCAGAAAGTAACAGGTCATCTTCTGATGGTTCTGCTTAAGTTATCTATGAGCTCACTATACCAATCAAAAATCAGTCATTAAGAATTAATTTTGTGACATTTCCATCCCTAGTTATGAACCTGTCATAGTGAAGCCCATTACTAAACCAATTCCCAGAAGCAGAAAACCAGCTGAATATAGAGCCTCAGGGGCTGCAGGAGTCAGGGCTGTCTATCCAGAAGGAAACGAGCTTGATCCTGACCCAGAACTCATCCTTGAGCTAGAACCTGTCAGGAGAGTAAGGTCCTCTTTTACTAAGGTGCGCTAAGCATTTTAGCAAGCGTTTAGCACATGCACTAACCGCTAACGCGTCCATAGGATAACATGCCCTTGTTAGCATTTAGCGCATGATTAGTGTGCGCTAATATTTATCACGTGCTAAAAAGCATAGCGCACATAAAAGAGGGAGTAAGTTTCCATAGAAAGTGCAGTCAGTTCCCAAGCCATAATATGCCCAGTGAACTGAGAGGAAGCCAGAGAGCAGACAAACCTGTGCTCCAGCCATCTAAGCTAGGGAGTGCCTTTAACAGTTTAAAACAGCTCTCAAAGAGTGTGAAGGAGGCAGCTCAGGAAGACCTGGCAGATAAGACTCTTCTGGCCAGGCAAGGGCAAGCCGCCAAGCAGGAGCCAATAGAGTGGGAAAGCCCTGAATCTCAGAATACTACTAAGCTGGAGGCCCCAGAAGAAAGTATGGAAATAGCAGCATTTGAAGTGCCTGGAGCTGCCCCAGGACATTATCTTGGATTCTGTGTTACTTACTTGGGAGAAGATCTTGAATTCTTGGGAATACAAACTGGCTACTATGAACTATTGGTTATTGGAGTAGAAGCTAGTGAAATAGTTTTGTGGGGGGGAGTTATTTACTCATTGAGGAACTATTAAACTGAGTAGCAGTCAGTGCAGAAAACCTGTTAATGTTTGTTTTTGTCTGAACTGTGGATTAAAAGGGGATTGCAATGGTCTGAAGCATTTTGGGTTTTGTTTATTTACCAAAGAACTCTGTATAGGCTTTGTAGGGTCTCCCTCCATGGGAGTCATGCCAAGGTCCGTGCTGCCACCTGTCAGCGATCCCCCACAGTCTTCATGCAGCCCCGGCAGGTGACAATTGATAAAACTGAAATAAAGTAAATTAATGTGATTTATAACTCCTTCACAGTTAGCCACAAGACAGATAAGAAAATCAAGTACCTGCTAATACAGGGTTAGGCAACCTGCGACCCACCATTGAATTTTATGCAGCACTCGAGACCACGGGAAGCATACACAGAAAACATCATTCACCAGAACTATGGTGATTTTAAATACTGTATTTTACAAGAATTTTCAGAATAGCCATTCCAGCAATTTGTGGAGGAGTGGTCTAGTGGTTAGAGCAGCTGCCTCAACATCTTGAGGTTGTGAGTTCAATTCCCACTGCAGCTCCTTATGACTGGGCAAGCCGGTTAACACTTCATTTCACCAAGTACAAAATAAGTACCTCTCTAAAATATATAACCCCATTTGATTATGTAAACCAAAGGCAGTATATCAAGTTCCATTTCCATATTTAGTTTCATTTTACTTATTTATTTATTTATCACAGAATGTCTATAGCAGTGTTCTTTAACCTTTTTACACCTATGGACCGGCGGAAATAAAATAATTATTTCGTGGACCGGCAAACTAATAAGACTGAAAATTTTTTAAACCCCATTGCCGTCCCATCCCCACGAGCTCGGTCCCATTAACCATCTGATCCCATCCGCACAAGCCTCAAATAGTTATGATTTTATATTGAACGTATTTTATTAAACTATAAAAAGAAACAATATTCTGTACAATTGTCATTTTATAGATATAAATAATACAGGGCAAGGATCAACAAAACCCCCGTCTCCCCTCCCCTTCACATATATCCCCTCTACTATCAAGAAAACTGAATAAGCCAAATTATTACAGAATGCTACACAAATATCATGCTAACAGAATACCACAGTCACACATGGCAGGAATGGTGTTAGGGGAGTGGAACTAGGGCAACTGCCTCCTGGTCAGAGAGAGCCCTAAGCCAGCTGGAAGCTAAAGACGTACTGCCTGGGCTTTGCACGCCCCAGCTATGTCTAACATCAGCTCTAGCAGGATACATATTTTAAATCTGATATATTCTAATCACAAGATAGAAATAAAATTATTTTTTTCTACCTTTTGTCGTCTCTGGTTTCTGCTTTCATCTTCTTTTCACTCTCTTCCATCCAGCGAGTGCCCTCTGTCTCTTCAATCCAGCATCTGCCTCTTCCATCCACTGTCTGCCCTCTACCCCTCCCCCTTCAATATGGTATCTGCGTTCTTTCTATGCCTCTCTCTCCTACACCAGATCTAGCATCTTTGTCCCTCTTTCCTTATTTTTCATCTGACCCCCTTCCCAGCATCAATCTCTTTCTACTTTGTCATTCCTCTGTCTCTCCCCTTTCCCTCATCTGATCTCTCTATTCCATCCTGACTCCTTCCCCTCCTCTAATCTCGCGGCCAGCTGTTCCCTTCCAATGTTCCTCCTCCCCTGTCCAGCAGTACCTTCTCCCTTTCTTCCTCCCCTTATCCAACAGTAATTCTCGTCCCTTCCCTTTCCCTTTTCCCCTGTCAGCAGTAGCCCCTTCCCCTCCCTTGTCCAGGAGTACCCCTTCTCCCTTTCCTCCTCCCCTTATCCAACAGTAATTCTCGTCTCTTCCCTTTCCCTTCTCCCCTGTCAGTAGTAGCCCCTTCCCCTCCCTTGTCCAGGAGTACTCCTTCTCCCTTTCCTCCTCCCCTTATCCAACAGTAATTCTCGTCCCTTCCCTTTCCCTTCTCCCCTGTCAGCAGTAGCCCCTTCCCCTCCCTTGTCCAGGAGTACCCCTTCTCCCTTTCCTCCTCCCCTTATCCAACAGTAATTCTCGTCTCTTCCCTTTCCCTTCTCCCCTGTCAGTAGTAGCCCCTTCCCCTCCCTTGTCCAGGAGTACTCCTTCTCCCTTTCCTCCTCCCCTTATCCAACAGTAATTCTCGTCCCTTCCCTTTCCCTTCTCCCCTGTCAGCAGTAGCCCCTTCCCCTCCCTTGTCCAGGAGTACCCCTTCTCCCTTCCCTCCTTCCCTCTCTAGCAAATGTTTCCTCTATGTAGGCTAGCGGAAGCTCTGTGTGCTTTTAACTTCGGCACACAGTTGCCCCTGAGCAGTATTTTAGCCGCGGTTTGATGAGGCAGCCTCGGGGCCTTTGGTAGGCCAGCCCACAACGCATCATCGAAGCGGGCCGGCCTACCAAAGGCCCCGAGGCTGCCTCATGAAAGCGCGACTAAAATACTGCTTAGGGGCAACTGTGTGCCGAAGTTAAAAGCACACGGAGCTGCCCCTGCTTGTCTGGGGGTGCGGAGACATACGCGGCAAAAGTAGGAGGTGGAAGGCAGGAGTGTCGGCATAGCGACGGCAACAGGAAGTTGCACGTCCGCTGACGCCGGCACTTTTTGCTGCGGCGGGTACCCGAATCCTTCGCGGACCGGCAACATTTTTTTGCGGACCGACACCGGTCCACGGACCGGCGGTTGATGAACTGTGGTCTATAGAGCTCAGTGCCTTTCCAGTTCCTACATTGCGGCCTTCTGAGTGCAGCATCGACATTCATGTGGCCTTCTGTGTATAAAGGTTGCTCACCCCTTTGCTAACAGAATACATTTAAAAGTTTAAAGCAAAACCATCCAGCTAAACTAGCTGAATAAAAATATATACTGGGAGCCCAATACTGAGACTGCAGGAGGCAGCCCGGTTACCTCCCTCGGTCTGGGTTATCCTGGATGTTCAATGCTGGGGGTCATATCCATACACTGGCATTGAATATCTGGGTCAAAGTTTGCCACCTCAGATTTACTCGGCTAAACCGATATTCAGCAGCTGGCAAGCTAAGGCAAAGTGGTGAAAGATAGACCTGCTTTTTAGGCGGGTCTATCTCAATCTCACCGCTAGCCTTAGCCAGTCAGTCGTTGAATATTGGCAGCGACTAGCTACGTTGCGTGACATATCCAGTCACCAGCCAATCCGGTGAATGGGATATTCAGCAGGAGATAGCCAGTTATCCCCCATTGAATATCAGAGCTTAGCCAGCCAAATGGTACTTAGCCGGCTGGGAACCAATCTCTCCAGCAAAGTCCTGCTAAATATTGGGGGTTTTTTCTGAAAGACAGGATGCATCTGTTATATTCGCCGCTTAGACATTTTATGATAGGTGGGATATCAAAACTGAAATAAAACATGCATACAAAGCTTTGGCATTTCATTCTTTCAGTACACAACACATGGTGACTATGGTTCCCAAAATAAAATACCACTGCTGGCTATATTCTCAGATATTGAGTGCCTGGCTCATGCATCAGAACTGAATATCAGGTTTTAGGGTGGCTGCTAAACCTTATGTGGTGAAGTGCAATGTTCAGCCCTTGACTGCACAAGCCGAACCTCTTTAAGACTGCAAATCATGCAGCCAAATTTAAGCAGTCACATATCTTATCTTATTTTATATCTTATGCAGGCAAGGACTGAATATTGGCACTTAACTGCCAGTTCTGCCCCAGAACACCCACAAGTTAATGGTTTTGGCACAGGTGCTAACCAAGAGTATTTAACTGTGTTAACTGGTTAAGTGCCGCTGAAGAACAGTAGTTAGCCAAAGACAAGATATTCAAGTGAGCAGGAGCCTCTCCTGATCATTTTAATTGTTTTGAATTTCACTCTGAGAGTATTATTGCTAACAAAAACTTATAGGGTTCTTCAAAAAGTTTCCGCACTTTCATATTTTCGCACTCAACCCAAAAACATTCTTTTCTGATGGTATTAAGAAGTTAATGGGACGCTGGGAAAAATATATCGTAATTTGTTTTTGAGATTTTAATAGTGTTTAAAAAAATTAAACTGTAGAAACTTTGTGAAGATTTCTCGTATAATGAAAAATAATTAAAGCTACCAGTTCAATTACTTTTCCTCTTCTCTTCTTGTCATAGAGCAAGTTGATATTACAGTCAAAAATTGTATAGCCTGCCATTGGCACAGCTGCTATTAATGGGGCCCTGGAAGTAACATTCAGAGACTCCTGAAGACATGAGATTGATATTTAGACCTGTCAATCTGAAGGTTGTCAGGAAGCGTTCAGCTAGGAATCCTGTTAATGGCAACAAAGATAAAAATTCCACCTTATCTTAGTGAAATATATAGGGTAGGAACAGGACTCAGTGACACTAGAGCACTAGGGTGTCATCAATGAGATGACTGTCTTTCCATAAGAGTATGGTCTCAAGTTCATATTTTACCCAAAGATAGCCATGCCATTTAACAAATGCCATGGAGTTAACAGTTATACATACATTAGCCATAATGTGTGGTTAGCATAAGAAGATGGGGCAGGTTTTTCTCACTCAACCAGCTCAACTGGGTAAGCATACTCTAGTTATATTGCAGGAAAGAAAGAACTCTCACTGCCATCAGTGACAGTTTGTTTACTTGGTTGGACCAAGATGAATATCTGAAAGGATTCCTAAACATAAGTGAGAAAATGGAGTCCCACTATTTATGTGGGATTGTCCAGCATATCAGTATAATACTTATTCCATGGAGGTAACCTTGATTTGCAGGAGATGGAACTGGGAGGATATTGTGAGGTGCTGGTGTATCTTGCCCTGAAGAAAGCAAATTGAGATTATCTAGTCTGCTGTGAGAGCGTTATGGATAACGTGGCCATTTATTTTTTTCATCAAAAGGGGACATCTATTAATTGTCAGCCTCGCCCCCAATCCCACCCCCAATTTCTTCTATTCATTTTTCATGTACACATAATATCTTATTAATTCATAATGGTAACCATAAAAATTTTAAAAAACTACAAAGCATATTATACGCAGAGAAAATGTTAATTATCATTTATATTGGGGGGGGTTTCAAAGATGTCAAGGCAGATGACTTTAAAATATGCAATGTCACCTCAGTAACTACAGAAAAATAAACAAATATAGTGCAAAATATAGACAGCAGATATAAATTCTCAAAACTGACACATTTTGATCACTAAATTGAATATAAAATCATTTTTCCTACCTTTGCTGTCTGGTGATTTCATGAGTCTCTGGTTGCGTTTCCATCTGACTGTGTATCCTTTCTTTCTGCACTCAGGCACAACAATTGTCCCTTTCTATTCCCTCCCTCCTTCCTTCCTATATTCTTAGTGTCCCCAGTGCCTCCTTCCTATGTCCTTAGTGCCCCTTCCTATGTCCTTAGTGCCCCCAGTGCCTCCTTCTCATGTCCATAGTGCCCCCAGTGCCTCCGTGTCCTTAGTGCTCCCAGTGCCTCTGTCCTGTGTCCTTAGTGCTCCCAGTGCCTCTGTCCTGTGTCCTTAGTGCCCCAGTGCCTCTGTCCTGTGTCCTTAGTGCTCCCAGTGCCTCTGTCCTGTGTCCTTAGTGCTCCCAGTGCCTCTGTCCTGTGTCCTTAGTACCCCGTACCTCTGTCCTGTGTCCTTAGTGCCTCCAGTGCCTCCATCCTGTGTCCTTAGTGCCCCCAGTACCTCCTTCCTATGTCTTGCCTTCTAGCCTTTGTCCCACCCCCTCCCCCAATGCCTGCCTGCCTATCTCCTTCCCTCCCTCCCTCCATCCAGGGCCTGATTCAAACCCCTCCACCCCCCCCCCCACCCATGTACCGCCACTGCCTGTCAGCCTCCCTCCTTCCCTCCCTGCCGTGCCTATTCAAACCCCGGTCCACCACCGCTGCTTCTTGCCTTCTTCCTGACGTCAATTCTGACATCGGAGAGGAAGTTCCAGGCCAGCCAGGCAGCGATTGACTGGCCCGGAACTTCCTCTCCGACGTCAAAATTGACGTTGAGAAGAAGGCAAGAAGCAGTGGCGGTGGACCAGGGTTTGAATCGGCGCAGCAGGGAGGGATAGCGATCGCCCATCCCAGTGTCCCCACACACAGCTTCGGGACGCTGTCCCTGAAAATGGGACATTTCGGTGTCCCAAAGCAGTGGGTCGGGACAATGGGATGGTCGGTCCGAAAACAGGTCTGTCCCATTGAAAACGGGACATATGGTCACCTTAGTTATGGAGAACTAGAATATATTGCTTCATTGCAAAAAAAGATGCTCAATAATGTGTCTTGTGTTCTGCCTCATATTCACTGATTGATTGATTTTCAAAATTTATAAACCGCTTGAATCTAAGGGGTGCATAAACATCATACAGGCACAAATTATGAACATAGACAAAACATCATGATACAGCTAATGATTAGCCAGTTTAATGACTACTGGGGCTATTCTATTAACTGGCGCCTCAGTCTAGGTAACTCGGTACTATATGCTCAGTACTATAGGTGAAGTCAAATGTAATAAACAGGCACCTTGCCTTTATCTGAGGGGCATATCACAGGGCAATTGGGCAATTAAGAGTATTGCTCAAAAGCATCTCAGTTTCATCTGACACAAATCCCTGAACCCTGATCCCTGGTGTGCTTAATCTAAGATAGGGCCAAGAACCTGAAGATGTAGGGACCACTGCAGTGGGCTTACTGCTAAGAGGTGGAGAGGGCCCCTGATTACACACTCACTCCAAAAGGTTGCTGTGGTTCTCTTTCTAATATGGATTTTGCAGCAGCTTTCTGTGTGGTTTAGTAGGGATCCCAGTGGGGCTCAAGTAATACTAGGTTTTAGGATTATGAGGCCTATGTACTGTGCACTTTTCCACAGTGACGTACCTAGCATATGTGACACCCGGGGCCTATCAGTTTTTGACATCCCCTCATCTATATGAAAAACATGATTTTTAGTAACAATCCACACTTCGCACAACAAGAGTGTACCTAGAAAAAGGCAGCATCTTACATACTGCAGTGAGCAGAAGAACATCAATACATCCATTGTAAAACTAAACAAGCCAGACTAGTACAAATCGATCCTGCACAGTTGATGCTAACAGAAATCCATGTCTTTTTCGACTTTTAACAAAAGAATAAGGAAAAACTCTTCAGACCTTAGGAAATTGGATGACTGGGCGTCCAAATGGCAGATGAAATTTAATGTGGACAAATGCAAAGTGATATACATTGGGATGAATAACCTGAATCACAGTTACGGGATTCTAGGGTCCACCTTGGGGATTAGTGCCCAAGAAAAGGATCTGGGTATCATCATAGACAATACGATGAAACAGGATGCTAGGAATTATTTTAAAAGGGATGGTTAACAAGACTATGAATGTTATAATGCCCCTGTATCACTCCATGGCGCGACCTCATTTGGAGTATTGCATTCAATTCTGGTCTCCTTATCTCAAGAAAGATATAGTAGAACTAGAAAAAGGTTCAAAGAAGAGCAACGAAGATGATAAAGGGGATGGAACTCCTCTTGTATGAGGAAAGACTAAAACAGTTAGGTTTTTTCAGCTTGGAAAAGGACTGAGGGGAGATATGATTGAAGTCTACAAAATCCTGAGTGGAGTAGAACGGGAACAAGTGGTTGCATCGGGAAGGATCCTAAGGCTCTGTTTGGCCAGGATGCCTAAGGCCCTGCCTATCGGGTGTCCAGGCCAATCAGAGCCTTAGGACCCTTCCCGATGTATCCGGGGAGAGGCCTGAGGTTCTGATTGGCCCAAGTTTTTTAAGGCTCCTCCCATAGGAGGGGCCTTAAACACCCTGGGCCAATCAGAGCCTCAAGCCACTCCCCGGATACAAGCCTCAAGCCGCTCCCCGTTGTAGAACAAGATACACCGGGCAGGGGAATTACCATTTTAGATCACGTAGCAGCAGATGATCACCACATCAAACTGTGTCCAGCGTTGGTCTCCATACCTAAAGAAGGATATAAAACTGTTAGAGAGGAGAGACGGGTAACGAAGCTAGTGAAAGGTATGGAGAACCTGGACTATGAGGAATGACTTAGGAGACTGGGGTTGTTCTCCCTTGAGAAAAGGAGACTGCGAGGGGATCTGATCGAGACTTTCAAAATACTGAAAGGATTTGACAAAATGGAGCAGGGAAAGCAGTTATTTACAATGTCCAGTGTGACAAGGACAAGAGGACATAGACTGAAGCTGAGGGGGGACAGGTCCAGGACGAATATCAGGAAGTTCTGTTTCACGCAGCGAGTGGTGGACACCTGGAATGCTCTCCCAGAGGAACTAATTGCAGAATCCACCATTCTAGGATTTAAGGGTAAACTAGATGCCCCTCTCTTCCTTAAGAGTGGCATAGAGTGATACGGGTAAGGGTAAATTAGATGCACATCTCCCTTGAGAAGCATACAGTGATATGGGGACTAAAACTATGCCAGGGTACACCTGGTGGAGCCTCCGCATGTGCGGATCACCGGACTTGATGGACCCAGGTTCTTATCCCTCCGTCACCGGCTCATCTGTTGAAGTAAGGGGGAGGGGGGTCACTACTAGTGGGGGAACAGTTTGGTCCAGTCGTGGTGGGTAGTTTATTGCAACAGGAGAGAATGGGCATCTGTCCAGCTGCTGGGGGGGTCGCAGTCGGGTGGGGGGGTCGCAGTCACAGCAGGATTTTTTTATTTAGACAGTGCTGAAGGAGAGAGTGGGCATTTTAGGAAAGAGGTGCTGTGATGCAGTGGAGAGATGGGCATCTCCCCGCTGTATCACAACACAGGGTGTTCTAGCAGTCTCTGACACTGACCAGCACCCCTGGACCACTTGTTTATTATTGTCGCCAAAAGCCGACGCCGTTTTTTGAAAATGGCTTTGCATTTTTAAAGAATCCACCGGAGTGTCATTTCAATGTGGAAGAGCCCATTTGCATGTCAATGTTGCAGACTGTTAGAATCCTCACTAAAGAGGGTGATAATCCCTTTTGATAATCCGTCGCTAAACTGCTTACAGGCTAAACTTTAGAGAATTGTGCCTAGCAGCGCCTAAGACTTTCTTCACCCCTAAACATGCCTTCTTTGGTGTTAGGTGCTGCTAGGTGCCATGCGATAGACACCTATGTTTTGTAAAATCGCATCCAAGAAGATAGGCACTGTCACCCACCCAGCCTCCGCTGGGTAGCGCAAGGGCTGGGAAGGATGACTAGGCCGATTGCGCGCCACTCTAAAGGGAGAAATGGCCCTTCAAGGTGAAAAAGTAAACTGCACTAAATTAGTTTCAATCCACAATGCAAAGACAAAAAAATTCTCAAAACATGGAGAGTTTTGCAAGGTAAGTTCACATTTATTCATTCCTTCCAGAAAATGGGATCAATCTTAGGCCTTTGGATAAGTTTATCAGGTAAGCCTCATAATACTGCCCAAAAGAGCAAACAACTAAAAGAAAAGAAAAAAACCCTCAAAACTCCGGCTTTCCAGTATTCAGCAAAGTCTTTAGCCAGACTCAAATAGTTCAATTCATCCTGTGCTGTTACTGAAAGGTCACTTGGACACACAAAGTCAGAGGCGTGAAGAAAGTACAAGAGGTTTATTTACAGCATGCCGGACCCTTGTGCAGTGAACAGCCTGCTTACAAGAGTGTTAGAAACAGGAAATGCACGGACTTTTATGCCCTTTTCACTAAGCATATGCAAACTAATATATGCAAAAACTACAATTTTCATTTGTTACTTCTATAACTTTCTACAATTATTATTGGTCCTAAGCCAGCACTTATGATAGGTTCAGGGGTACAACTTATAGTCCTATAGGAAGCTAGTTCATTTATCCGCTTATCTAAGCTTTGCAGTTCTAAATGTTACATGTTCAGGAGGGCAGGGTACATCATGGCTCAAACTCTTATCTATTTAGCTTACAATGTGGTAAGGTAGGGACATACATTTCAAGCAGATGGTGTCAATAGATTGTACACTGTTTCCAGCTATATAGGCCAGAGCAGTATTTCAAACAACAGTTAACCATTTCATGACCCTACATTACTACAGTCCTAATAGGTTCAAGATTAAAAGTTTGCCTGTAAAGCAAAAAACTCAGAACAGAAAAGTTCAAAACAATACAGCTATATTGTGAGCTGGCAAAAAGGCCTCAGCCCAACAAGATACCTGGGCTCCAATAGTTCAAATACAGTCCCCTTCACCAGGTTCTTGTACGCAGTTGCAAACAAACCAAATCTCAGTCTAGGTAAAACAGTTATTGTTCCCAATGCCTGCCTTCCACAAACATGGGCAGGTGTTTCTGCTCCTTAGAGCTAATTGTGGGGCAAATGTTGCTGTGTAGTTTCTATCACTTTTTCTTCATGAAACATAAGAGAAAAAAAGTCCCTTAAAATTATCCCACCCGGATGGCACAGCATAAACTTCCCCCACAGCCATATGCAATCCCCAGCAATTCCAAACACTGTAGGGCTTTTGGTTAGAACCAAACAAACAGAAGAAGAAAAAAAAACTCTTCAAAAGAACAGTCTCTTGTTAGCAGCCAAAAAGTCAGCACTGCTAGTAGCACAAGTCTTTTCCAAAGGTTCTGGTAAGCACCACACAACAAAACCAGACAAAACTCTGTCTTCCTTTCTCAAGCAAAAGAGAAAAAAAACATGCCAAAATGGCTACTTGCCCATTGTGCACAAGTTGATTTCCATTTCCTCTGCCTGGTTAGGAACTGGCTCTGATTCAACACAGCCCATACTTTCCACTCCTGGGTCTGACTCAGGAGTCTGAGAATCTTCAGAATTCAGCCATTCCATAGGGACTCCTTCTTGGACCCTCTGCTTTGGCTGGAGTGCTTTTCTGAGACACACTTCAAGTTTAAGTTTCAAGTTTCAAGTTTATTGTACAATTTGATTAATCGCTTATTCCAAATTCTAAGCGATGAACAAATCAATAAAATCACAAAAATTGGGGAAACAAACACAACTAACAAAAAACCCTAAATCTTACAAAATATAATAAAGACTAATTTTATACACATAATAAAAACATGAGGAAAGAATGGGAAAATAAATACAATCTGCTTAGTAGAAGAAAAGTCATTTAAGGTTAAAAACAATTGGAAGAGAAAGAAGAAAGAATCTCCAAAGATATGAAGATAAAATGAAACTCCTAGACAGTTCTTTTAGTCATTAAATGCATCTTTAAAAAGAAAGCTTTTGAGTTTGCTCTTAGATTTCTCCAAATTTTTTCCTCTCTTAAGTAAATTGGAAGGGAATTCCAAGTTTGAGGAGCTGTAACGGAAAAGATGAAGTGTCGTCGTGTATTAATAATTTTAAGGGAGGGGATGATTAATAAATGGTGGTCATTAGACCTCAGTAATCTGGCTGAAGTATAAAAAATCTATAATTTGTAAATGAGAACCGGGGTTTTATATATCAGAGATTTAAAGGTAAGCAAACTTAATTTGTACATTATGCAATGTGCGACAGGAAGCCAGTGTGCTTTTTTAAGTAGAAGAGTCACATGATCAAATTTCTTGGCTTTCAAAATAAGTTCCTCAACTGCTCTAGTCAGCTTCTGTAAACTAGGCTTAAATCTGTTAGAACCACACCCAGTCCTAGCTGAGGTGGCAGCAGGCTTCAGCTCTCTCTGGCTCCCCCGGTGGTCATTGAGGAGATTTTCCTCCTCCCTGCTAAAAGGTGTCTGCCTAGTCTAAAATGGAAGATAGACAGCTCTGGGTGGTTTACACTGCCTTTTACTATAGATCTGCTTTGCTCTGTGGCATGGAAGCACAGTTTCTTGCCTCTCCTGTGTGTCATGGCTGACTAACTGGTCGGAACTGTCACAGAACTTATTTCCCAATTAATTTTTTTTTTTAAATTATGAGCTTGTCAAAGCTCATTTGAAGCCAATTTACTAATTAGCCCCCTCCCCTTTTATCATGTTGCACTAGAGGCTTTTAGTGCAGGGCAGTGAGATAAGTGCTCCAATACTCATAAGAATTTATGAGCACTGGAGCATTTACTGTGCCAGCTCACACACAAAACCTCTAGTACAGCTTGATAAAAGGGGTCCTAAGGAGTAGCGTACTAAGGGGGGGGCGGGGGGTGGTCTGCCCCAGGTGCAAGCCCTGAGGGGGTGCTCTCGGCCTTGCCGTTCAGTCCCCCCCACCCCTGAAGGACCGCTCGCCCCCCTGGCCTCCCTGCACCACCTATGAATCAGCCCGCAGCGGGATTGCGATGTCAGCGATCCCTGAGCTGCTTTGGCGCTGCTTCCTGCGCCGCGGTCCCGCCCCTCCTCTGACGTTTTTCAGCCTTCACATGCTGAGGAAAGTCAGATCCTGCTTTCATCAAAATCACTTTACCGTCCTTGTCCAATCCATCATACTTTCCAGATTGGACTATTGCAACTCTATTTACTTAAGCCTAACTAAGAAAAACCTCCATAGACTCCAGCGAATACAGAATGCTGCGGCCAAGCTCATCTTCGTAAAAAATAAATTTGACCACGTCTCTCCGCTTCTGTCCAAGCTTCACTGGCTTCTGATGATCGCCAGGGTCCACTTTAAATGCGCCTGCCTAGCTTTCAAAATCCTACACGGCATCCTCCCTCCCTGTATCACTCTTTCTTGGAACTCCTCTAACCCTAATACCACCAGATCCACCCACAAATTTAAACTATCCTTCCCCTCATTAAGAGGCATTTCCCATACAGGAAAACTAGGGACCTCCCTCCCCTTCAGAATCACCGAACTCTGGAACAAACTTTCCTCCCCTCTTCGGAACCTGAGCTCTCTCCAACTTTTCCGCAAACATCTGAAGACCTGGCTATTCTCAAAAATCTAATACCTATTCCATCTCTGGCACTCAAAGCCCTCTAAAAACCCTTCATACTTGGACCTCTAACCTTTCATTGTTAGTTCTTTTCTATCTCATCTCCTGTAAACCATGCAGAGCTCTACGAATGTGGAGATGATGTGGTATACAAACCTAAGGTTTAGTTTAGTTTAGTTTAGGTGGTCTGGGAAATTCTGCTGAGCAAACTCCGGGCCCATTTCCACCCCCCAATTAGTCCACTCCACTCAACTGGTTCACACATTGAGTGGGTCTTTGGGTGTTGTGCCTGGGTAGTTGTTTTGGGATCTCTTCCAGTGATTTGTCAGTATCTCCTTGTGGTCCAAGGAAGGAAACTTTGTTAATCTTAGCATTGACCTTCAGAATATGTTGTAACAGCGCTGCTTGTGTGGCATTAGGCTATGTAGTGATCGAAAGAAAAAAACAGACCTTTGCACATTTTTGCACTATATGGTGGGTTTATGAGGAGATTCACATTTCCTGCACAGCTAAATCCTTGTGAAGTTACCTTGTTCTTTCTGTATTTGACATCTAGCAAAGTCTCTGTTTGGAAGGAAAGATCTAAATTTAAAATGAAGTGGCCAGAAATTATGGTAAAAGCAGATAGCATTGCTGATTTTAAGAAAGGTTTAGACAAATTCCTGCAGGAAAAGTCCATAGTCTGTTATTAAGACATGGGGGAAGTGTCTGCTTGCCCTGGATCGGTGGCATGGAATGTTGCTACTCTTTGGGTTTTGACCAGGTACTAATGACCTGGATTGGCTACCATGAGAATGGGCTACTGGGCATGATGGACCATTGGTCTGACCCAGTTAGGCTATTCTTATATTATGTTCTCATCTGTAGGGGCCTTTGTTTTCATTTCTTATTTTAATGTATTTTTTTTCTGGGAACTTATCAGTGTTTTTAGAATGGGAACAAAAATGGAAGAGAATTAATGTGTGTGGAATTGGGGGGGTTACTAATTTCTTCAGCTAAATAATTAAATCCACTTCAACCAGACATAGGAGAACTCACGCACCATTCACACACCCTCCAACCAAAATCGTCAAAAGAAAAAAAAACTGTTGAACAACCTCCTAACACTCGACCCCCAACTCTACAACCTATTGACCTCGACCACAAACTACAAAACCTTCAAAAAAGAAATAAAAACCCTTCTATTCAAAAACACATAAAACCGAACTAACACAATCAGAACTGTCCCAAGCATCACCTGCAATTACTCCATATGTACTTCTGATGTCATAACAATTCAGACATAATTTATGTTATGTTTGGATTAATGGTTACATATATGAGGTTCAATAAAAGAAAATTTTCAGTGCCTGTTTCTATTATGACCATTTATATTTCATGGTTATTACAAAAAATATTTTTTTACATGGGGGGGTGTCAAAAAATGATGGGTCCCGGGTGCCACATACCCTAGGTACGCCACTGGTCCTAAGGTAGGCGCTTAACTTTAGGCACCTATTTATTTTGGCACCTCTTATAGAATTTCCCTCTTAGTGCCTAATCCCCCAAATTTATACAAACTAGATTTTAAACAGTTACCAGTTTTTCTAGAAATCACTAAGTCGCTTAAAAAAAAAAAATACTCAGCAGAAATGGCCTAGACAGTATTCCCTTTAGATGAATTTCGTGGCCATTAATGGGTAAAAATCAGTAAATAGTGATTTTGTTCTCTAACTCATTCAATCTGCTGTGTGCATTCTGTCATTTGATAAATCCCTTATGCTTTTCTGGCAGAGCATGGTAGAACGCCTGATGTTTCGATCTCTGTGTTCAGCATGTTCTTTAATACAGGATTACTTGTATTTGATTACTTGGCACTGGGAACTGCATTTCATTGTATCAGAGAATTTACCTCAGCCTCGTTTAATAATGTATTTAAGAAAGAGAAATGGCCATGTATAAAGGTTTTTCAAAAATACCTTACTTCACAGAGATACATAGAGCATTAAGGTATTTATGTAATTTAGATTCACAATATAAGATATAAGAAGAGAAATGTAAAAAATGTCAGACAGTGATGCCAATTTCTGCTCACTTTAATTTGAATATGAAACGCCTGCCATCTAGCGTCACTCAGATCTTTATTCATTTTGCCATGGTTTTGTTGTGGCTTGAGTACCTGAATGTAAACCGCTTAGACAACCTCCGTTAATAGGGGGTATATAACTAATAATAATAACAATTAATTTCACCATCATCCTTACAGTTCTTTAGAGAAATGAAAGCTTTTTTTTTTTTTTTTCACTGGAACTGGTACTTAGGACAGTGCTGCTGTCACCTCTGCCTTTCCATTTTCTGTTCTCTTTGGTTTGACTGCTAGAAATACCTATTTTTTCATAGCCTTAAAGACAGCAGGATAGCTTATGCCGTGTACATCCAGAAGCTGTTACAGTGCCCTGTAGGGCATCCTAGCTGTTGCCCTAAATTGAGATGACAGTGTTGCTCATATTAAATTGCCTTCGCGCTTGGCTTGGCATGCTGGGACCCATATCTATTAATGCAGGAGTGTCCAAATGTCCTGCTAGGAAAGCAATTTGTTCCTCAGTGGGGTGTCAGAGAAGCAGCTGGTCTTAGAAGCCATGAGAGGTGATGTTGGGGGCAAGTTGTATTTTTCTAGATGTAATGGAAATTTTTACAGATCCATCTCCTTGCTTATCCCTACCACTTGTCAACAAGGCAGCACATATCCATCTTCTGCCCCCGTCCCAGCCTCCCCATAGGTCTGTCATCTCTCTCTTGTGGAGAGACATCCTTTCACACAGCCTGAGCTTCCTGCTAGACATTCTGACAAACATGTTATTAATGGATTCCTTTTCTTAAAGCCCTGGAGAAACAGTAGATTTGGAACATTTTTGTTAAATGACAAGTTTAAAAAAAAAGACACAGAAAGCCTTCTTCTGAATTTTATCAAATGAAACTGTGTTTTCAGCTGCTTTGATTACATGCACAAAGGAATATATTATACCATTTCCCAGTAGAAAAAATAAAGTCCTATTTCAAGAAGTCTATTACTAATGCAATGGAAGCCATTATCATAGTAAGTGGATGCTTAGAAGGTAATCCTGTTCGGGTTGCCTAAAGCTAGGCTCCTAAAGTGTATGCACTGATTCTATAGATAATGCTTTAAGTTAGGCACAAAAATTGGCGTGCCTAGCCAATTTAGAAGCCTAGTTTAACTATTTAAAAGGCTTAGGTTCACATGCACTAACATGTTTTAACAGCTTTAGCGACGATCGCATTTACTGACCCAATGCAGAAAACGGCTCATTGCCTGGTTTTCTGCATGATTGCTCAATTCCCTGATCCAACCATGTGAAAAAGCTAATTAATATTAAAAATGCCATGTAAACTAGTAGAACGATTGATGTTCTGATATGTCTTCCCGATGCACTAAAAAAACAATTATTGCTTTTAGTGATCCAAAAAAAGCAACTGGTCAACACTTGTCAAAATCCTTTTTTTTAATGGGCACAGATGCTGTGCATGTTATATATGCACAATATCTGTCCCATTAGAAAAAAACAAAAGAAAAAGAGCAACCCCCTCTACGGTGAACCAACAAATGCAGCACCAGGAAGACCCTCCATGCCAATGAAAATGGCAGTTGGACTGCCCACTAGAGAGTTGTGCGGGGACAGATATCCCACCTGTCCCCGCAAAAATCCCACCCGTCCTCACCCGTCCCCGTGAGGAATCTCCTTCGTCCCCGCCCGTCCCTATAAACTTCAGAAATAGTTATTTCATTTAATTATGCTACTGAATTAAAGGATCTGGTAGAGACCCATTTACAAATAAGCAGACACTTTATTAATTTGGAAATATTAATTGGGAAGAATACATACTTTGTAAACGGGTTTCTACCAGAGCCTCTAATGTAAATATAAATTATAAATACTCAGCTGATGAGAACCCCCAAGCTGTCAGCTGAGGACTACCTTTGCAGTTGGCCGGGGGTCCTTTTGCCAAGTTTGGCAGGCAGCAGAGTCCCTGAGTCACAGATGTTGGCACCTCAGTGGCTCATGGATGCTGCCAGCGACTGCTGTGCTTGGTGGAGGGGAGTCTGGCCATCTCTAGAGGAGGTTCTCTGCTGGCGGTGCTTGGTGATCCCCATTCCCCACCAGCCACAGCAAGGGTCAGCAAGTACTTCAACACTGTAGAAATAAAACTAGAAATGCATTTCCTTTTCTTTTGAACGCAATACAAAGTCATCGGTTATATACATTTCTCAAAGCTAACATATTGTAGTCAATAAATTCTGTTTTTTACCTTTGTTGTCTGGAGACTAATTTTTCCATAAAGTTGGTCCCAGTTTCTATTTTCCGCTTTCCCATCTTCTGTAAATTCTTCTGTTGCTGTCCATTGGTTCCTCCTACCATGGTCCAGCATTTATCCCTCTCTCATCCCCAGGACCTTGTGCACCATCTTTTGCCCCTGTCCACCAGCCCCATGCCCAACATTTCTCCTTCTATCACCCCTCTCCAGCACCATGACACATCTCTCCCTCTATTCCCTTCACCACTATGTCCAACATTCCTCCCTCTTGCATCCATTTCAATCTGTCCCACTGTTCCCTTTCCACCACAATATTTCTCCCTCTCATCTTTCTCTTTCCTCTCATCTGTACCTCACTCCCTCCCTATGACCAAAAATTCTCCTTTCTTCCATTCCCCTTGTACACATCTATCTCTCTTTCCTTCTTACTGACACACCCACACCCTATTCTTCCTTTCCATTCCCTCCCCACCTCAATATCTCTTTCCTTCCCTTCCTCCATCCCCTCTCCCAAGTTCATGCCTTGTGTCCAAAAATGCACTCCCTCCCCCCTTTTGTGTCTCGCATTTGCCTCCCATGTTCGACCCCCTTCTGTCCTGCATTTGCCTCCCATGTTTGTGTCCAGCCCTAATCTTCCAGCAAATTACCTTTCAGCAACTTTCCTTGAGAGGTAGCTCGCGCCGCGAGGCTCATCTTCTATTTCCTGCCTGCCCTGCAGCACGTAGCTGACCGGAAGTCTTCCCCCGTGGTCAGCGCTGATGTCAGATGGAAGGCTTTGCATCAGTCACGTTCAGCGTGCAGGGCTCATTGCCCTACATGCTGGCACGTAATTGATGCAAAGCCCTCCCCTGACGTCAGTGCTGACATCGGGGAAGATTTCCAGTCAACTATGCAGGGCAGGTAGGAAAAGAAGACGAGCCTCATGGCTCGAGTTGCATCCAACCCCGCCAGATCCCCGTGACCCGAGGGGGTGTCCCCATGGTATCCCCGCAACCCGAAAGAGGAACACGCGGGATCCCCGCCATCCAGATTCCATTGCAGCTCTCTACTGCCCACTCTCCTGCCATACCGAATCCCCCCATGAAAGATAATTGGCAGGAGGGATGCCTTATCCCTCCTGCTAATGTGACCTCCCCTCCAAAAAAAACAGCAGCGATACGGCAGGAGGGTTTCCCACTCCCTCCTGCCACTGAAGACCCATTGCTGCACCATTCCCAAGGGGCAGGACCTTAGGCATCTGAGCCAATCAGGGCCTTAGGCCCCTCCTTGTGCATCACATGATGCACAGGGAGGGAAAGGCCCACCTTTTTGGAGCTGTGGCCCTACAAGCAGGATGTACTGAGCTTCCATCTTGCTCCATTTCTGAGAAGGTATGGGAGGGTTCAGGGGTAGCAGGGTACAGCGGGGGACCTCCGGTGACAGGAGGGAGTGGGCATCCCTCCTGCCTATTTTTCGATGAGGAGGGTAGGCAATGTTTGGGGGAGCATGGGTGGGCATGGCACAGGAGTGGGCCTTCGGTGGAAGGAGTGAGTGGGCATCCCTCCTGCCGTATTGCTGCTATTTGAGGGGGGAGTCACATTGGCAGGAGGGATTAGGCATTCCTCTTGCTAATTTTCTTTTGCAGTGGGGGGATTCAGCATGACAGGAGGGCATTCCTCTTGCTGTTTTCATTGAGGGGGTCTTTTGTGCCCATTTAAAAAAAATAGTTTCCTGCCCAAACAGTTGAGTCACAAAAATCCCCAGATATAAACCGAGAAAAGTGGGTAGCACTGCAAACAAACTGCCACAGCCCTCAAAACAGGGACCATAGAAATATATATAAATATATGAAAGGGAGGCCTCAGTGCAATAGTAAAAGCTATGGTGCACTGATTACCCGTGCTCCTGGTTTACCATTTGAAAGCGGGGCTCTTTCTCAAGCCGCGCTGTGCACCATCATGGGCCCCACCTGTGCATAACTAATAGTGTATATAAATAATAAAGTGCAAGTTCAATAAATAAATTCAATCAGACCTAGGCGTACAGCAGGTATAACCAAACGTTTTGACAGGTTGCCTAGTCGGCACTTATACGTTTTGACTTAGACCAAGTCAAAATAGGTATAAGTGCTGAAAAAGGGGCCGCAAAGCTGATGGTGGCTGGCGCTATCAGCTCAGCGGCCCGGCAACCTACCCATCCCCCACCGTAACCATCGGGGGCAGGAGAGATTCCTCTGCTCCCCTGCCGCAATAGCGATACCAAACACGGCACTTGGGATCGCTAAAGTGTCAGGAGAGATGACCCATCTCTCCTGCAGCGATCTACCCCTCCCCCCGATCCGATCAGGCCAGGAGAAAGCTCCGTATAGGCTTCAAATAGATGTGGTTTAAGCTCCAGAAAGGCTTTATCATAATACATGCTATTTAGGTCATCTAATCAGCTTTCTCTGGGCATCCCACAGACGTTATTTGAGAGAGGTTTTTAGAAGTGATTCCTTGCTCCAAATAACACTCTCTTTGTCATGAAACATTGCTACAATCAGCTCATTCTTCAAAGCAAACAGAAAGCCCATAACTTCAATTGGCCAAGCTTAAAAACAGAATAAAACACAGAACAGACCTGGATGTGGCTTCTAGTTCATTGCAAATGGAGGTATGCAGCTGCACAATGATGACCTTATTGTGACATCATCAAAGTGCACCTGCACAAGTAAAAGACAGGCTGGGAGTTGAACTCACAATCTCTGGAAGATCAGTACAGCATTTTTACTCATTGAGCTACAGCACCTTCCACTCCAGTTTCTCTGACTCCCCTGTGTCATATCATAGCTTAGTGATCTGCTAAGGTAAAATCTGCTTAGCTATCATCTCACAGTTAGCTGAGACAAAAGACTGGTAGCTCAATGGCTTAAAGCACTGCTTTTATTGTCTCAAAAGCCAGAATCTCAAGTTGGGTTCAATAAATGTTACATGGATTCAAATAACTGCTGTTTTGTATCAAATGCAAACTCAACTTTTGGAATAGATTGCGCTGTTTGAGATGAAAATTAGATGTTATTAGTCTGTAGCTTGTCATTTTTATTAAAATAAGTATTTTGTCAGCTGAAGGACATAAGGGAGTTGAACCCAGATCAGGCTCATACCCCAACCTTCATTCTAACCGCTGTGCTACAGAATTAGCCATAAAATCACATCAATTCTAATTGGATTATATTGTTCCATTTAGGCGTCATTTGGGCACTCAAAGAATGCTGAATCAGCTGCAGTTTAGCATATCTCAAGCTGACTGAAAAAAGCCACCAAGTTAAAGCACCTGGTTCATCCTCTCCACCTCTCATCTAATCTCATGTTCTCAAATATTATTCTAGATGCAGGCTGTGAGGCAGGAGACTTGCCAGCTACCCTGTTTGCCACCCCCATGCCACCCTTTTGCAGCCTGGGCCTCATGGAACACTAGATAAGACAAAGGTCAATGTGATCAAGTAGCTGAAGTGGTGCTTATTAAGGAAACACTAATGCCTGGATGCTACTCAATATAAATAAGCACAAGGTGAAAAATGGTATAAGATTTTTATTGCACAGTCCAGGAAAGCAGCATGCAAGTGTAATATCAGGCAACTGCAGTTCGATGAGATGGATGACAGGTATGCAGAGTAAGGCACTCATAAGTCCAAGTTGTTACTGTGGTAGAATTGGTAAGGTCCCAGAATCTGCTCCTGGTAGGGGAAGGCAGGCTGAAGAAAAAGGAAGATAGATTGAGACAAATTAAGAGGTGATTGGTGAGTTTTAAGCTGTTTTTTATTAAGGTGCGTTAAATCCACCCATGCGCTAACTACTAACGCTTGCATAGGATAACATGCACACGTTAACCTTTACCACATGCTAACGGCGCCTAACCGGTGCCTAAACAGTGCTGCCCCAGTGCGCAGTAAAACTTAACACGTGCATGTTATCCTATGCACGTGTTTATAGTTAGAACATGTGTTGATTTAGCGCACCTTTGCAAAAAAACTCACCAATTGACTGTTTGCTCAGAAAATCTTCTATAACTACACCCTTCTGAAGGAAAAAAGTGTGAAACATATTAGTATTGTGAAAATATAGATAATTCATCATAAGGGCAAAGGTTTCAGTGCATCTCACCTATTCTGTCTGTTTTAGTATTTGAGCTTTGTCCAGGTGCGAGCTGTTGTGCTGAACCCAGTTTGAAAAGACCTGCTCAGGCCTCTGGAAAACTCAAGGGGAGTCATTATCCACTCTGGGAACCGGAAATCAGGAGAAAAGGGGGAAAAGGTCAAGACATATGTGGCAAAAATAAAATGCAGCACAGTCTCAGAATGACAGCTAGAATGAACAGAAGCAAATAAAAAACACTGTTCCTTTTTTTTATAATAAGGATACCTAACAATTATGACTCTAAAAAGATTTACCTTTAGCTCTATGAGAAAAAGCACTGCTATAGGTTCCACATATTCATGTAACTTGTATTTCCATTTTGCTGGCACCAAAGTTTTAAACAGCATAGGGTTTTTTTCAGCCCAAACTCCAGGAACCAATTATTATCATCACTAATTCTCAGACCTGCTAATGACCTTGTGGAATGGAGAGAATTGTGGCAGATATCAGGAGGAGAAAAATTTAATGGAGAATCACCATAAGCAGTAACACAGAATGGGTGTCCAAAAGAAGAAATCAGTTCTGCCTGAGCTTTTATCTAATAAAGACACCTAAGTAGCTAGCAATATATCATTCTCACCTAGATTTGTTCCTGGAAAGATGAAAAAAGTTAGACAAACATCAAAATTTCAAATTACTATAGCTGCTAATGCTCCTATGAAATGGAGAGTTTTGGCAGATATAGGAATGAAAAGGTTAAAAGATAATCAAGGAAAGTAATCTCAGAAATAAGCATTAACACAGAATAGGTGTCCTAAAAGAGAAAACACTGTTCTGATGGACCTTCTTATACTAAGCATGCCTAAGTAGCATCTGATGTCATAGGCACCGTTTGGACTTCCCACTAGAAAATTTTCAAATCCGATTGGGTGTGCTTTAGGTGAGGTTTGGGCAAACACACCTGTCCTGACTTTTAATCAATTCCTTCCCTTCTCAAAGCTTTTACTAGAAGCCATTTGTCATCTGCTTAGTCTATAGAGGCTCTGTAACCAAATTCTAAACAAAGTTCCCTCTATAGCTATATGCCTTAAGGTGCTGCTTTTATCTTCCATATGTCTTAAGTGCGGTTAGCAAATATCTAATATTCATTTTTCTACCAGAAAACCTTCAAACTCTTTGGCCATTCCTTTGCTTAAACATATTTGAGCTGATCTTTAAAATGATATGCAGTAATTCTCAGATGTCTATAGCAGCCTGTTCTTTCTCATCCTAAATCCCCTCCCCCACCCCAACACACACTCCTGCAGCATGAAACCATAACCAGCCAAGCTGAATAAACCAACAGGAATGTCTCTAGGGTACATCTCAAAAACATATACCTTCCTTCAATACCTGTCCAAGCCCTCTGAAGTTTTAGTAAACTCTTCTATCTGTTGCCCTGTGCGGATATTGCATAGAAGGAAATCCATTCCTATCACAATGGCTTGTAGCAGAGAGAAGATGAATGTATCTGATGCACCTGTGCCTGCAAAATGCAGAATGCTGATGAAAAACAGCAAAGTCCACCACTTATGAGAGCTGTTAGGATGCTATTAAAATGAGTGAAGGTGGGATTTGAACCAGGAAGCTTCAGAAGATGGACAAGGTGCAACAAGGCACATTAACCTGGTGAGCCACAAATGGCATCTTTCTATCAGAGGAGAAGTTTCCTCCATGACAGCTTAGGATGTCCTAGCCATGGGAAGGAGAAAATAAGTTTGCCTGGAAAAGGAAATGTGCTGATAAAAACGGCAAAGTCCACCATCTAGACAAGGGGTCTCAAAGTCCCTCTTGAGGGCCGCAATCCAGTTGGGTTTTCAGGATTTCTCCAATGAATATGCATGAGATCTATGTGCATGCACTGCTTTCAATGCATATTCATTGGGGAAATCCTGAAAACCCAACTGGATTACGGCCCTCAAGGAGGGACTTTGATATCCCTGATCTAGACCCTCTTATGACAGCTAATAGGAAGCTGTTAGGAAGTTGTTAAAATGAGTGAAGGTGGGATTTGAACCAGGGTGCTTGAGAAGATGGACAAGGCACATTAACCCGGTGAGCCAGAAATGCTTTCTTTGTGGTAATTGTGATATCATTCCTAAGCATATGATACATAGGCAGGTCAGTCAAGTATGATATGAAAGGGCAGTGAGATCCAGCTGAGTAGAAGCTGATGTAGGGTTAAAATCCTGTGCTTATCATACAGAGGTTGTGAGTTCAACACCCAGTGCATCTTTTAATTGTGGCATACTACCTTGAAGGTGCAGCTTGATGATCTCACAATGAGGTCAGCTTTGTGAAGCTGAAGAGCTCCATTTTGCAATGAGGGGAAATGCATGTTAAGGTCTGTATCTGTTTTTTCTCTTTTTAAGCACTGAGAAATGAAGTAATGTGTGCAATAATATGTTTTTCATGTTCTTTCTTTGCTTTCAAGAAAGAGCTGATTGCAGCACAGTTTGTTGAGAAAAAAGGGGGGGTCTTTTTAAGCAGGAAAGCCAAAGGTGGTATAATGAGTAAATCATATTACTATTTGGAAAGCCAAAGGTGGTATAATGAGTAAATCATATTACTGTTTGGGCAGAAAAGTACTGTTTTCCATGCAATATGTTTATATTGGTGTGCTCTATTGATATGGTAGCTTATTAAATCTATTAGGAGGGAGAAAGAAGAAAAAAAACCATTTAAACTCACTAAAGGAAATATCATTGCAGAAGCTGAAAGCACGCCTAACTTGCGTCTATAGGAAGTCTCTGACTAAAAAAGATGAAATTGCATTGAAATGAAGCAAAAAGTGCACTTAGACCAGCTTTTCCTTTGCCTACATTTTCCATGCTGTTTAGACGCCCTCTGCCACCTAACTAGCATCTATCTGGTACCTATCCTTAACCATGCCCACGTTACGACCACGCCTACAAACTTAGATGCGACTATTCATCTAAGTCCCAATTAATGCTTGTTAAGACCCTTAAATTGCTCATTATCCATTAAATTGGATGCCTAAAGCATGTCTAACCTTAGGCGCAGTTTACAGAATCAGGGCCTCAGTGTCCTTTAATGTTGGGCCTATAAGAAGACCTAAATATTTCAATTTGCATGTATTCCAGTTGAATCCAAATGATTCAATAACTTGTTTGTCTTCTATGCAGTTAAGAGACATTAGTTCCGATTTGTTAGTGTTCAATTTATATCCAGAGACCTGCGCGTATTGCTCAATGACCTTAATAACTTGGGGGATAGATTCAGGTGTTAAATAGAGCATGATGTCTTCTGCATAGGCCAAGATCTTAATTTGTCCATTATTGTATTTAAACCTAGAAATATCCGGTTGAGCCCTGATGGCCACCAACAGTGGTTCCAATGCAAGATTAAAGAATAAAGGGGACAGTGGGCATCCTTGGCATGTTCCTCTTGTAGGCTTAAAGGTTTCAAGTTCAAATTTCAAGAT
Source organism: Geotrypetes seraphini (assembly GCF_902459505.1). Taxonomy (NCBI): domain Eukaryota; kingdom Metazoa; phylum Chordata; class Amphibia; order Gymnophiona; family Dermophiidae; genus Geotrypetes; species Geotrypetes seraphini. The sequence continues at coordinate 257,480,834 of NC_047086.1, forward strand.
TTTATTACAATTTGATGTGCACGCATTGTCAAATATTTTAAAGCGTATTACAAATTTTAAAATGGGGGGGAAACACTATGGTAGATTAATACAAAATAATATATACATACAAAATTCAATACAGGTACAAAAGGAGAGGGGGATGAACTACAATAATTAAAGCAAAAAAGAGAACATTTATGGGTAACACATCGGGGGGAGGGGCAAAAAGTGAAAAGAGATGAAAAAGGACGGAAGATCAAAATTAAGTCCTGCAAATGAGGACTGATTAGAAATTGGATGTTAAAATATAAAATATTGGATAGCTGTCCATAAATGGATATTCTTGTAGTTGGCTCGGAGTATAGCACACAACTCATATCAATTAATTAGGATTTCATTTTTATATATTAGAGTACTAATAGGGTCCTTTTATCAAGCTGCAGTATGGGTTTAACGTGCGTTAAACCGCCTGCCGCTCTAGCCGCTAACACCTGCATTAAGCAAGTGTTACTTTTTTTAGCCGGCCACGTGGGTTAGTGCGTGATGAAATGTCCGATGTGCTAACCCCGCTAGCGCGGCTTGATAAAAGGAGCCCTTAGTTTGTGGTCCTGTGTTTGCATAGGGATTATTATTTGTGTTTTGCTTGTGGCAGGAATGAATGTTGGGAAGCATACAGTGTGCTTTGTGTAGTTTGATTTTGTGGTTAACCATTATGTGTTGCTAATAAGATTATATTGTATGTATATATGAAAAATGAATGGAAAAAATGGTATTACAATTAGTGCTATTATGGGGCGGAGTCTAGGGCAGAGCTTTCAGGCCCCCCCCTCAAACAAAAAAGTGTTCCGCTGCCTTATGCCTATTTCTACTTTCCCACTACCCCAATGGTAGTTATTGCCACCAGCCCCAAATAGAAATGTTGTAGATCTGTTGCATAGTTTCTGTTTCTTTCCATTGTTTCTGGGTAGCATATTTACAGGGTTTTCAGTTATTGTACAGTGTCTGAAGAATTTTGTGTTGCTGTTACTGAGGTGACACCAGAATTTAAATATATATTTATTTTGTTTGGCAAGCTGTAAAGGAAACATCTTAGCTCTGTACTATAGAATGGGTAAAAGTTTATTGATGTTAACATAAGAACATAAGAATTGCCGCTGCTGGGTCAGACCAGTAGTCTATCTTGCCCAGCAGTCCGCTCACGCGGCGGCCCTTAGGTCAAAGACCAGTGTCCTAACTGAGTCTAGCCTTACCTGTGTACGTTCAGGTTCAGCAGGAACTTGTCTAACTTTATCTTGAATCCCTGGAGGGTGTTTTCCCCTATAACAGCCTCCGGAAGAGCGTTTCAGTTTTCCACCACTCTCTGGGTGAAGAAGAACTTTCTTATGTTTGTACGGAATCTATCCCCTTTTAGCTTTAGAGAGTGCCCTCTCGTTCTCTCTACCTTGGAGAGGGTGAACAACCTGTCTCTATCGACTAAGACTATTCCCTTCATTATCTTAAATGTTTTGATCATATCCCCTCTCAGTCTCCTCTTTTCAAGGGAGAAGAGGCCCAGTTTCTCTAATCTCTCACTGTACGGCAACTCCTCCATCCCCTTAACCATTTTAGTTGCTCTTCTCTGGTCCCTTTCAAGCAGTACCGTGTCCTTCTTCATGTACGGCGACTAGTGCTGGATGCAATATTCCAGGTGGGGGTGTACCATGGCCCGGTACATCGGTATGATAACCTTCTCCGATCTGCTCGTGATCCCCTTCTTAATCATTCCTACCATTTTGTTCGCCCTTTTTGCAGCAGCTGCGCATTGCACGGACGGCTTCATCGACTTGTTGACCAGTGCTCCCAAGTCTCTTTCCTGGGGTGTCACTCCAAGTACTGCACCAGATATCCTGCATTTGTGTATAAGATTTTTGTTATCGACATGCATTATCTTACACTTATCCACGTTAAACCTCATTTGCCATGTCGCAGCCCATTTCTCAAGCATGTTTATATCGTGTTGCAGGTCTTTGCAATTCTTCTGCGTCTTCACTACTCTGAATAACTTCGTATCGTCTGCAAATGTAATCACTTTGCTCGTTGTACCAATTTCCAGGTCGTTTATAAATATGTTGAAGAGCACAGGTCCAAGCATCGAACCTTGCGGCACTCCACTCGTGACACTTTTCCAGTCCGAGTCTATCATTCAACCACATATTAAAATTTGTAGTTCTAGTTAGCATAAATTCTTTATTTCTTTAACCCCCCACTCCACCCCTTTTTTTTTAACTAAGCTACAGTAGAGGTTTCTACTGTGGCCCGGGGAGCTAAATGTTCTGACGCTGCTCCAACACTCATATGAATTCTATGAGTGTTGTAGCAGTGTCAGAGCATTTAGCGCTCTGAGCCAAATAAAAACCTCTACCATGGCTTAGTAAAAGTGAAGGGGGGTGGGATTTGGTCATTTTAACAGTTGATTAAAAATAAATTCTGTTTTAGAATATTTTACATTTCCCCTACATAATTTCTAATAATGAAATATTTAGGATTTTTTTTTATTCAGCTGTGAATTTATGTTCAGTGTGTCACACACATGAACACTGTCTGACAGGTGTGTCAACAACAGAAGAAAGGTTTGGGTTTTTTTAAAATATCATTTTCTGTCCGCACATTGTATGCTATATAATGTATGTTTCTCTGGTTGCCTCTTTAATAAAAATGATATTCAGAATAAAGGTTCAGAACCTCTGCTCTATGCAGAGCTGGAGTCATCCACCTTTAGTTCCTCCAGTAGGGGGTGCTTTTTCACTATTACAGTTTTAATAGTGAGAAATAGGCAAGCTTTGTAAGACTCCAGGAACCATGCCTGTCCCTATTGATGGAAAACACAATATTTATTTATTTTTAAAAAATTTATAAACCGCTTAGAATCAAAGCAATGTACAAAATAACATACATAGTATTAAAACAAACCAAATATCCATAAAATAGACAAAGTTAACATTTACATTCCACAATTATCAAGGCTCATATTCTTACTTGCACCACTATTGAAGTGCATCCCACCCCACTGGCAGCAATATTGTTGAGAGATTCCCTCTCAGCTTAGAGGGAACATTGATTACAGGACCTGAAATTCGCTTCTCCTGTTTCTTGGAAGGAGAAAAAAAGCATAAAGCATAAGCCTTAAATAACTTAAGGAACCCACCTAACAACTCCCCTAGGCACATGTCCATTTGGGATCCCAACTAAAACAGGCCTGAGCTCTTATCCTCTTATGCTTTTTCCATTGCTGTGCTACCCCTGCAAGAGTATTAAACAGAGCATTTATCCTCATCTGCAAGGTTTAGTGACACCCAGATCACAGGTGTAACAACAAAGAGATAATGAAAGTGCAATACATGCCTGGCCATAGTCTCTAGGAACAGGACTGCAGTTGTCCTGTCTCTCTTGAACACAGTTGGAATTTCTGTTTCAGTCTATTTGAACTGAAAGATTAGTATTCTAAATGTAAGGTGTTCCTGTTTCACCTCCCTTCCAGGTAACAGAACAGTGTGCAGGACTGAATTATTTATTTTCTATTGCAAAATTTCTTGCTGGGTATAATAGATAATAGAGAGCTTGTTGCAGTTAAAACCCAAAGTCCCCTCACCAGCCACAAATATTTGTGAGCTATTTACTTTTTTTTTTTCTGTTTTGATAACCAGGGTAATTTGGAAGTCTGGGTTATCCTGAAAACCAGACCTCATTGAGGGACCTTGAGGACTGAATTTGAGAACCGTCGCCTTAAGATAATAACCCTGCAGGCTTCCACTTTAATGCAATGGCTTTCTTTCATTTACCTTATCATCCCTTGATGACTGTTTTGCATAAACTGCCAGTGTAAGTATAACAGTATAGTCAGCGAATGACAGCATGTGATCCATGGGCTTGGTATTCCAGCTATTTCTACATACTCTCAGATGAAATCTATGCAGATTAGACATGCATTGCTCTTTTTGCATTGTGGTGAGGGTTTTTTTATGTGATTAAAGGGCTCTGTGCAAATAACATTTAGGTCCAGATTCATAAATAAGTTGCCTTACATTAGGCGCCAGCAGGCACCTAGATCACGCCTTCCGGCACCTAATGTAAGTGGTTTAATTGGATTTAAGTGATGCAATAATTGGTCACGCCATTAAAATCCAATAAAACCCTTATTTAAATTTTTTTTTTTTTAAATAGCCACCGTTATGCAGCCTCTGGGACTGGTGCCTAGGTCCCTGGCAGCTAGCGGCACATAGTAACACTGAAGCCTGGAATTGGACATGTTTAGGATGGCACCAGACATTGGCGTCACTTTGTGCCATTGGCTGTGGTTCTGATAGGACCCTAAGCACCAGAAATGTGGGTCTGTTAAACCCTGACCTACATTTCTGGCGCCTAGTTCATTGCAATTCTGGAACTGGTGTGTAATTATATAACACAAGGAATAAGGCAGTGGTCTCCAATGCATGGTCCCAGGGCCACATTTAGCCCCAAAGTCCTCCATTGCGGCCCTCATTTGGCTGAAATGCAAATGCATTAATTTCAGTCTTCCTACTTGATATAGTAACTGCAAACAACCAAGTGTGTTACTCAGGTGTCTCATTTATGCAATTTGCTACTGTTGACAATCAAAATAAAGTGAGTTTTTAAAATATATAATTGAAGTGTTATAGACTTGATATTATTATTAGTGTTTAGTGTGTAATACCCAATCTGAACAAGCAAGTCAAGTCTGTTTACAAAATTAGTAGTATGGGTAAGCTTGAAATCTTTTGGTGGCCCTCAGAGCTTTCTTATATTCACAATGTGGCCCTTTACATGAAGAAGGTTGAAGACCACTGGAATAAGGCATGCCAATTTGATTAGTGCACCTTAAATCAATTTAGGGCAAACTACATTGTTTAAGGCACATTAATGAACCAAATATGCACTAACAAAGGCATACCTCTACTAAAGAAGCTAGGGCTCTTCAGCTTGGAGAAAAGACGGCTCAGGGGGGGATATGATAGAGCTCTATAAAATAATGAGTGGAGCTGGAAGGGTAGATGTGAATCACTTGTTTACTCTTTCCAAAAATACTAGGATTAGGGGACATGCGATGAAGCTACTAAATAGTATATTTAAAACAAACCGGAAAAAATATTTCTTCATACAACATGTAATTAAACTCTGGAATTCATTGCCAGAGAATGTGGTAAAATCAGTTAGCTTAGCGGTGTTTAAAAAAGGTTTGGAAAATTTCCTAAAAGAGAAGTCCATAGGCCATTATTGAGATGGCTTGGGGAAATCCACTGCTTATTCCTAGGATCAGCAGCATAGAATCTGTTTTGCTACTTGGGATCTAGCCAAATACTTGGGACCTGGGTTGGAAACAGGATACTGGGCTTGATGGACCTTCAGTCTATACCAGTATGGCAAGTCTTATGTTCTTATGTACTATATAATTAAGTCAGCATGATGAAGGAAGTATAGGTAAGCAGTTTCTACTTCTTGTCAAAGCCATAACGAGCTATATGCAGCCAGTGTAGCTATGCATGGCACAAGGGAGTCAGGGTAGTGTTGGAGGCGGAGAATCATGTTTGATGTGACAACGGCAACAACATTGAATTTATACTGCACAGAAGAAAGACCTGGCAATCTACTTTTGTATTCTGCCACAAAAACTTGACAATGTTCATCAAGTTGCTAGGACTCAAGTATGAATCGATGACACCTAGCAAGATCAAGCCATTGATGGTTAACATTTCATTAACTAACTTTTTGCATGTGCATCTTGAATCCACACCAAAATTTTGGTGCCACATATAGAATTGAGGGGTAGGTGCCTAATAGAGTTTATTAAAAGGGCCCCCATAATTGTGTTACCGTGTTTCCCCAAAAATAAGCGGCAGAGGGAATTCAGTAACGCAGCAGAGGGAATTCCTCAGTGGACAAGGTCAAAGCAGCTTCTTTAGAGTGCTGCCAGCCCGACGCTGCTTTGGATGAAGGTAAATAGGACTTGCTCGCGGTCGGCAGGGTTCAGATGGGAGGGAAGGATGTTGGGTCAGGGGGAGTTAGGCTGCGCCGTAGGATAGGGGGGGCCTCAAGGGTTCTGCTGCACAAGGGATGGGAGGGAGGGAAAGGAAGGAAGAATAGAAGCTAGGTGAGGGTTCTGCTGCACAAGGGATGAGAGAGAGGGAGGGAAGGAAGGATAGAAGGTGGGCAAAGGTTCTGCACAGGGGCATGGATTGGAAGGATAGAAGCTGGGCAAGGGTCCTGCTGCAAGAGGGATGGGAGGGAGGGAAGGATAGAAGCTGGGCAAGGGTTCTGCTGCAAAAGGGGAGGGGAGGGAGGGAAGGAAAGATGCTACAGATTTGGGGGAGAGAAAGGAAAGAGGAAGAATTGGGGTAAAGGAGACCTAGTGTGTTTTTTGGGCCCAAAATTAATATAAAACACTGTCTTATTTTCAGGGAAACACAGTGTTTGAGCAAGTATTTGTCAGAAAAATATACTTGACAGTGTTTACCTGACTTTTTGGAGAATGGCAGAGCTTCTAAGCTGCATTTTAGAATAGGATGTTCTTCATATTCACAGAAGTAGGTGAATATCTTTTAGATGTAAATTTTTCTAACTCATGAATTTGGTTGAACTCTTTTCTTCTGAAATTACAGCCTGAATACATTTGCATTTTATTAAAACCTGGCATTATGTTTCTCAAATCTTATATTTAAATTAGGAAATAAGATCTTCAGGTTTTCTTCATGGTCTGGAAATAAACTCCAGAAGCTACAGCTTTGTAGGAAAAATTGTGGTAGCTGTTTGTTTCAGCATATTCTGATGTCTTCTATACCACTATATCTCTTGCTGTATTCAAAGTGGTTTACAAAAGGATCAAATAAGTTTACAAAGAATGAATAAGAACAAAAGACTTGAGATTATTGATATTAATGCTAAGCATCACAGATTAAGAGAGGCCCATATTTCAAAGAAGTAGGCTTTTAGGAATTTGTGAAATAAGAAGTAAGTAGATATAGTTCGAATTTCTGATAGATTATTCCAAATTTTAGCTCCCAGGTATTGAAGGGAGTGTTCATGATGTCTTTTAAATCTGATATATTTGAATATAGGATATAGCAAGGCCTTGTTCCTATAAAGTCTCTAGGAGCCTGTGTTGTGAAACAGATGACAGCTTTCACTTAATGATGATGAACTTTGGCCACCAGTGCCTTGAAAATAATGTAAGCAAATTTGAATTTGGTCCTGTATTGTACCAGTAACAGTGCAACTCTTGCAGCTTAGGGGTTTTTCTGTCGAATCTTTCTAGCCCACTAATCATTCTGGCTGCAATTTTTTGCAAAAGCTATATCCTGTTCTGAAGCTTATGAAACAATAGGCAAAATTGAAAGCCCACAAAAAGCAAACAAGCAAACAAATTAAGTAGGGATCATAGCAAAGAACATATAGAAGTGACTAGATGAAATGAAATGCTCTTTATTATAACTTGAGAAAACCAAAAAACTCTGTGGAGTGACGATGTTCCTAAATAGACTTTATTTGAAAGTATCAAAGTTCCAAAGGTACACTAAAATGGAAAGGGCCTTTCCATTGCAAATGCAAGCAGTGTCTCACTTCCGGTTCACCACACAATTGTTTCCCACGTACACACCTTTATAGGACCCCCAGGGACCCCTGAAGAAGACTTCAGGACCGTGTTGGGTCCTGAATCCCTAGCGGACTAGGTCCTTTAAGGCTCTTATGTGGATGATTTACTTTTATGTGGATGGAATTATTTTATGTGGATGATTTTAGTGTACCTTTGGAACTTTGATACTTTCAAATAAAGTCCATTTAGGAACATCGTCACTCCACAGAGTTTTTTTGGTTTTCTCTGGATTTTCTTCTTTGTGGAAATTTTGGGGTCAATTCCTTTTGTTTTTTGCTTTATTATAACTTCTCATATATATTGTAGGATTCAACACAGCTATGTTTTGGTAAATTGCCTTCATCAGGAGTCTAAATCTAAAAAATAAAATACAATACATTGAAATAAATAAGATGCAATCCAAATAGTGCTTATTTCACGATAAAAAAAAATAAAAATGGGACTTCTGAATGGCTTGGTAAGAAGTTCTGAAGATTGGAAGGTGGACAATGTAATATTTTGTCAGATGAAGAATGGGAACTGAGCGCTGGTCACTAACCTGTCTTGTAACTGTTTGTTGTTGGTTTTTATTGTATAGAAAATAGAGTGGAATTGTCCTAGTCAGAGAGATGTACACAGAAATACCAATGTCCTTTAATTCATCTGGTAGTTCAAATGACTTTATTCATCCAATAACTCAACAACTCGGCATGTATATGTTTTGGCCAAACAGGCCTGCCTCAGGAGTCTACAAATATATATTTAAACATATAAATTGATTTATATAATAAAATAAATTAAATTATTCATCTTTACAATATTTAGTCAATGGCTCCCACACCTCCATAAAATTTTTCAATCTTCCCTGTTGTATAGCCATACCATGCTCCATTTTATATGTATAACATAAGGATTCCCACCAGAATGTGTAGTTCAACCTATCCCAGTTTTTCCAATTTCTTAAGATAAGCTGCATGGCAACCCCTGTCATCACTAATAGAAGCTTGTTATTATTTGTTGATATTTGACTTTTGGCTCTCATAAGAGTACCAAATAAAATGGTATCATAAGATAAAGCCACTGGATTCTCTAACATGTTAATGCATCAGATCAAAAAAACATAAAACATTGTGAAAATCTTTGAATGATAAATAATGAAAATAAACCAAGATGATAATTCATAAAACACAATAATAACTTCAAATAAAGAAATAATATATACACATCCCATATACAAATCAAATGTGTCACATACAATTCATTAAAAGACAATAATGATGGGGCACTAGTGAGCACTGAACGGCATGGCTGCTCGATCCTTGTGCTCCAGCGTGTTTCAAACTACAGCCTCAATTTTCACCAACCCATTAGCGCTTAAACTCGGGAAAATCGCCGGCCCTTCTTCCTCATCTCCATGGCTACAAGTAAAACGGGCAAACGGCGTAACACAGACCCGGTTTCGCCGGTTAAATCCACCCCGAAGATCGACGACGACACGGCCTGCACCATATTAGAGGAGATTCGCGCCATGCGCTCCTTAATGGCCGACATCAAGACGGAACTAGAGGCGTTCAGGGCCGAATTAACGGATCTAAATCGCAGAACAGAAGCGGTGGAAATCAAAACGAAAGTTAATGCTGAGAACATCACTACCTTGTTAAAGCAGGTAAAAAGAATTGATCGCCTGGAGCTTGAATTGGAAAACGCAAATAACCGGTCCAGGAGTAATTTCCGGATCCTCGGATTACCGGAGGCGCGGGAGGGGAGGGATATGCTACAGTTCCTAACCTCCATGATACCTAAAGTCCTGGAAGTTGAATTTCCTCAGCCTTTTGAGATCGAAAGGGTTCCCTCCCAGCAAAATCTTAATGATAAGTACCCGAGGGCTGTAGTGGTTAAACTGCTCCAGTACTCACAGGTTCTAACCATTATGCAGAAAGCACGTTTGCTCTCACCAATAAAATATGAGGGACATATGCTGTTATTTGTTCCTGATCTTAGTAAGCAAACGGCTAAGAATCGTAAACTTTTACTGGAATATCGACCTAAGCTCAAATCCCTGGGTGCCAAGTTTGGGATGCTTTACCCTGCGAAGATGAGAGTCACATATAATAACTGTACAAAAGACTTCATCAGACCGCTGGATCTTGCTGATTATCTGGAGATAATAATACCTGATGAGTTATATGTATGTATGTATGCACTCCACTGAAACCTGTGAGCATGGATGATTATAAGCACTTGATTTCATTGCACTGTGATGTACTGAGTGTCAGCATACAAAATTTCTTTTCTAGAGCTGATGGTTAGTTGGTTTTCGTCCTAATTACGCTGTGAGCCCTTGGACTGCACCATCTGTGGGTTCACTGACCCGTGTTCCACTTACAGCGATGTTTTGGGTTATGTTGTTGTTCTCTGTTTATGTTCTTATGCAATGTCAGTCATGCTGTATCAGTAGGTTTTCCTGCTTAGTGATAAAATCACTGTTTTTTCTACATGCCATACCTGATCATACTTTAGTTCTTAATTACTTATTAATATGCCATTAACATGTGTTACCTTTAACGTTAAAGGGCTTAACAACAAGATCAAACAAAAAAAGGTTTTGAATTACATCACTGACCTTCATGCAGATGTAATATTCCTGCAAGAGACTCATCTGAATGCACATGATTCAGATAAGTTTGGGGCTCCCTGGGCGCTTCCTAGAATATCCTCTCCATCTCTTGATAAGAAAAATGGGGTCTTATCCTCATAAGGAGATGCACAGATATTGCCATACTATCTCAGACACATGACACCTCAGGTAGATGGGCTGTGGTGGTTCTTGACATAGAAGGATTTCAAATAATGGTCATGAATGTATATGGTCCAAATATAGATGATTTGAATTTTTATGCCACTGTAGCAGAACAATTGTATAAACACAGAGACATCCCATGTATCTTAGGTGGGGACTTTAACTTAGTTTGTAATCCTAGTATTGATAGACAATCCTCATGTATGTTTAAAAAATCTAAAATGTGGTCTCAACTGCAGGAAATGATAGAGCAATTTCAACTTACAGACCCCTGGAGGTTGCTGCACATGGATGACCGTGAGTACACTTTTTTTTCAAGTCCACACAACTCATACTCCCGCATTGACTATTTCTTGGTCACTCCTGCCCTTGTACAGCATATTAACTCCTCAAATATCAAGGCTATGGCCTTATCTGACCATGCTCCAGTGATATTGAACCTGAAGTCTGTTGGTAAACCCCCTGTAAGAAATCAATGGAGGTTCAATAATACTCTGCTTCAAGACCCTGACTTCAAACCATATATTGAACGGGCCATTCAGGACTACTTTGACACTAATAAACCTGAGGACACCAATTATAGAATTCTGTGGGATGCTTTTAAAGCGTACATAAGAGGAGTAATAATTTCATATGCTGCCTATAGAAGAAAGAAGGCCTTGGAAAATTTGGAACTACTAGAACGAGAAATAAAAACCCTGGAACAAAGCCACAGCTCCAACACTGCTGATGTTTCTGTACTGAGGCAGTTACAAGCCACAAAATATAAATATAATCTTGCACAAAGCACCAAGGCGACTGAACAAATTTTTTCACAAACCGCAAACTATTATATGGAAGCTAATAGTTGTGGACGCAGTCTAGCTAATTACTTAAAAAGCAGAAAGGATAAAACCAATATCTCCGCTATTAAAGGAGAGAATGGAATCATGGTGACGGACCCAAGGAGCATTTTGGGACAGTTTCAGGGCTTTTATAAATACCTTTATTCTTCTGATCTGGATCCATCTGTGGAAGTCGAGGATTTTCTGAAACATCTAAATGACTGACTATTCTTTGTTGTTGAAGTTTGTAGGCAATCTTCTGTGTAACTAGGGTTATTGCACATACAGATTTCTATGATGACTTATACTCCTTTGCAGTTCTGTATACATATGTGCATGGGCACAAAGTACATGTATTTTTTATTCACTGTTATTATAAAACTAATAAAAATATTAAACTTGAAAAGACAATAATGATAATAAAAATAAAGTTTTGAAGTCATATTACAAAAAGTACAAAAATATATAAACTAAAACATTTTATGCCAATTTTAATAAAATCTAATAACAAACATGATAGACAATGTTATTAAAAAACCAAGTATACGAGATAAATAAACTACATAAAAAATTATAATTCAACAATTTGTATGGAGGAAATAGAATAAAAAATGTACATACTTCATACAAAGGCCTTAAGAACCATATAGATACTGAAATACCATATATATACACTAAAAAATACAAAATGAAATGTGTCACCTTATTTAATTACATACAAATCAACAGAACACAAAAACCATAAAACAATGAATTCATTAGGATATATCAATATATGAGCCACTCTAACAATTAATGATAAAATTCATCATGAATTTTTGATTGGGTTAAAAAACAAATGTGACTATATATATGAGAATATTAATACACTAGTCTTTAAGCCGGTTACATTAATGGGTGCTAAAATAGATGTGTCTGTCTGTCTTTCTTTCTCTCTCTCTCTCTCCTTGGCCGCTGTCTGTCTTTCTTTCTCTCTCTCTTTCTCTCTCTTTGGCCGCTGTCAGTCTTTCTTTCTATCTGTGTCTCTCCTTGGCTGCTTTCTGTCTGTCTGTCTCTCTGTCTTTCTCTCTTTCCTTGGCTGCTGTCTGTCTTTCTGTCTCTTTCTTTCTCTCTTTGGCCACTGTCTGTGTGTCTGTCTTTCTGTCTCTTTCTCTCTCTCTCGTTGGCTGCTGTCTGTCTTTAGCTCTCTCTCTCTCTCTCTCTCTCTCGTTGGCCACTGTCTGTGTGTCTTTCTGTCTTTCTCTCTCTCTCTCTCCTTGGCCGCTGTCTGTGTGTCTTTCTGTCTTTCTGTCTCTCTCTCTCGTTGGCCGCTGTCTGTGTGTCTTTCTGTCTCTGTCTCTCTCTCTCTTGTCGGCCACTGTCTGTCTATCTTTCTGTCTCTTTCTCTCTCATTGGCTGCTGTCTGTCTGTCTTTCTGTCTCTTTCTCTCTCGTTGGCTGCTGTCTGTCTGTCTTTCTGTCTCTCTCTCTTGTTGGCCGCTGTCTATCTGTCTTTCTGTCTCTCTCTCTCATTGGCTGCTGTCTGTCTGTCTTTCTGCTTCTTTCTCTTTCGTTGGCCACTGTCTGTCTGTCTTTCTGTCTGTGTCTCTCGTTGGCCGCTGTCTCTCTTTCCATTTCTCTCTCTCGTTGGCCGCTGTCTGTCTGTTTTCTGTCTGTCTGTCTTTCTGTCTCTGTCTCTCTCATTGACCGCTGTCTGTCTGTCTTTCTGTCTCTTTCCCTCCATCCCGTTCCACGCCTGAACCCCGCTCACCTCATCTTATAACCATTTTCTATCATTTTACTTGCTATAGTGCCATAAAGTAGGGAATGCATTATTTTAATCCATCTTTAACAGTATAACATTTACCAATGATCTCTTCCCAATGATGCCTATATTTTAAAGGTGGATGGAGATGCTCCAATTGCGCATTGTATAACCTGGTGATACTACCCATCCCACTTTCTTTCATCATGGCACTCTCTAAATTTGATTGTTCAGCAGTAACTAAGGGCTCCTTTTACGAAGCCACGTTAGTAGTTTAACGCACGTAATAGCTGGGGTTAGTTCTAGCCGTGTAGCATGGGTTTAGCACGCACTAAAAAGCTGTGTGTGCTAAAACCACTAACGTGGCTTCATAAAAGGAGCCCTAATTCTTTAATGATCTTTTTTTAAATATAACTTTCAATTTGTCTATAGTAGAATAGGTCTCGGTAAAAGGCCATATTCATCTACCAATACTTCAAAAGGGACAATTTTACCATTGTCTAATAGTTGACCCAATGTTCTAAGACCTTTTCTACCCCATATATGAAAAGCCATTTCCGGGACAAAATTAGGCATATATTAGCTGCCCCCAGAAAATAGATTTTATCTCCATATCATCGCCTACGTACCTGGGTCCACAGATCTAAAGTGTGTTGTATTACAGGGTTAGACATCTTAGCTATAGTAGAGAGTTGAGCTAGTAGGGGCCAGGGTATTGCCCATAACAGGACTGTACTCATTATCTTTTGCTCCATGTTCACCCATGATTTCTCACTGTCCCATTTCCAATTAACTAAATATAGCAATTGAGCTACTTGATAATAATATCAAGAATGTGGCACTGCCATTCCTCCCAATTTCCTAGGTTGGTTTAACATCACACTGCTTACCCTTGGAGTTTTATATTTCCAAATATATTCAAATATCTTCCGCTCCAAATGAAGAAAAAAAATTTTAGGGAGGGAGATTGGCAGGGCTGAAAATAGGTAGAGCAATCTTGGAAGTACTACCATCTTAATTGTTTGCACTCTGCCTAGCCACGAGATATTAAAATTTTTCCATCTATCTTGATAGATTGCTTTCACAAGAGGGGGAATCATTCTGGTTTTAATCATCCGTTTGGTTTTACCAGTGTACCACTTCTGGCATGGACATATAATTGTGTAAATGACCTGGGTAGTATTGCAAACACTATACTCTTTCAATTTAACATCTTCTTAAAACAATCATGAGTTTGTAGAATGTGCCAATTTTTCTTGATAATGCCTTGTGTATCATGGGAAAGATGAGAAAACCTTAATGTATACACTATATCCGGTTTTGTTCTAGTCACTACTGGTTTGAGCAGCTCCTCTCTGTTTCCTTTGTGCCTTTTGAAAACTCTCCTTGACGCAATCCTCTGGATAGCCTCTTGCTATGAAGTTATTCATCATTAATGGTGCTTGTTGTTCGAATTCATCAATATCAGTGCACAATCTCCATAATCTTAGAAACTGTGAATAAGGAAGATTCTTCTTCAGACTCTTGTTATGAAAACTAGTAAAATGAAGGTAAATATTTCTATCTGTGTCCTTACTATATTAAGATTGCATCAAAGGAAAAACTTCCACCGTAGGTGCAAGCAACTTCAGGCAGGGTCAGATGGCTTGCACAAATTACACTAATGTGCCACGAAGGTAAGGGGGAGGGAGGGAGATGCTCGGACCGCGCAAGGGGTGCTGAAGGGCGGTGGAAAGGAAAAACACTGAAGGGGGTGGTGAGAGGGAATGGTGGTGGTGAAAAGGAATGGAACTGTCGCTGAAGGGGGTGGGGAGGAATAGACGCTGAAGGGAAATGTGGAGGACAGAGTGGGGAGAAGACGCTGAAGGGAAATGGGGAACAGAGAGTGGGGAGAAGACACTAAAGGGAAATGGGGAACAGAGAGTGGGGAGAAGACGATGGAAGGAAAGAAGATAGAGATGCCAGACTATGGGGGGGAGTGGAGGGAAGAGATGAGTGCCAGACCAATTGGGGAAGGGGGTGAAGGGAAAGGCACAGTAACAGCGCAAATGGAAGATGCAAAGAGAAGGCAGACAGTGGATGGAAGGAATTGAATGAGAAGATGAGGAAAGCAGAAACCAGATAACAAAGGTAGAAAAAAATTTCTATTTCTTTTCTTTTTCCTTTTTTTGCTTTAGGATAAAGTAGTATATTAGTTGTGTTGATAAAAATTTATAAACAAAGCCCTGCTAGCTGAACATCTCTTTCTCTAGTTCAGCAGCCAGAACTTTAATTTATAAGGAAGGAATAAACTAAATATTGCAGTACTGAGGCTTGTATGAATGCTGCAGGGACAGTAGTCGTGGAAACGGGGATGGGGTGGGGACAGTGGTCACAGGGATGGGGCGGTGATGGGGACAAACTTTTTCCCTGTGTCATTCTCTAATATAAACATCAATTTTTAAAAAGAATTCCAGGAGTCATATAGGAAATTACAGATCGATAAGCCAGATGCCAGTGCCTGGCAAAATGGTAGCATAAGGAACAAAATTACTGATCACATGGACAAACATAGGTTAATAAACAGGGTCAACAGTCAATGGAAAACTTGTCTCACGAATTTGATACATCTTTTAAGGCATGAATAAACATGGATAAAGGTGAGCCAGTTGAAGTAACATATCTAGATTTTCAGAAAACCTTTGACAAAGTCCCTCATGAGAGATTCCTAAGAAAATGTAAATACCAAGGAAGATGAGGCAATGTGCTGTTGTACACTGGAAATTGGTTAATAGAAAGCAGAGAGTAGGTTAAATGTCAGTTCTCTAAGTGGAGGAATGTGCCACAGGAATCTGTACTGGGGCCTGGATGCACAAAATCATCATTAAAATCCTGTGGGTCACTGTGGGGCCGATAAATTGTCTGATTTGAAAACAGTGATTGATGTTCATACGTCTTCACATGCAAATTAGTTTGACGGAGGTCTGCCATAATCCTATCCAATCAGTCACTGAAAAAGTGACTTTGACACATGCGCAGAGCTAGTAGGGGATGCCTTGAAACAAGCTCCTGCTGCTCAGCTATTCAGGGCAGGAAGATTTTTTTTTTTTAATGGGCACAGATGTATGTGTGTTACACATGCACAATATCTGTCTCCATTTTAAAAAATTGTGCCGGCCCCCCTGACAATGGCCCCCTCCATAGGCACCTGAGTCAATCAGGGCCTTAGGCCCCTCCCAGTGCATCCCAGGATGCACCGGGAAAGAGAAGGCCTGCCATTTTGAAAAAGTTGTCTGCTAACAGGAGGGACTGAGCATCCCTCCTGCTGCATATGTTACAGGGTGGGGCGGGGGCATGGGAGGATCCGTGCAGCAGTCAGGAAGGAGTGGGCATCCCTTCTGCTGATGATCTTCACAGGGGGGGTTCAGGAGGGGGGTTCAGGCAATGGCGTACTGAGGGTGGGAGGTGCCTAAGGCAGTGGCGCCCCCCCCCCACACACACACCCTCCTCTCTACCCCCTCACTCATTCCCCACTCCCCACTCCCCACACCACACTCAAACTCTCCCTTTCCCTGTACCTCTTTAAATATTTGCCAGTGTAAGCAGCTTCTCCAGCCTGATGCTCATGCCAGCGTTGGGTTTCCTTCTGACTTAATTTCCTAGCCCCACGACCAGGAAGTAATTTCAGGCCAGTGCAAGCAGCAGGAGAGAGTTATTCGCGCTGGCAAATATTTAAAGACATAAGGGGAGAAGGGAAGGTGCAAGCATGGTGTGGGGGGACAGAGAGGCTGGCACCCCTCCCAATATAGTGCCTGTGGTGGTCTATCTCACCTTTCCTATGTCACTAGGTCCAGGTAGCCGTGATCTTCACGGGGAGTAGGGAGCTGGGGGGGTCTGGGTGGCTGAAATCTTCACGGGGGGGTCCAGGGTGGCAGAGGCAGGAGGGAGTGGGTATCCCTCCTGCTGATCATCGGGGGAGGGGAGTTGGGAAGTCTGGGGATCCATGGCTGAGACTATAGGAGCACACATATAATGTTCCTTTAATACATGTGAATATGGCAGATCTGTCGGTGCTAGATTTTGTGCAACCCTAAATGATATTAGTGCATCGGTTGGCATGCTCGCTTTAATAGTAATTACCTCATTTTAATACTAATGTGCTCATTTGCATAGCAAAGTCAGAGGCTACAACAGACGGAAAAGCCCATGGTGAGCCATTGTGTGCCTGACCATATCTGGCGAAGGACTTAAGAAGACTTGAAGTGGTCCAGAGGAGGGCGACGAAAATGATAGGAAGTTTGCGCCAGAAGAGGAGAGACTGGAAGGCCTGAATATGTATACCCTAGAACAAGGGTGTCCAACCTGCGGCCCGAGGGCCGCATGCGGCCCTGTGAAGTATTTTGTGCGGCTCCGGTCGAGGGTGATGCAGTGTTTTCTTCTGCTGCCCCTGGGCGTTTACCATCTTGCTGGCTCCCTCCTCTGTCTTGCTGTAGCGTTTGCGCATTTGTGCGGCCCCAGAAACATTTTTTTCGGCCAATGCGGCCCAGGGAAGCCAAAAGGTTGGACACCCCTGCCCTAGAATAAAGGAGGGACAGAGGAGATATTATTCAGATGTTCAAATACTTGAAAGGTATTAACGTAGAACAAAATCTTTTCCAGAGAAAGCAAAATGGTAAAACCAGAGGACATAATTTGAGGTTGAGGGGTGGTAGATTCAAGAGCAATGTAAGGAAATTCTACTTTAGGGAGAGGGTGGTGGATGTCTGGAATGCACTCCTGAGAGAGGTGGTGGAGAGGAAAACGGTGACGGAGTTAAAAAAAAGCATGGGATGAACACAGAGGAACTAGAATCAGAAAATAATAGTAAATATTGAAGAACTAAGGCCAGTACTGGGCAGACTTGCACGGTATGTGTCTGTATATGGCCTTTTGGTTGAGGATGAGCTGGGGAGGGCTTCAATGGCTGGGAAGGTGTAGATGGTCTGGAGTGAGCTTTGATGGAGACTTCAGCAGTTGGAACCCAAGCACAGTACCAGATAGAGCTTTGGATTCTTGCCCAAAAATAGCTATGAAGAAAAAAATGTAAAAAAATTTTAATTGAATCCGGTTGGGCAGACTGGATGGACCATTCGGGTCTTTATTTGCCATCATCTACTATGTTACTATCAGTCAGTAAATTACTTCAATTCTAAACCAGTTCAAACTGATTTAGCAATGATTGCTAAATGCACGATGAGTGCATCCGGTGGGATCGACGCTTTTTGACATATTTATAAATGATCTAGAAAAGGGAAGGAAAAGCGTCTTTAGTAGCTGAAGATTGGAGGGTGGCCAATGTTATGCCAATTTTTAAAAAGGGTTCCAGGGGAGATCTGTGAAATTACATACCAGTAAGCCTGACTTCAGTGCCAGGCAAAATAGTGGAAACAATTATAAAAAATAAAATTGTGGAACACGTAGACAGACATGATTTAATGGGACAGAGTCAGCATGGGTTCAGCCAAGGGAGATGGCTGAGGGGAAATATGATTAAAGTCTACAAAATCCTAAGTGGTGTAAAACGGGTACAAATAAATTGATTTTTTTTGCTCCATCAAAAATGATAAAGACTAGGGGCACTCAATGAAGTTATAGGGAAATACTTTTAAAACCAATAGGAGGAAATATTTTTTCACTCAGAGAATAGTTAAGTTCTGGAACGCGTTTCCAGAGGTTGTGGTAAGAGCGATTAATGTAGCCAATGAAGTGCATAGTCTCTTATTGAGACAGACATGGAGGAAACCAATGCTTGCCCTGGATCGGTAGCATGGAATGTTGCTACTTTTTGGGGTTTTGCCAGGTACTAGTGACCTGGATTGGCTACTGTGAGGAAAGGCTACTGGGCGAGATGGACCATTGGTCTGACCCAGTAAGGTATTCTTATGTTCTTATCCTCGTTATGCCACCCTCGTTAAGGCAGACCCAGGGAAAACTACTGCTTATCCCTGGAAGTTGGTAGCATGCAATCTTGATGCTACTTGGGATTTTGTCATATACTTGTATGTTGTGATCTAGTTTGACCCTTGTTGGAAGATAGCCTTTTGGTCTGATCCAGTATGGCGATTTATATGTTTGTTATCATTCAAATTTCAGCAGCAGGGCACAAATGCAAATGGTTCAGCCTTGCAGGATGCAAGGGAGGTAAGGTGCTAGAATTGCTCCTGTCTGTTGTCTTCTTATTTTGGCTGTGGTACAGAGGACAGGGCAGGTGAGCAAGGGGGCGTGTTGCATAGGGTATTATTCTGACTTGGTGCAGTCCTGATAATAGCAGTTATGGCAGAAGTAAAGTGGTTGGGGAGGGTGGGGGGAGTGGGGAGAAATTGGCTCCAGAAAGTTATCTTAAGAGTGTAAGAGTGCTTGATGGTCTTGGAAGGAATTTCGCTGGTGTCAAAGGACAGCTGCATATCTGATAGGGGGATTTGATAGCCTAAGGGATTTTTCATAGACTACATTACATTAAAATACATTTCTAGACTGCAGTACCTTCCAGATCAATATGGTTTACATCATCAAGAGACTGTACATTACAGTGAAATACAAGAGAAATATCATCTTCCTTATTTTCCTAAGAATTTTTTCAAAAAGAGATGTCTTTAATAGTTTTTGGAAATGCATATATGAAATTGAAGAAGCAAATAAAATATGCAGTTCCAAATCCCAACTAGCAGCCTGATATGCAATTTTTCGATGCAAAAATTTATTGTAAAGACATCCTTGTACTGGAGGGAACACAAACAATGAAGTTATCCTTGATGGAAGGGTCAGAGTATGAAATCTCCTTGTTGATCAGCCCTTTCACCTTAAGTTGTGACAGCATGAACACTGAAAATGTAATAATGTCTGGTATGTTAAATTATTAGTGTTAATAATTATCAGGTGGAAGAGATCATATCATTTGCATATGACGCACAATTAATTAACTTTCACATTCATACTAACTTTAGCACAACCATAGCCCTCCCAAATGTGTTAGGTGATCATTTTAAGATATACAATAATATTTTAATGCATATGTGCATAACTGCCTTTAGGTGCACGCTAACATGATTGCACAAGTCCCCAAGAAAGAAGGCAGTTATTGAGTCTTATTGTAAGACTCAAGCAAACTCACTGCCCAAAAATTATTAACCACAGTCGTAGTCCCAAAATGTTAGAGCTGCTAATAGTCTTGTAATAATTGTTTATCCCTGACATATGAAAGGGGAGGGGATTTGATATACTGCCTTTCTGTGGTTACAATCAAAGCAGGTTACATGCAGGTATTTATTTTGTACCTGGGGGCATTGAAGGGTACGTGATTTGCCCAGAGTCACCAGAAGCTGCAGTGGGAATTGAACTCAGTTCCCCAGGTTCTCAGACAACTGCACTAACCATCAGGCTATTCCTCCTATGATAGGACTTATCAAGTCAACATCTTTTGACCAAGAAGTGTGAAGTAGGAAAAATAAGAAAGCTATTTGGGAGAATTTTTAATAGTGAATGCCATGGTTCTACCGTCTTTGTCCTCCAGGAATGCTATATAAGAACAAGACAATCTTTAGACTTATCTGTCAATCAGATCAATAATGTCATTAAATGAAAGACAGAGAGGAAAACTGGAAAGTGATCATTTTGAAATGTTGTTATGTATCGTGGCATGAGGTGACGAGTCAGAAAGAAAAGCCACTGACAAGGCAGAGCATGTAAGCTGAGGTTAGTGCTTTGCTATGCTTGTTAAAATTGCAGCATCCTGGGAGGGTCACATGCTGTTGCTAAGGCGAGGAAGATTAATGGCACTTCGCATGCTGGTGGCTTGTACAGACCACATTGACCCATGTGCAAACTGAGTCTGACAGGAGTTCAGGAAGAGCACCCTTAGGCTAATTTACTCTTGCAGAAATGATTCCTTTGGGAGTCAAAGAGCAAAGTATCACTCTGCAAGCTAACAACCAAAAAACAGCACTGAATCAAAAGTGTGTCAGGAGACTTTGATTTCAGTTATCCTTATAATGAAATTCTGGACCTAGGCTTTGAAAAAAACAATGAATTATCATTTGATTCACTTTGAAAAGAAAGGAATAGTTTAGATTTTTTTTTAAATGGATGCTGGGTCTACTCTATCATATGTTTTTACAAAGATATAATTCTAGTGACTATCCACTGATGGCCGAGTCAGCAGTAAGCAGATATTTTACTCTGAGCTCATAAACATGTTGCCATATCCTTTGGTGAGGGAGACGGAAAGAACTTCATTAAATTCTATTTTATGGATGTGAAATCACTTTGGGGGCAGCAGGAAACCATGCAAGTAATTAACTTTGCAGTCACCAACAAGTCTCCCTGGGCTGGCAGGGAATTCATAACGAGGCTATCTGACATAGTATTATTGTGTACTAATCATGTCCTTATTCTTAAAGGAGATCTAAAAGATAGCTACACAAGTTTCTGCATAATAATAAAAGGCTTGTTGTGAATCATACATTTTACAATAAACAATTGGTTTTCATTAGAAAAGTGTAATGATGCCACAAAAGTGTGTCTCTTATGAAGAAACAGGTGTAATTATGAAAAAAAAATTATATGAAACCTTTGTTCTTATGGAAAGAACCTCTCCTATCACAGAAGCATGGCAGTGTTTTCTAAAAACAATTCCTTATTGTGTCATAGTTAATCACTATGGTATATCATGTTTACTGAAGTAAGGTGGCAAGTCAAATGCACCCAGACATTTCAGCGCAGGACAATTGCACGCATGATAATTGCACATAGGACAATAGATCTGCTCGCATGTATCCGCTCAAATGCTTGCATGAATTATGACTGCGTGCATTTCTCTTGCGCGCATTTGACTATGAACCCTAGTTCATAGTCATAGTTGTTTTTCTTTTATTCAGTCTTGATTATCTGCAGTTTAATCCTATGTGCAAATGCAAATGGCAAATCAGAAACACAAATCATAATGTTACAAAGTGCAACCCACTAACCCATGATACATTCTCAACCCTTGTTTTCATCTTATACTAACAATATGTGAGTTCATGTTTATACAAGCAATTCACTGTGGCTCCGGTTTACTACAGTACGGTAAAGCTTTGTGGTGGTTATACATTTAGGGCATGGTTCTATATATAGCACTAAAAATTAGGTGCCAAATCGTACAATGCTAAACACAATTCTACAAAAGTTAGGTGCTCCCTCTTTATGCCAGGATTTTTTGGGCCTAAATATGTGTGCTTAAGTTAGGCGCCTACCACAGCCTATGTCCAAAACAGGCACCTATGTGTAAAACACGCCTGTGATCCCATGGTAGTACCATGCCTACTTTGTGATAGGCACCTTAGACTAGGCAGTGGTAAGCATCTACCAAGTTAGGCACCTAACACCCAATTAAGTGCAATATGCATCAATTATAAGATGTTAAACCCCAATAAATAAATAAAATAATTGTCAATTATCAGCATGATTAAGTCTATTGAACAATTATGTTAGGCACTTCTCAAACATTGGCTAGGTGTGCCAATGTAGGGACCTAA
This sequence comes from Geotrypetes seraphini, assembly GCF_902459505.1. Lineage (NCBI taxonomy): Eukaryota > Metazoa > Chordata > Amphibia > Gymnophiona > Dermophiidae > Geotrypetes > Geotrypetes seraphini. Next base: position 257,503,337 of record NC_047086.1, read on the forward strand.
CTTTAGGCTGACTAAATAGAATTTGCCTTTTATTGCCAGAGCTAATGAATGGCATATGAAGAACTTCTGTGTTAAGAGTTGAGGGCATTGCTTGTGTTTTTGGAATTTAGGCTGTCATGTAGCAAGCGCAGAGAAAAATTTGCTACTGTGGTTTACAAGTCAGTGGCATAGTAAGGAGGGGGCGGGGAGGTGGTCCACCCCGGGCGCCATCTTGGTGAGGGTGCAGGCACCCATCCTTCTCTCCGTCCCCTGCTCCTTCTCTGCCCACCCCACTGCTGCGTGTGTGTTCCGCTTCCCTTCCCCCCATACCTCTGTGCACCATTCCGGGTGCAAGCAGCAACCCTCAACCTGCTGTCACACCAGCATTGGCTCTTCCTCTGACATCACTTCCTGGACCTGCGCCTTGGAAGTGACATCAGAGGTAGAGCCAACAGTGGTGTGACAGCAGGTTGGGGGTTCCTGCTCACATCAGGAACATTACAGAGGTATGGGGGAAAGGAAGCGGCGGGGCAGGGAAGGAGCGTGTGCAGGTGGAGATGGAGAAGAGGGCAAGGGAGGGATGCCTCTCACCCTCGCTATGCCACTGTTACAAGCATTGCAATTCACATAATGGTATTAGTGCCTCTGAAGTTTGTGCTGTGCTATTTGCTATATGAGTCAGTCCCCACCTATTTCCTACTCCTGTCATGTAGCAAAATGGTGCTTCTTCTGCCTGCTAAGTTAATCTGCTGCATAAATGATTAGACTGAAAGTCTGAACAGTTTAGCGGATGCACCATTTTATATTTTGTGTGATATACAGTACAGCATTATTTCTTCTTCTCAGCAGATCAAGTTAACATAATATAGTAACATAGTAGATGACGGCAGATAAAGACCCAAATGGTCCATCCAGTCTGCCCAACCTGATTCAATTTAAATTTTTTTTTTTATTTTTTTTTTCTTCTTAACTATTTCTGAGCAAGAATCCAAAGCTCTACCTGGTACTGTGCTTGGGTTCCAACTGCCGAAAACTCCGTTAAAACCTACTGCAGCCCATCTACACCCTCCCAGCCATTGAAGCCCTCCCCAGCCCATCCTCCACCAAACGGCATTATACAGACACAGACCGTGCAAGTCTGCCCAGTACTGGCCTTAGTTCAATTTTTAATATTATTTTCTGATTCTAGATCCTCTGTGTTCATCCCATGCTACTCTCCACCACCTCTCTCAGGAGCGCATTTCAGGCATCCATCACCCTCTCCATAAAGTAGAATTTCCTAACATTGCCTTTGAATCTACCACGCCTCAACCTCAAATTATGTCCTCTGGTTTACCATTTTCCTTTCTCTGGAAAAGATTTTGTTCTACGTTAATACCCTTCAAGTATTTGAACATCTGAATCATATCTCCCCTGTCTCTCATTTCCTCTAGGGTATACATATTCAGGGCTTCCAGTCTCTCCTCATACATCTTCTGGCGCAAGCCTCCTATCATTTTTGTCACCCTCCTCTGTACCACTTCAAGTCTTCTTACGTCCTTCGCTAGATATGGTCTCCAAAACTGAACACAATACTCCAAGTGGGGCCTTACCAATGACCTGTACAGGGGCATCAACACCTTCTTCCTTCTACTGGCTACGCCTCTCTTTATACAGCCCAGCATCCTTCTGGCAGTTGTTCTCATTAATAAGACATTTCAGGTTAAGATAATTTTTGTGCAAGGGTCTAGCACTGAGTCAAATTGGAAGAGGAAATTATTACTATTTTTTAGTTACCGTAATTCTAGCTACCAAATCATACAGTCTGTTTAAGCTCTGTGATAGAAACGATCCATTAATCTAATATGTATATGTTAGAGGAGAGGCAGGATAGAAGGGCTATCTCAAAGGTGTAATAATGCACAAGACAATTTTTAAACTAAGGGTTTAGCAATAGTTAATTGGAAGAGGATTGACTCAAGCATAACCAATGGAAATACTTCTTCACAGAAAAACTGGTGTGTGGATGGAACAGTAATCTAATTTTTGCACTTCTATACCACCTCTTCCCTGGAATCATAGCCTAAAGTGGTTTACAAAGTAAATAGAAGAGATAGTAAAAGAAAAACATTTAAAAACTAACCATTGTTTTCTAAAAAGAGTATAGCCATTTAAGTTTCTATGAAATAGAAGGTAGGAATTATAGCTCTGAATATAGAACAGAAGAGAATTCCAAATGAGACAGACCCACAGGAGAATGACTGTTCCAAAATCCTTTTAAAATGAGTTGCTTTAGAACAGGGGTGTCAAAGTCCCTCCTCGAGGGCCGCAATACAGTCGGGTTTTCAGGATTTCCCTAATGAATATGCATGAGATCTATTTACATGCACTGCTTTCATTGTATGCTAATAGATCTCATACTTATTCATTGGGGAAATCCTGAAAACAGGATTGGATTACGGCCTTCGAGGAGGGACTTTAGAAGGCTTTAGAAGAAGGAAGAATTAACTTATAATTTCAACATTGCCGACAAACTACCAGGCTTGAAGGAAAACACACTAAAGACAGAAGCTCATCAGGAGTTAATCCATTAAAAATTGTAAAAATAAAACAAATTTTAAAGTCATCATAGTTTAAAAGGGCCTCTTAGTTTCCTGTGTTCCTGCAGAGTTATTTTTCTCTATTCCATTCAGCTAGGTCTGTTAAGGATGAGAAATTTCAGTCACAGCTCCCATCTTTGGTGGTGGCTGATTTGAGCCAGTTGGTTAGAAGCCCAATCCACCAAGGATGAACACACTTTGAAATGTTGCTACTATTTGGGGTTTTTGCCAGGTAGTAAGTAGTGACCTGGACTGGCCACCATGAAGACGAGCTACTGGGCTAGATAGACCATAGTTTGACCCACCAAGGCTATTCTTTGGTTCTTATGGGGGCTGATTCTACAAAGGGCACCTAATTGTCAAAGCACCCTTAATAGGCTCAGTAATTGTTTAAAAAAAATGAATTGGGCTATAGGTGCTGATCCAATTCTATAACAGATAGGCACCCTATCGCAATGCACTTAGTGGAACCTAATGCCTAAGTGGCCATTTCTATGAGTGGAGCGTGAGTTAGACACCACTAAGCAGTATTATCCAAAAACTTAGGCACCTGAAATGTAGGCCTTTAAAACCCTCACCTACATTTCAGGTGCCTAAATTTTTACATAGGCACTGCTAGCCACAATTCTATAAGTGGCGCCAAAGTGTGATTGACACACAGCCTGCGCCTATTTTTTTAGGTGCCAGCCAATTTAGGCGCCATTTATCAGCCTTATGGTGTTTGGTACGGAATCCCTACCTTTGTATCAGAAATTCATTATGAAGGAATGGAGACCAGTAATATGTTCTTTCCATTTATTTGGGGGGGGGGGGGGTTCTATGGAGTAGAGTGTTGAATGGTAAATAAAAGTCTATAAAGGAAGTTAAATAGACTACAAGAGCAATGACTGATATTGAAAAATGGGAAAAAAATTTGCCTTGGCAGCTCAGAGAACTAGTTCAATAGATTCAATTTACCGTAATTGCAATTAGAGGACTGGCAACAAATAGTAAATTCTTCCTTAGATTAAATTGCTTTAGAATAGATGAAGTCATCCCACTGATAACATGCAATGGTTTTCAAACACTCTAAAAATAACAGAAAATTAAGTTGCATAATTTTAAAAGATATCAGAGAAAGTCTAGTTTAATTCTGTTTGAAGAAAAAAAAAAAACACTGGTCATTCTGATTCCAGCAGATAGAGGAGGAAAGGAGTCAGCTGATTATCCCCTCTTCTCTCCACCTGAGGATTCTCAGCGGAACTGAGGCCCCACCTCCTGGACCTGATTAAGCAGCCCTTTAAAGAGATGTGTGTCAGGTGGGCCTGCGCCATCAGCGGGCCCCTCCAAAGAGCCCTTTGTGTGGCCTTTCATGTGGAACAAGTAGCCCAAGCTAAAATCTCTGCTCAACTTCACCCATAAGTAACAGTCCACAAAGCTGTTTAATTGAGGACCAATGCGTCAGAGGAAATCACTCTTTGAATCCACTTTCAAGTTTCAAGGACCCAAAATTTGGAACTGCCTCCTGACCTGCTTACATCAGACCTCTTCCTATCTTCAATTTAGGAAGCTGCTAAAACTGCATCTGTTTTCATTATATTCTTGCTATGATTCATGTCTATGTTGCTAACCTTATTAATCTTATGTAAGATGCAATGATTCCCAGTTGACATTTGCAGAGTATAAGAAACAATATGGTATGGTATGGTTTAGAAATAAGTAAGAAATGTTGGAGGAAAGAAAGTTGTCTTAATGGTATCTCGTGTTGATAACTACACTCCTTAATGAGCTCTTTATATTTAACATGTTCACGCTTTATCTGACTCCTGTTTCAGTCTTTAAATGGTATACGGAAGGGATGATATTATGATTAAAATATATTTGGGCTCAATTTTCAGTGGCAATGCCAGCTCCAGTATTTAAATTGATATGTATATTCAGTGTTCTTATGTATACAGTCCACAATGCTGACTACACTGCACAACAATTTTTTGGTTAAGTCTTGATTCCTGAAAAGTTTTTGGTGATTATGACAGGTACCAACTTGGTATGCTCAAATATGGTTTTGGTTTTACTGCATCACGTAAGAACTATGAGAAATAGACATTTTTATGTTTACTGACAATAAAATATATAGTCAAGTTTACGTTTCGCACAAGCGACTAAATGAAACAGAATTAAAAGTGTTTTGCTCCCGAGTTTCTTTTATATTCAGTGTCTGGTGCATCACGTTGTAGCATCCAACAATAGTCGGCAAGCATTGACGGATTCCAATTGCCCTGGTATCGTTTCTCCATCGTAGCTATGTCTTGATGAAACCTTTCACCGTGCTCGTCACTCACAGCACCGAGATTTGCGGGGAAGAAGTCCAAGTGTGAATGGAGGAAATGAATCTTGAGTGACATATTGCACTTCATTCTCTTGTATGCTTTGAGAAGTTTGTCTACCAGCTGAATGTAGTTTGGGGCTCTGTAATTGCCCAGAAAATTGTCAACAACGTCTTTCAAGGCTTTCCAGCCAATTTTTTCCGGCCCAACTAACAGATCTTCAAATCGCTTGTCACTCATAACATGTCTGATCTGGGGGCCAACAAAAATACCCTCTTTGATCTTGGCATCAGTTATTCTTGGGAACATCTGTCTTAAATAACGAAAACCTTCCCCTTCCTTGTTCATTGCTTTCACAAAATTCTTCATGAGTCCCAGTTTAATGTGAAGAGGAGGCAAAAATATCTTTGTCGGGTCAACAAGCGATTCATGTGCTACATTTTTCTGTCCTAGAACTAACTTTTTACGGAGTGGCCAGTTCTTTCTAGAATAGTGCGACTCTCTGTCTCGGCTGTCCCATTCGCAGATGAAACAGCAGTACTTTGTATAGCCAAGCTGCAGTCCTAGTAACAGAGCAACGACTTTGAGGTCTCCACAGATATTCCAGTTATACCTGGTATACTGGACATACTTTAGTAACATTTCCATATTCTCATATGTTTCTTTCATATGTGCTGCATAGCTAACAGGTACTGAAGGATAAACGTTGCCATTGTGCAACAGAACAGCTTTCAGGCTTAACATTGACGAATCAATGAAAAGACGCCACTCTTCCGGGTTGTGATCACAACCAAAGACCGAGAACAATCCTTCAATGTCACAACAGAAACAGAGACTGTCGACTTGTGCAAAAAATTTGGTTATATCATGATGCCGGTCTCGAAACACAGAAATTTTCGTACCTGGTGATAGCAAACACCATTCCTGCAGTCTCGAACCTAGCAGCTCAGCTTTTGCTTTTGACAGACCCAAATCTCTGACCAAATCGTTCAATTCGGACTGTGTTATCAGATGTGGATTGCCTGATGAGGATGGTTCAAAATCCGGGTCAATGTCACTGTTAGAACCCTGCACTGCAGTTTCTTCATCTGGTTCGTCTAAGGTCCAATCCTCTGGTGGTTTCGGAACTGGAAGACTGTCATCATGTGGCATGGGTCTCATTGCTGAAGGCAGATTAGGATATTCAATTGACTTCTTGTTTTTGGCAGAGAAACCAGACACATTAGTCAAACAGAAATAACAGTCCGTCACATGGTCTTTCTGTTCTCGCCATATCATCGGAACAGCAAATGGCATCGTCTTTCGAGTACCTCTGAGCCAGGCTCTCAGACTAACAGCACATGTCGCACAGCAAATGTGAGGCGCCCATTGCTTGTCTTGATCACCTATTTTGCAGCCAAAATACAGATGATAGGCTTTCTTTACAAGGGCAGTCATCGAACGTCTCTGAGGCGTAAGTGTATATTCCCCACAGATATAGCAGAATGTGTCGCGGCTGTTACGACACCGACGAGACATATTGCCCGACACCAAAACGTCTATAGCATCAAGCTTACTTACTGTTATATTGCTACAGCTACTATACTACTATACTTTACTATACTGATACTATATACACACACGGACTATCTATATTAACCAAATGAGCAGGATCGGTGTATGGAAGCCACCATTATAGCATGGTGAGACAGCGCAAGCTCGTTCAGACCTGCCCAGACATGCCCAGGATGTCATCTTCCATAAAACAGCTTCCAACCTGGCTAGATTTTATGCATGGACATACCCAGGCGGCACAAACCGTTGTTGATAAGACACTTATGGGAGAAAAAATTGTTTGCATCCAAATATAAGAAAAAATCACGACAAAATTGAAGATTTCTCTGAAATGGTACGTGATGGGTAATTTTTGATGTAATATTCATGATCAGCACCCAAAATTCTATAAGAAACACCCAGCAGTGTTCAGGAAGCAAAAACTTTGTTGTGCAGTGCTATAATGCCATCATTGCCAATGCTTCTGTAAGAGCATAAAAACATAAGAATAGCTTTACTGGGTCAGACCAATGATCCATCAAGCCCAGTAGCCCGTTCTCATGGTGGTCAATCCAGGTCACTAGTACCTGGCCAAAACCCAAGAAGTAGCAATATCTCTTGCTACAGAACCCGGGCAAGCAGTGGTTTCCCCCATGTCTTTCTCAATAACAGACTATGAACTTTTCCTCCAGGAACTTGTCCAAAACTTTCTTAAAACCAGCTACGCTATTCGCTCTCACCACATTCTCTGGCAACACGTTCCAGAGTTTAACTATTCTCTGAGTGATAAAAAATTTGCTCCTATTGGTTTTTAAAGTATTTCCCTGAAACTTCGAGTGTCCCCTAGTCTTTGTAAATTTGTTGTTGTTATTTTGTTTTTTAGAATAAAAAGTATATTTTACATTTCATTCTTACTACTATAAACATCTTTATTATGGTTGGCTTTACAAACTGTCTTTGTAATTTTTGACGGAGTGAAAAATCGATCCACTTATACCTGTTCTACTCCACTCAGGATTTTGTAGACTTCAATCATATCTCCCCTCAGCCGTCTCTTTTCTAAGCTGAAGAACATATGAGAGTAGCCACAGGGGTTACTTAAATGGCCCGAAAGACCAGGACACTAGGAATACAGAATACCTAATAAGGCAGCACTCGAAATACTGTAATTTTATCTATATTTCCTTGAAATCCAAATCCCAATCCCCTGTGCAAATACAATTCTTGAAAAAGCAATAAACTAGGCTGTGTATTAGAAGAATAGAATATTTATTCCTATGGCAAGTAGCAAATTAGTATGATCAAATAGTGCAACTTTAATAGGAGACTTTCGTACTAGGCAAACTAGGATGCTTCAGAAATACAATAACCCACTATTGCATGAATTACTTGGGAAGTAAACTCACTTTTCTCTATAGGCAATGTAAAACATGTCTCCTGACCTAATCCCAAAATACACAAGAGCTGATATGACCTGTGCAGCAGAAAAGATGTCTTGGATAGCTTGGCTTCTGGAGCGATGCCCTGCACAAGTCAGTGCAGAGAAGTTCCCTCTGGCAGCAGGAGCACAGGACACTAGAACAGTTACAACCAGGGTCTGGCTATTCTCTTCAGGCTTCTATCATATACCTGAGGGGTGGCAGCTCCCGGCACTTGCAATGCGTGTTCCCCTTTAAATAGATAACTTTTAAAAGCTGAGCAAGAAGTTATATAGAAAGTGACCCCAGATTTTGCAATCAATGATCTGTGTGGATACCGTAATTCCAAATTTAATGGCATAGATCCTTTTAAATATCAAAATAACTGACCTCTAAAGGAGACCAGGGTATGTTCAATGAAATTTCATAAAAGTACCTTTAAAACAAAGAGAGGAAATATTTTTTCTCTGAACAAATAGTTAAGTTCTGGAACTCATTGCCAGAGGATGTTATAACAGCGAATAGCATAGCTAGGTTTAAAAAAGGTTTGGGCACGTTCATGGAGAAAAGTCCATGGTCTGCTATTGAGACAGACATGGGGGAAGCCACTGCTTGCCCTAGAATCAGTAGCATTGAATGTTGATACTACCTGTATTTGGGCTTCTGCCAATTACTTCTGACCTGGATTGGGCATTGTGGAAACAGGATAGTGGGCTAGATGGACCATTGGTCTGACCCAGTATGACTATTTTTATGTTGTTATTTATAAAGTATGCTTTGCACATAAAGATCTTTTATAATATTACCCTTGGGCTTATATATGTACAACAAGTATGTGCATACTTTTTTTGTGACCCTCATGTACATAAGAACATAAGCAGTGCCTCTGCTAGGTCAGACCAGAGGTCCATCACGCCCAGCAGTCCACTCACGTGGCGGCCCATCAGGTCCAGGACCTGTATAGTAATCCTCTATCTATCCCCTTCTATCCCCTTTTCCTTCAGGAAATTATCTAATCCCTTCTTGAACCCCAATACCTATCACACCCTCTGGAAGCGCATTCCAGGTGTCCACCACCCTTTGGGTGAAGAAGAACTTCCTAGCATTGGTTCTGAATCTGTCCCCTTTTAATTTTTCCGAATGCCCTCTCGTTCTTGTAGTCTTGTAGAGCTAGGGCAGAACTGCAAGTAACATGGTTTGTTTATAAAATATAAGTATGTGTTTCTATATCAGGCATAAATATCTGTGGCTTCAATCTAGCCATGATTTTTGTCACATTGCTCTAGCATTTTATAACATACACATAGTTGCCTATGCCCTCTATTTTAAAACCATGTGCACCTGTAAATATAAATTTCAAAAAGCCACTCTTTACACTTGAAGATCACTGGGAAACAGCAAATTCAAGGAGTCATGGCTTGGGTGTGGTTAAGGAGTAGGTGGGCCAAAAATAAATCCAACTGATATGCAAAGCCTCTGACCCTTAAATTGCGCTCTGCAGGCCAGCTGTAAATATTCAGTGGCACTTAACTGGGCAATGTCACGAACTGGCCATATAAATGTAGGTCACACAATATATATTACACACCACTTATTCTGGAAAGTACATCTAGTATCTTTCAGCTGGTTTTCTTTATAGGCCTCAGAATTGGAGCCTACGCACAGTTGTAGTACCACAACCTGGAATAGTCAGCGTAGTGTTTTTGCTCCTTGCTCCAATCATCGGCCAAGGGATTAGATGATATTATTCTTTTTTCTTTTTTTAGAAAGATTTTTTATATTTTATCAAAATTTTCTCAAACAGTTTATAGATATTTTTCCACTATTTTTTCAACAACAGTATTTTCTCCACTGCATCTCTGTATCAGTGTCTGTTCATCAATTTTGTAGCATGCACTTATCCACCATATTGAAAAAGATTGACAAAAAAAGCTACTTATCTCGAGCGATATTTGTTTCGCGGAGTCTATTCTTATCCACTGCTTCAGGGCCAGTGCTAAGGCATCAACTATTGCTATGTCAGCTTTTCTAAGAACCAGAATCGGCCCAGTAGCCTTAGGCCCCTCCTGTAGGTAGGGCCTTAGGCACATGGGTCCAACCCAGCCAGCCAACGTTTTTGCAGGTATGGGGGTGTCGGGGGTGGGGAGGGGTCACAGGGTCGGCAGGGGGGCTCATGAGTCAGCGGGTGGGTGGTGTTCGGCAGGCTGATCGGGGGTTTGGGGGGGCTGCATCAGGGCAGGAGGGCCTGGGATCTCTCCTGCCCGTATCTTAGAGGAGGTGGGGGGTAGGGGGGTCACCTGGGCAGGAGGGGTTGAGTTCCCTCCTGCCTGATCATTTCGGCGGGGTGGGGTGGTCACTGGGCCAGGAGGGCTTGGGCTCCATCCTGCCTGGATCATATTGGGGAGAGGGGTGGATCATGACAGGAGAGATGGCTCATTTCTCCTGTCGCAATAGCGATCCCAAGTGCAGCATTTGGCAGTACATGGTATCTCTATCACGGCAGGGGAGATGAGCCATCTCTCTTGCTGCGATGGTTTCTGGGCCGCTGATTTGATTGCGGCAGCCACCATCAGCTCAGCAGCCCCTTTTTCGTCACTTATACCTATTTTGACTTGGTCTAAGTCAAAACATATAAGTACCAACTAGGCAACCTGTTAACACTTTTAGTTCTACCTGCTGTACGCCTAGGTCTAGGTCAGCCCACCTCCCTCCCTTTCCCCTCCTCTAAAAACGCCCCTTTTCGCTCTAAGCCTTTAGAAGCAGGAGAAAGGCCTAAGCTGGTTTTAGATACATCTAAAACCAGCTTTGGTTATGGGTACTTGGACGATCAGGCTTTTTGATCGTCCAAGTACCCGTTTAGGCCACTTTTTAGACTTTTTTTATTATGAGCCCCATAGTATTTTAATAAGCGTTTAATCAAATTTACAATAAACTTGGAAACTTGGAACTCACTGTAAAGACATTTCTTCCATCCATTCTTCATATACACACAATATAATTTTATTAACATCATCCCTTCTCACTGCACTGTAACGCTTCTTCAGCAGCAAGCCCTGCCCCTTCCAACCTCGGAGTTCTCCTGCCCTCCTATTCAGCCCTTTAAAGGGCTCAATGGACTGGCATGTTTCTGCTCTAGCACAGTGAGGGGGAAGGGAGGCCACATTGTCCTCCTCACTGCACCGGAACACTTCTTTGGCAGCAAGCCCCACACCCTCCAACCTTGGAGCTCTCCTGCCCTCCTCTTCAGCCCTTTAAAGGGCTTAATGGACTGGCATGTTTCTGCTCTAGCAGAGTGAGGAGGAAGGGAGGCCACATTGTCCCCCTCACTGCATTGGAACAATTCTTCAGCAGCAAGCCCCACCCCCTCCAATCTCAGAGCTCTCTACCCTCTTTAGCCCTTTAAAGGGCTCAATGGACTTGTATGTTTCCGCTCAAGCAGAGTGAGGAGGAAGGGAGATCACATTGTCGTCCGCCCCCTCACAGCACCGGAACTTTTTTTAGCAGCAAGCCCCACCTCCTCCAATCCCGGAGCCCTCCTGCCCTCCTTTTCAGCCCTTTAGAGAACAATAGACTGGCGTATTCCTGCTCCAGCACGGTGAGGGGGAAGGGAGGCCACTTCATCCCCCTCACTGCACCGGAACACTTCTTTGGTAGCAAGCTCCACACCCTCCAACCTCTGAGCTCTCCTGCCCTCCTCTCCAGCCCTTTAAAGGGCTCAATGGACCGGCATGTTTCCGCTCCAGCAGAGTGAGGGGGAAGGGAGGCCCCATCGTCCTCCCTCACTGCACCAGAACACTTTTTTAGCAGCAAGTCCCACCCCCTCCAACCCCGGAACTCTCCTGCCCTCCTTTTCAGCCCTTTATACGACAATGGATCAGCGTATTCCTGCTCCAGTATGGTGAGGGGGGAAGGGAGGCCACATCATCCCCCCTCACTGCACCAGAACACTTTTTTAGCAGCAAGCCCCACCTCCTGCAACCCCGGAACTCTCCTTCCCTCCTTTTCAACCCTTTATAGGACTCAATGGACAGGCGTATTCCTGCTCCAACATGGTGAGGAGGAAAGGAGGCCACATCATCCCCTCTCACTGTACTGGAACACTTCTTTGGCAGTAAGCCCCGAACTCTCCAACCTCGGAGCTCTCCTGTCCTCCTCTTCAGCTCTTTAAAGGGCTGCCGAGCCAGCGGGCCTCCCCCACTGGCAGGTGCCACCAAAGGGCCCTTTGTATGGCTCTTCGGAAGGACCAAACAGGACCAAGCCAAACATTATGCTCCAGCTCCCTCAAAGACTACTCCAAACAACAAAATAAAAGGTAACTTCCCTAATCATTGGACTTCTTACAATCACAATGTGCTTTGCCATTCCAGTAATTATAGGCCAGGGTAGATATGGAGACTAGTGACGTACCAAGGAGGGAGGCTGGGGGGCACTCCGCCCCGGGTGCAGCCTTAGGGGGGTGCACAGCCAGCCAGGTCCCCTTACCTTCATGGTGCTTTCCTCCCCCACCGCCCGCCCGACCGACTGACAACAGGCCCGGTCCGACAAACCTCCCTGCCCTGTGGCCGTGAGTCTAAATTAACTTTTTACAGCAGCTGGAGCATTGAAGCTGTGTGTGCCTGCCGTAAAGGTCATCTCTGCCGTAACTGGAAGTTGCATCAGAGACGACCTTTACGGCAGCCATATGCAACTACAATGCTCCGGCTGCTGTAAAAGGTAATTTAGACTCGCGGCCACAGGGCAGGGAGGTTTGTCAGACTGGGCCTGTTGTCGGTCAGTAGGTCGGGCGGGCGGGCGGGCGGGGGGGAAGCACCACGAGGGTAAGGGGCAGGGAGGGAGAAAGGGAGGAAAGGTGGAGTGGAGAGGAAAAGACAAGGGAAATGGGTAAAACAGAGGGGGAGAAGAACGCTGAAAGCACATGGGGAAGACAGAGGGGGGAGAAGGACGCTGAAAGCACAGGGGGAAGACAGAGGGGTGGAGAAGGACACTGAAAGGACATGGAGAAGACAGAGGGGGGAGAAGGACGCTGGCAGGACATGGGGAAGATGGGGGGAGAAGGACGCTGAAAGGAAATGGGGAAGAGAGAGTGGGGAGAAGACGCTGGCAGGGAAGAAGATAGAGATGCCAGACTATAGGGGGAGCATAGGGAAGAAATTGGGTGTCAGACCAATTTGGAAGGGGGGAGAAAGGGAGAGGCACAGTAACAGAGCAAATGGAAGACACAGAGAGAAGAGAGACAGGAGATGGAAGGAATTGAATGAGAACATGAGGAAAGCAGAAACCAGGCAACAAAGGTAGAAATAAAATTCTATTTTTGCTTCAGGATAAAGTAGTATATTAGTTGTGTTGATAAAAATTTATAAACAAAGCCCTGCCAGCTGAACATCTCTTTCTCCAGTTCAGCAGCCAGAACTTTGATTTATAAGGAAGGAATAAGCTAAATATTGCAGTACTGAGGCTTGTATGGATGCTGCGGGGATGGTGACGGGGCGGTGAATGGGATGGCGGTGATGGGGCGGTGAAGGGAATGGTGCAGTGACAGGGACAGATTTTTTTCCCCATGTCATTCTCTAGTGCTCACGTCAAAAGCTTCCCTCTGACTCAGCTTCCTGTTTCCGCTTTTGACTGAGCACCGCGTTGCCAATCTAAAGTTCTGTTGATGCCAGGGGTAGAAGGAGGCCCGTTGCAGATCTTAAGTGTCATTGCAGGGGGTGGGAAGGGTTGCAGATCTTGTTGCCAAAATTGGAAAGGTGAGGAAGGGAGAAAGATGGGCCTGTGGTGGATGGAGAGATTGAGAGAAGGGGGCAGATGATGGAAGTGGGGAAAAAGGAGAGAGAAGAGGGCAGATGATGTGGGAAAAGGATTGAGTTAGGGAAGTACTGGAGGGGGTGATGAAAAGAGGTGGCGAGCTGTAGGTAGACAGTGAAAAAGGAAATTGATGAGAGGGTAATAAGAACGTAATCTAGATGGATGCAGAAAATAAATTGAAAAGGAAAATGAGGGAAGAAAGGGATTGCAGAAGAGAGGTGTGGGAGAAGGAAAGAGAGGAGAGAGATGCCAGACCAATGGGGGTGAAAGGAGAGATGGAAGGGGGAGGCATACAGTTTCTGGAAGGGGCATAGAAGGAGAGAAGATGCCATATAAGGAGGGGCAGAGAGATGGCAGACAGTGGATGGAAGGAAGACAGTAACAAGAAGATGAGGAAAGCAGAAACCAGAGAAGACAAAGGTAGATCAAAAATTTTCTATTTATTTATTGCTTTAGGAGACATGTGTCACTGTTTCTGTGGTGTTGCATTTTGTTCATTTTGTCCAAGTTGTTCATAAACACTTTCCTCCGTGAACAGCGCAGAATCTACTCCATTTTCTTGTGTTACTTTGCCAGACAATCTCGGTCCTCTAGGATTTTCTTCCGTGAACACAGAACAGAAGTATTTGTTTAGCCCGTTTGCTTTTTCCTCATCACTCTCCACTTATCGATTCCCAGCATCTTTTAGTTTAGCAATTCTATTTTTCATCTTCCTCCTTTCATTAATATATCTGAAAAAAATTTTGTCTCCCTTTTTTACATTTTTAGCCATTTGTTCTTCCACCTGTGCTTTCGCCAAACATATCTCTCTCTTGGCTTCTTTCAGTTTCATCTGGTAGTCCTTTCTGCACTCCTCTTCTTGGGTTTTTAAATATTTAAGGAACGCCACCTCTTTTGCCTTTATTATCTCTGCCACTAGTTTGGAGAACCATATCAGTTTCCATTTTCTCTTGTTTTTATTTATTTTCTTCACATAATGGTCCGTAGCCATTTTTATCACTCCTTTCAGCTTAGAACACTGTTTTTCTACTTCTCTTATGTCCTCCAATCCTAACAGCTCTTTCTTTCAGGAACTCTCCCATTTTATTAAAGTCTATACGTTTGAAATCTAGGACTTTAAGCAGTGTTCTCCCTAGGGCTTTTCAGCCGGGCGATCCGCCCAGGTAATTTAGATGACTGCCCAGCTAAATTCTGCTGCTGCCGCTGCTGCTCAACATTAAAAAAAAAAAAAAAGCCAGCTTGGAGATTTCACCTTAGCCCGTAACGAACTTATGTTCCGAGGCTCTAAAGTGTGCGTGCCAGCTTCCCTTCTCTTCCCTCCGAAACCGGAAGTTATGTCCGGGGGAGAGAAGAGAAGGGAAGCCGGCACGCACATGTTAGAGCCCCGAAGCATGCGTTCGCTACCGGCTAAGGTGGGAGACAGGTCAGTGAAACTAACCATTTGCTCTTCTTGCTGCCGGGTCCTGCCTACTTTTAGTTTCCATGAAGGCAGGACCCGGCAGCATTTCCCCCAATCGATCGTGATCTTGGGTCGCTCAGCCTTCTTCTCCAACGGCAGAATTGACATCGGGGAGAGGAATGCTGGTCTGCCCGAAGTATGGAGAGCTTGGGGCGGTGGGGGCGGCTTTGGGGCCTGTTCCCCGATGGCAGCGGCATTGGCAGTGGCTTGGGGGAGGGCAAGGAGAAAGAAAGAAAGAGGGCAGGCAGGGAGACAGAAGGAAAGAAGAGAAACAGAAAAAAAAGAAAGGGGGCATGAAGAGAGAAAGAAAGAAAGGGCAGGAAGAGAGGAAGAAAAAGTTGGGGGGAGGGGAATGAGGTCAGGAGGAGAGGAAGCATGCAGGCTGAAAGAAGGGAAGAAAGATTGGATGCACACACAGAAGAAGAAAGTGCAACCAGAGACTCATGAAATCACCAGACAACAAGGTAGGAAAAATGATTTTATCTTAAATTTACTGATCAAAATGTGTCTGAATTTATATCTGCTGTCTATATTTTACACTATGGTCCCCTTTTACTAAACCGCAATAGCGGTTTTTAGCGCAGGGAACCTATGAGCATCGAGAGCAGCACTGGGCATTCAGCGCAGCTCCCTGTGCTAAAAACTGCTATCGTGGTTTAGTAAAAAGGGAGGGGGGTATTTGTCTATTTTTGTATGGTTGTTACTGAGGTGACAGTGCATAGAGTCATCTGCTTTGACCTCTTAGAAAAACCCCCGGAATAGGAATGATTATTAACATTTTCTCTGCGTATAGTGTGCTTTGTGGGGTTTTTAAAAATTTTATTGATGGTAGATCATTTTGACTTGGTCATTTTAAAAGTAGCTCGCAAGCCCAAAAAGTGTGGGCACCCCTGCTCTAGAACATCATTCCTTAGTTTTATCATTGTTTCTTTTTTCTCCTCATGTACAGCATGGTTCTTTATTCTAAGCAGCTCTGGCACTAACAGTACTATGGGTGCCTTATGCTACTTTCACTACCACTTGCAGTCAGGTTCGGCATTTTATCATGGTTTTGGGTTTTTATTTAGTTTTTCACCAGTATTTTCATTTATTTATTAAAGCAGCATTTTTTAACAGCCCAATGCCCCTCCCCTATCAATGTGCATTCAATCCACTGCCGACACTTTTATGGTGCCTCTTTCAATGGATCAAATATCATAGCCCCACTGTCACGTGTTCACATTTATTCTGCGTACAAGTTTATCTCATCAGTGCAGAGACCTTTTTGGTAAATCCATTTTACTCTCCCTTTTTTACTTTCCCAAGTGCTGTGGTTTTATTCTTTGGTTTTAATAGAAACTCATTTGTACAATAATTTAGATCTTTCCCAGGTTCACTTTTCATCTATCCGGTCGGCTTGTCTTTGAGCTACTATCGGCTTATGTTTTCAAGATACACTCTGTATTATCAGCTGTTCATTTCCCATATGTTTACTTTTGCCCTGTTTAGGTCTATATAGTCTAGGCATACTGTTTGTAACCAGCCATCATTTTAAGTATGTATATGCCCTATTTTACGGGGGGGGGGTTAACTTCTTTTAGCATGTTGTTTCATTAATTCTGAGTTCGGCGTTACAAAATGTTGTTCTTGGTTTTTAGTTTACACATTATTTATTCTTTTCTATGACATGTTCACATCGCAATTTTACTCAAAAGTATAAATAGGTATTGTTATGCCTATGGCCAGGGGGTAACTGAAACTCAACATACTACGTAATATGTCTCCTCAAGTCTGCTTATCTGACCTGGGTGTTGCCAAGACAACATCAAAAGGACAGTAAAACCAGATGGGAAACTGATTTAACACCTCCTTGACCTGAATGTTGTCCAAACAACATCAAAAGGACAGTAAAAGCCAGATGGGAAGCTGATTTCTGCAACACCTCCTTGCTTATATGACATCCTGATTTCCTTGACCTGAGTGCTGTCCAAACGAAGAACAAAAGACCAGGACTGGGTGTGCCGGAATCGTAAATAAAGAACGCTGGTTACTGCAGGACCAGCTGTTTTTACTATGAACTCAGCAGTTTTTCATCCTATATAAGAACGGAATTCTACCCCTAACATTAGAATCCAAGACGTCTAAAGGGATAGTCTCCCGTGTCCACCCACCTATCAATTGCAGGGATTCCCAATTGTGAAGATGGTCATTGCCTGGGATTACGGTGATGCTATTTTATTCTTATATTCATATATATATATATATAATAAAGGGTTATTGTTTATGCTTTTATATTGTCTGTGTGCTTTTCTGAGTGTCACTGATCATCCCATCTGACAGAAATAAGTGGCGGAACAGGTATTCATATTCAAGTTTCATCACGGTGCTCTGGTTTTGGCTCCAGTATTTGGCATTAGCGTCTAGTGTGCGCAGCAATTCTGCATGCACTAAAACCACTATTGCAGCTTAGTAAAAGGAGCCCTAAATGTGTACTATTTTTATTAGTTAATTATTATTATTTTCCAATGCTCAATATGACTTCCTTTTTTAAAGTTTGACCCTTGTGCCAGAATATTTTTACTAAATTTAAGAAGTAACCAGTTCTAGAAGGGAATAATTAGATATTTGCCCTCTTTCAAATGGTAAGAGGTTTAAAAAAAGGGAAATGCGTTAATGAAGTCATTAGGTTCAATCTAGCCATTTATTTCTGTATGAATTTAAAACAACTAAAAAAAAAGATAAATATAGCTTATCCAGTCATACAAGAAATGGCTCTACAGCACCTCTAATAATGTTTTGATTACTAGGTTCCTTCCTGAGGTCTCGCTGAGGATATGAAATAGATGCTATCCCCACTTCCAGACCTCTTCCACATAATTTATGGAGAAGTATTACTGAGCCTTGAAGGAGACCTGTGTGATTGATCTTTATCTGCTACTTTTTTATTTTGCTGTAGTACAAAGTGAGAGGTAGGGCAAAACAGTTTAGGTAAAGAAGCAGGTAATAATTAGCAATGTATTAAAAATATTTTATTTTTATTTGCTTATAATGTCCTTTGAAAGCTGCTTGATGTTAATACAACTATAATTTAATTCTTTGTTGTGTGTGTGGAGGGGGGTGGGACAACACCTACATCAACAGTAAAGTTAGAATAGGGTCATTAAATCCAGTGGCGTACCTAATATATATGACAGCCAGTACTGATCATTTTTAACAACCCCCTCCTCTATATAAAAAAAGATATTTTTAGTAATAATCCGAGTCACACAAGGGTGCACCTAGGAAAAGACAGTATCTTAAACACTGCAGTGAGCACTAGAACACCAATACATGCATTGTAAAACTAAACAAGCCAAATACAGCACAGTCGATGCTAACAGAAAACCATGTCCTTTTCATACACACAGACAGATACACCGTCACCCAATATGGAATAATCACAAATTAAAAACAGAAATATGTAGACTAAAGTTAAACTGAACCAAGAAACCAGACTCTGCATACAATGCAACACCACAGAAAGAGTGGCACGTCATCTAATACTGTGCAAAATATAAAGACAGTAGATGTAAATTTGAAAAAAACTGCCACATAACAATCACCACTTTTACAAATTAACAAATAGAAATAAAACAAATAATGAGAAATAAGAAAATACCATTTTATTGGACTAATCCGTTTTTCAATTAGCTTTCAGAGGCCAAATCTTTCTTCAAGACAGTACAGCAGGGGTGCCCCCACTTTTTTGGCTTTGCAAGCTACTTTTTTAAAATGACCAAGTCAAAATGATCTACCAATAATAAAGTTAAAAAAAAAACACAAAGCACACTGTACACAGACAAAATGTTAATTATCATTTGTATTCGGGGTTTTTTTTCAGAGGTCAAGGCAGATGACTTTAAAATATGCAATGTCACCTCAGTAACAACTATACAAAAATAGACAAATATACCCTCTCCTTTTTACTAAACCGCGATAGTGGTTTTTAGCGCAGAGAGCTGTGCTGAATGCCCCGCGCTGCTCTCAACGCTCATAGGCTTCCTGTGCTAAAAACCACTATCGCGGTTTAGTAAAAGGGGGCCATAGTGCAAAATACAGACAGCAGATATAAATTCTCAAAACGGACACATTTTGATCACTAAATTGAAAATAAAATCATTTTCCTACCTTTTTGTCTGGTGATTTCATGAATCTTGGTTGCACTTCTTTCTTCTGACTGTAAATCCAATATTTCTTTCTTTCTGCCCCTCCCCTTTTTGTCTTTCTTTCTCTCTCCCCCCTGCCTGCCTGTCTTTCTTTCTCTCTCCCCCTGCCCCCTCTTTATTTCTGCCTTTCTTTCTCTCTCTCTCCCCCTGCCTTCCTGTCTTTCTTTCTCTCTCCCCCTGTCCCCCCCCAAGCCATCACGCCAATTTCTCCACTTCCCTGATTCTTTCCCTACCCCCTAAGGCACCATGGCAATTTCTCCCTGCTGCTTCCCTGAGCCAGGTTAGGCACGTACAAGCGCCGGACTCACAAGACTTCACCTCCAATGTCAATTCTTTTTTTTTTTTAATTCTTTATTAATTTTCAAGATTTGACAGTGTATTACAATTAATATAACTTTAACAGATTGTATAAAATACACCATATTACACACATTATTAAAGAAAATATCCATTTTCCCCCCTCCTCCCAATTATTAATATTGGCTGGCCCAGAACTGCTTCTCCAATGTCAGAATTGATGTCAGAGGTGAAGTCATGTGAGTCCGGCACTTGTACGTGCCTGGCCTGGCTCAGGGAGGCAGGAAGAAAAATATTGCAAAGGCAACGCGATCGACTCACATTGCCTTTGTGATCATTTGGGCATCTCTGCTGTTATGGTATCCTGTCCTGACCTGAGGAAAGGGGTTTAGTCCTATAAAAATTGCTTTATTTCCATTTCCTATTTATAAACTTTAATCAATACAGTTACAATACTACTTGATTCTACGTAAAGCAACAAAAAAAAATTTTTCTACCTTTTGTCGTTTCTGCTTTAATCATCCTCTCTTCGCTCTCTTCTTTCTATTCAGCGTATGTCCTCGCTCCCTTCCATGCAACATCTGTCCTCTCTTTGCCCCTTCCACCCAGCCTCTGCCCTCTCTCTCTCTCTCTCTCTCTACCCCTTGCATCCACTATCCACCTTCCCTGCCTTTCCATCCAGTGTCCGCCCTCTCTCTGTTCCATATGGCATCTTCCCTCTTTTTATGTCCCTTCAATAAACTGTATATCCTGTGCCCTTTCTCTCCTTTGTACATGATTCATTTCAGCTTCACTCCCTCTCATATGCTTTGGCATCTCTCTCTTCTCCTATCCTTCCTTCCTTCCCACTCCACCCCATGGTCTGGTATCTCTATCTCCTTCCCTTCTCTCTCCCCATATGCGCTGACATCTCTCCCCCACTCTATGGTCTAGTAGCTCCTTTCCCTCCCTCCTATGATCTTGGCATCTCGCCTCTCCTCTCCCTTCCCTGGTCTTCCTTCTCCCTCCCCAATTGGGTGTTGCTGTGGCAGCACTTTTCTTCGCCTCCCCCCTCCCCAATTGGGTTCTGCAGCAGCACTTTTCTTCACCTCCCCCCTCCCCAATCGGGTACAGAAGCAGCACTTCTCTTCCCCTCCCCAATTGGGTGCAGCAGCACTTCTCTTCCCCTCCCCCTCCCCAATTGGGTGCAGCAGCAGCACTTCTCTTCCCCTCCCCCCTCCCCAATTGGGTGCAGCAGCAGCAGCAGCACTTCTCTTCCCCTCTCCAATTGGGTGCAGCAGTAGATTTTCTCTTCCTCTCCCCCCAACTGGATGCAGCAGCAGCTTTTCTCTTCCCCTCCCTCCTCCCCAATTGGGTGCAGCAGCAGCAGCAGCAGCACTTCTCTTCCCCTCCCCAATTGGGTTCAGCAGCAGCTTTTCTCTTCCCCTCTCCCCAAGTGGATGCAGCAGAAGCTTTTCTCTTCCCATCCCTCCCAGCTCACACACCCATCGACAGAGTCGCTAGTTAAGTTGTAAGCTTCCCTCCATCGCTGACCTATCTTCCATAGGTAAGCAACGGAGGGAAGCTTACAACTTGCTGCTCTTCCTTCCTATGAGCCTTCCTGGTTGCCGGGTCCTACCTTCGCAGAAACAGAAATTAGGCAGGACCTGGCAGTGAGGAAGCCCCGAAGCAAGTAAGAGAGTTTTAACTTCCCTCCGTCGCTGACTGAGTATGTGGCGGCAAGACACAGTGAGAATCCAAAATTGAGGTCGTTCCTGCTGAAACTGGAACTGCCACTGAGGAGCCCACTGGTTGTCACCATAGGAAACTCAACCTCCTGATCTGAACTCGCCTCCCGCGCAGAACCAAAGGCTGACTTTGGCTCCCCATAGTCAGCTCTGAGCTCCCAGCAACTCCAGCCCTTGAAGCCTACACATGCAGTACCATAGTAGCTTACCTGCGCACTGCTAACAGGACTGCAGAAAACAGGCACCAGAAGTTAGGAAACCCCCATCAGCTAAACAGGCAGGCCCAAAGAAGTACAGCAAACCAAAAACTGCCTTAGCCCTTAGTGAACTCATGCTTCGGGGCTCTAAAGTGTGCGTGCTGGTTTCTCTTCTCTTCTCCCCCGGGACGTAACTTCCAGTTTCGGAGGGAAGAGAAAGGAAGCCTGCACGCATACTTTAGAGCCCCAAAGCATGAGTTCGCTACAGGCAATCTCCAAGCCAGTGAGAGGAGGGTTTTTTTGTTTTGTTTTTTTAATGTTGAGCACCGGCGACAGCAGCAAGATTCGTGATAGATGAGAACCAGGCGGTCAGCTAAATTAGCTGGGCGGAGCGCCCGGCTGAAAGGCCCTAGGGAGAACACTGCCTGCAGTTACATTGCTTCACGAGTTCTGCTGGATGGTGCCTGTAGAATAAGGAGAAGATGTAATAAGGTGGTTTTACCTGTGTGTAATATTCTATCATTAACACAAGCTACCTTTGGAAGGCTCTGGTTCAAAAGTTGACAATATGAACATTCATCTCTGTTGAATGCCAAAAAGGGTAACCCAATTTTAAATTGGGGAAATCCAAATTACAAACATCTAACCTCCTGCCCCTCAGATATCCAAACCTTGCCTATATGTACATCTGTGATGCACAGAAACATAGAAACATGATCTAATCTAATCTAATCTAAACCTTAAGTTTATATACCGCATCATCTCCATGAGAATGGAGCTCGACACGGTTTACAACACCAAATGGCCCGTCCAGTTTGCCCATCTGCAGTAACCATTATCTATTCCTCTCTCTAAGAGATCCCATGTGCCTATCCCAGGCTTTCTTGAATTCAGACACAGTCTCTGTCTACACATCCTCTTCCGGGAGACCATTCCACGCAACTACAATCCTTTCTGTAAAAAAGTATTTCCTTAGATTACTCATGAATCTATCACCTCTTAACTTCATTCTATGTCCTCTCATTCCAGAGCATCCTTTCAAATGAAAAAGTCTCGACTCATGTGCATTTACATCAAGTAGGTATTTAAACACCTCTAAAGAAAAAAATATCAAGAGTAACACTCTAAACTCAATAATACAGAAAAATATATATATTACTCGCCAGAGATGGGCTGTGATCCCCCGATAAACATTTCATGCAAAAAAGGCGGATAAAAAGCCTCAAAACTTTTCATAAACATCAGCAGTCAACTATCAATAATGATTTAATGTTTGAATCTGCTTATTTTCATATCATTGGCAAAAAAACTCCACCACCGCAAAAATGTAATTATCTTTAATATATGTCATTCGTGCCTGACTGATGTATACCTTAAAATGCTAATAAAGATGACTGAACTCAAAAAAAAGGGTACTACACCCATCACTGTGCACAGGGAAAACAAAAAGTTTTACTTGGTAGCTAATCTTTTGTAAACCGCATTGAACTTTGCAGCAACTGCAGTTTAGAAATAAATTTTTATGTTATGTTATGTTATGTTATGTTGCGTTCGATCCTGTAATCCACAGGATTCCAGAAACTTCACCATTCTGTTTTAAAAGTGTTTCCATTCATTTGCTTACCACGGAAGTCAGACTTACCGACCTGTAATTCCCTACTTCTTCCTGTGTTTATCTCATGCATTCTTAAATTCAGTTTCTGTTTTTATCGCCATCACCTCCCCTCATTCCAGGTATCCACCACACTCTCTATGAAAAAGTACTTCCTAATATTACTCCGAAGTCAATATGTAATGAGGAGAGGACCCTGAAGCAAATGAATTTTAACGAAACTAGGGCTGTACTGGATATTCATATTTAATTTGATTCCAAATTCATTATTCATAAGAACATAAGAATAGCCATACTAGCCAATGGACTATCCAGCAGTGACCAATCCGGATCATAAGTATCTGGTAGAAACCCAAATGATAGCAATATTTCATTCTACTGATCCCAGGACAAGCAGCGGCTTCCCCTATGGGGGACATGGAAAAATGCTTGAGTACCTGAATAAATTCATGTAAACCATTCTGAGCTCTCCTGGGAGAATGGTATAGAAAATTTAATAAATAAATATTTGTCTCAATAGCAGACTGTGGACTTTTCCTCCAGGAACATGTCCAAACCTTTTTTAAATCGATCTATATTACCCACTTTTACAACATCCACTGGCAACGAGTTCCAGAGCTTAACTATTCATTGAGTGAAAAATAATTCCTCCTGTTTGAGCAGCATCACCAACTTGCTGCCTGCATCAGCTCTCCCTCTGATGTCACTTCCTAAGAATGGGATGCGGAACTGATGTCAGAGGGAGAGCAGATGCTGGCATGAGCAGCAGGTTGGAGTTGCTACTTGCGCTGGAGAAGAGCTAGAGGTACGGTGGGGGAAGAGAATGAACAGGTAAAGGAAAGATTTATAAACTATAAAAAGTTTTACCTCATGCAAAATTGTCATTTCTTTAATAAGACATTAACTATTTTTTCTGTGGCCCTCCAAGTAACCTATTTTTTTCTGCGACCCTCACAGTTAAAGTTTAACATCTTTCCTTTCTCAAACTGACACATTTCAATCATTATATTGAAAATAAAATCATTTTCCCTACCTTTGTTGTCTGGTGACTTTATTTTTCTGTGCTTTTAGCTTTGTTTCCAGGGCTGCCTTGTCTATTGACTGGCTTTCTCTCTGTCTTCACTTTCTGCCTTGCATCCATCTTTGGCACCAACTTATCATTCAATTTTTCAATTTTTCTGCTTTCTTCTCAAAATCTACTTTTCCATGTCTTACCTTCCATTCCTATCTTTCTCTCCTTTCATACCTATTTCCATGGTCTGACATCTCTATCCTTCCTTTCTCTCCCTCCCTTCCCTCCTTTCCCCTGCTCTGGCATCAGTCTCCTTTCCACCCCCCATGCCCTGGCAACAGACTTCTGGTCTCACTATAGCCCACCTTCCAGCCCCAACCCAGAACCTAATTTCATACGTGACTGGAATAATTTCAGCATTCAGACTCTAAACGAAATCGCACCACTGAAACTTCGCAAAAAATCTCTCCGTCCCTCAGACAGCTGGTTCGATGCTGACCTTATAACTTTAAAACGAGAAGTCCATAAATTAGAAAGAACATGGTGCAAAACCGAGACAGATTATGTCAGACTCAACTGGCGACTAAAAGTCAAAGAATATAAAAGAATCATCAAAGAAAAGCGCTCTAAACACTACTCCCAAATAATCAATACTCCCTCACTGAACAGCAAAGAACTTTTCAAAATGGTCAACTCACTATTCAATATTGACCAACTCAAATGCTCCAACTCAGACCTCCCACCCTCCGCCACTACCCTAGCCGACTATTTTACCAATAAAATTCACACTCTGAAATCGTCTCTCATAATCCCCAGCACAGACCTTACAATCAACCAACCGACCCTAGGACCTGATAGTTCAATAGCAGACATGACCTGGAACCACTTCGAAAGCCCAGACTGGAACCTATTCCTCAAGCTCTACTCCAAATATGCAAACTCAAACTGCCTACTAGATAGCTGTCCCCCCTCCATCATGAAATCTGCCCCTCCCTCATTCAAAATTGAACTCTTCAACTGGATATCCTTTTGCTTGTTCACTGGCCATTTCCCGAAAGAACTCGGCCACATCCTTGTATCCCCAATTATAAAAAACCCCAAGGATTCTACCTCCTCGGCTTCCAATTATAGACCCATCGCCAACATACCGCTATTCCAAAAAATTACAGAAGGCCTAGTCAATCACGAACTCATGAACCACCTTGAGAAGTTCAACATTCTCCATGATTCCCAGTCTGGCTTCCGCCCAAATCACAGCACAGAAACTGTCTTAGCCTCTCTGACTAATTACCTCCTCCACTTATTCTCTCTGGGAAAAAGTGCCTTGATACTCCAGTTCGATCTGAGCAGTGCCTTTGACCTGGTTGACCATGACATTCTACTCAAATGCCTTGACTCCATTGGCATCTCTGGTCAGGTCCTAAACTGGTTCACAGGATTTCTAAAAAACCGCTCTTACCAAGTACACTTCAATGGGACCTTCTCCCAACCTTGGCACAATCCCTGCGGAGTTCCTCAGGGCTCCCCTCTTTCACCCTCTCAATTCAATGTCTACATGGCCTCGCTAGGTCATATGCTATCCAACCTAAAACTAAAATCATATATCTACGCAGACGACATCACTATTATCATTCCCATTACCTCGCTTTCCCAAGAGATTGAACAATTCACCTCATCCATCCTCACCAAGATAGAACAATGGGCCACTCAATTCAAATTAAAGCTGAACCCAGAAAAAACCAAATTTTCCTGGCCAGTCCCAACAACAAGCTAACAAACACCTCCCTGAAACTTAACGGGTTAGACTACCCAATTAACCCCATAATCAAAATCCTTGGAGTCATCCTGGACCACTGCCTTACTTTCGAAGTCCACACCAATGCTCAGATTAAAAAATGTTTTGGTACCCTCTGGAAACTCCGCAGCATCAGACACTACTTTGACTTCTTCTCCTTCCGATTAAAGGTCCAATCACTAATCCTGAGCATCCTAGACTACTGTAATATCATCTACCTAGATTCATTTAAAAAAAACCATCAAACGCTTAAGACTCGTTCAGAATGCAGCCGTTCGACTCATCTATAATCTCAAAAAATCTGACCATATAAGCCCCTTCTACAAAAAACTGCACTAGCTGCCTAAGGAGGCAAGGATTATCTTCAAATTTGCTTGCCTCTGCTTCAAAACCCTAACAGGCTGGTCTCCAATAAACCTATCAGATCACTTTGTCCGTCCTGGCCCCACCCGCACATGTAACGCCCACTTGTTTGCCTTCCCGTCCCTGAAGTGCTGCATCTACAAGAGATTCCTCGACAGATCCCTGGCATTCCAGGCATGCAAATGGAACAAATGTCTATCCACTCTCATCTCTAATTCTCCCTCCTACCAAACTTTCAGGAAATCAATCAAAACTTATCTCTTTGACAAATATCTCTGACTCCCGCCCTCCTTGTAACTCTACTTTTAACTATGCCTTGTACCTCCCACCTTCCTGCACCTCCCACCTACCTGCCTCCTCCCTACCTGCACCTCCTACCTACCTGCACCTGACTTCCTAAGCCACGCTGATTAACTTGTTTATAACCTCTCTATCTCCTTCTTGCCTGCTTCCGACTTGCTAAGTTATATTGATTGATTGACTTATTTGTAAATTTCACTGTAGATATAGTCACTTGTCATGTAAACCACTCTGAACTATTCTGGTACTGCGGTATACAAAAATAAAGTTATTATTATTATTATCTCTCCCTCTCTAGGGTCTGGTATCTCCTTTCTTTCTTTCCTTTCCCTCCCTCCCATGGACTTAGCATCTCTTGTTCCTCTCCTTTCCCTTGTCTTCCTTCTCCCGCCTTCCCTCTCTCTCCCCAATTGGATGCAGCAGCAGCATTTCTCTTTCCCCTTCCCTGTGCAACAGCAGCAGCACTTCTTTTCCTCGTTTCTGGCTAGCTCCCTTGCCGAAGTCATTTTTCAGTTCAAAGCTGTGGGTTGTGGCAGCGGTGGCTCCTCAGGCAATCTGTACCTGCATCATAAGCCTTCTCTCTGACGTCGTGATGTCAGAGAGGCTTCCGATGAAGGCGTGGTTTGCTTAAGGAGCTGCCACCGCCTGCGGCTTTGAACTGAAAAATGACTTCGGCAAGGGAACTGGCCTTCAGAGAGGCTTCCGACGCAGATGCGGATCGCGTAAGGAGCCACCACCACCACCCGCGGCTTTGAACTGAAGAATGACTTCAGCAAGGAAGACGGCCAGACCACGGGCCGCAAAATAGTACCTGGGGGGCCGCGGGTTTGAGACCGCTGATCTACAGTATATACCATATTGTCAGCAAGCACAGTATAGGCATTTATTTAGCCACACAATTGAATAAAAGCCTTATTCTGCATGTTTAACATACTTTACACTTGTAAAATACTTATAAAATTCTGTGTTTTTGTTTTCTACAAAAAAAAATATATGCTTAGTACATAAGGCTCTGACTTTATAATTGTTCCACACTTGTGGTTTATCTTGTATCTATTGGACACATTTCTTTAAAATATCTCAGCAGAAAATAATGCTGCTCTATAGCTCTTCATTCTGCTCTGTGACAACAAAGGAGCACTTAGAAAGAAGCATTGCTCTCTAGTAATTAACCATACTGGTATGCTAAATGCTTTTGGCTTTTCCTCAGGGTAAAGTACTTAGCTATCTGACATCATCCAAGTTAATTAACAGATCTAAAACCCACTTCCTTGTATGCTTTTACAACTTAATTAGAGCTGCATAAAACAGTTTGCATTAAGCCCAGTTCACCTTGGCTCACCCCACAGATTTGTCACATCGGCAAAGCACTTCGAGCAGGGTCTTGTTTTCCTTCTAGTATTCATAGTGGATAACACTTCTACAGATTATGGTAAACTGTGTAGTATAATTTGTATTATAAAATAGCTATGTATAAAGTAGTATGGCTGCCCATTTCCGTGTTAATCCTCTTGAATGTGTAGAAATAAGGTCAAATAACAAACAAAATTTATACAAGGTGACAATCATTTGACTGTGCTATTTCGTGTTGTTTGGAGCTGACACTCCCTTTCTCAAGTCAAAACAATGAAAAAGTGAGAGGTCAGAGCAAAATATGTTTTCTTCTGAATATATCACCACTTCGTATTTCTTTTTCAAGTTATGTTGAAATTTACAAAAAGCTACAAATAACTTGGAAAAGTACAAACTGGTACATTTCCCCTTCTTCCATTCACAAACTCAGGCAAATCTGTGTGGGAGACAGTGGGAAGGGGACAGGAGGGATCCTGTTCCGGCCCACCAGGTCATACATCAGACCCGGTGGAGACCTGTAGGACATCAGGAGAGAGTGGGGACAGGGGACAGGGCAGGGAGGGGGCCTGGGTGCAAAGCCTGGCAGGGAGGGAGGGGGACAGGGTGGAAAGCCAGGCAGGGCAGGGAGGGAGAAGGACAGGGTGGAGAGCCTGGCAGGAAGTGAGGGGGCTGAGTGCAAAATCTGGCAGGGGAGGAAGAGAGAAAGGGGGGAGGGCATAGATCCTTGTAGGGCACATGAATATTAACTCCCCCTCCCATCTTATATTTGATTCAACCCTTTTTCCTCATCTTATACACAAATCGACTTATATTTGAGTTCAGTATATACAGTGTCAGGGAAGAAGCTGGATTGGTAAGGGGATGAGAGGTAAAGAAAGGTAGATAAGCCTGGAAAAAGTATAAGTACAGAGGGTAGAAATTGTGAACTGGAAAGTGGATGAAAGATGGGGGAATAGGGTAATGGAGAAGGAATAATACTGAAGTGAAGAATGAGAGGACTATGCAAGTAAGAGTAGGAAATGAAAAGCTGGTAAATAACTACAGGGAAAGGGGAAGAACGAGGACTGGTAGATAAAAAGGCAGATGAGAGAAATGGAGAAAAAGATGAAACAGAAAATCAACATCAGAGACAGATGTGGGGTTGAAGAACAGAAGACAGGTAGTACATAGAAACATAGAAAAAGACGGCAGAAAAGGGCCGCGGCCCATCTAGTCTGCCCACCCCAATGACCCTCCCCTATTTATCTCTGTGCAGAGATCCCACGTGACGATCCCATTTCTTCTTAAAATCAGGCACGCTGCTTGCCTCGATCACCTGAAGTGGAAGTCTATTCCAGCGATCTACCACTCTTTCGGTGAAAAAGTATTTCCTGGTGTCGCCGTGCAATTTCCCGCCCCTGATTTTCCATGGATGTCCTCTTGTCGCCGTCGGACCTTTGAAAAAGAAGATATCTTCTTCTACCTCGATTCGGCCCATGAGGTATTTGAACGTCTCGATCATGTCTCCCCTCTCTCTGCGTTCCTCGAGTGAGTATAGCCGTAATTTATCCAGCCGTTCCTCATACGGGAGATCCTTGAGTCCCGAGACCATCCGGGTGGCCATTCGCTGGACTGACTCAAGCCTCAGTACATCCTTGCGGTAATGAGGCCTCCAGAATTGTACGCAGTATTCCAGATGAGGCCTCACCATGGATCTATACAATGGCATAATGACTTCAGGCTTGCGGCTGACGAAACTCCTACGTATACATCTTATGATCTGCCTAGCCTTAGATGAAGCCCGCTCCACTTGATTGGCAGTCTTCATGTCTTCACTGACACTGCAGTCCCGTTCTGCAACAGTCCTTGCTAGGATCTCGCCATTTAGGGTGTAAGTCTCGCATGGATTTTGGCTGCCAAGGTGCATGACTTTGCATTTCTTGGCATTGAAGTTCAGTTGCCAGGTCCTAGACCATTGCTCCAATAGGAGTAGGTCGTGTTCATATTGTCCGTTGTGCTCTTGCTTGTTATGTTACACAGTTTGGCGTCATCGGCGAATAATGTTATTTTACCGCGAAGCCCCTCGGCCAAGTCTCTTATAAAGATATTGAAAAGGATCGGGTCCAAGACCGAGCCCTGCGGCACTCCGCTGATCACTGCCGTCGTTTCGGAGGGGGTGCTGTTCACCACCACCCTCTGAAGCCTACCACCAAGCCAGTCCCCAACCCATTTAGTCAAAATGTCACCTAATCCTATAGAACTCATTTTGCACAATAACTGCGGTGAGGGACACTATCAAATGCTTTGCTGAAGTCCAAGTATACAATGTCCAAGGATTCTCCAGCATCGAGCTTCCCCGTCACCCAGTCAAAGAAGCTGATCAAGTTGGATTGGCAGGATTTCCCCTTGGTAAATCCATGCTGACGGGGATCCCGCAGATTCTCCTCATCCAGGATCATATCTAATTGGTGTTTGATTAGAGTTTCCATTAGTTTGCTCACTATTGATGTGAGACTCACTGGTCTGTAGTTCTCAGCCTCTGTCCTGCAACCTTTTTTGTGGAGTGGAATGACGTTAGCCGTTTTCCAGTCCAACGGGACTCTACCTTTACTAAGGGAGAGATTGAAGAGCGCGGATAGTGGTTCCGCCAGGACGTCCCTTAACTCCCTGAGCACCCTGGGGTGTAGGTTGTCTGGCCCCATTGCTTTGTTAACCTTGAGTTTTGACAACTCACAGTGGACACTGCTTGTTGTGAACTTGAAGTTACTAAACGGGTCTACTAAGCCATCCTTTTTTGTAGTTGAGGGCCGGAACCTAGCTCCTCGCGGGTGAAGACCGAGCAGAAGTATTCATTTAACAGTTCAGCTTTTTCCAAGTCTGCTTCTACATAGGTCCCGTCTGGTTTCTTAAGGCGTACTATACCGCTTGTGCTGCGGTTCCTGTCGCTAATGTACCTGAAGAAGGATTTATCGCCCTTCTTGATGTTCTTTGCTAAAGTTTCCTCCATTCGGATTTTGGCCTCTCTAACTGCTGTTTTGACGGCTCTTGCTCTAGTCAAATAGACTTCTCTAGAGTCCTGAGATCCTGTATGTTTGTAGGAGATGAACGCTTTTTTCTTCTCTTTTATGAGGTCCGAGATCTCCGCAGAGAACCATTGTGGCTTATTGTTCCCATGCCGTTTACTCCCTGATTTTATATAGCGATTGGTCGCCTCCTGAATGGTAGCTTTCAGAGTCGACCACAGTTCCTCTACGTTATCTGTTCCTGCTTGGTTTTGTAGTGCTTGATGGATGAAATCCCCCATACCCTCAAAGTTGGCGTTCTTGAAGCTAAGGACCCTGGTCAATGTTTTAGTTTCGGCGAAACCCTTCCTGAGCTTGAACCATATCATATTATGGTCGCTGGAGGCCAACTCGTCGCCCACTGAGACCTCAGTGACGCTCTCACCATTGGTAAGCAACAGGTCCAGTATTGCCTGTTCCCTCATTGGCTCCAATACCAGTTGCATCAGTTTAGCTCCCTTCATAGAGTTCAATAGTTTCCTGCTGCTGCTGGATGCAGAGGAAAGTGTGTTCCAATCCACATCAGGCATGTTGAAGTCTCCTAACAACACTGTATCCCCACGCAAGGTGATATTCTCAATGTCACTGATTAGTTCTATATCTATGTCATCCTGTTGCCTTGGGGGTCTGTAAACTATGCCAAGATACAGGCATTTGTCATTCCCCCTGGCCAAACAGAACATGGAATTGAGATCCTGGAGAAATTGGGATCAACCTCATTGGAAAAATAAAATGATCAGAAAAGTCAAGTACCTTCTGGTATTGGGTTATGAACCCTGAGATCTGCTCAGTTCATATGGCATGACTGACCGCAAGATGGGGAGCAAAAGCAAATGTTGACTTAGGGCACCACAACCCTTTCATCTGGCCCTGCTCTAAGTATTCCTCACTTCTCAAAGAACACTTATCTGAGGTGCCCAGAGGGAAAAGTCAACATAAAGTATATTGTGAACCTACCAGGACAGACAGGGAATAGAGGGAGTGTGTGGCGCAAGGGTTAGAGCTATATCCTGAGACTGTGGGTTTAAATCCCTCGCTGCTCCTTGTGACCCTGGGCAAGTCACTCATTGCCCCAGGTACACTAGATAGAGTTTGAGCTCACCGGGACTGATAGGGAAATATGATATAGTACCTGAATGTAAACCACGTGGAGGCGCATAATCAAAAGAAATGTCTAAGTCCGTTTTGGGCCTAAGTCACAAGTCGCCCAAAGTCGGACATGGGAAAAGGTCCATTTTCGAAAAATACGTCCATTTTCTTATTTTTTCTGAAAATCATCTAACTGTACGTCCAGCCGTCTGTTCGTCCAGGCCGCTAAATTGTCCATCTTTATAGCTCATTTTCATCCAAAAATTAGTCCAAGTCACAAACACCTAGAAAAAGATCTTTTGGGCGTGGGAGGGGCCAGAAAAGTGATAGACTGGACACCCAGACATGGCATCAGAGTGTGAGGTGCCTTACACTGCTGTGAACTTCACAAAAAGTGTCCAATATAAACATCTCAATACAGCTCCCTTATAGGTCATTGTGAGCCCCCCAAAACACCCCCAGAATCTACTAGACCCACTTATCTACCACCCCAATAGCCCTTATGGCTGCAGGAGCCACTTATATGGCAATACAAAAGGGTTAGGGTTTTTTGGGGGGGTGCACATTTTTCACCATGAATGCAGTGATTAGAGTGGCTTATGGGCCTGGGTCCTCCTCTCCATGGTTCACTAGCCTACCCCCCAAGCCCACTTAAGCCACCTCTGTGCAGCTCTACTAGGCTGTCCTATGCCAGGCTGCCAGGTGCTAATGTTCCGGAGTGTGACAAATCTAGCTCTCCTCCTAGCTTCGTCACAGAATTAACTAGGAAGAGCAGTAAGCCCCTATGCAGGAGAGCTGACCAGGTTGGCTCTGCTGAGTATGATAGCGCTGACCTCTCTTGCACCGAGATTGACGAGACAGACAGTGACTGCCAGGGAGAGTTCAGGCCAGCCGCAGGTCACTCTTCCAAGCCTGCTGTTAGAGCTCATAAGTCCTCAGGAGTCAGGAAACTACACCTCCCAGAAAGGCAGAGAACTAGCAGGAAGCTCTTCATGTGAGCAGACACAGCAGCAGAGGGAGCTTTCTCCCTTCCCCCTCTTCAGAGCAGGGAGGGGTGGCTTGGAGCCTGTTAAAACAAGGCAGCTGAGACCCAGAGAGGGGGAGGAGCAGACAGTCTGGGAAAGTGAGCCTGAGAGGCAGCACTACTTATCTCCCAGCTGAATGCTGATGAGCGGGGAAGAGATTGTGATATGGTGGACATTTCAGAGGTGTCTGAACCCACCAGTGAGAGGCAGCTGGAAAGCTGGGAACCCATGGATATTGGTGTTCCAATTATTCCTAGTAGGAGATTGGAAGCAATGGACACAAGCTAAGAAGGTTGGAAGTGGTTTGCTATTTTGGTTCTTACCTGTTTTTTGAAAGTTTTGGGACTAAGTTTGCTATGTGTGCAGAATTGCTTAAACTTTCCAGAGCTAGGATCTGAAGAATGCTTTCATATAGTTTGTTGTCTTGAACTGCCTAAACTTTTGTAAACTATGCAGCGTTTTATTTTCCTCCTCTCCACAAAGCTGGAGGCTAATTAGCCAGTGGCTTACCAAGGGGGGGGGAGGTCCGCCCCGGGTGCACAGCTTGGGGGGTGCACAGCCAGCCAGGTCTGGGTCCTCCTGCCCTTTCTTTCCCCTGGCCTGCGCCGCTGCAATCTTACCTCCCCCTGCCGACAAGAAATCTTTCCGATGTCAATTCTGACGTCGGAGAGGACGTTCCGCGCCAGCCAGGCAGTGATTGGCTGGCCCGGAATGTCCTCTCCGACGTCAGAATTGACGTCAGAATTGACGTCAGAAAGACTTCTTGTCGGCGGGGGGAGGTAAGATTGCAGTGGCGCGGACCAGGGGAAAGGAAGGGGAGAGGTGCTTTTTTTTCCGCGGCAGGGAGGGAAGGATGTAGGCAGGCAAGCTGGCTAGCTTTAGCGCAGCAGGGAGGGAGGGAGATAGGTAGGCAGGCAGGCAGGCTGGCTTTGGGGGTGGACAAAATCTGGAAGGTAGTGGGGAAGATAAGGAGGCACTGGGAGCACTAAGGACACGGGACGAAGGCACTGGGGGCACCATGGACATGGGAAGGAGGCACTGGGGGCACCATGGAGGGGGCACCATGGACACGGGAAGGAGGCACTGGAGGCACTTTGGACACCAGACAGAAGCACTAAGGACATGAGAAGGAGGCACTGGGGGCACTAAGGACACGGGAAGGAGGCACTGAGGGCACTAAGGAAATGGGAAGGAAGGAGGGAGGGAATAGAAAGGGACAATTGTTGGGCCTGAGTGCAGAAAGAAAGAAATGAAAGAAAGGATACACAGTCAATTAATAGATGTCCCCTTTTGATGAAAAAATAAATGGTCACATTACCTCTGACTTACTTTGCAGCAGAGTCGGCAGCCGCGCTGAGGTGCAGGAAGGTCCCACGATGACTCGTCTGCCAGCTCTGCTCTGGAAGAAGTAAGTTACGTCGGTGGGGGTGGACCCGGCAGACACAGTCATTGCGAGACTTTGCCACAACTCCCTGCATCTGCCGGGTCCACCTCCTCTGGCGTAACTTACTTCTTCTGGAGCACAGCCAGCAGACGAGTCATCACAGGACCTTCCAGCATGCGGCTAATGAGTCCGCTCCAGAGCAAGTACGTCGGAGTGGGGTGGACTGGCAGCCGACAGCTACAGTCATCGTGGGACCTTTGCTGCATGAAAGGAGAGAAAGCAGGATTGCTGGAATGGAAGAGTGGTGGAGGGAAAGAAAGGGGCAGGGTGGTATGGAAGGGTGGTGCTGATAGAATTGATGTACAGAGAAAGGGGAGAGACATAAGGGAGGAAGGATATTGGAGGGAAAGAAAGGGGGTTAAAGAGGGGTGGATGGCGAGAGAAAGGGCAGACATTGGATGGTAGTGGGGAGCCTATGCTGGATGGAAGTGCAGATGGGAGAGATAAGGGAGCAAATGCAGGAAGGAAATGGGAGGAGAGAAAGAGGGGAGCAGACGCTGGATGGAAATGGACAAAGAGAGGAGAAGGTACTAGATGGAAGGGTTGGAGAAAGAGGGTACATGATGGAAGGAGGGGATAAATAAAAGGAGGGCACATGATGGGGAGAAAAGGATTGAGTTAGGGAAACACTGGAGGGGTGAGGGAAAGAGGTGGCAAGCTTTAGGTAGACAGTAAAAAAGGACATTGATGAGAGCATAATAAGAACGTAATCTAGACAGATGCAGAAAATAAATTGAAAAGGAAAATGAGGGAAAAAAGGGAAAGGAATTGCAGAGGAAAGCGGTGGGAGAGGGAAGGAGAGACCAATGGGGGTGAAATGAGAGCTGGAAGGGGGAGGCATACAGTTTCTGGAAGGGGCATAGAAGGAGAGAAGATGCCATATAGGGGAAGAGAGACGGCAGACAGTGGATGGAAGGAAGAGAGTT
Source organism: Geotrypetes seraphini (assembly GCF_902459505.1). Classification (NCBI taxonomy): domain Eukaryota; kingdom Metazoa; phylum Chordata; class Amphibia; order Gymnophiona; family Dermophiidae; genus Geotrypetes; species Geotrypetes seraphini. The sequence goes on from NC_047086.1 coordinate 257,538,781, forward strand.
ACAAAAAGATGAGGAAAGCAGAAACCACAGAAGACAAAGGTAGAAAAAAAATTATATTTATTTATTTATTGTTTTAGGAGACATGTGTCACTGTTTCTGTGGTGTTGCATTGTATGCAGAGTCCAGCTTCTTGCTGGTTCAATTTAACCTTTGTCTATGTATTTCTATTTTATCCCCCCTTTTACAAAACTGTGGAGCGTTTTTTAGCACCAACCGTTGTGGTAGCAGCTCTGATGCTCAGAATTCTATGAGCATCAGAGCTGTTACCACCGTGGCTAAAATCCACATTGCAGTTTTGTAAAAGAGGGAGGGGTTAGTTTGTGATTACATATTCCATACTAAGCGTAGGTGTTTTCTGTGTTCTGTGTGTTCGAAAGACATGGTTTTTTGTTAGGATTGACTGCAGGATTGATCTGTACTAGTCTGGCTTGTTTAGTTTTACAATGGGTGTATTGATGTTGTACTGCTCACTGCAGTATGTAAGATTCTGCCTTTTCCTAGGTACTCATGTGTGACATGTGGCTTGTTACTAAAAATCATGTTTTTCGTACAGATGGGGTGGGGGGTATCAAAAAATGATGGGTCCCGGGTGTCACATATGCTAGGTACGTCACTGTAATTAGCTTTAGATAAGCTTCTGCAGGGAACGTCAGTTATGGAGCAGCTTTGTTTGTATGAGTTCCCTAGCTGCAGGCAGCCTGTGGAAGGATTCCAAGTTTAGCAGTTTACTTTTTGGTTTTGAAAAGTTTTATTTTTCCATGCAGCAAGTACTTTGAGTGCTTCTTTCTACTGCTCCTTCATAGGAAGAGAGCCTTGCTAAAACTATCTTTACCATTTAAGGCTGGTGAAGAGGACTGAGTTGCAAAGACCAAAGTCCAGCCAAAATTCTGATATGTGTTTGCTTTTCTATTTTTGAAATAAGAATCAAGTGATTGTTTTTGAAGCTAGGGTGGCCAGATTGGCCCAGCATTTTATGTTTTGTTTTCTGAACAAATGTGTTGAAAAGTAAAGGGAGCCACCCAGGTTTGGCTGGGGGGCTGATAACATTGGGCGAAGGACAGCCGGAGGAGGGACAGAAAGGCTTGAAGCTGAGGTAGGAAAGGTTAGGATTGGGGAGGGATAAGAAGAGGGAGGAGATTAGGAATTTTAAGTTAATTGATTGGATGAGGATAGAATTAGGGCGGGATTAGAGAGGTTGGGTAGGGGAGGGGGTTTTAGTAGTGAATTGTTGGGCGGGAAGAAAGGGTTGTGAGGGAATAGGGAAGGAGGAGGTCGGGAACAGGGAGTGGAGTTTTGTTTGTGTATGCGGGCAAAAATTCGCTGTTTGCAGCGTTTTTGGGTTCGGGGGGAACCTTTGGAGTGCGCTGGAGGAGTTCCGTTGAAGACGGCTTGGCGGGGGGAGTGACGCGGCTATCGGGGACGGAATTGTCGGCGGAGGGCCTCGCAGCTGACACAGCTGGCTCCCTGGTGTTAGCGGTGTGGATTGATTGTAATAGCGCCATTACATGAGGTAATCCCTTCGGCTGAGAAGTGGCTCCGGGGTGCGGTGACTCCCTGAAATAAAAACCGAGTGAGTGCACGTCCTGTTTAGAGTTCTTGTGGGGGGGGGGCTTGAGTGGGGGGACTGGCAGGAGGGGTAGGACTTTATCAGGTTGGGGGCTGTTCGGTTAATTAGGCTGGTGAAGAGGCGCGGTGGCTGGAAGTCTGGATAAAATTTTTTCTTAGTGTGTGAACTTTAAGCTGTATTTTGGGCTGGGCAATCTATTCCTTAGCAATAAAAAAAAAAAAAAAAATTATTAACAGCATAGTCCACGCAGGTTAGGGGGATTGAATGGATGTTATGGGGATTCGTTGGGACTGAGTGGTAACATATAGTTTACTTCACATCATTCATATTCTGTGCGTGTTCAGGTGTTTACTTGGGTTCTAGGGTTATTACTGTATTGCTTGCTTTTGACTTTAATTAACATTATTTATCATTCTTTATTGTATAGTTGTTTATAATTTGGTGGGACGTTGTGAGGTTGGAAAGGCCGGGTTCAGTTTATTAATGGGGAATCCCAGGAAACAAGCTGCTGGTTCAGGAGGAAAAAGGGCCAGAAAGGTGGGTCAGACAACCAGAGCTTCTAAACCTACTTCTGGGTCCAGAGCGGGCACTAGCAAGGTAAAAAGTACACAGGCGGCTCGGGCATCTGTGGGGTCGACGTCGGCTGCTAGTCGCAGCCATAAAGGGTCGGCTAAGCAATGTTCGGGCGCTGCAGCTCCGGGATCAGTGCAGTCGGGTAGGGTAGCTCCCGTGCAGAGTGGGGGTGTCTCTTCCAGATCTCGCCAACAGGTGACGGCGGTGCCTGGCTGTACAGATGGGGAAGACATCTCGCAGACGGTGTATGAACTTCCTTGGACCAGTGCGTCAGATCAACCCAATACTTCTAGTGAGTTGGTTACTGCTCTGCTATCGGCGTTGGGAAATGTTAGTGAGGGTGAGGAAGTGGTTTCTGGTTTGGAACAGGGTGGATTGAGGAGTGGTAAGCGAACTAAGAAACGACAGTTAAGTCACTCTATGAAAGATAAAAAATTTTTGAAAAGGTTACGACATGTTGTTAAACGGTTGGATAAAGAAAAAGGTCGGAGGCGAGGGGTCGGTGTGGATCCAGTGGGTGTTTGGGAGTCTTCGGATTCCTGGGATTCCTCCACCTCGTCCTCATCTTCTTCTTCCAAGGATGAGGGGGTGATTGGACCGGCTCCTCCGATGGGGGTGACTCCAGGTATGAGTAGTGCTCCTGGGGTATCCCGTAAAGGGCATATGCTGTGTTCAATTGTTATATTTCACCAAGACGGAAAGCGAGAATTTTAGGAGGAAAATTTATTGATCTGTTTGCATTGCTGGCTCGTGAGCAAGATGGGGGAAAAGTTAAAGAAGGGACTAAAGAGGAAGGGAAAAAGGAAACAGGTCGAGTATCTAAGAATATATTAAATTAGTTGTTAGGTTTTCATGTTTTTGCCAGTGTTCTGGGTGAGGCCAGGCCGGCGCTTTATCCTGATTTACTACGATACTCTGATCTTATTTTGAGAGCCTATCGATCATATATGGCGGTGGTCATGGTTGAATTATGATGAACAGTTTCGCCGGAGTTTGGCTCGGGATAAGGCAGATTGTTGGGGAGTTAGGGATGTGGACTTATGGTTGGCGGAAATGACTCCGGGAAAATCGGGTTCCTTTCAATTTGGGGCCAACCCCTCAGGAGGGTATGGGAGCGGCAGTTTCCCTCATGGATCGGGACTGGCTGGCGGGTTTCGACGACCCCAATTGCCTAACAGCATGGGAACAGAAGGGTACTCTGGGGGAGGGGGACCCTTTAAGGGTGGGCCCGCCTCTACCGCCTGTTTTTCCTTTAATGCAGGGCGATGTAGTAGGCCCAACTGCCGTTTTCGACATGCATGCAGCCAATGCGGGGGAGGGCATCCGGCATTTCGGTGTATCAAAGGGGGGTGGGCTTGGAAGAATACTGGGGTTGGAGGATCCGGTTTGTCCTTTGGGAGTGGGAGTAACCAAGGCTCCTTCCCCCATTAGATTAGCAGCCTTTAACTTATGGTTGGATGCTTATCCTAATAGGGCTGATGCTTTTCTGTTAAGGATAGGTTTTGGGGAGGGTTTTCCCATTCCTTATGAAGGGCCTTTGCTATGTCATCAATCACCCAATGCTCAGTCTGTTTTGCGGAATATTGAGGTCGTAAGGACAAAGTTGCACAAAGAGCTGAATTTAGGCCGAATTGCGGGACCTTTTAGGGAGCCGCCTTTGGACAACTTTGTTATCTCGCCTCTGGGGGTTATTCCTAAAAAAGAACCTGGTAGTTATCGCCTCATCCATAATTTATCTTATCCATCTGGTTGTAGTGTAAAATCTTTTATTGATCTGCAATTTTGTTGAGTGCAATATGCATCCTTTGATGAGGCGGTGGCCTTGGTCTGTGCTTTGGGGGTTGGGACTTTATTGGCAAAAGCAGACATCGAATCAGCCTTTCGGCTGTTGCCAGTACACCCAACTTCCTTTCATTTGTTGGGTTTTAAGTTTGAAGGACAGTTTTATTATGATAAATGTATGCCAATAGGGTGTTCCATTTCTTGCTCATATTTTGAGGCTTTTGCCACATTTATTCATTGGGTGGTAGTGCAAGTTAGTGGAATGGCCTCAGTTGTTCATTACCTGGATGACTTCCTTTTTGCGGGAGCCCAGGCAGCTTCACAATGTTCTGATTTGGTGTCTGCTTTTCAGGTGGTAGCAAGGGAACTTGGAATTCCTTTGGCCTTGGATAAATGTGAAGGCCCTTCTAGCTCTTTAATATATTTAGGCATTGAACTAGATTCAGTGCGAATGGAATCGCGTCTTCCATTGCAAAAGATTGAGGAGTTAAAGAACATGATTGAGTCAGCTTACCAGCGGAAAAAACTGAGTTTGAAGGAGCTTCAATCATTGGTGGGTCACTTTAACTTTGCAGCTAGAGTCATACCTATGGGTCGTGTATTTTCACAGCGTTTAGCTTTATTGACAGTGGGTTTACGTCGCCCACATTTTAAGGTCAGATTGACAAGGGCAGTACGTGATGATTTGAGGATCTGGTATTCTTTTCTGACATCTTTTAATGGAGTTTGTCTTTGGCAGCAGCGGCAAGTCTCCAATCAGGACTTGCGGTTATTTACAGATGCATCAGGGACAATTGGTTTTGGAGTTTATTTTGGGGGGGCTTGGTGTGCCCAGAGGTGGCCAGACTGGTGGCGGGCAGCAGGTTTCTATGGGAATATTGCATTGCAAGAACTGTTTCCCATATGGGTGGCATTGGAGATTTGGGGTGCCCGTTTGGCTAATCGGAAAGTGGTCATATTCTCAGACAATGTTGCGGTGGTTTATGCAATTAATCATCAGTCGGCTCATTGCCCACTGTTGGTGGAACTGTTACAATTAATTGTGTTAGCTTGTCTGAGAATCAATGTGATGTTGACTGCCAAGCATGTCCCTGGAGTCGTCAATGAAATTGCAGATGCTCTTTCTCGATTACAGTGGTCCCGATTCAGAGCTTTGGCACCCTCAGCAGAGGCATCCTCTACCCCGATGCGGGAGGATTTATGGCTCATCTTTCGTCAGACTGTAGAGAACTACTACGGCGATCATTAGCGCTTAATACTTGGAAGTCTTATTCTGCTGGATGGAAACGATTATTGTGTTTTTTCACACACAAGCAGGAAGTTGGTGTATTTCCTGTTTCGGAAACAATTGTAATTGATTTTATTCTGTTTGGAGCTCGACAGGGTTGGTCTTTTGCAATGATTTCTCAGTCCATAGCCAGTATTTCATTTGTATCCCAGCTTTTGGGATGGAAGAATGTAACTCGATCCTTTTTGTTAAAGGCTGTTAAAGGGCTATGCTCGTTCGGGCATTGTATATAGGCCTAGAATGGTTTGTCTCCCAATTCTGTATAATCAGTTGGTTAAGCTGTGTGCAGGCTTAAAGGGGATTTGTTCTTCGGAGTTTGAAGTACTTCTGTTTCAACTGGCTTTTTCTATAGCATTTTTTGCAGCCTGTCGGATAGGAGAATTGGTGGCACCTGCGCGCTATGCGCAAGGAGAGATTGGTATGCGACAGTAAGATGTTATTCTGGAGAGCAATTATTTGCGGCTCTATTTTCGCCAATCTAAAACAGATCAGGAGGGAAAAGGAAAATGGTGTGTTTTGCATGCAGATAATTCCTTACCAATGTGTCCTGTTCGCTGTGCTGGGCTATATGATAGAGCTCGGCCTGGTGGGGGAGTTTATTGGTTGGTGCATGCCAATGAGACTCCTTTAACACAATATCAATTTGCCTCCATATTGAGACGGGGATTGACTGCATTAGGTAGGGATCCTCGTCTATATGGAACGCATTCATTTCGAATTGGCACTGCTTCTTCGGCGGCGGATGTAGGAGCCTCACCAGCTATGATTCAACGGTTGGGACGATGGACTTCCAATAGGTATAAAGGTTATATACGTAAGTCTGTATAGATTATTCTTAATTTTGTTTTTCTCAGTTTCTATTTCAGGTCATTTACCTCCAGATATATGCGTCTGGGTGTGTAGACATTCGCACATTTTCTGGGCCCATAATCATGCATGTGAATCCAGCTGGGATCCTAATCTTGGACTGGTTGAACATGGCATCAGAATTCGCTGGCTAGCCCTTCGTGGGATGTGCTGGGACCAGTTATTGTCTACCCTTATACAAGCAAGGCGATTCTCTTCTCCAGTCCTTATTGTAATTCATTTAGGAGGAAATGATTTGTGTACAATAAAAGGGGTCCAATTGATTCATCAGATGAAAGCATATTTATTATCAGTGGCTTGTTTGTTCCCCATGGCTCGCCTGGTATGGTCACATATTTTGCCAAGGCGTTTTTGGAAGGGAGCAAGGAAGCCAGCTGCTGTGGAGCGCCTTCGGAGGTGGGTAAATGCAGATATTTCTAAATTTGTTGCTCTGATGGGTGGGTTAATTTTACTACATGATCTCATTTCAGTTGACTGTCCTGGTTTATTCCGACCTGATGGGGTTCATTTATCGGTAATTGGGGTTAATATCTTCCTCAGTACGATTCAAGATTTACTGGAGGGTTTTTTGGTTGACTAATTGATCGTAGTTTATGGGGGGGAGCAGTGACAAGAGTGTCTCTGTCACTGCTTGTGGCCTAGATTTGAACATTTATTGCAGAAGATGTGAAGTGAAGACTTGCTATGGGAGTAACTGAAATATGGACTCGTGGGCGACACCGCCACGAGTTAAGGCAGCTTGACGGCACCGTAAGTCACATAAAATGTTATAAATTAATTTATGGTATACTGGAGCTAGTTTCGTTGCCGAATGGCTCCAGTGAGTATACCATAATTTCAAGTTTGTATTTGATATAGGCTGAAATCTGTTATCAGAAGAAAGGGTTGTGAGGGAATAGGGAAGGAGGAGGTCGGGAACAGGGAGCGGAGTTTCCCTCCCGCCCTCCCTGGGGGGGGGGCTGTTGTTATTAGGTTTTTGGTGGGGTGGGGGGTCTGAGGCGGTCGCAGTTTTAAGTGCTGGGGCCTAGATTTGAACATTTATTGCAGAAGATGTGAAGTGAAGACTTGCTATGGGAGTACCGTATTTTCTCGCATATAACGCGTGCGTTATACGTGGTTTTTACATACCGCGCATACCCTCACGCGTTATACACGTGAGCGCGTTGTACAAAATTTTTTTTACATAGTTCCCCCCCTGACGTCCGATTCACCCCCCCGCAGGACCGCTCGCACCCCCACCCCAAAGGACCGCTCGCACGCACCCGCACCCGCATCCCCACCCCGAAGGACCGCTCACACCCCCACAGCCTTCCGACCCCCCCCCCATCATGTAGAAGCACCTATCGGTGTCCTGCTGCTTCCTCTTGGCGGTCCCGACACCCGACACGATCGGGGCAAGAGGGAGCTCAAGCATGCGTGGTATACGGGTGTGCGCGGTATATAAAAATTTCTGTACATAAATTTGTGTTTTACGCGTGCTATACCCATGTGCGCATTGTACACGGGTGCGCGTTATCTATGTGAAAATACGGTAATTGAAATATGGACTCGTGGGCGACACCGCCACGAGTTAAGGTGGCTTGACGGCACCGTAAGTCACATAAAATGTTATAAATTAATTTATGGTATACTGGAGCTAGTTTCGTTGCTGAATGGCTCCAGTGAGTATACCATAATTTCAAGTTTATATTTGATATAGGCTGAAATCTGTTATCAGCTATTACAGTTTGTTATGGAATTAATGGGTTAATATAAATAAAGCTGCGGCCAATGTTATGCCAACAATTTTATAGTTGTACTTGAGTTATTGAAGTGAAGTGGTAATTGTATGTATGGCTGATATCTGAGTCCCAATGTTATGCATCTTGCTGATAACACCAGAGCAGCCTGACTCAGGGTCAGGAATAAAAGTATATCTTGATTTTGGACATTTCTGGGTGTATGTGATTTTCCTTGCCTGTTTTCACGGTGGTTATTTACCTGACATTTTCACCCTAGGCCGGTGAAGGGTTCCTTAGTTGGAAGGAACGCACTGAGAGCAGTATCAGTCGCTGTGAACCAGGCTCGCTGCGCTTATCAGGAGCCCGGGTTGTGACAGGAGGCAGATATGTAAAGTTGTTATTATGATTTTTATGGGGGTGGGGGGGTCGGTGATCACTGGGGCAGTGTGTGTAGGTCTCTACTTTGTGTCTGCAGTGCTTATCTGGTCACTTTGAATACCTTGGCTTGGCAAACTTTGACTCACCTTTGCTTTTGTTCATCAGTAAGCTCCTTCGGGACCATTTTTGCACACACCTTTCTCATGCCAAGATTTTCAGTTAAGATTTTCCTGTTTCTCTATCAATGTTTTCTTGGTCTGCTATGCTTATCATAGTCAGTCATAAAATGCAATGAAATAATCACTTTAAATATTCACAGCAATATGGTTTCAATTATATATAACTGTTGATTAATCTTATGCTCAGAGAAATGGAGGTGATAACAGGGGAAAACCCCAACACTACCACCTCACCGCCCAATCATCGCATGTTCAAAAACTTGTTGTAAGATGAATAACGGTTTAAGATATTTGCTTTGTGCTCTAAGGCTACGCTTTTCACTCTTATAAACTAGGTATTATAACTCAGAACAGCAAACTTATCTTATAGCTTGCAGGTTCCGACGTGACACGTTTCGTTCCTGCCTCAGGGAACCAATGGAGTGTTTGAAAGATTTCTTAAACTGTGGGCGAAATAGACTCTGAAATATAGAATATTTTTAAAATTAGTACTTTATTTATGAAACAACATTCCTTATAATGACTTTAACTTAATAACTAGAAAGAAAAAAAGGCTAATAGAGACGGCACTCACCAAAGATTTAATCGCTGCTAGCATGTTCAAACTTCCTCCTATTGTGTCAACGGCTGTACTAGTGCTGTGAAGGATTTAAAAGCCCCATACGGCATTATGTAATGACGCAAAAGGGTGCCTAACTAATGGGGAACCTAATTACCTATTCACCCAACATGAACATGACGCTAGTGAATAGCGTCGAGAGGTTTCTAAGGAAGAACTGCGACTCAAAAGGTTAAAAGATTTTGTCTTGATGTGCACTGTGAGTCTAAAACAGATCCATAGAAAAACTGCTGTTGCTGTAAAAACTAGTATTGTTATGAATTATAAAAAAGCCCGCCACTCAATTTCACTGTTAAGTCCTTTTGGATGTAGTGTTTCCAACCTGAAAATCCAGCTCTGTTCCTTAGCATAGTCTCGCTTTTAGATTGCCCCCTCAAGGTAATCTGGGGGCTTCTAAAATGGAATAACATAACGATGACACTTGATGATTTTCTTTCAGCCAATGCTGGGTTAAAGGAGCTTCCAGAACCTGTGTGGAAATCCTGCTGATGTGTTCTCCAATTCGAACACGGATACTTCTAACAGTGTATCCTATATATAATAATTTGCACGGGCACTGAATCACATACACCACTCCACTTGTGCTGCAATTAGTGGGTGCCATTGATTTTCGATTGTGCACCCAAACTGGTACATCCATGTCACTCAAGGGAACACTATACTGGCATACCTTACATGTAGAACATGGGGAATGGACCCCTATAGATGATATAGCTGTGTCAACTTCTGAGCGAAATTGCGATCTAGTAAGAAGTTGTTTTAGATTGCAGCCATGAGAGTAAGCAAACCGTGGAGGGTCTTGAAATATTGTATGATATTGTAAAATGTTCCAATGAGAGTTAATGATCTGTTTGATCTTGAAAGCGTGCTGAGAATATGGAATCACACACACAGTAGAAGTCTCACTGGTCTTATTGTTGGCAGTAAGGAGAACATCTCGTTGGGTATTGTCACAAATCCCCTTGCAGTCCAGGGCTAGCGTGTGACAAACACATAGATTCGGGCGCGTCCCCTTCAACTAGGGGTACCTTCAGGATTTTTAGGCGGCCCCAGACAACGGTCTAGGCCCCTCGAGATATAGGGTAAGTACAAGGTTTCACTATATCACCAAGCAAACGAGTTCTTTAGGAAAACATAAGTGGTTTATTCTGACCTCCAGGTCAAAAGATATGCAACAGCAAAACAATATCACTTTGCAGGTCATTGAACAAAAATAGTAAATTGGCAAAAATCAAACTTACAGTACATTTTCAAGCAGACAAAAACTCAGTAGGCAAAAAATCGTCACAGCACACTCTGTTAGCAGTTCAGCTTTTCTCACAGCTCCTACGTGCAGGCACAAATCACACAGCTGAGACGGTTAATCTAATTAGCTCCCTGCAACGGGAGTCACAGCAACTTTCCTACAGTTCTAACTGCACTTTAAACAGTTCAGCCTGCATCTGGTTCACAAACTTGTCTTTGAATGCATAACTTGATTCAGACTTCAGGCAAGTATTATTCTCCAACTTCCTATGCTTATACAGCTCAATATATATATCCCCTTCTTCAGGTTTAACTTGGGCAGCAGAGAGGAGAAAAAAAAAACGATATGCAAAAAGAAAACATAAAGCACAAACAGTTTCCCTGTTGCTGCATTCTTTCATTCAGAATTCCATACCTTCTAACTGGCCTTCTGCCCTAGGGCCAGCTATTTCTATCTCCATGCCTTCTACCTGGTCTGGCACTGGATAGTTTGAAGGGGTTAAGACTTCCTCCAAATCCTGCATGGGATAATCCAGCATGTTTTCCTCTGCTGCCCTGTTCCACAGCTCCTCTCCTGCCTTGGGCTGTGGGAGTGACTCGCCCTCGTCACTCGCTCCTCCTCCTGTTTGTCTCAGCCTGCTTTTAAACAGATCAGAGCCAATCCCCTTCAGCCAGTAGCGGGGGATGGGTTTTGGCTCTACAGCAGCTTTTCTCTGTCTAGGTTTTTCTATTGCAGTTACCTTCCTCGTGGCTTCCTTAGCTGTTCTAAAGCCCAGAGGCTGCTGTTGCCAATCTGTTTGCCTCTGTTCCAGCTCACTATCTCTTTGATTAAGGGGGCAAGGGAGGTCAGCCTCAAGTTGAGCGCCAGAATCAATCTGGTCAGCTCTTCTGCACTTGATCCTATCATGGACTGGACCAGTGCTGGTGCAGGGTTTGTCACATTCCCCCACCCTTAAAGGATGACCCTCACTTGTACCCTGAGGAGTATGTGACAGCCTAAATAAATTCAATGGCGTTTCCTATTTTTGTTTCTTTTATCAGAAGGGCTCGGACTAGGGCTTGTATCACAGAAGTCATCAGGCCACCGTAACACTGGGACTTTGTTTGACTCACAATCATCTAAGCCCTTTGTGCACTCCAACCCTTCTAGACTGAATACCCTGTGGGCTAAGGCTGCTACAGCCTCTGATATTTCTTCCATACCACCCTCCTTTGTCTGTTCCAGTTGAGCCTGTAAGTCACCCAACACCTCTTCCACTCTGTTCAACTGAGATTTATACTGGCCTAGCTGGGTTTCAAATATTTGATTTTGCTTTACCCATTTACATGTTTCACCCTCCTTGTCTTTCCATTTTCCTGCCAAACCTTCCATAAGCTTTTTTAACTCACTCTGCTGTTGCTGATTTCCTGCGACCTGCTCTCCCACTTGAGAAAGTTGCTTGGTCAAGTCCTCTAGAGCTTTATTAAAGGACCCTATATTTTGTTGATTTTGTTCTTCAAGTTCCTGCTTTATCTCCTTACCCAGAGCCTCTTTATCTTTTGTCAGAGCTCTTATCTGAGCTTGTAATTCCTCCATCTCCTTCCTCCATTCGGCCCCCTCACTGTGTTCCCCCTTGTGTGAGTCCCCAGGAACAGGGAAGGTTGCCGGAGTATGTGTTTCCGAATTCTGTATTTGGATGGTTTCTGTCCCCTTACTTTCCACTTGTGTAGGTATCTTATCCTGGTCAGTCAATCGTTCGTGTGTACTAGGCTGTGTGTTCCCCGATGACCCAAAGCCTTTCATACCCCTCTTAGTCTCAGGGAAGTAAACCCATCTCTCCAGTCTTGCCACCCATATACGTTCACACACTATCTGGGCAATGCAATCTCCAGGCTGTACTTGGAAGGGTACAGACCCGTGATTTACCAATAGGACCGCTACATTACCCCGAAAATCAGGGTCGATAACTCCTGCTGCTACATCTACCGAAGCTTTCCATGCTAAACCTGAGCGGGGCGCAATCCTTAAATACGAGCCTGGTGGCGGAGACAACTGTAAATCAGTATTAACCAGGGCTCTCCCATTGGCGGGAATCAGTTGTTCCTGTGCGGCATAAAGATCGTACCCTGCAGCCTTCCCATATGCTCGTGTAGGGGCCTTTGCTTTTTCAGATAAGGGTACCCATCTGATTGTGGGCTGCCATTCTTTTCCACCATTTCTAGCTCGCCAGTCCCCTGCTCTTCTGGCCCTCCTGGATTGGAACTGATATTGCTTAGACCATGCTCCCAATATCAGTCTACCCTTAATCTGGGTCTCTTCCCCCCTCCTGCATCCGGTAGGGGTCTTGTAATCACCCCTAACCTTGGTTCTGAGCCAATCCTGACCCAGGATCAAGGAATGAGGTATATTCTGAGCAACGGCTACCTTTAGCTCAATCATTTCTCCCCCAACTCTCAAGTTCACCTGCTGACGGGGATACTCCCTCATATCACCATGCACACACCACACCTTCACTGTATCCAACCCTTTATCACTGGGGCTGGCACCCCTAATTTGATGCCATAATTTCTGTGCCATAACGCTCTGTTCTGCCCCCGTATCAATCAGGGCAGACACTGTCCTACCAGCCACTTGTACTTTCTGAAAATATTCTCCGTGACTAGCTCTCTTTACCCCACATGCAATAGTAAAATCCCTTCTTTCCCTGCATTCCCTTTGACGGTGTCCTTTTCCCCCACACCTGAAGCAAAAGATGGGAGCTGGGTTAAAGGGTTTCTGTACATGATTCTGAGGGTTCCTGGGTGGCATGTTATTATTAGTAGGAGCCTGAAGTGTAGTGTCCCTCTGGAACTGTGTCTGGGGTCTATAACTTGGGCCTGGTTTCTCGGGAAGCCCCTGAGCATCCAGATAAGCCTCTGCCACAGATAGTGTCTGTGTCAGATCCTGGCATCCCTGTTTCTGGATCCACCCCTTTATGTTCTGGGGCAGAGCTTCTAGGAATTGTTCCCTGACTAACTCAGCGAACATAGCTCGTGGGTCTGCCAAGAAAGGCTGTAACCACCTTTCTGCAGCTTTCGTTAGGCGTTGTAACAGCGCCTTAGGTCTTTCTTTTACCCTTAACTGGAGAGCACGAAAGGTTTGCCTATAATACTCTCTTGTATATCCCAGAAAATCCAGGATATGCGCTTTCACAGCTGGGTAACTACTGGCCTGATCCGCAGCAATGGTCTGAAAAGCCGCAAGGGTCTCGCCAGCCAAACATGGCAGAAGGCGCACCGCCCACTGCTCTGGAGGCCAACCTGCTGCAGCAGCTACCCTCTCAAAAGAGTTTAAAAAATCATCTGGGGCATCCTGTGGTGTTATTTTGTTCAAATTCAATAAACCTAGAGAGTTTTGCCCTACCACAGGTAGATTACCCCCAGTCCCCAATACCGGTATATGCATCTGTCCACCAGTCGTAGGCTTCAATAGCTGCGCCATTAATTGAGATTGCTGCTCCATGGCTCGCATAAAGTCACTGTGATGACGTTCACTAGCCTCCTGGCTTGCTTGCCATAGTCCGTGGCTAGTCTCCAGGACCTTCTTTAAGTCCTCATTCTGCCTCTGACGTTCTCCCGCAACCACTGCTAACGCCACCGGCTCCATGCTGACTCTGTAAAAAAAAATGAAAAAACACACACTCCAAGTGCGATACCACACAGTTCTTTCTCCCCGAAACTATCTTCACCAGCCCCTCTGTTGTATATGCTTACCAGAGGTACTGATGCATCATCGCCTGCGTGCTCATTACAGGGTGCACCACCCTTCTTCAGAGACCTATTGGTCCCCCTTTTGTTCCTTGCCAGCTCAGGATGATGGCCTTGACCCCCGGTCTGCTATCCACCCTTCCTGCAGCCGCCAAACTCCGGACACTGGAACCGATATCCTTGGAATGTTCAAGCCGCTTCCATTCACCAGCATTTATAATCCTGGTTCCAATGAACCAAACAATCGTAGAGAGTAAAAAAAAATTTTCCACCTATGCACTCCCCAATCTTCACCTGAAGAGGTAACAGACCGCACTCCTGATACCAAACTGTCACAAACCCCCTTGCAGTCCAGGGCTAGCGTGTGACAAACACATAGATTCGGGCGCGTCCCCTTCAACTAGGGGTACCTTCAGGATTTTTAGGCGGCCCCAGACAACGGTCTAGGCCCCTCGAGATATAGGGTAAGTACAAGGTTTCACTATATCACCAAGCAAACGAGTTCTTTAGGAAAACATAAGTGGTTTATTCTGACCTCCAGGTCAAAAGATATGCAACAGCAAAACAATATCACTTTGCAGGTCATTGAACAAAAATAGTAAATTGGCAAAAATCAAACTTACAGTACATTTTCAAGCAGACAAAAACTCAGTAGGCAAAAAATCGTCACAGCACACTCTGTTAGCAGTTCAGCTTTTCTCACAGCTCCTACGTGCAGGCACAAATCACACAGCTGAGACGGTTAATCTAATTAGCTCCCTGCAACGGGAGTCACAGCAACTTTCCTACAGTTCTAACTGCACTTTAAACAGTTCAGCCTGCATCTGGTTCACAAACTTGTCTTTGAATGCATAACTTGATTCAGACTTCAGGCAAGTATTATTCTCCAACTTCCTATGCTTATACAGCTCAATATATATATCCCCTTCTTCAGGTTTAACTTGGGCAGCAGAGAGGAGAAAAAAAAAACGATATGCAAAAAGAAAACATAAAGCACAAACAGTTTCCCTGTTGCTGCATTCTTTCATTCAGAATTCCATACCTTCTAACTGGCCTTCTGCCCTAGGGCCAGCTATTTCTATCTCCATGCCTTCTACCTGGTCTGGCACTGGATAGTTTGAAGGGGTTAAGACTTCCTCCAAATCCTGCATGGGATAATCCAGCATGTTTTCCTCTGCTGCCCTGTTCCACAGCTCCTCTCCTGCCTTGGGCTGTGGGAGTGACTCGCCCTCGTCACTCGCTCCTCCTCCTGTTTGTCTCAGCCTGCTTTTAAACAGATCAGAGCCAATCCCCTTCAGCCAGTAGCGGGGGATGGGTTTTGGCTCTACAGCAGCTTTTCTCTGTCTAGGTTTTTCTATTGCAGTTACCTTCCTCGTGGCTTCCTTAGCTGTTCTAAAGCCCAGAGGCTGCTGTTGCCAATCTGTTTGCCTCTGTTCCAGCTCACTATCTCTTTGATTAAGGGGGCAAGGGAGGTCAGCCTCAAGTTGAGCGCCAGAATCAATCTGGTCAGCTCTTCTGCACTTGATCCTATCATGGACTGGACCAGTGCTGGTGCAGGGTTTGTCACAGTATACAATGCTCTTTTATATGCCTTCTTAACTGTATCTGGATATCCTCTTTCTCTAAAACGTTCTTTCATATCTTCTGCCTTGCTTAAAAATTTCATACAGGAGGAACACAGGCAACATAACCTTAAGAATTGTCCTGTAGGGATGTTATTGCGTAAATGCTTTGGGTGGTAATTTTCGTATCTTAAAAGGTTGTTACGGTCTGTGGATTTTCTGTAAATGGTAGTGTGGAACCTACCCTCATTCAAAGAAATGTTAATATCCAAAAAAGGCAAAGATTGAGTATTGGAATTAACTGTAAATGTTAGATTAGAGTCTCCTTGATTGCGCCAAGACACAAAGAAGGATAACTCTGTAGCTGTCCCCAACCAAATTGCAAAAACATCGTCAATATAATGTTTCCACATCAATAATTTTGAAAAATGCTCAGCAGGATATAGATATTCTTCTTCAAAATCAGCCACATATAAGCAAGCTACTGTTGGGGCCATCTTAGCACCCATGGTGGTTCCTTTGATTTGTAAAAAATAAAATTGATCGAACTGAAAATAATTTTTATTGAGGGCTACCTGAGCTATACTAACCAAAAAATCCAAACGCTGAGGGGATAAATTCATTCTTTGAAGTTGTCGCCTAATTATGGTTATCTCTGCCTCCTCTTCAATACAAGATTAGGGTTAGGCGCAGCCTTCCCTGGCACAAGCCGAGCTTTAGGGCTAGGGTTGTGACACCACCTAAGATTTCTTCTGTGTAGCTGATGTGGTTCATGTAACTAAGGACACACTACGTGTGACTTGCTGTGTATCATCTTCAAAAGTTTTGCTGGACGTTTGGGCATACGTTGGACATTTGATGGATTTACGTCTTGATTTATCCATCCAGCTATATACAAAACCCCGCTGATAGTCTAATTCATCTCTACGTAGTTTCTTAATTTTGGAGCCTCTCAGCTCTGTCTTGAAATCCTCAAGTTTTTTAGTCAGGTCTTCAAATTGAACTGCATAAACATCTTCCTGTACTGTACTTTTCAAATTGTCTTCATGAGATTGTATGTCTATTTTGTACTGGTCTAACTCTGCCTTTGTGGTTTCAATGATTAATAACATTAAATCATATGAACATTTATTAAGAATGGCATTCCATTTTTGCATTTCCATTTTAGTCAGTCAACAATTTTGACACACAATTCAATGAAAATTTGCAATGTTTCCTTCAGTTTTGCACGTTACTAGCTGCCTTGACCTTTCTTCTTTAGTGACGCTTTCCCCACCCTCAGAAAAATGTTTAATCCATTTGTATACTGCTGTTTTCTTCAAGGCATTATCCCCTTAAACTTAGACTGACATGTCCCTGATTTTACTTCCACTCTTGCCAAGTTTAGCAAGAAATCTAATGTTTGTTCATTGCTCTAATTCAAGCTCTAAACACTACTAAACTCCCCCCAAAAATTGCCACAGATACTTCAAAAGACCCAATAATAAGGCAAACAAACAGTCTAAGGATTCTGAGAGTGAAGAATGCAATAAACCACACCTGGGCTCAATAACATTACCAAAATAATCAATAATAAATGTTAGTGTGGTTTATTGCATTTTTCACTCTCAGAATCCTTAGACTGTTTGTTTGCCTTATTATTGGATCTAATTCAAGCTCTGGCATTCTTGCGACAGCACAAAAAAATACAATAATAATGAAGCCCACTAAGCAAGACATTGCCACACATTGACACGAACACAGCACTGAGACACTGATATACCAAGGTTATGAAATTGAAAGAGGACAGGTTTAGAACAAATGCTAGGAAGTTCTTTTTTACCCAGAGGGTGGTAGACGCATGGAACGCTCTTCCAGAGGTTGTGATAGGCCAGAGCACAGACCAGGGGTTCAAGGAAGGTTTGGATATGTTCCTAAAGGATAGAGGGATTGAGGGGTACAGATAGAAGCAGAGGTAGGTTATAAGAATGGCCTGGAACCACTTCACAGGTCATGGACCTGATGGGCCGGTGCAGGAGCGGACCGCTGGGCAGGATAGACCTCTGGTCTGACCCAGTGGAGGCAACTTCTTATGTTCTTATGAAACCTTACCGAGTTGCTTGTACAGTGCTGCCAAAGAGACCCACAAAAAGGCAAAAAGGTCAAAGGTTCCCAAGAGTGGTAGTGAAACAGTGTCCCCAACAAAGATTAAATCAATAACCAATAAAATAATATTAATAGGTATCAGAATTTTACTAATAGGTATCAGGATTTTACAAGACTTAGGTACCCTCAGTGCGAAGGGACAGCGACGGGAGCAAGGCTCCAACGCGTCACGCATCAAGGTGGCGCTGGGAAGGCGTACACCTACACACACACCATCATAGGATACCAGAGTGTGTGTTTTTAAATCAAAATAGCACTATCACCAAAAGGCAGTGAAAAATAAACACAGGGCACTGTTACAACAGTGCTGCCAACATAAGCGCATGGAGGCAAGTTTGCAAACTTAATTGTCAGAACTCATATATATCACTTCATGTGAAAACATGTCTTTGTGAGAGTAAAGAGATACCATGTTTTCCTGAAAATAACACAAATAGGAAACCCTAAATGGATAGTAGCCAATAAAATCCAAGGAATAATAAAAATAAAAAGGAATTGGCTAACTCACCTGATCCTTGGGGAAAAAAATCTACTAAGATGGGGTAAATCTATGAATTAGTAAATGAATAATGGACATCAGTATGAGCCCCTTGTACATAAACGAACGGCCCCTTGTACATAAACGAACGTAAACCTCTGGCTCAGGCAGTATCTCAAGAGGTGACCGGCACCAGACCGCAGTCTAATTGAAAATAGCCTCATACATCATATAGTCCATATGTGTCTGTAAGTGCTAACTGCATTACACAACCTCCCAAAGCTGAATAGACTTTTTTTCACCAAGGAAAAGGGGGTTTAGATGAGCAACACATACATGCTATCCCTGAATACACACCTTGTGAAAAAACATATGCAAGTAACAATAAATATAATAAATACTATAAATATGCATATAAAAAAATATATATGTAATCTACCGGTGTCTGTGTGTAAAGTGCGGATGAGAGAGATAAATACATAAATACTTGATAAATAATTAATAAATAATCGTGTAAAGTGCAAGGTGCTTCATAAAGTACACAATGTGTGGTAGAAATAAGACTTAAAGTGCAAATACAACCTATAGCACCATGAATGAAAAAATACCTGGTCAATAAATGTCACAAATATATAAGGTGCAAAAGATGGCAAGAATGAGACATAAAGTGCAAATGCAGTCTATAGCACCAAAAAACACTTATACATATAGAGGAAAATATAAATATAAGGTGCAAATACAGATCCTTCCGTTTAAAGTGCAAGTGCAATTTCTCACTACCTATAAGTTATAAGCACCATAAACGCACACACGTGCACCAAGCAAAAATACTTAACTGGCAAATGCTTAACACTCACACATGTACCACACAAATACACACACTCATACACCGGCTCCGATAGAGCCCAATCAAACAAGTATATCACTGCTTAAGAAATCACTCATAAATATCACCATTCGACAGAGCTCCATTTCGCCACTTCGTCAGGAGCGGAGACAGGTTTAGATGATTATGTATATATAAAGTAGGAGAAAAGCCCGACATAAACTGTTTAGTTTGTCAGAGGAAAAAATCCTGCGGTTCTCAAGCGTGTAGCAATCAAAAACGCTGGGACCGAAAAATGAAACATGGCAGATTCGGGCTTTAAAGACACCCTGAAGATCCTGCATGGCCGACGCCCAAAAACGTATCAGCGTGAAAACGTGATGACGTCAAAACGTTGAGGGAAAATCCAAAAATGAAAAAAGAAAAAATATATAACAAAGCCAAACAAATAATGAAAAGGCCAAAAAAGGGGGTGGGAATAATTATAAAAAAGCACAATACAAAAAAGAAATATAATAATGAAGAATATATAGGATAACAAAATGATGTATGAGGCTATTCTCAATTAGACTGCAGTCTGGTGCCGGTCACCTCTTGAGATACTGCCTGAGCCAGAGGTTTACGTTCGTTTATGTACGAGGGGCTCATACTGATGTCCATTATTCATTTACTAATTCATAGATTTACCCCATCTTAGTAGATTTTTTTCCCCAAGGATCAGGTGAGTTAGCCAATTCCTTTTTATTTTTATTATTCCCTGAAAATAAGACAGGGATTTATATTAATTTGTGTTCCAAAAAATGCACTAGGATTTATTTTCGGGGAATGTCTTTTTTTTTTACAATGTACAACAATCATCTCTCCCTCCACCCCAATTCTTCTCTACTTTCTCTCCCCATGTCTTTCCTTTCTCTCCCACCCCACCCCCCATGTGCAGCATCTTTCCTCGCCTCTCACCCATCCCCTTGTGCAGCAGCTCCGAGGCCTCTAAAAACAGTGGCAGCACTCTGAACGGGCTGCTAGGCATCCTTCCCCGCCATGGCTGGGCCTTCCCTCTGCAGCGTCTTTCTAGCCCTCCCTCCCCTCTGTGCAGTGGAACCCCAAAGACCCTCCCACTACGAGCCTGATATACCTCCACTTTGAAGACTCCAAAACAGCAGTAGTGGCAGCGCTCTGAACTGGCTGCTTCAGGACCTTCCCTCAATGATGCAGCAGAGGGAAGGCCCCAAAGCAGCCCCCACCCCACCCTTGCTTTATAGCATACACACAACTGACAAAACAGGAGAGTGATTAAAGACAGCACAATGGCCACACAGGGTCCTCACAGCATCCCTGGCCTCTCCAACAAACCCCGACACACACCTCCTAATCCACACCCATTGGATACATCACTGGCAGCCTTGTAGGCCAAGGTGCTGCTGTGGGAGCAGTGGCATACCTACCATATGTGACACCCGGGGCCCATCATCTTTTGGCACCCCCCTGTACGAAAAACATGATTTTTAGTAACAAGCCACACGTCACACATGAGTACTTAGGAAAAGGCAGCATCTTTCATATGCAGTGAGCAGTACAACATCAATACACTCATTGTAAAACTAAACAAGCCAGACTAGTACAGATCAATCCTACACCGTCAATCCTAACAGAAAACCATGTCTTTCGAACACACAGAACACAGAAAACACCTTTGCCTAGTATGGAATATGTCATCATAAACTAACCCCTCCCTCTTTTACAAAACTGTAGTGTGGATTTTAGCCACGGTGGTAACAGCTCTGACGCTCATAGAATTCTGAGCATCAGAGCTGCTACCACACCGGATGGCGCTAAAAACGCTCCACAGTTTTGTAAAAGGGGGGATAAAATAGAAATACATAGATAAAGGTTAAATCGAACTAGCAAGAAGCTGGACTCTGCATACAATGCAACACCACAGAAACAGTGACACATGTCTCCTAAAGCAATAAATAAATAGAAAATTTTTTCTACCTTTGTCTTCTCTGGTTTCTGCTTTCCTCATCTTCTTGTTACTCTCTTCTTTCCATCCACTGTCTGCCATCTCTCTGCCCTATATGGCATCTTCTCTCCTTCGATGCCCCTTCCAGAAACTGTATGCCTCCCCCTTCCATCTCTCCTTTCACCCCCATTGGTCTGGCATCTCTCTCTTCTCCTTCCCTTTCCCACACCTCTCTTCTGCAATACTTTTCTTCCCTCATTTTCCTTTTTCAATTTATTTTCTGCATCCATCTAGATTATGTGCTTACTATCCAACTACAGACCGGTAGCATCTATTCCGTTTATTGTAAAAAATAATGGAAGGATTGGTACACATCCAACTGATGGATTATCTTGATCAGTTCTCTCTCCTACATGAAACTCAATCCGGTTTTAGACCGTTATTCAGTACTGAGACAGTAATTGCGGCTATCTTAGACAATCTGCGCCTACTGTTTAGTAAGGGCCTTAATGCCCTGGTTATGCAATTCGATATGAGTTCTGCCTTTGATCTAGTAGACCACGAGAAACTGCTGCCTTTGATCTAGTAGACCACGAGAAACTGCTGCAATGCCTAGACGCCATTGGTATCAGGGATGAGGTGCTGAACTGGTTCCGTGGCTTCCTTATATCCCACACTTATCAGGTACGTTTTAATTATGAGCTTTCAAACACCTGGAGCAATCCATCCGGTGTGCCACAAGGGTCTCCACTATCTCCATTGCTTTTTAACGTCTATATGTCCTCACTGGGCACGCAGCTAACCCAGCTGGGAATAAAACTATTTAGTTATGCAGATGACTTTACGATTATCATCCCATTCGCTAATTCTGTCTCTGAAACTATTCCCAAAGCTTCAGAAGCCATAAACATGATGGAGCACTGAATGACAAACTTTAGGCTCAAACTTAATTCAGAAAAAACAACTTTCTTCGTTGCTTCGCCACATCCGCTTGACACCAAATCACCACTATGTATCAATAAACTTAGTTACCCTATCCAGCCCACCATTAAGATACTAGGTGTAACTTTGGATCAATGCCTAACCATGAAAGACCAGGTAGACTCCTTAATCAGAAAGAGATTCTTTACTCTCTGGAAACTCAGATCCATTAAAGCTTACTTCGATACATCGGCATTCAGAACCCTAGTCCAATCCCTCGTACTAAGTCTACTTGACTACTGTAACATCGCTTATTTAGCAATTTCCCAAAAGAATATGCAACATTTACAATTGTTACAAAATGCAGCAGTCAGACTGATCTTTGGGCTAAGGAAGTTTGACCACGTGACACCCTACTACCGGCAGCTGCATTGGCTTCCAATGGCGGCACGCGTAAAGTTTAAATTTGCCTGCTTCTGCTTTATGGACTTGCCCCTAAATACATAACTGACCTTTTCTTCTTCTCAGCCAACAGACACAAGAGAAGCTCACATTCCAATATCGTTTCCCCCCCCAGTTCGAGGTTGTAAACTGAAAAAACACCATGAACACCTTCTCTCACACCAAGCAGCATCATGGGGTAAAGACCTAGATCAATTGCTTTCGCCCACTACTTATGGGGAATTTAGGAAACGTCTAAAACACACTTGTTCCTAAAGCATCTAGACAACTGATGCTCTCTTCTCTCTCCCCTCTATAGCGATTAACTTGTCCTTTTGATCACTCTCTCCTCAACAATGAATTTCCTGTCCTATTAATTCTCATTCTTCCTCCCCTCTTAAAGTCAATTCAATTTGTTACCTTTGCTTAATCTTCTGTAAACCGCATAGAACTTCACAGTATTGCGGTATATAAGCTGTTATTATTATTATTATTACCCTCTCATCAATTTCCTTTTTTACTGTTTACCTACAGCTCCCCACCTCTTTCCCTCACCCCCTCCAGTATTTCCCTAACTCAATCCTTTTCCCCCATCATGTGCCCTCCTTTTATTTATCCCCTCCTTCCATCATCTGCCCCTTCTCCCCACTTCCATCATCTGCCCCTTCTCTCTCTTTCCCACCACTTCCATCAGCATCTGCCCCCTTTCTCTCCCTACAACCCAATTCCATGTAGTATCGTTCCCCCTTATGTCTCTTTCCCTGTAATTCCATCAGCATCTGCCCCTTTCTCTCCCTCCACCAGGCTTCCATACCACCTTGACCCCCTTTCTCACCCTTCACCATGATCTCATAGCACCCTGACCTCCCTTTGTCACCCTTCAACATGATTCCCTACCACCTTGACCCCTCTTTGTCACCCTTCAGCATGATTCCATAGCACCCTGACCCCCCTTTGTTACCCTTCAGCATGAATCCATAGCACCCTGACCCCCCTTTGTTATCCTTCAGCATGACTCCATAGTACCCTGACCCCCCTTTCTCACCCTTCACCATGATTCCATAGCACCCTTACCCCCCTTGGTCACCCTTCAGCATGATTCCCTACCACCCTGACCCTTCTTTGTCACCCGTCAGCATGACTCCATTGCACCCTGACCCCCCTTTGTCACCCTTCAGCATGATTCCATAGCTCCCTGACCCCCCTTTGTCACCCTCCACACCCTTTCATGCCACCCTGACCTCCTTTCTGTCTCCATCCCAAAGATCCCGCGATGACTGCTTCTGCTCCTGCTCCAATGGAAGAGGTAAGTGATGTCGGAGGGGGCTGGGCAGGCAGACACAGTTAGTTGCGGCAAGATCCCGTAATGACTGCGGTGGTCCCCCCCCCCCCACGTCACTTACCTCTTCCGAAACAGAGGAGGGAAACGGCGTAGTCATCGCGGGACCTTCTTCACTTCAGCATGGCTGCCGACTCTGCTCTAAGTACGGCAGCCGCGCTAAAATGCCGGTTGAAGCAGCGCGGGAGGTTCTGGATCCAGCCGGCTATGCAGCCCCTTGGAGCGTGCACCCGGAGCGGACCGCACCCCATGCCCCCCCCTTAGTACGCCACTGTGTGGGAGACATGCCTAAGAAGCACAAACCTGTGGTCCATCAAATGTTAACAGCACAGGACCTCCCAAAGCCCATCCAGCTCTTTCCCTTCCTGTCTCCCTTCTCTGAGAACCCCACCTATGTCTAAATATCCCCTTCCCCCACCCCCATCAGGGCCCCACACCACTCAGATCCCCAACAGCTAGCATGAGCCCCCCACATGTATATGTCTCCACACCTTACAATCCCACCCTCAGATCTCAATCATACCACATTAGGGGTCCCTACCCCACCCCTCAAATTTGTCTCCCTGCTCTGAGAGCAAGGCTGCATACCTGTACCCATCCTTGCCTCCAATGCAACCCATGTATCATGTTGTGACCCTATTGTAAACCTTTTACAGGCCAACTCAAGGAGCAGCAGCAGAGTCTCCCCAGGAGTAGGTTGTTACCCCATAGGAAGAACAGGGAGCCAATGAGAAGAGCAGAAAGAAGATCCCTGGAGTGGCATGCCCACATCCAACAGACCACTAAAGCTTGTTGCTTCCATCTCTATAACATGACCAAAATTCACCCCTTCCGTTCCTCTCTGAGCACACTACCCAAACTCTTGTCCACACTCTCGTAACCTTACACATAGACTACTGCAAACTACTTCTAACAAACTACTTCTACTTCTAACTGAACTACCTCTCCCCTGCAATCTGTACAAAACTCTGCTGCATGACGTACCTTCTGCCAACCTTGCTACATTCATCTCAATCACTCCTCAAATCACTTCACTGGCTCCCTGTCTGCCTTTGCATACAATTCAAACTCCAATTACTAACATACAAATGTGTTCATTCTGCAGTTCCTCAGTATTTCTCCTCTCTTGTCTCTCCTTATACACCTCCCCAAGAACTCCATTCCTCAGACAAATTGTTTTTCAGTACCCATCTCCTCCATTCCAATTTCAGACTTTGTTCCTTTCATCTTGCCACTCCTTATGTCTGGAATAAACTACCTGAGTCTTTCTGTAACGCCCCTTACCTTGTTCAAAAGTAGGCTGAAAACCCCCTTTTCGAGACAGCCTTCAACTCATAACACTACTCTCCTTTGCTTTCTGATCCCCTAGCCAGCAATTTAATCACACCCTATAAGTGTAACCCCTACCCTGGCATCCTTTTTGCCTGTCTGGATTGTTTAGATTGGAAGCTCATTCAAGCAGGGCTTTCTCCTTTGTGACTCTGTATAGCGCTGCATATGTTTGGTAGCACTCTAGAAATAACTAATAGTAATAATAAAACAGATCAAGCAAGAGATAAATTAAGTCTGTGCATTTTATACATTTTATTGGCAATTTCCAATTAAGAATTTACAATAATTCAATCAAAGTAATACAAGAATCACTATTAAGCAATTAAACAGGGAAAAACAAATTTAAAGAAAATTCTCATACAGATTCTAATCTAAAGTCCACATCACTGAGGAAGCTTAACCTAACAAGCTATTAAAGTAAGGAAAATACAAAGAACATTCATTCCATTAACAAAGGGGCCACTGCAAAGTTCTCAGCCCAACCTAGAAGAGAATGATGTGCAGTCATGAAACTTATGAGTTATTCTCCACTTTTCTTGACACTTTTCATTTCATATCATTGGAAATAACTTGTAAGTTTCATGGCTAAGAACTTTTCAGCAGTCCCTTGTACTAAATTAGATCCAATGACATATTAACAAAAAAAAAAAAGTACCTATCTAGTCTTCTCTACACCCCGCCCTTCAAGTTTCAAGTTTAATAATATTTTGATATACCATCTTATCATTTATTTCAAGGTGGTTATACATTTTACAATAGGGCAGAAACAGATAATATAATTTAACATAACTTTAACAAAATAAACATACACGATTAGATAAAAACAATGACATACACACTGGACAAACGGGTACGAGTGGAAAAGAAGGGGAGAACTACAATGATGAAAGAAAAGTAAGATATTAAAGGTATAAACAAAAGGGTGCTTATCTGAGATTCATTTCTCCAATTGTACATAGCGATTTTACAGAAAAGTAATAAAGCATTTACAAGGGAATTTTTAAAAGAAGATTGCTCCTAGAAAGAGCACTTTTTTTTTTTTTTTTAGATTATATCTTAACTGCGTGGACCATGCCACATCAGGGAAAATCTTAATAGATTGACCATAAAAGAAAATATTTTTTATGAGTCGTGCCCCCATCGGTAATAATATTACCTTTTTTGTTGTTCCTTGGGGTTACAATTGTAATGCCGAAAAGAAGAGGCAAACTGATTGCTTTAGCCCGACAACCTCAATCTGCCATGATGCGGCAGGGAGCGATCACAAGCTTCCTTTCATCTTTGCCCAGGGGCGCTCCTGCTGAACCGACTGTGAAGGAAACATCAGCATTGAGAAGTGAGATCTCACTAAGCCACCGGGACCTGAACCTCCTTTGCAGCCGCAGGAAAGAGGAACGCCGGCGGCAATGCTGAGCCATCGGGCTTGCTGGCCTCACAGAAGGCACTAGGAGTCTCAGCAGAAGGAGGGGAATTTCCATCTGTTCAGCCCCTTGTTCAGCCCCTTGTTCAGCCTGCTGAGATTACCCTTGAATCGATCTGGACTGCTTTGGATTCACTGCACAATATATGTCTGGGAATCTCTACACTAGTCCAGACCCAGTCTTCTAAAATAATGAAAATTGAAGAACTTATGAACCAAAAGGAAAAAGTTAATAATTTGGAACAATCTGTAAAGGGTATACAGTCCTCTTACAATTCTATTGTGCAAGATAAAATGATGTTATAAAAAAAAAAGTGGAGAATTTTGAGAACTTTACTAAGCTGCTAAATTTAAGATTTTTGAATTTTCCCAAAACATTCACAATGTCTCCACAGGATATTTTCTACAAGTTTTGAAGGAAGTATTTAAATACCCTGAAAATGGACTTCCACCCCTTCATAAAATATATTTTCTGCCAGTTTCCGCTAAAAAAACCCTCTCCCTCAGGAGCTCCTGTTTCAACTGAGGTTACTTCTTTAAGTACTTAGGATCTTTCTAATGTTTTGGAAACTTCTGAGGAAAAAGTGATTTTGTGTACAACCCTTTTGGTGACATTTGTTTTTCAACAGGATAAGGAAGCACTTCTTTGCCTCTTTTTTTTTTAGGATGAAAGAAGTCTTTTTTTTTGGATTGTAAAATATCTATTTTTCCGGATGTTTCAAGATGGACACAGACTAGGAGGAAAAGATTCCTAGAGATGAAACAATATGTTACTGGATTAGGGGCTAAATTTTAATTGAGATATCCCTGTAAATGTATGGTCTTTCTAGATCAGAATACCTATGTTTTTTATGAGCCCTCACAGTTACAGTGTTTTCTTGACAGCAAGGGTGTAGTAATGCAAAGCTCCAGATGATTCTGTATGATGGTCCATATGTTTATGGAAGATGACTGAGGGTGCTTATCTGGCTGAGGAAGCCAAAGGGAGAGGAGGCGTTTTTGTTTGCTTTTTGTTTTTGTTTTTTTTTCAGGTCGGAGGAGGAGGCAGGGCGAACAGCAGAGCGAAACGGGTGGCGAGAGGTAGCTCCGCCCACCCGTGCCGCGTCACAGCAGCGTCGGTGCCCGGACTCCCCCCCCTTAAAAGGAGGGGCCAGCGGCGCTAAGGGTCCTCAGCGCGTGGAGGCAGCAAGGGCGGTCAGCGGCTGAGGAAGCCAAAGGGAGAGGAGGCGTTTTTGTTTGCTTTTTGTTTTTGTTTTTTTTTCAGGTCGGAGGAGGAGGCAGGGCGAACAGCAGAGCGAAACGGGTGGCGAGAGGTAGCTCCGCCCACCCGTGCCGCGTCACAGCAGTGTCGGTGCCCGGACTCCCCCCCCTTAAAAGGAGGGGAGCCAACGGCACCCAGCCGTTCGGCGCGCGGCGAAGGCGAGCGGCAAAGAGCGCCTTTGCGAAGGAAGCCTGTGAAGGAGCCCAGCAGCAAATCTAACCCAACTTCTAACTTCTAACCTCAATAACTTCTAACCTAATAAAAAAAAAAAAAAAAAAAATTTCTATTCTCCTCTAATCACTCTTTCTCTCTCTCTACTTTTTCAGATAACTGCACGTCAGGCACCGCTCCCAAATCACCGACGCTACAGGAATGGAGGCTACAGGAACCCAGGGGAGCTACCCAGTTTTCTGCATCGAGTGCCATATGTATGACTACCTCCCCTCCGGGAGGCAGGTATACATTTGCAATCGATGTCAGGAACTGGATAGCCTGAAGAAGGAGGTCGGGAGACTGCAGGTTCGAGTACAAGAACTGGAGGGACTGTGCACCCTGGAAGAACAGTGTTGGACAACCGTGGACACCGTCAGAGAGAGCCACATCGCAGAACAAGTTAGGGAGCTCGAGAAATTCATTGAGGAGGCCTGCAAGATGGTAGAGGCACAAGACCACCAACACACCAGGAGGGAACCGGCAGTTGGACGACAGGAATCACCAGACACCATGGAACTAGGACCTTGCGGAGGACCTGGGCAGGCAGAGGAGGAGGAGATCCATCAGAGCCAGGAGAAAGGACTAGCGAACTGCGCAGATGACACAGACCTGAGACCAGGGGTGGAGACACAGCAGAGCTCAGAGGACGGACAAACGGACTACACACATGACACAGATCTGAGACCAGAGAGACAGTTGAGGAAGGGGAGATCGGCTATCGTGGTCGGGGACTCAATCCTGAGAGGAGTAGACAGTCATATAGCCGGAGGGAGAGAGGACAGACTGGTAACATGTCTCCCGGGGGCAAGAACAAAAGACATCATCAGCAATATCGAGAGGATCCTGGAGGGAGCCGAGACGGAGGAGACAGCAGTAGTGATCCACATCAGAACCAACGACATCAGCAGGAGAAACTTCAACAGGACTACACTAACTGACCAGTTCAGGACCCTGGGGAGGAAACTGAGACTAAGGACAAGGAAGATAGCCTTCTCAGAGATCCTGCCAGTACCGAGAGCGGACACAAAGAGACAGAGCGAACTACAATCAATCAACTTTTGGCTGAGGAGATGGTGCGAGGAGGAGGGCTTCCACTTTGTTAGGAACTGGACTACCTTCTTGGGGAAGAACAAGCTCTACAGAAAAGATGGACTGCACCTTAGCACAGCTGGGACGAGGATGCTGGCACGCAACGTCCAGAACGTCATAGACTTGGCTTTAAACTGAGAAGAAGGGGAAAGCCGATAGTCGACCTGACCTCGACACATCGGACATCAGTACCTGACAAAGGTACTGAACTGGGACAGTGTAAAAGAGGACTCGGGTCTGAGGGTGTATGGGATGAAAAAGGACCTAAAGACGCATTGCAGGGATCGAGGGCACAAATGGACCAGGTAAGCGGCACCAACACAGAACAACAGGAAACAGAGGGGCAAAGTCATTGTGAAAAAGAGCCCAGGACGGAGTGGGAACTAGGAGAGCAGGAGGCGCAGGGGAAACAGGCAGAGGACGTCACACACACACAACAGGAGGAGGACGAAGCTCAGGAGCTGGCAAACCATGAGGGAAACTACAGGAATACCAAAGCACAAGGGAAACAAAAAGAGAGGACTAAAAACTGGGTCTTAAACTGCCTATACACAAATGCTAGGAGCCTGAGGGCCAAAATGGGAGAACTGGAAATCACAGCCAGCAATAAGGACCTAGACATAATTGGAGTCACAGAAACGTGGTGGACCGAGGACAATCAATGGGATGTGGCCATACCAGGGTACAAACTATACAGGAAAGACAGGACACATAAAAAGGGTGGAGGAATAGCGCTGTACATAAAAGACTCCATACCATCAGCCAGGACGGAAACAACAGTACGGGCGGATGGCCTGGAATCACTATGGGTTAAGCTACAGGGAGGAGCAGGAGCAGACATTAAACTGGGTCTGTACTACCGCCCACCTGGACAACCGGAAGAAATCGACCAGGAGATGGAGGCTGAACTGAAGCAGGTATGCAGAAGCGGAAATGTGGTGGTGATGGGGGATTTCAACCATCCTGGGATAGACTGGAGTATTGGGCACTCAAACTGCGCAAAAGAGACAAAATTCATAGAAGTCACGAGGGACTGTTTCATGGAGCAGCTGGTCATGGAACCAACAAGGGGCGATGCCACTCTTGACCTAATCTTCAACGGACTAGGGGGGACAGCAAAGGAGGTGGCGGTATTACCCCCGCTAGGTAACAGCGATCACAACATGATCCAGTGCAGGCTTGAAATTGGATCATCAAAGGGGAAAAGAACCACAACGACGGCACTCAACTTCAAAAAAGGAAATTATGATGCCATGAGAAAAATGGTGGGAAAGAAGCTCAAAGGCAACATAGGGAAGAAGGAATCCGTAGAAAAAGCCTGGACCTTATTCAAGGAGACTGTGCACGAAGCACAAAGCATATGCATCCCCAAGTTTAGAAAAGGGTACAAAAAAAATAGAACAAAAAACCCAATGTGGATAACAAGTGCAGTGAAGAAGGCGATAAGCGACAAGAAAGCATCGTTCAGAAAATGGAAAAAAGACCAAACAGAGGAGAACCAAAAAGGGCACAAAGAACACCAGAAAGAGTGTCACCGAGTGATTAGAAAAGCAAAAAGAGAATACGAAGAGAGACTGGCAAAGGAAGCAACAAACTTCAAGTCGTTCTTCAGATACGTCAAGGGGAAGCAACCGGCGAGAGAGGAAGTGGGACCATTGGACGATGGAGACAGAAAGGGAGTTGTAAAAGAAGAGAAAGAGATAGCTGACAGGTTAAATGAGTTCTTCACATCAGTCTTCACGATGGAGAATATAACCACCATACCAGAACCCGAGGAGATCATAATAGGAGAACAAGACGATAAGCTGGTCGATTTAGAGGTAAGCCAAGAAGATGTACTCAAGCAGATTGACAGACTAAAGAGCGACAAATCGCCGGGTCCAGATGGCATTCACCCAAGGGTACTCAAGGAACTAAAAGACGTAATAGCGGAGCCACTTCGACAGATATGCAACCTATCCTTAAAAACCGGAGAGATCCCGGAGGATTGGAAAATAGCAAATGTCACGCCCATCTTCAAGAAGGGCGCAAGGGGGGACCCGGGAAACTACAGGCCGGTGAGCCTGACCTCAGTCCCGGGAAAGATGATGGAGGCACTGATTAAAGACAGCATCTGTGAACACATCGAAAAAAATGGGCAGCTAAAACCGAGTCAACATGGCTTCTGTAAGGGTAGGTCATGCCTCACAAACTTATTGTACTTCTTTGAGGGAGTGAACAGCCAGGTGGATAAAGGGGAATCTATAGACATCATTTACCTTGACTTCCAAAAAGCCTTCGACAAGGTGCCACACGAGAGACTGCTTAAAAAGATATGGAACCACGGGGTACAAGGGGAGGTCCACCGATGGATCAAAAACTGGCTGGCAAACAGGAAGCAGAGGGTTGGCGTAAAGGGCCACTACTCAGACTGGAAAGGGGTCACGAGCGGAGTTCCGCAAGGGTCGGTGCTGGGACCGCTCTTGTTCAATATCTACATAAATGATCTAGAGGCGGGAACTAAGTGTGAAGTCATTAAATTTGCAGATGACACCAAACTATACAGCAGGGCTCAAACCAAGGAAGACTGCGAGGATCTCCAAAAGGATCTAACGCAGCTGGAAAAATGGGCCGAAAAGTGGCAGATGAGCTTCAACGTGGGGAAATGCAAGGTCATGCACGTGGGGAAAAAGAACCCTATGTTCACATACAAAATGGGGGGAACACCACTAGGGGTTAGTAACCTGGAGAGAGACCTGGGAGTGATGGTAGACGCAACACTGAAGGCATCGGCGCAATGCGCCACAGCCTCTAGGAAAGCAAACAGAATGCTGGGTATCATTAAGAAGGGTATTACGACCAGGACGAAGGAAGTCATCATGCCGCTGTATCGTGCAATGGTACGGCCGCATCTGGAGTACTGTGTCCAGTACTGGTCGCCGTACCTCAAGAAAGACATGGCGGTACTTGAGGGAGTACAAAGAAGAGCAACCAAACTGATAAAGGGAATGGAAAATCTCCCATATACCGACAGATTGAAGCAGTTGGGACTTTTCTCCCTGGAGAAGCGAAGACTTAGAGGAGACATGATAGAAACCTTCAAGATCCTGAAGGGCATAGAAAAAATAGACAGGGGCAGATTTTTCAAATTAAGGGGCGCCACAAGTACAAGGGGGCACTCGGAGAAATTGAAAGGGGACAGGTTTAGAACAAACGCTAGGAAGTTCTTTTTCACTCAGAGGGTGGTGGATACATGGAACGCGCTTCCAGAGGCTGTTGTAGACAAGAAAACATTAAATGGTTTCAAAGAAGGTTTGGATAGATTCCTAGAAGAGAAAGGGATTGGGGGGTATAGATAGGTATAGACCATTGCTCAGGCAATGGGCCTGATGGGCCGCCGCGGGTGCGGACCGCTGAGCAGGATGGACCTATGGTCTGCCTCAGCGGAGGCAACTTCTTATGTTCTTATGTTCTTATGTTCTTATGACCTACTTCTTTAATTTCCCCTTTTAAACATATTTTAAATATATCATTCCTTCTGATTGTGTGAATTGTCTTTCTCCAAATGTGGACTGTTATTGAGCTTAAGTATTAATTAATTCTCAAAATTATTTCAATTTGGTAAATTTACTTTAAGTTTAAATTTATTTAACATTGTGACAAGTCTCATTTTCCTGTTCAATAATTTTTGTTGATGTATAAATAAATGATGAATAATAATAATTTTTAAAAGAAAATATTTTTCTTTTTAAAGTATGCTATCCAAATATTTACTTTATCTGACTCAGAAAAAACAAACATAAGAGTAGTTTAGAATATATTACATCCTGGCATGTATCAAGAAACTGAGTAAAATTGAATGAGGTTTTTTGTTCCATAATATCTAATTCACTTTCTGGCCTCCCCTTTTTGAGCCCAGGTAATAAGCATTTTATATCACATTAATATCCTATGCTATAAAGACAGATACTGTGTATCTCAATGGGGCAGGAAGATATCTTAAGGTTGAAATTAGTAAAATATTGTTAACAATATTGATGGCTTAATGATATATTGATAACAAATGATACCATGCTGCAGCCATAAGTAATACAATCACTTTTCAGAATATTAGCATGCTTTTGTAGTATTGTGTTCTGATTGAATCACATATAAATGCCTGACTGCGCTGTTTGCTGTTGTGTAATCATGCAGGAGTGTAAGCTGGACAGAGTGGTGGATGTGACTCTTTCTGCCTTGTTGGTTCTTCATGTATACATTCTGAAAAAAATCCTTAAAGATTGGCTATACCAGACTATACTGGTATATAATGGCAAATCAGAAGTTGTCCTTTTATGACCAATGAGATGCACAATGAAGACAAAGGCCCCGATATTCAGACCACAGGAGGCAGCCAGGCTACCCTGGATATTCAATGCTGGGGCTGTATCTGTATGCTGGGTCAAAATTCACTACCTTGAACTTAGCCGGCCAAGCCAATATTCAGCACTGGCTGACTATGGTAAAACAGCAAAAGATAGACCTGCTTTTTAGGCAGATCTAGCTAGCCGCTAGCCTTAGCTATCCAGCAGCTGAATATTGCAAATGGCTGGCTATGTTGCACAATGTAGCCGGTTACTGGCCAATCTGGTGAACTGGATATTCAGCAGGAGATAGCAGATTATCTCCCACTGAATCTCAGCGGATAACCACCTAAGTGGTATTTAGAACAACCAGGAGGTGAATATCGGGGAGGAAAGTAACATGAGAAGGATGCTGATGAAAATTTCTTTCTAAAT
The DNA here is from genome assembly GCF_902459505.1 of Geotrypetes seraphini. Taxonomy (NCBI): domain Eukaryota; kingdom Metazoa; phylum Chordata; class Amphibia; order Gymnophiona; family Dermophiidae; genus Geotrypetes; species Geotrypetes seraphini. Next base: position 257,572,470 of record NC_047086.1, read on the forward strand.
AGCCAGGCTTCTTGTTTGATATGAGGTATCTTCAAGGCAACTAAACCAATTAACTATAGAAATAGGCAGTTTCAGCAAAAATAGTATCATTCACAGAGTAGCATCATGTCCAGAATAACTTTGCTTTCAGGATCTGTATTCATTTGGTTCATTCAGTACACAGTTCTCTATGACGGAATTTAGGTCATTGCTCCTACAGTAATCATTAGGATTTAGTTCTAATGTAGGTTAGTTTAAAATATTTTATATACCGCTTTTCAACAAAGTGGTTTTTCAAACAAACATCGATACAAATATAGCCCTGGTGTCCCGCCCACCTGCACCTCCCTTTGCAGCAGGCTCCAGCCAGCTCTTTGGGGTCGAAGGGGTTTCGCCCACCCCAATACCAGGGCTCACACAAAAAATGTAAATCTACACGCTGTACTCCTTCACAGACACAGTTCTTCTCGAGCTTGGGTGCAGGCCAGGGTTGGATAACTCTGGTAGGCTGGAGGATAGACAACTCTGGGGTTTCACTCACCCCACTCAAACTCCTCACTCCCCCTTCTGATGAAAAGAATAGCTCGGTTTGAGGTATGAGTGAAACAAACAAATTTTATTGAAGACAGCCTAAACTATCTAGAACAATTAAGAGAAGTTGATCAAGTAGTCAGGAGAGCAAAGATATAAATGAAATAAAAAATAGCTGACACGGTAAAACAGGGGGGACAAGACATTTTTTAAGTATAATAATGATAGGAAGAAGTGCCAAATGGTATTGTGAGACTCAAATGTGAAGGGAAGAAATATGTAGAAGCTGATAAAGAAAGGCTGAATTGCTTAACAAATATTTCTATTCTGTGTTCACAGCTGAAGTGCTGGGAGCGGGACCGCAGAAAACAAACACAAATAGTGATAGAGGTGTGGTAGACCCTGATTGATTTCCAGAGGACTGTGTTTGTGAGGAGCTAGCCAAACTGAAGATGGACAAATCAATGGGGCCAGATAGTGTACATCTGAGGGTACTGAAGGAATTTGGGGAAGTTTTGGCGGCTTTGCTGACTGACCTTTTCATTGCTTCTCTAGAACTGGGAATGGTACCAGAGCACTGAAGAAGGGCAGATGTGGTCCCTCTCCACAAAAGTGGACATAAAGAAGAATTAGGGAACTATAGGCCAGTAAGTCTGTGGTAAGTAAATTAATGGAAATGCTTTTAAAACAGAGAATAGTGAAGTTTCTGGAATCCAGTGGATTACAGGATCCAAAGTAACATGGATTTATTAGAGGCAGGTCTTGTCAGACAAGTCTAATCAATTTCTTTGATTGGGTGACCAGAGAATTGGATAGAGGGTTGTGCTAGATGTGGTGTTTTTAGATTTTAGCAAAGCCTTTGACAGTGTTCCACACAGACATCTAATAAATAAATTGGATGCCTTCAGGATAGGCTCCAAAGTGACAGACTGGCTCAGGAACTAGTTGAGTGGAAGGCGACAGAGGACAGTGGTCAATCAAGATCTCTCTGAGGAAAGGGAACTTACCAGTGATGTACCTCAAGGTTCGCTTTTTATCCCTGTTCTTTTTAACATTTTTGTAAGCAATATTGCTGAAGGGCTGTCAGGTAAGATTTGACTCTGTGGATGATACTAAAATCTGCAATAGAGTAGACATTCCAGGTAGTGTGAATAACATGAGGAAGGACCTATTGAAACTTGAAGAATGGTCTGAAATTTGGCAACTAAAATTTAATGCTAAGAAATGTAAGGTCTTGCATTTGGGCTGCAAAAACCAGAGGGAATAGTACAATTTAAGGGGTGAAGAATTTTTGTGCACGAAAGAGGAGCGGGACTTGGGAGTGATAGTATGTGATGATCTTAAGGTAGCCAAACAGGTCAAAATGATGATGGCGAAAGCTAGAAGAATGCTAGGATGCATAGGAAGAGGTATGGCCAGTAGGAAAAAGGAGGTATTAATGCCCCTGTATAAGACTCTGGTGAGACCTCACTTAGAATATTGTGTACAGTTCTAGAGACCACACCTTCAAAAAGATGTAAACAGGATGGAATTGGTCCAGAGGAAGGCTACTAAAATGGTCAATGGTCTTCGTCATAAGGTGTATGGGAATAGACTTAAAGGTCTCAATATGTATACTTTGGAGGAAAGATGGGAGATGAGTGATATGATAGAGACATTTAAATATCTACATGACATAAATGTGCATGGTGCGAATCTCTTTTATTTGAAGGGAAGCTCCCGAATGAGAGGGTATAGGATGAGGTTAAAAGGTGATAGGCTCGGGAGCAATCTAAGAAAAGACTTTTTTGTAGAAAGGGTTGTAGATGGAACATGCTCCCGGTAGAGGTGGTGGAGACAAAGACTGTGTCTGGATTCAAGAAAGCGTGAGACAGGCTTGAGGAAAGGAGGAGATCGTGGATTAGAGAGCTGCACGGGAACGGGGATGACAGGAATCCCGCGGGACCCGAGGGCATCCTGCGGGTTCCCCCTTCGGGTCATGGGGCTCCCGTGGGGATGCCCCCTAGGGTCACGGGAATCCCATGGGGACGCCCCCTAGGGTCACGGGGATCCCATGGGGACACCTCCGAGGGTCGTGGGGTTCCTGCGGGGCTGGATGTACTCAGTCGCATGGCTCTTCTTCTCTCTACCTGCTCTGCTTGCAGCACAGAGCCGAACGGAAGTCTTCCCGACATCAGCACTGACGTCGGGAAGACTTCCGTTCGGCTCTGTGCTACAGGCAGGGCAGGTAAGGAGATGGAGAGTAGCCTCACAGTTCGAGTGGCTACCAAGGGAGGGGGCTGTACGCCCCGGATGCAGCACAGCCAGCCAGGTCCCCTTACTTTTGTGGCGCTTCCCCGACCAACCGACCGACAACAGCCCCGGTCTGACAATCCTCCCTGCCCTGTAGCCGCGAATCTAAATTACCTTCTTACAGCAGCTGGCGGGGACGGGTGGGATTTCTGTCCCCGCGCAACTCTCTATCGTGGATACTGTGGATGGGCCATTATCTGCCATCATATTTCTGTTTCTGTTATTCACAGAACAGTCTCTAAACTATTTATAGGGCACTCAGCATGAAGGTAGACACTTGGGTCCCTCAATAGATTTCCCTTGTCACTTCCAATTTATTTATTTATTTATTTAGATTTTTATCCCGTCCTCCCAGTAGCTCAGAATGGTTTACAAGTAAGCATTCACAATGGAGTGAATTGGACATACAAGATTATACAATAGATTTAAATACTTGGATATACGAGACTGTGCAGCAGTTTAAGAATAGGGACTATACAGCAAATTAAGAACAGTAGCTTAAAAATAAGTAGTTTGGTTTAGATACAAGTTATTTGAGTATAGGCTGAGAGTGGACTATACAGAAATTTAGGCAGAAGATTAGAATGGAGAAAGAAAGATAGAAGTGGGGTTTAAGGGGGTTTGGTGTAGACTGAGGGTGACCTTTAGTTGAAGAGGAGGGTCTTTACCATTTTCCGGAATGTCATTAGTGAGTTCTATAGTCTGAGTTGAGGGGGGAGTTGTTTCCAGAGTTAGGGAATGAAGTGGCTGTAGGAGTGTTTGCAGGCTGTTTCTGAGACGAGGGACCTTCCGGCGGGAATGCATAGGCGTATCTCCGCTTCTGAGCAGAGGGTGCGGGTGGGGATGTAGATGGGTAGCTTGGATTTTATGTAGGAGGGGGGTGGTGGCATAAATTCTTTTGTGTGCTATTGCCAGGGCCTTGAATGCACAGCGTTGGCTAATTGGGAGCCAGTGTTCCGTGCAGAGTGCTGGGGAGATGGGATCATGGTAGTTGAGGCTGTGTAGGAGGCAGATAGCTGCATTTTGGACCCGTTGGAGGCGCTTGAGATCTTTTTTGGTTATTTCATTAAATAGGGAGTTGTAGTAATCCATTCTGGAGAGGACATATGCGTAGAGGAGTTGGGCTAGGTCAGGTGTGGAGATGTAGGGTTTGATCCTTATAAGTTGGTGGAGGTAGTAGAAGGAGGTAGAGACTACTTGGGATATGTGGGTGGATAGGGATAGGTGTCCGTCTAAGGTTACTCCTAGGCTGCGTACTTGATCTGTTGCTGTTAGTAGAGTGGAGTCCCATGATAGTGTTGGGCGTGTGTATTTAGTGTGTTTTTTCCTGATCCATAAAAGTTCGGTCTTAGAGGCGTTTAGTTGTAGTTTGTTGTTTGTCATCCAGGTTTTAATGTCAGAGAGGCAGTGTTGGAGGTTAGCAATTTGGGACGATTGGTTTTCGCCTAGAGGGAGGAGCAGCTGGATGTCATCTGCATAGGAGTGGATTTTAATGTTGTACTTCTGTGCTATATCAATGACAGGTCTGATGTAGAGGTTGAATAGGAGGGGGGATAGAAGGGCGCCTTGGGGAACGCCATATTTGATAGGCTTGGGGTTAGATTTGTGCATCCCTAGTAGGACAATTTGGGTCCTTTGATGGAGGAAGGAGGTGAACCATTGGAGGGCAGAGTCCTTGATTCCAAGGTCATAGAGTCTGGATATGAGGAGGTGGTGGTCGACTGTGTCAAAGGCAGCACTGAGGTCAAGTAGGACTAGTAGGGCATCGCTGCCTTTGTCGAGTATTGACCAGCTGTCATCAATGATATCTAGGAGTACTGACTCTGTGCTGTGGCCTGTTCAGAAGCCGGATTGAGCAGGGGACAGAGCAGTTTGTTCTTCTATGAAATGGTGTAGTCGGCGGAGCACAATTCGTTCTAGGAGTTTGGAGACAAATGGGAGGTAGGAGACCGGGCGATAGTTGCCGGGTTCGTTAGGATCAAGGGTGGGTTTTTTGAGAGTGGGTTTGATAATAGCTGATTTCCAGCTGAGGGGAACTGTCCCTGTGGAGAGGGAGGTGTTAATGATGGGGAGGATGGATTCTGCCATGGCGTCTTCTGTGGACAGCAGGAGGCTGGATGGGCAGGGATCGAGAATGGTGTTGGAGGGTTTGAGTTCTCTCAGGGTTTCGAGAACCTCGGCATGGGTGACCATATCAAATTAGGGAAGAATGGTAGAGGATGGGGTATTTGGGTTGGGCTGGGGTTGTGCAGGAGTCAGGTTGGTGTTAGTGTCAAGATTATTGCGGATGGTCTGTATTTTGGACTGGAAGAAGTTCGAGAGAATCTCACTATCAAGTTCTGTTTGGTTGTTGTGGCTTTTTCCTTGGGCGCTGGTGAAGAGTTGGTTTGTGAGGGTGAATAGTTGTTTGGATCTGGCAGGGGCTAATTATAGGAGGCGAGAGTAGGCTTTCTTTGCTTCTAGGATGGCAGCTTTGTAGGTGATGGATGTGCTTTTCCAGTGGGCTTTGGTTTCTGAATTTGGGTGTTTGATCAAATTCCTTTCTGCTTTCCTCAGAAATCGTTTTATGGATTGGAGGTCACTGGTGTACCAGGGAGCAGGTGTTTTATTGGTGGTTATTCGAGTTGTTTTTGTCTGGGCAAGGCTGTTATAGAGGGATTGGATGTTGGAGTGCCACATGGAAGCTGCTAGGTCGATTAGAGTAAAAGTTTACAGTCTCTTCATCATGAATGGCATCAATAGATTGTTATCTCTCTTCATATCCTATATGCATGCTAGAAAATTGTTGAAATCAACATTATTTGCCAAATTTTTGTGAAATTAATCTGCTTTATTAAGATCGTCTAGTCCCTTCAATTAAGTTAAGATTAATGTCAATTGTGAATTTTCCAGGAGCTGGTACGGTTCAATCTCTTTAGTCTGTTAACCACATAGAACTGTGAGGTTTTGCGGTATAGAAATGTTATGTTATTTCCCCCGTCACCTCCAATTCACTGTAGAGTAAAAGTTTATAGTCTCTCAATCAAACACTGTGGTTCCATCGACAGATTTCTCCCTGTCGCTTCCAGTTCACCCATGGTTTAGTTCAGTGTTCCCAAACTTTCTCTGTTCATGGCTCACTTAGGGCTCCTTTTACTAAAGTGCGCTAGCGTTTTTAGCACACGCTAAACCTGTGCTATGCAGCTAGAACTAACATCAGCTCAATGCGTCTAGCACGTGCAGCATTGTAGCGTGCGCTATTCCGTGCGTTAATGTCCTAACGCAGCTTAGTAAAAGGAGCCCATAATGTTTCAAAATTTTTCCACAGCTCCCCAGGTCAAACGATAGTTCTGTAATCTAATACAGTCACAAGGTCAACCAGAAGAAGTGTCACAAGGCGGTAAGAGACGCTAAAAAAGCATATGAGGAAAAGATAGCGCAAGAAGCCAAAAACTTCAAGCCCTTTTTTAGATACATAAAAGGGAAAAAAACAGCTAAGGAGGCAGTGGGTCCTCTCAATGACCAAGGAAGAAAAGGGTGCATCAAGGAAGATAAACAGATTGCGGATAGGCTAAACTCATTCTTTGCGTCTGTCTTTACTAAGGAGGACACTGCATCAATGCCAGAAACAGGGAGAGCATTCAAAGGAGAAATTGAGGATAGCCTAACCACAGTGAATGTGGATTTGGACATGATATACTATCAGATCGACAAACTAAGAAGTGACAAATCCCCTGGACCAGATGGAATTCACCCGAGAGTGCTAAAGGAGCTTAAGGTAGAAATCAGAGAACTTTTACAATCCCTAGCTAACTTGTCAATTAGAACCAGTCGAATACCAGATGACTGGAAGATAGCGAATGTCACTCCAATCTTCAAAAAAGGATCGAGAGGAGAACCGGGCAACTATAGACCTGTGAGTCTTACGTCGGTTCCTGGGAAGATGGTTGAAGCACTAATAAAAGATATCATAGTGCAACACCTGGAAAACCACGACCTGATGAGAGCTAGTCAGCATGGCTTCAGGAAGGGGAAGTCATGTTTGACAAACTTACTTCAGTTTTTTGAGGAGGTGAACAAACAAATCGATAACGGTGAACCAGTGGATATAATATACTTGGACTTCCAGAAAGCGTTCGACAAGGTTCCACACGCAAGGCTTCTGAAGAAACTACAAAGCCATGGAATAGAAGGAGATATACTAAGATGGATAGGCAAATGGCTGGAAAACAGATTGCAGAGAGTGGGCATAAATGGGAAGTTCTCGGACTGGGAAAAGGTGACGAGCGGTGTACCCCAGGGTTCGGTCCTTGGGCCCATCTTGTTCAATATCTTCATAAACGACCTGGAAGAAGAAACAACAAGTAATTTAATCAAGTTTGCAGACGACACAAAACTATGTAGGGCAGTTGGGTCACAAAAGGACAGAGAAGAACTCCAGAGAGATTTGAACCAGCTAGAGAAATGGGCAGAAAAATGGCAGATGAAGTTCAACATAGACAAATGCAAAGTGATGCACCTGGGTAAGAAAAACAAGGAACATGAATATAAAATGTTAGGTGTAACATTGGGCAAGAGCGAACAAGAAAGGGACCTGGGGGTACTGATAGACAGGACCCTGAAGCCATCAGCACAATGCGCAGCGACAGCAAAGAAAGCAAACAGGATGTTGGGCATGATAAAGAAGGGGATCATGAGTAGATCGGAGGACATCATAATGCCGCTTTACAGAGCAATGGTCAGACCACACTTGGAATACTGTGTCCAACACTGGTTTCCCTACCTAAAGAAGGATATAACCCTGCTGGAGAGGGTGCAAAGATGAGCCACGAAGCTAGTTAAAGGTATCAAGAACTTGAGCTACAAAGAACGCCTCGGAAAACTGGGATTGTTCACCCTCAAGAAGAGAAGACTGCGAGGGGACACGATAGAGACTTTTAAAATATTAAAAGGATTCGACAAAATAGAGTAAGAAACATCGTTATTCACATTGTCCAATGTGACTCAGATAAGAGATCATGGATTGAAGCTGAGGGGCACCAGGCCCAGGACAAATATCAGGAAATTCTGCTTCGCACAACGAGTGGTGGACGCTTGGAATGCACTCCCGGAGGAGGTCGTGATGGAGACCACCATTCCGGGATTCAAGGGCAAGTTGGATGCACACCTTTTCGCAAATCACATTGAGGGATACGAGTAAACAAGGTTTCTCAACAGGGAACACCTGGCTTGGCCTCCGCGGGTGCGGGTCGCCGGACTGGATGACCTAGGGTCTGATCCGGCGAAGCCATTTCTTATGTTCTTATGTTCAAGCCAAGTATCCCCTAAGTCTAACAAATATTAACCGAGTACCCTGCCTAAGCTCCACCCAGGCTCTGCCACTGACCCCCCCCACCTCCATAATAATAGTACTAATTCTTTTTTTTTTTAATCTTTATTCATTTCAAATCTTACATCAAGTACAATATTGACATTTATCAATTAAACATTCAAATACACTTGAAATCCTATAATTGATCATCAAAATATAAAATATTATCCCCCTCCCTTATATATTTATGAAAATGATTTGTTTCAATTATAATTAAAAATACTCACCCCCCTCACCCCTTAATGTCTTAAAATTTTATACAGGGAAGAATATTTTTAATTTTTACAATAATCTATTAATAGTACTAATTCTAATGCAATTTCTTACATCCATTTTTCATATTCCAAAAATATAATCTTATTAATACATAATGGTAACCACAAAATCAAAAAAACACAAAGCATACTGTATGCAGAGAAAATGTTAATTATCATTTATATTTGATTTTGTTTTGGTTTTCAACGAGGTCAAGGCAGATGACTTTAAAATATGCAGTTACCTCAATAACAGCTATAGAAAAACAGAAAAATATAGTGCAAAATATAGACAGTAGATATAAATTCTCAAAACTGACACATTTTGATCACTAAATTGAAAATAAAATCATTTTTCCTACCTTTGTTGTCTGATGATTTCATCTCTGTTTGTACTTCCTTCTAACTATGCATCCAATATTTCATTCTTTCTGCCTCCTGCACGCTTCCTCTCCTGCAGACCTCATTTCTTTCCCCAACTAACATCTCTCTCTGTCCCTCCATGAGTCCAACCTGTCTTCCTCTCTTCTCCACCCCCACTCCCTGTCTCTCTCTCTCTCTCTCACTGTCCATCTGTCTTGAGAGATCCAGGCATCTCTCCCACTCCCTCTAATGCCACATCCAACATTTCTTCCTCTCTCATCCTGTCAGATCATGTGCAGCATTTTTCACCACTGCCCAACAGCCCCGGGCACATTTCTTCTTCTGTCGCCGTTTCTCCTTCTATCACCCCTCTCCAGCACAAAGCCACATCTCTCCCTCCATCACCATATCCAACATTTCTCCCTCTCACCACTTTCTACCTCTTTCTTTATGCCTGGCAGAATTCTGTGAATCTCTCCATCACTTCATTCTGCTCCTGGATCCAACATCTCCCTCCTTCTCCCCTTCCACCTCCGGTGTACCTCTCTCTCCCTCTCATTTACCCCCATGTCTCTCTACACCTCTCTCCTTTCCTTCTGCCCTGTGTCAAATCTCTCTTTCCCCCTCAATGCATCATCTCTTCCCTTCATCTTCTCCCCTCACCTCTCCTTCCCTGTATTCCAAGGCTTGTTTATTCGAGTCGCAGTATCGGCAGTGACTCACAAGCTGCCTGCCGCAAATCTGGAAGTCTCCTCTCTGCTGCGATGAGACTTCTGAGACAGCGGCAAACAGCATGTGGAAATTGCTGCCAATTCTGTGATGAGATTTGATTCTAATTGCCCCCCCCCATTCAAATCGATTCACCAAAGTGAACTGGTGAATCAATTTGAATGAATCAGGCAGCACTACTGCGTACCCCAACAAGCGGCTCGGTACCGCATGTTGAGAAACACTGTTGTAAAAGATATCTAATATAAGCATAATCTGCAGCTCCCCTGTCATGGCCGTGGCTCACAGTTTGGGAACCGCTAGTTTAACTATTTACAAAATTTTGTTAGTTCCCTCCCAAATTTCTCTGGGAGTCTCCCTCAGTTTGGGGCTTCAGCAAGAGAGAGGAACAACCTAAAGCCTTATTTACACTCCCTTCTTCTCTTTTATAACCTCCACCCCCCCCCCCCCCCCCGTCCTTTCTAGGAAAAGAGATCTCCAGCTCCTCCCACAAATCTGCCCTAGCCACAGTCAAGTTTCAGTGACCACCTGAAAAATCCTCCACCACTGCTTTTATAGCAGAGACATTTTTCAGGGGGAATCACATGAACAAATGATAAACAATAAAAACATATAAAACTGAACATCAGAAGATAGCACCAGGTATCCACATCCCAGCTCAACAACCATTGTTCACCCTATAAATACAGAACAGCAAAGAACTGATTATCTAAGCATGATTAGCTGAATATGGGGAACTAGTTGGAACTAATGATATGGCCAAATAATAAGAATAACTAAAACAAATTGCTCAATATGTTAGCAATAAAATCTTGAATCTGATGTGGTAGAAAATAGATAAACAGGTACCCATATGGCAGAGTGCAATCTACAGAGCATCACAAGAAACTTTTAACAGCACTTTACTTTTAATCGTACATAAACAGGAATAAAATAGGAAAGAGCCTGGCAAAGCACTCAGAAACAAAGGAAATCAGGAACAAGATAGGAATCCTGAAATATAAGAATCAGGATTCAGAACCAGGAATCAAAACCAGTAAACAGGGAGCAATGATCCAGCCAGGAATAAGAAATACCCATACCATCTGGGATGGCCAGTTCTGACTGGTAGCAAACTCAAACATAAAACTGTCTCTGGGATAATGGAGGGGAAAAAACCCAGGATACAAGGCTGGGTAATGCCTGAAAAAAGAATGGATGGCAGAAATCTCTAGGTCCTATTCACTGAAAACTCACAGAATCCCAGAGGGAGAACAAATGTAGTTGGTATGAATTTCCAGGACCTTCCAGCCAAACATCTGGTGTATTGTTGTATTCCATTCTTAATGATGCTTCTGTTGCTGCCGCTGCCTGTCCTAGAAAAAATATGAGGAAATATTTTTTTACTCAACAAATAGTCAAGCACTAGAATTCATTGCCAGAGGATGTGGTAACAGTGATTAGCTTAGCTGGGTTTAAAAAAGATTTGAAAGATCTATAATGTTTTTTGAGTTTTCCACCTAAATCTCGACTTGTGATTTGAAGTTTTAAAGTTAGTGTTTGACATTTTGGTATTATGATAGATTTAGTTAATATTTTTTTTTCAATGACGTTCTTGGAACAGTTACTAAATCCACTTAACTTCTGGTACTGTATAATTATGTGTAATTTTATAACAAGGACACTTTGCTGCTAATTTTTGTTCCTGCACACCATGTGACTGTCACCCTTGAAGAGGTATAGAACATTAGAAAAACACAGTCAGATTTTTAGAGGTTCACCCTAAGGGTGAAAGCAGCAAAAGTCCAAAAGACCTTTAGATTGAGGTTATGTATACTGAATAAATAACACCATGGTGTCATTTTTATTAAGAGATTTCTTTCCCATCAATTGACAATTTAATGACTGATCAGACATAGTAACCACTTTCTTTTTGCTGTAGGCCCTAAAATGAATTTAGACAAGTCATTAACTACCTAGTAGCAGAGCAACATATTGGACATTATTCACTGAATATAGAATCAAGTTAAGACTTAAACTGTATCATTAAATGGCAAAAAAACATTTAAATTTAAAAGGCAGGCAAGAGAAATCACAGATTTCAGAATTATGCAGTTCTGACGGCACATATGATTGATTCAGTTCATTTGAATCGGAAAGAAGTTCACAGGTTCAGCATTTTGATCTCAACCAAAATTCATGTTCTAGGCATCTAAATTGTGCTGGCACATCCAAACTTTTCTTGATATTGGTTTTCTACTGATGCATATGTTTAAATGCTTCAAGGTCCTACCTATCCTCTCCCTAGTTTGCTGAAATACTAAATGGAAAAATGTTCAGTGCCTCTCTGACACTATTGTTACTGATGTGGAATGACCTTTGTACCAAGAATTCTCAAAGCTTCCATCAATTCACAGTTCTGCTGCAAGGACTCTACTGTAATTGAGATTACATAGCTTACTCTGGTCACTGTAATGTTTTTTAGGTCTTTAGGGCATCAGGCATGTTTGTCGGGAAAGATTTTTTTTTTTACTTTTTTAACCTGGATAGCTGTATTGGGCAAATGTTTATGAAGCTTGTTTTTTTTTTTCCAGCTGGGTCCCTGAGGTAGAAGAAGATAAAAGACTTACCTGAAGGTCCCTGAGGTAGAAGGAGATAAAAGACTTACCTGAAGTTAGATAGAGAGTCAGCAGCAGAGGAGAATCTTGAACTTATGCCCCAGGTTTTCCACAGAATCAAAGAAGAGCACTCTAACCCATCTGTTCCTTCCTCTGAAACAAATTAAATCAGTGGGATGGTTTGACATGTGATCATGTCCTGCAGTTGATTAATATGTGTGTTAGAGAGGAAGCAGCATAGAGGGACATTAGGAGCTTGCTGCTTCTGTTTTACAGCAATAGAGCTTGAGACAAAAAAAAACAGTTTAAGCGCAACAAATAGTCATTTATATAAATCATTATACATATATAAGTAGAAATGGGAGAAGAGGTGCTACTTATACATGTATGCATCCCAGCATTCAAAGATTTAAAGGAGACATGATTTGGGCAAACCTGAAAATTGCAAGTGTATTTCCTATTCTGTCCATTGGCATGCCTGTCAGTTAACTGTTTGTTAACTGTGTGGAGGAGTAACTTAATGGGTAGTGCAGTGGGCTGAGAACATGGTAGACTGGGTTCAATTTCCACTATAGCTCCTTGTGACCCTGGGTAAGTCACTTAACCCTCCATTGCCCAAGATACAGAACTTAGAACATGAGCCCTCTAGAGATAGAAACAGTACCTACACACAGTTTATGTAAACTGCTTTGATTATACCCACAGAAAGGCATATATCAAATCACTTGTTTGGAGGAGTGGTTGAGATGGGCAGTGGCATAGCGAGGGTAGAAGATACCTGGAGCAATGGTGCTGCCCTGCTCCTTCCACTCCCTCCCCCACCCCATGCCACACTCAGGCCTTCCCGCTTCCGTACCTCCTTAAGTCTTTGCCAGCAGAGCAACTTCTCCAACCTGCTGCTCGCACCGGTGTTGGCCTTCCCTCTGATGTCACTTCCTGGCCCTGCGACCCAGAAATTATTTTAGAGAGGAGGCAGGCCAGCGCAAGCAACAGGCCGGAGAAGTTGCTCATACTGGCGAAGATTTAAAAAGGTACAGGGGGGAGGGAGGGCTTGGGGGGTAGAAAGGTGCTGCACCCCCACCAAGACAGCATCTGGGGCAGGGCGCCTTCCCCACCCCCTTACTACACCACTGGAGGGAGAAATTGTGCTTACACTTCTAGTGCTCCAAATAAAAACCAAGTTTTGCAGTTCTGTTCCTTAGTAGGATCCCCTTATACCGCAGTGTCATAAGAACATAGTAACATAGTAGATGACAGCAGATAAAGACTCGAATGGTTTATCCAGTCTGCCCAACCTGATTCAATTTAAATTTTTTAAATTTTTTTTTCTTAGCTATTTCTGGGCAAGAATCCAAAGCTCTACCCGGTACTGTGCTTGGGTTTCAACTGCCGAAATCTCCGTTAAAACCTACTCCAGCCCATCTATACCCTCCCAGCCATTGAAGCCCTCTCTAGCCCATCCTTCCCAAACGGCCATATACAGACACACAGACCGTGCAAGTCTGCCCAGTACTGGCCTTAGTTCAATATTTAATATTATTTTTTGATTCTAGATCCTCTGTGTTCATCCCACGCTTCTTTGAACTCAGTCACAGTTTTACTCTCCACCACCTCTCTCTGGAGCGCATTCCAGGCATCCACCACCCTCTCCGTAAAGTAGAATTTCCTAACATTGCCTTTGAATCTACCACCCCTCAACCTGAGGGGGTGCTCCCGGCCTTGCCGTTCAGTCCCCCCCCCGAAGGACCGCTCGCCCCAATGACCTTCCTGCACCACCTGTGAAGCAGCCCGCAGCAGGATCGCGACATCAGCGATTCCTGAGCTGCTTGGGCGCTGCTTCCTGCGCCGCGGTCCCGCCCCTCCTCTGATATCAGGCAGGCTTTCAAGGGGGAGGGGGGTGACAGGCAGGCAGGCAGGCCTTCGGGGGGGTGTGCAGACCTTCAAGGGGTGCAGGCCTTCAAGGGGGAGGGACAGGCCTTCAAGGGGGGGGCAGGCAGGCCTTTAAGGGGGGGCAGGCAGGCCTTCAAGGGGGGGACAGGCCTACAAGGGGGGGGACAGGCCTTCGGTGGGGAGTGCAGGCCTTCGGGGGGGTGTAGGTCTTTGGGGGTGGTGCAGACCTTCAAGGGGGGGAAAGGCAGGCAGGCCTTCAAGGGGGGACAGGCCTACAAGGGGGTGGGACAGGCCTTCAAGGGGGGACAGGACTTCAGGGGGGTGCAGGCCTTCAGGGGGTACAGACCTTCAAGGGGGTGCAGGCCTTCAAGGGGGGTGCAAGCCTTTGGGGGGTGCAGGCAGGCCTTCAAGGGGGGACAGGCCTACAAGGGGGGGGACAAGCTACAAGGGGGTGGGACAGGCCTTCAAGGGGGGTGCAGGCCTTCGGGGGGTGCAGACCTTCAAGGGGGTGCAGGCCTTCAAGGGGGGACAGGCCTTCAAGGGGGGGACAGGCCTACAAGGGGGGGGGACAGGCCAACAAGGGGGGGGGGGACAGGCCTTCAAGGGGGGGACAGGCCTACAAGGGGGTGGGACAGGCCTTCAAGGGGGGTGCAGGCCTTCAAGGGGGGACAGGCAGACCTTTAAGGGGGACAGGCCTTTGGGGGGACCCTGGTTTAGAAGTACACGGAGGGAAGGGGGTGTTCAAAGAGACGTGCATATGCCAAACTTTGGGGGGGGGAAGAAATAATGGGTCTGAAAATAGAGGAGAGGGAGAGAGATGATGGACCATGGGATTTAGGGAGGGAAGGAACAGAAAGGGAGAGAAATTGGACACAAGGGATGGTGTGGAGGAGGGATAGAGATACTGGATAGGAGGGTAATTAGGAAAAGAAAGGGAGAGATGGTGGACTCTGGGGTGGTGGGGAAGGAGGGAGAGATGCCGGATGAAAGGGTAGTTAAGAAAAGGTGGATCTGTGGAGGGAGATGAATAAAAGGAAAGAAACCAGACTTCCTGGGAAGGGAAGGGAAATGGAAAGGGAGGACAGAGTTGGCAGATGGATGGTTAGCATGCAGAAAGAAGGAGACCCTGGCAAGCAAGTTATCAGAAGAAAACCAGAGCCTTGGACCAACAAAATTTGAAATATAACCAGACAACAAAAGGTAGAAAAATTAATTTTATTTTCTGTTTTGTGATTATAATATGTCAGATTTGAAATGTGTATCCTGCCAGAGCTGGTGTTGGACTGCAAACGTGAGCTAGGATTTAACAGAGAGAGGAAAAGTCCTTTTTGTTTCTTTATTTTATTTACACCACAGTGCCAGTGTGGTTAGGAGAAGCTAAAGGGGGTGAAAAAGCTATAAAACCCACCAGGAGTTTTGAAAAAAATCATCCAACTGGGCAGGAAAATCGAATTGAAAAACCAATTCAATAGGCTGAATCGAATCGAAATTTTTTTTCCTGAATCTGGCAGCATTAGTTTGCGCTACTGTCTTAGACTTTAGGACCTGGGATTGGGGAGAGATGGCATCCTCAGTACTTTATAATGCAAGTGAAACGAGGATTTGGTCAGACTTTTGAAGGGTCTGGAGAAAAAAAATATTGTATAGGCCGGGGACATGAGACAGCAGGAAATGGGAACTTTTCTTCCTTCTATTTTTGTGAATGGAAAGGCTGAGGATGTCAGAGAGTTCAGTTAAAATATGTGCTTTATAAGAAAATATAATAATGTGTTTTATAAAGTTTATAGCATAGCTGGCCTACCCAGTGAGGTGTTCCTAGTGGCAGCGTGGGTGAAGAACTTCCTTACGTTCGTACGGAATCTATCCCCTTTCAATTTTAGAAAGTGCCCTCTCATTCTCCCTACCTTGGAGAGAGTGCATAACCTGTCCTTTTCCACCAAGTCTATTCCCTTTAGTACCTTGAATGACATGAAATACCAGGAATAACTAGAAGATGAGGAAAGCAGAAACCACATGACAAAGGTAGAAAAAAATCTATTTTTTTTGCTTTAGCATAAAGTAGTATTATAGCTGTGTTGATATATGTTTAAAAATAGAAAATGGAAATATGGTGATCATTTTATGGGACTAATTTTAATACATTTTTGACTAACTTTCAGAGACCAAATTCTCCTTCCTCACGTCAAACAGGATACTGTAACAGTAATATACTTTACTGGCCTAAGGAAAGAGGGTTTGACCTCTGAAAGCTAATTTAAAAATGTATTAGTCCAATAAAAGGGTATTATCTTACTTTACAAATTAACAACTAAAAATGAAACAAAAATGGAAAATGATTTGTTATTTCTCTTTTTTTTCCAAATTTACATCTGCTATCTTTATATTTTGTTCAGTATTGGGGGATATGCACCACTGTTTCTTCACCCCCTAAACTGTACCGTTCCTTCTCCAACCTGCATGCTGAATGCTCTGCACTGCTCCGATGGGCACAGAACTTCTTCCGTGCTTTTGTAAAAAAAAGGGGGGGGGTGTAGTTTGTGATTACTTATTCCTTACTGGATGAGGGTGGTTCTGTGTCCAGTGTGTATGAAAGACATGGTTTTCTGTTAGCATTGACCAGCCTTGTTTGGCGAAATGCATCAGGCATGGTCCTGGGAGCACCTTAAATAAACTTGATTTGAATTAGAGAATGACACGGGGAAAAAATCTGTCCCCGTCACTGCACCGTCCCCGGCCCACCATCCTCTGCACCGCCCCGTCACCGCCGTTCCCTTCACCGCCCCGTTACCGTCACCGCCATCCCTTTCACCGCCCCGTTACTGCCATCCCATTCACCGCCCCGTCACCGTCCCCGTCTAGCACCCATCTTCTTCCCTCCGCTCCCCCATAGTCTGGCATCTGTTTTCTTCCCTTCCAGCGTCTTCTCCCCACTCTGCCTTCCACATTTCCTTTCAGGGTCTGTTCCTCTCTACCCTCTTTCAATGTCTGTTCTATTCCTTTCCACCACCACCCTTCCCTCCCTCCTTTACCATCTGTTCCTTTCTACCACCCTTCTTTCATATCTTCTATCAGTCCCCCCACCATCACTAGCAGTCTCTCTTCTCCCTTACCATGAGCAAATAGAACTTCTGAAAATTGTATTGATGAGGCATTATTTCTAGTACGCCTTTTTTTCCAGATGGATAATGACATCAATTTTATAATTCTTACTGTCTGCTCTGATTTCATTCACAATTTGGTTTGTGTTTTGTACCTGAGGATTCCATGAGGCATTTAACCTTTTCCTGTCTCTTCTGTGATTTCAAGTTGATTCCTTCAATAATGGAGTCTCAAGGCAGTAGCAGTTTTCTATTTTGGGCTCTTTTGACATTGTTTAAGGGATTTCTTGTACATTTGGTGCTGGTCTTCTTTGATGAGGTCACTTCAGAATCTATTTCCAAGGAAGAGAAACTTTTTCCCTTTCACCCCCTCCTTCCTTGTGTGAGCCGGAACACGCGGTCCCCGCAAGCAAGTAATTTTATATCATTTTCATTCTATTCATTCATAGAAATTAAAGTCTAGATAATGCCAGTCACATAACAAAACATGATTTTACTAAAATAATTCCCTGCACAGTCAAGCCTGCAAGGATTACTAGATGTCTTTCAGCAGCTCCCCTCCCTCTCCCTTACCTTTGTGGCCAAGTCAAAATGATCTACCAACAATAAAATTTTAAAAACAAAGCACGCTGTACGCAGAGAAAATGTTAATTATCATTTATATTCCGCGGGTTTTCAAAGAGGTCAAGGCAGATGACTTTATGCAATGTCACCTCAGTAACAACTATACAAAAATAGACAAATTTTCCCCCTCCCTTTTTACTAAAATGCGATAGCGGTTTTTAGTGCAGGGAGCTGCGCTGAATGCTCCACGCTGCTCTCGACACTCATAGGCTCCCTGCGCTAAAAACCGCTATTGCGTTTTAGTAAAAGGGGGCTATAGTGCAAAATATAGACAGCAGATATAAATCCTCAAAATGGACACATTTTGATTACTAAGTTGAAAATAAAATCATTTTTCCTACCTTTTTGTCTGGTGATTTCATGAGTCTCTGGTCCTTCTTTCTTCTCCTGCCCCCCCCCCTTTCTTTCTCTTTCCCCCTGGCTCCCCTCTTTATTTCTGCCTTTCTTTCTCTCTCCCTCTGGCCCCCCTCTTTATTTCTGCCTTTCTTTCTCTCTTCCCCTGGCCTCCCTCTTTATTTCTCTCTCCCCCTGGCCCTCCTCTTTCTTTCTGCCTTTCTTTCTCTCCCTCTTGACCCCCTCTTTATTTCTGCTTTTCTTTCTCTCTTCCCCTGATCCCTCTTTATTTCTGCCTTTCTTTCTCTCTACCCCTGGCCCCCCCTCTTTATTTTTTCCTTTCTTTCTCTCTCCCCCTAGCCAGCAGCCGATTTCTCCCTGCTCCTTCCCTGATGTCCTGATGTCCTGAACTTCATCGGGCAGCAGCAGCATTCACAATTCACTGCTGTTGCCCGCTTCAGGCCTTCCTCTCTGTCGGGTCCTGTCTTCATGAAAACAGGAAGTAGGCAGGACCCGGCAGAGAACAAGGCCTGAAGCCGGCAACAGCAGCGAATTGTAAACGCTGCTGCTGCCCGAAGAAGGTAATGGAGCACGAGGCAGACCACTTCTCCCCCCTCCCAGCCGAACCCCTGCTGACCCTCCTATCTCCCCCCCCGTGAACCTTTCCGACCCTCCCAGCGAGAGCAGCAAACCTCCTTCACGGCTTTCTCCTCCCTCTGCCGCGTCACTGATGATGTCATCAGTGATGCGGCAGAGGGAGGAGAAAGCCGACGCTACTGGAGGGGTTTGCTGCTTTCGCTGGGAGGGTCGGAAAGGTTCACTTGGGGGGGAGAGATAGGAGGGTCAGCGGGGGTTCGACTGGGAGGGGGGAGAAGCGGTCTGCCTCGGTGCTCCAAGGCCTGGCGCCATTACTTTTTTCGCCCCTCCCGCCCCCCCCCCCCTTGGTATGCTACTGCTCTCCAGCTCTCCTTAGTTTGCCGGTTTTCTTTTTCGGCGACCGGCACGCTTTCAAAGAGCCGCGCATGCGCGGCTGCTCAAAGTTCAATCTTCTGCTCTGCTGCAACTTCCTGTTTCCGGTTGGGTCAGAACAGAAGATTGAATACTGAGCAGCCGTGCGTGCGCGGCTCTTTTGAAAGCGTTCTGGTCACCGAAAAAGAAAGCTGGCAAACTAAGGTGAGGTGGAGAGAGGAAGCTGGTTAAACGATCGAGCCGGCATGCAGGTGGGCGAGTGGGGGCTGCGGGGACTGCACGATCCTTTATGCCTCACTGCGTTGACAAGACCATTCACCGCTCCACGGGGCGGTGATGGCCTTGTCCCCGTCCCCGCAGAGACTGCTAATTTTCATTCCTCGTTTTTGGCGGGTTACCCGCGGCTAAACGCAGTAGCCGCGGGTAAACCGCCACCGTGTCATTCTATAATTTGAATCTCCTTATTGTCTAGTGATCTTCTTTTCTTCCACGTTAGATTCTTTGGTGGACCGCTTGCTTTGTTGTTTTGTTGCAAATTAACATACGTGGAGTGGAACGTACCAGACAAGTTACAGATTTGATTGTTTATACATACATATGGGTTAAAGTTGGACGACAGAGTGAGGCAGTTGAGAGGAGTTGCAAACTTGGTTATTAATATAGACTTATGTTTCAGATAGTATTACTGCTGTACAATGCATTTGAACACTTTATATACGTATGGAAAGGGTTTAGAGTTAAAGTCCTGGGTAAGTAGGTGGGAAGGGAAGGAAAGGGGGATTTGTTCAGAGATGTTTGGGGCTTGCATTAAACTAAAACTACACTGGCACTGGTTTGGTAATCTTTGTTGTTTGTTTTGAATTTTAAAATAAAAGAAAAAAGAAATACAAGTGGAAATAAAGAAGTGAATAAGAAAGCAGGTAAATGAATGGGGGTGGGGGCGGGCGGGGAGGGCGGGTGGGATGTAGGCGGGGCAGGGCCAGGGGGGCCCAGTGTACTTGTGTGCCTAGGGGCCTTCGAAGAATTAGTCCTGCCCTGCTGGTAGGAATGAATGTTGAGAAGCATACAATGTGCTTTGTGTAGTTTAATTTTGTGTTTAACCATTATATGTTGTTAATAAGATTATATTGTGGGTATATATAAAAAATGAATGGAAAAAAAAGGTATTACATTAATACTATCATTATTATGGAGTGGGGTCAGGGGCGGAGATTGGGTGGAGTCAGGGATGGGGTTTGGGTAGAATCTGGGCAGACTTTAGGGCCCCTCAAATAAAAAAGTGTTCCGCTGCCTATGCATGGTAGGCTTCCCAGAGGTGGAGTAAATGAATGGATAATTTTCTTTGTTCTTTTCTTTTGCTTCAGTTTTGTAATACTTGGGGGGGTGGGGGTTCTTTATTTTGTGCATTAACAATATTGCAATAAATAAATAAATTGGTTAAGTTAAATACTGTGGCTGCTGTTTAACTTAAGTCAGTCATTGCACTAGCTGAAAACTGGCCCCTAGGTTTTCACTACAACAAAACAAAAAAAGAATAGAAACATAGAAGGACATCCAAGTCCGTTTACATCCAACTCGCAAGTCGTCCAAAGTAAAAAACAGCCTAGGACACATTTTCGAAAAATACGTCTAAAATGTTTTTTACTTTTGAAAATCGTCTAATTATATGGCCTGCAGATCTGATCGTCCAAGTTGCTAAATCTTCCATCTTTATACCACATTTTCGTCTAACTTTTCATCCAAGTCCAAAATGCCTAGAACAAGCCCTGTTGGACGTGGGAGGGGTCTGCAAAGTGATGGACTGAACACCTACATATGCCACCTAAATAGTAGGGTACCTTACAGGGCACTGCTGTGAACTTCACAAAAAGGGTGCCATGGCTTCTCCTCACTACAGCTCCCTTATAGGTCACGGTGAGCCCCCCAAACCACCTAGACCCAATTATCTACCACCTTATGGCTTCAGGAGCCACTTATATGCCAGTGCAAAAGAGTTTTGGGGGTGTATAGGTGAGTGCACATGTTTCATTATCAATGCAGTGATTACAGGTGCTTATGGGCATGGGTCCTCCTTTCCATGAGTCCCTAACACCCCCCCAAGAAAACTTAAGCTGCCTCTATGCTGGACGACTAGGCTTTCCTATGCCAGGCAGACAGGTGATGATGGTCTGGAGGCTGAATTTTAAAGGTGTGATTAATATTTTAGGGGGGAGTCGGGGATCATTGGGATAGTATGTGGGAGTCTGTTTTATGTGTTTACAGTGCTTCTCTGGTGACTTTAGGTGGGTTTTTGTGACTTAGACCATGTTTTACATGGTCTAAGTCACAACATCCAAGTTCCGTCGATCATGGGCTTTCTGTTATAAATGCTGTACAACTAAGTCTAAGCTGACCCACGTCCCGCCCTCGACACTCCTCCCGAAAAGCCCCATTTAGCTTTGGTCGTTCAGCGGCACTATGAACGCCTAGGTCATTTAGAAATACGTCCAAAACCTGTTTTTAGTATCGGCACTTGGACATATTTGGGAAATGTTCGTTCAAGTGCCGACTTAGGCCGGTTTGTTGGCATTTTTCTCTTTCGATTATGAGCCCCATAGGTTTTATGGTCTTTTTCTGCTGCCATGTATTTAGTCTGCCTATCCTTACCAACTGTTTAGCTCTATAATCCCTTCCTCTCCCTCAGAGATATTCTGTGCTTGGCTCATTCTTTCTTGAGGAATCCTTCAGCATTAGATATCTACCTGCTTCCTGTCCATTTCAGGTTACAGTACTCTAAGGGGAAAGAGCATGATGCCTGCTGGCTTTGGCACATGTTTATTAACTATGAAACATAGAAGCCTCTTAAAGAAATTTGCTCTCAGTCAAACTGTAAACACATAGCACTTCATGGACCTGGTAGTTATATACTAAGAAAACTACATTTTAAGGTGTTTTCTGTTAAGAGACAGCCCATGCCAATGACCTTTCACAATGTGCATCACTCTGCTTCATCAGTTGCAAACACCAGCGACAGACAGGTATGGGGACTATAACAAGCTGATGATGGATTTCTTTTGGAATATTGAAACATCATAGTCACATTCAACTGGAATACACTTAGGGATTATATGTTACACACTTCCTTCAGATGTTTTATATGGAGTACCAGAATGAAGTTCTTCCTCCTGAGGGAAAGACCAGAGGTCCAACTGTCTGCAGTAAAAAACAATCCAGAGCAAACAAACCAAAACTGCAGACTTTGTACAAAGTCTGCAGTTTTGGTTTGTTTGTTCTTCCTCCTGATACACTGAAACCTTCTTTTTAGGACTTTGATGTCCTTTTACACTCCAGAATGTCTGAAAGACAAATATAAACATAGAGATGATTACTATCCTGTGCCTTTAAACATCTAATATAATAAAATGATAGGCCGCGCATGCGCACTAAAAAAACGTGTTCCCTGATCTGTCGCGAAAATACGAGTGCGCATGCGCGGGTTTTACGTCACCACCTACTCGCTTTGTAGTCACGGCTGCGACGGCGGCTTTCAAATTTTAAAAAAAAAAACCTTACACATCTACGGCGGCCTTCCTCACCCCCGCCTCTCACTCTGCATGCTACCGGCTCCTCTCTCGAACTGCACCAGGATTGAGAGAGGAGCTGCGGCGGGCGGCTTTCAAATTTAAAAAAAAAATTACTCAGCTGCGGCGGCCTTCCTCACCCCCGCCTCTCACTCTGCATGCTACCGGCTCCTCTCTCGAACTGCACCAAACTCTGCTGTTCTTCGGTCTGCCCTGCTCCTTGCCTTACTATATTTTTAAGTTGAAAGACGAGGCAGCGGCTCCTCTCAGGATCCCCACCTGCGTCGGAAGTCCAATGCAGTCGGGGATCTTGAGAGGAGCCGCCGCCACCATGTCTTTCAAATTAAAAATATACTAAGGCAAGGAGCAGGGTAGAACGATCTTCAAAATGGCGGCAACTCGATCTCGAAAGCGTGCATCCCGGTCCCCGCGCCTGCCTACCCCCCCAACACAGCGCTTGAGGCAGTCCCCGGCTCTCGCCAACTCGCACGATTTCCTGCAACACGGAGCGGAGGCTGCCGGGAGGAGGGCTTTGAGGCAGGCGGCTGTCGGCTGAGGGCAGACGCAGGGCCAGGAGCGGCTTACAGGAAGAGTCGGTTTCGGCCGCGAGCGGTGGCTGCCAGGAGGAGGCCTTCACAGAGCGGCGCTGGCGGCCCTCCTTCAAGGCAGCACAGCTAAAGCACTCAGGTAGGAAGGGAGGCCTACTATTGGACAGGGGGAGCAGGAAGAGGTGCTGATGGACAGGGGGGGGCAGAAAAATGAAGGGAGGCCTACTGCTGGACAGGGGGAGCAGGAAGAGGTGCTGATGGACGGGGGGGCAGAAAAATGAAGGGAGGCCTACTGCTGGACAGGGGGAGCAGGAAGAGGTGCTGATGGACAGGGGGGCAGAAAAATGAAGGGAGGCCTACTGCTGGACAGGGGGAGGTAAAACAAAGGGAGAAGGGCTGCTGCTGGATAAGGGGAGCAGTGAAGGGGTGGTGGTGGACACAGGGGAGGTAAAAATAAGGGAGAATGGACAGGGGGAGCACGCAAGGGGTGGTGGTGGACAGCCAAAAGAAAGACAGAAAGAAAAAAAGAAAGACAGAAATACAGAAAGCGGCTAAGGAGACAGAGAGAGAAAGAAATAAAGACACACACACATATATATTCTAGCACCCGTTAATGTAACGGGCTTAAAGACTAGTGAAACATAATACAGAGCATAACAAACATAGATGACAAATATAAAAGATAATCTGAAGCATAAATAACTTAAAACATCATCATTACATTACATTAGTGATTTCTATTCCGCCTTTACCTTGTGGTTCAAGGCGGATAAGAGTTGTTATGATAATAGGAAGAACATATTGTTAAGATATTAAGACGTACTTAGGAAAAGTTTGAGCATTACATAAGAGTTATTGTGATAATAGGAAGAACTTATTGTTAAGATATTAAGACGTACTTAGGAAAAGTTTGAGCATTTTCTAATTTGTTAAGGAGTAGTTGGTAATTGCAGGAGAAGTTCCGAGTCTGTTTGGTTGTGTTATATTGGTTTTATGTATTTTTTTAAGAATAGGGCTTTTGTTTCCATTTTGAAGGTTTTGTAGTCTGTGGTCTAAATAAATTGAAAACTACTAAATAGCATTTTGTTAAAAAAATAGTAATACTAAAAATGGTAAAAGAAAAAAGTAGTCTAGCCAAAGATAAAAACTAATTTAAAGGCTTAAGAAATCACATGAATCTATAAGTAACAAGAAAAAGAAATCACCCAGTGTATATAACATAGACACATCTTGTGAGGCTCTTTTGAAGATGTTTCTATGTTGTATACAGTACACTCGGTGATTTTTTTTCTTGTTTCTTATAGATTCTCAAGATCTCTTAAGCCTTTAAATTAGTTTTTATCTTTGGCTAGAATACATTTTTCTTTTACCGTTTTTAGCATTACAACTTTTTAACAAAATGTTATTTAGTAGTTTTCAAATTGCGAATATATGGTGGTGTTTAAAGTTTTTAAGTTGTTTATGAATTTTATTCTTCAGATTATGTTTCATGTTTAATTGTACTTATTTGTTTTATTAATGTGTTGTTTTTAGACTCTTGAAAAAATCACTAGATGCCAAAACACTGGCAGTGTCAAATCTAGGCCTGAATTAGATTTAATAAAGAACTTATATGGTGAACATTATCCTGGTTGGTGATATTTCTACCTTACGACTTTTGTATTTGGAAAATTGATTTTATAACACTTCAAGGATATATTTTAAAAACTCACTTTATTTTAACATAAGAACATAAGCATTGCCTCTGTCGGGTCAGATCAGGGGTCCATCGTGCCCAGCAGTCTGCTCCCGCAGTGGCCCCCACAAGTCCATGACATGCAAGTGATCCTTCACCTAAATCATTTATTCCCTATTCATTTACTATCCTGTATAGTTACCCTCTATCTGTACCCTTCAATCCCCTTCTCCTTCAGGAAGTCATCCAGTCCCTTTTTAAAACCCAATATTGTACTCTGTCCTATCACCTCCTCTGGGAGCACATTCCAGGTGTCCACCACCCTCTGAGTAAAGAAGAACTTCCTAGCATTCGTTTTGAATCTGTCTCCTTTCAATTTTTCTGAATGCCCTCTTGTTTTTGTTTTCCCCGCTAGTCTGAAGAATCTGTCCCTCTCCACCTTCTTTATACCTTTCATGATTTTATAAGTCTCTATCATGTCGCCTCTAAGTCTCCGCTTTTACAGGGTGAAGAGCCTCAGCTTCTCCAGCCTTTCAGCATAAGAAAGGTTTTCCATGCCCTTTATCATTCTTGTCACTCTTCTCTAGATCCTCTCGAGTATTGCCATATCCTTCTTAAGGTACGGCGACCAGTATTGGATGCAGTACTCTAGATGCGGGTGCACCATCGCCCGATACAGTGGTAGAATAACTTCCTTCGTTCTGGTAGTGATACCCTTTTTGATTATGCCCAACATTTTGTTCGCTTTCTTTGAGGCCGCTGCACATTGTGCTGCCGGCTTCATTGTTTTATCCACCAATACCCCCAAGTCTTTTTCTAGGTTGCCTTCCCCCAGTACCCTCCCTTCCATCGTATAGCTGTTCATCGGGTTCCCTTTCCCTATATGCAAGACTTTACATTTCTCTACATTGAAGCTCATCTGCCATCTTTTTTCCCACTTACTCAGTTTGTTCAGGTCTCTTTGTAGTTCTTTGCATTCCTCAACGGTTCTGACCCTACTGGAGAGTTTTGTGTCGTCCACGAATTTTATAACTTCGTACTTCGTCCCTGTTTCCAGGTCATTTATGAATATATTGAACAGCAGCGGTCCCAACCCTGACCCCTTTCCAGTCAGAGTAGTGTCCCTTAACTCCTACCCTCTGTTTCCTGTCTGCCAGCCAGTTCCTGATCCATCTATGCACATCCCCTACCACCCTGTGGCTCCACAGTTTTCTTAGTAGGTGCTCATGAGGTACCTTGTTGAAGGCTTTTTGGAAATCCAGATATACGATGTCTATGGGGTCACCCTTGTCCAATTGTTCACTTATCCCCTCAAAGAAATGCAGTAGGTTTGTTTGGCATGATCTTCCTTTACAGAAACCATGCTGGCTTGTTCTCATCAGATTATTTTTTTCAAAATGCTCATTGATACTTTCCTTGATCAATGATTCGGCCATCTTCCCCGGAACTGAGGTTAAGCTCACTGGCCTGTAGTTCCCTGGGTCGCCACTCTATCCCTTTTTGAAGATAGGTGTAACATTCACTATCCTCCAGTCCTCCGGGATTACCCCTGTTCTCAAGGATAGGTTACAAATCTGCCGCAGTAACTCCGCTGTTTCGTCTCTGAGCTCTTTCAGTATTCTCGGGTGTATTCTGTCTGGGCCCGGAGATTTGTCAGTTTTTAATCTATCTATCTGAGTACGTCTTCGAGGCTTACCTCCATGCATGATAATTTTCCCTCTTGATCCCCCTTGAAGATTTTTTCCGGTTCCGGCACATTGGATGTGTCTTCTTTTGTAAAGACCAACGAGAAGAACTGTTTAGTCTGTCTGCCATCTCCTTTTCCTCCTTCACCACTCCCTTCCTGTTGTCCTCATCCAGAGGTCACACCTCCTCCCTCGCCGGCTGCTTTCCTTTCACATATTGGAAGAACAGTTTAAAATTTTGTGCTTCCTTGGCTAGTCTCTCTTCGTATTCTTTCTTTGCTTTTCTGATCACTCGGTGATATTCTTTTTGTTGCTTCTTGTGCTCTTTCAAATTTTCTTCGGTTTTGTCCTTTTTCCACTTCCGAAATGATCTTTTCCTGTCTCCTATCACTTTCTTTACTTCATTGGTTATCCATGCCGGGTCTTTTGTTTGATTCTTTTTGCATCCTTTTCTAAATCTGGGTATATACAGGTTTTGCGCCTCGTTTACCGTGTCTTTGAATAAGGACCAGGCTTTCTCCACAGTCTGCGCTTTCCGGGAGCTGTTTTTGAGTTTTTTTCTCACCCTTCGTCTCATGGCATCATAGTTCCCTTTCTTGAAGTTAAATGTTGTTGCTTTGGTTCTCTTACCCTTTGGTAATCCTACTTCCACTTTGAACTGGATCATGTTGTGATCACTGTTTCCTAATGGTCCCACTACTTCCACTCCCTTAGCAGGTCCTTTCAGCCCATTGAGGATTAGATCCAGAATTGCTGACTCTCTCGTTGGTTTCTTGACAAGTTGTTCCATGAAGCAGTCCCGTACAGCCTCCAGGAACTCCGTTTCCTTTTTACATTTGGAAATTCCAAGACTGCAGTCTATCCCAGGATAGTTGAAATCTCCCATAACTATGGTGTTAGTGTTCTTGCATTACCGCCTCAGCTCGGCTTCCATTTCTGTATCATTTGCTTCAGTTTGCCCAGGTGGATGGTAGTACAGTCCCAACTTTATCTTGGATCCATTTCTTCCTGGTATTTTAATCCATAGTGATTCCAGTTGATCATTGGTCACTGCTGCGTCCACACTGGTCGAGTGCATGGTGTCCTTAATGTATAGTGCTATTCCTCCTCCTTTCTGAAATGTCCTGTCTTTTCGGTAGAGCTTGTAACCTGGCAGTACTATGTCCCATTTGTTTTCCTCGTTCTACCATGTTTCCATGATCTCTATGATGTCTAGGATCTCATTTTTGGCTATGACTTCTAATTCCCCCATTTTGTTTTTTAGGCTTCTTGCATTAGTGTGCATGCAGTTTTCTCTTCTTTGTTATTTTCCCTTGCATTTCATTTTTCTTTCTGACCCCTTCCTGACCTGCCGACTCCTGGTTTTTGTCTCTTTTGTTTTCCCCTTGTGGTATGTTCCTATTGTCTCCTCTTGTTCCTTCCCTTCATCCTGTTCCATCTTGACTTCTCCCTGTAGGATGCTCCTCCTATCCACCTCTCGCTTCATCTGGCTCCCTTGTTTTTTCAGATCCTGTTGTTTGCCATTTGTGTCTTCCCAGCATTTTTCCCACTTAGTATCTTCTCGGGATACTGTCTTCCGAACTGTTGACACCAGGTCGACTGTCGGCTTTCCCCTTCTACATAGTTGAAAGCTTGCTCTATTGCTCTTCTGACGTTATTTGCTAGTTGTCTAGTTCCTGACGTGCTCATGTATAGTCCATCTCTCTTGAAGACCTTGTTTTGCCCCAGAATGTTGCCCACGAAGAGAAATCCCTCTTCCTCACACCATCTCCTCATCCACGCATTCATTGATTGTAGTTCTGTCTGCCTCTTTGCTTCTGCCCTCAGCAGGATCTCTGAGAAAGCTATCCTCTGGGTCCTCATCTTCAGTTGCCTTTCTTTTTTTTTTTTATTGATTATTTTCAACATTTATTACATTCATTCAAACATAATGATATGGATTATAAAGAAATTATACACTATCCAAAAACCAAATTTTACGCCCTTAGGCACATATCCATCTAGCCCACTAATGAAGGAAGACATCTCATTATTCATATAAACTTAACAGGAAATACAAAATAGGTATGGAGAGAGGAAGAAAAAAGAACAGACTTACCCCCCTTCAAAAACCTATATACCTCTTAGGACGCTATTATATAAACCCCCCACTAAAGAAAGCTAGTAATTAGTCTTGTTTCCTTCCTTTAAGAAAAAGTTCTAATTGGGAAGGTTCCCAAAACACATAATCTTTGTCTTGAAGATGCAGAATACATTTACAGGGAAATTTAAGGAAAAACGTTGCACCCAATTCAAGAACTTTAGGACGTAAAGCCAAAAAAGCTTTCCTCCTCTATTGAGTAGCCCTTGCCACATCAGGGAACATTAAAACCTTATCTCCACAGAATTTTGCCTCTCTATTCTGGAAATATAGCTTCAACATTAAAGTTTTATCTAGTTCATTAACACAGGTAATCAAGAGAGTAGCCCGGGTTTGGATCAAATCTTGAGAATCTTCAAGAAATTTTGTTAAATCTACCTCAATTGATCCATTCCCCCTTCTACTGGAACTTTTTTCTTTTGAGGTATATAAAAGAAGTTAGAGAACATCATGGTGTCAGAATTAGTGACCCCTAATATCTCCTTGAGATACTTTCTCAATAGTATCTCAGGAGATAGTAAGTGAGTCACTGGGAAATTAACTAATCTCAGATTCCTTGATCTAACCTGATTCTCACTCATTTCCAACTTATAGTGAATATTCAGGGAGTCTTTTGTTACTGCCACCATAGATGACTGTAAGTTCTTTATCTGCTTTCCAAGAGAAAGCGTACGTTGATCTAAATTCCCGATGTTAGCATCTACATTTCCCAATTTATCAACAACTTCATTGGAGAAAACTTGAACATGATTAGTAACTTTCCTTAACATCACCTCCATCCTCGTATTCAAAGTCCACAAATCTTTTAAGGTAACTTCCTATGGATTTTCTTCCAACCCCTTTGACTGATTAATTATTCCAGGAAAAACTTGAGGCATCTGCGAAAAAACAATCTCCGCAGTTTGTTGGAGGTCGGAGGCTTCAAAAGAAGCCCCTTGCAAACCTGTAGGTTCCAAGTTCCTGGGAAGATCAGGAGGGAGGGGAGGGGTACGCTCTGGAGAACTCAGGGAAGCTCCTGAAAATGAGTCAGGTTTATCTACTGATCTCATGGAACCTGGTAACAACAAATGTTTATCCATAGGTCCAACACTAACTGGTGTTGAGACCCGAGGTTTCCCCTTGCTCTTCCCCATATCAATCAGGGAACAAGCATATAGCACAGTTAGGTAATTAAATTCAACTTAACTTAAAGCTGTTCACACTCCAGAAGCTCCAGTGGCTCTCAAGGGGCTCGTAAGGGGCATGACCTGCCCCTCAGGGCACGCCCCTCCGGCCGCGCGTCTTTGGCCGCGCCACAGGAGGAGGCACTTCTTATCTCCCGGGCTGCAGGACCCGATGTTGTGGGTGTCCAGTTTCAGTGCCTGTTAGCAATAGGCACTGCAGTATTGGGAGAGACACTCCAAGGGAACAGAAGGCAAAACAACTCACAGATAACTCCCTGGTCTCCTATCACTGCGCCCTCCAGGAAATGCTTCCCCAATATGCCACAGGAGGAGGCACTTCTTATCTCCCGGGCTGCAGGACCCGATGTTGTGGGTGTCCAGTTTCAGTGCCTGTTAGCAATAGGCACGGCAGTATTGAGAGAGACACTCCAAGGGAACAGAAGGCAAAACAACTCACAGATAACTCCTTGGTCTCCTATCACTGCGCCCTCCAGGAAATGCTTCCCCAATATGCCACAGGAGGAGGCACTGCTTATCTCCCGGGCTGCAGGACCCGATGTTGTGGGTGTCCAGTTTCAGTGCCTGTTAGCAATAGGCACTGCAGTATTGGGAGAGACACTCCAAGGGAACAGAAGGCAAAACAACTCACAGATAATTCCCTGGTCTCCTATCACTGCGCCCTCCAGGAAATGCTTCCCCCTCAGTTGCCTTTCTAGGGTCTTGAACTGTTCAGTAAGTGCATTCTTGTTGTAGTCTCTCCTGGTGACATCGTTTGTCCTGACGTGGACTATCACTGCTGTCTCTTCCGTCTCTGCTCCTTCCAGGATTCTTTCAATTCCTTCGTTCTTACACCTGGGAGACAGGTCACTAGCCGATCCTCTCTCCCTCCTGCTATGTGACTGTCTACTTGCCTTAGGATTGAGTCTCCCACCAGGATTGCAGATTTCCCCTTCTTCAGCCTCCGCTGCAGTTGCAGGCTGTGTCCTTGGTGCACTTCGTTTCTTCTCCCTCTAGGCCCTGGTAGAAACTTGCCTCTTCCTTCTGCGAGATTCCTCTATGGGTACCTTCTACCGTGGTGTCAGATGGTTCTTGTCCTCTGTTCTGAGCGTTTTCTTCATTCCTGCGCTGCTCGTGTTCCTGTTCTTCCACTCTCCTGTAGGCATCCTCGATTAACTTCTCGAGCTCCCTGACTTGTTCCTCGATGTGCCTCTCTCGCATAGGGTCTTCGGCGTCTGGAATAGGTCATCTGAGATGTAGAGTCCCTCCAGCTCCTGGATCCTGTGCTTCAGATGGCTGGCTTCGCTCTTCAAGCTCTTCAGTTCCTGACATCGTCCGCATACATACGACTGCCACCCCGAGGAGAGGTAGTATTACATGTGGCAGTCCGTGCAGTACACTGGGAAGCTCATCTTCTGGGTTCATTCAGCTTCCATTCTTGTCCGCCTTCTAGGAGTCCTGGTACTCTTTGCTAGTGTGCTCACTCCTGTGCCTGGCCCTTCCTTACCTTCTTCGTTTTCCGCTTCCCTTTGCTTGTGTGTGCTTGTCTTCTGCCTCTTTCTTGCCTTCTATGCCTGCCTTTACCGTTTGTTTGTGTATTTGTGTGTGCTCTCTCTTGAGTGCCTTTTCTTGTCCTTCTGAGCCTGCTGCTGCCCTTTTGATTGTGTGTGCATGTGCTACCTCCTGGGCCTACCCCTTGCTTATCTTCTGCCCCTGCCACTTATCTTCTACGCCTTCCTTGCCTGTCACTTCCCTTAGTTCGTGTGTGGGTGTGGTCCCCCTGGGTCTACTTGTTCCTTATCTTCTGTGCTTGCTGCCCCTTTGCCTTACCTTACTTGTTTGTATGAGTAAGATTTCTCCCGCTCTTGCTACTTTCTTACCTTACTGTCCTTCTTGGGTTCCTAGATGTAGCGTTCCGGCCTTTCTTAAGGCTCTTCGCAAAGGCACTCTCGCTAAAGCGAGCGCCTTTGCCGCTCGCCTTCGCTGCAAGCCATTGGCTCTCTTCCTTTTAAAGGGGAGTCCGGGCGATGTCGCTGGTGCTGACAGGGTGGGGGTGGGCGGAGCTTACTCTCGCCGCTACCCGCTCCTTGCTGCCACTGCCTCCCTTGCCTCTCCTTCTCCACTGCTTCCTCTTCTCCTCTTGCCTTCTCCTTCGCCACTGCTTCTCTCCTCCACGCAGCTTGCAGAGGTCTTCGCGCCACGGCTCCTTCCGTTTAAGGGGGAGTCTGGGCGATGTTACTGGTGCTGAAGCAGTGGGGGTGGGCGGAGCTTACTCTTGCTGCTACCCGCTCCTCGCCGCCGCTGCCTCCCTTGCCTCTCCTTCTCCGCTGCTTCCTCTTCTCCCCTTGCCTTCTCCTTCGCCGCTGCTTCTCTCCTCCACGCGGCTCGCAGATTGTCAACACTAGCAAATTCCATAAATGATACACCTGAGTAACACACTTAAGAGATTGCAGTTACTATATCAAGATGGCAAGTTTGAAATTAATGCATTTACAGGATTTAAAGAGCATTTCAGCCAACTATTTGAGGGCAACAATGAAGGACTTTGGGGGCCATGCACTGGAGACCACTGACATAGATCCTCTTTATCTAAGTCAGCAAACTGAAAGCAGAAATGATATCACGAGTTATGTAGAAAACATTCTAAGTTTATTCTACAAGCTATCAAATACAAGAGGTGAATGTTATGATTATTTCTCTGGTAGGTAACATTTGACTTAATTTTAAAATTTATAAAACCATATATCCTTTCATAATACCACACAATGGTTTAAATGTAAAAAGCTTAGCATACTGGCAAATTATGAACAATATATAGTATAAATAAAAATGCAGTGAGAGGCAGACAGGTATACCTTGATAGAGGTCATGTTGCCATGATAACGTACCTTGGGGTTTGTACTGAGCTCTGCTGCTCTAATCTCATGCTTAGTTTAAATAGAAGTTGGCTAAGTAGTTTACATTTCATTCTTTCTACTCAATAATTAAAATTTCAATCATGCTCTGCAATGATGATAATATTAAAAGGCAACACATTTCTGAAATCTGTGGATTAGTGTCAAAGGTTTGAAACCTTCATTAGACAGCAAGGCATTTTGCTGAGAATGATGTCTTTTGCCTCGGTTAGTTCTATGTATGCAATACGGTAGTCTAGAATAGTTTGTTATACCTAAACTCTTTTTGATAATTAAGAATGTGTGTTGGGGGGGGGGGTTCATTTGTGTCAGTCATGGTATTCTGCTTAACATTGGTGACAACTATATAATCAGATGGCAGTCAGCATTTTTTTTAAATGCTGAAAATTGCCAGATATAGTAGACTCCAATTTTAATGCCTGATTGTGTCCAGGCACTGGTATTGAATTCATCAGTGTGGCCTAGCTGAATATCAGCCAGGACCATATCCCAAGCCCAGTAGGCATACCGAGGGGGGGGGGGAGAACCGCCCCGGGTGCAAGCCCTGAGGGGGTGCTCCCGGCCTGAAGACATTGGTGTCCGGTCTCCCCCAACGTCTGGTTCTTCCCCTCTGGACTCCCCGCACCATTTACAGTAGCGAAGCAGCCTGCAGCAAGATCGCTATGCCAGCGATCTTGCGCTGCTTCGTGCTGTTTCCTCCGCCACGGTCCCGCCCCCCTCCTCTGATGTCAGAGGAGGGGGCGGGTCTGCGGTGGAGGACAGCACAAGCAGCGCAAGATCGCTGGCATCGTGATCATGCTGCAGGCTGCTTCGCTACTGTAAATGGTGTGGGGAGGCCAGGGGGATGAGCAGTCCTTCGGGGTGGGGGGGCGAGCGGTCTTTTGGGGTGGGGCAGGCAGGCCTTCAGGGGGAGATGCAGGCCTTAAAGGGGGGGACAAGCCTTCATGGGGGAAGACAAGCTTTCGGGGGGACAGGCAGGCAGGCCTTTAAGGAAGGGCAGGTCTTCAAGGGGGGGGACAGGCCTTCAAGGGGGGACAGGCCTTCAATGGGGGGGACAGGCAGGCAGGCCTTCAAGGGGGGACAGGCCTACAAGGGGGTAGGACAGGCCTTCAAGGGGGGGACAGGCCTACAAGGGGGTGGGACAGGCCTTCAAGGGGGTGCAGGCCTTCGGGGGGAGTGCAGGCTAGAGAGTTGCGCGGGGACAGAAATCCCACCTGTCCCC
Organism: Geotrypetes seraphini; assembly: GCF_902459505.1. Taxonomy (NCBI): domain Eukaryota; kingdom Metazoa; phylum Chordata; class Amphibia; order Gymnophiona; family Dermophiidae; genus Geotrypetes; species Geotrypetes seraphini. The sequence continues at coordinate 257,606,384 of NC_047086.1, forward strand.
ACCCATCCCCGCCAAAGTCCCACCCGTCCCCACCCGTCACCGTGAGGAATCCCACCCGTCCCCGCCCGTCCCTATAAACTTCAGAAATAGTTATTTCATTTAATTATGCTACTGAATTAAAGGCTCTGGTAGAAACCCATTTACAAATAAGCAAAAAGACTTTATTAATTGGAAATATTAATTGGGAAGAATACATACTTTGTAAACGGGTTTCTACCAGAGCCTCTAATGTTTATAAATTTTTATCAACACAACTAATATACTATTTTATCCTGAAGCAAAAAAAAAAAAAAAAAGAAATAGAATTATTTTCCTACCTTTGTTGCTTGGTTTCTGCTTTCCTCATGTTCTAATTCAATTCCTTCCATCCACTGTCTCTCTTCTCTCTGCGTCTTCCATTTGCTCTGTTACTGTGCCTCTCCCTTTCTCCCCCCTTCCAAATTGGTCTGGCACCCATCTTCTTCCCTCCGCTCCCCCCATAGTCTGGCATCTCTGTCTTCTTCCCTGCCAGCGTGTTCTCCCCACTCTTTCTTCCCCATGTCCTTTCAGTGTCCTTCTCCCCCCCTGTCTTTCCCATGTCCTTTCAGTGTCCTTCTCCCCCCCCCCGGTCTTCCCCATGTCCTTTCAGCGTCCTTCTCCCCCACCCCGTCTTCCCCATGTCCTTTCAGCATCCTTCTCCACCCCTTTGTCTTCCCCATGTCCTTTCAGCATCCTTCTACCCCCCCGGTCTTCCCCATGTCCTTTCAGCATCCTTCTCCCCCCCTGTCTTCCCCATGTCCTTTCAGCGTCCTTCTCCACCCCTTTGTCTTTCCCAGTGCTTTCAGCGTGCTTCTCCCCCCTCAGTTTTACCCATTTCCCTTAAGCGTCTTTTCCTCTCCACTCCACCTTTTTTCCCTTTCTCTCTCCCTGCCCCCTTACCTTCGTGGCGCTTCCCCACCCGCCCGCCCGACAACAGAACAGGCCCAGTCCGACAAACCTCCCTGCCCTGTAGCCGCGAATCTAAATTACCTTCTTACAGCTGAATCCCTGTATTGTGTTCTGTTCAATCACAGCTTCTGGGAGTGCGTTCCATGTGTCCACCACTATCTGGGTGAAGAAGAACTTCCTGGCATTGGTTCTAAACCTGTCCCCTTTCAGTTTGTCCGAATGCCCCCTTGTACTTGTTGTTCCCCACAGTCTGAAGAATCTATCCCTATCTACCTTATCTATGCCTTTCAGGATCTTAAAAGTTTCTATCATGTCTCCTCTAAGTCTCCGCTTTTCCACGGAGAACAGCCCCAGCTTTTCCAGCCTGTCGGCATATGAAAAGTTTTCCATACCTCTTATATTTTCGTTGCTCTTCTCTGGACCCCCCTCAAGTATTGCCATGTCCTTCTTGAGGTACGGCGATCAATACTGGACACAGTACTCCAGATGCGGGCGTACCATTGCACGATACAGCGGAATGATGACTTCCTTCGTCCTGGTCGTGATACCCTTCTTGATGATACCCAGCATTCTGTTGGCTTTCTTTGAGGCTGTCGCACATTGTGCTGATGCTTTCATTGTTGTATCCACCAGCACACCCAAACTGAAATCAACAAACAACAAAGATAGAAAAATTATTTTATTTTCAATTTAGTGATTGAAAGGAAAAGGGATTGGGACTTATATACCGCTTTTTTGTAGTTATACAACCACACTCAAAGTGGTTTACATACAAGTACTTCAAGCATTTTTCCTATCTGTTCCAATGGGTTCACAATTTAACTAATATACCTGAGGTAGTGGGAAATTAAGCGATTTGTCCAGGTTCACAGGGAGCAGTGCAGGGTTTGAAACGACAACCTCAGGGTGAAGCTGTAGCTCTAACTTCTGCTTCCCAAAAAAACACAAGAAAAGAAGAGTCAAATTCGCAAAAATCACACAATAAATAAGTGACTAACTAGGATGATCTGCCATTGACTCAGTTGCTCTTGAAAAAGTATTCCAACGTCCATGGTAGCAAATTTATCTCCATCTCTAATCAGTAAAACATCCAAAAAAGAAATCCTGTCTGAGTGATAAGAAATACTAAACTGGTTGTTAGAGTGAAAGAAATCAACTGATCTTCTAAACCAGTGGTCTCAAACTCACAGCCTGGGGGCCACATGCGGCCCGCCATGTACTATTTTGAGGCCCTCAGTATATTTATCATAATCACAAAAGTAAAATTAAAAAGTTTCTTGATCATGTCTCTTTAGCTATAAATTACAATATTATTATTAAGACTTAGCCAAAAGGAAAGATTTATAAAATATAAAGAGTTTTACCTGGAATCAAGATGGGGAAGAGAAAAGGAGCCATTCATCCTAACCCTCCGGTGCCTTGGACCCTGCAGCGCAAGATTCAGCCAATGATTTTCAGCGCTTTTACCCCCTTAGCTGTGGAGAACCTCTCTACCTTGGGTTTGACTCCGGAGCTTTCCGCCGAACTCAGTGCAGGAGCTGCCCTGGCATTCCTGAGCCCAGAGCAGAGGTCAATCCCTCCCCAACCGGGAAGTGTTTTGGTGCAGGGAGGTGTAGGAGTTCAGCAGCCCATTGTAGAAGAAATGGACTCCAGCAGAGGAGGGATGCCAGCACTGGAGCTTCGGCAGGACGATGTTGGAGATGTTAGCCAGCTAACCCCTGACACCATTGAAGGAGAGGTGAGAGGAGCTTTTGGAAGGAATAACATCAGTTTTGGGGAGCTGAAACAACCTGAGAAAATTGATATGGAAGCCATTTGGTAGGCAATATCTGTCATGGACACCAACCTTAAATTGAGTCTTTCAACTATCAAAACTGACCATGGGACTATCTATTCCAAGGTTGAGCAACAAGGAGTGTGACTAATTATCTTAAGTGAGAAATTGGAGAAACAAGAAGAAAGTTTGAAGGAAGTAAAGACTGTTCAATTGGAAATGGTTAAGGAAAGATCATTTATTTCTCGCAAGTTGGAAAATTTTGAAAACTCACTCAGGAGAAATAACTTAAGATTTTTGAACTTTCCTAAATTTCCCGTCATCTCTCCAGTGGAGATGGCAAGAAAATACTTCGAGAAGTCCTAGCCATCCCATTGGAAAATTTACCTCCAATTATTAGGGCTTATTAGTTGGACATTAGGAGACCTCAAGGGGAGTCTACTCCTAAGGAAAAATCTAAAGATAATGTTGATCTGTCTTTATTTCTGGAAAGTTTCCTTGAGGTGGTTACGGATAGAACCACTCTCTTATTAACTCGAGCCTTGGAAAGTGATAGAGAATATGTTCTACACCTATATTTCTGTCACTTAAATGATAAATTTTTGGGCTCAACTGTTAGAATTTTTCCAGACTTAGCTTTGAAAACCTAAAGGCATAGAAAGGAGTTCTTGGCCTTGCAGCCAAGAGCCCTGGCCCTTGGGACTATTTTTTTGCTTAAATTTCCAGCAAAATGTTTGATTTCTTATCAAAATAAAAATTTCCTTTTCTTTGAGCCCAAACAGATTTTTTAGGGCCAAAAGAAGGTTTGGTTTCTTAGTCAGTGGATGAATGACCTGTCTATCGGCTGTAGGATGGATATCCATTGCCATTACTCTATATCTGTATAATTTTATTCAATTAATTGAAATTTATTTTCTTTTTTGACTCCAAATTTTGTGGACTGAATAGCTGATTGAATTTCCCAGTATATTTCTTAAATTTTTTTCTTTTTGGATATTCTGATCTCTTTTCAAGACTGTAATGTTTGATGTTAAATTGTAAAAGGATGTAAATAATTTTTTATTTTTTTTAAAGAGTTTGACCTCATGCAAAATTGTAATTTCTTTAATAAGACATTAACTATTTTTTCTGAGGCCCTCCAAGTACCTACAAATCAAAAATGTGGCCCTGCAAAGGGTTTGAGCTTGAGACCACTGTTCTAAACCCAACCAAACCACAAAGATATCATTTATATAACGTAGCCAGATGCCAATAAAAGCAGAAAAAGGATTTTGTTTAATCCAGAAATAATCAAATTTCTGCATAAAATGATTGACAGTGGGGGAAGGGGCGGTAGAGGATACTGGCTAGATGGACCATTGGTCTGTCCCAGTATGGCTATGCAGATGACACTCCTGTGATTTTAATGTTCTAACTCCTGCTTCATATTGTAGCGTAGCCGGCTCTTGGGCCTAGCAGTGACCAGCACACGCCTACAATATTGCTCTGGCATGCCTCCTCAAGAAGGAGGAAGCCCTGTTGGGATTACCTTACTCTGTGTATCAAAAGTCAGAATGACATAGTTCACGTAAGTATTCAAAAGAAAGAAATTACATTTATTGATTATCCGAATAGGGCAAAACCAAAAATGCAAGAAAACAAAAGTCCAAAAGCAACTATAATGTGCCCCAAAATAATAAGGTTCTCACCAGCCTGGTCTGGTTCATGCTCCAGTGTTTTACTTATGTCCCAGGTAAGTCCTACTTTGAAGTAGTGAGAACAGCACAAAAATATAAATGAGTCTCAGGCAGTCTTTAGTCCAAATATAAACTCAGAGCTGTATAATGTTGCAGTGCTTCTCCCTTCTCTCCAAGCATTAAGGAGCGGAAGGTTATGGGATTTGTCAGTTCAACTCCTTGGCAAAGCAAAGCACACAAAAAATATATCCCACAAACCTCACTACATGGATGTCTGGCCAAACCAGCATCCAACCTTCATGGTTTTCACCGCACTCAAAACAATGCATTATCAATGTGGCTTAATTGTCCTTAAGCATAGTTCACACAGCGAGCCAGTCAGCACATCAAAAATCCAAAAATAGAAAACCAACTTTGTAAGGCAAACACACAGCCAGATCAGCTCACTTCCATGGCTTCTGGAAAAGCAAGCTCTGGTAGAGAACTCCATTCCATGTCTTCCAATACCTGGTTCTCCTGTGTTTGCTCCTCTGCCTCTGGGTCAATCATTTCCACATCCGTGGATTCCTGGGCTGGTGGAAGTTCCTTCCATCTGGGAACTTCCCTGGACTTCCTCTCTCTCCAAAGCTGCTGTGCCCCGCCTAGCCCTACTCAGGGAAAGGGCTTTCTTTTGCTTAGTCTGCCTTCTGCCCTGTTTGGCTAGCACTTTACAAAATGGTGAATTTAAAGGGGCAATACCTGATTTCACAGAGCTATGGTCTAAGCTTTGTTCAAACACAGCCTGCGCTTCCTGATCCAATTCCTGTCTTGCAGGCACAGAGTGATCAGCCCTGACTAATTTCACAGGACAGTTTTTAAGGTTCTTCCCTGGCACAAGGCCGTCACTGGGATCAGGCTTGTGACAATATAGATTACCCCCTCTATGTCTTTTTTGAAGAGTGAAAGGCATTTAAGTTGTGCTTTGTATGGAAATGCCCTATATTTTGATTCTAGACTGCCAGAATGCGCTTTCCTGTACAATTGCTGGAAGAACATTCTAGGCCCTTGCTCTAGAAAAGTGTCATTCATATCTGAATAGTGGGTGGCCTATTCTTAAATAGCACTGAAACTTAAGCTTTTGGAGGGAAGTACATATAAAATTCCGAGTTCAGGAAAGCAAGGTGCTTCCTTTCCCCAGATTCAGTACTCAAAACTGGTGATTATTAATGGTTTTATACTGCAGGTACTGTATTATTGCAGAAAACCTTTACTGGTGGAATCAAATATGTATGTTTGCATCATTTAGGAATCATCAGCACAGAAGGAGCACAAAAAGTGAGTGGAGCTTGCAAAACAAGCTAGGGAGGGGTGAGGGAGTTCCAAGGAAAGAAGGTTTTTTTCCAGTGTTCATCGAATAAACACTTTTTTAAAAAAATCTTTATTCATTTTCAAAAGCCAACAGAAAGTGCAACAGATAAGCAAGCAAATAATACACTAATCAGCACTCCATACAATCAAATGATATAATAAATATATCACCTTCCTCCCATACCCTCCCATCCACCCTTCCTAGAAGTGCATAATAAAAATCAAAGGGAAATACATATGATCAATTCTTACAAAATTTTGTTAATGGATCCCAAACCTCCTTGAATTTATTATAGTGTCCCAATTGTTTCGAATTCATACATTCAAATTTATAACTTTGACATAGGGCTCCTTTTACGAAAGTGCACTAGCGTTTTTAGCGCACGCACCAGATTAGCGCACTCTATAGCGCGTGCTAGCCAAAAAAACTACCACTTGCTCAAGAGGAGGTGATAGTGGCTAGCGCACGTGGCATTTTAGCGTGCGCTATTCCACGCATTAAAGCCCTAACGCGCCATCGTAAAAGGAGCCCATAGGGTTTCTTAGAAAAAATTGTAATTTAACCAGTCCCAATTTTTCAAGTTTTTCATGATCAGCTGCATAGCAACTCCTGTCATGACGAGAAGCAGCCTATTCTGATTTGCATTAATTGGACTTTTGGACACCTATTTTATTGTTTTTGCCTTGAGCTGTGTTCTATCAGTGTTACTGGTTAAAAGTTAAAATCAAGCCCTAATTATAATCCGTAGTAAAAGCAAAATTGGTATAAGCATTTTTTTTTTCACTTGCCTAAAGAAACAGCTACCATATTTGTTTTGCCCTTTGTGTGGTTAATAAAGCAGAAATATCAGTACATAGCCAGCATAAGAAGAGTCACATTCAAGGGTTGAAAGAAAAAGAAGGCATATAAGCTGGGGCTCACTAGAAATTGTATGCATTTCCAACAGCTGATCAGAGAGGCATTGGGTATTCAGTTTAGAGGGAGATGCATGTCAGCATCACGAGGCTGTAACTATGACAACTGACCAGTGAGAGATAGGGAGGAAAGAGGCAATCAAAAAGAAATGCTTACTGTTCATTCTCTATAGTGCATCAGTTGTCAGAGAACGGTAGTGAAGCCATCAGTCTTATGTTTCAAAAAACTGCTCATTCACCCGAGATTTCTTATTCTAGAGTAATTTTATTTAAATGAGTGAAAAATCACTTACTGAAGTGCAACTTATTTTGAGCCATCGTATTGCAAGATTTGAGTCATATATTTTCTAGTTCTCAGTAAAAATTACATAGATTGTGGAATTATTCCGTCGTGTGCCAAAGCTATAGATAAAGATCTTTAGTGTGAATTCGTGCTAGCAAATGATCCATAACTCTAAATCATTCTGAACACTCAGGGTCAAAGATCCCTGGGAGTATCAACCCCTTGTTATCAAAGGGTAGTACAGAAAGATGACCCTCTATGTGCATGTATCAAGTACAGGACTGTGTTTTAAAAGCTGAGGGAGACTGCTATAAATCGCCGGTCAACTGCAACCAGTCACAGCAGCTCCATGACTGTCCATGGAGTTAATACCAGTGTGCCAGGGGTGACCAAATAGATATGTTGTTTTCAGTAGAAGATACCAGGGAGCTGATTTACTGAAATTCAAGCAAAAGCATTTTAACATCAAGGCACTAAACCTTTCCGGATGCATGCTAAAAATGAATTTAACATTCACTTCTCTAACAATGAATGCAGAGTATGCAACTGATGAAAAATGGAAACATCATTTTAGTATGCAAGCTAAAATTTTATAGTGCACACTGGAATTCCCGTAAATGGCATTTACACTTAACAGCTTTATGCACATTTTTTTAGTGCATGTGCACAGTTAGCACATGCATAATCCTGTGTCCCCCCCCTAGTGCAAAAGCATAAAAAGTCACTATAGAAACAATTCTATAACTGAGTGCCCACATTTATGTATCACTTGCACATGTAAATGTAAAGAACACAATACTAAACTAAACTAAAACTTAACTTTAGATACCGGGTCTTCAACCAGAGGAAGCTCGACGCAATTAACAATATGCTAAAATACAAGGGGGATTAATTTTCAAAGTGTTTAGCAAACAGAAAAGTTTTTAAAGATTTACGAAAAGTTTGGAAAGAGCTAGGACACCTCGAAATTAAAGGAAGTTTATTCCATAATTGGGGGAATTTAAAAGCCAGAGAAAGGCTGAAATTCTTGACTCCTTTAATTCCTTTTCTAGAAGGGAGGGAAAGTTTAAATCGTTGAGTGCCTCTCGCATATGAAAATCTATAGACATTCCATAGAAGAGGAGCAAGAGGAATGAAAATACCATATAAAATTTTAAAAATAATACATATATATTTAAACTGGATTCTGAGATAAACCGGGAGCCAATGGAGACTCAAAAGCAAAGGAGTCACGTGGTTGAATTTGCTTTTTCCATAAATCAGCTTCGCAATGGTATTCTGAATCAATTGTAGTCTTTGGAGGCAAATCTTTGTGATGCCAAGATAAATAGCATTACAATAATCTAGCCGAGATAATATAATTGATTGGACCAAGACAGAAAAATGACGTTGATGGAAATGAAAACTAACCTTCCTCAGCATTCGTAAACTGAAAAAACATTTCTTAACCAGAGAGTTTATTTGATCCTTAAAGGGAAGGGAAGAATCCAAAAAGTATTCCCAAAATCTTGGAGGAGAACTCAATTTGTAAGGAGGCTCCTGAATCCCAAAATACAGAGTAGAAGGAAGATAATCCAGTTTTGGGCCTAACCAATTTATATTTGTATACTGCCAATACCTCCATGAAGTTCACAGCGGTTTACATGAGTAATTACAGTGATACAAATTTTAAAAATTGTGTTACGATATTTAGGAATTATTAGTAACAAATTTATGAAATAGGTCTTTTTTGAAACATTTAAAATTAGATTGCTGGTTAATATTAGTTGGTAATGCTTTCCAACTTTCATGAGTAAGAGCACATTGTAGCAGCAAAGAAAATGCGCTATTCAGTAAAATAGAATATCAACTAAAGGTATTGGTTATGATGCCTATTTTAAGCCTATTATGTTTATGGTTTTGTTTATTAAACACTTGATACCCCGCTGATTATTAAAAAAAACACAGCGACTTACAAATAAATAGCCAAATTAAAAGAAAGGAATGGCATAATAAAAAGTAAAAGCAAAATCAACAACACATAGGGCTCCTTTTACTAAGCTGCGCTAGCAGTTTTAGCACACGCTTAGCATGCGCTGCATTGCCGCAGCGCTAGACGCTAACGCCACCATTGAGCTGGTGTTAGTTTTTACGTGTAGTGCGGGGGACAGGACGCGCTAATCTGCAGCACGTGTTAAAAACGCTACAGGAGCCCATAATCTAAAATAGCACACAATCTAAACTAAATTACCGTATTTTCACACATAACGCGTGCGTTATACACGATTTTACAAACCGAGTATAACCATGCGCGTTATATGTGTGAGCGCGTTATACAAATTTTTTTTTTCAGTGCAATCCGGCATCCCCCTTGCAAACCGGCATCCTCCCCCTTGCTCGCATCACCCCCCTCCCCCGCGATCCTACAACCCCCCCAGCACCGCAAAGACATCGGTCATTTACCTGATTGGGCACCGGCACCAGATTCGGAGAGAGCGAGACCAGAAGGCTTTGAGCATGCACAAATGCTCAAAGCCCAGTCCAGCCCGGCACAGGGAAGAGGGAGGATCTCCCTCGCACCACCCAGCCCAGCCCAGCCCAACGAGGGAGGATCTTCGGGCACTGGCACTGGCACGTCCTGTGCATTAGTGCTGGTGCTGGTGCCCAATCGGGTAAGCGACCGATGTCTTTGTGGTGCTGGAGGGGATGTAGGATCGCTGGGGAGGGGGGGGTGACGCGAGCGGGAGGGAGGATGCCGGTTCGCAGGCCAGAAGAGGGAGTAAGCGGGAGTGGTGGGAGGAGGTTATAGCAGCATGCGTGGTATACGCGTTTGCGTGTTATATAAAAAAAAAATTTTACACAAATGGTTTGGACCCACGCGCTATACGCGTATGCGTGTTATACACGTTTGCGTGTTATATGCGTGAAAATATGGTAATTGTGTTTGCAATTACAGTTGTAGTCATCTAACCAAAATGACAGTTACCAATCAATAGAAATATTAAAGGCTTTTTGAAAATAAAATGCTTTTAATCAAGTTTCAAATTTATTAAAAGTTTGCTGTACATGCAATATCAAATACTCCAATGTGTATGACAATTTAAAATTAGGAGACAAAAATAAAACAATTTATACAAATAAACATACAATGTATGTACACAAGTAATTAGCGATACAAAAGGGAAGAGGGGTGAACTACAATCTTTGAAGAAAGTAAGAGTACATTTAAGGAAAAAAACAACATCAGGAGAGTGATAAAGAATGTTTTATAAATATGGCTTAGCCTAAAAAAGAGGATAGGGGAGATTGTGACCTATACATAAGGTCTGGTTAAAATTAGGTATTTGAGTCTGGGATTAATGATAGATTAATTATCCTATCTATGACTCAAATGTGTCTTTGTACAGGTAGCATTTTAATGTGCTTTTAAATTTTTCTAATGAGGTTTCTCCACGTAGATAAATTGGTAAGTTGTTCCATAGCTGGGGTGCTATGACTGAAAAAATTGTAGATCTTCTGGTACCTATTAATTTTAGAGAAGGAATAGTCAGCAAATGCTGTTCCGTTGATCTAAATGTCCTGGCTGGAGAATATGGTATCAAAAAACGATCTAGAAATATTGGTGCATTGGTTTGTTGGATTTTGAAGGGTATCAGTGCAATTTTATAGATTATTCTGTGCAAAATTGGTAACCAGTGTGCTTTTTATAGAAGAGGTGTGACATGATCATATTTTTTTGAGCTAGTAATAATTTTTATTGCTGTATTTTGTATAATTTGTAGCCTTCTTATTTCTTTCTGGGTTATGCCATGATACAATGTGTTGCAGTAATCTAGCCTACAAATAACCAAAGAATGAATGAGAATGTTAAGAGCTTCTGATTTTAAAACTTTGGATAAAAATCTAATGAGACGTAACTTATAGAAACAGTTTTTAACTACTGATCTAATCTGATCATGAAAAGAAAGTTCTTGGTCTAATAATACTCCTAATATTTTCATTGTTACTTTTTGTAGTGGGAAATTCCATGGAAAAAACATTATTGAAGATTTGGTTGCGTTCAGGGCCAACATGTTATCTTTAAGCCATTGACATTATTTATATTTATTATCTCTTTGGAATCAGCTATATTTAATGGATATAAAAGCTGGATGTCATCTGCATAAGCAAAAGAGGAGAATCCAATGGATTGACTTAGAGTGAGTATTGGCAACAAAAAAAATATTAAATAAAAGAGGGGACAAGATTGAGCCTTTTAGTATGCCATAAGAATTTGTATAGTTGTTTGATGATGAATTGTTGAAAATAACTTTGGCTGACCTATCTTGAAGATATGGTTTATACCAGTTTAGCACTTGGTCAGAAATACAATGGAGGACAGTCTCTTGATGAGTAAATGATGGTCAATAGTATCAAATGCTGCAGATAGATCAAGTGAGATCAGGAGGACAGATTTATGGTGACCTAGGTGGTATTGGATATTGATTGTAAGACCTATCATAGAGTGTTCTGTTGAATGATTAGACCTAAAGTCTGTCTGATTAATAAAGATTTAAATCCTGGACACAAAAATTCTAACCAAATATTCAATGGAAGATTATTCCAATAAAATGGAGAAATAAAAAAGTACCATTTTTCTGAGAACAGAATGGTGCTGGTAGCTTTTAACCTTATACTTTACTTCCTTTACTATTAATTTTGTAGTTCTATTTCTTACTCTATTTTAATTAATTTTTACACATACTTTTATTATATGTAAACCGCATAGATGTTTTGCCAATGTGGTACATCAAATGCTAAATAAACTTGAAAAATGGGCTTAGATTGCATGCAAATGATTTGCAAACTCACCAATTCAATTGCTGAGTGATCAGTTGAGTCGGTGCAGAGCCCTGACAGTAGGGACAGGAGAAGCAGCCTCCTGTCACTGCTGTCAGGGCTTCTGCTGGGGGGCCCAATAAAAAAAAAGACCCCCCTCCAACAAAGCACTCCCTCCCTCTCTCCCTGAACTAAAAAAATATGGCAGAAGGGATGCCCACTCCCTCCTGCCATCGCCTCCCCCACGTGAACTGATATGGCAGGAAAGATGCCCACTTCCTCCTGCCATCGCCTCCCCTCTCACAAGAACTAATATGGCAGGAGGGTTGCCCACTCCCTCCTACCATCGGGCCCCCGTACTATTGGGTCAGGTCAGGTCCCCCCACCTTCGCCCTCCCCCTCCCCCCTATAAACCGGTAGCAGGAGGGGTGCTCAGTTCCTCCTGCTCCTCCGCCGGCCACCGTCAGCAATGCGGGCCTTAGACCCTGCCCCAGTGCATCATGTGATTTACAGGGAGGGGCCTAAGGCCCTGATTGGCTCAGGCACCTCAAGCTCCTCCCTCAGACACTGTCATTGAACATCCGGATATTTGGCTATCACAGCTAGCTATTAATCAAAATGATAACCATACAAACTGAATATCAGGTGGTCTGAAACCAGGAAAAAGGATATAATCATTGTTCCAAAAGATTTCCAAATTAAGATCCAGTTGTTAGCATCTACAGGTAAAGAAAAGTTGGTTAATGTTCCTTTCAAGTATTTATTTTTGTCTTCAATAAAGAGAAAAAAAGTGTTTGGAGTATATCCCTTCATTTTTATTCCAAGCATGATATGCTCATTTAAAAAATGCCACTCTTTTCTCATATCAGTTCTTTCTGTAAACATCACCCTTTCCATCAAAACAAGGAGGGCTTGATATAATAAACTGTGTGTTTGGACTGCTCACTGTGATTCATAATGCACACGCGGAAAACAACTTTTTCTCCTAATATAGTAAACTAATGGCATGCAGAGTACCATGGCATTTTAAAATGTGCTCTGACAGAACAGCATAGACCAGACATGTCAAACTCTGGCCTGTGGGCCAAATCTGGCCTGCGGTGTAATAAAATTTGGCCTGCCAGACAATTTCAAAATTTCAGTTAAGCTGGCAGACAGGTATAAGCGCTGCATCAGATGCAAAGGATGAAAGCGCGTGGGGCATTTACCTAACAGTGGCGTGCCCAGGACCCGCATCACAAAGCTGACACCCAGCAGTGCCTGCACAGAAGCCGAAACCATATCTGCCTGAGTCAGAGAAATCACAAAGCCCACGATAACCGAGCCTGCAGCACACGCTCCAGCTGGCCCAGCCCGCCCCCTATATATGTGCCCAGAAGGGCGGGGCCGCAGGCGTCTCATCCCGGGAGCTAAGCGCGCGCACAGACACACCTTTGCTCAATTTGGGTTTCTCAATGCAGCTATACAAAGGATAGGTGGATGCTGTGAGGCACACGTCACTGCTGGGATCTCCTGGAGCCACCGCTGACGTAGACGGTTGGTGCCTGGTGGAACTGAGTTACATCTTCATTGTGGGGTGCAGTCCAGGAAACAAATAAGTGCCTCCCCTTTCCCCCTAAAAAAAAAAACAACAACCCTGAAAAGCGCCAAAGATAAATTAGTGACTGGTGAATTTTGTTGGTGAGTGACTGCAATGTATGGATTTTTGAATTAGTGGCTTGTGTTTGTGTAAATAGATGAGGCTTGTGCCCCAATGAGGTTGTGTGTGTGTGTAAATGAGTGATGGTTCTTGGAGGGCAATTCTCTTTCCCGTCCAACCTGCTTTCTTCTATTTGCCCTCCTTCCCTTCCATTCACTCTCCCACTATCCTAGTTATCGTCCTTCCCCTGCTTTCTTCCTCCTCCAAATCTAGGGCCAAAAGGAAAGATGCCAGACCTCCAGGGGAGGGAAGAAGAAAGGAGGAGACCCTGGCAAGCAAGTTATGTCAGATTTAAAATATGTATCCTGCCAGAACTGGTGTTAGACCGCAAACATGAGCTAGGATTTAACAGAGAGAGGAAAAGTCTTTCTTTTTTAAAATTTATTTTCTTTATATCACAGGGCCGGCGTGGGGTTGGAGAGGTTGTGACCCTATACTTCTACTAAAACTAAGGGGTCCTTTTATTAAGGTGCACATTTACCACGTGCTAAATTGGTTACCGTACCTTAATTAAAGGACCCCTAAGTATCTTAATTAAAAATTCAGTCCACGACCTAGCCTATGTTTTAGATTTCGGCCCCTTATGTGATTGAGTTTGACACCCCTGGCATAGACTGTTACAGCAACATGTCATAATTTTCTACAACCGGGATTCTTCGTCTTCTTTCTAGTTGCCTATTGATATGCTAAACAGGGACTGGCCCATGCATTGACAGGAAAGTAAAAAGAAAAAAAGACCCAATGCCCCTGACCAGACATCCCCCAAAGCTATGGCATTCTCATGAAGCAATAATACCTGGTCCCCGGGAACCATCTGGCAGCATCCTTCTTGTAAATGGCAGTGCTCCTAGAATGTACTCCTAGGGGCCAGACTGCCATAAAAGAAACTGCTCCATTATTTGGCAGGTTGACCTCTAGCAGTATATTCAAACATACTACTAGGGATCAAGTGCTATCATTTTTTAGGATAGTGACATTGGAGGCAGAAGCAAATGTGCATTGCATCTGCCTCCAGACCTAAAAGGTTGGTTGGAGGGGGTATTTAGAGCACACTTAGACCTCCAGGGATTTTTGGAAAGAAGGGAGAAGTTAATTTCATGGCACAACTAAGCCACTAGGGATTTTGTTTAGGAAGTGATAAGACTGGCTTTGGGGTCCACTTGTGTTAGGGTTACCACTACATCTGGATTTCTCGGATATGTCCTCCTTTTCAAGGACATGTCCAGGGGTCCAGATGGCTTTTCAAAATCTGGCACTTTGTCCGGGTTTTGAAAAGCTCTAAATTATGTCGGGCAGGAGGAAATCCACGGATGCCACATGATGACATCATGCAATGAGAGGGCATAGGATGAAGTTAAGAGATGAAGGGCTGAGGAAATACTTTTTTACGGAAAGGGTGGTAGATGGGTGAAACAGTCTCCTGGAAGAGGTGGTGGAAACAGAGACTGTGTCTGAATTCAAGAGGGCCTGGGATAGGCACGTGGGATCTCTCAGAAAGAGAAAGAGATAATGGTTACTGTGGATGGGCAGACTAGATGGGTCATATGTTCTTTATCTGCCATCATGTTTCTATGCTTCTATGTGATGTCATCAAGTGGCATCTGCACATGCACAGATTTCCTCCTGCCTGACGAGAGCAGGCTGTGGGGGTGGGGCTAGGGTGGGATTGCAGGTGGGGCTGGGGTGTAACGGGGCGGGGATAGGTGGAACTGGGTAGGCCTGGTGGCAAGTCTAGGGGGTCTGGCAACTTTAACTTGGGTGAACAAGGATTGTTTTGAGGAAAGGAAAGGGGAATGGGGCCTTGGACTCACTTGGGTACCAGGGACTTTTTTTGAGAAAAGGAAAGGAGGATTTCAAGACTCATTTATTTTACCTTACAGGATTTGATTTTTTCATATTTCCAATTTAACTCAAAGCAAATTACAATTAATAAAATAACATGTTCTAAAATTACATTAGTCAATATTTTTTTACATGTTATCGTATATCATCAACACTAAATACACTAAATACAAAATCATTAGACTCACTTTGCATACTATAATGAACTAAAAAATATTTTCATAAAACCAAGTTATAAGTTTCTCTTGAACACTGAATAGCACAGACTTTTTATAAGTAGGTCATCTGAGGTGAAGTGCTGTCCTTTAAGCACCCGAGTGGCTGAGGACTAAAGATTCAATACTAAAGTAAAAGTTAAAATTCCCAGTTTTTTCATTGGGATACAGAATCTGCCGGTTTGCATACGTTTTCTACGCCAGTGTTTCTCAACATGTGGTACGTGTACCCTTGGGGGTACACGGGCCACCTGTTGGAGGTATGCGGCTAGCCGCCACTGGGGTTCCCTCCCAGCTTCCTCCCAGGGATCCTTGCCTGCCCCCTGCTGAAGCCGCCATCGCCAGGGATCCCTCCCTGCCTCCCCGCCTGCTGCACCAGCCCCCTTCCCTGAAACTGACCCTGCCACCTTGCTGGAGCCGACACGCTCCAGCCACCTCCAGCAGTAACTCCATGCAGGGACGTGCCACGGTGCGTGCAGTGACTCACACGATGCCTGGCTGGCCCACAACCTTCTCTTTGATGTGGCAGGGTCAGCTTTGGGAGTGGGGGGTGGTGCAGCGGGCGGGTAGATAGGGTGAAGCTTGGGCGGGGGTACTCAGTTGGTATTTTTTAGGCTTAGGGGGTACTTGGTTTGAAGAAGTTGAGAAACAGTGTTCTATGCTAACCACAGTACCCTTTAGTGCTGTTTGACTGCAGTTTTTTGCTCTCAAACTCTTACCGTATTGGTAGAAAGATTATTCTGGAAAAGTCCCAGACTGCTACTCTAAAGGATAGCCCCATATATTCTAACCATCTTTGAATTTGCATCTTTCTGTGTTCAAAAATATAAATAAAATTTCAGCTTCCACTTTGGAAATCAGAAGCTTTGAAGACCTGTCTCTGCAAATAGTTGAAGGGAAAAGGAGAATATGGAATAGATACTTGTCCTATTAGATGAATCTCATTTGGCCCAGCAGTTTCCACTAGCTCCTTTGCACTAGAGAATGACACGGGGGAAAAAATCTGTCCCCATCACTGCACCGCCCCGTCACTGCCGTTCCCTTCACTGCTACATCACCGTCACCGCCATCCCTTTCACCGCCACTGCCATCCCATTCACCACCCCGTCACCGTCCCCGCAGCATCCATATAAGCCTCAGTACTGCGAAACACCATGAAGATAGAAGAGAGTGCTGCCACTACTACTACTGCACTGAGAATCTGCTTCAGTGCCTCTGCCCTGTAGTAAAAACAGAACATAAAATAAATCAATTCACTTGTCCTCCCTTGCAATGACGTGTCCCCATGTTCACCTATAGCTCGAATCAGGCCAATTGTACACACTAAAAATGCAGGAGGATCTGGAAAATGAGCGCAGGCAGGCAGTGATACAAAAACAGCAGACACCCGGCCGATTGCAGTGTTCTGCCATCTCCCTCCCTCCACCTCATCTTAGATGTAGAGTATGCTGGCTTTCTTTTTCGCCTAGCCGCATGTGCGGCTGCTCATTTGTTCAATATTCTCCTATGAAGCAACCGGAAACAGGAAGTTGTAAGAGAGGAGAAGATTGAACAACTCGAGCAACCACACGTGCGCGGCTTTTTGAACGCATGCGGCTGGACGAAAAAGAAAGCCGGCATACTCTACATCAGTGTTTTTCAACCTTTTTACACCCGTGGACCGGCAGAAATAAAAGAATTATTTTGTGGACTGGCAAACTACTAGGACTAAAATTTTAAAACCCTGTTTCTGCCCCATCTCCGCAAGCTCAGTCACCTCAGTAACTATAGAAAAATAGATAAATATAGTGCAAAATATAGACAGCAGATATAAATTCTCAAAACTGACACATTTTGGGTCACTAAATTGAAAATAAAATCATTTTTCCTACCTTTGCTGTCTGGTGATTGATTTCAAGAGTCTTTGGTTGCGTTTCCTTCTGTCTGTGTATCCTTTCTTTCTTTCTTTCTGCACTCAGGCCCAAGAATTGTCCCTTTCTATTCCCTCCCTCTTTCCTTCCTATGTCCTTAGTGCCCCGGTGCCTCCTTCCCATGTCGAGGAGTGTGTGGCGCAGTGGTTGGATCTACAGCCTCAGCACCCTGGGGTTGTGGGTTCAAACCCCGCGCTGCTCCTTGTGACCCTGGGCAAGTCACTTAATCCTCCATAGCCCCAGGTACGTTAGATAGATTGTGAGCCCACCGGGACAGATAGGGAAAATGCTTGAGTACCTGATTGTAAAAACCGCTTAGATAACCTTGATAGGCGGTATATAAAATCCTAATAAAGTTTAAAGTTTAAAAATAAAAGTTTAAAGTCTTTAGTGCCCCTAATGCCTCCTTCCCATGTCTTTAGTGCCCCAGTGCCTCTTTCCCATGTCCTTAGTGCCCCTTCCTGTCTTTAGTGCCCCCAGTGCCTCCTTCCCATGTCCTTAGTGCCCCTTCCTGTCTTTAGTGCCCCCAGTGCCTCTTTCCCATGTCTTTAGTGCCCCAGTGCCTCCTTCCCATGTCCTTAGTGCCCCTTCTCAATTTCTCTCTTGATGTTGCTTTCAAATAGCCTCATTCCGTCTCCGCTGAGGTGGAGTCCATCCTTCCTGAATAGCTTGCTCTTCCCCAGAATGTTGTCCAGTTGCACACGAAGTGGAATCCTTCTTCACACCAGCGCTTTATCCACGCATTGACTGCTTGCAGCTCCATCTTTCTTTTCTCATCAGCCCTGGGTACCGGCAGGATCTCTGAGAATGCTATCCTCGGTGCTCTGGTCTTCAGCTTCCTTCCTAGCATCCAGAACTGGTCCTTTAGTCCTTCTCTTCTGTAGTTCCTGTGCTTACGTTTGTCCCCACATGGATTAACCCCACTGTCTCTTCCTCTTCCACGCTGTCAATGATCCTGTCGATGCGGCTCACTATGTCTTTTATCTTGGCTCCCGGTAGGCAGGTCCCGGTAGGCAGGTCCCATCAGCTGATCCTTTCTTCCTCCCGCTATGTGGCTGTCGACTTGTCTGATGGAGTCCCCCACAATGATTGCTGTCCTCTCTATCTTCTCTTGATTCTCCAGCTGCAGGTCCATGTCCCTGGTGTATGTCCATCTCTCTTGCTGCAGGTCCGTATCCTTCGTTCTCACTGCTGTCACCCATTTCTTCGTGGTGGATGTCCGCCGGGTGGTCCACACTCTCTGTAGATGTCTTTTGGAAGTTCCATTGTTGCTGGTGATTTTCTATGGCCTCCCTGTATGCCTCCTCTATGCACTTCTCCAGCTCTCTGACTTCTTCCTCTGTCTTGTTCTCTGCTTCCCCTATCATGACATTCTCTGCATCTCTGTCTCCCTCCTCCACTGCTTGAAGTGCCTCCAGTTCCAGTATTTTACCCTCTAGGAGTCTGATTAGTCTCTTCAGGCATTCCAGTTCTCCCATTGAGCGCATACGTAAGACCGCCTCCCAGAGGGGAGATAGTCATACATATGGCAGATGGTGCAGAAAACTAGGTAGCTCAACATCTTGCTTCCATCTGCTGCTTCCATTGCTGCCTACTTGCCAGTCTGCTGTGGATGCCTTCTGTGTCTGCTGTGGTTGTCCTCTGATCCTGTTGTGTCCTCTGTGCCTGCCTAACTGTGGCTGTCTTCAGCGCCTGCTGTCCTCTGTGTCTGCCTGGCTGTGTGTCCTCTGCGACTGTTGTGTCCTCCTTCTGCTCTCCTTTAGCAATGTGTGGTTGTGTGTGTCCTCTGTACCTGCTATGTCTGCCTGGTTGTTTGCCCTCTGCACCTGCTGCGGTCTCTATCAGCTCTGCTTTAGCAGTGGCTCATCCCTTTTCAAGGTCCTTCGCAAAGGTGCTCTCACTAAGGCAAACGCCTTTAATGCTCACCTTCGACGCACGCCAAACGGCTGAGCGCCGTTGGTCCCTCCCCTTTTAAGGTAGAGCTTCAGTGGTCAACGTTGGGGGGGGTGGAGCTAATTCTTGCCGATTCCCCTCTTGGTGTCCTGCCTCTGCTTCTCTCTCCTGCTCTTTTTCTGTTTTTTCCCCCTTTGGCTTCTCTCTCCCTCTGCCTCTCTCTGCAACTGCTTTTCTCCTGCTCAGATCAACTCTGATCCATTAGCCCCTCCCCTTTTAAGGCAGAGCTTCAGTGGTCAATGTCGGGGGTGGGCGGAGCTAACTCTCACCGATTCCCCTCTTTGTCTCCTGCCTCTGCTTCTCTCTCCTGCTCTTTTTTCTGGGTTTTTCCCCCCGTTGGCTTCTCTCTCCCTCTGCCTCTCTGCAACTGCTTTTCTCCTGCTCTCTCCTGCTCAGATCAACTCTACTCCATTGGCCCCTCCCCTTTTAAGGTGTTGATTCGGTGGTCAACATCGGGGGGTGGGTGGAGCTAATTCATCGAGTCCCCTCTTGGTCTCCTGCCTCTGCTTCTCTCTCCTGCTCTTTTTTCTGGTTTTTCCCCCTTTGGCTTCTCTCTCCCTCTCTCTGCAACTGCTTTTCTCCTGCTCAGATCAATTCTGCTCTGTTGGCCCCTCCCCTTTTAAGGCGGAGATTCGATGGTCGACGTCTGGGGTGGGTGGAGCTAACTCTCGCCAATTTCCCTCTTGGTCTCCTGCCTCTGCTTCTCTCTCCTGCTCTTTTTTCTGTTTTTTTCCCCCTTTGACTTCTCGCTCCCTCTGCCTCTCTGTGCAACTGCTTTTCTCCTGCTCAGATCAACTCTGCTCCATTTGCCCCTCCCCTTTTAAGGCAAAGACACCACTGGAATAGCCCACACCTGAAGCTTGGGGGCAGGGCTGCAGGTCCTTAAGAGGGGATGAGCAGGCATGCAAAAATAGAAGAGGAAGAGAGAAGCAGGAACATTGACTGTAGATCAATTGGAGAAGGAAGGAATTTAGGAGAATTCATGGGAGCTAGTCAAGAAGCCACTCATTGCCGAGCAGGAGCACCAAAGCATGCTCCTGCTCATTGCCGCTCAGCGAAAACCAAAGAGGATTGACCCCAAAGTATCCACAGAGAAGAAAATCCAGAAGAAACCAAAAGAAACTCTGTGGAATGATGATATTCCTTAAAAGGACTTTATTTGAAAAATGTCAAAGTTCCAAAGGTACAATAAATCATCCACATAAAATAAAATCATCCACATAAAAGTCTTAAAGGACCTAGTCCACTAGGGACGCAGGACCCAACACGGTCCGCGTTTTGACAAAGAGTCTTCTTCAGGGGTCCCTGAGGGTCCTATAATGGTAAATACGTGGAGATGCTAATATGTTCACCACATATTAGTATCTCCATGTATTTACCATTATAGGACCCTCAGGGACCTCTGAAGAAGACCCTTTGTCGAAACGCGGACTGTGTTGGGTCCTGCGTCCCTAGTGGACTAGGTCCTTTAAGACTTTTATGTGGATGATTTATTGTACCTTTGGAACTTTGACATTTTTCAAATAAAGTTCATTTAAGGAACATCGCCATTCCACAAAGTTTCTTTTGGTTTCTTCTGCATTGCCGCTCAGCAGCAGAAGAAACTGGATCTTGCAGCAGCCACCACCAACTGGGTTAGCAGTAGAGAGCTGCACGGGAACGGGGATGACGGGAATCCCGCGGGACCCGCGGGGATCCCGCGGGTTCCCCCTTTGGGTCACGGGGATCCCGTGGGGACGCCCCCTAGGGTCGCGGGGATCCCGTGGGGACGCCCCCGAGGGTCGCGGGGATCCCGTGGGGACGCCTCCGAGGGTCGCGGGGTTCCTGCGGGGTTGGATCGCAGTACACTGCATTTGAGCCGCGAGGGTAGTCTCCTCCTCCTTACCTGCACTGTCGCAGCACACAGCCGAACGGAAGTCTTCCCGATGTCAGCGCTGACGTCGGAGGGAGGGCTTAAGCAAAGCCCTCCCTTCCTCCGACGTCAGCGCTGACATCAGGAAGACTTCCGGTCGGCTGTGAGCGGCAGGGCAGATAGGAAGAAGGCAATGGCGAACGAAAGAGGGGGGAGGGGGCGGTCCGCCCCGAAGAATGTGCACAGCCGGTCAGGTCCCCCGATCGACCGACAACAGGCCCGGCCGACAAACCTCCCTGCCCTGTAGCCGCGAATCTAAATTACCTCTTACAGCAGCTTCAATACTCCAGCTGCTGTAAGAAGGTAATTTAGATTCGCGGCTACAAGACAGGGTGATTTGTCCGACCGGGCCTGTTCTGTTGTCGGTCGGGTGCGGAAACGCCACAAAGGTAAGGGGCAGGGAGGGAGGAAAGGTGGAGTGGAGAAGAAAAGACGCTTAAGGGAGGAGAAGGCCGCTGAAAGCACTGGGGAAGACAAAGGAGTGGAGAAGGACGCTGAAAGGACATGGGGTAAACGGGAGGAGGGGGGGGAAGGATGCTGAAAGCACATGTTGAAGACAGAGGGGGGTGAAGGACCCTGAAAGCACTGGGGAAGACAAAGGGGTGGAGAATGCCACTGAAAGGACATGGGGAAAACAGGGGTGGAGAAGGCCACTGAAAGGAAATGGGGAAAACAGGGGGGGAGAAGGCCGATGAAAGGATATGGGGAAGACAGAGGGGGGAGAAGGCCGCTGAAAGGACATGGGGAAGACAGAGGGGGGAGAAGGAAGCTGAAAGGACATGGGGAAGGTAGAGGGGGGAGAAGGATGCTGCCTGACAGGACATGGGGAAGATGGTGGGGGAGAAGGACACTGGAAGGAAATGGGGAAGAGGGAATGGGGAGAAGACCCTGGCAGGGAAGAAGACAGAGGTGCCAGACTATGGGGGGAGTGGAAGGAAAAAGATGGGTGCCAGACCAATTTGGGAGGGGGGAGAAAGGGAGAGGCACAGTAACAGAGCAAATGGAAGACACAGAGAGAAGAGAGGCAGTGGATGGAAGGAATTGAATGAGAATATGAAGAAAGCAGAAACCAGGCAACAAAGGTAGGAAAAAAATTATTATTTTTTTTTTTTTGCTTAAGGATAAAGTATATTAGTTGTGTTGATAAAAATTTATAAACATTAGAGGCTCTGGTAGAAACCCGTTTACAAAGTATGTATTCTTCCCAATTAATATTTCCAAATTAATAAAGTCTTTTTGCTTATTTTTAAATGGGTTTCTACCAGAGCCTTTAATTCAGTAGCATAATTAAATGAAATAACTATTTCTGTAGTTTATAGGGACGGGCGGGGACGTAGGGGATTCCTCGCGGGGACGTAGGGGATTCCTCGCGGGGATGGGCGGGGATGGAGGAATTCCTCGCGGGGACGGGTGGGGACGGAGGGATTCCTCGCGGGGACGGGTGGGGACGGGTGGGAGTCCTCACGGGGACGGGTGGGGACGGGTGGGACTTTGGCGGGGACGGGTGGGGACGGGTGGGATTTCTGTCCCCGCGCAACTCTCTAGTTAGCAGCGAGGCAGGAGCGCGGAAAACTCGCTCCTGCCCGATGTACCTCTGGACCACCAGGGATTGGCAGAGGAGGTAGAATAGGGCAGGGAGGGGGGACAGGGTGCAGAGCCTGGAGGGGGCTGGGTGCAGAGTCTGACAGTGGAGGGAGGGAAGGGGACTGGGTGCAGAGCCTGACAGGGGAGGGAGGGAATGGGGCTGGGTGCAAGCCTGACAGAGCAGGGCACTTGAATATTAAACCGCCTGACTTATATTCAAGTCAATCATTTTTCCTCCTTTTGGGGGGGAAATGGAGGTTTCAACATATTTGGATCGACATATTCGAGTATATATGGTAGTCAAGAGCCCAGGACGTTAGAGAAGGAAGCAACCTTGAGAGAGTTAATTATATTCACTTATGGAAGTGGAATTGTCCTTGGAGCCTATAGAACAGCAGCCTCTAGGATATGAATGTATGTTGGTTGTTATAGGAAAGTGAAAAGTTGTTCTTACTATTGGAGATTGAAAGAAAGTTTTGCTATTGTTTTCTTACTTATGCTGATAACCAGAGTACATAGTGTCTGTCTTAAGAAGTTGACTATTTTGCTTGCCAAGACTAAGAACTGCTACTTTGTGCCTAAATAACTGATTGCTAGATTTCACACAGTTTTGTTTGCTTTTTGACCTGAGAGTGCAGGTGGGGGAAGGGCACTAATTTAGATGTTGCTGCCCCAGCACTCAAAACTGAACGTTTGTTTTCTTTTGTTATGCCTTACTACCTGTTTGAGCTGACCTTACTGTAAGCCTGCAGGAGTTACAGAGGAACTTTTAAAAAAACTGAATAGAACTTATCTTTTGTGAATGCTGAATTTTGAACTTTTTGTTTTCTTTTTCCTCTGTGCTGAGCACACACAGGAACTGTAGGAGTGTTTCCTTGTTCACACCTGAAGGTTAGGCCTCTCTGACATCATAAAGCCTGAACCATTGTCTGCAAGAAATCATTCCAGCCTCAACCATGCAAGAAGAGAAAGAAGAAAACATCTTTGCTGTTTATGCCTGATGCGTTCTGGGTATGTACCAGAACTGTATTCTAATCAAGGACATCCAGTTATGCCTACATGCTCAGCCTATGTGAATTTGGGGGGAGGCATTGCTCCTATGCTGTTCTTATCTAACGAAGGCGCCTCTGTTTCACGGCCTGTGCGAGACTCTATACAAAAAGGCTATTCATCTAAGTTATGTTTCTGGATTGGTTCGGAGAGGTCATCTGACGAGATCCAAGTGGAAGGTGTCTACTAATTAATTAGTCTGTGCTAGGATGTGAGGAAGCTTGCATCTTATCATAGGTGTTCTCTGCACATCTATAATAATTAAGAGTTGAAAAGTTAACTCTTGTGACTCTCTGCTTGAGAGAAACCAGATTTTTTATACAGATCTGGATTCCATCACATAAAGGAAACCTTTGCTGCCAACCTAATTTACAGCTTTTCCAATGGCTGACGGACTTTTCCTAATCAGAAGAATTTCCATATCTGCTAAGCGGAGGAAAGACACCGATTCCTTCTCCCCAATTTTGCTGAGGCCTGATCTATATGGTGAGAATAAGGAATTCTATTGTCTTTTCAGCTGGGTTAGAGAATTCTATCGTCTTTGGGAAAGGAAGTGAAGTACCTGTGGTGATAAGCTATATTTTAGTTGCTGCTAATCAGGAATTATTATTATAAGGAATTATTTAGAGTGTAAGAATTAGTTTTACTCATTTATCTAGCAAGTGTGGTGTGAGAACTATGTACTGAGTTTCATATATGTATTCAGATATTTTGTGAACAATAATTAGTTATTGCTGCTGCCTTATGAATTATATTTTTCTAATTTCATAATGAAAGTATTTCATAAAGCCTGGGTCTCTATTCTTAGTATAAACTGGCCAAATAACAAACCTTGGGTAAGGAGTTTGTGGTTTCCCCTAGAAAACGAAGACAGGCACATAACTTGTTTATGTAACTGATTAGTCATTCATAAATCTTACTACAGAACAAAGCACTGAGGTTTCTGCTGGAAGCCTGAAGACAAGCTCAAGGCTGAATCAAGGCTTACTGCCATTCTGACATACAAAGTTTTATCACCATTCTGACAAGGGCAGGATTAATTCATCGAGGGCCTCTAGGCACACAAGTACACTGGGCCCCCTGCCCCATCCCACCCCACCATGCGCCCAGGCGGAAACAGGAAACTGCGTCAGAGGGAAGCTTTGGGCAAGCAGCACCGCTTGCACAATTACAGTTCCTGTTGCCTTTCTTACCCACATTCCTTGCTTGTCTTACTTTCCGTTGATTGGGGGGGGGGGGGCACATTGCCAATTGGGGTGGGGCCCGCGTTGCCAGTCGATGCTGGAGGGGCCCATCGCCGTTTGGAAAAAAACAATGTTGATGCCCTCCTTCATTGGGCCCCCCCTGACCATTTTGGGCTCTAGGCACATGCCTACTTGGCCTATTGGTTAATCCTGCCCTGATTCTGACCAACTATTTGGAGCAGTTTTGTCTTATTGTGTTTGGAAGGAAACCCTGTGATTTTTTTTTAATTTTCACTTTTTGAATGGTTTGTTTTCTCTTTTATATTTTTGCACTGTTTGAATGCTATTGAAAAGCCACATATCTTTCTAAAGCTTATTTGCCTCACAATAAACTTGATTTTGTTTCACTTGATGAATTCTTGTCACGCTGGTGTTTTTGCTTCTGAGCAAGCTCAGTGTCCTGATACCCGATACACCCCTAGAAGGTCACTGGGAAAATTGTCACTCGCACCCTCAAGACAATCACCTTGGGGTGCCTGTGACAATACACATACATTCTTATTCTAACCTCTCTGCTCTCCTCACCATTCTTGATCTTTCTCCTCACCCCAACACAATCTCTTGCTCTGTCTCCCACTCTTAATTACCACCATACTCTCACAGTCCCTGGCTTTGTTTTCTCTGTGTCCCTATCCTTACCTGCTCTCTTTCTTCATTCACTTCCCCCTTTTCAGACAACACTCCCTTGTACTCATGCCTCTGTCCCTTGCCCACCCCATACTCACAGTGTTGAACTGTTCCTCACTGTTCTGTTTACCTCATTTCTATTGTAAAAGCTGGAGAATGTGTCTTCACCTCTGACTGCTGATTGGTTGTTGCCAGAAGAATGAACCAATCAAAAGCAAGAGGCACAGAATTAGCAGCTGTAGCAAGCAAAGATCATCTTATCAATTCTTGAATGGTTTCCATCCTACCATCCCTGATTTTGTCCTATATTATGGTTTCTGTTTACTCTCCTTGGTTTTAGTAAGGCTTAGGTTCTCCCATGCCTCTTAACAGGAGTCTTATGAATGTGCTGCATTTTATCATTCTAGCCTATGCTATATTTTTATTATAAATTGTCTCCCTGGCCAAACTTTTATTGCCATCCAGAGGCATATTACATGCTATCAGTTATAATAAAGTTCTGAAAATGGCAACCTGCCTATAATAAAGTAGATATCAAAAAGTGATACAAAATTGATATATGAGAAAGTTCAATGGATTTCTACCTTCCTATAGCAACATTAAAATAATCCTTCCATGTAAACTTTTGAAATGGAACTTGGTTTCACATCAAAACAATAAACCTATAGACGGAAATTATTAAAAAAAATATATATATATATATCCCGGGATACAATACCAAGCAACAGAGACAATGTAATAAGCACAGGGCAAGATATATTAACAATGGTACACTGCAGGTGCTCCATGCCAAACAATGGAACTGCAAATCTGGCAGGACCAATAGTTTCACAGCTCTAGTAAGTAAATTGAATGGTCGATGATGCTGAAGCAGGCAATACATCAAGAAGCATTAGAAACTTCAGCTTCCTGATTCTATGTATGAAGTAAGTGATTGCTTATTCCAGCCACTTGGGTATCAAGCTCAGAGACTAGGCAAAAAGCCAGATCAGACTTTATTTTCCAAAAGGTTTCTTTTGACAAACCAAATTGATAGCCTTGGGGGGCATACACAGCCCTAAAGACTTTTCACGGGGATGAGAATACTGAAATGTGTCAGTTACAATTCAGGTTATTATGTGCAAAACCTTCTCTGTAAGAGGAGAAACAAACGTAGACCAAGCTGAAGCTGGTGCGTCGGCACAAGGGAAAATTGTTAAACTAATAATTATATACAGTGCAAGTAGTTTCACAGGGGTGACAGCTAAACAGCTTTTATAAGAACTAGTGCTCTCTTTCTTCCTTCAAAGAGACAATCCATTACCAGCATGTGCCAGGATGCCACACATTTTTTCCCTTAGAGGCTCACCTTCAAATTACTGTTTTTAGAGACTACTTCCAAACAAGGTCACCTTGTCTATCCTTTCTGGCAATGACAGCATGTAAGAAGAATAAAGCCAGCTAGTGTCTATCATCTTTTGCTTTCTTCCATATGTCCTAGATGTTCATTGTCAATTTTTCTTATCATATATTCTATCCCTGCCCATTACTGTTGTGAGTAGGAAGAGGTATATCTAGCTTATGTTCCATGTTGTCATAGTAGTAACATCAATTAAATCAGGGTGGCAGCCTGTTCCACAATATTGTCAATTGGATTCTTAAAAAAAATTGAAGCAAAGTTTTCTTCAGCCAGTTTTAACTTGGATGGAACAGGTATTCTAGTAGTTAAATTAAACAATTAGGAACCAGGAAACCCAGGGTCAAATCCTGATTGTGCCTCAGACATGTATCATAACCTTGCAAAAGTAATCTCTTCTTCTGCAGCCTTATCCACTTTTATAAACACTTTGGGGAACTGACTATACGGTACATCATCCTTTGAGAAGCCTGTATAGGTGCATGTGGAAGAGTGGCCTAGTAGTTCGAGAAGCTGCCTCAGCACCCTGAGGCTGTGAGTTCAATTCCCATTGCAGCTCCTTGTAACTCTGGGCAAGTCACTTAACACTTCAATGCCCCAGGTACACAATAAGTACCTGTCTAAAATACACAAATTGCTTTGATTGTACAACCATACAGAAAAAAAGCAGTATATCAAGTCCCATCCTCTTTCTATAACATAGTGCCTATATTTACATATCAATTAACCATGTAACTTTACAGAATACTAGCATTTTACATGGGTGAGTGCTCAGCACTATGATAAAATGATATGGGCACCTCACTTAGCATATAAGAGGGAACACACAGAGGAGGAGCTTGGGTGGGGCATGAATAGAACTATCATTTACAGGGTATGTAGGCACATTGATGCCAAATTATTCTAGTATTCTCTAACGCCCAGATTCCGTTATAGAATTAGCACTCAAGGCCATAGTCTATGTATGGCACCCAAAAAATTGGTGCTGATATAGATGGCACTAAGCACTATTCTATAAAAGTTATGTGCGGTGTATAGAATAATGATTAGTGGCTATATACAATACTAATATAGAAAAAAATAGAATTTGAAAATTATATCCACCCAAATTAATGTTGAGGTGCAACCATTAGGGCTGCAGCCTGTCTGAGAGACTATAGCACCTGGCAAATATGTAAGGTAGGCAGTTGATTAGTATGTACCTGGAATCTATATAAACAATGTTTTGCTGGGACCTGGGCTGGGACTGTAATCCTCCAGGGAGGCCATAAGTAGCTTCACTTTCTCTCCACACTTTCTATTCTCTCAATAATCCAGTGTATTCCTAAGAAAGTTCTTCTGAATCAACTGTTTACTAAACTGAAATCTTTTCAAACAAATATACACAATGTGACAGAGGCAGTCATTAGGCAAAGGCAACCTATGCCAATTGAATCATTTACAATGGTCCTGATATTCAACACTATTTAGCCAGCCAGGAACAGGCCCTGGCCAGCTAAATAGCTCATAACCGGCTATCCACCAATATTCAGTACATCCTAGGGTACTGAAGGAACTTAGGAAAGTTCTGGCAGCTCCACTGACTGACCTTTTCAATGCTTTTCTAAAGTCAGGAGTAGTACTGGAGGATTGGAGAAGGGTGGATGTGGTTTCTCTCTTCATAAAAGTGAAAGTAAGGAAGAAATAGGGAACTACAAGCTGGTAAGTCTGATTTCTGTGGTAAGTAAATTAATGGAAATGCTTTTAAAACAGATGATACCAAAATCTGCAATAGAGCAGACATCCCTGATGGTGTGGAAAACATGAGGAAGGCCCTAGTGAAGCTTGAAGAATGATCTGAAATTTGGCAGCTAAGATTTCATGCTAGGAAATGCAAGGTCATTCATTTGGGCTGCAAAAACCCAAGGGAAAGTTACAGTTTAAGAGGTGAAGAACTTTTGTGCATGAACTTTTGTCTCCCAGGGGCCAAGACACGAGACATCACTGATAGGATCGAGAGGATCCTGGACGGAGCAGAGACAGAGGAGACTGCGGTAATAATCCATGTCGGAACGAATGATGTGAGCCGGAGGAACTTCAGCATGGCCACACTGACTGACCAGTTCAGGGTCCTGGGACGAAAGCTGAAGCGGAGCACACGGAGGATAGCATTCTCGGAGATCCTGCCTGTACCGAGGGCAGATGCAAAGAGGCAGGCAGACCTCCAGGCTGTGAATGCATGGTTGAGGAGATGGTGCCAGGAGGAGGGCTTCCACTTTGTGAGGAACTGGACGTCCTTCTGGGGAAAGAGCAAGCTCTACTGGCGGGACGGCCTGCACCTGAGCACAGCGGGAATTAGACTACTGGCAACCAATGTGAGGAAGGAGATCGAGAGGGCTTTAAACTGAGGAGAGGGGGAAAGCCGACAGCTGATCTGATGTTGACGCTTCGGACAACAGTATCCAGAACAGATGCTGAACGGGCTGACTGCAGGGAGGAAGCAGAGGGACCAGAGGATCTTATGATCAGACAGCGAGGGAAACATCAGGTAAAGGGAGCTTGCTGGGAGAAGACTAAGGGGCATGGAGACACAGGGGGACTGGGTGGCACGAGGGCGAAAGCTGAGGGCAATATAGGTACCACAAGGCGAGGGGGATCAAACAGAGGCTCAAGGGATGATAGCCCAGGAGGGGGCCGGTAGGGCTAGAAAACCCAGAGGAAAAGCGGGGAAGTGGGGTGGCGGGAATGTGGGGAAGCTGAAAGCTAAGAGGGTAAAGGCTGAGGGCAAAGCAGAAGCACAGGGAACGGGAGAACTGCCCGAAATCCAAGGGCAGGCGGCCCAGGTAAATGCAGAGGTGGAGGAAAAACGACGGGACCTACGGGACCTGCGGTGCTTATACGCAAATGCAAGAAGCCTCATGGCCAAGATGGGTGAACTAGAAGTCATGGCAAAGGGGGAGGACCTAGATATAATTGGAATTGCAGAAACCTGGTGGACAGAGGAAAATCAATGGGATGTGGCGCTGCCGGGGTACAAGCTCTACAGGAGGGACAGGACCCACAAGAAGGGGGGAGGCATAGCACTATATATAAAGGACTCTATCCACTCGGTCGGGATGGATATGGCAACGAAGGCAGAGGGGCTGGAATCGCTATGGGTCAAATTGCCGGGAAACAAGGGTGCAGGCATAAAACTGGGGCTGTACTATCGCCCACCTGGTACGCCAGAAGGAGTCGGACATGACTTGGAAGCGGAATTGAGACAGGAATGCAGGACTGGAAGTGTAACAGTGATGGGGGACTTCAACTACCCTGGAATAGACTGGAGTACGGGTCACTCCAACTGCACTAGGGAAACAGGATTTGTAGAAGCTGTGAGGGACTGTTTCATGGAGCAACTAGTCAAAGAACCGATGCGAGGGGGTGCTACTCTTGACCTCATCCTAAACGGATTAGGGGGGCCTGCAAGAGGGGTAGAAGTGGGAGGACCACTAGGCAACAGTGATCACAACACAATCAGATTCACATTAGAAAGGGGGACACCCATAGTAAGGAGGACCGCAACAACTGCGCTCAACTTCAAGAAAGGGAACTATGTTGCTATGAGGGAAATGGTGGGGAGGAAGCTCAGAAACATCTTTAGGATGGAGACTGTGGGAAGCGCCTGGACCCTATTCAGGGACACCCTGCAGGAAGCACAAAGAATGTACGTCCCCAGTTTCAGGAAAGGCTGCAAGAACAAGCGATCAAAGGACCCAGTTTGGATGTCAACTGAAGTAAAGAGGGCAATAAATGACAAAAAAGTATCCTTCCGGAGATGGAAAAAGGACCCAATGGAGGAAAATCACCAGGCGCACAGGAAATGCCAAAAGGAATGCCACCAAGAGGTTAGAAAAGCGAAAGGGGAATACGAAGAGGGGCTGGCCAGGGAGGCGAAAAACTTCAAGGCATTCTTCAGTTACGTAAAGGGGAAGCAACCAGCGAGAGAGGAGGTGGGGCCGTTGGACGATGGGGATAGGAAGGGAGTGATTAAGGAGGATAAAGAGGTAGCTGAGAGGTTGAACACATTCTTCTTGTCGGTTTTCACGAGCGAAGACACATCTAATATACCGGACTCAGAGGAGCTCATGAGTGGGGAAAAGGCCGAAAAATTGGAGCACATAGAGGTAAGTAAGGAGGATGTCCTCAAACAGATAGACAGGTTAAAATGCGGTAAATCACCGGGCCCGGACGGGATCCACCCAAGGGTTCTGAAGGAACTAAGACAAGAAATAGCGGGCACAATCCAGCATGTTTGCAACCTATCCTTGAAAACTGGTGAGGTACCAGAGGACTGGAAATTGGCGAATGTCACACCTATCTTCAAGAAGGGATCAAGGGGTGACCCCGGGAACTACAGGCCGGCGAGCCTGACTTCAATTATAGGGAAGATGGTGGAAGCTATGATCAAGGACGGCATTTGCGAGCACATCGAGAGGAATGGCCTACTGAGAACAAGCCAGCACGGATTCTGTAAGGGAAGGTCGTGCCTAACGAACCTTCTGTACTTCTTTGAGGGAATAAGCAGTCGGGTGGACAATGGGGAACCCATAGACATCATTTACCTCGATTTTCAAAAGGCTTTCGACAAGGTGCCACATGAAAGGCTGCTTAGGAAGATGTGGAACCACGGGGTGGGAGGGGATGTGCACAGATGGATCAAGCACTGGTTGTCGGGTAGACTGCAGAGGGTCGGAGTGAAGGGCCAATATTCTGACTGGAGGGGAGTCACGAGCGGTGTGCCACAGAGATCGGTGCTGGGGCCGTTACTCTTCAACATATTTATCAATGACCTGGAAAAGGAGGCAAAGTGCGAGGTTATAAAATTTGCAGACGATACCAAACTGTGCGGTAGAGTTAGGTCCAGGGAGGAGTGTGAGGACCTGCAAAGGGACCTGGACAAGCTGGAAGACTGGGCAAACAAATGGCAAATGCGCTTTAACGTGGAAAAATGCAAGGTCATGCATATAGGGAAAAAGAACCCGTTGTTCAACTACAAATTGGGGGGGGGCATTGTTGGGAGACAGCAGACTTGAGAGAGACTTGAGTGTGCTGGTGGATGCATCACTGAAGCCATCTGCACAGTGCGCAGCAGCCTCGAAAAAAGCCAACAGGATGCAGGCATCATAAAGAGGGGCATAACAACCAGGACGCGGGAAGTCATCATGTCATTGTATCGAGCGATGGTGTGTCCACATCTGGAATACTGCGTTCAGTATTGGTCGCCACACCTCAAGAAGGACATGGCAGTACTTGAGAGAGTCCAAAGGAGAGCAACGAAACTGGTAAAAGGGCTGGAACACTGCCCATACGCCGAGAGGTTGGATAGGCTGGGGCTCTTCTCTCTGGAAAAAAGGAGGCTCAGGGGAGATATGATAGAGACCTTCAAGATCATGAGGGGCATAGAGAGGGTGGATAGGGACAGATTCTTCAGACTGAAGGGGACAACAAGTACGAGGGGGCATTCGGAGAAACTGAAGGGAGATAGGTTCAAAACAAATGCAAGGAAGTTTTTTTTCACCCAAAGGGTCGTGGACACTTGGAATGCACTACCGGAGGAAGTGATCAGGCAGAGTACGGTACAGGGATTCAAACAGGGATTGGACGGATTCCTGAGGGATAAAGGGATCGTGGGATATTGAGAGAGGTGCTGGGATGTAACACAGGTATAGAAAGCTAACCAGGTAATAAGTATAGAAACCCAACAGGTCATGCATGTGCAAGACCGGAGGGTTAGGACTACGATGGGAAGATAGGACTTCAATGAGAAACCAAGGTGGCAAGGGAGCCCCTTCTGGTGATTCAGACAGGTCGTGACCTGTTTGGGCCGCCGCGGGAGCGGACTGCCGGGCAGGATGGACCTATGGTCTGACCCGGCGGAGGCACTGCTTATGTTCTTATGTTCTTTAAAGAGGAGGGTTTGACTTAATGCATCCTTATTTTACTATTTGCTTTTAGCCACAGAAATAATTTAAGAAACAGCATTCATGTCTCGAGTTCAAAGAAGTCTAGAAGATCTGCAAAGTGGTCATTTTAAAAGTGTCCTGGATAAGATAAGTGATATTACATTTCAGGCTAACGGTGTTGCGAACCCTCAAGATACAACATCAAGGACCAAAGGGGATGGAACTCCTCTCGTATGAGGAAAATCTGAAAAGGATAGGGCTCTTCAGCTTGAAAAAGAGCCGGTAAAGGGGAGATATGATTGAAGTCCTCAAGATCCTGAGTGGTGTAGAACGGGTACAAGTGGATTGATTTTTTACTCCATCAAAAATTACAAACACTAGGGGACACTCAATGAAGTTACAGGGAAATACTTTTAAAACCAATAGAAGGAAATAATGAAATAGTAGAACAAATTTAGAATAAAAACAAAGCATAAAATGAGGTAAAGATAAACAATTGTCAATTAGGAAGCATGAGTGAGGTTTTCCTGTACAGAATGATCTAAATAGGCCCAGGGAGAACGACCGTGAGACAATGATGAGAAGTTGTCTCCTTTGGATACTGAAGTTTGTTCATAGCTATTATAAAGACAAATAGAATGCCACCAGAACATATAATTCAAAAATTGAGCAGATTTCCAATTTTTTAAAATATGAAGAATACCAATAGCAGCAGACTTCAGCCATTGAGAACCAGAAAGCAACAGTCTACCTCATGGCAACAAACTCAGGGAAGCAGTAACAGAGCTGCCAGGAGAAAGATTTCCAGCACCCCACCTTCAGTATATTATGGGACCCACAGCACTGATGCCAATGGACAGATTCTAGGACTACAAATCCCATACTGCTTTGGGATCGTTTAAGTCAGCAGTTACAATTCTCCTGAAGAAGCTCTATACTGAGTGAAACAGAGACGCTCCGTCGAGCACTTGAGCACTTTAAAGAGCACTCAAGCACTTTCAAGTCAACACTTGAGCACTTTAAGGCTTTTGTCTAATTCAACTAGAAGATTATACCATCAGCCACCTATAATTGCGGTCAAGAAAACAAAGCTAAGTGCAAAAGTTAAATTAAAACCCATCAGGCGTGCCTCAAGGTTCCCCCCTATCGCCCACACTTTTCAACATCTATATCGCCTCCTTAGGCCACCTCCTACAAAAACTAAACTTAATACACTACATTTACGCAGACGACATATCCATCCTAATCCCCTTAAATGACATCACAAAAGAAATTGTAGACAATCTCTCAAACGTAATGACCGAAATCGATAAATGGACCACCAATTTCAAACTAAAATTAAACGCAGAAAAAACAAAAGTCTTTCTGGCTAGTCCTAATGACAAAATTACGAGAACATCGATAAAAATAAACAATCACGAATACCCAATTTCTAATAACATAAAAATACTTGGTATCACCCTAGACACACACCTAACTATGACTGACCACACAAACTCACTAGTGAAAAAATGTTTTTACACGCTATGGAAACTAAGGACCATAAAAAAATACTTTGACCCAACATCATTCAGGTTACTGGTACAGGCACTGATCTTATCCATTCTTGACTACTGCAACATCATCTACCTGGGCATCCCACAAAAAACAATAAAAAAACTGAGATTAATACAAAACACCGCCGTTCGACTAATCTTCGGACTAAGAAAAAACGACCACATCAGCCCCTACTATAAAAAGCTGCACTGGCTTCCAATTGAAGCGCGAATACTATTCAAATTTGCTTGCACCTGTTTCAAGCAAGTCTGGGGACTAGCACCTTCATACCTACAAACTCACTTCATCCTACACAACCCCACACGAGCGACCAGAAACAAAAACATATTTGCATACCAAAGATTACGGGCTGCAGATACAAATCATTCCTGGATAGAACCTTTAAGTTCCAAGCGAACAGACAGCAAGTTTGGCTGAAAAACTACATAAACGAACCCAACCTGTCTTACAGTGCATTCCGCAAATCGATCAAAACCGCCCTATTCGAAAAATTCACGGACTAAAATCGTCCCCTCCCGCACTAGGACTCCCCTCCCTTTAAACGCCTTTCTTTCTTTCTCAAGATGCCCCTCATGTACTCAGATATTCGCTACCCATAGTACTCCAATTCAAATGGAAGTTCTAAAGAAATACTCAGTTACTCATTACCCATTGAACCCCAATCTGTAACTTTCCCCTCTTCACTATTGTATTATATTTAGACTCATTGTACGATACTGTATTAGACTTATGTATGGTGTTGTCTTTAGACTTATTGTATTGTATTATATTTAAACTCGTATTATATTGTACTGTGTTGTATACACTCATTGTATTGTATTGTATTGTATTGTATTGTTTTGTCTTGTATTGTATGTTGACTTATTGTATTGTATTGTGACCTTGTTATTCGCTGAATGTCCAGCCTTCTTACAGTGTGAACCGCCTAGAAGTCACCTGACTATGGCGGTATAGAAAAATAAAGTTATTATTATTATTATTATTATATATTGTTTTAACACTGCTAACGTTAATATATTGGAAATTTTATGTTTAAATAATTTTTATTGAGCACTAAACAAACAGATCCAATATTCCTTATAGCAAACAAGAGCTCAACCTTTTACTATTAATCCCTGACCCCCCTCTCCCCTCCCCCCCCTATCCGGAGTCCCATGAGAACTAACACAAATATACAAACATGATTAAACAGCTATTCAGTAATTCTAAATGCGACTTCTGGCCACAGGTGTCATAGTGTTCCAGAAAGTTCCCAAATAGTCATGAAATGGAGACCATGTACTGAAGAGAGGTCCAGGATACTCCGTTCCCAGGCTAGCAAGGTAATCATCTGAGACCTCCACAAGGAAAGCGTGGGAACTGTTGTCTCTAACCAAAGCAACAAAATGCATTTGAGAGCAGACAAAATTGACCATCGCAGGAAGACCCTAGCGCCAGGTTGTCTAGGATGGTGAGAAGGTAGAACCCCGAAGAGTAGTTCTGGTGAGGGACGTACTGTCATCTTCCAAATATGTCCAATGAAGGTGAATAAACTAGACCAAAAAGCCTGAACAGCTGGGCAAGACCAGAACAAATGGCCAAGGGTAGTTTCACGGTATCCACATGTCACACAGCAGGGGGAAGGGCGTAGCTTAGCTCGATACGCCCACTTAGGTGAAATAAATAATCGAAATAGCAGTTTATATTGCATTTCAAAAAAGTATATATATTTTCTTAAGGAAGGCAGTCGAGTTACAGCGGTTAAAATAGTATCATCAGGCAGTATAACATTAAGATCCTGTGCCCAGGCGATCTGATATTTAGTATAATCAGGCAATGAGTTCTCATCTTTCAGGTAACGATGATGAAATTTAAGAGGCACCAA
The DNA here is from genome assembly GCF_902459505.1 of Geotrypetes seraphini. NCBI lineage: Eukaryota > Metazoa > Chordata > Amphibia > Gymnophiona > Dermophiidae > Geotrypetes > Geotrypetes seraphini. The sequence goes on from NC_047086.1 coordinate 257,642,880, forward strand.
CATTTGGGCGTCTAACGTATAAGCTGTGGACAATAATTCACATCTGGCAGTGCCCAAATTGGATCACTTAAGGGAATTCACATAGTGATGGATCTGCAAATATGCAAACCAATCCCTGTCAGTCAAATCATATTCTCTACATAGCTGGGCAAAGGATTTAATGGTACCATCCCGATGGATTAGGTGGAACAAATATATCAGCCCCTTAGTTTCCCAGTGGGTAAACCGCGAGACCCCCATTCCAGGTGTAAAGTGTCTATTAAAACAAATAGGCAAGAAGGGGGACTCGTGGTGGCTAAATCCATGAAATTTACATATCCATGCCCAAACCCGTCTCAAAAGCATACCAAACAACTTTAGTCCAGGATAAGAGGGAGAGGGCAGCAAAATAGAATGTAGATATGCACTGAAATTATCTCCCTAGAAACAAGTGAGTTCTATAGGGGTATTGGAAAAATCAGACTTTCACCTGAAATAGTCATTGATATGGCGCATACCACAACTAATAGTTAAGTAACGGAGATTAAGTAATCCAAGGCCCCCTTTGGAAAGTGGGCGCGCCATCTGCTGGTGAGATAATCGTGCCCGGCAGCCCCTCCAAAGAAAGTATTGAAGAGAACGGATGTACTTGGTCTCATCTCGAGTCAAAAGATATAAAGGAAGAGTTTGAAAAACATATATCCAAGAGGGAATCACAATCATATTAAGTAATGCGATTCTACCCATAATAGAAAGAGGAAAGGTGTGCCACATACGTAACTTCGCAGACAGAGAGCGGAACAGAGGATCTATGTTGATGGCATATAGGGTGGAAAGATCTGATGGAATCAAAACTCCCAGATACTTAAAGTGAGTGTCAGCCCATTGCACTGGGAAAGCGCCTATCCACTGATGACGGAGAAAGGAGTGGGAGGGCATAGCCATCGATTTATCAAGATTAATAACCAGACCCGAATAGAACCCGTATTCCGCTATTAGATCCAAAGCTACCGGAAAAGAACATGTAGGGTTCGTTAATATAAGCAATAGATTGTCTGCGAATGCCAATATTTTAAGTTCCTGGTCAGCTATTTGTAACCCCTGTACCTCTACGAAATTGCACAAAGTGCATAAAAGTGGTTCTAATGTAAGGATAAATAATAATGGAGAAAGCGGACAACCCTGGCGGGTTTCTCGGTAAATAGGAAATATCTCAGAAGAGATTCCATTAACCAGTAAGGAAGCCATAGGGTTGGCATACAAGGAAGAAAGAGCGTGGTGATAAAATCCAGAAACTCCAATATAATCCAACGTTTGATTCATATAAGTTCAAGAGACATTATCAAATGCTTTGGCCGCATCCAGGCTCACAAATAAAGTTGGGAGCGCTGCTTGCTGAGCGTGAGCTAAAGCAAGTAAAATCTTGTGCACATTTAACACTGATTGCCGTCCTGGGACGAAGCCAACTTGGTCTTTATGGATTAGCAGGGGAATATGGGGGAGTAATCTATTTACTAATATTCGAGAAAAAAGCTTAAGATCCACATTAAGTAGAGAGATAGGCCGATAAGAACCTGGGAGATCTGCAGCCTTACCAGATTTGAGTAAAAGAATTATAGATGCCTCATTGGCAAATCGAGGAAATGAGCCATTTCGCACAGCCTTGTTAAAATAGGACAACAGAGGACCACAAAGCGATGTCTCTAAGATACGATAAAATTCGCCTGAAAAGCCATCAGGGCCAGGAGCAGTGCCAGGCTTAGTAGCCCTAATAGCCTTCTGTAACTCTAAGGCCTGTAGTGGACGATTAAGCTGCTGTACTGCCTCCTCCGAGAGACGCGGCATCCCTGAGGAATCTAAATAATCATTGACCAATTCAGATGACAAGGGAGAACCTGCGACATATTGAGATGCAAAATAATCTTTCAAAACATGAATTATGTTTGCGGTGTGAGAAACAATTGTACCTCCAGGAGAACGTATAGCTAAAATAGGCTTCCTACCTTTATGCATATCCACCAATCTAGCCAACAGTTTACCTGGTTTGTTACCATATCTTTGAAAGTGATATTTACGATAGGAGGCCCACCGTTGCATCTTGGAATGGAGCAGGGCATTGAGAGTAGCCTGTGTGATTAAGTATTTTTCTTTAGTAACCTCTGAGGGCTTCGCCACATAAATGCGTTTAGCGGCTTGCAGTGCCCGTTCCATTTCAATAATGGCTTTATTTACTCTACACATCCTAGTACAAGTATAGGCTAAGATATGTCCCCGAAGGACCTATTTAGCAGCGTCCCAGAATAAGAGGGAGTCATCTAGGTGCTGGACATTATTTGAAACATAGTCTTCCCATTGAGCCAATAGAAATTTTTTGAACTCAGAATCTTGGGCCAAGAAAACAGGAAACCTCCAATGCCCTGGACGGAAAAGGGGAGCCTCTAGTTGAATATCAATCCAAACTGGAGCATGATCAGAAATATGAATATGGCCATTTCTCGCCTCCCTGACCTGCGAAAACAAAGAGGAAGACAACAAAACATAATCGAGACGAGATCAAGAACCATGGGCACGAGATAGATGAGTATAGTCTTGTACTTCCAGATGGAGGAGCCGCCAAGGATCAATTAAATCGAGGTTTAAACAGAAGTTTTTAAGGATTGAGCCCCGTGGACCTATAGAGGTAACAGAACAGGAGGACCTATCCAACTCAGGTTCCATCGCTAAATTGATATCTCCCACCAAAAGTAGAGGAGTACCAGAATAGCGAGAACACAGCACAATCAGGCGTTGAAAAAAAAGAAAATGGTGAAGAATTTGGTCCATATACCACTAGCAAAAGATAATAGGTGTCCCCCACCTGGAGACACAACAGCAAATATCTACCTTCTATATCTTTGTCTAGAATCTGAACTCCCAAGGGAGAAGACCTTCGAAGTAAGACTGCCACACCGCCATGACGGCCTGTAGGAGAAGAGCAAAATACTTCTCCTACCCATGATCTTTTCAACTTGAGATGTTCCTAGTCTGTCAGTCTGGTCTCCTGGAGGCAAGCAATGTCTGCTTTAGTGCATTATAGGGAGGTAAGAATTTTTTGACGCTTGATTAGTGTAGTGATATCCCCTACGTTCCAGGAGACCAGCCTAAGAGGTGTACCCATGGCCTAGACAAGGAGATATTTTCCAATTGAAACGAATACAAAAAAGCCCCAGGAGCCCATCCTCCCCCAGGGCTATACATCTACTAAGTACATCTCTCCATGTTCCTACGCTAACAAAAAATTTCAAAAGCCAGGAAATAAACTTTGAAGAAAGATTTTTTAGGGACTCCGGATTACCCTCAGTACCCAACCCCACCTCCAAACATCCCAATCCAACTCCCCTCCCCAAACCCCTCCCCCATCTCCCCAAAGCCAACCCACTACCAGGGCCCACAACATAGTGGATCCCAGATGAACACAAAATGCAAGGGCCCCCTCCAACACCCTAAGATACAATACAATGATTTATACAAATCAAAATTCACCAAGAAAGAAACAATGATTCCGACAACACCATTTCCAGAGAAGGCCTATTACAGCTTTTAAGTCAAAAATTAGCAAATGGACCTATGTGACCATCAGGGTCACATAGTTATGACATAGTATCCATAAATTCCTGAGCCGCTTCCACAGTATCAAAGGATTTCCAGACTCCATTTGAATATATCTTAAGAATAGCAGGATATATAAACAGGAACCCGATCTTTTTCTCCGCCAAGGCCCCACATAGGGGCTGGAATTTACATCTCCTCTCCTGTAGGGTGACAGAGTAGTCTTGGAAAATCTGAATCTGTGTGTCTTCATATTTAAAGGAGTCACGGCGAAGGCGATATTGCTTCAGGATTTCTACTTTATGAAGGTAGTTATGCACTTTAGCCACTACTACTCGAGGTCTCTGGCGATCTGGCATTGCACGGCCCACACGGTGCACTCGCTCAAAGCGAATGAGCCTAGGCCGGGTGGAAAGGGAAATTCAGCTGCCAACCAATCTTTAAAGGTAGATCCCAGCTGCTGGTCTGTGATAGTCTCTGGAACCTCACTAAAATCCTTGAGATTAGGCTATCATACAAGTCTGTAAATTCTATAATACATAGTCTAGAGACGAACCAGGATTCTCAAGCGCTCACAATCAAAAGCCTGAAATTATTCTCAAGGATTGCTAATTAACATGTATGAAGGTACGTGTGTTTGGCTGTGTCGGCATTTTTTTGCCGGTTGGTTAGCTCACTTCCGGAAGTGACGTCAGACGCTCTCCTTTAATTTAAAGCTTTGTAGGTTGGCATTGAAGTGATCATTGACTCTTGAAAACATTTGGGTCGCTGCATAGAGCAGTCTTTTCATATCTCCAGTCTATTTACCGTTGTGGCACCGGTGGTGTTATCAGGTACGCAGGGGGGAAAGGCTCGTCCGCTATGTGTTTGGCTATCCGTATGATTGTTAAAATCTGTATGTGTTTCAGGTTTTTAGTTATGTGGTTACAAAATATCTCTAAAAGAATATATTCTCAATCGCTGAAGAACGTTTAATATAGTAGGGTTGGGAATGCTTAGATTTATTAAAGTCTAGTTTTAGAATTTTGAAAAGTTGATCCATTAGTGGTGCCATGGAGCCCCCTTCAGTGCAAGCAGTTAGTGCTTTTAAGTTTGATTAAGTATACTAGTAGTTTTCTAAATAAAAGTGTTTATGCTTTATTTGTAGTGCTATCTTTGGCGTTTGCCCTGATGAAGCTCTTGTTTAATTAATAAGAGCGAAACGGAGAACTTCTGTCGAGAAGAAATTGAAGTAAAGCATTGAGGAGAAAAATTGAAATAAAGCACTTTCAGCTAAGGAAAATGAAAGCTAAGTAACCCTAAACAAAATATGGGAGAGTAATAGATATTTAGAACACTAGACTACTTTATCAGTCGTTTTAAATAAAAAGAAAAAAATGAGAGAAAAATGTTTAAAAATAATTAGAAAATAATAAATTAATAATTATAATTATACTTAAAAGTATAGAGAACATAACTGGGTCGATGATAGCTCACTGAATAAGTCACTAGCCTTGAGAATAATTTCAGGCTTTTGATTGTGAGCGCTTGAGAATCCTGGTTCGTCTCTAGACTATGTATTATAGAATTTACAGACTTGTATGATAGCCTAATCTCAAGAATTTTAGTGAGATTCACAAAAATTGGAAAGTGATAGTCTCTGGAACACCAACAAATCGGAGATTATCCCTCCTTGATCTGTTCTCCGGGTCATCCATTTTCTCCTCATTTTTCACCAAGCGTTTCTCTAACTTGACAAGTTTTGCAGTAAGTGCCTGGGCAGAATCTTCTGCCCCAGATACCCTGGTTTCCAATTCTGTAGTGTGCGCCACCGTTTCCCCCAGCAAGGTTTCCATGTGGGAGAGTTGAATAGATAATTTGTCCAGTGGGGAAGCTAATGCGGCGGTTACTACAGCTGCAAGCTGACGCATCTGTCCCTCGGTGAACTCCGAAGGCTGTGCTGTGCCTGGATCCGCCATTTTATCTTCAGCTTGTCGCATCTTGTCCCGCGTCTTAGCGACCGTGCGGCTCATCATACCTCCTCCGGATCTGGAGACAAACTGATCCATACACTGCCGTTAAGAAAACACCATTCGGTGCGCTGGTCGATTCACGAGGGTGAGTAGAGCAAGGAATCGGAGCGGGGCCCGGGAGCTGAAGGACGTGCGACCTCGCTCCTCATTGCATCATGTGGTGTTTTGCACCAGTAGGCATGAAGAAGCTCTATACTGAGTGAAACAGAGACGCTCCGTCGAGCACTTGAGCACTTTAAAGAGCATTCAAGCACTTTCTAGTCAACACTTGAGCACTTTAAGGCTTTTGTCTAATTCAACTAGAAGATTATACCATCAGCCACCTATAATTGCGGTCAAGAAAACAAAGCTAAGTGCAAAAGTTAAATTAAAAGTGCATATATATTGTTTTAACACTGCTAACGTTAATTTATTGGAAATTTTATATTTATAAGCAAAATAATATATATATAACATAAATTAATAAGGAAGAAGAATTTAAAGGGACCAATGATAGCTTGCATTAAGGCTATATTGACAAGACTAGTTCTAAAGTCAATAATAGCCGCAGGCACTTGAGGTATCTCTTCTCCATCAAAGGATATACCAAAATGGTTGTTGAAAGATGAATTTATAACATTAATAATCACAAGGAAGAATACTCTCAAGCTTAGTCCATCTGTTTGATAAGTAGTTAAGCATAGTTGGGCCAGGCTTTGAAGAGTTTCAAGATAAACTTGGCCTACTGAGTAGAGCTTCTGGAGCTTACACTGCTGCAGTGGAGACATAAGGTGAATGGCTTCTCTTCTCTCCTCTGGGCCTCTCTGTTCTGTTCCAGCCTAGAGCTTTTAACTTATAGCCTGCCTGACTCCTTGCCCTCAATTAAGCACGTTAGCTCCACCTGCCTTAAGGTGGCTCATTTCTAGCATCAATGAGGGAATGTTTTTAAGGAAACCTGCTTCCTCTCTCTCCCCCCCCCCCTCCACAGGGGACATAAATAATAAACTTCTGAGAAAGATTGATGAAACTGGTACAACAGAACATGATTGCATGGGAAGAACTTGGTCAATGTATTTTCAACACTGCAATAAGACAGTGTCCTACCTTTGCACTTGTGTGTCTACCGGGACAGGATATTTTAAGCAAGCTCTTTGACTCAAATTAACCTTATCTACTTTGCGGGAGCAGTTTAATTTTTGTTATTAATGGAAAATGTCATAAATGTCATACTCATAATTTATTTGTTAAATGTATGCTGGACAACTGTTAATGTTTCTTTCATAATTTTGAGTCTTGTAATTTTCAAGGTATATGACAATAGAGGTAATGTGTATTGCTATTGTTATCAAAATATTTCTGCACATTTACTGAAATTTTGACATAAACAGGAACACAGTAACTCGAATTCCCTCCCTTTTACAAAACCATGATAGTGGTATTTAGCTCAGATAGGGGAGCTGAATGCTCATAGAGCATTGGGAGTGTCGGGAGCAGCATAGGGGATTCTGGAGGTGGTTTGGGGAGCTCATCGTAACCTATAAGGGAGCTGTAGTGAGGAGAAGCCATGGCACCCTTTTTGTGAAGTTCAAAGCAGTCCATCACTTTGCAGACCCCCCTCCCATGTCCAACAGAGTTTGTTCTAGGCGTTTTGGACTTGGACAGAAAGTTGGACAAAAATGTGGTATAAAGACTTAGACGTCCCTTTCGATTATGTCCCTTTCGATTATGCTACATCTCTTCTCTCATTTTGAATGGTACTGTTCAACTAGGTCTACTCAGCATACTGGTTTATTCACTTTTCCTAATCCCAAAAATTGCCCTTATAAAAAATATCAAAAATATTTTGATCGATCCTTGGCTTATCATGCAGGTAAAGTTCAAGTATGGTTAGATTAGGGATCTCAAAGTCCCTCCTTGAGGGCCGCAATCCAGTCGGGTTTACAGGATTTCCCCAATGAATATGCATTGAAAGCAGTGCATGCACATAGATCTCATGCATATTCATTGGGGAAATCCTGAAAACCCGACTGGATTGCGGCCCTCAAGGAGGGACTTTGAGACCCCTGGGTTAGATGATCTGATTCATCAATCTGCATCTTATTGCACCTTTAGAAAATTGGTTAAGACCTATTTGTTCAAAAAATTTGTTACTTAATTGATGACTATGTCATACTTTCTTATTGTATTTTTCACTATTGAAATATTGTACAGACTTCTTATTATTATGACAGGAGGAACTATGCAGTTGATAATGAAAAATTAGAAAAACTGGGTCAGACTGAACTTCAGCTTTTGGTGGGAAACTGTCAATTTTATAGATATGAGAGAATTAATTCTGAACAACTGGGACATAATAAAAAAAATTAAAAAAAACTTGGGGTCCATTAGTGGAATTTATAAAAACTGATTGATCGAGTAAGCCTTTGATTCCTAATTGATCTTTACACACATCCAGGGAGGGGGGAGGGAGGGTTTGGGCTCCCTCTTGCAACGATCATAGTCGGGGAATGTCGGGGCTGTCAACTGGGCAAGAGGGCTTGGGCTCCCTCTTGCCCCGATGTCGTCGGGGGGGGGGGGAGTGGATTCTGTAACCAGTGTTGTTTTTAACAGACACCAGTTACAGAATCCAGCTTTTAGGCGAAGGACTGGCTCCTCCTTCGCCTAAAAGCTCTTGTTTTGGATGTTTGGATCTTAGGGTTTTTTTTAGGTTGATTATATGGTATAAGTTTAGACGTAGTGGTGGTCTGGGTGTTTAAACAGCTGAACATAGAGGCAGGCCATTATTAAAAAAACACCTCCTTTTGGACGTTTTTTTTGATAATGGACATTTTCCCTGCTTCTACTTTCAATGTTTAAGGCCTTAAGTCAAAAAGGGACTTGTTTTTTTTTTATTATGCCCCTCCACTTAACCAGTCAGTGGCTATTTCTGGCTGGTTAAATAGCTTTGAACATCAAGGGGATATATTCTTGGGCACAAGCCATAGAGCTACTATAAATGTGTATGCCTACATTCTGGAGATATACACGTAACTTATAGTATTCTGTAAGTTATGTGCATAACTTTGGACCCCACCTAGTCTCCAACCAAACACTGCCCATGTGTATATCCACCTGACAACTACATGCTATCGTTGCTGTATGTAGTTACAGAATACAGTTGAGGTGGAATTCCAGTCTATATTCATATTTGTACATACATATGTATGAAAATATTCTAATTCTGATCATTTGCGTTGCTTAAATGTAGATGTCTTCTTTATAGACTTGCACCCTTGAAGCCGTAATTTTCAGCAGTAGTACTGAGCAAAGAGCAAACTCTGCAATGATGGGAACCTCCTTGCCCATGCTGTTCCCTCATGAAAGCAAAGCAACTAGGAAAAACATTTTCTAGCGGAGAATGTTATTCTTCATGTTATACATTGAGGTTCATTTTCAAAGCACTTAGATGCACAACATACCATACAACCCTATGGTACTTGGTGTGTCTGTGCTTTGAAAATGAGCCTGTTTTTATCATATTTAGGGTGCACCTTTAAAGAGGAATGCCAAAAAGAAAACAGCTGCAAAGCAACACCAAAGCATAGCAAACAGCCATTTCAAGGTTGCTCGGAACACAGATAAAATTTGGCAAGATTAGGGAGTTGGCTAAATTTCAGCTGACAGAAACTTTAATAAAAGCAGACATCTCTCTGGAACACATAGATAACAGTGGCATTTCAAAAGAGAAACTTAAAATTGTTCAGTACAGTAGTACAATATAATCAGCCAACTGGCTAAGAAAATGCTATAGGTTGAACATTTTTGAAGCCCAAAAAGAAGGTTTTAAACTTATTTTAAAAGGATGGCTGTCTGTAGTGGTAAATGACATGACAGACAACGAAGGTCACATTGTGCTAAATCTATCAGAGTAATCCACCACTGCCATAGTCTGTGTTCCCAGAAAAACTGAATGGAGTAGATAGCCCAGGCATTTGCAGATTAAAGCATTTATTTCTGAAAATGCAGCAAATATGAAACAGTGTAACCAGTAATGTTATAAAGCACATGACTGCAAACCCCATTCATGTCACCTTCACAATGCATATTTTTACATTAAAGTTGTACTATTTTCAATAATACACTAGGACAATGGTTCTTAAACCTGTCTTGGGAACCTCCAGCAAGTCAGGTTTTCGAGATATCCCTAATGGATATGCATGAGGCAGATTTGCATACAGAGGTGTCAGTCATGCAAATTTGCCTCATACATATTCATTAGTAACTAAACAATACAAACCAGGGCTATAAACTAATAAAATGGTTTCTGCTAATGTTTACAATACAATATCAATAAGAAGGCTTCTTATTGATATTGTAATGCAAATTCATTAGGGATATCTTGAAAACCCAACTGGCTGATTGTTGATATTTGAAAATCCAATTAAGAACCACTGCACTAGGATTGTGACTATGTTCATTTTGTTTATAATTCTGTAAGCCAAGTTTCTCAAACTTCAGTCCTTGAGGACTGCAAGCCAATCAGCTTTTCAGGATATCCCCACTAAATATGCATGAAACAGATTTGCATACTTTGAAAGTAATGAGCATGCAAGGCATATTTACTAGGGATGACCTGAAAACCTGACTAGTTTGCATCCTTTAAGAAGCAGATTTTGACTCTAAAGCAAATTGCTTAAAAACCCCTAAGAAAATCCACAAGATTAATAGAGATCATGCAATCCATTTAATAGCTCAAGTACCTTTTTTATATTATTATTTTTAAACATAAAAGCCCCCCTGAAAACATCAAGTAATACACTCAAGTGTTGAAATAAGTTCAAGAATACACAAAAGAAAATGATTAACCATAATCAAGATTTCAAGCTATTATGGAAGTGCTGAAAGAAAGAACTCAAGCAAATCTAAAGGAAAAAAAAGAGATTACCTTCTTCATTGCTGCAATAATTGTCTGACACTTATATTAATCTCCAACAATGACACTCAGCTAAATACTGATCCAGGCTCCCTATCTAACAGAAATTGTTCTAGTTTTGAGGAATCCAAAAACATGTTTAACTAGACACTTGCACAGGCACTTTAAATAAAATGTTGTTCCCAGTGCAAATGTTCTATATTTTAGCTGAAGAAAAGAGTACCCTCTTAACAAACAATAAAAATCCTGCCCATGCAAGTGAGATGAGGCACATTAGCTACTGATATTGTGATACACTGCATTTTTTCCTAAACAACAGTGGAGACTTGCTTGACTCATCCTTTCCACATAAGTTATGTTTTACGTGCACCAGCTAAAGTGTGACCATATTTTAAAGTGTTATCTATCAAACTTCGAGACTGGCTTGGGGATGGGTGTGCAGGCCCTTAAAGTGTCATCTATGGTCTCTCCCTCTTCCTATACAGGATAATGGGGACTTTATACCAGGTATTGCCACATCTACAGTACATTTCAGTGCTGGAAAAGCAAAGACCTTTGTTATTTATTTCAAGTAGTATCTGAAAATGGGACCATTCAAACTTTTAACTTGTTGTTAAGTGCCATCGATTCATGTTTGAGTCCTAGCGACTTGATGAGTTGTGGATCTAAAAAGAAATCAGTTTAATGCTAGTCCAGAATGGTCCTCCAGCCATCTGATTGCAGGTCGTCCTCTTCGCCTGGTTTCTTTGATCTTCCCAAACTTGATGTCCTTCTCCAGTGAACTCTCTTGTCTTATTGTGTGTCCAAAATTATGTTGCATCTTTGCCAACATCTGCTATTAACTTGAAGACACAAGTTAATCCTTTAGTTTGGAAGCGCAACTACAGGTGCCTCTGAAATGTTACCACAAACATTTGCAAGAACTCCTAAATGAATTTATGACTCTTGCTCTGAAGTAGTTCTCGGACCTCTCTGTAATAGTAACTGAAGAACAAAGTAAGCATTCTCTGATTACTTCTCAATCTTTAACGAAAACTGTATTGCATTGGGAGTTGAAATACAGGCTTCTTATGAGGCTATATATATCTCCATATAGAGCCTTCAGAGCCACAGATTTTTTTAATAGGCTAGATGTTGATTGGGGTATCCCTACTGTGGGATCTCCTAGAAGTAAGGAGATCCTAGATTCTCTACAAGCAGAACTCATATGAAGCTTAAGGCAACAAAAACAAAATTATTATGGTTTGGCCCACAAATTGGAAATTTACCACCTTCAATTATCCTTAATTCCAGTGATATGCATATAGAATCATCTTCTAGAGCAGTGGTCTCAAATAGAGAATGACACGGGGAAAAAATCTGTCCCCGTCACTGCCCCGTCCCCGGCCCACCATCCTCTGCACCGCCCCGTCACCGCCATTCCCTTCACCGCCTCGTCACCGTCATCCCTTTCAACGCCCCGTCACCGCCACTGCCATCAAATTCACCGCCCCGTCACCGTCCCCGCTGCATCCATATAAGCCTTAGTACTGTAATAATTAGCTTATTCCTTTCTTATAAATCAAAGTTCCTGCTGCTGAACTAGAGAAAGAGATGTTCAGCTGGCAGGGCTTTGTTTATAAATTTTTATCAACACAACTAATATACTACTTTATCCTAACGCAAAAAATAAATAAATAAATAGAATTTTTTTTTTTCTACCTTTGTTGTCTGGTTTCTGCTTTCCACATCTTCTCATTCAATTCCTTCCATCCACTGTGTGTCTTCTCTCTGCGTCTTCCATTTGCTGTTACTATGCCTCTCCCTTCACCCCCCCCCCAATTGGTCTAGCACCCATCTTCTTCCCTCCGCTCCCCCATAGTCTGGCATCTGTCTTCTTCCCACTCTGTCTTCCACATTTCCCTTCAGGGTCTGTTCCTCCCAACCCTCCTTCAATGTCTGTCCTATTCCTTTCCACCACCACCCTTCCCTCCCTCCTTTACCATCTGTTCCTTTTTACTACCCTTCAGCTCCTCTCGCGTGGCCTATCTACCTTCCTCCCTCTTATTTTCATGGCACGTTACAATGTAATTTGTGCAAGCCACTGGAGCCTGCGAGCTCGGTCCCTGTCCCATCCCCACAAACCATCTCGCTTCTGTGCTCCTATTTTCCCCATTTCTAATATCTCCCCTATGTATCTGCCATTGCCCCCCCCCCTGTGTCCATATACCATCCCCATGGCATGTCCCCTTTATGTCTCTGTCCCTATGCCCCATGCACATAATTTCCCCTCTTTCTGTTACCTTCCTGTGTCCAGATTTCCCCTATCTTCCTCTTCCATACCAATGTGTCTCTTCTTTTCAACCCCATCTAGCTTTTTTCCCTCTTTCTTCCCCTCCCCCCCCCTGCCTCTAGCATCTGGCTCACCTGCCTGTCCTTCCCTTTCTTTCCTGCTGTGGATTTTTCTTTCCGTCTTCATCCCCTTGGCCCAGAATCCTTTTCCCTTTCACTCCCTCCTTCCAATTTGAGCCGGGAACACGAGCGATCGCACGGTCCCCGCAGCCATCACTCGCCTGCCCAATCGATCCTACTGTTTAGCCAGCTCTCTCCCTTCGCCTCACCTTAGTTTGTAGGTTTTGTTTTTCGGCGAAATGCACGCTTTCCCAAAGAGCCGCGCACGCGCGGCTGCTCAGTGTTCAATCTGCTCTGCTGCAACTTCCTGTTTCCGGTTGCATCAGAGCAGAAGATCGAAACTGAACAGCAGCGGGGATCGGGCGAGTCTCATGGGAGCGCGTGCGGGACCCGGCCTGAGGCCTAATCAGTGTCTGCACCATACGGCACACCAGGCAACATCTCGCGGCACACTAGTGTGCCGCGGAACAGCGGTTGAAAAACACTGAGATAGACAACACAAAGATTACAGGGCACAAACATAGAAAACACAAAGGTACAGGTGTGGAACTTTTCTTCCAGCTGGCAAGGAGTCAGAGCTGAACTTAGATCTGCAGAGAAATGCACAGTTATACAAAAACAAACGTCCATCATAGCACAAATCATAATTGTGTGCACACAGTGGCAAAGTAAAGTGTGATATAACACATGGCATAATAATCACATAATCATAAAAGGCATCTAAATGGTTACTGGAACTTTTGAAAGAGAAAACGTAAGAATGTGATCACTCTGGCTCGGTGCCCTGCCTATTTCATTCATAAGGCAGACAGGGACGCAACTGCTAGGGTGTGCTTCAATCTTGAAAAATAAGCAAAACTTACTAGGTAAAGTAAGATACAGTGTACAATGTTAAATATAGAGGTATTCTGAAGTATGGCAATGTCAATTCAAAGGGAAAAAAAAATAAACATGTTAAATGTTAAGTGCAAGGTCATTTCAATGTTACGGAAAGCATAACATTGTCCTCCTTCTCTGGGTTAGAAAAAGGCTCATTGTAACAGGTCCAGAACAGCTCTGTATGTATGACTGTGAAGACAAAGAAGAGACATTTTAACTTGACACCACCCCTGAGGTCACTCAGCTATGTTCCCTGCAGGCAGACCTGAAACCCTTGTCTGCCACCTGGGTCCCGCTACACTCTGAGGAGTGGGCACTGCTGCAGACTAGATGGAGCTACTTTAGTCTGCACTGTCCTTACATAATAACTACCCCCTTTCTCTGGAGTTTGAACTACCAAGTTTATTTTAAAGGTATTTCTGTTTCCAATTGTATTTAGAATCTGATTGATAATAACACTTTATACAAACGTGCATGGGAAGAAAGAATTCATAAAGAATACCAGGATAAAGACACAATACGGGAAAGCAAGGGAGACTGTTAGCACAAAAGAATTATTCTCAATTCATCCGTTATCAATGTTATCAAGCCCATGTTTAGCAAATATTTCAATTTTCAGAAAAATATGGATACTTAACCTCTATCATTGTTAGTCTTGTACTTTAAATCTCCCAACACTGGGATACAAAGGCAGGGATGTGCGCAACACAAACCCCACATGTCTGACACGGTCGCTTATTGTTTGTTTTTTTCTTTTTTATTACCAGCAGACACACTTTTACAACTGCGAGAACACGTAAACTATCTGGCTCAACTCTCTTGAAATTACTCACTGCCTGTAACAAATCCACTGCAAGCAGGATCAAACACTAGTTCCTTCGAGCTTTACAAAATTATATGTCTAAAAGCACAGTCCTTATTCTCGTTCATCAGTGCGAAACTCACATTCTTAATTCTGGCTAGAGCCACATGCATTTTACCCTGTTTAGCAACTTACACTATCCTGTCTGCAACTTTCGGCAACAATCATGCTGTCTTGCTTTACCAACCTTTCCCAGGTTTCCAACCTAAATGCTTTCTCCATCTCCCCGGGTAATTTCTCAACATCACCAATTTCTCGTTCTCTGTCCTGTCTGGTGTCCCCAGAGATTTTATTTTTGTTTTTTATCAATTTGACAAGTATGGCAAAAAGTTGAGTAAGCCTCTGACAACAATAAAAATAAGGGTGAAGAAAACAATAAAGAATTACAAAATTACAAAAAAACCTATACAAACCCAGAATTAAACATATAAGAAACAAGGAAAGAAAATGAACTTCAAGGAGGAAAGGAAAGAGAACATAGATGGAAGAAAAGCAATAGGGCAAAGGGAAAATGTTTGGGTGTTTGTTTTGTTGCTTTGAATTTATCTAAATGGTACTAAACCATAAGATTAGGAGAGTTAATCCAGTCCAAGCATGACTGTGTAAAAGCCTGAACCAATTCAGAACTAATGAGCATACCTTATTTTATTTATCTTAGGCAAAATACATTGCAAACCCTAAAGCCAAACACTAGTGTTTGTTGTTCCTGTCACATCAAAATCTAATCTAAATAAAAATACATATTACGGTGTACAAAGTTCATATAACCAACACAGAAAGGTCTGCCATCAGAAACTGGTGCTAGTAAAAGTCAGACACCCACAGCGGTATAAACGAATTATAATGTCTCCTAAAGTCAAAAGATATCCTAAAACTAGTAAGTCAGAAATAGTTTATATAGATCAGAAAACTAGTTCGTGGCTCCCACAACCACAAGGCTAGCTAGCTAAGTGTTTTGTTTTATTAGTATTCAAACTCGGTTGAGATGTTACATCTCATGATGAAAAGCAGGACTATGTACGCTATGTATTCCCACCTCTTGTAAGAAGAAAAGAGGGACAGTCAACAGCAACAACAAAAAGAAATAAAAGAAAGAACGAAAGAAAACACTTTCCTTATTATCTCTAGACCCATTCTGTTTAAAATAATGTATACCACTGTTTTCAATTCTTTTTCCAACGTAATAGAACAATTGTCCACTGTGAGGGGTTAGCTTGTTTGGTTTTCCCCTCTTCCTGAAAGCAAGATAAAGGCACCGATTTACAGTGTAACTGTAAATCCATAAAAAACAGAATTTAAAATACTATGTCATTTATAGACATGGGAAATTCTATCATAGTTATAGTGACCTGCTTAAATTCTCCTGCCTCTACAATGTGCATGGCACCTCGGTTCAAGCATAAATTAAATACTAGGGCATAAGTAAACTTTTTCCTCTTTTCTCCACTCTTGCTCACAGGCTGTAGCGTAAAGCGGGAAGCAAGAGAAGATTCCTATGGATTTATGACATTTCACATACGGTCACACATACAAAAACATTTAGCCCTGTTGCAATCAGTAAAGCGTCGTATTACAAAGATCTCCATGTCCTTAGTTCAAATGGGCCGACAAACTCTCTAAAACCCATAAATCAAGTGTCAAATTAAGTAAAAGACTTTTTAAACCGCTTAATCAGGTTTCTAAGCAGTGTACAATATAAGGGTAACGGGCAGTTTAACAAGTTTTCCCTAACTCCTATTGCTCCACAATTGTCCAAGGTATACAAACTACGTTTGCTTTTCAGTACTGGAAACCTCTAATGATCTGTGAAGTCAACTGGAGTGAGCCTTCTAAGCTCTAAACCGAGAAAAGTAATCCGTCTCTTTGCCAAAATCTAATCTTTGTTGTTGTTTTTTTATTATATACTAGTCGTTAAGCCCGTTACATTAACGGGTGCTAGAATTTATGTCTGTCTGTATTTTTCTTTCTGTCTCTTTCCTCTCTCCATTTCCCTGTGTAGCGCTGTCTCTGCTTTCTTCCTCAGTCTGCACTCTCAAGCTGTAACATTACTGCTTAGCTTTTTCTCCCTGCAAGCATCTCTGCTCTCTTTCTCATCCCCAGTCTCTTTGCTATTTTTCTCTTCTTGCAGGGGTCTCTGCTCTCCTTTCTCTATATGTTCCTGATTCCTGCAAACTTCTGTTTTCTCTGTATGCTCTTGATCCTGTATTTCCCTGTAGGTGTCTTTTCCCTTTTTTTTTTTATTCCTTCTTCATGTATGGTTGATTTATTAAAAGTTTTTTTATTTTTCCTATTTGTTGCATGCCTGTCTCCTTGGCCGCTGTATGTTTCTATTTTTTTGCTTTGAGTGTTTGTTTGTGTTTTTTTGCTGATTGTCTACTTGGTCGCTGTCAGTCTGTCTAACTCATTGGCTGCTGTATGTCTGTATGCCTTTTTTTCAGTCTAACTCCTTGGCCACTGTATGTCTGGAAGGTTTTTTTTCCTGAATTTATCCTTGGGCATTGTATTTTTTATTTTTTCTGTTTGTCTCCTTGGCTGTTTGTATTTTTTTGCTGTCTCTCTGTCTGTCTACTTGGACGCTGTATGTAAGTATGTCTGTCTCCTTGGCTGCTGTATGTCTGTTTGTCATTTTTTTTCCTGTGTCTCTCTCTCCTTGTCCTCTGTGTTTTGTTATTTTTTCAATCTGTGTCTTTAGCCCCCTGTCCTTCTGTGACTGTCTGTGTGTCTCTCTCTACTTGTGCACTGTTGTTTGTTTGTTTTTTTCAATCTCTCTTTAGCTCCTGATCCCCTCTCACTGACCCTTGCGCGACTGCATGTAAATTCCGGTTAGGTTTCAATGGCAACCCTGCTCGCGGGTCTGTGAGTGTAGGGTCTGGCGGCGCCGGGTTGGGAAGAGTCCTGGCTCCTTTTTTGGTTTGGGCCCGTGCAGAGGGGCTCAACAGCGCACAACCACCTTTCCTTCCCTCCCTCCATCAGGTGCAGTGCAGCTCCACCAATGTTAAAAGCAGCCGCGTCGAAATCGAAGCCCTGCCACTGCCGTAGCACTTTCCCCTCTGCCTTGGTCCCGCCCCTTCTCTGACATACGGGACCGCGGCAGAGGGAACGTGTTACGGTGGCGGCAGGGCTCCAATTTCAAAGCAGCTGCTTTTAACATAGGCGGAGCTGAACTGTACCTGATGGAGGAAGGGAAGGAACGGTGGGGCAAATTTGGTCAACGGCAGGAATTGTTTGGCGGACCAAGCACCGTGAAACCGTGAGGAAGGCCGCCGCAGCCTCGCAGCTAGGTAGGGGGACAACAATGGCGCTTATGCTCAAGCCCCCGCCGCAGCTCCTCTCTCGATCCTGGTGCTGTTCGAGAGAGGATTCGTGGCGGCGGCTTGAGCATAAGCGCGATTGTTGTCCAAGTTGCCAAGTTAGGTGACGTAAACCTGCGCATGCGCACTAAAAAAACGACGGGATCAGGGAACACGTTTTTTTTAGTGCGCATGCGCGTCCTACCATTTTATTATATTAGATTAACATACATATACACAACAGAACATTACCTAATGCTGTAGCCTCATAACGCTGGCTAAGCAAATATAGAGATATACAGGCAGCAAACAAAAACAGATTAGAGAATGTACATTTGCAGTCAGCTGGCCACACCTTCCATAAAATGTACCTTCACTGTACGGGACAATCTTTACTGTACAGGACAATCCTGAGCTACAATTTTAGCCTCCATGCCGCCTCCCATCTCTGTTTAAGGCATCATCTTAAATTATTCTTTTTCCTAACTTAAAAACTTTAAGGGGTCTCATGGGCAGCACCTCTTTGCAAAGCCCTTTGTTTTTCAACAGGAAAACATTTCTAGCTTCCTTAGTTCTGCATGCAATTCTCCTACGAATTGCAAAATTTGACATAGCCAATTAGTTTGTTTTTTCCAAAATAAACTTTTTTTAGTACTGAACACACTGTCATCATCACTGCAGGATCTTCTCACTTCTGCTTTACCCATTATTCTATCCCTTTGCTTTGTCCATCTCTGGCCATGCCCTTCACAGGACAATGGAAACGCAAATAAGGACTCTTGCTCATTTCGTGCCCCTGGCATGTCTCATACACACACAATTGCAGGGTGCACAGAAAAAATTCAATCCAGATCTTGACTCAACCCTATTCTTTCCCCTAATATATATACAGTATATATACAAATGTACAATGTCAACTGTCTTTCCCTATCACTAGCCTGACGTCTAATATATAAAAATTAAAATAAAAGGTTGTACTTACAATTTGTACAGTATTAATTCCGTACGGTCTCTGTGTGACTAGAAATATATTTTGTGGAGTTTTGGAGTCCAATTACGGCACAAAAAGTGGACCACGTTGTGGCCCCCAGTCCCTGCCGCAACTGGCCCCCCCCCAAAAAAAACCCCTCACACAGGAGCACCATCCATCCAGCACCAAGGTGAAATACTTACGCCCCCTGAACATGTTTCTCTTTGGAGTTTATAGTTTATAGTTTATTCAATTTTTGATTAAACGCTTTTTCATTTCTTCAAAGCGTTGTACAGAATATAAAATAACTTACAGTGAAAAAGTAAATAAAACATTTAATACAAACTTTCTATGATCGACATGACTGACGGCAGAACGTACTAGGTAATTATAGGCAGACATGCAATAGACACGAGTGGTAAGGAGGGTAAGAAATACAATTGATAAAGTAAATGTAAGAAACATTTAAGGTAAACACAAAAGGAATTAGGGAAATGGGTATGAATTAAAAACAAATATTATTTATTTGATCTCTAAAACGAGCCTCTTTTTTTTTTTTTCAGTTAAAAGCGTCGTTAAAAAGGAAGCATTTTAAGTTGCTTTTAAATTTTTTTAAGTTTTTTTCCATTTTTAAATATAATGGAAGAGAGTTCCAGATTGTTGGGGCTGTAAATGAAAAAATTGAGGTACGGCGTGTGCCAATATTTTTTAGGGAAGGAATATCGAGGTTAAATTGAGTTATGGACCTTAAGGATCTTGGTGGGTCGTATGGAATAAGTAATCTGTCTATGAAGGCTGGGGCATTTGACTGCAGAGTTCCGAATGTTAAAAGGGCAATTTTATATGTTACTCTTTGTGAGACTGGCAACCAATGGGTGTTTTGAAGGAGAGGGGTTACATGATCATAGTTCACTGGAACACCTTAAAAAATAAAATCTGTTAATCACGCAAGCGCGTGAAACCCAAGCATGATCACGTCGGGCAAAGGCTGCTTTGTTTACCTCACTGGAATAACTACAAGACGGCATTGTATCTTCCAAAACAGACAATATTCGTTTATTGTTAGTATAAAAACTTACAGTATTACAGCAGCAGAGACATATCAGAAAAATATATTGTCAGTTCAGAATATGCGCTTCAAGATGACAATGCCAACATTTATTAGACTTAGAGCTATCTAACTTTTGTAACCGAACAGGGGTCCATAATGCTCTATGTAACAGAAAAAAACAAGTTTGTCTCATAGATGCAGACACTGTATATCTCATCTTCCAAGTCCAAATTAGTGTCCATTGAGATGCAGAAATTTGATGCTCCAAATGTCTCTCAGACCTGTTTTTGGTTTCTTTTTAATAAATCCAGTTAACAATTTATACCACTGGGCGGCCTGGTGCCCCAGGAATTCCACCTAAAAGCATAAGAACTCTAAACTATATTGATTATTAAGATTTTTCCATTCAGGGAACCCCACCTGAATGGCCTGCTTCAGTTACATCCATCTAAAACTTTGTGATTTATTGAGGCCATATTTATGTTGCAACTGTGAAAAATCAAGCAGCATACCATTAGAAATAACATCATCTAATATACGTATACCTGCTATCATCCAATACTTCCAGATGAACTTAAATCCACCAATTTGAATAATGGAGTTCAGCCATATCGTTTGATTTGTTGATTTGTGAATTGGAATACGTGTTAAATTACTCGCATATCTTAATGTTTTCCATGTATCTACTAATATTCCATTATCTTTATATAATCTAGGCATTTTGATACTGAGAACATGGCACAATCGCAGAGGAAACATGAGTCGCCATTCCAACCATAACCAATCTGGGATATTTTCAATGAGCTCTGGGAGGACCCAATACATACCCTGACGCATAATATAGAATTGATGATACCTATAAAAATTGGGAAAATTTACTCCTCCCTCTGTAATTGTCATTTGTATAGATACTAAAGCAACTCTAGGAATTTTACCTAGCCAAATAAATTTTGTAAGAATACTATTTAATTTTTTATAAAAGGGCCCTTGGGAAAAAAATGGTAACATACCCATTTGATAACAAGCCACAGGCAAAATCATCATTTTAATAGTTTGGACTCTCCCCCACTACAAAAGATGTAAAGGATTCCATTGCTCACACACTTCTGTTACCTTCTGTAATAAAAATTTTTCATTCACTTTCACTGTGTCTTCCAGCGTACTTTTTATCCAAATGCCTAAATATTTAATTCCATCCTCCTTCCATAGAAAGGGGAATGAATCAAACAAACCTTTTGTAAAATGCACATTAATTGGAAGAACTTCTGATTTACTCAAATTTATCTTGTTTCCTGAAAATTTTCCAAATTTCTCTATCAATTCTAGTAAGCTTGGAATGGTTGTTTCCGAATTTCTCAAATGAAGCAATATATCATCTGCATAAGCAGAAACCTTATATTCCCGATCTGAATAAGGAATACCCTGTATCTCCTTCACTTGCTGAATAGCTAACAAGGGTTCTAATACAATATCAAAAAGCAGAGGAGATAAGAGACAGCCTTGTCTAACCCCCCTCTGTAGACTAAAACTTTCCGAGAAATTATTATTAATATACAATCTAGCAGCAGGGGAGCTATACAATGTTTGAATCATTTGTATAAATCCTAAACCTATACCAAACCATTCCATTGCTTGATACATGTAGGTCCACTGCAAATACCCATTTTAACTGGTACCCTCTCCCCAGGTTCATTTTATAAAAGAATTCACAACACGTTCCACACACACAAAGCAGTTGCAAATATGCCAATGTAGGAAATCAAATCATCTGCAGTTGAAATTTGTACAAGGTTCCCAAATAGGCTCAAGCACACTTGGAGCCTTGGAAAAAGTCTGTGAGAGTGAGAGTGCTCTTTATCAAGTGAAGGGTCTTTATCAAGTGAAGGGGAGACACTGTTATGATATGAGAGCGGGTCTGAATTGGCCAGATGGGTACAGGTAATTATATAGAGTATGGAATGGGTAAATTATTTATATATAAGTAATTCATAAAGGAAGAGATGGCAATATTAATTTAATGCATTTGTTTATGTAATTTATTATTTACTTTAATTATTAATATACCTTAATATTTATTTATTTACCTTTTAAGGATAGGTATTAATAAGATACTTATGAAATATTTTATTCTTTTGGGAATGATTAATTTTATTATATGAAAGGGAAAGAGATCTTTTAGATATTGTAATATTCATTTTAGTAATATTGAAAGTCATTTATTACATATATTAATTAAGTTAAAATGTTTTTTTAAAAAAATGGATTCTAATTGAAGGGGATATTAGATATTCATAAATTAAAATAATAGGATCGGAAAAATTAATTGAAAGGGGAATAGAGTTTACTTAGATATTTATGAAATGCTTTTGTTCTATAGGATTGACTATTATTCTTATTAAAGGGCTTATTATAGGGATTAATTATTTCAAAAGTAATTATATAATGATTTACTATTTAGAAAGAGTTTTATTTAATTTGGGTTGTTTAATTGTAATAATATAGAGGAAAAAATTAAAGTAGGATGCCGGGGGGAGGGCTATGGCTGTCATTTTGAATATATGTCTTTAAGTAATCAAAGGATAAGGAGGGTGGAGATATGGGAGGGAAAAGGGATGGGTTTTAGCGGTCTTAGAATTATATTGTTCAAAGGATCAAGGGAAGAAAAGAGATTTTGGAGGGGGTGGTTTGGTGGGGATAGGTATTATGTTTTAGGTTTTAAATTGAGGGAGAAGGAGTATTTACAGGGAAATCATAATATTTTGAAATATTTGATTGAGTTTATATGTCCTGGAGAAAAACTTCAGAATGGAGTTTAAAATATTCTCATTAAATGTTAACGGCCTCAATCATCCAATTAAAAGGAAGAAAACACTTTTGTTTTTGAAACAACAGAATATAGATATTTGTTATATCCAGGAGACACATCTGTTGGCTTTAGAGTCCAAGAAACTAAAAGGGATTTGGGCAAAACATTGTTTTTTGCCCCTGCTGTGGGAAAGAAGGCTAGAGTAGCAATTTTGGTGAATAAAAAATTCACTGCAATGTTTAAGTTGATTGCTGCTGATCCTTTAGGGAGATGGTTACATGTAGAAATGAGCTTGGGAAATCATATGCTGGCACTTTTCAATGTATATGCACCTAATTCGAACCAAATTGAATTTTTTAAAATCTCTACAACAATTGATACTACCAACTACCACTGGCTGCTTCTAATTTAGTTGTGGCAGGGGATTTTAACACTGTTATGGATCCTTTAATGGATAAAAAAAATCTAGTAGAATTATGAAGTCATTAGGATTTGATAATTTGGTACAAACTTGTGATTTGAAAGATATATGGGGAATACTTCATTTTAATGACTGGGAATTTTCTTTTTGTTTCCAGGTTCACAAATCTTTTTCAAGAATAGATTATATTTTTGTCTCAAATCAAAGTTCAACAGGTAACACAAGCCTCCATAGATCCAATTATTTTGTCTGATCATGGGGGGGTGTGGATTGAATTTAAAATAGTTGATCAAGATAATAGTAGATCTGTATGGAGATTTGATAATACACTGCTTGTGGAGCCAACTTTTATTGAGTAAATTCAATCAAAAATAAATGATTATTTCCAATTTAATAATACGGAAGATATCTCCATGGAAACTCAATGGGATGCTTTTAAGGCAACCATGAGAGGTCAAATTATTTCATTTTCGGCATATATTAGAAAACAAGTTAAAAGACAATTTTTCTATTTGGAACAAGAAATTAAGGGGTCCTTATATCAAGCCATGCTAGCGGGGTTAGCGCGTCGGACGTTTCATCATGCGCTAACCCCCGCAGCTGGCTAAAAAATTAACACCTGCTCAATGCAGGCACTAGCGGCTAGCACAGTAGGTGGTTTAGTGCGCGTTAAACCCCTACCGCAGCTTAATAAAAGGACCCCTAAGCTTTTGGAGTCAAAATTGATTGATAAATGGGAATATTCTATGTTACAGGCTCTTTTAAAAGCTAAAGGTAAATATGAGATTTCTTTTAAATTGATAAGAAAAGACTTATTCGCTCAACAAGTTTTGTATTATGGAAATTCAAATAAGGCGGGAAGATTATTGGCAAATTATCTTAAAGCAATAAAAAAAAAACCAAAAATAATTGCAGTAAAGGATGAAAAAGGTGATACTTATTCTCAAATTGGACTTATTTAAAAAAATTTTGGAATTTTATAAAGCTTTATGTTTTTCTGAGCCTTATTTAGATTAAAAAAAGCACATCTTTGAATAAATTGATCTTTCAAAATGTTTCTGTGTTTGACTGCTTTTTTTTCCACTTTAACTGTTTATTAAATTCTTAGAAAAAAAACAACTATAAAGTGCAGACAAAATACATAATAATAATATCACCTAAGCACTTTTATACTATGTAAGTACAAACAAAGCAAGAAGTGTTTGACTGCTTTTATAAAAATTCTTCCTTAGCCATGTTAGCAAGTTTGTGTTCAGCCTTAGTTGCTGCTACCATTTTCACTGCAGAGTTGCAAGCTTTGCATAGATTTTGATCTTAATCTTGAGCTTTTGCTACCACCTTGTGGAAAGAAACTGGCACCATGCAGCATCACTCAAGCAAATAAAAAAATGCATTTTTTATGCAAAGTTTCCAGGACAAGAATTAATGTAGCAGAAGTTCATAAATCCATCATATTAATTATCATACATTTCCCACTATTTCTGTGCAATGTATTTTGTGACCCAGCTTGTGAAGCAGTACATAAAATAATGATTTGTATTGGAACGGTACTTTTTCTATCTGAACAGAATGCCAGAGTGCCTGTTTATTTTCTATGCAATAAAAAGCAACAGAATATACATTAAAGGATATTCAGTCTCGACAAAAATTTCATGACTGACGAAATACAGTTGAACAGGGTCTGCAAAATACAGCCTCCTCTTTCTGACTTCATTTTTCCCTGCTGGAGCCAAGCATGATAGTGCCTGTAGCCTCTTTTCTTAAGGTGGGATCATGTTCCTTACTGTGTGAGTCAGCAGGAGATAAATTCCTTATGCAAGAAATTCCTTTTATATGCAGGAGACCAGGCATGTATTATACAGACTCTGTGAATTCTGTTTCATAAGTACACAAGAGGCACATCTGGATATTGCAACCATTTATAAATATTTTATAAAGGGCTGGCTCCTTTTACAAAGCTGCAGTCGTGGCTGCTACTGTGGTAATCGCTCTAACACCCACAGGGATTTAATGGGCATCGGAGCATTTACCACATAGAAGCCACTACCACAGCTTTGTAAAAGGGGAGGAAAATGTATGAGAGAAACAGGAATTTTTATCTTATTAAGAATTATCATGCAATTGTGTGCCACAATTACTTCAAATACAGCCCAAGGTGATTATAATCAATGGATTTTAACAATGTTCAATGGCATTATAATGTACTGAAATACCTTCTATAGCTTGGAAAAGAGACAGCTGAGAGGAGATATAATTGAAGTCTTCAGAACCCTGAGTGTTATAGTACGGGTAAAAGTGAATCGATTTTTTACTACACTTCCCCCTCCGCATTTGCGGTGATAGGGGAATGGCAAGAAAACCAGCAAACAACTTTTCGTATGTTATTCGCAGTTTTTCTGTGAAAAAAAAAACAACACAAAGCCGCGAATAACCTGTCCTGTTCCAGTGAAGAAAATGCAGCTGGGAATAATGATTTTCTCTGTGCAAAGCCGGGAGCAGTGATTTCCTGTGATGTAACTTAGAAACGTGGAGAGGCAAAATAAAAATAAACGTCTAAGTCCCCTTTTGGCCTAAGTCCCTAAACGTTTAACCCAGAAGCAGGGAAAGTGTCCATAACCAAAACATACGTCCATGTTTTGATTTTGGCCTTCCTCTGCCTAAACGCCCAATCTCCACTACGTCTAAAAGTACCCCCACAGCACGTCTACACTTTTTAATCATAATGAAACAAAAACATGCCTAAGCCAAAAACGTCCAACAGAAGGGCTTTTAGGCGAAGGAGGAGCCAGTCCTTCGCCTAAAAGCTGGATTCTGTAACCGGTGTCTGTCAAAAACAACACCGGTTACAGAATCCTCCCCCCCAACAACGAGTCCAAGCCCTCTTGCCCCATTGAAGCCGCGATCACCCCTGATAACATCGGGGCAAGAGGGAGCCCAAGCCCTCTTGCCCCAGGCACCCGTGGCACCCCCGACTCGTTCGGGCCAGGAGGGTGCCCAAGCCCTCCTGCCATGTCAAACCGCGCCCCCCCCCTCCCGACGATATCGGGGCAAAAGGGAGTCCAAGCCCTCTTGCCCCGTTGAAGCCGCGACCCCCCCCAATAGCATCGGGGCAGGAGGGAGTCCAAGCCCTCTTGCCCCATTGAAGCCGCGATCACCCCTGATAACATCGGGGCAAGAGGGAGCCCAAGCCCTCTTGCCCCAGGCACCCGTGGCACCCCCGACTCGTTCGGGCCAGGAGGGAGCCCAAGCTCTCCTGGCCCAGGTGACCCCCTTACCCCCACCCCCACTACAGTACGGGCAGGAGGGATCCCAGGCCCTCCTGCCCTCGATGCACCCCCCTCCCCCAATGTCCGCTCCCCAAGAACCCCCGGTCCAAAAGGGAGTCCAAGCCCTCTTGCCCCGTTGAAACCGCGACCCCCCCCAATAACATCGGGGCAAGAGGGAGTCCAAGCCCTCTTGCCCCGTTGAAGCCGCGACCCCCCCGATAACATCGGGGCAGGAGGGAGTCCAAGCCCTCTTGCTCCATTGAAGCCGCGATCACCCCTGATAACATCAGGGCAAGAGGGAGCCCAAGCCCTCTTGCCCCAGGCACCCGTGGCACCCCCGACTCGTTCGGGCCAGGAGGGAGCCCAAGCTCTCCTGGCCCAGGTGACCCCCCTACCCCTACCCCCACTACAGTACGGGCAGGAGGGATCCCAGGCCTTCCTGCCCTCGACTCCCCCCCCCAATGTCCACTCCCCAAGAACCCCCGGTCGGCCCCCCAGCCGACCCGCGACCCCCCCCAGCCGACCCCATGATCCCCCCACCCCACCCCACCCACCCCTTCCCCGTACCTATTCTAGGTTGGCCGGACAGACGGGTGCCAAACCCGTCCGTCCAGCATGCAGCTCAACGAAGAATGGGGCTGGATTGGCCCAGGGGCACCAAAGCCCCGCCTCCTGGTGGGGCCTAAGGCGCCTGGGCCAATCAGAATAGGCCCAGGAGCCTTAGGCCCCTCCTGTGGGCAGGGCCTTAGGCACATGGCCCGGGTGGTTAGGTTAGGTTGCCGGGCCATTGAACTGATGGCGCCAGCGGCCATCAGCTCAGCGGCCCGTTTTTCGGCACTTAGACCTAGTTTTATTTCGTCTAAGTGAAAAAGGTCTAAGTGCTGACTTAACTGTATTGGTTATACGTGTTGTACGCCTAGGTGTAGGTCGGCCCACCTCCCGCCCACTGCCCACCCTTTCCCCTCCTCTAAACACACCTCTTTTCTCTCTGTGCGTTTAGAGGCAGGGGAAAGGCCTAAGTTGGTTTCAGATACGTCTAAAAACCAGCTTTGGTTATGGGTACTTGGACGATCAGGCTTTTTGATCGTCCAAGTAGCCACTTAGGACACTTTTTAGAAGTTTTTTTTTAATTATGAACCCCAAAGTAACATAGTAGATGACGGCAGATAAAGACTTGAATGGTCCATCCAGTCTGCCCAACCTGATTCAATTTAAATTTATTTTTTTAATTTTTTCTTCTTTGCTATTTCTGGGCAAGAATCCAAAGCTCTACCTGGTACTGTGCTTGGGTTCCTACTGTCAAAATCTCCGTTAAAACCTTCTCCAGCCCATCTATACCCTCCCAGACATTGAAGCCCTCTCTAGCCCATCCTCCCCAAATGGCCATATACAGACACACAGATCATGCAAGTCTGCCCAGTACTGGCCTTAGTTCAATATTTAATATTATTTTCTGATTCTAGATCCTCTGTGTTCATCCCACGCTTCTTTGAACTCAGCCACAGTTTTGTTCTTCACCACCTCTCTCAGGAGCGCATTCCAGGCATCCACCACCCTCTCTGTAAAGTAGAATTTCCTAACATTGCCTTTGAATCTACCACCCCTCAACCTCAAATTATGTCCTCTGGTTTTACCATTTTCCTTTCTCTGGAATAGATTATGTTCTACGTTAATACCCTTCCAGTATTTGAACATCTGAATCATATCTCCCCTGTCTCTCCTTATATGTAAATTTGGGGGCGGGGCCTTTGATCAAAAAAACCACGAATAACTGAAACTGCGGACCGCAAATATGAAGGGGTAAGTGTACATCAAAAATGACAAAATCTAGGGGACTCTCAATGAAGTTACAGGGAAATACTTTTAAAATCAATAAGAGGAAATATATTTTTTTTACTCAAAAAATAGTTAAGCTCTGGAACACGTTGCCAAACGATGTGATAATAGCAACATAGATGGGTTTTTAAAAAGTTTAGACAAGTTCCTGGGAGAAAAGTCCACAGTCTATTATTGAGACAGGCATGGGGGAAGCTATTGCTTGCCCTGGGATCAGTAGCATGGAATGTTGCTACTATCTGGGTTTCTGCCAGGTACTTATGACCTGGATTGGTCACTGTTGGAAACAGGAAACTGGTCTAAGTGAACCATTGGTCTGACCCAGTATGTCTGTTCTCAATTTCTTTTTGTACTTATTTTTACACACAGGAGCTGAGCGCTAGAGTGCACAGGCCCAGTAGAATGGAGGGCTGGGATTGCAGGGAGCTTCAAAGAGGTAAGCAGCAGCAAGATCAAAAAATCCTTCCAGCTGCAGCTGAAGCATTTTTTTGCTACAGCAAGTTCAGACTCTTTCCTTTTTTTTTTTAGTTCCACAGCAATTTTGGGCATAGCTGTTAGGGGCAGGATACACACATGGCCACTCTTACAGACTTTTAAAATTCAAGCAAACTGCTCCTACCAGGGAACCTAATGACAGAAAATTTTGCACTCAAAAGATAAGCGTTCTTCATTATGCATTGCACGGAGTGCTCATTTTAATACTAATGAGCTTCTTGTAATACATTTGTATAGGATTCTCAGTGGCTGATACTGCAATTGGTAAAAGCCACTGAAAACCCATTTGTGCATCTGAAACTGAACTGACTTGCAAGCTAGACTAGCTACAACCAGTTTTACTTGCACAGTAAGTTTTTAAGCATCCGGCCTTAAAAGTTGATACTCCTGTGCATAAACCCCCTCTATTACTAAGGCACGCTAGCCATGTAAGCGCACACGCTAAATGCTAACGCATCCATAGAATATAATAACGCATTAGCATTTAGCGCATGCTAAAATGGCTAACCCGCCTTAGTAAAAGGACCTCAAAGTGATTAACTGTAGCCTGGCAAGAACCAGTCCCTTTTGTATTGGGAATTGATTTCCAAGATGATTATGCTTCCTCCTGATTTAGCAGGCCTAATAAAAGAGAATGTTTTATTTTCCACTGTTGTCATACATCTTCTTGCGCTGTGTACCTTTGAGTGGGGGGTAGGAGAATGGGGTCTGAGTTCTCCTTTGTCTGGTTGTAAGATTTTGATTTAGGCGATTGTTTAGGTAGACGGGTGCAATACCGTTTATTGCTTTGAATAATAGACAGTATAATTTGAATTGAATTCGAGCTCGTATAGGTAGCCAGTGTGAATCTAGGTAGGCAATGGTGATATGGCCAAATTTTCCAAGTGAATAGATCAGTCCGAGGGCTGTATTTTGTACAGTCTGTAGTTGTTTTATCAAGTTTGTGGGCATGGTAGGTAGAGGATATTGCAGTAGTCCACTAGACCTAGGACAAGGGATTGGACTATGATCCTATATTGCTCTTTCTCAAAGAATTTTCTTATTTTTCGTAGATTGCGCATGGTTAAAAATGCTTTTTGAGTAGTCTTGTTGATTTGGACCTGCATTGTGCAGCATCTATCTATCGTCATTCCTAGGATTTTGAGAGTGGACTGTATGGGGTATTTGGTGGCATTTATTTCTAATTCTATTATGGATGGGGTTTTGTCCTTTCCAAGTAATAGAAATTTTGTTTTGTCCAAGTTCAGCTTCAATTTGTGGTCTATCATCCATTATTCCACTGCTTCTAGTGTTTTTTTCAGGTTGTCTATTCAAGTAGGATCTGGTGTGTCGAAGGGGAGGAGTATGGTTATGTCGTCTGCGTAGCTGAATGAGGTTACTTTTAGGGTCTCCAGAGTGGTACCGAGGGAGGATATGAAGAGGTTGAAGAGCGTGGGTGACAGTGGTGACCCTTGTGGTACTCCACAGGGGTTAGACCAGGGGACTGATTTAAGGTCGTTTGTCTTTATCCTGTATGTTCTTATTTTAAGGAATCCTTGGAACCAGTTGTATACCCCACCTAAGATCCCTTTGGCTTCTAGTATCTGAAGTATTATGATGTGGTCTACCAGGTCAAATGCGGCAGAGAGATCAAGTTGAATTATCAGCATCCTTCTTCCTTTACTGAGGTGCTGACGAGCTGAGTCTAGTACAGTTGCTAGTAGTGGATTAGTGGGCTGTTGAAGGTGGATCTGATTGTGGTGATCTTGCTTTTATAGTGATCTGCTAGTTGGATGGCTATTGGTGGGTGGTTTCCTTGTGTGGCTAGGAGTGGCTTGGTATCAGTGAGGTTTTTTACTAGTTTGAAAAGTATTTTTGTGTCTGGGGTTTCGATGCCAACTAGTTTGGAGTAGTAAGCTTTTCATTTTTCCTTAAGTTTGATCTTAGAAACAGAAACATAGAAAGATGACGGCAGAAAAGGGCTACAGCCCATCAAGTCTGCCCACTCTACTGACCCACTCCATTTAGTCTGAGTGCTAATGACCTTGTTCCTTAACTCGACCCTCGTAGGGATCCCACTGGATGTCCCATTTATTCTTAAAGTCGAGCACGCTGGTGGTCTTGATCACCTGCACCGGAAGTTTGTTCCAGTGATCTACCACCTTCTCTGTGAAGAAATACTTCCTGGTGTCACCATTAAATTTCCCTCCTCTGAGTTTGAGCGGGTGCACCCTTGTGACCAAGGGTCCCTTGGGAAAGAATATGTCGTTTTCCACCTCGACACGACCTGTGATGTACTTAAATGTCTCAATCATGTCTCCCCTTTCCCTGCGCTCCTCTAGAGTGTAGAGCTGCAATTTGCCCAGTCTTTCTTCGTATGAGAGACCATTGAGTCCGGAGACCATCCTAGTGGCCATCTGCTGGACCGACTCAGTTCGAAGTAAATCTTTACGGTAATGTGGCCTCCAGAATTGCACACAGTATTCCAGATGAGGTCTCACCATGGTTCTGTAAAGTGGCATTATGACTTCAGGTTTGCGGCTGACGAAGCTTCTATTGATACATCCCATCATTTGCCTTGCCTTGGATGAGGCCTTCTCTACTTGTTTGGCAGCCTTCTTGTCTGCACTGATGATTACTCCCAAGTCCCGTTCTTCTGAAGTCCTAGCTAGTGTTTCTCCATTCAAGGTGTAAGTTCTGCATGGATTTCCGCTGCCGAGATACATGACCCTACATTTCTTAGCGTTGAAGCCCAGCTGCAAAGTTGGAAAAAAATCAGTAGTTTTTAGGCCAGGGCAGGAGAATTGTTAATGAAGGAGGTAGGAGACTAGAAAGGCAAGAGAGTAGCAAGGCAAGAGAGGGAGGAGGTAGAGAGAGAAATAAGAGGTCAATGTAGAAATGAACCACAAAGCAGCTCAATGTACACATCAACCACAAAGCAGCTCAATGTACACAATAACCACAAAGCACCTAACCGTACACAAGAACCTAAACGTACACAAGAACCAGAAAACACCTAAAATGTACATCTGCACCACAAAAAAGCTAAATATACAACTGAACCACAAAAAAAGCTAAATGTACACATCAACAACAAAGCAGCTAAAATGTACACATGAACCACAAAGCAGCTAAGGGTACAAATGAGCTACAAAGTGGGAACAAATCAGAGCGGGTTTTATACCAGTGCAGGAGAATTGTTAATGGGGTCTGCTTAAAGGCAGGAGTGTAGCAAGGAAAAGAGAGGGAGGAGGTAGAGAGAGAAATAAGGAAAATACACATCGACTTTGCTGTACATTATAAATTTAGCTGTTGTGGCCTCCTCATCTCCCCTTATAGCCACACCCATGCCTCCGAACACTTTTAGAATGAACTACAAAGCAACTCAATTTACGATGAACTACCAAGTACGGGTTAATTATGCCAGCGCAGGAGAATTGTTAATGGGGTATGCTTAAAGGCAGAAGTAATAGAAGACAAGAGAGGGAGGAGGTAGAGAGAGAAATAAGGAAAACAAGCATTGACTTGGTAGAACATTATAAATTTAGCTGTTGTGGCCTCCTCATCTCCCCTTATAGCCACACCCACACCTCCAAATCTTTTAGAATGAACTACAAAGCAACTAAATTTAGAATAAACAACAAAGTTGGAAAAAAATCAGTAGTTTTTAGGCCAGGGCAGGAGAATTGTTAATGAAGGAGGTAGGAGACTAGAAAGGCAAGAGAGTAGCAAGGCAAGAGAGGGAGGAGGTAGAGAGAGAAATAAGAGGTCAATGTAGAAATGAACCACAAAGCAGCTCAATGTACACATCAACCACAAAGCAGCTCAATGTACACAATAACCACAAAGCACCTAACCGTACACAAGAACCTAAACGTACACAAGAACCAGAAAACACCTAAAATGTACATCTGCACCACAAAAAAGCTAAATATACAACTGAACCATAAAAAAAGCTAAATGTACACATCAACAACAAAGCAGCTAAAATGTACACATGAACCACAAAGCAGCTAAGGGTACAAATGAGCTACAAAGAGGGAACAAATAAGGGCGGGTTTTATACCAGTGCAGGAGAATTGTTAATGGGGTCTGCTTAAAGGCAGGAGTGTAGCAAGGACAAGAGAGGGAGGAGGTAGAGAGAGAAATAAGGAAAATACGCATCGACTTTGCTGTACATTATAAATTTAGCTGTTGTGGCCTCCTCATCTCCCCTTATAGCCACACCCATGCCTCCGAACACTTTTAGAATGAACTACAAAGCAACTCAATTTACGATGAACTACCAAGTACGGGTTAATTATGCCAGCGCAGGAGAATTGTTAATGGGGTATGCTTAAAGGCAGAAGTATAAGAAGACAAGAGAGGGAGGAGGTAGAGAGAGAAATAAGGAAAACAAGCATTGACTTGGTAGAACATTATAAATTTAGCTGTTGTGGCCTCCTCATCTCCCCTTATAGCCACACCCACGCCTCCAAATCTTTTAGAATGAACTACAAAGCAACTAAATTTAGAATAAACAACAAAGTTGGAAAAAAATCAGTACAGTTTTTAGGCCAGGGCAGGAGTTGTTAATGAAGGAGGTAAGAGAGTAGTAAGGCAAGAGAGTAGCAAGGCAAGAGAGGGAGGAGGTAGAGAGAGAAATAAGAGGTCAATGTAGAAATGAACCACAAAGCAGCTCAATGTACACATCAACCACAAAGCAGCTAAAATGTACACATGAACCACAAAGCAGCTAAGGGTACAAATGAGCTACAAAGTGGGAACAAATAAGGGCGGGTTTTATACCAGTGCAGGAGAATTGTTAATGGGGTCTGCTTAAAGGCAGGAGTGTAGCAAGGACAAGAGAGGGAGGAGGTAGAGAGAGAAATAAGGAAAATACGCATCGACTTTGCTGTACATTATAAATTTAGCTGTTGTGGCCTCCTCATCTCCCCTTATAGCCACACCCATGCCTCCGAACACTTTTAGAATGAACTACAAAGCAACTCAATTTACGATGAACTACCAAGTACGGGTTAATTATGCCAGCGCAGGAGAATTGTTAATGGGGTATGCTTAAAGGCAGAAGTATAAGAAGAAAAGAGAGGGAGGAGGTAGAGAGAGAAATAAGGAAAACAAGCATTGACTTGGTAGAACATTATAAATTTAGCTGTTGTGGCCTCCTCATCTCCCCTTATAGCCCCACCCACGCCTCCAAATCTTTTAGAATGAACTACAAAGCAACTAAATTTAGAATAAACAACAAAGTTGGAAAAAAATCAGTACAGTTTTTAGGCCAGGGCAGGAGTTGTTAATGAAGGAGGTAAGAGAGTAGTAAGGCAAGAGAGTAGCAAGGCAAGAGAGGGAGGAGGTAGAGAGAGAAATAAGAGGTCAATGTAGAAATGAACCACAAAGCAGCTCAATGTACACATCAACCACAAAGCAGCTCAATGTACACAATAACCACAAAGCACCTAACCGTACACAAGAACCTAAAAGTACACAAGAACCAGAAAACACCTAAAATGTACATCTGCACCACAAAAAAGCTAAATATACAACTGAACAACAAAAAAAGCTAAATGTACACATCAACAACAAAGCAGCTAAAATGTACACATGAACCACAAAGCAGCTAAGGGTACAAATGAGCTACAAAGTGGGAACAAATCAGGGCGGGTTTTATACCAGTGCAGGAGAATTGTTAATGGGGTCTGCTTAAAGGCAGGAGTGTAGCAAGGACAAGAGAGGGAGGAGGTAGAGAGAGAAATAAGGAAAATACGCATCGACTTTGCTGTACATTATAAATTTAGCTGTTGTGGCCTCCTCATCTCCCCTTATAGCCACACCCATGCCTCCGAACACTTTTAGAATGAACTACAAAGCAACTCAATATATGATGAACTACCAAGTACGGGTTAATTATGCCAGCGCAGGAGAATTGTTAATGGGGTATGCTTAAAAGCAGAAGTGTAAGAAGACAAGAGAGGGAGGAGGTAGAGAGAGAAATAAGGAAAACAAGCATTGACTTGGTAGAACATTATAAATTTAGCTGTTGTGGCCTCCTCATCTCCCCTTATAGCCACACCCACACCTCCAAATCTTTTAGAATGAACTACAAAGCAACTAAATTTAGAATAAACAACAAAGTTGGAAAAAAATCAGTAGTTTTTAGGCCAGGGCAGGAGAATTGTTAATGAAGGAGGTAGGAGACTAGAAAGGCAAGAGAGTAGCAAGGCAAGAGAGGGAGGAGGTAGAGAGAGAAATAAGAGGTCAATGTAGAAATGAACCACAAAGCAGCTCAATGTACACATCAACCACAAAGCAGCTCAATGTACACAATAACCACAAAGCACCTAACCGTACACAAGAACCTAAACGTACACAAGAACCAGAAAACACCTAAAATGTACATCTGCACCACAAAAAAGCTAAATATACAACTGAACCACAAAAAAAGCTAAATGTACACATCAACAACAAAGCAGCTAAAATGTACACATGAACCACAAAGCAGCTAAGGGTACAAATGAGCTACAAAGTGGGAACAAATCAGAGCGGGTTTTATACCAGTGCAGGAGAATTGTTAATGGGGTCTGCTTAAAGGCAGGAGTGTAGCAAGGACAAGAGAGGGAGGAGGTAGAGAGAGAAATAAGGAAAATACACATCGACTTTGCTGTACATTATAAATTTAGCTGTTGTGGCCTCCTCATCTCCCCTTATAGCCACACCCATGCCTCCGAACACTTTTAGAATGAACTACAAAGCAACTCAATTTACGATGAACTACCAAGTACGGGTTAATTATGCCAGCGCAGGAGAATTGTTAATGGGGTATGCTTAAAGGCAGAAATATAAGAAGACAAGAGAGGGAGGAGGTAGAGAGAGAAATAAGAAAAATACGCATCGACTTTGCTGTACATTATAAATTTACCTGTTGTGGCCTCCTCATCTCCCCTTATAACCACACCCATGCCTCCGAACACTTTTAGAATGAACTACAAAGCAACTCAAATTACAATGAACTACCAAGTACGGGTTAATTATGCCAGCGCAGGAGAATTGTTAATAGGGTATGCTTAAAGACAGAAGTATAAGAAGACAAGAGAGGGAGGAGGTAGAGAGAGAAATAAGGAAAACAAGCATTGACTTGGTAGAACATTATAAATTTAGCTGTTGTGGCCTCCTCATCTCCCTTTATAGCCACACCCACACCTCCAAATCTTTTAGAATGAACTACAAAGCAACTAAATTTAGAATAAACAACAAAGTTGGAAAAAAAATCAGTACAGTTTTTAGGCCAGGGCAGGAGTTGTTAATGAAGGAGGTAAGAGAGTAGTAAGGCAAGAGAGTAGCAAGGCAAGAGAGGGAAGAGGTAGAGAGAGAAATAAGAGGTCAATGTAGAAATGAACCACAAAGCAGTTCAATGTACACATCAACCACAAAGCAGCTCAATGTACACAATAACCACAAAGCACCTAAACGTACACAAGAACCTAAACGTACACAAGAACCAGAAAACACCTAAAATGTACATCTGCACCACAAAAAAGCTAAATATACAACTGAACCACAAAAAAAGCTAAATGTACACATCAACAACAAAGCAGCTAAAATGTACACATGAACCACAAAGCAGCTAAGGGTACAAATGAGCTACAAAGTGGGAACAAATCAGAGCGGGTTTTATACCAGTGCAGGAGAATTGTTAATGGGGTCTGCTTAAAGGCAGGAGTGTAGCAAGTACAAGAGAGGGAGGAGGTAGAGAGAGAAATAAGGAAAATACGCATCGACTTTGCTGTACATTATAAATTTAGCTGTTGTGGCCTCCTCATCTCCCCTTATAGCCACACCCATGCCTCCGAACACTTTTAGAATGAACTACAAAGCAACTCAATTTACGATGAACTACCAAGTACGGGTTAATTATGCCAGCGCAGGAGAATTGTTAATGGGGTCTGCTTAAAGGCAGGAGTGTAGCAAGGACAAGAGAGGGAGGAGGTAGAGAGAGAAATAAGGAAAGCAAGCATTGACTTGGTAGAACATTATAAATTTAGCTGTTGTGGCCTCCTCATCTCCCCTTATAGCCACACCCACACCTCCAAATCTTTTAGAATGAACTACAAAGCAACTAAATTTAGAATAAACAACAAAGTTGGAAAAAAATCAGTAGTTTTTAGGCCAGGGCAGGAGAATTGTTAATGAAGGAGGTAGGAGACTAGAAAGGCAAGAGAGTAGCAAGGCAAGAGAGGGAGGAGGTAGAGAGAGAAATAAGAGGTCAATGTAGAAATGAACCACAAAGCAGCTCAATGTACACATCAACCACAAAGCAGCTCAATGTACACAATAACCACAAAGCACCTAACCGTACACAAGAACCTAAACGTACACAAGAACCAGAAAACACCTAAAATGTACATCTGCACCACAAAAAAGCTAAATATACAACTGAACCACAAAAAAAGCTACATGTACACATCAACAACAAAGCAGCTAAAATGTACACATGAACCACAAAGCAGCTAAGGGTACAAATGAGCTACAAAGTGGGAACAAATAAGGGCGGGTTTTATACCAGTGCAGGAGAATTGTTAATGGGGTCTGCTTAAAGGCAGGAGTGTAGCAAGGACAAGAGAGGGAGGAGGTAGAGAGAGAAATAAGGAAAATACGCATCGACTTTGCTGTACATTATAAATTTAGCTGTTGTGGCCTCCTCATCTCCCCTTATAGCCACACCCATGCCTCCGAACACTTTTAGAATGAACTACAAAGCAACTCAATTTACGATGAACTACCAAGTACGGGTTAATTATGCCAGCGCAGGAGAATTGTTAATGGGGTATGCTTAAAGGCAGAAGTATAAGAAGACAAGAGAGGGAGGAGGTAGAGAGAGAAATAAGGAAAACAAGCATTGACTTGGTAGAACATTATAAATTTAGCTGTTGTGGCCTCCTCATCTCCCCTTATAGCCCCACCCACGCCTCCAAATCTTTTAGAATGAACTACAAAGCAACTAAATTTAGAATAAACAACAAAGTTGGAAAAAAATCAGTACAGTTTTTAGGCCAGGGCAGGAGTTGTTAATGAAGGAGGTAAGAGAGTAGTAAGGCAAGAGAGTAGCAAGGCAAGAGAGGGAGGAGGTAGAGAGAGAAATAAGAGGTCAATGTAGAAATGAACCACAAAGCAGCTCAATGTACACATCAACCACAAAGCAGCTCAATGTACACAATAACCACAAAGCACCTAACCGTACACAAGAACCTAAACGTACACAAGAACCAGAAAACACCTAAAATGTACATCTGCACCACAAAAAAGCTAAATATACAACTGAACCACAAAAAAAGCTAAATGTACACATCAACAACAAAGCAGCTAAAATGTACACATGAACCACAAAGCAGCTAAGGGTACAAATGAGCTACAAAGTGGGAACAAATCAGAGCGGGTTTTATACCAGTGCAGGAGAATTGTTAATGGGGTCTGCTTAAAGGCAGGAGTGTAGCAAGGACAAGAGAGGGAGGAGGTAGAGAGAGAAATAAGGAAAATATGCATCGACTTTGCTGTACATTATAAATTTAGCTGTTGTGGCCTCCTCATCTCCCCTTATAGCCACACCCATGCCTCCGAACACTTTTAGAATGAACTACAAAGCAACTCAATTTACGATGAACTACCAAGTACGGGTTAATTATGCCAGCGCAGGAGAATTGTTAATGGG